>NC_142716.1:41269985-46269985 GCF_055471065.1 Atractosteus spatula
TTCTTTTAGGTTGGGATTAAGAGATTTGCCTTTCCAATTTGTTAAAATAATGGTGTGTACGTGCTGGGTTTGCTCAATAGTAAATTGCTTAAAGCTGATTTTGTGGCATAGAGCAAGCAGCCTGGGAAAATTAACTGATTTTGGAACAATGTCTGTCACAGCCAGTAAATAAGGCAATCCTATTTCAGTCAAGAATCTGAAGATCCTTATTTCAGTTGTTCCGTGGACAGTATAAGACAACATTTTAGGTTTCTACGTATTTTTTTTAACCACAATCACGATTTTGTAGCATTCCACTGAACTGTTCAATAAGCAAAATCAGAGTTTGGAAAGTTACCTTAGCCATTTTTCACTATTTAAGTGCAAACTGTTAATTTGCTGATGCAGTGAAGTTGTCTTTGTTTTTCTTCACATGGCAGACATGTCAATAAAAAAGACGATTCCATTTACTCTTTGAGTGCTTCAGTTTAACCCGACTTATTTGTTTCTTTCTTATGAAATATAACTTGGTACACTTTTCTCTTCCTTTTTTTGCCATTTTTGAGCAGGATGACAAATACTGGGCAAGGCGCAGAAAGAACAACATGGCTGCCAAGAGATCGCGGGACGCTAGGAGGCTGAAGGAGAACCAGATCGCCATCCGGGCTGGCTTCCTAGAGAAGGAGAACTCTGCTCTGCGCCAGGAGGTGGCTGACTTGCGGAAGGAACTGGGCCGGTGCAAGAACATTCTGGCCAAGTACGAAGCCCAGCATGGACCGCTGTGAAGCATGGAGGGGCCAAGCCACTGTGGAGGAGTTTGAAGGACAATGTGTCTCCCGTTCAGTAGCTCCACCCCAAATCCCACCATTATTTCTGTCTTCGGCACTTTACCAGAAGCAGAAAAAAAAACGCTATATTATTTTTTTTGGTGTTCAGCACTTCACATTTTAAACGGAACCCCCTCCCTTTTAACTCCTCGTTGTCTTGTGAAAAGATGCCATGTCTGTTTCCTGTTTTTATGTTTTATACACATTACCTGGACTGGGAACTGTTGTAGCACTTTTTGTTTCCTTTTTATTTTATGTTTTTTGGAGTTCAGCTTCAGAAGTACTTATGCTACCTACCAACCTGTTCTGTGTGTCTGCTCTGTTAACGTGAAGCGATTAGCAGTTCTGAATAATCGTTTCACTGATTCAAAAACCTGTCTTGTACAATTACATTCTTTTTCAGATGTTGACAAAAAGTTAATCCAGTAACTACAGTGCAGAATTTTAGATTTTTTGGGTTTTTTTTTGTTGTTGTCAATCCTGTTATTGTACTTTAGTTTATTGATGATCTTTGTCTTTTGTTGTCAAACTTACAAAGTGCTGTGAGAGTTAACTATAGCTACAATCATAATATCCAAGATTCCCTACATATGCTCATTTATTTCAGACGAGCGTTTAGGTCTTTTAATTTCTCACATCTTGGTATATAGGATTACTTCATATAGAACACAAACGTGTTTTCTGGCACTGTCAGTACATAAAGCAATAATCCTATCATAGGCTAAGACATGCTGCCTGGATATTTCTTGTAGACATACTCCCTTCGTAAGACTTTCCTCGTCTTTAACAGAACCAGCGAGCCAGTTTATAGCATGATCATGCTCAGTATTTATATGGAGAGTAATGCTGATGTGGTGAAAGACGTTTCTCCATCTATGACTCAAACCGGTTCTGTAAATCAGAGCCTCTCCTCAAGTACCTGTGCACTGTTGCGTGTTTTACAATCTGAAATGGTGCAATGTTTCTACAATGTTTGATTCAAACCTGCTTGATTTTTATGTCAGTTCCGCTTTAATCTAAAATTCTCTTTTAAATACTCATATATTGTTTAGAATTGTTATTGTTGTTATTATTATTGATACATTATTTTGGCATGATTTTTGTTTAACTACACAAATGTCAAGCAAATCAAAAACCATTTACTAGCAAGTCAGTACCTTTTTTTTCTGAGCATGAATAATTAGAACAATCAGCTTAAAAGGATATATTTTTGTGTCATTTTTGTAGCTACGTGTTTGCCTTCTTTTAAAGATGGTTGTAAGATGAATGTAAAAGACGTAAAATGTAAGGTGGATGGTGTTGTCCTTATACTGTGGCTAATCCAATCAAGTTTATTAATGTTTACTACAGACCAAAAGATATAGTGATTATAAAGAGTTTTAATGTTTATACAAAGCAAGTCTATAGGTTGTTTTTGTACAGTATTTTTCCTATACAAATACTGACAATGTATTTTAAAAGGCACAATACAAATATACATATATATATGACTCAAAGAATACGATTGCTATTTAAATGCTTAAATATATAATATATAATCATTGCTATTGTTAAAAAAGAACTGCTGTTAGCCTGTCTTTACCACAGTACCACACAGTAGGCCCACTAGTGGCCTAACTAAAGATCCTTTCTTAAGTAACAGTCATTTGGGCTTCATATCATTGGAAAAAAAATAATTCTAATTAAGCATTGCCCAACTTTTAAAATTACTCTTTTCCAAGGTCAGCCTGGCTTTAGTCAAATAGCACAACAGAAGCAAAAGGGACATAAGAAAGACACAAACAATCTAGCCTGTATCCAGAAGCTGTCACTTTTATCATTTGCAGAGATCTAAGTTGTTGCTGTATTTGACTGCCAGACCTTTTTATTGGGAGACACTACTGAAGATAACCCCCCCCACCTTCAATTTGAAATTTGTGTTTCATTTTTAAGTGCTGTATTTTAAACTATGGCACTCACCTAGGTGCGCCTTTATTGCCCTTTAAAAAGTCACTTTAGTCATTTTAAGAGCATTGAATAGTTGTATATATTTACACGTAATATACACTTTCATTGTGAATATTAACAGAATTGGCAAAATAGAAAGGAATGTCACCTACATGTATTTAATAGTACACTATTTTTCAGTAGGAAGGCTGATAACCACTCAGATCTGGCTGGGATTTGTCTCTCCCAAATAATGACCAGTCAGTATACTGTAGAATGCAAAACTAAGGAAAGTGTGAAGTGAAGCTGTTAAGTGATATTTCTACACACTTCACATGCTGTAGTAACAGTGCTTGTTCAGAAGCTTATTTTTTCTTAATCAGATTTTTGTTTTTGTAAAATAGTACATGTTCATTATTAATCTGTTTCCTTTGTGTAGCAGGCTATGATGTTTATAACAGGAGTGTAATGAATAACTGCTTGTGATTTGACAGTACTTTTGTTTTTTAAAACTTTTTTGTGTTACTTCACTGTTGGAACAAATAGCATTTAATTGCATTAAAGGTTCTGAATAGTGGAATTTATATGAACAAAGTTTAGCAGAATTTCTTCCCAGTGATTGTCTACATTGGGACAGGAAAGCAAATGCTGTTTGTTCCGTGAACTGAAGATGAATTGGACACAATATATTTCAATGAGTTATCATTACCCCCCTCGTATTTATATCACTACCTCATATAAAGGAAATAACTACGATTCTGAGTCTATTCAAGTGCCTTGAATACAATGACTGTTACTCAGTCAACAGAACAATATAAAGAGTTGTACCACCGATGCAAACTTGAGTCTTCACATATGGCTTGGAAAGGCTCAGAACTGCACTTAAAGGGCTGTCCAGTCCATCAGTCTCCAATTTATTTTCTCATTTTGTTTCTCTGACATTGTAGTCGAAAGATTACCATTGTATTTCTGGCAACACCACTAGGCTGATTCACTAAAGGGTGCATTAAGGACAATTTTATCTCGTATGTCATGAAATGGATGCGTTTACTGTTCAGCCCAAGCCGTCTTTATGTCTGTAATTCTTAGTGTTTAATAAAGTCTTTACAATTTCCTCTCTTGAATGTGACAGTTTTTTTGTTGTCAACTTTTTAGTAGTTACCTGTGATTCTTTATGTTGATGTGACTTTTTAAAAGGATTTAAGATGGGGGTAGAATTCCAATTATTGTTCACAAACTAAAGTTATAACAATTCTGACAACAGATTCTGAGTTTTTCTTTGGTTTTAAAAAGAGTAATCCAGCTATGAACTTTGATTTCCATTTCTAAAGAGTGCTTCTTTGCAAAGACAGAAAAGCATTAGCTACTCTAAGGTTTTGACAAAATAAATTTCCAGAAAAAGTTATGTAATTCTATGACACACTTTATTGATGATCAGTACTCTCTCAGCACACACCATATACAGTAAATATAACTTAAAAACAAAACAAACCAATCATAATTAATACGTCTTCAATCTTGTCTTGTATCTGTTCTATATGATATATTACATCATAAAATTCCAAACGCTCTGAACGTTGAACAACCTACTTCTGATCAATGAAACAAGTGAGTTAAATTAAGTCATGTGGAGAACATTTGGGAGAAATATTTGAATATCCTTAAGCCCTCAAGGACCAGACTTCCCTTAACTGAATCAATAATTTGCTTTTTTGATAACATGACAAATGTTACCAAACTTTAGAAACATGATTTAGAATGACCTATACATGTACATCCAATTCTAATCTCTTTATCTACAGGAGCTTCAGAATGAGTGTGCAAGGCTAATTACAAAAATAAAAAAACAGCCATCTGTTGTCATCTGTCATGCCCTGTACAGTATTTGTGTGATACTGTAGGTACGACCTGGGAATATACAGAGAGAAATTTCTGGCAAATCAAAACCAAAAGTTGAACTATTAACTGTAAGTAAAAACTGTAATAAATCAGCCACCCCAGACAGTGATTTCAGCCAGTTTATCTATGTGGTTTCATAAATTACTTATTAAAAAATAAAATTCATCTTCAAAATTAAAAATTGTTGTTGCATGACATATATTGCATAGAAAAATGAAATAACTTGATAAGAAACATTTTGATGCCTGACTTTTACTATGGACTTGAGTATTTAAAACCATGGAAAATTCCATGTCAAATAAATGTAACAGCAGCAGTTACTGCACTGCAAGACAGCTTGTAGTTTAACAGATGTTTATTTTTAACCTACACAAAATGAGGTTTAGAAAATCTTCTTCCCTGTTGATAATTAGAAGCTGGTGGTCTTCATTTTAAAACACGCTTTTTGGTAGCACAGAGTACTGTTTCTTCATTTGTGCCTTTAGCAGAAGCAGCACAGTGCTATTTAAAGCAGTGCACTTTATAATTACAGCTCTGGTCAGTATTCTGCGTAATTGAGTTATTGAGGCTCTTATATCTGGATGTCTGATTTTCAGAAAATCACAGCAGCAGATCCCCAGGATGAAAAATCAGAATTTGTAAAAGCTTTGTTTCATAGAATTGGGTGTAATTGATTTGGAAGCTTAAAGAGCTGTCACTTGGAGTTCCCTGGAAATTAGGAATTTGTTTGGAGTGGATCCAGTGTAGATCCAAGAATCCAAGTGGTGTGATACAGCAGGAACTCCAATATTGTGGTTGTCATATTCAGGATACGGAAGCCCCAAAACTAATTTTCTGTTCATAATTCTTGTTCAATATTTTAAAACGAAAATATGATACTTCTAAAAGCTCAGCAGGTGCAATGTATTCTTCCAGTTTTCCAAGTATATTGCAGATCAAGGCATTTTTAAATCAGCAATGAAATTATACATGGCTGATTTCTAAAAATGGTCAAATATTATACTTACATTAACTTTCCCCATGATAACAAATATTCATGGATACCTCTAATGGAATAATCTACTAACAGAATAACTAGTTTTTGTGTTTATTTCCAAGTACATAGATTTGAATAGTAATGAAGTAAGAATACTGTATACATTTATTTACAAGGAACTAAGATTTATATTATAGTGTATATTTATATTGGTAAGTATGTCATAATACCCGAAGAAGGCTCCTCAGCTGAAACATGTTTTTCTTCTTTTTTCAGCATGGAATAAACGTTTACTTGTTCCTTTGCAGCCTGCGTATGCTAACACAGCTACCGGCTTGAACTTTGTTATAATATCTGCATCTTTCACATAATATAATAACAAGATGTCGTTCTCACAGTGCAAAATGCAATATAAAGAGTACAGCAAAAATAAGGCAATATCATTAAATACATTTAATTGGATCACAGTAATCATATACTGCAAAATGAAAGAAAAATCACATAAAGCAATAGCCCGAGTAGCACCTCAGAGGTGCCTCTGAGGCCTCATTTTCATTCCAAACATCTGTAACATCTGGCCAGTGCAATAAGATTCAAGACTTTCAAGCCTTCTGGTTCATACATTTAGTCACCTATCCAAAAAACAGTAATTTCCACAGCAAATGTGGACTGTGCTTCAGCAATCTCTGAAAACGTACTTTGGACTGCTAGATTCTGTATAAGGAAAGGATGGCAATACAGGATGGCTGTGTTCTTGTATGTTGTAATTTAACAATGCTGTATGCTATTAAGCTACTACCAAAAGGTATTCAGCTCACGTTTTGACAAGGGTGTGTTACAGGTGTTTTTTTTCAGTCAAGTGTCTCTGTATGACACATTTTAAATCCATGATCTAAATGCCCTTACCAGATCTACCACAATGCAAGAATTTGGGAACACAAGTGAAAATTAAGTTTAGGAGCCTTCAGGTCCGAAGAAGATACATATCGTACACAGTCTGCCTGCAACTAAACCTCACAGGACTCCATTAAGAGACTCCTTTAAGGTTTAAATTTTAAGTTTGAATTTCTATTTAAAATTATTGCAGTTTTTAAATTTGTTAATGTAGTTGGCTTCATTTTTAGCTTTTGTTTAAAAAGATAAGAAATATTGAAATGTTTAGTCTTTTTAAAACTATCATTAGTAGCGTATAAAATATTGAGGTGAACGATTCTTGGTATTCCTGGCACAAGAAAAGTCTGGCGCAAATGAATTTGGACCTGCGTTTAGGACAACGGTTTTATTCCAGACTCAATTTGAATAAGAACGCAAAGAATTGGCCTATCTGAAAACTGAAAAAGGTATTTACCTTCTTGTTTTTTTTCGTTTATGTTTCAAATGAGACATTTTTTTGTCTGTTTTAGTTTTCATTTATACACATTTATTCGTGTTTGAAAAATATTTCAGTTATAAACAGTTATAAATTTGTCTGTTCTGTAGGACTTTGAGTTGTGTAATATATAATATGTTAATATACGACAAGAAATGTAATGCAATTGGAGTTATCAGGGGGCAGATTCAGTATTTTCAGTTAATATTTTGTTTCAATAGTGTTAGTGGCGAGCAGTTTTCAGTGTCATTACCAGAGGGCGCTCGGAGATCGCTAGCAAACCTTTGACTTCTATGTCAAAAACGAGATTGATATTTACATATTGAGACTGCGTATAGTAAAATGAATTAATGCATTACTGTTGGTAAAACATATATACTGGATTTTTATGGATTTAATCTTACTCCTACTGATTTTTCGATAAATGTTTAACAAGCTTTATTTGTTAAAACCAGCCACACCCATTGTACTAACTTGATCACAACCAACAGCAAACTGCAAAAATAGGTAAGAAAGAAAGAGAATTGTAAACTACTTTCAGTAGAGAAGTAGTATAAAATTTGAAATAACATAAAATTATTTTCCAAACACAAGCAACCAAGATCTTTCCGATTAAATATATATATATTAAAGGGCAACAGCAACGCTATTTTTATATTTCGGGGTTAGAAAGAATCAGCATTGATGAGGTATTTCAAACCACAATAAAAGTAAAATGTACACAGTAACTTGTAAAACTTCCAGTTTTGTTGTCATAAAATAGACACCATTTCCAGCCGTGTTCAGCACCATATTCTGCGATTTAGAACGAAGCAACAAACTGACTGAAGTGGCCTTATTATATCGTAAACAAGCAGGCTTGTGAATACATCTGGCCGAAATTAATACATTTTGCCGATGAATGTAACTTGTTAACTGCATGCATATCAAGTTGGAAACTTTCTGCAGTGAAATATCTGCTGCACAACCTGTACTTAATTCGCTCGTACATCGCATTACATTAGTCATTACATTGACTAGCGAGCAGAAAGGGCCGCCACATAGCACAGTTCAGAGGAACTCACGTTCTCACCTGTGACGAGACCAGGGGTTTGCGTCAACATTGCGACTCACAGTTCACGATTTTGCGCTCAATTCAAAATTTGTAATTTTTTTCTGTATCATCAATGAATTAATTTTGTTACCAGGATTTAATAACCACTCTAAGTTTCCCTTTAGCACCTAAAAGATTAACATGATTTAGATGTTGCAAAGATAATAGATCAAAATACACTTCAAAATGCATTCGCATTTTTTTTGGTTGTTCAACAGGTTATTTAAATGTCTTGAAACCACTGCAATCCACCCTCTCCCTACCACTATGGAGATACTCCCAAATTGAGATGGAGCATATTCTGCTCCTTCTGCTCCTTGTTTACGTGCAATGTGTATGAAGGTTTTATTTCAGGCTCTCTTGTAGGCCTTAAAACATTTTTACTGCCAGTATCTGTATACATAATGAGATAGAAAGGCTGTCTTAATTTTCATTATTGACATAATCTCAAGGTAATACCCTGACACATGGGATAAATAATTGATAGGTGTTATAAACCAAAGGGCACTGTGGTCTTTGAATGTTCCATTTAATATATCTTCTGCTTAAACAGGACCTGTTATATTTTAAAGCAGCTGTGCTTGTCAAAGCACTTCCTGTCCTGTGTTTTATGGTATATGCTGGGAAAACTGCAAAAATTCTACGTATGCAGGAAATGTGAATTTAGTCATTACCTACAAAAATATTACCTTTGTTTGTGTTTTGCTTGTAGATAATTTTATTGGTCATGTATAGTTTCAAACAATTTTAATAGTTTCTGTTTTCATCTCTCACCATAAAATTTGCTGCCTTCTTTCATCACCTCAACAGTGAACATGACACCTTGTTTTTTTAGAAATGTCGTCCTGTAAGGAGTTTTGCAGCATTTATCAAAAGTTGGTTACATAAAGCCATTTTATTCACATGAGGGAGCAGATTGTCATTTCTGTTAATCCCAATTCCTTTTCCCTGCCTCATCAGACATTAATAGCAGAAATGCCACATGAATTAAAGACCAAGCCCTTCGTTCATCCTGTCTCTCACAGGCTTGAACTTCCTTTCTGTGTGTTACAAAAGCGAAACAGGGCATTGAGTGACACAGAGCAAAAATAACGTCAAAGGAAAACTCCTTTTGAAAGGACAAAACCCCAAAACATAACAGAAATAGACGAGAAATTGCTTTTCATCACTTCTTCAGCTATGAGCCTTGACATTTTTAAAAGGATAGATGTGTTACATGGTAATTCACTAAGCCATTATTTGTAATTTATAATTGGTAATAATAATTCCATGCATACATACAATACCTTTCATCCCAAAGAATTTCAAAACCTTTACATATAGGAGGGACTGAATTTAATGCACCATTATTCTCCACTACATGGTACAGTAGATCCAATAGAGAAGTAAGTATGTCCCACATTAAAATAATGGGGAAATTTAATAGGTCAGTTTGAACAAGCTCAAAGTGGAATTTAACCAGGACACTATACCCTTATGAACAGTGACATGGAATATTTAATGGCCAAGTAGCCAGGACCTTGGTTTAACATCTTAATCAAAGGACAGTGCCTCTTACAGCACCGTCACAGTTCTGAGGTATTCGTTCTGAAATCTTGAATTCTGGTGTGGAAGTTCACCTCATATCTATCTACATGGCTTAAAAACCAACAAGCATAACATTATATTTTAAGTATAAGACAAAAAAAACTGAATTATATATATATGCAAGGGCCAGTGTGGTGGAGCAGTGGATAGCATTATTGCCTGGCAATGCCGGGGCCCTGGGTTCAGTTCCAGACCTGGGGTGCTATCTGTGTGGAGTCTGGATGTTCCCCCCGTGTTTCACTGGGTTTCTTCCCACAGTCCAAAGACATACAGGTATACAGGTTAATTGGCTTGTGGGAAAACAGTCCCTGGTGTGTGTGCCATGTTTAGGACTGGCATGCTATTCAGTGTGTGTATCCTACCTTGTGCCTGTTGTTTGCTGGAATAGACTATGGCACCCCCAAAAACCTGAATTGGATGAAGTGGTTAGAAAATGGATGGTCATACAATAAAACTAATGCTATTGGTTAATAGGTTTCCTTTTCAAAATTAGCTCCCATGAAGACGTCCTGCAACAAAATCCCATATATCTGTGAATATCTGTAAATGTGTAGATCAGGAACCATGAAAAAGGCAGTCTCTGGTTGGTGATAACCATGGGTGCTGCAGCAAAATCTTCACATGTAACAAAATCCTTGATCACGCTGTAATACAAAAAATAGGTCTTAAATGCTTTCAGCGGTTTAGGTGCTATATGTTGCTAATGAATATGCTGTCAGATACTAATAGGTGTAGTCAGAAGTGTTAATTGTAATCCAGTACACTGTATGTATAGACTGGATTAAAGTAAAATAGTTTAAAACTCAATTTATAGAATTGAGTCCTGATATAAATGGTCTTGAGAATGGGCAGTTTCTCCATGCACAGTGTGAAACCAATAAAGTGAGCTGAAAAGATGTCTGGCTACAGGAAGCCTTAAAGTAGTACTAGCTGTTTCCATTTCAAAGGATTACACTCTTAAAAATAAAGCAAAGGAAAGGTAATTGTTCTCCAGTTCTGATGTTTCAATATGTAAAAATCATAATCCAAAGAAACCATTTAGGATGCAATGCCCCTAATAATATAGTGTATTATCTTCTAAATGTATCATACTAAAGAGAGGTAAGTTAGCAGTTATACAACAATTTCTGAAAAATAAAAACAAGAATGTTTTAAATATCCAGGATCAATATACATTTTATTCTCATTTTAAACAGGAAATGCTCAGCATGTTGCCTAAAAACACAGTAGCAGCCATTGACTGGTCTCACACTCAGATCTCACATTCTCCATTTAAAAGAACCAATGCTGTAACGGATGAAAAACAAGTTAATTTGAGGTTATTTATGAAGCTGATGTACATTGTACATTATCATATTGTTACTCATTCTCGGGATTCATACCTCAAAAGAATATCATCAATGTAAACTAACATTTAATCAAATTTCAAATGAAATTGAATCCCACAGTATTTTAAGGGAGACACTACACGGGAATGAAAGATGTGTATACAATGCAATGTTACATGTTAATATGGAACTGAAACAAAGCAAAATTAATTCCCTATTGTTCTGTGTAGGAAGCTAAACTCAAGTTTCACTCCTATTCACAGATAATTTTCCCTCCGCCTATTTCCTACAGAAACACAATAGCAGGTAAGAAAAAAAAAGCTGTAATAAAACATGACTTCTTACATTTGATCAACAGTGTAGTTATCAAACTAAGATATACAGTAAGCCAAAACCTTCCTATAACAGAATTTTACTGTCAAAGCTTTTTTTTTTTTACCATATTTTCTTCAGAGTATTTCTGCCCCAGATGAGTTAGCCATTTTATATCAGTTTTTAAATTTGAACCTGTCATCCACAATATTTCAGATATCATTCAAGTCTAGGCACTTTAATGCCCAGGGAAGAAAATTCATCTCATTCTATCTCTTTCACCATAATTGCTTGTAGATTATGACATGTTCCATATTGATGATCATCAATAGAAGTGTGAAATGAGGAAGGTTACACCCGAGTCCAAGAAACATACCTACCACAATTCCAGATTAATGTTTTGCAGGAAGTTTACTGCAGGAAGACTGCCACATACCACACCCTCAAAAACAATTTCTCCTGAAAGAAATTGATTGGACAATGGCTACAGTACGTCCATATACACCAAAGAGTCCCAATGCAGTTCAAATGCTGTTGAACATGTCTGGGAATAAGAAAAATACTTTGCAGGAACATTCACCTTTGATACACAATACACATTAAAGGGGAAATGCAGTCCCAATTTCTCAGACCAGTTATTAATATTATAATTATTAAAACTCAGTAACAAAATAAAGTGACAGTATCGGACAATTTTCCAAATTCAGAATTAAGCATAAATTTGTAAACTTTGCGAAAGTCGCTATGTTTTTGCAAACCAATGGTCTCGCTACGGGCGAGAGCCAGAGATCACAAGAATTGTGACTTAAACTCATCTGCTCACTAGTCACTGTAATGACTAATGTGATGCTATTACAGTGATTACAGCGATGTATGAGTGAATAAGTACCAGTTTTGCAGTAGATATTTCAGGGTAGATATGGTCCAACGTGATCTGCATTCAGAGTAAACAAGTAGTATTTCTCGGCAAAACTGTCTCAAGGTCGTGAGCAATATTTCTATTGAATTAAAAGATGGATTAACAAGCCTGCTTGTTCACAATGTAATAGGGCTTTTTCACGACACTGGAAGTTTTGTTGCCTCATTCTGAATCACAGACAATCACAGCAATATGGAGCTGCGCATACCTGGAAATTTAATTTATTTTGTGATGTAAATTGGAGATTTTACATGTTACTGTGTACATGTTACATTGTGGCTTGAAATGCACTCATCAATGCTGATTTTTTCTAACCCCCCAAAAAATAGCGTTCCCCTTTTAAGTATACCCAAAACATTAGCAAATCTACTGACAGAATCTATTGCATTGTGCAATACAAAAGGCTGACAAACTTAATTTTTATTTTTTTATTAATTCACACACACATTAGAAATTGAACAAAAGTAACTTTTGACATAAACTGGTACCGTGCATGGTGTTCTATATACACAGCACTGGTGTTCACAGAAGAGTTTCAAAGACAAAACATTATGCAGTATTAAAAAACAGGTAAAGGTATGTGCCACAGATGAAATATTCAACATATTAGTTAAGAGATCAGTTAATCCCAGAATAACCACAATTAATGGACAAGGAAGGCTGAATCAACCTCTGATATCACCGCAAGACTAGGGCAAAATTATACTAAACACTTTCACTAAAGACAAAAAAAAAACTGTCTAGCAAATTAATACATTTACTATAATATTACTCATTCTGAATTGGTACAGTACAGTGGTTTCCCTCTTTTGACCTTTCCCCCATAAGAAAAAAAGTTTAATACAGAAAATATAATGAAGCAGTACATAAAATGGGTTTTCATGTTAATATTATGTAAGGTGAATTATCATGTACAAATGGTTTCAAAGCAGGCATTGAATGATGTCCATAATATTGCAGAAAAATTGGCAAATAATCCTCTTCTGACGTGAGAAATGCATAAAATTCACTAAATGTGCATGCACGATTTCAGTCATATGCAATGTCACATACTGTACATTTCTTAGATCACACAAGAGGATTTGGTTTAAAAAAATCTCTTAACTGCTGGCATGTAGAGTATGGCAAGTTGCATCATTCACACAAAGCCCAAGTGTACATTATTTTTGAAATTTCATCAGCCATCACAAATGAACACATGGGATGTGAGGGTTTTTACAACAGTTTCAAAGGCAACCAAATGAACAGATTCCCCTTAGCTGCACAGCTTATGCACCATTGTGATTTTTGTGCAAAGTGCTATTTTTTTAATGCGATAACTTCCATTTGGAGGTGTTTTTTCAGGTATAACGTGGCCAGCTGGCACCCAGAACATCTGCATTACAGAATGGCTTTGAATTGAGTCATCACTTCCTCATTATCTCTTCCCCTTAGAAATATCTATTTTATCAGCAGAACTCTAGTGCACAACACTTTGAAGACCACATGAAAGAGTTTGTTTTAGCCGGGATCAATGGACACTATTTCTTCATGAGACACAATCACACAATTATCCATTAATTTCAGAATCAGTACTCAGAAGTGCACTCAGGGCAGATTCTGTCCAAAGAGTACCACTACTTTCATAACATTAGCATGCTATAGACAAGCTGGTTCAAAGATCTGTGCGATTCTAAATTAAGTTAGCAAAATCCTGATAAAGGGGGTATTACAGTGAGTGGCAGAGTGAATTTCCCAAAATAAAGGCACAAGCCATCTGTAACCTCTGCAATTCCTCACCTGTGTAACGACTGAGTATTTGACTTGCACATTCTCCTGTGAAAATCACAGGAGCTGTTTTCTAATGTTGTACAGATGCAAATTTTTCATTTTCAGTGGTTAAATTCAGATGACTAAACAAGACAATGGGTTTTAATATCATAGATGTATAATACAGGGACCCACATTATAGATCCCTTTTCAGAGTCATTTTCTTCATGATTTCAGTCAACATTAATTGTTCGGTGTTTCAAATATTGCAATACCTTATTAACTCATTAGGAAGTATCAGTGTCAATCAGAGTTCATCATTAGTTATACTGAAGTAGATATAGCTTGAAGCAAAGATGAACATTTGAACAATACATAACTGCTGATAAATGCAATTGCATTATCATTTTCAAATACCATAGTTCCTTTACATGGATTTCATGATTCCTAACTGCACCTGAATTCTCAACACTAAAAAAAATATGACAGTGAATTTAAGCAGACCTGAATGAAAATTATCCCGATTCAGTTTTCAAGGCTCATGTTTTGGTTTAAGGTTCAAGTTCATGTATTGATTTTCTTGGGTTTTAGATGTCAGGCTATTTCCATAATGCAAACAAATGACATTTCTATTTCAAATAACATGATAAGGCTCAATAAATACAAGCTGGCAACTGTTAAGAGAAGAGCCTCTCAGAAATATGAACCCGACTCTTCCACTTTTTTTCAAAGAATACTGATTAGACTACAAGATTTGCAGTTGTTCAGTTTTGTGACTCACTTGAGCATTATGGAATCACATCCCAAAAATGCCATTTGAATATTAAGTTTACAAAAACTTGGTCTACCGATTGAACACATTCAATTTTGAATATTTAAATAAAAAATGGAAGAACGTTGTTTTATCCAGGGAAATATCTGGATCAATACTGGTAATGTACAATAATAAATTACTTTGTTAAAATACAGATAAAAACTGGTTCCAAAATGTGAGCAAAAATGTAAAAGCTCTAACAGAATTACTACAACTGAGGTATGAAACTATTTGTACAATATATGGAATGTATCCCACTCCTTATTTGGCTACATTTTTTCATAAAACATTGAGGTCAGTAATTCAGCATTTTCTTGAAAAATGTTTTCCTTTTAACTTAAGCTCCTCTTGAGGGGAACAAAGTTGTACGTTTTCATTTTAAGGAATGCAAACAAACTTTTTTTTTTAAACCAAAAACGCAGTATAATACCAACGGTCATCTAATTTGACTTTTCCCATTTTTACACATCAGACTGAAGTTGTACTAAAAAAGAATGAAAAGTTATTGAAGCTTGAGCTGTGGTAAGTCATCCCAGAAACAGCTCATGCACTGTAATCTTGTGGTTATAAAACAGTAAACAACACACTGTTATATTCGTAAACGTTTGGCTGTTGGTTTTGCCTCTTGGGCGTTAAAAACATTTCCAAGTCTCATTTTATTATGTGCAAGAACATTGGAACCTTTTTGAAATACAAAAAAATGTTCAGAGAAGTCTAGTGCAATGCCAGTGTGGGTCTTGTTTTTCATACATCTCTGATAAGCTCAGTGACAGGACTTCTGTACAGGTATTTCCAAATGGCGTAGTAATGTACCGCTGCAGCCAGGGCAACAAAGATGTGCCAGATAGCATGGGCAAAAGGAATAATGCCGTCACTCTTGAAAAAGATCACACCAAGGCAGTAGATAAGCCCTCCCCAAGCTAATTCGTGCAGTCCCTCGGTGTTATTCTGATAAAAAGAAAAGGGGGAAAAAAAAGGCATAGTTTATATTCTCACACATAATTGAGAAGACTTTTTTATGTGAAAAAACATTGCAAACAAAGTACATGAAATACTATACTCATTTCCTCCTTTTTCCTTATATTTACAATATTTAAAGCTTTAAAAATAACACTTTAACAAGCAAGACTATATTAAGGGATTAGGTAAAAGGGGGATTCTGTACAAGGTCTGAAAGGCTTATCTAATCAATCGTGAAGAAGATTTTAAATCAATATTTTTCTTTTTTACAAGATAGCAATATTCTATCATTTTTGACAACAGAAAGGCTTAGCTCTGGGAGCCAGTGATTCACCCACTATCTTTGTTAATGCTCTTTAGAGTTGTTTTTAATACAACAAAACTGAAAAATGTTTAGAAATGATATGCTAAGTGTTTGAGCTTGGACCTATGATTTGTTTTCTCTAAATGGAGTCAACTGAATCATTTTAAAATAAAATATATTAATGACATGCTGTTGCAAGTGGTTTCTGAACTGGCTCTAGGTCATGAAAGATGAGAGTATTAAACTGTCATATCTTTGTAATAATGGAATACAATTAAATGAATTAGAAAGCCAAATATAAGGGAGACAACATTAATAATAACCCTGTATTTCTGCATAGATGCTTGTATTGTAGTGTTGCAAAACACAGAGAAAATTAACACTATCCTTATAATGACTAATTATCACACTATTAAAATAAGGGATTTAACTTTTAAAAAACTTTTTAAAAGTTAAGTTTTAGTAAAAGTAACTTAGAAATGAGGAACTGGCAAGAAACATTTATGTGTTACTAATGCAGGTTTAGAAAGAATCGCCCATTTAGCTTGTGATGATTGCCTTCCAGTGTTTCTGACAGTACATGATTTTTCTAGACTTCTTTGAAAAGCAGATCAGTATCAGTCTTTTTACTGAACTTTCATTTTGGAATGAAATAATAAGGCAAAAACACATACTGCATCGTCTTCTTTTATATTACTTAGGATCTTACAGTACAGTAAGACTTCAACATCCCTAAAACCATTTGAAATAAGTGACCAAGAATGCAACACAGCAGAAGTCTTCTCTCAGACATTACACAAAGTGCTGAAACAAAGTGGATTTTGTTTAGGACTTTTTAATTCTGAGGAGGCATTCTATCACAAGAAAGCTCAGTATGTCTATCTGGATTCATTTATGTACCTTTTCCTTTTATTTGTTGACTAAGCTTTTAAATAAAGTGCTGAAATGTTGCTCAAGCCTAGAGTCTAAAGCTGCAGATATATTCAGATGTCATAATTCAGTTCAGGCCGATGTTATTTCCAGTTACAGTTTCCTCTTACAATGTGCTGCCAGTCACTGGCTCTGGCTCTGGATTGCACACTAAATGAAATAGCAGATGAGTAAAGCTGGGATTGGAATTTTGCACTGTCAGCAATCGGACAGAATTACTTTTAAAAGACAATGGAACTTTTTACTCATTTTCAATATAATGGGCTGCCAAAAAACATGAATAACAGAATATTATTTTAGGAACAATTCATTACGTATCAACATAATGCAGTGGTTTGGTAAAAAGTGCTATCATTTTTTTACCTCATTTGTAATGACAGAGAAAGGTATTGAGAAGAAAAATCAAATGCATACGGTACCATTGATGTCACAACCAATGCAGGAAAAAAACCCATTGTTAGATAGAAGATGAGCTCAACAACTTTATACCTATAAAGAAAAGCACACTTTAAATATTTGAGCCGATTTGATCAATTAACAAAGACATTTTCCAAAAAGACATGAAGAGCTGGGTTGAAGTTAGTTATCCATTTAAATGGATTGGCTCTTTCTAGGAAGGAGCTTTTGAACAGACCTTAATCATGCATCCTGGTTTAAGTAGAATCATTTTATGGAATGATGTGGAATCATTTTTTATAGCCTGGCAAGGACATTGTTGAACACTCAAGCTTTTCTCTTTCAGAACGGGATTTAAAAAGAAGCAAATCAGTTACTGTATATGGACTGCTACCTTGCCCAGGCTGAACTGTACAATGTTAATCCAGTGGTTTATTGACACAGAGAGCGCTGGAATACACTACAGTATATGCGTTGCAGAGTAATGGACTATGGGGGATTATAAGTATAATAAAGACAAACCTTAACATTGGTTTGCATGTGTAAAATAAAGCATTAAGAGACAACACAGCAACAAAGTCTCTAGGACAGGGGTTTTAACCTTTTTTGGCTAGGACCCAGATTACACTTGTGAACCTATGGTTCAGTTTTGAATTAACTTCCTTTTAATTAAAGTTGTCTAAAAATGAAGTATATTATTGTTAATATAACACTACTGCTTAGGAAATCAGGTAATTAGAATATTAAAATACAATTAACAATTAGTTTATTTAGTTACACAATAGTTTTGCAAAAGCACAAATTAGAAAACAAAATGAAAACAGTTATCAATATATTAATGTGAACCTTTGCTCAGGCTTTGAATGTTGTTCAAACTGTGGTCATGTGTTTGAAAGGCTGCATGCGAAGTCATGCCATGGTTGCAAAACTTAGTCTGGTTCATTTCAGTGTAATTTTTATGATGGCAAGTGCTGAAAAACCTGCTTCATACAGTACAAGTAGGTTGTAGAGAAGGGCAGTAAAACCTTCAGAGCCTCATTTTCCAGAATAGTTCCCCCCCACCACTTTGATCCAGAAAGCACTTAGTGATTCTGCTTGGTTTTACAATTGTAGAGCAGTGCCTCTGTTTTTAATATCTCAATAAGCTGCTCTTGAAAGCCAGCAATGCTTGAAACGTTATTAGTCAAATCTTTGATGTCACTGTCAAATGGGCTGTGTGCTCAGCTGTATTTAGTCACATCCTGCAGGATTTAGCAGTCCTCCGAGGAATATGTGTTAATCTTGCATGTGTTCCACCCAGGAATGCTTTCTTACCAGCAGTTAAACTTGATGTTTTGAATTAATTTATTGATCGCTGTCCTTTATACGAATTAATTAGGGAGTGTGACATTTTTCTTTAATTTTTCTTAATGAAGATAGCAATTTCATGAAGATGTTAATCTGGTCCCTAAACAATTCTTTGTTAAAGAAAGTTACAAAACATTTTTGTGTCTTAGGTGTTTTCATTAATAATAATAATTTTGAAATCATTCAATGCTAAGCTGTAATAACACTTTTTTTTCTGTGGTGCTAGGATTTATAAAACATTCACTTATGTACAAGGAAATATCAATTTATTAAAGAGGATCACAGTGACACATTTTTGGGTCATTCCCCATAGGCTACGAACCCCTGCCCTAAGTAAATTCTCCTACGCTATCCTATAATTGCAACTTTCTAAACTCTTTTTAAGCTCTTAATCTATTAGCATTTAGGAACACTTTTAAGGTTTAGGTCTAACATGAGTCATTTCATGAGTCTGTAACATCACTAATGGTTAGTTTCATATTCAAGAGTGATGGGATTTACCCAGGCACCAATTCCTTCAGAAGCTGTCCCCAGAAATCTGAGATTACACAGGCAAAACTTTCACTGCTCTGAAACAGTCTGTACTGGTTCCACCCCAGGTCAGATAACATGCAGAAACCACTGGACTTTTCAAAGTTGTGTTACATATGCACCAACATTCAAGAAGTTGAAAAATGTAAAACTATAGTGTTATTGTATCATACGGAAATGGCTAAGCAAATACCTTAAAACCAAGGTTTACATTGGGATAATAAACATTATGCAACATACTTAAAAAGTGATAAAGCATTGTAATATTTTTGTTCAAAACAGTAATTAGTTTCCAGTCATCATTTACAATTATTATCTTGAATCAGTATCATTTTTAGTGACTTGTACATACTCCTTTTGTGGACTTAACCTACTTATAGAAAAAAACCTTTAAGAATAAAAAGAGATGGACATGAGATGCATGTAATGTAGAGTTTCTATTTCATACATCTGAGTGCATTTATACTCACTTTTAATCTTACAGTATATGGTACAATAATATGGGTGGACTTACTTTTCATGGTAATTAAACACATATATGGTTCCTGCTGCTGCCATGAACCAGATAAACCAGCGCATGTGTGATGCTAAGGGTCCAAGCTCACGGAGATTCAACCTGAAAAAATAAATCACACATCTACTATAAGACGTGTCTGTGTGTACAGTAGGCATCCTAATACAGTTAATCAGCTATAAAGAGAAATAATCAACAAAATACTTAAAACCAACTGGCTTCACTCGAGAGCCGGAGTGTTTAAAACATGGGACAGACGTGTCACAACTACATGCATGAGAAAACTTTCTTCCCCCAGTTCTGAGTGCCTGGTGTGATGTTTTGTATCTATCCATTTTCTAACCACTTCATCCAATTCAGTGTAGTGAGGGAGCTGGAGTCTTCCCTGGCAAGTAACAGGCACAAGGCAGGATACATCCTGGGAGGGAAGCCAGTCCACTGCAGGGCAGACTCAGAGACACACACACCTAGGGCCAATTTTCCCAGAAACCGGTTATCCTGCAAGTATGTTTTTAGACTGTGGGAGGAAACCGAAGCACCCGAAGCACATGCGAACAGGAGAGAACATCCAAAATCCACGTGGGTCCAGAACTGAACCCAGAGCCCCAGTGCTGCAAGGCAGCAATGCTAACCACAGTGCCACTATGCTGCTCCTAGTATCATATTTATGGTATTATATTTTAATGTAGTACAAAGGATATTAAGGATATCTACAGAATGTGGATTGCAGTATAGCCACTGAGCATTGTGATCACCTCTCAAGGCAATAAAAAAGTAGATAAGTGAAGCTGGTGGTACCGTAGGCTGCATACACTAAACTTCAACCATTGTTTTACTGAGAGTACAAGTAGGCAGAGACTGTGAATGACAATCGTATACAGTACAGTAATTAAATCACAAGAGCACAGATGAGTGTCAATAAGCATTAAGATCATTGTAGTATACAGGAGAAGGTCTGGCCATCTATTGCTAGCTTTTACCCCCTCCCCAACAATGAAAGAAGTATTACATATGACCAATTTTACACACCATCTGTTATGCTTTTCAGATTTCAAAGTGCTTTGGGATTCTGATTGACAGAAATGTACAAGATAACCAAAATCTGAAGACTGCCTTAAATTTAGAAAAGGGCCTGTATTTGTGGAAATTATTTCCCTTTTCTGGTTTGTATTTTGATTAATTAATGAGGTACAGAGAGAAAGGCTTCCTCTGGTTAAACATCATTGCAGAGAGCAGTTTTGTTCTAAATAAGGTCTCTTATTGGCTTTATTTGTCCAATACTGAAAGAGTTGCATTTGGATGTGGTTAGGATCCAGAGAGACCTGGTGACTAAGTCTTGGTTCTGTAAAAGGATAAGCTTAGGTACTCACTTATTGTTCATTATTTATAAAGATGATGAGTTTATGAAGCTGTCATGCAACCACACTAAAGCTTTTAATGATTGACTACAGGAAGAAGCTCTTTTATAAATTGTCTTGTTAGTCAAGCAGGTGTTGGGACCGGATTTCCATCTCTAATTTATTTAAATCCACTGTATTTAAATACAGTATATAGTATATACATTAATCAATTTCCCTTCGGGATCAATAAAGTCTTATCTATCTATTTCTACTGGTGTCTGAGCTTGACTGCTTTAGATGAACAGCTTAATTTGTAACAATATTCCTCTGTGGAATAACAAGATCAAGAGTGATACAGACTGGAAAACAATGGCAAAATATAAATGCTAGAAAAATATCTATGAAAAGCATTTTCTGGCAAACGCTTGAGTGGACTGTTCTGAGCACAGACTTTTCTTGAATTGGCTATGATGCTCTTGTTTTTTGGAGTCGATGCACCAACTCATCTGAGTGTACTTTTTTATTCCGAGTTCAATAGGAGATATTACTGTAAAAGAAATACATTGTCTGGCAAGGAGAAGACCTCAATTAACCACATTTGGAATGCTGAAAAGTTAATGCTAATTTCATGTAATACACACTGATAACATTACAGGATAAGTGAGTAAGACTGAAATGTTAAGGTATTTTAAAAAAAATGACCATGGGATTCTAACCAGTTTTACATGTTAGATACTTTTTAAATTTGTATACCTCTGTTCACTTCGCAATCCTGACTCAAGGCATACATTCACACTGGCATATCTAGAATATATACACACAGCAGTTTGAAATAAGTCAATTCAGCTCACCACGGTGTATAGGAGGCAGCAATGAAGAAATAGATCACCATTCTATCACACATGTGGAAACAGTGCTCCACGGCTCTGCAGCAAGAAAAACAATCATTAAATCAGTTCCTATTTCAACAAGGAAAGGCTTTTGTTCTGTCAAGCAGCTGAGCAGATGGGCAACGTCTTTGTTTTTTCCCCCCCAAGTTGTTGCACCAAGAAGATTCCAAGAGGTCCCTCACCTCATGTGGCTTTTCTTCCAGGAGACGATGTGAAAAACGGTGGACACCAGGAAAAGTGTGCAAAGTCCCATGCCATACACCCAGGCTGTGAGCCTTTCCCAGCGATCGTCAGACAGACGGTACAGCAGGGCCGTGCCCACAAATGCAGGGACGATAAGGAACTGCAATGGAAAAGTGCAGTTTGAAGGTAACGTACAGCATATGCAGACACCCACTGTGGAAATGATTACCCTTCCAGGCTCTATCACATGCACCCATTCCCATCCTGTGGCAGCTAGTGCTTGACAGAAATGCTTTTATTATGTTCTTCTGCATTGTCCACCCATGGCTTGTAGATGTACCATAAAGCCAAACAGAGCAGGGTGTGTGCATAGACAGGAAAAAGAAAAACATTAAGAGTTGTATTTATATAACTATTTTAAAGTCATTCTAAATATAATTATTGAAACGTTAGATGAGATTTGATTTGGGTAGAATAATGCTTATCACTTAATTTAAAAGCCTGGATGAACAGCAAAGAAGGACTACTTAACCTACAGCCTACAAATCTGCTTCATTGCAGAATTTACTTACTGTCATCTCCTTAACTGATGGCTATCAGTATGAATAATGTGACTAATTTGCTGGTGTTTATAAAAAGAACTCTAAGGGAGTGCTCTGGAAGGGTTGAGTAGCTCCACACAGCCATATTCTAAGTACTATAAACCACGTATCAAACCTCTTTCACAACAGAAGAATAAAACAATACCAAAACCACAAATATAGGTTTGTTGAACCTAACCCTTCGCTTTTACATGAATCCTTATGATGAAAATTGCTTTGTTATCTGTTATACAATGCTTTATCACTATATGATGTGCTTTTCTAGAATGTTCCCCAACATACACCAGGGTGTAACTGCACCAATACTGGGGACCTCTACAAACAATGTGGAAGATATTGACTAATACTGACATATGACTAATGTCAATTTATCCTTAACAGTCATCTATTCCTATGCCCATTAGCTAATCTGTCCTGGTTACTGCATGAAAATACTATACTGTTCCTGAAAAATCATTAAAACAAAGTCACTAAAACTCTGACAATGACAAATTTAATCTTACTGTTAGACTCAAAATGTAACTTATTTGCTTACAGTATTTCTAACACTGCTTCTTGTGGCGTGTAATACTAAAATTAAAGCAAGGGTTTCGCGATAAGCGCTTACCGCATGAGTATAGCAGTTAGCAGCATGTTCATAGCAAGTGGGCTGGTAACGGCAGTTAGCAGCAGCTCTGCTGTTCATGAATCTGAAAAACAGAGTCAAATCAAGAGTCAGTCTTGAGGTTCTCACATGCCATAGCTGTCAAGTGCCAAACACAGCAGTGTTCTTGGGGCTATAGAGGAAATAATTTTAGAACATAAGTAACTTATTGAGGTTTTACAACATTACAGATGTCATTTACTTTGTTTCTGTTTCCAAGAAGCAACCTAAGCAAACAACATAGCTCCTTGTAAGTCTCAACTGCATACATATATTTTGATTTTTATTGTCATATAAAGACAGCTTTATAGTTTACCTAAACACTTTTTGGGACTTTTGGAAATTTAATTACAGGAAAATGAGCATCTTGGAAATGTTTACTAAAGTTGAATCAACCCCCATCTGTTTCATAAAAGGCAAGAGAAGCTTCAGATCGTAGCATGACAATTAAACCAAGATGTGGGCAGTCTGTTGGTTTTTGTGGTATAGGAATTCTCTTAACTACCCTAACAAACACAATGCATATTCAATGATATCATGCAATACATCCCTACAATCCTAGGTTCTTCTGTCAGGGATGAATACCCCTGCAGGAGAGAAAATGTTCATTAAGAAGTACTATGCCCATACAGTACCGTAAATTCCACTTCCACAACGTTAAGCTAAAAATCCTTTGCAGCAGAAGAACATTTCTTAAGGTAAGCAAATATTTCATTGTAAGACAGCGAACTTAGTGTTGATAATCTATTTGCATCTATTCACACCAAAAACAACTTGTAACTTTAAGACAGTGTTGCTACTGAACAAACAAAAACAAAAAATGGGAATGAAGATAAATTCACCCACAATAACAAAGCACAGCCATTAAAGTCTGTTTAGAAATAAGGTGTAGAATTTTATCAGACTGCCTTTCAATTGATCAAGTCAGGTCTAGTTTAACCTTTTAATACTTTTCTCCTCCAATAAAGTTATTTTAAAAACGTTTACTTTTCATCCATTTCATCAGCCTATTACAGGCTTACAGAACCTTTAGGCCTATAATTATCATTGAAAAATCTAGAGCACTCCAAATTTTGTATATACAGTATTAAGCACAAAGTTCACTTAATAGTTAAAGAGTTAAAAATGTAAAGCTTAGATTCAAGTGCAAATAGGCTATCCAGAGAAGCTTCTGGGAAAGCTTAATCATGAATTTCTGTAAAGCTTCCTCTTACCACAAGATCCTGTTCAGTAAACAGAAATGACGCATAGCTTAAGTGCACACTATCATATGAAAGGAGACTCTGCAGTACACACGACAATCTTCAGTGTGCAACAGAACTGCCATTTAATGGTGCTCATCTAAGCAGAATACTAAGGCAGTCAAGAGGTTCTAATAGCTACCCAAGGCTGTATCTACAGTAGGGAAGACAGCCTACTTCAGAGCCATTTTTAGACATGGCAGTGAAGTTACTGTATAGCTATTTCTGCATTGCTTGGAAAAAAGAAGAAGAAAAAAACAGTTTTTCCCAAAAATTAACAAACAATGATGGCTCGTTTCCTGTGTAGCTGGGTCCAAATCCTAGAATACAAGATTCACCTCTGATTTAACTTAATCAGCTTTGATGATATGGGGCACAGTGAGACAGGTCACTGTAAGACTACATTTTGGACTCCCTGCTGTCACGATTACTCACGAAAGGTCAAGGCTCTGATGACGCAGCTCTGGATTTCATGCATCTTTAATTAAATTTATATCATGTGCACTCCTGCACATTTTCCACTGGGGACAGCAGTACAATGCTTGTTACACTTAGTTACATTTTCAAGAAAGCGCTGTGAAATTTGGAAGTCAATTTAAACACTTTCCTAGTATTGAATATTTCAGCTTTGTAAAGGGGAATTCCACAGTATTGAATATGCCACAGAGGGGGACATTTGGGCACAGTTTGACAATCCTATTCAAAGATCTAGTTTTACATTTGAAATACTGTGCGAGATAATGGAATTCCTGCCTACAGTATGTGTAATAATCAAAAACTCAGAAATACATTATTAAAACATACTCTTAAGGAGGGGAGGGAGGAAAACTTTTTTTTTAAATCTAAATTTTCAAAATGTCTGAATTTAGAGAACAGACTTAAGTCACTGTTTCATTAAGGTGATGCGTTATGCATTTGTTATTTCTTTAATTCATACTAGTTTGTGCACAACTATCTGGCTGAATGTATAAATAATGGTACCCTCAGAGAATAATAAAATTGTTGCCTATTATTAATAAAAACATTTGCAAAAAATATATCCATTATCTATTAACCATCACCAATGAACACTGTCAAAGCTCCCTAATCTGTCACACTTCAGGCCTCTGCCACCAACATAAACACTAAACCTGAACCGAGGTTGTCATTCAAAACATTAACACCAGTGTTTTTTGTTTTTAAATACCAATAGCTTTTTGTAAAAATTCTCACTGTAGTCGATCTGGGTGCAAGGCTATGAACCTCGTGACTGCACACAGGGTGGAGCCTCAGGAATTGCAGGCAGACTCCTCTGTGCAGGGGGATCAGTGCTGATTGGAAGAAACACTTGCTTCCTTCTAGAGCCCAGAAGGTCACAGGGTTCGCTGTGAAGCCATGCATGCATTCCAATACAATGAGTATTGTGCACTTGGTTTTTCATTTTTCATTTACCTATTTTGCTAAAGAAATTATTTTATTTCAATACACAGCGCAAAAATCAAGTTAATGCTAAAAGCATAGTTTGACTGGAGATGTGTTTGGCAGACGCATCAAAAGCACACACGGCTTTTTGCCAGATTAAAATGCATATCTGGTCTAAATATGTTTTATAGGGACATCATGTGATGAAACATTGACAATGAGTAAATTTCCTTTACACAGTTAATAAGTACAGGGGGCTCAGTTTTTAACTAAAGACTATAAATGTCTACATTAGCTGTACCTTTTACCTAATGAAAAAAGGTATATAATGATGAATAAAATAAACCTCATGTGCTGTGACCTAGAGTAATTTTGCTTTGGATTGTTTAGAAAAAGTGAAACAGAACTTTAGAGCACCGTTTATCTGCATGTCCTAAATGATATACAGTACACTGTACAACCAATAATCACTAAGCAGCTGGATGTGTCCCATCTGTGACACAATATGTTCTCAGTAACACACATTTTACCACAATAGCTTTGTTTTCTAAAATATGTAATGCAGCAATTCAACAATAAAAACAATAATGACACATTAGGAAAAAGAATACTATGTTTCTACATCATATGAAATATTTGCTACATTAAAATGTAGCATGCTAATGATCATAAAGGGGAGATTCACTATTTAGTCATTTTATATAAATGACAGGACAAATAAAAGTGTATATTACTAAAGCACGTTGTTAGTATTGTCCCTAGAGTGTATCTGGTTTATTTTACGGCATTTCATTCTCTTATCAAGTTAAAATAGATGTCCAGTCCATGACACATTACTGTTGAGTATATACAAAAAATATTTGTGTTCTAATAACAGAACTACTGATCTAAAAAAGTCTGCTTTTCTCAGCATTACTTAATTAAATGAATGGCACCCCAGCCAAACTGAAGAACTGCACTGTTTATAATCTTCAAATTTTCAGTCTTCTGCCTTGTTAATAAACAAGCTAACTTGCTGTATAAGACATAGGACTAAGAAATTAAGATAATTAAAAATATACCATGAACATAACCATTTTTTAACTTAACTTACAGAGATCATTTGTTATTGCCTTTATTTATAACAGAACAATATTTTAGTATACTGTAAACGTGTTCAGGATGTTGCTGCTATTATAGCACACACTGACACTGTACCATTGAACTGGAATAAGAGGACGAATACAGGCCCCACAAACACTCAAAAAGGAAATGTGCATTTTTTCAAACAGTATGTACCAGACCTCCGTGAGTGCACTACTTAATTGTGAAGGGGAAACTGTAGTACTTAAAATGCTGCTGCACAAGGACATTAGTCGAAGATCCAGATTATTCAGGGATTTACACACCCATCGGCTACAGTAAGGACATAACACTTAAAAGGAAAAGGATAGAAAACTCCCTTTCACTTTGATAAACCTTTTTAGGAAATCTTTGATCTGATGTTTGCCCAAAATTTCAGGAAGTGTTTTTTTTTTTGCCGACAAGTTGAGGATAACTGTGTGAAAGGGATTTATTTTGTTCACACAAAAGGGTGGCAGTTTGAAATGTTTCTGTGTTAATAAGACTCTCCTGGCAAATTCCTGAATACAATACATATTGTCTTTTTAAAATGCAGAATGACTATAATTAATTGTTCTGTACAGCTCAGTAAACCTTAACGACACACAACACCCAATAAACCGCCATCACAGCTCTAACCTGTTGGTGTTTACAGTACAAATGCTGACTCTGAGCTTCTATAACCTGTCATGCGATAAGGCCACAATGAAAGGGATACAGTAACAACAGGGCACTGAAGCCTTAGTTCATATTGACAATGCCATTGCGAAATACAATAAATACTACACTACGATTTGAATAGAAGCTCATATGGACAATGCTATTGTGAAATACAATAAATGCTATGTTATGGCTTCAATAGAAGCTCCAGGATGGCATAGCTACATAGATCCCCTCCAGATTCACACACAGCAAGCCCCTTTTTATTACACATTAGGAACAATTCTGCTGACCAAGATTTTCATTTGAAAAAAAGAGAATGTGAGCCTTATAGGTCTGATAAAACAAATTTGGTTGCAGGATTTTTCCCCAGTCAGTGTTGACTCTGCTATGCCACAGATTATTTTTCCTGAACACCAGTTAGGATTACAGTTAGGGGATGAACAGCCCATTTATGATTTCCTGCAGTCCTCAGTTATGTACAGAAAGTCTTCTATGGAAGATAGGCTGAAAATGGTGCAGGAGGAATTGGGAACAATTGTCTCTTTATTTGGCAATGGATTCATGCTGCTGGTTACCATGGTAAAAAAAGGCAAAATAATGTGACCATTTTTATTTTAAAAAATATCCATCAATTAACCACATAAGCCAATTGAGAACATATTTTCTATTTACATTGATAACCTGGAGAGGTCCATTTGTACAGAAGTGCTTCCCTGAAGCAATCTGAATGCAGTACCTTGTTCAATGGCGCAACAAAAGCCTTTTAATCCATGAGCATGCAGTCCACAATACAGAGAGCCCCGACCACTAGTCTACACTGCTGATTCCAAATCTTTTCCATTAAGTAAAAAAACAAGATAGAATAGCATATTTTTGCATTTATAAAAAAATGATTTAAGTAAGGAATTGTTCAAGTTTTTTTAACCTGACTGGTTGACCTTAAAAAAATACATCCTTGAAAGTTTGTATCCAAGACATAGAATCGATCCCCTTTTAAGTCCTGTTAAAAATTATTTTGTACCAGAAACAACAAAATTGTGCAACTACCCCCTCTATATTTAAATGCACAGTTAAGTGCAAATATTCAAGGTATTAGTGAATACATCTAACCATAGGAATGCACTTGTTATTAATGTGATATATCACCATGTAGTGGTTTGAAATTCTTAAAACAGTTTGTATTTTTGTTTCCTTCTAAAGCGGTATATGACACTGGTACATATTATAAACTCAAGGACTATGAACACTGTACTCTGAAGTAAAGTACTCAAGTCATGTTTTTGTGTGTACACTATATACAGTTTACTCAAATTCTCATCAAGAACTCAGAAGTCAACACAGGCTTGATCTTGAAAGCCTGAGATAAATAGTTTATGAACAATGCCTGTGTAGAATACAGTAAAGATGAGTGTTACTGGCTAAATATTAAAATTAATTTGGAATGAAATGAAAACTAGTCACTAATTTTTAGTTTCTCAGCGAGTCAAGTGACAATTTTATGTTCGCACAACTAAGTATATCTCTTTTCATCTTGTACTTAAAAGTTGTTAACAACATACATTACACACTGCAAGAGATACAACAAATAAAATGGCAACTTGAAAAAGATCAAATAATCCCTGAGATTACAGTGTACCATTTCAGCCACATGACTCTTGCATGAACAGGTACTACCTGGAGGAAACCTCAGTGTAACCACAGCTAGGCAAAAATAATTGCTGAACTTCCAGAAGTGGATACATAGCTGGCCAGCTCTCTGAGGCAATGAATACTCCACATCTCTAGCTCAAAAACCATTCTTTTGCAACCAGGACATCCGGAATTAATGGAAGATACTGTTTACTTCATGGTTGGAAGAGAGGTGTGAAAACAGAGTCCCCTCGGTATTGGCTGCTGATACGGCAGGACATTAGAACCATTAGAAATTCTCTGCAAAGCATGACCACTGCAAAACACACATGAGGCCAGTACATCGCAGCAAAGAGCACTGCAAATTCTAACATGTCTTGCCCTTCCAGCCATTTGGAACACTTTCCCAGATGAGTTCCAGTTTTCACAGCGCACACACATTTGTTGTTGTAATTTGTGGGACACCCACTCACACAGGAATTTTTACTGAACCATCTGCAACAAAATATTTTGCTCTATCACAAATGTCTGCCTGCTGGTCAGCTTTTCAAGAGGGCAGTATCTGCGTGTGAAGACTGTGCCCCTGCTCCACCAGCATGTCCTCCTTCTAGATGTGAACATATAGGCACATACAAGCTGTCCTCCAGGGAATTGTGATGATATCCCAGTAACCATTATCTTTGGATACTTTCTTATACAGGGGGTGCCAAGAATGGGGCAGCAGTCATTGGACCCAAAATGGGGATCTCTTCTACCAACTATACAAGAACCCGCTGCCATAGTTAAAAAAGACTGAAAGTGGCACCATCAAATATTAATGCCACCTGTAACCCTGCTTGTACTATCTATGAATCTCAGATTAGGTGTCTTTCAAACCTATTAGGTCAAGTCTTTATCTACACTTCTCTCCAGTGCATAGTCATTTGTATAATTCGGGATTTATACAAATCATACACAATTATATTTCAGGTGTACGTGTTCTCAGATAAACTTTCGCTAACGATGACTCCAAATCGTGAAGTGAATAAAGTACTGTATCTTGATCTCAATCTTTCCTTAATGTGGAGTTCCTTCATGAGTGTTGTTGCTTCCATTGCACTGAGACGGGTTTAACGTTGCCAAAAAGCTGTGATATCTCTTATATCAAAATTGAAAGAAGGCTACCTTGACTTCAGCGACATGCGGAATGCAGCATAATTAATTACAATTGCATTACAATCTGCAGTAACCATCCACAACCAGTTCCTAGCAGAGCAAAACTCACGGCCGGTATCATTAAAAACGAAACTAATAAACATAGACCTCTTTTTGTAAAATAATTTCATTAATTAATCCGATACATACACAGGTTCCATTATTGAGAAATATTACTGTGCAAGGCTTTGGTTATTCAGCTCCGTTCCTTTGATCCATATCAGTAGAGTCAGTATATTTCAATCGTATGAACTTGATACAAAGAAAACGTTCATAAGTTTAAAGCTTTAAAGATTTTTTTAAATTGGACTCACCTCTGGAAACTGTTCTCTCTCTTCATCTTGGAATAAACAACGGTCGAAAAACTAAAAGCAAACGGTTTCGAGCTACAGGATGTCTAAAATCAAGAAAGGGGCCTCTAGCGACCAGCACTTAATGCTAAGAAACGTGAAATCTCCTTCTGAAGAAAATATTTAAAAAGGCACTGATTTTAGTCTTTTTCGCATTGTGACACTGTTGGAATTAGCAGGCTAAACTGCTAAAGAGCAAATTTAACTATGCAGAAGGCTGACATTCTCATTCAGGGTTAAACATCATTACCTACTGTACACCCCTCAACTGTTCCCCACGTACCGATTTCCAAAACCTTCATTCGTGCATTGTAGTAGCTGAATGCACAATGACAGACGGAGCATTTCACCAACCACAGCGCGGGAAAACCGTATTGTCCCGAATGCGACCAATCAGAATTGGGTAAGATCAGGCGGTCTTTGATCTCTGAAATGGCTTTATGACGCTATTGGAGAAAACACAAAAAAATTCATTTCGTCATTTTCTTGAAAATTCTGAAACGGGGTTTCCCAGTCTTAAAAGTATATTATTATTATTATTATTATTATTATTATTATTATTTAACGTCATTTAAAAAGACATGTATAAATGACTTTATTCTGGGCTCATGGACTTATTATCTGTTCTTTAAAACACAACATAACCGATTACTACATAGTATTGTAGTATGAATATAAACCTCAACTGTAAAAAAAACGAATTCCTCCTGTACTGTATAAAGCAGTGAAGGTCTTTGATTTTAATGTATTTAGATTTTTCTTAACAGTTACAGTCAGTTGAAATGCTGTTAGAAGTGTGAAATATTCTACACACTTTACTGCCCAAACACATGTAAAACATAAGCTAGTCTTTTCATGTGAAATAACACATTGTTCTCTGTCATACATTAGGGCTTTATACATTTGTGTTTTGGGCCCTTTCTTAGTTATTACATTTTATAGTTCGTTGTGTAGCTTAATTTTTCCAGAAACCATTTTTGCAGTCAAAGATATGGCTAATAATAAGTGTTGATGGGAAGTAATTAAATTCTGCATGCTGAATCCATATCTTTCATATGTATTGCCTTAAGCAAAAAGTTGCTTTCACTCAATGAAACACATTTTATTATTCTATGTAGTGTGTAGGGCAATAAAATTATTTGATAAGCCCTATCTTTCTCATTATTGCTTTTAGTCATGTGTCAGGGGAATGTTAAGAAATGAAGGTGTCCAAGCAAAATGGATGACACAGCACATTGTAACAACAGTGGAATGCAGAATTAATTTTCCAGCGAATCCTTGTTTCCTGACTGCAGCTTAGCAGACTTGTCTTGACATGAGACATGAGGCCCAGAAAATTAGTTCTGCAGGTTTCTGTTATGGGGCGTCAGTTGTAACCTCATTTGCATCTTACTGCATAGCACTCATTTTAATTCTGTAGTCTCCTGAATAAGTAGGATTGATGTAGGAATGATGTAGTAGTAATGTGTGTTTGTCTTTGTAAATTGACTGAAGGTCAGAAACACATTTATGAAGTTAAAGGGTCACAAATTACTATATAGTTGCTGGCAAAAGTATGAAGACTGACAGTATGAAGCGGTCTCACTGTATTAAATAATTGTAAAAAAGCATCAGAAATAGAAACTGATCCTAGCATTGATTCCCTACTGAGAAGTGTTCTGAAGAGAAAATTGTCTTATACAATATACTGTATGAGTACTGCTAAGTGTGAAGAATGTACATGTACTAATCGCCACTGTATATGTATAACCATGAGGGATCGTGTTGAGTTAGTACAAGCAATTAGGGTGATTTTAAGTTTCAGAGGTTAAATATGTCAATAGAACAACTCTTAATATACTTTCTTAATAGCTGTATTAAGGAAGTGCTCATGCAATTACTATTTGGGATTTTTTTTAAATCATTCTAATAAAATTATAATAGAATGTGCAACATGTTACTTTATGTCTGCTGGAGTGAAACATCATGAGATCTATACCATAGATTCATTCAAAATAAATACTTATAGTCTTAATGAAGACTTATGTATTTAAGGATAAAGATATCTGATCCTACAGTATGTTAGCAAAATATTTTGTTGAAGTACTCTAAGTCTTGTCAGTTCTATTTGTGTTTTTAAAGCTTGGCAAATGGCAGAAAACATTGATTTCTGGATTTCTTCATTGAATAACTCTTCTATTTTGTGTAGCAAGAATGATCAGATTATTTTTAGATTTCATGTTTTCATTAGAGAATTGAAATATTGTGAAATTCCCAACTTTGAGAGTACAACTGTGAATAACTTGAGGCACAAGTGGAAGAGGTGGCCTGAAGTGTTAAAAATATTGCCAGGAAATGCTTTTCTAAAGGCGTGATAATTCTGATTATCTTAATGCATTAGTGAAATCCAAATTATATGGGGCTTTTCTGGGCGCTAATTATCTTATCCTGTTGGAAAGTTTGATTGCATAACATAGTTCTCACATGATGCCTCCATTCTTAGAAAAGGTACACATATGGAGCAGATTTAGAGCTAAGACAAAAAACAACCGACAACATGTGCTTTGAGTGATCTCTTATTTCACTGGTACTTCCGTTCGAAATCTCTCCATAGATACCTTCTCCACATTATTTTGTGAGATAAATACCATGGAGCTGTTCGGGGGAAAAAAAGGATTATTTTCTACTTAATGTTGTGATTGAAAAAGTTTATGCATGTAAATGTTTGTATTCTGTTTTAGATAAAACATGTTGTTTTAGTAGTATTTGATGTGCAATTTACAGGACTACATGGTGTTGTTTACCCTCATTCCCATCATCCATTACATTTGGAAAACAGTTGATCACCATAGGAGCATAAAGATTATCAAAGACAGCTAAAAAGTGTGTGACATCTACTAGTCTAGAAAGCTCAGAATGGTGAGAATTCAGTCCAAAAGGCTGTTTGTTCTGGTATTTTGAACTTATAGTTCTACTTTGGGAAAATGGGCTAACAGATTAAACGGTGAGACTTTTTATTAGCTCCCAGTTGGATAAATTTAGTGCCATGTTCTCTCTGGAGCTGTTAGAGCCTTAACTCTTTAAGCTATGCTGACAAAGCGTATGAAATGTAACCGGGAGATCACAGTTCAATTTCTTGCCTTTGTCTTATGTTTTAACAACACTTGTTCCTGCAATGTTCTGACAAAATGAATGTAAAATGAATTAGTTTAGGTAGTTTAGTTATATTAATAAGATTCAGGGCATAGTTAAGCACATCTACAGTACTTTATATAATACATTTCTATTCATCCACATAATTTAGTGATCCAACACAGTTCATTTACCACTAATCTAATGCCATGTAAATTAATCCTGATTTTGTAAATCAAGGTGGGTGACTGTAATTGGGGGACATAATTTTCCCTGTTGCTAATTTTAAACGTAGTTAGTTATAACACTTCTGAATGTCATTAATTCTGAATGTCAAATCATTTTAAAAATTGATGCTAAAGGGAAAAGTAATACTTTCTCATTACTCAATGAAAATGCTTTGACAGATATAAAATATCCTATAGGTTTTGAAAGTGATAGGAAGTTTAAATAAACTGTATTTATATATTATAGTTAAATAGGAGAAATGTGGAACATTTTTGCTTTAATGCTAATTCATATATAAACTAAATTAATATAACTTTCTTTTTTAAAGTCCATTCTGCTGAAGTGACAGCAATTTGAAAACTATATTAGCAAGCACACCAGGATAATTGTACAAGCCATATGTTAAGAATTAGTATCTCCTTATCCTGGCTAGAATTTGACCTTCCCTGCTGTAGTGGTGTTAACTCCTTAGCCATGCTATAGATTAGAAACACTAGAGCAGGGATCATACAAGACATGTATTCAAACACACAGAAGACCATCAAGTTTATTGCAGTTGTTTCTAACATTTTGCAGTCAACTGAACATAATTCTTTCCATATGGGAAAGAAATAGAGGAGAGTCATTATACTGGCACCATTCCAGACATGAAAGGCTTGAAAAAAGTGGCTCAACAGTTAAATGTATTTGCATGCATAATCTACTGTAGGATTGATGTAATAATGTCATTGGCACTTTATGAAACAACAATTAATTTCAGTATCCATTATTTGTTAATTTTCCCACCTTGACCAGTCTGTGCTATTTTTTAAGGTGCAAGAGGGATTAATCATTTAGTCAGGAGAGTTCATGCTGCTGTTTTGCAGAAGAAGAAGTAGTACAACTTTTTTTGCTTGTTAATGCTTGGCAAAATGTTAGTAGCCAGACCACAGTCACTTTTCTGTGCTTCTGTCTCTCATTTCATTTGTGATTACACTTCAAAGTTATTATTTTTCTTTATGCATTATTGTATAAAGAATAGTTTGTTTTACGTTTATAAATGGTCTTGCATGCAAAACAAATATACAGTGTAAACTTTTGTTCTGATAAAAAATCCTTAGACATACTTTGCATTGACCAAGTCAGAAAGTTTGCAAACCTGAAGGCTGCGATAAGATAAGAACTGAATAAACAGAAAATCTACAGACATGAAAATATAAGACAAGAGACTAAGTGGGAAACTAAAATATTTCTTACCATTTTCAGTCACTGCAGCAGTAATAAATAAACTATGAATTATGAGTGATATATGTAATAAATAGGTTGAACACAGTATAGAAAATAAATGTACTTTAAAATTAAAAGCAGCTGTTAGACAAAACAACTCACATCTACAGTAAGTGTTTTAACTCTAGAACACTTTCTAGTGCAATAGGTGAGACAGCATCAAAGTAACTTTAGTCATATTAAAGCACATAACATCTCAATACCATTCTATGATGAAGTATCACAGTATGTCAATTACAGTATGTGACATTATGACTTTGACAAAAGACCACTTATGGATGAGGAATATATCTGTTGATGGCAGATACTTTTGTGGCATCCAAACTGACAACAATACTTGAAAAGCATAAATATATTATCATTTTATTAAGTGTTGTTTAATTACCACAAGTGAATATTTTATTACTATATGTAGAAAACAAAATAACATAAACTTGGATGTGTCCATACTCAACCAAAAATTCAAGTAAAGTATATTTTGCAAAATGAAAGTACCCTTATTTTTTATATTCTTTGTTTTGGCTTGGTTTTAATAACAAAAGAACTGTGTGAAAAATGCAATGTATGAATTAATTTAGAGAGTTGTTTTACAACATTACTCAGTAGGGAGCTTGCAGATTACTTAAACCCCTGAGCTTGTATGCTTCTTTGGCTGGAAATGGTGCCTGTTCACCCTGATCACCCCAGGGTGGATTGAAGAGAAACCTAGTACCAGAAAGAGTTTCCACAGAGCACCGTGCGAAACTCCTAGGGACCACAGGGCATTTCAAGCTACAACCTGTGATTCAGTTTCTCATGCATAATTCCCCACTGTTGAAACAATGCATAAGGGCATCCATGAATGTCATACATTTCAACAGGCAAAGTGGATATACTTGAATGGATGGACCTGACTGTACCTGATCACTTGACTAACTGGTCATACGTTTAAGGATATGTTAAAAACTATGCACATTGTGTTTGAGTATAAATTGGTGTTAAATAATTTGTTGTTGTTTCAGCACAACTAAAGTGATACACAAATACAACAAAGTAATAGAAAATCAGGCACTGTGGTCCCAGGTTTCCATAAAGGAAAAGTGTGGGGAAATAGCTCTTCTGTGTATTTTACTGTGTAGTGGCTGGTTTGCCCACAAGGGAAATAAGGATTTATGTCTTTAAATTTCTCTGTCTGGAAGAGCTATTAGATAAGACATATCTCTTAACTTGTTTAATTTAACCTTTGTGGAATTTGACCCAGTTGCTGCGGGTGAACTCCAAATGTACGCCTCAAAAGTCCCCCAGCTAGTTCAGCAGTATAATAATATGATCCTTGTTATTTTTCCATTTACCACAATTCTTTTTTTTTTCTTAAAAAAAACTAGATTAGATTTTAATCCAATGGTCATGAATTTTACTTTTCAGGAAGTATACTAGGAAAGCTAACAAAGATTATTTTTACTCTGCTGTAGATATGGGGCTGAGCAGCATCTTGATTGCTTGTTCATTAAAATTCACCTAATTAAAATTTACTGTACCTTGGTACATTTACCATATTATATTCATATATTTACAATTGCTTTACCCTGGTTTTTGTAGTAGTTGTCTGTGGTGCTACAATAGCTGTCTAAGCTATACTTTACTATACTACAGTATATTATGGTAATTTCATGTTGCAAAAAGTGTTTGGATGCTTAATATCAAATATCAAGGTATTCCTATAGTCCAGTGTAATAAATTATGTAAAACTGAAAACATATTATGATAGGCTTCAGATGTTGCTTTTTGTAACCTTCCTAATGTTCTCCTGACGTACAATTGAGAAGAAATCATCCTAACTGATTTCTCTGTTTTTTAACAGTATTACTGTTCTGTCAGAATTGTTAACCAACACAGGATTTTAAACATCTTGTCTCTCTAACATTGTTAGATAGACACTTGTCATTAGATTGTCCGTCTTATCAAAAAGGTAAATCATGAGCTTCTCAGAAATCACTTTTAGATTAATTGTTTGTGGCATTTTTTGACAATGGAGAAATTTGAAATTTGAAGATTTCCAATACATATTGGTATATTACTGTACCCAAACATTTTGACACACCTGAAGAAGGCTCCACGGCCGAAACGTTGTGTTCTCTTTCTTCTTTTTTTCAGCATGGAATAAACCTATTACTTGTCATTTTGGCCAGATGCCTGGTACCTTCTGCCAAGAAGTTGAAGCTGGTCTGAAAATGGACATTTCAGCATACTGTAGCAATGATTTTTAAACATACATTGAAATCAACAAAAGAATTGTAAACTGCACACAAAACAAATGTTCTTGATTGGCCGTCTAAATCAACAGACCTCAATCCAACTGAAGATTGCATTACAATAATGGAAACCAAAGGGTCTGAAGGTCTTAGAGCAATTCTCCATAGAGGAATGTTTATAAAATTCTCCTCTAAAGTGCCAGAAATTCCTAGCACACTACAGGAGGTGTCTAGTCAGATTAATTCCTGCCAGAGGAGGATTTTACAAAATGCTAACTATAGGGGTGTGAATAAACATGATCCCTGTGATTTATGGGCTTGATTATTTTAAAATTATATATGCCTTTTCTCTGAGCAATGCTATTAAGGTTACTGTGTGACATTTTTAGTTTTTTTTAGTGAGAAACATTATCCACTCTATAAATCATCCTGTTATTTGAAGTTAGTTGTTTCTGTTTCATCAGAGGTATGAATGCATTTGGAAGGTTCTGTATATTATCTATTTGACGCACTTCATTCTGAACATGTTAAAAATCCATTACTTTAGCTTTTATGCTGTCTTGAAATATTGCTGAGAAAACCTATTGACAGATATTTAAATATGTTAAGGGGCAAATTAACAAGATGAAGATACAGTACAGTTATTAATTAAAATAATTAAACTGTTAGGAATTGAACTTCATGGTGGATGGGAATGCTTTGTTTCTGTGTGAATCCTTATAACACTTCTTAAAGGTTTCTAAGAGTACAAACATTATGTTTCTGAAGCACCTGTAGCATATTCTTTAATTAGCATGCCACAGAGCTGTAACCCGTGCTTTCTACTTATCACATTGTCTAACATGCTGCTGGCATTCATTAAAGTCAATATTTACATGTTAATATTTGTTGAAGTCAATGCTTGGTCTCAAGACACCATAAACAACACTTCATTTCCTGTGAGAAATACATAACAAAGAAATGAGTTAAACTGCTGCTGTATAAAGCCATGAGTAAGTCTTTCTTTCTTGGAGTTACATAATTAGAAAGGGAATTGAGGATAATTATGTTGTAATGTATTTCGAACTAGTATAGGAACTCTTAAGTCCCCACCTGTGGGGTAGGAAGGAGAGTAGCCATGTAATTATATATAAAGTTATGAATGCAGTAATTTGCAGTTCATGGATTACTAGCTAAAAGATGGAGTAAAAGCACAATGCATGTTGATTTATTAGTCTTATAAAGAGTCCTGTATGACCTTTTGATTACCAATCCAGTTACTGCACAGAATGTTAGGGTATCTGGTACTCACTAAAATATTGGCGGGATATACTGTAGGTATGGGATAGCTCTGTAAAAGCAACAGTGGTGAATATCATTGGCATTTACTTGGTCAGCAGAATGTTGGAAGAGCCCTAAGTGATAATATTATATAATATTATAATAATATTTCAGACAATAAAAGACAATAAAAAAACAAATGATTTTCTGAAGATGATTTACAATTCAGTACTGTGAATATTAAACATGCCAGTACTTGCAAGGGATGGATGTGGGATGTGGAATCTGATGAGTCATTTAAAATAACAAAATAAACAAGTAGGCTATGACAATTATTCTTATGTTTTTTGAGACTTCTAGGTAATCAGTTTTACTGAATTTCACTAAGGAAATATATGTATTATACAGTATGTGTGGTGCGGTATCTTTTATGTCTTTGTCTTTTTAAATTCAAGCAATTGATCCTGCTTTTGTTCTGCTAAGGTTTAGGCAGTATTTGGCTTCACTGGCTTCAAACAGCACACGTCAGTCCTTGCCTGCTCTAATGAAAAAAATAACTTGAAGTATTTTAAGTCAAACTGTACTAAATCATTGTAAATCAGATAGCATTTATCTAATGTACTGTGTGAAAGTGTAAAGTAAACCACATTATGTCTCCAGCTAGAGCCTGATTTATTATTTAGCAGCTTTATAGCACTGCTAAAAGCTGAAACACAATATGGCAAGAGGATCTTTTTGTAATCAAATCTTTTTTGATCTTTTGGAGGGGGGGCGGTACAACAATACACCAAACCAAAAAAAAGGGTCAGTCCCATTTTCTTCCATGTCACTTCTTTACTTGGGCTCTGAGCATTTCCAGCAATAAAATCAGCATTTTTGATGGCTATTTCTTGCACAAAATGTATGAGTGATGTCCATGCACTTTCAGTGCAGTCCTTGTGTATGTTTCTCTGGCGAGAGATCTGGAGTCCCATTATGCTGTATTCCAGTGTTCCTTCTCAGGCCTCCACACCTGGAGGTAGTGGTATCCCAATGTTTGGTGGTTACGATTCTCTTTCAAAGAACCTGGGCTTCATTGTTAACTAACTGAAAATAACTCAGCATAACAATGAGAAAAACAGCCTACCTTCCAAACAAGTCTTTCCTATTTGGAATTTTATTACAATAATTTTGTAAGCATTCCAATCTACCTTTTCTGTCTTTCATGGATGAAGTGTTCTATACATCTAATGATTAAAAAATAAATACAGTACAGAACAAAGAAGTTAGTGCATTCTCATACAGTATAAGACTACATGACCTCATGGTTTCTTGTTGTCTTCAAATATTTAAGATGTAGATGTAGATGCAGTGTAACTGGGAAACTATCTCCCTTGTGAAGTAGACTCCACATTTTCACGGAAGCTTTTTTATTTACAAATGCACACAACCATTTACTCTATGTCTGCTTTGCTTCTTTGTCCTGTTGTGTAGGATTCATTTCAGTTTAGTGACAATTCTGATCAAGGTTAACACATGCAGATGCAGATGCCTTCCAATAAATCCCAAAAGTTGAGACTGTGGTCATTATCTATTTTTATGAATTCAACCTATTCTTAAAATCCAGAAATGTCTCACAGCAGAGTGGCGCCATTATTTCCTTTATTTTTCTTTCAAGCCTGTGTTTCTAATTAAGAGGCATGGCAGTTACTGTAATCCCATTTTTCAGAAGGTCTTTAGATTATTCACTGGAAATTCTCCTGTGTGATCAATGGAGGATAAAATTTAAGGATTACATTTATTCAGTATTAAAAATAAAATCTCTAAAGATTTTTTTTTATATTTTAAAAAATGCAGTAATAATGAGGTGCTTCATTGCTCTGATTAACTTAATCACAACCACAGTATTATTTATATATGAAATCTCTTGGTACCAGCTGCATTCTTTATCTGTACTATGTCAACTGAGTATAATAATGTATTCTTGTATATGAGCTTGTGTCAGGAATTTTAATTTATTATTACTGATTAAGGCAATGCCAGCTGAAATGTCAGTTATGTACTCCATAGGTCACAAATAATGCATGTTGTCTTTTCTGTTATGATTGTTGCACGTTTGTTAAATTTCTTGATTTGATGTTTTTACATTTATATAATTAATTACTAGTGACATTTGGGTGTGCCTCTTTTAAACAATATATTATAGAAAAACATTGTATATCAGTGGTTGATTTAGTGTCACACGTAGAACAATATGCAACTGTTATCTGAGATAAAAGAGATGAATAATTTATAGCTAGAGAAAGCAGTATTAACAGACTACGGAAAATATCTGTTGTGCACCATAACACAGAGTAAAAGGACCTGAAACCTTATTCTGTGGGAACAGTTCACATTTCCCTTCTGCATCTGATATTTTGGTCAAAAGTTCATTAGTATCTTAATTATTCATTGAGAGAGACTGTGTATTGATAAAAAAAATGTTGCCTGAGAATTTTTTTATACAAACATTTACTCTGTTAATGTAAACTGCAATATTCTTGACAAAATAATTTTAACACAACTTTATGTAAGCTTATATATTTATATATTATTGTTTATAATAAAAAACTGTATATAGAATTAATAGCATGTGCCTGTAATTACCAAATAATATTACACAAAAACATCCAGCATTGCTTTTTGCCAGTTTCATTCCCATTTCTAGCACATTTATGTGGGAAAGCCTTGAGGGTGGTATGACTAAAACTATGATTAACTTTGCAGTTAGAATTATATCTGTCTAGTCAGGTATATGGTATGTACTTCACCATTATGGTAGTGAGGTATTTACATGCACAATGTTGCGTGTTTGTGTACTACTACAAAAAAAAAGAAACAGAGAACACAGCACAATAAAGATTACACATCTGATCACTAATTGCGCATGTGGGGATTTACTTGGCTTTGTGGTCAAGCTTTGGGTCTGTTGACCGTAATCTTCTATTTATATACAAGAGCTTGTCAGGGATTGAACAGAAGCTTAGGGCTTAGATGAGTATTCTTCATAAGCTTGTACCCAAGAAGTTCAGTTTCCTTAAAAGCAGAAAGCCACTGGCCAACGTTTTTAATACTTTCCAACTTTTTTGTGTGTATTACAAGTTAAACGCATACTAATACAGCTGTTGGAAAAAATACTGGCGTCAGTAAAATGCATTCAGTACTATAGCATAGTAAATCCTCATAAATGTTCTAAATCGGTACAGCCTGAATGGTTCACCCCGAATGTTGAAGGCAATCAGCTGAGCACAGGCAGAGCTCTACATTCACAGGTTTGAGCCATGTCACGAGATTCCTGAACATTCTCCAAAGGTCGGTGTGATTAGTCAGCCAGGGCTCTCCCAGCATACTGTAACACATTGAATCCTGTAGCCTCTTAGACACTTGGATCACAGTGCTGTTGGTGAGGAACATGCCAGTTGGCACTAAACCTCTAATGTGGTGCTGTGTTGCCTGTGACATGTTAAAAGATGAGTGACTCAAAGGTGGGTGGGGAGGAGAATGATCAGTGAGCCTACACTTCCCCTGTGTGCAGATGCAAAGTCTGCAGGTGTGAGTCAAGACGTGAAAAACACACAATTGGAAATCCCAAATCTGAAGGGTATCACAAAATGCAAAAAATGATTGTTTATTATTTTAAATTGTTATAAATAAAAATAAAACCTGAAAATGAATCAAGACTACCAAGCACCCCATTATATTTTGATCTATATTGAAGTTTACAACTACAGCAGGAAGGTGTTAGAAGTGAGCCTTATGACATGGGGTATATCAAGGAAATAAATACATGTGACAGGAATGCACAAATGTGTAGCATCCCAGCAGTCCTCTCTCTAGTGTTGAAGCTAAGCAAATTCACAAAAGAATCTTACATACGTACTTCCATTTTCTAACTGCTTTATCCAATACAGGGTCGCAAAGGAGCCGAAGCCTATCCTAGCAAGCGAAAGGCAGGGCACAATCCGGGTGGGACATCAGTCCATCTCAGGGCACATACAGACACACACACACTCTCACTCCAGTGCCAGTGTTCCCAGAAGCAAATTAGCCTACCAGTATGTCTTTGAACTGTGGGGGGAAATCTGAGCCAAAATGATACACATACAGTACTATCTATATTTGTCCTATTCTGAGCTGATAACGTGTTTATGCTGGGAATTAGTATTTTGAATATACTTAGTACTGGGAATTTTCATATAAAGTCAAGACAGTCCCTTACTTGGAAAAGAAAAACCACAAGACAATTATTCTTTTTTAGTTGCACAATGTAAAAAAATGCATAAAAGCCACCACTTAATATGATGTATACCATGTACAGTAAAACATAACAACTACTGGCCACAACTTAAGTTAATCGAATAACTGTGACATTATAAATGCTACTTGAATAACTGTGACATTATAAATGCTACTTAAATCATTCCTTATTTTATTTTAAAATAATTTTTAATCAGTCTTACTAAAAGTCCACAAGAGAGTCATAATTTGTATCTCTAAAAGAATTAGATTAAGGGTAGTACCATTAACTATAATAGACAATGTGTGGTGTAGTATATATGATTTAGAGTTTATAATCATGTTCATAGTTATTTCACTGTGGTTTGCACCCATGCAATGCTGCAAATTCTCAATAGAAAGGTTCCCAAGTACAAATACTTATTCTAGTATATCATTGGTTAAAGCAGAGTAAAATGTACTGTAGCTAAGCATGGTTAAATCATGGAAAAGCACAAAAGGAGTATTGACAATGTATTATACAGACCCAAGATCAGAAAGGCAAAGTAATGGAAAGAATAATGGAAAAACGTGGCAAAAATACCAAGCAAATTTACTAGGGTAAATGCTGCTTCTGTCTGGAGTCTGGATCATAAAAGTGCTTTCCTTATACTGTACCTAGTTCTTACACTCAAGTTGATTCTAGTATTCCCTCCTTTTTGAATCTAAGGTTGTCTTCCCTTGTTGACATAATACATCTACAGTACAGTCAATCTTTGTCACTAAAGGGTATACATGTACTAATAATAATAATAATAATAATAATAATAATAATAATAATAATAATACATAGCACCTTTAAAAGTGATGTCTCAATGTGCTTTACAATAGGTGTAAAAACACTTATGAGGATAGCAAATTACAAAATAAGTACATGTACGAAAGACAAGTGGATAAAAATGCAGTTAGAAAATACAGCAGACACAAACTTTAAGTAAAAGCCTTTCAGAAAAGAAAGTTTTTGAGTCTAGATTTAAATCAGGGAAGTAGTTCAAGTAGGTAGCCACGTCAGCATGTGTAGGCTTCAAAGGAACAAGTAAAGGTTTATTCCATGCTGAAAAGAGAAGAAAGGAAACACAACACTCTTTTCAGCATGGAATAAACCTTTACTTGTTCCCTTAAATCAGGGAAGGTGACTGACTGATATCCTTGGGGATAGAATTCCAGAGCTTTGGACATAGCCAGTGAAGGCCCTGTAACTCTCAGAGGGGGACATGCAGTACTGTATTGCAGTAGGCAGACAGGTACCAAGGTGTAGGTGAGCATGAGGATTTTGAAGTCAACTTGAAACCTGATAGGAAGCCAGTGCAAGGACTCCAGACAGAAGTAATGTGATTGCTTGCACGCAACCTGGTCAGGAATTGTGGCTGCTTCAAATTAAAGTTTGTTCAGTGTGGATTTAGATACCCCGTTGCAGTAGGGCAATGCAGTAATCAATTCTAGAAAAAAACAAACATTTATGTTGACCATCTTTTTTGCAACAGTCAAAGACAACATAGGATGCAACTTGGCAATTTCAAGGTGGAAGAATGATGTTTTTACAATATTCTGGACATGAGGATCAAAATACTGTACATGTAGGCTGGGGCGATTGGAATAATAGCTGTCAAATGTTTCAGTTAAATTCTAAGTTTCTGTGCAAAAATGCTCCTTTGCCTTTGTGTGAGCCTTAGGTTTGTCTTGTAATGCTTGTTTTATGCAATAAACTTGAAGGTCTTGGTCACTTGCACAATCCCACATGATTTTGCATTTAATTTATATTTCTTTACATTATTCTTATTATAGATGCACTTTATTGAATACTCCATCATTCTTTTTGGTGTTTGTTTTACCAGCACATGTGTGGGCAGGCCATTAAATGTACCACATGACAAATTAGGTATCACTGTAATGAATGTTTAACTTGATAAACATTATGCTTGCACTTTGACTATGATTTCCTTGAAGGTTTTTCTGATTTCCTATGGTTTCAAGTTGTGCAAGTGTTGTAAAATGCAACAAGTGCAATAAAAATATAGATTAGATTTGCAAGATGACATATTAGGTTAAGTGCCCAAACCTTTGAGTTGTGATTTTAAATCCAAATCAAGTCAGTCAAGTCCATAATATTTATGCATCTCAGCAGACTGCTTAATTACCCAGTAATAAATAAAATATCTGCCGTATAATGTAGAAGCTTTATTAGCATAAACCCAATGGCAAACAAATTAAAAAGAAACTTTTTTTCTGTTACTTATTTGCACATCAGGCAGTAATAATTCATCCTCACTGTCCTCAAAAGTACTGGTGTGTATCACAAAAACAATATCTTTGCTTTTTGCTTGTTTTAAATATGACCTACAGTATTTCTCTGTGAAACATAATCTATGTACTAGTGTGTGCGTCATTAAATTGACCTTGGTAATTATTTTTAGCAATACATACAACCACATGATAAATGCTCTTAGTTTATAGTATATCCAAAGTGCTAGAATTCGGGGTATAACCAGTCACAACCCAGATCAGGCGCTTTTATTGTGCTGCCTTAGGACTGCACCATATTTCTTGTTTGACATGTTATTTTGCTTATCAAATATGCCCTGTTGAATATTAACAATATCATAGATATAACCTGATCTGTGCCTTGCCACATAAGACCAGAAACGTTTCCCATATTATTCAAATGTATGTAAGATTAAATATTGTTTACGGGTATAATTAATTACATTGCAACTCAATTGTCATCCATTATGAAGAGTTCTGGAAACCATAATGTTTCTCTCTATGTCAATATTAGTAGTAAACCCGTTTCTTTATGAAAACAAGATTGTACTACATCTAACAGAAATTATTGGGTGGAATAATTAACACATCTTTAATGTATTGTAATGGCACTGTGCAAATTTTCTGCCTTAATTAAAACATGTAATAGGATAAACAAGCTTAACATGCAACCTAATTGAGACGTTTTAAATAATTCTGGCTGATATCATGTATTTAAAATCCAGTTTCGCAAATTCCATTTTACAAGGGCAAAATCTAACTTAATGCTGTATGTCATACTGCTTTGGTTTCTGAAGCATAAGATATTATTGTTCTTTTGCAAATTTCAGCATATTGAAAAGAAAAAGAAAAGATTGAATCATTCTTTATAGTTTAATTTGCATAATGAAAGAAAAAAGGTCAAAATAATGCAGGAGCTAAAGAAGAAGAATTATCTTTATAATTACAAAAACAAATATGTTACTGTACTATAGCATATTAAGCTGTAACATTTTTGTCATAGGAATGGTTCTAGTTGTTTTATTTTAAGCTAGTTATTTGAATGATTTGTAGAAGCAGCCTTCTGTGCAGCCTAACACTAACACTATGCTAAACTTTGAATTACATGAATATTTTCTTTCATTTGTTATTGGCATACAAACAATTCCAGTCCTTTAGTTATTAGGTTTATTTGATTAAGTGAAAAACCCTGCTACTGATAAGATGGGTCAGTGTGCCCAGGTCAGTTGCACAAAATACAAACTTGAATGCTGCCAGATTTTATGGATTGGGAACTTTGTTTCCTTTATTCAGATCTAGTACAGTATTTTTTAAACACATCACATTGTGTTTAAAAAGAAAAAAGAATGTAAATGCAAACTGGCTTGGAGAGATCATTGTCTTTGCAAAAAGGAAAAACACCATTCTAAAAAAATGTTTATAGTTAACTTCTATATGTAAAATTCAAATAACTGTCCAAATATTTGTTATTTATGATTGGACAGTTGTCAGTCGAGTGGTCAAAACGTAATATCATGTGCCATTCATATCTCATGACTGGTCCATTTTTGACAAAGAAGATACAGTACCTCCATTTATTTTTCTTTTTATTTACCTGTCCTGGCCAGCCACTGGGAACTTCTACAGAACCAATAACCATTTTTGTTGCAATTGATAAGGTATAATTTTGTCTGTTATCTATAAAGTAGTCCTGTCTTGTTTTCATATAGAGTATAGCCCAGTAGTGGCTTGTGAAAGGAATGTTAATGCTGTTTTGAAGGTAATTTCCTCCCTTTAAACACATTTTAAACCACCATATGAAAACAAATCACTATAAACTCACTATCTACAGAGATGCCACACGTATATATATACTGTATATATTTCAATTTTCAATCCTTGAATTTTATTTTTAACTCACCGATAAGGGGCGAAAAGCCTTCTGGCAGACTACATAATGGATCTTTTTTGAGCAGTGAAACAGACAACCTGCTGATCAGGGCAGCCCTTAATTTTCTCTGTAACCTTACATAGATCAAACTACATGTGAACGATATAGTTAATTTTTCTTATAACATGAATTGTTGTCATTTTTTCTTAAAGTAATTTGACAGATACACTATACACTGAACTATACAATAAATTGATAAAGACTGTAAATCTAATCAAAACAATATTAAAATCTATTCTAATGTAATAGAAATACAGTACTGTATGTAATTTAATCAATGATGAGATATGCTGTAGATTAAGCTCTTTAACAGTGTAATTGTACAAAAAACAGTAAAGATTTTAGCTTGCAAAATGTGATATTGTTTGTGATGAAGGCTGTCAGTGATAGGTGCAGAAAACACATCTGTGAAATTCAAGTTAGGGTTATTGTATTGCAATTGATGAGATTGTAATAGGTTTCCCTCCGTGCTATATAAGTCTCATTTTTAAAGAAAGAAATATTTAGAGATATCTTTGAAGTAGCACAAACCTTCTCTTATGAGTTACTAATGCACTGCATTTAGAAAATACAGATTCCAGGGATTGTCATACTATCCACATACTGTACTTGGATATGTGCCCAAGAAATGAAATACACACATTGTTAGCAGTTCACTTACCTTTTAAGCCTTGTCTTGTGTAGGTTAATCTTGAACATAGTAAAAAAAAACAGCAAAAACAAAAATCAAACAGTTTACCCAACTGAATTAGGAGCTCTTCCGTTATGAAAGAGTGCTATTTCCTCCTTCAGACCAAAGTACTTCTCTTTTCCCGGAGGTCGGTGGGAGCCTCATATGTTGTCACTGTCTTCTCACCCCATCGGGTCGTGGCAGGAGAACTCTGCATTACTACCAGTCTGATGGGGGACTGGGTGGCTGGGGTAGGTTCTGGGGCATATTCCTTGCTGGGGTCTTTGCCCCTACAGTCATAGAGCACACATGATATCAGGAAGACGAGCAGCAAGATAACATAACTGGCAACCAATATGATGAGGTTAAGAGTTACTGGATCAATTTCGAGATAAAATTCCATAAAGCCCATTGTAGCTTCACATCCTGTGGAGGCAAAGTACAGGGAACAAAAAGATCAGGCCGTTGGTTTTGATTGTAGAAGAATCAGTGAGCAAGCATGCGACAGCAGGACTGTGACCCTCAGATCAGAATGGATATGTTGGCTTTGTGGTAAAAATACTTTAATCCTCACCACTCCTCCAACCTTGAATTTCTGTAGCCAATGATTAAAGCAGCTCAGTTTAATAACTTAAGCTACCATTTTAATTTTGCCAACTGCACAGACTAAGGAGGATTTATTCAGCCAAAATCAGTGTCGTAGGAGAAAGGAGAGATGGTCATTTTAACCAATCCATGCCCTTAATACTGCCCTTGCCAGAACCAATTCACTCATACAGTATATGCAAAGTATTTCTGTAACATTATATGTGCTTTTCATATAAAATATTTGAAATACAAGATAATAAACATGATTCGTGTTAGAAATGGGATGCAATTAGTTTAATGTTTTGACTTACAGACAAATAAAAACACTGAAAAGCACATACTAGAAAAATAACTAGACAAATAAAGCAAAAATAAAAGTTGTTTGTTTTGCAGAAATGGATAAAATGTCATGATTTTATGTGGTCTTTTTGAATTCATTACTACAGCTGGATTGTGGATGATACTTTTCATGCCAAGCAAATGCATACTTGTCACATGTTAATGTACAAACAGCTTCCTTTAGTAGGTTCACATATCTTGATTCTGGAGTGCAAGTTCAGGGCAGTGCTTTCAGCATCTGCTGAATTGTCACTTTCCTTTTGGCAACAATGATGTCACATAAGGCACACATAATACCACTGGACCTGAGCACTGGTTATTCAGCTGTATGAATCACCACTGAAGACAATCTGTCATGTCACATGTAAGACTTACAGGTAGTCTCAGGGCACTGGAGAATTATCTTTCTGGAAGTTCATGTACAGTACAGTACAGTACATGCACAATGGATTGGAGGATCACTTACACAACAAACTGTCAATAAACGTTTGATAAACCTTGCATTTTCAAAAATGTTGGACTCTCAAAGGTATGTTTCTGTGACAAAAAATGAAAATATGTTTTGTTTTACATGAAGCCACATCCAAAATACGCCCCTTTTATATAATGGATCTTCAGTAATTCTTGTTAGATATTTTTGATATTTGAGCTCTTCTTTATAAGCAAAGGGTATTTTTGTTAAGTGCATTTTTTAAAGTGCATCCTGTCCTATTTTGTTTCATAAGCAAAAGATCTAAGAGTTTCTCTAATCTCTGTGTAGGCACGTGCACTGTATGACGCTCTAGCGTCTGTCGAACATCATTTGTATGTGTGTGATGTAAATTTAATCTTAATTGTGAGTGCAGATTGAGATGGTGCCATCTGGCCAAATCAATGGAGATTTGGAAAATAATCCCTAGAGAGAGTGTGGAAACACAGGGGGAAATGCAGTTTAGTTTTTACCTGTTTCTACATGATGAGTGCTTTGTATCACCATGAAATGCCTGAAGGGCACTAAAAGGATAATGCTTCTCTTTGGGGAAGTGCTGACAGACTCACTAATGCTGTCCCAATCTCAGTCAAGAGGGCAGTTTCAATCCAGTTGAAAGTCATTTCACTCTTTTCTTGTGCTACACTTCCACTTCATCAAATCCAGGAGATTTTTATGCTTGAACATAAATATTAAAAAAATATACATGAACTCATGACAGAGAAGATATCAAAGAGTGCTTTCATTTCTTAAATAGCACAATGGTTCACCTGAAGTACAGGATAACAAACATATACAGTATGTACACTGTATATATAACGCACATGTACTTTAAGAGCACTGTCATTTTCTGATGTAGAAGTTCTATTTAGATCTAAAAAGAAATGATGGAGGTAGTGTTTTTTATAAAGATTTTTTATTAATGAGAGGAGTAGGAAAAATACACAACTCTGGTTCTCGCAGAAAGAAAGTAAAGGTAAAGAAAAATTATTGCACTTTCTGTTATAGAAATTCTATTGTTTCCTAACAATTGCTTTTTTAAAGAATAAAGTGAAAGTGGAAATAAACTTTCTTCAGATTTTAACAAAATAATATTTTTAATGAAAATTTAAGGCTAGATCGATATACAACAATCATGTAAGAGAAAAACATTATAAGGTTAGTCAAGACTATGAAGATCATGTGAAAAAAAACACCACACAGCATGAAAATTTAACTCATACATGTGAATTGCTAGAGAAAAAAAAATATTCCTCTTCTCATTGTCAAATTAGCAGTAGATGGCAGTCATGACCAGTTCAACAGTACACGTTTCACAGAACAGATATAGTGTCACCTGCTGGAAGGGTTCTGCAATAATTGTTCATTTGATCCTGAACTTGGATCAACATATTTACAAATATGATACATATAAATCATATATCTTGTTGCCACCTGATCTCTTCATAAAGATTCATATGTGCCTAAGACATTTAACCAAATTTTGAAATTCATAATATTTCAAGTATAACATCTCATCTGTTTATCTTTAATACATCAGAAACATAAACGATTACAGTTCTGTATACAATTTCCTCTTTCCAATACCTCACACATCACTTGATTTGTCACCTGAATGGTTGTGAGTTGAAAATAATCTCTCAGTAGAGTGCAGGATTTCTTGCATTTACCTGTAAAATTGTCAGTCATTACAAGATTATATTTTTCTTCTTTTTGTCTTTCTGTATATTTTGTCAGATTTTGTACATATGCAGTATACTTGTGTATACTGTGTAGGTGTGCTGTTTGATTCACAGCAGAATAAGTGAAATTACAGTAATTTGTAATGTATGCAGTCCTCAGTATTAAAATGCACTTCTCTGTAGTTTTTCACCTCTTGAAACTTTCTGGAGTGACGGGTATGTTTTTCACTGTGTTTTTGAAGGTGTTTTATTATCAAGTAGAAAATGCATAATTAGCTAGTACAATGAAGGTTAGTAAAAAAGATAAAGTAATCATAATATAGCACATACAGCATATTCTGGAAACAGCTAGACTGTGCTCTGTGGAACTCTGTATTCTACAGAATGTATTTCTTTGATGTTTTTAAATAACAGTTAAAAACAGATTTTTAATTCTCTTTTTATTAATATAATATTTATAGAAGAATATTCTTGTGTTTAACCTCCTCTTTTATTTACATTCCATGGCACTGCTTAATTAAAGCACTTTATAAATTAAAGAGTACTTCATAAGTGTTTCCTGACAATTACGAATAGAAGGCAGTTTACATCTGTGGTGAGAATCATTCACAAAAGCAGAACTAAACCTGCATTTCTATTATCAGAACACTGATTAGGATGGAATTTTAAAGTAACAAGAGATTATAAAATAGTAGTCCAGGTCAAAACTGATTAAAAGCATTCATAGCACTTTCAAAGTCATGATCTCATCCCTGCACATATTTCAAGATATAATTCAATAACAGCACCTAAAATATGCTTGCACTTAGCAGTTACAGGAGTCATTGATGATGGTAGGTAACCATATAAATAGAAACAATATTAGACAAACACCAAGAATTCAGAGAATACAATCTCTTCTAAGACAAAAATGTAATAATAAAATAATAATAGTACATAATAGTACATTATGTAATGTATAAACACCTCACATGCTCAATAAATTTTACACCCATTATTGTAATTGAAAAATAGCATTACAGGTTAGCTTAAAAATGTAATTACATTTTTTTGGAAATTTTTATAGATTGAACATCATATAATTCACATTATAGTAATCCTATGATATAATGTAAAACTTTACATTGTATAACATGAACCGTTTTATAATACAGGTGTATGTGTAAACTGCATAAAAACATTCCAGTTCAAACTGTCAAATTGCTCAAAGTGGTGTTGCTAGGCTAGATGTGTTAGGATTCTTTTTTATGTTTTTTTATTGGTAATTATTAAAGGCAAAACCAAATAGTCCATTGGAGAGCTCTAAACCATCCATTTTTATAGAAGAACTGCAGCACATTTATGCTGTGTACAAGATCAGAAGAACAAAAAGTGGAGTGGGACAAAAACAGGACAGAAAAATGAGGGTCATAAGAGATTCTTATTGAAGTTCTTTAATTCATCATGCCCTTTTAAGTCATGAATTAAATGTGCTTTCTTGCTAATATGCATAAATAGTAAAATCCTTTATATGATCAACAAGTAAGCTTGACATATATGGTACATGAGTATATAATATTTCTTGCCTTTTGACAAAAACTGTTAAAAAGAAGCTCATCATGGGGTTAAGCAGGGAAACCTCTGAAGAAATGAAGGTCTTAATCCCACAGATTAGGCCAGTGCTTTGCATATTAAGGATTTTTGTTATGTGCCTCATGATTGAAGAGCCCAGGATTGTCACGGGTAACTGAACAGGCAGATAAAACAATGGAAACTTTGAGAATTAGTCCTAATAAGTGGCCTGTTATCAAGTAGGATGTCCTTAATCTTGGCATTTTCTTTAGTGACATTCAGGATACAGATATAATGCATTGCATGTTTATCAAGCTCTATGGTTGAGAGCTCACATGATCCCAGTAGCAAAAGCTCACACAGTCACAGCAGGGCTTTTTGTAGATGCCAGTAGATCATCTCATGAAGTGTGGATCCAATCAGATCTCTTTGTCAGTGGAATAAATACACTGTTCCATGTAATGTATCCATAATATGACAGTGCACCTACTATAACTGTAAAACTAATGGAAAAAGACTTACATTAGACTTTATTTACAAGTCAGATATTAAAGATCCCATAAGATTATACAGTTATTGAATAACTGTGATATTAAAACCTCATACATATATTTTTGTTTAATAGCTGCCAGCTATGACAATTGCCTAGTTCTTCTCTCCTAGTATTAATTCAAAATGCAGTAATATTCAATGGGATTCCATTCAATTGTGGCATGCCCATTCTATGCCACTTGTAATCATCCCTAAAATACTCAGGTTTTTCTTAGTAATACCCCTCCTATCCATTTTCTTCTACAAAACTGAAACTATTTAAGTAATTCTGTATTATTAAATGTCTTAAATCATTCAGCTATTTGATATGGCAAACGTTTCTATAAATGTACAGCATGCAGTGTTTTTATTTAATTCATTTAATCTTTTGTGAATTAGTTTTCTCAAAGCTTCTAATGTATTCAAAATTGAATGCAGATGCATTGTGTCTCAATAAGTCCCATCTCTTTGCTTCTTTTCTGTTGTTTCCGAGTAGACATGTATCAGATAGAAATTAGTTGCCAAAACAGACACCAAAGCCAAAGAATAACAAAGGTTCTGTATAAAAGTGAGGCTTGAATTTGAATTGTTATTTCTTTTTATAAACTGAGCTCCAGGGAATGCTTTCTGCAGCTACAGATGCTAATTTAATTGATGATAATCATGTAGCATTATGGGACTCAAATTGTAATGACTTGAGTCCTGAATGTGATTACAAAACGATTAAAAGAAAGGGTATTCGTTTCACATTTTCCATAAACACCAACTCTGTGGTAGGATAATTGTTACCTCATTGTTAGGATGAAAGTTTACGCCCCTAATCATTTTGAAATGCGCGTGCATCTGACGTCAGAGGTAGTATGGATTTGTTCAAACCACACTGCATCTTCCTGTTTTAATGTTACTTTTGACCCTTACCTAAAACCAGATGTTTCACAGTCTCTGGAGTGAAGGGGAAAAGACAGCTGTGAAATATGTCATGAAGTCTGAGGTCTGTTTGTGTAATGGGCCCGAACTGAGTAATATAATATCACTTTTTATTTAATTTGTCTGGTCTGCTTCCAAAACTCTGGTTTGTATCTGGAAAAGATTGAGGTACAACGGGTGTAAGACCCGACTTTTCATTCTCATTAAAATCTGCAGATTTTATATGCCAAAATATATTTCTGTTTGTGTATGCAGTCTTTTAGGATGATTAATAATGATGATGATGAATAAAGAAGGATGATTAAGATACCTACAATTCTAAAAGTTAGTTGACATGAGGCAGATTTGTTATGGTCAGTAAAGGCTTTAAAAATCAAGGCACATTCCACATAAATACACTCAATCATAGTTGAGTGGATGTGTACCTCCAACAAACAGTTGCAAAACACAACCAAAGAGCATTAAATGTTCATACAAATGACTGTAGAGTGACGATTTTAATATACCTCCTGCAAGATCGTCCTCAGACTTGACTATAAGTGTCTTACAACATGAATCCAAAGCTTTAGTGGTATTGCATTTTAAAGCGTATGGCTGCTTATATTGAATTGTGAAAATGTTTTTAAAATAGTTCCAATTATTTGTCAAAGTGTACACCCGGACAAGCCACAGTGGCCTAGACGTAAGTATTAGAATTGAGGAATATGCAGTATGCATGAGTGACCTATACAGTAAATTGATACAGTAAACAGCTGATCTGCAGTGGCCTCATTACTGAGAAACAAATATTTCTAAAAACCACCACAAAGGATGTGAAGTGTAATTATATGAGAATAATGGTAAAATGCAACCTTAAATTTCTCCTGAGGTCCCATGGGCTATTTTAACAAACACATACCAAAAGGATTGGAGGAAGGGAATAACTTTATACTAATCTAGCAGGCTCCAGGCCTCATAATGACTGAAGCGTTTTGGATGAAGTTCAACAGAAAGATTTCAGCCTGAGACACTGTCTTCATTTGTCTCGATCAGTTTGAAGAAAAACATTTTAACATTGCTGAGGTTCATGCGGCAGAACTATAGCTATGACACCAGAGCGCATTTTATTTTAATGCAGCAGTTAAATTAAATTGCTGGCAGAGAATGAACCCCAAGTGAGTTTTTTTGTTCATATATTCTTTTTGTCTGTCTTTTAACTTTTTTCTTGGCTATTATTAGTTAATGTAAACTTCTGCATCCTGGGATGCAATTCCTCCTGAAGGAGGAGTAACTAGGAAGTAATTTCTGTTACTGTTACAGATGTTTTGGTCACACAATCTTTCTTAATGCGCAAATATAAATTTAAGTAAAGATAACACTACAAGATAGCTGATATCAATACATTAATACAAAATAAATAGTGCAAAAATACAGTTGGTGGTTTCAAGTCACATTTTCTTTTGAACCAACACTTGGAGCTGTGAAATTTGTAAACATGAACCTTGGAACTATGGAAATTGAACATAACAATGAACTATAGAAATTCTAAGACATTCTAGATGTTCCAAATGTTAATTTTGTGAAATGTTTGTTTTCAAAAACCTTTGAATTCTTATAAAAGTATATTGAATTGTAGAAGACCAGTTTGTGTATTCTCTTAAGTATACCTGTGTATAAATATCTTTCATATAAAGGAGACAAAAAAGAGTTTGCAAACATGAAAAAGGTTAACTAATTCTGAACTTACATTCAGTACTACAGTGACATCAGCAGAAAATGTTATCATAAAGAAAGAACATGTATAGAAACAAGCAATGTTGAGTGTACATTTGCAATTGTTTAGAAACGAAACATGACTTTTAGCAATGTCTTACAAAACAGAATAAACACGATGCAGTCCTCCCAAAGGTATTATAGTCACAACACTGTGGATCTGTGTAACACGTATTGTGGAAGCACTTGCATTAAAACAAAGTCAATAAGCAAGTGAAAGGGAAAAGCCCTTTCCTGCCAATGGGATGTTTTATTGTCAATATTCCATTGTTGTGCTCTCACTCACCACCCTTTCAAGGCAATTAATGGAAATATCAGATTTGTCTGTGGTACGTCTATAGGTGTGGCTTCTCCTGTTTATATCTCAAGAACTGATCTTTCCCACCGCAGACCTGGTGCCAGGGAGTCCCATAAACTTGCTGAAGACTGGAAATAGACTGCTGTAGAGAGGGCGAAAAAAATCACCCGGAGGATATGCGCAAGTCTAGAAGTAGGCCCTCGCCTTCCCTTTTCTGGGGACAGGGTAGTGCTGGGATATTAGAGACTCTGCACAGGCTCCAGCAAGTTGTCTCTGGTCAAGAGTGAAATATCATGAAGCTGGACTGGGTGGCCACCACATCTAAACATTTCAGTTCGTCAATTCCAAAGAGAATTCTGTCTGCCTTTTTTTTTGCTGACATCATTAGTCAGAATAACCACAAACCCCTCCCTCACAAACATCCTGACCCTTCTGCACACAACAAAACACAGAAAGTCACGCACAGAAAGCTGGAGCAAACTTCCACTATTTTAATTTCTTTCATATAGAGAAGCCAGCCAGGCAAAACAAAAATAATACAAGGTAATATGTTGAATTGAACAAACATACTGTAAGCCTCCCACCATCTACTGCTATATACTTGGCTTCCCATACTGTATATTTGAAGTGATGATTCATAGAGTTCAAAAGTAAAATTTGAGCATTTGTAGACCTTTTTTAAACATTCTAATCATTTCTTATGTAAAGACATTGTGCTGTGTGTGGTAACTAGAAAGTTTATAAATGTCATCGAGATCCTAAAGCAGTACATAATGATGAAACTGATTGACATCTAAATATACTTTATATGAAAGGCTTTGTGGATTCTGGCTCTTCGGCAGTTCAACAAGATTATGTTAAAACATTGTGTACCAGGATATACCAGGAACATTAAACTCATGTTCATGAATATAGTAAGTTTGAACTATATAATTAAATTTAGGAGTTGGATAACATTTTAAATTGTTTCATACTAGATAAAGTTAAAACCTAAGCACACTGATTTTTTGGAGATAGCTAATAAATAGAAGCATTTTTAAGGGGTGCCTGCATTGAGTAACAATAATTATTAATTGTTTTTAAGAGAGTTTTTATAGAACTCAGAATTAATTAATTTGATTTACTTACACAAAAAATAAGAATGTACTGTTAGTGAGAGGTGTTAAAACCAAAGAAACACTAGTGATTCCAAAACTATTTAACCTGTTCCTGATGCCCTTATTACAGGTATATATTAAAATGAAACTTAAATGCACCTTTTTAGGACAAAACTCACTAAGCTCATGATATATGAACTGCTGCATTTTAATTCTCACAATAAAATTACCTAGGAATAGTATAAATAGGGGCCTTGGGTTCAATTCCAGACCTGGGGTACTACCTGCGTGAGATTTGTATGTTCTCTCCTTGTTTGTGAGATTCCTCCAGGATCTCTGGTTTCCTCACACAGTCCAAAGACACGCTGGTAGGTTAAATGGCCTCTGGGAGAACTGGGCTTGGTGTGAGTGTGTGTGTGTGTGTGTGTGTGTGTGTGTGTGTGTCCTGTGATGGACTGATTTCCCATCCAGGGCATACAGTACCTTGCCTTGGACCCATTGCTTGCTGGAATAGGCTCTGGCTACACTGTGACCTTGTATTAAATAAAGCAGTTAGAAAATGGATGGGTGGGTAGTTACTAAATACAGCTGACATTTCGAACCTTTTGAGGGGGAAGCTGTGTCAGCATGTGTTGGCTGCAAATGAACAAGTAAAGGTTTAATTTTATGCTGAAAAACAGAACGCAGAAACACAGCGTTTCAGCTGTTTGGATGTTAAGAACCTTATACCTGAAGAAGGGTGATGGCTGAAACTTTTCTCCTTTTTAGTTTTCAGCATGGAATTAACCTTTACTTGTTCTTTTGTACTTTTGCTTCATATTTATGTTTTGATCTGAAATACATATTTCAATAGTACACAAATTTCACTGTTCCCAATCCTTACCACGTTTCAAACCCTTCCAAAACAAGCACACACATCAGCCAGGCACCATATATTAACAATACATATTGAGTGTTATTATTTATGTTGTGTATGACACAGCTTCAGAAACATGAGTTCCCAACTACAGCTGCAGCTTAGGAAGCCAGCCGGTAGCATTAGACTCCTGCGACTCAAGGTAATTCCCTACACTGACACTGACATTTGAATCTGAATTGTTTTAGTCTTGAACAGAGAAGACTACAAGGGGACTGGACACAAGTAGAGTACTCACAATCTTCAAACCTACTGACAAAGTCAATCCAGTAAACTTTGTCAGAATAAACAGTGAAACACAAATAAGAGGAAACAAGTAGAAATTATGTGGAAGGACATTTAAAACTATAAACAGGAGGCAAGTCTTTATGCAAAAGGTTGTAGGAGTACAGAATAAGCTATCCAGCCATCTTGTTGAAGCTCATAGCTCATGCCGTGACTTCTTTCAAGAAATGGCTGGAAGAGATCCTAGAATCAATTGGCTTCTAGCTACCAAATTAGCTACAGTAGATGAGCCAAATAGTCTCTACTTACTTAAAAGTGTTCTTACGCTCCAGTATTGGTCTGTCATTAGTGTTTAATAGAACCTCTTAACCTCTTGTGAAATGGGCTGCTTGTTTCAAAGAACCACTGAAAAAAAGACATAGAAAGGGGGAAAAGAAAAAATATTGAGATTGCAAAATAACAGCTTTCAAAAAACATAATTGAGTGTTTCTTGAAACAAGTACAGTATTGACAAGTATCTTAGCTTTTTATTGTTTCCATTTGTTGGCAACTACTTATAGAAGTGAGGCCAAGAGTTTTCTGAGAAATGTTTTTAGGCTTTCAGTAGAATTCTTAAAAAGGCACAGGGGGCTATAGCCAGTGCCTTAACAACATTTTTTTTCCAAATGTTTTTTGAAGAAAACTTGACACATATCTTGATTCATTAGCCATTACAGGATTCATATAGAATGTCTATTTATTATGGGGGTTTAAAACTCTTCTTTTGGTTTACTGCACTGTTCTAGGTGCATGATGAGTTACTTATTTGAGTGGAAACAGTTGCTGAGGCAAAGTGGTGTAAGAGCAGGCAGTTCTTTTGATAAGGAAGCTAATTTGTGATTTGGGGTTATGTGTGGAAATACTCAAAGATTAGAAGAAATACATCAAAGAAAAATAAGTATTATGTTTAGGTTTTTCTTGGGCTTTGGCAAATATTCAACATCAGCAGTAATATTTGTGTACAGAGGAAAAGACTGTGTTCAGATTTCAGGGCACTTTTTAAATTAACAGTTTTTATTATTTTTCGTACTGTATGTGCCATATTATATGTGATTCTCTTTTATTGTCTGTTGTTTCTACTTTGATAATTTACAATGATCATTAACTATTTCACCATAGGTACTAGATATACTAAAATATCTCTCTAATTGTCTCTAATTTAATACATATCTCATAAATGTATCTAATTTTGATGATACCCTTTTAATGTGGATTACAGATCTTACTAGGAGCTTTCCAACAAAAATCACAGGCTAAGCATCAATAATATTTGTGACAATTACTCAGGAAAATATAAATATCAAAACCTTCTCCTTGAAAAAGAGAATGACATCTTGTCATATGATTTCTCCATGGAGGATACATTATGTGAACTAATACAGATACATTACAATATCTGCAATGAATAGATGCTAATAATGTACACATGCTCCAAATACTACATGTACTGTATAATATATTTAAGATGTGTGCCACTGAACTTGAAAGCGAAACTGAGGTATTTGTCATTGTTCTTCTCTTCAAAACCATGTAGGGGAAACAATACAAATGATATACAATGAGAACTGTAGGGTTTAAATCTACAGTAGCTACACTATGCTCAACTTGTATAACACCTGTCATACTTAATTAAGAATATATTGTTCAGCTCCCATCACCAAATTAGAAAATTGCAATTACATTTACTACCCTGGAAAGAGATCAAAGAAGACGGATTAAATTAATGCTTGGTATGAAAGATGCACAAATAAGTTAAATGAGATTAATATTTTTAAACAGAAGATATTTAAAACAGTTATCATAAAAATATTTTAAATCCCGAAAGTTAGTTCAAAGGGTGACTACCCTTCAGGAGCAGCAATGAAACTTGTACTTTTTCATACAAGGGGCCATGGATGTCAAGTAGTGCTTTCTAACCATAAAGTTGAAGCCAGATTCCTTGGAAAATTTCTAGAACCTTCTGGTTGAGAATATGGATTCTGGATGAGCTACAAGTAACCAAGAATTTGACATCCTCTTGTTTGGAACTGTTATTGTGTTCTTCAAAACTCAGTATTGTTTACATTACCAAGAGAGAAAACGGATCTGCATTAGTATAGTCTAGAAAACTAGACATATCATGAATAATGCATTGCAACAGACATATCATGAAACATTCATAACTTTAGCATTTTGTGTATCCATAAGACTCTGCCTGCTACATCCTTTATGACACTTAAAAAAATATTATTTGGGCTCTGAAGTTTAGGGAATTAGATCCTGGAATGATGGGTGTGTTTAATTTTCGCTGTTGTGGGGCTGAAACACATGCCCTTAGGTTTGAATATTCATTGCTGAAATTAGATGATACAGTAGGTGTCCCAGGAGTTATGTTATAGTTACTCACGAACAACTTATTGCATTAATTATTTTTTTATTGTTGTTAGTTTATGCTAAAGGACTTTTTCTTTGCATGGTCCAATCCACAAAAATAATGGTTTAACAGCTCCTGGAAAAAAATTGAGCCTTTCATGTGCAACATGTAATTACTCTGTAGAGTTGTAGAGGCAGATTATTCAGATGCAAATGTCCTGTGAGATTAAAGCTAGTATTACAATGACTGATTCTACCTTACCTACTATGAAAGAAGATATATTTTTTGTAGAAAACAATAGATGTAGTAAGAAGAGTTTTATTTTGATTGCTTTTTTAAAAAAATGAGCTAAGTACTGTATATATATATTATTTGCTGTGAATTTGAAAATCTTTCATCCTATGATCTTAATTACAGATTTTTTATATTAAATCTTTGTTTCTCTTAAAGAGTTTCAACAAGACATATTGGAATAATTCAAGAGTTTGCTTTATAAAGCTTAGAAAACATAACTAGATTTTGTATAGAGGGTGCTTATTAGTGTTGCAATGCATTTTTTAACTTAAAAAGCTGATTTAAATTCTAGAACTGTTGAGTTTTCATCTTGATGAGTTCCTTCTTCCAGTAAAAAGGGATCCAAGGACACACTGGAGAAATGGTGAAGTGTTAAGAATGCATGTGTGGGGCCTTTGATTTAAGGATATTCTATGAGTTAAGCATGGGGGATTATGTACAGTGGACACCTGGATGGAATTTTGCTGCATTTGTTACTAACACCCTTATAAAATGCTGAAATAAAATGGAAAGATTATTACGAGCGGATTCATCTTACCTGTTCCCACTGACAGGAATATCTGACCCTGTTGAAACAGTGAGAACCTGAGATGGAGTTTCATGAAGATGGTACAGAGTCTTCTGATTAGGTTTGTGAGGTTCAGAGAGATGACTCACAAGACAATCGGGCAGGAAAAAACTAGACTGTCCTCTATTTGTTTGGATACTACTGTATGTGGTTTTCAGATGTGACATTTATCATATTAACTATAGCAGCAAAAGGACATATTCAACACTGCAGACCAGACCAACTGTTTTCGAAAATAGCAGATCTTCTTAAATATAGCAACAGCCTTTATGCAGTAGTGTATCAGTTCAGTTTTGTGGTGCATTTTTTATTAGATTTAAAATTTAAAATCCATTTCGCTTACTGTAGTTTGAAGCACAAAATTTGACTCTTGTCTATCAAATGGTCTTTTTTCTCTGATAATCTGTTACTTTATAAATCAAATCTGGAACTGAACTAAAAGCATATTACTAAAGGTGACGTAGTGTTACAATACAGATTTAAAGTCTCAAAATAGGGAATTTATCCTGAAATTGTATTATTGCAATTACATTTGCAACATTTGAGGACATAAAGTGATGCAGTTAAATCAAGTTCACTTTTATTTTTACTGTTTAATACTTTGACAATACAAGATACAAAAATCTGGCTGTAGAATGTGTAGATCCATAGAACTCAATACCACTGTGATAGAAAATAAATTTAAACTGTTGAGATTTTTTCCAATTTAAATTTTAATTTGAAAAACAAAATAGATTAAACCACTTTATATGACTATAAGTTCAGCTGACCCCAGGACAGTCTGGGACTAAGGCTGTGAAAAAGAAAAGAAGAATGACTATAAGTGATTTAATAATTTCAGGCCACTATAACAAAAACCTTTCTGGATTAATTAAGGGTAACTAAGGTGATATGGTACTTGCGGTTCTCCCTCAAACTGTTTTTTGAAAACAGAATTTCATAATTCCAAAAATAAATAAATTGATATTGCTGCTATATTTCTAAGAAGAACTATGATGAATTCAGTGTTGATATACTGTGTCCTGATACCTCGGACGGCAATAAGAGACTGACAAATCTGATAAGGTTCATCGCGTCCCTTTCCTTCCTGAAGCCAGAAATGTTTGTGTTAGTCTGTCTTCAAGCTCTTCTTCAGGGTGTGGGAATCAGCTGCAATTTATTTGCTTCATGCTCCTCCCAAATCTCCTGGTTTCCTCTGTTCCTGTTCTTTATATTTGTTTAATTTGTTTTTTTAAACGGAGTAATAAAGCTTGCAGACCTGCTGCTGAATAAACTGCACTTTGATGTGTTCTATTAAAGAATAAGGAAATCAGACTATATTTTAAAAGACTATCTGGAATTGAATCCTGTGATACCATAAGATCAGCCTTTTCAAACAGCAGTTATCTGTCACCAGAGGCAATCTTACAGTACATATACAGCAGTAAAGGTGCAATGTTAAAGACATTGTGTTAAAGACACAATGTAGCCTTAGTTGTTTGTTTTTCACCAGGTGGAACAGCTTTGGTTTTGTTGATTTTCTCCTTCCATAGTCCCTTCCTCCCTTCATCTGATTGATGTGCAAGGTATGTTTCAGATGCATTGGGTCAATGCTAACATCACACAATAACAGGTAATTGCTTCCTTACCATGCACATTTTATCTGTCTTAATTCCCTAAACGCCATTTGGCAAACTGACAACAGCACATTTCTCTTAAATTCCACAAATTTGCAATAAGATTTTGCGTATTTTCCCTCTATGCAAACAGTAGCATTTGCGTTTATTTTCATGGTAGCATGAAACTGAGCAGACTCAGATAAAAAGGCTACATGATAGTATTTAGTCATTACCATCAGTTCTTGTAAACCAAATGGAATTGTTCAGTGTTTGGAACATACAGTTATATTTGTGATGCACGGACACTGTAATGTGAATCATGTCAAAATTAAGCCACATGCTATGATATATTTTGCAGTAGCGCTTGAATTTGTAAAGAAAAGAAAAAGTCTTTCCATTCAAAGAGGAATTTAACATGTGTTTTCCAGTAAAATCTGAGGAGAAATAAAGCAGCACTTGTAAGTGAAGTAATAAAGATTTCCTTTAAATTGTTCTTTTCTGTTGTAATTAGGCTTGCTCAGAAGTATAGAATTTCTAATAATAAAACATGTTTTAAAGTCAAGAGACTTGGCAGCAGTTAATTGTGATGCCTGAATGATGGAAATATGCACAACTAATCTATTTAATGTTATTATCATATATTTCCTTTTCAGTTAATTATCTCTTTTCTTTTCTTTTTTTTTACATTTAAAAATATGTTTAATTACCAAAACCTCAATGGTTTTGCACTGCTTCAATTAAACAAGGAGATAAGCTTACAGCATAGTAAAGTATTAAATAGTGCAAACACGAGATTTGTATTAAATGAGATGCATCTTTTGCATCTGCAGGAGTTACTATTGATAACAGTACAATTAATAATCAATATGTGAAAATCATGACACACTATTATGGCAGTATTTTATTACATTACCTGAATTATTGCCAAATTTGTAACTTAAGAATTATAAATACAGTATTTGTGCTAGTCCTAATTCATTTTCATTGTTCACTCACCATGTTGTGTAATTATTTATGAGATGCATAATGAGTTAATTGTATTATGCATAATGCATACATATTACAATTATAGTAAAAGTATGAAATTGTATATGAGCTGCATAATTTGTACTTGATCTGCTAAGGACATTTGTACTTCAGAACAGTTAATATGCCAATAATCTATCTTTAGACTTTTATTTATAGCATATTTTTAAGGTCTGTAGTATGTAAAATGTCGTAGGAACTCATGAAGTAGATCACTCACATCAAGCTAATGGAACAGATGTCTTCTGCATGGAATATGTGGTGTTTCTGAAATGCGCTCCACTGTGTGTTTTCTGAAAACTAAGATGAACCTACTCTGGCAGGAATCAATTTCAGTGAATTTAACAGCATCACATCAGAGAGACAAAAAGTGCCCCAGCACTGCCCTGCACTTTTTGTCCTGAATACAGTACATAATTGTAAGTATGTTTTTTTCTCCCTTTTCCCAGTGGAGAGTTCTAAGAATGTACATCACTGATTAAAAGTGTGGTCAATAACACTTCAGACTGCATTAACTACAGCTCCATTGTATAAGAACAGTAACCTATTCACAGAGTCATTAAAAAAAAAGGAATAGGAATTTGGCTTTCACGTCGTGCCTTTTCCAGACTGCCAGATTACCTCATTTTCATTCAAGTCAAATAAAGGCAAAGGCTTTCATGTTGTTATTTATTTGAGTACCATGTAGACATTAGCACTATCGGACAATATTAATACAGTAGATACCATATATATGTTCTTTAGAAAATTAGGATATTGCATTTAATGGAGTCCATGCATTACATTGATTTGATCCCAATAATCATATTCCATTGACAAATAAAAATGTTAAATTAGCAAAAATGCTCCCCACTTCCTATTGATATCTGCTGTGATCTATTTGTTAGTATTTCAAAGCTTTGATGTGAAAGCAGTTGCAAAATACACTCTGGTATCCTCAAGGAACTTTAAAATTCAGCTTTCAAAATCAAATTCAACTTTAACGTAAAAGCTGTTGACAGATGATGCCAGTGCCTAATTGTGCAATTTGAAAGAATATCCCTCATGACAGTTTTTTAGGTTGTATGATTTGTTCTCATGGCAGTTCTGTAACTTTGGTGACAAAATATGAATAACCACTGGCATATCCTTTTTTGAATTAAAAATACCAGTAAAGAAAAGGAAATTATTTGCAAATACATATTCAGCACAACCTGACATGTAGATCTAGGACCCATTATCAGGGGATCTGGGATTTCATGCTCATAATAGAGGTGTTTCTGCAGTTGTCTCAGTGTGTAAATGGCCTCAGCTCTGGTGTGATATAAATGTATGGTAGACTAATATTTCATCCGGTAACAGTCTTATAGTCTCATTTTATTTGACAGCACTGTTCTGTGGCCATACAATCCCCATTTTTACTTTTTTGGGCTGAGGGGATTGCACAAAACCACTTAATTGAGTTCAAGTGTACATACTGTAAAAACAATAAAACAGACTTTGCTGTCTTGTCCCACGGGTTTAGCACTTTTGAGAGTGAAAAGAATATCTGCAGAAACCTTCATGTGACTTTTATTATGACTACACACTTCAGGAGACAAACAGTGGGTACAGTTTCTGTCCTAATGACGCACAAAAGTGTTGTAAATCTTTCTAAGAAATTTAGAAATGAAGTGGATGGGTACAGGCATTGAATACATTCCAGTTGCAGTAATATTTATGTCAAAGCAGACAGCCAGAGTAAGATGTACACATTAAAATATGGTCTTACTGCTTAAAAAGCCTTGCACGTATGTAAATAGTTTTGTATGTAGAGTACAATCCAAAAATATTTCCCAAAATTATTTCCCAATGAGAAATTACTTAAAAACAGCCAGATATGTTTTGGCCTCTAACATTTTCAAGTCACAGCTGCATTGTGTGAAGCTCTAAAGATGACAACTGATTGTCAGAACTAACTTCTATAATTAGATTGCCTGTGAAGACATTGATTTAATTAAGATATTTTTCAGATTAAAAAAAACATACACCTTTCAGAAGTGATTTTGGTTTGGAAGCTGGTTGTTTTTAACTGGATGAGTTCATGTTTTTCTCTTTTTGTTTTCTCTTTCCCAGAGGCTACTGTACTGTTTATAAGTGGGAGTAGTAGACTGCGGAATCCGGACACTTTCTCTTTTGGCTTATCATAAAAAGTATGGATCTCTCCCATGCCAATAACGGCTCTCCTATGAAAACACTTCTGCCGGTTAGATCAAAGGAAACAAAACACAACGAAGAAACTACTTCCCATGACATCATTGTTATTTGTTATGTGACCTCCTGCAGCTGTATCAGACACACCTTCATTTCCTTAAAAATGATCCAAATTCCTTAAATAATTTACCTTTAGGAAAAAATGACTATTGTCATTATTTCTTTCTGACTCTTTCTTGCCAAAATGTTTCTTAAAATATGTGACGAAGAGAAACTCATCAGAGATGAATATGCTGCTACAGTATCTATTTACTGTAAGTGCCATAACCTTGCTGTCACCAAAAGGACATTATTTTATAATAATTAATGGCACTGGATGTAAATGAATGATACAAACAGTTAGAGGTCATATGACCTGTGTTGAAAGGGTGAGATTAATTTATCTTGGGTGACTGAGGAAGGGGAAGATGATGTCAGTAACTTGATAAGTATTGCTAACTATGACATGTTTCCTGCCAAAGACCACCCCCAGCATTTAGTGCAAACATATCCGAGCTGATATTTCTATAGCCTTTGGAACAAAGGATTTGAGAAATAAAAGGCATACAAGCTGTTACTTGCCTTTCTAAATGTTAAATCAGCTTTTATTATAGATAAACAAGGATTGAAGGACACAAGTGGAAAGTTAGTAGGTGTGTATTTATGAGGTAGTTCTGTTTTCCTCTAGACAAAGATTAATGGGTGTCTGGAACTAGCTGTCCAGCCATTTTGTTAAACCAGCTTCCAAGATTTCAAGAATTGCTAATTAACGACGTTCCAGTACTTGAAAATTAATGAGAAAGGTGGTCTAAATGGCCTTTTTTTTCTAGTCCTTCTCATGTTGTGTTGCTCTTATTGTATTTTTCACAGTTCAAATGTCCTCTCATAAGGTTGCCTACTATATGATATAGATGGCAGTTTATCAATGTCCCTCTGTATTGGGGTTTAGCTGGGTTCTACTGTGGCCATTTGTTATTGCCAAGCTATTGAGTTGGTTTAAAGAACTTCAATATCTTATTGATTTATTTTATAAGGAAACCTTTGATGCTTATTGTGGCTTTTAAAAACATCGAGTCATTAACTATGGTTATGAATATTAATTAGTCTTTATCATATTTTAATATTCATACCCATAAGTTATATTAACAACTACTAACTGACATTTTGAATATAAGCCTGCTGACATTTTCTGCAAACTACAATTCTGTGTTTTTTACAAGCAAATTAGATCCAGAGCTCTAAATGTTGGTGTGCAATTTCTGAACTGGCATGAATTCAATTGATTTTAACCAAATATGCAGTAACCCCTGCAGTATTCAGTACCCACTATGAACTGAGATTTTCTATTGTTGCACATTTCTATGTAGCAATAACAGTAGTGCAAATATCCTGACTGAACAAACAGTGTCTCCTGCAGAATATTACAGTAAGTTTCAGTTTACAAATTACAGATTCAATACCTTTTTTACAATTTTGGCTGGATGGTCACATTATCAAGATTATGTTGTACCTACTGAATGTTTCTAATACCAATTCTAGAGCTTAGTGTCCACAGAAAACACAGTGACTTGCAGGGATATGTTATTTGTGTATTAACACTAATATCATATAGTGGCAGTGTTTCAATTTGAACAACAGACTGTAGCAAAGTGCCTTGAGTGCCAGTGTTTTAAATCTGGCTGATTTCAAAAGCAGACTATGTTGGGAATTTTGCCCAGTTAGGAGTGCATTTCTATTTTTTGTCATGGCCTGAGTTGTTGCTACAGGAGTATTGCTCTTTAGAGGGAAGTGTCATTAGACAGGACCTGGGAAACCTACAGATATATGACTGGCCTTTTTGGCAAAGGTTTAGTGATTGTCTTAGGGTTGGTATGAAAGCAGCCATATCTCACATAGCAATTTATTATTTTGGCATTTCAGTAAAGTCATCTATCCATTTTCTTACTGCTTTATCCAGAACAGGGAAGTGGGGAGCCTGAGTTTAGGCAAGCGACAGGGGCAAGGCAGGACACACCTTGGACAGGACACCAGTCCATCATACACACACTCACACTAGGGACAACTTTTTCAGAAGCCAATTAACTTACCAGTATGTCTGGGCGGTGAAAAGAAAACTGGGGCACTCAGAGGAAACCCTCACAAACACAGGGAGAGCATAAAAAAACTCTGTGGAGATAGTATCCCAGGAATCAAACCCAGTTCCCCAGTGCTGAAATTGCTGAAATTCAGTATCTGCTTCTGCACTGCTAGCCTTTAGATGACACTTTCATAATTTGTTTTTTGCATACTTTTATTTGTGTTTAGTCAGTAGAGTTACAAGTTTAAAAAGAAAATGTTCTGTTTGTTATATATTGGTAAATATGTGTTCAAATTGACTATTTCACCTCAATGAAAAGGTATACTTTGAAAACAAAATGGTAAAGTGTTTATTTTGAGATTCTGGATGTATAAGTTGGAACCATGTAGGCCACTGCTTAAGGCTTATCACACATACTCAAATTGGCTGGAGATCACTCACAGTCAAGAGAAGAGCACTGTCTACAAATAACAAATAAAATGAATACAAATAAAATACAAACCATTTAGCATAGATGTCTGAGTATCTTACGATAGTGGAACTGTTAGTTTGGGAGATCCTTAAAGGTAATTGTATAAGGTATGCCTTTCAAACAAATAACCAAAATGTGACAATGTCAAATTTAACACTTCTGTAAGAGATTTATTGATCCTAGAAACATCTACCACAAAAAGGACTTTGACATGAACTTAGATCTTTTCTAAATATAGTTCTTAAAAAATTACATAGCATTTATTTGCTTCCCATAACTAGAAAATGCTTGACAATGAGCAACTATATCCTTCTAAATGTCATCTAATGTCTTTAGTGTGGGAATCTCAGATCCTTTTTAAGCAACATCCTTAAAGCTACTTATCAATTTGTATGTTTCATTTGGCTTCCTTTAAGCCTGCCATCACTAACCCCACCTAAGTTTCCAAACTATCTTTGCATCCCTGACTGCCGGCAATACAATCCTGCCATTCCACAAATGTTCTCAAGCTTTTACACGGTGTTGGAGGTCACAGCTGCAAACACAGACCATTAGCTCAATTAGAATTAAATACTTTCCAGAGTAACGTGTTTTGTGACTTAGGAAAAAACAAAATTGGCTCTGTATTTCTGTAAAGCTCAAATGTGTTCCTCCAGGACACTTCACTCTTCAGTAGCTTTTCTTGTTGATAAAACAAAATCAAGTTACAAGTCATCAGTTAAGTTTAAAACAACTTTTAGACAAATTAAATCTGAAACACGGCCTTGAACCAAAAACATTTTGGATCCAGGTGGATTTCCATAGTACTGGGAACAGCTGTAAATTTGATCTTAATATTACTATGATTTATAAAGTGAAAGCACAAACATCCTCTTCCATTTTCAGTTGTATTTCATAGTTTTTTATTTAAACTTTTGTAGATTTAAACTCCTGACAAACCATTAAGGTTAAGTCTCTGAAATCAGCCTCTTAAATACAACACAACAGTGCAAACAAAAAAATAATATTTATATTATAGAATTATAGAATATTATGGAATATATTATAGAAAAAATAGATTCATGTTAGTGTGCTCAACAGAAACATCCCTATTTAATTTTTACAAAATTCATATTAATGTATATTTTTACTTTTGATGGCTCCTTGTCTTTTGCAGAAATGGTTTGTGTGTATTTGCACACAAATGTTGCATTTGCACCTTATAGTCCCTCAAACCACTGAAAAATCTCCTCCATCTGTATAAACAGGATGGTCATCCTGGCAGAGGTCTGAAACAGTACTAGATTTAAAAATAATAGATGTCAATTAACATTTTCACTGTTGTGTAAGCAATTATCATGAAAGAAGTTTGGGATTTTAAATAGATTTCCTCAGAAAGAGTTTGTAAACAACTTGAAATTAGTTTTCCTGTGAGTTATAGATTTAAAATCATTCATGTTTCAGTCTGTGACTGTCAGAATGCTCCCATGCTTTTGAAATAAGACATTAGATTATGGACAATGAAGCTGCTTTTCCTTCTAGCTGTTTTAAAGAGTGCGTTTATTTAAGTACTACAATAAAAATTTTAAAGAAGCCTCAAAGTCCCATATAATGTATTGTTTCAGTATGGTGAAACTATATAAGTAAATTAAAATATTATTTTACTCTAAGATAAAAAATAAAGATGGAGTTTTATGGGAACCTTCTTAACATTTAATGTTTCTGTTTTATTGTTGTACTTTTATGTGGTCAATGAAATAAGATTTTATGCTTTTCTGTTGTGAAAGAATTTGACATCTGTCCAGTTTGGGGGACAGCTGTTATACTGAGCAGTTAGTAGTTAATAAAAATATAAATAAATCTTGAAACAAAAATAGTTTTAATCCCATATTTTACTGATGGCATATTCAACATTTTGTGTAGATGATTGTTATCATAATAGTGATTTTGCTTTTAAGAAAGATCAAAAAGATCCAGACAAATACAGAAAAACATAGCACTACATGTGGTTTGACTAAAGAAATGGCTGATCCAGGAGTTTACAGCAAGGGACTGATTTGATGACAGCCTCTCGACTGAGACTCACAAAGGCAAATCACCTCTTTTCTCTAAAAGAAGAAATTCTCTGTTATAACCAGTCAGTATAAACCAAATTCTTGAATAGCCAGTATAACCAAATTATAATGTTTGTATGATGTGGGTAGGTTTAGGCTATAAATGGTACAAGACAAAAAGCTAATACACTGTACCTTATGCAATTTAAATATTATAATACTGTATGAATTCAAATTGAATAGAGCAAGGTAATTTGATGCTGGTGTGTAATTTCTCTTCACATCATGTGAGAGGACATTAGCAGGACTGGATCCACAATGAACTATTGCAAAACTCCTAGTAATTCCATAAGGTTTTCAGGTGTTATTCCTGTACTATTCTGTGAAAAGGAATTTGCAGTCATCATCTTAAAGCCTAGCCATAAAAATAACAAAAACAGTGAGTGGTGTTGTTAGAAACCTCCCTTGGTTAAACTGTTCTAATACTTTTGGTCTAATACAGTTGAGCTGTTTATTTGAGCTCTTCTCCTAGTCACCCAGAGCTTAGCTGCTGTCTTGTGACGAGTGAAAGAACTTACTTGTACTGCTTATGCCTTTAAAATGCCTCGCAGCTCAGGAGGTCTTCAGTTCATCAGGAAGGGTTTTCCAGACATGGTGCATGAGAAGCAGGGCAAGCCCACTGAACTGAGCTCAGGGGATTGGAGGCATGCAATAGTTTTGTCATCTCTTTAAGATGTATTGGCAGACCATGAAAGAAAGGCACCGACTGATGTTGATGAAAGGAGTTACTGCTAACAGTGGTCAGCCATAAGGCAGTAATAAAAGGAAGAAAAAGCTTCATTTATTACTGAACAAGGCCTATTGTAAACTGTCCTAAGACTGGTCTAAATCAAACACATGCATCTCATAAAGAAGCAGTTAATACCCTGACTTAGCAATAACTTTTCTAAACAACGGAAATTGAAATTAAACATTTTTTTCTAAAGTGAAAACAGTCTTATTTTGTAACAAAGACAGAGTACAGTAACAGCAGAAAAAAATCTGCATGCCTGTGGATGGAATTATATTTTATAGTAGGTTTTCTTCCTAAATGAAAGAGTATCAGTTTCACTGGAACTTGTTTCTATATACTGTAAAAGCTTTCTTAAAGCTTTTTTCAACCAGTATTATACTGTACCTTGGTATCAGCCCGATGTGTAATGACAGTGCCTTTTCCTCCAAAGTATAAATGTATTTTATGTAGTGTCAGGATTCAGGATTACTGAATTCTGTTTTTGATATACTGTACAACAGGAAGAAGTCCTTTTCATAAAACATACTGTAGTTAAATACAGTTAAATATGGCAACAATCAATCAATGATATTTTGAAGGACAGATTGTTCTAAATTCTTTATTTTGTTTAAAAGCAAATCAAAGAGACTGCAGTGGTCTTTCATCCAAACTTTGTGATCTTACATCCTGCTGACTGCCAGTCCTGAAGCTTGATAGTTTCAGTCTTAATCAGTGTTTTATAACAGAGAAATTTGAATAGTTTTATAATTCTATGCTCTGTGTTCTTTAGTGACTCACAGTTGATTGTTGGAACAGTTGAGCCAATTAATTGTGTGTTCAGAGTGATTTTAGTACTCTGATTTTAGTATATTTGTGTAGTAATAAACTGCTTTTTAGTTGTAATGATTAGTTCCACCTAGTTGGAGATTGTTCAGACCATTTGGGTACTAGGAAAATATTCAATGTGCTTTAACATATTTCTAACTTGCAAACTTTTACATTTTTACATTGCATTTTTCATTGACAGCAATAAGATGATTTTTCTGGGCTTGAAAGTGCAGCAAAATGTTTCCTAGTACAAAATCTGTTAGGTTGTTCCTAAGTATTGTAATATCACTAGTCTACACAATGAATGCCAAATGAGGTGAAGCTGAGACAGACCAAGATGTGTCCTGTTCTACAACTTTTATCTAGTCATGCACAGTGTTACGGGTCACTGAATGAAAGACCTTCATATAAAATCCATTCTTTCTTGTTTCTTATTACATTAAATTTAGTAATAAATGAACTGTAGTGATTGCACATAGGCTTGGGTTTTACACGACTGTTATCCTTCTTTATGGTACTTTATAAAGTCAATCTGAAGGTATAAATCATGGAGGCGGTGTAGTCATTTTCTCACACAAATGTGAAACAACTGTAAAGCAGTGTCAAATAGTTAACCTCTGCCTGGGCAAATGACAAGAAGAGTCCTCATGAACAGCTCTTTTTATGATGTAGCCCTTCTGTTGTTTTAACTCACTGCTGCGCCCACCCATGTGATGCGAGGGGCTATCGGGCCGATCTGCAATGATAACTTTAAGCTTATTCATGTTCAGGAATGGGAGGGTCAGGGCCATTGACACACACCAGTATCCTGCTGCCTATTATTTCCTGCAGGAGCTGGCCAGGCACCAAAACTTCAACATGACAGGTGGATGGAGTTCACAAGGAAATAATGACATGGGCTCGTTTTCCAGGAAAAAAAATGTGCTCACAGGCAAAATATATACTCAGTTGAACTCTGCAAAATGTAATATAGGATATTGCCTTTGAAGTTTTGCTTTTATTTACAATAGCATTTTTACAGTATATACTGTATACATTTTTGTCTTTTCTAAAGGCTTTTTTTCTGGAGCCTTTAAGATGTACAAGATTTTTTTTTTCATTTAAAAGCATTTTTTAATATTAGTGCTTTCTACTGTAATAACTTGTGGCTTACTGTAAGAAGATATTGCTTTTTGTTCTCTGTGTCCTGTAGATCCCACAGAATCTAAAAATAGGCATGTAGGAATGGTGAATAGTATTCATATCCTTTTGCTGTTTGCATTGTAATAGATTAAATCTCTAGAAAACAGTTTCATTTATTTATTTCTCTTAAGCTTGTGCTTTCTGAATGATGCAATTTGGTTATTGCAAATCAAACATTTGAACATATGTACGAAAAGGTATTCTAGAGGCTCCTAATTTTGGATTTACATATTCTTGGTCATGTCTATCCTTTTTTAACCATGTGAGTTTGCTTTAAGAGTGTAGTTTGCACATCAAATTAGGTCAACGTTTTCATAACATGGTTGAAAGCAAATTACAAGACATGATTTAATTGAATGAAATGGATTAGCCACCATGGGGTGGATTAACTTCCATGCCAAAGTTTGCATTAACGACTGGATACAGTATATTCTTCAGCATTTTTGACAGTTGTAACTCCAGGTCCAAGTCCAGATTCTTATGAGGTTACACCATATCTAACAGATCAAATGAATAACACACATGACTCTTGCTTTGCAGTTGGAGTGAGTGCGGCACTATTTTGCTGGAGGGTTGTTTGACATTGGGGACAAAGCTGTGTGATGGACCCTTTCTTCTCCCCTGTGCAATTACTGTGAGTTTGTAGACCACTCTGAATGCCCAGCTCTGTTGTAAAAAAAAAAGCACAAAGAAATTAAATGTTGTAATTTATGTAATTTATGAACTATAACACATTCATCTACAAAAGAAAGAATACACTGGGAGGTGTTAAAAGAAGAAAATAAGTGAAGTGAAAAAGTTTACAGCTTCGGTAGATCATAATATGCATTGTAGAATGAGTTTAGCTATTATTCTTAAGAGATTTTCTTTTTAAACCTTCCGAACAAATAAAACATTTGCAGATTATGGTCATTTCCAGTATTTGTAAATCAAGAGCATAATATTGTGAACAATAAGTAAAGTTCCTCAGTTCTCAGAATTGAACTATATGAGCATGTACACCATGGAGGACACTCTGTCTCACAACACAGGTACAGGTAAAATATGAAGAAGTGTCATGGTGTATGGAGAGTAAAGTGAAAGATACATTATTATGCCTGCAGCTGATCTCTTATGCTATGGATTTTGCTAGACAAACTGGATTTCAATAAACATAGATTTGTCAAGAATAATAAATGAATTTATAAAGCCTTGAAAGAGACACATTTTCAGAAACAACCATTCAGAAATACATGTGGAAATTAGCAATAAAGTCTGCACCAAACGGTAATAATTATATACAAATTAGGTGACACAGTGGTTAGCATTGCTGCATTGCAATGCATGGGCTCTGGGTTCAATTCTGGCCCTGGGGTGATATCTGCGTGGAGTTTGTATGTTCTCCCTATGTTCACATGAGTTTCCTCTGGTGTTTCAGTTTCCTCCCACTGTTCAAAGACTGGCAGGAACTGTTTTTTGGGAAAATTGGCCCTGGTATTTGTCTCTGTGTGTACCATCCAATGGACTGTAGTCCTGTCTAGGATGTATCCTGCCTTGCGCCTGTTACTTGCTATATAGACTCTGGCTCCCCTGTGACCCTAAACTGGGTAAAGCTGTTAGAAAATTAATGGATGTATATGAACTACAATACAGTTAACATTGTCATAGTAAATATATAAACTTGACATCACCAACATACTTGACAAGTACAGGGTTTTTATTTCTTGAACTAAAAAAAATTGATATTACATAATAAACAATACAATTGTAGTTTATTAAAGTGCAATTTTTTGTTTTTCTGTGGCGTACAAGATCATTTATAAGCCATTTTTGGAATACAATCACCACTAATAAAATGTTACAGTATGTTTATGTAATACCATAACATATTAATTTCATCGGTGGCATTCCAACAATATTTTTTGGTAACCGTGATTTTTGGAAAGAATTATATAACCTTGACTTTTTTTAAAATTAAAATGAGAGTGTCCTGTAAGAAAAGTTACAAATGAGAAGATGTCATTAGGCCATCTAGCACGTTTGCTAATAATACTCTATCTTGGTCTGAGGATCTCATCTGTAAAACTGAGGTCCTGACTCTCTGTGGTCATTAAAAATCCCAGGGCGTTTCTCGAAAAGAGTAGGGGTGTAACCCCGGCGTCCTGGCCAAATTTCCCATTGGCCCTTACCAATCATGGCCTCCTAATAATCCCCATCTATAAATTGGCTTCATTACTCTGCTCTCCTCCCCACTAATAGCTGATGTGTGGTGAGCGTTCTGGCGCACTATGGCTGCCGTTGCATTATCCAGGTGGATGTTGCACATTGGTGGGGGTGTAGGGGAGTCCCCATTACCTGTAAAGCGCTTTGAGTGGATTGTCCAGAAAAGAACTATATAAGTGTAAGCAATTATTATTATTAATCTAGTGGTTTCTTGAACGAAGACAGATTATCAGTTTTAACAACATACAGTAGCTAGGGATGCTTGTTTCAGACTTCCTCTGCCCTTTTCACTTCAACATAGTTACCACATGTTTCACTGCTGATTCTGAGGAGGCTGTTAGTAAATTTTTCACTCATGTACACTCATAGTCTTCTCTGTTTATCACTTATCAAAGGCTCAGTTCTTTTAGCCTATTAGTATAGAACATTCCCTTTAGCTTGGGAATTTATCTGTTTTTTCTCTAGACTGATTCCAAATCAACAATACATTTTTGTAACATAGTGACTAAAACCGAACACAGTATTGCAAACAAGGTCTTACAAGTACATTTTATATTTTAACATAACATCCCATTATTTAAATTATTTTATTATATATTTTAATATCCTGTTTACTTTTTAATTGCTTTCCCACATGTTTTGGAAGATGCAAATTATGTGACAGCATAAGACTGGAGTCTTTTTCATAAAAGCTTTTTCAAGCTCAAGGTTTCCCATTTTGTATTGACAGTTTATGTTTTTGCTGCCTGCTTCCAATTTTCTTCACTTATACATTAAATATATATTAAATGTCATCTGCTGCTTGCCAAATCAAGAAGTGGTCCTAATATAGATCCATGTGGTACTCCTCTGATTATATCACTGCAATAGGACCCTGCAGCCCTGTGCTCTTTCTATCCATTGAGCAGTTCCCAGTTCAAACACAAGTATTCACTTGAAAGCCTACTGCCTGCAATTTAAGAATTAATCTTTTAAATGGAATATTATTACAGGCCTACTAAAAATCTCAGCATACTACATTACATGCTCTGTTAGCCTGTTACCATCAGTGTTAATTGTTCGAAGAACTCTAACAAGACAGCTAAGCATGACCTACTTTTTCAAATTCCGGATTGTCAAAATTAAGTACATTAGAAAAGAAATAAAGCAAGGATTTATTGTAACTTAGCATTGGATTAATAATTGAATTTTATTTTTATGTTTATACACACAACACATGAATCTAGCCGTACATTCTGATGAAAGAAAGACTGTATTGCACATATATAAACTACAAATGAACAAGTAAAGGTTTATTCCATGCTGAAAAGAGAAGAAATGAAACACATCGTAACAATAAACCTTTACTTGTTCTTTTGCTGCCTATGCATGCTGACGCAGCTACCTACTTGACATTCATCAACTATATATGTACATATTCTAGTAAGGATTGCTGATCTAATTTCATATGCAATGTCTCCATACTAGAAACTTGTAATGCTGAATCAAGCTGATATATATTATATATAATATTGGCATTGCTAAAAGCTACAGTATATACTGTATGAGATAAGGACCTTTCTTTCCAGCTACTTAACAGATGCTGCTAGCTTTTTGCTGACTGTAGGCACGGCTATTTTAAAGTGAACTGTTAAAGTGTACTGTGATTTATAGCAGATCATATTTACTTAAATTAAAAAATGTTAAAAGTTAATGCTTTGACAATTATCATCTGGGGTCCAGGGTGTTATACGCATTGTTTAAGTCTGTAAGAAAAGGGTGTAGAAACAGTAGTTATTTCCTGTACTTGCTGTTCTTTTAATAGTTCCAGGTCCCCTAATACCTCTTCTATTCCCCTATTAGTTCACTTTCCAAGCTTGGTCAATGTGAGTATATACAGCTTCAGTCTGTCACTCTTTTTACTTGTTCCCAAAGCAAATACTGCCAGGGTTTTCAGGAAGGGAGAGACAGAATGTGACAATAAAATTTGCATCAACTCCCACCAAATCTCTCCCAGTTGTGAAAAGACAACATTCTTTCTTTGGAACACTAAGAAGAGGCAGCGGGGTGAAGTCTAGGGATACAGACAGGAGTTTTCCATCAGACTGAAAATGCAGGAATGAGAAAAGCTTTTATAAAATCTCAACAGTCCTTGTGCCCCTCCCAAACTCTGGGTGTTGTCTCTTTTTAGTTAAATTCTGCTCTGCACGGAACAAAAAGCACAATCACCAGCATGAGAATTTAAAATTCTGCTTATCTTCTCAAAGCCCAGTGCCAACAGAAATGTTAATTTTTTTATTCAATTGTGTCTGGCTATGCAGAATGGATTTTGTCAGGTGGGTTGTCAAGTGCTGTATGTCCTAGACTTTTTGTCCGAAATCACCGCACCCAAGGGCTTCTATTGTTTCTTCTGAAGAGTTTGTGCTTTTGAGATCAAAACTCTTTATAATCTGAAGATTAGTGCACCAAAATTTAAGTATTATTCAATATCCATCCTTCTGAATATACTTCAGCGCTGCTTCGGTGGTCCAGACATTGATGATTTTAGCCTGGCTCATCCCACTAGCAGACTGGGACCAGGATTTGTGTGACCACTAGCAATGGCAGTACATTGGTGGGGTCTGGTAAGGGCTAGTTAGGCAGTATTCTCTTGGCTGGAAGAGACAGTAACTTCTGCACCTTGCTGGATGCCAATGTCAGGCTTGTACTGACATCAGATGGGCCACTTATATCGACATACTGTGAATCATGTACCACGTTAAAAGATTTTTTTGACAAGTGGGAGTTTTCGAGGAGCATGTCACAAGATCCTCATCTTTCCTGCTACTTTGGGTAGCTGTAAGTCAAGTCTTAAAATATATCAGCTGAGTGTCTCTATAATATAAATAATCAATTCCAAATTTTTGAAAATGGAAAGAAAGGTATGCAGTTGAAAAATATTTGTAAAATGAAAATTTATTCAATAAGAACGCAGCACAATCAAGCAACAGATACATAAAAGATAGATCCATGAGAAAACAGAGAAGAACAGATATTACAGAGAAGAAATATCTTGTCCTAACAATCTTTTGAACTAGGAGCAGTACTGCTAGTTTTTTTTTAGTTTTGGGGGAATTTTAAGAAGCGTGCAATCCTACATATGTTATTTTGGGGCCATTTTCAAGTTACAAACGACAGTAAGTGGATTTAAAAAATATTGTCCAATTGCAATCTGACCGAATTATAAACACCATAATTTTACAGTAAAATTTGCATGTATCACTCTTAATATTTAAAAACAAGTAAACAAGTAAAGTTTAGTAAAAAGGAGATGTTAATTTTGAATCCCTGTGAGACACTATTAATCTAGGTGTTTGCTCTCCATAGACTAAAAAAAACAGTGCATTACATTCTACTTTTGCCTGAAAAGCAAGTCAGCTTGATTCATTAATGAGAGAGCCTAGCTGTCATGTCAGGCCCAGAGTATGACTTTGAAAAGATGGCTTTGTCAGAGACACCACCACTGAGCCCAGAATGAGCTCATTTATTTGACTCTGTGCATCAATGAAACTGTCAAGTTCAGTCATTCAACTCCAAACTGGCCTTCTCCAGAAACGAGAAGGTCACAATATAATTCTCAATATGAAGAGTCTCCTGTGCTACTCCTCAGCTTTTGTCAAGTTTGAAAAACTTTAGAAAGTATTTTGTTTTTGTTTTTGGAGTAGCTGTTGCTACTTGCACGAGTGCTATGTACAAGGTGTTTTGCCTGACAGCAATAATTTTTAATCAGATAATGTTATGAGATTGCAAATATTTGAAAGACATCTTACATTTATCTCATTCCTTTAAAAGAGAACATTTATGAATTCATCAACCCATCTTATTTGTATCATTTTAGACAGCTGTGTCTATAATGTCTATGATATTATGTTTTATGGTATGGTGTAGATATATCAGAAAATAACATTTTAGAAAAAGTCTGTTTTATATATTTTCATAAGAAGGTCTTTTCATATTTTTGTAAGCAGAAGTCTTGAAGGATTGTGGTCTGTTGATCAAAGTCTAGAGTTTTAAGAATGCAAGATATTTTGTGTCTTTGAAGCAAAATGTTATAAATGGAGAAATAATTTGCTTTTTAACTTACCTATTCTCCATTTTGCTGTTGAATGGCTCCTAATACCACCAGATTAGGTTCTTCATCACACATTACACTTCAGCCGAATGTAACTCTATTTAAATATGTGAGTGACTAGAATAATGCTTGTCTGCTGAACTAAGAAAGGGTATTGTTAATGTAACTTTCCTGAACAGTATTCTGACTTTGACCAAACATTTTATATAACAGTAATTAATTAAGTAGCAGAATGCTATTGGGGCTGTTGAAATCTAGTTGTGATATTAGAGTCAAGCTTGTGTCCCCCAGAGTCAGGCACCAGGAGCAAACATCTCACTGACGTGAGAGTAATTTAAGCAAAATGAAAAATCTTGCAGGAGCTTGAAGGAAAGCTGCAGCAGCAGTGGCAATTTATCTTTCACATACTAGCAAGAACAGCTTTCATTTATATAAGTGTATCAGAGGACCTGCAAATAATGAAATAGATCTTACAACAAAATTCCATCAAGGCATAACTCTTTCTGAATGTGTTGTGTGAGGCTTTGGGCTGATGATCTGGGCTAGATAAGCGGGCACTTCCATGATCATAATTCGAAAAGCATTCTGCACATCCTTCTACTTTCCCATTTGTAAAACACGTTTTACTCATATCCTAATACTGTAATATTATTTACTTCCAGCATCCTAAATTATACATACTGTATACATATAATTAATATTTTAATATTCAGTAGCTTTTCAGGATTGGAGATTAAACAACTAAAGTTTCCAAAGGGAGGAACATTGTAGGCAGTAATTTTTATCTCCTCTACTTATGCAACAAATCCCTAATGGGAATACAGTCTGCTGTTTGGGAAGGTAGGTTGTTGACTGAAGAGTGAGGTTCAATAAGGGGATCAAGTCTTCTGGCACCACCTGTTTAATTATTTATCATGTCATCCTTTTTCCGTCTTCGTTTCTTCTTAATTGTAGGTCTTGGCGACACATTATTTGGAAAGTAGATACCCTTGTGTTTTAACAACCTCTAAGTGATTAACATGAGATCCTAGGGTCAGGTGTCAAAGCAACGCAACAGCTTCTTCCTCCAGGAGGTTTGCCTCGACCGGTGATAAAGTTAGCCCTCAAAAAGTGACAAAGTGTGTTGTTGGTGCCTCTCTGACGCAAGCAATAATTTTATTATAGTGTCTGGTGTCACGGGGAAGCGTAGCAACGCAAATGCTGCCTATAAATATAACTGCTAGTTGCACAGACTGTGCTATTTAAAACTAAAGTGAGCCAAACTGATCAGTTAAGAGCTTTCTTTTACCGGGGAGTATGCACACTACAAACCAATGCTTAAAATCGAAATAGAATTACAAATAATTAGCAATTATAGTTTTGAAATCCATTATGTGGCATTTCAATTCCATTTTTACAATATTCATTTAATATGATGGTACATACTGTGAAAGGAGAAGAAAAGTTATTTCTGAATTATTTCCATTTGACATAATACAGTTAATGCTGAGCAGACATACAGTATACTGCACATGGACATAACTGCACAGAACAAGCCGATTGTTTTTATCATGCTTACAAATGCTTTTAACTTTATTCCTTACTAGACCACAGGCTTTTGGCTATCCAGCTGCAGCACCCCATATGGAAATGTGAATTATGTAGTAGGTGTTTGTATTAAAATAATAATGGATTTACAGTATATATATATAAAAAATATTTTAAAATATCTGTGTATAAACATTTAGGTTATTATACAATATAATTATTTCTGAAAAACCAAAGTGAGAAATAAGATTCTTCAGCAATTTAAAGAAACAGAACCCATGTTCTATAGGTCATAATTTACACAAATGAAGAAACTGCTTCAATTACTTTCAATGACATTCACAGAAATGGTTGTTTTATTCATTTTAAGGCACTAGTAACAAGAGACTATTGAGTCCAATAAATTTACAACAGTTATAAATATTAACAAAATAATTAGAGTGACTGTTTCAGGAGAAATATTTTATGCTGTCAAATATAATTAACTCAGTAATTACAGAGAATAGACTATGACTGTGCTGTGTTAAGTTGCCAAATGATACTGTAGGTAAGACTCTGGCTCTAGTTACAAAGTTTTGGAGGACATAGTATTTAACTGTTAATAGTATTTTTTACAATATGTAGTTACTTCTTGTTTGATAAAGATATGATGATATCATAAAAATTAAATTCTTAAGTACCTCATTTCAGTGATTAGGCAAATAGCAATGCCACAAGTGAATAAAAACTGGCAGTCATATTTTCTTCAAATATGCGCTCAAAGCAGTCACTACAAATGTTTCATTGTTCTTTTTTCTTCCTTTTTTATTTACTTTTCATTCCATCAGCTAAATACCACAGGACATAGAAATAAATAAACGATAAACGTCCTATTCTCCATTCAACAGCAATTTGTCTTTATTCTGTTAGATTCTAATCCATTCAGGCTAGAAATCTTCCAGGCTATCCAGATGAGTCCAGCCTGTTATAATTCAAAGCAATGTCTTCAATGCTAGAATGTTTTATCACTTCTTTGGAGATCCTGGAGCAATCTGGGAGGTGGGTGCTTTTCATAACTGAAAGGGCATCAAGAAGACTCATCTCCTCAGTTCACAAACTCCCTGTGTTCCTGCTTCTCTTCCTTGTTAGTATTTTTTATTTTCTTATGCAAAGCTACTTCTTTGGCTCGCCATTAAGCCTGTCTGACTCTCACGCCTTTTGTCTTTCTTTCGTTCTTGTCTTACTTTCCAACACAAAGCACTGGAGCCCAGCAAGAGAAGTCCAGTGGATAGAACTACCAACCCAAGGATAGAGATAATCGATCCGTGTGAGTTAAAACTGTAGGCCACAGCTGTGACAACTATCCCAGCGATGAAGATGACTATTCCAAATGGGACCATACAACGGTAGCAGGAAAGCTCTGTTCCCCCGGTAGCAGCTGTCAGTTGAACCTCGTTGACCAGTGGGACAGTAGTCACCACACAGTCATTGTTATTGGTCTTTTCCATTATGACTCTTTCAGGAGCTTTGGGGACTCTCATTGTGTCTCTGCTGGATTCTTCTGGCATTGCAAATAGTTGCTCTCAATATTATGCTTGCAGAACCAATGGGTCCTTATTTCCAGTGGTCTTCAGGTCCTTTGTTTTCAGTATGTTCAAAGCTGTGCAGAAAAAAATTAAACTTTATCACACAATACCTAAGTAACCTACTCAGCTCCTCCAGACTACTCAAGTAATCTGAAAGACATTGATGGTATATAAAGTCCATGATTCTATTGATAATTCCTCCTTGTTTTGGGGTTGTAGATTTTATATATCTCACATTGTTACAAAAAAGGGTAATGTACTTGTGTATTTCCCTACACCATGTCTGCAGTCTGTACCATGGACTATACACGCTTAATGTACAATGAAAGCCATCTTCTCTTTAATAACTCACAGATGTTTGAAACTAAGTTGGGCCAACAAACAACAAGTACAGTAAATAAATAATGTAAATGCCTCCCTCTTTCCCATTGCCTAGAAAAGCGATGCTGATATTTCAAACAGTTACATGAAACACAGACTCTTGAAAACAATTTTGTAACAGTACTAAGTTGTGTTAAAAAGTTAATTACAAGACGCTATCAGGCTAAATTAGCAGTGGATTGTTCTCTAGTGTTTAAAATAAAGTAATAACGTGTGCTGAAAATGAGAACGTTTTGTAAAGATACAGAGAATGGTTTACAATACAGATTAATGAAAATTGTTTCTTTCCTTTTTCCAATTTTACCCTTAAAGAAAAGAACGTGCATTCGGTGTAATAAAGATGTGTGCAACTTCAGCCAGGTAATCATTAAGACGTAAGCGAACATGCGGTTAAGTGCTCATTGATAATAGAAAACATCTGACATTTACCAATGCATGGCACATACTGTACGTACAGCACAACCTCCGCTGTACAATTAGTTGTTTTCGGCTGTTCGGCTGTTATAGCTGTTTACAGCTATAAATCGAAATAAACTTACCTCAAGCTTTCGCTCTCCATTACAGACCTTTATTCAAGATGTGTAGTCTGTTGTGTGTCCCTCACTTTGCCCAAGAATCGAAAAATAAATGAGAAGGACTCCACAAGTATGTTACAGCAAACGTGAGCTTGTATTCCCAAGCAAGCTTTCTTCTGAAGAAGGAAATTTGCGATCTTTTGATGCGTATATATTTTAGCTTTTTGTTTGTGACCTAAACAAAGTAATCAAGAACTTCGATTAACCTCTCTTGCAGTCCTTCTTCGCGTTGCTTTATGCTTTCCAGGGCTGCTTTCAGTAATGTTGCTCTGCCGGCGCTCGATTAGGGAACCCGACTCTCATTCATCGGATGTCCCCTATGTGCTCCCTGGTGTGTAAGAAAGAGTCAGTTTGAATACCATCATCTTAGGAAAGCAAGGACGTTTAAAATTTGTCAGTGACTCAGGAGGGGAGTTTCTAAGTAGCAAACAACGCTGAACTCTTTTTTTACTCCATTTAACGCATCTGAAAGACAAGTTTTAACCCTTTTTAAAACGCAGTTGCCACGCATCCGTTATACTGTATACTGTACTTTATTCTATTTAGCAAATTTCTGCAATTCCCTTCTTAGTACACATTTCAGGAACAAAACAGAAAGCATTATTTCCCACCTTATCATGCTATAGGAGACGTGGAATAAAATATTTAAAGTAATCTGTAAAGCACTGTAAAACTAAAAACAAACTGTTGCATAAGCATAGCTCAAATGTAGTTTTGTAAATTTGGATTACCTGAACAATGTACAAATGATGTGCAGTAAATGATCAAAATATAGAGCTTTATGCATGAAACAAAATTTGTAATCCAAGAAATTACAAAAAATCCCAAAGCCATCCTTATGTTTATTTGCCTATTTTGAGTGTGTTCCTAAGCATATTCAAATATAATAACAGAGCTTGGGATTATAGCATTCCTCTCTTGTTGATACTTTTATGAATTTGTTCTATAGAAGTGTAGGTTTTCAAACCTTATTCTATTATCATATCTTAGATAATCAACAATAAACCTCAGCAAGAAATATATATTGTATACTGTATATACAGTAGGTCTTTATGGAATGCTTGATTTCTTTATAACTCCCTATTTCAAAGTAAGATTTTCTAACACGTAGTCATTTGATATGGGGTGTTGTCTTGACCTTTTTCCTTCCTGAACTAGATCCCTTCCCAATTGAGACAGAGGATTTCCATGCAGGGATGAGAAAACATTGGCCCTTCCAATTCACTTCTTTGCAGAACTTTATTCCCACAGTCTAATTATTCTAAGCAGTCTTAGGCTGGAAGCCTATAGTGATTTTAAGAGGGTTTTTTTAAGGTCTTCCTTAAATGCTACTGCTTGAAATAAATCCTGGTTGTGAATTGTCTGTTTTTACTGATCTGCTTTTCTAACTGTTATTCATAGATCAAGGTGAGCAAACCGATCAAGTGCTATGGTGTAAAATTGAGCAAATATAATGTGTAGTCTATTTCACGTTTGGAAAGCATACTTTGATACATTTCTACATTGAAATGGCTAACGTTTGTGAACTCCAGCTGCTTACTGTACAGTATGTTTCAAACAGTTGTGCCAGTACACTATAAACTTTGTACAGTAGGCATCATTCCAGGGACAATCTAATTCAATTCTGGGAATATAGTTTTCCTTCAAAAACCAAGATGGCCTCCTGACTTACTTTTCTAAGATTTCATACCACTTCTGTTGAAAAAAATAACATTGCTGCCTCGCAGCACTGGGGCCACAGGTTCAATTTCAGTCCTGGGGTGCTATCTACAAGGAGTTTGGATGTTCTCCTTGTGTTTGTGTGGGTTTCCTCCAGGTGCTCCCGTTTCCTTCCTTGGTCTTGGTGTGAGTGTGTGCGTGTCTGTGTGTCTCCCCTGCAATGGACTTGCATCCCATCCCATTGCTCCTGTTGCTTGCTGAAATAGGCTCCATCTCCTGCTTCCCCATGACCCTGGATTGGAAGAAAATTAGATTAATTGTGGAAAATGGATGGATGGCTCTCCAAACCCTGGCAGGCATCATTCCAGGAACAAAAGTAATCAAAACATTGAAAAACTGTGTTCCTTTGTAAATGAAGATGCCACCTGATCAAACCTCTTCTTCTTACATTTCTTTTCAACTTAAATTTGCTATATACATTCTTTAAAAGCTTGGCTAATTCCTTTGCTGAATCAGTTTTTTTCTTTCATGATATTAATCAATATGCCATCATCTCCAGGTGTTTTTTTAATTTTCATGTGTATGATAACACATTTCCCTTACTTTGGGAGAGCCCCTGGTACTTGATCCTGATCTGAAATCAATACATACCTTTTAGTTTGTATTGTCTATATCCTGACACCTGCTGTTTAAATGTTGGTCTGTACAAGAGGTTTGGACAAGCCTTGCTGACTGTGCCCTCATATTTCAGGAAAAAAGATAATACTTATCAGCACAGTTGGAACAACCGATTTCATAACAGAACCCAGACAAATTAAAAAACTGAAGAAACACAAACTGGGGTTCATAATGTAAGTGGAAACTACAGGAAGTGCATTTAACACTCAGAACAGGGTTGTAGGTATCTGGTCTAAACTGCCCAGCCATTTTGTTGAAGCTGATACCCCAGTTCCTTTTAAGAAATAACTGGTGAGATCCTCAGATTATTTAACTACTTTTTATGTTCTGATCTATCAGATAACAGAAGTTTGCACTTTTAAAATAGTATTAATGTACTGGTAATTGTGTACAGTTTGCCTCTTATGTACAGTACAGTATGTATCCCATTGACCCTTTTCTACCTAGATACTGTATGCTGTAGGTAAACAACATGGTATACTTTATCATTCTCTGCCCCAATTCCCATCTGTAAATATGAGGTAAATGGGTAAATATGAGTTATCTGTATGCCATCTAGGGAAGATTAAGTTTCTCTAGTCTGAGTATGATATTTCAGACAAGGAATTTATCTGGTTTCTCTCATTTGTACTGCCTCTAGTTGAATCATAACCAAAACTGAACATAACATTGAAAACAGTCTAATTAATTAAAACTTAATTAGATTAATTAGATCTAATTTGATTAAAACTTTACATTATTAATTAGAAATCCAAATATTTTGTTTGCTATTTTAATGCCTGGAAGAGAAAGGTGATGGGTCCATATGAACTCCTTGATTTTTACTTATTATTACTTATTCTTCAGCACCCCAAAAAGGGCAATTACACAGTACAGTCCTGCTGTCTGCACATCATACAACAAATGTATTCAGAGTAAATTTCATTTGCCAAGTGTCTGCCCAGGTATAATGGATAATCATACTGTATATACTGTAGTGTATAAATCATGATGTGTCAATTGAACTGCAGAAACAGTGTTTATTACTTCACTTGCATCAGTATTGTCTCAAAACTGGATAGCTATACCAGAGACATCTATCATGACAATTTAGATGAGTAATGATCTTAGTATTAATCCCTGCAGTACTACAACAATCACCTAAATCTAGTCAGAGATAATGCCCTTAGCAATGCCCTGTGCTTTGTGGTTATCAACCAATTCCTTATCAACGAGCATGCATTATCTTGGATTCCTTATGTTTCAGTGTGAAGTTGAGTTTTGAGTTAAATACATGGTCACCTTAATAATACAATGTTTTAAAAATCCTTAAGAGATTCTGAATAGTTCTGCTTTGCCTCTGTTTGTAGTTCATGAGAACTATGGAGTGATCCAAGTAAAAGAGTTTGAAAAGAGCCTTGTTGAGAATGATAGTCACTCTGGCACTAAAGGTAAGCTACTATACATGCCAGCACAAGTGTTTTAAAAGGCAATCATTTACAGAGCTACATAAAGGTTACAAGTGGTAGAAGGCCATTTGGCCCACCATGCTTCTTTGGCAGCTAGTAACTTAATGATTCCAGAATCCCATTAAGCCATTCATTAAAGGTTTCATGGAGAAAGCTTAAACAATATAGCTACAGAGTGTGTTCCAGAATTACTGACTAAAGAAATTCCTTCTTTTGTGCTTGTAAACTGAATTTCGGTTTGTGTCCCAGGCAAATCGTATCATCTCAAAGATGTCAAAAAAAGAAATAACTCTCTGTCTGATTGCTATAACAGATTCAAAAGTCAAAAATAATAATTCCTAAGAATGTTATTATATATATTATTCCTAATATTGTTATTCTATCTTATGTGCCTTCACTTTTCTTATGGAAGTTCAGGACTGTATTGTAATGTTAAAAAATAGCTGGTAAAACTACACAACCTACTTTTCCTTTAATTATAGATTAAGTGATAATTTCCTCAGTAGCCCTTTAAATATTTATATATGAGTTTTTTTAGGTATTTGGTCATCAAAATTGTTCTATTATCTTTAAAACCGTAAATTCTAAGAACATCAAATTTATATAATGACTGTTAACAGAACTCTACCAATAGTCATTCAAACGAGAGGTACTGCCCAATTACTAATGTTCAAAGTGGAGAATGTTACATGTTGCAGGTAGCAGACACATCAGCAATAAATAAATTATGGGAAACACTGAGCATGAAGACGCTATCTATAAAAACACCTCTACTGTATCTTATGTTTATGTTGACAAAACTTAAAAAATATGGGGAAAATTAAAAAGGCAAACAATGTTAGTGTACAAAGTTACAAACTGTGAATTTAAATCATGCCATGTATTAAATTATATTATAAATCCATGTAACATTAATACAACCCTAGTGTGCCATTTTTGTCACCAAAGTACAAAAAAAATGTCTTCTGAGAATGTCCACTCTGACAAACAGAACTGAAAAAAGGGGACTTGTAAGTATTTAAATGCCTGAAACACACTCATAAATACAATGAAATGGACTTCTACAGAAGGTGAAACATGAAGCAATGGAAACTATAGTAAAGAGCATTTAAACTGGGAAAATGATGCACTTTTTAACACAAAGTGTTCAGGGTGGCTGGAACAAACTAAAAATAATGTTGTAGAAGCTTATATCCCTGGTTTCTTTCAACACTCACATAAACAAATGCTGCTTTAAAGGTTATGGGGGTAAAATGATTTTGAAGCCATTCATTTTGACAGCGCAGATGGCTGGACGGAAATACCGATTCTTAGGAACACAACACAGTATTCACTGCAGACTGCTCCCTCAAAGGGTTTTTCTCTTTGGCTGAAATTGCAGTGGTTTACAAGCAAATGATGATAGGCTTATACAGCTGTTTAGCTTCCACATCTGTAGACCTTTAGACCAGTATAGCCCTCCCAGGTAGTTGTGTTTATTTTCTTTGCTATATTGTAAATGTTTTGCCTGATGGTACAACTGAGTAAATCAAAAACACTTCAACATCTGGGCAGCACTAACGAAGAATATGTTTTAAAAGGGAGGACTAGAAAGTCAGATAGCCAGTTAGATACAGACAAAGACAATTTTTATCAGTATGAGCTGTGTGGTTTATATTACGCAAGACAGATTTTTCCTCTGCAGCTGCGTTTTTTTTTCTTTTCCCTTACTCTGTTAGCGGCTGGGATGCCTTTGTGTTTCAGATGATGGAATTAATTGCATGCAGATGTGACCTTCAGTCCACTCCATTGGCGTTTTCTGGGGCTCCCATGATTATTTCACAAAGTCAGCACAGCAACTGCATCAAGTAGGTGTTTCTGTTTCCCCTACGGCTGTCCTACCTACAGTACATTTCTCAGACATGCCTACATCGTAACTACCGTCTAATGCAAAAATAAAGGCTGAAGTAGTGGCTAAGTGCTCTGATAATCCACCATTGATTTCATAATCTTGAATAATAAATTTACAAGTGCTATACACAGCGTAAAACCATTTTAATGATGTCTAAGCTTAATTTATAACGCCCCATTTCAATTGATATGGGGCATTGTCCTTTTTGTTTTTCATTCCTGAACTACAGTAGTTCATTTTCCAACAAAAGCAGAGGATTTCCATTCAGCTGGAGGAAGCAGTGACTCCTCCTGTCTTCTCCTTTAGAAGACCTTATTCTCAAAGTCCTTAAATAACTATAAATACAATTACCTGAAGTTAAACAGCATTTACAGTTCTTCCTTCTTTGCCATACCTTGATTCTAAAAAGAAAAATACTGATGTGGATATCTTACATGAGAAACTGAGTTTGAGCTTCTACATTCTGACACCTTGAAATATCATTTTCCAAGCGTGTCCCAGATACTGTATTTTCTACACTTTACTTAAAAGATTTGGTAAATAGAAATACATTCAACCTTGCCTTTATGAAAGACAGTGGTGGACCCAGAGTGTAGCTTGTTACGTTACAGTGTGTAAAGCACACAATTCCAAGAAATATACAGTATCTTTACTTGTCTTGAGAGAAGCCATATAGGCAATGCTGGAACCTCAACCATGTGGATAATGATTTGGAGAAAGCAATTTTCTATCATACAGGAAAAACAAAGACATGAGAAGATCTGTCAGGTACTTGAGGGCCCAGTGGGCCTGAATATAGTTTCTACAGTATGCAAAAAAAAAGTCAGACTCCATGTGTTCGTATACACTTGAAAACACCAACAATAAACCAACAAAGATATTTATTCCAGAGCTTTTCAGAAAACACGTTAAGGATTTTATCAGTTTATGTCTTTTTCCTCTTAATTAAAGTTGTTAAAATCAGATAATAGATCATTAAAATGTTATAGTGCCAAAGGGAAAAAAAGAAAACAACTACACATAGAAAGAAGCCTTAATAACATCTAAGATCCCTGAAGTATATCAAAAAAAGACAACTGAGGAGTAGCCAGAGGGGAACCGCCTCACAGAACCTTAATAAAGTAATAAAGTAACCTTTTGTTTAGTCTGGTGCACTAAACAATAAACAATAAAGTTACAAATAATGGTGTTTACCAAATAAACTGATTAGAACGAGGATGTTGAATTTCTTTAAAATTATAGACATAAAAATTTGGATGACTCGAAACTTCCTTCATCTTAACTGTGACAAGACTGAAGTCATGCTTATTGGTACCCCCATCAACTTCGTAAAGCCAGTCCTGTAACCCTGTCTGTAGATGGCTCTGTACTTGAGCTTCAATCAAAATTGAAAAACCTTGGGGTTATATTCGATTCTGGCTTAACATTCGACCCACATGTACAGCATACTGTCAAAACATCTTTTTTTCACCTTAGAAATATCGCAAGACTACGCCCTATGCTATCATTAACTGTGGCTGAAAAGCTGATCAACATATTTGTATTCTCTCGAATTGACTACTGCAATGCTCTACTCCCTGGGGTATCTAAATCTACTCTGAACAAGCTGAAGTATGTCCAAAATTCAGCAGCCAGAATCCTGACCAGGTCTAGTGCAAGTGTTCACATTACTCCTATCCTGGAGTCCTTGCACTGGCTTCCGGTCAAATTCCGCATAGACTTTAAAATCCTCATGCTCACCTATAAGGCTTTACATGGCTTGGCACCTCAATACCTGTCTGAACTTTTATCGCCCTACTCCCCACCTCTTAACCTCCGCTCTTCAAATTCTGCCCTCCTTACTGTCCCCCAAGGCCGTCTACATTGTATGGGCGACAGGGCCTTCTCCTGCTATGCCCCCAAGCTCTGGAACTCTTTGCCCAAGGATATTAGAGAGTCATCTTCTCTAAACTCCTTCAAATCCAGACTCAAAACCTTCTTCTTCAGAAAAGCCTTTACTTAACTGGTTCCATTCTTCACCCCTCTGCTCTTCTTAATACCACCTTCCACGGTCTCCTCTATTGTTATTGTTGTATTGTTGTAATTATAATTGTGTCCTATCTTGTGAAATCTTCTTATTTATTGTTGTAGTCTTCTTATTTATTGTTATTGTCATCCTGTAAAGCGCTTTGAGAAGCCACCTTTAAAGGCGCTATATAAAATAAAGTTTATTATTATTATTATTATAGGCTCCTAAAACCACGACACTCCAATAATATTCCAGTGAAAGTTCTGAGATTTCATATCCAATGCAATACTGATAATAGCTTCATCGGCAACAATTACAGTTCTGCATATAACTTGATTTTTCTTCCTTAATGAAAGAAATCTTGAGAAGGTTGAAATGAAATACGGTATCGCGTCTAAACTAACTTCTCATTAGCTGGCATAGTGAGAGCAGGTGTCTACCGCAGCTAGGAGTCTGCAGATTTCTGCTCACATGATCGAGTTACACTGGTTTTGAAAACATGGCGCTGCAGTTCACCGAGGAGCAGTTTCAGGAAGCCTGGAAAGAACTGGATGAACCCCAGCTAGAAGGAGGATGGAAGTTCTTCACAGAGACGATGGGAATAAAAATTTACCGGCTTTACGATAAGGTAGATTTATGAATTTTGTGAAGCTGCTTTGAATATGAATACGTACTGATAAACGAAAAATCATAAAACCTGTCAGACAATGCAAAATGTGCAAGCTTTACGAAATCAAAATTAAGCGCGGCATGTAAGGAAATATTTCAGTGGGCAGCTCTGTTCGTCGTTCTTCATCTGATAGACACTTATTTCTGGTTACCACAAGGGACTCTGCTGCTGCAACCCGGTGTATATCCCGGAAGCACGGGACACAAGGCGGGACTACATCCTGAGCTGAACGCCAGTCTCTAGCAGAATACACGGGCAATTCAGACACTTCAGAAAAACCACCCACCCTCCTTCCCTAAAACTCACGCGATAAGGGGGAGCATGCAGTCTTCTTTCGGTTTTGTGGTTTACTTTACTGTTAATATGAACACTGTTCAGAAGACGTGCTTCTACATTTATTTTTAAATAAAATGCATGATTATTCAATAGTAAGCCACGGTTTATAGTAGTTTTTCGTTTGAGGAAAGGTTTTAGGTATTTTTACCTAAAAGTGAACAGGGTAAATAAGCCTACGTATGCAGAACTATAATACGTTTATGCAATCTTTTTTTATAGGCTGAATAAACATTTTAATGTATTGATATACAAAACATCCCACAAGTAAAGAAGTATCACAGTGCAGGCCTGTAAATGTTTACATCAAAATCTATCTTGTTTGAATCTGTGACGTCACCACAAAGGGGCAAGACAAGAGAAGCACTTCTTGTTTGTTTTTTTTGCATAATTTTGAAACGAGTTACGTACTGTACGCAAAGCAAAATAAAACTATTAGAAGCTATACTAGAAAACAATGAATTTATAGATTATTGGTGTTATATGCTTGCATTATGATAAACGTATTCACATTTATATATACAGAATAAATTATATTTTCTCATCTTGCCGTTACTGTACATTTCTAAGTTTATTTAATAAAATAAAATTGACTTAAGACCTCGGGTTCATAGTTTCTGAATTCTGTAACTGAAAAAAAAACAAGAAATCACGGCGCTGTATGAAGGCCTTAACGCACACGTAACTATTTTCTGATAGGAGTGGCAGCACAAGTTTAACAAGTCTAATGCCCTTTAGTCTCCGCACAGCCTGCACGTAATGTTTTTTTTCTACTTTTCAAGTGGAACTACCCTCTAATTGTTCTAATGCCATTCACGATTCACAGTACATTTCAAAACCATAAGGGTTTAGCTGGTGTTACTAAGACAGAAGTAATAAGCAGAATGTAGCAGAAGAACATTCTTATCATACAACATGCTTATGTTCACTGCAAAATACCCCTAATTATTGTTTGTAGGTGTGTGATTTTATTTCGGTTAAGTAGTTTGCATTTTACCAATGGAACTGTGTTTGGAAAAGTGGGAAAAGACAGGAATAATAATAATACAAAAAGTAATAACCTGAAATACTGAAATTACTTTTTGTTATTTGACTGTGTGGTTATACACTGGAAACAAATTCAAGTTTGGAATATTTTGAGTGAATGGTTTTCAGAACATACTTGTCGCGCACAGTTGTAGGAATCTGTTAATCTTGCTTGATAAAATTGGCAACAGATTTACAGTATTTTATGTGTATATATTAACAATTCTTTCAACTTTTCAACAGCAAACGGGACTATATGAGTATAAGGTTTTTGGTAGTCTTACCAACTGCACCCCAGAGACATGTGCTGATGTATACATGGACTTAGAGTACAGAAAGACATGGGATGGATATGTTAAAGGTTAGTATATGCAGCATCTACCTTTCCAATCTGAATCTTTATGAATACAGCAATTTTACATTTGCTCTGTGGCAATTGATGGAATTGTATAATAGCAATACATTTGATAATGCAATTGCTAATTAGATAATAGGATAAAGACATTATACAGTATGTATAAAGAGGCACTGCTTTGACAATTTTTAAAATAACTTTTAATCGGTGTATCACTTCCACAGACATAAAGGCACTTCTTTTATAGATCTGTGGATTTAAAATCAACCTTGTTAAACAATTGAGATATATTGTCTCATCATCTGCATAAAACTTGCAATGACACGATTTTTCATTGAGTGCTTCAGTTCCACAATTTCATTCCTGCAGTAACTTCAGAGCAACTCAGGAGGGAATCTTGCGAATAGAGAAAACCGCTAGGTCAGGATGCCTCTACTGAGCATGAGGCTGAAATCTTATTACAGTACACAACTGCTTTTGTGTAACCAGAGCAAGAAAACATTAATTGTTCAGTTCTTTTTCCAAGATGATTGTGTTGTGGTTGCAAAGAATTTTTGAGCACATAATGTCACATTGTTTTCACAGTCTCACAACTGTTTTCCAAATATTTATAAGAAATACAAATGGATTTGTATGACAATGTCCTTTTTTTTACAGAATTTACATTGAAGAAAAACTTCTTGTTGTTGTTTGCAAGTATTGTTTTAAGAAGAATAGCTAACTTTTAAGGTTTTAACTTAAAAAAGAGAAAAGTTCGATTATGAATTGTCAGGTTTCATTTAGGGTTCGAGTATTGTAATCACAAATGGATAATGACTGACTTGAAACATTATTTTCCAAGTTTTAAGTGGAGTGCTGCATTGCTTCTAAGAAATGCTTTCTTTGATTTGCAAATCTTTCTTCCATTGTCTTCAGTCTTCAAACAGTCCACCAGGTAATGAAAGCTGGCACTTTTGAAATAGAACAGCTGTTTGTATTGGTCTCCCTGTTGTGTTTTGTTGCTTTTGAAATAGTCTAGTCAGATGTAAGTAGTTTGTTGTGAAGAGGCGCCATCATGCATCTGTTATCTTCTTCCCTGTGAAACTGTTCTGCCTGTGTAACAGGTCTTGTCACATACTGTAGTATGAGATTATTATGGTGATGTACTTTTCTCAGAAGTCTCGAGAATTCAAAATTCCTACACCAAGAGCCTGGAGTTTACAAATAAATGTGACATTGGTAATTATTTTCCAGTAATTGCTAATTATTATCAATCCCAACTGGCAACCGCCTGAATTGCCAGTTGGAATTGCTAGTTGTTTTAAGGCTCTGCTCTCCAGGTATGAGTTCTGTGCCATTCAGAAGAGAATGAAACATGGATATGCTACTCTGATATGACCACCTGCAGACCTTTCATCGTTTATGTAATGTCATATCAGTCAAGACGGTATCACTGATGTCAGGCCTCTCTGACATCCAGGTCAAAGGAATTGTGTTGTTTTCTGGAAAGTCGATGGAGCCCTGGCTGATTAATGTCAGCCCAGTTCTGGAGGATTGCAACCAGTTTAGGGAAACACTGTCACAGTCAGTTATTGACACAACATAGGCTCAGGCTAGCAACGTCTGGATAATTGGCCTTAACAAGTAAGGTCCTTTACTGGAAGGGTTCCGGCCCTTTTGTCATAGTGAGATTCTCCGCTGCTTGTGTGCTCTGTTCGAGTGTGGTGGTAACTGAGAGTCAGCAGGTCAGAACAGGGGAGCCAACTTTTAAAGAGTCTAGAGTTACTTTAGTCAGGAAACAACATTTTACTGTGGTTTGTCCCTCCCAGTCTTAGGTCTGATTTCTTACTCAAGGTGAATTATATAACTCTGTAATTCGAAGAGAAACTTTGTTTAAAGAGACATAGTATTCTCTTGAAAAGAGACAACAAGCCTGAAAAGGCATCTGTATGAGATTTTTAATTCTTTTGCAGTGTCCCCCTTTGTAAATTACTTCAACTGTAATTATTTTTTTTACCAGCTTGCAAAATCTGTAAATGAGTCAGACTTGCTTAGATATGTTTCCTTGGCGTCAATAGTGCAGTTATTTTTCAGTAGCTAGAATAATTGGGAGATGAACAGGCTGTATGAAGAAAAAGTAGTTATTTCATTAGTAACACATTCTTGGCTTCAGATAATGCTAAAATAATGGAAAAAAACAAAGCTGTCCTACCAATAGCTGAGCTTACATATATTTGTTTTAAAAATTACGATGAATGGGGAAATAATCAGGATTTGTATGTTCTGCATATCTTGTGGAAGTAGCTCACAGATACTGTACCTTAAGAAATACACCCGATCCCATACTGTATATGAAAATGTGCTTGCTGCAGGGTTAATCTTCATCAGATATTACAAAATAAAAATTCAGGAAATTATCAGATGCGTGCTGAGAACTGCGTAATGTCGGACTTCAAATGCGCAAATCCTGACTTTTGTGTGTTGTCTATTTGCTTGGAACTGCAGGATAGCACATTTTTGGAAACTTGTTGTTTCAAATCATACTGCCCAGGTGATTAAAAGGTTTTGAGGGAACTAGTTGTTTTATCTATGCTGACAGAGAGTGTGATAAACAAACAATATCTGGCATAGAGATAGATTCCACCTTTCGATAGTGGAAACGTAATTTCTAAGGCAGCACATATTCATTATGTTTAGCTGTTGAAGGAAAATGATTCCAAACCTAGTTCCAGCCAAGGATACAGAGAAAGTTGCATTCAGAGAAAACAAAAACAAAACAAAAAATCCTATGTAGTTTTCAGACATGGCAAAAAAAAATGTCAATGAGTATTTATTTTTCAATTGCTTTGCCTAATAGTCATGGATTTTGTATCTAATGTTTTTTTTTCATTTTTGAATTCATTAGAGCTCTATGAAAAAAGCTATGCTGGGCAGACAGCAATTTACTGGGAGGTGAAATACCCTTTTCCTCTGTCAAACAGAGACGTATCCTTTTCCTATTATAGCTCAGTTTCTGTGCCAACAGACATTTGGCTTAATTTTGCTGCTGGCCATGATCTGTACTTATACTTTTTAAAGATTTCATATGGACACATTTACTTTCTTTTTACTTTTCAGCATGTAATTAACATATAATTGTTTCTAAGCTAATTTTAGGAATGATTGTTCAAAAATAAACACTTTTTATACGTACCATAAAGTAAATGTAGATCTAGACATTTCTAAATGTCATCACATTAACTGGTATCAAGTATCCTTTTTGACAGTATCTCCATTTTTCCTTTGTAATGGGTTTAATGTAGTATCTCTCCAGCTTCTTTAACTTTGTGCTACGTATGTTTATGTGAGAGAACGGCGAGATCTGGACATCAATGGAAGAAAAATCTATGTCATGTTGGCAAAGAGTGCCTCAGATTCCCTGTGTCCTGAGAAGTCTGGAATCCTCCGAGTGAAAGACTATAAACAGAGCCTGGCCATTGAGAGTGATGGTGACTGTGGCACTAAAGGTAACTGTTCCAGTTATTGCTGTTGAACATAGTAATTTGTGGCAAAAATGTTTTTCAAATCTTATGCTTTAGAGCTACGTGTAGTATTATTGCACTCAGTAAGTGTTAGGTTAAATGTTCACTGAAACAATGTAATCTTATTCCTAGGTCACAAACTGGACAAACTGAATGATTTCTGAGTTCTTTTGTTAGATGAGATTATCATATTGGTTCTGCCCATTCTTTTATTGTTTCTGTGAAGATTAATGATTTTCACTATGCTTCTAAAAGACCATGGCATTTACTGGATTTTGAACCCACAACCCTCTGGTCCAGATTCTAGAGCCCTAACGACTACTCCATTCTGCTGTTGGGAACTGCTTTGAACTGGTAGCTTTACTCCTTTCAACAGTATCACAAAACGTAAAACATAAAATTTCATTTTTTAAATATATGGGATTGAGTGTTCAAAAGAATGCTGGAATAGGTTATAAAACATCTAAGGATGTGTGGTATAGTCCTTTGTGTTTTGGCTTTTTGATACTGTTTTTTTCATCTATTTTTACTGGCTTCTATTTTAGTTTTCCTGAACTACTTTGATAACCCGGGTGGGATGATACCAGCTTGGCTTATAAATTGGGCAGCAAAGGTGAGTTTTCGTGGTCTCAAATACTTTTCTAGGTCTTCCTTTTTCTTCATAGAGTATAGTTTTTAGCCAAAGTTTTATCTTTTGAGAGTACTATGATAGTTTGGCTAAGCCTGACTAAGCCTGCGATTATTTTGCTTTCCTGTTATTACAGAAAATGAAATAATGAAATATGTCCTGGAAACCCCAGCTCATGACAATACAGGGAGCTGGGTAGAACACTAGTTCTTAAAAAGACAATGCTGTGTCCTCTGCAAAGCTGATTTGAAAGGTTTTTCTGCTTTACTGCTTTCCTCAAGACTTACTGGTTTAGAAGCAAATGGCGATAGATGCACACACAAAGAGCTATTCAGTTTCCACATCTGTAAAATTATAGCACCTCCTCACCCTTTGTTTATATGTGTTTATTTCCTTTACTGGGATGTTGTAAATGTGAAGTTAGATGGTCTAGCAGAGTAAATCCAAAACAAGAATCTCACTTAACAGCTGGGGAATGCTAATAAAAAAGATATACTTTTTTTTTAAAGGGGATGAGAAACAAAGTAAAGTAAGCAGTTGGCCAAAGATGAAGACACTTTTCTGAATAGAAAACAAAATTCGTGCTCTGCAGCTGCAGATTTTATTTTATTTTTCCTTAGCCAGCTCTGTTAGTGGCTGGGATGCCACTGAGTCTTACATGATGGAATTAATTGCATGCAGATGTTTCACACATTGCTTCTTTGATGTGGACTCCAATCCACCCGGTTGGGTTTTTCCAGTGCTCCCATGATTATTTCATGAAGGCAGTATAGTGTGAATCTGCTTCAAGCAGGTGTCTCTGTTTCCTCTGCAGACCGGCGTGCCATCATTCCTCAAAGACCTGCAGGAGTCCTGCAACAATTACCCTGACTACTGTAAGAAGGCAAAATTAAAAAGCTAGGGGTCAGGGCAGTGTGCCTTTCGTATATTTCCTAGAATGCTACAAAGCTCAAGAATAATTCTTCAAATTTTTTGACTGGGCATTTAATGGGGTATTTCAATGGTGTTAATATACATATTCTGATAAAGCTTAAGGTGCTTATTTTTACAGTATATTCAGGAAAATGTAGTTAATTTGAAATTCTGCTTTAGATTTAAAATTTGCTGCTATATGTGTTACACTGGATACATTAATCAATTAACTTTTAAAGGACTTTTTATTACATTGCAGTTCTTGAGAATTAAAGTATGGTAAGTTTTCAATGTACGCCTGCCTGTTGGTACACCACAAATGTTTACATAAGTACTGTATGTGTGATATATATTTGGTTACTTAAGTAAAGGAAACAAAGGTGTTTTAGGGAGTCCAGGTGTTTTATCATTCAGATGTACCCCAAGTGCACTGTGAGTGAAGTCATAAGTTGTTCTAAACCACTGTAAACCAGATAAACAAAACAGTTCGCTGACTACTGTAGTTTCTATTTACCTATCCCTCAAAATTAATTAAAATTGTTCTTGTTGTAGGGCAGTTCTACTTCAAGATTGTTTCAGATGTTCCTGAAATGTCTTAATGAGTGAATGTTAAATATTATATGCATGAAAGATATTTCACCATATGTTTTACATAAGTTACTTAATGACTTCTCTGATTCATATGCATCTTGTGTATGGTAATGTACAGGCAGGCTAGTTTTTTTTCTGTGCGATTATGAGTAAGTTGTAAAGATTGTAATAAAAGTTCTCTACTTGCTTGAATAAATATATGGATTTATTTTCAAAATGTTCGTTTAAATCGGTCCTAAAAAATATATTATCACCAGATGAATAATCAAAGATACATTACAGTTCTTCCTGCTTTTAGTCAGTGAAGATAAAGGATTAAGGGTATTCAAAAACTGATTAATTTTATTGCACAAATTTCTATTGTGTGGTTAGTAAATTTTACATTTATTTAATTCTACATATCGTATTCTAATTTAAATAAATATTGGTTAAAAAATAGTCATATTTCTCCTTTCCAGTCACTTTGAGTAAACTGCATTGACTTTTTTGCTTTTGCATTAAATCACTAAATCCTTAAACAAGGGGTGAAACATTTGGAAACATTTCACCTAAAAAACGGGTTCACCAGAATTTATGCAATCTCATAATTGACAGAGAAATCCCGTAGTAGTTTTGTATACACTGATAATTGTCCTCTTGTATGAACTTGAATAATTGGGCTCAGCATAGCTGGTAGCAAATAAAAAGAATCTTAAAAAATGGGAAACTATTTCTATTGATGTCTGGTATTAGTGCAATTAAGTCCTGAAATCATTGAAACAATGTCTGAATCGACCAGTAATTGGCAACTACCATGATTAGACATTTCCTGCAGTGTTTTGTTTTTTTTTAATCCAAAATGCTTCCGCATTTAACAACTCAAACATCAAGTTAACTAAGAGTTAACTGAGTTGCTTTCGTTTCATAGAGAGATACTTGTCACCCTTTTGTACTGTATGGTTGTTTGCATCATTTTTTTTAATTTGTTTACTTTTGAGTCAGATCTTGTCATTAGATGGGGGGGGGGAAAAAAAAGAACTGACACTTGATTTCACCTGCAATGCCAGATGTTACTGTAGGTCTGTAACAGATTCTCTGTTGTGACATCTTTGTACATTTATCTCACTTTCTGTTTTTGTCTGGAAAATATGTGTGCTCTCCACTCAGATAAATCTTTCCACTTTCTGAGTCATTTGTTTTTATCAAACAGCTCTTTGGTCACCTGTTCCATCTACTTCCATATTTCATTTGGACCAATCTTTTTTATTACATTTCCTTCTTATTGGTACCAGTGACAAGAACACCAACCCAACAGTTCAAAAAGAAACAGAGAACCTGAGCTATACTCTTAGAGTGTATTGACACTAGACTCATTTCAAATAAACCCACAGTAGTTCAGCTAGTTTGGTTTGAAACAATTGATCAATTTGCTGGATGTTCATATTTTACTTAGCTCAACTGTATTGAGTTTGAAAAGGACTAGAATTCATTTTCGTGATTCACTTATTGTCAAGGAAAATATATTTTTAAAAGAACAGACACTTGATTTCACCTGCAATGCAAGTTATGTCTATAGCACATCAGTATGTTGGCAGTTGTGACATCTGTTTACTGGCCACTTGGAATCAAGTAAATTTAATTCCTTTTAGACACAATGTTTATGTTTTTACATTAGATACATTGCTTAATGAGTTTTCTTAGCTTGTCTTGCATTTTGAAATACTTTTTTTGTTTGACCTTCATTGGAAGCAACATCTTGCACACCCTGTCTGTTATGACCTCTGAGACAAAATAGTAAATGCTTTTGTGTGTTATCAAGCTCCATCTGAATTTTACTGTCTGACATAATTTCTAAAAGCGCTTCTATCTCCTTACTCATCCATTGCTTCCCCTGGATATACTTACGTAACACATTTGCTTTAATCCAGGAAAGGTTTTTTTTTTTCCAGAGCTGTTATTATAATATAGTTCATTTCCTGATTGCAAACAAACCAAATCCCTTGTTTTGTTCACATTTATGTTTATAAAGTAAACTGTTCTCTGTCCAGTTGTCTCACTGGGCTTTGTTTGGTTCAGTTCAATGTAATTGGAGATGTGTTTACACTGTTCTTCAAGCCAGATGAACCCATGCACACTGTGATCAGGTCCTGAACGTTTAATAATACCCATCCATCCATTTTCTAACTGCTGCATCCACTTTTGGGTCTCAGGGGAGCCAGAGCCCATTCCGGCAAGCAGTGGGCACAAGGCAGGGTACACCCTGAATGGGATGCCTGTTCATCGCATGGCCACACATAGACACAGGCATGCACACACTCACAGCAAGGCCAGTTTTTCCAGAAGCCAATTAACCTACCAGTATGTCCTTGGGAGGAAACTGGAGCAACCGGAGGAAACTCGCATTACAGGGGAAAACATACAACTAATTGCAATAAACACCCCAGGTCCAAAATTTGGTCCCAAGGTTCCAGCGCTATGAAGCAACAATGCTAACAACTGCACTACAGTGACCTGTTCTTATAAAATATAACTATAAAATGGATTGATTAGTTGGTAATAAGTGGCAAAGCACATGCTATGAAAACATGGTTATTACCAAAATCCTTGAAGTATACTGTATTTGAAATATAATAATAATCTTAGACATACAGTAAATATTACATATAGCCTCAAATTAATTTTTAAAACAAAAATGGAATGGTCAATGTTATTGTTTCTAACTTCTGGTATGTAAGATAAACTATTTTGTCCTTTTAAATATTTATTTGACAGTATGTACTTGAGCAGTAGAACAATTTTAAGTACAAACATTTATTAACCATCTGGATTTGGTAAAATTGTTATCAAATCCAAAAATGCATTCACTGTGTTTTGGTCATAATAGATTTAGCATTTTTAAGTAAAATCTAATAATGTTCTAGTATTAAAACTAAATTAAATATTAATTACTTGTACAGTAAGCAGTGACTACATGCACTACAATGACTTCTAATAGTTATAGATTGTTCTCACTATTAAAACTATGTTCAGAGCTGTTGGAAACTTGTAAGAAACGATAGGGTTGATTAAATATACAGTACAGTACATTAGAGAGTTAAATAAAATGACTTGACTGCTTTCCAGCTCTTTGTGTTTATGCTGACCCCTGTGGCTGGCAGAATGCACACCAAACAGCTGGATCACAGCTGGATTACAAATCATTAAAGCCTTGTAAATCTTCACAATGAACTACAAACCATGAGCATCTCTTTACTGGGCCAACTGCACACTGTCAGTCAAACTGAATCAGACTGCTGATTAAAGCAGTATTTTTTCATGCTTTGTTTGTCTCACTTGCATCCGTGGAGATTAATTGGGGAGTGTAGCTTGTTTGTAGGCTTCTGGAAATAAATCCTTTTTTTAAGGTGCGGTTTCCTGCAGAGATAATGTTCTCCTAAAGACTTTAGTTGCTCAGACATTCTTGTAACTGATTCACGACAATGAAACTACTGGGAGTGAATTCCCAAGAAACTCTGAAATCGTGTTTGTCCAGACATCTAATTATTCCTTATTATTTCCATCTCTTAATGAGAAAAGGGGCTGTCACAGATGCTGTATATGATGCATTATTTTAATAAATACAGATTAAAATAAATTATGTGAATTATACCAGCAAATGCTAGACTGTGTTCATACACTAGTTATCCTATGATACAACTGTTTCACTGAAAGCCTAAATGATTGATGATCTATCTTATTTTTCAATATATGCTTTGGCATAAGTTTGTGTATTGTAAATATATATTTTTTGATGTTCTGTGTATTTTTATTAGTGCTCTTCTAAGCCTTATGCAAATATAGTTGTTGGCTGAACAGGTAATATGAACATGGACCCAAACTGCAAAAAGAACAAGAAAGCTGTTGTGAAAACAATTATAGTTTCTGGGTCATTTGATTCTATTGTGATTCTTTACATTTGATATCTTTTTAAACTGATTTAATTTAAAATGTGACTGAGTCTTTGTTTATGTTAACAATAGAGGGGATGTTTGCATTACTTTGGAAACTGTTAAGGCTCTCAAGAAATATGGTATAGTTGGGAATGTGCCGAATTAACCTCAGATACCCAAGACTCCTGTAATGATCGATTTATTTCATGGTCTTGCATGTTTTTGAGTATAGTGGGGAATCGGGGTACTCTGGTTAACCTGTAGATACCATGTAGAAAGAATGGTATAATATCTCTTTTTTAACTCTTGATGAATCTCTTCTAACACTTCTTGATGGAGATCTTTAACTCTTCACCTTGTTCTATTGTAAAACATTTCCAAAGGGATTTTTATAATCAGTTTAGCAGCTCACTTAAAAACTATAGTTATCACAGTAAAAACTATTTGTTATCATTCATCAGTTGTACATAAAAATGTTCAGATTAAAAAAAGCAGTGTGGCTTTGTTTTGCTTTGCTGACGTACGAACAGAGCAGAGCTGTTCTGGGAAAATGTCATAATGTGCTTTAAATCTGATTGAACTTTCATAATCCTTTATATTTCATCATCTGAAGATACCTTTATCACAAAATTAACTTTTGATAGGGAAAGTAGATCTATTTGATTTGATAAAACTCAATCTATTTTAATACATGTAATCCTTTACTCAACAATTCACAGGATTGTGCAAGGATTCCAGTCTTCAAACTTAAAAGACATTTGCCACACATAAAGCTCACATGGATGTAACATACTACATGATATTACGTCAGTTAAACCAGTTATCCTCTTGCTGTTATTGTAAACTAGTGACTCAAATTCTCAGAATCTTAACATCTAGAAAAGTAAAAACATTGTTTGAGATTGAATTACTTATACATTCACATTGAAAACACTTGATTTGTAATTTCTGCCATTGCCTAATTATCAAGAGGGAAGCTCACCTCAATGTTTGAAGAAGGTTTGAAACATTTTGACAGTTTAATATGCAATGACTCCATTGAGAGCAGGATGCTACAGATAAATATACTGTACTAAATAACATATTTTTCTTGCAGGGGTTTATAATCTCTTAAAGTATAAGAGAAATCATGTTTATTTCATGATTTTTGTTGTGTCATTATCACAATCAATTGAGGTATGGCAGACGTAAGAGTCTAAAATCAGCATCTTTATACACCAATTTGATCTATTTTCCCACCCGACAATGTCTTTATTTCCCAAAGGTGAAGCTTAAAAATCATGGCCAAAAAATCCAGCTCTTTTAATTGAAGATCTATGCAGCTAAATTTCATACTCGGACAACTATGACTTTTTCATTATCTCAGATGAAAGTGATCAATTTGTTCTTCTATGGCAGCTTTAGAATATATTTCCCCTGAGAAAGTCTGATCTGCCAACCTCTTTGATAGAAGTAGATGTCTTGTTTACAAGTGACATACAGTAGGTAAGTCCCACTGTTTCTGAAAATTGATCGACAGTCTGACAGCAGCTCCTAGATGACTATTTGTTTGTTACACAGTGAAGGAAAATACAGCATTACATAGTGTAGGATCAGTGCTATTTATTTTTAAATGTCATGTTGTGATCCATTTTCTACGTTTATGTTAATTGGCGCTGGAAGGCCTACCTTTTACAGCTTATTTCCAATGGAGGACTTTTCACTTACCTCATGAAAATGTCAGACATGAGGTGCAACTTTGTATCCTACTATATTATGTAATTTGAATGGTAGCTTACAGTTTTGTGTATATAGCACTATTTTTAGCATCTATTTAGCATCTATTTTTCACGTGGGAACAAAAGCTTCGTTTTAGGTTGTGGTGACTGTGGTTAAGTTATTTCTTAACTATAATGTACAAAAATAAAAAAAAAATTCAAAGGGTTTCTAAATATTTTTTACAGTACTGTATTCTAAAATTTAAATGTGTTTGATAAAAAAACACTATTTAAAATAGTTCTTTGGTTGAAAATAAACTGATCACAGGGAGAGCAGGGAGGCAGTAGTTTTGTGCGGTTTTGATCACCACGTACAACTACCTTATGTTAAAGTAATTAAAAAAAATAATATATGTTATATCCAAAAAAAGTATATATGCTGGGTGGCGTGGTAGCGCAGTGGTAACCATTGCTGCCTCACAGCGCTGGCACCCCAAGTTCAGTTCCTGGGGTGTGTAGAGTTTGTATGTCCTCCCTGTGTTTGCATGGGTTTTCCTCCAGCTTCCCTGATTTCCTTCCACAGTCCAAATGCATATTGTTTGGTTAAGTGCCTTCTGGGAAAAACTGGCCTTGGTGTGAGAGTGTGCCCTGCAATGGACTGGGGTCCCATCCCCAGGATGTATCCAGCCTTGCGCCTGTTGCTTGTCTGGATTGGATCCGTGACCCTGAAATGGATAAAGGGGTTAGAAAATGGGTTGATGGATGGATACATGTGCTCAGTTGTTTAGCCTCCTCAGAAAAGAAAAAATATTGCAGGACAAAATTAGCTGAAGTCGCAGGATTCTTATAAGAATTAATGTTATCAGTATTTCAGTACTTCATTTGTCAGGAACTGGAACTGTACAACAGTGAAAGTTTTTTTGTGTGTTATGGACTATGGGGTGCCCTTAAGAGCAATTGCCTGAAAATGGAGCAGGTATACTCTTCCTGGATCGACCCACCAAAGGTGGCTCTAATATTTACATTCCCAGGATAGGAAATGAGGTAGTGCTCTATAGCTCTGCAGAGCTCTCCATGGAAACAGTGTATTGGATGACATTTCCTTACAGCTTTTACTATTTTATGGCAGTCTGCTAGCTCCAAGCGAAACCAGAGCTTCTCTTGCTCTTCCCACACTCATGTGTTTCGCTGACTTATAAAATAACCACTGACCTGTTTAAGAACTGGAGCATCAACCAGATGTTTCCTGAGCAAAGACAACTTTTGTTTCCTTTTGGTGCATCATCCGTAGGAGATACCGTCATTACTTGAGAACATCTGACAACTCTCTAAGTACTCTGGCTGGCTGGAGCAATAGGAATTTTTGATTGCAGTTTGGACTTTATTGTACTAAGCCTTAAGTACAGTAGCACTTCACATTGTTCAGTGCAGGTAATTTTCCACTGTTTTAATCATAATAAAATTTAGACAAAATAATTTACATTAGGACTAAGTATGGGTTCTTATATTAGAATTGCATGATAAACAGTAGAACATCACAACTGCAAATACGATATTTCAACAAATGCCTTTATAAGTCTGTTCATAAACATACCAGAAGAAGACTGAATAGTGGGAACTGTTCTGCAAAGGATCCCCAAAATCCCTAGAAGGATTGATGGGCAAAGACAAATTGACTGGCCATGAGCTCCAGAAGATAAACCAGCTGCAGGTTATAAGTAGACCTTGGAAGGTGTTTACAGTAACTTATGGCTACAGTCCTCCCAATCATTAGCACCTGTAATCATTAATTATTAATTACATGCCTTATAAGGGAAGCTCAAATTGTACTCAGAGGGTTTATCTGCATTTATCTGGCTGTCCCAGCTTTGATGTTTTGATGCTGCCTACTTTTAATTTTGAGGCCTAATGATTTATTTTGTGTCTGTAAAGTAGATGCTTAAGGTGGGCTTTGATTACAAAACAAACCCAGATGGTTTTGCTTCAGGGCAGCACTGTATATCATCCTAAAGTACCAATAGAGAGTTTTGTTGTAACCCTAGTGAAACAATAAAGAAGGAAAGCATTTTATTTTGTAGGAAATCCTGGGACTGTTCACTCATTAAGTACTTCCCTCCCTACCCATTTCTTCCACTCTTCAATTACAGTGTCCTTTTAAGTGAATTACAAGTAAATATGAGGAATGTGGTATCTAATTTATACTCACAGATACACCAAAAGTGCCAGCACTTACCCATTTCCAGCAATGCAACTCACTAATTTATTGGGTGTAATAAATATCTGTAAAGGTGGGAGATTAAGTGACTTAATATTGGGGTTCTCACACTATGCTCCCACTTTTTAAAATAAAAACAAATTATTAAACATTCACCTAAGGGCAGTTTTCACAACCACACAGAGATATGTTACCCCCTGAGAAATGCAATCCATCAGTAATGGAGCCAGGCACTTTCAAAATGAAGGTTAAGAAAGCCAGGAAGCTGTGCAGACACTGCACGTTCCTCTGAAGGCCCAGCCTGTGAACTACAGTACCATGACTTTGGGGTACAGGATTTTTAGCAGGCTGCTTCATCTCTTTGAATGTCAACATTTCTCTTGAGACAGTCTGATCTTGCCTTCGGCAGCTGAATGAGATGCTCTGTCATCTCCGGTCAAAGACAACAAGTCGACTCTGATCCTGAAGATGGTGCAGATCCATTTGAGAATCAGAAACTTGAGAAGATAACCCTGATTAAAACCCATCTGGCCATATTGCAGGACAGCAGCCACCAATTATTAGTGTTGTTGGGCTACCAGAGGGTGCTCCGAGAGGGAGCCCTGTTAATTTGTTATCGAATTACTACCAAAGTGTCTATTCTCATTTGTCACCACAGGCCCATTGAAGTATCGAGGACACATTTGATATATACTGTATATATATTAGTTTGAGAGTTCTCAGGACCTCTCTGGTTTTCACTCCACTTCTCATCTCAATTGCTTTGAACTAATTATTTGGAAATAATAATCCAGTCCTTCTTATATAATTGATTCTAATCAGTTGCTGGTTGAAATGTACCTAGATTGTGTCATTTTATTATTTATTAGTTAACCTTTTTTTTGTCAAATATGAATAATACTGTCCACAGGTGTTCCTAATATTTTCTCCTGTCTGATCCCTGTGATCTCCAACTGCAACAATCCCCTCACTACGCTGTAGACCTGAAACCTTTACTATGTTTCCTATATTACTGTGTGATATACACTGTATAACTGAAAGTGTGTCTAGGTCCTCAGAGTATATATTACTATCTCATTTAACTACACTTTATATTATAATTTAATGTTTTATGTATTGTACATTATGTAGCACCTCCTGTGGTGTAAACTACTGTATTATGTAATTTCTATTATTATGACTAATTTATCCTCATCTACAGTATATAAACATATTAATATGTTCCTAACAGTTGTAACCTTTGTAGATGTACGTCGATATTATTTGTAAGAATTTAAATGCATCATTTATATCATCTGTGAATGTGGTTGCCACTGTCTATTACCTTGTACCATGCACATTACCTTCTAAATTTGTTTTATAAAATATGTTAATTATTCTTCAACATAGTTAAATGTTACACATATGATTCATATGATTATGAGAATAATAAAAACATGAAGATGTAAGTTTAGTTTGATGGTTAACAGTGCGGGGGTACTTGAACCTTTTGTTAAACTGTAGCTGTTTCCATGGAAATGGCCACCGGACTGAGGCACATGAGAGCCTCTCTCTTGTATGATTAACATGTGGCGACAGTAATCAAAGTGGCTTAGAAACAGCAAGCTTCTTTGTGCCTCTGTAAGTTACTGCCCTCACTGGGTATTGCTTTCTGAAGGGCTGAGGTGCACGATACACAACAGTGTGGAGCTCTCTAATTGGCATAGAAGTATAAGGTCTTCACAGCTTGGCTATGTGCCTGTTGCTGATATACTGTAAATCATCATCTTCTGATATACATAAGAGCAATGTTTTATGTTGTTCAGTAATCTACCAATGTGAAAATATACAGTATTATGCACAATGTAGGATAATAATGTTAGTAGCTAAGGGCTACACTTTTGTTCCCTTTATAACAACCTACAGTATCTTCAGATTTACAAGAGGGAATTTATAGCTTTCTGGATATAAACACTACGGCATGTTTTTCTGCCTAAAGAATTACTTTAAAAAACAACCATTTCACAATAAGGTAAATTCAAGTTTCAATAATGTTTTGAAAACTGATTTCCCTACAGAACAGACAGTAGGTTGTGTTAAACAAATGTATGAATATACATTAACAAATACCAACTGTGGTGTAAAAGCCAATAAGAACATCCACATTTTGGCAGTCTTAACATTTGCATACAGAATTTAACCTCTTTAAGTAAAAATGCTTCCATGTTTTCATTTCGGTAAAATAATTGTCTCCTTGGATTGTCTTACAATGCCTTGGAAGAACTGTAATTACAGTACAGCCCATCTGCCACCAAAGGCCTCTGTTATTGTAAATAGACACATGGTGAATATTATTTAATTGGTTAGGTAACTGGTGAAGGTTTTTGACAGCACATTTTTACATAGGTATCATAAATTGAAGGGTTCACCTGATTCAACATACCTTTCTCTATTTTAATGAAACACAAGATGAAATCCTAAAATGAAATCAAAAGTTCATTGATAAGTCAAAGGGTACAATATATTTCTGTAGCATCAGCGTGAAACAGCTTAGGACATGAGGCAAATTGCTAAATTATTCCAATACTTTCCATCTGTATAATATAAAGGATGTATAATAATGATAATGTATTAAAATGCTGCCACAGGGTGTCAGATTTGCATCCACCTAGAATGAAAAAAAAACACAGAAGTCATTTTCATATGTTCTTTTATAACAAATTAATCTATTTATGTGAAACATGTGGTTTAATATCTGTAGTAGGTATAGTGCATATCTGCTTTCAGTTAGGTCATATCTGGTGCAACAATGCTATATATGCTTTAATGTGTGGACATTTTTTTCTGATTTGGTGTACTGCTGGCTCTCTCTTGTGGTCACTAACACAACTTGCAAAGTAATTTGATAACAGATTCAGAATTTAAAAAGTTTAAATGTTCAAATTGTTCAAATGCTGTGGACATATAATTACACAATTAAAAAAATGATCCCTATATTTTATATGCTATGTTTTGAGCAGGTTTATTCTCTGAATATTTTGTACTTCACAACCCTTGTTTCTCATTTAGTATGCTTTAATGTAGATATATTATCTATCTGTTTATGCTTACTAACACAGGCATTTGCACGCGCATTTAGAAAAGATATAATTAATACATAAAAGAAAGTGTCTGCATTAACAATGCTTGGTTTCTTTAATGCTCAAGGTGTCACCTACTGTGATTGTACATTCTAGTCCATTATTACTGTTTGTAATCTATTTTTTAAAGAGTGACTGATAGAGTGGATGTCTAGTTGTCAATGCTATCTGCATGAAGCAAAGTAAAATGCTGGGCTCTTCTTTGCCCTTTCTTTGGGCTTTCTTTGCCCTTATGAAGATCTCTACTAGATTGAAATGTTATCTTCATGATAACAGATCTGTAATCTGACCAAGGTTTTTGAGCATTTCAGTGTACAGATACAATAAAAGCTAGACATATCATTGCTTGAGATATGATGCCCATGGATGCATTTTGCTCTCAGCTAATTTAGACAGTGAGTAAACAGATTTTTGTTTCTGTTTTGAACATTCAGTGTCTACAACTGTTTAAAATACAATCACATACTGTAGGTGATTTGTTAATGTGGCTGATTTTCCATATAAAGCATTCACTCTTAAAATGGTGAAGGAATAATAAATTTATGATTTAGGCTTGGTCACGTTTTAAAAAAGTAATTAATAAGTAATTAATTTAAAATTAACAATTAAAATTAACTTTAACTTTAAAATTAAATAGATTTTTTAGGACTTATGAGTAATGCTAGAAAGTATAACCTATTAAAGAGTAGATCTGGACATGGACTAAAAAAGCTTTTCTTCAAAAGTAATGTAGATGTTGCTTTTACTTGCTCAGCTACAGTAGCATTTACAGTACTTGTAATTTTAATTTCTTTCTTTCTTATTATATTTCATACATATAATATAATCTGGCCCTGGAATTATTACAGAACTACAGCAGTTATTTTTTATTTTACTGTATCAGTACACCTTCCCTGAAAATTCAAAATCACAAGACTATGAAAAAATGTAAAATAGATTGTCATCTCTCACATAATGTGGCAATCACTATTGTGAAATTTGTTTATCATATAAAACGATATGATTCTGGCATTCCTTGTTAAAACAAGTCAGATGCGATATCCTGGCTAATGCAAAGCACATCCCCTTTCTCTGAAAAAAAAAGGCAGGTCATGCAAAGGAGACTATGGCAGATGGTGATTGTAGCTAAGTACTGGTAGTGCATAATTCCAGATTGAAGATGAATGCCATAAGATTCAAGATGTTCATTCCCCAATGATCTTTAGGTATACACTATGAAGTTCCAATTCACATTTGTCTTTAAGTGCAGACAGTTAATTACTAGCAAAATGAAGCCAAAAGCTTGTGTTTCTTCATGCTGTTGGTACAGTATATGAAACTGATGACAACACAAGAAACTCACTTCCATTGTGCAACTTCATCAGTGTCTTGCAGTACTCTGCCATCTAGTGTTTCGTTAAGGATGTAAATAAAAATATGAAATATTTGAAGTAAATTTAGATGACAGTAAGCGTCTATGCACGTTTATAGAATGGGTGCATAAAATACAGTACATTCTAAAATATATCATTTATGTCATAATTCGATATTAAAAATATATGCAATATTATCATGCTGCACCCATCTATTTAACTATATTGCTCTTTAATTCAGTTAAAAGATTAACTTAATAAAACTGGAATGTTTGTATTTTCTTACTGTTGTCTGAATGAAACAAATCCACGAAGACATGGAATTCTGAGAATAAAGCAGCTATTGGAAATTATTAGTTCTGGGGGTGTCCCCTTATATCTGTAACTTATTGAGATAAGTCTTGCACCCTTTTTCTTTATATACTTTGCAATTGCCTTATGTTGTTGGTTGAAAGACATTTTCTACAGGTGCTTGCTTTTGCTTTGGACTATATAGTTAGTACATTCTGGCACTTTGAATTGGATAAGGATATTGTGCTTCTGAATTGTTCCACAAATCCATATACTGTCTACTAGTATGTAGTAATACAAAAATAAGACAAAGGTAATAAAAAATCATAGTGCTTTTGCTTGCTGAAAATGTTCTTAGTCTTTCAGGCAGTTTAGATTCTCATTTATTATGTCATTATCTCTTCCCTGTTATTTGATCCTTACTTGTCTTCTACTGTTCTGTCACAAGTGTTTTTCCTTAAACTTCCTGCTGTGCTTAACATATATTAAAAACTGTTCATTTTTTACAGTGATTGTGATTGTTTTGAATATTTGTTGAGTCAGACACAAGTATTAGCTCTATACATTAAGAATAATTCTTCCTTAAAGCTTTAGCGTGAAGAATGTACAAGTGTAAAATTATTAGGCCCCTAAGATTCTAAAAGGTCAGAGTTTATGGAAAAATACATTAACTGTTAGATGTTAGTTGTAAGTGAGTAAACATGGTGCATTTGGTATGTGAGACCTACTCGGCAGAGCTTGAAAGCTTTTATAGACTCACGATGAAGTACCTTAAATCTAAGGTTAATGTAGCATCTAATCTACTTATGGAACCCTAAAACACTTACAGTGAAAATAAAGAACATAATGTATGGAATGTTGCAATCACAGGATTTTGAAATGGTATAGATTTGTGCTAAAGAGTAAACAACAGTGCCTACTTTGTTAATGAATTACAGAAAGCATCACACAAAGACAAAAAGTAGGGGACAGTACTCAAAGTGCTGCATATTTGTAATCCCTTGTATTAGATTAATTTATTTTTACTTGTCCAGTGAACAGAGAATTATTCCTAATATTGGAAACATCCACTAAACCATCAACTTATTAAAGTACGGGTTGCATGCCTTGCACAATATGAATGTTTAAAATGCTGAACATTTCTCTATTATTCAGTCTTTGGTCTTAACACCAAAATCTTCAGTTTAGCCAATACTGTACATCAGTCCTCATCCTGAATCAAAATATAATGTTATCCTAATGCTTGAAGCTACAAGAAGAAGAAGTCATTTCAATTTATGATGCTAAATAATGTTTTTATTATAATATTATTAAAATATTGTAAAGGATTGAAGCAATCAAATACTTTATTTAAAAGATTAATGTAATCGATAAAGACAATATTTCCAATGTTCTTCCTTTTTGAAAGACCTTTAAATGTCTATACTGTATTTATCTCTACACTGTACTGTATGCAGTAATGTAATACTGCAATATTTATGGAATATTTGACTGTGGTGTTTTAAAAGGTAACATACTGTATGGTACATTCTAAATGTATTTCTTTGTTATGTTGATGACTAATATAACCAAATATTTCATTGGTTATATTATCACAGTCTCTGGTGATTTAACCAGTCACATGGAATATTGTACCACATAATTTCCCTATAGTCAGACAATTAACACAACATACAGTAAGTATTTCGCTTAATTTTTTTAGCTGAAATCTCATTGGTTATACAGTAGATCTTCAGCAGGTATTACTCTTACGATATTGTGCTCTAGCAAGTGAATTATAAATAATTCAAATAATTCTTGAGAAAACGTGTACTGTATGACATTAGCTTCATAAAGTATATATCTATACGGTATACAACGTTCTAATTGTTTATAGCACAGTATATATATATACTGTAGACTTATACGGTATATACTGTATGCACGTACGTACTGTACAGTATGTATAGAATTCCTAAAATAGTACCTTTAGCTGAGATAGATATTTTATCTAAATTACAAGGTTTTAATTGGAGTACTGCAATTTAGACGGATAAGTGCCGAAATATTTCCTGTGTAGTTATCTTTTCCCAGACATCCCTTTGAAAGCTGGATGCAGAAATACACTTTGTAATTCTACCCTTTTAATATAGCTCCATGGATAGACAAACACAGAACGTTCACCACGAAAGGTACAGCTGTCGTGGTATTCCTGAGTACATTCTATTGATTCAAATATTTTAAGTCCCTGGTTTTCAGACCATATGTAATACGTCTTCGCAAGAGAAGCTAATTATTGATGACTCTTGAGGGTAGAGGGGGTGGAATTAAAGTCAGGGTCATACACTTCCTGATGTTGAAGTGGGTACTACCATGGTAAGTTTTTTATTTTTTCCAGACTTGGTATTTTAGGATTTTTTTTTAGTTTGAAAACAGTTTTAAATACCATATATTTCACCTTTCTGATTTCTCTCGTAAGAAACACGAGTTTAAGAAGTCTCAGACAAAGACATTGTCCGAGTCCACTTTTCAAACATGCTCTGTGAACACAGCTGTTTTGATTTTGATGCAGTCTGATGAGTCGTCTGCTTGCCGGAGTTTGAAGACAAAGAAGGTAAAAGAAAACAAGTAACACTTTTTCCTGACTTTAAAATGCTTATTTTAAACGTAAACTGTCGTTTGAAATATAAGCTAAATTATTTGTGTTGTAAAACAAAGAACTTTGATTCAGCTGCATAGTGCTTTCTGGACGCTTTTAGAGTGAGGAACGTTTCTCTGCTTGAATTCTGTTGCTAGTGAAAGAATGGTGCTACTGAAGTCCGTAATTAAAAATGGTCGAGTTTTAAAAAAGACAACTTATTTTCCTCTTTGACTACAAAGCCTTCGGAGGCTGTCGGAGGGACGGGTATTTTTGTTCTATCTGCTCTCCTGGTTCCTTCTAACTATGCATTGATACAGTATGTTCCAAAACGGTGATTTTTTTTTTTCTGTGATCATATTGCTAGGCAGTGTCTGTGCAAATTCCAGTGCAAATTCTTTCTTCAAGCGTACTTTTGTTGGCATCCTAGCTGTGATTAAATATGTCCTCCTAACTAGCCTAAACTTCGCTGTTCGATCTCCAGGGTGTTGCCCTATCTACTCAGGAGCCAAAACATTAGCCACGTGGAGAAATGTTTCAGAGAAAGCACTCCTTGCGGTGTTGTACGGGAGGTCTTCAAGAGTTGCTGTAAATTAAACAGGAGAGGGGAAGGTACTTTTTGTTTTCACTTAACTGAGAGGAAAATGCTTTGAAAATTATTTGGATGAATCTACTGCAAACAACGATACAGTATACCTTCAGCTTCTCCTGTTGAAAAGGCATTCTAGCGAATTGCCTAAGCTTGGTAATTATGGGTTAAAATAAACTAATATTTTTTAGTTGATTTTGGCCATAAAGCAATTGCATATCGTTAATAAATCACAACGCAAACGCCAAAATGTATTTTTAAAGTTTGATTGTTTGAATGAGGTGAAAACTTTCTCCAGTGTGTACCATATAAAAAGTTGTCTTTGATTTTATTACTTCACCGTTTTGAGTTGAGGATAAATGCTATTTAATAACTATCCTATGAGTCTGTAAGACGTTTTACCATTAACTCCGTGTTTGAAATTGCCTAATTTACCATGCATACGTGCTTAGTTTTCAAAATATTTGAATAAACCTGAACTGTTTGTGACAGTTTGATGAAAAGCCCCGAACCCAGTAGATGTCACTAATGATCTTTTGTTGAAAGCTTTATTTTACTCCAAGCCAAGAAATAACATTTCTATAGAAGCTTACACCAATAAGATGAAAGATCTGGCATTGTCTTGTATTCTTTGTGATAAAAATGTGATAAAGTTCTGTAAGTTTTTTTATACATCATACTTCATATGTCATTATTACTGCAGCATAGTGACAGCATAAGATGTCCCTAGAGACAGATGAAAATGGTCCTCTGAGTTCCCAGCAGAAACCAACAGCATCCTGTGTGATACTGCAGCCTGAAGACAAAGCAGAGCTCCCTGGGAAAGGCGAAGACAGGTATTGGCTTAGCTTTATGACTTTAATTTAGTATTTATTCAGTTATTCCTGATTCTCTCATAGAGGTGCTTTACCAGGTGTGTTCCTGTTTCCTTTTGGAGTCTGCATGAAGCAGTTGTCTTGTTCTGTCTTTTCTTAGACTTGTGATCCAGTCAGGTTCATGTCTTGAGCACTTTGTTGCTAGTTGCTGCAGCAACAATTGTCAGTTTCTGAGAAAGAGCTTTATTCAGATGGCAAATCTGCTTGCTTTCACTGTGATCATTCCTGTAAGCGTTTGGTGGTGGATAAGCCAGCATCCTATGAATGAAAACAAGAGTAGAGGATATACCATACACTTGTATGCTGAGGTGAAAAAGAATCATTTAACTCAGTTTCATGTCCAAAAGAAAGAAAAGTCAAATGTGAAATCAACTGTGTTGATGAGGCATTATTCTCAATTTTAGGCCCTTTTTTATATTAAAAGATCTCATTTCAACCTGGTTGAGTCTCTATAACTGTTCAGTGCAGATATTCAAAATGTACAGTACAATACTCCCCACAAGGACACTGTTTGGGGTCTGTATTATTTGTACATAGTTATTTATTTACTTTATACGGTATGCAAATTGTCTCTCTTTTAATTTTAAAGATTTACTAAGTAAATTTTTTACACACTATGTAATACACCAGGCAAATACAGTATAAAATATTTTTCTATTTTGCATTTAGCGCTCCTTAATCTCTGTTGTCATCTTTGAAGTGATCTTTCAGATATCCTCTCATGGTGTTCTCTACCTCCTTATCTCTAAATAAAGTCTACAAAAATAAATCCGCACAGAGACCTCTCTCATGGATTGGGGTGTTTTCTTTGATTTTGAAATAATGTGATACATACTGTAGGCATGTGCTTTCAACTCAGTCATATAATGCCAAATGTCATGATGAAATACAGCTTGTGCTAAGTATAGAGAACGAGTACTGACTGCACTTTATTTGCCATTAATGTATTGTCTTCTAACAGAGAGCAGAAGTTCTGCCTTAAAAACACAGAAACCTCAGAAACTGTCACTACTTATTATTGGCTAATTGCTTTATTATTGTACTTTTTGTGTGTTTTCCAGTGTTCTGCAAATGCTGAGCTACTCAAAGTTTACAGACCTGGAAACCTGGCTATGCAGGCCATCTGCACTGTTGCCTAGGAGTTCAGAAATGCCATCTGGAGAAACGACATCACTGTTGACACAGAGTGTGGCAGCAGACTTGGAGCTGAGAGCAAGGTACGTATTTTATAGCCCTCTGGGTTAATGAAACATTCTATAGGGAATTCTGCAGCAGCATTTTTTAGAAATTCCATGGCAGAAAGTCAAAAATCTCCACTGTACTAAATTGAAATTCTGGTGTATTTATACATTCTTTGTCCAGAACAAAGCAGAATCCCATCCTTCCTGCAGTATGCTCAGTTTCAGTGACTATAAATTGTAAGAAGAAAATATTAAGTAACGACTGTTTTGTTCATTGAATCACTCATAGTCTTTGTGCAGATCTTTTTCAGGTCAATAGAGGCTCTTTTTGGGAAGTCAGACCATCAAACATTATTTCACACTAGTACTGTGTTTTATGTTTTTGTGATGTGTAGAAATGGCATTGGATTCCTTTCAGTTTTTCAGAAAGATGATCAAAGAACCTATTCTAAGCTTCCCCCAGACCTTGTTTCTGTTATTAGAGGCTGAAGATTTGCGTTTGGTGTTGGAATTCTCCCAGGGTTAAGCTCCTGTTAAGGGAGACTGGATAGGCATTAAGTTAGCGGATGTGAAAGCACAAGTCTGCTGACATGTAGACAAAGTTATAAATCTTAACTTGCAAAACAGAAGTTGTGTTATGGTAAGGTGAACAGCTGAAGCTGACCAGAGAATAGAATGTTGAGCTGTGTCCATGTAGGCACCTACAGCACAAGCAGAAGCAAAGTATTTTTTAGTGCTGTACATTTTGTCATCTAATAGTGGGACGCTTTCGACAAGAAGGAAGATACAGTAGATGATTCTTGATACTTAAAGAGGTATTTGTGGGAAGTTCAGTGAAACAGTTTTTTAGTTCACTGGTTTTTCCATAAGCCGTGGAAACCTTGGGATAGGTTCATGTTGAGCCACAAACATGTGATAGTTCTATATACTGTAGGGGAGATCAGCTTGGTGAAGTTAGCCCCCCTACAAACAGCACAACAAAACCCACTGAATTTGTTTGTGCTCCAACGTCATGGACTTCTTAAGATCCACGCCCTAGAACCATGACTTGACTGGGCTGCAGTCTTGTTAACTGTGAGCTCAAGGACTCCACTTTCACCTTGTTACACCATGGTGACTGAAGCACTGTGCAGTGGATGGTACTGATACAATTTTTAATCGTTATCTAATGTAGTTGGATTAATATCTGCACTAAAAAGAGGCATTTGGAATAGTTAAGTACTGATACAATTTTTAATCGTTATCTAATGTAGTTGGATTAATATCTGCACTAAAAAGAGGCATTTGGAATAGTTGTTAAGTATGGGAAGGCTCCAAGTATTTGATTACCTAAATGTTCCTTTTACCTTTTAAGAAAGTAGGTTTCCAAAAGTTGGACTTGGAATACTCACTTTACATAACAAACAGTCCAATGTTCTAAAAACATCCTGTTGGAATACATATATTGTGATGTTACATTACTCAGATGTAACTGCAAATCAATGCTTGCTAATGATCCCCCCTTTTAAATGTAGTGAAATATTAATATTCTGTTTACCGTAAGTGAAAAGATTTGTTGAGGGGAAGAATGCTGATGTGAGCATGTAATGTATTTTGGAAATTGAAGACTTTATGGTTCTAATTCTAGGTAGCATTTCCTGCATTGGAATTTAATTGATGTGAAAACAATTTGTTTGCAAAGTTTAAATGGGTTAGGGTATTTTACTTTTGTAACATACTATACTTGACACAGTGCATTGCAGAACTTCTTTTTTTACAATTTACAGTGTCTAGATATTTTGAAAAAACTATTATTTTAGGACTGTTATTTAAAATATGATGAACAAATAATTTTATTTCCTGTTTTATGCATTTGCAATTTAAGACAGTCACAATCCTGCACTTGCTATACTGTCCAATAGGTGTCACTGTTATAAAGCGGAAGACGACCATTTAGAGTACAAATTGAAAAAAATGGAAAATTGTCTTCGGTGATAGAGATGAGAATAAAAGAACACTGTAATTCTCAATAAATGAAACCACTCATACACATTTTAGTAGTCTCTTTTCCATTAGTGTATATATTTGGAAAAACTGTTCCGGCATAAAGATTTTAAGGGGGATCTACTGAGGGATGTACTGTATCTGTGCTTGCGACTCTATTTCTATAGCACCCGTGTTTTAGGGTGGTATTGATTAACAATTGTAGGGAATATTTTTGAACAGTAATTTGTACACGGACTATGTTTAGCTGGTTGTCAGTACTAGCAGACATGTATTTGTTTTTTTTGTGAGGATGTCCTCCACATTGTGTTAATAAATATGTTTTGGTTTGGAAATGACATGACGAGCGTTGATGTCTTGAGAGTTTTGCTGTTCAATGCTATGAAATCAGTTCAGTACCTTTTCTTTTAAATATGCTTTTAAACACTTTTTTTCCCTGTTTGAAACCTTGAAACACATTACACGTGTTCTTAAAAACCGAGACAGGTTTTAACTTGAAAAATATGCAGAAATGTGATTATGCTGTGGATGTGACAACACTAATTTACCTTGCTTAAATAAATAAGAACAATTTGTTTCAATTGGACAGAAGTTCTCTTTTCATCCTCTTCGATCTTAAAATAATGTTTCTATTTCTACTAATATGATCACTTGAGTAATGTGGTTGTAGTGTACAAATATTCTTCTCTGCACATATTTAAAAAAAAGTATTGAAAAAGATTTAAAATGGTACTACTTCTCTCAGCTTTGACCATTCTGTTTTTTAACATGGTGTTAAAACTTTTAAATACAGTATTTGTTAGCATACCTAAAAGCTAAAGATAGTGGGAAGAAGTTTCATACTTGTACATTTAGCATTAGTAAAAGTGTTGCTTAAGTCTTTTGACCAGGAATTTTTATTTGTGACAATTTTTTTACAAACCAACAATTCAAAGACATGTATGAAAGAAAATAGCTAAGCAGAAAGCACATATGAAAATGATACTTTCACAGTGATCAATGTGAATATGCAACAAATCCATATATTCAAAGGCACTCAGAAGTTTTGGTAGCCTGTATAAAAGGATTTATATTTTTGTATAATTATACATATGTTTATATATGTATAGGAGCAAAAGGGGGATGTGAAAACTACAAATTCAGTTTTGTTTCTAGTATAATACAAATACAGTATTGCAATGTAAAGAAGAAGCTGTAACTTGCTTCATGCTTTTCCTAAGAACAGTCATGTTGACACGTTGAGTAGCCTCTCTAACATGCAGTATTGTTGTGACACTTGTAGCTACAGATGTCTGGGAGTGAAATACAAGAGTAGTTTATGGTATCAGCATAAATTTAATGGTCATTAACATCCAAGCAACCAGTTACTGAAAGGAAGTTAAGCAGTATTCAATATTTCAGACTCAGGCATGATATGCGTTCCTTTGTAGCTTTTTTGCAGCTTTTGACAGTTAATTATACCATCCTGCTTAATCAAATGGAAACCAACATTCATACCTCTGGAGCTGCTCGTAGTTGGTTTAGTTCCTATCTTACTTCTGGTGTCCTGCAGGGCTCAATACTGGTCCCTATTTTATTAAATAACATAAAGGACGTTTACAAGGTCATCAGTGGTTTGGACTTTAGTTCAGCAACTCAGGTAAAAAAGTCTTCATTGCCCTTTTCAACCCCAGTTTAACATTTGAAACTCATGTCATAAATATTACAAGGGTGTCCTTTTTTTAACCTGTGTAATATTGCCCATTTATGACCTATCTTGTCAAAGTCAGATGCTGAGATATTGGCACATGGCTTTGTTTTTACTAGATTGGATTACTGTAATGAACTGCCTGCTGGCGCCTCTAAGCATAGTATCAACATGCTTTAGTATATTTAGAATTCTGCTGCTAGCAGTTTAACTAGATTTTGGCCCTACAAGCACATCACTCCCGTTTTGGCCTCCCTGCATTGTCTTCCTGTAAAGTTTAGCACTGAAAGGAATACAGTCTTTTCCCTAACTTATAAAGCCCTAATTAATCTTATTGTTACAGTATCTCAAAGCCCTAGCTGAGCTGTAACACTCTACCCTGACAGTTCCAGTCATTGGATTCTGGTTGCTGTGTACTCCCATATGTTGTAACTTTTGAGTATTCAAGCTTTCTTCAGTTTTCTGCCTTAACTCTGGATTGCTCTGTGAGACTCCCAGTCTCCCTAAAAGCCAACTATTGTAAAACGTGCCTTTCCTGATTGTTATGACTGCTCATGGCTTTTTCTTTCTGTTTATCAGGGTCATCATGTCTTACTTTACCTCTATATAGTTATTTCTTTATTCTCTTAATTGTACAACCCTTGAGATATCTTGACATAAAATCAAATAAATATTATTTGACCATACTGTAGCTACAGTACTTGTCTGAAGTACAGATCAACCAGATTGATTCACATTCCATATTAACTGTGTGGGGCATGGGAGGCATCATTTATAAACTTAGAAAATGGCAGGTTTAAAAATACTAAGACAACAGAGATGCTGATTAGCTAACAAATTGTCCATGACAGGTTTTAGAAGCCTGGGACATGTTGTTCAAATTAATAAAGACATGTATAGTCATCAGTGATAAATAGCTTGTCACTGCAGTCTCAATTCAACACTTGTTTAAATGCACTTTTCTAAAGCACAACCTAGTAATTTCCCATAAAAGCCAATTTTCCTGCTCTGTGAAATTAATATGGAAATCTGATGCAGGCATATATTCCCTGGCCTTTGGAGAGACAAGGCTGACCAGCACACTTACCTGGCTTCAATGAAATAATCTGACCAGCATGTGCTTTAGCTTTTCATCTCAAAGCGATGAGTAAGTTGGCCTAGCAATGAAGATGTAGCAACAGACAAAACAAAAATTCTTTAAAAAGTCTCCACACTGCCTTGAGATCTCCCTTGTGAATTTCTGTTGTCAGTAGTGATCCACTCCTGGCTTTTCTGCTCCATGGCCTCACACAATGCCAGGAGCTCTTAATAAAGCTGTTTGGTTTTTCAGTCTTAATTTACCAGTGATAAGAACTACACACCGCTAGGGTTCATTACAATACACACTACTAACTGAGTATTTCTCCCTAACGCAGTGGAGCTAGTTATTTCTGTTCCAGAACTGAAAGCAGTACGGCAACATTATCTTATTTTCTTAGAATGAAGAAATGTTTCATCTGAAAGGCTACCTACCATAAAAAGCAGAACTGTAAAGGGATAGTAGTGGAACAAAATAAAAAGCACCATTGAGAAAAACAATGTAGAAAGTGGAAAATACTCTCTTTCATTGAACACTTTCTATGTAACACGTCTTAATAAATAGATCCTTTACCAGAATAATGATAAAATAATATGTTCCAGGACTGTTGTACTTCTGCAGAGTTAAAAAACTGGCATGTTTTTCTTAAATTCTCAGTAGAATGGAAGTAGCCTGTGACATAAACTGCATCTAAGTTCCCACAATTCTGATATTTTGTTTAAAGCCTTATTTTAGTAGCCGAGATCTATCTGGGATTTTTATTGTGACAACTGCTGTGAACATAAAATGGAAATTCAATTCTCTAAAGGTACTGTAACGTGATATAGTACAATATGTGTTTTTTGAATTCGTACTACTACCATGCAGGTAGTATGAATAATATATATAATATAATAGATTTAAAATGCAAAAAAACAGTGAAATGCTCCAGGTTTTGCCAATGGCACTGTTAAAGGAGTAGATTGTCTTTATTTCTATATATTTAAAACTGTGCAGTGGCTTGCAACAGCATTCAGACTCTTCATATGGTGTCCCATTACACTTTTTTAAATGTAATATAAGTTACAGTATATGTCAGGAAAAACTAAAGAGAAAACACAGAAATGTGTTGATTGCATCTGTATGTGCACTTGGCAAATACAGCCGCATTTAAATCTTTTTGGATAAGCGTTTACCCACTTTGCACACCACCTTGGTGCACGTTTTGCCCATTCTTCGTAACTGATTTGTTAGAGGTCTCGCAAGTTGCTTGGGGATCTTTTGCGGACAGTAGGTTTCAAGTCTTCCCATAGATTTTCAGTAGGATTCAAGTCTGCACTTGATTGGGTCACTCAAAGACATTAACTTTCTAATTCTTAAGACACTGGCCTTGTGTTTTGGATCATTGCCCTGCTTAAAGGTAAATATTTGTCTCACGTTTAGTTCTGAAGCAGGCTTTTCTCTAAGATTTGCCTCTTCATTATCAGTCCCTGCTAATCAGAAGCATAACAATGCTTAACAATGCTGCTGATATGTTCTTGACAGTAGGGATGGTGGTGACTGAGTGATGCACTATGTTGAATTTACATCCAATGTAACTCTTTGCTTTTAGACTTAAAAAAATTATCTGTCTGACCATAAAACCTTTGCCACATGTTTGCAGTATTACTTAGGTGCTGCAGGAACATTGAGAAGGAAATATTTTAGTTCCTTACAAGCCCCCTTGTGGATTGACAAGGATATTGTTGACTCATGGACATTTTCTCCCAACACGGCTGCTGAACTCTGTGACTCTTTCAAAATCTCCATTGGCCTCGAGGTGGCATTCCTAACCAGTTTCTGTTTGCCAGGATGTTGCAGTTTGGAGGGACAGCCTGATCTAGACTGTATCTGCATGCCTTCCACTTCTTAATGATTGACTTCACCATGGTCCAAGAGATATTTTGAAAACATTGAAATGTTTTTATATCTTTCTTCTGCCTATATACAATTCACCCCAGAGGTTTACTGTTAAATCTGTTAAAGCTTACAAATTGGTGGATTTATTCTGAAGTCATGTGTACCACAATTATTGCATACAAACAGGCCACTCGACTAATTGTGTGGCTCCTTAAAGTAAATTTGTGCACCTAAATTAATTTATGTAATGTAATGTAATTATGCATTTTATATTTTTCTTTCATAATAATTGTATATTTACTTCTTTCTTTTGTTTTTTTTCTTTGTGTGAAGTACATTGTGTACATAACAAATGTAAATTGCTGCTTCAAAGCAAAAAAATGTGAAAAGTGTGTAATATGTTTGCAAAGTAATGTATTTTCATTCCAAAATTATTTTTTGTTACCTAAAACAAAACAATGTTTTATTTGTTATCATTTAATTTGTAGAAGCTGTGTCTTTCAGTTTTTCCCAGATAAGATGTGTCTTTTGCCCACGTATTGTCCTGGCATGTCAGTGGATCACGATTAACATAATAATTTTAAAAAATAGATTTATTAGCTGCCACTCATTTGAAGTCATATCAGAGAGATAGACCAGGTTTTTGAGAAAAAAAGCCAGTGCTTTTTGTTGCTGTAAACTTCACAGTTATGTACCGTAAGAGGATGACTGCGATACACATCTGCCTCCACTGCTCAGAATAGCATCCTTTGGGTTTTATTGCAACGTTTTATACCAAAGGGCATGTCACTAGCATTGCACTAAGCTCTACATTTATTTTACACAAAAATTGATGCTTGCAGTAATCTAGGGAGTTGCACTGGTGACAGAATTGTCTGACCCAGCATTTTGCAAGACAGGGTCTATTAAAATCTTAAAATTGCAGTTTTGTTCTGACACTATTTTAAGTGACATTAAGTGTGTTGAGATTATCCTGAATACTGTTCTTGTTGTTTAGCATATGAAATGGATCCTTTCCTACAGTACATGTACTGGCAGTTCCTGGATAAGCATTGAAACTGACCATAACTTGGGGTCATGTAAAAAGATGGCAATATAAGAGAAGTTTCCCATTGGTATAAAACTGGTTGTATGTTTATACAGCCCCTAGCTGTATCGCAATTTTCTGTAGAAGATATATCAAACTGTTCAGTGCATGAAATATCATGCACTAGAGTGACAACAGATTTGTGGAATATCAGGGAAGAGTGTGCCTCTAATTTGTTGTTCATCCCTCACATCCATTATGAAAACAGTAAATCCTCAATTTAACAGACTTTGGATTGAACAGAAAAAAATCTGCCAAAGGGAAATTTTTGTCTGTAAAATCAGAAATACCAGACTTTTTCACACCATAACAATTGCTTACGGCCTTGTTTTTCGTATGCTTTAATGTTTTTTTAAATATAGTCATTTTAAAAAAGTACACTAAAATGCTAACTATATACTGTAAATAAAACGCTCTTGTAAAATGCACAAATAATAATATTTTAAGTCTCATCTCAAGGACAGCGCCTTTTTTACAGTATTGTGTCCCCGTCACTATACTGGGACATTAGGGGCTTAGCTTCAGTGGTTTGCCAGTTGTGAGTTGCAGGGTGATATAGCTGCTGGCTTAATTTTTAATTAAGTACAACTGCATTGCACTGTTTCATTTCACTTGTCTAAAAAAAGTAAAGTGGCTTTGTTCCTAAACAAGTATGAGAGCAGTGACCAAATAAGCACTTTAGAAATCTGTACTGTATGTATACAAATATGTATGCTATTGATTATGCAAAGCTGACTACCTAAGGTGTTTGAGAGCGTGATATTACGATATCCGTGTGTAGACTGTTAAAGCTCATGTCCTGTTTTGCAGTGGATCTTTCCTCTGTGCAAAATGCCACAAATTGTGATGTGTAGTCTGCATACAGTATATACAGTATATACAAACATGGTGCATATACCTAAATAACATTTTAATTACATCGTAGTGCCAATAATGTTGGCACAAAACATCACTGGAGAATTGACAGCTCTTTCATCCACAATTACCAAACCAGGCAACTCTACTCATATGGTATATTCCATAATCCAGCCATACTCAATCAATTGGGTGTAATGACCCAAATGCATCACATGTGACGTCATTAACATTCATGTCAGAAAAAGCTGAAATTTTAACTTTTAGAACAAACTTTTTGTTAACATGCATCTTGAATGCACTTATGACCTTCACTGTAATGATGACAGACAGTTTGTGAGTTTTTTTTATGTAGCAGATGGCTGGCCCAAATCAGCTCTGATTGTTTAATAAAGTATTCACACAGCCCTAGTTATCCCTTCAATTGAAATGATTGAACTATGGGGGCAAAAACATTTTTACACAAGGGCATTGAATGTTGGATAACTTTGTTTCTGACTCCCAAAACTCTCAAAAATTCAGAAAATCTGAAGGGGGTCAGAGGTTTTGTCACAGAACTATAGCTTATATTTCTGAAATGTTTCGGTACTATAAAAATTCAACTTCAACTTTTAAAAGTCATTGGGGTTCATACATTTTTGAACAACAGGCATGAATTATTGACTTTGTGGAGTCCAAATGTGGTGGGTTGATTTGGATCAATTTAGAGATCACCTGTATTTAACACTGAGTGCTCGGCATTGTTGCTTAGCAAGGAAAAGGTATGTCGTTTTCATGATCTTTGGTGGAGAAGGAGTTATTACAGAATGTGAAATTTCATTAACTGGAAGAGATGAGCGTGGAACCAGTGACAATTAAAGTACTTGCTCTAGGAATTCCTGGAGGCGCATGGGATGTATGCTCTGTACACAGAGTGTCAGCAAACCAGGCCAGAAAAAAAAGTTTGCTTTTGATACCTCGATTTGCTAGGCTGTTAAAATGTCTGAGGAGTGCCATTGAGGACAAAGAGAAATATGTGAGATTGTCTCTGGTTCATTTATTGATGTCAAAGTGAGCAATTGATTGCAGTTATGGTAAATGCCACAGGCCTCCTTTATTGGATGCTTATCTGTAGCCTTGCTTATGTTATACTTTCCACTAAGAGAGTTAATGCCTGTGTGATTTTTCTTTTTACTAGGCAGTCTGGTACACAGGGAATAATTAACCTTTTTTAATGGGAATAACTAAAATATTATATAGCTATCTAAGGTCATCACAAATGGTTAAATTATTTAAAAATGCATCTTAAATTTGATATAATGCTAATTTCTAAAATTTCAGACATCATATAAATGCATATATTGTGGATATATTCCATAGTCTGTTTATTCTTTTGAGACACACGTATCAGTCAATTAGAATATACTTCTTTTTTAAGAAACCTCCCTTAATTACACCTTATTGATTTAATTCATCTTAAGAATGGGCTGTCAACTAATTATTTCTGACAGCTTCTAGTGTTCACAGAGATTTGGATTGGCGATTATGGGTAATGTAACCATATGGTACTAAGATTTTAATGCGTTTTTCCTGTAAGTGTCTGAGACATTCTGTGACTTGATAAAATAAGTAGGGATTTAGGAAAGAGAATAGCCCTTTTCATGTTCCCTGTAAAAATGATTTACATTTATGATCATTCCCCACTTTTGTTTAGGATCCTTACAAAAAATTTATGAGTAATTCATTATTGTAAAATTAGAAGGAACATTAAATAATCTGTTCTCCCTTTTTTACTTCAAGGCTATAACTGGTCATAATGAAAACATTATATTTACCCTCTTATAGGTGTAATATTTTTGCTGCACTTAACAAATTAGTATATTCTGCTTTTAATTTTGTCTTTAATTATCTGCTAATATGACCATTGTAAAGCACAGATCATTTATTATGATGGCATAAAAATGTTGACATTTTTTATGATGACATTATTTGCTTATTCTTTTCTGTCAAGTTTCCCATCATGGTAAGTATACTAAAAATATCATAGAGCTCAAAGTTGGTTGAACATTGTCATTACAATCACCTTTCACATAAAACCTATGGATCAAAAGAGTGTGGTACTCTGAGTTAGCTCTTTATATGTTACATACAGTATACTGTACATAGTATACAGTAAATAGCAATATTGTCATGTAGTACATTCAGTTTTTAAAATAACATTGATGCCTAGTAGGAAAACACATTTAAGTATGCATATTTTTCAAATTTAGAATATCATGTTTTTTATTTCGAACTTATTTCTATTCTACAGTATGCAGACTGTAGGTAGATAAATGAACTTTGACATTTTTGCTTAGCAAGACTAACTTTTGTCCTCCAGAATGCCAGAAAAGTAGAAACTGCCCACTCACAGTCAAACCGAAGCACAAGAGATCTTCTGGCTTTTTCTCCCTACTAGGAAGCTAAGCGAGCAAACTCCATCAAACCCTATTGATTTTTCTTCTCACTAAGAGAAGAACTACCTGTGGGTTTACATTTTGTAGAAGCAGAAATGTCTTTTTTGGTTGTTAATTGTGTGTGTTAAAGCAGTTAACATCACTCTGAAATTAAAAGTGGATCGACATTTTAATTAACCCTAAGCTTTTTTTGCAATAGAAATCAATTGTAATGGAAGATGGCATTCCCAGTGAAGGTAATTAAGGAGTTAGTGGACAATAGACTGCTGTCTGCAGGAATTGCACCACATTTACAGTTTGCACCAGAACAAGATATTTTATTTTTAACCCTCTCGTAATGAGAGCTCAGGTCATTTGTAGTTTTAGGTCTCAAGACTCAGAAGCTGCATGGGGCATAGTGTCGGAGTTGTCGGAGGCGCTAAATCGACTCATGGTGGCCACGGTTTCTGTCCATAGTGGTTTACATGCATTAAAGTCTATGGCTCTTCAGTGTTTAAGGGGGCAACATGAGTCATGACATGAGGACCTGACAGGCTAGCATGCGGTGACTTGAGGTAGTCCCACAGCAAGAAACCCGTGATTCAATTTAAAGTGGCAATCAAAGTGTGCAGTTTTCATGTTGTCTTGTAGAGTCTGCAAGAAAGCTTCCTATGCCCAGGAAACAAAACAAATTAAAAGAAGGGATCCCCCGATCAGTCAGTTGGTGTTTACATCTCCACCTTTCGTTTTGTTTATTCTTTCAGCTGATAAGATAAACCATTGGGATTCACCAAAAGAGCTAGATTTAAAAATGGTTTTTTGATCAGGTAAAAGGCAAGTAGTCTTAAAACTCAGACTGTGGTAATTTTATTTTCATTGTTAAAAACCATTAATGCTGTACTAAATTATGTCTTATCTCTAGTTAACATTCTACAATCGCTATCTTGTATGTAAAGCATTGCAGGTTTATCTATTTTTGTGTATTATCTTTTTACTGATGTTTTTTAATGCTTTCATTGTTTTCCTTACAGTGTGAGGTTAGTATGCTGAACAACACTGAGCAGTAATAATAATAATAATAATAATAATAATAATAATAAATAATAAACTTTATTTTATATAGGTGGCTTCTCAAAGCGCTTTAAAGAATGACAACAACAATAAATAAAAAGAATACACAAGATAAAACACAATTACAATATACAGAGGAGACCGTGGATGGTGATTCTAAGAAAAGCAGAGGGGTGAAGAATGGAACCAGTTAAGTAAAGGCTCTTCCAAAGAAGAAGGTTTTGAGTCTGGATTTGAAGGAGTTTAGAGAAGGTGACTCTCGGATATCCTTGGGCAGAGAGTTCCAGAGCTTGGGGGCATAACAGGAGAAAGCCCTGTCACCCATACAATGTAGACGGGCTTGGGGAACAGTTAGGAGACCAGAATTAGAAGAGCAAAGGTTGCGAGGTGGGGAGTAGGGCGATAATAGTTCAGACAGGTACTGAGGTGCTAAGCCATGCAGAGCCTTATAGGTGAGTATGAGGATTTTAAAGTCCACACGGAATTTGACAGGAAGCCAGTGCAAGGACTCCAGGATAGGAGTAATCTGATCACTTGCACTAGACCTGGTCGGGATTCTGGCTGCTGAATTTTGGACATACTGCAGTTTGTTCAAAGTAGATTTAGATACCCCAGTGAGTAGTGCATTACAGTTGTCAATAAAGTAGAACTATACTAATGCTCTTAACGCTCAAGCTAAGAACATGTAAGCCAGTGTGACAGGGTGCTTACGTAACACAGCTCTGTAATACTCAAGGTCACTCCTCAAAGACACCTGATGAAACATGATATGACATTCTTTTCTGTCAAAATGTTAAATCTTCAAGAAACATTTTTTTTTCAGTTTAATTGCTTTGGTAAATTTCATTTCATACTTCCGATGCTCTTTATTGCAACTCCTGCCTTTTCTGCTTTTTAAACAATATTTACCAGTGCATGTCAGCAGTTATCATAGTATGTTTTTGGTTAAATGTAACTTTTACAGTATTGAGGCACCAAATACTGTATTGGCACTAAACTCTTTGTTCTCCCTGTGGAATTGGATGAAGGCAGACATTCATTAATTCATTAATAAATTGTGTTTTGACAATTGGTACAGTACCACTAGGGGAAAGTACTGAGTAGTCTTCAACACCAGATCCATTATTCAAAGACAAAATCATCTTTATAGAAAAAGAACAGAAAAGAACACAATAGCATTGATGAGAGATAAGCGTGTATATATATCATGAACCATTGGTCAGTCATTAAATCACCACTGTCAAAAAAGGAAGCTTGTCTTTTTGTTTCTCTTTGGCTTGTTACATTTATCCAGTAGAGACCCCCAATCAAGTATGGGGCTTAGATCAAAGTTTTGGTTTAGTCTGGGCTATCATTATTAAACAGAGGATAGAGAGTAAGCACACTTCTGTTATCTTAATAAGTAATTTATTTTAATTTTAAATATAGGTAAGCTTTTTAAATATAGTCAAATGTAAAAATAGTCAAAATGATATTTAATATGTAGATAACATATTTAATTTTTTAAAAATGTAATGATGATTCTGGTCTTAGCAAGAGAAATGTGGACATTTCTGGCATTCATTTTTGTTTCTTTCCCCATTTTTTTTGGAAATGACTGGCTGAAAGAGGAGAGAATCTTAAGTGAATTGTGCTTGATTTTCAGAGGTAGTATGGTGACTGACATTTAGCAATACTCTTTGCCTAATTGTATAAAACACAGTTTAAGTGGAGTGGTCTCAGGTTTCATTAACAGCTAGTGGCCTTCAGGTGTAGGTTTCAGTCATGGAACAGAAGAAAGCCCTGATAGGTTTCTTTCTAGCGTTTTGTAAAAGCCGATCTTGTGGTCTAATTTGATTTCACTGTATCATCTGACTTGTCTGCACCTCTGGGGACCCACAAAACTGAAGCTCTCCTGAGCGCCTGACAAACCTCGATATGCTGTAAGGCCACTTATACACTGGGATAACAACTGGATGATTGTGCTTGGTTTCCAGTTCAATGTAGGGGCTCATTCAGATACTTAGTTGTAAATTTATACGAATGGTTTGGAAACAGTTTTAATGGTTCACAGATACCAACACATTTAACCTATGGCTCTAAAAACACAAAAAAGTGCAAAACAACTTTTCATTACTCCTTATTAAGGCTTTTTGTTTATTGTGAGATATGTCTGACTACATACACATACTTGAACATGTCCACATAAAACACAAATGATTTTTGTATGCATTTGTGAAAGGAAAAAACCCTTTTCAGTATTTTAATGCATGACTTTGTGTTCTTGGTAAGTGGACAAGTCATGGCAATTATCCTTCATTAATCTGAAATACATGATTTGTGGGCATGTTCTTATTTTAATTCAGTAATGTGTGCTGAGTGTCTGTTAATCAAATCAAAACACTTTTCTACCACAGAAAAATGAAGAGTGTTTTCAGAGAATCATGGTTTTATTATGAAATCTCTTTATTGCTAAGTTAACAAACATTAAACTGAAATTTCAACTTGAAGGATGCTTCAGATCTGCACAAACACGCCCATAACTCAGCAGAGAAATCTCATTAATAGGTCTCCTATGTGGAACAAAGCAGCTACTGCAGTAGTGTTGTATTACAAAAACAATATCAGTAGTATTGGGTTGTACCTCTTTTATCGTCTGTAATAAAACAAACTTAAGAAACTGATAAGATTCTTTTCAGTAACTCTGTCATTTTCATGTGTTTTAATTATTTTGTAGATTCTTTTCAACATGGGGAATTTGTTTTCTTCATAGGAAGATTTGTTTAAAACCAGAAGGAAGCGGTGCATTGTTTCAATTAATATTTATCTTGCCCTTATTATGTATGAATTCCACATTAGCCTGTTCAGCTATTTTTCAGGGCATGTTCCACAATTATAAAATTTATTGTTGGAATAATAATAAGAGCTAAAGGCATTGTAAAATGAACAAATGCACATTGTACAAACTCATGTATATATTATATGGAAGGTCATTTTTGAAATCTAGCCATTTCTTCTTAGAAATGTATCAAATGAAATTAATTCCCTGCGAGTAATTTTTTGCCAGTTTTTTACAAAAAAGACAAATATATTTCTTGGCTAGTGATTGTGTTTGAAATAAGTTACTTTGATTGGTAATATACAAGCCTAATTAACTAAAGAAATTGATATACTTTGCTCTTGGACTCCTGCTTTTCTTAAATGTCGGATCAAATATCCCAGGTGCCTTGGTGTCTGCCAGCAGTAACAAAATAAATGTTCTGTGTGGTAGTTTTTTGTTTGGCCTCTTCTTTCATAATTACCTTTATAGATATTGGTGTTCTTTAGGGATAAGTACTCATGAGCTACAGTTGACTTTGGAATTTCTAGTGCATTGTAGTTTTGCAGACATTTGTGAAAGTTCTGTTTCAGCCAAGTTTAAGTTCTTGTGGTGTCCCATAGATTTGAACAATGGATTATGTTATTATTTTTAAACATATCATACTAATTTTATGCAGCCTGTTATTCACTGTGACTAAGCACAGACAATGTGTGCACTTTACTCTTGTAGACATTACTCAGAGTCTAATGTTTAAATGTTTTGTTGTGCTACTTTTTTGGTTTTTCAGTTCTCTGTCGTCATTAATTTTAATTTTATTTTCTTTTAAAATGCACTGTATCACCCATTCTAACAGGCTTCTTCAAAAACTAGAAGAACATTGAAAGTTGCACAAAAGGCTTCTTTTAAAACAGAAACCCTGAGGCTTGTAAAGTGTGGCTTTGACAAGAGCTGCATTTATGTTTGCTCTAACATTTTCTAATATTATTTAGATATTAAATATATTGCTGATAATTATTTTCCTGCCCAACATATCTCTTTTTTTTCAAAATGATTTTGATATTTGAAGAAATATTTGGAGGTGTGCAAAGGAACTAACTTGGCATTTTAAGTTTTTTTTTTGTCCAAGAATGCATTGTAAACAATAATGGGATGGCATTGCTTAATAATTAAATGTTTTTTTAATCGTAATTAAACAAAGATGAAAGTATTAGATTCTTATTCTAATTATTAAAAATCTTGCTATATTGCAGTATTGTAAGATGGCTGAAAGCATTGTGTAAAACTGGCAACCCACTAAAGCTAAGCAGGTGTGAGCCTGGTCAGTACTTGGATCGGAGACCACCTGGGAAAAACTAAGGCTGCAGATGGAAGTGGTGTTAGTGGGACCAGTAGGGGGCGCTCACCCTGTGGTCTGTGTTGGTCCTAATGCCCCTAGATAGTGAATTGGTGAGATACTGGTGCACTGTGGCTGCCATTGCATCATTCAGGTGGATGCTGCACATCGGTGGTGGAGGGGAGTCCTCATTACCTGTAAAGTGCTTTGAGTGGAGTGTCCAGAAAAGCGCTACAGTATAGAAGTCTAAGGAATTATTATTATTGTGGTGTTTTTGGTTGCATGCTGCAGTACATTTTCAATGGTGGTTGGGTTTTTTGATGCAGGCTGTAGTTCTATATCATTAATGTGAAACATATAGTATCTAGGGATTTCTTCCATTATGGTTTTAATAAATGTTGATGTGGTTAGGTTTTAGGGTATCTGACTTCCCCTTAATTGAGTGGTATGGCTCTGTTGGACCTACATGCTACAATCCCTTTGCCTTTAATAGGGTCCTTCCACCCTATTTAATATACACTGACTTATGAATTTCAGATAATAAACTTCAGTGAATCAAAATGTTGGGATAAAGATATAGACCAACCCTGGTATAATTACTGGCACACAGTATTTTGGTCCATTTCCTAAATTACCATTATTTGGATTTAGCTTTTTTTCTAAACTTGCATGATCAGTGAACCGTGCTTTTCCATTCTGCTATGGAGGAGCATGCTTCTCCATTCCTAACCCCTAATGCTATGGAAGAATGATCTGTGCTTATCTCCTCTTCACCACAAGGAAGAAAGAACTGTGCTTCCCCCTTCATAACGGGAGAATTAACCATCTTTTGCTCTTCTAACCTATAAAAAGCAAGTCCTTCCATAGGCAAACTGTCAGTCCTCCCATTGCTGTCAACTATCCCAATTAAAAAAACACAGCTCAAATCAATACAGACTATTCAGGGAGACAGCTGCCTCCAGTGACTCTGCAACTATGTCTTTGAAGATGAAGGTTTTTGCATTCTGTTCGTTTTTCGTTACTTAAAGTTTTACAACACTGTTTTTGCATTTCAGAGAACTGGTTTTGTTTACCCATTCTTTTTACTTATTTTTCATTTCACACATTGTATCTCCATACCTAATGTGAATATGATTCTTGACCAAAAAAAATAGTGAGAGGCTGGTGAGAAGATAAAGATTTTGATGTTTAATGATGGCTGTACAAGCTTTAGGTTTTTGAAATATGCAGTTTGCAGCAGTAATAGCATGAGGTTGCAAAGTATTAATGCTTAGGGAGGTTCCAAATTTTATTGCGTTTCTGTGGTCTTGTTATTTTATTCAAGCAGTCTGCAACTTCCTTTGTCCTTTGTAATTAGGACAGATAAATCCCAAAAGCACAATTTTCCATCATGTGAAGAATTCTTTTCACAATCCGCAAGTTGATCACCTAAATGTGGTTATTCTTATTCTGATTTATTACATCTGCATGCCACCTACAGTATCTTTTGTTGCAGAAATAGTTCCATTTAAAGATCCAATAACTTACTTTTTTTGCACATTTTTAATAGTGACTGCTTCCCCCATCACTACTCTGTATTTACAAAAATATAAAACATAGTGCAAGGAAGACAATTATTTGCAGAATATGGGTTTAAGCTAAGGTAGAAGTCTTGCAGTTTTTGAAAGAAAAGTTGGAAAAAAAGCCAAAGGCCAAAAACAATCAGAAGCAACACAGACCATATTATTTTTCACGCTGCGGTATTAGAAAAGACAAGACCAATCCATTTACCTCTTATATTTGAATGCCCGATCGCCTTGATTTTCTGCAGTGTAATTTTAGGGCATTGTGTGTGGCGTTAGCTACGGAGCACAATTAATTGGACCATTGTTTTGAGGGAAATTAAATATTCATGATATTGGATATCACCTGGATAGTGAAAAGAAAATTGTCCGGAGTTATTGTATCATGTAAAGAAATACTCTGCCTTACCTGTGATTATGTTACGGATTTGGCATTTTAAAAGTTACGGCGACTAAAGAAGGGATTGTTTCAAAATGGCAAAAGAAATACAGCCAAGTTTCCTTTAAGGCACACTGCAATGAAGATGCCTTGCTTCAGCTTCAACAGATCTTTGTAGAAGAAAAATTGTGTTCGGTGTTACCTGCCATTAAAATGGATTTGGATAAGGCTAGTTTGACCTGACAGACACCATGTTCATCTTGGAGAAACTTGTGGAGTTTTTCCTACAACGAAGAAAGACTGGATCTTACAGAAAAGGATCCTGGAAAAGCCGAAGCTACATCATCTCAGACTCCAGGTATAGCATGTTCTTGAAGAAGAAAAACAATGCCACTTAAATATAATGTTAAAGTGATCTTAACCTATAAGTGATATAGCCTTCTGTGTAGGAATTGGCTTTGGTTGTTGTTAAATTTAGTATTTCATGAGAACAACATTCATGATACATTTCTAATTTACTGCTAACTGACAGCTTGCTTGAAAGGTTTTTTTTACTTTACTTTAATTTTTTGTATTTTTTACTAACGTTTATGTTTAATAATTAAAGAATTATACAATATTAAATTATATCAACAGAATCTAAGGAACAATTATTTAACTTTCATGTGTTAGAGTGCAGAAAATAGTGTATGTCCAGCAAACAGAAGACTAGACTTTTGATCAGAAATGTTTAGAAACATATTTTCTTTATTTGTTTAAGACATAATTTGTTTCTTGATAAAAAAATGGCCAGATTTACATAAGACATTACCTTACCTGAATTCTCCCTAGTGAACACACCAGTCCATAAAAATATTGCATACTATATACTGTAACGTGATGTAAATATTGAAATCAATTTTTCAGTTACTTTTCTTGGGGAAATTTGGAAAACATAAGAATAAAATCTAAACCCGTATTTGTTATATTATCAGTTTTATTCTCAGCATCTGTATGCAGTTGGTGTTTTGTTGAATTGTCATTCCTAAATCAATCATTTGAAACAAAGGTTTTTATAGTTAAATAACATAACAAAATGCACACTAGTTAATAGTTTGGTTATCTATTGGACATTCTGAATATTAGTCAGTCATTTTTTGTTCTTATTGTGTGATTGGAGTCTGATAACACTGGGGATACACATAAATACATATGTGGAAAATACACATTTAATCTAAGAACATAACAAAGTTTGTAGAGGCCATTTGACCCATTTAGTTCAGTTAGTTATTAGAAGCGAAAAGATCTAAAAATCTTACCCAGTCGTTTTCCTGAAAGTAGTTGTGGTACAGGTTTTTCCAACGTGGCCAGGACATAAACATATAAAAGCAGTTACAAACAGTCTAAACAACTTGATAGTTAGTAATTAATTGATCCAAAGATCTCATCCCATCTTTTCTAGAAATGAACCAGGGTATCAGCTTAGGCTTTGTGTAAAGAAGTGACTCGTGGTATCAGTTATGCAGTAAATGCACATTCCTGTAGTTTTCACCTGTGTCTCGTTTTTTCACATGAAGCAAATTAGGGTTAACTTTGCCTTTGAGAATGTTGAATACTTGAATCAGATCGTCTTGTGAGCTCCTCTGAGACTAAAATTATATATCTTTTAGTTTGTAGATGGAAATTCCTTGAGTCCAGAAATGTATACAGTCATTTTTGTCTGAATTGTTTCCAGAGTAGCAATATTTGTTTTTGCATTGGTAATCAAAGCTGAAGACAATATTCTAAGTCTTACTAATACAATTTGTACTTGTACAATTTGAAAAATATCCAGATTTTAATTCTGCTCTTTTAACTTTACAGTATATCCTGTGTCATTTTTAATTGCTTGCCCATGTTGTCTGGATAATAAAGAATACTGTATGTCTAACCATAAACTCCCAATATTTCCTTAGGTAACTTCTGCAGTTTCAGTTTTTACCATTTTATGTTTATAGTTTGTGTTTGTTACCTGAATTTAGCACTAGTCCACATTAAATGCCATCTTTATTTCTGTCCAGTCTTGAATTCTTTGTAAATATGAATTTCGTATAGAATTCTAGAGTCAATCTTACTATGCCAAAGTCTAGATCATTGACTGTATTTAGGAGGAACATTGGTCCTAATACAGATCCTAAGCACCCCAAATGGAACATTCACCTCTTGTCTGCACTCTGTTTACTATACCTTAAACATATGTATGCATTTTCCTAAATGCCGACCACCTGCTTTAGAGAATTAATCTTTTATGGGGAACTTTTACCTGAACACTTCTGCAAAACGTAATAGAACAGTAACATGCTCTGTGCATAACTGTTGATTCTTGTTTTAAAAACTCTTAAAGGTCAATTAAGCAAGACCTGCCTTATTTTAATCTATGCTGATTATCTCTAAGCATCCTGCCAGTAGGATTTTCTGAGATATAATTAATTATAATTATTGTCCCTTGCAGGGTTATGCTGCCTTATCCAGCAGTGCAGCAACACCTGTAGTTTTTTTTTTTGTCACCTGACCAGTCCTTCACAAGGGCATCAGGAGACAATTCCCTGGATTCAGCCAGGTCACTCCCAGATTCCTTACACATATGATGTATTATTTCTTTTCAGGCCTTTGGATAGAAAAGCCCCAGTGCTGGGCAAGACCCAGTCATTGGATAACACTCCAGTGCCAGTATCTCCTTATTCAGGATCTCCGAGAGGCTCTGGGCAAGAAGGCACCGCTTTGAGGAAGCGCCGCCGCCTGCCCTGCAGCCCTGGGGGCCTTCTTTGGAATACTGCAGGTACAGTACCCGCTAGGCTGTTCTGTCACAAACGTTATTTGACCAAATTGAAACATATGCTCATGTTCAGTAAAGGCAAAGTCGAGTGCTTCACACTAGTGCAGTGCTCCATAGAATATTGCCTCATGGAAATATCAGAAATACACTGTAGGAAGGCAAGTGGGAGATCTACCGTACCTCAGACTGCGTATGTATCAATATATACTACTATATTACCTCTAGTTAAACCAAACTAATTGTAGTTAAATTTTGACTAATGAAATTAAAATTAAAGGTGGAAGAGGGCTTCGAATCCATGAACTTGAACTTGAATTAGGATTGAACTTGAACAATCCACTCAGCTAGGTTCCCACTGAAGATTGTAATCATAACTGAATAATTATTCACTAGGTAAGTATGTAAAAAGGAGTGGATATTGTCAAAATAATTTTCACATCTTCAGTGTTATATCAGATACAATATGCTTTCTTAGTGTGTTCTAATGCCTTTCGTAAAAGAGTGAAGTTTTTATTATTAGTAATATGATGGAATTAAACTAAAGAGACATATAAGTCTAAAAAATAAGAGATGTAGTCAAACTGAAGTTGATGTGCAGAGTATTGTTCCCTGAATTTCTAAAACCAGAATGGCAGTCAGCTTCAAAATTAGATTCCAACACAACAACCAACAAGTTAAACTATGAGATGAAAACAACAAAAATTAGTAGAATGCAGTCAAGTTACATAACCAGTTTGTTATTTAAGATGCATTGTTCTAATTGTAATGGTAAACCTTGATAAAACAAATAGTATAGTCACAAAAGACAAATACTTGTATGTGGGTCTGGGAGTGTGTGGACCATGTGCTACCTCTGCATTGTCTATGGGTTAGCAACTTTCTTCACAGATTACATCTAAATTCAGGAAAGAAATATCTGCAATTATGCTATTCGCTTAAATTTTATTTTATTTTTTTTGCTGCTTATACTGTACCTTAGTCCTTACAGTTAACTCCAAGTCTTCTGTTTTGTGATTTCCTTCTGTCTGACTTGGAGCTACAGTACTTACTGTATACTGTTTGTAAAGGTTTCATTATGGGAGCTGTTGTGATCCCACTGTTTATCTTTTTTTGTCTTTCCATGCTAATTGAAACAAAAATGTCATATTAGTTTGCACTTTATGAATTTAATAAATGCACTTAGACTCAAGATTAGTGTTTGGCTAAAACCCTTTTGTTATACAGTACTCGAAACTACAGTACAGAAGGATACTTGCTTTTTGCTTCATATTATTGTGTCCTTTGCTCTAGGATTTTCAGATCAGTAATACATTAAGACATGCCTTGCCTTCTCAGACATTACTTCTTGTTTTTGTATTATAATTAAATTTATTCACAGTGTTAACTCTGAGAACCAGTCTGCCTACCACCAGATTTAAACAAGTTAATAAAACATGTTCTGTATATGTTAATTTGCATAAGATGCTCAATAATCTGTAAAAAGTGTTTTTTATATGATGATATGGAAACTGACAGCTATTATTGGTCTATTTTGCATACTATATCTATCACAATTTTATGGTTGCTATTTTAAAATCCTGTTATGAACTGCTGTTTCCAAATATGTCTTTATTTCAGCAATACAATATACAGTACAGTTGCAAGAAAAAGTTTGTGAACCCTTTGGAATCACCTGGATTTCTGCATTAATTACTTATGTGTTCAGTACTGACAAGAAGTAAAATTGTTTGTGTGTTACTGGTTTAAGCAGATTGTGTTTGTTTATTGGTGTGATTTAGTTGAAGTTCAGACCACATTTGTATGAGTAATTAATGCAGAAATCCAGGTAATTCCAAAGGGTTCACAAACTTTTTCTTGCAACTGTACTAAAAGGCATTAAAAAGGCAACAATTGCTGTTGGTTCCAGTGTTGTTTGTCTTAGTGTATGAATATGTACAATATATATATATATAAGATATCTTGGTGCAGTATGTATAACTCAGGAGGGAACGTACAGTATGTAATAAGCTCAAGCACGAATAAGATACATATTTCCTTTAGTTTCAAGTATGCTTAATGTCACATAGAATAAAATTTGCAAAACGTATAATCACTACTGTGCTATGCTTGCTTTGCCACAGCCTCAGATGGCACACTGACAGTTCATCAGCTAACAAATAATCACATAGAAAGATAAACCAGGACTGTTTTTTTCAAGTACATCTTATTTTTTTCTGAAAGCGCGGCAGCTTGATGCTATCAACATGCTCAGCCAACATTCTAATAGGCTACAAAAAACATTGAGATATACTGTCTCAATATCTGTGCTTATGGCTGGATGCTGCAGCATATGTGGTATCATCTTGTAATCTTGTATGATTTACATAATCTTTTCACAAAACCATCCCAGGGGGGAGAAAGAGTTTGTCAGGGACTGTTAGAATCAACAGCCATGTCTGAGAATGATACTGCTGCTGTTATGCAGCTTTAACAAATCTACAGGTGCTAGCTGACAAGGTAATTTGAATTATAGCTTCTAGATTTTTCTTTTTCCTGCTAAACCTTAGGTATTTATGCCCGTTCTTTAAAGTTGAAATGAGCAAAATATGTCAATTTTAATGTGCAACAGATACACACTTCATATTGCTGCAGCACTGATAATTTTCACTATCATTTAAAAAGAAAAGTGGTATCAACTAAGCACTGCATTATACATAGCCCAATGTGAAAATTTGTTGGTAGGAGAGTCATGCTTCGTTTTCATGTAATTAATCTGAAACAAAGGCAAGCTTCCTCTATCAACTGTCATAGTGATGCTGGGCCAGACTTGCCTTCAACCTCTGGCCTATGTGATCTTAACCTTGAAGTTTGTGATCTTTCATGTGAGCAACAGAATTGAACAGATCAGCTGCTCTCAATATACAGTACTATCTCAGCACTGTTCTGAAATATGCTTACTGTTCTGGAACCAGTAGCATATATAGCATCAGAGGCTTCCACATAAGAATTCTGCATCATTCCTTTTTTACAGTAAGAGCGAATTATCAGATTTACTGGTTATGAGATGCTGTAACCTGTGGACACTGTTATTGATAGTCGTAACATCCTAAAACTCAAGCATTTTATACAACGTAATAAACAATTAATTTACCAAAGCTATTCTATAAATGATCCTGGAACAGAAATGTGTTGAGGAAACAAGCCAACTGTCTAATTTCCCCACAGAGAAAGGGGCATTACAATTCTCTTGGTGGGTGAAGCAGGAAATCAATTTCATCATTAACCTCAGCTATGGGAAATGTGTAGAAATGCAGCTCATTGGAAGCAGATTCAGAAAATAAACCTTATTTGCTATGTATTTTATTTTACAAATAGTCAAAGTGAGTTTCTTATTTTGGAACTATTATTAATGACCAAATTGTGTTTGGAGTTCTTCTTAAAACCTACCTTTTGTTTTACTATGGCAATAAAATCTGTTATTTCCTCTTTGTGACTTTCTGTAGTCCATAAATAGGATGCAATGGCTTGAAAGCCGGATTATTTGATGGAAGACAATACCATCAAAATGCCCTCTGTCCTCATTTGCATATGTAGAATGTGATTGTGCCTGGAAACACCACATACAGTACTCAGCTGTTGGTGGTAACTCTTTTCAATAGGAATGTTATTCTATTCCATTTTTCATGGTTGATATACAGTAGGTATCTGATAGAGTATTTTTATTAATGCTAACTTAATGTACAGTATATGTGAGTTGTTTTATCAGTATAATGTAGCAAAATCTTTCTCTAGGATAGTTAATTTTTACTTTCTGACTGTAATGTACAGTAAGGTTCAAGTCAACTTGAATGTGTTAGTTCGTGCTGTTGTCAGGAGAACTGTTGTGTGTATCTCAAAACTATGAAATGTTCATCTTTCTCTTTCTTATTATGACAGAAGGCAAAGCCTTCAGCTCAAAAGCAAAAACAACTTTAAAATGTTGTCAAAATCTAGACAGAGAAACAAAGAGTCCCACATAGCTTAGCAGTTATTGTGCTTGCACAACTGCTGTTTTTCTTTGCTGGTTATTGGGTTATTAATATGTGGAATACATTCTTGAATAAGCCTAGTGTCAACGTTTACATTAGATTTTATGTGTCCATCATTGCTATCATTAATAAATAGCAGTTTAGCTATTTGTTATTAATTTGCGATTAGGTACTGTACATTTACCCATCTTCTGTACTGTCAGTTTGCCCTATAATTCTATCTCTAGGATACTGCCTTTGATTATCTTTTATAATAACCAGTCTCAATTGATCCATTATCAAGAAGCACATTGTTTTTTTCATTCTGTGTTTTGATGTCTGGTATATAATACAGTTTCCATTTGTAGAGATCAAGGGGGTCATGGGGTGACCCACACCCCATTCCCTCATGGTTCTGATAATGGTATTGAAAGACTTTATGATACTGATACTTCACAGTTATATGTTTGTACTATTTGGCATTTCAATTCATTTTTTCTATCTGTGTGTGAATCCATGGATTCTTAGTAATCCACTCACTTTATACCGTACTCTTGGCGACTTTGGTGAATGTAAGTGGGCCTATTGTTATTAGAATTGTCAGTGTTGTCTGCAAGTTGTGACCACTTGCGAATAATAGTTTATTTTTTGTCTTTCAGAATTGTAGTTTACCAAAAGAAGCTGAATAAAATGCTGCGGCAAATCTTCTTTTGTATAATCACTACTGTGCTATGTATTGGAGCAGGAGATTAGTATTGCAATCATACTGTATATTAATTAAACCAGAGCCCCGTGGAGACCTAACAGGATAATTTCTGTCTTTAAGCTGTATGACAAAAACAAAGGGAAGATTTGTTTAAATTCACCTAAGCATGTCAACCCTGATAGTACAAGAATGCCACTTATGGGGCATCACACCCATCAGTCTTTGCAAGGAAGAGCTCTACAATACATGTACAGTATATAGACTACCTGTAATTTACATCCTGTTATAATACAGAATGTAATTTGGGTGGTTGATGATTTTAGGAGACTGAGCTGAACATTTCTAGTGTTATACACCTGATTAGGATTTGTTTTCTATACATACTGGGGATAAATTTCCAGAATAATTGCTAATTAATGTACAGTATAGATGGCAATTTATTGGTTAGCCCACAGAAGAAAGAATGTCTTAATACAACAGGTATTTAAGTTAATTATTATAAATTCTGTACTTCACAGCAGTAAAAACAGCATTCATTTAGAATAGTCTCACCCTTTCAACACTTCCTTTCCCTTTTAATAATAATGATTCATGCTTTCTTACACATATATAGTGCTTTACTGGACATTTAAAGCATTTTACAAGTAACGAGATCCCCCCTTCACCACTACCAATGTGCAGCATCTGGATGATGCAACGGCAGCCATAGTGCACCAGAATGCTCGCCACACATCAGCTATTAGTGGGGAGGCGAACAGAGTGATGAAGCCAGTTCATAGATGGGGATTATTAGGAGGCCTTTTCAGTTCTTTGGTATACTTGGTGTTCTTTTGTAAAAAGCAAGGTAGTCAAATGACTTGACAATAATGATTATGACATAGACCTTTATACTTCATATAACTACTTGATGTGTTCACTTGCATTTCTCTTAGAACTACAGTGCGGATATTGAGGGTACAGTTGGAATATTGGTTTCTGCCACACCTCAAATAGCTCAGTATCCATTCGACAGTAATCAGTAATGTGTATTTAAATAACTGTTCACATAACTTCATTTTAATTAACGGTGTTACTGTATATACCTTTAATGCAAACATTGTCATTTAAAACACAAAAATTGTGCCTTGGAGTTGAGTAAAAGTACCAAAGGTACAGTAAGGTAATTACGTTTGGCATCTACAGGTATGTCTATATCAGACCTTAATAAAGTGGATATGCAGAGTTCCTCAGCATTTGTGGTACTGTATCTTCAGGATGAGTATCCTGAGTATTTATACAATTGTCCATAAAACAACACAAATTAATTACTTCTCAGTCTTTTTTATTTATTAGTATACTTAATAATAAACATTTTGGTCAAAACACCTTCATTAAGCTCTATCAAATACGTTTATACAGCTCCAGAACTTGTGTATACATTAGGTAGTAACTAATTATTAAAACCTAATTAATCTTCATTTAAATCCAGAATTACACAGGAATGGCTTTTTTATGTATTTTCCTCAGTTTGATTTTGATCTTTTTTTATATATGGATTTCAGCATTGATTTTCTATTTAACCTCCTTAAATATGTTAATAGTTTAACCTCCTTAAATATGTTAATATTGGTGATGTTAATATCCCAGTATAGTCATAACCAGATCAGTATAGTACAGATCAGATTTTAACTGATCTTAAAGTTAGTCTAACTAACCACCAAATAGTATGAAACCCATTAAATCTGTGAGATCAAATTCTCTAGATTATTTTCGCATTTATAGGACTTAAGTAGTGGGTTGCAGAAAGTGTTCTTCAGTTGAGATGACAATTTCTCTTAATAATCTTAGCAGTGTCACTTGATGTAGCATTCTCAATGCAGTGCCGACACACACTTTTCCACTTGCTTATTCTCTTTTGTTACCTTTTTAAATACATCTCCTCTGTTCTGGGCTAATGCATTTTTCATAATCTTATAGCCTCAGTCGGAATAACAATCCACCATTAATTTCATTTGTCTTTCATTGTAACTCCAGGGGGTCTGATGCAGTTCTATCAATCTAACGAATTGTGAGTAAGAGAAATCTTCCACCTAAGCTGAATGGTTGTAGCTGTATGCTTTCAAATGGAGTTAATAAGAAGTTATAACAGAAATTGCAAAGGAAGGTTGGATCCTAATCATTGCAGCACAATTCCATTGCCTCAGTATATAAGTCTCACATTCGGGACATCCCATGGAGCATCTCTTGTACCCCCTTGCCCCTGCCCCTATTGAAAAGGGGGGTGTCTAAGCAGCCAATTCCTTCAGCCATGTCATCTACACCAAATGCACTCTGCATATCTCATGTCTCTCTCGCAGTTATTAGGATCTAACCAAACTACGGAATATACTGTTTTTATCAGTTTGCATAACAGATTTTTTGTCATTTTTCCTTCTGATAAACTGGCTCACACATCCTTAAATGTAACTGCCTAATTGGTTTTGGTATTTGGAAATTTGATGGTTTGTTATACTTTAACCCTTCAGTGTTCTACTTCGGAAGTTCAAGCAAAACCACATCTGTTGCATTCCATTACAGACAAAATGACATGCATGCCACACATATTTTGTTGGAATAATACATCCTCATTAATGTTAAATCACTTCAACTTACTCATGTACAAATTAGCATATGAACCATTCTACCTTAGTACTGTAGATAATATTTTGGCACAAAGGTTTGCAGAATAAAATGGGCATGATAAATCAATCTGCATACTCTAAAAAAAAACAGACTCATGTGGAATCTTTGAGTATCCAGATGTACACAATGTACAACATTTAATTTATTCAAAAAATCAATTGCATCTTTTAAATACAACAGCCACTATGTACAAATGAGAAAATAAAAAAATGGGCTGAAGTATTGATACTACAAGTGAAATTATAGGGCAGCTGGAACCACTGTCTAAGAACATATCTTTTGTTCTACAAATGCCTGTTTTGTGGCTTTACTAGTACTCCCAGAGATAGCTTAGTAAACATTGACTGAAAATCAATTGCTAACTTGTTTTGGAAATTAAAGTCTTACCCTCAAACCTTCCCAAACTTTTACTAATTTTGCTGTAACAGGTAATAAACTGTCTCTGCCACTCCAAGTGAACTAACAATTATATCATGTTCAAGCCAATATTGATCCAAGAGCTGTATGTTTGAAAGGCATAACTTTGTTATCTCTGCCTTAGGCACAAGTGTAAATAAATCATAAATTACTTGACTAGTAATGCAGGAAGAGTCTATAAAACCTTTGCCAAGCCACAAAATCTCTCCTCTATTAAAATGATTATTCTATTTTTCATTACAAAAAAGTCAATTCTGCAAACAACTTTGCAATATGAGACTCTTGATCAAATGTTGTGTTCTGCGATCACTCTCTTATTCCATGAAAATGCAGTAAAGAATATAACTAATGTGTTGTGTAGCATTAGTTTATAGCACAGCACCAACCTACAGTATATGAGCATTTTGTTCTGGGAAGAACAGGAAGGTATTAAGCAGTATCTGTAAATAGATTTTTTTCTCAGACGTCTCCTACCATACATGTTTTTCTCCATCCTGTATTTTTAGAGATATATTTTTCTTGTGTTACTAGAAACTAAAGTGGAAATTGTTATCATTCACATTTTCAGCAATACAATGTTTTAGGGTCTGGGTTAAAAGTAAAGAGAGACTTTCAGAGTTTCTTTTCTTTGAGTTTTATAGTATTTTTTAAAAATGTTTTTTAAATGCAAACTGTATAGTATAACCAGAGTGTTAAGGACTGAATGGCACAAATGAAACTTTGGTTCTCTCTGTTTATTAATGTAAAGCTGACACCAACATGATAAGATTAAAAAAAAATATTGAAATATTCTAGTTAAAAATAGGTACAATTATTATAATATCTGGAGGAAAAACGTCCAGTGAAAACAATGATTAGTTTTTTATAATGTTTTGATTAAAATAAACTTTTTGCAGACATAATTAAAAGGCATATTTGTGTACATTATTCTGGATATACTGTATTGAATGTAGATGTTAATTTTGGTGGTGAAAAGCAATTAACTTGATTTTCACATTGCATCTAAGTAAAAATGAAAAGCAGATATGTTCATAGTACTGCTAAAAAGGGGAACTCACTGGTCTGCTGACATGAATTTAATTAGCTTGGTTTAATAGAGGTCAAGATTAGCAGCCTTTTGTCCATTTAACTATCATCTCCTCTTATCCAACAGAGGGCACCGTAATTCAAGAGCCCCAGCAGAGAAGAGAAACAACATATACAGCTTCCATTGCTGAAACCAGGCTTTGTTTTTAAATGCTCCTGTCCACACAAAGTTCACCACATGTTTTACTGTTTACATTGGACCATTGTTCTTGTTCTCAAATTTGACATAAAAAATGCTTACCTTAAAGCTATAGCTAGATTTATAGCTAGCTGTCTCCTTATGTAATTACAAAAATGCAATTGCTGTCTTTATTAAAACAACATTAATCAACATAGTATATAAAGATTGAGATATACTATAATAACTCATATGCTAAGGTCAACTGCTGTATGTGTCTTGGAAATTGTGGAGAACTCTGGCTCCAGTATCACAAATGAAACTGTTTTATGTGATTACTCTAGAGATTCAAAAGGGCACCTGTCCAGTATATTAGAGTATACAATATATGAAGTATATCTAGGTACATCTAATAAACTATCATACTGTACATAAGGTTAATTGATATTTATTAATTATTAAGATGTCTGATACCCTAATAAAGTAGAAAGTGCAGTAAACAATACAGTTATGAATAACAGAACATTTTAACTCTTGAATAGCTGAAATGTTATATAGTGGAATACTAAATAAATTAATTTATAGAGACAAGCTTTAATGCACCTTGAGTAGAAAGGTCCTGGAACTATGACAGACTCAAAATGCTGTCTTTCAGTTTATAATGCTTTGATTTGTAGCAGTGATATTTTTAACTTCATATCTGTGCATCATAAATCAAAATTGCTCCCAGTACCTGTTGTTTTATTTTGTGCTCAAAACTATTGTGTACTAGTAATGGGGTTTGGAGAAAATAGTGACATGTCCAAAGCTATTATTTTATTTCATTTAGCAGTCATTGAATTACATTTTATTTCAGTAAAGTTAAATGAAGACAGAAAAAAAGTTGTTTCTAAAGTTATCGAAATATGGAATATGCTTACAAAGTGGCTCAACCATTAAAGGGCCTTGCTTGAAGTTAAGGTTTTGTCCTAGAGTTCAGAAGTATATCGTTCAATTTTGAGCTTTTAATCAGTTGTTAATAAGAATTACTCAATTATTTTCTTCTAATTCTGGAGAAGACTGGAGGACTGTCCAAATGACAGCAGGTCTGTGGCTTTAGATAACATTTTCAACTAGCGTCTGCTTTTGTCCTAAAGGTGGACAGATAAATACTGAGGTGGAATTAAATATACAGTAAGGTGCTGTGATACTTTACAGTGGCAGTACAGGTACTGGGACATTGCAAGAATGTACAGTAGGTACTGTGTGAACTCTTAACCACATGTGATTTCATGCTATCCTGTTGGAAAATGATCTGTACTTCATGACTATCAAAAAAGTGCCTCACAATTCCAATCAAGATATAAATGAGACATACAGATGCAGCCATTCAAAGTGCGCAGTACAGACACCGCGGTACAGATACCGCAGGTATGATGACACGGGATACCGCGGTGCGTGATTGGTTGACCGACAGGGGCACTCGTGGTCCGTTGGTCTGTCGTAGAAAGACTTACTGTAAACGTCTTTACTGTGCCCGTTGTAGATATTGAATTTTACCACTGAAGGGAAATCTTAGTAGCTGAGCATAAAAAGAATAGGAGCATACTGTAACGCGTGTGAAGGCCATAAACGATATTAATTTTGGAACGTAAACATACAGTATATAGCTGGTCTTGGTACTTTAAAGAAAAAAATACACACCGGTATTCCATTTCTCCCTAAACATTGTAAGCTTCGAAGTCTTTAACGTGATACCGGAGTCAACAAGCATACTTTTAGAATTTGATTAAAAGGGAATATAATATGGAATCGCGTATCTCCAGAATTTAAAGACCAGACAATCGCAAACTTGTTTTCAATAAAATTATTTTATTCATTCAGCAGTTTGTGAGAGGGACATCCAGCAGGGAGAGACACACACACCGGTTTTCATTGACAACATTGTTTTTTTTTCAATTCCTCTTGTCTAACAGGAATGTTTTGTTTGTGGACAGACTGCTGGATGTCCCTCTCACAAACTGCTGAATGAATAAAATAATTTTATTGAAAACGAGTTTGCGATTGTCTGGTCTTTAAATTCTGGAGATACGCGATTCCATATTATATTCCCTTTTAATCAAATTCTAAAAGTATGCTTGTTGACTCCGGTATCGCGTTAGTTAAAGACTTCGATGCTTAAAATGTTTAGGGAGAAATAATTTAATTTTGAAAGCCACTGAGACATCAGGTACTACTGTTGTATTTATGAAAAAGAAACAAAACAAAAAACATACTAACAACTGTGCCATCCTACTCCTTAGTTAATACATTTTATTATTCATAAACAGTTAACATTGTTAGCAAAATATTTTGAATTATATTTAACCCTATTTTTTCTTTAGTTTTGTATTTAACTTATTATATGATAGTCAGACTTAATGTATATTTGAACAATGAAAATATATTTTTACAAGATTTTACATTAAGCACTTAAAATTAATATGGTTAATAATAGTAAACTGTAACATGCTGTAACAAGATCGGTTAAACTGCGAAGAAAATGCTTTCAGAGAAAATGTTTCAGGTGTGAAGAACATAGATCTCCAATGCAATTTCAACCAAACCTGTTCCCACACACCCTGCCCCCACTACCATTAGAATATACACAAACATTTTAGCGTTTCATTCTGAGCAGAAGACCCTCACACCTGAAGAGTGCTGGCTGTGACGAATTAAACCAGTTTTTCCGGTTTCAATCACAGACCATGTGACATGGGACTCAGTAAACTAACAGCGCCACTGGATTTGATAATACCTAACCAAAATCCGCAATATGGAAACAGAACCTGTGTGATTTTTGATAGATGATGTACTCGTAACATTTTTTCAAGACGAACTACAACATTTAAAAAATGACTTGTATGTACTTGATATCTCTAATCAATCCATGGCTCCCAGCACAAAACGAAAGTAAAACGCATACCGTTTCGCGCTTCTTATTAGTTGCTCAAAAGTAATTTGACCGTATGAAATGCATAATATAAACCTAGAAACATATACGTGAGCAGTACTTAAGCACTGTAGTATCGGTGTTAAGACATACCTCTCAAATACTGTAAATCAAGTTAAAAATATCTCAAGACCGATTCTGGTCGTAATGAAACCATGTTTCGTGTATGTTTTCTTTTTCATCTTGAAATAACTCATTTCTAAATACCTTTTTCACTGTTAACATCTTGCAGCAACTTTGCGACAAAATATACACTCTGACAGTTCATCCTGCTACCAACATTAAATAAAACAAATCTTAAGATTTCTATATTTATGTCTTTATTTAGTGGTTTCATTAGTGACAAAGGCTAAACTTTCTTGGAAAAATGTATTTTATGTGTTGCAGAAAAAACTGACTTGCTTTAACAAAATATGTTTACAAATCCTTTCACCTGGCATTTTCATAGTTAGAAATTATGGAACGCTCTGTTAAAAGCAAGGGAGTTTTTATGTCCGTTGCAGTTCTTTTGCAACATGAATATAATTATATCGTTATTAATTTCTTGAGATACGCGATTCCATATTATATTCCCTTTTAATCAAATTCTAAAAGTATGCTTGTTGACTCCGGTATCACGTTAGTTAAAGACTTCGAAGCTTACAATGTTTAGGGAGAAATGGAATACTGGTGTGTATTTTTTTCTTTAAAGTACCGAGACCAGCCATATACTGTATGTTTATGTTAAGATTTCCCTTCAGTGGTAAAATTAGATATGAATATTCAATACATAAACGGGAACAGTTAAGACATTAAATATACATATACATATTGTAGACAGTACAGTTTGCATACGGTAATATGTTTATGTTACGTGATTAAAAAATAAATAAATAAAACTGGAAGGTCCAGCACCAGCTGGATTTGAACACACAACCTGCCAGTTGGTAGTCACGCACCTAGACCAGTAGGCTACAAGACAGCTCGCATGAACAAGCAGGCGAAACAGCCCTACACAGCCCTGCCGCAGTACACGGATATAATCATACCGTTATTAATTTCTTGAGATACGCGATTCCATATTATATTCCCTTTTAATCAAATTCTAAAAGTATGCTTGTTGACTCCGGTATCACGTTAGTTAAAGACTTCGAAGCTTACAATGTTTAGGGAGAAATGGAATACCGGTGTGTATTTTTCCTTGTGATATTTTAAGCTCTAGTTGAATGATAGGTGTCGCATTTTAAATCATTTTCGTAGCTAGAAATTATGAAACGCCCTGTTAAAAGCAAGGAAGTTTTTATGCCCGTTGAAGTAAAACAAAATGCCTGACAAAGTATGGCTTGGACAGATTCCAAGTGCTTGTACAAATGTGCTAAAGAAATTATACTTTGAGTATACAGCTTGTCCAAAGTCATCCATTATTAATACTATTAGTAATATCTTCAGTAAAGGCTTTGATATTTCTGATAAAGGTAGGTTGTGTACTTTTGTCCAACTGGGCAATCTTGCTTTCATAAAATATACCAACATTTTAATGACTGATGATTAACATGCTGTAATACACAGTTCAAAATTAAAGGCTCAAACGCTGTACATGAGAGGTTAAGCTCCCCCTGGCGGTTTTACAAGGCGACGCCGGATAGTTAACCACGTGACACCACGTTAACTGCGTCATACCGCGTGATACTGTGACACGCCCACCGGGGTATGCCGCGAAATACCTCACGCATTTTGAATGGCTGCATCTGTATTCTAGAAGTCCCATCCGTCTAGGGATCAAAACAGAGATGGTCTCGAGTATTGCCCGTGTACTGATAACTCTGTACAGACTTGTAAAAGCTACTGTATCATTTATGCAGTCTTAATCTACTGCCTAAAACTGTTTTCTGTGTTCACATCTTAGTGTCTGTATTGCTAAATGTGTTCCAAACTGTGTAGCAAGGGAATACTTGGAACAACTGTGTTTTGACCATTTAAGCAGGTGATACGTTCGATTAAGTCATTTCATAGATCATTTGAAAAGCTAATACCAGTAACTTGTACAGTACCTCTCAAGCACAACTGTTGCCTATTTTTGACTTAATTTAACCAATAAATGTCCTAAATTGATCGAAACTTGCATAGGTTTAATTTTTCCAAATTGATTGTTATAAGAACTGTTAGATTGTTGCTGTCCAGGACCAGTGGCAGCCACTCATCTGTTAGAACATTCAACTAAACAAGAAGGAGCTCATAGCATTTCCTGTGCAAAAAGTGAGAATACACTATGCCATTAGAAAATCTTAAAACTCACACTTCAACTGCTTTTTGTTGCTTTCTGAACATAAAATAGCAAACAATATGTGAATGCATGAGTGGCAAGGAATGTGTTCATCTGAGTTTACATTGGCAAACTATGCTTGCATATGTAATAGAACCAAATGTTTTAATCACACTGCTGCGATACCATAACTTATTAAAAGAGATAAAAACACAATCTGAGTGAAGTACAGTATGTAACTTTGAAGTCTTTAGTGAATGCATAATTAAACTACCTATCAACCTACACTAGATTTCAGTAATGCTACATTTCAATTGACAGGAAGCCCATGAATAATCACTGAGTGGTTGATTTTTCACACAGTAACAATTATCAGATGGCCCAGGTCTGCCAGTATCTGTTAAGGGACAGAAGCAGTTTGCACAAAAAATATGGGAGCTTGATTTGTGACTAGCGTATGGTCACAATTAGTTGACAGATAAACTAAGACGATGATGATTCAGCTAGACATCCTTTAGCTAGCCAGGGGCCTGAGGCTTTTCTCTTCCTATGCAAATGATAAACAGGTAATCATAAGTATTAGTTGACATGTAATTCACTTTTTGTTGGTTTACTTGTTCGCTAGGTGACTCATTACACCTTACCACAGTAATTAGTAATGCATGTTAGGATGAAGTTAAAGTGAACCAGTAAAATACTGTATGTAAACTAAATATATCAGTATTATGCTGTGTTTTATGCCATCCGTTGAACCATGGACTACTATTCAATGAAATTACAGTAGGTGCTCTGAATCTAGAGCAAATCTGATGTTCAAATTAAATTAACGTTACCTTTTTAGAAGTACAAAAAAGGTGGAGAAATTTTTAGCTACATTAAATATATTTTAATGCATGTGCTTTGATATGTTTAACTAGCTGCCAAGGACCAAGAAGATATTTCTGTAACCAGTTTAAGCAATTTGTTAATTGAGATGACAGTTTTGTGTCACACAAACATCAGACAGAAAATCAAATGAAAAGAATAAAACAGTATGGTTTCAATATGTAGGCTTTATGAATGATTTTTTGTCCATTCTAAGTTAACTTTAGTTAGTGAGGAAAATCTAGAAATGCATATTTGTTTATCTAAAGTCTCTGTTTATGGATGACTTAGTAGCAACAGGAGTTGCTATGGAGTAATTTTATACACCTGGCAAATATGATAATTTGTAAAGACATTTAATGAATATACTAATCTATAGTGTTAGCCACAGAGAGTTTCAGGTTTCTGGTTATTTACCTACATAAAATATAAGGTGAAATGTGAAAATAAGAGTATTATAAAATGTACTTTTTTTTAATATAATTTTTGTGTTTAGTAAAATCTGGTGCTCTTAATAAAGCATGCTTTCATACATTGTCCAGAAAATACTGTAATGAAGTTTTGGATGACTGGGACTTTAAGAAAGACTTTTGAAGGCCTTGCTTTCAATATACCTGGTGCCCCTCATTTACCCAGGACTTTTGATCTCTTTGTGAAATACCTGTACATACCTGTACAGGCTCAGCAGTCTTTCTCCATTGCCTGCTATTTCTTTGCTTCTGCTCCAAGTACTTCTTCCTATCAAGCTCTGTCATTTCCAGTTTGAAGTCACCAAGGTGTATCACTGTGTTGTTATTGGGTGCTGCATCTGATGTAGTTTATCATAGAAGTCATCTTTTTCTTCATTATTTGCTGCATTTGAGGGAGCACATGCTTGTGTTAGCGACACCTTTGTGAGTCTTGTCTGTAGTTGCAGTGTTATTATTCCTTTCCACAATGACTCCCAGTTTAAGAGTTCAGCAGATGTTTGCTGCTCAGTAGGAGCCCAAATCCTCTGTCATACAAAATGGTAACACATCTGATTTCAGGTTTTTAGCAAACCATAAGTTATATTGACATCTCACAGCTGTGCTTTACCTGAAATTTGTAATCTCTGGTTTCTCTGTATTACTGTATGTCAGTTGCATTATGTTTTTACCTGGGTAACCCTCCTTCATCATCCAAACGTAGGAAAAGCACAGTACTTAAAGATAGAAATGTTGTAATGTGACAGATTACATAAATAAAGGCATGGCAATAGTGAATAATGATAATTAAAAATAATCTGTATTAATTTTAGTCTTTAGAATACAGGATGTAAAGTATTTAATACAGAAAACTGAGGTATCAATTAATAATCACATTTAAAGTAGACTGCTTCTTAAGTCAAATTTAACTTTTAACAGACTTAATGTCAGAAAGCACCAGCTAGGACAAAGTCATTATGTTTTGTTTTTTTTCATGCATTGCACAAATTTTGCCAAACTTACTTCACTAAAATATTTGTCAACTGAAACATCTAAAAAACCTAAACTCAGAAAGCTGAGAGGACTTACTGGGGCTAGATTGCTTGATTTAAAAGTAATCAACTGTTGTGTCACTTTTTGTTCCTCATGAATCTCAGTAGAATGATTTTTTTGGAACTGCCTCGTTCTTTTTGGCGCAGGGACTGAGAGAATAGAGGTGCCTGGTATTTTACTGTCAACGTCTGTCTCTCTAGTTAGACCTCTCACTGTGGTTGTAACAGCATGCGACAGCTGTTGTCATAGAAACTGGCCTTTTCCTCATTATGATTGGCCCTGCTTTGTTTTATTCTTTCGATTTCCTGTTTTTAATGAAATTAGGCATGCAGTTAAGTGCACTTGTACAGCACAAAATGATTTTTTCCTCCCATGTGTTGTCAGAAACAGATGACATTCTATTCTCTTGACATATATCATTGGAGCCCTTGAAAGAGACATTTCCTTGGAAATGGGCAACTTTTTATGTAGCTTGGTACAATGCAATGATATATGGTATTAGTCTTTGGTTTTAATACATGGCAGTTGTTATAATAAATGTAATCTGATAATAGGCTTGAAATTGAGAATTTATCTTTATAAGATGCTGAACCATTATGAAGCTAAGTCTTAAAGCACGTTTTCAGATCTTTTCATAAATATGAACTTTTTTTTTTCTTGTGATGTCAGGTATCCTTTAATGTAAAAATTACTTATAGGTTTTTTATAACATTCCTTGGACTTTGTATTGTATGTTTTCCTATTAGCTTAGACAATTGTACCTTAGGTTTTTAAAATATGGTATTAAGTAACATGCATCTACAGTCCAGTTTTCTTACCATGACATTGACAGTTTCCAAAAAAGAGATATAAGCTTTTGTTTCTGGATAATGGTGCATTGATAATACACCTATCAATGCACAAAATTGATAAGTTCAATTTCATAAGTTCAATGACACCACTAGCATTTGTAGTTTATAAGTGTGCTAATTAATTTCATAGGGCTTCATAGTACTCAAGTAAGACATATTTAAAAGGATTTTTGAGTAAACAAAATTTACTCTTGGTAATGTTTACATCACTGTACTTATACTGTATTTTGTTTTTTTCAGCAAAGTAAAAAAACTAGGAATAGACTTCCCAAAATTGTAGGAGCTCCATAAAGGTGCCACAATACATCAGTCACATATTGTATTTTTAGGTAAATCAGTGTTCAGTTGTGTTGCTTTTGCAGATGAGATTCATCAATAAGATTGAAACAACACAATCTAAAAATCTGTTCTGTAAGCGAATTAAGAAATCAGTTGGCTAGGTAATATATTTTTACATCTTTAAATTTTATAACCATACAATACAGAGAAAATAATTAATTGTTCAAAGTATTTTCTTTTAAAACTAAAAAAACGTATTTTAATACTTCTACAAGGCTTTACTTCAGTATGTTATTTACTCTTTTAGTTTTTTAAACTATTTCAGTCCCATAGACAGGGAGAAAGAATAACCAAAACCAGTTTTCTCATGGGAATGCAGTGAAGTTATGGTACCTACTGTAACTCACTTACTCATAGCGACCAGACAGGACTTTAACTCATCAGTGACACAATGACACTCCCCATTTATACTTACAAAGCCGATAACAAAGACACTCAGTGTATGTATAACATTTATTATTTTTCCTATTTTCCTCCACATTATCCATCCTTCAGATTCACATGGTTAAATTAGCTTATTCTGACCTTTTTGCTACTGCTGAATACTGGCAGCTGCCTGTATGAGAAATTGCGCAGCTTTCGGTAAGCACTCAACAGCTGAATAAAATGATAATGCAAAGTCCCTGCTTGGTGACTTAATCAGTGAAAATGAAATGCTTTGCCTTTGAGAACATGAGAGCACACGGGCATTGTTGATATTTGGTGACTTCTAATGAAAATATTAATCAGCTTCTCTTGTTTTTTAATCTCAACAGATAAACAGTGTTTTGCCATATTAAGAAACTCTGTAATAATTACTTAGATGCTCTTTCCTGCCACCACAGTTTTGTGCTCATATCTGTTTGGAAAATGGTTTTTACAATGTTTTTAAACTTACCACAACTAGAACCTATAGAACAAGACTTGGAATGCTATGATACAGTATGCTTTCCATGATGAACCTTTTATCATTCTTTATGCAAAACAATAAGCAAAGCTCCATAGCAAGAAATTTCCTAGCGTTATTCACCTTGGCAGGAGCAGTTAGTGGAATCACTATGGTAACAGGGACACAAGCAAGAACAGAAGTTAACATGAGGTTGACTGGTGGGCTGTCTGTCAGATCAGTTAATGTTCAGCATTTAGTTATGCAATACCCGAACAGTAAAAAATGTGCAAAGATAAACCTGGTAAGAACTGCTGAATGAGAATACTTGAAAGCTGTGCTCTTTAACAGTATATAATTTTCGTGCTTTTAGCCAGAATAAATTGATCTAATCCAAATTCAAAAGTAGTAATAATATTTGTTTTGGCTAATAAAAGACTGCTGTTGTTTTGATTAAAGTTTCTTTATAAATTATTTTAAAATGAAGGCTGAGATCAACGGAATCTAATTAACAGCAGTCTTCTTCTGTATCACAATGGCATGAAGCCATATAATTAATCCATACTGTATAACCTTTATGAGGAAGCTACTTATTTCTGAAAAGGGTCGTAGCAGCATGGACTGTGCACCAGAAATGTGGCGTAATGTGGGACAGCACTCTGGACAGGATGCCAGTTAATAAACGGACATTTGTAGTCACACACACAATGCTTTTCTGTGCATTGGACTGAGACAATATAGACATAACATTTAACCTAGTGAGTATTCCCTCAGAGAGTGGAAAAAGTCTGAACATGAGGAGAACATACAAATTCCACACAGAATGTGCTCTAGCCCTGGGACCCATGAGTTTTAAGGCAGCAAAGCTAATTTTCACACACATTTTACTGGAAATTAATTTAAAATTATTATAACAATAGTGAAAGCTTTGCTTATTAATTCTAGTCTGTATAAATAAAGCAATGTATAATGTGTATTTGCAAATAGATTGTTTTTTTCCCAGTGAGGCCTGGTGTGTGCAAGCCATTTTTCAATTAGATAATTGCTAGAATCCAGTCATGAAATTTTAATTGGCCTCCTGTTTAAGAACCTAGTCACGCTTACAAATGGCGAAAGGATCTCTTCTGACCTGCAGGAAGAACTCTATCCATGCTTGTCTTGAGCATATGATGGCTGAGGACATACATCATCTGTTACAATGAGTGCACTGAAACCTTATGCCTGTTTTTTATCTGCCCTTTTTTGAAGGAAGACTACTGTAGCACAGCAGGCATCCAGGGGAGCATTGTGTATAATAAGCCAACACAAAGAACAGCATTAGAGCTGGATGCAACACTGATGAGGTTTATAACTTGGGTACCTAGATTTACAAGTGTACATTTAATGTACCTTATATCAGTTTAATTTTTAATTGGCTTTCTTGCCCTGTACATGTTCCTTATAGTTCTTTATAGGCCTTATTAAATATATTTTTGCACAAGAAAATGCTGAGATATTTGATATTATACTGTTCATTACTTTTCTTACATATTTATCCATTTCTGTTTTCCTGTACTTCTTCAGTTCATCTTGTTCTTCATTATTTGGCTTCCAGCATGGCAGGAGATGTTTCCCTGGTCTCTAAAGACTATATATTTCTTCTTGGGCAGCTCATGACATTACTGTCATAGCACTAGATTTTTCCCATATTTTTTCTGTGCATTTGATAGCTCCCGATCTGCTGGTGCCTAGAAGGTTAAAAATAATCCACACAAGGAGAAACACAATTATTAACACATGCAGTGTATACAGTCAATATTGTCAAGTATTTATCCAATATCTGGTATCACTATGATGGTAATTCTTTATGTCTTTTTCCCTGAATTGAGATGGAATCATTTTAGGAAAAAAGCATTCCAGATCACTATTTAGAGACTTTATGACTGCAGTGAGGCATTTAAAATATCGACAATTATAAGTCATTACAGTGTTTTTTTTCCATAATACAATATTAAATTCCTACTATTGCAAAACTACAGTTGGAAATAGCAAGACATAACCAGAATTACTTGACTAGGACTTAGACATTGATTTAATCATGTGTAAAGTGAACAGTTTGGTATGCCAAGAAACTGACTGAGTGTATCTTGCTGAAAAAGAAAACTTTTTGATGTGATCCTCCAAAGATTCATTGGGCTGGAGCCTGTATCTCATAATCAAATAAAGATGTGTTATCCTGAATAGGTAAAATGAAATGTGCTACGTGCTACCTCAATACTAGGTTAATTTAATCTTGCAAAACCTCTTGTCTTCTCTTTTAACGACTTTGTGCCTATCTGTATTCAGGGGAGAGAAAGCTGTAACTGTAGCATCAGACAACAGAGATTAAACTTGCTCTTAAAATGACAGTGCAGTCTGGGAAAAGGATTTCAGATTCTAATTTTCTGTATCTTACTCAGACATTTGTCATGACAAAAGATGTCATGACAAAAGCTTCACAGATGGAAGCTGAATATGACTCTGTTTATTCATCCCTAGTAGCATTGCTAACTGTTTCATCAGTGATCATTACTGTTGTTTTTTGTTCCAGAAATGACTCTGGTTATGCTCTAATGGTACCTACAGAGCTGTATCTTCAAACAATTCTGGGAACTGTACCAAACACTTTGACATACAGGAAGTGCTTATATATGTTGTTTCTTCTCCCCAGGTAGTAAGATTTACACAGGCATGTTGGATCTTCAGTATCAAGTCCATTTCACTGTATTCTGAGTATGTTTATATGGGGTTCTGAAAAAATGCAGCTTACAATGCGTAAAAGATATTAGTATGATTGAGGAAGACTAGATATTTAGACCTATTTCATTTCCTGACATATGTAAAATATATAATTTGAAATAGTCAAATACTTTTGTTCCACATGGAGAGAAAATGATCACCAGTGCTTTTTTTAAGCAAGAATGTGCCGTGTAGTATTTGTAGTCCAATAATGCATTGAACATGAAATGTAACAAGAGTTAATTTGGACATAAAAGGGATGTCATTTTTGTACTGACTAAATAATTAAATGAATCTCTGATCTTTAACATACTGTACATAATGTTTGATTTCCAGGTCATGTCCAGTAAAAAATAGAGGTCTGGATACAGTTTTGCATTTTATTCTATATTAAAGTGCTTCAGGTTTTTAGGGTTTTTTATGTTAAGTGCAGTTTCATTTCTATGGTATTGCAAACATCTCAAACTTTAGTCTTTAAAGATAGTTTTAACAATACTTGAAATACTGTTTTATTTTGTGACAAATACAGAAGGCTTGAGTGTGTCCTTTTTAACCATAAACCATATGACACAACAGCAGCCTTGTTGGCCTTGCAGAATAAGATTATATTTAGAGAATAAGAACATATGAATGTCACCTCCATGTTCTGTGTATATTTGCAATATAAATTATGCTGACATTAATACAGTAAGTCTTTGACCTGATTTAAGAACTTAAAGTTTATACTGTATACTTAAGGATATTGGTATCAATGCAGTATAGTTTAACTACAATGTGGTTCAGTATTGGTTCTTCTGCAGGTAATGTTAACAGCCATCATAATTTCCAAGCCTTTGCTGGGGTTTGGGGGGGTGAAAGGACAGTGCCTATATTTAAAGAAAGGGAAGCTATGCAGATGTAATACCTGAGAGATTTGAAAAAAAATAGGTTGAGGTCTATTGTATTTTGGGGGGGAGGTAGATACCAGATGCATGTGTGCACACAGTCATGCAAAATCAATAAGGTCAGAAAGGAATGGCATTTCTTTACAAATCCATCCATAGTGTGTATAATATACTCTGAAGCATGACTAATGCCAGGATTAGGAAGGAAGTAAAACCTTTGACTTAAGTAGGTATTCATTTTTCTTCTGTCACTCATCTTGGTTGTTGTAGAAAAAAGTAACTTAATCACAAAAATGATCATGTAGATTACCTCTAGGCTTGCTTAAAGGGTTTCAACACATTAGGAGTTGAGTTTAGAAACAAATTATTACATTTTTATAGAGGCCGGAGGGCTCTTATATAACTCCTTATATACAAATGATAACAAATACCACAGAATAAATGAAAATCTTGTCTGAGTAATGTGGGTGTTAACGGTATTTGGCACAAATAAGTACAAAAGACCTGAGTTACTGTTTCAGTCTATCCCATTAATAAAAAGTTTGCAATGTAAAATTGCTAAAATTTTCAAAATTCAGAGCAGTTGTTTGTATTTTGTTTAAGTAGAAGTGCATTGTTTTTTCATACTACATCTTAAAAATGCAAAATGTTCAGTGCATGTACTATACAGTAAAAAAAAACAAGGAAAGTTTAAACATTACTCCAGAGAAAATTACACGCTTATCCATTTCCTGCTTTCATCCCACATATTTCAGGTTGATTCATGACATTTTTATTCAATTGGTATATTCCTACTCATTAATCAGTGTACAGCAATTTTTAGTTTTTTATTGGAAAATGTGAATATAAGGGAGATTAATCACTAAAGTTTTCTGCAGCAACCCTGATATTTCAGAGTTATTAATGACACATGAGTTGTCTGTAGGTTGATAATGAAATAAGTTGGTTTTCATACCCCTTCCCCCCTTAAATATATAACAAAAATAATTTGTGTTTAAATGTGTTACATATTTTTGCCGTACAAAGGAATATCACAGAAGATTCTAGTTATCACAGAAAGTTATACGTTTTTTTTCCTAAAAAACCCATATACTACATATACTGTTTAATCACACGCAGTAGATTTACTACAAAATAAGACCACATGAAATGTATTCCTCCTACTACAGTTATTGATTGTTTTCCAAACATTAAACATCTGTCTGTACAAAAATGGAAGGTCAGCGTTTTGATGAGAAAAGTTTTTGATGAGAATGATCAAGAGTGCCGATGGTATGTTCTCTCTGAGGCACACTCTCTCCATTCTGTGTTCTTGCTGTCTCCCTTTTCCTGCCTCATTGTGAAATGCAGGTAGGGGCCACCTGTTATTGATAAAACTGAAAAAGATCTTTTCAAGTTCTAAAGGGGGGTGGAGTTGGGTCAAACCACATATTCAGAGAAATCGGAGCCGAATTGGGTGCAGTACAGTACATATAAAATTCATCAGTAAAGATACAAACCTATAGTTACATGTGTCATGCATCTGTACTATGACTTAAGTTTTTAGTTTGGCTTTGCAAACCATAGTTGTTTTTAATTATAATTTACATTGCATGGTATGTCTTCAAAGCAGATCTTAGTAGTTTTATATTCTTTGTCTGAACTGGACAGGGCCTGTTAAAAAATGTGGACAGAAAAGTAATCAAAAGATGCCCCTTACCAATTAGAATTCACTGGTTACTTTTTCCAAAAAAAAATTGATGTTATAGACTCACTAGTTAAATGTTTTTGATTGTAAACAGTGTTTTATTTTTCTGTAAATCCACCTACCTTTTATTATTTAATGTATATGGTATAAACACATGAAACCTGGAATTTTTGATTGCTTCATGGATGCGCTTTAAAGAGAGTGTCTTTACTGTATTGCATTATCTTACATTTCAAAGGGAAACTTACGAAAAAAAAACATGTCTGAGTGACTTCTCTTTTCATAGGAGCATTTAGGTTTTGGCACAGGTGATAGTTTGACAGAAGCCTGATAAAACAGTGGAGTCATACACTGGTCTATCTAGGGTTGACAGTGTCAGAGGGAGAAGCCTGAGGGAGAGCATCATTGTAATGAAATGTGTTAGTTCAAGATCTCAGTTTGCTATCCCCTGAGTATTCCTAGGCTATCAGTTGTCACTGGGTATCTATTGTTTCCCTTCACTAGGGGCACAGCAGCGCAGATATGACAGAGACGAAACCTTGCCTGCATCTGCAGAGAAGCGCAACTCTAACAGTGACAAAAATGATCCTGTGTTCATCTGGGGAATCTCACACAGACCAGTTCTGAGGAAAAGCATCTCAGTTGATGATCGTTTGTTCCAGCAGCCACACAAAGAGCAACACAAGCTGCTTAGCAGACTGGAGAGAAGCAAGAACAAGCTGAGGAGCATACATGTGAGTAGCATTCTCTCAATTGGGAAAAGGTGTGTGTGTGTTGGGGGGTGGGGGGGGGCTTCATAGGATTCTCATATCAAGTGCTTCGACATTTTCTAAAGAAATTATTTGCTTTGGCTTTTGTAGGTTTGGGGATATAAGTATGCTTTTTTGGTCTATGTACAGTGAGTTGTTGCTGCTTCTTTGGGGACTGCTTAACTTATCCTGAAGCACAATGAAGCTATAGCAGTAACTATAACAGTATTAGCACCTTATTGAGCTTGCAAAAAACGTCATGTACATTTTACATGGTAAGCAAATAGGTTTGTTGAGTGTTTGCGTAATAATGTTCCTTGGCATGTGATTTTATTTAAAAGAAAATAGGACCTACAGTAATTGTTATTTGGGAAAAGTTGTTGAAGTTGCCAGGTAAGATCATAGTGAATCTGTATAAAATGAAGCTCAATAGGACACTAAGGCTTGGCATTAATGCAAGAATAATGAAATATACAACCATTTCTCACATAAGATAGGCCAAATAAAGAGGCCTTTCTGTGAAAGACGTTGCCTGGAGAATGATAGTTCTGCTTCAGCAGCAAACAGACTAGTCCAGAGAAACCAGGAAACCAGTTCTCAGGGATATGTCACATCCTAGAAAGCACAAGGTCATTGTGCTGGCCCAGGGCCACCACAACCATGTGATCCATCTTGTTGAACTGTTTTCTCACCATAGAGTCTACAACATGAGAAAATCAAGGAAGAAAAATTCTAACCAAAATGATCATATCTTACAACCTGAATGAAAGTCTTTCTTACACAGAGGCAGTGCAAGGGTAACATCAACAGCTGAGAGATACTATCGCTGTCTTCTATGGGAAGGCTATTACTGAATACTACCATTCTGCTCTTAACAGACCTGACAAAAGACAAAAAGGTGGAGATGTTGTAGTGAGTGCTACATGTTGAAAAATTCAAAATACTGTAGTGGAGTGGACTGATGAAGTCATTAAACCACAAGTTGTTCTGGTCCTGCAAAATCATAGTCTGTAAGTTTCAATTTTCCAGCAGCACCACACAAGACCACGCTGTGCTAAAATTCCAAAGTCACAACAATACTGAGATCTTCCAATGGCCAGCTTTTTTCCCCTGACACGAGTCCAGGAGAATATCTCTGAGGTCATCTCAATGCCATCAATAAGAAAGCAATTGGGACTGGCCAAGCCTTTGGTCACTCATAGCCAAGCTACACAGAAGCATTAAAGAGCATGAAGAACATGTGACAGACCAATGTCTAAGAGACCTTTGGAGTGGGTCTTCTTTTGTTTGATTAAACACCCTTCTGGAGAAGCAGCTCTTCATTCTGGTGATAGAATTATGGTTTTATGATTAATTTGAAGTATCAAAAAATTGAAATTAATTTATGATAAAATCAATGGTCTGAACTCTTGGGAAATGAAAAAATAAACACTTACAAATTATGAGAAATGCATTTAGGTGTTTTCCTAATTTGAAATAATTCTGTAACAGTAGATATTTTGTATAACAAATAATATACAGTAATAGTATAATAATAATCCCTTGTACCTGTGGATGCTTTAGATAATGAAACCACTGTACAGTACATTCATTATAGAATAGGGCTGACTTCATCTCCAACTGAAATGCAGCACCTAATGGTGTATCCTGCAGCCATTCTGCGTCGGTGGCTCACTGCTGGGTCTTTTAGAATGTGGTCAGAAATCAATAAAAAGAAGTGAGTAAAATTTTACATCACTGTTGTTTCACATGCCATTCTTTGTGGAAAACATGGAATGATATTGGTAAGATGGCAGGGATGCATACTGAACATCTAATATGAGAGTGAACTGCCTGGTATCTTCACACTTGCAACATTGTTGTATACTGTATGTGAGAAGATTGCTTGACATTTAAGACCCTAACACAGCTGTGAATGCTATGATTAGGACATTTGTCCTTATAAGTTCTACACTTTAAGTGTAGAGGATACCTGATTAACAACTGTCTCCCCTAGTAAAAATGATCTGAGTTCTCACAGTAGAATAGGGACGTTAGCTTCTCCATAGCATATGAAAGACTTTTCAGTGTGTTCCTGGAAGCAGATTGAAACTATTACGTTTTACCACAGAACTATTAGGTCGTATATTTGCCAGTTTGTTCATTGGGTTAAAACAAAAATCCTCAGTTGTTAAAAGGTAATTTATGTTGAATAATGCATAAAGTTGATTACATAAACTTTTCATTCTAGAATAGGACAAACTTCATATGTTTTGAAGGGTGCTTTTTCAATACAATGCTGGCATGTTGTTGCCTCAAAAGCCCATAACATCTGCCATGAATTAAATGCAACATATAGGTTACGAATAGCACTAAAAGAGCACATGAGAAATTAGCCATGAAAAATCATGCATACTGATGAAGAGTCTACAGGGATCATATCGGAAAGCCCCCCCAAAATCCTGTTTTTCTGTTATTTCAAGTTTTGATCAATAAAACTAAAATCTTTTCAATATTTAAACAATACTTACCACTCTTATAAATTTATGAAGCATTAAAGAAATGTATGATTATTATTTTTTTTGGCTCTGAGAAAAGAAAATAGCATTTTCTGTATCTTCAGTATTAAGGTAATTGAAACAGTTCACTTATGCTAATATTAACCTTTCACGGAACCCTTTATATCTGTTCTTTCCCTAAAGGCATGGAATGAATTAAAATAAATACCATTTCATCTTTTTTTTTAGGAAAGCCTGCACTGTATTTATTGAATTTTACCTCTTAGGGTTATGTTATTGTAAGAATTATATCGAGCACTGCAAGAATCGCAAAGCAGTTGTCCAGAGCAAAATGGCACGTTAGTTCTTAATTCCTTGTAGACAAGAAAAACAGTCCTGTTCTAACACATCCCAATGAAAAAAGGTTACATGAGCTACCCTATGTTTCTTTTGCACTGGAATTTTTTTATTTCATTTATTTTTAAAAACTAAAATGAATATGTGAATCAGATTCACTTTCCTGGTCTTCATCTTTTAACCCTGAATTAATAAAACAGCTTTAGTAAAAGAATTTAAAGCTGCTGTGTTCTTCAGAAACATCTTTGGAACACGTTTTTCATGTTCTGATTTAGCTTGTTTCATAAATTGCTGCATAACCAATCACAAAATCTATTTTATTTGCTGAGTGATTTTATTCTACTGAAAATGTGATCAAGGTACTGAATGAGTTTTGATGGTATTTTCTGGCTTCTTCCTACTAACCTTCTGCTATTCGTCACAGCAGTAAGTAGGCTGCAGAATCATTATTGTATGTACTGTAGGAATGGATCTTTTTTATGTTACAAATTGCTTGTCAAGTAAAACCCACATGTGGCTCAGTAATGAAGGAAAGGTGGTCTAAGAATTTCTTACATTACAGTGCTTTCTCACAAAACACCAGTGAAATGTTTGCTTCCTCATAGTGTGTCATCTGTTCGATGACAGTACATTTTTTCTTGCGGTTTTTAAAGACATATGTGGCCAGAATCATCCTCCAACAGCAACAGCAAACAGTTCTGTAACTGCTTGCTGTGAGTGTGGGCTGTTATTACCTTTTCTGTAGAAGGCTTAGAACATACTGTAAGTCTGGAATCTGTAAAAATATGGTTGAAGGCAGTGGGAGGTCCTTTGGGAACTGAGACATAGACTCTGAGTGATGGTTTTCAGTGAATAACCTGATTCTGCTTTTTAGTTTTATTGATAAAACACAGAGGGTTTTGAAATGCACTTTGGAATACATGATGATGGCCAATTGCACTAATATTATAACATTTGCTCTTTTATATATGGTAAGTTAATGACAATCATTGAAAGTCAGCACAAAAAGGCAGTAAAAGCTGTTGGCAGATGGAAATGACTAAAAAGGCCTTTATAAAAATGTACAGTTCCGCTGACTGTCTTGATTGATAGTCATTCATAAAATAGAGGTCATGAGAGATCTCTCAAAGTTCTGATTCATGGAAATTTTTGTCATCAGTAACCCAATATTACAGTATTTTCACATTCAGCATAGATGAATTTCACATTTGGTCGTTATGTTCCATATGGTTTTGCTACAGCATATGGTATAATTTCATATGAAGTAAGGTGGTGCCAGTTATGTCTTAGTTAAGGGAGTAATTTTTAATTATTCAATTAATTTACTGATGTTTCCATTTGACCCGCAGTATACTTGTACACCTCACATCTATTATAATGATAAAGTTTTCATAATATTTTATTAACCACTTTTAAATTTCTAATTGTTTACGTTAATCGTTTGACAGTTTATAGACTGATCTGTTACTTCCAGCAAACAATGTTGCAGTGTATTTTCTTTCCATGTTCTTATGTGTGTTATATGGGTGCTCTGGTTTCCTCTCGCTGTCCAAAAATGTGCTGGTAGGTTAATTGGCCTCTTTAAAAAAAATGGTTTTGTCCCTACTCTGAGTGTGTGTGGCCTGTGATGGACTTGCATCCCTTTCAGGTTGTCTCGTGCCTTCTTCCCAGTTTTTCCCAGGATAGTCTCAGGTCCACTGGGACCCTGAATCTGATAGACCATTATTGAAAGTGATGTGATAATAGTTCAAGTAGGTAGCTGTGTCAGCATGCGTAGCCTGTGAAGGAACAAGTAAAGGTTTATTTTATGCTCAAAAGAGAAGAAAAGAAACAAAACCTTTCGGTTGTGAAGCCTTCTTTGGGTGTGACAATGTAATCATTTGTTCCTGGGATATGATAATGACTAATAACAGCAAAAAAGTTAATTAAATTGACTTATTTCATAGACAGACTTTCAAGTGTAGAGATCTTATAGTTATAAATCCAATTAATAGATTTTAGTTTAAAAAATCTTCTATTTACAGTATGTTGAAACATCACAGATATCATTAAAAAAAGGACTGGTCAGAAATCAATCAGAATAGGAAACATTTTAACATTTTATGTTCTGTACATCGCAGAATTGTTCCTTTCATTTAAATAAAAGAAAGATAGAAAGATAGACTTGTAACTTGTCAGTTAGAGGGGCTCATACTATTTGGAAATGACGTGATATTTATTTTACTGCTGTGTTAGAGCATTCTAATGCTGTGAAAGAGGTTTTCCCTAAGCCTTCAAATAGTTCTGTGAAAACATTCATTATTTAACTTTTTCTGTTTTTAGAAACATGCTTGTCTGTAACCGCAAATAGCTTTCTTGTGAAAGTCATTTGGTGGGTAACGCACTGGCCTTCTTAAGGCAATATATTACAGAGGGACAATGTTTTGTGGTTGCTGCTGTGGTAATGAATGATCTTTTCACAAACATAATCAGACATAATATTGTCTTAGAGTGCTCCCATTCAGGAACTCAAAGATCAACAAGATGGCAGACTGCTGGGGAATTTGATGTATTTATATATTTTGGATAGGCGTAGCTGTTAAAGATAATGTTTGACTTTCGTCCATTAATCTTTCTTCAAACAAAGCTTCATTCAACAAGCAAAAAGTCAGTTAAATTACTAGGCTTTCAAACAAAAAGCAACTTGGACTGCCTTGACTTGAGCCCTAATACCAAGGTGGAACAAAGTAAATGTTTTTGAGAAAAAAAATATAAATGAATTTAGAGTTCTACCACACCGTCTTATGTTCCTAAAGAGATTTCATTTGTATTATATATTTTCTTGCAGTATATTATAAGTATTAAAATTTTACAGTTTATTCTTTAATAATTAACATTGATTTTTGGTGTGGCATTGTTTAATTTTATCCATTTGTAATATCCATTATCCAGTATTTTGTCTATCTTTTGGCACAACCAGGATATACAGTACTGTATGGTTCTTGTTGTAACAGTGCAGTTTCCTATTAAAATGAAGAGCAGTGATAGTTTTAGCATGGACCAAAGTATGTTGCTTAAGTACTTTATAATACTATATGTAATTCCTCATCTTTGCTGGCATACTTGCAGTCATGTTTCCCCCCTCTTTACAATAGAAAGCTTCAATAGAACTACCTGATATGTTGGTGTTCATCAACTTATAAAACTATGTGTTACATATCGATGAGCGGGCAGCACAATGGTGCAGTGCTGTTTGTGTGGAGTTTGTATGTTCTCCCTGTGTTCCTTCAGTCCAAAAACAAACTGGTAGGTTTGTTGGCTTTAGGTGTAATTTGTGTGTTTGTATCTGTGTGTGCCCTGCGATGGACTGGCGTCCTGTCCAGGCTGTACCCTGCCTTGTGTCTGTTGTTGCCAGGACAGGCTCTGGCTCCCTCACGACCCTGACCTGGAAGAATCAGATAGAAAATGGATGGATGGATGTTGTTGAGCACCAAAGTTGTTCAATAACGAAGGACATTAGTAACCCATTCATCATCATGCTCCTGAGTGCCTGATGGGAGAGGTAGCACCTTTGCACATTGCACTTTATGTACCCTGTCAGAAATGTGTACTGTACTGTATGTCTGCATTGTCTATAGCATTGTCTTGTTAAGTCTTTCTGTATTCGCACCGTAGACCTGGAGAACAATATCTCTGTATACTTGTATATGGCTGAACTGGCAAATAAACTTGAACTTGAACCTTCTAGAGTGGTGTTACTGAGTGACGTCACTAGTTGCTATTTTGCTAGGAAGTTGCAAGAACCCTGGCCTGCATATCCCAATGCTATCCCCTACCTCAGTGGTGCTAAGCAAGCTGTGCGCCGCTCCTTGGGAAATCCTGATTGCTGTCTGTTAGTGACATAGCTGGGGTTCGGGGCTCGCAACATCTGGATTGCACAGTTCAGCCTGCACTTGATGTGAGTGCTTTTAGTGGTTGAGCAACTTAATAGCATAATAATAGTAGTAATAATAATAATAATAATAATAATAATAATAATAATAATAATAATAATAATTGCTCACACTTATATAGTGCTTTTTCTGGACACTCCACTCAAAGTGCTTTATGGGAAATGTGAACTCCCCTCCACCACCACCAATGTGCACCATTCACCTGAATGATGCAGCAGCAGCCATAGTGCACCAGTACACTCACCACACATCAGCTATCAGTGAGGAGGAGGACAGAGTGATAAAGTCAATGTACTGTATAGATGGGGATTATAAGAAGGCCATGATTGGTAAAGGCCAGTGGAAAATTTGGCCAGGATGCTTGGGTAACACCTCTACTCTTTTCAAGAAACACCCTGGAATTTGTAATGACCACAGAGAGTCAGGACCTCGGTTGTACGTATCATCCGAAGGACAGAGCCTTTTTGCAGTACAGAGTCCCCATCACTATACTCGTGCATTAGGACCCACACAGACTGCAGGGTGAGCACCCCCTACTGGCCCCACTAGCACTTCTTCCAGCAGCAACCTTAGTTTTTCCCAGGTGGTCTCACATCCAGGTGCTTAGCTTCATTGAGTGCCCATTGTGAGTTGCAGAGTGATATGGATGCTGGCACAGCTAATAGAACTTTTTGTACTTTTTTGAAAAAAAAAAGAATCGTAAATCCTTCTCCTAAAAGAATTCTTGAATTTTGTGTATTTTGTGCTTTTGAGCCTACCTCATCAATTAGCTTATTTTCTTCAGGCATGTGAGATGTTGCTTTTTATTAGTGTTAATGGACTAAATGGAACATTAAAATAGGTTTGAAGTTTAACAACTGTGTTAAAGCACTCCCTGTCATGTTAAAAACTGTCTGTCACTGCTCCAACTTTTCTGTTTTTAAATGGCATCTTCATCTTTCACGCCCCTTCAGTTTGTGTTGTTAGAATATCAATGATAAAGGCCGACTGCTCCTCACTCCTTAGCTCTCATTGATTGATTTATTATGCCCAAAGGGACTGATTTAGAAATTTCCCATTAATACGTGTTCTCATCTGCAGGTTTGGAAAGAGCTAATGTTTTAAACATACAAAGCATATTTTTAGATTAAACCTTATGACAGCACATGGCACCAGCAATTTTCAGTGTGAATCTTTTGTTCAGCAAATTATACAATTAAAGGATTAATTGTACAATCAATGATAACATTTAAAAACAAAATCTCATGTGGTTTTGTTTACCATTTGTCCCAACATGTTCCTTCGAATTATTTGAACACAAAATAGTAATGTAATTATTACAGGCTGTCTGGTTTCTTAGATAGAATTTAATAATTGCATGTTACCTGACTTTTGTTTTCATTGCTAATGACACATGTAAAGCTAAGACTATTAAAATCAAAAGGTCAGAATTTATGTCAAATTATCTGCAATTAAAAAGGCTGTGATAGAAGAAGACATTGTACCACATGCAATGCTGTGGTTTTAATTTGTCTATTTTTTTCAGAGCCTGGTTTTAATCTGATTTAATTTAATTTACTCAGAAATGAGAGTCTTGTTTAACTGCTTTGAGCATTATGTATCCTAGGATTAGGCCCCAAGTTTAAGCCCCAAGTCTTAATTTCCTGATATGAAGGCACTGTATTTTTGATGGCGAGGGGGTGTTTTAGCTCTGTCTTTCTTTAAGTATTGTATGTCCTGGAATTCTGGGCCTGAAAAATAAGTTTTCCTTTTTGAAAGATCTAGTTCATTAACACAATCAAAGCTTTTCATGTGCCATTTTAACTTTTAGACATGCCACTGCATGTGCTCTGGTGTCCACTTTATAAAAGCCGTGCAGAAAGCAGAACACTCCAGTGTCATGTTATGAGTGGGTATGGAGTTTTTTTAATGAAAAGGTTCAAGGTTTTTTATGGGTTGTAAATGAATCATGAGCACATAATGTTCTGGAAAGAGGATAGTTTCAATTGTATTGGCATGCTTCACTTTTCTTTGAGCTAGAGCCTTGTCATTAATTTTCCCTTTGCTTGAGTTTATTTATTTTTTTATGTATGCCTTTTTCATTTTTTTTATATGTTTATTCAGGATATGAGTCATTGAGGTTGATGTTTGAATGACGATTTTATTGCTGATAGTCTCCAATGTGCACGTGAAGTTTCATACATTCTCTGTGCAATATTCGAAAGAGACATTTTTGTTCTTAAGCAAAGATGAAAACCTTTATCTTTTACATAGTCTTATCCATCCATTTTCTAACTGCTTCATCGAATTTAGGGTTGCAGGGGAGCCAGAGCCTATCCTGGCAAGTAATGGGCAGAAGGCAGGATACACCCTGGATGGGATGCCAATCCATTGCAGAGCACTCACACACATGAATACTGTACATACTGTACACTCACATCAGGGCCAGTTTTTCCAGAAGCCAGTTAACCTACAGTACCAGTATGTCTGTAGTATGTTGTCTATTGACAACAGCCACTGCACCACCAAGCCACCCCTTGTACTTTATATGTTAATTAAATTGGCTTTGAAATTACTCCTAGTGTTGAGACAGAAAACAATGATGAATTTGCCAAAATCTTTTTTACTGTAGAAAGGTCCACTACACAATTGGCAGAGATTGTTATTGATTATTGGCTTGTTATTTTTTAACGTGCTTACCTGACATTTTACATAGTCAGCCATTGCTACCTTAACCTCATAAATCAATCTAAAGAAATAAATATAGTATAGTTAAAGTTTAGAATAGTTTGAGAAATAATCCTTTTTTGTTGTAGATTTATTTCTGAGGCAATGTAGCACGGATGATGTGTCTATACTGCAGTGATTTATATTATTTTAAAGTCCTGAAGAACATTCAGCTCTAATTTCCAATTCTGATTTTCTGTGTAATACTGGAGTCCACAGAGTCATTGTGTGTCAAATCAATCTCTTGAACAAAGAAATCATTATTATTTTCATTGTTTCAGTCACATGCCCCGTTTGGATCTTTGATCTTTTAGAGCAGTATTGTGAGATTGATGTCACACCTCATTAGGATCTTATGTTGTGAACATAACGTTTTCTGTTATTCGCTGCTAGAGGTAGCAAATCTACTGTATGATATTTGTCAGTTTCAAAGTACGGGCCTTTTTATGACTGTGCTCACAGTCTCAACATCACAGGTTAAAGAACAGACTACATTATAAATATCAGCAGTAAATGTGTAAGTGTAACTATTTCAATGCAGGTAGACCACATTTTTGTAATACTAGAAGTTTAAAAGAAAGTATTTCTCTTTTGTTTTGTAACTATAAAGTGCAAAATTATAAGAAGGCTAAAAGTAACAGAACAGAATACTAAAGCTAAAACAAGCTGTCATGAGGACTGATTTTATTAAAACCCCACACTTTTGCATATTCTATCATTGTGTGCAGTTAATTTTGGAATAAAAATATTTTATATTGCCAGTTTTAACCGAAGTACAATTGATCAATCATGGGTTAGTTACTTGTCTGAAAAAAAATCACGTTCTAGTTTAGCAGCTGCTAATGAAATTGACTTTTTTTGATAAATCACTGTGCACAGTCACAATACTGTGCTTTCTTTACTCTAACATACAGAGATAACTAATGTTGCCTTGTACTATTTAACTGTGACTCGCTATTAAAAGAGAATATAATTTAATGTTTTATATTTCAGATCATTATCAAAGTTACTGTATGCTAGAGCTCTTTACCCAGTAATACTTCATACAAATCAATGCATGGAATTTAAACCTATTAACTGATTCAAAAATAATTTAGACTCTGCACCAATGTGTGATCTAAATCCATTCTCTTTTAAGATGCTTCTGAGATATTAAATAACAAATGAGCTAAATATTTCATCTTTGTTTCTTTATTCTTTCGTTATAGCAGTAAAATGTCAGGTACTATATTGTTGTCAAAACTGAAACCATGGCTTCTTCCAATAAATTGTGCTAGGTTGTCCAAATGGCCTCTTCGCATTTGTAAACTTCCTCATGCTCTTTTCCATTAATCATTGCTATGTAATTTATGTTATTCAAATAATCAAAATGCTTTTTGCCTAAATTAACAGCTTTTATTAATTTACAGGAGACTAGGTCTGCATTTCTGACTTTCTGCTATATTCAAGTGGATTTAATGATTACATGCAGTAGCAATAGAAAATCTTAAAAACTAGAAATTCTCCTTATACTGAAAAGGAGGCAAAAATAAAAAAAAATGCTTTGTATTAAATGAAGAAAGAAAATTGACTGAGCCAGTAGACATAAGCTACAGATACAGTGAGCATGCAGGAGAGCCCCGATTCAGATTTTAATATTAGAGTAGGCTTCATTTAAGGAATGATATATTTCTTGAAGATAAAGCTGTTAGAGTAATGGCCTGTGAAGTTATATCTAATTTTCTTTGCTGTGAGGATTTCATAAAAAAGGTATTGGGTTTCCTTCAACTCTCCCTTTTCCAGTTTGTCTCCTTTGCTTTTGTCTTTGTGAAAGACATTTGATAAAAACCTGTGTGTTCAACATAGTATAGCCGCTTCAAGGCTGAACTAAAATGTTGTTAAATCCATATCAGTTTCAATAAGAATGAGCCATAAGCTATACTTTGTTTTTGTTTAGAATTTTTTTTAGACTGAAAAAACTTTTTTTTTGAGACTGTGTTTGTGTATACTTATGTTTACCAATTTTCATTTCATATTCATAATTCAATTCATAAAGTGGACTAAGTATATTATATAATATATAGACAGTTCTGGTGAGGAGAACCCACAGACTCAAGAAAAATCATAGTAATTGAATGGAACTAGTAAAAAAAATGTTTTTAATGTACTATGCTCTTTCAAATCTAAATCTTTGTAACATTTCTTCAATTTATAATACGTTTTTTGTGGTTCAAAACGTTTATTTAAAAAACCTGGAGTCTAGTAAACAAAAATTATTCTGTTTTTTGTGTCTTTCATTTGTGTTTTTCATTAATTGTAGTTGATGTTGGTGCTTTACCTTCTTATGACTTCATATTCTGTCCTGGTTTGATTTTGCTTCCTTCCTTCAGCTCCACCTAACCTTACTTTTGCTCTGTCCATAGTATTTGAATTGGATTTAAGTCTGGCATTTGAACTGGCTAGTCAAGGACAGCTATTGTGTCTTTCTCCAGCTGGTGTTTTTACAGTATGTTAAAGGTTAATTCCAACCAATCATTCTATGAGCAGATGGAATTATTTTTCTTTTGATATTTGCTAGCATTGAACAATCTTCAGGAAAGTGTGCTGCTCCATTCCCACACTGCTAAAGCAACCCCATATCATTGTGGAAACACCTTCATGTTTGGCACATTTTTTTCTTTCTTCAAAGGCTATCTCTGTTTTTATCCAAATATATTGTGGTCAGTTGCTGAAAAAACAAAAGTTTCTTCAGATGTAAAAAACTTTGTGGTTTTAGAAAATACTACCTTCCTACGTTTAAACAGCAGTCTGTGACCATGAACCATTGTATAGGAGGCAACGTTTCTTGTTTTCTCTCTTAAGAGAGTTTCAATCATTAAATCATTGGTTAAATCATCATCAGACCTTTAAAGAAATATTTCACATTTGCCTTTCACTACCCAGGTTTAGTCTTCACCATCTTTCATAGTCAACACCTATTGAAGCATTCGTTAAATGTTTTTCTTTCCCTTACTGGAATATGTTTTTGTAATACAATATTCAAGAATTTTCAGTTATAATCAAGATATGTGGCATCACATGTATGGAACATATGTCTTAATGGCCGTCATCATCTGAAACATTATTTTGTTGAGATCTCTTCCATTACCATGTATTTTAAAGAGGATGTGTATTCTGTTTACCATGACTAATATTGTTTCAGATAGGGAAGAGGGTAAACTTGGGATTTTACTTACTGTAGGTAAAAAGGTAAAGGTAAAGAAAAGGTAAAGACCTCCTGTTCTTTCCATGTAACCACAGAAACCCAAATGTGTTTCTCAAGATTACACTCGATTTAGCAGTGGCTAAAGTTTTTGATGTTCTGGTGCAACTGGTGGCATTCATCAAAATGAATTTAATGTTGGAATCAGCTTCATTTTATGTAAAAATACAGAGTTCCATGTACATTATATGACTTGTTTGGACATTTTCACTTTTCCTAAAATCATTCTTTTATACTGCACTGAACACCCAAAAAGTGTGAACAATGAGAGTTTATTGTACTCATAACTATAAATATGTACTGTATATTGTTAGGAGAAGGTGGGATTTTTTATCAGAATATTGGTAAAATAATTCAATGCTCTGCATACAAACTGTAAGATTACAATTTAATGCATGAATCTTTTCTTCCATTCCAATTATAATGGGATATTCTAAAGAAAACAGTTGTTCTTACTTGTCATTCGCTGTACATTAGAAATGTTTTTCATCCTACTCAGAAGTAATAAAAAAATGTTAAATGTTAATTAAAAATTAACATAAAGTTTGATGATAGTGACACTTCCATCTCTTCAAAATAGCTCCACGTAATGTGTTTTGTAATGTATTTTAATGTATTAAACCTTAGCAGCTTGGTAGAGGTAAAAATCACACGATCATGGCATAATTTGAAAAATTGGCAATTGATACTAGAAAAGTATTAGGTTTTACCCCAAATTGTGAAAGCAAGCTCAAGGCATGCATTATCTGTGCAACACCAGTCAAATCACAGAAGGGGATTTTGGGCTTATAACATATGACACCCAACTCTAACTGTATACCCCCCAGCCTGTGTATCTTCCCTTCTGGCCCCATGTAAACTGGAGTCTGTAGAAAGAAAAATGAAGAAGATTGCAAATATCTTGGGGACAGCAATCTTCGTTGAACTTGCCCTCACACCCATGTACATGTTAAATGAAGGTAACTTTCTCACTTTGGGGAGAGGAAAGACTTTTCTCATTTTCATGACATCCGCCAAGAGTTGCCTTATTGGTGCACCAGATATACTGTGAAGCTCTGTAGTAGCCAGGAATTTATATTGTGCAATTTCTATTTTTCTATTTGTACATATGAGACTTACATGTAAATTAATATTATTATTAATAATAATAATAATTCCTTAAACTTATATAGTGCTTTTTTGGATACTCCACTCAAAGCGCTTTACAGATGATGGGGACTCCCCTCCACCACCACCAATGTGCAGCCCCACCTGGATGATGTGATGGCAGCCATAGTGTGCCAGAACGCTCACCACACATCAGCTATCAGTGGGGAGGAGAGCAGAGTAATGAAGCCAATTCATAGATGGGGATTATTAGGAGGCCAAGAATGTTAGGGGGCCAATGGGAAATGTGGCCAGGACACTGGGGTTATACAGTACCCCTACTTTTTTCGAGAAACGTCCTGGGATTTTTAATGATCACAGAGAGTCAGGACCTCGGTTTTATGTCTCATCCCAAGGACAGCACCTTTTTACAGTATAGTGTCCCCATCACTATATTTATTGTTAAATGTTTCCTTGAATTTGAAGTTTTGGCTTTGTACTTTGTATGTTTGGATATTGATTAAAATCTGAAAATGATATGGAAAAGTAGTGAGAATATACCCTGGCTTGTAGGGAACATTTTTCCCTACAAGGAGATGTTTTTCACCTGAACCAGAGAGATGGAGGGAATAAAATCAATGTATGTGAGAGGGTGAAATCTTTGAGCAATTTTTGTCATTTTTTGTAGTGTTCCTTAATATTTATTTAGGTACTGTAATGCGAGGAATAATGTGACAGCTTTAATTATTAAAGTTTTTGCATCTGCTTATTAGCATACCGTAAACAAGTTATCTTAAAGGCCTTCTTTTGAAATCCCAGAAACAGAGTACTTGGAAAGAAACATCCTAATGTTGAAGTATTTAAGTCAATTAAAAGCTTTAGCAGTACACTTTGTCAAAAGCGTCATATGTCATTCATTTACAGAGAATATTGTCACATTCAATGATGAATATTTTGCTGTTTTGTAATCCTGCCCAAATCTCTGCTGAGTACAACAAACACTTCCAATAAAAAGCTTAACACATTTTTTTCAGTTTGGTCACCATTTGTTTGTGGTTCAGAATGTCAGAAACTAATGTAAACTGTAAAGCTCATAAACAGCAGTTTTCTATTTTCTGGTCACATTTCTGCTGAGTTATTTGTGCATGTGTGTGTCTGAAGAGGTAATCTACAATGATCATTTAGCATGTGCTGACTGGTTCTGCCAAGGCCAGACATGTGATGGGTAATTGGGATGTGACTTGGATTAGAAAAAAGAAACAGAAGAATTAGATTTCTGTGGTTTGATTTTTTATGGGCTGAAGAAGGAATGCCTTTCTTTTTGGTGTTCTTGATGAGCTGTCAGGTAAATAAACTATGATTGCGACTGGGAGAAGGAAGTCAAAGTGACGCAAACATACCAAAGTTCTTAGCATCTTGCTGTCGGATTTCAACTGAAAAATTGAATTCTGTACTTGCATTGGTTAAGTAGTGCCAGAAAAGCTTAGTTTATGCAAAGGTAGTTATATATTAATTAGAATCTGGAGTTTCTGCTATACAAGAAAATATAATCATTTTTTTTACATTTTTCTTTTTGTTAAAAATATTTATTCTCAGCAAGGGAAGAGTAGTATTTTTGGTTAAAACTTGGCAATGTATAGGGGGTGAACACTCAAATTGGGGTAATTTAATTAAGGGAGTACCACAGGGAATCTGTTTTAGGACCACTTGTTCCTAATTTATATCAGTGATCTAGATTCTGCTATATTATGTAAACTAGTAAAATTTGCAGATGAAAAAACAATTGAGATTGAAAAAGGGAAACACCGAACTTGAGGAGCGCTGTCTGTCTTTTTCTTCCTTTAAAACTGGGGAAACCATATAAAAAGGCAAACAGAATGTTAGGATATATAGTTAAAACTGTTTGTTTGGGCCTCCTGAATGATCGTGGGTTGAAGCCTGGGATGCGGCACTAGCTGACTGTGGCCTGGATTTTCAATGTAGTGGTACTCAGTTGACTGAGGATAGGGTGGAATTACTCAGAAACATAGTGATCTCTGTGGCTTCCTGGGCTCATCAGGCTTGCGTTGGTAGTGGTGAGGGATGAGCCTCCCCTTATGTTAAACAAACATAACAATCATGAGGGGAGTGGAGTGTAAACATTGGTGGAGTACGAGGCTGTGTAGTCTGTGATGATTCAGTAGACTTGAAGGTGGCAGGTCAGAGGACTACCTACACGTCCTCAATGCCCCCTGTGTACAGTACAGTTATGGGGTCTATAGTGGCAACCATGAAAAATAAAATTGTCTCTACAGAGTCTGGTGGGTATAGCAAAAATAATAGGCAAATTTATAAAACAAGATGTTTTCAGAACGTTATAGAATTCCTTATATTCATGAAGTACTCATTAACTGAATCTTATTCCAGAGGATGCTGTGAAAACCTCTCTATGATTTCTAAATGGAAGTTATTTAGAGGACATTTCCATAAAAGCAAACTTAAACGTGCAGTTTTGTTTTGGAGTCAATATGTACCAACTAGATTATACTCATGGGACTGAAAGATTTGCAGTATATTTTTAGTACATTTAGACCATTGTCAGAAAATGGCAGCAATGATTTTAAAATTCCATACAATTTCTTTCTGAAATTTCCCCAGTTTGGTGCCTTGACCTTTTAAAATTGATGTAGATTTTAGAATCAATTTATACTGCTGAGTTCCAAGTGTCAGGGGTTAGGACCATTTCACTCAGTGAGTGGCTTAGCACAGAAATATAGGCTATGCTGATCACTCCTCACATGTGGTCACTTGCAGTTATAGATTTGTGTTGGTATAGTTTCAGAAGAGGAGATGACATTCACTTAACAGAAGGTGGGTGAGAAAGGAAGCAAAGAAATCAAAATTGTTTTCAGACAGAGAATTTACCTAGAGTGTTAAGAAGGTAGTTATAGTTTTGATGGAACTCCACAATTTATGAAATTGCGAGATACTGACTGAAGCAGCTTTTGCTGGGGCATGATCTCACCGCACATTATTCTTGGCAACATTCCACTAGGGTTATGGTCACGTGATGTGCATATCACATGATTAAAAGGTGTACAGTATAATTGTTTAAATGACAACATTGCGAACATCAAAAGAGTTATGCTACAGATGCAGCCATTCAAAGTGCGCGTCACAGACACGTACCGCAGGTGACGTCGCTCAGTATGACGCAAGATGACGCGTGGCACCGCAGTACGTGATTGGTTGACCGACAGGGGCACTCGTGGTCCGTTGGTCTGTCGTAGAAAGACTTACAGTAAAAACGTCTTTGCTGTGCCCGTTGTAGATATTGAATTTTACCACTGAAGGGAAATCTTAGTAGCTGAGCATAAAAAGAATAGGAGCATACTGTAACGCGTGTGAAGGCCATAAACGATATTAATTTTGGAACATAAACATACAGTATATACTGTAGCTGGTCTTGGTACTTTAAAGAAAAAAATACACACCAGTATTCCATTTCTCCCTAAACATTTTAAGCTTTGAAGTCTTTAACTAACATGATACCGGAGTCAACAAGCATACTTTTAGAATTTGATTAAAAGGGAATATAATATGGAATCGCGTATCTAAAGAATTTAATAACGGTATTCGTGTGCTGCGACAGGGCTGTGTAGGGCTTTTTCGCCTGCCTGTTCATGCGAGCTGTCTTCTAGCCGACTGGTCTAGGTGCGTGACTAGCAACTGGGAGGTTGTGTGATCGAATCCAGCTGGTGCCGGACTTTTCTTTTAACAAACATTTCTTCGAAAAAATAGAATAGCGATATTATGGACAATAAATTGACTTTTATATTTCAAAATATCGCAACATGAACGATATTTGCGATATTTTGAACATATCTTCCCTTCTGACAGCGGTTCCTCCTTCTATTGTGTGTGTGTGTGCAACAGAGTAAATTTTTATAGAGAAATGGAGGCTGGACAGTATGCGTTACAATATAAACATTTATATTGATTTAAATCGTGTTCTGATTTAAATCGCAAACGCGTGTTTAATTATGTGTTTTTTAATCATAATCAGGCTAATGCATTTCTACATTTTCTGTATGAACCAGCTTAGAGGTTCATACAGAAAGACAGCTTGTGTTTAAATTGAGTGTAAGGTAATTTATGCTTCTAAAGTCATGGTCAGCATTTATTATTGTACTGTGCTGTAAACTTTTTCTGTGCCTAGTCACATTATTTTATAGCGTTTTTATTGCGTTATTAAATCCGGTGGCGCTGTGTGTTAGAGTAGTTTCCTGACTCCCTTGTCACATGGTCTGTGATTGAATCCCATAGAACTATGACTTTATTTTTTAACAAACATTTCTTTGAAAAAATGAAACGTTTCCCTTGGTCAGAGATTAAATAAAACCTCACTCGCACCAAACAAATTTATATTTCTAAATATCACAAAATACGTTCATTGTCTTCCAATCGAGTCGAGTTGACATTGGAAGCCTGCCACACCCGGACTGTTAAACCAACGCATTAGCACGTCAAAGCCCATCGAGGGTATTGAGCCAGTATTGCCTTTAGTATTCCCCCCTCTCCCCTCAATTCAATTCAATTCAAGGTGTTTTATTTGCATGACAGATGGGTACAAGCAGTGTTGGGTATGTATATTGTAACGCTTACGGCAGACAGGCACTGTGTAAGAGCCGGCGCACCAGAGCAGCGCACCGAGGGAGCGTCTGCATTTCTAACTTAGTTTTTAAAATTAGTCAAGCAATATGAAGCATCTCCTTTTACTTAGTGCCTGAGCATAAAAAGAATAGGAGCATACTGCAACGCGTGTGAAGTCCATAAACGATATTAATTTTGGAACTTAAACATACAGTATATGGCTGGTCTCGGTACTTTAAAGAAAACATACACACCAGTATTCCATTTCTCCTAAACATTTTAAGCATCGAAGTCTTTAACTAACGCGATACCGGAGTCAACAAGCATACTTTTAGAATTTGATTAAAAGGGAATATAATATGGAATCGCGTATCTCAAGAAATTAATAACGATATAATTATATTCATGTTGCAAAAGAACTGCAACGGACATAAAAACTCCCTTGCTTTTAACAGAGCGTTCCATAATTTCTAACTACGAAAATGCCAGGTGAAAGGATTTGTAAACATATTTTGTTAAAGCAAGTCAGAACCCATTCAGAGCCTACATTACATTTTAGCGTTTCATTCTGAGCAGAAGACCCTCACACCTGAAGAAGGGGGAGGTGTTTTTCGCTGGAAATCTCGCCTGCTTCTACTTTACAACCGGAGTGCTGGCTGTGACGAATTAAACCGGTATTACAGGTTACAATCACAGACCATGTGACATGGGAGTCAGGAAACTAACACAGCGCCACCAGATTTGATAACGCTATGAAAACGCTATAAAATAATGTGACTAGGCACAGAACAAGTTTACAGCACAGTACAAAAATGCTGACCATGACTTTAGAAGCATAAATTGCCTTACACTCAATTTAAACACAAGCTGTCTTTAGCCCTCTAAGGTGGTTCATACAGAAATGTAGAGATCCAGGCTCAGAACACACAGCTTCATTAGCGAATACATATGCAGGACAACTAGAGAAGACGTTTTACAGAGGATGGATTTTTAGAAACATCCCATCAGTGACATCACTGAAGTCAACTCCTAGGTACTGTAACTGTCGTGTGGATAGTTTCACAAGAATCAGACAAAGGTTTAAGCATCGCTTGTTCTAGATAAAACTGCAAAAAAAAACAACAACCCATAATGTACTTCTTTGCGGCTCTGTTTGCCCAAATCATATATTCACAACGTGAAATCTAGAAAATAATATTACGTAACCAAAATCCGCAATATGGAAACAGAACCTGTGTAATTGTTGATAGATGATGTACTCGTAACATTTTTTCAAGACGAACTACAACATTTAAAAAATGACTTGTATGTACTTGATATCTCTAATCAATCCACGGGTCCCAGCACGAAACGAAAGTAAAACGCATACCGTTTCGCGCTTCTTATTAGTTGCTCAAAAGTAATTTGACCGTATGAAATGCATAATATAAACCTAGAAACATATACGTGAGTAGTACTTAAGCACTGTAGTATCGGTGTTAAGACATACCTCTCAAATACTGTAAATCAAGTTAAAAATATCTCAAGATTCTGGTCATAATGAAACCATGTTTCGTGTATGTTTTCTTTAAAGTACCGAGACCAGCCATATACTGTATGTTTATGTTCCAAAATTAATATCGTTTATGGCCTTCACACGCGTTGCAGTATGCTCCTATTGTTTTTATGCTCAGCTACTAAGATTTCCCTTCAGTGGTAAAATTAGATATGAATATTCAATACTTAAACGGGCACAGTTAAGACATTAAATATACATATACATACTGTATACAGTACAGTTTGCATACGGTAATATGTTTATGTCCCTAAATCAATCTCTTTTATGAGCATGTGAAAGGCATGGTGAATCACTGTACTTTGCATGATTGGAAAAAAATGCGTGATTGCGAAATGCTGTGGCGTTACTTTTACAAAGACGGTCAATGAAAAAAAGAATGTGGACCAGGGCAATACTTTGAGTTTACAGCTTGTCCAAGGTCATTTATTATTAATACTATTATTAATATCTTCGTTAAAGACTTTGATGGCTACAGCTCAAACATGAGAGGTTGAGCTTTATTAGCTCCACCTTGCGGAAATTCCGGATACTATTATTTTGCTAGCGGTATTTACCGGTAACTCGCGGTATTTACCGGTAGCTTGCGGTAGACTGCGTACAGCATACCGGAAAATAATGCGGTATCGCCCGCGCATTTTGAATGGCTGCATCTGTAGACTCTTAGTATATTGCAGATTTTATGATAGAATAATGTAGAATAATCAACTTTTATTTAGGATTCTCTTTCCTAAGATATATATTAAAATTGGTCCTCAAACCTGCAAATTGTGTGCTTTGTGACTTGTGCAACATGTGGAGTAACCTGGAAGACACCCAGCACTTAAACAACATCTTTCTTAGGAATCCTGGCATAACATTCCATCAAATCCATTTCCTTCTTGATGAATGCACTGAAGCTGGAGCTGCACGAACTGAGAGAGAATGAGATGGAGGGACTTAAATCCCACTTTCTTTGAAGTATCCACCCTGAATTGTCAAGAGTACCACTACAGACAAAATGAGCTGGTCCCAGGTTGTCAAAGCAATTAAAAGGCAGAAGCCTATCCAGATAGCCCCTAACATAACAGCACATCACCAAACAGATTTGCTTGACCCCAGAGGCTTGTAACAGACAGTCTAGACTTATAAGCCCTAGGCAGCAGCTTTCAGGATGCCATTATCACAAGCTCTGAACTCCAGACACCAGCTTCAACCACTTAACCATTACTTTCACTGTCACTGATGTGACAAAACCCACAGGCAAAAGAGATGTTGTCACTGTTGGAGACTCCTTGCAAGACATATCAAGAACCTTGACTCAAAATCTGGATGCCATCTCCATGGAGTTGACATTATCTATAGACAGAGTCCGGAGATGAACTCCTAGCATAGGCAGATGAAGACCCTGTTGTTATTTTCTATAAATATTGGGATAAATGACAAGAAACATTGGATACAAACTAAAGGCAGGGGCAAGACACTGGTCTTTTCAGGAATCCTGTCTACAGTACACCAAGGTGAACAACTGTGAATAGAAATCCGTAAATACAGCAATTAGCTGAAGTCATGGTGTACTGAAGAAGGATTCAACCTTCCTGTTTCAGAATCTGTTTATGCAGGTGTGATGCAAGACAGTCAGCACAAAAATGCATAGTGAAAAATTAAAAATATTTAGCCTTGAATGGAAAGGGGGAGAATCTAAAGACTAGGAAATTAAATGCTAAGTGTATTAGAAAAAAAATGAATCTAACTCATTGGCAGGTGATTAAGATATAATTGGAATCACAAACAGAGGGCTAAAAGAAAATTATAAAGATTATGAAAAATATACATCAAACAAGCATTTATACACAGGAATGAAATATGGATCATATTACAAAAAACGTTTAAAAGGTATAGGGTTAAAGAATCAACATTGAAACACAAACCAATTAACCCAAGTGAAGCTATGGGGAAAAGGTATGCATACTGCAAAAAAGTATTTTCTTACACAAAAGGTTGTGGAATTATGGAACACATCATTCAGATATTTTGTGGAAGCTTAACTCTTGGCTTCATTCAAGAAATAGCTGGATGCGATCAATTAAATACAGTACTAGCAGACAAAAAATCTTCTTTTTCCTTGAAAGTGAAAATAAATGTTTTTGGTTTGGAGATTTCTTTAGGTCATTGTTGTCATTGTTTTTTCTCTTTACAGTGTGGAATTAGCTTCTACTAGTTCCACTATTTCACTTAAGATGTTAAGTATAGTAAAGGTACTTTGGGCAACAGGAACCTTTGATATATGGTGGAGTGATTTCAATGTATTTAATGTTTCTTTGGCAGAAGACACATTTTTTTAATGCTGTGTTGGGACAGTTTTCAGTACAGTTCAGCAATGTTTCTTTCATATGTGATTACAATTTGTAGTGCCCTTTCCAACAGCTACTATTCTTTCATTGTACAAAATAGTTGCTAATTCAGTTGTAGCAAATGCTAACTTGAACTTTAGAAACTGAAGCATGTTGTAGAGTCCAAAGCAACAGTAGAGAAAAGGTCATTGTATAACAAGATGACAATATAAAAGATCTTTAGAGTTTTTAATAGTGTCAGAATATGAACTTGATGAAACTAGCAAAACCTTATAATAGTAAACATTTTTGAAAATTGACTGCAAGATATTGGGGTCAGCAAGGGAAGTTGTACCGTTCAAAAATCCAGCCTAGGCATGTATCCAGCAGGGAGTTTTCTGTGTGAAACAAAAATTCTGACATTTGAAATCCAACACTTTCAGCATAGTATTGTCAGTTCAGAGCTGGGGCAGGTGTTGTGCACGCATAGCATTTGTCGTTTTGTTTCTTATCATTGCTACATAGTGTAACAACCTGAAGAGACAAACACCCATTCCTATAAACCTACAGGATGACTCCAGCTGTTTGCAAGAATGGAATTTGTGTGTAATGCTGCTGAATTTGATATAACATGAAGCATCCGTATGAATGCAGTGCTCTTAGTATTTTGCTATATTTCTGTTCTGTTACTCATAAAATACATTAAATTACTCATTTACATACATAAAACTGTAAACATCAAAGTATAAGTTCTTTAATAATCAAATGATATTTAGACAGGCAGTGTACCCTAGATAAAGTGGTTTTATGAACAGATAACTCCAACATACAATTGCTTTTTTCATTTGTTTTTTAGTTACTCTATTTAAACAGTGTTATTTGATGTTAATAGCATAATTGGTCACTTCTGCATTGTGGGTTGATTGAGAGGTACATTAGTTGTGGATGTTGAAGAACAAATTGAGAACTAAAGAATTAAAGGCAAGGAAGTGCTTAACAAGAAGTCTGTGCTAAAAAATGCTCCACATTCTCTTTGTTTAAAGTGCTTTTGGAAGGTACAAAGTTACATAATTTACCAATACCACTTTATACTTAACCTTGTTTCAGACACAGACTGTCATGACTTATGCTTACTATTGTATATTATATTATAATTGTAACTGAGCATTTCCTCAGCTACTGTATGTTGAAGACCATTTTTACACAAACAATTAACATATTGTATTAAATATTAACATGATTCTTGTGAATAGATACTGTAAACAATATGAGGGATCACTGTAGTATTCCATTGTTTGAAGCATTTGAAAAGCCCGTTCAATTTAAAGACATTTTAGTGAGTTCTAAAATAGTTGATTCAATTTAAAGCTAATAAATAAAATAAACAACTTAATTTAAATGTTGTAAAGTCAGATGTGGTGTACTTTGACTTTAACTTTACTAAATCAAGTCACGTTTATTTCTGTGCAGCATATCAGAAATATAATGATCAGGATCAAAAAAAGTGTTCTACAAAAGTAAGGTTTGATTTTTTCTGTTTGAGAAATTAATATCAAGGAGCCTTATCAAAAATAAAAAAAAACTTGTATTTCATCCAGCGAAGAAAAGTTTACTTATATAACATTTTTATTTTCAATTAACTGAATTTTATATTACTCAATCTTGATGTAATAAGTGCTCACTCATGAGAGACTTTAACATGTTCCTAGTTGTGTGTTTATAAGGAAGATGTTTATTGTCAGACATGGTGTTTGCATCCACTAACAGTCTCTTACCCTAATTAAGAATGCATACACATGCTGATTTAGAAACTACTGTAAGTCAACTTTCTGTCTGGTTTTAATCAAGAAAATTGGTTTGGATTAAATTTAGACCACTCTGAAATCCTCAGAAATACTGGAATTATTAACACTGTTTGCATTAAACAAGCAATGACAAATATCTGTTTATTTAAATCTGGAATCCCCCATTGTCAATTAGCACAAGAAAGAACTTATTTTCTGTCTCCTGAGTGCACCACAAAATATGTCTGACTGGCTTAGTGAAACAAAATTCTTTGCTCTGCCACTGAAGAAGCGGCCAGCAAGAATGAGCTTCATACCGTAATTAAAGCCCCGAGCTGGTTTCATGGTTACAATAAATACGCTTTAAAATAAAGATGAATTACCTTTGCTGTATGTGTGTGCCAGGGCTGTTTTTTTTTCTTTTTATAAGATTGCTTACTTCATGAAGTGTAGTAAATATTTGTAGCATAAAATAAAAAATCTAGATGTTTTAATGCTTAGGTTAAACTCTATTTCTGAAGTATTTATGAGTTATTTTCGTTTGCTTTTTTGTTTTATATTTAAGTTAAAAAAATCTAATTGCTCAAGGGAATAGCGTTGTATATTAAACCCCTTCCCCCCCACCCTCCACACCTCCTCCCCCCTTCCCGTTCACTATGGGCCAACACAAGCTCTGCATTCCTTGGAGGGCTTCTCATGTTTACCTCTCGACTGACTTCAGACTTAGTGTCCTCTCCTTTCCTTAGTGGTTTCTGGCAGGCAGCAGAGAATTCCTGCATGTCTATCACTTTAATCAAGAATCCAGACCCACAGTCAGGCTTGCAGTCAAACACAGCAATACGAAACACTAAACGTCAAATGAGCTACACATTTTGTTTGGATAGAGTGTAGTGGAATGGTTTTCTTTTTTTTCCCCTTGTACAAAGAGGGTACTTCCTAAACAACACCAAAAGGGGGCAAGCTTACACTCTTAACCTATCTGTAGCATTTTAACATTTTTATCAAGAATTACAATTAATAAACTGTAGAAAAAAATGGGTTTTAATGCATGAGTTAGTTTCTTCTCTATTTGTGTACAAGTTTGTTTTCACTTGATTTTTATTTAAACATAAAAAAACAGCTCTCTACATAGAATAGAGGAGGTCACATTTAATAAATTCGGCATTAGCTCCTTGGTTTGTAATGGAGAGAGAAGAAAAGGTTTGTTGGAGGAATTCTGGGTGGGAGGTTTGATTAAAGTATCACATCAAAATCTATAATATCTATCAGGGTGGCACCATGTCATGGCAGTTACTGTAGCAGTGCTGCCCTACAGCTCCACCATTTTGGATTTAATCCTGAAACATGCAGGTTAGGTTTGATTGGCTCATACTGGGTGGGGATTTTGTTCTCAAGTATTATTAGAGGTTAAGATTAGGTACTTGATCACTAAAGATCAAATGGCCCTCTCTCATCTGTGGACATTTTGATGTTTCGATCGATAGACAGCTTGTGTATACACCTATACTTCCAGTGGCCAAATTATTAGAAACTACCAATGAGTACTGTGTTGTACCGATCAATCAAAACAGTTTTTGTTTTTGTGCAAGAAAGTGGTGTAGAGATACCCCCGATGTCCTTAGTGGAGTGATCATAAGTTGCTGTAACGGGAGCCGGTCTAGGCTCCCGCGAAGTGTAGTTCAGGACCCTATGCAGATCGTTTAATCCGAAAGTAAGTGGAGAAGGACTTCCGGGGAGGGGACGAAGAGGATCAGGACGGGTTGACAGATGGTGATCTGGTGCCAGAGGGGGCGTGGCAATGGCAAACAAGTTGAGGAAGTCCAAAAGGGTTGAATCTGGGGCGCAGTCCAAAGTCCAAAATTGGGGGATCCAACCAAGACGAAACAAATACAGTTAAAATCCGGAACGGGATCCAGAACAGGGACAGGGAACCTTGAAGATAAAAACCGTAACGAGGCCAGGCGCCCCGAGACTCAGCAGGTCTGGACGCTGATTGGAAGCCTAAGCCCTCAAGCTGCGGACATAGGGTGACTTGATCCTAGGCGGGTCTCCGGGCGTCCGTCTTCCAATGCTAAGCCCAGCACAGCGGAAACGCCTGCCTTAAATAAAGACAGACAAAACAGGGGGCAGGTGCATGAAATCAACTAAAATAACGAAAGGGCCGGAGCGTCCTTAAGAGGAGGGATTATGATCGTGATAGTTGCTAAACAAAATGTGCAAAAAAATTGAGTTTTGAAGGCAGCAGCCTGAAAGGAGGGCACACAGAGCATGTCAGCTTGTATTCTAATGTGCAATTTGGGATGTAAGTTCAGAAAGTTTTCAGTCCATACAGGGCCTTGACAGTAAGAAAAATAATTTTGTATTCCATTCTTTTAAGTCAAGAGAAGCCATTGGGGATGAGACAAGATGGAGTATGATGAGGTTATTGGTTTAACAATTTGGGTTTTGAACTTACTATAGCCTGGCAATAATGAGTTTAACAAGATCAGGATTGATTAAAGCTTCTCTTTTATTATCACTGTATCAGTTTTATCCATATAAGGTTGTATGAGACCAGCATTTCTAAAGTGAAAACAGGATAATTTACAAACTGATTAAATATTCTTCTTCAGTGTCAACAATGACACCTAATTTCTTTATCACAGAACTGATGTAAAAGAAATTATGATGCAGTGTAATTTACTCAGACATATGGGATATTTCTAAGATGTGGCACATATGACCTTGAGCTTGTTTATATTTAATTAGAAAAAGTTGTAACACGTCCAGATTTGAATATCTCAGAAATATTCTGACAACACTGAGACATCTTCAGATAGAATGGGTTTAATAGTGATGTAAATGTGACCATCATCTGCATACAATTAAACACTCTATTCTGGATGAGATGACCAAGGGAAAGCATGTGAATAGGGCCCAAAGCAGGCACTTAAGCTACTCTGGAAGTCAGTTTGGAAATTTGGAAAGTGTAGTCTCTATTGAAATCACATTGTTCTCAGCCAGTAAGGAATATATTTAATATAGTGCCTGTAATATGTGTCCCTCATTCCAAATGATGCAACAAAACCTGGTGATCTCTTGTGTCAAACTTGTCTGTGGAGAGGTCTAATGAACTGTAAATGTGCCTACTGTCAGTAAACAACCACCCATGCCAGTAGCTTAGACAGAAATGGTACATTTGAAAAGGAAATGTAATTAAAAGAAGAATGTCTGTTCATATTATTTTTGATAATTGAGCTATGGGATTTGAGCTATGGTTACTATTTTCAGAGTCATATGAGATGATGAAGAGAGGGTGGTTCATGATTTGTAATACAATAGCAGTGATTGTTACAATGCGGCTGTGCACAGGAGGCAGCTGCAGTGGTGTTCAAGTTGCAATCCAAGTACTAGGGTTTGGGGGGGTTTTGGAGACTTTGGAAGATGGAGAGGTCGAAGCCCCCTGGCACTGGCTATCTAAACACCATTTTATATATAAAAGTTGTCACAAAGGCAACAGCAGTAGACTGGAGTGGCTATTGCAGTTGCAGCAGGGGTTGGCTGCTGACTGGTAGAGGCTATAGCAGACTGGTGAGGTTGTAGATATTGCAGCAGGCTTGTAGCAGGGACAGACATCTTAAAACTTGTAGTGGACCAGAGAGGCTAAGGTCGTCGCAGCAGACTGATGAGGAGACTTGGAGACAGCAGAGGTTGGTTACCAACTGAGGTAGCAGCGGTTGCAGTTGGAGCAGAGGTTGCCATCCAATGGGGTAGATGACACTGGGCTTATAGTCTAGTATTCAAGCTCTGGGATCTGCCATGCTTGAAGAGCATTCTACCACGTCAACTGGGGATTGTGCCAAAAGCAATACTGGCACTGATTGCTGAGTGATGGAACACTTGTTCAGTGGCCTTTTGGGATTAAATGGGAGTTGAAGGAGAAGGATAATTGAATGATCGTGTGCCTGATTGGTAAGGGGGAGGGCAGACTGAAAGGTGACCTGATCATGGCTTTTGAGTCAGGGGCTTAGGCGTAACAGTGATGGCATCAGATTGGGTCCTCAAAAGAGCAGGGAGGGGAAGCTGTCCATGGTGCAGGTAGTAGCCTTTAGAGATACAAGTACATCAGAAAGTGTTACTTTAAATCCTTAAAAACTAAAATTCTTGGAGACGACAACTGGAGGCAGGCATCATCAGTGGGAGCCGAACTGTACATTATCCAACATAATCATTATAGATTTCATAGATCTTGTGGCACTGTTTATGAGTGAGGTGCTAGCCCCAGTGCACTGGCTAAATTCCATTCTGGTCTTGCAAATCTGGCATGTCTAAATGCCCCCCCCCCCCCCAATTTAATTTCTTAATTAATTTCTCATTTGTTATGATTTGAAGTTAATATTATGTGTTTTCAGTTGAGAGGTTTTGGTCTTGGCAGAGTTGAGGGCTGCCGTTTCTTTAATCTATATAGTTCTTTGTTCATGTTTGGTAAATAACATTTGCACTTAGTGTTTAAACATTTGGGGGCTCTCTGTTATATTACTTTGGGTGCTTTAACACCTCTTACTGTACTTCAGTCTGATTATACAGTGTGTTGTCAGTTTGACATTAACTGCAGTATATTCTTACTTCAGTTCAATTGAAAGTGTCACAAAGTGCTCTCAGAAATTGTTAATGAGCACATCAGAGCCAACAGAACAACCATTAAATGTTGAAGAGAGAAAAATAAAAACCTCCTGAAGGAGAAAAAATATCACTAGGGGGCCAAGGCCTAATGGTTTAGCCTTCCTCCAGACATGAAGTCATGTGGTGGTTGACCAGGACTGAGTTCATTTAGCATAACAGTGGACTTCTCAAAAGTGTTCTAAAGGGTTCGAGTTCAGGTCTCCAAACTTTTTCTTCTACTGGTTTTTACTGACATTTTGTATGGTACGTATGTCCAACAACTAAGGGCACAGGTTGTCTGTTACTTCTGTGTTAAATGTCATTCAACAGTGGTTTATAACATATTAAATACTGGAGTGTTTGTAGCTTTAATGCGTCCCTCAAAAGAACTAAATTTGTGTTTTTTTAAGCGATCTTCAAATTGCTTTTCATCTGGAGACCGATATCAAGTCTGCTGATGTTTATAAAATTCAAAATATAAAGTCATTGCTTATTTTTGTGAGCTGTATACAATTTATTTGTATTTGTATACAAATAATTTTTGTTTGATAGAGAGATATATTTTCCCATCAATTATACTACATAATGTTACAGAACTTTGTTGAGTAGCTACCAGTTTTTCCTTTTAAAGAATTTCCTAAATCACTGTTGTTTCTAAAGCTCTCGTTTAAGATGTTTAATGCCAACAAGTCTAAAACAGAAACAAATCTGATAGTCATTTGACGTTTCAACTAGATTCTATTCATATGCCTTTTTTAAGAAGAGATTAATTCATTTTCATTTAGTGTCTAAACCTAAAGCCTAAACCTAAAACCTGTACATTGATTAGAAAAAAAAATCCTACTGATAAAGACTCCAAGCTTATTTGGCATTTTACATATTGTAATAGATTTGTATCCTTGTTAAGCAATATATGTCAGGTTCAAATATTTTTAAAAGAGAAACTTAGAAATACTAAAGAGCAGTAACAAAAAATACACTGTAATGTGTAATCAAATCTGTCAGTTTGTGGTGTTTAAACTTTAAAATTAATGACCAAAGATGCTCATGTTAGGAACATACTTTATACTGTAAGAGAACTCAATTCAGGAATAAAAAGAAAGAAAATGCATCAGTTTTTTTCATTAGTCTTCTTGCTGTTAGACAGTGAAAGCTGTGGACGGAGAAATAAAACACTTTTTTTCTGTATAATCTAATTGCACTGTACTGTAAAGTATATTTGTGTGGGAGCCATTTAACTTCTTCTGTCACCCAAAACTTCTCGTAGTGCATAAAGATTTTAAACTGTCCATTTATCTCAGAGGAGAAACAATCTGTCTAGACACCAGTATAAGGCCCAAAGGCAGTAGGCTTTGGAAGGACTTCTCTGTTAAAGATTTTAAAACTGAGTTTACTGAGGCTATATCCCCTATCCTTCTGACTACGTGAAAGCTTTATATTGATAAGAGGGAACACTTACCAGTGAATCATGATGCTTAAAGATGGAATTTCATGAAGATCTGTTTCCTGGAATTATTTAATCATACCAGGAGAGGATGTGAGAGTATGTTGTCTTTATAGAGTGTCATACAAATAGAAAAAAATGTGAGACCTCAGGAATATGAGGCTAATATGTATCTTTATACTTTTAAAATGGATAGACTTCCCACAAAATTGGTTTCTTTTTACAGATTCCTTTTATAGTAGTGTGATTGGTCATGATAAATTCCATTCATTCTGTTTCAGTGATGTCACATCAAACATTTTTAAAACATTGAGAGGTATTTTATTACTCACACCTAAACAGTCCTATAAGTGGCAGTGTTTTAGCAGTAGGGAAGTACAGTATATGTGCAATTATATGATATAGCAATAATATGATTAGTATATGAACACTGATCTGTTTAAAAAAACATGCCTACCTTTAAAAACAAAATAAAAGAAAGAGTTAAAGTATTTTAAAAGTTCTATATCTAAAAAAAATCTACTGCTGTAGCACCTTATTAAATCGCAGTTTTAGTTTTGAGGTTGCGTTAAGTTTTACATTCTTTTATTTCAGTTTCAAAGGAGATTATTTTCTGAGGAAGAATTTCAAGCCCCTTCTTGGACCAGTTTTTGAAGGCTACATTTTTATATTTTATTGTACAAAAATTGTATTTTAAGATGAATATTGCTTCTAGGAAATTAATTTACCACTGACTAAGGCAAGACCTTTGACTTCCTATTTTTACTCTGCTGCTAGTTCTTTATGCGTCTGATTTATTTTAATTATGTGTTTAATTATAACACCACCATATACTGTAGTAACAAAAACTAATATATTGAATTGTCTGTAGCAGAATAACCATTATTAAGTTTAATAATGAAAGATTATTTTGTGGATTTCTTTTCTCCTAGTAGGACTCTCCACAGAATATAACTTAAGCTTTATTTCCTAGATTCCCTGAGGGTATGAAATTTTTCCTTTTTCATTTATGTAAGCCTCAGACATAGGTTGTGCTTTATGTCTGAGGCTTACATAATTATATCTTATTATGCCATGTGCATGTTTTGAGGACACGATTGTGCATAATAGAAAGTTATGTTACCTTTCATCGGCAGTAATCAAGTGCTCTTTGCTGTTTTTGGTAAGATTTAAACCTGCTTTAATATTTAACACTGATGAAATTACATTGAGGTCTTAGTTGAGGTTTTATACAGTACTTCCTGCATTATTTAGTAGGCAACAATTATTAGTATTTGTAACAAATTCAACATTTTTATGTAGTTTGATTTATTAGAATATTTGCATGTATTGTTACTGAAAAGTACCCATATCTATACTGTGATTTGTGCCTTAGTGGATGTCAAACCAGATTATTAAGAGCAATAATTTGTTATTGCTCCACATCATGGTTACAGTTTTGCCATTTTCTGTGTGGAAAATCTAAGCCCTTCAACAACAATTTCTGTTGCTTACTGTTTTCCTCCAATATACTAATCACTCCACATCTTCAATGATCACTTGTTGAAACAAATTTGCGTTCCTAGGTTTTTTTATTACTCAGAGCTCACCAGGAAAAACAGAAGTCCCTCTGTCTCTGAGCATTTGCTAATGCATAGTTAATTATCACATATAGCTAACTATAATTCATTTTACAGGGGGACCTCCTGCAGGTAATATACTAGCAGTTTATGAACTGAAATAACCTCTCCATAGATTAGACCAGTTCCACTGCTTCTACTCAGACAGTTGGTGCTTCTAGAACTTCTCACTTCACTTTGCTAATTTGAACAAGGCTTTATTTTTATATTTGTCAGCAGCTAAACTGTAGCATGGTTGTTCGACCTCTCCCAGGCCTAATTAGGGCAGCAATGCTAGCATTCATAGTCAAACTTGTGTTCCTGAGTTAGTGGAGGTAGTCTTGGTGCTGCTGGCAGACAGCTCCTGGCAGCCCTAGGGCCTTGTGGCTACAACATTAAGTGACTGCTGAAATTCATTGCCTGTGCGGCTGTTTTATATGTCTAGGTGACAACCAGCTTTCACATGGCATGGGCGTTTGCAACACATTAGCAAATTGTGGCATTTCGTTATTCATTAAGCAGTTCTCGTATCACAGACACGTATGCACACAAGAAAAAAGATTACACCTCACAGCAGCTGACCAGGAATTATGTGACACCCTTGTTTGGGTATTTGAGTACAAAGCTGCCAGTTTTAATTGCTCACAGCCCATTCACGCTAAATAATTGATTTCCAAAAGATTAAGCAGACATTATGGTGTTTGAATCGGTGGAAGTTTTTTCTCTCTTGGCAAATAGAACATCTTTCTTGCAGTGCACACAGTTTACAAATATACTTTCTTATGGTTTTATATTACTAATTAATATCATTTATAATTTAATATCTTTATACTTGTACAGTAGGTAGGTGCAGACCAAATGATACTGTCTGAATGAATAGATCAATTAATTGAACTTATTACAATATACTGTAGAACAAACAGACCAATTCAGATGAAATTTAAAATGATGTTTAGTTTCATACAATGTTAAAAGTATTAAATTAATTCAGTAGTCAGTTATGTAAAAGAATAAATTATTTCAATTTCACTCTCTATGATTTTGAATGAATACATGAAATGTATTGCAAAATAATAAGAAAAAAGCTCAAAATTACTGTGCCATTGATCATTTTATTTTGTAGAAGACAAGACAGTGAGTATGCTTTTTTTGTTCTCAATTTGTCTCAATTCTATGGGGATATATTTCAGAATAAAAAGTGGCTAAACGAAATGTATAGGACATATTCTGTTTTGTACACTTGGCAACAACAGAAGACGCCAACAGTAAACCAGTCTGTGAAAAATAATTGTCAGGTGTTTTGGAATAAAGTTCCAAAAAGCACATTCCGTGCTAAAAGCATGTATTAGGCAGGGAAGGATACCTGTTGTTCAGGGCTCATACTATACATGCTTAGGCTTCCAAGCACAGGCTTTCCTTGCTTTTTAAGAACAATTGCAAAGATTCCTTGGATTCTTTTTCTTCTTGAACAGTGTCAACGTTAAATCCCACTATATTGTAATTCCATTAGGCCTGGGTTGTAGATCCTTGTTTAAATCCTTTACAGTATGTGTTATTATCTGTTCCGGGACTAAATTAGAATTATTAATTAAAATGTTAAATATCTTAATAACATCAACATTTGATATCTTTTTTGCTATATTTTGACATATTTTTATAACAATATTTTTATTAGATTTATATTTTCAAACCTGCATTTCCTTATGTATTATTTCAATATTAGATTGTCATATCTTGTTTTGTAATGATTTATTTTGCTGAACTTTGGTGTTTGAAATGAACTTTTAATTTCTATTGTAAGTGAAACAGAAAAAAGGGTACTTGAGTTTCAGTTAGTATTTGAAGCAGTTGTTTGAAATTAAGATTCCAAACTGGTATATGAATTAGATTAATACAATTATTAAATAGTAGTAAAATAGTAGTTCAAATTCTGCTCTGTACAGTATCCTCAAGTCCTCAATTAACCCGATGAAATAGTATCGCTATGTTTCTAATAGACTGTGATTGTCCAATAATATATCAATGAAAATAAAACAATTGGAACAATAGTTTTTTAAAAGCTGTTGTGATTTTACATCTTTTTCAAAACAATGGCAGTGGAATGGCATCCTTTCCTCAGTATTAGGGATATTGGACTTTTCATTTCAGTAACTAAAACTTTTGCTTTCTTCATACCGAAGGGTTAAGGCCCCACGTTTTGATAAAACAGTTTTAAATATACTTTTCATGTATTTTGCATTTGGGCAGGAAACGTGTGTGTTGTTAAGACCTGTATTATTATAGGTCTAGAATGTCTATTCAAGTACCTCTTTCTTTCTGTGTCAAATGGTATTCAAGTGACTACAGCTTCAATTTTATTTCTCCTGTAAAACCTTAAAGTGCTACGATATAAAAATGGAAATGGTGTTGCAGTCCATATGTTTTTTAGTTTACGCTATTTGTATGTAGCATGTTTGTACAAGCATAATAGAGACCTTAAAAAGACTACGCTCAAAGTTCTAAAAGGTACAGCAAATGGGCTCTTATACTAGCTTACTGTATGTGACACTTTGACAGTTTTATGGAAGGAAATGGTAAAACGCACTTACTGGCCAGACCGAAAGCTCTACTTGGGAGCAAACTCATCATGGAATGCTGCTGATTTGAAAAAAAACCCTCTAATGGCTAGAGGGAGTGATAACTTCATTTAGCGAATGGAAGGCAGAAGTTTTCACAGCACTGTAGAGGCTGTGTCAGCTGATCAGGGCTATAAAGAAAAGAAATAGTGTGACACTCACTCTGTACTGAGGCAGTGATTTTTCCTGTAGAATCTACTTATAACCTGCAGTTTTCCATTTGCTCAATTGACAAAGTGTTGGAAAGACACTCGAGAGACACTGGGAGGGAAAGTGCCATGTACCCCATTTATCTGAGCTTATCAGGAAAATTTTTGCATATACTACTATATTGCATGGCCCTTTAAAGATACATTTTGCTTCACTAAAAAAGTATGGTAATAAATGAATATGTTTGAGAGTTAATATGGATTTTACATGATCAGGAATGCAGATTACAGTATCTACACTGTAATTTGTTCAAAGCACTTGCAAGCAGTATACAGTGTAATTTGTTATTTGTATTCATAAGTATTTGACACATTTATCTCATTAAGCTTCTGTCATTATAAACCTGGTTCCCCTGCTTGCCACAGGGAAATAATTTTCCTCAGATTGGTCAGACAAGGCCTTAGAGTTTACTTTCCATTGAACAGCTTATCGGCTTCAAGTATGATTACATTCTTAAATTCCTGCAATAAACTGCAATCAATTGCAAACTTGTTTTCCTTTCTAAACATGATTTATGGTACAGGGATTTTCTCCCATTGTAGTGTGAGAGTTTTAGAATCATTATCTTTATAAAATGTTTACCTCATGCTTCGTTTGAATGTGGTTTTATGCAGTTTTCATAACAGTTCACAGAGTTATACTGTCATACTGCACATGCAAACTTAGAATCATTAATGGTTATTAATGAGTGATGGACAGAACAAGAATATGAAGCACAGGGGTGAGTATGAAAAGCAACAGATAAAGAATATGAGAATGGGAAGGTAGAGGTGAAAAGGAGGTAGAGTCAAAGAATGAGAAGCCGGGCAGTGCATTCCAGGTGAACTGTGAAGGGTGGAAATCTATAATGAATGGTGAATTTGAAGAAAGAAATTAGTGGTCATTGAAAGCTGGTGCAGAGCTGTCCTAGTTTAAGGATAATTGTGACTTTTAATGCAGTAGGATTCTTTGAATCTCTGTGAAAGGATACTGGGAGAAAGGTCAATGAAATCATGGCCGGGAGAGATTACTGTACATAAGGAACAAACAGAAGAGACTGTTATTCTCACTGTTGTGGCATATTGCTTAAGATATTCAATCTGTCTTTCTCTTATTTCGCAGATGTAAATGGCAGGAGGCTTTTACATCTCCAAAGATACACATTCCTGGACTGTCTATAGTATCTATAAATAGCTGAATAGGCTAATTTAAAGTGCTTACAGAGATAAATGAGGGCTGTGTGGATTAGTGGTTAGGACTCTGCACTCATAACTCCAGGTTGTGGGCTTGTGACCTTGCTTCAGACATTGCTCTTGTACGCATGAGAAAGGTAGTTTTCTGTACCTACTTAATTCCAATCCACCCAGTTGTATAAATCGGTGCCAGGATAACCTAGGATATCACTGAGATTGACAAAGAAGAGGAGGGAATGAAAAACTTGTCAGTTAGCTTAACACTCTGGAAACCAATGTAAGCTCTAGGCTGATGCGCTTCTATGCTTGAGTGTAGACGATGAGATGATCATCAAAATATGTGTAAAGCAATGTGATTTGGAGCTAGTTTCTACTGTAGAAATCATGTTCTGGCCTAGTTATCGTACAGTACTTGCTAGGGAGTGCCCTAGGGAGCATCATTTTGGCCTTTTAATTCCAACAGGATAAAGGCATAAAATTGCAGAGAGAGCTACCATCCAGAGCAGGAGAGTATTGAGCTCAGACAGAAATGCTTGATCTCGTCTTCCAAGGTTCAGTGGCATAGCACAAACCCCCTTAGGTTGGGTGACTTTTTAAAGAGGGGGCTGTCTGGTGAAGGGAATGTGATTGGTTACAAGAGCTCAGTATAAGAGCTACCACAGAGATTATAGGGGTATGTTTTAAAAAAACAAAAGTGTCTTAGTGTGAAGGAATATTTGGGACGCCGCTGTTTTAAAGTCCAGCACAGCCTGTTCCAAATGCCAGTTTCATTTATAGGATAATTTTTCCAGCCTGTTTGTCATTATAGTTTTCAAACTTTGCTGAAATTACCATAGAGAAGGTTTTGGCATCTTAGTTCTATGGGGAGTCCTGTTAGTTCATTTTTTTATAAAACAAAAGAATAACTGAGCTTCTTACTGTATGTAATCAAAGTTATCCTTGGTTTCCTTACTTGGATTTGTTATAATATCCAACATTGCACTTATGATTTACACAAGCTATTATTCTCTATGAAGCTGTGTAATATACTTAATGAAATAACATTTCAAATTTATTAAAATCACTTAGCAAAGGAACAGGGAGTATAACCCAAAGTGGTTTTGTTGTGCAGGATATCCAGCACCCAGTAGTTGTTCTAGGTTTCTTTATTGATGGCTCCCTTTGACAACCACAAATTACTGACAGCCAAAACAGCATTTGGCATTATGTACTATCAAGAGACTAAAAGGAACATGAAAAATACATTATCGGCACTGTTTTTGATTTTCATGTTAAGCTGTTTTTCTTTCTTTTTAGAAGGACTGTTTCTTATCATTTGCCATATTTGTACTCCTGGATCTGTTTAGCTGTTTTGTGGTTTTCATTCAATATATTCCTTTTTTTGAACCTTCTAAATCTTTGCCAGCTTATAGAAAGTGCTAGCATGCTTTGTTTTTTTTCAGCTAGGAAAGTAAAACCTGTCTTTATATTTCGAAATATATCCAAAGTGGATGCCTTTCCATTTGAATAAATTCAAAAGCATTCCTCTCAATTTGTATATTATTCAGGGACTGATTTAAATACTTATCATCAATAACATAAGATGTCGTTTTTATCTTATTGATGCCCTTGTTCCAAACCCTTCTGTCTCATTCTGATACATCAGTGTATAAGATGTAGTTTGTTGTTAAGAAAAAAAATAAAGTCAGGTTTTCATTATACGTAATACTGCAATTTACACTAAACTCCTAATGTGAAAATTAAGTATAAAGAAACAACGATAAGACAAATAGTTTTAAATACTATAAATTACGTTATATTTCCAGAGAAGTGTTTTGGATTCATGAAAGGCAGGGCACTTAGCTGACTTCTGGAATTTCAGTTTATATTCAGGAGGAAAAATCACATATTTCTCAAGTGGCATTTCGAACACTTTTGCTGTACCTGGATTTCAAGTAATACCTCTGTGAAAATTATTTTAAGTGCTTATTTGTTTACAGGGTATTTTTACATTTGCTTACTAAAATGCATAAGTTTGCTGTTCATTTGCCAGCAGTGTGTTTATTTGACTGGAGTTAGACATTAACACTTTTTTCCAACAATTAGTTCACACTTTGGGCTAAAAATTTTGTGGTTTATTCTGTCTCCAGTTTTCACAAAGGACAGTATTTACATTCATTGCTCCTTTAAAACTCTGATACATATTTCATAGTTGTTAATTATGCAATGGAATAAAGCTCTGCCAAGAAATCAAAAAACAAATGCCGCCCTTTAAGCCAGTGAATCTGGATATATATTAATAGATTTATTTTCTCTTTTTGTGGATTTTCCAAACTTTCATACTCTATTCAGACATATTAAACTGAGGTTTGGGAGCAGCGCAAGAATGTTGTATGTCTTTGTAGTATTGCTGTACAGTAGCTGTGAATGTATAAACAATCCAGTTAGCATAGTAGTTATAGTAGTGTATCTTTTAGAACTTTCAAAAAAATTCATTGAATTGACTGATTAAGTTAATGGAGTGAGTAGTGGTTAAGAAACATAATTACAGTACAAACATGCACTAAAGAACATGGTTAGTGTTTTTTCCATTTAAAAAGTCACCTGCTTCAACTGTTTCTTCTATTTTGTACCTCTAGAACACAAAACCATAAAATTATAGCAATTTAATTTTTCACCTCATCAATAAGTCACCTTATCAAAACCCCTCATTGAAAGGCAAGGTAGAGAGAAAATTAAACAAGAACAGAACTTTTAATGGGAAATATTTTAAAAGATTCCGAGGATACTTATAAGGGCAAATACATTATATTTATCTTGAAAATATGTGAAATGTTGTTGTCTAGTGGTAATGACAAGGTGAACGTATTTTGTGGAACATTATTTTCAAGTGTTTTTCTGGTAAAAGCAGAGACAAGACCATTAGCCATAGTCAGAGAAGCTTCTAGAAGTCTCCAAAGACCTCTCCTTTAACTCTTGACTCTCTCATAATGTATGAATTAATTTTTCAGCACTTCAGTTAGCTCCATCTAGTGTTTTTTTCTTCTAGTCAAGATGGCCAATGTTGAAATGTGCAAACTATGCCACCTTTATACCTTAGTTGGATGAAAAGTCCTTTTGCTATCATTTACTTTTCTCACTCTTTAATCGTGGATCCTATGATCTGTTATACCTGGTGCTCATTGCTCTTGGTTCCATGATCGGTCCTTTATTTAATTGTTTTCTTCCTGATAGGTCATAGACCTCTAACAGGTTACCAAAAGCCTTGATATTGCAGCAATTTTTCCATTTTCCTGTCCATCCACTGACATAGTAAAATGACTTTACTAAAAAGCAGAGCCCACCTACCAAAACTGTAATATTTCAAGCAACTAGCTTCAAATCCATAGCTTCAGATGTGCTTGTATAAATAGTGCATCTATGCATAACCCTGGCACAGAAAATGATGAAGTCTTAGATTGTAAATGAATAAGCAGCCATTTAGAAGCTTAAATATAACTGGCTCTGTATGTGGGAATGGCATATGAGATTTGAAAACGGTGACCTTACTAAGAATTTTAAAATAGTAACATGACTTAAGACTCAGCGGGAGATCCTTGGGGAGAGTCCAAATCTATACAGCCAGTACTATTTGTACTGTAAGTGCCCGATCTAGGTGTTAGTTTAAAATCTGTCTTTTTTGTATTTATGTGAGGGACAATATTTTATCCTCACTGTGTCATGGACACATTGTAGACAGTGGGTGCTTTCTGTGTGTTAGTCTTCATTTTGGGAGCTGTACTATATTAGTACTGTATGTCTGTATTATACAACTCTTGAATTTGACTCATGTGCTCTTAGATGCACAGTTTATGCATTGTAATAGAGGAATATTTTTATCTTCACCAGTTAGTTAAATTATTGAATTCAAGAAGATAAAATGTCATACGCACTTACATAGTGTTTCAAATTATGACATGGTACACAGTCATCAATGATATCAAAGTACATACAGTAGGGTAGGGCACAAACCAACTCTAAAGAAGTCAGAACATTACATTCTCCAGTCATTGTCATGTGTGACCACAACTTTCCCACCTGAAGATAACTGGACTTCTACCATGCAGTCAGCAGTAGTGGAATGAATATGTTGTTTCAATTTAATATCAAAGACAGCAGTTTCATTCACCAGTGAAAACATAGGCATGGAAGCAATGTGGTTAAAGATAGATAACATTAACATCTAGAGAAAGACAGATTTTGTGTACTGAACTTCTTGACTAACACATTTGCAGTAAACATGAGTGTTTATATTCTTCAAATCCTAAGTGAAAATTTCCAGAATTTATTGAAAGACCCTCTGGCAAAAATGTGGTCTGATATGGTAATTGGCTGCACTTTGCATCAGAACATGAATGTACTGTACCAGCTGAGGTCTAAGAGCACACTGCGTGTTCTGAAAGATTACACAAGCAGCTGCAATCTATTCTTTGGAAGTCACACAAAAGTTCTAATATCCCTAAATTTTGAACAGAAGAACTTGTAGTATGAATAAACATAAACATGTTTTGTGACAGGAGGTTTATATTATTCCTTCAAAACACTATCCAGAACAAGTGCTGAGTCCTTTAACTGTGTAATCAAAACCTGTATCTGGTTAGAGAATTGCTACAACTCTTCATGTGAGAGCAGCTTATATTTACATCACATAAAAGGTGTTAACATTTTTGAGAGCAGGCATTTAGTGTTTAAATGTTTTTAGCATCCACTGATATTGATTCACACACCATTGAATTTACTTCTAACTTATCAGCACCAGCCTCTGTTAGAAAAGATGTCAGGAACTGAATTTTTTAAAACATTCTTGTGAAAATCTTTATGATCATAATTGAGTAAAAAAGTTGTTCAATAATATAATATAAATAATATAAATATAAATAATGGACATAAAAGGTATTTTATGTCTATAACTTTTGAAGTTATTTTCATTTAACTACATTTTTTTAGACAGTGTTTCTGAGAAACAAATGGAAACCAAGATACACTTTGGGAGCAGTTCAGTATAAGCTTTATTACAGCATGTAAAACTTATTTTTCCGGGGATGGAATAAAAATTCAGTAGATTACTTCCTTTGTCTTAAAGAAGACAAAAACTCAAATTGTTGAAGGATTTTTTTAAATTTCAGCTTGTGGGATATAAGATACATGTTGTGTACACTGCAAAAATTGTTTTAGATAATTGAACATTTTATAATTTATTGTTGCTGATAATTGTTCTAAGAAATATGATTGAAAGCAATGTTTGTGCATATCAAATTCAAAATAGATTCCATGGTAGCCTAAAACCTGTGAATTTTGAAGATGTACCTGTAGGATATAACAACAATTATTTTAATGCTTAAAACACATGTTGCTTAATAATATTGCACTGGTGTGGATATATTATAGTGACTCTTTGTGACACCTGATGGGTGAAATGATGAGAGCCCAGTTTGTGTGTGAACTGTTCTCTCTGGTGGTGTTTTTGTGTAATTGCCTAACTCTTCTGTTTGTAATGCTAAATGTCCCAGATTTGAATGTCTCTGTACTGTCAGAACCACTGTGTGTACAGTCTCTGTTTGGGATAGTCCCCTATTCGGGACATGACCGAGGTTTAGGATAGGTTAGAAGGGTTCTGGGACATACCATTCTGTGCGTTGGTTGTCCCTGTTACACTGTGTCCAAACACTTGGCTGAGCTGTGAGGTAACTCTGCCTATTTAAATAAAAGTGAAAAAAGAAAGATTCAATATGTCCATTCTTCAGAACCCATGTAAAATATGCAACAAAATGACTTTAAGAGTGTAATTGCAAGTACCTATAGAATGGTTTAAGATTGGATCAAATGGTTTAAGGATCTACCAGTACAGCAGATCAGTGAATGACATTGATTCCAGATTGAAGCAGAAAAGCTTGATGTTCCTTGATATAAGGCGATGAGCATTGTTGTATTGAAAAGAATTGTATATTGTTTGTGTTGCTGTGACAATGAATGGACCACAAGCCACAGAAACATGTACAGGGAAATGACAACAGAAAATAACCAAACTCTTTAAGTTGGCATTTATGGGTCTATAGACGAGAGGTAGACATGATCTTTTATTTCTGTATAATTAATGATCACTCAATGAATGTGATTTAAATTGTTTAATTGCAAAGCAAACAGTACAGTGCCATTAGCAGGGCTTTTCACACATTAATCTGCAAAATGTTGTGACTTGAAGAAACATAAGAACATGGGCATGATTTAATCAAATGTTTATGGCATTCCAGCAGGTGATATTCTGCCTGTTGTATGTGCTGTGCATAATAAGGTGTTATTCTACAAAATGGTGCTAAGAGTTCAACCAAAGTATTCTGCAAAAGTAGTAAATTATCTCTGACTTCTGAAGGAGTATTCTTGCACATGCAAGAAAATTAATTTGTGTTTTTCTTCTTCTCCCAGCAAATGGTTAAAATATTTTAGCAGTACTTTGCACTTGTGTTTAATACATGGAATCCTTAAAGAAACACATGTAGATCATTGATATGGATGAGATAATTATCTAGACACCTCAGTCCGATAGTTTGAACAGAGCATGGCATATCATCCAGAACGCTTTAAAAATATCCACAAGCCTAATGTGATTGCCTTCAGTTGAGACTGTTGTGAGGAGATGATATGTGGGATTGAACTTCAACTTCCACTCGTTTTCAATGGTACTTACTGTAGAATTAGGGTTTATTTTGGAAAAGAGAGGTTGGATCTGTCCCTTGTTCTTCAAATTGACTCTACATTGAAATACTCTTCATTTTGGCAAGAGGTTCTTATTTTTATGGCCAGTGAGAGTAACTATTTTCAAGTCTTGAAAAGTAGTTATTTAAAGTTATTGATGCATCATAAAATATTCCAATATTTAAAATGTATTATTAAATAAACTTATACTGTTTGCTTTTGCACACTAAAACAATAATATAACAACACTGTATGTTTCTCTCAAAGATACTGTAAATACGGTTTCTCAATAAAAAGTTTCCATCATCTTATTTGCTCTGCTTATGGGTAATAGTGAATATACTGTATCTGTGTGTTTGGTAACCGAGGATCAAGACTCCTTTTTTAGCCAGTGATCTTGGGACTGTCATGGCCATTGACTCATAATATAACACAAAGAAGTTATTCAGGAGAAGGCTCACATTTCCACTTTTTAATTTATTTTGGTTTGTCTGAGATTCAGAGGTCTGGACAATTGATTTGAAAATGAGGAATCAAGCTGTAGCTGGCATTTGAAATTTTATGATAGTGTGCTGGAGTTTCTCATTCTTAATAGAACATCAGCCATTGAAAGGGTCCTGTGAGTGTTAGAGCAGCTTTGTTTTCCAGAACCTTTTTAACATTAGAAGCTTTCTGGTGCTAAGTCATACCCAGCTGACGTTTAAATCCTGGGCTGCCAGGATCAGATAAATTTAACTCATAAATCTTTTTTTTTAATACAAAAGCTGTTTTAATAACCCCATTTAAATCTATGCACATTTTTAATCGATCCAGTCAATAAAAGACTTGGTTTTAACAATACCAGGTAGACATCTTGAAGGAGATTTACTGTACTAATGCACATGTACAGTATCATGCATCAGAGTTTTAATATCCCATATTCAACTGATTTAGCTTTTTTCCCTGCAGATTGAGATGTCTGATTCAGCATCCTGAAACAGGGGCACAAACGGTATTTCAGACAAAGAGAAATAAGCTCCTCAGCCTGAGACACAGCTAGAATAGGAGAACCCCCTGGGGGCATGTATTGATTTGCTCATTCAACTAAAAGATGAAAGAACAACATCTTGATATTTTCTTTTGGGTTTTGTAGTCCAGACAAGAAGAATTCAATTTATTACACACTGTGTACCATACTGTACATTTTGACTGTGCAGTGAAGATATATAATATCTGCTGGATATGAACATTAAGCCATCCCTGCTGGTTTACTTCATTCTTACACATTTTATCTGCAGTTTCCTTTCTTTTGGTCACATTTATCAGCTTTGTGCATTTATGGCATCATATTCCCTCGTGTAATAACCCGTTTGGAAGTGCAGGCAAGAAAACCTTCAAAAATGATTAAATTCAGAGCTTGTGTTCACAGTTTGCATTCTATGTCTTCTGGCATAAATGGAGCTGGGGTATCTGAAACATGAGATGCTAATGTGACAGTTTGTTTTGAATGAAACAAAGAAAAAAACAACAGCATTTTGTAGATAACTGGACATATTCTGTATACAAGAGGGTGACAAACAATTTTGGCCCTTTTCTTTTCAATTCTGTATTGACTTGCACTCCTTAATTTAATAAAAAAATTAAAGATGTATTTTTTCTAAGAAGCTAAGAAGCAAACTTAAGACTACCTTGCACCTTTTTCTAAATGGTCCCAAGCATATTTGTTTCTGAACAAATATGCTTAGAATATTTTTATTTGATGCACAACTCAGGCAGATATTAATACATATAAATAATTAAGATGTAGTCTCATTCATTTATTTTCTTAATGGCTTTATATTTATGTGTGTTTCTAGTCACTTAGACCAGGTGCTAGTGGCCTTGTGAACTCATTTTACATTACAAAAGACATTGGAAATTGAAGGATTTTTGGCATTCCCAGCCTGAAAGAAATTCAGATGTTCTAAGATTATGGTACTTTTTGTTTGCTTAAGTTAACAGCAGCATGATTTTTATGAACAGTTTCGACCAGTCTGCTCTTTTAAAGAAAGTGGAGGAGTTTGACTGTTCTGTGTTTGCTATTGAACAATCAAGCATAATTAGTCATCAGTACAGTGGCTTTTTGAAAACTCCCACAGCACAGAGTGGATGTTCAATGTGTATTGGGATCAGTAATGTCAGCATTTAATAGCAAAGGACAAAGAATTATTGTATATTAAAATAACAGCTCTTAAAAGGCTACAAACCCAGTTAATCAGTGGGAACAAGACAGACTACACCTTCTATTGTTGTGTATCACAGAACATACACACACAGTGGGGAGGGGGGGAGGGATTTAGAGGAGCAAATAACCCAGGCAACATTGTCTTTGGATTGTTGAAGCAAACCAGAGCACCTAGAGAAAACCCATGCTGCATTGGTGAGAACATGCATACACCACACAGAAGGTTCCCTAGATGGGAATTAAACTCAGACTCCAAGAGATGTGAGGGAGTAGTGCTAACCAGTGCCTTCATTGTGTTCATCTTGAATTCAACACTATTGAAAAGAAGCGATTTCACACCACTTCTATTTCTTATATAAAATACCTTGCCTTATCCTAGTTGTTTTTATCTGTATTGTCACTATTTGAGTAAATAACTTACTGGATTGAGACATTGCCAGTAGGAGATGAGTTTCATGCAGTTTTAGTTCCATGAACTAGCTTTGGGGTTTGAAAACAGTAGTTTAGCTTGTTATATATTTGAATATTTGAAGGCATTTCCAATGTCAAGCCAGTAAAATCAAGACACATCAAGAAGATTTTAGGCTTTGTAGAGTATTGAAGTGTGTTTTCTAGATGAAAAACCAATTTTGATTTATACCTTTATGCATGAGCTTCCCGGTGGTTGAATTCTATCTGTATTTGTGCTTTGCTAGTAATATTATTATTTTTTTATTTACTGTACTATTACAAAAGATGGCGTACAAAACTCCATATCTGGTTGACAGGGCTCATGTACAGTAACATTGAGTCTGTTATAAGAGGTAACTATTCCTGTGGAACTTGGTTTCTTTTCTAGCAGGCACCCAGCCTTTTGGCATAGGGGAATTGGCTGCTAGTTACAGATGTTGCTTGGCTAAGAAACTGTAAATACCATCACCATACCAGGTGATGGTGTTCAGATCCCAGTGATGACATCGTTGCACCTGCCACATTGGTTCACAGAGACTGAAACTGAGGTACCAGTAGCAGCAGAGGACAAAGAGGACTACAGGGGCAAAATGAAATGGGATTTGACACTGACCCTGTCTTAGAAATGTGAGCCTTGGAACCTGGATGTATTTGATTGAATTGAATATTCCTGCAACCTTCTGGTGGCTTTGAGGCTGGAGATACCTTTAAGGGTATTGTAGCAGAACTGAATTTGTTAAAAATGTTATATTTACCTTGAATAAAATATTGTGGTTCCCTCTTGATCTTAATCTAAAGCATGGTTCCACATTTCTGTGACTGGCTACCGTAAACATCCTTAAGCAGTAATTATTAAACACTGTAAGTGCTAAATATCCAACAACACCTTTTCCTTAAGTGGGTCAGTGATCATTGATCAATATGATTGATGTTGTGCAATAACCAGAAAACAGGTAAGGTAAAAACTAAGGGTTTGATAAATGTACTGTAATTGACATGCGGCAGTCCAGCACATTGTTTTAGGTTTTTAATCATCAGGTTAACACCAAAAATGTTAAAATTGGTTCAATAAATTTGATCAATTTAACCATCTTCCTCTGTTTTGTATTGTATGTACATTATGAATTAAGTATGATTTAAGTCCCAGAAAACCCAATACTTTCTTTTTGAATAGGAAATGCACATGGAATGGAAACATTTTTGCAAAATGCTTTTTAAGTGTGTATTGATCCCTGTGTATGTGATCCTAATATCATAAAAAGAAATAAAGGCATCAGAAGATATGTTATTCTTAACATCCTGAAGAGGCAGCTGGTATGTTTGGGACCTTCTGCATAAATATCTGTCACTCTGAATTGATTTTGGCTGAGCCTTTTCTAAAAGTATGCATCTGCCATGTCTCCCTGATTGCCTCTGCACCCCATTGGATCAATGTTTTGCTGACAACCGTTTACCATGCTCTGGGAACAAATAACCCATTATTATCTCCTAGCATTGCAATTTTGATAATTTATGTCACCCATCAAGTTGTTGCTTTAATCACTTTAGAAAGTGCTTTGTTCCCTTGCTCTTTCAGCAAAGACAGTGGCAGGTATTTTGATTATAGTATTTCAACATTTGTACAAAGATTTTAGAAAGTAAGATCTGGTTTGACTAATATGCATTCATTTGAAAGTGGAGCATGTTGTTTTTTCTATTCTTGTTCAATATCCTTCATGACTCAGAATTATAAAGGACTTCCAAGAGAGAAATTAGGTACTGTTTTTTTTAAGAAATACACTATTGTGTGAACTTAATATTACAATATGTTTCAATCACACATGTATGTACTGGGATGGCATGGTGGTGAGTGGTTAGCATTTCTGCTTTGCAGCACCAGGGCCCTGGGTTCAATTCCCGGGGTGCTATCTGTGTGGACTTTGTATATTCTCCCCGTGTTTGCATGGGTCCCCTCTGGGTGCTCTGGTTTCCTCCTACAATCCAGAGACATACTGGTAGGCTAATTGACTTCTGGGAAAATTGGCCCTGATGTGAGTGTGTGCGTGTTTGTGTCTGTGTGTGCCCTGTGATGAACTGGCATCCTTTCCAGGGTGTATCCTGCCTTGCACCTGGATAAGCTCCAGCTTCCCCGCAACCCTGTACTGGATAAGGTGGTTAGAAAATGGATGGATCAATGTACTGTGCTGCTAAATTCTGCAGGCTTTTATCTTTCTGTACTTGCAGTTTTTTTAAAGAAATGGGTGCCTTCCTTAGAATTTTGTCACCGTTCCTGTCCAGACCAATAATGGACCTTTATGAAGTGAACCTGAAGGTATCTAGAGCTGTCACATCAGAGCTACTGAATTAGCTGAAGAAGTTCACTGACATTAAATAGCATGCGTGGAGAGGGCAGCAGTGTGTTCTGTCCAGAGCAGAACAGTCAGAGAATGACATTTCAGAGAGATTAACGATCTACAACAATAGATCATGCTACAATACAGTAAAAATAAAACTGAGTGATGTGCCTAATTGCAGTAGATCTGTGGCTGCATTTTTATTGACTGAAGCTGCCTCAAAAGAGTAGAAGAAAACTGTAATTATCATTAGAAATCCTTTGGGACAGTATTGTAAATGTCATTTCACACACACACATACAAAGATATACACCTTACAGTAATACCACTTTGGGTGATGTTTTTTTAGAGGTTCTTTATGAGTACCAATTAAACTACAGCAGAATAAATAAAGTATTGTTTGTTTAAGCTAGCATTTAATATTTAGAAGTAACATTGCAGATAAGCACTATGTAACTGCTACTATACAGTAGCAGGTGGTGGGTGACTTTTTTATGATCTTTGACATGACCAGGTTTTTTTTTTGGTTCTGTGTCCTGTTCTCAGGAAAAGCCAACAAGTACCAAAAACAGACATTTTAATATCCAAGCTTTCTTTTGACTATTAACATGGAAAAAAGTGTAATTTCAATATCGTAGTCTGTCTATATTCTTTTACGCAATACTGTATTTCAATGGAATATTAAATGGCATTTTCAAATGACTGACTGATGAAGTGCTGTCTGTTCTGTACTTTCTGTGTCTGTACTCTAGGTATGTATTACAAAGAACAAGAACAAGAGGATGACGTAATGGTTTGAAGCATCCTATCTGACTGGCCACACTGTGCTGAGCATGGAATGTATACATTTCTTTTGCTCTTTTTTATTTATTGACTTATATAGTAAATGTTTTAATATTCCTTTCCATCCTCTTGTTCATATTCCATGTGCATAATTTTTCTCAGAATTAGTCAAGGACATTATGATGTGTAAAATCTGTGCCTGTGTTTAAAGACAATAACTCTTAAGTGAAGCTACCTGAAAAATGGAAGGGCTGTGAATTGCCATGTCTGGAATAACAATGGAATGAAAGTAACAATAGCAAAACAAAAATAAAATAGTAAATAAAATATATATAGTATAGATGTAGAGTGAAGTGCAAGTATCACTAACATTGAAACTGGCAAACATTTTGGCACTAGTACATTACAAAGCAGAGAGCCTGAACTGTTGAATCGGAGCAGTTTTACAAACACCATTGCTTAGGTCTTGTTCGATTGAATACAGCTGCTTATGAAGAGCCCTGAGATCTTGTATAAGCCCTAAGAACAGACTCTGTCCTGCAGTGGATGTGGTTTTATACAACGGTTTACTGAATTTCTCTGCTTCTTCACATATAAAAGAAGCTGCATTGAACTGCTAAAGAAGGAATCGCATTTGTTTGCAGTCAGTATGAAAAGGGTGGTTTCAGGGACACAGAAGCAATCAGAGTCGTGATTTTTTTTGCTATAGTCTTTAATAATGTAGAAGTACAAACTGTCTCTGGTGTATAAGCAGCACATTTCTCTTGCCCTTTGTTTTGTCTAAATCAGTAAATTTCAGCACAATTTTATTAAACATGTTTTGTAAGGTTGAGCGGTCAGAATGTTCAAGGCAGATATCCAAGTTCCTTTTTTTCCTTCTAAGCACCCCAAGGTTGTGAAACATTTGTGGACTGAAAAGGCATTAGTAAGGGAAAGAAAAACAAGATGTTCAAAAGAAATAACATTGTAACCCTGTAATGTTTTGTTCATCCCATAATGGCCATGCGAGTTTTCATTACTGCCTTTTCAGTGGGTTTTAAAGACTGATACATACTTGTGTTATTTATTTGCTCATGATTTATTGATAATAAGCTACTGTATTCTCACTGCAGTTTTTCTTTTTCATACTTGCTATATATCCAAAGTGTCTCTATGAGGCAAGTTCCCTTTACACAGTCAAACTTTAATTCTTTACTTCCATTAATGGTTCATGCAGAGACCTCACTTTTAGCCATTAGATATTAAGGAAGCCCTGCAGACATTACTGATTTGAGCCCAGGCTATGTCATTAGCCTGTTGTAACTGAGACTCCCCAAGTGGCAGAGTGCGGTTGGCTGAGTGTCATTAGGTTTGGCTGGGCTTGTGTTTGCCTGGGTTTTCCTTCAACACATTGCCATGCAAAACCAGTGCTGAGGACCTCCTGGGTGCCTTCAAGCCTCCAGTGTTGTCAGTGACAAATGCATGGCTTCTCCAGCTTGAACCTCTCCTGCAAGAAGCTGTGGAATTTGCAGCATGCCAAACAAAAAATGTTTGTTAAATAGTTGTGGCAGGAGTTTGTGTTGGAGGAGTTTTACGAAAAGGTTTTAATTCATTTCATTTTCAAAAGTATTCAAATTCTTAAAGGCATTTACAAAAACGACCCAGTAACAAAGTTCAGAATTTACAGTGATATATGAACCAGAGGATACATAAGGAACTACATGGAAGTGCCTTTAAAATCGAGAACAGGAAGCGCTTCTTTACTGATAGACTTCTGGGAGAATGAAACAACTTTCTCAGCCATAGTGTTGAAATGGGTACCCTAGCTTCTTTCAAGAAATAACTGGGTGAGCTGCTTGAATTAGTTAGCTACTGCTAAATAACTTGGATGTTCTCCACTCGTTTGTGACTGTTCTTAAGTACTCTCCCCATATGGGACTTTAATAATAATAATAATAATAATAATAATAATAATAATAATAATAATAATAATAATTGCTTAACTTATACTGTATATAGCGCTTTTCTGGACACTCCACTCACAGCGCTTTACAGGTAATGTGGACTCCCCTCCACCACCACCAATATCCACCTGGATGATGCGACAGCAGCCATAGTGCACCAGAACGCTCACCACACATCAGCTATCAGTGGGGAGGAGAGCAGAGTAATGAAGCCAAATCATAGAGGTCATGATTGGTAAGGGCCAATGGGAAATTTGGCCAGGACGCCAGGGTACACCCCTCCTCTTTTTGAGAAACGCCCTGGGAAACACAGAGAGTCAGGACCTCGGTTTTACATCTCCTTCAGTGGGTTGCCAGTTGTGAGTTGCAGGGTGATATGGCTGCTGGCAAATTTTGACTAATTGTCAATTCCAAACTGAGCAGGAAAGAATTAATCAGCATTTCCAATTTTAAAAATAAAAAAAAAAATTTTCAGGAGCTTACATGTTAATCTTAATGTCATTGGTTCAAGTCAGCCTAGTGATAGCCAGTAACCAGTTCAATATTTTGCAAGCAACTGCATTGTATAGTGTTGTGACCCAACAGTTCCAACAGAATTGAATATTAGGGGAGGAAGTGCAGAATAATGCCATGGGATCCAACCTCCCAGTGATTTATAACCAGGAAAATTTCAATATGTGGGTGGTCTATGCTGTGACAAATCTAGAATGGAAAAATACTTGGTTAGTTGCCCCTATGGGGTAGAAAGGGATCACATCATGAATTCCAGACACATGCCAGACTCTAATCCTTTTATGACAGAAATTGTCATTCCCCCATGCACAGATTTTTTTTCTGGCCATAGCGTGGAAACTTAAGAGACAACCAAACTGGAGCTTCCAATGCTATGAAAAAGATACTTAAATGACATTTTAAAAAAATGGTGATGGTAATGGTACAGTATGTAATCCAAGAAGTATGTTGTACACTCATTTATAGTGCTCTGTAACCCTGTAATATGCGTTAAGTACTGAGAAGAAAAGACGGTGTCCACAAAGGCATCATAAAGCACATAGAAATGTCTTTGTGGACATTGCACTCAAAGCACTTTACAGGTAATGGGCACTCCCCTCCTCCACCACCAATATGCAGCACCCACCTGGATGATGCAACAGTAGCCATAGTGCACCAGTCCGCTCACCACACACCAGCTATCAGTGGAGAGGAGAACAGAATGATGAAGACAATTCATAGATGGGGATTATCAGGAGGCCATGATTGTTTAAGGCCAATGGGAAATTTGGCCAGGATGCCTGGGCATTTTTTTAATAGCAACGGAGTGTCAGGACCTTGGTTTTACATCTCATCCAAAGGACAGCGCTTTTTTACAGTATAGTGTCCCCGTCGCTATACTGGAGCTTTAGGACCCACATAGACGGCAGGGTGAGCCTCCTTCTGGCCCCACTAACACCACTTCTAGCGGCAATCTTAGTTTTTAGGTCTCCCATCCAGGTACTGACCACGCTCACACCTGCTGGGCTTCAGTGGGTTGTTAGCTGTGAGTTTCAGTGTAAAATGACTGCTGGCTAATTGCAATTGGAATTGAAATAAAAAGATGTCCACTTTATTTAGGAAATAGAGATGCTATGGAACCCAAAGCTAGAAAAATTCAAACCCAAAGGAGAAATAATCTAAACTTTACGAGTATGATTATGTACTTGATACAGAGAAAAAATAGGTAAGGTCAACAGTTACAAAAACAGAAAAAAATGTTACTTAGAGGTTTTGAAAAATGAAACCCATTATGTGCCACAATGCAGAGTGGAAGATTCAGGTAATGTTAATTAAAATAATATGAACTTCTATTCTTGGCATTAGAATTAGGAATCAAGAAGTTATAAGGCTTAAGGGCATTAAAGATCTTTGTGTGTCTACATAGACAAAGAGCTAAGAAGTTTAGTAGAAACTAATTTACTCATTTCGTAAGTTATAGTTTTGTTCTTTAACCAGGTCAAAGTTGAGGCTAAGGGGTTGGGAAAAAACATTTAAAATCTAAAAGTTACTGTAATATTTGCACTAATAAACCAAGTCTTTTTTTAAATTACTGAAACTAATTCTTTTTAATTACAGCACAAGTTCTCTCTTAAAAATTAATGCATTAAAAAATTACAGCCTCTGGTTATACTTTCACTGATTGGCTTAAATTGGCCTTTTGGAGCTGGCTGCGGTAATTGAAAAAAAAGAGAAATTTCTTTCACACAGCTGCTGGCAGTGTGAAGATCTGATCAGCTACATATAACAATCAATCTGTATTGTGAAGCAATGAGTTATTCTCACCATTTAGATTGTAAAATGTAAAATGCCTGCTTCAGGTTGTTAGTACTTTAAAACATTATGTAAGGAAGAGTCTGAGCACAGGAGACTACTAGTCTCTGTAATGTTGCTCTTGCACAGAATCAAATAACATTGATAATCTTGTGTTTAATTGCCACTCTCCAGCCCTTTTTTTTTTTTGCAAAAAATTGTTAAGAATCATCTGCAGTGTTTGTTAACAGAAGAAAACATGCCTGTATAGGTCTCAAAGTATATGTTGAGTTACCATGACAACTGCCTAGAATGATGATTTCTATCTTAATGCACATTTGTGCCAAATTGAAAAGAATCACTTGAGATTTTATTTCATTGAAAATTTTCATCTAGTTTAATATGAAATCAGACCAAAAACATTTAACATTTTACAGTTAAGTAATTTAAATAATAATTATAAGCATGATTGATGCAACACTCTATATTATGAAAAGATAAGTTGTTTATTACTATAAAAAGATCAATCAGATCTTTTTTATAATTTTGTTCATCATTGAATTTCTCAAGGCAATTTTCTTTATGCCATAAAATCTTATTTCTATCTTATCTTAATCCATTGGAGCTAATTTTCCAAAACTACTGGGGGTGCTTATCTGAATTCATAATGTGTTTGTGAACGTACTGTATTCACATTAACAAAGCATCTCTCTTTCTTATAGAGAGAATGTAACAAAAATTAGAAATTAAAGTTTTTCTTTACCTTCATTAATGGTAAGAAACATCAAAGCATTTCTAACCATTAACATTCAAGAAATGATCCTTCACATTGTGCTTCTGCTCTTGTTTTAATGTTATTTAATATGTAATTTATAGCCAGTGAAACAGAATCTCCATGAATATGAGGTACCAAAATGTTTTTTCTTCGCCAAACCTACCATTTTGCATGTTCATTGTTTTGCTAGAGGCTTTGCAGTAACAGTCAGATTGTTCATGCTTTCAAAACCAGAAGTCAAATTAGCTGCATATACTGTACATGTACAGTACAGTACTGGGGTTTATGTTTATTTGTTTTTAGAGCTGGTTAGGTCCCAGTTATTTATCCATTTCGGAAATATGTGTTTCCTTTTAAGTTTACTTTTTGGCAGCAGCTGCCCTGCACAGACACTTTTTCAGATCAAATATCAATTTATTATGATTGCAGATTCCTTATTACAGTTTGTCAGATAACAGGTAACAGATAAATTGACTATGGAGTCTGTGACAAAACAAAATAATTCTATAACATTATGTATATTTAATCCTTTGGTAATCTCCCAAACATGAAAAACAAAAATGTATTCACCCTTACTTTAACAATAAGTGGTAAAAAATAGTGGGGGTACTTGAGCACATACAGCACCCACATATCTGGCTTCTCTGTCTTATTACAGTATTTTTCAGTTTTTGTTGCAAGACTTTTTAGATGTTTAGAGGTTATATTTATATTTATTACTGATGCTGTTGAAACCTGACAAGAGGCTTTCAAGAAACCTTTGAGAGCTGCTGCAAAATCCTATTTGACACACAAAGTAATATGGGGTGAGGGTGCAAAGGTAGACCTATTCATTCCATTAGAACATGTTGAAGATGCTTACTGTCTGCCAGCTTCAGACAGTCGTAAAAGTTCATGTCATATACCTCTGCATGATTCTACTTGGCTTTAAAATAAAAAGAAACGTTTCCTTTTTCAACCATCCATCAACATCAGAACTTTGATTTAAAAAGAAGCAAAATCTATAAGGAAATCTGTTCTTACTGATGAAACATTGCAGAGAAACATGACAGGAAAAATAATACTATAAAGTATGTAATCCATTATGAAATAATTGTATTAGTTTTGTAGCAAAGAGCTGTTGCCAATATTGTAAGGCTACTAAAACTTTGGTACAGTAATTGCTTTGGTAAGGGGCTAGTTACTTTTTGTCTAATGTTATATTCATACAACAGTCTAGCACAAAATCACATGGTTATAATGGTAACAAAGCTGCAAATGTTGGTCTCCTACAGCCCGAATATACTAGGTCTCATGGTGTGTAGATGAGTGATGCAATGACAGTGATGTAATTCATAACATTTTGGATTTGATGCATTCATGTCATGCAAAAAGCATGTGAGTTTAGCCGGCCTCATAGTGTAAGATGAAACCATTGTGGTGACATCAGTTCTCAGTACTCTCAAGAATGTTCAGATCCTTCATGGCAAGGGTCTGGTCATTGAAGCTTGACTGATCTGCACTATACCATTCAATCATAAGAATGGTTACAAGTTAGTGAGGGCTTTCCAGCCCATCTATTCCCTTTGGTAGCTGGAAGCTAATTGATCCAAGGACTTCATCCATCTGTTTCTTGAAGGAAGACAGGGTATCAGCTTCAACAACAGAGCTGGGTAGCTTTTTACATACTTCTACAGTCCTTTGCATAAAGACATTCTGAATTTTCTCTCCTATTCTGAATTTTCAACACACCTAAACCTTTAAGTTTTTGTTTCATTGTAGATTCTGAAAAACTTGGTGCCTGAGATTTTGACTCCAATTCTGGGTCTGTTCATAAGTGCTATATTAAAAATGACTTGGTGAGTGCTCTATCTTAAGATGTAATAGTCTTATCAGTGGGTTAGATGTTGCATTTCCTTGGTTTGTAACTGGTTATGAAGTAGAGGGTACCATAAAGAGAGGTTTTTTTTTACCAGTGCTGTTTCTAATGCAAAGACTTCTACCATATGAACTAATTAGTCTGCAGAAAGCAGTGTCATATTTTGTCATATTTAATATTTAATCTGTATTAATTTACCAAACACATCGTAATTCATTTTTTTACTGAAAAAATGCAGATTGTTTGTTCTCCACGTGCCAATTTCAACAGGTGAAAGCAAGAACAGTCTTTTCAATCTGCATGGTGTCTGATTGTGTTAAGTGTTTGTGGTGGACTGCAAGTCTACAAAGGCTATTTTCAGACCACATGATTCAATTTAAATGAAACAGGAGCCTGGTTTTAAGACCTGCAAAGATTGCAAAGCTTTTAAATCAACTTGTTAAATAAAAGACTGGAAGATGTTGATTTTGTTTTCCAAGGTTTTACAAAGATAGAGATGAAAAGATTTAAAGTACAGTATAGTACTGTATGTACTGCATGTACTGTATAGTGTAACAGAAATGTAGAGGTGAAAGCATTTGGGTTTCTAATCTGCATCTAGAGCTACATACAGTTTACTATTAAATCTCTTGTTAAATAAAATATATTTTATAATAATCAACCTGTGCAGAAGTAGTTCTTGATGCTTGTTTGACTAGAAATGTATGCATATTGATGTCTCCAAATAAATTTTAACCTGTACGTTCATTATGTACTGACATTTTGGAAAGTTATTGTTCTTAAAACATATGTTTTATTGTCTTCTTGCTGTCAATATACTGTACATACATTTTTTTCATTTTTCTTTTACTGTATGTTTTCTAGAGCCTTGGATCCCCAAGCAGATGTGAAACACAGAGACAGTAAGTATTGTTTTATATTCTGTTTTAAATAAAAAGAATGCTTAATAAAAACAATGCCCCCCCAATAAAACACTGAGTCAGGTCTTCCACTTTTGGTTTCACATGACAGGATCATTAACATTTCATAAAATGTGATGACACATTTCAGTATACTTCCATCTTGGCAAGATGTGCCATTCGTAGCTCAATGATTTTTTTGTTTTACATTTCATTTGTTGATCTGCTTATGCCTGATAATCATATTCAGTACAAAAGAGTCTTTAGAAAGCTTGTGTATGAAGGTTAACATTGAGTTATTGAAAAGAGAATAATGTTACCAATTTATTTATCTGACAGCATCAGTAATGACAAGCATTATTAATCCCCCTTTTAACATATTCCTGTTTCTGCCATTATGTTTAGATTTTATGCTGTAAGTTAAAACATTCTTTAACCTTACTTAACAGTTTTTCAATTGATTTTATGAATTCCCTTTCTAAGTGATACCACATCATGCCTTATTTAGGTTCTACGAAATTGCATTTAGAAATTCTGGTTTCAATTTTGAAATTTCTTTTGATTTTAAGACCAATTCTTATTACAGTATGTTTAAAATCTTGCTTTTATTTTTAATTTTACAGAAATATTGAAATTAGTATGTTGTTTTACACATTTCCACGTGTTGTCATAGCTGAATATTTGATCCTTTAAAGATTGTAGTATGTTATGGGAATACTCAAATTTTTATTGGAAGGTAAATGACCTATTTAAAGAGAGAGATTGCTTTGAACAAGCATTCCATGCATTAGTAAAAGGTTTATCTTACTAAAAAACATAGGCCTTAGTTTTTAGGATTGTTTTTTAAACTATTTTGCCAGAGAAATAAACAGAGAGCTGTTAATCATAATTAGTCTTTTACTAATAATGACGCACAGAAAGAGGGTGGCCACTTCATGAATTAACATGTTCATTACTCTTTTTTAAGCTTTTATTAATAGTGCCATTCGTACAATGGGGCTTTTTCTTTAAAATGATACATCATTTTGAATTAACTCAATTATTCAATTATTAATTTAGCTCAGGACTTAAAATTAATGTTCCATTATAGAGTTAACATCTGTACAGTGAAAGCAGAACTACTGTATTTAAATCTTAATATTTTTTATCATAAATAATTTATAATCAGGATTTTATTTTTCTTTTCCTTACAATTTTCTCTAAGGTTTCTATAATTTGGCTTCTGACTAGACTGTGAGCTATTCCAGCAGAAATAACTTATGCATGTAATTCTTCAAAAGTGGAAGGGATTGAATGATTGAGGAAAGTAAAACAGCTGTTTGGCATAAAGACAAAAATGCATGCCAATTATTCCACTTTACATAGCCTGAGAAGTCTTCTGTTTTGCACTACTCTGACAAATTCAAGCAAATTCAAGAAAGGGTTATTCACTAATTAGGTAACTTAATGCATAAATGTGCACTATATTTTATTTATCCTAAAAATAATATTGTTTTTTATTTCTGTATCCTCCCTTTAAGGTTCAAATCTGATGTCTCTAATTAGCTTTATTAAGCCACTGAGAAACCACTTTCAGTTGCGCCTGTCTCTCTTTGGTGTAATTAAATGACTTCGATTCCTTACTGCTGTTACTGTTCCCTTTCATGTGTTAACAGACAGCAACAGGTTCAAAGGGAGTTGCTGCGTCACTAATTCTACTTGCACACTAATAGTAAAAGAGCCTAAGAAAAGACTAATATGCATTTAAAAGAATAAGGAGAACCACATTCATAAAGGTGCAGCTCCAGTGTTGTTATCATTAAAGAAGAAAAAAATTGCACAGAGAGGTCTCCAAGTATAATTAAGATTATTTTTTGAAAGGTAGTGTCCTGTTTTCCTTTGAGAAAAAGCATCACTGAAAACACGCATCAGCAGGGGCTTTGGAGAAAATTTAAAGGAATACTTCATTTACATTTTGTATGAAGCATAATGCAGATTAAATTGGTTATAGGAAATAGTTTCATGTTGTGAAGAATCATACTAGCAAAATCCTTAAGATAAAATTGTAGCCAGCCATGTTTACTATATATTCTTAGTCTTTGATTCCGTCTACCACTAATTACAGTGCTGAAGCAACTGAAGCAACCATAACTGTTCATAGAAATGTTGAAGTTTGGAAGATTAGCTTGGCTTCTTCTGCTGTTGAATGATTTCATTTTTCATAGCCTTTGTTTTTTCTCACATTACATAAAGTTTGTTTTTCAAGCCTAAGTGATTATGAAAACCAGGAACTTATGTTTATGATCATTAGCATTTTTAATATATTATCATTACAAATGTGTCAGATCTTGAAGGAAATTCATCTGTTCTGTAATCCCCATCTGCTTCATTTTACCGTAGTTTAGATGAAGTAACAAAACATCGCTTCAGTGGTAGTTTGTACTTTTCATGTTCCATACTGCTTAAATGCTTAAATGCTTAAATGCTTTGTACTGTACCTCCATAGGTATTTCATTAACTTTAACAAGGTAAGTAAATAATAAAATTAGGTTCTAATAAAACATGTATTCTTTAGCACTGAGTCTGAAAATCTTGTAATACATGGCATTGGTGGTTTTTTCAAAGGCATGTAATAAACAATAATGTACAACAGGATTCCCCAGGTGACAGCCCACAGTTGTTATAGCACTGCCAGGGCTAGATAAACACTGGGCTGGTTGGGTTGGGTGTTCTTGTAGAATAATAGAAACTCCTGGGATCAGTGAGAGCTTCTACTGGTGTGATTCAGTGAATAAACCTTCAATCAGTGCTTACTCTCTTGTAAGACACTTTGAAGCTTACAACATGTGAAATGACATGTGGACCTGTCAGAGGAGTTTCTGCACTGGTAGAAGAGTGGTAACAGAAGACAGAGTCGATTAACTGTTAACCATAGGTACAAAATAGGAAATAAATAATTGTTAAATCCATTTAAAAATAATTTTAAAGAATGAAATAAATTAAGGATGAATGTTTTTATTTTAACCCATGTTTGTCTGCAGGAAATGGAATTGAATGTGTTTGACGAAAGGCCAGGATATCGCTTACTTCAGTTCATTTTATTGATTGTCAACTCAGCATCCAGCTTAGCTGTCCAAGATGTGTATATCATCTTGTACAGTGCAAGGCCTTTCTGCCGTAATGTCTTTTCCACATGTTAATTATTCACATGAGGGCCTTGAGTATGTTTTTCAATATTCTGTAAAAGAATTTGTATCTCTTTCATCAAAGTACTGTATCAAAAGCCAATGCTCTTGACTTGCATTCTGAAAGCTTTTAACTGCTGAATAATATACCTTGTAATCCTAGAAGCTGCACAAACTTGTAGGTCAAAAAATATTGCAAAAGTCATTTATTCTGTCAATAAGAACACAATATCTTGTCCGAACAATCTACAGTAATATTAAAACACATTGGTTGTTTCAAATGCTCCATGTGTTTTTAGTAGGAAATTGTTTTTTCAGATAACTGGTGTGTTTTGATTAATACAAAGCTGGTTGAATGTTTTTAGAAATGTTTTAACAACTTTATAAAACAACTTCCTGCTCATGTGTAGTTCACTTTGAGTTGTAATCAGGTTTTTGAAGATTATGATCAGTGTGAATAAAATATTGCTAAATTACAAAACTGGTTTCTTTATTAACATTTAAAGTTATTATAATATTATAATTTAAAGCTAGTTGAGGCTTTTAATAAATTGTTGATGTCAATGACGTGCATACTGTATATTGTAAATTCTGATTTTGTCTAATACTTTTGCACAGAACCGTACATATGTTACATCAAATCATTGCCACAAAATAAGGTATGAAAAAGTCAATTTGACTTTTTTACTTTAAAGTATAGCATATACAGTATGCATTCAATATTTTGAAGGGCAGGAAAAAAACTTTGTCTTTCTAATCAAACAGATCATATTGCAATAGAAAGTAAAGGCAGAAATATGCCAAACACCTCATTTGAAACTTATATTAATATTTTTTTCATTGCATTTTACTTGAGTCACAGAACGGAAATATCTGGAAAACGTTAAAAAAGAGCAATAGTAAGAGCTATTAAAATATTCTGGCAATAAGCACGTTTAATTTTAAAGTAAACTGTCATGGAGTGATTATATATTGGACAGTATCCTGCTACTGTTAACTAATTGTATGCTTTATTTAATCAGAAAGATCTTGCTCAATATCAAACAGTGTTTTCAGCACAATCTCATTTTGATTTGAATTGTTGAGACATAAGAATTTCCCTATACAAAATCTTAAACATCAAAAATCCACATTAAAAATAAGAAAATATCTATGTATTTTCTTACAAAATACATTGATAATAAATTACTATAACAAGCTCGTTGGTCTGGCTCAAAATTACTGAAAGGTTTGAAAGATACAAATGTTACTAACATATTCCAGAATTCTAATGTTTTTTATTTGAGCTTTTTGAACACAGTTGACTTTTTCCAACTTTACTTACAGTCAGAAGTAATTATTGATTTCCCACTTGTTTTTCCCTGAAAAATACGTTGTTTTTTACCGAAGGTATATAGAAAAAAATCATCTGTAGATCATTTTATTTAGAGTTTAAGCTGTTTTATGCTGTCCAGACTAAAAAACACTTTTATGTGGTGCCAGAAATGGTCAAATAAATTTCCAGTAGTAGATAAGTGATCATAAATTAACTGAAATTGTTTATACCATAGAGATCATCTAAATAAATATAAAAGAATGCATTATTGGTGTCCTCGATGAAAAAGAAGCTGATAAATATTTTAGTGAAACAGTAATCCAAGCAAGTTCCTTTTTTATTAAAGCAATAAAAAATAGAATTCTCTGCAGATCACGTTACTGCTATGAAATATGTCAAGAGGCTGCGGTGGTGGGGATCACAATTTAGTAAGCCAAATGATATCTTCTTGAGCTTAAGAAAAAAACAGATAGTTACTTTTACCCTACAGCGGAATTTTATTTCAACAAAATTTATTAGCTAAATTATAAGCTATGCATTGCTGTCTTTTGCAATACTTTAGTAAGTAAAGGATGGTAATGCCATCTTACAGCAAATAAGACAAAGGACCAAGAGAATTACTAAAAGGTAGAAATGCCTTATTAATAGCCCTGTTTCACATCGAGAATTGGAGATTGCATGTGATCTTAAGGCTCACAAAAAATCATAGCTCTTTGGAGAGCAATTTAAGTACTGTACTTCTTACAGGTGCATACAGTACATGAACGATAAGGAAAAACAAGTATGGCTTCCCATACCCTGCTAACACATAAGGCAGCTCCAAGAGGAATTCCACCCCTGATATTTGCTGATAAACTGAAACCACCCAGTCCTGTGATATTTGACTTCCCTCATGGAAGCCTGCAGTTTCATTTCATCTGAGGTTGTGCTCTCTTTGTACAATACAGTATGTACATTAATTTAGGTCTGCTGTGCTCCTTGGGCTTCACTCATCTTTATTGACTCCACTTATTTTGGCCTGGAGCAGCTATATTCAGGAATACTTGTCACATAAGGGGCTGTGCTTTATACTGTATGCCTAATATACCTAAGGTGTATTGGTATGATCTCTTCTAAGAATTTGGTAGGCTTTCATCATCCAAATAACACAGAACTCAATTGGTTCTGATTTCAATAGAGAGTCATCTGCTCTTTTTAAAATCCATATTAATGCAGCAGAATTGAAATTGCTGCGCTTGTAACATGACTTAGGAATATGGTGAGCAGGACACAGGGCCATTTATCAGTTTGAAATTAGCAGTTCTTTACATGAACATCTTTCACTTCCAGAATATCTCCAGAGGTATTGTCAGTTAGCAGTAGATTTTGAAAATGTTGCCAGTCTTGTATTTATGTGAGTATTGGACAGAATACTAATAGAAAATCATTTAGAGTTACAATTTAATTAAAATTAAAATTTTCAAAATTATTTTCTACTCAAATTCTGACCTTCAATAACCTTATCAAGTGTATATTTACAAATACAGGCTAATTTGAAATTGTTTACATCTAGAATACATTAGGAAAATTGGACAGGTATAACAAAACTTTAAGAGCTAGGGCAAACCCTTGACTATTTTAAGTAAATATATATCAAGGTAAAAACACCATTTTCCAAGTGTTAATTGTTTTCCATCCCACTTTTCACCTCATCCTTTGCTCTTTCCACCTAATGCTAGGGTCTCAATAGCTATAGTACCCTTGAGCAAAGATCTTCTCTTGGATTGCTTCAGTAAAATGCTCAGCTGTGTAAAAAGCCACGGTTTCTTTGACACGACTATTCACAACCTCAAAGACACTGACAAAGTTGACAAAAAAATATCTTCAATATCAATAGTGAAACAAGAGCCGGAGGTCACAAGTAGAAAGCATGTGGAAGTGTACGGTATTTAAATCTGATAACAGGAGGCACTTCTTTACACAAAGGTTTGTGAGAATATGGAACAAGTTATTCAGCTATGTTGCTAAAGCTGACATCCTGGATTCTTTCAAAAAGATGCTGGATGAGATCTTTAGCTTTATGTGCTACTAACTACAGAACTGGCTAGATGGGCTGAATAGCCTCAAATTGATGGCTTACTTAAGCCTTTGAATACTACAGGGTTATTCCAAAGCTACTGAGTACATACTATAAAAAAGAATGCTATTTAAATGTTTGTGTAGATTTCAGTCCTTAATTGGTCCCTGGGTGTGTATGCTTTGTAACAGTCTGGTGTCTTGTCCAGTGTATAGACCAACTTTGTGCCTTGTGTTTCTGAGTGAATATACTCCAGGTAGTCATGAATCTTACCAGGAATAAGCCATCTGAATGGATGTATATTTTTCAGGCTGTTTCCCTCTATTCTCTAACATTTTTCAGTATAATATGTGACATTCACCATTATAAATTAGCGATCAGCATATAATATTAGAAAAATATAGTCATGTGACACCAAAATATGTTAAAATGAAAAAGAAATTACTGTTAAATCTGTTCCGTTTTTAGTTCACATCTGTATACTATCAAATAGTACTTAAAATTAACTATCTTGAATTAATTAATTTAAGCTACATGGTTCAAAAAGGTACATTTGCAGTTCGTCCTGTTTAAGTCACCTACTTTATGCTATCATTCAAAGTCAAATGACAGATGTTAAATGTACTTTGACCTCCAAATCTGCAGTCATCGTTTGACAGTGTTTTGACAGTGTGGGTCTGGTTGTGAATCAGCCCTTTCCCAACTTTCTGAGCAGTTTTTGCAATCAGGCTCATTTGTGCATGGTTCAGGGGCTCAGCAAAACACACTTTCTTGTTTTAAAAAGCAAGTAAAGTAAACTATGTTCAAGTTAGAATGCTGGCACTTCTTTTCATCCACATTTAATTGTGGTTAGTTAGTGTAGACAGCTTTGGAAATAGCTTTATTTAGTAATTTTTTGTTTTTTGTATTATCACGTTATTGCATTAATTATTGGCCTTTGTTTGCAGCGCTGTACATTATGCACTTTGCACTCTTGAGTCTATTACACAATGCACTGATTCTAAGTTTCTTTAAATGTATCATATAACATAAAATCTTTTGTTTTTTTGTGAAGAAAATAATTTTTCTTCCTAAAACAATCCATACAAATAAAAAAGTGAAGTGGCTAGAAATCATTATTCCTACATAGAAATGTAAGAGAACGTCTTTTTGTGATCATTTTGTGTAAAATACAGATACAGTAGATCCCCAGTACAGTGTTGTTATTTAAAAATGGCATTTTTAATTACTAGTTACTGTGATTTAGTTAGGACTGTTAATTTTTTAGTTTTCCAAATTAACACAAGTGCTTTCATTTTCTGGAAAACAAAGGCAGTGGTTGTATGCTGCCAAGAATGCATACAGCTCAGATACAGCCAAAAACATTTCATAGATGTTGGGGAAAAATGGCCTTAGTATATTTTCTCATTCCCCAACTGCATTCTAAAACTGAACACATTTACTTTTTTTAATGTGTAAAGGTGTGCTTCCAATTGTCTGGTACTCATGGTTGACATGATTCTGGTATTTAAATGTAAATGCAATATAGAAAATATAGTCTACTGCTGCTGTTTTAAACTAGGCATTATGGAGGAAATGGCTTATCTTTTTTTCAGTTTCTTAATGCAATGTTTCCAGGGATTTCAGGAGCAGATTGACTATTTAAAGGTCTGCTGTTTTCTTTCTGTCCTTTTCAAGAGGAAGACACAGAAAATTAATTACCAGTCAGTTCCAGTGTTATATCTGATTGATTATGTGGCTGTTTGTTGTTTCATTGTTTCTCTTGAATTTCAGTGCCAGCTAGCAAAATAATCATTCTGCATTTCTAAATATTTACTTTCCTTTTTCAGTGTGTCCTGCACACAATGATCATATTAAGATGATGTATTAGTTTTATTTTCTATGAAATGTTGGTTCCACAACAGTAATTTGAATCAGATGGTGATACCTGCAGTCTGAATTTTAGGAGCACTCGATAGCCATTAACAAAAATGGTAATGACTGGGGTTGCTATGGAGATTAATTCTCAGGGAACTGAAGCACGAGTCCTATTAAGAAAATAACCAAGTTGTTAGGCCATCGCTACAGTTGCTTTACTTCTTTAGTTCGGGGTGATGTACTGTAGCTTCTCTTTTCTAGTGTTTATATACAGTATAGCAGTAAGATTTCAAATGAGTGTCCTTTATGGCAAAAGTAAAATAAAGCTTAATTCTATATAAACTTTAAATACATTTTCAACTGATTTATAGAATATCTTCATTTAAAAGCTTTTGACACAACCCTAAATATTTGAGAAAAGTAAACAAACTGTGAACTGTTTTTAATACAAATCTAATAGAGAAATAGTGTATATTAAAAACAGCATATAGCAGCCACTAGACTCTCTCCCAAAGTGTTAATATTTATGACACACAGTGAGAGTCTCTTTCAACAGCTCATACTCACAGAAAGCTTCATCTCCTGTTAAACAGAACAAAAAGAGAAAAGAGAGAGACAAGGAGACCAAGATCTTACGACTTGAAGACGGCTTCCCTGGCGTCCAGCTGTTTGTTTAAACAGTCTCCCTTGACCCTCACTCATTTGTCACAGTGTACTAGTACCTGCTGTTTTAGTGCCTCAGGCTTCTGTGCTAAAAGGATTGGCAGCCCTTGGCTCCGAAGCCTTTCTCCGGGACAGTAAATAAGCAAGGATTGACCTCACTGGCTGCAACTTTATCTGTTGTGCTGCTGATCAAAGAGGCTGATCCCAGGGGGTGTGAAGTATAGTCATCCCCAAGACCAGGACTTCAGAATGGAAAGCTGGCTGCGAATTACTGATGAGGTTCTAGGAAACAGGAGGCACAGTTGGCCTAAAAGTACAACAAATCCCATCTCCTCTGTGGGGTGCCAAGAGTTTTTGTTCCAGTTTTCCCTTATATTCCTTCTCTTTGTTGCCATTTGATATTTTATTTTGTTGAACTCCTTTGGATGCATCCTTTGTCATGCTCCTTAAGTCTCCAGGCTGAAGTTCCCATTTCTACTCTCTGATAATAAAACTAATCGGCTGACTTAAGGATGAAAGGGACAGAGAAGTCTCTCAGAGCACTTCCACAACACGTTTGCCACACTAGTCCGAGGAATGACTGGTGTACATTCTTAACTGCCATTTATGTACAGTATAATTGTGGGTGGCACAGTGGTACCCTGGTTTAGTATTGCTGCCTTGTAGTGCTGGGAGCCTGGGTTCAGTTCAGAACCTTTAGTGCTATCTGCGTAGAGTTGGTATGTTCTCTCTGTGTTTGCGTGGGTTTCCTCTGGAGGCACCAGTTTCCTTCCACAGTACCAAGACATACTGTACTAGTAGATTCATGGGCTTCTGGGAAAATTGGCCTTGGTGTGAGTGGGTGCATCTCTGTGTTTGTGTCAGTCTAATTGATATAATCAAATAGTTTAATAGATATAAAACAAATCACAAATAATTTGAACAAAGACAAATGTCAAGAATTAAGACACATTTGACTTGAATATGAATATTCAAATGAACAATCAATATGAAACATGATGTACTGTCAAAGTGAATACATTTCACTTAACATCCGGTATTACCTTCCTGAACATTGACATAACCCCGGTAGCATTGATATATAGACCTGATCAGCCTTAGGAGAGTCTGCTGTGGGATGTTCTGCCAATTTTCTTGTACTGCTAAATACATTTGTAGGCGTTGGATATCTTTTGTTGACTGCATTAATATACTGGTTTCCACAGTTCATTACCACAGATGTTCTATTGGAGTATTGGATTGGACTCAGGTAAGCAGAAAAAGCATATTCTAGTTATACTATTGTAATCCTAGTAATGTGTAGAGTTTTATTGTTTGGCTGACACAACCAGATTGGCTTGAAAGAAGGAAAATACAATTACTCAGTTACTTCATCAATTTATTACAAAACCATAAGATTGCCCTCAATCTGCACTAAAGACATACTCCCTAAAGCACCACACTGCTACCACTGGACTTGTTGTCTCAACCAAGGCAAAAGTCAGCACAATGCTTGCCATGATGTCTCCATACACATTGTCTTTATCATGCCTATCAACTGCAAAACTATCTCTGTCTCAATCTTGGATTCTCTCCAGACCACAGAAGATGAAGATTTCATCTCTTACATGTCCATACAGTTAATAGGATTTTGATCATACACATCATTTTCCTGCATATGACAAATTACTGTAATTCTGCTTATGTCCAGGTTATTTTTCCTGGAATTTGTGTGCTCAGGCAGATCAGATGGAATGTCTTGAGCCAACTTACCTTCTTATTATTGAAAAATATATGTGTAAATTATGTAGATGCCCAGTGAGTTATTGATGTAAGACAAAAATGTTTTTTTTTGTTGTGTATTAGTGCATATATGATGAAAACAAAATTTCCCCATGACTTATCCTGAACATGAATTTTTTTAACTTAAAAGTACATAAAAGAATGATGATCATCCATAGCCAATGGCTCTGGTATGTTCACAGGTACACAAACCTGAACTAAATGCAACTCAAAATTAGTATTGCATTCTGCGCACTCCAAAATCAGGTCTGGGAACAAAAAGATTACCATTTTATTCAATCATCATACAAAAATGTGTCAAGTTAGATGACATTTACACTGAAAACCTTTGTGAGTATAATTTCCAGTGACCAAAACGTAGCTGTGTGAAATGCATTTGAATCAAATATAAAATATTTATATATTTTTAAAAAAAATTCTGCATTGGAAGAGTGAGGTATCTGTTTTCTTTTTTACTTTAATGATTAGGAAACAAGGGAGATAAGTATAGCCTTGTTTGTGATGTGTTGCTGATCTTGATTGGAGGCTAACTGGAAATGGCCTTTGATGAGATCTCTACTCCTGAGCTGGAGAAATTTAGAGAACTCCTGATTAGGTCTATTTGCTGAGTGCGGGTATGTGAAGAGAGTGAGCCTGAAGCACAAACAGCTTTTCTCATATGTTTTCAAATAAGGAAGAATTTAAAGAGTGCTACTTTTTACATTTTAGGTTTGATTGTGCAATACAAGAAGAATTCAGGACTTCAGTGGTGTAATATCACCGCTTGAAAGGTCAGATCCGACAAGGATGATGGAGTCTTTTCATGCCACTGCAACAGCAAGCTTGATTTGATTCTGCTCGGTCGGTGAGCACACAAAGGCCCTGTAGCATTTCTGTGTGACAAGCAAGTGTGCGCCCTCCTGCTGGAGTCGTGACTGGAGACAATGCTTCCTCTCTCTTTACATACACATGTGCGTGCGTGCTGCAGAGCTATTTTTAATCCACTGCATCACATTAGCCTTATTAGCACCTATGTTCCTACGCTCTTTCTGTCTAATCTTTACATATCATGTCTTCAAACACTTGGCTTGGGATAGATTGATGATCTAGAAGTGCATTATTTACAACTGTTTAATGGATTTTTGTGATGTATGTGTTGTACTCTGTCTTCCTTCCTATGTAATATCACATTTGTAAAGATGCCAAACAGTATTTTAGTGATAAAATGTGTACACCTTTTTTCCTGTTAAATGAATAGTGATTTTACCTTGGTTTCCTATGAGCCCGGATGTAGCTTAAAAGCAGTAGCTTTAAAGGTAAGATTTCAATGTTCGGTATAATTACTGCGTGGACAGATCAGATGTCATAGTGGCTCAAAAGTTTTTGTCTGGCTACGGTATCATCACCATCCCCACAACGATGAAGAACAATTTCCATGAATGATGTTGCAGCCATGACAAACAGTTGAGATCTGTGATAATTTACTTTTTTGATTCATGACTGCCTTTACTTACTTTCATACAATATCTGAGCTGTCTTGAGTATAATACTTAGAAAACCACAACTCAGTTGGAATAATTAAACAAGAGTAATGTTTATGGGCACAAACAAATTCTTCTGTCATGGAAAAGGTTCTTTCTTAGTAGTAGTCATATTGTGGACACTTTCTGTTTAATTCTAGTAGACATCAGGTTTAAATTTGATCTTGTGCCTTCTAGGAAGGTTCTAGGAACATTAAAAGGTTGCCTTATTGGATTTAGGTTAGCACTGGGAGCTAACCAATGCCGCTTTTCAGTTTTATTATATGAGTTTTATTAGATGAGTCTCTATCTCACTAATCTGGCCAGACATGCCACTGGCAAATTTAAAGGGCTGTCAGTGAAGGATTATATTAAAGGAAAAACTGTTCTTACTTTCTCACTATTAATTTATTCCTATTGTATGGCTGCATATGTGCATATATTTAAGGCATGAAAGATACTGGCACAACAAACAAATTAAACAATGAGTTCAGAAATATGTGTATTCAATTCTTCCTATATCTGCTCTGAACCAGAGTAATTTAAATATAAATGCATATTCTGCACTTTCTCTAGTATCTGCACATTGCAGCTCTGAATTGTTCGGTTAATACCTAAAAGACTATCTCATTACCAATAAAGTAAACTGTAGTGATATGGGATGTAGCAAATGCACATCTCACTGTGTCATTAATGTCATGGTTCATTAAGCGTTTGCCTTTGAGTGCACACATAACAGGGAATGGGCACTATAGCTAATAGCTGCAACCATGGAAACTGACGTCTCTGGTTCATTTTTTATGGAAAATGTTCAGTAAGATTTAAGAAATTGCAATTGAAAATATTTTGGAAGTTAACATGGTTGGTTCTCTGTAGTGTAGAAAGAAAACCTTCCAAGTATGTTTGAGACTCTTTTTGAATTATGCCAAGTTTTTTGTTTTTTTATTTTTCTTGGTTTCTTTTTTATAGTGAACGTTTGCTCTGGATGCAAAACTAACCGAAATCCCAGTTCTCATCGTGGAGAAAAACATAGTTAAACAAACACTTTAGGAGAGATTCTTTTCGTTGGTGCTATTTTTTAAATTATTTTTGAAAGAGGAACAATAATAAGAATAACAACCTCAGCATTTATGGTTTTGAGTGCTGCTGTAAAACATTTTGTATTCAATTTAACAATTATATTGTTGGCAAGTCAGTATGAAATATACTGAAATGTTACATTACACAAAGCAGATTTTGTGCTTCTAAAGCAGTACAATATTTGCTGGTATAAATTTGGAGGAATTCCACAAAGAATTAAGTTCTACTCATATACACTTGCTCGCCTCTGTACTGTGTTTGTGATTAATTTTAATTTTATAGTCATTAACTGGACTTAAAAAATACTGGATAGAATTCAAGTTGAGACCTGTGGATTCTCAAAAAACAGAGTTTTCATTAAAATGTCCAAAAACATCTAGTGCTACAATTTATATGCTAGTTTCCCCTTTACGTGTTTTGTTTGTTTAATCTCTGCAAGCCCTTTAAAACAGTCAGAAGAGTATTTACAATGTATTTAAACTAATAACAATGGACAATATGCACTAATAACATTGTCCATTCAGAATATTGCATGCAGTATATCACTGTGGAATGCGAGACATATATTTACTAAGTAAAGAAAACATTTTAATTTTAAGAGAGAAGCCAAAGATCTTAATGCTCAATACAGCCAAAAACAATTCAAATGTTGTAATGTGTTGTGACATTCGTGAAACTGTTCTTGTCAACACTGGGAGAAAAAATAAATAAAACCGAAGCTTAATATTCCTTTTTTATTTTTCTTGAATGTTTACGAGTTTGTTTGTAATGTTTGTTAATAATTTCAATTTTCCGTTTCTAGCGTTGTTGTCTCATTGGGGACATTTGTTTTACAGCACACTCCCAACAACACAATGACAGACATAATTTTACCAACCAAGAAGTCAGTGCAACATTGTTACAGCAAGATAAGAGAGGAGATAGTTACGATACATTGTTTCAAAGAGATATTGCAGTGGGGATGAAAGATTTCCAGTGTCTGTTAGTATTACACCTGGGGACACAGAAATATCTCCCAACTTGCAGTGGAGGGGGTGAGAGACACAATCAGATAATAGTTGAATAATACTTGAGAACTAATGTAGATGTACACAAGGTGGTGCAATTGAAAGTTCAGTACAAACAGCTGTCAGCAATATTCTTAGTGAATTCAGAAATTCTGTAGAGCTACTGTAACTAACCCCTAACCCTAATTCCAAAGTTAAATATTTCATGAACTAAACTTTATCCCTAATGTCTTTAAAGGCTCTACTCATTTTTTTGTTTTGTTTGTAGAATAGGTGATTTAGCACAATAAACTTTTCTCCGTGTCTTTGGGAGAACCATTAGAAAACTCAGGAATTTGCATGGAGAATCTGCAAACTCCACAAAAAACATATCCAGTCTAAATCAAATCCAGGGTCCTATAGCAATGAAGCAGCACTGCTTCATTACAGTGACACTCCTAAACCTATATCCTAACCCAACCCTTGCTCAAACCTAGAACATGAGACTGCATGGGATATTGTGAGTAGCATTCACAATTTTGCATGTCCAGTTTCAAGCAAATTTCATACACGTCATTTGTTTATTAAATTCACAGATTTTTAAATATTTTATGTGTTGTTCTCTTAGCCTAAGCTTCAGGTCATTTTATTTTTTCTTCTATTAATTGATAATTCTTTAAATTAAATGAAACAACATAATTGCTCAGTTTTTAAAGCTCAAAATAGCAGCAGTTACTGCCAACACAATAGATTTCCCATAAATGAATGCTGAAATGTGTAAGAAAAGCTTTGGAATGCAAAAAAGTTCACATGAGTGTAGGCATTCTCATAGAGAAATCATAAAAAACTTTTTATTAAAATGTTATTCTCTTCTTCCAAGTTGTTGGCTTTGCCCCACATTGTTAAAATTGAAACCCCTTTATGTTCTGGGAGCACTTCTGCAGCTTTCATTGGTACACTGAATTCAGAACAGCAACTTCTGTGCTCCTAAGCAGGTCTGCCTCTAAATATAAAGGAAAGGCATAAACTTGATTGTGTTGTGTGTGTGGTGTCCCAGGTTGAGGATCTGTACTCTTAGATTGTGTCTTGAAATCAAGTTTTGATTTGAGTTACTTGAGCTCCTGAGACTGATTGTGGTGACTTAAGCAATGGGAACTTTTCTGGTTAGGTTCCTGCTTAATTATGTTTGACATTCTCAGTGCTCTTATTCAATGTTTTTAAATCATTTAGCATTTTGCTTTTACACGTAGCTGGAGCCAGAGTCAAAATCCAGTTGTTCAAGTCTTGAGTCATTTCCGAAAACTCAGGCCCTAGTCTAGACCTTCAAGGTCCCATGTCGGAGATGAGTTCTTTTGGAATTGAAGTCAAGTGGAGTCTGAATCACAGCAATCTTTAGCCATATCTGAATGTAATCCAGTGAATGATGTTTGATATATTGGGTGTAAAGAAATAGATGTATTAAAGTAATTACAGATTAATGTATTAATTTGATCATCAATATTATAGCTCAATATCATGTTTTAACCGAATGTTGCATCTGAGAATATGAGAGGCATTCATGAAATTGGTGCTGGTGACATTAGGAATGGCTGAAGAACATAATCCTAAGAGGAACTGATATCAATTTGTTCAGGGTAAATTGTTTGCATGAGCTATTTGATGATCTAGTAGATGTTTTATGATCAACTTTGCTGTAGGCACAGGAGTTAACGTTTCTTCAAGGAAATGTTAATACATTTTAATACAAAAGGGTCTTGATAGACTTACTGTATAGCTACCTGGAAACCTTCCAAGACAGCGGGTGCAGGTGAGTTTGGATCCACCTTGCCATTGCATCAGGAAAGTATTTCATTGCACATGGACTCATAACCCAGAAGCATACAATTAATGTGGTGAATAGTTTTTTGGAATATACGGGCTGATGGAAAATTTACAAAGATGTTGCAGTCCTAGTATTATCATTAATTTATAATTAAATAATTAAATTCTTAATGTATGAGTTTCTTTTACTGTGATAATGAGCAAAAGTATTAATGGAAAATGGTAATCACTTAACTTTGAACGTTTTGTGATATTTAGAAATACCAACAAATTCAATATTGTTTTGATAATATTTATTATCAGTAATAATGACAGTAGTAGCAGCTTCAAATTATTTGTTGTTATTAATAAATGACTTAGCTTTGAACATGTTGTGATATTTAGAAATATAAAAAATGTCAATATAGTGTCCATAATATTTGCTATTTTAGTTTTTCAAAGAAATGTTTATTTGTTAAAAGAAAACTCATGGCGACAGCTGGGTTCGAACGCCGGACCTCAGGCTTATAAGGCACACACTTAATCCATCACGTGGAAAGGAGTGAAACTGAAGCACACATATCCATAGAAAGTGTATTATACTACTATTTAAGCTACAGTACATTACAGTGTATTAACATGCTGTAATACACAGTTTAAATTTAAAAGTCTAAAGAGTATACAACTTAAATTCTTAATTGGAAAAAGATTGTCCTTCAGCAGTGACCAGGATTTGAAACTGGGTGTTTTCTGGCGACAGCTCAAATGCTGTACATGAGAGGTTAAGCTTTATTAGCTCCACCTGGCGGTGATTCCGGATACTATTATCATAACTGCGGTATTATACGGTATGACGCGATATGACGCGTTTTGATGCGACACACCCACTGCGTTTTACTGCAGAGTACTCCACTCGTTTTGAATGGCTGGATCTGTATACGAGAGGTGCCTAACAGCAGGCATTGTTTGTCAGGAGCTGCATTGTATAGCAGATCAGGTGGACTAATAAAATGCTTCGTCACTTGAAATTAATGAGAGTTTAAGAGATGTCCTTTCTTTCAAAGTATTGCTGCCTAACAACTCGGAAACACAGATAAGAAAATGGGCAAGATTTGAGGCATGGTTAAAAATAACAACAATTGCAACAATTTCCATTGCTTCAAACTCTTATGTAACCTACAGTAATCAATTAGCATAACTTTCCCAGTGCCCTGACTGACTATCACAAAATACAAAATGTTATGTATTTGGAACTACATTGTACCTATCTGAGACTGAAATCATTGACCCCAGATTGCCTTGCTAAGCAATTCATCCTTCTTGGAAGGTTGGAGTGCCAGCAGATTACCTCTAGAGATGCGCACCTGGGAAACACTGTTTCACAACTTCTTCACCAACACATCTAGAGGTAAACATAGCAACCTGAGTTAGATCATCCATATCTTTTCACATTCATTGTTCCAAGGCTGAAGCAGCATGTTGGTGGTCTTCCAGAACACTTCCTTGAAAACATTTGGCTTGAAAGTTTGCTCCTGGTCAAAATTCAGCTTCTCCAGCAACTCAGGTCCCAAGCATAGTCACCCAAAATCCTAAATTATCTGAAAACTCCCAACTATCTTCAGCAGTTGTGGTCTCTGGTCTGTTTTACTTCAAAATTGTTCGGTATCGTCCCAGTCACTTCATAAGTGTAACAATACTATTGGACTGAGTTCATTTTCCAAATGCTTTTCAAGTTCTTTTTCTTCATAACCTGTGAGCCAATGGAAACTTGACACATATCAAAAATCATATATCATCTTAAATTATGGTGATATATTTTATACCAAAATTATTGCACTGAATATATCAGAAAACTACTCCAAGTATAAACTACTTTATGTAAAAGCTTTTAAGCCAATTAAAACCACTGTTGGTGTTTATCATTGTGGGGTTAATGCAATTAAAATATTGTAAAATGGTATACCTGTGTAAACAAAGATGACCATGTGAATGCTGTTTCAAATTATTTCTGTTGAATAACAGTCTAAGCCGCATTTTGCAGGCATTATCTATGTACAGTATTGGACATTGCCAAAATGTGTCTCTAATTAACAAATGCAGTGAAATTAATCAAAACAAACTTTAAACTGATGCTTCTGAAATAACTATATACTGTACCTCCAAGCTTCATCATTTACAAAAGTTGATATTGTAATGTAAATAGGGAAAACATAATCCTTGATAACAACTCCAATACTTGTACCTTAGTGTGATATTGACTGCTATAAGCACAGTTAGTTCTTTACATTTTTGTGGCCTCTGGTGCTTATTATTAGAATGAAACATAGTAGTCTTTCAAACAATATAAATAGACATTTCTTCTCCAGGCAGCATTCTTGAAGCAAAAGTCTTATTAGGTTGTTTGATTTCTCTGAGCAGAATTGTTTCTTAATTTTGGCTGGTTAATATCAGTCCAGTTAAGATAGTACTATAGCAGTTATTCACCAGCTGAATATTCCAGTATGTTTTTGTAAGGGTTCAGTTAATGTCCTTGACTATTAGCAGGGACTAGTTTTTACTAAACAAGTTAACTACAAATTAAAGATCCTTCATTTTCTGAAGCCAAGTAGAAAAACATGAATTAGATGACAGTGAAGATAAAAAAGTTCTTTATAACTAACATCCTTTCCATACAGACTTGCCTACCACATTACTTTGCTGTAATTTTATATAACTTGATTGTGCATCATGACTTATTAATGAAGATGTAGATAATTTTTAGACATTATATCTTTGTAAATAGCATTGGTTCTATATGAGTCCTGTTTACATTGAATCCTAGCTTTGGATTTTGTAGTCAGTAGCATGTTCAGAATGATTCACACAATGCACAATAAACAAAACTGCAGAATCACCTTTTTAAGTTCCTTGTTATGTCATCTCTTTTCATTCATTTCTGGGACATTGCATGACATTTTATGCAAGCAAAGGTCTTTCAAAACTGCCATTGAAAAACACAGGTATTTTTAGTCTGTTTCATCTAATGGAATTGCATATTTTACCTTGCTGTACGGTATGTTTCAAGGACAAATGCAGTTCATGAAAAGACAACTTTCACTCCCTGAAAACATTAAACTAACTCTGAAAGACCCAAGGCAAAGCTCTTCTCTCTTGTTTACTGTATTACTGTCACGCAGATCTATTTAAAATGTTGTTCAGTTGAACATTAGTAAATCTAACAGAAACTTTACACATTTCTTATTCTCAGTGTTTCAATTCTACACTTCTTGTAGATAGCAATTATATCTATCTACATTTTCCTTGGCTTCCATTTACAATATTATGGAATGAGATCATGTATTTACTAATGAAATAGTACAAAACTTTCCAATAAGACAATAAGACATTTAAGCAAATTGAAAGGACATAGCTGTAAACTTGATAAATGTAAGGTCCTTCGTGACCTTAGGCATCAGTGTATTCATGTTTTGAGTAAATTAATATACATTGTGGAGGTACATATTCTGATGTTATTGAAATGCAAGGATGTGATTTTATACTGTTGGTAAGGTCAATATTGATCACAGTGAACGTCAAAGTTAAAAATAAAAATGCATAAAAATCAGTTATGACTAAAAAGCAAAAAAGGAAATGTGTAAAAGCTGTATCTTAAAGGAGAGGTATAAAATTGAAATATAGAAGAAAATTAATTCATCAAAAGTGTTATCTGCACAGTAGGCCCACAGTCTCTTGTGGGTTTTGTTTAACTCTTGGTTGATGGTTATACTGTATAGTGTGGCCTAAGTTTCTGGGAATTGGATAGCTTTATACTATGCAAGCCATGGTCTCAGAGGTCAGTAGACTTTTATGTTGTACCATGATTCAGGTGTCTCTTGTAAATCATTAGCTGCAATGACCCATTTACATTGGAAACGTTTGTCTCATGTGTGATTTTAACCCAAAATCTCAGTCATCTGACTCTGCACAGTGCACAAAGGCTGGCAAATACTGGTCATGTGACTGAACACTTTTGAAGTGCCTTCCAAGCTTCAGATGATTACTTTACTGTTACAAACTACCTACTACTGGAGGAATATTTTCTCCCTCTAAATTTCTTATCCACAATCCACAGCAACCTCAGACAGACAGACATCAGCCCCAGTGATCCAAGTCATAGCACCAACTACACAAGTAGGAATAATTTTTACAGTAAGACTAATATCCCAGCTGTGAGTAAAACTATTTACCAGATATGGGTACTCCTCTTTTCGTGATGGGATTCAATCAGAACAGAATATGGACAATAATAGGCTTTAGAACTACAAAACCACTCCTCACACAGTGGAGAATTCTGCTACTGCAAAAGGCCTGGTTTCCTGCCACAGGAAATTTCAATACTATCCAGATTTCTGATGAATGATGTCATCTTCTATAATAGGTTTGATACCAAATGAGCCCTCTTACATTCTTCTCCTCTAAATCCATCCTTCTCCTCGGCAACCTCAGAAACTGAGAGAAATTAGTATTTGTTATCTGAGTCATGCCACCAATGTGATTTGTGTGGGCAACTTTGGCTTCAGAACCTCACAACACCATACACCAAAGAGCAAAGTACTCCTGAATGTGTCAGCCTGAAGTTTGTTACAGTGAAATGTACAGAATCCCCTGGATTTGGTCTAACCTTCTGATGAGGTACAGGTTTGTCTTGTTGAGTTTACATTGTCCTAAACATTTTAAAAGTGCCTAGGACAAATGAAGGTAGAAAACAATTAGATAAAAAAAATCAGTTTATTTTTGTCCAATGAAGCAATTCAAAACATTTTTATTTAATCTGACCTAAAGTAAAAAAAAAAATAACGAATAAAGAATCAGAAATCATTTTCTCACAGTAGCACAGCTACACTATGTTTTGTTCACATTTGAGTGCCTTTAAGATGTTACATTTCTGTATTGTACGAATAAGGGGCAAAGATGGGAATCATCACTTCTCCTGAATGGCTTGTAATTACATTAAATAAGCATCTTCAGAATATTCATTTTATTCAGTATTTGTCTGACTTTTCTAAAAGCTGCTGAGTGTGTTGTGCAATTGAATGAACTGAAAATTGGTAATACTGTACAGTGTATATGCTGTTAAATACATGGTTGGAATTATTTTCTGCATGTAGCTAAAGCAAAAATAAAAAAAAAATAAAAAATGTTGCAGGTCATCTAGAATTGGTAACATTCCATTCATTTCATTCACCAATGTTCATGTCTTGGTGGGAGAAAAAATAAATAGGACTCAATTTTAAGGAGTAATGTACAGTACCTGCACCAGACCGACAATTTATACACTGGAACATGTACAATAAAAAAATGAATATATTCAATGACCAACTAGGATTATTCTGCCGTTATATATATACTGTTTGTGTCTGATGTATTTACCAAGTCTACTTACATTAGCACTAATTCATACAGCTGGGCATCTTACTGGAACAATTTGAGTGAAGTAGGTTGCTCAAGGGCAAAACGGTACTGTCTCATTTTGGATTTCAGTAACTGCATTCCTTGTTTTGAAGTAATTATAAGGCAAAAAAGTCAGGCAGATATAAAGCAAGAATGTACAATATCAGTTCACTTCTCACTTTTGCTTGACTTTTGAATTTTTCAACTATATTACTGAACATGCTGAAAATCATAGTGTCTCTTGTTTTCTCTAAAACCTCTGAACCATTTAATTTGTGAATCATTTTGTAAAAGAAAAAGTTAATTTAGTCTTCTTGTGGTTTATTTCTTCTTAGAGAGTGTTCGTCAGTCAGTTGTGTCATTCATAAAATATCAGATATCTCAAATGACATTTTTATGTTTGCTATTTGGTGGTCTTTTTAAAGCAGTTTATTTTTTCTACTTATGTATGTGTTGTGAAAACATACCCATGGATTTTTCAGGAACATTTCCAGCATTATATCAAATTTCTCACGTGACAGACATTTGCTTGGCAATTTTTTTTTAATTGCACCACTGAGCCACATTAGTGTAGTCTGAAGCATGTTTTTTAGTGTCATTACAAGTCAAAAGAAAAATAAAAAGTGGGGAGTATAATACCTGCTGATATGTAATTCCTACAACTGTTATCTCAGGAAATCTGCACTTAAATGGCAGGATCATTCACAATAATTGCCAAACCATTTCTATTTTATGCAACAGACCTGCAGTGTGGCTGCTGACAGGGAAATTGTAAATTAAATTTGTGACCTTGAATTTAACTTAGCGCCATACCCAAAATTGTCTTTCTTATTTTCTAATTTGGTACTGGGCTTTGACACAGCAAGTCATGTTAAAAGTATCATCTAACATCTAACAAAACATTAATTTTCAACAATTATATAGTTTTATATATTTTATATGGTATTTTTTATAGTTCATCAAAATATTCTAAGAACTCTTCCTTTGATGTATACAGTATGTACACACCCGGAGAAGGAACTGGACAATTTAAAATTATAGTACTGTAAGTATAAATCTAAATGAGAACTTCTATTCAGCTGTTAAAATGAATTATAATCTTAAAATAATTTGCTTCATACAAATGCCTGTGTTTATACGTTGTCATTGATAACGAAAAGAAAAATAGAAAAATCAGCAAAAAGCACCGGAAACATCTAGAGAGCTCTCATGCCATAGTTTTCTAGTATTTGTCTTTATTTGACAGTTTGACAAAGCCACAGACAAGAAACTTAAATAGAAATGCTTTCTGAAAAAAAAATAAAAATGGATTTTTCTAGCATTGCTGTCACAAGCACAACATTTTTAAAATGTTCTCGATAACAATGACATTGTTTAATGGAAAGGTGTATTTGTATCCTGCTCTAAGAAGAAACAAGAAGAAGAGAAGAAAGTTGCACATTTGAAGTAAACAGAATGTTGTTTTTTCTTGTTGTTGTAGTAGATTCACTCAAGGATTGGAGGGACTTCAATACATCTCTAAAGAAAGTTGTCTGAAAGAGTTTTGTTATGCAAATACAGCAATCAGAGCTTTGCAGCACATCTAAAAAATGTGTGATCTTTTAGCTAGCCAGTTAGGAATTTGGTTGTCTTCTGTGTGTTGAATTCAGCTGTCATTAAACACTTGCCATCTTTTGTGCCTGCTGCCTGTTTTATAGTGTGCTGGAGCTCACGTGATTCTTTTGCTAAGAGCTCAGGGGGAAAACCAGTGGATTACAATCTAATTTTTAGACTGTCTAGTTTGGGAAAAGGGGATTCTTGCAGGACTGCACTTGGTAACTTGCTTCACTTCTGAGGATCAACTTAATCTGAGCATTTTACTCTTATTTATTCTGAGCCCTTCACTAGATCAAAGCATTATGCAGGTCAGTACCCTGTTTTCTCATTTCTAAGATCACCTTTTCTTCCTTCACCTTGTCAGAAGATGTTAGTTAGGCTCTGGGTCACAACTAACATCTTTCTCAGTTACTTATCAGACCTGACCATTCAGAATTCAGAATTATTATTATGGTAATTCCAGTCTTTATTTCTTGGGGTTCTACAGGGTGTGCAATTATAGGGAAGGAGATTGTAAGTGCAGTCATATGTTTGGTAAAAGGTTGAGCTCTTCCAAAATAATAAAGGCTAAAATACTTTCACCCTGTTGAAATAATTAACTTATTATACTGTAGGATACTGACAGTTAAGGGTGATTTTTGACCACACTGTAACCCTGGCAAAGCTGAAAAAAGCCTATGTCTTCTATTTCACTGTCTCTCCTGGGGAAGCAGTAATTTCCTTACAGTATATCCTTTCGTACTATGAATATTTCAGAAAGATTTTGTTTTACCTGAGCTGTAGATCAGAATGTTTTACAAGGTCAGTTTTAGTAATCGTAGAGTACAAGAATAAAGTAAAAGGAATAATGGTTAAAAATTTGGCAATATACATACATGATTTGTACATTTGTACATTTATATTATATTGAGGTGGTCTTACATATGTTTTGTTTTAACAACTGTATTTTTTGTAGTTTTACTTACAAAAGACGTACTTTAGGAATGGTAGGCTTAAGCTGTAAACTATGTCTCTTTGGCAGTTATAACCAATGTATCCCAATGATGACAGTTCATTGATTATCAATGAGGTTTTGTGATAGTATAAAGTTTGCTTCTAAATGCTCCTTAATAAATTATACTGTCTTACCAATTCTGTTACATTGGCAGCTTTGGTTTATGTTAACAGAACTGCTTTAAAAATATTGGTTTTCTTTTTCTATTTATTTAACCACTCTGTATTCAGCTGTTGACCTTTTAAAGTAAGCAGACTCTATTCTTTCATGTAATTAAAAATACACAAAAATAAAAACAGGATCATTCAAATTTAGACTTTATAAATAAATAGGGAATGAGCAGGCTGACTCAAATGTCATGCTTTCAGTTGATTAAAGTGAATAAAGAGGGGGAAGGAGGGCAATAGTGGCTTTTATTTTACTGCATGCTGCAGCAATGCCTGCTCTTCCAGTTCGGTGATGCTGAGGTTTACAAGGCCTTGAACTGAGCTGGAAATGTGTTGCTAAAGAGCGAAACAGAGTGTGGTTTCTCTTGTTGTTTAAGACAATTACTTGATGCAGTCTTGGTCAAGAAACCATCCCATCAACCATCGTCATAGTAACCCTCATTGGTCAGGACCTCAGGCGAGTATGCTACAGGGTTATCTCTAAGTACACAAGTTGTGAATGCACACAAAAGACACCAAAGAAGTTCTCAGCACTAGAATAGAAAGCAAAACACCAGATATGAGGAGAATAGGGCTGACTCCTGCAGGCCAGATATTTTTTAAACGAAGTTGATGTCAGCCTTCATTTGTGATTCCTGTTTATAAGGCCTTGAGCTCTCCTTTCTGCCTTTGTTTTTTTCACGTTTCCTTGTTTTGAACAAAATGCACCGTTTTTGAATATTCTGTAAGCTCTGTTATATACTGTGTGTTTTGCATGTTTTTACTGATGATTTCATCCATTATATTTTAGGGAATGCTATGATTAACAAAAGAAATCGATCAAAACTATGCACTATGATTTTTTTTGCCATGAGTCACTTTATTTTTAAAAAGTTAGATACAGTATATTTTGAACCATGGAACATTATGACCAATTGTTTGTGCTGTACTGAGCAGCATGATGCAAAGGAATTTTGAGTTAAGGGTGGTTGTGCATGGAGTCACAGATGTATAAACAGACCAACCTTAAGGAGACTATGTAGTTAATTGTTCTACAATTGTTCTACAATATGCAGTATATAATTGATCAAATTGGTCCCTTCTTTAGTCTAAGCAGAGATCAGTGGTTGGAGCATCCAGGATGACATCAGATAGGACAGTCTGGAAGCATTTTCTGGTTCACTGTTGTAAGCTTAATAGCTGGCAGTCAGTAATGAAAATGACAATGATGGTTATGATGATGATGTGAGTGCTCTAACTCTCCTGTTTTTAATAAAATGTTTTCTGCCTTAACAAAGTAAAGGGAAAAATACACATACCATTTTACTATGACAATTTTAGGTACAGTAGATTTAAATACTGCTGGATATTAAACTAGACAGAAGCTTGGTGACTTTAGCATGTTATAGAAAACAGTCATCTTATTGATTAGAACTTGCAATTTCCAATTCTGATTTTTATTTATTAAGGTCGTGGCATCTGCATTTTATAAATGGAAGAAATGTGACTGTTGTTTCCTTGACCTCTACACACAAATTAACCGTTGATTTACTTGGAATAAATAATTCTGCATCCATTTCAATTAGCAAGGCTTCTATTAGGGCAAAGGGACTGATAGTGCTTTTCTGAACAAGTAGTGAATGGGAACCATGGTAACACAAGAACTCCACTAATCTCAATAAACCTCACAGGCTGTATTGTGTTGTGAATGCGGTAACAGTGCCTTTGCTTTCATTGAGCTCAAAACCCTCATCAATGGAATATATGAATCACAAAAAGATGAAATGATGGTAATTACTTTTATTTTGCTCCAAAAATGAATTTTGGAGAACATTTATTAAATGGAAACCTTTGATTCACAGGCTATAGCTGCACATACTAAAACTAAGACAGCAATATACTAAACAATGTACATAGAATCTCTTTAGTTTAAATCATCAGAAAGAAAAACATTTTAGGAATTTTGTGCAGAAGTATTATTCCTTGCCTCCCTTCAACACTCTTACTCTTGGTGTTTCTGCATTCGCTATCTGTAAATAATGAGTTGCAGTTTTATTTTAATTGGAATGTGTGAATATTAGCTTCTCTACACTACGCGCAAAAAAATGAATGAAGCCTGTGCCAGTTGATTCTTAATCAAAGCCAGTATGGAGATCTTTCCATTATTTCTGCTCAGTGAGAAGTCAAAATTCTCTTTACATTATGACTGAAAATTTGGCTGCAGTTTAAGGGTGGTCTGAAATGTAATATATACTGTAGGCTTACTTTATGCATGGTCATTTTTCCCATTATCAAAATAATTTCTGGCAACAAAAAAACTTAAAATACTGCATTACTATTATATCTTGTATGTACCAAAATGTTAAAAGGTAGTAATTCAGAAGAAGACTGATAATTCCTGGTAATGCAGTGTACTGTATGTGCTTCTAAATGTGCATTGTTAATGTGACCATCTAATTTGCTGTTCTTCTGAATGTCACAAAGATGTATTGTTCTGAGGTTTCCCCCAGTAACACTATTACTATAGAATCATCGCTGCCAAGGGAACTGTTCTTTCACTCATTTTGAGAGAAATGAAACAATGAGTAGATTCGGAAAAAGTACTTTTCTGAGGAATAAAATGAATGCAGTTCACTGATTCACTGTTTTTTACTCCCTTCCGCCATAAAATTTGATAATGTACCCATCACCAAACTCTCGACTGATACTACTTCACAATCCTTGATGATTTCAGCCAAGTGATAAATATTTAATGACAATTAAATGTACCAATTAAAACAATTTGATCCCAATGTAGTGTGCTGTGCATGCTGTTGTCCCACATGCATTGGCCTTGATAAGCAGGGGGAGAAGTTCATTGAGTACTGCTTCGATATAGAATCACAAGATGCAGTGTTCATTTAAGACAGTTTATACATTTTTGTACTTTATTTGCAGCCTTGCCATCCTGGACATAATTGCTATGTCCCAAGATGCTGTTAACACCAAACCCATAAAATCCAAAAAACCCTTAAGTAACAAAGGGACACATTTTCGTATCATATTTACTGCACAATACTGTACATGTGAACACTTCTCATGCAAATTTATTCAAAACCTATATTGAATGTAAGATTTAATCTGGCCAGCACTGGAATGTATTGTGTTTAAAACCTGGGACAAGATAACCTTCCTCTATTTAGTTCAAGAGGAAATGTATACAGTATATCTCAAATCAATGTAATAAAACGGGATATTTTAACAAATTGGGTTAAAAAAAACAAAGTAGCATTTACTGAGTGCTGAGTACTGAGAACTGAGTGCTTTATGAATAATGTTCACTTACCTCTTGTATTCCAGTTTTAATAACAGGTTACATAATAAATGGAAGATAATTTGCATTTTTAAATGAGTTTTTGATACCCAAATATAGTTCATTAATGTTAGAGATGGTCTCTCGTACCATTACCATACGCCTGTATGTTCTACCTGTTCACAGACTCTGTAGCCCAGTTGGTTATTTCCAGAATATGAATGACACATTCACAGCTGTTTGTTCTATCATGAAAGATTTCTTAAATCTTCCAAATATACATGTCCTGCTTGTTCCCTCTGATCTTAACTGTGCTGCCTGTCAGCTACAATACAAACCAGTCGTTTCTTCCTCAGTTAGAAAATCGGTTAACTCAGAACATGTTTTTTTTTCACCAAGTGTCACAGAACTGAGACTTACTGTGACCCTCTCCAGTTCTCTCAGAAGTATTGAACAGCATTGGGCCTAATCTTTTGGTATGGTGTTATGGTTATTAAAATACAATATCTGTGTGCTATATTTCTCAATCAATGATCAATGTTATTTCTATTCAAAGACAAAGGTATCCTTAAAAACAGAAAAATTGCTATTTTTAAACTGGATGGTGGCTGTTTTTGACTACTGTCAGAGTGTTGTTCTAAAGAACTAGATGACAGCTACAATGACAACAAGAATTAGTCTCCTTACAAATGGACAGTTCTTTGAAAACGGCAGAATAAGCACTTGCTACTGATAGCTGTGCTGATGAAAAGGTCCTTAGAAAGGTAGATTTCTGTATAGGCTACATTGTAAGGATTTTAGACCTAATGCTTGTTGTGAGAAAACCACGTCATGCTGGTATCATTTGACCATAAAAACCTTAGAATATATTTTGCAGTAACTTTAAAAGCATCATATGTGAGGTAACGTGTAGGCATATTATTCTTTAATTACATTTCCTGATCACTGTATTGTCTTCTCATTTTCACATTATGTTCCAGAACACAGAGAGTGGTCCAGTGATTCAAGATTTGACTTTGCTTGTGACGCACTTTGTGTTAGCCTGAGCTTGTTGCTGATCCACCTTGTTCTTTGTCCTTCAGATTAAAAGCAAAACTGAGATCCTTTTCTAAGTGTGTCTGTAGCATTATCGATGCAGTCAGTAGTCACCCCATAGTCTCTCTAAACTGGTTTGAATATAAATGTCCAAAAAATCTATAATATGTTGGTAACCAGTTGCTCAACCAGAATCATAGAATGGGTTGTTCTGTTTGCAGAAGTTCAACCATTATAGTTTTTATTATAATTTATGTTATAAATTTTATATCAAACTAATTTTATTAATAAAGTGAAAGAAAAGCTTACGTAGAAAACTTCAGTTCAGCTTGAATCTGAAGACAAAACAATATTAGTTGTGCACAAGTATTCACCATTAAAAAAAATCGTCTAGACATTTTTTTTTGCCTATTTAAAAAAATGTACATAAACTATTTTATCTTTCTGGGTAACAGTGAAGTTGTTTAGTGTGAGTAAATTTGGGATGTTAAGAAATGAAAAAAGAAGTAGATCAATGGATTAGCCTTTCTGTTTTCTCTGATTATAGAAGAATCAATGCCATATAATTCTTAAAATATTAACACTTTAAGCAGACGATCATCATTTTTATTACAGGGATTTTTTAGGTGAAGATTTTGTGATAAAATGGACAAATGATAATTAATCATAATCATAAAGAGACTCACTCCACTTTAATATCTTACAGATATGTTTTCATATAAACTCTGTTATTCACACTTACAGTAATTGTGAGTTCCAGTTATGTCCTTTTACAAGTTTCTATCTTTTATAATACATGTATATCTTCATTCACATGATATATAACAAATATGATACATTGCATGATCACGAGTACCTCATCATATACTAATTGGTACAGTATAGTTTAGAAATGATCAAGTCATCATCACACAGTATGTACTGTAATAACTGTAATAAAGAACAAAACAGGCAGTAAATCCAACACATCATAATACACATTATGACATTCACTAATGTTTAGCATAAAATATTTGCATCAGTTGCCCTACTGGTGATGTGTGTTGCTTCAGAATGACTGTTGATGCTTGTATCTCACCACTGAAGTACAAGATTGTGAAAGATTTCATATAGTATAATATTAAATATCCTTACTTGCAAATGGTTGGTTTGCACAAATTTGAATTGAACTGAAATTTTAAACAATTTAGAAAAACAAATGTCAATGTGTCTTTAGGTGAAATATTAACACGTTCTTCCAGAAGACTAAAGGTGGTCCATTGGTTGTGAATGGAGCCTTCACCTGACTTTCAGCAGCTGAGCAAGCATTAAAATAGACACCCAAAAAACTCCTGTACAGCTGAGTTACAACATACTCTGTTGCCCTTGCTTGTTTTCTTTATGGATGTACATTTCTCTTAATGGCTGTTTGATTAAATTAAAAAAAATAAATTACATTTGCTGCATACTAGATTTATCTAAAATGACATGTGTCTGTTTTCATTCATATGTATCTTGTAACATTACCCTCCAGAAAGCAATTTAAAAAAATGCTTAAATTATTTTAAATAATTTGGATAATCTGACAAATGAGGAAAAGGTATTTATTGTAATATTATAGAGATAAGTGTATATAAGCCCTTTTTAAAAAAAAAAAGTTTTTTCCTGAGTTTTTCTTCAGGGTCACTAGTAGCTCCAGGGAACATTCTATTCTGTCAAGCTGCAATATTTACTGAGAATCAGGCAATGAGTGAATTTTTAGGGTATCCAAATGTCACAGGTTTTATTTTTAGTTGCTTACCCTCTGTTTCTGAGAATACCTTTCACCCAGTGTGAGAGGAGAATGGGGTGCATAGCAGGGTGTTCTGCCCTGGGCTATGGTGCTTGTAGAAGTTCATCTTTTTGGCACAGCTGGTAATACTGCTGTCCCTCTGCAGCTGAGACCATGTGGTTTGCTTTGGGTAGTGAGAATTCCTTTGGAGGTACAACCATCTGTGCTGCCACAGAGTACTCATTAGCTTGCTGTAGGAGTGCAGTGCTATGTCAAAATCATATACAGTACATGTACAGTTGGGTTATTACTTGGAACACATTAAACAAAATGTTAAACGACAGACACAAGTTGTGCTCTATGTGTCAGGATTGTGCAAAGAGTTTGGGATTCTCCTCACTGAGATGTAGGGTGTAACAATATTTCCCATCTTCCAAAGTCCTCCAGTAATGGATTTTTTTCATACTGTATATTTAGTGTTATACCCAAGCATATTTCCATTTACCTCCTAATGCTACAGAAACCACAAACTAGTTCTAAAATCCAACAACTTGTATAAATTTATTTATATGATGATGATGTTATCCGGTCAGTCGGATCCGACTCTCGGCGATTCTATAGGCCATTTCTCGCCACGCTTTCCGGTCTTGGACTTTCCCTTTCAGCTTTATATACATTTATATATAACAGCTTTGTATCAATTACTAGCTTTTTAATTGCTTGCATGGTTTAATCAGTTTAAGAATAGGTATTATTGGGGTGAAATGAATATCCTGCAAAGACAGAGGAACTGAAAGAACTTTAGTGTTTAACAAAGAGCATTACAACGCAAGTATTCAAAATCCTGGACGGTACTGACCCAGTCAAATGAATAGACTGAAAAAGAAGTGAAACACAGGTGAGAAAAACAAATGGAAATTAAAAGGATGTACATTTAAGACTAAGAACATTAGGTATACCTTCATGTGAAGGATGTGTTGGGAGGGTATAAAGATCCGTATGCTGTTGATGATTCAAAAAGCATAAATTCTAGTTGCACAGTAAATAAAGAATGCCATATTTCCTCTTGACATTATTTTAAATGATTGTTTTCCTTTAGCTCTTCGTGCTAAACTGTGTCCCTGTTTTATTCACTACCAAACAAAGGAATGCTTCTTTGAAGATGTGGCTAATACTCTGTATCAATATTAGGAAGTGTATGACTAGGCTTTGAGATGCTGTGAAACCATGCAGAAATACTTACATTATATGAAGGCTCTTGAACAGACCTTGAAGTCTTTCTTTTTGTTGCATTACTGTCTGTCATGGAGCAAGAGAAATTATTTTAAATGTATCCATCTGGATATAGATATGGCTGAATGATAATTAAATGTTGTTACTCTATTTATGATGCAGTTTTGTATTGGTTTTCTGAAGATTCTTCAGAATTTTCTATATTTATAATACATAGATACTTTGTGTGCTTGAGAGATTTTTAAAGGTTGCATAATCAATAACCGTGCCACATGTATTTATCTTGAAATAAAACAAGGAAAGGCAATATTTTACATACAGTAGATATTTACAAATATGCACCCATAATCACTGGAATATACACTGTGGCTTCACAAGTCAGGCTATTGTGTTTATGTTTTGATGTGTCCTGAGGTTTAATTTTCAGCTCAGTAAAAGTTTAATGTAACTAATTGCTTGGCACTACGGAAAATATTTGAGAATCCTACTGTGCTGCAAGGCACCATCTGAATAGAGAAAATTCCATCCCCTTTCCAATGAAAAAAAAAACTTGCAGTAGTACAATCTTCTTATTCCTTATTTGTGAATTACACTATCATTTACTGAGATTTAATGAGTTTTAATGGCTTTATACATAGTGATTGTGGAACAGTTTTTATATCCTGAGACTTTTTCTTAAATGTAGGTTATTTGAATTGTGAATGAATGCCTGTCCTTTTCTAAAAATTATCTGCACCCAAGGAAGGCTAGGATACTTGTTATTTTCCATTCACTTTAGAAAGTGGTAAAGCATTGCTGATGTAATGTCAAACAGGGGTACCAAATATGCCATAATTTTTAGAACTACTGTGGATATTTGTTGATGAAGTATCACCACTCTAACCTTAACAGCCACTTTATGTTTTATGCTGTTGCTAGGTACTTAATGGTGCTTTTATGTTAAATTAGTTCAGAAGAGTAAACTGAAAAACAGAATAGAGATAAAATCATCTGTTTTTTGGATATCTGTATATTTATGATGATAGATATAAAACATAGGACATGTTAACCCCTTTCTTTGCAAGAGAAATTCATACCATTTTAAGGCAGTATACATTACCAGCAACAGATAAGAACATCTCCATTAGACCCCCTCACTGTTGAGGTGTGATCTGGCTGGGATTTAATTTGATGTCTGATTTATTAATAAAAAAACGTTTGTAGTGGTTTACTGCTCAGTCTAAAGCTTGGAAATGATGTTGCAAATGTCCCACTGCACTTGGAGTGGTTACTGCTTGTGCTGTTGTTAGAAGAGGCAGCAGCTATGAACAGATAAGGGCTGTGAATAAGAGCAGTAGATTAGCATTCCTGGTATATAGAGCAGGTCGGCTCAGTCGTGAGTTTATTTGCATGTTATTGATTGGAGAATCAAGCTGGTAGTTTCAATGGAGCTAAGCTGCTGGTGTCCTTAGACTTATTTTATATTAGCTGTTTACCTGAGCACCTTTTCTTTTCACAAGGGAATCTCTGGTGATAGCAGATTTACCGCTGGTTGGTCTGTTTTTTTCTGAATTGAAAAAAAGGAAAGAAAGCATGCTGCTGAAATCTTCGTGCAACGGACTCCAAGGAAACAGGTGCTCCCAGCTGCCTCCATGCATGAGCATCTCCTCTGCATTGCTGGATTCGCTGGAATACTGGATTATATATCCCTGAATTTTGTGTTGCATGCGATTGCATCTCAGGAGCACTTTCTCTTGATGTTCCTTTAGGACAGAGAACAAGATTGCCCGTTTCGCACAGCGACTGAGTCAGAAGCCGAGAGACCAAAGTCAGAGTGATGCACTAAACAAGGACATTAGACACTTGGCTCTAACAGGTTCTCCTGGTACTTCACAGAGCTTAGACAGGTAAGACATCCTTTCCTTATGAAGAGATATTGTGGTTACTTTAAGGAAGAACTTTAGCAATATTGAGCATTTGCATGCCAACTCTTGCATTCTGTTTTGAGTCGCATGCTGTGAAAATGTCAGTGTCATCCAATTCAAAGAAATAGATTTAAATTGCAAGCAAGAAACAAGTCTAAGAATTCTGTAATATAAATCTTTTAGAATTATTTTAAATGATCTGAAAATGATATTTGCTTAAGCATTTTTAGTTATTAATTACTCAAAAGAGACATCCCTTTTCTTTGTAATCTTAAAGAAGGAGATATCTGAAACATTATCTCTTTTAATAGATTTTGTTTTTGATTGAAGTCACCACTTTAATGTGTGCTGTAAAGTAATTAATTTCAACTCTTGCTATTTTGAGATAATTTTGCTTCTAGTTAAAAAATTCTTTCATTATAATAAAGGGGAACACTCCTGAGCAGAACAAACCTGAGCCAAGCGGAGTGCTCTTAGACATATCTGCCTGTTGGGGTTTAATTTGAATTTCACAGCTGTGGATCTATCTGCCTTCAGTATTAAAGATATTGGACAAAAGGACAAGCAATTTCCTGATTTATCAGAGCAGCTATTACTCTACATCTGTCCATTTCTTCCAAGTGTCTCTGTGTAAGAATATCATTCTCATTAAAGTGAAAACAAATAGCAAAGGCATGCATTTCATTTTTTATTCTTGCTTCTTGCTGTAGAAAGCTGTTATCATCTTTTGTACACTGCTGAGAGCTTACATTGGCTGGGACTGTCAGTGAATATTTAGAACAAGATTCTGCACTTTTTTTAGCAGTTCCCTTTCTCTGCTACACCTTTATAGTGTACCAATTAAAAAAGAGATGCAAACCTTGCAACATGCCTTTCTTGTATCATGTTTTAAGAGCCAGTGTTTATTGCCCGTTCTATAAAGACTTAGTTCTTTGGCTGGAAACTCAACGGAAGTGGTTGGGGGGGGGGCTGTTGGAACACTGGCATACATCTTCAAAGTGTGGAAAATGCAGTATATCTGTAGCTAAACAAAAATGTGACTAAGAATCAGAAAGCATGCTTTTCTGAATGGATTTTTATGTTTTTGTAATCTTAGTCTTTTGTGTTAAAATTGCTCCAATATATCTATAAGGCAATATGTAGTTTTAACACAATGCAAAATATGACTAATAGCTATGGAGCAGACAGTATACAGTAGCTATACTAATACTGTTCTGTATAGCATACTTATATAAGTGCTTTAAGGAGAGCTTATTTGTCATGTAAAACCAACCTATTCTAATCCTAAGTATTAATAACAGCATTATAATATAGTGTGGAAGCCTTTGAAATTTCTCTCTTTTACTTGATTTTTCCTAAGCAATATTTTTAAAACATTCCAGTTAACATGCTTTCACGTTTGATCAATGTTGAAAATGATTTTTCTCATAGGTTAGTTTCCCATTTAAGTTTGTTTTAATCTTTTTTTAATGGACGTAACAGGTGAAATCTGTTATCCTGAAGCTTCTCTGAGGTTGAATGTGCCTCAGGTCAAAAATGTTCTCAATTTCCAGTGCAGCTTTCTCTTCAGTTGTTCGGTAAATGCCAGAATGTTCCTTTGTAATTTCACTTACACAAACCTTGGCAAAATTCTGGATATTTCAAGGATGGAAATAAGGCCACCAATGTGTGTTAACATCATCCATTTCATTTATTGTCAGTTCCAGATTCTTATAAAATGTCAATGAAGCAAACAAATCAATGTTTTTAAATATATTTTAAGGTTTTAATGATAAATGGATTTAGAAAGTTTACTGAATATAAGGTAAAGCACAAAATGTCTTGTACTAACCACTGGCTGATACTCAGGAGTCTGCACATCATAAAATATGAAACATCTCAAACTGTTATGCAACAGGAGGTGTACTTCCATCTCTTTGTGTGCATTCATTCGCCTAATGCAGACTAGAAGAGCTCGGCAGGTATGAGATGTTTCCTGTCATATAACACTGAGCATTTCACTGGAGAAAGGACAATAGAAGAAAAATATGAAATTTTCACCAAAATGGTTTGATGATTTAAATTGAAAAGATTTTGCTCCGTGTGGTTACTACTGCCTACAGAACAAGTTTTTTTGACAGGACTCCATGTGTGGTCCTATTATGGATTCCCCACTTCAGTTTCTTTTTCATAGGAAATGAGGCCGACATAGCAAGATGCTTTGTAGATGAGATTATCCATGTGGTTATTGAACTAACAGCCCATAAAGTAGAATTGTACTGCAGTGGTTTCGTCATTTCATGCTACACAAAATTTATAATTATAAATGTCACAGTATGTGTTCATGGATTAAATAGACCCCTTGAAAGAAAATGTCCAATACCGTAGGTACAGTACTTACAAAGCTTTATTATGTACAATATGTACTGTATACAGTATAATGCTAATTGTCCATTTTCAAATCTAAAAAATAAATATAGGACACACAAACCTTTAACTATAGTATAAATCTATAGTATAAATTATCGTTACTCTATCTTTTCCAGTCTATCAAGATTGTAAGTACAATTCTTAGGATATCTTCACTTTAAAGCAGCAGTAGTAGGCAAAGGTTGCCTGAATTACAACTAGGGAAGATATCAAGAACCACGCTTTTGTTACAATTTAATTACAGCTTAATGTCAGGTTCACTGTGTCCATTTTTATTTGGAATCTCTGATAGCCAGTTTGATGAAATAGCCGACTGTGGGTTGTCACGTAGCATCTTTCAGAACCCTAGGCAGACAGCCCAATCCGGAAGGGAGTGAACAGACACGGGGAGGAGACGAGGAACTGGGCAGGTAGATGAAAAGGGGGGGCGTGACGAAGGTGCTCGGGGGGCGAAGTCCAGGCAAACAAGTCCAAAGGGTGTTCGTAGGGAAATCCGTGGGGAGGCAAATGTCCTCCCCACGGATGGAGCCGGGTGATCAATCCAAGACAAAGACAAGCGAAGTTAAAAGCCGGAACGGGATCTGGCGAAGGGTCGGGGGAATAAAAAAGGTTAACGGGGCCAGGCGCTCCAAGCCCCGGACGCAGATGGTCAGGACGCTGGGGAAAAGGCTTGCCTTCGGACAACCTGGAAAACAGGCAACCTTGTGGCATCCATCTTCCAATACTGAGCCCGGAACAGTGGGAGCGTCTGGCTTTTAAAGGGCAGACTGGAACAGGAGGCAACTCCAGGAGATCGGGTAAAATGCGAAAGAGCCGGAGAGCCCTTAAGGGGGAGGGATTCGAATCGTGACACTGGCACTGTCATGTCACCTTACAAATACTAGAAAACAGAAATAATCAATAATAATTTGAAATAATAATCTTCAAATTTATCGTCACAGTACTATGTGAACCTAGAAATTTAATTGATTGGTTTGAGTTCTATTGTAAAAATCTTTCGGAATCTCCTAGAATTTCTGCCTACGAGCATAAAAAACTAACTTGTTTTTACCTTGTGTTTTGTCACATTAAGTTAAGTTAAAGATACTGAACAGAAACTTAGAATGTTGTTTCTGGAAGATTAAAACAGCTTTTAAAAAGAAAAGGTCATGAAGATTTCAAGGAGGCTTAGACAGTTGGATCACTAGACTGTGAGTGGAGGGTCCCCGTGCAGGGTCACAACATTGCCTATTTTGAATATTGTGTGGATTCAATTAAGATTTTTTGGCCCAGCTAATCAGTTTTCTTGCATGCAGCGACACCATATTCTTGAGTGACTGACATCAGGCAGAGAGGTGCAAGTCCTATATATGGCGCTTCCTCTGCTGTTGTGCACTGTGTGGCATGCAGTGAATGAAATCACAAATGGCTCTGCAGTTAGGTGTGTTGGAGGAGCATGTATACAGTATGTATCTCATTCTCTCCCACTGTGGGAACAAGACTCATTATAGAAGAGCCATGTCTTAAAACAACTGCTGATTCCTAATTGGTAGATGTACAGTCCAATAATATAAAAATATTAAAGGTCAGTTATTTAAAAGTCATACAAACTTGTAAAAAGTATAAATATGTAAGCACTATTTTTCTCTTCAAAGTACTGGTACTCTTCACTCAACTGTGAATTTCCCTGTGTTACTTTTGTATATTTGAGAATATACTTATCCAGCTTGATATTCTGAAGCTGTACGACAAGTGTGAAATGTAAATTTCCAGAAACTAGAATTCTGTTACACTAATGACTTAACCCATGTTTCCTGCACCTTTGTAAGTGCAAGGCATAGAGCTGCTTTATGTTTATGTTGTTAAGTATGTTTAAAATTATGTCTTTAAAAAGATTCTTCATCATACTGATTCACAATGTGCTGGATCAAACAAGCTGCTTATGCTGAATCATTGAGCCTATAAATCAAAGCTCAACATAACATGCAACATGTGCCACTGTTGTCAGATTTTTTCAGATGAATCAGACTATCCTTGGTTGTATTTCAATTGGTAACTCACAGGAAAAAGCATTGTCAGTCAAAATGAGGAACTCGTGAGTTTAGGTTTAGTCATATAGTCCACATATTGCTTATTTGAGATGATCCAAGTCATTGCCTCATGAAATCAGGATGCACCACACAGAAACATACGGTTAACATCCTTGGATCAATTAGCAACTAGCAAGTAACAAAGATCATTTTTGGTCAATTTTGAAAGGTCACGGGTTTTCTTGAACTGCTCATGTCATGAATCAGATTAATACGTTTATGCTGCAGCTGCTCTTAAATAGATCTGCAGCGAGATGAGAGGCCGAAACCCAAGCGCAGAACTCGGAGTGCTCTTTGAGGTTTTCTGGAGAGCCTTGGAGAGAGAGTGGCTGTGTTGTGTGTGGGTCATGATGAGAGAAGAAGCAGGCAGGCTGAATGAAGCTGGTGAATGGAGATGTGAGGTAGCTGGGTGAGCTTAGTGATAGCTGAAGTCCAGCAGGGAAAAAAGCTGACTGGTTTTCAGCGCTACTAAAGGGGGAACAGGGGCGTTTTTGAAAATTGACAGTGAAACCAGCTAGAGAAAAAAAGGAGGAAATCAAAGGATTGAGTAGTTTGGGAGGCTGGTAATTGTTAGCTAGGATGAAGCTGAGTGTCCACTGGATCAGTACTCTAAGACGTATCTGAGAAAAAAGCTTTTATTTTTGGAAAGCGGATAAGTCGCTTTGGTCAAATGTCAAAGTACTGATCGGTGGGGAAAACTACCTTAAATACTATAGGCGGCCTTTGGAGCTGATTAAGAGCTAGATTGTTTGCCTAATTGGAAGACAACCAGTCTAATAGAAAGTCTTCCCGATCTCATTCACCCATGCATGACAAATAGTGTAGTTCTAAACTTTTCCTTATGCAAGGCATAACCAATATTGGTCTGAAGAATCGACACAATTAATATGATGAATCCCAGAACTGGACATACTTGCTCAAATTCTGAAGAAAGTCAAAGCTTTCACTTGCTCACCAAATTTCTGTCTTTACTGGATAGACCAGAAGCTGTGATACATAGTCTTCTTTTTTTTCTTATAACATGGCTCAATATTTTCTTTTAGAATAATGCCCTCTTTAGATGACTGTTGGTTTAAATGAGAAACAGTCCCTCCTGGTTAATCTTGGAAAGCTTGACATGATATGCATGTCCTTCATTGCTGGGGCTATCCAGATGCCCAAATTGCTCTCTAGTCTAATATACAGTAGGTGTTCATTTTTGTTGTGATATTTTGAGTTACAGTAGCAGAGTTTACCTGGTTGCTGCCATCCTTAACTTTCATTAAAATCTCAATCACCATTCACATCTCTTGCTGGCATATATGTTTATTTAAATATCTTAATTTCTTGGCTGCCTTGCATTCTTTTTGGAAGTTGGAAGTACTACATTTAAAACCCAAAACAGGAGGCACTTATTTCCTGAAAGGGTTGAGGGGGTATGGAGCAAGCAGTCAGTCTTTGTTGTTGATGTTGATACCCTGGTTTCTTTCAAGCAACAGTGGGATGAGATCCTTGGATCAATTAACGACAAAATTCCAGATAGGCTAGAAGACCCAAATGGCCTCCTCCCAATAGTAACCTTTCTTATGTTTTTAGCTCCTGATTGCATTTACTATCAAGACTATCAAGTGTCTGTAGAGTTCGAAAGTTAGTAGTATAATTGTAAGAAAAAAAGAATGAAGAAAACTAATTTTGTTTTACTTGTATTTCAGCCACAGGATAAATTGAATTGTTTCATTGCTCTATGTTTCATATAAATGTAATAAGCAACAAAGACACTAAGAAAATCTATATTAATTCCGATGAATTATGTGCAAACCTACACCTCTTTAGCGGTAAACTTTAATAAATAAAAAAAATGTTTCCATCACTTCAGCTGAAAAACATGCAGTTATCAGTTCTTTGAAATACTGTCTCTTATTACGTGCTCTAGATGTTAATGTAATCTAGGAAGATGAAACTGTGAACCATTTAAAAAATGAAAGTGTTACCACAGAGCTTTATGCCAGTGTAAAGCTATAGCCTTGATAAACCTCCCAATCAATTTATAATTTAGGAAGCATTACTTGTCTCTGCAGAGATACCATTGTCTTAGAAAAGGAGTTTGACTTGGATTTAGCTTATCTTTGTGTTTGCTACAGATCTAGAGGGAATTTTATAAATTCACATTTGTTAGGCTGAAGAGCTCTGAGGTGATGTTAATCATAAAAAAAATCTGTCCTTATGTTAAGAAAGATGACTTGCTTTGTCACTGTTTGCCAATTATATTGCAACATTTTGTTTTTCTTCTATCAGCTGAAAGGAAATTAAAGCAGATTTTTAAAATGTAATTTTTGTTTTGATGTTTTTCTATTTTGTACTGTATAACCAATGTGTGTGCTGAATGTGCTCTTCAAAGGGATGATCTATAAATCCGAAAACATTGTGAACTTAATTAGAAAAATTATAGAGGCCCTGGCCAAAATATTAGGAAAATTATTGAATAGTGTACAGAGCCTTTGTGAGTAGCAAGAACAGGATAAATCTATTCAGCCTAATTTCCTACTATTGTTTGAGTGGAATCTGCTACATGCACTCTATGTGGTTAACATTGTGTGCAATTGAACTGCAGGTTCTACTGGTTTTATTATTTTCAACTGGAGTGAACCGCCGAACATTGTTCTGGCCAATGAAGGCGATGAAAGTCTGTTCCTGAAGCCAATCAAATAGTGCAGTGCTTGCCATGTAGAGAGGCACTAAACACATTGGGTTTAGGTTCCCAATATTTGGCCAGTGCTTACAATATCAGGTGCTCTATAGCAGTGTTTTACATAACCTTTTGCTTGCGTCAGATATTGCAGCTAGTATCACAAATGCTGGTTTCAGCCTGGAATAGGTCATTAGCCAGTTGTGAATACAGAAGAACATAGTGTATCTGGCAGAGCAATGCCAGGTTTGGAAGAGTCTGAAATCAGTCAGCTTTGCTGGCTGTCTATGTTGTTACAGTGAACTACAGTATGTTAAAGTGGTGTAATCAGTGAGTACTGACTCTCGCCTCCATCTAATGCATAACTTTGCTGCCTGAGCTTTAGGACCTGAAGTATAAATCTGCAAAGGAACAAGTAAACAAGAAAGGAAACTCAATGTTTCGGCTGTGGAGCCTTCTTCGGGCTTTGAAGCCTACGCATGCTGACACAGCTACCTACTTGAACTACTCAGTATAAATATGCAGTTGATGTGTATATTTCAAAGGACTGTAAACTATGGGTCTTTCCTGTGCTGGTATGCTGGTACAACGGTTCTAACTAAAAAATGAATCGTTTAACAATTGGCAGTTCCAAAACTGGTTGTATAAAAAGAAAAAAAATGGTGATTTCAATTTTTTAAAGTAAAAACATCATAAAAAGGAAAGATAAAAATGATAAATCAAAATGTTGAATCAGTATTGGTTTTTTTTATTTTCTGATATGCATTTAGTGTATGATTAAAGGCTTGTAAAGGGTGATAATCAGCTACCCCTCTTTGCCCTTATTTTACCTTTTACCTCTTAAATACCTATGTTTTATTAATATTATGTCCCCTTGCAAAAAAGCGTATATTATTTTCCTGTATTTAATAAGCGTATCCAGTTTCTTCAGACACGCTCTGCCTGAATGGTTATTCAATCAGAAAGCATCTTGTAGTGGCTTGTTATATAATGTTATATAACAAGCGCAGTTCTCCCCAGGCAAGAGCTGAGCCTCTCGTCTCATTTCACACAGGCCAGCATGGGAGCTGCTGCACTCCAGCATGTATTAAACTGAAATCTGCGCTTCTCTGAGAAAACACATCTTTAATGTACACAGACATTTTGTGCCCACTCACTTTCCACTTGCTTACCTTTCAATGCTAATTTAATCGTGTCAGACATTACAGAGCCTATGGGCATGTCACATGAGTAATACATGGGAGAGGGAAAATGTAGAAAGAAGCACCTACAAAAGTCCCAATTTTTGTTTGTGAATTTTTGGGGGCTTCGTATGTGAACCTAGCAAGTCAAATTGCTGTCTTTCTCCATCTTTAAGACCAATTGTATGTAATCCAAAGTGCACAGGATTTGAAGTGTCTGTCATGAAAATCTGGTCTTGTGATTTATAGCTACATTTACTCTTCATAACAAGGCTATTTTTTAAACTTTTAGATTTAGAACTTTATTTTTCTTTGTCTTCTTCTATACCCTACACAGCTTGATTCCATGGTCCGTATATTCCATATACTTTCTATGAGATCACATCTTGCCAACAGCCCAGTTTCTATTATAACTTTCACTACTGCATCATGACAAACCCCACAAACTCAAGCAACCAATGCAAATGAACACTGTTGCTGTTTGTCATGAGGCATTTTTCCCTTTTCAAAAAAGTTAAAGTTATAAATAAAAACGTGTTGATATCATCTCTGTTCTGGAATGTTCACTGCAAGGCACGCAGGCAGGTTTGACATGATGGAATTTATTCCATAAACCAGTTGCAAATCTTTGCACATCAGGTGTTATTCATTTTTCAGTATAAAATATGTCATAGAAAGGGTAAACTCTTGTTCTGAAGAAGCTCATGTAAGTAGCTGTGTCAGTAGGTGTCGGCTGCAAAGGAACAGGTAAATGTTTGTTCCATGCTGAAAGGGAAAAAATGAGATACCACACCTGAAGAAGGCTCTGCAGTTGAAAAGTTGTGTCTCTTTTCTTTCCCTTTCAGCATGGAAAGTATTACTGTGTGTATTAACTGTTCCACCTCTGAGAACTTAATGAGAAATCCCTTTCCAGACATGTCTTTACATTTTTTCTGAGCTGAAAGAGAATGCAAAGGTTGAAAATGATCATGCGTGTGGTATCCCATGAAGGGTAGTTACAATTTTGGCTTCCATGCTTCTCCACAGGAATTTCTCTGTCAGTATGACTCAGCAAATGCAGAACCTGCACCTCTCACATGCCAAGAAGAGCAGCGGCCCCTCCTCACCCAGCGCCGCCAAGCGCCTCTACCGCAACCTCTCTGAGAAGCTCAAAGGGAGTCACTCCTCTTTTGATGAGGCCTATTTCTTTGGCCGTTCTGATCGTTTCAGGAAAACTTCTGTGGTGAGTGTTTCACGCGGTATTCCTTAACGCATGCATGCTAACTGGAAAAAGGGTTAGCAGGCAAATAAAAACATAATTATTAGATTCAGACCTACTGTATAGAATCCACCAATCTATAGGCCATGGTCTTCTCCAGAATTGCCAAACGGTTTGTAGTCTAGACACCTATTCGTTAATTGGAAAATAGTTCACTTTTGCTCAGTTTGGGGTTTGTAGAGTTCCACATCTTGAATGTTATATAAATATATAGAAATTGAAAACAAGACAGTATTTTCATGGATTTATACTCCTTTTGCATAATTGGTGCTTCCCACGCTTGTTAGTGTCTGCATCAGCTTCCTGAGCCCTGCTACTTTATTACAGTGTCTTGTGTAAAATTAAACCGTCTATCGGGGTTATGAGAGCATTTCCTTTTGGGTTTTCTCAATTACAGTGTTTGGAAATTTTTCATTACTGGTGCTATAGAAACAAAATTAATTTTGTAATAACTTTTGCTGTGAAGTCCTGATACTCATAAAATGTGTTATTTTTTCCTGTTTCAGGCAAATGTTTTTGTAGTGCTTTGTTGATTTCTGCTCCTTAAATTAATTGATTTTTGCAATTGGGGTATGCATCCTTCTTCATTCTTTCCTGTTGTAGTACCTTTTATGTGTTTAGCAGAATGACAATGTCTCTTTATGCTTTTCTAATGTGTTTTCCTGTGTTACATTATCATTCTACATACATACTATACTGACTATATTAGAGACATGTAAATACATACTAAATGTAGAATATCTATATAAATTTTTCTAACAGTGGTTTTAGACGTTTAATGTGTGGGACTGTATAAACTATGTCTTTAAAACTGTTTTTATTTATATATATTATGCATTTAGCTCTTCAAAAACAACAGGCATTTTAAAGTTAAATTTAATTTATGCATATGCAAAAACTAAAAAAAAATATGTTATTAAGGAACCCTTTGATAAAATATATGGCATAAAGACCATACAGTATATCACTATAGACATACTGTAGAAATTAGGCTTTTCTGCCAGGAGAAATTTGTGGGAGTTGAGGAAGCATCACAATGGCAGGGCTATTAGTGATACTTCCTCACAACTCTTGGGTCCTGGAGTTCATTCCAGACTGTCCAGTACAGTTTGCATGCTCTCCACGTATATCTGTGTGGCTGTTTTCTGATTACTTCAGTGTCCTCAACTTCCAAGGACATGTTGGCCAGTTTAACTGCTGCCTCTGAATTCACATTGTATTTGTGAGTGACTGATTAGTGTCGTCCCATCCATGTGGGTTATACCTCACTGCTCCCTGTGCTTCTGGGATAGTGTCCTACAGGTAGGTGCCACAACCCTTTGCAGACAAAAGTGATTTTCTTTGAATGGATTGATGGAAATCTGTACATTACATTTTCTTCACAGTACCCACAGTCAGATAGACATACAGTACTGGACGTGTATATTGTATATTGTATATGTATATTGTACATGTACATGTGTATTGGGGTTACACAATTACACACAGTGGAATGAATCGTTGAGAAAGGAATGGGTTGAAAAGGGAAGACATCCCTGCAGTTCTGGAAATCTTACTGTTTTGTGTCCTGCTATGATTTACAGTAGAATTAAATGGTGTTATGTCAAGGTGTCTTTTTTACAAATATTGCATAATGTTCTGTGACCAGGCTTTAGTGTCTTTTTTGTAGAACATAGTGGAGAGCACAGCTGTTCAGTCTGTCAGTGATTTGTGTTTGTTGTCTTGTCGTGGGCATACATTAAATGTAATTTTATTCATTTTGTAGGAAAATAAGTGTTAATTGCAGGGGACAGCTATAGCACATTTCACAACTGTCTTTGCAATTAAATTTTCAATTTAAAGTCAGTTTTATCACATTTTTATCACAAAAATGAAGCTGATTCCTTTACTACTTAGTTTTTGGAATGTGTTTTTGAGCATTTAACCAAAATATGACAACAAGGTTTTACAGAAAAAAACTCTCTATATCTAGTTTTTTTGTTAAATTATTTTTTCTTTATTATTACTGTTTTATAAACATTATTTAAATGCGTTTATCTTTATGAAACATAAAATGTCAGTGCATTGCCTGTTTTAAGAAAGGTCTGGTACAGTGAAGCATAATGTCAGTTGAATTTAATCTAATCTGTGTTGACAGATCAGAACTATCGACCACTTTCTAATGAACTGCTGGACATGGTCATTTTAGAAAGAAAAATTCTAATGTCATCTGTCTCAAATGAATGGGGATCTTTTTGCCTCATATATCTGTAATGAACTCTATGGTTGAGGTCAATTGTCATTACTGTTAACCACAATGACAAGTCCTCCATTTCAGTCAGAATCGCTAACCATAATGAAGTACTGTAGGACAAGTACCTTTTTTTTTTTCCTTGCCAGGATGCTACTTATTACAATAGGTCATAACTCATCTTGATGGCTTTGACAAATGGATAAAATTGATAAAAACAAAAGGAAATGTGAAGATTATCACTGATTTAAGTTGAAAGGGATTGTAGTACAGTATGTGTATGCAGGCTCGGGACTAGGTAATAACACTGTTTCATCTTGGAAGGTGAATGGGGTTTCATGGTAGGTCTTCTGCAGTGACTGTGTGTCATTCTCTCCCTGTTTTGAATGATAGAATGTACAGTGCAGTGAGGCCCTGTTTGAGGCAGTGGAGCAGCAGGACCTGGATGCAGTTCAGATCCTGCTCTATCAGTACACGGCCGATGAGCTGGACCTCAACACCCCCAACAGTGAGGGCCTGACGCCCTTGGACATCGCCATCATGACCAACAACGTCCCTGTGGCCAAGCTCCTTCTGAAGGCTGGAGCCAAAGAGAGCCCACATTGTGAGTATGGAACACTGATCTATGGCAAGTGTGTTTCACCTTTTTTTTCTTTTTCACTTCACAGTAAAACAAATGGCAATTCTAAGTATATCTTTCACAATTATGATCTTTTCTCTTCTTTTTCAGTCAGATTTTAAAAAGCTTATTTAAAATTTACAGCAGCTGAGATGGAGTACACAGTGGCAGTCTCTCAAAACTGACAATTCCTTTAAGTTTTTTAGGTAGTAGTTTTACAACAGCTGTGAATTTCATGTACTATAGTTGAAGCTTGAAGTATAAATTAAAAGAAAAAATTAAAGATATACTGTACAGATATTTCATTTCACATGCTTTGCTGCACTGAATTCTCATGGGAAAACAGCAAGATTGAAAAATGTATGTTAAAAAATCAAAGCAGATATACTTGCATGGAGGCTTTATTAAAGGTAATTGAAAACAGCCTTCACTTGTATTGTTTGAAATCTTAAATAAATTTCAGTTTGTACAAGATACTGAATTTATTAGAACTATAATGCTGGCAGTTTTTTATTTTTTTAATCCATGTGTGCTGTGCATGGATGATCTTTGCACTTCAGCAGAAAGGGTTCATACATTTCAGGACAGGTTTCCCTCCAAAGGAGATTAAATAACTTGTAGTCTGGCTGGCATATTTAACCACTGGCTCCAGTGACAGAGCCTTAGCAGGTGTCCTTTCCCTTCACCAGCAGAGGCACAGTAAAAGTTAAAAGAGCTTAGTGTTCAAATTTTTCAGTGTTTTTGTATATTAGCGAATGCCGTCTGAAATAAAACATGAAGGACTGTGGCTCAGAATTTTGTGTGGTAAAGCAAAGAGAGATGAACCTTATGAAAACGTAACACAGTTCGTCACTTGATGGTTTCGGTTTTCCAATGTAGCATGTAACACATAGCAATTATATTAAGTGATTTATTGTACCTGGGTTGTAGTAACTCTTTAAACAAGCTCTTACCACAGTACAATCCAATCCTTGTAAATAAACAGAAAATAAACATGACCATATTTCTCCCACAAGGTATTATGTATTAATTTATATAATTCCATAAGTACCAAGTAAATCAATCAGCCTCAGTCTTGACAATTCAGACGCCTTACCTGGGGTTTAAACATACACAAAATTTATGAGGATTGCCTAGGCCTTTCAATGCTTATATTTAGGGCATTCCCAGTCAGTCAACAATGAGAACTGTGTCTCTCAGGTCACTATTGACAGACCCGACCATTAATTTATAGTTAGTTCAATTAACCACATTTAGAACCGAGATGTCAATCTTCAGAGGACAGGAAATTGCACCTCAAGGCTTCTAATATTGCCAGCTTTTCCACTGCAGCTCAGACTTCCAAGTAAGGGAGAACCTTTATTACTTTTTCTATGTCTACAACACTTACTTTATCATACATTGAGAAGAACCAGTGAAAGATGTTTTCTTACCAACGTATTAATTTGTTTATTTTATTGCCATGGTTCATTACTAAGGCTTCGTAAGAATATGCAGTAGCATTTAGGTTAGAGAAGTGACTCTGAAGGTAGCATCCATTTTAGTATGACAAACCTGAAAGGTTTTTGTGTGTTCACAAAAAAGTATTGTGTTCTGAACAGTAGCCAAAAGAGACTTTCTCTTTTCCGTGTTCTTGTTTTTTTTTATTTCTTTCATTGATCTCGTCTTTAAACAGATTAAGACAGATGAAAAGCATGGGCAGTTATAATTTTGAATTGATTTTTTCAAAGAGAGAATGGACAGTATGTGTACTTAATTTCTCAGTGATTGGTCTTTAATGAGATCACTTCTCTCCTGTACCTGTGTATGATGAACTGCTGACCTATTCAATTCCCATACATTTGCTCAATTATTTTAATATGGATTTATGTTCTATTTTTGGTCATTCATCTCACTGAATTCATTCTCAGGAGTAGAATATAATTATTCTATAGTTAAGACAGCTAAACACTAAGTTGTGGGTAAAATATTATATGAGAAATTTTCACTTTATTTTAATATATTTTATTTAAAAGGTCCTAATTAAGGTTCTTGACAAAAATCAAGCAAAATATATATTTCTTGGTCTGTTGTATGTTAGTCTGAGTGTAGCTTCTGTACCTACTGTGTTTTGTGTACCAGTTTAATAGTGAGAATGCCTATAAAATGAAATAGCTCATCTACCTTTTTGAATGTATCCTGAAATAAAGGTTTTTCAGCAAAACATAGCTTATTATTCTAACAGCAACAAATGGTTTATCTAAAAAATACTATATTTTTTGTAAAAGAAAAATGTACAGGTATTTATTTACAAATTTAAAAAACTAAAAACAGTTGTAAATGGTGAAAGTGTCTTTTTGTGCTGCTAAAAGAAAATTATTTAAAATGACTTTCAGAAAGGATGAGAAACATTTATAATTATTTTCCTAGTACGATTTTTGAATTCTCCCTTATAAAAACTAACCTCACATTAATTGCTAATAATAATAACCAACTTGTTCAGTTCAATTAGGTATACATTTGTATAATCATTGAATTCAACTCCAATAACAAGAAAACAACTGTTTTGACATAACTGGAATGTGTGCTGGCAGTAGAAAATTATAAATCTTTTCATGGCTTTAGATTTTTACCATATCTAATTCAACAGTGTAAGGCCTCATTAGTTTAATTCTTTAGTGTGCCTGAAGTCGTTGCTAAAGTCGGTGATAAAGAGAACAGAAACAACTTTCTTTTTCTCGTGGCTTGTTAGCAGTGATCAACCTCACTCCTCATGTAGAAAAAAAAAACAATGAACAGGATTTACAGCTTTCAATAAAGGATGTAAATAATTATGGCGGAGAAGCCACAGACCCACCTTGTGCTCATAAACTTCTAGGATTTAAAGCTGCTGGAGACAGTAGCCCTTCAGTTATCTTTAAGCCACAAGTGCAGGCCAAGACCCAAACATGTAATCTGGAGCCAACTGCCTTCCAATTTTTCATTTCTCCAATGATTTTCAGTCTTTCTGCATTCCAATTAGTCCCGTGATACCAAATTATAGAGTGGTAGCCAGGTGCTATTGTAAACTTTGCCTGCTGGCTCAATGACTTTCCAGTGACCCATGTCCATCAGTCATTCTCCTGTAGGAACAATGAAAGAAACGTCAATCAATTTTAAAATAGAAATGTGTATTTACCATAGACTTTCTAATGTTCTAATGCAACCAATCCTTTATTTGCAACTGGCTGTGAAGATTTAACAGATCATATTCCTCTTATTGTTCAGCATTTTCACCCATATTGTCTCTCTACTCTCTTTCTTGGTTTTCCTACTGAATTCATTCCAAAAACAAATCTGATTATTTTTTTCACCTTTGTTAGGTCCTGTTGCCATTTGTGTACTGCTAGGTTGTGTGCTTATGAATTTCTGTATCAACATATTTGAGATACCATTTAAAGCATTTTAGAAATTAAAAATAAAATTCAACATTTTAAACAATATTGACAATTGTAAAACCTTCTGTTATGCTGCTATTTTATTTTTAATGAACTTCAGGCTGATTACAAACTATTCCATTCCAGAGACTTACAGTAGCAGTTATTTTCTGTGTCTTATTATGTAGCTAATTTTTAGCATCTCTTAATTGGTGAATGAATTCTGGAGGTTATCAAACATACTGTATGTATTAAATCATCCATTTACAATTCTTTCTAAGCATTACTATTGATACAGTATGTTCGATCTTGAATCTTAACATTGATTTTTTTAAAGGATTTTGTGTTATCTTTGTGGCTACAACTGAATAGTATTAGTTAATTTGAATAAATAACCTCCAGAAATTCTCCTTTCACAAGAAGTATAATCTGAGTTCAAGAAGTAAGGCTTTATAGAGCAGCCTCAAGGGGTTTCTCAATGAAAATAACGATACCTGCACGCCAACAGCCAAGCAATACAGTCCTGATTCCTACCCTGTATAAGGAGGCTTAACTAATGAGAAATGAGTATTGATAAAGTTAAACACTGAATATATAATGGCTCCAGGTGGGTAAATGGAACAGTTCTCATAATAATATGAATGTCACTTGCTGTACATGAAGACAACCGAACAATGTCACTGTAAAGTGCAGTAAATCAAAGAAACTGTAACTTTCTTTAAAGAGCTGTGAGTATTGAAAATATTACACAGGCTTCCTTGGTGTCGCAGATGGTAAAGGCCCTCACCTGAGTGTAGTGTGAACTCTAGTAGTTTGGGTTCGAGCCTGGATAATGTCACTAGCCAACTGTGGGTGGGATTTACCAAGAAGTTGTACACAATTCACTGAGTGCTGTGGAGAGTAGTGTGGAAACACAGTGACCCCTGTGGCCTCTTGGGTGCTTGCAGGTTTGTGGTGCTGTTGGTCATAGATGTACCACTCATCCAATTGGCACTGAACCTCCGGTATGGGGCTGTGTTGCCTGTGCCATGTTAAATGTTGAGTGGCTTGAAGATTGGTAGGTCAGAGAACTCTGCCTACATTTCCTCATTCTTTCCTGTGTGAGGTTGCAGGGTCTGTAAACCATGAGCTGAGATGTAAAAAAACACACAATTGGAGATTCCAAGAATTGGGTGGGTATAATAAAAACAATCGGTAAAAATATCACATATCAAATGTCCGACATGAATGGATGGATGGTAAGTACTGTATATTAGATTAACAGAAAATGAGTCAGTCATTTCAATGCAAAAGTTTTTAAAATAAAGCCTAATCAAAGTAATGTATTTTTATAATATTTTTATTATACCCACAGCTTTTTACTTTTTTACTTACTGTAATAATGCTGAGTGGAGTAGGAACTTGCTTGAGATGACCTGCTCTTTGATCCCATTTTCTATGAATCAGTTCTCGCCTTTGAGGTTTTTCTAAGAATCAGAAAACAGGTTGTTAGAAACATGTTACAAGAAATAGACAATGAAAGGGCAAATTCGCCTGTCAGGTATTCAATCACTGACAGGCAGTAGGAAGGAGTGATAGGGTTAAGCAAATAAATGCAAAACTTTACAGTAAATCTCACAAATCCACCATCTATGACTTTAAAACTAATTATTAATAATCAATTGTTGAATATAAACATTGTCAGCTATTCCAGTAATTCTTTGAAAATGGGAACTGGAAATACAAAGCTCTTTGGTTTATTATTGGCCTATGTTTCTAATTTTAGAAAACTTTAAATAACCTTTATTTGAGTTGTAGGCAAAGATTATAAGTAAATGATTTATGAATCACTACTGTTACTGGCCAATGATTCAATCTTCTGATATATTGCATACTTTAGGCACAGACGGCTAATACACATAGCTAATTTAAGACAGACCAGCTCAGATTCACATATGGCTGTGTATATTTCCCTGCCACACAAGTTAAATTACCCAGGGAGGGTCATTGTTACAGTGTTTAAAAGATATAGTGTTCTATGTAGCATTAAATACTGTACTTATCAAGTCAGTCAAATGCTTGCTTTATAGCTGTATGACAGTGGAATTCAAGGGCATAATATATAAATAATTCTGCTCAAAAGGGATAGTGCATAGTGTTTTCACAAAACACCCTATTTGCACATCAGGAGAGAACCGGAATAAAAGCAACAACCAGGCATGAAGTTCTTTGAGTGAATACCTGATTCTTGGCATCACTTGTAACATTTCTGTAGTGCCATACAAGGAAAACCTTAAAGTTGTATACTGTGCTTTTTTATGACATATAGAAACATGTTTTCTTTCTGAGAGTCTTGCATAAGATTCCTACCTACAAGTTGTCAACGACTTGAATGCAGATCCCAGAATTATACTTTTTTAATTCTGTTCTCTGATGTTTCAGCTTCTGGGGCCATTGAAATTTAAAACATTCATCTCTGATGAACAACTAAAGGAAGAAAAATGTAGTGTGACTAATGGGTGTTCTGTAATAAAATTGACTTATCACACTAGAAAGGAAAAGCCAGACTCCAGAGTGGAAGCACATTTCGTATTGATCATGTAATGTCTTACAGTTGTTAGCCTGGAGAGCAGAGCCCTGCACCTCACCACTGTGGTTCAGGAAGCCCAACAGAGGGTGAGTGAACTGTCAGCTCAGGTGCTGAGTGAAGGACTGAATCTGGACAGCTCTGAAAAGGAAAAACAACTGAAGGCCTGGGAGTGGCGATACAAACTCTACAAGCGCATCAAGACGGGGTTTGAACATGCAAGTTAGTGTTTGCTTAATTATTATTGTTATGATTTAATTGGTCTTTTTTGTATGTATATAGAATGGTACTGTATTAATTACTTTGGTACTACATATACTGTACATAAACACTGGTCCCCTGTATCTGAAACAAGTCTTCTCTGTAAGTCTAATGGATATTGTTAAACTTTCAATTTGGCAAAATAAAATGTATTATTGATTAATGTGAACCCTTTCATCTTATCATGTTAAAACATTAAAGATTAAGTACTTAATATTTCCCTCTATGGCCCTTTTCCTTCCTCCAGAGGTGGAAAATGTTGCTACCAGTGTTAGGAAATCCATAAATCAGCTATGGCAGAAACGGTATAAAAGAATATGGGAAGCAAATTTGTGACACTTCCAATATAACCAAACAGTATCTGAAGGTATTCCAACGTGTCTGCACAACACATTTCTGTAATTATAGTAGAATTAATTTCTTTCTACATACTTCAATTAATTTATTCTTTCGTGATAAATAAAATATGGCTGAATTTAAAAAAAAAACAATTACTGTACAGAGTTGTGTATCAGAATGGAATGTTTACCTAGCTTTCTTTAGTTTTTTTAGCAATTTTTATTGTACACTGTGTATACCTGATTGCGTTATGTAAACAGCTTATGATCCCTGTGGATTCATTTGAGCACATCTGTGAAGTTTACAGAAAAATCTGCAGTGGTGGCAAATTAAAAAGCAATCTGTGGAAAGATGTAACTTTTGTATGTCAGACAACCTACACTGTCATCATGAGAAAAATGTAAATCAGTTCAACCATTCATAATGATTCTCCTCCATGCAATTAAGCCGTCAGACATCACCGTCAGTTTCAAAGACCAGATCTCAGAGCTCAAAAAAATGTAATGACCAGATGCTCTTCAAACATGTCTGTTTCACAAATCAGTTTGCAAATTGCACTATGCAATTCTACAAACAACATGCCACTCTCAATGTCTACTCTGTTGCCCTGGGTTTAAAAAGGAACAGCTGACCAGATGAAAAAGACACTGCGTTCAAAAAGATGATTACCACATTGACAACCTCACCTTCACAAAGTCTTTGAATTATGCTTGCCGATGCCTAACATGCAGTTATTTTGTGAGGCAGTTTTTTCATTAGTCTAAAATTTCTCAAAAAGAGACACAGACAAGATTATATAACAGCACAAGACAGAAGACCACACACTGGAGAAATACTGTATATTATAAGCCAGTGACTATCAGGAATAGTCCAATACCAGATCTTCCAGTCTATTTGAATTGCAGTATCTTGGCACTTCTGACTGTTGGTTTTAAAGGTTTTGATTAAGCAAGTTTCCAAATGAGGGACATGACCTGCCCAAGTATGAATTGAAGGTTGCGATTTTGAGTACCTCTGCATTGTTCATTAAGCTATCAAATCCATTTCTCTGTGGTTTGTACCTCTTGATAGCCTACATTCAAAACCAGATAACATAAGTTAACATAACCAGATACGTTGTTTTGTATTTTTTATAATGCCTAAACAACATGGCTTTTAAAAGATACAGTGAACTGCCATGAGTGTTTCTTAAAACAATTGTGTTTAGGATTTGCCATTTGTAGCTTAGATACCAGGGTTATTGAAATGAAGTTGGATGATGTGATTAGTTTTGGCATATTGGCTTGAGTTATAAATGAAAAATGCAACTCAAAGCAGCCAAAACAAGCACTAAAGTAGAAATAATTTATTTTCTGTTTTTTATCTATCAAAATTTGATCAAAGTCTGATAATGACAGATAACAATTTGGCCATCCTTAGCAAGTATTTAAGTTAAGGAGTAAAATTAACATTAAACAATCATCATTAATGATCATTAGTCATCATTTTTAAAAAGTAGAAACTCGGTCTACCTGTACATTCCGATCGTAGAAGTATGTACAAGTGAAACCATATTTGAACAAAAAATTAAATAATCAAGCAAAAATATATAATTGAACTCTAAAAACTTTGCTTGTTTATACATTTGTCTCCCTGGCGCTGCGTTTTAGGGTGGCCAGAGAAGGTGTTTGCCCTCTGTTGTTTTAGGTGGTCTTATTTATTTTGGTGTTGTTTGAAAAACAGGGGTTAGAAAATGCTTTGTTTTTGCTGACCTCTTGGTGTTTGCTTCTGTCCCAGGGGCCCCAGAGACGCCGTCCAGTGTCCGTCTGAGTGTAACGAGTAGCACATCACTCACTGTCACCTTCCAGGAGCCTCTGAGCATCAACTCAGCAGTAGTCACCAAATACAAAGGTATTTGAGGCATTAGATTCAAGGCTTCTACTGTCAGCTGTTGTATATTGGCTCTTTTGTTCATGTATTTATGACTTCTGTTATATGAAAAGATGATTAAGTTATTAAGACTATTCAGGGGAAAGAAGTGGAAAAAACTTTCATTATCTACATTTCATGTTATTTGATTGAATCTGTTTTGTCATTCAAAGCTAGACGTTTCTGAAACCATGTTAGAATGTTTTAATCTGTTTAAATGATTAAAAATAAGATGACAACAATTTGCTATACGCAAATTAAAACATTGCTATAAATAGCCTTTCACCACTTTTAAGTTTTAGTGTATTCCTAATATAACACTAAAAACTGAACTGGAATTCTTTCCCAGCTATTTATTTCATACTGGAATGGTAACAGACATCTTACCTATAGAAAAATGATTCTTTATGCTAAATACACATTAAAATGCATTACGATGATGTGAGTTAGTATGGTTTTCAGTGTGGTATTTATTTTAGAAATAGTAAAAGTCATATTTTTTATGTAGTGTACCCACCCACCATCAGTCACTCAAGACAACATCTGGCAAAATGAATGTTCAGTACTTTCTTTACAAAACCCAATGCTCTCAGCGTGCTGATAGTGCTTGCCTGCCACTGCTATTTAAGTCATTAACAGAAACAACAAGAGAGTAGTCTTTGAGGGTTTGGGTGGTCTGCTCCAGTCTCCTCCTGGTGTGTAGACTTCTAGCTGAATCTTTGGAACAGTTACAGGTAATTTGAGTGACTCCTAATTAATTGTTACAACATGGTTAGTAGGAGTCATTTTTGTAAGGGCACTCATATTTTCAGATGTAGATTTATTATGGTATTTTAAGCAATATAATCTACACCCTTTAAAGTTTGAAAATATTTTCTTTTCCAAGGGAAAAATTAAGGAGTAGCAGTTTTTTTATAGATACAATATTCCTAATAATTATGCATAACATTAACTGGCCTTCAGTATGTAAAAATAATAATGTATTCCCAACATAAACACAGTTCTCTGTGCAAGGGCTCAAAACACTTCTTGTCAAACCTAACACTGGCAAGTTTTCTGTAGAAAATATGATTCCATTAGATGAAGAGTAATGGTAAGATAACAGTACAGGGTAATATTAGTTATCATTCATGAATAATAGCTGTAGTTAGAAAATGATGCCGTGTTTCTCATATACAACCTCAAATACTGTACAAGTAAGTAAACTTATTTAACCTTTTGGTATGGAATCTCTGTGAAACATAGTGTTTCCAAAGACCTGGACAGTTCAGTAGCAGCAGTTGTGCTTGAGCTTTTGGGCTTTTGAGAAGGCATTTCAGTTCTCAGTTCTCTTTAATGTGCCTCCAAATGCATGCTTCCTGAGCATGTGATACCTCAGGACAATCTCTTTAGGTACCTCCAGAAGAAAGCCTTCATAATAAATACAACAGTTCAATGTTGGGTTAAAAAACATGATCTCATGCTCTCAGCTGCATTGGTTTTTACTTCTATGTGGTTCTCTCTTTTATTTGAAAGAAATTATGTTTTTGCCATAAGCCCCTAAGGCAGCAATGAAGACAGTGCCTGAGAAAATGTTTTATCTACTCAATGGGTACAATATTTCATAATTCAAACCTTGAATTCTCTTTGTCTGAAATGATAAGAATTTTGTTTAACAGTTTGCTTTTGTATGCATGATGACCACTTACTCTAACTCAGTTTGTGTGGCTTAGCCTTCCAGAATTCCATTTATTTATAGGAATTTAAAAGTCAACCAGGTCCATTCCACAGGTCATTAAACTGAACTCTTTGCATACATAAATAGAAATCCTTTTAAAGTCTGTCGGCCTGTGTTTATCAAAGGCCTAGGAGGTGCAAATAAATAAGTGCAATACTGAGGAAAAGAATTAAGGTTACTAAAGTTCTGTTTCACCTCTCTGAATGTGTAAAACCATAGACACAAATTAACTAAATGTTTATTACTTAATATGAAGTTCTAAAGGTTTGTTCACAGTTCTGCTTTTTATGATATTCCATTCAAGAATTACAGCTATCTAGAGCATATACCTTTTCATGATATTTTATTCCATGGTTAAACACAACGACAGTTCTGATTAAATTCACAAACCAAGCCAGGCTCCTTTATTTTTCTAAATGGTATGATGTTCCAGTGATCATTGGAGAGGTTTTACAATGGGGTGGTTGCAAAGTCTTTTACCCTTGTTCCTACATCCACTAAATCAAAGTCTAAAGTAAAAAAATAGTATCCTGATCATACAAATTCAAACAAATTGGGAAGGAGCAGGCTGAAAAAAGCTGAAAAAGAAGGCTTCATTCTTTTGCAAACTCTGGGTATCGTCCTTGTGGCCTTTCCTGCAGAATCATGCCATAGATTTCATGCATCCTTTTGTCCACTTCATCACGTCAAGATAGATGTCCTTGTCTGGCATGAATCAGAGTTGAAAATCGGCACCATCCCTTGGATCTCAGCCCATTTGGCAGCCCTGGAATGTGAGTGAAGGGTCTCTGTGCCTAGGGACTCACCCTTCCCTCTGTTGTGGAGACACTTCAAAGTCACAAGAGCATGTTTGCTTTCAGGGGGTGTTTTTTGTGTTCGTTTGTTTGCTTTGTTTTTAACCTTTTGCTTGGGCATTGCTCAGCTTACACCCAATTAAACTCTCAATAATGTTGGAAAAAAAGGAAAGATCATTTCAATGCTGTTTTCCATGCACACAATCTAAAATGTTTCTGCTTAAAGAGTTGGCATTCTCATGCTATTGTCTCCACAGTTCTGTATTTGCCTTTTCAGTGGGAAAGAGGAAGAGGTCTGAAAAAATGTTTGGCTTTTCTAAGCCAGTTGCTATTGGTGGTTTTGAAGATACAGATATAATGTCTCCTGCTTGATTTATAAAGCAAATATGATAGATAATTGCAAGGTACTTTTGGTTGTTTTAATAGCAATTCAATTATAAGCTTTTGCTTAAACTCTGCCTGAAGCTAATTTTTCATTCTACCACAATAACTCAATGAAACCAAAAAAGTATTTTTTATGCCTTTATATTTTGGAGTATTTCAATTAGAATGACGTTGTTTTTTTACATGGGTAATATATGTTGATTGTATATTGAAAAAAAAATTCAATTTGTATTTGTATTACAAAACGGCACCTAAATTGATTTTCTGATGAAGTCTGCAAAAAGTGTCTTACTTATACTTTTAACTTTCAAATAATACAAGATTAAACAATCATTCAATGGTTGTTCCTGATGTTTGGTACATGGTTTTACTTAAAGAAATGTAGAGTTCAATGTGATGTTAATTTCTGTGGTAAAACAATATCTCTTAATTAATATGGTTGTTGCTCATTAGTTAATTGTAAATTGTCAGTAAAAATGTGTATTTGCTGAATATTTTAGTATACTTGTAACAGAATGGGGGCAACGTTTTTAATTTCAAAAGCAGTAGTTTAGTTTTTTTCATTATAATTTCTGTTAGTAGCCAACAATAGACAGACGGGCATAGAATTTCATTTTTTTCTACATTCAGAAATGGCTCCAATTTCTGTAATAAAAATGTTGGCCTTGTAGCACGAGCCACAGAAGAAGGAAAACAGTACAGACCTACTTATAGTATTAATAATCCAAAACATAGCAATTAGACAGTAAATTTATTTCTTGCAGTGTGTGACATGCTTTTCTGGTAATTTACATTTATTTGGTTGTCTGGATTCTTGTCCTCTAAAAACTGAATACTTCTTTTAACTTACGAGCTTCTCTACGAGAACTATTTTGTTAAATACTGCAGTTCAAGTCTTTCCATAGTTACAATACAGAAATGACATTTATTTGGTTCTGGTTCAGGACAGCTTTCAAAATCAGTCTGATTATTTTTTTGGATCACATCGTTCACTTAATTTCATTTGTGACCAGTAAGTTAGAAAAAACAAATAGCAACTTTAATAGGTTTCTAATAATAAAGAATGTTATATTTTAAGCTCCATTATTATTCAGTATAACTTGTAAAAGAAACTCTTGTTTGAAGCCATCAGGGACATTACTGAGTGTGGCTTGGTGACTTTTTTTTCACTTGGATGGATGGATTTAGACTGAACAATGAATAGAGTATGATAAGAAATGGGAACACAAGAAAGTTATCATTTGTGCCATTGTCCAAGGAGAAGTTAACAATCAGATGCCATTTAGAAAAAAATGAATGTGAATGAATATACAGCTGTGGTGAATAAAGATTTTATTCTTTTCATCTTGAATTTGTGAGGCATAAGGTCATTGGCTGATTTATCTGAGGTTGATTGCAGATCTGGAGAAGAATGAGTCTTGATAATAGACATCAGAGGTTTTAAGAACATTATATAATAGGAATTAAGAAGAAAGGGTGATGGAATTAAGCTATCTGAAAATGCTCATGTTCACTTTAAATAGTGCTTTGTGATAGATGTCTCATTAATTTGTAACCACTCCACAAACAAAAGAAGTGGAATAAAATGTCAGCCTTTCATTTTGCTTTACAAGTTCACCAGTCTTTGCCTGACACAAACACATTTTCAAATACTTAGGCCTAAATGTATTATAAATGGTCAGTCACAGCATAAAGATACTAGGTACAACATTGAAAGTTAAACATTTTATAAGTGTAGCATAAACTGAAAGAATTTCCCAAATACAGTACCTGTAAATAGCAGCAGGCAACTTGCAGGGAAGCAGGGAAACCTGATGTCTCTATTCAGTCATCCTGTGTGTCACTTGAGCCAAACCAAGTGTTCTGGACTGAATTCTGCCTCAAGAGGCCCACAGAAGAAAATACCATTGTACTAATAAGTAGCTGGAAATTCTATATTTCTCTTTTCTCAGTTGATTAAAAATGCAACGGTTCTTATGAATGAGTTGTGATCTAACAAAATGACTACAGGAGCATAACCATCATTGCTATTTATTTAGTTTCTACCTGTGTCCTATTGCTAAACAAATGCTCAAAGTAAGCTATAGGCTTTATGTTTTTGGGGTATGTTTTTACCCAATACATTAAGAAAAAACACAAAATGCCATAGTTCTTTTAAATACTTGCAGGCATACTGTAGGTGTTAGCTTCATGTATGCCTCTCATGATCTAGATTGCCAATCCAATTTAAAATACAGAGCACTTCCCTTATTTTCAGAGTTTGTCTCCCAAAACATATTGCAGCAGCATATTAAGACTTTTTTGAAAGGTAAAGAATTAGTAAAACACCACAGACAAAGAATTGGTCCTCATTATTTAGATTAATAAAGAGAAATGTTAAAAATGTTAGTATGTGGTCTTACTTTATTGCAGGGTTCTATGCCCTTAATTGATTAAATATTTTTTGTTCAGTCAGGTTTTATGTTTTTAGAATCTTAGCATTGAATTGCCCATTTGTTTTCATGTTTGTGTTATTGGCTAATCATCATAATTGATGGGCTGTTGACAAAAATGTAATTTTTGATTTGACAATAGAAATGTCCCTTCTTAATGGTCTTTTGTATTAATCTGTTTTTATTTGATATTTATTAACATGATTAGATTAACTTTGATCATTTTATTTTACAAAGAAACAGGCAATAATACCACATCAAACAACAAAATGGACCACAGTTTGTTCAATTGTTCTGTAGTTTTGAAATTATAAGTTTCAGGGACGTCCTTCTATTATTCATGCATTCCACCTACAGATAGTGTACAGTGGGCTGTAGCTTAATTGTGGTAGGTAAGCTGTTCTTTGAGATGTTCTTAAGGTTGAAAAACATAAACCATCAATATAAGACAGGAAAGGCTAAGTTGGAAAAATCTACTTATAAACAAGACTGACAGTGTTTACATAGACACTATTTTCATCTTTCAGACACTACGGAAGCAATTAAAATGGCAAAATGAGTGATGAGCTGTATAGTTAAAGGCATAGAATTGAAATTAAGGAATGTTATATTAAAATAATACAATTCACTACTCAATTCACTAATTACGTCATTTAGAATATATAAACTTCAGTCACCACATTACAAATATAGTATCAATCTAGAGAACAGTGAATAAATATTGCTAAATTAAATGGCTAAATTAAACTTTTGAATTATCCTTGCTACATTTTCAGTGGGTAAGATTAGTGGATGATGTTTTTTTCTCCACCTTAACTATAAAAGGCTTGCTGAGTGCAACAGTTTAAGACATGCTTTCCAGAGCTTTTTACAAAAATTATATAGTTACAAGTGTCGCAATTGCTAGTAGCTTTACTAAATCTTATTTTAATATTTAAGAAGCCTCACTGGAGGCTCCGTTTCTCTCTGTTTAGTAGTTTTGTTTGCCTGAATATCCAGAATTAAACATTCAACAATCACTTAACTCCAAAGATCACACATCCTAAAACCTCCTAAGTAGAATTTCACTTGTGTAGCACTGGAGTCATTTAGACTACCAACTCATTTACCACAGATTTACAATTTGTAAAACTGGAGCAGGCCTTCAGTATATCGGGCCTTAAAGTTCTTTTCAAAGTTTTTCTCAGGAGATTGATGTTCAATTTCTGTTTAGAAAATGTTAACCTTACCTGAAGTCAAGAGAATGAAAAAAAGTCTGAACTGAAACTTTGACATTGAGATGAGCTTTTATATTTGAGTTTATGCTGTAGTTCAGGGGTATGTAATCCTTTTTTCCGGGAGGTTCTGTCTACAGGTTTTCAGTTTTTAAGGTGTCTTTAAAGCAGCAGCACCAGAAGAGTGGGGGATGTTATATTGGTTCATCTGAGCCAGTTACCAGTTACCAGCTGGTTTAGCTTGATAGGAGTTGAACTAAAAAATGCGGACACACCAGCCCTCCATGAGCTTTTTATTTCTTTTTTGGCAAAACAAGTTTCACAGTTCACTTTACTTTTTCCTTTAGATTCTTCAACAGTCATGCCGCCATCTGATTAGTGCAAGTCATTTGTCCCCTTGATTTTAAAAGAGCTAGTGTAGGATTCTTAAAATACTTCTTTATGAGCAAGAATGTTCTGAACAATTAAAGTTTGTTTCAGTTGGATGGGGTTTAAAGCAGTGTCCATTAATGGTTTGATCATGACAGAGTAATTAAAATAAACACAGTTTGTACAAACCCAAGATAAGGACAAAGAAAGGTCATTTATTAATTCAGGTTAATTATTGGAGATTGTCAGATATGTCAGTGACTAGGTAGGACATAGTCTATGTTGCCTGGAGTTTATTATGTGAAACAAGTCAGTTATAGGAAAAATTGTAGCTACTTTGACTTAGGGAGAGATCAGAGAGAGTCGCATTATTTTTAAGATGTCCTTTCTCTTTTTATCTCATTTAAAAACATTGGTCATAACACAAGAATAAGTTATCTCGATTTTGGTGTGGCTTTCTACTGAGGTAGAAAGCTGTTGTTTGTAGCATACTGTACATGTTCATTTATGACATGATAAACAGCATCATATGATGACTTTGCATTTATATATTGAAAATTTATTTTTCAAAATAATATTATTTTAGTAATAACAGAGTAGACAAAGTAGAAAAAGCTGAAAACTCTAGTTCTGGATAAATTGTGCCCTTTGCTGAACAGATATCTGCAGCAATTTAAAATAGAGAGAACATTAAGCTGTGCCTGAAAAGTGTTTAGCTTCCAGCAGTTCAGCATTGCTGAAAGTTAATTTGAAAATGCTTAGCTTTGACAGTATTCCATTTTCCTTTTCCATTTAAGATACTAATTACTGGCTACAAAGGTACTGACATTTTTAGAGGTGAAATAAACCTGCTTAGGAAACGCATAAGGTTAAGTGTTATGTATGTTAATTTGGCCATAATTGTTTCCTCAATCATCCAGTACCTTTAAGAGTACTGTTTTACATTTTTTTATCCTTTATGATTAGAATATCGTTCATTTTAATCTGTCTTGGCGTAGCTTGGTTGGTTTCTGTATGATGGGCCATGATGATACGAATCCAGTTTGCTTGTTACAGATCTGTCTCCAAATTGTGACATGAGAGAAACAAAGAGTTGCAACAAGAAATATATGGTACAAAAGAACCAAACCTAAGAAGCACCATGCATTTTAACTAGAAACATTCCATTCTCTGTTTTCTATGCTAATGCAAAAAGAACAGAACAAAAATTAAACATTGTCCAGGAACATCGCAAGCTGTGGGTCATACAGTATCAACAATACATGTCAAATACATCCACTGGTTTTTGAGTCCTAATATTTCCCGCTGCAGTATTCTCAAAAACCTGCTTCAATAGCCATTGTAAAAATTGGAGCTAATAAGGAAACTAAAATAAAAATTGAAAGATTCTAATTCCTCTACCAATTTCAGTTTTTTTAATCAAATAATGAAAATGTAAGCTTCTTACATGTACAGTATGGACTGAGGATTTTGCCTATTATCAACGTTACAGTTTGTTTTGATATGGAGATATACAGTACTTTCTGTGAATCACCTGCCTTTCGTCTGTTTAAGAAGCCCTTTTCAGTGTGCAAATCAGTGTGCAAAGTTCTTAATGTTCACTGACAATTTTAAACCTGTTCAAGTTTGTGAAAAGACATAAAGGACTAATAAACTGTATTTAAAAAGCACCCCAGGCATTTACCATGTCTTCCTGCTGAGCATATTTGTGCAAGTAAGAAATGAAGCTGCTTTGAGCCATGAGCTGTTGTAATTTATGCCAACAAAACCAGTCTCCTTACACAATTAAAAATATCGGATACCATAAAAACAGAACGGTGAGTACATGAAAGCTAGTGGTTGAGGAAAAGTACTCATATGTCATATTGTAAATTAAATTTACATTTCTTCTAAAAATGATCTTGTCTGTGCAAAAGAATGACCTAATACTCTCTGTGTTATTGACACTGTGCTATAAATTTGCATGAAGGAAAAATAATACTGTACAACATCAATCAGTCACACACAGAAATTTTCATTAGGGTTTAGCTCAACTTTCTGCATAATGAGATTACTCACAAGCACAAGGCACACTTCCCTTCTGGAAATGGCTGTTTAACCAGATATTTGAAATGCAAAGGTGAGAAGGTATAATATATACAATATATATTGAAATATTTAATTTTAAAGTCTGAGTTCAGTTCTTCCATCTTTCATCTTGATTTTATATAAGAACTTTACCTTTGTAAAACAATTGATTGCTTAGACTTATCTAAAAGAAGACAGCTATCTGATTGTTTATATAACATGCACATTATTCATAAAAAGCTCACTGTTAATAGTTCAGGATGCATAATCTAGCTACAAATATAATCACATTTTCTGGGATTTGAATTGTGCCCAGTGGAGCACTGATTCTTCCTTTCTTAAGACAGATATGAAGGTGATAGGTGGATAGTCTGACTCAAAGGCTCATCTTCTGTGATTGTTACTTTGGTTTTAAAAATATTCTCTACTTTCTAGAGAGCAGCTTAAAGATGATTATGTTTTTGTTTGAAAGGTTTTTGTGGGATTTTGTCTGCCTCATAAACACACACAGATGACCCCCGTGACAATTAAAAAGCACAAGAGAACAATTTAATCAAAAAAGTATAAAATTAGGTATCTGTCTGTCCTTCCACCTGCCTGTGGTCGGCCTGTCAATGCACTTTTGGGTCTATATTTAGAATCTTGGTACCATGGTTACGCTCAACAAATGGGAAGAAGGAGCAGAGTGTTGAGAAGAGGACAGCTTGCCTTTATGAGGGTGGGATCTATCCATCCGTTTCTGTATTGTAAATACATGACCTTCCTGTCATGGTAACAGGAGGCCGTTTCTGCAGGCAAAAAGAAATAATAAAGCTAAGTGTATTTTTCCCAAGCATTTTTTATTTTATTTTTTTCTTAGCATTAGTATACCATTATGTCCTTAGGCTTCTGTCCTGTTATTATCATTCATTATAAATAAATATGTATTTCCAGAACTGATGAGGTAAATTTGGGTTTCCTTCTATACTTTCTGTTGTATAATATGTTTACTCATTTACCAAAATCCTCCTTCGGTTTAATTTGTAACGTTTACCACACCTCTTCAGTTAGAGGGATCCAAGTATTAAAGCAGACAGGTATGAAAACAATACAGATAATCAGGGATTTGTGGCTTAGACTGCGGTGGGATCTTATAACATACATAACCAATATTATGAAGATGATGAGAGGCTGTTTGCCTTCAAGTCACTCCCACCCACACAAATCTTGAAGTCTTCTGTGGTGCCAAGCTTTTAAATAAAATTGTACGTATGTCAGAGCCAGTCCTCAGCACACAAGTGTCTGTGCAAGATATTTTCTTTTGAAATAATTGCCCCATTTATTTTCAAGTATAAAATATGTCCAAAGTCAACAGTGCTTCTCACACGAGAAGCCTAGGTAAATTCAGTCTTAAGTTACTCTTTCTCACAGAGATTTTATCATTAATTAGTATTTTTCATACATTGTTAACATTAAAATACATATCCCGCTCATTCAATACTATTTGTGTTTGACAGAACTAAGCCGAAAGTGTTTATACAGAAAGTGTGCAATTCTTTCATACAAAATAACTACAAGAAGATACAGTAAGTCAATATACTGATGAATGAAAAAATGTTGATGTGAATGTCAGCCTGGGAGTGTCTGGACTCCGTGATGTCCCAGGTGAAAAAAGTGAGGGTTTTTTCAATGTTTCTCTTCCAATTGTCACTGACTCTCCTGTATATCACTGAAGAGCTTGTCAATTTTCAAAAGGTGAATGGCTATAAGCTGAATTGTAAGGATATAATAAGTGATTCCAAATTAAGTACTGTAGTAACATAATAATCCTTAACTGGAATTTTACATTAAAAAGTGTTGTTACAGTATTAAATTGTGTAAAAGCTTTAAATTGTCACCATTAAAAACACTGACTGGTTTTGGTGTCTTCTACAAGTCCAATCGACAGTGTCAGTCTGTTACAGTAATATTCTATATTCAAGAAATATGAAATGTGTTGTTGTGTACATTTAAGTTGATTAGCAATTGCCCTTAAATGGGTTTCTAAACAAAAATAAATATTTTATAACAAAGAAAATATATATATAAACACAGAAAAGTTAAAGGCCATTTTCTGTGTGCTACATTCTTTTCCTAATATTATCAAAGATAACTGTTGGTTTTCTTTCTGCAGTGGAGTGGAGTTATTTGAAAGACTTTTCCTCGCTGGCTGGAGAATTAATCATGGACAATCTTCAGACTTTGAGGTGCACTATCACAGGTCTCACAACGGTAAATGCCAAATCATTCAATTAGATCTCAACTTCTCCTAACCATTTTGTAGGGGCTCTGACATTTGCATTCAGCACTCTTGGCAATAAGAGCAAAGCAGCCATTCCTCTGGCAACAACTGCCAGTCATTAAGCATAATTTGTCTGGTATCCATGAGCTGAAATACACAAAGGAATAAGTAGACAGCATAAACCATTTTTGTAAGTTGTCATGTGGAGAGATCAGAAGAGATTGGCCACATGCAGGGAGAGGGGAGCCATAAACGCAGGCTCATGCTATAATCTCCTTCAGAATCACGGAGGTCAGACTTCTGATAGATTCAGCTCTGACTGCATGTCTGATGGTTAAAATAACAGAAACCCTCCGTCTCTTTTCCCACCTACAGAGATTTCTATATACTATAGCTCTGTTATTAGGAGATTAACAGTCATTTTGATTACCCTGCTTTTCTTAAATTTCTTAATTGCTCTTTAATCTTGCAGTAAGATGGTGAAAACCTGCAATTATTCATTTTCATAATGCTTTCATATAATTAACTTGATCCTTTAATCTGTTACAGAAAGAAAGCAGTGGGCAGCAAAATGCAGTTGATGACATATTGCCATGAAATGTCAGAATTAAAATTATCTGTAGTTTATTAAGAGTAATATTCTTTGTGAATATATACTTACTGGTTAGTCGTACTTTTGTAAATGTATTGAGCACTTATTCTCACGAGAGGTAAACAAGATACAAAGATGGCATTACTAATCTCCAACTGTATGAGGAAGGATAATGAGTACTCTAGGATAAGCTGATGCCCTTATCGAATTGAGCTTTATTAAACAAAATTTCAGTCTCTTTTTTATATAAATGATTATATACCGTATGTATTATAAATAAAATATAATACATGGGAAGTCAAAATATTGCAGAGAAAATTGCGGTTGATGCCAATATTCATATATTCAAATTGATTTGTAAATTCAGTGATTTTTTTATTTCCATCTCCTATGATAATACATCATTGAAAAGCTAACTTGCTGACAACAAATTTTGTTGCATTTCAGATAATCAAGTGCAGGGTGTATCGCATATGTGCAGTTATGTTTATTGCAAGTTGTTACTACATGAAATATTCAAACTTAATTGTTATTGATTTAATATATTATTAATTTGATCTTGCAGGGCAAGGCATATTATGTTCAGGTTTCTGCCTATAATATGAAGGGCTGGGGCCCAGCACAGTTGGCTACTCCTCCTTTTGCAGTCCCCTCAAGTAAGTTGCTTATGTGAAGAAAAACAGGTACAATTTTGATTAAATGTGAAGTGATGTTATCCAAACACTATTCATAAGTCAAAGTGAACCTTTTACATTTATGAAACAATCTGTAAGTAACCTTGAGTGATGTAACTCAACAGCTGCTAAAAGGTGCTCAGTGTGAATGAATTCCAAAAAGTAGCATTTGTACATTCACATAATATGCAGTTGGGATTTTTTAAAACTCAGCCATTATGGGTTTGACAATCACAAACGTAAAAAGCTATTTTCTTGTCAGAACAGTTTTCAGGATATCATTTATACTATATATCAAGTGAAATGAAATACATATTATAATGCCTATGAATATCTAAACAGGTTATATATTTTTAGAGAGAACTATTATCGTAAAACTCTAGCCTTTAATGTTTTGTCATCATCTTTGTGCCTGATACTAAGTTAGGGCTGATCAGACTCCTGATTCTTCATTTATTGCTTGGATGTTTATCTTCTAAGTCGATATCTAACGCTGACATTTGTTTTACCATGGTACCATGTACCATAGTACCTACAAAAATAGCTTAGAAATAAAAAAATAGCTTTAATATCCTATGTAATACTAGCAAAAAGTAAAACAGTCAAAAAATGTAATACACTACAAGCAATTGAAAGATACAAGTTAGTGGAATGTATGAGCTTTCATTAGCATTTTATTAATATACTGACCAAATAGTTGGTGTTATAGAACACAAATATGTGTTTACAGTATGTTTCCTGTGTGTCTTATTTGAATTCTCATATCTTGATTTCACTAACCTTTTTTAAGCAGTCCATGCTGCAAGCAAAAACTGTGAACAGTTATATTTGTCTCTTATATACAAATAAAACACATCACTCCCCCCCCCCAAAAAAAGATTGTCTCTGATTTCCATTCCATCTCCTCATGATGGAAGATCATTTTAAAGCGCAAAAGTACCATTTCAACCTCTGTGTTCTTGAATAAGTCAAACTGAATTCAGAACTCAATGTAGTTTTTTTGTTGCTTTTGTTAATTGTTGTGTTTACGGGTGCACTGCCTTTCCAAAGGGGAAAAGACCGTTCCATTTTTTTCGTTTCTTTGGTTTTTGATTCATGCAGTTGTATATCTGTTTCATTCCCCCCCCAGACTGGAAAGAGTGCGATGGGAGAGAATCTCGGCAAAGGGGGCAGATTGAGGCGATGGAACGTCTGCTTCAGCAGGTTCGAGCCACACATCAGCATTACAGCTGCGGAGGTGAGGAGAAGATTCCTGGGTGGTAGGGCAACAGTCAGGGGCTCTGTGGCGCCTGTAATTTTAACTGCATTCTAACTGGGTCATACCTTCCCATTCATCAGGAAAAGAGATATTATTAATATTGGCACATCTGGAATCACTTTACTGTCTTACTTTAACCCTTAGAATGACTTTGGCAGGGAACCTCTCCTCCCCCCCCCTTTCTTTAGCTTCTGTCTTTGTGAGTAAATTAAATAAACTATATGGAATTAAGCACAGTGTTTCCCCTTGGCTTACTTGTTCACCCGATCATTAAATAATTCAATGGCCCTTGCAAGACAAAAATAAAGTGCTACTTTTCCCAAGTGCTTGGTTCACCTCTTTCAAGATTTGGGGAACTGGGCAAAGCAAACAAAAAAAGCTAGGCTTTTAAGGAAGACATCAAGGCGAAGCAATTTAATTTAGAGAAAACAAGAGGTAGTGTGTATTTTTCATGTATAAATAATAAGAAAACTTAAGGTATTTATACATATTTTAAAATCCAAAGGATAATAAAGAGTGCTTTATTCTGAGCAAAACAAAGCTTATAAAAATACGCACATAAAGGAGCAATTCAGATCCATTTAACAAGAATATGAACATCTCTGCAAGAATATTTCCATTCTTTGTGAAATGTTTTACCAGTAGGTAGTACAAAACTTGAGATTGAGCAGAGGTTTTAACACCTCAAATCATCTAGTTTAGTGAGGATGTGACTTTTATAGGATCAGTTGAACTGATTATCTTTTTGTGTTATCTGTGTATATATTGGGTGCATGGTTTCATTTGTAAAGCATTTAAAGCAAATCGAACTTCGTGTAATTCCAGAGGACCTGTTTTTGAATTGTTTAGCTTTGCATGTTAATTACACCTAGATGGCATGAATCTGAAAGTTATACATAGAGGGCCAGATTGTGTTAACCATTTAAAGCACTGAAGCAAAGGCAAATGTGTAAGCATGTGGTTAACAAAGATCAGAGCAGAGCATTATTTACATGTACTGTGATTTTAGAGCAATGCTTTGTACAGAGTTGTAGCACTTGTGCTAACACCAGCAGCCAGCACAGCTTTTGAGGCTTAGGTTCAATAGCATTGTTATGTGAAGAAACTTTGATAACAGTGCAAAGCATGTTAATGCATGTATTGTTCTTGTATTTTAATAGTTATACCTCAGGGACGCCTTTTCTCAGCACAAGCCTCAGGGCGAACAGTTCAGTAGTCTATTGAAATGAAGGACATTCAGCAGAAAACTGAAACGTTCACAAATACTGTATGAGCACAACAGCCAAACATCCAAACTAACATGTAATGAGGAAATTATATAAGAAAAACATTGCTTTAATGTGTACATGTGTATATATTTACTTATTGATAAACCTGTGTATTGTGACATTGCAGCAGAAAGGAACCAAGATGTACTATCCTGCTCCTTTTCCACACTGTGGTGTCACAGTATATAAATACATCTACACAGTGCCTGATTAGGAGTAAATAGACATGCACAATGTACATGTAAATGTGCTTTACAATTTGGATGTCTGTTTTCACCTGACCAAACTCTGTATGCATAAACAGCCTGTAATTAGAAATTATACATACTGTAGAAGATGTGAGGTCGTTGTTTGTTAAAGGTAAAACAAAGGGTACATGTGTAAAAAAAAACCATTTTGATGCCTGAAGTCAAAGTGTACTTTTTTTGCAATTAACTATTTACATTGCTGGCCTGTTGTTAAGGCCTGTTGACCTATAGAAATATTATGGAGGTGTGTGCCTTAACACAGTTCCTTGGGCCTTCAGCCCTGGGGCTTGAATGGTCGGTTAGCAGCTAGTACTATAGCAGAACCTTGTTCATGGATTGAATGTTACATAATTATACAAAATTAAATTGATATGGAGATACTGCTAGTAGTAAATGTAATTTTTTTTCAAAACAAGAAAGAAATATCTTCATTGTGGTGCTTTCATTATCCTGTATACATAAACAATTACTGTATACATACTTTCATCCTGGTTTATAATATACAGATGTAGTGAATACTAATGAACAACACAGAAAGTAATGATCTGGCAATAATATAAATGCTGTGTAATGTTGCATTAGTAATACTGCTCAGTTACAGAGCAGCTGCAGGTATGGACATTTTGTGTCTGAGGAGCAAATGGTACAGTATGAATTTTCTCTAAATTAGAATCTCTTCTAAAAGGTATTCTCTAGTTTCCTCCCACAGTGCAGGGACATATTCTTTAGATCAATTCCCTAAGTTGTTCCCTGCATAAATGTGTGAGTCTCTTTGATCTGACATGAACTGGAGTCCCAAGTTGGTAAAAAGTTTCTTGACATCTTGCCACAACATATAGACTAAGAGGACCAACTAAGTATCTGGGTATCAGTCCTTTTCAAACCTCCCTGTGTTAAATTAATGTTGTTTGGGTCATAGTGGTGTTGGAAAAATTGACTGAACCATAGTATTTTTTTTACAAAAAGTGAGATGATTAAGGGTGATGCCAAGATAAATAGTAGGATGACAGGAAAAAACCCCAACTCAGCAAAGATCTACCACAGAGTTTCACTGTGATCTTGGTCTTTCCAGGCCGAAAAGTCCTGTTTTATTTGCTTTAGATTGCAGTGCAGTATGAAAGGTAACTTCTGCCATCAGGTGTTTGCGCACACAACTGTCTCTGGTAGCACACTGAACCATGTTATCCTTTTGCTACAATGTTTCTTTCAAGTCACAGATTCTACTTTCATTTAGTACATGTTTATTCCTTTTCACTGCAAGTCTGTTTTGCTTGTTTTTGTGTTAATTTTGAATATCTCTTGATATCTTTCACATATTTCCTGATGGTTTTCCAAATGGTTTTTGCCATTTGTTTTGTTAATTATGTATTAATGGCAGACATTAGTAATTAGAAATTAGAAAGAAGAAATAAATAATAAAGTAGATATACTTTCTGAGTATACCCTTCACTACAGGTACTTCACTAAAAGTCAGCTAGTCTTTTCTTAAAATGTTGTCTTTTTTTACCTCACCAATAAATAAATCTAATTGCACTTCATAAATACTGTATTCAATTGGAAAAACAATATACATACCTACGTCTTTATGGATACTAAAATTCTTTGAGTTTATAAACTGGTCTGCAAACATGACTTGATATATGTTTTAATGTATAAGCCTGTCTATTTTGTAGATTTTATATTGCGTTCATTTACTGTAGATATTTTGTGGTCCACCCATACACTGTATCTTTGTAAATCATTAAAAGCAAAATATTTTTGAAATGGGTAGTTGCAATATAGCAGCCTCCTTAAAGTACACCATCCATAGGTCCAAGCAGACGTCTTGTGTCTGTGGGTTAGTCTGGCAAAGAGCCTGTTTCTAATCCACTTGGTGGTTGTAGGGATAGAGGCCTGCTGTTTCTAGTGCTGACAGTCCTTCAGCTCTCACAAGCACTAACTTCATTACCAAACTATATATGCATTTGTCTAAGAAGAAAAAAAACTTGTTCATCACTCATCTGTTTATGAGTCAACATTAATGATGTCAGAGGGAATGCTGCCAGTCTCACTAACTATACCGTATAATTGATTTTATATAAAAGGTCTTATTTGTTTGAAAATGAGAGTAGCTTTCTCTTTTTTCCCCTTAATCATGCCATTCTGAGGATTTGACAGAATCTCCCAAATGTGGCCTCCTGCTAAGAAAACTAATTTATTTCCAACTCAGATCAGTTTTTAGCAGCAGTGATTTCTTGAGTGTAAGAATTACACCTCTCTCCTTTCACATGGCTTCAACTATTGCTACTGTTTCAAAAAAAAATTAGAAAGCTAATATGAAAACAACTGTTTTTTGTGAAAACTAAATCATATCATTTGAAAACTATGAATTTGTACAAATCCTCCAAATTAATTCTCTACATTTATAAGTTACATACGCATACTCCATGTGTATGTTCATAGGTATATGCAATATATTTGAGAACGTTCTGTATTTACTCAGTTTATTTTTGGAGAGTTGGTGTTCAAAAATAAATCTGAGAATTAATCAGTACTGGTACAATGATACTTCTATAAAAACCATGAGAAAAATAAATTCATTTAACAGGAGGTTATCTTAATTTATGATGTGTATATGTAGAACTGAGAGTCTGCACACAGACTTAGGGGTGTGTAGTGCACACAGCACCCTGTGTTCCAGCTCGAGACGGACAGACCCCCTCCTTTCCTACCCCCCAACACAGCTGGCTCATACAGGCACTGACTACCCAGCTATATAAGCTGCTTCTGTCATGAAAGGTTGGAACGTATTGCCCATGGTCATTACAGATGAGCCCTCTACCTTTGCAAGTGTTGAAAAGGCAAGTTTGACCCATATAAACATATAAAAAAATGGAAAAGTCTCCCCAGCCCCCACCATTCTTTCCTTAGTGCGGCCTCTGTCAAACCCTTGTTTCATGCTTACGTTTTGTTTGTGATGTAGACAGATGGAGCACCTCCTCATTAATCAGAAGTAATTTATATTATATAATGAGAAAGGCATTCATTCTTTAATTTAGTCACTATGACATTTCACCTGGACTGCGGTGAAGATAGAAGGTACAGTCCACTTATCAAAAACATTTAGCTGTCATGTACCAAAAATAATAAATATATACACGCAATATGAGTCATGGGTCCCTCTCAATTATCTGCGTTTTTGACTCTCACATATATTGCATTCACTGTTTTAATGAGGTGTTTTAATTTTAATTGTTCTCCACCTGTTCTTAAGCTCAGGGTATACTTGTTTGATATTTTTTGTACTTATGCTGATTCCTTCTGTTTAACGTGATACTTTGCTCCATGGAATGGATTAGACATTCCAGATGGGAAAGTGAAATCTTTTAGGGGATTTGGTTGGTTGATGACTAATTTTGAGATATTTGCAGTTCTGGACATATGCCCAATTGTTACTGCTAAAATTTATGTTTAAAATAATTTTTTAAAAAGTAAGCACATCCACCATTAATTCTTATCTGTAGTAAATCACTTGTGACAAATGTTGACTATTATTTATGTTTAAAATACCTACAGTACCTGCTTTCTATAAATACATTGAAAAGCAATTTATTTTGCTAGGGCATGACTCCATATTGAAGTCCAATTTTTCAGGGTGGTTTATCTTACTGTCTATTCAATGTATTTCTTCTGCACTTCATTAGATCTTAGAGATGCATTGTCTTTGTCAATAAAAACTTTTTTTTTTTTTAAATGTGGAGAGCTGGATAGTCAGCATTCTGCATTATTGTTTACCCACAAATGCTGAAAAAGCGAGTTTAAAGCTGTGGGATGATGAACACAAGCTGTGAATTTGCTTTTAACTTTTCCTGTTGGCTCCTATTCTTGACTCCTTATGTCTGTTTTCCTCATGTAAGTTTTCCTTAAAACATTCACCCTGTCTTCTTTCTGGAAGTGGCTGCACAACATTTTCAGATCGATTAACTACTAACTACCAAACTGGCTAGATTGGCCAAATGCCCTCCTTTTAAATTTTTTTTTAAAAAAAGGTTCTAGTTTGTAATTGGCTGATGTCGAACTCCAGAATTTTGCAAAGTGCTTGGCTAATACTGACGGAAGCCATGACGTTATTTACAAAAATTCTGATCACTTCAGTGTCCTCCAAGGCAGTACAAAAGGAAGAAAGTTAACCAAGGAAATAATCAGTAACTTGTCTCAGGATTAGGAATTATGTAGACTATTAACAAGGTTATTCACTAATTAATTAATTGAATACATATAGTTTTTTAACCTATACTTATTTTCACTTATACTCTTACTTTTTTGAATGATTAATTCATAGCAAATTAAATTTAAGCTTACAGTAGTAAGTAAAATCATGTAAGAGTGTGTTAGTGTTCAGGTCTTTAACAAACCTGCTTTGACTTAAATTGGTTAAATCATTTAATAAACAAGTCAATTACTTTCATCAGGTGAAGTGAGCGAATAATTATATCTGAAGCTTTATGTAATTATGTATCATAAATCTATGAAGTGATGTATGTTCACTTGTACATGTTCAAATGTAATTGTTACAAATAAGTTGTATCTAATGTTTCAGTACTTGTGTGTTGGTTTTAAAGGTGAATACAAGAAAATAACTATTAATCCCACAATCCTCTTTAATTACTGAAATGAACAGTTAGAACAGTCTACAGACTTGGATTTTCTTCTGCGTACTTGTTAATAATAGCTTCAACATGGAAGTAGAGTGTGAATACAAGGAATGATCTTGAGATTTGTTCCAAACTCTTGTCTTTTTAGGTTTAATGTTTTAGAAAATGCCAAAACATTCAATAGAGCAAAGTCATTTGTTCATTCATTTTCACAGAGCGCAGCCCTAGTAGCGTGACAAAATTGCAGTGATTACATATTTCTGACAACAACTTTACTGGCATAAACAGTTGTTTCGAAGGAATTAAGTGTTCCGTCTGCCTGCTGTTTACTAGAAGGCAATTACGTGATGCTTAATTTAAAGAAAAGGACGTCTGAAGATTGGCATCACTGAAATCTCTGCCGATATGCCTGCTTCAGCTAGGAGATACGCAGCTGAAAGCTGAGAGATAACTGGTTAATCAGAACTGCTCGACTGCACTGAACCCATTCATAACAACTGACCTTTGTTATCAGTGGCACCGCTTGTGTTTATAATGCTTATTTTGGGTACCCATTTTAGTTTCCTGTATGAATTGAGTGTCCCTTTCTTGTATGTTACATTTCAACCCTTCTGTGAACTCTTGGCTCTATTAACCACAGTTCTCTGATGTTTCTTAACGTGGCAATTCACTGATAAGGAAAAAATAACCGCATACTACAGTATGTTGTCTTTGAATTTAAAAAATATACTCTTAAAGCTGACACAGTAGAAGAGAATGTATTAAAAATTGTTTCTTGTAATAATCAAACAGGTTTTTGTTCTTAACATTGAAGCCTGTTTTTGTCAGCTTTTGTCAGAAACACATTTTGCATCACAAAAGGACACCATTTATCTTAGATTGTAAAAGTAGTTTCAGATATCATTAATGTTTGAAATCTTATCAGGTTTGTAAATACTGTATTGTGTCTAGGCAATATTGATGCACAATATTTCTTTCCTGTTTTATTGCCAGTCATAACCTATATCCCATATATCTACTTGTATCTTCTTCTATGGAAGGCATTTCAAGGCAGAGGCACAATAACTCATCTCTTCCCCTTTGCATATGGGCCATCTTATTCCATTGCCAAAGCACTTGGCATTTTAACCTTTCAAAAGAAATATGTTCAAACTAAGACACCTTTCATTGTGTGCACAGAATTGAAAACAAGGCTATGTTTTGCATGTTGAAATCAAGATCATTTAATGTATCATTGGTTTGTAGTGTTCAACATGACAGATTCTAAAAAATAATTATATAAGAAAAGGCAACTCTGCATATAGCTACAATATGTCAGTTATCTAAATCAAAATACCTGTTGTTTGCTCAGAGACCTACCATGTCAACATGCAAAACACTTAATGTCAACATGCAAAATATAACCTTATTGTGGCACCTACTTACAGTATCACTGCAGTTACTGTATGGGTGATTAATGTGCTTACTGTGTTTGTGTCTTTCAGATACTTCTAAGTTACAGAACTCTAGTCGCAAGCAGTCTGTCTCAAGAAGCCTAAAACACCTTTTTCATTCGTCAAACAAGTTTGTGAAAACACTAAAACGGTAAAGGTCTTATATTGTGTCTTTAAAATCCAGTGTGAAATGTTTGCACATGAAAATGGAGTCAAAGCAGAATATATGCTTTCTAGTATATAACCACAATTATGCCTTTTGTTTAAATTATACAGTCTGGTTTTCATATTTAGATTTAGACATTTTTCAACATCTGTGTGCTAATATCTCTTGATTCCATATGTAACCCAAGGTTAGTGCTTAATTACAGAACAGAATATTATTTATTCCAATAAATGGTCATGAATTTTGTAGTTCATGTTATTGGGGATTGCATCGACCTTGTTGAAAACTACATGCAGACTTCACATTATAGCTCTTTCCATAGCACTGCCTTAGTTCAAGGCATGAATGGCTTAATGGTTAAATGTGCTGTCTGTCTTATGCCCTCAACACAAGAACTGTGTGAAACAAGCACCACTGTAGTATGTCTCCAGACGATTAAATCAGTAAGGGTCTTACCGTTTACTTTCAGGGGACTGTATGTGGCAGCAGTATTTTATCACAAGGACAGTCTTCTAGTGACCAATGAGGATCAGATACCAATAGTAGAAATAGATGATTCTTACACCAGTTCCATCATGCAAGACTTTCTGTGGTTTACCAAGGTATGAACTTGCTTCTTTATATACTGGCTTCTAGTGTAAAGTGGTAGGAAAGGACATGATATTAAGTATTTCAAGGGACATTTTGCTTTCGATATGTGGTGAGATTAAATCCATTTTCTTTCTTAAATAGTTAGGAATTGTACAGGATTTAGCTCAGAGTATAAAATTAAATAAAACATCACAGTTGTGATGATTGTAATATATTGCACCCACATCAAAATAAAATTTCCTTACCAAAATATTGAGGGGTCTTTTCTGCATTTTATCATAAATATTAAATAAAAACACATAATATGCCCATAAACTGTTGCATAATAATTTAAAAAGCATGAATCAATTTGTATCTCACCTGTGAGTGTTGCACACAATTAGGTTAGCCCTAAGGATTTTTGGGATGAATGTGTTCTTGTGTGTCCATTAATGAGCAGCACCCACTGATAACATTCAGAGTATGACATAGATCAAGGTTGTTGTCTTGGCAGCTATCTTGCATGTGGGAAGATGTCCGGTGGCTCAGGCAGAGCATGTCGGTGTCTATGTCCTCCTCGTCCACTCTTCAGGCCCGACAGAAGATGCTGTCTGCTGCAGGACAGCTACAGGTCAGTGCCACTCCACCCAGAACTCCCAGTCTGGCCTGGGTTAGGCAGGAGTTAAAGGGAGAATCAGAACATTGAGTTTACATACAGTACAGTATATGACATATATAGTGGATAGATTAACAAATGGATATGGAACATTCTTCAAACACATTTGTGCTGAGAACATTCAGTTCAAGAAGGTGATTGTCAGTCCTCAGGTTTTTACAACTATTTTAAATCCAGTGAAAATCCACAGCCTTAATTCAGCCTGCACTGTGCCAGCAAGCTTTCCTGGGAAATCCTTCACTTGTAAACTCAGAACCCCTTCTGTTGCATCTGTCTCTTACATACAGTACTTAATAAGGTTGATTATCAGCCTTCCACAAAACCTGAGGTTCTTTACATTGACTATTATAGGGATTTGACATCCAAGTGGTTTCCCATTATTTGCCAACAGGAATATTCGCGTCGCTGTGCACTAGTTGTACTCTGAATTGTTAAAAGTAACTTTAGAGCAGACTGTTATGCTTTAACTGGATAACTGTTAACACAAAATAAATAGCACAAATAACAATTGTGTAACCTTTACGGTACAAAAATAATTACAGGAGCTCCCAAGAGGCTCAACCAGTAGTGAGACTCCCTCAGACCTGAGGCTGAGCTGTGTAATCCAGACATTGCAGGTTTGAGCTGGGTTGTATCACTGGCTGGCTGAGCCTGGCGAGCTAGTGTTAGGATTACTCAGTTTTCCAGAAAAATAGCAACTCTTGTCATTTGCCGGCCAAATGCAGGCTTATAGCTGTGTCAGTGAGAGACGTGCCGCCGCGCCTCAAATTGGCGTTACGTCTGCTGTCAGGTGCAACACATCAAGTGACAAAGGGCTCTAGAAGTTGTACATGTTGGAGCAGGATGTCAACATGATATGCTTCTAGTGAATGCAGCTAGAGTGCAGTCTTCAGATTCTTGCCAGTTATAGATTATTATTATTATTATTATTATTATTATTATTATTATTATTATTATTATGAGCTATTGAAATCTAAAAGTAAAATAAAAAGTCAATTATTTGTGAATCATTGTTTGAAAAAAGTAAAGGATAACCAGACATTCTCAAGGGGCATTGGATCAACTAGCAATTTGCAGAGGGGCCTCGTTAGTTCTCCACAGACTGAGAGAATATCTTCTATTCTGTAAAGTGTTACAATTCCATTGAGGCCTTTTTACACCTAACTCCTCTCAGAAACCTCTCAGAAACCTGGTAGCATTTCCTAGCTGACATATTGTCCAGCTGTACTCTCTCGCTGTTACATACAAACGGCTCTTTTGCAGCGAGAATTCTGCTGTTCATCATTTTTCTTATGTGACTAAATTGTCTGAGCAGAGAGCTTAATGAGGACCCTGGATTTGTTTGCCAGCTCATTATGAGAGGGAAATTAAACTATTAGTCAATGTGCTCAGAAAGAGGCCATCAATTAAGTGTCTCTCTTGGTGATTTAAAAAAAAACAGCCGACTTTGAAATGACATGATTGCCTCTGAGAAAAATGAGAGGCAGGCAAAGAGCAAGGATTCTGGACATAGATTTCCCAGCTTTCAGCATAACTGCCAATGTATTTGAGAGTTCACAGGGGCAATTAGGTGTAGTGTTATTTTTTTCCCTGTTTGATTAAGTTTTCTCTTGAATACCACATAGACATATTTAACAATAGATATGAGATGAAGCAGCACATTACAGGAAGAGTAGAATTGTCCTCTAATTTAATTTGGTACAAAAAGAAAAATATTAATAGAAACATTCTCAAATACAGTAACTTAATATTGAGCCGGCTCAATATCTGTAGAATTAGCTAAACTTGCACTGCTAGGCAAGCTATTTCCATGTTACAGATTGACCATTCATTGTGTAAAGATGAGTCTTCTTTCCATCAGTTTACAAAAATATGGAGTTGTATTGTTCCCTTGTCCAAATCCATTGGATTTTCTGACAGTGCTGGAATGAAACATTGCTTCCAGTTAGTCATTATTATTTTTTTACTGCTTTGCAGAACCTGCTTGGGACACACAATCTGGGACGTGTGTACTATGAACCCATTAAAGACAGGCATGGCAATGTACTGATAGTCACAATAAGAGAGATGGAGAGCCTCTATTCCTTCTTCAATGGCAAATGGATGCAGATTTCCAAGTTGCAGAGTCAGAGGAAATCCCTCTCAACCCCAGAGGAGCCAACTGCCTTAGACATACTGCTGATTACAATCCAGGTATGAGCATAAGTGCTTATTTACTTTTTTTGCTCTGTATTTCTGTAGCTTTCGTTTGCATTTGCAATGCTATGTACTTCACCTTGCCAAGATTTGCTACATTATATAACATGGTTTACCATACCTCTGTACGTTACCATGTTCCAAATTTTGATTTTACTCTTTTTTGCAGTTTACTCTGCTTTTACAGTGACTTACTACTGTAAGCCTATATAAAATATAAGGATAGCGCTAATTCTAAAGTGCACATGAGTTTAAGTGCATTATTCTTTTTTAATTAAAACATATCGTCCAGCTGGATCACAGCGCTGGCATCCAATGCTGGTCCTGGAAGCCTGCTGTATATTCAGGGTTTTTTTAGGTCCCAATGAAGCAGCAGCATCTGAAGATCTGGGAGGAATTGTTAAATTGGTTAATTTAGACCAATAATGAGCTGCGTTAGGTAGTTAGCTCGAAAACAGTCAAGACTTGGAATGAAACCCGTAGACATGGACCTGGCCTGGACACCCCTGACTTATAACATTTTAAATACGTGAAGTGCAAATATGTAATTATAAGTCTCAATATGTGTATGATTTGCAGTTATGCACAGTTTTCTTTTAATTTTGGAAGAAGTACGTAAGGTTTTTAGTAGCTTCACAGAAGAGATGTTTAGCCTTTCATGAGAAAATTTGGACCCTTTCCGAGTTCCTTTATAATTTCTACCTGGGCATTTGCTCCCATAGTGACATTTATTTGGCTTTGATGACTTTCTTTAGTTGTTCCTCACAATATGATCTGAATCTGTAAATTCTTTCATTCTAGCTGCAGAATTGCCTTACTTTGGTAATCATGCAGAGACACTCTCTTGGTGTTCACAAACATATCTTTTCTCAAGGGGCTTGGCTTGAATGAAGTTTGAACATATGTTAGTATGTGCTGTTGAATCTTAAAAGGAGTCTTCAAGAAAGGAGAATGTTTCTTTTGGTAATGTCCATGTGTGGTCTTTGTGTCCCACAGGATATCTTGTCCTATCAGAGACGAAGCCAGCATCGCCTATCTCCAGGCCTGTATTTGGGCTACCTGAAGCTCTGCAGTTCTGTAGATCAGATCAAAGTCCTTGTCCCTCAGAGGCTGCCCAATGTTCTGTGTCATTTTAAAATCCGAGACAACTGCAATGTTTCGAGGTAAATGGGTTTTGGTATAAACTAATATAGAAATATCTGTCCTGTAATTCTCTTATTTTCATAAGGGAGGCAGAATGGAGAGAAAATGGTCAGCAATGAAGGCCATTAGAGAGACAAAGGCAGCCCTCAAGTTTAGAGACATCATGGGACAGGCACAGTATAGTGGATTAAGCCTAGGTTTGATTTTGGCCGCCGTATAAAATCACAGTGGAAACCCAGCTATATGGAGAAAATTAGTGGTCAAAGAAGTACAAAAGCATTAGGTGAGGTTGAGGTGTGTCAAGATTGAGTCCCAGGCTAAAGAAGGACAATGGGTGAGATGGAAAAGACCTGTAGTTGATGTGAACTGAGGAGGATTAGCTTCCTTATTAGGTGAACATATACATTTTAGAATTTACTGCTTGCTGTGCTTATCTACAGTATGGCTACCCTGTGTCACATTCTCAAATTATACAAAACAGCACTGAGTCAAGAATGTTCCACTTCTGGACTTACAGTGCCCTTTTAAAAATAAAAAAATAGGAATATTAAAACAGTGAATAAACATTTTTAAAAAAGCTTTGACCATTACAGGGAACATTTTACATATACATGAATTTTTTTAATCTTTAAATGTTTGAAAAAAGGAGGCTTAAATGTATTGCTCAAGATAGACAGAAATAATGAAGTAGATTCTTAGTGTTAGAGATTGCTTCTCACTTTCAAGATGATCTCTTGATGTTAATTCAGATTTAACTATAATTAAAGTTAGGCACCATTCATATATAATACTTCACATCTAAGTAGCAATTCTCCTTTTCTAAAATTTCTGGACCTAAAACACTAGGAAAGCTTTTCTGTGCTCCTTCCATATTTTGGGTTTTAGTTTCTTCCTTTTAAATGGAGGGTTGAAGTTGGATAAAACGTTCTACTTTTCACTATGTCATCAGTCAACAAATTCCAAGAAAACCATCTGTATCAGTCCAACTATATTATTTCTTATACATAAGAATATGGTGTAGTGAGAGAAATCCACCTTAGATTGCTCTGTCCTGGATGTAGGAATACATTGGCCACCTTGGGCGTCTGTCAATTTCAGCAAAACTGAGAGTCAAAACACCCACCTTTCAAAATAAGGTTATTTTAAACCTAGACATCATGATTTGAGAAGATACATTTCTCATTACACAGATCCACGGAGATACAACGACCCTTTACTTTGAAGTCTGTAGTACAACAGTTTTAAACTTCATGTCCATGTTCTGACAGCCCGTTACTTTCTGTGTTACAGTGAATCCCTCATTTCTCACTGTGTGTGCTGTCAAAACATGTTTTATAAAATCAAGTAGAGCTCCAAATTCTAATAACAATCTTCTGAAGAACTTCATCATATTTGATACTTATTGTGATAGGAGGCCCTTCATTAGGAATTGTTTATTTGGGGACTATCAGATGTTATTATTCCTCTTAACTAGGTCTGCGGCAGCCAGGTAGGAATATTTGTAAACCACTAGGCTCCTGGTTGGTATTTTTGGAGTGGCGACAGAATTGGTGTGCATTGAAAAGTGTGAAAGACAGAGAAAAACTACAGCTGCATTTTTTCTTCATCTGACTCCCTCCATTGAAAGTTGGAAAAAGCTTCACAAATATAAAATTAAATACTGTGGCTAATTGAATGTTACCCAGATTTAAGAAGTTGTATATTTAAAAGTCATTTGCATTCCAGAATGGGATGTTTTTAAACTAGGATTTGGAGGCACGTTTGGTGGCTTTACATAGTAACAGAACTCCTTTCAATATATGATAATGATTTATGAAATTGTCCCTTCCCCTTGTGTGAGGGTGAACTAACTCCTGAAGATGACAGAAGCGCATCTTTGGAGGTCGAGTATAAAAAATGGAAAGCAACTGTTTGAAAAAATACAGGCCATAATTGCAAAGGACAGTTTCAACCTGATTTTTTTTCCCATATTTGGAAAAGTTTTTATATGAAAACAAAAATGTTATTTGTTTTTGCTCAGTAATGAACTATTTATTTATTTTAATTTAAGGTCATGACTGTGACCCCAGTGGGTCGATCTAGACAAGGAACTTATTATCCTTTCACCTAATGTGGCCGTTAAACAGTAAATTTACTATAGCTGTTCATACATTAGGCAGTAAGGCAGTAGAATATGTTTCAAACATGAAGCTCACATGAGATGATGCATACCTACGTCTTGGAAAAACACAGTAAAAGAAAACCTGCAGAGAACCATTTTTCCACAAACAAGGCTGTCCAGTTCTTTTTTTCCTTGTTTCTTTACACACACATCTTTCATTCCTTATCTGACAGTGGGATAATCTGATTTCTGCACCAAATCATCACTTTATTAAACAGTAGAATTTTGTGCAAATGTTTTGCATTTGTTTTGATAACATCTCCAATATTTTGTCACAAAGCCGCTGTTTCTCCATGACATACTGTACCTGTATAGGCATAACCACAAAAACATTTTCAGTCGTTTGTTTTATAACTTTAGGATATCTCCTTGAAGATGTTCTGGAAGATCTTTATTTGGCATTATATTTAAATAAATCTTAAATATTTTAATTGGATATATTGCAACAAAAATGAAACAAGGTTTATATACAACTGGAAGATAACTACAGCAGATGGGAAATTCATAGATCTTTTAAAGTTACACATTAAACTTAAACAATGAGCTTCAACCAGGTTTACAGAAACTGAGGTAAAAAAGGAATTAATAATAATAAATTAATTTGAGTCAGTATACAAAGCCAGAACAGAGGCTTAAAATGACTTGGTCACCTGTACAAAATATATTTTAGAAAAAGAATAAATGGAAGAATGTGTACTTCAAATGTATTGAAGAGAAAATGCAGAACATATTAAAGTTTAAACCTCAGATATAATGTAACAAGAAATATTCAAAACAAATGTACATGATGATTAACTATGGAAGGCTGTAATACTTCTCTGGTATATATCCACCTCTGTTTCCTATTTATGTTCTTAATTTGAGTTTTTTTCTGTTTTACACAAATTTGTCTTAATGTGAATTAATCGAATACAACATTGACCCTCAATTCTGGAGGGATATGTTAAAATATACAGCACTGTGAAAAGTAAAGAAATGCACTGTTTACTCATTTTAAGTATCTCCTTCTGTATCCAGAGATGAGTGGGAATGGCTCCAAAAACTGTCTGGCCCAGCTTATGTGGAAAGTGCAGATCAGACATCGGTCTGCCACACTCCACCATTCTTCTATGAGCTCCAGATGGCTGTAAAAGGCTTGCTCAGACAAATCAATCTACCTCTGCACCAGGTACATGCTTCAATATACATTTACAATGTCAGGCTGCAAGTTGTATTGCATGTCAAAAGTTTTACACTGTGATATAAATGAAGTTTTAGACTGTGTGTTGGCACCCCTGTACTTTGCAATTAAGAAGATGAGGCCATGCGTGAGAATCAGACACTGTGGAGTTTTCTTTTGGTATACTCTGAACTAATTGTGTGGTATCTTGGGCTGCAAACTCATAAAAGAGTGAGAAAGGAATCTACATTTTTAGTTTAAAAAGTTTGCGAGTGTTAATTTTTCCAAAGATTGCTTTGGAAATATTATGCTCCTGATTCTGAAATGTTTGAAGGTATTGTATTAGACTTCAAAACAACATTTTCCACTTTTTGAATTTTCATATTTATAACCCATTTTAGTGTGAATAAATAATGTATTTTTTACTTATATATATAAATAATAAAATAGTAAATTTGTCTGAGTGGAGTGATCCACTCTATTTATTAAACCATATCAGTATTTTTACAAACAGCATCCTTTATGAGAAACTAAAAGCCTGAAACTATGAAATCATCATTTCACTGAAACAGGATTTCATTGAAACCCTCATTATACTTTCATTCACCAGCTGTTTTGTTTTGGTATACTGTATGATGATATAGATTATATTCAAGTATAATCTAAAATAAATGGCTACTGTATTTCATAACTATATTTAAACCCCATCAAGACATTTTAAATAGATATTGCTTATTCTAAGGTTGACAATCTTTTGTTTCATTTTTTAGAGTATTGTGTTTTGCTTCTTGAACTTTTGCAGTCTTCAGGATATGCCTTGGTATTTTGTCGTTATTCTGGGAAGTTCAAAAAGGCTTTCCTCACGCATTCAATTTTAGTGATACTTTTTAGTACTACAGTAAGGTAATCTGAGAATCTAAGTTTTTTTTTCATGAGGATTGATGTTATAAATCTAAGTTTTATTAATGTCATCATTCTTCTTTAAATCCTAAACGTGTCCATATATCTAGGACAGAGTCACAACTACCCTCCCCTTGAAAGGTGTCAGTAAAGTAGTGGCAGATTGGATACTATGTGAAGACCATGTAGCCTGATTAAATGTGGCTAGAGAGCATGTTTGCTACTACATATGGAATTGTATGGAATTGTATGGAATTACAGCTTTTGCTGTATAATTGCAGTCAAATAAAGCTGGTGAAGGGGCAATAAAAACACCTGATGTGTTTTTTTTAAGTGGAAAGAATTTCAACAGTATTTGATTGATTTGGAAGTTTTCATAAACTGCATTCTTTGTGACAGAGCATATTGAGGATTTTTTACTTCGGATCTTTAAATCGGTTGTTGACAGTGTAACTGACTACAAAGGACAAAATGATATGTATACTTGCTTTTGTATTTGAGTTTAGGGAGGCTGAAAATACTGGTGACTCCCTGAACAGCTCTCCAGAGTGAATTGTGTAATAAACTTATTTTAAAACCACACTGAACTATACTGTGACTTTTTGGATCCCTATTAATTAGTGTATTCGGTTGGCCTGTCTTTGTTGACGGCGTTACTGATGTTATGTGAGAGCAGCCCAGTAACCTTCTCCTCCTGCGTTTGTGCGCATGTGTCTCTGCACAGGCCAAGCTCTTCCGGATCTACACGCAGGAGGTACTGGAGCTGGGTCACAATGTCTCCTTTCTTCTGCTGCTCCCCGCTTCAGACGATGTCTGCACTGCCCCAGGACAAAATAATCCTTACACCCCGCACTCAGGGTTCCTCAACCTCCCTCTTCAAATGTTTGAGCTAGGTATACTGCCTTCTGTTTCACCAACAATATTAGCTCAGTGGCCTTGTTAAAATCCACAGATTCCTATCTGTTCCCCCTGCTCCCAGTGGAACACCAATAAATCACACACAAGCCCTGGGCTGCTGGCTGGCATGTATGTAGGTCCTGTACAGGGCTGTCTAAAACCTTTGGCGGTTGCAAATAATTGATCATGCACTTAAAATCCCAATCATGTAGAATATATTTTAAAACTGTTGAAAATAATGTTAATGGGCTTTATTATTTCCTCATTAGTTCAGCATCTATTAACTAATACAGATGTTTTAAAATCTTAAACCATCCAATTTAATAACCCACTCAATCATAATCACCATCATCTTCCTTATAATTATTGTCATAGACAAAAAAACATATTTCTAAAGAACCACTGATCTAAATCATTCAGGTGAAATACACATTGCCAATATAAACAACATTTAAAGAGACTACTTAATTAGAACTAAAAAGACTACAATATTTTAAAAACCCTGCAAGTGCATTGGAGCAGAAAAGGCTAAACTGTTATTTTTGCATAGCAGTCAAGCAATTTGTATTTCTGGTCATAAGATTACCAGGAGTGATAATTACAGTAAAGCATACTGTGTGCTGTATGTTATATATGCTCATCATATTCCAACATAACACACTTTGTTGCAATCAAGTGACTGATTTCAAGTGACTATTGACATTAGGACAAATTAACTTTATTTAAATTTCTGATTGAAAAGTAAGTATTTGTTTGCATGTTACTTTAAGGCAATAAGTGCACAAAGTCTGCAACATGTTGAAAATAACCAAACTCTGTGAAATTGTGAAACATATTATTACTAAGCCTTTGCTGCTACCAAATTGAGTTCTTACTTATTCTTGGGGTTTTTTAAATTCAGCATAAAAATGCATGTTCAATGGGATTTAAATTTGAAATTGACCTCAATCATTTTCATACTGCAAAGTGAAGCAGCACCGAATAAGTATGGAAGCATTTTCTTCTACATAAGCAGACAAAAAGTGGCTGTAAACTTCCAGATTCACTGTCCTGCTGCCACCATTAGTTAAATCATCAATAAAGACAAGTGAGCCAGTTCCAGAGGCAGCCAAGGTTTATCTTGGTCTCATCTGTCTATAAAACCTTGTTCCAAAATTCTCCTGGCTAGCTTTGTACTTCCAAGCAGATTCTGAAGCATGAAAACAATGTGCCTGGGCATACCTGCCCATATTTTCTGTCCAAGTCCTTTAGAGGGCACTGTATAATAAATTAGTTTTTTTCATAAGAAATACAGATTCAAGGAGCATGTTGCAAATTTACGCTGAAGTTGAAACAACTGCTGAATCCATATTAATAATTAGAAACAAATAGTTCTTAGAGATTTAACTATGCATGTTTCTACATGAATAAGTCACCACATAACTTATTTATCTATAAGTAGTACCGATACTATTCATGCTGCTCTAGAAAACTCTAGTACCATATTCAATGTTCAGTTCCATTTGCCACCATTCTTTACCTAATGAAGTATATTTTACATTTGAATAACATGGCACCAATGTTTTAAATTCATCATGATTCATCGTGATGTTACACTCATGATTGGGTTACGCACACTTAACTGTTTCACTTAGTTTTAGTTTCGCAGTCTCTGATTAGGCCTAAGTGTAGACTGTGTAATTAAATTTGTATATATAAGTCCTAAACTTGGAATCATCAGGCAGTGTGAAATCAGTGCTTAGAGTTTAGAATTCGCAATAAAAATAACAGTGACAATAAATGAATAATTACATTTTAAACTTGAGTTTAAGATCAGATGATAATTAAATATACTAATAAACAGTATGTATTTGCTTTGCTTATATGTCTTTTTGTTTTTGTTTTGGAGCTCCAAAGACAACTGAAGCACTGGTTAATAATCATGTGTGACACATTTAAAAATGATGTTCCCCACACTGTTTTTTCGCAGTACTATTGAAGACATTGATGTATTGGTCTTCTGCTTTCAGTTCACTTTTGCACTTATAAGGAGAAATTCATCAGCCTATACTGTCGTCTGTCTGCTGTATTGGACCTCGACTCGCTCATTACCCAGCAGTCCCTGAGAGAGGCTATTTCAGACACTGAGGTGGCAACTGCAAAACAACGGCACCAGCATGTTTTAGACTACATACAGGTTGGTGACATACTAACAGTAGCTTTAGCAATCTATATTACAGTATGAGTGTGCTACACTACCTGGTTTTTCCCCTTACCTGTTTAGATCAGATACCTTTCTTTTGTGCATTTGCAGAGGATTTCTTTTTTAGCACTTTGAAAACTTCAAAGAGAAAGCTTGCGGGGGAGTTTAATGCTTTTAAATCATCTCATGCATCCTGTCGCATTTCTTATTTTGAACTTTTTGCTTGGTTTTGGTTTTGTGCCCTGTCTACTACACCTTCTGAAAAGGCTTTTTGCAAAGGAAGTGCTGATGTTGACTTTTGAAAGTCGCTGATACTGTGCAGTGCAAGTTTGTTTCCCTAACGCATTGCTGCTGGATCCACTTTGAAGAGTGTTTTAAGAAGCCTTTTTGCACTAATCGTTTGTTTGCATTCTATAAGAGGTCTGTAACAGGAGGACTTTGTCATTGTCAGGCCTAAGAAGTGCCCAACTGGATGCTGGCTGTGGCCGAGTGACACATACCACACTTTCCTACATGGAAACCGATAGGTGGAGTTCTAGGGGAGAAGTTAGGGGTGTTCCGCCCCTTCCTCTATCATCCAATTTTCTCTTCCCTATTTAAACCCTAACCACACTAACGCACACATCTAAAGTTTTGAATTCCTTCCTCCTGTTTCTTTTGTGTTGCCTTTGTATCCAGGTTCCCTCTGGGGGATAAGTAAAGCTCACTTCCCCGACCTCAGGATGGCAGCACCACCTTGACCCTTTCTGGGGAGGTCCTGAAGCACAAGCCAGAGGGGATGCCTGGTCACATTATTCTCGGGAACTCTAACTTACTAATTCTTATTCTCTCGGTCCCCTGAGAGTTGTGAGGCAGCACCTCAAAGCAACTCTCAATGAGTCAGGGGACTTCTTTCACTTCCTTCTTGAGCAGCTTTCTCTTCATTCTCAACCCCTTGGGCAGTGCCCCTCAAAGTGATTCCTCCAGTCAGAGGTTCTTTCTCTTCCCCCTTGAGGGATTCATTTCCAGCAGTTCTCATGCAACTCTCAGCGAGTCAAGGGGCTATCTCCTCCTCTCTATCCCCTGAGGGCAGCGCCTGGTTGTGAGGCAGCGCCTCTCAAAGCGATCCTCAAGGAGCCAGGGGAGCCTTCCTCTTCTTTCCCTACTCCTGAGGGCCTAGCTCCCAGTAGTAGAGCAGAGCCTCTCAAGTGACTCTCTGCGAGTCAGTGGTGTTTATGTTTTCACGCCCCGGAGGCTGCCAAGTCAGCCAACCCAATCGGCCACTTGGATTTCCCGCGCGGTCCGGGTGCTACTTTTCTCTACTTTACAAACCCCTGCTTCTCCCCTTGAAACGATTATTTTGGAAAATGTTAAGACACATTGTGTGTTATAGAAATAGACAGCCCTCCAAATGCCTCATTCTAAACTTATGTCCTGCCTTCATTCCAACTAAATCCAAAACAGTAAAAATGACTAAATTCTACATTTAGGATTTTACTGTTACGAAATAAACTTAAATATGAACTCCAACGCACCAGACATCTTCCTAATTCATTGCCCTCTCTTTTGGCCTGTGTAATTCAGCACGTCCTGTAGTTAAACATCATTTATAAATAACCTGAGGCCAGGGCCCCACATTTTATTTAAAATAAAGCTAAAATAAGGCATCACAAATTTATTAAAACAGAAATCTCACTTGATGGGTTTCATAGATAACATTCATCCAGCTTTTAAAATTGTATCACTGCCAGGCATACACTATAGCCAAGAATTTATATGTGCTCCTGCATTAACTATTCTTTAAAAGAATTCTGTTAAAGTGTGAATTGAGAAAACTTTTCTTATTATAGTTCATGGTAGACAGGTAAGCTAATTCCAGATTTAAAATCATACATGGTTTTAACTACTCATGAGATTGTCATTATGTTCATAGTCGTTTCCATGATTACCTTTTGTTGAGATTATAAATTGAATGATCCCTTCTCTGCATTGAGAGTTGGATGGCTCTTTCTAATCTGCTTTGTGTTGAAGTTATTTGGCCCAGATTTATGGATCTTTTTGCTAAAAATGACAACTAATTTAATTTAGGTTCCAGTATATACATTTGTTTTTAACTCAATATTTCCCTGTAGTTGTTTTTTATTACAAAATAAATGCATAATATGGATTTCAACATATTATTTCAAGCAATCTGACCTAGTTTGTTTACAGACAAGATTTTAAGAGATGCATGGTAACAAGAGTTGGTTAGATAGAAAGGTTAGGAAGTAAGTTACATTCCTTTTGTCCATTAAGTGTTGCATATGTGGTTTCTGCAGTACATTGAACATACTTCTTAAAAAGAAACTTTTAGGTTTCCTTATAGCAAAGATCTCACTTTGTATCTTCTTCCCATTAACAGAAGACAAATGATCTAATTCTTGTATTGAAATCAAAAATCTCCTCCATACCATTTGACTTGGCATTTTTCCCTGTTCGTCACAAGAGCCTCAGCATATTTTGTATAAAGAGTCATCCTACAGTGTCAAGGTTCATTAAAGAGGCACGGTTTTCCTATCTGCCAGAAAGGGATCTGTTTGCTCCCTCTACTCTGAATTTGCTTCTGCATAGGAATTTGACTCTTTCAAACTACTGACCCCCTGGTAAATAAGATAAACATCACCTGAGTAGCTTTGACTGTTAAAAAATATGAATGTGTTACTGGTTATCAAAAACAAAATCTGGTCTTTGGAGGCTTGTAGCCAAGTCAGATTAAAATTATATTCCAGAGGAGTTGAATTGTTTTTGAGTTGTCTGCTCAAACGTTGTCTCAAAACAATACATCAAAGTCACACTCATCTGTGAGTCTGGCTTTGATCTATTGCAAATCTTTCCCTTCGTACACTAGCCATTTCTGTCACTTTCCTTCTGAGAAGTGGAAGATCAACAAAATTCAATTGGAATGATTGTTCAATCACCGTTCCAAACTGAAATTAGGTTAAAGATATGATGAAATGTCAGGATTACATTGAAAAAAGGATAACAGTATGTTCTAAATTTTCTTGTGACAAAATCCAGTGAAAAAATTATAAACATAGCGATACTATATGTCATCATATTGGTAGTTTAGAACAATAAAATATTGTTTTTCATAATTTACACTAATGATTGCATTCCTTTCAGCACAGATGCTGTATCCATATAGTCAAAACTGTCAAAAAAATACTAACCTAGAGATTCATTTCAGAATCATTTGAGGTATAAGAAAATAATTTCAGTGCCAAGAAAAACTTTGAGAACCTTGTATTCATGTATATATTAGACCTAAAATGTAATTAGATCTTCATTAAACTCGTAATAAAAGATTAAGATAACCAGATTAGATGTGTTACACAAATAAAGATACTTGTGATTTAAGGAAACACTCAAATGTTACAGACCAGTAAGGGCAGAAATTCATAAAAGTTAATGGAAAGACTCGTTAACATTACAGGAAATGTCTAGTTGAAGTCATTGCTTCTGAAGAAGATACCACCTTTTACTATTGGATCAATTTGTTCATTAACTAATTGAACTATATCTTATGTCATTGTGTTAACCTGATTAAACATATATCTTAGCCTTTCTTAAGACTTTCATGAAGATCTAATTACGTTTAAGGTCTACAATATACAAGAATACTGATCAACTCAGAATTTTACTCCGCATTGTGGTTCAGAGACATTCCTTCATGTACTGTATAGGCAGTCATCTCAAATAATCAGAATTAGCAGTGTAGGAGTGCACGACTAACATTCTTAATGTTCAGCTATTACCTTGTTGAGTCAAGATAAGTCAGAGTTTGTCATAATATCATTTATATGACTCTAATGTAGGTCATCTATTTTATAATATGTAGGGTGGAATAATATTTCTTTATGGATTTTCTCTGGTAATATCTCCCTGGTATGTTGAACTAATGAGCAGTTTTGAAGACACCCTTTTTTAGAGACCCTTTTTGTGTTGGTTAAGAAAGGAAATTGAATATAGTTTGTTTTGTATTTTTACATGGAGTGATATAGGAATAATTAGTTTGGATTTGTATGCATTTTTTGGGCATCACCACTGGTAAAGAACTTATATAAGCAAATCAAGACAAGATACAAAATGAAATACAGGAGCACATTTATGGTATCACTTTACAAGATTGATTGTCATATCATTTAAGTGCTTTTCAATCCTTTGAATATGATAATACTGGATCACTCTGTGCTCTGTGGGATTAAATGATCTGTTATTATCCTTAAAGAGGAAAAGCACCCTTTTATGCTAGTTTGCAGTGTTACAATTTGTTTTTGAGTGTGGTGTAGAAATCAAACAGTCATACCGACAATAAGATTGATCAGTCTGAACGTATGCTTATGACCTGCTTTGTGTGACTATGTGGGTGTCTACACACTTCATATGGCCATATTGTGAAAAACCTATTTAGGATCAAAATAATTGTGTAATTGTTTGATGTAATTCATTAGATATGCCATAAGCATTACCACACTTTCATTGAGAAACCATTGTTCACTTTTCTGGGCTGCAGTTGCTGACTGAAAGAGCTGTGCTGCTGTGCTACATGTTCTCCATTTTTATTTGATTGTGTTTTCTGTTTCAAATTTAAAGCAAATGGATGAAATGTGGCGAGAAATGAGGTGGATCATGGACGCCCTTCAGTACGCCCGTTACAAACAGCCTGTAGGTGGCATACCAATCACCTGGCTTGTTGACACTACCGTGGAGCACTCCGTGGAGAAGAATGACTCCACGTCTTCTAACATGGACTATCTTCCCACTCCTTCCCCTTCACCTGAAATGCGCAGAAGAAAGGCTGTAAGCGGTAAGGAACCATAAAACCTTCAAATTTGCTTGTAGCTTAATTTAAAGGCAATTCTGAAAAAATCTCAGGAACAACATATTGTATTTTAGATAACCTTAGCAGTTAGCTCATCTTAGTAAATGATTCATAAATTTGATGTAACTCCATTTTTTGCATGTTACAGAACATTGACTTCTTTAATGTCAGAAGACTAAAACACATGGAGTTCCTCTGTGCTGCATAGTGTTCATTGTTAACAGCCCATGTTAAATTCACATATCATATGAACACTAAACATACAAGTGTTGTTATAATGCACATAAAACATAGTGGGTTTCTACATTTGAAAGCAAAATCTTCTTTATTACTGTGTTTTCCTTATTTAGATTCACAGCCTGGCTCCGATGAAGATGGATGCTCTGAAGTCTTTCTCCCTACAGATAGTGACTATGATTCGAGTGATGCTTTGAGCCCCCGCGAGCTGGACCTGGTCTACTCCTCTTCCCAGGACATCTCTCAGCAGGCTGTCTGTGGCTTGAGTGGGAGCGCCCCTGATGTGTTGCAGGTGCACGACCTGAAGTACTCCCTCTGCCTAAAGGAAGACACCAGAGTGTCTAGTGGCTTTGACACAGAGGCTGAATTTTGCTCCAAGAACATGGAGGGCTTGACGTTATCTGGACTCACTTCCAAAGGCGCAGACAAGGGCTCCCGTGGCAAGCAGTTTGGCAGTAAGAAGAAGCTGCTGTCCAAGCAACAACACCATAGCTACTTCAGCGGACACCACCGCTGGCTGCGGGTGCACAGTGAGAGCCAGGCCGTCTCGTTGTCAGAAGGTGTGTACACTCAGCAGCGGGAGACAGATTTACCTCTGGAATCAACTACTGGAGGGGCTATGAATATTTTCACTGAGCTACCACGTAGTTCTTTTTTACCTCACGCTTCTAGCCTCCCTGAAGACGGGAAGAATCGACACCGAGAGTCGAAACAGAATGTGCGCAGGATCTTTGTTGAGCCCTGCAAAAAGACTTCCCTGAGCGAAGATACCCACACCTGGACTCTGAATGTAGGAGAGTCGGAAGCTGCCACTGGTGTGGTGGTTGGTTTTGAATGCGCTGTGGCTCAAGACGTGGATTCTGACGACCAAACTAATTCTCAAGTATCTGAAATATTCAGCAGTACACTCTAGGAGTAAATTATCTGATGTAATTGTAGATGCTGTATCCTTTTATGCAATTTCAGTCCATTTTTTCTGCTCTGTCTATTGCATTTACTGTTTAAAAAAAGCATGCAACGCTGAATTCTTTTCTATTTAATGTACACCAGGCTTAAATGGATACTGCATAATTTCAATAGAATGTTAAAAAAATCTTAAGTTGCTGGTCGACTCTTAAGGTATAAATTCACTGGCTTTTGACTGTTATATCAATGATCAATGCAACATGAAGTGAAGCACTGCTTGGACATTTTAACTTAAAACTATTGCCTCCACGCAAGGTTTTACCAGAAAAGGCAAGTGATTTAACAATCAATTATAAAAAATACAATTTATCGGTGTATTAAATTGATATTTTTGAACATTTCAATAAATGCATGCAGGGGAATGCTGGATATCAGAAGCAGTCAAATTCCATCATTGGAACTGATGTACATTGAACCTATTTTGTATTATCATTGTGATCTCCCTTCTAATACTAGTAATTTCTTAAGCAAATCAGCTTAACATTGTTTACATTTAAATACATCCTACTTTTCCTAAATTCTACAGGAACACACTAAAGACTCCAATTGCACTGCAGTTTTTTGTTTTGTTTCAGGTTTTACAATGTCATATGTAATGGGGATCGTTCATGAGCCAGTTACAGGAGTGATGTTACCCCCTCTGAAAGCTAGACAGTCATTCCTCCTAATGCAGTGGAAGAGGCCAAGGCATTAGGTATGTTTCCAGACATGCTGTACTGTCTGAAACTACTTGAGGAGACTGGTATATGTATTGTGCATAGTAGTGGCTTTAGACAAAAGGAAGGAACCTACCTTTTTACATTGAAAATATTGCCACTAACTGAAAAGCTTAAACTGCTATTAGAGAAAGTCTGAGATTTCCACATAAAATAGCTGTAAAACTCTACCACTACAAAGGACCAGACTTTTAGTGTAACACAGTTATTTGCTGTCTAGAGACAGCACTGTGCATGTTTGGAGCCCATGAGCAACCAGGATCAAATTCCAGTAGTCACACAGAGAGCCACACTCATCACACTTACAGAATTCAACCCCAGTTGCTAGATGGTATAAGCCTTTTTGTAAATATACAGAGACAGAAGTGTGGAATTGACAACGTAGTTCTTTTCTGTTCAATTAATTCCATTTGAAAGAACCTGCAGCTCTTGTAATACCTGAAATGGATCACACTGCTTTGCAAAGAGCATCTTCTTTGTTTCCCTATGATACTGCATGGTTTTAACTGTTGTACTAATAGAATCTTTTCATTGTAGGACTACAGCACATATCTCCCTATGGTTTGGGTGAACTTTAGAGTGTTTCTAGCATAGAAAATACACGTTTTCATAAAGAGACTGCATCAGTCGTCACCTACTAAATTGGTTTAAATGAAACCAAAATGTGTGGCTGGCTCGTATTCATTTGCATGGCATTTAGTAGAAGCAACGAAACTGCAGTTCTTGGAATCCTGCACTGGCTCTTACAGTGGCCATTGAATTGTGCAGATGGGGAAGCTGTCTGCTCGGATAATCAACATTCCACTGGATTTCTAAGAGTTTTCAAAAGTCCAATATATTATTGGAAATTGTGCTACATTTATATTTACAGACAAGTTAAATTATTTGCCTCTTAAAAATATCACTTTCCATAAATATTATATTTTACCTGCAATCATTTGCATTGAAAGAAAATGTATTTTATCAGCACCAAATTGCCCTAACCTGTAAATATGTGTATCTTTTCCGTAAATAGTGCATAACAAGGCTTTGACATGAAGTGCTCTGTAACTGACTGACATTGCATATTTTGAACTGGTTCAATGGAGACGTGCAAGTGAAATAGTCAAATTCAAGGCTCATTCTCCCTTTCTTTCGCTTGGCCTGATTTCTGAATTTGGAATTGTCAGCTTGATCTCAGTTTTGGTCATATTTAATTTAAAACACTTACTATATTTGCAATCGTTTTGTAGCTGTCAGATACTGTACGATACAACACAATACCAGCGTAAGGATTGTTAAATTGTTAAATGTATTTGCTTCACAGTGATAACAAAATAAAATATTAACTGTCCTTAATAGAGCAATTAATGTTTTATTTTTTATGTTATTTTCTCATATTATTAATGGGAATCTAATTTTTTTCAGGACTCTTAAAAAGGCAAAATTGATTACAACTAAAATATAGATATAAATTGTTTTCCACTAGACTGCTGTTAATTATGGTAGATTTTGCACAATTCTCAAAGAAGCACATTTCACATTTAGGTTTAAAAATTGTCTCCGGAACTCATTGTAGAGCAAATTCTATATGAAAAAATCGAGCTCGTTATTTTTAAAATACCTCTTTGCTTCTGTTCAAGTTTTAGTAAGTATACTTGACATTCTAACAATCCTTTTTGCTTGGTTTGAAGGAGAAAAATAGCATCACTTTTGTTCTCTGTCAATATGGACAAATCCTTCAATACAGCAAGGCAGGGAGTAATATCCTCAACCATAAATATCTGTACAGGTTTTCCAGTGCTAGGCCACGGTCAAGAGATTTCAAAAGAAGTGGTCAGCCATGTGCTAAGCCATGGTAAAGAGAATTCAAGATAAATACCACAGTTAGAAACGCAAGGACGCAGAAGGTTTTTCATAGCTATACATGATTTATCAAACGAGAATCTTCTGAAAGTGTTAAAAAAAATTATATTCAAATGTGCAAAGGGTTGTATGAAAATTAGATATTCGAGATTGTAAATATTGGACAGCAGGTTGCACTACTGCAGTGTTAATACAGTACACATTGGTGTTATATAGTAAATGTAAGAACAATTAACTGATCTTTGCACAGTTTTGATGTGCTCTAAAAAACTCAAAATATCAGTATGATAGCTATGGTAAAACAAATTATTAAACTGCTATCAACTCATTTGTACTGTATTGATCAGCTTTATAACCCTTTGTAATTTCTAAATACCTATTTTGCACTACATTACAGTACCAGTTTTGAGGATGTTTTCTACAGATGTGACTTTTCCAATTTTGAAAGTTGAAATTCAGCCACAATACAGGTTTTGAATTTCTCAGTGTTGAAATTTAATGCTCATAGTTGCTAATTTCACTCAGGAAAGCTGGGCTTTTCCATATGATGTACATTTAAACATAGCCCATTTTATTTTTTTAATTTGTGTCTATATTTCATTGTCAACATGCTAAATATTTTATGTTGTGTTTGAACTGTAATGGAGTTGAATCTTTTGTGTAAGATTGTCAATTTATGCTTTATCACTGGCCCTTGTAAATACATATATTTCACTTGTAATCAGAGTGAATTTCAATGCTGTGTTCCAGAACATTCAGTTGAGATCTTATATAAAAAATATAACAGAGTATGAATATGCCTTTTGTACGTCCCACAAGCTTTGAATTAAACAGTTTCCCTTAGAAATCAAAGACTTTTATTCTTATGAGACAAAATGAGGCATATCCCAAGGTTTATTAAGAGTTTTGTTGTCCAAGATATCAAAATGCATAACAATATTTTGGATTTTAGTAAATGCATCAAAGCATGCAATAAAGCAGATGTTCTGCATACTGTGTAGAATTACAGCCTCAAAGCAGTTACTTTAAATGATTTAGTTGTGGAGTTGTGGGCATTATCTTCAAAGAAAGTGTTTATGGTGGTAACCTGCAACAGTAAAAATAGTACTAAGAAAGGAACATTTTTATAACAACTATTAATACAAATCATCTATTTTTTGTGTTAGTGAAAAATGGGATTTTATTATGTTTGTTATTAAAATGAGTTTAGAATATCTGGGTGTTTCAGAATGAGAACTTAAGTGACAGACTTTACCTCCTTGAAATTCAAATGCTTGTGAGACTAGTACAAGAAGGGCAGGCAGGGCTTTAATTGTGTCTAAAGCATGAAGTCAGTCCCTTTCAGTCACTTGCAGTGTGTGAAATGCAGAGGTGTTGACCATTGTAAAATTACAAATTAAGAAAGGTTGAAAAACAGTGGTCCGTACACTTGACAAGACTAGAAGCGAGTTAGCACTCCGCAGAGAAAATAGTCCCATACTGCTCATGCAATTCAAATTATATGCTAAACAGTCTGTGTGAAGCAATAAATGTGCATTCACCTTTAAGGAGTTATACAATGTGAACTGGAATCAGACATCATCATTATGAAAAAAGATCTTTACAAACATTATCTCAGTATCAACAGGAAACAGATTTCTTGATTTGATGTGCTTTTCTGCACTTAATATCCATATCCTTTTCATCACACTGTAAACCAAGGGGGGATTGGCTTTGCTGGTACCTGGGTTGTAATATATTGTTAATTATATTTACAATTAAATCATGTAATTTTGTGGCAGTGTGAAATCCTAAACCTTTAATTAAAAAAATGAATTCACTTGAAAACTTGAAACTTCCTTCAACTAAGTTCGGTTTTAAGGAAAGAGAATGGTTAATTTAAGTTGGCCTATCAATCGATGGTTTTTGTATATAGAAAGAAATGTTGAAGCCAGCTTTGCATGTTCCATGTGCTTTTGTTTTGTTGTTTCAGAATTAGTCTTTGTATGAAGGAGTCTACACATTTCTTGTTGACAATTTAAAATGTGAATGAAGTCTTTCATAAATGATAAGATATCAATGCTGGGACAAATCAAGTAAATTTACTGATCACCACACTGGACTATTTTGTAACATGTAAAGAAGGCTGTTCTCTTCTATGATGTTTTACTGTACTGTGTTTAGTCACAGAGGAAAAGCCTTAAATGTTGGCATGTTTGTGGATTGCTATTTTACTACAAAGATGTTTGTTGTTGCCATCTTGAAACAAGGGCACACTGTTGCTTTCAGTAAATTTTATTCTTTAAACACCTTCTGAATGTCAGTTTTGTTTGAATTGAACCCAAGGAGCACCGTACTCCTAAACACTGCAGACATTAAACTTACATCAATTAAGGTTTTTCGTTAATCTAGTTTTTTCTCTCTTTTCAAACAAAATTAAACATACCACAGTGAAGAGTGGTTACGTATGTGTAAAGGGTATCAGAGCCAAACAGTCATACCAAGTGAACAGGATACATGCAGAAAAACAGAAAAATTGTAGCTCTGGTAAAATGCTTTTACCAGAACATTTAAAAGATCCAGATTTGCAATAAAGCAGTATTTTAAGATTAGAGTGACACAAGGAAATAAATAGTGCAAATCCCAAAACAGTAGTGTATTTTTTAATAAAAATGGCAGTGGAGTTAAAGGTGTTTGGTAAAGAGCAACACCACACTTTTCCAAATAATAGCATTACAGGAGAGTTTGTATTTATTTGCATTACATAGTACTGACAGTGGCTGTTTATATTTAAATCTTGTGTACTGCTATAAATGAAATGAAACCTCTGTGCTTCTATTGGTCATCAGATTGTGAGTAAACTAATGATGTCAAACATTCACCCAAACTCTTCTTGAAGACTTGAGCAGTTTTTTTACACACCCACAACCTGAGACATTAATGAGCCCATTAATCTACCATGGTTACCTGTCAAGTATGGATCTTCAATATATTGTACTTTAATTTAATCAATATTATTCCCTTTGCATATTTGCAGTCTTTCAGAGCAGTGTTCCAGTGACTGAAATTAAAGATATGTTTTGTTATGAAATGTTTTCAGTCGGCAAAGATGTGTTTGACAGAAACTTCCCTTTCTCTTTGCTCTACCAATTTCCAATAAGTGATGGGGGGAGATACAGTAGTAGCTATGGAAACTTTTGGGTATCTTTAGTTTACCAAAAGGCTAAATATAAAGCAGCTGGTAACTATGGAAACAACCCAGAGCACTGTTGCCATCTTGGAATACGTGACATTAGTGATCTTTGGGACCCCAATCAAACAGTCAAAAGAACAAGTAATCAGACAGATAAGAACGTTTTGCACCGCTAGAATTAAAACTCCTTTTGCAGAACCAGGAACAAACTAAAACCCCTAATCCTAATGTTTGCAGATGTTATATTCCTTGGTTTTGTTGTATTGAAAGGTATTCAAAGAAACAAGTATTTTCAAAGCAGACTTTGTCTAGGCACACACAACACAATTTTCTCTACCATTTAATACAGTGATTATTTTTTAAGTAACGTTTACTATTTAATGTACAAAGGTTTTTGAGAACCACATAGTCCTCATTTTAATGAAAAGTAAATATTCCATAAAAACAGGTCCTGGTAATCAGCTACAAGATTATAAACCTACCAACCCATGGTAGGGTGTTGTGCTACAGTGATAAATGGATTCAGTCCCAATCTATATTGTGTAGTAAAGAGCTCTGGGATTCTGCTGGTTGAAAATCTCTGTATAACTGAACCAGTATTTGAATTTGTGAATGAATTTGTTTTGGGTATTTCTTACAACATTAAAAAACAGTTGTAATATTTGTAATGAAGTTTACTCTTTCAGATCTAACAGCATTTGTCTGCTAGTGTCATTTGTGTTTCTACTACACATCAAGCTTGAGAAACAGCAGGGTAAGTGTTGGTTCCATTATGGAACCTGCTTGTAAGTTAGTAGCCTGTCACTTGTCTCTTATCTCTCTCACACCCCTGTATGACATGGCACAGACACTGATAGTTCTGTAGTTCAAGGGTAACATTGATGTAAAAACAGAGACAATTTCCTGTCATGGGGGATCCAACAGCAAGATCCGTCAATTGCTAACAAAGGAGTGCTTAATGGCTGTGTGCATTTATTTTCCTTAAACTAACAGCAATGGCATACAACACTTAAAGATTTTCCTTAAGTGATGACTAATAAGTCACAGCTGGAAACAGAAGAGGTGTGAAAGTTCCCATCAACACACTGCTGAGGGGGGAATTTGCTGCATATTCCTCACCCTGATCAGAGAAATGACTGCCAGCACTGTGATTCTCAAAACTGGGGCTCTTTGTCTGAAGGAAATAGTTTGGTGTTTTGGATTTTTTTCCCAACTGAAATATTTTCAAATGCCCCAAAATGATTTGTATGTTAAATACAACAATCATTAAGCGGGTTTGTAGCATCACTTTTACAGCTTCACCACTTCTACACCTACACACAATCCATGACACGGAAGCAAATATGCTACGCTATTAAATCTGGTTTGAAGGCCTCCAGCAGCAAGTTTAAAAGCAGATTTTCATAATGCGCTTAAAAACACATTTATGAATTTATGAAAAAAAATTTACCCAAACGTACTTTTAAGACAAATTCATTTTTCGGTGAATGAGAATAATTCTTTGTTTTGACATTTTGTAGAGTGATAGCTAAGAGAACTAAATGCAGCCAATTTAATCTTCAGTTTCTTGTTAAAAAATGAGGTCTAGGAGGCGCAGACAAAGATGTAACCAGACCTGGTAAGGAAATGTCTGCAGAGGATGTTGGGAGGATCCCAGAGGGGCACTGTCGTACAGGAGAAGTAATGGAAAAGATATAGCCAACCGCCAGCATGCTGGAAATTTCATTCTTAGTGAGTTTCTTTAATTGCATTGATGAAAACTGGCATAAGCAGATGGGGCTATGCCAGGACAGCATGGTCTTTTTTACATGATGGGTGTAATAGTTTCTAAAATAAAGCATTTAAAAGGAATTGATGATCATGGCAGAGCTCATAGAAGTTACTGGAATGCTTTACTTTAGAATTCACAAGTTATGTCTTGGCCGTCCAAATTAATTCTTGCTCAAGTTGTGCATATTGCATATTTCTGTTGCCATGAATTAGCAAATGTATTTTCGAATTCTACCTAATTGAATAAATGTTTAATTTCACATATTCCCATTAAAATGTCTTTATTTGCAAAATTTGGTTAAGCTTTAGGCAATCAATTGTAAAAAGAACAAATATATCAATTCTGCTACATCATGTCATCATGAAACAGGAGTCAGCTGGAGAGAACCTTTAGCAACCATTTTTTGTTCTGTAAACTGTTTCATTTAGTTACACTTGTAATTCATGAGGCATGTGAAAACTAGCATTTCAAAGAACGTACTTAAAATTAATCATTAACAGTCCATAAGTAAACAACAAGTAGCTTAACAAATATTTAACCTTTTTTCCTTTCTGGGGTACCAGACTCAAAGTTAAATGTTGTTAATAAAAATCACTCCTGATTATTTAGCCAACAATCCAACAATAATATAATTGGTTACCAATAATTTACATTTTTAGGTGGAAACAAAAACCTACTATTTGCAGTCAGTGTTTTATGTAGTTAGTGCAAGATTTTAGCATTAGCTTGGGACATCTTCCTTAGGGCAGCTGTTTAAGGAAAAGTAACAAAACACTTCACAATAAGAAAGACATAATTCTGATTGGGCTTAATCCTTAATCAAAAATGAACTGTGTTATAAAAATAAATTTCAACATGAGAAAAAGGGCAGTTATCCCTTTGTCTAGAAAGTTACAATCCCATTTTCTGGACAGCCACAATTGTGTGGCTTTATTAATTTCTCTGAATCATCAATGTACATAAACTATTGCTAACTATCTGGATTGAATAGTCATTTTGATAAATGAAGATCAATAAGAAAGTGGTTTGGATACTACAAAAAACAGAAGATTCAAGTATTCAAAACTGACTTGGAACGTTTTTGAAGGTAAAAATGCATTATAAACATAATAATCTATATTATCACATTGTAGTGTATATACAGTAATGCAAGAATATTAGAGAATGCCTTCACTAGTAACGGTATACTGTAGGACCAACAGCAGCTGACAGAGCTCTATATGAGACATGCTCAGTTGTGAATTATATCTAGGGCAGCACTCTAAGATATCCCACATATTCCTATTGGGTTGAAGACCACACAAACCCATCCTTAAAACTATCAAGTGTAAGTGTTTCAATAAGTTACAAAAGCAGATGGAAAAACATATCCTTCATTCCAGGTCATAGGAACTGCAGCAGGCAGGAGACATAAGTAGGTTACAAAATGTTCTTTGGTTCATTTGTTTGCAAGTAGCTAATTGTACCATGAATTGTGGATTAATATTTTTGTTCAATTTTGATGCTAAAGGCAGCATCACAGAGAAGACCACTTGATTAGGTCCTGCTTTTCATCTTTGAATGAAAGCATTAGACATGTGTGCTATTGCCTTCAACAGTGTACCAGCAATCTTGGTTCCTGAGAAAGCTCTATCCCAGCCTTCTTTCCCCTAGCACAGTCTGCTCTTTGCTTCTGTGTTGCTCCAGAAATGTTAATCTTCCTGTATTGTAAAAACATCCCTGTTGGTCTTGTCTTATCTCCAGGGATACAGTTCACAATTTTGTTAGTCCAACAAGAACTTTCTTCTTGTTCTCTGTCCCAGTCCAGTTTTTCACTCTATTGTTGTCACAAGCTCTTGTTTGCTCTCTGATCTTTTCTTTGTCTGTTCTGTTTTGACAGTATTACTTTACAATATTTTTATTTTTCTTTAGGTCCCAGATATTATGAAGTAGTATAATATGGCACCTAATTACACTTCTACACACCTACAGTACTTCTACTATACACCCATGGTGTACCACTTCTGTATAAACAGTTCTCAGTAACATGAAACACAAAGTAATAAAGATTTATTACCTTTTTTCAAAAAATAAAGATGTGTCACTGTTATATTTGTAAAATACCAGTTTTATTTCTTCTGTGGCTTTAATGCTATTCTAATAACTTCACGTCAATGTAAAATCTTCTTGTGTGTCTGCTCATTCATTATTTGTACACTATAAAGTGTACACTATAATTTGTGCACTTAAAGTGACTGTATCCCTGAAAAACAATACAAGTCTAAAAAGGAGTCCTTTTGTGACAGTGAAACAAAAAAAAATAACAGCAAAAGGTTTTGATTGTTCTGTTTGTTTTATGTGTTGTTCACACATTCAGTCTTGGTAATGATATCTTCCATGCAGTGGTTGGCATCAATAAGCCACATAAATTCAGATTAGAAAATCCAGCCATCCATTTTCTAACTCCTTTAACTGGAGCCTAACCTGGCAGTCAACAAGCCCAAGATGAGATAAACCCTAGATGGGAAACCATAGTGCACACACAGAAACAAATACACATTGACACTAGGGCTATTTTTTCCAGAAGCCAATTAATCTGCGAGTATGTCTTTGGACTGTGGTAGGAAACTGGAACATCTGGAGGAAACCCATGCAAACATAGGCAGAACATACAAACTCCATGCGGATAGAACCCCAGGAATGGAACCCAGGGCTGTGAGGCAACAGTGCTAAACACTGTACCACTTTGCCAACCCAGAATAGAAAATGTGCCATAAAATTTAGCTTCAAATTTCAGTTTGTTTTATTTCTGTTTTGCTCCATATAAAATGCCTTGAAAAGAATAAACATTATGAAATGTCAAGGAGTGCTGCCTGTAATAGAATCTTGTGAAGAAGGACAATTATTGTATAGATTTAATAGTTATTTCCCTTATCAAAATATCTGTTAATATTGTCCCTGGTATTTGGTATTTACAAAGTTAAAGAAACATAACTTACATATATGCATATCTGAAAGATTTTATTTGAAGTTTTGTACTTGAAATTGGTAACATTACTAGAGAGGGTCATTCTTGCAAAAGCCCAATGGATGAGCCCAAGATGGTGATAAGTTCTGTCCACATAAAGTGGGGATATACAGGCAACATTGACTGGGCTGGATAAAATGCCAGCCTTATTCCTCTTGGGTGGCTTGGGGTCTGGCTGGTACAATGATATTTCTCTGCATTACCCAGTGTTTTGTGCCAGGCACCTTTACATCACTCCGGTTTCATTTATTACTGCTACACTTATTTTCTTACTGTGGAAAACTCATTCTGCAGTTAGTGAGCACATCAGCACTCACTGATTCTGTCACAATACTATTAGGTACTGTCACTGTTGTCATTTATACATTAAATCAGCTTGTATATGCAGGAGTTTTTGTTGACATGGGAAAATAACCCCTGGTCTCCTGAACTAAGCACACTAGTCTTATTTATTTGCAAGCTTTAGAATAATTGCTTTAAATCATTTTGTTAACTGACTTTTGACCAATCACAACACACGAATAACAAAATGGATAAGTGAGTTGTAACACAAGGCAATGAATAACTGATCCATCTGCTAACCTGAGGCACAGAATCAGATCAGACCTGCAAATCCCTCATTGTAAATGTACTACTTTATGCCAGATTTTTACTTTGCAACTTTCTACTCAAAAGAAATCCACTATAGATAACTGGTAAACAGATAACTGGCAATTGACCGGCTGGGCAAAGTTTTGATTTATTCTAGGCTTAGGACTTATTTTAACCTGTCCATGTAAAAAGCTTTCACACACAATTATAGATTATTTACTTGCAATGCATAGTATAAACGTTTTATGGAAAATCTGCAATAATTATGAAATATTTTTTGTGTTCGTACTTATTTCGTTACCGACTTATATATTGATGAAAAAATATCCAATATTGCTCCAAACCTAAGTGGTATCTACGTAGATTTCATTAACCTGCTAAAAACTGAAACAGCTGTTTTAAAAATAAAGATGATACCATTCATATAAATTCAATTTGAAATAACATTGGTGGGACAACTTTTTCTGCACAGGTTTCATATGAGATCTGATATCTAACAGGCAACAGTTTCAGAAATAGAATTTCCTTTAAAGACCACACAAAATGCCGCTCAGTGAAACTCAGCTCAATACAGGTCTGATTAATTGGTGCAGACTTATGCAAACAAGGTGTTCAGACTTACTAGGTTTAAACAGAGGAAAACTGTCAGTCAGAGTGAGTCCATAGTAACAGAAAGACCAAACATCCATAGCAGCAAGTCTGAACCAGGGCCTCTGTGATTACCTGATGAGAAGGGAGAAACTGCTATGGTTTTATACTTCTGTGCAGAAAAAGGAGACTGTCAAAAACTTCTGCATTTAAAACCTCTGTATTATGGTCATCCTGAGTTCTGCCTCAGCTGTGTGGTCACTATTTCCATTTTATTCTTGTAATTCAGTAATCCTCATTTTATAGTCTCTGTATTATAGGTAATAATGTATTTTATTAAATTGTAAGTTAATTACACAGGAACTGCACTTGTTACTGTTGACCTTTAGGAAACTGAGTTTATAAAACCATATACAGTATGTGGAACACTAAGGTACATTGTCCTATTTAGGGTGATTGCTGCACTGTGACAGACTCTTCAACAGATATGGAACAAGAAGAGAGAACAGTCAATGTTTTTAGGATTTTTTTGTTTGTTTAGGGATGTTTTAATTGACTTTCACAAGACTTGTCAGAGCCAATATTCATCCTCAAACTCTTAACCCTGCCCCCACCCGACTGAATCTCCAGTTAGGTACACCAGTGTTTAAATAACTGATCCCCCAAGCAATGTGTCTTTTTGCCTTAGTAGGAAAAGCAGAGTATTCAGTGTTGTCATGCAGGATTTACTTTGTATAAATATTTCCCGATAACAGAAGAAAAAAATACATATTATAGAAGACCTTGCAAATCAAAGTCAGCTAGTTACCATAGTAAATCACTTTTCTAACGATGGTAGCAGAATAGTCCTTAGTCTGTACATTTTGAGCTTTAAAAAAACTACTAGTCTGTCGGACTTAAAAACTTTGTTTATGGTTTGTTGCTTAGCTCTGTTGCTAAGCTACATGACACCAGAGTTTGAAAGATTATAAACTTTTTTCTGCACATTCTGCATGGATGCTATGCTTGGTAAATGTAGCCATTGACATTCAGCACGGGGTTGATCAGAATTGTTAGTGGGTGACGTTTCTAATCCTTTGATTTGAACATGTTGCTAAAGCTATAGCTAATCAATTTGATTGCATATTGATATTTATCAATGAATAATGTCAGTCATGTCATGAACGTTACATTTTGTCAGAGCCTATTTAAAATTGATACTTTCATATACAGCTCAAATAATTATTTATCATTATTCTGCAGCTTACAGTTTATTGTACAATTTTTATCTTACTTTTTCTAGCATTTTTCCTTTATTTACTGTTTGCTTATTGTACTTATTTATTTAATATTTTTTCCTCTTTATGAATGTTTCATCTGTGATTGGTATTCTTTTGGTAATAAATGTCCCAGATTCTGGAAACATATATTCTCATTGATTGGAAGGTTTAAGGGGAAGAAGCCTAGTGTCACACACATTAGATAAGGCATATAAAGAAAGACACAGATAAGGCGCTTGGACATGTGGAACACTTTTATAACTCCCTGTATACTTTTTCCTTTCTAGGAAGTCACTTTTCACAAGCATGAAAAAAGAATTAGTCAGAATGGACAACAGTAATCATGCAAATTACAGGACAGAACAGAAAAAAAGTCATGTGATTGAGCCTGTTCCTTGAAAATGATTCCTCTTTAGTTATTGAGGTCTCAGGCTTTTGCAGTACCATAACTGAAGCTACGGTAGTACACAACCTTTTATTTGCCCTCATATTCTGTTGTTTATTCTACACACTCTTTTCATACTTCTTCCAGCTACCATGTGACCTTCCCCCTAGCATAGCGCTGTGAATTTCTGTAATAAACACTGTTTGGTCTGAACATATTAAGCTATTCTACTACTTATTTGAATTTAGTCTGAATATATTAAGCTATTCAATTACTTGTGCATATTGTACTGTCTCCAAATGTTAAATAGAGCACTCAGAACAGCTGGCCACCCAATTTAATTAGCAACTACAATATACAGTAGTTTCAAATAAAGTGAGTAGTTAGTAGCAGTAAAGATAAATATGTTACTTGTCAAAATATAAACAATCAACCACCTATGATGATGATCTTTATTACGTTCTTTATTATTCGATATATTCTGTAAATAAAGTATCTTTTAAGGTATAAAGATTGCTCGTGGTTACCAACTGCAGACAGTATTGCCCAGTGGATTTCTTATTAGTCAGAAGAAAAAAAACTGGCCACAATAAAACCTTGACACATGTTCCATGAAGTCAAGCCAATGTAACTCAGTTACTGTGTGGTCTTACTTTTGTCCTAAAGGAAAATTAAACAGATTGGCTTGCAGGAGCAAACAAAACTATTGCTGTTCTTGTGTTACCAGAGACTTCTCCTCACATCATCACACTTCCACCATTGCACCAGTATGCTTGAACAGTTTCACAATCAACGTAACACTCACCATAATGTGTCTGCACACACTGTCTTATATCGGGTCTGTAAGGGGCAACACATAATCCAGCAGTGAATAAAAAACTCCACCACTTCCTCAGCTGCCATCTTAGATGTTCTGTGATCCATATAAGATAGCTACATTGTCTCTCAGTTGTCGATATGTCACCCCTGAACTATACATCCCCAAACATACAGAACATTTCCACGCTGACAAGGAGCTACAGGGTCAGTTTCCTGGTTTCTTTGCACTCATTTCTAATCGCTGGAGGATAGGGGTTTGTTATTCCAGCCGCTTCCTTCAATCACGACAATAGCAATCAGGCCCTAATCATATGTTTTTTGTTTTTTTGCCTTAATAAAAATCATGTCTTTTTGATTTTGAATAGCTACTTCAAAATTGGGAAATTTAACTCAACTTCAATTTACTCTGCATTTGACATTTTTAGAAAATCCAATTTCTTGAGCTGTGCATTTTGGTTTTCCAAGAAATAATACTAGTTAGTTACACCTAGTAACTAATAACATGAAGTATGTATCCAATAAGGTATTGATATAAACTAAAACGTACCATCCATTTTCTAACCACGTTATCCAATACAGGACTCCCATTTAAGTTGAAGGCTATCCTAAAAAACAGTGGGGCAAGGCAGGATGCCAATCACAGGGCTCATACAGACGTAAACACACACACTCACACCAGGGCCAATTCTCTAACAGTATGTCTTTGGGCTGTGGGAGGAAACCAGATCGCCTGTCGGAAACTCACGCAAACATATATACTGCATGCAGATAGCACCCCAGATCTGGAATTGAACCCAGGGCTAACCACTGCACCACCATCCTGCCCAAACTAAAACTACTGCATTTTCTTTTTACATCACTATATATAGAATCCAGGGAATAAATATTATCCAGAGTGTAAGAATAATTCTGTATGGTTCTACTCAGACTTGACTAAATGAATAATTTTCAAGAGACATGTCCATTCACCTTCATGTTTGTGGTGCCTCAAGTGTCTCAGAGAGAAGAAAAGACTGTGCAGCATGCAAAAAAAAAATGTTAATAAAAAATGAAACGTAAAATTGAAGTACCATCTGTTTCTGATGTTTCTGTCTTGCAGTGCTTGGAGAAAGTTTTGGACTACACCACTATTGCGCAATTTGTGCTCTGTTGACCCAGACATCATTCTTTACCATTTTTAGAACCTAATGAGTTATTTTTTTCTGCATGTCATGAGGTGGAGCTTCAGTTACCTTTCAGCTGGTGTTGACCTAGTCTAGACAAGCACTGTGGGGTAAAACTAGAGGAGCAAAAAGTTAAAGTGGCTCCAGGTCCACTGGTTGGTCACTGGTAGTTATTACAATCTCCAAGAAATGGAATGTCAAAGCCAATGAATAAATTATATTTTCAAATGCAATGAAAGCATTATGTAAGTGGTGCAATGATACTAAGATTTCAGGATGTCCATACCTGTATCTATGGTACAAGTTAACATAATTGTGGCAGAGGAAAATAATGCTGAATTTCTTGTCCAGCGTCTTGTTGCTGAGGTGGTCCGAAGCTCTAACGCACGGTTGTGAGTCGGCCTGCATGAAGTTTGAGCTGCAGTAAACCCTCGCAGGCAGCCACCCTGACAAATCGACCGTTCAAATTGCTTTCTTGTTAGATCTTCAAAGGCCTTTGTGGGGAACGAAAACAAAACAAACGACAAAATCTTTTATCTGGCTAGGTCACGAAAGAATAAAGAATTTTGCCCTGACAACTGGGGGAGGACAGGGGGGGGGGGGGCAGTGATTTTTTATTAAGATTAAGAATGCTTTGTTTTTTATCATCAGAGCTCTTTACGTGCTGATTCGGTATGTATTGCTTGGGGTTGGCAGTGCCACACAGTTTCTCCTGAGAGTTTTATAAAGAAGCATTTCGAACTTTGTTACATAGGAAAACACGCTGCAAAAAATTTCAGAAAGACAAGAGAGTACCATTACATTTTGAAAAGGTAAAGCTGGTGATTTGAATTACAATGACTGGCTTTAACAAAGTGTTTACTTGACTGAGAACAACAGTGGTAGCAATATTAATTCATTAATAATGCATTTATTTAATATCAGCATCAGAGCAACATATGGAAAAATGAAATGTTGGATCAGTATTATTTTTCCTACCCAAATTTGTCAGAGGAGAGGAGAAATGCAAATAAGCATTTATCTGCTAATCTCATCTTTGAGCCAAGCCATTATTACTACAGATGAACATCAGTGTTCAGCCTCAGACAATTAAACGGAGGCAAAGAGTCCTCAGATGAGTTGGTTAGTCTCTGGCCACTCTGTCTTCTCTTATCGGTAATAAGCCCAATTAGGAAAATTGAAATACAGCGAGAATCCCACGTCTATGGAAATAGTTCTGTGTAGAATTCTCTGCAGTTCCTCCATGAGGGTTTACCACTTTCACTGCACTTAAAGATAGAAAATTGTGATGATGAACTCATATAACGGTTACATTTTTTTAGTTTTAAATAATGTACATTAACAGAAATTCAGCAAACAAATATGAAGCATGATTATTTTCTTATGACAGCTTACATGGGAGCATAATGAATGCTTAGGGGATATTATCTTTTTGCTCTGGCTTCCTTTCTTTTTTTATTTAAAAAATATTCACTATATATTTTGGAACAACAACAAAAGCAAAGAAAGAACATGCATTGTAGACATATAATCATGTTTTTTCTATTTATATAAACATTATTTTGATTAATAAAGGTGAATTACAATAGCATAATTAAAACAATTACATGATACATTTTATATGTTAATATAATGCTAATTATGCAGATTTAAAAACCACTAAAAAACAGAAAAGATATGAAACACTACCACTGTGTTAATAAGGGTTACCTGAGCATGCATTAAGATCCGTTTTTAAAATGGCGGCCAGAATTGTAATCTGGAATATCTCATTGAATTAAAAATCAGCAGGGAATGTATAAGACCTGTGAAGTCGTTGTGTGCTTTCATTTTTATCACAAACCCCCAAGTAACAAGAGAAATCCCCCATATAACACATAAATTTGTTCAGTGAAGGAGCAGACCATGAAAAGGATTCTATTACCTTGGCTGCTTTATTGGTTAAGGAAATTGACTTTGTTTTTTTTTTTTTAAGTCCCTCAATTAAACAGGCGTCTCTCTAAACCACCATGTCTTTCTGAGGTGGTATCATGCTGCTAAAAACATTGCTCAATAAAATGCTAGTTGGCAACTATCCATATCAACAAACAATTACTTTTACCCATGTTTTATGGGGGTTCTTTAAAACTTTAGTCATTAAGATTATCTTTCTACAATTTAAAATACAATTCCAAAAGGAGTATCTGTAAGAGCTTCTGAAATACTCTCAAGGGTCTTTCCTTTGTAATTCCTAAAGAATCAAATGCTTACTGTCATTCCCATAGACAGTGCAGTTTTCTGGTTAGAAAAAGAGAGTCCATTGTATTTCATTCTTATTAATATTTCCTGACTAAGTTTGGAAAAGATTGTTAGATTGCTTATCATTTGGACAAATAGTAAAAACAGTCTGGGAAAGTAATTAATGGCAGAGGGAAACAGCTGTAATGTATGTGTTAACACCAAAGTGTGCTCTGCTTGATTTATAGATATGGAATTTCATATGCAAATTTTGCATTTTTAGTAAGTGCCATATTAATACAGGAAATAATGTGACTAGGCCTATAGTTACTCCTCTAGAGTTATTAATCCCACACATTTTGTCAATGAACTGCTGTCTTTGAAAATGTATAGCATGTGTTCTCATATGCTCCCCTGGGCCAAACTTTTATTTCTGAGATGTTTTAGTACTTTGTCACCACTGGTAGGTTTCTTATCTTGGGAACATAATTTCACCCCCATTTCCTCTGTGAAGTTAGATATCACGTCCTACTGGCGCCCGACATGTATTGTCACAGTATTAGTCCAGAAAATTGCTCCAAGGTCAATTTAAAAGTTAAAGGGGAAGAAAGAAATAAAGAAACAACTGAAACAAGCAAAGCGGAAATTTAAACACCAGGAGACCTTTTCCCCATTTAATATTAGGCTACTGAACTTCAATTAACTTGTCTATAACACAGACTTTGACAGTCATGTGCCTTTTCTTTACCTTTTTACATTTAGCAAAACAGCCCCTGAAGTTTGCTCCTCTGTAACTTCAGATAACAAATTCATATTTGTCTGCAGTGTCCCTTGTGCTTCATATTTCAGCTGAAGAAACATTGTATGATCAGCCTGCCTGAACATATCATTATAACCTTTCACGTTTGACTTTCAAGTTGTTTCATTACTGGAAAAAGACATCAGCTGAAGGGCTAGAAAGTGCTTTCAATTAAACATTGCGACTGTTTTCAGAATAAATGCTCATAGGTGTGACTAATGTACTTTTATTAACCTCAAAGGTTGCCGTCAAAGTGAAAACCTGTGTTTGGCTAATCTTTGTATGTAATGGGATTTGAACAACGAAGTAGAATTTACCAAAAATAGATCTCACAGTGGGAGAGAAATATTTAGCATTATCTTTTAAAGGCAGCATATACCATTTAACTGGACAACAAAATGGCAAAGGTTAATCTTAATAATGAGCAGAGCTTATTTTATTTTAATGAGCCTGGCATTATGTTGTCAATAATTCCCTCTCCCAAAGTTCTTTGACCATACAGTATATCACTTATGGTAAGAATAACATTCATTTTTTTTCTGGAATCAGGATATTTCTGAAGTTCTAAAGCTATTAACTTTAGCTTTATTGTTAATAAATATTATAAAGTATAGAATACTGGATTTTAATGCATCTGTAAACGATTTGCTTTGATATTGTGCTTTATTTAAAATCGGCTGTTTTTAGGCCATTTTTGTCAAGAACCGAATTGAGGTCACTAAACAAAACCCATAAGTTGTACCTCTGTCACTGTAGCCCCCTGTGTAACCAATTTGTATCACAAAACCCACTTTGCCTTTTTCATGTGAAAGTGGTGTCATGAAAGCCTTGTATTCCCCATTATGTCCAAATTTAATTAGGCCTACAAACCTTTTATATTTAACCTTTCTATCATGTGTTTTTCTCCTCTGATTTACAACCTATGTGTGGTATCATGTGCAAAGGAACATGCATTCATTCATAAAACATTTTACATAACAATATGCTCTTCCCTAACTTCCATCCATTTTTAACTGCTTTCTTGCTTTTCCTACAGGCAAGTAATGATGCAAAATGAGGTATACCCTGGATGGGACACCAGTCCATCGCAGGGCAGACAGACATAAACACCGATGCTCACACACTCACGCCTGGGCCAGTTTTCCCAGGAACCTACCATTACGTCTTTGGACTGTGGGAGGAAACCAGAGCACCTGGAGGACCTTGACCCAAAGAAGGCTCCACAGCCGAAACATTGTTTTCTTTCTTCTCTTTTCAGCATGGAATTAACCAATTACGTGTTCCTTTGCAGCCTACGCATACTAACGCAGCTCCCCAACTGAACTACTTCAACATATTTGATATTTGCTTCGAGTACTATGATGTCAATGGCAAGTAGGCTTATACTAATTACAGTAGAAGAGTACTGTATGTCACAGATTAGTTTATCAAGTATATATATATACAGTATACGTACATGTGCATGTTCAGATGGGTAAGAACAACTTTTGATGTCAAGTGTAAAACTAGTGATGTTATGAAGTAAGATCCTTGCTAGATTTTATTAGTTGAGTGTCTCATAAATATAATAAATTGCCTAAGTGCATAAAGTGAGGAACGAAAATTAATCATATTTTTAAAATTTAATTTTGTTTTATCTGTTCGGCGTCCACTCACCAACGAGCTAAATACTAATCAAGTCTGGCTACGTATAAGGTGCAGTTTCTGACGATGTGGCGCACCTGTGTGTCTCACCTGTAAGAAGAAAACCCCATTTAGGAAACTAATTTCATCTCGGTGCGAATACTGTGAAGATCGCGAGTATGTGCAGTTCAAACAGAACGGTAAGCACCGACTGTGCTTCGGTGAAATAAAACGCCCGCTGCCTTTAGCCGAAAATTTTTTTAAAATATTTAAACTTCTTACGTAACATGTAATTATTTTAGTTCTCCCAGACAGACTACAACGTCAGCTCTACACATTCTCATCAATTCTTACGGTCCAGATTTTTATATACAATTCATATACAGATACAAATAAATTATTTTGGGGGACACTAACAAAATATATACGTAAATGAACTAATTAACGCGTTACGCATAACTTGAACAGCATTTTATGTACGTTTTTTGAACGATATATACCGAAGGCCTGCTCTGGACTTTGTTTCAAACAACTGAATTTAAATTGACTGTCCCTCTTCCACAAGAACGTTAAACGCGGCTATGACGACAGTTTATTTGTACAATGGAAAGAAAAAATGTTAGTTATTTCATTAATAATTAAGTTAATAAATAAACTTTATTTTATCGTAGAAGTTGCAATGAATATACTTTATATTAAAACTTTTGAGAATATGTTATGTTCTTGACTTGTTTTCAAAACCTGTTAAGAAAATTTCTTGTGAGACTCGAACATTTCACAGTGTTCCAGCTTTGAAAGCTGTCGTGACTGTTTGGTATGACTCATGTGCTTGATCAAAATGAAACTGTAATTAGTGGCAAAGTCTATTGTAACGTATTAATTGTATAAATATACCGAAGTGCTCCTGGCAATGTTCCGTTCTGTTTTTGAAAAGGATACCGAAGGTGAGTCGGGATGCAGCCTTGACAGGTTTACTGAGGGATGAATCGGTGAAAAGTGACACTTGGTAAATTCAGATTTTAGTGGTTACTGAGCACTGTGGTGCTTTTGATTTGAACAATCTGAGATGTTAATTCTCGGTGGAATTGTAAATCATTATCTAATCCAAAGATATTAATAGTCATGTTTTGGCTAATTGTGTACGTCACAGCATTCTCCGTTCCTAATTTCAAAATTCAAATCAAAAGAAAACATAGTACCAACTCAGCCTACCCATGTACTGTATGTGAACTCACGGTGTCTTTGAATAGAGAGGATCTCGTATTTCAAATTGTCCAGAGTATTTGTAGAGAACAAAGTATTACATTTTCTGAACAAAGTAAATTTAACTATTTTTGTTGCTGTTGTAATAAATTAAAAGTTGTTCAGCAATCAAGTCGTTTAAGCAAATGATAATTACATCGTAATCACAATGTAGATCAAATGGCGCTACAACTTTAGAGACCTAATAAATCTGCATTCATTCAGTTTCATTGTAGTCGACTGAAGTATGGGGACCACGATGTGTATTGCAATTTAGTTTATTTTCAGTGTATCTTTGTGTTGAGTGTTGGCAATTTAACAAAATATACACTTTGTATCTTGTCATATATACCTATTGTTCACTAGATGGAATATTGGAAAACGTTTCACGTTTGTAAATATGATAAGGTGTATATCCCTGCATAAAAGCACTAAGCGCTATCCGAGAGTAATACTGTATGTAATTTGTCTTTCATTTCTGAACACGTGTATGTTTTTCTGTTATGGTTTATAATCTTTAATTTGTCAGTTGTAAAATATGGCTGTGAATTTTCCAGACTTGGCACCGCGGGTTGAATGTAAACTAGGCATGCTGTTCTAACTAGATAAATGGGCCACTGGTTGATGTGTGTGAGTAAAATAGCTAATTTAAAGAGAAACAGGGTTGCATTTATCTAAATGGATGGTTTATTGCAGATACAGCAGCAGGTAAGTTATTCCTTTCATTTTTTCAAAGGACGAGTCTTATACCATTAGACAGTTTGTTAGGTTTGTGGATTGTGAAGACTTTAAGGTCGTCTGCTAAGCAAATAAATAATAATAATAATGATTTTCCATGCCTGCTTACTTACTGCAGGATCAAGCAAGGGTGCTCTTGTTCATTAGGGAGTTATTTTGGTCAGGTTTTATTGAGAGGTTCCCTGTGGATTGGCTCCACACTGAAATATTGTCCTAGTCTTTCTGACACAAACACAGGGCAGTACTGAGAACCTGGCGCCAGTTAAAACTAGGGAATGTGTGTGAGAGAGAAGACGAGGGAGGGAGAGGGAGAGAGAGCGTTTGTATGTGTGTAAATGAAAGAAAAGGGGGTGGGGTGTACCTCCATTTTTTCTGAGAGTCTAATTAAAATAGACTTAGTTTAAGGTTGTATATTATTTTAGAACTGGCTGTATTAATTACGTCTGTGTATAACCTCGACATGTTACGAGTTCATCTGGGAAGGCTAGTTGCGTAAAATTACATAATTGAAGTACTTTTGCTCCAAAGTTTACTCAGTGTCTCAGTTACGGCAATTTTAATAACTTGCCATCTAGTGCGGGTTCGTGAAGGTACGTAAATAGCGTGTATCATACTATTAAGGGTGTCATTGGCAAGTAACAAGGTGTAACTTCACTGCAGTCTACAGAACGGTTCAGGGGGCGCAACACTTTAAAATTAAGTGAATACCGTGACTTTCAGTAACATGCGCAATGAATCTTTAAAATGTCAAGTGCATTAGTCATGTTATTTAACTTAGTTTCTCGCAGTCTGGAAAATCTGTTTATAGCATACGCGACTCTGCACTCAGATGGAACGTCTTTGAGTGCTCTTTCAACCATGCATTTTTGTGAAAATATTGCAAAACGTTGAATATTTTGACAAAGGTTCGCCTATAAATTTCCATGCTCGGTGTTCATCGTCTTCGGCTTTTAAAATTAGATTTTCATTAAAACTGAGTTGTATACCACAGAAGCACCCGGGACGTTTTATTAAGAGGGGCAAACACTCTTAAGATGTAACTTTAGTAATTGGGTAAATACAAACAGCTGGAAGTGTTTGAGGCTTTGTCTTGAAAGAGAAGAGTAGCAAAGAGATCAAGCAGCTTGTTTTACTACACTGACGTCTCATTGTTGCACAGAGAAGTAACACTCTACCTTTTTAAAATATTCTTTTTTCCCCTTTCTTCAATCGGACTATTTCCACAGTTACCAGTTTTCATTTTAGGCGATGGACTTCACATTTTTCATCGATAACAGAATGATGTTCGCATGGCTTAAAAACACTTATTACTCGTCGTAATTATTAAGCACTATTTAAGGTGCCTTTGCGCTACTTAGATAAATTAGTATTATAGTAAACCACAGTCGTTTGCTCAGAACAAAACGCGGATTAATGTGTTCTTGTCATCTGCTTGAAAATGGAGGTTAACATTTTTTTCAGCCAGGAAAATTAAGTGGTTCAGAAAAAAAATATTTGTCGTTTTCTATAAACCAGCTATCCATCAAGTGTCATTAGATAATTACCAATAAAGCATTACTGAGCTCTGTGGCTGTTAATAATGGGTCTTTTTTATATTACATGGGAAGGAAATTGGATTATGTATTGAGCCCGTTCAGTAGCTGGAACAAATTAATCACTAGACGACTTTTGAAGCTTTTTCATTACTGTTATATGCTTCAGTTAATCACCGTCCCCTTATCTTTACTCCTTGACGACAGTTTTGAGATTTATCTTAATTGACATCTGTCTTAATGGGCACAGTTACAAAAATTCCTGGCATTGTTTTGTTGTTGTTGATGTTTTCCTCCCACTAGCACTGTTTACGCATTAGGCATGACCATAACTCCTGCCAGAAAACTGAAATTCCGACTACTGTGATCCTGGTCTTTCACCCCCTCTTGTGCTCTTATTCTGTGTCCCACGATGAGTAGGGAAGTTCTGCATATATTGGAAAGATCTTTACTAACATGGAGTTATCGCTCCTATACCCAACACTTACTGGATATTAACCTTGAGTATAACGTCCGCAAAAGAAAATGTAGGTACACACACATCCTCCCCATTTGCCTTTAACTTCTCATTCTGTCTATACGAAACAAGCGTTCCTTTTTATAGTAGTCTGCTGAAAGAAAATGCGCTCACCACTGCATGAGATGCCTTTAGAGACAATAGCTAGAGAAGGAGGGCGATGATGTGCACCTTTTAGTGATATATAGAGGCCAGGGACGCGTAAATATAGCAGGAGCCGAACACCCAGGATTCTGGCTCCACTAAGCTCTGGGACAGGCGCCTCGTAAAACCCCAGTTCCACAGTTTATCGGTACAAGAAAACGCACACTGGTGCATTCAATACAAAAAGTCAACACGTTCTCAATTTTGGTAGCATGTGATTTATTGACAGCAATTGAGTTGAGTGGTATGACATTTAAATAAAGATGTTGTAAAACAAATGTGACCTGCCTGACCGATCAAGTCCTTGGCTACTGCTACATGCTTATTCAGAATTGTCTTCGGAGACGTTTGGGGATTCTTTATGTACAAAACTCAATTAAAAACATTAAGAATAAGAATGCTGCGAAAATAGTATTTCTATATTACTCCAAACAAGTTTTGACGCAGTTAAAATGCCCAAATAAAACTATATATATAAGTAATAGTTTTCATGATGAACATTTCATGCCCTGTTTTTGTTAGAGAAATGTTCCCTTCCCTTTCAGACTAAATAATAAAAATATCAGTAAAACTAATCCAGTCCTTTTTGTTCTGCTTACCACAAGCCAGAAATGTGGGGTGGTGATTGTAGCGGGAGGTTTCTTTTACAATGAGACTACAAGAACGCGTATCTCCCAGTAGAGGGCGTGCAAAATCCAACTGATCTAATTCGGAGCTCCGACACCCAAGACCGACCACCCCTTATCCCCACCCCACCCCCGCCCCCAGAGAGAAGGAGGTGTCGGGGATCTCTGGCAACAAACCTACATCCAGAATGGGTTTATGGATTACATCACAGCCCGTGTGGATAAATCGGACGAGCCAGGTAATTTTCAGTTTGGCTTCCAGCAAAAGAAAAAGAGAAAACATGCTAATACTGAGACCTCTGGACTTAAAACTGAGTGCTGAAGGACTGAAGCTGGTACGACGCGTGAAAGTAAAAACAACTAAGCAAGAGACAGAGTCTACAGAGGCTTTTTGATGCTGCCACAAACGAATTATATGTAGAAAAGTCAATGTGTACACTTTTTTCTATCTTTTCTGAAAATTTAAAAGGGATCATTAAGTCACCCCTGCCATGGACTCTGTTGTCATACGACAGAAGGTTTGTATCCTTGGACTTACTAGTTTCAATTACTCTTCCTAGAGTCACTGGTTGCTATGGTGCAAGCAACTACCTGAAGTTTAAGAACATTAAAAGAGAGGAGCGGTGGGACAAGAGATAACTTTATGGTACCAGCTTTTGCCTTTTGCAGCGAAGAATTACAAAGGATCTGGCTCTTTTCTGACTCCTAATCTACGAACTGACTGGATGCCTGCTTCAGATTTCTAAGGATTATTATATCATATTTTGTAACTTTTTACTTCACGTTTGTGAAAGATGCATCAGTCACAGTATTTTATAGCTATGTATGTACTGGTTTTGTCCCTCGGTCTTACAATAGAAGAAGGAATGTGCCAACATTACTATCACCTCCGTCCCATTCCCAGTGACAATTTACCAATTGTGGAGCTTATAGAACACCCGGACCCTGTATTTGACCCTAAGGAAAGGGACCTTAACGAGACCGAACTGAGAAGTATACTGGGCAGCAACTTTGACTCTCACTATATGTCTGTATCTCCCCCAGAGGACAAATACACTGGGAACGATGAACTGGCTGATTTGGAACTTAGGCAAAAGCCTACCGGGGCAATGCCTAAAGAGATCAAATCCATGGAATTTTTTGACTTTCTGCATGGCAAGAAGCACAAACCGAGTAAAAAACTTAGAAGAAGGCTGCAACTGTGGCTGTGGTCCTACGCGTTCTGCCCAGTTGTTTATACGTGGAACGACCTCGGGAACAGATTCTGGCCGCGCTATGTGAAAGTGGGTAGTTGCTACAGTAAGAGGTCTTGTTCTGTTCCAGAAGGGATGGTTTGCAAACCTGCCAAATCGGCCCATTTTACGATCTTGAGATGGAGGTGCCTGCAGCGAAAAACAGGGCAGAAATGCGCTTGGATACCAATTCAGTACCCTATTATCTCAGAATGCAAATGCTCCTGCTCGAACTGAAATGAACTTTTAATATAAATAATAGCTACATGGTTATTTTTATATGCACTGCCGAGTGTAGGAATGTATATTTTATGTATATGTGGTGCCATTTAATGACATACCTGTAAAAAGGTCAGTATTATTCATAACCAGCGTCTACTGTATTTGGGGAAAAATATCCTGGTTGTAATGTATATATCTTTATATTTATATTGAAGAGCACTTCGCATTGCGAAGCAAAAAAGACGTTTATTGAAGGACTTTAAAGCTATTTTCCATTCTTCGGAAAAAGTGGTTTTATGGACCTCAGACGGCAATATATAAATTACAGTGTAATTCTGCAGCTGCGAGAGCTGTAAATATAGAGGTAAATTTGAATGATTAATCATGTAAATTAAGAGTACCTGCTATTTATTCTTTATATTCATGTAGTAAAATGCCAGTAAAGAAATTAAAAGTAAACCACTAAAACGACTTTGGTAAGAGTTGGCTGTCTTCTTGAGTTTTATTTCCCTTTATTCAGTGCTTTATATGATGCTTTGGAGAGGATGTCCGCTCATTTTCTATCCTTGACATTTCATTTACAAGGAGACACGTGTCTTTCACACCTACTATTGTGGACAGACATCGCTGAAACTTGACCCCTTGCACTGCCTCTCAAAGACGTTTTATCGCAGACACCTTCCTAGCTTTATCCTACTTGATCCCATCACACGCCGGACTTTTTTTTTTTCCCACAAACTACTTGAAGCGATACGATTCTATCCTATTAGCTCTGAACATTTCAGACTAAGTATCCAGAGGGACACTTACTGTATGTAGCCTCCCATGGTTACGTTAAATTTGGCACCGCTCTATTTGACCATATGCCATGAGCAATGAATTGAACAAAATATCATAAATACATTCAGATTGGTATGATTTTCCATCACCGTATAAGAATGCGAAAAATATTAATATACTAACAACTTGCATCACTGTTTTGTCCATTGCGTCCCATTCCGGGAGTTCCTTAAGTTATAGTGCTTATTTAATACACAGAACTTCCTATTCACCTTTAGTTTGTTTACCCTATACGTAAAACACAAAGCTGGCTTTTTCAGCAAGTCGAGTGTGGAGGGTTAAAAAAGTTGTCATTTTAAAGTCTGGCTTAATGCATTTATTTATTTAATTGCAATATAAGTGCTCGTTTTATTAGTGTAGTAAAGGTGATTAAGACGCTAAGACGCTGGTGTTTTATCGGCGTTTCACTTATCATATGATCGGGAAAATAAAAGGTTATACCAGTGGTGTTTTACTTTAAAAAGCCGCCTTCGTCTATTTTTAAGAATAAATCTTCTTATTCGCAGAATTTACCTTTCAGTCCTAATTTAAAGTTTTATCAATAACACTGTCACGATTATTATCTTCTTATAATGACTACGTTTTCTGCACTCGGAATGAATAATGTATCCTTATAGCTATATTTGGCATTTGCTATGCTACGCGCACCAAGGCGTTAAACATTAGAATAGAAAGGAAAGGCATAATTCAAGACTTTGTGTTAATACTTTCCTACCTTTCAGCAAAAATTGAGTTATGGTTTATTGTGTTTAAAACGTTATTTGGTGTAGCCCGTCTTCTGCAGCCCTTCATATTATTGCAAATCTGATCCTTTTTTATTTCAGACATTGTAACATTCATTCGCTTTCTGGAAAATAGGAACAGCGGCATTATTTCTCTTAAAGAAAAGAACCCTAACCCCCAGACAATCTGAAGGGTCTTTGTAAAAGGATTAAATGTTAAAGACCTTCATCTTACGATTCTTTCATTTAATCTGTGTGGCGCCTGAAAGACACGCTGGATGGATGATCACATGTAAAAATATTCCGATGTCTGCTACCTTCAGTCTCCAGTCAAGGAAAACAAACTTCACTTGTCTCAGTAAGAAAGAGGATATTGAGATTTTTTACGTTTCTAAATTACTGAACTGTTTAGAAAATTTTTGACAAGTCCCCAAATAATCTTTAATGCCCCCCATTCATTAGCCTACATCCAGCGTTCCTTCGAAGTAAGTATTCGAAGATCTCCCCCCCCCCCCCCCCAGTCTTTTCATCATGAAGATAGCCAATACTTCAACTTGTTTATTCCCGGCTTCCCACTGCGTCTTCCCCCCCTTGCACAAATACTTTACGAGATGGATTCGGTACGAAGAAACACGCAAGTTATGCTAATAAAACCGTAGCTTGCCACGGGATGCCCGCCAAGTTCTTAAAATGTCAACACACTTCACCCAAACTGTGAAGTTCTGCTGTAACAACCCCTTACAAATGTAACTGCTGATAGTGTAACAGGGATTTATTTATTCACAGTATTTGCTACTGCTGACAGATCCCAGACACTGTGTTTCTACTCCCACGCCTATCTATCCATTATAAACACTTTGCGGACAGAGCTTTATAAGAAAAATAAACCATTGGGTTGCTAAGACGTTGAGCGTAGTATGGTCAATTAAGTCTGTCAAATACCGTTAATTTGCCTCACGCTACCATTTTCTCTTTCTTTTCTAAAAAAAAGGCAACGTGTTTACAAAATGCTGGTGGAATCTGGTGGTAAATCAGGAAGGGTTTATGCTGTTAAATTTTGAACAACGTTGTGTTTTGTAATTTGCGGAGATCATTTATGCTGCGCGGTTATGTCTGAGTAAGTGCCAATCTGAGAGAGCTTTTGTTTTAGGTCTTTGTACCTCAGAACTAATTTTCTTCCGTTTGTGAATATGAATGATTTACAGCGTTCACTTTTTATCCGTATTATTCATTGCCCATAACAGTATACTAGAATACTCATTATAAAATGGAAAATCATTTTATCTGGATTGGCTCAGCGTATTCACTGAATAAAACTGTTGTGATCATTTAAAGTAGAACTATAATCAAATCACAAATTTAGATGCAATCGTATTATATACTGATTGCGCACTCTTGACAATTATTCAGAAAACATTAATGAATGTCCCAAAACATTTGGAATTTTAGTTGGTCAGATTTTCCTAACATGAATTCTGCCTGGTATCAACTATTATACAAGTTCAAATAGGTAGCTGCGTCGGCATGCGTAGGCTGCAAAGAAACAGGTAAAAGGTTCCATGTTGAAAAGAAAATATGCACGTCGTTTCGGCTGTGGAACCTTCTTCAGATCTCTTTTCATCACCTAGGTATATATTTTTTAGCTTGTTTCTAGCCTTGCTGTCAAATAAGGGAGGCCATATTATCAGAAAGGGCATCCTGTATGTTTTTCATACATACTGTACACACACGTTAAATGGATTAAAGGGTTAAATCTTTCATAATTGTCAATTTTGCATTTAAACCTTGGCTGCTGGTTTGGTTTCCTGTCTCTTGAAATCTTGAAATGTCTCATAAATTAGTAAAGTAAAATTATCATCCTATGGTTCCTTTAGCCAGACCATTTTGCCTCTGAGGAAACTGTATACCTTACCCGTTGAGCTTCTTAGCCCAGAAATGTAGGATTCAGTCAGGCTGATGTATAACTGTCCTAAACCTGGACTGTGAACACAGACTCTATCTGGAAGAAGGCTCAGCAGCGCTTTTATTTCCTGAGGTACCTCAAACAATGGGGGATTCCAGTACCTGTGGTTGTGAACTTCTACCGCTGCACCATCGAGAGCGTCCTCACCAACGGGTTCACCATGTGGTACGGCAACACCTCTTCTCGAGAAAGGCACAGCAGAGAATGGTGAATATGGCCCAAAAGATCATCGGCCGTGGTCTCACAGAGATTAAACAGCTCTATGAGGACCTCTGCCGTGGTAGAATTCTGGCCATCACAGAGGACCGTAACAAACCCCGGGCATGAGCTCTTCACCCCACTGCCCTCAGGCAAGAGATACAAGAGATACACTTACCACTAGATTCTTCAATAGCTTCTACCCACAAGCAGTGCGATTGGCTAACACATTTGGCCATGCCCCTCGGACCACACCTACACCATCTACCTCATTATGATTTCTTATTTATTGCTCATCTGTAGTCACTGTTTACATGTCTGCATTGTTTACATTCAAACTGTTTACTTGTACATTGTCTACTGTTTGTTTGTATATTGTCTTGATGCACTGTCATCACTTTGTGTTTTTACACTTTTTAAACAATCAAGAGACTTTCCGTAAGTAAGAATCCCATTGTACCAGTACATGTACCGGTTACATATGGCAATTAATTTCAAGTTCAATAGGCAACAAATAATAATAATTCCTTACACTTATAAAGCATTTTTCTGGACACTCCCCTCAAAGAGCTTTACAGGTAATGAGGACTCCCCTCCACCACCACCACCAATGTGCAACACAGATCTGGATGATGCAACAGCAGTCATAGTGCTCCAGTACGCTCACCACACATCAGATATCAGTGGGGAGAAGTCAATTCATAGATTGTGATTATTAGGAGGCTATGATTGGTAACAGTCATTGGGAAATTTGACCAGGATGCCAAGGTAACACCTCTACTTTTTCCAGTGATAGCCTGGGTTATTTAATGACACAGAGAGTCAGGACTTCAGTTTTACATCTCCTCCAAAGGAGGCCACCTTTTTACAGTATAGTGTCCCCGTCACTATACTGGGGCATTAGGACTCACAACGACCACAAGGTAAGCACCCCCTACTGGTCATACTAACACCTCTTCCAGCAGCAGTCTCAGCTTTCCCATCCAAGTGCTGCCAAGGCTCACACTTACTTAGCTTCAGTGGGTTTCCAGTTGTGAGTTGCGGGGTGATATAGCTGCTGGACAACTGTACAGTTGGAGATGATGAGACATGATGAGCTCACCCGAACTTAGTGAGACTGCTTTACCTTTAGATAAGGGTGGATTCCTTAACCGAAGAATTATATCTGAATGGAATATTAAACAATTCAGGTCTTCAATTAGGTAATCTCTTTAGATCATAAAAACAGAAGAAAAATCTTTAATCTCTCCAGTCTAAAGACTACACTTAATCCATGCCTACAAACATGTCTTTTTACTGTGTTGGTAATAATCTCAGTTGGAATGCAAGGCAAAGTTCAATGGAACTAATATGATTATACTTCACTTTTTACTTCATGTAAAAAGTAATTGCATTTTCAATAATTCTTTCAATGATTCAGAGCAGGATGTGCAGGGCCCTGTAATGACCCTTTAAATATAAACCTAATTACTTCCAATAGAGCTCCTTGTGAACTATAACAGGGTCATAATATTGCCACCTTGTTTTCTAGGGGTTACGTTTTTTGTAAGTTAAGAGATCATGTATAATTTCAAGCTTTGTTTCTCAATTTTAAGGCATAAATCTGTTTTAAGATGTGCTTTTCACAGTGCTTTTATTTGAATTTCATAAATCAACTTTAGGAAAGGCTGCAAAACTGCAGAATCTTTTAAATCAAATTTATCATCCATTCTTAGAGCTCCCCAAGTGAAATGTTGTCAGCCATTTGAAATATTTTGAGAAAAATTTTATTTGGAGAAAAATGGTATGACTATTTTAAATACAATCAAATTTATTTCTCTATTTTATCTAAATTATTACACATTTGAAATATACATCAAAGCCACCTGCTGGACACTTTGTTACTATACAGGGTGTTTTGCTTGATGCAACACTAGCTTGAACACAACGTATTCCTCTTGTACAAAACTCTACATAATCTTATTACAATGCAGTTTTTTTCCTTTTGGCTTGATAGAATTAAGTGACAGCAGAAGAGAAAAAATTTCAATTCCCAGTGTTCATGCCATATTAGCACGCGCATAAGCATAGATATAAGAAGTAAGCACCTCAGAATGTTCATTTCTTCACTTCCATTGTTGCCCTCCCAGGAGTTCTTTAGTTCATTCTACCCAGTGAGAGCCTCTTTCCATTTGCCTGGGTGCTCCTTTCTCATCCCCATTACCAAACTGACTAACTCTCCAAACAAGCAACAACAGAATTCTAAAAATTATCAGAATGTCCGTCAATTAATTGGCTCTTAATGAACTGCAGAAAGTGGAGTGAGCTTCTTATTCACATCCAACCATTAGGCACAGTCATACCTTGGATTTTGGAGTAAGAGGTATACAGTCATGTTGGACAGCTGATACATTTGTAATTTAAGTTTTGACTTTTGAGAGGTGTCCATAACAACCTTTATGGCTTATGAAATGATTAATTTAATGGCCAGCCAATTTTAGATAATTTAAGTGGAGATTAATGTTTTTTCTATTTTTTTTCAGTCTTGAGCAAGGATTATTATCAGTATCCAGAAAACACAAAACTTAATCAGCACCATTTTACGTTGCACAATCCTCTGAGAAAAAATGGAGGGTCAATGAGAACAATAAAAAAACCTTGCTTTCATACAGATTTAGCCTTAATTCAAACATTTCCCTTGGATAAAAAATGTCTCCTAGGTATACAAGGAATAATATGCAAAGTTGAGTTTGTGGTAAATACAAAAATGGTGTTTTCAGCAATTACTGCTTGAATTTTATGTAACATTATGCATTGCATTCTGGATGATATATTGGCTTTTTCTTTGCATGGAGTGTTTTAAGAGTGCTTTGAGTGTCGGAGGTCATGAATAGTAGTGTCCAGCAACTTGACATGGAAAAAAAATTGACGGATGTGGAAAGCTCAAATAAACCATGGCAAACAACAACATAACTTACTGTTATTCGTAAAATAATTGCTCAAATAAGGGGAAATGATCTGGTGCAGACAGTATGATATGAAACAGGTTCTCTAATTTGCAGCCTTAAATGGCAAAACATTGAAAATTATCTAGAATGTGAAAAAATGATCTTTGGATTTAAGCCATTTGTTTTTAATAGACAAGCAAAGTTCTATTTTAGTAATAGTTAAAAAACAAATCTCTATCTTGCCAAGGTCTTTAGTCTTTTTTAGTGTCTTTATTTGTTCTGTCAGCATAGCCTTTGTTTGCTATTACTACATTAGCTGCTCATGTATAGTTTACCTTGTTACCTTGGTGTGATTACATTTTTGTAGATTCAAATCAATGCCAATTAAAGGTTTAAAAATGGCAAGCTTTGTTCATTCTTTCCTAAACTAAGCTGTATTAATAAGTCAAAGGTGCTATAACAGGTGAAAACACAAATGGAGGCTTTGAGTTAAATGTTGACAAAAGTGTATATAAACAAGGTTTACCTCTAAAGTAGAATACAAGTTCTAGGGTTTGTGTTATCCTGAAGGTAACTGCTAAGATGATACATCAATAGTTTTTATTCAGTTTGACTTTGCACGACTCAAATCCTAACAAGAACACGAAACTAAATAAATCTCTATCTTGCCATGGTCTTTAGTCTTTTTTTAAATGTCTTTATTTGTTCTGTCAGCATAGCCTTTTTTTGCAATTATCATCGTTGATAGACACACATTATGTAGCATTAAATTACGTGACAGGCAGAATAGAGAAGAATTGTAATATGTGAATTATTCTTTCCAAACAAGTTTAAATATTTTCCCAGTGTATTCTGGATAATAGTTTTAGTAATATTCAGTAATGTTTTTTCTTTAATGCCGTGTTAGGGTTCTTGCATCTTGTTCGTTCCCTAGAGAACATACTGTATTTGGACTTCAATTTAAAGGTGATTTTGTTATCCTTAAGATTTGATCTCTGCATTAATTGTAGATACTTTTAACATTCCATTACAATTTCTCTTTTTGTTGCCTTTTATCAATTTCCTTTTGAAAGATTTTATATATTTTTTTTAAAGGCCTTTGAAGCTGTAAAAATGCAGTGTTAAAGATTTGGGAGTTGTAATTATTGTTGGCATTGCTCTTGGTGACCGCCAATACATGCTGTAAACTCTAGTGAAGGTAAAAACACCAGTTAGTGGGGAAAAAAGAACAGAATTTTAGTTTAATAGTATTTGTTTTCACAGAGCTACTGTATGTGCCTGAAACAACTGTCCATGTTTAGAAATCTTAATATCTTCCTTGCCTTGAAACACTACAGTGAAGCAAGTTGTCAAAAGGAAGTTATGACATTGTAACACCAGGGCTGACATTTCATTAAAGCCCTACTTATCATGGGTTTTGATAATCCTTTTCTTCCACTAATCGCTTAGCATAATACAGATTTGATTAACTTTATTAACTCTTCAAAAACCTTTTTTAGCACATCATTACTCAAAGCTAGACCCTGCAGAACAGGAAAAATGATTTTTGGATATACTGTAGGTAATTGGATGTCCAGAAAACATGGCACAATGCTTTGCAATCAATCAATGCAAGCAATTTTTTATAACTCTAATGGTGCTCATTGTCATACAGCTACCAATCTTTATCAGCTTTTTACCCCACTGTCTCTTAAGTGTTTTTATATAATTTCAAAGTTACACTGCATGAAACATCTTAAAAAGTAAGCAAGGAACTTTTAAATATCGGACTTAGCTGCTAGAACATTGGCTTATACAGCACTGCTGTGAAAACCATTTTAGGTATTTTGCACAATTCCGGGGTGATCTTCTGAAATTTTAGCTGTCTTGATTTAAACTAACAGTCCACTAACAGCAACAAAAGGAGGATAAGGAGGATCAGCCATCCATTGTCAATACTTTAGTCCTGGCAAGAATCATCACTACAGAGGATCAAATGATGTTAAAAATGAAGAATACCCAATACTGTGTCTTTCATATTATTTACAGTATGATGGATTACCTCATACAACACTTTGTATTGCCTGCTCATGGACAGTTTATCTTGTTGTTGTGATCACATTTTTGCAGATTCAAATCAATATCAACTAAAGGTTGGTAAATGGCATGCCTTTTTTCTTCTTACCCAAACTAAGCTATATTATTACATGACCGTTGGCAAAATAGTTTACAACGCAAGTGGAGGCTTTGAGTAAAATGTTGATACTTATTATTTGTAAATCCTGATCATGCCTAAGCTATATAGTTTTTATAGAAGTGTATATAAACAAGTGTTACTACTTAAGTAGAATTCAAGTTCTAGGGTTAGTTCTTTTGAAATATACAAGTGATAAGATGATACATCTACACTTTTTATTCAGTATGACTTTGCATGATTCAAATCCAGAGAACATTAGACTTAAAGAGTTTCACTATTGTTTGCAGTCATTAGGATTATTTTAATTCCCCCCCCCCCCCCCCCCCATATAACAAAATAAAAAAAGTATTTTGAGATAACAGTACATGGTGTATGTTTCTCTTTTAGAGACTTTGACCTTGTGGTTGACAGAAGTCATTTTTATTTCACAGAACTGCAGAACATTTTGATTAATGAGGAGTTAGTAAAACATTCTTTTGAAATAACAATTTTACTTAATATGCCAAACACGTTTTATTCACCTGGAAGTGAGTTGCCTACCTTCTCCAATGAAATGGGTTAGGAATGTAATACAGTTCCTACTATTCTTATTTGTATGTTTTTCACAGTTGTTGTTTTATTCTTGTTCATTTCTTTTTTTTTTAAAGTTTTTTCCAATCATGCGCCATTTTCGATCTACCATTGTTTTTTTTTTCTATTGTGGGATAATATTCCTGCCATATTATTTGTTTTCATTAGTCAAAAGTCCTTCTTGTCTAAGATCTTTAATTGCTGTTTACTGAAATGAAATGAAGATTCGACAGTAAAAGTAACGGGAACAAACAAGCTGGCCCTGGTGGAACATTCTGATAGATTTTGAATCCAAGATTTCAAAGTATTGGGCCTGCAATCACAGCATTGCAAAACTGCTTAATTGCTTTGAGGTTCAAAGCATGTGTGGTTCCAAATAAAACTCCTTCATGACATGAAAGCATTTTAACAAGTTAATTGATTTATGCAACGTTATGCAATATTTTCTCATAATGAGGAATTCGGAGCCAAGTGTGGAGTATATGCTTTGAGTTCTTAGTTTTGCATTGGTATTAAACAATCTGTGATGTTCGTAGATCAGTACAGACTGTAAAAAGAGGAGATGAGCCATGTCTTTGCCAAACCAGTGTTTGATCTTTAATGTTACTCATTAGGGTATTTCAAGTTTCTAACAACAGCAAGGGATTAATTAATAATCAATTCTCATGACACAATACAATTTTTCAGCATCAGAGTTACTTTAAATTCACTATCCCACCCTCAAGGGAGCTCTACAATTCTAGCGGAACGTCAGAATAAGTTTAAGTAATGCTTGTCTTACTGTATACTCAACAGCTTGCTCAACTCAGTTTCAAGGAAAGCAAAATTAATTTGTATCAGCGTCAACATTTGTCATGTTCTTTTCTGTAATAACATCACCATGATTTCTTTTTGTGAAGAGGTGCTGGCCTTTTGACTGTTATTTTATTGTTCTGTATATAAATGTCCACAACATCAACCTTTGTGTTAAGGATTAAAAATCTGCAAATATAATAGAATTTAACAAAAACTTGCTTAACATCCATAGTCCAGGGATAATACAAAATAATCTTATTTTAATTAGTCATTTTATCTCTTTATTTTTAACTACAATTTTGAATATGATATGTGATTTTGGGTCCAAATGAAAGATTCTTTACCAATCTCTTTCATTCATCCATTTTCTAACCGCTTCTCCTAATTTAGAGTCACAGGGGAGCCAGAGCCTATCCCAGGAAGCAACAGGTGCAGGGCAGAGTACCCTCTGGACAGTACAGCAGCCCATCACAGGGCAGACAGACACAGACCTGCACATGCTAACAGCTGGGCCTTTTTTCACAGAAGCCAATTAACCTACCAGTACAGTATGTTTTTGGACTATGCAATGAAACTCAAGCACCTGGAAGAAACCCATGCAAACACAGGGAGACCATACACTCCACACAGATAGCACTCAAGGTCTGGAATTGAACCCAGGGCCCCAGTGCTACAAAGCAACCATGCTAACCTCTGCACCACCATGCTGTGCCCAATTCTAGTCCCTTCATTGCTTTCTGTTCTCATTGAAAATAATTCAACGAAGAGCAGCTAGAATAAACCCAGGTCTTACAAAATTTCACACATTTGAATCTGTTCAGTCTTTTGAGAATCAACTTTTATCAACTGTATTTTTTCATACATCAATAGAAGTGAGAAGATGCACTAGCATTTTGTTTTTTTTTCATTCAAGTCAATATTTTCCTGTGTCAGGTGTTTTAAAAAATACTTCATGTCAAGATAGCATATTGCTACACAGAATTACCTCTTCAAGCACACAGCCTAACCCAGATTAACACATTTTACCCGGACGTCTAATGTTTTCAGCCACAATGACTTCTGGAGCTCGATAATTAAAAATGCTTCTTTATTTCAGTTGATCGCTGAAACATCGTCATGTTGTGGTATAATACAGTATGTTCTACCAAGTTTTAATTAGCTTGCTCTTCGTGTATTTACAATAAATAAATAAATTGCAATTAATTACTGCCATGCTATTCAAATACATTGCAAGCAGTATCTTTTATGATTATTTTGTTTTTTTAAATGAAATTCCCCATGGTTTACAGATAGACTTAGAAAAGGTCAAATGCTTTATCTGAAGAAAGCCAGGAAATGGTATTTGCTGCCAGCTTAGTGGGTACTCCCACATGTCTGCTAATTGGAGGCCTTTGAAACTTTGGTTCAGGTTGTTCTGTTGGAAGGTCACTGCATTGCATCTTTCTCTGAACAGACTCAGTGTTGATGCCACTGAAAATGGCATAAGTGCTGTTTTTTTTCAATCAGGTCATGGCATTTTAACTCCAGGTACAGTACATGACAGAACTCCAGGTATGCGAGGTCATGTGTGCTTTGATGCACAAGTGTGGTAGTACCCGGTTTGAACTGAAATCATGATGTTAGAATATCTTTAAATTGTACATGAAGGCTTATTGTGAGCTTAGTGTGTAAAAAAAGATCTATATATCTAGATACAGTAAGTGATATCTATATACTGTATATGTCCCTTAAAAATGATTGTTGTTATCTTGATTGCCCTATCACTAAAACTGAGGGCATTTTGCTGCAAACTGTTCAAAGCAAGGTCAAAGCAGTGACTTATTAAACAAGACATAAAACATCATGGATATATAAAGCTCATGTTTGATTTTATATTACAGTAGCACAGACTGGTCATTCATTCAGAATGTAACCTCATGGTTTGTGCATGAAATGAAGTTGTACACCTAGTGATAGAGCTGCACTGATGTGCTCCTAAAGTATGTTTGTCAGAAGTGTAATATTTCCATCTGCAGCTGTTATGCTGACCCTCAATACAGTGAGATCTCTATTAAAAATAGTATTTTTAACCATTTAAAAGCCTTTTATCAATGTAAAAAGCCTTCTCTATACCTACAGTAAAGGAAAAACACTGCACTAGTTATGAAACAAAAAACTCTGCACTCAAGGGTTTCTTTTCCATACCCAAAAGTGTTTGTGCATCAGGAAATTCATAGTGTCTTGGCTTTAGCTTTGGGCTCAGGGGTTACAGAGTTTTAGAGAAGCTCAGAGTATACAAAAGTATACAAAACTGTATTATTAGTTAATTTACAGTATATGACTAAGTTAATAACTCATAAAATGAGTTGTAAATGTTAGTCATGGCAGCATACAACCTATTCTGACATGCAGGTCTACATTCTGTAATTGGTATCCCATATATAGCACATACACATTGGGACAATATAGAGCACATCTTTGAGAGTTGAGAGGGAACCATGGAAAACCCAGGCACATCTGACGAGAACATGGAATTTTCCAAATAAAAGGTACTGTACCTCAGAACAGAATCAAGAACACAAAACCAAAGCATGTTGAGACAGTAATACCAGTAGAATGCCATCCTATTAAAGACATGATAGAACTGAAAAAAGCTGTCCATTCTTATTAAGTAATTTCACCACAAAGGCCTATCAAAATATTTGAGTTTCTTTATTGGCACCATAGTTCAATAAAGCTTTTTGGCTCATATCGCATTTCAGAGATACTTCACAATGTGTCCATTTGCATTTTGTTGTAAGGTAAATGTATAGGGAAAACGTGATGCAAATGAACTCCACATCCATATATCCATTGTCTTACTGCTTCACCCAGTTCAGGGTCACAGGGGAGCTAGAACCTATCCCGGGAAGTAATGTGCACAAGGCAGGGTACAGCCTAGATGGGACACCCTTGCGGGACAAACTGTGACACCCTCACAGGGCACACTTAGACACAACATGAACACACTTACACCAGGTCCAATTTCCTAGAAGCCAATAAACCTACCAGTTTAGCTTTGCGCTATGGTAGGAATCCAGAGCACCAGTAGAAATGCACACCAACATGGGAGAATACATCAACTCCATGCAGATAGCCAGGTTTGGAATTAAACCCAGGCCCTAGTGCTGCGAGGCAGCAATGCCAGCCACTGTGCCATGTGCAACCCGGAACAATACTAATTTATTATTTTAAATAGCTCCTTGATTTGCAAATACAAGCTACAGCTTGAAAAAACTAGCTTTATTAAAAAAAATAGATAAAATAAGAAATTTAATAGAAAATATTTTTACATATTTTAAAGTCAATTTGTTTTTTGATTGTAATTCCATTCTGATCATTCAGTTTCCAGAGGTTCTTTTGTCCCTGGGAGCTTTCTGCCTCTGTTGTTGCCAGTTTTACTGCGGGCAAATGTGGCACATTTTACAAACCTTATTTACTGAAAGGGTATCATTTATACACTTGTACTCATTGCCAAGCACTGGCAAAAAAAGGGTAAGCTGGCTAAAAAAGCGTAAGTTAGTTTAACCACTTTGTCACCATAATACATAAAAAACTGAAAAGCCTCCCCATTTTGATCTGTTAATTTTTCTCATGAGTTTTCCTGCAGCACTACTCTAGAAAAGGCATTTCACTGTGACAGCTTGGCAGTCAGATTCCCACATTCATGGAAATTGATCAGTGAGACCATTTTACTGGGGTCTCATCTGAATTGAAATCCCTCAGAAGCACTGTGATGTTTTCGATTCCAAGGGCCGTGTCATCTCCTCCAACTCATTCTTAAAAGAACTTTTTTAGTTCTTTTTAGTCACAGGGAGATGGCACCCACGTTTGGGATGATTCACACCATATGTCAGTCACACAGCACAGGCACAGAAAACAGATGCTCTCCATGAGTGGAATTTGGGGATCATCCAAAGATAATGACAGCTCTTCTTTCTGTAAACATCTCCATTCTGTCTATGTTATCTCAAAGTTAACTGGAGGCGATCGAATGCTATACTGTATGTTGGATCAGTCTTCTGTCTTTTGTTGTTATTGTTCATGCTTGTTGCATAACCACCCCCTTTAATTTTATTCTGAGAACTTCTTGCATTATTTAAATTGCTTTTTATCTCTGTGTATCTTATTTGCCTCATAAATTAATTTTCCGTTTTGGATTACTGTGTGTGGAAAACTATCAGCACCACACAGAGCCTCCCTTTGGCTTTTTTTATCCGTGACAGTACAGTAAAGAAATGCACAGTGATAATGTCATGACAGTAGATTAAAACAATTAGTTGTGGCCTACCTAGCATGAAGTTGGTCAGCTGGCAAGATTTCAAACACAAGCAGTTTTAAAAATGGGAAGAACAGAAAAATATAAGGCTTTCTAGAAAATCACTGTCTGTGTTAACAATGTAAGAGAACTATTAGTAAACAAATATAAAATGTTACCTACCAAGTCATTTTTGAAGCACCTTTTTCCCAGGACCAATTTGAGGAAGTGGTATTGACAACGGAACATAATGGTGTTCTGGTGGTCATCCTGTATTGTTCATGAACCTTAGTTCACTGTATTCTACTTGAACTGTTGTTAGAAAGATACTTACCAAACAGATACCAGCCAAACAGTGTGTTTAAAGAAGACTGGATACCATTGCTGGCTGCTTCCTAAGTAGGTCATGACCCAGTGTGGTCCCATGCAGTATCACAGTAATCTGTAAGGTGCGTGAGGCACAGATCCTAAGCAGGTCTTCATGTGATGGCATGATGAAACCTGTCAATTTTCAAATCAATTGTTGCATGATTTCCCAAAACCAATGGTATTTTAATATTGCAAGAATAATAACTGTCTAGAGATTTTTAAATGGTGACACAGTGATGAGCACTGGGGCCCTGGGATCAATTTTGGACCTGAAGTGCTGTCTGCATGGAGTTTGTATGTTCTTCCTGTGTCTGCGTGGGTTTTCTCTGGGTGCTCCGGGTTCCTCCCACAGTCCAAAGACATACTGGCAGGTTAACTGGAAATGGGACCTTGTGTGAGTGTGTGCATGTATGTGTCTAAATGTGCCCTGCAAGGGACTGGTGTCCCATCCACATTGTACCTTTCCTTTTGGCTGTTGCTTCCTGGGTTGCTTTCAGGTCCCAGCTCCCCAGCGAATAGATTTGGAAGAATTGGTTAGAAAATGGTTGGATTTAAGTGAATAGTTGCAGCAAGTTCATTTCTGAACTTAGTACAGCATAGTACTGTATGTTAAACTGTACTGTCACTAGAATGATACCTACTGTACTACATTTTGGGTTAATTGGCCCAACAGTCCTTGAACAGAGAGTTTTGCTTTGCCATGCTATTAATAGCCTAATGTAGGTAGACAAATCATCACAGGAACTTAGAAAGTTATGCCAATTTTGATTAAATCAGTGTGGTTTCCAAAGAAAGAAGCAGCTTGATATACACAAGAATGGTAGTGTATCAGATGTTAATGGTATAGTCACCAAAATTAATCATCATATTAAACTCCATGTCTGGATTTAGTTGGCAAAGCTGTTTTAAAAAAAACATATTGATTAACAAAAGGAAATGTAATGGTGGTCATGTGGTCATATTAGTATATGTACAGTAGGAATCCAATTCTCATATGCAATAATTTTATGAAGATTTACTTCAATAAAATAATTGTCACAAAACAATTAATGTGATCTGTATAATGGGCCACGTTTCTCAAAAAACATTGTTCGTGTTGAAATTATTTAGCAACTCTACATGTGCTAGTTGACAAAATCTCCATTTAAATTCAATAACGCTAGCAGTTTGTTAGCGTATTGAATCTGTAGGTCAGACTGTCCTCTTGGTTTACTAAGGACACCAGCTCTTGTCACACAATGGCTTGCTGTACGTCTTAAATATGCCTACCTAGTGTGAAGTTGCTAGGCTGTCTGGTCTTCCAACATATATAGTTTCAAAATTAAGAAGAAAAAAATCCTCCTTACAATCGCCTTACCTAAAGGCCTAAAAAATGGAAAAACTGCGACTATCTAATCTTGTTAATTTTGTCAGAGCCCAGCAGCCTGATCCAGGAGAAGTTGAATCCTTCTAGGTCCCTAGATCAAGAGCATTAAATTAAAACTTCTATATCACACCTACTAGTGTTACAGTTTCATGCAATCCACATTCATCCACTCAAATGCTGGACTCAAAAGAAATCCAATTTACAAAGACAAGTTTGTAGGATCTGGCAGTAATTTATGGAACTCAATCAAATTTCTTGACCTCTCTTGAATGCTAAAATGGCAATGGGGGATTTCTGCCAAACTAAGATGATTTGTGGAGTATGTATTGAATGTTTAGAATCTTCAAAAAATGGAACCTGCTATTTTTTGGAACCCTGAGTAGCACATACCCCTTTAATCCAAGTTTGTGTCTGTGGCAATGGGTAGTATCAAAGAAATAAGTGATTTCACAAGTGCAACAACTTTATACAACTTTTGTATTATTATACTATATACTTTTCCCTTGATATATTGAAGTTTAATTTAGTAAGTAGTTACAACTAGAATTTATTTCGGCAAAGAAATGGTTACCAATCTAGATGTAAATTAAAAAGATGCTGTTTTGAAGAAATAGTTGTGGTGGTACGTAGATGGCATGATTAACTTGCAATCTGATACCTCAAATGAAACTTCACAAGAAATGTAAATTTACAAGGTGGTTTAGATAGTTCATGGAAATCAGTCCTGTTATTTTTGAAGCCAGGTTGCTGTAAAACTAAAAGTTAGCAGCTTAATTTTGTTTTTTGTTATTGTGTTTTTAAAAATTATTCTGGTACTTGGTCTGATGTTCATGCTCTGTTTTTGTGGTGTCCTAAATTTTAATAATCCTTATTAAGTCCCTTAATCATTTTTTCTCCATATCGACAAAATGGGATATACAGTACTATACTAGGCTCCAGTTCCCTGGTATTGCTTGACAACATCAGGCTGAGAGTAAATGCTGCACAAGAATGTTCTGAAAAAAAAATTATAAAAGATCTCCTTGTAAAGGCTAAAAATCAGATGATTGTTTGCCCTGGGGAGGCAGCATAGTACTCCATACTGACTTCTGAGCATATTATTTATTGCTAAGCCATATGTTATCCAGAAACATATATAAAAGTCATGACGCATATAATAGCAGATCTCTGTTTTTGGAAGTGTTTCCAGTGAATGTTCCATTTAATATGTGATCTGGCGATGTAGCGTAACTTACCTTCATATGAGGTAAACATCAGTTTACACTCCATTCCGGCCAGAACCAGCTCATGTACCGAAAATACTTTTTTGCAGACTTTAAAAACATGTATCATGTATTCATTATGTTTGTTTGTTGTTTGTTGTTTGTTTAAATGCCATTTTGTGTGGATGGTCTTTGAAGTATTTTTGTTGGTATTGTTCAGGCCAGTTTCTACAACTACAGTATCCTTTTTAAATATTTAAAAGTCTATTAATGTGTTGCATACTTTTGGGATCTGTTCATCTTAAATCCTGAGTGAAGTGTAATATAAAGCTCTACTTACAGCATTTTTTTCCAAACAAATACAGAATTGCTTTCAAGTACATTCCATTTAGCCAAATTCATTAACAGGTCATTACTAAAGTCTTTATGCCAAAAACATGTAAAATTGGAGTGTCCATCAGCACCTCAGTAACTCCTCTTATTCAGTATTCTTAAAGAAATATCAGAAGTAGTTGATAGCATAATTCATTTTCACATACTTAGAATAATCATTTTTTGGTGAGTTAGGGGTGTACCAAATTTACAATTCTAAGATTGCAGCTACATATCTGTAGATGTCATTATTATAAAAAAAATATTTGTATAGAAGATTGTATTTGAACTGAACATTGCATTACAAATTCTTCTTCCTTAGAAGTTAAAGAGACAGTTTGGTTTGATTTTTTTGCTTTTAATCCAATTTGAAAACAAAGCCTTTCAAAGAAATAAAGGCATATTTATCTTTATTATAGAGGTACCTTGGAGACCACTCCAAGTTTACCATCTCGTTCCATCTGTTTGTCTTGTTGTTTGATTGTTTTTAACTGCTTTGTAGGTGCTATGCATTTTATTAACGGATTAAGAAAACAAAGCTAGATCACATTGTTCTCGGCTCTGGAATGTTTTTGCAATTATCTCCTCAAAATCACATGTAAATATGAAAACTTCAGACTCTGTGGGCAGTGCCTTGTTCAATCAAAAACTCTGCTCCAAGCCCTTTGTTCTTCTTCACTTGGCAGGCTGTCACACTGTTTCAGTTCATGACTCCTTTCTGTAATACCCACACAATACCTGGCGTGTCAGTCTTCCATCATTCCTTTCATGTTTCTTTGACTCCAGCATTTTAGTGCCTGAACCACAGAATTGTGACCTGTACGTGCCATGCATTTGCAAAAAGGTATTGTTCTAATATAACTTGGATATACTTTCCTCTTTGGCAGCTGACATAAATATTGCTGCTCCCTCTAGCCCCGCTGCCTATCAACGCTTAGATTTAATTTTTGGAGAGAAGCCGTGCTTTTGTGAGGGGAGGGGCCTGCTTGAAACTGATTGATACCACTTGCTATGACAAGACTACTGGTGACATTTTCAAGTTTCCCCCCTCACTGCAAGAACCTGAATTAGAAAATTAAGTCAACTATTGCTGAGTGGTAGAACTTTGGCCTTCCTAGAGATACTTGGCTGTTCTGAATTGAATTCCAGTCCACAATAAAAATCTACTCGTATCTAGTTGGATAGTTAAAAAAAGGTCTGTATTGAGTGTCTCGCCAAAGGCCAAATGGAAGATGAAGACATTTCTGGCACCAATGTGTGGAACGTTAATTTCATTCGAAGGAGGATGAAAGACAAGTTTAGAGCTCAGGACTGGTCCAATATTTGAGCTGACACCCCTAATTGCCTTCCTTCCTATGCCCAGGGTTGTGACAGAGTGGGAGCATTTTTCCTTCCAGTGGGGGGCTTCCCCCCTTCAGCCAACAGCAGCTAGCCTAGTCCTCCTGCTGTGTGAGAATGAGATCCAGAAGACCAGCAGCATCGTTAAAACCTGTTTACAATTTCCATCCAATTTGTAACTCATTGTATCATGCTGTACCCTGTGGGGGAGCACTTTAGGTTGTTCTTACCCGACTTCTGATTGTGCAGTAGCCAGAAACACAAGGCACAAACTCAACATCTCAACACTCATCCCTTTCATCCACTACATAAGCCTGCCAGGAACTAAACACCCTGATCCAATGCCCTAGGTAACTCTGCAACTTGTCTGCAATCCAATTTTTTCATGTATTTTCAGTCTTGATCCTCATATGTTCTCGGTGGATTTGTGTTTCAAATTAAATCGTATTATCCTTTGAATGATCTGTGGTCATTAAAATGGTACCACTCTGGAATTTTGGCAAAGCTGGGAGGGAGAGGAGAGCATTATTTAGGCATTCTGAGTGATTTACTCCCTCACTCATTAGAAAGGTTAGGCCTCTATATCTCTTGATAAAAGGTAATCACTAAGTAATGCTTAGATCAGGCAGCTTTGTCAGTGTGTTTAAATTCTTACAGCTTAAATAACTGTGAAGGCATGCTAATACAATTTATCTTAAATTGTGAAATTGTTATGTGAGGTTTAAAATACAAAACAGGATTTAACTGATTATTTCTTAATGGTTTTAAAACGGTAGAATAACAGTATTTAACAATACATACACATCCAAAAACATATACTGTGCATATATTTTCATATGAAGAGTTTATAGCAGGGATGTTTGAATTTCTGTCCTTAAAATATATGCCAAAAATATGATGTAAGCACATTTAAGAAATAAAATTACTGAATGTCCTTAGTAAATCAGAACAGGGAGCAACCCAACATTGCCATCCTTGTTTAATAGAAGAAATCAAAAATTAATATTACATTTAGAATAAAGAAACATACACTATCACTTTTTTTGCAGTGTGGATGAGCACCTAAATTTATGGCTCAGAGCAGCACTGCCAAAGTTCCAAGATGTATGTTCTTAATAATACAATATTGCACATTGTGGTCATGAAGCAGAGTAGCACCGTCTAGGGATGCCAAGCGCAAAAATGCCATTTATTTGTTACCTCCTTGTGGTAAATTTCAAAAGATTTGTGCCTAGATTTTATGCTATTGCAAAGGATAATTTGAAACCTGTGACCAGCTATTTAAAGATGGAAGGGAGTCACAACAATAATATCTACTTTTTAAAAAACATTTTGCTGAATAACTCAGTGAAATGTAGCAGTTAAAACAACAGCTTGCGTAATTAGCAGTTACTGTAGTACTGTAAATTCTAATTAAGAATTTACTGATGTTTTCATGCTCTTTAAATGTAAATGCTCTTTACTATTATCTTATTCTTCTTTCCACTCATCATATTAAAAAAGAAATGTTTCTTTCTTGATGTTTTAATTGTATGTGCATTACTTGATGCTTAAAGCCATGCATCATACTAGAGCAGTGCAAACTAATTAAAAAGGTGATCTTTCATTACCTTCATTGCTCAGGTCGCAAGGAAACCAGGGAATTGTTTATTTCCCGAGTCTGTTTTGGTTTGTCCTACTCTACAGTGTTTAGTCCTCCCTCTATAGCCAGAATACCAGCTAATGCTAGGCAAATCTTCACATGGAAAAATTAATGAAATAAAGGGGACTGTTAATTTTGTGATTTGTACAGTATTTCATGAGTGAAGTTGCTTTGCACTGTCAAGCCACTGCATAAGCTTTTGTCCAGATAGAATGGAACAATTGTTGGAGAGGTGCCAAATTAATTTATCTTCTTTCCATCTTTTAGCTACCTCCAGCAGCTCTATTCCATCCTATGAAACCTCTCAGTCGCTATGATCCTGAGACATAGCTCATCCTGCAGGCTGCAAAGTCCACTCTACATTCTAGACCAGAGAAGTGGCATTCCTAGTCCTCAAGGGCTGCATCACTGTGGTTTTTATTGGTATGTTTTAAGTGATTCAATATTTATTAAAATATTTATTATATGTATTCAAAAGTGTACTGTATAGGCCTTATAATCATGCAGCGTAGCTTATCATCAGAATGATAATTCAGTCCTGGTCTAGAGTTCAGATGAGATGCACACAGGATTGAGTCCCCACTAAAATGAAAGTGAAGAGTCAAAAAATGCTTATCTGATTGAGTTTTGGCATCAATTTCACTCTTAAGCAATTTACTGTATCCTTTCTGTTTTGGAATGGTCTACCAAAATGGCTGCCCTGGTAACCATGCTATCCACTAATCTAGAATTTAACATTTAAGCCATTTTCAATTGGCACTGATCTTAAACATTCTCTGCTTGTTCCACAGTGTGATAATGTTACATAGATCATTTCACATTACTTTATCAACAGTCTTTTGTAGCCTGCACATTGTAGAAGACTGTCATTAGGTCTTCCTTTATCAGGAAAATAGTGTTTATCAATGTCTTCCTAGCACAAACTTGATACTGTATGTGATGCTGGTTTTGCAATCTACCAGCAAGGATTAAAAGTATCTCAACAGTTTTACAGGGAGATATTTGTGCTCCAAATGCTGTAGCCTATGCTTAATTTTTTTTGTAATCAATTGATGTTTCCAGAGAATCTAGATACGTTTGTTTCAGTTCTTTGAAGAATTCCCATTAGCAATTCCTTCTTCAGTGTTGTTTATCACTGTCCTAAAAAGGAAATGGTTCATTAGCTTTCACTGCACCTTAGCTACTTGTTCTTAATGCTCTTATATCTCTGAGCTCTTTGACAAGAAATTAATTGTAATTGATGATTTCTTTTGATATTTCATAAATACTTCATTATTCATCCTTTGCTGACCTTTAAACAAATTGTTTTGCCTTCAGTAATTCTTTATCATTATCTCCTGAGCCTTTTGATAGCTTTCAAATTTACTTTCATATTTTCTCTTTAACATTAAAATAAAAAACATGTAGCTTGCAAGGAGATCTCACATCATTCATTGTTCAGCATCTTCCTTTTTTTCAAATACCATTTAAATACAGTAGATCACTCAACTAATTAAAAATTATATGATAGAAATACAGAGTACTTAACAGATATTAGAAAGAAAATATTTGTTTGTAAAAAATTATGTGTAAATAGTACAAATAAGTCTAAAATATTTATATTTTAAAATATAATGTACTAAAATAGTAGATTAATTCATTAGAGGAATAAATATATTCTATGCCGTTTAATATGTGTCATGTTAGAAGTTATTGTTACACTTAAGAACACCAGGTCAGGAAGATGAAATGTAGAAAACACCTTTTAAATGCAGTAATATCTGCTTTTAATTCCAGTTATACTCAGAAACTTTCAAAAATGTTCTGGGTATTAATATTTACATTCTGTAACCTAGTGCATTAGGATATCTGAACTACCACTCGTTGGGATGAATGACTGTTTGGAAAAGCTTAGATGTATTCAAGAGAAATATAGTTATAACATAAAATATCAGAACTGTTGAGATCAGACCAATGGGCCTGACTTGAGTGTTTAGCTGCCAATAGCTTATTGATCCAAGTAACTAATACACACTCTCCTTGAAGGATCCAAGAGAATAAGTCTCAACCAAGTGTCTGCGTAACTTTTTTCAGAAACCCACAGCCCATTGTACACATAAATGTCTTCTGCTTCAATCCTAAGTGCAAATTCCTCATTTTTCACTTGTGTGCAATTAAGCTTAAACTTTTTCCTTTAAATTACATTTAACAATTGTATTACACACAATGAATGAGTAAATACCCTTGCTTCAGATATGAAGCCCAAATAATTATGTATTAAATTGCATATATATTTTGTGTGTATTGCTTTCCTAAATGTCAGACAATTATTTATGGCAATTAAAAAAACAATCACAAACATAAAACCCTTAAGAAAACAAGACAATGGTGATCTGCTGAAGACACTCAAGTTTGTTGATCAAACATCTCACAACATCACTTTCTTTAAACAAAACTTCTGGTGTGCTTTGCAGGAAGTCTCATACTGTATACTCAGATGTAGATTCTGTATATAAGCGGGGTTTACACTCTGACACTTATTTTAAACATTCTGTTCAACCCCCAAAACATGTAACTTTCTTTCAGTATCAGAACAAAATTAAAAGCAGTCTATTAAAGACAAATCTGGCACATGTTTAACCTTTTTAAACATGTTTAAACAATTTGTGGCAGTGTTATGTTAGTCAAAATTTTTTACATGCAGTGTTTGAAAATAATAAATGTTGGTCCTTTTTTATTTTCAATCAAGAGGCATGGTGTTTAACATAAGAAAATATTTTGTTTTTAATCATTAGGACCTGAATTTGTCATTGATCTACAAGTGTAGAGAAGGGTTACCTTGGTCTTGGCTACAGCATGATAGAACGAACTTGAAACCAAAAGGACATGCCAAATAAGAAGTCATAATGACTTAGCTCACGTTTTTTAGGATTGAAAGTATTGACCCCAGTTCTTTGTATGGATTGAAAGGCTTCCATTGTGTTGCGTCTGTATTTCATACATTTCCAAAACACCAAGGCTGTAGGAAACAAGTCCTGTAGTTCATGTACACATGCCCAAGATATGGTGCACATTCAGTGGAGGTTTTTCAGAGAGATGAAAAACTGCCTTTTTGTTTGAAGAGCAAACAGGGGCACACACAGTGCAGGAATCACACACAAAAACGAGTGTTTATCATAGCTTTGAAAGCTCAGTGACTACAAGGTGGCGCACAGTGGTCCAAAGAGAAGACTAAAAAAGAAATTCCCTACCCAGGGCAAACAGTGGAGTATAAAAAGTTAGATAAAGGGAAAAGTGAAGGTCTGCTGTGAGTTCAAGGTGTAGCAAGGACATTAACATTTACTCCTGAATGTGACAAGGAATCAGGTTGAGAGAAACCCTTTTGATTTATTACCTGAACGACTAGTGGAGAAACGTTTCTCTCCCTAAGGCAGGTTTTGCAGTTGGCTAATAAGGTGTAAAGTACCTTGTATTCAGTTTGTAGAACAGCGCAGTGCAGCACATGTGAAACTTTGGCTGTTCTTTTTTTTATTAAAATGTGCTTTGTATATTGAGGGGAGAAAAGCTTTAAGGGGGAATCTTTCACCATCTTCCTCTAAACAAAAGAAGTTTAAAATTGAAGTAGTAGAGAAAAGATTTTCTTTTCCTGTCTCTTACAGAAACCTAGAATTAACACATTTTTTCTGTTTTCCATAATAAACGTATGAACATTTGTGTCGGTTTCATGATGCTGTTTTCATACACTCAAAAAGTAGAGAGAATCATGTTTCATGACACTCCAACCCCAGAGTGAAATAGAAGGATGGAAGGCCATCTTACCCTTTAGTTAATTGTTTCTATATCTTTTGCACCTGATCATCCTGCGTCACCTAATGACTGAGATAATGAGAACATGGTATCACATAGTGAAGTCTTTCTCTGGCCTTACTGGCCATTTAGTTAGATTGGGTAATTAAATCAAGTTAAAATATAAACATTAGTACTTTTTCTCTAGTATTCCTTTCTTGATGCCTGGAATATAAAAATGGTGAGTTCCAGGTGAATATTGTTGGCATAGAAAATGTTTTGCCAATCTTTAATTTCTTGTCACCAAAGCTTTTTGACAAAGTTCTGTCACTAAAGCTATGTCTCTCTTTATGCCAGCAGATTCTAGCATCAAGTCGTTTCTTTCAGTGTTCATTCTGCCATTCTGTTACTTAACTGCAGATTTATCATGTTCTTCGTAGAAACAACAAAGAAAAAGTTGTTCTATGTATAAGTGTACAATCTGTTTCTCCTATATTGAACTGCTAATTAAAACATGATCTCTTGCTAAAACATTGTGATTTTATTATTATTTTTAATTTACACTTATGAGCAGACTTTCATTCCAACTGCATGATTTAAGTCATTAAAATGATTGAAAATGCAATTATGTAATTGTACAATACATACTGTAACTGGGGCATGTTGACCATCTTTCTTTTTTTTAATGCATAAACTAGTTTTACAGCTGTACCTTTCTACTAGTTTATTACGATTTATTCAAAATATTAGGGAGATGACTTTAACAATAGTGAAGAAATCTCTTAGGCTTGAGTCTTTTCTAAATTGCTCTGAATAGTCTAGTGATTCTGTGCCCTCTAGTGGTACAAGATTCAGACAGCTGTTTTCATCTGTCCCTCAACATATTTTTCTCAATGTGTGTATTTCAGTGTGGGGACACTGGTTTTGCTTATACTGTATAAGAGCAACATGAAAACTATGCCATTGTATCTTAAGCTTTACTAATTTGCTGTTGCTTGTCTGCCATTAACATGTATGGATACAAATATAGGAAAATGTTATCCTCAATTTCTATTTCAGGAAGGGAAATTCTCTCATTTTATTTAATATTTTACTTATTTTTTATTACTTTCAATTACTTTGGAACTTGTTTTGATATAATCCAAAATTGCTGAATTGAAGGCGACAAAGAAAGACACCTGTTAGTAATTTAAAAACAGTACGAGAATAGTTTTTCTCATAATTGACATAATTGACTAGAACCTTTACAGTTCTAACTGGAGTAGAGGTTATGCTGGCCTGTGCCTTTTAATTGCTTGGTTGATTCTCCCCACAACTGTTCCTATGCCAGTGGTCTTGTGGCTGGAAAGCAACATTGTGCATGGATTTATGTCTAACATCTTTATGGGATATCCCCATATGTACACCAGCACAGCACTCCTGATGTGAACATATATTCAAGTCCAATATACTGCTGGGGGGAATAAACCATTAGAAATGTGTTGTGCGTGCAGGTTTTTGTCCATTTTGAGCTACAAAAATGCTTCCACCTAGAGCGCTTCAATTCCATTAACGATGGGAACTCGCATTCTTTCTGTTTAGTATTCCAGGCATTCTTTGAGTGCTTTCTGATTGCATTCTGAGCAGTGGCTCCAACAGTAGCCAACTGGATTCTAATTCGTTCATCCCGGAGGTGTTTTAGCACTCAAAGGAAGTCAGAGACTAAATGTGTTATTATCCCAACAATAATCTCTGAGGTGAAAACTCATCAGTTGCCTGGATGTTTGGAAATAACAGTGCATAGAGCACTGGATATCATTAGGAAAAGGCCAACTTAATGCTGTGAAGGCAATTTTAAACTGTGTTCTATGTGGAGCAGATGAAACCACAGTGACATTGTGCCTTCTGCAGCCACAACCCTGAAGAAAGCCAGGAGGTATCCTTATTGAGCTTTATTGTTCTCTCCCATTTGATCAACAGTAGTGATGCCTCATCATATAACATAGCTTTGGTTAATGAATGATCGAATGACAGTGGTTAACTGATAATGCATGTTTCACCATGAAGCTTTGAAATGCTTAATGTATCGTTTCAGAAAATAAGTACTTATTTGAGGACATAATTTTCTGATGCTTGGAGTTTACAGTGTAACATTTAAACCTATTATTCTTTTCCATTGTTTCTATCATTTTATTTGGGTAACCGTGTACTTCCACATGTGTAGGTAGAATTTGAGATTTGCACTTACAGTTTTTAAATTTCTTTATGTGAACACAAATACAGCCTTTTGGAGATCCAAAAATCATTTCATGATTTTGAAATATTAACTCCATTTAAGCAGCAGTGATTATCTAAATCAAAATGCTGTGATATTGTTTGCAGATATCATTGCAATTCTGTGTTGTATTTATTCAAATAAACTCAGTTTGGACCACTTAAAATATTGCTGTAATATACTTTAAGTGCTTGCCATTGATTGACTAAGAAGTTCCAGGGCGTTTAATGCATTTGTCTTTAATTGCAAGCATTTGTTCAAGCTTGCTTTCTCACAGATGGTATTGATCATGTGAATGAGGATGAATAATCAAGAGTTCACACCCTCTAACTCGCATACCAAGTGCGATTGTGGATTAACATCATTTCATTACACAGGAATGCAGGGCTACAATAAACAAATCAACATATATTTAAAAAGATTTTACTGCGTAAATACAAAGAAAGGAATGGAAAATATATATTTATTTCCATGGAATTGTTTATTAGACTTGCAAGAAACTGAAAGTGTCTTTCTATTTTGATGCTCTGCCACATGGTTTAGACAGCCCTGGAGACAGGAAAAATCATCACAATCAAATTTCAAAAGAACAGTAACAGAGGGTACACTATCAACAAAACATTTCATTTCAAAATACATTCTGTATTACAAATAACAAAACACTGTGAAAGAAAAGACCAAATTAGAAGTGTAACATATTGGATGGCAGGAAAATGCACAGAAATTTTATTCCAAGTTCTAAGTTCATTGCATTTTGTAAAGAATGCATGTTTCTGTGTTTACTCAAGTCCTGTTGTGGTTCAGAATGAAGAGATTATTGTAAATCACATTCTGAATAACGACATATTCTGAACTGTATAAGATGACAGGTGTAAGACGTAAGATAATATGGCTGCAGTCATGTTTGGTGTCTCAACAGGAAATCTTCTGTCTGTATACCGTTCATTGTAACATAGCACTTCAGTCTGATTGTCAGTCATGTCTTTATTTTCCTTTCTCAAACACCTCATTTTTAATAAATGTGGCAGCCTTGAAAATGAGATTTTCTATCCTTAAGATTTGTGTTGGCCTGATCAGTTCTATACAAATAAAGATTAACTACTGTACCTCCTGCAGTCTGACAGTATTACTTTTTTCCCTCTGAAACACCAAGACTGCTGTAATGACAATAATTGGTTGTATTCATCTTGCATGACTCGACTTGGATTCTACATGTACATTCTGCTAAAGTCATATTGCACACCTTTATTGCTGTGTGCTCATTGTAACAGCATGCATGTAATGCATGTTTCTTGAAGGAGATTTTCTAACTGTCTCCATATGGAGTTGTATGATTGATTTTATCACTTCTTTCCAGTATCAGAATGGATGATTTTGTTGCTGCCCACAAGCACACACTACCATTCCTTTCAAGACATAAACTCTACTTTCTGTGCCTTACTAGGTTCTATATGTGAATATTTCTTATTGTCTAATACTTATACTTGATACTGATATGCTCTATTAGATGTGCTCATAATGAGGAACATGACTTCCTTGAACATTAATTCCTTTCTTAAGAATATTTAGTTACCATCCACCCTACAGAACTTTGTATAGTAAGAGAACTATCAAACTCTGCCAAACAATCTGACCCATGTTCACAATGAAGTCATAGACTCCTCTCTTCTACAGGATTCAATAGGAAAGCAAATTTATATCAAGTATTCTGATTTATATTCCAGTGCCTTCTGAAACCTTAGTCTTCCCTCTATTTGTATGTGATACTATTCTGAGATAGTACAATCATAAGCGAATTTAAAACCAAAAATGTTTTTGATTTATTAACTAATAATCAATTTCATTTTCTATTATATAACGCGTAATCAAAATTGTTTCCTTGAATATGTAGTTTTTCATTTGTTTTAATAAGGACTAGTGGTTAGGGGGCCAAATTCTAGATCGGAGGGTTGTGAGTTCGAATCCCATGTGGGACACTGCGGCTGTATACTTGAGCAAGATACTTCTCTTGCTTAAATAAATAAAGGATTACTACTTTTTTCCTTGTCCCTAGTGTTTAACATTTTTAACTTCCATATATAATGAACAATTTTGAAAATTGCAAAGACTGATCAAAAACAGCAAAAATACATATTATTGAACATTTTTACCTGGAATGGCAATTGGTAAGCCAGTTTGAATTTAGTTATTTTTCCAAAAGCCTGTAAAGATGTATGTTTTTCTTCAGGTTTCCTAAGGAACAGTTCTTTATCTGCACATTTATCTACTGCTGTGAGACAGATATGGTTATTTAGCAAACATAAAGCCAGATAAGCTCTCGTCTCAGAGAAAAGCTTGCTGTCTGCCTTAGTCTCCAAAGCCACTGGAAGTTGTGGTGGTCGGAGCCAGACTAATGACCTGTGAAATCTACCAATAGAGACATTCTGCAGTGCTCAGGCAGGGAGGACCATCTTGGGGTCCTTCCACTGAGTTATCGGTCTAGACTGCTCCCTGTCCCGTTGATTTGAATCTGAAGCATATGGGTAGGAAGAGGAATGGCAGGAATCCATGTAACAAGATTGTGTGTTTCCAAAGCTACCGGTCCCGGAAGGATGTCTGCTATGAAATGAAATTCCTTGTTGTGTTCTGAATAAAAATAGAGGTTTTCTGCTGATTGAAGTTATTAATCCAAAAAAACCAACAATGTAGAATAGGGTTTTTAAATTCAGCTGTCCATATCTAATTGAATTTGAGCCAGGGGACTGCAATCAGTAATATGCCATAATCAGTCTCCTGGTGCTGAGGCTCCCTCCAGATCATATAACATTTAAGTGACCTTTACCTAGACCCTGCAGAGCTGTAATGCCAAGGTACACATTAAAATTACGTTATGCAAGTCTAACATGGTTTTTACTACAATAACTGTTTAACACAGTCTCTAGTTGTAACTTTGGTTTGCTTTTATTGCATTACAGTTGCTGTGTGTATACTGTACAGTATACAGTATGTGTATATGCAAAAACATTGCAAAGAGCTTTAATAGTAATGTAACAAATTGAAATATATCAGGATATCATGTGTATCTAATTTCCACACAAAACTGAAATTATTATCTTGTTGTGATAAAGACAATTTCCAGCAATTAAAGATTGTATTGGAATGTATGATAGCAATGCCTTGTGATGAGGCCTATGTGCAAAAGAATCCCCCACATTCTACATGCCCATAATTTCATAAAAGTCCAATATGGGCTTGTTTAAGTGTTCAGTCCCTGGATAAAGGTCAGTGCATTTGGGTTGAGGGTTGATGAGAGTGCCGTTGCCCTGTCTAAGGTTAGAAGGGAAATGCACCCCCCACCTCCGATAAATTGATGGATCAGTAGGGTGCACAGAAAGAACCCCCACAGTCTAGCTAAGAAAAAAAAAGATGAAAACTTAAATTGAATCAATATTAGACAGGCAAAGGTTTAAATGTGCCTTGGGGAAGCATCACTTTCCCTATGGAGTCTGAACTTTGCCCTGCACTTATGACCAATAATATATCAACTGCATACCTTCACTTGTAGAGCTTTGGTGTTTTTTTAAAGATTTTTCAAAGTAAGTTTAACATTGAAGTGATCATTAACAATTATATAGATGTATGCTAACTTGGGGCTCTTATTTAAATGAATAACCCATATTAGTTCTAATCTGTATTTTTTTCACCCATGTGCCTTTTAAGTCATGGAGGGACAAATGTTACTTCCTTTTTCTGCTCTTTACAAGTTGCAATTCATTTCAGAAATACTCTCTGTCCCATACCAGTTGTTGGAATCTGACTATATATCCTGTTACATATGTAATATTAAAAATATTGTAATTTTTCTAACACTGACCCTGTCAGGATTCTGAAAGCAACTGCATATTTATATGCAAATTATTCCTGGTAAACTAAAGATATTGTGGTGCCAAAAACAGCTCCATTAGCTTTATATACTGAATAAAATTATTTGGATGAAATAGGGTAAGGATAGACAGCAGCCAACCAGTTCATTTGTTGCCTTTAGATTCTCTGCCAACCTCTTGCTTGATGTGCTGGTTTCAGATGTCTGTGCTTTCTGTGAAATGATCTGGGCCCACTCAGCCCTCTCCAGAGAAGGCATGAAGTGCAGTAGACTTATTTTCATGTTCTTGTTTAATAAAGGCTTAATTGCAATTTTAAATGGTGGGAACCACTTTCTGGTAATACCTAAATTAAATTTAATAATTTAAAGGTTCCTATACAGGTTAAATGTATTTATCAATTAGCTTTAAAAAAAAGGCAAAATGAACAGCCCACATTAGTACAACTCTGTTTCTCACAGCTAAAGATTCCAAAGCATAATTATACTCCACATAAACCTTCATTTTGTGCACTGAAATGAAGCTATCTAGAAGCCACTCTAAAAGAGCACATACTGTAGGAGAGCTTTCTTAGGAGAAATTGAATGGGTAACAGTCACGTTTAGGGAATGGTGTACTCCTTGTTTTAAGGGAATAAACAAATGCCAAAATATCAAGTCTTTGTGAATCATATCTTCATTTTTGGATCAGAAAACACATTTCTTTTAGTCACTGCAGGCATTGCCTAAATAGGCCACAGCACAATCACTGTTACTCACTCTGTAGAACAAAGAAAAGATGGAGCTCTTAAAGCATAAAGCAAAAGCTTAGCCTTGAAAGAGGGAGGATAGTGATTAAAAACAATATAGAAAAGCTTAATCATTATCTATCATATTCAAAAGGAAAACTTTCATACTATTTTTCAACATTACATATAATTGCTTGGTTTTCCAGTGAGTGATATTTCTTCCACAGCAAATTGTTGCCTTGGAAATCTTAATGGCTCCAACCTTGTGCACTTCTGAATAGCTCTTATCATTTGACATTATGAGTAACGACTGGATACACGATTCCTCAGACAAGGTAAGATAGTCTGTTTTTCTTAGGTATGGCTTCTCTACGGCTTAAGGAGGAGAGGTGAGCTATCCATATTTGGTGAAGTGACTTTTAAATATGAGCATTAGATCTGAGAAGTTTAGGGCATTTTGGATAATATATGTTGTAAAGCACTTAAGTTGCTCTGACCAATCTCCCCAACACAGTGTTTGTTTTGACTGATCACACTTCAACACAAGAACAGCAGTGGCTCCAAGAGGTATTTTTTCTCAAGCTGAGCAAATACTTATCAGAGCCACTGTGGGCAACCTAAGGAGGAGGATGGATAGGCGTGAAACACAAAATAACTTTAGAAAACTCAAGGGACAAGAAAACAAATATACTTTCACTTCTACTTTACTACTTTACTCTAGTTACTAGAGTACCATGTATGGCTCCAAAACACTTTATACTTAAGATGTAAAAATGGTTAATTTTGACATTTACATTTCAAGCAGCAAAATACTGTTAACAATGACAATGAGATTTTATTATTTTAACATCAACACGTGTAATGATTAATGTGTAATTAATGAGCTAATGATTTTCCATAAACAAAATTTACAGTGCTACAGTATTTCTTCCTGAATGACAATGTAATAGATTAATCAGATGAAACTCGTGTTGTGGGTCTGGCAGAGGATAGATCCATTTTATGCTACCTACTCAAATACAATCTTTAAACAAATGTAGTCAACATCGCTTTTAATTGTTCAGTCGTTCTTGCATCCTATTTTTACTCTTCCAAAACTCACTGGTAATCACCTCAACTAGAGGCAGTAACTAATCAATCACATATTCAAACTTAACGGAGTGGTATGACTGGTCCTTAACGAGTTTAAATCAATTATAAAGATCCATCAAATGTTCTTCTATCTTTTCTAAGAGTTCTTATTTTTTTGTTTCCTAATGCTGGAGAATAATTCAGCCAAAACCTATTTTCGCAGTAATAGGATCTTACTTAGATGCTTTTTAAAAATGCAGTTTACACAAGTGGGATGTCATTGCAAACTACTTTCCTTTTACGTTGTGAATGTTGACATGCTTATTGGAATCAAAGCTTATTGTAATATCATTTAAAGAGCCTACTAGTAGCATAAAGCTCTGCTCCTTGCTTCAGTGCACTTGCAAAGCCATTAAGAACACTGCACATGCTTCATATAAAAACCCTACCACTATCATTACTATTTGGGCAAGACAACAGCTCTGGAAGAAAATAGATCTAGGAAAGTAGTGTCAAAAAAGGAATTGAATTCCTCATTTGTTTCTTCACTTGCTTTTTCACAAAACTCTTGAGAAAGTGATTTTGTCCCATCAGTCTTCTTTTGCCCTCACAGGTACCCAGGCCCCCTCCCTCTCCACAGCTCTTTCCTACTGGCTGTGCCAGCACAGCTCTTTGCTCCACTTCTTATTTAATTATCGTCACTTCTTTGGCAGCAACACCTCTGTACCCTGAGGTGCCACTTTTGATCTAGTTTTTATACATGGTGAATTCTACTCCCTCATCTATCATGGACACAGCCATGCTGGCATTTGCTGACCCATTTATGTTTAGACCAATAATTGGCACTGATAGCACTAAAATGACGATTGCCAGTTTGCTTCAACATATTGTTCTATGAGTCTATATTAAATAACTACATTGTTGTATATCTGAACAGCAAATAGCAACAGTAATGTACTATATGCTAATTGATTCTTTTTACAGAGGATCCTGGTAAAACAGACATAAAACATCCCTGTAGACAGAATTGAACAAGAGGGCATCCTAAATTACAAATGTGACATCATTATCATCTGGCTTTTTCGCACCACCGCCGGATAGAACCATCCCCAGGTACTGTAACTTCCACATATTCCTCTTTGGTCTTTGGCATTCCAGAATTTTCAAACTTTTCTTTGTTTGGCAGTGATTCATTCTCTTTGCTGTATGTCCAGCCAAAGACCATTTTTGTTTTCTCATTCTCCCAATTTTAATCTAGACTTTAATATTGTTGGTTGGATCTTATACTTTTGGATCTTATACCAACAGATCACAAAAAGAGAAGGTAAATGGTCTTATATCAGAGCAGCTTAATCTTCCATTGGGTCTCCTCAGGACTGTGATCTATCCCACATTCTATAGATTCTTTATACAGACAGCTTTAGAAGCCCTTGTGAGGACACATCATTACGTTTACTGATGTCTCTGTCAATGTCAGTCTTCTCTACAACTTACCCAGGGCCTGTGGTGGATTATTTTGTTGAATGATGTAACCACTCCTTCCTTAAACTGTGTCAAAATTGAAAGACATGATCATTGATTATAGAAAGCAACTACCAGTTGCAAAACAAATGGTCATTAAGGAGCAAGAAATTGAAATTGTCAGCAGTTACAGACATCTTGTTACTATGATTGATTGTATGTTAACTTTTGAGAAACATGCAAATACAACATGCAAGAAGAGCCAACAGTGATTGTTCTTCCTGAGAAAACTCCGCTCTTTTAATGCGGGAACTACACCAATCACTTTATAGAATTTTTATTGAATCTGTCCAGACATTTACTGTGTTAGCCTGGTTTGGTAACCTTAACACATGCAATAAAAACAGACTAAGCTGGATAATAATATTGGTGCACAACAGCTACAGCTGTCAGACATCTACATCAAACAAACAAATAATAAATGGGCACCAATTTAGACTACCAAGATTCAAATGCAATAGAACTTTTATTCCCGTGTATATCTTTTATTCCCATGGATATTAAACTGCTTAATTTTGACAAATGAGTGTATATTTTACTTTATATATATATTTTCTTTCTCAACATACATGTATGTCTCTCATTTATTAATGGGTTCATGTTGTGTTGAATGTAAAGTACTGTATATAGTGTCATGTCTTTTACCTGCCTGCGATGTCACAGATTCTTGTTGGTTCTCTTATCCTTCTGTTTCTTTATCTTTCCATTCTTCTTCTTCATAGCATGCACGTCTCCAATGGTACGTGTTGCCTTTAGAATCTAAATCATTTGTGACAATGTGACCTAAATAACAGAAAAATACATTCAATTACTAGTGAAAGTAATTGTAACAGATGAATAATATGTAACATACTGTAAATAAGACTGATATTATCAGCTACCATTCAGAGAACATAAATGCCAGTATTTGACAGATTCATTTTTTACACTTTAGAAGCTTATAAAGGCTAGATTTCCTTTGCTGACCACTAGGATGGAACTGACATATTAGAACCAATGTATGAAAGCTACTGTAATCATATGAAGACATAAAAGCTTCATAATAAAACAGCCCTGTTTTTGTTTATAATATTAAAAATGTAATTCCTGCATATTTCATGAAAAGAGAATGCCTATTTTTAAATCTAGAAATGGGAGCTAGCCAGAACATCTTGTACTACAGTATTTGTCTGTGGTAGAATTCAGCATTAATGAAAACAATCTTAAAAGACAGTTGTGCAAAGCACGTTATAGGAGAAGTAAGGTGCTCATAGAATGAAATAATTTCAGAATTGTGCTATTGCGATGGAAGATGGATTGGAGTCTGGCTTATTTTGCCAGGGGAGACTCCATATTTCCAGACTGCCCTGTAGTCCTGTAGGGATTACACTGCACTGCACTGTTCAAACTGTTTATGCATACCAGGCAGCACTGAGTGGCTCTTTGTCGCGAGCTGTTTACATGAACTTATTTTGGGAAAATTCCACAGAACTGGACAGGATTTCTCTATAAATCATTGAATCTGTAGCTTTGTGTAATGATAACTTCTGTCAGTCATTTATTTTTTCGTACGATGTTTTAACAGTGTGTAAATAAATGCACAGCAAGGGTAGTGACGGGGAATGGAGAAGAGGGTGATACAAGTGGACCCACTTGCAGTCTTCCAAATGATTAATAATAGAAGAATGCAGTTTTTCATGCTCAATGGCTTCTGGAACCTTCCCCCTTATTATGGGCAGAAATGTAAACAGAGCCTGTTTCATCCTGAAGACTAAAGTCATGCTGCAATGACAGAGCACTGACAACATCTTATGAACTGGCAAAGAGTTCTAAAAAAAAAGTAAAAAGAAACGTGCTTGAACGTAAGGTATCATTAACACAGGGAAGGTGTGAGGGGTATGAAATCAGGGGGTACACCATTTTGTCAATAAAGAATTGGTCATTCATATTTTGAAGCAAATAGATATTAATTGCTGACCACGTCACTTTCACCATGAAGTTGTGATTAATCTTGCTGCACTATTTTACGTGGTGTCTGAGTAGCATTTTAGTAAAGCAGTAGTCAAAGAGACCTGCCCATACCTAGAAAGCTTAATAGGTCAGGGGAGACGTACTGTATAAATAAATGATATGTTAGGGTTAAATTACTGCTTTTCACTCTGCTAAAGCAGCTTCTCTAAACCTTTTCATTTTTCAGTGCACATTCTTTTGTATCAGGGAACAAGTGAAGAAAATGTTTCATAAAAATGTCAAGGGACATACCAGCAGAAAGATGTTTTAATATATTTTAGTGCAAAGAGCTTCTGAGAGAGGAAATCTGGACAAAATGGTAGTGAGTTTATTGGGTAAACCTACCTAAATGTTAACTGAGGAAATTAACTTTTAAAGTTTTAAGTTTTAAAAAAGTGTTCTAAATATAAAATGGTTATTTAGGAAATATTTTCTACACATAATCTTTAGCAAAGTTAATGATTGTAAATCATAGTATAATGATAATTTAGAAAAGTAAGTTTTAAATATTGTTAACAATTGTTTTTGTATTACTGATTGACTTACATAGCGGTACTTGCATTTTCTTCATTGGTTTATACTGATATACAACATTAATTGATCCAGATGTACTACACATTGACTTGGTTCTAACAGCAGTAGAAGACAACTTTATTTAAAATCCAAGAGACCCAAGACTATAGTGTAAGTCACTGACCCACTACTGAAAACTATATAAAGTTCTACAATAAATAACATGAGAATATCAGGTACTATCTCCTCCAAATGATTTGCATTAAGAAAGATTAAAGAATGTTAAAAATTGTTAGTATGCTCTTGCAAAACATGAAACTTTGGTTAGTAAGACATTAATTTGGTATTATTAGCATACTACAGCTTCTTTTGTTAGTAAGAAAGGGGGTGGCATGGTGGCACAGTGCTTGGCATTGCTGCCTCACAGAGCTGTTGCCCTGGGTTCAATTCTGCATCTGGGGCAATATGTGTGTGGAGTTGTGTATGTTCTCTTCTGTATGTGTTTGTGTGGGCCCTAAGATCTACTCGTAGGTTAATTGGCTTCTGGGGAAATTGGTCCTAGTATGTGTGTGGTGTGTCTGTGTGTGCCCTGTAATGGACTGGCATCCTGTCCAGGGTGTATCCTGTCTTGTGCCTGTTGCTTGCTGGGATAGGCTTTGGCTCCCATGTAACCTTTAATTGAAAGAAGTGGTTTACAAAATGCACATATGTATGTATGTATGGATTAGATAGTAATAAATGCCAAATGCATACTTTACTCACTGGTCCCAGATCAGCATAAGACCTGGATTTTCTTATGTTATTTCAGTTAAACAAATCTAGCCCTAACATGTCTGTGAAATCAGTCATAAATGTATCAGTTTTACCAGTGGTAAAACCTCACAGACCCTAATTATCACTAATCTTGGATTAGCTGATGCTTAATTAAATTTAATTGATGGTTGGAACCACTCCACAGTGCAGATTATGTTTATTACTTGCAAACAAGCATTTCTAAATTGTGATCTGCAAAAAAAGGACCTTATAAATGCCCTACAAAATGAACCTCAATAAAGCTAAATGTCTACCTACTGTACAAACTAAAGGAATCAATCATGCACTAGCTGATGCTAGACTTTTACACTATGCTTGGACTACATACTGTATGTATTGACCAAATGTTATCGAATGTTTTAGATAATCTGCATTAAATTAGGTTATTTACATTTAATGTAGACTGAGTTTGGAGGAGCTAGCTAGAAAAGTCTGTTTAATAGTGAACTTGTGAAACAAGGCAACACTTCTAACTGCAGGCTGTTGACAGTCATAAAATGTTTTCTGATGTTTGGGTTAACTTTGGACTTTGTGGTAATACTTTATTTCAAAGCTCTTTTTAAATAAGACATTAAATATGAATTACCCCTTAATAGTTTACATATAGCACAATGAAGATGGTTTTATCAGGTGTTATTTAATAGCAACTTCCTTACAAATTTAACATACTGTAGCTGTATGTGTGATATGTGTATAGTGGCTGGTTCTGTTTCCATGTTTTAATACTGGATTTATGTGTTGGGTATTAATATTGACTGCAGCTTAGAAAGCTCCTTTTGGAACTGAAGATAAGATTAATCATAATCTAATGATTTTAAAGAATTTTTTGATAGAACTGTTGTGGTACTCTCATAAGAATACAACAATGAAAGTAAATTATTACTCCTTTCTTTCCTGTGGTCACAAGAGGTTTTGTCACTCTATGTTTGCTGTACAATTAGAAGGTGCAAACCTTTAGGGAACAGTATTTCATGTCCTTCTAAATGTCCTCTAAACTTTTTTTGCAAGTGGTTTCTCAGCTAAGATTACAGTCTGCTGAACTCTTTATCAGTTATCCTCTGTTACAGGGTCCAGACCACTTTTCTTATCTGTTATCATTATAGGTCGAATGTCAGCTTAGTTAAGTGTGTGCTCGGCCATTCAAATTCAATTGACCTGAGAGAAAGCATTTTTTGCTGAAGTAGTTTATCTTGTGAAAACTTACACCTCTTAAACTAGTGAATGCACTTTTTCACTTGTGCAAGTTATAGGACTTACTGAATGACTAACTTCTTAATGCATTTGCAGAGCAACTAAAATGCTCGCTGTACTCTTGTCTGTATAATGCATGGTTTTAGAATTACCACAAGATGGAGTCCTTTTACATTATGTGTTTAAAGGCAGACACAGAAGTAAGGAGATTCGCATTTTCATTAAACGGGAGAAATCCCTGTCCATAAGCCTTGGGCATTACATACCACTGTATAAAACCTCATTTTACAAGAGATTGTAATGTTTTACTTTGGATATTTACAATTTTTAAATTAAATTTAGCTTGTTTAAAATGGTGCTCTGTTAAAAGATTTTATGACTTTTTTTTGTCGTACCAACAAACTTTTCAGGAAACAAAAAAAGACAGTAATAGTTATAGTCTGGAATAGTACCTTTTTTCAAACTTTTGTGTTTCTCTTTTCTTATAAAAGAAAGCTCTCTTGTTGTAATTTTTTCTGTGTATTAATTTTTTTCTAACATTGTAGACAATTCTACTTTTTTCCAGTTGACAGAGTAGTCAATCAGAAATTCAAACATTTTCTTTCTTAAAAAAAAACTCCAGGTTGTGAAAACTCATTATTAATTTAATTGGACAAATGGGAGCCTTAAGAAGCTGATGATTTAAAATGAATTGTAAAGCCTGCTGGTTAGTGGCCCTTGAGGTCAAGAATTAGCCACTGATGTGCAGTATGTGTAACATGATACTGGGCTCATTGTAGAAGTCTACTGATTTTACAGGCAACAGAGACATCTCCAGGTAGATTTCTGAATTGCATCATTTTCAAGAGCACCTGTACTGTCAAACACAAAAGTCCCGTTGTTGTTATAACTTGCAAAAATTACACAGACTGATACAATAAAGTTCAGAATACAAATTCAGAAACTAGTTGTGAATAAGCATAACAATACCAGAAAGAGGTTTTTTCATATAGCCTATGCTTTAATTGTATTAATTTTATTTTACATTTATCTTGACTATAAAGACTATAAAGATGGAATTTGAAAGGGAAAACGTACTACAACTAATTATAATCTGTATTTATTCAGGGTATAGAAAGAGCACAATGACTGGTTGGGTTTCTGCCTGAGCTCTTAGTGGCTCAGCTGAATCAATTATTAACTAAATTAATTACATTTAAAAACATTTCTAAAGCTAATTTTGTGAAGAGCTTGGTTTCCCTACCTAACTGCAGTACTGTGGCTTTCCTGGGCCAGGACTGAGGATCAAAGTTATAGGCTATATCATACAATGGCTTTAAATGATCTCTGTGTGTTTTCCTATTTAGAATGCATGTGCTATGTGTTCTAGGCAAGAAATAACTGAGATTTTCTTAAACAGGTTTGTGATTATTTTTCATTTGTACCCCTTATACCCCCTCTCAAATTTTAATCTGTAACAGAATTAAGTTGTCACTATGTAAAAAATGGAAACTATGCAGTTAATAACTAGATTAATAATAACACCACCTGCGTTGTAGAGCTTATAGAATCATGATGTCATTAGACAACCCATAAAACGTACATAAGAAATTCAGGAAATTGTGAAGAAAAATATTGACTAAAATATCAAGAAAGGCAATTTACAAGTACAATTGTGATGAAATGTGTAATTACTCTGGAACAGGGCAATTGTAGCAGTTTGTTCAGACAATCCCTTTTTAAGATGTAATAAAGTATAATATGAAATTTTAAACACTGACTTAACCCTGGCTGAGTGAACAATATAAGACCTGACCATAAGGATGAGATTATTGGAATACTAATTTTTCTACATGAACAGGGAGCCAGGGAGCTGCAGCAAGAGTGATAATGAGAAGGAGAGAGTCACCTGCAGACATTCCTGATAGTGGACAAGGTTAGGGGTTGACCTCCCCGGTTTTCATGCAAAACTCCAATTACACAAGTGGGCCGCAAAGTCATGTAGCAGTTAATGTTGCTGTCTCACAATACTAGGATACTGGTTTTAATTCCAAGCTGGAGCACCTTGTATGTGCAGGTTTCATGTTCTCAACTATTTTGGGGTTTCCACCGATTTAAGGTTTTCCTCACAACTCCCAGAGACATGCTGCTGTTACTATACTAGATTTCCTGATCCACAATGTGCAGGAGTGGTACCCCTCTCTCTGCGGTGCGGTGGCTCTGTGGCTAAGGATCTGTGCCTGTGCGGGAAGGTTGCCTGTTCAAATCCCGCAGCCGGCAGAGGAATCCTACTCCGTTTGGCCCCCGAGCAAGGCCCTTAACCCCAACTGCTCCAGGGGTGCTGTACAATGGCTGACCCTGCGCTCTGACCCCAAGCTTCTCTCTCCCTGTCTGTGTGTCTCATGGAGAGCAAGCTGGGGTATGTGAAAAGACAAATTCCTCATGCAAGAAATTGTATAGGGCTAATAAAGCAACATTATTATAATAACATTATTATCATTAATTCACCCTGTTTGCAGTAACTCTACTATAATGCAACCATAATTGGGATAAGGTTAAGATGAAGAAATTATTTGCCTATGGGGTGATGAACTCCATTCTCTGGGTAGCTATTCATTGGAGCTTTTATATAATTGAACTCTTTATATAATACAACCAATTGATTCCCTTTTCTGTATCGTGTAACTGCAGGTACCCACTTTTAAATTTTATATAATAATTAAAATAAAACAAAGCATTCTGAATGCAAACAAAGCATGCAGAAGAAGACATGCAATGTTAAAAATGTATGTTGATAACATTTTTGATAATTCTGTATCTGTCTGAATAATATGAGGAATGTGAAATATTTTAAAGTTTTTTATTGCAAATTATTTGTTTACATAAAAACCATGTTGTGTAAATTATCCATCTCTTTAATATGTAAACCAAGTATTTTTCCCCCTCATCAAAAGTTTTCAAATAAAAAAGAAATAATGGTGCTTAATTTGTCAGCTGTCATGTTCTCTAATTGGGGCAGTCATGTTCTTTTAAATAAGGTGCTGTTCCTTTAAAAACTACTGTACACTCCATCCTCTAATTAGTTTTGTGAATCCAGCGGTATGTCATTGGTTTTGTGTCTGAACACGCACAGCACTGTGTACACAAATGCAAAATCATGCACTAGTTTCACAGATCAGGTTAGCACTAATTTTGAGATGCATTTTGAATCTAAAACAGTAGGATTCAAAATGTAGGAAGAGTAGCTGATGTAAAGAATAATCTGATGTACAGAAACTTGTTTCAGATTAGTGTTCTTGGGTAGGGGTGAGAAAAAGTAGATTTCTATTAATATATTCTAATAGTTTGAAAACTACTGGTATCATGTCTTCCATTCCCACTTTATGGTGTAGTATTTTATGTGACTTAGGAAAATTTTGCTGACCATATAAACAACACGTAAATTGTCATACTTCAGGCTGTAATATATTAATTTTTAGTAAGTAGCCTGCATAAAACGTTATGGCTTGGGAAAGTCCCATGTATATGAACATTCTGATAAGTGATAATAATGAAACATGCATTTTAAGGTAATGTTATAAAATATAAGGTATAAATATAAGGTTATAAATAAATATAAATATAAGGTTATAAAATGTGCATTGTCAAACTGATATCTGCAATTCAATGCGACCTCAGACTTAATACTAGAATACCTATTAATATGAGTAGATGTTACAACACAGCACACTTTAAATCACACAAAGAGAGAAACCCACTTATGAAAGTACTATTTATTAAGGTTAATAAAAATATTGAACAATAAAAAGACCTGAAGCACCTTGCTATTCTTTTTTAAATAAATAGTGTCTAGATACAGTCTTCACTCTAAACATAAACTTAATGGAGAAGAAGCACCTCTAGAAAAGGCAGGTACAAACGTGAACTGAAACATCTATCAGACCTGCAGATTTAGAACTCCAGTCTCTTTGCAGGCTTAGGTGATTATGCATCCAGAACTCCTGCAGCTCATATAAGCACCGTTTCACAGTTTCTGTGGTTCAGGTTGATGTTCTCACTCTTTTGCCCTTCCTACATGTATGAGATAGTGGGTTGACCAGAATAACAACCTTTGCACCAAACCCACATTTGCAAAGATTTTGCTACAGTCCCAGTTTTATTTTACAATCCAAAACCCTAAACAAACATTCCTGCCTTCTACATCTTCGTTGGTTATTACAGTTTCACCTACTGCAAATTGAAGACTTGCTGCTGAGTTTCAGATCTCCTGAGTGCCCTTATGGTAAAGCAACAAGGAGCAAAGTGATCTGTATCTCCTAAAAAATATTAACACCACCCCCTTTGGATAGATGGTGAAGCAATCTATCTCTCTGCTTTGTGTTCAGTTTGTCAGAACTGTAATAATACTTTTCCAGTTTTATACATTTATCCATACATGGACTTTCAAGAAATGTAAAAGCTCATCAAACCTGGTAGTCAGCATATCTGTTGTACATATGTAAGGTTTGCTGACTCCGAAGCCTACTGTCACATCTGTATTTACATCTACAGTAAGTAAAGACATCATCACTTTACGAATGCCTGCTGGCAAACACTCGATTCTCTGACAAGAAATGGAATGGCATCATTTCCTTACTCTGCTTTGCATTGAGGCAAAGTCGGATTAGTTTTCGACAGAATAAAGAAATTGTAGCTAGATGAGTTCAACGCATTTCCTGCATCACTATTTCCCCACTCGTGAGCTGCAGAAAGACTAATATTCTATAGTCTGCTACTAATCATTAGCTGGTGCATCACTGTAAAACTGGTTACATTCTGTACACAGAACTCAAGATACACACTTGAACATAGACTTATCCTAGTTACAATTTCAAAAGGTGTCAACTGAATTATGGTGCAGAGGCTGTTTTCTGTATTTTTTATGATTTTTCTGTTCAACCGATTGCTTAATGTATGAAAGACAGCTAACTTTATCTACTTTTATAAACAGGGATTCAGTCACATCGTTCTCCTGAATGAATAGTTCTGGGTTTTTGTAATCAATTCTACTGTTTTCCATTACTATCCCCCACCCCATATATACACTTTACAACTGCATTTAATACATGACTTTTCTAAATGCTGTTTTCAGTAACAGTGTGTAGCAGAAATGAAATACAAAATAGGGTCTGATTGACCGACTGCAGTTTCAATCCCCTTATCAAATTTGAGATAGTTTGCTTGCAATCGCTGAAGAATAGCAAGCTGTTCTAACAATGCTAAATTGTTCTCACAAGCATTCACATTCAAAGTAATTTCTCTTTCATGCACAAAGGTCTGTAAAGCTCCTCCATCTACATCACATTAATCCCAACTGTATGCTCCTTATAGCACGTAAAAAGACAAACAAATCTATTTTAACAGCCTTATACCAATACTGATAGTAATAATCCTAATCTATTTGTAACCTTCTAAATTGTGATTTACTATAGGTGCTTTATGACATGCATACACATTTTCTTCATAATCAAGGCACATGTCTACAATGCACCTCACTGATTACATCATGTCAATAGAGTAAAAGGCCATTGTGTCAACATAAAAAAATACAACACTGTACATTTTTTATTTCCCTGTTTGGCCTAGAAACAGGATTTAGTATATATTACAGTACTAATGTTACACATTTGTGCAGAAAATTTTGGTCATGAAGAATTATGAGGAGACAGTTAAGAAATCTCTCTTTTCTAATTCTGCTGTCATTTAAATGCTACATCTGTCCACTCCTTTAAGTTACCCAGCCATTGTTTTTTCTGCACTTTTGTCTAAATTATTTAAAACTTAAAAGGTAATCACATTTTGAGACAGATGCTTACAGAAAGTGTGTTTATGTGAGAGATTTCATGAACTGCTCAACATAATTTGCTTTACAAAAGCTTGCTAATACATTAAATATGGAAAGGAAGTGCCAAAAAGCACTTAACAAAAGCTTGTCATGCAAAATGATAGTAACTTTGAAGGTCTATTGAAATGTACGCCTGTTTAGCATTTTGTTGCGTTTTAAGCTCAGATGGATTGTTCACATTAAAAAATCCCTCAGTCCACCAAAGGTGTATCAGTTTCCCCTGACATTTCCCTTTTCCAAATATTCCACATGTCCTCCAGTGTAGCAGATACACCGTATCCTTGTGTACAGTATGTATGTGAGAACAGAGTTCACACCATTTCAAACTTTGCAATAAAAAAGTCTCTAATGGCCTTTCACCACAGTTAGGAAAGGAAAAGACATGCATCTTGTTTTGTATCAAGAGATTTTCTTTGTAGTCCCACTGTTCTTTAGAATGCCCATGTGACCTTTCCACTTTTGCAGGAATAGATGAGGAAAGTATCCAGCAAGACTGAGTTGTAAAGCACCTTGAAAAGGTAAAAAAAAACAAGCAATTGGTAGTCAATGTCCTTCCTTGTCTTTGAAAAAGAGTGTAGAGAATAGGTAACTAATGCAGTGCTTTGACAAATGTTTCCAGCAATGCTGTTTCTCTAGGCTTATGTTAATATTTGTGAAACTCGTGAAGACAGAGGACATATAAAACCAATCAAGTTTTTGGTAATCTTGTTTGTTGGTTTGGTTGTGTTCTAGACTTAACTACCAACATTTTGTCCATTGGTACAGCAGTCTGATCTAGAAAACGTTTTCAACACCACCATTACATGACAAGAACAAAACCACTGCTTCAAATACTCTGAGAAGTTTGTGCTCTTGTTCAGTTTAAATATTACCAGTTATAAGACAATACTGGTGGTCCCTGGGGTGTAAAAGGCAAGTTCTGGAGTGAACAAATGCCCCCAAATCTGAGAAAAAACATCATCCAGGGCTGATAAGAAGCGCGAAAGTCTCGCAGAAATTTGAAATCAAGCAGTTACCAGACATTTCATTCTATTCCAAGACTACTCCAAGAATAAACGGGTTCCTTATCTTGTCACATGTTTGAAAGAAGTATCACCTTGTCAGGATAGATTGAAGAGCTTTTGTTTACTTACAGACCCAAGGAATAAAGCATAAAAAGTTCACGCAAACTGTGTAATAGTGACACAAAGGTATAGATGCATATATTTCAAGGTTCAGGTTTACACAGGGTTTTGGAAGCAGACTGGAATTTGCATAAAATAATTTGTACATTTTTGTTTCGTTTTCTAATTCATTCATGCATTTTTAGGATTTGATTTAGATTTTAATTGGATAAACTGGGTCCAGGATTTCTGTAGTAACATTGGTCATCAGGATAAGGTGTTTTCAAGAAGAGCTGCAGGTGAATCCAGGCTTTCAAGGACTCCTATAAACACACACATTTCTAAATTGAAAACATCATCTGAAAACCTGGCCATTTCTAAATGTAACCTATCAGATCAACACAAACCTTTAAGCCTGTGGCCAAACTGTCTTTCCAGCAGAAAGAACAAAAAATGGGGAGTTTGCAAAAGTTAGAAGCAACTGACTCTTCCAGAAAAATGCACTTTATAAACATTCTGTAGAACATTTGACTGTTTTACAAATTTTAAAAAATGTATGCATGCAACCTACAAGCCATTGCAATGTATTTAGATTTAATTATTAAGGTCTACTTCACTTTAGTAGTGTTTTTAATCAATTAATTTGAGTTTTAAGGGTTAAAATTATTTGCAAACTTTTTGGGCTGGTGTAATTTCCTTTTAAATCATTACAAACAGCGGGAAGAGCATATATAAGCTTAAAAACGAAGAGATTTTAGCAGTATTGAAAGACATTTGGAAGAAAAATATCTAGAATAATTGGAAAAGGAACCTTAATTACTTCTGAAACATCTGAATACCGTTGAGATCACAACACAGAAAAATGTTTTAAGCATTTCTGGGAATTCTCAAAAATGTATCAAAGAAGGACTTTTGGAAACTGCAGGTCTGCCTTGGAAAACGAATTCGATTCTTAATTTCCCTTTGTTCTCTATCAGTAAAAAGGATGAAGAGATGAATACTATAAACAAAAAGTGCAAAGCACAAGATGGAAAAGCTCACAAATAAAATTATTAATACTTAGATTTGTCACCACTACAGCAAACAGGCTAGGTGGGTCAAAAGGCCTCTTCTATTGTGACCTTATAGCTTATCTCCTCCCCTAAATTCATGTTCTGTTCTTGCTTGACGTCCCCATGCCTAGGTAGGGTATTTCCAGTTTAATAAAGACAATGGTGAAGAGGTGCCAATCAGCATATTCAGTAATGCCGGATGTTAAAAAACCCAACACTGGTTGGGGACTCCTTGACCGTCACAGTGACCAAGTTAGCTGTGACATCAGTGACGAAGACATGCTCAATCAAGCTGCGTGTGGGCTTCCAGTCCTGGCTGGTCTGCACAGAAATGGACATGTTCTGCCTGTTACTGGAGAAGTGGGAATCCTGGTCTGAGTCGGAACTGGTCTCGTCCTCCCCAGTGCTCATCTCGCTCAGGACCTTTGTAGGTTTGCCGCTGTCCTTCGAAGATGTCCTCTCTTGCCTTGGCTTGTTGCTTCCACCATCTGCTGACTGGTTATTCTGAGAAAAGCTCTTTTCCACTTTCCCAGTCCTTTTGTTCTGCTTTTCACCTTCAACTGGACCCTTGTTACTGTTTTCTTCAAGCTTTCCAGCATCTCCTCCAGGCTGGCTGTTTCTTGGTAAAGGATGCTGGTTCCCTGTAGTTGGGACATTTTGTCCAGAGCTGTTTGTATGCCGAGCGGTACTACCCATAGTTTTTCTGATTGGACTTCCTGTGTTCTTCAGGCTTGATCCCTGAGTGGTGCCATTCCCTGAGGGGGTGCTGCTCTGCGCGGTCTTGTTCACACTCTGTAGGTTCAGTGCCTGCAGGCTTAGTGCCTGGTTGGTGCTGCCTTTCGAAGGGGAGGGTACAGCAGCTGGCTTGCCGCTCGAGAGCCGTGCCACAGGATTCTGCCCAGGCCCCTCTTGCTTCTTCTGCCCATTTGGAGATCCAAGAGGTGGCTGGGGGGCACCCTGATTGCTGCTGGATAGTTTTGAATTGTGTAAATTAAGTGCCGCAACTCCAGAGGACTTAGAGGCAGCACTTTTCGAGTCTAACCCTGCACTACTACCTACATCAGAAACAGACAGTTTGAAGTCTGAAGCATTCTTGTTTGTAGCCAATCTGCCAAGGGAAGGGCTGGCTGTGGCTACAGGCCGGTTGGCTCCAGTTGTATTCATAGAGCTTTTCACAGAGCTGCCTTGTGTGAAAGAGCCCCCGCCTTGAGAACTGCCAGAGATAAAGTCCCTTGTACCTCTGCTCAATCCTGTGTAAGTGAAGCTAGCTGGCTGAAGTGGCTTCTTGATGCCAACTTTTGGCTCAACAGGAGAGTCTTTAGCAGCTGTCTTTAAAGCCTTGCGGGGACTCTTGCTCTGTCTAAGCGCCTTCAGCTCTGGGGGGAGGGCTTTCCTTCCTCTTTTCTTCTTCACTGGCTCTGGCTTTGCAACAAGTATCTGTGCTTTCTTCTGTGGCACTGGGTGGAGTTCACGGCTCCGCGGACCCGGCTTTGTCTTGGGGTCATTGTCTTCATCGGAGGAGGACGTCGAAGAGGACGAAGAGGAAGAGGACGAAGACGAACTTGATGAAGATGATGACGAGGAAGAGCTGCTTGATTTTGCTACTACAGGAGCCGATGCTTCCTAAACCACACGAGACAGGCGAGGGGACACTTATTAGAAATCCTGGTAGGACACTCCATCTGATTAGAACGGACTCAGGAATTTGAACTTGTTTGAACACCTTTATTATTTCGTAATGGCCTAATACAGTTATTACTTGTAAAATGAATCTTACCCCTAAACCTCAATTTCACTAATTTGGCTTTGAGGAATTGAGCAAATGAGCCAAGTTACTTTATCATTTTAAGTTCTCCATTTTAAGTCCTCCGCAGGATGTCTGTGGTTACATCTTATTCAAATCCACTAGATATTTAGGTTGTTGATACTGTCCCCAATGTCAGAAATAAATTATACTCACCATGTTTTTCCGTGGCCTTCCCCTGGGCCTTTTTCCTCTTTTGCGGAATAAAATTTCCTTTTCCTGTTCCCTGGTGATGAAGAAAAGACATTCACTATAAACAGCTACTCTTTTTAAAAGGAGCAACAGCTGTCAGTTTAGACTGAGCTCAAGAAGTACTGACAAAAGGTACTGGTTATGTTTGGCACGCGGGATAAATTATTGACATTAACAGTTTTTTTTCTATTTAATCAAAATTCAAGCCTCAAAGCAGAACTAACTTTCGGTTACGTGAACAAATAACTTTAAACCCACACAGGGAATAGCAAATGCAACCCTCAGGAAACTAATTTTTTCAGTTAAATACCCACGCTGCTTTTGTGTGTATGATTAGGTTTCCTGTGTGCAATGGAAAAAAAAATTACGAGTAGGAAAAATGTACCCCTCCATGTTTCATATTGTGGGTAGTTCAGCCACTACTTTCATAGTTTTCTAAAGCCCTTTTCCTGTATCACCGCCTTCACCTTTTCCACTTGAAATCACATCTAGTCTTGCACAGTTTGTTTCTGTGCAACTCTTTAGTTTTTTTCCACAAAGAAACAGGCAACTTGTGAACAGCTATGTGTTTAAGCCATATTACATAGGCCCTAACAGAACGTGACCAGCGATAATCAGCAGTGAGTGACCAATTCTGTGTATCAGAATTAAGACTCTGTGTCATAATGTTGTGAAATATCTCACAGTTAAATTAAAAACTAAACTACCTGCAGTGCTCTTCAGAGTAATTGGTAAATAACCATGAACAGAGAACCAGATTATACAATCATAAATCGTTGCCAATTGTAATCTGTTTTATGTTTTTCTTCTCTTCCTGTTCACTAACATTGTCCTATGCTGAATAATAATACATGTAAAACAAGAAATGTACTTACACCTACAGTATCTAAACAAAGCTTTTACATAGCAAAGTCAATTCAACTATTTGATTTCAGGCATTGTTTTAAAACTTATGTCATCGTTTGTTCTACAGCAGATGCAGTGGAAGAAAAAAAGTTTCATAACCTAAACATTACACGTTAAAATAACTCCAAGTATGAGGACGCAACAGCATATTTGTACAATGGTACAGAACACACTGTTGCATTTAATCAATCCTTGAAGGGTGGTGAAAATAACAATTACTCTAAATCTTGTGTTGCACTGCATACGCTGCCAATTCATACCATTGCCAGGCCAGTCCCACGGCACTCCCTGTAAATCATATAGTGAAAGTCAAAGCAGTCTGAACTTTCTGCCAGGGAGAAATTGTTCTCAGTATTTAAATTGTGGAAAAATCTGGACCTGGTATTTAAACTACCTGGTTATTAAACTAGCAGAAGAGAAAAAAAATCCAAAATGATATATTAAACCATTAACGATGAATTGGATGCTACTCCATCTTTATTGTCTTTCACTACAGGGCACAGCTTTCCTGTACTTTTGTTTATACACAAGATGTTTAATAGCTCTATGGCACAGACCCCTTGCTTTGAAGCTCCAGCAGTTACTCACCTCTTATGAAATGCAGCCAGCAGTCTTGGATCAAGGATGTTCTCCTCAGGCTCCCAGCTATTGTGTCTGAAATAAATTTTAAAAAAAAACTTCCAGTCATGAAATCCAGTGACACTGAAAAATAATAATAATATATGTCTGGTAAAGAAGTGCTCCAAGAAATTGTAATTTAATGTATTTTTGTGCGTGCACGTGTGTGTGTGTGTGTGTGTGTGTGGAGGGGGGGGGGGGGGGGGTCTTGGGTCATTTGGTTGTAACTTTAAATTGTAAATGTCATGTCCTTTGCCAAACCGCTTCATACCATACGCGGGAAGCTGCAGCCTACCCAGTAAACAACGAGCGCAAGGCAGGGTACACCCTGGACGGGGCGCCAGTCCATCTCAGGGCAAGTGCAAGCCAATCATACATGGTGACAATTTGGAGGCCACGGTAAAGGCCGAGGGGGGGAAATTTGGCCCAGACACCCGGATAACTCCCTACTCTTATCGAGAAATGCGCGGGGATCTTTAATGACCACTAAGAGTCAGGACCTTGGTTTAACGTCTCATCCGAAAGATGGAAATTGTAAATGTGAGTGCTGTAAATTAAATATTTGAATATTCTGACTGCCAAAGAATTGGAATTCTTTGATACATTCCTGACTGTGCTTTGTTAGTTGCCCAGTTTTAGTTACAAGTTTAGCTCTTAACTCCGATTTGTGCAATGTCTTAAGTGCTATTTTTACAATGTAATCCCATATTAATGAGTGTCTATGCATTACAATTCTTACTTTGAAAATTTAAAATGAAATTCTAACGTCATCGCCAGCAAGATTCTTTTAGTATTCAAAGAGCTATAAAAGGCTAGATTTACAACATCCCATCAAAGGGAAACTCTGAACCAAGAGAAGGTGGTGAGTTTTAAGTCTATAAAACCCACACACTTTCATTTTGACTTGGCTTCACTGCAGTTAATATAAATGAATAGTCTTCACTGCACTTGCTATGTAAATGAGCAAAGGAAAACTATAGCTGTAATGTAATTACAGAACTGTGATACAGAGCAAGACATTTCTGTATGAACAGTCTACCAACCATTATACATAAAAAAATAATGATCAGCTTAAACTGAGACATTAAAAATCATTTGTTTTTAATTAAGAATATTGTTTTTAATGTCTTAAAGTATTACCAATGAAAAACTTCTTTACAGTCACTTTATATTTTACCTAAATTATTTTGTTACACATAAAACAGATGTCATATAAAACATATGTTACACATAATACAGATGTCCAGATATTTTACGTCTAGATTACATATGTTAGTTAATTAGAATGTATTTTGGTTATAAGTGTTGTGTTAGTATGAATTTTAAAGTATATTTGAATAATAAAGTGTAAATATAAAGAGAAAGGGCAGGTGTATCTTCACCGCTTAAACTTCATGATGTCACTCGCTTCTCATAACTCTCATTACTTATTTGAACATAAATCTAAACTAATATTAAAGTGTTAACATGAGAAAGCAAGAACGAAGTAACACAACAGGGATTCAACAGGAACAAACAGACTCACTGGATTGAACGTCAGATTAAAGAGGAAACTTTAGACAAGAGGGACGCAGAGCTTCAAAGTGACTAGCATTTCACAAACGCACAAAAAAACTCCCTTTGACATTAAATTGTTGGTTAATCCTTACGAAACTTGATACTTTATATCAAAGGTGACATGCAACTGAATTAAAATGTGAACAAATGATGTCATGCAAAAACACATAAGATGAACATTAAAACTGATCAGATCACATTGATCACTTTCAGATCCAGCAACACGATATTACTGCAGAGGAAACGGAACACGTAAGAAAGAGGAAGGCTACACCTCAAAGTGAATAGAGGGGCCAGACGGGCAAGGTCCCATCGATGGAGGATTAGCAGCAACAATGTGAGAGAATAGATGAGGGGGACAGGGCAGTGAAATGGGAACATGCACAAGTAAAGAAAGCCCAGAGAGCTTTGGTAGGGCAGCTGCGTCTGCAATATTGGACAGTGTTCCTTGAGTACAACATTTTTCATTTGCTTTCTCTAAAATATCAACTCGTTTTTTCCCCCCCAAAAGAGTGTGTACGTTTTTCTCCCATTATAACATTGTTAATAAGGTGCACTACATTTAGATCGAGAGGGTCAAAATATACAAATCCGATTAAAAAAAACATTTAAATCTGAATTGTTCATGCTGGGGCATGTGCAAGAGCTCAGGCATAGGTATTGTATATACACGTATTGCCATCAATAACGGTTTTTATTCAAATCAAACCTGCGTTTTCCCTCCAGAAATAAATTCAGCTTATCACACGAGACGTAATAAAAAATAGCGAATTTTAGATAAAGAAAAGCTAAATATACAGACAGCACTATTTTAACTTATACATTATTGACAAAACAACAATCAAGACAGTCCAATTCGATCACTAAAATGCCTCAAAACGCATTTCAAAAAGACCTAAAAGATTAAACATAATATAGGACAAATACGGCGCAATCGAAGTAGAATTGTTGATTTAACTGGAAGTTCTTATTTGGTTAGAAAAAGCTAAAATGTTGACCAGTTGTGTTCGTGTTTTGTTGAATGAGCGGTTACTTTTTTACGGTTCTAGCTTAAACTTGTGCTCACAGCTTTAATGAAAATTAACTACAGAAACACATCATGAGATCCTTTTTGTCTTGCAATTTTTTTCTACTGCTCATCTAGACAAAGTCTTTTACAACGAGAGGCAACTTAGAGCTCTGGAGGAGCAACAAGCGACACGTTGTTGTTGTTTTCATTGTTCGAGCCTCTAGCAGCGAGCACTTACTTAGATGACCACCCCCTCCACTTCACCAGATACTCCAACTTTCCCTGCAAAAATAAAGAGTGAAAATGTCAGCGGATCACCACAATCCTTCGTCGAGCCAATATTTTCGAATCTGAAGTATCGTTTTCGCCGAATTCTAACCTTTCTGAGCCTTTTGTTAAGGATGCATTCAGCATCAAAAACCTGTTCTCCCACGGCGCTCAACTCCTCCATGGCTACTGCAGTACTATCCCTCTTTCATTAAACGAGAAGAAAAAAAGAGGGCGGAAAGAAAACAGGCATGAAGATTGTCCCTTTGCCCGCACCGTACCCTTTTCCTTGTAGAAAACGTTTTGAGTTAGACGTCACTTTTTGTTTGTTTTTCTTGTAGTTTTTTTTTGTACCTGAAATCTTTAATTCGGCCAATCGAATTTGAGAGATTCTGATTTTGGAGAGGACGGATTATGTTTTTGGCCTTTGCCTTTACGCACAAGTATAGACGTGCATGTTGTTTTAGGTCAGCCTCATAATTAAATTGGGTTCAAAGTGTAGGGCTGCTGGCAGTTTGAAATCCTTTTAATTGCAACCAAGAGCAGAGCCACAAAGAATATGCCTATCTTGGGTTATTCGCTGCTGCCGATAATTATACGGCTTTACTTAAAACGGAATTAAAAGAACGTAGCAACACAGCGTTTTAAACACATTTTTAATGTAATATACAGATTATGGGACTTTACATTTATTTTAAAAACGTGTGTAAAATAAATTACTTGGTTGAACATTTAGCAGGTTTAGTGACTTGAAACATATCTATTCGGAAAAAACGCGCGAGGTTTTATTGTAATAATTATTTTTAGCCTACTACTGGAACTACTAAGAACACTTTTGCATGTGTTTTGTAACTTACCATTAACAACTTATTTTAAGATCGATTGGTAAACAACAAGAAAAACGTATTTCCTGCGTTCAAAAGTTAAGCTAAAACAAATGTTGACCGATAGTTCCTAGAAAGAATAATTTTAAAAATACGTTGAGCCTTGATTGATTTTAGTGCCACTCGCTGGGTGAAAATGGGATAACTTGTTCTTCATGTTAAGACGATAAGAAAGGATAACAAACGAGAAGTAATCTCGCCAGGTTGATAGTAAGTAGCTAGTTGACCCGACGATCTCATCAAGCCCACCAGGATATCGGCTTTAACAACATGGCTGGGTAGCTCGTCCCATACTCCCAATCTTTTGGGTAAAGAAATGCTAGCTGTTCTTATTTTTAAACACACTTCCACATGATTTCCACTTGTGTGCTCTGCTTTGTGTTTCCCTGTTCGTGATGTTTATCGGAAATGCAAAGTAACTTTCTTCTTTCCTGCATTCAGCAAAATTGTAGTGTTATATTACGTTAAAATAGAAAGCAATATGTATTTATTGTGTGTGAAATGCTGTTTCTGTTAAGTTGATATATTATCAAGTAAATGGGAGTTTTGAATAGAACCAATTTTATAGCGGATAGATAAGAGACCATCTAAAATATTCACGTGTAAAAACTAAATAGGTATGTAATATTAGACATGTACATGACACCTACAGTATAATGCATCTATAATATATAGTGAAATGAGCACACAAAATCAATAATGTGTTATTCAGCCGCATAGTTCACAAATACAGCTCTTCTATACATTCTGTAGTTACTGTATCTGTTATGTCCTGTTTACTGTGATCTAAAGTATCCATTACCATGTTAGAAATTTTCAATGGCTCACAAGACCATTTAATGTGAAATTTCTCATGTTTCCTTCTCATGTTTAATGACACTTTTTCACAACTTTGCGGATACTTTTATCATCACTTATTGCATTTATTAATTCCTTTCCACTAGAAACTACTTAATGAACTTTTCTCATGACAAGCTGTAGTGAAAGAAGATATTTCTACAGGTTCTGAGTCTTCAAGGCTTCTTTACAGATTATTACTCCTTTATGGGTTTTGGCACCATAGCAATGAAGACTAATTCACACACTTTATAACAAAATTAAAATCTTGTATTTCTTTTACTGCTGTTGGAATATTCTGTGAAAAATAGCAGTTTAATGTCATTTGTTTGCCTTGCCATTTTTTAGAATATTCCTGAGATTAGTTTTAAAATTTATTTTTTATTGTCCCTTTATGGAAGGTATACCTATTTAAAAGCTTCCATTTTGACAGTTTTGTATGAAGAAAATAGAAAAAAGAGATACTTTCTTTAAATCTGTAGTAAACATTTCTTCTGTAAGGCAAAATCCTGAGAATTTGGTTTTGAAATGGCAGTCAAGATTAGTACAAATTCAAGAGAATTATGTCTGTGATGGTATGATTCAGCAAATACTGTAAATTCAGGCTTGTGGCGCCTTTCATTGTGTATGAAAGTCGATGGAGTTTTTAAAATTTGTTTCTTCATTTATTGTTTTGTTCATTTTTCATGAGTGATCCGTTGTCCCTGTAAAAGGGTTTTCTGTTCATTATATTTCCCGTTCATGATACTCAATGAATCTGAAGTTAAGCCAGCTTTGCAAGAAAAAAACATTAAATAATTCAATAAAAATAAAGTGATGCACATCCAAATATCCGTCATAACACTTCTTTGTACTGTTTAAGAATAATATGCTTGTTTTGTGATGCTGTCCATGGCCTGCAATTTCATTATCAGAGAAGTACTTTCTCAAAAGCCAACATGAATATTACCTCTCAATTTTTTTAGAAAGGCCTCCAGTTTACAAGGTAATGCTATTATTAGTAGCACTGTAGGCATTGTAGGGAAATTATTATTTTTTTGCTGAATTAGTTAAACCTATTATTCAATAGGACTGAATCACAATTCATTGGCTTGATAAGATGTGATCCCTTATCTACATAAGGTTTTCTATATGATGATGCAAAATGTCAACTGTGTCCAAGGCATAAATTACTTATGTCCTGAAAATAACATATAGCTTCTTAGATAAAGAAGATAACAATAGCATATATACCAGGCATAGCTAACTTAAGAACTTGACAAGTCCGACTAGTACATAGGATGCAACATTTGTTCTTGGTGTCCTGTTGTGAAATGGAGGTCTCACTGAAGTTTGCTAGCATGTTCATCAGTAGTGTTCACAAGGTCAGATGTGGTGCTCTTCATATTCTAAACAGCACTATCAAAATCTTGATTGTTTTGTCTTGGGGCATTTTTCATCTGGACCATTCTCCTTGGATCTGTAAAAAAAAAACAGGATTCAAAGTATGTGGTACAGTATACAGCTACACTGACTTCAGTGTCCATTGTCCTTGTCCGTAAACACATTGTCCCCACAGTTTTACTTACATGTGAAGCAATTCAATTATTTCTTTGCACCATTTAATAGGCCATCTAAGTTGCTTGTATTAATATAGTGTATTTCTCGGGAAACCTGGCAAATTCTAATGTGATAGGTTTTGTCATTGAATATTTTGAATGCTCTTGAAAAAGACCTGTATGTGTACTGAAAGTGCTTGTGTAATGCTTTGCTGATTGTGTTACTATGAATGAGTCGTATAATCAAATACAAAGAAGAAGTTGCAACTTCTTATTATTGCCTTTTCTTGTTTGTGACACAGCCATCTCAGGCCAATACTCCTCAGTTAAGAGAAATTTAATTGAATTTATGGGCACTTTTAGGTACTGCAGCTCTAGGACATGTCCAAGTATGGGTTTAGAGGGTAGGTATTTGTTTTTTTAATTTTTCAGAGTTTGTTCCAGTAAAAAGACAAGGAGTGAATTAGGAAGGTAAAGGTAAAAGATTTAATGAATCTTGTAATAAGCTAGGAAATGCCCCCCACCACCACCAATGTTATCGTTCTTATATGGTGTATGGTGTCCAGAGACGTTTTCACAAAAGATAAAATGAAAAAAGTGCAAAAAAATATTTTTTTGCTGTCTGCGGTAGAAGTCCTGCAACAAATGCTGGCCTTGCTTTGAACCTGCTATCTAGTGAGGCAAACCTGCACACAGACTATCCTTCTCTGCACCACAGATGTGTGAAATTTGTTAGAACAAACTAGCTGCTGTCATAGGTGAACCTGCAGACTTTCTCACCGCATTAGTGGAACAAAGGTAGCCAGTGTTTGAAAGTATTTTTAACAACCACAGTATTCATCTTCCACAAAAAACCTAAACTAACATTAAGCCACGGAAAGCTACTGGTCCCAAAGAGAAACTACATTTTCTTTATAAATCTTTGTCACAGCTGAAACTCATTTACAAGAACTGATTGGCTTTCTTGTGCTTATGCCAAGACACCTTCTAGTCTGTTTATCCCATTATCTATGTGGGTTCCCATTAATGTACTTTTTGCATTCTTGAGATCTATGATAGTGATTTGATTTTTTTAATGATGGATTCTGGGTACCCCATCACTTTTCCTGTTCAGATGAGATTCTTATGTTTCTTCATCAGGCCAAGGTTTATGCTGCATCATGCTTTCTGTATTCACAATGAACTATATTCTGTCTGTTAGAACCAACACAAGTTTTGTTTTAACACACTAGTTAGGAAAAGAGCTGTGGTGGCTTTTTGTTTTCTGACAAGGCAAAGAGGGAACTTAGCACAGAGATGGAACAAAAGCTGCAGAAAGTTGCTGTTTGTACCTGTGTTGGCTCTTTCTCCGTTTGTGTACAGTGTGGACAGTGATGATAAGAAACACCACCACCAGGAACCCTGCTGCTGCAGTCAAACCAATGAATACCTGGGTCAGGACACCAAAGCCTTCAAGACACATCAGAGAGGGGAACAATAGAAAGACCTGTTAGCAGCAGTAAAAATCAAAACATAAATTTGGGTGACAGTAGCACCACTGTTTAAAATTACTACTGTTTTGGGTTAGTAGTACAGTATGACTTTACTCTACATTCAAATTTGCTTCTGCTGCAGTAGATTAGGTCATCGGATAAATGCCTCTGCTCAATAATTGTTTTGAGGCATTTCCTAGAGATCAACGTAACAGCCAGCCTAATGTGATTCATGAAGTGCTCTGTTTACAGACCAGTGTGCTCATTTAGCAATCCTAAATCTTTAAGGGTTTCTGCTTATTTATTAATTTATCTGACTGGGTTAGACAATGTTGGCACAGTCAACAGTACCTATAAAAATGTATGTGTGGATACATCTGTGTGTAGGAGCTGTGGTGGGGATGAAGTAACTCTTATTTATTGTCCTCATTGTCAGTCTTCAACAGATGTCCTCCACACCATTAGATGCATTACTGTGCCCATTTATGACACATGTTTTACAGCATTATTCTTTGGGATTGCAGATGCCTTTCACAACATTGGTTAAAGCATAAAAACACTCATCAGGCTGTAAAAAGATAAGATATAGATGACTTAGCAATGATTAGTTATCTGATTGAAAGACACATGGGTTGCCTTGTCTCATCTTACAGTATAATTGCCACTTGATTCAGATTTATCTCGGGTTGTTCAAACATTTCCCTCTGTCCTCCAGACAATTTATATACAGTAATTCTTTCTTGATGAGGTAAATGAACAAAGTTTATTTAGTGAGAGTCTTTGAGTAAAATTGCATTAATAGCATTATATTTTCTAATGCATTTAAAATATATATTTTGCCCTTTAGGAGAATATAGGGATTCTAAAGAGATTTATTATAATTGCTATTTATTTGGGTTCCCATTAATTTGTGAGTTTACATGAAGTGGTAATATTATGCTGTGAGAGGTGCTAGCTGTGCCTAAAAGGGTACCTGCTGACAGTTAAATGTGTAGCCTTTTACATAAAGGTGGTATCTTAGCCACCTTTTTTTACCTTAAACTGAGTATTTACCCTATTATTTTGGGGACATTTATTCAAGTGCTCAGCTCAGAAAGCCTGAAGTTGGAACAATTCAAAAACTTCTTCCCAGCACATCCATAAAGCTAGGTGGCTATATTTTGTACCGCTAAATACAGATTAAAGGCCATTTGCTTAAAACAATATGGGGCAAATGTCCAAAGAAGATTAGCCTGGAACTGTTTCTGCATAACAAAGGGAAAATATTGAATGGTCAGGGTGGAACAAGGCAAAATGTTTATGATGTTTGCATCTCTGAAAAGTGAATAGCTAGTTCTTGGGGTTAAGAAATTCTTAAGAAATTTATAAATTGATTAATTCTTGTTGCAACATGTTAATTCTATATACAGTATTACTCTTTATTGGATCATTAACTTTATACCTAAAAATACTAAGATTATTCAGTTTTATGTGTAAGTCTAAAGTTAATTGTCTGGGTTAATTGGCCTTTGTCGTATCTTTTCTCAGACTTCTGAAACTGTGTGAAGTGCTTGAGCTGACAGCCATCTGAGAGATTACAGTCTTGTCAGATGGGCAGAAACAAATACTGCAACGTGTTTGTGGGCTGCAGATCAGGATTAATTTCCTACAAATTGACTTGGTTTCTCTTCTGTTGTTGTTATGTGTAATATAGAAAGGAAAGTTCTAAACTGTCATCTTAAGTAACTCAAAGTTGTATTACTTAAAATGTGTGTGGAAAAACAAGTACAGTACATCTGCGTTATTAAAGGAAGAATACAAGTAGCTTTTATTGTAATTGATGTGTAATAATAGTGGATGCGCATTTTTCTTCCCAAATTACTCCCCCTTTGATTAATAATATGTCCAGGTAATTTCTAAAACAGTTGTTATTGGTTGTTTCAACCTACTAATTTTGAATCTGTTATTATGTTCTAAAGCGCCACTGAGGATGTTTTGTTCTTAAATGTAAAAAGGATTTTTAATGTTAATAATAATAATATAATCTCAGTACCAGCTAAGGAACTGGGTGCAAATTGGGTTTCCTTGCCCCATTTCATTTAAAAAACAGCTGATGTTGATTGGGGCTTTAATTGTATATTTTACATATGGAAATACTAGAACAGGCAGACTCTGTTGACCAAGGTTTTGAAACTTGTCGCTGACACAGATGAATGAAGTAATACGACGATACAGTGGGCAGTAGTGTACAGTAATTACAGTTTTGCTGTTTACCTTCATTTGTTTTTGTTTTCAGTATGTTCCGGGTTACCTCCAGTGACCCATCATTGGGTTCGGGCTGAATGCGCAGCAGGTGACACATCAGTGCGTACACATGTACAGTTTCAAAGGGCTCCACCTCTAGGTTCTTCTTAAAATCTGGCCCTACTGCCCGAAAAATTGTCTTCATGTCCATGGCTTCATTATCAAAGCCATGTTCCCCCTTGTGGAACTGTACTGGAATCAACTTAGGAAACAACAATAAAAATACGTTACTTTAGAGATTACTTTTACATTCATTGCTCAACGTAGTCGGTGGCACTCAATTGAATTGACCAGTCTGTATGTTTCTTGCCAAATAAATCAAACGTGAATATGTAAGATGGTATTTGGAATCTATTCTTATTATAAAACTTTAAAAAATATTTTAAAGGCTGGTTATTTGCTTCAAGAGCATGCAGTGTAAATACAATGCGCGCTTATTCAAGGTAAAAATGCACAAGAAAAAGCAGGAGCCAAATGTTTTTGTTTTTGTAAGAGATCGAGCTATTTCTGTAAATGCACCATTCGTTTTGAGATTTTTAATTAACTTTTATTACTTTTTATTTTAATTAAACCGATTAGAAATGATAGTTTCCCCAATAAAATATCACTTTACACATGCTTTTTGTGTAATGATCTGATAGGAGTACATGTTCATATCACGACCAGCAGAGGGCGATACTGTCTCACTAAAAATTTAATCCTTCTGAGTTTACAACAGCGGCATTTTAAACATTTAACGTTTATTTCAATTAGTAGAAGAATTAATTTAATTTTAAATTAGTTGAATACTATATATGAGCTGTTAATAGAACAGATTAGACACATCTTAATTTAATGCTTAATTTGAAAAAACAGTTCAGATTTCATAATGATGAAAATATGGATTATTAAAATATTCTTCTTTGTTGTCCTTCCCGCTGCACAATTAGCTTAATTTTATCAGCTATTACTACAATAGCGATTAAATTTATCCCCATTATCGAATACTGTAGTATGGCTTTGTTAATGATTGTTACACAGAAGTCAGTGAGGGAAAGATAAACATTAACTGTCATACAGTACAAACTATATTTAAAAGCATGGTTAAAAAAAAAAACTTTTGAGTAACAGCTCACTTCAGCAAACAGCTTGATGTTGAGGTCTATATTTTATGTTCTTTTCCCTTGAGTGTTTCTGATTGTAAGTTTAACTGGAAAAGAGGTTTAGGGTAGTTTATGTTTAAACAAATCAACTGAAAAATGATACAGAAACCAGATGCACTCTCAATGAGATTCCCTTTAATTGTATTTTTTATCTGGTATATTTGCCAAAACCTTCCTTTTATTGTAATTTGCTTTAAAAACAAACTATGTTTTTTGTCATTATTGAGAATAAAGTACTTTCCTTCAGCTGAATCATGCGCTATAGTTGAAAAACAAATGAGTAAATTGTCCATGCAAAACTTGAAAACAGTTTGCTTAGTATTGAACATCTTAAAATCAGTTATAAGCAGTCATTATATGTTTTATTGTAAGAACATTTTGTCCATATACCCCATTTTCTAGTTATTACCTAATTAATCCAAGGATCTCACCCAGCCATTTCATGAAGGAAACCAGGTTATTTTCTTCAGTAACATGGCTGTGTAGCTTGTTCCATACTCACTCAGCCATTTGTGCACGGACTTCCTGTTCTCATTTTAAACAGATTTCCACATCGTTTTCACTTGTGTCCTCTGGTTCATGTTTCACTCTTCATTCTGTCCAAGTCCACTGGGTTAATTTGATCAATGCCTTTGATGATTTTGAATTAGGGTTTTCACAGATTCCCTCATAGTTATCTCTGTTTAAGACTAAACTGTTTCAGCTTCTTCAGTCTATGAATATAGGATATTCTCTTAAATCCCAGAATATATCTGGTGGCTAATATATTCTCTGGACTGATGGCAGACCAGAAAGATCTTTTCTATAACATGGTAACTTAAATTGTACATAATATTCTGAATAAGACTCTGTTAGTACATTGTACAGTATAACCCTTGATTTAAAATCTACAATTTTAACTTTCTTCTTTCTTTGCCTTTTTATTGCCTTCTCACATTGTTTAGAGGATATAAATGATGTGAACATATTATCTCCAGCTTTTTCATAAGCAGCCTCTTTAAACACTGTACTTCCTATTTTGAATTTGTAGTTATATTTCTGCTACCTACAGATAATACTCTGCATTTCTTGAATGTTATCAAGATCTTTTGAATTTTTATTTCCTGCTTCAGTAGCGTCTGCTATTCCTCTTATTTTGGTGTGGCCTGTAAACCTGTCTAGTATACCAGCTGTACCTGAATCTAGATCATTGACATAAATTAGGAAGAAAAGTGGTTTTAGTACAGACTGTGCTACCACCCAATATGAGCTTTCAGCCCAGATCTATACTTTTTATTTTTAATTAACCTTTTCTCAGTCCACATGCTAACCAGTTGTATAAAAAAAAACTAGCACCCGATTGTACTTGTCCTGAGGGAATGTTTTTTTAATGTAGAGTACATCAGTACTAGGGATGGCAATAGTTACCCTTCAATCCAATCTAATCAACATATAGTTTTCTTTTTCTAAATCTGTAGTAATTTTTTCCTCAAAGACGCAAGCAACCAAGATGATTGTGCTTTCTACCAGACATTAACGCTTATATAACAGTGATAGGAAAAAAGTCATATACAGTATGGTTTTTCAAAACAACAGGGACTCCCTTATTTTTAATACTTCATACTAGTCATTTCAAGAAAACCCCAGAATAGTGTTTGCATGAATGTATGGTGATTTCCTCGCTATATCCCAGCAGGGACTGAGTTGATAAAATGCAGTTGCTTGTTACGGGATTAATAGTCTGTTTTCACTTGCCACTGGGAGTGAGATGAAAACAAAATCACTCCCTTTAGTTTCCAGGAGCCCCAGAGAGATATGAAAATTTTCCATTATCAGTCTCAGACTGTAAACTCATAATGCAAACAAAGAAAAATCTCTGCCCTCCTGTTGGAATTATAAAGAGGTTAGTAAAGGCAAGCAATGCATGGATGTGGGTGCTAATCTGCGAACTTCATGTTTGCACTATAATTGTACAAGTTGTTGCCAGTGTGAAGAAGGTAGAAGAATTTTTAGCATACTCACCCCATTTATGACATATCCTGGATCTGCATATAGAAACAGGGGCAGAATGCGGGAGTTTTTTGAGTAGTGCAGTCGACTGGGCATTTCCTCCTTCTTATACACATGCAGTTTTGGGTGTGCGTTCTTCAGGGCATTATAGACCTTATCGAGCAGGCCTTCCTTGGGGAGCAGAAGGCTGGCAGGGCCGTAATCCACAATGTGGAACTGGAGGTCCCTGAAGGAAAATCCTGGGATCTTGGAGAGGATGATCTCTTGGACTACTGGTGCTCTGTGGACAGTGCTCATTCCGTGGTCAGCAGTGATGATGATGTTAAGGTGGTCCGTGAGGCTGCGCCGGTCAACAATGCTGCGTATGTACCCCACAGTACGGTCGACCTGCTTTACCATGTTCCTTCTCTGGGGGGAGTCAGGTCCGTATTTGTGTCCGGTGCTATCGGGCTCTCCGAAATACAGTGCCACGAAGTCCAGGTGCTGCACCGTGAACCAGTCCATCACCTTGTCCACGTTCTCCCGCCACTGAGTCTCATTGGAATAGTCATAGAAACGTGGCTCCACCTCACTCAGATGGGCCTTCTCACCCTGGTAGGTGGCAGCAGTGCCAGGGAAATGGAGCGAACCTGCCTTCAGACCCTGGGTGGAGGACATCATGCACATCGCCAGAGTGAGACACAGACAGAGGACATGGCAATGCTATTTTTCAGGATGCTTTGGAAGAAACATATTTTCTCTCATGCATGCAAGGACCATCTGTCAGAACCCATTTTTCAGAAGTTCTGCTCATGTCAGGACAGTTGTTTTGTAATTGCTACCAGTGTGCTATTCATTCAACTACTAAATTCTATTAGAAAAACTGATAGTTGAACGTTTAAGCAATGCTGATATACGTCATTAAACCATAGTCCAGTAGATAACTTTTAACTCGCAACTCGTTGTCATCATAGAGTAGGTATCAATGATTCATCTGCAATATTCTAACACTGATATAGAAATTTTAACCTCTAAACTATAAATCCATGACAGGGCACTTCACCCTGTTTTTCAAGCTAGCCTGTCATGAACACTTAACTAAATCAAGATAGCTGAGGTAGGGTCCATTTTAACTCAGCTTGCTCTTCATAACAAGCACTCTTGTTAACAGAACAGTTTGTAAAATTACTCGTTTGTCTAAAATATCTTGTTTTCTTTTTTCCCAAAGCTACCATATCCTGAAATCACCTCAATTATTCAAATTAGGAAAGAGATCTTTGTACTCTTTCAATATGCTATTACTTTAGTTCAAAACTAGACTAGATTGCATTATCTGAAGCTTAGTTTACAGGATTTGTACTCCATTGTGGCTTTTTTGTGACATTTTTAGCAATACTGTACACAATCTTTACCTGTCTTTGTGCTGTGATCCAGATAGGTACACTGCCATTGTCCCACCATTCATTAACAAACTGAGTCATGTAGTATGGCTTTTTCTCTCCGGTGGTTGTGTTAAACCACATGTTGTGAATCACACCATGGTTCTCCACATACTTCCCTGAAAAAAGTAAAATTGTACTAAATTTTACAGCTTAGGAGAGATGGCAATGGCTATTTGCTGTAGGGCAGTCGTTAAAAGAGGAATATTAGTTCATGACTGCAACAATAAGCAACCATCTATCTATCCATCCATCTATTTTATAACCCCTTTATGCAAATGAGGGTTGCAGCCAATCTTGGCAAGCAACAGGTGCATGGTGGGATAAACTCTGGACAGGATGCCAGTCCAGTCCATTGGGCATCAGATAGACAAAAACTCAGACACACACTTTCTCACCAGGGCCAACTTTCTCAGAAGCCAGTTAACTTACCAGTATGTTTGACTGCAAACATGACTGCAGGATAAAACCAGTGGGCTTGGAGGAACGCAAACACAGAGAACATAAAAACTCCATGCATCTAACACCAATGCTAACCACCACCATGCCACCCCCACTACAATAAGCATTTCTCAACAAAGAAGAGTTCCCCTGGGGAATCTAGGTGATAAAGGAAAACGGTTTAATAAGCAAAGAGGTCACCTGTAATCAAAGTGAAGTGTGAAGGGCTGGTGATGGAGATGAACGGTGGTGTGGCATATGTGGCCTTGATCCCATCCTGCGCCATGGCGTCCAAATTTGGCGTGTCCACATCCTGGTCATAATCCCATCGGAAGCCATCGAAAGAGATGAGCAGCAGCTTGTTTCGACAACAGGGAGCAGTGCTGCTCAGTGGAGCTCTGAGGGCCAGAGACGCCAGCAGGAAGCACACAGACAGCATCAACACCATGATCAGCACACTGCCAGCTGCACACACTGCTTCTTCCTTGCAGCCCTCTGAGTGCACTGCTCCTATGCACATGGCTTATGATGAGCAAAGTTTTCCTGCTTATCTAATCACAAAGTTTATCTCCTTTGCCAGATTGCAATTGTTCAGCAGCTTTTTTTTTGCTTCATTGGCTCGTTTAAGTGATTGTTTTTTCTTATTTCAATTATTGTTCTCTAAGCTATTGCATCTTGACTAAATGATTATTCTTTGATTTTCCGCCATATAAAGATGGTGACAAGAACAAAATCAAAATCAAAATGATATCGCATGAAAGTAGCATGCTGATGCGTTTATCACAGTTATACTAAATAATATTTTAATATTCTAATGTGTTCTGAAAATATTCTCTCATGCCAAAAAATATTAGTCCACTTCTGCTGGTAGTCTTTTGTTTTGATAGTTCTGTCCAAACCCTGTCTAGGAATATGTTTTATTCTTTATAACAGTATTGTGGTGTTATGAAAAATTAGAAAATATGGTGTACACGTGAGAATTTAAAACAAAAAGCACTCCTAATACATGAAACACTGCAAACAGTTTCTTAGGCTTCCCTGCATGTTTCAACCTACCATGTTTGGAGCTATTTGGTAAAATACTTTCTGTGCCTTTTTAGAAAAGGGTTTTTGAATTCACTGAACAGGCCTCTCTGTTGTGGTCAACTCTATTATATGTCTAAAATGTAATGGAAAATCTGTCCTAGTATATGTCTTTAGAACAAAGTTACTAGGTAGACCAGTTATCCTAAGAATTTTTTCCACTCCCTGGAAGCCTAATATAATGAAAAAATGAACTCTTAAGATAAACTAGTAACGAAAACAACTGCAATTATTGTTGAGGTTTAAAAAATTTAAACGAAAAAGCTGTATAAAACAAATGCCTAGGAACCTGAAAGCTTCAAGTGTATGAACAAAGTTCCAGCTATCCAACTTTGAAGCAATTCCTTGTGTTCAGCTGAAATGATGAATTTAAACAGATAAACAGCGGACATTTGAAGTTTGTTGAGTCAATGAATGTTTCTGCTGCTGTCTGGAATTTTTTTTTTTAAGAATTGATCTTCCTGTTCTCAGCAGCGCAAAATATGAAGTGAGCTGAGAGCAGGATCACTAGTCAGGTCACAGGGATAACTACAGTCACAGAACTCTGTCGCACATTTCTTGCAGGATACAGTATAAGAGTAGTTGTTCCATTTAAGAATTTCCCTATTTTTTGTAATCCATCCCTCTGTCTTGGTGATAAAAACAAGTTGAGAGTGAATTATCTTTGAATTTTCACTCTAATGTACATCTGTATTTTGTAGTTTCAAATAAATTTGTTTAATTGACCTTGGATGAGTGCATCACTTTTCCAATAAGAAAGCAATTGACTGTAGATGATTTATTTAAAATGTGAAAGATTTCAACCATATTTGTGTGTGCATTTGTAACTGTAATCATGAAAAACAGACGTGCTCATCCAGAGTTAATGTGGGTTTTTTTCAAAATCCCAAAAGACTGTAACTGCAAGGTTATTGGTGGTTGAAAATTCACTCTCATCTTTGTTGTCTTAAATTAAAACCCATCATCATAAAGTATTTTAATGGGGAGATTATGAAATAAAAATATTCAGTGAAAGTTCTGAAGGAAAGTACGGCTGTAACTGTGTCTTGCATGGTTTCCTGTTGGTGGGGGTAACCACCTAATGCATTTCACTGCCGCTTTGTCTGTGTTTTATGATGTGCCATTATCAATGCCCATCAGATGCCCCGTGGACAAACACTTTTTTTCTGTCCTTGATTTAGGTTCAAGGAAGACATTTTATCTTTTGAAAGATAAGATAAAGAGGTTATAAGAACTCATTATACTCTTTTACAGTATATTCATTAACTTATACTTGGCATTTGTTCAGTTCATATCATCCTGTAGTAACCTTTAACTCAGTCAAGCCTCCAAAAGGTTGTTAAATGCTCTAGAGCAGGGGTCTCAAACTCAGATGAATATGGGGGCCGCATTAGATAAAATGCGCTAATCGGCGGCCACATTCATACACATACAAAATGCATCATATATTAAAAAATTACTTGAAACTGAAATTTTTATTTGAAACATGTTGGTTAACTTTACTCAATATTCTCGACATCATGTAAAATTATTTCTGAAGTTCTTAATTCTGGCTGGCTTTGTTGACATAGTTGACTTTGTTTTGCATAGACCAGAATGTCAACATTAGGTCTGATATCATGTGATGTAGCCAATCACAATGTTGTTCGTAAATGTTTATCAGTGAGCCTCGACCGTAAAACTGACTTGTTGATCTTCATTGACGTAAAAATCTGTTCACATATGTACTGCCAAACTTTACTAAGATTCTAGCAGACGCAGAGACTCTTAAACCTTTCTGTCTTTCTTTATTGATAGCACTCCCTCAGCTGGAAATCAGGTAACAGAGATGTACACATCAGCTCCTCGGCTTTAATGCACTCACAAGGGCTGTGAATAGGACAGGTACCGCAGGGTTAGGGTAGTTACAAGACAAGGGACAAAACACCAGTAAACAATTAACTACTATTGACATTAGGTTTTATAGTCACTATTCACATAGGTAAGGTAACCTGGTTCCACCTACTGGCCTACTGTTTTGCTGTCATCTACAGTGAGCACTTTATATTGATGAATCGTATGACGTTTGTCACACAATGGCCTGAGGAAGGCCAAACTTGGTCGTTTTAGAAAAGATTGGCTCCGCCGCAAAGCACTCAAGTAAAATAAGAGCAGTTTATTTACAGTGCTCCCAGTCCCCTACACCAGAAAAACAAAACCCCAAAAAAGAACAAAAATAATTCTTCAAAGATAAATCCTCTTTTCTTATTGCTTTCTCTCAGTTCTAAGTCACACTACCGTACTCATCAACCACCACCAACAACAACCCTCTTAGGCTGAGGGGCCAGCTTAAATAGCATGTAAGCCTCTCCCCCTCTGGAACAAACCATTTCTCTAATTCATATGCATGTGGTTCTTCCCATCCCCATAAATAAACCTTGAGAAGTGGGGTTAGGTTTGGCCTTCTTAGGCCACCATAGGCTGACCCACCCTGGAAGTACCAACACCAAACACACAGTGAGTATCATCCATTTTGAGAGCGCTTTCAATTCATACCACAATACTCACTCATTCCTGTGTTTAAGTATGTGTTTTATATGTGTGAATGTATATGAAATTAAGTAATAGCAGTTACTAGTCAAGCCCTGAGTCCCTCAGGAACTTATCTAGCAACTGCTCTATAGAATTTATATGAATAGTGTATATCCTGTGCTACCTGTACCTCGTGACAGGCTCCTTTGTCACAACGTTGAGGGGAATTTTATGGTATAATGAATATTATGGTCATTACATTATCTTTCTATAAGCCTGCCTCCCTGTGACTGTGTCTACACTTACTGTACCAGTCTTGATATTATATTGGAGATTGATGAATTAACTTAATAAATAACTTAATAATAATTTATCTTAGCCACGCTAATTATTCTTTAAGTCTGTCATTAGAAGCTATAAATGTGAGTAGATGATGCCATGTCTGAACTTTTAGCTTGGCTTAAATCTTTGCTTGCTGAGATTTCCATGTGTCTTATTGCTTGTTTCCTAATATGTTTGGATTCCAAAATGCATTAAATTGTGGTTTCACTTAGAGGGCTATAAAATCTTTAATTAAAAGACACATTGCAAGGTATGTTGCACTCACTTGCCTCTGTGTAGGTTTTTTGCTAACTCCGTCATGACCTCAACATCTCATCACGAGGACCAGTTTAAGACTCCTGTTTGGTACCGATCGGAAAGTATGATCTACAGCAGCTAGAGTGCAAAACTGACAAGGTTATTTATAGAGGTCTGGCATGTAGGAACTTCATTGAAATTGATGAACTGTCTTCTTAGGAAATTCTAGTGCAATGGAAAAGACACTGGGAACGGGATACATTTCTTGAAGAGTAAAGTCTCACACTGAGATGTAAAAAAAAACAATAAGCAAGAGACCCTCACCTCTGGGTCTAGCTTGGTAACAGAACAACAGCGATTAAAGATTTAAGAGGTATTATCATCAGTTACAACTACCTTTCACACTGGAACAGAACACTGCTTTTATCAGCCCTGCCTCTTTGCTGCCTTTCTCAGAAATAGTTTTAGCAACAGGGAGGTTTTGTAGTGTACTTTTCAATTTCAAATTGAATTTTCATTCAGTTCTATTTCTTGTAGAAGATTGAGGTTATAGATGCCCTCCAACAAGCCAAAACAGGATTGTTTTGGCAGCTGTCATGAACAGCTGTGAGATCTCATAACCACCCTCCTGTTAAGCTTCACCTCGTAGTTGCCCTGAGCAGCTCTGTCATTCTCTTTCTGTTGTTGGAAGCTAATAATTCATTTCCCTAATCCATTTCTAGAGTTCATATTGTCAGTCGACCAAGCAGCTATTTTTTAGCACTTTAATTAAATGCCAAGTCTTTAGCTGAGATATGAAATTCATTTGCCTTTGTGTTGTTTTACTCCAGACAGTAATTTATGTTTCTTCTGTCTTTACGTTTTACAGACCGATACAAATGAAAGATGAAAATTCATTTTTTTATCTTGTACTGTACATTCACTCTTTACTTTAGAAATTTTGTTTTGTAATTCAACAGTAATGTTGCCACTGCCCCTTGTATAAATTGCATTTACTTTTTGTATAATTATTTACACATTTAACTTTAAGATGCATTATTTGGGCTTGTGCTGTCACGGGATAGACATTTTCATGTGTTTCTTATGGGCTCCAGGCTCCACAACATGTCAGAAATTACCTGCATGAATTGGTTATTCCGAATTCAGGACAGGCTTTTACAGATTTCAACAGTGGGAGGCACCATTTGTTCGTAGGACAGGTGCCACTTTATGTGACATTTTCTTTCTATATATATTTATACAAGTATCCGTTAATTAGGATACAGTGTTTCTTTTCAAAATTGTGTTGAATTTTGTATACCCTTTGGTTAACCCCTATAGTTTGCTTTAATTCACTTTAAGCTTCAGTGGAAGATACAGCACCATTTGTAACTGTTATGTATTTTTGTTTGGATTATGCATTTCCTAGCTACACCATAGAGTAGCACTGTTATCTTGCTGATGTTGGACACACTACTATTGAGTTTACTATAAAGTAAGTGATGTAATTAAGAGAAGGGAAATAAAAAATAGTGATGCCAGATTGTGTGTGCCTTGTATTATTACATGTATAAAGGTTTCAGGGTAGAATGGAATAATGGAAACGTCTGTAAACAACGAAGATGTCTTCAATCCATACCTGTGGGAACAGTACTTAGTTGTATTCATTTGCATTTGTAATGGTTTGAAAGGCACAGACAAAAGGAACTTCATGAGGAATAACAACACCAAAGAATTAAATGTGTTTCAGAATGTTTTTTGAGTGTTCGGGCATAGTGCAATTTGGCTTAACTCGCTTGGCTAAGGTGCAAGCCCCCTGGCCATAGGACAAGGAAGTTAGGAGTGAGGATTTAACCAGCCACAAAGGTGGTGATGGGATGGAGGAGGGCTGAATGAGGTGAAATGGAGAAGAAAAGGGATTTGTTTATGGTATGCATACAGCATACTAGAGCCAAGAATGCTGGCAATGATAATGATTTAGATCTGTTGATGGCTGAGATAACATCTCTCCCAAACTTCAGAGAAGGTCAACACACACACGATGTAGAAGGTTCATAGTTAAACTTGTCTTTTGTTCCATGCAAAGAAATTTGTCACTCCTTCATTTTCTATGAATTTCACAACAGCACCTGCAACAAGTTATTTTTAGACAGTTTGTATGCCATTGTTCATTACTTCCTTTGCAGTCTGGAAATTAAGTCGCAACTCCTCCAAAACTTGATTCCTTAGTGAGCTGTTTTGTCAGATATCACTCTTTGTAAGATTTTACTATTCTCCTGAATGCTGCTACAGGTATCCAAATGTTTGACAACATACTGTACTGAATCTGAAGCCTGGAAGATACCAGGAATGGTATAGGAGTAGTGTAGACCAGATGTGTTCCATCAGATGCTCTATTTGTAGTGATTGAAATCATGGTGACTCTTTGGATATTATACACTTTTGAAACTTTAAATGACTGAGTGTTTTAAGTGAGCTAAATCAGTGACAATATGTGTATTTGTCATTTAAAGCTAAAAAAGTCATGCCTGGCCTGGAACAATCCTGAGACTGCTGTGCCACTGAGGCACCCTGCTTTAGCTGTGTGCAGGGTGTTAGAACGGCAGCCCCTTGTGTGCTGACAGTGATTTATGTGTAATTTAAAAAGTCGTTCTTTTCAAAGGAGCATGCTGCTGGCAGGGCAGCCAACCGCAACCCATTCTTGAGCAGGTTAAAAAAAAAGGGAAAAAAGAAAACCTCATTTAAATTTTCTTTACAGATCAAGGCGATCCAAGCGGTGTAAGAGTAGCTGTATCCTCTTCAACCCACTGATGTTAGCTGAAAAAACCCTGCACACTGACTTTTCAGCACTGAAGCAGCAACACGGCTAACTGCCTTGACGTGTATAACAGGGGAAGGCACGGAGGACAGGGTGTTTTCAATTCAGCAAGAAATCTTGATTTATTAAACGAATACAGCCAATGCTGGTTATGAATAAAGAATAAACAGAAAGAAGAATAATTTGGGAGTTCAAATTAAAATTAGCATAATGCCTGATGAGATAATTTTGTGTTCTCAGGACATTGTTATCCATGTGCAGACTGTGTACGTTCTGTTCAATTTGCTTTTCTTTCTGAGTCAAAAATCGGAAAACCAGAAAAGAACTCATTTTGCATTTTCCAGTTTCTGTTGAGATGCATTAAAAACATTTATTTATGTTTCGGCCTTGATTGAGTGCTGTCCTGTTTGCAATCATTGGTACCATAAAGCACATTCTTTGCTGAAAAAAAAAGTCTGAGAGTTGTGTGTCAGAAAAAAAAAGTTTTTGGCAAAATGTTATTCTGTACGTGTTAAGTTTTTGGCCTAGTTTCTGATATGTTATTTTGAATAGGAATGTGAGAAATGGGAGAATGAGTTGCAGTCAGTTTCTGGTTTCCTCCCACAGTCCAAAGTCAATATTAGTAAATATTAGTAAATCAGTAAATTCCCCTCCATATCTGTGAATGAACTGTACTGCCCAGTGCTGGACTGGTGTTCCCTCCAGGGTGTGATCCTACACTATGCCTGTAGAGTTAGGCTTTGGCTCCCCGTAGCCCTCTAAGGATTAAGTGGTTTCTGCAAATGGAAGGACATCAGAGAATGCAAAATAGCTTGATTCTTTTTCTTAAAGCCTCTGATCTGGAAGATCACTGTACATTATCCTAATTTATTTTTATTATTCTCCATCACATAACAAAAAAATCTATTTTGGTCATGAAGCAATGTTGCCTGATGTATCTGAAAAATCTTTTTCTTTTTTCACTGGGCCACTGAGACACAATGAGTGCTATTACCTTTTACCAACATGCGTGTGTCAGCTACATTGGGACACAGTATGTGGAGAGGGAGTATTATGTGCCACGTACAGTGACACAGTAGTGGAACAATTTTTCACCCTACCTTTAGAGTCACTGCGAAATTGCTAAATTAAAAGTGTGGTGTAGAGTGTGATGGGAAAAAAAGTAGAGAAATATTCTCTGCTTAATTTCTTTCCACAATTGTTTTGGACTTGTCTACCCAAGATTACTTCTGATGAATGGAACAGACTAACAATCCATTTTTAGTAATCATATAGAAGCACAGTGAAGTTTAAGTCAAATGTATATTCTGCCTCACAGTGAGAGGATTTCTACCAAATGGCATCACACTGGAAGAGATAAGCCTTCAGTCATACAGTCATGGGACTGATGTTGAAAATTCAGTGCTCCTGCATTCTAACACTTCTTAGGTACAATTGAATAAACAAGCCTTTATAAACTAAATGATAATTGAATAGGTAACAACAGCTACGATAAGTGCTATTTACTAAATTTCAGGCAATTACAAAAATTGAAGGTTTTCTCAGATTCATGCTGTGCTACAAGAGCAAGGTTCCTGGGAAGAACAAGAATAAGGCTGGCCATCTGCATTTAAAAGCCTGGCGAAACCTGCATATTGATAGCAGAAAGACTGTGTCACCTTCATCAGATACGACAAGCCAGATTGTTCTCTCTTACAGTATGTTTTCCATGGAGATAGCAATTATGTCTGATTAATTCTATATGGCTGAAACCACAAACTTTTTTCATTCTCCAGAAGAAGAAGCTCAACGTTTTGCATCCAACATACTGTATATAGCCTTGTACAGTATATAATGTACAGTATACAGTATATTGTCCAAGAGGCACAATACATGGAACCACCCTCAGGCATATTACTGTGGCAGCATGATGTTGGTGTATTTTTTCCCACTGGTATTTATAATCTTCTTTAGTGCCATTTATTCAAAAGACACTTTATATTTAATGTTTCCTTTATTTGTTATGGAAGTGAAGGTTTCACTTATTTTTTCAGTTTCTCATTTCCTTTCCATTTTCTTATTTCCTTATTGATCTGATTAATCAAAGAGTAATTGATCATGCAGTGTATTTAGTTGTTGGTAATATGTTACAGCTTAATTTATGACTGCATTTGTGCTGTTTGTGGTCTTAGGTTTAAAGAAGTACTTAAGGTATTAAAACATACTTACTGAGACAAATGAAACATTACTTTGTTGTTGTTTGACTCTTTGTATGGTTTGGGTGACAGCGGTATGGGAATCCCAGAAAGAGACTGTTTTTTTCCAGAATGTTTCATTATTTTGTTTACAAAGAGATCATAGTGCATCAGCATTGGACTGTCAGTTGTTCTTTGGTTTCCTAGTGTGATGTATGGTCAGCAGACTGTGCCATTTCATGAGGACAGGTGACAATATGTGATTAGAGGTGAAGCAGATGGGTCTTCTGGAATATAGCCAAGAATTACATTGCAGCTGTAACAAGATTGGCAAACACAAGGTATCCCTTTCTGCTCCATGAGTGGTGGAGGAGGGAGCCTAATCAGCACTGAGTGACAAGAACATGATACCAATCCTGGAGAGTTAATCCCTTTCGCAGGCTGTGGGCTGGACAGCACATGTGATAATCCTTGGGGTTAATGCACCATTCGCTCTTCTTTAGCTTCAGCGTGACAGCCACTGACAAGGGAGCATAGAAGGTCTAGCTTATCTATGCTAATGGCTGGGGCCAAGCAAACTCTTACACGCTGTCATTGGTCAGCAGCATATATAGAACCTACAGGAAAAACACAGTATTAAAAATATTGAGTTTAATTATCTTTGTGCTTGATACAAAGTGCATTGATATGTAATACATTGTGTGAAATGTATTGCTTTTAGAAAACATCAAGTAAACATGTTTTTGCTGCAAAAGTTATCCTGTCCTTTTGGGGGCATATTACTTATTCCATATTGGTAGAGTACTGAAGCAGCACCACCAGCATACTAATGAGGATCTGGATTTTAAAAGAAGATATAAAATAATTCAGCTGATATAATCACTACAAAGAGTGTAAATAAATGGGAATGAGCATGGGAGACAATTTCTCATTAATGAGGGCATTAGTTTGGGTATACTGAGAACTGGGGAAAGTTACAAATTATAGAAGACTACTCTTGATCACTTGGTTAACAGTAGTAATCCTTTTTCATGTATCATAAAGGGTGTAAGGACTTAAACATCATACATTCTGTAATTAAGTATCAGGGAGGTTATAACAAAACAGGGATGTCTCTTTCAGCCAAACAGATCAGTATTTTCGGAACTTTTTTTGGATACGCACTGAAATTACTTTTATTTTAGAAGGGATCTGGTGAATGTCATATAGTGAGGCTGATAATATTGCATCAGAATTGAAATAGAAGCAAATCTGTTCCATGTAAAGAAACTCATGATGTCTAGAGGTACAAGAATTACCATAAATGTACCACACTGGCACATTTCTAGGTATCCCTCTGGTAGACAGTAATGTTTGCTTTGTAGGGGGCAGGCTAGGAAAAGGTGTCCTGTGAGTATTTTGTCCCAGGAAAGGGTGGCATTGGGGTAGGGATAGGGGATGTTATTCATAACTATTTGTACATGAAGGAGCAAGAAAGGTTTGGAGCCATGAATCAGGAGTGAGCAGCCATCACACCGAGATTGATGAATAAAACGCATGGTTAAGTCTCATTTCATTTACAAGAGCAGCTTTGGAGGGGGAACAGAGGGTAGGGGAGGAGACAAACAACCTGTGCTGGCTGTATATTTAGTAAAATAAATACCACTAATGAATAATGTTGCTCTATAATTTTGATGGAATGAAGGGCTCAATAAGGTTGATGAACAATGCAAGAAAGAGATCTTGGTCCAGTTATGTCATGTCACTATACAGGTAGATAGTTGCTTCAACAGGGAGACACAAGCTACTGTATATAACGGTAATGCACCAGAGGTTATTGCTTGGTTACAAAAAGAGTTTTCAAACATAATTGTTTTTAAATAAGAATTTGAAAGATTAGAAATTTCAAACCGGATTTAATAATGAATTCTTGTCTCTAATAGTTAAGGGTCAGGTATTACATCCACACTCCTTCAGCCTTACCATTCTGGTTTATATGTTATTTAATTACTGCAGTGAGTGGAAATGGAATATTGAATCAGTACTGCAGCCTGGGCCAGCAGAGACAAACCTCTCGCTAGACTACAGGCCAGTATCATTTTAACAGCGATTTTTAATTTGTGTAGTTTGCAGGAAATGCCCTGAGACCTCGGTGGACACAGTTCAGCTCAGATCTAGTCATCATGGAAGCAGCAATGCATCTTCATGCATTATGCAAAGTACCAGACGGCATTCACATTGCTTTATGCAATTACACACATAATCGTGTTTCAGATAATTGCAGAGCAAGCCAATAACTGCTTTCGCTCAGTACTTGTGTTTAGGCTATAGTGGCGGATTACTGCAGAGTACACTTAAAGAGGAGCCAACCTCATATTGCATGGAATTTCTGTAATCCTTTAACTTGTCTTTTTAAAATAAATTGACCTTGAGAGTAATCTAGTCCACTTTTGTGATATTGATGCATGGTGTCTGTGTTGCTTTTTTAAAATTTAATTTCCAAATTCTCTGCAACTGTGCATATTAAGTCATTGCGTTAGCTTCTATGTCTAGATTGTTTTGATGAAACCCTTCTGCTCTTTTCAGTACTCTTTATTCTTTTTGTGACTGGATGCAAAGGCAGAAAGACTAAACCGTTTCTGTTTTATGGAAGGAATGTAACACCATGGGGTTTCCCTGTACAAGTAATTACTGATCAGGCCAGTCATGTTTCTGATTTCTCATCACTGTTACTGTAACAGCTTGGTCCACTGGGTCTCATTCCTGTACTGTGTGTAAACTAAACGAGCATTCATTTCTAATTTGATGATAATGATATTTGTTCAAGATGACCTCTTCTCACACAATGTAATTACCCCCTTTTTATATTATCTCTATTATTGGAAATCAATGACGATAAGAGAATCCCATCGAAACGCATTATTTTGAATGCTTGGTTTTTGTTACAGGGCTATTAGATTTAATACATTTTCCCTTGTTATGTTACTGCATTTCTTTTCTTCATTCATAGGCCATGGGAATGAGAAAGATGTCTAGACTGACATTAGTCATGCTGTTGCTTGCCCTCTGCTTTCACTGTCATGAAATCTTTGGAGTTTTGAACATCAGGGTGAATCAAAAGATTTATTTTTCATTTATATTCCCTCAGCACAACCAATGATATTGAAGACCCCTCCCACGTCTCCAGTCAGATGAATTCTTCCATCCGAAAGATTCTTTATGTTAAACACTTATGAATGGTGAAGAAACCACAAAATAGGAAAGATGCCCTCTGTAACCCTTTTGTGCTCAGTGCTGCTGTCTCTTTCACTCCTTCTTAATTGAGATTTTTAGACAGCACTTGGTGAGTAATCTGTTCGTTTTTATCAATTGACTGTTTTTTCCTGAGCAAGGTTGCGTGTGTCCAGTGAACTGAAAATTATTCCCATTATTCTCGCTTTATGAGATAAAAGCTTGTTTTTTTCAAAACTTCCCACCATTAAACTGCCTTCACTATGACCTCCTTGCTATACTTGCCGAGCTTATTCCATTATTGTGTTTCATAATTTAACCCCTTGTACAAGATGACCAATTAAGCTCTCACAGTAAACTACACTGCTCCACATTCTGATTGTGTAGAGCATACCGTGCTTCTTCGGTGTTAATATTTTAATAGGTGAGTGCCATTAGAGATAGCCTGATTACACAGCACAAGGCATGCTGTATCCCGTATATTAACCCATGCATCTGGGAAGATGTTGGAAGCCCAGAGGATGGTTCTTACATTAAATGGCACCTCATGAGTTCATTAGCTAGTCAGTAACCTTCACTTATCAATTTCAGCAAATAACATGGGCTCAATAGAAGATTGTAGGAAGATTATTCTACTCAACATCGTCATGCATGAAACTTAAATGAGAAGAGGGCACTTGAAAAATCCTGTTCAACTGAAAGAGATTAAGATAAATGCAGGAAAGATTCTCTTTAATAGCTAGCAAAAACTGCCTCAGACAGGTCTGCAATTTTAAACACGATGCTGTTGCCGACACAGGAGGGAGATCGATCAGGGAGGTTTTTAGCGACTGTGTGTGACTGAGCTTCAGCGGGAGAGTGTCTGCTCCAGATTATGTGGGGTCGAGCACAGGGCTGGGGACAGCCTCTGTAACTGAAACCCGATTTGACAAGTGTGGAGCCTGACTGGGTCAATCAGCCGCGTCCTCAGACTCCTAGGACAGCTGGCATTATCAGCGGCATGCCGTAGTTCAGTCTTAATCTTTCTTACTGAACATTATAAAATACTCCTTTCCCTGTTTTTTATCTGTTATGTCTTAAACCCATTGTAATGGCACATTGTGAGGCATCAAATTCTGAAGTGCTGTGTATTTTTTGTTTTTCTGTTTTTATTATATTTTTGGAATTGTCTATTTTTTTTTACATTCCTATACAGCTCTGTACTCTTTTTCAATCAAGGGGCTGTAGTGACACCTCCTGCACTTGCTGAGGAGAAAATTAGACCTGCAGACATGCTGCTCCGACATGACCATCAGCATGGGTCAGTTGCCATGTGACATGCTGCGAGCTCCACAGTGCTTGGTAGGAGGGACATGGATGATTGGAGGAGTGGTGCATCTTTTGTTGATGTCACTGCAAACCTGCAGGCTCAGGAGTCTCTGTTCTCAGAAGACCTTCCTAGCTGACTGGTGCCAGCCCTGCCCCTTTGGTGCACTGCCAGCTGTAAGCTTTTGCTTGGAAAATACTGTTCACAATGTACAGGTTGAGCCACTTGAGAGCCCCCAAACTATTAATATCTAACACAGAAATCGAAAAGTCTCCACTTGGGTTCACACCCACATGTTCAGGATCAATATATATATAGTGTATAGAGATCAATATCACGTGGAGCTCTATAAGCAAAATAGAACCAATGGCCCTGATGATTTGAAATTCTGTTTGTAGACTTGTACTGGCATTGCTAAACAGAAGCAGCCTGTGGCAGTCGGATCTTATATGATTTTCCACCAGATTACCTAACTACTGTTGTGACAGATGGGCACCTGTTCTACAGGGAGGTTTTCTGTAATCATGCTAATTTGTCCTGCTTTTTCCTGAACTTCCTGCAAGTCAGCATCTGCACCTGGCTCAGCATCTTGTTCAAGGTTTGATCTAAAATTCATGCAGACCTGCAAGCCAGAGTGCACCATCTACCCCCTGGAATTTATATTATTGTCTGACTAAAACCCTCTGTTCATCACAACATACAGCGCCAAAAAGGAAGCAGACTTATGTGATATTTTGCTTGTTTCTTTCTTTGAAAAAAGGAAGTTGTCCAGACCTTCATTAATAACTATAAACCACTAGCTTTGTTGTTATTTAGAAATGTTTTTTTTCAGTTATATCTATATTCAATCATATCTGTTTGGCTATCATGGTATCACTTAAATACAATGCTAATATCTTAATTCAGTACAAATACCCAATACATTTTTAAATCTATACTCCTTGCATTAACAACAAGTTAGTGTTTTTGTTTTCTAAAAGGAGCATAGATAAAATAAAAATTGAACAGATGCTATTTGGGTCAGAAACTTGGATGGTAGTTTGAAACATTTTGCCAACAGTGCCTTAGGTCTGAAAAAGAAATCAGCTGTCAGTACATTGGAACAGTGTGTTATTATTTAACTGCTGATTGTTCAAAATTATTATTTTTAAATTCAATCCAAATAACCAAGTACATTTCTGAAAATGTTAATTTAACATTTTAATTGAATGTTGTTTATTTTCTCCAAGGTTTATTAAGGATTAAGAAGTTAAACTGGACTTTAATAGTGTGTAGGGTGAAGAATACATACTTTACATTCTACAGAGCACAATTCTTTAGAAAGAAAGTGTCTTGATTTATTGAATTGTCATCAAACTATCTTCTTACTATACAAAATATTGAAGTTTAAAACATTATAAACATGTTTGTTATTCTAAATGGAAAATGTTATATTGGTTTCCATACTTTTCATATGCATACAAGCTTTGTATGTGTATGTGTACTGTGACAGATCCTTTGTCTCTTTGTGTGAAGTAGAAGAGATTGTAACTCTCTCAGCTGTATTCCTTTTAATACTAGATTGGTATGCTATGTGAAATAAAATGTACTTAAAAAGTGTTCTTATTTCATATACTTAAACATCAGTTTAAACTTGAAAACCGCTGATTCACAGCAAAGGGAGAACTGACACAAGCTTTTCTCAATAATACACCCCTGTCCCCCCCCACACACACAAAAGTCAGAACAAAGAGAAAAAACAATTAATCAAATAATTCTGCCCAAGAGGCTTGTCTTGAGATCCATCAAAGATAAAAATGGCAAATGGCTTTAAAACCAATCTTGGATTTTATAGCATGAGGTTGGGGGTTCTTTTCTTCATGTCCTTCTGTTAATATTGAAAAAAATGAAGGTATTGATTTTCTGCCTGTTTTTCGCTCTTGGGGGAATATTAAAATGGACAGTGAGATCTCACATGCGAGCTTGTCCCTCATGCCTAGCTCTTTGGAAGAAGTTGTAGGGCAAATGGCTCACTTTGTCTGATTCCCAGGGTCATGATAACATGGCATTTGATAGGGTAGTACAATAGGAGATCAACATATTGAAATGGACACCTGGGATGGGGCAGGGCAATAAAGGGAAAAGCTGAGGTCCTATAAAAGCAGGAGTGTCCAGTCCTTGTTCTGGAGGGTTGGTGTGTCTGCAGATTTTCAAGGTCTCTCTAAAGCAGCTGTGCTTGAAGAGATAGGATCAGCTGTTAATCAGGTCCATTTAAACCAGTAACCAGATGGCTTGTTATTCAAAAATCATATTTTAAGAGTTATGTTGGAATGCCTACCAACACTCTGGCCCTCCAGGACCAGGACTGGATACCCCTGAACTGAACAATATGTTCACAAAAAGGATAACAAATAAAATTGTACTTTGCATCTATAAATAACCATTGATTTTTCATTTCTTGTTTTAATTCTTAATACTAGAGCAAGGGAAGTTTAAAGATATTCCTGTATTTGTGTTTAAGCAGGCTATTGAACAAATTACTAAAAAAGAGCAACTATTTATCCTTAATCAACAGTAAGGCAATGCTATCTGATAGTCCTGTTTTAAGTGTAGCATTATGCCTGTAAAATGCATTTTTCACTCCTCATTACTTCCTGAGTACTAAATGGCAAAATGTGTGACAGTACACGGTTGCTAATAAATGTGTTCTTGTGTGTTTCCATGAACTTAGGTTATACTTGCATGCATAATAGGTATAGTTTTCCCCACGTATAATCACTCTGCAGCAATGTCAGTTATTTTTTCTCTAATGCCCACTGTCAGAAAGATATTTTTGTCAGTGATAATCTCACCACACAGCTTTATCTTAATGATAGCTTCAAATGTCTGTTCCTTCCACACTTAATCTTTCAACAGGATGATGTCTGTTCCTGAATGGCAAGGGTCATACATATTTAAAAAAAAATAGAATTGCAAGTTATTTTCTTATTATTACCACTTGGTATATAATAAGGCATAAGGAAGGCACTTTGGAATTGTCACTTGTGACCAGTGTGGGGAGAATGAAGACGTGCTTATAGAGTCCTCTGATCTCCCCACCTCCCCATCTTTTGTTAGAGGCTTCACGGTGAGATATAAGGAGGTGTTTCCTGAGCCAGTTGTGTGTGATCACTTTAGGAATCCTGGTCACTATTGGGTAGTGAAATGACCCAGACTCAGATTTACTGGATTGCAGAGCTTATTTGCATGCTGGTTGAGCCACTCATTAGCTTCTGTACTGGTATATCTTAGCTCAGTTGAACACCTGTGGGTAAAGCTGAATACTTGTGAATTGATATTCGGTAAATGTGCTGGAATTCCTGTTTAAAAGTATAGGAATTTCTGACAGTTACAAACTATAAGAGGACATTTGGCACATTTTACTCCATTTTGTATTTTGTAAGTAATTGATATCAAAGATCTCATACAGCTGGATAGCTTGTTCTGTTTTGCTTCCACAAAAATAGTAGTGTAAAAACACAAAAACAAAACTGAGTGCACTGTGGTAAATGCTGTCTTAAAAGAGCCCCTAATTCCTTACTGCGTCAACTGTTTTTCTCTCATGGATGAATGGGTTCATGGTATAAATAATGTCAAGGGCTGTCGGCAATAGTACAGTTGAAAAAAATGTTTGAACCCAAAATAAAGTCTTGTAGAATTATTTCACGTTGCCTCCAGAAAGAGGAAGTCTTGTAGGGTGTCATGTTTCTGTGCTTGTGTGAATTTGTGGCAGATAACACAAAGACGATCTCAAGCCCAGGATTATAGAACCGAGCCCCAGTTCTATGTACCTGCCGAAGTGCTGGAAAAGAGCAGAAAACAAAGGCTCTAATCTGAATCCAGTGAGGTTTGTAACCATCCCTTCACTTTAAGAGGCACCGCTGTAAAGCAGAGACGCCATCAACCATTATAACTTTCAAGACGAAGAACGAAAGAGAACGGGAGAGAAAAGGAAAAAAAAATGAAAAAGGAAAACAAATTTGACTGACTTTAGCAAGAGGTCACTTTGAAAGTCCTCTTGAGCAATTGTTACAAAGCTACGTTTTTCTAAGGACACCCTTGAGATGAGTAGTGAAAGGTTATGGTGTGGCCCAGTACTGTGTATTAATGGAGACTCCAGCTGAACTAATACAGATTCTCAGGGTTATAACCCCCTGGGCGCCTGGTGAGTGGAATGCTTAAGTGAAAACGTGTCTCCTGTTCAGAATCTCAGTGCTGACCGGCCTGCTTTGCCAGCACACATCCAAGGTTAGTGGTGCAGAAGCCAGACTGAAATACAGCAGTCTGTAATGATTTCAAATGATATTAGAATCTCCTAGAAGTTTAGCAACTTTCTTTTGCTTGCTTTCATACTTTTTATATATATAGCTTTACCTCATAAACTATAATCCTGAGACACTTGAGAGACTGAATTAAGAGCAAATGTTTAAACCTTGAGCTTGTCCTTGCCATTCTCAGTTTTTTTAAGTTATTATAAAGTTTCAGTCTTAAAAGGTCATCCATATATATGTGTGTGTATGTGAATTCATTTGCATGGATGATTGGTTCAGTTTCATTGCAGAGTGGGCTGAAATATCTTGTACAGGCTTACTTAAATTTCCATTAACAGCATATTTCATGCTCTTTGTACTCTAGTGGGTAAGACACCCACCTTTGAACTCTTTCAGGGACTTGCTTTCATTTTCTCTAGTTGCTGCATGAAAAGTATGTTGTTGATCACGGCCTAAAATAGAATAGGAATACTGGATCTATTCAGGCAAGGTTTTGGGAATGTGGGAGAGAAACATGGGAGAAAACTGTGAAGCAATTACACCGTGTAATTTAAAAAAATAATTATGCAGAAAAAATAAATATGCCAACAATAATGCTAAATGGGGTACTAGCTTTCTACATTTAATATATTTGATGAGTGAAACTCTTTAGGTGATGGTCATCACATACTTAGGAAAGTTAGCAAATATTGTTTATATGAATATTATTGCTATCAATGGGGCTGCCATTCATGCATTTCTGACTGTACCATATTGAGGGATGCTTTCAGTTTAAGTGCTTTCTGTGATACAGTACCTGGTGTGTTACTTCATTACAAAATTTTGATTGAATAAATAAAATCATGGGTGATGTGCTGGTGCAGTGGTTAACATTGCTGCCTTGCAATGCTGGCGCCACTGGTCAATTCTGGACAAACCAGTATGGTCAAATATTGAGCAGCAGAAATTTTTCTGTTGGTTATCGGGAAAGGAAAAGGTACAGGAACTGCAAACAATGCTTAAATTAAAAAAAAGTTTCCCCCTCCTTTTTGGTTATGTAGATTTAAATGTGCCCCTGCTGATTAAAGACAGTATCTTAATGATGTGTGAAGGGGTGAGTTTATTAGTTGTTATGGAAACTGGAGTAGCAGATGCAACTTAACTAAGTGATTTTTCCTGCTTTCTTCTCATTCAGTTAACACTGTACCTCTTGACTTGACTCAAATCTATATTGTAATTTTATGCTTTTGCCCATTTGTCACTAATAAAAGCAGTCTTACTCCAGAGGGTCTACTCTAGAGGCTGTGATAAGAATAACTGGCTTTGAGCTGCTGTTTTTTAAACATCTCTTTTTCAGTATTGATGCTAGTCTAGTTCAATGCTGTTTATGCTGGTGAAAAGTTAATTGGTACACTAGAAAATTAAGTCCACAGTGCGTCAACATGTTTGTGGGATCACTAGGTTTTTATATGTTAATAGAATTGTTATAGTACAGCATAGTTGGTAAATCTGGGGTATCCAGTGTCACGATCGTAATTCCTCCTCTTAAGGGCGCTCTGGCTCTTTCATATTTTAGCTGATTATATGCACCTGCCCCCTGTTCTGCCCCTCCTTATTTAAGCCTGGCACTCTCACTATTCCGGGTTCAGCATTGGGAGATGGACAGTAACTTTAAATTTTAGGTGTTCAATTTATTGATTAACAAGGCAAGAATTTTGTCTAGTAGGGGTAATTCAGTCCTTAAATGGTCATTGGTATGATCAAAGATGATCTCTACATTACTTAAGAAATTGCACTTAATGATTTAATGGTCATTTACGAAAATGGTAAGTCATGGACTGGAGCTGCCCAGGGCCAGGAATGGAGTCCCCCTGTGGTAGGAGTGTTATTTATACATGTATATACACAGAGCTAATAAAACACAGCCTTAAGGTAGTCTTCGACAACATAACTGTAGGTGATCTGCTAGGCTACAGGCTGCCTCTTCTATGATTCCTCTGTCAGGCTTATTTTTTAAGGACTGTGCTCTAGTAGCTTAATGTGCACGTCTGTCAGTGTTTGTCAGCTTTCTTTGAGTTTCTTCATCTTCACCTGGTCATTGGAAAGCTTTAGTTGGCATTGATACTGTGGCACTTGACATTTTTGTAACTATGGCTGAAAAGAGAAATAAAGGGTTATGATTAAACCAGACCCTCTTTTTTATTGCCCTATATCTTTCACATGACAGACAAGAGATTGTTTAAACAAGTAGAAAACTAAACAAAATCAAAAACTTTATACATATTTATCTTTTTTGCACATTTATTAGGAGCTAACCAAACTACCAAAATTACAATTTATTGGGGGTACACAGGAAACCAAATGCAGATGTACTGGTAGCCATTTCTGTAGTTTGAAGTTATCCCTGCCCTGTCATCTTTCATTACTGTTCAATTAACGCAGAAGAGCAAAATAGAATATTTACAATAGGAGTCATTGTGGAAGGCAGGTGGAAAAGGTCTTTTAACCTGTTATGTAATCAAAATCAGATTCCTGCCCCTATCCTGGCTTTCCTCAGGATAATAAGTGTTATCCTTTCAAAATGTTCTCTTCTCTACTTATATTTGAAAAGAAGTTTCTGCCAACCCCATATGCAGTTCTTCTGTGATAGTGTTTCCACATGATTGTCAGAAATTTCTTTTTAAAAAGCCTGCTGATGTGAATGGAGAACACTGTTTGATATGTTATTAAGGGGGATTTACACTGCTGGTATGTGCGGGTAAAGCAAGGATTGTTATGACGTTGTGTGGAGTTCTCTCTAGCAGTGCATACATTTTAGAATGGCAGAAAATAAGGGCTTTTTCTCACTATGTGTATAAATAGCATGCTTTGGGATCATGCATGCCTGTGAGAATGTAAGAGAGTTCTGTGCCTGAGCTTAGCCGCTGTGTCAAAGCTTGGCTAGTGTTCACACGGTAGTTCCTGGCTCTCAGTGTGTGTTGCCAGAGAGCTCCGCTTCCCAGAAAACAGAACAGTAGTGTATCTCCGGTCAGCCGGCTGGCCCCTGTTTTTGCTGGTTGGTGGAGCAGCATGGCAGCCAAAAGGGAGTGCATTATGTACATCTCAAGATGCCAGAAATACACACTTATCATACAAACATTCATTAACCAAATACACACAAATGCAGGCTCACGTATAAGCATATAGACTCTATAAATGCTCAAACACTTACATACAACACAGTACATGTGCGATCACGTCATGAACATGTAGCGTGGTTAGACTAAAGTTTTTCATATCTATTGGTTATTCTGATGTACGTTCTGTACTTGTGTCTAGGAACTTTTCCAAAAATAGATTTACATTTTTAGCACTTCTTTTAATATTTCTGCATTAACGTTGCCTTTTAAATGGACAGATTGGTAGCTTGGTTCTTACAGATCTTCAACTTTTGTCATATCTTCTAAATATTTGACTAAAACAGTTCATTGATTATCCAAAACCCCAAACAAATCTATCTTCACTGTTGTAAGTTGCCCTCACCTTACAATTGCTCTTGACTTGGTCTTCTCCAGGTCATCATATATGTGCACACACGGATGGAAAGTATGCATTTTCAAGGTTCATGAATTTATTTGACTTTTATAAAATTAATAAACCTATATTTTAAAGCTTGAAAGTTTTAAAGCCAATGTAAGGATGACATGATTTTATTAATGACCTGCCAGAAACATTAGGATATCATTCACTGCAGTGCGCTCACAACTGCCACCGCGTGTATTCCTGTCTTCATGTGATGACCTTATAGCCATTCTTGTCTGAATTGCTTGTGCTTGCCCTTCGTCACTTTTATCATGGGAGACTCATCAGCATGCATTAAGCTGTCCTGGGACAAGATGTGAAAAATGAACATGACACTTTAAACTACTACATTGCAATTCACACAATGGCCTTTTTTTCTTCAGCAAAAACTTTTTATACTATAACAATTGTAAGATATGCTGTAACATTGTGTACTGGTGAGTTTTTTTTTTGTTCTTCAGTTTATTTGAAATAAAAAAAGGTGTGTTATAAACTTTTGGAGTGTTGTTGAACTAAATAAATAGCTTGATTTTCAAAGGAGTGATTGTTAAATGACAAAGCAATGACAAGACTGACAGCATCACTGCCAGCTGGTCTTTCTACATCCACAGTAGAAGAATTATACTCTGTAGGCATGCTTCAGGCTACTGTCAGTTCTGCATAATGAGACGCATATTTTAACAGAAACTGTGCCCCATTTTGTTGATAACACAACACACAGATACAATCTTTTGTTTTAAAATAGTTTTTTTTAATTAATAAAACATTACAAAGCAATTGTGCATTTCTCCCAAAAGAAATTACATTTGTATTATTCTAATTTCACAATTAAGACATTAAAGCTATTGCAAATGCATGCAAGTGGGTGGATTAGGAAAACACATTTGCTTTTCAAAGTGCTGATGTGCGACAATTTACAAAATGTTTAATCAGAGCAAAAAAAGCTCTGGTAGATCACTGTAAAATTAAGCAAAGCGTTAACAAATCTTTTTTGGATAAGGAGGAGAATCACTTATGCATCAGTGCAATGCTGAACTAACCAGCATTTTCTGAGGATCCTTCTTAAGGTTAAAGAGGGTGGGATTTTGAACTTTCAAGTGTTTGGCCTTTCTTCGAAGCCCTCCCTTCCAGCTAACAAACTCCAGAAGAGACATAAAAGTCATACCCTCTACAATGCGCTCCAAAGTTATTGATAAACGTTTATTGTGCAGCGGGGCTCTGTGAATTGTGGGTAACCCCCGGCGGATTTCTCACATGGCAGCGTCATTTTTCTTGATGACAGCAAGGGAGGTGTTTTTTTTAATGCATCGACTTCTTGTGATTCTAATCTGTAGGTAGCTACAGATACAGATGTGAAGAACATGGGAAATGGGAGGAAAAGATACTGAATTAAAAACATAAATATTGTGAGTGAGCGTGTTTGCATTTGAGAGGAAGAGCTTAAAAGGAATTCAACACCTATATAGTGTAAATATACACAATTAGAAGCTATCAAAAGATTATCAAGATGTATTTATTTAACACCAAATTCGTATCAACACCCAATTTAATTTAATAAATACCAAGACAATTTTGAGAATTCCAGAGCTTAAGGAAATTCAGAGATGCGACACTTATCTATTGCTTCCATACTTGAATTAAGACGTTGAATTCCAACAAAATTAATGTTGCATTTTTTTATATTAAAAAAATACTGAGAAGGAATTAGCTTTTTTAAGTATGGAGTCAGAAAACAAATTTCCATTTTGTGAAATTCTTTTCTTGTGTAACTCTTTTCATTTGTTGGAGAATAAATAAGTTATGGGGACCTGGGAAACTGAATAAGGAAATCATTAGGAATGTACACACTCCATGCATATTTGGTGTGCATCCATATTCATGCATAAAAAGTATCCCTCATTTTTTCATAATCCGATAGCTGAGCATGGGCTCCTGGCATTGTCTTATACAGTAAGTACACAAGAATGTGTGCCTGCCATGGTTTTGGCATGTAGGACTGTTGTATGAGCCAGTCAGATGAGAAAAAAGTGATTGACTGGTAAAAATTGCAAATTACCTATGAATGGCTGCAAAGATCCTTGCTTCTGATTTTTGTGGTTTAATCTTCCTCAGGGCCTCTGGCAGCAGTCTCACTGTTTTATTGACCAGTCCGAGGCAGACGATGCATCAAATTACTCTGTAACTGTCCTTCAGGGAGGTGTCTGGCCCTGAAAACAGCGCAGAAGACTTTTTAACTGTGACACTTAGCTCATTAGATCACAGAGGTCAGAAACCTCGCACTCATTACTGGCCCAGCCACAAGTAATGGACAGTTAAGTGTCACTGGGATAAAAACCATGTCAAAGCTGAGCTGAAAGCCATTTTTAAAAGGTTTAGAATTATTTAATGTGAATGAAAGGTCATTCTTTGTCTATCCATTGAGTGTTTACTTTAGATTTAGATGTCAGTTGCCAGTTTAGGCGAATTAAGATAGAAAAGTATTTAGTTATTTTTACACCCCTAACCATTCTAGTCTTCAATGTCTTATTAGCCAGTGAAATGAATGCTGATACATTGAGTTAAGTCATGTTTTATAATCTATGAACCAACCCCTGCATCTTTTGTGGATTTCAAATTTAAAAGTTTGTTATCTTATTGAAATATTAATATTAATACTTGGTTTAGTTCTATTGCTCTTCTTTGAGGACGGGTGCTACTTTAGCACTTGTTCAGTCAATGGACTGGCTTCGTCTAACTGGTTTCCAATTAAGCTATAGTGTTAGAGTTGTGTACCCGAAACACCATTAGTCAGTCTATTTGCATTAGCAGAAATCTTGGGCTATGGAACTCCTGGCATGGATATTATCTCTGTCTAGTATGTATATATAAGATGATATATATATAAGATATGACAACCAGAAATTCTAATGTTCAAAATGTCAGACATGGTCAATGTTTCATGTACAATATCTCTGAATTGATTATTCCAGTACGTTAACACTTTCGTACCGCTGGGCGAATCAGTCTTCCGTACGCCACAAACATGGTAAGCTTTTGCCCGTTATTCTGACATTCTTTAATGTACAGTGTATATATCTTCATATTACTGTGTACCTTTTTGTAAGCATAACTATTACATAAGTTTATCGTAGGATTTGTAAAGATGGTAAAGAGTGGTTTTTGCAATTAGGGGTTTCAATTGGACTTAGTATGGCTAATGAACTTAATACGATGGAGGCAAGTTTACATGATGGTGAAAGAAATGGTATCAGAAATGTCTCATTTAGTGTAATGTACACTATCTTTCTTTACCTTGTGTCTAGGTTTGCTGCTGTCAGACATAAAAGTGGTTCCCAACAATGGGTATTTGTCCATTTGATAGTTTAGTAGGTATTGTAAGTGAAAGAACATTGAGTTTGTGCCTCAAGCACATGCCTGGGAAGCCTGATACCCACATCTTTTTGTGTAAAGAAGCATTTTCTGTGTTCCACTCTAAATGAGTTTTCTTTTCCAGTTGTGAACCCCAGTTCTTGCTTTACGACTGATTGTGAAATGGTCCCTTGGGTTAATCCAGCACACCCCCCTTAAAATGTTTTATACTTAGATGCTTCTTAATCTCCTTTGTTCTAGACTGAAAAGATTTAGCTCCTTTAACTTGTCCTTATTTGACCAACATCCCTTAAGGCAAGGAATAAATCTTGATTCTTTTGTATGAAATGTTTCTAAGGCTAAAATGTCTTTTTGTAGTAAGGTGACCAATACTGAATACAGTATTCTAAATGTAGATTACTGGTACATTGTAAAGCTTGAATACCACTTGATTTTTGCTAGCATTTTTTGCTATATAAATATAGTATGCAAGGATTGTTGAAGCTTTTTCTGTTGCTTTAGTAGACTTGGCAAATTTAGTGATAAATGCAAAGCAATCCACATCCTGTAGGAAATAGTAATATACATATATACTAGGGCAGACAATTCCTGGTCCTGGATCTCTGGTACAGTATATCTGCTGGTAGTCTAGGTTTGTAGCAGCACATGAAAACTTTAATTGATCTAATTAAGCCAGTAATGTTAATGTGTAAGCCAGTAATTAGTCATGTCTGATGTTGCACTACCTATACTGTATCACATAGGTGATTCTGTGCTGCAAGATGAAATAGATTAAAAGGTTGAATACTGCGGTCACATATCTGATTGTGAGCTATTGTTTTGAAAAAAGTAGATCAGTAAGTTCATCTTCCCTAGTAGGTACCATTACAAACTGGGTTAACAAGCAATCATTATCATCAGTCAAGTTCAACTTCTGTGTTCCCAGCATCATGTCTCAATGTATATGTGGAAAATTGAAATCTTCCAGTATTATGATCTCATCTTTCTTACATACCTTCCTGATTACCAATCACTGTACTCTAGCAGGCATAAATACCTTGTGATCCACAAAACAGACTGAATAAATTAAAAGTTTATCTTAATATATCGATTTGAAGAAATCTGATCCTAGACTAGGGCTGTTCCTCCTGACCCTAGGTTGAGTGCATTTTAAATTTCAGAAATAACTGAAATGTGGAGATAACATTATTGGGAACAGATACTATGCCATGTGTTTTACTATATTATATTTACTTATATAGTATTTTCTATAGATCTAATATGTATGCAATGGTCATAAATTGGTAATAACATAAGTTAATCAAATCTGTAATTGGACTACAAAAATCCCTGTAATACTCCTTGAATTCAGAGCACTATGTGGCATGCACCTGTAGCGGCAAGGCTTATTAAAATACAGGAATTAAGTTTGCTGCTCCCTTGCCAGTCTCTCTCTCCCTCATCTCAAGTGGTGCTTGATACAGAGAGGCCATTCCATTTGGTTCACAATTAAGGTGTTTTTCTAGCTGATAGTCTCCTGATAAGGAACAACTCCCAAAGCTGAGACAGATCAGCCACTCTAATAAATGGCCATCTCTGGCACCTTATTGTCTGGGAGATTCCAAGGGAGGAAGTTGTTTACAACCCTAAGGTCAGAGTGCATTGTTACTCATCCTCAGCCAATCAGGAACTGGTAGGGCAGGGTAACCCCACATGGGTCTTGGATGCCCATGAAACTTTCAACCAATGAACGACCGTAGTTCCTCCAGGTAAAGCAGGTAGCACAGGGCACCTTCGGAGCTCCTCTTGGACATTCTCAGACTCAGCTCAGACAATCACGTAATGGCCAGTGTGTCCGAGTGCCAGGACTTTCCTTTGTTCTAAGAGTCGAGAACGGAGGTTGCCAGCGCGGAAGGATCCACCCGAGGTTAGCCCAGCAGCAAGCCTCGTGAACCCACCGCGAAAGTTCACCTGATCGACAAGTGAACTACGGTCGGAACTGTGGACAGCTGAATCTAAGTATTCAGGACTAGCGCTACATCAGGAATGAACCAGTCTTCTTCCTGTCAAAAGAGTGTGACCTGCTTGGACCCACAGTCACTTTTCTCCTGTGCACCAACTCTGCTAGTAAGCCAGAACTAACTAGCCGGTCTTCAGAGAGCCCACTGCTAGAGCATCGCAGCAGGAATCTCTCCCACCACGTCGCAGGCCGCAAAAGCACTGCCTAGCACCGAGCCAGAGAGCGCCGATTGGACACAGCAACAGCCTGCCACTGCTTCGTTGTGCCTGCGGGAGATCTGAATCCACACAGATCGGATGAGTATTCAACATTCTGCATTACAACTCGAGAATTCAATTGTTAACTCAACACCAGTTGATATCAATTTAATTCCTATGAGTGATGTACTTGCTTTTGAGTATCTAGTGTAGAAGTTGTAATCCAAGTTCATTTACAAAACAGTATAAATGAATGGTATACTGCATGTATGTCCCTCTTGGTTTGTAACTCTTCGTGATTGAGTATATACTTTTTGTACTCTGCTAACCCTCACTATAAGATCTGTTATGTTTATATGCACATTTTATGCATTAATAAATGTATTCTCGTGTAATAGTATCCATGTGTGTGCGTTGTTTGAGTAATCCCTCAAGGTTGATTCTAATAGCCATCAAAGAATATTTTTGTGACTTACTGCTACAATTAATAATTGTCCCAGTAAATGCACAAACCCATACATTTATTGGTACCTTGTGAGAGGATGCCTACACACCTTATGTATCTTATCTGGAGTTATCCAGTAGTGGCCTTTTTCATTACAAATTGAAACTCAGTTCAATCCTTCGCTGAACTTCACTGTGACTTGCTACTAATTAGAAAATATGGGTAAAATAAACTTACTTACATAAGCTGACTTACAACAGCTTTTATATTCTTTAATGCTCAGCATTTAAGACTGGAAAAATATATTGTAAAGATAAAAAAACGTAATGTATGTACAGAAGTCTATTAGTGTCTATTCATGAAAAAATAATTTATTGCATTTAAATGAGCCTCTAAACACAATTATTAATAAGATACAATAATTATTGTGTTTTAATGCAATTTAAAAACAAAGTTTTTTCTCCATGGCACTAATAGGCTTCCAAAGGTATAAGTATATCTTTTTATACTATTTTTTCTTGGCACATACTGCAGATTGTTAGGAAAATCTAGTTGTTTGCAAGAGATGCAAAGATTTATTGGTTCTTGCAGCATCTCTGCTTTTGATTTGTGAGTGAATTGTCATTGAATTGTTTAGTGATTCATCATGGTCATTAACGAATTCTGATTAATTGTTTCTTGATGATCCTTAATTATCATTGACTTGTGATTGATGCATTATCTGACATTCATAATTGTTTATTGATTTGTTCATCATAATAATTGGCTTGTGAGTCATAATTAATTGTTTATAGGTGAATCTTAATTGTTTATCTTTGAGCCTTGATTAAGTGTGGTTAATAAGCCAACATCTTTGTATAGGTAGGGTAGTCTTGAAGAATGTTTGTTTTATTCATTTGTACTTTGCATATTATGAAGTTATTTAAACTACTTACTTTGCAATTTAAAGAGCCTATCATCAATTAAGATTGTTACATTTCATGATGTTATATAGCAGAAAAAAGATGGTACTGTATTCTATAGTTAGATTGTTCTCAGTACCTTGTCATTTCTAAAAATGCTTGTTTTTTTAAAGATAATTAGGTATTGTGTTCAGTACATATCTAGTGTAATGTGTGCACAGTACAAATGTTTTGTGCTTGTTTCTCAATATTTTGTTTTCTCAATTTGCAAATTTTCATTGAAATTTGGAGAAAAAAGTTGTTTCAGAATGTGTGGTCATTGCTAAGATTTAAAATTATTTAGACCATTTACTTTATATATGAAAGCTATATTTCTTAATTTCTAACTGTTAATGTCATTTCATCATTTTGTGTAACAAGCATATTTATTTAGTATTTTCGTTATATCTTCAGGGAAATGTGCTCACATAATGATCATTGGGTTTTATAGAGTACCATGTAATTTTATCATATTTAAGCATTATTTCCTTCTGCTACTGAATGAATCTAATTTAGTAATTGACAACTTCAAATACAGTATACAGTATGAATCATTAAATAAGTAGCGAATGGCACAAAATTATCCGGTGCATATGTCACAGTAAAATGTCTTATACTGAATGAATAAAAATCTCAGAAAACTCTTCTTTTTTAGAACTGCTGAACAGTAAAAACAGCTTTCCTTCCTCAGAGCATGCAACCTCCTTCTTAATTTGTATCAGTGTTTCCCAAAGACAGTCTGTGCTGCTGTTTGATACTCAGGATGAAGGGGATGCTATGCTCTGGCCTGGACAAGCGTTAGTCACTCCTGGCAGCAGGAGAAACCAGCCCATTTTATTCAAAACCATTTGGCTTCTTGTCCTCTTTTTTCCTTCTCCCTTTCTTTCAATCAGGTACTGCACACACTCACATTCTCAGTGTCCTGTGAGATTACAGAATCCCTCGGTTTGCTCTCCTTTTGGTCTCTTTCTGCCGCCTGTTTGATCCATTGTTTTGCTGTCAGCTCTTGATGGGTTAAGAAACAAGGACCTGACTAATGTCTGCACAGGTAATTTCGAAGCCTGCCTATGGTACGGATTGTTTTTTTATCTCAATTACCTCGACTCTTTTTTTGAGTTGTCTAGTTTAAGAAGAAAACATAAAACTGTTGTACTCCCAGTTAAAAATATAAACACATTTAGATATTTCACTTGGCTCTTTTGTTTGCTTATACTGCTTTGCAGTGATAAGCTGGATACCAATCCAAAGTGAAGGCGTAGTTCCAGAATAAATCACATGTAGTTTAACTCTACAGAGTTGTCTTTTACCAACTAGAATCTGCTTTCATTGACAGTTAATGGTGTTGTGTTTTTGGCAGTGCCTCTCAAGCTCTCACTGCACCCTTGAGAATTTCTTATTTCGAGTTCTTCTTGAAAACAATATTGGTTGTTTCACCAGCATGCTTCTTGTTTTCTCTGTTTTCTATGGTCTATAAACCATATTTGATTTACATATTTTAGAGAAAAACTTGTATTGATTTTAAGTATCTTGTTCAAGGACACAATGTGAACAAATGTACCACTGTGAAAGCTATCAGATATATAGTGGATTTAAAAGGAATTCTGTAAATAAAGTGTGTATTTTCTTTGAGGATTCAAGCAATGTTTGGCGCATTATTTTGTTTTAGAACATTTACTCTGTTATAGTCTTACATTTTTTGTTCTGGATTTCTTTGATTTTCTTTCAAAATCTGTGGATCACAAATAGTTCTGATAAAGATTTAAGGTATGACAAAATACAAAATTAGAAATGTTATTCTTTTCTAGTAAACGAATATTACAAATGCAGGTCTAAAAGGTGTAATATTATGCCATGTTGCATACAGTGCCATCCATATGTTTCAAAGACAGATCAGATATGCAAAGATAGTATATCTTTATCAATTCACACTGCTGTTAACAAGACTGACAGATTTTAACATCTGACTGACAAGACTACATTTGTAATAAAATAATTATGGTCTATCTATGCTGTTGCTTGAGTAGCTGCCATTCAGCTGAACTTTGAATCCTCAGATAGCTATTGAAGACAGCAAGTATCATTTTGAAGTTATTTTTATTTCAGTTTAGTGACTTGAGTAACTGCGAGTCAAGCAGACAAGTTTAAGCTGATGTTATCTAAGTGGCAAAAAAAAGTCTCTGAAAGGACTAAAAAGCAAACTGATAAAAGGGGGAGTTATCATTTGAGATTCTCTTGTCTTTATAAGTGAATAACGTTTCAGCAAGTGTTTGTTACCTTTTTCTCTAAGAAATTGTTTGGAGTGGCATTGCTTATTGAGAGGAAAAAGCCATGACAACAAAAACTTTTTCGTCGCTTCGTCTGTCAAGATTGTGACATCCCATTCTTGGTTGTGACATCCCATTCCCCTCAGAGTAAGGAATAATGGCAGCCCTCAACAACTCTGTAAACATGCTGCATGGGGCTGTACAGGTGGGTGGGGGTGTCTGTGTGTGTTTCTGAATCACAAGGAAACCATCCCTCTCAATTCAATGTGTTAACTCCTGTCATTATTTTCGAGTCTTGAAGTACCAAAGGGAAAAAAGAAAAAAAAATATATGGCGATGTGAAAAGTGGATTGAAAGGTGCTATTAATCAAAGCTTCTGTCAGGGGATTGGTGTGCTGTCACGGCGGGGTGTGGGTCAGAGGAATTCAGAGAAGGCATCAGCGCCAGTGCGGTTTGCGTCCTCCGCATTAAAAAAAAACTAATAACCCGCACCCTCCAACTACACGCGCACACTTTTGTTCTTTCCCCCAATGTAGGATATGTCCCTCACTGATTTGTAATAAAGGGATTGTTGTGAAGACCTGCTGTTGTCTGTTTTCATCTGTTCCTTTTAAACAAGTGCAGGTTCAGAAATGGAGCTGTATGGTGACGTCTCCCAGCACGTGTGGACTTTTTTCTTTCTTCATCCGTCCTTTATAAATAGAAATCCTTTGTGTTGGAATGTCAGTTTTATACCCCCTGTAAGAGGCTCCTTAAATTCATACATTAGTTTCAAAGGCCCAAGGCATTTATTCCTGGAACTAAAGTATGACTATAGATTTCTGCTATGGTGCCTGAGAGTACCTGACTTTGCATGGCATGAAAACAGTTCAGTTTCCAATCAGGCAAAACAAAAAAAAGAACCTGCAAGACCAAAAATAAAATTCGGGGTTTGATAGAATAGCTGTTAAACAACAGCTACATTAAAAATGTCAGAATTTCTTCATCATATTTTTTATTTCAAGCAATTAATGATAAAAAAAAACATTACACACATCAGGGGCACATTCTGCTGTTTGATTATACTGCTTGAGGATTAGATTATAAATTAGAGGGGTGCCCCTATGCTGGCAGGATGGTCGGTTAGAGCCCGGGCCACCAACTTTTGCACAGGCCCACCCAAAAATCAATTCCTGGCTACGACCCTGTCACACATGCCTCACACACAAAGTACAAGTCTGCATACTCACAGCAGACAGAACTGTCACATATTTTGTTGTCAGTTTGATCACCTGTCATTTCTTGTTGACTTGCTATTCAAAACATTTCATCTATCATTGTAATGCCAGAAATGCACTGTAAAGTCAGACCTATAAATTTCTTTTCTGTGTCATAAATTGTGACAAAACTAAAGGAAGACAGGGGATTGATTGGATCAACATGTAATCCACTGGTTTAGATTTTTTTTTTACAAAAGCCTTAGGGAAACCCTTTGGATTGTGTCAAGCACCTGTTTTTTAGAGGTAATCCCAAAATAATCAGAGGTAGGTGCTTTAGGCATCATTGTGGGATTCCCTTCAAGTGCCACATTCTGTAATAAAAAAATGGTTATTTTATCCTGCAGGCATAGAAATCGATCAGATCAGCCCTTGGTATATAGATGAGTTTGCAGTATTAAGAGTGTTATTACCTAGACAAAAATGGACAACAAAAGGCACAATTACATTTTTCTTACAGTTATTCAAAAAAAGCTGCAATTTACTTTTCAGTAAGAATCAGACATAATGGTCACAGTACAGCAATTGGTTCATGAACACCGTTTCATTATTAAACCAGGCTTGGTAAATGTGGAGTTTTTTAAAAAACATTTAATCAAACAGCAAAGGGCACCCTATAAAAGATACAGTGAAGCTGTAGTTTTACATATTTCATTATTTTCCAATATAAATCATAGTTTATATCTCAAAGTATTTGCTCCATGCAATCCTTTTTGGCACATTTGGTAATTTAAGAACACATTTCTATAGTGTACAGGAAAGATTTGATAATGAGAGTTAACATTCTTTACAATTTTCTACCGCTGATAATAATGGAATCCATTATGTCTCTTTATAACGTTTTCCAGTAAGCTGTCACCCTGAACAAATTTAAATTAGCTGGCCAAGAATAGATCTTAAACTGAGATTATTTTATTCAAGCTTCCATTTGGAACAGTTTTGACTTCTTAATACTTTACCTTTCACTCAATTTAGCAGCAGCACTGTTTATTTGGCTGTCAAAATATTACAAATCGCATCTGTACAGGCTTCTTTAGAGGAAAGAGACTGGCATAGCCTTGATCGAGGTGCTAAGCCAAATAGCCCGCGGCCCCTGTATAATAATTTCTCACAATGTCCCAATATTATGTAGCAGCCTTTTTTATGATAATGATTATTATCATTTTGGATAATGGTACAGCTTTTATTATGAAACACCAATGCAGTTTAAAAGGCTTTATGAAGGTTTGGTTTTAAAGACATTTTGTTTCCAGGGCTTTTCTGTATGTTGTGTTGTTACATACTGTATACACCAAGTTCCTTTTACTTTGTGAAGGGCCTTCTTGTTGAAAGTCGTTGTGTGCAGAAAAGGGAAAGGGTGATTTGTGATGCTTTCAGTTTCAGTGAATCATCTGCTTGTCCTGACTGCATTGATGTATGGACGCTGTATTGATAAATATTGGCATGTTTGGGAACTGTTATGTGAATGTTAAGAATTCTTGAGAAGATTTACATTTTATGGCCATTGTGTGCCATTTGGGGAAGCACCTTTTTTAAGGTTCCTTCTTATACAATGAAATGGATCAGCACATTTTAATTTTAATTTTATGCCCAAGGTGTGTTTCTATGATGTTACTGAAATAAGTGCATAGCTCATTGCAGGTGGATGTATCAGTATTCGTCTTCAGTGGAAAGTTTACACTGTAATTCTCAGAAGTACTCTGCGTATTCCAGATAGAACTAATTAAATCCTTCATGTGTGCTTTTATACTAGTGTTTCTGAGGAAATTGATACTTGAAGTCAGTGCCTCCCAAATCTTTTCAGCTTTACTTTTAATGTCCCAAACTTTCCATGGCACACCAAATGATTTTGAAATAATCGGTGCTAATATTACAAGAAATAACATTTATTTCAAACATGAACATGCCTGTAGACTACAATTTTAATGAGAACTACTTTACTTCACTTTTTGACTAGAATTTCAATGTGAAATGGGAGTTGGTTCCATTGAATATGACTGATTAATATTTGCTTCAGTGCTGAAAAGAGCTACACAAAGCCCCTGATCCACACTTCTTAACCTCCATCTCTTCTGATTCACATCACAGCACAGCACAACTGAGACTTTTCCATTGCACACCAGTGTCTCCCAGCACACATTTTGGAAAGCTCTACTCTGTGTTTTCAAAAATGAACTGAAACAATTTTGAAAAGTAGAGCATTTTTGTTTGCTCATTATGTTTTTACATTATATTTATGGAAATATTTTAAAGTATCCTTTTGAGTCTTATTATATTGTAGATTCTCATGATGTGGCATTTCTAATGTTTTAATGCTTGGGTCTCCAGTACCAACTCCTGTATCTTTGTGGGTGCAAATGAGACATTTGGACCTTCTCCTCTTACATCTACAGGTGTTTTTCATTTGACGTTGCTTTTTTTGCACTATATCTGATAGGAGAATAAGCACTGAGTGGATGGACAGTGTCTGTCACTGACATACTGTAGCTGCATGTCTGCCATGGTCAAGTTGTAGGAGTCAAAAAGTCAAGAGAAACCCTGGTTAACTTACTATAACCTTACCAAGGCAACATTCTTCTAATTGTACAGTATGCCATCATTTGGGGAGTCCTAATCATAGTGGCATGGGCCAGGCTCAAATTAGTGATGCCTGATTTGTAGAGCCCAATCATGCTCTTAGCAAAGTGCCTTTAGAAAATAAGCCACTCAGGAGTCTTATTTTACTTTTTCATCCTCTAAAATGTCTTCATAATCATTATATAATTGCATTGTGCCGCTCCTGGGTGGAGTCCCACAATAACAAATTTGTGTTATGCAATATGTTCAAATTTGATTTTTGCTGACTGGTTTGATATTAAAATATTGAGAACATGTGGAATAGCAGTGGTTAAATCCCACTCTCGATTTTTCCTATTGACAATGTTCTCTTTCTGTGCTTATCTATCAAGCTTCAGTTTTATGGAGAGATCTAATTTGTGAAATTAGGGAACTTTCAGCATCTCCATTAGCAGCTTGTTCCTGCAGTCCCCTGGTGAAGGAGCATATGACACCATTTCCTTTTCACACCTTGTTCAGCCAGCTCCCGTAAGTGACCTTTCGAGCTAGGCAGTCACCTCCTGAGACACAGAAGACACCTTCAGTACCTGTTTGTTACTGAGGAGATTTTATTGATGTAGATTAAGCAGACAGAACAGCTTCCGCCATCTCCCTACAAAACTTACTTTTTAAATCAGTTTTCTTGAGTAAACATGACTTCTGTCTTTTACAAGGCAGGTTTCTCTCTTTCCTGATATCAAGCATCTTATTAATTAATTTAGAATGTATTTATTGGAAACAGCAGAAGGTATGTCACCCTCAAGGTCTGTGTAAACAGACAGCAGAAACAGCACACAGTCTATAAACTACCTTTTTTTTCCACTGAGCAAATAAAGGGTAAAAAAGAATTTGTGAATTATATCAATCACAAAATTATGCAGGTAATGGAATTGCATACTTTGGCAGTAGTAGTAAGTGCTGTTTAACCTTCTTGTGCATAAACATCGCATTTGTGGAAAAGTTCATTGGAATCTAGGCTGCAAGAGAAAAAAAAATGACCTGTGACCCTGTAATGAATTTGATCCCGGGGCATGCCAGCATGGCAGCTTGAAAGACCTGTATATTAACCTTCCGCACTATGAAGTGCTCAGAATGAAGCATTTGTCCCCAACTGTAGTTGCAGGAGTAGGACCCTAGACTAACTGGTCACAGCTAACTCCTCTTAATTGTGCCAGTTAGTCTTCCTCCGTGTTAGAGCATGTCTTTCATCCCCTCTTTATTCTCTCCACTCCGGAGATCAGAAGGGAAGACTGCCATGCTTTAATGATGTGGCGTACCTGGCCATGCTGTGTGAAATTCTGCTTGCTTGTTGATAATTAGGTAGAAATAATGAGAGCTCACTCCCACAACTAACCTCCCAGATAAGGTTTTTATTCATCAAACAAGTCGGAGATTCCCATTAGTATTGCCCTAAGACACAGGAACCTGACACGGCAATAAATAATCTACATTTTTTATAATCTACCTACATCAAGAGGAAGGGATTGCATTTTGCATGAAATCCAAAGAAAAAAATGATACAGCAGTTTGCCAACAATGTAAACAGAAGACTTGGCATCTGGTAGCTTAATAGCTGTGTGCTGCAGAACAATGCTATTAGTTAATGGAAAGGCATGACATAATTTATAAAGGAAAGGGGCAGAATATGTTGCATTAACTCAGGCTTACAGCAGTGCTGATATTATTTATTGACTTAACAGCAGAAGTTCTCATCCAGGGCAACTTACAATACAGAAAATTTGCGTTTAATATTAGTACAAGGAAATGTCGTCAATGCATATTAAGGTAACAACAATACGTCAATCTGTAGGGTTGCCAACTGTTTGTACATGTACTGTCATTCTGTAATTTTAGCACTTTACATGAGTCTATAAAAAAGTCTGTCCAGAATAATTGATGGAAAACAGGAGGTGCTCTTTTAAGATGGTTTGTTTCAGATGTTGCATTCATTGCATGAGGGAAAATGAAGCCAAAACGCCACACATGAGCACTATCCTATCCTGCAGAGCCATTCCCTTAAAAAAGAGGGTGTTTTGTAGGTATTGTTGGTTCCTAAAAACAAAATCAAGAAGAATTAAGACAAAGGAGAGGTAAGCAGCATGAACTACTGTAAGTAGAACTGGTAACAGAAAGGAGAGTGGTTTCTGTTAAACGTGCCAAGTTAAAGGCACACTGCAGAAGATCAAGCAGCTAGTGTTGCAAGAGGAAAATTAAATGCTTGTATCATCCACTAAAGGGTTTTAGCGGAAAGAGGAGGAAGATGGTCTTGGTGTTCTGAAAGGGTGAGACATCAGGGATGGCAAGAGAGGTGTAATATGAGCTTTTTCAAAACAGATAAAACAGCCCAAAAGGAGAGATTTGTTATAGAGGAAATTATGGGCGGCAGCCAAGAATAGGTTATTAGAAAGTGTTCCTAAATGCAAATGGTAGCTTTATGACTGTGGAAGAGGAAAGAAGATCGAGATCCAGTGGGAGAAGCAGCAGAATACGGGATGGAGTAGGTAGAGATTGGAGGGTGTGTGAGAGAGAAGATGTGGAGTAACATCACTTGATATGAACTCAGTGTGTTTAAATCTGTCCTTACATTGTTTTCCTTTGCATTTTACTAAACACCATTGTTTAGTAAAAGTAAATGATTTGTTGACATTAAACACCAAAGGCTTTTTTAAACAGTTTTATCAAGCTCTGTCCTCTGTTTGTAAAATTTTAAACACATTTGTTTGGTGTTTGGTTAGTCTTTAAATTTAGATTGCAGATTCTAAAGTGTTTATTAATTTTATCTCAGTATCATCTGCAAACATCACCAATTTAATAACTGCACCATCATCTAGACCATTGATATAAATTAGAAAGAGCAAATGTCCTAGTATGGATTCCTGTGGTACACCTCTAATGACATCACTCCTCTTTGAGCATTCACCTCTTATCCATACTCTGTTTTTTATTCACTAACTGGTTCTGAATCTAAATGGATGCATTTTTCTGAATGCTAACCAGACCTTCACAAATTGGAAAAGCACACCACAGTAGAGTAGAGGCAGGATCTAGGAATTTATTTTCATTTTCATGTCAATTCTGTTTGAGTGAACCCCAATGACAAACACATCAACATACAAAACCTTTCTGATGACAAAGGGAAAAAAACATAAATCTCACAAATTTAAATGAGAAGTTTTACTTAGACAACTGAGTAGTTTTGCAAAGCGCAACACCAAGCCCATTCATAACAACAATAATAAGTATTAATAACGTTAGGACTTTTTGCTGGGTTGAAAACAACATTATGATGTTTTAAAATATCGAATAATCAATGAAAAGTAATTTACAGCGATTACCCTTCTACGTGTCTAGATATTTTAAATGGTGTCAGGGCTTGTAAACTATACCCCCTTGCACTTTGCAGCTTTCAGTTGGTGAAAATCCATAAAGACCAAATAAAATCTAATTTCTTTCTGCCCTGCCAGTTTAAATAGCCCATATTAAATTAACTCTGTAAAAACAGAAATCGATTGCTGCATGCCAGTCTTCTTGATGCTGTTCCTTGCACCACTAAACTCATAATCATCACTGAACCCTGTGAAGAATTAGCAGAGAATGAGATTTTACTGTCTTAATTCAGTCGTCTACCAGTCTCAACATATATTTCATTCTTCACAAAAAGAAATATATGCCTTGCAGATGAGAAAAATATCAAATTTAGTTTGGAAAAAGATAATTGTTTATATAATTGAGTATGATTAAAATTTTGTGCATGATTTTGTTTTTATTCTGCAGTTTATTTAACATTTAATTTAATATAAAATATCATCTCACACATCTATTGTATACCTGATTCTGTCTAGTCAACTGCCCAATTCTGAGTTTAGTTTAGTTTAGTTGAGGTGAGATTTCCTTTTATTGTTTTAACAATATGCACAAAACGTCTGTTTCCTTAAATGGTATTTATGAAATAATTTGAACTACTGTTTCTTTGCATTTATTTCAATTATTTTTGCTAACTGCAAAGATTATAGACAGCTGGTGACTGATAATGGATTGATGGATGGGCTACAGGTACTGTATACTGACATAGTTGCCAGAGAAGATTGGATTACTTATATCTGGACAATTGAATAGCAATCGACTGAACTTCACTGGGGGAATGAAAGCGTTTTTGCCTGGTTGCTTTCAATTTTTAATAACATGCATGAAAATAATGCCTAATGAAAAAAATAGGAGAACTATATAGTGACCTGGAGGAAAGGTGGTTAAGGATGAATGTAGTGCAGTGTGAGTCATTCTGCATAAGGGAATTTGCAAAGCAAATAATTATAATAATCCTCATAATCATACAGTAATTATCCATTCACCCAGTTTGGTGGTCCTCATGAGGGTTACAACTACCACTACTGCTGCTAATGCTATTACTAATAATGCTGTAATGAATTTCTAGTTTAAAACACATATCTTCTGTTGAAATTGTAGTGAAAGTAATGGAATTATGTTTCTGCATTCTTTTCATTACTTCTTAATTACTCTACACCCTAATATAATACTACTAAAGAGATGTTTTTTTAACTCATGTTTCATCAGATATATTTCAATTACAAATATGCACAGTTATTTTATCACTCATTAAATTGTATTTGTAATCTTCTTGTGAATGATATATTTATTTTGTTCAACTAGTTCGTTTCTTTGTTTTCACTCAATATTTTTCTGAAGCTGTTTAGGAATGGAGAGATGACGGCTTTGAGAGTTAAATTGCATATCAGAAATACAGTAACAGCTTCTAATAAAATAATGTATTTGAGATAAATACATTTAGAGGAGAACAATTAATGGGTTCTGCATGATAGCCTTCCTCTACTCCCACCACCTTCTGTTTCTGTCTCCAACAAATGAAGTTAAATACTTCCCATTAAAATACTTCATAGTTCCTCTGCATTTAACCCAATATCAAAAGCTATGCCCACCCCAACTTCTGACTTAAAGAAAACATTTGGCCCTTGGGTGTTGACTCAGCAAAATCCATTATATATTTATACTGAAAACATTTTAGCTTTCCTTAAGGGTCTGCTTTTTTGCTAGCTCCATGCTGCACAGTTTTTGAAATTGGTCCATTGGGTTAGTGCAAATATAATTATGTCATCAGTGAATTGTAGGTGATTTAAGTGAGTTTCACTAATTTTCAGACATTATCCTTCCCAATCCTCTGTTTTGAAAAGTTGTTCCAATGTGGTTGTAATAAATGTCAGGAGTAATGTCTCCCCTTGGCAAGCTTTTCCCAATTTTGAGTCTCTTGTAGCACTTGTGCAGGTTTATTGACATTTTCTACTTGTAAATGTGGATGATTAGAATAATGCAGGTCTTTTAGGATTTAGTCTTTTAGGGCATTTTAGGATGTCCAAAACCCTTGTTGTGAATATTTAATTCATTTGTGTATCATAATTGCTGGACCTTATACATAATAGGATCTTACACTCATTGGAAATTTGAAGTGCCTGTCACAGTGCTTGTAACGTATTTGTAGCATTGGATTAGCTTTTTAATCCTGATTATTCCAGTTATAGTGTAATGTTTTTGTGATTACCTTACTGAAAATCTTGTATATTACAGGCAGTTGTTGATTGGTCTGTAATTCTTTAGGTCTCCTTAATTTGCACTTATGCCTTTGTCACCTTTGTCAGTTTCATCTCCTCCTTTTTTGAAGGTATTGATTGATATGTCTTTATCTCCAGATGCCTTTTTTATTTTTCATGTGCTTGTTAGCATGTTTTACTTTTTCAGGGAGAATGTCTGGTATTTCATCCATGACCATCCATGATCTGAATCTTATTTGTCTTCTATTGGCAATCCTGGTACTGCTGTCCTTCTGTAATTTCTTGTAAAATTGATCACATCTCTTAACAATTAGTTCTCAGTTTCTGACTGTGATCCTATCTTCCTCTTTTATTTCCATAACATATTTTTCCATATCATTAGCCTTAGATTCACTTTTTTCATGCTTCAATCATTTCACTTGATAGTACAGCTGAACAGATTGTTTTCCTCAGTGATATGCAACCTTACCATCTTGCAAAACAGCGTATCCAGTAACTTAGCATTGAATTGCTTAATTTTTTTCTTTTTTTTGTTAGTGTTTTTATGTATTTATTTTGGTGGCTACCATTATTTTCTGGTTGAATTTTGTTTTCCTAGTGATCTGTTTTACCTTTATTTCTTGTGTGCTGATGTCTTACTTAAATGTGATTACATTTCTTTCAGGATATTTTGAAGGCATTTTTGAGTTCTATTTGGATACTATAGTTCTATTTCTAATAAGAAAAATGTAAAATTTGTTGTGAGTTTGTAGTCTCTTAATCACAGTTCACATTGCTACAGTAGCTTGTCTGAATGGTCTACAGAGTGCCTGTTTGAGTGTTCTGAAGTATGCTTTTCTGCTTCTAAAGTAATGTAATGATATACAGTATTTAAATTGATATTTGACAAATAACTATCAAGAAAATTAAAATAAATGGCAAGAAGGTGGAAAAATTGAACAATTAGGTGTCTTTGGTCAGGTTTTATACCCTGGTATTTTGCACATATTAACATAGTGTATGGATGTAGAAATTGAACATTTAATGTAACACAATGTACATAAAGTACAGAAGCATGGTCATAATAACAACAACAATGCAAAGGAATGGGTTAAGAGAGCAAATGAGAGAATATCACATTATAGTAAGTGGCAAGAACTTTAAACATCATTAAGTAAGACTGATATCAAGAGAATCACTGTTGAAGAACTACAGTACTGCAAGATGAAAAAAATAAGCAAAAAGAATACTTGCTGTAAGATGGCAAATTAAAATTAAAGAAAACCACCACATATGTTTTTATTGTTTTGCTCCATTGCTGAATATGATACTTATGTTTGACATTCAGATTAACTTTGATAGTGTCCATTTTTCATTTTCTAAATGTGTCTATAATGATCTTGAAAGAGAACAGAACATAAATCAACGATTCTGCTAAAGTAGCCTATTACATTTGTGCTATATTCTACCTTTTTTATCATTTACCCTTGTGACAGTATTATATCATAATTAAGAACAAAAATACTCTCAACATCTTCCTCTAGCTGATTAGACATTTACCAAGACTGTGTGTATTGTATATTGATTTTCCTGTTATTAAAACATATGGATCCATTCAACTGTTCATTACTGAATATGTTAATGGAAGCTATCCTTCAGCCACATTGTATAGTCTGGTTTTGCTGTATTGAAATGTCCAGATATGAAGGAATATTTGCTTACTTGGTTTTTATTTATTTTTGAAAATTCAATTCACCTTCTGGAAATGGCACTTGATAGAATTTCACTTTGCTGTTTTTTACTGAACACTTGTGAAGTTTTCTTTTTAAATTTGAAAAGTTCTGAAACTCAGTACCATTCAACTAGAAGTCTGATTGAATAATGGATTTGTTCAGTCCTCATTCCAAGAGGCTGGTTCACCACCAGAGCTTGTTAAATATTGGTATACATATTGTGTACAAGAGCTACTCGTCTTGCAGCTGAACCAATTCTTTAGTGAGAGGTATAATTGCTTTACAGGGCCAAAAGACCAGATTTGTAGTGCTTTCAGTTTTAAAAGAAACTGTTTTGTCAGAGCATAGGGAGACATAGGGAGGCTTTATGCTTGCCTTGCTGCTGTATAAGTCCAATTTGAAATAGTACACATATTATATAGTTCAAGTAGGTAGCTGCGTCAGCATGCGCAGGCTGCAAAGGAAAACGTAAAGGTTTATTCCATGCTGAAAAGAGAAGAAAAGAAACAACATTTCGGCTGTGGTGACTTCTTCAGTTGTGAAGAAGGCTCTACGGCCAAAATGTTGTTTCTTTTCTTCTCTTTTCAGCATGGAATAGACCTTTCCTTGTTCCCTCACATATGATATAGAACAGACTTTGTCGACCTGCGTATGTTCAATATTACACATTTAAAAGGTCCTTCTCTATGCAGAACTGTGCAGTTTAATGACTTCTGCTTATTCATAGCCTTCTTCTTGTTGCTAGTAGTGTTCCCTCCGCCTCCATTACCAACCCCATTCCTCTCTCCCCACCTTGCTTACTAACAAATTGAAGAGAACACAGATCAATATGTGATGCTATTTACTTCCTTGGGAATGATGGAGGCTCCTCTGGTGTCCCTGGCTCTACATGATTTGTGTCTCTCTGTTCCCCAAGGTGCAGGCATGGCTGCATCAGCTGTCCCACTGCATGACCTTTCCCCTGACCTTCAGCTCCATGTCCTTGCCACCTCTTTGTCTCAGTCTGACTGCTCCTTAGGTGGAGTGAGTCTGTGACACACAGCAATGTAGACAGTTAAGATACTGTATCATCTTGTTGCTGTTCTTCCCTTTGCCTTTTTTTTGCTTCTACTGAGGATGTAGGTCTTCTATACGAGTCTGTTTATTTCCTGACTTATTCAGCCTTTCTGTGGTGAATATGAGCAGTGTAAATTGCTACAAGAAGATTTGTCTGAATATCTTCTTTGATGTGATTTGTTTTGCTTTACCTTTCATAAGAGGTAAATAAAAGGTTCCTAATTGTGTTCTGGAGTTAAAAAAAAATCACAGACGCTGTGCATCAAACCTCTGTAGATTGTGGTAAAACCTAGAGAAGTAAAATGCCAGAATGGCTAGCAAACACAGCTTTTTGTTTAATAATACCTTAGTAGAGCATGACAAAATGCAATACATGTAGGTCCATTGTTAATGAACAAAAAGTGATTATTAACTTAAGAGGACCATACCATGCAAAAACAAAGTACTGATGGAGCCTGGAATAGTAAAACATAGGTTTTATATAAAGTCATAATTTTCATCCATCCAGTTTCTAACCACTTCACCCAGTTCAGGGTTGCTGAGGAGCCTGAGCCTAACCCAGCAAGAAACAGGCACAAACTGTGATACACCCTGAATAGGACGCCAGTCCATCACAGGGCACACAAGTACTCCCACACATTCACACCAGGGCAATTTTCCAACACACCAATTAACCTACCAGTATGTCTTTGGACTGTGAGAGGAAGCCACAGCACCTGAGATCGAACCCTGGGCCACAATGCTGTGAGAAAGCAATACTAACCAATGATAAACTGGGGCTTCAAAAATAGGTCTATGGAGCAGCCACAAATAAAATGTAATGTTGCTGGTGTATCTAATCTCATTTGAAGAAAGTCATTTTGATATTGTATTTTGTTGCTTGTTTTCCATCAAAATTTTCTAATGAAACGAGAAAATAATACAAGAGTAAACGTATAACATTTAAGTTAAATATTGGTTATTGATATTGGGGAGCTTTTTTATGTAAGAAAAAATATACTGATGCACAATGAAAGCTCAACAGTCTTTTTACATACTGTATGTGCATAGTGATATAGTTGAGTCTTGAGTAGCATTGTTCATGGGTATGTCAAGGTACTGAGTGATCTGATTTTATAAAAGCATAAAAGTTTTTAGTGGTGTATTTGTCTAGAGCTAGAATAACCACAGAGTTTAAAGTCTCTATAAATGACATTTCAAAAGGACTTTAAGTAAATGCCGGAAATGTGACCTCTTGACCATGTTCCATGACCATGTTCCTCTTGAGTAACGAAGACCACCTGCTTGTTATGTGATTCAAGGTTGCCTGTCTGTTAGAGAAGTCTGATCCATGTGTGTAATTGAAAAAAAATCTGCATGCTTGATGGCAATACAGGAGTAACATACTGACAGCTGAGAGATAAAATCATCATCTTCTGTGTGCTAGAGAACTTCGGAAGTAGTGGCAGAGAGAGAAATGGTATATTACATTCATCTACAAATGCTGTTTTGCCCTTGACAAACCTGATGGAAGACAACATTGTGATGAGAGTTATACTTACTATAGCGTTGATCACACTGACTGGTAAGATGGCGTAAATGTAAGGATGGGGGTGGGGAGCAATATCCTTTAACATAAGATTGGCTTTGGTGCAGATATAGGGCAATTTTACTGCTCACTAATATATTGCCAAAGTCTTTTCTATCCTGTAATTACATCTGGAAGTGACAGTTTTCTAGAGCAAGTCTTCTGAGTGCTAGAATTATAGTAACATTCGAGAAAATGCTGAAGTTTTGCCATGGTCAGCTTTTTCTTCTGACACTAATCCAGTAGAATAACTGTAGGAGCACATTGCCGATGTCATCAACAGGAGACAACTGCATATAAACAGGATGAGTGATAGAATTTTGATCAGGTACTGTACATGTATATACAGTATGTCAACACAACCAGGACTGTGCTAATGCTCAGAAACATCATACCCAATACTAACTTGTAAGTTTGTAATGTTTTCATTTTAATATAGTGTCATGTTAAAAAATTGAATGAAACTGATTTGTTACATTTTAACATTTTGTTTGATTTTTTGTAACTTTTTTTAAATATTAGACTGAATCCATTAGACCTGAGTATTGCATTTCTTTTATGCTCCAGCATATGGTTTCCCTTGTGGCATGGCATTTTCCAGAATCAGATGAAATAGGGAAGTTGTAGACATTCAAATCCTCACCCAATTGTTAATATATCTGCAGTGCACGTGTGTACTCTGGGTTAATATTTTCTTGAGTCTTCTATGATTGTTATGCAAGTGGTAACCATGGTAATGTTATACTCACCATGCTTAATTTTATTCTTCCACATTTAATACTTCAGTGTTCTAGAAGTAATATTTTCCAGTGTTGTAATCCTGGAGGAAGGTGGACAGGAATCCAGATGTTACATTATCTCTGCATGATGGTAGGTAAAACACGCGAACACACATGAGTTATCTTGTTACAACTCATGTAATTGTACAAAACATACATTCCAAAGACCTGTTTTTCCCTCAAAAAGTTAATTGAATTAGTCTGCTTTTAGTTTGCACACCAAGTAGGTTGCCATGTTATATGGATGTCTTGGTCCTAAGCAATATACAACCTAACAGAAATCATCTAACTCATGTCACAAACAAATAAAACCAATGATAGATCTCAGTTAATGAAACCTCAAAAAACAGAGCCATAATTCCCCTTCAGACTCAGATAGCTTTAAAGTATTCTAGGAGAGGTCAAAGCTGTGGTATCCTTGGAAACAGTCAAGTACATGACAACAGCTTCTTTGTCCTTCTGGAGCCATCACCCAAACAATGATTGGTTGGTCTTGATGTCTTCCAAGCAATGACTGGCTTATCTTGATTCGATATTTTCTCAGGGACATAAATACAAGTGCTGCTATCCTGACAGAAAACAATGTGAAGGTTTTACTATTTTTACCCTAAAACAATCATTCAAGTCTTACAGCTATTGCCAACAGGTATTACCCTTCTTCATTTCTTATTTGTAAATTTTACTGATATATTTATCTTAAACAAGATTTACTGTACTTTCCATCTTGTGTCTCTGACAAAAAAGAGTTTAATTATCATGTTAATCTGTTTAAAAAATTCCAAGGATATATAAAACAAAGTAATTCCTTATAAGAGTATATACTTTCAAAACAATTGAGTTTTAAAATTGTTTGCCTTCATCATTTTTTATACGAGAATACCTAGATTGTGTTTTATATGCTTTTAAATCAATGTCAACTGATGCCATAACATATATCCTAACCTATATTTATTGTTTGTTCTTGACCAATATTGTATAGTACTGTATGTTTTCTAGTAGCTGTAGCATTTTAATGATTTTTAGTCTGCAAATGTTAGCTTAAAAAAGAACAAGCATGTAGCATAGTAAACAGAGAATGTGCCATTATTCTCAGGGAGTTCTGTATAATGAGGTATATTATAATTGCATTTTTCTGTACATTATCACATATGAATAGTATCCTTAACCTACAGATTTTAGCAGGTGACAGATTTATAAAAATAGCAGCTAAAAAGGGACTGAAATACAGAAAACACTTCTTAATAATTGCCTTTTTTGCTATGGTGACTCTCAAAAGAGAGATGTAAGAATTACGGTTAGTAGCTGCCAAGTAGCTTTTCTGTCAGAGAAATGCCTTTATTATCAAAATATAGATTTGCATGTAAGTGGGTCCCCGTTTTTTTTTCCAGTGGCAGAAAATTGTCCAAATTTGATGAAAATGTGTATAAACTCAATCTACCACGCATCAGTCATTCAGGACCCCATCAGACAAACATAAATTAGAGAAATGTGTGGTGAAAGCATCATTTATAACAGACAAAAATAATCACAAAACATTTGCCCCTGAGGGGATCTAAAATACAATTTTCACTCGGCTCAGATTCTTCATTTTTCTTTGCTTGTCACTTGCTGTACCTATTTCCCCTCATCTGGGGACAATCATTAGACTAATTAGCAGGTAATCAATGTTTAATTAAAATGTGGTTGTTAATTAAAATGACTGGTTGTGTGGTTGGGGACTGAAACATTTTTTTATATCCTCATCTTAAGTGACCATTTCGAGGACTTCAAAAAGTCACCCTACTGTTTAACTTTGAGTTTTATACTACAGAGACAAAGCTGTGATAAATTCTTGGATAGTGATGTCCAGGAAGCATTATCAGGGCCAAAGACTGTGCTTTGCAAATCCCAGTAGGTAAAAACATTTTGCTGTAAAGAGCCCTCCATACCTTCCTTGTAAGTGTCCCACTTTAGAGCAGTTTGTTTTCTTCTAGTAACAGAAGCATTTCACACATTCTTAAAGACTGAAAATGCCAGGTTTATATACAGGTAGTGTAATAGGTCAAGGCTACATGCAGGCACTGATCCTCTGTGATCTGCCTCCTGTACTGCAGTAAAGAGGAGTCTGAAAGAGCTTAACATTAAGCAAGGGTCAATACAATTAGCAATTGATGAGACAATATTTTGTCTCAGGTATTTATCCACTTCCAAACCTGAAAGAGGCCACTCTTGTTTCAGATTTGTGTTCTTGTTCAATGCCAATCTTGTTCTTGTTCAATTCTTGTTCATTTGCCTTTGTATGTGCAGCAATATACAATTACAGTGCAGACTGATATCCAAATGTATGAGCAAACATTTTTCATATACATCCACAAACAAAAAAAAAGTCCTTCTTTCTGATATGTTATTCTTGACAGAAATGATGAACGTCTGTTACACTACGTAATCTATTAATGTATTACTTCCACCTTGTCTGTCTGATGCAAAGGATGGTTTATAGTGCTTCACACATGCAACAACCCAAAACTACACTCTTAAGTTTTCATACCACACTAATGAATATCTGAGCAATTGTAATGTTGGAATGTTGTGCCAGCACTACAATATAACAAACTGGCAGTTCCAATTTCCAACACCTTATCAGTATCTGTGGCTCCTGAAATATAGGCAAATATCTGCACGGAACATAAACCTTATCCACATCCTACTCCTAGCATACTTTTTTGTGCACAGACTAGAAGTCTTCCAAGTTTCTTAATGGATGAATTTATGACTAACAGCAATGAAGTGATTAGTCCTGGTACATTATTCAAAATACTTGTGTACTAGCAATCATTTTATTATCACATATTTTTGGAATTCAAGTACTGTGCACACATTCGTCAGCTAGAACCAGATTTAAATAATCTAAATAAGTAGAATGTTTTGAAGGGGGAAATATGGGCAAAAATGAGTGAAGCAGAAAGCCTGTGGGTCATGTCTAATAAAAGAATCAATAAAGTCCTTCAATCATATTGGTGAAAGAAAATAAACAAATGGCTCCAAAGGCAGTGTGGAGCCTGTTGCCTGAAAATGTAACAAAATCAGAAAGAACTGCTGTGTGGAATTCCTTTCAGCTGCCAGGAATATGCTTTAAAAACGTGAGAAGATAGGATCCCACTCATAATTCAAACTACCTGTACGTTATCCAATAAACAATTTTAGGAGAAATGTAAATGTTGTTTAGATGGATAACAAAGATTCAGAGCTGCCAGTGTAAATCAGAGACATAAGTTTTTCACCTGTACAGTTTATGTCACGATCGTAATCCCTCCTCTTAAGGGCGCTCCGGCTCTTTCGTATTTTACCTGATTACATGCACCTGCCCCCAGTCCTGCCCCTCCTTATTTAAGCCTGGCGCTCACGCTATTCCTGGCTCAGCATTGGGAGATTGATGCCCGGAAGCCCGCCTCCCAGAAGGTCCAGGAGAGACCCGACGGCATAGGCTTCATCACGGCGTCCTGACCATCTGAGTCCAGGGCTCGGAGCGCCTGGCCTCGTCATCCTGTTTTTATTCCCTGTCCCTTTCCAGGATCCCGTTCCAGCTTTTAATCTTGTTTTATTTAGTCTCGGATGGATCATCCGGTTTTGGACCTTGGACTTCGCCCAGGAATTCCCCCCTGGACTCTTTGGACTTGTTTGCCTTGACCACGCCCCCTGAGCACCAGTTCACTGTCTGTCTGTCAACCTGCCCTAATCCTTATCGCCTCCTCCCCGTTGTCCTCCACTTACTTCCAGATTATACCATCTGCATAGGGTCCTGAACTATGCTTCGCTGGAGCCTGGACTGGCTCCTGTTACAGTTTATCAGTCTCATAATAAATTTAATAATGCCTCGCAGTGAGATTGTCAGTACTTATAATCTCATTTTGACCTCTGCTGCTGAAACTTTTATCATTTCAAGAGATGAAAGTACAGGCTGTCATTAAAGATGTGCTTTGATAACTTGTATTCTGTTTATTGTTTATTTAATTTGTAAATTCAAACAAGAATAGCAGGAGGTTTTATTGACTTCTAAGCATGATCCATTTTCATGAAATACTATAGCAAAGTAATATGACAGTAAAGGAACAAGTAATAGGTTTATTCCATGCTGAAAAGAGAAGAAAGGAAACAATGTTTCGGCTGTGGATTTTGTTTCTATGATTATTTCTGATATTGAATTTCTTATAAAACCAATTTTAAGTTCTAAACAAAATGATTAAAAAGTAATTATTGAGCTTAATGTCCAGTACACAAACTGAACCTTTACAAATACCATATCTAACGACTATATCATAGTGGCGTATAAATGCGATAGGTACACTGATATGAACCATGTTAGTTAAAAATGAGAAAATAATTTTTAAACTCATAAGACTATAAGCGTGTTAGCAAATAACTGTTGCATAAATGTTGTCCAGAAATTTCTACCTCTGTCAATAATAACACTAGAAGGCAACTGAGGCCAAGGATGGTATTATAGCAATTGCAATGAGTTACAAGCACCACTTGCCTAGTATCTGTTTGCTTGTTTACTCAGTCATCAGTCACAGCTCATTTCCAAAAAGGTGTGGGGGGGGGAGTTGTATTTTGGACCACAATTTGACAAGGACAAAATGAAAAGGTAGTCAGGCAGAATTACAGGTTCATGCAAGAGCCATCCATCCATCTAATTTCTAAATATTTTATCCAAAACTGGAAAGGGTCTGGCTGCCTCCCCCCTCCCTGGTAAGCAGTGGGTGCAAGGCAGGATACACTTTGGACAGGATGCCAGTTCATCACAGGGCACACACAGACATACACACAAGGGCCAATTTTACTGGAAGTCAATTATCCTACCATTATGTCTTTGGACTCTAGGAGGAAACCAGAGTGCCCAGAGGAAAGCAGTGCAGTGAGGCAGCGATCCTTACAAATACCCTCATTTTTAAATTTCAATCCTGTTGAGGATTATGCATAAAAAAGTTTGGTGTTGATTAGTCTAACATTTTTTTAGCAGGAGCTGTTTGTGTTATAAGTCATGTTTTGCAAAGTGAGTGTTCACCTTGTGTGCATCTTAAAATGTTTGTAGAATCTTTTGAGGTGTAAATCAAATATATCTTTGGTTTTTGACATGATCTGGCAAGTTTCAATTAATTTGTTCACCAGTTCTCAAGAAAGTGGTAGTTTAAAAACAAAATGGCGGGCATGCATTTTATACAGGAACCTCACATTGCCATTTGTTAATTGTATTCTCACCACAACAATAAATGCTGATTTTGGAGGTAATAGGCCAAACAATCTTTACCAGCAGCTGTTTGTCTTATTGGGTCATGTTTTGCTAAGTAGCTGATGAACCGTTGTGGCAACATTGTTTTTACTTCTAACAGTTAGTAACATATTTTCAGAGCAAGAGTCTTTGAAAGCAAGAGTGTATGTGAATGTAAGTAGCCGTGCTTTATACAGAATCTTCTCTGTCTATTACCATTGTTTTTTCACTTAGTCCAAGGTATGGAGTGCCATTCTATCATTCATCAGAGAAGTCCATGGCGCGCTGTCACCCCAGCCCAACTCCAGCTGACTGCCTGCGTCTTGCTATTTATAAGGCCCCTGAGCTGGCATTTTATACTTCAGTAGAAAATCAGCAATTTTGGCCCATTTCAGTCACACTTGATGACATTTAGGGTGCTTTTCCGCTTGTAGGTAATGGCTGTAAATGTCAACAGGGGGAAGTTTCAGTAAATGGTGAGAAGTAACAAAAATAAACCAGGACAGGGGATGACAGGAAACAGCCAAGAGGCTCTGTTTCTCTTTGCCCTCTGTTCAAATGTGTCCGTACGTCTGTCATCAGCCAGCTAAACAGTTTTACAGTAGCCTTGCATTGCACTGCAGGCAGCAACACCTTAGAGTGATACACTGTTTTAATGGTGATTTTCTTAATACCTGTAATTAAACTGTATGCTTAATTTTAAATGGTGTATAACTAAGTAATCTTTTCATCAGATGAATATTACCAGAAACTACCAGTTTAATTAAATTTTGCATTTTCAGTACACTGGATGATAAATCTGCATTATTAAAACTTAATGTAGAATTCATAGATTCAGGAAGAACTCTTATAAATATAACCCTTCTATCTTTATGCATGCTAATGAATGCATTCTTATACATCGTATGTTCTAACAATGATTTATGACTAAAATGTGTAAAGGTTTGCTCTCTTCTAGATATGGATCTTCAAAACTCCATACTTTTATAGTACCTTACTTTTTCTTAGTAAATGGCATTGCTTTATTAACACAGTATTAATCACTGAGTAGAAAACTGTGGTTAGTGTAGATGATAAAGTGCCCTGTGTACAGGAAGTAACCTCACAATGGCCTTGCCAAACAGGAAACTGATGCACTTTGTGAAGGATTATTTCCAATAATTAGGAATAGAGTTTAATGAGACAAGTTGTAATAAAAATATTCACTTTTATTACAGCAATGATTAAAACTGACCTTTAAATAGACTGGGAAGTACTTAAGGACTTGTGTGATATGCAAATTCAAGGAATAATGCAGTATCAAGGTAATTAATGTCTATAGCAGACCTTAAGGCTTTATGCAAATACAATATGAATAATAATGTCCCTTCCCAAGAGACCTAACCATAAGACAACTGCTGGGCTGCTTTGCACACGGTGTGAGAGCTATAATCCCCTTCATTGCCCTCAGCGAAGACCAGGAGTTGAAACTGATCTGAACACCCTCTCTGCAAATGATAAGATATTCAGATACACCTCATACCTCACTTACTGTTTCAAAGTTTTACACAGTACATTTTTTTCTGGCTGTTTTGCCTGTTTCCTTTGGCTCTGATTAAAAAAAAGCTACTGTACAGATTCAGAATATATCAGATTCAACAGGCTGAAAAACAGAAGCAGAAATTGATTTTGAAACATAGCATGATAAATTTCTATACAGAAAGCTATGGGAGCCCCATGACTTGATTATGGTTTATTACCTTTTGTTGTGAGGCATAATTTTATATTGGTAGAGATTTATAATTAGGTGTCCTGCAAAAAAACTGCTTATATATTACTCCATCACTGCATACCAGGAAACAAAATACCGTAGTTATTTTAAAGTACTTGTGAGGACATTGTAGACACAACGGTTTTTTTTTTTTGTAGTTGTCTTCAACTTTTTTTGAAACAGGAGCTTTGCTACAATGCAAAAGTTTCATACTGTTGCTTCCCACAAACTAACCCATATAATTTTACCCCATGTCCAGTTCATGCCAGTGAGTGAAAGATTAAATTACTAAAGCCATCCCATACTCTAAGAATCTAACCTTGCATAAAGATAGTTTTCAAATGTTTACCCTATTTCAAAATGCAATTTCTTAAACTATTTTATTATTAATGTGTTAGAATTAATATCATTATTAATGGACATGCTGATTTCCTTTATGTATTTCACCTACTTAATAGAGTTTAAGATTGCAAGCATCTATCTTAATATTGAAATCCTATGTTTTTAAGAAAATAAAACTTTTGGCATTTCCTTACTTAATTGTACAATGTAACGTTCTATATTTAAGAACAATTGCAGTTTGGTTTATACTCTTACTCTTCTAAGACTGACTCTTTAACGTATGATAAAAATACATTTTAAATTTAAGCAGTAATTAACATTGCAATACAGTCAGTATGATATGCAATCAAATATTGCTTAAAGTGTATCAGATGAAACAGCAGCTGCTTTCTGTTTTGTGGGCTTAGAGGCATTTATTTTGAAGCTATGAGAATTGACTTTCCCATTATGAGGAGAACTGTCACTACCATCAACATTTAATATTATAGCAACTGCTTTTTGCACATTAACTGCTGAAATATCAATTTTCCTCAGTATTCTTTGTTTAACACAGTTCTGCCAGTTGTTGGGGAACACAGGTTTATAGTCAATATTAACAAGCTGTTAAATGTTGTATATTTGAAAAGATGTGCTTATGAACTCAAATCATTGTGAAGGGACTGATTTAAAAAAGAGCAAAAAATAAGTTTTTCAAAGGTGCGACCTGCCTAATTAGCTTCCAGGTTAAAAAACTCCTACACCAAACTGTGTTTCTGTTTTTTTTTAATAAGTTTGCCTTTTATTCTGTGTGGTAGATCTTTCCCTGAATGTCATTCTTTTTTTTGTTGAAGCACTGAAGGCCTTTTTACCTTTTCTTTACCAAAAAACATTTTTTTTTAATTTTGAAAAAGTGCTAAACTATTTTTGAAACAAAACTACAGTTTCTGAAAAGGAACTACTGTATATTGATGTTTTGACCATGGTGCTTTGCTATCTCATGAGATAATGTGACCAGCTTTCAGACAGAAACTAATTCCACACGGGACAGGTTAAGAGAATTTACCCAGTGTTTCACAGATGGAGAAAACCTTGGAACCCTTATAGTACCTATAGTATGACTGCTCCTTCACTAGACTGTGATTATCTGTTCAGCCTGATAAAGGAAGTTCTCTGAGGTAAGAACTTGAGTAATGCCAATGAGGTCCAGGTGGTTGGTTAAGAAATGGGCCAAGGACCAGCCAGAATCATTTTATGAAAAGGATATCCACGGATTTGTGAAACCGTGGCAGAGGTGCTGGGGTGTGCATTGAAATGTGTTAAAAATAAGTGGATAATTCACATACTTATCCTTTGAATTCTAAATTATTGTTGCCTGGGGTTTTGTTCACTTGTACAGTAGTTGTTAGTGTCTTCCAATGAATGAAACATATTATTTCTTATTTAGCCCCAGATCCTCAGCAGATAGTTTGCAATGCCATGGGTTACATTTGTTAAATTCAGGTTTCTCATCGCTGGTGCCATTACTATCATTAATGTGAGTTAGTGCCACAGAATAAACAATGCACTCCTCTCTGAGTAGATGACATTGTGAACTGATGGTACAGAAGTAGTACTTTTCTGTGTCTTTGGGGTGAGACATGAATTTGTCTCCAATTCTACCTTGCTTGGTGAAGTGAATATCAGAATTTTAGCCCATAGATAAAACGAATGTATGCACTGTAAACAATTTTTGTACAATTTTGTATGCACTGCTCCATTTCACAAATGCATATTCAGAACATGGTAATTTTTAAAACAAAACATTTTTTTACATTTGCCCTACCTTGAGGGCAAAAACCCGTTGTAATAGTGCTTTAAGTTTGCTTTTTCTTGCTGTGACCTCCTTTACAGCAAATTATTCTGATTCAGATCAAATTTTGCTGTGTACACTGTAAATATTTTTTTACTTGTCTAGATAAAGGTTCTCACTTTGATCTAGCGGTGAGGTAATTGGTTAATTTAAATTTTAATTTTGCTGTATGAATATCACTGATGGTAGACCAGTGAGTGCTTTTATCTTTTACAGGATCTAGACACAGAAAAGACAATGTATAAAATAATATAAAAGATAATTATATGTAATGGAACGTCATTCAAAATCAGCAAAAAAAACACTTAATCTGAGGCACTGAGGTACTATACCTTATTTAATCCCAGTATTGGTAGTACTATATAATCACTAATGAATTGAGGAGAGGTTTGGTTTCACCAGGGTTCTTTTTGACATGAGCAGTGCTAGCAGTGTTGAGATAGAAGAAAAAAGGTTTTGTGTGCCCTGATCTGGATTGCTAACGTACCATACATAAACAGATAAATGGCAAATAATCCTTGGTAGATATTGTATGTGTGTTATCAAGGTTGTTGGTGTATGCAATGATCACAAATGTTAAAACATGGTTATGTGCAGCCCTCCAGAATTCAAATGTCATGAAAATGTTGAGTTTCCCTTTAGTGTCTGTACTCAAACTACACATATTGCTGTATTTTGCATTTATTATGCATGTATCATTATAGTTAGCACTGGACATTCTCAGTAACCTCAAATGGAGCTTCCTGTATTTTAACTATCTCTCTTTTTTTAGGTTAAGGTCATTATGTTGTTTAAGAAAATGTTACCTTTCCATTAAACCTCCAATCTAACCTTGCACTAGTCAATCCCTAGTTTCATTGGAGGTTACAACATGATATTTGGAGCATTTGAACATGTACTACGTGAAGAATTTGCGTGTATTTTAGTTTATACAATTGGCTCTAAGTTCTGGGCCTTTTTGTACAGGTTTGGCGAGTCATTTTCCTCTCTGGAAAACTGGTTTAGTATTTGTTGCTGTTGCCGTTTTAAGCACAGACAGGATAAAAGATTGGCTGTGGCAGCCACACTCCCTTTGAGGGTTAGAAATTGTGACACTGTGGGGGAGGCAGCTCCTTTTAGAAATAATTATTTTGTCTTCACACGAAATAATATGATTCTTTCCCTGGTAAGAGACAATCTTAGATGTGGAATAATGTTTTCTTTCTCTTGTCTTTTGTCCTCCTTCTTGACTTGCCTTCTTTTAAGCAATTTACAGGATATTAAAATTCAGAACCAAACAACAGTTTATTATTTAACAAACTCTCAGAGATACCTTACTTGAACTACACGCTGAAGATTGTCACAGAGGTGGAAAAGGATTGTAAGGCTCTGGTGAAGCCCTGTTCGTTAGATTTTCAGGTCTATGAAGATCTGATATTTTGTGATGGCACTGGAATTAATAATCTGTTACCAGTACTGATGGGAAGAGTTGATGGAGATGTAAAAAAAAATCTCTTTGACTCCTTTTTCAATATCATCCACATTTTTACACTATTTTCAATGTCTTGTTAAGCATTCTAAAACCCACAATTCTTTCACAAATGCACGATTCTTCATTCCACATGCATAAGTGTAACAGAATTTGAGCCCCCTCTGACATCCCTTTAGAGATGCATTGCAGACTAGATCTTCTGAATAAATTTTTTTCACCTGTTCACCTAGATGTGATCTGAAACTGGTTCTCTGGGAGGTTTTTGGTTCATGTCTGTGCTGTGGACACTACTGTTGTTTCCACCCTCAAGTGTACTTTACCCTATGTGGCCCATTCCACCTAACAGTTTTCATGGGTAAAGGTATTGCTGGAGGCAACTCTCATAAAGACTGGCCCTTCACCTGTTGAGGAGTCACATACAGTACTTCAGGAATGTGGATGAAGTAAGGACAGTTTAGAGCTTGGTATGCACTTAATGTTTCCTTATTTTTTAAAGCATATGAACTTAATACTTAAAACTTCTAAATCCTCATTCAGGTGTCTCTTAAAGAACTTTAAAGCCAAGCGTTAATCTTCTCATAATCTCTAAGACTGATTTTTGAATCTATAATTGAAAATCTCCTAGACCTCACTGCATTATGCCCACATAACCTATGCAGTATTCTAGACAGGTATTTAAAAAATGAATGTGTTTGCTGGAAAATTAGTTTGTCTCGGCATTAAATTAAAAAAGAATTCCAAATGCACTATTTCTTATTTTAAATTTGGCATTGTTTCAAGAGCATAATGCCAGTTTGCATCTCCATGACAACAGGATTTTCATTCTTATAAGTAACAAATTTAATAGCCTTCTTAATTTCTTTAAAATGTTAGCGTAGCATGACATAAAAATAATATTGAATACTTCAGACCAATTTAATGGAAAACAAAGTGCCAAAGAACATCTGAGCCCAAAGTGATCTTCTGTGTTGCAACCCATAGTGTGCATTCTTAAATTGTGGGAGAAATTAATTGCTTTGCCTAAGTAGTGATTGTAAAGCACAAGTGATTTAAAATAATCAGAGAAATAAAATACAAAAAATAGTTGATTGGATATTTTTAGAGGGAAAGAAGTCCATGGAAAAACATACAGGTATGTGGCAAAGCATTACTATGGGGATCTGCTGTATGGTGATTGTCCTGTGCATTGGCTTTTCAGAGAGGGTACTTGGGAAAGGGAAAAGTAAATGAAGTGATCTCTTAGTGTTTATTTCTCGTTTTTGCCAAGTGAGAAGAAACTGCAGCATGCCGATTTAAATGAATTGTCAAAAATGTACTTATATGTTATAACCCTGGACCCCTGTTTCCAAAGCTGTTTTTGCTTCAGTAGTTCTAACTATGAAATACTTCTACAGCAAACCAAAACCAATATCTTCTTCTGTTGAAGTGAAAAATTCCACCCCCACCAAGAACCATATATTAGTACCCAGTGTCATAGTCTGTTAAGTTAAAATTTCCATTAACAAAGAACACTCTGCCTAGAGAGTATTATATAGGAATCCCTGTAGAGGTGAATGCAAATTAGATTAAAAGTAGAGTGATACATATTGTGTTTTGTAATAACAGAGTGGCAATAAACAATTTACAAGGATAAATAACTGCAGAATATCACAGTTGATTCCTTGCTGCCAGGATCAAGAGGCACTGAACCTCAAACTTCTCTCCCCAAATGCCAAAGCTTTTTCTAAGACAGATATATCTCCCTCAAAGTCAGATTGTTACAGCAGGAGATCAGCCACTCGCCACTTACGGAGCAGTGTGTCTGAAAAAGCTAAATGGTCATGAAGAAAAGAACAATTTAACAGAAAAAAAGAAATCGAAAAATTATTTGTGCACCCCTGGGGTGGAGAAGGAATGTGGGAAAAGCCTCCTGGAACTGATCATCGAATCTCTCCAGAATCCCAGTTTTTATTAAGAAATAGACTGTGTGGATTCCGCTTCTGAAGAGAAGGTACGTGGTCAGTAGGGACAACAGAATTAATTAATTTCAGTGACATTTACCATCAATTTAAAGAAAATTGTCAATGTTGAAATTGCCTGCAGTTCAGTTCCTTGTTCTTTATAGCACCATTTTCGCTGAGATGGTCTATCGAGATGTACAGCAAGGTGAGGTCTGACAAAAGCATTTTTGACCTGAAACATCTATCCTTTGACTGCCTTTCAATAAAACTATTCAGAGGTGTTTGGGATAATGTATGTGGGACTTTCAGGGATTGGTTCATATCCAGCTTTTTTGCCCCCTTTTGCAGATTCTATTTTATGTTGAGGGAGAGATGAGAAGCTTTTTTCAATGTATTTTGTATAGATAGTTATCAACCATGAATTCCAGTACACCTGCATTTAAAATGAGATAATTTTCCAATTGTGTTTGTGGACAATCACATCCAAGCTTGGTAGTTAGTTCTAATACCTCCACTGTAGCTCTCATCTGCATTCACGGTCACTCCTCTTGAAGAAAACTCTTAAGTCTGCTAAAAACAAAAATAGTTAAGTGGCATTAAAAAGGAAAGGAATTGACTAATACTGCAAGCTTCAGCTCAGGATCTGAAGAAGGGAGTTCAGTCTCTGATGCTAAATAATTTACTCTTCAGTGATCAGACTAAATTTAATTAGCTCTTGTTCTCCTGATATAATCAGGCCTCTATCGCCAAGCCATTTCACTGTGAATTAGGATAAAAAGCCTCATATGTTAAATGCTGTGCTTTCACAGTGGGATCACAGTCAGAATATTTAGAGAACAATGTAAAACAAGCTCCCCCTGGTACTTCTCACCAAAAGTGCAAGAGAACAACATGGGCTATAGACCTTTCATAGGCCATGAAATCCTCCCACGAACCCCAGTCATTCTCTGGTCTTGAATGCCATGTGCCAAAAAAGGCTGGCCAATTAAGCCAACCTAGGGTATTACCCAGAGGTTCAATAAGGACATCCTTATGTACAGTATGCATAGGCATCTCAAGTCACTTATATCTTTATCTCCAGTCCAGAAATGTTCTTGTTCTTTAACGCATTAACATTTTGGCTGAGATTGTCTATCAGGATGTACAACAAGAAAACTCTTATTAATTGAAGCAAGATGATTCTTATTAATTAATAAACACCTTAGATGTAGCAGTGTCTTGCAAATAATTAGTCTATACAGTACATAACTATAACTGTGCATCTATATATAGTAAGACTGTTATAGATAATATTAGAAATGCAATACGTTTTCCACCTCCATATAATGATATACTCTTAACTGATTGCTGTTTTTTAATTGTATATTATAAGAGGTAAAATATCTGAATAAAATATCAGAGGACATAATTGCTTTTTGCACACGTTTTTATTTTTTGCATTGCTTGAGAAATGCATGAGAAATGAGAAACACTGGCAGCACATGCATAGTAAAGAAATTGTGCTTGTGTGTTGGGATGTGCATATGATTGTAGGTGTGAACGGCTCCCAGTTTCACTGACATCTACTGTAAGTAAGAAAATGATACTGTTTTGGTGGCAGTTCCTTAATGATGTGGGATGCCATTAATGTCACGTTTAGAAATTTTTGTAGTTGTCCATGGTAATCTCACCACACAGCGCTACATTGATGATACTTTCAGACCTGTTCTCTACCAATTGTGATGGAAATGCCAGCATTACTGTGCAATTCCTTTACATTTCAGCACAATAATGTTGTCCCCATGGAGCTAGGGTCTCTCAAGACTTTCTGCTTCAATCTGAAATCAGTGTCACTGTATCCTTGGACCTTAAATCAACAACATCCATAATATCATTAGTGTAGAAGGTGTTTCCAAGAACATGGACAAACATTTCTGTTACTCGTACAGTATGTAGCATCTCTGCATGGATATGCCACTCCATTTGCATGCTTGTGTTATGTGCACATTAGGACATGGTGACTTATGTAGAGTGCTTGACTTTGATTTTTATCACCCATGACATTCAGACTTTATCAGAACTTGTTAATACAAGATTATATAGCTGGAAAGCCAGATTTTAAGGATCTGTCTGTTTATAGTATCTTGACATTTTGGTTGCATTTTAACTTGTATTTGATAGAACAGGTTACACTTTAAATGCTTTTTTAGACTCAAAGTGAACTGTACTGTCTAAAGTCATTCTAAAATCATATTATTTCATCATCAGTGTTTAAAGGAAGACAAACAAGGCTCATTTTATGGTATGAAACAAAGGAAATTCTTAGAGATATACATTTAAACAAATGCATCTTCAGGAATTCTGTATTTTCCCTGGATAAGCCTGTGCAGGAATTGTGGTATTTGGACAGCAGGTGGCATTGTGGCACATGTGCCCAACGCAGGAACCCACCGTTTCCACTCTGGCTGTGTTTGTGTTGAACCACAGCTGAGAAGGAGGCTCGATGAGAATGGTTCTACTACTGCAAGGAGTGGGTTTGCCAGTGTCTTCACACTCTGTGACTGGTAGGTTAAACTCTATGGAAGGCCATGCAGAAGGCATTCAGTTTACCCAGCCTCACTTTTCCAATCCTACATGTGCTTCTATAAAGAAGAAAAATAATTTAAATTTGATGTGAGGGTCTCGAAATCTGGTGGACACGCAAACTCCTAGGTAGCAGCAGGCAGTGTGATAATCTGCTGAAAGAATGTATTTAAGGCTGATATACAGAATAGAACATGTCTGAAGTGTAAAATTGTACCTGATTGTTGGACATGGCAGCTTTAAAGCCCCTTGCTAGGGGCTTGGAAGTTGTTACACAAATCAATTTTCAGAGATTTATTTGTTAGAAAAAATGAAAAAAAAAAGTCAGGTACCACCACCTTTGGTTAATGCTATGGCCACTTTTAGCAGCTTTCTTCACCAGAAGGGAAAACAACCTTTAGTGTTTTCTCTCTTTTCAAGCATTGTAACTCAAGTGTTATAGCTAAAGAAAGGCATTAGATTTGTTTTAGCTGAATCCGACTGATTGCCTGAGCAGTAGCATAATCTAGAGCTACGGCAATCGGCATAAAGACAAAATAAAGAAAATAGACAAGGGGCGTCCTGCAGAGGTAATTTGCCGCAGGCCCTAAAGAGCCTACTTATGCCACTGAGAGACTGACACAGGCTAATGGGGAAAGGCGATCATTGCATACTAGCTCCTTCGGAACAACAAGCAGCTGTTTTACTTAAAAAAAACATTTTCCAGCTAAAGTTAGGTGTAGCAGTCTTTTCCAAACAAACACAATTTTTAAACTCCAGTGATGAATTTTGTACACTGAAAGATCTGAAAAAGAGCTAAGCTGCTGTTTTGCTGTATTCTTAGCTAGCCAAATCCACTTGCCACAATACACCAAGGGCACAAATGCATTTCACACAGTAGCTACATTCACAGCCCTTTGAGGAGGTGTCTAATCCTGGCTCTCTGTCGGTTTGATGGGTCGGTCTCATGTTGGGTAGCAGTGTCTGGTGCTTGTTGAGAGTGGAAGTGCTTGTGACAGCTTCCCTGGTGCTCAGGGCCCCTGGTTTCACAGAGAGGTGACAGCATGCCTGACACAATCTGAAAACATCACCAGGGGCTGCGAGATTTTCTGTCTTTAATTGCATTTCAGGTCAGCATGTGCTGGATTGGCATCCACTACAGGTTAACCTTGCTAACCATAATATGGTGGCTAGGTGCAGTTCACATTTTTTCTTCTTTGCATTTTTTAATAATAGAGATATATTTATCAAATTCAGTTGCAGGTTGGTTAGAATGATAGGTCTGCTTCTGTATTATGCAATAAAACACACTTTTTTTTACTCTTTTCTCTTAAGACAATAGCCATAACTACCATCTGCATCTTGTAGTTATTCACAAAATTAATACAAAAGCATTTGAAAAAATATCTTGAGAATGATCAGATTCCATGCAAAAATTGACCCAAGGAGTACACAATGCTATTTCTACAGATAACAGGATTATCTGTGTCACATGACCTATTTACTGGACTCAATAGCTTCTTTTTTTAATATCAAAGAGTGGAACCCTTCTTTAGTCCCTATTGAGAATGTTTTGAGAATGTTCTTAACAAGTGGTTTAACACCTGTATGGACTCCATTCCATTTTTTCCCCTGAGTAATGTGGCATGATTCCGTCATAGAAATGAATTGGTGAGAGAAAGCCAGGATGACATGTTTTACTTGAGCCACTGGGTACTAACTAACTTGTTTTGATGGGTGACCATTAGGGATCTGCACCTAAGGACTGGTAAATAAGTGGAGTAGAGCAATCAGTATTTGTGTGTGCACATTGGGGGTGGTGTCTGTAATTGGTCCTGAACTAATACACACCACTTGTGTTAGAGCAGAAACAATCCTCTAAAGTATAAAATGTTGCCAGGTAACAAGCCTATTAGCAGCCAATAGATATGGACACTGAGTAAACATTGTCTGATTTTAGAAACACAGGGCAATACAGTTCAACCAATCCACATCTTTTTCTGTATCTCCGCTTGCTTCACTGTAAAAATGTAAATCCTCTTGAGTCCAAGAATGTTTATTAAGAAATACAGAGGGGTTACGCATCACTTGACATGTCAGGAAACCCAAACACAATGAGAATCTGCTGGTATATTGTGGAAAAGTGCTTGATATTGTAAGTTAGAACTCAGAGCTATGAAGGACACATCAGTTTAAATCCCAACATAATCTTCCAGTGGTATATGGAGAAGCATCTATAAGAAGGACCAAATGGGCATTATCATTCAAAGTGAGTGAGAAGGACGACATTGAATCAAACTGAGTTTGCGTAAGTATTCCCTTGCACCTTCTTTTCAAGTGGTCCTCTGTTAGTGCTCAAAGAAAATAAACCGACTTCTTGAAAACAATTGCTTACTACCAAAAATTGCTTATTATTGGCATTGGGCACCAAAAAGTTATAAGATGAAACCTAGATCAGAGGTCTGTTATTGATCTACAGCCCTCCTTTGCTCAACTCTGCATGTGTTAATGAAATTGAATTTAATTTAGCAAAGAAAATTTGGCTCTGGAGGGAAAAATTTCCTTGGAAGGTGAGAGGGCAGTTTGCTGTCAATACTCATCAGTCTTTAACTCCATGTTAAATCAACCTTTCATGTTGACAAACTGTATAATAGGAAAGGTTTTATATTATTGCTAATGTATAATATAACTCTACTCCATTTTCTGAACATCATTAGAGATTACTGAATCAGCAGTAGATTATCCTGTTCTTACAATAGCTACAGAAAATAAAATAATATTGTTTGAACCATGATCTACTAATTGTCTTCACATTTTGTTGCTACACTGCCCAGCCCAAGTTTCTTCCAGTAACTACTGTCTTTAGCTGCCCTCATCAATATTGCACCTTTAGACATGTCCATGTATAAATAAATATATGAAAACTGCCGTCAACTTACAAATGAAAAAAGAACTGCAAACTTGTGACTGTACAGAGAAAATGCTGCGGTGATGAAGTGTTTAATGTGCATCTCATTGCGATTAACACCAAGGGGCTTTGAGCCACTTCATCAACCAAGACCTCCGGGGAATGCCAGCTAACGAATTACAGATTAGATCATTGTTATAAGATTAGGATCCTTTGCTAATTTCACTTTTAATTGAATTCTGTGGTGTGCACTCTGTCATGGCAGAGGACAGAGAACAGCAGTCCTGGGATTTTGTTTCAGAAAACGAAGCAGTCACTGGAGCTTTAACTCTGGATGAAAACAAGAATGTTTAGATTTACGATAAAGGAAGCACGGATATTGGAAATCATCAAACGCAGTGTTATACAGTATATACAACTTGATATAAAGTCATGCATTCAGAGCTATGTTCTTTGTATATTAAATATTTATGTTATGTTCCTATTAAGCCTATCACTAAAGGGAAAAAATGTACCAAAATACAAAGATGGCAATAAAAAATTCAGCAGATTTCATGTGAAGGATGTGTTACATATAACAAAGATGAAACTTAAAAGAAAAAATATTAGAAGGGACTAAAACGTTCACCTTTTTTGCAATGTGCTGGTCTATTAAAATGGACTTCAAAGTAGAATCACCCCTAACCACAATCATGATAATAATAAAATTACCCTAAATCCTCTCCTCTACTGCTGTGTCTCGGTCTTCGGAGTGCACATTCACTCCAGTGAGATGATTGCAGCTCGCACCAGACCCCCCGTGTGGAACTATTATACTTGTATTAATATAGCTCAGCTGTGTTTTTTGATTACAGCACAGTTAAACAAGATGAGATAAGGCAGGAGACAGCTTTGAGTCATGCCTGAGTCTTGAAAACACTAATTTCTCTGCTGGGAGGGTCATGTTAATTGGGAAGGGGGGGTGGGCTACGTGTTTGTGGAGAGAGTAGGTTGGGAGATGGGGGTCGGGTGGGGAGGGGGTCACCTCTCAAAGCCATCGTTCAGTACCTGTCAGCCCGTGCAGTGCTTAGAGCCAAAGAGAAACATTCGCTTGAAACTGTCAGCAGACCCCCCCCCCCCCCTCACTCTCCCTGTCTCTCTATCTCTCTCTCTCTTTGTGATGTGTTTTCAGAGTGTGAGCAGAGCAAGCAAGTAAGCGTGCGAGTGTTTGTGTGTGCTGTATACGCGTGTGCCTGACAGTGCAGGCTAGAAGCTGTATGCAAGCGTGCTTGCAGCCTGCAACTCAGAGACCACTGAAGACAACCATTCTTCCTGGACCGGCAGACAAATTGCATGCACGCACCCCAGCCCTCTCTCTCTGTCTCTCTGTCTCTCTCTCTCTCTTTCTCTCTCACCCCAGTCCCTCCCTCCTACCAATACCTTCAACAGAAAAAGCGAAAAAAACCCTCTTCACTTCACTGCCCAGCCCTGGGATGCCAGCTGAAGGAATGAGGTTCTGACACTGCGTGGGACTGGAGGGAAATAAGAGCACAACTGTAAGTAGACAAGTGTTTCACATTTTCTCTCAGACTGACATGTACACACACTTACATGTGCACATACTGTATATATTGTATGGCTCTTATGTGTGATAGTTGTCTTATTGCGCAAGTATCGCACAACAATTCTAGTATCATTTTAGGAACTCATCAGAGGGAAACCAAAATGACCATTTCTTTTTTTCATCTCTTTGCAAAAAGCAGCAGCAGCAAAATATGTGCAAGGTCAAAATATGCACAGTGAGAATTTTGGATTGAACTGGTATGCAATGGAGTAAAGAGTAACTCTTGAGACAACGCTCTCTGAAGCGCACACAATTAGAAATGGTTTTAGAATTTGAAAGAGCAAGCCTGAGATACTTTATATTCTTTCTGCCACTTGAAAGGACTGTAATATAAAGCTTTTGATTGATATTTTTTTAGGTATGCTTTTTACCTGAAAAGGTGTTTGCTGGGGTTGTGTAGAACTTGTGAAATCACAATTTAGATTTTATATCTAAGAGGATAAAAAATAGAATAAAAACAAAGAAAAGATCTAAAAAACCCAGCTGGGTTGTAGATACAGGATCCATGATTAAAGGGTAAAAAAAATGGCAAAAACTATTAAAATACACCTTTCTCCTGTGTGGCACAGCAGAATCTCTGGAGGAAAGTGTTTGGAGGTTCGCAGTATTAAAGGAATTTTATAGGGTTATAATTTTAGTTCTGAGCATCTTACATCCCAAATGCAAACAGACACAACACAACACAACCAAAAAAGGTAAATGACTTCATAGATTCAGAGCTTCAATCTTGGTAGTGAAATGCTTTTGATTTGGTTTTGGCTGAGATCTTCTCCTGTCTATTACGTCCATTTGTATTCTGGAGGATATTATATGATAGCACATCACAGCCTGGTAAGTGCGGACACCGGTTCTGTTCTGAATACATGAATTGCAATTCCTCTGAAGTGTACTCTTGGTCTAATAAGGAAAGCAACAGTGGCACATGCCAGTTCCAATTCCTTGCACTTGTTACTAGCTAATAAAATTGGCACTGGTGACTGAGTTATTTATCTGTCTGTTTAAGCAGCTCAAATTTGCTGTAAGCATGAGAGTCAACACTTGTAAAAAGAATAAGCACTGTGTGAGCTGTGTTTTATTTTTGGCATACTGGTATTTTTAATATAGCTTTATAAAATATTTAAACAAGAGTCATTTGTGTTTCAAAACCTAGACAAGGAAAATCAGCTTCTTTGGTTACGAATTTAGAACTGGGATTTGTTTTTTGACGAAGATGATCAAATTTGCTTGTAATGTGATGTCAAAATGCAAGTATGTGCAGAGATATCAATGAAAGATGTAATGGTTTACAGAGCTGTATTTTTCTTTATTTTCAATAAGCTGGAGGAATTGAGGTTTGGAGTTCTGGGTGAATGAGACCTGTGTCCTTGCAGCAAGTTTCCGTGATAAAATCTGCCAAGGCGTCTGTGTCTGTCTGTACCCTTGTTGGAACATTCAGATTTCTAAGCAGTATTAAACTGGTGCAGTGTTATAGAGGATGTTTGACTATCTGATGAGATCAACGTTTTTTCAGCTACTATATGCCTTAACTACAGAAGAGACGAAAGGTGGAGAAACCTGACCTGTAAAGTTTTCAGGAGATGCTTGGAGATAACTGCTGCCTCTATCCCAGGCAAGGTGGTGCAGAGGGGCAGGGGTTTTTGGTTTGTCTCTATTGGCACTGGTAGGAAAGCTTTGGGTTTTTTTTTACTATGTGAGCGTGTGTCTTACAGACCTTAGAAAACCTGTAGAATCACTGCAGAATGAAAGCAAGAATTTGGATTTTTTTATGATTGTATAATGATTCCTAGAGGAATTATTGGTGTTCTCTAATATTTTTTAAAAATTATTTTCCTTTAATACTTTATAGGTGAAATATATGTTCTCTGTATATGTCTTTTGTGATCTTTTGTTAATACGAGTTCTTTTTACCATGCAATTGAGAACGATATATTGATAATAATATTGATACATTTTGCAAAAGCTTTCATTTATAGAAATTGAAAACAAATATACAGTATACATACAGTAATTATATTGAGCCGATGTTTTGCCTAGGAAGCATATGGAATATTTAAAATCCAGGTTTACAGACTTATTTGCACACCTTTTCAGCATTTCATTTCTTTTATTCCTTATTTTAAAAGGAAATAATTTTGCAGTGAGGTCAGTCACAGTAGAATGTTGACTTAGGGAAAGAAGTCATTGGCTATAACTTAAAATAGTCTGTTGCATGAGCCTTGATTTTAAAGCACACCTTTGTATATGAGCAATTTGTGTAATCTGTGACCTTACACAACTATACTCTTAGCATTTGGTGAGCATAATACATTGAAAGCTGGGAGGATACTCAACACAGGAAAAGAGGGGTTTATTCATATTTTTATTATGGATGCAAGAGATTGCATTGTAATTGTTTAAACAGGTAGACAAATACTTCAATTTCATTCACTTTTGCTTCTGGTTCAGTTTAAGGGCATTAATTGTGTTGTACTATACAAATTAATTAATATGGTAGAATTTCAGTTAATAAATTACAAAATGTAGAGCAGCATTTATAAACTTACTTTTACTCTAGATTAGCAATAAAGCTCTCATTGTAGTACACAGGCCAAAACCATGATTTGAACTAGATTTAATGAGAATTTATTGCTCATATGAAAAAAAAAAGCATTTTGTGTTACATTTGAATCTTAATACACAGGCCCCTCTTCGCTCAGAGCTCAATTTTACTTCCTATTTATAAAACTGGGGGATTTGGAGCCTGCTAAACCATGTGCTACATTTATCTTCGCTCACATAAGCCATACCTATTGAAAATCCGCCTCTGTATCTTACCCTGTGATTGCAGTGCTTTGGGGTGATCATTATTAAACATTATCCTGTAAGATGGCAGGCCATGAGCAGTCACTTTGAGGTGTTGCTGTGAGGGGAGGTTTGTTGTTCAGCTTTAATAGAACAGGGGTTTTTGGAACCCATGTTGGGGAAAGAAAGCAGATGTAGGGAAATCCACAAAAAACCCCGAAGGCCCCTAGACTACCAATGCCAAGAAAATAGCAAAAAACAAAATAGCAGAAATATTGTTCCATGTCAAACACTAAAGAGGGATAAGAAAAAAAGAAACAAAAAAAGCTCTAACTTCTGAATCACATACTGTATCACTTTTTACAGACTTCTAGGAATTTCCATCATCATGGTTTCTCTGAAATCCGATATCCTGTGATTATACTTATCACAGGAGATCATCTTAAGAGAGACCATAAGAGTGTATTTAACTTTTATTGGTAACCTGATGTGAAAGCCAAAGCAGGAGAAGGAAATACAAAAACAGTTTAATAAAGCACTAAATGCTACTGGAGGAATTAGAAACTGGAAGAAGATGGGTGATAGAAAGAGGGAGTTGTAGTGTGAGACCACACTACTGTGAGATGGAAAGAAAAGTTGAGTTCTCTTTTTTTATTACAAGCCTTTTCTTTCTGAAATATTTTGAACACTGCTACGTAGCAGTCACGATTACAGAACAGCTACTTCATTCAGTCTTTTCTAGTTTCAAAGTATTTGTGTCATAGATTATCTCAACATCTGGTGGCATTGCAATATTATTCGCTTTAACTTATTGATAATTGTGCCTTAAGAAATAGTGTTGCATAAATACACCTACTAGAATTTTGTGAGTGGCCCCTTCAGATAAGGCACCTAGTTCAGAATGCAGGCTCAGCCTTATAGTCCAGACATCCCTAGTAGGAATCTGGGCTTCAACATTATCCGTCTGGGATTGGGATACCCTGTACAGCCAGTCAACATCTGCTAAGTGCTACAGGTGATCACCTGGTATGACTTATCTAGGGGATTCTCAGATTGTCACACCACAGTGACCCCTGTAGCTAGCCAGGTGCAGGCAAGCTTGTTATCGGTGAGAACTGCATCCATCTACTGGTGCCTAGGCCTCTTGTCAGATGTGTGGGCTTACAATACAAATAAGACACATGTGCTGTCTTTCCCATCTGTCCTGTATGATTGGTTGTAATTGAACCAAGGTGATTAGAAACTGTCGATTCCAAACTGGGAATATTAGAAAACAAATCATGGTCAAGTCATAACAGATGAGAGAAAGCAAAAAATACTGTATGCTGACATACCTTATTATATTTAACGTTTGAGAGTCATTTTTTGCAAGTTTGATTCAGAGAACTGACATAAGTTGTCATGGGTTGTAGTGTTGTCCTACATGTATTTTTCTAGTAGGAAGTGGTTTGGGGAAATCTGCTTAATGTTAATTTAGAGTTTAAAATTTAGGAAGAATAAAGATACTGTACATGGATGTTTCTACCACCGCTGTATTTGCAGAGAATTGCTTCATGATTGTGACTTCACCTGTACTTTAGTTTTTATTTTGAGGCCTCGGGTTGCAGTGTTGGAATTGCAGGGAGTTTTACCAATAACAAATTAGCTACACCAGCAACTGCAATAACCATCATCTCTAGAACTCTCTAGAGGACAACAAAAATAGCTTTGATCAACATGTTCCACACTTTTGCTCGATTAGCCAGGATTGTTTATTTTTTCTTCAGTATTGACAATAAGCCGCAGCTTCCAAATCTATTCACACCCTTAATGAACTGTAACTAAAAACTGCTGGATATATACATCACGGTTCGTCGATATTTATGTATTGTATTCAAATGCCATAATAATGTATTAAAAGAATGATTGAATATAACAACAGCATACTTGTAAAACAATTTGCTCATTTATGCAAAGTTTAAAGGTATTAATTCCCTGTAATTATGTTGGAAATAATTTGGAAATTTAATTCTGCAGTTTTTTTAGTCATCTGGTAGTTTCACAAAAGCCTTAAAGTTTGTAGAAACTTGTGCAAGTCATCATGATTGACACAGGGCATTAAAGGTGGCTGAACACAGAAGCAAAATACTCAGAACTGTGTCATCATGTGGAAAGTCAAAGAATTGTCCGAAGATCTAAAGCAAAAGACTGTTGACCTGAACACCTCTAGTGCTGGTTATAAAAATTCTATAAGACTTATCACTTTCAACTGTGATGTCCACCATCAAGGTGTTCAAGGCTAATGAGATGGTTGCTATACTGCCAGGTAGAGGATACAAGAATGTTTTGCCTGAGTGTGTGGTCAGAAAAGTGCTTTGTAAGGGTGACTCACACCCAAGGGGAATGATGGAGAAAACGCTGGCTTCATTAGAATGAGTCCAAGACCACCATTCCAGGATGACCTCTTGAATCCCACGACAATGTCAAAAGAAGGAAAAAGAGTTTTACCAAATCCTCAAGCCAGTGAGACCAAATGATGTGGCTAAATGGAATGCAAATTGTTTTTAGGAAAGTCTCACCAGTGCTATGACACAATACACATTTGAATTTTCATGCTAAATCAACCTTTAATTGCATTTAGTTTAGGGCAAAGGGTAAATTTAGAGGCTACTGTATATATAGCAAGGGCCAGGATAGGTCAAGATGAGGTGGTCAAAATATCATTATTATTTATCACAATGCAGTGGATGAAGAATTATGTGACATAGTGCTCATACTGATACATAAAATTAAACAAAGTTTAGCTTCGTTCCTTAATTAAGAATGGTTTGCCACAGTCTGTTTCTGCAAACAGTATAACATACAAAATTTAACTAATTTAAAAAGTATTATGAAAACCATGACAAGGAAAGGTGGCAGGTGAGTTCTTGTCTTTTTACAACAAGTTTTATTTCTTCTGTTTGGTACATGTAAGTTGATTGACACATTTTTCAGAGATGGTGCTGTTGAATTTGACTTAGTGGTGCAGGGTATAGTGGGATTGCTTTTTTTCTTATGCAGGCTACCAGGCAGTGTAATCTATAGTAGCTGTCAGATCAGGGACGAGCCAGAGGTTTGGACACTAATGCAGAGGTCAAGTTGCATGGCTTGGTCTATGAAAGAGTACAGTATACTGTATCTCTGAAGGGAAAGCCAGAGAAGAGGTTTCTGATTTCCTTTTTGCCTAAATTCATTTAATTCTGTAATTAAATAGAGGTTATTTAAGGTGAATACACATCTTTTAAGCTTACATGTAACAGTTGTTTTTTACCTAATTTTTTTTTGTCCTGTGCACACGATGTTGATCTCAGAATGGCACTGGCTATTAAACGCTGCCTGTTTTTTGTCTGGTGCTTACTACATAAGTGTCAGATTATCCAGTGTCCTGGTCTCTCCGGGGAAATAACCCTTTGTCATAAAGTAATAAAAAAGAGAGAAACAATTCACCTTTTTTCTTTCGACAGAGAACATTTTTTCTTCTTTTTTATGTCCATTCTCATCACTGTTGAACATGAGGATATAAATCAGTCACCTTCACCCATAGCCCAGAGTCAGCTCCTATCCTACTCACACAGTTATTGCTGAGCTAACCATCTCTCCCTGCTTTATTAGGGTATTGTGACAATAGTTCGACTTATTTGTTTTCTCTACTGCTTGTGCAATTTACCAACATAGCTTCCCGCCTTGTTTCTGTTTTTGCCTTTGGCTTTCACCTCTCCTCTAATTATTTAGCAAAGGTCCCGATTCTGCTGTCCCCTGGAATATCTACACCTGTGTGTTTAATTGTATTCCAAAGTCTCAGATTAAATACTACTTACTGTTTTTTTATTTAAGTCTTTGTCTTTCTTAAAAGTATATTTCACAATTCTAAGATCTATTCCTATAATATTTTCTTACCTTTTGAAGATAATTTAAAAACGGATGAATACAATATAAGCAAAAACAATCTGGTGCATTGTGGATGTAAAGGATTTATTATGTGTTCTGTGATATGATTGTATGCCTCTTCTTTGTGGTTTCAGAAATATTAAGGGAAGGTAATCTTGAAGCTGTGAAGTCAGATTAAGTATGCATAGAATATACTTCTGCACAACAATAATGGATTCGCTGTTTAGTCCCGAGGTTTGAGCAACATAGTAAGTTCATAATGACATCACTAGCAGCACAGAAGAGACTGTCTTGCATTGATTGAAGAGTGTTTTGGGGTGGGTTGCATTTCAGTCCTTAACTAAACTGCTGTTCGAAGAGACAGATTAAGCAGAGGTGTTTCTGCTTGGGCTTCCTGTGGGACTGTCTGGTACTGTCATGAAAGGCAGGCAGAGGAATTGCCAGCATAGATGAGGGATTTCAATGAAGAGTGTGAAAATTTCATGCACGATCTCTTTGTATGGTCCTTATTCTCTAGTTATCTGTTTTTTTCCCCCACAACTAGGGTTAAATGTTTATGATATTAATAAGATCATTTTTGTAAAAGTGAAAAAAGATATGATCACAATCGAGAGATAAATAAGTAGCTCATTGTTCTTAAAAATTGCAGGAGAAAAAAAGTCAGTTCACAGGAGATTCAAGTAAGGATGGTAGATACATGAAAAAAGAGTCAATTCAAGACTACAAACACAGAAACAAAAAAAAGCTTAGCTGCTGATTTTTTTTCTTGAGTAGATGGGGGGGGGGTTGGGTTGTTGGGGGGAGGGGGGGTTTGACTGGCTGGGGAAAGACTTGGTTTATCCACATGTCGTTTGAAGTGGGATTTTTGTGTGGGCGCAATTGGTCCAGGGAGAGTTGGTTATCTAAAAGAAATTGTTGTAGGGATGGCTTGAGCGACTTGGTCCCCAGGGGGTCTCCTGCATTGACAGAATCCGCAAAACAAGCGGAAAAGCTGTTTAACATGCGAGCTGTTTGAGGCAGAGCCCCAGCGTTAATTATCTCATTTTTAGCCAGGGTCTGGTGGCAGTGATTAGAGAGAGGGGTTTGAGAACAGTGCGAGCGTGGCCGTAATGAGGAGAGGTCTAGCCTCAGAACTAAAATCTGCAGCCGGTTGATCTGCTCTGTGGCTGTGTCGGGTATTTCATGAGGCTGGTGTTGGAAGATAGTGAGATTGAATAAAAGTGAAAGAGGGAGGGGGGAGGGATAAAAAGGGTGAACTTGTATTAACTCGTGAAAGAGCTGGCGTGCCCAGCAAAAAGGAATCTTCTCTATGTCTGCCAGGCGTTCAGTCTGCCACCGGGCTGGATTTCAGATAAATAGTAAGAAGAGAAGTCTGGCCGACAGCATCTGCAGTACCAGCAGAACCTCTTTGATTCCGTCTGCCATGCGATGATATGTGTCACTAGTAATTGATTAATCATAGAGCCTGCAGATTGAGAGTTGTGCCATGTTAAATAAGTATTGGGAATCAAGCTAAGAAAGCTGTTATTATCATTACCATAATTTTAAATTAAGATGCAAAAAATACAGACAAAAGTCCAAGTACAAATAAACATTTAAACTTAAGAAAATGCAATACATTTTGAATCTAGCTTTATATGATGATCATTAGTTTTTTTTTGCAGATTGCATTACTCTTTAGCCAGAAATACAGCCACTGTGGAAGTCACCTTTTTGCTTTTCATCTATGCCCATATTATATATTAATAACATTTTAAGACTGCTTATCAAGAAAGCAGTATTGCTATTATACCTCTAATAATATTGTAATTATTCTTAAGCCCCTAATAATATTAATATTTTGTAATACCATAAAGTGCATAAAATGTATTGACACCTATGATTTATATCATGAGTTCCAAGTAGCTCAAGCAAAAGGAAAATTAGAAAAAAATGAGTTCCTGGCCTTTTCCCTTCTTTTATGAGTTCTTATGCAGTTTCTCCATGCATATAAATCTATGTATGTTTTTGTAATAAACATGCATTCCGATCTCTTGATTTTCTGTGAGGAGTATGCTGTGAATATTTTTGTCCCTAGTCTTCCGTCTACATTTGATTCATAAGCATCTCCTGGAGTAGCTATCATTTTAAAAAGAGGATGTGTCGGCACAGTGGTACAGCATCCGTTTGGACAGTCACCTTCCCAAGTGACAAGAAGTGACATGAAACGCTGACCTTAAAACCAAAGAGGTTGACAGAGTCACTGATAAGAGCAAGATAAGAGTGTTACACAACTTGGAGACAAAATTTGGAATGCTTAATCTGCAGTGGGCAATTTGGGTTTTTGTGTGTAACTGCTTCACGATGACCACTCTACTTCTCTTCTTAGTGCACAATAGTGGCATATTATAGGCATACCTGAACAGCGATGAATTAGATGCTAGTTCAGGGTTTTGAGACTCTGACCCCTTGGTTACAATCTTGTTTTTCCTGCTTGAGTGATGCCCATCTCTCTGTCAGCAGGCCAGCACCAACCTGTTCAGTGGCAATGAGGTTGGTAGTAAGTTCTTTTCATGTTTAATTGTATTTTGTATATTTGATAGATAACAATGATAAGATTTGTCTCACCAAGAAAAATACATTCAGTTATTCAGAATTGTCAAATTCACATTATTTAAGTTATTACATTATTCACAGTAATTAAGTGACACTGAAGATTTGTTGTTGCTTTTTAAAATTGTCAATCTGTATATTTTTGGGTGATCTATGATGGCTGTCTCAGTGTACCTGACAAAAATTGTTTTGAGCAATTGCGTCCAGTGAGCCCTTGCTCACTATTCACTTACATTGTCCCACTTCTTCAATGGGCAAAGCCCATTTTAAAGCTGTGTGAACCAAGGGCCAAGCACTTGTCCTTTTTTCCTCCACCTTGTCGGAGTTTGTGTGCTTTTATTTAGCAGTAGCTGTCATTTTACATAAACCCTTAGCACGCTACATCCATCGCTGCTGCCAGCTCCTCTGTATCAAGCACATGTAACAGAGGAGAAAACTGACAGCTCAGCTCAGACCAGCCTGTCCTTCCAGGAGAGGAGGAGCTGGAGAAAAAATATTAACTCTTTACCTGCTAGGCTAAGTCATTTACTCAATTTTAATTTGAGTAGAGTTTTTATATGGAGTTCTACCATTTATTTGGGTCATGTGCTGTAAATGCTAAGGTTTACCAATAATATTAACTATGACATTCAAGTTTCTAGGTGCTTTGCTAGAACCATTTTGTTTCTGAAGACATCACATGAAATATAAAACAAAGCAAAAACATTTCCTTCTCAGGAATAAAACCATCTTGTCGAGAAAGCTGCAGAATAGAGCATCCAATTCACCACATCACTACTGTTGCAGAGGGGTGGGTGATCTCTGGAACACCTGTTGAAAACCTGTCTAAATTCAAGAGAGCTGTGCAAACTCCATATAGACAGGTTTTCCAAGGGGAAAGGGAACCCAGGACCCTGAAGCTCTGAGGAGGTATTGCTAATACCATACATGTAACATACTGTCATACTGCATACGATAAACTTTCTTTATATTGTATCTGTCAAAAAACCTACTATGGTTAGTGAGCAGGGTGTGAAAATAGAGTCTTGTGTTTCAGTTGTGCCCAGATAATAAATTGACCGAGTGACATTCTTTTTGAATGCTTTTATACAGAGAGCATGGCGCTCAAATACCTGCAGTAAAAAGAAGTACACCTTTGTTTAGTTAAATGCAAACAAGGAAAAAATAAGCAGAGGATTTTCCAGGTGACTTACTATTTGTCTTTATATGGTAATGCAAAGAAAAATTAAGAATTCTCCATTACATGCAAGTTAGGAACAAGTTGACTTTAAAAAACAAGTCTGATGCAGATGTCAGGGGTCCACTGTGTTTCATGTGGTGCATCATCCAAGCTGGGGTGTACTCAGTGTTTCTCCAGTACTGGTCACTAGGTCTTAATCACACTAGGTAAACTGACATGCCTGATATACTGTATGGTATATATATTTCATTTTCACGTACCTAATGGCACTATAGTCTGTTGCCTAATTTTTCAAGTTACATTTTTTCTTGGTATGTGTCATCATTTTGAACATGTCTATAACACATATTGTCAGGCCATGTACCTTATGCATGCAGTGTGTAATCATACTGTACAGTAAATTACATAGTAGTGTTTTCCTCCTTTCAAACCATATAAAGAAAAGCCATTGTGATTGTGCAGATGTGTCACAACATCTGTAGATGTTGCATTGAATGGCTGGCACACCCACGTCTGCCCTACCCTCCCCCCAGCTCAAGAGCTAAAGAAAGACAAGTTTATATTTTTGCTGCGTACAAAATGTTGCAGTAAACATTGGCCTATTAATCTACAGAGTTTCTGTTCAATGGCTTATTTAATCATGCCAATGATCCATGACAAAAGGGCTTTGAAATTTAAAAATGTTCTCCACCTTTTAAAACTAATATGTTATCACTGCTTTAAGACTTGAAACGTATTTTGAAAATCAAACATTGGATTTAACTAATACAAACCTCCTGGTCCAAACACTTTATAATGTTATGGACATTACTGAATGGCTACAACGATTTATTTTCATATTGTGACCAAATAACATGATTGCAGGTGGTTTTGCATTTAGGATTAAAGCTGTTTAATATAGAGTGCTAAACAGCTAATTAATCGACAATTGTAACTTTAAAAGGGTAAGCTCATCACTCTGTGGTCAGGCAGAAGAAGCTGTTAACAAGTGACAAAGCCAGCTTTAAAGCAATCAACTTTAAAAGGTATGTAATTAGCTTCTACATTCCCTGCACACCAAAAACAGGAATCCGAAATCAAACAAGCCTACAAATGCAGTTTAGGAATGCAGTTTTGGTCAAATGTCGTGTGCAATGTATAGTTAAATTGTATTTGCATTTTGACTTAGTACTGCATTTCCCTTGTTCTGCATAGCTAACGAAGGAGGGTGAATACTTTTATCCATGACTGTTTATATAATATGTTTTATATGCAGTCTATCTGAGCTTTGTATAAACCAATCCCAGACATTCCCAAGAAAGATGTGTTAATAAGCACCCCCAGCTCTCCAATTGCATGACACACTGACAGAAGGTCAGCACATCTGTCAATTGCTATTTGACGCATAATAATTGTCTGATTATTTTATTTATAGATGTAGCTGAAAAATGTATGAGGTACACGGAGAAAAAAAATAACATCTTATTCAGCTGTCAGCTTGTGCGCTCCCTGATCTACAGTCCAGGAAACGAGGAGCAGGAGAAAATTTTGACAGCACATTTTTATAGAGTATTAGTGCATCATAAAAACATCTTTTATTACTGTTTGTTTTTAAATTATTTTATAGACATTTATAATCCAAACGTGTATATATAATGGATAGCAACTTTAAAATGCCAACTATCCAGCAGTTACCTCTGGATAGTTTTTTTAACTATGTATCGTCAGCCACGAGAACAGGAGGGACCAGTGAATATGGCTGTTGTCTTTTTTAGTTTTTTATTGCTGTTGTCTTTTTTAGGTTTCTTTCTACCCCATCTCAAGACGTCCTCATCACCTTTTCCATTTCTACAAGGTTGTCATCACTGCTGCAGAGGCTGAAGCTAGAGCATTAATCACATTAGAAAATAGATCTTGGTAATTGGTCCACCAAAAAGTACAGCATAACATTATGTATGATAAAGAATAGAGTCATAAAAAATAATTACAGTTGTCTGAGGGTGAGGAAATTCTATTTGTTAGAGTACTGTAACTATCAAAGGTGAACATTACTGAACTTGTTTCAAATAGCACTGCCCATAATATGTAATGGGAGCCTTGTTTAGCATCCAGTTCACTGAGGGCAGGAAAATCATGTCTGCCTCCACTCTCCTGCAGTACAGGCAGGGAACCTTGAAAAGCTGTTGATCCTTCACCATAGGTATGCAGGTGGGGCCAATTCCAGTCTGGTTTATATTGGCATATAGACTCCATTTTTCTGAAGGCTATAATCTCCAAAACATTTTCAGAATCATGCTTTCAGAGACTTTTAATAATAGTATAATGCTTCTCAAGATCCAAAAAACAGACTCAGGTAGAAAGATAGCTCATATCCATTGTCTATCATTAATAACATTACTGTTAGCACTTTTGTGGATGAGAACATTTTCAGTAATATAAATGCATACAGGTATGCAAAACTAGGTATAACATAAACTCAATGCAGTAAGCGATCAGGTGAAGTTGAAATACATTGTAGAATGGTGCATATGGACTAAATACAGCAAATAAGGTGCAGAGATACAATATAAAATACTTGCATCTGACGGTTTCTGCAGTTTTGACTCCATGATGAGATTGTACTCACCAGCCAAGTCCACTAGTGTACTTTGAAGAGTATAACGTACATATTTATTCATTAAAATGACATGCCTTGTTAGGGAAGTTTTTCTTCATCTGTCTAGTTAATGTTAGTTCTCCTTTACAGCAACCATGTACATTTTGATCTCATTGGCATATTGGTAATGCTTTCCTTCAGTGATGCTGAAAAACACCAGCATACTGTAACTCCATAATAAACACTATATAACAAAGAATATGCATGAAAGTATATAGCAAAATAAAATTTCACATCAGGACCACTGTTACTAAGCTGCATTACAGAACGTTCTTGTCAGCTCTCAGGTCCTTAATGGTGTCTTCCATCATTTTCATCTTGCTTCTCTCTACCTGGAGTTCTGCTGTTAGCTTTGAGCTGAAACCACTGTATTATGAACCGTTACAAATAATTGTGTGCCTGTAAAGTAATTTGCACAAATGGTTCTAAATGATCATGCCTGTCTTTATATCATGTTGTGTAGTGTTTATGAAGGAGTTATGGTATTTTTTAGCTTCATTGAAATCAATCATTACTGGAATATCCACATGTTGCTTTTTTCCACTTATTGATAGAAAGCCACTGCAGAATCAGAAAGAGGAATTATAAAGGGGAGTTTTGTTATCAACCAGTATTTGACATTTTGTCAATAAGTACGGTATACTGTGGTAGAATGACCCCTCTGTTACTACTATGGGCTAGTGGAAACAAGCTTGTGTGTGTTTTGTATCGACAGCACCTAAGATATGGGTGTTTAGAATGTACCCATGCTGCACTTGTACAAGTGCTGAGTTGAAATTGGTATGCAGTGTAAAAGGTTCAGGTATGGATTTTTTTCCACTGACAGCATGTAATTTCTATGTAATTTCCATAAGGTGCCATGTTCTTTTGCTCAGGTTGACAAAGACTTTAATTTATAGACCATTAAGACAGTATCAGATTATGTCAGATATCCTTCTCCAAAGCCCATTAAAGAGATTTACACTATCAAAGGTCTTTATTAATGAAGATCATTATGACAGATAGAAACTGCGATTAGAATCCTTGTCTCATTTGTATTGCTGGGGGACCCATGTCTTACCATCAACATTAAAAAGAAATATGCATTGTGAAAGCATTCTGTTTTTCCATTATGGACATTATACGACTTAAGTGTTATTTAGAAAGAGATGGTCTCGAGTTCTTTTATAATTTTTTTAATTTATGGTGTTTTGAGTGTTTAGCTAACATTTGGCACTGCAGCTTTTCTTTAACTTTTTATTTTGGACTTCTGCAGTGAAATACCATAATAACCTTTAATGACTGCAAATTTGTTGTATTACAGAATGGAGTGTTTCTATATTTGCTACTAGCTAATGTTAGCTAATGTTAATGTACTAACTCTAAGATGTTTTACTTCATAATCATACATTTTTACCATTTTACATTCAAATCAAGATGAATTGATTCAATATAAAGAGGATAAAATTGCTGAGAAACTAACATATATTCCCAGTGCTTAGTAGGATAAGGCATTTCAGACAGTGTTGTTATGATAATTAATCGTTCCTCAGCTTAATTAGACATATTCTTGGAACCCAGCTTTAGATACCTCTAATTAAGCTCATGGAGAAGCCTGAAATGTCTTAAAACATTTTAAAGGGAGATGTATTGTTCTCTGTTTTTCTGTGTTTTTTTTAGAACAATGCAGTTTCCAGTTTACATAATATTCTTCTAATCAGGGTTCTTAACCTGAAAGGGAGGTTTATTGACTTTCAGTCACCATGTATAGAAAGGACGAGGTCTTGTACTAACACAATGCTTCTGACCAAGGCTGGTGAACGCACTGCAGACTTAATGTGTCTGTCAGGGGCTGGAGCACACTCACGCTGGTTAGTAGAGAGGGCTATTACCTTTCATCCTCAGCAATGCTGATACTTTGTCAGCACTGTGCTCAGCTGCCTCCCGTTGGCTGACCTCTGACGTCTTCTGCCGTGGTAAGACTCAGAACACAACAAATTCCAATGAAGAAAGAGGTCCTATAGCTGCTAAACTGTTGGACCTAGCAGAACAGTAAACATTACAATGAAAGGAAAAGAGAAAGACAACCTAAAAATACTTTTACAAAGCATTCTGTGTCAATGAGTAGCAATAATATGAATTCAGATGGTTGAACTCAAGGAAGGATAGGACAAATAGCATCCTTCTATTTGCAATCTTTATTATATTTTTACAGTATTTTCTAACAGATGTGAAAGTAACTCTTTTCAGTGCATCTTATTCATTATTTACCCTCAGTATTTGATCAAAACATTCCTCACGACTTCATAAGAATACATAACGGTCTAGGGTTCATCTGTCTTTATTGCTTTAGCTTTGGCTGAATTTTCTTCAGTAGTACTTAGAGTCGTGGAAAGTTTTGGATTCAAATTCCATGTTGGGCAGTGCTGTGGTACCTTGTGTAAATTACCAAAATTACTCTAGTGGTTTACACTCAGCTGCATGAGTGCAAGTGGAAGTCACTCTGAATAAATGTGGCAGATAAAATAAAACTGTTATAAACTCATGATCTGAAAAATCCTTCCAATGTTTTCAATGTAATGGCTGTATTGCAATAAGATATTTTGGATTGTAACATTGAAAAAGTAAAGGGGTTTCTTATGTTACAATTACAAGCAGTGTTTAAAGAGAGCATAAGGAATGCATGGCTACATACAGTATGCTCAGAACCCTGTAAGGACATTTTTAGGTTTACCAAATCCTGACTTCCTGGGAATTTTTTAAAGAATATGAAACCTGAAATGTGCAGTGGAACACTGTTAGGCAATAAATTTGAAGTGCTACAATGGGTGGGCATACAGTAAGAAAAGAAAAAACTACTACATTTGAATTGATTATAAGGAATAGTCCCACAAAGATTTTATTTGACTGATTATTGACTGATGATTACTGATTATTGACTGATTTTATTCTATTTTCTGAGGGGAACACCTGCATGATTCAGTCCTGCTAGCCTCTCCTCTAATAGGTAGACTGTGGGATATATTCCTTAACTGAATTCTCAACTGCAGCTCTGCTGTTTTTCAGGGCAGGTCCTTAACTTCCTTTTCTATAGATGTCCCAACTGCTTTCTTCAGACATGTGATATGCACTGGTATATATTGTGTGGAAACAGCATGACTAAATCTACTCCTATCTAACAAAAATGTTTTCTCTGCATGCAGAATATTAAGATGGTTATTTCTACACAGGGCAAGATAGCTACATTTTCCTCAGCAAAACGTTCTCTCCACATGCATTATGCTAAAGCACTTTAGTTTGTATTTTGCTACCAAGAGAAAACAATCTTGGTGGAAATAAAGAGTGGAATAATACAGGCTGTCTGATTTAAATTGAATTGGATGTACTGAGTTTATTTCTTTATCGCCTTATACAGTAGATTTATTAGTTCATGCAGGGCTATCCTCAGAAAGTGCATGTAGTATGCCTGTTATACAGTATATTGTGTAGAAAAAAATTTAATGTGCAGTGATTATATCAGTTATGCTTTACAGTGAACTATTATTTATCCATAAGCAAGACAAGGTGTAAAGCTAAATAGAATTAAGCATTCAAATTTCCTGTGGAGATTCCAGGCATATCCTGTGTAGTGCACTGTTTCCATCACCATTCTGAATAGGACATATGGAATATAAAAACAGGGAAATTAACATTGTGGATAAGAAAAAATGAACAAATGCAGATAGTTCTTCAGTGTTTCTAAGAACATAAGTATAGTGATAGAGGAAGATAAAGATTACGCAAATAACAGACCATTCAACCCATCATCCTAGCTTGGCTGCTAGTAGCCAAAGGAACTCATCAAACCTCTCTTCATGCATCTCTAACTACACTTTGTGTTAAGAACTCCTTCCTGTTTTCTGCTCTGGTGTATATTGGCCCCTATAACTGTTTTCATAGTCATTACACAAAGAACATTCTAGGAATTTGCTTTGGACAATGAAGACTACAACTTGTTTTCGCAAAAGGAACTGACACTGTTGCTTCACAAAAAATGAACTCTAGGCTTCAGCGTGTTTTATATAAATTGTTAAATAACCTGGACAATAATGCAACCTGGAAACTTCCTGCACACAGAAAGGTAGTTCAGGATTGGAGCACCATTCGTCTCCTGCCCAGTTTGCTTTTCTTATTATTCCCAATGTTATATATTTGAAAAAACAAGTGGTGTGATCCCATTTGCATTGAATGCTTAAGTGCTGAAGTTATACCCAGATAACTGTATAATCCAGTGCCTGCCAAATCAATCAATCAAAGTTTATATATCAAATGCAGCATTCAGCAGTAGTTGCTGGTAATGAAATATCTTTTCTGCGAGCTCACCAGTTACAAGCCCAGGTGTGATCTGCCTTTTCTGATGTGCAGAAATCACTGAAAAAGGTGGTGTCCAGTCCTTGTTGTTTATCCCGACAGTGCTCAATGCCCTCCTGGCTGGCAGGCAGCATTTGTTTACATCAGCTTGCAAACAACAGAGGAATTCCTTAGATTTGGAGTATGCATTTTTGCCCACCCGGATAGAATAACAACTCTGTTTTGCAGATCATTAAAATTGTCTGTGGCATTCACTTGTTACAGCTGTGCATGGGGGTTAGATCTGACCTAGTTTATTCTTTGTCTGCGTTCCTGTGTTGTGACTGACTTTTGATTTCACGCAGTGGCATCACCTCAGAGTTTTTCCAAATGCAGTGAGTAGAATCTAGAACTGAGTTTTCATTGACGTAAACTTTCTGCCAATTTTATTATTTTATCTAAAGTGACAACCTAGCATTTGTTCTGAGACTGTTTATATATATATACTCCGTACATATACAGTATATTCATTTTGTATATGACATTTTGATTCTGTTTTATGTGTTTAGAATGTTTTTCTAGAGGTATTGCAGAGAGATGGTTTTTACTCAATTTTTTTCTCTGCTGACTTATACCTAAATTCTGTAAGGGGGGAGGGTTCCCAAACCTCTTCTCTTGGGTTTTTTTGAAGGGCATTCAGCTGTTTTCTGGGATGTGGGTGTTGGTGGTATCCTGTTAGGGGCAAGGTTAAAAATGTTATTTCTCTCTTTGATATTATGACTTTGCACTTTGACCTAGGGACTGCTATGCTATATTTTATATTTAAGACATACAGTATATTCCCCTTTGATATTGAATCTCATCACTACTGTAATACCCACAACTAAAGTTTCTATTTGTCCTGGAATGTATGTTGGCTAAATTAATCGATGACACATACCAGCTGTTTATATCTACTACATACAATAGGAAAAAAACAACTGCTACTCAGAGTCTCATTTGAAACAACAAGACAGTTGTTCTTACAGAATATGTTTAATATTATGTGAAAGTACTGTATATCTTCAAAGATTTTAACATAGATTGCCTTTAATGTATTAAGAAGGATTTTTTAAATTACTATTCTGGAGCAAGGGAGTGAATTTTTAACTCCTGACCAAATTCCAGCTGGAACGTTTTGACTTTTGGTGTGATTCTGGGTATATGATATGAATGCTGTCATACACTTGATAAATCTAAGTAGAAAGAGAAAAAAAGTGCCTTGTCTCTAACATCTATAGAGCTGAGAAGTTCTGTGTCTAATCTGGGTGTGGTGGATATAAGGCACTTTTTTAACCCCTTGGCCTGAGAATTTATTTTTTTGTTTGAAGGCCCCCAAGTGTTTGAAGGTTTCAGTTCCAATTCCACTCTTAATAAGCTACAGTAATTCAGCTAATTACTTGCTTAACTCTGGGAATTTAATACCTTCTCTAAGGTGCTGCTGCTCTAAAGAGAGCTAAATACTTGCTAGTATATCAGGCCTCCAGAACCCTGATTTGACATTCCTGGGCTGACATGGTCCAGGACATGAGTGTACCTGTTTCCCAAGGTGTTTTTTTGTTGTTTTTGTGCACTGTGCTGAGATGGCCTTAGTCACTACTGGATCACCAAGCCAATTTCTGCAGACCATACAAGCTGATAAGTGTGCACTTGCCCTTGCTGCCATTTTAAAACCTTGTTATATTTTGGACACGAATTCAGATTAAATTGGAGGAGGTTCTCGGACTAAATTGTGGCTTGATCAATGACCCCTGCAATTTCTGGGACGTGGTCAAATGCTTTATTAAAAACTAATTCTACTGTATCTGCTTCACAATTACATAATCCCATTTTAGTAAAATTATTCAGTTGGAAAAAAAGGGCTTTTCTATAACATGTTCAACCACTCACTTTTTCTGATTCTACTGTATTGGAAACCAAACTTGTTAGAAAAGAATTACATTTGCTGCTTAGACATTGTGCCACATTTCTTATGCATAGATCTAGACAGAATTTACTTTAACAGTTGACTCATCTGTTTATTTGCTTTGAGACTCCACAGTAATGAATACTTTGGCACAGTGGGTGCAAGATAAACTCCACATTTCACCTTTTTATTCTATATGATACAGTTCTAACATTCTATGTGACCATAAAATAGTCTATGATTTTTCCATCTCTTTCATTGGTTTTATTTCTCCTGCAGAGATCTCCGCACTGGGGGTACTGTACCTACAACATTGTATGAGCTAAAGGATACATACTGTAGCAGAACATGAATGAGCATACAGTAAGTCATCTGGCATAGATGGCATGCCTCCTGAAATTTATCTGACTTTTTTGGCCCCAATTGGTTTTTCAACTTGAAATGTTGCATATCATTTCAAAGAGTTAATACAGCTGTTATACAGTATACAGTTGTTATATACTTTACCTATTATTGAGGGAAGATCAATAGTCCATTCTGTTGTGTGATGAAAACCTACATGACCAAACTAGTACACCATGATCAGACAGATTTTATTAAAAGATTTCTTGGATTTTAGAATGCCTGCTGCTGCCTCTACTTTGTGCTCACAGCTACAGATATTGCTTCTCCCTGTGCCTCTCATTTATTGGATAATGGGGGGACTTTTCAGTGGATTGAGTGGCAATATCTGTAGTCAGTTCTTGATTATATGTGTTTTGAATCTGTTCTATACATACCTTTTACACACCTATAATTCAGAAATGGAGTTGATAGGCAATGTATTCATCCTAGTTGCATTGGGGATGCCTGCGTTCGCCTACAATATATTGTTTTCTTCTGTGGTCTTTTCACAATATTGCATATCACTCTGTGTAGATACAGTAAGATAAGAACATGAGAAAAATTATAAGTGAAGGAACCCTATTTGGCCTGTTTAGCCTGTTTGGTTGCTAATAGCTAAATGATATGAAGATCCTATGTTGTATCTTGAAAGATACCAGGATACCAGATTGAACATGAACACTTAGCTTTTTCTAGACTCCCAAAATATATCATATAACAAAAGTGTTTCCTCTTCTCAGATATAAATGCACTTCCACGTTATTTCTGCTTGGTCCTCTGGTTTGTGTTTCAACATAATTCAGACAGGACAATGTTGAGTTGAATTTATCAATGCCTTTGAGGACTTTAAATACTTGAATCAGATTCAGGTCTCTGTGCAAGAAGGGCATTTCTTAAAATTAGGTCTTACTAGTGCATTGTACAATTTTAACATACGTCATCATTCTTGATTTAAATTCTGTGCTTTTAACTATGTATCCTAGCATTGTTTGAATTATATTTTTGGATATTATACTGTAATATGTTGGCAATGTTTCCTAATCCCTTCCTCATATCCCAAACATTTCTGATGATTTCAACGCTCCATCAGGGTATAAAATCATTTGGTCGGGGTCTGATTTATTGCCTTTAAATTTTGTAAAGGAGAAAGCTGGACTATCTTAATTAGTGCTGCTGGATAATCACTTCTGAGTCCTTGGTACTGACATTTAATCCACTTCACATGTTGTTACAGTAAACAATTTCAATATATTTTTGTCAAATTTTATGCTTTTTTTGGAATGAATGAAGTTATGCACATTCTACCTCATTTTAATGAGGATGGTTTGTTTCACATTTGTTACAAATCTCAGTATGAGCTACCTGGCTCTTTTTTACCTCTCCTTTCTGTAAAACATGCCTATAGTATCCCCTGGGGAGTTGGGCTGTCTGTATACTCAATGCATAAGCTGTTAGATTTTGGTGGTAAAGCAAAAAGGTTATCTTCCTCCATGCTTTTCTTTAGAAGTTTCGTGCACATCTTTGCAGTGCTTGTATTTGCAATAAGGACTGATAATATGGATGAAATTTCTTAGGACAATGTTTATGACAACATACTGTAAAAGTAACTTTTAAAAATCTTTATCTTCAAATGATTCTCTTACATGTCCTTTGCAGAGTATTTTTTACCCATAGACATTATCATATGAAACTTGTCCTTTGTCTCTTGGATCCGTTGGCAACTGTAGGTAGTTTTAAAATATTTTTTAGGATCGTGCAGGTTAAGTTAAAGTAACAGGTTTCTTCTTTCATATTCCACATTTCAAAACAACAATTTCCTTGCTCTTACATTTGGTGTTCCTTTTAAATGAGAACCAGTCTTGATATTTCACAGCAGCATAAACAGATGTCGATCTCTGGTTTACCTAGGAGGTGGCTGGCTTACCTAGAAGTGTGGATATCCACACTCTCTCCCATGGCATCACTGGATCTTGTCTTTACTTATACAGTATATACTTGTACTTACTTTTCCTACTTGGAATTCTTGTGCCAAATAAATGTGGCAATGTGGAGGAATATATGGAAACTTATTAGTGCCACAGAGAAAAAAAAATGCGTTTATACGAGATAGTATTGCATTTAAACAAGAAAATTATTGCTTTATGCAACATAGTATGGCATTTCAACACAAAACCTACTGCATTTATATGAGATAGAATTGCGTTTAAAAGCCCACTTTATTATTATCATTAATTACATATGCAGTCATATTATCCCATGCAAAATTGCATTGACTTTAACAACTGAAGAATATTATCACACTCCTCTTTTGGAAAAAAAAATCTAAAGGAGCACTTGTACTTTGTATACATAAAGTACAGTAAAACACCGTGTCAGTGAGCATTCCTGCATTAAACGCGTGTCGTTTTTAAGTCTTGGGGTCAAGACATGGGACAATCTTAATGAATGTGTAATGCAAGATATTAATATAGAAGGCAACATTATTCATAAATTAACTATTGCATTTAAACGCAGTACTATCTTGTACAGTATAACCACAGTACGTTTTTGCATGGAAACGCAATACTATCTATAATTTTCTCATTTAAACATAACACTTTCCAGTATAAACACAATAATTTTCTAATTTAAACGCTGTTCTATCTCGTATAAACGCAATAGATATTTTTTCTCTGTGGCGTTAAGAAGCTTCCGTAGCATTGAGCTGATATTGGTCAAGTCTTTATTACACTATATTTCTATCACTTTTGCGGCAATTTTTCATTTCTGGAGAGTTTTGATGGGAATCTTTGGAGTTAGCAATGAGGGTGGTGTTTTTCTGTTATATTGCTATGTTCTTGATCTGTTCTATTTTGGAAAAAAGGACATGTCTTGACAAAACTAAATGAAGAATTTTATATATTAAAAAAGTTGAAGGGACAGGTTATGTGCCCTACCTCTTTATGCTCACTATAAGTGGATTTCTATGGAAATTCCATAGTAGGTCTGGAATAGATTACTTTCATATAAGAGAGTAAGTACAGATTTCTCTGCACAATCATTCTTCTACAGATACTTAATACAGACCAAATAATAGAACACACTCCAAGATTTTTCTTGATTTGAATGTTTTCCATAGCAAATGTTTATCTTAAAGGAAGATTAATTTGCTGAAATGCTGGGAGATTTGCGCTTAAAGGTCTTTTGTAATTGAAACACTAAAACTATTGGTTTCCAAATAGACATAAAAAGACTAACTGAGATTCTCTCATCAATTACCTATTAGCAGCTAAACACACTAAATGAGCTGAAAGGCCTTTTTTTGTTTGTAAATTATCTTATGTTCTAAGATGCCATTTTTGCTCATACTGAGTGAATCACACTTTTTGCTTTGCTTCTACAATACAGGTTTGGCCAGTTTCTTCTATCCTTAAGACCTATTTTAAAACTCTGCTTGAATAATTAGATCAAATTGAAATACAACAATGGCAATGCTAATGTTAATAATGCAATATTAACTGCAATGTAAGAGTCCCTCATTAAACACAATCAAAACAAGTTTATCACTATCAAAACTCATTGAGTGGGAGTGTCAGTTTGATGTCCTAGTCTTTGTGCGATAGGTTGGCATATTTTTTGTGGGAACCCCTGACACCAGAGGTCTGCTCAAACACCACACAACCACATTAATGTCTGAAAAAGGGTCTTCAGTGATCCTTTGCTCCTTATCACAGTATTCATACTCAGCTCTTCTTTTCGATGCAGAAAGATTTAAGAGAAATGTCTGAAAAATCAGTCAAAAAATCCAGAACAATAGCATCAGACTCTTAAACTTGTATCTTGCTAATTGTTGAATTCAATAGCTTTTAGATGGTCATCTTTTTTTCTTGGTACACTGGTCCTTACTCTGGTCTTTTGCAAGTCATGGTTTAACTTGGGTTAAAATATTGCAACAGTGAGCTGTCAGACACAAAGATCTATACCTCAGTTCTCCTACTCCTGGTTAAAGGACATGCAGGCTTTTAAAGAGGTGATTAGCATTTAGATTTGGGACTTTTCCCACTATATTATAATAGTTGTGGGCATGACACATTTCAGACATTTGTGTTAATTTGTCTCAAGTAGCCCTGAGGGGCAGCTCCATAGTCCTGATCAATCTCCCTAAATTGCCTGGGCTGACCTCGTCGTGATGGGGAGGTATTTTTGTTCCTTTGCCATGCTGACTTTTTTCCTCTGATCGATAGCAGATGTTATCACGCCTCATCAGCACTGAATAAGTGTTCTAATGGAGGTCAGGTCATGGAGGATTCGATTTATTTTCATTTGTAAATAACAAAATGACAATATTCCAATCAAGGTACATACACATCTGACAACTAGGCCAAGGAACTCTCTCTTTCCCCATCTCTGTGTCTGTTACACATGCACTGTGTGTGCCTCGCCTGCATTCAAGGTTTGAGTCAATGAAATACCCCTTAAAGAAAATAAGCAGCTCTGGATTATTGTTTTTTTCATTTCATTACACATTCTTCCATGTGGTTCAGTGATGTTTTAGCAGACACTATGTTTGTCTTTGAGATGTTTTTGAAAGAGCGTAGACCAGAGATTGGCCCATAATCGGGTACACTATTAGACTATAATGACATTGGAGATTCACTAAGATATAGCAAGTCATGTGACAGGACTAATTGTAATAAATCACAATACAACATAAAGCAACCCAATCTCCAATGCATTAGCTTCAGCTTTTCACACTGGACAATAGAAATGTGCCTGAATTACAGCAGGATCTGTAGTTGAACATCTGCAGGTAAAGTGAATAGACATTGGCAATAATGCCTACAGTACAATACAATATACAGTACACCTGAGATTTCAGGTATAGACCGTGCTGATGTACCTTCTATTGTCAATGAGGAACCATCATATAAGTACTAAGATACTGCATCTCATAAGGTTACCTGGGTGATCACAAAAACAAATATTTTGTTTTTTTTTAGTAGTGCATTTACAGCTCAGGCATTATCAATTTCTATAGATTTTTCTGACTAAGGAGTGCTTTGTTTGGAAATTAGCCAATTAAAGTATGGTTTGGAGACCATGACTTTATTCAAAATATCGAACTTGTAATTTAGAAGTGAGTGTGACTTGTTTCCATGTTTACAGATTACACACAGAGAAGGACTCAATGTCATGCATCTTTTCCCCATATCCCCACCACACTTCTTTTAAAGGTCTATAAAGGCAAACAATAGTGAGTACTGTTTAATACCAAAGCCTTTTCTGATTGCAATTGTTTCAAGGTAAACCTCAATTGATCACACATGATCAAGATAAGATTGTTATTATACTTCCATGAGCCCTAGGAAGTTCAAAGGTACAGTAGTGTAGCTGTATAGTGGTCTTTCTATACAATTTTTGCGCCAATTTTTTAATGCATACAAAGTTCTGGTCTTCTAAATGTATAGCACTAGAGAAGAATGCGGTGCCATTGCTCTTATTACAGAGAACGTGGCTGGAAGATTTTTTCATTCTTCCCTAAGGCCAAACATCAATTAATCTGATGTGTGTAGAGAGGATGATAGTGCACATGTTGAGTTAAATTTGATGCTGAATGCTAGTGTTTGGTGAACATTGTTTATCCACAGGGAGTGAGTTCTGAATGGTCTCCCCCACACATAGGGGTGGACAGGGCATTATTCATGACATAAAAGGTATTGAAGTCATCCTCAGGGCTGTCAGTCCCACAGTGAGCCCCCTGCTGGTCAGAGGCAGTGTAGCCTTTGCAATCTACCACAAAAGGGGTAATAACTGAGTAATCGGAATGAAATTTCTTCTTATTTATATTTTGTATACATTTTTTGATCCTGTAGAGCTAACTTATCCCATCACTATACGGCCATTTAGCTCTGTGCTTCTCTGATGAAATCTGCCCTTATTTTTCAGCACTTGCAAAAGACAGATGACATAAAAATAGGGAATCTGTCCTTCACAGAAAATAATGTGCATCTGCAATGTCGTATTTTGAATAAAACTAAAAAAAAAAACCCAATGGAGTCTTGAGCTGCACAATTTAAGTATAAAATTGACATTTTAGTGCAGTGTGTGGAAATAGAGCTGACTTCCACGAAGACACTTGAAACTGTTGTACAAAGAGAAGCAAAGAAGAAGTTATTGTACCAAACAGTTAAAAATAGTTGTCCAAAAGGCACTGAAATGATTCCCATTGATTAATCATGATTCCTATTTTAATAGTGCATGAAACAGTAATGAACTCATAGGAAGTAATAAAGATGCATGTACTGTTAATTCAAATTTGTAAAAAAAATCAACATTTAGATTAATACTGAATTCATATAAATTGCATATTAAAAAAAACATCACATGATTTCTCTCCTTAATGTTGTGTGTGACTAATGATACTATGTTCAAGTCAGAACTCAATATGTTATATATTTTAAAGGCCTTTCTCACCTTAAACTATGGTTAAAAGAAAAGGAAAAGGTAATTTCTTTTTTACTGGGTGGTCTGCTTTAGATCTGTACCATCTGTAGGCTGTGCCAAACTGGGATTTGATAAATACCTGACTTTTCTATTTTGAAAAATCATTACCTGGTCTTGCAACAGAACTCACGAAGCTGTTTTCTGTGTTTGTCAACCTATTTATAACGTCTGCTTTAGTGCAATGCATTCTGTCATATAAACACTCTAATCCTAATAAGCATACTAAAGAGTTTGGAATAGGACTCTTTCTACTACTTGGATGTCATCTGAATGCAGCTGAGAAGGACACAATCTAGTAACTACACTAACCTCCGTATTGATTCTTATCTTTAAAATTTCTAAATTAAAAAGTGATACAAATGTATTAAATGCAGTACTGAATATATTTATATAATAGCTAGAAAATACTATTTTCTAGTAATTTACTTCTAAAAGCACAATGTTCAGAATTAAATGCTCCATGCTGTGCCATCATCGAAAGAGTCAGATATTTTCTAAAGATCTTCAACCTTAACAACTAGAGTGACAGCTATGAGAACAAAAAAGTCTTTACAGAGTCCAGTTTGAACTCTGTTCCATCATTGGGAAGTTCTGGGCTAACGGGATGTGTGACAGTGTGTAGTGGGAGGCGCCGCGATGAGCACCGGTAAAAGGTCAACGCCCCGGGTGAGGGGATGGAAGCACCGACGTGCGTGAGGTTACTTGGGACAGTAAATAACACAACAAGAGTGAAAAATAAACAAAAGTGTACCGCTGGGCCTCATGACCTCCAGGCTGGTCGTACCCTATTTACCGGTGTCCAGTCTGGTAGAACAGTGCGCGTAAGGGAAAAACAAAACAAAACAAAAGTGCGCAAAAAAGCGTGCGTGTGCGTGCGCACGCCCCGGTGAAAAACATGACGGGAAAGGCAAAATGAAAAGAAAAAGAACGCCTTACGTTGGTGCTGTCCCTTTCCGGGACTGTCGATGTAAACAACTCCCTCCCCACTTCCGGAGGTGGCCCTGCTCGTCCCTTCGGGGCGTGTCTAGTGTGCTTTTATATGACCTGTCCAGCTGAGGCTCATCATCTAGAAGCCAGGACAGCTTGGATTACAAAGGTGAGGCGTCGCCCTTCTACCAGGGCTCCTCCTCCACACTGGATATTTCCCTGCGTAATGGCGCAGATGGTTAACTCAAAAGAATGTAATACCCAAATGTAGCATCATAAAAGTGTTTTGGGATTCTAACTCATTAAGGTAACGATGGGGGGATTTATGAAAAGCTATGACATCATCTGGATATAATATCTCCAAGAACACCATATGAGGTTTTGACCTCTTGTTTTGGTGTTTATGGCAGAAATCCAAAACAGCATAAAAAGACAACACATGAGTTTACCAAAAAGCAACTTACTGACTCCCAGGTCAGAATGGACCAGATGATGTATGGTTGGTTGACAATATAATATCCTTGATGAAATCAAAAGTTGATCTATGAGTAAGTTTTGAGGCTATTGTTGATACAGTATTTAGAAGTTGATCTTGACCTGGATGCAACAGCTGGCTCTAAAAAGTAGAGCTAAAAGAAAAACGGCAGTACCGACCAAATCCTTTGACACGTTGTATGCATGTATTGTGTCAACAGTATTGTGCAGGACTATGTGTTAGGGGTAAACGGGCAGGCGTTCTGGTAAGATTGAGGCAACGCAGCAATCGCGCCCCGCTCCCGAGTATACTTCTTGCTAATGTTCAGTCACTGGACAATAAACTGGATGAACTGAGAGCAAGGCTTGCTTTCCAACGGGACATCAAGAACTGCAACGTGCTGGCATTCACTGAAACGTGGCTTGACCCATCTGTTCCGCACTCTGCTATTCTCCTGGGAGGATTTTCTATTCACCGTCAGGACAGAACAACAGATTCGGGTAAGAGCAAAGGCGGCGGGGTATGCTTCATGGTAAATAATTCCTGGTGTACAGACGTGGAAATGATTTCAACATCTTGCTCTACACATCTTGAACATTTGACAATAAAATGTCGCCCTTTCTATCTCCCGAGGGAGTTCACATCGGTAGTTCTCACAGTGGTGTATATTCCGCCGCAGGCAAATTACACAAAGGCACTGGATGAACTACACTCTCACCTTAACAGACACGAGAATACACATCCTGAGGGGGCATTCATCATAGCGGGTGATTTAAACGGTGCAAACTTGAAAAAAACAATGCCTAATCTACATCAACACATCGATTGCCCGATGCGCGGAACAAACACGTTGGACAATGTTTACACTCCCTTCCGGGATGGTTACAAAGCCCTCCCCCGACTTCGTTTCGGCAAATCTGATCACGCCTCCGTTCTGCTACTTCCCGTTTACAAGCAGAAGCTTAAACAGGAGAGGCCAGCGTTAAGAACCATTTAACTTTGGTCGGATGAATCAGATTTTATACTAAATCACTGTTTTGCTACCACTGACTGTCAGATCTTCCGCGAAGCTGCCGAAAATAATATCAATCTGTATACGGACTATGTTACTGGCTACATCAGTAAATGTATTGAAGACATGGTTCCCAGGATTACTGTTCGCACATATCCAAATCAGAAACCGTGGATAAATGGTGAGATACGCGCCAAACTGAAAGCTAGGACAACTGCTTTCAATTCTGGGGATATGGGTAAATACAAAAAATCCAGATACGACCTCAGGAAAGCCATCAAAAGAGCTAAATATAACTACAGAGTAAAACTAGAGTCATATTATCACGTCTGCAACACACGGACCATGTGGAGTGGTATATGCACCATTACAGACTACAAAACGCAACCCAGCTATATCGCACAACAGTCTGCCTCTCTTCCTGATGAGCTAAATTCATTCTATGCTCGGTTTGAGGTCAGCAACGCAGATTCAGTCAGGAAGATTCCAGAAATCCAAGACGGAAACCCACTGATCATATCCAGAGCGGATGTGTGTAAAGTTTTTAAAAAGACCAATCCACGCAAGGCTCCTGGCCCTGATGACATCCCTGGCTGCGTTCTGAAGGCATGTGCAGACCAGCTGGCAGATGTCTTCTCGGACATATTCAATCTCTCCCTAGCTCAGTCTATAGTTCTTCCTGCTTTAAAAAAACCACCATTGTCCCTGTTCCTAAAAAATCCAGAGTCAGCTGCCTAAATGACTACCGCCCTGTTGCACTCACATCAGTTATCATGAAGTGCTTCGAGCGGTTGGTCAAAGCATACATCACCTCCTCACTGCCTGACACCCTAGACCCACTGCAATTTGCATACCGCCAGAACAGGTCAACAGAAGATGCTATTGCCACTGCCCTCCATACTGCTCTCTCACACCTGGATAAGAAAGGAACATATGTGAGAATGCTGTTTGTTGATTACAGCTCAGCATTCAATACCATAGTGCCCTCAAAGCTCGTCATCAAGCTCCAGGACCTTGGACTGAACACCTCCCTCTGTAATTGGATCCAGAACTTCTTGACGGAACGTCCGCAGGTGGTGAAGGTGGGCATCAACATATCCTCTACCCTGACTCTAAACACTGGAGCCCCCCAAGGCTGCGTGCTTAGCCCCGTCCTCTACTCCTTATTTACCCATGACTGTGTCACCAGGCATAACTCAAACTCCATCATTAAGTTTGTGGACGATACAACAGTCATTGGCCTGATCACAGATGGTGAGGAGTCTGCATACAGGAAGGAGGTTGAAACCCTGGCAGTATGGTGCCAGGAGAACAACCTCTCTCTGAACATTAGTAAGACTAAGGAGATGATTGTGGACTATAGGAAACATCAGGGTGGAGACCACACACCTATTCACATCAATGGGACTGCAGTGGAGAGGGTCAGCAGCTTTAAGTTCCTGGGAGTTAACATCACAGAGGATTTAACCTGGACCCACCACACCAACACCGTGGTCAAGACAGCACGGCAGCGCCTGTTCTTTCTCCGCAGGCTAAAGAAGTTCGGCATGCCATCACATATCCACGCCAACTTCTACAGGTGCACTATTGAGAGCATCCTGACTGGTTGCATCACTGCCTGGTATGGGAGCTGCTCCGCACGGGATCGCAAAGTATTGCAGAGGGTGGTGAAGTCAGCGCAGCTTATCACCAGCTGTGAGCTACAGTACCAAGCATCCAGGAGATCTACTCAGCTAGATGTCTGAAGAAGGCCAGGTCCATTCTCAAGGACCCCAGTCATCCCAGTCACAAACTGTTTTCCCTCCTACCGTCTGGTAAACGGTACCAAAGCATTCGGTCCTAGTCCAACAGACTACGAAACAGCTTCTACCTCCAGGCAATAAGAATGCTAAATAGCCAACCTGCCAATAGCTCCTTAACAAATCACCTGTAATGGCTACATGGACACACAATTCTCATTATATTCAGCATAACTGCACTACATGTATATATTGCACACACCATGGACACATAACAGCTCTACTCACATTGAGTTTTATTCAATTTAAAAAATGTAACCTCAATTTTGTGATTTTTGTGTTTTTGAGAATTTTTGTGATTTTTGTGATTCTTGTAATTTTTGTGAGCTGGCAGAAAAAGACATTTCATTGCCAGCAACTACTGCTGCACGCCATATTGTTGTGCATTTGATAAATAAACTTTGATTTGATTTGATTTAGTCTCAAATAATTCTCAGAGACACTTTAGGAGTTTGAGAAACCTAGTTCCTTTTTTAATATCTGTTTAAATGTGAGGAATGTTTTCTCTGCTGAAAATGATAAAGCAGTATTTTAGTATTAGCTTGACTTTGAAGAGTGCTCCTGCTAGTCATGGAAAAACAGAAGACTTGTATTGAGGTGTATCACTGAGCTATATGAATACAAAGCACTAGGACAACATGGGGGGGTTGTTTAGCAGCACAAGATCAAGGTACTATATGTTGTTCATTCTTGTTTTCTGCATTAATTCCAACTATTGTGAACCCATTTTATAGTGCTGTAAGGACACAAACCTTCTGTACCCCAAACCAACAATGCAATCTTATAATTAGGCAGTTAATATAATTTGACAACTTTTGTGGACCCATTAGTTATTTTAGTGTCAGAGAAATTTTCATTTGAATAAATGATTTGTGATCTAAAATAAGATTACGGTACAGAAGATGTATCTCCTTAATTCCCTATAGCAGGAGCCTTGAATCCCATTGCTGAGTTTAAAGCATTCCTGCAAAAGCTACTTGCTATTAACTGAGTTACCTTTATGTCCACTTGGGGCACTGGTGAAAAGGAGAGGTGTTCTTGTCTGGGAAGTAAGTCTTAAGACCTTGGTTTCTGGGTTTCAATGACTGTCTTCATATGAATGATTTGGTTGCATACAGTGTTCGCAGTCCATGTGTAAGAAAAGTAGATTCCACCTGTCTCCATAGCAGCAGCTGTCACTGCTTTGAGCCCAGTGAGCAGAAGAAGGGTTTTTATTGTTTTAAATCCTCCTGCTAGATGTTTGCATCTGCTGTGTAGTACTTTGCATCTCCCTAAACAGGTTTATTCAGCTTTCTTTTTTAAAAAAAAAGTTTGTCACAGCATTTATTATGCTGGCTCCCGTTTTCTGAATCCCCTGTGCACAGGTAGCAAGGAGTAAAGTTGCCGTTCATTCAAGTTCAGAGTTTATAAATGTACAATTTAAAGCAAAAGACCGAAAAAAAAATTTCCTTGACCGTGGTAACATGAAGAACAATGGTAGTATACACATTTGCTAACTTTTGGTATATGGAGCTTCAGGAACATTAATAAGACTTGACCAACTCACAGGATGTCCCCCGAGATCACTGGTTGGAGATGGCTACTTAATGTATCTTCATGTGACATATCTGTCTGGCCTTAGGCTACTAGAGCAACAGTGTCCATTTTTGTCATATAGCAACTAAAATTGATGTCTTAATCCTGTATGATGAGGGACTTAAATGTAATACAAGAAGAGATTTATGAAACTGATACAGGAAGAGATTTATGTAACTGATTTGATATCCACTTCAACATATGTCTCTGTCCCATAACACTTAGTACAGGTATAATGCAGTCCTATTCAATGGTCACAGTGACATGTGACACACCTCAGACTCAAACCCATGATGGATGAATTTGGGTCAACCTGAATTTGGGCTAGCACCTCTGTTAGGTGAACCACTCTATCCTCTGATTCTTTGTAATGTTTTGTGGTAAACATATCATGCCGCATTTGCTGTCTTTCACATCTGGAAATGAACATTTATATATATATAATCAGCACTGGACAATTCTGCTTATTAATTATTTAGAATTTACATTTTGGGGATGCAACATTAATATGTGATTGCTTCTTTAATTTTCAATTCAAGCAATTAACCGTTTTAGGAGATCTATCACAATAAATCTTTTGAATATTTGTTTTGTGATTCATACTGACACTAACAGCGATAATTCGTCTGTCTGCAGTGTTGCAGAAATGAAACATTATGTTAGCCATCTTCCACTGTTAATGCTAATGTAAATCTGTTAACATTCTCTTGGGTTTATGATTGCTGATGCTTTAATTCTCCCCCAGAAATATCTTACTGCTCCTACAATTTCTCTTTATCCCCCTAAAATACAGTGATGCTTTGTTATTCTTTTATTAACTGTAATGGTAATATAATCCTGAACTAATGTACCTTTTAGTAGCGTAGCAATAAACTGGCCTGTGATCTTATTTGTATCTTTAACAGAGAAATGAACCAGTGGTGATTAAAATCTGTGCATTTTGGATATTTTCAAGCAGAAAGTCCTAGCCGATAAATTGGGATTTCTGATTCACTTGAGACTTAAATTCTTGCAAGGGGAAGGATTCCAAAGATGTATTCTGCTATGGCGCCAAATGAAGAGTATTATAGGTAGTAAGTAGAGCAAGTGTTTTCCTTGCCAAGGACTATGAAGCTCCTTCTTCAAGGTTTCATACTATATGTAAGTGCTGTAGGTAGCAGGTTTCTTACTACTCTGAAGGAGCAATGTCCTGGCCTCCCTTACTGCAGGGTGCCTTCTTCTGTGTGGTGTGTTAGGTAATTCAGTTAGTAATTGGGTGCCATAAATCCTTGCTTAGGACAGGGTAGGTCAGAGTAGGCAGACAAGATTACTAAAGCATTACGGTCAATCAAAGAAAGACCTTGAATTGGTAGATTTTAATTAGAGTCAGACTCCTGTTAGTTGCAGGAATGGGGGAAAATGGTCCATGCTTCTTTTGTCATATGTTTTGTAAAGTTTAGAAAATGGAATCCTTAACAGGGAAGCACAGCTCTTGGATCCTAGGTTCGATTCTGAACTGCGGCACCTCCCATGCAGGGCTTACAATACATGTTCCTACCGTGATCATGTGGGTTTCCCTGGGAGTTCTGGTTCCCTGCCACTGAAAGATACGCTGGCTTGGTTTAATTGGCTGTAACATGTCAGTCTCTCTAGATGGACTAGCACCCTGTCCAGGGTGGGAGCAGTCATGTGCTCTTAGTCTTTCCTCATGCCTGCCGACACAATTCGTGGTGCTGCAATCTAATAAGTGGCTTTTTGGAACTGGATATAATTATTAACAATAAACATTTGTGTTAGTTGAAGAAGGCTATTATTCTTTAATAAATGGCTGCTAGTTTGGTGATGTGACTTGACAGGCAAAGACGAACTTGACAAAATTCTTGAATTGCAGGATCCAGCTTTTGTTTAATGACATGAGCTAAGCCTTTGCCACTTATTATAAAACTATACAATAACTGTATTAAAACAAAGGAGTGAGAGGCAAGCAGACTTATTTCATTCAAATCTTTTTATCTGACAATTTTATATAATTATAACTGTTTTAATGTGCCTGGGGTTTGCTGCAGTCACATCAATTCACATCAGTAGGTTCATTCCTTGATGTGAAAAGTAATGCAAATCTGAAAAAGAGACAATACCGATAACAGGAACTAATCAGTTATATTAGAAAAATGAGATCTAATCATAATAACTTGTTAATTTCAAGTCAAGTGGGATTAATTGCCCATGTTTTGATGAAAGAGTTTTATCATATACAGAACAGACATGAGAAAATAACGGCTTGCATTCTCTTCTGCAGAACATACTGTATTCTTAAGCTGTTTTATTACAAAAGTAGAAGTGCATTGTTAACATGTTGATAGAAAACTCAATGGCTTCTTACTCTTCTTACATAAGGGAATGAGCACACTAAAATGGTGAAGGAACCTCCTGGTTATGCATACATATCTCTAAGAATATGTCTGTTTAGAGGCTAAAAATCAATGTGCATAAATAAATAACAGAGAAACATAACAGTGATTGACTTTGGAAATGCCTGCAATATTCCATATTTTTACAGGGACAGTATCTAAAATTCTGATGAAACCTTCCTTTTGTGTTTTTTTCTCAATCTGCCACTGAAACATACTGTAGATTGGTATTACATAGTATGTTGTGTGATTACAATTGATTCCAAGCTTCCATGTAAAGCATGTAAGCCCTGAAACCCCTGTGTTGGAATTTTGTCCTTCTAAGGATGTGAACTTTGACTTTTGAGTTTGTTTTCTTCCTTGCATCTAGCAACATTTTGTTCCTCAGCAGGGAAGGGAAAGATCTAAAGTGGTTTTACTCTTTTTTTACACCAAATGCAGGTTCTAATTTACTTTTATAAAAAAAAACATAAATGTTGAAATGTTACCATTTATATAGAGTCTTGCCTGTCTTCTAAATCCATTTTCCAGTAAGGCTGCGAGGAGCATGGGCTGTGGATTTAAAATGAAGAAATATCCGTTGTCTCTCTTTCTGCACATTCTTTCCAGTTTGGGGTGTGATTTTATGGATTACGTAAACAGAGGGTTCTGCCTAAACTCCTGTGGTTCTTGTTATGGCTTTTCATCTCTTGCCATAATAGAATGAAATTGCATTTAAACCGTAGAGATCATGTAATGCTCTGAGTCTTCCCTTGCTTTATAACAAAAATGATACCCCCCTCCCAAAAAAGTGTGTTGAACCTTTACTTTTTTTCAAATTGAATTCAAGCTATTTTTTTTTTATCAAGAATGAGATCATATCCCATTTTTATGCTTCTTTATATATTTGAACAGAGTGAGAAATGTGGGCTATGTTTCTTACTAATGCAATCCATTTCCACTCACTGCTTTCTATGGTAATATTAGCATTATTATGGAGTTCTAAGAAAGGGTTGCAATAGATGCTGACTTTCAGTGGTGTTATTTGCTGTGTGTGTTTTCCTGCTTTCTTGCTTGTTTTTTTACATCAGAAAATAAATGCACGCTACGTTAATCTTGTTGTCTAAGCACAGGCCCTGTGGCAAAAATCTACTCACACCCAGACAATAACTTGCGCAAGCTTTCTTCCTCTCTTCCATTAAAACACCGTGTTATTTCACTAAATGGCTGCCATCTCAAGTGCATAAAACGAGCAGTCCTGTGTTAGCGCTTTTATCCTAATGCAGAGTGAAAAGCTTCAGTAATGGGGGAATGATTGTATCAGGAGGACAAGAGCTAATTAAATTTGAATGGTAAATTATTCATATCCAAATAGGCACAATCTTATCTTCCCCATCCTAAATGAAGTAAGTTTTTCACAGGCTAATACTGAATGACCAGGTCTGTAATATTCCTTTTTTTCTGTAGGGTTACATTGGGATTGCAGTCACTCTTCCTATAATTCAATTTTGTATTCAACGTTTTACGTTTTTGCTTATATATGAATAAAAAAATTATGATTTTAACTTCCTGAACACAATTTGCTTGTTTCGCTTTAGTTTGTAAGTTGCTCTCAATCAGGCATTCTGCTTAAGTCAATATACCAATTTGACCTGCTTGATAAGGCAGATGTCTTCTTTTGTGGGCCTACAGTAAGCCAGTGAATTGCATATAAAAGTGTAACTAAATGATATAGAGAGCTTGCACAAAAACTGTCTTGCCACAAAATAAAAACTGTATATAAAGTACAGTATATACTTATGTTGTATTTTTGTAACTATAAGAATTATTCAAAAATAGGCAAAGGAGTTTAGGGAATGTATGTGATTCAAAATCTCTGGATAATATCACAAAATGCTGAATCTTTCTTTAATTGGAAATCTATGCATGGCATCAGCTGTTACAGAAATGGCCAGCTAGACATATTAGCTTATTATAAGTGCTCCCTAGTTAAATGAACCAAGAAATACATATTTTGCTTTTCTCATTTGTTTTCGCTGAGGTCAATGTTGTCATAGGTTTGCAAATTATTCTTATTCCACATGTGGTCAAGCACTGGGGCTGAATCATTACTCTGTGTTACCCAGGAAGTTCTGTACAGAAATTTAATCTCAACTTAGTACAAACTTATTGTTACAGTTACTCTCTGACACTCAGATTCCCAGTAGGTTGTTTACCTACTTGAGGAGCTATAGATTCAAGGAGACATGGAGAAGAGAGACCTAAAATCCATCCATTCATCCATCCATTTTCTAACCACTTTATCCATTTCTGGACACAGGGGAGCCGGAACCTATTTAGGCAAACAATGGGTACATGGCAGGGTACAGACTGGACGGGATACCAGTCCATCACAGGACATACACAGACACACACACCCACCCACAGCACGGCCAATTTTCCCACAAGCCCATTGATATATCAGCATGTTTTTGGACTGTGGGAGGAAACCCATGTGGAAGAAACCCATGCAAACATGGGAAGAACATACAGTACAAACTCTGTGCAGATAGCAGCCCAAGTCAGGAACTGAAACCAGGGTCCTGGTGCTGCACGGCAGCAATGCCGACCACTGCAATACCCTTCCACCCCAGCCCTTTTCAAGAATTACTATTACTTGCTTTTCAAATAATAAAGTAAGGAGTTAATAATTGTTAAACAAGTCAGCTAACCGGAGGGATGTTGCTACAGTGCTAACCCCCGTATAACATCACAGAAGGGGATAAGGAAAGTGCATACTTTATTCCAAATGTGCCTTGTCAGAAGTGCACCTATTCTTTTGCAGGTGCTTCTCATCCTAATGTGCATCTATGCCTTTTTAATGGTGGGGAGACTTGAAGACAGGTTTTGAGAAGGTTAATGTACTGACTTGTATCATCATCAGTTCATCATCATCAATCCTTATATAGTGCACATTTCCAAGAAAAATGTTCTGCGGTGAAAACCAATGATGACTTGAGCTCAAATAGGGTCTGCTAAAAACTATACTTGCATGGCTGTCTATTCAATTCAGAGAGGAAAAATTGAGATTACCAGTTAATAATAAAACAATACATAACACCCTTAGTAACAGTTTCATTCAGATTTGAGATGGTATTGTGTTAAAAGGATGCTTAGGTGTCTAGATTCGTCATGGACTGACTGTAAAGAATAAAAGATTGGAATTCCATGCTGCACATCATTATGGTTCACCTTAAAGAACCTAAAACATTTCTAAATGCAAGTATAAAAAAGTAAAGTGTATTTTGTTCAGGCAGGTTCATCTTGGCCCTTTAAAAAAATGAATTCTAATTGAGTTCTGTGATTGGACTAAACTCAAATTTAGAAATCATCTTCCTTAGCAGTGTATTAGAAACGTCTTTGTGCCACATGTAGTGCAAACACTGCAGTTAAAATCATGAGCTGTGTGGCAAGCCAAAAAAGCTTCTACCCTATCTATCCCTAGGTTATCTTACATAATGACATCCCTGGTAAATTCAAAGTGCTAATTAATTTGGCATTTAAAACAGCATGTTTTTTTTAAATAAATATATAAAGCATTGTTAATGAAAATGTCAGTGTTTTCAGTTCTAAACAGTTTAGCAGACGTTAAATGGCAATTTAGCTGTCTTGAAGGCGTTTGTGTTGTGCATGGTGCTGTAAGCTACCATAATGCAGTATGTATATGGAAATCTCCGAGCTGTTGACTTAGTTGTCAACAAAGGTGGCAGGAAAATAGTTTCATGATATGGCTTTCTTCCTTCGGGGCAGTGTCATTTTTTACTTGTACAGGGATAGTATTTTATAAATTATAACTCCAAAACAGGCTTGACGTCTCTGACTTGAAGTGAGCACATTTCTTTTTGAAATCTAGTGGAAGAATACTGTTTGTGCATAAACGTGGCTCTAAAGATTATATTCACTTTTTCTATCAATATGTCTGTTTCCTAATACAAATTGCTCTTTCAATTTATAGTTAAATGCAGCAGAATTTCAGACAGAATGAGACCATTTCCTCAAACATCTTTGATCCTCCATAAGTGACTCATTCATTCAGTATAATGAATACATTGTTAAGTGCAAATATGCTTTATTCTTGTGAAATTATATGGATTATTACAATCGTAAAGACACTATGAAAAATCTTCCACAGCCTACAACTGCTTGTCTTTTAATAATTAAATCTGAGACTGTACTGCCTGTACTGAGCTATTACTGGGTTATCAACAGAGTAGGATAAATGGTGTAGGTTCTTTATATATAATCTAGAACTGTTTGTGCTGTGTGGAACTGCTTTTTTTATGCTGTAAACCGATTTTAAAACCATGTAAGTATAGATGGAAGAGCTTATTTGACAAGACATCACATATTGGAGTATAATATCTATATGTTTTGTGTCTGATTAAACTGGTTCTTGTCCGTTACAGCACTTTAAGGGACTGTGTAGTTTTATGTAGTTGTTTTCTTGCGGGCAAGAGAGTGCATGTCATGTAAAGTGGTTTGTAAATGTGTTTCTGTATTGTATTTGAATGCAAGTTGAACACTTTGTCTCTCACACTCTGGTGGGTGCTTGACCAGGTGTGATGAGGGCTCCTGAAGGAGGGGTCCACACTGCCTTTTGGTTCCACTGTCTCTGACATAGGTTGTAATTCTGCCTGCCATGCATTTATATTTGCAAAATATGCATCAAGGCCATCTTTATACAGTTGGTTTTACACAAAAAAGGCTGTCTTAGCAAAAGCTTGGACCTTGGTTATCTTGGTTAGTGTCCAGTGTCAACGGTAACCTAAAAAGATGATGAATGAATATTTTATGAAAAAATCAAACTTCTCTGTTTCACTAAATGGTCTTTCTCTCCCAAATAAGGTATTGCATTTTTTTCTACCTGCAACTTAATTGACTTTATAACGAAAGTTCGGGAGGGATGACAGCAGCCAAGTTCAGTCAGACTCAGGTGTAATTCTATATCATCGATGCCACTTCCTCACATAAAACACTATACATACTATATGTTATCCCCTGCTTTTTGCATGCCTCCACCTCACCTCACCTCCATCTCACCATGCATATGTAAAAAGAAAGGCCACAACAAAGCTTACAGTTCTGCAAATTATATGTAACTCTGTCTTAATACTTCCTCAAGGGAGGCAGTAGCTACTAGTTAGCTACTAGCACACACGGGTTAACATCAATCCGATGGGAGCCAGGTATAGAAACTATGGTTGTATATGGTATATGTGAGCGATCACAGACTCCGTCCTTGCTGAGGAACTACAATTTCCATAAAACGCTCTCAGTAATTTCCTGATCACGTACACATCACGGGTCCCTTTAATGCCTTACCGTAGTGATAGTAATAGGTAGCTACTGTACATGGGGGTCTAACTACCAGCCTGTGCGAGGATGCTATTCCTGACTCGTGTTCCACCACCTTGTCACCTGGTTACACATAGTCACACCAATGAATAATGTGTTAAACCTCTGCCAGCAATTAAACTTCCTTGTACAGGACTTTTCAAGATTTTGAAATATTTGAAGCCTAAACACATGCAATTCATTCAAAAGGATTGACTAATGGTATGTGGATTGAACATCATGTTCCACAGGCTATAATTAGGATTGAGGTCTGGGAATTGTTCTAGCCAGGGAAGTCACTGGCTGTCACTGATAATCCATTCATTTGAGTTCCTAATATATAGGACCATGAGTGTGTGATATATGTAAATGATGCTTTATCTTGTATTCCCCCTATTGTTTGCTTGTCTCCTCATATTGTTTCAGTTCTCAGATATTAATCAAGTTCCTGTTTGTGCATCAGCTAAAGAAGGCAAGCAATTTGATTTAATATGATTGATTTCCACAGGAAACTGTCAAATCGGTATACCAAGATTTTAAAGGTGGTGTGTTTCACACTCATCATGTCATATGCAGATTTAGAACAGCCACTATCATTCCTTTCAATTGTAATATAATGTCAATGATAAAAAAACAGACTCAGTCTGGGTATTTGCATGTCTCTCAGTGACCTGTGGATTTCCAATCTATGCTGAAATATTAAAATCTTTAAATTTAGGAATTTGTGTAACAAGTGGGGTATTTCTCTTTGTTTGTACCTATCTTTAGCATTGCATTAAAAGGCTGAGAGCTGAAACATGTATCAAAGCACATTGAATGGATGATGTTGCCTGATATTTCAAATGGTAAAGTGCCGACAAATGCTTGGCATTAGCATGGGAATAGGAGCCAGCTTTGAAATTGCTGTGCAGCTCCACTGTCCTTGCATTAGCAAGGGATAGGAGGATAGAGAGAGGACTGCAGTTTCCACTGCTGTCAGCTGCTGACACCTTTCAAGAACATTTCATTCATCAAATGAGAGGGCTTGAGCCTGTGTAAATCATTCTGGATAAAGGACGTGTTATAAAGAATTGAATTGTGAAGGTGCGGGTTTTAAATTCCCTGAGATGATCTGTGATAAACACAGAGCGACTTCTGACAGTCCCTCGTTACAGCAGCACGCAGGCAGGCTGTCTCAGTGGCTGTCACCACCATTCCTATTAAAACACACACCTTGCCGATCATATTTCTAACAATTTAGGTGCTAATATCTTCAATTATCTGTGTGATACTGGAAAAAAGAAAAGGCACAGGCCCCATCCCTAAACTTATAAGCATTCACACTAATAAAAAGCACTAATTTGGCAGCTTTTAAAGCTCTAATGAGTGTTAATAGGGGATGCAAGGGGACTGTGTACCCATCTGATGACAAACCGCTGGGCTTTATTCTGAATTTTAAGTGGGCGTAGAGAGGTGCTGGATCATGTTGTCAAACCAAATGCATGTTCCTTAAGATGATTCACAGAGCCTTTTTGCCTCCTGGCGGAAGACGCCTAAAAGATTTACAGTCTGGAAATAGTCTTGATATTTCCGATAGGGTGGAAAAATGATTAATTAATTGTTTCTTACTAGTTTTTATAATGTCACTGGTTCTTATTTATATAGGGAAAGGTGTAAAGACTTTGAGTGAAAAAGACTCTTAACTACAGAACATTGCAATTCTGTTTTGAAAATGAAATTGATTGCAGAAGTACAGTAAATATTTGTCAAAGCAAACCTGTTTCGATATTATGACATGGTGTCTGTAGTGCTATAGAGATTATGGTATGGAGTTCTTTAAATTTATTAAAATTCACTACATTTATTTATTAAATAAGTTATTATTATTTGTTGTTTTGGCACAAAAATGACAGTGTCATGAAATATATGAAAAGGAGTACAGAATAAATCAATATCATAACTCCATCAATATTCAACAGCCACTAAATGCTGTACAGAGTCACAGTACGCCTTACCCAAAAGACAGTGGGCTCAAGGTGTGGTACATTCTGGATGACATGTCAGTCCATTGCAGGACACACAAAAGTGCATACAGGACATAATTTGGAGGTGTCAGTTCACTTAGCACAAAACTTTTTAGAAGCTTCTTTGTCACCCTCTTTGAAAAATTAATTTTTAAATGAAGATGTTCACAGCACCAAACATTCAGTGCCATCAGTTGTCATCATAGTGAAAGGCAAAGAAATGTCCAAATATGTAAGGTAAAAGATTGTTAACTTCCTCATTTGTAATGAAAGTTAAAAAAACACAGCATTTTAAACTGTGATGTACATCACCAAGATGTTCACGGCTAATCGTGCAGTTGTTAACTCTGACATCATTAGGATCCGATGTGTCCAGAAAAACTGCATCAGGTTTCTGATGTCTGGGGCTTAATTCCTTGACATCAGAAGAAGATCCAACATATACAGTATTTGCCAAAGAGTGACTAATTGACTCCCAAAGTGCTGTAGGTGATACCTTATGAGGTGGAATGAAACACAAATTCAGTTTTTAAGTCTCAATATCAGTTTAATTAGCACATAGGTGAAGCTTTCCTTCTGTGAGGAGTCAACATAGATCTGTTCTGCTTTAATATACTGTATAAGTCTTTGTGCACTTGTAAGAACTGAGCGGCAGACGAAATCCAAAGTATATTGGTGTATATTCCTGATGCATCCAAAAACAATCTCAAGCTTGGTTGCAAATGGCACGGCTCCAAATTTACTGCCAAGTCATCAAGCACATTTAAAGCAAATTTTCTTCATTGACTGTCAATATCTCCCAGGCCTCAATCCAATTAAACATTTGAAGCATGAACTGAAAAAAGCAGTTTGCAAGCACAGGCCTTACAATTACAACAGTGGTTCCCAACTCTGGTCCTTGAGGAACACTTCTGTTTTCTTCTCCAGTCAAAGCTAATTGATATGGCTTTTATATTTGGAGCACTTTGTACATTTACTTTCATCTCTACAGAAAGATGCTTAAACCTATTAAAATAGTATAGGATGTGCTTATAGGAAAGCCAAAGGAGGAGCAAAGGGGTGTAAATAATTGTGCACAATGTTGCTTTAGAAAATTATACCATTATTTTGAACAGATTTTGTTTGCAATGTCTAATAGTTTTAATTTTTTTACATTTTCACTTATTTATATAACAAAAACTGAACAAAAGAAAATGTTGGCCCTTCTAGCTTGTTTGATTCCTAGTACCTAATTGACCTCAGTCCAGCAAATTCATGAAATATGCCTTCAACAACATGGCTAAGTAGTTTGTTCCATATTCCCACAGCTTTGCATTTCTATTCCCTAAACAAGTTGCATTGTGTCAAGGGCAGGAATAAATTGGGATTGGTGTAGTTGTACATGGTAGGTTTATAACACACCACCAACCTGTTTTTGGCTCACTCCATTGTCTCCAGGGCTTGCAATTTACACTGCAGATACAGTTGTAGTAATACCATTCACCATCTAAATTTCTCTATGCACCATACACCATACTTCCAGTTACATATCCTGTTACCATATTATGATAAAATAAATGGAAATATATTTTTGGTTTGAAGTAAATGAAACCAGTTATTCTGTCTTTTGCCATTTGTGTTTTCTTTTTGCATAAACATATTTCTCTTAGACTCATATGAAACAGATAGGGCATAGGCTACAAAGTGAAGGTTGACTGGCTCGTTAGAGAAAATCTCTATATAACATCAAGCTAGATAATAGTCAATTTTTCAACGCTGATATATCATGTTTCAATTGATAGCATAAACCAATGGATCATTTCAAGTGTCCTGTGTAATAACCAAAAGGGATAAATCATGAGATATATTGTACTTTGCATTATGAAATATTGGCTTTGGAGGGACATGTTCAGAACATTATCTAGAGGCCTTATTCTTCAATGTAGGTGCCTTTGGAATGACAGGTGGGAAGGTATTATGATAAGCTTTGTAATAAGCGGCTCAAAACGGAGCATTATTAAAACTTTCAAAGGTGCTTGTGATAAATTCTGTAATATTTCTTAAAATGGTACAAATTGCACTCGATTTATGTGACCTAAAATGCTCTGAATACCAGTCACAGGTTGAAACTGATAGAAACCTCAGACACAAAACAGGAAACTGAACTTGTTTAAGTAATGTCTCAGGAAATGTGATTGTTCAACACTGGGATGCTTGAATAATGAATCAGTCAAGCTGACCACAGAGTTGTTTTGGAATCCAAAGCAGAAAGCAAAGGCACTTTACAGGAGACAAGGTCAATTACCTAATAGGTTCTGTGTACTGTAAAGATTAATAGCTGCTGAACCGAAAACAAAAAAGAATTAGCAGTTTATTTTTATGAAAGGGTTGCTGGTGATCTGGAACAAATATGTCTCATGTCATGCAGCTTCTAACATTCTAAAGTTTCTTCTGTAGGATTCAGTCCACTCTTCTAAGGACACAATTGACAAGGGAAGTATTTGTTGTTTAACATGGAATGGATTTCTGCCACTGTATGTCAGGAGTATGTCAGGAAAGGTTTACATAGTAACAGAACAGTCCCATCATTAATGGTACATAATGAGCAGTGTCTTCTTTCTGAAACAACTGTTCTGGTGAGTCTGAATTGCATCTAACCTACAGTATTCTGAGTTTATGAGTGTAGAAAAAAACGAAAGAGGAGAAATCTCAAGTGACAATAGCACATTTTGATTTGACATGCAAAAATATTAATAAGCCACAAGGCCTTATGGGAATGGAGAGTTGGAGTATATGTTAGAGTTGATGTCAGTGGATTTTTAATGCCGAGGGCACTTTGCACTGGGAGAGTGTGTGGAACATTAATAAAGGGTTTTTCCTGGAGCTGGGATCATACCAGAATAACTGCAGCAGTCAGATGTCCTCCTGGGAATCTGTTATGGTTGGTGTGAAGACTGAGACTGCCCCAGCAGGCCTGAACACTGGAATAATTTTAGAGTCATAACTTCTGCCTTTGTTCAGAAATCATAACATTAATTAACAGTGAGACAGTCCTAGAAATGTAAAAAGACTTTTCAAGTCTTTCATATCATAATAACCTACCTTGTAAGAACTCATAATGTTTTCATTGGTTGTTATTTTTTTAAATTGGAGGTCATATTCAACATAGTGCCTTACTGCTGAAATAAAAAAAAGCATTTTGAAGATGTATTCTTTTTAAAATTTGAACTGTTGCCATTTTGAGTTTAATTTAACAGTTAAGCATATTGTGCTCTTATACAATCTGTTCCTTCTAGTATTTGCAAATTGATAATCTTTGCGATGGCAGTGGGAAGAACTGATTTTAAAAATTCCAGGCCCATAAATCAAACCTAGAACTGTAAAGACACCAGCTTTTGTGGTGAAAACCTCCAATTATGGCAATTTAAACCAATTTAGCATATACTTTCCATTGTCTTTTTTTCTACAAGGGAAAGAATATGGAACAAAATGAAGTGTTTTTTTCTTTGAAAGATTGCACTGTATATTAGTCCTTTGACCATTATTGAATTTCCTTTAACTTTGAGAGGAATTCCTTCTCATGCTACCTTTGACATTGTTGTAAATTCAAAGTCCCTTTTTAAGAACTAATTTTGTTTTTTAATGTTTAGATACAGTACATACTGTAGATACAAGGTTCTTGCAGTTTTTTCATTGTACTGTGTCCAGACCGTTAGTTGAGCCTTTCTAACTGTGTTGAAGACCAAGTTACATGTCTAGGGTAACCCTGGATGTGGCTTGTAGAGGATTGTATGAATCCTTCAGCAAAAACAAAGTGTCATTTGTAACGTTCCTCAACAGCACTTACAGCATTTTAACTCCAGCAAATGTGTCTGTGAGTCTCTGACCATCTCTGTCCATACCATCCTTGTGGTGCATTAAAACAATCAACTCTGCTGAATGATTTCCAAATATCTCTGGTGATAAACTTAAAAATTCTTGTGTAATGTTCACAGTCCTTCTTCTGTCTCTTCTGTCTACTTCAAGTATTCCTGGAAGGAGTGCCATCTCAGCTGTAACTTATCAGTTTTGTTCAGAACCCATGTTTCATATTGTACAATATTATGGAGAGAGTATTCGAAACACTCTGCCTTTGATTTTCTTTTCCACGTTCTATAGTCTTTTAAGGGTTCTCACTGGTGCTGATGCTAATCCAGTTCTTCTTGTGATCTAGCTCACTTGTAACATTGCTTGTTCAGCTTCCCGACCAAATTTATGAGTTTGTTCTAGTAAACTCCACTATTGCAAGTTATACATTCATTCAGGTGCTGTCCCACTTCTTATAACCTGTACATCAGTGCCTGCAGCACTCATGTCTGTCTTGGATTAATCTCCAAGATCTTGTCACTGCTCTGAAATATGCTTAGAGTGATGTTTGAACTAATCAGCTTTAATTGACAGCTTAAACCCATATACAGCAATATGTGTACACAATATTCAAGATGTAGAAGAGTGCACCATGCTTTAGGGGGCTGTTTTATTAGTTACCCTTGCAAGCAGTGTCTAAGAATTGTGTGTCGGAATGCTTGTTTGGCATACATGTTAATTAAAGGGTTCTATAGAAGTGTATGAAAAGTGAACATGAAACAGCTTGCAGAAAGTGAATGAAAAGAGACAGGATGGAGGAAAAAGATCAGAAAGAGTAGAAGAAAAAACAGCAAGGGAACAATTTTAGAATAAAAGGACAAGCACGCAGAGGACGAATCCTGGAGGTCGAACTTCCCTCCACACGTACTCGATCCCCTTAGCAAAGCCTTGCTGTCAGTTTTGCTGCTTGGCTCCACCAGGAAACAACTCTTTGCATTCAATCCCTTCTGCATATACAGAGTACTTCCCTCCAACACTGTGATGTTTAATTCATTCTCTGGGAGCCAGAGGACACTTGCAGCAACAACCCCCCCCCCCCAAAAAAAAAAGAAATTAAAAAAACTGTAGATTTTATTTCCCCTTCACATGCATGAAAGGAATGAAGAGAAAGACACAACAGAAAAATCAAGAGAAAGACTGACTTAATGAGGAGAATGGACAAGGAGAAAACAAATAAATAATTGCATTGAAAGTCAAATGGGAAGGCTGACAATTCTGTAATGAAAAAAGGTCATCTCTGCTCTGTTTGCCTCTTAGCTTGGGGAAAAGTCCGGGTACAATGCACCTCAAATGCTCGCCATGGTTTCTGCTAATAAGAGCTTGATTAAACATCCTTTCAGAGAGGCAGGGATTAGGAATTTCCCCTTGGATTTTGTGAAATTGGTTGGAAGGGAAGGGAGGCAGAGAATTTAACGCAGCCGGGTGGAAGAAGAGAACTTTTGATGTGTCAGTCAGGCGTCCGGCATTGTTTGATTTCATTGACCTCCCCTGCCTTTATGTGTGACTGCTCCTCCAGTGCCAGGAGGGGAGAGCTCCTTGTGATCCCTGGCCACAAAGGTAGTTTGAAGAGAGCTGCGATGCACGGAAAGAGAATTCCCCAAAAATCTAGCAATCCAGTAGGACACCTCCTGCTGTGCCTCTCCTGAAATAATTTAGGTTGACTTTGAGTTACCTTAAAGCAGAGAGAAAGAAAAAGGCAAGCAGGATTGGAGGAGGCTTTTGGCTGCTAAAGCTCTTGTTACTCTACCATGAAGAGCTCCTTCAAAGAATGGATGTAGACAGCAGGATGTTTTTTTTTTAAATGTTACTTGTTGCTTTCCAGGATACAGCCCAATTTTAATTAGGACACAGGCTTTCATATATACTGTATGTCTTTCACTTATTATTTAAGTTAACTGTGGAAATTATAACTGACATACTGTATTAGTCAAGCATGGATTATGGTCATGTTATGTCATGAAGAAACATTATAGTCCTTTTAAATCAGCCTGTGCTAAGCGTAAAAAAGGAATGAAGTTTAAATGTTGTAAAATGTTCTGAGATTTTTTTAAATGATTGTTACTGATTAATATTGATTTTACTGGCAGAGTGCATGCAAATCTCCCTGGAGTCTTATTATTTTATAAAATTTCATAAAACCAGGTTGATGGAAGTTTGTTTTAATTTCCAATGGAATTCTTTTACCCCCACGGAATGACTAGAGTTGATAGAATTCTGTAATTGTCCAGGTTGAGCTGATGATCAGGTTGCAGTACAGAAAAGGATGGCTTGACATCTAACATTTCAGTATCTGTCCCGTGTGTGTATTGATTCATTCCTGATTAATCAAGCAAAATTCTTCGAATAGGTGGTCTTGAGTACTCTTGTTGCCAGTGCCTGGGTCTTTCAGTCACGAGGTGTGTTTCTTATTGCAGAAGAAGATCTTCAGTTTGCTGGACAATGGGGAAAAATCACTGCCACTGGAGTTTATGGGATGGTGACTTATATTCTGTAACTGCCTCTTGTAATTCTTTGCTATCAGTAACTTCAGAAATGGCCTCTAAAAATGAAAGCAAACAATGTATGTGATTCTCAATTGAAACACAACAAAGCAAACTCATTAATTTACAGATATCTCTCTACCTGTGTTTATCTGTGGGTAGTATTTTGTAGTACAGCACAGCATTCATTGAGATGGTAAAGTAGCCATTATTAAAGAAACAAAGGTAATTTTGTGGCCAAAGGTTAAAACTCCCCAACCCTTCCACATACACAGACACTACTACCAGACACAATAAGAATGGAATTGTTTTATAAGCAAATACATGTGTACATGCTCAAATAAAAAACAATCTACTGTGTTCAGTAGATAAGAGAAGCATGCAGGTGTGTTAATATGAATCACATACTGCACTGTACATGCAGTATCTCCAAAGAGACACTCATTGGAAACTCCTTGCATACTGTATATTACCTGCAGGTTTACATATCTTATTCATATGGTCAAATACACTTTTGTGCTTATAAACAATTATTCATATCTCACTTAGTCACGAATTATTCTTAATTATTAAAGACAGATCTACACAAAAGGTAGCTTCTTTCTAATGTCTTTACATAGCTCTAAGTGTTGATTAAAAGAGGGCATGATTGAAATCCTTATTTCAATGTTTGGGCAAGAACATCACACAGTATGAAATTACAAGCCATCTCCATGGGTTTGCATTCCATAAGAAGGAAACTTTTATTGCCTGCAAAATGAGATTGCTGTTATGGTCAGAATCAATCAATCATTTCCATTAATTCAAAATAAGACTGGGAAAATAGCATACAGTAGCTTATAATTACAGCTATTCCACATAGGAGCACATTTTAAAGTGAAACCACACATGGTACTAATATTTTTATCATACAACTAAAGATTGTTTCAAGCTGGACATCTCACTGATCATGAGCTTTTCAAATATCTGCAAATTATATTACACACTGTTCTGTGTTTCATCAAAAATTGATTAGATGACTCCTAGTGTCACAAAATATCTGTATCAGAATGTGTATGTTTCTTCGTGTATAAGCTAGCCATGCTTCACTAAGGAGAGGTGTGTGTCAGGATTTGACATTGCTCCTGGGCTCTTTACTCTGCTTGTTATAGTGTTAAACTATTTCATTTATTCAGCGTGAATGTTGCTGAGAGCTCATTTTTTATATCACTGAGAAAATTCAGCCCGCTCAGGAGGGGCATAATGAAATTGCATAAATGTACTCTCGCCTCGGAATCTAATTTATTTCTCTTGTTTATTATTGAGAGACAGCCATTATGAAATGTATAACTTTGGCGCTGTTAGAATTGAAAGGGCTGGTTTGGGGCCCTTTAAACTGATGATTGCACCCTGATTCAATTTGGAGCCGGTTAGAACGCAAATATTGTAGCATAATTGACAGAGATTGGTGTGGTTTCCAATACTAATTCACCAGGCACAGCTTTCAGGTCACTGGGCAGGCTGATACACTGCTCGAAATGCGCTACGTTTTTCCTGGCACTGTGGAGGTCAGGGGATTGAGGCAATTTGTGAGAACTCGCCCAGAATCTGAACACTCTTCTGACAAAATATCTCCAGAGCAAGCTAAATGCAAGTTCCACACAGATGTGTTGCTACTTACTCCTTTTGTATATTTATTTATATTTTTTATTACAAGGATGCAACATTAGATTGAACAAAGTTAAACCTTTATGTTTGGACAGTCATGGACTAGGATAGAAACTCTGTTCTTAACGTGTTGGATGGTTATTAGGCTGGGTGATATTGGTTTGTGTTTTCATAAGAAAATAATGATATAATAATGAGTGTGTGATGCCACCTATTGTGTGGTATTCCAAATTCCGTTCCTAGAACATTGACTGTATAAGTTGGTTGAGTTTATTGATACATGGTTTCTTCTAGAAAAATGCGTTTTACAAATAAAAGAATGCAAATAGCTCCAAAGAATATGATGTCTGACCCCAGTTTAAGATAATAAATATGGAAGTACTCTATTCACAGTCTCACCACTGAGGGGATAAAACATGCAAGTTGTTTTATTGTGGAAACTAATCTGGGAAAAGAAGAGTTGGACTAGGGTAGTTCTACAGCTGTGTTTGAAGACATCAAGGATGGTCTTACTTAAAGGTGACAGAAGGGTGAGCAGGGTGCAGAGGTCTGCTGACTAGGCAGTACTATAGAATGGCCTAATTTGAACAGATGCCAAGACAGCTAGTGGGAGGGAGTCAGGTCTCTCTCTACTTGCTTTTTGAGCTAAAGGTCAAGGGTCAGGAGTTTTCAGGAGCAAGGAGAGTCATGGTTTATTGGCAGAATTGAGATCTCGTCATTTTCCATAGGGAAGGAAATAAGATCAATATGGATTATCTGTAACATGGTGTGTCAATATCATCTCTGCTCTTGCTAGCCCATCTGATAAGCAATAAGTTCTTGTTCCACTTTATAATTAGCTTTAATGTGTATTCAAAGAGTTTATACCTCAATTTTTGGCATACTAGAGATTTTTAACATGCAGGGTACAGCTAATTTGTATTTATCACTATATTTTGAAAGATACCACCTACTAGATTGCCTCTGGTGTGGATGCACTCTCTTATTGTCATTTTACTGGCTTACATTCACATGATCCTCTTTGGAAACTACTGGTATTGACTGAGGTTTTCTGCAAAACACATTAACCTCTAGCTTAACACTACTTCATTCTTATGTGATTTCATGCCCTGGCTTTTTTATTCTAAGACAAAAAGATTCTAATTTAGATATGAATTTAATGGTCTTAAGTATGAATCAAAATTCTGCCTAGCAAGCAAAGAGTTAAATTGCCTAGAATCTTTGAACATGGGACTACTGATTTTGTCTTTAAATGCATTGCATAGTATTTTCATATCTTTCATTTCTTATTTTATTAAGACTTGTCAGGAAATAATAGGAGAATATGTGTATATACAGTTGAACACTGGGGTCATCTAAGCTCCCGTTATTACACCAAATTTTGAATGGCTAAATCTGCAAACAGCAGACACCAAAAAAAATCCAGCTTAGACATATTTGTTATAATTATTAGTTTTTTTAATTATTAAAGTGTCCATTAGTATCTTTCAATAAGGTGTTCAGTAGTTTTAGTTTGAACTTCTTTGCTTATTGGATACAAGCCTTCTTTTTCATCTAAATGCATTCATCAGATGAAGCTGTTCATTAATAGACTAACCAGTAATATTCTCAGTATTTTTAATTATATATTTCTCTAATTAGATTTTAAGACCTATGACCTCATTTATTCAAATTGTGTTGGCTACTAATGAGCATACATTTTTCCTCATTTATTTATTTTAATCAATAAGACAGGTGAGCTATTAAGAGAATATATCTGTTAATGTATCTGTCTTCCTGATTCTGATCTTCCCAAATATTGTCATTTAACTCTGGTCTAATTCAATTTATTTAGATGAAATACTCATCCCGCAGGAGGTTACTAGTGCCAGGGGGAGCTCACAAAATTTTCTAAAAAAGCTGTTTTTAACTAGGTTTTCTTAAGGCAGATTTGGGACGTTTCTGAATCATACATTTTTGTTTCTCCTCTGCCTGTTTTGAATTCACAGGAGGCCCGTCTTGTTTCTCGAGAGATGTGCTTGGTCCTGTACACAATTGCCCTCAGGTATACCGATTGACTGATATAATGTGCCAAGCCACATGGCCTTCCGCTTAGCATTCTGGGCAGCTGTTTGTCATTGCGAGTTCTGCTGATATAATTGTGTGGAGGCGAGAAGCTGGTCCTTGGGACTGTGGCCTTGTCAAGGTGCATCCGCGGTGGGTCGCGTTTCGTTTCCACATTGATCAGCTGAGCTTGGGATCACGCCGAGCTGGGTCTCCCCCCGCCTGAATATTTACATGCTGGCTCTCCACAAGGGCAGCAGATAATTGGATAAAGATGAAGGCTGGGAGGGTCAGCCAGGAAAACATGAAGCGGGTGCCAGAGTGAAACTCTAGCACTGCAATTACCGCCCAGTCTGAAACTGGCCCCTTTGGAATGGAGGAATAATGAAGCTTGCCTCCTTTGCTTTCTCTGCACTGTTTGCAAAAGAGAAAGGTGATATCCTTTAGCTTTCCATTATGAAAGCTTGCCCCAGTACACATGCATGGCCATTTCACAGTTTTACCACAGTATTCCCTTTATTTCACTGTATTTTCTTTGACTCACCAACATTTCATATTACTTGCATTGCTAGCCTTTCTTCTGAGTACTCTACCATCATTACACTGTGCTTTTGTCACAGTATACTGTGCTACACTCTTATTCTGACTATGACTTGTAAAACACTTCATCATTGCAGTTCTGTACATGTTAAGAATAATTGTCTTTCATAAATTGTCTAAATGGAATCCCACAATATAATATATAACTGTATCACCTAAAAATGTAAACTTTGTTTAAAATCTTTAACAACTTTCATTTTTTCTGTAATGTATGTTGAAGCTGGCAAAATAATCTATTTTCATCAAAAGTACAGGATAACTGTATTCATGTCACCTGCTGAAATCCTCAGTGGTTCAGCTTCTGATAGGAAAATGTCAGAATGTGTCATAATGTAGGTAAAATAAGACTCAAACATTGCCCTAAATTGAAGCTAAATATATTCAGATTATTCTTTATCTTGTAAGTAAAACATATCATTGCTTGCCTACAAAATGGTGAAATTATGTACTTAAGGGAAATATTTTTTCTCTGTTTTGTTATTTATAAGTGGTATTTACACACGACATTTTTATAGATTCACTCTTATAGTGCATAATATAAATTTAACGTACATATATTTGGACAAGAAAATGTGTGGTATATAAATGGTATGCATGCAGGTTATATTTATTTTTATCTTTTTATTGACATGAAGATTGTGTTTTATGGATAGAATCTAAACTAAGAAAGAGAACCCAGAGCTTGGGAATTTGCATGGCTTCATGGTAGGAGAAAGTTTGTTTTGAGTGATTTCCATTCTCTTTGTTTTTTATGCCCTTATTAGAATGAACTAACATGGCCTGTAATTGTATTTTTTAAAGCTTCTTGCTTTAAAAAAAACATGTTGTTTCTAAATCGACATAGGAAGGTTCTTCTAACACATCTTAAACAGGGGTTCAGCTAGCATCATGCCTCACCTTTTTATGTCTTTGTCATTTTTAAAACCAGGCCTGGGATAACCAGAGATTTTTCCCTCATCTGTAATCGTCTAAAATTAAAAACTGTGATTCAAATAAGTTATAGTTCCCTTGAGGAATTTATAGAAGCTCATGTTTCAAAATTATTATTCTTATTTGTATGTTTGAAGTTCCCTTTTTAAATTGTTTAAATGGTATTCAAAATTAAAAACTTTTTTTTTAAAAAAAAAGGAGGGCGGTATGTGTGTGGAGATTACCCTTTTCAAATGGGGAGAGCCTGGAGACGAGTGCCTCAATATTATTTTCTCTGCTAATGGAATTTCATGTTGGATGAAAAATCTTTTGTTTATTTAAGATGTTCACCTGAAGGAGGAAACCGCTGAGATTGTTCTGAATCTTAAGAGACAAAAAAAAAGAAGTTAGGCGTGAGGAAATCCAGTAGTCATCCTTCATATTCCCATACTCCTGCATTTACAGTTTGCCAACTTTGTTTTCCTCTCTCACTTTCTTTATTTTTTTAATATTGCAGTGCTGTCAGGACTTGAAGTGAGCGTTTCATAATAGGAGCACAAGTGCCTCTCTTCTCTGAGTTTACAAGTGTACTTTATACCCCACCCCCATGCCTTCCAAGTTATCATTTTAAGACTTTAAGAAAAAAACCCAAAATGAAATCCACCTTCCACCTACACTACTCTTGAGGATAGTATTGTGCCAGTTCTTTTTACTGCACCTATCTTAACCAGCTCAGTTTTCAGAACGGTGAAAACTAAAAGTTCCTTCTTAATTTGCCTTTACTTATACCTGTAACTAATTAGAACTAATCAAACCAGTTCATATGCAGTTACTGTATGTTCCAAAATCTTCTGTTAACGTCTTCTACTGTATTTACAAAATGCTGCCCAGGAATAAAATAAAATAAATCTAGTTAAGTATTTTAAAGGACAAAATCATGTGACTAATATAAAAATTATAAAAGAAAATGAAACTCTATTTTTGATGTGACAACATTTTTCAGAGACATTACTAATGTATTTGACTGGCACTTTGATCCAAAGCAACTTACATTTGCACACATTTATACAGATGGGTATGTTACTCGAGTAATTTTGGTAAATAACCTTGCTCAACAGTACAAGATCACTGTTTCTACTGGGGTCTAAATCTGCAACCTTCCAGAACCCTTAGCACTAATACCCAAAGAGGCTTTCTGTAGACATTACCCAAAGCAAGTCATGGTTGTGTATGACAAGGAGAAACATAGTTGCATTGATGATACTGCGGCAACAAAATAATGACCAGATTTCACTAAAAGAGGAAACGGAAAAGATGACTCAGTATCCTTACCCTGTTTTATAGTCTTAATGGTTGAGCTCTGCAGTTCCAGTTGACAGCAATGTGGAGTAGTGGTTAAGACTCTGGACTAGTGGCAGGTTGTGCGTCTACTATTAAAGTAGATAAATTCTGAGTTTCCCACTGTTTACATACTAACAGGTGATCCTGACTTATCTAAAGTAAGTTTTTGTCTTGTCTTAAAACACAATTACGGGTAGAACAAAAGAACTGTCAAGAACTTTGAATAAACTTGATCCTATACCATTTAAGTTACTTTTATGTGAACAAGAAAGGCAGAAAGAATGGAAGAGGTTTTACACTATGTGGTAATAAGTTAATAACACAAAGGGGTAAATGAGGAACTATCACTTACCAAAGTGACACAGAGGTAAAGATGAGAGTAAGAATAAGAACAATTCCAATTACCTGTCTTATGTTTCTGTCTTGAGTGTTTCCTGTCTTTTGCTGATAAATTTTTTTTATAGTACAGTATATTATATGAACAGCAACCCTGAAGTTCTGCAAGCCACAGTAAAAACAAGGTAAATCATGAGGGGGCATGACATATTGAGAGACCAAACCTGCAACCAAATGAGCTAGATGGGCCAGATGGTGTCCTCATGTTTATACTGTAACTTGTCTTATGTAAACCATAACAAGATGGTGCACTGTAAAATTCCAAGAAAATTAGGGGGATACCATGGTAAATCTTCTTAAGAGCCCCAATTCTCCATGTCAGCTGTCATAAACAAATATAGCCTCCTACATCCTTACTCAAGGCAGCGGAATAGTACTCTGGAGGGCTAATTTCACTTAGGGTTTCTAAGGGATTGTCTTGCAGAGAGAGACTACAGCTCTGCAGCCCCACGGTACCATAAGACCACCAGTTCTTCCATCCTGGAACCTAATTAAATCCATCAGTAGTAGTGTTTTTGGGTTTGCTTATGTTTTATTTTGTGAGTTTCATTGTAGGTAGTGTTTTCTGACATGAAAATATTTATTGAACCTCTTAGTAAACAGTGCAGTAAACCTTATACTGTACAGTATGTGGTTACTGCAATTTCAGAGCAGTTTTGTTTTGCACCGGGACAATGTATTAGCTTTTAATAGACATAAGGAGTTTTAAATAAGTAATTTTTAGAATTTCCAAAAAAGGGTTAAGCTTTTGCTTAATTCTAATTGACAGATTTTGTCAGAAAACCTTGTACCTTTGTGTTTGCAGCAAGTGTGTCTTCCAGGAAAGAGAGCTTCAGTGTGGTGTTCTTGGTGTAGCGGTTTCCTGGTAGCTTTTGGGTTGACAATAATGTTCTCTGCATCCCAGGGCTGTGTCCTTTGGAGGCCGTGTGACAGCAAAGCTCCTGTCACTAGTGCGTCGAGGAGGAGATTAATAACTGACACACTCCCCTCAGCTAAAAATATTCTGTCTGCGCTGCTGACCGGCCAAGCAGAACTGCCTGACAGCTAGCCGCGTTTCTACCAGCCGCCCTGGCCCTCGGATACATCATCTCCTATCGTGTGTAAACAAAGCAGAGAAATGTCCCATCTACCCTAACATGACCTTTACAGAGGTTCTCCCATGTGCCAGTACTGACTGTCGGCTTGTCTTTCTGTCCATTTCCTGTTGGCACCCCAGCTGGTTTCCTGCAGCATGGCTCAGGCCAGAGCTTCTCCATAGGTATCACACGTCATCTGCCCCTTCCCCTCATATTCAGGTAAATAACAATCCTGTGGAGATTCTTTAAACATTCAAAGTACTGTAAGTCCTAAAAGTCATCCACCGCTTCATCAGGAATGTCTCATTTCCAGTTTGACCATAGAAATGACATTTATGAGCAAAGAAAACAATTTGGGGTCTGGTATATTTTGGTGTTGTAGCTTTTGTCTTACAAACATCTTGAAGTACTAATTATATAACCCTTTCCCCTTGATTTGCATAGTCATGTCAACATGTTCACCCGCTTTGTTAAAATCCTGATGCAACCCTAAGAAACATTCTGATATGAGTTTTATGCAACTGGGCAAGGTGGCTCTGTCTATCTGACAGGTTGGCGGTGGAGCCCGACTGGCTGGAATTGAGCATCCATTCTCCTGTGCAGGCTACAGCCTTGCTGTCCTTTGGCTGGGGCGCCTGGTGTGTTTGTACAATGCCGCCTCTCTGCGCTGACTTTGCGTCTCTTTGACAGCAGTGTCCTCTGGCTAAACCTGTGCTCAAGTGAACAGGCCACCTCACTGTCTCCACAATCTGTAGTGGGGGCTGCTGATTCCACATAGGAAGGTACACACTGAGGAGAGGGCTTCTTTGCACTTTATCCTAGGAGCCATATCACAAAAGTCAGCAGTTACATGAGCTCATTTATTTAAAATCTGCAGTATAACCTCTCCTTCAGTATAACTAACAAATGTTATTAAAGGATGCTTAATAACTGTAAAGAGAGTAAGTTTAAAAATGTGCACACCAGTGTTAGTAATTCATTCTCTCAGATATTCAGATTTCTTATTCAGCAGTTCTTTAGTTGATGTATACTCTCAGCTGTGTTTCTATATTAACGGTTTGTGATTTACAAATTTTGCAGATAAGCACATGTTTCCTATTGTAATGAATACCACTATGTTTTTAATTGGGTCCTAAATGAGGTCCCCTGACCTATTACTCAGTTGTGTCTGTAGTCTAGGCCTTATAAAATTGAAGATATGTAAAAGGTGTTATGAGCCCAGATACATTGTGTCCTTATTGTTAGCTTTGTTTCATCCCCTCATTTCTTAAAAGTAAAATGGATTTCAAAGTGCTTCATATCCAGAGTACTATTGTGAACTAACATGTAAAAGGTAATATGCAGTTTAAAATTCATGATGCGTCATTTCAGTGAACTTGATTTGTCAAAACGTTGTATACAAGTGAAAGAGTATACAAGTACAGTATAGAAGAGTATACATGTTCATCATGTACAGTAAAAGAGGGTTTCCCATGCTAGAAGAATTTTGGATGATGGTGAAAGTAAAGGCTATTTTCAAACAAGAACAAACATTAAAATTAAATGTGAAGCTATTTGGAGTGCAGCTCAAAAACTTGCCAAGCAGCACGACAAGGTCTTGTCTCTCAAGTGCATGCTGGGGGCATTCCAGAAGAGCAATGCATCCCAGCTGCACTCCTTAACGCCAGTTCAAACAGGAGTGAAATCAAAAGCTTCAGCCAAGCTTTATCCCCCAGCTAATTACCTTTGAGGTTGCTGTATGCTGATTAAAATTCTTTTAAAAAGTTCTGAGTGGTGTTCAGTCTTACATGGAATCTGGGAAAGGCACAGAAAAAAACTGCTCAAAGCCAAACTGATATGAACAGTCTCCCAGAAAATCTAAAATGGTCCACCAGGAGTAAGAAGCCTGACATTGCAGTAATCCACTGGAAAATTGGCTGAAATCATAATATAAAAAATGTTGATGTAGCAAAACTAGAAATAAACAACTCTAAATGTTATTTGAAGGGCTCATTTCATTTTAGTTACTCTGAGGGTTTGTCACCTTGAATGATGTCACCTCTTTCAAGTCCTGCTAAATCAAGGTTAGGCCAGAAGGTCTTATGCCTTTGCTGTAAAACAACACATGTTTTCAGCCAATGATAACATATTTTCATCCATGTAACGTTTTGTGGTCCAAATTGCAGTATAAGAATCTTCAGAGTGAAATTACTCATATAATATTTGTTTATTACTGCATTTTTATCTTAAAAGATTTCTTTCTGCATAGATTCTGCTGAATATGTTTGATTTTCATTCACATTAAAAGTTATTTCTGATTTGTTTTTTTATCATTTCTTGCAGCCCTTATATCCTGTCTTCCCTCACACTTAGCTAGATCATGGATACTGTAAGTCAGCTATTGACCATAGTTGCTGTTTTTCTAGTGTGCCTCCATGGTGTAGCTGGTAGAAGTACAAAACTAGTTTTCGATATATTAGGGCTGATCTTCCCACAGAAATGTTTAACTCTTTTTTACTTTTTACAACATTTATTATTCCAGTCAGGATTGAGTAGTTGATCATGAATTATCACTAGCTGTTATAAACTTTATATTTAAGGGATACACGTAAAGTTTCTGGGTCTTACAACTTCAGATGAAAAGTGGTGTAAAAGCTTTGTTTTAAACGTACTGTATTTCTTGCATTTGTGCAGCACAACAGCGAAGGAAAAAATAAATTCTTTGTCAGAATTACTGTGCTCTGTCTCTTAAGGGCTTCAACAGAGTGCCTGCGAGATGGTCAAGCACATAAGTTTTATTTTCACAGTGATTAAAAAAGTGCATGTGTGATACAAAAAATGGCAAAAAAAACATCTCTTACCTTATGAAAGCCTTGACAATGGGTTTAATGTAATCACTTTAGAGCACTTTAAAAAGTAATTTATTACATTGATCAAAAAAATACGTTCACAATTAATTTTCACTTAATAGTTCTATAATGCTGTGGTTAAAATATGTCCTTTTAGTGATAGGAGCGCGAATGAATTAGAATTAATTCTTGTTTAATTGTTCCTATATTTCAGCGGCGGCAAGCTCTGAAGGATAATTTATTTTCTGCTTAAAAAGGAGAGCAGCAGTGCCTGCCAGGAGAGAGTGTTTAATTACAGTAGATAGCCTTATCTCCTTGTAATTATTCCAGTCTCTTTGGAGTTTCCTGGCTCCGACTGTCCAATCGATACTATCAGACCTCAGGCACAGGGAGAGAAAGGGAGATACAATACTGTGATCTCAAATTGGGTAGGGTAGTTGGATGTAGTGGTGGTTGTTGGGGAGCTATGTATTAAATTTTTCTTTTTTTTAAGAAATCAAGACCCCTTCTTAAGCAGTTTCTGTGATATATTCAAGGATTATGTGGCACTTTTTGGTTCTTCATCACATTCTGAAGTTACATAATAAGATTATTAGCTAGCCCACAGAACATTTTATAGTTTGTCTCGTTACCTACTGTATAAAACAAACTCTTAAAACTCCATCGCCATAGCAATCTTCTTAACTCTTTGATGTAACTATAAATAACAATCTTTGATGTAACATTGGTTGTACCTGGCATGTCATTACTTTTATTAGTTGAGGTCTATCTATTGACCTAAAAATGTCTTTTTCATTTCCTACTGGCACTACCATCCACTAGGCTTTGTAATTAGTAACCAATAGAACACTTTTTATCTTAATTTGAAAGGTCTGTTTTTTAAAGTACTAAAGTACCTTAGTGTGTTTAGTCTAATACAGCAGCTTTACCACATGGTAGTTTGATCTTGTCAGATCTCAGACACTAAGTAAGACTGGGCCTCGTCAGTACTGAGATAAGAGACCTCCAAGTCCAGGATAGACACTATAACACTGTTCATAAGGGTAGGGGTGTTATCTTTGATGTCATGGGTAAATTGTACCCTTCTGCTCAGTCTGGTCTATCTGCTCTCCCTATAAATTAAATTGATTAAGCGATTTCTCACCTTATCAGCTGTGTACTGAGACTCCTGGAGCAATATGGCTACCACACGTCACCCAGGTGGGTGCTGGATAAAGTGGGTCCCTTTCATGATGTACAGTAAAGCACTTTTCTTGATCTAAAGATCTGTATAAATGCAATTAATTATTATTGATCATGAATGCATTTTTCACGCATTAATGAGTTCACTGCTCAACTAACTCAATCTATCCATTTTACAACCCCTTTATTCAGCACAGGGTTGTGGGGGACATGAAGCCTATCCCAGCAAGAAATGGGCACAAGACATGATACACCCTGGACGGGACGCCTTTCCATCGCAGGGCACACACAGATACAGTATATACACTGAAGCCATACACACCAAACCATTTAATCTACCACTATGCCTTAGGACAGTTGCAGTAAACTGGAGGAAACCCATGTGAACACTGGGAGAACATACAAACAAATTCTGATTTTAGCAGGCAGTTATATTTAAAGTGAGAGTAATATGCAAGACTGTTTGGTATAACCTGCATGTGTTTCTGATTTAGGGCAATAGTAAGTGAAACTATTGTACAGTATGTATGGCATGTCTCTTGCTGCATTTGTACAAGGTGTTTATGTGTCTAGAGCAGTAGAAGCCTAGAAGAATTTTAGAAACCCAAATCCCAACATTCAATGCCTAAAATAATGTGCACTTCTTGAAAGTCATTTTTCAAAAGCTATTCAGTGATTGGTTAAACAGAGGTCATTTCCAATGTCAAATATACCAGAGCAAGCTCAAGCATCTCTTTAATAAATATTGTATTTTTGGACCAATCAGTCCATAGGGAGACAGATCAATAAATAGATTTCTGTGAGTCATGGTTATAGAGCATTCTGTTCTGCCTTCAAATGAAAGACATGGTGCACAGCGGTTTGTAGCTTTTAATCACAGTCACTGCTGAATGTTGGGAAGTCAAACACATTTGTAAATTGAGTTGCATTAGAAAGAGAATGGTTTTGCCGTCTTCTTTAGATAGCCAACTGCTTCTCTGAATTCATAGTTATGTTCTGTATATAGTTTTATATTATGAATATTTTTAACACATTTTTTTGCAAGGAAGAGCATTTCTAGTAGCATTTACAGTATGGCCAGCACTATCATTTATTTTTTATAGCCTATTTCTCTTAGCATTCCAACCAATTCCAAATGGTCAACCCCTGAATTAGCTCCATTACTCTTACCATCTGAGTAGCGTACTTCTGTTTACATTTACCTCAGCATTAGCGTTCTTCAATGCATTTTTACAAACCTCATTTTAAATCAGAAACATTTTGCGTGTCTGACATTTCAGCACTTAATGGAGTACCTATTGCTGGTGCGAGCAGAGCGGCAACCTGACATTCTTGTGTGAGATATTTTGTTTTTCTCTTTCACTTTGCAGAGCAATCTAACAAAGAAATGAGTCAATATTGACATTTCTGAACCAGCAAAAGGCTTCAGTGGAATGCTAAATTTCAAAGTTTCTACTTTAAAATTGTATTCATTTTGTACTAATGATGTTTATGCTCCTAATTGAATGGGAGATTTCTTAGCCATTTTGTGGTAATAAAAATAGTAGTAGTGATATTAATCAGTACCTACTGTATGGCAGATGATAATGATAGTGCTGAAGAATATACTGTATAGTACAGTAGCTTTAGTTTCAGTTTGCAGGATATAAGGGTGTCAAGCTATATTTTAGACACCTTCCTGATCCTGAGTTAATACATCTCCTTATACCTTATTTTGCAAGTTTTCTCAGTCAATTTAGTTTATATAAATGAATGTTTAGTGTTTCCACATACAGTAGGAGGCTACTTTTTAACTCTCAGTTACAGTGAACAGGATGGAAAGAGGAATACCCTTCAACCTGGGAAAGTTTCTACCTCAGACACCGCTGGAGAGGGCCTGGTGTGAGCAGCAGGCGGAATGTCTGCCCTATTTCACTCGAGACCCTTGTTGTGGAGCTGTGTGGACTCGTTAAAGAGAGTGCAGTAATGGATGTCAACAGGATGGTCTCCTCTTATTGTGTCAACATTAATCACTGGCTGGCGGTTGCGGCCAGCCCTCCTGTTTAAAATGCAGTAGAGCCCGTGTGGGTTAGGAGGGCCAGCTCTATCAATCTGCTCCCATCCGAGCCCCCCGCTCCTCCGACCGGTTAATCACTGCCGCTAATTACCATCCCTACTTTGCACTGCGAATGCAAATCAAGCCTTAAAAAGACACACAGGAATCCAGATCGAGAGACCCCACTCACGCAGAGCAAGTTTCTTACTCACACCTACTGTAGCTGCTTGGCATTCTTCAGGTAAGGAAGAAATGCTCTGTTTATTTTTTTTTCATTTAGTCACATACAGTACCTGTTTTGGTCAACATATGTAATTATGGCTCCTGCTCAGGTGCACCAGAAGGCTGCAGCCAGAGTTCACTATCTGAGTACAGTTTGGGGCACTGCTCCATTAACATTACCAGTTCTCCTTTGCATTTGTGTGCACAAGTGTTGCCAGCACACAGGGGGCTGTTTGAGACTAATGAGCTGGGGCTTTGAGACTGCCTTTGTCATTAATTGTGTCTATTGCTGTGGCTTCTGGTTTGTCTTGTTTGGCTAATTTTCTGCATATAATTTTGCTGTAGTAGATTCAATTTTCTTTCATTTACTATCTATTGATTTACATGCCCCACATATTTATTTCGCACTTGGAAGGTTTGTATCATTTTTTGTAAAAATAAAAAAAATAGATGTAAAAAGAAGAGGGGGAACCACAGGAACTCTAAACTTTGCTTTGTGATTCTTTTCCCTAAGGCTGGCAGCATCACTTCAGTCCTTTTGTTGAAACAGATGAAATCGCTGAAAATAAATGGTGATGATCTGCTCAACAAGACTCACAAACGTCTAACAAAAAACAACAGACTTCCAGTAGTATCAAAGGGTATGATTTAGAAGTAGGTCTTTTGACATAAGTTTCTGCACAAACCAAAATAAATGATAGGATGGAAAACAAATAATTGAAAAGTAACAAAAGTGTACTGTACAATGCTATTGGCATGATCGCAGTCTTGATTTAGATTAAATAATTTTCCTGTCCGGTTTCTCTTTTAAAAAAGAAATTTCCTCTCTGATCATTTGGCATGTTGCTACATAATGGATGCTGCTTTGAGCTGCAGGAAGTGGCTCACTTCAGTGTACAGTGATAAGTCCAGCTGTGGCATTTTTGTAAAGCACTCTGGGATGCTTTGTGAAACGTACTACAAAGTTGATGCCTTGACTTCGCTGAGAAATACTATGAAAAGAGTGATACTTCTTCTTTAGCCACTTCAAGTATATTCAAAGGGTCCAGAAGGAGCCTGTGTCCTCCTGGAACAGATCGGAATCGAAACTCTTCTTTCTTTCATGCGAAATTTCCCATTCATAGATTTCTGTTCGTTGTTTCTCTCAGTCTGCAACCACATTCAGCCTTGTGAAGGTCAAGAGCAGATACAAGAATTCTTGAATCTAATTCAATGGGTTTCACAATTAATCTTATCATAAAGCTATGGAAAGCAGTTACCCAATTTTTTTTTTTACTGAAATTACAGGGTAATCTTGCTGTCCTTATTGCAAGATGAACATTACTTTTCATAGCCATTATTATTATTGGTGGTGTTGTTGTGCATATGAATAAGAGAAACTTCCATATTAAAGCACTTCATAAAATATAAATCGGTGCTGTATTAACTGTGCCATATACCTGACAGGTTGAGCACCATGGGCAGAAGCTAGCACAAGCTATATTGTGGCTGTGAAAGTAAGCACCCGGGCAGCTGATTGCTCTGTGTCTGGAGGCCATGTTCAGAGAAAGTAGGTATAATAATCCACATGAGGCCGCGGGCTGTCAGCGATCGTTTAATCAAAGGAAGGTGCTTGATGAGTGAACATTAAAATAATACAGAGATACTGTCCCTTACATTCATTTATGAATCTAGAATGGCAAGTCATCACCAGTTCTATTACTTCTGCTTCATAGAGTCCAGAAATAAAACAAGGAATGACACAGTTAAATACTACTCAGCCCGAAGTTTGGAATTTCATTTTGACTTCCCTGACAGTTACTTAAACATGCTGTTGGATAGATGAGAAATGTTGAAACAAAATTACATTTTAAGTTCATGAGCATCATTATAGGGCAACCATGAGACTCAATTTCATTCTTCGAATATTCTGGCTGCCCATCTTTCTTTTTTTTTCTTACCCTTGAGGTAACGTCTTTAGATTTATATCTAAAGGTGATCCTGTGTAGGACTGTGGCAGGAGACTTAAATATAAGACTTAGTGACTGGCTTAAGAACATATTTTCTTTGATTCAAACTCAAAATTACGCATTCCAGAAAATACTTTCAAATGTTATTTGCTTGGCAGAAGACTATTGCATTTGCATTGGTGTTTAATTTGCATCATAAAACACTTATTTTCTGAATACAGAGAATATTCAGATATGTTAGCAAAGAATGCACAGCAGGTGTAGTCAAAAATCAAGATATCTGATTAGGAAAAAGCACCATGTGAGTAACACCTCTGGCTTTAACGTGGCATATGGTGTCATTGGTTTCTGAAAGTCTGCATTTACACACTGCTTCTCCACAGTGCTTGATCCCACAGATGAATTTAACACCCATAGAAGGTCTGTCAAGTAATTTTCACCCATTAAGAAAAATATCAAATTCCCACTACATGGTCATTTTTGACTCTTCATTTAATCATTTTTGTAGATCCTTTGCTTATTATTTGGAGATTATTTCCTGCTCGTGACATTGAAAGGAAAAGTGTAAAAAGAGTATACTGTATGATGGGGTATGTCAGTAAGTGGAGTGGATCTGTGAATTATTCTCCAAATACATTTAATACAATTACTAGCTGTCTTTTAATTATAGTGAAATTATATGCCTTCTCTAGCATTTTAACTTTTGCACGTCCATACACTTCTGCAAATACAAACTTAAGTGTTATTGGCTGGTCTGTGATTCATTCTCACATCAGTTATTTGAAATTTGTTGTTATCAATGGATTTCTTGCCTTGTAGAATCGAACATGAAAATCCTATGGTGTGAGATCTGGGCTACTATGACGGGCAGTGCGGTGGCTCTGTGGCTAAGGATCTGCACCTGTGGCTGGAAGGTTGCTGATTCAAATCCCATGGCCTGCAGAGGAATCCTACTCCGTTGGGCCCCTGAGCAAGGCCCTTAACCCCAACTGCTCCAGGGGTGCTGTACAATGGCTGACCCTGTGCTCTGACCCCAGGCTTCTCTATGTGCTTGTGTGTCTCATGGAGAGCAAGCTGGGGTATGCGAAAAGACAAATTCCTAATGCAAGAAATTGTATATGGCTAATAAAGTGATCTTATCTTATTAGGTGGGTTGGGTAACACTTCAATACCAAGCTTCTTAGAGCAACACACTATAGCTCTTGCTGTGTGTTGGCATGAGATGCCATATTATAGAATTACACCTGTGGAAAGACTGAAATATTTGCAAAAAGTTATGTGTTCATCAGAGAGCATTTGGGCTACTCTGGGGAAATCCAAAATTCTCTACAACTGTGCTCTCTAGTAATGGGGTACCTGTTATAATATTACTATGTGCCAAATATACTAAGGAAAAACTAAGGTTGCTGCTGGAAGAGGTGTTAGTGGGGCCAGCAGGGGGCGCTCGCCCTGCGGTCCATGTGGGTCCTAATGCCCCAGTATAGTGACGGGGACACTATACTGTAAACAGGCGCCGTCCTTCGGATGAGACGTAAAAATGAGGTCCTGACTCTCTGTGGTCATTAAAAATCCCAGGGCGTTTCTCAAAAAGAGTAGGGGTGTAACCCCGGCGTCCTGGCCAAATTTCCCATTGGCCTTTACCAATCATGGCCTCCTAATAATCCCATTCTATGAATTGGCTTCATTACTCTGCTCTCCTCCCCAGTGACAGCTGATGTGTGGTGAGCGTTCTGGCACACTATGGCTTCCGTCGCATCATCCAGGTGGATGCTGCACATTGGTGGTGGTGGAGGGGAGTCCCCATTACCTGTAAAGCGCTTTGAGTGGAGTGTCCAGAAAAGCGCTATATAAGTGTAAGCAATTATTATTATTAAATATAGAGATGTTGGGCACTAAGTGGTTTAACACGATTCACACTTGTCACATACTACCACACATTATACAATTGAATTTAAACGAATTCGTTAATCACAGTTAACAGCTAAAATTGTTTTTCTTACTTAGCTATTTTGTCCCTTCTTCTCCTCGTCCCTATTTTTAACATCTACTAAATACAATTGGATCACATGCATGTTTTATTATTGGCAGTAAAATTAACTTTTTTCCTCTTTTCCTCATGAATCTGGCATGCTAATGTAATATTTTCGGTTGCTGAAGTAATGTGGTTGATTTCAAATTTACTTTTCAACTTTATCCTTGATCCATTTCTGTTCATTAGATAGCAGAACAACAGTACTGTTCACAGCCACTAATGGCCTATTCATGGTTTTGCCTGACATCTCTTGGCATAAATGCTGTGTGGTTCCTGATAGGAAAGAGTAACTGATATATAATGGTCCTTGGTTAAATAGCTGTCTTAAGGTAATTATCAGCCGGTATGGGGTTCTTGCTAATTGCACCTTCCTTGATCTCTAATGAATGTGCTGCTGTGAGGATGACTGCACCCCATATACAATAGTCAATAGATGATCACGGATTCTGTGTTGACCAGTCACTGTTGGTTTTTGCTCTGGGCTGTAACTGTTACCTGCTGTTATTTTATGTCTTCTGCCAAGTTTTTGCGGAGTAATTAACTGAAACGCCACATATGGTGTAAGTGTGGATAGCATGACTACCAGTGTTTTCTGCTGTTAATGGAGGGGCTAGATGCCACAACGAAGGGATACAGTAGGTCAGCCCTTCTGCTGTTCAAATCTGAGACCGAAGCCTGTTGAGGGAACACACAGCCCAAAGACAATTGGGAGAACTGTGATTGATCTAAAAGCTTATTTGAAAGTAAATTTCTGAATGTAACCCTAAAGCAAAAAAAACAGATATGTAGTGCGTTTTTATGTTACTCATTTAATTAACGGTGGAAAGAAGGAAAACCATTTGTTTCTGATGTCTATTTTATGATTTTAGAGATAATGCTAAATTATTTATTTAGGACTTAGTAAAGTTTTCTTTTTGAACTGTTTCAATGTAGAACTTTTCTGTAGTGACTGTAGACAGTATTCATTTTTTACTTCTTCTGTGATTTTATGAGATGGAAGAAAATAGACCAAGTTCATTTGGTTCCATTGCCTTCTTTTCCAACTTTGGCAGCTGTTGAGAATGCCGGAGAAAAAGCACATCAAAAAAGGAGTATGCCTGGTGATATGATCACTTTGTTCAGCATGAACTCCTCTGCAAACATAAACGAGATTCTCCAGCAGACTCAGATGTTGAGGCGTAAAATGAGATGTCACAAACATGCAGATTGGCTCGTCTCTCCTAAATGGCACAGCATTCAAGAACCTGCCATGCATTTATATAAATATACTGTATGAAGGAAGCCTCACAGCTTCTTGGAACATATCTTATGTTCTGTTGAGATGTTATGGCAAAGTGTTCTACACAAGTGGTCTTTTCAATATTGCACCCAAGAAAAAATAAAAGAATTTCCTAACAGCAAGATGAGTCTTTTAAAAGTGTATTTTCCTACGCTTTCTGATTTAATTTGTAAATTAACTAATAGCAGCACTTCAACATAATTTTCAACATTTCATTTTAAAACACATTTTGTATTTATTTTGCAATGAACACATTTATTTACACCATTTAATTCTCAAACAATTTTCAAACTACAAAAGAGGAGGAGAACTCCAACAGTGTAAGATTCTAAATTATATGTGCATGCCAAGCAATTACTACATGAATGCAGAGAACACTGAATATTTTTCCATTGCTGTTTTGAGAAGGTGAGGGTACAATCAGTACTCATGTATTCAAACAATGAAATGTCTGCCTTTGCAGGTAGTCAACCCATTATTTTACATTCAAATTCTATTTTGGTGTTATGAAACAGTTATTAATAATGGCAATATAAAATAATTAAAAAGCTTCTTGATTGGTGACGTCTTGCAAAAAATTGAGACAAGGTTCAAAGACCATCATGCATCTAGACTTAGAAGTATCTAATCTGTAATTTAACAAAAATGCCTTAGCTTATTTAACAGTGACAGAATGATATTGTGGTGGCAGAATGTCTCTAAATGTGGCACTGTGTGGTACCTTAACAGTAGAAAAGAGTAATGAAGATGACGGAGGCCTGTATGCAGACTCATGCCTGATAGGTACACTCCACTTCACAGAACTGGGCCACTTAACATGAACCTGTCACTATCCACTAGACACAGCACCATTTCTCTGAGGCCTGCTTACTTCTAAGGAGTGCCTTCCAACCTACTGCAACTCAGCACCAGAATGTGAGGGCAGAAAAGCTTCTCAAAAAGCACCTTCTTCAGTCACTCTGGGAAGGGGAATTAATAAGGGCTTGATAAACAGAATGAGGCCTACAACCTGCCCCACAGCTTTACATGAAAACAAAGTTTCTTGAATAAATCTTTTTTTTTTAAATGTGAATCCAAAATCATTGTACATCTAGTGATTATTGTACTGTCCCTTGCATCTTTGGTTCTTTTAATTTTTATAAGCTCCTGCTGTTATTTTCCCTGGATTGGTGGGAGCTGTCTGATAACAAAGATGGAAAAAGACAGATGCTGAGCTGTTTGAAGTCTTGGATTATATTTCTCAGAGAGTGAGTCTTGTCTGAACTCCTGATTTTGAGCCTACTTTCTCCTTAATAACTCACGGGATTCCTTTGTCCTCTTGTAAACCATTGTAAAAAAAGCCACTTAATTGCTTGGTGCAAACTAATGAGTTAGAGAGCTAATTAAAGGTGTATTGCGCCCTGTGGGGGCCCTGCATTGGGCAGCATGGGACATTTTTAATGAGAGATGTTGATAGCCCTTCAAAAGAGGGAATGTAGTGTCTCTAGCTCTAATGATGCCTCAAGTTAATCTTATGCTATCAGATAGAAGTTTCCCAATGTTGTTTTACCTGAGCTGTGTGAAGGGCTTAAAGAAGATTCCAATTGGGTTTAAATTGCTCCTTTTCGTTAACCTTCTCCAGGATTAGAAACTAATTCTTCTTATAGCCATTACAAGCTATAGTATTAAATAAGAAGGATTTTGTTTAATCTGTTGTTTCAAATACACATTAAATACTGTACAACATTAAGACTAGACTGAAATAAATGTACAATTGAAAAGAATCCATACTGATATCTTAAATAAATCCACTTATTACAACCAAAGCAAGTAAAATTTTATATTGAGAATAAAGAATTTGGCAATATGTAACTACTGTTTTTGCATATGCTTAGGGTTAGAGTACTGTAATGGCCAAGTCAAGCAAAATGCACTATACAGGTACATACTGTTTGTACTATACAGCATGTTGAAGATGCTCTCTATGGTAAAAAATGTGGTGACATTCTAATTTTTGTTTACATATACAGTAGATGTGAATAACTTGATTTTGTATGTGCATGCACAAAACTGACTGTTGGAAAGGCTCTGCTTGTGCACAGCTGATACGTTCTGACCATGTCATATAACATCCATACATCACAGTCAGTGAAGGTCAGGGCACTCAGGCTTAGTGATTTCCTTTAGGTTTGTGCAGCAAGTTTGCCAGAACTGCTCAAACAAGCAGACTGTGCCCTTCCGGGGCACAGGATTCTCACAGGCTTTTAATCTAAGGACATCTCCTCCAGGAGGCTTCTACCTCTAGGAGGCTTCTAGTGATAGGTGAGCTCAATTCACCAGCCTTTTTAACCTGCCACTCTCATTTGAATCCTGCATGTCTAAGAGATAAAAAAAGTTAGGGTATCTTCATTAGGTTGGAAGTCATTAGTTGATAGAATAAAAACCGCCACACATTTTAACAGAGATATATACTCTTTCAGACAAATATTGAGAGGAACTTGGCAGAGAGGTGTTTGCAGTGAAGTGCTAGACCTGCACCATGAACAGAATGATGATTTAATCATCCAGTGCCATCTATTCAAAACCGTCTTCCAAGTACTTTAGAAAAGAAGCACAATATAAATTCATAGTTTATTTTGCTATCTCTTTGTTTGGCTTTGCTTTTTCTTGTTGGCATTGCTGAAAATAAAAAGCCTTACATTAAGTTTTGGCAGTGTCTTTTCAAATTATTTCAAATTTAACACCTCAGCAACTTTTAATACTTGCCAAGTGGGAAACTGGGAAAATTGACAGCAATATAATTATAGAAATAACAACCTGTTGCTCCCTGTAAACTAGCCCCAGAATGGCAACTATTATGTGAGTTAAGCCCATGACCTTCCAGAAAAATAGTTAATTTAAAAAAAATAGATGCTTCTGCTTGCCTAGAGCTCCTCTCATAAATAGTATTCCTTTTTCTACTGTATATATATATTTCATGATGGAGCCTGTCAAGCAGATATAAAGCACTCACGCAACACCTGTTCTGGAGAGCAGTAGCAGTAAACTGTAGCCTGGGGGTTACTGAAGCTACAGAGAATGTGACAGGGTGCCTCGGGCCATAGGCTTACTCTGATCAGAAAACAAAAAAAAACTACAACAGGTAAATACATACATAATGGAAAACACAAAAACACACCACATGCTTCCAGTGATATCATTTGTATGAAAAGCAGCTCCCTCTAGTGCTGAGAAGACTTTATTTTAGAAACCATACCTTAACCAAACCTGCCCCATAGGGTATCAACGTGGCAAATGTAGCAAATGCTTTCCCCATGTGTCTCACCTTTCACTAATTGAACAGATTGGATTAGTTTTAGGAGCCGGTTATTGAGCTTGATGAGTCATCCTTCCCTGAAGTTTACAATATGACCGACCATATGCAAGACTCAATGTGTCTTGATGACCAATGTCCCATAGAGATTCATACAACCTGAACTTAACTAGGCTCAGCTAAGCCAGTGATACACCAGTGACACCCTGAATGAAGCCACTGTGCATGGACTAAAATCAAATCAGGTTTAGAATGTTAAGGATGTAAATAAAAAAATAATCCATTGACAGCATTTACTCCATTTGTACATCCACTATTTTTAAGTCTTCTGTATATCTAAAGAAACAGAGCAGAGGGGAAAGTGGAAGATTTGTTTCACTGGTTATCTACCAAGTCTTTGCTAACAAAATTTCCCCATGATATGGAAATAGTTTTTTATATAATGTAATGATCAAGAACGAGAAATACTAGGAGACACGGCTGGTGGACTGTAGTTTCCCATTTTCTTCTCTCAGACATGACAGCAGGAATGAGGAAAAGCTGTTTTCTGTGCTAATAAATATTCTAACAAGTGGAGCCTGACAGGCCCGAGAAGCTGTGCTGGGATTGGGATAGACAGGCAGCGCGTCGACGAGGTGCCAGGGCTGAGCTCAGAGACAGTCCCCCGGGCCAGCCCAGGTCACCAGGCCATTGCGAGGCAGGATTTCACATCCACTGGCTTTCTTCTCGATTGACACTAAAGCCTTCTGAGGGAGCACTGAGTGGGAGCTGTCAGCCTCTAAATGCTGACATGTGGATGGCATTTCCCTAGAAAACAGTGTTTTTTTTTATTGAATCCAAACACTAATTGACCAAATATCTATGTAGAAGAAAGGATATTTAATTTAAGAATTTTCACTTTCACAACAAACAAGGAAGGGATATGTTTGATTGTTTTTTGCCGTAATCCTTAGACTTTCTGACACAAAAAAATAGAGTAGCTTGGAAAATGATAGACTTGGTAGCAAGCTATAATTAGTCATAATGTGCTAAATGCTGTCATTTGATTTGAATTAATTGATTAATTAATTAAATTGCTTGCTGTAGAAACATGTTGTCTTGAGTATCATTGTGAAATTTGGAACACTTTGCATTTCGTTATCCTCAGGCAGTTGTACTGTTTGTGAGGTGAATTACAAGCCTGTCCTTTCCATCTCCAATTCTGATGACCCGAGAAAGGCTGAACTCTTTCCTCTCAAAGCTTTATTTTTCCAGAGGTAGATGCTGCATCTTCAGATGAGAGAGCTGCTTCAGAGGAGCAACTGCTGAAATTAATCAGCATTATTTCCTGTCCTATTATGTCTCTTCTTCTTCCTAGTTTTCCTCCTTGCTTTCTCCATCCTTCACGCTTTCTGACACATCGTGACCACCTTCTTTCTCTTCAGTTTTCTGAAATATGCAGTGTGAATTAACATAACACCTGCTGCTGTAATTAAATATTTAGACCCGCAGAGTACCACACTACCTTTTATTAGTAGTCTATCTAGAAACAGGTAGGTAGCACAGTGGAATTAATTGTTGAACAGCTGTACTTGCACATCTGGGTGTCAGCGATAGTGGATTCCAGCACACAGTGCTGCTCACTCTGCTGAGTGGCTGTCGAGTGCTGATGTGTCAATCAGACAGATAAAGTAGGCTGCGAGCGTTGGAGTCCAGGTACTCTGTCTCTGGTGGGCTTTGATAGGGTGTCGTACCTACAGCAGAGAATGTCAGATGGATTTCTGTTTTTGTAAGAAAGGGAATGAAATGGCACAGCTGGTACAGTGATTATATGTTCGTCTCATAGAGGTGGAGCTGAAAAGATATTATAGTGAAAAAAAATTACCTGGGCTGACTAATAGCTTGATTTTTTTTTAATTACAACACCTGTAGTTTTACACTTTTCCCAGCATGTCTTTCTGCAATGGAAAGATCGGTCACTGCTCCCTGCTTTAATAAAAAAAACTGTGAGTACAAATTAAATGAGCTTAACCACAGTTATTACAGCATACCCTGAATGTGGTGTGTGATTAAGAAAGCTGGTTTCTTTATTTTCTCGTGTTTCATGACACAGGTGTAGGAAGGTGTCCTTTTGACATGGGCTGGCTTAAAGGACACTGCTGTTCATTAGAATTACAACACAACTTTCATGCAACAGTTGTTCCTTAAGGCATCTAAAATGTGCATACTGTAGGGTCACTTTAATTTGAGGATTTTGTTCCTTTTAAGAAAAGATGGATTGGTGTGCTGAGAGTAAGCTTTTTTATTGACCTTAAGATTCCCAGAAACCAATCAAAGACACAATCCTAAAATCTTATGATTCTGAAATTCTGTACTCAGGACTGGAAGCATAGAAACAGGTGGTTCTGGGAAGAAAGCAGGAGGCAGTCAGGATGTTAAAGCCAAGTGGTGAAAGAGACTGAGTGTGAAGAAGTACCCCACCTCCACATACAGTACACATCACCAGCTCTCCAGCTCTTTCCATCCGAGTGGCCAGAGCACAGCCGTACTGGAGGGGGTCCACGGAGCCGGCTGTGGGACAGACAGCCTGAAATCACTTTACGCTCCTCTTCTCCAGGAGACTGACAGGATATGGATGTCTCTCCACTCTGGCGCTCCAATCCGACACTGTGATTAATGGCACTCGCTTTTCTCCCCATCTCATTTTGTTACTGTCAGAGCTAAGTGGGCCGAAGACAATAATAAACAGTCAACCTCCTGTGAAGCCCCCTCTGCTTCCACGCATATGTGTATAGATACACAAACACCCACACTCAAATACTTTTTCTAACGTGCAGCAACACTCCTCACAAACACCCTTACACATCCACAAAACCTAGCTTTCTACTGGCTAATTCTTTATGAATATCACCCTATTTTCTGCTGATTCTTCCCCTGCCATGATAGTGTTGATGACCCTCTGGACAAACTCTAGTGGTTATATCAGGCAATAATTTGAAGAAACCCTTTAGGGTAATTATATTAGCCTGCACGTGACTGAATCACACTAAAATAGTGCTTAGTGACCATTGAGTGTCTGGGTCATGTCATTGTCTGAGAGTCTTCTCATTCTTTCAGCATGTGTTAAGGAGAATTGCAGGAACGAAGAGGTTATAAAGTCCTGGGGCCCCCTTACTGTACAGCAGTCTGTGACATGGGATCCGTTTATCATTTAACATAAAAGTATAGTGTTTAACCTGTTTCCCACCTGCCTCTCTGGAGAGGGAGGCAAGGGAAAACAGGGGAAAAGAACTCTAAAGTAGAGTCCAGGGGAACATCAGACTGAGAAAGCAAGAAGGGCAGAGCTGGATAGTAAAAATGAGCTGGAGTTCCCCTGATCATGTGGTTATTTAGTAGCCTTACTTTTCTTCTTTTCCCCGGAGCTCATCACCTCACATGGTCACAGTTCTCAGTGAAACAGTCACTAGCTGCCATACTGAATAAACCCCAAAGCATATGCAAGGCAGTGGATGCCAACAGCTACATGACACAAGGCTGTGCTCACAAAAGTAATATGGTGTGTAAGCTTTTGTTGCCTGTGTGATGCTAGTGGGAATTCTCATACAATTCAACTGTTTTGTTATTGTAGAACTGGGAAGCACCTCTGTTTCCTCTGTGAGGTTTCAAATCAATCCTGTAATACAATCTTTGTCCATGGGCTACCAATGCCTTTTATAATATGCCTGAGCTCTCTGTGGTTTCTGTAGTAAGTTACGCAAGAGCATGGGCCATACAGCAGCTATTGTAATATTTACCATTTGGGTGCTGACCTGCACAATTCCAACATATGCATTATTTGTGTGTGACAAAAGCATAAACAGCTATAGTTGGAAACTGATGAAAAATCTAAAAGTCCCAAGATCTTATTTTTATCTCGTCTCATACTCAAATGAGCATGAAAATCAGTGAGGCGCTGCTTTTGGTCTTTTGTTCAGAATACACTTAAGGAAAGAAGATATAATTTTGATCATTTGTGTTTGGTCGAGGAAAGTGTTTTGCTTTTCTAGACCGGTATTTCTATAATCAGTCAAGTAACAGAAACAATATTCATTGCAAGCCTGATGGCACAGATACATCTTTTTTCCCTCTCTTTTCTTCTTCAAGCCCATGAATAAAGCAGCCTGTGGGCGTAATTCTCTAACCTGCCTCATTACTGTTATGATTTAACTGCCGGGGAGAAGATAACACCTCTTAGTTTTGACCTAATTTAAGCTACGTTGTCAAAACCAGTGAAATCGACCACCCTAGACCCCCGCAGCAGGGTGGCTGAAAGGAAAAGTGATTTGCACAGATCGCAGTGCGAGGAATATGTAATGCAGGAAAGGGGGAGTGAGACAGAAGGTCCCTGATTCTCCTCTTAGGGGCTACCTGGCTCCATGGGAAAAACTTACAAAACAAGCATAGGTAAATAAGTAAAGTGAATTATCTACTTATTACTACATTTTGAATTTCTATCTCTTAGGCCTAAAAAAGAAAGCTCTCAAAAGACACTTCATCAATGACAAACAGGTCCAAGTGGCAATGTAAGAATATCTCTGTTACTGGGCAGCATCAGTTTGTTTTGAGGATCTTAGTGAATTTGTGAAGCAGTTCAGAATTGAAAGGATGTGCAGGAGCACTGCCTTGTAAAATACATCTTCCCCCATATGAATTGCATTTTGGGATTAATTCACACATTCACTATTTATTGACTTACCTGTATGTGTCTATATACATATGTATATATGTGCGTATGTGTTGACATTTTCGTTGTTTTTTTTAACCTTCAGCCTTTAATTGGCACCACTGTTCTGGTAAGAAGACGATTCCGTCACTGTTATAGAACCGTCGCCATAGTAACTTTGGATAACGCTAAACTATGTCCACATGTGCCTGTTGCTAGGGTATGGGAGAAACATTAAAAAGAAATAAAAATAAACACATCAAGTACCTGTAGGATAATTCAGTCATTTTATTATTCTAAGTAGATATTCTTTTGGTAGTAAATGCTATTTAATTCATTTAATATAAATATAAACTTATTTTTAATTTGCTTTTACCTTTAAAGGACAGTTTTGAAAGATTTCTAATGACAAGAAAGAAGGGTGTTTTTTATTTTATGTGTAATATAATACTGTATCATTGCATCTGGATGTAAATGTAATGATGACGTAATGTGGAAATAGTATTTGCAGCTTGATGCTTTAGGTGATTTCATGGTGGTGACATGGTGGTAAAACCAATTGTTTTGTATCTTATTCTGTGCAGCATTGCATGTCTTTTTGTTGCAATAGTGGTTGGTGTGTCTGTCATGAAAAATATATAATAAGGAGAAAAAGCCCATAGAATGAAAACTTAGTCCAAATTGATGCACTAATGAAGGAAGAGGTTTAAATAAACACTCTGTCCACTTTATTTGAAGGAAGCAAAATCAGTGAACATAACCATGTACTGTAGCTCTGAAGAAATCCAGTGACTTTGAGGTTTTCAATAACAATTAAATAAATAAACATTAGCCTTGGTGCATGAGAGCTGAAGATGGATAGAGCAGGATAAGAGAAGCGGCCCAAGCTGTCAACTCTGTGGCACTTTCCTGTTGCTCAGAATGCAGGAGCTGTCCTTTCCTTGAGCTGTCCCAGTTTATCATTCATTTTCTCTCTTTTTATAAGAAAGAAGAGAAGTTGTTAAGCTAATTAAGGCGCCGGAAAAAAAGCTGGTTTGGAGATCCGCATCAAGCGGCTGCCATTGGATTGGATAATGGCCATCAGACCTTGTAGGTTGAGGGCTGCTTTTCACGGAGCTCCTACCTGGGTACGCATGTTAATCAGCACGCCTGTCTCCTCTGAGGGATTGTAATTAAGCAAGGAGGGAATTACAGTGTATTGGGAATGGAAAAGAAAAAGCGCATGAAAGAACATGAGTCCTAAAGTCAAAGAATTCTTTCCTTGTCTTAAGTTTTTATTTATTAAGATTATTAAAACATAAAAGGGTATCAAAGCATAAATGGGTTAGCTGTCAGACTAAGAGGAAACCTCACATTTGTCTGTTGGGCTAATGAGAAGTTTCATTGGGTAGAGAAAGAAACAACATGCACAGGGGAGAGAGACGAAGATACTGTACTTCACCACTAAAGCCTAAAGATCTACAGTATGCTTGATCCTTTTGAGAAGTGGTATTATCTTTTTAAGCAATCACTTTGAGATTTTAGTTTAATAGAAGTGACAGTAAAGATTGATTTACTTATATAGTTGAACAAATAACCATTTTTAATGAATTAATTTTTAAAGTCATTTTATTGACATTAAATTATAGACAGAAAATATGATACCATTTTGTAGTTGTTTCATATTCTAAAACTAATGTTCAGATGATTTATCAATATGACAATACATATGCATTCAGATGTGCTCCAGGTAGCTTGTAGCACAAACTGTCAAAGATAAAGTCATTGGCTCTATTCTCAAGTTATCTTACTCTTCACTCAGGTGAAAGTAAAAGGAGAGGGTTATGTATCAGGAGCTCGATGACTTTTCAGGCTCTGACTGTGATACAGTATATTTCTTAAAAATGTTACATAAAGGGCTTATTTTTTTTAAGAATCAAAGTGGCTCCTGTCAATCACATGGCAATTAAACTGTGCAGTGTGTCAAGATCACAAATAGTACTGGCAGTGTCAGAGTGTCAGGCCAGGGCCAGAAACCATCAGAAAGAACTTGTTTGTTTGTCAGAGTTTTGTCTGGACATTTCACCCAGCCATACTAATGTTATGTCATGTCAGTAGTCCTTCCTTCACAAGACTCATGCAATGTATGAGAAGAAAAAATATTTTGCTGTTGTTTTATTGTGATCTGTAATTTGATTTTGTCACGGCGTCATGGCCACGTCTATTTAAAGCTTTCACCAGTACTCACCAATGGAAAGGATGACTGACTGCCCATTGTTATATGGGCAGCAGAAAAGACACTATGCCACTCATCCTACATTTCAATTTGATTACACCTACTGTTGCAAGGTCTGGCTGTGTGCTGATCTAGAAATATAGCTTTTAACTAATGTTTTCAATACTTAGTCTTCAATGGAATATGATATATACAGTATATACAGTATACTGTATGTAGTGCCTGTTGAACACCTTTTATACTGTAGCTTTTAAACTAAGTTGGGGATAGAGCCTTGAAGTCATGCAGTCTGGCAAGAAGAGCCCAGTCTTGTTTGAGGCACAAAAACATTTATAGATGAAACTGGATAGTTGAAGTGGGAAAACAGGAAGGTGTTCAGTAAGCAGATCAGCACAGCAGTGCAAACAGGTAATAACACAGCGCAGGTTTCCTCACAGCAGCCGCTAGAGTCTAAACACTGTTTATAAAAGACAAATTATAGAAAAACAGAAAATCAACTCACACCAGGGTGAAGAAACACATCTGAGCCAACACACAAGAAAATAAGACTGCAATGATAACATTCTTCAGCTGAACAGAAACCGTTCTTATCATTGCAGGTTTGACAGAAAACTGTTCAAAATGATTTTACTTGTCTGTGATCTAATCCTTGCAGGAAACTCTCAGTCTTGTTTATCCACAATGCTGGCAGAAGTGATGCAAACAAAATTAAATTTTATTCAGAAATATTGTAAACTGGGTTCCCTTGCACTGGTCTCTGAAAGATGTGAAGCCATCAAATCAATATGACCATGACATGCTTGGGTCAGGTGCTTCTCACTCACTTCGCCCAGAAATGGCCATAATGTGACACTGCTACAGCCTTTTCTCTTGGCTATCCCACATTGTCATCTTGGTGCACTGCAGATCCAAGGCTATGGTGATATGCAAGGCTTACTGTTGTGAGTCCAGTGAGGCTCCAGCTCTTCCAGTGGCCAGAGCACTGAGGGCAGGACTGTAAAATCTATTTTACTTCCCAAAGTTCCTGTGTGTGGGTCAGAAGTTTGTTGTGACTGCAGGACTCCCAACACTACACGTCATGATCTGCCATTCAGCAGCACAGAAGTGATGGCCTGGTGAAACCAAACAATTACTGTACTTGTACAGTTTTCAGACAAACCCTTAAGGTTGGCTTCTGGCTGTTCAGCAGCCAGTCTTCAGAAAACAAGTCTCAGAGGTCTGGCCTCTGTTGCTCCCTTTCAGACAACTAGCTGTTTACCTGGGATTGAAGTCTTCACCTTGATGTTTAAAGATTATTTGAAGGTACAGAATTAACTATATATATGTAGAATGCAACAAAACCTAATTGAGTAATTCTAATCCTTAACAGCCTCATCTTAGCATAGGTAGATACACTGCACAGAGTAGCCTGACAACTGTCACCTAGTGAGATATGTGAAACCAGACACATCATTAACCTTTGGATTTATTCAGTAGATTAATTGTTGTAGCTCTGACAATTCTGGCCCAATGCCATTAAAAACACAAAACTGCTTTACTAAAATGAAGGTAAGATATTGATAGAAAAAGGCAGTATATACTGTACTGTAAGTCATTTAATTTTTCCATGGAGGGTCTCTTTTGCTCAGTACTACTACTTTTTCTAAACTACTCTATTTTGTTTAATTCACTTATTAGTAGTGTTTCCCATATTACTTCTGCAAATGATTTATATATACTGTATATAGTATTTTCATTTTTAAAATACTGTGTGTTCCTCCTGTTAAGGGGAAACAAGTTATTTTAGGCATACAGTCATTATCTTAGTCCTCAAGTAGCATCTCCCTTTTAATATGCTAATGTTGGTGTAGATTGTATTGCTTGGTAATTGCCAGCCTCTTCAAGTCTGACAATTTCTGCAGTCTTTTTTTCTTTTCCCTATAAAGAAATCTTCATCAGATTTCAACTGCCCACATCTTCATGAGGGAGAGGGAAATAGTTGTTATATATTTACTGCTGTTTTTCTCTTAATAATGACTACCACCCATGAGAGCATTCCTGGCTAAAAGATGTTGGTTGTGGGGGAGGGGGATTTTAAAGAGCTTAATCCCTTTTTATCACAATTTGTGTCCTTATAGGATATTATATTTATAATGGCATCAACATGAATCAACTTAAGATCACTGAGTTTTAATAGAACTTTTACCCTCTTTGAGTTCAGCAAGACATTGTTCTGTCAGATTGTACAAACAGTGGCAGCACTAAATGTGAAGCTTTGGTATACAGTATCTGACAAAGCTGAGGATTCATGTTTATCAGATGTACACTATGATGAGATACACTCATATTCATGAGTGAACACAGAACGTGAATACCAACATTGTTTTTTTCTTCAGGCTTACAGCTCAAAAGTATTTCATCTCCATCTACTAAAGGGAATGACAGCTTCATTTAGGAGATGAAGGGACTTTTTTTAAAACTGCCATGAATTATTGGCCAGGTCATTGGGATTATTTTGATTCTCTGTTTTCCATTTACAACTTTCCAGTTACAGGTCTTTGGATTTTGTTTGATTATTATTGTGAGCTAAAGTTTTAGTGTGGTACACTCTGTAGCATACTGTATGCACTTGGAGAATTAGCAAAACCACAGCTTGAGCAACTGGAGGCTACCTACTAACTGTGCACAGGCAGCTTGAAAGGGTTACATGATCCCTAATTATGCTTGGCAGGTGCGCTTGCAAAGCCTGAGGGAGCCTTCATTGTCTTAGCGCTTCTTCGGGTTGGATGAGGAGACAGCTGACTGCTCTGTGGCTGCAGGCAAGGAAGCAGCACTGGGAGGCAGTATCGTCCATCACAGGCTGACACATGGGGCTCTCCATGCACTTCAGCAGAGAAGTGGGGAGCTCCAAAATTCCTGCACCTGCAGTGGAAATGGAGAGCCAGGCAGTTATTTAACAGAGAAAGACAATAAGAATCCCCGCAATGTGTAGTTCTGCACTTGTCTTGCATTTTCAGATTGAAATTTAAAAGCTACATTGTTTCTTTTTTTTCTTCCTTTCACTCTTGCTCCCTCTTTTTTCCTTCTATCCCTTAATCAGCCTCTGAACATGAAGTTCTGTCTTTTAAGATTGCTAATTACCAGTGCACGCATCAATCACAATTGTCACCTCTCCAAACTTCAGAGAGAGGAAGCTCTGCTTGAAGGTGCTGCATCGTGATGATTGAGGAGTGGGTGCTGACAGAAGAATGAGAAGCACCTGTTTATACGCTACCTTACATATAAGTGTTTCAGCTATACGAACCTCAAACACATCTCTCTTCCTTCCAATCTGAGTTGGAAATAAATAGCAGCAGTTCCTATAAATAAACTGTTAATAAGCACTGTGATTGTAGCTGATCACAGAAATGTAATAATTTTAATTTCAAACATTTGTATGTCATTTCCTAATTAAGAAATTAGTGCCCACAGAGTGTTTGAAAAGGAACCTTTGTTTATCTGTGGCTCTTCACTGTTCAGCCTGCTCTGCTGTAAATAAGAAATAAATTTTAAAAAATGCATTTGTATTGCAGCAGCTACTCTGTTGCTACTTTAAAGCCCTTTGTAATGTATTTGTGTATTGATAGAGTTACTAATTTAAGTGATGATAATCAGAGGAGAACATCTAATATTGTGATACAGAAAAACAGAAGGTATAAATTCTCATTTTACTAAATTTAGAGTGTCATTGTTTGGAATTATGGCCACTTTCTGATGATCCTGAGCCTTCCTAGTTAGGTATCTGCAGTGGAGGTGAGGGCAGCAGGCTGGCAGGAAGGTGGGTGTGTGGTGGATTGCAATAGATTTGCAGAGGAAGATGGGGCTTGTTTGTCATGAAAGGACATTTCAGACAAGGTTTATTCAGCAGGCTGTCACAGAAGAGAGCAACAAATTTGCTTTATGAGCTATAACTGAAGGATGTAGCCAAAAGGCATTATTACACAACACAATAAACAAAAACCACAATTTGTTTGATAATAAAAAAACAACAACCTGCAATATCGTTCTTTTCCTTGGAAGAGGATGAGATGTATCTGAGATCTCATTATACACACGATGGGGGGGGGGGGGGGGGGGTTGGGTGCTGTGATCTGAGCCTTTATAAAATAATTCATCTCCACTTACTGGTTACTGGTTGAGACAGAATTACAAAAGATCAATAAAATATTTTGGCCATGTATTGTATAAAGCCTACATGACATTTGAGTTGCTAATAAATCAGAATGTTTTTACAGTATGTAGATTTTAAAGACAAAAATTCCATCTCACTTCTCTCTAAATATTTTGAAGACCATGTGCAAATTACATATCTTATTAGAAACTTTATCCTTATACTGTTCGGTGGAATAAAACAACTGATTGGATTCAATACATTTTCACCAGGTCATTTATGTAGAATGTCAGCATGAAGTGCTTTATAATTTGAAAACAGTATTTTATGATTTTACTATTGCTTTTCTGTGTAAAGCCCAGACATTTTTTGAATCTGTTACACAACCCATGAAGAAGTTACCATCTATACCAGCTGGTAGCCAAGCAGCATGGGCAAATGATGCCAACTGAACAACTGAGGTTGGAAAGTCTCCTAGGATGAGGAATATTTGAGTTGTGTACATCCCACACCATATTCCTCAATTCAATTGTTGGTTGGGTGACATCTTCTCAGATCTATTCGTAAACACACAAACACATCCTGACAGATCTTTTGGCTTCATTTTGTAGTAGGATCACGACTGCTGTCCTAGAGGTGTGCTGAGCATATTGAGTTTTACTATGCCCATCTCTTCCAAGGTGTGATCTGTTTTGTTTTCTGAACAAAAATAAAAACAATGTGAAATGACTGGTGATACTTCAGAGTTGACACACTTTTCCACTCTTCTTGTCTTTAACTTCTATCAATTAACAATTAGCCTTTATCAATCAATAGCAATTGTCTGATCTTTTTTTTTTGTTTCTGGAAAGCACCTTCAAGCACTATTATATTTTGTTTTAAGTGCAATCTCCTCTTGTGTATTTGAAATGTTGCAATCAACTTCTTTTCTTTTACTTTTTTTTGCATATGTAAAGTAAAGGACTGAAAAGAAATTACATGGACATGTTTTCTAAAATATTTTTGCAACTTTATGTATTAGGAAATCCAGCAACATTTATTTTGTGGAGGCAAATCCAATAGGTGACCTGCCTCTACAAGCTTGTGAGTGGATCAATACCAACCCCTTTGTAAGAGAAATCACACTTTTATTAGGCATTGAGCTACTGTACAGTGGTTAATTGTGGTTAACTGTTCGCCCTTCTAAGGTGACCATAATTTGATAATATCAATTTCTATTACTGACACTATCAAAAACATAATTACACTTGAAACTAAAAAAAATAGTTTAGATGTGTTAGGAATTGGTTATCACAATGTAATTAATGGAAAACATGACAAAATTGAAATATGACACTTGCAGGTGCTTAAAACACTGGAATAGTTCCCTGGAAGTGGAAACATGTTTGTCTGGTATAAAACTCATGTTTAATCATAGAAAGTCTCTTCCACAGATCAAAATTCCTTGTACCAAAAGTCCATGTGGCATTTCATTCATCCTGCAGGAGCATAGACAGACATTGTGTTCTACATTTAGTCCAAGTCAGAGGCAAATTACAAGAGATTCTAGCATTTCCCTTGTGCGCGTAATATAATGGTGCATTGTCTATTTCTATATCTATTTTCGAACTGTTTAGAAAAACTGTAATAGGGTCACGAGGGAGCTGGAACCAATCTCACCAAGCAATGGGCCCTTGGCAGGGTACACCCAGGGCAGACAGACAAAAAACACAGTCATAAACACATTCACACCAGGGCCAATTTTTCCAGAAGCCAGTTAACCTACAAGTATGTTTTTAGACTGGGAGAATACCAGAGAACCCAGAGGAAACCCACACAAACCCTGAGAGAACATACAAACTCTATGCTGATAGCACCCCAGGTCCAGCATAGAACCCAGGGCTCCAGCACTGTGAGGCAGCAATGATAACCACTGTGCCACCCTAATGTGGTTTCAACAGGCAAAAAATAATAATAAACTCTACGAATTCAACATTGACTGTCAGAATCCTACTAAATCCCCTATATTACGTGTGCCCTTGGTACTGTATATGGATTTGTATTCTGTGGAATAGAAAAGGTTGTGACCAAACCATGAGTTTTGTGCCACACAAACATGTCATTTTTGTTTCCAGCAGATTATTCCAGCATTTTGTTACAGTGGAGTACTATACATAGATTTCTGTTGGTGTACTAAGATTGCTTGTAAGAGACTTGCTGTTTCCCATGTTGCAAAGTAAAACTAGTTTCTGCTAAGGTACATGTTTTGGCACTGCCTTATTACTATATCTTAGTTCTTAAGTTTTGTTCAAAGCAGAAAAGAAGAAAACTATCCTTTATTTTTGGACCATCAGAAAAAAGCATCAATCTGAGCTGGCTTTTCAAATCAGCCAAGGGACAGAGAAACAGAGGAACAGACTGGAATAAAAAGTTATAAATGTCTTTATTGTGCTTCCAGGTTGTTCAAAGCTGTCTGGCCCAGCATTGTGTTTCTTAGCTTTGTGTAAGGATACCTTGATCAAGTGATGTGAGGAACAGATACAGGATACCGATAAACAGTGCTGTTAAGAGTCTGACAGATGTATATTCTGTTGCACGATTTTTTAATTTGATCTTTTTACTTGCATTGTTTTCAGAACAAAAGAAGCTGCCAACTTCATTGGAAATGAGTTGAAAAATATGTAATAATTTAATATTCTGATTACATACTGTACCAAATATCACCCTATTACCCAATTCCCAACAAAATGATTTAGAAAGTTTAAGTACTTCACATGATAAACTAGAAATGTACTGGCAATACACTTCATTTTTAGCACTCTAAAAGTAGACTTGTTTTGTTTGAGAAAATGATCGTTTATAGTAGAAAAAAACATTCTGTTCAAAATCATTATTTGATTAGTCCTACAAAGAGTATATTGGCATAAAAAAATCCTAGTATTTTCAGTTCTACTAAAAGTGTGTTGAAATGAAATATTGACAAAATGTACTGTAACTGCACTTCATCCTCACAGAAAAGCTGAACTTACGATAAAAAAGTGAACTGGGACCATCTTCTCCAAACTGGAGTTCATACACAAATCTGTCAAATAGGAAAAAAAAAGAAAGAAAAAAAAATTGTATGGAGGGGGAAACAAGGACACTCAAATTGATGGTTCTTTGCTGTAAACTGGCCCTTATCTATTTCTACAGATGTGCAGGTATGCTTTAAAGTCCTTGTATTTTTCTTTGTCAGCAACATCTGTCGTCCATTTGACCTCCAGCAGTTTACATTAAGAGACCCTAGTGGAGCAGAGCCTACTGGGCTTGGCAGTGCTGGAGTATTTCCTCAGGGATACAGGATGTACACTGCTGTCTGCTTAGATTTTGTCCCTCCCAGACAGGTGTGCATTGGTGATAACCATAGATATTGACACATTTAGCTTTTAACAAGCAGTGCCTGAGCCTCTGGAGGCCGCAGTTCCGTGTATAATGTAACATCGCACAGTGTATTCTGATAGAAGTATTCATTGTTCAATTTTGTGAGCATGCAAAAAGAGGGAGAAAAAAATCTTTACATCTGAAATCACTGTTGCATCCCAAAGGCCACATATTTATTCAAGAACAGCTGAACTGGGTGAGTGCTTTATTTGTTGAAAATGAACTATTTAACCTCAAATTTAGGTTGGTTTCACCTTTTTCCCTTGGACTGGGTTAAACTTTATGGATCTGAATATTTTGTTATAGTGTTTACGGTTTTTGAGGTGTTTTAAGGTTAAGCTTAAGGTGTTTAGGGTTTCTACACTTGCTAAGAGGTTTATAGATACTGAAAACTGAGTGAACTCCACATTTCTTTGTTCCATTGCAGTTAAGACCATTGTGTTGAAGAGGAGATGCTGAACTTGTGAGGCCTCACTGAACGCTAAGACAGAAGCAAAGACTGTATCATTGAACAGACGAGAGGGCAGACTGAGGCAAAGAGTCCCAGAATCTCAGTTTAGGGGCATCCATACACAGGTGGGTCTTATACTTTCTACCAGATGATAGTAAATGTTGCCTTTGTTCTGAATAAGGAGCTTTCAGACCTGTTCAGCATGAGACTTCCATTTTGAGTCAAGGACAATCAATTTCAGGCGATATTGAAGCACATTTATATATGCAAATGTAAATAACATTGCTTATAGTGTTGCACTCTTCAAATCTTAGTTGAAATGTCCATTCTTCTTGTTTACATCAATAAGAATTCCACTGACCGTCACTGAAGACCCTCAGGTGTCTTTGTACCCCAGGACTTCAGGTCACTGTTGCACACTTAACGTTGCCTCCGAATAGTTTCAAGAAGTTGTCTAACTCCCTGTTCTAAACATGTTTTATTAGGAAATATGAAGTACCAAAGCAGAAAGACACTAGCTAAACAAATAAGTTTAATTTACGGTATATATCCTATTTCAAAGTGCTGGAACCCTGTTTTTCTCACTTTCATCCTTTAAATTACAAGAGTTACAAGCACAGAGTATTCTGTTTTGTGAAAGTGGGCTGGGATAGCAGGAGCCTTGAGGACTATATGCTCTGAGACTGTAAGCCTGATTTGGATTAAAATCAGCACAGATACTGCAGCTAAGTGAGTCTTGAGAGAATTTAAAGATACTCACTAAAAATGTGAACACTGTAAAAATATGCTGTGCATTTGTGCTGATCTTGATTTCTAAGATCTGTTGTTTGGATTGGATGGTATACCTAAAAAGTAAAAGAAAAAGAAAGAAAACCTTGTTTGGTCTTATCACCCTAGAATTTAATCTGTTCAATTTGAAGAGGAGGTCCTGAGAGGATTATGTGCATCACTAGGTGCTGTATTGTGTAGCGCAAAGATGTAACTGAGGTATCCACTGAATTGAGGCCAGTGGCAGAAGGCAATAGGGATAATGTTGCCTTGGAGCAATTAAGCACTCTATGATTTAAATGCTGTGGGATGAAACATGAAAAGGATGTCAGAACTTGTTAAACTACATTTCGTTCTTCACCAAAAAAAGCTTCTCTCATGCCACATTTTCAGTGATTTGTTGCCAGGGCAACAAATGATGATTTTTTTTAAGAGAAGGGGTCTTTATATATGCGTTTGTATCTTTTTTTGGAGAGAAAGTGTCATATCACAGAAATCTTATGCAATAGCACATCAGGCTGGGCATTAACATTCTGAAAGGGCTCTTGTGCCTGACAGCACAGAGCCATGCTTGAATGGTGGCTCAGTAGGCAGCACTCTCAACATTAGGACAGAAGGTCAGGGGGTCAATTCCTACACAGGCTACTGCCACCCCCAGCATGGTGCTATGCAATGCTCTGCACTTGAATGAGGCGTGGAGCTGGGTTCCTTTCCATGAGCTCCAATGAGAGGTTCCTCCGTACTTGTTGAAAAGCAGCAGGGGCTGAAAACAGTGGCGTCCAGGACAAATTGCTACAGGAAGGCTCATTTCCCCACCCCAGCATGAAAGACCGTGCCGCAACTCTTTATAAACAAGTGCAAAGACTCCCAAGGGCATCCTTGTATAAGTAATGACATCTAGAGAAGTTTGCCATTTGTACCTTTCTCCAGCAGACACTGGAAAGCTTCTTATTGTCACTTTACCAGCAAAACACAATGAAGAAAAACTAAAGTATCAATTTTAATAAGTGTGTATCTCTTAATACTAATGTTAGAGGCTAATCTCTTCAAGCCTTTTAACTGCTAAACGTGACCTGGAGCACATCTCTGAGAAATCCATTCCTGCTGTTTTTTCTAAAGATGGCCGTATGAAATTATTCATATTGTGCCATCTCACAGAACACACATTGAAGTTAATGCTTACTCTAAAGCACACTCTGTTATTAAAAAGAAAAGCTCTTATTAAGAGAACATCCTATACTAGCAAATATACAATGATAGACAATTGTACATATCATTTGATATGGGAAGTGTATGTGTTCCAATGTGGAGCAGAGAATTGTGAATTTTGTGTTTTGTGGATTAAATTAAATTAAAAGACACACCAATATTGATAATTATAACAATACCTATAAAATACAACAGCAGTAAATAAGATGTAATTTGAGTGCATTTAGCCAGAATTCTCTCTGAGCTCGAGTTTGAGTTAGCCAGGACATTCTTTGCTTATCTTGCAACAGTGTCTCATAACTTGCTGAATTCCTGTGAGGCCACAGTGTTGCCAGTGCAGTACTGTATGTATTACTATAATCAAGGCTTAATTCACCTACTGTACATACTGTATGCTAGGGAGGAAAATGGAGGCTGGATCTGACAAGTGTACATGTCAGAGTAAAGTGTGCATAGGCTTTATCTCCCACAACTGGGTACACTTGTATAAAGGAACTGACAAAGCTGCAGTAATAATCTCATGTTCTGAAATGATGCAGGAGTATACAAAGAATAATCAGTTATGATTCAATAATTTATCATAGAATTTATTTCACAAGGAATAACACCCTATAATTAAATACACTGAGAAATGCTTGAGTGTTAAATAATAGTAAAATTTGGTTTAACACACTTGGCTGTGGACCAGTTTCCTGGTTTAAGGATGAGGACACTAGGACCCTCTTACAGAATGAGGAGTAAACCAAAGGGTATCTGAAAAGGTGGTGATGGGTTGATGGAGGGATGCAGAAGATGAATGCAAAAGAAAGAGAAAGAGGATAGCATATGCTTTTTATGGTTTTCGTATTTTAGGAAATTATATTAGGAAGGTTTAAGAGTTAGGGCAGTTTACATCAAATTGAACTTGGTTGTTGTCACCCGTCCTGAACATTTGATTCTAATCTCTTCTAAACTCTGTAATCTTTCACATATACCTACAGTATATGTCCAGAAATGGGATGAGATTTAACTTTAAATATTTTCTCTACCAGGTCAACTATTCCAGTGATATCATTCAAGGTGTGTATATACTGCCATGCAAAACTCAAAGTGTTGCATCATTCCACACTTTTCACTTGACATTTTAGCAGTTTTTTTTTAGTTTAACGGTGATAGATCTAGTCTTTCCAATGAAAAAGTATTGCTTCTAGCTTTATGGCTATGCAAATTGGAACAAACATTTTTAAAGATGGGGCACATCAGACAGTGAGACAATTAGATTTGATTGGCAAATGTGATGGAATAGCTAACACAACCCTTCATATTGGCTGTTCAAGTACTGTTAAGATTCTGATCAATGTGAATTAAAGATTGCTAAATGGCAAGTTTCTGTTGTTCTCATAAATACTAAAGTCTAAGTCTCAAGACTTTTGCACTGCAGTGTACTGTATGCCATGAAGTACTTGTGTAATCTACAGTATATTGCTGAGTGTAAGTGTGCTCTTCCTTCAATAACTGCTGAATTTTCGCATTTTTGACTGGGAGAAAAAACACGTTTACTTAATGTCTCTGTCTGGAATTTCAGGCCAAAGTACTGAACCATCTTGATTGTTCACATCTTCATTCATATTCCAGAGGTTCAGAAATATACAAGTATAAGGAGGTAGAGAGGGCCCTGATGGGAGATGAGAAAAAAAATCAGAAACACTTGCTCCCAGTTAGCTTAAGTATGTATACATCATCCCGTAAAATAACAAATGACAAAAACGTTTAACGCTTGGCAGGGTCTGATGGAGATATAAAACAAATCTCCTCACTGCGATGAAGCCATCTGTTCATCTGGGCGTATTGCTCACTGTATACAAACTATATATGCTGTGTTTCCAAACCCAAAGAGAAGCTATCATTGTTGCTTAGAAACCAGACAGCTCAACATAATGATGTGCTTTAATTCTTCCCTCCAATAATCTGGCTCTGTCTTTTCAGATAGTTGGCATATCTTAATCCAGTTTTGATAGCATGTGCAAAATATAATGTGACATAATATAATTTGAGCTTCATGTGAGAAATAGGATTATCTACAGTATGATTGTCACTAGGATGTGACAGTAATCATTTTCTCTCAGGAGACCAGACATTGCTCACTTGTGGCTTGACCTGTTGTCATTATCTGTTTTATTCTACAAAATTTGTAAGTCAGAGCTGTTTTAGTTTTCCTTCAGGCAAAGCAAAATAAACAATCCGAAACAAAAAGACTCAGAGACTGGCCTGTTGTGGGCCTATTTGCAGAATGAATTTTCTGTATTTTATGGAGCAGAATATATATATTTTTTTGTTCAGAGAACCTGATTCCTGGAGGTTTAATCATTCTTGGTGGCCATTTTCCAATACTCTTAGAGAATTCTTGGAAAGGTAAAATAAAAAAAAATGTGTTTTTGTATTTTCTTAATTCCTAAGGCAACGAACAGTTGAAACTGAAACCTACCATAGGTACATAATATACAAATTGGATACTTTAATTGTCCTTTCCAGTAGATGGTAAAACATTTTTAATGCTACTTCTAATTCTGTTTCTTAAAAGAAAAATCTTATAGTGTTTTCCTAATTGTTCTGCAGTTTCAGTGTGAGATATGACTGTGATAGTTGCAGCTCTCACCCAGTGTGCCAGTCCTCTCAGTTCCTCTCATTCAGCTTGCCAGGGCTCAGCGAATGATTAATTTGTTTTGAAAGTTAATGTTTATCTGAGTAGATGCTCTGAAGAGGTACTGGAGGATCTGTGTAGCTCTTAGGTGCTGGTAAGGGCTAATCTTAGTAGGATCTGAGACACACTTCTATGTATGAATACCCGGAAAAAACCTCTGACTCATCATTGAACACAAGTGAAAAAAGAGGATTCCTAGGTCAAACAAACATCTTTTTGACTCAGTATTTTTAAAGAGAACTTTTGGGGTAATAAAAAATTCATAACTTATATATTGTTACAATAGTAATCTATGACAGCCAAAATAGAGTATTCTTTAGAAGAGAATTGTTAGAGGTAAAGACTGCGGCTATTTACTGCAGCAAACTGGTTAGAATAATTCAGAGCTTGTGAATTGTAGATCTTGTGCATTTCTGGGCTAGTCTGAGTTACATGACAGGACTAACAATGTAGCTGCAGGATTAGTCAATATCCAGAACTCACTGTCAGGAATGGTTCTGCATTCAGGCATTCAGCAGAGTGCATACTTTTTTTAAACCAAATTTCTAGTATTCACCACTGCAGTGTTTGCAGATATTTTTTGCACAAAGCCAACAGGCATTGCATAAAACTCAGAGCTGTCTTTGAGCTGAGATTGATTTTGTTGAACAACGAAGGGAAGTGTTTGCTGAAAGTCTTAGGTGCTTAAACTTCACAATCCACTCAGTTTGAGTTTTCTGCACTGATGTTGATGACCTGGGTTAATTCAAGGTTTCCTGAACTTTGACACTAAAACTTGGGAAAACAAGCTGTCAATTTCAAGAACTGTTGAACAAAAGAAGCAAGGTAGAGTGGAATGCCTAATACCTAATGTTCTAAAACCATTACTACTGTTCTCAATGATGCAAGAATTTTGTCAGCAAACAAGTATGCATAGTAAGAACAGGAGTTGCAATTATGTGAATGATCTAATTTCTAGAATTCTGTAATCATGATGAACAGTCTATTTGATGATTCAATGTTCTTGTGTGAAAGTTGCAATTCAACAGAAATTATGAGGACCCCTGAAAGTACTTCTTATACAGTCTTGCAGGTTGGAAGGAGTTTGCTGTGCTAATGAAAATTTTGATATTTTCCATAAATACAGATAAGCACTACAGCAGAGCTGTTAAGACATTGGCAGCAATTCCTCACCAATATTCCAGATTGTAATCGGTAGATCAGATATCAACATTTAAAAACAAACACGCACTGCATACAGTATAAGAAAGTTTAATAAAAACATTAATGCTAATCCAGACACCCGCTGAGCCAGGAATACCCAGAGAATTTTTGTGTGGTTAAAGTGAAGAGAAAAAGTGTGAAATATGTATTTTCCACACATCCTTGCCATACGATGACACATGGCTGCCCATATATCATCTCTGAGTGATTCAGCAGCTGACATCTATTCATCACTCCCGGGCCTGTCGGCCTGTTTTTAAAGGCCGTTAAAGTGACATCCATCACGACAGGTGCAGTTCACCACTCAGCCATGAGCCTGCTGGGAAGGGGGAGGACACTTCGCTGGCAGTTCAACTTGTGAACTGATTCTCGGTGTTCGTCTCAGGATTGCAACAACAAACGCTGTGACCTTTAGAACAGAAACAAAAGGAGCAAATTCTGGAGAAAAGATTGTGCTTCTCAAGAACATTGTGCGTGGACAAGTTTATTTCACCATCATTGATTTATTTTAGAATGCTGTTTATTTTGAGAATATGTTGCCGTCGCTGTTTAAGTTAGTTGAGCACTTTCTAAGATTGTTATCCTAGTATGGGGATGGAGAGAAATGAATCCCCAATTTGTTGCCTTTCAAAATGTTTTCCAGAAACTGATTAGGAATTTATGTGAGGAAAGTTGGGACCCCGTTTAATTTTAAACTTACGCATGACACGCTTAAAATATTGATGGAGCATGTATAACTGCACAGAGTTAGTGTAATTCTTCTATCTATTTTCGAGCTGGTTTATTCAATACAGGGATGTGGGAGTTAGTGTAATATTTTGCTAAATATTTAAAATTCAATTTGCAAAATGAATACATAACTTTTTGAAAAGCCAGACTGAGTATATTTCTAATTGTTTTGCTCAGTGACACAATGCTGAGCATTAAGTGTTTAGACATTACAAAGTTAGTTAACAATAACATGTTAACATTATAAAAGGGGATTCCAAATATTTTAAACAGTGATATTTAGTAGTTTTGTTCACTCTTTAATCATGATGAAGATCTGATGGTACAGAATTAAAAAGAATAATTGAACATTAGAAGTGGGGATCCACTGCAGGTATTTTTCATTCTGACATGCAGGTTGCAAGGGCTCACAGTTCTAATGGAAAATGTGAAATTGATATATATTTATTTCAAGTCCTGCTGTCCTGCTTTTTCCCCTGCTCATTTATATGTAATCAGTCCTGGCCACAAACAGAAAGCAATCTTTACTATCTACAATTAACATATTGCTCAACATAATGTAGTTGCCCCCTCTTTAAAAGATGCCCTACATGTGACAGTTGTGTTACAGCTTGAAAACATCAATCCTGTTAATTAGATCTAAAACTGCAATTTCTCCTGAGAGGCTACATTTCTGTGAATTAATTTGCCACATCTTAGTTTAACTTCCAGTAATTAAGAAGGAAGTCATTACGTTTGGCCTGTAATATGATGAACAATATAATCTCTACTGCACTAGTTATACTGTATCAGGCTTTTATATAGAAACACACCATGTGTCCTAAAATTCAAGATATGTCATTGACAGTGATGTTATTCTGCACAGTTAGTCAAAATAACTCAAACGAGTCACACTCAACAGCCTAAATATTCATTATTCCAAAATAGTCTCATAAGTAATGAGGCACTTACAGTTATTTAGAGTATAAGAACATAAGCCAGGCTATAAATGTATTCATTTGGCATATCTTATTCATTTGATTGTTATCCAGCTAACCAGGTAACATTGCATAAAAACCATAAGAAAAAACTTCAGCTTAGCATAGAAGTGTTGTAGCAATTAAAGCCTTCCTTTACACAGAGGAAGTTCTGGATGTTTTCACAACCAAAGTATTATGTTAACACATTACTGCCACAGTGTTCATTTATAACACTGAGATTTTACATCGTTCTGATATCTTAATGTGTATGAAACATCGCCCAAATAAAATCTTCTAAAAACATGTATGCAATTTAAATATCTTAAGTGACTATAACTTGACTACAGTGCTATGCTATGTCTAATATACTCTACCCAAAAGTACAACCTTCCAGCACCATTATAAGATAAGATCACTTTATTGGCCATATAAAATTTCTTATATCAGGAATTTGTCTTTTTACATATCCCAACTTGCTCTCCATGAGACACATATACAGGGAGAAAAGCTTGGGGTCAGAGCACAGGGTCAGCCATTTATATGGCACCCCTGGAGCAGTTAGGGTTAAGGGCCTTGCTCAGGGGCCCAACAGAGTAAGATTCCTCTCCTGGCCGCAGGATACGAACCGGCAACCTTCCAGCCACAGATGCAGATCTTTAGCCACAGAGCCACCACACCATCCCTCTGTCAGAACTCTTGCGATGTCAGCTGGATAGCAAAGAACTGATCTGAGGAATTTGTCCTGTTGTCGCTGGAAGGATACTAGGGAATGTGCTTCAACATCATGAATGGATTGTTTGCTTGAGATCCCCAAATCCCTTTATGCAAAGTCCCTTTTTAATCCCTAAATGGTCACACTCTTAGCACTAGTCCTAGAGAACCACAGTCTTGGAGATTTCATGGCTTACACAACACTTTGCAATTTCTAAAGAATTGGGAAATTGGGAACTTTTTGTTTCACCCATTTAAGCAGGTAATTTGTTCAATTAAGCAATGTATAGAATTTTTAGAATAAAAACCTGAAATCTCCAGTGACCAAGGCCAATTACTTCTTATTTAATTAAGTAAGCGTGCTAAATGGATTAAAAGGTACATTCACTCAAATTTCAAGAGACTGGCGATTTAGGAAAAATTATAATCCTACAGTTTTGTGGTTTTCCTGGGATAGGCACTGCAATCTCTGGATTTGAGCATTCTTTATATAGGCTTTGTTTATGATCACAGTGTGGGGACAACTGCCACAAAATTTATCACTCTCTGCTTTGTTTGTGTTGCCCAGGGCAAAATATTGATATTGTAGATGTGTAGACTTCAGATGTTTGCTGAATTGTGTGGGGTGGCATACAGTAAGTGTCTCAAGACTGCAGCATTGTAACTTTTTCCGGGGATGTTTAAAGAGAGGTGTCAAGAGCTGTGCTAGGGATATTGTCGGGCAAAAGAGAGGGATTAGTTTTCTGCGATTCCCCTTTATTACCTATGCTACCACTGCTTCTAATGTTTTTGTCCAAACTGTATTGGTTTGGAAATTCATCAAAGAACACATCTGCTCCATAACTCAAAATTGGATTTTTTTTTTCAGCTAAACTTTGTACATTCTGGCACCCTGCCAGTCTCCAGTCTTAAGCTGAGGATGACAGCACTTTTTCACTCTTCTTGCTTTTTTATGTGCCCCTTGATAGGTAATGAAAACTTAAGTCTCAGGGTAATATTAGGAAACACAGTCTGTGTGCCTGTTTCTCTTGGAGCAGGTGGCCCAGCCTTGCGCAGTGGTTTCTGCCACTCTGTGTGCGAAGATATCCCTTGACAATCACTGTTTTTCTAGCTGATTGTCGGGGACCACTTCACAAATAGCAAAGCAGCAGGCAAGGTGCTTGTGAATTCTTTCAAGACCTCTTGTCTCTCCCATTAGGACTGCAATTGAGACGCGTTTTCAGAGTAGTTAAATAAATCTCTTATTAAAACTGCTTTTCAATCTGAGCCAAGAGTGAGAAGAGGATCTTTTCGAGGTGTTACTGAAGACTATGGGGGAGCGATAACATGAACATTGCCGCTCAGCTGCAGGCTTCCTTCTTAATATCAACTTAAAGTCGACTTTAAAAGAGGTTTCTGGACCCACAGTGCTTCAGCTCAAGGACTGAAGCACTGTATAATATTAACTAGTCTACAGGGGCCAAAGTGAAGAACTAAATCTGATAATGCTTTAAAGTGAGTGTCTAATAATGAGAATAAATATAGAGGAAAGATTTAGATTAATATGGGGTTTCATACAGTATAATACATTGTGCCGATCTTAACATTGGGATAATTAATTATATTATTATATTAATTATATAGAATTAATTAAGAATTAAAGATAAAGCTATCTTATACCCTAACCATCAAAGTATAACAATATTTTTATAGAGTTCCAGTATTAAAAATGTAATGTCTTTCTGGCAGGTTGTTCAATTGGATTACACAGTGCATCTCATAATAGAGTCGCAATCCGAATCTTATGTTTTATTCTGCCTCTAACTTCTGGCATCTTGTACTGTAAGGCTCACGTGCTGAAAAAATTCCAGCAGTATAAACTATAGGATTAGTCAGGTGTGTTTATTAACGGAGAGCTAGATTATGCTCACCCGGGTCCCAGGCTCCCTCATTTGATAATCCTTGTCTTGCTGTTGTGTGTTGGTTAATATGCATTTCAGGAATTAATGGCAATTAAGAGTGGAAGCGAGCTCCAGATGTGCTTCGAAGTATGAGAATTAGACTTGGCTGAGCTGCTCATGGTCCATATGGACAAGACCTTCAACAGATTTCCAACATACTGGTCTCCCTGGGAATTAACACACACAGCCCACTGAACAGCTAACCGTAATGCTGATATTGTTATCTGTCTGTGTAGATTATTCTGACACTCTGCAGACATGCACTTAAGAAAGGTTACAACAAACGTGTTTGGTTTCTAGTAGCTATTTGATCTGATGTTCTTTTCTAACTCGAAGGAATTTAGGATATTGGCTTCAAATACATGGCACAGCAGTATGTTCTTGACTCCACCAAACCCTTTGTGGAAAAATATGCCTCCTGTTCTGATCTTGAATGTGCTTGCCTTTGGGTCCCGTTTGTGGTTCTCAAGCTTGTGGTCCCTTGCATGTTTCGTGCTGCAATATTTAACACTAACTCCCACCTATTTTTCATTTGTTATGTTGTCTGCAATGGAGCAGCTTACCATAGCGGGTAATCCTTTGGACACATGACTGACAGTCATGAAGTATGGATTCAAGTCCCACCAACTGACACTGCTATTGTACTCTTGAGAGAGGAACTTTACCCCATTTGCTTCAGTCCACTTAAGTCAACCAACATTGCTGGGGGTAAAAGACTCTGTAAAAGACTGGTATCCTCTCCAGAGGTGGAGTCACATGCTCTCTAGTCTGCTTAAAGCTACAGAAACTGAGACGAGCTCTGGCTTGCTGAATTGCTGTTGCAGCTTTGGTATAGATTACATATTTACCTTTTGTTATTCTCTGTAAATATGTATATCTTGTTGGAAAAGAAAGTATACATAAGTAAGAAAAGGTGTAATTTTCAGGAGCATAGCCCAGAAGCAAGAAAAAATAATAAAAAACAAGTCAAGGAAATTAAATTGAGTTGTTGCAAAAACATTCAAAGCTATAGTTCAGAAAGCTGTAAGAAAGATTTTAAAAATCGTTGGAAAGGCTGATCTTGGTCAATTATGTTTTGATACTACTATGTTTGACAAATATTGTCAAACAATTGTTCTATTTTTTTCTTTACTGCCACAGATGCTTATGTGAAAAGCTAAAAAGATACAGCAGCTGAAAAGATACTTTGAAATACAGTAACAGTGTACTGTTATCTGTAGAATATAATAAAGATCACCCAATCTCAAAAACACTTTACATGCATTTTACATACAAGCCAAAACATTCATACTCTTGAAATGAAGATTAAAACTTAATCCATATCTACTTTGAAGCAGACTTTGATGTTGGATTTTTGAATTTTACTGATTTAGTAATTATTTCCTATACAAGTTTGGAGTAAAATCTCCATCTGCAGTTCAAATACATACAGTATCTTCCCACAGACACACATACATTTAGAGCTTAGTTTTACCAAGTAACTTTGACATTAATGCCCTTGCATAGCTGTACTAGTTGGGCTGGTTTAATTGAATTTCCCTATAAATGAAGAAGTAACATAGGGAATGTGCAACAAAAACCCACATGAACATTTCAGGCTAGATTTACCTAAAAAACTCACTGGGCACATAATGTTATTAGCAATTTTAAGTGGGCATGGTCACATATTTTCCTGTACTTCATTAAATTCAAATCATTATTAAAATAGTCTAATCATGCAGATTCCAAACTTATTTTAGCATTTTTATCTCAACTCAAACACCTGGTTTGTTCAGTACTTTGGCACTTGAATAAAATCACAAGACCTACGTTCAGAAATTTATTAAAAGAAATAATACAACTCAAGTAACGTACCATTCTTCTCATAGTTTAAAAAAACAGATGATTACTGTCTGTGAGAGAAGGTACCCAGAGAATGAAAACACCCGCTTCAAAAATGAACAGAGTAGTACCACCAAACTAGATATTTTAAGACATATTAAGTCCTCAGACAAAGTCACCATACCAGCCCAGGACCATCACATCTGTCTGATCCATCCATGTAATTATTTTCAGAGCCTTTTGGCTACAGATAGAGAAATTGTAGGAGGAGACAACCTACAGTACATTTCAACCAAATATATTTTTCCTGAAATGATCTGCAGGTTCGTTGACCATTCATTGGGATCCACTTGACAGCTGAGAGACGATATCACTGCCTTCGTGTGCCAAAGAACATATGAAGAGATACTGCATGTGGTGGAGTGTTTTATTCTTTGATGGTTGTTGTTTTGCCCTTGACAGATCTGTTGGAAGAGAGTGTGTGTGGAGACATCTTAGAGTACGCAGATTTGTTTGTTGTTCAAGACCACTAGAGGATGGTTCCCGGTAGTGGATGTACAGTATTATGATGTAGAAAGAAATCTCAATCAACATACTGTGCTGACCTTTCTACACATTGATGCATTGATTGAATTCTGTGAACCAACACATTTTCTATCCTGCTAAGCAATGCAGGACCACACAGTGCTAAGGACTACTTCAAGGAAAAAATGTTGAGCTCGAGCCATGACCAGTGTTTCCTCCTGACTTGAGTCTAATGGAACATCTGTGGGTCATTCAAATATTTTTAATGTAAAAGTTCAGGGGATACATCATACTTCATATGATTCTATGATAAATGTGTTTTCACATTTCTCCAATTTTAATATCTCTATTTAAAACACTTGATTACATCCACTATACCTGAGTTGTGTTTCTTTTGTCCATTTGTAAATTGTATTTATGTAAAAGGGTGATATTGGATAGTATTTGCTGGGAACACCAATGGTAAATATGGTAAGCAAAAACATTTGGTAATAGTAACATGCTCTGCAATAGTATGGTTCCATTTTGGAATACAAGCCTACAACAAATGTCTCAGCCGACTAATGTTTCCATGAAAGCAATGATATTCCCTAAGGTTTGTGCATATGTGCAGCAGCAGAAGATGGGGAGATCATTGCAGAGCTAGCAGACGCCAGCCACAGTGGTCCTTTCTGGCACTCCCATCCCACAGTGCTGGGTAGAATATGCTGATCCAACAACATCAAGCTTAGTCAGCCTCTTCTCTCCGATCGGCTACAGACGTAAACACAAGTGTCTTCACATGGGCCCTGGCATGGACCATTTTCCATGTGGACACCCACACCAGTTGCACAGAGACAGGAGGCTGATGCATCTTTTTCACAATGACCTATACCAAGGACAAACAGGCTTTGTGTAGGAAAATTGTAGAAAAGTGAATGTCTGTGGGTAGTAATGAAGACAATATCTTGGGCTGCATAGGGTGATTAATTTATTAACCACTTTAAATTTAACTAATTATAGTTAATAATTTCAGGGGATAAAAACAGAAAACTTCCTTCACACTGCAGTTATTGAATCTGGTATTCTTTTAAAATTTTAGTTAAGTAGTATCAATGTTGTACTACAATTCACCCTTTGAGACAGTTTAAAGTCTATGCATTAATGCACTATTTGTGTCTCATATAATTCCTTGTCTTCTCCTAATGGCTGTTTTTTATAGTAGATTTAATATTGTTTCTTGTTTTATGTGTAATATATTTTCTATTGAAGGAACTATCACAGCTTATTTAATAAGATGTACAGCTCAAAAGAAATGTGGTATAAATAAACGTGTACTTTTTTGGGAGAAACATCTAAGTCGTGGCATTACATTACAGCATACAATCCCTCGCTTAAACTCCATTACATCCATCCCACTTCTAGCCTAAGAGCAAGTGCCTTTTTATTTCTCTAAATGGATAGAGCGCTGCATCTCGCTGTGCAGTGCAGCCTTGGCTGATGGATGCTGTTATTACATTAAGAGACATCTACTATTAATAAGGTAAGTAGCACCTTACTGCACATCTCCAGTCCTCAGATTAACAAGGTAAAAGAGACAAAACTGCTTGGCTACTTTACATGCGGTGAACATCACTCTCGGGGAAATTTAGACATCACGTTTTTTTTTCTTCTATTTCTTCTTTCCAATCCCTGCATATAAATGTGGTTAGGTGCTGTCCTGATTGATGGCAATTAGCATTTTGTAATGATAACAGATGTTTGTGGTGCCAGGAGGATGGTACCTGACTCCCACTCCACCATCTGCTCTGCAAGACAGGGCCTGGGAGGCAGACTTGGTGTGGCAGCAGACTGGGGGAAGCTTTAGGGGCTGGAGGGGGAGGGGGGAGGAGACGAGGTGCCTCAGAATTTATCAAAGATTGGACTGGTCAGCAAAATGGGAGACAGGGCTGCTGTGTCTTACTGTACCTGGCACTTTTGTATTGTTACTTTCTGAATATATACAGTATTTCCATACATTGATGTGATTTTTTATCACTGTTTTTTGGAAATTCCACATTCTGGCCCTTTCCTACTGGGCTCTAAAGTAAAGTAAGCAACTGAATGTCTCAGGAAGATGGCATTCAATTTTGTTTGAGAACATTTGCTTCTGTTGTTTTATCTCAAGCATAGTACAAAGCTCCAACTAGAGCACACAATCAATTGTTTTTTTAAGAAATAAACAGTAATATGAGAAGGTGATAATATTAAATGAGTTATATTAATAAGAAACTAAAATGTAAAAGTATTGCATGAGCTCAGCTTTCCCTTAGAAAGCATATAACAGTAAACTCAGATCTTTTCATGAAATGTGTTTAGTAACTGTACGGCAAGACATTTTAAGGTGTTATTGACACTAGTTTTCTGCTGCAAAATGTGGACATTCTAAATGCTTTTTCCTTCTAACCTTGATTTTTCTTAGATTTGAAGGTAATATGGCATGAAATCTAGTGCCAATAAATAAATGAAAGTTAAAATTATGATAACCTCATACATAATAACTGCCATTGGGGCTATGGCATACCTGCCAAAGTTTCTTCACCTTGCAACTCCTGCATTCCCAGAGATGTGATGTGGATTTGAAGAGAGAGAGAGAGAGAGTGAATATCCTGCAAAACAAACTTTGATTGGGTTTCTTGGCTTGTGTTGTGGTGTTCCGTCTCCACTGCCTGAGGAAACAATAATTCTCTCTGCCCCTCTCTCTGCTCAGCTATCCAAGCTTTTCAAGGCACCAATCAATCCCCTCACCACTCAGCAGTCAGAACCATGCGATCGGCTCCAGCCTTCCGCCTCTCTTTCACACACACACACTCACAGCCCCAACTCCAACCTGCCGCTGATTGAGATTTTTGCTCAGTTGAATCAATACTCTAATCTTCCCCTTGCTACCTCCAAATAAGTCTATAGCTTCCCCATCATAGCTCCTCGTCCCTCAAGCTCTGCCAGGTAAAGGTGACCCCCGAGAGACGATTAGTTTTCACATTCTCCAAGGACGTACAATATAGTGCCCTATTATTTATGTAATAAACACATTTTAGCAAAAACAGATTAATTTGTGTTGATGATCACGGACAGCCAACTCCATGTAGAATTCCACTAATAATAGACACAACTGAAATAATAGTAGCAGTAATTATCTTCATCGCTATTGGGATTTTTAAGAATTTTTATTTCAGCAGTTTTATATCTTTGACCTAGAAATTAAAAAAAAATATTCCATCATGACTCATAAGCCTATTTTAGAACTTTTGAATTCGGCAGTTATTTTACAAGAAGCCTAGCACTATTTGGTAGATGTTTGCATTTTTTTAAGTCCCTGATGCACAAACAGTATATTTTGGTTACTTATTAGAATAAAAAAACACAAAAAAACTGTAAACCATTTTTTATAAATAATTTAAATATGTTAGCCAAGAGCTGACCTATAAGAAGTAAAATAAATTGATAGCTTCATAAATGTGAATGATATGGGGACAGAACTGAAATCAACTATAGCCTTCAAAAAAGGAAATTGTATTTTAAGCTTTATGCCCTTCTTATAACCCACATAACTCATGCTATTTATGCTGTAAATACTGCATTCTATTAAAAAAATAAGATGACCCCCCTGGACTGGCAAAGCCCATTAATAATAATGAAATTATGAAACCCTTTCGTAGTGATTCATGGCAAGCGATTTGCATAATGCTTTGTTTGCGGTGTATGTTAGCGGTTTACTACAAGCACTGCAAACGTTTCCAAAGTAACCAAGGCTACTTCAAAGTGATTCTCTTCTTATTTTAAGTTCATTTACATTTTTCCTCCACTGAGGTTTATTGATTGACTGGGTAAACATGCTAGAAATGGGTAAGAAACATTCAACTGTCAGTCAAAAAAAAGTAATTAATGCACATTATTCTCTCAAAAATTCATAACCTTGAGCAATGACATACAAATTAGGTTTCAAAGGATAATTTACAGTGTTAATATGACACACAGATCAAACTAGCGTGCGGATATAAAGCCAGCTGAAGTGTGTGTTTTGCAGGTCGGCATCCCTTATGAGTGTTTCCTGTTAAAGTCACCATACATTATTTCAGATGTGGCAACTGCGCTACTGTTTTTTTTGTTTGATAATAGCTAAGCGTCATCAGGATTATCATTGCTACTATTATTAATTTGAGAATGTATATATAAAAGTAAAATTTTTTAAAGTACGAGTGTGCATAAAATGGCAGGAAATGAAGCCGACTTACCTTTATTTTAAATTACATTTCCCTCTTTTGTTTTGAAAAACCTTTCTGTAGACTTTAAAGCATTGTTGCCACTCTCTTTCCTTTGTATTTTAGTGGACAGAGTGATGGTTGTACTGGCTTACACGAGTGGTAAAACTGAGACAAGGAATCCACTTTAAAACACATGCTTGCTAAATAACTGTCCAAATGGGGGTTTTGGTCTCTAGGGCTGTCAGTCCATAACTTCATTTCATCTCAATTCTGCAAGTCTGCAATCAGGGGACTTTTCAGAGGTGCTCATAGGCACAGGTTACAAATGACTGCCGTCTCTAATCTTGGAATTACAGTGGAGCAAGACAATACATCTTGAGCCTCTCTGGAACAGGGAATGGATAATTTAATCTTGTAACATGAAGATTATTTTTGATTGGAATGGAGTTTGATCTGTTTGTCTCTTTAATTCAGCTCTAACCGGCTGACATTTTCACAGTATTTAATAAAAGCCGCACTTGATTCGTGGCCTTGTGACAATCTTTTATTTACTTGCCATGGATAAAACCATTAATTCATGGTAATTAATGAGTGAAGTGTCGAGGGCCCGGGTACAGACGCATCCGCTGGGAGGCTCAGGGAACAGACTCATTCATCTCGATTAGACGTACTTAACTTCAGCCTTAACTCTCGCTGGTTTTACATTTTAATAACCGCAAGCCACATCAGGCCAGGCTGCAGTGACCTCAAGAGATACCCGGGACTCCAAACACTAAAATGTTGACCTCTGTACCTTCGACAAACTGTCAAGTCAGACTTCAAAATGGAGTTTCTGTCAGGACATGAACAGAGTCTCAACAATATATTCTTGACACATTGTAGGACTAAACCATGCCAAAATTAGTTTTTTTCTTTGAACGGAAAAACAAGCAAACTTGTACATTTGGTAATTTGAAAACTTATACAGTATATTGAAATGTTCTCTCAATGGATAATCCTTAAAAGATGCTCCTTTCATTTTACCCAATATTGTTACATTTTTCTTTATGCTGTGTACTGTACATCTTGCTCTTTTGGATTCTAGTACTGTAGTTTAATGATTTAAGAATTTCATGGAGCCATTTTCTTAAAGGGTCTTACAGAGTCACCATCAGTGATATAGTGATATTGCTCGGTCCTATAATTGCTGTTGGCTGTTTAAAATGGCCAAATCATGTACTGTACATCCTTACACATACTGTAAACATGAGGATTTTGAAGTCAAACACAAAATCTGATAGGATGTAAATAATAATAATAATAATAATAATAATAATAATAATAATAATAATAGACAACAGTATTGAGCCCTGAGGAATACCAGATTTAATCAACCCAACTTTAAGGAAGTGTCGGTGATCGGTAGGGTAAGAGTTCACTTGTCTAAGATAATGTCAGAAACTCCAACACAGTCTCAATATGGGAAAGTAAGATGTCATGGTTTACAGAGTCAAAAGCAGAACTGAGGTCTAGGATAATAAAGGGTGATAGAGACCCAGAATCAGCAGACATAACAAGATTGTTAGTAACTTTAACAAGGGCAGTTCCTGTGTGGTGCAATTTTTACACAGATTTGAAGGGTTTGAAGAGGTAATTTGCAATGAGATGGTTGTTTAAATTAAATGAAATAGCACATTCCAAACTTTTTGCAAGAGAAGGTAGGCAAACATTGTTTAGGTTGTCCAGTCCCTTGTATTGTTGCTGCTGTTGAAGGCTTCCTCTGATTTGACCATCTCAGAGCTCAGCAGAAATGTGATTTTCTTGTTATTCAGTTTTGTAGTCATTTTTGTAAGACAACGATGGAAACAGGTGTTTGGCATTTTGAGGAACTTAGTTTATTATCTAAATATTGAAACATTTAGTGTGCATTGTGTTTTCAGATGGTCGGTACCATGAGGACATGGGGTCTTTCAGCCCAAATGAAATTTTTAAAGGAGTTCAGTGAACAAATGGAAAACATTCAATTGAAAAGGTAAACAAACAAGAGACATTGATAGGCGCAGTTTTAGACTGAGAGCTTGAGGGTGCAGTCTTGCTGAATGACTGTTTATTGTTAAATTGTGGAGTCTGTAACACTTGCACTATTTCCTCTGTCTCTCACCATCACACTTTCAAAAGCATTAGGTACTGAACTGTTTGGATTAATTATTCATGACAATTAAATTAACAGCTTTCGTTATTACCCTTTAGGGATTTCACAGAACATAGTAAAGGGACCAGGAACAATTTGGTATATTCAGACTTTCCATTGAAGCCATAATTACTGTATATTACTTACAGAGACAGGGCTTTAAATAGCATGCCTCCAAAACAATTGCAGTGGTTCTTTAAAAATGGATGTGCAAGGTAACAGCAAGGGAGCTGCAGTTACCCCTTTTCTCGTTGTGTTTCAGATGTCCTTTAAAAAGAAAAAAAATAACAAAAAGATTATACAAATTGCTTAACATTGTCTCTTAAAGGAAATTAATCATTCCTCATCATTAAATACACCATCTACCCATCCATTATCAGAAAGCAGTTTATTCCCAGTAAGGGCTATGACACCCAGAGCTGATTTCAAACTATATCCTGGATGGGAAGCTACCTGTAGTTCATCACAGACAATCAAGTACTGCACCTGTGCTTTTCATCAGAGGAATAAATGTATACTCTGCTAAGTTAAATGTGTATGTTCAGTTACAGAGTCAATATCCTGTTCTGGTCTTTTTTGGTTGTATTTCTACAGGTGTACATTCATCCAATAGTGAAAGTTATCCTCAGTACAGTTATAAAAGGTGGTCGATCATTGCCACACGTTGCCATTCTAATCATATACTCATATCTCACAATTAGCTGGCTCTCATCACATCTCAGATGCTAAGCTAAGGCTGGGTCTAGCATAGCTAAAGTTCATCCTTAGTTCAATTGGTGAAGCAATTTCTCACTTTTCAATCTGATCTGGTGTGTATTGAGGCTGCATAATGTGTCATACATGTGGGTGCAGCACTTCAGTGGTGGATGAAATGCCTGTAAAACACTTTGAGATCCTTTGAGATGAAAAGTGCTTTATAAATGTAGTAAAGTAAGTTGAAAGTTGTTTTATTTGACCACGGCTATTGCATCAAGACAAAATCTACATAGTTAATTTACTGTAAGAGTAAGTTCAATCATTGTTTAAAAGCAAATACTTTTTAATTAAGATTATAATTCCTAAATAAATGTAACAGTTGTGGAGTCTACTATTCTACTAGCACACATTCAGCATGTTTATTCATAATCATGTATACCCTTCAGAGTGCCATTGTCACAAATGACACTTTGAAATACAAGGGAATAAAATGACATTACCAATGGCTGTGTTATTGGTGATGCATGGCATAATGGAAAACTCCATCCAGTTTAAAAAGAAAAAAGTGCAATGTCGGTAGAAACTGGCAGATCTATATTAAGATGTGAATTGTATCAAAACTTTGCCAGCGCTATCTTTCCTGGTCCAACAGCTCAATCTTGATTCCCCTCAGGTTTCCAGAGCAATCTGAGCCACAGATTTATCTTCTTTTTTCTAAACAGTTGACAAGGAAAAGCAAATTCATCTTCGGCATTAAAATACAGTGGCCCCAGCAGATTCCAAGAAGGGCCTGTCCATCGTGATGCTGCTTAATTCAGCCAGTGGGCTGCCATTAGCTTTATTAGAAAACATTGATGATCAGTTGCATTTCCTTTGAGAAGTAAAAGAGAACACTTCAGATACACCTTGGTTAAACTAATCTATAGTGCCTTTGCCCAAATGATAGTTATAATGTCTGAAAAACATCCAGGAACTGTGCAGAACATTGTCTCTGAATTGGTCCTATATCCATGAAAAGACCTGCTTCTTAAAAATGAATAGTGTTCACTATTTAAGTTTTAGTAATTGCTATTGTATCTACTGTATTAAGGAAAAACCTTTATTAAAAGAAAATACCGAATGTGTGTAAGGATTAATCTATCACTATTTGGTTTTCAGAAGACCAAACATACTTTCCTATGAGTTTAAACTGGACATTGATAGTTGATAAAAAAGAACCTTGGATTTCTTCACTCCTTAGCAGTAGTGGACAAAGTTCAGATGAAATATTCTTCTGTGAAGAAGTCTTAGACATCTTAGACACAACCATGTGAAATATGAATTTTGAGCATCAACAATTTTGTCACAGTTTTTACTAGTGTTCTACTATTATAGCAACTTTGTTATTAACACAAATAATTTTTATAAGAATCCAAGTTCATCGCTTTCTAATCTTTAATTCAAATTGATCTGAATCTTCAAAAATGTGATCATAATAACTCAAGATAAACTATTCATGAACAACCAATATACAATGTTATGCTAATAATGAAACCAATCCATCACATTTACCAGTCAAGCTTGACTGTCAACTGTTCATCTTTAACATCGTTTGTTCTACTACGCATTTCCATAAGTTTAAAAGACTACTTTTTGTACCAGAAAACAGATCTATTAAGATCAACTCTTGGCTGGAAATAAAATGCCTAAAATGACAGTAGGAAATTGTCACAGAATTGAGTCATTGTCCAAAGAAGGAAAAGCATATGAGAAGGACAATGCTGAAGTGTTGATTAGCCGTATAGTATTTAAGTCTTTGTATCTGAACCTTTTTATTTTTAAATAATAAAGTAGTTAATTTACATTAAAAGCTACTGGCTGGTAGCTAGTGTAGAACAGGAGTTAAGCCAGCAATACTGCAATACTGCAGGTGATTTCTTGAATACTCTGTTCTTTGTAATCGAGTGTGGTAATTGCTCATTAGAGAATCTGGCTTTTGAAATAATCGCATAATCGGATAATATTAAAATAATTGTTGTTTTAGTTTTGCAGGTCACTGGGCAGGTGAATTAGAGTTCTGACTCGCAGTTTAAACTGCTTTCTTTGTACGTTTTGTTATAAATAAACTGCTGTCCCATTTAATTCTAAATTTTGTTGGCAACTGCTTAACGTTGAGTAAATGAGCTCACACTTCCATTTTTGAGCACTGCAAGTTCTCTCAATACAAAAACCTAATCCTGAAATATCTTGGCAGTACACCCTGCTTGTTCTTAATGTGCGGTTCAAATCTGTGCCGATAGTGCATTAAACCACTGTATAAATGACAGCTGACTGTATCCTAAGCTCTCTCTCACACACCTTTTTTTTCAAAGTTTCCAGAACAGAACAATGACTGAGGGGCATCGTATTCTCTTGGCAAAGCGTGTTTGTGGATAGCCATCTTATCAGTACACTCCAGGCTTGTGTAAGCACAAAGGATGTTGTTTTTTTTATTTTTTTAAACAGTTTGATGCCAATGTGACTCAGTGATGTTACAGGAGAACCCAGCATGGTACAGTAGTGAGCCATTGCTGTGGTTGCTCGATCTCTTTCCCTATTGTTTTCTCATTTTCCATCTCTGGCTCTCCTTTATAAACCAATTTGTGCAGATATACAGCATGTCACTTTAAAGGCATATTATTTGCCAGCTCCTTCAGCATTCACCTTTTTCATACCTTAATATAGAAATACATTTATAATTTAGTCATAAAAACAATGCTTTTTACAGTATGCATATTATACATAAAGTGCCTCCTGTAGCTGTCTTTCCTTTAGTGTGTGGGGGTACAATTTTTATTTTTGCATTTTGCTTAAGTAAAGCTATCTTTGGCAACCAGGATAAGTTGTTATTCAATAATTCCTGAAAATTCAGTGGTGCAATAGCTTAAGCCCAGCAAAACAGTTCTCAATGAAAACTATACTAATGATAACAGCACTTCTAATTATTTGATTTTCTCTTAAATGCACTCACTGTGACTAACCTACAACAGGTTATTGTGCAATAAACACTAATCACTTGCTGTATTGCCTCCAGAGATTAGTTTTGTGTATTAAATTATGAATGTGTAGTTTCACCCACCCAAAACAAGGGAAATACCTGTTCTTAGTCATTTGTTAAGGTCATTTTAAATTTGAGAACAGTAGGAACTCCTTTACACAGGGTTGTGGTAGTTTGGAGCAAGATAGCCAGTTACATTGTAGAAGTTGATACCCTGACTTCTTTTAGGACATGACTAGATGTGATTCTTAGATCAATCAGCTACTACCTTTTTGTTGTTGGTGATGACAAGTTTTTTTGTTGCAATGGATCCCATTAATTCAGTATATATTACCTATGAAGCAGAAGGGGCACACTATATTCACCGTTGAAGTGCTGAAGCCACCTGAATGATACACAACAGGCAATATGTGTCAGCAGTCACATTACACAGCAGAACTGGTGCGAGACGTTGCTGCACCATGTGAATTAAGGAGGAGCTCAAGACGGCCAGATTGTGCATTAACATTCATGTAAAACACAGATGTTACAGTTCTTACAGATCTTACAGGTCTACTCTAAAAAATAACAATGAAAATGAGAAAACCTCAATTACCTTCCAACCCAAAGCATGATCAAGGATTGCATTATTATTGTTACAGACTAATTATTGGGCTCCATAGCCAGGATTTTTGGCCTTTTTTTATCCTCCTTCCATTCCTGACAACTGTTTGCTGTCAGGAATTCCACTGAGAAAACAAACTAAGAGGTGTGCAACATTCATACGCACATTTTCTTGCTATCCTTGTGGGGACTTCCCATTGATTCCCATTGACTCCCATTCTAATTTTAATGTTCTGTACTCCAGTACTCGGGACTCCAGTCCATCACAGGGCAGACAGACACAAACACACACACTTACAGCAGTTCCAGTGTTCCTAGAATCCAATTAACCTACCGACATGTGTTTGGACTGTGGAAGGAAACTGGAGCAGCTGGAGGAAATCTACACAAACACAGGGAGAACATACAAACTCCAAGCAGATTGCACCCCTGGTCTGGAATCATACACAGCACTGTGAAACAACTTTGCTAACCAATTTGCTGCTTTTCTGTCCATTCACTTGTTTTATAGAGACTAAAATTTCCATTGTGCAGTTATCCTCACGTACACTATTCGTTACTGACTTTGTAGGGCCATTTTCTTAAATATATTTTAAGGCACACAAAAAGCAGTTTTCTCAACTCCCAGACTTCCTCTGCATCCTCGCTCTCATCTGGAGGAGGGCTGTTTTTGTTTTCACCCTTCGCTTCTCATTTACTCCGTCTTTAGCTGTCACTCGACTGTAGCCTGAGGGCTGAGTTGCTCTTTTTTCTGCTTTCTCTTTTGGATGTGGTAGCCTATAGCTTTCAATTATAAAAACAGTTTAGGCCTGGCTGGAAAAAGAAAAAGAGCATTGGAATTAGCTGATTTCTATGAGAGTGTGCATGCACAGGGTGCATTAGTGTTTCCCCAGATTACTCTTGTATTTTTTTCACAAGGATTATGGCAATTCAATGGGTTCTTTTCACTCTTTGTTTTCAGTTTAGCTCAAGCCACATTCGAGGCATCTCTATTCGCCGTGATCCACGTTGCTTAGACACCTGAAGAAAAACAGAGCTGTATTAAAATGTCTGATTCACATGACAAATATATCGATTGTAGATTCAATTGTCGTTGCCTGTATCTGAAACTGACTCACGCCTTAAAAAAGTAAGCCCATTCCAGTTACACATTCTTTCATTCCAGATTACAAACTGAGAATTTAATAAATAAATGAAAATAAAGGTTAGTGTTCCCAGCGCCTGGTTTTGGCTGTAACTGAACTAGAATACTACATGAGGCTTTCCGACAGTGTGGAAGCAGGAGGCATTCTGCCTTGGCTCAGAAAGCCTGGCCTTGCTGATTTGATACTTGTGTACCTGCCAATGGGGTTCAAAACGGTAGCCAGCAGTTAGATTACCTGCTTCAATGATTTTGTGAGGGCTGCGAATGTATAGCTCTTGAAATGATGGTGTTGCTAAAAATCCCTAAAGAAAGGTAAGCGAATCGGTAGTCCTGTGCTGCGGAATTCCCCAGCGAGGCAGCCTGAGGCAGTCGATTTCCAGCAGGATTGCTGCACTGTTCTGAGTGAAACTGTAAAGCCTGGTACTTGCTTCACCATGGTGGAGCCGGATTACTTTTATAAATAGAAAACCGCTAATGGCTGCCTATGGGATGCCGCATTTATTCTTCGACGCGAGAGAGACCTCATATTTCACGAGGTGAAGAAGACACGAGTGATTTATCCGAGGTCTCGTCTCAAGAGCTGTAGAACTGCACAGTCTTCCCAACTGCAGGCATAATGTATTCTGTTTGTCCTACACATGGCCATCACTTTTTTTATCTTCTATTATTACAAGTAGATATATATTTTTTTATTCATGCACCCTTGCGACTGAAAGAGTGGTTTTAACAGGTTAAATGCAGCTAAGTGAAAAAAAAAATGGAATTCATACCATTGATCAAAATATGATGATGAAATGTAGACCCAAAAGAAGACTGTGTGTAATATAGTACCTTGTGCATGTGTTTTTGAAAAGAATATAATGAACTATTGAGGGACATAAAAATAAACCACATGCAGAGCATATGCCTAACTACATTCAGGTTTGTTTGGCAGATTGGTAACATTTAAAATCAGCGTTATAAGTGCTGAAGTCCTGATTCAGACTCTAAGGAATAAAAAATTGTTTCTTCTCATTAGGAAAGGCATTATCTGTTGTTGTCCCTTTCCTCAGTGCCATTAAACAGCCAGTAAGCATGTCCAGTCCTTTAGAAGCTCCCAGTTTCTACATTACCCCTTTACTGACAGTAAATATTGTGATAAAGGCTGATCATCCTCAAGAAAGTTTCTCAGACTCTCTCAGACACAGACAGACCTGTAATGCAGAATGTGCAGGTTTTTTTTCCAGCCACATGCTGTTTAGTTTAAATTTGGAACCACCATTTTTCTTCTATTTTAAACCCACAGAATTTGGAATTGACACTGATTTTTCAGCTTGGCTTTTTGTGGCTACAATCCCTGCACCACACAAGGACAATGAGCACCAGTGGAAACTTTCTTCTGACACATCTATCTAGCAGAGACTTTCATGTTAGGCTAAAGGGGCCAGTCAGCCTTGTTTTACAAGGATATCATAGTCTTCTTGTCATAGTCTTCTGCTGAAATGGGCCCAACTTAAACCAATGATGACTGGGCCACAGCTGCCAACCAGCAATGTAAGCGAATGCCTTTACTGGTTGAGCCACAGCGTAACTCTCTCACATTGCATGCATTGAAATAAGATCTAATTTTCTCAGAATTCCATACTTACACTCAGCATCTGCAGAATGGTGTGATTTGTGAATGTATTACACCATGCATAGATGAAATCCTTGAATCTGTCTGTCATTGTACCCAACATTAAAATTCCATGTAGAATTCAAAGCAATTATAATATACTGTATGTGTGTGTTTGGAAAGCTTGTCTTGTGAGATATACATATTAGAGTAAGGCTGCATATTATGGAGAAAAAGTCTCCTCACTTAATGTCATGCTTTAAGTAGATACCATGAAATTTTCAAATTAAAAATAAGTTTTCTAAAGTAAAGTGAAACTACAATTTGTGCGGGCTACTGTACAAGATAAAAAGAGTTCCAGTGTACACATTAGTTAAGCATTTCAGTACAGTATGTCTCTGCATTGAAGCTTCTGCAATTACGTGTGTACAGCATTTGTGTGTCTGTAAACATAAAATTTCACAGTACAAGTGTTCTGGCAAAACATTTCCCCCCTGTAGTGATACTGGGGAGGTGCTATGACAACCATGATACACTAGAAGTGATGTTAAAGATATCAGATTGTGGTGTATTATTTAAAATTTGAATTTTTACTGAGGTATCATAGTAACAGTAAATGACTTTATAAATGAAATATATTTATAAAGCATTAATAGTCACACAGATGTGATAAAAGTCATCCTTAGCTTCAGATTAATTGGACCTAAACTTACTCCAGCTCTATTATTTTAACTTTATCATCATTAATAATGTATTAATGAAGATAACTAAAATGAAAGTTATTAATTGTCTTCTAAAAATATACTTATGTATGGAAATTTCTTTAAACTGTTTAGAAATAGATTATTGGTTAGTAAAGTATGGGTCTGAAGACACAGTGCAGGCATCTACCCAAAATTTACACAACCTTTTTCTATTCTAGAGTTATTTTAATGTCTTATCACTGGTATTAATGGACAAAGGGTAGTATCAGGTTATTGACTCAAACTTTAGAAGTCTTTCCTGTGAGACTGAGGTCTACCCTTGCTAACTTTACAGAAATTAACTTGGCAAAGCTAATGCCATCACAACACTTTTGGATTCTCTTCAGTAATGAGAATGGAGGTTAGTTTTTGAACTTCCTTAGACCCTCAGATACAGTATATGAGGGTCAATCCAGGTTTGAAGACAATTGATAGTGTAGGGAAGCCAGTGTAGCTCACTATGTCAATAGGAGAAAGTGGGTGTAATTCACTAAACTCATTTTTGGCATACACAAACGACAGGCTTTTGACATTTCATGATAGGATCATTTGCACAGATCTATATCGTGCATATTAACTTAGCATTATTGTTGTTAATCTTCTTGCAATGTTAATGACATGGTAAAGGATAGCAAAATACATTTAGAATGTATTTTTATGATTAGAAAGGCTTATCATATCATCTTCGCCTACTTCTCCAGCTTCTTTAAAGTTTGGTTTTGATCTTTAAGTATGTCCAAACATCTTTCCTGGCAAGATACAAATTGGACAAAAATCGGAAAGATAACATTTTCTGAAATGAACCTGAGCTGTGTAAAAGCGAGGAAATTACTGGCAGAGGAAGTTACAAAGAAAGAAGGAGGTTAATCAGAAGTAGTGTTCTGAGAAACTACAGAATGTTTCTACAATATACACTTCTTGGTAAAGTAATATACCTTTTTCTCATGGAGTATGTCAGGAAGTATTACCAAGCTGTGTGTGATGAATAACTTAATCTACACTTCAGACTAAGTATGGCAAAATTCAAACACATCGGTTCAAGATGTACTGTAAAAATAGCTGTATGCTGCAACAGTAAACATTTTTACAGTTCAAAGATATTACAGTTAAAATTTGGAGGAATACAAATCTGCATACAGATCACAAAATATTAAGTAATGTGTTTTTGTTTAATGTATTAAGCTGTGCAGCATCCAAGTTCATTCTGTCCTCCTTCATGCATCCTTTAATTCATTTCACTCCAGCACGCATACTACCATGGCTGCATACAGAAGAGTTCTCTAAACCTTTTTAGGTACAAATAAGAATTTTACCAAATTGGTAACATTGAGTATCTATGTACCACTAACAGATTCCTGCATGGATCGTTCATATTCAACAAGAGGAATTAACGTGTCTGGAGCAAATCAACACCTTTTGGCAGCATGAATAAATTGCTTGTCAGTTATAACCACGCACAAGGTGGAATCCACAAATCAAGTTGCCATTCAAATCAAACAACCAGTCATACTACCTTTTCTTGTCTTAATAATAAAAATGCAAATGGGTCATTAATATGATAAATGTGTTCAGTGAACACTGTTTTTGGGCAAGAAGCAGGGACCACCTACAGTATTTCTTCAGGAAAATTAGCTAATGACTGCTTATACAATGCATATATAATATGGTACTATATACTGTGTATGAATCTCACTTGTACAGTACTAATAACATTAGTGAATAATTAAGTGGGGAATTTGGGCATTAATAACAATTAAAAGCATTGGGAAAGACTTTTGAACTTAGTTTATTTGTTATTTTTAGAGAAGATAATCTAAAAAAGGTAATTCAAATTGAATAACTCCATTATTTCTACTTGAAGAATATCAGTATCTAAAAATGTTTGGTTCCTAGTTAATTTTGAACATTGGAAGAGGTGCAGTGTTCCTTATTTTTTATTATTGAGAAGGAGATTTATGGGAATATAACATAAGAAAAAGTTCAAATGAGGAGGCCATTTAGGTCATCTTTCTCATATAGGTTACTAGGATCGATCAGAAGTTCTTGTCCAACCACTCTCCAAAACAGTTGGGTTGCCAAGTTTGACAAAATAGAACTGATGTTTGTTCCAGAACTACAGATCCCTTTGTGTAACAAAGTGCCTCTTGTTCTCAATTTTAAATGTCCTTTCCTTTTGTCTCCACCTTTGTGCTCTGGTTTGTATTTCTCTCTTGATTTTGATGAAGTCCACTGGATAGATTACATCAGTGCCAGTGAGGATTTTGAATATCTGAAGCAGGTCCTTTCCTTATTTTCTCTGTGCAGGACTAAATGATTCTGCTCTTTCTTCCTGTCAGAGAAGGACATTCCATTAAACCCAGGAATAGATCTGGTCTCTTATATAAACTAATTATGTGTTGGCAATATCTATTGAATAACATGGTGACCGAAATTGTACACAGTATTCTATAGGAGCTGATGGCTCTATGTGAAAGTGTGCTTTCTGCTAAACCTGGAGTTTCTTTGTTTCTGGGAACCCCGTGTCCTTTAAAGATCCCCAAGGATTCTTCAACACCTAGTTGGGAGCCATTTGTCTGAAAGAGGTACATGTATCAATACCTAAATCTTTTTCATAGGTACCTGTAGCTTCTTTAAACTCATAGTTTCTTACTTTATATTTGTATTTTGTTTGTGCTACCTTAATGTAAGACTCTGGACTTCTGCCAGGTGTCTGTCCAGTCTTGAATTTTGTAGCTAATCAGTCTATTATGGAATAGCCTGTGATTCTGACTAGTTTACTACTGTACTGTATATACAGTACGAATCTTTACAGAAATTAAGACCAACAGTTCTAATATAGGTCTCTGTGATACTCCACTAAATGCAGTACCCTATGCAATTTGAGAATGCTTCCTTTTTCTGTACTCTGTTAAATAATAGCCAGTTCTTAATCCAAATCCGTGTATTACATTGGATGCCTACTGTATCACATATACATTTAAGTATGATAATTATATTATATTATGATAATCCTTATCAAAAGCCTTCTAAAAAATTAAATATCACATATTTTATTTGTATCCAAATGTTCCTGTTAAATGTTCAAAAGCAAGACCTAAGTTTTCCCAATTCAGGTTGACTAGCAGTGAGTTCCTCTTGCCTTACAGATAATCTGTCTAATTCTAATTATTGTTTCCAAAACCTCGCACGTAATAGAAGTAAGGCTTATTAGTCTATAATTACACGGTTCAATTTTGTCACCCTTTTTATGGATAGGTGCTACATTAGCAATTTTCCAGTCAATGGGTATAATTCTTGCCTTAAGAGACTGCTGGAAGAGTTTTGTTAATGGCCTGTGGATAACATTTCTTGTTTCCTTAAGTACAGACAATAGAATACCATCAGGTCTTGGAGATTTGTTTATCTTAAGTGCTTCTAATACCTGTGACAGTTCTGCCCCTTCAATACTAATGTTATTTAATGTAGGACTTTCTATTTCCCACCCTGAGGCATGTTGTCAGTGTCTTCCTTGGTAAGTACCTGGGTGAAATATTAATTTAATATATTGGACAATTTTCTTTTCATCGTTCCATTATCTCTGAGACATTTTAATTAATCTTTTACTGGAAATTTTTTATTTATTTTAGTCTCCATTGTATTTTTTTTCTCATTCTTGGACTTTCCAATATCCTTTTTTTTTACATGTGGATGTAATTCCTTTCATTATATTCAATCATGTTTTTTTAACTAGTTTTATAAAGTACTTTCCTGCTCCTTAAATGTTTCTTAATTGATTGATTAAACCATTTGGGCCATTGCTTTCCTGACTTTTATGTTCTTTGTCATGGGATGACTGTTCTGTGATTAAAGTAGATTATCTTGATTCATTTTCTGTCCATTCTCTCCCAAGGTGTAAACACTGAATTATCTGGTCTTTTGATGTTTTGTTCTTCTCTTGGGATCCATTTTCTGACATTAGTCCCTTTGTATCTCCTTTATTGATTTTCTTTGGATTCTCTACTGTTCCATTCTAGTTTTTGAATTTTGTTGTAGATCCTTGCCTCTAGCCAAGTGGAACTCATCTCATTCAGATGCAATCTGTCATGTCTGTACAGACAGCCTTTACCCTAGAAAGGTTTCCTGTGGCCAAGTAAAAACAAAGTCTTTTCCAGCACACCGTGTTATCAGCCATGTGTTGTTTTTTATAGGATATCATTTGCAGTTAATCACCTTTTCACAGGAAGCCAGGATTTGCTTCTGTTCCTCAGAGTCATTCAAAAGTCATTGAATTTCTTTCATTTTAGGTGCAAAGTGGAAAGCGTGCTCTGTCTTGACTGTTTCCATGTCTTGGCATGGAGCAGACTTGTTCAATGATGTTATGTTATGTGGGGTTGTCAGGATAAACTCCTGTGTTATCCTTCCTTTGACAACTCATGACAAGCTCACCTCTGACAAATTCTCTGTGTTGGTGTTCTCCTTTTCCCTTACATTATTAATGTATTGAAGGAGTAACTGAAATTTATGGCAGTTTTCTCATATGTTGCTAATGGAAGTTTTAGAGGATGCATCACTCAGGTTGCACATTGCTGATCACAGACATGATATCCATTTTTAATGGATGTATTAACATTTGGACTCTACTCTTTACGTGTCACTGTGCTACTAAACTGCCAATCATTTTGTTTGTGCTCTGAAACTCTAAAGTCACCACCTAGCTGTATTTTCAGTCTACATCTCTAGCCCACCTACCAGTTCTAACTTAATGCATCTTGCCAACAGACTAGATTCTTCAATTATTAATGCACGATTACATAAAAAGCTTGATGTTTTCCTCTAGGAAGGCAAACATTCAAAACTATCAACTATCAACAGCATCTCTGAGAGTTTAAGAGATAACAAACAGCACAGCACAGTTTTCTGATGCTAACTTATACAAGAGCTAAGGACTCCCCGATCGTTGGATCCTGGTGTAGAACTGCACGTTGATATTCTTCTTTCTGATTTGAACATATTTAGTGGATGACACAGATTATTTAGAATCAGAAATGCAGTATGCCACATAACTTACATTTTTGTGTGCAATGCAATTAATGCCGGATGATGTTATTTGTATTTTAATTTCTAATGAATGTATATATACAGTACAATATGGCAGTATAATTCATTCAAATACTGTAAACTGTATGTGATTGCAGTAACCGTAGTCTCATTGATAACAAGTGTAAATTGTTCAGTTCAATCCTGCTTGAACGCAACTGTATCTCCTATAGGGGAAAGTCATTAAACTGTAAAAAAAAAAAAAGACTGCTCTGTCAGAGTGGTATAGAGGGCTGTCCCTGTAGCATTCATGTTTAATATGGCATCAATTGTGAATTTTAATACGAAAGAACACAATACATTATTTTTTCTCCTCAGGTCTTATTAATATCTGAATTCAGGTCTCATTACTATCTGTATTCCGGTGTGTGAGTTGATGTAATTAAGAAAAGAAGGAATATTTGTTCTGAAATTTGAACACAAACTGAACATTAACCTTGGAGAAAAATACATAAGGGGCATTTTGCAGTTTGACTTTAAAATATGGGAGAACATAAAAATTGCTGCTTCTGAAATCAAAATTACAAAGTACATTTGATGGAACAGCAGTTTTTGTTTAACTGAATGACTTACAGCAACTATATTATTGACATACAGTACTGTAGGTCAAAAGAGTATTGTTATAAATGGAAAAAAGGAGCAATATCCAATGTACTGTACATATTCTTTGATACTAAACATAGTGTGGCTCATGGGGGTGGCATAGCATAAATGGCGTAGCTTTTGGACACCATTGTGAGCCATTGTGACTCTGGTATGGATTTTACCCCTTTGAGTATGTATAATATGTAGAAGAACTGGTTATGTACAGTACATTCTGTCTCTTCTGACAGTCTTGACAGACTGTAGAGTTCTGTAACACTTTCAGAATTTAGATAAGATAAGCTCAATTTATTGGCCGTATACAATTTCTTGTATTAGGAATTTGTCTTTTTGCATACCCCAACTTGCACTCCATGAGACACACAAACAGGAAGAGAGAAGCTTGGGGTCAGAGCACAGGGTCAGCCATTAATACAGTGCCTCTGGAGCAGCTGGGGCTAACGGCTTGCTCAGGGGCCCAACGGAGTAGGATTCCTCTGCCAGCCACAGGCTTCGAATAAGCAACCTTCCAGCCACAGGTGCAGATCCTTAGCCACAGAGCCATCGCTCCACCCCTACTGTTACTACTGTTTAAGTACTACTGTTTAAGTAGTAACAACCTGACTTGAGAGCAGTACAGTACTTGGAATACACAGTTCTTCATATTCATCCATTTTTATATCCACTTCTTCTAATTCAGGGTTTCAGGGGAGCTGGAGCCTATCTGCTGGAGTAGGGTTGGAGTAGGGTACACCTTGGATGGGATGCCAATCCACCGAAGGATAGACACACATGTACACACATTTGTGTATGTTCCTTTTCTTTCCTTCCTTTCCTTGCTGAGAAAGCAAATATGCTGGATTGGTGGGAATTTAAGTGGGGAATTAAAAGTTAATGTAGGTTAAAAATGCCTGAGGCTTGATATTGGTAAACTATATTAAAAATATGTAGTGCGGGATGTGAAAAAGCTTCTGAGATTAGATACAGGGTCAATTAAACCTTTATCTAGCAAGAGAAGACATAATCAACATGCAGTTTTTGCATTATTAATGTTTATTGTCTCTGAGCAGCTGAACAGTTTTGTGTCTTTGAATTCTTTGGCAGTGCGTGTGGTGAAATCCTCTCATCGTTTATGCTTATACACAGCTAGAAAGTGTTCTAGCAGGAGTTTGGGAGAGGTGGTGGCAGTGATGCTGCTTTGAATATCGCATAAAAGAGCAAAACGTTCACAAAGGAAAAATATGTTAATCTCTGCTGCTGTATTTCCTGTAGATTATCCAGAAAATCTTTTGTATGTCCACCAAATGAACACAATAACACATTATTATCACTTGATATGTATCTAATACCTAGAGCAGAATGAAAAAGCATTAAATACTTTAATCTAGTATTAATCCTTATCCCCCATACTTTTACTTTTATAATAATGAAAAAATATGAATGTGCACGAAAGACTGTTGCAGTGTGATAATTAATTCATTTAGTTGCCTATATAATTTCCACCTACTACATACCATAACTAAATATTTTGATGTCAGTTGGCACCTTTTTTGATATTTTTGTATACTGTCAGTTATTAGTTGTACTTGACCCAACTATAACAATGGCAAGATCCCACTTGATATCTTCCTTTCTCTTTTTAAAACAAAATACTTGAGCTTTAGACTCATCTCTCTAAAGAGCAATCAGACTAATCCCAAGAGCATGAGTGCTGAGTCTAGGCTTCAAGAACAGAATTATTTTAATGAGGAGGATGGCTCAAAAGTGCACTGCTATCATTCCTCTAATTCTCTGCATAATAACTTCTCTGTCTTCTCAGTTCCAGTCACCCCTTTCAGAGGTCATCATATAAATGGTGAATATCATAACTAGTTAACAATATTAAAATACTGAATGGTATGTATTTCATTTAAATGTTGAAACAAAAATGTACACTTTATTGACTAATTGAAATCTTATTTGTAAGGATTTAAAAATGTATTATTATATTATCTTTTATCTCAAAGCCTGTGCAGTTGTGGCCACTAAGGTGTTAAAAAGATCACTTAAATTTGTCAGAGTCCCAAAATTCATTGTCTTTTGGGAGTGGTCTTTTTCCCTTTGAGCAATGGTGACCAACCATTCTCCTAGCCACAGAACTATGGATAGGAGCCTATCCTTGGGATCACCGTCTGCCTCAATTGTTTAAAGCATTTTTTGCAGTGCAAGACATTCTAACTACTGACCATCTGTGAGCTTCTCAGATCTGGAAACATCTGGATCTGGATCGTGACAGATCTCAGGACTGTCTATTTACATTGCCATCTCACCTTTTTACAGGAATTACTTGAGATTTATGTTCCATGTTGTTGCAAATTAGTTCAATATTCATTCGTTTGACCTGTCTCCGGGTCACCTTGCATCTTCTCAAAGTGCATTGACTCTACCCTGCCCCTACTGTGACAATTGTTTAGTGTTAAACTACCAGGATGACTGATGTATGTGTTCTGTCTTATATTAGAAATGAGAATGATATACTATATATGTATGTATTAGTGAGAATTTAATGTGTTGGTCCGCAGTTGCTTGGTTTGGTTTTACAGGAAACTACAGGTAGTGTAAGAAAATCTCATGCTCAACAGTGACAAAGACTGCAGAAAGGTCTAACAAAAGAGAAAGTGGCAGCATGCCAGAGTCTGTTGCCAACATCATAGTATACTCTCTGTAAAGTAGTCTCAGTGCAATGACCTTAGTGGAACCCAAACTGAAATTTCTCCAGCAAAGCACTACTGCTGAGATGGTCATAAAGTTGGTCAGCAAAACTTTTTGTAATTACTTTGGCTAAAAATGGTATATTGAAGAAAGGATAGTGATTTCCTAAGACCTTGGGAGGAAGATCAAGTTCTTTAGGAAAAGGTCCCACTGCAGAGGGCTTTAAGTCTGAACTCACTGTACCTCATATTAAAGTGGAATAGACTACATTAGTCACTTCAAGACCAAAAATTGTCATGCACTCCTTAAAGAGCCAGGCAGGTCCTAAATTTACAAAAAAACAAGGTCATTTGGAGGCTTAGAATACAGAAGCAGGATATAAAGATGCCAATACAAATTTACTTCTCAAATAAGTAACATACAGTATAACATATGATTTAACTATAGTTGTTTTATTTTAATGCAAAGCTCATATACAGAAAACAGTAGATGTTTTCCAATGTACATTCTGTAAGAGAGCAGGGCCCATACGAAAATAATTATTCACATAAGAATAGTTACAAATAAGAGGAGGTCATTCAGCTCATCACACCTGCTTGGTTGCTACTGGCTAATTTCTTCACATGACTGGCTAGTTTGTTAAAGAACAGCACAGCGATCTGAGTAGAAAGAGTGCATCCTCTTTTAAGTTACAGCAATGGACAGTATTGTAAGACACTTTACTGTACTATACTATAAAGTTTGGAAGAATGCACTAATACACCTTGGTATTTGTCCAGCACAAATTTGCTGTCTACAAATTTAACATGCGCCAGAAAAGCATTTTCCTATTCAGTACACACGTTACAATACAAAAGTACTCCCGCTGAATAAAAGCTTAGTTTTACTCTAACCTCCTTTTCTTCTTCCATCCTGGCTTCCTTGATTTGTTTGCACTCACGGCTGGGCTTTTTTGCAGTTTCTGGTACACTCTGAGCTGGTGATGATTACTCTAATGAATGATTAATTAGGGACCCTGCCGGAGGTGGGAATGGAAATGTTGACCTCTGTGAAGAATGGACAGATGCAGCCCTTCCAGCAGGGGGCAGAACTGACACACAGTCACTGAGATTAACCCCTTAACAGCTGCCTCTAAAGGCTGTCTCTGTACCTTGGCATCCTCAGGGAATGTTGCATGTTTTGAAGAGGTTAGATAAGATTATATAAGCTATTTTAACAGCTGCTTTGATTTAAAAGCTTTAATTTAAAACCTTTAATGCTGCTGTTTATAGAAAACATTTTCAGTTTTGTATAATACACTCCACAGTGAACACAGAGTAGGTTTTGACTGAATATGTTCTATGTTACAACACTAATCTCCTATGAAATAACTTAATTAGAATATGCACCTCAAAAACAAATGCAATCTAATACATAATAACATCTTCTGTACCATAATACCAATCTCACCAATGTACTGTACACAGCACCAGTTATTCTAATATTAATATCAACTTGACACCATCATCGGTCATGATTGAAGAGGACTGTTGATCAGTGAGCATCATTTAATGCCACACTCAAGTGCAGATACTTCTAGAGTCTGATTAAATGGATCACTTTAAGAACCTTATTTAAAGGAAATAAAGAGATTGTCTTCTTAGTAGAGGTCATTATGGCAGTAACTAACAAATAAAGCCAAGTTTTGTTCCCTCCTGTACCAACGACAAACCAGACGATGGCTTGTGGTGTGCCTTTTTTTCCAATATCAAAAGCTCTGTATGCTTCTTGTTCACCTTTTCATCACTCTGCATGCCAGAAGAAATCACTTTACCACAGTGCACTGTATTAGCAAGGTAAGCATGCGAGGACATCTCATTACTGTTGCTTGGAATATTTTACTTCTCTTTAGCAGTAAAGGTTCAGCAGAGCAAACATCTCTTGCTCTTGGTTTTGAATAAAGATCAAAACAATATTCAAAATGGGAGGTAAAAAAAAACTAAAGACGTGGTTAGTAGAATTCAGAGAAGTCAGAGTTGAAATATCCAGGATTCTAACAAAGTCATGTGGTTTAAGTTGTACGATTTATTTTTTATGTTCTGTCAAGAAAAGTGTCAGAAGTCTAACTATAAAATATCCTGCCATTACGTTAATGGATTTGTGTCACCTGGATCATAAAACTCTCCAAAAAAACACAGGAGATACAGCAGGTCTGGTGCAGAGACATTTGCATATGATAGCTCTTTTTTGTGGGAGAGATTCAGACTTAAATTGCTTGTTCAGTTCCACTGCTCTTTTTAACGATGATGTCTGTATTAATAGATTCACAATTATATTGGAATCTGCCTTTTATGTTCACAATTGCTTTTTTAATCATTTTCATCTGTGACGCATTACCTCTGCATGCGAAAATGTTTTTTTCTTAATGAGTAAATATCTGTCAAATTTTGGACTTAAACTGGCCAAGACTTTTGCCTTTGCATTCTTATCTGATTTACTGTATGTCAGGGGGCACGTCCTTGTTAGTAATGTAACCTTGCTGGGCTACATTATATGGTAGTAAGGTAATGTTAGTAATGATACTTCTTATAAAAATGTATTCATCTTAGCTGGTGCAATAATCCAGTTAAGTGGCATTTTAGCTTCTTCTTATTTTCTTAAGACATATGACATATGAGCTGGTTTCAGTCTGCACCACACCGGACATTTATCCTGAAACAGGCTACATGTTGTCAACACAATGTTGTCTGTGGTGAAGTGATACTGGGATGTTGGAAGATTGTTTATGAAGTTTCTTGTGTAAGGAATCTGCAGCTACTAAGGTGTTAAACCTCAAAGGATTCTTTGGAAACTACTTCCAAGCACAAATGTTCTCAGTTACCTCTAATTTAAGATAAAACAGGAGGGATGAGGGATTGCAACAATACAAAGATTTCTGTCCTGTTATGTAAACTACACCACACCACGCAGTCCCCCTCTTAATGTAATACAACTGCCTACTTGCGTTTTTTTTCTCTTTGCTGCTCTTATTTCCTCTGGCATATCTATGACTTTTAAAGTACCTTGAACAAAATAATTTTTGAACTCGAAAGTATTCATAATGTCCAAGGGAGCCGCTATGTTAGAAATATGCAAGTGATAACAGTAAACGGATCCCGATATACTGTACAAGTTGAATAAAAGCACGCACAAAAAAGCTCTGCTTAACGCACCATCATTAAACTCAAACCTTTGTACTTTCTTTTTTATGAATTCTCATACTATGTGCCTTAACTGGCAAAGTCAGATGTTGTTAATGAAGGCAAATGCTGATGGAGAAAGTGTTTTTGTATAAAAATAAAAAAAAAAACATTATGTAGCTAGCTTAGTTATTTTGCTCTTGTATTGTATGTCTCAGTGTGTCTGGGTGTACTGAGCTCTTCCCTTGGTGAACATTGTGGTTTCTAATGATAAACAGCGGGTACACTTGACCTGTAATTTCCCTTATTATAATTCATTGTGTGCTGTATAATTATTGCCCTGTGCCACGTCTCTTTCTCATTGTTCAAGGCACGGCATGAAATCTTAATATTATTGTTATTATTGTTTGTGTCCTTGTTGGTTTTGTGATTTTGATCTCTCTAGCTTCTCTGAGGCAGGCTGTCTAATTGTGTAACAGTGACAGCCCACGATGTTATTCTTAAACGATCTAAGCCACTGAGCTGTTCTTTGCTGTCTATGCCCCCGCTGTAGAAACGGGAGCTTTCAGTGGCTGGGTTCATTGAAATTAAGGGCCAGTTACCTCTGATGTGTCTTTCCTTAATTATAGTCTATTACTGGATTCCTTTCGTAGTTGTAATCGACATTAAAAATGGCAAAACTGAACATATTCTGTAATGCTAAGAGTAGAATTACAAAACATCTCATCTGGATTTTTTGGGTTCTCAAAACAAAAGAAAGAGACTTGTGAGAAACACCACTGTGAACATGGGAGGTCAACATGGCATGACAGAAAGTGTCTTTAATGTTTCATCTCAAATTTGGTAAATTGGAGGTGTTACAGTATATTATTCTGAAAGTTCATTTTACAATTCCTCTTATACTCTTCTAAACTGTATTTTAGTAACTTTCCATTGGTTTCTCCATGACTACAGTATATTCTGCATTTTGTTTTCTGTAGTTTCCCATTTTTTTTTCTTTTATCTATTAGCTGTTTTGGATTTGTCTATTCATGGTTTAGTGGGCTTTAATCCTATTACCCTCACATGACCACAGAGTAGGACCACGCATGTTTTGTTTGAAACAACAGCAGCGGGGCATGCTCACACCTCAAATACCACATTGTCCATAGAAGCATGATACCTAACACTCTTTACTCACACCCTATGGATACCCTGCTTTGTGATGACCACCCAACCCCATGGTACAGTAGCTCTTGGCCAGTCATACATCACTGCTAGTGGATCTTGTTTTAACTGGCTACTGACATAGTCCAGACTGGAAACACCAGTGTCTGAATTGTAGGGTGCAATCCCTACACCAGATAAGCCCTAAGGTACTTCTAACTACAGTATGTAAGAGACCTCACTATGCTTTAATCATGATTTAAAATTTTATTATGCTTTACTTTGGCATTTTTACCATGGTGTTTTTACTTGCTTAATTTAGCACCAGTCATGGACAGTCCAACCCCTTTTAAGGATGTTGACATGAAACATACAGTACATTCAAGGATGCAGATAAATTAGAGAGCTTGAAAATCTGATTGGAGTATTATAATGTGCATTGGAAAAAGACGGTTAAGATATGTCTGTGATCACTTTGGTTTTCTAAAAATGAAAATGCAATTTGAAGAGCTGGTCTTGTGTTTGATGAATCTTCAAAAGCCCCTTTGTTAAGTGAAAAGGGTGCAGTTCAGTCACATCCACAAAAGACGACAAGAGGAAAAACAAAGAGGAATATTTTCCTGCACTGCTACCCATTTAAAACATTCATCAGTCTCACACTTCACTGACATTATATTATCAGGACATAGCCAATCTCAGGCAGAATGCTGCTGGCTGATCTGGTTTGACGGTTGCATTTACTGCTTGAAAAGAGCTAAATTTCGGCTTTGAAAACTGCAATATTCTTTGGCAAACGGAGGTTTTAGCAGGTATGCTCTTATCGCAGATCAGCCACAATAGAAGGAGGGCTATTGACCTTATGCTGAGATGTGAAGAAGTGGTAGTGGAGTGTAATTCAAAGTGGCATGGTTATCAAGTGAGCTTTCCTATGTGCACTGCTATTGAATGTCCACTACATGATTACATTATGTTCACTGCTGTGTGCTGTGGCAGAAACACATGGAAGGTTTTTTGAAAGATATCCCATCTGAATTCAATAAAAGTCTCTTTAACAATATCATAACAAGTTTAGATGGCTCAGTTAATCCATTTGCCTTTTCTTTTAGGAACCCATATTAAGCTTTGCTCGCAGGTTAAATGGTCTTTATTGTCCCATTTGTACAGTAATCATATTGGTGTGTTGTTGCTGGTGAAGATTGGGTGAATTTTAACAAATGTTTAAGCTTACTCACCTTCATACTCAATTCGATCAATTTTCCAGGTTCCTGCCTGTTGAGGATATTGGAATTAAATTTGGGAATGGGATGCACTGTCAGCGTGTTGTTAACCACAAAATCTAGAATTGTCATAGAGTATACTCCAGACAATAGGATATTGCCACTCCTAAGGTGAAGGACTTGTACAGTATATGTATATCAACTAAGATGCCTGTTAGGAACAATACATCTTACAAGGACACCTTATACTGTATCATTAGGAGATATAGAGCTGTCATACCTCTCTATACATGTACTTCCTCTTTTGTGTTCTCATACAGTATTTGCACCTCAGAGCTCTATACTCTTTGATGTCTCCTTGCACCTTTTATTGTAATCTGTGCTTGAATACACCTACAGTACCTATACTGATAAACATGAAAAATATGTTGATTATTGATTCCAGAACCACACAGTTTCAAGGCTCTAGTACCTGGATGTAACTGGTCCTATGATCTGCATAATGATTTTAGAGATGGCACAGCATCACACAACAGTATTGCTTGAAGACATTGTCTCTTTTAAGGAGAAAATTCTGCAAGCCAAAAAGATGACCATTACCTAATTTAAGAATGTTACGGTTACAGGAATAACCTGACATTCTTGTAACTTTTTGGAATAGACAAAGCAGTGTCACTGTTCTTCCTGGCCGTGAATTCAGTGACTGATGATAAACTGCCACTTGTGGGTTAGAGAGTGACATTTTGAAGAGGTGGGCCTTTCTCTTTCATTAGCCATCATCCATTAGACACAAACCCACTATTTTAATTTTGAGGTCTTGATTAGGAAGCAAACACTAATATTTCTTGAGAGCATAAAATGGAAATTTAAGACCCTTCCAGTTTATTCCGTCTGTTCCCTGATTCTCCATAGAATAGTTGGGAAGGGTAATCATATTCTAAGATTTTTTCTAAAAACAAAACTACACTAATCAGACTTAAATGTTCTGCGTTTGCATAATCATTAATTGTTTTTGTGGGAAATTCTTAAATTACAGAAATTAAACTTATTCTACAGATAAATAATTGTGCTCCTAAAGGAGGCTAACTCATTAGAGAATTCATCAGAAAATGTAAAGAAAAAACAGAAATAGGCATCAAAATATAGAAATAAACTATAAAAGAAAATTTTGATTTGTGTTCTAGTTATGGTAATAACACACACCTGAATTACCTTGCATTGATGTTTTTAGTGTTCATCACAGTGACATCGGGAATTCTGAACACAGTCTATCCTTTTAAAAGACATTCTTGCTTGTAAAATGTATACTGTACCTTCCATGATTTTTGTGATTAATATTTTCCTTGTGTTTTAATTGAAACGGCAAATGTGCAATGAAATTTAATTGTGTTTTCATTTGATTTCTTAGTTCTTTGGCAAACATAGCATTAAAAGTCTCAGTATTGTTACCATATTTATGTCACAAATGGGCCTCAGCCTTCCACGGAGTGTTGCTGATTAGACATTATGCAGTGTGGTGTAACCCGAGAAAAGAGGAGGCGGACATCAGGGAAAACACACAAGGGTTTATTCGCGAAGGTAGATCTCAGTGACAACAGGTGCTCCGGTGAACAGGGGAAAACAGTGCATCCAGGTACTTGAACTTGCACTTTATTGCCATATGTAACCGGTACTGGTACAATGGAATTCTTACTTACAGAAAGTCTCTCGATTGTAAAACAAGTGTAAAAAACAAAACAAAGTACAAACAGTGCATCAAGACAATATACAAACAAACAGTAGACAATGTACAAGTAAACATGTAGACAGTTTGAATGTAAACAATACAGACGTGTAAACAATGACTGGAGATGTGCAATAAATAAGAAATCATAATGAGGTAGATGGTGATGGTGTAGGTGTGGTCCGAGGGGGATGGTTAAATGTGTTCGCCAATCTCACTGCTTGTGGATAGAAGCTATTGAAGAATCTAGTGGTAAGTGTCCATATGCTCTTACTGTATATCTCTTGCCTGAGGGCAGTGGGGTGAAGAGCTCATGCTCGGGGTGGTGACTATCTAATCCATGGGAGTAAATCAGTGCCCAGTCCAATAATCCTAAACTGGGCGATCCATCCAACCAGACCGTCACAGGGAAATCAGGAACAGTCCAAGAAAATACGGGGCCCGGTCCTCCAGAACCCAGGGGGCGTGATGCCTCTGGCAAGGCCTGTGCCCTCAGACGACTCCGCGGTCTGGTTATAGACGAGGCTCTGGACATCCGTGTCCTGACGCTGAGCTCTGAGTATCGGAAGCTCTAGGCTTATATATCAACACTGATTCTTAACACCTGGAAATAATACGTCAATCAAACTAGGACTCGGGAACTTGGAGCGCCCCCTAGAGGAAAGGATGCTAAACCCTAACAATTTATATACAGTATAAGAGCTTAAGATTTTAATGCTGTCAAATTTACAGAGTAGAGAAATGACTATGGTCATTACATGGCAATAAAGGTCACTACTAAAGCTCATAGAACAATGTTAAAAATCAGTCAAAAGAAATAAATGCCAGTAGTGTATATACTGTATTTAAAAAACATTAAAGAAGTCTGAATTGAGAAAACACAATAAAATAGTTTAAAATACTATAAAAGTGTTCAGTTACACATTTAAGTATTTTATGAAGGTTGAAGTTTTAGAGTCAAAAAGTAAAAGATATGTAAAGTAATCAGAATTGTGGACATAAATTGAAAGTGAACAAATTTTATAGGAATGGCACTAAACTCCAATTCTGTTTTAGCTGATATAAAAGTAATATTGTATGTAGAATTAAAATTCAGCTAAGGACAGATTAGATTTATGTATCACTGAAGAGGGTAGAGAGCGTTTTCATGACTGAGAATGAAAAACTATTGACCGTGAAAGAATAGGATGAACCGTAAACTTAGGTCACTGTGATGCTGTAGAATAATACAGAAACCTGACATGTGAGAGGGAGAATGTTTTTTCTGTATCAAACTTTCAGGCAACATTAATTAAGTTATCTCTTCTTTTTCTAATTGAGTATTCAGAGATAATGAGTTTGAGGTTACAGCAATTATTTCTTTTTAAAATATGGTAAACCTAAATTTGTACTAGTTTGGGGTTAACTTGAATTACTGTGGTTTCACTTCATTCACAAGAAAGCGTAAATTAAATTGTGTTAAATTAAGTAACTGTAATGCAGTACTTTCTGTGCTTTTCAATATGCAAAGAAAATTTTGATGCAATGATCATATTACTGATCCTGCTAATCACAGCATTCTTCTACAGTAACACCTTGTTTGGTCCTTTCTCTCATTCTCTTAGCTGTGTAATGCCATCTCCCAGCTTGTGGGCTTTAAACTGATGCTAAATCATTATTTAGTTAATTGTAGAAGCATGACAGAGTGCTAATAAATATTGATATGAATTATTCAAACCATATGTAGGTTGATGATTGCTCATAATAGCGACAGAAACTATTACACAATGCGGAATTAAAGCACTACAAATTGAAAAAGAAAAGTGGACCATAAATACTTCTGAAATCTACTAATGAAAATCATTATTATAAATTTATAAAAATCTGTGTGGGATATTTCAAATTGGCACTTGCTCAACTAGACATCCTTAGTGCCGCAGGACAACAAAATATAATGGGGTCTTTTTTTATCCACATAAAAGGAAAAGGTTCTTTGCATTCCACACAGAATTGATTCTTCCATTTACTTCACTTCTTACAATTTAATTTCCAATGAGTAAATAATGTTGAGGACATCGACAGATTAATAAATGCCTTTTGTATCTGTGTGTATACAGCTATGTGATCGAGGAAGGCACTCACGTTGTTGCTGTTTTTTTAAACCTTTGATAATTTATTAGTTTTCTTCGACTGTAATTTTTAATATACCCTTTCATAAGCTTGTTATACTAATATTATGTGATCATAAGTGCTATTAATGTAACCTTTATAAAAACTTTTATTAATCCGATCAAAGATTGAATCCATTCTCTAGCCTTTTTATCTTCAGTAATAAAAAAAGAGTAAGTGGTCTTCTAAAGCAAATTTCAGTGAAATTGCTCTTCTTGCATACTGTATTACCACACTGTGACTAAAGTGTGTCTTTTGTCATGGCAGTTTCACTCATGTCCTGATTTTCTAAACCTGGCAAAGAAAGGACGGCACATATACCTACTACAGTTACATGAAAATTGAAGTCACAGTTTGTGAAATTAATTTCCTTAAAAGGTACTGTATAATATAAAAAAGAGCATATAACAAAAATATATGTAAAATTTAATATTCACCTGCTTCCCTAAATCCAAACCTCTATGAGATCTTTACTTTATGGTGAAATTTTATCTTTATATGGGAATGGCAATGTTTAAAGAAAGCATTAAAGAACTCATAGCCATCATTGTTATGTCCACTGATTTTTATTGATAGGGCCTCATAAAGTCAAGGCACTTGCATGAGCAAAACATAATCTTCAGAGAATAAAAAACCTCAAAATCTCTTCATCGGTGAGGCAGGTCAAAAACTGTCTTCATTAAGAAAACATTAAAAGACATTGATTTACTTCTGATTGTACTTATTTTCAAAGTATCTATCACCAGTGAATGTTCAGACTCATAGTGTTTTTTCTTCCATTGGCCTTTTATGCTCACTGCAATGTGTTTTAGTGTGTTTCCTCGTATACCACTTATACAGTGAATGTCATGTTAAAGCTCATCATACATGGAATACAATTGCTAAAAGAAGAAATGCAAGGGGCTCCTATAATATCTGCTTAGTTATTGTTTTAACCTACAATATATTTCTGGTAATATCTGAACGCAGAGGATCATTAAGAAATAGCAACAGAAGTGTGGCAAATAAAAGCTTTATTAGACATCAGCGGAGTGCACGTTAGTGTATTTCCTAAATGAAAAAAAAGAAAACAATCTTCTTAATTGGCTTCTTAAAGCCTGAAGAATGGGAAGATTTTATTGGCCTTGAAGGAAGTGGAAGGAAGAGGGTGGGGGAGGGGAGAGTTGAGTGACCGACAGCTTTGTTTAATTCTGACAGTTTTCCAGTGTGATTGGGAGGGGATGTGTGTTGTGAGTGGAATGAGATTGCGGCATGCACTGGGCTGGCTGATGAAGCCATTACATTGCTTCCTCTCCAACACTCAATCATTGTGACACATCAATAGGAGCACAAGATGGTCATTCTTCAAAACGCAACCAGCCCACCTTGCCCACAGTCCTAATCGCTACAATCATTCAGCGTGAAATCTAAGCCCCTGCCCCCCTCCTGCTTCCTGCCAGGCTTTCATCTCCAAGAGCTGAGATCTGCTCTCACCTCTCTGACCACACTGTCACATGCTAAGCTCACAGGAGATAGCACAGACCTATCTTTCAGTCCAGGCCTGTTAGTGCACTGTTTTCTCTTTTCAGCATTGGTCATTGCCCTGTGCCCACTGCCACAGATGGAAAGGGACATCAGAGATGTAGGACACCGATGGTTCCTGACACTTTAGTTAGCAGAAATAACATCTCCCTCATTTCCAACATTAAATAATAACCCGCTATGACAAAAATGTCTAAGCCACCTGTTTGAGCAGATGGACAAAGGAGTAAGAATGAGATGGAAAGCTTCAAGGTGCTTAAAGTGCTTAGAAATTTATGTGACCTCTTCAACCAACTGGCTTAGAAATCTACACACCAAGGAATAATCATTTTTTTTTTATTTCAATCAATTTGTTTTGTATTTTCTGTACCAGAGAGCACACAGTGCATTGTTAGGGTATAAAATCACCAGCATACCTTATGCTGGCATGTCTTGTCTTTGTCCATGAGGATATATTCTCTATGGGCCCATTTGTAAGGGCTCCAAATGTCATTGTTCTAAGGTGCACGGTTTTCAAGGACACATGATTTTTTTAGTAGGCCAACTCATTTCGTAGGCATTCGTAGGCATTTCGTAGGCATTCAATTCTCCTTGTCCCTTGGCCACATTTCTCAAATAACTACATCATAAAAAGGTTGAATTAAGAAGTCACAGGAAAACACACATTTTTAACAAATATTTGAATGTAGGGAACAAGCACAATTGGAAAAGACATGACTATAAAATTAACTTGGACCTGCTTACGGTGTGAGAATGTAAGAACTCATCCTTTCACAGTTGCATGATTTTTTCACAGTTGCAAACATGAAGACTGGGCTCTGTATGTCTACATTTTTATATAGCATTCATTGCGCTTCTTAAAACCCTCTGTGAAGATTATCTGGTGGCTGAGTTTCAACTTCAGCTATTAAAAAAACATTTAATAATAAACTAAACAGAACTCTCATTTGATAGGCCTTCCTAAAACATCAGCTCCATCTGGAAAACATTGCAGAAAATAACATTCATGATCAATTTGCTCTTGCGATTATGGTAATTAAAGTATAAATATGAATTGAGGGTTTATTTCTTCCTGTTACAGATGCAATCAAAGAGGAGAATTCTTGCAGTAGCAGACAAACCAAAGGCAATGCAGGCAGAGCTTTGAAAGTGATATTAACATTTCATGATAGTGTAACTGACAGGCTGGTTATGGCTCAGAAACATGGAATCCATTAGTAGCCTCCTAAAAATCAATATGTTTTAGTGAAATTGTCAAACAAGTAATCATCATTTTCCAATTTTTCTCCATCTTTAATCTGTTTTTGTTAATGTTTAAGCCTCTATGAATGTCTGGCTTCCTTCAAATAAGCAGCTTGCTGTCAATTTGTGTTTCAATGGACAAGCAAATGGATCAAGCCTTACACTGTTTATGAAATGAGATAGTCAGAGGAAGAATGGATATTTGTTTAATGGTTGTTTAATTTAAAGATTCATGGGCTGTCTTTGCGTTGGATCTCATGTGGTTGTTTCCATCTTATTAAAACCTACTTTAAGTTTTGGAGGGCTATTGGACTTATTTTTCATGTTAAATAAATGTATCTAAGCAGTGTGTATAAAATAGGTGTGTGCTGGACAAAGAGGCACTGTATCCTTTTATTAATTTATGGAATTTTTCAGAGATTCAAAAACAGATTTAATGCAGGTTTAAATGAAAATCTTAAACTAACTTTTCTTAGGTTTGCAAATGTACATTTAATGATGAAATCTACAGGAAAATTGTGTGTTATTGATTTCATCCTCTGTGAAATCTTTGGAATATTTAAAAATTGCCCATTTTTTCACCTTACATCAGTTGGTGGAGTAGAATGGAATATCTTTATTTTGTCCTGGTTTCATATTCATCATCTGTGGCTGTGCTAATTGAACAGTATAACTGAACACTTCTAACTAGGTCTCTTAAAGAACCAGGAGAACTCAGTAGCTTTGTACACCATGAATTAAAAAAAATACAAGCTTGTTATTAGCGTAACTGGAAGTTGTTTCATTACATTATGGTTTTAATGTCTATGGTCTGCAATGTGGAACTGTTAGGAGTTTGTGATGTGTTTTTTACAGTGATAAAGTAACACTTTTTTGTTACATTTAATTTACACTCATACTTATTTCTTATAAATTTTAATTATCTTGTTACATACAGTTGTGAAGTTCATCAGTAATAAAGGATTTGGGAAAACTCATATTTGAACCCTGTGTTGTTGCCTCACAGTTCTTCGGTCCTGAGTTCAATTCCAGACTGAGGTGTTTTCGGTGTGGAGTTTGCATGGTTTTTCTCTATCTAGTTTCCTCTCACTTTAGAAAGACATTGACTTTAACCAACTGTAGGTTCTTTAGTGTCTCAAGTTTGTAACTGGTTTGTAGTTCCACCTGGACTAAACTTTACTACTGTACAACCTTTACTTGAAGTGAACAGCTCTCAGATAATACGGTACAGTACATGTACATGGGAACTTAAAGAAATAACTCTTCACCATGGTTTAGATGTTGATTATGCCCTAGCCATAAACAATAATTAATGTTTCTCACAATGTTTCTGAGCATTAATAAGTCATCAAAAAGAAAAGACATATACTGTACAATTTACGGTATATAAAAAGAAGTTAGAAGACACCCGCGTGCATGTAAACCTCACTTTTAATGAATAAAAGCCTCACAAAGTTTTGGTTTATTCTAAAATAGCCACTGGTGCAGTTTTAATTAATATTTCACTGAAAAAGTTTGTCAATAAAAACAAATTATATTTTTTAATTAATATTTCACTGAAAAAGTTTGCCAATGAAAACAAATTATGTAAGCACACAAATTATGTATAAACATAATGTAGATTGTGGCTGCATAAGCTTTGAAGTGGAAGAAAAAAGTAAATGATGTACAATTTACAATATACTGTATATATATATTTAATGATCACATTTTCATTGCCATCCTAGAGCAGAATATTGCTCTATTAGGACTGTCAGTAATTCTTTTTTCATTAGAAGCAAAGTAAATGAAACAAGCAAAAGAAATGTTTTGAAGTTTCTTGTGTGTCTGTGAATTATGAAGAGATGACCTTCTGAGTTCCTTTTGTTTCAGTTTATAGACCATGTTGGTTTCACTTCAGTTCACAGTTGTTGAACAGTTCCTCCTTGAGTTGCAGCAAGTTGATGGTGAGTAGATGCTTGGTTAGCTGTGCGAATCCAGGAGACGAGCTGAGTTTGTAGAGGGATGAAGGTTGAGAAGATGTTAGGAGAGGGGTTTCGTAGCTCTTTTAACTTAGGAAGATTTCATAACTTTTTTTCACTTTAAATTAAAGTTTAAAAAAACAACTAAAATGTAAATTAAATTATAGTAATCATATTGATGGTATCCTTTTTTTTTATAGGGACATTTTAGAATCAATACTTGTGATTCAATAGAATCAAAAAGAATGTTCTACTACTGTTCCCAGTTCAAACTTTTTGAAGAAGATATTTGTTAGGTTAGGAGTAGAATAGAGTGACACCTAATGCTGTTCAGCAGGGTACCCTAGAGATCATACTGACATGGACCACAGTGACTATTCAGAAACTAAGGGAAACAAAGTGTAAAAATCCTTAAGGACAACCTTTTACTTCTCTGTTTAATTTGTTGCTGAAGGGCAAAAAATGAACAGATTAATTTCTTTTTGTTTTGCTTATTTCTTCTTTTTCATATCAAATGGATCTTGTGTATTTTTAAGATAATTTATTTGGTATGTAACCAAAATAATTCTGCCTTCTGGAATCTTATTTAAATCTTTCTTACTGTGACTGGGTTTGCACAAGTGGCAGTGTACTTTTGGCAGGCCACTGCCCAGGTGGTGCTGAGATTTACTCAGCCAGGGTTCTTGGTACAATGAATTGTCGGGAAGTACTGTATGCAGGAACGTATGCTCCTCCAATTGGCTGTCAGGTGCTTGCATGGCGTTGAAAGATGAATGTCTCAATGGGTGGGCAGGTTGTGTGAAAATGCCAGCCCTTCTGCATTCTCCCCATCTCTCAATGCACTCCAGAAGTCTTTGCTCTGAGCAGAGACATGAAGAAACAACTGGCGATTTCAAAGGGAGTGCATAAAGTGAAAGCGACAAAAAAAGTGGTCAGACTACTTACAGATAAAGACTAGAAGAAAAAGAACCTTGTGTACTTTGAGTCACACTGTGACTTTGCTGAGCCTTTTTCCGCTCTGCGGAAAGTGGTAAGGGGAATGTGTTCGTTTTTACATTCATTTCCAAATAGTCAATTTCAGGGCCTGTTATCCATCATCCCCAGGCATTTACAGATTTACATAAAACTGTTTTCTGCAGAAGCATGAATCATAATAAATGTCTGAACTTCTTTATCCATGGTCAATGTTGTTATTTATGTACAGGGTAACAGTAAAGTTGAATGGGTAATACCCTCTTCAGATCATAAAACAGTGGATGCAGTAGCACCCTTTTATATCGTGCTTGTATGTTTAAAGTCTCGGTCTTGGCTTTTATCTTCTGCCCTGTGCCTTCTGTCCCATGGGCTTTTGCTATTCTTGTCATGGTCTTTTTAGCCAAGACAGCTTACAGCAGTATTGCAAAACAAGTCAAAAAGCTCAGCAGATTACAGACAACCCAGAACAATGTATTACGCGATTATAATTAAGTAATTACTGACACAGCATGATGGCTTTACAGGTTCTCTACTATGCATTTACATGGAGCAGAACTTTATTGGGTGATGATGTTTTGATTTTGAATATTGGTTTGCAGTTTGAAATGCAGTGGGTCAAATTTACTAAAGAAGTAAACTACTTCTGCACTTAAAATAAAGCCACAGTAAGACTATTTAAAAAAAAAATCCTAAAGTTGATTTTAACTTCTAAATGTAAATATATACAGTGTAATCAAGTTCTGTATTTTTAGCCTCTTTTACAGTGTTTTGCAATGTTTCATAATGAAATACAGTACTAACCTGTTTGTGATAATAACAAATAGCTGCTAAATACTATGTGTGCATGGGAGCTGGATTCTATTTATAAAGTATGACATTTTCCTTCTAGTTTTGATACTTCTTCCTTTTAAAGTAGTTTGCTTAGCAGACCCTTAATTAACAGGTTTAAAAATAGCAATTTCATTCACTCTATCTTTATTCTGTAGCGTATGGACACAGCATAGTCAGGAGCTGGGGTTTTTTTTTGCTATAAAATAACTCAGCAACCATCCATTTTATAGAACTTAAGAAAAGGTTCTGCAGTGTATTTTTTCATATTACAGCTCTCCAGTCAGCGCAGTTACACAATGCAGTGCTTCCAGCTACTTAGTAATCAGATTATAGTTAAGATTTTTTCCCTTTAATATTCCTTTTTTAAAGCTGTCATTTCACTTTCACAGCTTAAAGGCAAATGGCAGTCAGGGCTGGCGATTTTTTTAACCCTCTGCACATTCTCACAGCTACTTGGATTGTCTAAGAGGTCCTAAAATTTTATCAGCAAGCCTTTCAATACTATGGGCCCCAGGCCACAGGAATACAGAGTGTACATTAATTTTCGTTTGTTTGACTCACAAAAAAACACCTATATTCTTTGTTCCTGGTACACCAGCACAGTTTTGTGCAGGGATGGGATCAGAGGTCTATGGTTGTGTGTAGTGGACCCAATTTATAGACAAGAGAATCTGAATTTTGAAACCAAAATATGAATGCATACAGTGCCAAACCTAGCATTAAGCCTCTAGCTACCCACGGTGATAATCATCCAAGCCAATCTGACCCACTTTGCCTTCAGTATCCAGTAATGCCATGCATAGTTCTCTGCCAGCCTACCCACTCATAATATAGTGCACTGCAAATCCATGGAAAACACCTTATCATGCACCCACTGCTTCCTCAGCATTAATCTAGAACAACAGACGAAGAAAAAAAACAACATCCCACAAACCAGTAAGGCAAGGGCAAATTCTTCTCCCACTAAAACAGCTGAATTGAATCTTGTGTTTAGCAATAGGCCTCCCACATACTGTGCCGGCCCATGAGCTCCACTCCCACATCCCTGTATCACAGCTGAAGCTCTACAGTGCTTTACTCCCACAGTGTACTGTATGAGAATCATTAGTTTTGACAAGGGCTTTTCTATGAGTAATCCGCTGTATAAGAAGTGAATGCTGTGCATTTGAATAATGTGTTTGTATGTACAGTAAATGTGCGGCTTTTTCATGTCTCTTGTGTTTGTGTAATTATTGTGTGTCTGTGCAGTTGCTGACAACAGCTTTCACACAGTTTTCAAAAATTGCAAATGGGTTTTGGAAACGTCTGTTCTTACCGAGAACACAAAAACATAACATGACTTAACAAGATAAACACTTGGTTTTAGTTAGTTTACTGCTAATGTAATGCTTACAGATTTCATTTTTGTTTGTCATATGTCAGTTTTCATAAACATTGAATTTAGATAGAATGCCTTGACAAAAACATTATAATTAAAATGTAGGCATTGCAATGCAAACGTTTATGTGCAGTGTTATTCTATGATGATGAGGGTGTCAAGTGACTCTTTTTAATTTGTCACTATTGTCTCTGACAATGCTGGCTTTAATTTCCATTGCAGGAAAGTGCTCTTACCTCTTCTAATGTGCTTTTCCTTTGGTGCCTGCCCAAAACACACCTGTAAAGTTCATTTAAAACTCAGGCACTGAAAGACAAAATCTGTCAAATTCAACTACTGTATTTTCCTCTGCACCCTTATTAGTGCCACCTTTTAAAACTAAATGAATAAACTAATTAAATTTAATGATCATTTAACCTTGAGGTTGTTAAGACTAAAGTCAACATACTGTGTAAGCATATATGTTTAATAAGAAAAACCTTTCAACCACACCTTCTTGGATTTTAATGACCCTGTAATTAACATCCCAGTGGCAGTAATTGGTGTCTGGTGATGAATTTATTTCAATGTTGAGTTTCTTGTGAGAGAGCCTTTCATTCTCGTACTTGGATTTACTGTGGCTGACGTTTTGAAGATTTTTGCACAGCTACTGTATATCTTGCTTCAATGGAAGTTTGAGTTGTGTGTGTGTTCTTCATTCTAGGCAATGCAACAGTTAATGAGATGGTGTAACTGAGCAGATTACAAGAAGCCGTATCTATAGTATCTCATTGAACAGAATTGGTCTGGTGGATAAAAGGGTTATTTATTTTGAGTGCACATTGTCTCATTGACTTTTGTGGTGTCATAAGGACCAAATGAAGCTAATGGACCTCTTTGGATTTATGAAATAAATAATAAAAGTTATCTGATCCCATAATTCCATATTCCTGGCATTGCACCTGTCAGTATAACCAGATGGAATGTTAGATTCTTTTTTCTCATGACTTTGTTAGAAGGAATGTACTTTGATTTAACTGGCAAGGGAGAGTGAAGTTATATATTTATTCGCTGCTCTCAGCTGATTATAAAATAAGCCTTTTCCCAAGATAAAAGTGACAATTAGGAAAGACAGAAATGGACAGATTTTAAAGATTACACCTTGTAATCATTCTGTTTCATTGTGATTAATGTGCAGCAAGATTGAGAGGTGTAAGATATACAGTAATAGCCAAAAAGGTATTTGTTTAAAGTTGTATGATGGCTAGAAAACAAACCTGAATATAATTTAATAAATTGAAATAAACAACTTGAGAAATTGATGCATAATCAGTTTCAACAATTTAGCACTTAAAAAAGAGTAGTTTTTAAGGTGACCTTCTAAGGAATTCAGACCAAAGGAGATTAAAACAAATTCCCACTGTGCCATTCAAAGCTATTACTGCCTGTATTCATTTGTGTTTTCTGTCTTGATTGTTTTTTTTAATGATTTTATTTTTTTGCTGCAGCTATAAATGCAACATTCTATTCTAAAATTAAAGTCACATATGGCAGTTTTTTTTTTGCTAATGAAACTGTAGATGAACCAGACACTGTAAAAACTGAATACATAAATGAGTGTTTTTGTTGCTTTTGGAGAACCATTATTTTAATAAAACCCAAATTGCATTGAACAAAAATAAACACCCCCGCAGAAAAAAAAAATCTGACAAGTAGGAAAACCATCTGGGTTTCTTCATAACTTCTCCAAATGTTGTTTGTATAACTTCTTTTCAAATGTCCCAAGGCACTTTGCAGTACAGTGGAGTCCCAGATGAAAGGAATATTATTGAATTAGGTTGAAAAAATACTGATACTTCAAGGATTATGTAGGAAAACACAAGAATGTCTCTCATAGGACCCTAATCTAATCTTAGCGAACCAGCCAGTTTGGATTCACTAAACTCTGGAGGCTTGCTTACATGTTGTGCAAGGTCATAGATGAAGTAGGCTTGTCTTTATTGACCCTACACAGAGCATCATAAAACTAGGGCATGCAGTCTCACTAAAAGTCTGTTTACAGGTGTGTCATTCAATGGCTCACCTGCAATTAATGAATATGAAAACACAAACTGCACATTCTGTAGCACAGTGCATCTGAGCAGCATTTTATGGTTTTACAGTTGGGAGGGAATGGTCACATTTACATGTGCGCAGGCACCAAAACACCTTGCAGGGGGGTTATAATTGAAGCTTGGTCAAAAAGTCAAGTCCTCAATCTACTACTAAAAAACTTCTACTACCCACTCAAACTCACAGCACCTGGGCCATGAAGCTCAGCTTACACTCAAAGTTAAGCAACTCTGAAACCCAGTCAGTATTTTTTCTTTTACTAAATACTCAGTTCACTTCCTATAGTTAAGGAATTGACTTGCACTGGAATATACTGCAAAGTGTAGATCCTGTATTCGTTCGAGGAAGTGCAGGTAGAGGTAGGTAGAGGAGTTTATTGCCATACTGTATGTACAGTACACTGGAATTCTTATTCATGCTGATCTCTCAGGGCATATACTGTATAGTACAGCAGATGACACAGTACAACAGACAACACCACACAATGTAGACTGCACATTACAACATAAAACACAATACAGCCAGAGCCATAAATATGTACTATTGAAAGAAAAAAAACATGGTAGACCATGCAAAAAGTGCATAGTGCAGACGTGCATTGAGTCTGAGACATTGAAGTTAGCTGTTAAGGATGTGAACTGCAGTAAGGTACTGCACCACTTTACCCAATTGGTGATACTATGTTGTTGAATGCAGATTTCCTGGGGTGCTTTCAAGAAACAGCTGGATACAATGCTTGGACCAATGCACTACAAATAACCAAAGAGCAGAGTATGCTGTCTCTCAATTAGTGAACAGGAAGAACTCTTTGTGAAATTACTAACTTCACTTCCCCCTATTCTTCCATGTGTTAAAAACTAAATGTGTTATGTAAACTGCAATGTAAGTTCCATGTGGCTGGTTCAGAGTGCTTAGCTGCTGAAACACAGGGCCCTCCAGCATGTGCATCTCTCCTCATTACTGTGTCACTGCGCTTACGTCTTCAAATAAAAAGCTCATCTCCGCTGTTGTCTGTGTTCAAGATTTACTGCTAACCCTGCCAGGTCCACAACTTGTTCCCTCTCAGCTTTATTCCCGTTATTTATCACTTTTCCATGTTTTTTCTTGCTGTCTGAGAGTAAATCAGGACCTCTGGATACCTTGTCATGCAGCAATTACCTGGAAGAAAATAAAGTGACTTGTAGAGAAGAGGCTTTACACATAGAAGCACACAAGGGCAGACAGTTTGTTATGACCACAACATCTCAATCCTTTTAAAAATATACTGATTATACATTATTGCTTGTGTTAAGCACAACCCAGTAATAACCAAAATTTTTGGGATATAAAAATAAAATACCAAAACATGATTCATGCATCATGTCTTATACAGTGATTAATTAAGTACCAAAGCTTTCCTGCACTGGTCATCACTGTATATAAAAATGTTATACGGTATATTTAATAACCTAATAACCTCCATATACATGTTTGTGGAGTTTATTAGGTTATTAAATACATATATATTAGCTTCATTCATCTACCTTTCTTAATATATATAATATATATATATTAATTTCAGCATGTTATAAACACACATGCTGAAATATTATGTATGGTGGCATCAGCAGTTTTTGATGCCTGTCAATATGACTTGAAACTAAGAGATATTGTAATGCATACTGTTGCAATTCTTTGCAAATTTGTAGAATATTTGGGATCGGAGAGGGTTTTTCACCAAAGTGTAATTTGTTTCGTTTTTTTTACAAGCAGACCAGAGCAGAAAGAAATATTGTGGTGCCGGAAACTGGATTCTTTCGGTGTTGGCTTACCAATACTGATCCAATTTTTGGTTGTTTTTTTCTTATTTCTCTGTTTGATGTGGTTTAAGTCTTTTGAAGGACTGGAAGGGCTTCTCACTGGCTGCAAAGTTTGGAGGCATCTTGTTCTTCCATCTTAAACAATCTTCAAGAAACGGAGGGTGGTATGGAGAATAATAACCTGTGATGGTTAGTTATTAAATTCCCATATTTACAGTGTTTTTCATCTTGAAGGATCCCAAAGCACTTTACATGCAAAGGAGGATAGGCACTTCATCCACCACGGAGGTGTAATACCCACCTCGGTGACATGTGGCAGACAGCTGCAGTTCAGGTAGAAGTGAGAAAATGCTTCAATCACAGGATCCTTAATGCCCAGGTAGTCAGGTTTAACAACTCCTAAAAAAACCTCCTATAGCTTGAGCCCTGCATTGCCTCTGCACCTTAAATAAAGAAAAAAATATTTGTTCAATTAAGTGCATCAAAATAAAATCAAATATATATTTATATATTTTTATCAAACGTAGCAACTACAGTAATTCTCTTGACCTTTGATTGTTAATTTAATCTTGTTAATCTTGTTATGTAGAGTGATATGAATAATGTAATATATCTCCTTATTACTTATTATTAATTTTCTACACCTCCCAAAACACTGCTTTAATATTTACGTTTCTAAAGTGTTTACAAATTATTATGCAAATAAACAGGGTGTATAACAAATTTCCAGTATTATAATCAGGTTATAATGACATTTCAAATTCCTGTTCAATATTTCTCATATTTCCCTTTACAAGAAATTATCAGGACTTAAATCAACTGCCATAATACTTAAAAGGTTAACAAGCATTTATGCACAAAGTTCAAATGTTTAACTCATACACTTGAATGTTTAATATGTTCAACAATAATTCACATCCTTATTCTGTATTAGTTTTTGCAAGTTACAAATGTAGAAGGGTTTTGGCACATTGAAATGTCTATGTTAATCAGTAATAGTTTTTCCCAAAAACATAAAAACAAAAAAATAAAAATGAGTTCTTTGGCTGAGGCATTTCATGGTGGTTTGAAACAAGTGATCAAGAAGAGTTTGACCTGCTGAGGTTGAAGGAAAATATAACTGATGGATTCCTACAGCTGAGGAGCAAAGGGGAATCTGTGTGGGAGTCAGAGGGCTTGTGAAGTTGCCCATTATTGCTGCTCTTGGTGAAGAAATTTCATTCTTCCCAACTTGTCTATAATAAAAGACTATATCTGAGCTGGGTTTCAAACACAGAATCTTTTAGTACTTTAGTCCTTCACTGCTGTTAACCTCAGCTTTCAGTCCGCAGCCTCTCAATTCTCATTCAGCAGTACTAACCAGATAGCCGTAGTGTTATTTGTCAAACAGACAGAACTGTATCATCTCACCAGGCCTGTGTCTCTCTGATTATTGTTGACCAGCAAAATGCTTGACCTGCAAACTGCTGTGCTACAAGAGTAATCTACCTTGACATCTTTGTATCTAATGGCCCTTCCCGATCGATGGCTCAGCCACCTGTGGGCTAAGCAACTCATTTCTAATGCCTCTGATGGCTGCGATAATCTGGTATCTCAGATCACTCAGATGTCCTGAGTGGTTTGTAAAATTTTTGCAGATTTAATTAGTGACATGTAGATGGAACAGATAGGAGAGCAATGGGATTGAGTTCACCAGAAACTATACAGACCTTATCTTTCACAGTTGAAATGGAAGAACTGATTATGCTTGAGACAGTAATTATACAGATGACTAGGAGAAAATCATTTTAGTTGCCTTTATTTATTGATGTTATGGCTCACAGTGCCACCACTGAAGAAATGCTATAATTACAGTTATAATTACAATTACATGTCAAATTTTTACTGTAATAATAACAGCAACCGTAATTGTACAAATTGCAAGCATTTGTATATTGTTTTTTAACTGAAGGTACCAAAGTATCAATGTATTTCACATGTAAGAGGGGACATACTTCATCTGCACCTGAAGTCATTATGTACCAGCAGTCCCACTACACAACAGAGTGGAGAAAAACTGCTTCAACACTTTCATTACAGGGGAAGTTTAGGGAGGCCAGATTTTGCTACTCCAGAGTGGGCATTAACCAGGACACCAGAGTTAATGCCCCTCTTGGCAGAAATAATGCTATCTGATCTTTAATTACAGGACCTCAGATAAACATCTTAGAAGACAAAACCATCTATAGAACAGTGTCCCCTGTCACTATACTGGGGCATTGGTTTGAAATTTATGGTCTCAAGGGAAGACTGCTATTGGGTCACCAACATTACTTAAAGCAGCACCTGTTTCCTTAAAGGTCTCCCATACTGTGCAAGCACTGACCAAGCCTAGCCTTGCCTAGCGTCTGAGCTCTGACAAGATCAGGCTACAAGGTGGTAATGCTGCTGTTACACATTGGCTCCGGTTGGATGAATGCAAATAAAATTTGTCTGAAGGCTTGTGAACATCGGCACTCTCTAACTTGGCAAGCGTAAAGGAAAAGGCTAGGTCTCTGGAGATTTTAAACCCTGTTCAGACATATCTTAAAACAGAATAAATGCATCTCATCAGGTGCTAGATTTCAAGAGCACAGGTGCTTAGCGGTAAAGGTTCAATTTATTGACGTATTTCACAACCAGAGGAAAGAAATTCTGAAGACTTCTGAGGAAAGAAATGGTGAATCAGCTGCCTAGTTTCATATCCAAATAGGCACCCATGGGGAAATAGGTTGGCACTCACAGATATTGACACAGTGTGATATCATTAGCCTTTTTAGTTTTCTCCTTTGTAAAAATGAAAAGGGGCCTTTTCTTGATCTAAGAGAAATAATTTCCTGTGTTTCTCCCATTGGTTGTCAACCATTCTGAAAGCAGGTAAGGCTAGCAGGAGCAATGACACATGACTTTATGCCTGCATCTCACCTTAGAGAAACAGGAAAGACTGGACAAGGTCCATTCTGCATTGCATTCATTGTTCTTTTACTTCTTATAGTTCAGTCATAATAATAATATTTATGGTGGATCCTTTTAATAAATTTGATTTTATATCAGTGAAATGTAAAATACTAAAGGTACAAAGTAATTTAGAGTAGTACCAATTAAATTGAAGTTAATGCATTAATATAGTAATACTGTAATGTGAACATATTTCATTAATCAAACTGCAGGACTCTAATGTGTCGTTAAATCTAACTGAAATATTTGACAATGTAATACACGACACTGCATTTACAATGTAGAATCATACAAACAGGGAAACCATGGCTTTTAAGTAGCTGACAGAAGGTCATGAAAAATCCTGAAGCTTCCAGGCATCTGGTTCTCCACCAGGGAAAGAAGAGACAACTGACAAAGAAGACTGGAGAGGATGACATGAGGGATTTGAAATAACACTGCTCATAGTAAGGGGAGTAAACAGTAAGAACAAAGATTTTAAATCAAATCCGAGGAGAAATAGGTACAGTAGGCCGTGACAAGTTCATGGAAAAGGTGTTTCATGGGAAAGAAGTTCAAGTAGGTGGCTGCGTCAGCTTGCGCAGGAGACAACATTTCAGCCGAAACATTGTCTCTTTTCTTTTCAGCATGGAATAAACCCTTACCTGTTCCATTTCATGGGAAAACAGCTTGGGAAAGAATTGGTAAGCTAAGCTTAGGGATTCTAGGATGGGTTGGATGGCATTCTGATGCTGTTGCAAAGACCCAGCCATACTGGAGCAGTCTAAAGAGAACAAGGGTTGGAACAGGGAGCTGAATATAAAATATATTTACAAGTGGAAGTTTATAGGACCTTATCTTTGATTGTTTTCTGTTTAGTTCTTTGGAAATTAAATTTTCACCTCCTTACTTTAAATGATTTATAAGGCAGGACTGGTCATTAATGAGAGTCCCCTGTTCTCAGGGTTCAGATCTGTTCCTCGACTGCTCTATACAGTATATGGTGTTGGAACTCTGCTCAAGCAGTGTTCTGCCCTAAGACATGGTTGGTCTTAGGTTTTAGCCTGTAACTTAACATGACCATTTCTATAACCAATCACCTCAGAGCTTTCTTTTTTACCACAGTTTGAGCACAATCTGTCTCCAAACACCCCATCTTTCGTTATCTTTCAGAGGTCACTTTGGACCAAATGTGGTCAGTTCCTGACCTGACTCTTTGACACCTTATATTGATGTTGTTTTCGAAATGTCATTGACAGCTAAAAACCCATGACCGATTATTTAACAATAGGTGCTAGTAAGATTTTAAGGAAGACAGGGGCAAATCAAAAATGGTGAAGTAAACACAAACCTCTAGTGAATGTAGCGGTCAGTAAACTGATAAAGCATATGATACTTTTTGCTGTCAAACATTTTAAAACATTTTCAGATCCTGTGATGTGTTTTCAGATCTATTATGAAGGGCAAAACAGCATCTGTAAATACTCTTCTGAAGTTCTAATTCTGTAATAAATAATAGGATGTATCTAAAAGGAAGATTAAACTTTTAGCAAGTAGTGCTGTGTTTAATTCATAACCTAAAACAATAAAAATACATTATAAAGTCATATTAAGGAAACTTCAAAGCAGCTTGTGTAAGAAATGTGGAATCATTAAGCACTGACTAATAGCAATACTATATATACTTTATTTTTATAATAATTTGTAAAAGAGGCAGTGCATGACCAAAACCAAGATCGTGCAACTAACAATGAGAATTTCCCTAAACGACTGAATGTATTTGTATTTTGGTATGAATATGCTATTGCTCTTTACTTTAGACAAGTCAAGTGTAAATAAGAAATTAATTTTGGTATTTTGTAGCCACACCTTAGTTCCCCTATAGCACCTAGACCTAGTGATTAAAGGTTGTCTGTCCTTCAGAGTTCATGCAACAGTCTATTTCTCTTCGGCTGACTGTTCTCTACAGCTTCATTAGAAAATGACGCAACCCCCCATGAGCAAATAGGGACACCTGTCACTTTACATTTCACAAGAGGATGTTCACAGAGCAGCAGGGTAAATGACAAACAATTCATCCTTATTTATCTGGCACAATTGCTTTGAATTGTATTGTGGATCTAGAGGTGAATCCTTTTTAATGCGAAGCTGCACGTTAGAAGTCATTTTCAAGCTCAGGAGATTTACAAGCCAGGATATGATTAGTGTGGAGCTCAAAGGAAGCCTTTGAAAGTCGTTGGTGTGCTTGATGGAGCTTCTAGGGCACAGTGGAGAGAAACTCCTGAGAGCTGCAGTACTTCTCTTCTGCAGTACCTCCAGCATTTTCATAATAGTTTCAACGAACAGAAACAAAATGTTATGCCCATAGCACATCTTCTGAACAGCACGTCAGAAATGTCTTTGCTACAGGAGAACAGTACTAACCAAATGTGATACTTGTACATCACTTTCAGGAAATGGAAGGTTTATGAACTTGAGCCGAAAAACAAAACTCACATACCTGTAATAAGAACCTCACACGCAGAGTATAGTCCCATCATCGTCACAGCCTCCCAAATCTATTTTCTTTTTCTGCTCGTCTCACAACTGACCACAAATGTGTGGAGGAAAAGTGGTGCTTGGAATGGAATTGTCTTATCTTAGAATGTGTTCATTGCTTTCTACAGCTGTGTGCTACGTTAATAGATAAGCAGAGCTCATGGTTCACTACAACAGGATGATTTTAATCAAGTTAAAGCAATCCATGCAATTTAAAACAAAAGAGCTAATAGCAAACTTTCAGAGACACACGCCACACACTCACAGCCCACTCAGTTTTGATGGGGAGGAAGTGGAAACAGTCAAAAGCTTTAGGATTTTGGGAATTCACATTTCGAATGACCTAACCTGCACTGTCAACATGAACTCTATCTTGAAGAAGGCTCTGCAGTGTCTCTATTTCCTGAGGTGCCTCAAGCAATGGGGGATACCAGTATCCGTGTTGGTGAACTTCTATCACTGCACCATCAAGAGAATCCTCACCAATGGGATCACCGTGTGGTACGGCAACACCTCTTCTCGAGAGAGATAGGCACTGCAGAGAATGTTGAATGTGGCCCAGAAGATCATTGGCCGTAGTCTCACAGGAATTAAACAGCTCTATGAGGACCGCTGCCGTGGTAGAATTCTGGCTATCACAGAGGACATTCACCACCCCAGGCATGAGCTCTTCACCCCACTGATCTCAGGCAAGAGATACAAGAGCAAAAGTACACTTGCCACTAGATTCTTCAATAGCTTCTACCCACAAGCAGTGCGATTGGCAAAGACACTTGGCCATGCCCCTCGGACCACACCTACACCATCTACCTCATTATAATTTCTTATTTATTGCTCATCTGCAGTCATTGTTTACATGCCCGCATTGTTTAGATTCAAACTGTTAACTTGTTTACTTGTACATTGTCTACTGTTTGTTTGTATATTGTCTTGATGCACTGTCTGCACTTTGTGTTTTTACACTTTTTAACAATTGAGAGACTTTCTGTAAGTAAGACTTACATTGTACTGGTACAGTACATCTACCGGTTTATGCTTTATGGCAATAAAGTTCAAGTTCAAGTTAAAACTACATATCTAAAGAGAAATTCCATTGAAGAAGCAAGCAATTAGTACCACCTTTAATTTGTGAAAGCTTGTGAAGAGGTCAAGCCCCTTTTTATCATTTGGACTTCACTAGGAGTTTGCTTACAGCAGATACAGGAGAAGGTATCAAGGGTAAGAGCCCAAGCAAAAATTAGGACCCACCTTTGGTAAGACTGAATCTGCTATGTAGAAAACTGAAAATTGTGATCCGTATTTTATGCTGTATATACTGTATAATAAATGTGTGGGGAGAATCTTCCCCTTTTTCATAGACTGGTTTGGAAGGTGTTATTCAAGCTCCATACTGTAATTGATCAAACAATATCTATACTCTTCCTTTTTTTACATCTGCAGTGCTCCTGTCAAATGTCTGAGATACCTAGACAGTAGGAAGTGAGCAGCAAATCAAGGTTCAGTCAAGTTACTTTTTGCCACTCAATCCTGTGCACACAGCAGATGAGGAGCAGTGTAATACTATACCTGTGTCCTGGATATTTGAAGTGCAATCACACTGCTAGCAGAGACAGTTGATGAGGTTTTTATGATTGTTCAACAAGGCAAAACGGTTTGGATAAATTGTTTTAATAATAGGTTTTATTTAAACTATACAGATAAGATAAAAATTGAATATTTATGATGCTTTCCCTTTTTTTTGCATTGATCCCCCCCCCCATGTTATTTACAGTTGGAGATCGGTGAAACAGTACCAGCTTCTTTGTTAATTTCGTCTGCGTAATATTTTAATAAATCACGCCTGACAGCTTTTGGTTTGGTACATCGCTTACAGAACCCTGGAGGCTTTGGCGGGTGGTGTGATTGATATGCTGTGCTCCTGGGTCTCAAGGCTTACTCAGTATCCAAAGCAGAAATCATCTCAACTCCCGTGGGCTGCAGCTCCGGACGATGGTTCCCAGAACACCCAGCCAGACAGTACCACTCCCTCCTAGGGCTCAAGGCCAGGAGAAGACACTGGCATCAGCAAAAAACTTAAGATCCATCTTCTTCAGTGCAGCACACTATATCAAAATGAAGAACGGAGATGCTGAAATGTTTATTACAGGCTATTTTGTGGTTGTGTGATGAATTGACCTACAGCATACAGTACAAACGTCCTTACCTGCACTATAGATATTGTAATTCAGTTTTGGAAGTTTTGGAGGAGATATAGGAGTAATACTCACTCTGCAGAAGAGCTACCAGGTTCTTCTGCTCTACGGTGTGCTCCACAGCCACGTAGCATTTAAGGTTCTTGTTTAGAAAAAGAGAAATCTCTCAAATTTGCTGCAAACATTTTTGGACTCGCTGATTTGAAACCTTTTAAAGCTCAAAAGATACACTTCTCCACATAAACATGCCATGTATAATGTTTACTTATGATTATCAGTTAAGGCATAAAAGTGCAAATGACTGTAGTTTATTCCAATTACAAACCTATCATGCTTAATTAATGAAACTCACCCATGTGAATCGCTGCTCATATGACTTTTACTCACACAGCATGAGACCCAAGTTATGCAGTGTATGCGAGCTGAAGTACATGTATATTTCCCTCTTCAGTCATCCTTAAGGACTGAGATCTTGCTGTCTGGCTTGACATGTCCTTGCAATTGTCTTAATGATGTAAAGGCATTGTTTCTTTCAAAGAGGGATTACGTCAACAAGTATTATTTACTTTTTTGCTAAAATTAAAAACATGGAGCAAATCTCTTAATTACATTATATTTTTCATAATCAGAAAATGTAGGGAATTAGATAAGGGTGCAGGTCTGCGTTCCGGAGAAAACAAAACACCCATAGATAATACAAGAAGGCATTTATTCTACTTAATGTGTGAAAGCCATATTCTTTGGAGATTTTTTTTCTCTGTAGTCAATACTGTTCAAAATTCAAGGAAAACACACAGCTGAATAAAAAAAAACTGGGAAAGAATATAATCGAAATTGTTAAAATTGTGAAAAAGTGAAGATGATAAGTAAAAAAATGTTTGAATAGCTAAATGGTGTGACTATGAATGCATAAATACAAGCATACATTGAGAAAAAATCATTTATTAAAAACTAATTAAGTTAAGTGATGGTACAGTAGAATTGTCCACTCAAAGTCTTAAAGATCTATATTTTGCATTTGAAAAGGGAATAAGCACTACAAGGAAGTAATGTCTTACTTCAAAGCCTAAAATTTGAAAAATGTTTGTTAATTATAAGAAATGCTGTAATATAAAAAAAAATTGTAAACATGAAGTGGCTTTATTGCATACAACAAAACTTGATTGTAAATCCTGGGCATTTAGTTATGTGAATACAAGGATGCCGGTGAATTTATATTTGCAATCATTATTACATTTTTTAAAAATAGCTTTAATTTTTCAAAGCACTTGAGTCAACACTGGCTGTGCAATCTACAGTTTCTAATTGCACATTTTTTTATTTTCAGTGTCTTTTGCTTCTTAATCTTAGAGCATGGCAGTAAGAAGAAATTAAGGTGTAGAGGAACAAGGCATGCTTCCAATTAGCAGAGACTTTTGTAATAAGAACAGCTGAAATGCAGATGGAGTGAACACAGTTGCCTCAGCAGGTATTTTTGTATCGAAGCAGCAGCTGTGAGATGCCCATGCACTGTGTGACAGGAACACCTGTCTGAGTGCATTTAGGAGGAAAGGTAGACTGACCTATAAATAACCTCATGTACCCACATCTTCATTAACTTCATTAAAGTTGATGTCTTATTCAAAAATATTCCATTTACACTGCATAAAACTTTTACTGAGTTTCCCTTGCTTATGTATTCATTCATTCAAATTTTTTGAATTTTCACTATTGTACTGTATATAAGATGATACCTTTTCCACTGACTGGATCCTTCATCTTGAGCTCTTACTTCAGAAAGAAATTGACTTATTTTTGGGCTTTTTTTATACCCTTCATAAGAAAGTAATCACAAAACCTGGAATTCTAAAAGATGGATGAGGTGTTTTCCCTCTGGGAGAAACACTGGAGTGTAGTTACATACTTCAGCGATGGCTTTCTTCTAACTTTTTAACAGCCTTGGCCATCATTTGTATGCTACAGACAGAGGATGTATGATAACAAGTACCAGATTAAGATTACCACCTATTTTTGACAAAGCAGTGACTACTCTGTTACGAGTGGAGAGCTGTGGGTGGGTGAAATGAAGCAAAAAGTCCAAAGTTCTCATTGGCGTTATGCTCTGTAAAACGTTTGATATACTTTGTACTTGGAAGTTGGCAGATACACTGTAAAATTAATAAGCTCAGCTTGCATATAGCTGTTAGAAATTGCTTTACTAATGGGGTCCAATTCACAGATAATTTGTGAATATTCTCTGTACATATACAGATGAAGTGCCAAAATATGAATTCCACACATTCCTCACATCTGTAGATGGCATTTACAGAAATCTCTTAATCTAATAACATTTATTGTTATTGTTTTATCATCTATCAAAATATTCAATTTTTAGTAGTAGATCATATACCTGTTATTAAATGAAAGCGTGAGGAGGAGATATAGCCTTTTCATGTATTTTAAAGTACATATATGAAGTATCGGAAGCATGTTTTTTGTTGTGGTCGCCTTTCCCTTCATCTCTTAGAGGGTTATATGGTGGTTTAACAATTGTGCACCAGCTTTTCACTAGTGCCACGTGTTATATACTGGGAAGTTTCTGCTTCATGAATATGTATGATTATATAAGCTCTTTGTCCTTCAACAATTAGTATTCAAAGCAGGTTGCATTGGGTTAACATTAATGCTCTCCACTTTGTTCTTTGCATCCAAACTCTTATTACTAAGGTTTCATTGGCACAGAGAATTTGTGATATTTAATCACTTCTTAGAACTATAATCTTGGAAAATATCTAGTGCGTTTTCTTAATGTGAATTTTAACCCCAGAGATCTCTTGTAGGTTCATCCCACATAGCACGAGTTCTTTGATAAAGGATGAGGATTCAGGATGAGAAGTAGACTGAGATTTATAGCCTTTACTTTTGAAGTAGTAGTAGTAGTAGTAGTAGTAGTAGTAGTAGTAGTAGTAGTAGTAATAATAGCTTTCATTCTTACAATAACAAATAGACCATGAGATCTTTCTGGTTTTAAAGGCAGCTTAAGAAAGGCTTCCTTCATTCACTTGGTATTCATCACATATTCATTGCACTGGAGTTGCAGTAATGAATTGTGACCACATGGAATGGAGATTTGTCTATAGAAGTCCCGCCTGGGGGGTCACAATCCACTAGTGTCCACTGGGATCAACTCATGTACGTTAAGCATTTTTTCGCTGTGATGCTGTGGTAAATTGAGCAGCTTTAGGACCAATGATATAAAGTCATGTTCATTGATACAGAAGAGGTTACTATGACACAATAACACTTTTTTTTACAAAATAAATCTTTCAAAGTGCTGTATTATTTCACGTTTCCACTGTTTGTTGGTCTACATTTCACAACCAAAGAACTATAACACTTTTTATGACTTTCTCACATAGAGAGGTCTGTGGAAAGGTCAGATGAATTGGATTAGGAATTGTGTTTCCTTATACTCACACAGTATACTATTCACTATTAGCAGTAAATGAGTGACCTGTGAAGAAAGTTAATGCCTCACTCTTGACAATTATTTGTTGTTTGTGACATGTTAGTCCATCCACTTAAAATCTGTCCTGAAGTGTCCATATCTCATTGTCCCTTACATTGCAATGTTTAGAAAGAGAAGTGTGTTGGAGGGCATGCATTATAGCAACATCTTTACATCTTTAATTGCACAATTATGTACTGTATGATGCTTATGGTGTGTTGAAATCTCAGAATGATTATGCCTGATCTGAGAGACACCAGGATTTAGAATGAACCAAACTGTATAAGCACACAATCTGCTTCTGGGTAAAGGCATTTTAACTAGCAGAGAGAAAGATGCATGGAAATTGAATTTGTGTTGTGGGAAAAGTCTAGCTGATCTGGTCTGAGACCCATAGACGCTGGGCATCTCATTGCCATGCAGAAAGATTTAAATGCACTCATAAAAGGGCACCTTAAGAAAATGCATGGGTTGAGAATGACAAACAAATAACAAAGGAATCAACATGTTTTCTCATAAGATTGAATTTGATTAACTTTGTGAAATGTCCAGAAGCAATGGATTTAATTCTTGAAGACCTCGAGACCTGTGCTGAGGTTATTTACAGCCACTGCAGAGTGTAGAGCTTCTTGCAAATTGTGGCCTGCAAAAGCAGGGGTTAGAGTTCAGAGCTCACTGCTGCTCTAGGCATTATACTGTACATGTTCTCACATTTCCTGAGACCTTCCACATCCACCTTGCAGATTTGTGCAGCTCTTGATTGAGTTTGGATCAGTTTCCATGGAAACCAGGTCCAGATGCTATACCCAGAAACTGTCCCCATGTGTTTCTTTTTCCTGAGAATTAGAATGTATTTAATTGCTTAAAATTAAGTCAAAGAAAAAAAAATGCAGGTCCTATTGTATAAAGTCAGTTTTAGAAGCTATTTCTGATGAAAGACCATCTGTCAACCCTCTGTTTTTATTTTTCTTTCCAATTTCTTTTTTTCTAATCCTGATTCTTCTGTTGCACCACACTGTTCCAGCACGTTGTGCTTTGACTCATGGAAATTAGGCTGTCTTAATTAATAACAATGCTTCCACCTAACTAATCTCACCACGTTGTAAAGCCTGTCCTTCCCATTAACAGGGACATGCATTATCCCCTGATCAAATTAAAGTTATTTAATTTTCCCTGGGCCGCAATGGATTACAAAAAATGGAAAAAAATACTTGAGGGGGATGTTTTGGAATGTGTTTACAGCTGGGGAAAAATATTTTAAAAGATAAAGGAGAACTTCCTGGAATACCTATACAAAAGATATATCTGCAAACATACTGTACAATTTGGCTCTTTTAAAAATTACAGAATATTTCCACTAGCTACACTTGGAGAAGTTGCTTTTGGAAAGTTCAAAACACAAGCTAAAAATGGTTACTTTATGAAGATAGCTACTGTATTTTGCTTTACTAGTACCCAACATCCTTTGCTTCACACCCTCCCGTCAATCCTATCACAGCCCTTAAGGCAGCTCTTTGGCTCATTTGACCTAGTGGAGAGGTTCCATTAGCCTCATCTTCATAGCCAGGCTTCTGTTCCCTCAGCAAGTCACTGATAAATTTGTATTTAATTACCCCTCACTAAGGAAAAAAGGGTTTGTTTGAAGCTACAGTAGTAACAAAATGAATAGCTTTTATTTTGGACATGAGGTGCCTAGCTGTTTCCCTTGCAGTTGTTCAAATCTGTTTTCATCTTTAGTTGAGCCATTGCAATCAGGTACACCACACGGAGGCATAAAGTGTGGTCTCCTGACTATTTAGCATTGAAGCAAAGGACCGGCTATAAATATGTACCATATTTGAAACAGCAGCAAAGTGCATGGCTCAGTGGTGTGCGCTTGTGGGTCAGGCTTGTTTGGAATGTCTCCTGCCAAGGTGCTTCAGATTGGGGATATGAACTGCTGGCCTGCTGTGTGGGCACAGACTGTGATTTCTCAGACTCTGATGAATGGTGGCACTGATGGGTCATTTGTCCCAGTGATGGAGTTAGTTGTTGCCCTTTGGGAGGAAGAAGAAAATAAAGAAAGTAACAGAAAAGTGTGATGGATCACCGAACAGTAACAAAATAAGTGGCTGTGGATCTGAAGTGGCCTCTTTGGCTTTCACTGTACTGACCCACTCTAATTGGATGCATTTCAGCATGGAGGAATGTGTCATAAACATATTTAAGTCCAATTGAAAGCATACCAGTAGCCAGTGCTGTATACAGTCTTGGTTGGATTGTTAGGGGGATTATAGATGAGGAGAAAGAGGAAGCTGGGATTTGTTGTTGAGATTTGAAAAATATGGCAGGGAAATAAAGTTACTAAATTCTTCTCTGCTCTTTTTAACTTGAATTCTGATGTTTCATAATCACATGTAGTGGAGTATATAAAGTGCCGAGAGGGACCTGCTTTTTAACAATTTAAAATTGCTTCATTTTATTAATTTTATACAGTATATTTCACTTAGTAAATAAGTAAAAGACAAGCATTTTGACAGTCTTAATTTTAAGGACCATGTAAAGTTTCTAAACATGTTTGAGAGAAAAATGTCCTTGAAACGTAGATTATGAGGGGAATAGAATTCTTTTAGAAAACATGCCTGCTGAATAAAAACTGTTCCCTGCACTTAATTGCTGTGTAGTACTGTTTTCCATGCATACTGTAGCTTTATGAATCACCATTCTTTGTTATTGAAGTTCGTGTTTATTTTCGAACTCCAGTAATCACATGGATATGAGAGGCTGCTTTCTCCACATCATTAATTATATCATTATTGCCTTGACTATCCCATATTCTACTATGTACAGTAGTAAGGTCCTTTAGCTGAACCTAGCTCCTCTTAGAATCTTTTGCTATCTACTTCTTTTGTAAAGCAGGCTCCTGTTTAGAAGAGGAAAAGTTGTAGCATGGTGAGTGGGCTCAAAGATAGGATGATCATGTTTATATTCAAGTGAGTTCAGGTTAGAACTGGATTTCAACCATTTTATGGGGGACAAATTGACACCTGATCTTATAATACTAGCACAAATCTAGTATTGGAAAGCACAACTCCATAGCATTGCATTCTGGACTTCACCAATCCATTTCAGTCTGAACAGCTTGTGTGTTTTAGCACATGCTTGTAGCACTCATTTCTTCTCTCAGGAGTGATCATAAGCAAATATTTATTCAGCATATACTGTTTATATTGGAGCAAAAATAGGTGATTTATTTAAAGAGGGGGAAATTCTCAATTGTATCATATGATTTTTTTATACAAAGATCTTTACATTTACACATAGATTTTCACATTCATGTGGGTTGTTAAGGAATTTCGTGCCACATGAAAAAGATACAGTATGCCTAATGCATCATGGGGGGCCTCTTGTGGCTGATGGGAAACTCGCACCAGACCTGTGTCTGTAGACTTCTTGTTGTGGTCTTTTTAAGGCTCACATATATTTTGCTGGGATCGTTTTTTCGCATCTACAGTAGTGGTGCAGTGACCTGCCTTCGAATATTCAGAAAAAGGCCTTTGGTCAAATGGGTCTGGATCATATTATCAGCAGATATTACAAAGCAGATCTTCTCCTTTTCTGCTTAAAATAGAAATATAACCTAGTTTGCAAAGCATGTAATGTAGTTACTCATGAAAACTGCAGCTGATTTGTGTTGGATTCTCAGTGGTTTTAATTTGTGACACTGTGGCCCTATTGCTTTTTCTGAGAGACTATTCAGTGCACTAGATAATTAACATTACTTCCCTCATTAGATTGTTAACAGGAAAGTGTTGTGAAAACTGTGTCCACAGTATAATGGTGAAGTATTGGGTATGTTAAGGTAATAATGGCAGGCTATTCCTGTTAGGTAATAAATATAATTAGCATAATTTAAAATTAGAGGAACAGCATCAGGTGCTACGCCTCTGCCCAAGTTTGTGGGAGCCACCTGGTTAATGCAGTTTTAAACATCCACACTGGTTTTAAATGGAAGTTAAGTAATGAATTAGTTGATGTGTCGATGTTGATGAGATGAAAATTACAAGAGGTGTGGGACAACGGCATATTTGTACCGTAATATTTTTTCATGACACTACTCAAAAGGCTGTACTTGAATGAATCTACTGTACCTTGCCTCCTATTTTCACAAAAGGTGTGTAATCTAGTCTGCCAAGGCTCTGTATATTTTTGAAACTGCTCCCGTGAATGTGGTCAAGGCAATCTCTACTCAAAGCATCCCTTTATTGAAAGAAACAGAAGAAAAGTTATTCTGTAAAGTAGTGCTCAGCGTCCTGTGAGCACTGATAAGGGAAGGAGGAATTTCATTGCTTTCTTCTGCATGACAGGTCTGTCAAAAGCGCAGCCAGGATAGATGCGTTCAGAAGCAATTTGTTGATCAACAGATTGTTCGCATTGATGATATAGAGCCGAAACACTTGATTCTGACACGGATTGGGGGATCGGAGATGAAATAATCTGATGGAGCAGCTGACATGACAGAAGCCACATTAATAGCGGCATATGCCTAGGAAAGAAAAAAATGCTCAGTACCAGCCAGCAAGTGGAAAGGAAAAAAATGAAACTGCCAGCAATTACTTCAATGCCAGTGGGACAGCTCCTGCTCATTTACAGCATTACAACATTAGACACATTTTATGAAGGGGTTTAGGGAGGGGGAGTAGATGTAGAAGGTGGCATTTAATTCCCCCCTGAGACCACTAATGCAAGGTATCTCTGCTTCATGATAATAATTATTAGTGTATATATATTATACATATATCTCTCTATTAACTAGGGACTTGTGAAATCTCTTTGTCTGGTCAGAAAAAAAAGGATTTAGAAAATTGGTTGAGATAAGAATGTAGGGAGTAGTGTTTAAACAAAAGCCTTTCAGATATGAACACACACTCTCCTGCTCTTTAGGTCTCTTTTTTTATTCCTTAAGACAGCCCACCCCTTATTTTTTTTTCTATTTTTCCTTGGCGTGTCTTCTTTTTCAGATGGTATTTATTTGTTCTCAATTTGTACAACCGTTGGTCGACTTCACCCCCCCCCCCCCCTTCTTCCTCGCTCACTACGGAGTTTTGTCTTGTGTGCAGGTTCCGTGGAGAGGACCACCGCGGCGACCGCCTGGATTATCCTACTGTGAGTATTGTTATGCTAATTTCTTCCTTGTTTTTACACAGTTTTTTTTTGTAAATCTGTTATATTTTCCCTGCTGGTGCGCGGAACAAGACGTGGCACAACACAACAAAGAGCTGGAGGTTCTTGTGCGGTTGTCAGGGTTAGAGGTGTTTTGTGTAGGGTGCTCGTGTTGCCGGGGGTGGAGGAAGGGAGGGGAAGGGAGTCATAGAAGTGTTTTGGTTTTTTGTTTTGACCAACTAGTGCACTTGCAGCTGGTGCAAGTGGCTGAAAGTTTCGGCGTGTGTACAAGATATCCAAAAACTCCAGGAGTTTTCAATAGTCTCTTAGGGTTTTTCTTTTCTGCTCCTTTTTACTTTAGTCTTCCCCCTTTTTCTTTTCCTTTTTGTATGTGGCATGCTCTTGTTCTGTTAAAACCTTTTTAACACATGATTTCAAATTTTATATTTTCAAGTGTGGAAAGGAATGAGAGATTGTGTTCAGCTTTATTTAACCAAGCCTGAGGAAATGTTTCTTTCATAATATGGTAACAATGAATGAAGTGCCATACGTGCATATGAGCTGTCTTTTCACAGAGTCTTAAAAGTATCTTTTCTAGTCTCATCAGTGTTGTACTTCAGTGTTTTAAAGGCAGGTAAACACTGGTGGACTCTTGTGAATAAGGTACTGTATATTGTGAAATTGTTCTCTACAGTACCATGACAGCCATTAAGATTGCTTTTACAAATGTGGCTCATTGAAAATTTGGAGGGAGCATCTCCAGAGATGTCTCTCTGGTTTGTATCTCGTCGATGATGTTTGTTCATACTGTAACCTCACAGTGCTCATGGCATTGATCCCTGCCAACTTGTAATCAGAAAAACACCTGTAATTATTAGCTTGTTATGTAACTAAACAGCATGGGTGGGTGTAAATAATTGTATCAGAGCATCTGAATCACTTTCAAATTGGAGTTTAGCTCCTGTGTCAAAAGCATCTTTAATGCCAGTCCTCATTTTGGAAACCTTATATCAAGAACTGTTTTTTTTTCATGATAGTGGAGCTGCGTCTGATTCTTCAGCACAATGGAAATTTAACGTCTGCTAATGAGCACTATATGTGTGATATAAATGTTCAGAATTACAGAAACTTAGGAAGCTGTTCTGTACAGATAATGAAGCACTTTAGAAACTCAGCGTGTATTTTCACACATAGTTATTAATCATACATGTACAACATTTATCAATTAATCTGAGTATGATGTTACAATGGAATGGAACGTGCTCGTGTCCTGTTTTTTCACTCTTCATTCAATTCTGATTGTGAAATGACAAGAAACTGACCATACGAAATGTACTGTATGTTTGTGAGTTTTCACCTGCAAAGTTGTTGTTTTGCACACTAAAACTACACACAGGTTTGCCTGTTCTGTGAACTCTGCCGCTGAGTGAGAGATGAAATGGGGTCCAGAAATGTCATGTGCAGAAATTGTGAAAAATTATTTTCATAGGACAATCGGAGTGCATCTACTGTATCCACCATCAACAGACTTCAAACATACTGACTGGAAAAAACACCTGATCAACCTAACTTCGATCGTTTATGTGTAACTTCCCAGGAGTGACCATTGTAGAGGATACCCTTTAGTAATGAAACATCTAAATCTGCAAACAAAATTGGACATCTATTAGAATAGGTCTATTGGGCATCAGACCTATTAATCTGGTTGCAGTCATCATGCCAGTGGTGTTAACTAATACATGGCCACCCCCTCAATATGGTAACATCATGACAGAGCATCACTGGGCTCCACAAATGCAATCAGTGGCCATTTAGTTAATCTCATTTGGTTACTACAGTAGTAGCTAATGTCAGCTTCTGAAACATGACTATGTAGCTAATTCCTGTTGTAAGTATTAGATATATTATTTTCCATTTGGATGAAGCCCCACCAGATATCAGCAAATGGTGCTGTTTTGTGATGATGTCAGTTCTTTCTCTCATTTGTTAATGGTAGGAACTGTTTTTACAGGACAACCACAAAAGTTAAGGTGGAACGTACAGTAAATGAAGGACAAACATCACGCAGTGGGCCAGCTTTGTATTTGTGCACATTATCTCTGGATTTTAACTGAATGAAGCACCTTCTGTACAAGGCATGCATATCAATGTCACCTACTAATGATCTGGCTATTGCTTCACAGAGCAAATCAGTTGGTCTACGTGGCAATGTTTGTGCCAGTCTATGTAATGCCACGCTGTGCTTGTGTTCAAGCTGCAGGTGAAAATATCGGGGGCATGTAGGAGGTGCTCCAAATTTGAATTCCCCCTGCCATCCACGTCATACACAGTTTTGAACGCTGAGAATAAAACCAGACCTAGAACTACAGTATATCCCACCAAGTTCTTATTTTCAATCCCAAGTTGCCTTTGTAAATTGGTTCTTGTGCTCATTTCGAGAGCAAAGATGTAAATGATGTCTGCATTGATGGCTCGTTGAGGAGGTTAAGGTTGTAATATATGGATTCTGGTCTTTTTGAGCTTATTTTGTGAATGATAGTCATCTACTTTATCCCACAGATAATACCCCTAATCAACACACATATGCTGTATTCCTAGAATGCTGTGTTGTTTACACCTAGATCTGGAATAATTTAATAGATTTAGCACCTGGTGCAGAGAGAGGGCTCAAGCCAGAGCACATGCAGATAACGAAGGTCTGAAAACTACGAGCAAATGAGCTCTGCAGTAGTGTAGTGAGCTAAAAATATTGTCGAGGTTATTAGATCAAAGACAAGCAAGGAAAACAACTAATTGCCAGTACTGATACTGAGATATAATTATAATAACCATACTTATAATTATAAATAATGGATTTTGTATATTTAGAGAACAGTTTTTTTCCCCATCATGCTCTCATTCATGCATTAATGATTGCAACAAAAAATTCTTCTGTTTCTATTCTTTGATTTGTGTAAATTTTAAATTTACACATTAAAGTTGAGATACATGCTACTTTCCATTTTTTTATTTAGCCTTGATGACTTGGCTTCTCAAATTCAAGTAATGAAATGAGATTAATATTTTTAATGTTCATCGTGTGTTTTTTTCTTTAATTCTTTAATTGGCCAAGAGCAGAAGAATGCTTTTTCAAATGCTTTAAAAAACAACTAGACTCTGTTGGCTTTACTTAAAATATTGCATTTGAACATTGTTTGGTAGTTTTGAATAAAATGATCCAATCTATAAATGCACAAGAGTTTACCTAACTTGTACCCTATGAGTCTTTGTATCTGTCACTTTATGCTCTGTACATGCTTCCACAGTGAAGTGGTGATTTATTAAACCTGTGTGGTGTCACTTGTGGCTTTGGTCTATACATGTACTGTAAGATCCCTGGAGTATTAGTGTTCTGAAGTATCCTTCATGAACCCTGCTCAGGAAGTGTTTTTCTGAAATGTTTTAAAACTCAAGCTAATTCTATTCTTCTGTACATCTCGCCAGAGTTTGTACACACTATCCTCTTCACTCGGCATGTTTGCGTTTAAAAGGCAGACCAGAATAAAGGAAGACTTTATCAGGGCTTCCCTGATGGTCATGTAAAACAAGAGCATGATTTTAAATTTGATACAGTACCTTGTTAGCTGATGGACTATAATTTCTTGTAGATCTCTCTTTGAACTATACAGTACATCAATAAAAACACATACTGTAGATAAGTCATAACTTTTCAATAAATACTCCAGCTTGTACATGCTGTAAATTAAATAGAGAGCTAAAAAAAGAACAATGCATCATTACATTTTAAAAATGAAGCCACTCCAACTCCAACAATTCTGAACAATCATACTGTAGCAGTAACTGATTATATACAGTACAATAAAATCAATATGCACTATACTATGTCGTATCCCTATTGCTGCATTTAGTTAACTTGTATGTATTTTATTGGTATGGTAATTAAGAGCTGTGCTGAAGATTTTTTGTTTACGTCTTAATATACAGTACACTGTACATCTGTACAAAGTCTATAAAAGGCTGAATAATCAAAGCATTAGGTTTTGATCTTAAAGACACTCGAAAAAATATTCCTTTTGAGATTTTTTTCTCCTTTTTATCAAGACTAAATATTTCTTTTTAATGAATATGTGAAATGAAAAGTCTTCATCTGGGTTGGCTGTTAGGACAGTAGAATTTATTGAAGAAAGGTCTTTTTTAACCAGAGGCTAGGAAAACTACAGAATCTAAAGTACCTTTTGAAATGGACCCCCTTTGTAGTTTGTATTGAAATTTGCAATGTAATAGCCTTTTGGGGTTACTTTTTGTAAGACCTAATTATTATTATGGAACAAGTAATAGGTTTATTCCATGCTGAAAAAAAGAAGAAAAAAAACACAACATTTCGGCCATGTTTTCTTTCTTGTTTTTTTCAGCATGAAATAAACTTATTACTTGTTCCTTTGTAGCCTACGCATGCTGACACAGCTACCCACCTGAACTACTGATTATTATTATTATTATTATTATTATTATTATTATTATTATTTAAATGAAAGGTGTAAAGTTAATAATATTTTCCATGTTGCATGGGTGGTTTCTTCACCACCTCTGAGGCTTTCCTTTTAAAGGACTGATCACTGATCCTTTTTATGCACATGGGACAATCTGAAAATGTCATTTGTTACAGCATAGACAAAATGACTTGGCACTATGGAGAAAATGCTCAGCACATGAAAAACTTTATTGGCACCATAAACATACAGATTGATCTGCTACACACAATAATCGTGTTTAATTTAAACAATAATAAATGTTTACCTTTCTATCAAAACTTTTTGAATATAAATTTACTCTGATGGTAATTTTATAGTTTCACTGACTAGAAAATAAATATGCAAAGCACATTTTGAAATCTCGAAGCCAGGTATTATCTTAGCTAAGACAACATATAAAGCAAAAAAAAATGTGACTGATGTTCACTATCAAAGTACATTTCTCTTTCTTTCTGGTCAGTGAGCATGTGAATATTTGTTGACATTCCCTTGCCTTGTTTATAGTGGATGATGGGCCGCCTGTGAGAGTGATCAATAAAGTTAGCCAAGATAAATGAGAAACATTCTAACAATTATAGATGATTAGGTTACCTTCTACCAATCAAGGCTATGAAATCCCTGGTGTTTGTGAGGCTACATCCGCAGCATGAAAGTTGGACATGGAGATCTGAAAGGAATAACAATATACCTAGTGGGTGCAAGCAGTTACAGTAATAGCAATATAAATAGCAAACTGTTAACCTAGCAGAAGACAGTATGCACTAAGAGTAGTTAACTATAATTAGATGTGTAAAGGAGAAGAATGTCCGTAAATGCCAGTAGCTGAATAAAATCTATATTAAAGCTATATTCAAGCAATAAAATCTCAAATTCCCCTTGGGGAATTAGCTGGGATCATAGGAAAATACATACAGATAGACAGACCATCCTTTTCCACTACTGTTACTAAATCTGGGGGAATATTCATTAATCAATTTAAAATTTTGTGTTCATATTTTGCTTGTGTTACACTAATCAGGTGTCTAGATGTATTTGTGAGATTGTTTTCTTTTACTAGACAGAGATGCTTGTCTCGTTTGCTTTCAATGAAAGTTATTTTTGAAGCTACTTTGTTTTTTTCCAGGGTTAGGAAACATCTTAAATTGCTAAGTACTACAGAGTATTTTATTTCATTTTTGGAGGTTGTACTGTGAACAGGTGGTAGGATTCAATGAGATGATTTTGTTGTTTTTCAAACATATTCCACCATACACATACAGTAGTGTATTAAGTTACCTTCTATTGATCTGGAACATGAAAGTCGTGCATCCGGTATGCAGTTTTTTTCCCCAACAGTGTTTTCATTTTGCTTTTCCTAATTTCCACAGTTTATCACTGACATAGAGTAAGAGTGCTGGCAATAAATACTTGAAAACATCTATTTATCAGGATGCCCTGTTTAATGAATGCAATATTTCTTGGATAATTAAGACAGACCCCTCACTTCAACATGCCTGGCTAGTGTTAAAGGTAAGTTATAATGTATGCAGAGGGATGGTTCTCCTTGCCTGATCTGGGGATCGTGTTCTCTCTCCAACTCCCTGCCTCATTAGTGAAGAAGCCGCACCTGGACTAGGGCCATGCCCTGATAGTGAGTGATGCTCTCTCCTGAGCCAGGCCTCTATCATGAGAGAACTACAGTTGTGCTGGTCTTAAAAGGCCCCAGCCCTCAGTGGTTTTGACTTTATACTTTCTAACTATTCTTTTTTTTTTTTTTTTGCCTTTTGTCGCAAGGAGAGCTGCATTCATGACCTCACTTGAAATTCACATAGACAGTGGCTCTTCTCTTTTGAATCAGCTGTGCTACTGAGGGGAACGCAAAGTTGCAGTGCAGAGTAATTGACATTTCTGTCAGGTCTTTAATGTGAGCATTCCAAAGCACTCCACAGGGCATCCATAAGGTTAGTGAACCTATTCAGAGTATTCCAGCAAACAAATCACAGTTATGGTGCCGACACAACTATTAGTGACACCATAAATTATTTAGCGCAGGTTGAGGGGGCAGTAAAACTTGAAGGTGCTTTTTTGGAGGCCCTCTGGCTACTCATACATTTAGCTTAAATCAGTGACTTGTGAGAACTTGTTGTAACAAACATTTTTGAGGACTTAAAGAGGTATGCAGCCATTTTCAGACCAGTGTTTGTTAAAAACAACATCACTACAAATGGTGAAATCATTCTGTTATGAATGGGCTTCCATTGTAATACACTGTGGCACTTTGAAGATTGCTGATGAAATTACAGATTTAGGTGGAGAGCACTGCTGATTTTGTCAAATTCTTCGTATTAGCATATACTATACTGTCTGTTGCCACATACAGTATTTATTGTTATTCTAATTACTGAATCAGACCAAATAAAATGATAGAATTACATTTCATGGCAAAATAATCAAATCTCTGGCTAGACTGCATATATATTTTTAATAATAGTAATTGCTCACACTTATATAACTCTTTTATAGACACTACACTCAAAGCGCTTCACTAGTAACGGGGACTCCACCAATGTGCAGCACCAACCTGGATGATTCAACTGCAGTTATAGTGCGCCAGTACATTATTCACACATCGGCTATCAGTGGGAAGGAGAACAGAGTGATGAAGCCAATTCATAGATGAGGATTATTAGGTGGCCATGATTGGTAAAGGCCAATGGGAAATCTGTCCAGGACGCCAATATTTTTTTATATGCTTTTTAGAAGGCTTTTGGGAACTCATCAAACTGGCCTATTTGAGTCTGAAGTTAAAACTTCTTTAGATCTACATGAAATCCACACATAACACCTCTTTTTGAGGGTTTATCACTGTTGGTTCTCAGACCCTATGGAAAAGAGATTTAAAATGTAAACAGAAAACCTTTATACATTTATACAGTACATGCTGTTATGCAGAACTGTTATACATTACATCACAAGCATAATCAGGAGCTATAATATATCTAACCTAATGACCTTTTCTCATTAGTTCTCATGTGTGGCATCAAAAATGTACTCAAAGCTTCCATTAGTGCTTCCTACTCTTAGAACAACTATGACTCTTATTAATACAGGAGTTTAGAGAGAAGAAGAAACAGTCTTTAATTCACCGTTATCAGAATTGTCAAAAACTTAATCACAGCCACTCAAGGTAAACTATACACGAGAGACCAAAATTAAGTTTAATTGTAGCTAAACCTTCATATTTTGCAATCCAATCAAATTGATTCATTGTGAGGTGCCACATACAGTACAGTACATGAACCTAAAATACTGTTTTGCAAAATGTACGCAGTAGAAATTTTGCACAGTATTGTATGGCTAGAAAAGCACATAAAAAGTACAGAATAATGTGCTGTACAGTATATATACTGTAGATTGCTCAAGTTCGATCAGATTTTTGTTTTTCCAGTACTGTGAAATGATACCCCAACCCAGATCAAATTCAGCAGTCACTTTTAAAACTCACTTTTGTTTGTCTATTTTTTGTACAGCACTTCGCTATGATGTACCATGAAATGCATTATTTTCATAATCAGTGTTCAGTTCTGGTAACTAGGTGATAAAAAATAGATATTTCCAAGACTATTCAAAGAAATGCACTAAACTTGCTTCCCAGAAAAAAATGTCTTTTTTCTTGACTTGTGTTATGTTGGACACTGATCATCTAAATCCTTTAAATTTCATTTGTGACCAGCTGCTTGTTTTTTGATTGAAATCTTTGGAAGTTTGAGATGGTTTAGAGACATTTTATTCTTATACAGGTAGGTTGTTAATATCACTTCAGTTCTCTGAATCCAACAAGATATACTGAGTTTAAGGACTTACACTTCTGGAGTTTTTGCATCATTGTTTTTTTTTTTTAATTCCTTGGGGTAAACGGGTTAGATTTCTTTTCTAAAGGAATTATATTCTGTTTGTTTTCTACCCTTTGGTCTGGAGAAATAAACAAAGCAATGAATTAATGAATCATGTGACATACAGTACAGTACAAATAATGTTTAAGATTGTGGTCTGGACAAAAAAAACATGAAATGTCAACAATATTTATCAAAATTCTCATTTATGATTTATTTTCATATATTGACTTCAATAGAGCTGATTGTGTCTGTGCACTGTACAATTTCTCAGTGACTGTCTTCACAACAGCATACAGTATGCAGTATGTCAGGTTATAATGATTATGGCAATAATGATCACATCTCTGGACCGCAGTACTGACTAGATATAAATAACATTTTTTTCCTTGAGATATGAGTGAATTTCATGTAGCAGAATCAATTTCCACTGTCACTGTTAGTGCTGGTATTGCTAGCTATGATATGATCTCAGTTACACATCTTAAGAGGTCAGAGCAGACAGAGCTACAAGGTCAAAGAGTCTTGAGTGACAGTCTTTGGATTGGCTGTGGGAAACAATTGCTCCCCTTGGAAAAAAAAGCAAAAATTAACCCTTTGTTCACTGATGTGTCTGCTGACAAATTCACTCTTTTGTTCAGAGCTATAGATTTAAATGCTTATTATCTGTTCTTTGTTGATCCCTGTGATTGACAGCTTTTCATGGACTTCCTGTCAGAATAGCTACAGTGTGGGGGTGCTGTTCTTCACGGAGCCAACCATTTATCAGTTACAGGGATGAGAGATATGTTTTCTCTGTCCGATTAGCTTTACTGACTGTAATTGCTTTACAAATGGGCTGCAGATTGTAACGGCACTGAAAGGGCTTGTTGTTCTGTATTTGCCGAGGAAGGTATAAAATGACACTGTTTTTGGCTGACACTTGATCCTTGAGCACAGAGCATATGGCCTGTAGGAGAGTTTGGAGAGCGGTCTGCTTTTTGTCCATGCAGATTAGTACATGACTTGGCTCGCAGGTATCTGCTACATGAAGGCAGTCCAGCCACCAGCATGAATATTCAGCAGATGCTCCTGTCTCATTGACCCTTTTTGTTTGTAGAGCCAGCCAAAGCAGAGCTGGAAGGTCCAACCCCATTGTGAAACCTGATCAAAGAGTATCCTTTAGATGGGAGACACCTCACGAGGTGTGCTTATGACAGATCCCTTATCCCATGCGTTTGTGTGTTTCTGCATACAAACAAGACTGAATGCCTCAGAGATTTATCAATTATGCATTAATGTAATAGACTGTGCAAGGTTGTCATATTTCTCTAAGAAATAACACATTAAAATGACATTATGAAACACAGACTTAGCTTTAGAAATGAAAATGTAGTGTACTGTATATAAAAGTGTGGCCTATCATTTATACACTAAAAGGCACAGTATATTTAAGCCCAGATTTATAATTCACACATTTCAGAGACAGAAACATGCAAGTCCTTGATTTATTTTTTATACTGAAGATCTATAGAGCACTAGGGTGATGGCTGAACACTTGGAGGCCGGTGTAAATTTCAAGCTCCTTGCCGGCAGGGGTTGTTAGCGTGGGCCGAAACTGGAATCAGGCTCTGGGCTTGTTAATTCCTGGACTACAGCAGAGCAAGGTAAAATTGATCTATTGCTTGTTTCTCTCTGAAGTTAGGGCTAATTGCCCTTTTTGTGGGTGGGTGACTTATAACATTCAATCGTGCCTTAAAGCCAACTGCTGAGAACCATCAGACACATGCAGAGCCAACCACAGATCATAACTACAGTAGAAGGACATAAAAGCTTCTGAGGGCCGCAGACATGGCACTGTCATGTCACTGTGTGCAACATACTGTAGCATGCCACATTTAAAGCCATTGTTTTTGGAATTATCATTAGTGTTGGGGTCTATTCCAGTGTTTTTATTCCACTTCCCTCTTGACAACAAGCCCTATTTCCAAATCTGTGACTATAAAAAAGGAAGTGGGCTTGGGAATTGGTTTGAGAAGAGGAGCTGGAATTGAAAAAAAAAATTTATTAAACATTCTTACGTGTTACATAACATTATTGTGAATAAAGCTCATTATTGTGAACACAGCTAATTTTCTGGCTTAACAGGTATTCATTTTTTAATACTTAAAATAATACAAATGAGACACTGGATGTGTATTCAAAACATTTGTCAAGAAATGTGCATTCCAGAGAAAATGATATAGAAATTCCATGTTTCTAGTATGGAAAAGACAGAAGGTAATGGACATCTAAGCTACTGTAACCTCATGGCTCTATGCTGTTGAGTTTTCAATTTGAACATGTCATACTTCCTTGACAATTATTGCCATAACTTGTTTATTATAATTATAAAGTTTATGTACTTTTATCATGGGCAATTGTAACACTTTGATTACTGTATGTGTGGTTTACTTCAAATCAATAAAGAGGATATTTAGGGAGGACAAGTTGTGCAAGCCCAGAGTGCAATATAGCCAGAACACTGGCATTAATACCCTTCTGATTATGAACAATGTAGTGGTATTTTTAGTCAAGTAAACATTAAGTCTTGAAGCATTTTCCAGTTTTGGACTTTTAAAAACAGCAGCAACGCTCCAGGCAGTGACCAGGAGATCTGATAAGCTCAGGCTACAAGGTGATATTATTATTATTATTATTATTATTATTATTATTATTATTATTATAATTATTATTTAATCAGGGCATTTGGCTGATAGTAAAATATTGCACACAAAGGGATTTTATTTTTCTAGTTTTTCTATTGTTTGATTGAAATAAAAAAGGTGTATCAGCAATTTAATCCAGGAATATGTTGTCACTAAATAAGTGAATCTGTTATATTGGTTTTATTTAGAAGATCAAGAAAAGAAAAGCGAGGAATATTGGAGGGATGGTCATAGTGAAACAATTTTTACTAGAATGGGCCTTCATTCTCCAGATGTGCTTTATGAGGCAAAGCCATAACAGCTTCATTAATGGATAGCCTCTACAGAGAAGAGCACCTTGTAACCCCCAACCCCATTTCAAAAAATCAATTTAATTCAATTTATTTCAGTCATAGGATTCTTGAATTTGAAACAGCTTCCAGGGTCCTTTAACCCGGAGGAGCCAGAGACCTCCCCAAATTAGGCTTCTCCCTCTAAACCATTGCTTACCATTAATCACATAAAAACTGCTTTTGAAATAAAAATTGGGAGTCGAATATTTGAATATCTCAGCATTAAAATGCGTAAAGAAGGAGCATGTCTGCAGGGGAAGCTTTGAAATTTCCTCCGCTTCAACACTTTTAACTCTGAGCGGCTCTCCACTCTTCACCCCTGCAGGCGCAGAGCTCCAAGAGGTGCAGAAGAGAGAAGCACTCCAGCAAACTTTCATTGTGCCAGATATTAAATGTGAAATTGCTTTTTTTTCCTTCAAATTTTACCCTTGAAACAGAGGCAACTGTAAAATGTTACATCTTATTATTACTTGTTATAGTCGTTCCCTAATATGTCTCCTCTGCTTAGAAGTGCAGGGTTTTGTAAGTAGTAGCTAGACGCTGGAGGCTCTTCCTGCACAAAACCCTTTTTATTCTCTCCACACGCAAGGTGCTTTTCTTGCCTTCGCCCTGTGCTAGGGATTTTGAGTAAGGTCTTGCTTTGAATCTTGGGTCTTTCGGCTTGTGTATAGGGCAGTTGGTTGCAATCTTTTTTAAAGATGCTACAAGACAGTGTAAGATGGTTGAAAAACTGTTTGATATTTCCATGCAGGATTTCAGGATTATCACAGCTGATCAAAAATTCAAAGTTTTTTTTTTTTCTGGGACTTGAAACCAACAGGTACTATAATATTTTTTTTTAATTTATTTGTTTAAAGGAATAATGTGTTTAATTGAGTATAAACAGTAAAAACATCAATCCAAGGCACTTTGAAATTAAATCCAGAAATATAAGAACTAAAGAATGTGTGACAGGAAACTAAAATGACAATAGTACAAGCGGTGACCTCAGTTGTTTTTTACACTAAATATCATTCAGATTTCCTTTAAGCGAATACTAGAGCACTAGCAGACCTTAGAGTGGTTTGCCAGCCATCATATTGATCACAACCTTGAAACTATGGAACACAAATACTGTATAGTATGTGGTATTCTTGAGTGTGTTTTTGTTTCAGATCAGATTCTGCTATGAGTCACTTGACAGGAATAGTAAATGCCTTTTTTATTTTGATCAAGCATTTTGTGTCCGAAGGAAAATCTTATTAGGAGTGCAGAACAATTGTTATCATAGCTATAATTGTCTTGTACCAGTTTAAAAACTGAGAGTGTAACATTGCAGGTGGCATATGCAATTTAGGCAGATAATTCAAGGAGATTATTTTCCTAAGGTTATTTTTCTGTTTATTTTTAGCAGTGCTTAAAAGAACTATTCAGTAATAAGTATGACATTCTTAAACAATATCTTGGGTAAAAAGAAAACTTCACAATAAAAAAGGGCAAGGTACAAATTAGAAACATTGCTAAGGCCTTTGAAGTTTTTTGAGCGCTGTATTTTGTTCTTAACTAGAACGGGTTCTGGCAACAAAAATCCTTTGATAGAATATACCTGGGCCTCCACAGTCAGAAAGCACACAGTGTTTTGACGGGGAGATCTTACAAATTGGACAGAAACATTTCTTCTTGAGAAGTTTTACTTTTTTTTTTCTTTTTTATGTTGCCTGAAGCTCTGATGTATGTACACTGATAGTGGGTGTCAAGAGCAGTCAGCAGAGCGAAAAATACAGTCAGGAGTTTCTGTGTGCAACATTGGAATAGCAGACCACAAAGAAATCTAGCAGAATTGTATGCTTTGATGTTAAAGGAAATCTCTTGGTTGATAAATATATACGTGTCTACCTGCATGGGTGAAACTTGTGTTTTGAGACATGTACAGTACTCAGCAACAGCATCCTTGGAGAACATGACATTAATTGGCTTACTAAGAAATTATCAACTTTAGCTTCACAAGTGGAATTTCATTTTGTGGGATATATCAATCTCTCCTTCTCTACCCAAATGATATATTAAGTAGTGTAAAAACATTTAAAAACATAGCAAATCTACAAGTTTAATAGTTCACAAATAAACCTTATGTGGTTAGTTAATGGAGGTATAATAATATACACTGCATGCTTTTGGTATTCTGATGTTCCTCCAGGCAGCATATATTTAAAAATTATACGTAACTTTCATATTAGGCTGTCTGAACTGAACCTTCTTGTGGAAATTGACATCTTTCAGAATACAGTAATCCCTTCTTGTGAGCAGAAACAAAGAAATGACAGTGGAACTCTTTTAGACAACCATTAATATCTCCAAACACTTGTCTGTTTTGTTGTTGTCATTGCATGGAAGCTAGATGTTTAGGTTTTTTTTTTAGACCTGACAGTTTTTTTCTCTTACAGCTGTCAGTGATTTGTAAAATAGCTTAATCTCAGGTCTTTCACTGTACGTAGGTTTTACTGTGCATTGCAAAAAAAAAGAAGTTCACCTCAATTATGTGAATTATAGGAAATGAGGTACTTATGTAACAAAGAATGCATAACACCTCCTGAAGCGTTTTTACAACCCCCGCCCCTCATCTAGCTTATCTTTGTGTAAACTTTTTTTTTAATGTTCTATAATGCCAATACTGACAAACACAGCTAGTTTGTCTATGGCTTTTGATGAGTGGACTCAAATTTGCTGGTTTGCACATAATTCAAGACATGTTAGTTACACTGCATTTGCTACAGTACAGGTACAGTACATCCAGTCACATAGATTCCTAGACATGGAAAAAATAATATTTAAACATTATTTCTTGCATGCATTTACAAAATAATGCTACAGTACTAATCTAATTTTACTGACAGACATATAATCTATGAGTATATCATACAGTTGAAATCTGTAGCTGTAGTTAAAAAGCTTTATAGATCTTTTGGGGTATTAATGCCATTACTAAAAGTCTGTCAAAGATTTTAAGTTCTTTCACGACTAACAACACATGTTGTATTGAAAGGATTATATGGACGTAACTATGATATTTGTGACATCTCTTACATTATTTTAAGCCAGAGTTCTCGATTCAAATCCTTGGGACCAGCCATCACATGAGATTTTCGATTCATCCTTTTCCATTAGTCTGAGTTCTGTGCCGTTTTACATTTTAAATTCACGTCATTGTTTATTTTAAAGTTGAAACATGAGTGTCTTAGAGAGAATGTAAAGTGGTGTAGATCTGAAAATAATTAATTACTACTAGATGGATCAAAAACCTGGAACGCTGGAATTGAGATAGTCTGGAAACGATTGATGAATTGATAAGAGACCCCCAGGAATTTGCCTTTCCTCTAAACCAGTAGAAATCACTTGACACTTTTGCTTTAAACATGCACACCATCAAATTTAAAGTCAGAAGAAGTTTTTGATTGTCTTTTCTCACAGCAGGTATGCTGTCTAGAGGGATCTTTTTTCATGCAGCATCCATCATTGGAATGATGTTTTAAAACTCCTGAAGGCATTGTTAGAAAGAAAAAAAATCAAACCTGTTCTGCTTCATTGTGAGAATTGGCTTGCTCCCTGGTGAGATGTGCTACATTTGCTCTGTATAGAAAAGCAACAATATTAAATACTTTTAAAAGTTTTTTTTTTACCCTAAGTGGTCCTCATTTGGGTGATTGTAGTGAGGCTAGGCATGTAATGTTTCCTGTCAGCCAGTGCGGGATTATACGGAGTTCTTTAACAGAAACACACCAGGGCAGGAACACAAGATCTGCATTCTTGATCGGGTGTCCCACAGCAAATCTAATAAAAACCAGCTTACACCCAAGATGCACTTTTAGTCTGTGTGGCATGAAAGTCACAGTCACCCAAACTCCTGATAAACCTGGCTGGAAGTTTGTGAATCTCTTATTGGTCTTGTCAATCATATTCTGGTCCATGGAAGACAGTCATCTTCCACCACAAGGAACACCAAAGGATTCCCTAGGGATCTTACTATCCCTTGAGTCTACAAAAACCTCATAAGGGAGCCTAACATACAAGGAGGAACAACAACAGTTACTGTACATGCACTGCATAGTACAGTACATACTGTACAGTATAAACGTACAGATACATACTGTAACACACATAACACATAACATACTGTACCGACCAGGATATACAGTATGCCCCAAAATTCAGGATTCTGTGATATTTCCAATATTCTGATCTTAACAGAAAACTGCCATAGACAGATTTTAGAAATTAAAAAGAAATAATAAATCCTAAGAAGTTCTTTGAAGGAGACTTTGCTGTGAGTCTACTTCTCTGTCTTTTCTAAATTTTCTTGATTTAAAATGTGTTTTGCTTTACTGCAGGATGTCTTCCCTTAAAGGGTTACAAGCACTTGTAAGCATATCCTTCACTATCAATAAAAACATTTTTGGTTGCCCTCATTAATATATAGAAAGATAGCCCAGAGAAGAGATATTAGAGAGGGTGATAGTTCTAAGGAGGTTTTAATCTTTTTTTGCACAGAGGGAAGAAAAAAAATGTAATTAGAAAGCTATAAGAAAGAGCTTCAGAGAAACTGCACAATGGATTACCAGCAAGGAGTGCTGGGCTTAGATCTATTTTTAATGGTTGTCATGGAGATGTGAAATTTGTTTACAGCAAGTTTACCACTGGTGTTTACCAGTCCATCATATTAAAGCTTTAAAGGGAAAACCTACCAGTGGGCAAAGCACAGGCAGAGAACCTCCACAGTTAAAGTGCTTGCTTTCCTCCAGACAAAAGGCTGACATTTGCATCCCCTCATACTCCACATAGTTTATAATAATAATAATAATAATAATAATAATAATAATAATAATAAAGTTTATTTTATATAGTGCCTTTAAAGGTGGCTTCTCAAAGTGCTTAATCTCTTAGTTTGGAGATCGTAATGCTGTTCTTGGAAAAGTATTGATTGGTTTTCTTGAAAGTACAGTAAATTGATGGAAGATGCTCCTGAAAGGCTCTACATTTCACAATTTCAAGTGCTTCAGAAGTTTAATAACATGCAGAAAGTAGATTATCTGGACAGGGTCACAAAAAACCAGAGCCTATTCTGGAACTGAGGGCCGAAGGGAACGCACATAAGCATACTGTAACTGCTCTCTGCCTGGGTGGTACAACAAGGCCACAGAGAAAGAGGAAATTACGAATAATTAAGAATAAATTAAGAATAAAATCATATATAGCCAGCATGTTTTCAGAAGATGGGAAGAAACCAGAGCTCTAAGTAAAAGAAACATACAAACAGTTCAAGTAGGTAGCAGTGTCAGCATGCGTAGGCTGCAAAGGAACAATAAAGGTTTATTCCATGCTGAAAAGAGAAGAAAGAAAACACAATGTTTCGGCTGTGGAGCCTTCTTCACGGGGGGTCTTGACACACACGAAGAAGGCTCCACAGCCGAAATGTTGTGTTTCCTGTCTTCTCTTTTCAGCATGGAATAAACCTTTGCTTGTTCCGAAACATCCAAACTGCACACAAACATATGATTCAGACCAAAACAAAACCTAGAACCCTGAACTATGGGGCAGAAGCAACAACTCTCACTGTAACATTAGTCCAGATAAGAATGGATGTTCACATTTTCCTGTTAACAGCCTTAGCTGTAGGCTAACTGTGAAGTAAAGGAACAAACTAACTGTACAGTATGTGTAATTTATGAACACTGGACATTCTCTATTGGATAAGACCATACAGTATATTAGAGCTCGGCTCAGCTGAGTGAGTTACCCATTTTTTTTTTATTTGCATTTTTTTCATCTGCTTTTATGAGACCCATTATCACTCTAGGAGTGCGATGGATACTGAAGCCAGGACTGTGATTTCTTGCTCATGTTTAATGTGTTGAAGCAGGACACCCAAGCTCAGTCTTTTCAGCTTGGTAGGCTACCCCTAAATTGTATAATATCATGGCTCTTCATTACACAGCAGCACACCACATACCAATCTCAACCCAATCTATACCAAATCACAACCTTACTACAGCTTCTCCTCTTTGCAAATAAGTTAAAGGAAGTTTTGCCATTCACACAGAACACGCAAAGCTGCCATCTTGCTGCACAGCTGCACTGAATTCTTCAGAGACTAAGTCTGATGTGGGATGAAGTGTCCTTTATCACAGAACTGTTTGTTTTTCAGGCCTTCCCTGCATTTTCCTTCCACATCCTTTATCGAACCTGATAATGAGGCAGGGAAAATGGAGAAAGAGGGAAAGGTATATCAGGATTCTTCAAAAGCAAGTTTCTGCTTCCCCATCTTGTTTATCACAGGCAGACAAGGGGAGAGCAGTATCAATGCCCACTATCACCGCCTCCTACCTCCATCTCACACAGACCCCCTTCCATGTGCAGTCCTCTCTGTCTCCATCTCCCTCTGCACACCGCCTCCGCTCTTTGCAGATTCTCTCTGCCTTGAACTTCTGAGTTCTTCAGAACTTCCTTCCATGCCTCTTTTACCTGCTGCGTCTGAGACAGCGGTGAGGGAATTCAAATTACCCCACTTCACATGCAGGCCTGAAACCACTCCGGTTGACAATAAGCACAAGCACATATCAGGGAGCAGAAAAGTGAAAACAAAGTTCTTTTTTAATACTGTGAAAGCAGGGGAAAAAAACAACCAATGAAAGTTTATAACCTGGTTGTCATACTACTTTTGCAGAGCCTTGAACTGTGTCGAGGCTTGTTTATATTTATGTTATGTTGTTGATTCATGTTGCCTGGTGAACAAAAATATGTGTGTATATACTTTCATATTTCAGGTGGTTGAGACAAGGAATTTGTAACATCGGTCCCAAGAAAAATGAACTGAATTGATTTCTAGCATTTTTGCTCTTTGGTAGAGGCTGGTGATGTGAGTTACATACCTTAGGAAGTTTACATTAGAGTTTAGAAGATGACGTGGAGCTAATGCTTTGCAGTTCTCTCTTACGAAACTCCAAGAGCTGCTTTTCTGAGTAGATTTTGTTGTAATGAAAATGGTGTGTCATTGTACATAGCTGTAAAACTTTTGATTATGAAAAGTTGTATTATAATTACAGGCTAGTGTTTTTAAGGCCACCTCCTTCGGGACCCTTATTAAGGCTCATCCTGCTCTGAAAATGAAGTGTTAAGCTGAAGTGATAATTTGTGTGAAAGTGTATCCTGCTGCACTGATATTGTCTAAGTCATTATACTGATCTCCTTTCTGAAGAGGCTACAGTGAGCATTCCTTAATGAGAATGAAACGACTCCAGGGCTCAAAATTCAGTAGAAAATACTTCTTAGGATGTTAATTTAAAAATCACGGTTTTTCCCAGATCTACATAGGGGTCAATTTGAATTATTCAATAATGCTTGAATAGTTACAAAGGAGATTTATATATATTTGTATTAATCTAAGGGCAAAGCTTTCTTTTAAAAAAAGTACTTGAGCAGCGAAACATTTTTACTAAGCAGAAAGCATAATGAAAACAGTTGTATATTCCTGATCCATTACTGAAATTGTGCTTAACCTCATGAACCACATAAATTGGAAATCCTAATGTAGGGAAAAGTCAGTTCTGGTGTGCCACAAAAAAAGCCTTACAATGAGTGTTATGGTCACATGGTATAGAACAGTTGCAGACTGGTTTTAAGAAATAAAGCCCAATGTTTTTTTTCTTTCTTTTTTAAGGTGTTTTTTTTATTTGGCTTCTTTTTCCTTTTTGACATGTAGTCCATAAGGAAAAAGAATTATAAAAGGTGGTAATCCACTTAAGAATTAAGAGGGCAATGTCTTTTAGTTTAAATCTGCCTGCCCTTTCACACAATCCCCACTTTATATGCATGCTGTCAAGCAGAGGTGTGATCTAAACTCTCTCCTTGGCATAAGGAAGCCAGTCTAGACTAAGTCTAGCCTTCATGCACGGTTCGCTCCAGAGGAATTGTTAGAGAAGAATTGTGAAGCCTGAATCCATTACACTTACTTGGATTAACAGAGAGAAAAATTGAAATGAGGACTGGGGCTTTAATACTGTATAGAGCCTTCAACATGCTAATTTATTACTGAATACTTAAGGGACACTGTCTTCGAGATGGAAATGGGCCCTCTACACTACACTCAAAGGTTCAAATGCCCTCTATCCACAAACACTCTGTAGTTCTTCATTGTTTATACAAAAATCTTAAAATGTTTTCCTTTAAGCAACATCTTTCTTGACCTGAGCTGTTGATATTTTTTTTTGGACTGTTTTATTATTATCGCTATTATTCACAGTTTGTACTATATAAAAGGCATTAACATGTGAGAACTCTTGGTATATTTGTACAAGTATATTTGCTTCATTGGTATTGCAGGGATTGTCCTCCTGTCTTTTAGGAATGGAATTCATCCTATACCTAGATCAAGAAAGGGTAATGTATCTCAAGGAATGTGCTAATTCTCATTCTCTCACAATGTTACTGTAGTCTGGTCTGTACCTTAGTATGCCTAATTGCAGAATTCCAAAAACTGCGCTGTAGTGAGTGAGCTGCATTCTTGCTCTATAAAATCACTAAAAAAATATTTGATATCTGGAGCTGCAGCCTCAATACCTGGAAAGATACCGACACTAGCAGACCATGATGGCATCACATCTGTCTGGTGGTTTAGACTGAAATTTGTCAATAAACTGGCTTCACAGAGATGAGCTCAGCAGCCCTCTCACCTACTATACCTGAGTCATCTGGCCCTCAGTGTGACAGGTGCAGCCCTACTGTATATAGTATGTGTGTTCTGAAGTGGGCTGTTTTCCTGTCAGCACACAAACAGCAACTCTGAGACTCATCCTTCACCCTGGTGACTTGCAGATGTCCTACAATGATAAAAGAACCTGTTGTAATACAACAGTCTGGTTCAACACAAAAGAATAAGCCTTTATGTAAATATATCTACACACATAACATTCCCTTACACCCGAAAAAGGCTCCACAGCCGAAACGTGTTTTCTTCCTTTTCTTTTCAGCATGGAATAAACCTATTACTTGTTCCTTTGCAGCCTATGCATGCTGATGCAGCTACCCACCTGAACTACACACGCATACTGTAATGATTTTTACTAATCTTTTGTTACTATGTTAAATAAGCATTTTAAATAAGGAGTAGTAATAAACATTTCTGGGCTGGTTAACTATGTGTTACTATTGTTGAATAATCACAATCTAATCTAAGTTACAAATACTTTTAAGGATGTCTGCATTGGAAAGCTTGTACAATCTTGTACAACCATTTCTTTTTAGAAACATGACATTTCTATGGCGCCTGACTATTAGGTCAAGAGAGACTCAACAGAAGACCTAGACATTACCATTCTTATTTTAAACTGTAACCTATGTGCTCCACCTGTGTTTCCTAGGAAACATGCAGTATACACTCTGCTTTTAGTCATATACTGTACAGTACAGGGCATAAACAAAATAGAAATGTTACTTTCATTAATATGAGACAGATACATTAGGTCTTGCATTAATAAGAGACAGTTCTCTTGCATATTATTCAATTAAAATAAATAATTGAAAATTGAAAAAGGTGAAAATTACCATGTTGTCCTGCTTATGTAGCAGACAGCCTGCCAAACCAATCATCCAACCATCCATCCATTTTCTAACCACAAGCACTGGGCGCAAGACAGGAGCACGTCTTGGATGGAGTTCATCCAGTCCATCATAGGGCACACACAGACACAAACATGCACACATTCATGCCAAGGGTAAACTTTTCCAGATGTCAATTAGCCTACCAGTATGTCTTCGGAAAAGGAAGACAAAGTACCCAGAGGAAACCCACGCAAACACAGGGAGAACATACTGTACATACTCCAAGCAGGTAGAGCCCTAGTGGTGGATTTCACCCCTTGGCCCTCGAGTTGCAAGGCAGAAATGCTAATCATTGCCCCCCGAACTAATCATGTCAATCTGAAATGAAGTTGTGGCAGGCCAATCTTTAAACTAACTGTAATAACAGCTAACATCCCACTACAGGTCGCCAAAGGCCTCCATCATTTGTAAATCATTGTACTGGGTGTCAATTAATTTATCATTACATTGTTGGTCAGGGCTGGATTACACATTCTCACATGGGTGTTATTTAGTGATTAGTGTAGGTATATAAAGGACTTTCACAGTGTTAGTAGTAGTTGGGTTTTAGGAGGCTGTTTTTGGTCTTTTCAGTGTAAGACCTGCTAGTAACAGTACACAATGTCTTATGCACTCCCGGTGGAGTTTTCATATGCTCATATCCTTAGAGTCACATTGTCTAAGGGTGAAACATGGTGAAAAGGAAGTCTTATAAATAACCAATTAAAAACTGTGTTTATGAAACTGTTTTAAGCATACTTTATGTACCACTGCAATGTGCAGTTTATTGCATTGTTATGACCAGCAATCAGAAACCTGTTACCAGAAAACGCTCTAACCAGTCCCCAGTGCCGGCTAAATCCACAAAGCACCACCGCACGTGTTAATCAGTCAGTCTCAGCTGTCCTTCACTAACCTCACAAAAGTCTCAACTCCTTATAAACCCATCATTTAGTATCAGTCAGCGCTTGGTATTAGTATTGGAGCTCCTACCTCACCTGTTGTTCTCTCTGACTTCCTATTCCTAACCCTTGGTCTTTTGGATTTTTGCCTGTTTACTGACTACGTCTTTGCCTAGTGATTTGGCTTGCTTGCCTAACACTCTGAGATTACCCGATAGGGTCCTGATATTCCTTTCAGCAGCTTGCCATAACATGCATATGATCAGGAATGTACTTTGAGGGCAGCACAAGGGGTTCTGAATGGTGAAGAAGTCTATTTCATTTGCAATAGAAAGGTAATCCACAATTTGGATAACAGATCATTGCTTCCCTTGCTTTTAAGGATGGCTTTTGTCATTATTTCTGTAGATGTTCTGTGGTCCATTGTGCTAACTCAGAGGAAGTGCTTTTGAGATTGATCTCATCCATGTTAATGCAGTTTGTAAACCGCAGAATTAAAATTAGTTATTCTAGCTATTAAATGATCCTGCTAAATTATTTTTTCTAAGTATTTTCCAATGGAAACATTATCTGTTTTTATTTTGAATCAGCAACATTTTGAACAACAAAATTCTTTGTAAATTGGAACTAGAAGTAAACTGGGTGATATTAAGCTCGAATATGTATTAGGAGGACATCTTAATAATCAATTACTAAATGAAAATGCAATATGTTTCTACAAAGCAAGCTTGCAATCTGATACAAATTAAATATAGATATTCTTCTTATATTGCCATCCAAGCAGTTAAATGTCTACAGTGAATGGATATTTAGCACATTGAATGTAATTAGCTTCTAAAACAATGATCCAGCCATTTCAAATCAAAGAAAATTAGTCTTAATAGTCCTTAACATAACAGGTGCATTTTATATAAACTAATGCTAAAGAGCCACAGGCTTGAAGCAGGATAGAGATGAATGCTTATAAAATTGTCATATTCATAAAAACATTATCATAATAATTGTGCTTTTCGGGATCAATTAAACATGACATAAAACAAATAGTACCATGGGCAGCATGCTCTCATGGACAACTTCAACAAATACCAAAGAGTATCAACCAATGTTTACTGAGGATCTATACATGCCATCCTGGCTGCAAACAGTGGTCAAACTCTGGTGTGCACTGATACAGTCCCTGGGAACCTGTTCTTTCTAGTGTGTGTACTAAAGTGTTCGTCCCATTGATTCTAAGGGTCACTTTCAACAGCAGGACAGGGTGGTTTGTTTCAGGTCCACACAAGCCCTTAGTTTAAAGAAGTACTTCCTTATCTCAGTCCTAAATGCATACAGGCCTTGTTTCATTATCCGTCCCCCTGTTCTCACTGTAGAAATGTCGCTATTTTAAACACTTCTCTCAAGTCCACCTTAATCCAAGTCAGACTCTGCAGAGTACTTTTAATTTCTCACCCTCCGTCCAGCTGCAACACGCAGTTCATCCTTGTATTTTGAAGTACCTTCCACTGAGATGTTGGAGCTGGTTTTTTTCTCGGCTAATTTGACATAAAATATCCTTTCAAATGTTCTTGTCAGTGTGCCATAAGCAAATACGAAATTGCGGGCTGATGGCAAGTCCATCATCATTTCAAATCTTCATGATTTAAAAAAAACTTAAGCACAGATGGCAATCAGTAGCTTTCTCTTAATTAGGATGTGTACAGTAGATGACTTTCCTCTTTTCACAAATTTTGTGATCTTTCTTTGAAGGGAGAGGAGCTTCCCCTGGTTGATCATCTCCAATGTCTGTCACATTGACAAACCTAAATATTTTGACAGGCCCGTATGCCTGCTCGTATTTTCAGTCTTAGCGCAACAGACCTAAACAGAGGAAGATGGCAGGTGCAGTCAAAAATACAATGCTGCCATGACACCTTTTTTTCTTGTTTCCGGATTGTTCCATTTTTGTTTTCCGCAAACTGTGGTCTGTGGAGGAGTTTTCATCTGAAAGGTTTAAAGTTACATTTTTGCATTAGGACGGCATTTGGACTGGCAGACCAGGAAAGTGCAACCCTGAATAAACAAACCTATATATGTCAGATTTAGCAATTCATCCTGCTCCAACCACATAAATATCAATAATAATAATAAAGAATCAGCTTGGAAAAATGTCAAGGCTAAACAGTGCATGAAAAGCAAGATCCCTGAAACAAAGACCAAATCAATGGCAAATGAGAGAAATTAAACATTACAGACATTGAGATGATATGAGTCACTGCTCTTACAATATGCTGCTCACTTTCATCTACTAACTTGTCTTTGCTGCTTTACGATGTGTCAAGTTTAAAATGTCAGTCGCAAAGCAAATGCAGTTTGCACCTTGTGAGGTGGCAAGATGTCTTATGTAACCTACAAAATAAGACTTTTCGTAAAATGAAGCCTTGTGCTTTGCTCCATTTTACTAAGTACTGTACCTTATGAAAACTTCTGAAGCTGCCTTTCTTACACATTTTGTGCAAAGAACAGTTATATGCCTAGAAAGTTTCTATACTGAGTATACTGAAAAGCAATTAAGAGTTCAAAGAACTTCAAAGAACTTCAATTACTACGGTATATTAATAGTGTATTTTTTAATTTGCTTATGTTATTGGACTTTTTAGTGCAATAATAAATAGAAATAACAGACTTTGATTGGTTGATAAGGCTTTGCATCAAAGTGTAGATTAAATAAATTGCAGAAAAGTGCAGGACAATTTAGTTTTTGTCTGAAATGTGACTGTGAATTTGGGTTTGGATTTAATCGAAATTTTTATCACAAATTTTCATCTCATTATATGACAGCGACGTTTCACAAAATAGATAGAATAAGCCTCTTACTAGGAAATACAAAGGCTTCCATCAAGTATCAAAATTTATATTTGTGATTTTTGAATTTGAATATTATCAGGGATTGATGTTTGTTGAAAATTTGCTTATACTGTAACTGTTGCTTTAGGTATCTTTTTATATCCCTGTCTGTCATGTTTAATCTTCCCAGATAATGTTCTCTGATTGCCATTTGTTTTCATTTGAAATTTGTCACTTTTAAAATACAATAATGTAGGTAAATAAAAATGAAGTAGCACAAATAAGACAGATTAAAGTTTGCTGAATTAAGTCTCTTTATTCTTCATATTTGAACATTTGGAATGTTGCATGTACTGTACAGTACAACTCACTGATGATTTATATCCTTTCCTGATCATCAAGATTTTACAACACAGTGCCATTTGATGACAGAATTAAATTTTCAGATGCATTTTCAAAAACGCAGACTACTGTATCTGAAGACAAGTTTGTAAAGACAGATGCAGGCATGTTCTGTGTCACACCTAATGTTCTTGCATTTAGTTGTTAGCAAACTCTTGATTCCAGTATCCAAGCTAAATTAAGTTTCAGATCTTTGTAATTATGCTTTGTGCTTTTTAAAGGCTCGGGTCCAAGTTCAAAACCTTTATTTCCACTGCTGGATTTTCACAGAATTTGGTTTCTAATCTTATCCAAGGCAGTGCAGAAGCACCATCTGCATTTTAAACCAAAAGTTTAAGTATCCAGGGATGAAGAAAAAAAAGATTAAGTTCTACAGTACATTCATTCTGAACTGTATATCAAAGGTTTTTCTCGGTAGTTTTATGCTATTGATTTTTCTCTTGTCTTAGAAACAGAAGCATTTCTTCTTTTTTCTACTTTTTACTTTCATTTAGCCTTTCATCAGAGTGTGTGGGGAATAATGGAGCTTCACCAGAGCATCCGTGCCATTTACATAAATGATTATATTGCAATTTCACAGTTATTTGCATGGGTTTCCAAGGTTTTATTATGAAAGCAATATATGATTCTCTCTCTGAGCACTGCCCATGGAGTTTCATTTAAAAAGAAAGCTGGTCTTTGAGTGTATTCTGTTATCAAGTGCTGTAGGCTCTGCTAAAAGATGTACTGTGCATTTGGATTTCATGTACTGTATACTGTAGGTACAGTATGTACTTCACTGGTCATATTATTCTCCAAATATTTACTGATTTTTTTTTCATAAGATTGGTTTATAGAGTGTTTTCAGGACTCAAGCTTTTAAGCTTAAATAAGAAGAAATTAAGTGGCTTAATCAAAATATTCAATCCTTCATCTGTTATTAGTGATTTACATGGATCACAATGAAGGATTATTTTAAGTCTCAAGTGTTAATCAATGATTATTTTTTGTCATAAGTGCCACAAACATTCAATGTGTTACCTTAGTGTGTGAAATTACTAGTGCCTCAAACAATTAATAACGTGAATAATAGGCTTACAGTTTCTAATATAACTGTGTAAATAACCAAGAAAGTGGTAATGGACTCTAATAGGGTTAAAAAAAACAAGGATACTTGCTAATTTGCTCTGACTTCACAGTGCACTGAAGAGTTCTGTCAAATCTTTAAAGTCGCATAGGCCTTTGCTTCTAAGCGTTATTTATTTTGAATATCATTTCTCTGACAATGAAAATCACCTGTTATTGTCAAAGAACAATGATTCTTTGAAACCTGTTAGAACATTTTTTGTGATATTCTGCTTTAAGTTTTACCCCTGACAAGACTCAAAGAGTCAAATAACTGTAGATATTTGTTTAGGACTAAGTGGTAATAAATAGCTCAGGTAAAATTAACATACTTGTTGCTGGGGGGGCCTGATGGGTGTGTCCCACTCTCGAAACATAAGATGTCCTCCACAATGTGTATTGGGTCGTAGTTTCTGACTACTGCCTGTACAAAAGGGACTAAATCATTTAGACTAGCACTAGACACTAGCGTAACTGTAAGTCTCATGTACAGTAATTAAGTCTCAGTCCTCTTGGGGCTGTTTGCAATAGGATTTCAGAGACTCTTAAAGAAGCCATCAGCTTACAATATGAGGACCTGAGACTATTTGAACACTAGTCTCATCAAGCAAACAATTAGCTCAAATATAATTAGGTCAAATAAGTAATTAAAAGTTCATGTGGAATGGGAAACTGACATCTCCGTTACCCTCCATGCGTGTACTGTAAGATCAAGAAAAATGTAGATCCATGTTTAGGGCTCAGTGATGCTGTCACTGAACCACTTCAGAGATGCTATGTTCTTGGACTTGGTGAATAACATCACATGTTATGTGAATGCAGAGCTGGGTTTTAGTCATTCTAGCGTACCTTCCACTTGTTCCTTCAGAAGCCCTTTTGACTTCTGGGTTTTACCAGACTAATATCTTGTTCCTAATTGGCAAAATGTAGTTGCCATTCGGCATCCTGTTAAGTCTTTCCTGTCCACCTGTAATTACCAGACTGCAGATTTTAGCAACATCCTCAGACACCGGCAGGATTTACCTAAAACAATTAGCATGCCTTTAATCATACCTACCATCAGCAGATCCTACTGATCCTGTGTTGTTAGATACAGTACTTGTACTTTTCTGTAATATATTTATTCTCACCTCCATGTACTGTACGCCTCATGATAATGGCGGGACTCCTGACTCCCAGAGGCTTTGAACAAGCTATTTTAAGCAGATTGATCCAGTAAAATGTCCATTTACTGTATATAAAAAGTAAATATGAAAGTTTTTTTGGATACAATGAGCCAAATTAATAGTAAAAATACTTTTCCTGAGTTCTTAATATTTAAAGATTTGTGATACAGGAGAAATCATCAGAGCCCCAGTTAAACACTTGTTTTTGCTGTATATCTCAGATGATACAGTATCTATTACTGGAAATGTAGTAGTACAGTAAGTTTGACTGGTAGCTGTCTCTGTTGACAAGAAACAGAAAACACATATGACATCAATTCACATTGATAATATTTGTTTAATGTAAGCAGTAACCGAAGTATTCAGATATGTTCTCATCAACAAACAAACAGATTATGCTTAATGATGAATTGGTCACTTGAGAGCAGTTCCTATGATTTTCGTTTTTCCTTATAATTTGGAATTACCAATTGTTCAATGAACAATGATCACTGTATTGTCAGTATACAATGTGAGAGATACACATTGTACCAATAAGAAATCAGTGTCATGATTCAATAAGACACACATACTGTACTGTACACACAGTACAAATACTTGTAGGATAAGTACTATATACCTTGAATTAAAATGTACTTTTTTATATTTTACATCACAGATTTAATGGTATTTCTTAAAATACAATGCAAAAGTACTGTAATTGACTTCTAATTCACAAGATCTAGCTTGCACTAATATGAGTGATGTGATGGAATATTTTCCTATTTAATACCCATAATTCCTATTAATGTATTAATATTTTTAATTTAGATATTCTATAATAATACTTATACTGTATAATATTATGTTAATGTGCTACAAAATCACTTAACATTGACAACACTATTTTGTCTTCATTTAGTCATGTGCTTATAGTGGTGACAGTTTTAATAAGCATACATTTGTTTTCAGACTGTGAACAGATATTCTTTTATGTTATTTCTTTCTCATTTGTAACTTTCAGACCACTTTGGCACCAAGTCAGTAGTTTTAGAGCCCGCTTTTTCAGTCTTTGAATGCTATTTACTCCTCGTCTGGATTTTCACAAACCATAAAAGATCTATAACTAATCAAACCACCACTTAACCTACAATAAAATGCACTCACATGAATTCGGTGGCAAGAATTTATTTGACCTATACAGTATCTGCTTTCTTTTCTCATTCTCACAATCAAAAAAAAAACCCATGGATCAAACATAATTGCAGTGATTACTCTGGATAAAAAAGGTACAGCATTTCCATGGCTAAACATACAGTATATGCTATTATTAATGTTAATAATAAATTTTGTGTTGATTAGCTCTATTTCTGCAGATATAATAAATGCTTAATGGCAATTATGCCATCAGACACTGAATTACTTCCTATCTGTGTTTTTCATGTGAGGAGGCATTTATTTCTTGGCCTGCATTCACACAGGCTCCTTACTTCAGTTGTTTTCATTCCTTGCGGAAATAAAACAGCCAGTTTTTGTACTCATTATTTTTACTTCAATTCTTAGGAGAGTCTTGGGGCTGATTTACTGGCTTGCTTCCTATGTTATTTTTTTATATCCAACATTTCCATCCTCTGCTCATATTGTAAGTCTTAAAGGGTTCTCTGTGCATGTCAGCATCTGAAAAGCTGATGAGACTGTCTTTCCTTTGCTGTCTAGAGCCATGCTCATGGCTACAGATTAGTGGAATTACTCCAAAAGTCCTGGCCGTCCTTCCTTTTGGTTTTTAATTCGATTTTTATTTATTTCTGCTTCAAAGCAGATTTGTTGCAGTAGACAGTGCTGGTTCCATGTAAGTCAAAAAAGCTGGTTTCCTTTATAAAAACTGGTTGCACAGTGTTATTACATTTTTTGTATTAAGGTTTTTTTACTCAAATATTCATGGAAAATCTACACAGTAAGCAAATGTAAGACTATATACAGAATAATACACACAATGTTTTTATAATTATCTGTTTAGAATCCATTGCATTTGTTTTCTTGAAAATGATTTACTTCACTGTTCTTTCTGACATTTGTATTAGCTTATTATTATTAATGTTCCATATTATTATTAATAAATACACAACATTCTACTGTGATATATTACAATACTTTCACTAGAGCAAATTAGGCCTTTTCTCTCTGAAAAAATTAAAACTCGTTTTAATCTTTACAGAAGACAACTTTCAGTAAATAGTTTTTATTGGGAAAAAAACACATGCGGGGGACCAGTGCCCCTGTGGATGGAATGCTGTGGCCCACTCTAGAAAAGTCGATCCTGAGCAGTGCCCAGGAGGAGAAAGTGCCAGTCTGTGAAATCCGATTTGGTTTCTTTGACTTTGACCCCATTTATTTTCTCCAATTTCCTTTCCACTCGGAGAGGTGACGCTTGTCCTGTTGCCATAACAGCAGTCACAAACTCCTCTAACAATATAATCGCACCGAAGCCAGAGTGTGTGGCTGTTGTTATGTGGACCATTGCTTCTTGGTTTTATGAAATCCTAATGAAAAGAAGGGCTGTTTCTAAAAAGGCTGGACATGTGTGTTCCCAGAGATGAAGGCAAAAACCTCCGCAAAGTGACAAGAGAGATCAGAAAAGCGGTTTCATCACTTTGATCTGGGTTTACTTGACTTCAAGTTCCGTGCATGAAAGACAAGAAATGTTATTAAGTCCAACACATTACATTGTCTTACCACCAAGCATCTGACCACAACATCCTGCTGTTGCTCTACCCTGAGACTCACAGATCACGTCTATGATGGTGTTATTAACAATGTCTTGAAATTTCTTTGGAAGACATTAATATCTGTCAGAAATGTACACACCAACTCCCCACTTCATTTATTTTCAACGCCTTTGGATTTAATTACGTTGCAAGCTCTCCCAGCCAGCCTGGACCAATTATTCTTTAAAACAATGAAGAATTAATTTACACCTGTTGTCAAATAGATTTTTTCTAGTTAAAAAATAATTAAGCCATCATTACACATTGTGATTAATGGGTCAGTACTTTTCATTTGTTCTCCTAGTCCATTTGTTTTCTTTGTCCCTGACAAGGTAGCACAAAAGGAATCAAATTTTCCCTGCTCCACACCTAAAGAAATATACTCTTTTAAAAAAATGTTTGGGTTTTCTTTTGGGTTTTTTCTTTTTCAGCTTTTTCTGTCACTAGCCTTCATGTACAGCACTATGTGTCAAGTGATGAAGTCGAATGAATTCATGAATTGCCTAATTATACAAGACAAACAGGGTTTAAATATTTTCATACAACTGTTAACATTAACATTAATTTAGACCTTGTTCAAATACAACAGTCTAGTTCATCCCAAGGTACATAAGAGACTCCAAGAATAAAGTAACATTTATAAAATTGTGGTCTTCCCTGGAGGTACTTCCTTGACTTATAATTTCCATTTATCTTTAATAAACTGTTCATTAAAGAAGTACCCAGAAACAACATTAGGCATAAGGTGCACCAGTTCCTACTGATTAAAATCAATCACTCAAAAACGTACTGTACTTGTCTTAAAACAAGCAGGTGGCTGGACAATCTTACATGCATCTTCATTTTTGTACTATGTTATGCTAATTTAAGCACAGGATGGGGTGTTGACTCGCAAAATTGAACCGGTTTATTGATGTGCCTTGCAGTGTGGCCAATTCTTCAAGAGCCAGGATTTGTGAGATTCCTTAGGCCAAGTTTGTCGTTCCTTCTTTGCCTGGAGGTCTTCTTCCCTCCTACATCCCTGGCTTAGTCTGGTCCTCAGCCAGGTGATCAAATTAAGACCTAGCACCGTTTTTTTTTTCTCCCAGTGATGAGTGACAGATGGTCACCATTAGCGTATGTTTCTCACATCTGTTACAAAGTGCTAATTTCCCTCATTAGAAAAAAGAAAAGGCAGCTTTGAAATTTCATTATGTGTAAAAATGTGCAAATTAATGGCCAATGGTGTGCAGGAGGCTGAACCCTAAAGCAATCACAATCCCTAGTAGATGGCATGATCCTGTGCATGTTGGAGATATTCACCTTGGCGTCTTGAGTTTACCAAAATATTCCTCCCACATAGTATTATCATGACCATTAAAGCCAGATGTTTCAAAACTCATTCTCTGTAAACCCCTTTTTTGACATTAAGATTTGGTGCTAGAGAATGAAAATAATTAGTTATTCTGCAAAAATGCAAGAATCGAAGCAACAAACGTAGATGTATATGTTAGTATTTTGGAAAATGTGGCCTGCCCTGATCACTACTGCTCCATCATGTTCTAAACTGCTTGTTTTTTCTTAGATATTGCTAAATTTGAAAAGAGTTTGTTGCTTTAAACGTGAACATCAGAATAGAAAAGAAAAATATAAATGCACAGAAAATACTTCCACATTGACCAAGAATACTTATCAGTACAGTACAGTACTGTACAGTATGTCAGGGTTGGAATTTACATTAAAACCCTAAATGTTATCCAAAGGCTTACTGTATATTGTTATTGTATTTTAGAATTTTTATTATTTCCTTAGTGACCCTTAAGCATCCCAATTTCAACATCTTGAATTTAATCCAAAGGAGTAAAGTAAGAAGCAAAGCACAAGGTGATCTGAAATCAAAAGCCTTCTTTACCAAATCATTGTAAACTGGAAAACAAGCTGGCAGGCTACTTGTGTTTAAAGTACAGTAATTATTTTTATTTGTAGTCAAGGAGAAGCCAACAGAGATGAAAATTACCATTTTTTTGCAGAGCAACCTTTTGTAAAAACCTTAAGATTGTTTCAGTGGGAATTCATGAATAAAGAAAGCGGTTAAGGAGTTTTTAAATGATTCTTTTTTTATTGGATAGCCTTTAAGACTTTCATGGGCTATTTATCAGCCCAAGGGAAAATCTAGCTGGACAAAAAGCCTGCCTATGAAAATCTAATATTTTGCCAAATAAAAGTTATCACCTGTTGACCTTTGTATCCGTCCTCAGAGGGAATAATACAATTTTGACCTCTTGCTGTACTGAAAACCAGCATTTAGGATTTACTTCAGAGAACATTGTTCTCTGCAAGATATGCAAGATCGCATATAGAACAGTACAGTACATAAAAGTGACTTGTATGTTTTCTGCATAATGTAGTATTCGAATGTTAGTAGCATATGTAATTTTGTATCTAATTTATAAATCCTGCTTATTCTTTTGCAAACATGGGACAAAAATGTGTTTGTGTTCATCGTTCTGATTTTGGGGACTTGATTGGTAGCACCCTCTACTAATTATGAAAATACAAAAAGTAATAACGAATATTGTTTAGGGGATGGCAACTGTGATTATGATCCTCTAGCAAAGAAACAAATGACCTTCTGCTCAGTTATCTTCCTTAATTTAAATCTTCTTTGTGAAACAATCCCTTACAACAAGCATGTTTTGACACATCGACAATAGTATAGACTAATGGTAACAGTAATTAGTAATTAAAATAGCTCGTTGGCGATGTCTTGTAGTGGATTAATCCAAGCTATACCATTTAAAATGTTGACATATTCATAAGGGATAGATGAGAGCCCACTTTCACATCTCACATAAATTGAAAGAAAATTCTGCTTCAAAGTGAAATCCTGAATTCTTGCTCAAAATTGTTCTTTTAGTCGACCACGTAGCATGTGCTGTCAAACTGCTGACTCAAACTGCTCAGAACACCTGACCCACACAGCTCGGACCATTGCAGTGCAGACTTCATACAGTACTTGAACCACTGTCTCTGGCTCGTCCAGGGGCCTCTCATCCACTCTGCATAGACTAGACATTAACCCACCTCTCCAAAATACAGGCCTCCCACTCGAGGGACTCTTGGAAAACCCATTGCAACAGTCTCAGAACATGTATTTTTCCGAGGTCTAAGACAGACTCTTCTCTGTGATTTCAGATGTTTGCTGAATTACACCATCGAAATACAGTAATTGTGTTTTCATCAACAAGGCTCTTGTACAAATGAAGATACAAATGTTGTGCGACTTCATATTAACAGCAATTAGCATCATATGCTGTACTGTCAGGCACTCTCTCTTTAAAATGAATGTAATTTAAAAAAAAATTAATAACATGATGTGTTACAGCTGAGTACTTACATGGATGTAATTATTTTTTACTAAGTAATATTATCCCAATACAGTCTTTAATAGGTTTATCTATCTACATTCATAATGCCGTGTTAATGCAAAGCTTTAAACTAGTATAATGTGTCTTTATTAAGGAAAAAAATGTATAATTATAGTGAAGATACAAGTGAAAAGAGCTTGTATGGTTTCACTTCTAACCTCTGTGGAACTACTATAAAATGATATTCATGCTTCCCAGTGCCCATTGATACTGAGTAATTGATCTCAATAGATTAACTTCTGATAGACAATTAATGAAATAACTTCAGGGGAAAAATCATCTCTTTAGAATATAATGCTGCCCTGTGAAGGTTATCAGTGCCATTATACACTGGAAAATAGTGCACCCTTGAAAGGCTAGACTTCTGATTTCTCCCAACGGTCTTTCAGAGCACATTTTCTCAGTGCGTGGTGACCTTCAGAATGTCACTGCCATCATTCCGCCTACCTTTACAGCACTCCACCACAGAGGTGGAAAAACTTGTGATTCCTGCCATTGGGCAAGAGAAAGGAGCAGCGTGTATTGGAAGCCGGGGACTGCATCCTTGGTGTTGCAGTCATTCCCCTCTCCAGCCTTCGGTTCGCTCCAGCAGGAGTGCAGAGGCTCCCAGCCTGGCGAGACCTTGGCTTGGCGTGATCAGATGGCCCTGTCCTGAAAGCAGGCCGAGGTGTGTGGGTGTGTGTCACTGCGCTCATATGTATGTTTGTGTCCGCGAGTGTGAGTCTGCAGTGTCGGCAGGTTAGCTGGCCCGTAGTGGGTGGTGCTGGTATGAACAGATGTAAAGACCCACACTCCACCATGCGGACATATGGGCCGGCTCTGCTTTGTGTGCCAGTGCTGCCGGAGTACAGCATGTTGGTTTAGTGGAGCAGCATGGTGCTGGAGTGACTTGAGGATAAACGGGCACAGAGAGGAGGGGAAGGGGGAGCAGGGGAGGCTTGGCTGCCAGGTCTTGTTTGCGGGGCTCCTTGGTCTGGGCTGGGATGAGCGCCAGCAGCCGGAAGGCCGTAGAGCCTGGCAAAGAGCAGCGGACGTGGCAGTGAGAGGGTTCCTCTCTTTATTTATCACAGGTTATATTTACACCGGATGACCTCCTGAGCAGCTTTCCTCTACCTGCCGACTAGGAATGTCCTCTACACAGCAGTATGCCTTAAAAAAAAAAGTTCGTCAATCAGATGCCCGTGCACTAAGCCTGTTTGCACACAGAAAGTGCTGCGACTCGTGAAAGGGGCAGAGGAGGAATTTGTAATGTTTTTTTTCCCAGCTTTCCCTAGAAGAAAATTTAAAAAAGAAACTAAAATAAGATACTCAATGAAAATAGTAATGTAAAAATATAGTAACCAAATCAATGGTTGGAGCTATAAGAAAAGATTCCTACTTTTTAGCAGTTAACTGAACATTTTAACTGTAAACATTGATAAATTTACATTTAAATGCCCTCGCATTTGTTCAAAAGATCTTATTTTGTCTTTTGAAAGAGGGAGAGATTAGTAATGGTTCTAATTCAGTGGTTCTTGCACTGTGCTTTATAAAAATCACACAAAAAGAATGGGAGCCTGTGAACAGATGAATAAGAATAGCACATCCCTAGTATCACATGCAGTCTCAATAAAGTGGCTTCGGACTGGGCCAGGTTTTCACTGCAGAGCTTGCCTTGCTTTGAGCTGGAGCTGTTATTTCATCTCTTTCAGCCAGCTGGCTTACAGCGAAAAACATACCGCAAGACATTCTCCTCACCAGAAGTTTTTCTTTTTTTATCCCTCTGTAGAATTAGAGATGATAACTTGAGTCAAGACTATTTCTTAGAAGACCGTCCAAGAGCACACAAAGTAAAATGCCACATGGACTCAGCTGCTTGTACAATACCTTTGGCAAAAGTTTGCGATTAAGGATAATGAATGAATAAATGTTATCTACTCTGACATACCAATGGAGTTGACTTCTTTCGCTTCTTCCCATAAAACCCGACATGACACTGCCTGCTAATTTCCTTGACATTGTTTAACAACGGGCTTCGGATGGGAGCTAATAAAAGGGCCACCAGGCCTCTCCCTTATTCTTCTCGCCAATCTCTGTCTTTTCCTCTCCTTTTTTATCACTGTCATTAAACTGGACCTCCTTGCTCCTCTAACAAGGGGTTTTATAGTGTGGGAAGTTATTAAACATGTATAATTACTTTTAGACAGTGCTGCCAAAGAGAGAGAGAAAGCACATGCCAGCTCTGTCCCCATTGCGGCCATCGTTCACTTAATTTATTTGAGAATGGCAGCAGACAATGGAGACCCCTGTTCAGTAAATTTTTATGGGATCCAGAGGTGGAGATTTCTGATTAACAGGCAGGAAGTTCCAGCTGCCTTCTCTGCCAGTGTTAAGAAGATAGGCATCAGCATCTCCCATGCATTTATAGCAAATGAGTTCAACGTCACACTGGTTTTAATCTGCATTCAAATGTGTAATGTTGAGGTGGTGGTTTTGTAGTTTTTGTTACAGTTTTGTTCTTCTTAACATAATTGTAGTTTACGAGGCTGATATAATCTCTGAAAAAGTTTAAAGCTTTTTAAGGACTACTTGGTGAAGAGCATACAGTAAGAATGCTGTGAAAGAAGATGTGGCAATATGTCCAACTTCAATTTTTGCTTGTTTTTAGCTTATTGATCCAAGAATCTAATCAAACCATTTCTTATAGCATCCCAGTGTGCAGCATAATAGTTTGTTCTCCACATCCATGAGACTTTTGTGAATTAAGTTACTCCCCGCCTCAATGCTGAAACATCTTTCCATCACTACTGGTTTCTATACAGTTTGACTTTCAGAGCAGGACTCTTCCAGATGATCAGTTTCCTATTTCAAAAGCACTTTTGAGATCATTAAAAAGCTATTTATTGTTGAAGCATCTTGTTTTACATTGTGTAGTTTTATTTGTTGTTGTTTTTTTAGAATGTAATGGATTGTGCAAAAAAATGGATTGTTCTACTTTAATTTTCACTGATTTTAAATGCATGTTGGAGAGTTACTCCAACAAACTGTGTGAACTGAGAAATGTGCAGCATACAGTAAATATGGCAAAACTTATGTTCAAGAAACATGGCAATATAACAATAAGATACACATAACATTACAGGAAAAAATAATATTAATATCTCCATACTGTAGTTCTGAAATAATAAAGTAGAATTTGGCTGAATTCCAAAACTATATTTATATAATTATAGTGTTCTAAAATATGATGTTGTCAAATTAGATGCAGATGGACACACATCTTATCCTGATTACTGTGAAGGCATAATTTGTTAAGTTTCATTTGTGTCTTCTTTCATTTTCACTGAAATTTTTATGCTTAAATGCAGAGAATGAATGCAGGCATTATGTTTTATCCTGGTGTATCTGTTACGTTGCTTATAATATTTTTAAAAATGCTATATTTAGTTTGGTATAAATACAGTACATCATTATTTCTTGCCCAATTTAAAGGACAGTTGTACTTTAAATTGCTAGTGTTGCCATAAGAATAGTATATTTTGCAATTGATAGTTGTCATGCCCTAGTTAGTTCACTTGGTCCTGGCAGACATTAGAAACTGGTTTTTGATATGACCTGGACCACACTGCTTAGCAGTTCATTTTACTGGTAATCTAATAAGAATGTAAACTGCCTCTTTACAAGGGATGCTTAATAAACTGGTCTCTATTAGGTTTTAAAGAATTCTTAACTGGACGGTACAGTTAAACATGTATAATTCATCAGACACTCCAAAGTGACTGACTTTTGCACTTATTTACAGTATATAGCTGGTTGTTTTACTGGAGTAAAGTTAGCAACGTTGACTACATTCCTCTTCCAATATTGATTATTTAAAGTGATGTGATCAAATAAGTTGTCCAATTTTCTTTTTGATCTTAATCAGTCACTAATTGAAAATTTAAAAATTACCTGTAGTCCTACCTTAAAATATATCATAAATAAGTTCTTTTTGTCTGTGATGTTATAATGTATTTTGAGCACTAAAGCTAAAATGGATATCTTCTGTATATATTTAACTTCACTGACAGATTGCAGTGTCTGCTGTAGCTAATTTCAAATGTTTTTTTTTTATTTTAAACACTTCAGTCCTTCAGAATGACAGCGGTTAAAAAGTAAACATAAATTCACATCACAGACTGCAATGGCATTTAATTAACTGCGATTAAAATTCACCACACTTTTTTGTTTCGTTTAGTGGTTGAAAATTAAACACAAGTCAAGGTGAATTGAATTGTACTGTATATACAGTGCATCTACGAAACATGATACCTGTAGTCTGAGTTACTGTAGTAGGTTAAAGACCACAGCCAAAACAAAACCACAGCTGAAAAATTTCTTTAATGGTAGGGACATCTTGTGGACAAACCTAAGCACTGCACTTTTTCCATGCTCTCTTTATTAAGTGTGATATTTCATTATTAATATTTAAATTCTGTTAGACTGTTATTGTTATGGCTACTTTTACAATGTGTGCATTCAAGAATTTGTTTAACTCAATTCTATTAATACACTCAAGTGTACTAGTCCTGCATTCCACTTACAATATCTTCATTTATTAATATTGCATCTGTTTATTAAAGAGCACAGGCCTGAGTGATCACCCTTCTTCACACAAATCCCAGTTTTGTTATTAGGTAAGGGAGTGGGAAATTGACAATTGGCAATGACCTTATTAAGTACATATGTGCATTTGTGTTTGAGAAAAGGGCTGCACATCTTGAAGTCCTGGGGTCATGTCAGTACACAGAGCATGATGAGCATATTAATACTGCACAGAAAATAAAATGCAGTGGTTTAAGACCATAGCTGTCTATCCAGAAGAAACATTAGAAGAAGATGAGAACATCTAAACAGTTTCAATCTTAGACATTAACACTAGAAACCTCCTGTAAGCCTTATGTAGTACAGTATAAGGATTTACTAACGGTAAACATAGCATTGAATATGCATGTTGTAAAATTTTACTTTGTGTTTATTACAATTTTTCTAACAATTAAAAAACAAACGCTTTTCAATTACAGCAATTTCAATGATTTTGCCTGTAATAGCCAGTCTTCTTGACTCTGGCTGGGTTTGGCAGCTATAGAGCTTTAGAAGAACTTCATGTTACATGAGTTTTACTAAATTCTTTAGTAAATAATTTTCTATATAAGGCTACATTCTGAAATATAAATAGAATGCTACAGGTTCTATACTGGAAACTCAGCCTAGAAAAAAGACATCACTCATCAGTAATACTGATCACTGTCAAGAAGATAATTGTCACAGATTGTTTGTTGCAGACATAATGAAAATCTTTCGAATGACTTTGCATGCTTCACAGCAGCTACAACAGCAATGATGGTTTGGAGCAGTTAACAGAGGTAATGAGGCACAGCCAGATATTTCATTTACCACAGTCAGGAAGTGCATGGTGTTAAAGGTTAAGTCCAAGCGGGAAGATGTCGATGAGATGTTTTTTAGCATTTTTGAAAAGTACTGTAATAAAACTTTTTTCCTTTTGTTTTTAAATTTGTAAATATCTGATTATTGGTTATGATTACCCTAACTTTTAAGTGGATATCTTAAATCCCCCTTTAACCCCACCCCCAAATGGACCTCAAGGTCAGTGTCCTCCTGGAAGGGATGTACTGTACCCTTTAGTTATCTTGAATTATCTTGGAAAGTATAAACAGTACAGACTTCATTAGAGTCTGAAATTAAAGGGCACCCATTCAACCTCCAGTCTGAACCTCAGTGTACATGTGAGAAAGGAATATACAGAACAAACACTACAAACACATTTTATTGTCTTTCTTCAAAAGTATACCTGTTTTAAATGTAATTATATATATTGTATACAGTTTATAAAAGTCTAATACAGTACACTTTTATAAACATAGGATTGATGGAAATCTAAGTAGAATCATGTTAATAACTAAGTACATAGTCCAATCAAGGACATTTGTAGTGAATTATTATGTTTTATTCATTAAAACATTGGGCATTATTTGGTTTTTCATTATAAATGCAAAAAAACACTAGTATTGTCTAAAGTGATGCTCAGATATCTACTGCAACTCTCTTTAAAATGTTAGAGTTTTAATAAGAAATTGTAGTATGTCCCATCTGCTATTCACTTGTGCAGACAGCAGAGAGAGCTGTTTGATAGCATTTTCTTTAAGTGCAGAAGTATCATGCTATTAAGTAAATGATGGCTCTCACAAAAATATCTTTGTAGAAATGTTAAATCATCAGAAAAATAAAATCCTTTTCCAATCCCTGCAGAAAAGGCTCTTTGACATCATGCAATTAACAATTTCAAAATGCAATTGTATTTAACTTATTTCATGAGATCACACATGTTTTAAGTTATATGGTACAGCAATCCTTTTTGCTGTTCTAATCTGTGTGTATGTACATCTATAAACTGCATATATTCCTAGACATATTACTGCCATAGGTCCAAACATGTGGGGTGCAGTTTACAAATAATGTTGCTACTGTATAAAGAGGGTTCGGTTCTGCACTTATTGTACATGTGCATGTTCATCTCATTGTACATGTGCATGTTCATTAGAAACTGCTATTAACTATGAAATGCATCCATGCTTTATTATGTACATTTTCCAGTTTTCTAATTACAACATACTGTATAGTTGATATTTTGTACAAGACTGGGCTTATACAGAAATTACTTTGTACAGCCCAAATTGCCTCATAGATCACTTGTAATTACACTGATAGAGACTGAGAGACAAGAAAAGGCTATATACTGTATAATAAAATAGTACATGTATTCTATTATATATAATATATATACAGTATATAATGTAGGTTGGTATGGTGGAGCAGTGATAAGCATTGATGCCTATTGATGGCTGTGGTGTGAGTGTATGGGTGTTTGTGTTTGCGTGCCCTATGATGGACTGGCGTCCTGTCCAGGATGTTTCCTGCCTTCTGCTCATTGCTTACTGTACGTGGAAAGAGACCATATCCTGTACCTGTGTATTTTATTTCTTTGCTGACCAGCAGGTGGAGCCAACATACCATAAAGTTTCAAATAGGGGCATTGCAGTATCTGAACAGTACAGTATGAAAAGGAAATAAAGTGTTCTTCTGAACTGTAAGCATTTGTTTTTCCTTTGTTTAAACATTTATCTGTACACTGAATGACATCAGAATCCTTCGCATGGTTGCATATTTGTGTTTGAGGTGCAGTTGCAGAAAGCATCCCAATGTCTATTTGAGAGGAGTTGTACAGTGACCATAGTGCTATACCTTGATCATTCTGCTTGTTAATGGCTGGTGAGATATTAGTAAAGGACAGGAAGCATCCTGTGCTGCATTAGAGATGCAGGTGACCCACAACTCTTTTTGTGCTGTTCTTTATTTGAAGCATAAAACTGCTCTCCTTCTCTTTGTTTCACTTTCTTAATAATGCCTGGTAAACCTTCATTCAAACCACAATACTATCACTAACTACAGTAGTTAACAATCTTCCCCTCTCTCAGCATTTTCACTGTTTATTGTGCAGGAGTCTAATGTGCAGTATCTATCAAAGCAGCACAGAACATTTTCAGATTGCATTCAGATGCAGAATCTAGTTTAATAATTTGTGGTAGGAATCAGGCATAGGGCAGATGTCACATTTCTAATGAAGCTTTCATATATGTAAAGCAAAAAAGGAACAACGATTTTATGGTAGTAATTTTGGGGCAGCACAATTAAAGTACCTTCAAATTGTAGTCTGTTTGGGTGACTACAGTATGTGTACACAAGCAAGAAACTTCCTTCAAGCCACAGTGCACTGCAGCTAGATTTCAGGCTGTCCTGCAAGAGAAGTCATTTCTACAATACAAGGAACAGTGCATGTGGCTTTGTCCCTTGAAACAGAATAATTCAGTATATTACAGTATGTGCAATGAATTTATTAATACAGATAAAAATGGGCTTAGGAAATCTGGAATAAGGAATAAGGTCTTACACAAATCTTTTGGGCCTGACTGTACTCTATCTAAATATTTCTCTGTCACAGGAAGTTGAAGCACATGTGTGACACAAGGTGTCTTATAAACATGTTTGCCTCACAGATAGGAAAAAAAAGTTTAAAAGAAAAAAAAAACAAAATCCCACCAGTGCTTTGCTGACATACTCAGTCTTTTGTAAAGAAACACGAGATTAATTACCCACAAAAAAGCAAAAATCAAAAATATTAAAACAGCACTTTTTGCTAAACTGAAAGCCTCATTATTCACTGGAAGAGCAGAAAATGTCCTTGAGATAAAGACTGCAAAATTAATTACCAGTTAATTATCACTTCTTACACTGCTCTTTTGAAAGAGCACAATAGAGTTTTTTTCTGGTTTTTCTTTTTGTGCTTTTTACAGAAGTGTGTTTACCCATTGGCTGTGTAAATAGAGAATAGGCTGTGAGTGCATTTACCCATCTTAAATTCTTATTAGTAATAGATAAACTGGTAAATCTGGATGTATCACTGTGCCTGGTGGATAGTAATTACAGTATGCTTATGAGTGCTCAACTTTTGTGTTTGGAACAGAGAACACACTTCTAAAAACTGCATTCTTACAGCACATTGAATTGTAGCCTAGGGTAGAATGATGAAGCCCTGTAGTTAAGCTTATTTACTGAAGTGCTAGTGGACCGCAGTCTTACAGTATATTTGCCTTTGGGTCTCAGTTGCTGTTACTTTCTTCAAAGACTCACAGCCTTGCCCAGCATAAGTCAGATTGAAAAGCAAGTCTTTGTTTGCAGAAGGATTGCCAGTTACCACACAGTGCAATGTTATTGCAGAAAAATAATCCATAAAGCTCAGATTTCAAGCTTAATTCCCAGGGAATTTTAACGCTGCATTTATTTCCATTATTAATTAAACTCATTAGCCATCCAAACCCACCCATCATTTCCTCCAGCTGTAGTTTAGCTAAAACAGTCTTTATTCTAAATCCCCTTTGTGATGGAAAATTCTATCCATGAACCTTTTTCTTCTCCTGTGAACTGTCTGTCCCTGAAATCCCTCTTAAGAACTACTATGCATGGAAAACCTAACTTGAGTTAGAAAGGGTTAGATATGAAAGCATTAATTTCAGAATATTTTTTCCAATTGGATCATAAATAAATCAGAGAAGAAGGAGAAGCTGGCTTTTTTTTCTTTTGTTCTTTGCTGAATTTTTGTCTTCAAGTGCATTAATGTAGGGATAAAAGCGGACAATGTCAAAGGTGATATGGTTTATTAAACCAATAAAGTAAATAAATTACACATTGTAACTATAAATAGAGAAGGAGAGAAAAGCACCAGTCAAGAGGAGTTCTGTACTGAGACCAATCTCCTGCCTCTGAAAGCACAGAAGAGCTGACCCCAATTTATGAGCTGGGCCCCTTCTCTTTTAGGTGTCTGTCTCCCTGTCTGACAGGGCTAGCAGGTTATTAAAAAAAGAAATGCCGCACATAACCTGGTAAGTTCCGATACATCATAACAGACCTGCCTCCAGGGCTTCCAAAATAATACCAAATATAAACAGTTGCCGGTTATCAAAAAGAAGACATTGAAGCCCTGTTTCAGTTCAACAATGCCAGTTCTTGTCATTTATTGTTTATTGAGTGAACATGGAAAAAATCTAAGCTTCTTCAGGTAACATCTCAAGTTCAAGATTCATGACTCAAACAATTTTACTATTAGTTCTAAATTTGCCAAAGGTATAGATATCATCTTGGCACACAAAGGTAAAAATGCAGCTCTATGATATTAGTTTCCTTAATGCAGTAGCGTGAAAACCATTTTTCTAATTCAGATCCCTAAAGCAAACCTGTTCACCTCGTATCCTATGAAGTACCTATCGTACTTATAACCATAAGTTGACAATGAAGCACAGAGTTAGAGGATTGAGATGTCTGAAGCACATCGAAAGAATTGTGGGAAAATATCAGACAACATAGACCAGTCAACAGATTGCACAGTACTTCGGGATCACTGGTTCGACACTTAATTAAACTTTCTTTAGTGATGCACTATCATAGATGGGAATTTATAATAGCTGATATGTGAGCATAAAATACTATCCAGAGGTCTCCTTTAATTGTATTCTAACTACATCATCATTTAGGAGTTGCCTATGTTAAAATGGCAAAGCCCATTCTGTCATGCAGAAATGTCTACTATACTTTATACTGTATACAGTATGAGCTTTCTGAAGATAATGCAGTTAAACAAAGGCTTGACATGTTAACCTAGAAGTCTTCATGTTTATCAGTTTTCATCAAAGCAGTGAATTGCTGATAGTGCGTGTTTAGTGTTTTGTTAATAAAATGTTGTTGAAAGCTTTAGATCTGTAAATAGTTAAATACCTAAGCTATAGATCTTTAAAACTATAGCAATCTTAGGATCTGTTAAAACACACAGTAAACATAATCAAATTAATCAGAGGTCTCTGAAGAATATATTTTTGTTCTGTAGCAATAGAAAATATATGATCTGCAAAACTGAAATATGAACAATTACTGTAATGTACATGTACTGTACAGAATGTTGTTCCTGTACAAATTGTGCCACAATGCTTCTAAATGTCATAGAAGGGTGAATTCTCTTTATTTTATTTTCTCTTGTCAGGGATGTAATCCATTATCCTTTCTAAACTCACATGAACAACAACTTGAGAAATGTATGGGATTGTATTCACACAAAACACAGCTGAGATGTGTTTTTGTGTGTTTCACTTTTTGTCCCTCTTGTTTTTGTTACAGCATTTTCTTCACTTCACATTAACAACTCTACCTACAATGGTATTTCATTCTAGACTGGTTCATGTGAAGGATGGGAGAAGGGGGGGCGGCGGGCGAAAGAAAAGAATAACTGAGGAGAAAGAAACACTAATTTGTGTAAAATAAGCAGGAAAGTGTAATTTCCTCACAGTGTTAATCTATTGAACCAGCTCCTGCTATCGCTGTGAATCAGACGTTAGCCAGCCTCTCTCCTTCTCAGTATCTCCCTTTAATAACTTCTATAATTCTTCGATTATCGTCTCCACCAGAAGCCCATTCTGCTGCCTAACTGACCTTTACATTTAATGCTTGTGCAATAATTGGACTCTTAAGGAGCAGAAATAAAGGCACATCTTGACAGAAGGAGGCTTTTTGTTTCCACACAGAGGCTCCATTCATTAAGTGTTAACTCTGAGAAGTGTCCAGGGAAGGGAGGGTGGCATGCGTGTGTGTGGGGGTCTCAATCTCAGAAAATTGAGACTGGTTAAGGATACCAGGGCACTAATCTCTGTTAATAAAAGACACAATCATTTCAATGGCTCCTACTTTGAGCACACTTTATTTTTAGGGCTTCTAGAGCACAGTAAAACCAAACTATTGGAATGTTGAAAGGTAATAAAATGCAACAGCATCCAAACTGAATGATGCTATAGATGGAGAATGTTAAAAAATAACATTTTGTAATGGCTCACTATGCAATCTTGGCACTATTACTGCTTGTATCCAGATATCAAAGTTGTTTGCATACAACACAAACATCTTCTACAGTATTTAAGTTGGCAGGGTTTTAGGGTGTTATGAAGCAAAATCCTGAGATTCATATTGCACAATTAAAAAAAGGAAAATGGATATTTGGACATATTGTGGTGTTGCCTACAGTATGAGACTTCTTAAATATGCAGATCTCCCTTGTATGTTTTCCATGTGTGGTTTCTTCAGGAAAAAGAAAGCAATTAGATCGTTTAAAATTAATGACAATTAACCAGGCTTGTTTGAAAGCTCTCTTTAAAGGGTCAAATTATTGTGTCAGTGCCATCCAGGTTAGGCGATTATCACTCTCTCTGAGTGATCACGGTTAAAAGCAGTGATGGAACACAAAACAAGAAAATTACTTCCTTTATGTCCGGCTGTCTCGATGTGCTTAAACTAAAATGTGACATGTAACATACTGTGAAACACATTGGTATGGATGAAGCACTTTGACCTAGGTCACAAAATTCTTTAAAAAATGAATCAAATAATACCCATTTGTAATTCACACCTACACAATAGTAATGTACTGTATGAAATAAAAATGAAGCACCTTTTAATATTAAAAGTATCACCATACACTTTTGTAATACAATAACTATTTTTGAAATGTTTACACTGCAGTTATGTACAGTATATTAACATAATATTATTATATCCCATGCTGTTAAAGAGGCAGTCTGTTACAAAACATGAAATGCATAGGACAGCACAATGGTGATTAGTGTTGTTGCCTCATACTGTAGCTCTTGATTGTGGCCTGGAACACTATTCTCTTTCGAATTTGCATGTTCACCCATTGGCCATGTGTGCTATTACCATGTGCTCCAAGGACATGCTGTCTGGTTAATTAGTGTCTCTACAATTGACCTTCACATTACTCTCTGCTCTGTGTCTCAGTGTGTATCCTGCCTTGCACCCATTGCAGTTCACTGCTTCCCTGGAGTGAAATAAGTGGCTATTGAAGATTGACAGAAGGATTGTTGTAAACATTAGCTGTTCTGAACTCATGATGGGGTATCTGCCTATCTGTTGGAACTAGTTTTAAATTCAAAAAGGTAAGTATATCTTTTTTTATGAAAAAAAGATATACTTAACAGCTTTTATCTTGGGGCATGTATGGAGTGCTACAGAAATGGTATAGAAATGCTTGTCTTTAAAAATCCTGGCTTGCTCAACTTTGAAATTTAACTCAAGATACAAATCTTTTTCTCCTTTCTAAAGTTTGCATTTTATCTGTCTAAGAAAGCAGTTAGAACTGGTAAATTATCTATTAATGTAGAAAATGTTTAAATAAATCGCTCATGTGTACATTTTAATGCATCCTACATATAGCTCGTGTCATAATGAAGCAAAGACAAGTGAACCCTAGGGGGCCTGCTGTCTTTTTTATAAAGAAGACAATAAAAATTCAGTGTACATTAGACTGCTACTAGAAAAACAAGGGATGTTGGTTCATGTAAAGGCCCTTAAATTACCATTGTTTCTCATTTAATAGACAATTTTTTAAACATTAACTTTTAGTAAATGAACATAATGGTGCATTTCTTTTGGTATAAATGCTAAGTAAATCTGGCCTAAAGCACTTATGTGTTTTATTGAACTACCTCCATTGTATGTTATAATTTTTGGAGAATGTTATTACCATCTACAAAAGGATGTTCCTTATCACAAAAAGAGAGCATTGCCCATTTTAGAAAAAGTGCTTTTATTCTGAAAGCAATTCTTCTCCCATGTACTGTTGGTGAGTGCCAGCCTGCATTTTTACATGTTACATTGCGATGGATGTGTAATGGACTGAACACAGGAACATGTGCAAGGTTGCAAATGAGATGGTGCCATTTGATTGCTAGGAGTTTAATGTTCTAATTCTATCCCTTTCATAAAGGATCCCACAGTCAGCTCCCACAATGCTCTATATAAAGAAGTTTCTCATGTTTTCGGTCCTACATTACGCTAAAGTTAATTTCCGGTTTTGTCCATGTATCTTCATGTTGCTGCTGATCTTGAAGGAGCCCCCTGAGCTGAATTGGTCAGTACTTTTCTGGATATTGATTACTGGAATCAAGTCCTCACGTCCCCCTCTTTGCTTCAGAGTGAAGAGATTTAGTTCCTTTAGTCTGCTGGAGTACGACATTCCCTTCAGGCTTTGAATAAGAGTGGCTACTCCTTTGTACTGTCTGTAATGTACAGTAGCAATATCTGTCGTTTACTGACATGCTCTTATGCTGCAAAACATGCACAAAAGAGAGAACTTTCAACAAAATTGTAACCTGCAGCTTTCCAAGCTAATTCCTACTAGCAGTTCAAAACAAACTTACAAACACCAGGCTGTGTTACTATCACACAGACAAGCTTGATAGACACAGAAAACCAAGAGTGCCAGTTTAGGTACCCTAACCTTCACCGCCCCCATATTAATTAGATGGACAGAAAGCTTCCATTTAAACCAGGAGTGAGACAAGTTCTGTAACCCTGGCATAAAATGGTGGAACAAACCGATAAGGAGAAGACTGTGTAGATCCACAATAGATAAGACTGGAACAAACAGCCTACAGTATGTACAGTATACATTAGACTAACTTTTTACAATAATATACATCACAAAAAGGAACAAAGAAAATGTATTTTTGTTCTAGGAAGACAAGGACAAGTGAGCAAGGCAGAGGTTTATACGTAACTGACCTGAACAGAGGTCATGTGCACCAGGCCTTTGTCACGTAGGCATTCCAATACAATATTGAAAATTATTACTTCCTTCCATCCATCTTCAACCCTCTTCTTCCAATTCAGGATCGTGAGGAAGCCAGAGCATACAGTATCTCAGCAAGAAACAAGTACAAGACACATGTCCATCGCTGGGCAGACAGACACAGACATACTGTATACGCACACACACAACTAGGATCAATTTTCAAAGTTAATTAACCAACCAGTATGATTTTTGACTGTGGGAGGAAACCAGAGCACCTGGAGTAAAGCCATGAAAACTCAGGGGAAACGTACAAACTCCATGCAGAAAGTTTGCATTATTGGAAAGGAAAGTTCCATTATTGAACCCAGGGCCCCAGTGCTGTAAAGCAACAATGCAAACCACAGTGCCATGGTGCTGCGCACTAAGTTATTACGATATTCTTAAATGTTAGATACTGTAAATATCCAAAATCCTACATCACAAAAATATTATTAAAATATTTTTCCATTTAAAGAAAGGTCACAAGTAGCACTTAAGAATGACCAAATATTGGAAAAAAATGCAAAATGCAAAGGAATAATTATGAACAATGGTACTGTATCTACAGAGCTGTGAGCCTTAAAATGGCATATTGTTTGAATGAGCATGTCAATGAGAGATTAAAACAATGTGAAAAAAATGCAAAGCTGTTGTAATATGTGCTCTTTTATTTTTCTGTGCCAGATGTAGTGTTAACACAATGTCTAATTGTGTTCTTAAGCATGGCTGCTATTCTTTTACCAGGTAATCTTTTATGGGAAAACAAAGCAGACATTTCAAAGTCATTAAGCTGGCAATTGTCGAATGTTGTCAGCCCAGGCTTTCTGTTTGTTTTTAATGCTCACAGAAGGTGTTTTAAATAAAAAGGATTTTACTTGCTAAAAAATAGTGTAAAGAAACAAGGCTCCGAGGCTTTCTTTTTACTTTCTCTACTGACAGAAAATAGCACACAAATGAAAGGTGGAGACATCTTCTGTTCATCTCCTCTAATGCACAAGTACAAATTCTACTGAACTGTAAAACCATGAGGAAATACTACTAAAGCCTCTTGTTGTTTGATTACTAAAGGAGATAATACAGCATTTTAGATATATATAGATATAAAGGTAATATGCATACTATGTATACAGTATACAGCAATTCAGTGTCTTGCAGAAAAGGACAGAAATACTGTATACTTTATTGGGTGTATAAACAAAATATGTTATGAACAAAAGTATCTGGACACAACCCACTACTTTTCACTGTACCTGATATCTTACAGTACATTACTTAACTAAAATAGATTATAGCATTTATACTATACTATATATTGCTCAAATAAAGTATTTATGTGTGGTCACATTTTCAACACAAGTGCTTTTCACATGAGCAAAACCATGTCATCCTCAGAAGAATATCTGTCTAATACGTTTGATTCAGGAGTGAACGTATGTCTTAAGTGGAGACTTGTGAAGATTAAGAGTGTTAATATGCAGTGCTCTGTGTAGGGTTTAAACAAATCCCCTGAAGGCTATTTTCACTGGGAGTCCAGAGGTGATAATGACAGTTTTATAAGATATAACTCACGAGCTGGCTAAATGCACTCTCCTTTATTTGTCAAGGTAGGGTGTATCATATAAGAGATGGGAAAGGGTTGGTGATGTATTTTGATTGCTTACAACCATGTATGTTTGTTGCAAATGTTTTCTCCACTCGTAGATGAAAGTAATTTTTTCTTTTATGGGCTTTAATACTGTTAACATAATTAAGCCGAAGTACATTCCCAAATTTGGCAGAGAATGGTCGTTTTTAATTAATCCTATTGAGCTGAGACACATTGACAGACTATATTGATGTCTGACACAAGATCTAATTTTAAAGTTTTGTGAAATTAAGCAGGTCATTTCAGAAGAAGAAAAAAAATAAAAATGGTTCTAGCTTAGAGGCTGCTGTAATCAGTCAGCTGACCCTGGCTTCCTCTGGGCCCTCAGATGAGTGACTGGTGTTGGTAAGCGAAGCTGTTTTTCCAAGCCTGCCACACCTTTGATCTCACCAGCACAAAAAGGGCACAGTCAATAAGTACTTAAGTATTGAAGGTGAAAACAAACAAAGGGGTAAATAAAGAAAGCATGCAAGTCTCATCATTACATTTACCGAACAGTGGCCCCTGTGCTCCTTAATTGTTAGTCTGTGCCTGTCAGCCCGTCGCTCTGGAGCCTGGGATAAAGTGTTCCGCCACTAGGAGATAATTGAAAATCAAAAAAGACTTTGTTAATTTGATTAGGCAGAGCCATAGCTGAATTGTTCTTCATCAAAAGAGATTTCATTATGACATGCAATTAAATCCACGCAGCAGCAGGCTCCGTGCCTGCTGATCACTGCTGCCAGAAGGGCTGAGCCGGAGAGGGGGGTTCAGAGATGTGAGGAGCTATTATGGAGGGTGCACGGCAATAAAACGCGGGAGATGTGGGGGTGAGGAAGGAAAGGGGCTGCTGCACATACATAATGAGCCGCTGTCGCTGTGCGTCTGAGTGTGTAATTCTCCCCCACCTGCAGCAGGCAGGTAAAGGAATTCAAAGCAAGATACTGATGGCTGCAAGGCTACAGTGCTTCAGAAAATATGAATGCATACTTTCTCAAAAACCCTGTTTGTAGACCAAGTAGAGGAATGATTCAGTATTTGTACCTAACTCCCCGTATGAGGAAATCCACTGATATCCCACTGAACAAGTTATGTTCAATCCGATTGGCCTAATTTAAGCAGCTCAATTTTCTCTGCCATCAGAACTGCAGTATTTTTAGGCAGACTACTTGCAGCAATATGTGGAACAGATATTTGTTATAACATACGGCATGTACTTATTATATTACCTTATGAAGTTTGCTTACAAACAGTATTAAACTATTAAACTATTGTCTTCAAAAGTTGTTTTTTTTTCCATTGGAGTTTTGACAAATGTTTTGATATATGTATTATTTTAATAATGTTTAAGATGTTATGTGATACAGATTGTGAATTTAACCATTTATAAGTAGAATATTATATTTTAAGTAAGATAAAAAAAAAGAATGAGAAAGGCTGCAAGCAGTTTTGAAGTCCCTACCCACTTCCTTAAACAATTTAAGTGAACTAATGGCAAACTAGAATGGCACCCTCCAACTTTGGAGTTTGTTGTCTAACAGTAAGAAGAAAAGTTAGCAGAATGAGATGTGTTTCGCCAGGTGAAGACCACTCGGAGGTGTAAAAGTGCCACTACAACATGTGAGGTGATAAAACCTGCAAGATTTTAAGTCACTCTCGTGACTGTAGTGGTTCCTCAGACAGTGGTACAGTAAGTATCAACCTGAAAACAAAATTTCAGCCAGGAAGCCATTTTTGTTTAAGCAAGCCTTTCATTTCAAATGGATTGTATTGTCACTTAAATGAGACTTTAAAAGTCTAGAGTTAATTGGCCAAACAGTTTCTGAAGAAGAGCAGGTAGTGTTATTGGGAGTATTTTACCAAGCAGTTGATGTGTGAGTGTACAGTACGTTCAGTAGTATCAATGCAACTTGTGATGAGCAATTCTGTGTTGTGTGATGAAACCTGACATGTTTCAAGTGAGTCGGGGCAGCAATTCATAAGACAATGGTAGTTTGACTTTTGAAACATAAGCCTATAGAATGAATCCCTTCCAGCTTCAGAGGTAATTGACTAAACAGTCTCTGAAAAGTTGACTCTCAAGGTGAGTTGTTTAAGAGGCCTTACTGGGTCAGACAAGGTAAGGGTGGTCATTTTCGCATCTTCACAAGGTTATGGTAAGGAAAGCAATGGTGGTCACTCAATTATCTTGGTTTACACAGAAACCCATTTTCACATACAGTACTGTATGTTCATCCTGTTTGAATTTGATTTTCTGTTTGAATTTTTCATTCATGAGGTAAAGAGACATTTGGCCGAAGAGGTTTTGACCAGTTTGTATGGTGGAGTGCATTGCTCAAAATATGACCTGTTTTAGGCATGAAATTATTTTAGTGACTTTTCAAGTGTAAACTTTACAAAGCCTTGGTTGTGGATAAAATCCAGACATTTCAGTTAAAACTGTGCAGCATAAGAAGATTTGTTTTATAGGGGCTGGAATAAATGGTCAGTCCATCATCTTGGCTGATGTAAGCCCCCAGTTTTTTCAGAAATTTAATGGCTTAATTGTTCCAGCAAAACCTGCTGACTACCCTTCAAACACGAGCAGTTTTTGAAAAAAGTACTTATTTTTCCAAAGTAAATGGAAAAGAGTAAAAAAGAATCCTTATAATCCCTGCAGGCTTTCTCTACAAGGAAACATGGCTTTTTGGTAGCTACTATATTTTATGATTTTAATTTGCAGAAAAGTTTGAGAATAAGTTGTTTATAAGTGTGTTCGTTTTGTTAAAGAAGATGAATCAAAAGTTCAATCTGATATGTTTCATGAACTTTCATTAGGAGATACATCCTGGAATGGCAAAGTTTGGGAGCTAAAATGTTCAGGTGGACCTCACTTGAAGTGGAAACATGGCATTACTGGATTAAGGTTTAGGATTACACTCTAAAATGATTTTTCCTTAAAAAAATAAAATTTAAACCAATCCTTAAGATAGAATTTCTTGCTTCAACAAAAACTGATGAATATACTGATCGTGCAAAGAAATTGACACAGACAAAAGTTAAGTTCCTCAGAAAATGTAATAATAATTTTGTCTTTACTCCTAAGCATTGTATGATCAGTTTTCACTCCTGACCCTATTGCCTAAGAAGATATATAATTCATATACGATATATCTGAAAAATACTGATGGATTTGCAGTTACAATTAAGATGAAACATTTATTGAATGGTGCAGATACACAGGAGGCAAAATATATAAACATTTGCAGGATGCTGTACCTCTCTTAAATTGAGTCTTTCCTCTTCGGTATATAATGAACAAAAAAGTTGACAAAGGCTGTCATTTTGAAATGGCCCAACTTCAAAACCAAATGATATTCTTTCTTCTTGTAGAAAACTTTATGTACACTGCAGCAGTACACATTGTGTTCCTTGAAGGGAGATTGATATAGAATATCATAATCGTGATAAGAAAAAGAAGGAACTTTAAAAGCAATGACAAATTATTGTGAGAAGACTACAGCATTTCCCTTTCATAGTTAATGAAATGCAAATCAAGACTTGCTTGGTTCTCAGGAGATTCTTGTTTTGTGTAATAAATGAGGTGAGGTGTTTCTCGGTGGTTAGGTTGCTCTTGCCAAGAAAACCCAGGTCTGTTCAGGAATATCCCACAGAGTGCCAGTGCAAGCAGGGAGAAGGGGAGAAAAGAGCGCATCAATCTTAGCCCAACTGGTTTATCTGCTTTTGCTCACTTTACTTACAACAAGTCTTTATTAATCTCACCCTGTACAGTACATCAGTTTAAAACTGGTCATTTTGCACTTTCTTATACGTTTTCTTTTCATTTTTTAAATCTTTAACACCAGGGATTTAAAAGCTGAAGTTAAAAAAAGAAAGAATCCAAAAGCAAATGACTTATAATTCAGAAGGGAATGCAGTCTATGAGACTTAATGAGAGAAAAATGAATATAAACATAGGGGCACACACACACAAAATCAATCCTCCATATCTAATATTGACAAAATCTACGTGTCTCCAACTCCTCTTATTGCTGCATTAAGATCTACCGTGTGACAACACAGCTTTTACTTAACAGACAACACACAGATTTTGACTGAAACATGAGTTTGTAGTTAGTAGATCTATTCAGTGTTGCCTAGAGTACGTCTTGTTCTGACCATCTATTGATCTCTGTATATTTCCATCGCTATCATCTCTGCATCAGTCTTGTGCTCATGGGAAAATGTCTTCACACCAGTTAAGAAGTCTGTGAGAACATTTAGAGTTCAGTTATCCTGTGCCTAAAAAAATCTCAATCTACAGTATTAATGCCATGGAATATTCACACTCCTATCTGAAACCCTTCAATTGCTAATGACTTAAATGAGGACTACTCAACCTGCATCTTTTGTAATCCATTCTAATGCACAATTGTTTGTTCAACCAGCACCTTAATTATCTAATTGATTGTTACTTGATTCAGCTAAATAATTATGGACAGTAAGAGAAAAAAACAGTCCTTCATTGGACTGGAGTGGATTGGAGAGCACATGCATTGAGTGGCCCTGCTTAGAAAAGAAATTGATTTTAATGCCTCTAGCTAAAGCTGATGAGGATTACATTATACCATCCACCTTGCTTTGTGTGGTATTTTGTAATCTTAAATAGAAGAGTTTAAACGTTTATTCATAGAAGAAAGCGTTATTTGGAATCAGGAACAAATTAAATGTGAGAGCCTTTTTCCCCCAATCTAGGTAATTTTAATTCATCCACTTGACATTAGAAACTGAGAAAAACACATCTTAGTATAACAGTAACCTAAGGCACAAAATACTCTCTAGGTTTGAAAGTAACAACTGAACTCTCTAGATAGCCCTAAAACAATTAAGAGAGATAAAGAAAGAAAAATAGTCTGATCTAGAGAGACTTAGAGGAAAAGATGTCTATTATACAAAAATATTATATAATAATTAGTATATTAGTATTAGAATTTGGCTAACCTGACTAAAGGGCCCAAAGTGTACATCTTTAGTTTCGAATATATAGAATATATTGAAGGGAAACTGATCAATTGTAGTTGTGAATCATATGAAAATGCCCAGCATGCCTTATCATGTGTAGACATCCATGGAGATATAGTACAGTGTCATCCTCTTCAGCAGATCAATGATGTCTGCTGGTTAGGTCTGTTAGAAATGGAAATTGGTTAGACAGCTGGTTAGATGCAAGGACCCACAGTATCATTCCTTTCCTTTTTACACAACGTGGGAAGAAACCATAGATTGAAATACATGTGCTTTCCAAAACACAGTAAGAACCCAAACTGCATGTTAAAAAGGTGCAACCCATGGGAACACTCATTCAAATCTTTAACAGGAATGTGATCCCAAGGTAAACGAAGTTGTCTCCTTGATGGACCATCCACATAACAGTGAATAAATTAATATTTTCTGTAGTAAAATAAACAGCAAATTGTTCAGACACAGACAAAAACTAATGTTGTTTGACATGCAGGTGCAAATTTGCTTATCTCCTGCAGTCTTCAATGCGTCCTGCTGTACATGAATTCTATTGATTCTGTTGTGCATTGTTTCATTGATTCTTTTCTGTGTAAAGCAACTCTGGGTCGTGGGTATGAATAAATAAGATGAAATGTACAGTGTAAAGGCAGGCTAGACTATTCAGCAAATTTGTACTTTGATGAAAGGAAAAATATATAAGAGGCAGAATCTTGGAAAATATTTCTAAAAAATATTAAAGCCATAGAACTTGATCTTTGTTGGTAGCTACAGAACAATTTCTCTGTTGCGTTCTTTTGCTTGCTTATACTGTAGCAATGTAGCATAGTGTATTGTAAGTTGCTTTTCGTTAATAGTGATTTAAATGTCCATGGTACCAGTAATGGATATGCAGTTTCATTGTGGTGTTGTGCTATACACTATAAATTACTGTATATCCAGCACTCACTGCACTGGCTTATTTTTAAATTAGCTTTGAAAGGATCTAGGCTGTCACTCAGTTTCTCATTTTCACTTTTAAAAAAAACAACATAATTTGTTTAAAAATTCCAATTAAACCTAGACAAAAAACTCCATGTGCCTTCACAATGCATGTCGCAGGTCACCTAATCCAGCATTTATTTTACTTATACTGTACAGTATGTTGTAAAATACAAAGTTAATTATTTCAGAAAATCTTCCTGAATGCTTTTGCACTTCTTTTGATGAGTGCAAAAAGTCCCAAACATAAGACTGGTATTTTAAACTGCATAATCAATGAACAGCAGCATATTGTCTCTTCATTTTCCTTTCCTCAGTTAAAACAAGCACTGATATGCGTGTCCCTTGCTACAGGTCTATGCTTTGCTCTCCATACATCCCCACACCAGGAGTGGATATTCAGTAATTTCATAGCAAAACCCCAACCAAAAATGATGACATTGCAACTCAAGTGCACGTTACAGATTTATTATGAGATAATCTTTTGAATAAACTGTGTTTACACAAATTCTAGAGAGAGAAAGCTTTACAGTAGCATTGTCAATGAACTTCTCATTATTGGCAAGTTTACTGGGGGGACTGGCACTCATTTTTATCTGCTGAAAGGAAAAATATAAATATACAGTATTGTATACATACTGATGGAAAAAAGAAACACAACACCTCCTCCTCCCTACTCTGGCCCTCCCGTCTGCATGGAACAGGCTGAAGAGTGACACATCCTGACGAGTCCATCGTAGCCTCTGTCTGGCCCAAGCCAGTCGGGTGTGACGTCTAGGAGGTGTGAGCAGGGGGCGTCTGACAGGTCTCCTTGCTCTAAGGCCAGCAGCATGGAGCCTCACTGTCCTGTCCCTGATTGTTTCTGCCAGCAGTTTCAGCAGCAGTACGGGTGCCAGATCTGAAACGATCTCTGAGATGGACCAGTCTAATGTGTCAGTCCTGCCCTGGTCTGTTCTTGGACAGTCATCTGTCCTGCCGGTCTGCTGAAACCTTCTCTGCAGTCAGGACACAGTGGAGTGGCATACTCCATAGTGTCTGACAACGCTGGCACATGACATGCCTGCCTGCAGCATGCCAATGGCCCTCTCCCTTGCTTCTGGTATCATTTGAGGCATTATGGAATGCACAGAAAACTGACTAAGTGTGGCCTATTTCTTGCAGTGACCTAAGCTTTCAATTAAGGCTTTTTTAAAGGTGACCTGATCAGGCATTGTTCCACCTAGACCTCATTGGGTAAAAGTGTACCTAACGAGCTTTCATGTGATTTGCAAGTTGCAGTGCCTCACTGCACAAGCTGTAATGCATGTCAGAGGGCTTAAAACAAATTGACAACTTTTTGTGAAAGCACGTATACTGTATATACAGTAACTATTGATTCTCATTCCAGAAAATGTTGCTTTTCTTTTTTCCATCAGTATATACTGTACAGTATATACAGTATGGTACAGCATATTCCTCTCTCTACAATCTAAAAAGTTTAAAAGCAATAATTATGTTCTTGGGATTATTATAGTTCTTCTTTCTTACAGTGTTGATCTTCATAAAATCTAATGCAAAGTTTGTTGTAAACACTTCTGTGACAAATATCATGGCTTAAGATTCAATGATGTGGTGGTTTATAAACTGCCAGATTTAAAGCCAAACTCAACAGCAAGAATGTAGAATTGTTTAGAATTACAGAATATAATTACAGAATTTCCATAAATCTAGGCCTTTAAAATAAAAGATAATCTAAGAAACCGAACGAAACTTTCAGCAGCATTACCATCTTGTAAACAGACAGAAGCTAGCATGTCTGGACTTTGTCAGTATAGAGTTGGGAGCTTTCTAAAGAAAATCACTTTTCTGATGTAAGTGTTATTTGTAGACTAGTAGTCTCATCACTTCCCTGTGTACCAGAATTTCCAATCCATTGCAACAGAATGGTGACCAGGTTGTATCATTCGAATGAGACATTAAATGAGAAATGAGACACTAGGGTCCTAACTACAGTACATGATCATTTAAGTTTCTATTACAATGTTCACGTGGTTTGTTGTATGGTTGTTGGCATGCAATGGCTGCTGCATTTCAATAGTGAATGATGTGGATCATCCCCTGTGTCTATCAAAGACAGCACTGAAAACTCTCAAGCACCTGGCAACTTGCAGGGGGGCTGTACAGGCCGAATGTAAACTTTTTATAGCAATGTCAGGACTGGAGAGCTCAAGTTTTATATATTTTGTTTTTACTTTTCCTTGTCAATTCACTGAGAGAGATGGTATCACATGTAAGAACACCTCAAAAACCCTGTTTGTGTTTTTGATAGGCCATCTTCCCAGCTTGCTGTCACCCCCACAGTTTCTTAACAAAAGCCCCCTTTCCATTGTGTGAGGTGTGTAGGTGTTACAGTTGACGAATGTATCAGAGAACGTTACTCAGTAGGCTTAGTCCCCTGTTCATGGTGTGTTGTGTAATTAAAGTGGTCTCCCGGGAAGGGGCGTGTGGAGAATGTGGCGTTTTGCTATTTTACCTGCCCAATCCCTGAGCCAGGATAGAATGTGGCATGCCAGAGCTCTGCAATGTGTTTTCATTAAGACCAGGAAGCTTGCTGACAATGGCTATTACTTCCCTGGCTTGTGCATGTACATGTGTTTTTTTTTCTTCTCACAGTTTCCCTTCACCTCTACAACTTTCACCATTCATCTTGGCTCCCCATCTGAGCCGTGATTCCTGATTTCTCTGGAGCTAATTGTGCAGAAACACAGTGGGTAGGAGCAGTAGCATTAAGCCAACATTCATTTACGGGAGAGAATTTGTTACTGTTAAAGAACACTACACTTTTTTTAGAGACAAGCAGATGATGGAGGTGGAGGGACAGTTTCATGAAAGCAATGTTTCATCTACCTTACCATTGCATTATATATTTTTTTCACCTCTCTTGACCTTATTAGTTTCTTTTTCAGTCAGGACAAAAAAAAGGAAGTCAGCCTTGCGAGAATCAATGTATCCCTACTTAGTACAAATTCTTCCTTAACCAGTAGATGCAGGTTTAAAGATTGAACTTTAATTCTTTTCAAATAAAGGTTAACGGAGTTCAACTGACAAATTTTGTAATATTAAACCCTTCAATGTTCCATAGAAATTACTCAAGCCACCTGTAAGTAACAGTGAATTACATTTGGAACTGTACTAAAGTGTTTTCATTTACAGGATTAAGTTTTCTTTCAGATGCTAATTTTAAAGCATCAGATTGAATATCCAAATTTTTAGGAATTCCAGGATGCCATTTGTGATAGAACATTGATAGACCAGCAGAACGTGAGAAGAGGCCATTAAGTCATTCACTCATGCTATAATATGAGGAACTCCCCATCAAATCATATGTCCGACCAGAGGGAAGAACAGTTTGAACTAAATGTGCTCTGTGTCCCACAAGGTTCTGAAATATTTTTAACCACGTTTTATTCACTTTGCAAGGGTATCAAATTCAATTGAGATTTTTATTAAGATAATGGTGTGTGAAATCAAACAGAACCATTTACTATTTCTACCAGTCCATCCACTTTACAATACAACTTACAGTACACCTCGGGATCTTCCACAGACAGCGCTATATAAAATAAAGTTTATTATTATTATTATTATTATAGAAGATAATGGAACTCTGTCACATACAGTACCTCATGTGCCAACCACATATTCCCTGCCACTTAGTCTGTTCATTTGACTGGAGGGATTTTCTGCATATTGAAAGTACTATTTTCTAGTCACTCAGTATTTTTTGTAATCCATTATCTCCATCATAGACATGTTGTACTTAATTGTTTCTGTGTGTTTTGTGTTAACACCAATATTAATCCTTTCTTTTTTCAGCAATATGTTGCAGAGTTATAAAACATTCATTGTTTAAAGCCATTTGATAGTAAAAAAAAACTTTTATTCTTTCAGATGGTAAACATTTCTCTGTCCAAGTGGTAACTTAATATGATATTTCTGAGTAGACTCATAAAAAATTAGAAAGCCAGCATGGTGCTGAGTTGCAATTCCTTCAGTCACGTGCCAGCCCTGTTTGCTTTACTTCCTTGGGAAGTAAAGACTAGTCTCTGGGTTTTGTAGGTGCAATTGTGATGGTGCAGCTTTACAAACATTGAAGCCTTAGCATTCCAGCCTTGCTGGAATAAACAATGTCCTCAAAGTTTAGCTTTACCCAGTCAAGTGTCCCCAAACAAGCCATGTCACACGCCTAATCCTGCAGAGCGCCTGTCAGCCAGCCAGACAGCATGACCTCCCCTGGCTCCACAGTGCCCAGCCTTATCCCACTCTGCCATGCATGCACTGGCATCGAAACATGGCACCTATTATTGGCAGAGAAGCATGCATTCAGTCTGACAGATTATATTCCAGGCCCAGTCAGATGTCACTGGGCTGGAGCAAGTCAACAGGACTTTAATTCCTCTTTTTTTCCTGCAGCGCTAAACTTGCTTGAAAGCTTCAGTTTACGCAAGCAAGTTTTCAGCAGCAATTGTGTTACTCCTGAAGTTGGATAATACCAAAGGGAGTGGAGGCAACAACATAATTATTTGGGAAGTTTACACTTTACCTTATTCACTTTTTGGTGTTCAGTTACAGAAATACAACATACAGAATGTTTGGGAAATGAGATGGATATTCCAACTCAACAATATGATAACTGAATGAATGTATTTTTAATGCAATATCAAACTTTATAAGAGTTTCTTCATTTGAGATATTACAAGCAATAACAGGTCATTTTTATAACTGGCCTTATTGAGCCATTAGAGAAATAACACATCTCACTGCCTGCTTCCTTGACCCCATGACACCTCCCAGCAGTTCTCCCGTTTGGCTGCTTGTTGTTTTGCTGACCCAGTGTGCCTGCGATGGCACTGTGGGCAAATTTAATTCCTCAACCGCCGCTAGAATTATTCTATCACAAATACTCATATTTATTTTAAAATGCAGTAGGTTAAAAGAGAGAGGATGAAATTAACATTCCGCCTTCCATCCAAATGAGCCTGAGCATCTTTCATTGAATTACAAAGACATTGTGCTGTCTTCCCTTCACCTGCTGTACAACTTCTGAAAGAGCCTCTGAGGTCTGAGAGATTAATTTTGCATTGATTGCTTTATTGGTATGGCTTTAGTGTTTTGAGTCCAGCATAATTTAATGTAAGCATGCACATTTGTCTTAGGTGTCCTTTCATCTTGTCTCTATATTATTGAAGACAGTGACACTTTTTTGTCAGTTTTTGCTTCAGTTTCTTATTTATTAATATATTTCTGTGCTGATTTATTCAAATTTGTTGAAAATTGCATTTTTTTTAATCAGGAGTAAATAACTAGGAATACCCAGTTAGTAGTCTCTAAGAAATGCTGTGTATTATATGTGTATAAATACAGTACCTTATTATTTTAGGTAAGATTGAATAGTTTGCCATTTTGCTTGAATTAAAATGTAAAATGTTTCTTTTGATAATTTGAGGAAGGAATGCCTTGAGGGCATCCTGACAAAAGGAGTAATGGAGGTTACTTATTTAAGAGAGATTTTCTGGATTTGTAAATCACAGGATTTGGCATCCCTGGGTTTACTCTGAACAGTTTATTCTAAAATATCTGTTTTAACGCTGGAGATACTCAGACTGGACTAAGCATAGCATACCTGGACTCGTATTAGACCAGCAGACAGTAATTTTTTTCTTTAGATAGGGCCTCTAGCATTTGAAATGGTTTTCTAATGATTCTCATATCCAATGTTTTCACAGAAACCACATGTAGAAACACTGAAGAGGCATCCTCACCAACATGTTAAATGCAGAAGGATAAAGTGTTTTCACTCCTTTTCATTACTGTTAAGACTGGCATTATTTAAGCCATGACCTAACATGGCCAAAGATCTGTCAGGAACAAGTGAAATAAAGTCCTTGTATTAGTCATCTACTATCAGCATGATTGGCTATGAAGGCTGTAAGGCTTTTTGTCATTTGCCGAATTTGCCATGGTTAACATCATTCAAACACTCTATGAGTTTCGCACATTGATCAGTATTAATTCCAATCCTATCTACTCACCTAATTTCTCAATCATTGGTAATAGCAATTTTGAGTCAATTATTTGTCACTTTGAATTACTGTATTTGTTTATTTACTGCAGTCTTATTAACCATGTGCTATGTAATGACTGAAATAAGTATTTAAAAAAGAAGTGGATTAATAATTGTTACAAATGCTACTGTACATATCAATGTTTCGTTTTTGAATTTGGTGGACTTATCTTCATTGATGTATTTTTATACCTTTCTTTGTCTGCACAACATAAAGCTGGCTCCATCCCCCAAAGACCTCATTGTAAATGTGCTGAATTAGTCAATGCCACACATTCTTGGCGAAGCAATCAAAATAATTTCAATAAGCTATCTATTAAAGTGTAGAAATGCTGAACGCAACAGTGTGAGATACATTTCACTGTATGGGAAAGGATATTTGCAAGAAAACCCCAAATCGATGACCCTTTATAGCCTTCTGAAACCATTGTCTGCAAACAATTGGAAATCTTTGTAACTGTATTGGAAGGCAAGAAACTAAAACGCAGCAAATGCCAAACTGCAGAGGAGCAGAATAAATGAATTACCCAAGTGAGGCATGAAAGTCTATGAGATTTGCTAGTGGCCATTATTAAATGACACTGCAAACGATTGTTTTGCTCCCTTGTTACTGTAGACCAAACAAACCTTAGCCAAGGCTAGCCACCAATCATTAGTTTATCTCTTCAGGAGTTTGTCCTTTTGGAACTCAACTCTTACGCTATGAGAAGTTCTTTTCCATGCCTGCCAGCAGCAGCACAGTGTTCACTGTAGAAGACCTTTCACTGGGGTTATTTACTGCTGTGCAACAGATCAAGTTCACCCTCTCCAAGACTCCATGAGCACAACGTCTCCTAATCAGATTTTATAAAACCACCTAGAAAGCAAAAATGTAGTAACAGCATTTTTGTAACTTGATGGAATCCCATAAAAATATTTCTGATTCTACATTTGATTACTGCACAAGCATGCAAAACCTTGCAAAACACTTGCTCCAGGATTTAGCCTGGGGTCTATGAGCACAACATTTATGCTTTCCTGCAGGTGCAAAACCTACCAATATGTGGCCCTTAAATACAGAGGTTTGCATCTATTCAGATATATAGAATCAGAAAACAACACTCTATTTATTTTTTTTTATTTTATTAGCATCTCCAAGGAAAAGATCATGAAATGGCAAGAGTGACTTCCAGATATTATACCATTAGTTTCTGATTGCTGGATCCATTCAGCAGCATTACTAGAAAGACAAAAGTAGATCAAGCACTTCAATATTCTCACTGCACTTAAGAGTTTGAAAGTGGCGTGGAGCCTTCCATTAAGAACAGGGCTCTGAGCCAGCAGCTTGAAAACAAATTTTAATAAAATCATCACTTACTGGGAGACTCTGTGTCCAATTTCAGTAGCGCCCTCCTTTACTTGCCTGATTTGTTTGTTTAATGCAGTGGCAGTGCTAATTATTTCATTACTTATAATTTCTCTTGATTTTTTAAGGCCCTTTTGCTAACCTAAGTTTCTTTATTTTTCATTTCTGGCAGTTGCCCATATTTTTTTCCCTAAAGCCAAGTGTTGCAAGTTTTATATCTTGTGGGAAGTAGTTGTGAATTTTCAACCTCAGCTCTTTGAAAAGCTTCTGCCAGAAGCTTTGAAAGAAAATGTATTGCGTTTCTAGTAGCTGGAAGAATGGAGAGTTCAGTAAGGTTAATTCATTAAAGTTATTACCAAAAAGGGCTGTCCTGTAATTGAGAGTGATGAATCATTTTTTGGACCCATGGAGTTTATTTTATCTGTTATTAGTTGGCACCATTTCTCTTAGATATGGTATTGTGCTTTTCACTCTGGTAAAACTAGGATGTTTTCCAGATACTACACTTTATAGGATCCATTAAACTGCAGATAAAAAAAACAGTTCCACACAGATCTTTATCATGTCAAAAAATCTGGAACCACTAAATAGGTCATTTTTGTACAGCTTGACTGTTCCATCTTGTACAGAAAGAATACATTTGCACCACACTCCCTATTTGCACCAGTCAAACTTTTGGAAGGCTGTCCAGTAAGCTGACCATATGACTTCATGCTCACCTGTATACTTTGACATAGAATGATATTTGAAAAAATCGCACATAAAATGAAAGATGTTAATGTATAATTCAGCATGATGTCTTTGTGAGATCAACGTTGCTATTAAATGTCTGTTATATTGACAATACAAATCAGTACTATTATGCAACTGTTCATACCATGTGCCTGAATTACATGTCAGTAAAGACATATTGCTGAATTTGCTAATTTCCAAATGCATTTCAATTTACGGTAGGATTTAAATCTGTCAAACATGTCGTTTCTGAGATTAAAGTTGGTGTTGAATGCCTGTTGCCAGTAAATGTGTGGTACTGTTTGCATTTACTAGAAAAGTTAACCTAAAAAAATACTTTCATACAAATCAGCACCATTGTTCAACTGTTCACTTCTTATCTTATATGTCTTTTAATGTAGGGGCAGCTTTAAAATCACATCCTGTGTCAAATTTATTGATTATCCTTTACTTTTTTTTTCTTGGTGGTAACACTGGTGGAAGCCTCTTGATCACGGTGCCATATGAAATGCGATTCTGGTTAAATCTGGATAAATAAAGGATTACTGTATTGAAGTGTCCTGATGAACTCAGAGAAGATGGCCACTCTATTATTCAGTCAAGGATAGCCATCTAGTTTTATTCTGAGTCAGTGAAACCTTGGCTGTCTGGGTGGAAGACTGTTGTTCTAAGCGAGAGAGGTGTATAAATTACTAAAGAATAACTAAAGTTTAATATCCCTTTCATTAAAGTGTAAGTTGGAAGAAAGATTTATTGATTGTGCAGAAATGTTCTTATCAAATTATTTTTTAATTAAAACGTATTGAATTGCAAAATGAATAAATGTAGAAGCATTAATATTGAATGCTGCTCAAGCGGTTTAAACATTGCAGTATGTATTGGTGGGTTTTGCTTGATTTATTGGGCAAAGGAGTATGCTGTTTTTGTTATTTTTACATTTGGCCTTCGAACAACAGTCTGGTGGATAAGAAGAGAGGGCCACACTTTCTACTGTCAACGTTCCTGTTTGTGGAAACACTGACTTCGGCAGCCGTTCCAAAACTAAGAAAAGTTTGTTTAAAAATAGAGTCCCACAATGCCAGAATATTCCAAATAAATGAATAGTAGCAGGATGTTGTATTAAAAAGGCCATGCATACTGGATACAAACGAAGTAAGAGAACAAATTCTGGGTGTATAGGTAATGTATTGTACGTAAACACTAAAACTTACAGAGCAAACCATAGGCCTAATTAAAAATAAAAAAGATGAAAAAATTATAACAACTGCAGCAAGCTAGGAAATGACTAGGAAAAGTCCACCTTTGTGCATCTCTGTAAATACTCATTATGGAGATACAGTAAATAAGTCTCAGAAATATTTGATTACAACATACTGTACACTACTGAAAAGGCAACAGTTTGGGAAATACTGTATGTCTATGTTCCTTGATTTACCCAGGTTTTATGTAGTGACCTTGTATGTAAATTAAGCTGTAGTATTTCTTGCTAGTCTAAGAAGCATTTATTTGTTTTGAGTTTTCTTAAGACAAGGCTCTTTCAAGTTAATTATTCACATGGAGCTTTCAATCTCTGTATTCAGTAATTGTGACGATCATCATCCCTCCTCTTAAGGGCGCTCTGACCCTTTTGTATTTTAGTTTATTACGTGCACCTGCCCCCTGTTTGTAACAATTTAAGTCTGGCGCTCTCACTATTCCTGGCTCAGCATTGGGAGATGGATGCCCGGATGCCCGCTTACCAGTGGGTCCAGGACCATCTGAGTCCGGGGCTCGGAGTGCCTGGCCTCGTTACCCTGTTTTTACTCCTTGTTTCTGTTCCGGATCCGGTTCCAGATTTTAAATTAATCTGTCTCTGATGGTTCTTCCGATTCCTGGACCCTGGACTGTGCCCCGGATTTCCCCCTTGGACTGTTTTTGACTTGTTCGCCTGCGCCACGCCCCCCGAGCATCGGATCACCGTCATCACGCCCCCCTGTCTGTCATCGCGTCCTGATTCCTCATCATGTTTGCCCTGTTGTATTTTCCACTTACTTCCGGATTATACCATCTGCATAGGGTCCTAAACTACGCTTCACGGGAGCCTGGACCGGCTCTCATTACAGTAATAGGGCTTTAAAGAGTCATGACCAAAATTTCTAACTTTATTACTTTTAAAGATATGACTTTCTAATGCGAAATTTAAATAACTTTGCCAAAAAATATTATGCTCAATCTCAGGAATTACCTACCCCTCAATAAACGCAGTCATGGAATTCTGAGTGTTTGTTGTTTTACTATTTCTGGTTAATAGTCAATAATTGGATATGCAGGGTTGATAATCCAATAAAGAATGGAAAATATGTTCATTAAATATGTGAATTTATATACAGTATATACAGTATATACAGTATATACTGTAATACAGTAATTCAAGTAGGGTGCTGTGTCGGCATGCGCTGTCATGCTGACATTCCTCCCCTAGACAGCGCTCCACTACTTCTGTCATTAGTCCCATGATTGTTGCTATGTTCCCCAGGTGTACCCTGTTACAGTATGTGTACTGCTATTTAAAGTCCAGCTCCTCCAGTCCTCTGGGCTCAACATTAGGGTACGGATGTCGTGAGGACCGCCTAGAACCAGGATACCCTACGTCCGTCTCCTGAGGGCATAGGCCTCATCCCCGACACCTCCCATTTCCTGACCCCGGGGTCTGGAGGATCTTGCTCTGTCACCCTTGGACCTCCATGTTTTGCATGTGTTCGTGTTTTCCCCTTCCCTGGGATTTTAACCTTGTCGTGTCAGAGGATGGATTAATTGTTGATGGACTCATGGACTGTTGCCCTGACCTGCCTTTGGACCTGCTTGGATTTGGGTGCCATTCTTTGTCTCCCCCGCTCACTGTCTCACGGACTGTCACTGTTATTTTGTGCACCATTAAACCCCTGTGTGTTTTCCCATACCACGCCTCCTGTTTTCTCCATCTCTTACCGCATCGCATAGGGTCTACTACAAAACCTGACACGGACTGCAGATCACGTCTGTAACATGCGTAGGCTGCAAAAGAACAAGTAAAGGTTTATTCCATGCTGAAAAGAGAAGCACAGAAACCCCACACCTGAAGAAGGCTCCACAGCCGAAAGGTTGTGTTTCTTTTCTTCCCTTTTCAGCATGGAATAAACTTTTCCTTGTTGCTTTGCCATGTACTGTAATTATATATTACATGACATATACTGTATGAAATATATAGTATGAAATGCATCCTTCAGTGATAACAAATATTGAAAACCCTACTAATTCAAAGAAGAGACTAGGACAAATATCAAAATAAAACAAAAAAAATAAACTGAATAAAAATGAAAAAATGTTGTATAGAACACACTGAAAGTGGCTTCTGTATGTTCTTTCTGTCAGTAAGTCATTGACATTTTTGTTGAACACAAAAACAATAATCTAAACTGTATATAAACCAACCAATTTTACATCCTAATAAACATGCCATTATTACATGGGAATAAATTAGCAACGTGTTTATAAATTAAAACAACCTGATTAAGACGACTTCAAAACTTTCAGTAACACTTTCCGTTAGATGAAATGTATTTACTGTTTTACTGCTGAAAGGCTTAGTTTATTCTTTAGAAAATTATACCAAAGCCTTATAAAGATGTAAAGGATTTTATCCCTGCAAACTCAGTCATTTTTAACTAAGGTACTTTAACTGTAGACACTGCAAAAAGACTAGTTCCGCCTGAGTTAGTGAACCTGAAATGTACAACAGTTTTTGAAATTTATTATTCAATTTATTTTCCATCCCTGTTGTTAATCAATATGAACACAGTCATGCTCAACAAGGATATTTTCTCTGTGCTTTCTATTAAAAATCTGAGGATGGAGGGAAAAAAAACCTCAGAACAATTATCTCCAATACACAAAGCACAAATTGTTTTACAGCTGTTATTGTATAATTTTAAAGAAGCTAATTTAAAACTCATATTGTGTAGGGCTTTTTTTCTTTCCATAGGAATATAATTTAATTATATTAAAGAAGTAAAGCAAAACAAACAAAAAAGTCTTTAACACTCTATAGCTTTTTTCTTTCTTGTTTTTGTTTTTCTTTTAAGTGCTTTTATTTATTTATTTTACCAATTAATATTCCTGGTGAATTTTCATTGCCAACATGCCACAGCCTTTAAGTTGCTCCCTTGGTATTTAAGTGACTTGTTGAATTTGCTTTGTGCCACTTACCCCAATTGAGTACTGTATATGGGAGGGACTTAGAAGCACAGAGGGATTAAGAGGAAATAGCTACAGGATTTTGCTATGCAAACTAACAAATCTTCCATTTTTACTGGGGTTAACATCTTTATTTTTTAAGACTGGGATGATGTCTAATTTTTAACCACTGATGTCACAAAAAATGATAAAAAGAACACAATAATAGAGAAGATGTATTGACCACAAGAAAACCTATTCCTTAAAATTAAGAGCTATCTTTTTGTATAAGGTGCACTGACATTTTGCTCAACAAATCTTACATAGGGAAATTACCAATGCTTATTAACATTTGTTAAAGACACCAATGTTTTTTTTTATCATAAAGTGATGACAAAAACATTTGCTCAGAAACAAAAATCAGTATTTAAAAAAAACAACATAAATGCATACTGTAGATAGTGCTACATTTCTTTCAATGCACATAACTAATACTTGAATTGACTTAATTACTTCAAGTGTATGCCAACAACAACTCAGTACATTCATTTTCTTTCACACAGTCACTGAGTCAGTCTGGAAAGAAAGAAAACAAAAAATTCAAATGGATTGAAACCTCTGTATGGGAAAATGTTTTTGTAAGTGGGCTGTACTGTATATTATCAGTAGAGAACATGATATTGGTTTATTTAGCAGAGAGCGGATGTACTAATTAATTCTGATCTTAAGACATCCCGTCCCAGGCCTCTCTCTCTTAGACTCATATACTGTATATAGTAATACTTACTTCAGTGACCGGGGAATTCCTTTGATAAAAGTTACTTTTTTAAAGGCAAAGTGGAACACCCCAGTAGAGTAAATATACTCTTTCAATGGAAAGCTCCTTCTAGAAGATGAAGAGTGGAACAAGCTGAAAATGTTTTAGAATCTTGTGAAATAATTGCCACATCCTACTCAAGCCGTTCTTCCATCTCACCAAGACTGAATGACGTTATTTGGTGTATGTCTACTTTGGGTCAGAGTGTGTACTGTAAGTGTGCAGAGGTACTGTACAATACCACCAATTGTGCCCCCACAACATAACCTTGTAAAAATCAATAGTCAAAACTGACCCATAAAATGGAAATTCCCTTTCAGTGCAGTGTATTTTTTTTGGTAAAAGTCCCACACATCTCTGAGTTTACTATCCTATTGCAGTTTGCTTTTTGACCAAAACAATAATTGAAAAAAATAAAAGAAATGTCTAAAGATACGCTTCCCCTAGTCAGCACTTCTTCCCAATTAGAAGTACCTACTGTATGATGCATAAAGAAATTGTACAGTCCCACACAAACATTTTATCCATACAAACTCACTGTAAACACTAGACACCAACACACAGCTTGTTTATATTGAGCGAGTGTTTAATGTGATGTTTTATTGCATTGGATAGCAAAGTGTGATCATAAAACAACAAAAGTGCCCACCTTTACAAATAACTTTGCTTCTGTAGCATTTCCGGACGTCAGACTCTAAAATATCAACGTTTATGTGGACTATTGCTGACATTCAATACGGTTAATGATAAATGTTGAAAATGCATTTTGCATAGAGCAGCTGCAGAATTAAAAGAGTTCAATAATAGCTGAGTGAGATTATTTCAGATTTCCTCTGAACTGCTAAAGAAGTCGGAACTGTGAGAGCTGGAAGTTCAAAACGGGATCTCACAGTTCTCTCACTTCTGTTTACTGTCAAATGACAGTTTCTGAGCAGTGCTTGTTCACAGAAGCACAACATGTTAAAGACGCTGTACCTATCCATACAGAACAGGCACCAGAGGACACATGTGGAAACTGCATGCACGTACATTTAAAACTGAGAACAATGGGTACAATACTTTACCCAAAAGACTGTGGGGAATTGGCGTAACCTAGACTTGTTTTTGAAGACGATATCCCTTTTTCAAGACGTGGCTGGATGGGATCTTTGGGTCATTTAACTACTACCAAACAGCCTATACTGTATGTGCTGAATGGCCTCCCCTCATATATAAACATTCTGTTTTTATGAATATCACGCAATTCTGGGCACCATTTGTATCAGCACAGACGATATGAAAAACATTTCTAGTAATTGTTTTTAAGGAGAATTAAACAAATTATATGAGATGCCAATGACAGAAAGAGTGTAGCATTACTTTTGTGTTTCATTTACAGTGTTTTAGGTTTTGTATTGCAAATAAACAACAGCGCCTTTTACCTGAAAATGTAGGATTGCTTCTTTTTGAGTCTTCATATCCATAGAAGGTATTCCTACAAATTTCTGCAGATGAAGCTGTATGAAAAATAATGGGGACTGAGTATTATTTTTCTCGAAAACCTGCAGTAGGAATTGTTTTCATTGATACATGTTTGTGCTGATGTGATGAGGTTTTCTCAGTACGCTGGGAAATGGATGGGTAAAATGATAGGGAGGGGGCACTATTAGTTTGATTTCTTCCAGCACTAGCATATTTGTCAACACAATACACATCTCTGATCTTTTCCTCTTATATGGTAGTGAGAGAAAATGCTTATATCAACTTGGATGTTTATTTCTAAATAATGATTCAAACATGAACTATCAATCAATCTAGAATATGTAAGAAATGCTCTCAATTGAAAGGCACTGTAAATGCGAGAATAAGATTAAATGATTGATTGATTGATTGATTGTTCTCTAATCTTCACAACATTGCTTTCTAACGTACTGTACAATAGACTACATGACACCTTATGTGGCCTCCCTAGTTCTAATGCAAGTGCTTTACAATTGCCAAATACTATGCAGGACAAATATTTATCACATTTGTCAATATCAAATAAGTTATCATCCATGCAGTCATGTACACTGTAAATTAGGTCATGGCATTACCAAGGACATCTGCATCTCACAATGGCCTGTGTTTTGTCCATAACCAGATTCGTTGATTTTCAGGGTTGCCTGGCTGAACTAGCAGCCAGTGGTGTTGCCTACTGTATGTGGAAACATTACCTTTAGTGGTCCTCTAATTCTACTGATCGTGTTAATTGGACTGGGTCCAAAATAATTGTGGTTGCACTGCTAGAGTCCAGTAATGGTAGATGGATTGACTTAAAATTGGCTTTAAATGCCCTAGAGTGGCAACATGAAGGTTCATACAGTATAATTGCCTGCAGCACTCTTTCTCTAAGCTCTAGCATGGCTGCTGTATGATTAAAACTAGTGGAAACTGTTGCCTTTTATGTATGCAAACATCACCTTTACATATGCAAAATAACAAGTACACATTTCATATCGTGCATCTGTTGTCACACTTTTTGTCAGTTCATATTCGAGAGGTAAGAAGAGGACAAGAGCTTTAACATTTTCTACAGGCATATCACAACTTTTCATGGTATCGTATTCCGACAGGTTAATCAGGTAGCATTGCATTATTAATATTAATTAAGGATGAAAATACATGTTGCGTTTCAGAAGTCTTTGAATATAAATTAATTCAGTTTAGCCTGTGATCTCACGGTTCTGTGCAAGAAATTAGTTTGACGTGCACCAGTCTTGCAAAACAAAGCCAAAGCCACAAAGCTCTTATAGCAACGGATCATTCCTTTTAAAAACAGAGTTGTTGTAGAGACCCTTTGTCAGCTGAACCAGAAAAGTCTTTTGGAGTCCACTATACATTAGCAATTGTCAATGCCTAATAATTACCTTTAGAAACACATACACTACTTCATTATTGAGAGCTATTGAACTAAAAGTTAGCTGAGCAAACTCACAAATATAATAACAAGGCAGGGGAGTATAAGACAATTTTGTCAGGCATTATTTTTCTTCCTTAAAACATGGAGTCATATACAGTAACTTCCTGTTTGCTGTAGTAATGAAACAGACATAGTTTGTGTTCTGTTAAAACTATACACTCCCTATTAAATCCCACAAAATGGTTACAATTCTTAAAACTATAGATACTACTACTAAAAAACTATAGATATTTGATCATTTTATCCTCCCATCTCAGTAGAGAGGACTCTACTGTTTAAAAAGCTATTTGTCAATTAGCTATTCATCATATTCTGCATCTACTGTATGATCAACAAGTGTCTATTTGTCCCACTGTTTGTAAGAACCCCCTCTTTATCTTTAGTACCAAAACAGCAGCTCCTCTGGCTGGTGCAAGGAGCCTTTTTCTGGAGCTCAGTTTCCATAATTTCAATTAGTCCCCATGGATAATTCCTCAGTAATTCCACAGTGGTAGGATCTGAAACCTATTTCCTAGTGTTCGAACCTCTAACAGTAATCAAAATGAAGATACTGTATTTTGTCCTTCCTCACAAAGAACTCAGCTGTGCTGCCTTAAACACATGAGCCACTGAGAAAAAAATCTGACAAATCACTTTTTAACCAATCCGATCCACTGAAAAATCTGGCAAATTATTTTTCATGTCCCCCCAGTCCAAATTCTGCATCATCCCTCTATTGTGGTAGAGCCCATGATTAGTTTGGAGTCCTTCCCCTGGTAACACTGAATCATTTCTTCCTCCACACAGTTTAACCCAGCGGTAATTATTAACATGTCTAGTCTGGACATTCTACAGAAAGGTTGTTATCTGAATCAATGCTTTATTTTATAATGGCTCCTTTATCATGTTAATTTGAATTTTATTGATGTAACACTTTTTTTAAACAACATTTCAATATGATTTTACCTATTGACATTTTAATTTATGGCCCTCAGTCTTGCATTACACTTGTGTGTGTCTTTAACTTAATAAAGCTTAAGTCAGGTAGAGATGTTCTTTGGTCTTTTAATTTGCTGCCCTACAATGTAATGAGGACTCTATTGTTTAAAAGCAGGTGCAGGTGTTGGCAGTATTTTAAATGTCTATGTTTGCTCCTTTACTACTTTATATGTCTGTATTGTAAATGTACAATATAAACTGCAAGGACATATAACAGTATACACCTGTTGTCAGTAGATGTTATTGATCCCTGCAAAATAAATATTGAAAAATAACTTGCCACCTCTGATATGTTAGGAATTTCTTTCGTGAAATAAGAAAACCATTAAATACTAAGTGTCTTAAAGCCATCATTCTCAACTACTGGGTAATGCAGAAGATCTAGAAGGCAGGACTGGTGTACTCTTCTGAGATACAGCATCTTACATTTGCTCTCCAAGTAGCTTCACATGAATGAGTCTCCCCATTCTTGACTATAGGAATTAATAATTTCTCTTTGCCATTATGAGCCAATGGGCTTTAAAATACTGGTATCAGAAATCAAGCACGTTGAATACACAGATAATATCAGCTGTTTAGCAATATACATGTATATTGCTGTCATGGCTCCAGAGATTAGCTGTTTCTAGCCATTTAATTATAATTCTGCTGCTGATGATGAAATAGCTTTCAACTCTTTTGACTTTAAAACATGTTTGTTACGAACTGTCCAGAGAGCTCGGGCTTCAGCCAGAGGATGTATAGTCTTTTAAGAGCACCCACTATTTGACTTCATCTCTTTTATGCTACAGACCTTGAAGATTGTGCAGTTCATTTATATATTTATTTAGATATACAATTTGTTATTTTAAATAAGCGCCTCGGGGCACCTCGTTTTTGATGAGCTGCCTGTGTCTTGGATCCTCCCATCTTCTTTGACATTTAGAAAATATCAACTGCGACATGCCTGTCAAAAGAGGGACGGCACTAGAAATCAATATTACAACAACAGTAGTCGGAAAAAATATACAAAGTGGAACTTCATAGAGTAACCAAAGACATATGCGCTAGGTGGTTATTAAAAGTTTGTTTTTCAGCACTTTAAGCTCTTAAATTTCAAGCAGTACCCCCCCCAATAAAGTGCTCACATTATAAAGTTTGCTGCTCTTCGCAAAAATAGAAATTTAGGTTGACAACTCAAGGGAAGGTTTATGTTTTATTCACAAAGAGCAAATAATAAGTTTCATAGAAGAAAGAGGGGGGTGGTGTTGGGTTTGGAGGGAGGGGGAGGGTTGTTAGGGTTGGGAAAGCCTTAGAAAGGCGAGGGGGGTATAAATAAAACAACAGCTTTGATGAATATTAAGGTGAATAGAAAGTGATAAAGCAGAGAGCTGAAACGCAGGCCCGCGCAATGTGATTAGGAAAGCACATTGTTTTCATTAACTCTAATACCCCCTGACAGTGTTCCTTCAGTGCGTGGCTTTGGGGGAGGCAAGGAATTGAACATTTATTTTGCCTCGCTTTCTGTATCTGTAGGGGAAAGACGGAGAACAGAGCAATCTCAGCTAGGAGAAAGAGCCACTGAAAGAGAGACGTGTTTTATTTCTTTCCATTTAAAGTAAATTCCCTGTAATGCAGCGCTGGTTATTCTCACGTTGCTTTTTATATTATGTTTTTTTTTTTTGGTCGTAGAGGATTATTTATTAAAGGGATGTAAAGAGTGAAAAAAAAGACAGTTCTGTGCCTCAAATCCTGGTGTCACATCATACTGTTACTTTGCAGTTTTCCTACACAGACTACATCATCAAAAAAGAGTTTTGTAAGGAAAATGGCATAATAACACTCGGCTTGATGATAAAAAGTAAAACAAAATACTGAGTTTGTAACAGGTTTCAGTTATCATATATCAAATCACAATGAGGAAAACTGAAAACAGACAAACAGAACAGTTGTTTAACATATTAACACCTACAGTAACTCTCTTCTTTATTCCGTGTGAGGGACATTTTTGTCAATCATAGCTTGATTATGCACAGTTAGCCAGTTGGAAAAAAGACATTGACTATGCAGGCTTCTTGTTCAACTCACTTGTTTGTGCATTTGTGCAGCTTTTTTCATTTGTTTTACCCTAGAGTAAGCAAAACATTGCAAGAGACAGACAGAAATGGACTGAGTTTCATTCTATCTTTTGATAGTAACCAATTCCTCTTCTTGTTTTATATTGAATCTGAGTTTAATAAATTGCTGATTTGTTTTCAATATTTCCAACAGTTTTTGATGCTGACAAAACTCCCAAAAGATTTTGGTTTGGTTCTTTTTCGGTGAGAATGTGAAGTACTTTCAAGTAAGGCAAAACAGACTCTTGCATTTCACAATAAAAATGCTGTTGGGATTTGTCAGCATTTCATATCACGCTCATCTCAGCTTAAAATAAGTATATATATATATTTTTGATTTAGAGACCTAGTCATTGATCGAAAAGGCACATTATCCCAAAGCAGATGGCCCAGCTTCCTTTCTTTGCTCTAGTTTCTGAACTAATTATTCTAGTTTCTAACTCCTGGAATAAGCAACTGGGAGAATTTTTGTTCTTGATACGATAGAAAAAAAGATAAACAGTGTTGGTTTTATCTGGAGGGCAGATTGAACTCTATGATAAGGATATCACCAGTCCCAGTGTGGATGGCTAATGTCATTAGCTGATTGTGACTAGCATTCTCTAAGTCCTGGTGGCACACAAGTGGTCAAGTGATGGCACAGTTGGGATGGCTTACGATTGGGTCTTTTACATCAGCGACCCCTGTGATTTCCCAGGCATTTGTGACCTAGCACCATCGCTGAGAGATTCATCACCACTCCAGTTTATGCTAGCTCAGCTGAAGATGCTGTGGGACTCAAAGCATGCATTAAAAAATAGCAAGTGAATAGCTTCGACAAGTGAATCCTTCTGATGAAAAGTGTAGGGTCCCTATCCCTCCCTAACTGGTATAGGTGTCAAAGAGAAAATGCTGAATGGATTAACAGTTAATTTTAATTTTGGGAAGGTAAGATAATTGCTGTTCCCATTTTTATTAGAGCTGGAGCAGTCTAGCCAAACACTAACCCACTGCCTGGGATCACTGCAGTGCTTTTACATACTGTACAGGAGCACTTTTGCAACTCTCTTTTAGAGTTTGGAAAGTGTCGCTTGTCATTTATGAACTAGTGTGTTAAACTGCTCTTGTTAAGAAACTATTACTCCCCAATGATTCTCAGCTGCACTTCATAAAGCAAAGGAAAGCAAGGCTCTAGTCTTGCCTGGTCTAGACACCCTATTTTGGAAGGGTGAAAGGAGACAGTTTTCTTGACATTTACTAGACTCTGTGATTGACAGGCCTAATTAAGGCAGTGGCAGTGATGTGACGTATTTCATTTACTGCGATTGCACTGCTTCGCTCCCTCTTCAAATGGCACTGACATGCTTCTAAAATTTTTATTTTTTTATTTAATCTCTCTCTCCCAAAAACTATGCATGCTGGCTAGAATGATGGACACAATCACAGAAAAACTGCAGATTGAACAGTACCTACCCTTTATCTTTCTTGTCAGACACTTATTTGCCTTTTACCCTACAACAACCTCTACTACTCCCCCCCTTTTTCCTCCCCCTCCCATTCTTTCCCTTTTACCTTAACCAAAATGGGAAAGGAGAAAAAAGGAAACAGAAGCAGCTCTATCGATTTATCTGAAAGGTTCAAGCAGACAGGATGAGCCCTGCTGACATCAGCGATTTCCTTTCTGTAAGCGACAGAGCAATGGATTAAGCACATCTGAAACAAACCCAAAGTCATACAAATTGATTGTTTTAAGATCAACTAATTTAATGATTGGCTCTTTTGGTTTCAAATGTGTGGTCGATGAGGAACTCAGTTTAAATTACACAGTTAGTGGAAATGGTTTACTTGTGGAGCTGTTATAAGACTAAAATTGACTTCTTCATGGAAGTCAGTTCACAGGGTTAGACCACACACAAGGTTTAAGGAAGCTTTAAAGAGCTCTACATGGAACATTTAGTTAAATCTCATTGGTTTTTTTTTTTCATTTTTCTTGTCCATGATCTACTCTACTATTCTAAACTCCCTTGATTCCTTGACTGGGTTAGACCTGGTAAGACCCTGTTGGCTGTACAGAGTAAAGATTGACTTTGACCTTGACGTTCACCCATAGGCTCTACTCACTGCCAGTATCTTCTGATAAATAAAGTCTGTGGATTGAAGGATTGAGAAGCAGAGCACAAGATGATACCTTTCAGAATGTGGTCATATCATTCATAAGTAGTGTATCAAAATACTGTATCAAATATAAAAAAACTGTAACTTGGTTAAAAGTGAAGCAAAGGATAAACATAAATTTTGACACACAGATGGGGCTTTGGTATTTTAAATACATTGGGTTCACTATAGTAGCTGTGCCAGTTTTCACTCTGTGGGATGCCCTATTGGCATCTACAGTATGTCTATTATTTAAAGGCACAATGTGTACTATACATTTTTTGCAGTTTTTATTTCATTTCTTCACAGTGGTAAGTCTTGCCTTTGAACCAGCTAAACATTTCAAGAGACTGCTTTTACTTTTCTTACCTATCATCTGCAATTTTTTATGAGAAGATACTTTCTGAAGTCACTTTCAAACATTAGGAAGAAGTAACAAGCAAATATACAGACAGTTTTCCTTGAGGGTCACATTTGTTTTCTGAATTGTGTTCTTGAATCACTAAAGTGAATAAATCAAATTGAAACCATTTCATAAGGTTTAAGTTGGGAATGCCTTGTAGTAACAGTTGACAGCTTCTGGACATCAGGCACAACAGCTGACAAGTTACAGTGTTGTGCTGTGATGCACTATCCAGTTTAGGGCTGTAGTAATAATAGGGTTCTCATGAAGATGGCTAAAATAACTTGCAGATTGGTGAATAGCTCACTGATTGTTTAATTGTATAATAGTTAATTGCTTGAAATGTTTGAATAGTCTCATTGGGTTTTGGTTGTTTATAGAGGGGCATATCTTTATCTCATAAGAGGCAGATAAAGTAGCACCAATAGTGTAGGCTGGATAGGTGATGATAGCCTTCAGTACAAGGATGAGTCTATAAGAACCATGTCCACTGTCCTTCAACATTGGTTCTTCCTAACATTGTGATGCAGAATTCGCCGATGGATTGTTCACCCACCATTAGGGAATGTGAGCTGGGTTTGGACTGTCATAAGACAGGTGAGTTTTATCTTACTCATAATGTGTTTTTGCAATATTAATCCTGCACAGTTAAAGAGCAATGGCAGGTTCAGGCATTTGGTGTCTTTGCTAGGCTGAAGAGCAAATGGTGCAAAGCTACCATCTGCAGGATTATGATTGAATGCCTCTAAGTCAGAATAACTCCTACAACACTGAAACTGCACTTCTTAAAGTATGAGGTACTGAAGCAAGAAAACTCTATAAAGGAAAAGATTCAGATTTACTTTATTACCTAAGCATTTGATGACTGTGATGTCATGACTGAGGAACTTGCAAAAAAAAAAGAAGAAACAAGATCTATATCTACCATGAAAAAGCATAGTGGTACAGAATATGTCACAAGACTACTGAATGATTTTATTCATATTCTTTAATATTTTTGTTTTCAGCGTTGGATCATTCTAATGGATTCTGTGGATCTTGGTTTGTATGTCAAACGGGATCAGGTGGGAATTAAGATGCATTGCCAGGAAATGAAGAACTTACTAACTCTGCAAAAAAAAGTTTCTGTATCTTAAAAATAGCCTTACTTGCATCCTGAAGTAAGATGCACTGCGTAATTTAAATTTTATCTTATAAGGAAGCCAATAGAATCTCATTATTTCTTTTTAAAGTGTGTAACAGTGTAAATATGATGACAAGTTTGCAACAGTTTTAAGTTAGAAAACTGAACATCTTTTATTTTTTAATTTATGGGTTACTTTTTATTGGCATTTGATACATAGGTGGTATTTTGGATAATTATTTTAAAATGGCATAATTTAAAATGTATATATTCCTTGACATAAATAAAAATGAAAAAACTAATGCACCAATACTTAACATTAATTGTTGAATGATGCAGAAGTGTGTGAAAAAAACATATTTGTTTTGAAATATTTAAGTTTGTCATTTAAGACTTCCTTAAACTGATAATCTGATCAATTTCAATCTGATATTCTTAATTATTAGCAGAATGAAAATATTAGTGTCCATACTTCCTTTGAAAATCTTTTTTAGCATTGGCTGATTAATGTATTTGCATACATTTATGATCTGCATTGCTTTTGTAATATACCAGTACCTCACAGTAAACATCTTATTGATAATGGCATCATAGATAGCACAGAAGCTGACCCTTCACAGACTGGTAGCAAGAACTAGCCTTTCAAAACTGCTGAGGGACCATTCCACTTTAGAGACCAAAGATAATGATTGCTTACTTTCTTAATTGCACATGGTGTTATTTGCAGCAGTGGACACATGACAGACTTGAGGTGATCCCTGCTATCAATTTGCCAAGGTGTTGTTGAAACCTTTTTCATTTATAGCCGCTAAGGCACTGCCTTCCAGCGCAGAATGTGTATCCGTAGTTGCAGCTGAGGGGGAGTCTAAAGCTATTTGAAAGAGAGAAGGGGGGTGTAAGGGGTGGGTTTGATAGAGTATAAAGGTTTTAACACAATTTATATTGCTCTGCCATTTAGAAATCAATATTTTACCAAGAGTCATTGACGCATGGGTGTGAATGTGGGTGTTTTTCCATTGTCTTGCCACAATTGTCAGCAGAATTATCCTTTTTATGTGTCATGATCGTTTCACACAGACACACGCTGTCTCCCTCTCTCACATGCACACACTTGAAAAGCCGTGCAAGAAATATGATTCGCCTTTCTCCGACACAATGCAACTTGTTAAAAAACAGATCTTGAAAAAAAATTGACTGACTGAATCTGCCCCACCGTGTCAATAACTGTCAGCATTATATTGATTGACACATGGCAGTAGCATGTAAATTTGCTTAATGTTGGGAGCCTTGTCCAGTTTTACTGCTGAATCTGATCTGTGCGTGATGAGAAGCTCTCTACAGAGGGCACTATGTTACAGTAATGGACAGCCTTTTAGCTCTCTTGCCATAATCATAAATTTATTGTCTCATAGTGCAGATGGTCCATAACCATGCATCATGATCAAGCCCTGACTGGACAGACCCCAAGAAGTTTTTTTTCCTACATCTCTCCTTTCCTTAGTGGTTGTGCTTTCTGCAAACTAAACAGATATGCCATACCTGCTGAAATTCGTTTCCACTCTGAGCACTCCAGGCAATTTGGCTATAATAAAACTGAAAGAAAAGTGATGGATGAATTTCTGCAAAAAGGATTATGTAATCCTCTGACTACACTTTCTGACTGCCTCTCCTCACCTATAAAGAGCTTAAGTGGAGGGAGAAAGAATGAAATAAAGCTGTTGAGGTCTCACCCCATGCGTTTGTTGCCAAGCACTGGTAAATAACGCATGTGAACCTCTCAACATGCCTTTTCTCAACAGGATTACCAAATTTCACCTATATATATTTATTTATTTTCTTTAACTCGGCACTTGCACGGCACCTTAGAAAATGTAAACAACACCAATCTAAAACACGGCAATCAGATTTTCATTGGGTTTTTTTTACACTTGGCAATATATTTTCCTGTTATTGTTTTCAAAAAGCACTTTCCCAATGTAACCCATTAATATCACATTAGAGTGTCCATGCTCAATTGTTTCAAGAAAATTTCAATTATAAATTTTCTAGCATTACTGTGCTAAGTACTATATGTCTCTGGTGTAACGGGCAACTACAGTAGCTTTAGTGACATGCACACTGTATACCTGCAGAATATACTGTAGGCTCATGGTGCCCAACTCCACCCAGTTGATGCAGACTGATGAGACAAACTCTCCAATCAGGAGTGGCTCTTCCTCACGGCAATGTCGCAGTCCCTGTTGTGGTACCAGCTGTCTTCCAGTACGTCACAGAGCCAGGTTTCTGGAGACCCAACACGGCAATTATCGTACCTGTCAGTTAGCGGTATATCTCAGACACGGGCTGCTTTGGGGATCAGTAATGACACCTGTAGCCATGAGATTTATGTTGCGCATGCAGTCAGAAAAAGCAATTTTCAAAACATTGTTTTGTTCACGGTCAGTTTCCTTTAAGCCCAGCATTCTGTGGAGCAAGCACAAAAGCTTTTCTTTTTGGAGAGCTGTATGGTCTTTGACAGGATACGTTTATTTGTGCTTTCTTTTGGAATTTTGTAATATTTGAATGAAGGATGCTGCAACTGAGGCATAATAATTTAAACTTGAATAAAGAACAGCTAAAATTACTTCTCATGCATCGTACATTTTTTGTATCCTTAAAATTAGTTAAAAATCAAATTAATTAATCATTTAAACAGGAACTCCATGGTGCTGTCTTAAAATTTCCTGCAGTCTTAATTATAGGTAATACATATTGTATCTAACATATGATCAAAGCAAATCTTTCAAGTGCCAGAAGTGCATTCTGCTCTTTTCTCTGCAGTATGTGATTCTGTGTTTTGTTCTTTCATTGTTTAAAAACAACATAAGAATGGTTACAAATGACAGGGGGACATTTGGTCCATAAAGCCCATTAGGTACTGTATTTAGTTGTTAATTAATCCAAGGATCTAATCCAACCATTTGTTGAAAGAAGACAGAGTATCATCTTTTACAAAATGGTTGGGTGATATATTCCGTCTCCCACCACCCTTTGGGAAAAGCAATTCCTCAAGCTCTCAGTTTTTAATGCATTTCCACAAACAGTAGATTCCACATCAATTAAACTGTGCCCACTTCTTCATGTTTCACTGTTTATTGTGAAGAAGACTGCTGAGTTGACATTGTTAATGCCTTAGAAGATTTTGAGTACTTATCAGATCCCATTGTAGTCTTCAAACAAGAATCTTTTTAATATTTTTTTTCAAAATGCAAAAAAGTATTTATTTATACACCTTCCATGTCCAGTATAATGCATTTCATAATCCTGAATGAACATTGCAGATAAATAATATGATAACGGGTGTTATCAAAATACTATCTAGTTTTTAGTATGAGAAATGTGTGAAAAAAGTTGTTGTAGATCCTTGTGTTTCATGATATACTGTAGCTTTATGAGTTATCAGCGACCAAGTAGTGATAATCAATCCTATGTGAAAAGATTACTATGGAAATGAGAAAGTTAGATTCTGATTTCTGCTTTGTTTTTAATGTAGTTTGCCCTGGGTTCATAGGATTTTGATTACCATTTATTATAACACTCTACTGTATGCTTTGGCAATGCAGTGGCTCTGTAGCTAAGGATCTGTGCCTGTGGCTGGAAGGTTGCCTGTTCATATTGGAGAAATCCTACTCTGTTGGGCCCCTGAGCAAGGGCCTTAACCCCAACTGCTCCAGGGGCGCTGTATAAATGGCTTTCCCTATCTGTGTATCTCAAGGAGAGCAAGTCGGGGTATGCAAAAAAAAAATTTCTACTACAAGAAATTGTATATGGCCAATAAAATGATCTTTACTGTGTTCCACCTCATTCCCACATACTATATATGCACACACTCATCTAACTACCCACACTGCACTTACTGTATTTCAAAGAATTTCTTTAACATATGTACATGAAAACTGCTCTTCCAGACTTGTGTCTCTGCCATACGTTTTCATCATCAAAAGATCTCCATTTCCTCATTCTGTATTCAACTTATAAATCTAAAATCAATTTAATCTTGACTGACGAGCCTTTGATTCTTGTGTATTAGTTATAATCCACAGCAAATGTATTTTTATTTGTGAAAAGATTTAGGGAACTCTTGGTGTGTGCACGTTTTTCTCAAAGATATTTTTTTTCAACCCATGCCTGTGCAAGGTAGAAGCAGTGCAACCTAAGCTCAAAGCTGTTGTTTAATCACCCAGACATTTTAATAGCCTGTCAGGATAATGAACCATGATTGGAGGCTACGTGGTCCAAAAATGACCATAAATCCCTATCAACCTAACTGCAGGATTTTATGGCTGTAAATCATCACTTTGGGGAGAAAAAAATGAAACTATTAAAATAATGAATGGGATGAATATTTTTTTACATTAAAAATTAAAAGCTGTAGGGTGTCATCACGTGTGTGAGTAGTAATGATTGTTGAATGTGGGATCCTGTGTTCTTCTGTTTTCATCTGAATCCCTCCTTCATTTTTCACATCAAGTTGAAGTTGCTCCTTGTTGTGCTGCTGTCTAATATTATCTCCTCTTTTTTCTTCCTCTTTTCATTTACAGTAATTTATGCATTTCCTAATTTTTATGTGCCCAGGAAAATTAAGGTTGAGTGACTGGCTGCAGGCAAGATAAAGCCCTCTTGCTGCCATGGGTTTTGTTACTGGAGAAACACTCTTAAATCAAAATCATTTCAAACCTTAGGGTGGGAAAAAGATTTACCCAAGGCATAGCTGTCCAATCCTGATCCTACAGGGCCAGTCAGTGTGTCTGCAGGTTTTTGAAGTCTCTTTTAATGCTGCAGCACTTATATAGCTGGAATCTGGTAAATTGGTCTGGTTTAGACCGTAACCACCTGGTTTAGCTCATTCAGAGCTGAGCTGAAATTAAAACTCTGCAGACACATCAGCCTTACAAGACAAGGATTGGACACCTCTAACCTAAGGTGACAGTGTAGTATGTAGCACTACAGTCCAGTAATGGGGACATATTATTAGGGAGTGCTGAGGCTCTACTCTATTATGACAAAATATAAGGTACGATTGTGATAAAACATTCTGAGTTTTGCATTCTTCATGAAGTAGGAGGATGAATACAAACTGACTATACAGATAAATTAGATTTATTCATTATTTAGGAGCTATTTAGTGAACTACTGTACAAGAGGTGCTTTTGTTACTATATTATTCTAGAACCCTGTGTTATGATGCATTGATTCTTTTGCAATGGCCATTGCCTGTTTATAAAAAGGAAAAGTTAAAACCTAAGGTATGAAGGTGCCTTGGTAAATTGCACTTGTAACATGTTTGATATGAGCTAGCAGCCATATCACCCTGCAGCTCTCAACTGGCTACCCACTGAAGCTAAGTAGGGTAGAGCCTGGTCAGTACCTGGATGGGAGACCTCCTAGGAAGCTATGGTTGCTGTTGGAAGAGGTGTACAGTAAGTGCTACCAATGGGGGGTGCCCACCCTGCAGTCTGTGTGGGTTGTAATGCCCTGGTATAGTGGCAGGAACACTATACTGTAGTGGGTGCTATCTTTTGGATGAGACGTTTAACCGAGGTCCTGACTCTCAGTGGTCATTTAAGATCCACATGCATTTCTTGATAAGAGTAGGGAGTTATCCTGGTGTCTGGGCCAAATTTACCCCTCTGCCTTTACCGTGGCCTCCAAATTGTCCCCATGTATGATAGGCTTGCACTTGCCCTGGGATGGACTGGTGCCTTGCACTTGTTGCTTGCTGGGTGGGCTCCAGTTTCCCCCGACACCGTATGGTATAAAGGGGTTTGGTAAATGACATGACATGTTTGATATGGTTTTAGTGTGCCTTCATTGTAATATACAGTACTATACTGGATCATGCTATACGATCATATGTAGTCCTTAGAACCTTTAACAGTATATAATATGGTCTTGTCATGGTTAAGTGTAAAGTATAGTAAAGCCATAGTGAATAACTCTGGTAAATTTACCAAGCTTCCTTTAAAGACTTAAACTCACTTCTTGATATCTTCATATTAATTTTAGATGTTCAATGATTTATGTTATTTGGAAAGAAACAATGTGTAAACTGATCACAATGGTACAGTAAATGATTTAGAACAAAAGCCCCAATGCATCATAATGACACTATTTGTATTTCTCTGTGCAATACATTAGGCCAGGTGAATAAAAGACTTTATACAATATCGGAGCATTGGGTTTCAACTGCATTTACAGTATATAGCCCTTAGATAACAGCACAGTCTGTGGAGCACAAAAGAAAGTAAAAATATGATAAATTAATTTAATACATTTCTTTTTTGAATGTCTCTGCTTCTACCTTTAATTCGCCATTCCTGGTTTGGATAGAAGTTGTTTCCTTTATTGTTCAAATCTAATGGTTTTTTGCCACTAACTGCCCTTAGATTGTCTCTTGCGCTGATGTGACTAAAACTGCAAGTGCTCCAGTATCGGTACATCTGGACCTATGAACGTTTACTTTAGAATAGGCAGTGGCTGTTATTAAGAGAATGTTGGCTTCTTCTTATCCGCGCAGCACTTGTTCTTCAGGCTGTTGCTCTGGGCTGCAGTAGTGACACTTTCAGATGATTAATAATTAAACTGCTTGTACGATCTGGGGTAATATCAGCTGTTATCAATGTGTTTTCATGTATAGAAGCAATTTTCTCGATTATTGTTATTGCTTGTAGTTTGTCTCAGTCTTCCTGGCTTACTGCATATGAAATTCAAGCCGACACTCTGCTCCCCAGTGTGCTCTGTCCACAGCTCTCCATAGAGCGGTCAAAGAAGACAGGAACAACAAGAGGAATATTTCATCCTCCTGCTGCTGCTTGTAATTCTAGAATAGATAACGTTCCTTTTTATTTATAAAATCAGACTGCAAATAATAACATGACACGTACTGTCACATTTTAGATATTGTTTCAATTTGTTATAATGTAAGTTGTATGGTTATATTGTACTACTAGAATAACCCTAGAGGTCACAATTTGAAGGTTCTAAATCCAAATGGTTTGCCTTTCTGCTGCTGGGAAGCTGTTTTCAAATCTTATCATTTGGTTTAAGCGTGAGATCAGTTCTAAGTTATATTATCTTCTGTTTGTTTATTACAAAACAAACTGTGTGGTCTTTTGGGGTCTTCCTGTTGGGTTGAAGTGTGTGCTCTAAGGCCTTCCTTTTTTCACCTTTGCAATGGTATTGAGTAGATGTTTGTTTGAATTGGACTTGAGGTGCCTTTGCTCTGCCCAGTTTGTAGTTTTAGAGTCACTCTTTTCTATTTTGTTAAGCTGTGTGGGTTTGATGGTAGCTCAAGTGGCCTATCTTATGATTTCCTATCTGATGCCTAGAACGTCAGAGTCTGAATTGTCAGACCCCTCCTCAGTAGCACAGAAAGGCAGTTCAGAAAGGGCTATGTCGTCTTTCTCCATGAACGCTCAGCGACTTTCAGCCAAAACAGCAAATACTGATTCTAGACACTCAATGGAAATGCGCCTAATAAACCTTCCCAGGGAGACGTAGTACCCAAACAGCGCTGCACGTCTCTTACAAACCCGTGAAATAGAGTTCACCTCTGAAAATGGATGTGTGCCCACGTCACTCTGCACCTGCCTGGCACATGCACCTCATGGTCAGTGGTCTTTCGGTTTTACTCTTTCAGCTCCCACCTCTCTGCATTTCCCTCCTAATTTTCTCTTCATTTTTTTTCTAATTTCATTCCTTGTTATGTTCTCCCTAAACCAGCTGTTTGTCATACCTGTATATACATTCCAGCTTATTCCTTCCAAATTATTACAGTGCTTACATATAGTATGTCACTTCTTTTCAGTTGTGCACTGAATTCCCTGGGCTACCTTAGCTACTGTACATATAAGTATGATTTGGTATTAGCTATCAAGAGAGTCTTTCGGTTTTCTATGTAAACCAGTGTGCTGACGTTTGGAGCTGCTGATGTTTTGCCAACCTTGCAATGATACCCTCCAATAACAATGTCCCATCATTCCTGAAGGTCACGATTATCTGTTTGTTTGATATTTAGTTTCCTGTATGAAGACTCTCGTGCTTACAAAATGTTTAGCTCTCCAAAAAGCTTTGCTCATGCAGAACAGTCTCCCCTCACAGAGGTGTCTTGCACTCCTTGAACCCTGGTTATTTTTGTAAGTTACTGGAGTCCTTTCTCCACTTCACCTTGCTGAGGACCTCCATAATGTGATGAGGGGGTTCAATTCCACTTATTGGGGACTACTGTATGTCACTTTCCAGCAGTATCTGGAAAGAATTTTCTATTGCTGTGTTTTTTAAACTGTACCTTCATACCAGACATAGAACCAATGGTACAAATGCAATCAAAGTTATTCACCTTCATATTCAATTATACCAGATTCCTTTGATTTTCTATGATTATTGTATTTGTAGTTATTTATTATTTTAATCTGTAATGCATTTGCAATCCATGTTTTACAAATATATGTTACTAAAGCCTAAAGTACAAATCCTTTGTATATAAACACCAGATCCTTTGTCTAAAAAGGACAAGGATATGGTTTATATGCAGATCCTTTGCATATAAACATCAAGAATAAGACTAATATTTCAGAGTTCACATATGAATGGCTTCCATCTGTTTTATTCATCCTCTTACCTTTTATTGATATAAACAATAAACCTGCAATGAATGGAAAATCAATTTTCTCTGTGCTTGCTTGCTCTGAGCTCCTGTTATTGGGGCTTGAAGTTTTTAAAGAAACAAGCACCAGGAAATCCCCTTAGGTGAGTGACTGTGTCCATTTTCTTCCACACTCCACATCCTTCATGGGTTGTTAAAATGACACTTATCACAGTGAAAAAATAGGATGCCTTTTTGGGTGCCATGACTGCAACACAAATTGAGCAGGAGCTTGATTGGTCACATTTCTCGGAGCATTTAATTTTAATCATTTTTTAAAGCAGTGCCCAAAACTCAGAGTTATGCGTGTATCTGTTTCAAAGTGTGTCAAAACAGAAAGAACTGCTTGAGACAGTCCTGTCCCTCTTTGCAGTTGCAGAGTATGATGAGTCTTTTACAGAACAAGCTGGAAGACTGGAGGCACGTGTCTTCCGCTGTTTGCTCTCCACGTCCGTTGGCTGAGCATTTGAAACGAACGATTGCCAGCTTCTGGTAATAGTGTTTATATTTAGGATTAATGGGAGAATATCAAAGGACGTGGGCCCACACACATAATCGTAGGCCCTGATAACATGATTAGTCTGCATCACTGGTATAATTAGAACTCAACACTCTCTCTACCAGGGCGAGCCTGCTTCCTGGTATTTTCCGAGGCACATTAATAAGAACAGAAAAAGAGGTGCACTTGTGCAGTAACAGTTTAGCAATAGCTGTCAGTTATTCTATTGTAATTGCAGGTCAGCTAACACGATAACTGAATGAACATATTCTAATAGGAAGTCTTCACAGGTATTGCATCCATATTGAACCCTTAATTCAGGTGTATTAAACAAATAATGTGTTTCTCTGTTTCTTTGTGGTATCTTCAATATACCATCATTAAATTGTAGGCGATAACATGCAATCATACTGAATATTGCATTTATGTATCCATTTCCCAGCTGTTGAAATATATTGTCCATAATTGTCCATATAAAAGTATGTCTAGAGAAATGTAACACATTAATGATTTTGTAATTAATTAAAGCATTTCCTTCATACTATATATTCAGATTCCTCACCACCTCAAAGAAACACCTCAAAAATCCATTCTTTCAACATCATCTTTGGCTAAGGGAAAATTTCAATATATTTTGGATTTATTACATAAAGAAAGGCTTCTACAAGCACTATAAAATGTGTGCCTTTTTCACAGATCATAAGCCCTGTTTTAATTTTTTGCTTAATCTTGACAAAGTAAACATGAACAGGAAATTACATTTCATAACCTTGTGTTTAGTATAAACAGATGAGACCCCAACAACAAAGCACAGCATGCTTTTATAGATATTGTTTACTTCCTTGTTACTTTTTAGTGCACATTTATGTTTTCTTAAATCAACACAAATTGGAAATAAACCATCCCGTTGTTTGCAATTATTCATGTGTTTTTTCTTTCTTCATTTTATTTCATAGGCTTTACTGTTTGTCATATTTCATTTTAACATTCCCCACATCAGCAGGCTCCCTGCATTATTCCATCTGCTTTTTATTATTCCAGATCTTCCAGTTTAATCTGCATAATTTATTTTTCCACTTCTAATATGCAGTTGATTTTGTCTTACTCAAATCAAAGGTTAGAAAGTAATAATAAAATAATTAGAGACATGTATGCTATTAATATTAAAAGTCTTCCAAATCCATTTGTTGGTTTCAAAATTAAGGTATTTCCCTTCTTTGTGGTGACAGCTGTCACTGCTAATGGAACGTGTAAGTGAAGCCAAGCTGATTCCTGGTCACTGAATTTGGTTTCCATAATTTTGTTACTTATCATGGTTTATTTATCTTATGTGTATTCTCTGTATACTGAGCCATGAGTTTCCTGTCAGTTCCTTCTGTTTTACTTAACCTCCACTCAATGTGAAAGTCGGGATGAGCATGTTTCAATAATTTCACACAGGACTTCACCCACCACCACCAAAAGTTAGTGACACAATTGGAAAATGCCTGCAATTCCCTATGCTCAAAATAAATTGTAACCAGAGAAAGACCTGGTGTATTTGAATTCTCTAGAAAACAAACGTAAAAGACTATCTTTCAATGCGGAAATGTGCCTAAGCCAAATGTACAAAATCCAAGCTGGTTTTAAGGATCAGTGTTGTCATGGAGAAAGAGTCACTGTTATTTCTCAGCATTCATCTCTGAGTAGCAATCTGTTTAAAATTTAAGGCTGTGAGAAATGGAGGTGCTTTCCTGAATGTGTAGTGTTATAGTATAGTAAGTGCTTAAGGCAGACCACATCTGCTGGAGAAACACCTTTACAGTTTGTACCTTACATGTGAGGTCCAAACGGATTCCCTTGCCTTAAGCTGCTTTTTTGAGGCAGGGAATGGACACTTCTGTAAGCACATGTTGCCTGTGGGTAATTACAGACTCCATTCACCTGGGTTAATGTATTCCTCTCAGCAACTCCTAACAGCAAAAAAAAAATCTTCTTGACTGAGCTCAATAAAGACAAGCCTTAAGAAAGTGTTTTTTTTTCCCTCACCCAATCCTCTATCCATTTTTATCTGGATTTTTTATTATTATTTAACAGTGCTGCCCCTGGTGCGAGGTGGCATTTCAGAGCTATCATTAACATTTTCTGCATGTTGTTTATTAGAGACACAAAGCCAGGGTGCCCCCGCCAAGCAGTGAGTCTAGCGTGAAGCGCTCCAGTTTTTATAATTGGCTCGGAGCTGTCGCTTCGTCGTTCTACAATCTTCTCTGAGTAATGACCTGGTGCTCTATTGTGGTTGTTTCATCAGCACGCCTCCCTGATACTGCTTCGGCATGGCATGAGCTCCTTGATGGCTTTTAAAGTGATCGGGCAGTGGTTAATAGGAGCTGGTGTGCCTTATGGGTACTTTTTTTTTTGTCAGGGAAGAAAGAACACTTGATTCATTTCCCGAAATAGCTCCAACTGGCAGCGCAACTCAGCCCTTACTGCAGCCAACCCTCCAAACACACACACTCGCGCTTACGAGTCTTCCTCTATCTACCCAAGTCTCTTTGATTCCCAAGAGATGGTACTTTACAGCACATTCCTAAGACAGCAATTACTTTCCTGGGACCCACCATGCTTATCAGATATACATCAACCAAATCACTAGGGATTATGCTAGAGAGACGCATTATTACAGCATTAATATCCATAAATATAAAACAAATAGGTAAGCAAAGTTTTATGAAGAATAGTAAAGTAAATGAAAAAAAGTTCAATTAAACGTTCAGAGCATTTCCCTTTTTTGGCATAAGCAATGAATCTCAAAACCTCTTGGATCTTTTCCATGGTGAGTTTATGTTTTTTTTTTCCAAAGAGCAATGTAATTCTTTGCCTCCTGTGTGTCCATCTGCAGTCTTCAAAGGAATGCTTAAGCTATTGGTAAAGAATATTATAAAGACAATATTCAAAACTGTGGACTAGAGATTAAATCTCTTATGAGGCAAAGCTGGGCGTTATCATTGCTAAAGTAGGTTACAAAGCTGCAGGGACCCATAATCAATTGCAGTATTATAAAGTAAAATCACTCTTTTGTGTTTGCTTATCACACGTCTCCTCAGTTTTGCCTTACTGGCTTCAATTTCAGAGGATAAATGGTTATTCTAGATTCTACCATGTAACTTTTCCAGTGTAATTTTACACCTTTGCATTTGACATATTTCTCCAATTCATTACTCTTAGCCTAGTAGCACACAATCATTTTCAGTGTCTTCAGTGGACGTCTTTGTAATTTGGGTATACAAATATTTTCACAAAATTCTCAGTTTAAAAGAAATTGTTCAAGTCACAGGTGTGGAATTACACCTGAAGAAGACTCTCGAGCCAAAACATTGTGTTTCCTTTCTTCTCTTTTCAGCATGGAATAAACTTTTACTTGTTCCTTAAAAGAAATTGTCACTGTTAACTGACAATTCACTAAGTGGTCTGGAAGTACTGTACTGATAAATTTGTTGTGAATCTGCAGTCCTTATGTACAGTACTGTACTGTACCTACCCTACTAATTCAGTTGATGCTGATCTACTGTCTATCCCTAGAAACAAGTTGCATATTATGTGTAAACGTCTATGCACAAAACCTGTATAAAAATCTTACTGCAGAATTTAATGGATTTTTTGAGCCTGTGACTATTTTCTCAGTTCCAAACTTTCTTCTTATGGTTTTGAATTTTTTAAAATTGTTTGTGATGTACGGTACTCTTTTTATCCTTTGTGTTTTTTTCTGTGATATTCTTTCATATACAGTATACTCTGTACTGTTACTTTGTACGCATTGCCATCTGAGTTTTTTTAAATGAATTTGTTTTTCAACCAAAGTTGTATTTGAAACTGCATGGCACTTTATTAATTTGCTATATTACACATAAGAAATAATCTTAAATAGTACAATGTTGCTTCTGTCTGCCATGAAACACCTGTCTGGCAAAAGAACCTGTAGCCACTAATTCTGCTATTTATACCCTGCCTACAGTTCTTGAGAGACTGTTGAAATTTTATTACAGAGTTATTAAATTTTATTTGATTAAGCTTGTGATGAATTAGTGTGAGTTTAATCAAATCAGCGTCAGTCACCCTGCAGTCCTCTGAAGGTAAGGGTCAAGGGACTCTTTAGATAATTCTGAGTGCCTTATAAACCTCCCACCTCCTACAGTACTTAACCCTTTCCCATTTTGAACTGCAGATGTACAGAAAAGCAATGTAGTCATGTTAGAGCACTGTTGGCGTAAGATTTTTTGCTGAATCTTTTTGTCCAGAAGGCAAAATCTCAAGAGAAAGGCCTTCAACAGACATCTGCTCAGAGGAATTTACCACTTCATTTCATAACATTAGTTTTCATACTATAAGAATTTTTAACATTTGTGGGCGACATAACTTGATGGTGAAATGATACAATATGATAATACTTTGTATGATTTGTATGTTTTGCCTCCAATCCTCCTCCATGTTTTACACACACAGATACATACAAAAAACATACACTTTGTTTAAACAAATAAAACATGTTGTTGATATCAGTAGCTGTGCTGCTCAGGAAACTGCTAAAATAACCACATAGACAGAAATGCAGTGTATCTGTTTTTACCATTAGAACTAATATTGAGAAGGGAAAATACACAGGCATTGAAGCTGGATATTTAAATCACTATACACTGTCATTTAGTGGTGGATTATTAAGTAAGTCAGAGGAGCTAACTGTTTAAACTGTTATCTTGTTACAGAATTAAGGCTTTTAAAAGACTTTTTATATGTTTTGTTCCCTGTGTTGTGTTACTTGGCAGTGTTTTTCTTTTAGTTTCGACAATTAAACAGATCGCATGCAACAGGCAAAAGAACAGCTTTTAATTACTTCTGATAAAATGACAAATTGTATTGGCACAGCTCCCAAAAAAATACCAAGAACCATGGGATCAAAATTAATTAAAGGAAGGAGGGGAGTGAAAGAGAGAAGAAGTGGGAGATATGATTTCTGTGGGTAAAAAATCAATAAGCTCTCTGTGGTTCAGAGATTTGAGTTCTGGGTTAGTGCCAGGTTTGGGCTAAGCACACAAAGGGCAGGTCATTTGCTACACTACACACATAAACTCACGCACACAGTGCACAATCTTTATGTTGGAGAACCTGACAACCCACACAGCCTTTCCATTTACAGAATATGGTGGAGATTTGATGGACCACAGGTCATCTCAAAATAACTTGGTCTGTACGATGTTAAGTTTTTCTTTCGATTGCCTCATTTATTATTTTACATACTTGCTTGTAAAAGGCATATTCCCAGTTGTTTTGATCTACAGTAGTAAGCATAATTTTACCAAGTTGGGAATTCAAAACACCAAGGGATTTGATAGGAAAAAAATGACAATCCTGCAAAAAAATTTGAACAGCTACAGTACTGTTACTAAACCCAAGAGAGACCATGCAGTGTACAGTGCAAACAATTCTTTCTTTACGATCCTAATTATAACCACATTATTGCTAAAATTGCAGTCATTATGATTAAAAATGCATCCTGCACAATAATTTTAAAAGCAGTTCATAAAAGCATTGCCATAAACACGTAACTAAAATAGTTCACATTAAACTGATCTATAGATATAATGGTTTTACAAAAAAACAGAGCAAATGTCAGTGCTGCAGGCTCACAAATTACAGCTTTTGTTGGTTCTCATAGAGAACTATGATATCATCAGTCTTTTAGTCATTTATTCCTTTTTAATTTAGCACGTTCCCCTGTGTTTCCCCTCTTCTGTTGCCGATTTGAAGCACTGAATTCCAATGTTGTTTTGCCTTTACTATATCTTACAACTACGCGAAGGCAGTTAGGATGTCCAGCAATTCAAGAAAGGACTTACCGCCAGGTACTTCCAAGTTCTGATTGGCTGCAGGTTGCCTAAGCACATCATTTAAACTCTTAGGATGCGGTATGTTCTTTGGTCCTTATATAAAATTATGATTCTGTGTTAAGTGATGCAGTTGCTAAAGAAAGAATGCCACAGACTTTAAAATTGGTAGGTATGGTAGCTGGCTCATGGCTACTGGCTATACTATTTTTAACAAAGTCTTAAAATTTGTGTTAAAAATAAGATATATACAGTAAACAAAGACATACATTTTCATTATGTATTTATTAATTACAGTAATATGTATTATTGCAGTAAGAGTAACAACTAATTTGCACTTGTTTTAAACAAAAAGGAAATTATCTAAGGTTAGTGAGCTACAGTAGAGATCTCCAAAAGAAGGGGTTCAATTTGAAGTATACCCTTTCCCAATCCTGTGGGGTCTGATCACTCATATTTTGTCTCCCCTTAGTAAGTGAAAAGTATTTCTGAATCATTGTGCCGTGAAAAGAACAAAGCAGGACAGGTTGTAGGGGTGAAGAGGCAAGACAGGGCGTGGCCGTGGAGAGGTCAATGGGGTGCATGTGGGTAGGTTTAGTATATATGTGTAGTACTGTGTGTAGTGTGGAGTACAGTATGTATGTTATCTGAACATGTGCTTGTGTCCGTACAGAAATAACAGCAAACCGCAGCTGGAGTGAAGAGAAGCAGGGGGGAAAGCTGCTGGCTGTCCTGAGCTTATCAAAGCCCTTCAGGACCCTCTCCCCTCTCTTCACGAGCTCCTGCCTCCATCTGCATAATTAGAGTGCACTGGAGACTGGCTCAGAGGGAAGCGCCTGGCTGCTTCTGGTGCCTGAAGAGTTGATTAGAAAATGATTAGTTACACTACAGAAGCACAACAAAATAAGTCATTTAGTGAGGGGGGGCTGGTTGAGGGAATTAGTGTATAATCCAGAAGCAGGGCACTGTGATGCACCTATCATAAAACATCTCACACTAAACGAAGGGATCAACAATGTCTCCGATAGCTTATTAACTTCAAGCTCAGATTGTTTTTTTAAAAAAAAGCTATGTTTTAATTAAAGGGAGCCAATTTACTGATATGTTGTAGTGCTGTGGTACACATAGAAAAATCAATGTAAATGCTAAAAAGTTATGGGGCTCTCATTCTAGTAACTGAATGGACTAACCTTGCAAAACCCTGCTTTGCTCGCTTGGCATGGCAGCTGCTGATGAAAAAGAAAGCAACATTTTGTTGTTCGTTTTTAGAAATGAAATGAAAGCAAAGGAGGCCCTGCCAGGAAACATTATGAAAAACCAAAATATTTCTTGCATTTCTAATTATTTTTGAGTTGTTTGTCAAAAACGAATCTGTTTAAATAGTTATATTATATCCCATGAATATCAGAACTAATCCCTACTCCACCTTGGGCAAAAATCTTTAAAGACAAATATAATGGGCCTGAGACTGTCTTACCTTTCCTTAAATATGCAGAAGTAATTAGCAGTATGTCTATGAAGATTTAAGACTGAAGCAAGGCAGGAAGACCTGAAATACGAGTAACCTTAAAGTAGAAATACCACAGAATAAATATAGTTTAGTTGCCTTTGTATCACACGTAATTGTTCCACAGCCAGGGTTGGTTCGAAGTATTTAAATATTTATTTTTGTTTCCTTCTTTAACAAACAGATCATCGATGCTGAGCATTCAGCCTTTAGTAGCTACTGTGCTTTTATGCTATTACATCATCTCATCTGCAGGGGTCAGCGCTACCTGTAGCAGAAGTGAGTCACACCACACGGCACAGCCTGCTATACATGGAGACCCCCAGCTGGGCAGGTCAGTGCTGTTATTTGGTAGTGGCGTGTGTGTGTTGGGGGGGGGGTTAGAGAACTGGGGGCTAGTGACAAGAATGGAATGGTTTAACTTGTACGTTCTTCTGTTTAAAGAAATATGATAGCTTGTGGAAGAATACATTCAGGGTTGAACAATTTCCATTTTGCTCTCTTGTTCAAAACTTGCTCAGATGATCTAGATGCAGAAACAGCACTCTGTTGATGGAAAGTGGTTTGTGTGTTATCCTATGGGATCTTTACTTGCTGAATATGTTGTGATATGTCTCCCGTGATACTGTGTTGCTTCTTGTGATGATACTACATACTGTAACAATGTCAGTATTTAAAACAGGATTTTGCAAATAATTTGCAGACCTACATGAGAAGTGTATTGTTTTTATTTGGTTGGTACGGTATAAAATGTTTTACCACTTGGTCAATGGCTTTATAGTCTGAGTTAAAATTCTTCCAGATCCGATGTTGTAGTTGATAATCTTATGATAAAAATGTCACTCATCTAACCCTTGAAATTAAATGTTGTAATATAGTCATACATACTGTATCAGGATATTACCAATATGGACAGTAATCACAATTGTCAAGTTGGACACAATATTAGAGATGGGAATAGAGCAAATACTGTTCCTCAGATACTGTATATTAGGGATGTTAATGCAATCAGACAAAGGAAATGAATTTCTCAGAAAGACGAGCCTAAACCCAAAGATTATCATTTAGAAAAATTACTACAGTATACTTTATCTTTTAAGTTCTTCTTAAAATAATATTGTATGCATTGTAACTTTTAACTTTTCTTATTGAAATTAAAACATATACTGTTTGACAGTTCTAGATTTTTACTGTACAGTAATACCATGTAATTTAATTTGGTACAGTTTATACAGTGTACATACTGTATAAATTGAAATTGCAGTAACTAATTGATTGTGTTCTAATTGATTATTCTATGAAAAATAATTATTGTAATTGACATTGGTTTGTTTGCAGCATTACACCTGTAGAACTGAACATCATTTCACCTGTCCTATTGTGTATTTTGTGTATTTTCTACTTATGCTGATTATTTTAGTTCCCCAGGGACCAAAATGTCAGATTACCTTTTTTTTTCTTTTAGTTGATGATGGTAAAAATACATTTTCAATAGACAATCAGGTCATGAAACCAGCACAGTACAACCTGAAACAAAGTACCTCAGCTTCATTAAAACAGCATTTCTTCAGTCTGGCCCTTATTCAGTGCTTTTTTTCTTTTTGGCTAGAATACCTCTCAGACACCTGCTTGGCTGTTTTTAAGCTGAGATCTCTCACTTCACTCTACCACAACTCTTTCCACCTGAGACCTTAACTGACTGTGAAACCAGATGTCCAGAGAGGGAATTCTGGGTAGTTACCAAACCCAATATAGTAAGACAAGGTCCCGAGGACACAAGGAGAAACTAAGAGGGAGAACAAGTATGACTGAATGCACTTTTTTACACAGGTTTGTGGGGGTTTGGAACAAATTGTCCAAACATGTTGTTAATTGTTACAGTTTTTTGTGGGATCCCTCAAGAAACAGCTGACAAAATCCTTAGATTCATAAACCGCTTGCAACCAAAAGAACAACATGGGCTGAACCTTTCTTATGTTTTCATGTATGTTAAGTCTCACCCTGACAGATACAATTTAGGCTCCCAAAGTTATACAATTTAGGTAATTAAATTCACGATGGCTTAAAAAACAGATAAAAAAATGAAGTGAATCAAGTAAACATTTTCAAATGTCTCTGATTCTTTGTTTTGGAGGACTGTTTCTCTCCCGCAGCTGAGAAAAATCTGTGGAAAAGAGAAAGCTACTTCAGTAGGTCAGCATCATGGTTTTATACAATCATTTCTGTCCTACATTATTTTCCTGTATTTTGTGTGGGAGTGGTGAAATGAGCCTTTTTTATCATTGTCTATGTTTTAAAGATGCAGCATTCCTTCAGTCTAGTAGGTGGATGCCTTGACAGGAAATTTGGCTGTCTTAAAAAATAAATAAGTACATAAAAATAAATTGAAAAGCTACTCCTGTATGGCTAAAATGCAAGGAAAAATAAATCTCGGAACACTAACTTCCAAATGCAACTAGCCATAATAGGAAATCCGGTTTGTCCTTTTCATAGTTTTTGTGCTATGTAACTGCTAGGTAAAAAAAATATCAAAAATCTTCTTTAAAGTGAAATATCAAACGCACAACCTTCAGATCTTCTGCTGACCTCACTAAAACATTGTGGAAATTGTCATTAATATACAGCTCATAATAATTACAGAATAGTTTTTCTTTCCACTTAAACAAAAGAGTTTAATCCAGGAAGATAATAATAATAAACTTTATTTTATATAGTGCCTTTAAAGGTAGCTTCTCAAAGCACTTTACAGAACAACAACAATATAAAAAATACACAAGAGGTGCACAATAAAAATACACAATGAGAGGAGACAGTAGATGGGGCTACTGGATACAGTAGGAGAAGAGGGGTAAATAAAAGAACCAGTTACTGTAAGTAAAGGTGTTTTGAGTCTAGATCTGAAGGTGTTTAGAGAAGGTGACCCTCTGATATCTTTAGGGAGAGAGTTCCGGAGCTTTGGAATATAACAGGAGTAGGCCCTGTCGCCCGTAGAGTGTAGATGGGCTTGGGAAACAGATAGGAGACCAGAATTAGCGAGGCGGAGAGCTCACAGGCCAGTCAAACTGAGGTACTATACAGTATACCTGGCAGCCCAGATGCAGTTTGTGGTGTTTTCTTATTGTGATTTTTTTTTAATTTAATTGGGGTCTGTGTATCTTTCACTACAATACCCATGTTTGGCTGTCTTGAGTTAGCTTTCGTAAGCAAACTAAACCAATATCAACCCAATTCAAGTACACCTGATATAATTGTGCACTCGCTACACCTCGTCTTTACCTTGTACTGTACATGGCACACTGGTCTTTTGACTCTAACACCAACATGTAGCAATAGTTCCATATTATCTGCCAGAACAACACACATGCACAGTAAGTACATTGTGACCTCCATCAAGCATTGATTGGAACTGATTTGCTTTCATAAAGCAAATTCGGGGCATAGTTTCATAGATCATCATTGTATCTGCTGGAATTATTTATTGATTGTTTTTCTGCCTTTCATTCATTTTACTAGGTTCTCTGTAGCAGGACTAATAACACTGTGAGGATCTTATTGCTCTTTTGCTACGTTGACTTCTCTCTTTCTAAGTTTAACTGAAACAACCTGGTGTTGCTCTCCACTCAAAATCTTTCTTTGTTTCAACATCCTGTAAGATGTCCTGTCTTTTAGATGGTCAAGTGTGTCCAATATGCCTCATATTTTATGGTATATCCTTGTGAAAATGTGTAAGGACTCCCTCTATTGTTGACATAAACATACCTTAACAAAACATTAGGCTACATTAAGCAACACTTATACAGTAGTATTGTACTTATTGTAGACATTCTAATGTCTGCTTATTGAAAAATTCAACTTGCAGGAGTCCCTAAAACTAAACTTATGTATGCTACAGTATGTTCAGAATTTGGTAACTAGAATCTTGACTAGGTCATGCATTAGCTGTCAAAGCACATGTCTGGAGTCCTTGCACCAGCATGCTCTTTCAAGTTCTTTAAACTCTTTAGGCTTATGTTCAAGGCTCTGAATGGTATGGCACCTCAGTATCTGGCTGATATCTCTACTCTTTGGGCACATTGTTTGTCTGTGCTTTACGATCTATACACAGAGCTCTGGCACACAATCCCAAAAGAATTTACTTTTTACAAATGCTTTTTGTTGTGATTGTTTTGTCTTTTGTGCTAGATTTTTCTTATGTACCTTTGTAATTGTAATTTAATTTTTATTTATGTGCTTTTCATGTATTGTAAGCTTTGAAATGATTGCTTTCAAATATCCTACTTAAAATAAATCTTATTATTACAAAGATTGTTGTTTCTGTTCAGCATCCTATTGAGAATGCTTTGAGTTCTGAAATTTGCATGTGTGTGCTGAACTCATTTATTGTGAGGAGAATTTATTATTCAAAGCATTTCCTGTATTATTTACTTTTTAGCATTTTATTAAAAATGCAGTTCTTTATTCTTGCACTCCTAATCTCTTCATTTTTGTATTTTAGCATTTTATGAGGTATGATCTTGTACTGAGAAATGCTGCGTCAGGGCTCAAGAAAGTTATTTTCATGGAAAGGGTTAAAAACTATTGACTATGAGTGTATACATCAGTTTGCTATTAGATATTGTCTTGAGACCACTTTGTAATAATGTCTCCATGACCTCTATGAACTATATCCTAATAAGCTGACAATATTACAGCATTTGGCAGCTATTTTTTTGTTTTCCATTAGGTGCATATATTGGACACAGTTGAAATTATGTATATATTTATTTTTATTTAAAGGAAATAACATTTTTTATTTTATATTGACCATGGGAATGTGTACACCATTGTGGCTGCTTTTATTGAAAAAATAAAAAGCTTTTTAAATTTGCATTCTAACAATGAAAAAGAACACAAATCTTTGTGATCTCTGCATTGCACATTAATCACAGCAGCCAGGGACCATTTTATGTGGCTTTTTTCTGTTTCAGTTTGATCCTGAAAAGATCTTAGTTACTGTATCTTGACATCTCACAATTGACCTGGACAGAGATTTGTCACTTCTGCCAGATATATGTATTTGCACTACTGTAGGTGTTTACTTTAATAAACATTAATGTCCATTGATAAGCTTCTTTCTGACTAGAGCTAAAAAGGAAAAACACATGTTGAAGTTTGTTCTGTGTAGGAAGAAAGAGAATCAACAGTGCTGCAGTTTCCCTAGTGATTACTTTCCCTAGGATGTACCCTGGAAGACACACAAATCCACGATCAGTGGTTACCTAGAATGCTTAAGACTGGAAGTGTATTACATTTCTTTGTTGATGGAGTCCATCTACCATCTGAAAACCCTGGTGTGATTCTGAGACCATGCACAGTAAATGTACAGTACCTGGGAGGAAAGCAGGTGTGATTCTACAAATGGGTCAAAGAGTGGCCTTCCACTGTGGCATTTTCTTTTTAAAAAAATGCTGTTTTTCCATGTGAATGGAACCAAGCACTAGGCCCTGTTTGTGGATATGATGTACGAATTGGGATTTATACTTGTACAAACTCAAAATCAGATGAGACAGTAAAAGTGCTTAATGGCGTTAAAAAATTTAAGTTCACTGGATCATAAGATCAGGTGCTTTACAATGACATTCAGTTTTCCTCCAAAGGATGGTTTCTAGCTGGAATGGATGTTATTAAATTATTGTCAGTTATTGAGCTTTCCCTGTAGGCGCTATGGCTAGTTGGGGCCTTACTGCAAGGTTTATGACCATAAATATTGAATGTTTAAGGTATATTTACATTGTCGTAATAGTGAACCAAAATTTTATACACGATGGGAATTAAAATGAATGGGCAATAAATTAAAAATCTTGGAAAGCCTTTTTGTTGAAGCCCTTTCTGCAACAATTAACAGAGAAAAGTCCTCAAAATGTTTTATTGTCTGTGGTCACAGGTTGATCAATAACTTCCCTGCAGGAATGCACTTTATCAGCACACTTCCCTGTAGTGGCTGATTGAACAAGGAAGCAGTTACAGCATTGCAAGATGGCAGTTACTTTGAAACATTGGAGAGGTGTTTGGCTACAATTACACAACTACGCTGCGATTGAATCAACATAAAAGGTCTGCTAACAAGGAATATAATCTCATTTAATAATAATAAAAGTGCAGAGAAGGCAGAGCTAAACATGGAACAATGAAGCAAACAGACACCAGGGAGTTAGGCCTATATTTTATCTTGAAAATTAAACTTGACGGTGGGACACTGGAGCTTTAATTTAGCTGAAGCTATTTTATAATGAACCCGACTGGTTTCTTATGGTTAGCAGTAGAACAAGGAACAACCATGCACAGGGTCAAGCAATGCAAATCTATAATAACATATTGAACTGTTGAAACATCCATGCACATTACAAACAAATGACAGCACTGTACTTTGTCTTATTAGGTTCACTGCTCAATTCATTCAATCACTGGCACTAAGAGGACTTTTTGATTGCTAGGTGGGTTGAATATTTTATTATGGATTATAATGGATATTGTAACAAAATAGCACACCCAAGGATGGAAATACATTACTGGCTGTGATGTATGAGACTGAAGAGTAATGTAGACACAATATGTAGTCTATTAGAAAATGTTTGAATTGAAATGCCAAATTATTGATAACAATAATAAGGTTGTGTTAATGAGAATGATCAAACTACTACAAATTTTAATGAAATACAGAAGTATAATGAAAACGGAGGGATGCATTAAGTGTTAAAATGAGAAAATAGTTAAATAGCTAAAGTAAAGCTCGTCTCTTAATTATTAGTGCAGGAACATGGGCACATTGCATTATCATCATTATCCAGTGCCATTATTGGAAAAGCATTATCAGAGATCATTTTCACTTTCGCTGGCTTAAACATTTTCTCAGTATCTGTGAGGTATACTCTCTAAAAGATGAGTAGAGCACATCCAAGCCTGTTGAAGTCAGGAGTCAAGGCAGCTTCTGCATGTTAACCCCTGCATAGTTCTATCATGTGTTTAGGGAAGAATGAAAAAATAGCGCAAATAGTGAAATGTCGATCATGTTGCTGAAGCCTTTTCAATGTTCTGTATAGTGTGATATCCATACAAACCTCATCTTTAGTCATGGAATCCAGCAAATACTGTAAATACTACTTAAGGCTTTCATACAAGGTGGCACATTGTATGATCTGCAAGTTTATCAATTGGATTGGGGCAGATGTATAATATTGCCCTGTACTTGGCTCTGTGGTGCTTCTGCAATTGTATCGGACTTCAGGAAGGCTTCCTGATATTTTCTTTTTTTTGTTTGTTTTTCAACACTTGATCCAGTTTCATACGTGTACAGTATATGGGGAAATTACATATGTTGTACAGTACAAATTGTTTAATTGGCCAGATTTACTCAACAACCTGGTCTCCCGGAAGAGAATAGCCCTCTCCTTATCACAAACATACACTATCATGGATTTTGAAGTAAAAAACATCTAGCGGTGTTTTACACTTTGAAAGGCGTGAATCAACACTTCTCTTTAAATAACGCAGCATACTTTTTCTTTAGCCAAGGCTGGAATCCTGTGAATTGCGGAAAAGAAAAGGGAAGACTGCTTTACTCACCTTTGGCCGCGTTCTGTATGTTTAAGAAAGTGCTACTGTATGTGACCCTTTCCCTGTTTCCGTGTTTGGGGAGCTATTTGTGTTCCCTATTCTAATGGCCCAATGCAGTACAGCTGACCAGCAACGCCCCTGTTGTCAGCGGCTGCGATACTCAGTGGAGTGGACTGAAGCGCAGTGGAAGGCCGCTGCGTCTTTAAAAGGGAGACGGCAGCCTCTTTCTGCTGACGGCAGGAGTTTGATTCGGAGCATGCCCATTAGAGGGAGCCATAAATCCTGAGCTCTTCGAGCTGGCTGTGTCAGCAGTCCATGGAATGAATTGATATTAAACGCGACAAAAAGCCTCTTTAATTCAGCCTCCACTAGGCCCCCTTTTTTCCCTCCTATTCCGAAGCTGTAATTGAAAAGGGGAGAAAGAGCCCTGCAACGCAGAAGCTGCCATCGTAAAACGCCTGCAATTACATATGGCCCATCTATTATTTAAAAATCTCATTAATTAAATATTATTTACAAATAACAGCATCCCCCCCCCCCCCCCCCTTTTAATTCTCTTTTTGCTGCTGTCCCTAATCCTGGCATGTATGAAATAAGCCTGGGAATTATTTTTTTTGGTTCCTTCTGTTAAATTAGTTAATTAATTTATGTATTTATTCATTTACCAGAAGCTGCAATAAAAAAAAGCATTTCCACATAAAATGTTTTGGTTTTTTTTTCATTTCAACCTCTGTTGCAGCAGGCTTCTTGTGTTTAAACAGCGACATGTTGGCAGAGCTGTGATATGGACACTTTGTGGCAGCGGTGTCAGGTCTCCCCCACTGATACTGGCAGGACCATCCAGATTTTACCAAGGCTAGAGGGCAGCCAGTTCTAAATCTTAGCTATCTTCCATTATAAAACGAACTTGAATGTTGTCCCAATTCACTGGAGTATTTAAAATTGATTACGAAACATTAAAACATGCACTCTATGAGTAGACAGTGTGTAAACTCTCTCTGATAATTATCTCTGATAATTAAATATTCCCCAAAACCTTTTGTAAGGCTATTTTTATTAAAGTGTTTCTGTTCTTTTAGAGGATATTTTTAAGTATTTGATTGTATTTTTAATTTCCATGGAAAGTCAAATTTGGAGTCCCTACTTGTTGTTAAAAAGTAAAAAAAAAATGGTTCCTTTACCATACGAATTACCGTGGCTTGATCTACAGTATACTGTTTAGTACAGGTGAGCTCTGTTTGTTCTTTCTGTCATTGCAAAGAGTTTTCCCTCTGAGCTCAGGGGATTCCCCTCCGACCTCCAGCTCACAGGCTGATTTTCAGGGCTTTTGGTTCCAGGAAAAAAGCAAAACCTTTTAAAAAAAGATGGAAAATGCTGAAGTTACAAGTTTATTTAGAAAAAAAATCTAACAGAAGATGTAAGAAGAAGGAAATCTACTAATATTCTGCATAGCGTAAACCTTAACAATGTATAATTGTGTTAGTGTGACCCAAATACGTATTCTTTTATTGTTTTGCCATGTTTTTTTTCAAAATATTGCATTCATGATTAAAATTAAAATTATTTTAAATAAGATCAAATGCAAGCACATTTGATTTTAAATGGCATTGATCCATATTGAAATGCAATCAAAGGTTTACCTCCCCTCTTAGAATTTCATGACATTCATACTGTAACATTATGCAGATAACCCAACTGCAAGCAGTGTCTTAATTTATCACAATTTTACTGTAGCACATTTTGTTATTTAATTGCAAAAGTCTTTTATATCACAAATCTCATTTTGTAACCCAGTTTCCTTAGTGTAGAGTAACCCAGGACTCTTGTCTATTGATTGCACTATGCAAGAAGTGCTTAATACTGTCAAACATCTGGTAGTGTTATATTTTAGAAACTTTTTGCTAATGTCAATCAGTGCAGCCCCTCTTTAACCCTCTCCATTGCACACTGAATACTTTTTCAATCGACATCCTTCATACCTATCTTTAGTTTCACCCCACACGGCAGGAAGAAGTGGGGGAGGGAAAGCAGGGGGCTGCAGGCATTTGATTTTCATTTTTATGATGCAGGAAACAGAATTAGCATCACAGCACAGAGCAATGTCGCTGGAGAGCAGGGGCTACAAGCCGAACGATTTCACTGCAATCAAAACAGAGTTATCTCACCAATTGTTTGGGGGCACCGCAGCCTGTCATTACATTAACTGATGATCAGGGTGGCTGGAGAGATGGTTTTGGAAGCTAATGCAGAGTCTTTCTCTACATCTGCACCTTCTAAACATGACATCAGGGAGATTCACCCTAAACCCTCCCCACCACACCCATGTCAAACCATAAGGTACTGTATATCAGGATACCCCCCAAAAAATTGTCCCTACACATACACTGACCACACGATACGACCTAGAATGATTTTATTTATTTTAGATTTTTGCCACTATCCTCCTTTACCTTGCTCCTGACAATGTGCCCCTCCATTAAATTTCACATCACTAGTGCAACCCTCATATGAGTGAAGAGGACTGTCCTCTGCTCTCACCCTCTGCCGAGACCTTTGTTCCACCCGCTGAACCCAATCACTGGTTATTGCTGAGCTACTGAACCCAGCAAGATGGAGTTCAGCTCCAATTGCTCTGTCTGGTCTCAGCTAAGTGCTCACAGTGAGGATGTTTAATCCCAATGGATTTCCCCCTCCTTATCCCAGAACAGCATCAGGGTTAGGACTTCCCAGGACTTTCCAGTCAGCTTTGTCAATTGGTGATTATTTCGCTTTGCAGTTGTCAAACTTGATCACCTTACAGACTTCTAATGGAATGCATCCATCGGAAGCAAGATGATCTGCAATGCAATGTAAATATCCCATAATCCCACCGTTGATTGTCACCTACTGCTTTTTGTCTTCTGTTCTTTTCCTTCTGTTTTTGTGGCATGATGTTGGACAGGGCTTTAAAGGAGATGGAATACTATTCAGCTTTGCTATACCTTTAATTCTCAATGTTTAACTTCAGAATTAATTGTGTAAATGCAAGAGCATAAGACTTTCTGAATGTGTAGATACTTGACTCTTTTGGTGCAATTTGTTTAATGATCTAAGGATTTAATCAATTGCATCCCACCTGTTAAAAGGTTGCAGATTGACTAGGGCTTCTATTTCAGAACACCACAGTTTATTGTGTGAAGAAGTGTTTTTTGTGTTCTGCTCTGCATGTTTCTAAATTCGGCTTTGTCTAATGATTCTGTTTTCTTGGTAGTCTATAATTTCTCCATTTAAATGACTCCTTGAGTTCTGAATTCAGATTTCTGAATATTTGAATGCTTGGCTTCAAGTATTCTTCTTTATAAAAATGCAGCCTATGAATTCTGGAAACCCCATGCACCAATGCTTAACACTTCCTTTTTGCTCCACTAATTGTGATGAGTTAGACATTGTTGACTTTATTGAAAGAATAACTTAACCGAATGAGAAAGGGAGTTCGAAAGACAGAGAGAGGTACAGGCTCTATTGATGTAGTGCAATACACAGCAAGTTTTTAATATTGATGTATTTTTTTAATATAAAAGCTTTGCATACAGTACGTTTTATAACTCCATATTTAATTCAGCTGAAACTTGATTTTTTTCTCTTCCATGTTTTGTAGTGTGTCAGTATAATGCTGCCCTCTTCTTTCCTCAATTTTCTGATGAATTTGGGATTAGTTGTGGCATTTGACAGCTGAAGTCCTTGATTATCCAACCAGCTATCTATTGTATATCACTCAATGTGCAGTAAGTATCTCCTAAAGAGATTTTGCTGGGACTGCAATAATAAGACCAGGAATAAGTTGTAAAAAATTAATTGCTTCAGTAGCGGTGATAAATTGGCATCAACAGGTATGTCTTGTTCCAGCTTTAACCCTGTTCAGGATTTTTTTATGTCAATTTGATTTTTTTCAATGTTATTCTTTTTTGGCTTCCTAGCAAGGCTAGAAATTTGTATCAGTGTCATCCTTTCAGAGGTCAGAAGATGCAACATTAAGCAACTGATTTATTCCACCTCCTATTTCAGAAATTGCTGTAGAACTTTGCAGTGTCAAATGGACCCCAAAGGCACTGCTGTTCATCAGTTCAGTATTTATGATTCAAGAACATATTATTGTATTTAACTTAAGTAGGAAACACTCAGTACCTTTTCTATTTATAGTGTTAGCTGCTATAACCTTGAGGAATTTGTAGCTGAAAGGTAGCTGTCTGTACTTACTTTAACTGTTTCATCGATCTATATAAGATGTCAATATTTCCAATGAATAAAAATGAAACTTGAGACGTGGATGTAATTTATTAAATAAAAAAGTTCAAAGATTCTGCAGTATAAATCCTCTTAAGCACTGTGCATATTTCATGAAAGGCACCATGTGTTCTACATTAAAATACACTTTTAAAAAAAATCAGAGTTCTAGCCGTCAAAACCCTATCCCGGAAAGGACTGGGAGTAAGGCAGGATACACGCTAGTCCATCGCACCCTTGCACACACATACTGTACACCAGTGAGAATTTTACAGAAGCCAATTATCATACCAGCATGTCTTTGGACTGTGGAAGGAAACAGGGCACTCCCAGGCAAACACTGAGAAAACATACAAACCCCAGGAATTGGTTCCTGGACCTCAACACTCGGAACTCAGGTTAAGTCCATTAATATAAGATTTGGAAAAAAAAAATCATGATTTTTAGCCAATTTTGTACAGTATGCCTTCTGTCTTTGTGGTACATTAATTTTGTTTTACACGTGCTTTTCACCAGACACTGTTACTTTTTCAGTGAAGGGTGTTGTTTCTAGTTCCCTTATTGTATTGCTTTTATGGAAGGATATTTTTTTTTCAGAGATCTAAAGTTGTCTTTCATGATGTACCGGAAACAAACTCTTTGCTGAATATCTGAACCTTTGAGTGTACTTTGTTTACAGCCATATTTGATGGATTGAGTTGAAAGAAACAATCATCAGGTTTCAAGTATGCATACTCAGCAATGTGTTTTTTTGTTGATTTAATGGTATTTGCCTCAAGTCATTGAAAGCTACAGTAGATTTAAGTACTTTTGATTAAAAATAACATTCTTCACATTTGTTCAACCTGGAAAAAAGTATTAGTCATGCCCTAAAATGTGATTAATGTGTACAGTATTTCAGTTTTAGAAATGTTATAAAAAAATGTTTCAACTGTGTCAAGTAGTTGTTTTTGTTATTTCTTCTTGTTATTATTTTCTTTATTCATTCCCTAGTATTTTCTTATGACTGTCTTGAGAGTGTCTGCTGAGTTTTAAAGTAAAGAAGATTTAACAGTTGCTAAACTTAAATTGGAATTCATAGGAAGTTCCTATTGCTCTTGAGAGCTCTGTAAAGATGTGTTTGGAATGCATTCCAAGATGATAAATGACCGTGGATATTTGAATAAAAATATCAAAGTTGTTGTGAGAATACCTTCAGCCAAAGAGACAGCAGTGGAAAGCAATGAGTTTGTTAAGCGCTACATGGTGTTGAGTATCGCTTTAATCTGCTCTGACACTGCCATTACTGAACAAGGTCAAAGCCATTGAGGCCTCTTTGTAGACTAATGGTTGCAAGTCCTGGCTAATGTCCAGAACAGTGCTGGTCATTGCATTGGAGTGGCTCAGATATCATTACCTCTGATACCTTACATCGGACTCACTTGGTCAAGCTTCAAAACAGTCAATAATATACAATTTGAAAAACTGGCCAGTTTGCAGACATAGAAAAGAAATATTGGAAATAAAAATGGATGTAAGATCTGACACTAAGGATTCTTCATCTTTGACGAGTTATTACATGGATAAGAGGAGGGTAAGGGTGTGTGTATGTGGTGGTGTGTGGGGTGGGGGAGCCAAATTACTTTGAGTTAAATAAATGTGCAAATCATTGCACCCAGTTACTGACCCTCTCCATTTCACGCAAGCAGCTTTTACTTTTCCGTCAATGGAAATCTCATTGCCAGGAAAACGATCAATCTTAACCCAATTACTCCTGTGGAAGTGCACACACAATATTCCACTTTCACTGTTTTGGTGTGTTTGTTTTGCATTTAAATCGCCGCTGTTAGACACTCGACCATATGCATTTCAGAAGGAACCCCGGTGTGCCCCAGGCAGGTGAAGGGGAACTCTCAATTTGGACGGGGTCATGATGGAGACCTGGAGTTAGATTGCTTTGCAGACTCATAAACCCCATATCAAAGTGTATTCATCTGTACAATCTTCTCAAGCTCTCTGAATTTTTTTTAAATAACCATAACCTTTGGTAACCCCTGGGGACCTCATATAAATAATCCAGTTTTAATCTAGTACTCTGTTTAATGCCCCCATCGCTGACAGCATATTTGCAGCTATTGGCTTGCACTTGTATTCTGTGAATCTGTCAGTCTACTTGCGTTTCTCTTTTACTCTGTTCCTGTCTATCATTTCTTGCCATTTAATTGCTGTATCTGTCAAGAAGTTAATTTTCTATGCAGTTTATTTAGAGCCATCTCTCTATTACTCTGTATTACCTGTGCACCTCTCTTCAGAACACACTGATATTTCAGTTCGTTATGTACTGGATTGCACACTGCACATGTGAATGGTCTTTTGTGGACTGAACAGTGTCCTTGTGTCGTTTCTGACTTGTACAGAACCCCTGTGCTAAAAATGGATAAGTACTACCAGTTAGCTATGTAGCTGGATTGCCTACAATTATTTTTTTTTTACTCATGACAAGTGGGTTTACTAACTATCAAAGATCCGCATCTGCTTAAAATTCCTCCCGCTTAATAAGGGCACAGGCACACTGAACAGACACAGCCTGGTATTCCTATATCAGCATTTGTTAAGACCCCCTTGGGGCGTTTATCGGATTTAACTCAAAATTGGTATGACAAGACTTTAATTAGAAAGTTGGATGATTTCACAGGATTGCTGGAAAGAGTTGGAGTGAAGAGCGGCACAGATGCTTGCCATTGAGTATCCTGCCCTGTCTGTAGCCTGCTAATGAAATGCACACTTTTCTGTAAATAACTGGTTAGTCTGAGTTGCAGAAGGGCCACTAAAAGGACCACACCCTTTGCCTGCTTGTTCTGTTTATATGGAAATGGAAAGTAACACAGAGCCCCCATCATATAAAATAAGTTACCCCTTTCCACCAAAGTAGTGGTGTAATCTTCTGGATTTCAGAATTGTTTGGTAAATAATGTGCCAGTGTCTGCTTCATTTTATGTTGGGTGCTATGCTGCCTATTTTATATCACAGGGCTGTGCAATAATCAAAACTGACCAGCTGATCTCTAGCTAAATGTGTTGTGCTTAGCTCTGTATGTGCCAGTTCACAGGGAGAGTGTATGATCATGCAGTGTCCAGCTCTCCTCTTCACTGCAATTCCTAAGCAGATTGCCAGCTCATGAATAGCCAACGCTGCCCTCCTGCCCTGCTGTCCAGCTGGAAATGAGATGTGGCATCTCAGCCGGGCTTCTCTGGACACGTCTATTTATTTGAAAGATGGGATGAAAACCGTTCTTTGGCAGACACAGCAAAACTCGGAAATGAAGCAAGAGGCATCGCATGTAACGATATGGATTCTGAGCTACAGCTGTAAATGAACAGGATCAAACGTGACTGTCATTTTGGTGATACAATAATATTAATTTTTAAAAGTATAATTGTCTTGATTTGTTCACTTGAAAACAGATTCTGGAATTCACTGATCATTCTGAACTAAAGCCAATCATTTTCATCTTCATAGTTTTTTTAATGAGATTATTTTTTTTAATTTGCAAAAACCATAATATCTTCCAGTATACCTTAAGATATTCACCAGCAGTTCCAGAAATGTACTGAAAAAAAGTTTTAAAAAAAGTTCAGTTTACAAAATCTTCTGATATCATGTCTGTTTTCCCTCTAGAATCCTGAATACAAAAATGTTTTCTTAATAGGTAATGAGTCTTGAAATCCCCAATTACAATTAAAACAAAAATAATACAGCATACAAAATCTACTAAAATAAAAAAGCACAAAATCGGTCTTCCAGAGGTTTTATTTTCCATGGAAGAAGAATTGTGTTCAATTAAAAACAAAACTCAAAACAATTAATCTCTGGGTCTGCAGCACAGAAACACGTTGTGCCAGGAGGCCTGATCTGAGAACTTGGAGGCAACAACCGAGTGCTGTTACTAATGGGTTTTGAAATTCAGAGTAAAGCAGCAACTGAAGGACAGGGAAGTATTTGATTAGCACCAGAAAGGACCCAGTACTGAAAGGCTCCTGTCGACACATGGGTCTCCAACAAGACCTGTGGGGCTGTCAGGGAGGGGAGGGGGCCAGCGAGTGTGAAGTGTGCCAAAACTGCTGTTCACATGGAGAGGAATGGATGGGAAGGCTGGGTGATTTCCAGAGAATTTTTCTTTCTTTCTTTTTTTTTACTCCAGTGCTTCATTCACTCCACAATTTCTTAGAGAATGGCAACTATGCCATTTGTAACTTTCAGAAAAGAAAAAAGAAGTGAAATTTCAAAGCTTGGCTTTAGTAAGACAGCCAAGCACACATTAAAAGGTGGACAAAATGAAGGCCTAACATTGAGTTTATATTTGTAAACGATCTTTTATGAATAGCTGGAGCAAGCAGCTCTGTTGTCAAAGCCAATAATGCAACTTCTTTCCAGAACTGGCTGGAGGAGATCCTTGAATCAATTAGCTACTACGACACAAATGAACTAGACAAGCTGAATGGCTTCCTTATTCTCTCGTAAGAATGGCAATGATGAAAAGGAAGTCATGTGCTGCTTCATCTTATTCTTAAGACCCTGTTGATCCAAATGCCTTCTAATGGTCCAGTGAAGTACCATCTGCCTTTTATCCTTTTAGATTCTGTCATACATTCACCACTCTCTGTGTAAGGGGGCCCTGACCTTGCTTCGTCTACAGAGGTATCTGGAGAAGTCAGTGGTCTCTGGCCTCTGTATGAGCGGTGTGATAGTTTTTTATTGCAATTAATATTAACTTAATATTAATGTTAATATTAACAATTAATATTAACTAAACCCTGTCGACCAAATGAGACACTTACTGAAAGCTAATCATTCATTCTACAAGTGCTAAAAATGAGGTTCATTTCAATCCATTACAGACATTTCAGTAGAATATGATTAACTTGCTGATTTAATTTATTGCATTGTGTTGTACTCTTCATGTTCTTTTCTTTATGCTTGAACAGAAACGAGTCAGGATTTCTGCTTCCTTTTTTTCCCTCTTGACTATCAGAGTCTGTGGTGCTCAGCCAGGTGTTGAGCACAGAATGATTTTTGAGGTAGCCCTTCCTTATTCCACAGTAACTAAGCTGCTTTTAAATTACCTGTAAACATGCTTCATATGCTGTTTGTACATATAGAAAGAGTTTAGTCCAACAGCTATTGCATTAGAGTTTTTAAGTCATATGATCTTGTGCAGGAGCTACTATAACTGTCCCTGGGAAAAAAATGTGAAAATAAAAAAAAATGTTGGTCTTGTTAAAATGATAAATTCACCTTAAATACGACAGCCGCTGTCCACCAGGTGGTACCAAACATTTATCTTTAACTCTGACATAAAATACAGGAAACATTACTTTTTGGTTCAAAAACTTTTAAAGTAGAGGAGATGTTGCACGTCTTGAGTCATGTCACTGCTGCTAATATCTTAATATGAAATGGGAACAAAAAGTTTTGAATCCAAAATCACACCACTGAAACCAAGCCTACTTCCTTGACTGAAGTCAGCTGGGTGTGTCAATACGCAGGGTTGCACTGATTAGATAAATTTAATCTTGTGTGTTCATGTTTTAGAATTTGTAATCTATTGCAGGGTCTGGTCTATTATGCTAATAGGTGCTGAGTGTTGTGTGCATGTGGTGGACATTCTAATCATGGTGTAGATTTTATTGATTTTCTTGGCAGAAATCCACAGCAATTTTGTTTCTTTTCAATCAAATGTAATAAAAAGATCCCACTGCCCATTAATCTTTCTTCCCCATTTTAATGAGCAATGTAGATATTATAAATACATGATGAGTTTTTGGCTCTCCTAACGACTTACAAGAACATAACCTAGTGATATATACTGTATTTACTGTAGTTGATTCTGTTGTTAATTGAGTTATTTTCTGTTCCTTCTCTAGAGGAGTACTGAGTGTACTGTGGTTGAGGCCTTCTTTTTAGGTAATGTATAATGTCATGCTCTCACTCATAGAGGACAACTATCTCCATATCAGGGAGAATATGATAGGCTGTTGTGACATCAAGGGAAAGGTGATAAAGATAATACTTTTCACTTTTCACTACTGTACTGTTGTTTCTGAATAATCCCCTATTCACAACTTTTAAACTGACACATGTCCCATAAACCAGAAAAGAATACTATTCAGCACATGTGCAGTTTAAGACAGGATTCCTTCCTTGTTAATTTTCTATATATTGTACCGAACAGTGATAATACAACAGCATATGATGAAAGCAAATCACTAGAAATCCTTTCTAAGCAATTCTCAGGACCTTTTCCTTTGTACTTGTGGCTTCATCTTTTTATTATGAGATCAAATAGATCTTGCCTAAAAATATCCAGATCTATTCCTCTTCTGATCTATACCTCCAAAGGTGCCCGTACAATTTGTTGAACTCATACTTCCTCTTGGTTCTCCGGTTTTCCTCCTTCAATTCAAAAACGTACTGGTAGGTTAATTGGCTTTTGGGAAAAAGTGGCCTTAGGCGTGAGTGTTTGTGTATCCGCCCTGTGATGGACTGGTGTCCTGTCTAGGGTTTATCCTGGCTTGCGCCCATTGCCTGTCAGGAAAGGCTGACAACCCTTAATAGGAAGAAGCAATAAAAAATGGATGGATAATACTTCATAGCTTTGATTATCAAATAAACATTGGTATTGCGTATATTGAAAATTAGTTATTTATAATCTATTCATAACCTGTAATGTATTAATGGAGCCTAAATCCATTGCCAGTAACCTGGTGCTGCATGTTTTGAACAAAGGTCCAATTGTTCTCATATATTCTCAATTACTAAAGTGTTCAAAAGTGAAAAGGACAGGCAGTTGATTTTTTCAGATTTCTATTATAAACAGTATAAGTCAGATAGATGTCTTTATTCACACTGGACCAGCCCATTCATTCATCTCTATAAATATTTTTCCATATATCCACAAACCCTGGTTTGTGGAGAATTTAATCACTTCCCTTTGCCGGAACACAATTCATGCACAATGCAATTCTGACTGAAATACCAATGACCTCTAATGAGTGAGATGGCCGATACACCTATATTTCTTGTCTGCTGAATATAGCCAAACTGCCAGGCAGTGTCTGACAAGCACGGACTATATATTTTCCTTTAAATAATAAAATCTGGATATTTTCCAAATAGCCATTACAATTCTGATTGCCAGAACATTATGTCATTATCAGGGACTGAGTAAAAAAGGCACAGATTAAATTTTAAGGAAAAGACAGAAACTCTTATAATAAACTCTTATAATAAAAGTTATTTAACAGGTTCTTGCCCATTTTGTGCGATACCAATCAGAACACAGACGCACAACTATCACACATCATATAGCATTGATTAACATAAAATAAATGGAGCCTGAAATAAAAACTTTGATGTGTGTGGTAACATGTTGGTGATTCTTTAAAACATCAGAAATGCAGGAAGACAGTCACAAACAATTTAACAATACCCTACTCTAGCTTACTTTAATGCTACACTCATCATAATGTAAATAATTCAAGAGTTATTTGAGTGACTATTTTTTCATCTCTCTGAAGTAAGAAGCATAAGTGATGCTTATTATTTCATTTTTGTTATTTACACATTGCATAAAATAAAGCCATGCTGGATCTGTTTCTCTAGCACTCTGCTATAAGTGTGCACAGTTCTCCATTCTCATTCATTTATCATGTTGACATGAGCAGCTACTTTTGTGAAGTGGAGAAAAATGTTGAAGTCAGCTCTTCTTCGTGCCATGCTGATGTGTGTGTATATGGGAGTGTGTGTGTTGCATGGGCTAAAGGGACAGTGAAGGTGCTGTTTGCAAATTGCATTGATGTAGTCTTAGTGCTGTCTCTTGTCACAGTACACGAAGGTCTCGTTTCCAGTGGTTTTGCAAACTGCATAGAGTTGGTATCGTGTTCAGTACTGAAGTCTTACATTATTTTTTGCAGCAGTAGAAACAGGATACAAATGTGTTCTCTTGGCCGTTTCAAATATAGGCTAGTTGTTTTAATGCAATTTAATCTAGCATCACCATTACAGAAGGTGTGACACCTACATAGTTGCGTATTACTTAGCTTTGATGGTGAAGCCTTGATCTTTACTGGATTGCCATTTCTGAGCCAGGCCTTAAAGGATCCATTGGATCACAACAAATATCTGGATCTGTGAGGAGCACAATATTCATTCAGTGTGTCTGTTTGACAGACGTTTGTCTCTTAGAATAAAAGAACACATTTCAATTTAAGTGAAACAAATCACATAGTGAACTTAACTCAGTTAATGTCTTGTCAACATTTTTGAGGCTGATATACCAAAGACTGCACAAGTTTTCAGAACCCACTGTACTTTGAAATAGTAACGTGCAAACAAACCAAATTTGAGCATCACAATTCCTTCTGCAGCTCATCCAAGTACAGTAATTTATTGTTTTGGTAGTCATCAAGGGGGAAATGCAGAACATCTTTTGGTTTTTCTCTGTAAATTAGGCCTAGGGATTTTAGCAAGAACAAGTAAAAAATACATCTTACCAGCATATTACATCCATTTTCCAACTGTCCTACCAGGCCATGTTTTCTGTTTATCTTTCCGCTTTTATAAAACTTTATAAAAAGAGGGAAAAAAATTGTTCCTAAGTCCCGATGGATTTGTTACCATTTTTTTTTTTTTGCTGATCGGTTTTGCTGTTAGATTTGTATTTATGATAAAAGCCGCTTGTGGCTGCCTGCTTCATTCCTCTCCCTGCCAGGAGTGGGGTTTGATTGGTCTTGTCAGACTGTTCTCTCACTCGCTCACAAAGGAAAGCTTTCTGAAGTCTCTTAGGGGGACGGATAACATTCTTATTTATCTGAAGTGCTTCTCTGACAGTCCAGGAGGGTCAGCTGAAAGGAATATGACATGATATCGATGAGTTTCCAATCTCTGTGGCAGTGTCAGCTGTTTCTGCTTCAGTCGGAGTTCACATTCCTGTTGTTGTTTACGTGTGCAATGCATCGATTTTCTGAATTCAAGAGTCAAGGAGGGCTTTTTTTACGCTATGACGAGAATCAATTTATATATTTCTGCTTGTGTGCATCATTCTATATTTATTTAGTGTGTATGTGTGTTTTATTCCTCTGAATGTCATGAACGAATTATGTGGAGGAGATTAACAGATGAAGGCACTTTATTAATACAGCTGCCTCATGTTACATGGAAGTGCGGAATGAAAAATCTTCGAGTAGACTCATAGTCGTTGCACATGTTTGATTTGTGTTCTTTCCCTGATTGATTGGGGGCACACATTCTGTACTGCTGAAAGTGGGAGCCCAATGTTCTGAACTGTATAATTTCAGCCTAGGGTTTCTAATATAATGTGCATGATAGGTTCCAGCAATGATGATGATTCATCAGTTGAGAACATCTACAGTACATGCATGTGTGTAGTATCTCATAATGAATTATGCCAGTACAACTGCCCTTGAAGTTAACCTTTCTTTGAATTTTTAGGTTTGTATCATCTAAAAGGCTTCACATGGGCTAATCTGCCTCACAGCAATTATTTGTGCTTGGCAGAGTTATAGACCTAGGTGTACAGTATGAGTTTGATGAATATAGTATTTTGGAAAGAAAACGTATCCTTACTGTAACAGACCAATAGACATGTTTTGTTTTGTGTCCATTTGGTTTCTCAACAGACTTGCTCTAAAATCGAACAGGTGACCTATTGGTAAAGCACTTCATATGTCAATAAACAGTGTGCCCTATAAATCACACATGAGTCCGGGCTCCCTATAGAGTTTACCATGTTAACCCCAACCAAAACCTTCGCCAGTCCCCTTTACTCAAGTCAAACCAATTACAATGAAAGAAACAGATATTTGACTTAAATGATTAGAATTGGAATTACTGTGTTGTACCACTCCACTGAAAAAAGAAAGGATTTGTCAACATTTTGTATACCTGTACAGTTTAGAATTGCTAGATAGTTTATGGCCAGAATGAGGATGTTCAAATATGCTTCACTGACACATCTCTATCTTTGGGAGCTATTCACCTTTTGACACACCTAAAGGCACAGTGAAGTTTTCCATTTTCATTTGGAAGGTGAGAGAATGTCCCAGTCATTACACTGCATTTCAGCGAGTTAGAACTACCAACATATTCACCAACTTTTGTAATAGCTACAGTAAGTTACAAAATTATTCATAATTAACCAGTATAATTGAGTAGGGTTTGATGAAAACATTCAAATATTTATTCAGTTTTTTTTATTTATTAGCTTGGAATTAGTTTGTTAAATCAAGGGATGGGCACACTCCTTGTTAAGATTTGCTCAAAAATAAATATAATGTATACATTTATTAATTGTATTTTTTAGTCATCTGGTAATTTCACAAATCCTCAGACAGCATATCTAAGATTTTAAAAGTCATCTTGATTGTTACAGTGGCAAAATATTCTGAACATACTGTAGAAGCAAAACAAAAAGAATATTAACTTGTATTTAGTAAGGGGCAGTGAAACTCCGTGTGTGACATGAGCTGTAGGTCACTGGCTAATTTTGGTTAGTTTGGTTAACCAAGTTAAAGTTTTTATTCTTCAATAATAGGTGGACACCTGATTTAGGTTTTATTCTTGTAGCATTCAGAAGTCCTTTTGCTTACAAAGAACCCAGAAGACTAGACTTCATGAAGAAATTACTGTACTGTACTGTATGTTGGCATACAGAAATATTCAGTGTTTTTTCTTTTTCTTGATATATATTGTATGTATGACAATTCCTTGATGCACAGTGTTATCAATCATACATATTAATCAATTGTGTATATTTACACATAAGAAAATGTGTATATTCAGAAGTGAATGAGCTTTCAAATTGATTTTACCACCATTACAACATGCCCAATGACTGGCCTAGCTCTTCCTACATGGGTTGTGTAAATTAACCTGTTTTTTAGACATTCAGTATCATCCATTATATTTTATGATATACTGTACTCATCCAATTTAAAATCACCAGTTGTTTTTGAATCAGCAGCAACTCCTGTACTATGCAGGAGACAATGAGACATATGGACACGCTCCTGTGACACACTCACCCACAGATCCATTCATTGACACATTGCAGGCTTGTTAACAGTTATTTTTGAGATGTGAAATGCAGCCTAGTCACTCCTTTCACAGAATCAGGTTGTATGCAAGAGTAATCTGTGTGCGAGAAGTCTGTTTGTTCGTGAAGCATCTGTATGTGTCAGAGGTGGGAGCTGTGGACTCAATTACACATATCTTACTCTCAGATTCTTATCTTTAAGGATGTTGATTAGTCTTTGTGAGAACAGTTTAATCTTCATTAAAGATTTAGGGTGGGAAACACTTGAGAAATTCAAAAATTAAATATTTAATGATGCAGTTCCTATCTGCCATTTGCACCTTTTCCAAGGGCTAAGATTTGTAAAACATCTTTTGTGATCTAAGGTCATTTCAGAAACCCTACAGGAAGATATAGTGCATCTGCATCTGGCAATCATGTCGTGGCACATTGGAAACACTGAAGAAAGATTACAGCAGTTTTTGAAGAAAGATTATAGTCATTTTTGAAGAAAGATTACTGTAGTTTTTATGGAATAAATTATTTTTCTTGCTCCAGTGCCAAGCTTTCATCAATTCCTTTTTTTATTCGATTGGGCAATGCTGCAATCCTGCTTGCATAAGAACCAGTGAATGAGAACATACTTATCAGCTCGTCAAGGTAGATACCTTCTGTTTGTCTGGATTGATAAACCTCATTAAGCTAGTCTTCCTGACAGCCTAAAATATGTAATCCATAATACAGAACTCATTTTTTACCAGAACAAATATAGATGGATGGATAGATGGAGAGATAGTTGTGTGAATGATCTTCTTTAATAGAGGAATTGACTCCAAAATATAGAGAGGGCTGTCTGTTCATTTTCTGTAAACTCAACATACTGTATGAGTGGTGCTCAATGAAAAAAAAGCTCTGTGTTCTAAAGAATAATACATGGTCTAAAAACATTGATTATTGATTCTCACAAAATACGTGTGGAATTGAACCAGGAAACTTGCTGAGGAGAAGAAGGTGCAACGAAACAGAACAGAAGGAATCAGGACACTGAGTGGACAGGTGTACCACACCTGTACTCATCTCAAGTGTGCACAGATAGGGACCGACTTAGTTACACTTTAATTTAATTGTGAATTACTATTTTTCAATTTCATGTTTCTTATTTACACAAAGTTGTTTGTTTGATCTCTTTGTTAAGAGAAACATTGCAACATTGTAACTTTTTGTAACATTAGATGCAACCTTCTCAAGAATACCCAAATATTCTGTTACAGAAAAATTCCTTCTTCTGAAAATAATGATAATCAACTTGTGATGTTGCTTAGATGTATAGATACACTATATCTATAGACTACAGATAAGTTTGCAATTTTTCTGAATACAATTTATATATGTACTGTACTAAGCCCACAAAGTAAAGTTCTGTGATCGATGACTCATGTCAATAAAGGCTCTAAGACCCTGAGATTGTAGAGTGACCACTTCACATCGAAGTAAAACCGTAGTTCGAACTGTCACTGTAGGCTACTGTACGTAGGCAATGACCATTATGAAAGCTATAATATTTTTCATTTCTCGCTTCTGGATGCAGAAATCAGGCATTAATTACTGTAGAAAAAGGTAGTAAGAACACTGACCTGTACTGTGTGACTGTATAGTTATTGACTGACACAGAGTGGAGCTGTAAATGATAATTTACCATTGCAGAGTGAGGTTGTAAGGTGATTGACAATTGCATAGTGAAGTTGTGAGGTCATCGATTGTTGCAGAGTGAGACTGTAAATTTGTTGGCCAGTCCCGTTGGACGGTGATATTATTGACCCCTTACAAAAACAAGGCTGTACTGTAGGTGCCGAGAGCCTTTGCTGCAGGATGTACAGTACTTGCTCCTCTCTGCTACGGACTATCATCAAAGACACAGAGCTCACCCTGCATTTTTCATAGGCTGTTGTGACAGATGCCCCAAACCCAAGCCCCTCCAAGATGAGCTGTATGAAGACTTATTTTGAAAAAAAAGTGACAAGATGATTTGCAATGATTTGTATTTATATGTTATACAAATATAGATCCTCACCTTAAATCCGTAAAAGTTTTGTTTTGCATGCAAAACCAATATAAAAGGTGAAATACTTAAGGCTTCAAAGCAATTATTCTACCCTTTATACTTTATAGCACTTTGTATATAGTGAACAAATGGGTTCAGATTAAGTCTAAAACAGGGGTACTGTAATTTTTATTTTAACAGAACAAATTGCATTAGTGCAGGTTACTTGCCTTAATGATATAAATTGTTAAGCAGGCTGGTATTTTAACAGCAAATTGCATTCTGTGGGAGCCCCTGGAGCTACTGCCCATTTGCAGTCCTAATGAGTTATTGGGCACAAAAGAGCAATGGCTTTAATTACTTTGGCTTTTTCACTTGGGTCACCCAAACCAAGAACACAGGAAAGAAATAAAGCAGAAATGGAGGATGGGGGCGAAATGTACGGCTACCTCTGACTGTCAGTTCAGGATTTCAGTACATCCTCATACAGGTACACTTATAATAGGCATTGATCTTATACAGTATATACAAGCTCTGTGTAGTTTCAACTCAGTACGTACTCGTTCTCTGTTGATAAAACCTTGCATATTCAGTGTTTGTAATAAGGTTCATCTCTCCATAATTGATCTATTGCAGGAATAGACAACTCTACTCCCTGAGGTGTAAAGGGCTTTAATTCCTTTTCTGATTTTAATTACTTAATTGAACTAATTGTTTGGATAAGACATCCCATCACCTGTTGTTCTGGATCTTAATCAGTTACTAATTGAAAAGCACCTCTCGAGACCCAGACCTGCCCATCTCTGATCTGTGGGATAGTTTGTCACTGTCACAGAATTCCTGAGTTTCAGTTTCCCTTTGACTTCATATGAAATGTCTTTATAACTTCTCCCCAATAATTCATCTTCTCAGTCAAATTGCAATTCTTTCAATTTCTGGGATCATTTACCATAAATGAAAAAAGGTGTTTTTTACGTGGTTGTTCATTACACAACGCCATCATGAACATTTCACACGCAATCAACACGTTTGGTCAATTCACTGTGCTGCAGACAGGCACTTTAACATTCTTAAATTTCCCCCTTCTTTTCTCTATTTCTACTACAGATCAATATAAATGAATAAGACATAACAGTACAAGATTATTTATGTTGTATTTGTAGTAATTTTAAGATTAATTTGAAATATATATCACCATGATGTTTTTAAGGCTCCATAAGAAATCAATATAAAGCTGTTTTTTTTAAATGGGGCTACTATTTTACTGTTCTGTTTTGACTTCTGTTTTGTAGTCTACTGACTTTATAATTGGAATTATTGTTAAGAACAGTCTAAATTTTAAAGCCCCTGACAAAGGAATTAATTTATTCACTTTTCTTTTTTAGACTATAAATATAAATCAGTGTAGTTCTCTGGAATTTAGGAACCTGGTCTTCGCTAACTTTGTCATGTCCCTAAATTTCAGACTTTACCAGCCCTTCAGTATGGTTCCACGACAACTTATTTTCATCCCTAAACATTGTGATGCATTTCTGAAGTTTACTGAAACTTGATCCATCCTGATAAATAATATATGAATGTACAGTAGACACTAGCATTGCCCACCTTTGCCTGAACTCGTTTTATTTGACTAATTTTCACTCTTCCTTGCTTATATACATCTCTGTTCAATAAACCTACGGCAGATATCGATACATAAAAATATCATAACAACTAATATTTATTAAAGAAAATTTTGACAGATATTTAATTATTCTTTAGCCTTTTGCAGGGGTTCCCAGTCCTGTGGACCCCCACTCTAGATGTCTCTGTATGAGTGCTCAGTTGAATAAATGAACTCTTAATAGGCCTAATCATAGGTGTAATTTGAACTTGTGTTCGATTCCTAAGCATGTACAGTAGGAGGTTGCATTTGAACAGTAGTGTCACAAATGACCGGCAGACCAATCAGGAGGATGTACCCTGTGCGGTACCTCATTGGTTAGGGAACAAAGGGAAAAGATCCAGTAGCTTCCGAACCAAGATGGGGCTAGGCGAGAGACATGGTCAAGGGCGAGTTCTGTAGTTCTTATCCAAAGGGCTTAGAAGACTTTGAAAGGTCAGCGAGGTAGAAGATCCGAAAGGCCGACCAATACCAGGCAAAGAACAGAGGGTTTAGAGGGCTTAAATATTACGAGAGGAGGAAGGTGCGCTGACAGGTGGCGTTGTGGTTGTTTGATTGACAGGAACAGTATCGTTTGGAAGAAGTGCTCAGGGCTGGAGTGTAATTAGCATGAGAGCGCTTCCGTGTGGGAATCTGGTTGGATGAGGGCATGACAAGTGGTGTCCTACAGTATGTGTAACTTAAGATCTATACAAAATTTTGAGTTAAAAACACAGTTTCTTTAAAGAAAAGAGCTCATTTCCAAATCGTTTGTGTCCCCATGACTAGGATTGGAAACCACTGTATTAATGCACTATGAAAACAAAAAGATTTATCTAGTGGCTGTATAACAGCTATGAACTGAAGTTTGGTCTTCTTATATTTACAGTACCTGCAATTAGCGTTCTGACACTGTTTTTTGTTTTCCGGAATAAATAACTGAAATGCTGTGTCCTGCATATTTAAATGAAAGATTGTGCTTATTGATAATTACCATTGCATTCCCCAAACATAAATGGTAATTGAGGGTAATAAAAATATACAACAGGAGAAACAAACATTTAAAAAGGAACAGAATTTGTGATCCATAAATTAATTGCAAATTAATTAAAAATAGGTTTTGAAAAAGATAAATGTTACCTCTGACAATTGTTCACCTGTGGACTTTCTCTTTGAGAAATTTGCTGAGATGCTACTGTGGGTGTATGAATTAACAGACTACTGTATGTGTTTTGTACTGTGCTTTGTGCACTCTCTTAGTGAGGGTGAACTGCAATGAAAGAATAGGTAAACACAATTAATACACTACATTATGAGGAATGCTGCTACTGCTGTTGACATGTGTTGTAGGAATGAGGGTTTAAGATTGTTACATGACATAGAGGCCTTGAATCTCAGGGCTCAGTATTACATAGAGAATTTTAATGCCTAAGTAATGTTAGCACCTCACCCTTTGTACAAGATGAATGAAGAAAAAAGTTAAATTAGCTGCTAAAGCCTTGCGTAAGATTAATTAAAGGATCTCCTATACGTGCCCTGGAGCAGATCTGCACATTCTCCAGCAGTTTAATCTCTGTGAGCCTAATACTTTCAACAGTGTAGTTGTATGAATGATCAAGCTCACAGCAGAGACACATTACCTTACTATTAAGAAATCCTTTAATAAATAATATGTACTGTATTCTTCATCTGTCATAATTCCAGTAAATTAGATAGTCTGTGGTTTTATTTTAAATAATAAATGAAAGAAGCCCTCTGAGACTAATTAGATCATCAGGAAATTAGTATTTATTGGACTGCAAACCCTTTAAAAAGGTCATATTGAATATTTACATACTGTAACAGGCACTTGTCCCATACCTGGTTTTAAAATGTTTCTTGCAAATTGTATTGTGTATTTTGACACTAGACTGACTATAACAGTATTAAGGATGATAGCCTTCAGAGACTTTGTGTTTCTACCTGACCATTCATTTTAACACCTTTGGTAGTGCTTACATACTGTAAAATATCGGCGCAGGCAATTACTTAGTTACACCCGCAGTATTACAGGTAATCGATGCTTAAAAAAAAAGGAAATGAGGTAAATAATATTAAAGTTATGTTCTTAGTTTACAAACATGGGAGTTTATTAAGTCTTGTTCACTCTTATTACACAAATTAAAAAAGTGAAGTCCATTAAATATATATGATTTTGAGAGGACAAATACTGTATGAACCAGTTAAAGTTTAAACATTGTTTTTTTGTTTGTCATTATTTTATCAAGTAATTGCAAGTTCAGCACTGTCTTAGAACTCATGACAACTATGCCCTTGGTCACTAGCAGGACAAATTTATTCCAGTGTCACCTAGTTTTGTACTTTTGAAGAATCTGGAAATGATGCAGTCAGTGACAGCTGATAGGTTGATTGGCAGGTGAAATATGGGTCTTGAGAGACAGTGCCAGAGAGATGAAAACAAACAGCGCTTGCATTTTTAATGCCTGTCCATGGGTGCTTAGGCAGCTACTTGTTAAAGTGTATCCAAACTGTCATCGTGTGTATCATGCTGCAAAAGCATAGAGCATCCTTTAGCTTGCTTAATAATTTAGGACATGTGTTTACAATACATTTACAAAGTCCTGTACTGCACTGTACAACTGTGTATGAATGATACACCTTTGTGTTCCTGAATAGGTTGAATTCTGCTTGTGAACTCACATCTAGAAAAATACAATTTTAAACCTGGTGTCACACAGCCTACTGTAGGTTATTGCAGCATAACCTTAAGTGGTATTGTTGTTGCAGACTGTGTTTAAACAACTCATTTAATATCTGTTTATTTAAAACCACTTTGTTCTTGATTAAACTGCAATATAACATTCTCCTCAATTAGGAACCATTGGGAATGTTTAAACCAACCCAAAAGGGAACAGAAGAAAAAAATATAATTGATTACTCTTGCATTTCTTAGTGATTTGCTCAGATTACACTTCAGTATCTTAAATATGTATTATTTTTCTTTTCGTTGGGAAAAATAATAAACTTTTCAACATAGGTGAATATGGCTAGAGAGACATTTATAGTTCTGGTATTCCTGGACCCTAGTGTTGTTTTATTATTTAGCCCACCAGTCTGAGTTTTTCCATTAAAACCAAGTTCATGTGACCTTGATTAACCAGGACAAGTCATACGCAAATGCTTTAACATTATCTCTGGTTTTTATACAAACTTATTAGAACATATTAAAACCATGGGTAATTATAAAGGAACCCCAGAGTGAGGAAAACTCAGTTTCATTATAGCCATCACCTTATGGAAGACAAATGGAGGTTCATCATCATTTTAATGAGCAATATTCAGGGGTTAAAAATGTTTGGACAGGTACCTTTTCACTTTAATTGGTCTTCTGTGCTTTGGTAATGACTAGATGGACTTCTTTGTGAAACTCTTACTGTAAATTACTAACTGAATTGAAGGGTTTTCCTATTCTGTGTTCTCACTATAGAACAGAGCTCTGATTTATGTTTGATTCATTTTACAGATATAAACATTTACCTGTACTTTCAAAACTTTAATGAAAACTTGAAAACAAAAGAACATAATAAAAAACATCATGTAATACAATTGTGACTGCTTCAGTGCACTGTATTGCTATTTATATGTACACTCACAAAACAGAGCAAACGGTTTTGCTCTGTTCATGTAAAAAAGGTTTTGTTCTGTTAGCAGGAGTAAAATACTCTTCATATTTAGAATCAATAGCAAATCAGCACTTATAAACCTTAATATCGTTAATTTATATAAGTATATGTATAGTTTCAATAAAAAACTGTAGGAGACCCATTTTCTCTACTTTCCTGGTAAGTCTGAATTTTGCCTTATGCCATTTCACTTAGGAAATATATAGGATAATTATAAACCACTTAAGTTTGCAAACACCTGGTTTTATACTTGGAATCTGCTATCAATAGTAGACAATATATTAAGTGGTAGTAGAGAATTATTAAAAAAAACAAGCATGCCTTGAAAAAATCCATCCTCTTTCAAAAGTATAATAGCACAAAAATAGTCATGAAATTTTAAAAATAGCTTATTTAAAACAAACTTACCCTGGTCTGAGAAGTCACCAGCGTAATTTGTCATTCCATCTAGCAACTGAGAAGCAACTGTGTAGGCAAACTGTTGCTTTATGTATGAGAATATGATTTATTTAAACTCCCACTCACTCTGTCCCTCAATTGAGATGTAACATTTTTTCTCATTGCAAGGTCTTTGGGGGACAGATATCACATGCAAAGCGGAAAATTATTCAATCACACACAGATGTCAGATCACATCACTCTGTATGTAAAACAGATGCGAACATGCTTGTTCGAATTGTGCGTGAATGTGTTGATGATGGCAGCTGTGGTTGGTGATTCTTTGCTGTATGGGTCGCACAGTCATTTAAAAGATAGCTCTCAATGCAAAAGCACTTTATTTCCCCCAAAGTTTCCTGATAGTAGTGATTCATTTCCCCCATGGAGTTTAGAATAGTAAATCTGCTCTTCATTAGAGCCAGTGCAAGGTCAGCATAAAGACAGTCACAGATTCCTGTGTGTGTGCGTGCGCTGGGAGTGAGATCAAGTTAAAATCAGCTCTTGCCAGCAAGAAGAAACCCTTAAAAAACAGAATATTAAAAGTCATCTGTTAAACAAGGTTGGTTGAAAATGTTGTTTTGTGGGAAAAGTTTCCTGTTTAATTTCAAAGTGACCTATGTCAAGGAACATTTCTTTCTTGTGTTTCAATGAGTAAATGAAAAGCATCAGTCCTTCCAGTGTAAATGATCAGAGTGGAGCAGACACAGCCACCTCTCTGGCTCTGGCCAGAAGAGTTTGTATCAAGTGCCCTTTTCTGATAGCTCTTTATCTGTGCATCCCCTCTTTATGACCTGGCTAGTCAATCTGGGGCATGTCAGACAACATGACTGAGAACATTTTGCTTCTAAAAAATGATCAGGTTGTGCGATAAGACATGTGAAGCCAATTATAGAATGCTAGTTTGATGATATTATTTTCAGTATGATTTATGGTAATTGACCTCTACCTCCAATGGGCATAATTAATCTACACAGCCACGTTAGAAAAGGCCAACTGCGCTATATACAGCATATGGCTGCACCCTATTGTCTTACTGCTCCAAATATGATTGCTTTTCCCTGAATCAGCAATTTGCCACCTTTAACTCTTTCATGTCTGGCATGCATCTTTGAATTTTTATTACTTATATTTACAATGTAGTGCTTTGTTCTGCATTGCTTTATCCTCCTTTTACAATAGAAATTACTCAGAGTGTGGGAGAGGAAAATTGCGTATTTCTAAACTCATTTTGAATATATGCTTTTCTGCTCGTAAACTTTAGATTAACTGCTCCATCTGTGCCTTGGATTCCAAGAATCGGATAACATTGCTTTGTATGATAGATTCAAACAAGCCCATAGCAGAACTTCTTTGATCTACCCTCCACACACAGTGTAGCTAACGAGTGTGCAAAGGAGTAGGGTTTGTTTCTTTTCTTCCAACTTTTTTTTCTATTTTGGAATAGTGGATACTTTTTTCATTTGGTAATTCCTAACATTTAGCATTGTAACCTATCGCACAAAATAAATATCTGTTCAAAAGAGAAATCTTATCACTTTTATGGTATAAAAGGTCTGTAGCAATATAGTACAGTACATCATCACACCTCAATAAATGCAAAATAAAAGGTTAAGCAGATTATTATAATGACTGGTAGGTAATCACTCTCCAATATATGAAAATGATACAATGGCACAGTGCTTGTCAGGTTGAGTGGTTTTATTCACATACTGTACAAAGTGCATAATCTTGGCAATTAGGTTCTCTCACATTATCCATTTCTAAATTCTCACTGTCTACCCCTGTGGCACTTTGTCCATGAATGATGTCACTGAATGGGCTAAAAGACTTCCGCTTTGATTTTATTCTGAATTCCCCATGTTGGAATTAATTTTCAAATTGCTTTTATTCAAAATCTATATTTTGCAGATGTTAGTGTACATACAGTACTGTACATAAGAGTGGTTAATTATAGAATGAAGCATTGAGAGCTAAATTTTAAATGACTGTGTGACCCATACAGCAAAGAATCACCAACCACAGCTGCCATCATCAACACATTCACGCACAATTCGAACAAGCATGTTCGCATCTGTTTTACATACAGAGTGGTGTGATCTGACAACTGTGTGTGTCGGCCATCTATAGTTTGTGCAGTGACCACAAATACAGTACATAGACAATCGTTTCAGCCATTTTCTCAGAAAAAAAATAGTGGTTTTTAGCAGTGTAAAGTGTTTAAAAAGATGTACAATATGTAACAACTTTTATGTTTTGTCTACTACTACTACTGCAAAGAACAAATATTAAATTTATAAAAAGGACTTTCAAAGTTTGCAATTGTAAGTTCTAAGTGTAGCAAACATCTACTTTAAGTGCCTGAAACAGCAATAAACACCTCTTTTGTAATAGCACTTAACTTTTTCTTATACCATCATATAAAGAGACATTAAAACCACAAAAAAATCCTTTGCTTATATTACTCATTCATTAGAATTTTAATGCCCCTCAGTATAATATACAATACTTTGTCCTTAAAACAGAAGATGGACCCACAGCCCTCTTCTTTTCTTTAAGGAGCTGGTTGATCTTAATCTGTTCTCAGGGTGGCATTCTGTAGCAATTAAATTCACAGTGTTTAAATCAGCAATGAAATAGAGAAAAAGGAGAGAGAGAAAGAGATTTCGATATAATATTGATCTGAGTTAATTAGATTCCTATCAAGTCATAGGGGATTTGGTTACCAGCTACACGTGAATTAAAAAGGGGATGAAATTATATGAATTTCAGATTCCCTTTGTTGTCTGTAACAAAGGGCGCAGAACTCACTGTAATATTTGATATGTTTAAATCAGGCTGTAATAGAGATTTTTGTCTTTCTTTTTTAATTTTTCTTTTCATTTCTTTTCCATTAAATTGGCTGTTAGCTAGAGCCCTGTCAGCCCTTCCACCTCTGGTATTTGAGGTATTTTTCATTTTCAACCCGCTGAAGACATTGGTGCTGTAGCCTGCTGGTCGATGTCGTTACTTTGTGTCTTGCTGTGAGAGGGGGCTCTCTGTGTGGTTGCGGAGGTGTGTGTGTCTTTACAGGGCATATAGCTGGGGTCTGGTGTTTGTGTTTCTTTTCCATATGGCTATGAATTTGTGTTGACTTGTTCTGCATCTGTTTGCTTGTAGCTACTGAAACCCGACTGAATCATGAAACATCATGAATGGTTTTCAATTAAAACCTATAACTGCACAGCCCCTACAGTAAACCCCTTATGTTAGTGCAGTTTGGATAAAGTCTGCAAAAAAAACCTCCAATAATTTTTATTTTAATTTTATAGAAAGCCTTTGTGGAGAGTGTCCTCTTAAAGCTCTGTACATATTCTTAAAACACAATCATCCACTAAAAAAATAATCCAAATCAACCAAAAGTAACTCAGCATTTGGTCCCATCATTTGTAAATCAAATGCTTCAACTCTACACTTTCCAATTTTCTGCCCTTGCAGTTCCCCCTGGCCAGCATCAGTCAGGCACATCTCTCCTGTCATTTGAAGAAACAGGTTGCTGCCAAAGTCACTGTAATTTTAAACACCTCCTGTCTCACCCCTATGCTAATTGAATCTTTTCAATAAATTCCACAGGCTGCATGCAAAAGATCATTGCTTTAAATGCCTGAACCAGGCATCTTGTATTAAAATTCCAGTTGTTCTCCCTTCATCCCAGCCTTCTATGATCTGAGTGAGGTTTGGTATCCAAAAACCCCATCATCCCTTCCCTTGTGTTTCTAAACTCTACAAAACAAGTGAAACACTTTAAAAATGTATATATATATATTTTTCTGAGTACTAGATGAGTAAAACATTTATGAACTCACTAAGCTTTTCTTCTTTCTCTATCAATCCCTATATCATATTTATTTTGTTATTGTTGCTGTGAAGGCATAGTGGATGAATGACCTTTGACCTGCTGTCCTGAGGCTCTGTGATCATGATGTCTGGTGCTACAGTGTATCACAGGCAACCTCTTTCTCATGATAGATTTAAAAAGGTCAGCGTCTGGATTATAATGAAGGATTATTAGCATCTGATGTGTAAAACCTGAAATGTCCTTTGGTCGCAATCAGTTGTGCACTGTATTCCCTCCTGATGTTTCTACTTTGGATTGAGAAGCTTTCCGCAGTACCTACGTAGTCTGAATACAGACCCCATTGATGGAATCTTAGGGGATGGAAAAGGAAAATAGAAACAGGCATATCAACAAATCTGATGTATGGAAACCATAGAAGTGTCCAAGCACACCCAAAAAAAATTTTTTTTGAATTTTCATTTAAATTTCAATGTTTTGGTGTACACAGAGCATTATTCATGTGAGCAATTTTCCATCTTATACTGTACACCCCTTGAAAAATACAGTCCATAAATAAAATGTAAAATAAGCCAGGAGACACAGAAACTCTTGTAGTTTTATTTAGTATCTTTGTAAAGTTTGAATCCATTGTGCTGTACAATACACATACTGCACTGTGTCAAAATATTTTTTTAAAATAAAATGTAATAGGATATGCTGTTTAGTACTGTACAGCGTGATTAAAGTGTAACTTTAATGAAATTTAATAATTTTCAACTGGATTGAGTACATTTTTATTACCTTATTTTTTATTCTAAAGTCTCATTGTACTGTGTACAAGGGAGATCATTTCATTACATCAACATTTATTTCTGGTAACTCATCTGAGATCAAACATTATTTATCACCTAACCCCCCCCAATTCTCACTAAAGAAACACAAACCATTGAGCATTAAAGTGGAACAGTTTCAGACCATATTAAACTGTCCACCCTAAACATCTTTTTGCATCTCTTGCAAATCCCCAAACTGCAAGCAGTTAGCTACATTTAATTGTTAGGGTAATTCTACTGCGCCCATGTGCACACTCTTAACTGCCCATTTAATCCTGAAAGCTACAGTCTTCTTTGATTAAATCTGCCATGGACCCCTGATTTATTTTAAAAGGCCAAGACCACCCCCCCACCTTTCTTTTTAAATTAGCTTTTTTTTTTGTAGGTTGTCCATTTAATCAATCTGTAGAAGTTCATGTCCAAAGCCTGATATCTGTGTTTACAGCCTATCAAAATAACAAGTGAAATTTCACCCATGGTTTTCCAGGAAGGGTAACTTTGAGGGGTTCATATGCAATACTTGCATTTTGTTCATATTTTGTTCTTGGTGGCAGCTGTTTTAACACCTCCAGCGTTAAGAGACCCTGGGTTGCTGTTTATGTTTAAAAGGGTACAGTATGTGATGTATTTTCTTCAAAAAAGTACAAATACGGGTGGCATGGAGCCCTGGATTCACTTCCAAGGCTGCTATCTGCATGGAATTTGTATTTTCTCCCTGTTTTCTCTGGGTGCTCCAGTTTCCTCCTTTAGCCCTAAGACCTACTGGTAGGTTAATTAGCTTCTGGGAAAACTAGCCTATTAGTGTTTGCATGTCTGTGTCTGTATGTGCTCTGTGATGGACTGCCATTCTGTCGAGGATGTATCCCATTTTGCACCCATTGCTTGCCTGGACAGGCTTCCTGTGACCTGTATTGGATAAAGGAGATAGAAAATGGATGGATGGAAGTACAAATGTTAATTTCAGTAACACAAATCCATTACTATCTACAGTATACATTATCACGAGAACAGCATTTATATTCTGTGAAATCTATTTTTTTCTGATTGTAAAAAATATGTACTGTACGTGCATTTTATTCTTTGGGGTTTTGGGTTTGAGGAGTCTGTAGCATAGCCAAATGTAAAGTCTAGTCTGAATGCAACTGCTGTTCTGTTTTAAAATCTTTTAGGCTTTAGGTTACCATAAGTAACGCTTCCTGAGCATAGCTTGTGCTGCTACTTTCAGTATGCCAGCACACTAACAAGAATTCAAAAATGCAGCTGCAGGACTTTCTTTTTCTGCAAAAGCATTGAAACTGTCCCATCATTGTGTGTCAGCCTCTTCAAGAAAAAGCATGCTCGTTAATCGATTTATCAGTTAATGAATGTGGCAATCAACTGATTTGCACAAATGTCGATTTGCACACCTGGGTTCTGCTTTTTGCCTCCCCTCAGGAAGATAGAGTGCTGGCAGGGAGGGGAAAAAGTGCAACACAGTATGAAATAGTTATGCTCAGAGACGAGCTGTGTGCTACATGTAATCGATCCTGTCGAAACACAACTTCACCCTTCCCTGCTGATAGAGAAAATTAATGGGAATTCTCTCTGCCTATAGGGGATAATGACCAAAAGTTACAAATAAATAAAATAGCTTCTTTTATTACAACACCATCATTCTTACAATACTTACATTTAAGTCCCTTGGCTTCAAACAAAACCTAAAACCCCTCACAACTCTTTATTTACAGAGTGACAAACAGCACTATCTTTTCAGTTGAATGCAACAGGTACTGTACTGTAGGTCCAGTGCACAGGTGACCTATCCAAAATACATAAATAACAAAAATACTGTGCTATGTGTGCAAATGTGTGTGATATTTCCTTAAAGAAGAACATTAAGTGCTACATAAATAGTTGTGGAAAAAGAAAAAAAAATCAGAAATGGCTGTACAAACAGTGTCTCTGATGCTCTATTGAATATATAGCTTTGTTAGTATACTGTAGTTTATCCTGTCTGCTCCAATGTTTGAAATGAGTTTCATTTAAAATTAATAATCACATTTGTCTATACATTATTTAATATATCATTTATACAAACATGTAATAAAATATAATGTACTGCAGACCTGATATCTCCTATTGAACAGTGGCACACTGAAAGACTGGTAACAGTGTTTGGATTGTGTGAACTCACAACAATGTTACAACACCAAGGAGACGAATAAACTGGAGATACCGTTAATTGTATACTGTACATAAAGGTTTTTAACTTAAGAAATGAACTACTAAAGAAGTTGTATTCGATAAACAGCAAACAGTGGTAATAATAGAGCTAACACTACACTCCCCTGTTTCCAGACCTCTTTAGTACCTTTTTTTGGATTACCACAGTATTAAAATCTTACCAATAGAATTAAAACAACAAAAAATAAAAGATGGTACTCTTAAATCCCACCTGGCCTCAAGCAGTGTACTGCTTTCACCTTTGTACTGTAATTCACCTATCTATCTGAGTCACATGTAATATGAGACATAACACATGACCACTAGTTTCAGATCTGACTGTGTACAGTGTTTGATCTTGGCTTGGAATTTGTCTAGGCCCTGGTGTTCTTGTGCACTACAGTTTGGAACAGAAGGTCTTCTGGAGCTTGAACAGCAGGGGGTGGGAGATTAAAGGGTTAAACAATGAGAAAACCATTCTGAAGTGAGAGACAAGTGCACTGCAGCTGATCTACTGCTAACGAGCTGAAGGCTGAGCACATTCTGAGAAAAAACAGAGAAAAGAGACTGCCTCTTTTCCAGTGTTACCCAGAGTCTGCACGTTTTCAAGTGGAACATATCCAGACGGATAAGGAGAATCACCAGTTCATCATTTAGAAAAACACTCAAACATTCACATGAGAAGTGGCTGGTTGTGATAAATATTTTAGAGCATTCCATTTGTGCTCCTGCCGTTATTTCAGAACACAGATGGATACTTCTAATGCTCTTCTTCTACTGCCTTCAGCTGCCTGAAAATCGGAAAAAAAATATATACAGTATATACTGTACTGTATACTGATGCACAAATGAAATGCAGTGCTCCGATCCAATAGATTTAATAATGTTTTAAACACAGATATCAAATGAAACCACAGAAAATGGAAACCAGAATACAGAAAATACAAAATGTTTTAATTTACAATGCAACACTATCAAAACGAAAACATTCCAGAGTTAGCATCAGTTATGACCTCTCCGACCATTAATACAATTCTGGCAGAATGAGCATGTTGATCCTGATCAGCTTTTGTGCAGCTGCAGCCAGCATGCATGGCATTGGCATGTTAATCCCACAGATGATCTATGGGACTCCAGTAAGAAAATAACTTTTAGATTAAAGACTTCGTCAATGTATTGCTGTGCAGAAAGGTTGCCATTAACCTGCAAAAAAAGGCATTTCTTGTACTAAAGGAGATTCCTTTAATATCTTTAATATCCTTTAAGATCAGTACACTTCCACTACCCTGTAGGAAAGTACAAGAGTTGGTGTAGAACTTCCCCTGACATCTTTACACGTTGTCTTCAATCAGGTCTGCCAAAGGCAAAAACAACATTCAGCAGTGATTAAAATACTCCACCACTCTCTCTGCTGCAACTTCAGATGTGTTCTGGCCCACAGAAAGCAGAGACTTTGTCTCTCAGCTGCCAACTTTCCCCCTGAACAGCCTCTGTAGATCATTTTCATTATAAACGGTAAACTGCTGTCATTCTAATGGTGCACTGGTCAACCCTAGGATTTATTGTGCTGTGACCAGTATAGTCTAAATACTTTACAAATATTGTAAAGATGGATATGATGAACCTCAGAAAGCTGATTTCCTAGTTTATTTGGACTAGTCTGCTGATTGATTAATCATTCACTGGGCAAATTCTCTCACAGACAGGCTGCCTTTTATAATGCAGATGGTAAACAGAAAATATTTTATTACTCAAGCAGTGCATACTTGTGTCTTTCATTGTTCTTGCATCAATGATTATGACTTTTTGAATGGCTATTTATGTTTATATATACAATCGCTTCTTAATCAATTCAAACACCAAATATTAGAGCATATACATTCTGTGAAATCTATTGCTTTCAATGTCAGTTCCTTGGTGCTGTGACTTCCATGTCTATTACTTTTCATTCTCCTCTTTTACAACGCTTGCTCACTTGTGATATTTGACTTCACGTTTATTTTGAATTTTCACTACAATAGTTATACATGTACAGTATATTTTTGTGTGAGGCTTAAGGGTTATTGGACAAAACCAAAACTCAGGTTTTGATGTACAGAATAGAGCTCAAAATTTTTTATTCTTCCACTGACAGATTCATCTGGCTTTCCTTGGTTCTGAAAAAGATGTGTAATATTTTAAACAAGCATCTGCATAGCTGTAGGGATTGTAAAGTATTCATTACTAACTTCTCCTAACCTAGACAATCAACTATGTCACAGTTACTTTACAAAGTGTTATTTATTGTGAAATTATTTCATTGGTACAATCGATGATCCAGAAAACTGATCATGATGTATTTGATTAGGTTATTAGACGGAATAATAATAATTATTATTATTATAATAATTGCTTACACTTATATAGCACTTTTCTGGACACTCCACTCAAAGCGCTTTACAGGTAATGGGGACCCCTCCACCACCACCAATGTACAGCATCCACCTGGATGATGCAACGGCAGCCATAGTGCACCAGAACACTCACCACACATCAGCTATCAGTGGGGAGGAGAGCAGAGTAATGAAGCCAATTCATAGCTGGGGATTATTAGGAGGCCATGATTGGTAAGGGCCAATGGGAAATTTGGCCAGGATGCCAGGGTTACACCCCTACTCTTTTCAAGAAACACCCTGGGATTTTTAATGACCACAGAGAGTCAGGATCTCAGTTTTACATCTCATCCGAAGGACGGCGCCTGTTTTCAGTATAGTGTCCCCATCACTATACTGGGGCATTAGGACCCACATGAACTGCAGGGTGAGCACCCCCTCCTGGCCCCACTAACACCTCTTCCAGCAGCAACCTTAGTTTTTCCCAGGAGGTCTCCCATCCAGGTACTGACCAGGCTCACACCTGCTTAGCTTCAGTGGGTTGCCAGTTGTGAGTTGCAGGGTGACATGGCTGCTGGCGATAAATAAGCACAATCACCATTGTTATCCACATTCCCCTGCTCTCATTAACATCTTCTTTGACAACTTTGTTAGCAACACTCTGGAACATCATGGAACATCATGGAACTATTAAAATAGGACAGTATACCACTATACACTATATCCACTTGGGCACAAATGTCAGCTCAAGGCAGATGTTTATAGCTTTTCTTTTTGGATTATTATGAAAGCTACATTTTATGACAAATTACATTTAAAAAAACACATACTTTTTCATTTCAAACAATTGGTTTCACTGCTGAATTACACCCAAATACCAAATAGTAAAGATGTCTTGGCTTAAATCTTTGAAACATTTCTATAGATTTTTTTTTTATTATTTGAAATGCATTGTACTGTTTTATCATGTTAGCTTGTAATTTACTGTACCTTTCTCCTTAATTGAGTGCCTCTTGAAATGTTCAGAGATATATCCTAATTATTGTACTTTGATAAACATTGTTCAACTTAATACAAAAATGCATTTCAGTTGTTTTGATTGTGTTCCTCAACATAGGAAACAAATACTAACAGCTGCGAACCATTTTTATCCAAGTATGGATTTATCATTCTTGAATTCATTTGCAGATTTCCTATATCTCCCTAACAATCTCATGCAGTTTAAGTAATTATTTGAGAATCTACAGTATATAATTTGTGTTTGCCAGCTATGAAGGGTTACTTTACAAATTTGCACTTAAAGGAGAAATAATTGAAGTGTTACTAGTAACGCCCATGACCCCATCATGGATAAAGTGCTTAGAAAAAAAGGATGGATGGATTATCAGTTAAACAGTATGTTTCCTTTCATTTTGCGTTTTGAATTAAAACATTTTGAAAGGAATTTTCAGTGTTTTTTATTTAGCTTTCTATCATGTTACCTGTGAAGAACTTATGTTTGTCTCCATGTGTCTCCGTTTTTAATGATGGCTTGAGAACTCCTTCAACGAAACAATATACCTGATAAAAAGTCCATGTTCTTTACTTACTGTATAACTGTAAGTAAGCTGCAAGAAGGAATTGCTACTGTATACTATCATTTCACTTTTGTTTTTTACCTTGGTTTTTTTGTATTTTCCTTTTTTTTTCTTTAGCAAGTGAAAAGCATATCCATTTTGGAGTATTTTAAAAGATGATACATCTTCCACCATGTTACTAAAACCTTCTAAATTAAAATTAGTCAAGTATGACATTAAGTGACAATTTCAAAGTACACAGTAACAATGTAAACTTTCAGATGTTATTTTCATTTTGAAATAAATGCTAGGACATGTAGAGATAATCTAAAATACATCTGAATAATACATTCAATCAAATGAATTAGGTTTTTGTATTACTGACTCATCCTGTAATACTTTCTATGACCTTTAGAAGTACCCCTTGGGATATGTACAACCTCGTCAAAACCTTCTGCACTATGAGTGGCAGTATTATGCATTCATAAATTTAACCTGTCCTACAGTAGGTCTCTAAGTGCTGTATAACTACCTTTACTTAAGGGTTAGGTGTACATACTGTACAGTAAATGCAGTACAGTATATGCTTAATAATGAGTAAATAGGCAGATTAATTGCTGGATTTTGCATTTTTGAGACATTATACTGTAATAACATGGATTCAAATTCAAAAGGAAAAGATATTCATTTGTTTCATGTTTGTTGAAACCTTTGAAAAATAGTTAACTATTCCATAACTGTTTAGCAGCAAGCGCTGGCATGTAAGGAAAGTTTGCTTGACATGCTGAGCCCTTCTCAAAACTCAGCATTACCGATATGATATTGTTAGAAGCCATGTAAATTATGACTAAACAGATCTAGGAAAAGGAACAGAGAAGAGTGCTCAGAAGAGAAACACACACATTTACCTGTCTTTCCCCCAGGTGTTGGAAAAGGCAGAAAGGTTGGAAAGGTCTTTCTTTTTATCTCCCCCAGTGGAGGTTATTCTAAGGAGAGAGACAGATACAGTATCACCAAGACCACTTAAGCATCATCAGGAAGCTCACAAGAACTTGCAGATGCATTCTGCAAGACATGGTTGAACAAAAAGGGATTATGGTATTCACAGAGTATGGGCCATTTGTACTAATGAGATTGATCAACAGGAGTGTATTTGGGCTCAGTGGAGGCAGAAGTTGAAAGTTTGTCATATGAAGAGCATCAGGATCAGACCCACTGATTTTTTTATCCAATATGTTAGCAGCCCTGGTAGTAATTTTGGAGAGAGGGTATGGATGCTACACTATGTAAGTTTTTTACAGTATATGAAACTGCTGGCACCCTGTCAAGTGTGTATCCCACCTTGTGCCCATTGCTCACTGGGATAGCTCTGGCTCCACTACAACACTGAGTTTGTTAAAGCAGGTAGAAAATGGATGGATGTATGGAACTTATAATAATGTAAAAAAATCAGATACACAAGTACAGAAATGAACCTGTAAATGTTGAAATGCCAAAGAATACTAGCCGTTTTGCTGCATTTACAATCTTGTGGTTAGCTTTGAAATGATAAATGAGTGTTTTTTTCTGCTAGCACTCATTTTTTTTCTTCATGCAGGGCAGGCTGTGATAAACATCAACTACACTCAATAAGCATTTCCAAGTCGCTCACTTGTCTGTATCATATCTATATTGCTCTCTATACTAGGGTATATTTATACCTTATGCTGTTAAAGAAAATTATCATTTGTAGGGAAATCCTGCAGAAATATACGCTTTTTTTTTCCAGACAGAAAGGCATTTGTGAATTTTGGGTGAATATGTGAACATTGGTACTGGTAAGGCATGTTGCTTATCACAAACTGAAAAGTGGAGTACATGTTGTTGCCTTGTATATATTGCTAACATGATAGATATATAAACCAAGGTTCTGAAATAGTAGGATCAAGCTATGATCCTGTCTGAGAATAGGATCAGAATTTGAGCTCATATTGTTTAGTATAGTGCAGATAGGCATCCGGGGCTAGATTTCATTACTTCAACCAGCCCCTTGATCAAAGGGGAACATCAAATAATGGATAAATACTCCAAAGATTCACCAAGCAGCAGGATACAATGGACAAGAACTGATCAAATCTCAAATCACCGTAAATGACCAAGCTAGGTGCAAGATAATAATGAAATTGAAGATATACAGTACAGCATGTTTTATGGTAGATGATAAGATATGAAGTCTTAACCTGTGTTCACATTGTTTCTTTTGAAGCATTAAAAATGCTGGAAATCACTTGCTGCCAAACATAACTGTAACCCTTTCCCCTTGTAGTGAATTTATTATTCCTGTTGTACCAAATACTTTTGGAGAAAGGAATGTTGTGTTACAAAACATGTGCTCTGTTTCAATTTCATTATCTTGTTAAAGGAATTCTACTGACAATCACCCTCTTACTTACTAAAAGGCATTTTTGGTGCAAATCATGCACCAGTTAATCCATTTTAGCTTGTATAGTATAATCCTCATTAAAAACAAGAAAATGCTTGTTGTGCTGAGTTTTCTCCAAGCAAGTAAATGGCTCATCTTCAAAGTTCACTGATTTTGTCAAATGTCTCTCCTTACAATGGTGGACACTTCTTCAAATGGATACATCTCTTAGTCAAAAAAATTGAAATACAGAAATTTTACCCCAACACTGGATACAATTACTATTTTTGTGGTATGACAAGCATTTGCAAAATTTTATTTTCATGAACTCATGAGAAGCTGTGTGTCTGAGAGGGGCTCCATGGTACCAAACATACTGTACACAGCAATACGATGGCAGCCTTCTCACTTTATTTGAGCTGAAATGATGATTAAGGGGCCCTGGCCTTTAAATAGACAATCCTGTTGACCCGATTTAGAGTCCCGATCAATCCGCCACTCGCCAGATTAATTGAGATGCTTCTGATTGATCCACACACTGCAGGGCTGGGAGACTCTGCCGGATTACTGGTGGTGGCGGAACTCCTAGAGGGAAATGGGAGCAGAGGACAGCTCTTCCCCTCTCCTCACCACAGTCTTTCCCACTCTTTATTGAAGGAATTGTTCCTACTGTTCCAATGAAGAAATGAATAGCTAAAAATCAATGCTGTCCCATGGAACTACTAATATATGCATCCAAAGGTATTTTTGTATTTTCATTGTAATCTAATTAGGAGGGTGATCGATACACAGTTCATTTTCACGTGACACATGAGAGCAGCACCTGAAACGGGTTCTTTCTTTAAAAATTTTCTCTTAGTGAAACAGATAGAGAAAGATATCTCTTAATAAAGAAGAAGTGCATGATTTTCACATCTGAAAAACCACTTTTGTTTTCAGAAATCATTGCCTTGATTGGGTAGTCTGAAAAGACATTTTAAAATGAAAGTTCAAAGAATACTTAAAGTAAAATCATTTTTTAAAATAAGCTAATTCAGCTTCTTATCTTCCTGTTGTGCTTTATTCACCTCATGATAACATGACAAATACTGTATAAAATGAGAAACTTCAATGCTTTTGTATATTGTCTTTGGTCACTAATTTCAGCTTTAAAAATGGCTGCAATCAGTAAAGATGTAAACTCCCTTACTCCTGTGAAAGTGTGTAATGGGAGGCACCGTGGCGAGCACCAGTAAAAAGTCAACGCCCAGCGTGAGGGTTACAGGGACCAAAAATAATACATTTTTCCACTTTTTGTAACAAAAAGGCAAAAGAAAGAGTACCGCTGTGCTGTGTTACCTGCAGGCTGAGCTTACCCCATCTAACGGGGTCTAGCCTGGGAAAAAAAAGAGCAGCTAGCACAGCAGTGACCAGACTGCACTGCACCTATTTATCGGGGTCCAGTCTGGTGAGCAGGGCGTGTAAGATAAAAATAAAACAAGAACTTAGTGCATAACAAAAGTGCATGTGAATGCCTGCCCCAGTGAAAGTGTGTGATGGGACAGGCAAAAAGAAAAAGAAAACCTTACACGGGTGAAATCCCCCTTCTGGGGGTGGCCCTGCTCCTTCTGTCGGGGCATGTCTAGTGTGCTTTTATACGACCTGCCTAGCTGAGGCTCATTAGCTGGAAGCCAGGACAGCTGGGACTACAAAGGCGAGGCGTTGCCCTTCCACCAGGGCTCCGCCCCCACACTGGGCCCGCCCCCGCGTAATGCCACCCTGCATATAATACTAATAAGAAAAAGAGAAATCAAAAGGTATATCTTTTGTCTAATATGTTGCTGCTAATGCATTTTTGAGTATTACGTAGCCAAGAAAGGAGGAGTTCTTCATTCAGTGTTTCATGTAAGTTGTGAAAGCAAGGGTGTGACAATGCTGTGTTGCAATGTACATTCATTATTGTAGTTGTGATAGCGTGTGGCACTGTACATCCAAAAGCATCATTTGACAGCTATGAGACCCCAAGCTACTGATGCTAAACAGCTTTTCATCATTGGTAACATGAGCCTTTGCTTTAAAATCAATCATTTACTCATTTAGAGACCTAAAGAGTCACATTAGACTCATTACAGACTGATCATAATAATGGAATTGTGTAGGACAAGGGGTTGAGCCTGGGCAGAGATGTGTCTGTCTCTGTCTGGCTTGTTCTTTTTTTTTTTCAACCAATGTAATTTGGTTTTAGTTTGAACTGTGGGAATATTAGAAGAACTTTGTCACCTCAGGTCATGACACCCTGAGCACTTCCAAGTACCTTAAGGAATAAATGCAATGGACAAGGATTCTGTCTTGAAAAGTGCTTGTACTTCTGTACAAAGACAACATTACAGTGTATCAGAGTAAAATCATCCAGGTGGGTGCTTCACATTGATGGTGGAGAGGAGTCCCCATTACCTGTTAAGTGCTTCGATTGGAGTGTCCAGAAAAGTGCTATATACTGTGCTGTAAGTGTAAGGAATTATTATTATTATACTATTTGTTGACACATAGCTAAATCTATGCATGGACCTACAGTAGTGTCTCTTGTTTTTTAAGGGTTTGACAAAACTGTTCAAATTGCTCAGGACGTATCATCTAACCTTAAAAATAAGAAATGCTAGAACTCTGGCCTGCAGTGATTGATAAATGAAGATCTGCTAGTATGAATGTGTACTCTAAGTACAGTATGTATTGGTGTGTGTGGGGCATGGGAGGGGTCATCAGTTGACATATCCCTGTCCATCATCATTTGAAGGAACGGGCATCTGTTTAAATGAATTGTCTTGCTCCCTTCAGTACAGCAGTGTAGGAGACAGAACAAGAGCTCACGTCACAACTCTAATAAATGAGGATATAACTGCATTTTACTAATGTTTAATTATAGCTTAGCGCCAAGGACAAAGCGAAGGAAACAGCATGGATTATAAAGGAATGATTGGTAACAGTATAATGCTGATAATTTATTTTTATTAGCTGGCTCGTTTTTTTTCTGTACAGCAAATGCAGTCGCCTGCCTCTGCGCTAACCCTGGCCTGTGTGAATGACAGTGAGGAGACCCCAGAGCTTTGGGTTTTTAATTAAGATCTGGTGCCGCATGGCCTCCAGTACAGGTCCAGAGAATGCCAGGGTATGGCACGCTCAGAGTCCTTAAAGTTTATCCTAAAAAGGGTGGTGACAGTGCCAGGCTGATTAAAAGTCACCAGGTAAATGTTCTTGCCGTTCTGACATATTGTGTCTGTCTTGATGGTGAGCTCACCTTGGTATATTACACTGGTTCCAAGGGCTACACATTTCCTGCATTTGTTAATCATGTGTCTTCAGCACACCTGGATCAGTGAGGTGTTTCATCACAGTGCATGTGAGTGTATCTGTGAGCAAGTGTACGGGTATTAAAGCCTTAACTCTTTAGAAATAAAGTACCTAAAACATAGGCGAGTGAAATTGTCTTTGTAAAAAAGCAATAACAAAAAGCATTGCAAACTAGGGGACAGGGATAAGCCTTTGATGGAGACTGTGGTGAAGCTGAAAATAAAATGCAAGAAGCAATTAATCATTCTGAAGAAGGAGGCAAAGAATATAAAATTGTAAGACAAAAAATTACTTTTCCCATTGGAGGTTTATTTCAGCATTCATCTTGACATGGTCTTGATTGAATGCCTGAATAATGGCTCCTCTTGTGGCACTTGATGTTGATCGTCAACAGGTGTTGTGGAGGCAAAAGTGTAAAATGTTAAAAGGAATAGCTAAAAAGTGGAGCTCAAAACCCAAGGAATAAAACTGGAGCTAATTAAAAGCCTGCTTGAAATTCGGTGGCCAGAGAAGGGAAAAAAAGGTGTCAGCAATTCAGCCGTGGCTCGGGGGCAGCTTGCAGGTAGGCAGTACGGCTGGCTGCGCCCACCCTGCGCTGGGTGATTTATGGAGGTGTCAGCGCGTCTGGCCGTGGGTTGAACTCACAAATCTCAGCACCTTTAAATCATTCCGCACTCACACCGTGGGGGGCTGGGAGGAAGGAACGGGTTGAGGCAGACGTCTATTGAGCGTTCTGCTGAAAGTATTCATAAATTCATTTTTTTTTTCACCCCCACACCCCCCTCTCCTTCTCTTTTATCAATCCGTTCACATCATCTCCCACTTAGTGTCCCTCATTTCTTAGGAGACACCATGAATCACAGCTGTCCAAGCAGAAAGGATGGCTCACCTCTTGTTTGCTGACATTTCTTGCGTTGCTTGATAAAGCGGAATTTTTCCAAATTATATATTGTCTGAATAGAATTAATGGTTTAAAATGTTTATCTTTCTGTGTGTAGGCACTACTACAGAAATAACTACAAGATGATATAAATGGGTTCATATGAATGTCATTAACAGGTGTGTTAAACAGCGCAGTACAAATAGGTGTATTGTTTAAATTCACAAATACATAGATAACATAGATGATTGATCATCCTTATTATCTTTAAATTAGGTTTCAATGAAATCTTAAAACTCCAAAGTATGATCACATATTATATACTCAGGAAATAGTGTATCTGGGGACAATTAGATTTGAGCATCACATTGAAATGTTGTGTACAAATACTTTCTCCATGTTCACCAATTCCACTGTCCTCTTGCTTTTAAACATGATGAGATGCCAAAACACATTACAAAAGAATTGACAGGAAAGTGAAACATGGATGGTGAATGTATCTGCAGGGGATGGCTATGGAATTCTTGTTCAATATTTTGAATTCAAATCTAATTTAAAAAAATTGGCCAACACCATAGGGGACAGGACTGTGAGCTCTTTATTAAAGGAGAGAAAAAAATATTTGGCAAAAAATTTAATTCAAAATGGGAGGAGAAGCAATGATAGACTGCTGTAAGTATGTCTAATATTTTGCCATTGTTTGTACCCCTTGGTACAATTTCTGGCACTACTGTATGTGAGGTGGTGTCTACAGGACAATAATTAAAATCTCAGGAAGTAGTTTATAAGATAAATGTTTTATTATAGCGGCTGTTCAGCACTGGTAGTATTAAACAATTTAATATCTTGTAATCATTAAAAATACAGGATCCTGAGCTTTTTACCAGGTATTGACGTAGAGATAAATGTGTTAATTGAAAGTGTAGCATGTTATCTGTTTGTTGCATTAATATTTGCTAAATAAGAACTTTAGAACAGTTTCTATTTTAAGTTGCAAAATATGCACTCTTTATCTAAAGAAAAACTCTTTATATATTAGAAACTATAGTGCAGTTTATTTGTAGATCACTACTGTGAAAGGCATGGTAAATTTTAATGAAGCAACAGAAAGATTTGAGCAGCTGTGCTTGTTATAAAGCTGAAATATGGTGTACAGGATTTTAAACAGAAGAAAAAATCTTCTGAATGTTTGTCTTTTAGTTGTATATACTGTACGATGCCAATTTAGTTATTCAGACTGCTGAATAGATAGACTTGTCAATAGACAGCAAAACCAAATTAACATCTAGTAATGCTTCAAGACATGTCCAGGAGATGGTGAAGTCGTAGTGTACAGTATGTCCAGGCACCATCAGGGCATGGGGACTGTGTCAGCTAATTTGTTAATCGAATACCGGTAGTGTATGTACTGTAGTTAAGAGGTAGAAGTTAGGAGTTGGATCACCATGCATTGGTTGTGAAGTAAAAAGTAAAGGTTAATTCAATGCTGAAAAACAATTATACGGTATACAGAGTCATGAAGAACCTATAAAAAAGACCTATTCAACTGCTTTGGAAATGCTGTAATTGATATTTAAGTGACTGAAAAAAAGTTAAAAAGATCACTCAAATCAGACAATCCTGTCCAAATATGCACATATGAAAACTTACAAACAAGATTCTACAAGCCCCTTGACCAAAACTGTACACAACATTCTAATTCCAATTTTTCCAATTAAATTTTTCTGACCGGTTATTAAATCTTGGTTACAAGATAAATTAATTGATGGTGTCACGATATTTTACAAATTTCGAAGTAAACCAAAATTGTGAACTTTCTGGACGTACCGCATGGTCATCATGTTGCCACAGGCGCGAGCATGAGTTTGAGAGAATTGTGACTTAAACTGGCCCTTCCTGCTTACTAGTCACTGTAATAACTAATTTAATGAGATGAACAAGTGAATAAAAACAGGTTGTGTAGCAGACGTTTCACCGCAGAAATGTTCCAACATGATCTGCATGCAGAGTTGGCATGGCAAAACCATCTCAAAGTGAGAGCAATATTTCTGTTGAATTAAACGAGATGTATTCACAAGCCTGCTTGTTTACAATGCAGTAGGGCCACATCATATCATTGGAAGTTTTGTTGCCTATTTTTGAATCACAGACAATTACAGCAATATGGCGCTCCACACACCTGGAAATGCAGTCTATTTTGTGATGTAAATTGTAGGTTTTAAACTTTACTGTGTACATTTTACTTTCTTTGTGATTTGAAATGCATTCATCAAGGTCGATCTTTCTAACCCTGAAATATAAAGCTAGAGTTGCAGTTCCCTTCTAAGATGCTCATATCACTATGATTAGAGTGATTTTTTGCAAAATGTGCACTTAACTGTTCCACTATTTAACTAGAGTAAGACATGGCATGCTAATTTCCATAACTCTCCCCATGTCTATTGAGTTGTTTTGCAAAACAAACATTTTAACATTTCCTGACCACTTAAACCTTGTATGCATAACATAAACCCTTTTCTCTGATTGAAGTCTTAAAATATTCCGTTTCATAGAGCACACTTGAAAGTACCTGACCCATGTGTTTTCAGACCTGCAGCATTTTCTTTCATTGTTTTTTATAATTTAATTGAATCTGATTAAACACTTGCTAATGCAGTCTCTGCTATGGCATACTAATGTAATTAAATCACTTTCAGTGAAAGCAGGTTAGCCTAAAAAAAACAGCATAAGTTACCCTGGGATTTCCTTCAGAGGAGGACAACAGAACTAGGGGGTCCCACTTTTCAAAGACCCCAACATGTCTCTGAACACCTTCACAACTCCCCACTGTCTCCAAGTCTCCTGACCCCTGATCTGAACCAGCCACACGCTGTGCATATTAAACAGGATGTGCTACTTCCAGGGTTTCTTTCCATTTTTCAGCCCATTAACAGAGAGGTCAGAAAAAAAACATATGCTATGAAAAAACAAAAACAAACCAAACATATTTTAGTTAATGTTCCTGTCTTTTACGTTTCTTGTCTCTCAAAGCCCCAGAGTTTTTTCTGAAAGTCTCAGTGGTACAGTGCTTGCTCCCCAAAGAAGCCCTCCCAATGTACTATAATAACAATCTATATTTTACCTGTGCTTGGGAATTTCACAATACATAAGGCTCTGATTAAAATCCATCTACTGATAAAATCTACTGATTTACTGTAGGGCTGTTTTCAGAGCCTTTCTGGACAGTATACCTCATTTAGAAGTCATAGATACAAATGTCATTGGACTATTTTAATAGCTGCTTTTTGTTTTGCAGTTTTATTTTTTAGGGCTTTCTTCTTCTTTTGTTTTCATATCCTGTATATGTAGTTCTATTAAGGTTGACATCCTATTCTTATTCAAGCTCCAAGCTAACCATAAATAGATAAACCCATTTCTTCAGTGTCTGCAACCAAATGCAGTATCTCTGATTTTACCGTATGCAGTAGGTGTTGCATGCTTGAACAAGCAGTTAAACACACCATGCATTTGTATTGACATTGTTTGCTTTTATGAAATCACAATGAAAAAGAAAATATGGATAATATGCACATTTCAGAAAATTATACTTAGAAAACTGATCCTGAGGGGACGCAACCATTTTTTTCCTATTTAAAAAAGACAAAAGGTAAAACTCAAAATATGTTTAATACTGTACATCCATTTTTAGAAAGCTGCTTATTCCTGGTTTGCAAAGACAACAATGCATTAGGGCCACAAGTACGATTTTAATACACTTTATTAACTGTCAACTTCAGCTCAGTGCTTAAGTTTGTTGGTTTTCTTAACCCCACTATAGTGGTGTCATCAGCAAATTTTAGCGTTTTGACAGACTTAGATAGTCATGGGTAGAAACAGTCAATTTGTAGAGGATACCACTTGACAGAGAATCCATAAAAAAAACAATTATCAGAAAGCCACTTATTCCTGGTAAGGGTCACAATACACCAGACTCTGTTATGGGCACCAGTACATCACAAAGCACATGTACACAGGAACAACTGTTTCTAATAGTTCACTTGGTGTCTGAAAAGAGGAAACACTTGCAGACATGGGAAGCAAACAAAAAGTCCACATAGAAGGTTGGCATGCAATGCAGCATTGATAACGGAATGATAAAAGGCAGCAAGGCAGCAGTGTTAACAACTACACCACCCTTCCACACCCCTAACATGAGGTCTCATTTTTTAACAGTGATGATTTCAGAATTTGAAAATACAATAAGAAAAATCTAATACAAATATTACAATTTTCCTAATGGGAATGTTCTCAAGAATTGGTCACAGTAAAAAGCAACAACACATTTGCTCAAAAACACAGGCATACTGTACAACACACACACACACACACACACACACACACACACACACACACACACACACACACACAAAAACATACAGTTAAAAAACATAAACTGTGGCTCTAACAAGCCACTTTTCAGCCTTCCTTAAAATCCTCCATTCTCTTTAGGTTTCTTTACATGACCTTATCAGGCAAAATTAAGAGATTCTACCATGCTGGATTTGACCTATAGTTGGTCCCATGCTCTTACAATGTCCTTACTCTGATAATATCTGCAAAATCTAGGAATCTATGGGCAGCAAATGCTTAATGTAATCTGTTTCCCAGATCTAATTCCAACTCTTAGCCTGTAAATCTAAGTTAGAGATACATTTTTTAGTTCTCCCCTAAGGTATCCCAAGCTAGGCAGTGGGGGTGAACTGGCAAGGATGCAGTACTCAATTGAATTCCAAAGAGCCCTTTTTTAGTTTGTTTTTTCTCTAAACCACAGATGGAGAGGATGAACAGTTTGAAGTGGCCTGAGGGGGTCTTCTGGAAAATTTCATTATGCAATTATCAGAGCTGCAGATATTGGTCTTCCCACCTGTTAGCTAATCTGTAAAATCAGCCAGCAGACATGATCCATCTCACACAAGTAGCCTAATGGGTAATACAGTTATGCTGTCATATGAAGTAGGAAGGATAGAGGTAGACTGAGGAGAGAAGAGTGTGTGGAGGATTTGTGTGCAATTTTACACTTGTCTTTACTTACAGTACCATTACCTTAAATACAACAGTACAGTTCTTTTCATTATGCTCTTCAATGCTCTCAACTATGCTCTTCACCAATGAATTTCATTTATTGTAAGCTAGACGTGCATATGGGCCATCCTGTTAATTTGAAGCACAGACACTTTGAAATTCAGACTTACACGAATCACATCCAACCAGTTTTCTTACAGGTATCTGGTTGGGCTGTGATTGGTATCTATGGTGTTCCAACCATATCCAGATACAGTAATCGACAAGGGTGAATAGAGTGAATGATGGTTTAAGAAAGTTCTTGGGCTGAAGATCTGTTGAGTAGAGGGATAGGTTCTGGACTCATTGCTGGAAGACCGTAGGTTCAAATCCCACCTGTGGTATTGCTTTTTCTATCATTAACCAATAGCTCAGCTAAAATACCCAGCTGTATCAATAGGTGCAAATTTAAGTTGTTTTGGATAAAAGCATCAACTAGATAGATTAGTAAGTTCTGATTAGTGAGCAGGGCTGATCTGAGAGTGCTGGAGCTGAGAGGATAGAACCTGTGCACAAACATCATCTTGCCAAATGCAGGCGATGCCGATGAGAAGGAGGTGAGGAAGTGTTGCACAGAGGTGCCTTTTCATTAACAATGAATGAATGGAAGCATAAATAAATAAATCTGCAGGGGTTCAGGACAAAGCAGCTTGTGCTTCTCTACGAGGAAATAGCCTTCAGGGAAGATTTATTTTTGAGTAATAAAGCAAATGGGAGTAGCACGCTAGCTCAGTATGCAGAATGCTTTTTGTAATATTAAATTGGTACAGAAGGAACCCCCTCCAACTTTTATAAAATTGACTGTAGTTACTGATGTTGACTGCTGTGTATTGTCGTAGATTTGTTGTTTGTTTTTTTTGCGGTGAGTGATGATTCACTTTCTGAAGACTCCTTCTGGGATGCTTATTGTTTGTGACTGGGTTGGAGGCAGGGAATGTAAACTTTGTTTGTGTAAAACAAACAATAAGCTTTCTCTCCTCTATGTTTTTATATTTATCCACACCTGTATCTGTTGATCATAGGACCCTCCAGACTGTTGTTTAAGTCTGGAAACACCTTCCAAGGAGAACAAGCAAGTTACCATATGCTCCGTTTAGATTTGATTAGATCATTTGTGCTGTGTGTTTAATAGCTATGACCACTTTTTGCATTTCTATGGTTTTATTCTTTAATGGTCACTCGCAACAGAATAAAACAGAGAAGCCAAATAGAGAAACACCAAAAGAGACACCAAAAAAATTCTCAAAACAACTATTTGACAGTTGCCCCTAATCTTGTTAAACTTTTTTATTTTGTAAAATGTGTACTGATAAGTATTCCTAGAATCTTACAAGTAATCTCTTTGCAAGTTTTTGGAGACAATAGAATTTCAAGACAAACTATGGTGTTATATCATGCTCACAAGCAGGACATGATGTTCCATTCAGGCAGACATCTGATTAATCGCATTGGCCTTGAAAGATTCTGGTAATATAACAGTTTTATTTTTCTCCATACTCTCATTTACCTGATATTCGCTATTTACCTATATTAAATGCAAATCTAAATTAACCACTGTCATTTAAAAATGTTCCTGTGTTGAGCTGTTAATCAAATATTTTAAATATATCTTTTTTTGTGATAAAACCCTGCCTAACAGTGTGACACAGAAACATTCTTGACACTCATGTAGAGCATACATTCAGTACCACTGCTGTGCTAGTATTTATTGATAAAACTGTTCTTTTCACAGTTTACAGTCAAGGGTTTCAGCTTAAAAATCACGGTGTGCTTACAGTATGTGTACTTGTATGCAGACAGGATTCTACATCTGGAAAAGAAGTTTGGGAACCGAGACTGCTGTATGTACATGTTGAAACAATCAGAGGTTAGTGTAGCTCACCGTAATAATATTTACCCAAGACTACCCCTGCAGATTTTTTTTTCCTTTTTTTTTAATTTCCCGCTGCTACAATAGCAGTGAGATTTTTTTGCATTAAGGTCCTAACTAGCTCGAGTAAATGGAGCAGTTTGCAATTAGTTTTCAAAGTACTTATCTCATTAAAGTAAATGAATTATTGATTTAACGACACTCATGCTTTTAGTGTGAGGCGCAGTGCTATTATGACTCTTTCTGCTGCTTAAAAGGGCAACGTCCATCTTTTGTGAAAACTTCCATTTCTTTCCGTAGTTGTTGTTATTTTTGCACCTGTCCTCAGGCTATTATTGAGTGGTATAGTTAACCGTCTAATTGCTGTATTGAGCGTGAGTGGTGTATTTTGGCGTACTTCCGTAAACACATGCTGGAAAGTAACATGCTCAAATACAAAATCTGGGAGTCTCATATAAGAAATAGCTAGTGGCAAATAAAAGTCTTTTATTTTCTATACTAGTCCTTATCATGCATAAATAGCTCAATTGATAGATACATTAACACTCTCTTTGGGTTATACAGTCAAATTCTAAATAGTAAAGGAAGGTGTAATACAGAACCACTGTTGATACTGCTTTAATCTTTCATTGGTGTTGAAATTCATTATGAAAAAAATTGGATTACTCTCATTCATGTCATATTAAGGATATAAGAAAGATCTGGATTTTCTTCTCTTCCAAGGATTGTAACATATTACTCACTGACAACAGTAATTCTTACTTAAGCTACTAATCAGCCTGTCAGGTGGGGAAATTAGGTTGCAGTGTTGCATAATGTCATAATCTACCTTCGTGTTCCATGGTGTGTTTTGTTTTCCATCAGGCAGGTGCTTTACAGCTGTCAGCTGAAATGTCAGACTTGTAACGTGTGGCGGGGAGTGCGTCCTCCTAAAGTGTTGTAATCTGGGCACTTAGCAGGCCAAAGCAATCATCATTAGTCTTGTTCGGTGACTGATTTCTCCGTCAGGCAGTATAAGATGATGGAAAACAGAAATACTGTGAGAGATGAAGGGAGGGTATGAATGGGATACTTCTGGACATGTGGAATGGTGCCTGGGACTCTGGACTCCTGACTGGAAGTCTGGGGGGTTCAGATCCTAGGTGGAGACAACTGTTCCTGTACTGCCAAGCAAGATGGTGCTGCAACAAACACAACTGTGCAAACAGGCCCCAAAAATGGATATAAGTGAATATACAGTAAAATATGCAGGTCATTGAAAGTCACTTTGGATAAAACCACCAGTTGGAATGATGTTAATAATCTTTTTAATTTATACCAGACCTGCCCCCGGATTCCTTTAGTCCTAAATACTGATACTATAGCTCAGCTATAGTGTGACAAACAGTAGCATAACCCCCAAGAGTCCTCAACTTTGTGCAGCTGTGTTAATCTAATCGGTTCGTAGCCCAAGTTGAGTGGAGAACAGATGGCTCTAAAATGGCGTCCAAGAAAATAACCCACAGCTCATGTGTCCATGTGCTATACTGTACTTAAAAGGGAGAAATACACAGTAAAAATATCTGGCAAGGTAGATTAACATTTTCTGAAAGGAACTATAGTTTACATAATTGTGAAAATATTTATTCACCAGGCAAAGTTTTTCAGTCATGTATATTTGCATGTATTTTTAGATAAGGGCTGCAGGTCATTTCATTTTAACATTTGTTGAGAGCAGCATCATCTGTGTAGGATCAGTTGTTTTACAAACAGATTACTACTTTCTCTCCTAAATATATACAATACATCTATGCAGTAGTGTTTGTTTTAGAAATTCAGTGTGCAAAGGTTGAATGCAGTGTTTTGGGATCCAGAATTCACTCCACATGTAGTGGTTTCGTGTCTTGTAGTAATATATTTATGTCTTTTAAGCTATTGCCTATTTGTCTACCACAAAACTGGTCATTAAAATTAAAGAAGCCACGCAGCTTCAGTTGATATTCTCTAAACAGTGGAAGTGTTTTATTCTTTTAAAAATTGCATGTATTCAAGCTGGTGATAAGACAAGTCACATGATGTGTGACTGTTTCCACAGAAATATTAGTTCTATAAAGAGTAAAAATTAGACATTTAAGTAACACTTAGAAAAGACATCTACAACATGTTAGATATTTTAGGATGTGTTGTTGTAATAACTGATAAAACATTAAATGTATAAGTTATTGCCAATGCAAAGAAGAAAAACCTTCTACTGAGCAAGAGTGCAGCTTCTGAAAGAGTAAGAGTGAGTGACAACGCGTGGCTTTGTTTGTGCAGTAAGACCACCTTAGTCTTTGTCTTCTCCCTGTGGGCATCTGTATTGGTTTGTAGCCTGACTATTTAATAAAACATGAGATGCTACAGAAGAAAAAAAGAAAAAAAAGGAGAGAATAAGAATCGATTAAGTTAATGAAAAGAGATAAATCAGTTCTGAACTTCAGAGATTGCTCACCTTCGCGGTAGCATGAGCTCAAATTGATAGAAAATTAGTTCCAATGGACAAAAGTAATAAACACTTCCCTTTGTGTGATTTAAAAAAGACTTTAAGTGTTCGCTTTTAGAATGCAACTTACTGCATCATGACTTAATTGGAGAGTATTTAAGAGGTGCTTACTCTAGTGCATTCACAGTGAACATCATGGGGGTTATAAAAAAGGGAATGGTAATGTATGAGCCTTATGGTAGATTTCAATTTTTTGGAAAACCTGAAAGTGGCTGGAATACAGGTTTATGTTGTGACATTTTCTCCAGTGTTTTTTTCCCCTTTTAAGTGGAAGAAAGCACATTTCTAATGTCTTACTGTTGTAAGACATGTAATGGGATGCATATTGTTAAATTGCTGTACAACCTTGATTTTTAAAAGGACAGTTTTAATATGCCACTACCCTGTCACTGCCACTGTGTCAATTTCAAACACACTGTAGGGGGTCAGCATTATGTACAAAATTCTGAGCTGGTCCACAATCCTTTTCAGCTGGTTTTAAAGATGAAAATGTATTTGATTGAATATATGCGGGGTGTCTGAAAGACTTATACACCTGTTAATCCAAACTGTCAAAGCATTGCTGCAGAGGCAATAACACTTTGGAGAAATAGATGTATTGGAATTTTCCTGCGAAACCCTGAATCTATGGAACACCATCCCAAAATCCACCAATCCAGTCCACGTTTCTGTGCTTCTTGTGTGGCCCTTGTGCTGCACCACAGGCCAGTGTGAAACAGCACAAGGTAAAAAGCCCCAAAACACCCCTGATTCACTCACCCTGTCTCCTGGCAGGGGGGAAGGAGTGTGACTGAAACTGAAACCTTTTTTTGATCTGAAATTATATTTAGCATGGCGAGCCTCCCTGGTGAATTAATTAAGCGGCGAGAGAGAGGGGTACAGCTCTGCCTCCTTAGGCTCGGGAGCTATAATTTATCCTGCCAGCACCAGAGCATGGTGAGCAGGTTAAGTCACAGATTAAGGGTTACGTGCCTGGATCGAATTAAAGGGTGGGTGGCTGCTCATTAGATACTGGTTCCTGCAGCGCTTGGAAGAAAAACCCCAAACAAGAAAACAAATATGATGCTGAACGGTCAAAGAAGGGTGAAGATTTTTTATCAGGAATGGGCCAGCGGTCCTTGTCTACAGGACACTTTATTGTAGCACATCTGCAGGGTCCTTTTCACTTTATGAAAGATAACTCAGAGTCTCCCTTCTTTCTTTTCATTAAGAAGAATTAAGTGTTGATGGTAATTACAAAGATTTAGAAAAAAAGAGCTTTAAAATGTCATTTCATTACCACCCCTTAGTGTTACTTCAGGTACTGTACATTTATTTTTGCAGGCTTTCATTTTGTTATGCTTCACTATTTTTTATACTCTAATAAACTGCAGTAATATATTCTTTTATGAGGAGTTCTATTAAATGATAGCCTTAAAAGTTAAAGTCATCTTTGTGATTTATTCCCCCGACATGAAATCAAGCCACAGTTTTGTAAAACTAGAGCAAATTTATTTGTGTTGGACAGTGCTTTAACAAATTTCAGTCCAGATTCCAAGTCCAAGGTTTAAGTGGAGCAAGACACACTGTTCTGATTTTTGTAATAAAAATAGTAGAAATGTAACAATTTAAGACAGAGTTATGTGTCCAAATTGAGAGAATATGTGAGAGAGCTCAGTGCTTTCCCTGACTTTCTCAGCAGCCTCCATCACTGAAACTTTCTCAGGTCTGACCTTTCCAATAATTAGTAAGAGAAACAAACCCCAGGTCAGTATGTGACCCAGTACAAGGTCCTTCTAAACAAGCCATCCCCTTGGAATTGTAGCTACGGCATTTCTTTCTTCGTTTCAATTAACCTGAAACACCAAGAGCAAGTACGGTTTTGAAGATTGATTAGCCAATGTTGTAATTATGCTTATTTTTCATGGAAATTAACTGGCTGATCACTAGAAATTGATTTGCAGTGTCCTAAAGTTGAGTAGATCATCACAAATCACATTGGTTCCCTTTTCTTTTTTTTTCTGGAGTAGGCAAAAACAAGGACATCTGCAGTTTGGGAAATACGATAAACCTTGCAAATGAGTACAAGAGAATGGGTTAGAATCCTTCTGTCTCCATCAAATGTGCTTCATTTTTATTTTAAATACATAGCCAGTTTATTAAAATAGTTACATTCAGTAATATTTACATGGGAACACAGTTGATCTTATACAGTATCTCTTCTGTATATCAGCAAACTTACATTAGCAGACACTTTACAGTATGTGTGCTGCTTTGAGAGCTGATTTAAGGAGGAAAGCAGTTTAGCAAAAGCACTGGAGGGAAGTTAATCTGGAGATAAAAGATATCATTGAATAAATGTATATTTCTGGAAGCTGTTTTTTTTTCTTTATTTACTTTAACATCTGTGTTGGGTCACCATCAAGGAAGCCACAAATTTGTGTTTCAATTCTCAGCTCGAGTTGGTCACCCACTCGTGAGCAGTGGTAGGAATTTGAAGCAGGGTAATTAGCTAAGACTGTCAGATAATTAGGAAGGCTGCAGCTAATTTTGGTCATAACCTCTAATGATAATGACACGAACAAAACCAATGGAGTACAGAAATGTGTGGGACTTGCTGAACAGCATGTGCTGAATTGGCTTATTTCAATTAATTTCAGTTTTAATACAGAAGCAAAGCACAGTTATAGCCATGCTTTAATAACTGGAGTAGCTCTGCAGAACGCATTACCTCTGCTGATGCAGGTCCTCTTATATGGCAAAGTGCGGCAATATTGAATCTTAGATCACTTCTTTCTTTAGTATGAACTTGATAAAACCATGCTGGACCCTGACATAGTCCCATCAGAGACATCTGAGGCTATGTTCTCTATTCAGTTCAGGGAATATTTTCTTTTCCTAGAGTATTATGCACTCTAAAGTTTTTGTAAGCAGAAAGAACTTTTTCCTGGCCTCCAATAGTTTCGGAGTATTTGCATTCTGCTAAGAGCTGAAGCATTCTTATGTGATCTCAGTCTCTTTCTTTTAATACCTCTTAGTACTCTCGCTGTTTTTCAAGGTGCTGCAATGCTTTCAATTTTAGCATGGCAAATGAATGCTGGCACTGTTGGCTGCTGAGTTTGCACAATGTTGTCTGTGGCTGTTTCGTAATTGCTCATAAGCTGAGGTACAGTACAAATAAAAGGAAACAGGGCAAGTCTTTAGAAATATACAGGTACACGTTTCTTTTTGGATGAACTATGAATTTCTGTTTTTTCCCTTGTTCACAGGACAGCAATATCCCAAACTCATGCTGCCTTCTTGTCAGCAGGGTTTAATGTTAGCTAGTGGACACCACAGAATACTCCTATTCTCCTGAATTCAAAACAAACCATATCACTCAGGAGTTACAAGTGAAAAGTCAATCCCTTAAATATATTGCTGTCTGCCACAAAAAAATATTGACACTAAAACCTTTTTTGTGTTTTCTTTGGGGGTAGTGATGTTTTATAGCAAGCTTGCCTTCATAGCAAGTGATACCATTTAAATAGATTCTTATTTTTTCCCTGTTTTTAAACCAAAAGAAATACAATCTAAAGCCCTCTTGATTTGATGTTTTATCAGCTTCCAGAAAAAAGACAATATGTTTCTGAAGTCAGAAAATTTTCCACATTTTAGAAAGAATGGAAGATTCACTTCACTATGTATTTCACTATGCTCTGTTAGAGGCTTAAAAACAAATTAACAGACGTACTGTAAATGAAACATCCAGTGAAGCCTGTGAATCATATTTACTCTATTAATTTACCAATTGAAATATATATGTAAGGGAAAGTTATTTGTATATCTCTTCTGTTGTGCAAATAGGCAGGTGGTCCAGCTGAAAAGAGACACTGTGAATCAACATACCGTAGTCAGCAGTCATAAGAATGGATTCAGTAGAACTATCCAGGGTTAATGTCGATATTACACATGCATGTAGACAGCATTTCTGCCCAGTCATCATTCTCTGAAACAGAGGCTAGAAAACAGAATAATTCATTAATTTAGTTCTCTGCACTCTATTTAACAGGCATTTATGCTGAGAATGCACGTACAAGTATAAAGGTTTGTTCAAATAATTAAAAAGCTTGAATACTGTACATTCTTGTCTAGTCATTTCACCTTTATTTTTTTTAGGAGATATAATACTGTGTCTGCTTGGGATGTTGGAAGTCCAGTTCCTATTTGCACAATTTATCATGTTCGGGTCAATATATATATTGTACAACTGGACTGAAGTTCAGTTAAAAACAATAACAAAAATACAAAAATTTTTTTGGAACTTTGATGTTGCTTTAAAGTTGTTGAAAGATAGCAATTTGACAAATGTTGTTAGGCTTAATTTAATAGGATACTGTATTTGATATTTTTCTGGGGAAAAACCACTCATTTCTTTGTGGTCATTGCTGTAGATGGTGAATACAAATCTAAATAAAATCTAGTCTTGTCACAAAAGGTGTTCAATTTTACAGCCTGAAAAGAATATTAATAATGTAAATCAAAACAAACGATTGTATCTAGAATGCAAGTCCCACCAAAACATGCTGGCCCAAGAAAGGAAAAGAGGCAAAACAATGTTCTTTCAGCCTGATGAGACAGCAGTTAAGCCAAGAGTAATTTTTACTCAATATGCCAATACTGAACTGGGAAATCTCAGAATTCTGGTCCAATAATCCAGCTGTATTGACAAAATAATTATTAGAGGAATAGATGATAATGAGTTGATTAGTAATCAAATAACCACCAGCTTCGAAATACAGTATGATAAATGGATGGGGATGGGCAGAGAAGGAGAGGGCAGATCAATAGGTGCAAAAAGTTTGGGTTTTCACTTGTCGTGAATTCTTTCAGCATGCCAAGGATGCAAATATTAAGTATAATAAATATCCATGTGGTCTCATACAAAAAAACAGGGGTCCTAATTGAACAGGCCTTGAAGGTGAAAAGCATCTGACCAGACGTTCATAGTTTTTGCACCAGCAATCTAGCCATCCATGTGCCCATAAGCACAAATTAAGCTGCAAATGACTGTAACCAAGTGCAACCTTTTCATGAAGCTGATGCTCCATGTTCACTAACATGTCTGCATCGTCTTCTGGTTCAGACATGAGTGATCTCTCACCTGGATTACTGTGACTTCTTCCTGATAGGCCCTCCACCTCACATTCTCCACCCTTTCCAACTTATTCAGAATTCTGTTACTCTTCTGGTCTTTCACTATGTCATCTCTCTTATGCCTCACCACTACTCAAGTCCCTCCATTGGCATCGTATCGCTACATGCATCCATTTATAAATAATTATTAGTGTCCATCACTATCATAACCACTCTGTCCATGTCCATCTCGAGTTCCTCATCTCCCCCTACTGTCTGTGCTGTTCCTTCTCTCCCTTCCTTCTCATGCTTGTCTCAGTAGTGGTGTTAGAAATAAAACGTGCAGTCCCTGACCACCACCTGTATCTTCTTAAGACTTGTCTGTTAAAACAGCAACCTTGATCTCTCTCATGCTGCAGTGAATTGTTTCCACCAGCTCGTAATGTACTCTGCTAAATGGCCTTCTTTCTTTGGTGTTATCAGTGATTCCTACCTACTGTATATGCTGTTAAGTGGTACATTTTTATTGTTTTTACTCTTCTCTATGCTATAATGCATATTAACATGTGCCTCCCACACTGTTTTGTTTTTCCTATGTTACTTATCTTTTCTTTTATTGTAGTTTTATAACTGCATTTGAATTATATATATTTTATGTATGATTATATATTCTGTAAGTTCTGGCTAAGTATATTTGTTAAGCAAATAAGTAATAGTCTCAAGCAGATTCTTAACGTGATGGACTACTCTTACGAAAGTAACCTAAATATGACCTATGGGTTTCTATGAAGATGTCACAATTACCTATGAAAACCTTTAAGCTATTTTCAACAGGGCGAACTAGAAATATCAGAGAGAAACAAGGGAGCGTCAACAGTATAAAATTAAATAATAATGTTAGGTCTCTTGTATGAAATAGAGATTGATAATAGCATTTAATCTAATACTGTGCCAGTGGTTCTAATGCAGGAACAAACAATAATGATTACTTTTGCTTTTCCTCTGTCCAATGTGAAGTGAGGGAAATGACCTATAGCTGGTTGCATAGTGCTATCTTAGACTAATTTGAACTACTAGATTGTCTTAATCTGCTCATTTAGACTGGTATAACACAAGATAGTCAGTTGAATAAAAAATAATACTAATTCTTTTCTAAAAAAGTAGACTCCTTAGGCTAACAGTTTAGATCTGTGTTTCCATGGAAACCATTAACAGTCAAAAGTCATGGCCCTTCACTGTTTGCTTTGGCAATGTGAAAACTGAGGCATAGGAAGAAATGTACTTGAAATCTAAGCTTATTTAATAAAGTTACAAAACTTTGTCAAGACAACAACTGATGCACTTCACTTAAATTTATGATTTAAAGGTTGACATTTCCATTTTAGTTTATATTGTAGCACTCTCAGGTTCACATGGGTATGCGCCCTCACCGTTGCCGCCTCAGGTTGGCCCCCCCACCGCTGAGGACTCAAACCCGGGCCTCCGGCACCACTCAACAGGGACCCAGCCAGCTGAGCTCAAGGGAAATCTCCCCTCAGCCCGGCGGCTGAGGTCCCAACTATTCACAGGGAAGGGTGGTGACATCACTGCACTGGGAAGCCGGCTCGAACAACCTGCAATGTCGGCCATATGTGTTACAATATTGTATTTTATTTAATAATGTAAAAAGATATTTACATAAAAATGTGGTGTTTTGGCATATTTTTTAAACTCTGATTAATTTCTAAGGGTCCTTTCTGTTTCCTTACTGATTTGCAGTTTATAATTTAAATTGTAAACATTTTGAAGTTGAATAAACACCTTGCAGACTAAATACATCCATAAATAATTGATAGTAATCAATGCTTTTATTTTTATAATCAATATTAAGTCCTTTTATAAGAGGATCTTATGTATAAAATGTAAAACACTTTACATTTAGGAGGAGACCCATTTAATTTACTACTGAAGTGTAGCACCTGCCTGGCTGATTGTCAGCACCTATTATGCACCAGCAACACAGCAGATGAGGTAGAGAACTGAGATACTGCTTCATCAATGAGACTAAGGGAAACTTAACAGACCAGCCCAGAGTGGAACTAAGCCAAGACTCCCTTTCTTTTTGTGCCATGGGATCTTTAATGATCAAGCAGCTGGAACCTTGTTTTAACTTCTCATACGTACTATACTGTAGGCATTAGATTGGAAATTCTTGTCTGGTAGTAAAGAGTGCTACCTGTAAGTCCACAAGCACCACTTACAGCAGTAATCTGGATTTCCTTGGGGATCTTCCATCCCAGTACTGACCAGACGCAGCCACAACATCAGACTACAAGCTAGTAACACATTTCTAAGTTGAAAATGTACAGCACTGTTCCGAGAAACACGGATACTGTTCAACCAGCATCAGTCATGTCTATTTGTTTTTTCAGCTGTCTTTATTTTCTTAGATTGCACTGTGAAGCTGAGCCATCCACAGGGAATCGTTAGGCACTTTCAGATATTTTCACAGCAGTTTTCAGTGGTTGGCTTGAGTTTCACAGGAACAAACAAAGACTTCATAGTTCAGGACCCAAGCCAGTGTTTTACATTAGGTTTAATAAGGGTGGGTCCTAAAACAGAGCTGTTAACCTTTTCTGTTTTTAATTTTGCCCTTTAATGGATACTTACCGGTGATGATTCCAGAAAACAGTCCTGTAATAATGCCCTTTGCAACATTATACCATTCCAAGGGGCAGGATATTTCTGCTGATGTGTATCACTACTGTACGTGGCCACCAGCCATGTTTGTGTTTTTCATTCCAGTGATTGACCGAAATGTTATTCACAATATCACTGGATTGTGAGATTGACTAGGCATCTATAAGTCCAGTCTGTTGACAGATAGCTTAACCCACCATTCTTTTGGTAGACTAATTTAACATTAAAGTAAGCTGGCGATTGTAATTCATCTTCAAGCTTCTAGCCCCTGGTCTGGAAACAAATAATGGGACCATTGCATAGGGTGTAAATGATTCATATGAAAATGAATACTGAAAATCAAAGCATCCTAGAACAGCCTGCAGGTAGTTCAATACCAAGCAATGAAATGCTTTCTCGGCATCTAAAGAAAGTACTACACAAGAGACAAGTTCATTAAGAGGTTAGATCCAAAATATGGAAGAGGCACTGTATGGTATTAGAACTCACCCAAACTCACCCTTCAGAAAGCCTGTTTGGTCATGATGTGTTAAGTGACATTTTTCGACCAGTTTCTAACCTGACAACTAACCTTCAGAAATTGTTTTACTGTATGTTTGAGTTTAACAGCAATATTGTCTTGTAGCTAGAATATTCTAATGAGTGACATTTTTTAAGAAGCAAAATAAGAGTTTTGAGAGATCAACTGTACAGCATTATGCACTAAAGGCTTGAAATGTCCACACATTGCAAAAGCAGAATGAGTGGAATGTCATCTAAATCAGCAGAATTCTAGTTCTGCACAGACTGAGCAGTTGGCTTAAGGAGACAACTGAGAAGATTTTAGTGAGTTTAAGAGTTATTTGATCATGACCAAATCTATACTGGCAGGAGATGTGAATGAGTGTCTTGTGAATCTTCTTTAACCAGGTTAAAAGAGTAAAATAATATCACTACCCTTGATTTAATCAATAGAAGGAAAATAAATTGAAAAGAGGTGGTTTTTGGAGATTTGAAAAATGTGTATTTCCTATTGCAGAAACAAAAGGGCAAGCACAGAAAAAAAATCAGTTGTTGTCAACCCATTGCAAAATCATGCATCATGGTAGATATTCTATGTCAAAATTACAAATAAAATAATAAAACATTGAAATAAATATTAGAAGAGTAAATATTGAATAAATGCACGTTGAAATAAATATAATTTATTTTCAATATTGATTGTCCTAAAATACTGAAGGCATTACCAGCATTGTTCAGACAGTGAATAATGTAAGACAGCACATTCCTCTTCTCTAACACAACAGGAGAATATATCTCAAACAGTGTGACATCCCCCTAAAACTACAAACCTTCGTTATTTTTCAGATTGGCTGTGAATGAACAAGGAAAGTTTCAAGGTTAATTTTGAGTTAGTATGTGTCTTTTTCTGCAGAAGGAAATGTGTGTTCAGACACTGTTCTTGTCTGCTCGTCAGACAGCGACTCATGAGGTCCCCGCTATGCATTTCAAAATCAATTCCCGCAGAAATCCCATAAAGGATGTTGTCTTTATGTCATGAGGACAAATTAACCAAGCTTTCTTGATCCCAGTGCAAAACAAAAAATAGGCACCATTGTTGCAAAACAGCCCTCCTGAATGTTAATGAATGACTTATTTGCAGGAAAGGTACTTTGTTTTTCCATATATAAAATTCAACAGCTTTTTTTTTTCTTTTCCATTTTTGTAATGCAAAAGGCAAAACACTTGGTAAACATAATTCGTACTCCAAGCATACTCTTTACAAAGAATATATTTAAAAAGGGCTCTTCTAATGTTGCAACAAGTACCCATTAAGGAACAGTGTGGAATATTTCTGAGCTTTAACAAGGTATCAGGGAGTTAGAAGTTGTGATTTAGCAGGAGCTCCTCAGTACATTGCATAGAGTAGGATTTCTCAAGTGTATTTGCTATTATTTTTTTATTATTAGTTTGAATGACTGGGACTGATGACCTTCTAGGTATTCTGTTATTAAACCACCTCCAGACGGCTGCCTTACACCAGCCTGACAGAAAATTTACCAGCAAGATCTTCTCATAAAATAGAACTTTCCCTGCACAGTAATGATGACAGTGGCCTTATTGCTGTGGACTTGTGGCATCCAGTGTAGCGATCAGCAGATACCTCCTTGGATTCATCCACCTGGAATACTGTGCAATTCAAATACGTTTTTTTTCTCCTTCAGTGCCCTATTCTGGAAGACAGCTGTTCAAACTTATTTGCCCCTACACAAACCTGCTGTCTTCTGAGGCCCAGATGGTAATTATAGATTTTCCAGAAGCTGGCAACCCTGGAAAAAAGCATTTTGTTTGTTTTTTTTTCCCCAAGTAAAGAGGTTGTTCATCATTGTTCCAACATTAAAATTTTCTTTGGCTGCTTCAGGTAGGTAACATCTGTGGCAGGTGGAATATGCAGAGCTCTAGTCCAAAAAATGGAGTGCCATGTGATAAACAGAGTGTGTGTGGGCAGCACAGTGGGGAGCAGACTGTGGGCAGTCATGGAACAAGAGAGCACAGCAGAGGAGTTTCTAGTCAAGGAGTGGAAATCTGGACATACTCTATCAGCAACCTCTCATTCCCAAATCCAGTCCATGTTTTCACATGTGTGAAAGACGGAGTATTGCAGAATACTGTATGCGCCTGAGGGCTCTGAACCTAAAATCAAAAGATAAGTCAGATCCCTGACTCATTAGGCTCTGGTTGTCAATCAGGTATACTATAACATGTTAATAGTTCTTCTGGATGTGGGTCAGTCTTCTTAGTCTATGGGAAATATTATAACTCATATTGCTCGTTGGAGTTAAAAACTACCATCCATTGCATGGCATATGCTATGATGGCAGACGTTTACTTATAAAGCCTACCCTGAAAATGTTTATTTTTGAGCTGCCACCTTAAATAGTATTTCTTATTTCTTTAGCTTAACTGGTACTGGTTTTTAAATGTTGTCAGTGTCTTCGGCAGTCTTTTTTTGTCTTTTAATTGTGAAAAAAGTGGTGATGAAAGAGTAAATCAGTAATGTCAACCCAACAGTTCATTCTCTAATGCAGTATTAAAATTGCATTGTTCACTCATTAAAACTTTTCAGTCTTCTTCTTCTGGGAATTCTTAATTTAAATAGAACTATTCAAAAAAAAGAAACTGGTGATTTACTGATACAATCCATTTGAGCTCAGCAGAAGAAATCCCACTTTACGAAAATCGCGTTATATTCTTAATTTATGTGCTCAATTAAATTTAATAACAGGTTTCCTATTAGCAAGGGGAAGCACTGTAGGATAATTAATATATCAGATATATTTGCAGAGGCAGTCACTGCTGGAGATATAATAGGAAAACAGCGGTGGATCTGTGTGCTTTAGTGCTGCCATTTTCACCCTGACACTTGAGCATTACAGTACAGTACATTTCTGTTCAGCCAATCACAGCAGTTTGGGGTTTTTGACTTACAATAATGAATTCTGGATAGACTGTACACAATGATAGTAGCCCTGTAACTGTGAACTTGTGGTGGTGAATCCTTAATTCAGCTGTGATAGCAAGGAACTATCCATATTTTTATCATCAAGGATTAAACCTTAAGGGTTTAACTGGGGACTTTGATATAGTTGGAGAGAACCACAAACTAATATGTATTGTGTCCTTACTGTATGTACACTTAAAATAATAACAATAAAAACATGCTGTATGGCTTGACAGGAATAAATATACGTGCTGCACTTCACATTGTTGCCTTGCCCGGTTAACCTACTTGATTTTGGAATATAACACAAAGTATTACGCTCATACCGAGACATATTCAGGAACCTCAAGCAAAGAGGGATGTGGAGGCCAGTCCTCTCATTTATTGAGAAATCCATATCTTTATTTACACAACCTGTTGTGTTTTTATTGAGTCATCCTGCTCATCGGTTATATAAAAAAAAACCTCAATGAAATGTTGAATAAAATTCACAAAAATATGCTTAGAATGTATCTATAAGGAAGAGTGGTCCAATTGGGCCAAATGAAATGTCAACTTAGTATACTTAAGTGCTGGTATAAAACTAACAACACCATGCATTTCACTCTGGTTTGGTAGTTGCAGTTTTAAAGTAAGGTGTTATGCTATTTACAGCTCCTACTGCCTGCACTGCAGATTGGTTTGAACAAAACTGCTAATCAAACTTGTGGACAGGAAATAGCTGTTGGCAGGCTTCTGACGAGTTCTGAGTAATTCATGCAATGTCATAAACCTTTTTGTTCAATGATGCAGAGTAAGGCAACTGTTGCAATGCAAACGCTTATTAAACATTGTTTCCTGTTTGTGCATTTTTTCAGCTAAGGCCAATAAATTGCTCATGACCTCCAATGGCAGTAGGGGGCATTTCACTCATGGCAAAAGTACCAGGAACACCGAAAAATCTTCGCTTCAAGATGTTCCAGATTGCTTATGCAATGTGATGATGATGCATCATTATGGTTGATCAAATTTACCTAGTCAGGGATCAAATTTTCTTATTGAAATAAGAAGAGTAGCAGAAGAAGAGTAAATGTCACGCCATGTCATTTTCCAAACCGCTTTATACCATACGGTGTCGCGGGAGGTCGGAGCCTACCCGGCAAGCAACGAGCTCAAGGCAGGGTACACCAGTCCATCTCATGGCAAGTGTAAGCCAATCATACATGGGGACAATTTGGAGGTCACAGTAAAGGCCGAGGGGGGAATTTGGCCCGGACACTGAGATAACTCCCTACTCTTATCGAGAAATGCCCGGGGATCTTTAATGACCACTCAGAGTCAGGACCTCGGTATAACATCTCATCCGAAAGACGGCGCCCACTACAGTATAGTGTCCCTGCCACTATACCGGGGCATTAGGACCCACACATACCGCAGGGTGGGCGCCCCCCGCTGGTCCCACTAACACCTCTTCCAGCAGCAACCATAGTTTCCCAGAAGGTCTCCCAAACAGGTACTGACCAGGCTCCACCCTGCTTAGCTTCAGTGGGTAGCCAGTTGAGAGCTGCAGGGTGATATAGCGGCTGGCTAGAAGAGTAAAATAACATAAGGAGTGTAAATAAGAAAAGTAAAATAAGAGTAACATAAACAGGTTCCAGAGAGAAACACAACCCTTACAGCTGCATGCTACTGTTTTAAAATAGCACATAATTATACATAAGATCCTGCAAACCTATATATCACTGTGTAAAATTTCACCTTGTCAAAATGCGTCTTTCTTCATATTTTCCATTGTTAACTTGCAGGGCTCCTGCACTCGTGTTTTCAAATGTTTAGAAAGATTTTAGAATGTGCCTTTCTGGGAATGAATTCTGGGAATTGTTTACCAAGAAGGTAGGAAGTTATCTCTTCATATGCACCCTGATCTATTTTGTTCAAACTACAGAATTTAACTGATGGACTTGGAAAGAGATCCCAGAGCAGCTCTTTTCCTACTCTTCGTCTCCGATAACAGAGTGATGACATCTCATCAAAAATGTAGGTACAAAGCTACTAACCAGCAAGTTATGAGTCAGTAAGTCTGTTATTGATTACATGTCCACATCATTTGCCAGAGTCCTTTGTTTCCTCAAACATGCACAGTTCAACATCAGTGGCAAGGAGTCTGGCCCTTCAGCTAGAGCCAACAGCAGTTCAGCCACAGGGAGCCTCTGAATTTTCACTCATATACAGCCCCCCCGGACAGACAATACACTGTGTCCGTTTATAATGAGACACCCAGCAAAGCAAGTCCATCTGCTTCCATCTTCCTGATTTCATAAATATACTGTAACATGATTTAAAGTCTGTTTTTCTAGCAGAATGTATGGACATATGCAAGATATAGTATCAGACTAATTCCTCACTGAATGAAGCATACAAACGGGACGTTTTTTTGGCACTTTCACATTTTTAAAACATATTTACACAGCATGTTTTAGAACTATATAAAATGAAGGCCGGGGAATGGCTCACTTTCTGTCTTCTTTGTTGAGATCCATGGCAAAGCCAACAAAAGAATGATGTCTTACAGTTGTTGAGGACGGTTCACATTATGAAAGCAATATAATCAAACTATAGTCTAGCACTGAGATTCAAATGAATCATGTGAGCATATTTTGCTTAATTCCTTTTGCAGATTAATTATTTTGGAGTGATGTGTTTTGTGCCTCACCCACAATAATTTACATTTGCGCTGCATGCTTTCATGATACAGAACATGCACAAACTGTTCATTTCTGGATCTATAAACAGACGTGGCTTATTGTTTAAGATAATGTACTTCCAGGATTTCAGCCCATGACCTTTTTTTTCTGCAAAAGAGGCATTATTCTAATTGTTGCTAATGCGTATAAAATAGAGAAAAGGGCAAGGAGGGGAAACACTTGTTATTCTGTACTTCACTCGTCAGCGATGTTGCTTCGCCAGGCATTGGCAGACAGGCAGGTGGCACTTATGCTAACACTTATGCCACACAGGGAAAGGTGCCTGCTGGCAGACTGTTCAAGAAAAAAAAAGGAAAAAAAAAAGAAAAAGGACAGAAAAAATAGAGAATGATGGAGTACGTTTGAATGGTCAGGTAGTTAATGCTTTATGAGATTGCCTGTAAAGTGTGCCTGAGATGGGAGACGGAGTGCAGTGTGTGCATTATTAAGCTACATAAATCTGGAGGCCTAGTTTTCCCTGCCTGTGTTCGTACTTAATTACCTGGGCCCTAGTGCTCACCTCCAGCACTTCCCTAATGGCTTCCTCCTTACAGCATCGCTCACACTGGGGCCAGCTGGCAGGGAGGCCAGGGGCAGGCAGCTTTCATTATCATAAGAATTCTCAATCGGAATTCAGCCACTAGTCAGGCGGTTAACCCTCTGAGGTGCTGTGCAAAATTTTTCCATGCGTATATTAAACACCAACAGTCAAGAAGGGTGGAATGCCAAACATTGTACTCCAGCGCGCTGCATGTATGAACACAAAGAAACCATAAAGAAAAAGTCCTGTTTTATTTTTCTCTAGCGCGCAGCTTCCAAGTGTGAAATGAATGCGGTGAAATTGTTTGAGCACATAAATTATAGCATTTTATTGCCAAACAGTAGACTGTGTGCATAATTTTCTTGCTTTTGCAAACATTGATGATGCATTTCTCTACATCTTTGCCATATTGTTGTACGTGACTCTACAGTTCCTTATACAGCATTTCTTCTAATCTTTTTGGATAGTGTAGACCTTTTTGTATGTCATAGATATGTACATTTACATTTACAGTATATGTTCTCTACATATGGATGCCAACCAACATTGATTGACAGTTTTCCAGAAGAAAAGATTCTACAGGCCTGATTGGTTTAAGTATATGTAGTGGTACAAACTACTGGAGTCGTGGACATGTCAGTACAGAATGGGTATGCCAATCCATTAGGAAACAGACGCATGATTATAAGTTAAAACCTTTCCTTTCTCAGCACATTTTTTCACATGGAACCCATGGATCTAAAATACATCCAGTGTTTTGAATGAAAATACAATAAAACTAATTCTATTCTTTTCACTATAATCATTCAGTAAGGCTAGCATTATTCCAGACTAAAGTCTAGAAAAATAAAATAAAATGAAAACACTGTTGTTAAAAAAAGAAAACCTTGTTTTGGTTAGTGATAATTTGCAGACATTAACCTGCCACTAGAGGCTGTTAAGGCCTGTAATATTTATATATAGACATAAGGGGTGATAATTAGTTAATTAATGAGATTATTAGTGGTGTTTAAGTCCACATTCTCACATGGGGTGTAATTAGTAATGCTTGGGGATGAAAAGGATTTCCATTGCTTAATCAGTGATTAGTGATTGGGTTGGGTGTTTAATAGGCTACAGAAGAGTTCTTTTGGTGGTAAAACATACAAAGTCTCTGCAATAAAACTCTCTGCGCTGCCCAGTATCACCTTTGTAAGTTCAGATCATTTAAGCTACCTTATTTAAATATATGCACATTTTGCTTTCACTTTGCTTTACCAGTGCTTTACCAATGTGGCATAATTTGGTAATGCTACAGTAGACATGTCTACTGATGACGCTCACTGTCAAAGTCCTACAGTATGCCCCTTCCTAGCCTTACAATCTAGACAATGACTGACATAGGGGCAGCATTGGCAGGGTGAAGTAAAAAGGATTATTTCAATCCAGGAGCCACTTTGGTTATCATGAAGGCCTGCTAGGATTTCTGCATCCTCCATACATGGGGCTAATGACAAGCAAGTCCTACTGTACATGGAAGAACAGGCAGAAAAAGATATACCAAACTGGAATATCACAGTGGCTTTTCTGACAGTAAAAGACTACAGCTAATGAGACTTCCAATTTTCTTGGTCACCATGCCAACCTGAAAACTGCCTGCTTGCTTACGTTACTTTCTGTCAAGAAGTGTGTGGAAGCTGCTGTGCAGTGGTTTTCCACACTAAAAGATGCCATGTGCAGGCATCTGCAATCCCCACCTCATCCTCTAAGGGCTTTGGAGACCCAATAATGGTACTGAGTGCAAGATAGTGATGTCTGGAAGATTCTAGTCATGATCTGGTACAGAGATGGCTGTAAAAAAATGAGCGGCAAGAGAGTGAATCAAAGCGAATTTTGATAGCTGAAACTGCAACTGAGCACAATTTTAGGATCTACTTTTATCTTTACCACTTTTACCAGGATTCGATTGATTACAATGACAAGGTATCAATGAGCTAATTGATCACAAGTGCAAGTCTTTCTGTGCTTGGCAGTATGTTGCAATATCCAAACAGAAGAAACTGGCCATGAAGAACACATTTACTGCCACAAGGTCTGTTTGTGTTTGTGCCCTATGTTACACTGAATTGTTTAGGCACAGTGGACAGGAAATAACTCTCCAACTCAATGTTATCATCATACAGATCTGGAATGAGGGAGTAATCCCAAATGGATTCAAGAATGCCATGATTCTAATAATCTTCAAGAAAGAGTTCACACCCAACTGTGGAAATTACAGAGCAATCTCTCTGCTGACAATCACTGACACAGGCACAGTCAGTATGTTTTTTACAACCTGTCAATTACAGGGAAAAATGTCAGGAGAAACATCAACCTTTCTACAGTATTTAGCATTCTTTGACTTTACAAAGATGTTTGACTCTGAATAATGAGGTATTCTGGTAGATGTTCCTGAAGTGTAAATGTCCACCAAAGTTCATCTGCATCCTTCACCTGTTATTGTATGCGTGCAGTAACTGTCACTAAAATATTTACCGAGTCCTTTGAAGTTCATATAAGATTCAAATACGTGTCCATTACCTCCCCAACTCTATTTTCAATATTTGAGTGACATGGTACATTTGTTTAAAGACAAGATCGCTTGTATCACTAATGCTGTTTGCAGAAGATTTCATCTGTTAAGTGGGAAGATAGACACACCAATATCAATGTCATCTCAAGGCACTACAATCACTAAAGCTATGACCATCTGCAATTAAATTTGCTGGGCTGGTTGTGACATACAGGGGTCAGATTCCAGGATGTCAGATTTCAGATTCCAGGAGTAGGCCTTCTCCCACTTTAACCAGGGTGCTTGCATCAGAAAAGGACAGAAGAAGCTTTCCAAAGATGTAGAAAAAATAAACATGAATTATTCTTATGAATTTTTATGGTCCTTCGCCAAACCTGATGGAATGAATATATATGGAAAAGAACCAAGCACTTTGAGACTCAAAGGTTTCATTAAGCAGAAGCAAATTGAAAGAATCAAAGAGAGTTCATAATGACCAAATTGCAGAATAGACAACCAGATATCTCATGTTAAAACACTTGCTCAACCTCAACCTACCAGAGACTGTACAGTTCCTGTATTGGTCTTGTAAGTTACCTTTGGATTCTTGGAAGACTATTATCCTTCATGACAAGTGATAACTAAATGAGTGATGCTGTTGTATTGAAAGGCAAATTATTTTTACAGTTTATTTAATCACACTTTATATTAATAGCATTTATTATCCTTAAAATGCAAAGCCCACAGCACATAACAAAGTTAAAGGTGATTAATAGAGGAACAGTTGTCTTCTATGGTGGTTGTATAAGTAAGGTGAATGAATGAATCTTAAGTAAATACAAATTAGAGGTTATAAAGAAAATGATCATTTGTGGTTTTAAAAATAATGCACTAATTTGGTCCAAATATATTTTTCATATTATGTATAAGATATAGTTATTTGTATAAGGCCTATACAGAGTAGAGAAAATGCATTTGTCTTTACAAGTGACCATTCACAACACATTATTGAGCTGCAGCCTTCCACATTTCCTTGGTATCAATGTATCACAACGATCTGGAATGACTCAGATTGACCTTGGAGATTATTGCTACACTAGGCAGCAAAAAAGTTATGCTATATCTTAGTCAGGAGCTGTCCAATATCAATGAGTTGCTGTGTTCAGTATTGATCTGTTCCACACCAGGAAGCAGAGTGTGATTGATGTACCATGAGAGGTTTTAGGGCCATAGGACACCCTTGAAAAAAGATGCTGTGATTTTTCCCTGCTATCTCTGTGATATTTCTAATAAAACAAATCTAAATTTAGAATATTTGTGTTGTGATGGGTTGTGCAATATCTCCAGCTAGTTTCAATACCAGAGCAGACCTGAAAATATTTTAGTTGCAAAATTATTTATTGCTATTTGAATATGCAGATGTAGTGAATAAACAAAACCTTAGATATTGTAGTTTCCTTAGAAAGTATTTCCTCCCTTGTAAAATGTCAAAAGATGAGTGGGAATAATTGTAGAAAATCGCTGATTCATTGGAAAACACTTTCTCTTAATTTTCAGGTGGAAAAAATATATATTAAAAAAAGAAATAATAGCCTTTTTCTTTGTGATATTAAATCCTTTACATCTCCAGCCCCTCTGGAAGTTTATTGATTTTATGAAATTTTTATGGTGTAGCTGTTTAGATATTACTAAAACGTGTGGATTGCTCGCATGAATCGTGAGTTACTTTTCACCTACTCTTGTACTGAATCATCCTATTACACCTTCTTTCTCTAAGGCTAGCAGGTTTGCTCTGAACAATTCTGCCCAATATTTGTTCAATATAAAGAAACATAGTAGAGGTTTGTTGCTTATGATTTGAGCGACCAAGCTGGAATTCATCCGAATGAAAGCCCATACACTACAGTAGGTAGTAACAGCTTCTGCCAAGTTAGACTATGAATATTATAGCTTCCTGTAGCTTACATCTTCATACAGTATTAGTAGCAAAGTAGATAAATGCTGAGAAAGTGATGTTTCCAACCTTGTGTAAACAAATAAAATATTCTAAACTTTTTTGGTATGAAGATTTATTTGTGTGGGATATATTGGAGGGTAGTAGAATTCAGAATGCACACTGTTTCTTAATGTCCTTTAGGTTTACAGATACTTTGTGTAGCCTTAGTAAAGTGATCTAAAGGCTAAGACATTAAATAAACTGGTAATCTGGGCCCTATTCCACAAGCAGGAATAGGGGAGGAAGTGTGGAATAATGAGTAGTACTGTTGTTTTTGGATTGGTGGGTTGTGGGTTCGAGGGCACCTTTCAAACTCTTTAACAAGAACCTTCACTCAAAAGATGCTCCTAAAAATATTGTGTAAATCTGGGATTCAGTATGAATGTTTATAATTGTTTTCTTAATTGACTTGACTGGATACAGTATAAAAATGACTGGTGTCCATCACATGGTACACACAGATGATAGTTGATAGTTGACCTAGCCTGACCTAGCAAAAATACCATGTGGACACAGCGTGGGTACAATACCCAGTTGTTATATAGCATAATTAATAATTAATTGTTGTTACAGTATATAGCATAATTAATTAATAACTGTAATTGGGAGTATAATTTCAATTCAGAGATGAGGCATTAAGTTGACAGGGCACCTGGTTCATTCCAGAATCCTACCTCATCAATTCCCAATTGATTCCTTCGTGGAAAAGGTTGGAAAGGGTACAGTATAAGGGCATATGAGCACCATCAGCTTTTCTCATCCCCCAAAAAAAGATTTCAGATCTTTCAGTGTTTCATTAAACAGCTGGGGCTAATTGCATAAAGATAGAGCAGTGATTACGTGTTTAGATAGTGTAGTGTTCAGCTAGACTCCTAAACTCAGGAAGAAAAGCCACTTGGTTACCCTTCAGGAGATGGCTGATGATAAAGATTTTCTCTTTCATGAAAGCAGAAACATGCTTAGTCTCCTCTAATTCATTTTTTTAAGATCTAAAAATGCAGAAAATGCAACAGAATTTCCCCTTCAGTACAACTGACAAAAAGGCATTTGTTTTCTCACCATCTGTGGCGGCTGTGCTCTGTGTCTGAAGAGTGATGTTTCTTCTTTCCTCTCAGTACAGCATGCCCTTAGACAGGTATTGCAGCACTTCAGCTATTCTGTAACCCCCATATCGGACACGTTTCCATTTCAAACAGCGCTGTGCTTACACCAGCTACAGTGTGAAAATGCACAAGCTATTCTCTTCACAACAAAAAAAAAAGACTAGCATGGCACTTTTATGAGTAAAGGGGTCTGAGTTGTAATAAATACTACAGCTTGCGTGTTTGACATTTTGGCAGAGTGTGTGTTATTGAGTTTTGTAGGGGTGGCTGACTTCGCTATGAGGGATGCAAGAGTTTTGCAACAATGATCATGTAAATCATTCTGTTTTGGCAGGGAGCTTCCATCAAAAATTTATGGGGGATTGTTTGGACTGTGTCTGCAGGTATATTTTCTTTCACATAATGAGAGACAGGTCATCAGTCAGTGCAAGAGATGTGTTGTATGAAAAGCCTTTTTCTCTCTACCATTTTGAGTATTCTTTCACATAACAAGGAGTAGCAAAACATTTTAGGGTGGGTGATTTCTTTTTTATTATTATTTCTGTCATTTCTAATTGAATGCAATTGTGCTTAACTTGTAGTAATCACTTTCAAATGATTTTGTTTAAATTAAATCAATGAATTGTATAAAATCATACACAAGTTTAAATATTAATGTGTTGCGACTTCCTTGTAATATGCCAGTCTCGGAAGCTGTCTGTAATGATTTGATTTTAAAAATCTCTTACAACAAGTCTCAGCGGGACATTGAATCCTCTTACTTTGTAAAGGTAACTTACAAGGTCTAAAACAAGTTTAGTCTGGGATGCTTGTTTGGACACCAGAGCTGTCTTCACTGGTTTCGCATTTGTAATGCTATGTTATTTTTTGGCACGTTGATATGAAAGAGGGCTTTTGTAAAGATACTTAAAGGTGTTTATGAATTTTTCATTCTTTTCTGTGTAATATCCTGTTTCTTATTTGCTTTGATATATGTTCTGTGTCATTGTTTCAGCTTTGGTTTAGATTATGGGTAAAGATTTACTGCTTATTCCAGGAGAAAATGGGAAAAAAAAACATTTTGAAATGCCATAGGCAGACACTTTACTTTCCTTACTGTTGCTGTTACTGTTACTGTCTGTTATACAACCTTTAAGACTCAGCTTGATAAATCTAGACGCTATGCAAGACTGGGATATAGCACCTCTAAGGAAATCAGGTTGCCATGGGAGGTAGTGTTGATAAACCAGTAGGTGGCACTCTTCTCTCCAGTCCACAAGTTTCAAACTAATGCCCAGTATGGAGATGGACGCACGCTAGCTGTAACCGATGCATTCCAGGGCAGGTGGAGATGGTGGAATATCACAGTGTATTTAAGAATATAATTCCAAAAAGTATGATATTTAACACAACATTTTCTTTGTTAACCAACCATATGGTGTGGTTCTAATATTTTGTATGGTTTGATTTTGAAACTAGCAATGCAAAAAGTGGGTTCAGGCCCCATTAACTCTAATACCAAAGTTTTCTAATACCAAAACAAAGGATTCAGTTACACTGTTACACATCATTATAATTCTTTTCACCTATAATTCAACACACTTAACTCACAGCATATGAAAATCAATTTTGAAGAATTTCATGTCAGTGAACTTAACACACACGTGCTTGTAAAAAGCTGATAGTCACATTAAGTTGCAAAATTAGACCATGCAAAATCCCCATGTTATTTAGCAAACATTTTAATATATCACTTTTTTCTCACACCAGAATTTGCAAACTTGTAGGCATAGGTATTATCTCTATCTTATGTAGAATGTTATAGGCTTAGATCAAGCTGATATCATCCTAATGATTTTTCCTCGTTTTTTTTTCATTGCAAAGCATTCATAAGCATGAATGTTTCAATGCAGCACCAAAGTTTTTTAATTACTGCATTTTTAGTTGAACTCTCACAAACTCATCGTCCTTGAAGTTTGCTAAATAACTCTACTTTTCCAAAGGTGGGGGTTCAGCTCAGTTCTCCCACAGCCTGCATAACAAATGGGCTCCTAAAAGCTGAGGCCCAGGATGATGATTTCAAAGATGCCAATCTTTGATCTCTTCAATTGTCTGTTCTTGCCTGGGAGGAGTGAAAGGCAAGAGAATCTTCCAATGCAGCCAATAGTGGCCGTACTATTTGGGGAAAAGAGGGTGTGCATGAATTATTGGGGCCCACCTCATATTAATGTCTTGCAAACACTGGAATTTCCTCCCACCTGTGTTACACCTTCTACATATTCCTGGAAATATTTTTTGAGATATTTAAACATTCTTGGTTTGTGGCACTTTTCATTGCCTTAGTAAGACAGGATCAAAGAAGCAAGAGCAGGGATTTTATTTCTAAAGTGTGGCACAGAGTTTACTGTATGTGTAGGATGTGTTGCCTGTTCCCATCCACCAATTGAAGGCAGCTTGTTCCTACAAAGGCTTTTCTGACCCTTCGGTTGTTAATGGAATGCTTCCATTGGGCCAATTCGCAAGAAAACGCGGGTTCCAAGGTCACGTCCAATCAATCAGCTTTGATCTTTAATAGACCCCCTTTCTGCTTCTCAATTATACCTCCTGTGCAGGATTTCCAATACAAGCTGCCTCTGGGCATTCAAGTCCAGAAAAGGCTACATGTATCAGCTCGCACACATTGAAAGTCCCTGAAGGCGATTAGAGACAGTGATGATTAAATCTCCGTTTTAGGATTTCTGGATTTGTTGTGTGTTTCAAGCCGCTCTTTAGTGAATAGCATTTTAAGCCTGTTATTATTGCTGTACTGTTGGTGGGATAACTACTGTATTTAATACTGCATAATTGTTAGATAAGTACATCTCTTTTGACTGGACAAAAGTCCTAATATACAGAAGAGTGCTACAAAGAGGTGTTGCGGGTGCAAAATTTGAATTGTTTGCTAATAATGTAACAAATCTGTTTTTTTGTATGTCAAGATAGTACTTTGAAATCATCAACTTATCAGTGACCATGATTCATTTTACGTTTGCACAGATAAAAGCATACAATTATAAATTTTTATTCTATGTAATGCAGAGAATATTAAATAGCAATTGTTTACAAGTAAAACTTCCAAAAGCGTTCTAAGTTTCACAAAACCTTGAGAACTGGAGACCCGGTGATATGAACACAAATTCATGTGACACACATGTATTATTGCTTTTCAGGTCTGAGTTCTGTTCTTGTACTCAAATACCAGTCTTATCTCTGACTCACAGTAACTGCAAACAAAAAAAGTTGTTTATTCACCTTCACTTTCAATCAAGCAAAATTAAAAGTTTTTTTCATCCAACTTCAGAAGCACACTTGGAGCATTGGTTCTAAAAAGTTTAATTTTTAAGGCTTTCTGATTCTTTAAATTTATTTTAACTGGATTGAATTGAATTTAAAGCACATTAATTTGTCTCCAGATTTAAGCATTAAATCACCATTGATCACATTATGTAGTCCAGCCAGCTCAATTTTTTAAATTAACTGGTTTCCCAGTGCTCCAGTAAGGACTTGTAGCAAATGTGGAGTAAAGCTCCCACAAATTACAGATGATTTTCTAGGCCTTGGGAATACTCACACTGCTGTTTACAGGTGCTAATGTTTAGAGAGCAGCCTAACATACCGTACCTCTTTTACATAAAGAACATTAAAGATTATTGTATGTATATAAGACTGGTTGTACCATTTTTACTTAAATAAAAAGAGAGTGGTTTGTTGTTGGGAAACAAAATGAGAAAAATAATTGAAGGCAACACTTGAATAAATCATAAAACTTGTTAATAAGAAGTATTCCCAGAAACACTTGGAGACCAAAACAGTCTTCATCACAAACTTTCTCTCAGTAAATAGAATACAGAACTGGTTATGTACTGTACTGTACTATACATGTTATGTACAGTACTGTATGTATCTATTCTCTAGCAGTTTAATCTCTGTGTGCCTAATACTTTCAACAGTGTAGTTGTATGAATGATCAAGCTCACAGCAGAGACACATTACCTTACTATTAAGAAATCCTTGAATAAATAATATCTACTCTATTCTTCATCTGTCATAATTCCAGTAAATTAGATAGTAATAAATATGTGTTGCAAAAGAGAGATTTTGTGCTCTGTCAGTGAAGACTGACACAAATAAAAGATCTACTCATTTATACAGTATCTGAACAGCATTCAGCTGGCTCTACACCCTTTTTAACTTGTGCTCCTAGTTTTCCTGTCCACCTACAGTCCTGCTTATAGTGGGCTTCCTTTGTATCCTTGTGATAAAGGTGGATTTGGCTCAGGTTGGTGTACCTAGGAAAAGTCTGTGAGACCTCAGATTACAAAAAGTGTGGTCTTCTTGTCATGTATGGACACATGGACACCCAGGACACTTGATCTGACTGTGTTGGAACCTGCGTGCTCTTTTAGTGGTTTGCAGATTTGTAAAAGTACCTTTGGATAGAGAAGGTAACTATATAAATAAATAATGCTGTAATGATCACGTCCATACTCCGAGCTGGCAGACAAGGGTTGGCTGTTGGATTTTGGTAGTAGATCAAAGGTGAGCTTGTTTCAGAGCTCGGCACACTAAACTGACAGGGATTGAGAGGCAAAACTCTACAGCTGTCTCCAGTGACTTGCTGAGCTGGATACTGCAGAATGGGGCGGAGAAGACAGGCTTATTGAAACGTTTTTCCCTGTCCTATCTGAGACAGCGTGGTGGATATTCGCTAATGATTCTCCCTGTCTACACTGGGCTTGAGTGGCCTACTCTGCTGGGAATTCTCCATCAGGCACAGGTAGCTTTGATTGCTTTTTAATGTATGGCGGAGCGCCAATCAGAGTAAGATTTTCATCAAGTATGACTGCAGAAGTATTAAACTAGCCTGGGATTATTTTTCAGTCACAGTCCATTAAACAGTGGGAAGCACAGCCTGCTCGCACTCTAGCCTGTGCAAGTTTACTCAATTAGGGGTTTAATTTTTTATTAATACAGTGCAATGTTAAATAAACATGCAAACAGCTTTTGTGCTGTATGCCAATTAAAAGCTGTTTTATTTGACTGCCAGTTTAATCATTTTTTATTTTCCCATTTGGTGCACTGGGGGGATATGGAGTTTAATTAAATTGTATTACTCTGTATTTCCTGTCAGGGCTGTTTATGATTTTGAGGTAATCTGTAAGGACATTGAGCATTGATTTACCCATATATTAATATATTATGTTAGACTGTAGTAGCAAAGCAGGCTACACACAACAATAGAGCAGCAAGCATGAAAAAATCAAAGAAAAGAGAGGATGAAGTCAGATATGTCATGCATTTACCGTGACGAATCATAATCCTAAGGAAACAGTCATTTCCTCTATTACAAAGTTTTTCTGAGTTCCCATTCTATTTTTATTGCCTCTTCCCGCCACTGTGTTCTTTATACTTCATAACGGAATTTTCAAAGGCACATTTTGACATACTGTAAGCCAGCACTTTGAAAGGTTTAAATGAGCAAAAACTGATAAATGCACTTTGATTATTGTTCTATTTTGATTTTTAAAATTATTGTTATATGACATTTTACTGTATTGCTGACCAATAAAAGCTACATATGCACCACCATTTGTGTTTTTTTGTTCTGTCAATGAAAAGACCTACAATACTCATTCATATCTGAACAGCATTCAGCTTGCCCTACAGTAGAACCCTTTTAGCTGTCCTGCTGGTTTGTCTGTCCTGCCCAAACACCGGAGCTGACTGATTAAAGCACGTATGACTTTATTCCACTCATCACCAAAAGTTATTAGTGCTTACATACACAAAGATGCACTAATGGTCTGTATTGACATAAGTTGCAGATTATTGGGAAACTTGACTCTCACTGTGCTCTGAGACTTAGTCTCTGGAGATATACAGGAGGCTACCTCTTAACTTTTTGATTTATATTGGAAACTTACTTCTTGTTGCACTTGTAACTTCAACGGATTGCTCACACTGTTTTTATTTCTGTCATTTTGTAGCTCGGTGCTTTGCACACAAAAATGTGTGCTGTAAATTACCATGATGATGACAGCAGCGAAGATGGTAGCATCCACCTGAATCAAAGCAACATTAAATGGAATTGTACTGTATAGTAAAGTGCTCTCCTATCTTCATCACCTCTGCTTTCCTAAAGGCTGATGGAAGTCCTTGGTAGATATTAATCCTGTATACCTTGCAGCTATATCCAATGTGAGAGAATGAAATGCTTTTATTAATCAGAAAACTGAATGAACTTATGAGATAGCAGTGTTTAGCAGTAGAAGGCTACATAAGCATTTTTTTTCATTTTTTTTTACAGAGGGTCATCATTTAGGAAAGCAATATATTTTTTTGAATACTTCAATCCCTCAAGATACTGTGGTTCTGTTGTTTGTGTTTGCATCTCTCACTGTGATTGTTCATGTTTCATTCGATTCTCACTCTACTGTAGAGCTGGCTGAGCTGATTTATGTCCTGGAACAGCAAGAAGTGCTAGCCATATGGACTGGCTGCTAGTGCTGCTGTGTTTGGGTTGGAATGAGGTGCTGACTTCCCTCTCCCGCAGAGCACAGTAAGAGTGGGACCGGGAAGAGGAGGGAATTTTGGAAGGACCCTTCCAGTAAAGACTGAAGTGAAAAACCTAAGTTGTAACGTAGCAATTAACACACTCAAATGTTAGGCAATATTATCATTATTTTCTAAAATTCGCTTTACATCATAATTTCCAAGAGATTATATTTGTTGTGCTGTGCAGTTAGTGGATTATAATTAATGAAAATGCATCTTCAATTTCCTCACGACAGGAGTTCAATAGCCCAGTTTATAACACAAACGACAAAAATAATTTAGCTCATCAGGTAAAAGCCTAACCTGACTGTGAGAGATGTGTTCTTTAGCTTGGATACTGGTGTTTATTCAAGCAGGCAGTTGTACAGTAAGATGAAGTGTCCAAGCGTTGACACATAACCAGTGTACACTACTGGGATTACAGTATATGGGAATCTGCTGTTTAGTACTGTATATTCTGTAGCTCTTGATCTTGACTATTATATGTCAGGGCCTTGGCTATATCTGGCAAAGCAGGGTGTCTGAAATCCATTTTGCACAAAAGGCCTTGTTTTGTTTGTCAGGACCGCAGTGAGATAAAATACAGTTGACTTTTGCAACACCTCTGACTAGTTAAATGTAGGGTTGGTACACTAGCATCAGTGCATCGCATTCAACAATATTTGGCGGTTCTAAAGATGGAAACTAAAACAGGTGTAGAAATTTGCAGTTTTCCAAAAAAAAATAAATGGGTAGGTAAATTTAAATTAATTCTTTATTTAAATTTCTATATATTGAAGGGATGGCTTTCAACAAAATTCCAGTGCATGTACTGTATAATTATGGAGGGAGCCTTTTGTGACTGTTTCCTTCTGTTTCCAGAATGTGTTACACTGTATTAGCAAGATGACTGCAGAATTTTTAAAAATACAAAACTACTAACAGCTAGAATAAATTAAATTTAAAGCATTTTATTCTTTGCCTCTTTTCTCTTCTTTCAGTCAGTATTGAAATTAATGTAATGTCACCTCTGCTGGACCTGGTGTAGATCATGCTCCAGGCTGCAGCAGATGGGATAGAGCAGTGTGCTCTGAAGCTGGTGCACACTATAATCCCAAAGAGTTGTTGAAAGGGAGAATGCCCCGTGCCAGTTACAGTTTATTTGCAGGATATAAACTATATATAGATTCAGGACCTGAAGGAACAGATAAGAGAGGGAGAGAGGTTAAGAGGTATGCATTTATTTTCTTATTTGGAGCTGCAGGCCTTACTGTTGTTTTTAAATGCTGCTGTCTTTTACTGTGTGCCCTACAGGCTTTTGGTAAAATGGGGGGGGGGGCGGGCACTACAACTTTAATAACATGTGGCATGGGCTAAATGAGCCATTCTGCAGCAATATAGACAGGCTTTTCCCAGCCTTTAGCTAGCCCCCTCCACCTCATGTCCTTCTCTCTGAACAAGCCCCATCCTACCCCATCTCTTTCTCAGGGCCTGAATTATTTAAACTGTTGTTTCCCTTTATTGCATTGTAGCAAAGTGCAAAGTCGTTAGAAACAGGCTTAGCTCAGGATGTATGTGTAACCCTTGATGCTCAAACATTTGAAAGCAGAAGAGCATCCCTCTATTTGCAATTCTGCCCTTTTCATTTGAAAAAACTGAGCTGTTCTTAAAGATAACATGCACAAATATTATATTACTATATATAATATACAGCAATTGCATACTGTGTACTGTATACCCACTGTATTAAGCACTCACAAAAAATATCTTAAATATTTATTCATCCATTCATTTTCTAACCACTTTATCCATCGGAGGGCACACACACACACACAAACACACACACTCACACCAGGACACTTTTCCCACAATCCAGAAAAACTACCAGTTTGTCTTTGAACTGTCAAAGGAAACAGGAGCACACAGAGAAAACCCAAAAACACATGAAGAGAGCATAAAAACTCCACGCAGATAGCACCCAGCACTTGAACCCCAGTTCTGCAAGGCAGCAAAGCCACCATTCCACCACTTCTCCCATTTTTAAATATTTCATTTAAATTAAAAAAAAGAATAAAAAAAAACATTCATGGTTAAATGTTAAATCTAATATTGGTTTTAGTGATTCCAAAGATCAAAACATAAAACGTCATATAAGATTAGATGTTTTCAATACCTCATCGTGTCTGTGAAGAATATTCTTACACGATTATTACTATTAATATATTACATTGTATTGTTAATATTTATTAAAAATAAATATAATTAATAATATATAGTCCTTCCCATCTGTCCATCTATTTCAATCTACTTGTCCTGGTAAGGGTCATGGCACAAATGAATAAAAATCTGAAAACAGGAACTCTAAATGCCTACTAAAACACATCCACCTTCTCTTGCTGAGTTGTCAGAATGAGATTCTGTAGTTCTCTGCTGCAGGCAGGCAAACAAATAGAAGGGCAAACATGATACACCTTCACTAATCCTGTAATATCGGGCCTAATTCCAACAGGATTGGTCGTGGTACATTCATACCCATTTAAACTCCTTTCTTCAAACTGTCAAGCCTACATCTATGAAAGGGATTGCTGTACTTAGAGCTGTCTTATACCATAAGGTATTATTTAAAGACAAGTGGTGTATAACACTGTTTTTTTTTTCTTAGATTCCTTTTTGAAGAAAAGATCTTGGCCCCTATTGCTACTATTAACTATAGTCTTTACATCCTGTCTATACAATGATTTGGGTTGTGCTTGAGAATTATAGGGATTGTTTCAAATGTTGTTCTATTATCACATAATTCTGCCATATTTAGCTGTGAAGCATGTATGTTTAATTTCACATTATTAGCTTTAGAATGTTTCCTATCTCCTAGTTTGCAATTGTTTTGGGATATTATGGTTTAAACTGTATTTATTCTTCTACATTAATGTTCTAGTAACAGTGTACATTGGAAATGCATGTCAGGAAATAAGGTGTGAAAGAGTATAGGTAATGTGCACAGTTGAAGTTCATAATGCTTAACTGGGTGTCTCCAAGTCAGTGCGGACATTTTACTGATTGTCCCATATGCTTCAGTGCAGTGTGACAGTGAAAGTTTCTGAAGGAGCTACTGTACAGTATAATAATGTTTCTGATTACAATTGGCCCACGTTGCAGATAAAAATCAAAACTAGTGGGTTTTATATTAAAAAAAATTTAAAACTATTAGTAAAACTACCTCATAACCATCTTAAATGTGGCAAGTTCAACAGATATTATGTTGTTGCAGCTGATGTAATTTCAGCACTTAAGCCATTTGTACAGTAGGTCACTATGCCTGCATTTCCTTCTAGTGTCCACGCTGAAATAGAAGGCGATAATGCATTGCTTTTTTGGGCTCTTAAGGAAGGACAGGATGCATGTTTTAAAATAACAGATTACGGGACCCTCTTAAGGCTAAGTCTGTGTTATTATTGAAACAGAATCAATAGAACCTTCTGCATATATCTTTATCTGCCTCTAAAAGACAGTTCCTGCTATTCTTCGCTGTGCTACGTAAAGGTCAGTATGCTACTCTGAGTCACTTTTTGTCTAATCTGGTTAAATTGAAATGGCCATTATTTTTTAACTGTTAGCCACTTATTTTATTTTCTAAAAAAATGTATACTTTCACTCTTGGGATAGTATATGGTTTGTATGAATCTAGTGCATTTGGTCAGGTTCTATGAATTGCAATATATATTTTAATCACAAAAGCACACTATTTGCAAAACTCAGACAGGGACTTTCAGGAATAAAAGCCTTTAAGTGTCTAGTTAAACTCTGTTTGTCATAAATATACCATCTCAATTACTGCACAGTGTCAAATAGGCAACTTGATGAAAGGTTGACACAGATGTTGAGATGCCAGATTAGGGATGATGATGTTATTGCCATCTTGTGTGTTGAGATGTTATTGCTTCCTTATTAAGCCTAAAATATTTCTACTTGCATGTTTATGACAGCTTTGACATTTTATCCAGTTTAAAGCCACTATCAAATCTTCAAACCAGCCAAGAAAAAAATAAATAAAACAATAAAAAAAAATTCCCTCCGACAGGTCCTAGTACTGATAAATTACACCCTTTTGTGAGTGGCTATCTTACAATTAAGAATGCATTACGTGATAATCTAAATGCAGTTTAGTTTGCCAATAGGCTTTGCATAGTTCAACGGTGGAATCAAGTTACAAAAAGATCCATTCTCAGTCCATAAGCAGATGTTACACAAATCAAATGTAAAATAATATACTGTACAGTAGACAAGGCTACTAAAAACGATGAAATACATTTACCAACATTAAAAAGCATAATGCGGAATAAAAGCTTTTGTAAATGAACATCTGTTGTTCTTTTGCTAGTTTTCTATTGAAATGTTTTTTTAGTCCTTTGAAACGTAAACAAAAAAGCATTCTTCAAACTTTTTGATAATTTGAAAAGAAAATATTTTAAAGCCATCGAACCACACACCTTCAACGAGCTTGGGGTGGAAGGACCTGGCTTCGTTTTGTATCAATATATAAAGTTGTCGCTCTGATTCAGTGGAGCTAAGCCTCTTCAATTAATATTCATATAGTAATTTTAAACTATATCACCAGTTGGAGCTCATTCAGAATGAACCCTGAGCTTTACAGTCAAGCCCAGAGAGACTGCAGATAGCAGCAGCTATAAACAATCAAGCTGTTACATTGCCCTCACGCCAGTCCCATTAATAACATTAATATCAGTGCAGCACTGCAGTGAAAAACTGCAAAAAATGACATTTTAACTGTGCTTTTATTTTATTTTTAATAGTGTTTCTTACCACTATCCACTTGCTTCTTCTGCTTCATTTTGCTTGTTGCTTATCATTTGCGTGATTAAACTCTGTAGGATCAGAGGAATGGTAAAGATATTTGCTATATGGAACATTTCTCTGTGCACTGACTGACTGGTGTAAAGACTATGGAGAGAGATTTGTGAATTGCTATCTATTTAACTTTTGCAAACACTGAATGTGAATGTTTCAGAAATGCTCAGAACAGTTAAGGGTCTGCTGCAGTTCCTTTCTGTGTGTATGAATCAATGATGATAGCGGAACTGTAAACAGTATGCTACTTGCCATACCATGCTGCAAATTATTGCATGGCAAGTGTGTTGGAACTAGATGGTGCTAGTTTTTGTAGACACGATATATGATAGTATGCAGTGCCAAAGACAAGAGGCAGGGTGTCAGTTCAGGCCCTTTGTTGTTGGAACAGCTAAAAGAAAGATGACCAGAGCTATGATCAGCAGCCAGAACCTGATTCTGATGCCAAGTATACAGAGAGTTCAGTATAATCAGGTATAATCACAGAGCTGTAGGGATCTCCTGGGAATGTCACTGGCCACCCTTCTGCTTTCCTGAGCATGAGGTGGAATGTTTCCCAGTATCACTTCACTGAAATAGTGCTATGAAGGTTTTTCTGATGTATATTTTATTGCTTCTAATTTTGGATTGTGTATGTTTGCCTTATACAGTATTTCTACTCTAGTAATCTACAAATTACTATTTTACTTGGCTGTATTTTAATGCAGTTGCTGAGAGTTGTTTGCTAGGTTTCTACCAAAATAATTAACAAAATTGGATAAGTATAACACATATGTTTTCAGAGATTTCACATTTTGTTTTAGATTAGGCACTGGTATAGCAGGATCAGATTTGACTTCAAACACTCTGGTGTCAAATAAAACCCGAACAGTCCTATAGACAAGCATTCTTCTTTATTTCCACAGAAACCAAACCAGGGAACGCTTTGTGCAAATCTGGAACCATTGCTCTCTTTGGAAACGTAGTGTACAGTGGGCTGCTGAACGATCACTTCTGGCATTTTGGGGTACCCCTCGTCACAAGACTGGTGAGTGCAGTGCTGGGGTTTCCTATGATTTACCTGTTCTTTTCCTTTCATGTTATTACTGGAAATAACCTGAGATTATGGTGGACCCTTCTTAAAACGTGGGGTAAAGTTGCTGTGTTTTTCTCATGGTGAAATGAAGCATATTAATTAAACACCAGCTGGTCTACAGTAAGCTGAATGTGTCCAGCACTAACCTGAAACAAACATCTTGCAGTCTCCATTATGTTGTGCTACTATTGTGTTAAGTATCTGCAGTTTTTCTGAAGTGCTTTAGAATCCTTAGTCGGTATTTTGTTTTGAGTGTATTAGTCTTTGAAAATGTCATGCGCCTAGATTGGAAAACCTGAAAGGTAAAGGGTGGAGGCATTAAGTTAAGTGCCAGACAAATGAGACAACAGATGTGCTTGATATTGTACTGTATCTTTTTTAGGGGGAGAGACTGAAATAGGCTATAGACTGTTTTAGTTTTCTTGTCATAGAGCTTATCTGAGGCCCCCAGCACAGAGAGTATAGCTCAAAACTGATCTCACTTTAGAACTGATCTCACTTCACAGATCCTCTGTACGTTTTTCTTAGAAATGCACAGCTACTGTACTAGATAATGAATGGCACTGCATTCCATCTCTTCTGACTGATAAATATCACTAAATAATACATTGAATGTAGATGCATGTATACAAACTAATTGAGAATTAGCAGTTCATAATTAAACTTTAATTAAGCACTATAATCGTACCACATGTCAGTGCTTAATTACAAGTTTCTGTGTTATTAAGAATTAATAAAGATTAATGTAGTGTGTATCCCCCAATGTGTCACAAGGAACTCTGATGTTGGTTCCATTCTCAGAATACAATCTAATCTGGAATCCTCTGAAGCAAAATTAGCATCATAATTTCTGAAGGAAAATATAAAGTATTTGAAGAACAATAGAAGCATGTCAGGAACATTACATTAGCATTAGTTTGGATTCCAGTATTGAGTAATGTACATTTTTATTAAACCAGTGTAATGTTTCTCCTAGTATATTTATAAGTGTACAGTATAGAGTGTTATTTGCATGTGTGAAACTAACATGGTGTCTTGCTTTGTGTGTAGAAGGAAAATGATGTGCTTGCAGTTTTGTGGTTGTATATGGATTAATAGCACTACGGGCTTTTTCAAGTAATCTTGCTTTGGAACAGATCTATATTTCAGTTATACACCTTTTGAATAAAATTGCCCAGTATTGAGTTTTTGTTTCTTTTTTAGATTATGATTTGGACATTAAATACACAGACTAAATACTGTATATATGCTAATATATAATATATATACAATATACTGTATATAAAAATATGTACAGTATATATACCATAAAAAGCAGAAGTTAAAGTACATCTCGGTTATCAGATCACAGATGGATGTGGAACAACTAAATGGCATCATTTCGTTTAGTAAGGCCTGAAAAGGTAATACTTCTATTCAACTGTGAATACTAAAACAATTGTAAATAAACCTTTAATACCAAATTACAATCAACAGATAATTGAGAACTACAGGTATCTATTGCTGATCGCTCTCAAAACACAATGCCAGTGGGCTGTGATTGTACAGTATGTACTGTCATTTATGCATAAATATGGAGACCCTTGCTGATGTTTTCTGTTGAATACTGAATCTGTCTCATTTGACCAGAATAAAGTGCATGTGCAGTATTCAGGAAAAACCACCAAGTCCTCTGATGTCTGTATAAGAAACTTAATAAGAGTGTGAGAGCATCAATGCCTACTTAAGGGTTGGTTTAGTGATGTCAGTCTTAATGTGTTAAACAAACTTTAAGACAGGTCCTCCGATTGCAGTTCTGGTTCTGGCATGAATGGAATTTAATCTTCAACTTGATAATACTTGATCCCACATGGCATGGGATTGGTCACTCAAGACATCCTGCTTTAGTTTGGGATCATCATCCTGTCTCGTGTCTCATTATCATGGATCACAAGCGATGAATCCAAAGCATTTAGGTACAGTATTTTTCAGGACAAAAGAGCATAATGTTAGATTATTCAGAACATTGAGGAGCAAGCTACTAAATTGAATTATGAAGGTGATCAACGTGGAAATAATGAAGACAGTACAACTACCTGTGTTGTGACACTCATTTTAATATTGTTTAAAAAATATATTAATAAATTTGTGGTCTTGGTTGTGAGAGGGTTGACAAAACAAAAAGATATTAAAGATCAGAACAAAAGGGGGACAAGAAAGTTAGGTAATAGAAAAAAAGATCATCAGATGAATGTACTCTGTTCTGCCCTGCCTACATGGTATCGATGTCCTTGCAATGAAGCTTTTTCTGATAGCTGGAGTTCTGGTGAGAACAGGAAGTTTGATTTTTTTTATCAGTTTATGCAATGCTTGTACTGTACTGTATGTATCTCACAGTGAAAGCAAGGGTACATTGTATAATATGTTTTGGTATTTCGGAAAAAAATATATTGATGGCCTTATGCAAATTTCCATATTTTCCTATTTAAATGTTTTCTTACTTTGTGTTCAGAAATATGCTGTTTTTCTTAAAATAATGTAAAACAGATTTAAAACTAAGGAAAAAAAACTTTTGCTAATCTGTCCACTCATCCAGCCACAGTAACAGCTTAATTATTTGACTGCAACAGTGAGTCAGAGCACCCTGAATGGGACACCAGCCCATTGTGGGGTCTTTTTTGATAATGAGTTTGTAAAATATAATTAGATTTCTTTTCCGTGGAAAATGCATGTATATTAAATATTATTGAATATGTAATTTTCATAGGTATCTTATATCAACTAGTAAAACACAAAAAATGCAGATCAATATGTATAATAACATTACTTTTGAGTTGTAAGATTTCAAATTGGTGACCTGAATATTTTTGCTTTTGGTTAAATTATATTCTTGTACTGTCAGATTTCACGTTTGATTTAGATGTCTGTGAGAACCACTTCTAAAAGACATCCATTCTAAAAGACATGTAAGAAATGTAAGCTGCTATTATTTTACAGTAGAAAAACATGTACTCTTTTTTACACACGCGGGTGGAAAATGGTAGCACTGTTTTAAGTTGACACTCAAATAACTAAAAGGAGAAAAAAATCATGAGCAAGTTAATGATGGCTACAGATATGCTTCTGATTGTGAAATTAATTCTTGGGCTAAAATGGCAAAAAAAATAGCAATAATGAGAAAAGTGTGATGCTGACAATGTAAAACTTGTTTAGTTTGCAAGCTAAGACTTATCATATTCTATTTATACTTTACGTTACCTGTTTCTAGAAGGCAACTGCACTGATGCTATGCTGATGTAAAGTTGCGGTAGCTTGGCATGAAGTATTGTAAAAAGAATCCCCCTCATTATAGCGTATTCTGTGTTATGCTTGGCGCACTCTTGCCTGACAGCAGCCCAGCTATAATCAGGCTGAGCTGCGCTCTCTCGTGTGTAAGACTTTCAGATCCCTGTCGAAGAGCAAGGAAATCTTCTTTACATTATTGTACACCCCTCATTATAACACTGGGGAATGGAACATAAAGAATGTTCATTGGACAGTTTGTGTATATTTGTGTATATAGATATAATCATTTGTTCTAGTCTTCAAAGGCCGCTTTTCACCCCAATCTTTTGTAAAGTAGAGAGAGCTGTATATTGACAAATAAAAACTGGGTTTGGCAATCTAATATGTTCTTTTTAGAGAAATCAGTCCAGACTAGTACAACAGATAAAATAGTTACAGTGAACTTAAAGCTCTAATGATTTTTAAACATATTTCATAATCCTTAACTTAGAAGAAACCAGCTCATTTACTTGTATATGACCATTATTTTCTCAAACAACATGCTGTATTTTGGGATTTTGTTTTCTTTTGACATATAGAGGATTTGTTTTACAATTTTTAAAATAATTTTAATGACTCGTAGAGACTTTATCAGATTTCAAGTATGAGAAAAAAATATGTATTGGATTTTTACAGATTAACATTCAAATAACTCAACAGGTCTGATGGAAAAAAAATACAAAACAACTTGCACTCTTGAAAAAAATGTACATTTGAGAATAGAATTTTTGTAAATACATTTAGATTTTTTTTTGTAAAACATTGCTGATGTCTTCTTGACAATAAGTGTCCAGCAGGCAGAAACTCCTACTTACGAAAAAGATTGTTTGAAATGTAAGGCTAGGTACAGTACAGTTCCTGAAAACACTTACAGTATCTTGCTATATCTTTACACCCAATGTAGATCATCTGCTTTTTTCAGTAAACTTTTCAAAGTTTACACTACATAGGGCACTACATAGTTACTTAGTATTAAACCGTAAGCTCTATAGCAGAAGGTCTGGTCAGTTTTCCAGGGAAATCTGATTGAAGTTAATTGTTCACAGTCTTAACAATTTTTCTTTAGTAACTCATCCATCCTAATAGTCCTAACACCTTGTGTGGATCTTGACTGTCTTGTTTCACGAGAGTATCTTCTGGACACAATCATCTAGCCAATTCTTCCCTTCTTTTTTCTTTTTGCAGCTTTTTTCTTGCCAGTATTGAATAATAGACCTCCATAAAATTGTTAGCAACAGGGGTGTCTTTCATTATCATCTCCTTTTTGCTTTTCAAAGTTGTAAAAGATTACTGGTCAAACAGTTCTGGCAGAACTTTCCCAGGCTTAGAGGCATGCAGGTTGATTGTATGGTCAAAAGCACACATTCTCATAATTTCAAAGCCCAGGGCATTGGATTCAAGCAGATGACTTCTGTCTGAAAAGAACAATTGGAAGTTTCTTTATATATGATCTTTTGCGCAAAGCCATTGTCGAGCTTAATATCCTCAGTGCCAGGAAAGGAGTGAGTCATATGCCTTTGTGCAGTGTAAATGTTTTTTTTTGGTACAAGACTAAGAACTCAGTCATGGCAGTGCATGGCATATCCAGGCAAGTCTATTGTGCTTTTTCACAACAGTCTTACAGGTTGATCGGTGAAGATTAGTTGTTCAATTCTGCATTGATTTGAAGGTAAAGCTGACTAACAAAGATGTTTTTACTATCTTAATAATATATTGCAGCTTTTCTTTGTCTTTTACTTATCACACGCTTAATGTTGTAGGTTGGAATACATAGCCAATGGTAACAGGGAGAAGTGATCCTGTACAATAAATATTTTGGACAGATTTTGAAAAATGAAAAGTGACTGCAATAACTGAGTAGACGATACTAATATCTGAAAGCTTACCATGGTAAATATGTAAGGGCATACAGGTACACATATTACATATTGGTTGATTGGTTGTACAGTATGGGCTTCCTACATTTTTATTATAACTTATCCCAACTCCCTGTGTCTGTTTAGATTGTGTTTTACTGGCTTTTTACCATGGTGTACAATTGCACGGAAACATTAAATGAGTCTTTCTCGTGACTTGGTATACCATTGTCCACACTTAGTGAACCCACAGGCATCTCCTGGACATCTGCGTTCCCATGGGCCAGGAAGGAAACAATTAGCCTACAACACCACAGCTACCTTGATTTTTGAGTTTCTTCTGAGGCTAAGAAGGGATCATTGAGGTTGAATACTTTCTTGCTGGGTTCAGTAACTGAATAATAATTTCTGAACTGGTTCATGAAGTGAAAGACCAGGCTAGTATGAGGGATGAGTCCTTTAGTCTTCAGCTGTTCTTTGTGTGCAGTTTGAGTCAGTATCATAAAATTTTGGCAAAATTGTTTTGAGTCACAGAACAAAGAATAAACAGACACAGAATATGGCAAATTTATCTTTAAAAAAACCTATAAAGAGTTCTTGTCTGTACAATGGAAGGTAAAAGCTCCAGAGGCAGTCTTCTAGTAGTTGATGTGAACACAGAACATCCTAAGAAGCCAGGCTAAATTCACATTAAAGAAAGAAAGAGGGAGCAAGAAAAAGACTGAAAAAAACTTGATCAACTGGGCTTTCTCTGTGCTGCTGAATTCAGTTGTTCTGTTCTCCTCAGCATTGGTAAATGAGTTCTCAGAAAAGGAGGTGCAAGGATTATGTGTTGTTAAAAACACCTTCAGATTCTGATTGCGTTGCTCCATGGTGCCCTTCTTTTTAATTCCTGAACCCCCTCATGCCCTGTGCATTAGCCCATTCCATTGGTGCTTTCTCCCATAAGTTATTTATGAGAGAACCCTGAAATAGATGCATGTGAAAAAAGCATGTTCTTTAATCTGAGTAGCTGGAAAAGCATTTCTTTTTTTCCCACCAAAGATAAATGAAAAAGGCAGGTAGTGGTGCATTCTATGTTTACTAATGTATGTGTACTCGGTAAAGTACAGATAAAGTGTATAGATACTGTACATGTAGAAATATTGGAAAGAAGTGCAGTTTGAAAGTCAAAAAATAATGGCCATTATTTAAATGCAGAGCCTGTATGTGTGGTATTTGTGTTGATCACGGTTTTTGAAATGAATATGGAGAATGTGACAAACAGACATCATGAGGACTCAATTTAAGTCGGCAGGAAATTTTACCCTATCTCTTATGTGCACTGGCTCCATCAAAATTACTTGGCATGTATAATGAGTTTTCGATACATCTGTACAAAGTGCATCATTCACATGCAGTGTATTAAATGAGAATTAAAATCTCACAATAACCTCTTACCTCATAAACCCCTTCCTCTACTTCATCTGCAGAAGTGCAGGGGTTAATACTTAAGAGCAAGAGCACCAGTCTGGTATTGACGGTAAGGTTTGAAAATTGCTGAGGCAGGCTAGATGTTACAAGGCTGTCTAAAAGAACCCCAACCCCCTCTTCTCTTTCCTTCCAGCCAGATCCTTCTTGAGCACAACCACACCAGCACGCACACACACATCTAAGACACACAAACAACATTTGCACACTCACACAAACTCCTCTCCTCTATCCCACTACTCCTATGATCCATACCTACCCACAGCACAAACCTGTCAAGCTATTCCCTCAGCATTTAACCACAAAGCCCGACTCCTGATTGGTCACAGCACTCTAAGACTGAGACCAGCAATTCCTTTTCCCACACACCGTAGTATCAACCAGCTCACTACCACTGCAGTGACAAACATACAGAAAACATTATCTGCTCTTCCTTTTTTCTCTGGAATCTGTCTGCAGCTTAGTTTGGTATTACTATTTTGTTATGTTCCTGTGGCTGACACATTGAAAGGGAATCGAGTCAGGCTCTCTTTTTTTCTTTTCATTTTCTCTTTCTCTCTTGCTTTCAAGCAACAGTGAACCCAACAACATCAACAACAACAGCAAAAGAAACCTTTCCTCCTTGGTTCTTGAATTTTTCAGTACCATCTCTCGGAATCCAGGGTAGCTCCCCTCTCTCTGCACAGGAATAAAGAACCTCAGAGCAGGAATGCTGGAAGCAGCCGCAAACTGCCGAATGTTCCTGCTCTAGTTGAGCCTCAGTACTCTACTGTACTGTACCGAGTGATTTAAGATTCACCAATAAGATACGGGAGAACCGGAGACAGAGAGGGAGAGGGGGAGAGAGAGTGAGAGAGAGAGCGTGAGTGAGGGGAGAGGAAAGGGGGAGAAAAGTAGAAGAAGAGAGGAGCTCCTGACGCCTTCCAGCTTTCTCTCTCTCGGTGGCTGCGAAAAGGAGGGGGGGGTAAGAACAAGAAAGAGTGAAAAAACCTAAAATAATTGAGCAGTGGGAAACAGCCGAGGAAGAACAGATCAAGAGGAGGAAGGACCGATAAGCAGATTGATTAACGGACATTATTCCTTCTGATTCTCCTGGACGGACCAGTCCTTCTGCGCTGCCCATCCTTCCCATCGAACGGCCGCACCTGCCCCGCTTCCGAAATGATGATGTATTTTTGGGTATGTACCGCACCAACCTTGATTTCTTATTCACCTTTCCCCTTTGCCTCAACTAAAAAGATGCTGTGCTGCTAAAGTTTGCACTAGAACTGTACGCTGAGCCCCACGCAAACAGTGTGAAGACGTGGGTTTTGTGTCATTCGTTCTTCTGCTATATAACGGCATGTTCCCTGTTAGCTGTGTTTTCTTCCATTTGTCTCATACGCGTTCACTCTCAGCCTCTTCACTGGTTCCCCTGCTTTTCCTCTCCCACCTAGATTGCTAGCAAAGAAGGCAATCTTCTTTAAAACAATACTTTAACGACCAAACCATCCCCTGCTGCCTCTGCTCTAAATAACAAGTGCGCTGAGGCCTGACCACCTCATCACATCTCAAAGGAGGTCTGTTGAGGACGACAAAAAGGCTCACGCGTGTTATTTATTTGCGCACACTTACTTTCTGATTCGATCAAAGTCATGTTAACGTGATATCTGCCAAAGTTATACAGTATATCGATCAATCTGAATTATTGCAAGGTTACCCAAAATGTAATCATTAGTTTTTCACATTTCAGATCAAGTAAGGCTGGTAGACATATTTTGAATGTGTATCTGTTTCGCAAATAACAACTTTAGCACAAGAGCTGTCTGATTTTTTAAGGATTTTTGAGTATATATCAGCAAATTCTCTTAATTATTGGATTTGTCACTAAAGTGTATTTTCTTGTGGAGAGTGCTGGTATCAATATTTGCTGTTTCTGTGGGATGGCCTATGGTTACAATTCTTTTTGATTGTAAAGTTTTGAAGATGCCGTTCAACTGGTACAGATATAGGACCACAAAACACAATACTGGATGCCGTTCACATCCACAAGTTGGAATATTACTGTGATTTAAAAAATGGATCTTTTAAAATACCTTTGATTTCATATTTTAAAAACAACGCTTTGTTTACCAAATGAGGTTGTTGCCCCTTTCTTTAGTTTAGTCTTTCCAGTCCATGTGGTGCAGGGAAATCAACAGTGACCAATGTTGTGTTTCTTAACTGCAATGAAAAATGGACAAAAGTTGTCAAGCAAAGATCCACCCAAGCTAGAAGCATCTTGCAAAGTAGGAGTCACACATAAAATCCATTCTCGGATATTAAATACTTCTCTTCCCTTTTCATTTTAAACTGGCATTTCCAAGCCGATGAAAATTATTTAAAACGCATAGCTGTCTCTTTGCCATTTCCGTTAGTTGATATGAGTAATGGAAATCATACTCTTTCCCTCTTTCTGCAATGATTTAAATAAATGTACGAGGCCTAATCAAAAATCCACATGTGTTTTTTTCATGTGTTTATGGGTTTTGTGCTTAGTGATGGTGAAAAAGCATAATTTCTCAGATTTGAACAAGTAGATCTCTTTGATGTTATTTCTCCTCTATTATCATTAGTCAATTACTGTAGTCCACCTTAATGAACAGTTTGCTACCTCCAATTCACACACATTTACATACAGTACAGTGTGCCCAGCTTTTCTGTTTAAATTTGGCATGGTGTTTTTGGCATCCATTGCATAAATTTACATGTTTTTGTGGGGAATGGATATGCATTTCAGTGCCAAATTGAAGTGAAAATATTATTTAATGAATGCTCAATTATGCATTTGTACAGGAATATTAGTATTTTATGGATGGCTCTTTTATAGTCTTTGATATTGTCTGTCTATTGAATGTTAGAAATTTTGTTAGTAAAAGAAAGCAAGGTTTTTATATATTACTAATAAGATCTTTGATTATTAAAGGGACTGTAGCTCTTGGGTTGTAAAAACACTAGTACAATCACGCACCGGATCTCTGACCTGGTGCAAGACTTATACAATGCGATGTCAGCATCGCTGTTTCTGACATCTGTGTTCAGAGTCATGCGCCTTCCAGCAGAAAATAGTCAGTTATGTACTGACCAATGGATACCTTGAAGGGCTGCCTTTTTAAATTTGTTTTGTATAAAAAAGACAAAGTGTACTCAAGAGCCAACACACTAGGATCCTGTGGGTACCTGCAGCTCAGGAGTGAGGGAATGGAGTACACATTGTCCAAGAATAGAGGGATCAGAGAGAGGAATATGCAGAGTGACACTCCTCATCCCCTGTCACCTCCACATTACTATGGAAGGTCATCATTAATATGACTTTTTATTACAACTATTAAAAATCATGGGAATTAACTGATGTAGCATAGCGGTGTTTTGCTCCTTTCCAGAAAAAAGTGCAGGTGTATATGTACAGTATGTAGAGAGATGGTATATACTGTAGTACACATTCAGTCTCTCTTCTCTTGGTAAGTAGAATTAGTCATGTGGCCTGCACTTGACTTTGCAGTCTTTTTTCTCTGGTGGTGATGGCAAACTACTTGTGCCCACCTTGGTTGCTCTTCATCTGCTGTTACTCATTGTTTGATGTTCTGCACACCCTACACGCCGGTCATGAGAAATCCAATGGCTTTTGACCTTTTGAGCGAAAACTTCTGTGTGTTTTTTTTAATCACGTCTGAAACTTGTGTCAGCCTTTCTCTTACATAGCCCAAAATATTTTCAAATCCAAAATGTTGTTTTTCATTTAAAAACATCCCTATAGCTTGATCAAAATAGTATACAGTATTTTTACATAATTTCTCACATTGCATTTGTGTTCTAAAATGCATCGTCCAAATGCTCTTCAAATTCATAGCTACTAGAAGGTTTAAAAATACGTTTTAAGTTATTCTAGTAATTTATACTTTCTAACCTTTCTCTTAAATACATGTTGAGAGATACCTTGTACTTCCAAATTAAAGTAAAAAAAAATTCTCCTCCTAGTATGGTGTCACCAAAAATGTCAGTCATATTTTCTGTACTGAAAAATAACACATTGTGTAGTTTTTCATTTTAAGAATGTTTGTTATACCACTGGAATAAATGAGGATCAACACACCAAAGTGTTTTTTTTAATTTAATATATTGCAATAATCAATATTCATTCTATTCATTCTGAATAGAAAATGTGCAGTTGCAACAGAAATAGTTTTATTTTATATTTGTGGAAATTATGTATCTTTAAACAAACAGAATTTGATTGCTGGTGGCATTAAAAGCAACAAGAAAAAGCTGAAAAAACTTCAGATTATTGTTTTTAGTGTTTAGCTGACACCCTTACCCAAGGTGACATTCAAAACATTTACTAAACAGTAAAAGGTGCTACAGTATAGGGTGATACAATCAAAAAGAATTCCAACAGAAATACAGTTAATAAAACAGAACAGGAAGTACAGTGCATGCATTGATGAGTCGTAGGCTCTGTAAGTAAAGTCTAAACATTTGGACATCACTATAATTAGAAGGTCTAGCAATATTTGACAGTGGAAATTATCTTATGAAAAATGTGAGACTTGTGCAGTTAGCAGTGGAAGCATGGAAGAATGAAAAGTCATTTTAATACATTTTTGCATAAAGAATAAAAGGCAACACACAGTGGCAGGTCATGAAAAAGGGTCTAAAAGAAGATACGGTGTAAACTTGTCTTGTTGTATGTGTGCTCTGTGAGGAAGCAACTGTAGTACCACAGTCATGGGAGTTTGTACATCAGTGAATCTAGCAAACCTAAGGTTAACAACAAGACTTGGACTGGAGCAGGTCTGCTTGCAGCTTCTTTTATGATGTAACTTTATCACTTTCAGAGCGCATCGACTAAAAATGCATTGTGCTTGATTATAAAAAACGATCCCTCACAATTGCTCATTTGTGGCCTTTGGAAATTTCCCGGTGCTGCCGTGGCAGCAGTTAGTTTAAGAAATACCATTCGGAAGGTCAGGCTCATTTGCACAACCAAGAGCCACTTCATATTCATTGAAGAGGGGAATTTTTCGGAAGCAGCTCTGATCACCCATGTAATTCTCTGCAGCAAGTCACTGGTCTTGATGTCTCATTGCTAAATGAAGTGCTTGTTTTCATTTGTTGATATTCTAATTGATCTGTGTTCTCAGACATTGAATATCCAAAGTTGTGTCTAGTAGGCTTTTTAGTACTCCCGAACAGTTCCTCTTCACGTTTTCATCAAAAGCTTTTGATTGGTGTGTTTTTTTTCTCCCCATTATGGTGCCCTGTCGCTACACACTTACTTGACAGATTTAATAACTTTTGACACTTTCTATTTTTGAGGCAATTCTTCAAGCAGCAATTCTGTTTTCCAGAAATGATCTGTGTTCCTTAAGTTCAACTACTAGGTTGTGTGAGCATTCCCTTAGTTCCCTCTAATAATAATGCACTAATAATGCATAAATTCTCAAGCAGATTTATGTAGAGTCTATGCACTTTGAATCCTGTTTCACAATTGTGTTCATTTTCCATAATGTTTATACTGTGTTTTGATGTGTGTGTGTCTAATAAATTATTGCTACTGCAAATCATCTGCATGTGCCTCGACCATTCCCTGTCTTTGCTTGGGAGCTCATTCACAGCCGTGATTCATTGCTTTGAAAATGGATGGAAGTTACGGTGGGATTTGGGGGAATCTGCAATTCAAGTTTCCAAACAAGGAGGGGTGCTGAGAAATAAGGCCTAAAGAGCTGTAGCTTTGGTCTTTGAACTTATGAACTTTCCCAGGGGGCAACCAAGGCTGAAGTACAGCTAATTCTTGTTGGATTGTTGGAATGGTGAATAAAATTCTGGTGATGATAAGTCCTGTATCATGCAGTAGCTGCCTGTTCTTGCTGGGTTTTGCAGTGTGGCACCTGGTTAATCTCTGTAGTGCCTCTGATAAGAAGATTAAATACTAGAGCAAGAGAGGGATTTTTTTTCAAAACTACAAAGGATATCTACACTGGGGAAATTGGGGACCTGCTTTGTTCGAGAATATAAATACCGATATAGACGGAGCCTTGTAATGTCTTATCATACGTGCTATCATTAGAGCTGTTTGCACATGGTTAGACCTCTCGGGACGGGTCATTATCTGGACATGCCATTATCTGCTGCCATATTCCGTTAGGCGGTGTGACACCTAGTGCACTTCAGGACATTATCTCCAGCGCTGTTCAATGTCAGCGATCCCGCTAATGGACTTTACGACTGCAATATGGGATTGAATTGGTTTTGCTTCTGTTTTTTTTTTCCAGGGTTCACCCCAATGACGAGGAGTTTCCAGTAGCAATTTACTGTGCCGCAGCTCGGTATCAATACACTATCAACGATTCCTCTGTATGGAAATGAAATAAATCTAGAAATCAATAGAGCCCCTGTGATCAGGGTCGAGTGAGCAAAACAACAGGGCTGGCTTGACAGTGAGGTCAAGAGAATTCTTGTATGCCTTCTGGGTCATGTGTTCACCTGTGGGTCAAAGAAGAGAGGACACATTTCAGTTTGAGAAACGCAAGCAAAAAATGTATGAAACCATAACATACTGTAGATGGGATTAAGTCATCGAAAGACCACATAGTCCACTCACTGACTAAAGTGCTGTCACCTTTCCACTTAAATATAATTTGATGTTTTCACCGTACGTTGTAAAAAGCAGAGATGATCGTCACCTTTGGATAAATGTTTATGGCTCCCTGGGTTTTACAGGACGTCTGGTTACCTATGATCTTTAATTGTGTCACCCATACTCCAGCCCCTGTACCACCTGATTGCCCTCAAGCAGCTGTAAAAGCCTGTCATGTGGAGGGGAGAGCTGGATTCAGCATGTAGCTGGTTACATCCTCGGCGCTCTCAGTCATGGGTCATTAAGATACAGAGGGGACACACGGGCTATAAAATTAATGGCAGGACAGTGACATTAACGTTATAGGTTATTGACCGATTTGGGGGGATTTATGACCCAAATCGAGAGACAGTGTCAAAGGGAGTGGGAGAAATAGACTGCTTCGCTGGCATGACCCAGGTCACTCAGCACCCGCGAGGAGACACTACATTTCTAACACTCCCAATAAATTGTGTAAGGGGTTTTATGAGCATTCACGCAAGCTTTTCTCCCTCCTCCTTCCTCCCTTTATTTGTCAAACCGACAACAGTGAAAGTTTGAAGCAAGTGGCTTCTTTTGTTTATTCTTTCGTATGTTTTTTGTGTTCCTATGCTCCCAGGTCTGTGGAGTTCTACACAGAGATCCCCTAGACCAATGGGAACAAACTGCTTTTGTGTGTGTTTGTACAGTGAGGTGCAGGGCATGCTTATGATGTGTGACTGATTTATGAATCTTGAACTTCAATAGGACGATGAAATGGAACTGTTATGATCAAGAACAAATTCTCAATACCTCTTCATTAAACCTATCGTCCCTTCCCCTACTGTTCAGAGCTCATCTTCGTGAGTTAAAAAATAAATATTTGGAACCAGAGCACCCATTGCTGTGTAAGTCAACAGTGAAATGTTAAAATCGATCCTAAATTTAACCATCCAATGTGAGAACGTCTGAATGAGACTTATATGGCTGCAAGATATAGATTTTCTTAGGATGTACAGTAAGTGACAGTGATAGAACTGTGGACATGGTGTGCTAAGCCTATTAAAGGCTGTATAGAAGCACCAACAAGTAAAGCATTACAATAACCAACTCTGGATGTTGCAGAAGCAACTTTCTGTGTCATTTCTCTGCATCAGACAAAGAAAGTACATCGAGTAATCAGGTCATGTTCAGTAAATAAAAAAATAAAGCTGAATTTCTCACAAACATCAAAAAATCCAGACTAGGATAAAGACTTATAAACAGGACAGTGACTAAATGCTTTTTGATTTCAGATCCTACAGTACATCCCATTTTTGTTTAAAATTCTGTAATATGCTTTCTCCACATTCTTAAAGACAAAACTTAAGTTTCATCACAGATTATCTCTTCATCTGGTCAGAATGGTTACTGTTATGAACAGTGCACGGTACATTACATTGCCTTCTGTGTTAATGGAAACTTTATCATTGTGTAGCTCCTTCAGATTCATTTTTAAACTTTTATTTTTACTATCACATTAAGTACTCCCCTTTATCAGTGCTCCCCACTGACAATCTGTGTTATTTCCTGAAGTAAAATGGTTTAACTATTTGAACACACCATAACTGTTTAGTTTAAACTTAAAATCCAGGCATATTTCAACGACAGGTAATGGATGTTTCCACCATACATCTGAAGTGTTGCAGGCCTGGATCCAGTGGAGATGCAGCATTGCCAACACACACCAAAATTATTTTATTGAATTCATATCCAATGTCTTATTCCAGCTGTATTGTATCTGAAGGTAGTCCTAATCTTACTCTGGTGAAGACTAAAAGGGTTTAAAATAAGTGTGGTGTCACTTAAGTGCAGCACTTTCAGCATAGGATCTGTGAGACCAATTCTTTTTGTTTCTGTCATTTGCTCTCTGAAAGCTAATGGATTCTGATGGCAATGGTTTCTTATGTTCCTTTCAAACCAATTGTTTTGAAAAAAATGTTTGTTTGTTTTTTCTGGCATGAAATACCTTCTTACATAAGAGCACACCTATAGGCCTGTGTGATGTGGATTTCTCTCTGTTTATTTGGAATTCTGTTCTATCCATATCAGGAACCAAATAATTTTAGCTTCTTTGGTTCCTGATATGGCCACACTTTCGATGTAATTGTACCTGTGTCATTTTACAGTGATAGAAATGAATGGCTTGGACTCCAAGTGTAAGAAAAACTGCATATATTGTTATCGCTAGTGTAGAAGTTTCTGAAAATTCTGTATTTGCGCATTTGAAATCTTTTCCTCTCGTGTTGTTGCATTGTTGTAATTTTACTTGGGTGCTAACATAGGCTCAGTGGCACCAGTATGGACATAAAGTTATTGTAATGTATACTATTGTAAGGTCTAAAAAGAGTAGTAGATCATGCATAGGTTGGATATATGCAGGAAAATGGCTTTTCTAATTTAGTAGATTCATTCTTGTAAATTGTCTGAATGCAAACAATACTGTGCCCAATTTAGTATGCTTGTAACACACTTATCAGAAAAGCATAGTGCAATTTTCCCTAACAGCAGATTCTCTTCTCTGCAATAAAACAAATACATATGGACTGTGTAAGCAGTTTTCTAATATTAATGAATCGATTTTATTTAGTGCAGTGTCACCTTTAATGCGTGAATATCCCAGTTTCTAATCAAATATTTTAATAAGGAAAACAATTGTATTGCACCATAAACATTGCCGGTCTTACTGTTTAATGTTTATTGTATTAACAATACAACTCATCTGATAATGTTTCTTTATTATTTCATCCAATGTATGAATTGAAGTTTATTTGGATGGACTTGATAAAATAGTAATTTTTTAAAGATTTGTTACAATATATTTTCTTATTAATGACAGGGTGCTATAGCTAATCCTCTTTTGTTATTTTACATGTCCAGATCATATCAAATGGTGTAGGAAGCATCAAAGGATTTTCAAAGGATGTGTTTTATAGTGTGATACAAAGCCATTTCGTTTTTACATATGGATTTAATTTGTCCATGTATGAATCACAGCATCACAAGTACTTGCTTAGTTTATATACTGTCAAAAAATTATTTTGCAAGAGTACAGGATATTCCCATGGACAGCAGCATGCAATATTTATTGCATATGTATAAGAAACTGCACAGATGCTAGCTGTTCTGTTCTTTTGAAGTTTACCGTAACACGACTGCCTGAATTTACGATGGAAGTGTACAGTACATACATTTTTAAGGATTGGAAATAAGCATGCAGCGAATGGTAAAATATCAAGACACTATCATTGAAGTAGATTAAGTTGTCCAGACTGAACCCAAAATAATATTTGGATGTCTTTCATTTTTGTCATCATAAATACCAAGAACAAGGTAAAAAATGGATCAGGACTTTATATTAAACACCACTTCAGTCCACACTAAATCTGCCCTTGTTTGTGAAATGTTTTGTGGATATTGAATGGTTTTGGCAAGATTCACATTGTTACATTTTGCACTTTCCACAATCCAGTTTCAACGCAACATTTCAATATGATTCTTCAGAGTAGCAGAGAATTTGGGTGGGAAGTTTTACAAGGTCAAAGGTTAATTGTGTCTAAGGCTGAAGAGATTCCCAAGTCAGTTAAGACATAATTAAAGACCCTTGTGTTTATGTCCTATAGCTATACAGAAACTAAACCTACTGTATATGATTCTTATAAGACAGCAAAGTAGATGATGTTCATGAAACTTAGTCTGACACTCACTGTTGGAAATTCTTGCAAATAGGTTGCAGTAAGTAAAAACTAGAAAACAAAGTAGCATAGTTTCTAGCATTCAGGGTAGTACAATACCATTGATGTAAAGGAGAAATGTCTGTTATTTTGAGAATGGTTGAACTACGTTATTTTACACTAAACTAGAATGCGATGTGAGCTTTGTTTAAATGGAGCAGAGAACACAGAGAGGGATATGTGAGTACAGTAGATCTGAGAGGCCACAAACCAGTAACACAACTAACCCTACCACCTTCTTTTAGTCTCACCACCTCAGAAATTTCTGGACTTTCACAGCATGCAAGATTAACCATCTTTAGGACCTCATGTCTACTTGCATTTTTAGCTTGTTGTTTTTGTTTCAGTGTCTCCTCTTTGATTACAATTAAAACCAAATTAGTCAGATGGTCTCCCAAGTAGCTTGTTTTCTGAAGGCTATCTTACAGTACGTAGTGCAGGTGAGGCCCTGCTGTCCAGCGATTGCTGGTTGCAGACTTGGGCTGTGTCACTAGCCTGATAAAGCCAGGATTAACCAGGTAGTAGCATGGTTTTGGCTGAGGCTGGGGTTTAAAGTTCACTGGAGTTTCATTGCTGTTGTGTTGTATAACAGAAACCCCTTAGACTTTCTGAGTGACTGTGAATTTGCACTGTTATCTGTGAAAGTAGTGGCATCGAGGGATTCAGTCCTCTCCAGTTGCTTAACTCTGCTCTTTATGCATCAGGGTTTATTATGTCAAAAGAAGTAAACATTTGTCCTGCTCTGCAAAAAGGGTTGTAGTGATGAACCAACCTTATAATTGTGATTCAAAATTGGGGATATAAAAAAACCATTATTGTATTTTTAATTATGAAAAATCCATGTGACCTCTTTCTTGACCTAAAGTGTACAGTATGTGTTGCTAATGGTTCTGTTCTCTTGGTTGCTGTACTTGTGGCCTTTTATAAGTACAGTTAACATTCCATAATATATATGAAGTTAAAATTCATTTTGGTTGCTTAAGCAAAGATCTCTGCATTGTTTCGTTTAAGTTATTGGTTGGTGTTATAATGTTTTAAAAAGAAAAAATGTCCTTTCAGGCTCCTTCCAACTTGTAATCAGCATTGCTGATGCTAAATATAAAAATATCACATCTCTTTAGGATTTCATACCAAGCATTGCTTTAACATAGAGTTTTAAACTGGAAATGGGAAATGCAGAAGCCATTTATGATGGATAATATTGCTTTCTTGAGCCTGAAAAGCATCTGTTTATTGTTGAGGATAGATTTAAGTGGCAATGCAGGTCAGGGCAGGTGATTAAGTCATTGGCTTGCATTGTTCTGTGTTTGGTGTCATCTCGGTATTTCTGTTGACCTTCAGGGCTGGTTGATGGTATAAGGAGAGATGCAGCCACTGTTTGTTGGATGTGCCCGTGTGAGAAGAAAACCTTTTTTCATCAGAGTCTTAAGCGCAATGTTGCTAAAGCAAGCCCAAATGTTTACAGCTTCTGTCCTGAAGTCAAAATTCATGTCATAACTCATTTACCATTGATTAGATGCTGAAGCCCTTCATACATTTAATAGAATTAATGTTCAAACCTGACATTTTTCTGCTGTCAACAGCAAAATTTACTGAAACCCAATCAGGTCTCCCTGTATGGACCAAAGTGAGTCAGTTGTCGAGACACAGGCTGGACAGAGAAGAATCTGATCCGTGTGGAACAGATCTAGAGCCAGTTCAGAGGCAGGGTTGGTTATCAACTAGTCACTGCACATACTGTATACAGGGAAGCTATAGGCTGTAAATAGCTTAAAAATCTGGCACTCACATTAGTGTAGCTTTGGTTAAGTGCAGTGCAGAAATGTGAATAAGTGATAAAAATAATTTTGATGGAAACAAGAAGTTCCATTTCAGTTTGTGATTGATATGCTTTTAATTAAATTTGGCACACACTGTTTCTGTATATGTATATTTTGCTATGAAAATGAACCACATTCTACAATATTGTTGTGTCATATGGCTCATCTACAGTATGGTCAGTCCCCACTTCACCTGATTCTTAATATGAGTTAAAGTACATGCCCCTTTGCAACAAAACATATGTCTCTGCTGAGATACCATCTTTAAAGGAAAATCCACAGAGAACCTTTATTTGTACTTATAATTTAGAGTGCAAGGGTAAGGTGTTATTAACTTTAGGCATGGATGCTTTTAATGAAAAGAACATCTTTAATGCAGTTCTTTACATGAATTAACATGACACTGACATCTATCAGTCAATATTTTTCCAGTATTCATTAACATGTCAGGACTTTTCCAAGAATTTCATTGTGGGTAGAACAGTGACAGTAAATCTGCTGGGATTTTGACAGAAAACTCATAAGCGATGAAAAATAAATTCTTAAAAAACAAACAGAATCAAGTCATGTCACTAACAGCTTGTAAAGTATTGATCACTGTGTCTCAGTCATGCAAATCATGTTTTCCCGATGACCTGTGTTTGCAAACAAGTACTTTTGGATTATATTGTATTACCATAACCTTTCTGAAAGAACTTACTCTTCAGTGTATCTAAGGGTTCAATAAGTTAGTCATGAAATCTTTTTGGACCAGTGGTTGCATTTACTTTGACAACACTTCTAAGACTGGTTGTGTTGTAGATGTAGCTTTTGTATATTTGGTATTTACTCTGTAGTGCCACCGTGGCAATGTAGGTGTGAGCTTATTGATATAGATAATACTTTATTAATCCCGTAGGGAAATTGATGAAGATGAAGTTGGAATCTTGCAACATTTATGGAACCTGTTCTTAAGGGTATATATTACACTAAACAAACTAATGGATTCGAGTAGCTGTAAGTAGTACTCCATGTTATTTTGTTTTTAGAAATATTTTGTGAAATAGGATTTAATGCCCAATGATACTTAAATTCAATATTGCTTCAGTATGATCATTTTGTAACTGAATAGGAATTGATTAAATCTGTGATACTTGGTTATGTTAAGCAGAAATACAGATTGTGAAGCAAAGTTCCCTTATGGTTTTTAACTAGCTTGCAATGGACATGTGGCAATACTGTATATTATTGGCTGCAGCCTGCCTGTTTGCACTAATGAAAAGTTTAATAGAGATAACAGGTCATATATTTTAAATCTGAAAAATATCAGTTTCCTTATCCAGTACCAATTCAACTGATTCTAAAAGTACTTACACTTTAATCTGAAGCTCATGTAGCTCATTGGAAAGTCTTAAATTTTGAGTTCTTACAGTGGGATTGCTTGTTTAGATTGTAACTGGGTTAGGTTAGCTGTTTAAGCACAGTCTAACGCTTTGTAAATTTCATCTTTCAATAAAGGGAGATTTATGGCCTGCTACACTGTGTGAAAGTGTATATTTCATTTGCTAGTAAGCTGTACTAGGTCAGTAGTCAATTGCAATTCATCCTCTTGTTTATCAGGAGGTCTTTCCATTGTCACTGCATGATATTACAGCTGTAATGGAGTGCAAGGGAACCATTCACAGGCAGTAAAACAGATTGTTAAAAATAATATTTTAGCAGAGAAAAGATAAAGGGAAAACAGCTGCCACCAGGCAGCCCACAAGGAAAAGTTGGGCGTGAAAATAAGAAAATCAAATAAAACTCACAAACACAGCGATATTATTAATGTAGTATCTACAAGTTCCTGCCTGTATAATAATTATAATTATTATGTAGTATACTTACTGTGTATAATCACATATAATGCCTCATCACAACCCCCATTAATAGTGATTATCTTCAATATCTATGAAAATGTTTCAAAATAAAACTTAATTTTGCCTCTTTTAAGAAACAGGTGCATTCGGTAGGAGATTGTTGAAGGAAAGCAAATATTTTGCATTGAAACCTTAATATTAAAATGATTTTTCTGACTTAATTTAACCATGAGGAATATAAAAGAGACAGTGTCCTGTTAGCATCTGTTGGTGCATAATATTTTATTCTCATGTCAGGTATCTGTATTTTAAATGGAGGAATGAAAATGTATCCATAAGGCCTACATGGATTTGTTATGGAATTATAATATAAATTGAATTCCACAGATATCTGTTGTATGCCTGTTAAGAAAAACACAACAAGGTGCACATCTTGTGATCTTGCCTTAAATGATGCAGTAATAGCACCTCTATTACTCTTTCTACTTGCTTTGACTTTTGTGATAAAGTTTCCAAGTTTAATGATTGATATTAATTACATAAAGAGTTTGATCATCTACATAATCAGATGGTCTGATCATCTTGTAATTTTTTGGATTTAATGGGATCTGACTTGTTTATACTTTTTTGGACATCCCGTCATCTTACAAAAATAAATTTAGAATACTGACATTCTACTGTGTAGTCTTCTGTGAATCTTCAGCCTACAAACGGTGTTGGAAAACCATCTAGTGGTGCTCCTCCCTTTGGACTAGAATGATGTCCCTGTATTTTGATCACTGTTGTGGTAGGTGCTGTCCTGAAACACCAGACTGAAGTCCTGAAAACTTGATCATTAAGAATCCCATGTCATCTAATGTTTTCATAAGAGATGGATGGAAAATCCCAGTATCCTGAGTAAATTTCCACTTGCTTGTAAAATCTGGCTTCCCTGTATTTGATCCTTAGTTCAATTGATCAGTGTCATTTGTCACTTCTTTACTTCACCCATTTCTTACATCTTGTTTACTTCACCCATGTACTGTAGGTCCTACACTTCAGTCGTGAACAAACTGGGTCACCTCTTATGTGAAGCGTTTTGAGATCCCTTGGATGAAAAGCATTATATAATGATGGTGATAATGATGTTCGGCTCTGTGCCACAGCGGTTAGCATTGCTGCCTTGCAGTGCTATAACCCTGGGTTCAATTCTGGATCTGGATGGCATAGCATCAACCAGGAGTTTATCTCCCTGTGGTCGTTTGTTTTTTTTTTAGTTGCTCCGGTTTCCTACCATAGTCCATAGACATGCCATAGTTAATAGACATTCATAGACTTTAAATTTAGTCCTAGTCTGAGTATATGCATGTTTGTGTCTGTGTCTGCCCTGTGATGGACCTGCATCCTGCCCAGGGAGTTCTTAACCTTGTGCCCGTTGATAGCCAGGATAGTCTCCAGATCCCTTGCAACCCTGATATAATAATATTATATAATTAAATTATATAATAATAATAATTATTACTATTATTATTGTTGTTGTTATTATTGTTGTTGTTGTTATTATTAAGTATCTAGCTCATATTTGTCTGCAGATTTTCAACCACGAAGTCAGGAGTTTCATTTAGCAAAAACAAGCAAAACCCTTAGTTTTCCTTATGCAAGCATCTAACTGTTTGATGTGAAAGGGAAACTGAGGCTGCAAGCTTTACATTTGTTTCTTCAGTGGAGTGGTAGCCACAGTAAAAGAGAATACAATGCAACTCTCAGTAAAAGGAAACAAAAACAAACAACAAAAAAGAAGCAATCAATTTACAGTGTGCAGCAACTGTTAGAAATTAGCCTGTAGTTATTCTGACTGTTTAAACATTAATACTGTTTCCCTGGTCTTCCAGAGTTGGTTGTTAGTAGGGAAGCATGTGTTTGGTATCTGAGAGGAGTGTACTGTAGGAGTATGGGTACTGAATTCAGTAAAGGCAGCTAGTTACAAATTTTCAAAGCAAAATTACATGCTGCTAATTTCAGCTCTCCCTCAGTCTTTAGATATCCAGTTCATTAATATTTAAACCAGCACCTTCAGCAAACTCAGAAAAACTCGGAAAGGGGATTGTGTTCTCAGGGATCCCTTAATCCCCAGAATTAGCAGTTTAATAGCAAGAAGCCATTTGTAGATTAGAGAGATCAGGCTCCCGGGACCCGCTTTTATACTCACTACTTAAATACTTAGAATTCTAATGCTGCAGCAAGACCCTTTTTAAAATTGCTCTAGCCTTCTTTTCCTATCCCTTTCTATCTCAAAGACATGTTCTTCTGATCTGTACCATGGACTACCTTTTATAACAACTGCACAACAAGCACTGCAGAACTGATGACCCTGGATGTGAGTCTGTTTGTGTGTACAGTATGTAGCAGCATACGGATGAATAGACATGTATCTGTGTTAAAACAGAAATTAAATTTGTGTCGTATATTTTGATCTTTGTTCTTCATAGTTTGGTGACTTCTTCATAATTTCAAATGTAGAGCAATTTCAAGCGCAAACTTGTAACATTTTGTGTCAGTTTTACAGAATAAGATTTCTAGAGGTTTGGGAAATTTTGGTTGAGAATACCCATTCTGGACTGCAGGTACGGAATATGATCGTTAATGGTGAAGAATTCTAAAAATAAAATACATTATATTATGTAAAAGACACAGTAGTTAGATTAGAGCTCATTGCTAGTTGTTTCTATAATGACCTGTTTTTTTACGAATCAACGAGCCGTTATTTACTTTATGGTAGATGTGTAGAGCTAATCAATACAACCACAAAACATTCATTATGGTGGGGAAAAAATATTACACTTTTGAAAATTCAAGACTGTGTATTTAGTTTATTTAAAATAACGCCAGTATTTACATTGCAGGATGATTCAGGATGAATCAGGAAACAATGGTCTGTGTTTCAGTTTTCCATGAGTTTGCATCAATCTGTCTCTTCCTGCCGCAGTGTTTTTCTGGACTGTTTTAGCAGGTAGTGGATGGTACAGTATATTATAAGTAGGTGCTCGTGTGAATTAGCATGCATGAGCTGCCTTTTCCTTGAGTTGATGAGGTAGTCTTTTACCTGCTGACTTCAGAAAGACTGAATCCACCAGCCTACATACTTTCCCAACCATTGATCAAACCATTTCCACAGAAGTATCGCTAGCACTTTTTATTAAAATGAAACATTGCCACGGACAACTCCTCTCAGCTTTACATGGAGCAGATAAGCTCGAGATGTGAAACGACTGCATGTTTTAATAATCTTGCTTGCAGAGGTAATTAACTCTGCCACCGTTAACAGATATCATCTCTGTTTTAGTATTTCAAACTTCTTGCATATCATTGTGTGATTGTTCTGCCTGGTTATCTTTTCTTGTTTCTGGTTAGATAATTTGGAAGTACTCCAACACATAGCAGAAAACGAGGCTGGTGTAAAACTAAGCTGTTTGTGAGAAAGTGCAGCAGGGAGCCTCTTTGGGGATGCTCATCGGGGAAAACCCTGCACAAGCCTACCTCCTCTTCTCCAATCCCACCCAGACAGATGCTTTCAAAAACATTATTTGTCCTGAAATATGAATGTTATATATATATTACAGATGGCATATACAATATACTGTATACTGTATATGGTAAATATAAATCTCAGCAGGAAGAACATCAAAGAGTCTTAGAGAACCATAAGATTGTGAAGTAAGTAAGAAAAAGTGGAAAGGGGGATACAAAGTCATTTGCCTATTAAAAACACAGGTGATGTTGGGGTGTAGTTTGCACATTCCACTTCACACCTATTAGAGCCCAGGGCATGTGTGTGCACTAAACCACTTCAAGATGAAATACCTTGTATTCCTGCTCCTTTCAGCCAGTGGGAAATGGGAAATACGATCTTATGAGGCTTTTATTAACCAAGAGGCAGCTTCCCTAACTAGGTCCCCAGCACCTCCTCAGGCTGTGTCCAGCAGACACATCAATAAGTTATAAAGTTACAAGCAGGGTCTTTCTCTCTTGTAATCTTTTTTGCTCATGCCCAACAGTTATAATAGAATTACCTGAGTTCCACAGCCTTACTCAGCCCTCTTGCAGGACTTCCAGGCATAGCACCCAGTATCTAACATTTATAGCATACAGATGCTCTATCACTGAAGCCAAAGCTGGCTGACCTCCATACTGTAGCTGAAAGGCTTGGGTGAAGGATAGAGTGTGTAGGAACTGTTTTGTCCTTTTTTTTTCATTTTTAGGACTGACTGTACTCTGAACTGAATGCATCTCTTAATCTCTGAATAGAATGCATCTATTTTTGTAGCTTTGTATGCTGGTTAGGTAAAGGCAGTGTGCTTGCATGAGTTCTCTGTACAATCTTGAAATTAACTAGTTCCATCTGATTGTTGCTGCACCATATATGAAACACATATAATCTGTTTCAGTTGTACATGTGAGAATTCCTTATTGAGTACCAAGCAGATTTTTTGTGTATAGAGTTTACCCAATAGTGCACCTTATCTTTCTTTACCTTCTCTGTGCGTTTCTATCCCGAGGTACTGATGACCCTTTAAAAAAAAAAAGGTTTTAAAAATACTTTTGAACTGTACAATTATAGACCTCATTGCAATGTGATGGACTAATTTAATCTCTTATGCATTCCAAACATTTTCTTAGCCTGAGATTACGTCTCTCACCTTAGCGTTACAGTACTTGTTAATTACAGTAATTGACCTTTAAAGTTAGACTGTTTTTTGGCTTGCTTTCATACAGTATATGGTGCAGGAACAACCAGATGGAACTTACTGTGTTGCATCTTATAAAAGGCAGTGAAGAGAATAGCTCAGCCCTGGTAGAGTGTTTTTGAACAATAATATACAATAAGTGAAATACCAGCAGTCCATTTATTTATTCTCAAATTGCTTCTTAGGCTTTATAAAAGTGAGGTCTTACTGAAATGCCCATTTATTTAACAGTTTATCTAATTACATTTAAGTACAGTATGTTGTGAAAAAAACAATCTTCTGTTTAGAATTCTTCAAAGGATGTGAAATAATTGATTCTTTATCTTGGCCTAGATTTGTGTTAACACTACTTTTTAAGTTACTTTTCTGAGGCGGATTTCTTCCCAGACATTATTCAGTACAGTAGTAATGCTGACATGTGCACATCACAGTAACATATGTCTGTCTGAAAAGAACAGCTTTGTGATCAATGGGCTGTTTTGACTGCAGTCTCTTTCTGCCTACACAGTTGGTGGTGCCTTTTAACATACAGTACATCGTACATGACGTCTTTCAGATGGCTCATAGCCTCCTCGAACTTGTTTTTTTAATGGATGAAATAACGCTTTCAATCTAATATTGCCAGTGTTACTTAAAATGCTCAATACAAGGTTCAGGCAGGGACAATGTCTTTGTGTAGTTCACATACAAACATCACAGTTTCACAGTTAAGTAGCTATATATAGTTCCTTCTAAGAGAAGGGGGACACATAAACTGAACAAAAGGAGGAAATACAATATTGGGGAAAGTACCTTACTGGAACTAATTCTATAAACAAAATAAAAAGTGAACATGTAATACAGTTTAGACATTATAGATTTACAGACTTTGTATAAAAAGTAAAAGCAGTATTATATTGACATGCTACAATGCCACTGGTCATCAGGCAATCTATTTGAAAATGATACACTGCTTCAGGGCCTATATACTGTAAGTCTAGGCAGTAATACAGGTTTGTACAGTTTACAGTACACTGTACACATTTAAATATGTAGTGAGAGCTATGGATCCTGGAAAAACCTCACATGAAAAGAGCTCAGAAATCAAAAGCAAAGTAGTTTCTGCTACCAAACGCTACCTCTATCCACAGCCCAATGTCACATTTCTCCCAGAGAAAAGTCTTTTTTGAGGCATTTGTCGTAAAAACAGTAAAGTTGCTGTACTGTAATTAAATATGTGAATCCCTCGGTTGTTTGGTTACTCCTTCAGAGGGCTCTGGCTGGCTGTTTCTTTTTCACCCTGAAAATAAAGAACATCCTGAAACTCACATCGATGTGGGAAGTGGGGGGCCATCGTGTTTGAGGCGACACTTGGCTGTGACACAGCCCCACTTGTCCACGCGACTTCATAACCCACTCAAGTGAATGTGGTAGCCGCCTCACGGGCTCCAGGCTCAAGTCTCAGCCAGCTGCTCTTCGCTATTTAACAACTGTAGTAACACACTGCAGCGGCAGCACATTAAGAAGCATTGCCAGTGGGCATTTCTGTTTTCTATAACACCAGCTTCCCAGCCATCACAGATACATAAGCCATTTCCATATGCACCTGTTCCGCGACTGACTGTTTATTTGTATATTTCATTTAAAGAGGCTGATGCACAATATCCTTCTTGACCAAGAAATGCCAGCCCTCATTCTCGTACTATTCTGCACTGTTTCATTGTCCAGGTGAACCTCATAAATTGATCAGTGGAGATGAGATATCTATTTTAAAATTTAACTCTTTTTTTTTGTTCCATTCTGTAAGTTTGGTAGGTCCTATGTTGTATTGTTTTAAGCATTTAAGCATTGTTTTTTTTTTGTTTGTTTCCAGCCAGCTGGATACACCCTTTCAAATTTCACCTGTTCAGAGAAAACTGTAGGTGGGCAAAGTGGATCGATAACCACCTTCTAATCTCCCAACCTAGACATATTCTGCATTCACCCTGTACGCCTAACCTGCAGATGCTGCCAAAAAGCTGAACTGATTAAAACAGAGGTCAGCTGAGGTCACAGCTACTGACCTCACAGGGCGCCTCAGTTGGGGTTACTGTGTCAAGGTGAGGCAAGTTAGTCAGAGGTTCTTTTTAATCTATAGATCCAGACCTATCCAGCAGTCAGTGCTAGTTGCATGACATATTACTTTGAACTAATCTTAAGATTTTAACTTTGAAGCTGGAAGGAAATTGTTCGTTCCGTAATAACAGTTTAATACTGGTCTTTCACAAATTTGCCTTTGTTGGCTTTGTTTTAGTAATTTAATTCAAGTGCAATTACTTTATGTGTACTCAGACTGCACTGTGGCTTTTGCGAATCTTTAAACACAAGTTAGTGCTTGGATATATGTGTTGCTCACAAACAGCTGTTCAACTCAAGCTGCTGCAACATCTTTTTTTTTCTTCACTTTTTCTATTTCCCACCTGATTCACGCCTCCTGAAACGGAAAACGGCGACTGTCTCCCCCTTGCGAAATGATTTTCAAGACATATGTTTGGAAAGAACGAAAAAAAAAACAGGTGGAGTTATGTGGCGAATATGCCTGAGGTGGCACTGTGAGCTAAGTCGAATCATCCAGTGGAGTGAGAATAAATCAGTGGTGGCTTCTGACAGAAAATTTACGAGTCACGCTTGATAGATAATATATGATGCCCAGATTGTGTCCTGCCACCTCCAAGCTTTTCTCTCCAGTATTGCACTGCCCCCCAACCTTTTTTTACCTTGAAACAGAATACAGTCACTCCATTTCCTTTCGTATTGCTAAGTTTTCAAAGAGAAAAATGAAGTTTGTGAGAACGGTGTAGTGTCAGGTAGGCAAAGGTGCCTTTTCTGTTTATAAAAGTCTTATTCATAAAGCTCTGCTTTGGTTCCACCTAGAAAGTCATTGCTTTTTACCACTAACCATGCATGTGCATAGACAACATGAAAAGTTCATATTTACCTAATTGAAGGCTCCCAGCTGGCTCACCTAACATTCAGAGTTTATATTAGGCCTTACAGATTTCTGATACAAACAATCAGGAGTTGGAGAACATTACTGTTGATTGTAGTATCCTCAGCTTGCTTACTGTGGACCCACATAATGGAAAATAATAAATGGCCAATCAGTACAGTACATGTTTCAGAGAATGTATCTGTTGTCTTCATCTCTCCCGGGTATGTACAAGGGCTTTGGCAATGAGCCCTGTTGACTAAGAATAAATGTCAATTCTGAAAAACGTAGTTAAAAAAACAGTTGGTACATGTGTGTTTCCGAAACTTTCTAAAAAGGCCATTGATGAACTGGCGAAAGCTTTCTGAACCTCCAAATGAACAGATACCAGGTAGTATTTGAAAAAAATTTCACCAGTTTTCTCCCCTGGTTTTACTTTTAACAAACAGTATATTACAATTGGTATAATGCAATGACCGATGATGAAAGTGCAACACGCAAGTTTTTATAATCTGAGTTTGATCAGATCTCTGATTAAAATAGGAGGAGGGGTTGACAATGAAACTAACATCTAGAAAGGGACTCTCTAGACTACCAGCCATGACAGGGCTGTATTGTTCAGACAGCTTTATCTGAAGAACTCAAAATTGATTCTAAACATGATTTTTTATTACTTTTTGGTTTGAGAGCCTAAGGAAATCACAAATGTTGCTAGATATGTGAAAAGCTTCGCACTTTAGTGAATAAAATTATATTTGCAGCTCAACGTGCCGCATATTTCATGAAGAGGTGCTTTGCACAGTTTCCCTAGATGCTTCCAGTGCTTTTCTCCAAACTAGTTTCACTGCTTTCTCATACTGTACATTCCAGAAAAAACTGTGAGAAATGTATCTGCAGTATGTAAAAAGGCAGTGCTCTGTGTAGTCCAAAGTTTAATGGATGTTTCTAGCTGCAGCATACTCAGGTTAAGTTAGTAGTGTTAGTAGTCAGTAGATGAATAGAGTTAAAATTGCTATGAGGCTTAGTGGTTAAACCCAATGCTTTTTACTAGCTACCAAAACATTTTCTTAATTCTAAAATAGGAAGGACAAAGCGAAGAGACAAGAACGTTTAAGAAATAATATGTTATTAAATATGCATGCAAAAGTGGCAAAAAATGTGGATTGAAGAAATCATTGTTTCTGCTTCTTAAGGTTCTGTGTTCTTTACTGCAGTTTACATAAATCTACCTTACTGAGTTTCCGAAGCAATTAAATATAGAGGTACACTTACATTTGATCCTTTGTGCATTTGTGCATTTAGAGAAATAAATCTGATTGCAGATCTCTTCATGAAGCTTTGGCACAAATGTTTATGGACAAGCACGTACTGTTGATTTCAAAATGCCTTGACTAAAACCCCTTACAGCTTTTAAAAATAGATTTTGTATCTGATTCCCTGCCTTCTTACGATTGCCTTAGTTGCACAAAAGCTATAAATAACTGCATCATTTTCATTTCTTACCATTAAGTTTCAGTTCAAGAAATATAGCAAGCTGCTCCATTTATGGAGATCAAACATAAAACAGTGTGGGACTGTACGCTTGACATTACAGATGGACTCTTATCTTGCAGCTGTATAAGATGATGCATGCTGCTTACAACTGAGCTGCTGAGCTTTAGAGCCTTTGCTCTATTCCTGTGGGAGTCAACTGGCCTCCCAGAATGGTCTTTGACTTTACTTCTGTCCCCCAAACTGCAATCTGGGGTCCATGTGCTGGATGAAATACTACAGTGTCAGGGCCTCTATTATGTGCCAGCGCTGCACTCTGCCACAGTGCTCTCCTGCCTAAAGCCAGAGAGATGAAAAGGCAGCCTTATGGAGATTCCCTTTGGCGTGCCACACAAATCACCACACAGCAAGGGACTGAGTGAACTTTTCAGCACGACTCGATATATATACAGTACATATAATGTATATCTGCTTTCTGTCTGACATAAAAGCATTTGTTAATCACTTTTCTTATTAAAATCCACCCATCTCCCATGGGGTAAGAGTATCACTGTGATTAAACCCATGACCTTAATCAGAATACTGCAGAATAAAGCTCTGCTTTCTCCACTTTAAGGAATGCTGGCGTTTCAGTCCAAGGAAATGGCATTAAGAGCAAAGTTCTTAACAGAGAAGTTAAATATTTTGATGTTAATAACTCATTGATTTAATCATCTAGTGCTTCTTAAAAAAATTCAATGAATCAGTTTCTCCTGTGTATTTCGGCAGTGCGAAACACCCCTTAACACTTTTAACAGAACATGTTTTGATCCTGAACTAAAGTGATCATCATGGGGGGATTTTGGATTTCCAGATATGCTCTATTTTGTAGTCATCTTTACTTAATTAATGTTGTATTGAATGACTACATGGCCTGAAATTACACCCCTGACAGGACTCATTATGACATGGATCTAGCATTCATCTCAGGAATACAGTGGAATATTTTAATAATTAAGAAAAACGTGCAATGGGAATTGAAGAGAGTTTTCGGATTGGCAATGTGGAGCAGCTGACTATCAAGGGCCAATCCCAAGAGAAGAATGGAATTACTCTGACATTTTTCATAAGGTACTGTATTTGTGTTTCCTAGTTCACAATAAAATAAAATTCTTTGAAAATCATCAATATAAAATGCATTGATAAATTGATTTTGAAAATAAACTTGACAACACTAAACATGAGCAACTGAATCACACATAACTACAAAGAAATTGTTTCATTTCTTCACTTTGAATTGTTTTACTGAAGCTCTAGTCTACAGCATAAGTTTTGGGTCATCAAAATGGCAACACTGGAGCGCAAACAAGAAAAAAAAGCTACTTCAGCACAATTTCAAAATCATAACAATAAAAATCATATTCGCATGAAAAAAACGTAGTAATGGGAATATTCAAATGTTCAGCAGTCAGCAGGCAATTCATTTTCCAGAATATGATGTCACAACAGTAATATGCTGCATGAAAAGTTAATTTAGAATGAAATGCAACTTTAGGTTTTTCCCTGGACGATCCTCAGTTATTAACATACTATTAGACATGCTTTAAACCTGAGATAGTAACAAATTACTGTGAAAGAATCCATTGAACACTATACAAAAAACCACTGCTAGGTATGCATTAATCATGAAATCCTAATTAGTTTGTAACATTTAAATTCACCATTTATGCACCAATCTAATAATCCTGAACACAACGAAGGTGCCGACACAATGGTATGCTAATTAGCTTGCAATTATATTTTTAATTATTTCCTAATAAACTCATTTTACTTGAGTCATGATGTGTTATTCTCTCTGCTAATAAAACCGTGCCCGGTATGGGGTCCGAATCTCAAAGCTAATTTACTCTTGTTTAATAAAAAGAGAAAAATACTTTGTCATGCAAGAAGTTCTTAAAGTATGCAAAACACTGAGTAATCTTTGCTTTACAGATAATTCACTATGTTACTGTATAATGTATTTATGCTATACAGCTAGGATCATTTTGTTGTTTTAATGACAAATTCTCCAGTATGTTACAGTTTAGTCGAGAACAGGAGCTTCCATTGAGCTCTTGTACTTCAGATGGAACCCTAAAGAAAACGATTTTGCGATAGTGCCATACATCGGTGTGTCAAAACCTCCCCTCTTCCAATGACAACAGAGCAGTTGACTCAGCACAGAACAGAAACACTGTTGCAGGAGGGAGGAGAGGTGCAGTTGTGTTAAAATAGTGCTCACCAGAATCTGAAATGATGAGTGAAAATCAGTCCTCTGATCCTTTCTGTACTTTTGTACTGAATTTGGAAATAGTACACCTTTGGTGATTTTCACAGTTATTAATAAACAGAAAGAATGCTGCAAAATGCTTTAGAATCTTTTAAAAACAGGAGTGAAATATCTTTTTTAACTTTAGTCATTTAGATACAAGTAATACTTTGCTTTAATTTTGAATTTACCGGGCAAATATACAGTAGTATTATTTTTCACCTTGCCCACTAAACTCCTGGGGTTAAAATTCTTGCTACATTTTTTTCATCAGCAGGCCACCATGCTGAAGATCATATTCTTGCCATCTTGGCAAGGCTGTGCCTGCTCTTTCCATTAATCTCTGCCTATGATCAGACCTTCCGTCACGCAACCACATGCCCCTGTGCTTTTGACCATTTTTAGTTTCTCAGAGGCTAATTTCTCTGGGGTGTGGACCATCAGGGAGACTTAGATGCACACCTCATTTCTCCAGAGGGTATCAGTTCGGCAGTGATAGTGCAACCGACCTTTCTGTTAAGCTCAAGTCATATTTGTTTTGTTTAAAAATGTTGAATTTTAAAAAAAAATGTAAAACAGTATCAAAACCATCAAGTTAATTGTTACTTGAATCAAATTACCCACAGTTGTTGTTAAGGTTCTGTATTTTCCATCTCCTTTCACTGGACATGGTAGTGACACATGGAAATAACCACATCTGTGCACTTTCTGCCGGGACTCTTTCAGTGTTCCAGAAAATGTGTAGTACAGTACAGTATGTGTTAAGTGTCAAGCAAGCACCATCTTAAGAAAAGCAACAGTCTCAAATAAAACAAATCAGGAATTTTCTACATGAAGATCAACCATAGGAAACATGCAATAAAGTAAACCTACAGTATGAGTATCTGTGATCAGCTAGTACAAGAGAGGTTTTGCTGAAATATCATCCCCTCTTGATTCCCTAGTGTTTAAGAGTGTAACGATAGCAACTCAATTGATGTAACCATGCAATGAAGGCAGGCAATTTGGACTTCAACCAAACCAACTGGGAATATCAAGTCTCACCCAGTAAGTGAGCTTGAGCACTTTATAGATCATAACAGATCATCAGGGGGATTAAAAAAGACAAACATGAAATGGAGTGGATAACAGGCAGATGACTAAAACTACACCTGTACTTTGCACTGGGTCCTAGAAGATACATTCTTTATAATCTCGGTGTTACTTTTAATTTATTTCCCAATCACTTTATTCACTTTATATAACTTTTCCAGCAAAAACTGTTGTTCAAAGAATTCATTCCAAAACCTTCTTGTAAAGATTTATAAGATTTACCTTCTGCAGCTCTGACAGAGATGCCAAATCTTTTTTTTTCCCTATTCTGATTTAAGATACTGTATATTTAATCCATTTGAACAAGTTTGCTAACACTTTCTCGGATGACTGAGTTTTTAAACTTAGATGAGGAAGTAATCGACAAACAAAGATTAAACAGCATTTATTACCGTTATTAAATAAGTGAATTAACCTTGTTTCAGGCTGCCATTAGTTATGGCTACAGCTCTATATACAGTGACTGGAATAGTAAGAACTACAAATAATGGCCTAATGTAGAAAGAAGAACTGATTCACGGAGTTCACGCACTGCAAACCAGCAACAGATAAGAAACAATATACAATTGAAATAGAAATTAAAAAAGAAGTCTACACCATTCATGCAAAATCTGGTACGACAATAAAGAACAAGATAAGCGAATGTTCTGAATGTTGGAGTTCAAAGGGGAAAATAAATTCCAAATGGAACTGAAAAAAAGAAGGATTAGGTACAGCTTTAACTTTCCACCTTGCAAAGGACAAGAACCTTTGGAGATGGAGGCAGTAGAATTCCTAATGTTGCCGAATTTCCTGTCAAGTTTCAGCCCCCTTTGATACGAGCGTTCCTGATTTCATATGCGGCTCTAACAACTGGGACATTGCTTTTGAAAGTGACTTTCCTGTAGACGCCAGTGTCTTTTGCATAAGGTTGCTGTGTACTGTATGGCCACATCCGTCAGGCATTTGTACCTTTTATACTCTCCCGTATTTTAAATGCAATTCCCCCTTTCCTACCTCCCTTTCTTTCAAATCCTGGTTTTTGCATTGTGTCAATAAACAAGAAAGTATCTGTCATGAGAATAAGAAAAAAGAAATATTTCAATAAGTTCAAACCCCCTTTGAAGTTAGACCTCGGCAGCTTTGAAGTTTCAATGTCATAGGGCTTTTAAGTTCTCATAAGGCAGGGGTAAAATTAAAAACTTCCCACTGAACTTTTTAAACAATGTTACATAAAGATCAATACAGAAATAATCTATAAAAAATACAAAGCCATATTTACATTAGATTTTATAAAGATCAAATACTTAGAACCTTGGTGATATTGAAGTTTAATTTTCACATGGTTAGGCTATCAAGCAGCCAAAAATAAAACTCTCTAATTTCGATAGTCTTTATAAGAAACCTGCTGATGAATTTTATCTAGACTAAGGCACAAGTACTCCTAGTGAACAGGAGGCTGGTGTTTGAAAAATTCCATTTCAAAATTTGAAATTGGATTTTAAAAATTGCAAATGTGTATTATGTCTTCCTGGTGCTGATAAAAAAAGCACAATTCAGAAAAACATTTTCTGATGGCAGATGTTAATTTGGTATTTTTTCATTTTGATATATTTATACGTTAATCTTTTTTAAGACATTACTGTAAAACTGTTCTGTGTATCTCTTTGACTCAGACCTATTTATTGTTAATACTAACCAACAAAAAATAATAAATTAATTTAGAAATAATTGGATAAGACTGTGAACATCTGGAAAAAGTAACTTCAAACTTGGAGCTTTTCATGTCTGAATTTATAAAAATTGTGCAATGCAGTGAGCACTAATAAAGTGAATTGAGAATGTCAATAAAATGTACTGTTGAAATGTGCCCCCGGCATTTTAAACTCACATTTCCAAGTGAAAAATTAATATGGAAGAGGTGAATTTATCACCTCTCGGTATAAAAGACAAAATGAACTGGTTTGCTCAGACTTTTTATAGGTGTAAGAAACCCACTGGGTTCATAGCTCGATGGCAAAAACACAGACTTGTCAAGTCCTGGAATCCACCTTCTGATTAATATTTTGCCATTGATCTGACGTGATTTCCTTCTGCAGGACCGACGCAGCCTTTGTTCTGTCTTGCTAGTGCGCTGTGTGTGCGCCCAGATGCCCAGGCTTGAGCTCTGCCATGAGCGCTCGTCTTGCATTACCCCTGGTGGCTGGTGCTATCCGTACTGGCTGACCCCTGACTAAACCTCTCTCACCCTCCACTGACCCGTTCAGGGGAAGAGAGAGACAAAGGTCACGGGGGGTCAGCGGCAGGTTGGCCACATTTTTATTGCATTCCAGTGCCCTTGCAAGCTTCAATTTTCTGCTCCCCAGCTCTCGTTATTTTTTTGAGCGGCGCTGGTTGAGAGCTTTTAAGGTGCCTCATTGGCAGAAGTAATCCGACCCTTCTACAGACAGCAAAGCCCTCACACAGCACCCTGCTCACCCTCTTGTCTCCTACCACTGCAGGATTATCACACAGTATAAACCAGCCCCGCCGAGGAGGTAACCTTTAGCCTGAGGTTGCTGGAAAAAGAAGAGGTAGAAAAATCCAAATATTCGCATTCACTGCTGTCTTTTTGTCCTTCACATTTATTTGCTGAGAGGATATTGTTTCAGTGTGGTCAGGGCGAAATTATTTAGTTGTTCTACAGCTGTCCGAGGAGTGGAGCAGGGATTCCAGTGCAGCCCTGAGTGCTTAGTACTATATATGTAGTAGCAGACATGAAATTTGGCAGCCTACATAATATATGTGTAAATTCAGCATTTTATTTAAATAGTTTACTATTCTGTGTTTATTTGCTCCTGATGCCTCTTTTAGGTTTCTGAATATTCCTTCATCTAGCAAATGGCAATTAATATCTTCTAGAAAATCAGCTAATTAAAGTATTGTAAATGCCTGGATTTCAGACGTCTGGCGCTCTTCTGTAAATTAGTACATTTACCAAAACATCTTCAATGCTATTTTGTGCAATGAATCAGCACTCAGTAAACATGAAAGATGCATCACTGACAAATATAGTAAGTGTACATTAACAAGAAATATCCATTTTATTGAATGAAGTATTGAATAACCTTTTTTCAGGTGCAGGTTGCAAATAGACTATCTATTTCTACAGCTGTATGCTGAGTCTTCATGTAGGTAGATATACTACACTACATAGGTCAACTGAGGCTATAAGCAGACTATTTCTTTTTCAACTAATTTGGTCAATTTATTTTGTTCATTTTGAGTGTAACAATTTAGTTTCAGCCTCATCTGCAGTATTATTGACTCTTACATTGTTTTTATTAGGGAATTAAATCCTTTGTTCACAAGTTGTTTGAAAATGTTACAGAGCTCTTAACATTGATTATATTTCAGAATTTATTTTATAATTTGAAATAGTTCTGCTAGCAGTTAATGATGCATATTACCTTTATTAATCTGAGAAATCAACCAGCAGTCTCCAAGGTTTCTGCAGTGCTTAGAGACACAGCCAGCAATCACGAAACAATGTGATGCTAGCTTGAATCCTTCAAACACAATAAAAAAAGAAGTTGGGTTTGAAGAATAGAGGCTTTTAGAGCAGGAGTCATCACTACAAGTCGAAGAAATGTAACATTTTTAGTAAAAATCTTCATGGTGAACCAATATTTGGAGAGAAAAATTGGGAGAAAAGGGTCCCATTTTCATCAGAAGCTATTTACCAGCTCACACAGCTTTTGAATGCTGTTGGAGAGTGCTTGGAATTCCTTGTATAGTTAAGCTTGCTGTAGAAAAGCAGTGTTCCTTTGCCATTCATACACCTCATAACTCATTTTTAATTACTAGCTATTAACAGTATGGTGTCAGGGCCGTGGGTTGGCCAAGTCACTGTAGAGCCTCTTCTGTTCTTTTGACAGTAAACAATAGCCAACTGGTAAATGGCACTAGCCTGGCATGAAAACAGCTCAGATCATATTGTTGCTTCAGTGTAGCTTTAATTGCACAACGTCCATTATAACATCAACATTATTATTACTCTCAGAATCACAGCTGATTCAAAAATCGGCAACAGCTACATTAACAAGAACCTAGGCAAGAGACAATTTCTTTTTTTTTCTTAAACATCGGCATGGACCACATTATTCTCTTTTAATTTTAGACTTTTTTGTTGACCTACTGTAGAAAGCATGTCTTTCTTTCATGATCTTCCAAATGAACTGCTAATTGTATATAGCCTTACTTTAAATCTAATGGCCCATGCCATCTCCAACCCATTTCTGCAGACAATGTGAAAATTGAAATTAAGATCTTTTACTGTTTTTAAATTCCACCTGACTTGGGCATGTTTTGTCTAAAGCTCATCTTGTCTGTGCCACAGATGCTGACCTTATTAGGCCATTGGTACAGTTCCTTAACAAAATGTTAAAGGACATGTCAATATTTCGAAGAACAAAACAAATCCAGTAAGTGGAAATTATGGAATACAAAAGTAACTGACATCCAATTACAAATAGTGAAATCTTTGAGACAGCCAGTGAAGGTACTTGCAGATTGAGACATATTGTCCAGCTCTTACTGATTAAGCCAATAGTTATGTGTGACTGGGACTTCCTGAAAGGCGGTGCGCAATGGACTGAGCTACTGTATGTTGTAGGTGGGTAAAAGTTTGGCTCCTCCTGCTAATGCTGTAGAGTTTGCAGTGTGTCAAAAGGCAAATGGCTCAGCAGTAGCTGTGTTGATGGAGCACATAGACAAGTTATCATTTCCTTTGTGCTGGTTTACAGTGGTAGTGAAATAAGTTGATAAATATTCTGATTTGGGCTGGCATTAAATAGACAAGTTAGTGGTAATTCCAAATCTAAAACAGACAAAAGCTTTAGTAGGTGGTTGTTCAGAAAGTCATTTATGTATTTTGTTGCCCAGAAAGGTTTAGAGTTCAGATTGAATGGGTGAAATTGTAGCTACTGTATATTACACTAAATTATTCTATGTCTTTGCCACTTGGAGATCTTTAAGATGGTGTTATAATGCAGTTATTGCAAGTGCTCTGGAGATAGCGATTAGGTTTATTAAAAGAATACAGTGCATCTAACACTGCTGCTTCTTAAGGTCAAATTTAAAATGGGTGCATCGGTTTCTACTATCCGAATATGTTAAGCAATGTGGTATTCAGTATGTGCTGCTGCAGTGCAAAGATTTATGGTGTATTTGGTGCATTTGTTTTATTGCAGAAAAAAAAGATCTTGTGTAAAATTAGGAAGGTATTTGTACAAACCATTAACTGACGGCCACTTTGCATTATTACAAACTGTAATTGAATTGTCAGAAGTAAAATATTAATATAAAGCATATACTGTATAACTGCAGTTGTTTACTTTACTTACTAAACCACAGTGGCATATATAAAGTTATTTAAGACTTGCGGGCCATAAATGGTTTTCTAAAGCTACCACTGTTAAACTTTACTGTTTCTTACTTTTCTTCTTTTAGACTGAAGGATTTTTAAATGATCAATTTGAATGAATGAAGACTAGATTATGTCCTAGTTTCTGTTTATTAAAAAGAGCATTATCTATGATTTTTAATTTTAATTGATTGTATTGACATACATTTGAACCAGGTAGGACACCTGGTCTTACCTTTTGACTAAACAAAACATTGTGTTTAAAGTAGATGACCGCGTTTCTTTCCAAATCTCATACTTCACTACAGAGATCACTAGATGTACTGTACTTCAGTGACAACTTTTTATGTAAGCCTAAACAGAAAAGAAAACTATAGAACCTGCATATTTTTAATACCCAAATTTCTGATGATGGATAGATTGATATTACAGGGAATTTAAAGGTTAAATCATTCCTTTAGCAAACTGTTTCTTTGTGGCATACTAAGTCTGTTATTATACCATGGCTTTCAGAATTCAAAAGTGGATGCTGTACTGTTTGGAGTCATCTGTCACCATGATCTCTTGGAGTGAGGTAATATTTACACATCGTGTAGTAAGAGATTTGAAGCCTTGCTTTCAGAAGGATTGACACGCTTGACTGCATCAAAAAATAAATAAGAGTGGTGAGGCACCGAAACGAAATCATAACTTGTAAACCAAAGTAGAATTTGCGAATAATAATAGCAATGACTGGTACAGAAAGCCGTGGTAAAACATGGTAGGATAGATTGATTGTTCAACATCATGAGAAGAGGGGCTGTTTTTAAAACCGGCAGAGAAATAGATTGCCGGTCTGAAGGGTCTGCCAGCAGCGGCGTATGCCTTTTTTTCAGTCCCTACTGAAAAGAATTCAAAGCTCAGATTCAAGTGGAAAAGCCTCGTGGAGGGACCAGACACACTCGCTCTCTTACATATTTTCATACCGATGATGTTTATTCAATTCTGTTTTGTTAACCCCCTGACATTCTTTAAATCAGAGCTTTCACCCCTGTAAAATTCAGATTATATCAAAGCATAATTAAAATCCAAATGCGTCTCTGTTTCCACTACAACACTTATCACTTAGATTAATTTGCATTTTGATTTTTTTAGCTGTTTGCCTATCTTAGCTAAATTGTCAGACATGCCATCTTCTCCAGTTGTTTCTTATCTCTCCTTCAAAGCACATAGTCCTGTGAGGAGAAACAATATGCACGTAGATAAAATGAAAGTAAACAAACATAGATGATGGTAAATCCATTTGTCATACTGTACATACAGTCCTAAAGCTTGTTCTAGAGTTAAAAAATAACTCCCTTACCTCAGAGAAGAGACGTCTGCTGATGTGAACTAATCTTTTGTTACCAAATGGACTTGTGAAACAAGCAAATGAAAGTGCTCTTATTTGCTTCCATAGGCTTCACCACACTTTAAGCATGATTTAACTGCATTTTACTGACTTTTAACTATGTTATTGCTCAGTAAATTTTAATAAGGTAGGTGACCAGGAAAATGGTCTACACACTGGAGTTACAGAGAGCATAGGAAAACTGGACAGAGTGCTGAATTTCATTTCTTTTTTAAGACATAGTTTAAGGGTATTTTTACAGATGAATGGAGAATAAGACTGCCCATGTTTTGGGAAGAGCAGTCACTCCTTTTGCACTGCTAGTGATTAAATGTTCTGTCAGAAGTGTTAATTGTATAAATATGTTTGCTTTTACATTCGTCATTATAGAGAATTCATGGCCCTTACAGTCTCACTTCTGTATCATTGATGCAAACTGGATCTCTTAGAAGTTAAATGTACTCTTGTCCTTACTGTGCACAAATGAATTGCCATACACATTTATGTTTTAATTATGAGGTTAATATCAGATGGTGTCCTTGAAAAATCATAATTGGGAGCAAATACAAATACTTGAGGATTAATAGACTCTATCCCTTAGAGTCAGAACAAATATTTTGCTCATTGTTTGCAAATATTGAGAAATTTGTGGGGGGTGAAAACAAATGCAAATTCACATTCAATTGTAACTCAGAATGTGATAAAACTCCATTTGATACTTTTAAAAAAGTAATTATTTGGAGTAAAAAAAATCATATTTTTTTCCTAGATTTTTGTTTTAATATTCAGATCTATCCAGGGTGATTGGACTTGCAAATTCAGTAAGGAGGAAGCATATGATATTTACAGCATATATCTTTTTTAGTGAAAAATCCAACAGTGTCCCACAATAAAATAAAATTAAAATAATGATTAGTTTAATTGACCAATATCAAAAGTGCCTTTCCTGTGAATTGCTTGATGTTTCTATAGCGTCATACAGTACTTTAATTGTCACTTTTAAAGCAGTAGAGAATTTGATCACAATTAAATATGTGGAAAAGGGGCTTGTTGTCAATCTTGAAAGGTTCTTTTGGGGGAGGACATTTGAAATTTGAGAGGTAATGAACAAAATTAATCTATTTTTGAACATTTTATTTTTACATTCTTGTGATTTGATGAGTTGTATGCAAATAGACAAAATAAAAAAGCAACTGTAATTTAAAAAATGGAAACAAATGAATTCAAAAAGGGTGACTGGTCCTACAGAGAAAGGATTGGGGAGTATCTGACAGCACCTGCGTTAGTGTCCTTCTCTGATGCGCTGCTTGCAGGCTATTTAATAAACATTAGAAGGTGGGGAGACAGAGAAGGGGGCCAGCAGGTGTTTCACATATCTACAGTACAGGCACATCTGGTGTCTTTGGATCTAAAGGGTAAACCTGCAGAGCACACATTGAGATGAACTGCAACTGAAGCTCATTTCTATTCAACATTTTTAATTTGTGCTTGTAAACTGAATTGTAGCTTTCTCACACATTAGCAGGAACTGAGTTAAAAGAATAAGGAATTTAGCAATTTGCACAGAAACACAGTAGTTACAGAGCTTTCATCCATAAAATATCTGCTTTTTATCAGAAATCTATCATGTCCTGGAGATCTGTTTTAATACTACCAGTGAGAAGGTTAACATTCATTTTTATCCTCTGCACCAAACAGAAAAATAAGAAGTGAGGAAAAAACTACTCAAGCTGTGAAAGAGCAATATAATTTATTTTAATTGTTCCAAATGCATGATGCTGTTTGTTTGTTGTTCTAATTCAGTATTCAGTTCTGCCAGTGGTAGTTTGATATAAAAATGCTGTCGCATGTTAGAAACACATCAACTATGCAGAATAATTTAGAAAATATGAAAAAGATATGCTGATTGTTAAATGCTGCAGGCTTTTTGCATGATATAGAATTTTATGAATGCATTTATATCCATATTGATGTATTTATGTAGTGTGGTTCCCTGAAAATAGAAATGTGATCAACAGAGGACACAGAAATTGCAGAGGAGTCTCAAATTAAAAACAGCACAATGGAGATCGTGTTGTCCCATAATGGGTTAATGCTGAGGATCAGCTGTTGTAATGTCATTAGACATTCTCTTCATTTTATACAGTGGGCTGTTTGATGTTTGAATACCCGAGAGACTTCACAACCACCCCCACTCCCTCTAACACCCCCCCCCTCCCCGCCTCACCGCTACCCCTCCCAATTTACTGAGAACCTCCCCCTCTGCCTTTACATGCTTATATTGGCTTATATTGCTACTAAAGTAAATAGTAGAGCATCGATTATAGAGGCAGTGTGAGAGTCCAGGCACATGCATGCCTACTGTGTTTATGTGTCCCTGTTTCTTCGAGTTAAGGAAAGGCACGTAAAGAATTCATTCAGTACAAAGAAGGTAAATTAGGAAGAAAAGCGCAGGAAAAGAAAAGGGCAGAGGAGAAGAAAGAGAGAGAGAGCCTGAGAGAGAGAGAGAGGCAGTGTGAGAGAGAGACAAGGATCTCCCTGCTTGATGCGCAAAACATCCCGCTACCACATGCTGTGCTCCATGGCCAACTCGGGCTGTCTGCTGCTCTCCGGTTCTGGGATGTTACCTCATTCCCTCCAGTGTCCCCCGGCATTCCTCTATCTTCCTGAGGTAAGACCTGCTCCCCTCCTTTCATCCTCTTCTCTTTCTGGTGTTCCCCTCCTGGCACGTGCCTGCTTTGTGTTCTTGTCGCCTTCCCCCCCCCTCCCTCTTCACAGCTTGGGATCATCTGCTTTCCTTTCATTCTTTTCTTCCTTTTATCCCGAAGTTTTGTTGTTTTTTTTTTTTGATGCATCAGTGCAGGGCAGCTGAACTGAACGAGTGAATGAGCGATACGGAGAGCGAGTTGATTGTTTTGTTCTTTTTACTGCCTTTTTTTTGTCCCTTCTTCTTCTTCTTCTTTCCCCTCATCTCAAATCTTCAGAGAAGCATTGTCACTTTTAAAGTTAGCTATTAAACTGCCGCTTTTGTTGTGAGCTGATGTAGATGTAGCAAGTTGGAATTAGGTTACAGCATCGGGTTTACTTTGGAACTGCTGTGAATTGACAGTAAGGAATAGGGTGGTTTCTAAACTTTAGTCAGTTTTTATAGTTGCACAATCATAATGAGGCCCCTTCATGTAATACAATATATATATAAGCATTTATTTTTTGTAAAGTAACTCACAAACTTTGAATGCAAGCACTCCTAAATTTACAGTGTAAAAATGGCCCTTTTTAAAGTCAGGATTATGACAGTTAACGTAAACCATTGAATTAACACTGTTTTTATTTACGTGGGAATCCGTATGTTGTGCAGTATAAGAGATTTCATCTCACAAAATAGACCTCCTAAAGCCTGACTTTTTCTTGTATGACCACTAAGGCACTGGAACAGATTTTTCATAAAAAGCTGGAAAAAGACAATGACCATAAATTGGCACATTTCATTTCCCCTTCTTTTTGGGGGGACAGTTGTTTGGTGTGTGTGTGTGATTGTTTTAGTACCAACAACATGTGCAGCAGCAGACTGTTGGTTTCCCTTCAGTTTGTTATTGCAGCAGTATAAAAATAATAAGGCTGTTGAGACCTAACCTGCCGCATCCTCCCTCCAAATCACTCTCACAGATCACCTTTATGGCTCCTGCATACTGCCTACTGCCTTTCCAAATCTGCTCCTCTGCCCAAAACATTACTACACAGCAGCTGTCTGCTGGTAAAAGACCGGTATTCTGTGGCCAATTTCCTTGTGTTGTGGGCACTGTGTGTAATATCGTATGTGTGTGAGTATAAGTGGATGCACTTTATTGGAAGAAGATGTGTTTGTGTGAATAGAGTTGCCTGAATGCAGTTTCTGGATTGTGCATGCATATAAGATTTTGTGGGCTTGCTAATTTCATCCAAAATAAATCTGATAAGCTGCAAAACATACAGGAGGCGAAATAAGAGTAGTTTAAGTAGCAAGAAGGCAATGAAATTCTATGCTTCGGCACACTTTTGGTTTTATTTCTAAGACTTGTCTGATCTTGGAAAAAAAAAGCTTGGTACTTTTTTAATACAAATATGAACTAATACCAAGGACTGTATCCATTCACATGCACAAGTGCACTATCTTAATAGATATTTACAGTGAAGAAATATGGTACAAAAATGTTACCAGGATTATTAGTGTCAACAGTTAATAAAAGGCGAACAATTAATCAAACAGGATTCAATATTTGTGTCTCTCATTGATTTTTTAAATGCTATTTATAGGGTTGTAATTATGGAGAGGTTTGATTCAAAAATAGGTTCAACAAAATAAGATATATCTGGAATTTTATTTTATTTTTTTAAAACACATTTCCCTGACCAAGGTACCTGATTCTACCTACAGTACAAATCCAATAGAGCCGGGTTTTGTAAAATTACCCTCTGAGATAGTTCAGACAGGAGATGAACTTTTTTTTTTCCATTCCGCCCTCCTTTTGACCCATTCTTTGTTGTACTGCAGCAGTTTGATTCAGGCTCGCGGGTCACTGCGCTTTCCTTCAGCTCTCTTTTTACACATCTTGCTGAAAAGGCGCTGTGTGTAGCGCAACAAAGAGAAAGTGAAATCTCGCAGACAGAATGGCTGTTAAAACTTTGAGAATGCCCCAGAATGTTTAGTGTTGGTGTGCTGTAGTATTAAAAATGAACTTCAAAAATTAAACAGAAAATAGCAGAAAAGATGTTGCTCTTGTCAGTCCCGCTTTCCTATATGACATTTCCACTGAGAATCGGCACAAAGGATAGTACTGAATAAATAGAAAAATGCATAGTCTTTCTTAGCATCTCTGAATGTGAACCTTATCTGTGAAAAAGTGCCGACCGAGACATCATTTTTGTGAAACTATGAGCGATTGTCACCTTCTCAGTACTAATTCGTTAGAGGAGTAAAAGGGGTTGACGAACAGTTCAAATGTTTTCACAGACCTACTCAACTCTCTAGTAGAGTGATCCCAAAATGTATACTGCATACAACAACCACGAGCTTTAAGCACTTTACTGACATTTTGTACATATATTTCATTTCCAATAAGAAGGGTTGCATTATGGCAACTGGATAATTGTTGTCTTCTAATTTTTGTTTTTTTTTCTCATTTTATTTTGTTGGTACAGTAACAATAAGAGATTTATGTGTATTCTAATTAATGATTTGCTCCAAAAAGAAGAAGAAAACTGCTGCTGTTAAACAGAGGCAGAGTGATGTTTCAAGACAAATGCCTCAGTAAGGAGGAGTTTATTAAAATCTATCTGTGCTTCTCACAAGTAATTACAATGAATTACTGTTTTAAATGAAGTGTTTCCTGTTTTTTTTACATTCTACCTCGGGAAGAGAAGTTGGAAAAAATATCCAATTTATTAGTCACAAATTGAGAATCAGGACTTCCGAAATCTAGTCCTTCTGCGGCCTGCTCTCTCTAGCACTTCAGCTGCATTCTTGTGTGTCTCTTTGGATAATTGATTACCAGGCGCGTTGTGTGCTTTTTGCTGCTGTTCAGAAGCTGCTGTTAAGTCTTATTTCTTACTGAGCAAACAGCAGTTTCTTTTTCCATTTGATTTGTTCAGTCTGCTGCTTGGCAGTGAGACCAGCAACAGTGAATATGTAGTGTATGTACAAAGTGAAGGAATGTTAAGATTTGCAGTAAGCTTTACCGATGTCTGAGAGCTACTGTATACATGCACGCGTGTGTGAGTGTGTCACACATAGCGCAGCACCTAGGCTCTTATACAGATGAGATGTTGCTTTTAAAAGTGCTCCAGCTCAATATTTTAAGCATGCAAAAAAGGCAAAGAAATGTTTGCAAATAGCACTGCAATAACTGCTGCTTTACTCTTGCAGGAACATACCGTATGCTTGTAATAAGTTTTTGTTTTTCTCAAAGCAGAGCGATATTTTTCATTGTTATCCTCTGTGTATTTCTTTTACTCTGATAGTATAATCTTTCTTTTTCACCGCTGCTGGTTTTCAACTCTTTAAGTCAATACTATGCAGTAAATCTGCTTGTGTAAGCAACTCACAATGTCTCACGGGAGTGGAAATCTTTACTCATATACAATATCGTTAAACAATAAATAGTATTGTATAGTTTTCCATAAATTACTAGGATTGCAACAGATGTGGCGATCTCTGTAGTATTTTTATGGCTAACAGTTGTAGTGTCTGTGTGATCTGTATATATATAGATTTAAATTTCAGCGTTAACTCTGGAATCCCCTTAGTTGGGGCCTAACCTGATGCATGTAACATTGTCAGAGTTTTATACCACAGAACAGCGATCTATTTAAGCCACTGTAACTAATACCTTCACTGATTCATCTTAACACTGTGTGAGAGAGGAGGTAAGATGGATGCTGGATAGAATGCACATTGGCTTATTTCTTTACTTACAGCTTGATCCTGCACATAACGAATGGCATCAATCACCAATTGGAGGCTTAAGGGTTAAAATTCCCAGGGGACCAGTGAATGCTAACTATGCAGTGACAGTTATCCTTTTTTGGATAATTTGCTATTGACAGCTATGAACAGAAACAGTATTTGTAAGTCTTGCCTAATGTCTTATATTCTTATGGCGGCATCATTAGCAATGTATGCCTACATAAGCCTAGAAGGGGATTTTTTTTATTTGAGATTTCATTTAAGGAGGAGATTTCATTTAAAGAGGAATGCCCTGTACCACTGCTGTAGGAGTAAATGAGACACTTTAAAAGCGTTAGAAGGATTTCTTAAGCCTTTTGACCTGTTGGAAAAGGTTAACCGACCATATGTCTCTTAGAAAAGGCACCTTTTTTTATTAGACTCCAAGACAGATTCCTGGTAAACGGATTTTCCGTTTTTACCTGCAGCTTCTGTGTTGTAGAATTTAAAAGTAAAACTTGTAATAGAAGTCCAGAGAACCTGTTGTACAGTATGTTGCTGTTTTAACTATAATAATTATAGTTAAATCATTGATGATTTATTCTCAGGAATTATGCTACTCTTTCCTAACTTCTCCATTATCAGGTAGTTTAGCTGTTTATTACAAAAAGTATTTTTTTGTATGGCTTAGATATACCTTGGTAATAAAGATTAAAGCATGAAGTACAGTATAAACTGAAAAAATAAAATACTTAGCAAAAACCTATGCAATATACTATTTAGACTAGTTAATTTCTGTTATCAGTCAATATTTTTGTTATTTACACTACTGTAAGTAGCATTGTAGCACCATGAAAGCAATTATTAAAGAGAGTTTTAAACTATACTATATGTAAAGAATAAATTGCAGCTGTTCCCTTTCAGAGTTTTTGTCTTGAGGAAAATCATCACAACAAAGTTAATCATTTTGTAGTTCAAAATTCTAGCATTTTTTCAGCTGATCAGTTCAATAGTGTTAGAATCCTCTCAAACGGTATCGGTTATTTGCATTCTAATTCAGAAAGGTAGCAGTTTTTCATGTGGCAACCAGTTTTATTATATGGCAATAAATAAACTAAAATTTCCATTTTCATCAAATTATTTCTTCTAGTTGTAAAAATCTTTTTTATTATTCTGTGATGGCACTGTTGAAGTTGAAGTATTTGATATCCTTTTTCAAAAACAAACATATCTAGGTTTTCCTTATCTTGCAACCCTTATCAATTTTTCATTTACTGTATTTCAATGTAATTAAACCATGAATTTTGTATATTTTACATTTTTCATGCATAAAACCTACAGGAATATTTTCAGATAATGTGTTAAACAATCACGTTTGCATATTTTATATGCAGTATATTTCTTAATGCCACTTATTTTATTACGTGCAATTTTGATTTGTTACCTCTTGAGTTAGCCACTCTCTCACACAGTTCTTTCCTGTCTTACTACTGTTTTTTTTCAAGTACCAGTGCTATTAAACTTGGTTGCAAATAGACAGTTTCTCCTTGGATTTGAGGTTTGTTCATAAACCATAGCTTTATTCATGTCAAATTGATTCATTTAACAATAAACTTCACAGCAAGCCTTGTGCGTTTGACAGAGGGTTTTTACAATCAAAGACTGAGAATGCAGCAGACTTCATTTTACCAACTCCCTCTGAAAACATGCAAAATCAGTATTGCTCATGATTGTTGGATCATTTAACAGGGTTCTATTTGTCATAGTGTTAGTTGCCCATATGAAAAATCAATACATCTAGGGTATACACAATCTGTTTCAAGGAAAAACATCTACATATGTCCTGACAGATGTGTCTTGCACAATGCAAATATTTTCTGAGCATATGCAACATGGAAAGGTGTACTTCTATTTGAAGAATAACTTAATATGCCATGTATCTTGAACAACATGCTGTGTACATTAGTCTTACTGAATGCTATCACTCCAATTCTGTTCAGTTTCTGTGCTAATGTTAGGTCTGTTTTCCTTTTCACATTTTTAGGGCCATTCAGTATCTTGACACATGGTATTCTCGTCACTACAAATTGCTGAGAACGATCCAGAAGCAACAAAACCCAGTTTTATTTGATGTCATCTTTAGAACATGAAAATGGAGGGAGGATGTTTTTGTCAGGATTAGCATTTTATTACGAAGGTTAGAAATTAAACCTTGATTCACAATGGCTTTGCTTTATTTTTTTAATCATTTTCTGATCTTATCAAAATCCTTTAACTGGATTTATTCATCCATATTTTCTCGAGGCAGTCTTAATGCAATAGAGTGGCTAGGGCTTTGGTTGAGCACGGCACAATGTATCACATTGCAGAGCCGTTTTCTGAGCACGCATCGGGGAGAATGACCAGGCCATTTTTGTGATCACACTCCTGAAGTAAGTGCAGCCTCTGTGAGCGGAGTGAGGAGCTGGGTATGAGTGCAGTACAGTCACTGGAGCCCCACTGTAAGGATTGCAGGGACTGGGACAAAAGTGTAATGGAACTGCAGAACCAGTGGTTCCCTAGATTAAACAAACCCTCACTGCGATGTAGAAATAGATACTTTTTTCCAGTCGTACACTCCTCTTACAGCCTCAGATCTTAGACAAAGTTAATCCTTCGGCCTTACTAGCATCAATTCGTTTTTCCTTTGGGGTTGGTTTCCTCTTTCATTTTTGTCTTTTTTTACTTCGTTCATTTTTCCTTCTTGCCTCAGTCTCCCCTTAATGCTGTTAATGCAGAATTTTCTCTCTCTCCCTCTTCCCATTCCCTCCCTGCATGCATTCTTACTTTACTGTAATCACAGGACGTAGACAACAATTGTGTAGAAGGGATTGTGAAAAGCTTCTTGATAACAAGAAATCAATATCCAATAGAAGGAAAAAACTATTTTGGACTTCAAAAAGAAAGGGAAGTCATAATCCTTGCCTTTTGAAATCAGAAGCAACACCTCAATGATGTACTTAATGTCAAACAAGAATGTCTCCCTGCTCAATCATTGCTTCATCACTGTAATAAATCCATTTATATTTTCCTGCTGTTTTTTTATGATAGATAGGAGAATTGAGCTTTCCCCATGCTCCTAGATGCAAGCAGGGTTGAATCTGGCTGTTCCGCACTCCCTGTGATCCTAAAGCAGTTAACTTAGAGTGACTGCACAAGATCGCTTTTAAATTTCCAATGTGTTGCATTATAGTTAATGAGACAGTTCTTTCTCACACTTCTTTAGTGAAAAACATTTTTGTCTTTTTGTAGGTTTTTCTGCTGAGATTGGTACTGTAATTGTTAGGGACAAACAAGTTTGAAATTCTCTCCAGTATTGCATGTTTGTTTTATGTGTTTCCTCCATTGCTCATCTTTGCTCTTTTACTGTAAGCTTTTCCTCTTTCCCTGTACACAGCCAGATTGTACCTCTGAGGTTTTCTGATTATTTCCAATATATAATTATAAACCATATGTTCCTAATAGTAGGCTGAATACTACATGAAAAACAATTGTGCTGAATTCTGTGTAGTCTTCCTTTCTTATTCTTATTCTTTTTCTTGTTGTTACATAATGTTTAATGGATGTTTTCTTACCATTAATGGACGTATATATTTTAACAAATTGTACAGTGTTAGCTCTATTGCATTCTAAATGTCATACACTAATAGAAAGAAAAGAAACTTCTGAAAAAGGTTGTAATAATAATAATGATGATGATGATGAAAATGGCTGTTTTCTTAGAACCTTCTGAAATTCCCTCCTAGAGGATGATAAATTGCATAACAATTGAAAACACAAACTGCCATCTGCCCTCATCTATCATCACAATTACAATGATTTTCAACAGAACAATGGGGGAATTTGAAATCGATCCATATCTCAGGAATAGGGCATGTAATAGCCCCCTCACAACCATTTTTTTAAGTTTAGGCAGCATTAAACATAAGAGTACAAATTACGACCACACATTTTATGTGTCTGTCCATCTATCTAATATAACAACATTGAATACCCATTGTAAATGTAACTTTCAAATGTTTTACTGTATCTATAATTCCTCACAATTCCTTTCAAATATTAATAAGTAACAATAACTGCAATTTATTTATTTTTTTGCTCTCCATTTCCAAAGAAATTAAATCTCTTTTTTAGTGTGTGGTGACAATCAAATTACATGAATAGTATGTCTTGTCATTGCTTATGTGTATGTAGACTTCTATATTAATGAAAGGGTTTAACAGGTAGAACAGCCACATTATTATTAGAGAGAAGCTAAGGGAAGAAATAAAGTGTTTCCCTGAAAACAGGTGGAAAGAATATTGAAATATATATATATATTGCATTTTAGATTTCCCATGTTAAATTCATGGTTTCTTTTTTTTTTTTACTTTTTTACTCGTGTAGATTGTTACCATGGGCTAGAAATAGCAGTGGCTGGAAGTCTGAAGAAAGTGTATCACACAAACATTGCTACTCACAGGAGAGTGAACTATCAGGGGTTATGGACCAGCTAGCAGTGATCACATAATTTCAAAAAATGAACCAGGCATTTTTTTTTTAATTTGTGATTCATTGTGTTTAGGGTATCATGGTACTTCACACAGAGAACATAAACCCTTCTGAGCAGGAAGTGTCTTGTCTTTGTTCTCAACGTGTTGTACACAACTGTGACTGGTGAGAGTAGAAGCTACATGGGATTAGCGAGTCTTTTTTCAGTCAATCAGTGTCTGCATTCAACACCATTCTTTTAAAATGTGTTATAATCCCATCTCCATGGGTTCCATGCTTTAGTTCCCAAGAAAAAAAAATGGCGAATTTTGTCTTTAGTTTATTGAGTTATTTTTACATTTTAACTTCTTTTCATAAAAAAAAAAGATTTTATTGAGTTTACAGGCAGCTAGATTTTAGTGCAACATCATTCTCCTTCCAGAGGCAAATCATGCCATGAATGATTGTAATTCTGGAGGGAATCTAAAAATTAAACACTGTATGTCTAGACACTTTGCAGATTGTATTTCATCTTGTTACGGTTCACCTGTCTTGAATTGGTGTTTTCTTAAATGTATGAAACAAAATTGCAAAAGAAGATAACTAAGGCTTTAAAAAATGATCTTCTTCACTCCAATAACATTGTTAGTACTGAGAAGTGCTTTCCAGGCACTAAAAAGCATCAATAAATGATGTACAGCAACTGCATTTACATAGAAAATATTGCTTACGCATATGATTTATCTCTGTATTTTGCAATTATCTAAAAACCCTGCATCAGATTTATATAAGGTCTCCTTTTCAAAGATAATGCTATTAATAAACATACTTACAAGGTACTTCTGTTTCATAATCCAGGGGTTTTAATCATGCATTGTTTTTGAGAATGTGACGGCATTATATTGTTATTTATTATTCTATTACATCATCATCATTTATTTAGTCTGATATTTATTTTTTCATGCATTGGTTGAAGCTGTGAGTTTTTTTGCTTGAGATCCTGTTGAGAATCTTTCTGTCGTGTGATCCAAGTGTTTTAAAGGGTGGTTAGCACTACACTGGCTTTTAATATGGTCTTTAAACTATTATCTGCTACTGTCGAGTGAGATCTTTAAGAAAGTTTGGGTACATCTTTGTTTCGCTGTTGTTAAACTGAGAGGTGGTGTTGTTATTTAGTTATGTACCTTTTGCAGAAAGACAGTTCCTACAGTACATGTTAAGTGAATTCTGTGCTATTTCTTCAACTGAAACTGAATGTTTCAGTCAACTTGTGGGTATAATCTGTTTGTTCTTCTCAGAGTTGCAACAGTGACATCTCTCTGGACCAGGTAGTACCTTCTAATGAAGCCTAATATTAGCAGCAGCAGTTAATCCCTCTGATATCACTTATTGAGAAGATAGAAGAGTAGATTGATTGTTCACCCATTGAAACATTTTGGATATATTGCAGTTTTTTATTGCTGTTGACCAACACATCACCAGCACTAAGTACTGTACGGAATCATAGTGTTTTGTTTAGTTTAGAATACAAATGGCTCTCTGGCTACAGATCTGCGCCTGTGGCTGGAAGGTTGCCAATTCATATCCCAAGTCCAGGAGAGGAATCCTACTCCGCTGGGCCCCTGAGCAAGGCCTTTAACCCCAACTGCTTCAGGGGCGCCATATACAGTAAATGGCTGACCCTGCGCTCCGACCCCAAGCTTCTCTCCCCATCTGTGTGTCTAATGCAGAGCAAGTTGTGTATGCGAAAAGACAAATTCCTATAACAAGAACTTGTATATGGGCAATAAAGGGATCTTGTCTTATCTTAAATGTAATCTGAGAGTATCGTCAAATAAAGCTACAAGTGTATTGGATTTCTGACACAACATTTTAGTAATTTTGTTCTCAGTTTTCTCATTTTATATCTTTTAAGGATTGCTTGAATATAAATTATTATATTCAATTATATTATTTTAAGTTATCTTTAGTATCATTACTGACATCATTGACATTATTATGTCATATCAATAACTAGCACCACCTGAAACCAAACCTAGGGCAGATGATCTTATTTGAACTGTTTTCTCCACTCATTATCTACCATGAAGCAGTAGTTACCAAGTGCAGCACTACAGACTGTAGACTTGAGAGAACAACACATGGCTTTTTGCAAAACCTTTCTTTTGCATATAGATTTTCCCTGACTTCACACAAGCTTGTAGCTTAGAAGGCGGATGGGGGTCTTGTTCGGTGAGGGGGCTGGCAGTTGTCTTAAGGCTAATGCAGTTCAAACAGCTTGATTCCAATTACTTGTCTCCATCTTTACTCCTTTTGTTTCTTTTCTTCTGTCCTGCAGTGTTTGACTCAAGCTAGCAGTGATTATTATGTTTCTAATTTATTATTAGATCAATACCATCTGGTATTCAGTGTCCCAGCTTTCATTGTCCTGTCTCTATGCCTGGGGTGGCTGAAGGGAGGATGATGGGGGAACTTCTTATCTGTTCATGGGGTGTGGGGATCTGCACTGTGGAATAGAAGATTTGGGGTGTTCACATTAACTTCTAGGTGTTGAACTGAAGGTGATTAAAGATAAAAATCATGATTTTGGACACAAGAAGAATGACTGCTGAACTGTCAAGCTAAACAATACTGTTAATAAAAGACTCTAGTAAATAAATAATACCATATCAGTACATTATCATGTATCTGTTATTATAAGTAATTCAATTTGGTTAAGCGAAGAGCTTGTGTTTTAAAGATTTACATGAATTACATTAACTTTTGGGCTGGTGAAATTAAAAAAATAAACTTTTTATGCTGTGCTCACACTAGCCGGACGCTAAGACATTGGTGTAGATGAGGTCTGTGTGACCAATGAGTGGTGCTGAGGCATCATTATGAAACAAATCCCTGTGTCGTGGCAAGGGCTGGAGTTGGAGTTTGCACATCCCCTTGCTTTTCCTATAACAGCATTGCTGAAAGTGCTGATCTGCATGAAAGTTTTTGGCTATAATTACTATATCGTTTCAAAGCACAATTATTCTATTGTATTAAAAATGTCCTCTGGATCAATAACAAAGAAAATTAGTATAAAACATGAGAAAAATTAATTTAGCACATCTTATTTTTTTCTGTTAGAAATCTTTTCTAGTGTTCTAGTTTGGGTCTCATTTTCAAGGATGCGGTTTTAAGTACTGCACCAATTCCACTCGCGTGCATACAGCACTCCGGTATATGTAGTCTTCTCCGTGCTTTTTTTCCCCAAATCATCTATCAAGGTGAGCTGCTTGGGTAGCTAGTTGCCTCAGGGCTTTGCGGAATGTGCTTATGAGGTTTTATTAGGTCCCAGAGGAAGCTGCTTGCCTTTAAAAACTCACAAATCTAATCGGGTGCCTGTTTCTCCAGGCCTCTGTGTGTGTGCTCTGCAGGGAGGCTCTGCAAGGGGGGACGGCAGCAGCTGCCCGATATCTCACAGCCCCTCGCTGGCAGCGCCCGTATTTGAAGAGAAGCCAGCTGGAGATCTGGCATGGGGGCTTCAGCAGTCCCATCACCACCACCACCACCAGCACCTCCTGTGGTCTCAGCCTGACCCCAGCACTGTGCCAAATGAACTTGTCACGTTTTGCAGTCTGAATTCTCACCCTCTACTTGTTAGCACTCTATGCAATGGCATGACGTTCTCTGCTGGTCCTGTCAGCGCAGCTCATCCATAACTTCACACACTCAGTCATAAAATCTGTTCGGCACTGAGAGAGATACAGAGCAGGTAATAAATGTCCAGCTCTTGAAACCACACACAGAAGGATGGGGTATTTTATTATATTTATTGTTATGGGGAGTATATTATTAAGAAAACCAGATTCTGAAACCCCTAACTTAAAAAATGAGCTTTTTGTGTACTTAAGATTTCTCCCTAGTCAGCTCTCTGATTTTAAAGCTTGTCAAAATGAAAGCAGGACTGATGTATGCGTTCATTTAATATTTAGTTAGGGTCATTTTCATTAAGAAAAGGAAATATAGATAGCAATTGATCCAAATCTTTAAAGAGAACAGGGAACACCAAAAATGACTGCCAAAAACTACAATGGACCAAAGAGGCAATTAATCTCTTAATGTGAAGTGGTACTGTCAGTATTGATATTGTCTTCAAGGGGAAGAAATAATTTAATCACCCATCTGTTTATATTGATAAAATAGATAGCTCTCATAATTGACACAAAACTGTATTATCTTACTTCATCATAGTATGTTCTGGTTCCCTCAATGAACTGTAATAAATTACTTTGAAAATTAACCAACGGGAGTTCTTTTTGACATTCATCCAGGAGGAGCTAATTAACTCTATTTGATTTAAATTGTAAGGCTGTGTGGGGTGTTAATATTAAAAAAAAGACTTATTTTTGGTCTCTTGTGAGTGAGCGGAAAATTGCTCTGTAAATTGGAGGCTGTTGCAGCTGAATGTTCTGTGTTCCTGGTGATGTGCTTACATTTCATAGATGGGAATCCAATCTTGCAGGGCAGTGTGCTCATACAATCCCCTGTACTGTACTGTACCTGCTCTCTAATAAGCCCTTATAAGCCGAAAATCTCAGAGTGAGTCCACACTGAAAATATTTTACACATCACAAAGTTAGACATGAATTCTTAATGACTTTGTCTCCTCTTTTTCCCACTTTCTACTTTTATTCACTTCTCGAGAAGAAAGCCTCTGTTGGATTTTATTAGCATTTTTAACCGCTGGTGCTGCATTGAATTTGTGAAACATGATTGTCGTAACTCAATCCTTGCCATTTCTTTTTTGGATTATTAAGAATATGATACTGAAATTAAGTGAGCAAGATACAAATTCAGCTTTAACACGATGGCACAAAAAAGTTGTAAATTTGGAATGGCTACCTGTTCCCCATTTAGCATGACAGTGGAAATCATATTAAGAATTGCTAAAAAAAAGTTTGATATTCATTAATAGAAGACAGTTTTTTTGTGTTTCACTAATTTTCTAAGCAGATGAATGAAAAGTTTCATCCAGATCTGTCCTTTCTTGATTTATCACTCTATCTCTAACAATTCTCCCACCCCCTCTCTCTCCATCTCCCCCTGATTTCTCTCTCTTCCTCTCCTACCCTGGACAACTCTTCTTTATCTGAATGTTTGGACAGCTTTGGAGAGAATTACTGTGACAGTGCTTAGGAAATGATAGGCTGGTAGTGAGATATTTGTGCCTCATAAATTCTCCATTTCTCAGCGTAATTTACGACGGGGGCTGGTGTATGTGAGACAGCTTGTGTCCCACTGTATCTATCTCCATCTGCTCAGCCACTTTAATTCTTCCATAAATTAAGTGTTTAAAGACAGCTCTCCTATCCGTCTCACTTTCATACTCTCTGCCTCTGTCTCTCCCTCTGCACAACTCTCCTTCCATGTACACATCATCTCACAGGCTTTGTTTTTCGGTTAAAATTGCCAACCAAAACACAGAGAAACTTAACAACTTTTTGATTTTTTTAAAAAAAGGTCTCTTCACTTATTATGGTATGGCTAATGAACTGCTAGATCTCATTTTCATCTGCTTCCTGTGTGTTGGATTAGATTTGGATTTGGATGAACATTGTATACTATACCTCACTGTTTGAGCTACTTTTAAAAGTTTTTATTTAGGCTTTCATGAGTTTTGACACTACTTATATCCAAGCTATCTAGGAATTACCAGTTTTCTGGATTGTATCGAACATATTATTAACAAAAATAGAATAATTTTATTGTGTTTGGCTTTGTTTAGCAAGATCAATAGTGTTTGCATATCAGAACTTGGAGAAGTTTTTATTTTGTCTATTATTCTGTGTCTACTTTGCCTTTTGTTTAAATGTACTGTAGCTTTAACTTTTTGGAGGCCACATCCTGCCTAGTGTCCTTCCTGTCAGCAGGACTGCAGTCTGCTAACTAGCAGCACTCATGGAACAAGTCACACTGCTGTTGTCCATCATATACAGTATGATGTGATTTTCTCTAGACTTCATGTTTATGACACATCACTTCTGTGTGAGTGAAGCTTGTGCAGTAGCAATACAGTCCAGTGATTTATTGTATTTAGTGCAGGAGGGCTATTTAATTTATAAAGCACTCACAGGTATAGATCATGCCGGATTGTTTACTCCCACATATTCACACTGAAACATTGACTTTGCATAAAATGGAGCTGTGAGGCAAGTACACACTATACAGTGAGAGAGATAGATTATTAATACCAAATCTCTGCAGTGTCTTTCTTTTTACTTAAAAACTCAGAGTTAAATAATTCTTACATGATCCAGTGTATGGAATGCATTAACTGGAAGAAGCATTTTCCTAAAATGGAGCTTACTTATACGTTCAAGATAAAATGACAGTCCAAGGCCATCAAAACTACAGAGGGTCTCGCCTGAAATAAATACTTTAAGCTTATCCATACACGCACACAAAACAGAGCTACAGCGAAAAAGAATTTGTTCTGCTGACATTTATTTCCACATTTTTTTTAGATGTCTAGACCAGCAGTCATGCCAGCAAAGCACAGAACTGTGGCATATTAAAGCAAACAACTTTGGAATAATAATGTAGACTTTACAAAACACTGTGCATAAAATGGAGCAAACACTATACATGTGGTAGGCTGCATGGCCTGATGCAGACCATTGTAGAAAAGACATTTATAGATATTTTAAGGAAGTAGCTTGAAGGTACTCTCTGGAAATTTAGACAAATCCGTTATTCAATAAAAAATGGTAATACTATGTTTTGTTAAGAACAAACTCAAAGCTTCTATGGTAACAGTACACTACTGGAAAACAACAGTTTGTTTTTACAAAGGAGAAGAGTGGTGCTAATTGTTTTGTGAATGTATAACTAAAATACTTTATACTTATTATTCCAAAAATCCTTTGATAAATTTTAAGCTGCACTGAAAGGTTGGAGAATTTCCCCTAGTGATGCTAAACTTGCAATGGGGGCTCGTTAGCTGAATTTTTTGCTAGTTTTAGTTTTATTGAAGAGGAGAAAAAAAGCGGGCTTATTCCATACAGAGCAGTAGGCTAATAGCTGAGGAAGGCTGAAAATAAATTCTCTAAACAGAAAAACAACTACACAGAACTAAATTCGTCTCAAGACATTATTGCTATTCCTGCAACAAAATGAATTTTACTTGATTTTATTAGTTCTTCCAGTTTCAGAGAAACAGCCAGCAGTGCTCTCTATTTGCAATGGTTTTGGATTACTCATATAATGACATTACCATGGATGTAATAAAATGATGTCGTTTTGTTTTGCACATATTCCAGTGTTTGCCTCATATTAACAAACCTGTTTCAATTTAAAATTGTATTAAACAACACAAAAACAGAAGAACTGTTTCTCGATCTTTTAATCTTAACTCTTTCTGCATATGAAAAAGAGGCATTTGTTAAATTGCTTTATCTGCTGAAGACAATAGCATTAAAGGTAGAAAAAGAGAGATATGGTGAACTGTAAAGGAATGGATTGACCTCTGTTATTATAATATTGTGGTCGGAAGGAGTTCTTTGAAAATCTGCATATTAAAGAGAATTTAACTTTCTGTAGGTGTTATTGAGCATTTGTTTTCTTTTAATATAAAAACTGTTTAAACATTTAATTACTGTAATAAGAATAATGATGTCAAATAGTCAGACATTCTTCATAGATAAATAAGGCAGAGCGCTTAAGGTTCTGTTTATACTTTCAGATAAAACACTAAATTGTTTTATTCACACCTTCTAATTGAATGACATCACACATTAAGATTTTTTCAGCAAAACTGAAATTTGGCTCCTTGTCTTAAACAACAATTTGGGAAGGCAGTGAGCATTCGTAGAGCTTGGTGCTCATGGAGCTTTGAGGTCCATAATTTTTCACTGTATTGTCAGTTGTGAAAGAGATGTGCTGCATTCTGCCTTCCCAAGTGTGAGCTCTGCATTCCTCCATTGTACTTGCCTGCCTGTGGTCAGAGTGGGAGCAGGATCTTTCAGGCTGCTGGGGCAGTAATAGAGCCACTGAGCAAGCAGTACCTTCAGGGAGCTCTCCATGGTGCTGCCGTATTCACAGCCATCTGGGCCTGCAAAGCTGCAGGCCTCAGAGACAGCAGAGCTTGTCAGGGCTGAGCACCCCAGACTGGCCCCACTCTCTCTTTGCAAACCCTTCCTGCAAAGGAGTAGCTATACCATTGATTAAAACAAGGGGAATCTGTCCATAACTTTCACTTTTCAAAGAGGCTCAACAAGAATGTGTTTTAGCTCACAATGTTAAAATTTCCACTGAATGGTTTTGTCCAACCTGGACTGTACTAGGATAAATCTGTTTTCAGGGTGAAATGTTGCGCTCCATTTATGCTCTGTGTTCTTTGAACATGCTTACCTGAGTTTATTATTTTTCTTTTTATTCTACCTAGGAATAATTTAATGTATTTAATTAAAAAGCCCAATATTGTAAGGGTTGCATTTTTCTTTTAAGAACAACGGAACTGTCCTAAGTACTGTGTACATCTTGCTTTTCTTTCTCTTCCTCCCACTTAACACATGAATACAGGTGCCAATTTAAATGCAGTATTTGTGTGGAAAATAAAATGCAAAGTTTTAATATATAGATAATGAACCAGTGAAAAAGCTTAATGTTTTTTAACAAGGCAGTGAATTAAACATTCATATCCCCTTGGGATGCAAAAGTAGATGCACAGACATGGTTGCACTTCTTTCATAAGCAATGAAACAGTGGCTTTTTCAGCTTTAATCACAGTGTGTGGCAGTCTTACAGGATTCCCACCGCTCAGTCAACACTCCATGTTGTTTGATAATCCATGTGTGGTGTCAAAAGCAATGGTGGGGGAGAAAAACATAGACGGATAATAAGAGACAGCATTGAGCCCCTAGCCCCTGAGGTCAACTACTGAACCCCTCCCCTTTAAGAGACACCACTGTGCCTTTTGCCTTTAAGAGGCAACACTGAACCCCTCCCCTTTAAGAGACACCACTGAGCTTCTCGCCTTTAAGAGGCAGCACTGAACCCCTCTCCCTTGTGAGACACCACTGATCCCCTTCCTCCTATGATGCATCATTGAGCCCCTCCCATCATGAGACACCACTGAGCCCCACCCCACCTTGTGAGATGCCACAGAGCCCTTCCCCCTTAAGATACACCACAGAGCCCCTCCCCCTTGTGAAACAACACTGAACTCCCCTACATGGGTAAAAGTGCTTTTTCTCTGACTAATCTGCTCCATGATGCAAGAGAAGATTATTTGCACAAATTTAGCTTTCAAGAGCAACTTTGCTCAGTTATAAAGCAGAGTAATAGTGGATCATTTGTAAAGTAATTTGAAGTAATAACATACATTATTCTTAACATTTAAAGAACCTGCAACATTTAGAAAGTTTTTCAAACATTATCGATGTTTCAAACCATCCAAACTGAGAAGTTAGGACGATTTTGTTTTGAAATTCAGTCCAACAGTCAGTCTACAGAGCCAGTTGTGACTGAATATTTCACTTTTCACTTCATTTCAGTTTCTATAAGCTTATTCCAGCCAGCCCACTTTGGTTTTAAAATACAGTCACAAAACAAAGTCAAAAGGATTTAGATCTGGAGAATAAAATGACCAAGACTCTTTTACTATTTTTTAATGAAGTTATTAAATAAAAGCTTTTTTCCAAAGCTACAGAATAAAGCATGAATTATTATTTTATATGGAATAGCTCTTTTAAATTTGGAAGTAAAGAAAGCTGCATGTAAATCAGATGCATGACACTTTTCAATAAAAAAAACTAATCAACAGGCTGTTCCTTAATAACTCGAACTCTTAATTAGTGCTAATTGTGGCAATTAATGTGGGATTGAGGAGGAAATTAAATAATAAAAACAAGATAAATATTGATGCTAATTTGTATACCTTCTCCAAGGAAGAAGTGGCTCAGAAATTGTTTCAATAAGTTTAAATTAACCTTCATTTGCATAAATTAATTCAGGATAATTAGAAATTAAGATGATTGCTGTTGAGGCTGAGTGTTCTTTTTGTGCCTGTGTGTGTGTCTTTCTGCAAAACTTGAAGCATCTGCAACTGCAAAGAGACAGGTTGGCAGACTAGTGTTTTAAGAGTTGGTGGAGAATGCCATATCATCTGCAATTACAATAATTCAAAACATCATCAGAACTGTAGGCACCTGTGCAGGCAGGAGAGGTGTGACACTGGATGCAATCATCCTCTGATATGGAAGTATCACAAAAGAAAAAAAAAAGCTGCAGTTTCTTGCAGGTGTCTTTCCCATAGACATTGTGAAACTGAAGTGTTACCATACCCAATCTTTCATGTGATTACAAAGGGAAAAGTAAAAAAGAGATCATTTTAAAATTACAAAACTCAAAATTATGTAGAAGGTTAAAATGATGGATTCATTTCGATTTCTCCACAGAAATATTCTTGACAGCTGTTTTCCCAACACATCTCAGACTGTGTACTAGAGGCTGCTTGAAAATTGCTTTAGAACATACTGAACTAATTGCTTCAGTTGTTAAGAGATGTTTTTAAGAAACAAAACACAGAGACAAGCATTGCTATTGTTACAATTACTGCATATCCCAGTATATGTATGGAACAAAAAATAATTTTGGGGCCAAGGACAGTGTAAATCTTCTGTATTAGCTATTTTGGGTTTCTGCTGCACCTCAGTAGAAATTCATCAGAGAGTAGTACACCAGGATGGAAGGGTAGACTTTCTTGTATCATGATCAGCTTTTCTTCCAACAGTCAACAGCTGCCATCTGCCATCACGCCATGCCACCAAAGAACAATTTTTCTCCCAATGACTGGTGCTGACATGCTTTTGTTTTCTTGGAGGAAAGAAGCAGAATGAAAGATTGAAATCTTCTCCCTTCCTCCAGTGGAAGCGTTATTGAGGTGGCTGTAATTTGATAAGAAGAATAAACTCAGTGGGCTGCAAGCAACTCAGCAGTTTCAGAAAGCACTTTGCCGACCTCACACCTCCTTTTTTATAAATTCTGACGGGGAGAAATCCCTGACATTGGCAGCCACGAGGCCCACCTATTGATTACCTCTCTTCCTCAATCATATGTGAATGGGTGATGGATCACAAAGTTATTTTTAGGGGGAGGTGGCTTTCAGTCAGCTAAGCCTTGTCAGGATTTTGCGGGGGCACTTGCTATACCATCTCTGGCACCCAGGCCTTGCTCTGCCCTTCTTTGAGCAATTTGCCCCCTAAAATCTAACCTCTTCCATTCAGGCCTGCACTCTCTGCAGAGCCAGCCTCTCCTCTTTTACATTGCAATTTCTGTGCTTGAAAGTCACCAAGGATTCTCAGCCCTCTGTAGTGTTTGGTTGCACTACTGAACAATGCTCATTTGATAAGCATCCCTTGACTAACATTTAATTTGAAGCAGTGTTCTGAGGAGCCCTCGGGCAGTCTGTAGCCCAGCAGTTTCCTGCGAAGAGAAGGCAGGAAAGGAGCACAGATCCGCAGAGATCCCATCCGGTCCTGTGGGACTCTCCTAAGGCAATCTGCTCCAGACCGATCATTTACCTTCTAGTCTTGGCTGCTTATTTAATTCGATATTGCAATGCCTAAAGTTCTGTGTTTCAGTCTTACATGTTATTAGACCAGAATTTGTTTTACTCCCTGTTATTTCAAATATTCCACAGATTTTTTCATAGAGCTTTGATGTTTGTTGGAATGGTCCAAAATCATATTATAGCTTGTTCAGTTCAGTGCCTGCAGCCTTTAATTGTGATCAAAGATAATGCAGCACTACCTGGCATCCTGTCATAGAGCTTTGTAATGATTTCAGAAAGCAAATACAAAAAAAAATGCTACTTTAAATGATCACTTGTCACTCAGTCTTTCTTGGGGAGGTTATTGAAACGTTACTATAAGCTTACAAACATCCGTTCAGAGTTCTAGATGGAAATCTAAACAAGTGATTAACCTTTACTCGGGGATAAAGAGCCTATATAACCTTTATACAATGTTTGTTTTTATAAGACTATTAGAGTGCACTCTTAAAATCTCAATTAAATTATCGGTAGCACGTTTGTTCACACTGGTTTGCATTGTATGTCACACATTGGTATTGATGTAAGAACTGAGATTGTGTACAGTAGTCCCTCTGTGGTTACCCAGCAATGTAGTGTCCAGGAGTTGCAAATTGGTGTGGAAGCAGTTTAATTATATTTTAAAAGTTGTCTGTTGTACAAATAATCCCTCATTCCATGGTGTCTGTGTTTCACTCTGCATACAGTTGAGCTTGCTTTGCTTGAATATGTGGGAAGAGGCAGCTAATGGATGGGGCTGGCTTAGCATGGCTTCCCTGTTGAGGAGCGCAGAGAGGTCTCATGCATTAGTAAGCAGTGTGTGCGCTGGTGCTCTAAGCCCATTTATAATGGAGGGAGGATGCACTAAGCCCTCTGCTGTGGAGAAAATTGCCTGGCAGCCTCCACGGCAGGTGAGGCTACCTTTAAGGGGAACTGAAGGGAATGAAAAGCAGAAAGAAAAAATATTTTTATGAAGCACTAGTTCATACAGCTTGGGATTTTGGTGTTCTCCCTTAGCCCTTGCCTTCAGATAAAGAGTTCTAGCGTACAACCTCACTGCTTTTGTCATATTTCTTTCCAGGCTTAGTATTATAAGGCTATGAATTGCCTGTACATAACCCATTTATTGCCAGTGTATCAATATGTATCAAATCTAAAAGTCAAGTTTGCCATTTTGTTCTGTAACTCTATTAAAAAAATACAAACAGGATAATTTACTGCTTAATCATATTCTTATAATAAATCATATTATAAGAGGGATGTGGCATGTGTAGAAATGTCATAACTTTTCCAAATGTAATATTTGTGACATATTGCTTTCAAACTTTCTCGGTGTGCCCTGGTATTTTATTCACCAAAGATCTCTGCAATTCTGATTTTATTTCTACAGCACATAAACTAAAATATAGTACCTGGCCTCCTTAACAGCACCCTAAAAAACACCTTCTAATGCTGTAAAGTTCATTTTTTGTGAGAGATTAGAAGTTGCCCTTCTTTCACATGTCAGCTCAGCAAACAAACACTACCCCCCTGCTCTCTCCAGTATCCCCTCCCCCATTTCCAGTTATGAAGAGACATTGTGCTGTAGCAGAGGGCATGTACTTCAAATTCGCTTTTCCGTTCCTCCAAATGGCTTGTAAATTACGTTGGGTAAACAGTGTGAGTTGAGGAGTAAATCAAGCGCAGACAAATAAAAAATAGGATCTCCACAAGATTAAATGCCGCTGAGCCTTGAAAACAAATATTTCAATAAGATTGGGTGAAAAAAAAAACAGTCCCGCATGCATTCAAAAACGAGAAAATAAAATGAAATAAGCCCCACAACACAGTTTCTCTTATAATTTATGTCTGAATAACTCAGGGAAAACTTGAGCTTGTTCATATTAATGCAAATGCTAAAATTAGGTAGGGGAGAAATAAAACCTTAATTGGAATGTGCTGAAATATCGGCAGCCTCTATTTCTCAGTGTGGACTCCTTTAGTTTTCCTCCCAGTGAAATCCATTGACAAATCTTGGCCAATGGCTTCTCTTTCAGTTTGTTCATTTGCTCCTTAGGTATTTTTGTTATAAATGCTGACCTTCCTGGTTAATTTTTTTTAATTTGAGTTTGCCGATTTATTTTGTTTCCCTACCCCCTCCATTGGAAATAAAAAAATTGTTGCTCTATTTGGACTGTACACAATTGTCTCCAGAAACTGTGTGTCAGCTTCATTTGGAGTTTCTCATACATCCCTGGCTGATCTTTCAGTTCTTGGACAGTTATCTGCCACTATTTGGTCAATCTCAGTACAGGTTTTTTACTAACATAGGCCAGAACTGAACCTCAAATATGTGCACTTTATGTCTTAACCTGTGCTCTAAAAAACACCTTCTGTGACTAAGACACTTGGGAATTGAATTGAATTGTCCTAAATAATCCTTTTAATAAAGCACTGTGCTGGCACAGTGACCAAAATTAAAGTCATCATACTTACCTTTAAATACATGCCAAAATCATGTTAGCATCATCATGTGTAATGCGGTTCATTTGGTCCTTGAGCCCATTGTGATGACATAATCCTCTAGGGATCTCAATAGTGTTGAATTCTCCTGTGACTAGGGACACGGAATGGAATGTACCAATGTCTCAGGGTTCAGGCCTGGAAGGTGCCTGAGAGATAGTGATCGAATCCTGGCAGCCAACACAAATAGCAATTGGAAAAGTATTGTGCATGTTTACCATGATAAGCTTTCACACATACCTCCTGGGACTTCAAAGATCCTTTTATTGAATTTCTGAAGCCAATATGGCATTGTGTGGTAGCCTCCAAGCAAGACCCATCTCAAGCTTATTATGATAAGTAATTTCCTGACATACATTCAAAAGACATTGAAAACAGCAAGAAGGAGTTGTGTCTTGGGCATGTCTAAGGAAATAACATTACATGATGGCATTCTGACGAATTACTGAACTGCAAAAATTAACACAGTGCAAAAGTTCCACTTAAACCAGCAATCTACTAGATGCATGACCTTCTTCACGCATCATTTGTTGTGACTGCCATGCCAGTCACTTATGTCAAAGACTGCTGTGCACTGAAGACTCTGCGCAAGGTTTGGCTTCAGTGAGCTAGGCTCTAATGCAATCCCCCAGTGCTACAAGCCTTTACCTTTCTTTGGCATTTAATTAATTCCGAACCATTAATGAAGGGAGAAAAAAAAGAAATTGAAAACGAAAATATGGCTATCACTCTGTTGTGTTGTTGGCAGGTATATAATGAAGTATTTGAGTCAAATTGAATTTGCCCTAATTACAACAGCCTCCAGATATTGCTTCATCTGTACTGGTCGACTTAATGTAATCCTCTGTGTGAACTACACTCCTGATACACACGCTCACCTCCCTGCACGGGTCCGCTTGCTCGCGCGACGGCACCGTCACGCACTGTCACACACGCACTCCCTCGCACACGCACGAGCGGTGCTCACACACGCACATTCTCGTAATCTCTCTCCCACAAGCAGCCTGCCACGCTTTGCTAGCCAGTCAGGAACATCATTTTTTTCCCCCTTTAATTACACATTCAGCACTTTGGAGAAAATTAGATTTTATTAATTCAATTCTACTGAAAAGCCTAGCTCTAATAAAATGAAATTTGTTACTATTGCGTGGTTAAATTAGTTAAATGGAGAAGAAGGAGTTGGAAAAAATTGACCCTCGGCCTCTTTATAGCTAAGTAGGCATCAGAAGTATCGAGTATGTGTTGGGGGGTGGGGGGAGGTATTTTGTAGACATAATTCTGAGCCATCTGGTCAATAGGGGACCATGTCTGGGAATAGAACCTATGCATTGTCTTTCTGTGTGCCTGAAAGTGGAGTCAGATTGCTTTGCTGCTGGGTTCCAATGTAAGGCCTGAGCAAATATAACAAAACTGAAGGTACTGTACCAATTTTCTGCATAATGGCGTCTCAGCTCAACCAGTCATTCAATCAATGAAGAGCCTGCTCACCTCAGGGGTGAAACACAACAAGGCACACGTCTGCTAAATCAGTGGCACAGCACAAAAAAAGAACATGACCAGGTTTTGGGGAAAACCTGAAATTCTTTTCAGTTATGGATAGGCATATATTAATCCTTTGCAGCCTACGCATGCTGACGCAGCTACCCACCTGATATATTAATAGACTTTATTATATTCAAGTGCAACCCTAGGGTTAACACTCTTGCTTTCTTTCTTTTTATTGCGTCTCCTACAGAACAGTGCCTAGTCATGTCCTTTTGCAGTATTGCTTCGGATAGCTAGTTTAGAGATTTAAGGGGGTAATTCTATTTCTTCATATCAAACACAATCAGTGTAATTTTCCAAGGTTCATCAGGAATAAAATGTACTACCCCTGTAATGAAAGCAATTGTAAAAGTTTAACAGTGAAAGTCTAGGATGGAGCTATGTATTTTTTTGAAAGAAAAAATTCAACTGAAAAATTAAAATAACATGATTAAAAAATATTAATAGGGGCAGACAGACTTGGAAAAACGGGAACAAGTTATGCAAAAGGGATTGTATGTTTGAAATTAGTACTGAATATGAGCAGACTTATTTGTACCATTTCACGTACAGTAGGTGTAAAATAGATTTATTTGACATTTATCATTTAAATAAACTGCCCCTAAAACGACTTTGAAATAATTTTCATTTCAAAATTGTAATTGTAGAATTTGTTGGAATGTCAAAGTGCACATTAAGCCTAGAATGCTTGTAAGTCTGTTGCAATGTAAAGATTATTGAAATAAGAATGTACAGTAGTGTTTGTATAATAGAGAAAGAACGTAATTATTATTAACATTGCATTATAACCTTTTCCTTTCACCATCAAAAAGGACACAAATCTTTTTGAAGGTCTAAATATTACCAAAATTACTACAGCCATTGTAGCTATTGCCCTCAATGATCGCCTCACATGGTGCATGATACTTGGAAATTATCTTCTTCTCATGTGCAAGCAGGTATACAGCAAGTGAAAAAAATTCTTATGTACTTTCAACTTCTTCTTAAGTAGAAACATAAATTTACAAACTGAATGGGTTGATTTGATGTGGTGGCCATAGCAGTAGAAGTCGAATGGGTTTATTCCCAATAAAAGAATGAAACTGATTGGCTACATGGTTTGGTGACATGAAAGTGTGTCTGTGAGGTTGGCATGTAATTCTCAGAAGGAGCCATTAACCAAACTAGGGTTGAACAGGAACACGATGATGTGTATAAATAGGGATAATACTGGAGATCAAATTAGTCTAGAATTAAATTAGGTGGTCTCATTTTGTTTTACGTTTTTTTTTCATTTCTTCTACAACCATAAGACTAATTTAAATGACATTTTGAAACTTTAAAAGAAATTGTAAGATACAAAACGTAGCAACCATCAACCAACCAAAATGCTTACTTTTGAAATTCCCAAACAAGGGGATGTTGTAAGTGGCCTATGCTGGCCTATACATTGTAATTTATGCATATCACTCAGAACTCACAGTAGGGCTTGGAAGTTAAAAGATTTATAGACTATTTTATTCATTTTAGGATTTGGGAATTTACAGTGCCAACAAAAATGTTGGCATAACATTTACCTTCCTGGCTAATTCCATTCATCTATCAATATATTAATATATATATTGTGTTTACAAGGAACACAGTTCCTTTAATAACGGAGTGAAGTACTACCTCTGATGCTTGTTGTATATGTTTACATACAGTAGTTATTAATTCTGATTATAATTGAAGTGTGTGTTTTCACTGAACAAATCTATAGGTGGTCTATAAACATTTTATTTTTTCTCCAAAACACATGTACATTTTGTCCAGTTCTACTTTTTGATTCAGGAAACTGGGCAACATCCTTTTGTGTCTAGGCGCTATGCTATAGTGCAGAAACAGATCAAGCCTATTATGTTGTTATTAAACAGTTTGTAATTTAGGAACATCTCAATGATGAAACACGTGAATCTGCTGGAGGTCAAGCCTTTGGGTCATTCGCTACTCAAATAGGCATTACCATTTTCTGCTCAGGACATGATTTAACACATCTGAAATGACAGTTTTGGGACGAAAAGGCATGAATCAGCAAGCTACCACAGCTTTGATTTTACATACCTACTGGCTCCTTCAAGGAGGGATCATTACAGTTTTTACACAGATGGTGATTTAAGCAAGTGTGTCTCAAAGCCTGCTTGTGTGTGTGTGGTAAGAGCAGTATCAGAAGCCAGTGGAAAGACAGTTAAGTTTTTTTTTCTCAATCTTAGTCTAGAAAAAGCAGATGAGCTCAAAATACAAAATACCATGGATTTACACTGAATGGTGTATATAGATATTGTTTAGTGCTGAAATAACTGCTGGGGACCTAGTTTGCTACTTATTTCATAACAACACTACACAAATGTTGCTAGCCTTTCCACCGTCAGCTTACATTCTGTGTGTAGTGGCGTAGCAGATCACAACCACAGAAAATAAACTTTAAAGTTTCAGGAAACCATGTGAGATTTTTCAGAGCTGTGTGAATTTTCCTGATAAATGACACTGCTCGCAAAATGCACAACATTTGTGCATAAATTATAAGGCTTATTTTTCTAAATATATATATATATTCAAGTAATAAATAATAAATGCTTACTTTAATGTGAAGATGCTCTTTCATGTGTAATATGAAAATGACTTCAATATTCTCATATGACTACTTTAAAGTCCACATTATGTACCGACTCTACATGTTATGTGTAAACATTCATATATAAACTGTATATGTAAAAAACTCATGAGACTTTCATACAGCAGTGACTAAACATAATGATACTTGAAGCATTTTAACTTTATATATGAAAGTTAAATATTATATGCAATAGAATTATTTTTCTGCCTCCATATTTTGGGGGGGGGGGGGGGGGTTTGGATCTTGGAATTTCTTAAGCGCATTATTCACATAGATCTGAATAATATACAAGTTGTTTTATTTGTACTCTTTGTTTGCAGGGATGGTCCTTGGAACACATGCACATTTGTTTGTCATCACCACTACCTCAAAAGTAATCTTTCAAGTTCCAGGAATCCATATGGGGTTTTCCATTGCCAGATTAGTTATTCAATATAAATAACACTCTTCTTAAAATTCATGAGTGCATATGGGTCCTGCATTAAAGAGTAGCTCACACATTCCACAATGAAGACTCCAGTTGCCATAGCTAAAAAACATTTGTGTCATTATTAATGTGTATTCACTTCTGAAAGGGCTCAGTTTATTGTGACTTCTCTAGAGTTCAGTGTGAAATTCCAGCTGAATAAAAAGGTAGGAATTTTGGGTAAACCCACCCATCCATTTTCTACCTGATTCTTCCAATTCTGGGTTGCAGGGGAGCCAGAGCCTATCCCAGCAAGCAATGGGCGCAAGGCAGGCTACACCCTGGACAGGGTGCCAGTCCATCAAAGGGCAAACAACAAACACACACACACTCATACAAGGGCTAATTTTCCCAAAAGATGAATAACCTACCACGTCTTTGGACTGTGGGAGAATCCCAGAGCACCCAGAGGAAACTCACACAAACATTGGGAGAACATAGAAATTCAGCAGACAGCACCCCAGGTCTGAGATTGAACCCAGGGCCCTAGTCCTGCAAGATAGCAATGCTAATCACTGTACCCCTGTGCACCCATCGTGGGTAAGCACATTTTAAAAAGTCTCATCCATAGTCATGTACATTACCTTCACACTGCACTGTGAAGCTTTCTGTAGCCCAGTTATGGAAACCAGAGGAAAACACTATCATACCTATTTGATCTGACAGTGTTTTGTGAAGCCTGTGTGCAGGGGCCTGGTGAAATGCCATAACCTTTATCTTTCCCTTTTCTTTTTCTGCTTTGTATATCGCCATGAACTCGTAATAGAGACAGCCATCTGATTGTTCTGGGATTATCACTTTACTACAAATAAACTGTCTTCTGGAGGCAAAGCTGTTTTTCCAATGAACCTGTTTCTGAAGAAATAAACACGGTAGAACTGCTCCAGGCAATAGCTGTAAGTGGTCTTCATTGGCCTGTCTCAGTTCCTTACACAAAAAAGGGAACATGATCAAAGGGCAATTTGCATATAGAGAGGCCCTGCATAGATGAGATATGTGATGCAGATTTGTCCCGTCATCAAAAGAAAAACAAGAAAAATTCTTAAGCATTACTGCAATAATTTGGTAGAGATTAGTATCATGTAGGTGAATGCTGATTTCTTTTCTATGAAGATTCAGCTTTGGTTAATCCATTTCTATGCAGCCGTAAGGCAGAGGGCATTGCAGGCTAAAAGGTCATGACCTGACAAGGGTCAAAAGTTCAAAGTAGGTCTTTGAAAATCCTGGTTTTATTAAGGAAATAGTCTACTGGCTTTGGGGGTGAAAACTGATTTTTGGGGGTAAAAACTGATGGATACAGTGAAAACTGTATCCATGACAAACTTTCACTCATTGTCTGTCCATTCTACTGAATTGGTGCAGATAAGAAGAATTTTCAGACTATTTCTGAAGGGAATTTTTTTTTTCAATTTAAAAATATTCAGCATTGCCTTTGTGCATTTAACCTTCAAATTATATTTTTTTTACTGTCTTAATGAACTGTGGTTGTTTTCTAATCAGTCTACCTATGCTTTGTAATGGTTGGAACCATTTAAAAGGGTTGAACAAAAAACCTTTGAAACTGTCCTGCGGAGGGAGTGAACTTGGTCTTTATTAATTTGAAGTAAATTTCAAAGTGGCATCTATCATGAATGCGACAGTTCTTTTTAGAAGAAATCAAAGAAAAGCTCTTTACAGCATGATTTACAGAAGCAGTTGACAGATGAGACCTATGTGGCATTTTCAGAAAAATACAGCATCATTATATTTCTTAGTCTAATTCTTATTTTTTATTCTAATTTAAATGTGTTACTATTCTTCATGTATGAAATAGACCATAATGTACAGAAGGGGTTTCCTACTCCTGGATTTAAAACCCAGTTGGTTTTCTATGATTCTTTAAATGAAAACCAGCACTCTGGGTATTTCTGCTAACTGGAGGTGGAAAATCCTGATTTCACTTCAGTTACTTGCATGTCTAATGATGCTGAGTTGCATATAGAGCCAGGTCTGTTTTGTTTTCCTTACATAGAAATTTGACCCATTGAAGGAGGTGATAAGTGAAAAGTGTGCAGATACTGTTCATGTGTGATTGTAAGAGTGTTATCTGGGGTGTGTATCTATGCCCTCGTGAGGAAGAGATGATTCTCTTGCCTGGCATAGCTCACAGCACGGACCTCTCTTAGAGTCATTATCTACCCAATTATTGCAGCAGGGGTATAGATTTTACTCTCAGAGCTTCATCTAGGCATTGCACGCCTGCCGCAGGTAATTCTGTTAAACTCTCGTAACTAACCATGACTCCCTTTGCTTCCTCTCTCTCTTTCTGCCTCTCTCTTGCTCCTTCTCTCTCTCTTTTAAAGGATCAATTTAGCCAAACATGATACTCAAATTTGTGCGGCTAATTCTTTTGCGCTCATGCTGTTCTGCATTGTGATATAATTGGCGCAAAATTGATTTATGTCTCCTTTTACACCCCTCTAAACCGTTGATGAGTGATGTATGCTGTCATAATGGCTTCATCCTCAACTTTTCATGAGAAACATATTACGTTCTTTTCTGTCTAACATCTCCTTTCTTGTGGTTGACTCTAATAATATCTTTTTGGTGGGGGGGTATGGCATACAGTATAGGGACATGCAAACAAGATTTTACACGTTGCTCTGTGTATGGTTTAGTAGTTTCAAACATGCTAGTGATTTATTAATGCATCTGATAAGAGGAACATTTTTAATTTGCTGTTTTTAAATGTTTTGCTCAGTGTCAAAATATAATTAGCTTTTGACTAATTGGATTTAATTCAATTTGTTGTTGTTTCCTGGATCTACAGTATATTTCATCCTAAAAGTGTAGTAAGTAAGAACTATTGCATAATTATAAAGTATAAAACATGGGGAGGGTAGTATTATATTTACACTCATATTACAATACATTTTGTTACATTGGATATTGCTCAATATTCAGATAAGAATATTGAAGAACTAAGAGTTCTGTTGGCCTGGGCTTTGGTCTTTTTTTCTTTATTGTGTACTGTGTGAGTCTTGATGGTACTGTCTAAAACACTAACCAGGGGACTGTAGGCCCAGAAAAGGAATTTGGGTTTCAAAGAAGGTTCTGCCACTTATACAGTAAGAAACAGCCCACAATGAAGACAAAGAGACCCCTTTTTACAGTTCATCCAAGCTTTCATAGCCATTGACCTGAGCTCTACAATGGCTTTGTCCTGTTTGCTATCCTTTCTATAACTACTATTTAATACTGTTATATTTGATTGGTAAATATAAAGTGCTTTTTTATTCTTTAAATATTCTTTAGTAATTTAAAATAAAAAACAGAATAATTATCAGTGGTCACATAATGACCCAAATTCAATTCAGTGGTTCTAAAAGGCTGTTATCAAGGACATTCAAATACTACAGGTAGAAAAGAAAGAATATGGTTGTCAAGTTTTGGTTTCGAAAATCCTTTTTTTTTTAGAAAGGAGGAAATCAGGAAACACACTGTACGCAGAGTAAAAGAAAAGATTTCAGATCCCCTTCATATAATCCAGCTGTATCCTGGCGCATCTGTACATACAGCATCTGCACACAGCTGCAGTGCCCTGCTGCAGGAGCTGCTGTTCCAGCTGGCAGCCCCAGGGAGAGGGGCAGTGCCCGCCTGCACAAGTAGGCAGTGGCTGGAGAGCAGCGTCTGGGAATAGGATAAGAAAGTGCTTGGTCGTCTTCCTGCAAGCACGGCGTCATCTCATTTCTGCTTAGAAAAGCTGAGAGCGGTAAACGCCAGCCCCGAGGCATAGCTTGCCTTTTCAAACTCCAAGCACCAGCAAGATACAAATCGGACAGGCGCTGCTGAATGTGCAGGGGCTGTCAGCCGCACTGTGGCTTGTAACATGAGTTAGTGTAGCTACCAGAGAGTGAGCGTGTGTGTGTGTGTGTGTGTGTGTGTGAGCGTGTGTGTGTGTGAGCATGTGTGCTGTGGTGGGTCAGATAGCAGAGGAGGCGGTGGGTGGGGACGTGTGAGGGGTGGGGGTGAGACCTCAGGACCAAGACCGGCGTTACCAAAGCCCAGCTCATACATTACTAATGCCTATAGTAATTCATGTCTCATTCATAATAGATACCCTCTGCTACACCTGAAAAGTATATTATATACTCTATAAAGAGGTCAAAGATTACACATTGGTGCTGAGAATTAGGTGGTGCTACTCGGAAACCTTAGGCGCACAGTACACAGACTGTAAATCAGATGAATATTCAGATGTCCACACTGGCCAAGGATTGCAGTAAGTGCTTTTCTATGTCTCTGATACATTTGTTTAGGCGTTTCTAATAAATGCACTTGGAGTCCACTGCGAATGTTTACTTGAAATTAGTTCTGTATGAGTTCAGTCAGCATTCAGCTTTGGTTCATGTTTCATAACACTTCACTTGCGGACGATTTACAGTAATTGAGAGCAAGCAGTCTATCTCAAATCACACAGGGAAAATTGCTGAAGTTTTGCTGTACATTAGCTAGGGAAGAGTGATTTTTTTTGCACCGTTAAACATATATCTTTATCATGTATATGTTTAACATCTTATAAATACATTTTTGTAGAATAAGTAACACCCCCTTTTTTACTGATAAGTTTTTATGGTTATTCTCCAGCCCCCAGAGATTGACAAACAGCCTTTCATTCTGTTCAACAACATCTTGAAGCTCCACATTGAGGACCAGAATGATGGGTATCTGGCACTTTGATTGGCTGAAGGGGAGATATTACCATAATTCATAATAACTGGAATTCCAAATAGCTTTGGAATAGCTAGAGATGGATGGATGAATTTTAAAAGTGACTCCAGCTTTAGAAGAGCAGATGTCCACTCCAATTCAATTTTATAACAAAGGATTTTTTTTTTATTGTAAAAGATTTCCTGTCCTCGTATCCAAATCAATTATTGGTTCATACGGTAAATGCAGACAAGCTGTATTTTTTTTTGTATTCAAGTAACGTTTCATCAATGAGACATTAATTCAATATGCATTCATGTCATTTAAAGCATGAGATTTTAATTTCCCAAAACACTGTTTCACAGCTAAAAAAATGTAATTGATATGGGTCCCTTTGCAGCACCAGATGACCACTGATGTTCATACTGAGCGACTTCTGTGATTATAGAGGAAACATGTTGACAGGAGTCTGGTGCCAGAAAGCATTATACAGTTCCTCAGTGAATGTACTCTACCAACACAGAAACAAATAGAACAGCCAGTTATTCATTATTTTCTCTATTATTTATCTCACCAAAACGTTGAAGAACCAAGTAACTGATAGAAGTGTGTCAAAACTGCCGAGAAAAAATGAAATGTAATTTTCCTTTTCTTTCCATAGATAGAATGATGTCTTTAAGTTTAGACTTACACTTTCTTAAATATATTGCACCACAAAACCTAAGTAACCATTGCCTGTAAATCAGGAGATTGAAATAGACCCAGCTGAGTAATTAGGATGATGCCAGATAAGATAAAATCTGTGCAACAAGATGACCATTCATACTGTGAAGACCCAAATTACCTCTCTTATCACTGGCAGTAGGTTTGCCTTGTTTCAGCACTCCATGATCATATCCTACTGTATACAATTGTTTGGCGATAACTGCCATATGCCATATCTCCTCCACATTTCAGTACATTTTCTGTAGCATTCACATACCTGGTAATAAACCTGTCTATTAGATATAGCTCCTGAGCAACTATAGCATTCAACATTTACCCTATAGAGGTCATAACCTAAACTCTGGGTGAATTAAGAATGCAATTTGAGTAAAAATGCTTGAACAGGTCCACCTAATTAACTTTAGTTCAGTTTAATCTAATCATGTATCTTTATCACCCTATTTTGATTTTTTTAAAGGTGCTTGGCACACTGGCACCTAAACTAGCACCTAACTGCTGCTCTGAATATTTGAATCAGTGGTAATGTAATGCTGGCTCTGTTTCTAGACAGCTATTCTACGCTACTTTGCTGTTAAATCAGCCCTTCTTTCCCTTAGAATGCTTGTTTCAGATTCAGTCTGTGCTGTGTGGTCCTGGAATTCCTCTTGACTGAGTCAGCAGACATGAATGTGTGACTCGTGTTGCTGCTTGAGCATATCAAGTCCTGCGGTGTTATAATAATAATAATAATAATAATAATAATAATAATAATAATAATAATAAGTAGAGACTGTTTTCCTTAGTGACTTTACTGAGTCATTACAGCAAGAACACCTGGAGGTTAAATAACTGGGTCAGAGTTGTGCATAGTAGTCAAATTAGGATCTTCCTGCTAAAAACCCTTTTAATTTAACCACTGGACTTCACTTTAAATTCCAACTGTGTTGCCACCAACCTAAATTTATTGTACAGAAAGAAGTCTCGTAAGATTGTGTTTTGTGTGTGTTTTCAATTCTGGTTCCATCGATTTGGAGAAGAGGAAAAAGGAACTGATTGGCATCGATACAGTATGATGAGTTTCCAATAGTAAGTGACCAGGTATCATTTTTGGACTGCATCGCATTGGTAGTGTTATGTTGGTTGTTTAGAGTGGAAGTAGTCACCTAAGGGATGAAAAATCTTTAAGTCATTCATTAAAACCACACAGTATGTTGATCTGGTAACTGTGAGTTCAAACTCTAGGAAGTAGGCAGGCATTGACTCCCAGCAGACCTTCCTTACTTCTAATATACAGCAATCTGAATCTCTACCACATCATCCTATGGTCTAGATTTTGTTTCCATACAATTTTAACAACTTCAAACCTCTGCAAATCCTCACTGTCATAGATTTGCTAGTGATCATGAGGTGATCGATTGAAAAGAATATGCCAGGACAGGATCAAGAAATTTGTGTTATTGGAAAGTATGCAATGCAAAATTGGACTATATACAGAAGTGACGCCAGCCATTATAACTTATATTTGGTCAGCTACTTTATTTAATTACATGCTATGCAGTAAGGTGGCTTGGTGGTCAATACTGCTGCTTCACAGCTTCCAGGTCCTGTGTTTTATTTAGGCATCTGTCTCAGGAGTTTCCGTGTTCTCCATATCTTGCTGGTCTTTTCCTAATACTCTTTTTTTATCATGCTTTTTCCCCGAATACTCTTCTCACCTTCCAAAGACATGTACTATAGGAGTGATTAGCTTCATTCAGTTGTTTCTCCCAGGATTTCAGAGCTCAATTCCTAGGTGCTATCAATAAGGGAGCTGGGCACTCCATAACGTTACTCTGCACCTGCAGGACTAATACTCAGAATTCAGAGCAGGTTGTATGGCTAAAGATTTAATTGTTGCCTGAATAGCCTCGTGTTAGTCATGAGAACTAAGAAAATATATCTCATGTGCTTCTGTAGAAACAGTGTTAGTGGTAAAGGAGCTGTGAGATGCCCACTTAAAGGTGGCCAGGCCTCAATTCTGTGATTCTCTTCCTCCATGTACAAACAACACCACTTCTTTTGTTTTCAATTGCTGAGCATTACCTTCTAGATTTTTTTATATAAGTCTAAAAAATTAATAAGCTCCTCATAGGGCAAAATGCTGTACCACTTATCGAATAAATATTTTATTTTGTGTTAAACTATGCACATGACTTGCCCTTATCTCACTTGCTTATTCAGCCTGACTCAAATCCTGTCAGACACATTTGGTTTCAGCTCTGCAATTGGACCTTGCTTCAATGGGGTCTTGCCTTTATGGCACTTTAAGCACCTTGTTGTCAGAATGCACTACTGGGCAGTTCTTGTTTGGTAAATAATTTCAGTTGATGTTATTAAGAATGATTTATTCTTTGTGGTAAAATGGTAAACTGTGGTCAACTAGACCATTCTGTAATCCCAAGAAGCGGATGAGTGGAAAAAGTGAAAGTTTTTAATGCATTTATTTATTAATATGATGTATCCATCACAATTATTTATTTAGTATCTACACGTAGGTGTGCCCTGGGATATTTATTTTGCAGCCCAATCAGCTATGGAACCAAGGACATTAATCACATTTTGATAGATTATTTTTGCTCTTATAATACTACTATTCAAGTGTAGTTATTTTTAATACAGATTATGGTATGTTGCAATTCTTTCCGTGGGAGTTTAACTACAGCCTGACAGAAATGGTGGCAATTCTATCATTACAGTATAATCTTACAAATTCCTGACTGGAAAGACAAATGCAGGTTATTTATTAGTTTGCTCTTCTGTATTTTTTCATGTGTTACTTTGATTCATTTTAAATCTTCCCCTAGGGTACAATTAGTCTTTTTTGTTGTATGAAGGGGTTGGGGAGTCAATTTTAAAAAGGATCATTTCAAAATTATCAAAGCGATTTTCTGAATAACATAATCAGCTGACTCTAGAGAGACATATATACATAGTATCTGATTTTTGTTTGTATTGCCAGCATAAATGGTTTTTGTAGTTGTATACATTTCTTCAGGATTCGTATCTATTTATCTCGCCTTCCTCTGTTCTCTGTCCTCTCTACACCTTATTCCACCCCACCCCCACACTACCTCTTTCCATTTTCTCAAGCATAGCCTTTGGCATGTCTTACAGAAAATTAATTTGATTGGGCAGAGTGCTTGCCAGTCAATATTTCGGGCTGAACTTGCTAAAACCAAGCAGGAGTGCAGTGAAAGTAAAGAGACAGCTGTCTGGAGACAGTCCAGTGTTTCTCTCTGCCTTGTTTGTGTTAAAAGAATGACTCTTATCAGCAACTTGGCCTGCAGAGACACCAGGACAAGGCAAAGTAATGGAAAAGAGACTTTTCACCACAAGAGGGTGATATAGTGCTAGGGGTATCAATGTGATGATTTCTTGTTTGGTGGTTTCATTTTTTTCTTGCTTTTACTTCACTATGGAAAAATTTTGTTACTGTTGGCTTTCTTTTTTTATTTCTCTTTCTGGTTCATCTGAGTGTTTGGTTTGTTGTGCTGTGTGCCCCTGTGCTTGAATGTACCGCACTGACAGCCTGCTCCGGTTCTATGAACTCATCCCTGTTTATACTGTATGTTTCTTTATTTATCAGGTATGTGCCTGACTTGAAAGGGAATTTGAAAATAGCATAAGAGTGGTCTCCTGGACAGTGAAAAAAATGCTTGTGTGGTGAAAAAAAGATAAACTACATACCAGTCCTTCTCCAGATTGTTCTTTGTTCAACTTCACAACTTGAACTTGGAATATATGTATTTTCACAATACTATTTCAGAGCCTGCATTGTGGTGCTTGTTCAAAGAGCTCACGGCACAGTTTCATTAATCCTCACTTTCGGGCTGAGCCCAGAACTTTCCCAAATCAATGGAATTGACTTTTGGCCGTGCTCAATGTGAAGTCATCTCATTTACAGGAAGACAGCAGTACATCTCATTTCAACTTCTCTTTCTGTCTTCCATGTTTTTTCTGTCCCTCAAAATTTGTATGTATAACTCTAGATCTCTAAATCCTCTCTCTGTTTACTCTTAGCAATTCTTCCTATTGTCTGAGGGAGACTGCAGTGTAACCCCTGACCACAGAACTGGTTGGCAAAAGTTGGCAACCCTCAGTTTTTAGTTTTCATGCCCTTCCTCCCCTCTTTAGCCACCCCCAGGGTAGAAAAATGACTGCTGCATTGTATTACATTGGTGACTAGATGGTAGAGTAGGATACTTGGTTCAACCCGTGCCTTCTTGTAAAGCTAAAGGTCACAGATAAGCTTGGGTTTCCGAGTGTAGGCTCTTATTGTTTAACTCAGTTCTTTATATATAGTTGAACATGCCTCTAGTACTGTTTGTTACAATCGAGAATAGACTGTGGATAAGGTCATAGCAATGACTATTTTCATTTCCTTTCATTATTGTTATCTTCATGGTGTTACCTTCTCACTTCCTCTTACAGAAATCTCTTCTTTATCTTTTCGAGTGTTCATTCAGATGGTAACTGCTGCTAATTGCTTCATCCATAAGTAATCTCCACACAGAGAGCACTGCTTCAGCAGCTCTGTGGGGACGCTCCTCTAGGAGAATAGCAGTGAGAGTCAGGGGCACTGATCCACTTGATATAGCTGAAGGGACAGAAACAGTGTCTTTCCTGATTGCAGTGGGAGATGGAGTCAGAGGTGCAAAGCAGCACTTCATTGTGGCTGCTGGGGAGATGGCCTTTACTATCAGGACAAACCTTAATGTAAAACAGCAGGACAATAAAAAGAGAATGGAAGGCGCTGATGGCCCCAGCTTTCCCAGCGGCTTATTGAAGGGGCTCAGATAACAGCTCTCAGAATCGATGGCTGGAACAGGCGGGCGGAACGTAGCTGATTAGAAGGCTGGCAGGGCTTTGCTAGTGGGCGTCCGATTCAGGTTATAAAGAGTCTTGGTAATTCACTAGCCTGAAACTTCAGGGTTTTTATTTCTCTGGGTATTGTTTGCGTACTCCTCCCCCTGGCATCTTAGTGACATGGCATTTAATAGACTCCCCAGTGTGAAACAAACTACCTCAATTAATTCCTCAGCCATCACCCTGGCCTTTACTGAGCTGCTCAGAGAGCCAGCCCTCAGGCACCATCTTTCCAGAAGGAGGGGGTCTGAGGACTGTAGGTTGGCTAGGGTTTGTGTGAATTTGTGACTATATCGCTGCTAAGGTATTCCTGTTACCTTTTAACCATTTGTTGTGTCATAGTTGCCAAAGTAAGGGATTCTTCCATATGACTCCTATCATAACAATAAGTACTTCTGCATAATGTCAGTTCTAGCTTCAGAAGGCAAAGTAGTCTTTACTAGGACTGATACGGAAATTCATCAGTATAGCTGGAACAAGTTGCATGTAGAACACTCCCACAGTGTATTTGAAGATGATTTTAGACGTGCATGGAAGTGTTTTATGTATGTAATACATACTTAGAAATATATTTAGTTATATGGCATTAAGATGCGCCTTGTGTGTAGCTTTTCGTTTTCCCTTTGCCTGGTTGTCTGTTGTACTAGTCCTGTCATGTGTCCCTGGGTAAGCAGGAACGTAAAGTCCAATGTGTTGTCTTTTATTGTCCCTTCAGCAGAGTGATGTTTCAAGTGTCACTTTCTTCAGACCAATATGGCTCAGGGGTGGGTGAGCCCACAGAACAACAGGCAGTGGGGCTCTGTGTAAATAAGCAAGGGGTGGATGGGAAGCATGTTTCTGGGAGGGCTCACTCTTACTTTCATGGCATTCTGTATTAGTAGGATGTTTTTTCATTACAGTCCATTTTATAAATCTTCGAGGACTTTTCCCACCATTTACTGAGAAGATTGTCATAGATGCAGCATTAATAATATCTCTCATTTTTGTGATGACAGTAATGAGGAAATCATTGTATATGCTACCCTTTCCCAAGTAACCCGTAGGAGTTGAATGTAAATATCCCAAATTCATTGTCCTATTGAGCAGAATTATTATTGCAATATGAAATCTCCCACGTCTGCTGAATTGCTGTCAGATTTATTTTATTTTGTCTGGGGATTCCCTTTATACCTTTTCTTTTCCTTGTAAGTGTTATCAAAGTGAAAGGAAGCTACCAGCTGGTTTCCACGAAAGCCTGCCAATGTTTCTTCCTCCTGAAGAGACATCCTACACCCTCCCAGTGTGGTGTCTCTCCAGTTCTCCCTTGGTCCAGTCATCTAGTCCAATCTGCTGCCAGCTTCATCATGTTTGCCTCTTGTGGGAGAGGGACAATGACATCCTGTGCAATATTTTTCTCTGTTGTTTAAACCCCTCAAAACTACCACCACAACAAAAGCCCAATGTTACTGAAGGAGATTTAACCCTAAGTCCCTCTGGGTGCCAATAAGGGAAATCTGTGGGCTTGGGGGGCAGCTGCCAGAGCAGACTGTATTCTACCCTGGAGTTAGACCATCTGGGTTCATTTCCTGGCATCTCCATGCTCTGTCCAAGTGCCTATTTTTTGGATGAAATGACTTTATCACTGGTTCTATATTGCTCTGCTTTTTTCTCTTCCCCAAAAAGCCACACTGCTTATCCTTGTAGTACTTACCTGACCTGGTCTTCCAAAACCAGGATCTTCAGTGTTCATGTTTAAGCTTCTTCAGACTTCAACTCAATAACAATTCAGTGCATTGCTCTTTAGCCTGCTTCAGTTACAAAATCCAGGCCACAAATCCAATAATAAAGGGAGAAGAATGCAAAGTTTTAAAGAAGCTCTATGATCTTTACTGCAGAAAACTAGGAATCAAAACAACAATTTCCAATGAAGATTGGGAATGACATGTGTTCAGGGCTCTCACTGGGACTGGTTATGATTTTATACTGATTTAATATAATTTTAAAGCAGTTTTGAAACTGCTATATTGGCTATTGCTCCTTTAAAGATTTTTTGTAATTGAAAATGCTTCATATTGAGAAATAATGTCAAACACCACTGAATCACATGGTTTTCTCAAACTTCTGTTTTTTTTTGTTTCTATCATCTCACTGCTACTGAGTATATGGCTAATGTAGCTCAAGATCTTGTATGACATGAGCAGATGAACTGATCTGCTGAATGAAACGTCAGAAGCTGATATCTTAATCCAGGTCTGCTGGAGACCTTTTGAGTTGTCTGTGGGGTTTTTTTCCTCATGGTTTAAAAGTGATGGGCTTTTTTTGTGTTTGGTGTTTTATTTTTTCACGTTTGTTTTCTGCTGCTCATAAGAAATTCAGGAAAGCTGAGACATCATGGTAGGATAGGTTCTGCAGAGTGGTGACTCAGTTCATCAAAGATTTAGCAAGGTTCCTTGCCAGAAAAGACGATCTTTAACAGCCCCGGCAGTCCCACCATAATGAGGTCCCCCACAATCCAGGCTGAAACATTATCTCTCAGCAGTCTGCCAGAGACATCAACCAGGAACTAAACTGAAACCCTGAGGTGTGTGGGTCTAAGATCAGCTAAAAGATAGTGGTGAGGAACTAAGCCTACAGGGAGAGTTTTGACCACAGTTATTGAAATTAGATAAGGAATATCCTGGATACTTTTAGTGAGGGGTTGCAGTCTTCCATTCTCCATTATTTTATATTAGATGCTTATTACATATTACTGCAGATTTGTCAAGGATTTCCCTCCAGTTGCATAGCCCACATGCAACTGTTTATGAAATGTTAACCACTTAAATGCTTCTCTTCAAAGGAAGAAGTAACTTGCTGAATTCTTGTGAGCACTCTGTTGGACAAATTGTAGTGGTAAAATGTAAATGCACCATACATATATTTATCTTACAAGTAACAGGTTTATTCCATGCTGAAAAGAGAAGAAAGAAAACACAACTTTTCGGCTGTGGAGCCCTTGCACCCGAAGAAGAGTGTTTCTTTATTCTTTTCAGCATGGAATAAATCTATTACTTGTTCCTTTGCAGCCTACGCATGCTGACACAGCTACCCACCTGAACATATTTATCTTACTATGTTAATTAAGAAAGTGAAGATTTTTAAGTTCACCAATAACAATAACATTTAACATTTAGTCTTGAAAGGCACCAATCTTACTCGAAACGGTTGTACTGTACTCAGGAATCGTTTTTTCTCCTCCAGCATGTGCTCCTCTTTTCCTTTGTCAGTCAAGTGGCATTTCCATTTTAAAATTGCTTCCTATCCCTTTGTGAATAGAATAGAATTGCAAAAAATTTCAAAAGCTCTGATTGATTCTTTCTGAGCACAATGGAGTTTGCATCATTTAAACCAAGCCCAGCCAGTACCTCTTTCATTATCTATTGTGTCCAATGCAAGTGGTCCTTGTGATCATTAATAGGTGTTTATAAAGTGGTAGAGGGTAAGGATTCAGGGGTATGGATAGGGGTCAGGTGTAGATGAGTAGTGACACAACACTGCCCAGTCTTCTATTTCTATTATGAAGAATCACTTTACAGTATCTCCTATACAAAAGTCCTGGAGGCACTTTTCCATATTTAAATAGTGCGCTTTACACATTGCAAATATGAATGTGTATGAAGTATAAACTGATCAATGCATTTTCAATGCAAATGAAACTAGCCTCTGCAGGGAAGAAACTTTAAAAGAACTGTATGGTTTTAGGATGAAATCTCTCTTCTAGGATTGCATTGTCTATCTCTAGATAATGATGAATCTGACAATCTGGCACCTGTGGACTTTTTTACATTACTTTGTCCTAGTTTCACAGTGTAAGCTGTTCCCGGATGTGGGATCCCAGCTTGCAAAGACTACTTTTCAAAGCAATTAACAAGTCGGTCCACTTATACAGCCAAGAATTTTAGTGGACTAGTCTAAGTGAAGTACTGTTCATCACTCAACAGTTGTTGCGTTGCACCAGCTGGGTTTTGATCCCAACAACCCCCCAGTCTAAAGCCCTTACCATTCATGACAAGTAATCCCTCTAAGGTAAAGGTTAAAGTTTTACTATGTTTTATTTAAACATTTTTTGCTGTGTACTAACAGTAAAGAACAGGAGACCAACATCTAGCTGTGCCCAGCAGCAAACTGTAACATAGGAGCCTTTACATGAATTACCTGTAGTAAAGCAGTTAGCTTAATGGTTTAGAATATATATTTTTAATGGCATGGAGGACGTCACTGCTTCTGTGGTTTATGGATTGCTTCCCAGTAACAGTCCCACAGCTGCAGGAGTAGAAACAGGCTGGTTTGCCTGTCTACATAGGTTTCCATGATTCTCTACCATCTTTTCAGCAAGAACGGGCGGAGGAGGGGGACAGAAGGGTCAATGTCAAAGCCTGAAGAATAAAAAAAATCTCTTCATAAAGGAATTTTTCATGCCTGGCACTCAGAACCATATGAACCATATTGTCTAAAAAGGCCACCAAGGACAATGTTTTCTTTTATTATCAGTGTATATTGTCCAACTGTATATTAGTTTTAAATCAGTATTTTTAGTATGATACTTTTTAACATGGTAATGATTCAGGTGTCATGAAGCAAACAATTACCTAAATACTGTATATATTAATATATAGGCATAAAATATACTCCACTGGACTCTCTTACTATTTATATGATCTGTAAGCTTTTAAGACAGACTGGTCAAGCCTTTCAGAAATTAGGGCAATCCATGTTGCGAGCTATTATTTATGTTGTATACTGTATATACTGTATATATTAATGCAATGTAGTGAGTGGAGTGGTCTGTGTAGGAAAATGGTCCTTATGTTTAAGTGTTCACACTTCAGTACCATCTCTCCATTGCTGGGGAATTCTAGTTAACTTGGAGGGACTCCAGTTTAATGAGGTGGACTTGGAAGTTTTTTAATTTGCCACACCATAAAAATAAAGTCCATTTTCCACTTCATGGAACTTAAGGGCTGACAAATGTTATCAGGAGAAACTGACAAAGACAGGAACTGGTAGAAGATGCTTTTTCTAAAAAAAAATTATTTCGCTTGTTTTATGTTCGGCCCCGCGCTTCACCGCATTTTAGTGAGGGAAATCGAAAGCGGAGTGGGCAGGTTGTAACGCTGTCATCAGGACCGCCAATCTCACCTATGGGCACCATTCCTTCTCGGCTTGCCAATCTGCTTTTCAGCATCTTTATGCAAATGTGTGTAAAAGTGCCTGTCTGTGGCACAAGTCAGCCCTTCTCAGCGTTTGTTTTATTAGCACAATACCCCTATCCTTGATAAGGCAGCTGTAAAGCTCGCAAACAATGCAAGCTTTTATCGGCCCAAAGCTGTGTTTAACCGCACTTGCTTAATAATGGCTAATGAGCGGCAAAAATAACAGATGTGCTTAGTTGATTTACGCATGTCCTCTGTCATCAGCCTCTCTAGCAAAGACTATAAGGGGACATGAGGTTAAGTGATACCATGGGATACAATGGGATCAGGTGAGAATTCTATGGACATAATGACACATTCCCAGTGCAGAGATGGGGTATAATCCTGAACAGCTGCATTACATATCAGCAATCCATCCTGGGTGTCTATAATTGTTCAGGTTCCCCTTGACTGAGGTTGCCAAAGTTCTGTGAGTCCCTACTTAGTTAAACTAAAATTAGTTCTTCCCTGATTTTTTCTCTTTCTAGAGAAGTTTTTAAACTGCTGACTATTTTTGATTTCATGCACTCTTCTGTTTGACAATGACCTGAAGAGCTGTTTCCAGATTCCCAGAATCCTTTGTGTAAACCAGTGTCTCTTGTTTTCTGTGATAAATGGCACTAAACGTTATCTCCACTCTTATTACAACTGGTCTTGAAGGTGTCTTCTGAGCTGACTAGTCAATGACTTTCAGGATGTTTATTTCCTGTAAGATCATCTCTGATCCAGGCTAAAAAGATTTAGTTTCCTTAGTCTCTTGGATTTTGATATTCCCTTCATTCCAGAAATTAGACCACTTTCTCTCCTTCATACTATCTTTAGAGGAGGAGCAGTGTTTTACTTGTGGTGACCAAGACTGAAAATAGTACACAAGTAAGGTCTAATTAATTCATCATATAAGTAATTCTCCTGATTTGTATGATATACTCATGACAGAATCCAAGCATTTTGTTGCTTTTGCATTGCTCACCCACACTTTTTAAAGAAAGCGCTGCCTCCCCAGTTACTCAAGAGCATATTGCTTCTTCCAGTTCAATAGCAACCATTTGACATATGAAATGTATTATTGTAGATAATTTGCACTTATCTACAAGCAAGATATTAAATGCAGAAACATGTTGTAAGATGAATGTAAAAAAACAAAGTATTTTAATTCAATACTGTATGTGCACAGTTGAGAAGGCACCATTGCCCATATTATGGTACTCAAAAGTTGGTATAGACTTCACAGGCAGTCAATGCAAAGCAGTTAAAACAAAAGTAATATGTTACAAGACCTGGATCTGGTTAAAGTCTAGCAGCTGAGTTCGAGACATGCTGAAGGCTAAGAACACACCCAGAGGCAAAAGCTAGTAAAATATTACAACAATCCAGTCCTTTAATTGTTAAACAGCTTGGTGCAAAAGTACAACACATAAGAAATGAAGAAGCATTCTCTGAAACATGCACTGTCATCCTTCCAGTTTGTGCAGCCACCTCACTTCACCTACAGCAGCACTGACAACACACCAAGGATGCAGGCAAAAATCAGCAAGCCAAAAGCAATGCAGGCCAGTATCCAATCCATCCTATCCTCCCTACTCGAGGAATCCCACACACAGTCAAGCCAAGGACAATACCCAGATTCAAATCCACAATCTCTAAACTGTAGAGTTCTGCAATAAACGCAGAGGAATTGACCATTCTAACAGCTTGGCATCCCTTACTGCACAACTAAATTCATATTATGTGCGTTGGATCCAGTTTAAGGATAAGTTGACTGAGGCTTGGTTGTTGGTTGTTCTGCCTCTTCCTGGGTTTAGCATGGTCTACTCCATATTGGCACTGTCTGCAGTTACAGGACATTGGACTGGATTTGCTCAAAACATGGTGAGAACTAAAAGCAAAAAGGCATGTTCTGCATCTATTTATCAATTAGGATTTAAGTAATTAAAGATATGTTAGACATTTTTTAGATATATATACATTTATATATCCATATTTTATCATTATTTTATTGAGATTTTTTTATTGTTTATTGAGCCCTATATACAAAGCATCATCACATACCTAAATAGAAAGGCGAGGAGTACTTTTATTGAAATATACTAATGAATAAACATTTTACTTTGAAAGGTAAATGATTACCAAAGTTCGTTGCACCATCATTCAGTTTTCGGTCTGTGTAGAATATGTATAATTAAGTTTGCTTCTTGCGTTTAATTGGCCTCAGAAAGAAATTAATAACTCAGCATTTTTACAGCTGAGCTTTTTGCTAGAAAACCACTTACTTCTTGCAATTACTTACTTATTACTTATGTCTGCACCTGTGTGTGTATTAAGACCACGGTCACAGTGTTAGCTGTATGCTCTCATTCTGGATTAGACATCATTTTTCATGTTTCTCACCTCAAGCATTTAGATGAAGAGTGGCTGGGATAGCTTGGACAGACTCTACTTTATTAAGAAAGATATTTTAGGAAGATAAGCTAAAAAGACTGATTCATATTTCGCCAGAGGCCGGGGTCGAATATCTGCAGTGGATGAAAGAAAAGAAAGCTGCCCCCCACTACCATCTTTGAAATTCTTCTCTCATGTCTCTTTCTGTCATGTTCAATAAAAAGTAAAGGGATTCTTGAATTCGCAAAGCTTTTGCAGATCATCAAACCTGTGTTATTAGAATGCGGAACAAGCTTTCATCCAGCTCTCCTCACCGACTCTTCCCATAGTAAAAACATGTTGTGGACAATTTGCCCCCTGCTGCCATTCTCCGCTGTGCTGTAACATTTACAACGTGTAGAAATTGTCAGCCGCTCGGGATCCAAGCTCGCTTGTTTTCTAACCTCGCCCTCAATTACTTACACCAGTGCCTCGGTATCCAATATATGATCAGGCTTTGGCTTCTGCTTTTATTTTTTTTCCTTTATGCATTTCATCCTTTCTTTATGTACTCATGCTTTAACTGTTAGATCAGCAGTTTCTCTGTTCTGTCCCTTTCTCCCAGCATAGGGAACACTCTGTGACTCTGCTTGTTGAATTACTTAACAAGAGACCGGCTTGACACATATTATTTCCAGTGTTTCTGTCGTGTGACCCTGTTGTCACGCCGGCTTTGATTGAAAAAATATTGCATGGCAGCAGCGGTCTTGAGTCCTGCTCTCTGGGGAGTTGGGGGGGAAATTACTCTCTGAAATGAACTCCTGTAGGGTGAGGGGGTGGGCAAGGGGGGCGGGAGGTGGGGGGCTGGGGAGAGTGGTGTCTGCTGTTTGATTTGAGCTGAAGCTGAGCAGTCCAAAATGCTGCTTCTGTGAGCTGTGATGCGCTGCTGGGCAGTGCTTTCAATGCACACTGCTTCATTTTGTGAGCCTCTGAATTTGTTTCTGTGATAAATCTACAATTGTTTAGGAAACAACACATACAGTAATTAGCCAAAATAGTGCAAGGAGTCCTGAGATGTTTTAGAGCTACACTGCTGGAACCAACAAAAAAGTCATATAATTACTCCTCTGAAATACAGAATTTGTGACTGTCCTCCTTAATGATTCCTTTTTGTGCCACAAACAAACTTTTTAAAAGCACCATTAGCCATGAATAATATTATCATCCATCCATTTTCTAACCATTTCAATTTTGGGTCAAGGGGAAGCAGGAGACTATCCTGGCAGGCAATGGACGATACACCCTGGATGGGACTCCAGTCCAATGCAGGGCAGACACAGACACAATCACACATTAGAGCCAATTTCCCCAGAAGACAAATATCCTATTAGTCTGTCTTTGGACTATGGGAGGATACCACAGCACACAGCGAAAGCCCACGCGAACGCAAGGAGAACATGCAAACTCCCCACACATAGCATCCCAGGTTGAGAATTGAACCCGGCTCCAGCCCTGGGAGGCAGCTATGTTAACCATTGTGACACCATGCTGCCCTAATATTGTCATTTTATTACATAAGTCACATTGTAAAATCAGGGTATTTGCAATTACAAAATTGATAGAATAAAAGTGCAAGCTTGGGAATTCACCTTTGGACAGCCCAGTATTGGGAAGGCAGGTCCCATTTGTTTAGGTTGACAGTGTACAGGTTAAAGTCTGTCAGTGCTCTGTACTTAAATTGCCCACTTCAACTGAAAATGCGAACGGCCTTACTGATACTGGAGGGGAAATAAAATAAAATGATCTCTTACTGAGTGCTTCTCATTTGTATTGTGGTTGTCTGTATTTGTTTTGTTTTTGCTTATGCCTTTATTTGTCTGTTTGTTTGCTCTTATTCAAGTTCTGCAGATAAATCAGGATTACACAGCATTTTATTAAGCGGCACAAATGAGTCAATTAGGTAGTCAAACTTCCAAAAGAAAAGTGGATGTTGGATTTATAAAGCATTAGCCTGCCAGTTAATACACTGGAGTCCTGCGTGTTTACTGCCAAAACATTTGTTTACCAGACTTAATGTCTTTAATCTGAGTATCAATCTTCAGAGTGTGCGCTACCCCTGAAAACAGACGGTGTCAGCTCTGGTTACTTTAGTCTCCTGACAAAGACTCCAAAAGCTCTTGCACTCTATCATACTGAAACAAGAAAAGAATTTAGCTTTCTCTTTTGTGTCCTGTACTTTGTAATATCACAAGCCTTTGGTATTTTATCTTTCAGAAGATTCATTATTACTACAGAAAGACAGACCCTGCACAGATACAAACATGTTGGTAGCTGGTAAATACACTTTCAAATGAAGTTGGGTAAAATTGTGTCTGGTCCATCATTTTTCAATCAGATCAGGGGGCATCCAAGCAGTAGAGATCGCATTGTTTATGCACTTGAAGGGCTAGAGGAACAGAATAAGTCTAGGAATTATACAGATAGACCTCTCCAAGGCTTTAATGAAATAAATATGAAAACTAGTGTTAGAACAAAGCAGGACAGTTTTGGATCTGGGTAATACAAACCCCTTTTCCACCCATGTAGCATCGGTCTTTCTCTGTCTCTGTTTCTCCCTCTCTTTCTCCCTCCCTCCAATTCCAAGCGCTATCCATCTCTGCCAGCAGCAAACACTTCAATAAACTTGTAACAGCGAATTAAAATCTTGCTGTTTATTTTTTTTAACTGTCATGCTGACACTGCTATAAACTGCTATAAATGTAAATCCAGTCTGTGAACCCTCTTCTTTGCATTGAAATAAAAGGGGGAAAAGAGGCACTGGCTGGTTTTGCGCCTCCCCTGAATTACAGCTCTGCATTGGGCGGCTGAAGTCCTGGGTCCCATTCGTATGGACTGCACGACTTTTCCCATAATGAAATATTCACAGGTCACTGGTTCCTTGAGAAATGATGGGGATCAGTCAATTGCTTTTCAGCGAGTAATTTTCTTTCCCTTCAGAGGCCTGCTTGCCATGTTGACAGTCATTAGCGCAAAAGGAAGGCTGGATCGAAGCACAAACGTGGCACTTGTCACAGGCGGGACCCGTGCTTTAGGTTTTCCTTTTCTTTTCTTTTTTTCTTTCCTTCTTCCACCTGAAAATTCAAAATGAGAAAATTCCTGCTCTGGTGCACCCCCAAATCCCACCCTCCACCCTTCTATCCCCACCTTTGTGGCTCTGCTAAACTTGACAAACAACATCCAAACAAGAACACTTCTCAGATTCGTATTTGTGATCTTCAGCATTCCTTTATTTAACTCTGATTCAAAGAGTGGCATGCAATGGATTTCATACATGGTCCATATCCTACGCCCCCACCCCACCTCCACTCCATCTCATTTATGAAGCTAAGAAATCTTCTTTATTGTTGCAGTTAATGTAGAACTCTGTGTGTTTGCATGTGTGAAGATTTGGACATATATCCCTATTATTATTCCATAAATCAGGACTGCATCCCTGCCACCATTCGCCAAAGAACATTTTCTTATTTAAAAAAATATTTATTTCTGTGCCTCAAATAACAGGAAATGGAATCTTCAAATCTCTATGTTCTACAGTAGAAATGTTACCTGAAATTACAATGAAATAAATTTACCTTGGAAGAGCAATTTCCATCAAGTCAAATTTTACTGACCTAGGATTTTGGTTTTACTTGAGAGTTATTATCAATATACAATTTTAAAATTTTGGAAGGTCATTGCAGCTACTTTAAAGAAGTCAAAGAAGTTATATATAGATATTAATTTTGGGGTTTCAAAGTTGATCTGATCCATCATTTATGCCAAAAGCCAACAGAGATCTGTTTTCATGAAATTCTCAAAATGAATCAATTTATAGATAACATTTTATCCTAATTATTATCGGGACTTGTTCAGCAAAGTCTCATAAAACTTTTTGCAAAAAGGTTTGCAAAATGAAAATGAAAAACATTAAGGGAAGAGAAAGTTTAACAAAGCATATTTTTCCTTTCTGACATGGATTGACCTTTAAGGATATTAACATTTGACAAGATAAATGGTCTACAAAGGAAAAGGGACCTTTTCTCATTAACCAGCTGTGGTCAAAGCAGATTGCTGGGTTTATTTTTCATAATCCTTTTTTTAAAATAGTATAATGTATGATATTAGTGCTTAAAATTAAAAGAGCCCTCCTTTGCAATCCTGCTACAGTCAGCAGTCCGAACCCAGAAGGAAATCCCATTAGCTGAGAATGATGGACGGCCTGGCTCCGTCTCCAGCACACTCAATTAAAAATTGATTTTTTTTTTAAGTCAAGACCTAATCATAATATATGACCCTTCAGCCCCTCACCACTAGTTAAATTAATACCTAACTGACCTCTTAGCAAATTCTTGAATGATCGAGGATCAAGCAAAGGATCTTTTCCATGACATCCAGATCTCTTAGTTTGGTACGTGTCATTATCTTGGGAAATCTTTCCACAACAGTGAAGTCACTCCAGCTTTCTTAAATGATTTAAATTTGAAATTTGCCTGTTAGAAACCCACCAGATTTTCCAATCTCCCAGTTACATGGGAGTGCTGGTCCCAGTCAGCTAGTAACCTAATGCAGGCTTGAACCCATACCAACATGATCATAGAACTCAACATGTGCTTTGTGGTAAGAAGCTTTACTGGAAGAGCCACTAAAAGCTCATTCAGCTCATGCATGAATCTTGATTATCCTTTATGGTTTAACTGCCCATTACTAGTTTTTGCCTTTTTTGATAAGAGTGATTGTGTTCTAGATTACTTCTAGAAATGACAAAAGAAACATGTGTCATGGTTTCCCTACCAAGCCAACAAGCCTGACTCTAAAACCACAATCAAATAACAAATAACTCCAAGAACAACAGATGACAGCCGTAGTTGGAATCTGTTCTTCAGTTCTGAAAGAAAACGTGTGGGTAGTTCAAATAACATAAATTAAAAATGACATAAAGTGCATAGACCTTGATAAGATTCGGTATAATGTGATAACTTTAAGTTTAAATCAACACCAGCATTTTTAAAATTAAAATGAAGTCAATGTTTTTGTCCTGCTGTGGATCCATTTTTTATCCGTGGACCATTTCAGATGTAATGGTGTTGAACTGAGGGCACTTGTGTTCAGCCATGATCATATTTCCCTTTTTATGGTTTTGTGGTGACTGTTAAAACAGAATTCAAACCTTTGATTACCTACCGGCAATCATCCAACCTTGCAAACTGCTCCAGCTTCTCTTCCCTTCAGCAAACAGGTTTAATTCACCATGGGGGGCTGCACCTTTCACTCCACTAGGTACCCATTAAAAGCATGCGTGTTGTCTGTAGCCTTTCCACACCCAGCCTACTGTGGATTACAAGCCCTGTGAAAGGAAGTCAATGGGGCCACTTATTGGTTTGCTACCCCTTCCTACCCTAATTCCCATTTCACGCTAACTGGCAGCCAAGTACTGTAATTGAAGATCAGGAGGTGTCCTCGCTTAGACTGCCTAGGGCTATAGTTAGCCAAGCAGGTTCACCATGTACAGTAGCTCCATGTTAGAGCAATTTTAGGAATTTTTTGTGTATCAGCTGTACGCGTAAGTCGACCTGCTGTAGGGTTGGGAAGAAAACTACAAAACCCAAAATAACATAAAAAGGATGTATTAGGTCTTCTGTGTGAGGAGTGCATACAGCCTGTTTGGAGAAGTACTTGCTCGCTTTTTGCGCAGACATACACCAGAGAAGCCTCTAATGACTCAAGATGAATATACCAGCGCTGAAGGGAGTCAAAGCTGCCTCTGGGAGTCAGACTATTGGGCAGCAAACTTAAAAGGAGACCAGGCTGATCAGATAACAGGACCCAAAAAATAAATTCAATAAAACTGAAGAACTAGGAAGAAAAGTGTTCACGTCATTCAAGCCAACAATTTAGCAAAGAAAGAAAGTAGAAGGGTTAAAGTATCAAACCTGAAAGTGGGGTCAGGAACCCTGTTTCTGTGGCTGTCAAGGTATTTAATGGCCACAGTGCAGGTGAGACCTTCTTGATCCCCCACTGACAGTTACTGCTTTGTCTGGTCAGCCTCTGCCCTGCCCAAGTCAGACAGCCAATGGCTGTCACATATTGAGACTGCCCTGAGAGCCTTGATTCGCAGTTCGCTTACACTGCGCTCGTCACCTGGGAGTGTTGTGTGTTGCTGCAGCTTAGTGACTGAGTGATGCGATCTTAGACCTGCCACCATACCTGCAGAGTTTTATTTTCGGTCCCGTGTTTTTTTCCAAAATATATCTCTTTTTATTTAAACCATATCATTTTAAAGGTTCAAAGTACCATAAAAACGTTTTTGAAAAAAATCCACTTATTCCAATTCCATTAAATGTAATAGAAGAGTCCCCCCCACACACACACCTGACTCACACCCACACCCACATACAATGTGATTAATCTGTTAATTTGGCTTTAAAATTTAAATAATTTTGAATACTGTCCTCTTGTAGACAGATTCAAGAATTCTGGAATATTGTAAGAAATGTTGGAATTCCGACCCCAGAAAAGAAACTTCCAATGTAACTGAATTCCCCAGTGTCGGTAGAAAAATACAGCAAAGATTCCTACCTTGAAGTACACTGAAAACACCTCAGGATAAGTGCTGTCAATGACTTTTGGCAGCGAGAAAGACATACTTTCATGTACAGTTGAGAACCAACAGATCTGCTTGCTATGGAAAAATAAAGTGTTTTGTTTGCACTTTCAGGTATGTTTCACTTGCTTTTTTGACTTTATTGCTGTACAAAAGCCTGAGAGAGAGAGCCCTTGCTACGTAGTGGGAAAACAGAAAAGCGTTTGTCTCTGCGCAAGACAAAAAGTCTTGAGTTGCACTGACTGATGAACTGGCAGATGTGTGATTCGTCTGACACTTGAGAGCTTCTTTGATTTAAATACTCTGCGTAGAAATATGTTGAGTGGAGGTAAATATCCTTGGTTGGAGTGGAAAGGCAAGCAAAGCAGGGCTTCTTCCGAGGAAGGCTGTGTCTACAGAAAGGGGATGAAATGGAAAATGAGTGCTCCTGCTGACAGTGCTGTAAGCGTCCACTGTGAAAACACCCATTTCACAGAAATGGTGTTTGAATTATTCAGAGGAAATTAAGTACCAACCTCTGAATATTTTTATATTCAGAGGAATTAAATTAAAAAAAATTCCAGAGTAGATGACATCCTAAAGAAAATTGTTAGGCATGAAAGGTGTAAAAGTGCACTTAATGCACCTTGTAACACCATAGCTAGAAGCTACTTCTAGCAGAGGAAGAAACAGACATTCACACTTTACTCATGTAAGAGCTGTAAGAATGTGTAAGCTACCGCTGCTTATGAGCAGGTTACGTTTAGTGGCCTTAAAATCTAAAAGCGCATCAGGAAAATGATTAACTGCAACATAATGAAACTAATGTAACTCATTAGGCTTGTTTAAGAGTTGTGATCTTAGGATCGTTTTGACCCTCATTCCACATTGCTGAGCAGACAGTGGATTTCCACAGTCACGAACTCTTTCCCAGCCTGGGATTTATTAAAGCGGAAAATACAGGGATAGCCCCCTAATGCTAAAAGGCAGATGATAAAAGTTTAAGTATTGTAATTCGTGCTCTTTAATCCAGACATTCTTTGAATTTTTTAGATGTGCAGTATGATACTTACTGCAATAACCTTCTTTAGGTTTTCGACTAAGAATTCTAAGCGAAAAACATGCAGCATACAGTCATACAGGGCAACTAGGTTAACCTAGGGCAACTCCTAGGTTAGGAGTCAGATCTGTCTCAAAACTGATTAGATTAACAAACAAATGAAGTGGCAGGCAAATTTTAGTTTTACCACAGAGCTTGACTCAGTCCAACTCTCGAATCTGGAAAGACCTGGACATACATATGCTCACCAACAAATATTGTTTTAAAACTTCAAATGTTTTATTGAAACGTGAATTCAGATTTCTCACTTTCATAATTCCTCATAATTTAAGTGAGTACAGCATACAATTAGGCAGTGTAAGCAAAGTGAACATATATTTTAAGCAGAAGTAGTTCAGGTGGGTACCTGCATCAGTATGCGTAGGCTGCTAAGGAACAAGTAATAAGTTTATTCCATGCTGAAAAGAGAAGAAAAGAAACACAACGTTTTGGCTGTGGAGCCTTCTTCATTTTAACCACTAACCAGTGTAGAAGTTTGACCTTGCTAATTAATCCAAATTTAAAGAGGCAAGTCCAACTCAGTGAATAAGCAGTTTTTTAAAAAAATTGGAGAGAATCATAATATCTCTTTATTAGCTGATGTCAATTGAGGTGAACAGAAAGCTAGGGAAACTATCTGTGCCACCTAGTCTGAATTTAAAATAATGCACTCACTCTCTCTATATATATTTCAAGTGTCTTGTCTCAAGTGTTGCACAGCTCCTGCACCTAGCGGTAATGAAATACAGACGATGACAGAATTGTTTCGTGCAGCAGTTCACTGGTTTGCTGTGGATGGCATGAAAATGGAACTCGTTTCGGGCACTTTTATTACAGGAAAAGAAACAAACTCGCAGCAAATGTGGAGTTGTGAGGGAGAGATTTTAAGATTGGGAGGGGGCTTTAGTAGGATAGGAGATGGGGCTTGGGAGTGTTGAGTAAGTGTGTATTGTTGGGGTGGGGGGGGATAATGCAGGGAAAAGCCATCTTTCAGAATGTTTAAAATAATTACCGTCAGTTCAGAAGGGTCCTAACAGAATGGAAGTGTCACTCTGGGAAATTGTATTTTTATTTACTGTGTCGGTTCTCTCTCACACACCCTCTCTCTCTCTCTCTCTGAGTTGAGGACTTTGATTCCAGTAGTGTGCACTGCTGGTTCAGTTTTCCTCAGCACAGGCACTATTTCACCAGCTGTCATTGTGGAGAGGGACTGAAGCATATAGCACTGTTAGACAGCCAGAGAGCTGAGATCTTGTGCATATGAGCACAAGAGACTCTGACAGCTGTCCTTACCCTACCATGGAAATTTCCAGAGGGGCAGTTGTTCCGAATTATGCAATCTGCCCCCCCAATTTACATTGAATGACTTTATTCCTTAGACCCAGTGAACCTGTTGCTGAAGGTTTTTTTAAAGACTTTTTATTCAACTTTCTCTGGGCTTAAATACAAGGAAATGAAAGGAACTACACAATCATGTTTGCAATATAGCATTTCCTGATAAAATATGTGTCTGGATTTTTGTATGCATTTCTTTACTCGGTGGAAACACTCTTGAACATCACACTATAGGTTGCTGTGGCCCAGTCCCTATAAAGTGTCTACGGAATTCTCCAGACTTTATGTTAGGAGCTGCCACTAAGGAATAGCTCTGCAGCAGAACTTTATAGAAATTGAATGAGAAGAATTCCCTATAGGAACTCCGAATTCCCAGGACACTTATTCTAAGAGATTACATTTGCATGTCCACTCTTGGGTATCTTATAATAAAGTAACTATATGTGATTTGCAGTACATCTTAAAAACAGTGAACAGCTTGAATTAAAATGCAGCCTATAGTGGAAACAAATTCTTCTGCATTGACTTTCATGTTTTTATTTTTATTTTTTCATGCTGTAGGTAGATAACAAAGGAGAGCTGGATACATATTGCTTGTGTCATGTGGCTTATTTTGAATGCTGAGAGTTTACTGTTCTTATGTCTAATTTCAAATGAATGAAGACATGGAAACCATTGAAACTGCTAAAGAGAAGAGTGCTTATTTAATCCCTTCTACACAGTAGGTATCCCCCTCTACATACAAACATTGATTACTACGGATCAGTGCAGTTGACAGAGAGTAAACCAGGTGTGCGCTCAGAATCCAATTAAAAAGATTTAATTGATGTGGGTGAGCCTGTTCTTGGGAGTGTGATAGCAAAAGTTTTTTTGATTGTTTAGGAATTGCATGATGTTACACTGTGTAATATTCAGCTTATTGCTTCTCTTTTGATGTTTCTCTTAGTTTTAAGGATTCCATTGGATTTGTAGTTTTTGATATTCAGCAATGATGTTCTACTACATAAGGAAATACAATAGGTTACAAACCAGAGGAGGTCATTAGGCCCTTCTAGCCCATTGGGATTTACAGTAGTAGCTAATTGATCCAAAGATCTCTTCCAGTCATTTCTTGAAAGAAACTAGGGTATCGACTTCAACAGCATGGCTGGGAAGTTTATTTCTTACTCTTCAATCCTACTTCCACCACTTCCATTGCAGTTAATCTGTAAGATACAGTTAGATCTCCTTAATGGAAGGTTGTGATACATGTTCATGTCCGGTTGTTTCTATAAGGGGGTTGCTTTGCTGCAAACATAATGCTGAGGTAATCAGTGATCCAAACTTACTTGGCAGCATGTAGCTACGGCTACAATGTTACCACATTTGGTGCAGTGCTCATTTCAGACAGTACTCACTAAGTCTTGACATTCAATCCATCACACCTGATGGTGATTTCCATTTTAGAGTTTTGTGGAAGCAGTGTTTTATTGATCATTGTTTGGGGGAGAGCTGGTCAGAGTTGCCTTCTCCCCAGGCTAAAAAGGGTCTTGGTCTTTGATTCCTGTAAGAAAAGAGATGAAGGCGATGACCAGAGGTCTGTGGCTGACTGACAAGCAGAGAAGGGAGACGGGGAGCAGGAGGGGGGCTGTATGAAAATCCAAGGTGGCTGCCAGGTCACAAAGGAGTATGAAGGTTAAGGAGTACCCCTTATACCCCCTTCCTCACTGCCCAATCGGTCCTTGGAGTCTTAAAAGTCAAGGCAGCCAGGAGTGAAACCTTCAAATAACAGAGAAATTAATAATTCACCATTGTTATCATGCTGGAACTGGCAATTCTGCAATGAAACTTAAAGCATGAAAGATTTACCAGCTTTTCTCTATTAAAAAAGTCACATGAACCTCCTGATGACTTCACAGCTCAGAAACTTGTATAAAAAGATAAGGAAGTGGGATCTATACAGAAGTACAGACATCTGCTTTTGGAAGAACCGTGAATAAATTCTGAAATATTGTGAGAAACTCCTGACATCACAGGTTAATGGGACTAGAGCAGATCATATTTTTTGAGCAAGTTATAGCTAAATGTTACTGGACATTAAATAGATTTTCAGTCAAGGCCTATTTTCTCAAAATGAATAATACCGGTTTCTGTTTACATGAGCTTTCCTGAGAAGTAAAAAAGAAGACTTAACAGCCACTTGATTCGTTTGGTGAGCCAAATACGTGTTGCAACTGCTTTCTCTCTAGGTCTCAGGTGCATTCTTCTAATTAACTTTTTTAACCAGGATATAAGATACTTGTTCAGGTGGGTAGCTGCATCAGAATTCGTAGGCTGCAAAGGAACAAGTAATAGGTTTATTCCATGCTGAAAAAAAAGAAGAAAGAAAACACAACATTTCAGCCTTGAAGCCTTCTTCAGCACACCTGTTTTCTTTCTTCTTTTTTCCAGCATGGAATAAAGCTATTAGTTGTTTCCTTATAAGATACTTATAAGGGAACAACTTTTATAGGTTCTTTTTGAAACAAGAGAGCTTCCCTGCAATCTTGCAGACCTAAAGAATTTGTTTAATGTTTAAAACTTTGTCTTCAAAGTTTCCTTTTTTATTAAGAACAATCTGTATCTTCAGTTCCAAAGTCTGAAGTAACTGAACAAAAAGTTAGATTTCCACCTCTCTTTTCCTGGCTTTGTCCCACCTTCACTCCAGAGTCAGTCTCTTGTTGAGGTCTCCATCTTGCTCCACTTACTGTCTGTCATTGCTGAATCCTCTCACTGCTGGACCCCTTCCTCATGGGTAGTCTCACCCTACTCCAGTCTTCTTATCACTCCTCTGATCCTGTGAGTCAGCTGTCAGTCTGACTCCCATCATTCTCAGCTCAGTGAAGGCCTCCAGTCTGAAGGCAGGCTGCAAACGTCACTTATCTCTCTGCTGTTTCCTGTCACAACTCTAAGAGGGCCAACCTGACCTTCATTCTCAAAACCGCCATTGAACAAAGCATGAAAACATGAGGATGAGTTTGGAAACTTTTCACTTTATTGCAGTTTCCCTGTATCCCTTCCTTTCCTGAGTATGTACCACACAGAAAAATCACACTCATTTTTACACAGCAAATCAGTAAGGTTAAAGGCCCTTTCATTAATTTCAGTCATGTTTCTTTAAGCATGAATTTATCAACCTGATACTTGTTATCTACCATGCTGCTACTCTGTACATGTTTGTCTGCATACAGTAGGTTTGTGACTGCGATATTCCACTCCTCTCCAGAATGGTCAACTGCACTTTGCCTCTTCTAACCCAAACACTATAGGATCATCAGATGTACAGAGGACATGTCCACCGAGTAATAGCAATCAGTGTAAATATCTCTAGGTTGTTGTATAAAAACTGATCATTTATTTTACTAAGGTAGTACCTATTAATTTAACATTGAACACCTGAATAGCTTATTGAGGCATCTCCACAGATGGTTTTACTACAGTGGCACTTCCATTCAATTTGAATTCATCATTAAACTTATAGCAGCTTTTCTGTGGGTTCCTCCTCAGATCTAAAATATCGCCAATATTTTTTCATAGATAATCATACTTAATAACCCTTCTCATTTAGGAGATGAGCAGCATGGGTCATTAGTATTGGTAATATCTTTTTTGCAAAAATTCGGTTGAGGGGAGGGATGGTGGACAAAGATGACAAAAAAGGCCTCCACGACAGTTAATTAACCGTTTGGGGGAGATGGAGTGTAACGAGCCAAAGTTATCTTCCAGATCTTAATAGCCAGAATTAGCCACTGATTAGCTGAGCTCTGCCACAGAAGGGAAAGGGACTAAGTGGGGGATTTCAGTTGACAGGACTGTGTTGAAACAAAACCCTTTTTGTTCTACATTGGCAAAGAAAGGGCGGCAGGCTGCTTGTATCATTACAAAATGGACTGTATCCGCCTTTCAGTGAGAAAGAAAGGAGGAAAAAGAAAATATGAAAGAGCTGAAGTCAGAAGTTTTACTTTTTGTCCTTTTATTCCTGCTCTGCTATTCGCCGCCATCCCCCATGCTGCCCTGCTGTCTGTGTGGAGCGTGTCAGTGCCTTTGTGACGAGGGCTGATTGAATCCGGCACCGCGCCTGATTTACATATGTTTGCCATTGTTACCGGGGTTAGTGAATATCATGTAGCAGGTCTAGTGGGAACTGCAAGCGGCCGAGTGAACTGGAGACACGCAGAGAATTCAAATCAGCCTCCTCTGGCTATGCTGCTGCACTTGAGGCCTCGCTTTGGGGACAGGGCTGTGGGGCACAGGGGAGGAGGGTTTTGGGGATCTCTTAATACAGTCAAGCCATGGGAGTGTAGTTCTTGAGGTTCACATCTTCAGTCCTGGTGCCCCCTGTGTGTCAAACTACAAAAAATATGATTCCGTATTATTCTGATTAGCTGCCAAGTCCTTGATCAGAAATTTTGTGTCTAATCTGACTTCTTCTATGCTTCTTTTTTTTTAGAACACATAGCGAAACTTCATTTGTGGGTGATCTATCTCTTGTTCACTTTTGGAAAGCCCACATGTGCTAAAGAATTAATACAGTTACTGTTGAGTTTGAGGACATTTTGAACAAGGTTCTTTTGGTTTCAATAATGGTACTAGCGGACCGTTATATACTGAAGAATGCTCAATTACCCGGTATAGAGAAATGGTTCTCTTCAGATCCTTTGCAAGATGACAGCTTCAGAGGAGGTGTAAAAGGTACTGTGTAATTGAGGTACATGATTCCCCTGACAGCCTCTTTCTTGTGATAGTGTTTTTTTTTGCCCTTAAGACAGGTCAGTGACTTTCTTATTGTACCTCAATATAAGGAGAGAGGTGGATGTTTTGTGCTGTTGTGTCATTGGGGGGTTCTGTGCATGGGTTAGAGGAGGGCGCACTGCACATTCCAGCTCTTTCACTCAGCTTCCCCCATATTGCAGAACATTTCTTTAAATGCCAGGCTGTGTTTTATATCCATTACTGGATTGATTGGACGTGTCTACCTGTAGACATGCTAAGATGCAAACCATTAAGCTACAAAACCAGCACAGCAGTATCAAAGAATCAATTTGACATGTAGAGCTAAAAATAAATAAGGACAGGTGTTTAAACTTTTGTGTACCAGTAGACACTTTTGCTATGTGTCTAGACTGCATTTAGTGACTATAGATAACAGCAATACCAATCATGTACTTACAGTGCTTCTTTTTGCATTTTGCATGTACTTGAAGTAATTGCTTAAAGCACATGCATAAACACGATGATTCCTTGTGACACCAGTTTCCTTACATAATAGTGAGGATCATGGTGCTAGCAAAACAAGGTTAGCATGGCTTGGATTCTTTTCATCTTTAAATACGTATTACAACGTGCGGTGAGTTTGAGTGGCATGGCAAAAAGTTTTGTTAGTCTTTCTGTTGACACTTTTTAAAACTGGCTTCAGATCAGTCGAATTGTAATATGGTATCACAGCAGCAGAAAGACAGCATTGTTCACTTGCTGTCATACATTGTGATTGCTGGATGATAGGTTGAAGACTTCCAACAAAGAAACGTTTGTAAATTAGGCACAGCGTGTGAACAGGAGATCTTGCTCGAGAAGAGATCAAAAGTGGAGTCCGTTCTTATTTGCTCACATGTGAATTCACCTAGGGAGGGAAGAAGAAGCACAGGTTAATTCCAACATGAAAAGTGAAAAAAAAAGAGAAAAATCAATGTTTCAACTTTGGAGACTTCTTCAGGTGCCAAGGCTCATTTCGTGTTACTCCTATAGAAGGATCCAAGGCCGAAATCGTTTTTTTCTTAGTTCTTTATACTTTTCAGTGTGGATTTAACCTCCACTTGTTCTTTGCAGTTCATATGCTGACAAAGCTCTGACACTCGACCCTCAAAAGAAGGAGGATTTTAGTGTTTTACTGCAAACGATGAACTGCAGAAGCTCTGGCTCCCACTGCATTTGTAGCTTCTGCTGTCCAGATACAGTGTTAAAATCAAGCTTTGGATACAAGGGATTGTGCTACAAAGTGGGGGTATAAAAGAGGGTCTATTAGCATTTACAACATTCTGTATTCCCAGAGCATTAAGGATTCTCCCAGTATTATACACCATGATTTTGTCGTTAAATACCTCTTTATAATTAGACAGTTTCAATAGGGGGAATCTATGAATGTAAAGTACTATTAAATAAGAAATCTGGGATCTGACATATGTATTAAAAGTTTATGAAAATTTGAAAAGTCACATCTGGAAGTCAGTCATGATATCCTCAGAGCTTCCCCACTCCCCACCTGTGGACTTTATTTCTAAGAACTTTTATCTTTAAATGAAATCACAGGGTGGGTGATTTTAGATTGGCTGTAATACATGTTGAGAAATGTTTCGCAAATGTTGAGAAAAAGCGTTTCATGATTTATTATAGGAGTTAAATATCTGATCTAATGCCGAGAGAGAAAATCAAAGAGTTGCAAGTGATTTCATGAACTTGCATTGTAGCAAATTAATTTGAGACAGTGAAAAGGTGTCAGTCTTTTTTTAGAAAGAAGTGTCCCATCCAGTTTCTGGACATGTTTCATCGTAATTCCAAACAGCTTAACTTTGAACACCGGAAGGGAGATTTTATTTGGTCTTTTGAAGAGATTTATCCTTTTTCTTCTGTCGTCTGCCACTGTCTAGCCATAATAAAAATCAAAACGAAACAAGTAAGAAATGACAATTGAAACAATGTCTTCTAAAACACGCCAGGCCTAGTTTTCAGCACCGTTCATATCACTGCAGTTGGTGTGAGCATTCTGCAGGCCAACTGATTGTCTCAAGTTGGCACTCTAGTTAGTACCCAATTCGGAGAAATCATCCGTAATGAAAGTAAAAACACACAGAGCAATAAATAGTTAAGCAACCAACCCTTAAAAAAAGACGAAAGGTGAGAGGCAAGCAGAGGAAGGGGAGTACCCAGTGCAGTCAATTCAAGACATCTGCCTACAGGACTGGAAAGGGGAAAAAAATACTACGACTAGAAAAAAAAATTCTGCAAAGATGTTTAAAGCTATAAATCGGAGGAGTCCTGCGCCTGACAGGGGCAGTGTGCTGCTCAGGTGAGTGGAACTCCATTCCTCTGGCTGTCAGCGCGCCGGGGATTAATCTGCGCCAGAACGTGGCCGTTAACAGGGAGGCTGAGAGAGTTATAGATCGCGGAGCCTGTGGCTGCCGCTGATGGGGAATAGTGCCGGTTGCGAAACAGGACAGCCTAATGGTCCCTGAATAAAATAATATTCCGTGCGACAAGCCATCCGACAGCCCTAATTAATAAAAGTTATTAAAAACTGCTGTCAGGGGACAAAATGAATTAGACAGGATGGAATTATGAAGCTACTCAGGTAGGGGCTGCTGTGCTAGAGGTTAGGAGGGGAGTGGGAAAGGAGGAAGAGGAGGGGGGTGATATATACTATACTATACATACACTCTTTATTTTTCATTTCAAAACTGAGGATTCTGTCGTCCTGTGCAGATCTTCATGAAATGTGATTGGAATAAAGGTCCTTCTTCTATGAAGTGTCTGGTCCTCAATGTGTGAACTTTCCACCTTGGCTTGCTCAGAGTGTAGATACTGTATGGTTATGATCACAACACTTAATTTCTTCTCTGAACTGTGCAAATGCATAAAATGCATTGATGTACTGCTGCACTGGTCACAACCAGTGTAAATATTTTCCAATCATAATTGACTTTCTATTGGATCCCCTGGCTTCTGCACAATAATGAATCAATCAAATAATTAACAGTCTGGTAGGAACAACCTTGTGAGGGCATGTAAGGTATTTACAGGACCAAAGACAAGTACTGGGAATAATATTGATGAAAATTTCCTTTAAAAGACAGAACTTTTAAGGTTTACTAGTTTTAAAGGATATTTCCTACTTTACACCTTCTAAGTTATGCCATAAATGCCGGCTGAGTTGTTTTTCTTCATTTCAGAGTAGAAAACAGTTGTGGTCACCTCCAGACCTTGAGGGCTGGAATTCTGCCAGCTCCTAAAGCATCTTTAAATTTAAAGCTGCTTAAGACGAGGAAAAACTGATTTGTTAGGCAAATTCACTTACAGTAACTGTTAACTGAGAGCTGAGCTGGAAGCAGAGCAAGAGTGTTGTGAAAGGGTCATCAGCAGTAAAAATGATGTGAACAGGATAGATTTCTATTTGCCCTTTCTCATGTAAATTTTCAAAAGAATTAACATTGAGGTTTACTTTACAATGTCCAGTATGTGCTTTAGGTTTACGTGAATAATCCAGGTTTAATAGATGTCTTTTCCAATTTAGGTTTTTCTACCAGTTATAATTGAATCTTCTTATTTCATAGCCTTGAAACCTTCAAATCACACTGTTGTTGCAGAATACAGGATACTGGCTTTATTGAAAATCTTTAATGTTTTGTTGAAATGGAAAGGGTTAAAAGGCAGTGCAAAGTACATTTCTGCTCAGCTGCTGGGGAAACCAAAAAATCCGATAAAGGGTTTCATACAAACCTGGTTCCTTATTTCATGCCTGAAGAGGAACGGCTAAGCTTAAAATGGGCAGATCCTAATTAGTTTTCTCCATGCTACAGCAAAAAAACATAGTAAAAAGGCCTGACCGCTTGACATCACCTTTTATTTGGTTCAGTAGTACATTAAAAGAAAAAACGGTACAGCAGAGCCGTGCTTCTGCAACCATTTAACTAGGGGAAAACACATCAGTGCACTTATAGCACCTGTAGTTTCTTGTAGCTCAAAACGTCAAAGGGCAATCCTTTTCAAAGGTTCTTCTTACAGCAACATTATCTCTTTGTTGCCTGATCGCAACAGATCTCAGAAACAGGACTGGGCCTGGAAGGTACTAAAATGGCAGACCCCCCCCCCCAAAAAAAATCAGGTTGCTTTTGTAAGTGGTGTTCTGGACCTGTCAGTGGCTCTCCTCTCTATATCAGAATTTCTAAACCACTATCCTAGGTTGGTAATTGGTAACACTGTACTGTAAGAGTCCTGATGACAGGACATTGAAGATGCCTTGATCAAAACAATGGGGGTCCTCACTATAATCCCCCACTGGGCTTGCATTATCTTCCCTACATACAGTTCCCCTTAATTCAGGTGGTGAAAAAATTGCTCACTTCTTTTGGTGCTCTGTTTGTAGTGTAGCTACTGGCACAAGATGGCTACTGCATGTTACCCAGGTGGGTGTTGCCCTTCGGTGATTCCCTCCTGTATGCGAAGTGCTTTGAGATGCTTTGGCATGAAACGTGCTCTATAAACGCAGCAAGTTAATTCATAACTTTTCTCAGTAGAGGAAAGGCAAATGTTATATTCTGGAGCTGAGTCTTTAAACACAAATTCAGTTGAAGGCCTTTAAAAGGTTTTACTTTCTATAAGATCTGAACTACTATTTGTTAGAGAACTGGTGTTTTATAATTACTATTAAAGTCTATTTTCTGTGAAATTCCTCTGAAGTTGAACTTTCAATCGGCACCATTGCACGCAGAAAAGGTTATCCTGCGATTTTTCATTTTAAAACAGCACAGAGTGAAAGGTTTTTATGGGGGTTTTTTTAAAGGAAGTTTTTTTTTTCTAAAAAGTGCAGAAATAAAATAAATGGTCTAATTTGTTTAATTAAAAATGGGTTCAGCCGGACTAGTGTTATTTGTGTTTGCTGATTTAATGTCTGCTGTGTTTAGAGAAATCACTCCTGGCCTTCTTTCCGTGCCTTTCCATGTCTGATGTTTGCTTAAGTTAAATTAGATGCTCATCAATATTAATGAAAAATAAGAAGTTTAAAGCATGTTTACACGCTGCACTAAAATGCTCATCTGGTGCAGTGTTTCATTTATATTACATCAATTGATTTTGGAGTTTTACATCGCCTCCTTCTAACAGATCGAGACATTTCCACTTTTCTTTAATACTTCTACATTCTTTTTTTTAACATAGGGAATCTGTGACATTTTTCTTTTTTTTATACAACAAAGATATAGGATTATCTTTATCTTTGTCTCTCTAAGAGAAAAGGCCCTTATTTGCCTGTTTACAGCTCTCTCTACATCATTTCCCTCTGCAAGCTGCCAAAGAAGAAGAGCCTTTAGGATTGGTCCTAGGGGCATGCTGTTCAGCTGAAGCAAAACAATGAAAAATGAAACTGTCATTTATTTTTTATTTGTCTATATTCATACATGACAAAAAAAAGTGTTCCTTTTCTCCTGTATACAGACCTTTTGATGCAAGTTAAACAATGTACACTTTCTTTCAAATTTCTTTTCATGTGAGACAGTATGTGCATTCTCCTCTCTGGGTTTGACTACTGAACTGTACTTGCTGACACACAGACCTTTAGATAAGACTTTAGATTAAGTGTTACCGAAACCTTCTGTAAATATTTTAGAAATGGAATATACAATGAAAGTATTAAATAAATAATATAATAATCATAATAATGAACACCTTCTCTTGTAGATTAATTTCATGTTAGTAATAAACCGTAGTCCTGACCATAGCCTAAACCATACCCCTAATTCTATGGATGTGTTTCATTTATATTTCAGAATCTGTTAATACTTTGTAGGTACTGTATATTAACAGCTTGCTTGTTAACTGTTCAGAAAGTGCAATTTTGCAGGCCTTTACCAAAATGTGACAGACATTTTTTCATCTATGTGAGATGTGTGCATTTTGCAAAGCATCTGTGTAAATATAAAATCTTGTTAAAATGAAAACTATCAACTGTGAACTATGTTAAAATAAAAGGTTATTGGTTTGAGATTTAAATTTTCAAGCACGATGGCTTCAGTAGTGCTTCTGCAATCCCCTCTGTTTCTCATGGTGCGTTTGATTTATAGTCAACATTGACTCAACTGCCTGACCCCAGAACTGCTTGTTAGGTTTAACAGACGTCTCCTCTGTGAAAATGGCATGCCTGTTGGTGATGGTCTTGAGGCATCCTGAGCATGAAAATCTATTAGGAGGTTCCAGTTTCCTGGAAAAACAAACAAAACTAAGTTTTCCCACACAGCCATTTCACATCAGATTGAAAGTGCTTTTGAAAGCCAATGTGGAACACCTTTCCTAGGAAGTGTACAGTACAGTATGTGTGTGTGATGTTGTCGGTTACATCCCTACTTGCCCTGTATTGCCAGTGACCCTGTGCCAGGTTTGCAAGCCAGCTTATGAGCCATAGCAATGCGATGGGAGCTCCAGCAAGATCCCCTTAGGGACCTAAGAAAAGGAAGTGTCACTCCCTTCACTCTCAGTTCACTGGTTCTGCCCTGTGGATGTAGGCTCAACAAGGCAAGCATAATCCTGGTAAAACATCCTCCTAGTCTCTTCATCAGAGTGACACTTTCTTGTCACTTCAGAATGTGGGAAAGTCTGAGCCTCACATGAAGATTCTACTACAAGAGTATGTGCCTCCCATTCATATAACACACATGTATATAAAACTGATGGATAGATATATAATTAGGAAGGACTATTGAATATAACAAGACAGGGTGGTGGAATTGTAGATTTTATAAGGACAACAACTTGTTCAAATTCATTTTGTTCAAAAATAAGATATGACAAGACCGTCTGGTTAGACTCTATCGGGAAATGCCTTATATACAGTACTGTCAGCTTTGGCTTTTGTGATACTATAAAACTCTCCTAGCAGGTTGATGACTCTGGGCAAGGAAATACAAATACAAAAATTGCATGCCGTTTTCTTTTTTCTGTACTTGAACGGTTATCTAAAGTGGCTTTATTAAACTGAGTCACCTGATTGTATACAAATCCTTGTTTCCACCAATCTGGTTTCAGGAGAAGGGCAATCTCTCTCTCTGATGCTGTGATGAAAAGGGGGAAGAAAAACAGGCAGACAGAGGGAAGCTCTTGGTGCAAAATTAAGCTGGCATCTGATATGGAGGCTGAATTGGAAAGCAGCAGCACTCCCAAGACTGACACCTCAGGGAGGCTAGGTTACCTATGCCTAGGCACTGGGGGAATGTGTGATTGCAAAACAAAATTCTGCTTGGAAGTGATTTCTTAAGTAAGGTTTCAATCCAATTTACAATAGCAGAGTGCTTCTAAATAATAGGGCTGGAAGGGTGGCTCAGGTCCTTGTGCAATAGAAGTGCGTTTTAAAAAGCCCGCAGCTCCAGAGAGAGATCAATACTGGCTGGACCGACTATAGTACACAAGAGTGCAGCCTAGCACGGTCAAAGCAAACTGGCAATATTACAGGACTGTGAGCTAAACTGTATAGAGGCATTTAATTACCTCCCAGGGACCCACTTTAAAGTTGCAAACAGTCCCGAATGTAAATTCCGCCCTTGTTAAACTCAAAGTTGTCTGTTTTATCCCTGTAGGCGTCATTTGTCCCTTTTATTAAAATCATTCAAATGAAAATGTAAGCTAATGGTGTGTTTACAGAAGTTAAAGACAGGCTAATGCAAGGCCAGCTATTGTAAAGACATTAGCATGGGGTCTTAAGTGAACAGTCTTAAACATGTAGCTACAGTACAGTATGTGTAAGTATTACTTGCAATTTAAATACATTTTTGGAGATTGGAATGATGCACTTTCCATCTGTTTTTAAACAAATGTCCAAAATATATAATCACAAAACCTTTATTCCAAAGATGTTATAATAATGGCAAGTTTAAATATTTTACAAAGGCCATTAAAATAATTTTGAAGATCCAGGTCCATTCACCATTCACTTGCTCTTCAGTGTCCACTTAATACAGAGCCAAGGTGAGTCAAAGTCTAAGGCACAAGGCAGGACACACCCTGGTAGGGACACCCCAATCTTGAGAACATAAATGCAGGAACAGTTTAGAGACACTACACTAGATAGCATGTTTTTGGATTATGGGAGGATACCAGAGAAGCCACAAGAAGGCCAATCTGGAATCAAACCCAGAACCCAAGAGCTATGAACCAGCAATGCTAACCAAGATGCCACTGAGCAAACCTAACAGTGAAATTAATTTAATTGGTGGCATAATACCCTACAGGAGCACTTGGATCTCACCATGGAAAGTAATTGGTTCAACCAAGTTTCATGAATGTATACTGTAGGTCCTAGATATCTGCTGCTGTCAAGTAGACAAATAACTAATAGGTTTCAAAATGTTGTATGTGTTCACTGTGACAAAGACATCAGTCATATTTGTTGAGACAAAAAGGAGGCCAGATGCATGAGTTAAAGGTAGGAGGAGAAAGCTGGAGATGGAGACAGGCCAAAAGGATAGGCCTGAGAGAAGGTCCCTTCCAAACCCATGAAGTTTTTACAAATCAATCTCTGCATTTGTTGAGTTTAAACAAAGGGTTAAAGAAGCAATCTGAAGCCGCAAGTCTGTTTTTTTTCTCTTCTCTGCATTCTCCCATCTTGTGGGAAATAAACTCATTTACTGTGCGTTGACTCGGATTTGCAGTGCTGGTTCGGGGGAGTGGAGGTGGAGGGGGGCACCCTTGATAGAGGAACAGATAATATGATTTAGCTCATAGGAGAAATCATTTACCAGCGCAATTTGTCGACAAGGATCTGGGGATGTTTTCGTGTAGCGGCTGCAGTCACATTGATCGAGCTTCTTTTACCCTCTCTCTCTTCCCTTTTCCTCCACATTAATAACATCCAGCGTTACGACAAGTGGATGCGGCGATTTTTTATAACCGAGAGAAAGGGTGCCGAGTGCATTAAAACGTAACGCACTGCGCCAGGGAGATATATTAAATATCAATTTCTGATTTAGGTTTATTAAAAAGAAAACTTCAAGGCAAGCAATTTTTTTCTAACTTCATAAAAGAGGCTGAGTGCAATTTTTTATGTCGCCTATTCAAGTTTCCTTTGTTCACAGTGACCTGTCAACAAGTGTGAAGTGATGGGTGGTGCATTATACAGAAGCTGCTTCAAAGCTGTAAAGGACATACAGCCACCAGGATAGTGTGTAACTTAAAACACGTGAGCTCTGGTTATTTTGTGTCCAATTTAACTTTCGTGTTACAAATTTGCTTTTTCCAACTTATGCATTGACATACTGTGGAATACCTCAAATGTATAAGAATCCTTCTGGTCTTTCTTTTCAACTCGGACAGCAATGATAAAGGTCACTGATGTTGACACATCCTGGCCAAACTCATTATGACGCGTTGAGAAGACAATTTTCCTCAGTGCCGCTTTCAGTCGTCAAACTATAGGACCAGTGTTTGTCCTTGTCTGTCGGTTAAAAAGACATTTTGGCAATCGTAGCAGTACTGGTATTTATATCAGGTTTGAGGCACTGGCCTCAAGAATAAGGTTTTGTTTGTAGAGTATCGAAAAGCAATTTGTATTAAAAATGTGTTCCAGTTAAGCCAAGTTTGGCTCAACTGGATTGGCATGACAATAAACCAACACGAATATTCTAACAAATAAATTCTGGCCTAAACTGTACTTTACACTCTGTTTTTTCTATTTGTTTTTTTTAGATCTATACCTTTTGGCATATCAATAAACATTTGGCATGTCAATAAACAACAGTGATCTGTCAACTATGTCAACAGTTTCAGCACACATCTCATTAATAGAAAAACAGTTTCACAATGGGATTTAATTCTGTGAACCTGCTATATTTAGTTCATATGGTTCATGGTTCATGTCATTTTATTTTAGAGAAGTGAACTGTTACAGTAGGTCCCGTCATTGCCTTTATTCTCACAGATTGCTCAAAGCAAGATTTCTTAATTGGTTGTAAACATACAATATATATAATGTAATCACTGTGTTGTGTAAATACGCACAAACACCCAAGCAGGATTTACAATCGAAATGTAAAGTAAAAAATATTGGATCGGATGTAATCTAGAAAACTTCTTTTCATTTGAAGAACAAACATAATTAGATTTTTGTTTATTTGTTTCTTGACAAAATGCAATTCACATTGACAACAAGGAGCTTGTCTTACTTGTTGAAAGATCAGTAGGAAGCAATGAGTTTTATAGTAGTGTAATGCTGAGACACACTCCCTCACCACATTTTCTCAACGCACTTGGTTTGATCTGGTAAGTTCGTTGACCCTGTCAGAGATGTTAAGAGACCTGAGTCAAATCTCCCAAAAGCTCAGCCTGTCTGTAAGTCATCCATGTAAAACTGAAGGAAGAGAAGGAGAGGTGGACGGAAACTAGGAGATGGCCAGATTAGACAATATAGACACGGGATGGAGAGGGATCTGGTGAAAAGAAAGTTTGAAAGAATGAGAGGATGGCTGAAAGCAGGAAGAACACCATGAGGTAGAGAAAGCGAGCAGGAGAGTCTTTTCAGACTCAGTAAAAAACATGGTCAAGAGAAGATTCAATTGGGGAGTTTCAGGTTTCTTAAAGAGTCTGAATGTCAGAAAGAGACTAGATTGTGGTCTTCAGACTTTTACAGGGAATCAATCACGATGATCCCAGTAGCTCTTTCAAATTAGCAGAAAACAAGGATACAGCTGCCAACTTGTTAGAAGCCATTTTCACTGCAATAGTAAGAAACCGCATTATCAATATATGGAATGGTTTACTGGGACATGTTGTAGAGGCAAAGATGCTGGTAACCTTCAAGTCTAGCTCGATGCTATAATGCAATCATTTGCATTTACAGTTTAATGAAGAGCACTGATCTTTAGCTTTTTTTTTCTCATAGTCCCAGCTCAGTTGTTTCATTTGATTAGCACCGTCTCACGGTGCTTTTCAAAGACAGGTTAAAATAAGGATCAGTGTGCAACAGGTTATTAAGTAAGCAAGGAACAGAAGAGAACTGAATTGAGGAAAGAACTAGGAAAGGGTAGAGAGACATTGCATGGAAGCACAGAAGAAACAACTGGGGTCAAACACCAAGCTAGCCCCCAGACTGAGCTGTAGCCCTCCTGGGATCCAGATCTCGCCAAGTCTGTCCAGCTTCCTAGCTGGTACAGCAGAATAGTTTTTCATTTGGATAATGGAGCATTTCCCTAATTCAGAGGACAGTCTCATTTGTTTGCCAACATGTCAATGACTGCGGCTCTCATTGTTTCCACTACATTTACATTAATGCAATTCTCTGCACTCTTATTAAATAGAGGCTCTTTCAACATCATCGATGGCGCACTGTGAAAGCTAATGCTGCTTAGTCAGTGGAAAAGGCTAATAACAATAAAGAAAACTGAAATAACATTTGTATTTATTTTTTTCCCTGTAGTCTTCTTTTATATCTCCGAAACAGATGAATGGAAGAAATAATAATCATTGATTTGGTTTGGATTTTGTATTGTCTTGCTTGGGAATCTTCCCTTATTCAAGAATATATATTATCTTTTTATTAGTGCTGTATTCCCCTTTTAAATCTGTTGTACATTTTTTGATACATTTACATGCTGTCATACTTGTTTCAAAGTGCGGCAGTAAGCAACAAAAGTGGCTTAAATTGCCTGTTGTTCCTGTAACTCAAAATATACTTTTCCCCACTGTTTTAAAAAATTACTGTAACTTCTTTTTAGTTAATATTATATCATTATCTGGAATATAAATTTACTTTCATTTTAATAGAGACATCTAACGTTCTGAAGGCATCAGTGGTCAGTTTTCATTAAAAAAAGTACTTTCCATACATTATACATACTTTTACAATACTGTAGGTCAGAGGACTAAAAATGAAAGAATGCATTCTAGGTCTATATGTCAGTTATTGTTGCAAAAACTAAATTTACAGGGCTCACTGATATCTCAGCTTACGATATTAAGTAGGTGGAGACATACAATACTGAGTTTGAAAGTGTTCCATGAAAAGAAAACATAAAAAATCCAGGACCAGGGTACCACAGATCATTTATTTTCCACTTGGAACACATAGACTGAAATGTAAACAGATCATGGGACACATTCCCTAAATTGTTCTGGGCTTTGACAACGTGTGGGAAAAAAAGGAGACAATGAAACAATTTGCTGGAAAAAGTCAATAAATTAATGGATTTGAAACTTATGAGCTAGCCCTTGGAAACCGAGAATTTAGCCATGGGAAGTATGTGAAAATAAGTATATGTTGTGTTGGCCTTACAGTAGATCAGGAATCTGTACATTGGGATTTTTCATATTGTGTGCAGTCACTATCAGCCTCTTTTAATCCACTTCTAAGAAGATGTTGTATTAAAAGGAAGGTGAGGACTCTACAGTAACTTATTAATACTCACAAAGTCATACAGCTCTATTGTCCTACAGCCCAGGTGTGGCTTACTCTGACTTAGGCTGTTGAAGTGTCTCCTGGCTTCTGAAAAAAAAGACAACTTCCTCTGGCTGGAAGGATTATTGCTTTCTTGTGGTTCTGTGCTTCCGAGAGAAACTGTACATTTTGGTGGCAGGTTCTCAGCTCAGGGGTCAAGCTTGAGTCTCAAAGGGCAAGCCTAGATTAGTATTAGATTAATATCCTCAAATAACACCCCTCAGCCCCCACCCTACCCCCAGACAGGATGTCCCTATACACTTAATACCCCCTAAATGAGAGCATATTACCCGCCATCCCTCCACCTTACTGCCTTACCCCTGCAATCACACAGTGACAGCGAAGATGACCCCTGCCCGATGAAGGAATCCCAGAGAGACACGATGCTGTCAATCACAGTGAAAGGCTACTCTTTCCTGGGAGCGAAAAGCAAGTGCTGAGAGTGACAGGACGGTGTCAGGACAAAGCCTGCACAGGAGCCAGGACTGACCGCAAGAAAGAGAAACTGAGATGACTCTAATTCACACCCTGACACTCAGCCTGGCGAGGAGAGAAAGAGAGAGCGGGGGGGAACCCACAGAAGGGAAATGGCTGCTAGTATTAGAAACCTGTAATTTAAATCAAAGGTTATAATCAAAAATTTATCAGTTAATTGATCTTTCGCCTCGTGCTTGCCAAGAGAGCAATTTAGATTCCCCTCGTTCCAGCCCTGTGCTGCTATCGAACGATGTTCTACAAAATAAAGTGTGTTGGGTAATAATGATCAAGCGATTCTTTAATCTGCCCTGAAACGCGATATGATAGCCCTTTCCCTAAGTTATTTAGCTTGCAGGACAGCATTTATTTCCCCAGCCTTTTGTGATCTGAGATGAAAAACGAGACCCCAAAATGTGCTCTCTACCAATTTTCTACTGCTTTCTTTTTTATGTTTTCATTCACTTCCAATTTTAGCTGATAGTATGCTGCTTAAAAGCTAACTAGGGAATACCCTTTTCTATATATGTTTTTTGTTATTTATTTTCTAGTGCTTTCAGAAGACAGATTTTGCGTCTAATGACCAGATTTAGTTGAAATTAGATTTATAGCGGTTTTCTTTCCTTTTTCTCCCAACTGCACTTCAGACCATGGTGTACGTATTCCCCAATGTTGCTTCGAGTCTAAACAGCTGTGTCATAAAGACTCCTTTCAGAAACTTCAGCCACGCAGATATCCTATGTAGATTTGAATGTTGCCTCTTTATTTATTCATCCAGTTCTAGTGAATCTGCTTTTAAATACTCCCTCCAGATAAGCATCTTATTGTTCCTTTCTTAATCAATTCTTTTCTCGCGTCAGTCATTTTTTATTTATTTTTTGTCCTTCCAAACACCCTTTGTGGAATTTAGATTGTTTTTAAATGAGAGCATTCTTTTAAGAAAGCAATTTGCAGTATGGGCGCAATTCCTCTAGGGTTCTTTCTTCCTTATTAAAAAATGTGTTTTGTCTTCCTTGCAGTGCATTGTGAGCATCATCAGGGTTAAAATGGCACTCCTAATTCAGTTTTGGAATTTTAAGCGACACAGACCTAGGGGTGGAGATGGGGAGGGGGGAAGGGTCACTGGTTTGCCTCTCTTTAAGCAAGAGCTGAACGATCAGCATTACATTTAACAAATGTTTTTCTGTTAAAAACAGGGTAACCAAGAGGCCACAGCCCCCCCAGAAGCGATGGCCCAGCCGTACCCCCCGGCCCAGTACCCCCCGCCGCCTCAGAACGGGATTCCTGCGGAGTATGCAGCACCACACCCCCACCCCACGCAGGACTACACGGGGCAGAGCACAGTGCCCGAGCATGCCATGACCATCTACACCCCCACACAGACACACTCAGAGCAGCCGGGCACCGATTCCAGCACGCCCTCCCTCACCGGCACAACGACAGTACCGGTAAGTCACCCAGTGGTGCAACAACCGTCAGCACAATTATCACACCGCTTCTGAACTAGTAGTATGCATAGCAAACACAGAAATACAAGAATTAGAATGGCACTGCAACATGCATGCCTTATTTATTGCCCTACTGTATGATTAAATTTTACTTGCTCGCCAGGGAACCACTGGCTGCTTCTGTCTACTGAATTTAGGGTGTAAATTTTCTCTTGCTTTCAAAGCTTTTGAAATCTTGATCACAGCAAAATAAAGCCTCTTACATGAGAGGTACTGTATGAGATATTTAGATTAATAAGCTTACAACCAGATGTGCATGACAGGCCATCTTCTTGTGATCCCTGTGCATAATGAAATAATAAGAAGAGACGAAAGCTGAGTAAGACTTCACATACTGTACAATTGCAACAGTACAAATGCTACAAAAACATTGCTGGAAACGATGAATAAAATGGATGGAATTATACCGAACATGAAACAAAGTGATCGTCTGGAAAATTGCAATCTTTTCTGTAGCTCTGACATGTTTTTATTGAACAGACGTGATTTAGGTGAATTCATTATGTCGATTAACATTGGTCATCAACAGTGAGGTCTACTATGAAGGTCACAGGCGAGTAATGTGTAGTGTGGGGCCACTGCTGTAAGCAATATAAGCAGTACATCTGTGATGTAAGGTTTGCTCCAGGTGGCTGATGCAGTCCTATGGGATTATGTCCCATTCCTGTCGTAGAACGTGAATAATCCTGTGCCTGCTCACAGATCTCTGAGCCTTACAAGCCATCCCTTGTTCCAGCTAATCATACAAACATTCACTTTGGCTCAAGTCTAGTTGTTGTCCTACCAGAGTGTTCTCAACATAGATTAAGCCTACTGGAACAGCAGGATGTAAGGTCTCATGACTTCATTCATGTAGCACCATACAATCAAGTTGCCATCAATCACTACAAAAGGAGATCTGTAGCAACGAAGCTCTCCTGCCCAGACCATCTCACCTGTGCCTCTCCATAGATTAGTCAGTCATGCACTTAACAATTCAATCAGTATATCATTCTGCATATTCACTCATTGATATAAATCAGAGTGCTCAGCACAAAACCTTGATTCATCACTTAAGAGGACTTGGCTGAACGTCTAATAAAACCACTTGATGTGTTGTGCCAATATACCGATGACATGAAAACATTATTCTTTTCATAATCCATTGTTCCTTCCTGAGTTCCTTAATCTTCAATAGGATCGATATTGAACAGGTTAAATCACCTCATCATCACCTGTGCCCAGTGAACTCTAATTAATGAGATGAGTTTGAGCTTGAGGGTTGCTCAAGTGCATCACTTTCAGCATCAATGAACCTTTAATGCAAATAAGGCCAAAAAATATTAAATCAGTATACAAAACCTGAATGTTCTGTTTTCCAAAGATCATACATGCATTGTGTTTCTTTTGACTGTCAGTTCATTTATAATCATTTTTCCTCTTCAAGATAGCTTATATATATATAACATTCTTCATTTAGTACTCAAATGTTTAACATTTGGGGTGGCATGGTGGTGCAGTGATTAGCATTGCTTCCTTGCAGCACTGGGGCCCAGGGTTAAATTCCGTCCTTTGGGTGCTGTGTGTATTTTGTATGTTCTCCCTGTATTTGTGTGGGTCTCCTGTGGGTCCTCCATCATCCCCTTACAGTCCAAAAACATACTGGGAGCTTAATTGGCTTCAGAGAAAATTGGCCCTAGGTGTGAGTGTATTTGCCCTGTGATGGACTGGCATCCTGTCCAGCGTGTACCCTTGCATCTGTTGCTTGCTGGGATAGGCCCCAGCTCCTCGATTGGAAGAAGCTGTTAGAAATTGGATGGATGGATTTGAACATTTGATAGGACTACAGTACCATTAAATTACTGTTTTCTAGCTTTTTGAACCATAAATCTTTGTTTATATTTTTTCATCTTCTGGAGTTGTTAAAATAAATCAAAAGGAAGAGAAGAGGGAAGACGGTTGTGAATACATGTCCTGATAGGATTCTTTGCGCTTTGCTATGTTTTGATTTGTCAAAATTTGATTTGTACTAGTGGGCCTCTGTGGTCTCTCATAATGTTTAATTCTGAACAACTAGAACAAGGAACACAACTGCAAGGCTACATAACGCAGTATCTCAGAGATGTGACATACTAAGCGGATTTTTATAATAGTTCATTTTTTCCATCAGCGGACTTCAGTGTTTGGTCTTAGTTCACATTTGACCCTGTCACATCCCAGTTTCTTCTCATATTTTGCAAAGTGACGTGACCCAGTCTGAGGTTCTGGATGGACATAGCTCCAACTCTGCCTCAGAGGCTCCAATGATGATAGGCAAAACATCAGTAAAATGCATTATAAGCACTGGACTAATCCCCAAGGGAATGGGAAGAGAAGAAAGCTTCAGTCGAGAGGCTTTCTCACAGGCAGCCATTCAGCTCCTCTGGTTTAATGACAGCCCTCTCCTGTTTGCTTTGGTGTCAGACGGTGAGAGTCGGCTTTGATTACAAAACCCAATGGGAAAATCGCTTGTGACCAGCTCAGCACTTACTGCTTTTATTATTTATAACTTAAAGGGCTAAGATCGCAAAAATAATGAAACAGAGTGTTTCCCTTAAAGTAATGAGAGCGCGGCTCACCCTTTCTTCGGTAAAAACGAATGCTGCGTTTCCTCACAGAGCATCATCCGACTGGATCGTTCCTTTGTGCCCTTGTTGTGTTTAGATTTGTTATTCTGCATGTATTCCTTACAGTTTATTAAACCCAGAAAAGGCTCGTGCTGAGTCTGAGTCCTAAGTTATCCTCGTGGACATCTCGCTGTGTTGTCCACACAGTGTTCTTAAGCCTTTCTCGAAACGCCAGTTCAGACAACTTCACATGAAAGTAGTAAGCAGATCTTTTTAAAACCCAATGGACAGAAACCCTCTAGATATTCTTTGGTTGAAAAAAAAAATCTGGGTTGGATTTTACCAAATATGTGAAGAATGTAGATTTTCTATCATTTAAGTCTACTTTTTCATTTACAGACTGAAGAAAGCTTTGTATCTCAACTCAAGTGAATATCTGAAGTTTAATGGGAGTAACCCAAAATGTAAAAAGAAATGTAGTATTTTTTTTGCATGATCACAGTAATTCATACAGTTAAATGAAGGGACTTATATCAATTTTAGGATATAACACAGCCTACAGTACCTTATTCAGTGCAGATCATTCTCTTTTCAGCTTCCCTTTTTTGATGTTGTTACTATTATTATTCATGGTGACAGTGGCAGTAGTTTTGATACATTTTTAAATTATCATTGGAATCTCCTAAAACCCCTTCTTTTATTTGATTCTTCTGTTAAATAATTTGATATTGAATTGCTATTGAAATGTAATCCTGAATTAATGTAAGGATGCATGTATTAACATTCTAGCGGCGAATCACAACTAACAATTTTGAGTAACGGAAAGTGTAATAACGTAATAATGCTGCTATCAATAATTGAACGAGACATATGAATAAGAATCGAATGTTATTTTAGAGCACTTTAAAATGGGCCATATAAATGCCATAAAAAATACATAAATACATTTCTGTGTGACGTATTTTGCAAGAAAATAGGAATATTTAAAAAGATGTTTAAAAAAATAACCGAGGGCTCTGCCACTGGAATATTAAGCTATCTGTGACAACAGTTCAGCAAGCAGCCTTTCTCTCCCAAAGTGCTGGCAAGTGACAAAAAGCATTGTCTGTAACTCCTTCTGAAAAAAAAAAGGAACAAAAAAAATAAATAAAGTGGCTCAGTCTAATCCCTTTAAGTGAAGCGCCGGTATCACCCTAATCGGATGTAATCTACCTGCTTGGCAGCTTTCCAATCAGATAGTTTCAATTATGTGGTTGTACTGCCATTCCAAGGGGAAAAGTGCTGAGGAGAGCACTTCGGAAGTGATTTGCAGATAACACTGAATGAGTATGTTAGAGAAATGACTGAACAAGAAGCTGTGTTACTTCACCGAGCTAACAGCCTGCATAGCGGGAGTCTCTCACACCACCTCCGGAGTGACAGGACTCATGGGAGAGAGGAGGGAGGGCCACAGAGGGGTGCAGGAGGTGGTCTTGTATAATAATGTTCTGGCAATTATTTTCCTCAGCAGCCTCACCACTCTGATGCTCTTCCAAGGCTTGCTTGGCAGGGACGCAACGCAGTGCCATGAAGCGAAAAGTAACCTTCTATAGTGACAAGCGGGGCAAAAGTTTGAGTATCAGCACAGAATGAAATGATTTCAAATGCACAGAAAAGATCCTTTTTGTCAATACTGTTGCCAGTGTAAAGCAGCATAATTCCTCATTAGAAAGGGTACAGACTGTCTTCTAAGGAGTCTGCAAATCATAGATGTGCAACGCTAAAGATTACTAACAAGCATACTGAGGGTCGCTAACACTTAAGTATGGACAAAATGAACAGGACCAGTCAGATTCAAGCACGAGGACTCTCTTTTTCCTGTTTGTAGGGGTCCATAGAAAATTGTACACATCTGCATTCCTCCATCCATTTTCAGAAAGCCACTTATCCCAGTGAGGGCCACAGGAAGCTGGGGTCTTCTCCAGATGTCTGTTCCAGGGTCTTTTCACTCTAACATTTTATTGTGCCTTGCCTCCTAGCCTCATTAGGAAAATATCATCTTCAATCACATTTTTAAAAAAACTTCTTTTAATGTTTCCTTTTCTATGTTAAGGCAATCATTCGCCAAACGTCAAGAGTTTCAAAGAGAGAAACCTCCTTAGAAGGATCACTGAGGAACCGTCTAGTAGTACTGTATAGTAATCTCAATGGAAAACATGAAGAATTAGATAGCAGAGATACTCATCTGTGTTATATTGTGTCATAGCTTCAAAATAAGTGATAAAACTACACCGACTCAACAGTGAAATGTATAACATTTATATTTTTTCAATCTGTTGTCAAACCTCAAAACTGATGCTTCTCCAGTTTTGCATTCTTATCATCTTGTGAATGGGTGATTTCAATATGTGCTTTCTTTTAAATAATAATAAGCACTAGATCACAAAAAAAGAACTGGGAAGAGACTGAAGCAGCCTGCAGGTTCTCTGTGACACACCTGATCTCAAGTCTCTCAGTTTTCAGGACTGCAGGAACATGGTATTTCTATCTCCAAAGAAGGAGGCTTTTAATTATTTTCCTACTAGATGAGGAAAAAGAAAACCCTTTGCAACCTCATCTCCTGAAAGACAGATGCCGCACATGCAAGCTGCAATATAATTAACATGCAATTAACACAAATTAAAAGACAAATTGCTAAACTAAAACCCCTGTAGAAGGCTCCTTAGCGGTGTGAAAAAGGGAGGCTGGGGGATGAGTCGGTACTGGGGTAATTAGATTAAACCCACCAGACACATCCTTGAGTGAAGTGCTGCTATTCTGTTCCTCTTTATGTGCTTCAGTATAACACTGCACTCTCATCCTTGGAGACTTCAGGACTGTTCCAGAGGGGTGGACAAGAATTTCAAGAGGTGGTAAAAGAGATTGTTAAGGAATGGGCTTTTCTTTATCCCCTGATGGTATACAACTGAGCAAAGCACAGACTGGCTCGTCTCCCAGTCCTGGTCCTCCTGCAGACTAGATCGGTTATCTTAGAGCCCTGGGAATGGGTGAATGGGTGAGTGAGTAGCGTGTGTGGGGGGTATATTTTTGTATCTTGTGCGCATCTGTCTGTATTCTCACTCTCTGCTTCCGAAGCCACTTTTTACCACACAGGAGAGCTCTTTTCCTTCACAGCGATTTCCCGATAAGTGGGCTGTGAGCTGGCAGGGAGACGGAGAGCGAGAATAAGCCCTGGAATGCAGAGTAAGCATGAGAGCAGAGGGAGTGTACCGTGAAGAGATAGAAACGAAATCTCCGCGCCAACAGCAGATGACAGCCTAGTTTACACTTTAATACTCCAAAAGGGTTCTGAAACATTTGTTGCTCTATAGAGGCCGTTTTTATCTCCTATTTATTTTAAAAGAAAAACTTATATAGCTCCCTAAACATGCACATAAATAAGAAAAACAGGAAGTATCCCTGAAGAAAATCCTATGGAGTACAGATAGAATGGCAGTGTATAGTTGTATTGTTTATTGTTTTTCACACTCATCCCCAGCTTTTGTATTGTGGGATAAGTGAATAGATAGGCACCTTCCTTTTTGAAAGACAAGAAAATGTATATATGCAAAATATTTAATGAAAAACTAATTTCCCAAGTACACAGGTGCCCCTATGTTCTTTTAGTCATTGTTTATTTTTTAGGTTGGCAGTACAACTGGGAGAGGGGGTACGTGTTACCTGTTAAACTTGCTATTATACTTTCCCTTTCTTTCCTGATGGGAACTGCTGTGAGCCCAGACTCTTAACCACAAATGACACGTTTATGATAAATGATATAGAACATGTGCTCCGCTCAGCCCTGGAGGCAGAGAGATTTCATACACGGCACTCCAGGGGAAGCAGTAACGCCGAGTTGTAATTACGCAGCCATTTAACCCATCTATCTGCCGAGACTTCAGCGACCCGCACTCAGGCACCGAACAGCACAGCCGGGAGACAGCCAAGCTACAATAGGCCAATTAGTTTGGGAGGGCTGAGGAGCTGGGGACAGAAGTTGGAATCCAACACTGTTGCTAGTACTTCATCTTCAAAGAGGCTGACTGTCTGCCACGGTTGCTTTTCGTTGGCAATCAATAACGCCATGCGCCGATAAATAATCACCAAACACATTTTCAGAGTGGTTTTTAATTATTTAAGTCTTTATCACTATGTATTTGGAGTGCTGAGGACCGCCGTAATTAGCATAAACAGGCCTGCTTCTGTGTATGCCAGACTGGCTGGACTAGATGGTTGCTGGTCTGTGGGAGCAGTTTGATTCACAGTGACAGTTGAAATGGGTCTTGCCTTGCTTAGACACCCCCCCAGCAATCACTCATCTCACACCAAAACCCACCACATTTATGTTAACACAATGGTTAAAAAAAAGACTTCACTATTATGCAGCTTTCCTTACAGACCACCAAGGATGTTGTGTTTTTTCAAGTTTACTTAGAATTGCTGTGTGACATCTATCCCTTACCACTGAACAGGGAACACTGTTTATTACAGTAACTCAGCACACTACCGAAGGCTAAAGCAAGGAGGTTCTAGTGATATCCATGTGTGCTTTGAGCTTGTGGTGCAAACTGTAATGTAAGTCTTCTAGCCTCAATGCAAACAGTATTCAGAGCTTTGGAGTTCAAGTCAGGACAACTCCAGCACTTCAATGCAGAGAAAGAGCACCTCAGGAGTCACAGTAGCACTGCCCTGTCTGGGTCTATTTAGTTCCAAGTGACTGCAGACACAAGGCCGAATAGATGCGCGTGCACTGTTGCTACAGTATGCAGGGACTGCTGGGTCTGGTTTTACAAAAATGGCAACATTTTCTGTGATAGATGAGAGTCAGCGATACACTGCCTGAAGCTTCCTGATCACCCCTCTCCGCCCACCCCCGCCCATGTTTCGGTCATGAGTTGTCAGTGTAATGCATCTCCCCCAGAACACCCCCCCCGCCTCTTTCCTCCAGCCCCCCCTCAGCTTGGCTCAACCACTTAACCCCTCTCACACTAACACATGTCGCACTCAAGAGGCCCTTTCCCTCATCCTTTCATTACAGCAACTAATCTCCCAGCTGCCAGGAGCTACTTGATATTAGCAACCTGAAATGGGAAGACAGATATGCAGTTCACAAATGCATCAATTTTTTCGGGAGCCTAGGAGTATTGGGCTTTGGCACTGAACCAAAGGTTTTGCTGGGTGTTGGGAAAATTAGCTGGATTTGTGAGTGTCCGGTGCAAGTGTGCCAAAAATCTAACCTGTATTTACAATGTAAGACAATTCAGACCCAAGTATTTTTTTCACAGCTCAGTACAATAAGTTCAAATGTCTTGACAGTTATTCAAAATGCATCTTTGCATATGGAGAACTACTCAGCACGGGCGATATTTGGAGGACTGGAGGTGCATGGTTCTTCCCAAACAAAAAAGCCGCTCCGCAGTGTATTTGCTGTGCTGTGTATATGAGCCAGACACTTTATGCTGTGGAAGTGTTTGTGCTAGCAGCTCTTCAATGTCGTGCGGAAGGAGGAATGCCTTGGGGACCTTTTGATTTACACATCTTATTCAAACAGCCTCTTGTGTACTTAGCTGAGGAGCCTAGTGCAGCTCAGAATCCATCTCTGCGAGGAGTCCGTTCTCAACAGAGACAGACTGCTGGCTGTTGGAATGTGGCTTTTTTGAGTCCTTGTCCTACTATTTCTCCTGTTATTTTAATTTACTAACATTTAAGAGGGGGTGCTGTGGTGGCTCTGTGGCTAAGGAGCTGCGCCTCTGGCTGGAATGTTGCTGGTTCAAATCCAGCGGCCAGCAGAGGAATCCTACTCTATTGGGCCCCTGAGCAAGGCCCTTAACCCCAACTGCTCCCGGGGTGCCATATAAATGGCTGACCCTGTCTGTGTGTCTCATGGAGAGCAAGTTGGGGTATGTGAAAAGACAAATTCCTAATACAAGAAATTAGATAGAGCCAATAAAGTGATCTTATTGTGATTTGTGAATTCTTTCTGGTTCTCGGCTCGTGCTTGTGTTAGGCACTGGGTGACCTAGCTATTCTGGAATTAACATATTTCTTCTTTGTCTGTTAGGCAGATGTGATGAAACAGTTTGGGGACACCAGGTTGCACTGCATTGCCCCAGGAATCCATGACACTGAGCTCTAATGCATCAATTCCATACCACACACTTTAAATTAATCTATCACAAATTATTTTAACGTAGTACTAGTTATTACAATTTGCAGAGTAACCGTCTTCACAACACTGTATGTATTGGAATAAAGCACAGAGGACGTGAATAAAAAGGCTGATGAAAAAATTAGAAAGGAAATAGGGATTTGCATTTGCGTTCAACATTTGTGGTGCCTCTAAAAGATGCATGCAACAATAATGGGAAATAATTGGAAGTAAATGATACAGGAACAAAAGCTGGGTTTTAACCAACCATTAAAAAACAAAACCAAGTGCTTTAGGCCCAATGTGCATGGTTGTGGCTATGGACCAGACAAAAGATATATCCATTCATCATTATAAGCTTATTTAAGGCCCTTACAAAGAAAACATTCTCATTCTTTGTATATCGTTGTATGGGGCTATTTTAAATATTTGCACAAAGACCAATACTTTCTCAGCATATTCTCATTAGACCAGACTCTGTCCCTGATTTCTATACACTTTTTAAATTGAAAAGCCTTCCATCTTTATTTCTAATTCTCCACATTTTCTGTATTTTCTGTTCTTCCAAAACATAAAAGTTTTTTGTATTTTGAAATTTCGCCAGCTGTTCCATCACAAGCATTCCATTCTTTACTTCGTAGTTAAATATTTTTGGATTTGTCTGGGCACTCTGTCAAAGACAGACTGTGTTTGTGCATCCCCAGATAGATCAGACAATACTTTGTTTTTATTGGTAATATGAAGACTCTTCTGTGTCTGAAATAAATCTTCGTTGTCACAGACAAGAGCTCAAAGGCACACCATTCATCCTGTAAAGTGCCACAGTCACAGCCACTCTGTGAACATGATAGACAGATCTGTGCTCAGGCTTTGAATAGAAGGAGTATTTCAGATATCCTTCCTAAGGTTTTTACACCTGGCATGAGCAGCCATTAGCAATCTCCATCTGGATGGGTAAAAGGTTTTTACATCTACATTTTCAAGTTTTTTACCATTATCTATAGTCCTCCATGTTGAACATATTTATTGTATAATTTTTGCAAGATTTATTATGTATTCTTTAATTGGTTCAGCTTGTACAAAAATATAAATTTAAGCAGCATGACTGAAAGCTCAACTAAGAGCCAATTGTGGTTGGTATTTTAAAAACATGTGGTTGTTTTTGTCAGGATCAGTGTTCAATAGCCATAGAGACAGAAAAGGGGGACCCATGTTTCTGCAGTGTAATGTGGTGGATGCCAAAACACAAACACAAGGTAGGAACCCATTAACAGCCTGTGCTTTGTTTCTCTCCAGCAGACAGATGAGGTGGCACAGACAGAGGGCTCACAGCAGCTACAGCTACAGCCTGCAGACACTTCAGAGAAGCAGCAGCCCAAACGGTTACATGTCTCTAACATCCCCTTCCGCTTCCGTGACCCTGATTTACGGCAAATGTTTGGGGTGAGTTCCTGGACAATTGGCTAGTTCACACAAATGTTTTTTTTTAAACTTAGGTCAGATTTCTAACAGCCTCTAAAAGCTTTGTTTTTCCCCAAAAATGAAATAGATTGATACATAATTAGTACTTAGTTAAAACATTATTGCAAACATTGTGGCCCTCAACCTTTGGTATTGCTAAAGATACACTTTTCAAAATGTCACTTTCAATTAAAGTCTTTTATAACACTTCATGCACTGCAGTTACCCATTATATGATCCTTCCACACATACAATACATAAAAAATGTATTGTAACTCATGTGGGAAAAAACGAATGATCTCTCTCTTAATTGTAACTCTTGTAGGTTTGCACGTTATAGGTACATTTAAATTTAACCTATGAATCATAAGTGCAGGAGTTCATTTTAGTACATTCTAAATTAAACAATGAATATTTAATACAAGATGATGAATGTTTTATGATGACACATTCGGGATTTGGAGTGTCACACATCCTTTCAGTAGTACAGTATGTTACTATTGGAGAATCACTCCAATAGTAGACAATTTACAATCGGAAAAATAGCTTCTGTCATATTACATAAAAAGTGTTGAGATTTAAGGCTTCTATGGGAGGAGTATGTTTTCTGAATACTGGATTATCTTACATTTTTTTTGTTTGTTTTGCATTGGAATGGATGGAGATGTCTTAAACAGTAATATATCTCTGTTTATATCCAACATTCACGCTTCACAAATATATTCAATATTTTAACTACATTATAAGCTATCTGTAAATGGGATTGCTCAAGTGGTCATGTACAATTGGTTGGATTTGCTTACATCAGCCATGATATCCTCAGCTTCTAGTCTAAGAAAGACCCATTGCTTGTCAATGCCCTTGCCAGGTATCAGTGAATTTGTGCTATTGTTAACGAGACTCATTACTCCTCCCATGAATGCTAAATCTGCTGTAAGATGCTATGGAGCTCACAGAAAGTTACAGCGAGTGGCTCCAGAATGAATGTTCTGGAGGAGAGAGTATACAGTCCTCATACCCAAGAGCTAGTGCAGGGGACCTAGTGAGGAACAAAGTTGGATTAAAAGGCAGGGTGGCCAGCTGGATCCACACCTTACCCAAAATAGGAAGGAGTGTTAAAATAGTCTGTTTGAAATTATTATTTAAAAAAATTCAAATTATCAAGCAAGGGCTTTCTGTTTGGATGTCCCTTAAATGTTACAAAGAATATACTGAATGTTTTCCATGTCTTCAAGCAGTAAGAATATTCCAAGAAACTTTCCAATGTTTGAGTTTCTGCTTGTGAGAGGCATCTGGTGACAGGGGTCTCTTCCCGTCTTTATTGGAACTGTGCTGTCTGTGTGTGAACCTCTTTGCTACAAACCCAGAAAGCGAAACAGGAAGTGTACCAGTGTCAAACAGTCTCTGTCAAAGATAAGATAAGCAAATGATCCAAACAAATTCCACTGCTGGAGGAGTGTACTGCTAAACCTGAGTCTCCTGTAAATAGAGATTGTAGCATGGTACAATCGATTGTAGCATGGTCGACAGCGGTGTTGCTTTGCTCGAATGTGATAAAACTGATGCTCTGTTGGCGTGGCTTGTTAAGACTTCGAGCCGACATTTACTGGGAGTGCAGCGGACAATAACATTTAATCTTGTAAAGAGTCATAAATTATTTTTTAACTTAAAACATGAAAACAGTTTTTGTTCACAGTCCTTTATTTCACACTCCAAAGGTACCTTATCCTTTATTTTCTAAAGGACTTTCCCAGCCTTGTTTTCTAGAGCGCTATAAGATAGAACGTCCCAGGCATAGAAGCATAATTAATAGTATTTTTCACAGCAATTAAAAGGGAGTTTATCCTAATTAGGTGCTCATGGACTCCTGTGGAAAGATCTTAGGAAGCCAGTAGGGTGGCTGGAATTCTATTGCTTTAAGTCTCCAAGGATTCATTAAGACTGGAGTGCTGAAGAGCAATTAGCCACTGAGATACTGGCTGGAAAGAGAAGAGACACAAGAAATAGAGATGGCCTGAGATAAAGAAAGTGCAGTCTACAGATGTCTGAGGTAACCAAGGATAGATAAGAGGAAGTATGTCAGATCTGAATGTCAGTTTTCACTATGACTTTTTTTCTGGTATGTTGTTTTTTGACTGTTTGAATTATATTCTTTCCCATGGTTTTGTTGAAATCTTCCAAAATGCTAATGAAAAAAAAAACATTTCAGCACAGAGACAAAGAAAATTCTTAAACAGTGAACCCAGTCTTACCAAGTCTAGCGTCTTGACATAGTACAAGAACTGAATACACTTGATTCGTAAATGTGACTTTTAAACTGAGTGTGCTCAAGTACTGTGTAGTTGTGGATAATATATCTCTCTGAAAACAGGATTTGTTGAAAACCCACATAAAAGAGTTCACTGTGAATTAAGGATAAAAAAAAACTATTTCTGTGAAAACTGACAGTGCATTCTATATAATTGTGGAAACCTGGAACCAAAATTAACTCATGTCATTGAAAAAGGACTGAAAGAACCAGGATGTAAGTTACTCTTTTTAATTTCAGCCACCATAAACTTGTTTTCGTTTTTCGGATGGAGTTCTTTTGCTCGATTGATTTTTTTCTGCATTAGTCCTTTGGAATTGGAATTAAAATTAGTTTCTAATTAGCCCTGAGACTTTGACTGTCTCATTTAAGCGCACAACTTTTTAGAAATATCATGCAAATCTAGAAGCTCAGCAAACTTTTCCCTTTCTTGTCAATGAAATAAGGCTTGAATTAATCGGAGTATACAGAGCTAGCGCTTCGCAACAAAGATCCCGTCAGTTTCCTGGTGCCTTACAATGGGCTTGAATTGGATCACTTTTGTGCAGCTTGTGCTTGCTGGAGGTAATTGCCATAATGTGCCACTGACTCAATGTGCTGTTACATCTCTGCATGAACAGCAGAACAATGCAAACAAAAGCAATATTGGAATATTATGGCATTCAGCAAAACAATGGACTCAAGGTTGGGAGCACCCAGGCTATCATATATGAAATATGACTTCACAGGGATTTGTTTTTGCACAGAAACTTTGGTTTTCTAATTGATATCAGAGGTCTATGTGAAACACTGGGTGAATTTGTGAGGAAAAAAAGCTTTGATTTTACTGTAATGCAAGAGGAATTTATACGGCCCTCTCAATTCACAGTTTGGATTTCTATACTTTTAAATGGAAAATGAAATCAAAAGGAAGAAAGTCACCGGCTGCATAAACAGTAATTCAAAGTTACTTCTCTGTTCTTTATACACACATCTGTCAAATGAAATTAGTGTTTTTAAAACAATAGTCTAACAGGTAGGTCGAAAATAGTTGAACAGGCTGATAAAAATTCTGTGCAACACATCATTCCTCACTTGTGGGAATTAAGCAGAGTCGTCTGGTCTTTTTTCAAAAGATTAGGAAGACCCATATTGTTTCAAAACAACACTGCTACAAAGCATTCACTGTTAAACCTCACATTAGCTTGTTTAGAAATTGGAAAGGAAAAAAGAGAAAAATATATCTCAGGGATTTAGAACTATAAGTGTGAAGTTGTAATGCAAGGTAATAAAATAGTTCTTAAAGTATTAGAGTGAGCTCCTGTGAGTACACTCGGCTGCTTTAAGAAGTTATTTAAGTAGAACCGGTTCTTAAGACAATATTCAAATGTCTGTTAAGTGTGTCTTTAAATTCTAAGTGCACCTCAAGAACACCAAGCAGCTGCCTCCTTCCTCTGTGATCATCTTTTGTACAGCACTGACATTAATTTACCACTGCATAAAGAGGTCTTTAGAGATGGCAGCTCTCAAGACTTTATTGTATTGCAGTAATTAAAGGACACCCCTTTGATGTATATTTAGATATAAACTAGACAAGCGTAGGCATCTATGATGAGTACCGTTTCCATGCCTTCTGCTTTTATTTAATGACACTGCACCTCAAAGCCCAGCTGTTTGTGAAGAATGACGTCTTCATAGTGTAAATGAGACACTTCATCACCCCCTGCCCCTCTAATAAAAGAACAGTCCGTCATTACTAAAGGACTCACCTTAACAACATCAGATTAAAACAGTGCAGGGAGCTGGTATAAAATCTTTTTGTTTTTATAGCGGGCTTGCAGCAGCAGAAGGCTTGAGCAGGTTAACTAGAAAGTGGCCATGCCCCCAACATCTGTTTATTTCTGGTATTTACAAATTATATTATTCATTTAAAATTAGGCCTAAATCTCAGGATGCAATGATCTGTACAGTATGTACTTTCTTTAAGAGCATTTACTTAAGCAGCTACTGACTCACATGTCCTTGTCAGCACTGGCCTAAAATCCACTGAACTAAATGTAATGCCTGGAAAACATACCTTTCCAAAATGAAGTATCTACAAGCTAGTAATTACGGTTGCTTAAAAAGCAGCACAGTACTCCACATATAATGATAGTAACTTCCAATTGCACGGAACATTTTACACTTTATACAGTATATAAGAAAACCTCCCTTCTTTTCTGCAGTGTAAAAAGTGTTTCTGTTGAGAGTGTGAATTTGGGTCTTTATATGTTACAATCTAATATAACAATTCAATCTCATTTTTTCTAGACTAAATAGATTTATCTCCTTCACTCTGTGTGTATATGACAGTCCCTTGAGACCAGGAATCATTTTGTTGTTTGTCTTCTTGGAATTCTTGCTAAGACTGCAATATCCTTTTAGAGATATTTGACAACATCTGAACACAGTGTTCAAAATGATTCCTTAATAGTGCATTTGGAAAGCTTGAATTTAACTTCCACTGAACCTAATTCCATACTTTTTGCTGTACACTCACACATTCCAGTTTATAGCTTCCCCACATTGTCTTGAAGAGGATGTGGAACAATTTACATAAAAATATACATAACATTAATGTATTATATTTCTGAATATTATGTATTTCTGAATCTCAGAATAATCCATGCAATATGCACAGAATACATTTCTATTACCCATTATCACTGGAAAGTTTTATTTTGCCACTTGTCTTTGAATATTTCTTTCCCAGTGTTTCTGTATTTGCCACTTCATTTATTTTTGTATCGTCTGCAAGTTTAACTTTGCTAACTATACTAGGGTTTAAATCGTTGATATAGATGATGAAGAGCAACGAGCCAAATGAATCACTGCTTACATCAGCCCAATTAGAGGTTATACCCCTTAAGATGGCGAACTGCTTCCTGTTCATTACCCAGTTCACGATCCATGTGCATACATTGTATTGAATTCCTGTAACTTTTAATTTTAGTGCTATGCTTTTATGAGAGATCTTATCAAAACTTCTGGAAAAGTTTAATCTATCTTATTTTATGCTTTAGTGTTGTCAGCTGTCCTTGTTTGTTTGGAATGTTCTAAATCCATGCTGAATAACTTAAAATTATATTCTTCTCTTAGATACAGTATGTTTTTATTAACTTTTAATCATCTATTTTTAAAATAACAGAGATATTCATTAGTGGCTCTGTGGCTAAGGATCTGTGCCTGTGGCTGGAAGGTTGCTGGTTCGTATCCCATTGCCGGCAGAAGAATCCTAATCCATTGGGCCCCTGAGCGAGGCCCTTAATCCCAACTGCTTCAGGGGTGCTGTGTAAATGACTGACCCTGTGCTCTGACCTCAAGATTCTCTCGCTGTCTGTGTATCTCAGGAAAACAAGTTGGGGTATGCAAAAAGACAAATTCCTAATACAAGAAATTGTATTGGGCCAATAAAGTGATCTGATCTTCTAAGGAATTTGATCTTAACAAGTTGCAGGCTGTTATTCTGTATTTGGCTTATTTATTTTTTTTACCATTTTTTTTACCATGTTTTGAGAAAAAGTACACAGGAAGTTGAAATAAAAACAATGTTTTCTGCAGGTTAGTAGCTTGTCAAACCTTCCTTGGATACAAGTTCTGTGCAATGGGCAATACATCTGTATCCTAGCAGTGGTTTTGAAATTATAGTAACTTTATTGTATGTCTTTAGTGGTTTTGGTTATGACATTGTAGACAGAAATGAAAATGTCTGCGAACAAAGTGGCCAATTTTGCCAACTAATACTAGGTTAGTTGACACCTCAGGACAGTCTCTCTGGGTATATCAAGGCTCATATTAGTGTCTGGCTGAAGAGTCCTGATGAAAAAATCAAATGACAGAAACAGGTAAGAAGTCTAATTTTCCTTTGACAAAAAAAGAAGCTAAAATCAAGCAATAGTTGAAGAGCTTCAGCTGCAAAAACTGTCTCTTGGAGACTTTGTATCTACTAACCAATGCTCACAGTATACCAAGGATTTAATTAGCTTTGTGGATGCAAGCAAACATTTTGGGAAAATTTCAGTTTGTGTTTTAAACGGTGAAGGGCAGAACAGGATACAAATAATCAGAGCAGCGTATTTTCTTGAGGTTTATTGAAAGCTCTGTGCATTTCCCAGCTCATTTGGGCCCTAAATTAATACACTACACATTTTTCTGCTTCAGTTTTTTTCGTTTAGTTTTGCTCTTGGTGGGGATTTCATACTCATATACTGGTCCATATTGTCCCCATTACATTGATTTTGCTTTTAAGATTTTAAAATAAACCTTTTTGTTCATTTTCAAGCATTTCAAGGGGGATAATAAAACACATTTTTTATTAATTCTGAGAGCAGATGCCACCCTTATGATCCCAGACAGAAGCAGATCAGAACTTGTTTATTCATTTATTATTGATAAGCAGAGTGAGACAAGGATATGATAGTTCAGAATCACAGTGAGAACCCTGCTCTAGTCTAGCTTCTCTAGTTTATGTTCACATTTGTAGTTGTACAGGTCATTAAGGAATAGCCTTAGTGCTCTGTAATAAGTTAATAAAACATTGTCCCATCCATGCATAATGTAGGTTGTTTTTCTTTCATCCAAAATGGTCAAAATGGTTTGAGCTTTTAGGTCTGGCTTTTCAGACACAATGAACTGAGCATTTGTGGATTTAGTTAACGGTTTCGCAGCAGTAAAAGCTTGGGCATGTTAAATTTAGTCACATTGATAAAATGGTTTCATCTGTACAAGGGCAGGGTAATGTGAAGAAACAGCTGTCTATTTCAGGCTTGAGAATTTCAGGCTAGTAGAAAACTGCGCCTCGATTCATGCGAACAATTTGGTGGGATCGCAGAAACATATAATACAGCAGGACCTGCAACAGAAATGTCCAGTAGTTACTGTTCTGGAGTTGTGTGGAAAAGACGTAACGTGCCTCTTTTGCATTGGTGACCCCTCAATTTGTGTACTGTGCTCCAAAGCCCTTCTCGGGCAGATAAAAGCAGTCTCTTCCTAACCTTATTAGTGGCCGAGCCGAACGATCAATCCCATTGAGCGCGGTGCGCCTTGAAGGCCCATTTCTTCCCTGTTGTGCTGAAATGAAGCCGACGCGGACTGCTTGACAGGGTAATTAGTTTTAATGAAATAATACGGCCATTGTAGACAGCAATTAAAACCCGCTTTCATTCCAGTCATTAGAGGAACTTAAGGTTTGCTTTCATTCCACTGTTTTCTAATGATCTGAAGGCAAACCCGTTAAATTGAATACTTAAGCTTGTTAACCCCTTGAGACCACCAGACTTGCTTTTGCAAAGAGGGAGAAAAGGCAGACAGACGCACTAATACACATTTGTTTATCAGTTTTGCTTATTCATTTTTTTCTAAGCCAATAATCTATAAAGATAAACTTTATTTAATCAAATTACATCCATCTTGACTTTTCCAGAAAATGAGAGTCTAAAACAGTGCTCTCCTTGTTTTGGACTTTCTTCGTTTTCCCTCCTTATGGATCCACCAGACAGACTTCTTCTCTGTATTGGAATTGCAAGGTTTGACTTTGCCGAGCTTTGTCTTGTTTATTTATTTATGGAAATAAACCACCTTATTCAAGGTCTTGTTTTTGTTCTATAAAGTGCTGAATTATTATAAGCCAAACAAGGCTGAAACAGGACAACCAAAGCTGGAATTCAGAACAGGTGCTAATCACTGTTAATCTGCCTCATGCAGAAGCTTGATGGTGTGATGTGAAGTTTCATTTTCATTTTCATAGCTGTAGAGGTACATGAAGTCAAATATGAACAATATAATCTGTGTTACTTTGCAAAAAGAATTTCTTCAATTGACAAACTACACCTCAGCTTCAACAATCGCAGTGCAATTCTTATTTGCAGTCCAACTGACAATCAAATCTGGGGTTTGATACCTGGGACAGTTCCCAGCAGGAAGATGCTGAGTCAATAGTCTTCAATTCTAGGGAGCAATCAAAAGCTCCTGAATAAATCCTGTTTTTCAATGAATGACATAAAGCTGCAAAGCTAATTGGATAAAAAGAAAACACCATGTATGATATGGTATATCATAATGATGGTTTTTAACGATCCAGCGAATTTCAGAGGAAACTGGGAAGTGCTAATCTGGCAAATAACAAGAGACAGCAATGTGCTATTTTTCATAAAGTAGTACTGGTGCCCATTGATCTCTCATTTTTACAGTAGACAGTGTTTTACTGTACATCCATCCATGCTGAAAATGTAAAATATTTTTTTCTTTAGACTTTAAATTGATTATGATCACTTAACCTAAAAAGACATTGTCATTAAAATTTTGACATCTATCTTTTAAAGCATTCGTAAATACACGCGCCACTAAACTGAAAAAAGATCTTATCTCAATCAATGTACAATCAGTGCTCCTATGTACAGTTTGATGAAGGTCTTTGTTTTGAAAGTGCATTTGCTTTTCAAGCTGGAGAAAAACATTGAAATTATGTCAGTGTGTAGTGGAATGTTATTGGAATACCTGCAAACAGAAAAAGGACGACATGACCTGATATTGTTTTAGCACGTTGTGGGAAAGTTGCATGAGGACTGACAAACATACAACTGCAGACTATGACAGTTTAGAAATGCAACATAGTTTATCTCTTAACTATTCTATGTTAACCAATTAACCTGTTTAAGTATGACATTATGAGAACATGTAGAAAATAAGCTCACTCCTTGTACTCCTAATTACTTCCTGTGCTTGAAAATACCAAAAAGTGTGATGACAAACTTCTGGTGTGAATAGGGTGCTTGTGAGCTTGGACATGTAAAGGCGAGGTGTGCATGTGTATAAGTCTAATAAATTAGCTGAATTAGGCAGATCGCGGATATGACCATCCCAGATCCAGTCAGTTACTGTATTGGTAATTACCCAGGTGGAATTAGCTGGGATCATTTGAAATCATTTCTTCATTGCAATAGCTGCTGGGTGTTGTGAAAGACCAGTCATCTGGTGACTGAGAGCCTTAGATAACTAATACAGACACCCAGCATTCCTCACAACGTGACTCCACATCAATGGTGAACACATCTGCAGTTTGGATGTATGTGTGCAGCAACGTAGGGGGGTAGATGGAACCCCCTGGATATTGACAAAGGTTGGTGCTTTCTAATGAAGCCTGGTTTTCAGTCTCATTTGACATGGTAGAGAAAGCAACAGAAAGGTGTACGGAGGTCTGTGTGAAGTAAAAATATAATTGTCAATGGTGACATTTGGGATGATCTTCTTGTAGTCGGTCTTAAAATGTGATGCCAATAGCATTTTTTCTAGACCTTGTTCCGCCTTTTGTCACATCAACACCAGCGTGATCTTTCAACCAGACAAGGGCCACTCAGGGTATATATTTCACTTCATTCACTGCCCCGCTGTACTTCTGTCTTGACCCAATCAAGCAGTTGTTGGACATGTTTGACGGGGCAGTCTTGTCAACATTAACTTCTACCTGACAAAAGCTCTCAGGAACCTGCATGTGGACAGTATGTGAAGGTCTGCATAGGTTTTAATTTGTGTTTCACTATATATCTTTATACGGGAAAACTGTAACTTACATTACTTAATTCATTGGAATATCTTAAATATTACTAGTTTGGTTGTTGATTTAAAAAGTCATAAAAGAGATTTCAATACAACAACTATATCATTATAATAACAACAACTATATTTCAACAAACTTAATGAGTGACCTTGGAGGTTACAGTTTTGTGTCTAGATCTATTTATATAGAATGCATGCCTGTGGTTATGTAAAAATTCTATTTCTGCCATTATTTATACATGCACAATGATTTTTTCATGCAGGGCTGTAATTATATTATACTTTCTTAATGCACTGCTCCTACCATTCCTCCCTCTGACTGTAAAAATTTGGGTCTATTAAATTAAGTTTTATAATTGAAAACTAAATTATACGTACGCCATAGGGATCTGCTGTAAAAAAGAAAACTGTCTGTTGAACGGGGGGAAGTGACTGCTAGACCTTTTTTTTTAAAAAAAAAATGATTTGAACAGTCTGTAATGTAAAGCAAAGTGTAGCTTAGATTGGCACAAATAGAACAGGGCGTTCTATTTCTGTAAGCATTATAATCAGGCATTTGAGACTCAAGACAAAGTGCAAAAGTAACGCGTTCTAATTATTTTCTTTTCTCTCTGTCTCCTTCTCTGTGCAGCAATTTGGGAAAATTTTAGACGTCGAAATTATTTTTAACGAGCGAGGCTCCAAGGTAAGTGAGCTGGAACAACAGCGGTTATCTGTCCATTATTCTCTTTCCTTTCATTTGTTTGATAATTACGCCTCGCATTGTCTCCAGATGCCAGTGACACATTGATCACCTCCAACTCACCAGTCGCCTCAGCAGCCTGGAGTTCAACCCTCAGCACCTTCCTTTAAAAAGCAAATAAAAGCAATAAGCTACCATTGCCATATTACTGTATGCTGGACTCAGAGCAGCATTTCCATCATGGCATCTTCTGATCACATGATCTTGGTTATATTGACTGGATAAAATGCTCTTCTACTTCAGTGGAATGTCATATAAAATGTTCACTTCTGCTGCCCCTTTTTCTTTTTAAGAGATCCAAAGGACACAGAGTGAACTGTTAGAGCAGCTCTTTAGCAGCTTCTCTGCTAGCCACAAGGAAACAGGTGCACCTCTGGGTGTGCAGTGTGCTAGTTTACAGTAAGAGAGAACCTCACTGATTCCTCACACGTCTACTGAAGAGAGATAAACATCAACCAAAACTTCAAATAAATAATGCTATCCTGAATTCACAGAGGGAGGAAGTCCGGAGACAGTGGTACTCTAATCTTAAGGATAAAGGATAGGTTTTCTGTGGTCAGGTTATGGGAGCAAAGCTTTCAGTGGTAAACAAACTTTTGATTGCAGAGAATCTCCAAACAGAGATTCCTCTTGATGAAAGTTTACCATGGTAGATGTATTGTAATGTTATTACTCTTCCCCTGTGATTTGTAACTTACATTTGCTTTGGTGACTGATTTTTACTTTTGCTTTGCATTCTTGTATTGAAGCAAAAGTCAAATATGGTGTAGTGAACAGCAAAGCATAACGAAAGCATTTTAGAACACAGAAAATCATGGTAAAGGTGGGAAAATAAAGGGATACATATCACGAGGGTAAGCTTTCATAAGCTTTCATAAGGCGCATATCCTTTAGTTGTCACCCTGGAATTCAATCTTAGTCAAGGGTCATTGTTTCTATAAACAGTCCAGCTCATCCACAAAAAGACACAGTTCACTGTTCTCATGATCACAGCTTATAACAAATCAAAGTTAACTATTCCTTGGGAGTCCTCAAAGCTCAAAGCAGTATAAGCTATCCAGTGGTCTACCTGGGGAACAGATGAGCCTCAATGACTTTTGTTGGCCTTGTATAGTTCACCTTTTTCCTAATGCAGACATACCTGTAAGATGCTCAGTACACCTCTGCTCATCATAAATGGCTACCGTCAGAAGACCCAACAGAAATCTCCAAGCGTAAACTCCCTCATAGATATTCGTCACAGAGACCCAGACCCATCCACTTTAACCTGAAGCCATCGCTTTTTGTTGTAGAAGAAGATGAAGTGCCAGTGAAACTGCTTTCTAGACAAGAACAAGCTTTTATTGTTTGTGCCCAACAAAGCCATTACCCATGATGCCTCTTCCGCACCCTGCTTGCTATATAATGAACCTACCAGACCATTAATAAACAATCTATTTTCTAAGAAGCTTTTGCAATTTGCATTCAATATGTTTGTCTCCTTTGAAAAATGGTGGCTCCTCTCTCCCTCTGTGTAAGCTAATTATTTGTGCATGATAAAAAAAAAAATAAAGAGGGCGAACGCAGTAGCACAAAATGTCAAAAGGATTAATTTTGCCCTCAATTCAGTTTTAAATTTATTTTTTATCTTTTTCTCCCCAAGGACGGCTCCGGTGTTATTTATGCTAGACGTAGGGCTGAAGAACCTGTATATGCATACCAGATCACGCTGCTCTCCAGCGCTCACATGCATTATCTCCGAAAGCAATTATTGTCCCATACTTGCATAGTATATATAAACTAAAAGACTGGGACTTGTCGTACATACTTGTTCATGGAGTATATCTAATAGCTTGTGGTGGGGTATCAGGTTTAGGCTACCAGTCCTCATAACTCACTAGTGACAAATCCATGAGGAGAAATTAAACGGCCTTTTCTCTTGAACAGGAGTGATGTGAAACAACAGTTACTTGGATATAGTGTTTATAGAAAATGCACCAGGATGAATTTTACACTGTAAATATGCTTTTGCAGCCTGTATTAATTACTGCCATAACGAGTCTGGAATTCTACCGCTTTGCAAAATTGGTGGCTTAAGGAGATACACATTGCAAATGTGAATGTTTATCTAGGATTATGCTGACTGTGAGTGGCAGGACGTTTTCAGACGTTCGTTTTCACAACCCGTTAAATCCCCTAAAAATTAAAAATCTCAAGTTTTATTATAATTGTCTCTTGCGATTTTTAACTTACAAAGTTGTTCACCACAAAAAGGAGCCATCTCATTATTCAATTATTACAATAAATGCTATTATCTGTAACTGTTCTCTTTCACTGTATGAGTATGATGTTCTGAAGGGATTTATCCTTAGAAGGATTTTTTTTCTTGCCTGTATTTGTGGACAAAACAATCACTTGCCTTGCATCTGGACTGGTCTAGACTGCTTATCGTCTCCTTTTATGTCAAACTTTTTCTTTTCTTTTTCTTTTCTAAAATGAATAGAAACCTTTTCACAAATGTTATTTTACTTCTGTACAATGACATTTCTGTTTTCCTTTTAAGCAAAACAGACAATTTGTCTGTTCTTCTTTCATTTTGTATTTTTGTAAACTGATAGTAGCAAGGAAAAACTGGACTCTTTTTTTTATAAAGTATCACGTTGAATGATTCAGGTGCTGCTTTTGTCTGTCTCCTGCTCTTCCAATGTAGCTGTTCTCTCTTCTTGATACTGTACTTTACTAACAAGCTCATGTTTGATGGCTGCTTAAAATGTTACAGTGTACCACTTATCTTGTATGTGTTCTTTTCTCTCTCTCTCCTTTCTTTTCTTCCCCCATCTCTCTCTCTCTCTGACCTTCTTCATCTCCTTCCCTGGCCTGGCCTGCCATTGCTCACAGGGATTTGGGTTTGTTACTTTCGAAACGAGTGCAGACGCAGACCGTGCGCGGGAGAAACTAAACGGTACAATCGTAGAGGGACGCAAAATAGAGGTGCCTTCCTTTTCCACTACTTTTCCTCGCTCACCTCTCCCTGTGTCTCCCTATCCCTTGTACTGCCTGCCTGTGCCTGTCCTGTCCTCTGTTCACCTTCACTCCTCCCACCTCTCCCCTTATATATTTCCCAGACTGAGCCTGACATCTACGTGTCTGACACAACAGCTTCTTCAGTTTTGTTTGAAAGACTGTATACAATTTACTTTCAGAACATGAAATACTGTATGTGCACAAACAGGATCAAATTTAAGAAATACACAATTTCCTGAGGGGAAATATATAGAAAAGTTTCAGATTTGTTGTTGCTATTTGTAAATAATTTACTGTGAGTAAGTGCCTGCTTTATTAATACACATTTTAGCTAGAATCAAAGCACTGCCAGTGTTCCTTTAAAGCCTGCATGTTATTTTTTTCTAGTTCCAGTTTGTTTTCTCTTTCATATAGTATATTCAGGAGTAAACACTTAAAAGTATTTTCCATCTTTCTTTGGCTGCTGTTTTTTAACTTGTCTTTTTTTTTCTACCCAAACCATTAAGATAATTCACATGATGTATAAACAATACATAGGCTTATTTATCAATTCAGGTTAAAACCCGTTGTTTCCTTAAGCTAAATGACCTGCTGTGGCCCTGTGGAAATTAAAGCCATTAGCGATAATTAACATGAGAATGAAATACTAACATGGCGTTAAAAAATGCACCACTTTGCCAGAGGCCATATTACACTCCCTCATCGCTGAAGGAAACACTGTATTTCTTTGGAGTAAGATGTCAGGCATTGTTTACAAGATTCCAGTATAATGACTGCCTCTTTTAAGTTAACAGACTGAATCTTGTTGAGATATCCCAACCCCTAGAAATGGTGAACAACTGCTGAAAGCTTGGATATTTTCTGTCTTTTTAAAGATCTATGGCCTGTTGCAGAAAACACCTTAACTTAAATTCCTCCTTTGTTTCTCCTTTATGTTTTCTTTAACTTTAAGAGCATAAAGGAAGTTACCAAAACCATAGAAAGACTTAATATTTGATGCTTAAGATGTTGAGCATGTATGGTGTTTTATGCAAATGCCTGACTGGCTTCTGGTGTTATACATATACACCCTACTACAAAACAGTGTAAGTCTGGTTTCCTGTCTGTACATTGTGCTAAAGTAACAAAAAAGATATGTGGTGATTCTCCAAATCATTGCCTCATTAACTGTTCTTACATGTCTGAGAAGACAAAATACTGAGAATAAATTCAGTATCATTGTATAAAGTATTTAACGGTCAGAAACAAAATAATGTTACTTTTTTCATTTCTAATGTTGAAAACCAAAAAAAAATGCTTTATCACCTTTTTAATTTTTTAAAGAAGTCACATCTTCTTAAATATATCCAAAAAGACTATTTAATTCCTGCTTTTAAAACATTTGATCTTTAAAGTGAAAGTGGTGCACATGTTTCTTTTTACTATTGTTTATTAATTGAACAGTTATTTGTTTTATATGTTGGGAAAAAGTCCTTTTTATGGATGGAATCAGTGATGAAACATTAAAGCTGCACTAGAAAGAATCTGAAAAGGCCAGCATGTAGTCTAGAGTACCGTCATGTGGGCTATTCACAGGACAGGAAGTATGTTGCTATGGTACCCCGTCTCAGGGTTTGGCCATGTTTACATTCAAGTCCAACAGACTGGGAGTTAAACAAGAGCACTCCCCACAGCCACTGAGGCCCTGCATTTCTGGAATCGAATAAACACTACAAATGTGTGGCTTTTTCAGGACTTTCACTTGTAGTTTTAAAACATTTTTGTGTGCAGCCTACAGGAAAGACAATCATCATGAAGTGTTTGTAAAGCATCTCAAGGAACATTGTGGCTGAATGTTGTGTAACTCGGGATGTTTTGTCTTTGGAAACAGGTAAACAATGCAACAGCAAGAGTAATGACAAACAAAAAAGTGGCAAACCCTTACACAAATGGTAAGAACTTAAGGACCTGTGTATAACCTGCTGCAGCGGGTTGAGTTGGTATCGAGTGCTGAGGCAAGCATTCTATGCATCTGTGTGCTTAGCAAAGATGTGAAAATGTTAACTAATAAAAGGTATCGTTTCTCCTCATTAATTATGTTACAGAGTCTGCATTATTTTGTGCAGTGCACATTTCTCATAGTTCTTGTATCACTGGCACTTTAACAATATATCTCATTTGTATGATAACCAAAATGAATAACTGATCCTTTAACTGAGATTGGCTGTTGACCATTGACTTGGAGAGGAAGACTTTTCAAAGGCTCTTTAGCTGGTATAATTAACAGTGGCAAAATCAGCATGTGCAGAAAGAAAAAGTTAGCGAGAATACATATCATAGGCCATGCAAATGAGGCAGAACACATAATAGGATGTGCAATAAGTAGCACATTAAATTGGATTAAAATAATAATAAAATAATAATCACTTCAAGGCAAATTAGAACATTAAATTAAAAAAGCATTCAGCTGGCTTCCTAAACCCGTCATCATGGTGTACACTGCTGCGGGGGGAGTCAGAGAGACACTCCAAGGCTGGGCTTCTCCACACAGGAAGCCAGGTGTATTTTGGGGGTAGGTGGCTAGATCTGTGGAACTACGATGGTGGGATTAAATGGAAAAGTCATAGCTCATTCTGTGCAAGGCCATCACAGGGCCAGCGCTTGGAGTGATTTTCATTTATTTTGATCGGCGCGCAGGAGGGAGAAACGAAGCAAGGAATTAAAGTACTGGACATTTCACTCCCCCCCCCCCACACACTTGCCATCAGCGAACCACGCTTTTGGTTTAAAAGAAATGGGCGATTTGCAGCCTCCATCCGTCACTGTCATGCAGCTGGACAGCACTTACTGCTACCTTTCCTCCTTTCTCTAGTTTTCTAGTCTTTTTCTTTTTTTTTTCCAAGACAGCCACCATATCCTCAACCTCACCACCACCCTCTTCAATTTTCCTCTTCTCTCTTATTTTAGTGCTTTCTTGGTTCTTCCTCTAGGCTCCATATCACGTTTAGATCTCTCTCTGTAAACACTACGTTTAACGATTTCAATGTGTGTTACGATATATGAAGTTCTAATATTGTCTTCCACTGTGTCCCTATAGGGTGGAAGCTGAATCCAGTGGTGGGAGCTGTCTATGGTCCTGAATTTTATGCAGGTAAACAACTGGAAGCAGTATGGCTCTAGTAGTTTTCATCTAACTGAAAATGTACCTGTTCAAAAATTGGCTTAACCCGCTTAGCTGAGGGCTAACCTCCTGGCCAGAGGACGAGGAGGTTGGGACACCCATGCAGAGTGAGGAGTGACCAAGGGGCAGCTGTAAAGGTGGAGATGGGATATTAAAGATGTATGAGAAAGGGATAACATAGTATTTATAATACTCAGGACTGATTGAGAATTACTGACAGCTGAATCTGATTGCACTTGGCTGTTGTCATTCCTCCCGATCTTTCGTTATAAAGTCCATGAAGTGTGTGACCCAGGTAATGCTTAACATACAGCTAAATCCTCCAATAAAACCGAACTAAAAGGAGAGGGCTACACAGTCAGAAGCACATGCATGGTAAAAGATTGGTCCTCCATGAGGTTAAGGAAAGTGGTCAGCTGCAGAGGGCTGCTTTAGCTTTTTCTGGATTGGACAATACAGACATGAATAGAAAAATGAAGTTGTTGGAAAGGTAGAAAAAAGACTGTATTGGAATTGAGTGTGAATATGGCAAAGCCGACTGTGGAAAGCCAGCCTTAAGAGAGCTATTTTCTTCAAACAATATCCTTTTTTCCAAAACAGTGTTTTTAACATACAGTACCAATTTGCCCTTTTCTGGTGTTTTGAAGTAGTGGTATCTGAGTGATTTCAACGAGCATGTCAATGCTTACTGGGGATCCCATGTGGATTTTCAACATGTGTTGTTTTCACCCTGTTAGTCATACTGTAGGCTACTGACAGACCACTAAGCTTAAGATACAATACGAGACAGTGTCACAGGGAAAAGTACACCAAGCACCGAGTGGAGCTTGTGATGACATTGATCATTCCCAGACTAGTCTTGAGTGAAAGGTGCTTTCACCTTTGACTTTAGCCTTTGCCCTGCCACCCTGACCTCTCGATTCAAATTATCTCTGCTTTCAGTGCCCTGTCATTGCCCTACACCAGCATTAATAAACTAGTGCCCTGCAAAACTGAATCTGGAGACTTAATTAATAGACCCTTCAGACTGTTGACCTCAATCAGATCACAGTCTTTTCTGCATTATGTGAAGAAACGGTGACATCAAAATAGCTTCCTGAGCCATGATTGGAACTAATATTGGCCTGTCCAATTTAAAGGAAAAATTATCCATGACTAGCACTAATCATCGGCAGGAAAATGTCATTGATTGACTGCCGTTAGTACTATACATTTTGCAGCAGCTTAAGTGGTGTTTTCAGTGATAGGATTTTAGTTGATATGCAGACGTTTTTGCAGCTCTTTTCAGAATCAGATCACATTTCTAATTACACCACTCAGAATTTACAGCATTATAGATGAAACAAAAGGAAACGAAAATATGACAGTAATTCAGAATAAATCAGATGTCAAAATGCAGAAGAAAAAATGTTATATACAAACGATACAAATACAAATGATAGAAAGGAAGGATAAAATAAACTGATAGAAAAGAAGGATCACAGAATCCGCCGATACTTTTTTTTTCTTCGGTGTGCAAAACTGGAAAACAAGCAGTGACTTAGAGTCAAGGCATTTCACCCTGGGCCATCTTATTGTGATCTACAATCTATAGTGGAGTCTGCAGATACAAACAGATGGGTTATCAAAGCATTCTGGATTGACTTTTGCTTTGCAGAGTTAACTTGCAGGGAAGATGAAGAGAAAGCACTTGCTGGCAGGGGGCCTAGTTTAGTTTGGTATTCTTCATGGATTGTTTCATGAAGTAATGTTGACTTTTTCCAGGTTTTTTTCTGGGTCCACGTGCAATTTTATTGCCATGCTTTATCCAAACCCTTTGCATCTTAATGAGTGGGAAATGGTATTATTTCATTTGGAAGAAGTGCTGAGCACATCTCGCCACTTTAACGGCTTTCCTTTTTGCTCATTAGACTAAAATCTGTTCATTCCCGGACAGCTTTACTGCGAACCTCTAAATAACCGGCTGTGACAGAAAGCAGTCATTTATCATTTTTATTTCAGCTCCCCCCCTCCCTCTTCCCTTCATCCACTATTCCCTTGCTTGACACCTCCCCCCCCCACACTAGGCATGTGAACACAGACACACACACCCATACTGACACACACTTTCCAAAAACATCACATCAAATCAGATTTAATGTGGTCCACCACTTCAGCTCTCTGGCTTCGAAGCCGGGGGGTTGCGAGATTTATTGGATGCTAATTTTTCAAGTCGTCTTAACACGGCGCTAAAGTTTGCCAAGCCTAAACGACACCATATGTTTCACTGGTTCCCAAGGGAGAGGTGGCTACGGAGTAAAAAATCTCAAATGAAATGTATCTTCGAAAGTAGTTATAGTGAGTATAAGGAAAATCCCAGTTTCTAGACCCTGTTCACAACCTCTCCTAAAATTCCTGTGCAAGAGGCCTATGGATTTATTCTAGAATAATTATGGCTACATTTAATATACTTTGGGTAGGAATAAAATGGGATGTAAAGGCGATTAATCACTGTTTATCAGTCCTCGTTTCTGTGCGGGAGATCAGCGAAATTGGGCACCATAAATCGTGGCATGGTGACAGCATACTTCGTCTCCATTCGTCCTAGTGCTACAGGTTTATTGTCCTCAAATCCCATTCAGGAGAATGACGGATGAGGTCTGGAGACTGCCTGCTTTTAACCTCTTCCAGGAAAGCCTCGCTTTTCTTCCCAGAGTCAGTGAATTCCACCCAGCTCAGACTGCAGTCAAGTGTTTACAGCCCCATTTGGTTAAGCACAAAGCTAGCTCATGCATTTGGAAGCTTTGGAAAACCCTTCTAGATCGAATTAGAAATGTAGACATAGGGCACTGTTGTTGACCCTGTGCTGGAAACCTAATTGTTTAATCTTGCCTTTTTTTGTCTTTGCAAAGCAGTGCAGAGTGAGTGTGCATGAAGGACAATGAAGGAAATGTAATACTGATTGATTGACTGTGCCCTAGGTCAATGCATTTAGAGCTTGTCACCATGTTGAACAAAACAAATAAGACTTTTAAAAATTAATCCATGTATTTTGTATATCATAAAAATGTTCTAGGCTAACAAGTTAGATATCTCAGAGCCGGGGCCAGGGTTCAATCAAAGGTTGAGTTGCAAGCAAAACAGTTTCTCAAACATCCACATCACAAAGGGAATGAAGAGTTTATTATGGCATAACAAGTATCTTCAAAAAGGAAACTAATAATTGGATCAGACATTTGATATTCGCACAATTATACTTAATCATATTAGGATTTTTATTATTATCTTCATTCTGATATGCCTACAAATTAAAAAGAGTGATTAAGGAGTCTCTGGAATATTGTGGCCTGGCAGATGATTATTAACAAGTATTACAAGTAGCTACAGTAATAATTATCCCAGTCCCTTTTGGAAGAACGCAAAACAGATACTGAGCACAATTGTAGTATTTAAATAACATTGGACACTTTGCATGTCTTTTTTAACAATATCCTAACACAGGCTCACATAAGGTTAAAGACTCTCCTAACAGAGATTGAAAGGGACAAACTCAGCCTGGCTTTGATGTCACCACTGAGTGAGTGAGGAGACAATGGGACATTACATCAGTGAATTATTCTACACAATGGGAAATTACTACACTCATGAATCCTCATACGAGAGCCTAGGTTTGCAATGAGTAGGGCAAAGCTTGTTAAGGAAGCATTAAACCAAAGCAGCTCTAGAAATGACAAAAACCCTAATTACTGCCTTAATGCATGTAGATAGATCTTTTAATTGTTGGAGGATAAATTTAGGGGATAATTAAGCATCCTTTCCTTGATTAGATTAAGCTGTTTTTCAATGTCCCAATGCTTGGATTAAGTGTTCATCTTTAAATTTATATGACTGAAATATAAAAAGAAGCAGTGTGGTGGAAAATCAGAGAATAATTTGGGGTGATGCAGACTGCTTCATGCACAGCCGGCTTGATTGCTAAGGGGCTGCTGAGGCCATGGTGGTGTCAAACTGTACAGGGGAATTCTCCTACAATGGCATATTAAAAGAAAAAGAGTAACGTAGCACTTATGCTTCCAATTACCTTGAAGAATGCCTAAGAACTTACACCGATTGGTAAGAAGAGACCAATAGCAACCACAGTGCTATTTCCCAATGCTCTAAAACTAGTACCCATTTAATAATGCATTGCGGTTCTATTTCAAAACATCATGTACAAAGGGATGTTCTGGCTTATTAAAAACTTTTTTTACTTACTGAGTGATTCTGGGGCATGTTTATTATACATTAGAAAGGACTGCTTCATACCAACACTCCAGAGCCTGACGTGAATAAGCTGAACTAGAGCAGCTGTAGTTTAAGTAATGTTAGAAAAAATATATATAGTAGGAAGACCGTCACAAACTCTCCAAGCCTACTGGCTGCTGTTGTAAGGATTTTTATAAGCAGGTGTGTTTAGGGTCAACTGTGCTAGAATATGGTTTTGCAAATTCTAGACTAGTAACTAATAGTAATACGTTAGTCCACAAGATATAGAAAAGAAACATTCTTTTATATCCCCTGTGTACTTTGTTTTTTCATGCTATGTATATTAAGCAGAAAAGGATCAGACTAGAAGGTTACACATCCCACAATGCAATATGTTTGGAGAAAATAACCTAAACACAGACCAGCTCAAGTGAATTTGAGGGATTTCCTCTTTGTACATGAAAGTCTTACTCGAACAATCCTAATTCAGAACTATAGTACCATGTCCTTTTGTATTACGTTTGTGCTGTCTTTATTTTCAAAAGGCTTCCTCATGAAAATTAAGTTCCTTCAGACTAAGATGCTGAAACCACTGTGGAACGGACTGCAGTTTGCATTGTTGTCCAAAAATGCTTTATAATGTGACAGCACATTTGATTTATTGTTTATTACTGAATCAGCGTACCTCATTAACCTATAACTCATTTCAGGATTACACGCACATACATCACAAAGCTATGTAACATGTAGGTAGAAAAAAGGAAAATCTATACATCCAGTGCAGAAGGCGCTGAAAAAAAACTGAACTCTTGCATAATACCTTGTAAACCTATGTAGTAGCTTTAATTGAAGATGATTTGAAGTGAATTTTGAAACACTAAATCTAAAAAATGCCAGTCTTCTCCATTATGTGTGGCAGGAAAAGGGAACACTAGTTTTTGGGTTCCCTGGAAGGTCTCAGCTTCTCAGCAAAATATGCCACAGTGTGCTAGCTGTTGTTGTTTTAACTTTTTCTTTTCAAACACAGCATGTCTTTTCTGCAATAGAGATGTATTGTTTTAATTCACTGAAAAACACTAATGAAGTGTGATGTTAATGGCAGAAAACATTAACCTGCCTGTGTTTAGAAACATCACATCTCTGTTTTTTCTGTCAGTCTTATTAAAGGTAGAGTAGTATTCCGTGGAGGAGGGGATGAAAAACATTTTGCAGAAAATTAAGGCAATGAGGTTTTCAATCTGAGGGCCTCTTGTTAGTTTGTGATCTAACATGCATAAAAATAATTTCCACTGGCTTTCATAGTGCAGAATAAAAAATATAATCTAAAATGATTGTTTTTCATATGTATGTTTCTATATGTATTGTTTGTCAAATATCAAAACTCTTACTTTTAAGATAAATTATTTACATCTTAAAAGTTTTCTGTCAACAGTACTTAACAATGATGATACACTTCATCATTCTCATGATTGTCATAATAATGTTATGCAGGAATACTGGCAGAGAGACTCTACCGATAGTTTAACTTATCATTTCAGTTCTTTGGTTCTCATTTTTCTGCCCTGGGCAGTGTAGTATGTCAATTTAAAATACAGGTAAATTTGTGCAAGCACAAGGGTGAAAGGTTCGCTATTCTTCGTCGCACCCTGCTGCAGTCTTTCCTCTGTTTTGGTATTCCGGTATAGAAATTGAAGTAGGTTGTAATAAATGTTATTAAGCACTCTTCTCGTAAAAGAAAGAGAGGGTAGGGAATAATAATAGTGCTGATGGTAGAAGGGAGAGAGAAAGAGATAGGTAAATCTTGGAGAGCTTTTGGGACATGGCAGGTTTATGGCAGTTGTTCTGGCATTCACAGACTGGGGCTAGTCCATACTGAGCAAAGTACCTGTAGTTGCAGTGTGCTTTGTGATTGTCAACACATTCTGAGTGTGTAAAGCACAGTCCAGGTGCTTCATGTACAGTGAACACAGGACCTTTGGATTTCTGGTTGTAGTACCTAAATCTGTGGTCTACTGGAAGAAGTGTCCCTAACTCCAGTTCTCCAAGACTGCAATCCAACATATTTTCTAGGACTTTCACAACTTCCGCTGCTTGGGATCTAAGGAGAAGGGTTAAAGTGGTTCAATTAAAAGTAAACCAAATCTTATCAATCAATTTTCCAAGGGTCTTTAGCTGTTGATCATTTAATAACCAGTAAGACCTAAAAACCTATATTGTGGCCAGAGCTGGGGACCCATATTCTAGAAGAAGACCCTCAAGACCCAGTCCTCATGGAAAAACCATAAGTAGGTTTAGGTAGTTGCCTTAAATCACTAACTGCACATAACCTCAGGAGAATCTCAGGAGAGATTATCTCACGTAAATTTTAAACTGAGCCAAGTTAACCCTCAAGCAACAGTCTGAAACCCATTTAAGGAGTTCTACAAAAACTACTGGATGGTTCAGAGCCATAAAACCCAGATTTCGGCAGCCCTGTTCTAGACTAGTGATTCTCAGTGCACACAGGTTTTATTTCCCCTAGGGAAGTAATGTTTTGTTGTGATGTGTTCATCTCATTCTTCTTTCAATTGACCTCATAGAGAGGAGCTTTGTAGGTAGTTGGTCAGCTGCAGCTGTATGTATTAATGGTTAGGAGCTCTGTACTTGGAATTGAATGGTTATGGGTTCAAATCCCAGATGGGCACTACTGGTGTACAATACCATTGAACAGTCACTTGGAATGTTTCGGTAAAATATTTTTACATTTTCTTATATATTTTGAAAAACCAGCTTGTATGAATAATGCTTTATATTTATATTTATTGCAAATCATTATACCAGAGGTGAAGGTTCTCTTCAGCTCACAACTGACAATTTGACTTTTTAAATGAACAAGCAGAAAATGGGTAATCCAGTTTGCTTCAGAGTCTTACTGTTTCTTTTGCTGATTATTTCGCTAAAAGATGTCAAATTGTTTTGCATAGGTGCAAGATCAATTCTGAGTTTGGCATACATATCCATTTAGACAAAACCATAAATTTGTTAAAGCTCTTCTTAAAATAATTCAACTTTGTTCTTTTTTTTTAAAAAAAAAAATTGCTGTACTTAATCCATTATCAAATACTGAAAATATAGACCTGATGATGAAAATATGAAATGTATATATTTTGGGGCTTTTTATTGAACAAAAAGATTCATTTAACAAAACAGTAGATTTTCTTTATATTAGACTATAATAGTTGTGTAAATTCCAGGTTACAGCCCCGTTATTCTATTCCTTTGAAGCAGGGATCTGTGACACTAGCATTAGAGAGCAACAGTGCTTTCTGCTTTTAGATATAGCTGAACTGTAAGTGACTTAATTAATTGTTCCAATTATTTGCTTAATTAGCACACGCTGACTTGTTTCTCTGTGGCCTGCTGCATGAAGCAACATAAGCTAAAATTCCCCTTAGTTTTCTCTTTAAGTGTTTTGGTGTTTAAGGATATTGCATATTTTAACAGATTAAAACCAATGTCATAGTGAAACAGCATATATATTTAATACATGACGTGTGTAGTAATTAAGCTATGTTATGTAACCAGGGACAGGACTCTGATCATTGCCTGAGTGTTATATTGTGCTGTCTAACACTACGATTCCCTTGTCTCCCTGCAGTAACTGGCTTCCCCTACCCCACCACAGGGGCAGCAGTGGCCTACAGAGGTGCTCACCTGAGAGGCCGGGGTCGTGCAGTGTACAACACATTCCGTGCTGCCCCCCCTCCCCCACCCATCCCTGCCTATGGAGCGTAAGTATACATGCATAAGCCAGTCTGCGGCTAGAAGCCTACAGTATATATCCCATCGCTTGTGAACTTGTGAGGCCTCTTTCCATTCTACAAATCAAAACTCAAATCCACAGTGAGTGCAGACAGCTGCATCAACCCAGACCTAAATTTCTGATCCGGGCCTTTCATTTTCAAGGTTTACATTATATTAAGTGGTTTAGATCATTAGTTTCTCCAATCCCACAACCGCTCTGACTCCATATGAAGGAAACATAGGTTGATGTTTTCTTGTTACTCTCACAGGGAACCTCATGATTCCACTTCCAGAACATGCACATACAAACTCAATCAAGGCTGAATTAAATTTAGGAACGAAGCTGAATATTATGGATCTTAGGCTGCAGGTTTTGCAAAGTTCTTCCAGTACTCCAGGGAACAAAGCACTTGGTAAGATGACCCCTGTGAGACAGGGATGCTTTTGTCTTGGTCATCTTACTCGTCAAACAGCAGATGCGATGATCTAAGTCCTTGTCATGACACACGATTCCTACACTTCTTTCATTCTCATTCTCTAAGTAATAGAAAGATTTATGAATTTGTTGGTGGATTCTTAAAGCCTGCCTGGGGCAAAGAGAATGCCAGCAGCATGATACATTTTTAAGTGAAGATTAAAACAATGTTAAAATGGGACTTTTCTGCGATTTTATCTGGCATTCTGTTCTTTTCATAAGAGTAATTTGTATTTTAATATTGGTCTTCACAGATGATTAACCACCTTCTTTCAACCCAGAGTCTAACTTTGTAAACTTTTTCATGTGTCTCTATATGATTTATTCATTATAGTCACACAGATTGTTTATATTCTTATTGTTTGGTGGGCCCTATGATCTACAGCTCAACAGCTATTATAGAACAAACTAGCACTTCTAATAGAGTAGAAAATTGTTCTTTGATTCTGAAATCACTATATTTTTCTTCTTTATGTGCCATTTGTTATTTTTCTGTGATGTAGCTATTATTATGTCAGACTGGAAAAACAGGAAACATCCACAACCATGAAGTTAAGGTTATGTTTATCTGCAGAGTGAACATTGCTTTCTGTTTCTCTTAAAACCATCTCAATGGTTCTCTAATTAGAGACTAATTTGAAAACATCCGTAGCAGGTAGTATTTGGCATTCAGTCTTCATCTGGGCCCTTTAATCAGAACAATATAAAAACTGGAATTCAGATCATGCAAAATAGAACCTCTGTAAAATAATTTATTGCACCTCCTGCTTATTTTCACAGAGTGGTTTACCAAGATGGCTTTTATGGTGCAGAAATTTATGTAAGTACAACTAATTTTTTTTGCCTCGAATTTTTATAAAAAATTAGAAGTCTCTTGATAAATGTACCTGCTTTTACTGAATGTTTTTTTGCAATGCTGCCAAGCCTGTGTTGATCAGGTCTTTGCGTGCCGTGCCAAGAAGCCTGACAACAAAATTTAAAACCCCTTCAGCGATGCTCTGCTGTGCAGATTCACTGTGATCTCAGACCTTGGCACTTGAGTGAGTCTGAATCTTTCATAAGCTGATGTCAAGTGGGGTTGCGTTCTAAAATTAGACAGGTTCTAGGGCTGCCCTCACCAGCCTGTGTAAGATCTATCTGCACCCTTTTTATTGGGTATCGTCAGGTCCGTTTAAAAACAATACCCACTGGTCAAGTCAAACTAACTTACCATTCAGTCAGTTGTAGCCACAGGAGCAACTGCAGTTTCTTTCTTAGCATTCCAGCTGATATGTAACTTGAAAAAATGGAAACAGTGGTAAGATAAGTATTAGAAATATACAGATGTACAGGGGAAGCGTCCGAATTTCACCTGACTACTTTAATGCAAAAAGGCAAGTATAAAATGCAAAGTGTAGAAAGGATAAAACGTCCAAGTACAACAGTAAGCCATTCCTGTTTGCTGTTTTATTTTTGTCCATGAGGATACTGAAGTTGTTATATGCTGTTTTGTCTGCATTCAAGCTTACATGCCACTTAACCAGATCCATATAACTTTTTTGTTTGCTATAAAAGCACCTTTGAAAATGGAATGCACCAAGCAGTTAAAAATAAATTTCACTTTGCAAATCACCAAGGTGGAGTCTTTAATTCTTGCTATGGGTAGACTAAGATCATTTCTGCCCTACTGTCTTGGTTTCTGCGAAGCAGGGTGTAAGCTTATTCCATTTAGTACAGTAGTAGCAGTGCCATGCACACTGTGTACATTTGCAAGCACAGAGCAATGAAAAGATATCGTACTGTATATGGTTTTGAGCACTTGAGAGTGTGTTACTCTTAGCAGTCCCTCCACGTGTCGCCTCCTGACTTTCACAGGCTACTGGGAAACAGCTACGGTGTGCATTTTGGTGCCCTTTCAATTTGCCATTGGATTCATCACTTCATCACTCCCCCTGTCGGACATTTTTTTACTGCTCTTTTCTGCTACCACAGTTGGCAAAGTCCCACGTACTGTATTAGTTTTTTTTTGTGCGGAAATATTCTCTCTGTGTGCCAGCCCCTGCATGAAAAACAACAGCTCCCCCTCTCTGCCCTTTTCGTCCTCCGTATTGGCTTAATGTGCAAGATGTTTGTCGTTACCTATTGATTTTTTTTTTAAATAAGGTGGCATTTCTTACTCAATAAACATCAGTCAAGTTCTTTTGCTCTGACTGCAAATAGACTTCTCTGGTATTTTTTTTTTATTTTTCCACAATGGAAAGAAAATAATACTAATACTTCAGTCGTCAACTCTCAGCCTTTGTTAAACTGACGTCTAATACTATCTGTCAGAAAATATTAGGCTGTCAGGTGATCAGATGGAAGCAATGATGAACTCTGAGCCAGCCCTTGCCTCTCTAGACAGTACTGTATCACGCAAAGATATTATTTGCAATGGAATGTGGAAATCAAGTGATGATTTCAGACAAAAATATAAACACCTGAGGTTTAAATAAAACTAAGGCTTTTCCAAAATGACTCATTGCATTTTATTGTACCCCAACTTGTGTCAAATTGACGCTTATTGGAAAAAATTGTCAACTATAGGAAAATATTATATTTATGAAAGCTCCCATGTGGCTCAGTTGATAAAGCTGCTTACTCTGAATGCAGGTTGAATACTATTTTCCATATATGGCAGGTTCGAATTTGGGTCAAATCACTAGCTAACTGTGACCAGGATTCCCCAAGTGGCAGTGCCTCAGGGTGTTATCAGGGAGGGCTCTTGGCTTCCACTGAAACAACAACCTCTGCCACAATCTGGGCTCCTCCAAACTCACAGTGCCATCAGTGAGGCACGTGGCTTTCTGTCAGTCAGTACCGAACCTCCTGTAAGTCAGGGCAGGGCTACTATTGTGTCTATTGGCTAGATGGGTGAATAGGTCAGAGGAGATTGTCTGCACTTCATTGCTCTCCCAATGTAGGTACAGCTGTCATTGCTGTGAGCCAAGATGTAAAAACACAGTTAGTGATTCCAAGTCGGGTGGGTATAAAGTAAAGCACTTCAAAACCTGCCAAACAAAACATGTTGGTTGCACAGTTCAGCTACACAACCTACACTACATTTGACACTGAGCAAGTTCACTTTCAAAAAGGGATACTAATTAGGTGTGCTTCCATCAATCTGTTATCAGAAACCCACTTATTCCTGATAAGGGCCACGGAGATCCAAAAGCACAGGGCAAAAGGCAAGGCTACTGTATATCCTGCCAGGGATACTAGTCCATCTCAGGGCACACACACACGGACAATTTTGGAGATACCAATTAACCTAACCAGCATGTCTTTGAAAAGTGAAAGGAACACCCAGAGAAAAGCCAGCTGAACACAGGGAGGGTGTGCAAGCTCTCCACAGAAGGCACCCAAGTCCAAATTTAAACTGAGGACCCAAGAGCTGTGAGGCAACAGAACTAGCATGCCACTCTCCACTTAGGCAGTAAATAATAAAATAATATAGTCACACAAATTAGAAGTTGCTGTATTGCAGTAGAAGTAAGAAAATGATGCCTATTATCATCTGAGCAATGTTCAGCAAATACCTGCATTGTTTTTTTTTTTCTGGTTTTAACCTGTCTGCTGGTGATTTGTGGACCAGCATGAACTCAGGCATCCATGGTAGTAAGTACAGTTACTTTACAGATATATCACAAGGCAGCTGCCCCAGTGTGTTAAATCCCAAATGAATCTCTAAATGCTTTGCTGAGTCCTTTGTGCTCGGTGCTCAGGGTTGAACACAGTAAGGGTCCCTGGGGAAAGAGCACGCTTCAAGACGGTGGAGCCTTTCAATATCAGTGACCTGATTTCATTTTAGCTCAGATCCCAGCTGGTAGAACATCGTCTCAGCCACACTCTAGCTTTGAGAATCATCCAACTTAAAACGTGAAAATCTCACCAAAAAAAAAAAGTTTCCTTCTCCTGTCAGTACAGTGAATGCTCATGTCACTAATGAGATGATGAAATAATCACTAATGAAATAATTCATCCTTCTATTGAAGTCTCATCACATTTCTCTAAAACAGGTTGTGTACTGTGTGTGGCTCACGTTCATGTTAGGCTGATTTTAAACCAAAAAACAAATTCCCAGTATTGCTCTCTATGGAGCACATTTAAAAATGTGATTTCTTTAATGCTGCACAATACAATCCCTCCCTCAGAGCTGGTTTTGCCAAGCATGGCAGTTCTTATATTGCCTTCCCCTTGCGTCTCTAGGCGAGCCATTTAGGCCTGGGTGCTGTGAACTGGCTGCCCTGTCGTGCTCACAGACCCTCTTCCGTGTGCACTAATCTGTTAGGTCTCCCTGTTAAGACTGATATCAATCTTCTCTTTTACTTCCGCTGCTGTAAAACAATGCCTCCTGCATTAAATCTCATCATGGCAGTCTGCCAGAGGCCTCAAATGGACCTGGTGCATTAATTAAAAGCTCGTTAATCGCAGCAGCGCTTGAAGAAAGGGAAGGCTGGAGGTGTCAAATACAACCCCCACCTTCTGCTTTCCCTCTCCCCCCTAATACACTCCAGTAGTAAGGGGGAAACAACATTCCAAACCCTGCCAATGCACTTTAGTTAAAGCCCGGCTTCTGTGCAGAGCACCTTAATAGTATAGGCTGTGTAAGTGGATTGTAAACCACTACAGCTCTTTGAAGTAGATAATCACAGTAAGTACCACCAAAACAATCTCAAATGCACATAGAGTTATATCTTAATCATGAATCAAACAAGAGAAAATACTCACTTGCAGTCTTCTGGGGTTATTGTTCGTAAGTTGTTAAAACTAACCCAAAAGAGCACTACGCTTGCTCAGAGTCTCACTATGTAATTCCCCAAACCCACTCTTTTTAACACCAACACACACAGCTTTAATTTTTAAAGGAAAGCAGAATGCTCCACCGGCAACAGCGTGTTAAGAGCAGAGCTTGTTAAAAAAATATTTTGGCATCTCAGGATTCCTGCACAGTGTCCCTGTTTTGAAGCCACCCCCTCTGCATTTTTATTTTTAGCAACCCAAAGCTAAAAAATGAAAAATACAGAAGCCTATCAGTAGCAATTTGGGAATTGTGGACAAAAGCACTGTGTGTTGGGGGTGGGGATACAAAACATGAGTGTCTGCATGAGTGTCAACTTAAAATTACCTGCTGAGGATTATGGCAAGTTTAGCACCTCTGACCTTACAGTATCAGTAAATGTTCTTAAAAGCAGTGTTGTGAATAGAGTGTGACCTACAGAGTTTGTATCTGAGAGAATGTTTGGCTCTCTAAGAAAGCCAAGTACATTCTGTGTTGGCCTCTAGGATCCTGGTCTTGGTTGCTTGTCTTGGTTTTAAAAACACGTTGAATCAAACCTACATATGCAACAAGCTACCCAGCAATATCCTTGAAGCCACTTTCCAGAGATTATCTAACTACCATATACTGCATGGGCCTAATGGCCTCCTCAGGTTTGTAACCTTTCTAATGTCCTTTGACTTGTATTCAAGTGCTGTGTTTAACGCTGCTGTATCATTGGCAGGGGGGTTACGCAGCATACAGATATGCCCAGCCCGCCGCCGCAGCTGCAGCCGCTTACAGCGACAGGTAAGGTGCTTCACCACAGTGCCCCCCTCAGCCTGGGAGTGGCATTGCCGTTTTACCTGCAAGAAGGAGTTCAGATTTAGTGGCCTGTCCAGTTTCCAATGTTTTGTTGATACGGTGAATGAATCTGGAATATCTTGAATTAGCTGAATAATAGGTTGCCAATTAAACTATGCTTGAATAGTTGAAATAGGTTTAATTTGATTTTCTTCCTTTCGACAACCAAGAGGTATGTGCCCATCTGTATCATGACCAAAAACTACAGCCATTGTGCACGGGTAGGTTACAATATACCCTTCCTTCCTTATGCATACGTGAGTTTAGACATACTTCCACTTGCTGTTTTGGTTAGTTATAGAAGGAGTTTGGAAACATGAGGATTGAAGCGCCTCCAGTCGCAGTTCTTCAGCGGGACGTCTTTTTGCCTGTTGCGTCGTGTCCTTCAGCCCCTGGGGTTTAGGTTGTGGTGTTTGGGGAGCTGTCAGTGATTTATCCAGACCTTCTAGGGCCCTGTCAGGTTGGATCAGGGCAGCTGGGAATCTAATCTTGGAGAGATTGAGCGTGTCACTTGTGATAACATACGCCCTGCCTGGAAGCCTGAAGACCCTAGATAATGTAAGATTTATCAGAACTCCCGGCAGCTCAAATTATGAGCAGGGAGATCGGTGAGCGCAGAAATTGGACAGCTGCATTATCCTGCTGGAGTTATTTCATTCTTGCTTTTCTTTCTTTCTCTGGATGCTTTAAAGTAATTATATTCTATTTTTTTATTTGGAATAAGAGGACCTATTTTCCTGTCTATTGGATTAACATGGATTTGAAAAGATGTTGCCTGGCATTTTAACTGTCTGCCTTGTGCTTGGCAATATGGAGTTTGAAGTGTTTCCCAAGTAAAGGTTTTCAGCTCATCATTGTCTGTTAAAAGAAACAGAACGGTGTAACTTCTGAATATTGAAACCGCTCTCTGCCTTTTCAAGCAGGGGTCTCTTAAAGACAAAAGTATGAAAAAGACCTAGCTGCCTAATCTCAATTTGATATTTTGAATTATGGAAGAATGTGCACATGCATTCCTGAGAAATTCTCAGTGGATGCAGTCCAGTCTTTAAAGGTCCCAGGGTCTCATGGTTTGTGTTCCACTTTCTTTAAACAAACTCTCGATTATCTAAATTAATTATTTTCTGCAGCAGTCTGTCTGAGGAGATTTAGAGGAATTACACCAGGGCATGATCTGTGGCACTGCACTATCATTTTTGTTATTTCCACAGTTAATTTAGCAGTTTATTCTGAGTTGGTGCAGTAGAAAGCTATCCTACCGTCTGGAAAATGGCCGCATTGCTGGGATAATGAGGATTTTGGTTGACTGCAAGATAAGATGGCAACAGGTTAGACATGACAACATTCACATAATGGATGCTGGGAAGCAGCTGGACACTGTGGAGGAGACGGAGAAGGGAGTATCATACCCATGGCTGTAGTCTCTATATCAGTGATAACAGTTATTGAGCATTATGTGTGGACCTCTGTCAGGTGTAGTCTAATATTTCGTTCCACCTTGGGATTCCCCTGCAGCTTTTTCGACCAAAAAAAACGCATCTCCAACCAGAAAATACGTCTCCGTTTTCCAATTTCACGGAACAGGTCTAACCTTTGATGTTTTAATCCGAGATGACAAAACACAGTTAAATCTGATATTATGTATATATATAATAACCATGTGTAGGTCTGGTTCTTCCGCTTTCAAAATAATCCCCCTCCCTTTTTTTTCCCTTTCCTTGCTATTGCTGATTTTGTGCCCTCAGTCCTTAGTGAGGAGAACCTTATCTGTTCCCTACAGACCCTCATTTGCAAAGCATGCGTTTGAAAAAAAAAAGTGAAGTAAAAGTAAATAAATAAGACACATCTTGTCCCGCCTTAGAAGGAAATTGGAAGGATTAGTTCCGAACCGCCAACAATGAAAAGATTCGTAGTCTCCCCACATTGCTCGGAGAGTAAACAAGAAAAGAGAGACACAGGCAGGCACGCAGGGCTGTGGAGAGGACCACACACAGGAACCCTTTCTGCTTTGTGGAACAGCAGCCAAGGACAGTCTGACTGGCCCACTCAATTACCATGCCAAATACTCCTCAGGTAGATTTAGTGCCCTTGTCAGGCACAAAAGTTCCCACTATGGAAAAAAAAAATCCAATATACGCTTATACAGCACGATATCACCGTAAAATACGGGCTGTGGTCACCTGCTATGCAGTTTAACCGTGCTGAATATAATTAATTTCAAGTGCAAAGAAAGCCTTTGGGAAGAAAAAGTGATGATGGGAGTTGAAAGCAGTTACTTATGAGTAACGGTAATTCCTCTGTGAAGAAATCAAATGGTACTTGTCTGAACTCAAGTCTGACTGTGGTAACACTGACTTTGGGTTTGCACGCAAAACATTGTTTGTCACCGTGTATAGTTTATTTTGAACGGGGTTGTGACGTATACACCGAGAATAGTAAAGCAAGCGTTTGTGTGGCTATTATTTTGCAAATTCTTTGATGGTACAAGGCTCATCTTTATTTTAAATTATTTGATCGTAATCTACACATAAACTGATTTTTGAATTATCTGAGGACCACTGTGATATACAGCTTCATTGTTGTGTTTTCGGTGCTTTAATTACCTTCATTTCTGTTAACTACTGTACTGTACATATATTACAATTACTGACTTTAGCTGCCTTATGTGGATTATGTGGATTACGGTGGCAAAAGAGAGAATGGTGCTGTATTACATTGTATCACCGCAGATTCTGAAATAATCTCTATCCATCAGAAAACAAAAAAAAAGTTTCTTTTTTAATTTTTCTGAAACAATATGATCATAGAGGGTCTGTGAAACTCATATTGAAACTCCTGTCTGAATTGTCTTCACTGTAGTTACGGCAGAGTCTATGCAACCGCAGACCCGTATCACCACACAATTGGTCCTGCCGCCACGTACAGTGTTGGTACTATGGTAAGTTCATATTTCCCTCTTCAAAGCTTCTGAAATTTATATTTATTTAGAGTAGAGAAATCACACCTTAAAACATTTTTAGATATACGTTATCTTTCAATAAAGAGGTGCAAAAGAAAAAAGCTGGTCCAGTGAGTGAAAAACAGAATTATATATAATGTTCTTTAGCACAACCTACTGGAATAAAGCAGAATTTTAGGGAGATTTTGAAGGGATTTTTTAACGTGTGCTCGATTAACATCATGTGTGTAGATTTACATTTATATGGAGATTCTTCACAAGAATGCTGTTATTTAATTTAAAAAAAGTGAAGGCTGAAACAGCACCTAGGATGAATGTGAATAAAGTATAAATTGTTGTTTCTTTATTGCAATTTCATCAAGGATGGTGAAATAATGCAGGGTGTTTTCCTACATGTTTGATCACCGGTTAATTCCAGGTAGCATGTGCTTCTGAGATCTTGCCACGTTAGTAAATGAAAAGGGATGTTGCATCTCTCTGGTGAATGTCATGAAATAAAGGGAACGCATCCCATTGATTTCATTTATATTTTTTTGCATAAATGACATCAATGTAAGTTTTAAGTTTTTTTTTTAGCACTTGTGAATTTTGCAGGGATGCAGTCAAACTGTTAATGTTTGTTTTTAGCTAGCTTTTGCAGCTAACATCAAAGATGAAAAAAGCACAAAAAAACACACAAAAACCAAATACAGAAACCCAGTACGATTTGTTTTCTTTTCCGGGTGGGGGGTGGGGGCTGGGGGCTGAGGATTTTTTTTTTTGAAAGATTAATGACCATCAAGCGCGTGCAGCGGCGTGCCGTGGGAGATTACAGCGAGAGAACAAACGAGAGAGAGAAAGAGAAAAAAAATGATTCCACCGCACCCAACTCCCCTACCCACGAGGTTTATCGGACGAGCGCTCTGCTTTAGACAAATGACTCGAATTTACCAAGCCGACATGCGTGTGATTTTTAAAACCGTACAATTCCCCGGTGCAGCTGCTAGCTAAAAGCTTTCATTAATTAAGACAATTTTTTTCCTCTTCATTTACTTAATTAAAAATGTGGCCTGTGTTGCTGAAGTTTTTATTCTTTCCTTTTTTTTTCAAATTTTCTTCCTTTTGTTTCTTCTGCAATTTCCCCCCTCTTTGCCATACAAAAAGACTTCTCCTGCACCCTTTAAAAAGATGCAGGTTTGCTTTGGGTGGGAGGGGGGATGCGTGGGCTAATGAGAAAAGCGAATTGGTAGTGAATAAGCAATGCTGCTGCAGAAATGCATGGCGCACAAACACTGTGAAGTAGATTTAGAAGTGCTCGCCTGAAAACCTAGGAGGACTGGTTTGGTTGTAATTCTTTAATCATATTTGATTAATAGTTCCTAAGGAAAGACGAATGCTTTTTGCATTAAAAAGCCGTCCAATAATGAGTTCCTTAGAGGTTGCACAAAATTCTCTTTGCACATTTCCAGCGCACTGAAATTACAAATTTATGCCACGTTTATGAAGATTTTGCATGAGTAAGAGGGTTCCCTAAAATTAGGAGAATTTAGCCTTTGAAGATTTTGACTTTAGCCTTCGGAGGCAGGCCAAACTGCAGTGCAGTTTAAAGAGAGCACGTTATAGATTTGTTCACTCTGTTTTACCAAAGCCTAGCAGGGATTAAAAAGAAGCCCTTCCCACTGGTGCACAATACAGCCTTTTAGACTAGGAGACTTACATTTGACAGGAGATGCACATTAAGAAAGTTTTTTTAACACACTTCAGGTGCACAGTACATATCTGTAACAATACCAATTTAAATTGGTACTGTATGTAATCAGTATTCCTTAATTTTACTAACAATGGACATAAAAATAGACGTATTTACTAATAAATATGGCTCCTTATTTGCCATTGTAGCTAAAAAAATCAGAATCATATCAATTGCAATGTGCAATCCAATAGATGAAACCCGAAGTTTATTTTAAGGATTGTGATGTTTGACGACATTTCACTACCAAGTCGCTCCTCATTCAGGATTACCTTAAAGAATCACAGCCAAAACCAATATGTGCCTACACCTTTCTAAATGTGCATTACAGCCCACTACATGCTTTTCATTTACAAGAACAATATTGTCCAGGATGAAAATTACAAAGGGAAGAAAAGTTTTGGAAAAAAAGAGCCAACAGCCGGTTTTTCTTCTTAATACTGATTGGAACTTTTTTTCATCTTTGATGTTGCAGGCTAGCCTATACAGAGGAGGGTACAGTCGCTTCACTCCCTACTAAAGAAAGAGAAACATTACCCCAACTGAATGGTTAAAAACAAACAAAAAACAAAAACAAAACAGACACCTCCTTCTTCGTGGAAAACTAAAACAACAAAACAAAAAAGCTTCCAGGTCACACTGATGGCCTCTTCCCCTCCATGGCCCCCCATCCCCCTTGTCAATTTATTCGAAGATTCTTGCAACTTTTTCTTAATACTTTGCTTCATTTTTATTTCTGTCAAATGTATTTCTGGCTCTTGTCCGTCTGTGTGCTGAAAGGTAGCTCCCTATTGGAGAGGGTCCTTCGGAAGCATTTCTGAAGGGAGGGAAGGGAATGGGAGGTCGTGGGGGGGGGGGGGGGGGGGGGGGGGGCGGGGGTCTTAAAATGAGCATGCTCAGAAAGGTGCGAGGGATGGGCTGCCCCGATCAGGGCGACTCTTCAAAAGATCCTGTTGTGTGATCGAGGTTCAGTCTTCAGGGGACTGGACTGTTTCAGTGTTACTTTCCTGACCTCATTCAAGATTCTCGTTGCTGGTATCTGAAAAGCTCTCCTTTGTTCAGCTGACTTTTGTTGGTTCTGTTTCTCTCGTATAAAAAGTGGTTTGGTAAGAGTAAAGGGATAAAGGAGTTTGAGACTGTTGATGCCAAGGTAGGAAGACATTCTGTAGTGAATACTATATTTATAGTTCACCTACAGTAGGGTCGACATAAGTATGATAATAGAGTGCCAAGAAACAGGGTTATATCCTATGAAGGGATTGGACTCTTGACTAATGTGGCGATGCACAGCAGTAAACAGTTATTAGTACCCGAAATAAGAAAAGGCAGCTGGTCACATGCTACCGCTAAGCTTGTGTGGAAGAAAAGAATACATTACAAGAGTGAACCAAGCTTCAGGGAGATTATAATAATAATACTAATGGCAAAGGCAAGTGGTTAATGCTGAGATTAGTCTTCATTACCACAGCTTCCAGGGCTAAGCATGAGCTTTGACTCCCCGCTGTGAGAAGGATCTCAGAACGTTACCAGATCTGTGTTATTAAATTACTGTTTTGGCGACTAGATGCATTAGCTGGTGCTGTGATGAATGAAAGAATTGGAACAGTAGAAAGGTGCCTGTTCCAGATCTGTGATTGCACTGCAGGGTGAGTGCAGTTCACCTGTACCACCTCTCTGGGCCTGCTCATTGTCATCACCACACGTGGAGTAAGGCCACGAAAACGTGGGCAACTATGGCTCTTTCAGTTCATTTGGTTTATAGAATCGCTTCTCTCAAAGTTGTTAACTCTGTAGTTAATCTTCATAAGGCCTAACTCTGTTACAAAGGATGTGGTAAAAAAAAAGGTTGCCTGATGAAATGAAGTGGGAAAGCCATAGTTCTCTAGCCAGGGAATAGAGTGATGTTTAACTTGAACACAGGGATCTATAGTGTTACTGATGTAATAGTACCAATAACAGAGAGCTTGTAAAAACAGAGTGTTCCTTTACCACTGCTGGTTATAAGGCTGTGATACCTATATCAATCCCTGCTGCTCTGGTCTGTGTGCTGCCACAAAAAGATCCGTTTCAGTCAAATTGAAGTTACAATGCTGCACGGGTTTGCTACCCATTAAGTAAATATATGCACGTTTAATGGCCTGACTACTGCAAATCCTGATAACTTCTGCTTTTCCAAATTAGCTCCATGATTCACTTGAGAAGAAAAATCCTGGAAGTTACCACCTTGGGCAAAAAAAAAATCAAATTAAACTTTAAATTTGCTATAACCATTACAAAGGCCCCAGCATTGCATAGAAAAGAAGAACAAGGAACAGTTCTGTCACTGGAATGTATTGATTTTTGTTTACAGGCTACATCTATTGTGAGAAACAACACGGGGAATTCTATCTAACACTTTTTAGCTGAACAATACCATACCTGATGTGAGGAGTGAGCACACACGAGAAAATTCTGACACACAGGAAAAATCAGCCCTTAAGAAATTCTAGAATGTCTTTTTCATTCTATGGCTTGAAAGATCCTTTGGAGTGTTTCTTCATGACAGAAAAAGTGAGATTGGCTTATTTCCTGTGCCTAATATTCCCGGGAGGTATCCTTACACCTGGCACCTGGTTTTCAGTGTGCGGTGTACTGAGAAACAATGATAGTGCATTTCCTTTAGTTAATATAACACACCCACGTCTCGGGACTGAGGAGACAATGGAGTAATAAGCCGATAAACTTCTGAGGTGCTCAAATACTGAACTGCTAAAGACGTTGATCATATACCCTCCAAGAGGAGGGAACACAAGTGAGTCACAGACGCTTACAAGGCACACGATAAATAGCAGTCCTCTCCAAATGGCATTGTAAGGAGGAGTTATGGGGGAGAAAAAGAGACTCTGCAGGAAACTAGCATCCAAGGCAATTTACTTCACAGATTAGAGATAACACCATTGAGTCAATAACCACTGATCTCATTTGAAGATACACTAGACTAACTCCGCTTAGTACAGCCAGCTCAGTCTATTACCATACTTGCTACGGCTGTTGTACCAGACGTTATATTCTCCCCTTGATTCTCAAATGTGAAGGTAGCAATTGGGATATATGAATTTGATTGGGATTTGTTTTTTACAAAAAGGAGGTTTTTTTCTGTTCGTTTTGGGGAAACGAACGTGGGGAAAAAAAACGTAACACAAGGATTAAATCTTGTATGCCTTTTCATTTCAATTACTTTAGACTGTAATTCTCTGATTGTGTAACTGTGGCCTAGCAATTAATATTGTTTATGAGGGCATGTGTGATGCAAAGAGAAACAGATTTACCTCCTCTGAGTACCCAAAGAAGCCAGGCAGAGGGGATACAAATAGTGCTTGTGCAAATATAGTGAACCCTATTCCATGAGGTTCATTATTTTCTGTTCAAGGTACCTCCACAGAAACAAATGTGCTGAACTCTTGTGACATACCCCCAGCCCCTTGTATAGTTATCTATACAAGGTATTCTACAACTGTAATACCTTGTACAGTTTTCTATGCAGATTACAAGCATTAGTGTGTTTTAAAAATGTACACAAGATGGAAAAAGGACACAGTAAAGGCAAACATGATAACCAAGATTCCAAATCTTGGAAAATTCTTCCAAATAGACTCCAAAATTCCTCACTGAAACCCAAACTGGAGTTGGTTAGCAACATGGCCAGGCATGGGGTCAGTCACCTCCACATTTTAGGGCCTGTTTTTGCTTTCTAAGTGGAGGCTTGTGTTCCCAAGAAACAGTTAGGAACCCCATTATAGTTTACTCCTCAATGATTCTCTCAGTGCAGTACACAATATCACACCAAACTAAAATGCACACATACACTCAGCCAAATCATTTCAGGATCCAAGCCAGGAAACACAATTTTCTGGAAGCCAGGTTGGATCAATTCAGTAGCTCCTGGGAGCAATTTCAGGTTATTTACCTTTTTCCCAGTTCTCTTCAAGCCATCACATCAGTTCCCTGGAGCGGATCATTTGCACCAGTGCTGCATTGTGAAAAGGAGCTGAGTCTTCTTTACTGTAGAGAATTGCTACAGAACTCTCTCCTGCTTTCAGACAGAATAGTCCTCGATTCTAAGTAAAATGTATTCAGAAAGAGTTTTACTGATAAAAATGGAAAATCATACAGTATGCACATTAAGACTTTTACTTATGCAGTTTCTTGACCAAGCAAATCAGACCAAAGATTTACACTGAGACGCAATAGTATGATTGGAATCGGTATGTTCACATGTACAAGCCAGCCTTTCAAACCTACAGAAAGTTTTTTTCTTATGCTCAGTACCAAAAGCTTTCTTTAACAATGGTTCAGCTGTACTGACAGAACACAGCTACAGTCTCTGTGACTTTTAACTGGAAAATAAATGGTTTCAAGAACAATTAGAAAGAGATTAGCCTCAGTATACATTTCTGAATGAATCTGATCAAAATCCAAACTTTACCAGTTACGGTTTGTCACATGAGATAACCAAAAAATATAATTTGTAATAAAACCCTATGAACTATATATTCATACTACACATTCCCTCCATGCTTTTGTGTGTCTCTGCCCTGCGATGGACTGATGTCCTGTCCAGAGTGTAGTCCCATCTTGCCCATTGTGCTTCCAGGTTGCTACAGTTCATACCAGAAATAAGCAGTTCTCTGGTAATGGATCAATAGATTGAAAATTGTGATCTTGAAATATTATGCTGTCTCTTTAACAAACCAAACTTGTGCTGGGCCATTAATTTATTTCACATTTTTAAATGTTGTTTTAAATCCTTATTTTAAGTTTCTGTGGTTGCTCTGGATGCTTTGAAAGCAATATTGTTTCTTGCAGTGTTTTATAGAAATGCACTTTCTCTTTTGATTTCTGATATTGCCAAGCACCATTTTTGCAAATATTTAAAAACAGAAGAAAAACAATCAAGTCTGGAACAATAGCGAAAAATATTTAAAGAAGAAGGAAAAATTAGTTGGCATGGACATCTTTTAAAACCAGCTATATGTGGTAATGGAACACAAAAATACTGACATAAAATATATTTGTCAATAATTGTATATAACATTTAAAATGTCTTTTAAGGATTTTTGTTACCACAGTTCTGTCATGCTAAATTTATTTTTTTTATCTTGGTTTTTGAACATTTCCAAAGTGTTTTGATTTATAGAGCTAACTAAATGCATACCAGTACTTGTGTATTATAGTATAAGGTGTTGAAAAACAGTATTTATTAGTATATTAAAATTGTTATAGTATATTAATTAGATTTAAATGAAAAGTAGAACACTGAACTAGAAAATAAAATGTTCTTCCTTTTATATATACTATTAAGGGATACACCATGGGACATTTTTATATAATTCAGGAAAAAATGCTTTAAACAACATTATTTATACCTTTTTGGAAGAGGAGAGATAGCTGATGTCTTTATAGATGTTTCTGATTACATGACTCTGTGAAGTGTGTGTTGTTGAGCTATATTATTGTATGTATTCACTGTGTCAAAATTACTAATAGGAATTAAAGCTGCTCTCTGAAAGTGAAAGGGGTTTATTTGGTTTTCAGTCAATAATGATGGACACAATTTTAAATGACTTCCCTTGTCCTTTCTTTTGTATGGATTTGGGATTGTGCTTTTACATGCATCAACATCCTCTATTCTGGAATAGTCAAACAACATAGGTTTCTTCTTAAAACATAAAGAATGAGATTATTTCATTTTGCTTTAAACACTGGAATGGCAGCTTCCCTTTTTAATATACACATTTTCATTTTTAGCTCTAATTAAATGAAGCCCCTTGGCTTAAAATCGGAAGGGCTTTAAACAATTTATACCCCCAAACTCCCGAGCAGGGGTGCCCAGCCCTGGTCCTGAGAGACATCTGTGGCTTCAGGTTTTTGCCCTTGCTGATCTCTTAATTGCTGGCTAATTGATTTCAGTTTTGTTTGGGGCATATTTCTGAATTTGCTTTCAGTTCTTGATATGTTGGATGGAACTGGAAGGAGAAGTCAACTCTGGACCAGTTTTTGAATTTCTGAACTCCTCTCATTCGGGTAACTAAAATGTAAAGAAATGTAAAGAAAAAAAGAAAAGTTCATTGTGGGCATCTGTTCATCCCAAGACCAGGGCTGGGGCCCACATCTCTAGAGTAGAACATGTACTATGCATTGATATACAGTAGGTACAGTTAATAAAATCACTTTCCCCTACGAAAACTCTGGCAAATGTCAATGTTTCTTTATTCATTAATATACCCCCATCATTACCTATCAGACCATGTCAACTTCAGCACAAAATTAAACTACCAAACCATTTTGTTTCTGACCCTGTATGTATTATTTCCCATCACTCTTTCTTGCTAGGCCCTTCTTTCAGCATTATAAGGTTGTCAGAAAGAGCCACTCCACTTTTCTTTGTTTTTAATTCCACTTTGTTGTACGTACCTTGACAAGAAAGATTTTAATTGCATGAATAAACCTTTGTAAAAGAATACAGGGAGAGTGGAAGCATCTAAATTAATTCCTACAGCTTGCCAATTGATGTGATGAAATCCCTTTTCTTGCATGGATGCTGCAGTGAAGCCATTAAATGATTGCCAGTTTAATTGGCTCCGTTAATGCAGTCATTTGTAAGATGGCACCATGGGCTAGTGTCCAGTACAAAATGGCAGTACGGCAAGATTTCTTTCCCCACATTAGTCTTTTTATAGTTTATCCCATTTTTGCTGGATGGGCTTCAGTGTCGCTAATCAAAAGCAGCTTCTGGCGTGACAACCTGGAGTAGTTCTCAAATGTTCATCAACATGTCATGTATTTCTATTTTAGTAAGGACTTGAACAGCTGTGTGTGGGGTTTTTTTTTAACAAAATTCCAAACAAAACGGCCCAGAAATGTCGTTTTATCACCAGCTTTGCGCATTAAACAGACTCTCGTTTCCGCCAACTGAATGAGAAATAGACCCCTGAATAAAGAAATGAGCTACAGCTGAAAATGGTTTTGAGACCAAAGGTAATGCAGTGCCAATCACATAAAAAGAGTGAAGGCGCAACACTGGCCTTTTACTTTAGACTGTGATTGATAAATATTGTAAATTAAAATGATGAGAAGATGGTTTCAATTACTTATTTTAACCCATTTGACACGACAGAAAAGTTCCTTGTGCAGAACCTTGTGGGCTTTGCATTACATCAGTCTGCGATAGATGAGCTTTGAATAGCTGCTGCGGAACTCCAAAATGGTGCTCTATTCCTCCACTGTAGGCAGCTGAAATACAATGCACACATCAGTGTCGCAAATTGGTGACCAGTGCAAAGAAGTCAAGCCAAGACAGAATGTCCTCTTACCACACTGCTGGTGTCCAGAAGATAAGATGCCATACAATTTTTTACTGCCTTGTACTCTAAAAGGATAACACAGAAATGAGTATTGCCCATTGCCCAACAGCCTTGCGCAGCTCAGAAGCTGTGGGGTGGTGTATTTCTATAGCAAACATGTAAGTGTGCTGAGTGGGCCTGAATTCTTGTATGGCATCTGGTCTTTGAACTAACATTAGAACAAGGCAGCTGTAAAAACCAGGTGTGTGTGAAGGACAGATTCCGCCTTTCTGTTTTCACTTAGCCTTTCTTCCATAAAGGACACACATCAGCTCCACACAGACCGTGGGGTTTAAGCTACAGAACAGCGTGCTGTGAAGAGTAAAATGGATCAGTTATCAGAGCCGATAAATTTCTCAGTTGTTGGTAAAATGCCTTTACCAGCCTATGGAAGGAAGCAATCCACAGTATTGCTGCAGCTGAGATTGAACCTGTTGAATCAGTGATGTCTATCTTTATTCTCATAGACTTGGGATTCGTGGGCAAGTGTCTATTGAAGATGCTATATAAAAGGGTTAATGAAGAGAAAGAATCAGTAAGCCTTGTATTTTGGTCCATCAGGTTTTTTTTTAATGAAGTCATTTAAAATTGGGTATTTTCAAACTCTTCCTTTTCAGTCTGTTCAAATGTTGTTTTTATTCTGTCAAGAGATTTGTAGAAAAACAAAACAAAGCAAAAAAATCTATATATAATTATATGTACACTGTTGCCAATTACCACTCTGTCATTGAATCCTTTTTCTTTTATATATCTATTGCTCTATCCTGTGGTCTTTTTTGTGTATTGCTATACTGTTTTCATGTTGCTGATCATACTCTATTCACTGTATTGTACCTTTCGTACTTTGAGTTTTTATGAACCTACTGAATGTAAAACCAGGATGTGTGGAACTGAATTCAAAATGGAGAAAAAATGATTTTGCTCTGTTCTGCTTAAATTTTCTAATATATTGTTTTCATTTTATGTCACATATTTCAGTAAAGAAACTGATGGCTTTGATTGCCTAACAAAATTAAAAATGATCACATTTAAGTGTTTACCATTGCACTTCAATATATTTATTGAAAATAATTATCTGTTGCATCATGTTTTTTTTTTTGTTCTTTCAAGGGACTTTGCTTCCAGTTTCACTTAGAGGCTTCTCACTGCAGGGAAAATAAAATGATGAGAGACTATTCAGGTTTCTTAATGATTGTTGGCATCCCTTAATTATTTCAGTCACCAGATTTTTTGTTGCATTGACCAGCACTTCCTTTGTGATTAAACTACAGTTCCCTTGTAATTTTAACTCAAATGAAACACATGGTGAAAAATGGAATCCCATATTCTGATCCTGTCAGTAGAGATCTTTACTGCTGCTTTTAATAAGTTGATCTCAATAACTCCATTACAAATTAGGGACAGATGTTTGCTTAAGGTTACTGTGAATATACTGTATATCAGCTGGCACAGTAGTGGAGTTTCTATTCACTTTAGAAATGAAGAGAGCTACAGTACCCAGGACAAGCTGTGACAGCATCAAAAGATGAGCAGAAACGCAACACAGGTTTTCTCAAACCATTAACTTCCCCTTTCACTCTTCCCCCAGAGTGATTAATATGCTTGACATTGCCGATCTTGCAAATTCTTGTCCACCATCATCTTTTGTTAGAAAGAAGGAAGTCTAATATTGTGTTACTTTTAACAAGGCCCTTGTACCGGTGTTGGGCTGTTCTGTGTTTGTCAAGCAGATCTTCAGAAAAAAAAACCCTTGTGAATCCTGATAACAGGCTTTGCGTAGCAGACTGAGCTGCATTATTGAGTGTGATTAGTATTCTGCAGCACATCTGTTTATTTCTCCAGGGTGGTGTGAGAAACTACAAAGTGATGTTAAAATTAAAGTCTGGCTTTATTTTCTTCTGAAGAGCTATACAGTGCTGAATATCTCTCTGAATTAGGGAGTCTCTAATACCACATAGGCCCCAAGACACATTTTTTTTTAAAACTAAAATCTGAGTACATTTAGGTACCTTCCACAGCTTCTTGATTCCAGTAGGTTGTCATTAAAAAAAATCTGCAAGCATCCAGCTGAAGATGTATCACTATGTTGCCTCAATTCTAATCTCAGTCTCAGGGCTTGTGCAAGGAAGTCCCTTTTATACGCAAGAACTCATGTTCTGTAATAAATCTTTTTTTTCTTATCAGAAAAAAGAACATCTTTTAACAAGACCAAAGCAACTCATTACCCTCCTTCAAGAGTCCATTTCAACTCCATTTATAAGCCATTGATTTGCTTTACCCTTGTTGCAACATAGGGATTGATTTCTGTTATTAATTACTTTAACTCTCCACCATATTTGAATGACCACCTGCTGGTTAACCAGAAAGAACGTTAGGTTTGACATTTGTTTTTGCCTTTTATGAAAAATTTAACAACAAATGGAAAGGGGGTACTGTCCATATCATAAAACCAAATAAAACATTTTCACTTTTTTTAAACTAGTTCAGATAGGTTACTCTTTGCAATCTTCTAAGACCTTCTTAACACTCTTACAAATGATTTGGCTATACAAACAATGCAATGTACTTTCTTTCCCCCACTGAAGCAGTCAAGATTGCTTTCTTTCTATGTTGCTGGTTAGACAATGTTCTATGTTGCACCTAAAATAAGAAAAGCTGTGCCTATGTGAGATTCACAGTTCACAGTGATTGCTGGCTGTAAAAACGAGGAGGCTAAACAAGGTTTTATGTAAGCAGACTAATATTCTCTGATAAAGAAAAAAAATCACCATGGCATAATGTTTCATTTTGAATGCCGTTCACTCAGAACACTAAAATGCACTACAGTCATTTGGATCAGAAAAAGCCACTTCAGGTCCTATCTATGCACAGAATGCAAACCTCTATGTCCCTTGAATGAACATATTAAAAATCACTAACACTTTTGATGGAATAAGTTTTGAAAAACAGTAACCAATCCTTTATTAATACTTAATTATTAATGAATAAATACAGTGGCATATCAACTGTTAATATAGTACTTACAAACACTTATTAACATTAGCATTATTGACAAGTTGACAGGTGGACAACCTAACAAAACACAACCTATAAAATGTTTTCATTTTTAGAGTCAATATATTACAAAATGATCAGACAGCACAGCTGAGTGATGGCCAAATCCGCACTATATAAGGCACCTGTTCCATTTTTTATATTACAACACACATTATATGAAGTCTACAGATGTAAATGTTAATAACTGGATTTATACAAAGTCTATAAATGGTTAATATACTATGAATTCATTAGCTATTAAGGATTAATAAAGGGTTTATTACTAAACTGTATTATAAATGTTATAGAGTATGCAAATTGTTACTAGAACTCTTTATTTATAAACTTATGCCTATTTTTTTCTATTTTTAGTAAAAAAAAAAGAATAATGTAATGAGCAACGGCGGACATCACCGAAAAGGGCGGAATTGAGAACGAACAACTAAAAAAAAACAACAAAAAAACGACAACCATGAAAAAAAAACAAACAAAAAAAAAAGCAAAAGGAATCCTTCTATCAAGGCTGACCAGCGGTCAGAGGGGAAAGCGCAGGGTGACGTCCAGGCGGAGAAACGTCAACCCAGCTCAAGTGGGGCAGGTATGGAGTTGGTTCGCTTTCACGAGGGACAGCCTTGCAGGGAGGACGGCGACAGCGGTAGAGAACAGAGAGGGAAAAAAATAAAGCGGTCGGTCGTCATAAAAACATTTTATTTTTCTAAACTTTTTTAAGTTGAAGGATTTGAGAAAAGTATATATGTAAAAAAAAAACCTTGAAAAAAAAAGAACAACAAAAAAACGGACAGTCGAGACTTGGGGGGGGGGGGGGGGTTGGGTGTTGTGTCAAGGACTGAAATGGAAGGGGGAGTGCATAGCCTCTCCTGGCGTGAGGATGGTGGGGAGCAGGGGATGTCCCGTCTATGTTTGCACCTATTTAATCATGCAATCCGAAGGCCCTCTTTCAGGACGGGGTATCTCAGGGCCTCTGACGAGTCATATCAGGGATTAGAGCACAAAGAGAAACTGGAGCAAGTGGAGCTGTGGAGCAGTGTAGGGTCTTATTGGAAACTCCTGCTCATCTCAGTGACTGCTGCCCGAGTGGCAGCATGGAGCCCAGGGGCTACTGACAACTGACCACTAGAAATACTCCACCTCAAGAAAGGTGCTGTCAACAAGACACTGTCCCTTGACTTTAGATGAGGGAGACAGCCTGACCACCAGAGGCAGATTCTCCTAGAACTTGCAGAAAAAAGAAAAAAAATAATAGTGAGCAGTACTGCCAACAAAGCTGCGTTTGCCAATGGCTGGCTTTTCAAAAACTTGTTTCTTGGGCACTAGCTCTTTTTTAGCAGCAAATGTGTGGCCCCAATCCCCGTTTGCACTGCTCGGATGTCTGTGATATTAGTAATGGCAAACATGGGCTTCCCACTAGACATGGAGCAGAAACAGTGTTGTACAGGTTCTGTAGTCCTTCCAGCTCCAATAACAGAAAAGCTTGAAGCTGTGAGGCTCCTACATATTTGACCATAGTGTTTATGTTTGACTCAACTGAAATATTTAAAATGTTTTTTTAAAAATCAGTACTGTATCAATAAATATTGATCAAGACATATTAATTTGCTGTGATTGTTAAAGCCTTAGGATGCATTAAAAAGTCCAAATAATTGTATATTTGTGTTCTCCACTTACTTCTGCTAGACATTGTATTAACTGCAGTATTTTAATATACAATGACTTTCAGATCTAGGGAACCACTCCCTACCCATCTTTTATATCATTAGTGATATACTGTAGTGTTAAGATTACAAGCAAAAAGCTTCTTAAGCACTTAGTGTTGATGTCTAACACAATCCTTCTAATGTCAGTCCTGAGGAAATCTCAATTGCTCCAGGGCTTAGCTATGACAGACATCTGTACTAGACAGAAATGCATAGTGACTTACAGTTATATGTTATGTAAGGTTATAGCTCCACAGCAAAAGAAATAGTTTCACAAAACACCCTACTTTTCAGTCAGCATTTGTATTCAGTTCTCCTGTCAGCTCACCTGTATTGGATGGTTTGAGCTGTGATTACAGTGATTTTGCTACCAACTGAGAAATAATTACTGTAACTGATAATATTGAAAGACCCAGACAGTCCCAAGCAGACTGTGGACCAGCTTTGAAATTAAAACCGAAAACGTCCTGTTTCCACATGGAAGCACTCTATCTGCAAGAAAGCTTCAATAATAACATATTGAGACTGGTAAACATGGATTTCAGTGAAATAGCCCCTTTTATATTTCCTTTAAGATTTTACTTAGCTGCAACACAACTGTATATTACAGCTCAGAGTAAGTGTCTAACATTCAGACAGCACCTGGATTTTCGTAAAAGAACTTTATCATGTTCACATTTTTCAGTTTAAATCTTCTCAGTTGTCAACTAAATTCCAAAACATTCAACAGACAGCTATTTGAAAACACATTTTTGTCGTTTTTGTTTGTATGTATGTGACCCAAGTAACAAACTCTCCAGGCAGACCATGCAGAGTATACTGTTGTGAATTAATTTGTTAATTTATTTAGTAAGAAAAAATCTGTTGTTTACCACTCAGCTCACTGTTTCTGGAGACATTTATGGTGATTGATAATATAGAATTTCCTCAGGCATAGTTGTCCAAAAACAAATGGTATGCAAACTTTATTTATTTATCCATCCTTTTTTTGGTAGCTGTAAAGTGTAATACACCATAACAAATTATAAGCAGGCTACAATTTAAGAGAATTGATGTTGTCTGCTTGTCTCTTTGGGATTTTCACTGAAGTTCAGTCATTCATCTTCCTCTTTTGCCCAGTACAGCAAGAAATGAAATGTGGTATAAGACAGGCACCACTTTAATTAAGGGTTTGCGAACAAAGTCTCATTAGAGTGTGATACCTTTTCAATAAATTTTGCTTCTCAGTAAGATTCCCATATATTTAAATGTTATATTATAACATGCCAGTAAGCATGGTACAAAGTCAGTTATAATTTCTGAATGCTGCATTAATGGACTCTAATCCTTTCTATTTGTGATTTGCAAGCCCTCAGGACATCTTTTACCTTAATAATCCAAGTTGTGGTGATATAAACCTTGATTTTTGGACAGGACCTTACATGTTGTAACCTTTTGAGAGATTTTTTATGACTAGTGTTGCATCTTTGCTGTTTTTTTTTTCTACGTTCCGCTACTGAATGTACTTGAAACTCTTGGAAATTTTTATGTAAAAGTTGTTTTTTTTAAACAGTGTTCTATAAATGTATGTAAATGAGAAACCTTAACTCTAGTACACCGAATGTTGTTTTGGAAGACGAAAAATGAGGTGCTGCTGGTAAAAGTCAGTCTTTGACTTTAGAAATCTTCGGGGAATACTTTTTGCTTTTCCTCTAACAGAACACAAGAACGCAAGCCTGAGATTCCAAACTCTTTGTGTAGCTTCACAAGGAAATAAAATCATCATTATTAAGAAAATCTGTGGAAAGCATTTAAATTTAACAGGTAATAGAGTTGTGTATGGGATGTAAGCTGAAATATAGATTTTTCTCTTAAACCAAGATATGATTTTAGAATATAGTATAACTTTTGAGGTCTCTCAGCAAGAGGCTGTAGTCTTAAATGATTAAAATAAAATCTAAACCTTTAAACATTGTAGGGATGAAAACTTATTTTTTTTAGATATTTATCTAGATGATGTCTTTAGGCCTAGGTTTTTCATCATTATGGTCCATGAAAAGTTAAAATCACGCTGATCTTTTTTCTTATTTCCCCTCAAGTTATTTCTACTCATTACCCACTTGCTATGATGAGGTATGCTCATGAGGCACTAGTGTCACTGGAGTGAAACTGTATTGATGTGCCTAAATCTGGAGCAAAGGAAACTAGAAAAATCTTTTGCTTAATTAAGTCTAATTTCGTACAATAAATTGAGTACTTTTAACTTATTATTAGACTTAAATATTGTGATTTATCTCAATTAGATCTTTGAACCTCAAACAAAAGCCTAAAAGCATGTCATTCTGTTAACAGAGAGTGAATCCTGATGGTCCTTTCAGACTAAGCCTGGCATGTTGAAATGTTAATATACAGTGCATATATATACAGTATGTGTTTGTGTCTATATATACAGACACACAGAAGTTTTTTTTTTCCTGCTTTGATGTGTCGTGTACATACTTATAATATACAGGCTTTCACATACTGTCAGAAAAGTAAATTTGACTGCCGCTTCCCAGTAAAAAGTCTTCCCCTCTCCACGTCAAGCAGCTTCATTGATGCCATTGCTGCTGGAATAAGCGAAGAGTTTCTGTTTTAAACAGACGCCAAATTTCTCTGCCCAAAATTTTAGAATTTTAGAAGGCAGAGAGCTGTAGGGAGCAATGTGTCAGCAATGTAAATACATGCCTGAATTATTTTGTTTACAGAAGCTGCTAAGTAAGTTTAGCGTTCCCAAACTTCCCACAGAGATGGTACAAAAGCCGATCGGTTTGTAATGAGCTTCCTGTGTCCACGCTTTTTATACAATGCATTTGGTGTGAAAAAGCACCTCTTTTTTTGCGTTCATCTTCGTCTTCTCTCCTGTTCCCCCCTCCCCCTCCCGAGGGTGGTGGCTGGTGTAGCAAATTAGCAGGCTGTCCCCGTGAAAGACGACCCTCCCGTTCCGTTCGTGTGCGCTTACAGAACTGACTCCTTTTTTGTATTCCAACTGTACATAAAACCCTTTTCTCCATCTCCTTTACCCTCTGTACTCTTGTATTATAAAAAAAAACATTCTCCATGTGCTTCACTGTCTCTTCGCGACAAAAAAAATTTCTTTCTGGTTTTTTTTTTGCAACTGTCCCGAAACAATACAAATTTAAAAAGATATATTTAAAAATATAAAGAAAACTCCTGCTGTTCTGGCTCTGTACTCTAAACTTTGCCTTTGTTTCTTCTCATTCTGTATGCTTCTAATGTGCTTTAAATGAACAGTACTATTTATTATATAATTATATTATTTATTATTAATATTATTATTAATAAACATTTCTTTCTTCAACAAGAATCTGTGATCTTTTTGACGTATTGTAAGTTGCTTTGTGTTATTTATTTTTTTCTGGGAGGGTGGGGGGGTACTGTTAATTCATAATTGAAATGCCATTTCTTTCCTTACTGAACTCAAGGTGTTACTGCTGTAGACTATCAGCGACATGATGCTGTTTTATTGGCACCAGATAGTGGAATAATGGAGCTAATGGAGAAGTGCTGCTGTGTTTTTTTTGTACTTTTCTAGTTTGGTTTTGGAGCAGTATGGTGGCACAGCGGTTAGCATCGATGCCTGGGGTAGCGGAGCTAGTTTGTCCGTGGCGACGCCATCGCCCTCCCTGCATGTAGCAGGGACCTTGGCAGCCTGGGCTGAGGGACGTCTCCTTTAGCTCATGCGGTTTGTTCCCTGCTGCGCTACGCCAGAGACCCAGGTTCACGCCGCAGGTGTTGAGGGGTGAAGCGGCGGAGGGCACGAGGGTCACACTTGCAGCTGGGGCCCTGGGTTCAGTTCCATGTATGGGATGTGTCTGTGTGGAATTCGTATGTTCTCCCTCTGTTAGCATTGGTTTTCTTCTGGTGCTCTGCTTTCCTCCCATAGTCCAAAGATAGACTGATAGATAGATTCATTGGTTTCTGGGAAAGTTGGCTCATCTAAACTGAAATCATCCTCAGATATATTTTCTCTGTTAGGCCACCTCTCCACCCTGTTTTTGTCCGTGCTTTGGATGAAGGACTGAAGCAGCTCTCACTGAGGACCCTGCTCACTCACAGACACCTGAAAAGCCAAACAGGTTGCTGTTTTGTGGTCAGCTGAGGATACTTCGGCTGCCTGCAAACCCAGTAACCTTCAACTATTTATATGCCACTTCTTGGGCGAGTCTAGTCACAGTGAGTGACAGTGTAGATTTTAAACTAGAAATCCCTCAATCAGTGTACAGCTAGAGACCTTCATTATAAGTCTGTTTTTATGAATTAAACCGCATAGGAAATCTAAGCATATCTCTTTGTCACAAGAAATTGCGTAAAGGTAGGTCACATCTTAAAATCTAAAACATTTGAACATTTATTTCTGGTGCCTTTTAAGTTCAAGAAAATGGTTTCATTCAAAATCAATCGATCAACAGCAGTCGGAAGAAAGAGTGATGATGACGTTCAGGTTTTTGTTTATTTTCATTAAAACACATCAATCACACCAGTTAAAGAAAAGATTGGGAAGTGTCTGAAAAGGGAAAAGAAAGTGTTGTTAAAGGACCAATAGCAACAGCAAAATCAAATGCAGAATTTCATCAAACATGTAAGGAGATGATACACGGTATTTTTTTGCATACACCCCTTCAAAGTCTTTACTGGTTTACAGCAAGAGCTGAGGGGCTGGACCTGCATTAGAGAAGATGGTGTTTGGTGCCAATTTGTCTTCTTTCCCTCGGGACACAAGACGGAGTGCATCTGTCTGTCTAACGGACGATCATTTACCTAAACAAAACAAACAAAGCATCGATTTCCCCCTGCCCTAAAAAATGAGGATGTTTGCCATGTAACAAACAGCTCTTCATTGTTTAAAACATTGATTCCAAGCCCTTCCACTTTGTCATTCACCCTGCCCCAACCCCCATATTATGGATAGGCTTGAGCTGTGGTACCCATTACCAGAGAACAAAGCCTCCAGACACAGCAACCACAATGGTGCAGGAACAGAGCTGGGGGTTTACAACAGAAGACGCTGTTACTGTGTGCTGAGGTAAGTGCACCCAGAGGTAAGCTGTGGGAACCTGCAAGCACAAGCACAGCATCAGAAAATATTTGAAATGGCATTGGGTTTTTTTTTCCTGAAAGCAGGTAGCATAAAACAGGGTAACTATATTCCCAGCAGTAAATTACTAGGCCACCTGCGACTCTTACTGTAACCAAGCAGGCTGGCCAGACTCACTTCAGTGAATGAGTACACCTTCATATACAGTAGTTCAGGTGGGTACAGTAGCTGCGTCAGCATGCGTAGGCTGCAAATTAACAAGTAATAGGTTTATTCCATGCTGAAAAGAGAGGAAAAAAAACACAAGCATTAGTTTCCTGGAAAATTGTTTTAGAAGTCTCTGAGTGTTACTCTGGGTGGTATCAGAGTCAAAAGAATAGGTATTACATTTTAGGCGAAATCCTGTAGGAATGATATTATGTCGACGACATCTGTGAAGGAATAGAAGGTGGTTAGAAAGCCTGGTCTTGGAACAGATCGCTGTGAAGAGACGGAATGCTGGTGGACCAGGGAGGAAGAGAAGGTATGACGAAGAGATCTAGAAAAAGATTTGGAGGAAGGCATAGTGGGTCGCAGCAGGTGTAGGCTGTAGTAGTTCAGGTGGGTAGCTGCGTCAGCATGTGTAGGCTGCAAATGAACAAGTAATAGGTTTATTCCATGCTGAAATGGGTGAATTCAATGCTCTTTTCATCATGGAATAAAACCTATTACTTGTTCATACACAGTATTTCCATTGTCCAAGCCTAACACCTCATAAAGTTTGTCCAGAAGTAGCTTACAGCTACTAACACCATAAACCTTACTGGATTAACCAGTTTTTCTAACCCTAGTGCACTTACACTTGCTACCGTTTGCCCCACAAAGCTGCACCGCCACAGGAAGAAAGAACAGCATTCATCAGTTCTTTCTAACTAAACCAGATTAACCATCTCGCACTTTATTAGATGAATTTCCATTACTGGCACCAGCCACACCTGGCAAGCAGTCAGGGCAATGAATGGATTCTACAGTCTGATATGATAATTAGCTTGACAAGACTAAATAGGCTTTGATGGGGAACATCTTTGCTTTCTGCTTAGTGCAAGAGTGTAAGATTGCCAGAGAAAATTGCGACGCCCGTGTCACTGATGGTCAGTATTAGCATATCATTCTGTTTGATAAGTCATGCCCAGTAATTCCTAGTGTCTTGGCTACAGGAAGCATCAGGGGATGATCCCTGCTCCTTAACACTGATATAACATGGGCTTTCCCAGGCTGATCGCAGATGACTGCCAAATGAAAGTTGTGTGTGTCTAATTGTGCTCATGCTGAAACACAAACTGTTGAAAGGTTACAAGCGCAGTCACTTCTCTCTGCCTTTTACAGATACACATGGGGGCGTGGGGGTTGGCGAAGGTGTTTGAATTCCAAAACAGCTAAAACAAAGGCAAAACAAGACTAAAAATGGCATCCCTAAGGAAGAAGCTATTAAGACGCCATGCAGGCCTGGGTGAAATGTAATGCTTGTGTTAATTACACATGGATATAGCATGTTACAACAAGACTATCGTTTCATCGCTGTTCCATGTGAAAAGAAAATTTGGCAACGCATTAATAATAATCACTGGTGCGGTAAATTAATTTTGGATTGCTTTTCTGGGTTAGTACAAAATTGTTTTGTTGAGGGGAAAAAAGAGATTAAGGTTTTAATTATACTTGGTAATTCACGCCACGGAATAAATCCCCTTTAAAATTTGTCACTTTTGAAGCAGCGGTGCCTCACATGTCTCATAGTAGGGTTATTAAGAGATAGCGGAGGCAGCCGTCTCCATTTTTCATTTTTAAAACTGCAGTGCCCCCCGCTCATGAACAATTTAATACGTAAATGCATTTCCTTTTTGTCAAAACAGCACATTAATCAATATACTGTCATTGTAGCTGGGGTAAAGGCCGTGTTTGACAGAAGCTATGTTTGTAAAGGAAAAACATTCCATTACCTTTTCATTCCATGGTTGTTTTCAGACATTGTGTCCCTTTTACCTGCAACGTACAAATAGCCCTCTTGAACCATCAAGTCCAAGTTAAAGTTCTTTGCTTTAAAATTAATTGTACAGCAACTATTACTGCAGGGTTATGTCTGCATCTAAAGGCTTTGGATCCTAAATGTATCTGACCCCCAGTAATATGTAAAGGAACTTAAATGTAGTTGTAAGCTACTTGTCATTATTCTGATTCGTTCCCCTTTGTATGTTTTGATAAGGTATGCATTTTCAAGAAAGGTAACCCAAGCACACAATTTGGTGCCACATTTATTTTGTTGTTGATTATTTGCTGTATTTTAACATGCGGCTGCAACCACCTTTAACTGCATGGTTTTCTTGTGTGGTTTTCTTGAACTCCAGAATCCATTAGACTTCAAACTAAAACATAATGTTCACAATTGTTTCTGTGGTGAACCTTGGGTGCAAAATTAAATTTTGGTCACACTTCAAGCTTAGTGTTTGTTCAATAATTATTTTTGTTGTTGTCGTCGATTAAGAGTTTAATGTTAATAACTGTGGAGCATGGAAGGAATAAACGCCACAAAACTACTGATAATTATTGCTGACACCGTCTGTCAGCGTTTTATTAATTTCTGAGACACGTAAATGTGAAAATTATGCCGGAACCTTATAAGTTAACCTGATTTTTTTTCTTCACCCTCTCGCCCAATTGTTTGAATAATTATAAAATCAATAGGAAAGTCATTTGAGATGAGGACATGGAGAGGGGAGTGAATATAAAAAGGAAAATAATTGAGACGCTGAGAAAGGAAAGGGACTTGCTCTCTGAGCCAGGCTGGATTAGTCACACAAACATGCGTAAATATTTGTGTTCAGCTCAAAAGGCTTTTGTGAGTGCATGGGAGTGAATTCACCTGACAACCCTTCTCTGCCACTGCCTCCTCCCCCACCCACCCATGCACAGAGCTCATTACATGCAGGTCATCAGATAGCAAATTGAGGCTAAGAGATCTCTAATCCGCGCTGTGACTTAAAGTCACCTCCAAACGCGCAACATCAAACGCGCCCGGCACAAGCGCAAACACAAGTAAGGATCTGTGTGTGCCCAGACACAATCTCCAAGCCCACAGCAAACATGCCGCCTGACTTGAAAATGAAAGACACTTGCTCGCAATGAATTTACATCTTAAGTATTTCTCATGTCACCCCTCCCCCTCTTTCTTTTCTCCGTGAAGATCGTTTACATCTTACTCTCTTTCCTGCTCCCCCACAGAACTACACAGAACATAGCCAGAAGGCTGTTTGGATATTAAAATACGTGAGGAGAAAATCCATAGGGGTGACCTCCTTGCTGGAGTTAATGGCCAGTGTCTCAGCACACCTAAATACTACAGCTAGGACACACCCCTTTTATCCTCTAATTTGAAAAGTAATCTTTGGCTTCCCTGAGAACAAACTTCAGAAGGGGATTTCAATGTGCTCGGAGGTCCAGGAGAATCTTCAGTCTAATAACCCAGATGTCTTGTTTTTCGAAAAGGAACTGCAGCTTTGGAAAAAAAAACAGCTTTATTTATTTTTTTAAAAGAACATAGCCTGTACAGGACAGAATAAAAGCACAGGCCTTAAAACTGCACACTTTCTCTGTTAAAAAAATGCATCCACTTTAACAGTGTGAAACCTCTTGTAATAGAACTGTTCCACTGAACAAATTGTAATGTTGCCTCTTAATTACCAACAAAAAAAAAGCAAAAGCCTAATCAACAGCATTAATGAAGATTAAGAGCTATAAGACTGGGCAAACACACGCACACATCAATACGTGTTACAAAATACATGAGTGTGTGCACGTTCCGAGAGTATAATCCTGGACTCAGGGCTGTTTGACAGTCCACTGAGATCTACCATGGCTATGGGCCCCTGTGACTATTGGCCCCATTTACACTCTGCTTTAAGGGACGGTTCTGTGTAAAGGAGGCGATTTATCTAAGTCTGGTTCAATAAAACAAAAGTTGGCATTTGCAAAACCCTTCCAGACTGTTTTAAAGTGTTAGAAAGCTGTAGCAGATTGGGTAGCTGATGCATGGCATCATCTGTTTTTTCCCTGGATTTAATTTCTGCTCCTTTCTCATCCCATTGAGTGGATTATCTGAGACTTTTATTTCTGCTGAGAATGTTACGAGCTATTCTACCTAATCATGCCATGCCAGTAAAAAAATAAAAATACAAATGCAAGTAAAACAACAAACTTGTCTCATTTGACAGTAAACCTTCTACCCAGAAGACACACACACAGATACTCCAGCTTTTCTATCTCCTCTCGCTGACATAGATACCTGAGCTTTAAGAAAGTTGCCCTACACTGATGTATTTGTGTGCGCTCTCTTTCGTGACTGGTGTTGTGTCACTAAATGTGTGGAACTCATTTAAACGCAGCAAGCTTCTAGATAGCCCATGTCTTTAAATATAGAGCACAAGCAGGACCAACCACTTTAAGAGCAGACAGGAGAGCTTCATTTCCAAATTGGCTGGCTGTAGAGCCAGCAACAGGGAAGGAGCAGATCCAGTCTTTGCTGTGTAGAGTGCACCCCCAGCATGGGATCCTGGGCTTTAATGACACGCATGTAAATCTGGAGTTAATAGCAGTTCTGTCCTGGGAGAGAAGCACGCCATTGGCATGTGTTTGACAAAAAATGAATGTGTAAAGCGATTAATTACACTGCTGCAGTGACAGCTGGAGAATGCATCCCTGATAAGGTTATTTGTAGTGAATTTTTTAAAGCTGTTAGTTTGCCACGGAGAGAATTGCAATAATGGGAGAATTAAGTAAGTATGGTACACTTTGTTTTAACCTCTCCGTGACCCGGTTTCAGTGCCACAACTTAAGACAACAGTGTGTTCCAAAATCAAATTAAAAATGGGATTTTTTTCCTTCAGCATATTTGGATTTGCTCTTTTTCTGCTTTTATACCGTCTCTGTTGTATTCTCTTAATTTGTCATCAACCCTCTTTTTTGTAGTATGGCCTGTATCACACGGAGGCGCGTGAGGACTCACCCCTCCGCCAAAACAGAAGACCCCAGACCCCACACATACTGTATGTCTTTGTAAAACAACACCTGCTGTAGTGTTTCTGGTTAGCTGCCTCAAACTGTTCAACAAAAGTCAGATAGCAGCTATCAGGACATTCCTGTCTCGCACACGTTTTCACATTCACGTTTCATAAATTAAGAAGGTTATAAGGTTTGAAAGGTGGGGGAAAATTGTACCACATAATCAGTGTGTATTTAAATTTCAATTGCTCTTCTGAAAATAAATATATAGTACATGTAAAATTAATTTAAATAGAATCAAAACTGTATTTTTATTGTAATTTAGTATTAAAATGTAATTTAAAATTATAAATAATTTGTAATATAATCCATAATGCCATCATTAAGAATAGAATCAAAGATTGGTGTGAACACACAAGAAACATTGACTGTACAGTCTTAGGGAGAGGGGCTGCAGGATTTTTCATTTTTCATGAGCGTCAGGTAATTTATATCTGTGCGATTAGGGCCCCCAGAGGCAGGGAAGTTCAGCAGCAGATATATTAATTTTCTCAAAATGAGCCTTTATTGTTTGCAGGGCTGGTGTCAGAGCTGCATGGGGGGGGACTAGGGGATACTGAACTCATAGCATTTCTCCACGCTCTGCTGAACCTCTCCAGAACCCGATCCAAAAAAGGAGGCACTTATGGTCGTATTGCCCACACGCATCCAGACATGCATCCCGGAGTACTGTCCTCTGCGTGACACTGTTCTTCTTCTTCGAGGGCTCTTCTGGGTAGAAGAATCTGGCACTTTTCTTTGGGGCTCCTGTTATTCAGAGCTTTACTAGCTGATCAATGTCTATGAAAAGGACTCTAGCTCAATCACGTCATAGACATTGCTAGTTTCTTGTAACCCACCTAGCGCCTGTCCAACAGTGGACTGTTACACGTAGACTTGGGTAATCCAGGATTAGTGTAACAACAAATTAGAACACTGTCTTGTTAACCACGAAAATTGCTGACTGGGCTGAATGGCTTCCTCTCGTTTGTAACTGTTATTATGTTCATTGGGCAGAAACAAGCTTCCAAACATTACACAAGACTTTGTCATTGATCATCAGAGCCTATACATTCCTCCTTTTGATCCAAGTTACAATAGTTAAAATGGAGCATGTAATACGGACTGGTAGTATATCACAAGCCCACCATTCTGTCCACAAATTCATAAAACTCCACAACCCCCTTCAACCTCTACTCTACCCCAGGTAGCATTTGCATCTCCATTCAGGAGCTGTATGGCCTGACAAGTGGCACAGCTTGGATACGAACCAGCAGATCCCAAGCATGAAAAACCCAGATGGAGACTTCAACTTCATGACTCACTCAGGAGACCCTATCCTTTCTAATTTCATGGATGTGTAGGGTTATTGCACAACAATTTTCAGTTTGAAGTGTTTCAAAATTCTCTAGATGGGCCCTAAAAGCATCGTACTTGAAAAAAATAGACCCCACTGACAGCTAACTGGAACAGTATGGGCATTTGCCAGCGGGCTGCTTCGCGTATTTAATTCTTTAATTATTTAGTGTAATTAAGTTAGAAACTTTCACCATTAAACCAGAACTTCAGCATCTGTTCTTGGAAGGAAAAATGCTACGACTGTGGAATGGCCATGGTGCTCATAGGGCTGCTTTTGATAGAGTTTAATTACAAAAGAAAAGAATGTCTGAAATAATCCTAATAAATCTTTAATGTCCCAATTAATGAACTATATTAAAAACCCAAGAGAAAAGACCAAGCGTAGACAGACAAAGGCATCTGGAGCTTGTACACATTAAAAGCCTATTGTGCAATTTAACACCCATAAAAGCTGCATTAAAAAATTGAAGTGTACATACAGTACCCTCTTTACACATCCCCGCTGTATGCTTATAGTCCCTCACTAGGCCTGTGACCACAGCGTAACAGGTAATAAATGTTTTTATGATATTTAGTCACCAGAGAGTCACCCCCTCACTCCCTAGGCACCTAAACTCTAATAGAAGACAATTAAAACTGAATCATTGCATGAGACAGAAAAATGCTAGAAAGGATCTTGGAGATCCCTCAGTGAGAGGGTGGAAAAATATTTCAGAATGTAAACTTTTGTTAATTCGGATGATAAGGTAGAGTCAAATCTGTGGATTATTAAAGATTTTAATAAAGGAAGAGACAAAACAGACTGATCCCCCCGATGCCCATATTTTGTAATTTAATTATTTTGTGCAAAAAGAAACTTTTAATCGTTCTTTTTTTTCTAAGGCTTTAAAAGTGTACTCCCTCGAGGCGTTGGGGAGTTTAAGGCATGTGTATTAATGTTTAATACTTCCAAGAAGGAAGCTGATTATTTTTTCATGGTGTTTTGCTGGAGAATAAGTGGCGACACTGCCATTGTCTTGGCAAGTGTAAGTGGGAACAGGGGCTGCTGTGGCTGACTATAGGGAGACATTCGCAGGCCCTGCAGGTCAAAGGTCGCGCGCTCAAAGCCGGAACACATTGGCATTTCCTGAGTAATTGCTCGGAAGACACCACAACAAACACAGCTTAAGCAATCTGCACTTCAAGAGCCCCTGGATGGTTTTTCATTTTCTCTTAATATGAAGAAATGCACAATAAAATATAATATTTTACCGATATTGCATACTGCTGCATAATTAAAGGCAGTGCTCAGACAGTAATTTGCAGCATCAAGCGGCCAGCTCTACAGCAGGCTCTATTCCTGAGCTTCCCTTCGCATTGCGTAATGGTTCTGCGCGGAGATCAGAGCGCGAGCGAAACAACGGAAACCTCTGGGGCCCGCAAGCAGCAAACCTGATTAAAACTATCTTGTTATTTTAAAGCACACAAAAGGCCTCCAATTCAGCTAAATCCGAGAAAAGGAGCCAAGCTTGCAATTCAATCTAAAGGGATTTTTTTTTGCTCTCTTCCTTTTTTTTTTACAAGGTTAGAACAATAAAATGAGCACTTTCACCAGGCTCCCCCAGCATAAATGTGTCTTGATCAGTCTGGCCACAGACATAGATCACCCAAACGCTTTATAAGCATTTTGAATGTCTTCCCTTCTTCTTGGCCAAGACAGAAGCGTGAACGTACTGTAGTACACAAACAGTATGGCTGGGAGACAAAATCCTTAATATTCCTTTTCTAAGGGCTGGACCATAGGATGCAGTTTTGAATCTTGTAAACAACAGGGCATTTCTGTAGTATACCAAATTTATACACTAATACAAATAACATAAGTGTGCCAAGACCTTCATTCCACTGTTTACTAGATGATAACGTATGTATTTCTTACATACACGTTTCAGATTCGTTGGTCACTTGGCTGAAAGTCATGAGCGGTGTTCATTTCTCCCTCTTCGTCTCAATACTTGGGTAACATCTGCCTGCAACTTTGGTATCTGAAGACTCTCCTTAGATTCAATACAGAACAAGGTGTTAAAAACACAAATACCAGGGGTATTACTATTGGGTGCTGTGTGGAGTCCAAAGACATACTGGTAGGTTAACTGCCTTCTGGGAAGACTGACACTGGTGTGTCTGTGTGTGCCTTGTGATTGACTGGTGTCCTGTCCGGGGTATATCCTGCCTTGCCCCTGTTGTATGCCTGGACAGGCTCCCCTGAGACCCAGTACTGGATAAAGCAGTTAGAACAGGGATTATATGAACTGTATAGCAGTTTGTTTTGGATAGTGTTCTAAACTGACATTCACATATACATGAGGCTATAATAATTGCAGACAAAAATACAGGCACCTTGTACTTGAAATGATTGTTAACTGAAATCAACTGTTTATTTCAATGTCTTAACTACCACTTGCTAAAATGAGTGTAAAATAAAATTAAAAGATGTGTCATTGACAAATAGATGTAGTATAACCCTCTAAACGATTCTAAAATTGCAGAAAAATGTTGCAATGCAAATTACCTACAATTGTGTCTGCAATTCTGTATATGTATTTATAGAATTTGAATTATCCTGTGGAAAACCAAATCGTTTGTATTTACACAGGTCTCAAAACAGCAAACCTTCTGCGTGTACAGATGCCAGCCTGTGGCCCACACATCTTTTTTCTTTGAGCAGCTGGAGTTCAATCTTTAATGTACAATAAACCGTAATGAAAATGAAATCTACAGGAATACATTTTAAAAAATGCCATGATACATTTTAGTACATTCCAGATTAAAAATTAATATTGCCAGTAGGCTTTAGACACAGATTATTTATAATATATCGGCATATGCTAATAAATATGCCGCAACATATTCAAAGTTCGTTTCAAATTAAAAATTGATATTGCTGGTGGCCTTCATGTACAGAATATGTATCTTGCACCTTGATAGCTATACTTCACAATGCTAGACACCCCAGGGTTTCAAACCAAGAAGGAAACCTGCTTTTCACTGTCACTCAGCTAAGAGAGGTCATTTAGATTTTAGTGCTGATTCGGTTGTAAATTTTTCAATGTTTTATAATTCCTTGAACAACTGGGCTGCAAGGGGTTGTCTTTGATCATGTATGTCACCTGAACTAATTGTTGTTTCTTGTCTTCTTTCTGTTCTCTTGAGCACACTCTGTAAGACATTTTGATTTATTTCTAGCTCTCGCTAAAGAAATGCATGCATTTTCAGTTTCTATAAACGGTTAGCTTTACTAGCATCATAAATGTTTTAGGAAAAATTCCATTGTTTCCTTTTCAGAATGCTGTGTGTTTCATCTCTTTGGATAACCAGTGTAACCAGTGAATAATATATCTACAGTAGGATCTCCAGCATAAACTTTTCTACTGATGTAAGAGTCACATCACATCACATGTGTCATATTTATGATTCATGATCTTTCAGGTGTAAAGGTAATTAACTTGTACAGGCAGATCAAATATCTGTAAAATGCACAAAAATAGCAGTTAAAATGCAGAAAAAAGAAAATTTAGAATAAGGTCTTACTTTGTTTCCTGTTCAAAAAGAATGAAAATATGCATCCCTCATATGAAGAACTTTTAAAAAGAAAACTATTTTCAATGGAAGTATTCCTATCGACAAAAATTAATGTGCACTGTACTATGGTGCTAGACCTACTTATCCATCTTTTCTAAATTTAATCAATGATGAAGAGTAAGTCATATATTAAAAAGAGAAATCATTCTCCAAACAATAAAATACAGCGCTCATGCTAGATTGTGAAATTCTTTGTTGAAAAAGCTCCGCATTATGAGACAGTTTGTCTCCAAGAGCCACAGGCAAGCCTGCCCTCATGTGGACACTGTGGTATAGTCCTGAGATGAAAATCCTACTATTGGAGGCATATCCCTTGACCACTTAAGGAAGTGATGTTTCAAATCACGATCTGCTGAACAAATTTAAAAAGTGAAGCTCAGGCTACCTCAGTGTCCTCCTTATATATTTGGGAAAAAAAACCCATAAATACTCGCTTCAATCTTATATCTGCAGGAATCATAGCTCATATTTAAAACAATAATGGTTTAATAATGGGAGTAATAACAATAACTATAATAAAAAACTTTATTCTTTATTTTATATAGCACCTTCAAAAGCAGCATCTCAAAGCCCTTTACAGTTAGTTACAAAATTACAAAAATAACCATATGAGAAAAAGAAAGTGATGTGAAGTGGAGCAGGAGATACATATTGATTAGACAATACAGCAGACACAGACACAAATAAAATAAAAGCTTTTCTGAAAAGAATGAAGTTTTTGAGTTTAGTTTTAAATGCACTCAGGGAAGGTGACTGACTGATATCCTTGGGGATAGAATTCCAGAGCTTTGGGGCATAACAGGAGAAGGACCTGCCCTGTCACCCATAGAGTGCAAAAGAGCTTGGGGGACATAATGTATAGCAATAGTCAGATAGGTACCAAGGTGTGAGGCTTAAACTGTAGGTGAGCATGAGGATTTTGTCAACACGAAACCTGATAGGAAGCCAGTGCAAAGACAGGGGTGATCTGATTGCTTCCAGGCAACCCGGTCAGAATTTTGGTTTCTGAATTCAGAACATATTGGAGATTGTTCCGTGTGGAACTATAGCAGATACCCCACTGAGCGGGGTTTTGAAGTAATCAATTTTAAAAAAGACAATTGTGTTGACCAGCTTTTCTGCTGCAGTTAAACACAACATGGGAGGTAGTCTGGGGATATTTCGGAGATAGAAGAATGATGATTTTACAATATTCTGCACCTGAGGGTCAAAAGGTAATCCAGGATGAAATATCACCCCTAAATTAGCTTCTCCAAAATTCACAGCAGGTTAAGAAATTTTATATTAGACATTTATATACTGTAGGTATAAAGGAGAATATAGTTAGTATATTAACAAAAAAGTACAGAAGAGCTCGTAGCTTGACCCCATCAGATTTCAGAAGCTAAGCAAAGCAGGCCCTGGTTAATACTGGCTTAGACACCAGGAGAACGGAGACCTGTAGGTGGCGCTCTTTCCCCATGACCACAATTTCCAATGGTGATCTGGGACATTGTGCTGTCCTTGAGTAACCTGAGGTCCTGACAACTTCATTATAGATCCTCAAGAGCTATAATAACAGTGATTTTATTATGTTGTGTACTGAGGCTGCTGTGCATCACCTACATTCAGTGGATCTGTTCCTTTGTGAAAAGCTCTTTGACAAAATGTACAAACACAAGAAATTATTAATGAAGAATACACTGTATGCATACAAAAACTGAATAAATACTGTATACTTAATATTAGAAATGTACCTAGTTGATGGAGCAAATGCGCTGTGCTTGGAATTGCATAATAACTCTGCTCCTAGTACAAGCACACTACAGAAACCTCTGGTGTCCACAAGCGGCAAACCTGATTAAAACCATCTTGTTATTTTAAAGCACACAAAAGGCCTCCTGATTTAACTAAATCTGAGAAGAAGAGCCAAGATTGCACTACAATTTAAGGGCTCTGCATGCACACATACCCACCCACCCCAAATCACACACACAAGTCACACAAATGATGCCAGCTCTTAAATGAATGTGATCAGAACAATGAATCCGAGTTTGTGTTTTCCTTGTATACTAAAATTACACGTTTATTTCCTTAACTTCGGTTCACCTAGCTTTGAGTTACTGTAGGCTCAGATTCTGTTCCGAGTGCCTTTAGTACGTGATCCCTGCGGAAATGAGTATCAACCACTGGCGAGTACCAGAGAGTGAAAACGGGAATGTGGGCAGGAGATGAATTCAGAACAAATCCTACAGAACAGTTTGTAACTGCAATACTTCTTTAATTGCTTTTCATGACTCCCCGAAGAGCAAAATTTTTTTTCATGACAAATAAAAAGCATACAAAATTTTGTACAAACTTTTCGACTTAATAAATTCCCTGTTGATCAAATACATCAATAGCAGTTTTTTTAAGGTGAGACAGTGCTCGCTATTCACGGAGCAGGTCTATCCATCCCTGTTATGAAGCGAAAACACTGCTGTGAGGGCTATATGAGTCTCACTTTCTGCTTCATAACTTTGATATTTCATTGTCTGGTGTGTGTGAAAAGCGAGCACCTTTGTTATTACACGCCTGTGGCTGTTTCTGCCCGTGCTGGCTCAGTGTATTTCAAGGCCAGTCTCCCCCAGTGTGACTCAGATACTGCAAAACCCTCCCTGGTGATGGGCTCCACCAGAAACTCCAGCCAGCAGGGGGCAGTGTCCAGAGCATCTGGCACAGGCAAGTCCACTACACGGTATACTGTAGCATAGGCCCTTCCAATCAGGACTTGTGGCTCCTGTCCAGAGGATGCCTGTGTATTTGGGTCATGAAGTCGCCTCCAGTAGACACGGAAGTGTCTGGCCTGGTTGGCAGGGTATTGCCAATGCAGGGTGGCATTGAAATACAGCTTCTGGACATACCCATCTCCGCTACCAACGCCCCTTCGCCAGACCACCTCACTCAGGGAAGGGTTCCGAACAGGCACAGGAATCGCAGTCAGGTTCTCAACATCCAGAACCTGCAACAGAGAAAGAGAAACAGGAAGCCTCTGTTCGAAGCACGGGTTGAGCGTGAAATAACCCTCTAATTACCTCCTCAACTGGGCTAAAACAATAGACACCAAAATACCACAGAATTACACATGAATGCAACCTTTTGGAGAGCATTTGCATTATCCATATTCTCTTTTGTAGCCTTAGAACTATGACCCCTCAACCTTCTTATTTTATGTCCATGTTTGCATTTTATTTCTTTTTAACTGGGCTATTTAAAAACATTTGCCTTTTTAAATGTCTTCATACAATGTATATGTAAAGAGGCCTTTGTGCCTGTACAACAATAGGACTGCACTGGAGAACCACTACTGTGTCACATATGAAGAACCTGTTGTGCATCCAAACTGGGAGGTCACTCTTACCATGTGGTGTGGGTCAGGGATGTTGCCAGGTGACACGGATGGATTGAATTGCTGTTTCGCAGCAAAGACCGATAATGACAAATGTGTGATTCACTGAAGTACAAAGAACTGCTTCCAGATCACTTGGACAAACAGAGCTTAGGATTTATGACGGCATGATGTTTTATTGAATGGAGATTAATGACTCCACACACTCTCCAAACAGACATGAACAAACAGAAAGGACTACATGGACTTGGACTGTGATGCTCTAGGTAAGCTACAGTACATGGCTGAGCACAAGTGCTGTTTATATCCTTGAAAGACCAGAAATCGGGTTCCTTTGAAAGTGTCTAAACAGTATAGTGGCCTGGGACGTGAGGGAGGGGAGAGATATTTCAGGTTTCTTTCATTTGTACATGTTCCTTTTTTCCTAACACTGTATGTTTTCTTTCTTTCAACTTTTTGTTCAGATTACGGCAGAAAGAAAAGAACACTCTTTCCCTGCCACTCCTTTGCTGCTTCTCGCTTGACTCAGAGAGGAGCTGTGTTGTATGTGATCTTTTTGATGTGGGCTAAACTGAGAGCTCTGAAGTCATCCCACCTGTGACTTATTCTGACTCTGAAGCCCAGTCTCTTATGTCGGAAAGGTGGGCCAAACTGTGTGCACATTTCTTCCTGTAAAAAGAGGCCTGCTGTGAGCACAGAGGATTGATTCCTGTGTTTAAAAGACAGGATTATTTCCTGCTGCTCTGGATTTGGAAGCTCTTTGACATTTTGTCCCCCAGTTAGCAGGATCAGGACTCTCAAATCCAACTTTTGACAGTACTGAGGAATAAAAGAACGATATCACCTTTACAGAAAAGAATACTTACAAACTTCACCCCTCCTCTCTTGTTCATTTCATATTCCTTTAATTACCTTGATCATATACTACTGGAAACTGTTACCTTGCCGCCTTCAAATTTTTATTGTTGGAATCCAGCGCATAGCAAGAACTGCCAGTCAGTTTGAGATGCTAACACAGAAAATTAGGATAAAAGAACAAAACCCCAAAACTAGAGAACTGTGCAAACCCACTGGAAAAGAATCAGCACTCCTCATGGTTTAGAGGTTAAGCTAGTGCTGTATCTTCCTTAGACCTTACAAAGTGCCTACTGACCTTAATCTCTCCGACTCTGCAGACAAAGTATGCCTCCTCCCCCGAGACCTCACGGGACACGTTGATAAAGATGTCCCGTAGCAAGCAGCCTTTCGACTTCACCAGAAAACACCTGGAAAAACACCCCTGGTCAAAATAAGAGCGCAGACTCCCGTTAAAGTTGCTCGCTAGAGTAAGTTTTTGGTCCAGGCATCACAAGTTCACAGGTTCAGACCTTTATTAGTCTGGACTTTGATTGTGCGTGCTGTCTTGGGGTTTTTTTTTTACAATTCACTCCCTGTCGCCTGTGTCCCCTCATTCAGAGGTCAGCTTACCGGGTGACCCAGCCCTCTGAGTCCCTGAGCCCACAGCGGTGCCTGAACTGGCTGACCAAGCTGTCCCCCTCCTGCAGGGGCTGAGGCTGCACGCTGGTGCCTGCAAACACACACGGCACAGGACACTAATTTGCTACTAATACCACAGAATCCGTTTGTAAATCACTCCACAGTCTCTCATGCATCAGAGTTGTTCCTTAATTGTATGAAACTTTATTACGAGCTAGTGAATAATTCTATATGAACAACGAACATTTGCTTTATTTTTTATAACAAAAATTGATAACATCTCTGTTTTCTGTGAACACTTTACTTTCAGGTAAAAAAATAATGTCTCGATCAACTCTATATGCAGTATTTGGAGTTTCAGGCTAGTTCATACCACATGTTTATTAGCACTGCATGTCTATAAGCACGTATATGCTTAGCATGCAAATACGTGCTAGAAATGTTCCAGTGTGCAAGGGTGGATATCTAGAAATATTTGTGTTCCAAAAGCATGAGGCAGTATTGCTAAAGTGTTTAGGATTTCTGGCAAAGGCACAAAACACACTGCTGGATCCATCCCTGCACTTTACAAAGGGTGCTCAGTTCTTACAAATAGACTCAGACTCATTTACATACCAGGTATGTCCTCAATTCCCTGGTATAAACAGACAGGGGCATCAATGGTTTTCAATTCCAAGGCAACTTTAACATGGGGAGATTCTTCTAGCTTGTAGGTAAAGGAGACAAACGTCTTAGCAGGAATTGGAGAATGAAGAGAAAACAGCCTGCATGAGATAAAGATCATTATCAGATTTCGATGAACAGGCAAGTCAGATCTAAGTCATCAAGCTATTTAAGATTTCCCATCTTCTCCCTCATTAGCAGCATACAGTCACTACTTTGCCAGAAAAATCCAGAGAGCTCCTTACAGATGGGATGTGACAGCTTCAAAATGCTAAGAAACTTACAGAGAGCCTGGTACTGGCTGTTTAAATAGTTGTACTTTAGAAACATTAAAATATATGTTTTTCCAGAACTAAAATCCTACCTACACAGTCCAAAGAATCCCTTAACTGAGAACCCCGTGTAGCCCTAACAGAATAAAACGCATTCTGGCAGAGAGAGTGTTTAGCAAAGGAAGATTAAGTTTTGTTTGCTTCTGAATCTTGAGATACCCTGCTATTACGCCCAACACAATGGCAAAATCTGAAACGAGATCTGCACTGATAACATTAGCCGTAAGGATCTAAATTCTCCATGAATGTTGTAAGAATAATCATTTTTTTAATTTGTTCTTCTGTGTAGTAGATCTTCAGGAAAGTCTGCAAGCAGAATGATTTCTAAAAAAAGACAAACTGTCCCTTAAACTGAAGCAGACAGATTTGGGTATGCTATAATAATAATCATAAGAAGAAAAAGAAGAATAGTTTGTATTTGTATAGTTCTTTTTATCCCAAAGAATTCTTGAAGGGTTCAAACATTACAGGAGGAGATCTTACTGCATCCACTAGAGAATTCATTTCTGGCAAAGAAAACGTGATGAACACACCTCACAGCTATATTAGAATGTGTGGAAGGAATCATCCCCTCAATCAATAGGGAACTTCCCCCATTCCAGGCATCTTCAGGGCAGCCCCGAGTCCTCACCCAGCCACCCTCTTCGCCCTCTGAGCTGTGATCAATGAAAAGGGGCTGCACTTCCTGTGCACTCAGATTAAACCAGCTTTTCACTTCCTCCACCTAAAGAAACAAAAAGACCCCAACAATCTACATCCAAGCCAACAAATCAGTTTTTAACACCTAAAGATTACAAAAGAAATGGTTCTAAAGTCTTAACAGGGATTGCAAAGGAACAAGTAAAGGTTTATTCCATGCTAAAAAGAGAAGAAAAGAAACACATTTCGGCTGTGAAGCCTTCTTCGGCCTTCCACACCCAAATAAGGCTCCACAGCTGAAACGTTGCGTTTCTTTTCTTCTCTTTTCAGCATGGAATAAACCTTTACTTGTTCCTTTGCAGCCTATGCATTCTGACACAGCTACCTACTTAAACTACTTAACAGGGATTCTACTCATAATGCAGATGATGAGACATTATAGCATACGAATTCAACCACAGTTGTTCTAGATTCTTTTTGTTTGGTTAGAATTTGATTCTAAAAATACTCCAAAAAAATCTTTGACAGCAGTTAAACATTTACAAGCATTTTTTTGGTGTTTTATTGTGCCACATTTTGCGGCACTGTAACCATATTCAGAGACATAACACTACCAAACCCTAACAAGCTGAAAAAGACAAGAAAATGCTTTAGAAAAGCAAGGTGCAAATCCAACCAACCCCTTCCAGCCTCTCATTTACTAAAATCAAATGCTGGATGTGTCGAACAGACATGGGGACACTGATACGAAACAAGTAAAGATCTTCAATATATTTCCTCAGAGCAGGTAGTGCGCATGATCATTACGTACACAGAGCAGGCCCAGCAAGGACCAGTTCAAGGATCTTTTTTCACAACTGGCCTTGAAGGTCAACAGACAGACAGTGAAATGGGTTCTGTCCTTACCTTTCCTTTGCAGTAAAAGCTCTTTCCAAACCCTTGGCAGAAGGAGGTGACGAAGGGAAGGAGGGAGACGCTGTGAGTGGGCAGGAACTTGGAGAGTAGGCCCCAAAACCTGAGGACAACAACAGAGCAAAACAATATATGATAAGATTTATATGGACATGAGCTTTTATTGTGTGTTTCCGAGAAAAACTAAAAAAAAACTGGAAGGCACAGTATGTCATCTCTTCCTCTAACCCTTGGTATGGAAAACAATGGTGGTAATTTTCAAATGAGACCCACCTCCCCAATACATGTTATCAACTGAAAGAGAATTTTTAAAGATTCTTTGAGGTGATGCAACAGTGTAAGCAGAGTAGGAATGCAATGCAATGGTTTATCAATTCGATCTCATAATGATAAAAATAACCCCGCCAATCACAAACAGTAAACATTCTCATTTTTATATAAATAAGCATTCCCTTAATAACAGTTTTCTGACTGACAGATACTTTTCAATACTTCATGAAAACCTCTGTGAACTATTGGGTTTGGATTTTATGATTGTTGGGTGGGTCAAAGTTTTAATTCAATGGGCCTAAGTCGATATAAAGAAAAGAGAGAGCTGCTGATGTTGTTTTGAACCATTTTGCACTTTTTTCTGCTTTGCTTGGAGTTTTCAAACAACTACTGTCAATTACCCTGAAACGCTAATCCATTTTCATCTCTTATTTATAACAATGTTTAAACTTTGCGCACTAGTAAAAGCTTTTTAAATCATATTACATATCTTTCATTATATAAAAAAACCCTGTCGTTTCTTTAGTTTATGTTATATTGCTTCTTATTCATTCTAGTGGTTCAGTGGCAGAACTCCAAGCCTTGCAATGAAAATAAAGAGATTATGTCTTATTCCTAGTGCCAAGATGAACAGTATAAATCTGTCTTCAGTAAAAAAAAAGATTCAAACAGGCTTTTTTTTACCTTGGCTATTGATAGTTTACATTTCCTAAAGTATAAGCTATAGGCACTTTGTCCTTTGTGTTGTGCTTTTATTGGCCTTAAACTTATAAACAAAATCTTTAAATACTAAAAAGCAATAGAAAATTGTATAATCCCGGCACTGGATTTTTTTTCCCTTTATGGGAAAAGTGATTTACTGCAGACATAAATTCTGTCTTTCTTCAAAGCAGGTAATGCGAGGATCATTGATATCTAGCCACAAAGCAGACGCAGCACTCTCAAGTGGATTTCAGTCTTTTCGCTAGGCTGTGGTAACTCCATGCAGTGGCAAAAGACCAGCTGCTCCTGTAGGAACGAAGAGAGGACAGCTGTCCTGGAGGGCAGGTCTTACTTGTCCTGATTCTGCCGAAACTCTTTCTTCTCATGACACTCGTACACCCACCCCGGAGCAAAGATGGCAGCTGAGAAACCGTGTTTCCTGATCAGCCTGAGGGCCTGGAAGACACACAAGAAAGCAAGTGAAGTGTAGCGCTTTATAACTCAGTTGCCCCACAGAACTGTGCAGAGTGTGTGCAACAGAATTAGTGCTTCAGGGCTGTTAGAACATTGACTGAAAACTAATAATACTGCTTGGGCCTGTGCCTGAATACACCCAGGGGGATTCCTTCATCTCCCTAAGCTATATGGAGGGTGGAATTAGGAAAGTACACAGACTGTGAAGGTCTAGCACGTGATGTTGTTAGGATGCCAAAAGTATCCCACTACTGTATTATGGGAATGCATGCATGTTTTTTTAGAAAAATAAAATCTACAGATTTCAGATATCGATAAAAGGTTTTTGAGTAATTGATGTTTCATGACTGAGGGTGACACTGGAGTAACATAGTGCTTTTATTGCTAAATCACCTCGTTAGTGATAGAGTTTGCGATGGGCACAGATGATAAGGTGATTTAACCTGCTGAATGGCAAGCCTTGCCAAATGCCTTCAGACAGCCGCTGCAACAGCTAGAACATGTCAGTGTGGCAGCCTCTAAGCGGCACAAATGCCTTATAGGCATTGACGTTGATGATGGCCATGCAAGACACTGACCTTGCGGCTTGCATTTACACCCTCCCTTTGATGTTATAGGGACCAAGAGAGACATAGGACCTGAATGCTTCATCCAGCAATGACTTAGTTATTTTGTTGTATATTTTATAGCCAAAATACAATATTCTTATGCTTTTTTTTAGTTTTGGCCCTAGTGTTAGTGTTGTTACGAATGGTGCCAGGCTGTTCTCCTCCACACTAAGCTGAGGGCATCAGCTAAGTACCAACCTGGTTTGTTTCAAACTTCCCGCCAACCACCTCTCCTCGTGCAAACACGTCTACTCCCACGTAGATGTTGGCCATCTGCTTGGCATCACGGGATACCATTGCCTCCAGGTTTGACTCGCTCCAGTTGTAGTTGGTGAAGATGCCATCACATGACTGGAAAAACACCCTTCAGAGACAGATAGAGACCACAGCTCATGATGACCTGTGATTAAGGTGTGATGAAGTACACAATATTATGACGGTTTTATTCCTCTATAAACTATATAATTAAGACCACAAAATAAAACTAGTGATTAGGAACTGTTAGAACATAAAGGTAAAAAGCAAGAGAGATTTTTAGGCCCATCTAAGTCATTTGAAAGCTAGAAGGTAAATGAAAAGAGGCAATCTACGTCCACTACGTGTTCCATTTAGGTACTATGACTTCAGAGAATCACAGTTCAATTTTGTTTTCAGTGGATTTGTGTACCTAAAACAATGATGTCAAATAATAACAGTAGCAAAGTTATTTTTCAAAGCAAGGTTGGTGGTACGTTCATGTAAAGATCGTCGATGGCATTGAAAACGTGCCTGTTCTGATCATTGAGCTCATTCTGCCAGTTGAGCTCCCCATTCTGCAGCACGCTGTCGTACCACAGCACCACACTGCCCTCCACTCGCTGATGCATCTGATCAGTGAGGTAGCGCAGGAAAGCAGGGGTGTTCTTCACCGCAGTCTCCTGCAGACAAACACCAGAGGGAGTCTGTCACGCTGTCCCTGTCACACATGTCAGTGCATCAGAGGGAAAAAAGGGCAATATTTTCACAACGAGCAACAGAGTGAGAAAAGAGGAAGAAGTACAAGGATTCTTGGAAGTGGATTCATTAGTGATGAATTCCGAAGTGTTTTAGCAATCTGACCGTGAGGTCCTTAAGACTGAGTTAAGTCATCACCCTGTGTTTTTGTTTTTTTTGCGGAGAAGACTCTCAGACTTGGCCACTCACACTCAGAGGGTTCTCTATGTTGATCAGCCAGCCATCGAAGCCGTAGTGGTGTGCGATCTGCACCAGTTTGTCGGCTACTGAGCGGTAAGGCTCCTCTCCAGCCAAGAAAGTCTCGCATATCTTGCTCCCATCATCCCACTCAGTGATGAAAGTACCTGAAAGACAAAGACTCAAACAATTGCCTTGGAATCAGTTTCAATCAATGTCTTGTGTGCAGGACTTGCATGCTTGGTTAGGCTCTGGCAAACAGCCTTTGCTAAATGAAAAGAAACCCTGACAAGCCAAAGCAGTAGCTTTTAAAATCTGAGCAAAAATAACCAATATCAGTGCTGCCCGATGTAAAGGCCACTTCCAATCCATTACAATCCCCCTTGAATATTTAATATTTCCAAAGCAATCGAGTTACCTTAGGGAGTATATGTTGAACAGCTCTAAGCTAAACAGGACTTGTATGCCAGAGAAACCGTACCCACAGACACGTGATGACAAAAATCGGCTATGCACACTTCTCAAACGATACCCAGATTAGCCAAAATCTGCCAAAGAATGCAATTAAACTTCCAATTGCTCACCAAGGACAGAGACACCATGTTTGTGGGCAGCATTGGTCCAGGACACAGGAGGGATGGTGACCGGGTAGTGGCTGAAGTAGACGAAGATGTCGATGTATTCCCAATGATAAAAGGCATAGACTGTTTCAGCTTCTGCTCCCTGGATAAACCTGTGATACGAGGACAGGATCAGGTTACAGAACAGTGACACTGATGGACACTTTGACTGAATAAATGTTGACTCGTCTACTTGAAATCTCTTCAACACTCTATCTTTCTTGGCTACCTAGCAAATCAAACAGTTACTGGAAAATCCACATACTGTAACTATACATTATGCACAGCCAAAAACTGTACTGTACAAAAGCTGTACCATTACCCACATTAATACTCAAGTTTTAACACAGAACGATCAGCATTCTGGGCTTCAACAACATGGGTAACTTGTTCCATACTCCCACAATTTAGAAATTTAGAAATCTAGAGGATTTCTAGAAATCAAAGCACAAAAAAGGAAGATGTGGAAGGTGACAAACCACTGGAGATTCAGAAGTGTTGTACTGCTTCCCCTACACACATACTGTACACCTCTTCACCTTTGATTATTTTTCTCTCCCTTTCCCAGTGTTTTTATTCTGGCGCTTCAAACAAAATAAGAACAAAGCTGTTCTTATTACTTTGTTTTTCATATACCATTACATTTCAACCTACATTTTTTCCCCGTCCGTCATTGTACGACTGTTGTATGCAACCAATTGTTGACTAATTCTACGGCCATGTTGTGAAGGAAGAAAATCAATAAAAAATGTAATCAGAAAAATGAACGCTTGGTTTGTTCATTTTAGAACAGACCTTTTCCTGCTCAACCAGGCAGCTGAGCGAGTTTTACCACAGGCTATCACTGTTTTTATAGCAGACAGAAAAATAAAGGACTCCCTCTGTTCTCAGAAAGTAGAGTCTGTAGTTACTTGATGCCTCTAATGTCCACTTCAGTAGGTGACAGTTCAGGGGTATGAGTGCTCACTGAAGCTTTGTGCAAAAGTCCCACCAGTATAGAGCTTACTAGTTCTGTATTCCCTCCCATATCAGACACACACCTGTCCTCCAGATAGCCACCCATCATGTCGTGACAGACCAGTGTCTTGGGCTGGCCACTGGCCAGAGGAGGCAGTCGAGAGGCCAGAGGGACAGTGGCCACATTGAAAAGGTCAGAAGCACTAGGTTCCCATGACAACAGTTCATTCAGGGACTTCAGGCTGAAGCTGACTGGCTCTGTGGTGTCTCGGTCATAATGTCTGGCTGTAAAAGAAGAGCCAGAATATCTGGGTAAATGTTCCTTGGGACTCTGTTACAATGATAGGAACTCAGATTATTAGCTTTCCCCAACACGCTGCAGTCTACAAGCAAAATAAAGAAAATGATCAGATTTTCTGATGTAATTCACCAAGAGAATAAAACCATGAAGACATTTCTTTAAAAAACTAAGTTAATCTTACTGGAATTGTGGTCCAAATCCCCCAGGAAGCAAAATATTTAAAATAATTAGGATAAACAAGTCTTAAAAACATTTGATAAAACTTCTGATCACATGACTTTCTGAAGGGGAAAATTTAGTGCACCTCAGAACACTGGTCTCAAAATGTTTTTGATCATAGAATTATTTACAAACAGTAAAAGTACCTGACAGAGGTGATGATATTTCGTACTGGACAACTTCAGACACGACCTGCATTTCCAAGGAAGACTCCATACTAGAGGGGGGAAAAAACTAGTAACCAAAAACACAATTGCCCGTACTGGAAGTAACATCGGCTCACATTAAAATGGAAATAACGCACCGTATGGTATATTTCAGAGGGTAAACTAAGTACCTTCGAAATACAGTAGGGGGCAGAAGAGGTCCACCGCTCAGTGTCTAGGTGTAGACCACAAGATTTCAACTAGAGGTCCAGACAACGGCAGGTTTTCTAAGTCTTCTTAATTTATGAAGACTGAGAGCAAGGTTATAATGATCCAAGTAAGGTTCAACTGGACCAGGTGAAGTCCTGCCCTTCAGCTATGGATGTAGAGAAACAAAGAAAATCTGTTGGATCCCAGACCTGGAAGGTGTGAGCTGAGTGCCCCTGCTTTAAGAGGTCTAGAAAAATGCGTCAAGGAAAAATATAGTAGCACACGTGAAGCTTTAACTCTGAACGACAAACCTCGATCAGTATTAAATGTAAAATTGTCACTTGTAGCGTGTCGTTAGCAAAATTTATTTCATATTCTAAATGTCCAACAGTTATACTATATTAGCATTAAGTGCATAGTGCCCAGGGTACTATTAATATCCCTGAGGATTCTTTATACTGAAGTTTATCTCCTATTTTATTAATGCTGAAAATGTGAAATTACAACCAGTCAAAAGAAAAACCTCCAACAGATCCCTTGGATACTTTAAATTCAGAATTAATTTTTTTATTAGATTTGTTGCCCGCAGAGATTTGGTTAATAATAGTGTGTTAATTTAATTTTATATTTTACTGTTTGCCTTTTCTACGAGAGTTGAGAGACACAATGGGAAAACTGAATTTCGCTGAACAAGTTAATTGACTACAAAGTCGTTCCCATAATGAAAAGGCTCCACCAGGTGGTGTACCGTTGTACCTACAAAAATGTAGGTTGTATTAAATGATATAAATCTCATTAACTCTTTCGTGTAGATTTTTTGTTAAAAAAAATACTGGTTTATGTTGCTCTGCTGCGAGAACATAATTCTTCCTCGCTGAGTATCTTGAAAAAAATACTACCTGTACAGATATGTCTGGTGGGAGTGCTCGCTTATTGAGATCTGTAGGATATGGATCGGTGTGCAAAGCAGAGATGCACTACTGATTGTTATAGAAAACCGCATCCCATTCCCACTAATTTATTGCAACGTGTGCTGTTGCTGAGAAATTATTTTAGTTTCCAAATAATCTAGATGTAACAACATACGCGAGAGCCCTAGTTAAATATTTAGGCGTTTCTTGGTTTCACATTCTTACTGCAAATCTTTTGTAGGTCCAATTCTAATGCCGTTACGCTGGAGATAATACCGATCGCCTACGTGATCCATCTGCGTGGATTAAAACATGCATGAAGTGCTACTTGTCATGGCAGTTGAAGTTTTAATGAGGCCCGGCGTCAGGGAGCTAGTGTTAGCTCAGATCCTTGCCTTGTCCTTTCTTGTCTCTGCAATTTTAATACTCCTGCATCGGCAGCTCTCTCTGTCGCACCCCTCTTTCTCTCTCGGGCGCCTCTTTCCCGCTGCGAATTCTTCCCTCCGTTTTCCATGGTTGAAACTTTGCAAACGACGAACAGCAATAATTCCGAACTGCAAATTATTTCAAAACACACCGGACTGCTTACGGGAATACACTTCCTACTTGCTTCAGATTGGCTGCCTAGCGAGGAGGTCTCGCATCACCTAGCGAATCGCTGCACTTGTTTTAGGCACACGGGGAGCGGGGAGCTTGGCCGGTTCGGCGCTCAGATACAAACCCAGAAATAGCGGAGCGAAATATAGAATTAAGTAAGGACAAATAAGTGTTAACATAAAGAACAGTGTCTAATGTTAATGTCTGAACTTAAAGGAATCTATTGATTTGTATGTAGTATTGGGCTTGATAAAGTATGTGTTTTTTTTTTCTTTTCTTGACTAAGGATCATTAGTTCTCGGGTGTAGACCGGTTCGTTTTCAGGTCTACACCCGAGACCTGAAAACGATGACCGCAATTTATGACCGCAAACCTTTGAAATTAATATACCCCAAAAAAATCCTGGAAAACCTTTTTTGAATTTTAACTGAAATGCTAAAAGAGATGAGTCGTTGTAAATTGGTTTCCTGACTAGGTTCGGCTGCCCCGTCCCCTTTAGCCATGCGCACGCAAAGCGGGCTGGGAACAGCGCCTGAGGGGCGGGACTGTATATAAGGACGCGGAGAGTATGAGGCGGCGGCTTCCCTTTCGTGTCTGTGTTAGTACGGGTGTTGTGTTGTAACTTCCCCTGTCCCCGTGTGTGTACCTTTCCTCTGTTCTGGTTAATACTGTACATCTGTTTAACCCCTTTTCCTGAGTCCTACGCCTGCTCCATTCCGTACCGAACCCCGCAGTCGTTACAATATTAACAATTCTTTGCCTTTTTTTCTCTTTTGTTAAAACAAACGTACACACTGTAACTTTGAAAGTATTCACCCATCTCTGATTAGAATGTTTGATAATAATCTCCTAACAAGTCTGCTTTGAAATCTTAGCCCACAATTAAATTGTGCCAAAATTCACTTGTCTCAATCTCACACGGAGCTTTATGACCCAGACTTTGTACATTAAAACCTGGTTTTTAAACGCCAATAGCTGCCTAAAACTGGGATTCCCAAGTATCGGTGAACAGGGTGAAAGCAGCTGATGGTGGAGTAGGGATTAGTTGGCCTATCTGCAAAATATTAATTTCTTGATTTTGTTTGGCGCCTGCTGTCTTGCTTTGGCTTCTGAGGTTAAAAAAAATTCACAGTATATTTACAGACCTGCTCAAAATATAGTGGGCTAAAGCTTAGAAGTGTGTATAAGCTATATAATGAGTCCATGCCCCAGAGAGGACCATCTCTACAGATTACTGGAGCCCGCAAGTTAAAACGTCAGCAAGGTAAACGTCAGAGCAGATTTCTTTCCTCACCCCCTGAGCTTACTGGGAAAGAAAAATCAGTTGCTGCCACATTTATGCCGAGATGGAAAACATTATCCAAGAGCATGTGACACAGACATATCCCCAATTCAAATTAGTGATCTGTACCCTAGTGTTTCACAGTCCGGGCTTTCTTGACTCCTATATCTGCCAGCTATTGTTCCAGCTGGTCTCTTGGCCTTTCTGACTTAAGTGAACCTAAGAAAGATTACAAATGAATTGCGTTCAATTGGTGCAGAGTGATTGTTGGGTTGCTGGTGGCTTCTATACCCAAACCATCCCTTCTATCCTTTCAGCTCATTTTTGCTGGTGCCTGGCCTTTTCATTTCTTTAAAGTATGCACGGTTTATTTCCTTCAAAATATTTATATCATTAAAAAGAGGGCCAGACATTGGCATGCACAGTACAGCTCACATTTACTATTCAATTGGTTTTGCAATGGCTGCCTTTGGGGATGTGGATGGTGGCACAGTGGTTAACATTGCTGCTTTGCAGCACTGGAGCCCTGGGTTCAATTCTCTGTGGAGTTGGTATGTTCTGTCCATGTTTGTGTGGTGCCGTTTTCCTCCCACAGTCCAAAGACATCCTTGGGAGGTTAATTAGCTTCTGGGAAGATTGGGTCTGCTGAATGTGACAGACCAAATGGCTGCTCACAACCAAAAACCCACTGAAGCTCAGCAGGTGTGAGCCTGGCCAGTACCTGGATGGGAGACCTCCTGGGAAAAACTAAGGTTGCTGCTGGAAGAGATATTAGTGAGACCAGAAGGGTCACTCACCCTGGGGTCTCCTGGGGTCCTAATGCTCCAGTGTAGCATCGGGGACACTATACTCTAAAAAGGTGCCGTCCTTCGGATGAGATGTAAAACTTAGGTCTTGACTCTCTGTGGTCATTAAAAATCCCATGGCGTTTCTGGAAAAGAGTAGGGGTTTATTCCGGCATCCTGGCCAAGTTTCCCATTAGCCCTTACCAATCATGGCCTCCTTATAATCCCCATCTATGAACTGGCTTCATCACACTGTTCTCCTCAACACTGATAGCTGGTGTGTGGTGAGCATGCTGGTGCACTGTGGCTGCTGTTGCTTCATCCAGGTGGATGCTGCACATTGGTGGTGGTGGAGTGGAGTCCCCATTACCTGTAAAGTGCTTTGAGTGGAGCAGAAAAAGCGCTATATAAGTGTACAGAATTATGGTGGGTGGCAAAACCAAAGCTAATGTCCAAGTGGCAGGCTGGCCCTGACCAGATATATAGTTATCTAAATTGAGCTAAGACAGAAAGAATCATTAACAAAAACCTGGAACTGGCAGATTTGTCCATCATTGTATTGAAGAGAAAGATAAATCTGCGCACCCAAGTTTGGTTAAACAGTGCTGTCAAACATGCTTTTCTACAGCTTTAACTAAATTCCCATTCTACTGCAATACTCAGGAATACTTGAAATGGACTGGCATCCCATCCAGGATGGGTCAATAATAATAATAACAACATTATTATTATTATTTTCATTATTATTATTATTATTATTCAAGGTGAATCCAGCCTTGTGCCCAGTGCTTGCCCTGATAGGCTCCGGCTCCCCCGCGACCCTATGTTGAATAAAGCGGTTAGAAAATGGATGGATGGTTTCCTTTGGAAAAAGCAATGCAATGAACTTACCGTATAATGAACAAGTGTAATTTAATATGCTGTGGTAACATCAAATGTTATTGCAGGTGTCCTGAACACACCTTGAACATCTGTGCCTGGTTCTAATAAAAACACCGCCATTTGCTCTTTAAATATGCCATTCTAGGTCTAGGGGCATGACTCGAAAACTAGAGATCTAGTAATTCTACAATAATGGTAAGGATAGTCTGTATACAGGCCAGCAAGGCTTTCAAAGTAAACTACTGTAATATCTCATTGACAGATAGGCTGACACTTGCTAAAGAAGAGGAGAATGGCCTACTGACTAGGTTCTCTCCAACTAAATGTCTCTTGGCACTCCCACAACTAAACAGTACGTTTCCTAACTTGCAGTCTCGATGAGCTCACTGTGCTTTGCGCTCCAAGCAGCCTGTTTTAATCGCACTTCTATGACAGAAACCTGGCTTAGTCTTTTTGGAAGCACTCACTATTCAGCGCGACATAATATTTGCTGTTTCTGACAAAATACTTGTTAACTAGGCAAAGTGCTGGGATGCGTTGTCTTGGACCATCCTCAGAGCTTGAGACCTGCAGCACTGTAACTGGAAACAATTGAAACACATTCACACATTGGCATGTTTATCAATTTAATATTGGTGATTCTAATAAAGCATCATATTATACTGCTTTAACTGGTATATAAAATGAAATACAAAATTATTTTTTTATTGTAAAAAATCCTTCCAAACTGACCAGCAGGAAAAGAGAAATCCAATGTAAAAAAAAATTAAGAAAATAGCATTTACAGTGGTTGACAATAAAATCTTCCTTTCTCACAGCTTCTGTTTTTCTGCTAAGTATTATCTTGTTTGCTCTGCATGCAATTTATATAATCTGCACAAACAGTCAGATTTCTGATTGTCTTTGATTGCCATTAACTTGGATCAAGACTCACTTTAGTATCTTCATTGCGAAACGTTCTTCTAAGAGTGTGCAGATAGAGTGCCATTAAGGGAAAGGGAAATTGTATTGCCTTGAACAAACGCCTGATGGAATATGCAGCTATCCTCATTTTACTGACTGCCTGTTGCTGACAGATTTGTCCAAGCTTTAAATTACCATCTGCATTTGCACTCTGAATTTTATGTAGCACAACCTACTGACAGAAATGAAATATGCAATAATGTTTAGCAAATTGTACATTAGAACTTAAGTTTTTTTTTCAAATATACAAATGTATTTTTATTAAAATGAAGTTATCTTCATGAAATTAGGATTGTAGCTGATTGCATTTTTAGCACCATAAAGAGCAATAACTTTTATTTGGAAAAGTGAAAAGCACCATTCTTATGTAAGAAGTATCAAGGGGTATTAAATGTGTCAGAAGTAGGTATGAAATTGGTTAGGCACCTCAGTTCTGGTTGACCCCATTCATGGATAAATAATTTAAAGGGGGATGAAGCAGAACCCGCTTAATTCCCATTCTGAGAAGCATTTTCCCTTCTGGTATGATATACGGCTCTGGTCACCCAAGATATTGAAAAGAGGTCCAGTACAAGCGAATCATTGAACCAGCACTGAACATGTTCATTCGTCAGGAAAATTGGTGCATTAGATATCTTGCAAAAGGAAAAGTATTTTAAGCCTTAAGGATTGTAATCCATAACCTGAAACACATCTGACCTTGGAGAAGGTTATTGATGAAGCTTTGCAATTAAATATTAAACGTTTTTTTTCAACTCAGGCTTTTCTATTACATTGAAAGTCTCCTTTTTCCACATATATGTTTTAAATAAGTTATTCTTTAAAAAAAAATAAATCTTAGGAAAATATTAATAAGTGCATGTTGCTAATTTGCAGCTTGGTGTCTCCCTTCCCAGACCAAATACTGTTCAGTTCTGTGGTTAGTAAGGCTAAGTACTCTTTAAATAGCTTTTAACTTACTCAAACACAAGTATGCAAGCAGATACAAGAATATCAAAAGAAAGCAGTAAAAATGTCATGGCGCTCTGTTAAGATATGTAATATATTATGCACCGTATTAAATAACGTTTTCAAATTTGCATCCCTCAGAAATTTTATGTCTGTTCTGCAGAGGATGTTCTTACAGAGTCTAGACTATGTGGATGCCGTTCATTGTGCTGATTTATGAAGTGTAATTTCCTTCATATTTTCTTAAAGGACACTAATCTGTTTCTGCAGAAATGAGTAAATTGGCATGTAAATTTAAACAATAAATTGAGCGATTTTATTATAGAGCAGCACTGTGTCCAGGCAAAGAACATTACACCAATAGAATAAGAATGTGCTGCTGGCAGGAAACTAATCAACAGGATTCCTCCTAGCATTCTCACTCTCTGTAAAGAACCTGTTCATGCCGGTATGACCCTTGTCATTCATTTGAAAGACAGAAATGGTCTTTGTTGAAATTTCAACATTACCAAATGGGCATATTGCTCTTTTCATCAGCACAATAAAGCAAATTACACTTTCTTTTGAATATGTGTGAGTACAAAGCTACTCCATCTTTTTTTTCATTTTGAAACAATAGCAGGTCACCTGATTCCACACATTTTGATCCAGTGCAAGATTTTCTTGATTTGTTTTTGTTTTTTTTATGGATGGGGAGATGGGTGGTGGGGGGAGAGAAGGGGATTGGTTTCATGTAGAGTAAATTCCCTTAACCAGGAACAGGACAGCAATTCCTTGCTCAATGGAGCAAGTTCAGTAACGAAACGGGAAGCTTTGAAAAATCACCCTGGAACACATTCCCAAAGCCACTTGGAATATCTTGTTTTGTCTTGAGTAAATATAAAGAGTGATATTTTACAAGGGAGTCGATAGCTGAGTAAATAAGCAGAGAGTCTGAAGAGACGCCCAACCTCCCGGCTTGTTAAGTGTATCCTCTGGGCACAGCAGCATGACAGAAGGTTGGCAGGGTTGGCAGGGTACAGCTCTCATCTGAGGCTCTGGCTAGCCCTCACTCTTGGCCTTTATCAGGTGGCCGCTGAAGGTGACGTAGGTGTCGAAGTCATCGCTGAATATGGCGTTCTCCCTCTCGCCCTTGAAGAGCCGCACCCACACCTCGTCGTTCTGCTCCAGCTCCAGCATGAGGCTCTGGCTCTGCATGATGCTGCGGTCGCTGGGCTGGGCGTACAGGATGACCATCTCCTTCTCGTTCTTCATGATGTGCATGTAGGTCTCCTTCTGGTTCCACGTGTGCACGTTCAGGCTGAAGTAGTAGACACCCGGCACGTAGCAGTAGAACTTGCCCGTGAACATGTTGAAGTGGTTGTAGAGGTTGACAAACTCGGTGTCGAAGACCAGCGTCTGGTAGTACTCGTTACTGTGAAGGGCCTTCTTGCGACCCACAGAGAAGGCTGAGTAGTAGGTTTTACAGGGATCTCCTGGGAGCCCTATGGTGCCCTTGCTGCCCTTCAGTCCAGTGGGGCCTCGCGGGCCTGGATTGCCGTTCTTCCCCACTCTGCCATAGGGACCACGCTGTCCACAGTCCCCTTTTTCACCTAGGGAAACAGACACACATTAGGTGAGTCCAGCAGCTGCAGCACCTCTTAATGGCTGAGAGCTATTTCCCTATCAAGGTCACCTCAGTTTGTGGAAAATAACATCTCCTTTTTTATTTTAACTTAATTATACACCAAATTAGATTTCCTTATTTGAACTGACAAATTACTCAATAATAATTTATCAGCAACATCACCTGTAAGTTTTCTTGTGGGCTGCGCATTTTATGTGGTCTTCAGATTGATCATTTTTGCCATTTTGCTGTTGTTTCTTAGAGGTTACATTTCAAACATGCTTGTCACAGCTCTGCTGCCACTGTTTTTTTTTTTAGTGGACTTACAATGCGTTTAAACTCTCTCAACTCTGTAGTATAAATAGCTCGTGCTTTTTGTCATGTGAAGCATCCATTGATTAAGTCAACTCCGAAGCCAGGATGATGTGGTGAAAACTTGTCTACAATGTTCCCTCCAGCATTGTCTGGTTGCCGATGTGTCGCTACCCAGCTTTTAATTATATTCATTAAGCGCATCTTGAAAAGAAGCTGTTTAATCCTGCCAGGAGAAGTATGGCTTAACCAGTTGAAGTGCAATCAGAAGTATTTTGAGAGGGTTTTTAATGTCAGGGTGTCGACTGAAGCCACAGACCAAAGTTGCTGTCCCGTTTCCTTTCCTCAGTTCCCAGCTGACCTCAGAACCAATCATCTCACATCTCGCATGTTTACTCCCCAGCAAGTAGACTTCCTGTGTCCTCCTGTTAGAACTTTGTTCTGTTCTATGGACAGAGTGGAAAACCTGTTCTGTTTGGATCTTGTCTCGGAATGCATTGGGAAATTAGAGTGGAGAGTTCCACAGAAACCAGTTATGATGTACTTCCTGTGGTTATGACAGTGACACAGGGCAGTAGCATGCACTTCAGTACACAGCTCTCAGTAAACACATTCTCTTTTCCCTGTGTGTTGTTTCAACTCTAAAAAAACAAGATCGACCAGGCTGTTAAACTGCTAGTGAGCATGCCATTGATCCTCTGTCTCTTTTAAAACTGCGGCACTGTGCTCTACCAGATTGAAAATGTGCCTCCCCACATAGAAGATTGAGTGGGTCAGGGTTTCTGAACATGGCACTAGTACTACAAAGGTCCCAGGATCGATTCCTGCCTAGACCCAATGAAAAAGGCCATGCTTTAAGAGAGAGAGTTTTTCTTATCTCTATAGACAGAACAGGTTTGGGGAAGGCATACGTCAACATGCTCTATACAGTATACCTAATCACCATTCTTTTAATGTTCAGGGGGCGGTGAAGTTGGCAGGATAGTGGGGTTTGGAGGTGATGTAGGCGTTTCCAATTACCTTTCAGGATGGTGATGTTGATTTGGGGGACAACCCGGTAGGGGGGATCATTCTGAGGGGCTTCTTCTTCTGGATCGCAGCATCGTTGGCACCCCAAACCCTTTGGCTCAGCCCATGAGCTACAAGAACACACGTACGGCACCATGGTCATTCGTACTCTAGCACAGAAGTCATTTTGCTGACCAGAGTAAAGGTGCTTAAAAATTTCTTTGTAAAAAAAATAACAGTGTGGAAGAACCTTACAAAAAAGATTGCTTTGCATCTGGTGGTTATCACATTGGTTGGCATTTTACACGAAGAGAATAGTGGCACACATCTCAATGTCTGGGAAAGAGGCAGGTTTTTAAGAAGGAGAGGCTAAGGTTCGAGATGCAAAGCCGGGCTCACCTGGTGCCTTTGTGGTACTCCTTCAGCTGGGGTTCTGATGCGTAGGGCTCCTCCTTGTATTCGGATTGCTCCAGATCGGGTTGTGAGTGGTGAGTTCTGTATGGGTCATGCACCATGCCTGCACAGGACAGCACCAAGACATACAGGCAGACAGCCAGACTGGGCGTCCCCTGGATTAACATTATACCTGTAATAGAAAGAGCTTATGTACAGTACGGACCACGTGAAGCATAGATTAATTCAGGGAATTCACCCAGTGGCGGACTATGTCACACAAAGCACTGAAAACATCGATTTCTTCTCCAAACCCAATTGCACACTACTTCATTCAATGATCGTTTTGTACAGGTGTTACCATTTTTTGATACGTTCTACCATTTCTAATACAACAGTAACTAAGAAAATTGAAAGCAAAATTAGCAAAAATTGAAAGCAAAATACATGGATCTATTCACAAAATACATCTATCCAGTTTTGGAAGAGTCCTGAACTTGAAAAAATATTTTCTTTACTCTTACTTGTTTTCTGTGTTTTGTGGCTTGGAAGAGTTTGACGCTTTTCTGTTTATTTTAGTCTTTTTCCAGCTGTTTATTGCTCTGTCATAGAATCAGAGGCTTTCAAGTGCTGTGCAGAGCTAACCCAGTACAGCCAGCCAAACCCTGAAGGATACAGCTGCACATCAGGCCAAATACACAGCTCTTTTTAGAACCTGTGATTCATACTTTTGCAACAGAAAAAAACTCTGTTCTGGTCAGCTGTTGTCAGGCTGCATTTTCTGTATATTAATGTAGTATCCTCTGACTAGGTTTTGCCATTTTATATTAAACTAAGCATTTGCTCTTGAAAACCTACTGTGAAATAAGTAAGATGATAAAATCCCATAAGAATATAAGGTGAATGACAGGGTTGATTTATTCCATGAAACAGGCAGTGTGGAGACATTCATTGTCAAAGCAGAGGGACAAGTAACTTGCATATTTCTTTTTTTCTTCATAATTGCTTGCCTTTTTTTTCTTTAAAATGTTTAACCTTGCTGTATTAGAAGGTTGTTAAAATAGGATAAAGAGCAATACCTGTTTGGGATTGGGGAGTGGCAAAATAATTGTTAAATTTACTGTATTCCGTTATTCCACTTCCTTTTTTTGTTTATTCTTGTCAGTATACTGTGGATGTTAATGTTGTGTGTTATAAAAGCTCAGAAAAAAACAGAGAGAAATTATATGCAGGCCATTTGACAATAATAAGTCTCAGATAATTGAACTTGAAGAACACTAGGTGTCCAGTTGTATTGGTCTATTCACTAAAACACCTTGACTATCATTTGCTAAGGCAGATGAGTATAAGCTGAAATGTGGCCTCATTGAAAATTAAGAATAGCTTACCTAACAATATTTATTACTCTTGGTAAACCCGTGAGTAACATGGTTTTAGATAAAGATGGGCTTTATACGAAGCAGAAATATTTCATCATTGTAAATGTTTTGAACGGTATCCTACAAAAGGATGAAAAGGAAAGCATGCTTTGCTCTGACACTGTCCACCTCTCCCAGTAAAATGGCAGAGAGATGGGTGCTTGCTCAATACCATGTTTTTCTGCCTCTTCCCCATCTGGGTCCACTCTGCTGTGCTTGGCCGACGGTCAGCAAGACACATTCTCTTAAGTCTGCACAGCCCTCCTGTTTGCCTTCTGCGTGGCTCACACAAGACACTTCACCAAGAAGATTTATGTGGCTGTTACCTCTGCCATGAGTCCCATGCTCTTTCCTAGACGTATCACCCCCTGCTGCTCTCAGGCCTGTGGATGTTAACTGTTGTAAAGCCATTGCAGGTTAAGCAGTCCAGCATTTTGTCCTCCGATACAGAATTCACGTTTCAAAACAGACCCTGAAAGTGAGCCAACTGGGTACTCGTGCACAAACAAAAGACCATCGTGACAAACTTCTCAAGCTTTTATTTGAACTTTTTTAACTTTCAGGTTAAAGGTTAGGACTCTAGGTCCAGAGACAGCTATGAGTTTCATTAAGAGAGGGGGACAAGTAGCCCAGGGAGGATGCTGTGAGTTTCATTGCTGCACATTACTGTTACATTGTTGACCAAGAGGAGTTGATACCAAGTACTCTAGTCCTCCCAGCTTTATACGTAAGTGCGTCAGCACTGCTAGGGAGTTAGCCTGGAAATTACCAGTTGCCCAACAGGCTATTAAAATACTCTTATACACAGTACAGATACTTCCACTGGTTCTCTTTGTTAGTTAGCCTTGGAAAACAACACATCTTAGAATGTTGCTTACCCGATAAAGTCTGTCATACAGTCCGTCATTCATTTTGTACATTTTTTTCTTGCACATTTTGATATGTCTCTTATCCTGCCATAAAATCCTTTCACTCTGTGCTGCTGTGGCCGTTGCTGGATTGCTATGCATCACGCCTTCTCCATGTCTGGACTTTACCTACAGTAGCTTTAAATTGCTTCATCATGCTCAAAGTGTCTCAGGGCTGCTTTATTTTGAGAAAACCTTTTTGTCATCCACAATTAGCATCTTAGATTAGGTCATTGCTTTGTTCCTGTAAATAGTTACTTAACTACAATGTAAAGTATGGTCTTTTCATGAAAATTAATAATGCACACATTATAATATAATTAGTAAAAAGAAAATATTTTAAAAGATCAAAGTACTTCAATAATTAAGTTGCCTGTTTGTGAGTAATAATCTCCAACCAATCTTTTGATGTTTACTGTTACCTGTCATCTGACCTTAGTTCTCGGATAAAATACCAGGTTACATACTTAATAATCCATGTAAAAATGGGACCACTTATGTTTTACAAACAATGAATTATTCTGTGGATCTGCAGTAATACTTGAATGAGAAGAGATGTTTACTAGCTGGATAAATAAAAGTACACTATTGAAGTACAACTTGATCTTGGTAAAGCAAATTAAATAGGAATTAACAGTAGAAACTCATAGCAACTCACTGGACAGCAGAGTAAATGTAAAGTTACAAAACTGGACAAGGTCTCTTTCAGTGACATCAGTGGTCCCTCTTAACATTTTTCAGGAAATACTCTGACCTTCCAGCTGTATACTTTCCAAGGCTGCCTATTTTCTCTAGCTCTAAAACCGTTTAGTAGAAAGAGCTGCAGCAGCTGTCTTTGTATACTGATTAATACTAGGACTTTCTATTGGCATTTGCTTCATCCCAGAGTTAAACATTTACTGCTCTTTTATAAAATTGAAAGGTCAGCAATACTGTATTTCACGTCTTAATATCATAGAACTACTGAATCTAAATCTGTCTTTTTTGGAACTAGAAATGTGTGCTCTTTTCCTGCTACTATATCTGACACTTTTTTTCCACACAGCTGAGTCCATATCTGATCTCTTAGACTCCTGCCTCCTGGGCTCAACCTCAGCAGTTTGTTCCAGTGCTTTCTTGCTCTCACACTGCTTTTTAAACACAATCAGTCAAGAACTGGAATGCGTGCTCAAGACCTTAACATAAATGACTTACATAATCAGGGTATGTAATAACTCTTCCTGCTCCCCAGAGATCCTCTGACTGGGAATCATCACCCTCAAGCTTGTTATTTGGTGAACACCAGAAAACTCCCACATTAAATGTCCTCAGAACCAAAGAATGGAGACTAAAGTTCAGCTTCTGCAGGAAAAGTGGATTTTCTTTTGAAAAGAAATGTTAGTCTCCGGTGTTCAAAAACACACACTTCGAATCCAGTTCTTGCATATGCCTCACTCCATATCCAGAAAAAATAAAGATCTTAACCTTAAAAAAAAAATTACATTAAAACAGAAATCAAAGGAAAGACCGTTTTTAAAGATTTGCCCATGGTCGATTCCAGTTATTAGAATTTATTACATTACAAATCATTTCTTTTTCTTTTTTTCTCTTCTTTATTTTCAGCAAAATATTGAAAAATGCAATAAGGAAGAATATACAGTATTACGGAAAGTTTCTTATTCTCTAGAAATCCCCAAAAATGCTTACATTCACTAAAACAAAACTAGGTCATAAATGTGTGTTTGCATACTGTAAAGTGCATCCCAATGCTTGTTTTTGAAACAAAAAGTTTTAAAGATTCTGAAGCAAATCTTAAAGTCTTCATGCCGTCAACATAAGAAGATTATTCAGATGTTTCAGGGCGGTGTCAGGCTTCAGGGACCTTTACTGAAGGTTAGACAAAGCAGAAAGGAATTTTTCATTGTTAGTTTTCTGTGTAAAAAAATCCGAGGTTTATTAATCTGGTCAAGAAACTTCCAGGCCAAGCTAATTAAAGACCCAGGAGCAACTCCACAAAATCTAATGTGAACCTCTACTGACTTGCATTAAGAGCATAAGTTCCTTACTGTGGTATGGGAATTGCAGATATGTGTAAGTCATCAGTCATTTAATCAAGGCAGCCTCTCTCTCAATAATTCCAGGATTTGAAATTAGATTGAGATTGCTGTCTCTTCATAATTTTTTGTTCCATTATACTGGCCACTTATTTTTCCATGTTATTTCTCCCAGGCCAATCTTCTGGAAAGGGAACAAGATTTTTATTTAAACCTATGTCGTGAAAGGCAAGGCTATGCCTGCATACTCAGTAGTCGGGCTTCCTTCTGTATTTCAAATGCAAAGCCACTATGAACTTCTTGCTCGAAGTAAGAAGAGTAGAGAATAAGGTATAAAGCCTCCCATTTTCAAAGCATAAAGCTGGATGGAGGGAAATACAATCTCATTTCTTAGTAAGCAGAATTAAGTGAATGTTTCTTCCTGCTGCTCTGCACCATACAACACAAATAGAAGCCTTTTTAACTAACTGACCTCTTAGCATAGTGCACTTTGTGGGATGAATTTCAGCATGGTGGCCTGTCAGCCAGTCCTGAGATGAGCAAAGCTCCCGGTGACTGGAAAGGAGAGGGCTTTGTATGCGAACTGCTCCTGCAGTCTTTTTTGTATCTATGTCAGACAGCAGCTGCCATGAGCAGGCTGGCACCCAAGCCCAGTCACAGCAAAAAATAAAAAATAAAAATAAGAATGAAGTTGTGTCGCACAGGCCTGAGATGGGGTTAATAGGTGATGAAGGGAAGCCTAGGACGTTATTTACCTTCAACAGGCTAAAGCACCTGTCTGCCTATACAGCCCAGGGTTGACGGAGAGGCAGCTTCACAATGGCTCAAGAACAAAATCCTTGACAAATGCTATGGACCCACTTATTCAATGTCAGCAGCAAAGCAGAAGAATAGAGAGGAGAGTGGGGGTGGTTAAACTGTCACATGAACTTGCACAAACCACTCTACGTGTTTACATTTGCTTGTTTTCATTCATTTTCCAGCTGCCGGAGTTGCATGTGAATAAACTAGCCCACTAAGTATCTCTGAGAGCAAGCCTGTGGCCTTTCTGAACAATGAAAAAGCTCAGTGATTGGAAGGTGACTTGTATGAGCTTGTTCAGGCGCTGCAGGCGCCTACTGTAGCCCTTTTACATGGACAAATGTAAGATGAATAACACAGAATGGGCTCCGGTCATAATCAAAACTCCTCACCTGCTGTGTTTTTCCTTTATTGAACATGCACAGCTCAAAGTACCCATTCTGTGAAACACAAAACTGCTCTGAAATTTTTTGAGGATGCAACTACAAACTACATTCCAATGTGCAGTAAAGGTTTTTTTAAAAAAATCGTCACTCCTGTTGCATCAGCATATACTGCAAAGTCTCTGTGCCTCTGTCTCTATTGATTTGTTGATCACACTTGCAACCTTTCTTATTGATCAAGAGCAGACGGATTTGTGTGGTGTGTAATATGGACAATGTATTTGCAGAAATGTATTTCAAGTGTATGTGATTATATTAAAGTTTTGTAACAGGAATATATGTTCAAACACATATGCAGAGAGACCAATGTTAAGAGAACATAAACATTTACAGAAACTTTATTAGTGTTTGCTTTATGTATAAAAAAATACTGAACTCTTAAACTCCGCACTTAGTAGTATTGAAATTGGAAAAGTGGGACTAATGCACAGCTCCACAAGTCGTTAAAGCTTTACATAGTTTGTGTATCATATAGAAAACTTCTATAGCTTTTGTTTTGTTCCTTAAAACAAAGGCAAAGTACACATTATTCCAGTGAAGGTTTAAAATTATTTAGGATCATATGCTTATTGAGGCTCATAAAACATTTTTAACCTCCAGGGAAAGTTGAGCTGGATAGGTTCAAAACACAAGTCAATCAGTGCAGCTGGTTGGAGTATCCTTTTCTCTCTGCAGGTTAAGAGCTGCCTGGGCGCAAACCCTGCTTCCATGACAATTAGACAGCCACCAGAACTAGAATTTGTGCAGTCTGTTTATATCGTGTACTGTACCATACAGCCTGTACGTGAATGCGCTGTGCTAGTCGTTGAAATCAGCACAGGCTTGTTGTTTTTTTTCTAGCCACACCTTTAATATTAGGAGTCTGAATAAAATTGCCTCGCCTCTCACAAGAGAAGTTCAAAGCTATTGGTAGGCTGCCCTTTTCAACCCACATTGAAGTTTTACACACTTTTGTGTGTGATTGTGCCACTGTTGCAAGTTCACCATAGTAACTCCTCAGCTTTTACCCTCTTATCCATTCGTTTTCTAAACAACTTTTCAATGTAACTAGCTTTTTTTTTGTGAGTCTCCTCTTGTGCTCACCATTCAGACCCTTTCTTTCTCTGTCTTGGGAATGCTGTGTTTTATTTGTTTTTTCAGCCCAGCACAGGAAATTGGTGTATTTTCTTTAGCTGTCTATTTTGAACCCTTCTTTTAAAAAACACTTCAGTATCATCTAAACAAATCTGAGAGCTTGCCTTGTTTAGAGGTTGCTAATGAATAACATTTAGTTTACCTTCTTAACGGATCTAGAATACTAGTCATTAACAAGCTTTTACAAGGACCTCACTTAAACTTTTTGAAGCTCAATACCCAGATTTATAATAGAAATGGGAAGAAAGCACCTGTTTTAGCAAATGTTTGGATGTAATGTCTAATACATGGTTGTATCATTCAGCTTCTGTTTGGCTTGTTCAAGGCTGTCACCGTATAGAAGTACAACAACAATATAGTGCAATATGGATTTTTACCAAGGAGTACAGTTTTTATAATGAAGTATTTATCAAATTAATTGACCTTTAGTGTACAGCTGTTGACAAAACTATGAAATAAAGAAACTTCATGCAGCAGAGTATCATTAAATGAAGTACAACAAAAAATACTTATAAGAAAAAGCAAACACCATTCTAAGCTGTCATATGAATAGGCATCTATTTCTTTGCACAGACCACATAAGCTCTGCCAGAGTTTTAAATTCAGTTCTTGGAGAGAAAAAAAAAGCTGGCAAAGTCTTTCTGAAAATTTCCACAGGCAATTTTACAATAAAAACATTATGTAATCAAGGATTATGATGACCAAGCTATGAAAAAACACAAAACTTATGAAAAATGGAGTGGAACAAATTAAAATCAGACCTGTTCACTAACTTCCAAGAGAGAGAACAGTTGAAAACCACATTCAGCTAATTTAGTCTGTGTTGCTCAGTTTTCCCCTTGATGAAACTGAGTTTTTTAAAGTTGTGTAACATAATGCTTATCAAGGAACACAACTTCTTCTTTTTCTTATTTTGTAAATAAGAATGACAATCAAGTGGCATCAGTTTTTTTAGTGCATTTTGTTCAAATTTCACAAAATTTTGTGAAATTTGAAATAGTGGTGTACAAAGAGCTCACTGGTCGAAAAAGAGAAACTCCAATATTGGAATCCCTAGCTCATTCAACAGATGTTTATTTCAAAGCCTTACCTGTTATATTGTTAAATCAGGCTCCTGGACAGTAAGCAGTCTTCTGTAGCGTAATTGTACTTCAGAGATGCTGTGCGGGTCAGGCTGCAGCGGTTTTGCTCTCGTTGTGCACTGCTGTCACTGGGTCTCTAGCATCTAAATCTGACTTCCACAAGCACAACTTTCAGCTGGAACGCTGGGAGCTCCAGACAAATGAGCGAGGGAGAGAGAGAAAGAGAGAGAGAGAGGGGAGGAGTGCTGATAGGAAGAAAGGGAGGGTTGAAAGCAAGCAGAGAACAAGGCAATGAGAGAGGTGGGAGGCGGTGGAGGAAGGAGTAAGAAAGAGCCTTGTGCACTCCTCTCTCCTGCCTAAACTTCATCGTCAGGGCCTGGCACGAAAATACCTCACAAGCTAATGGAGGATAATGGAAAGAGCTCTGTGGTTTGAGAACTGTTTGCAGACACTGCCTGGATCAAATGGGACTTAAGCTCCTTGTCCCTAGTGGACAGTGCAGGCAGATAAAAAAAAGTCCTGCATTTTCCCTTTTAAGGAAGAATGACTGTAACAATCCTTTGATGTACTGCAATATCTGAGCTGAAATGTTCCTTTGACCACTAGGTGGCACTACATATTTAGAAAATATAAAATATATACAGTACAATATTGTCTTAAGTATATTCTACAGAGCCTGCAATTAAATGAGACCCCGTATCCTTTTGAATTTGATAAAATAACCAATATCCTAGCACTAATAATTGAATAATTGAAGACTATACTTGTTAGGCAAAATGGCAGTTTTCCTATATTTAATGTTCCTAAACTACTAATGTCTACTTTTATTCCTCCTTTTATTTCAGACATCTGGTTGTCAGCTGTTAGCAAGTGAACCAAAAATACGCAGTTGTTGACTTCTTTCATATTGGTCTCTGATTCATTGCCTTGGGATGATGGGATGCATGTTTTTGCTACTGTATTTCATTGAATTCAACTTTAGTGTCACTCATAATCTAAAATCATCATAACTGTTTTGAATATGTGATTGTGATGTGCTGATGGGGGTATAACCCCAACTTCCACCCGTCCCTCAAATATACGATTAACATATCTTCCACTACTCTTCCGTTTCTAGACATCCACTTGTCTATCAACTACCCCCGACTGTCCACTTCAGTTTATTACAAACCCACGGATTCACACAGCTACCTCCTGTACAGCTCATTTCACCCCAACCACACTAAAAACTCTCTTCCTTTTTCACAGTTCCTTAGGTTACGACGATTATGCAGCGACGACATCGACTTCGAGAACCAAGCCCTCGAAATGTACTCATTTTTCATCAACAGAGGATACCCCAGCAGTGTGATTGACAGGGCCCTTGCCCGAGCCAAAAACACCCCCCGGACCATCAACCCGATCAGGAACTCCCGCCGTAACAACCGCATTCCTCTGGTGCTTCCTTACCACCCTAACACACTTCCTATCCCCAGGACCATTAACCACAACTTTTCCATCCTACAGGATGATCCCTCCATTGGGGCCCTCTTTTCTGATCGCCCTATCATCTCATATCGCCGACCACCTAATCTGCGTAACCTCCTTGTTCACAGCTCCCTTGACCGCCCTCAACAACCATCCACACCAGGCACTTTCCCTTGCAACAGAGCTCGCTGTATCACCTGCAAATACACAGCCACCACCACACTCATTCAAGGCCCCTCAGGACAATTCCGGATCACCCAGACAGCATCTTGTACCTCCAGCAACCTTATTTACTGTATCTCTTGCAGTAAATGCCCAGCCATCTACATTGGAGAAACGGGAAGGAGACTCGGAGACCGTTTCAGAGAACACGTCAGGGCTGTAAAGATTAAAGATCTCTCCAAGCCCATTGTTTCTCATTTCACCTCTGACGGCCACGACCACTCTAATCTCTCCGTCTGTGTTCTCAAAGACGGTTTTCCAAACTCATACATCAGAAAGACCACCAAAACTAAAATTATTCTGCAGCTAGGATCACACCTTCTCCCTTCCCTTAACGACAGACTACTGTTCTTTTAAATTTTCTCCATTCATTGGAAGTTTCATTTCACACCTCTCTGCACCCATTCTGACTTCACACCTCTTGATTGGCCTCTCTTTCTGTCCCCTGCTCCCGCCTCTCACTCCTCCTCCCTCCCAACCTTTGTTCTCCCGCTACTTTACCTTTGCCTACTGCCCTGTCTCTCTCACACCTGAAGAAGGCTCCACGGCCGAAACGTTGTGTTCTCTTTCTTCTTTTTTTCAGCATGGAATAAACCTATTACTTGTTCCTTTGCAGCCTACGCATGCTGACGCAGCTACCCACCTGAACTACTAACCCCTTTATAACCTGATCTTGGCAGATTTTACAAGCTAAGCAAAGCTGAACCAGCACCTGATCAGTACTGGGATGGGAGATTTCCAAGAAATACCAGAGTGCTGCTGGGAGAGCGGTTTGTGGACCAGTAGGTGTTGCTCTTCCCACTGGACCAAATTCCGTAAGAGCACAATGTCACAATATGGTATACTATGTTGCAGAAGGTGCCATCCTTTAAATAAGACTTTTAGCTGTAATGACCAGTTAGTTACATTTGTCTTTGGGCTTGCACAGCCTGGCAGCTGAAGTTCCCACTTAATTCTGCTAGTGAAGTCATCTCTCATGCAGTGTAGAGGGACACGTAACAGCTGCTGTGTTTCATGCAAGTGTAAGCAGCCCTTTAGTGGTGGATGAGTGGGTGCTCTCCTGTATGTCATATAGTTGAGGATCTTTGGTGTTAAAGCACTATATAAAAGCAAATAATGATTATATCATCAGTGTAGCTGTAGGTCTACTGAGTTTTCCTAAGCTATATACCAGTGCATGGTCCTTCCTCTTTGTGTGGCACAGAGTTTCACAAATGTGTGCTGGAACAGGGCCAAATGTATGCATTGCAAAACATTTTTTAATTGAAACCAGCAGCTTATCTGGGCTTGTGTTTGACCAATACAAAGCAGATAAAAAAATAAAAACAAAACCCAACTTCTATTTACTCAATTTATTTGTTTTTCCTGGATGGGGAAATTAAAGCAGCATCTTCATTTAATAGCTTCAATATCCATTGGTTGGGCAGAGTCCAAATAGGGAGGAAGGTTCTGTTTTGAATTGATGTCTCTCTTGCATCTTGTTTATCAATGGCTCTTGTTTGGAATTCCTTCAGCTGCCAGCATGCCTTGGTTTTAGGGAGAGGGGTAGTTTTGAGGAAATCATAAAGAAAAAAGCATACCAAAGGATTTTCCCATTGGCTTAAAAGATTATGCTTCAGATTCTTGAGTGTGTTTTTATTGTTTTTTACAAACAAAGCCTTTTTGGTGGTTGGAGTTTTCTGGATATGATTTCCCTAGCGATTCTGCAGGTATGAAAGACGTGATGGTGTTGGGGGGGGAGGTTTGATCCTATAAAAAGGTCAATGTTATCATTGCTCTGATATCTTCAAATAAACTGAATTTTCTTCCTCGTTTCAGTTTCTCAAGTTCTGTGAAGAATCTCAAATATTGCTCGAACTGCTAACACTTGCCAGCTTCACTCTTCCATATCTCCCGAAAAAAAACAATTATTTTCACTAATGCTGCACCTGTGTCTGGGTCTAAAACAATTCCTTTAAATTTCTGTGGAAGCTCAGATTAGCTCTGCTTTCCTACCCTATGCATCAGAGATTCTTGTAAAGAAGAATAAATCCACAATACACAAGCTTTTATGCTGATAGAGTAAGACATTGGAATTCCAACTGTATCAATTATTTATGTCTGCAGTTGCTCATAATATATTATGCTCTTGAAAAGTTTTTCTTAAATACTGTAAAAATGTTGCCTCTGCTTTATTTCCATCAGTCACAAAATGTCTTGTTTGTTCAGCTCTGAAATGATGTCATTAATGCCAAACATGTGCCAAAACCTGAGATTAAGACGTTTTTTATCAGTGACCAGTTATCCTTTAAGATATTTTCTTGGGAAAAATAACAATTTATGGCTCTGAAAACTTTTAGCTCAGATATGATTTAATGTGAAAACTATTTGATTTAAAAGCCTTAAAAAGGCTAGAGTGGTGCTACTGGTTGTACTTAATGCCACTGACTTGGCTTGATTGGGGTAACTTGGCAGCAGTAGTTTCTCAGGGTGGTGCAGTGTGTATAAATGATTATGTATATAAGAAATAATTGCAATTCAGTTTGCATCAGACAGCTTTCATTTAACAACATCAGAGCTTTTGTAAAATGTGATTATATCCCTGAAGTTTAAATAAATCTGAAGCTGACAGGTTTTTGAAGAGAAGGAGATTTTACTCCTTGTTGACACTCTGCGAGAAACTCTGAACTTCCCAGCTGATGACTTGGTCTGCAAGGACAGCATTCAGTTCCCCAGTGGAAGTTTCTAGCCCTGATTTTGGGGCAAGACTTCTTGGGGTTTAGTAGATCATACCTCAGTATGAACTCTTTCTGGTTGAGAACAAGAATAACCCTTTTCATAGAGTCCTGAGGAGGCTGGGCTGCCTGTTTTTCCTGGGCAGATCTTGAGCCAAGCAGCAGATACTGTATACCTGGAGAAGACGAAGATGAACAGTAGAGGAACTTTATGCCCTATACCCACATCAAAGAGGTCCTCCAGGGACACCCTTTCAGCAAAAAGGTAAACAGTAGCAGCCAGAGAAACACCTTCAGTGTTTGCCACTGGTTTCTTTTTAATTAAGATGTCAGCATGTACTGAGAGCACACTTTTTTGTGTTGATGTGAGATTTGTTTAATGACATGCATGAGGCTTATGTTACATACTGGTCAAGGTGAGAAATTTGAATACAAGTAAGTGTCTACAAACAAACAAACAAACAAACAAACAAACAAACAAACAAATAAATAAATAAATAAATAAAAGTACATGTCTAGCCCATTGAGACACTCAGCCTGCTGTACAGAAGACACTGCAGTGAGTGAGAGTCCTTCCCCAATTAATAGGGAGGAGCTCAGGGAATGGAGAATGAACAGTCAGTTTTGTTAGGGAGGAAGGAATGTCAGCAGGGAGGGGAGGTTGGATTGCTGACAGCTGTTGTTTTTTATAAAAAGCTAAGAGAATATCCTGAAAACATATGAAGCATCTGAGGTCACTGCTTCTGTTTGGTAGCACTTGCCAGCAATCCCAAGATTCCTTTGATATTCTTAAAGGGACAGCACATCATAATACACAAGCTATTGGATTACTAGAATACAGAATGTTAAGTAGATATAGACCTCATTCTAAATGCACTGAAGTAATCATCTGTCAGATGCTAGCATCTGTAGTGTTGTACATAGCCCTTTCATCAACAGAGCTGTCTTTCTAAGAGAAAAAAGCAGGCTTAATGAATTGCCTGATCTAGTCATGTTGTCACATTAAATGTTACACACAGAGGGACATTTTAAAAACCTTCTATAGTAATAATAAAATGGGTATTTACATTTATCTTTAGTCACACAATAAGCATATTCTTTTGCTGAACATTTTAAAGTCAAATATTCATACCTGTGTGTCCTGCTGATATCACACACCATCAGGATCAAACTCATTGGTGAATGGCTGAAATTGAGCAAAAACCGCCCTCCTTGAATTAAGTATATTTCTCACATTCAAAGGCAAATACTCTTAATGTAAGTGGCTGTACCATAATTCAGTGGATATCAATTAGTTTGTCATATTCTATTAATGTAAGAGCTTGTGCATGAAGGGCATATTATCCCTTTAAATTAATTGTGAAGCCTTGTCGAAAAAGGTTTATAAAGTCATCCTTATGTAGAATATTGAGTCTTATACTGTTGAGAATTACCCATCATAAAATTGTTTTAAACACTAGCAGCTCATAGAGTTTCCAAAATACGTTTCAGTGACTCATATGAACCGTTGTTCTAAATAAAGCTCTAAGAGATCGTCTCTGGAGCCTCTTGAAAGCCGATCAGTGTATCTACGTACATTTCTGCTTGTAGGAAAATTATCAAGACAAAGGTTTGTGGTTGTGTTTCCAGAATGAGAGGTTTTGGTATTGGTTTGAAATTCAGGACTGAACAGAAGCCAGATAATAAACTTTGCCAAATGAAGCAAGCTTCTCTGACTGGTATTGTCATCACTTTTTATGGACTTGGCTGTCACACAAACTCCTTTATCCCCTGGAGTGTCAGTTTACCCATCTTTCTTACAACAGGTATGAAACATTCCTACACCTGAGAACTACCCCTTCTGCAGGGGCTGATGTCACAAGTCAACTGAATTTTGGTCACGAAAGAAAGTGCTTTTCAGATAAGCAAGTTGCATAACATGAAATGTATATTCAATGGATAGAGGTTTTTACATGCGATCTACCTTGATTTTCTAAAAGCAGTATTGTGAAATGTCCATTAGAGGTCACTCTAGACTTGATCACAAAATAATGTGCAATAATGCCAAAAAATTGAATATTTTATTTTTTTATCCTGGAAAATCATACATTTTTACAATGTGTAAACAAAGGTTGCCTTGTTACCAGCCCAGTTGGTGATATTATTGATTTATCCCGTAGAAACTCTTATCCTGCAAAGCTACAATGTAGAAAATTTTAATTTAATTATGTGTAGGTATTAACAAAAATTGTGTGGATACAGTAAGGAAAAATAACATTTTAAAAATGTAGTGTGTGACATTATTGTTCACTGTATTTACTAGTAAGTAAATCCCTGATTGACAACTGAGGAAATGTCTAATCAAAAAACGTTGTCATATATTGTATGTTGTATATTATGAGGCACAACAACATAGAAACTTGAAAACATTGAAAAATGTAAATTCGGAAAGTTGAAGGAACTCCATAATTGTGCAAAGAATCACAAACAAATATTGTAGCCTGAAGAAAGAAGCCCTTAAATATAATTTGGAAATGTGTTCATTTTTAATACACTCTTGGAATCATTAAAGATTGTAGTGTGATATTGAACACAACACATTTTGGGCTAAAAAGGATTGTGAGGATCCTGGAACAAGCTACCCAGCAATATTGTTTAAGCCGATACCCCGACTGCTTTCAAAAATGACTTGGTGAAGTAAGGTCCTTGAATCATTTAGGTTTTTGCTAAAATTAGCAAAGAAAATGACATGGTTATTTTCTTTTGTGGACATCATTTAGCTAATATTAATACTTGAACTGAGCAAAAGATATTGTTATGCGCCGTAGCTTAGAAAATCATTTTGAGCAAGCCTCCGTCTGACTTGAGGTCTCCTGGGGCTGTCTCTGCACAGCTCTCACCGGTGGGTTCAGTCTGACCCACTTTCTTGTGACAGAAGCTGATCCAAGCTGCTGAGTTTGCATTATTAGCAAGAAACAACACGCCTGACTGGAAAAAGGTTTTGATCAATCGACTTCAGAACCTTTATGTTATCAATAGGGATTTGTCTCACTTGGTGAAATGAATGCCTTAGTGATTAAATTTGGTGAACCGGTGGTATGTGGATTTTGACTGTGCTGTGTGAGCTGTTTTCCTATTTCTGGAAGCTACACAAGCCCTAAAGGAACAAGGAAAACCGAGCTGATTGCAGCAGTAGTGCAGCTGAGGACATTCCAGCCTTATCTCTCCATGTCTCTCCCTCAAGTCTGCTGCTCTTTGCTACTTCCTGAGTCTTTCATCTTTTATCTGGGATAATTTCCCTAACTGCAGTGACTAATAAAAATACCTTTAATATACAAATCTTCTAATAGAATGTAGCACAACTGGAATCAATATGATATATAACTGACAGAAAAACAAATGTTTTGCCTTCAGAATAACTGATATAAAGCTACAGCTCTCACTATAAATGTGTGAAATAAAATACACTGCAACCCCACTGGCCATCAAATTATTAATCAGACGTACCAAGTCAGTATCTCATTTGGCCATGTAGAAAATAGTATTATTTTGAAATCTGGCTTCCAAATACCTTACACTTACCTATGTGACCAGATGATGCTAGATTTCAGTCTGGGTTCTTCCTAAACCACTGACTCAAAATCAAGGTAGAGCAGGTCTGCTCTCCAGAGCAAAGGGTGGATTATCACAGTACACATTTCTGTATTTTAAAAATACAGCACTGAACCATAAACACATTCACTCTGGTGCCAGTTTGATGGAGATGAAGTACTTATATTCTTTGGACTCATCCAACCCATTTTATCCTAAAGGACCCAATGTAATTCATATGTTGACATCCCGTGATGTGAGGGCGGCCATTATGCGCCAGCAGCACCGCTAGATAGCCGACGAGGTGGAGAAGAGAGTTTACTTCACCATTTTAAGTGGCTGAAGTTAGGGGGCAATGTACAGTAGGTAGGCCAGATTTTACGAGCATAAAACGAGAAACTTTAAACCTAAGACCATTATTCCACATTAGTATCCTTCCTCAATCGAACTAGAAATCTTTATCACCACAGCCATTACAATCGAACACTTTACAGATAATTGCTATGATGCGGTGTTTGCGATTCACTGGATTTCATTTGTGTCATTGCTGGGAGAGTGCGTAGCAGCGTACTTAAAGCATTTACGTGTGTTTTGGTTTATTTATGGCTTGGAGTTATATATTTATAGCCATAAGTAGCATGTGATCATCCCTATACAAGCCAAGAATCCCTGTGAATTGTTTCTGCCTTAGAGCGTTTAAAGCAGAGTAGTATCACAATCATGTCCGAGTTTTACAGGGAGCTAGATGTTTTTAGTATTTTTACCTCTTTTTTTCCCAACTGAATACCCCGTGAATTTGCCGTCATAGGAAAAGAGCTTTAGTGTTGATCCGCTGTTAGTTAATAATCACAGTCCCTTTGTTTGCCTTAATAGCTTGCAACTGTACTTTGCATGCGCTCTGAATTACCGTCCACATAACATAAATCATTTTATGCAAAACGTGACAAGAATATTTAAATACATTTTGAATCGATTACATTCTATTAATGACACGTTATACATTTTAAAGTCTGTATAACTTGCAATAAATTTGCGAAAACATTTTACATTACGTTTTATATTACACTACTTTTTACATTTTTAAAAAATGAAGACAAAGTTCGTCTTGCAAAAGGTTTTACAAAGCAAAAATGACTACTGACAATCAGTCAAAACATACTAGTTTATAGTATTAGCTTAGAAGATGTCTTTCTAGGACGACTGACATTAAATACGATTTAAATATGCACAGAAAACGAAAAGCATAATTACTATTACAGTGCCTAAATACAACGTATCAACGTGTCTTTATGATAGAGCAAGAATAATTGTTAGCCAATGGTGTATAAATTAAGGACTGAATGAGAGCCGGCCAGTCAAATTTTAAAACACGAACTAGCTGCATAACTCCCCCTCTTCGCCCCCAATATGTTAAAACTCCGTGAGAAGTTTTCAGCATGTTATGCAAAACTCTGGACACAACAGGCGCAGGAACTTCCTGCTCAGCGCATTGCCTAACATGTGAGACTCACATTATGTAATCCACACAACATCCGTGCTGCCATGTGATCCATTCAAATCTAGCCCGCAGGCATTGGCCGTATCCCGGCCAATCACAATTCCCTATGGATTGCATCGGGGTTTAAGGGGCGTTCTGTAACTAAGGTGGGCTGATTGTTTTGAGGTTGCTAAGGGTGGCCTGTCAGTGATTCACAGAGAGTTTTCTCTCCAGCACAGAGACTTTGTGCTGGAGAGAAAAGTTTTCTATTTCTTAGCCTCATCTCTCAAAATGTAAATATTTTTATTTAGTATCAGTTTTAATTTATTTGGAGACTCTGCCACATTTGATTATACATCAATGTTCTGTACATCTGTGTGGACAGTGGAAGTCAGAAATCAGTTGGCTACGATCCGGCAATGTATCTGTGCTTTAGTCAACTCCTGACAGAAGTACGAAATCGAACTCCCTGGTGATGAGAGTTTTATAGTTTTTGAAACAGTTCAGTTGTAAATCGAAATTTATTAAAATTGTAGTTTTAATTCATATAAGCCTTAGTAATTTTTCATTTGTGTGTATCCCTCAATGGTAGTAGTTAAGATGTGTTGGGGTTTTTTCTGTATAAACGTGTGATGTTGCATCCGTTCAATGAAGTTATTTAAATTTCACTGAAATTCGCGAAATAAAGGCAAGTCTGTCAATAAAGGCAAAACCAAGTTGCTGCTGCTGTTGGTGGACCATTAGGTGGTGGTCTTCCTTGGCTAAATTCCGTTCTGTAATATCTGGCCTGCCTAATGTTCACCTGTAATTCAGTTGGTGAAGCAATTTCTCACGTCTCTGTCTGATCTGTTAGTAGTGGGGCTATTGAAGTACAATGGATGATGTGTGTGTCACTCGGGGGGATGTTGCAGTTAAGTGGGCGATAAAGTGGGTCCCCTCATATGTATAAAGTAACTTGGGATCCTTTGTGGTAAAAGCACTATATAAATGTAAATAATTATTACCATTTAAATGGAAATTTATATAAACTCATACCTTTATAAAGTGAACCTTATTATAAATGCCTTCATTTTACTGAATATCTCACCCCCATGAATACATTACACACACTCGCCCAGTTATAAAGCTGGAGTGTGTCACAGAGCCAAAGTTTCAGATCAAGCATGAAAATTTGTGGTAGACTATGGTCAATGACATCTTGCATTGCCCAGCTTTATTTTATCATTTAAACCTGAAATGCAAATCAGGCGCTGCAGACGAGCCGCTTTGTTCTCTTGATCGATCTATAAACCATTGCACTGAAACATTTCACGAGCACTAGCACCAAGGTGGCTCTTTTCAGTTTCATTTTCTAAACTGGAAGCACACAACTTTGATCGGTATTGTTCAAAAAGAGCACAATGCACGTCTGGAATAAAGCTGAGAAAGCTGAACCCCAGCGGCTAAGCATGTGAAAAAAAAAAACTCCTGTTACCCAAAAACCAAAGGATTACTTGTGTTTTTACACTAAGCAGCATTTAAATCTTTCTTAAATCTGTTCTGATCCTTGCGTAAACCTTCCATTATCTTTGGCAAGAAGGCCATGCCTTCATCCACTCTGAGGGCAAAGGTTACACTGACACTGCCCTTCAGAAGGGTAAGCAACCAAAGGGATGGTTACGCAATTAAAGTAAAAGTAAAAACAAAGGACAATATAGCAGTGAAAACCAAACACACCTGTCCTCTAATTTTAGTAATCCTTCTAAATGATCATTAATCTTTTAGCTTCTGTCATCTTTGGGCTCCTTAAATTGAAAAAGATGGAAACTGAAACATTTTTTTTTACTTTGGGTTTGAGCTTTGAGAGATTAAAATACTGTGGTTCCGTGACTTCATCTATGAAATAAAGAGGAATAACTGCTGATAACATGGTTCCTCTTAGAAAAGAACATCACAGATATTTCATATATGCAACCATTTTATATCTTTGTGTTTTAAATTTCCAGTACACACTGAAAACATACTGTCAAGCTAGTCGATAAAGACATGGATTTCAAGAGAACATACCCAATCAATATATTGAATAACTTTAGTGTGCTGTATAAAATCTGTGAATCATTAACAAATTACAGTACGTGACCAAATGTATCTGAGTTGTAAGGCCAACTGACTCATATGCAACTGTCACCAGTAAATAGCCTGCTCAGTTCCATGAGGATTTATACAACACTCTGGTCATAGAATGTGGTGCCTTATTGAATGTATTGGGTGTTTTTAATTCTGATCAGTAATCATAATTATAGCATTATTCCAATGTCTCTTTGTAGTCTTTCAGGTATTTAGGTATTCTGCTGTGACTTAAAATAATTACATGTTCTGCAGCTGTGTAGCCGACTCGGGATGGAAACAATTAAAGTACTATAACAGTATATGATAAGAGAAATCCACTAGAACTATCATTATGCCATAAACCTAAACTATGTCCTTTTTGGGTGTTCTTTATTCATTTTACTAATAAGAGGGGGTATTAACATCTGTAGCCATTTGGGGAATTTCTTTCCATATCTTGTGAAACCTTCAGAATATTAAATTAAGGCTGATTGTTATATTCTTGGAAACACTTTAAGGAAAACTGTTCACTTAATATTTACAGATTTAAACATCAAACATCAGACAGCTTTTATCATGAATTCCTACCCAATGTTTATAGCATACTAGGGATTATTTCATATTCCTTGAACACATTGGTTTTTAAAGGATGTCCTTCCACAAAACAGATATAGACAGGCATTGTCCTTCAGAATCAGGAAGCTGAGTATAGTTTGACTCATGGGATGAGATCACAGAGCTGTGGAAACCAGTTATAGAGGATGTTCTGGCTAAATAAGGGACAGCTAATTCAACTGAGCCTAAAGCACAACACATAGCAGCAATTCTGTGAGGTGAACTACAATAATATTGAAATTATCATTTTAGATCAATCATTTTTTTAAAGCTCCAATGTCATACACCTGGATAACGAGGATCACTGGAATGTTTAAGAAATTTAGAGAAAAACAAAAAAGAAATTGAGTTAACTTACTAACTTAAATTTTAAATGGAATTAATTTTATTAAAATTGGCAACATGTGTTAAACTGTATCAATATGCACATTCCATAGAAGTTACAGAGGCATACCAGAAGACAATATGAAATCCACAGAGAACCTGAAATGTGGGTGTTGCTTGTGCGAATACCAAGCATGAACTGCAAGGACCTATGTTTAATTGTTTCTTTGCAATACAACCTCATACCTACTGTATAACTGACACAATGTTTTACAATAGTTGCAAGTATGGAAGTTTGGTGTTCTGACCTAGTTTTTACTACATTATTCAAATCCTCCTGATAGGTGAACTGCAACATGCCCAGTTCTGAGGAAACAGGGATGAAACTGCTATCTGTGCAGGCATCTACAGCACATTCTTTACCTCTTCTGGGCTAGAGCCCAGCACCACCTGGAGAAATCATGCTGCACTTTCATTGGTCAGAGACTTGTCAGGACATGCCTGTGGTAAGGCTCATTTCGTAATAATGTTTAGGAAAAAAAGTAAAGTAAAAATTACCTCGAGGCACTCTCTGTGTACTTTTGGGGTTGAGTTTCATCTGTGAAGGAAAACCAGGGATCTTTAAGTTTGGCACATGGTTTACAACAGTTCAAGTGACTGAAAGCAAAAGTTGTGCCTCAAAGCGATATTTTCAAAGCTAGCATGGACTGTATTGGTCAGCCACATCTCTGACCTAAGATACTGAATCTTTTTGAAAAGTGATCTTCTAGTTAACTTGAAAATTGGGACAAATAGTGCAACAGGGACCTAAAGGAGTGTATTTATGGCTAAAAGCAGGGGGCTTTTACATGGAGATTTGTTGGTATCTAAAACTTAAGATCTAAAGATGCTATTGACACAAATTCCTTATGATCCTTCAAGACAGTGGGACAAAATCCTTGAATCAGGTACTAGTACCCAAACACTACTAAACACTACTTATAATCTTTATAAATTGTGTTCTGGACAAGTCAAATTCCTCATGCAAAATACGAAACAGGGGGCTACAGAAGAGTTAAACAGTTTTTTTTCTTTAAAGAATTCAGGTTTTGTTCAAGTGTCCTTAGGGTGATGGGATAACTGGATGTAATAGTGGGAAGAGAGGTGGAGCACAATCTAAAGAGATGCTTCAGGCTACAATGGAAATTCCGTGGAAGAGAATGCTGTAACCATCAGGATGGAAAATGAGGAAAGTGCCTGAGCTTAGTCCTCAAGAGCTCTGTAGTTTAGCAGTAGTCATACAGTGCATGTGACAGTTGAAAAGTTGATGTAGATGGACTGAGAAAGCATAAACTTCTCCTTCTAGAATGCTTGGCTGTACCTTTAGTTGTTAGGTGACCGCTAAAGTCTTTACCAGACTGGAGAAAAAAAAATCAGAAATATCACAAAAAGAAATAAAACTGGAAAACACAGTTGTGAACTGTTTTTAAAGACCAAGGCAGGCAGTGCTACACCTTTTTTACAGTTTTCAATATAGTGTCAACAGGGTGAAACAAACACATGTATGTTACATGACAGACTCAAGTAGCATGCAGTAAAATAGCTGGACACACAAAGTGTGACGTTTCACAGATGAGTCATACGCAGTTGTGGTTTTGCATTAACAAGCAGTCCTGCGCACAGCTACTGTATTTGCAAATTACTACATATCATAAAGAGGTGCCTTCAATGGAATGAACAAGGAATTAACAAGGGAGGCAGAAAATTTAGTTTTTAATCTAACCTCTTTTGCACAGGTAGAGTTGAAGTTGTTTTTAACCTAACCTCATTTCTCACATGTAGTTCTGAGCAAAGGGCTCTGGCCACATGATGAGGTCTGAGAGCTCCCTGCAGATTTTGTTCCTTAAATCTAGCCTTTCATATTCATCTGTTTGTTCAACAGGGATTTAAAATATTTTGTACTTTATTTGAAGGATGTCTGAAAGCATCCCAAACTACATTTGTGTAGCCTGCTCACAGGAGATGCTATCATCAGAATTAATTTTTTTAATCTGAAGCCATCCAAGTGCAAGGAGCAGATTCCGCAGTCTTTGTTTATATGATCTCTGAGTTTTTGCTTGAAGACTGCTTAGTTTAGTGGTGTGCCAGACAGAATACAGTTCGATGGAGGACAAACATTACGAGGCTGATGTAGCCCATCCACAAGTTGTCCTTATCTCTATCAGCCACCATGTTTTGGTTTTGGTCACAGGTACTCAGTTATGAGCAAAACAGCAGTTTTAAGTTAGTCTCACAGGTAAGTCTGCACCATAAAACCTTAATGTGAGGTCACCTTTTTAAACTGTGATTTTGATCTCTGCGAACCTATCTGAGGGAAAAAACAATATTTGGTGTTTTTTTTTCCACTGAATAGGAGATACATACATGGACATGTGCTCTGTTTATAATTATCCAAGCCTGCCATATTCCCCTGTGAAAAAAAATATTCATAAAAGCTGTTTAAACCAGATGTTGTTGCTGTAGCCTAACAGGAGAAAAATACACTTTGGTAACAGCATAGTAGTTCGACGTTATCAAACCTGTCTTTATCTATATCTGTATGTTGGAGAAACTAACTTGTAATTTGAAAAAAGAAAATGTTGAAATTCACCTTTGATTTAGATGTTGATTAGTTCATTTGACAAATACCATTATAGTGTTGTATGGTCATCTTTACAATGTCTTTAGTATGTTGTCTGCAGTATATAATGTATATAATCTTTATAATACAATAATTAAAGTTATTGCAACCAACCAAGAATGAAAATTCTACACACTGTAATACCTTTAATATGGTCAAAGTGACAATTTACTCAGCAGTTGGTTGCTGACAATTGTACCAAAACAATTGCTATAACAACACCTAGTAGACAAACTATAAAATGATAAGACCCTGAATATGAGACTCATTTTACCCAAAATAGTAACCAGTTTATAATGGGTACCAATACAGGAATGCTAAAATACAGTTAACAGTGTGTATAGTGCCTGTTGAGAGCTGTAGTTAAAAATGCACCCTAAACAGGCTCTTGAGATGAGCTCATGAGGATTGCAACACCTTTTAAGCTCCAGCGGGTTATGTGATTGTAACAGAGTCACACCAAATGAACCCTTTTACATAAGCATGTACAAGAGTCTGGAAGTGGAACTTGTTCTCTAATCCCATAAAATACCAAGCAAACTGCACAACATTAATAACTATCATAATAATTTCAATTTAATAACAGATACACGATAAAAGGAGCAATCCACACCTTGTGCCTTTTAAATCAATATATTAAGTTTTTCCTAATTCTACATGAATGCAAAACACTTTTTATAGTATACAGGAGATTTGACACTGATTGTATTCACAATGAAAAGTGATACTGATATCTATCTCAAATTAACACCTGGCATTACTGGCAGACTTTAAGTTCTTCCAAGAATTTTGAAGCGTACCATCATGGTATCAGTTTAGTGAACCATGAGTTAAGCACAAACTGTACAAAATGTTCCTCTTAACTTTCACCATGTTACACCATGTTCCATTTTGGTTAAAATATTGAAACTGCACTATAAAATACTTTTAGAACATTGATCTTAATGTAGGGGGAAAAACAGATTTGCATTACAGTGCTATAAAGACAAAAATACATATTATCCTACAGCTGCAAAATCTGTCATCTGAAATTACTTAGGGAACAAATCATTCATGACATTTCATTTGAATGTGTCTACAGCTTCTTTCAGAGAGATGCTTTCAGTGTTAAAGGTTTCTTTTGTCCAATTAATAAAGAGCAGCATATCTGTGTCATCAAAGTGCACACCTCCACAAGACCATCTATCCAACATGATATAATTTTTAGGTTTCTGGTTGTAGAAATATTTAACTAATTAATAAACTCTCCTGTCTGAGTATTCTAAATTTAAGAATGTTTTATGGATCAATTGAAATCAAAGTTTATAGTTAGATGTACCAATCCCATAAACATGTTCACTTTCTAAAATGGCAAGCCATTAAAACAGACGTTGAATCATTGGTTTTTCAAAAGATGTGTTTCATTTTTACTCAAAGTGCATCCTTGTAAAGGAAAATGTCAAATGTACAAACAATAAACCCAAATAACTGAGTTGATGTCACAGTTGTGAAACAATCTGAAATATTTTTATGCACAAAAAATCTTCAGAAAGGATTCATCAGATAGCTTTGTAAAAAAAATCCATGGCCTTACATTTTTCTAGTCAAAACATATTAGCTCAGAAGCTAAGAAGTATTTGATGAATGAATCAATAATGTAAAACATAGGGTGGTAAAAATGTAAAAACACTGCGAAAGAGCAGGCCAAAGACATCCTTAATCTGTTATAATATTCTTGGTGACCTGGAAAATGCATGGATAAAATATTTCTACTTGACTTATTGAGATTATTTTTAAAAATACAAGTTGAGGGAAACTTATATGAAATTTTGGACATACACTATCCTAAAATCTGTGGATTCTAAAAAACAACATTTCTTGTCTTGCCTTCAGAAAAAATGGTTGCCCCATATACTGTATGTGCTCTTTATATTTAGATGTAAGCACACCTATTTACATTTTTTAAAAATCTAAATAAATCAAGAGATTTTAAAATGTGATGGGATATAGTATGTTCAGACTTTCATTATTATAATCAGATACTACTTAAGATTGCATTAGAACCCAGTATCTGAAGCCAGATTAACCACTAACTTATTAAATGTAATCTTCCTTGGTACGTTATACTTGTCAAAGACATTTCTTCTAGGATTTTTTGTATTCTTGTTTATGTTAGCAAAAATGTAGCTAAATTCTGTGTTCTTGTGTAATAAATACATTTTAAATAAATGGTACCAATGCATAACTCATTATGGATTAGCAAGGTTTATATACAGCTGTAGGATGGTCTTAGCTGAAATAAATATCTTGCTCTCAAGAATATCTTCAGTAAACCTAGAAATTATATTTTTAGAAAATAAGAACAGTTCAACAAGCAATAACACTTCTAAAAAAGAACAAGCCTTTTTAGAAGGCATAAAAGAGGAAAGAAAGGAAAGGTCAGCAATAAACTGCTACAGTACTCAGTGGGCCCTTAGTCAAAGGCAGATGAGTTTTTTGAGTGATTTCTTAAAACAGTTGTATGAAAAATGTGATAAACATAGAACAGATCCATTTACTCATAGACTATAAAAATAAGACTTGCTGTTTCACAGAAACTGAAGTTTGTTACTAAAGCATATTGTACTGTCAAAAAAGGTTAAGATCAAATATTTCAAAACCTTCCTTTTTGATGCAGTATAATTTTGTTTGACTGCAATTATAGTGTAAGGACGCCTTTTGGAGAAAAATGTTGACTGTCTTTAGTTTATACCAATACATTTATGTTTTATGATATCCAACTAAAATAATTACATTCCAGCCCTATACGAAAATACATACAATTTGAAAAATTACCCTGAAAAAAAGGTTGCATTTATCACTTCCTGCTGTTTCAGGCAAAGGACAGATGAGTTGAATGTTTTACGCTTTTTGAAGTGTAAACAGGAAGACTGAAGAGAAGACATGTTACCCCAGAAACAAGTTTGGCAACCAGTTGGAACAATACTGGAAGCTGTGTAAACAACAAGGATAGGTGCAGGGTGTTCATGGAACAGAGCAACTTTGAGAACAAGATGTTAGAAAAGCAGTGGATTAAAAATGCCCGATTTTGGCCCTGTTAGAAACATAAATAAATACAAATGTTTGTATCATCTTTCTTTAATAATTGTTCTAGCTTCAGACACGGAGCCTATGGTTTCAAAAACATGATTTAATAACTGTTTTGTTGTTTCAGGAAGAAGCAACATACAATAATACAATAATTTACATATAAAACAATTGTTCTGTGTGTTTATTTGTCTTTTACGGGGCACAGTGCTCTTCTATTTACAACACATTTAATCATAGTCACTCAACTGGAATTTAGCCAAATACAATTCTTGCTTATAAAACTAAGGCTCTAAAGGAAAAGTATAGCTATGTAGCAGGAAGGATATATGTTCTATGTATCTAATTAGCATTGGTTTCAGACATATTAAATATTTATTTTATATTTCCTGATGTTTTTTAATTAAATTATTGTCACAGTGAAAGGATTAAAACCATTTTGCATGCTTCATATACAACTGAAAATACAAATATATATTTGTAGTTATGAGGAATTAACTTTTTCCCACTGAATAGCCTAATATATTTTGAGAACATCTTGTCCTGTCCATGTCATTTACTAATAAACTATGAAGCTTATTATTGTAGAGATTGCTTTGGGGGAAAAAAAACAGCCGCATATTATTTTACGCTATTTTGAAAGCTGAACAAAAGAAACTAAGAAGGTTGAATCAATCCATCGTTATACTTGTTTTTGTTTCAGACCCTACCCAATCCCCTCCCCCTCTCCACTGTTGCTAGGGGAAGTGATGTCACAGGACTATGGCAGACTGTTTCACACAGAAGGAGGGGGTTAGCAGAGGTAGTCAGTATTTTAAGCTAGAGAAGATAGCCATTAAAATCCGTCTCCATCCTCTCCACCGTTAAGAGGGATGCCATCCGAAACAGCAAGAACATAATCTACACATTTCAAGCTTTCCGATAAGCCCCATATTGGTATATTTGGAAAATCGGGGAGGTAGAAAAGGAATGGTGAAAATTGGATTGTGACAGAAGGAACAATATTATTAAAAATTGGAAGGAAGGGGGGAGAGTGGTGAAAAGGGCAGATATAGAGGAAATATTGAAGGTTTCGGATATTATTAGGGGCTTAAATCGAATCTTCCGGGGGTTTGATTAAGAAAAATACTCCTGTTTACATTTTTATATAAGAATTAAAGCCATGGAACTGAGAGTTGGAAACAGATACAGACTGGGTAGGAAAATTGGAAGTGGATCTTTTGGAGACATTTATCTGGGTAAGTGGACTAATTTGACTCTGTAGATTGAAATGTAACTACAGTTATTTTTTTGGACAGGACGAAGGTAAGTTGGGCTCATTTGTGTAAGACCACGGGTGCTCGTGATATGACATTTAAGAAAACGGTCTACAATTTGAGTGAATTGTAGTAGTAGAAGGTAACATTCCCCTTAAACTGTGACGAGCACTTCTTGTTACTGTACCGTATTTGCATTATTTGCTTCGTAGTATAAATGTGTCCAAGTAACTTAGCTGTATCCTGTTCCTTTTCACAGAATCTAGGGTACCTTGTACTAAATAAGATGAAGCGATGTGTAACTAATCGAGCTCTTTGTATCTCAACTCCCTTGTTACTAGACGGGAGTGCTACTATTTAAAAATAAACCCGAAACAAATTCATTCCAACAACTTCTCTGACAAGGGCTTCGGTTAGTGAATCGTGCCTGCTGCTCATTTATATTACCCTTTAGTGTTGGAAACGGCGCTGTACACAATGCTATCTCGGGTTTTTGTACCTAATTGGAAGATCCCTTTGTTATGTTAAACAGAAATTGACACTTGGCTTCTTGGCGTTTTGAACCTTCGGGTTTCCACAGCCATCGCAAGCCGGAACAAAACAACGTATTTTTGCTCGGTTTTTTTGTACGCAAATCCCCCTAATTCAAATGCTCTTTTGTGATCTGCTTACTTTTCTTTACCAGTGGTTAGTTACTGCTTAACCGTAGATGTTAACTGTTACATTGTGTAGCTAGACCACATACACCGTGCGGTGTTCTGGGTTCACAAAGGAGTTCCGAACCGAGGATGGTCCTTTTTTTTAATCCGAATTTCCGTATTTTGATCCATTTCCCAGTCGAACCTGAAGTGAGAAATATCAAACAGGAGGACCTTTCTCTCGAGAGTGCATTGTTCTTGAGGCGACATTCGCTTCCGAGCGGTTAAAACGTAACACGAAGAGGCTTGTGTAGCAGTAAATCCTGTTCACCACCACCACACGTAACGTAGTGGGAGAGGTGGGGGGGGAAATAATGTTGATGTGTAAATCAAACCGAAACCGAGTATGCGTTATATAACGTGCAGTTGTAAGATCTGGGAGCCTGGTATGCTTTATTTAGCGGAAAAAAAAACGTGTAGAGCAAATTGCAGGTTCTGTTTTCCCCCAGATTCTCGTTTGGAAGAGGAATCACGACGGGTGGGTTTGTTTGTGTCCAACAGTGGTCCTTTGCAGTGCCTGTATGCTTTTTAAGCATTCAGCGCATATTAAGCGTGGTCTGGATGTGAATCTTGTGGGTTACCGGTTCTAGTTGTCTGGTGTAAAGTTGGAAAGGTGATGATAAGTTTCCCCCAGTATTATAACACAACACCAGAAACAGCCAGAAGGCCTGTGGGCAAGACGAACAGTATAAGGGATGTGTAAGACGATCCCTGTTGATCGGTGGTGACCTTTCCCATATGGATGTCATCTGTTATTATTGAGGTAGGCATTTTCCTTTAGTGTCACAGTCTGGTTTGGCTTCTCAAGATGCATTCGATACAGGGATATAAATATGGGGTGTAGGTTCTCACTCTGGTTGTCTGATACGAGAAAATGTAGATTCCCATAGAACATCATTAGAAGTCCATTGTTATGACAATAGCTATAAGGTGTTTTAAAATGGTGTTACTGAGATGAGCTGTTTTGTATGAATTGTACTTTCTCCTTAAATCAGCTTTGTATTTTTTATATCTCCTTTTGGGTGTACACACACGGCCACCTCTGTGTAAAGGCTCTCTGTCTCTCATTGTCTCACAACAGTTTTCATGTTGGTACATTGTGATGGACGTTTTGTGCAGCTGCTAACATGAAGACCATGTTAAGGAATTAATTAATACGGATTTAATCATGGCTTTGGAATGAAACCTAAAACCTATTACATCAGTTGTAGTCAACAGATGCTCAAACACTTAGTCTGCCTTGGTTACACTGGTGTTTAGCGCAGTATCACTAGCTTCATACTGCTGATTTAGTGTAAGTTGGCCATTTTGCACACCAACTTATAGCAAATCAAAAGTAGTTTCTGTCATTGACTGAAGTTTAATAACATGAAATGTTTATTCTTAGCCCTATCCATTTGATCTTCAGAACGTCCTTGTTTTGGCATCAGACCTGGAGGATCTGTAATGTTTTCAACTCCCACGTTTTTTTTGTTTATTTGGTAAAGTTACAGCTAGTCTGAGCTGGAAGTTAAGGACCTTCTATTGGGTTAGTTGAATCCTCATCAGGGTCAGCAGACTATCCACTTCTCCAGCAGTCCCTTCTCGCCTCTATAATGTTTAATCGCACTGCCTTTTCTTGTATGCTTGGCTCTGATTGGAGCAACTGCAAAAACCTTTATTTGATGTAAAAACTGGAAGGGCCTGTTTCTCCGGATCTGGAGAAGCAATTTTTTTAGACTTATTAACATACATGCTTTACTGCCATCAGCTGATTTATACTTATCAGTTTTCCTATATTAATACAAAATGGTGGCTGCATGGTTTAAACATAAATTGGTATTCAAGTTAGTATTGCTGGTGTCCTAGTCCTTAAAATACGCACTGTGGCATGGAAAGTCATTTAGCAAATACTCTTATGTACAGAAGGAACAAGAGAAAGATGTTTCTGGTTCTGTAGTATTTCTTGCTTGAGGTCTACCCTTTTAACTTAATCATAGCATTAGGAATACCACTTAGTGTCCTGATGACAGACTTGACCCATAACACTACAGCTGAGTGTGGGAAATCGAGCAGGTACAAGTGAAGAATTCCTTTGTGACAGGCTTGTTTCTTTATTGCTGCACAGAACCAGGTGGTCACACCATGTTTGCTATAGGTCTTGGACACGGGAATACTTTAACAGAGCTGGGGAATGGGGGACTGTGTAATAGGTTTTATTTGGCTGTAGTGTAGTTTTCATGATGTGGATAATTGAAGACGGAAATAAAAGGCCTGCGGGGTTACACTGCACCATCTATGCCAGAGTTTTACTTAGTCCCAAGGAACAAAGTGTGCTGCACGTCATCTTCCTTGAAAGCAGCCAGATGTGGAACAGTGGAAAGTGCTACAGTTTGTCATGAGGTGGAACTTTGGTCATATGTTAAAGACTGTATAATAAATACAAATTAAAATCATTTTGTGTCACTTAGATAAAAAATATATATTGAGGGATCTATGCCTTGGTTATAAAGTCATATTTGACCAGCACATTCTGTTGTTAATGTAGGAAGAAAAGGCAAAGAATATTGCAGCCTTCATGGCCATGTTGTCTATTGCCATGCAGTCAGTGTTGCATCCTGATTTTTTTAAAACTAATTTTAGATCTTAATTAGTTAAGCCTTTTTTATTTTTTTGAGATGTTTAGTATTGTAAGAGATGTACTCATCTCAGTTGTTGAAATTACACCATTTTTACAGCAAGTGTTCCAGTAGATAGGTCCTGCCAATATGCATCTAGGTTTTCATTTTTAGTTAAACGCTATTTGGCAAGAATGCATATGAACGTGAATGCTCGTGTGTTTGAATGCTCACATCCATCTGAAATGTGAAGTGTATGACCACTAGATTTTGTACGTCTTTTTTGTTGTTGCTATTTTTTCTCATTTTGTGACTTCATGCATGATCTTCATATAAGTCAAACATTTTTCTTATGACACTAACTCCCAACGTCAATAACCAATATCCTAATAACTAGCCAGTTGTAAAATTCAAGAATGTTTATGGAACATTTTTCTCATTCTAGCCAGCGGTTATCTGGATAATGAATAAAGTGCATCACATTGCTAATCACAGCCTTTTTTGTAGCTGTTTAAGTGGCTCAATTTTGTCACTGTAAGAGTAATTTGATTTTTGATGTCAGGCTAAGCACCACTTGTGGGATCTGTACATGTAGTTCTCCTTTTTGTTGAAAAAAGAGATTAACAGCAGTTTGTTTACTTTATCCCTGGTTGTACAGTCCTGGTGTTTAATTTCCCTATTTTAGTGAACGTAGTGTAAAAATGGGTGGCATTTACGGACTATATTTTTGCTTTGTTTTTGGGTTCTCTGATAGATTTATTTGCCCAGTGTAAGTAACACATGCCTTCATTTTCCCAACTTCTTTTGTTTCATGTAGAAAATTAATACTCTGGTGTTTGTCCAGGTTCTGTTGTAGCCCATCTAGAATTCTCCAACACTGATCCTTGATTAATACTCTCACAATGTGTCTTTCCCAGCTACTTCTTGACCAGCATACGGACACTTCTTTTGAAGGTGTACATCAAATATTAATATGCCGTGGCCTGCCAGTGAATTCACAAACTGTTTTCTTATACAGATTGGTCACCCCAAGGTCCTAGTGAGGGTGTTATAGCTTGTTTGCCATCAGTTTTTTTCCCTTCTGAAAGATTAGACATGTCAGATGGCTGCTGATATTAACCTTAAAAGTGTCAAAGAATGTTGTTAGCAATTGTAAGTGAATAGGTCACCAGTTGAAAATACTTGCTTTATAATCGCTTAACTCTGATTTTAACTTGCTTTTTTGTTTTGGTCTTTTACAAGTTGAAGCTTAACCATTATTACCTTTTTGCAAGTTACAAAATAAATGCTAGTTGGTAGTGGTTCAGTGAATAACCCAGCTTTGCATGTGATTATTGAACAGTCAATTGCAATAATCAGTGCTTTTACGTATTTAGGTAAAGGCATAGTAAGATATCCCTTTACCTTATTAAGTTGCCATTTCTACCTCTACTATGGTTATTCATTTGTGTCTGATCTAAAAAACAAGCCATTTTAATTACAAGCTATGATGTAAACTTGCCTGTCCAGGTATTTAATCAGCCATAAGAAATTCAGCAATCCTTTTAATGTAACTGGCTTGTAGTTTAATTTATAATTCTGTACATACACCATGAGCTCAGCTGTGTTTGTAACGTTAGTTGGGAGGAGCATTTAGCAACAAGCAAAAAGCACTTGGCACATTTTGTACAGCGTATATCTAGTACAGGCCACTATGTATCCATTTGTTGCATGCATAAAAAAAAAATAAAGAATATAAACACAATAGCAGCAAATGATCATTTTCCTATCACAATATTGCCACCAGCAGAAAAATCACATGCTAGGCACATGTTAGTACATTCAAGTACAGGTGAGCAACACAGCTAAGCATAATGTATGTGGTTAAGTCATCCTACCATTTCAAAGGTTCCGACAGTTCTTTGAACATCTGGGAAGAAATCATATAAATTAAGAAAATTGCAGTGAAATAGGCCTGCTGCTGAGGTCTCGTCTGAGGTGCACACGTAGGTCATGTATATTCAATGTACTACAACTGAAAGAAGTGAAATTCTGACATGTTTTAGTTTAAACTGGCACCAGGAGACTTGAAAATTGTATTCTAATTGAACGTGTTCTGATGCATTAACTTGATTCACTAATGTGTATTCACTAATCGGTAATTGAAGCATTACGTTTTGCACCACTACTAGTTGGTAGATTGCTGGAACACCTGCAATGAGATTTTGTTGTAAAGATCGTTTTGGAGTTAACCAGTGGAGGATGGTGTGTTTTTCTTGTACTGTTTTATTTTCCTGTGTTTGGAAGTCTAATTATGTGATGGTGGAAGTCAGCTGATTTGACGTTGACGTTCATTTTTGGAAACCCATGAATTGCCTTTAGATTCATTTCATGCTGCAGTATTATCTGTTGCGTAGTAGTTTCAGACAGACAAGTTTTGTGTTGATTTTGAAGGCTTCTTGAGCTTCTCCCTCTTTTCTGTTTTAGGAGTCAAAGCTGTCTAATCAGGAGTTTGTCTACTGTACAACTTGAAGAATTTAATAGGAAACTTGAATACCAGAGAAACCACAGCTGGGTCATGTCTTTTTTCCTAATTTCTTACTTCCACTTTTAAAAGACAGCTCTGTGACTAGAAAACATTTGATTCAAAGCCTTGTACCTTTGTGGTGGAATGCATAGAGCTAACTTGCAGCACCTTTGGTTTGTAACTATATTGGGAATAAAATTGAATCCATACTATGTTAGAAGTAGTGCATCAGCTTTACCAATGAGTTGTACTCAGGGTCTTCCTCTCCTACAGCTAAGCAGGCTTTGCTGGGGGTCAGGATGGGATTTGACTGGTTTATGCAAATTGTCAGTTCCAGGGGTGTTCCCCTTTTCAGTAACAAAGTGCCTTTGTGGTGTGTGTTGCTATCCAGAACTCCCACTCCTCAGGGCTAGGAGGGTGGAGTGAAGACACAGTCAGCTGGAAAAGGCATTTAACACCCCTTGCTCTTCTAAATCGGAAGCACTGATGAATTAGGGTGCAGTTTGATCACCCTCTCCCCTTTTCTGTGACTCATTTCTTGCCAAGAGTTACTTAATGGTCAGTGCCTTCAAGGCAAAATGTGATGTTCTTTTTCTTTAATTTGTTGAATCTTGAATATGTACACTTTTTGCCAATTCATTTTTTTTCCAGCGATATTAGAAAGTCACTTCAGTTGGTCTTGCTGTGCTCAGTACAGTTGACAGCCCCAGCTGCAATGACATTTCTTCTGTTTTGATTTGTATTTCTACATGGAGGTGTCCTCATAAAAATACTCTTACCTCATCTGACTTTGTGTTAATGTTTGGACATGTTCTGCTCTAGAAATGAAAGGTGAATCCAGTGTCATCTGCTTCATAGTATTCCCCTTTGCTTCAAAAATTTTATCTTCTCATGTCTGCTACTGTTTAGGCACATCATAAAGAGGTTTCCTGTGTGGTTGAAACTGTTTACAAGTTTTCAGTCTTTTGAAATCATCAAAAGACGTCAGTCACTATTGGGAGTCTTAGTGTTGAGTACATATGCTCAGAACGCTTTGTTAATGCCTTACCCGATCCTCTCTTCCAACATGTCAGGGCAGTGCTCTGTTGTTGCCCAGTAAACTGCAGTTTGAAAAGCAACTTTTCACCCATTAATGTTTTCATTCATTTTCCTCCCCTCCAGCATTTTAAAATACCTCCTTAAATTTAAGCAGAACAGAATTGGTTTTAGTGACAAGCTGGGTAGTCAGGTTTCATTAGTACTGCAGTTTCAGTTTTTCCAGCTCAGTGATGAATCTTGCCCTGCAGTCCCAATGTCAAGTAAACTGACCATAGGCACTTTTTCTCAGTAGTTTACACCACAGTCTGAAGCACAGATGTCACAATGTCACAGAATTTATTTGTTTCATTTCCATCTAACCCAGTGGTTCTCAAACTGTGGTACGCGTACCTGCAGTGGTACGCGGAGTGCCGCCAGGTGGTACGCCAAATGACCCTGGAACTGTGTTGTGTGCGCTAAAAAATGGGGACGGGTTTTCATATTTTGTATTTTAATACATGTTGAATACGCAGCCTACGTACTACGATACAGTGCGCGCTAATACTTCAGTGGACACGAGATACTCTGTAATTCTATACCACGCTATAGGAATGCGTGCTATGGGCACAAGTGACCAATTGTATGTAAAAAAAGCTACTGTATCTCCAGCAAATAGGGAGGTAGGAGAATGTGCGTGATTTTGGAACAATGCCAATGTTGTAAGCACAGGAATGCATAGAAATATGTGCTACGAATGCTGGTAATCTTGTGAGCACAGGAAAGCGTGATAGATAACAGAAAAATATTTAAGAACTGTTTTAAGTTAATTTGAGAAAAATACACCTAGCGTCTCTGTGTTTCGCTCCCATGCGCATGAAATAAAAACTTAAAATAAATACGGAAATAAAAACGGAAACGCGGAAAAATGCAAGCTTGCGGATTGCTAAAGCAGGTAAGCCACGCTATTTTTGAAGAACCTTATTTACCGTTGACAAAAGAGCTGACACGTATTATGTGTGGAGAAAAAGCTGCTAAACAGCTCGACCTACTGCCCCCCCGAAAGACACAGTCACTCATAGAATCATTGAAATGAAGGATTATATCAAAAGTACACCGATAGAGTGCGTTAAGATGAGCAGATGTTTTTCACTGCAATTAGATGAGTCTGTATTCGATTTGGCCAATTTGGTCGTTTTACTTTAGATACGAGTTTGAGGGCATGTCCCATGAGGACTTTCTGTTCTGTAAGCCGCTACCAACAGGAACTACAGGAGAGCACATATTTCAGCTTCTGAATGAATTTATCGAAGAGAATGGCATCGACTGGATAAAATGTGTCGGAGTTTGTACAGACGGTGCTAGAGCGATGACAAGCCGACACAGCGGTGTAGTTGCACGATATAGAGAGGTTGCTGCAGAAATGAATGGACGCAATGCAACATCCACCGCGAGACTTTTGCAGTCAAGAAAATGCCTGACGATTTAAAATCTGTTAGACTCTGTTGTGAATTGTATCAAGGCTCGAAAAATTAATTCACATCTCGACTAAACAGGCTCACCCCTCTCACTGAAATGGTGCTTTTTTTTATTTTTATTTGTTGTTGTTACTGTTTTTTTCTGCAAAACCTTTAAAGGCGCTATATCAAATAAAGTTTATTATTATAATATTTATTATATGTATGTGCACTCATGTTGGTCATTGAGAATTTCTGGGGTTCCTATGAGATGATGACTTGTAGGTGGTACTTGGATGCTTTGGTTGAATTAGGGGTGGTACTTGGTCCAAAAAGTTTGAGAACCACTGATCTAACCGATGATTGAAACTGTTAAGACAGGCTTATAGATTAGCTTTAGCTTGTCTTATTCTGCATTCCTACTGCTCTGACCAACAGTAAAAAGACTTGGATCTGACCACTACTAGTCTAGCCATGTCCTAGCCCTGCAACTGGAAAGTATAAAAGCCACTTTACAAACCATCTTGGTCAGGAAATACGTTTGCCATCAGTGCTCTGTTCTTTGCTTATGAAGCAATGGTTAATATAGGTGAAGCTAGAAGCAAAATGGCTGAAAAAGTACTTCTTTGGATAGTGGAAGGATAAGCCACAGTTCACTGTCCATACTGGGGGTTTAATGTGTTTTTTGGGTGGGGGGAATATGCCCTACCTCACATTTACTGGGGAAAAAGCCTTATTGGCCTTATTGGCTGCAGGTAACTGTCTTCTTAGGATCCCAATATACAAAACCTTGTTACAACAAATAAGCCCTCCATGTGTACAAATTAAGAGCTTTAAATTAGAATTTCAGTAATTAGTGTTAATTTTGGGTTGACATCTTTGCCATACTATATGCGTCAAGTTTGGTCTGTTCACTGTTTCGAGAATTCTGTAGTGGTTTAAGTTTTTGTGGACGTTAAATCATTTTTCACTTATGTATTGCTATAGAATTTGAAGTTGTTTGCAGAAAACAATTTTATCTTGCAGTTTAGAATGACTTCTGTGAGATCTATTAACTTTCTTTGCATCTCTAGGAACTTTGTTCTATACCCTTTCATTGACCTTCTGTTAGTTGTTTAAAAAAAGTACTAACTAAATTGAACTTTTAAATTGGTGGAAGCAGTTGTGCTAAATTGCGTAGTATTTTATGGCAAGAAACTAGGGGGGCTTCCATAGTGCAGCAACTGTTTAGATCTTTCACCCACACTGAGTTTAAACGTGACAGTCTTGACAATGACACCATATTGTGAGCTACATCTCCGTCTAAAATACTGATGCTGCTAAACCTGATGCTATTTTTTGTGGGGAAATGGCAGGGGAACTTTGAACTGCCATTGACATATTCCTCTCTTGTGGCTCACTTTTCCTTTTCTTTAACTTTGACGTGTTTAGCTTGGTTTGTAAGTATTCTTTAACTGAAGGATAGGTCCTGCTTCGTTTGCAGTAAAGGTCTGATACAGGATTTGTTTCTATGGAGGTGTTGATGCCTAGTGTTTACATAAATACTGTTGTACGAAGAAAGCGACCAATGAGTTTTAAAAGAATTTATCGACAGGGTAATGTATTCTCTCTGGGTGAATACATATGCATTTCTGTTTTTCAGTGTTGCCAATGATGTACTTCTGTTGAGAGTTGATGCAGGTGTTTTCTGTTGTTCCACAGCAAGGGTCCTAGTGAAACATGTCTTGATTAGGTCAGACTCCCCTCCCCAGGAGCAGAAAGATTGGAGCTTTTATATAAGCTCATAAGTAGTTAGCCACGTTTATTTTCAATGCACCAGCTGAATCACCACAGTTGCATAACAGTATTTAATCACTCTCATAATTTATAAACTGCTGGTATAATGTTGCAAGGAAGTGTTGCAATATTTTGTTTTGAAAAACAATTTACAGTATTCAGAATAAATGAGTATTGGGATTTCAAGGTGTTCTTAGAAGGTATGCAGTGATAAAATTGGGCTGAAGTGTCTGATGAAGATCCATGTAGTTTTTTGGGAGGAGGTGGGGGAATGACAGGAATGCTGTGGTGTAGATGACATGGGAATTCTTTCCTTTGATATTTTCACGTGGGGTTTTCCCTTTAGCAGTTTGGTGTGGTGACCATGCTGCCGTTCATCAGGTGTGACTGTTCTAAGGAGATCAGGTTTTATTGACGTATCCCCACCTGATTCATTCTTGGTCACATTGTCCGGTGTGCTTGCTTTGTTTTGCTTAATTGGCAATTCTGTTGTGTAATATTTGTCTGGTTATTACTATATGAAGTTTTTGACTAGTGTATTGCACCATGGTCAATATTGTAGGTGAAGGCTATTGGTTTAGCATTCTTCATCAAACGGTCTTGACACTAGAGATTAGATTAAATATAGAATCATTACTGCTTTGCTTTTATTAAGTGTTTTTGTTTTGTCAACTGAGGCTTGATCAACAGTTAAAAGCCATCAACTCAGCTGTTCTCTCTCGCAAAGCACCTTGACTAAATTGGGCTTAAACCGGCAGTGTTTTTGGAAAATGATTCTGAAGATCATGTTGCAGTGCTATGAAAACATTAGGTGATTGTTTGGGGAGGCGTGCAAGGATGTGCCGTGTAATCAGTTTCAATCGAACCCATCCCCCGTTTCCTCTATGCTCTCGGGCACATAGTCAACTCCACCACTTCCTGAGCAGACACTGTTTTGGTTTTAACATTAAAAATGTGGCCGTACATTTTCAAAACATTGTACACTTCTGGTTTTGCACTTGCACCTCTTTAATTCTGTTTATATTAAATGTTCAGAAAATTGGCTCTAGAAAGGAATGTAAAAAATATGGCTATACAACAGATTCAGTAGAAGTGCTGTGGAACTATTTTAATACATGTGATAGTGTAGGGGGTGAGATCTGTAAGATTTAGAGAAAAAGTACACTTTTCATTATGCAATATGGTTATTGCTCTTTATCTGTAATCCTAAACCTTGGGGAATAGCCTTGCTTTTTTAATGGAATGCTAGTTTTGTAACTCAAAAGGATCTGTCGTCTTTCAGCCACATCTAATAGTAAGCTAACTGAATTGTAGTTGGCTAGTCTGCCATGCCATGAGGAGCATAGCTTCTGTTAGCTTTTACCCCCTTTGCTCATTCTGTAGCTTGAATTCATTATGAAATCCAGTGTAATGCAAGATGGGATGTTTCAGGATTAATGTAGTAATTTGCTATTCCACTTTTGGTTCTTTGGTAATCGTTTTTAAGCTTAAGCCATTCCATTTCCATTAGCATTGTCACAACTTCATATAGGCTTATGCATGTAGCAATTTTCTCAGGAGACTCAAGCAGTTTGCATGATATGTACTGTTCATGCAAGTCTGGATTAACTTGTTTAGGCTACATTTTTTCCTAGCTCAGGTTGAATACAGATGAAAAAAAACAGTTATCCCACCAGTTATTTTTTTGGTATGGTTTGATAATATAGCTAGTAGTGTACACACCTAAACATCTCCACAGTCGGAAATATGTTTAAATGCTTCTTCAATCCCTTTTCTCATTCTGTGATTTTTTTACATTTGATTTAATCTACATCTCAAACTGTTGTATTCAAAGTTTGTAGAGTGCTGTGCATTTTGTCAAATAATGGTCAAGGAAACTTGAATGGTCAAGGAAAATAACCTTAGTATTTTTTAAATTGTAAAAATAGATTTAATACCAACAATTAAATGAAAGATTAGTCGTTCAGGAAATGTTTTGTACATGTGGGAGGTTGGGGGATGGGGTAAAATTTACAGACTTTAGTCATCTTTACTATCTTCTGCTATTTGATTCACTGTTATGATTTTGCTTTCAGAATTTGGTTTGTCATGTACATGTATGAGTGCATCAATATTACTGCAAAGCTAAAGCAGAGCTTTAGAGTTGTCTTAGACAGCTGGTTAGAAGAACCCTTAAAGACCTTAAAGTTTTTTTTGCTTTGTGCTGTGCTGCCTGATAAACTGAAATCTACCATTGTTTTTCTGTAAGGGTGATGCAAGGGGGAGCTTGGATTTTTGTGCTGGCTACACTGTTGTTGAAGCAGGGATACGTTTAGACCTGTCATTGGCACTGAATGGCAGTTGTAGGTGAACATAGTGTTGGAACTAATAAAAATTAGTTGGTAAGATTAACAGTTAAAAGTAACAGAAGTGCCAAAATGATTAAATAACATTTTCTTGTCAGATACCCAGTGGTTATTTACTATACTGATTGTGCTGTTCAACATTAAGGGCCTTGGTGAGAGTCTAGCTACTGTTGTTTTGTTTCAATAATGTATTTTTCTTTAAACCCACTATGTCCCACTCTTTGCAACAACTTTGCCCCTTAAATGTAGTCTTAGCTTTGGAGTAGCATTGAAATAGTCTGAAGAATGCAGTGTGAAATCTGAAAGCCAGGTCTTTGGATTTGGTTTTAAAGTGTTTCAGTATTTGATCAGTTGATCAGGAGCAGAACAGTTAAGCCCTGCACTGTCAGATCTCTTATTTTTATGTATAGTGATAACATGCTGTCACTTTTTATTGAATCAGAGAAAGGATCAGTATCTTCAGCAGTGGGGCTTGACTATTCAGTTTTGTGTGAGGGCTTTCGTCCGTCTGCTTCCCTACTTTAAACAATGGACTCAAGCTCAATTGAGATGTAAATCGCATCATTTGCACAGTGGAGTAGTTACCCAGCTGAAGTGATATAATTCCTCTAGGACTGTGCCAGCTCTGTCCTCCCTGAGTTTTGTTGAGGCTTATATTATGGGAGTTTCAAGCCGTTTTCATCAGAATGCAGTGGAATCATGTGCTGATGCCACAGTGCACCATCAGCACCTCTACTATATAGTGATTCTCATCCAAATGAATTAATTCTACTGTTAAAAACGTAAATGTTTCAGAGTAGAGGAGGTTGCCACTTGCCATTTGGTTGCTAGTGCCTAAGTGATCAGAGATATCATCTAGCCCTTTCTAGAAAGAAATTGGGCATATAACATGCTCCACATTCCAGTAACACTTTGTGTAAAAAGTTCTGCCTTATCTGAGTTTTAAATGCTATTCTTCTTCGCTTACACTTATTGCCTGGTTTGTTAATCTTTTGTTGGAAGTCCAGTGGTTTGGCAATATGTTTGAGGTTTTTAAATATTTGAATCAGGTCCCCTTGTCTTCTATTTTAAGAGTAAAAGACTCATGCCTTAATGCCATGGCATTGCAGTGTGCTTCATTTGCTTTGAGAAGCACTTAAAAGTATCCTGAAGATGAGTGTTTACCTGAGTGCTACAGGATATGAAGTATCAATATATGAGAAGTTGAAGGCTGTTTGAAAAATCTTCAGTGTAATGCAGGTTTACTACGTACTGTGTTGCCTTGCTTAATGACACGATAGTTTGGTAATATTTGATGCACCAATAACAGGATAAGAGTGTTACTATAATTATCATTCTTACTGTGGGGCATAAGTTATCCAGAAATGCAAATTTTAATAACTTTGCATTTTTAAATGGGTTGATTCCTAGTTCTTATTTAAATGTTACACAAGTGAATAACACTTAATCTCAACTTAAGAAACTGGTGTTATGAAGTATAGGCAGTCAGTATGTACATATACATTTCATGATTATTATATCATTGATATCATTTGCTGGGAATGGGGAGCATCTTGGAAATGCTAGTGGATTAAAAAAAACAATCATACTAACATTAGGAAGTGGGGGAATTATGTATTAATTGTGTTTCCTATCAGTATTCCTTTCTTTGCCGTAGGGTTATGGGGGAGGTGGGAGGTTTAAAACCGTGCAAATAAATCAATGAGCTGTGTGCCATAACAGTGGCACTGAGGTTTCATAACCCAAACCAGGTGCTAGGATTGCACACCAGTGGGTGGATGATAATCGTGTTTAGACAGGTCTTCCATGAATATGTACACTCACGAAGCTAAGAGGGGAAAAGATCTGTTGGATGCTAACATGAAGTGAGGGTTTCAGAGCTCTGCTATTAAGGTGCAAGACTACAAGATAGTCAGCATTGCTAAATACGGGTCTGTGGTTGTAACAAATGGGAAGGATTGTCCAAGTGATAGCACTATGGGGTTCCCCTGTAAGACTGTGCACCAGGCCAACAGGGCCATTTCTCTCACTAAATGCCTGTTAGATCTATCAGGTTTTTTATTTGTATTAGGGTAGTATCGGTTATATGGGCAGTATTTTTTTGTAGAAGAGTTCACACAAAATGTAATTCCTTCCATGTGTCTAGCGCTTTTTGTCTCAAAGAATCCCAAAGCTCTTTACTTACGTCACCTGGGTGACGTGCAGCAACCATTGTGCAAGCAGCCTGTTTATACAGTAGATAAGGTGCAGTAGTGAGACGCAACTTATAGATGGGCAATATTGTTCCAGTCCAAAGCAGAATTAAGCCATGACACTGAGACCAATACCTACTTTGTGATTTTCATTCCACTAAAGAAGCCTTTTAAATAGCAAGGAAGCAAGGACAGTGGTGTGTAGAAATATCTAGAAGCAGATTGTTCTCCATGTTACGGGAATACAAGCTACCATCGCTACTAGTAGTGGCATCACAACAGGTTTGTACGTGATCTTTTGTGCTACGTTGAACATTTTACTAATCTAGAGGTCACCTGCCCAAGTAAGTGTTTTCTACAGCCAAGCTGCACATGTTTGAAAACATAAGCAAAATTAGTCCACTCATTTTCTTAGTTTATAATGTTAAATCAGCTTGATTTAGTTGCACATCAGATGCTGGGGAGGTTCTTAGGTCTTAATTACTACTGAAGTATGTCAGGCCATCAGATCTCTTGTAGCGTGAAGAAAGTCATTAAAACCAGAGGTGTGCGATTCAAAATTTCGGTTAGTTTTTTGAGTGAACTGTTTGTATTATCTACATTTGCATTTCACAAATTCAGAATGATTATGGTTTAAAATACTCTAAAACTAGACTTATAGTTCTAGTTTATGGGCTGGACTACAGGCAGATTTTCATGGATGGTTTATTGTAGTAATAAAGTGCTACTCTGGCACAACAGTGTTAGTGTTGAACTGTTATAACCATAAGGTTGCGTCTTACATTTTTACATGTATTGGAGAAACATCAGCAGGCATGACCTGCAGCTGGAACGAAAAACAAAGCTAGCTGGTGAACAATGAGACAACACTCCAGAAGATTATTTTTAAAAGATGTTTGTGTGGATGGCTTAAAGATTAAGACATTTCTGTGGCAAGTGTGCTGTCCAAGGAAAACGGCACTGCACTCAATTTTCACTTACTTTTGCAAGAACCACAACAAGGAGTGAAGTTTAAAAAGCATTTGGGAAGTATGGACAAGTTATTTCTTTTTCTTGTAATTGAATTATTTAATATAAATAATGACAATAATAATGTAAACGTAATTTTGAATAGTTATTTCCACTGCAATAGTTATTGACACGGCTGCTTCCGTCAGACTTCACTGTGATAAATGTGAAGTGATTTTTATGCATTCCTAAGTTGTGCTGGTGCAGTTTTTTTAATGTTGCAGGTTTTCAAGTTTTTTGTTAATATTCAAGTAGTGCAGTATTCAGATGAATTAATATTACTGCTATTTCCTTTTGAGCTTTTTGATTTACATGATTAAGACTTGCAAATTATTTTCAGAACCTGGGTGATTCCCTTTCCTTTTCTTCTCCAGTAACCCACGTTATTAAATTGAGTTTAAAAATTGCTTTATTTCAGAATAGATGTATAGTTGTCCTATGTTGTAGAAGCTCACCAGTCTCTAGACTGAAAGCATTTCATAGGTGTGTCAATACATACAAAGAATCAAGACCCTGAACTGTATTTGAAACTTGAAAAGTAAAAACCTTTAACTTAATGTTTGTGCTTTACTGTATTTTAATGCATTTTACTTTCAGTACTTTTTTTAGTCTACTGTGCTTTCCTCCTTTTAATGTTATTCTGCTTAAAGCCGATTGGAATATTCAGCACAGGATGGTATTAATAAAACATTTGTTTCAAGGCATAAGATTAAGACACATTTGCATTATAAAATGTTGAAAATTTACCAGATTAACCTATTTGATATTATCCCCTTATCTTGTAAATTTATTATCCTTACATTTAAACGTCTGTGCAGTTGGATGCAGATGTGGAATGGTTTTGCAGCAGTGGCTGTGAAGTGGGTCATGCATCGTGAAAATATTTAAAGGGCTTTAGAACCAACTCATGCATGTGTTGATAAAGATGGACATATACATGGTCCTTGAAACAGTGTAGACTTTGTGAAGTTTGAAGTTGTGGCTGGCTGTTTTCTTATTAGTCTTACCACTTAATAACTTGTCTTCACAATTATTTTTAACTTTCTTCATGTTACACTGGGTTTCTTAATTGACAAATTTTCTCTTCAGTAGCACCTGAAGGTTATGAGTAGATTTTATAGAAGGCCTTCATCTGACTGTGACTAGTTTGCATTTCCTCTGTGATAAACCCTCTAAATGTCACTGTTTTACATAGCCACTCATGGCTCATTTTTCTACCATTTAAATCGGTCTTAATTAAAATGCAGACGCTGGAAACGCAACATTTTAAGTGTAGTACAGACTCATGGTATTTCTTATTGCAAAGCTTGTTTAGAGAATGGAATGTCCAAAAATTGAGTGGATTGAATGTAATGATGCTGGAATGTTTATGAACATTGCGTTTTGAAATAATTGTAATAATTATAAGTCAGTGTGAAATATGAGGCTAACAAACCTGATGCTTCACAATTTTTTCCCCATATCTTGTGAAATGCAGATTGTAAGCAGAAATTCCTTGTTATACGTGACTGTTGTACTGAGTATTAACCTTCTGAGGCTTTTTCCCTATGTCCCAGACAATTACTTATACATTTTTTCTTTCCTTTAGGTACAGACATTTCAGTTGGAGAAGAAGTGGCCATAAAACTAGAATGTGTGAAAACAAAACACCCTCAGCTTCACATCGAGAGCAAAATATACAAAATGATGCAGGGAGGAGGTGAGTCTTGATTTATTAACCCCCTCCCCCTTCACAATTTTGGGTAGTAAAGAACATTTCTTAACATTGGGCATTAATCCCTCCTTTCTACCCTGTGGACTTTTTTTACCTGACCGAGGTTCTTAAACATGTCCTAATTCAGTAACTGCAGAGCTCCTAACAAGCTATCACAAAGTTGTACAATTATTTTTGCCTTTGGTCCATATTCATAAATTAAAATACTAAAGATGTAGCCACTGATGTTATCTGCGACTGATTTTTGTAATGCTGCTTAATGTCAGCATTTGTGATTTACTACAGCCCTAATTGCAGATGTTGAACTGCTAATTTTTGTACAGGGATAAATCATTTCAGGCTTAGTGTAAGTACATATGTTTTTTGCCTTTTTCTTTAAATGCATACATGAATTAAGCAACTGAGTTTCAGGTCTGGCAAATATTGCGAAGATTTGTACTGCAACCGTTTTTTTTCCTATATGCTTTAACTGGCTGAGTCTGCCATTTACTGTGCTCTGCCTGCAGGTCTCTTCCTTGGTTGGCACAGCTCTGAAAATGTCTGAATTATTTATACATTTTGGATTTTTTAAATTACATTGCAGTAGTTTTAAGACTGTGGTCATCAACAGGTTGGCTTTTTTCAGCCTGTCATGATCACTGGAGAAGTGATATGGATTGTATTCAGCAGCCAGATAGCTGGGTAGCAGATACACTCCATGTTAAAATTTGATTTTATGTGCGGTGGCTAGAGAAGGTTGTAAACCATTTGAAGGAAAGGATGTAGATAGGATGTAGGTGTATTTCCAAGCACATGATCTTCAGGTTGCTGTCACTATGCAGTAAACATTGGTTAACATAAGTACTGATGATTACAAAGCAGTTCATGGCTAATAGTTAAAAGCCAATTTAACAGACTGTTTCAAGAATGAATTAAGTTATTTGTAGGAGTAATTAAATTAATAGGGCCACACCATGATTGTAGTAAAAATGACAAATTTATTAGAAAATACAATAAATGAAGTAGCAGTTTAACTAATTTACCATTTAATACAAAAGTATTGCTGAGGTCTGTTAGTAAAATACTACCACCTGTGTGGGATTTTTAATTCAGACTAAATTCCCCTAAACCTGGATTGTACATTCTTTTCCAATGCTATATCTGAATTGAGAATAACACAAAATGAGAAGAAACTATAGTTTGTGACTATTACAAATTAATACCATCAATAATTTTTTAATAAAGGCCACATGCTACTTCCCTTTTGGCATTGTTTTTTCTAATGCACATTAATACCCAATATGTCATTTTTTCTAGTGATTACTTATCAGGTGATTGTTATTCTAACTTGATGACAAAAAGGGACAGTATCAGAGGATCTGGCTCTGGTTTCTGCAGATACCTGTAGTCAGGTGATATAGGCATCTTGCCTCTCTAGTTTCAGAGGAAGTCAGGAAAAACAGGCTATACAACAAATCCCAAAACTGTTAGCAAGTCCCAAAAATCTGGAACATTCCTAGGTAACAATTTGCTCTTTAACAGAGTACACTGGGTCTGTCAGCCATAGGGTCAGTGGAGGTGCACTCCCATGTGGCTCTGCACTGATTGTAGACGTCACCTCTCAATACTCTGAGCAGCTGCCAGCTCACCCTCCCGTCTGAGCTGAACAGCCCCATAATGCAGCAAGTTCACGGGTGTTTTTATGGAGCACTACTTTTAATATTTAATTGTTTCCTAGTGCTTTTGATTGAAAAGTAAAATGCATGCCACTCTTTCGTTGAGCCGGTTGTAGCATTTTATGGTGCTGCGTTTCTTGTTTAAAGAAATGGTTTGGAGTGACCAGTCTTGGTGGTAGCTTCAGGCTTAATGTGTCCACTGATCTGTTAATCTTCCCTCCATTAAACATGCCCAGCTTTTTCTCTTTATATGCACATTGGTCTTTGGCCTTCTGCTAAGTCTGCCTTCCATCAATTTTCTAATCACTTATTCTTGGTGGGGAAACTGTCCTCCTTCTTTCTTCACCGATTCCTTGAGCTGGCATTTTACATCTTGTCATGGAGTGACTGTTTTACTGTTCATTGTCTCTCTCTCACCCTGCTGGAGCTTAAGGAATTGCTGTATTTACAGTGCATTGAGAAACCTTGAGAACATCAGTACACTTCTCAGTGACGAATATAAGCTTGCTTTTAAATAAAACCAGATATAATTTAATACATATACAATGCATATAAATTAAGTAAAATACAATGAAAAGGCTTCTAAATTAGGTGTAATAAATGCAGACACAGGAAGTAATGCCATTTAGACTTTCACTCGGATACAGGGTAATGGGCATTTTTTTATAGGGGTAGAATTAGTACTGGTTTTGCCAAGCACAAAACAGAAATAGCTGACCTGGAAGGTGAGTAGTGGAAACTGCTGAGCGATGACATGCGCTGCTGAGGAGAATATAGCCCAGGCCTACAGTCTGCAGGGTTTGGTGAAGAAGTGTCAGCAGCTGTTCTGTGCTAGTGCTGTGAAATGATTATTCCATACTCATTAAATCACATTTGTTTGTTACAATTTCTTTGTAACAGTGTAGCACAGGTATTTTTCAAAGTTATTGCATATTAGTAAGAAGGTGTGTAGACCTCAATGTAGAATGGGGTGACACCATGGTTTATGACACTTTTGAGTGAAAATGCAACAATTTAAAGCTGTGATTTCGATAATGAGCTGAATTATTTACCTGTTGAAAAACAATCTTGCAATTGTTTGATGTGGCTAGTTTTAATACTGAGCAATTCTGCATTACTTTCAAGGTCATGCTTCTGATGTGCTTTATAGCATGCAGTTGTGATATCATTAGGGTATAGGCACTACTGAAGACACTGATGGCTAATGCGTTGACCTTTTTATATCACATCTATATATCACAAATGGCCTCTGTCCTTCATGTTTACAGTGCAGAGCTTCACAACTACGTATTGTAGGTCACCTTCAGTCTTTTATGAATCTATTTATACGCCACAAGAGGGAGCTGTTACCTTTGTATTTCAATGTGAGAAAATATACACAGTGATTGTTGCTTAAAGCCCTAATGATATTCACATTACAGGAGGGGGGAAATGACTTTTTAATGGTGTGATATCATCTTCTTGTACAGTGGGAATTCCGACAATCAAGTGGTGTGGTGCTGAGGGGGATTATAATGTGATGGTCATGGAGTTACTTGGGCCCAGTCTTGAAGATCTCTTCAATTTCTGCTCACGAAAATTCAGCTTAAAGACTGTCTTGCTTCTTGCAGACCAGATGGTAAGGGAGGTAGCCAGTATGTGTACACCTTTTCTCAGTGATTACCCACCTTATTTTATTACTTTGTACTTTATTAAAGGTGAAGTAGAAAAGATACATTTATTTTGCCTTTATGTAATATGATAATCTACATTTTGGCATCAGCTTTACCATTTTAGAATATAGCATGGCTAGGGAATACTAAATTTTCCATGTATTTAACAGATTCTCTAGCACAGATCATAAATGTGTGCACCAAAGATAAAATTCACTTTGCAAAGAATATCATGCTTCTTTGTATTTAACCTGCTTTTGAACCCTTTATTTCAGATCAGCCGTATTGAGTATATCCACTCAAAGAACTTCATCCACAGAGATGTGAAGCCAGACAACTTCCTAATGGGGCTGGGAAAGAAAGGCAACCTTGTTTACATCATTGACTTTGGCTTGGCCAAGAAATACAGGGATGCCCGCACACACCAGCACATTCCCTACCGCGAGAACAAGAATCTTACTGGCACAGCTCGCTATGCCTCTATCAACACACACCTGGGAATAGGTACGACAGGCAGTCTTCTTAGGAGGTGTCCTGAGTTTGCTAGGACTTCTCTCCAATTCAATTTTAGGTGATCATTTTGTCACAAACTGCTCTGGCTATTTAAATTTAATTTCACAGTTTTCTATTGAAGAAGAGCATGAACTAAATGTTTTAGTTTTGTATCTGGCATACAAATGCTTGAAAAGTTATGTTTGACGTCCAGAATGATCCCAGAGTACTTTTACATGTGGCTTCATGTGCAGCATTTCTTCAGTTCCCTCTACACAGATTTGTGCATAAGTGTATTTTTTAATTAAGATTTAGACTAAAGTCTCTTGTGTTAAATTATGTATCTTCTGGTATCCATTTATTTATTTTTGCATTTCTCTAGATCAGCATTCTGCCACCTTCATATCATTTTGCCAGCTGAATTTTGAAATCTTGTTCTGACTTAAGTTTTAAAATAGTTACAAACTTTCTCTTTCATCCCACAGAGCAATCCCGTCGTGATGACCTGGAGTCCCTTGGCTATGTACTGATGTACTTCAACTTAGGGTCTCTGCCCTGGCAGGGCCTGAAAGCAGCTACTAAGAGACAAAAATATGAGCGGATCAGTGAGAAGAAAATGTCTACCCCTATTGAGGTCCTCTGCAAGGGCTACCCCTGTATGTACCATGCTCAGCAAGATTTTGCAACAAAGTTGTAATTGTCCAGTGACGTTTTATGCCATGAAACTCAATACTGACCTTTTCTCCACAGCTGAGTTTGCCACATACCTCAACTTCTGTCGCTCCCTGCGCTTTGACGACAAGCCAGACTACTCCTACCTGAGACAGCTGTTCAGAAATCTGTTTCACAGACAGGGCTTTTCATACGATTACGTTTTTGACTGGAACATGCTAAAGTTTGTAAGTGTGGTTCCTTGTTTTTTTATTTAATGCATAAATGAGGGTCTGCCATTTAACTGTACTTTAAAGCAAGTCTCCTCAAGATTCTTTTATTGTCTAGCCTCCTGTTTAATTCCTTGATTCTTGGCAGACATTATAAACATTCACCACCTTTGGTTATACAATGGTCAAAATCCTTAGTCTCCTTGTAAGATGTAAGTTGAATATTTTGGTATTGGGCAGATTTATGCATTTCACATCTGGCTTTAGGGTGCCAACAGAGCAGCAGAGGATGCAGAGCGTGAGAGGAGAGACCGAGAAGAGCGACTGAGACACTCCAGAAACCCTGCAACCAGGGGCATCCCCTCTGCCTCGGGAAGACCTAGGGGAACACAGGATGTTGCCCCACCTACACCCCTAACCCCAACATCTCACACTGGTATGCACAAAGTTTCAAACTGGAACTGAATCCTTTTCTGAGTTTAAACAGCTGGTACATTATTCCAGTGCACCATGGACTTAGTTTGAAGCATTTCCTTGGGTTACCTTGAGAGTTTTTAAAAACACTTTCTGACTCTCCTTGGCAATTTTCAGAACCCTCTGCGGAACAACACAATTAGCTTTTTGAAATGGAAAGACAAAAGATGCAATTTGAAAACTGAATGTCTGCATACTGGAATTGTAGAATGGTATAACAGAACAAATTATAATTAATACCATACCATTCGCAAAATCGTCCCAAAACAGTCATTCATGTATGGTTATGGATTACTAATGCTCTAAGGAGATGTTTTGAAATTTAGGCCCAATTGGTGGTAATTCTGTGGAAAATTCTGGGTAGAGCGTAGGTGGATTAATTTACAAACTGTTGCCATTCATTCTCTAATAAAATTAGTGAGCAACTTAAGTACAGGATATGGAGAATTAAATCAGATTCCCTAAATGAGATAACTTTTTAAGTCATATACAGTTTCTTGCATTAGGAATTTCTTTTCGCATATCCCAGCTTGCTCTCCATGAGACACACAGGCACACAGATGAGGAGAGAGAAGCTTGGGGTCAGAGCGCAGGGTCAGCCATTTATACGGCGCCCCTGGAGCAGCTGGGGTTAAGGGCCGTTGGATTTGAACCGGCAACCTTCCAGCCACAGGCGCAGATCCTGGGGTGCCGTATAAATGGCTGCCACTGCTCCGCCCACACCTTATTTGTATTATAAAATGCAAGTTATAATACAAGTAAGGTGTCCTAACCAGCCAGAAAAACACCAATATCAAGTATTTCACACCCAGAGCATTCCAGATTCAAGAGCCGCAAACAGAGTCTTGAGTCTAAACTTAATTAAAAAATGCCTAACAGGCTGCAAAATAGAGAGAAACCTGCCTTCTGCCTGCTCAGCCTAGAGTTACATCTCTTTAAATCCTGATGCTACAAAATAAATGGGAAACCTATGTCCCTGTTCTAAAAATGTGTTCGCTACCCAAAAGAGGCTTTTTCAACCTAGGATTCCTCAAGCTCTCTTAAGCTGCAAATACTGGTCTTAAAGATTAATCAGCACAAGAACCTCCCACCTTCTGTCCTCTGTCCCTGTTGATAACTCTTAATCATTTACCCAGAACCTAATTAACCAAGGTAAACCAGACTATTCTGTTGATAACTGCCTTAGACCCAAGTAAACTCTTCCTTTCTTGCTTAGACCCTCATCTAATCGTTCACACATGCTAGATGTTTAACTGTTATCCCGAGATTTTTGAAACTCCTCGGTCACTTCCGATAACTGTAACACTATTACATTTGTAATTTTAGTTTATTCTTTGTTACCGTATGGAGCAGTGTCGAGGAAAATTTATCAACCTGTTTCAGCAGTTTACTTTTCAGGAATTAATTCATGTATTTTTTCACGCAAGCAGATAAAGTAAAAAGTATCAGATCTGATCATTTAAAATAGTAATGAATTTAATGGTTTTTACCATAGGCAAATTAATCTAAGTCTATCCATTTTGCCTATAGCAAACACATCCCCTCGCCCAGTATCTGGAATGGAGAGAGAGCGCAAAGTCAGTATGAGATTACACCGCGGAGCTCCTGTCAATATCTCATCCTCTGACCTCACTGGACGGCAAGACACTTCGCGCATGTCCACATCACAGGTACGAGCTAGTCCCATGGCACGCGTCCCCGACTAACTCTGGATCCAAGACATTACAAAACTCCTCAGCACTGACTCTTTTTTCAGAAAGAGCCCCCGACTTCCCTTCCCTGAGAGTGAAAAGAAATAAAAATTATTTTCTGCAAAGTGGGAACTTTGGTGGTACTTGCTGGAAATTGCAAAATGGTATTATAATCCTTACTGGTACAACGTTGGTGCTAATACCAGCCTCTAAAGTCTTCAGGTGCTATTTTGTAACCCTTACACCTTACCCTCAACGTAATATGTCATTACTTACAACCATAGTAAGCTTTAGGTTGATTAATGAGACTTAATATATTTTTTTCTGCATAAACATTCCAGTGGATTGGTACATATTCCAGAGTTTTTAGATTTTGGTGTTTCTATTATGTAATGGTTTACACTGGAAAAAGTGGAACACATTAGGTTTTCATATGTAAGAGATCTTAATGTTAGCCTCTTGTTAGCTTAGGAAAATGTGGATAAATTTGAATCCAATATTACAAATTTCCTATTCCCATTAAGTAAAATGAACAAGGGGATAATTACTTTTGGGTTTATATTGGAACTCAATCTTTCAAATGTATTACTCATTGGGTTTTTTCCCCAACTTGTTTGGCTTCCCAATCAGTGAAAAGAGTTTAACACGGTTTATTTGCCAAAAGGGTTCGCTTTAGAGGAGAAAATTTTAGTAAATTCAGTACTTTTTTGGCTCGATTCTTTGTCATTGAAGTCTTGTAAATGGCAGAGTAAGAACATGAAGAATAAGATTTTATTTAACAGTTGAACGGATTTAACCGCTAATACTAGAATTATAAAGAAAATACTATTGTAGGTTGTTCTCTTTTTGCAGTATTCATTAGTGAGGCAGGTTGAATTTATTTCTTGATCTTCTCAAGTGAAAACTGATTGCCAACCATATCCAGGTCTTGAACTGTAGGATATAATCTTTCAGTACACAATGGAATCTTGGATGCACACAAGTCTTCAGTTCCAGTGGCTTCAGTGAAGATGTTCTTTACAGCGTTGGATGTGACTGTAGGGAGGTTGTGGTCTTGTGGCTAAAGCTGTGGCTATGGCTTTTGGCATGGGAGTGTTCAAATTGAAACACGTTCACAATTAAAATGGCTGAGAGGCTGATGTTTATACTCAGTGAGATTGTTTGCACACTTGTTCTTTGGTCTTTGAAGACATTGGATGAATGTTTTCGTAAGAGAATGTGAAGGCATATTTTGGGACCATTGTATTTGATAAGGTAACTAATAAATAAAACCAGCATGTCTGTTGACATGATTTGGTAATCCAACCCTGTAATAGTTTTTCTCTGAATTGTATTCATGCTGTTGTGGTATAATTCTTCATAGATGAATTGTGCTTTCAAAATAGATTTTTTTAGGTATTTCCATTGTTAACTGAATTAATACATCCATTATAAAACTGGAAAACTGCACTAGCTTGTATCGCATACTGAACATCAAAAGAAACTTATCACTCAATTTACAGAAGTATGTTTTTAGAAAGTATATGGGTAGTGTTTTGATATTTCTTATTTTAATCATCCATGATCACCTGTGAAGCACTTGGGTTTTTAACTGTTTTGTCAACTTAAATCACCTCATTTAATGAGGTGATTTAACTTGTTGATTGTCAGAAAGTGAAAATTGAGATTTAAATGCAAGTGAACTTTCTTATCAGGTGAACAATTCCATTCTGTCATCTGTATGTTGGAGGCTGGATTGTCGGTGCACAGTTGTTTGTTGTCTAGGGCGTTTCCAGCCATTAGTTTCACCTGCCAAGATGGTACAGCTGAACTGTCGATGAGCTGTGACCTGGGAGGCCACAAGTCACAACATCTCACCAAGATTGTTGGAAATATCCAAATTGGCAGGAGCATGTAGTCACTACACAACTCCACTTGTATTAAAGGCAACATTAATGAAGTCCTGGGATCTCACTTGCTACCCTTTCCTCATCCTGATGTGCCAAATTCCGTCAAGACTGACATGCTGTTCATGTAGTAATGGCTTTCTTGAGAGCTGCCAATGTGATACTTATGCTGTGGATATCAAGCTCACAAGATGCGAGCCCCACAATGTAGGATGAACTGGGATATTGTGGCATCTAGGGCTCAGGACCAGTGAACAGACAAGCCTGTACAGGCTCTATTAGAAGATTAGAACTGAATTCCAGAAGACTGCATCTGTAACCTGGTTCAAAGCAGCTGTCATAGATGTACAGCCTACTGTATTTGCTCCCAATAGTGGCCACACATTTGTCCATCATAGTAAGATGTCAAATTGTAATCAGCATATTAACTAACAATCTATCTTGTCTGGCACATCAAGACCATTTATAAAGTGTCAATTTCCAACAAATTCAATAACATTTATAAGTTAAGCTTCTTTTGATATTCAGTGGAACTGTTGCATTAAGTACTTTGGGGGAAGTTGGAAATTGTTCCACAGATTCTGGAATTAGGCTCCACATTCTGTTGAACATTTGTGAAAGGTTTAATTTTTGCAGTTAAAGGTTGGATTATGAAGTCATGGTTTTTCTGCAGTGCTCTGAAAAAGGGTGAATGTGTGCTTTTTGGAGCAGTGAACTTGATTTACTTGCCCCATTGTAATGTATTCTTTCTTCACAAATGGCTGTCTTTTCCCCCCACCTCAGAATAGCATTCCCTTCGATCACCACGGCAAGTAGCTGCTCGCCACGTTCTTGTTTGAAGGCAGCACCGGGTGAGTTTCAGCTGGGTCCCATATCATTGTAGATTGCACACATACTTGCACATCTCAGATATACGAATGAGCACACACTGTGGCCCAGAAACTAGTGGAAAGTCTACTGCTTTTCATTTTGATGAGCAGGAGAGCCGTCAAAATGAAGTGACTTCAGTATACACAGAAAAGGAGACTGGAAAGGAACCTATTTTCCTGTTAATGGATAAGCAGCGTGAAGACTGCTGGTTAACTGGGTACAAATGGGAGTACAGTAATTTGACTTGCAATAATGCAGTCATAAATAGTTATTTGGAATATTTGATATTCAGTATTGCTAGATATAGGGTCTAAAGAACATTTATTCAGAATTTAATTCTAATGCTTCAAAATGCTTTGATGTTAAATTTTGGATTATGTAGGTATCCCAATATCTGAAGTGCTTTAATACTGTGGAAGTGTACTCTCCCTACATACACAAAGTATTTTCAGTCAACTTGATTTGTCCCAGTGAACCCACAAGGCATGTAAAATGGAACCCAGATCATTATTCTCTTTATAAGACTACACAGTCTTGCTGCAGTATTGGTCTGTATGGACCAATTGGAGCTTTTAATAGCAAATTCTTAAAATGTAACCTTAAAAATGACAGTGATGTACCTCAGTACATTACTGATACTGTGTGTAAGCGTCTGAATCATGAAGAAATACTCATCTTACGAGTTCTGTATTTAATTGTTCACAACGGAGCTTGTCCTTTATTCTATATCATAGAACTGTTCAATTTCGTACTGTTTCCAGGATTGAAAATTTGTCACTCTGATGCGCACGTTTGTGCGAACAGAATAATTCTGATAGTCTGCAATACACCAAGATGCCTGTTCATATTGTTTCAGCTAAATGCCCTGACTTGTTAAACTAAAGGATTAGAAAAAAGTGAAGCACTAGTGTGGAGAAACGCAAGATTAACCACAGTGCATTGAAAAACCTTCAAGTGACTGATAATTAAACATTTATTGGTCCATCAGTCAGCATTATGACATTGAAACGTAAACTTCCATCGCAGACGCATGGTAAACTTGTGAAATCCCTGTCCCTTTTCATGTGTGTCATTCAGTATTGGGTTGATCAGCCTTTTTCTTGGAATTTAGGATCCTATTTCAACCAGTGTTCTGTATTCTCAATCTTAAAAGGCTATGAAGGAACAAAAGAGTCACTGCTGTGGCCCTTCCTCTCGCTTACTCACACATTTGGTGCATCATTCTCCGTTACATGAATTACGACATTATGATTGCTTCATGAACTTCTCTTAAACAAACTTGCAATGCAGTAGATAGTATGTAATACATTGTTTTAGTATTTGAAATACATCAGTCAACAGTCTTGTTCCAATGTCAGACAAAACTGGGGAGATTAAAATATTTATGACATTCGATTCAAATGTCCTGCTTTCAATTGTGAAGGTTTCTTTATGATGTTCAGTTGTCCTGTTCCAAATGTTTGATCTTCCAGTAGATCATAGTGCCTGGCCTTGCTGCTTTGCTTCTTGTCTGTCTGCAATGCTTGGGTTGTGCTAGATGCCTGATTACCAAGCATGCTTTTTACCTTGGCTGTCTGAACATTGAAATCCTGTTAATCTATAATTTTATCTCTTCAATAGAATTTTTGGTTTAAAATGCAGAATGATTTTTAATGTTCTGCATTTATTTTTCATTGCATCATGTCCCATTAAACCTGCTTTTTGGCTGGTTCTGTTTCCCCGTTAAAAAACAAGAAATATTACCAATTATGAAACAAGGTCTGAGCTGCTTTTCACTTCACATCACAGCTGCTGTTATACCTCATCACTCTTTCAAGTACAGTTGTACAGGTTGAAACTAATCACTTATCCTAGAGCTCCTTTAATTCAAATTTTAGTTGAGCAGTTTACCATGTGAAAGTGATGTGCTTTTTTGGCAGTTATCAAATGAGATGTTCAGCTGTTCTTTTCAGCAGAATTTGTAATATACCATAATCAGAGCTATGATTTTAAGTAGTGGTAAATTATAAACATCCTATACTCAGAGAGCAAATTGCAACATTGGTCTCAAGTGATGATGAAATGAGAGCTAATTGCATCTTAAATGATTTTGCATGATCCAAAAATGAAATCATGGAACACTCAGCATTCTGTTTAAATGCATCTTGGCTCTTGTCTTTCAACAGGCAGTTTGTTTCTTGAATAAATCAATTAGATTTGAAAGTATGTGATTTGATGCAGTATGACTTGCATTTCATTATTGCATCAAATGTGACTACATTTTCGTTATTTTACATTGACTTACAGGTCTTCTGTTTTAGCAACAGTGGCACAATGGTTAGCATTGCTGCTTTGCAGGACTGGGTCCCTGGGTTTCTGGACCTGGGGTGCTATCTGTATGGAGTTTATGTTCTCTTGTTCACTTGGGTTTCCTCTGGGTGCTCTGGTTTCCTCCCACTGTCCTAAGATGGGTGTCCCATCCAGGGTGTATTCCCCAGCCTTGTACCCGTTGCTTGATGGGATAGACTCCAGGTTGCTCAAACCCTGAATTGGATTAAGTCATTAGAGAATGGATGGATACCTCCCTTTTAAAATTTTATGGGTAGTCATTTCGTCTTCACTACAGACTTTAGCAGTCTAGAACAATTTGACGAATTCCCTCCAGTTACAGGGTGTTTTTACATTATTAATCAACAAACTGACATTGTAAATGATTTTACACTACTTGTTCTTTAGAGTAGACTATTGTCGTTCAACTGTTGAAAGCAAATGCATAAACTCTTCACATTTGAAAGGACCTAAAATGCCAGTTGAACAGGATTGGAGTTTGTGATCAATGTCACCTGTAAACTGTGCTTGAGGGATTGAGGCAAAGCATTCAGTAGCCGTGATGGTAAGTGAAAAGAGGCACACCATGTTTCGTAATTAGCAGGCATCTTGTTTTTAACAGGAAGACAGTCGGACGACAGCAAGTTTAAAGGAATGTCACATGGCAAGACACTGGAGAACGTGGGACACTAGTTGTGACTAATCTAACCCCTATTCCTTCACATTCTGAATAGGTGATCTTGTGAAAAGCTTTTGCCTTTACGATTTGAACAGTATTTTTAAAATCCACAGCTCCAAGTGAGATTTACAAGTTTGCATGACATCTAAACTGCGTGCATGTCTGAAAGCACAGCTATGACTCGGTATTATTTTTTTTCTAGATGGAAGAATTTTTGCAATTCCTTTCCCCCTTTATAGGTGCTTTATAGGTGATCCATGGAATGGAGGGTGTTTGCTGAACTGGCTTCCCATCTCCCATTCTTTTGTCTGGGAGATCAGCTGCTATCTTAAAATGTCTTTAGTATTTTGTGTTCACAGCCTCAGCTAGTACAGGTTCTTTAGCAGCAGTTTTCTATATTAATGTCTCAGTACATATGTTAAAAAATTGAAAATGAGGTGTCTTGTTTTATGAAATTTTTCTCAAATTCTGAACAGCCATTTTTGCCCTTTGTCATACTTGTTCTTTAAGTGTTTAAAATGTAACAGAAGACATGATCAGATGACTTACACATGAAATGAGTTTTGATTACTTTTTTCTTCCCTGAATCTTCCAGATGATTTGCTTGGAATTAATCAAACTTTTGAAGTTTGTGATTTTCATTCCTGAAGTGTGGGAGCTCCCTGAATTTGCTCTGCTGTTCCTTTACCTCCTTCTCCTTGCTCCTGCATGCCTCCTTTTTCACCAGACACTGAGCAGGCATACTGCATTCATGTACCAGTAGCTTCACTGCCTTTTTGTTGAAACTTTTAATTGGACCGAAAATAAGAGAATATTGAGTAATATAAGAAGGAACACAATTGTTCCACATCAGCTAGGTTGAACTAAATTACAAGCGACTCTGCTTGTGTTCAAAGTGGGGTTTTTAAACTTGGTACAGTTCACTTACCATTGCAGCACCAAGGAGGTCTCATTCTGTTATAGATCAAGAGTAGGAAGATGAAAAGACCTACCCTGGGTTCGAGCAGATGTTTTCTTCTGAGTTAATGAAGACATTGATATTCTATTGTCTCTGTTCTCTCTAAGCAAGCATTGCATTTGTCCTGAATTTTTCTAAAGCCTCATGTCTCATGTTATGGCCAATACTTGTAACTTACATTATTTAGAACTAGAAGTATTTTATTAGAATAGTATAATGCAAAGTATTAGAATTTTGTGATAACATGAAAGACAAGTAACAGGATTACTCTTCTCATGTCGATGATGTTCTCTTGAAGCACCACCCAGCATTTTTCCTACTTTATTTGATCTGCTTACCAAGCCATTTGTAATCGCATGTGTTTAATTTAAATGCAAAATCAAATCATTTATAGGAGGTGTTTTACTAAGTGTATACCTTTCAGATCAGAGGTAGAACTGAAATATATGAATATCCATTTGTTCTTTTTCCATTCATAAACTATAGCACAGGGACATTGACGAATATGACATGAGCTGTGTGCCAAATGTTTTTGTTAAAGCCCCTTTATCCAGAGAAAATTATATAGTAAACCTTCTACAAATCTGTCTCCCTCACATACAGATCCTGTCTCGTGTGACCCCCAGTGGTCTCCAGTCTGCTGTACCTCGATGAAAGAAAACACCGCGCCATGGAGGGCTGATAATGCATGGCTGATCTGTAACTAATACTATTCCAACAACTTCACTTCCGCAACTACCGAAAACTCAGTCCCAAACAGCAGATTCTTTTTCAATTTAAAAAGGAAACAAAACATTTAAATGCCTTTCAGAAAGTAACATACTCTCTCGGAAGATCACCAACAGGAGACGGACCTTTCTGCGCCGTCGTTGCCTTTGCCACACTGGCATACCAAGAAGAGCTGCCCGCAGCCTGCAGCTGACCGCTGCCATGGCCTTCGAGAGACGCTTCACTGAGCAGACCGACCACACGGAATAAAGTATAATCGCCATTTCTCTTCTCCCTCCACTGTTGGCCGAATAATTTTACTATCCTACTGTATGATGATAGACATTAATTCACTTTTTTATATTAAAGCTAAAGTTAACAGGCTCCGGTCTGTTTAGATGCGTAGTGTCGGTGTACTGCTTTTGTCTGTGATTTACACGAGGAAAAAAAAAAGGAATTAGAAAAAGCATTCATACTTCAAGAAAAGACTTGAAATTCCTTCTAAGACCCATAAAGGTTTCATGTGAGTTTCTAACTCATTTTATTTTGTCATTTTTATTTTTTAGTTTTTATGAAGGCCCCTTTCTGTTTCTTCAAAGTTGATTGTAAGTAAATTCCCACATTTTAGCACTGGTGACCACTACTGTGCAGTCGTCTAGGTTGTCTGGGAGGACTGTTTGTCAGATTGTACGCATTAAGAAGTGAAAGATCTGTATGGAAATGCAGAAGAAATCAAAATCTAAAGGGGTTTTTGGTGTTTTTTCTTACATATTTTAATATTAGAAATCTTTGAGGGTTATTTTTGTTTATCTGAGAGACTTCCACATCAACACCATCTTGGTCAATTGACTGTTGCTGTATAATATATTGCATTCCCTTATTTTTTATTTCAAAGCTGTGAAATACCTGTACAATAGAAATGTAAATGTTTTCCATTGGTTGTCTGGTGATTCTTACTCAGTTATTCAGTCCTACTGTTTATCAGGCCTCACTTAGAATGTACAGCTAGGTGGCACCTGATATTGCTTGAATGGCTTTAGTGCTTGTGCCTCCACGTCCAGCAGTCCTGGTGTACTTATTTTGCCAAGTCACTTCAAAGAAAGTCTTTGTTCTTTGTGTTTATTTAGATCTGTTCTTGTTCATTTAATAAAGGACCCTTGCTTTTCAAGTCCATCTTATCAGTTAAAAAGTGGAATGAAGACCACTAAAGTTTGTTCCTGTAATCCCAGTTAACCCCCGTTTTATGAAATTAGACTAACTTGTACCATAACCATCTAATTGGGTAGAAGGTTAGTGTTCAAATTCACTTGTACTTGATAGCTGTTTCCAAAAGAATCGCTCTTCTGAGAAGCACTGGTGCTACACTTGTGGACTTATATCTCCTCTTGATTTAGGTAATGCTTGATGGGAATTATTTTTATATGCATCTGCTCTCCATACCAGCGTTCAGCTGTCAAATAGTTGTTTTCCGTTGGGGAGGGAATAGAGGAGAGGATAGGTTTGGCTTCTTTTCACATTAGACTGTTAAAACTTTAGCCAAGGAATGTAATTTTAAATGCCATGAAAGTAAATATCTGATATCATTCAACAAAGGTATTGTCAGGATTTCTCCCTTTGTGGTACACAGGTATGACACTTAACTGCTGGTGTAAACAGAAGCAAGCTAGAGGGAAAACCCCTGAATGAAGCTTTGTGTTCATCTAGTATGTCTGCATTAGGAAGTTTGCCTTCCAAAATGATTTGCTTGCAGTTTGTTCATCTTCAGTACGATAACCTAACTCTTGTGCAATGTAATGAATGAATACAAGACTTGATAAAGTGCCATTTTGGCACAAACTTGAAATCATTTTTAAGTGTAAAGGTTTAGAAAAGGTAGCCTGTCATGGGATGTAAGTGTTTCCAAATCGGCGTTGGTGAGGTTCAGGATTGAGGCGCATGCACTAAAGCTTCGGATCTTTTTTTCTTCAGTGAACGAGTTCCAGCTTTAAAAGTGCTGCAGGGGACAGAAGCTTCTGGTTCTGGGCATTCTACTTTTAATATGGCTTCTGTATAATATGTCATCAATGTGACAACTCTGGCTGGTAGAGGCAGCCCTTGCTTTTGCCCTTTCAATTTTCCCCTGCCTTCTACCTTCCACTGTTTCCCTGGTTTGGAAGCTTAAGGCCATAGTGTCCGTGTCTTTTCCAGTCTCTGTCCCTTTACTGCTGGCTGTACTCCTCTTTCAACTCCTCCATACATTGACTCTGCTGTATCCTGTGTAATGGTATTCTACTAGCCCTGTAAAACTTTTTTTGTTTGTATTGCCACTGCATTTGTGTACTTTAAAATTGTGTAAATAAATTAATAATTACTTGTTCTGTTGACTCGTTTTATCAGCAATCCACCTGCACTAATGTTTGCATCTAGGACAGTTCCAAAATAGCCACAATTTCAGATTTTAACGCTACGAGATGGCAAAAATCCATCATAAATGTCAATACCTCCCAACTCTTTTTAGGTCACGGATTAAATTTTCTAGTGGGTTAGATTCCAGTGTTTGGAATGAAAACACTTTGGTCCTTCTATTATACTCCAGACAGACTAGTAAAATGAGATTTAATGAGAGTACTGGAAGATTAATTTATAAAGCACCTTTCAAAATCCAATCGCACTGAATGGTGATAAAGGAAAAAAGTAAAAGTAAAATGAGAGCATACAGATTCATACAGATAGCCCTAGTAAAAACGTGAGCTTTGAGTTTTAATTTGTAGAAAATGTCTTTTGTAGAGTCAGAGGATGTGTATTCCTTAACGGAGGAGCAGCAACGGTGAACGCGTAGTCACCAAAAGTCCAAGGTTTAGTCCTAGGTACAGTGAACAAAGGACCGGCCTCAACTGAACGGATAAAATAATCCGTTAAATAAGTAAAGTGTACACTGTAACTTGTAAAACTACTAATTTACATCACGAAAGAGACGAAATATCTAGGCATGCGCAGCGCCATATTCTGCGATTCAGAACGAGGCAAAACTCGGTGAGGTGCAGTGGCTTTATTATACTGTAAACACACAGGTTTGGTAATACAATCTTTTAATCCAGTAGAAATAGTTCTAAACTTCAAGACGATTTTGCCCTGTCTTGAAAACGCTGCATGCACATCACGTTGGGACATTTTTGCGGTGAAATGTCTGCTGCACAATCGGTACTTATTCGCTCGTACATCGCTTTACATTAGTTATTATCATCATGTCGCAATTCGTGGGAGCTCTCGCCCTTGCCCTGTGGTGAAACCAGGGGTTTGCGACAACATGGCGATTTACAGAACTTGAACAAAGTTTAGAATTTTGCGCTTAATTCGAAATATGTGTATATATATGCACTGTTAATGTATTTTGTTACCTAGATTTTATAACCGATCTGAGAAATTGGGACTGCGGTTCCCCTTCAACTGTTAAATTCCATGATTTGGTTAAAATGGTGCTACACTTTTTTCATATTAGCCAGCAGGTGTCGCTGTTGATCAAGATTTGCAATATCTGTCACAAAGGTGGAACTTCTTGAAAATTAAGTTGCCATCTTCTTTTTAACGAAATACTCTACTTCTGTTGCCCAGATGAATAGAATGTTATTAAAAGAATTGAAATTTATATGGAAAATGTAATTTCTTAAAAGTAATCTAATCTTTTAAAATATTTTTTAAAGTGTTTATTTAGGTAATTTAACACTACTCACCTTCTGCTCTGCATTTAATGATGACTTAAATGACTTCTTCTAGTTAACTAAAGTTGCATGTTTTAAAGTTTGCCTTTTGTAAAATATTACTGTTTACTTTTATTTAATTTTGTAATGTGACAAATGAGCGTCGCCGTAAGTTATTCCTTTAAAAGGTGGTCTTGAAATTAATAATTTCCTGGTTAAAATATGTATAAATTAAAAGTAATTGCAATTTAAAATTGATTCCAATTAAGTATTTTTTTGCATTGAAAAGCTGCCAGAATTGAAACCAAGGTTTAGTGGCTCCTCTGCCAAAAAATCATGGCTGTTCCTATGACCTTTCAAAAGGCATGTCTCAAATGAAAACTATCACAAATCTATATAAGATCATTTTATTGGCCATATACAATTTCTTGCATTAGGAATTTCTTTTCACATACCCCAGCTTGCTCTCCAGTAGACACACAGGGGGAGAGAGAAGCTTGGGGTCAGAGCGCAGGGCCAGCCATTTATACAGCACCCGTGGAGCAGTTGAGGTGAAGGGCCTTGCTCACGGACCCAATGGAGTAGGATTCCTCTGCTGGCCGCGGGATTTGAACCAGCAATCTGCCAGCCACAGGCGCAGATCCTTCGCCACAGTGCCACCACTCCGCCCTTTGATATGTTATCAAAGCAAACAAAATACAGTACTTTAAGCAGTGATTTTGATTGATTCTGACTAATATTTGGATTAATTGACACATTTTCAGTCAGATGATTTCAGATGGTTTCCGACAGATTCCAGACAAATTGGGGTTCAGCCTGAGCTAGGGTTAGGGTTAGCTTTCCCAAAAACCTTAAACGTTTCAACACATCATGGCTGTGTTCTAGGTTGTAATTGTAAAGTAAGAAAGCTTATGTTTTGCCTTTTCTTTAATTTTTTGGGGTAAATTTCTATTCATGTTGCATTTTGTAACATTAATTGCAGCCTAAAATGGTCTGAAATCAAGCGGTTGAAAAACATTCATCATTCTAACCTCTCTTTTTTTTTGCATAAACCGACATTATTCTAATTCTAACCTTTACTCAGTCTAAAATCCTAAAACATGCTTAACCATACGTTTAAAGCAGGCATTGATTGACTGGGATTCATATTTAGACTAATCGAAGCACATTCACGATGCAGGTGAGTAAAAGATTTCATGTAGATATGCCCGAAAATTGGAGGTTAAGCATGATTCAAGGTTAGCTTTCCAGCAAAATGTAGATATTGAACTCATTGTATTTCATTCTATATTTAATGTAATCATAACTTAATCCCAATATGGAAGATGCAGTTGCTTGCTGTTATCTTCATTTTTTTAAATGGCTCCTAACACCTTCCCTTCCCCCTCAAAATCACAATTTGTGAGAGAATTTATTGAAAATGATGTTTTTCCATTTCGGACAAGATCCAAGGATTGCTCAAGTGCTAGGTTTCTTGTTACGCAGGTTTGACATCTTCCTTTCAGTTGTAATTGTGGTTGATTTTGTTTTTGCAATGTTTTCTTCTCCTGGCCACTAGCCAGTCCCTGGGAGAAATTAGATTGCATCTTCTCTGGCTTCCTGTATGACCAGGCTGATTTATGACATGTTGGTGTGCAGCTGACTACAGGCTATACAGACCGTGTTTTAAACGCTTTCCTGTAAACCAGAGAAATTTGTGCACGTTGTCTTCAGTTTGCACTTTGTGGACCACTTGGTTTTTGGTTTATGTATAAACAGACTTACTGAGCAGTGATGTCATTGCTCAGCTTCACTGATCCAATTGGTCCTTCTTGCTGTGCCTTCTGTTAAATGTGCATGATAATGAACAGTATAAAATATCACAGTGTATTCACCTCCCTAGGTTTGCACATTTTTAATACCACTCAGTTTAAGCAATGATATGAGTTTTCAGAATATTTCAGCCTTTCTCATGTGTGTGTAAACAGAAGAATAGATGCTAATAGGTGGACATTCAACCCATGTGGCATGCTTCATAGTAGCTTATTGATCCAAAGATCTCATCCTGCTTTGTTTAATAGAAACAAGCTTATCTGCCTCAACTACGGTATATGGCTGGGTAGTTTGTTCCATACTTCTACAATCCCTTGCATAGAGACGTGCCTCATATTTCCAGTTTATTCATGATTTTAAATGTAAAACCACCTCATTTTCTCTGTTGTAGGGGATGGCTTGATGCAAAATTGATTTTTCTGCAGATTGTGTGGTTGAGATTTCAGAAGATTCTCTTTAGTTCATTTTTCTTTTATTGATAGTGTTCATCTTTGGAAATGTGTAATTTACTGACTCATGGGACTGAATAGTTTGCCTTCTTCTTAGGGTTCTAGAATAAAATATCTGTGCATTTTGCCTGTTTATGTGGTTTGTGTATAAATGGTCGCCTTTGAAGTACGCCTTCAATCACCAGCTCTCATCTATGTTCCATCACCATAGCGATAGGGAGGGGAGTGGTGCTCCATATTGATTACCATGCAGAGCTAGCGACATAACTGCTGTAATCAATCTAGCAAGGACAGCTGGCAAGGGCATTTTAGCTATAGACAACAGCTGTTTGGAGAGGTGGAAATCTTAAAAAGGCATGATGTTTATTCGATGTAATCTTTTTTTTCTTTATATATTGTTCTTAAAATCAAGGTGGGTAATCATCCTTACCTACTGAGCGTCAAATGTGTCGTATTTTTGTATAAGAATTTTGAATGCTGATTAAAGGTGTCTGGTGTTATTTTTTTCCTCATGAATCGGGAATGACAATGATGTACCTGAGTGATTGTTGCATATGCATTAAATCACTTCACATGTTAGTGTTCAGTGGGCATGAGTGATAAGGTGATGTAACCTGTTGAATCCCAGCATAATTTCCAGGCTAACCCCATGCACTGCTGCATATTTAAATGGAGCAATTGAACAGTTCACCTGATGTGTTGGGTTTTTTTCCCCGGAGTTCAATACATGCAAAACAGAGTAAGGCAGAAGACAGAAGAGTGAATTTCCAGTGATTAAGGTTAGTTCATGGGGATTAATGACATCCAAGAATCAGATGCTGTGTAAAGGTATAATAAGTTTTGGCTTAACCTGCTTGGTTAGTGGGTAGCCTCCTGGTCAAGGGGATGGTGATCCTCGGAACCCTATTCAGAGAGAGGAACTGATCAAGGTAGGGCTGCAAAGGTGGAGGCAGGGTGATGCAACACAAATGTAAGGTATGTGTCAAAGATCTGTATAACAGATGTAATGATTGCAATTTAAAACGGCTGGGAACTTCCGTTTATGAAAGGGATCATGAGATCCAAGAATCACATGCTTTCCGTTTATAAAGTATAGCAATATTGGCTTGACCCACTTGGTTAAGGGGTTGCCTGCTGGCCATAGGATGAGGAGGCTTGGAACCCCAAAAAGAAACAAGTAATCAAGTGAATTTTTCAATATTCACTAAAACATGCTTTTGTAGAAGAACTGGAGCGGATTTCCTGGGGAATTACAGTAGATGTCAGGTAGCCCACACTGTCCAAATCCTCCATTAAGAGGATTATGGGATGTGCTGCTGCTTCCTCTGGGGCAGTGTTATACCCAGGGTCTTGTGTCTTGAAGAGCTTAGGCATTCCAGAGAAAAGAGCAGAGAAAATTCAGCAGAGCACCAGTTTTCAACGCTGTCATTATGGAGAAGCCAAGAAGTTTTCCCTAGGGTTCTGCCAGCATGGTATTTTTAACTGGGGTTTTACCGTCTTATTTTTTTCCTCTTAAAAGTGTTGTACCCCATTTCCTTTTTCCAGATTTATTTATCCTCACAGTTTTCTCCCTGCAAAATAGAGGGAGGTAGAAAGGGGCTATAAAAATCCACCCAAACAAATAATCAAATATGACTTTTCTGAGGAATGAGTTATTATCGTGTCTGAGTTTAGGCAACTTCTGTCAAGTAATTCATTTTTATATTTAGGAAGTTTGCCTCCATTTGTTTTAATATCGCAAACATTTATTTGTTAAAACGTTCTGTAATCGTCTTCAGCCTTTGTCTTTTTTTCTTGACAGGGCATGTTGTGCTGTAGAATTTATGTATCTGAAAGATAAATATGGTGCCAGAAACTGTGATCTTTACAATGTTATATCTCCTTCGATGAGTTTAGTGAGAGAAGGTCAAGTGTTGCTGTCTCCGTAGAAGCTGCTGTGACAACTGTTTCCAGGGGGGGCCACAGTTCAGCTTCTTGCAGGCCGGAATGAGGAAACTGACCATGTGTTTCTGAGGAATCTCCATGCTGTCGTTTAACAGAGCTTGGATCCTCAGCTAGGTTCACCGAGGCGAAGGAGTAACATATTGGCTGTATCAGTTGTGCTTCTTTCTTTTGACAGCTGCATGAGCACACTGGAAAAAAGTGAGTTTTTGAGTCACCTTTCCTTAATTGTCCTGGACATGATTAGGGCTAACCAGTGCTGGAGGGAGTCCGTGTAATTGCAGTCAGCATGAATTAACCAATTATATTCCCTGTATCACCCATAGAGAACAAAGACTTGCTTACTGAGATCCTCAGGCACACTCTCTTGTTTACACTGTTCATCCTTGGGTCATTTGGTAACCTCCATAGTAACCTTACAGGAATAATAGCCCTAAATTGAGGATTTTCTCATCGACAAATCAACAGAACCATGTGTGTTGCAGAACCATGGCAAGTCAAGAATACTAATAAAGCCCACCCAACACTGGTGGACTGGTGTCTTAGACAATCGCACACTTCTACTTTGGGAGCATTCGAGTTCCATACGGCTGATGAAGAACCACTTTCTGGTTTACTTTGTCAAATGTGTTTTTGTGTATTTTAAGCATTTGAGTCCCTTCTCTTCTTTGCCTTCTTCCTAGGCTAAAATGTATAATACCAGTGTGATCCACCCTGACTTTGAAAGAAGAATTATCCTGTGTCGTGGGTCCGAGCTTGGGTCATAGTGCTAGCCAACTGTGACCAATGTTCCTGGAGTGACAGTGCACAATTAGCAGTGGACCAGGGTTCTTTCAGTGAAACGGTATTTCCTGGCTTCCGCGGGCTTGCAGTGATGTCAATGAGGGATGTGCTGTTACTGCAGATGTCCACCAGCCCTTCTGTACAGCACTGTGGTACTTGTCTGCCTCTTGTCATTCTCCAGGTGCAGGACAAGCACTGCTGAACAGAGACATCTGTAACTGTTTGCAGTGCCGAACTGGATGGGTGTGAGAAGCAAAATGTAAAAAAGTTGAAAAAAGCAAAATTAAGACAGCGTTTCAACAGAATAAATATTTATTGACTAGGTTTGCAACAGGTCACTATAAAAGCATGTAAAAAATACAGTATCTTCTACAGGTGAGGTGAGAGTAAAGTGCATTCGCAGAACAGTGTAGACGGACAGGGCAATCCTGGCCGTAAGATAACGTTTTTTGAAATTTTCCTTGTTTTTCTAATATCTTAGAAAATTAAAACTTTTTTTTTTTACAGTTTCACAACCCTCAATACTACCTCTTCCCTGCACTCTGGAGGGGGTCCTGGAATGACTGACTTTATACTGGCTATAAATGAAATAGCACCCCAGACTGAGAAGCACACTACAGCAGACTGAGTTCTGGTCAAAACAGCAATAATAATATTGCAACAATATAAATACATTGTTGCTGCAAACATGATCATTAGCCTTCTAGGCTTAATGCTGAAGACGAGTTGAGACAGCACACCTCTTCTTTTCTAAGTATTATCTAATGAGATTTGATTTTTTGGGGGGAAATTTTGCAAAGGACCTGCAGTTAGCAGCAGTACAGGGCTTGATAGTAAAAAGTGATACAGCAAGATCAAGGATGGTTAATGGAGAATTCCGGATATACCTGCAGTGCCCCTTGGTTTGAAATAATAAATCTTTCAGGAAAGATGTGCCCTGGGTTTTTAGGGACTAGAGAAAATCAGTTTGGGGAGAAAATATTGCTTTTATTTTTATCTATGAGAATAGGAATTGAAATGACCTTGATATTGTAGTGCTATCCTTACACTTTGGGAAGAACAAACATCTAAATGACAGAGAAGGTAGCGTTTGTTCTCCACTCGAAATTAGTAAATTAGATCTAATGGTCTATAGTGGCCTTTTCAACTGAAAGCAGTATGGCCTGGTAGATTAGAAGCTCTGCTCGTCGCTGGTTTATCCCTTTCAGAGTTTAAGAACAATAACTCTGCACCATGACTAGTCTTTTTGCCAACTATCAATAGCAGTAAGAAAATTAATGTGATTTTCTCCGTGCATGCAAATTTAAAGGTGTAGTGTTTGATTTCATATAAGTTTTGCACTTATACAAAAACAGTTTCAGTCTTTTCCCAAGCTTGAACAGCGATATTTTAGAACTACAGTATGTACCACTGTGATGTGAATTGTGTAGACGTACATTGTTATTCAGAGAATACCGTCTACATGCTTGATATGTTACAAAAGACTCAGACTGTTAGGACCTACACCTCTGCCTTATGCTTGGGGTAGTTTCGATCTTTTACCACATTCCTCTGGTTCAAAGCACTTCATATGGAAAAACTGCCAAATTTTGTACAGGACTCTTTGAACGGGAATGACAATCTATATTAAAAGTGGCTTCAAGAAGGCAAAATACTTCCTGCTCAAAAGTAATATCTGAACATCTTCATTAAATCCCACTCTATTATTTTCTTCTTCTGTCAGGAATGTGGATAGTGTATTTTTATGTAATCCACATTTCTCAAAAATACATAGTATGCATGTTTGCATTTCATAGGAATGGTGTACTGTTGCATAGCTGTATATGATTAATGTGACAGACGTGACTATGCAATGCAGTGTGTATGTGATAAAATGGGGTTTAGCCTTCCTTTTTACCATCCCTTCATGCCATTAATTTTTTGGACAAGCCCCACAAGGTGCCTTTTCTGCACATAATTACAGAAGTGCAAATTAGAATGCTGACAAGGTCTATTATTGTGTAGCAGTTTTCCTGGTGGTAATGTGGCATAAGGTACATTATCTCTGTTGTCCTCACGATATAAAGACTGGTCCCAGAAAGATCAAAGATGGCAGTGCTATGTGGCAGTTTATGCCCTTTTGCAACACTCAGAAACCTGGTACATGCTATCATGCTCTTGGTAGCACAAAGACGAAAGCAAAGCAGTCTGCTTCAGTGTGCAGAACCAAATGTTCATCAGCGGCAAAGATTAATTCACCAGTTTAGGACACCCCTCCCCTTTTCAGCTTCAGTTTACAGTCATTATGTTTCTTAACATGATACATTGATACAAGTCATATAGGAACACTGAACACACACACACACGCACACAAATACATAAATACTGTTATAGAGACTATTACAATGTTCAGCCTCCAGCAGAGCCTGCAGAAATACTACAGGACAGGCGCCAGATTTACTGAAGTAACTGGTCTGTTCTATTAGCTGTCTAGCAAAAGGTTCTGTCTCCGTTAAAACAACTCAGACAAGACTGAGACTGAAGCTGCAAGGGCATAAAATATCATGCTAATCCCAAGCAGACTGCTCAGACAGCTCAGAGCTGTTGAACTGATCCATCTCAGGCCTCTTTCCAGGTTAAATATAATATCTTTGTACAGTACGTGTCCCTTCAAACACCAACAGTGAAAAAGATGAAAATTTGACCTATACTTTTGAAATTACTTCTCACATTATAGCCTTCTCAATGACTAGGCTCCTTTTTTAAATAATTCTAAATTTTGTTTATTGATTTAGTTTTTATGAAATAAAATGAAAAAAACATCAGTGTTAGCTCATTTCACAGGCACCAGGTCTTGGAAAAGTAGTTAATCACCCACCCTGTGACACTAGGTGATAAAAAAACAGCTTCATATTGTACATTATTTCTCTGTGACATTGGAAATGCAATAAAGTGATCCATGTCTTCAGTCAATCAATCATAAAACGTGTAGAAAAACTAAGGTAACTAGACAGTATGCTCTTTATAGAATTGGCTTCCTCCGCAGAACACCAAGCCTTTTGAAGGCAGTAGAAATGTTGAAAGGTGTGTTATACTGAGGAACAAGACCTGTGTACTGGTGCAAAAAGATTGTATTCCAATTAGAGAGGTAATGAAGAAACCATATCCAAAAATTTCATCTCGTAAGAAGCCAGTGTCGACTTCATCAAGATAGCTGGGTTGCTTGTTCTATATTTCCACAACTCTTCTTCAGAAGGTACAGAGGTACTTGAACAGAGGTTTCAAACGTGGAAAGGGACAGTACAAAGACTACTTATATTGTACTCCCTAGAAGAAGTTAAAATGTCTTTTAGATGTCTTGTATAAAGGATTGTAATTGTATGTCCTATTTAAACTTGCAAAATATATTAAGGGCTACATTAAGACAGAGGCATTTTTCACCCAATCATACAGTTGCCAAAAACAGATTTTGTAAATTAGAATCTTGATTAGAGAGAATTAGTTTTCATATATGACTTACTGTACCACTCAGTATTGGACAGAAATTACTTTAATGGAGACAAAGAACAGTTGGAAGAGGCAAGTTACAATTAACTGTGAATGCTGAATTGTGGATGAAAAGGTTACAAAATATGCTTGCAAATAAAAGTTAACTTAAGAAATGAATGAAATGTATACTCAGAAGACACTTTCCCTTTTTTAATTTCCTAACAGCTAAGGGAAGAGGTGAAAGAATACTGTTGTTTAATGGCTGTTGTAACTTTCAAGCACAATACTAGTTCAAGACACAAATGTATAAAGCCTCTGTCAGACAGAACATTAAAACATCTTTGAAAACGCCAAGCTGGCCTGCTGTGACACTTGGCTGTGCTGCACAGAGTGCCAATCAATGTGAAGGACCATAAATGGATGTTTATTTCAGCCTCTCAAGATTGTGAAGGGTTAGAGCAAGTGGCCAGATGTGTGGGATAGGTTTCAAACTCCTTGGCCTGACTGCCCAGTTGGAATAGCCCATTGCAATAGGTGAGAATTCCTTTAATTGAAAATCGAGGTTCCATCTATAAGAATCTCTGGATAGGAAAATCGAGGATCCAAATGTAGGAATCTCTGGCTATGAAAATTGAGGATCCATCTGTAGGAATCTCTGGATAGGAAAGCAAGGCCATTTTACTCTACATCTTCTTTAACGTTCTTTCTTTTGTATGACTAGAGTTGAATGGAAAAGATGGGTTGGATGCCATTATGTGTTTTGGATGTGAAAGGAACTGTTTTCTTTCAGGAAACTCTTTGGAATTATAATTTTGGGGCATGAATGGACTTTGCAATATATAGATGCTATGAAGACATTCCCTGTGCATATATTAAGGCACTAGCAAATTATATCTAATGTAATATTAAGCCCCTTCTCTAATGCTGGTGGTAGACATTTCATTAAAAGAGTGGATTGCAGTGCTGTGATGAAGGGAATGGCAAACAGGAGGTGCTGGAAATTGCTTTTTTTTGTATACATCTACTGATGCTCTCCTTAGTCAGTAACTGTATTGCCTATTGCTGTTGGCCAGAAATCAATGCCATCAAATGGAATCCAGCTTTCATCAGGCATTTCGACCCTTATCCATAACGCTCGCCTGCTGGTGGGTCAGCAGTGAATAAAGAAAAGGAAGAGTACTTATATATAATAAACATTTCTCATTTTAAGTTTTAATCACTAAAGGGGAATTGAAAGTATTTGACCTTTATTTGTAAATGAATTTATTTTTATGATGGATCTTGTGTCATGTTTTCAAGAGTTGAAGGTATATTTGTATTGCTCATTAGCTTATGAGGATCCTAAGAAATTCTCCAGACTTTTTTAATGGGCCATGACATGGCTGTTCTCGTTTCTACATGCTCTCTGCCAATTGATTATTCTCAGTCCAAACAAAGACTTTCCTCTTCCAGTCTTTCACTGTCTGAACTCATTCTGTGCAGCACCAAGGAGCAGATTATAGGCAGCAACATTTAAAAAGCCTGCAATGAAGAATGTCTTCACTGTTTTTATAAAATCAATTTACATTTATGTGTTACCACAAAATGTCCAGTTTATCACAGCGTGCAGTCTGTTTTCCTTAAACATTAACATTAGAGATGAAGCTGGTTAAGAGCCATCTGACTGAATAAAAGTTTTTGGTATTAAAATCCATTTAATTGCCAGTTACTATACTACACACACACACAAATTCCCACAACACTCAGCAAAGCTTTTAAAACTGTGTGCCACACACAGACACACATATACAGGTATAGATCAGAATCTACCTCACATCAGCTAGGAACTCTGAATCCATTTATTTTTCTTTATTTAAGATATAAAAATGAATATCTTATATTATAACAGGTTGCAGAAGCTAACATATCCTCCTTTCATTAGAAATATACCTTAAAACTTTGGGCTGAAATTCCTAATTCTGGTATGATTAGATGAAAATAAAAAAATAAAAAGAATAAAAATTAAATTGACAATGTAAGCAGTTGATGTATACTGCAGTTTGTGTGTTTTCCAGCCTTATTCTCATAAGAGATACTGTGGGTCTCAATGCATCAGTAAGCACAAGTGACACTTTCTGATTTTGACAGGACAGGACACATTGAGGGCACTTGTTTGCATGTTTCTCCCTTCTCACCACATTGCTCCCACTATGCTAGTATTGCAATTCTGGGGAGAAATAAGCTTCTGCATGTAAGATTCAGAACCCCAAAACCTATCCCAGTTGTTGCTCTCCTAATTCAAGTTTTTAGCTCCAGTGGAATTCATTCCTCAACCCATTATCGGCACAATTACAAGCTGCAGTCCCACAGTTATCGACAACATATAACACAAAATAGCACACAGTCTTCTTTCTACTGCAAACACACAAGTAAATCAGTTATGTTGGTAATATTTCTGTGTTAGGCAGCACTGCTTCCCAGCACCTGGTCTTTTAACATTACACAGCTCATTAAATGATGTCCCTTCCCTGTCATGGTTTTTCTTTGTAAACATTCTGGTTCGGGTTTTGAATTTCATACCTCAGATGGTATTTTTTTCTGGAGCGATATAATCACTTAATACTTTATATGCCGACTTTAAATCCCTTTGAGAAACATCTACATAAGAGTGAACCATATACAGGTATCTAACAAATAAATACTGTGAATAGATTTGAAGTGTCTCTAGGAGTTTCATTTCAAAACAAAAGACCTGAAATATATTTCTGAAAGCCCGTGACATCTTGTCACCTTACACTGTCGACGGCTGGTTACCAGAGTTCTCCCTTGATCGCCTTTGTGCAGCTGCAGTCCAGCTCACTGAAAATAAGTCAGTGTGGTCCTGTTTCTTACGGCACTTAAAGATTTCTTTTCCCTTTTTGCTCATTTTATTATACCCTCTGCAGACGGGGACCCACTTATACCCCCCAGATCTTCCCTTTAAACAGGTACAGGTAGGTAGTCCCTTTCACAGAAGCAACAGACACTAGGTACAGAGGAGGCAGAATAATATTCCCCATGAGCACCAGCTACAGAACTCTCAGTCCTCCCATTGCAAACTGCTGATCCACGCACAGCTACCAGGTGCCACGCTAGCGATCATCTTCTGCTTCTGAAACAGGTGAGACCAGGAGCAGACGATCCCTGCTAGTGTTTTGTGTTGTCATGTTCTGTTTTCTACAAGGAGATACAAACTGCTTGAGTGAGCCATACAAACAGGCCTGGTTTTGGCAGGAGATGCCCCCGCCCTGGCTGTTTCACTTAGTTATCGAGTGGAGTGCATCTCTGGTGCACCTGTATTGTTTGTCCATATTTTGTTTTAATTTTTTTTTCCTGTTAGGAGTGTGCCCTGATATGGCACAGCCTTAGAAAGTACATCTATATTACAGCTAAAATAAATACAAGACTTTCAACATCCTTGCTTGTCCCACTTTTCCATTTTCTCTGTGGAAACATATATATTTTTTGTTTTGCTCCCTCCTGCTCAGTGTCTCTAGTCTCAGTGAGCTACCTAACCTCCCACCTCTCACACACAGGTCTCTGGGTTGGTAACCACTTCCCCGTTTTTGTCTGTATTGTCCCTGAGGAACTGCTCCACTTCGATGGAGTCTAGTTTCACACTGTCTGGCCTCTTCTCCTTGTCCTTGTCCTTGTCTTCTTTCTCACTCTCCTCCTTCAGCTCCTTCCCGACCTCCTCTTCCTCCTCAGGGGGTTTGTTGAGTTGCTCTGTTTCTGTAGCTGTCACGGCCATCTCCTGCTTTACTTCCGGCTCCGCTGGCTTTTTCTTGATGCAGAAGAAATTGCCGCTGGCCAGCACCACAGCTGAGAGTACCACTTCCACGCCGGCCACAATAAACACGAACATGTAACGCTTGGTGGCATCAAGAATCCGCCCTGCAAGTGTAGAGAAAAGATGATTAGTTGGGTTAATGTACTTTCGTCTCCCACTTTGCCCAGGTAGGTAGTTAACCAAGTTAATGACATCAGGTGGTTTCAGTGCTTAATTCTACACCTTAAAACGGGGAGTGTAGCAATGAATATTTTGCATTTTGTGCTGTAAAATAGGTGTTTATTAATATGTAATAGATGTTTTTCATATTAATGTTTAAGAGGTACTGCTGAATTAATCAACCACCAGACTCAACCAATTTCTTCTTCAACAGATGGTACCACACTTGTTTTCCTGTTTGCCACGCATCAAAGTAGAGAGGTACGGAGTGTTATTCTACTCATTATTTACAGGAAAACTTCTGCCTTCTGAGCTGACGGTTTGTGAAAACTGATTAAGGGTGAGGCTGGATTTACTGTTTAAAAGCTGTAGCAATGCTCCGATTGATCATCTATGAAAGACGAATCTCCAGAATAGAGATAAAACTTGGATCAAAGTAAACTAATTGAGGGGCCACTTGAATAGCTCAATGAATTAGTGCACTTGCCTATGTGCTGGCTGAGTGCTATGAGCACCGGTTTGAGCCTAGGTAATGTCACTATCCGACTGTGACTAGTAACTCCTCAGCAACAACATGCAATTGGCTGAGTGCTGCTGCGGTTAGGGTGGGATTAGTTGGCTTGTGTGTTTGCAGGCAGTGCTGTAAATGAGAGTCACACCTCTCCTTCAAATGGTGCTGAACGTTCTGCACAGGGCTGTGTTGTCTGTGATGTGACGAAAGTCAATTGACTTGAAGGTAGGCAGGTCAATGGAGTCTGCCTACACTTCCTCCATCTTTCCTATGTGAGGAAAGTTTCCTATGTTGCAAGGTTTGTAGGCTCAAACTGAGATGTGTAGCAAAATTTTAAAAAACAAATCTAAATCAGGGAGGTGGAAGCTAAAAATCAAAGAAAGAGATCAAGCCAATCTCTTAACTGACCTGCAGAGGGTGGTCCAATCAGCACAGCTATGGCCTCCATAAGTAGTACCAGACCAATGGCACTGGGAAACCTCTCTGTGCCCACAATGGCCATGAGCACCTCAAACTGCAGTGCTCCCACCATGCCGTAGGAGATACCGAAGAAGATGCAGAATACCACCAAGTGGGAATACTCAGTGGAAAAGGAGCCGATGAGATCAGCGGTGCCGTTGAAGATCATGGCAAAGCTAAAGAGGTAGACACAGCGTGGACGCACCCACTTCAGTCCCGCAATGATGCCACAAGTGGGCCGGGCAAAGATATCGATGAAGCCGAGGATGGTCAGGAGGAAAGCAGCCTTAGTATCCTCATTGCCCAGGTCTTTGGCATAGCTCACTACAAACACAGGCGGCACAAAGAGCCCCAGCACCATGATGGAGGCTGCAATGGTGTAGATGAGGAAGCCTTTGTCCTTGAACACCGAGAAGTCAAGCAGCTTATGTGGCTTCTTCTCCACTGCCTTGGCTTGCAGGTTCTCTTGGTCTGCTGCTTTCTTGGGAGCTTCCAGTGGTCTCATCAGGGCCCCGCAGACACAGCAGTTGAGCAGCATGCCCCCCAAGATGAGGAAACCCCCACGCCAGCCAAACTCATGCTGCAGGACTTGCCCCAGTGGGGAGAGACAACAAAGGAAGACAGGGCTGCCAGCTGCAGACAGGCCATTGGCCAAGGGGCGTTTCTTGTCAAAGTACCTGTTTAGCATGATCAGAGAAGGCTGGAAGTTGAGAGCCAAGCCCAAACCTAGAAAAAAACACAAGCAAAAGTTTGTGGGTAACCCATTTACAGTACACTAGATACGGACTTTCTTAAACCCCAGCCTAGGCCTTATTTAAGCTTATTTTTGAATTTGTCACTTTTTAAAACAGTCAGCAGAGATCACGTTACCTCTGGGATGTCCACTACAAGCTTTTTCCCCAAGCACAAAATAATCTTTCCAAACTCATAAAATGCAGCACTGATAAACTGAACTCTGCAGTCTAGAAGGTTGTTTTTCCTGAGCAGAGAGTGGAGAATGTCTCCTGATAACAGCAGCCCCAGCAGCGGCAGAGTGCTTACCTGTGATGACTCCAGTGGTGAGGTAGATATGAATGATGCTGGTGGAGAAAGAAGCCATGATCATCCCCAAGGAAGCAAAGAGTCCTCCCACCATCATCACCGGTCGACACCCAAAACGGTTCACTAACACGCTGCACAGAGGACCTGAGCACAGACAAAGACTTGCATTCAAACTCCAGCACTTACAGCACAGCTGATTAAAACCATCATCAAACCTGGCAAACGTGATGACACTGGCCAAGATTTGAAGTAAAACATGTCAGTCACTAAACTAATTTAAATACTTTAAAAAACAATTCTTCTGAGGACACTGAAGGGTACAACACACCCTTGTCTTTGTTCAGGTTGGCTCTTAATGATATAATGGATAAAAGACCTAGATCTGATAAGAGTTTTTCCACCTCTTTAAAAGGTTCAGATGTTTGAATAATGCAAAATGATCAAATTGGACCTCAGTTCTGGGTTTCAATATTAATACTTATTCTAAATAATGTATGTTTTAGAATTTGCCAAGATATAAGATCTAAAAATGTCTGTACCTCGTGACTAAAACCTTTCCAGTAGAAAAGGTTTCTTGTTCAACGCACTGTCCAGCCTAAAATGTAAAAAATGACTTCTTCTTTGGCATCCATTGTTAAGACTGAACGTCTCTGCAGCGTCATGGTGAGGGAGGAGAGAGGAGAGCTCACCTGTTCCATACAGCATAGCCAGCAGGATGGAGGAGATCCAGGCTGTGTCGCTGTAGCCGACGCCAAACTCACGGATCAGCTCCTTGAAGAAGACACTGACAGCCTTGGGAAATGCATAGGAGAAGCCTGTGATGATGAAACCACCAAACAGGACTGCCCAGCCCCATCCTCCATCAGGAGCCTTCACCCCACTGGGGCCATCATCCAGTGCGACTGCGCCCATGGTTGCCCTTCTCTCTCACTTCTGTGGGGAAACAGAGACTAGTGACAGTCACAGGAATGATTGCATGAACCTCCTCTGTCCTTCATTTTACTACCCGGTTTGCAATATTACACTCTTGTTACTCTTCAGTGTGTTGATCATTCGATAAAGGGCTGAAATTATTCAGACAATTCTTGATCTTCAAAACCAGTCAAATGAGAGCTGGCTTTGTTTTTTATACATGGCTGTCAACACAGTAACAAAGCAATACTTTACTTTCTATCGAGATCAAAAGACATCTGAAGTGAAGCTAATTTTGCAATGGGAACAAAGACTTTTCCTTAATGGCAATGAATATTTAAACACAATGCAAACAGTTAGCATTCCCATCTTGTTATTGGTATTTATTGCTATGTCAGACTAGAAAAATATGCTAAATGCAGGACAATTTTAGGATCTTAATCACTTTCGCCAAAGTATTAATGTGCATTTCATGGATCTTGATAAGAGTTCTGAGTGATGCTGAAAAAGAGTGAAGACTATTGCTGTCTGACCAAGTAAAGTTCAGTGGATCCCTGTTGGTACAGCTCATTATTTATTTAAGACACCTTTGTCTAAGGCAGTTCTAACTGTGCTGTATTGGAGAATGTTTTCACATGCATCACAACTGCCAGACTGTGCAAAGCAGAAATATGATCTTTTCCTTACTGCACTGTCTGGCTCCGGCTCTCTTTACACTGTTTGTCTAAAACAGCACAGTACTCCTAGCCTGCAGTCACATTACTCCACCCCAACTCAGCTGTCAGCACTTGCCAGGCAACATTAAGTGGGTTGGAAAACACTCTATAAAAAAAATCGCCCGTTTCACATTCATCAGCTAACAACACTGCCTTTAATTGAATTCCTATATGGAAGAATGACATAAAGGACATCTACTTATGCATATAAATGTACATACACAAATCTGCAAAATATTCTGTGCTTAAAATAACTTCGGACAAGTCCTTAAGAGGTTTTAAAATGAAATGGACATTTTATATTGGCATCTGGATGAATGCACTTATGAAATAATTGAAATCAAAATTCTTAGATTATCTCTTCCATTTACCCTGTCTCAGCTGCAGCTCAGAAAGGTGTTTTGCTCCACAGTTGTGTATGGTGCCGATTTACAAGGAACCCAGGAAAAACAGGCAGAGACAGAGTTCTACTCCGAAAAGGCAAATCAACATTCCTTTTTGTTCATATCCTAGAGACATTTGACTTCGCATTGAGATGGATGCAGCACCAAAATACGGGCAGGTGTTTTATAGAGGCAAGTTTTACAACCCTTAAACCCTGAAAATCCTAATTAGAGACTTCTTGCTAACTAAGGGACATAAATCTGCGTGCATGCTAGTGTCTTTTGTGAAGGGGCTGTAAAAACAGTGGTTTATACTGTACGTAGGCATTTTTCTGGTGACCAAAGGCAATGCAGCAGAGGTCAAAGGTAAGGAAAGTAATCAATATGAATCAATGTTTTCAGTTCAGGCAATGAGAGAAAAATAATTTAAAAAGACAAACAGAATGTTAGGATACATAGTTAAAAGTGTAGAATTCAAATCAAGGAATGTTACATTACAGTTTACTAATAAGACTAATAAGAGAATACAGTGCACAAGTTTGAGTCACCAAGATACAAAAACATATTGATTCTCTCTTGGACACAAAAGGACTGGCCTGCACTGACAGGCTAAACAACCGAACAACTTTGAGTCTTGAACGGAGAAGGCCAGAAGGTGATCTGATAAAAGCATTCAAAATCCTCAAGGGGACTGACAAAGTCACTCCCACAGACTTCTTCAGAATCAGCAGAGAAACACGATTCAGAGGACGCAGGCGGACACTACAAGGAAATGCATTTGAAACTGAGAACTGAGGAGGCACTTGTGGAACTGGGCCATGTTGTTAAAACTGATATCCTGGCTTCCTTCAAAAAATGCCTGGATGAGATCCTCAGCTCAGTTAGACACAGCAAAAAAGCCAAATGAGATAGATGGGTGGATGGGTTCTCTTTTCTAATCATTCCATTATGTCTTTATTAATCACAGTAATGTTCTGCCTAAATATACAGTATCAGTCAAACTAACCTGGTAAGTAACCTGGGCTTCAGACTGAAATCTGCTTGCTTTGGGTGTTCATTTTAATGGAAATGAAAAATTAACATTTTCAATGCAGTTCACTATTTTCATGCATTCAGGCCTAGAATAAGGTCTACCTACTTTTTCTTTTTTGGCTACTGTTCTTTTGTTGCCTTTTATCCTGTTCCTTCCTTCTTGCATTACTGGTGCTACTTTTGCTTTCTCTGGAACTTCAACAGCCAGCCCCCCAAACTCCCTGAATGCCCACCACCCCAGTGACAATACAAGAGAGATCCTGAAGAATAAACGCACAGCAGGACCCCTGGCGTTTACACCCAGAGAGCTGGCGGACGCCACAGTTGGGTTCAGAGCACTAGAGCGCATTTGCATCTATTAATTATCGCCTCATTCAGGGCCGCCCCCCTTTCCAGGCTTCGCTCTGAGTGACAGCCCTTCCGACAAGATGCACAGCCCCAGTGGCAGGCCGGGCAGTGGCCTGGCATGCCTGTCATTCCCCTCGCTCTTATCTCCTGGCCATGGCAGGGAGCTGTCAGCAGCCAGCCATCAGCCAACACCCTTTTGCTATAATTACGCTACGACGTCTATGAGCCACAAATGTTAGGTAGGTTGAAGCCCTCTGTGCAATTCCTTATTGTATACCAGGGCAAACTGGACGCTAAGAAAGTTCAAAACGGTGCCAAAAGAGACAGGGATACCTCTCTGCAGATAAAAACAGACTCCCTTGGGACAGGGAAGGCAAATATATCATTGTACAATAGTACAGTTTGGCCTTCAAATGTAACAGCAGGGATACTCACCGCAGGCTAGCCCATATAGAGACTGTTTTTCCTTGAACGTTTAGTCTTAATAATGGTGACATCCGTGCCTTTTCAGTTAATATATTATATATAGTTCGTATAGAGATCATAAAGAAATAATAAACTCCCTTAAAAGTGCAAATTATTAATTCAACACTAAATCAGGGGGTAATGCAGTAGGAATTAAACATGAATTAGATTGCAAACAACATTGTAGATAGTTCGCATTATGTGGGGTGGAGGGGAGGCTGACACTCCAAGGATAGCCTGTCCTTGACACTTATTTTACCCTCTAGCCCCCTGCATGTGATCATCTGTCTGAACTTTTCATGTGTCTTTGTGTATTTATCTCTGGCTCTCCTCCTGTAATCGTTAGCTAAAAATTGCCCCCTCCCCTCCTCCCACTGCCCCTGCAGAAGCTCCCCTTAAAGAGGGTGTCTGGATAATAATCCTTCTCCTAAAATAAGACCTTGACATTTCCTTTCAACCAGGGTCTAAACCCACACAGGAAGCCATGGACTTGATTACTTTCTGCTTTTGCTGGTTGTCCACGCTATTCAATGAGTCACGTTCTTATAGTTCTTTAGAGGTCCTCTAGAAAGCCTGTGCTTTTTCTTAATTGATTTTAATTAAATCTTGATAAATGGCCTCAGAACATGTTTACAAGTCTTTGCAGCTACAGTATAAGCACTTCATGTTCATCTCAGACAACTAGTATGCTTTTTTTTGTAGCCTGTTGTATCATTTTCATAACCTACAGTGTATGTGGTTGGACCAAAAAAGATAATTAAGTTAACTGATGACTAAAAAGATTCATTCAACTGTATGTTCTTTTCAATTATTGAGTAGTGCAGAATTACATTAAAAGCAGGTAGATTCATCTCTCTCATCCATCTTCATTGTTGTAAATCAGCACACAGATATGTCACAGCTGAAAATGGTGACTGAGCTTTTAGCATGCCAAAATAAATAAATAAAGGCCTGGTCTGCATTCAAGCTGTAACATTGATTAAATTAGATGCCATGGCTGTTGCTCTGTTCTGTGTGATGTTTTCAGACTCTCAACCAAGGGCAACAAAAGTGTCCAAACACACTCCATAGAAAGGCAGTCCACTGCTACTGCTACTATAGTATTGTTGGTCAAATACAGTTTAATGTACCCCTGGCAAGAAGAAAATCTTGTGGGGATTAGGGGAGCTTTCAAGGCAACCAGTTCCTTCATCTCAAGCTCTTTATGATGTCATCCTTATCTGCCAACAGGATGTGATGGAGGATGAGCCTCAGACTGTCTGTGTCACAGACACAGGGCTTTGAGATCAAATCAAATTCTTAGGCGTGGCAGGTGTGGGAATTTTGGGATCAGATTTTTGGGAAAAAAGTTGCTATAACTCCTCAGTATTTCTTGTAGAGTAGCACTGTTTCTGCTTGTTCCTGCTGACACAGGAGGCACAGCCTGTCCTTTCTGGGTAGCCAGGTATTCCTGTGTTGCCCTCCGAGATCACCTACTGTTTGAGCAGCAAACGATGAATCCCTTCTGCTGCAGAGAGATTTACACACACCACAGAGCCCCATATTCCCATCTGGCTTTTAACTGGACCCCATGAAGCTCACCACAGAAAACTTCTTAATTGATATAATTTACTACTGCTAAGTGTAATGTCGATGTCTGCTGGCCGTTTATTTCAACTTCACTTATAAAGTTGTAAACATAAAAGAAGGACATTACTCTCTTAAGACTGTCATAACTCATCAGAAGTCATCAATCAATTTTTATGATATTTCTAGTTTAAAATTTAAATTGCAAATAAATGCAAAAGATAAAAGCCACATTAACAGGTAGTGACCAGATTATCGGAATATCTGACAGTGTCACTTTCTTTCCTTGACTGTCTAAGTACAGAAGACTGGTTTTTAATTTTCCAGAAAGGCACACAGGCTAACATTTTGGTTATGACTGAGGTAAAGTACATAAAAGCTATTGAGAAGGCTATCAAACCATCTCTGACATCACAGTGAGAAGTTTCAATATGTACACTCTGAGCAGTATGTAATCGAATTGAATTTGTTCCTCTAATACAAACATTGAAACAAAGAGTCATTATGACTCTGCAGACTCTGGTGCAGTAAGCCTTCAGGTTCCAACAGGTTTTTTGTAAACGTTATTTTATCTCATAAGCAACGCAACTGTTCATTCCTGCATGGAGCTTGGCAAACTACAGCTGATGAGAAGACGAACTACAGAGATAATCCACTTCGCTGAAAACGTGACACAGGGAGGGAGAAATTACAAGAGATTATTGGACATGCCCTCATGATTAAAGCTAGAAAAACACAAACAAGTCTCTAGAGAACTGTCTTTTTTTTGCATTTCATTTACAAGTTTTTATTTTCATTACTTTAAAATCAAGATGTATCCCCGATTATGTCTCAGGCCTCCCAGAAAGCCTCACTCTTTCAACAACATTAGAATTGTCCACTTAGCATCACTAAGACTGAACCAGAAACACTGTGTATCGACAATCCAGGTATATTCTTACACAACACCAGGACCAAGTTGATCCACACAAGACACATTTCAGATTCTCTCTAGTTGATACCAGGATTTCAGGCTAATGGCAGGAATCTGAACTCTTCTCTATCCCAACCCTAATCCAGCATTTAGGGATCCCTCATGGAAGCCAGCAATGTCGCTTTCACAATTATTAGTTTACCTGATGCTTTTGCCTAAAGCAACTTACTTTGTATCCATGCACAGAGCTTTACCAGAACAATCTGAATGAAGTACTTAGCTCAAGTGTACAAAAGCAGTGTCCAATGTCCAGTGGGACTAGAACTCAAACCTTCCAGTTACAAGTCCAGAGCTACATGATTTTGATGGTGATTTTCCCATTCCATGGAAACGAGTAGGTTTCAGTGTACAGTAGTTTGATCCATTCCAGGCTTTACAGATTGCAGGGCACTGCACAAATTGTGCTGAAGAAGCACTTTGCATGCCTATCTCAATGCGAATTCCTAAAATAACATAAGAAGCTTGAAATATTCAGCACCTGTTGATACCGATTTACATAAGAGCCTAAAGCTTGTAAATCCTGAAACGGATCAAACTGCAGTGCCATGGGAGTCTTCTCTCTTCCTCTGCATGTCTTCAGTCAGCTGGTTAATCATCATCCCCTGCCTTAGCAGTAAATGATGCAATGTCTGTCTTTGCCGGAGACATACTCATAGACAGCCGTTCGAATCTAAATGAGTCTACGGTCCCAGATCATTATGAAGATCCCCCCTGTTATTCTTATGATATTCCAAAGATTCTTCTGAAAATAATCTATGGCTCCCACTGAATATGAGGTGTTGTGCATTTAACCTACCCTCTAATTTGACATACAAACCTTAAATCTAAGTCTCTGGAGGACACATTAAAACAAGGTGGATGAATGCATATGTGGTTCAAGTAGCTTTGAGGCCCACCACACACACCCTAACCACAGAAGTAGTGACAAATGGTGAAACCTCCAATAATCTAGGCACTTCCAACCAGTGACTGTGACTCAATTACTTCTGTGCATGACTGTGGGCTGGGTTCATCTATTCATCACATGATCTCAATCCTGTGTACTAAAATTCCTATTTTGAACATTCTGTGAGCAAACGGCAGAGATTGTGATTTCAATGGATTGGTGTACTGTACCTCCAAACCTAGAAACCCATTTGAACCAACTGCACCTGCTAACTCACCTCCAGTTGATTACTACTGTTACAATGACCATTACTAGTGCTGTTCTTAACAGTACAACAAAGTTCGCTGAGGTCAAATCCCATTAAGATCCTATTAATGGAGCAAGTTCAAAACTAAAGAACCATTTACAAAAGTCACCCCAGGTTCCTTCATGAAGGAAAAAGCAGTCTGAAAAAGAAAACGGCAAAACTCAGCAGAGTAAACACGGCACCTTTTCCTATTTCAAATCCATTTATAAAGCTGTGACAGGGGGCTCAGAGGTGACAAATGTGCACAGCCCACGCTGTGACTGAAGAGCTGCCACTTGTGAGATAAATGACATAATTGTTATGTAAAAAATATATACTACAGCATGTCCAATCCACTACACTCCAAAGGCAATCCTGGGATGTTCACACAGTGTGAAATAACTATTGTGAGGAACCACAAACCCCCATGTAGAAGTAATGCTTCTACACCCACCTCCACTTTGAAAAAGTACATCCCCACCTTTAGCACTCTTCCGGCTTCATACCTGTCCAGTGGCATTAACATCACAGTTGCGTTAATGCGGGTATGTCCATAATTATTGCATTAGTAGATTTAAATAGGTTCATGCCTCTATTGAGCTGCTAACAAAGGTTGAGAAGTCTTCTAAACAGGATTGATTTATTAGGAAGAAACTTACAAAATCCATTTTATTCGTTTTTCAGCTAGACTGAAATGTTTAGCCAACAGTAGTCTATAGAAGAACATGTCAGTTGGAGAATATTCATGAACCTTCAGCTTTTCGGCATGACAAAAGGACTTGAAAACTACAGCAGGTAGTTTCAAAGTCTGAAGAGCACAAAAATGCGCTTTGCACAACAGAATAAAGACAAAAGATTTCAAAGCCTTTGAATCACAGTGCCCTACAATGAGCCTGAATGTAAAAAAATTTAAGTTAATATGACAATAGACACAGCAATTGAAAGCACATGAGGTGAACAATCACAATGCCCCCTCCCTCTCCAACTGGGCTTCATATCCTAACACCCAAGGCTTTGCATCTTTTTAATTCCCTCTACTTCCTCTAATGCTAAGCAGAAGAATGGGGGCTTTGTCCCAGCTTCTGTTTATTCTTATTCAAACTGGCTATTCACTAGAACTCTTAAGTGAATACAGTGAAAGCACCTTTATGTATATTACAGTGACAAAATCTAAATCACAAATGATTTTCTTCACTGTTGTAGCTATTGTGTTAGGGGGCTTCTGTTCCTCCAATGCTTTGTGTTAGGTCCTGTGTATTGTACCCTCATTACAACAGCAGAAAATTCTACATCTTCTTAATTCTGCAGTTCTTCTCAGACATACAAGGGATACGAAACAGTACAAACTGCAGACTTTGATTAATTTCGGTTATGAACAATAGTAATATGTTAAATAAAATTCAAATTCATTCTACACTTCCTCTTTGAGATTGTTACTATTTCTTCCTAAAAAAGCCTGAACATTTCTCTTTGTTGGCAAACCACGTTCAGCCAAAATGTTGTTTTTCTTTCTTCTCTTTTCAGCATGGAATAAACCTACTACTTGTTCTAATGCTGTTGTGATGAGAAAAAACAAGTGCACGGCTTTACTATTAACTGCTACAGCTGTAACACGTGCTATACCAAGAGGTAAGCCTATGACAGCTGTGTTGCCCCATTTCTAACAGATAAAGCATCTGAATATTTTATACTGATACTGCATACTTTTGTGTTTATTTTTAGATATCTCTGATTTGTATTTTTTAGGTACTAGATCCATTTTTATTACCTGTCACATTGTTGATATAGTGAACAAGTTGGACTTGGTTCATTTCCTTTGACAGACTAAAAAGATCTAGCGACTTTATTGAAATAGAGGAGTAAGAGGCAGGTCTTTGTTTGAAACCATTACAACATGTTTGTTTCCAAATATGGAGCACAGGCCTGCTCACACCCATCACCAAGCATCTTATCTGCTAGGAAATCAAACCTTGAGGTTCACAGCTATTGGGACCTGAATTTAGATTAGATTGATTTCCATTGATTACAAAACCCTGGTTCTAGCAGCAGTTACAATTTTGTTGCCTGCTTGTGAACAGCACTGCCAGGCCTGCTCACTGTGGAGACTGAGGAAAATGGCAGCAGCACAAGCAGTGACTCACTGCACTTAGCCTTCATGATCCTCAGACACAACCTGAGCTGACATTAATGGAATAAAGCAAGGTCACTATACATCTCCTGCTGCAGCCCCACTGCTCTAGATAGCTGTATTTGCAACTAGCACATCATTTATTGAATACAAAGCAGGCAGAGAAAGGTTTCCAAGATGGGTAGCAATGAAGCCTATTTCTGGATGGTCAGTCCTGATAGTTTTACAGGATTGGACTGGGAAATAAAATCAGGACTATTTCAGCATTCAATCACTGGACATTAAGCATCCACGTATGAAAGAGATATTAAACTTGTAATGTTTGTCTAGGCAGACTCCAACCAGACCATCAAAATGTTAACAAACAACAGCAAGTAAAAACACAACAGTTGGTCAGATTTAACAAAGGGTAAACAAGAACAAAACAAAGCAAGAACCTGTAGGTCCAGAAAATAGTATCTAAATATTTCAGCACACTTAATCCTCAAAAATACACTGGAGATTTTTTTTTCTAATTTGACATCAAATATTATGGCCAAAGAATGACATATTTCATTAAATAAAAACCTAGGGCATTCATTCCCATAAACTGTATTATAAATTTTTATTTTGCAAAGAAATGTAAAGCCCATATGAATACTGCAATACTTTGGCACAAAGGTGCTCCTAGACACTGAAGCAAATGGAGCAAGTGTTACTGCCAAAATATTTCCAGCATTTCATTTGGAAATTAATGGCAGGTTGGGTGTGTGTTTTTAAATTATGAGGCATACGTACAACTCCACAATTGGTGATATCACTTTCTATTTATATTCATATATACTTCCATATCGGTGCCATTTAATTGAATTTGAAATGCTTACACTTCACTGAATTTATTTTGTTAGTAGCAGGGCAATAGAAAAGCTCACTTTATTTTTCTTTCAACATGTCTACGACACTGCTAAAAGCAGACACAGATTTACAAATATACAAATATCTGGCGCTGATCCTGCTGTGCCTAGCGCCAGGCAGCTCAGTCTTTCATTTGAAGCTCGTCAGTTCTTTACCGGAGAAATTTTCCTTCACTGCTCTGCCAAACGTACGAATTGCAGAACATTGCAAAGCACTGTTCGAGGAATTGCCTACGTCTTTTATATGAATGTGACGTTAATATTATGAAACGGGAAGACAGGGTATATGTACAGTACGGTGAATGTGATGGGGGGAAAAACCCCGGTATTTGTTCAGGTTATCTGGTTGCGCGTAAAAACTGCAAGGCAAATGGAGACCAACAGAAACATTCCCGCTCACGTGACTGTATATCTATGTCTTCTTCACTTTGTTCAAATTAGAGAATATCTGTTCAGTGCCGTGGTTGAAATAATTAGAACTGTGTCACTGATGTCAAAATATTTCCGCGTTGTTGTTCAGGACACAATACTATTTGCATTACAGATTATCTTAAATATTACCTTTAAAAAACAAATTTGCAGTTACTTTGTCATTTATCGTTGAAATGTTTCAGCTTCGACATTAACGGAAATTATATTTGAATAAATGACTCGTTTCTTCCATGATGTAGTTTAATGAATTCGCAGCTGTTACCAGCCACTAATACGTTAATCTTCACCATCCAGTGTAGCCTGCAGAGTAATATTATATGTTGTAGTAATTCCTACTCTACAGGTTCGAGTGAGGCACCGACCCTGAAGGGAATGGGCTGGAAAAAAACCTGAACGATGAAAGCCAGGTAGCATAAACCACCGTTTCACTTATACTTATACGTTAATTATATTGAGGGTCTGCTGCTTGGGTGTTTGATGTACACCTGGTGAAAAATCATGCCGAACTTCATTATACAGTGCCAGCTTACTTATCACACACTAATGTTACTGATTTCGTACATCTTGTAGCTTCTTCTAATTTCTAAAGGACTCACCGTTTTTTTCCGCTCTAAAAGTAAATAGTGTACGAATAGTAAAAACCCGGATAAAATTATGTCAAGCAGCATGAGCTATTATTCTGTACGGGGTCCATTCAAGCGAAAAAAATCTCCCCCTATTCTGCTGATGTAAACATGACCAAAATTAGGCTACGATAGAAGTATTTGATCATTTCCTATTTGCACTATTTCCTGCAGCTATTACATTCTGAGAAAAAATGAGTCGTGCTCGACCGCATATAGTTAAGCAAGATGAGTCTTAGCTGGAAAGCAGGCTCCCTGTATCATTGTCTACGCCGGCAGAACATTGTAGCTGTCCTCAAACTAAAGTCCAGGCGAATATTGTGTACCGGTAAAACGATGCCCAGTCCTACAGTATGCTGTGATGACTACAGTCTGCATTGAGACGTGAGGGACGTGACAGGACTTCTTTTTACAATGCAGACCGGAACAAGGCAATTAATGTATTAATTATTTATATATTTCATGTACATGCCTGTCCCAAACGACACCAGTTTTAAATATTCTTTAAACCCCGATCCTCTCTTCCCAACCGGTTTCACATCACTCAAGCTCCTGCTTCTATATGTGGCCGTGACGTGAGAGAAAATGGATACAAAGCATCCTTTGGCACGACATAATCATTCACCCACTTAATGCGCTCCAATGACTTCAGGGTGATGATAAAGTAATTTAATCCGTAATCCGTTAATGTAGCAAATTAGAATTCAAACGATGTACAACGTGAAATTATGCGAATGAAAGCACTGCTGGTATTATTGTCACGTTTAAAAAGAAAACAATGCCGGATGATTCTGTGTTTGTCGATACCGCTTTCGTCCTTTTAATTAAATCTCATTTAATTCTTAAGTAAAATGAATTATATTAAATATATGGTATAATTCTGATTGTATTATGGGTTATAAAAATATCAACGACTATACATGTATCTTCATTTATGAGTGTGAACTAACTGGCAGTAATTAATTGCCTTCACTGTAATTTTAACGTTTTCATAGCTATTATCAGTAGCCTATCAGATGTCCGTAACGCCTAAGAATTCAACACGGTTTAGATAAAGCCTATAGTCGTCGATAATTTATTTTAAAGACCAATTTACTGCTCTTCCCCTGTTCCAGTGCCCTGTTAAACCGTGATACCATTACTACCGGCTCAACACAAAATGTGTGATAACCTGTTACATCTTCATCTAACTCGCCTTGGAAACAGGGGTGACATCAACAAGGTCTTAGTTATGTAATTGGATAATTTCCAGATAGATTTATAATTTAAAAAGCTCAAAACCCATTATTTTATTAAATCCCCACCATTTCGTCTCTGCGTTTTCAAACAACCCCATTTGGATTATCTGAAATAGACCATCTCTACAATTACATAAAATATTCTCAGGTACATTTTCATCTCAAAACGTGACATACAGTCAACATAAAATCATTAGAAATCAATCAATCCAAATTCGTCTTTTCCAGGTGAATCGCATCAGTACCATGTGATGATGCGTTTAACAGTGCCTTGTTGGCACTAAATAAATTATAGCAGTGCATAATGCACCTTAATCCCTTTAAGATGATGTCGTTCACTGGCTACTTTTTTCTCAAGTTGCATTATAAACTGCAGTAACAGACGCTCTTACCTCGATGATGCTCGATTGTCGCGGTTCTTTCCCGATCCCTCCCCTGGTCCTACGATTTTATACTATAGAATCACGTTTCTTTCTGCACGTCGATACAGAAACGTCAGTATGAAAATAGGACCCCCCTCCCTCACCGTCCTCTTAGTGAGACACAAAGTCTCCTGGGTCCTAGTGCCTCCTTTTTTTCTCCTGATGACTCACCTGTGACTTTAGCAGAATGTAATTTTGTTCCCCAGACTCACGAAATGACTCGCTATGCGCACCACTGAATTCTTGCACTGAGGCTTTGAGTCTAAATGCTCGTCTTAAGAGCTGCTGAGCAGCTGACCGGTGCATCCGCTGTACTGAATCGCAGTATCATTCTGTACTACTTAACGCTGGAGGCTGTGCAAGTCTTCCTCTCTCTCTCTCACTTATCCCCACCCAACCCCAACCCAACACACACTAAGCTGCTGGAGAACATGTGCAGTAGTGGTACAGGAGTAGAGTGTGAACTGGGGATGTACTCACTATAATGCAGGGGTGAAGCTTGATTCTTGGAGTACTATGTGCTGTGTTAGCTAATGTTTTACCCACATCCTCTTAGCATTTATTTGGTAGAATTGCTTGATCGTTTAAGTAAACTGAGAGTTTATAAACTGGATCATAAAAACCACAAGACTTCGGAGCGTTCCCTGAGCAGTGGTACCGTCTTTTCTATTGTCAGTGTTAGTGTGAAACAAAAGGGGAACTTTTTCATTTCCTTTTCAGTTCTTAGCTGCAGGCACAGCCAATCTCTGAATCCCTGATTTTATTAGTTATTTTGTTAGACAGACATCTGTCTTGAAATTAAATCAATGGGATTACACCCACAAATATGGAAAGCATGTCTATAATAATATGTGGAATGTGGTTTTCATGAACTTTTATTCATATTTGTCTTTTTATTGAAATGAATACCTAGAGCAGTATTTTCTAATCTTGGTCCTGGTGATCCAAACACCTGCTGGTTTTTGACCCATCTGAGCCCTCAGTTACACAATCAAACCCTTTACTGTTTTGATAATATAAAAGTTCATTTAAACTGTGTGTTCCAAGCTATTAAACACGTTGGAGCTTTAAATGTTATATTTAAATAAGTTAAATAAAATCCCAAACTTGTGACTAGAAGCAAAATGCGAATATTAAAATGAAGCAACTTTTAAGATCAAGTAAGGCATCAATTTTCTAAAAAATAAAATTCTGGCATGGATCAGGGAACTACTGACTTAGAGTGATAAAAGCTGAGTTTAACAAAATTAACATAAAACCAATTTCCTGTAACAGATGATGTGTAATCACAAAATACTTAACAAAACTTAATAAAAGATAAAATGTCAGAATCAGATTATGCAAATCAGTATGCACATTAGCAGATTATGAAAATACAGTAATCTGTATTTTGTATAAAACAACAGAGTATTTTGACAGTTATGGTAAAAAAAAAGGTGAACTGTTCCTCAAAAACAATATTCATTTCACAGTAATATGCTGTTTTATTGTGTTATCTATGTATATTCAAATGCATTACCAAAAATTCTGTATTCTTCCATTTCATACCTATCACTAAAATTGAAAATATTGATGTACATACAGTATTTTCTAATACAAAGAAATCAAATTACATACAAAATTTGTATTTATTTCAACATTGTGTGTATTACTAGACCATCTTCCAAAATAGTTATGTATATTTCTAAATACTCGATCTTCAAATACATTCATATCCTGTTAGTATTTTGTGAACCTACTTTGGCTGTAACCTTGAAAACATTTTTAAACTCATCATAAGGGATATTCAAACATTCCTTCATTATGAATCTGTCCAGTTTCTCCAGGTTGTGCGGCCTGCACTCAGGACCGGCTGTCTTCAACCAATAACATAGTCTGTTAGAAACTGAAAACCATCTGTCTGTCCATTTCCTAACTGCTTTATCCAGTACAGGGTCATGGGAGAGCTGGAGCCTATCCTAGCATGCAACGGGCACATGGCAAGATACACCCTGGATGAGATACCAGTCCATTGCAGGGCAGAAACACCGACATAAACATACAGTACGCACACACTAGGGCCAGACTTCCCGAAGCCAATTTACCTCCCAGTATGTCTTTGGACTGTGGGTGGAAACTGGAATACCTGGCAGAAGCCCACACAAACATGGGCAGAACATAACATCGTGCAGGAAGCACCCTAGGAATTGAACCCAGGGCCCTAGTACTGCAATGTAGCAATGCTAACCACTGTGCCACCAATCAAGAAGAAACCTAAACACTGGTTTCATGGCCTCCTAAGCATTTGCCATTGAGTCTACTGCTATACAATACTGGGTTGTAAAGTCTATTCATGGCTGAGTTCAACTTTATAAGTGACAGGAGGCACCAGTTTCTGGCGCAAATATCCTGGTAAACATTGCTGATCACCAAAAACTACTGGTGAGCCTTTGCAGAACATTAATTTATGCTTCATCCTACCACATTATTGGGTTCCATTTGACTTGGGAATGGAAGAGTAATTATTTGGCATCTTCATGTCTAATCTTTTTTGTCTCGCTATGGACCTCTGCAACAAACCCCCCAGTTCATGAGGGCAAAAGTCTTTGTAATACTTTTTAATAAAAAATAAATGTTTTGGTTTGCTTGATCAATAAAAAATGTCATGTGTTTCATTTCAACACAACTTCAACATTACACTGAAAGCACTGAAGGTTTCTAAACGTGACAGGGTCCATTAACTATAACCTATACCTCTGCCACAATATCCTGGACCGTATTTGCCAGACATAATACAGCACACTCATGTAAATAATACCCATATAAAGATATTAAATCACACAGGAAGGCAGCTGGTTTGTATTCTTGTACATTTAATCAGGAACAGGACACGCCTCGTTGACACTTGAACAGCTACTTTTTTTGTTGTTGTTTCACAACCACTTAATGACGTAGCAAAAGAATGTGCTTCACTTCCTTATTCCACCCATCCTCCTTCACTTAAAAGGAGAGCAAGTCATCTTGTAAAATTGAAGGTACACCAAGTGTTCAAAGATGTACATAGAACATTGATGAAAGTAGTGAATCATGAAAGAAACACATTTCACAACACATTTTTAGTTCAAGCTCTTTAGTAACAAGTAAAACACTTGCAAAGCAGAGATAAGTGTAGCTTTTATGAAGGAGAATAACAGTATTATTTCAGATTTCTTCATTCCGGGGTGTGAGGAATTATACTAAGAGAATAATAAACGTGGGATGATCCATTTTCTCATTTAGATAGAGTAAATGATGCCAAAAGGCTTATTTTAAACATTAATTAAATGTAAATTTCAACTTAAAATAGAGTATTTGCCATCACAAGCACTTATCAGGGGCTGGTCAATTATTGTCAGCTGTAAACGTATATGGTTTGGTGAGCAGTGACCTCAAAAAGGGTCAGCTGCATAATGAAAATACTCCAGGGGCGCCACAATATCGAGACAGACGGAAAGCACAATGCCTAATTACTGAGGACGCAAACCATACTTTCATTCGCCTTCAAATAATTATTAGGGAGGAAAAAAGTTAATCATCCATCTTATCTTGTGGCCCCATTAGCTCAGACCCAGGGGTGTTTTGTACTGTGACACCACCAGCAGAATCATTTACACATCTTATGTTTTCATATCAGGGAGCTTTTCGGAAAGAAGAAATCTCGGGCTGCTAATGTGCTAAGGTAACATCTGAAGCAGAGACAATGGGGAACAAATGCTTTGTTGTGTGATCTATGGACATACTTCTTTTCAGCAATACACGCAATTCAAATTAAAATCTGAGCGAGCATGAACGAACAGAGGATGGAAGAATTGTGCAATCTCTTGTTTTGGAAGATATGGGTTTGTGTGAAAAACAAGATGAGACAAAGATTAATTTATTTCCATTTTTATTTTGAGTTTGCCACATAGAACTGCCTTAGGTGTTTTGTGAGTATTTTACAATGTCTCTTTTTTGGTTTATGTTTGCATCCATTAAAATATAGACTAGATTCATGCCTCCCCACCCAGTCATGCACTGTACAGTAACTAGCACCTTTAAAAACTCCAGGGAGACGCTGTATCTGAGACCCGGGGTTTTTACAGAAGTCTGCTATGTAAAACAAAGCAAAAATCTAAATCTGCTCTAACCTCTGTCATTGCTCTGATCCTGACATTTGCTTGCTTTGGTCATGTGGGCTGAGATTCTCCCTTCTGCCTGCTGGCCTTCTGTGGCTCATGAGTGTGTTGCGTGTCTCGGGGGGCCTGCTGAGCCTGTCACTGGCTGGCCTGACTCTGCAAGAATGATACAGACCCAGGGGGCAGGAAGACAGAGCTTCGGTCTTAGCATGGCAGCTACCAACCCACTACCATGCTTATCCCCCGAACGCTACAGTATTCATGTAGGGACTTCAGGTCTTCCAGATCCATAAAGATTCACACTTCAGATTTTTGTATGTACTGTTATATACAGTCTGATATCCTATAATGTTATATAAGAAAATCTGATTTTATATGTAGTTCTGATATGATGTGTGACACATGACATTGCATGTGGCGTACTGTTTCTGGTGTAAATGATACCATTTCCATAGGGAAACTACCTTAAAGCCAAAGACAGATGCTGAGTGGGTATTTCTGGCGCACAGTGAGAAGCGTGGAGAGATTATATTGATCAGAAGAGGCAAGCTGTTCATCTCTGAATTTCATTTGCCTCTCAGTGCCTTACGGGTTCCCTTCACTCCCTGCATACCATACCCCGGTGAAAGTAAAATGGTTTGTTTGTGCAAACACAGTTGTGATTGGTAAAGCCAGAAGGAAGGCGTTAGCTCCAGGGTAAACTAGGCTGTAAGCCAGATGTGTGTACCATTACTGTGGTTTTAGTTTACGCAACAGCTACTGTAAACATTTGCTGCTGTTTTCTCAGATGCTCCAGACACAGATGGATCTCATGTGATGCTGGTCTACTGTGTTATTTGCTGTGTCATTGTGGGCTGTGGCTCCGTGTCATCATGCAGGTGGAGAGAGCTCTTGCCATTTCAGGTGTATCATCTTACGTCAGCTTCCTCCTGTTGAGTCACGTAGTCACAGGTGCTGTTATCGCTGCTCTTTCAGAACTGGTATGGTCCAGTTTCACATCTTCTTTTTAGAAGGAAAAATAATTGAAATCTATGCTCTTTGCCACCCTTTGCAGATCATGTTTTCTTTACCAGAAGTTAAATATATTAGCTATTTGCTTATTAACTGACACCTTTATCTGAGGCAGTGTACAATTAATATGTGGTGCAGAAATACAACGTATAGAGAGGTATTAACAAAATAGCTCAGTAAATACATGCTGTATATATACATATAATATAGCAACCAAAAAAGTATTTATGCTTTTGTCATATGTATTATGACGTTACACTAGAATGAAAATAGATTATTATGCAATAAGTTTTAGGTATGAACTTAACTTTAGATATTTGTGTGGTGGCATAAAAATAGTTGGCATATAATGTTAATGCTGAACTCGTTCTTTCCTTTTCAGCTTTTAATTGAGACCAGCCTTCTATAGATATCAAAGTCGTATCAGTAAAAGGCCAGGCTAGATTTAGTTTGCTGAAATTTTTTTTTTTTAATAAAATGCAATAAGGGACAACTTATGTGAAATATTTGTTTTTAAACGAAAAATGGTACAATGACTTAAGTGATGTTTGATATAAGAAGAGGAATAAAATGGCCATGTCGTATAAGCCTAAAAAAGTGTAACCACCCTGAACTGTAGATAATGTTGTTTTTTAATTTGAGCTATCTAATCTTAAAAGACAGACCCACACAGTGTGGAAACAAATCAAAATGTCAACAATCTGTTCCCAGAATGCATTTCTTCCTCATTGTCTGAAATGGTGTTTTGCACCTGTGTCAAAGGATTTATGACAGAGCAGGCAACTGACAGTTTTGAAATACATGGCATGATTTCACTTTTTTTTTGCATTTTTACTACTTTGATTGTTTTCCTTATGGAAATCATGCCGTGTGTAGTATAGATTGAACCAGTAGAGCACTAGCTTATTTTGAAACAAAACATAATTCAACAAAATCTTTTTATGTTTGTTTTTGATTTAGACAAAGGCCAGGCCATTACAGCGGTCACAAGAATGCATTTTCATTTGATTCACTTTTATAAAACATCACGCAAGGGCCAGCAAATGGTTTTTTAGAACATTTATACACCAGTTCAATACAGAAGCAGTGCTATTTACCATCAGCAAGTAAATCTATTGTCTGAATATAAACCTTTCCCCACTAAATTCAGATTTCCATGATTATTGTAGCATCTTAATGACAAATATGATTAAAAACTATTCTTAATCAGGATGTTTGTGGAGTTCCAGAGTAAAACTTTATAGATTATTTTTTAGAAACTCCTGTTGAGGTCTCATCCAGATAAGGAAAACAATGTTTGCACCCTGCCAGTTCATATGTACTACATATCATGCAGGATCTTTTCTGTGAGTAGGTCTTGAGGAATTGATCTATATGCCCTTTTGGAGGGTGGGGGTTGTGACCCTACCATTTCTACAGCTTGTCAATACAAGCTGTGCTGGTTATTTGTGTCGCTGAGTAATATCGTCGATTCTAATTTTACTATCCTGACCTTTTCACATGAGGCCTTGTGCTCTGTGCTTATCATATTCTCAGAACCTCTTTATTTTTTTTCCTCTTGCATTGCTCCTCTACAAATTCCCAAACTGAAGCAGCAGACTGACAGACATTGCTGGCTCTGCACAACTGCTATTTCAGAACTGACCTTCCCAGCCTCCACTGCTCATATGCACAGATCATTAAAGATCATCAGGGTAAGATCAGTAGAAGTGTAAGAAACTAATGATGGTCCTCAGATAACAATGTATCGTTTCTGCTCTGCTGGACAAGCCAGGAAGTACTGTAGGGTTTTCCATGTAAAGTGGCGATGACCTGTTTTTTGAATATGGTGAAAATCTTGTGATCACTCACATTTTCTCTGTGTCCTGTTAATGCAGTGAATTGCAAATATGTTCATGGAACATGAAAAGCAAAAAGTGTTTTTTGGGCCTTGTTGAGGCAGTGGTTTTATGTTTCTACAGAACCAATGGAGTAAAACAGAATAACATATTTTATAGGTCTCCCATGCTGGTAAATAATCCATACGATACTGCTATGTATACAGTATACACAATTATAACAAATCCTGTTTTACTTACTTTTTTTAGTTCTGCTTCTGTCATTTATCTATGAAATTCTGTAAATCAGCCAAATAAAAAAAAAGTTTAATGAAATCTGAGAGCCCTAGAGGAAAACAAAACTAATTAGCATTAACATTTGCAAGATCTCTTAGAGGTCACATGTAATTTACTGAAAAGTCCTGAGTTTGTTACCTGTTGTAAATGCAAATCTAATGCCTTTTAAATTAGAACCGTAACCTTATCAGATATTCACAGTCACAGTGTTTTTTCTGCCATAGTTCTAAGTGACTGAGCTTGGCTGGCATTTTCAATTAGTCATTACTAGGCTGTTCTTTGTATCTCCAGAGAGGAGATAGAGAAACAGTTCAGCTAAGCACTGGTGATTATGTATCTTACTGTTCTAAGTCAATACTGGTACAGGCTTACATGTTTGAGTCTTTTTTGCTCCAGGCCTTTTGCAACCCAGTGTTCATTAGCCCACACATGGTCAGCAGTTCTAAAGAAAACAAAGAATAAGACTGCATTAATGCTCTGAGCTGCTTGCTTGCTGTAACAAATTAGTATTCGTGCTTTAGATGAGATGTTAAACAGAGGTTCTGAGTACGTATGGTCTTTAAAGATCTCCATGGTAAATTCACGAGAGCAGGGTGCTAATCCCAGTGTCCTGGCTGAATTCTGCTCTGGACTTGTGCAATCGGGCCTGCTTAAAGTTCTCCTTAATTCAGATGCTGAACCAGTTTCTCGCGCCTCCATTTGATCTGCAGGGCAGTCAAAAAATGGCTGCGAGCATCCCTCAGGTGGATCCACCTCTTGTGTGATAGAGGAAGTGGGCCCTCTCCTACATCTGTGTAGCTCTTTGGAATCCCTACTAATGAAAAGCAATATACAAGTGCAATTACTTAGTGTATGAGCGTATTACCTGCTATGCTTAAAGAGAAAGCTTTGAGCCCTGTTTTTAATTACTTTCCTAGAAAACTAATTTTCAGACTAGACAATTTGAGAGCTCTCCATACTGTTTTCAAGGTTGATCCGGAGCATTTGATATATGTTCTAAGCACTGCTGCTAAATATTTTGCAGCAGACGGACTAATCTGTCATTAGAAAAATATTCTCGCCGTATTGCTTTTGAAAAACCTTTTAAAATCTAAGCTTGCATAGTCAAGTGAATTTGCCTTGTTACTTTGTAATTGGAAACCTCTTCTATTCACAGGAGACAAATAGATGCAGTCTACTACGTGCGCTGTGGCAGAATCCCATCTTTTGTTCAGGACTAAGGTCGTAAATGTGACTTCAGACACATGTAGGGAAGCCTGCATTTGTTTCTTTTACACTGCACAGCTCTGCAAGGCTGTGTTATACTCAGTAACACATCTCAGTGGAGACTTTGAAACATGCTTACACCTCAGGAGGGGAGTTTGGGCCCATACAACTATGTTTTCAACACAGTTTATTTGCATGATTTTTAAAATACTGGTTCTATTTGATAGATAAATGCAAAAATATAGTTTATCCACAGCTACAATTTTTAATTACATTCACTGTCACAATAAATTCTCTAGTAGTTTAATAAAACGCACTTGATAGAAGCAATCGCCTGTGGTAGCTGAGTTGTTTCTAACCATATGCCATTACCGTAATTTAGAATAAGTGTTTTGAGTTTATTGTTGGGATTGCAGCATCAAAATAATTAAATGAGGCCATTCTTTGGCTTTGAGATGCAAAAAAAAAACTTTGTTGTGATACGCATCCATGACACAGAACATAGTGTCACTCCCTCCTGTTTGTTCACTATAAACTGGTCAACTAGTAAAGGCCATTTATTCAGAAATAATGGTCAGCAAGAGACTGTAAAATTCTGCATGCTAAAATTGTTAGATATAGTACCCCTGAAGCATGGTATTTTTGACATTCAGGACTGACAGAAGATACAAGTTAAATAAAAGTCTAAACAAGTGAGCAGATCAATTAAGCAATCAATTAGCACTGGAGAGTTGATGCTCAGCAGGGTTGAAAACAAGCAGACGCTACAGTATGTTTCTCCAGGACAAGTGTTGGGAACCATTGTGAAAGGTCACTGATATTTATTCACCCCTGGTCGTTGAAGACCACTATGGCTGCTGGTTTTAATTCCTTCCTGGAACCTTAATGACATTATTTGAACCAATTATTTGCTTCATTGGTCTATACTAGCATGAAAATATTTCGACGTCCTTACTCATTGAGAGCTATAAAACCAATAAAAATGGACCGCTGCCTTTCAGAACCAGGAGTGAATATTACTGTAATCTGATACAATTTTTTCTCCTCAGAGATGCCATGAAAATAAGCCCAGTATTGCCTGGTTTAACAAGCAAAGGTGAAATGAAAGAGGCTTATAAAGTCTAAACTGAACATGCAATCGATACCCAATTAACACCTGTACTCATACAGTGGGATTCCTTGTGGATTTCACAAGCTTTCACAAGATTCTCACGTCTTTTCAGGGAGCTCAGAGCTGGTCTGAGTACTGAGTACATGTGGTCTTTGAGAAACCTCCCCCACACCACTCTGTTACTACCTAGTAAACCTTTGCTTTCAGTTTGGTTTATGATGTTATGAATAATAGATGGTATAAATAAACCAACAATTATGTGCCACAGGATAGGACAGTGAAGCACAGACTATTCTTAGGCCTGCAAAATATATATAAAAAAATGTATTGGTCTCACAATAAGACTAAAACTCTTATCATAATTGGTGTGCATTGTGGTAAAATGTAAATAAATGGCTATATATAGTTTTAACAATCATTCTGCTAATTCTGGGGCATCATTGTTATTTACAACCTTTTTTACAATCTAAGTCCTATTACTATACCTCTTCCCTCTTCTTTTGAGTGCCTTGTTTTAAATGTTTCTATCCCCCAATCTACTATTATTGTCACAGTTTATAGACCACCCAAACCCAGTGAAGCCTTCTTAGGTGAGTTTGTTGACTTACTCTCATTTTTATGCCTTAAGTTTAAAAGGATCCTTATTATAGGGGACTTTAATATACATATCGATTCAAGGTCTTCCAGTCTGGCTAAAGACTTCCTTTCTCTATTGGGATGTTTTGATCTTGATCTTGTACCCCTACACATAACAAAGGACACACCTTAGATTTAATTATTGCAAATGACTCTTTTGTCTCCCACTGCTCTCCCCTTGAACTAGGCCTCTCTGACCGCTTAGCTATTCTTTTCAAGCTGGAATTACCTGTTTCTAACACTTCCCCCTCATGCTCTGTAAATTTCCACAACTGGCGATCAATTGATCACCCAAGGTTTGCAAATTCTGTTCTGTCCTTCTTATCTTGTTTCTCTTCCTCTGACCCTCTAGAGGAAAGAATACAGTTACTTGACAGTGCTCTTTTATCTACCCTTGACACCTTTGCTCCTTTAAAAACTCGAACCATCTCCTTCTCTCGCCCTGCCCCCTGGTACAACGACCATCTGCAAAATATGAAGGCAGCCTCTCGCAAACTCGAGCGTAGGTGGCGTCTTTCTGGCCTAAATGTACATTATCAGGCTTGGAGAGATTACTTGTCTGAATATAAGGTTACTATAGAGTCTGCTAGATCCACCTACTTCTCTCACATCATTGAAAATCACCAAAACAACCTTAGACAGATCGGATCACAACCTTGTCTTGCTTACACCACTATACAAGCCTATTGTCCAGCGCCAACCTGCAACAATGAGGACTGTGAGGAGATGGTCTCAGGAGGCTGTGGAGGATCTACGTGGCGCTTTGGAGGCTACCGACTGGGAAGTGCTGTGCGAACCACATGGGGACAACATAGACAGCATGGTGGACTGTGTCACTGACTATATTAACTTCCCCACCAAAGACGTACACTGCTTTTCCAATAACAAACCCTGGATCACCAGCGACCTTAAGGCTCTTCCGAATGACAAGAAGACAGCCTGTAGGAGGGGGTATAAGGAAGAGGTCAAGCGTGTACAGAGGGAACTAATGCAGAAGTTAAGAGAGAGCAAGGACGCCTACAGGAGGAAGGTAGAGGACAAGCTGCAAAGGAATAGTGTGAGGGATGTATGGAGCAGCATGAGAGAGATCACTGCCTTCAAACAGGCTGGGGGTGCAACAGAGGGGAACCTGGAGATGGCCAACGAGTTGAACCAGTTCTTTAAGAGGTTTGATTCAGGGCCCTCTTTGGCTCAACACCCATCCCCCATAGCCACACACTCCCTAAGCCTTCACAGCTGCCACTCTCCAACACCTCCACCATTAACACCTGCAGCACTGAAAAGTGCTATGAGCACCATCCCCCAGGCCAGGCTGACCATCACGGCTGACCAGGTGAAGAGGGAGCTGAAGAGGCTGCACCAGGGTAAGGCCACAGGACCAGATAACGTCTGTCCCAGAGTTCTGAGGGCTTGTGCTGATCAGCTGAGAAGTGGGAGTGGCGTGGAGATGGTGGACTCGTACAAGTACCTGGGAGTGCACATCGACAATAGACTGGAATGGTCTAAGAACATCGAGGCCATTTACAAGAAGGGTCAGAGCTGACTTTACTTCTTGAGGAGAATCAGGTCCTTCAATGTATGTAGTAAGATGCTACATATGTTCTATCAGTCGGTGGTGGCGAGTGCCATTTTCTACGTGGTGGTATGCTGGGGCTCTGGGATTAGAGCAGTGGATTCTAACAGGCTGAACAAGCTCATCAGAAGAGCAAGCTCTCATTGCGTCTGGCCTGTACCCCCTGGAGGTAGTGGCTGAGAGGAGAATGGTGTCCAAACTAGAGGCCATCATGGACAACGTCTCCCATCCCCTCTATGACATGCTTGTAGAAATGAAGAGCACGTTCAGCAATAGACTGATCCATCCACGGTGCGACAGGGAGCGCTACAGAAGGTTAATTCTTGCCTTCTGCCATAAGGCTGTACAACACATCCACCTTGCGTCTGGGCAGAGGCAACATTGACAGTGACCTGTTTCTGGACCGAACAGTAAACTGCTACATCTGTTCTTTTTCTTTTTCCCGTTTACAGATGTTTTTGTGCAATATATGCCAGGGACCTGTGCAATACATTTATATTTATATTTATATTGTGCAATACAACTTTTTTTGTGTACTGTTCTGTTCTGGTTTGTTCTTTGTGTGTTCTGGAGTGTGAGTAACTCTTCTTAGTGCACTTCTCACTGTACTGATTGTATTGTATGTATTGTATTATTATTATTGTATCATTCGTTACACTGTTGCTGTGTTGTCTGTGTGAAGCTGCTGTTGCACTGCAATTTTCCTCACGGGATCAATAAAGTATCTATCTATATCTAAATGATATGGATAGTCAAAGCAATTTGATTTGCATACTTCCCAGAATCTATAGCCATTTTTAAAAAACATACACTGTATTTCTTTTCTGCATTAGAACCTTTGCTATTGCAACTTTATTGTAAATGTAGAATTCAATAAATTGTACTAATTATCACTTATTATTTTTAATAGTATTATTTCTGATAATATCATATCTCTATCATTTCAATAGAGTATTTACTCAGTGTAGAAGTTAGTTTTCTTAAAATTAAAAATCTAGCTGAGCTCTACAACAACCTGTCTAAATATGATTCTTTAAATGTATTATTTTTAATAAAAATAATGTTTTTGTTTGTCCTCCTTTGCAAATAAAACATTTTTAAAAATGTCTGCTATAGTGTTCTGCACGGACTACTTTAACTGTTACTCTGGGGAGGACGGGTTTCCATAGGGACCGCATGTACGCGCATAGGGAGGCGGTTTCTTTGAACCCAATTCAGGAAGTAAATTTCAAGTAAAGCCAAATTTGTCCTGTTTTGCTTATTAAATAAGGTAAGTTTGTTTAATATTGTCTTTCGTTTGATTGTTTCAAAACCCATTTGATTTACAGCTTTTCTAGAAAGACGTAAACATAAACAGCGGTTCAACAAACACGAATAATTAAATTAAAATTAAAAAAAGAACTCTAAACCATTATCCGATTTTAACTCTTGAAGATTGTCTGTCTAATGTATTAATTTGATGTATTAAAAATCCATCAGTCACATGTGGTAGTTACATTACTGCAAGAGTCTACGTCGGAAGGAAAACAAGTGCAATAAAAGTAATTATTGCGTCATGTTGATTCTGTTCCAAAGATTTAAAATAAAACTTTAATATCATTTTTATTTTTAGTGTTTAAGATATATTGTTTGAGGAGGTGTGACAAACCCTTTTCTTCTAGTGTTCAAATTGTTAAAATGTTATGCACGAAAACGACCTTTATAAATACATTTCAACATTTCAGTGCTGTGTAAAATGCAGCATCATTCTCACAATTTATTGTGATTTCACTCAAATGGGTCACTTCGTCGGCTTCGTCTTTTCTTTGCATCATAATCATTTGGAGAGTGTGTTTTTTTTTCTCCAAAATACCACACATGATTCCACCACAAAATACCACGCTTTTTCTCGTAGAAACCCCCTTATATATCTAGAACTTGATGCTCATTTGTTCCAAGTATATTTTTTTTCAAAAATTAAAAGAATAGTATTTAATAACACTAGAACTACAGAATTCTGCATTGTGTGCACTCTGATCTTGTGCGTGATATTTCATGTTGGAGTGGCATGAATGGTTAGCAAAATCCTTTCAGTTCGAGGCTGAATCCTTCATGGTGTCTAATGAACACAGCTGCCACATTATAACAACAGTGGGTGAGACTGGTGACACTGGCTTTCATCTGCAGCAGACAGGATTATCAGTGAAAACACAGACTGTAGACGTTAGGTGAAGAGACAGCCTTTCTGTGCTGACTCACAGGACTCTGATCAGAGACCTTTATCTTTGGGAAATCACAACTCACTGCCTCCTGTCTGCTGAGGAGGAAGTTGGTTCGTGGTCACAAATGATCAGTGACTCGTATCCCCTTTCCTGTCAGTTAAGTACAGAATTTATTTGCTGTGTGGACAGAGGCCAGTCGGGCACCTTACAAACTGCCTGGCCACTGTGGACCGAAGTCAACGTATCACATAAATCTGTATTCTGTTACTGCCTGGGCAGTTCAAGAAGTGCCGATTGGTCTTTTCCACAGCACCACACCAGAATAGAAGCAGTAAAAGTTCAGAAGAGATATACTGCACTCAGTATGGCTTTAGCTTCTTCTTTTACCTTTTCCTTTGTGTTTAAGGATGCCAACAACAGCATCACAACAATTACTAATGCAATTACTAATTACTAATACATCTCAATTCTGTCACTGACAGCTTCCAGTAAATCCCACCTCTGAGTCATTACCTGTCTCTCCATTAATATTTCCAAGTGGCTGTGGTGTTGCAGGAAGTGTCTGGACAGGAGCCAAAGTTAGAGCAGATTTGACTTATGCTCCTGCCTGCAGTACCTGTGCAGTTTGCAAAATGAGTTTATTTTTTCTAACGTTGGCCCTGTTTGTCTTCCGTTCAATGCTGTCTGTTTATATAATTGTATATTTGAATACAAAAAATGTTGTGTTGAACATTTGAAGAGTAGCCACTACAGAGATTCGATTCGAAGAGTCACAGTAGGAATTTCCTGAAATCATGTGTTCTGTATTTCTAGGAATGTCCTCCGGATTTAATTGATCTTTCTTTGGGAGGTACTGCAGCCATGCTGGACGAGGGGGATCTGGATGCGCTCTTGGCCTCTAAGGAGAGGGAGTGGAAGGAGCTGCAGGCCAAGCGCGTTCAGCAGTTGGAGGAAGCACTGCGGGACACCAGAGCTCAGCTGACCACACAGGGGGAAGTGTTTCAGCGACTGAAGGAGGACTTTGAATTCAACCTGCGGGTCCTGGAGGAGAGAGACCGGGAGCTGGAGCGCTACGACGCCATGGCCGCCCGCCTGCACTCTGTGGAGAGCGCCAGGCAGGCCGAAACCAGCGAACTGCGAATTCAAATCGACAAGCTGCAGGAGGCCGTTTCTGCCGAGGCCAGAAAACGGGAGGAGCTGCAGAGACTGTACCAACAGAGAGTTGCTGAACAGCACCTCCAGCTGGAGACAGTACAGAGGTGATCCACTGTATTTCCTCTTGAGGCTTAGCTCTCGGCCTCATGCTTTGTGATTACTTAATTGAGAGTAGGTCTGTACAGTTAGAGCACAGCCCAAAAATGAATAGAGGCCCTAAGCTGTTTCTAAAGCTCTTGGGTTTAAAATGTATTTCAGTCCTCTCTGATCACTTGCATTCTTTAAGACTTATAATCAATTGCGTTCTTTATGAAGAATAAACATATCCATTACTGTTTGAAAAACCATACTGTTAATATGAAAATACACAACATTTATGGTGAATTAATGTTAAAATCAGAAAAGCCTGTAGCGCCAAATTATATAATAAAGTTGCTTGATTTTAACTTTTGTTCACCCAGTAGAAGAAACTCTTGGGGAGTGGGAATCTTAAAGACCAGGGCTTTTTAATTGGATTTGACAAATAAAGAAGTCAAAGAAAATGCATTTAAAAAAATTGTGTATCCATCAAAATAATGATCTAAATATAGCAGTCATATGAGATTTGTGAGGAACACTTGGACCAGACTGGACTTGGGGAATAATTTCAGCCTTTCTTTAGCATCACGATATGATAAATTTTTCACCACTCGATAGAATTTGAGTGATGCTTTCTATAAGAAATATGTTCCTGAGCTCTGGAGGCTATGAGCTAAAGTCAACAAATGAAATAAAGCCTGTCTTAACAAACATGATTACGAGGAAGTACAGCAAATAGATTTTACCAAGAGATGAAGAAATGCCATCCCACATTTAGAACTGTGATGAGTCATTATTTCCAATTACACATGGTTGTTTTAATGATTTTAAACGGCGTATCTTTTAAAAATAAAAATAGCACCTTATCATCCATTGTAAGCACTAATCTACTTTAAAAAACGTTACCCATTTTCATCTGGAGTTTGTAGATCAGATACTTAATGGAGAAACTGAATAATTAATGGTTTTATAGGAACTGTATATTATGTCTTTCCCTCAGTGGTTTTAAACTGATAATGGTTTTAGTAACATAAAAATGCCAGCTACTCAGTCACACTACCTGATGCCTGGTGAACAGTTCACCAGGAAAGGACCTGATCAAGCTTCTAGTGTTATGTATTGACCCACTGGGGTAAGAAAGGGAAAAGGTATCCTCTGTTGTGGTTGGGCTGGGATTACCTGGGTGCAGGTAATCCCAGTTTTCTGTGACTGTCTGGTTTTTCAGTATCATTTGATAAGGCCAGATGAGATTAGAGAACCCTAATCAACCTGCAGACGTTACTGCTCATATGCTGGTCAAGTGGACATTAACTGGCTGATTCCAACTACACTTCAGTTAGAACTTGTCCGTGTAAATACCAGTATAAATGGGGGGAAAATTCTACTGCATGTCTGCAAAATGTTGTAATTGAGCATGTTGTTGTGAATAGGTAAAAGAGAAACATCAGCTTCATGAAATAAACAGTTCCATTGCCAATAGGTTGACACCTGAATCATTTAATTTCTTTCTACCCGTGATTCAGCACGAAGGGCCATGAAATTGAGAGACATCGGGAGGAGTACGAAAGCCTGAAACGTGAGCTTGAGCGTAAGATTCAGGAAGTGGAAGGGGAGCTCGCTTTGCAGAAACAGGTACCTGCCAAGAATCTGAACTAGGAGCCCCACTAAGTGGTTCTTGCCAGAGCACTTCATGCTCTGGGCATATTTTAAAGTATTTACTACAAACGTATGGACTGTTAATTTGTAAACAGTTCTTTGCCAAGCAAACATTCAAAGCTTTTCCTAGGAGCCCTGAAACAGGAGCACTCAGTGATTTTTTTTTGTATCTTCCTACAATCCTTTGTTTTATTCTTAAGAAAAAAGGGAGTAAGCTTAAAAGAGATGGTGAATGTGGTCCAGCATAATGCTTTTTCAAAACAACCCCCTGAACTCTTCTTTCCCTAATGGCTTCATATCTTAGTCGTGTGACAGAACCAAAACCGTAACTGTTGGTATGTTCGACCTCTTGAGTATGAAAGACCTCTGCAGATTAGAAACCCATTACAAAGACACTTGAGCCATTTACTGTGGCAGCAGCACACAGAGAGATGCATGCAGAACTTGGTGCTAAAATGTAACTTGGCTTTAAAAGCCCAAAAAGCTATGCTCCTTTTAATACTGCCACATTAAGAGGTTTTAAGTAATATTGGTCTCTTATAGGTTATTTTTGTGGTTTGTTTGGATACAAAAGACTCGAAAAATAATTTATTTGAATTCCTAGGCTGTAACTGCTTTGATTTCTTAATGGGTGCAAAGCTGAAAGTGCTTAAATGCTTGCAAAGATGTAAGACCCAGTGACATTTTATGAAATCAATCAGCTCATGACTCCGGTTCAGCTGGCTGCAGTCCACTCCTAGCACTGTCACCTGTCCTGTCGAGGAAAGGTTTGACCTCTTTTCCCTCTCCTCTCTAAGGTTTTGTTTAGTAAGAAGAGAAGGCGCTTATACCTCAGGCCCTTAACTGAATTCAGATCTTGCTACTAAATTTAACGTGGGATGTCTGCAAAGGTCAGTAAGAGTGACATAGTTACAAATTGGGCAGAGGTTCTGGGTTGGTGGATGGTTACGGTGTTAGATGAGATCTGCTGCCAATAAAAATTATGGGATGTAAATAAATGAAAATAAGGCGCAGGTGGAAATCTGATCCTGAACCTCCAATACCGTGCTGGGTCTTCTGGACTGCCAGTTCACCTCCTAGCGCATAATTCCTCCACCTACAGTATTTGTGCCTCCCACTGAAAGAACTATCAATAAATGTGGCCTAGTAGATCAATACTTCATATATCTCAATTGTCTGTATTGAAATGAGTGATAATGTGAATGATACAATAATCCTAGGTATCCATAATGACTCTGATGCACAACAATATTAAAATGGATATACTGCTGATTCAAAGTTGTATGAAAGAGGCATGAGCTTGTGAAGTGTAGACAGAAGTGAGACCGTAGTATATTGATATATTAATCTTGCTCTATCTTGCTACTTATGCATGGAGTTGGTGTTATATATTTGTGTTTTGTGTTGGTAATACTTTCTCTTTAATTGGTAAAGTAATCCAAATAGTAGTAGACGAACATTAGGTTAGAAACAAATGGAAGCCATTCATGTATCTACAGTAGCTCATTTAGTACATTGTAGTTAATTAAGTCAAGGATCCAGCCACTTCTCAAGATAAGCCAAGGTAGTGTATCAGCTTGTACAAGATAGCTGGGAAGCTTGTTCCAGATTCCGATAACACTTTGCGCAAAACAGATATCTACTACCCTGGATTTTGAAAATACGTTCACTTAGTTTCCTGCCTTCTTGTTCACGTTTTAGTGCTAATTTGACTAATTCTAATCCGGCCCCTGATAAAAACAAATAGGAACAGTAGTATTGACAATAATCCTTATTTAAACCAGATATGTCAGTTCAAAATAAATTTACATCAATGCAGTAAACATATTAAATCCATTAGTATATAAAATTAAAGCTCATATATTTTTTTTATTGAAAATCACTTTTCTAGAAAATTCTAAATTGTTGTTTTTAAAAACATTTTTTCCAGTTGATAGTACAAGTCAATATAGTAGATTCGAATTTTAAAGAGTTATAAACTGCCATACAAGTTTAGCCATATGTGCTTCACTTCAGCTCACACCACAGGCATAATCTGTTTGTTATCTGATTACATTAATAAGGAGGTGTATCACTATCTCAGCAATTCCAAGTCTGCTTTTCTTGGCTGTTGCTTCCCTGTTCCCAAGTCAGCCTTTGGTAGGTTGTGTCTTTGTTATAACTTGCAAAGGAATTGCAAATCGGATACAGATAACAATAAAGTGCTATGATCTGTTTTTTCTCCATTGTAAAATCAGTGTATAATCGGATTTGTAATGCTTTGGCATCAATTTATCTACTTATTTTGCAGGGACCTCTAGTTTTTATCTTGAACATAACAAGCTACATGAGCAATGACTTTCTTTTTTACAGAATACAGAGATTTTTTGAAAATTCAGTTTTGCACCCCAATAAACATCAACCTAATGTCGCCGGTAGCATTTTAGTAGGACTGCATAAGTGTCCCATATTTATTCCTTGTCAGGAGCTGATGGTGGAGTTTGACAGTGAAATGAAACGCAGGGAACATGAATTCATTCTGAGGATGGATGAGATGAGCAACGTTGTTCTGTCTCATGAACTCAAGGTAAGGTCTGTGAAACATCGTTAACTTTTTTTTCATATATTTTTCATAAGTTATAAAACAGCTAACTTCAAACTTTCAAGTTCACAAGATTACAGGTGATGGTTTGTAGTACACCTTTAATGGTGTTATGTACTTTGTCATGTATGTAAAGTTTTCATAATTAGTGGTTTTATGAATAGAGTAAAGCATGCTGCCTGACATACCGCTATCCACTGCTCTGTCTTTACTGTTTTACTGCAATGCACAGGTTAAATTACTGACCAAGGAACTGGAGGTGCACACCAAGGCCCACAGCGAGGCAGTGGAGGCTCTCCAAGCTTCAGAGGAGCTCTATCGGGATGCACAGAAAGAGATCAAGCGCAGAGAGTGGGACATCAAAGACATCTCTGCTGTAAAGGATGCTCGGTAACATCCATCTTAACAATATCTGAACAATATTTACATCACCTTGTTGCAAAATGCAGAGTATGCTGTGGTTTTCAAGAACATTTGACATGCAGTGTGGCTTTGCAGCTTGAAGATGCATAAACATCAGTGCCATTTTTATTGTTTTTATTTTTTCTTACTCTCTTATCACATACTTTTTGTGAATCATGTCTGTAGTATCTACAAAATGTGCTCAAGCTTTTATCACTGTAGTATCATAACTACAGCTTTAATGGTACAGCATGGAGCATAGGAAAAGTATCATTTAGATACTTTTTCTCTTCCTGAAACATTCCAGCGAGACCTATTCAGTTGTTTTTTAATTAACTAGGAAGCCTTTATCATTTTCACTTCATGTTTATTTAATTTTAAAGCTTTTCTTAGCTGTGTGAAAAATTGGTATTGCTTCAACATTTTAAAATATAGATAACCTTTTTAGTAATGCATGAAAATGATACCAGTGTCAAACACTGTGGCAGCCCATTTCTCACCGTTCCTAATAGCACTGCTCAAGCAGGTTTCCATCAGAGGAGCTGAGCTCTGGGGGAATTCTCCAGTCCAGATCATTCCTGGGAAATTGTTCCCATTGACAGTTCAGACTGTGATGGGAAGAAAAGTGTGTCCCTCTGGGCTTGCAGCCTCATCGAAGGAGGAATTTTCATCTACAGATGATAGATTATTCTGTTCCAACACATTTTCAAATTTTTCATTTTTGGCACTACTTAGATTTAATAGCTGTGTATACTTAAATGTTGAGACATGCGTGAAATGGAATAAAGAAAGCAACAAGGTTGACTCAAATGTTTGTTTGCCTTTTAGTCTTTTACACTTGTATGTGTTGAAATATGCTGTGAGTGTGTAGAGAATTGTTTCTATTCTTTGTAAAGCGACAAACCTCAAATTTTCCATCTTTTTGGAGCCTCTGTTAGAAATTAACTGTACATCATTATTTATTTTTAAGACTGAAGGAGCTTGAGGATAAACTAAGTGTAATGGAAATGAACCGGAAAAAAGAAGAAGAAATATTCAACAGAAAGTAAGTCTCAGTGTCCTAAGCACTCTTTTGTTCATACCAATACATGTACACTGCCATCTAAAACCCAAAATGAAAAATAATTCTTAATATATGCATTTTCATCAAACAGTATCCTATGTAAATTGTCACTGATCTAAATGAGAGTTTGAAAGATTCAGAACTGGTATGAACAAACCTCATTGAAGGCTTTCATTACGGTGTTTTTTTACCACTAAAAAGCAATTTAAAAATCAATATCTGTATAAATAACTAGTGAGTTAATTACAAGTGTTTGTAAAATTAGAACAGTTCACCAAATACGTTTTACTTTTAGGAGGGATACCAGATTATCCGCCCAAGCCTATCCCAGCAAACAATGGGCTCAATGGGATATACACTCACACAAGGGCCCATTTTCCCCAGAGGCCAACTAACTTACCAGTAGGTTTTTGGACTGTGGGAGGAAACTGGAGTACCCAGAGGAAACCCACACAAACATGGGGTGGACATATAAACAACACGCAGATAACACTCCAGGTCCGGAATTGAACTCTGGGTTCAATGGGCTGCCCGACACCAGACCATATGTTAATATAACAACAGTTAACAATATATCACCACTGTGAGGCCAGCAATCATAGGAAGCTGCCGTGTTGCTAGTGCCCGCAGAAAGGAATTGACAAGAATTAGCGGTGTGCCGCAGACACGAGGAGCTGGATCGCTGTGCGAGGGAGAGGGAGGCAGCCCTGGTGGCGGTGCGGGAGACCCATGCTGAGCAGCTCCGAGACATGGGGAACAAGAACCGGGAGCTGCAGACCGACCTGGACACCCTGCTCATGGAGAAACGCAGGCTGGAGTGGAGCCATGCTGATGCATTGAGGGAGAAAGAAGACCAGATCGAGAAGTAAGACCAAATCTGTCTGACTCTCAGCTGAGTTTTGTTTGATCTGAGCTCTCAGCTGCACAGAGATTTTGGATAATCAAATTATTGAATTACGTGATTGTAATATTGTACTTTTAATTAAGTCAATTTTATGAGTAATCAACTATTAGCCCTTAGGAATAAAGTCCTGCATATGTCTAAATAAGAAAATAATTAGTCTAATTGCATAATTGAATGCTCAGGTTGGAGCAAAAATCAGACAACTTGAAACCTTCATGAAACTGAGTTTGAGACTCCCGCTGTACCTACATCAGGTGGTCAGACCTCCTTGGTTCCTGTCTAAACCTGCTTAAACACTGAGCTTTACTCTGCTAAACAGTTCATTAAATAGTTCTGGAAAAATCCTTTAAGGAATCCAAACATCCCTTTATAGCAACTGGACAGGGCAACTGTTTATTCTGGAACCGTAGAAAGTTGCTGGATCAAGTTCTGTGTTGTCTTTTGTCTCATGCAAGGTAGCTACAAACTTACACATTATGTGAATGAGTTTGACTGTTCTCTTCTGTGGGACTCCACATAATTTGTGTAAAGATGTCTAGGGATATGAGTTGGTTATATGGATTTCACATCCTTACAGAGAAATCATTATCTTTTTGTAGCTCTTGAGATGCTTGAGGACTTGTGCACAGTTAAATTGCCTTTAACTCTGGGGAGCATGTGCTACAGTGGTAAATATTTAGCAAGTAAAACCCATTTCAAAAGAAAAACCAAGAACTCTCGTATGACATGCCTTTCATCAGACTTCGGGGGGAGCTGGAAACAACACGAGCTGGATGGGACGCCTATATTGCCCAAGTCTCCAAGGAAACCGTATCTAAGGACATGGAGCTCCAGGCCCTGGGAGAAAGGGAGTCCAAGCTGAAAACAGAATTGCAGCGATACAAGGAGGATGTGGAGAGGTGAGGAGCCTGTCTCATTCAGTGTGTTAAAAAAAATCCTGCAAGCATCCCTCAAGCAAAAACCTGGTACAGGAGCAACCTTGCACCAGTGGCTTTAAATTCGTGTGTCTGAGTCTCTGACATTGAAGTTCGTCAACCGTGTCCTAATACAGCATGTTGCTATGTGAGAGGATGAGAAGGCTGTGGCGTCTCCCTGCACCAGGTACAAGCAGCAGGTGTCCCGCGGGGTGGAGCGGGAACGTGGCCTGGAGCAGGCCCGGGTCCAGGCTGAGCTGGACTGGCAGAGGCGCTGTGAAGATGCAGAGCAGGTGCAGTACGCAAAAAATGAAGAGCTGATTCAGGGACTAACTCAAGCCAGGGACCAGGTGGGCATTAGAAATATATTTTGTGATTGTCGTATTTTCTCTCTTGGTTGAAACCTAAAGCTTGGAACACTGTAGATTGCAGATGCCTTTCACAAGAACAGAGAGTATTCACCATGGTATCATAGCAAGATCCTGTACTGTATTCCAGCAGACTCGCGTTTTACGCGGTAGTTAGGTTCCTGACATAGCACGTATGTATGCAAAATTGTGTATAATCAGATCACCCTCCTTAGACTCTCCTAGTCCCCTCCCTTAAACAAGTAAAATCAGTCTTAAGTGTGTTAGCATGTGCATTGATGTAGTTTAAAGTACTGTATTATGAAACCAGTAATACAGCAAACACAGTACTGTATAGTATGCAGAATAGATCAAATATTAATAAAATGCAGGGAACAATCAGAATAATCTCCTAATGATGATAGTGATGATGACTATGAAAGGATTGGCAGACCATGACAATGAAAATGCAACCAAAATCTCAATTTTGAACTCCAAATCAGGCACTTTTCTAGACTTTCCCCTTCTTACTTTTTTCTTCCCTTTTCATACTTGATTTCAGTTTACAAGCCATATTGAGTGTGATACCACACGATAAAGAAAGCACTGGTGTGCTATAGACCACGTAACAAGTCCCCAAAGAGTAGCTCAGGTGCATGCGGTGCGAGATTTGAATTTGTTAAACCTCCAACATTATTTGGATTTTTCATTTTATTTTATAGACCATTTATACACAAATTCGCAAAAAATATTTTGAGTAAAATGTGAGTCTATCTATATTGCCTCCTAAAAGCCCCTGTTGGTATAATCTTTTTCAGCAGTCATAAGTATTCTGTAGTGGTACACTGTGCTGCCGAATGACTGCTGCACTAACCCAAGGGTTAGGTACTGTACTTTAGTTTATTATTGTTATTGTGAAGGGTTTTGAGTGCCACATTTTTACCTGCATAAAACTGTGGACTTGCCAGCTATGTCCACAATCATCTGAGCACTCAATTTTAAAAAAGATTTTTATGTTCTATAATTACATAATATTGCAAAGAAAGACCAAACACCTAGAACATTTGGATTAACCAATAATTTTGCAAGTGGAGTTGATTTGGCGAACATGCATTTCAATCTCTAGATGAATAAGACCTTACAAAACCAGCTTAATATCTGAAAGCTCCGAGTCGGGTGTTGTTGCATTTCAGGTAACAGCTGAGCTGCGTGAGAAGGAGCGTGAGCTGCAGGATATGAGTGCGTTTCTGCGCAGTGTGTCTCTGGAGAGAGACCAAGCATTGGCTGCCCTGAGCAAGAATGGGCTTCCCAGCAGAGAGAAACAGGTGGGCGATACCCTTCCTGACTATTCAAGACCTGCTGCAGCCTTGTGGGGCTGACTTCGACATAGGCAAACGTATGTGTAAAACATTAAACGTGCATGAAATGGAATTGACCAAAAAGAAAAATGCAATACCTGTAAAATTCAAGGGCTGATACTGATGGTTGCACAAAAGCCTAACATTAATATCTGTGTGCAGATTTGGTGCGGGGAAACTGGGTAATATTTGGGTGGTGCTTGTTTTAATATCCCAGAGTATGTATGTGAGCTTGGGCTGATAAATTCATAGAACAATGGGGACAGCTTCATGATGATGGCATTGTATACACCATCATTATTGATTAAATCATCATTTATAAACAAGCTTTAATCATCATGCATTTCTCCAGAATCTGAAGGCTTACTTTGGAGGTACTATGGTTTACAGATGATGACAGCCTGAAGGAATCCACTGATCTAATTTATTGCATCTTGCCTGTTTTTTAATTTACTGTTATAATGAGTCAAGGAGGACGTTAGTTCACTGTCAGATGATCTGAAATAAACTGGAAAGTACAAGAAGATCCATCCTTGTCTCGGTTTAATCATATACTGTACATCAGGAGTGGCCTGAGTCAGTTGTGGGTATGGAAGGTGATAGCATTTTTTCCTTCATATAGAATTTAATGTTATAATGTTGTCCTTTTCATCATACAGTATGTAGTTAATTTCTATTTGATATCCTTAGAAACTTTTCAATCCTACAAAGTTAACCCCTGTTTGATGGGCATGGAAATTTTGTCATTATAAATCATAGATGGTAGTCCCCGCGAATAATTGAATATGAGCTTTTTCGGGTTGCTATATCAAAATCTTCGGGTAGTTATATCAAAATCTTAATGTTTCTTGACAAACATACAAGATGAGTCAGCTAAAGTGAAACAATTAATGAAATTGTAAATAATGAATAAAAATAATGAATAAATTAAATATTCAGAAAAGGTTCCCACTCTTTTTATCGTCCAGTCTTACTTTTCTCTGCTCTGCTAGTGGTTTAATTAAAGATCCTGTTTTGGGACATGTCGTTTATACAGCAGGCTAGGCGTTGAAACTACTAGCCGCTTTAGTTGAGTTTAGATTGAAATTGCATAGTTGTTGGGTTTGGGCTGCTTCCTTATCGTAGGTCTGAGTTCAGTAATTACAGTGCCTTGCGAAAGTATTCGGCCCCCTTGAACTTTTCAACCTTTTGCCACATTTCAGGCTTCAAACATAAAGATATAAATTTTTTATTTTATGTGAAGAATCACCAACAAGTGGGACACAATTGTGAAGTGGAACGAAATCTACTGGATTTTTGAAACTTTTTTAACTAATAAAAAAATGAAAAGTGGGGCGTGCAAAATTATTCGGCCCCTTTACTTTCAGTGCAGCAAACTCACTCCAGAAGTTCAGCGAGGATCTCTGAATGATCCAATGTTGTCCTAAATGACTGATGGTGATAAATAGAATCCACCTGTGTGTAATCAAGTCTCTGTATAAATGCACCTGCTCTGTGATAGTCTCAAGGTTCTGTTGAAAGCGCAGAGAGCATCATGAAGACCAAGGAACACACCAGGCAGGTCCGTAATACTGTTGTGGAGAAGTTTAAAGCTGGATTTGGATACAAAAAGATTTCCCAAGCTTCAAACATCCCAAGGAGCACTGTGCAAGCGATCATCTTGAAATGGAAGGAGTATCAGACCACTGCAAATCTACCAAGACCTGGCCGTCCCTCTAAACTTTCAGCTCAGACAAGGAGAAGACTGATCAGAGATGCAGCCAAGAGGCCCATGATCACTCTGGATGAACTGCAGAGAACTACAGCTGAGGTGGGAGAGTCTGTCCATAGGACAACAATCAGTCTTACACTGCACAAATCTGGCCTTTATGGAAGAGTGGCAAGAAGAAAGCCATTTCTCAAAGATATCCATAAAAAGTCTCGTCTAAAGTTTGCCACAAGCCACCTGGGAGACACCCCAAACATGTGGAAGAAGGTGCTCTGGTCAGATGAAACCAAAATCGAACTTTTTGGCCACAATGCAAAACGATATGTTTGGCATAAAAGCAACACAGCTCATCACCCTCAACACACCATCCCCACTGTCAAACATGGTGGTGGCAGCATCATGGTTTGGGCCTGCTTTTCTTCAGCAGGGACAGGGAAGATGGTTAAAATTGAGGGGAAGATGGATGCAGCCAAATACAGGACCATTCTGGATGAAAACCTGTTGGAGTCTGCAAAAGACCTGAAACTGGGACGGAGATTTATCTTCCAACAAGACAATGATCCCAAACATACAGCAAAATCTACAAAGGAATGGTTCACAAATAAACGTATCCAGGTGTTTGAATGGCCAAGTCAAAGTCCAGACCTGAATCCAATCGAGAATCTGTGGAAAGAGCTGAAAACTGCTGTTCACAAATGCTCTCCATCCAACCTCACTGAGCTCGAGCTGTTTTGCAAGGAAGAATGGGCAAGAATTTCAGTCTCTCGATGTGCAAAACTGATAGAGACATACCCCAAGCGACTTGCAGCTGTAATCGCAGCAAAAGGTGGCTCTACAAAGTATTAACGCAAGGGGGCCGAATAATTTTGCACGCCCCACTTTTCATTTTTTTATTAGTTAAAAAAGTTTCAAAAATCCAATAGATTTCGTTCCACTTCACAATTGTGTCCCACTTGTTGGTGATTCTTCACATAAAATAAAAAATTTATATCTTTATGTTTGAAGCCTGAAATGTGGCAAAAGGTTGAAAAGTTCAAGGGGGCTCAATACTTTCGCAAGGCACTGTAAAAGGCACAGGGATCCTTGCTGAAGTCTGGTACTAAGACAACATTTTAATGATTGTCGTTTTGATTATTTTTTTTATTCTGAGCACACTGTCGGACATCTACTTTAAAAAACAGCAAGTAGAAAGGAATTGGAAGCATTTTCTGTGTGTAAAAAAATGCATTCTCTTCAGAGGCATTGGAGGAAACTCTCAATGCAAGGTTCACAAACAGATATGTCTTGCCAGTGTGGGTCTCCAGGGAGACAGTATACTTGTTTCTGTTTGTTTTTTCCTTCATTTGATTTAGTTCAACTGGCAGTTTTTGTTTTGTCCTTTCAGGGACTCTTGAGTCTGTGAACCATGCATAAATTGCATAAATCTACTGAATATGGAAGGTCATATTATTTTTGTAAAGAATGCATTACATGCAAGCACATTTATATTTGTTCTGCACAGCTTTGTAGCTGCATTTATTGGCCTATTCCTCTCTTATATTTTTGCCTGCTGTTTCATAAGCTGTTGTACAAATAAAGAGCAAAGTTTTAAGCTGGATCATGAGCTAATAGGCTCAATGCAGCATGGCAGCAGTTGCATCTCCTTACTAGGCAAAGGTCTTCATTTCAGTTCCTGTACGTGGTAATAAAGATTTGTGGTTAAATGACAAATATGTCGGGTATTTTTAATGGAAATTAGTGTTTTACATTATTTCTCCACTTTTTCTTTGATTTTAGGTATTGTATGAGTTTCAGGGTTAGATAAACACATCTCTAATTGTATCCCATCAATCCATTTTCTGACTGCTTCTTCCAATTCGGGGTCATGGAAGAGCCAGACCCTATTCTGGCAAACAACGGGCTCAAGGCAAAGTACACCCTGGATGGGATGCAGTCGCAGAGCTGATGTTTAATTGTATTTTGAAATGTAATTGTTCTGCTTATATTAATCATTACATTGTCACTCACACACCACTTATCGGGCTGTATGATATATATATTTATATAATAAGTATCAGAACACAACAGTGAAGTCAGTACAGCTATACGTGGTTTCATACTGTTGTTGAGCTGCTTTAAGCTGAACATTGTTTTTTTTCCTGATGGTCTGCGATGTGCAATAGAGGAAGTGTGCAAGAGCAGGTTGGATTATGTGCAACACAATGTGAAAAACCGTCTAGGCTAACCCAGGTGAAACCGTACTGATTGTGAAATCTTTGACCTTGTATGGTTTTTATTTTAGCAAGACTGTGACATTGGTGGCTTGGCATTGCTTCAGGCTCTCTGCTTAGAAACTGACTGGAAATAGAAACTGTGGCTTCGGGCCAGAAGGGCAGAGCAGGTCAATACCAGTGAAGTGTTTGTATTCTTTACAGCACATCACGACACCCCAGGTTTTTGTTTCAATGTGAAAGTTAGTGTGTAGAGAAGACATGAATACTTTCCTTTCTGAAACCTGTCCACAGATTTCATTTCTTGGCCTTGACAAGACACTTGAAGTATTACTGATTTATTATTAGTAGTAATTAAATTATTCATTTTAAAACATACTTCTGTGGTCTGATTGTTGTATGCTCTGTTGCATGTATGGTTTGCATACCATTATTTTTGTATCGTAGTGATACCTGCAGGGTATGCATCATCATCTTTTTATTGTCATTGGTTCAATAGCTTTTTATTGGGTTTTTTTCTGCTGTGAAGCTTGGCTGAAAAAAACCCAATTTGATTTGATTGGGCTTACAAAAATCAGTTCCATACGATGCTTTAGGAATTTAATGGCAAAATAGCCAAAAAAAGTATTGACCTGATCAGGTCTGTGGAACACAATAGCAATTGTCTTATAATAGATTTGTAAATATGGTTCTGTAGTTTTAACTTAAATTAACCTGTAACTGACTCGATAGCATGCTGCCTACCATTCTCCTCATATAAAGCTGCTGAAAACTATAGCCCAACCATAGATGAAACAGATTCTGGGTACCGGCTTTTTTAAAATTAAATAACACCAAACCTGGGGTTCCATCTGTGTGGAGTTTGTGTGTTCTCCCTGTGTTTGCATGGGTTTGCCCCTGATGCTCAGTTGCCTCCCACAGTCCAAAGACATGCTGGTATGTCAATTGGCTTCTGGAAAACCTGCCCCTGGTGTGAGTGTGCATGTCTATGTCTGTGTGTGCCCTCTGATGAACTGGCCAATCCAGGGTGTATCCCACCTTGATCCTGTTGCTTGCTGGAATAGATTCTGGCTCCCCTCGAATCTAAAACTGGATTGAGCAGTTAGAGAACGGATGAATCTCTAAAAATAAAAACACCTTGCAACCTAACCTTCTGATTAGCTGACAATAAGCTGCTTCATGCTGCCATCTGATGACTGACTTTTGTAAGTGCATCCATTAAAAAAACAAGATCTTGAAGGACAAATGTGTAGGTCACATCAAAATGAATCAAATGCTTTATGATGTGTAATGAAATTGAAACGGAGGTAAAAAAAGATTCTAAAATGGATTTGAGAGGTAAAAGGTTAGTTCATGCAGGCCAAAAATCTAACCAATCTACATATAAATGTACCCATTCTCCTGCCTTTGGTGCATAATGTTGTTCTAATGAATAAATTAGTAGCGTTGTACTGTACATCTTCATTCTGCAGACTGGGGCAAGAAGGCTATTTATTATACACTTATGTTGTCTCAGATAAATGTGTCAATCATAATCATAGTAGATCTCTATTTAATCAATGTACAGATAGAGAGATGGAGAAACAAAAGACTAGACTGATGGGAAGATTATTGCAGTCGTCTTGCATGACCTATTATTGCAGTAAAATATGTTCCCCCAACAGGCAATCTAGAATTTTCAGAATTGTAAAATTATTTGTATGAAAACTAAATTGTTTTATTAAAATGATCAAAAGATGCACAGTGAGGATACCAAGTAGTTGTTTCGTAAAAATATTTTTAAATATAACATTTTTTTAATATAACGATATGCAGTTTACAAATCAAACGCCAAGGCAGGATGTGACTACAGTATAAGATTTGAAATTGATGGTAATTGTGAATTTTTTTTGTTTTATAAATATAAATCTATACTATCTATAAATGCGGTTTGTTCCCAAAGTTCAGCAACCCATTTGTGCTTCAACAGTATTACTACAACTAATATATATAGAAATGTGGACTAGTGAAAAAAATGTGGATTGTGAGAATACAAACATAAACTTTCTCTGTTAAACATCCAGCATTGTTTATGCTTTGAAAACCATGGAATATTTTTTCGTGCAGCATTTCTTTAATGATCAGTTTAGCCATGTTAAAGCACAGCATTGGAATTAAAGGTTGCTTCCTTGGAAGGTACAGTAGAATGTGATACAAAGCAGTCTACTGTAATGCTATGAGAGAAATTCAAAGGCAGCATGTCTGGCCTTGTACGAAAGCTGCTGTCCTTCTCATGATTGATGGCACCTGTTCTTTCTCTGCAGCTGCAGGCGGGAGAAGGCAGCAGCTTCCCCTCGGATGAGATCCGCCGGCTGCAGCAGCAGAACGCCAGCCTGCGTGACATCATTGCGGAGATGAGGAAGGACATGGAGGCCCTGAGTGAGCAGATACCTGTCCACCCTGCTGGTCCCAAGACCCCACGTGGCACTGAGCCTGTGAAGAGCCCAGCCGGTCCAGGGAGTCAGTTTATTCCGGGTACAGAGAAAAGCATACCCATTTCAGCAAGTGTAATGCTTCTTTAACCTTTTTCTTATTCACTGATTGCATTTTAGAAAAATCTTTAACAAAGTAAATCATTAAAAGCTGGTTTTCAATCATTTATAAGTGAAGAACATGACACTCTTTTTTTCTTGTGATTCAACATTCAGCTAGTCTAAACAGAATCGTTAAAACTTTTGAGCTTCTCTATTCTTCATATGACAGATGCACAGTGGAGGCTAAAGACACTGCCTTACAATACAAGATATAAGACATAGCTTCACCGCACATGGACCACTGATTACAGCCCTATTCTGCTCATGTCACCCGTCATACTATATAATTGTACTGTAATGAGCCAGAGCTGGTGTTTGTGCCACAGAGTACACCAAGTCACTGGAGGAGGAGGTAAAGGAGCTGAAGAAAAAATACAGGAGTTTGGAAGAACAGCTGGAGGAGGCACAGAGGGCTCCCAGTCAGCCCCCAGCCCCTGGCCTGGCATTTCCAGTGAGTGCTGATAATGCCTATCTCCAAAACCACATCCGCACTCTCAATGAAATAATAGGTAAGAGCCTCAGCTGCAGACCTTTCTAATAGCTAATTTAACCTTTAAAAAAATAATATTTCAGAAGCATCTGATAATGCATTAACACTATAAGAAATTGAAAAATCATATGATCTCAGTAAAAATGTGTATAAAGATGTGCCCATATATTTTAGGCAATGAAGTTGCTAAGATTTACTAATAGGTCAATAAAAAATACAATAAATTCTTTAGCACTTACTGTAAGAGTGAATAATTCAAATTCAGTATTCTTAAATGTTGTGTTGTCAGGTCTGGATTTAGAATGTGATATATTCAGAATGGGCAGAATTAAATGGGCGACTTTTATTTTTTAAATTATTCCTCTGTTTTGAAATATAGTTTGGGTCTGTATAGCTGCTCAGTAAGAGCTCTGAAGCAAACGTTTATTTTTTTGTTTGTTTTATAAGTGGGAATTAAATTTGCCAAGCAGTGGCAATAGCATGTATAATACTAACAGTACGTTAGTCATCTCTAAAGAATGTTTCGTTGCCCTTCTGCTAATGGATCTCATTAGGGATGAATCATCTAATATTATGTTTTACTGCCCTGTGTGTCAGGGGGTCTCCGAGCAGAGAAAGTGTCCAGGTCTGCAGCTCTGAAGAAGCACGAGGTGAGGGTAGCCCACCTGGAGTCTGCCATTTCTCAGCTCACACAGCAGGTACCTGTGTGTTAACTATGCACAGCTTTTCTCAATTCTTCTGCTGCTATCCACACAATCTGTATATAGTATAGTAGAAGACAGTTATCTTTTATTAGAAACCCAATCTTGTATCCTCAAATATTTTATTATATTTAGAGTCGCAAAATGATTTTTTTTAACCCACCTCCACCCCCCCCATCTTTGGAGGACTTCTTTATTTTTTATTTTTCACTCTCTCATTTTTGTTCTTATTAGACAATAACAATAAAAAAAATAATTAAAGCAAAACTTCCTACTAATATTCTGGACATCCAGTGCCATTCAAGTATGTCTCTATTGGGCCCCAAACATTCCTATACTCATTAAGTTTCCCCTGTAAATGATATGAAAATGATTTTTAAGATGCTCGAGTTACAACTCCTGTGATGGATTGGGAGGACATGCTCATCTGTAAATTCCACCTCTTAAAGCCCCATTTGTTGTTTTTAACGTAAGAATTGGCGACCTAAATAAACACCTAACAGGAGTGAACCTGTACCAGCACAGAAAGGAGAAAGAAGGGTAGTCAGAGCTCCTCCAGTTCCCATTGACACATTTGTCTTTTAGCAAGCAACAAACCCCACAGCAATGTACATGAAGGTTAGCACTGATTACATGTCCCTTACAAGCTGGTGGGTGTCCAGCAAGCAGCTGGGGTTGATATTTAGCCAAGAGTTCAGAAAGGCCTGGACAACTACTTCCAAGCCTACTTCTGTGGTGCTGAACCAGCTGTACCCCTCTGGAATCCTGGTAGAGTTGGCTCGAGACATGGCCTAGCTTCGAACTGGCAATGGCTGAATCGGAGGGCTCACCTCGTACTTGGACAGAGTGCCTTTGGAAACCACTGCGGAGCTTCTGTGCCATTCATATTTTACATGCTACAAACGCCACCATGTCTTAAAGGAGAACTAGTATTGATTTGAGGAGTGGCACGTTTCTCACTGATATGCCTGATGTGCACTGGCAATGTGCTGCCAATTTTGAGCTGACTCTTGAGCATTTTCTGGTCATAGCTGGTTATTGACATCATACAGGCTCATCAATGTCCGAGCTGCAGGGCTCAGCCTGTGTTCTGAGTGCCTTTACTGGCCAGGCCACTCGAGCACTATTGATACAATTCTGACAGAGATATCAATAGCTTAAAACTAGTATCTCAGAGGACCCAATGTATCAGTCTTTTTTTCTTCTGTAAAGTAGAAAAAATTGTTTGGAACTGTAGAACTTGAAATAGATAGGTATATAATTTCCAAGGATCGTAGATATTTCTTTTTAGGTGTTTATGTAACATTAATGTTTTTTCCCTTGCATTGTGAAGGTTTAAATGAAATTTTGATATGTTACTGATGCACCTTTCCCTGTTCTCCGTATTCTCATTCAGTGTAAAATACCCAATGTAGACAAACGCCACAAAACACTTATTTAGGACTATGCACTTGCACTTGGTAGAAGCATGGATTTCAAGACAAGCAAAAAGCAGTATCAAATTCTGCCTTTGTAATTTACATTTGGTCGTTGAGTCCCTCATTTATCTAGTTTTTAATTCTAGTTTCAAATACAGATAATTGATAATAGCTGTGAAACAATATTATCAATTGTGATTTTTATTGTAATTAGGAGTAGGACAATATTTCAGGTCGTTTCTTATAAAACATCCTGGACGGTACTCTGAAAACTTAAGCAAACATTTTCAAGACTTTTTTTTTGCCTTTTTTTCAAATGAGTGTAAAAATATTGCAGAGAACATCCTTAAACAATCCGAGATTTTCCATTTAGAAGCCTCATTGCGGGGATTAGATTTCTATGTCGTTCTGTGTCTCAGCTCCACACGAAGCAGGCGGAGACTGATGAGCTGCGCTTCGAGCTGGCCAATCAGAGGAAGCGGAGCGGGGCGGAGGAGGCGGGACTGCGGCAGCGTGTGGCCGCAGTGGAGATGGAGTTGGCGGAGGCGAGGCGAGAGGCGGAGGAGTACCAGAGGGGCAGTTTGCTGCAGAACCTGGAAGCTGTGTCCCTGGGGAACCAGGTGAAGGAAGACCGAAAGCAGTGGAAAACAAGTCCAGGGTCATTTAGAGGATCTGATGGCACAATATATTCTATCCTCAAATATTAGAATATCGAAACTATGGAGAAATGTATCCATTATTTTGTTTCTGTAGATTCCTGTTGCAAAATAGTGGAATATTTTACCCTCTTCTGAACTCATATCAGTGTAGATGTAGAATTCATCATACATTTTTTTAACTTACAGTACATATTAATAAATAAAATACTAAACTATGTAAGTTAATATCCCTTTAAAATTGTCTTGATTCATTAAGCATATAGTACACATATGCTTGTACACACCTGAAGAAGGCTCCACGGCCGAAACGTTGTGTTCTCTTTCTTCTTTTTTTCAGCATGGAATAAACCTATTACTTGTTCCTTTGCAGCCTACGCATGCTGACGCAGCTACCCACCTGAACTAGTACACATTAATGTAACAGTAATTCATTTCTAATCTTTAAGAATAAATTATTGCACATTATTCACCCATAATGAAAATCATGACATTTTTTATCTAGGCTATAATGAGCCTAATTCACATGAGGTTCTGATGACATTAAAAGTATGGAAGTAAAAAATAAAGAATGCATTAAAACCAATTAGGAAAATGTAGCTGTTAAATGTAGGATATTGCTAAATTTGTGATTATTACATGAGATGCTGTTCACGTCTCTGTTAAACATCTACTAAGTCTTTGTGAGTGAAGCTCAAAATATTTTGTAACAGAAAGCTGTGCATTTTTATGTAGAATTTCTTGTTTTATTAATATTTTTCCATGTACATTTCTTTACAGTTCTCTTTATGTATTCAAGCACATGTTTTATCTGAAACACCAAACAGGATGCTGAAATCTAGAAAGGTGTTTTTTTCAGTGTTAGATAAAGTACTTTGTGCAGCAACTGTGTTATGCAACTCCAAGGGTTTCATAAATGTAGGATTTTATCAGGTCTCTTATCAGGTGGATAATTGATCCAATTGCAAACATATCGGGATTCACTTTGTGCTTTCTTCTGTTAATTTACATAAAGCTGTTCTAATTGTTTTACTGATAATCGCATAAAACCAGAAATAGTTTATAAATTAATTTTAATGATCAAGATTATTATTTGCTTTGAGAAATGTGGATAAGGAAGGTAAAGACTTTAGTATTTAAATGCAATTTTAATTTTGTGTCGTCAGAATAATCTAGAAAATTCTAATAGGCTTTTATTTGTTCACCACTTTTTTTTACAAAAAATGAGCTCTTTGTATTTTAAAGTTTATCCTTTGCCGTAGGTCTCTGCTTTGAAACTGGACATTGCAAGCCGGAGAGAGCCTATCATTGTTGAGCAGGTATCACAAATCGCTGTATTAATACAATAAGAAAATAAGGGAAATATAGTGGAGAACAATCTGTCAGTCAAAAAAGTTACAGAGAGCAAAAATAAGTAATAGCACTAACAATCCAGGTCTTTGACATTAGATAGTCACTGCCATTGAAGCAGTAATTCAGATAAACCTTGATCATTCAAGTCTACTCCCAGTATGCCGTTATGTTCTGTGCTGTAGAGTGGTAAACATACTGTATGACAGCTGCAGGTTGTCAGTATTCTCACTTTGTGTGTATTGTTTGTTTTGTTTTTATTCCTGCCTCTGCAGAGCGAGATGGTGAAACAGCTACAGGATGAGAACCTTCGATTGCGGCAGCTTCTTGTGGCAGAGCGCCCTGATGCAGGCTTGTTTGGGAAAGAGAGAGTCAGCGTGCCCATGTTGCGGTCCAAACTGAAACAAGCTGTCTGCTACATCTCTCAGCTGACCCGCGATAAGGAGCAGCTGATCGAGATGGGGAACAGATTGAGGGCCCAGCTGGCTGAGGCGGGGCTGAGCGGTAAGCCCCCTTTTACCTTCACCTCTTAGAGCTTCTGTAACACAGCTGGCTTCTGCTGTAGGCGCTGAGTCCATTCAACATAGAAATTCAATTCAGAGATGTTTATTATTGCAAAACCTTCTTTAATCTCAGGTTTTTAATCCTTTTCAGTGCTGGGTTTCCGTACTTTCATAGCATGTTAATATGTGACCCATCATGAATCTGAGTGAAATAATTAACAGGAAGCAAGAGTAACAGGACATGAGTCCTGCTCGTTGGTCTTCCACATTAGTGCCTTGATCCAGGATTTACAGCTGAATTAGTGATGCGTCAGCTGTGCTTTTAATTTGGAGAAAGATTTTTGAAGAAATGCAAAGCCCACCTTCTTCCAGAAATCATTTAAAACCTGCTCTGCACACTGTTGATTTACCCCCAGAATCTGGAAAATCGCCTTCCTTCTGGTGTGCAATAACAACATCTCACACTTCTGTGTACAAATTCTCAGTATTGCTGAAATCATTTTTGATCCTATAAATTCTATTGTTTTGGATCTTATATTTTTGTATGTTTTTATTAGAGGGTCAAATTAATTGAGACACAAATACAGAAAGACTTTGTCATAACGAAAAGGTTGCGTGGTATAATTTCTGCATCTGTTTCCACTGGTAATGACATTTTAACTACACTGGGTAGCATCCTATTGTCATGGCATTGATTTTACATTTCCATTTAATAATAGATAGCTTATACCAGAGCACTGTAGATTCTTCTTCATTATATTATGGTGTTCATCTTAAACACCCATTTTTAGAAGTTTTAGTAAACTAAACTTAGCTGAGTTTCTGAATTATTAAGTTCAGAAGTATTTATTTCTTCACAAATTATTTTTCTTTGCATTATTCATTAAACAGTTTTATTGTGCAGAGTCATCATCACAACGATTTTTTTCTTGGAGCTAAAATGAAATCGATAAAGAAAATAATGTCAGTATAAAAACTAAAAAGGAAAGGCTACACAACTGGAATGTGTGTATGTCAGCATGGACAGCTTTCAGCTGACGTAGCTCCACGCTCCATTATTTCAGCATTGCACCAAATGTCTTCAACATCTTTAATGAAAGCGTTAATATTTTTCTGAGGAGGCCATCGGTTCCCGAGCTCTACAAATAAACCCACTGAAGATCTCGTCCCTTCAGTCTCAGAATCTCACTCCATGAAAAGTACAACCCAAGACCCACAGAACCGCCTGTCTGCTCTTGAGCAGCTCCAGTACCAGCTTACCACACAGGTGAACCAGTCTGCAGGTCTTTCATTTGCCACTGGCATTGAGCATTCTGCCGAGGAAGGCTGTCATAGAAAACATTACCTTTAATAAATCCAGTCTGAATTTTATATGTTAGTCTTTGATTACAACCTTGTTTTTATAACCTGTTGATCTCAGTGTACGTTTGATTTCATTACTGTGTAAAAAATTCTATATGACAAATTTCAGCATGATCTCAGGAGACCCTTTTATTGGAGGTTGATGTGCATGGAGAATTATTTTTATCACATATTGTGTGGACTTTTAAATCTCGTCTGCCAGTAACAAGCTTTTGAGGATTTCATTTTCAAGTCCTCTTAGTGTTGAAACTTGCCTAAGCTTCAAACAGTGCGCCACTTTTTCTTAAAAAGAAAGAGACTTTCTACTGTCTTTTCCACTGAAAACTCCCTTTTCAGGATAATAGAAAGCAAAGTCTTTACAGTATATACAGATATGTTGTGCTGTTGTCTTAATCTGTTGTGTCTATTTAAGTTCCTGTTATTAACATTAAGTAGAATTTTCTTCCAGTAGGGGGCAGCAGAATGAAAGAATTGGCTTTGATTGTATGACCAGCATTAGCTTAAAAATATTTCCTTTCACTGGTAATAACAAAGTTCACCGTCGCTTGATTTTCTAAATTTATGACATAAAATATTAGCTTGCTTTGAACTACAAAAGTCCTAGCTTTGCGATGAATGACAATGAATGACTGTGTGTTCATGTTCATTAAATGTGTTAACTACCATGCAACCAAAACAGATTTTTTAACTCACGTTTGCAAGACATGCATTATAAGCTCATTTGGAATAAAAAAACGAAGATAGTGGTTTATGTTTTAACATTTTTCTCTGGTGTATATCTTAAAATGAACAGTACTGGTGCTGATGGAAGAGATTTTGGAAAATTTTTGTACTGTTGCCTGCCACATTATTTGCTTTGTTCACTCATTTATCCCCTTCATCTTTCTCAGGAACTGCAGTATGCTCAGCGAGAGCAGTATAAAAAGACCCCTATAGTTGTACGTTACAACTTGTCAGACAGTGAAAGTGGGGACAAAGTCAGGATTAATAATCCATGGGATCAGCATTCAAAGTCTGAGCTCAGTAATGAGGTAAGGTTACATTTCCAGTAGTTGTTTCTAATGACAAATGCACAGCTACAAGATTCAGATAGCATAGTATATAGAGTAATGAATGTATCTCTTTGAGAAAACTCCTGTGATTATTTTACACTTTTCTGTACTCATACGTTTTCCTTGATTTGTGCAATTTTCCCTTTCTAGAAAAAAGCTAGTCCTCTGCATTTTAAGAACAATGTCAGAAGAAGGAAGGAGAACACACCTCCAGCTTCTAGCCATTCACATAAACCGCACCAGGTGGAGCCAAGCCAAACATGTCCTGAAGTGAGGCCACACTCTGACCAGTCACAGCTCTTCATATCATCTCTGGGAACTGACAGTACTCTGCAAGATGTCTGGCAGATGCTGGACAGAGGCTTGAGTTCCTCTGGCTCCACACCTCAGGAGGGTTTTGAGAAAGGTAGGTGAGGGGGCGTAACTGTCCTAAAATCTTTTCTATTTCTCTCACTCCCTTACATAAACATATCAAACATTTTTAATTGACAGGTTAAAATGTCAAAATTCAGCAATTATTGGGACAAATAAATAAGCAATCAAATTTAGTCGAGAGCAAAAGAAGAATCCCTTCATAGACTTTTTCATATGTAACTTGTTTCAAGTCCCTTTTGAATGCTCTGTCCAACTTTTTTCACATTCTGAGATGGGATAATTTTTTGAGCCCACTGTCCTGTCCTAAACAACAATATTCCTTTCTCTCACATGATGCTTTCGTTAAATAATGACTCCTTTATGGGTTACCAGAAAGGGATCAAATGAACATTAAAACGTTTGTAAAGGAAAGGAGGCCATTTAGCCCATCTAGCTTTTTTTGTGTTTTTTGAAGCTAATTATTCTGAGTGTCTCATCGATGTGTTTCTTGAAATAATCCAAGGTCTTGTCTTTGACAACATGGGTGTAGAAAGTGTTCTGGACTCGCACAACCCTTTGTGTTAAGTTGTAATCCTGTTTTAATTGAATTTGCACATACAGTAGTGTCCTCTGGTTCATGTCTCTGTTCATCCTGAGGAATTCCATTGAGTCGATTTTGTTAGTGCCTTTGAGGATTTTAAATACTTGAATCAGATCTGCTAGTAGACTTCTCTGTTCCAAACCAAAAAGGTAAAGTTCTTTTAGTCAGTGTAAGACATTCCTTTGAGCTTAGGATTGTACTGTATCTCTTCTTTCTTATGTGGACTGATTCCAAAGTAACAATATTTTCTGTATATATAAGTGAAATAAAATATACAGTATATGTTTTCTTTCATTATTTTTTAAATAACATATTAATTTAAATTTTAGACTTACAGTATTCATTTATTTGTTCTTTTGGGACACTGCTTTCTAATCTTCTATATGCTTTGTGTTGGAATTAATCTGTTCTATGTTAAATGCTATGTTTATTTAAATTGCTGATTCCATCTATATGCTATGCCTTTCTACATCTCTTAAACTCTTTCCTGAAATTGTAAACCTTTGTTTTGGACATACACAGTTTCAAAATATACATCAGAGTGTACTATATTATGATCAGAATTCCCTAATGATTCTTTCACCTCTGTTTTCCTTTGTCTTAATTTTTTGAAAACACCAGATTAAATCAAGCATTCCCTCTGTTAAGCGTTTTGGAAAACTGAATAAGGAAGCCGTTGTTAACCATGTTTATCACTTCAGTTTCAGTTGCTGACACCCCTGCTGGTATTTCCCAATCAAAGAGAAGAAAATTAAAATCTCTCATAATCTCATGTCTTCCATTTCACATACATCTTTGATTTCATTATATTACATTGAATTATATATATACACTGTATATTGGTAGTTTGAATGTCATTTGAACATTTATATTTTAGTACTAACAGTAATTTATCTTAAGAGTTAAAAGATTACCGTATTGCTTCAAATTGGAATATAGATACAAAAAATCAAGAGAAGCAAGTATATTTCAATCTTTATAGGATTAATATTTTTTTTAATCTTTCATTGCCTTATATTATAGCACAATAACCTATTATAACATACCACAAGCACTGAGAACATGCAGAATATTTTTGAACAGGTAATCATTTACCCAAAATACTTGGATTAATTTATAGTTTTTATTTATTGTAATTGTTGTTGGGGAAAAACTTCTCCTTTTTACAAAAAATGGTATTTCAAGAAACGTTTTCTGTAACTGAATTCCTTTAAATCAAATATTCATTAAAGATAAACAATGTATTTGCATAATTTATTTCTGTGACTACCAACTATTAACTTGTTCAGAAAAGGTCATGTAATTCCTAATTCACACCTCATCACTTTCTTCCAGTCCCTAATCCAGTCTTGGGGAAAAAATAAAATTTGCTAATATTGTAAAACAACATTTGAATAATTTAATTGCAGGCATCATAAATCACACTGAAAGGTATTGTTTAAAATTTCCAGAGGAATAAATCAGATTTCATAATTTCTGACATAATTTGGCAAGACATTTGGCAGGCAAAAACTACATTTGTGAATTTCACTGACGGCCAAGGAAAAAAAGCCCTTGCACTGTGGCTCCTGGCATTTGCTCAAGGACGAAGGTTTCCTAATTCGGGGAACTGGCCTTAGCCCACAGTCGGCAGACAGAGCAGCTTTCTCTTTAGGTGACTGGTGAACACTGAGAGACATTTCTCAACTAGCTAACATCAGCCAGTTCAGGGTAAGGGCTATCAGGCTTTTGTAATGTGAACAAGAAACTGGTTAATCATTGATTGTTTTACAGAATCAGAATGAAAACATATTTTCATCAACAAAATATTCTCTAGATGCGTGGAACTCCCAGCAGATAATATTAAAATACTACAAAGTTGTGTTTATTCACTCTTGACAGTATTTCACTATTCTGGCAGCTCACCTACTGTATTAGTTGTAACAACTTCGTCATTCTGCTGTACTGTTGAAAGGGTAAGGTATTTGCACATTATACTGTATAAATCAAGGACAGCTCGCACCATAAGTTAAAGATTCCTGTATCTTCTAATTATGCATACTTTGTATATTATTTAAAAACATACTGCTGTTTTCTCTGTAGTGACTTACAGCTCACCTACTGCACAGAATGCTAGTGAGAAACTGTAGGGAGTTTAATCACTACTTGTCGTTTGTTGCTGTGATACCATTGCTAGAGCATAATTATTAGAATGGACTAATGGTTTGGCTCTTTGAAAAGATAGAAAACCTTTATCGTTTAATGGTTCTGTGGTGAGCAAGAAAGTAAAGTAACATACAGTGTGTTTCTACATACTCATTGTTCTCACATTCTCATTGTGATGCTTGGAAATGTACATAAAGGTTTGCAGAAATGGTTTTCTGTGTTTATTTCTTCATTTTAAACCCCCTACATTTACCCTTTTGAATGCAAAAATAAATATCCATCCTGTTAAATTGTGATTTCAACCTTCTGACAAACAAACCATTGAAAAATTAAGTCTACAAATGAAATAAACAGTGGTGTTTTATTCCATTGGGAAACTAATGGGACAAGTGAATTTGTTTACTGTCATATGAATAAATCTTGATAGATTATGAAGATTTGTGTATGACACATAGTTGTTAGTTGTCTTATGTGGCAAATTGCATCCATATGTAAAATATTTCCCATCTGTGTGTTATTTTCCTTCCTTTAGCAGGAACCAGTATTTTGCTGCATAGCAAAGGTATAACACTGAGATAGTTCATGAGAACTAATGGAAAACAATTAAAAGTCGGTTACCCTTTCCAGACATTTCTATACAACTACATTCTGTGTACAAGGGGCTTATTCTGTTTTACATGCTAATTGATATTAAGGTTTAAACTATTTATTGGCCTCATCTGTCAAACAATTCTGCTTTTGTTATATACAGATTGTTTCCCGAGGGAAGAGAAAAACAAAACTGTGTTTAAGAGAATCAGCGCAGCATTATGAATGAATCATTCTTCTGAATGCTTATGTTATGTCTTATTGTGCTTGTGATATGTCTGGAAAATACAACTGATAATTTATACTGGAATTGCAATTAGGAAATTACTTTCTCATGCATTGTGAAGGGTCTATGTATATTTGACAGTTAAAATATATTGCAGTAACAATTGTTATGTTTATCAGTTTGAAGTGAAGAGAATTTTGCAATGACAGGCTGTTGTTTGGTAACTGTGCGTGATCATAAAGTGTGCAGTCTTGTCTGAGTCCGTGCTGTAACAGTATTAGTGGGCATTGCCACATTATTGACAGAAGTCAGTCTGGTAAACAGAGCTGCCTTATTGTTTAATTGCTGACCGGAATGTTGGCAGCATGTTCCAGATTAGCAGCAGAAACACTTCATCACACCTAGCAGATAAAAGGGCACAGCACAGGAAGGTATGAATTTTGACAAGTACTGGGCATACTTAAAAGTACCTCTGGTAGAGAGTTGAAAACATGTATTAAAAGAATTGAAAAAGTATTTGCCCAGTTGCCAAGTCTTTGCATATTAAGAAAATTGGAAAATTCTCAAATTATCAAAAAAGTATAAATGAAAATTCACGTTTGTTGTATGTAGGATCTTAATAACTTAATTCTGTGAAGGTTCAACACTAAGTAGTTCATTTTTGATGTGAGTTAGAGGGAATCCTGAGTAGCTCAGCCAGTTGAGATCCTTCAAGGTCTGTACAGTCCAGGCGTCACCGATAGCCTGATGTGGCCAGGGTTTCTCAAGAGGACCTGTTCAATTGTCCAAGGACTCCCAGGGTAAGATGTGCTAGAGTCTTTATGTGAGAGCCAGTGAGAGAGACAGTGCCAGTGCTAGATTACCTATTAGGTGCTGAAGGTACTGTGCACCTCTCATGACCCATGGCAGTGTAATGCAGCTTCAGGCCAGGTTGAAATGTCAATTCCAAATTGGGAGCATATAAAAGCAAAAGGTATTGTCAATTCTAAAATTATAGCATATATTTATAGTACAATACAAATATACAATATACTATAACAGTTTTTGTAATAAAGTTATATGAAGTAATACAATTCATTGTTAAATTCCTTTGAGAATTTGATATTATTTTAAACATTTATTTATGAGAATGCTTTATTTGAATTGCAGTAAATCCAGAAGAATGAATGTTTTTTGTATTATATAGGAAGTCTTATTTTAGTTACAAATTGATCTAATGCTTCCAAATGAATCGATATGTGATCAGTTTAAAGGATTTTTAGCTGAAACAAATAGGATAGACTTGGCTTTTAGACTTTATTTAATTATAATTTTATTATGTTGCTTTACAGCGTCAGTGCTTCGTTCTCGTTTGTGATATAAATTCTACTGTATGTCACTGGGGTGTTTCTATTTATTATTACCAGTGCAAAGATCTGGAGATAAGTTCAGGTTGCAGCTGATAAAAGCAGTCTGCTGTAGTCAATAACTGCTGAGGTTATCGCAAATGGTTTCAACAATGTTTGCGTTGTATTTACACATCTCACCTCTCTGTTCTAGTAGCCTGGTTCAGCTGTTGCACAAAAGTCATACATTGAACAGCAGGACACTGCTACCCAAGGTCTCTTCATCTCTGCCTGTCCATATTAATAGTGGAGCACAGAACATAAGAAAGGTTGGACGTGAGAAGAGGCTCTTCTGCTTTTTTAGCCCCTTTTAATAGTAGCTGCCTAATCTAAGGCTCTCCTCCTGTCATTTCTTAAAAGATGCCTTGGCTTCAGCTTCAATAGCATGGCTGAGTAGCCTTTTCTATTCTTCCACAGCCCTCTGTGTGAAAGAACTGCCTTCTGTTCTCAGGTTTAACTGTATTTCCACATACTGTAGTTTCTGTGAAGATTATGTTATTAAAATCCACATCACTTTAAATGGACTCAGGAGTTAAAAGGGCTGATGACTATGCTGCTTCCTTTGGTCGCCATGTAGCACTTTTCTTTTATTGATATTTTGCTGGCATAACAAGCAACATGATCATTCGACTCGAAAAAATGATCGGTTCACAGTGGGTCCTTTTTTGTTGGGCTGTCATAATAAGGTAATGAGAAAATTTGATTTAAAACAAGCAGGGCCTTCATGACCAGAGTGTTAATAAAAGCCTGTTAGTCTTTAGCCTTTGTGATTTTGTCCTTGCAGTGCCTGGTGTGGGTGTGGGTGTGGGTGTGGCTGGGACCGGAGAGGCAGTCCAGGGACCCAGCATCCCTGTTCTAGAAGACTCTGTGAGAGTCCAGGGGAAGAGAGCAGACCTTCAGCCGAGAAAGACTCCTGGAAAATCATCTGAGCCCAGCCAGAAACACAAACAACACAGCAAAACTCCAAAGATCAGAAATTACAACATAAAAGACTGAAAGGAAATTGATTTCAACACCATCAGCACAACTACATTTGTATTGTAAATTACATGTACAGACTGTGTGGTACAATTTGTTTTTCACAGTCTTGTGTTCACAATTCTTAACCTCGCTCATCAAATAGCAATCTAGAAGTCTGTACTGTCCATAAATTAGGAAAGTGTCATGGTGAACAGTTATTACAGAAATGTTGTGAACGTTCAAGAAAAAATAGGGAATCCGTGAAATTTACATAAAGCATTTGAAGTTGAGAAATTTCATTTTTATGTACAGTCTTTTGGATAATAGATTGATTTCTGTTTGTACTTCCGAGAGTTGTAAGGGACTGAAATAGTATGCAAAAACTCTAGAGCTTCTGTGTGCAGAGACTGGGCTTTATACCAAAGCAAATGATGTTAGCTAATCTTGAGCTGACAGCACACTGGTCTTTGAGCTGTGGCCTGACTCCTCAATACCATGTTAGATTTCAAATTCCTGATACTTTTTCTGTGCTTATTTTAGTGCCAGTGCTTTCTTACAACAAAACACATATGCTTTAATTGTGTATTATATATAAAATATCCTTTTTTACTTCAAAATAACTTGTAAAATAGATGTCAGCGCTGATTAAGAAATTCTCAAAGATTGTATTTTATATGCATTTCAGATTCATCATTGTGAATTAGAATTTATACAAATTAAAATCATAACCTGTCTAACCCTACTGTTTTGTTTTTTTTTATTTTGGCAATTCACATATTTCTTAATCACCTAAATGCTTTATACACTGTATTTAAAAATTGTTGCACTGTTCACACCAGTAGATTTAAATGGACTTTTAAAGTGAGATTAGAAATGTACTAAATCAGGAATGAACAACTCCAGTTCTTGGGGGCAGGTACTGTACTTTTCATTTAGCTATTAATTAAAATCCAGAAAGTTAGTGATCAAGGGCTTTATCCAAATAAGTAGTTCAGGTTTCAAAGACGATGAGAGGAGGAATGAAAATCTTGTGGGCCTCCTGGCCTGGGTTTGTTCATACCTGATGTACTGTACATGTTGAAAATAGTTTATTCCATTGTTTTTCAGCCATTTTTCATTTGGTCTCAGAATGCTTCACCAGTTGTGTTTTTTATGGACGACACCAATGAGCAGTCTTCCCTAGCCAAAATGCTTTAGGATTTGTATTACAAATGAACAAAATCTTTTGTTTGATAGATTATTTTTTCCTTTTAAAATAAATTTAAATAGAGGCAGCTTTCCCAGTTCTTTATCCAATTTTCAAAAAAAATGGATAATGTACTAAAATACTTTAATAATAAAGGCTTTCTTTTCAAGAATTGTATTTTACTTGAACCATAGTAACCTCTCTGCCTGCAGTCAGTGTGGGGTAAGTAACCTGAAATGAATCTCAATTCACAGCCGTTCCTGGTTACATCACCAACACAATTTCCACAGACACTAACTCCTCCTATTCTGTACTGTCATCACATCACCCTATCGCCTAGCAACACCCTCACATTCACTGTGATTGGACTAGGCCACACACCCCTTGCTTATGATTTGTCCAATTTTAGTCTCATTAGAATATTACTGTTGGAGGTAGTGCCATGTACAGTCACTTACAAAGACTAATTTATAGCTTTGTTTCGTGGGTCCGCTTGCATTTCAATTTTTTTTTCCTTCAGCAAGAAATATATTTTTTTTTATTTAGCTCCTACGAGTTAGTGTTCCCTCGGAATAAGGCAACACTTCTTAAAAGTCATGACACCCTTTAATCTTCTGTATTTGCACTCAGAGTTTCAGGGCTATTTTCATTGTTCAGTTTTTTGCAATGGTCTTCTATATGCATCTGAGTTCACTTTAAACCTGTGGGATTGCATTCATTGTTCCACTTGAACAAATGCTCCCGGAAGTGAAACAGTGTGAGATTTAGAACTTAAGTCTGTACTTCAAGGTAACATTTGGAATGTAATGTAAGTGTGTAGCATTTCAATAGGAAAACTCACTTTCTACCTGTGAAAAAATATAGAAGGGAAGCAGTACTAAGAAAACCCAACCTAGAGCAAAAGATATTTAACCACACCGTAAGGCCAGGAATAAGGTAAGAATTTTGGAGGTACACAAAGCAGCTCTGTTGATCATCTCTAGTTACAACAGTAGAAGTATACACACTCTCGGTCACTGAAGTTCATTCAGTTCCCATCAGAACCAATAATGATCATGATGAAGGTCACAACAACACCAGCAGTGTTTGCAAAGAGAACTTTAACCACATTTTACCTCCTCTGCTCTCTGTTGGTATCATCTACTACAACATTATAACCTCTGCGAGCACCTCTGATGCCCGTTTCATATTGCCAAAAGGTTCTTACACACAGAAGTATCTGGCTAAAGAAACCTATGCATCACAAAGGTTTTTAATTGTCTCCCTGAGACCTTAAAGAATCCTGAGACAAGTGAACATGTCCTTTAAATAATAGAAAAAATGAAAGTGTCCATATTGAAATGTTTTTAAAGTCCCCTACTGATGTTTTTAAGATGTACTGTAATAAGAATAGTTATTTTAGAATAGGACTTGAAGTTTACTAGGCAGAAGCGAATGAGAATAAAAACTCATTTGAGTGAATGAGAAGGAGGAGAGGGAACACAATTTTCTCACTATACAGGGGCAACCACAGAGCAGTGACTGGCTGAATCAAGCAGGACTGATTTACATGCTGAAGAGTTTCTGCACTATTGCCACGTGCAGGAGCAATGCTTCTGGCCAGACCTTTTCAATACCTGAAATCAAAAGCCTTTAACACAATTGACCCTTTCTGTGCTCTTTGACTGCCAGTGATGTGATCCCAAGTGTTTCGGACTTTGATCCACTACCGTTAAATTAAGGAAGACTGCAGTAATGCAGGAAGCACCTAAAGTAGTCTTCCCCAAGACAACAAACTCATATGAAACTACAATACTAATTGTACACTGTCTAAACGCTGTTGTGCAACAGTCTTAAGACACAATTCTCAATTAGAATGTACATATGTTTTGAGCATCAGCTATTTACTCAAAACCTCTACTAGTCTTTTCTACTATTATAACAACATTGACTATTATTAATACACCTTAGAGGGGCAATCAGGCTTTTGATTGACACATATATAATTTACAGTGATCAGAATCTTCAGAAATGTGATCAATACAACCAAGGTAAACTACTGTACGTATATGCAGCTGCAATGACGTGTGCCATTTAAACCTTCAGTTCCGTTTCCCAATTACAGTATTCATCGTCAGGGGCTCCACGTCATTAACTTATTTCGATCCTCTCTCCAGTATATATCCACAAACCTATAAGGTTATTTTATTACTATAAAATACTGATTCATCTGAATTGATCCAGTGAAAAGAGAACAGTACGAAATGATAGTATTTTACATGACTGATTTTAAACGTTTGTGAAAATCTTATGATTCCTTTACTCGTGTCCTGTCACTGATTACACTGACAACACATATTTTAATACAATTAAAAATAACTAGGACGTCAAATCTTAGTTTCTATTTGTGTTACTTTTTCTTTTCATATTGATCCAAGTAAAAGTTAGCCTATTTTACTTAATACATCCGTACATGTATCTGACATATTCCTGCGCAATGCACGCTGTTTGCTAAAAGTAACGCTGAGATTAAGAAGTAGAAAAAAGATCGAATATATTACGGATGATTTGGAAGTGAACCATAAAATTAATTTATTGTCGCCGGCATTGAGTGGAAAGCGTGTTTTAAACAATCGACTGCATCGCCCTTCTGTCAAAACCAATAAAGTTTAAATAATCAATAAAACGAAGCACATTATTGTAATCCAGATAATTTCTGGTTTCTGTTGCCAGGTCAATTTGGAAATGGATGCTGAGGACACTGTACAATACTGTATTACAGTTTCCAGCAATGATGACCTAACCTGCCGCAGTCTTCCAGAGAGCCTGGCGTTGGGTGCCACGGTACCCACACAAGGGGCGAGGGCTGCTCTTTTGCTGTATTTGAACTTTTGTAACCCCGTGTCTGAGTTGTGCGAGAGGACGGGTTTTTTTTTTCTTGTGAATTCGCAAGAGTGTTTGGAAATCACCCCATTACTTTCTGTGTCTGGGAGCCCTGCCTTCTTTCTCATTGGACTGTATTGCAAAGCCAAGCTGTCAGCCCATGTGGCGTGGCCACCGAGCATGTCAGACATTTAAATGAAGTAGGGAAAGAGAATCAAAGAACCGAGAGAAATTGAGAGGGTAGGCAGGCAGGGAACTGTAAGATCGAGCGTTGTCCGGCACTTATTGTAAACTGGAATCTGTTAAAACCACGGATTATAAAGCAGATAGGGCTCAGGTGCGGAAGTAAATCGAATAAAATACTTTTTTATATGAGCTCTGAAGATACGCAGGAAATACGTTCGGGTTATTACAGGTATGTGCTGTTATCTCCATTCATTATCGGTTCTGCGATAGTATAGGCGCATTATCTGCGTTCTAGCAAGAAGCACTATTTATCGTCCTTATATAAAACACATTTATTTTATTTATGGGGTGTGTTTTAAAAATGTGGACTCACTGGAGAGAATAAAGGCATGGGGTGTAATGGATGTGATCAGATGCAACAAGAGAGGTTTGGTAACAGCAGAAGGAATACTGTGTTTTTGATGGAAATAAAACGAGAAAATACTGCTCGTTTGGACATTGTCACATAGGCGATGCTTACGATGACTAGATTGAACTCTTACATATTCTGTGTTTATAATGGATTGACCTGAAACGGAATTAAATTGTTCAATGATGTCGTAATGGTGATAACAGATTCCGAAATTGCCTGTAATGGCGATACATTTGAGACTTCACTCCTGAGAGACTGCACAATACCTAACTTTTAACTCCTTGCACTAAACCGATGACACGAGATGGCTGACTATGTTCAATTGCATTAGATAAGAAGGAATGATGGAAAAGAACGCCTTCTTCCTTTATATCAAACGGAGAGTTCAAATTAAGTGCGGGGCAGATGGATTTGCATTGTAATCTCCAGTAAAGAATAAAGGAAGGGCTTAGAGAAATGCAGTGTGTTAGAGCGCATTACATCAATTTGGCAAGAAGCATAATGTGCGTAGTCAATGCGGCGCGGTGGAGAAGGCCGAGCTACAGTAATGCCTTCAGCGCATCCAGGTCTGTCACTGCGAAACAGCAAGCCCACTTCTCGAAGTGACTGTGGAATAAATGTAGGCAAACTAATATGCTTTTTTAAAAACTAAATAGTACGAGGACGTAAGATTTAGATTTTTAAATTCAACATTATCCAATTTCAAATACATGTCGCAAGAATGCACGTCAAAATACATCAAGCATAATATGACAAATCGCAATATTTTCCGAATGACCACTCTTATTTTTTCAAATATCGGTGATAAAATATTTGGAGAGACTGACGTCATAAAATGGCTGGTGACTGGTCAGAATGAAAAGACTGCACTTTTTTGTTGCCGGTCGATACTGCTAGCAAAAATGCATTATGCGTCTTTTAGTATTTCCGCATTTCCGCAAATACCTGATTTTCAATAGTATCAGTTTTTGTAGGGGAGAAGGAAAAAAAGCCAGCTTGATTGAACATGGCCTCAGACGAAGAGTTCAAGCACTGCTTTATCGCAATGAATGGATTTCACAAAATGGAGTCACTTTCTGTCACCATCCGTAGCAGGTGCTGTTTGTTTAGGCAGATAAGCGGGTACCCAGTGGTACAGCGGAGTTTGCGTTTGCGAAATAATCCGTCAACAATTAGAGAATCATACGTAATGTTTTGCAAATTTAAGGTTGTTCTAGACTAGAGGGTGACCTGGAGAGTTCATAGTGATGTTGCTGCAGTATGATAGTTTGAAAATCCTATGTAGATCAGGAGACTTTGGAGATGGAGTTTTTTTTTTAATCTCTGAACTCGCTAAAATTCAGGAAGCACATGGAACGAGATACCTAAAAGGCAATGTGCTGTTTCTGCAGTTTTTTTTAAAGCATCAATGCATTAATCATGTTAATTACTCTAATTTCCATGCAGTGGAAAATTAAACTTAATTGAAGTAATGGAAGGTGTCTGTTATGCGTGGAAGACTGTTTTACTTGTTTGGATTTTATTCTGTTTGGAAAGGATAATGGAAATAAAGTATTGTTGTCATTGTATCCCTTAGATTTTCTGAGGTGCTTCCATTATCAGTGAACCTAAAAGTAGGGTTCCAAAGAACTGCTATTTCCTCTGCATCTGACAAATATTTAAATTCATCTGAGTTTAGGCTCTGACACCTGTTGGTGTAATACTTTACCTAGTGTGGCAATATAGGTAGATTTCTTTATAGTCTCTGATTACATTTAGCAAAATGTTAGTCAATTGTGGTCCTCAGGGGCCAGGACAGTGGTAGAAAATATATTGGTGCTGTGGAATACGTCCACAGAAGAGTAACCAAATAACGTCTGGGGCTTAAGGGAATGTCCTACACTTACAGAAACGTTCTAGGCTCGAACACAGAAGAATAAGTGGGGCCCAGATACAAAATCTAATTTCAGTGCTCTCAAAATCTTTGAGAAGGTCAACCCAGCAGACTTCTTCAGGAGAAACCACGCAACAAGAGCCAGGGGACACAGCTGGAAACTGTGGGGAAGTTTATTTAAAACCAGGAACAGGAGGCCCCTCTTTATTCAGAGGACAGTATGGAACCATATACAGTACATCCCTGTACAGTGTACAGAACAGTTACACAGTCCATAGCTGTGACATACAGGGTCTAGTTGAGACATGACCAGTTTGAGGCTATAGTGACTATGAACCAAAACCTGACATAACTTAAAAAAACTGTATAAATTATGTTTATATAAATTAAAAAATGTGAACGCTATTGTCTCACTAGGTGTAGCTCAAGTACAACCAGAGAATTTTAATTCTGTGTTTATATTTAATGTGATGTTCATATTGTTTTGTGCTGCAGTATCCACATGGCTCGATTTATATTCTGAGCAATATGTGTGGAGTCTATGGTTTCCTCTGTGATCTGGAAAAGTCTTCATGTTTTCTTCTCCCATCATAAGAATTTGAAGAAGTCTTTTTTTCAGCCTTCGGCTTATTCTTAATTCAAAGTTATCCAGCCTAGGTTTTGCTATCAGAGTTATCTACAGATGACATGGCCACTTGACTTTCAGCTGAGCTTCAGATGTGTCATGTCTTTAAACTCTATCAGAATGCCCATAAAAAGCTCTATTAAAGTTTTATTTCATGCCCAGTACGAGTTTGAGAAGAAAATCTATATTTATATAACCTTTAGTGATTTTATTTGCAGTGTATCATGTAGTCTTGGTGTAAATCCAGGTTTTATATTTGTTTATCTAGCAAATTTATAGCAGTTGCTTCTTACTGTTATTAATGATAAATAAAAAAATTCATATCCTAAATGCTTTAAAGACTCACCCAGTAAGTCCAGTTTTCAGTAGATGTGCTATCTCTTCAGTGTGTAGCTCTGGGTTTTGTGATGATGCAGACATGTCAGGACTCTAATTTAAATGCAGAGGTGACTTTGATATTTTCACTTCGGCTTTTTATATTTTATAGCCCCTGGGGATCACTCAGTACTTGCTCTACAATACTGCTCACAGCCTTTATTCTTATATTAAGCTTAAGGGAGTAAGGTGTTGATCTGGAGTTACTCTTTTTGAACATGCTGCACCTCTGATTTCCACAATGATCTCGACTTCCAAGCTGAGGTGCTTGGCCTTCTGTCTGAAGGGAGCTTATCACCAGGATGATCTTGACCAGTGAGGATATTGAAGGGTTCTGTGTGGAATTCGGCAGGTGGGGAATGTAGTGCACACATGGCCTGTGTTGATAAATTGTCAGTGTAATTCTTTTAATTAAATCACAGCCAAGTATAACATTTCCTGTAGATCCGATGACTGTATATAGTTAAATATATAGTCATATATGATCATAATGGCACAGAGGGCATCTTTAACATTGTCTTGTGATTTTACTGAAAATAGTACTATAAAACTAAGGCACAGAAAAAAAAAACATCAGGACCTTCAGAACACCATGTTGGGAGGGAACGTAACACCAAAGAAGGAATCTTATTCCTTTGTCTGATCTATCATCATCAAAGCTAAAATCCAAGTCAAATTTATATTGATTGATGTGCGATATAGTTTAATTGCTATCAGAGTGGTTCTGCTCCATTATTGAGTGTTTTGAGCCTTAGATTTTAAGTATTAGAAATTCCTGCTATTGCTGTGTTATGTTAAGGTGATTCTTAGTCATATTCAGAAAAAAAGGGCCTGTTTTCATAAAGAATTAGGAAATGGAGCCTCCTGCTGATGTCTTCAGTCTCTTACTGATATATAAGATGAGTTATATAAAGAATTATAGAAAGTATGGGATGATATACAGTATAATGAGTTAGCATGCAATTGTAGTTCAGTCATATTACTGGGACAGAGAGAAACGCGCTCGCTTAAAGAGGCCATTTATAGATTAAGTGATCTATCGGGACTGGTGGCCACTGAGATCTGGGTCAGGTAGATTAAATCCACTGTCTTGAAATCCGGTTAAATGCTTTTTAAAGCTCAGCATGTACTGTACTAGTTGCAGTACTTCCTTAAAGATAATGGAGATGAAGTATTGTCTGTTCTTTCCGCAAGGTTTCCTGGGATTTGTGATAAGGGGTTCTGTGAAGGATGACAGGAGGGTAGTTTCATCTTTAGACTCACTGGACAAGGATGCAGTGCAATCAGTTTGATTAAAAATCAGTAAAATGGAGGGGATAAGATAAATACTGTATGCCTTTACAGCGGAATAGCTCCCATTCTGTCTTTCATTTTGCTTTCACTGAACCAGGCTTTTCTAGCGGTAGTGCAGGTGGCTGTATTTACTGTACCTGCTGCTGCCAGGATCTGAATTTTGTTTCTATGACACCGACATGGTTATGCAAGCGCTGTTTTCAGCCCTGTGCCATTTGAGATATTACACCGAAAGCCCTCCTGACCATCCTGACCGCTTCTCTATGGTAAAGTAGATTCACCCAGAGCAATTCACAATGGCCCCTTGATCTGAACGTGATATATTGCAGGCTAATAATACAATTAAGATTGTTTTCTAAAGATTTTTTAAAAGAAGATTCTAGTTTGTTTACATTTCTGTCGGTTTTTGCGACATACAATAGCTCTAAAAGTCCTGTAGTGGACACAGGATGACATATGGTAGATAGCTAGGTAGCTCACTTAGTATAGTCAGCTTATCTCTGAGCTTCTGACACACTGAACTGTTTTACTGGAGTGAGGGCGCATGGGATAGCTTCCATTGTGCCTGTCTTCACTCTTCCCTCCACCTGCTCACACGCATGGGTCTTTACATGTGAGAACCTGCCCGGCGCCTCTCCGCCTTCCTCCTCAGCATGGGTTACCACAGAAACAGAAGGCAGGATAATAACTCATCCGTGAACAACTAAACAACCTGTGCCAGAGCTGTAAGTGACCCACCCACATGCTGCTCCAACTCTGGCAGCAGTAGGTGCACACATGTGAGTCGTAGAGACATGGCTCCGTGCACCCTCGCTGGCCTGGCACGTGCTGAAGAAGAAAAGCTGGTAATACATGTTGGGCCTGTGCAAGTGTGAGGGGTCTGTAGTACATACAGTACTGGGAACTTTCACACCACTTTGATACTTCTGATTTACAGATCTGTACAGTACGTTCTAATACAATCCTTATTCTTCTCGACTTTTTCTAGCCTGCAAAACATTTCAGGTTTGTATTCAACTTTTGAATCTTAATTTACATATAATGACTGCAGCCAGCACAGTGGTGCAGTAGTCTAGCTTTGCTGCCACCCAACACTTGGGTTCACAATTCCAGATGTGGAGTGCTCTGTGCATGACGTTCATAGTATATGTTCTCCCTGCATTTGCAGTAAGGTCTGATAACAGACGGGCAGGTTAATTGGCCCTAGGTTTGAGTGTGTGTGTGTCTGTGTTTGTGTGTCTTCCATGTGATAGGCAGTTGTCTTGTCCAGGGCGTACCCTGCCTTGTGTCCTTTGCTTACTGGGAAAGGCTACCCCATGACTCTGAATTGGAGTCTGAATTGCAGTTAGAAAATGGATGGATAAAATGACTGTATACAAGCTAAGTTTTATAGTTGCTTAAAGCCTACTGTTGACAATAAGGGAACAAGCATGCAGATTGATAGTGTTCTGAGTTTAGTACTATGTGCATAGCCACTAATGCAGATTAGTGTGCAGATCAGGTAGGAATCACGCAGGGAACCTGCCCAAATACTTCCCTGCCCAACTAGCAGGGCGATGGACAGATCAAAGAAAGGCTTTTGATTCAGTTTGGTACTTGGCAATCCACTGGCCAATCCAGCACACAGGGCCACACAGAGAGGTGGCTATGCCTTTCCACTTACCCCTGGGGTGCTAATAACTGTTGGTAGGCTGGTATTCTTTGAGGGCGTTCGTGGCTCTGAGCTCACTCCTCTCAGGCGCAAATTCATTGTGGAAGTTTAGCTCTTTTGAAATCAGACTTCAATTACGCCCTTCCTTAGGAAGCGCAGAACAGAAGGAGTCTTGTTATTCCTGCGTTCATTAGCTGAATCCCAAAGTTAGCATAGGCTGCAGTCAAGCAGTCTGGGAGGCAAAACTGCAGAACAGAGAGAACTGAGAAGCAAGCTGAGGTCTTGCCAGTGCTTGAGGTCTTGTCCAGCTTGGAAAGTAACCTCAAGTGTCCGATCAATAAAAAGGGTGACCCTGAAATGAACTAAATGAAATACAGAACAGTAATCTGCCCGGAAACTGTCAAAAAAGGCTTTTCTGGCATTGAGCAAATAAAGCTATATTTATTGGTAAAGTATTTAGTCCTTGAATTTACATGGTCTTGATTACTGTAAAAGAAATTCCAGATATGTCACAGAAATTGCTCGGTGTAGCTGCCTGCTTTATTTGCCCCTTTGGAAGCTACTGTAGATTTTATCATCTTTGTAATCAGTATTACGGATAATTTCCTTCCACTTTGTTTAAATTTACCTGTTTGTCTGTTAACCAATGGACAAGTCAAACGAATTCAAATTGTGCACTTTGGGTCCAGAGTACCTCTGATTTTAGCATATTTTCCTTTAAAGGAAAACAGGCAGAAATGAACAGGGCATGTTAAAGCCATAACATTCAACAGCATAATGAAAACTACTTTGCCTTTTTATGAGATATTTCTCACATATATATGTATATAGCGTTACCAATGATACCCCAATTGCAAAATATGCTTTAAAATATAATTGCTTACACTTATTTAGCGCTTTTCTGGACACTCCACTCAAAGCGCTTTACAGGTAATGGGGACTCCCCTCCACCACCACCAATGTGCAGCCCCACCTGGATGATGCGACGGCAGCCATAGCAAGCCAGATCGCTCACCACACACCAGCTCTCAGTGGGGAGGAGAGCAGAGTAATGAAGCAAATTCATAGATAGGGATCATTAGGAGGCCATGATTGGTAAGGGCCAATGGGAAATTTGGCCAGGATGCCGGGGTTACACCCCTACTCTTTTCGAGAAATGCCCTGGGATTTTTAATGACCACAGAGAGTCAGGACCTCGGTTTTACGTCTCATCCGAAGGACGGCGCCTGTTTACAGTATAGTGTCCCTGTCACTATACTGGGGCATTAGGACCCACATGGACCGCAGGGTGAGGGCCCCCTGCTGGCCCCACTAACACCTCTTCCAGCAGCAACCTTAGGTTTTCCCAGGAGGTCTCCCATCCAGCTACTGACCAGGCTCACACCTGCTGAGCTTCAGTGGGTTGCCAGTTGTGAGTTGCAGAATGATATGGCTGCTGGCTATGTAATGGATGTAATGTAATATTTAAACCATATCAATAGAAAGTGGTCAAAATGAATTTCGCATCCTCTCTGGTATTGTTGAGGCTTTACTATTGTGAATATCCCTGTGTGGGGCATTTCTGTTGTCTTATCTTACATACTTGTTCCTCATAACAGAGACGCTCGTATCATGGAGGACATTGTAATAGCTGGGATTTCAGGAAGATTCCCTGAGTCTAACAACCTTCAGGAATTCTGGGAGAACCTCTTCAATGGGGTGGACATGGTGACAGAAGATGACAGGAGGTGGAAACCAGGTGAGGTCAAGAATATTAAGTCTGTGTCTGTGACTGGATCTGCTATAACTGATATCTCTTGACTGCCACCAGTTTGTGAAGACCCTGGTAAGACAGGACCATACTGGTTGTTTTTAATTGAAATTTAAAAAATAAATAAATTTGCAAATTACTTAAAATTCTAATTAAAGGTAGGCCTAATTTATTTTCCAAACATTTCCCGTAAAAGTACTGTTGGCTATAAATGCATTCACACCCTTGAAAACAAATTCATTCAGTCTTGTTTTGTAATTGTTTTATAACAGATATACACTGCATTTCTACACTGAAGAAAATCTTGTAAGGCCTAAGAATCCTAATAGAAAATGCAGATGTACAGTTGTAATTATGTAATTATGGATACTTTTTATTTCTTAGTAATGTGAATATTTGGCAAACGACCGATTAGGAGTTGGCCTACAGTGGCACTCTCATTTGTGAACACTTCTGTAGGGACTTCTGTAGGGCATCAGGAAGTACGGTAGCTCTAAAAGTCCAAGAGAGGACAGAAATATACTGTGGTATTGATACAGATACTTCACTTACTATAATCAGTTTAAACCTGAGTTTTTTACACACTCATACTATTACATACATAATGAATTTCCCTTGAACAGTGCAAAGACATCACTCTTTTTTTCCGTACCCTCTTCATCCTGGATCACTGTGCTTCCTTCTCAGGACTGTATGGTCTGCCCCAAAGGAATGGAAAGCTGAAAGAGATCAACAGATTTGATGCCTCGTTTTTCGGTGTTCACCCCAAACAAGCCCACACTATGGACCCCCAGCTCAGGCTGATGTTGGAGATCTCATATGAAGCCATAGTAGATGGAGGTGAGTCAGTGCGACAGAGACCCACACACTGCTCTAGCCTCTCATGTCAGTGCAGAGCTGTTGTGTGTATTTGAGTATTTGAGCCTCAGGGTTTTCAATGTTAAAACTTTCAAAATAATGGTGGCTCCCAAGTGGGTGAACCCTTAAAAGTGCTCGCTTGGAGTGCTTGTTGAGCCCCATACTCAAGGGGCCGAACAGACTCTGGTACTTTTGAAGCGCACTTGGGAGTTTGAAGTAAGTTCTACTGGACAGCAGAGCTTTTGACGGACAGTCTGGGTTTCACGTCCAGGACCTAATGACACTCATACAGGTGGTCCACTGTGGCCCTGTGTGTGCTAATAACCGTGTTGTTCTTTCTCCTCTCAGGAATAAACCCAGTGTCCATGCGTGGCTCTAATACAGGGGTGTACATCGGTGTCAGCGGTTCTGAGGCTGCAGAGGCCTTCAGTCGGGACCCCGAGGAGCTGCTGGGATACAGCATGACAGGCTGTCAGCGTGCCATGTTCGCCAATCGCCTCTCCTACTTCTTTGACTTCAATGGTAGGGCTGAGTGAGGCTGTACTTCCCAGCTGCCATTTAGGCAGCTATGTAGCTACTGTATCCAGAGTGAGCCTTGTTTTATATATTGGCCTTCAGAAAGTAGAGAGAGTCTTTAAATTATTCTTTTTCCTTTCCAATTGTTTTTGTTTTTCAGTCATAAACCACAATTTACACAAGCAGGAGTACAGTACATTCTTTATTTTGGTATCATGGCAGTTATAAAGTATCTATAACAACAATCATTTTTTATTAAAAATGAAGAACTTTTTCAACAAAAGTATAAAACTAATTCTGAGACATATAGTATAATGAGTCATGGTTTGTCATAGACTGGAAAGTTCCAGATTTTTCCTGAGATTAAATAAACTTAATTTTAAATATTGTGCTCTGAATGTTAAATATATTCAACACAGACTATATAGAACTGCAAAATCAGAGACATGTACTGCTATTCCATGCTCAGATGTTTTAGGCCTTCCTAGTGTGTGTATATAATCTGTGCTTTACCTAAAGTAACTGGTGGTGTTGCAGTATGTGTTAAAACATCTGCAGTGTCCTGTAATTCTTTAATTCTTTTGTGAGGCTATTACTCAGGGAGTAGCCTGGGTAATGTCACATCTCAGCTGTTTCTTCTCAGTTGTTCAGTGTAGTGTCTCTCGCTTTCTGTGGAGTCAGTTGCTCAGTTTGTCCCATGTGTGTCTGCGTGCCCTACAGGCCCCAGCACCGCCATTGACACAGCCTGCTCTTCCAGTCTCCTGGCTCTGGAGAACGCCTTTCATGCCATTCGCCATGGCCGCTGCGACTCCGCCCTGGTGGGAGGAGTCAACCTCCTGCTCAAGCCAAACACCTCGGTGCAGTTCATGAAGCTGGGCATGCTGAGTCCCGGAGGCACGTGCAAGTCCTTCGATGCTTCAGGTACGGCCCTGTGGAGCAGGGAGACATGTGAAACTGTACATACTGTAGCACCTAAGATGGACAAGTGGAGGAATTCCCGATAATCTTAATCTCTGAACAAGCTATCTTATTACATATGTGCAGGGCGGGGAATATTAAGAACAACAGACAAGTATTTTCATTACAGAATCCAAAATGGCTTTACGTCCATATCTATTCCTGAGACTTTCAGAGTCCATTCAGCTGTGTTGACACTGAGATGTGAACTTCAACACACTGCACTGTCATATTCATGTTAAGAGCTCGTCTTCTCATGTAGAATAATGTCTCTTACTTAATAACATCTCCAGCCTATCTGTGCCCTGTGGCAAGTCTTAATACCTCTCTATGCTCTTTCACACTATTCTGTCAGACTCCTTTGCATAACCACCTTCAAGGTGAAGTAATGGTGTTCTATACCAGCGTTAGAGCTCAGCCCTGCAAGGAAAAGATATATGGCGAAAACCCTGCTATCACACAACAGGATTACTGAAGCGCCAACCACTTGCTTCTGCTTCCCAGGGGATGGGTACTGCCGCTCAGAGGCTGCTGTGGCTGTGCTGCTGACTAAGAGGTCCATGGCCAGACGGGTGTACGCCACAGTGCTCAACGCAGGCAACAACACAGATGGCTATAAGGAGCAAGGTACAGTACTGCGTCGTAGACCCTTTTCTCTGAAGTCAAATCAGCTGAACTTCTGAGCAGTAAGGAGCCCTGAGACAGTGACATAACCAGGAGCGATACTTTAGATTGAGTGATTTACACTACGTGATTGGGCATGGAACCTTTCCCCTAGTCACCTCTGTAACACTTACCCCATTCTCAGGCTATATTTATCAACATGGTTTGGGAATGCAGGGATAGAGGCTCTAGAGCCTGGACAGGGCTGTAAACAGTCACCCTGATGTTACTGTAGATTAATGCTGTTTATAGACAGAGCTCTGGACTATGAAAGAGCACTCCGTCACACTCTCAGTTTCTAACGGTGATCTGTGTTTAACCTTCAATGACGTCTGCCTGTGCATATGCTCCTTCTATCTTGTGATTCATTCAACAGGTTTTTGCCCTCTGCAGTCTGGGCAACATAGTTGTAGTCACACGTGCTCTTTATTCCTTCATGTACAATGATGATACAATGTAGTCTACATTCACTTTCTTGCTTTCTTGCCTGTAATGTTATAAAAACGAATAGCTTTTTTAAATGTTGTGAATGGTGAGAAGGGGATAATCATACCCTTTCCAAATTGCAAATTATATGTACTGTGCTTGATGCTGTACATTGTATGGTGTATCCTCTTACTATGATATACTTTGAATTCAGTAATAGTCAGGTTATTGATCTGAATGTTTGAGCTGTATGTACTATGTAGAGGACATTACAAAGTAACGGGTAACTTTTCAACTCAAAACAGACAGGCTGTGGGTTTAACTCCCCGCTGCAGACACTGCTGTTGTAACACCCTGGGGAAGAATCTTGACCCCAGATGCTCTAATCCACCTATAGTAGCTCAGTATGTGGAGACCAGTAATGTAGGTAATCCTGGCAACAGACCAACATCCCACTCAGGGTGGGAGTCACAGACTCTCAGTCCATTTAACACTATGATAACCTGAGTTATCACTATGATATGATGAGTAAGCCCCTAGGAGTTTTACTGCTTTGCAAATACTATGTATTCAGTGAACAAAAGATCCCTTGATTGTACAGTATGTGTGTAATAAAGGTTGTAGCATTCAGGCCCATGTGACTAAAGAGAAGTTAAAGTGTACACGATTTCCAAGCTTTTTTAAATCTATCTGGCATATACTGTAGTAAACATCCTGATTCATGATGCCTTAATTTTCAGAAAACCATTAAATTAAAAAAAACATTATTTTTGCTTTCTTTGAAATCAGTTATATTACCAGCAACTTAGTTAGCATTTGTGATTCTAGGTTCATAGTGATTTCTATTTTTGTGTCCCTGACTGCTATACAAAATATTTCTGTCATCTGCTGGGTTAATATTATACCGTAACCTTTAACCATATTTTAATGCCATTTGTTACATTGCAAAGTGATACAGTGGCTTGGTTCCTGGTATCATTAAGCCTTATTGTCAGCACATTTGTTACTTGCATTTTGGCACACTGTTAAGAGAAACCTGTTGAGATCCCATTAACTAGGCTTTTGTAATCACAGATAACAGTTTCTTCAGTTACGACCCTTAACCTGTCATGGTGAGATCATGATCAGTTGTCAGTACAAATGACTGGAGATTTTGAATGATGGCCTGTCACACCATATTCACTGTCAGGACACATTAAATATTTACAGTAATGGAAGATGATCAAAAATAGCCAAACAATATTTAAAGAATGTTTTGGCTTGTCTCATTTCTCTTCCATAAAATGAAGCTGCATGACTTCTGCAGAGGATAACATTGTGCAAAAACAGCTTTGGCAATCTTTTTACAATGTAGGCATTACCTCCTTTGACTCTAGTTAATTATTATGAGTTACACCCCAAAATAGGTCTCTTAAATGACCTGTGTGCTGGACCTGTATATACAATCACTGACCAAAATATTATGTACACCTTAGTCAAAAGAGTAGACTCCCCAAGTGGCAGGAAACATGTGTCTGACATCCATCACTGCAAGCAGTGAAATGTTCAGTATTTCAAACCCTTATGAAATACATGCATCATCCTGCAGGATGAACAGCGCTATACAGATGCAGAGAATTATTCATTGTTGTTTAACATTGGAGGTGCAAAACCTTCTATCTAAATTCCGCTCAAGTAGAGTAATAACACTTGGACAGCTTTTATGTGAACAGTCTGGATGACAGGTTTTGTCTCGTTCTTTCAGTGCCATAATGACAAGAATGGGAGAGGTAATGTGTAGATGTTCTTGTCTTGAGGTCAGTACTGTACTGTGGACTGTATCGTACACATGTTGCTTCCCAACAACACCTCCTCTTTACTTTTTCCCCCTTTCAGGTGTGACGTTCCCCTCTGGAGAGATGCAACAGCGCCTGGTGCGTGCTCTCTACCAAGAGGCACAGATCCCTCCTGAAGAGGTGGAGTATGTGGAGGCCCATGGCACTGGCACTAAGGTGAGCTACAATACTGCAGCTCTCTGCCTGCACACGCCAGATACAAATATTCACAGTGAGGAGTACAGTGCATGCAACAGCAACAAGCATCAACCACAGCCATGTTAGGGCCGCTGGACATGGACACAGACGTGATTTCTCACAGATAACAGATCAATGAACTGCTAACATAAACTGACTTAAATCAAGGACAGTTGCAGTAGTCCCTACCCTTTACTCACGTTGCAAATGAAAACAGAATGTCTGTCCAGACTACACAGCTGAACGGCCGCCAGCACGTCCAGGTTTTGACGATTAAAACATCACTTCCAGGTCGGCGATCCGCAGGAAGTCAATGGGATTGTCAGCGTTTTCTGCCAATCAGAGCGCGAGCCCCTGTTGATTGGCTCCACCAAATCCAACATGGGCCACCCTGAGCCCGCCTCAGGCCTAGCAGCTCTGGCCAAGGTAAGTGGGAGCATGCTGGCAAATGCATTTGGTCGCTAAAAACCTCAGTTGTTTAAGGAACCTGATTCATGCACATATTTTCAGGTTTCTTATAGATGATAAAGATACTAGATCCATTCTAGTCTGATATCTTGCTTGCAACTAAATGAAATAAGGGCCTTAGCCATATGGGTAATGTTTTCTCTTAATTTAAATGATGGTTCTCAATCTAGGTTCCAACATCTTTGGATATGCAAAATGCAGTGCACAGAAAACACAGCCATTTTTTATTTAAAAAAAAAAATGTAAATCAGTAAATGGCAAAGGGTTTGCTAACTTATATCTCCTCCTCTCTCTCTTCTTGCTCAGGTTATTCTATCCCTAGAGCATGGTGTGTGGGCGCCCAACATCCATTATAACACCCCCAACCCCGACATACCAGCTCTCACCGATGGCAGAGTCCGCGTGGTCTCTGAGCCTTTGCCCATTAAGGGGGGCATTGTGGGCATCAACTCCTTTGGCTTTGGGGGCTCCAATGTACATGTGATCTTGCGGCCCCCTGGTGCACTTTCCCAACCTCGCCCCCTGCTGGCCCCCGAAGTGCCCTGGCTGGTACAGGCCTGCGGACGGACGGAGGAGGCAGTGAGCACGTTCATTCAGAAGGCTAAGGAATACAGCGGCAACGCCAGCTTCCTGAGCATGTTAAACGAGGTGTCAGGCGTACCCACTGCTAGCATGCCTTGCAGAGGCTACGCTTTGGTTGGCAGCCAGGCGGACATCATGGAGATCCAGCAAGCCCAGGCCACGCCCAGGCCTCTGTGGTACATCTGTTCAGGTGAGTGTTGCCATTGAGATGGAGTAGAGGTACACCAGCAACGGTGGTGTATACATGTGCTAAATATTTTGCAAGATTTTCTCTATGAATAAACATGATTATGATACTATTTCATACACTGCGTGACATACTTCTTCGCAGAATCATGATACCGTCTGAGTGCTCTGCGTGTGTTTGTGTTTGCATGTGCAGGGATGGGCACGCAGTGGGCAGGGATGGGCCGCAGTCTGATGCAGCTGCAGGAGTTCCGGGAGTCCATCCTGCGCTCGGACGTGGCCCTGCAGGACACAGGCCTGTGCGTGTCCAAGCTCCTGATGGAGGCGGATGAGTCCACGTTTGAGGACACCGTGCACGCCTTCGTAGGGCTCGCAGCCATCCAGGTTAGGAGCGGCACAGGGCAGAGTGGGGTGGGATGACAGGGAAGGACATTTGCAGGTAGTATATAAGCTCATACATTTACCAGCCTCGGTTCTGCAGAGGGGCTAATACCCTCAGTTTGTATTTTTTCTCAGAAACGTTTTGGGGAAAAAATCCTTCATTGTACCGTATGTGAAGAATGCAATAATCCCTTAGTTGATTCTGGGTGGTCGATTAGATAGAGTGAGAAAACATGGAGTGAGAGTGCTGAAGTGTGGATCTGGGAGCCTAAACATTGCATGGTCCTGTTACGATGAGGTTATGACTGCTGTAAAGACGTTTCTGCATTAAGGGCTGGAGATGTTCAAAGAGAGTGCTGTCTGCTCCCCAGATCGCTCAGATTGACATGCTTGACAAGATGGGGCTGCAGCCAGATGGCATTGTGGGACACTCAGTGGGAGAGCTAGCGTGCGGATATGCCGACGGATCTCTAAGCCACGGCGAGGCAATTCTGGCCGCCTACTGGAGAGGGAAGAGTATCAAGGAGGCCAACCTCCCTCCTGGGGGCATGGCTGCTGTTGGTAAGACGCAGTCTCAGATTTCAAGCTCTAGTTGTGCAGGATGGTGGCACAATTGAAGGGTTTTTTAATAAAGCTCTAGCAGTGTGCTATCTAGAATAACAAACTCATAAATGTCAGTATCTGTAGGAATCTTTCAGAACAAAACAGATTGCAAGCTCTTACATGGAAAAAGTCTAGAATTTCTCATTCTTTTAAAACGTTTCAAAGCAATTTATTTCTTTTATAGTGTATATGTGGCAAGGGGTTGTGGGATTATATGACAATCCTAGCAGCCATATTAATAAAGCTGATACCCCAGATTTTTTAAAGTAGATCCTTAACCCAACTATAGGTACAAAACAGGCTAGATGGGCCCAACGACCTCCTCTTGTTTGTAACCTCTGAAGCTGGGATTAGAAGCAAAAGAGAAACATTTAAAAAATTTTTAAAATATTGGTGACCTTCAAAATACCCCAGATGAAAACAAAAAGTAAACCTGGGGCAAAAAAGCTTGGTGTGATGAGTTAGAATAAGATGTGTTGGTATGTAGACCGTGTTGGTGTGTTTCACTGCAGGGCTGACGTGGGAGGAGTGTAAAGCACAGTGCCCTCAGGGGGTAGTCCCTGCCTGCCATAATGCAGAAGACACTGTTACCATCTCTGGACCACAGGTAACAACAGCACGCCCCCATAATCAGCGGCTCCCGAAAGGCTCAGTTGTACACTACTCCAAATGCAATACACATTGTTATTAGAAAATGTGAAATCTAAAATGTGTATTTGAAGGAAAAAATGTATAATTGTTGTCCTTGGGTTTTAATGCTTCTTTTAGGTTTTATTCATTCAGCATTGTGACTCCAGTACACAAAGATTACGTAACTACACATACAAATCGCTCTGACCTCATATATTCAGGGAGTTATTACAGAAAATAAGCTTTAGTTTGACAAAGTGTGTATGTCTGTTGGATAAAAATGGATGGCAGATCTGAGCTTTTTCAGTGCAAATAACTTACATAGAAATGTATAATGCTTATGCATTATACATATCCACATTATACATTATGCATAATGTACTTATGGTTTTCATGACTTAAATGGGATTTGGGGTCCTTAATGTGAAGTGGTTTGCTGAGTTCTCTGGGCTTTGCCTTTGGTTTGAGCAGGAGGAGGTGAGCACGTTTGTGGCCCAGCTGAAGGAGAGTGGAGTGTTTGCCAAAGAGGTGCGCAGCGCTGGAGTGGCCTTTCACTCCTATTACATGGCCGCCATCGCGCCTTCCCTGCTCGAGGCGCTCAAGAAGGTAAGAGGTGACCGTGCTGAGGGAACACGCTAACGTACAGTAGGGTGATTCGTGGTTCAGTTTGTTTCATGTCAACACCACAGAGGGCGTGCCAGCTATAGGACATCAGCCAAACATAGCTTTGGCAAAACAGATATCTTTCCAATTTTACTTAAGAATTTATGATGTTCATAAAATGTACACTGTTCAGTTTGATTAAGAAAATATATCATGGTTTTATATAAAATATCATAGGTATAATAGATTACCCATACTACAATGCTGTTTTTTGTTACTGTTGATCTTGCATTGGAGTCAGGCCTTAACCCTATAACTGTTAGACACAAATATTAAAAATCCTCAAGGGCATTGACAAAGTCAACCCAGCATATAAGTGCGTTTAAAACCTAGAATGCTTAATATGGCTGGATAAGATCCTTGGATCAATTAACCACTAACTTCCAAACAGACTAGATGGGCCAAATGCCCTCATCTCGTTTGTAACTGTTCCTATGTTCTTATCTGTGAAAGTACTCCTCTGAGACACAAAGTAACTGCAGGTTCAAGTTGCCGGCACTTAACCGCAGACTTGATAAGTAAAGGTGTCGTTACAGTATTTTTAGACTATGACAAAGGCGTCTCAGCGGCCAGTTGGATAAGGACTAGTTCCTGAGGTCTGTGGGCTGACTCTAAACCTGGAGAAGTTTTAGAGGCTTTACCAAAGCTTGACCTCCTCCCCTCCCCTCCTCCCCATGCAGGTGATCGTGGACCCCAAGCCTCGCACCCCCCGCTGGATCAGCACCTCCATCCCCCAGCAGGACTGGGGTAGCCCCCTGGCCCAGTACTCCTCTGCCGAGTACCATGTCAACAACCTGGTGAGCCCCGTGCTCTTCCAGGAAGGCCTGAGCCTCGTGCCGGACAACGCTGTGGTCGTGGAGATTGCCCCACATGCCCTGCTGCAGGTGAGACCCGTACACACTCTTGTAGATATGAGACGGCTGACCCTCCCATCATTGAAATACAAAATGGTTCATCCTGCGCTAGCCTATCTGAGTGCGGCGTGCAGAGTGCTGTGGTCTGAAGCACTGGGCTGAATCCAGGTGTGGACCAAGACTTTAGATGTTATCACTGACATGTCAGAAAACTATGTGATAAATTAATATAACTGTGTATAAAAATAATTTCAGCATATTTTGTTTGCTGTTGTGTTAAAGTTATAACCTGAATTGTTCACTCTTTTCTGTTTGATTCTTAAAGTTATGTGATTGAAACTGAGAGACGATATTGTAATATAGCACTGGAGTAAACTTTTCAGATTTAATTGTGAATCTCATCTTATTCATATTAACAAAGCATATCTCTGCCCTCCTATTTCCTTCATTAATGTTAAGAAACAGCAAAGCCATTAACAAGGCTTCAAGGAGGACATGTTTCTTTGTGTTGCTAATGAAGTTATTTACAGTGTTTTCAATGTCCTGTGAAACAGAATCTCCATGAATATGATTCACCCAGATTAATTTTATTATTCTTAGCGGAGCGTATCATTATTTTTCTAGAAGCTTTGCATTGATAGTGTTTTTTTGCGGAGTTTTGTTCCTGATCTCCAATTAAAAATCAATCCATTTCTAAAATAATTATATATCCCGTGTTCAGTTTGCTCGTTGGTAGTGGTCTTGTGCAGGCACCATTTAAGATCAAACGTCAGTTAATTATGATTCTGATTTCATTAAACAACAAATAAATTGACTCATTAACCAACAGTGAGATCACGTTGGCTGCAGAGTCTGGGACAAGACATAACAGATATGTAACAATAAGTGAGTGGAATGCTGTGGTAGTCTCCACAGGAATAAAGTAAAATGCGATTACAATAATAACAATAATATGCTCAAAAATATTGGGAGTGCCTGAGAACACAGAGTTGGAGTCAATGTCATGCAGAGGCCAGACAGTCACTATGCAAGCCACATGAGTCTGGTTCCTGCCACAGCTGGTCAGAAATGGGAATGTTCTGGCTGACCTCTCACTGGCTCTCCCTGCAGGCCATCCTGAAGAGGAGCCTGAAGCCCACCTGCTCCATCTTGCCCTTGATGAAGAGAGGTCACGCCAACAACCTGGAGTTCTTCCTCACGCACATCGGCAAGATCTACATGAATGGGTAAATGTGCCCCATGAATTCAGGGGCAGTTAGACTCTGGGTGTGTGATAAGAGAATCACTTTCCTCGTGTGTTCCAGAGTGTCCGCAGCCATAGCCTTTAGGTCTAGTAAGGGGAATGTCTGGAGGATTAATCAGAAATCAGTACAATTTACAGTACAGTATGTACATTTCTGTTGTTCATTTACAGTTTATTCTAGCTAGACACATAGCCACTCGGATATCTTAATTATAGACTGTTTTTGAAACTGGGTAAGAGTGTACAACAATAGTCTGTGCTATTTACCTACTTATTATTTATGTGCCTACTCTGCTTGCCCTACATAATTTGCTGCACTAATAGTTGCCAACTCTGCCAGTTTTGGGATGTCCTCTGAGTGCGTTTCTATGCCCTCCAGGATCAACGTGGACAGTAACAAGCTGTACCCTCCTGTGGAGTATCCTGTCCCCACGGGAACCCCACTGATCTCCCCCCACATTGTTTGGGACCACTCACAGGTCTGGGACGTCCCGAGTGTTGAAGACTTCCCCACTGGCTCCGGTGGCTCCACCTCAGCCACAGTCTATAACATTGGTGAGAACCAAATACTTTTTTGAATACTTAGATGACAATTTACTTTTCACTGAAACAAAACTCACACATCTGAATGTTGTATAGGCAAAAACATGCAAAACAGCAGAAATCGAGGTGTATAAAAAGAATACTGTGTTCCTGTTAGTATAGATAATGTGGACTACAAATTAAAATCAATTGTGCATGAGCCAAAATGTAATTTTATCAGCCTCAAAAACGAATTATTCCTGCACAACTACACCACCTAGCAAATACAAAAAGGGTCACTTCTTTGTTTGCTTCCTGCTCCCCCCTCTGCCGAAGGTCTGGTTTAGACTGGCTCAGCAACCCCTCACAAGTCCATGCGTCAGTACCTAGGGTGTGGTAATTGCTTCATGTCTGAACGGCCAGTGTGTTCTTAAATTGTTGTTAATTGGTCCCTGCCCCACTGTCTACATTAGAAAACTTGAAGTTGAAAACTGGGGAGAGACATACATTTACACAATCTTGGCCACTTATACAACTTAATTAATCACAGCCTGTTCCTCCTTCAATGGTTTGCATTCTGTGACACCTGTTTTTGAGTGACATTTGTGTTGAGTTTGTTTTCAATAAGTAAAAGGTCAACGTATTCCTGACGCAGTGACGGTGTACTATGGATCACTGTGTTCTAAAACAAATTAGGAAACTTGCCAGGTCTCCTCTCATTTGATGTTTTTAATTACTTATCGCTCACAGAACCTGAAAAACTGATCAAGACTACATAAGAATGTTAAAATATTATTCTCTTGTTCTCTCCTTTGTAGACATGAGCCCTGAATCCCCAGACTACTACATGACTGGGCACTGCATTGATGGGCGCGTTCTGTACCCAGCCACTGGGTACCTGGTGCTGGCCTGGCGGACGCTGATGCGCAGCCTGGGGTCAGTGATGGAGCAGACCCCCGTGATCTTCGAGGATGTCACCATTCACAGGGCCACCATCCTACCCAAGACAGGTGAGAGACTGCCCTGTACGGTCACCTGAGCCAGAGTCTGACCTCAGATATGAGAGAGCACGAGGGCAAGCCTCATGCTTACAGACATGGCTTACAGAAGAGAGACCAGCAGGTGACAGAGCGAGTCCTGTGGTGAATGGGGAGAGAGTGAATACACTATCTGAAACAGAGAGATTAAGAGATCTCCTCTGACTATTAAATCAAATGAGACAGAAAAAACAAACAAACATGTGAGAGGTCTGTTTTCCTCCCAACACTCTTACATACAGTCCTGAAACAAGTACCATATACATAACTTACCTAGAACGTACTAGGACTAGAGTACTGTAATGTTTCATAGCCGTTCAGGGACGCCAAATATGTAATCATAGTGGCTCTCTTAAGGCACCAGTTCTGTAGGGTTTGGGCATTTACTGAGACAATTATTAATTGTAGCAGTAAATCACAAAGTTGATTCTTTTGATGGCTTTAGAATCCAACCATGCGACATAACTCAAACAACGCACACACACAGGTACTAATACACGAGGATACATTTATTAATACATAGAATATGCATATAAACCTAACAGATCTTATCGTGAGGGTTATCAGAATACAAAAGGTATATATTCAATCAGTTACGAAGAGTTACACATCAAGAGGACATACGTTCAGTATATCATTCATTAAGACCGTTTCATAAATGAACTTGGTTATAACTTCTACATTAGATACTCAAAACAAGTACAGAACTCTTAGGAATTAAATTGATATCAACTGGTTGGGATAACAGTTGAATTCTCGAGCTGTAATGCATTGAAGTTGAATACTCATCCAATCTCTGGGGATTCAGATCTCCTGCGGGCACAAAGAAACAGTTGCAGGCTGTTGCTGTCCAATCCGCGCTCTCTGGCTCCGTGCCAGGCTGTGCTGTGCGGCTTGCGACGGTGCGCTGCTGATGCTCACTGACCGGCTAGTTAGTGTTGGCTTTAACTAGCAAAGTTTGTGCACAGGAGAAAAGATGACTGTGGGTCCCAGCAAGTCAGGAAGAGGACCGGTTCGTTCCTGATGAAGAGCTAGTTCTGAATAGTGATTCAGCTTTCCACAGTTCCGACCTGTTCACGAGGCCTGCTGCTGGTGCTAACCTCGGGTGGATCCTCGGGTTACTCTCTGGCAACCTCCGCTCTAGACTCTTAGAACAAAGGAAAGTTCTGGCACTCGGACACACTGGCCGTTCCGTGGTTGTCCGGGCTGAGTCTCAGGATGGACAGGAGGCGCGCTGCGAGAATGTCCTGCCCTTGGGAGCCTTCTGCTCCTGGGCTGTCCTGCCCTGGAATTCTCCTTTGAATTCCCTTTAGAAAAGTCCACAGAAGTCCACTCCTGAATCTTACTGAATCTCCCGAATCTGAATCTCTCAGGCTCTCTGTGTTGCCTGTTTTTACCTGGAGGAACTTCAGCTCATTCATTGGCTGAAAGTTCCATGGGCATCAGAGTCCCACGTGGGTTACTCGGCCCTACCAGTCCCTGATTGGTTGATCAAGGTGAGATATGAGTCACTTAGTCCTGACACTTAGTAATGCAGTCCAGATGTCCAACTGGCACTCCCTAGACAGATAGGCGCCAGTGGATGACCATTGATCATGATAGCCAGACTTAGCTAAGTGCATCCCCCTTTGGGAGCTGTCCTAGGACCTTAAATCACCCTGCATGAATAGTCTCTCTGTGGCTGCACCACAGAGATGAACAGAGAAATGGGGCCTCATTTGGGAAGGCTCAGAACACTTAATTCTTTCTTATTAATAAGCCTCGCCGCTACAGTACAAACAGTCAATTTCTTGAATCACAGATTGTTGCTCTGCATTCTTGGGAAAAGGGGGACCTCTCAAAACCTTTTTAAAGGAAACATTTGAATGGGCACTTCAGGAACGTCCTGCATTCTTTATTTGTGTGACCTCAGTGTTGGTTCCCTCGGGAATTCTAATCACCATGCTGTGATGTTTTGGTTTCCTCAGGCACAGTGCAGCTGGAAGTTCGCCTCATGCCTGCCTCCAACAAGTTTGAGGTGTCTGAGAATGGCAACCTGGCAGTCAGTGGTAAGCAAACAGATTTTTTCTATATTGCCGTTGGTGTTATAACAATTTGTTATTGGTGTTCAAATTAAAACTGGATTCATTTTACCCGATGTTGTGTGGGTTGTCTCTGATGATGAAGTAAAATCATGCTTCATGTTCAGCACTGAACCAGCACATTGGTTTGCAAGAATTTGTATTTTTGGAAGACTCTTTTATAAATGGGGCAGGTCAGTAGTACACCCGCAAAGCCTTCCTGACAGTAACAGTATCAGTTAAAATCTGTATTCAGTCTTGTATTACTAGAGAAGGGCAATTAAATCAAATGTTTAGTGTGAGTACATCCTCAGCCACTGTTATCTGAGGAAATATCCTGTTACTTATGTATTGAGTGGCATTAAAAATGCAATTGGAACCAATAGCATCTATTACATATATAGTGCACCTTAGTAACTAACTAAAATTAACATTTGTGCTTATGTCTAAATCAAAATGCTTATGTGTAACTCCTGCAAGCTCTGTGTCAGGGATGGACAACTAGCCCTTGAGCACTAGTGGGTCCTTTGGATTTGACTACATCTTCAATTACCGTATTTGGAAATGAAGTCAAATCACCTGTTTTATTTCTGCCTTAGGTGCTAATTGACAAATATGCATGAAACTTGCAGAAATCAGGCCTAGCGGACTGGAGTTGCCGTGTGCATTATGCCTCATACTTCACCGTTCATTCTGTTCTAAGTTTAAGGGAATGCAAAGAGCAAAAAGAAACTGTTGAAATAATTCAGGGTTTCTCGTATTCTGTACAGGAAAGGTATTGAGAGATTTCCTTTTTTGTGCACTGTGTACTCTGGCATCCTTGTCTAAGGCTCTTGTTGTGCCATCTCTTTTCCCAGGCAAAGTGAGTCTCCTGGAGGAGAAAGCCTTGAACGCCTTCCGATCCCAGATGGCTACGCCCTATGAAGTAGGAGAGAGCGACCCCAAGCTACGGCTGACAGCGAGCGACATCTACAAAGAGCTGCGCCTGCGGGGCTACGATTATGGCAAAACGTTCCAGGGCATTCTGGAGTCCAATAACTCTGGTAAGATCTGAGGTCACACCGAGCGCAGCTACCATGCAGTGAGAGATCAGTCACTGCCAGCACTGTTGCAATATTCTGTGGTGCAGTGCTTGTCTGCGAGCCAGATCGATGAAAACTGTTGTATCAGTCTTGAAATCAGAAGTGGGGACATGATGCATTGTTATACAGATACCTTTCCTGGCAGTGTTAATACTTATGTCAGGAGATAATTAACCAAATGATAAATCTCTGACAGTAATTTCATTAATATCCCTGTTCAGTTAAATCAACAAGCCTTAGTTTTAATGCTACTGTACAATCATATGTAATGTTCATATCCCGTTGTCTTTTATCGGGACTTGCTGATCTTGTGACAAAAACGTCATTGGCATTTGTCTCTATGGTGCAGGGGACAGTGGAAAGCTGCAGTGGGCTGGGAACTGGGTGACGTTTCTCGACACCATGCTGCAGATGATTGTGGTGGGACTGTGTGGGCGCAGCCTGCGCCTCCCCACGCGTATCCGCTCGGTGTGTGTGGATCCTGTACTGCACGAGGAAAGAGTGAGGGACTATGGAGAGGACAAGAAAGGCAAGTCCATGCCATGTGGGTTCAGATGTTCAAAAATGTATGCAAATTTGTGATCCCTGTCCAAAGATGTGCTTTGGACCATTCAGTGGATGCTTGTACACTTTAATGGACAAGCGATGTTTATTGCTTTATCTAATGCTTAACTGTAACACATGCTATAGACGTTTGATATATTGGAAGAATTTCACTTGTAGAAAAGCACTTTAAGAGTTTTAGGAAAGCACTGACGGAGTTGTTAAGTAAATATGAAGAGTGCATAAAGGCCAGAAGAGTAAATTGTGATCAATAGGTGTTACTATTCCATTGCAGTGAATGAACCCCACAGTTTCTGTCCATGTTTCATCATCTCCTTCCTTCCCTTTTCTTCACAGCTGTGGATGTCACTGTTAACCGCTGCCTGGACAACATTGTGGCAGGTGGAGTCCAGATCTGTGGCCTCCATGCCACAGTGGCACCTCGTCGCCAACAGCAACACAGCCCCCCAATCCTGGAGGAGTTTGGCTTCGTGCCATACGTGGAGACAGAGTGCCTTAGGGATAGCCAGAAGCTCAGTGAAGAGCTGCAGCGCTGCAGGGGTGAGGAAAGCCTGAGATATCTATAGCATTGGGGTGGGAAACAGACTTTATTCATCCATGCTTAGTGCGTTTGTCCATAGCACTGGGAGTGGGATCTTTGCTCTGCATAGAGCATATCCAGGCCAGGGCCAATGCTGTTGCTTCTGTGACACAGGGCTGATCCAGAGGCTGCAGAGGAAGCTGGTGCAGCAGGGTGTGAAACTTTCCATCCCCGGGCTGGAGGACGTGGCAGAAGGTCAGCCTTCAGACTTGGAGTCGGACAAGGGGCTCCTGCGCCTGCTCTCGGTGCTTTGTGGGCTGGAGCTGAACGGAAACCTGCACTCCGAGCTGGAGCAGACGGTACAGAAGGAGAGGGAGTGCCTGCTCCAGGACCCCCTGCTCGGCGGATTGCTCGACTCTGCGGCCCTGCGCTACTGCCTGGACACGGTCCTGGAGAACTCCACTCCTGGCAAGCTCCGAGTGCTGGAGGTGGGGACCGCTTCTTCTCACGGATAGACTATGAAAGATCGTACAACTCAGACGAGGAGCAGTGTAATTTCCCAAGCAATGTTATTAAAATTGACCATTTAAATCCTAAATCTCTGGTGACACTAAGAATCTTGTGCTTTCTAGAAGTGATGTTTTGCATTGTTCTGCTCTTTTCACTCAAAGTGAAAGGCGACTCAACCTTCCTTCTTTGTGCAGAAAGACAGTTCTTTGATGGTCTTCAGTTGCACATCTGCCATTCTGTTTCAAGCCTATGTTTATCCTGAATGGTCCTCGGAGCAGACTTTTAGCTTTATACTGTAGGTATGTAGAGAGGGTCAAGTTAAGTTAATATGAAGTATGAACACTTCATATTGGCTGCTAGTGACAGTTTACCTCTTCACTTATTGTTATCATGTTTGAATGTGAAATACATGATAATGAATGATAAATTTGATGTCTTTTCACACAACCAAAACTTAATAACAGTTTAATGTTCTAATAATTGAAAAGGCTAGCAGAGGTTTTGACTAAATTGTGTAGACTAAAATATATAAAGCAACTTCTGGTTGCGTTATATCTTTTTTTCGGCAATGTTGTATTTTGTGAACAATTGAACGAAAACATATCCAACATGTTAAGATAAAATTCATATTCAGTTAAATCCTGCAGGGATCAGCAAAATCAACTTTAAAAAGCAACTTCAGTCTCCACATAGGAACTAGGACCAGATGACAAGCAGAAATTAAAATCAGATATACGTAAAACTGGACAGAAAATTGGAGGAGCTGTTCTCAAAGGGCTCTGGGATTTGGAAAACACTTCATAGCTGGGAACAACTGGGATTCTTGGATCTTTGACCTAAAGAGGCAGGTTGTTTCGGTGTTGTTCTTATATATGTGGTTGACTTCCTTCCTGCAGGCCCTGTGCAGTGATGGGCTGCTGTTTCCCCGGGCTGTTCCACTCCTGAACATCCAGCCCCTGCTGCAGCTGGACTACACTGCCAGCGACTCCACCTCCGACTTCCTGGCCTCTCATGCACCCTCACTGGAGGAGCTGGGGGTCTCAGTGGGCCAGTGGGACCCTCACAAGGGCCCGGCCCCTGGGAACATGGGTGGAATGGACCTGGTGCTCTGCAACTGCTGTGCCAGCCCCCCGCCCTGTCCCGCTGACATGGTGCATAACCTGGCCTCGGCCGCCAAGGAGAGAGGATTTGTGCTGCTGCATGTCCTGCTGAAAGGAGACACACTGGGAGAAACCGTTTCCTTCCTCACCACCCAGAACAGCCAGCAGGGTCTGTTGTCACAGGTACAGCACCATTGCTATCCTCTTGACTGTCCTACATAGTCCAAAATCCAGCCAGGACACAGTCTGTGTGTTATGAAGGCTGGCACAGCTGTTTCAATATACTAGGAATCACTGTTGGATTTGTTTTAAATTTTTCTTCATTGTGCTACTTAAAAAATGTTGAATACTGCAACAGAATGTGGGCATATTTTGGGCCCAGTAAACAAGTGTTTACTGACAAGTGACAAGTGTAAGTTGCCTAGATGTTAAGAGTATCACTAGAAAGTTATAGTTGCTTATAGCTAAGGTATGGTCCAGTAATAAAGGTTTAGAGAAGGATTGGGAAAACTTTCTTAAACATGAAATTACTCATATAACGATTAATTAATTTTAAAATTAATTAACAATTAGAATTATGTATTAAAAATGGTTTATTTTACAATCAGTAGGGAGCCCTTATTCCTAATTACAGTTGAGCCAGTTTTAGGCTGGCCAGGTTTGTTCTGGGTATTTACCATGATGTCAGGGGTACGATTCCATGCCTTGAGGAAAGCACCACCCCTTTCTCGGGGTTATAAAACTGGCGTAGGCTGTGAATGAATCAAAATCAGATGGAGGCTGTTGATAACAGAAGTTATCCTCACAGGCGGAGTGGGAAGAGGTTCTCAGCCAGGCGTCGCTCAACACAGTTTTCATCAGGACGTCCTTCTATGGCTCCGCCCTCTTCCTGTGTCGTCGGCAGACCCCCACAAAGGCGCCCATTTTCCTGTCAGTTGACGGGACAGACTACCAGTGGGTGGAGAGTCTGAAGGTGAGACTTTGGGGGGACATAAAGACACTGCTGATGCTGTGAAGCTGTATCGTCTGGTATTGTATTGTACAGTACTCCAGTACTTCTTAAAGTGCAAGCAGAGAATAATGGCGAAATAACAATTTGATGTTTATCTTTTATCTGGATTCCATAAATAGCTGTTCTAGAGATATGCTGTTTAATACTTGTATTGGTACCCAACCATATAAGATGTTTCAGGAAATTCAAAATTTTTAGGTAATTTAACTGAAACTGAAAAATCTGGGGGTAGGTCAAATCCTAATATCACCCATTTCAGCCCACCCACTGTACATAAAAATATTGCACTTCCAGTTGTTTTTGCTTTTCATTTTGCATCCCTGACTCACCTATCATTAAAAAGGCTGTTTTAATGATAGCCTGATTAGCCTAATCCAGTAAAACTCATTGCGCAAATTATACAGTACCTCCACCCTGCCTTAATTAGGGTTTGACCAAACTACTGAAAGGGTAAATTTTGACCTGTAAAATCCCTCTTCTTTAAAATTAAACAAATGCAAATTGTTGAGCTAACGGTATTTGGGTAAACTCTCAGATTCTGTGCAGGGTTCTGATACTTTTCTCCCCTTTTCTCCCTCTCTCAGTCCACCTTAGCTGAGCCATCGGACAGTCCTGTCTGGCTCACTGCAGAGACGGGAAACAAGGGGGTTGTTGGCATGGTGAACTGCCTGAGACAGGAGCCAGGAGGCCAGCGGATACGGTGAGGGCACTTTATCTCCTGAGTGGATATGTACAAAATAGGATCTACTACTACTATTGTAGGATCTACTACTACACTTCCTGTGTGGTGTGCTTCAGCTTGTGAAGCCATTTACATTATGGCAATATAATATATCTACAGATAATATATCTTAAAATTTGATTTCATTGCATAGGTTATGAATCTCTATGTTCCAAATCCATAACCACTGTAAATTCAAATGTTTTGTAAAACCTCTTTTTCCCAGCCATGTTGTTAAAGTTGACACCCTGACCTCGTTCAAGAGGAGGCACTCTGAGATCCTTAGATCAATTATCTACTGGCAAGCAAACAAGCTCCAAGCTATAAGGACCAAAAAGCCTCCTCACATTTGTAACCCTTCTGATGCATTTGTGTTCTTCGCAGACCAAGATCCTACAGACTTACCTACCTGGTAGCTGATGTCATGTGTGTGCCCTTATACCCACTAGGTGTGCATTTGTATCAAACCTGGACGCTTCCTCAGCTGCCCCCGTGCTCTGCCCCACCCACAAAGATATGCAGGTCATACTTCAGCGAGACCTCACCATGAATGTCTATCGGGACGGACAGTGGGGGACTTTCAGGCATAATCTCATTCAGCAAGGTGAGCCTTGTAGCTCCAAACACAATCATTCTGGGCTGATGGCCCTAGATATTATCAGTGAGCAGTAGTATGTCTCCTTCTTAATTAGAGATGGAGAACTTCTTATCCAGTGAGCCAAACTACCTGTCACTGCCACATTGTTTCACTCAGTCAGATGATTTCTTGATGTCTCCGTGTGTCCCCCTCCAGATCTCAGTGAGGAGTGGACGGAGCAGGCTTATGTTAATGTGCTAACTCGAGGAGACCTGTCCTCGCTGCGCTGGATTGTCTCACCGCTGCGCCACTTTGCACCCACCAACCCCAATGTCCAGCTCTGTCGTGTCTACTATGCCTCGCTCAACTTCCGAGACATCATGCTGGCCACCGGCAAGCTACCTCCCGATGCCATCCCAGGTAAATCCTGTACATTCCCTGCTTGAGTGCGAAAGAACAGCAAAGGCTATTTTGATACTGTGAGAACGTCAGTGTCCTCATTATCCTTGCATCTTTTTCTCAGATGTAACACAAACTTATATATGTACTGTATAGACAGTGGGAATGTGTTAGATAGCTTAATGATAGTTTAGCATTTGAAAAAAGGTTATTGAAAGCCCTTAACACCTAGACAAATCCTACAATTTGAGCAAAATTAAAAAAGATTGCTAGCAAGGAGAAAGCCTACGTTCCTGTTGTGACACTGCCTTGACATTCCGCTGCTTGCTTGCAGGGGACCTGGCTTTGCAGCAGTGCATGCTGGGAATGGAATTCTCAGGACGTGACCCCAGCGGGAGGCGGGTGATGGGGCTGCTGCCAGCCAAAGGCCTTGCCACCTGCGTGGATGCAGACAAGCGCTTCCTGTGGGAAGTGCCCTCCAGCTGGTGTGTAATCAGAGTCACTACACTTTAGAGAGGCGGAGTGGTGGAAGCAGACTGCTAAAGAGGGCATGAATAGAACAGAGGAGCATTGGGAAATGTGTGAGATGACCTGTGTTATTTACGTATGTGGAATGACAATAACACTGCTTTACAGGTGCTTTACAAGCTTCAATTAAACACTGATTAAGGAATGCAAAACATTTACATTATATGGAATCCTTTTACTATGAAGCTACTGTATGTCATAAAATACCATGAATTCTTTTTTAAAACTTATTCAATGGAGAATGAGCCTATTAGTTTGTACTCCAGGGGGATTGAAGTGGTCTCTGGCTGGACGTTTGCAAGAGCTGGAGTAAAACGGGACGGACGTCTGTTGTGTTGGTGTGAGAGCCCAGCAGGTGACTATTCTGTGCCCCGCAGGTCTCTGGAGGAGGCAGCCTCGGTGCCGGTTGTTTATGCCACAGCCTACTACGCCCTGGTGGTCCGCGGGCGGCTGCGCAGCGGGGAGAGCGTGCTCGTTCATTCCGGCTCGGGGGGCGTGGGCCAGGCGGCCATTGCAATCGCGTTGAGCCAGCGGTGCAGGGTCTTCACCACTGTGGGTGAGTCAGCGGGCGCTGTCGGCTGCCCTCCGTGCGCACAAGGTGCTCAATGAGACGTCCCCTAAAGAAGCTGTTTAAAGAGAGTAGTTTCATTGCAATGGCATTTGACGTCTGGCTTCAACAAAAAGGTGAAGGAAGTGGTAGGTTTTCCATTAGCAAACAAAGAACCAGCTAAGCACAGGGCCTCAACAGCAAAAGGAAGACAATGATATGTGGATGCATACAGAAATTAGCAAAAAGCAACATTTTTTAAGCACAAAGCTCTTCTTTGAGTAGCATCATGGGTAGCCTCTATCTTTCACGGATATATCTATATCTTTGTTGTGGTCAAGTAACGTCTTGTTGAGGATAATTTTGTTTACTTACAACAATAGGTTAGCTAATAAGTTTGTAAGCTAGTATAGTAATGTAGCTGTTAGATAGCTAGGAGGGGGTGGGCTTTTTAACGTTTCAGCTCTTGCAGCGGTGTGTGTCTCTGCCTTGTGCGGGTTGTGTAAATGAGCGATGACAGTATTTTGGATTTGTGCCTCAACAGGCTCAGCAGAGAAGCGGGCTTATCTGCAGGAGCGCTTTCCTCAGCTGGGGCCAGACTGCTTCGCCAACTCCAGAGACGCCTCCTTCGAGCAGCACGTGCTGCAGCACACACAGGGCAGGGGTGAGTTCGGACAGGTCATTCCTCACACAGAAGGGAATAATATGTGTTGTTTTAGAAGAACAACAAAATCAACTCAAAATCTGTTCAAATCACATTTTAATTAGGCCATGTTTCACAAATTTCAGAACTTTGAACATTTCTGAGAATTATGTAACATGATTTCATTAGAAACTGAGTTTTTCAAGAAATTAAACGAAAGTTAAAGAAGAAAATAATACAAACAACGGTATTATAGTATTAACAATAACAATTCCCTTCCTAATTTCTAAGGTAAAAACGTTGTTCATACTTCCTCTGACAGCACCAAACAATCAAGAATGTAGGTGTTGGAGAGGGGTTGCAAGAAATTGAAAATTTACAAGAGACAGTAAATTCTGGTAAAATTTCACAGTTATGAGTTTTCAGAATATGGAGTAATTAACAATGTAACTATAACACATACAAATAACATTTTTGCTGAGTAGTCTCAGCAGTGAATCCTCTGGAGGAGTTTTTGATAAGGGGTTTCACGGCAACAGATTTTTTTCCCCATCATTAGCACTCGCTCTACAGATATAACGGTGCAGTGCATCGGTGCTGTGACTGAAGCCATGCCTGTTTTACTGTCACAGGCGTGGACGTGGTGCTGAACTCTCTGGCAGAAGAGAAGCTACAAGCCAGCCTGCGCTGCCTCGCCCGACATGGCAGATTCCTGGAGATCGGGAAATACGACCTGTCCAACAACACCCCTCTTGGTGAGCACAGCTGACATAGCGGTTGATAAGAAGTAATGGTAATAAACCTGCAGATTATTCTGGCCTTCTCAAGAAGCTTAGAACACTGACTTAATTTCCAGCGAGAACACTATTTGGTAACAGTGTTTTCAATTGCACTTTAGAAGCTAATTCACCTACCAAAAGTAAAGTAACTGACTACCTTACAGGACATTTGGAACCCTACAGCAAGATCTGAATTCACTTCTTAAATTTTAGTGAGAATCCAGTACAGAATATCATTACTCTATAAGAAACACTGTATTGTTTCTCCTCGGAATGACTTCTCTTACTGTACTTTGTGTGCATGCTGCACTGCAGCTGGGCATTAGAGCACCCCCTTGAGGAGAATATGCAGTATGGATACTACCAGAAGCAAAACACTGAAAACACCTATCAAAAACAAAATCTTTCCCCATCCTCCCCCAGTAGACTTCCATACTACAGGGCTAAAGTTGCACAGGGTTCAGACACTACCGAACTGGTTCCGTGGGTCAGCTTTTATGCATCGTCATTGCTGTATTTGGGGCAGGCATGGCTCTGTTCCTGAAAAACGTGGCGTTCCACGGCATCCTGTTGGACGCGCTGTTTGAGGAGGGCAACCGTGAATGGGAGGAGGTGTCCCAGCTGCTGCAGGAGGGCATCGGGGCCGGGGTGGTGCAGCCCCTGCGCACCACTGTCTTCGAGAGGAACCAGGTGGAGGAGGCCTTCCGCTACATGGCCCAGGGCAAGCACATTGGCAAGGTCCTGCTGCAGGTCAGTCCAAGCCCCTTTCTCATTCCCTTAGCCTTGTAACCTGCTGTGCTTGCAGACACATTTAAACTCTTCAACAGCACAGACTCGGAAACCACCATCTCTTGATTTCTAGACATTGTGGTTTTTATTTAAAACTATTGCTTAAGACTGAATGTCCTAAAACTAAAGAACTCAGTTGCTCCTGTAGCAGATTAAAAATATGAACTATATCTTACCCTTATGTAAGATTTTGTGCTGGTCATTAACAACATCTGAGCAGCGTATATACATAGTACAGTACAGGTCTTGACTGCTACGTGTCATGGTTAAATAATACGGCCCTGCAGGTTGGATATCCTTTTGGTCTAAAAATCTTGGAGAAAACTCAGGTGTGTGCAAGAAATGATCTAGCAGGGAAAATGATTTAATGTGTTAAAGATGAAAACCTGTTTTCGTACAGTGCTTGGTTGCTCACGGTTCTTGTTGTGTTGTCAGGTGCGCGCTGAAGAAAACGGGCCTGGTGTAGACTCCGCTCCCCTCTCCCTCCCAGCCATCTGCCGCACATCCTGCCCCGCCTCTCATTCTTACATCATCACTGGTGGGCTGGGCGGCTTTGGTCTGGAGCTTGCTCATTGGCTGACTGAGCGGGGAGCACGCAAACTGGTGCTGACATCACGATCTGGAATCCGCAATGGTAAGCGTATCTTTTAATCACTAAATAACTTTCCACCATAAGTTCTTTAATTTTTGCATGTTAATCATGTAATCCTACAAATAGTAGGAGAATGGCACCAATTAGAGGAGGTTAACACACTGGCTAGGCTCTGAGAGATTGTTGTCTGTATCGTGAAATCTGTGTGCACAGAGCAGGGTAAGAAGAGTTCTGGTTTTACTTTTCTCAGGTTACCAGGCCAAGCGGGTGCGTGAGTGGCAGGGAATGGGCGTTCAGGTGCTGGTGTCCACCAGTGATGTGAGCACCCTGGAGGGGACTCAGCGCCTCATCGCAGAGGCTGCCAGGCTGGGACCCGTGGGTGGCATCTTCCATCTTGCCATGGTAAGTGGAGGTTTCAGTTCTCTCTGGATGATTTGTCGTTATGATGAACCTTTTCTAGCACTAGGTACAACTACCTCTGGGCTTAATCTACGTATTAATCCAACTCAGCTGCAAAGGCAGCACTCCTTGGTGGATTAATTTCTGCAGAAATCTGGCTTGTTGGTCAGGCTCTATGTTTTTTCCTTCCCTGTAGGTCCTAAAAGACGGCATGTTGGAGAACCTGACTCCCCATCACTTCCAAGACGTTAACAAACCAAAATACAATGGTACCATCCACCTGGACAGGTAAAAATTGAGTTCCATCCAAGCATCCAAGCATTTTTACCAAACTCACAATTTCTTTTGAATAGAATAGATTCTTAATGCTGCTGTTTACATATTTAGACTAAAACGTGTGGCATGTGTTGGCCTTTAACAGGGTGACCCGAGAGCAGTGCCCGGAGCTGAGCTACTTTGTGGTCTTCTCCTCGGTGAGCTCTGGGCGCGGGAACGCGGGGCAGAGCAACTACGGCTTTGCCAACTCCACCATGGAGCGGATCTGCGAGCAGCGGAGGCACGACGGGCTGCCCGGGCTGGCGGTGCAGTGGGGTGCCATCGGGGACGTGGGCGTGGTCCTGGAGACCATGGGCGGGAACGACGCTGTCATTGGCGGGACGCTGCCGCAGAGGATGAGCTCCTGCATGGAGGTGCTGGACCGCTTCCTGAACCAGCCCCACCCAGTGATGTCCAGCTTCGTGCTGGCGGAGAGGGCTGTGACGGCCAAGAGCGAGGGCGCTGGCCATAGGGACCTGGTGGAGGCCGTGGCACATATTCTGGGTAAGCGCCTCATCTCGTATTTCAGGGATGGCCAATTCCTAGCCATTAAAAATAACAAAATGAGTGGTTCTGTTGATGTGCAGAATTACCATTTGCTGCCATATTAGTCCAAATATAAGGTGACGTTTTTTTCAAGCAAATGTGTCTTTAAAATTAAAACTCCTTATTTATTCGGGGACAGTGCTGAAGTCAAGTCAAGGCTGTTGCAAAAAGGCGTATTTAGGGCTTCCAAGTGGCTCAGGCACTTGTGGTGCTGCCCCTGAGTGCAAGTTGAGATCTCTGATCAAAATATCACTGGGCTTTCTGTGCTGTCAGTGAGGGATGTGTTTCTCCTCCAATTAGAGCTGAAGCTCCTGCACCAGACTGCATAGGCTGTGACAAGTTAAAGAGGAATACTTGAAGCTGGGCGTGTTGAAGGAGTCAGCACCTCCTCGGTCTCCTTGCACATGACTGTAGGATTTGCTGCTGTGAGCTGAGACATGAAAGCACATCTAAATCATTGGGCAGATAACCTACTCTGAGGCAGATAACCTACTGGATCAGAAAACTGAGCAAATAATTTTTATTTTATTAGCAATTTTTTCCCATTTCATTAGTGAAGTCGTCTTATCTGTTTGCTATTGATAGTTTTTGTGGGTTTTTTTTTTCATTTCTCTTTATAAAAAGTACAGTCACCTTAAACCCAAGGTTGTTTTATATTGGGGCAAATGTGGTGTTTAATGATTTATGATTTCAAGATTAATATAAAACCTGCAGGACTGGGACTGGGGACAAAGGACATTCATAGCCACAGAGTAAAATATCATGGTTTGACATTGATTTTGATAGTCACATGAAGTATGATTTTCATGCCAACTTGATTCAAATAACTAATCAACTTTACTTTTTCATATCCCTGTCTCATGACATAAAATGTCAATACACCTTCTATAATTGTGTTTCAGTCCATTGAATACCAGATTCACTATTTGTTTCTGTTTGGAAAAGAATAAAACACATTTAAAATGTATCTACATTTATATTGATAATAAAAGTGGTTCCCCTTCCTTCAATACTATGTCTCCGCTTTACAGTATCATAAACTAAACCAATGAAAGTTAGAGGTACTATAAAAATTACACTTTTTAACACTTTGTATATTATGTTTCTCTACAATAAGTGTTTTTCAAAATCTGCTCCTGTACACCTTTAACCAAAAATATACTGCCACTCAAGAAATGAGGATGAATTATGCTGTCTTCATATGAAACTACACTCTATTGGAAAAACAGTAGGCAGTAACACTTCTTCCACTGCCAAATCTGCAAGTAGACTTTAGATGAAGTGCTTGATGGCATGTTTTCCTGTTGCAAACTCTAAAAGGCTAAAAAATATTTCTTATTTAACAGCACTGGAGACATCTCCTTTGGATGTCTTATCACACCATTCCTCATCCACTTGCACACACATAGAAAAGTATCCAGGATATCAAAACTTCTGAACCCTACTCCCTGGTCCTTAATTACAGTCAGCTTAAGCAACAGAATCTGGAGCACTTCATTCAATTTAAATGCAAATGCTGAGATGCCACTGCTGCTCTCTGACCTTATCCAAGGCTGTTTCCTGCCTCCATCATTCCAGTCTCTCAGAACTGTCACGCTTACTGAAATTGGCAAATGCCAGTCATGTTTCCAGTAATTTATCTCTCAAACGTAGAGCTCTGTAGCCAAGATCCAATACAAAACACAGTAACCTTTTGTATCTTTTTTTTCTGAGAATGGCAATTTGTTTTTTTGGAACACAGAGAAAAATGTATTATACTTAACAAAGCCTATCTATTCTATGTTTTTGTTGTGGGATATTTCTTATTCTTGAAACATCCCAAGTTATAGAACGTTACGGTTCTAGAACCTTTCAATTGTCCTTCAGTGACACTGAAAAGTGTCTTCAGAAAAAAGAAAGTTCACAAATACAGAATACAGAAAGTTCCATAACACTGGGGATGACCGAAATGAAGAAAGCTCAGTCTTTCTTCATGAATTGAAGAGTCAAAGAGCCCTGTTGGTTTCTAAGGCATGGCGCTGAGTGAGTGAAGAAGAACCCCAGTGCTCTACTCTTTTCCCTCTCACCATATCCTGTCCCCCCCGCAGGCGTGCGTGACGTGAGCAGTCTGAATGCGGATGCTTCGCTGGCAGACTTGGGCCTGGACTCGCTGATGGGTGTGGAGGTGCGACAGACCCTGGAGCGGGACTACGACATCGTCATGGCGATGAGGGAGATCCGCCAGCTGACCATCAACAAGCTGCGGGAGCTGTCCTGCAAACAGGGTGGTGCTGAGGGTGAGTGGAGAGCGCCGTAAGACCTAGGGCTAGAAGACTTAATAAAAGTGTCATGAAGGAGTTCCGCTTACTGTACACCATACTGTACAACCTAAGGTTTTGACGGTACTTCTATCTGGTCAGGGATACAGGAACCAGTTTGATCATGAGAGAACACACAGGAAAATGTACTTGTTGACTGAAATGCATTTACCTCACTGCTAGTGTGTTAGCAAAAAGCATTATAGCATAAATACAAATGATATAAGATGAAACCAAAATGATCAACTTTAGGGCTTGATTATAAAATATATACCCAGGCAATAGTGCAGATTTGTTTTTGCTGAACTTTGTCGCAATTGGATGTTGATTCTTTGTGCTGTTCACCAGTTACAGGAAGGAAGAAGATACAGGCTGAGGATGTAATACTAGGTTTAAGTTCACATAAGGCTAGAGAAACACAAGTACTGCATAATAATGACTAGAAAACATAAGAAAATGTTTTCAGGAAAATGAATCATGCCTCTGAGCTGAGCCTCTGTCCCCCGTGCAGAGTCTCGGCCCCTTCCTCTGAAGAAGTCTGGAGCAGGAGCCCTGACAGAGACAGACCTCAGTCTGCTGCTGGTGAACCCCGATGGCCCCACTGTCGCACGCCTTAACGAGGTGCAGAGCACCGAGCGCCCGCTCTTCCTGATTCACCCCATAGAGGGCTCCATCGCTGCTTTCCGCACCCTCACGGCCAAGCTCAGCGTGCCCTGCTATGGCCTGCAGTGTACCAAAGGTAGGCACGCCCCGGCCACTCTCCACTGTCCACTGACCACAGTGTCAAGTCAGTTAGGCGAAAGACATTACCTCCCGGTTTGTGTTGTACGCTGTCGCCCTGCTTCGCGGTCCGGTGAGAGACGGGTACTTGTATGAGGATTGGTAAAAGTGAAAAAATTAGCAGTTAACATTTTGATACCGACCTTCTTCCTCAGCTGCTCCCTTGGACAGCATCCAAAGCCTGGCCGCATACTATGTGGAGTGTGTGCGGCAGGTGCAGCCGGAAGGGCCCTACCGTATCGCTGGGTACTCTTTCGGTGCTTGCGTGGCCTTCGAGATGTGCTCCCAGCTGCAGGCTGCCCAGAAGCCCGTGGAGTACCTCTTCCTCTTTGACGGCTCCCACTCCTATGTGGCGGCATACACTCAGGTAAGGCACGCCCTGCGGCCCTCTCTTCTCCTCCCTGCACCCTAGCCCGGCATCCCAGGGGCCATGTTACACCAAGGGAGTCTGCTAGCACCGTTGTACACCTTACCAGGCCGATCACACAAAGACACAGCATGTTAATGACATTACTTCGCTCTATCGGCACTGGGCCAGAACCGGTGAGCCGTTGCTATTCTTACAATGTGCCGAAAGTCATTCGAAAAGCAGACGGCTGCAAATATGCAGTTTTTTAAGGCTATTAGGTAAAGAATGCTGAAATGACAAAGTGAGGTACTGTAAACCTTCTGCAATGCGAATTTGATAGCACATTAAAAAAATAGATGGAAGAAAATAGGTGTCGAACGTGAAAGATTTGACTACGCGGCTCGCCAGAATCGCTCACATGGCTCACAGTAACATACTCTCTTGTTATTTCTTTTTAGCACCACCACTCCACCACGCACCATCCTGTCTCTGTATCACGTACGCTGTTGTCTGTTTTGGACGAGTGGCTATAGTAGAATTTTTGGAAAATTCTAGGCATCCAGGATGCACAGAAGTGAATAAACAGGTTGCTCAGATGCAGGACAGCAACATATAATCCTATGTATTTTTTTTAATTAGTGTTCAATGATCCTTACAACACAAAACTCTAAATCTCTTCAGAGGCAGTGCTCAATATCAGCACACAGTCACAACAGAAAAACATTCAGAAGTTCTAACACGGCAACAGAGAACACAATTGAATTTGACAAAGGTACAGTTGATAAAACCAGCTCTAAGAAGGTAAATGGATCTCATCCAGAAATGTTACACACAAAACCCACTGGCTGAACTCGGCAGGAAATCAGACTTCAGCTTGTCGTTGTCTCCTGTGCAGAGTTACCGTGCAAAGCTGACCCCAGGCAGTGAGTCACAGGCTGAGACAGAGGCTCTCTGCGCCTTCATTCAGCAGTTCACCGGTTCTGAGTACAACAAGGTAAGGGCCATTCAGCATTCAGACCTGAAAGTACCATATGAATTGAGCATCTGAATCCATAATGAATAAAGGAAAAACACTTTAAAGAAAGTAAGCAAGATATCCTCAATCAAGTCAGAAGAGTCTGAATCCAAGTTTTAGGGACAGGAGACCTGAATATAAGACTGTCTGCCTTCTTCTTTTCTTTCTGATGCTGCTGTATATCAGTACCCACACTGAGGCCCAGCCTCTGTACAGAACCTCCCTCATCTGCTTGTGTCGCACTCTCCTCCAGCTTCTGGAGACCTTGCTCCCTCTGTCGGACCTCGAGGCTCGCGTGAACGCAGCAGTGGACCTGATCACGGCCAGCCACAAGAGCATGAGCCGGGATTCCCTGCGCTTTGCTGCCTCCGCCTTCTACTACAAGCTGAAGGCAGCCGACCAGTACGTCCCAGTCACCAAATACCATGGCAACATCACCCTGCTGAGGGCCAAGACAAGCAGCGAGTACGAGGAAGGGCTGGGAGAGGACTACCGGCTGCATGAGGTGAGAGCGATTCACCGTCTGTTTCACCAGGGGACGGGGCATTATTCTCTACTCTGCACAACATTGTAGTACAAAGGCTGTCCTGTTATTAGGAAAAGTCTTAGACTTGCCTATGGATTTTCCTATAAGGAGTTTCAAACATTAGCCAGACCATCTGTTGAAGTGTGTGTGTGCTTGAAAGGCAAAGTACGTACCGTACGTAACAGTGTACAGTGCAGAACTGTGCAGAGACTGGATCAGTGTACTGGTGCGTACAGAAATTGATGTGTGAAGTCCATGGCTGCATGTCTAAGCACTGCCCTGTCCTGTCCTGTCATTCACAGGTGTGTGACGGCAAAGTGTCTGTCCACGTCATCGAGGGCGACCACCGCACCTTCCTGGAGGGAGAAGGAGCGGACTCCATCACCGGCATAATCCACAGCTCTCTGGCAGAGCCCCGTGTCAGTGCCAGGGAGGGCTAGACCCACACCATGCAGATCACCCCCCACCCCCACCCCCACCCCCACTCCCACCTCCCGCCTGAGTTTCCACTGTGCAGGGTAGAGCAGTGAGAGAACTGCTACTCCTTGCCTCACAAGGGTCACTATCTTTATTGATAGGGTGGCAAGTTTAAAGATTCTTACAGCCTCCTAGTACATTAAGCTGTGCTAAAGGACTGGATCTAATCAGATTGTGGCCTATCCAACCCCAAACATTTTTCTTGGTTAAACTTGCTTATCCTATGAATATGGATTTTTTGGTCCCATTATTTGCAAATTTGTTATCCAATTTTGCACTGCAGCAAAAGCTTAGTAAAATACATCTCTGTGCATTTCTACTACTGGCACCCATATTTTACTACCTTCATTGTGTGCATTTGCCTGGCTTGGTGCCATCAAGTCTAGTCATAACTAGTCTAGTCATAACAACTAGGTTCAACAGCCTCGCAAAGAAAAAAAAGGTCCTGTTTGTTTTAAATGGTCTGCTAAGGGGCATTTTTCCCATTGTCATATTTGAGTACTTTAGGAAGAATACTATATAGAAGTACGAAGTTAATAATAAGAGATACACAACGCATGTATGAGCATTTAATGTGCAAATGTACAACCCAGCCCTGATGATGCAGACTTCATGTGCAAGGTGCACTTCACAACATTACACCAAAAAATATCTTCATACATAGATGATCTGTATATAGATTCCAGCACAGTGCTTCTCGTGTAATGTAACTATATTATAGTGATTTTAAGATACCAGTATTAAAATACTGCTTTTTTGCATTAAATGTTTCTTTATTCAAGCAAGAATTGTTGTAGGCACTCTCTGAATTGTGCGTTGATCGCTTTGCCTCTTAAGGGGACAACTGACTCAGTGTCAGTGCAGAACTCGAATAGGGCTGTTGATCAGGGTATTATTCCCATACGAGAAAGTTACAGTCAATTGCAGCACTGCCACTACAGGAGTTAAGTCTGAAACATCCCCAAAATTAATCATTTCAAAAACAGTGGAATGACTTAGAATCTTTTGACATCATTGGCCACGTTTATATTATGTTTATTATTCTAGATGATTCTCATAAATATGAGAATCTCAGAGTATTGCTATTAGCTGAAACAATATTTTTTTAGTTAAATCTGTTTTTTTTAAATAGAAATAACTTGTTACTGAATTGATGATAAATTAAAGCCACTGATTAATTTTCTTTTATTTTTTGTGACTAATAGAAATTGCTGCTCATTGTCTTAACACCCTGTTAGGAGTGGCTGAATGCGAGGCAATGTGATATTTTGCAACAGTGCAACAGTATACTGCATTACTTTCTTCGTGTGGTTATATCTTTAGGAAGGCCAAAAAGGGTTCTGTGCTCTGTTTAATCCTGTACAGTGTTGGCCGATTTGTTTACATTGTTTAGAGACTGGTTTAACAAACCTAGAAAACCGTCATTGATTATTCTGCTGTTCAGTATAACTATTCTACTATAGCCTAACATTTAACAAACCTATGAGCAATTTTGTTTTTGTTTCCTTTATCAGTATTAAGGAAAATGCTTTATCATTCCTGAAATAGTAGGAAGAAAATACCATAAGTTTGAAAAGCAGGAATCGCAAAGGTTCAGTTCTAAGTTATTTTTAGAGATGGCATTGGTATTCTTTTGTAGAAAAAAACTTCAATGGGAAATGAGAAACTCCTCAAAAGGAATATTACAGAACATATTTGTGCACTAATCTTTATTTACACTGTGTCCTGCTGAGTCTGGAAAGTTGACTGACCAGCACCTGAGAACAGACAGTTCATGAATAGGCAGTTCAGTTGTAGCAACTCAAAGTTTTAACTAAAGGCACTCTTCAAGCAAATATGTGGCTGAGAAGATAGGAAACATAGTACTGTCCCAATGCACCTACTTTCTCTAACAATGACCTACAGCGATGCAAAAGAGGAAATACCCCCCCCCCCCCACTAAACACGGAGATAGGACCAACAAGAACCAGACAGATCTGATTTTGGAGACTTCAGCGAAGTGAAGTCAGTGAAGAATCAGATGGTTTGTAATTTAAAGCTGTGATTGTTTGCAGTGTCAAAGAAGAGGAACAAAGGATCATTCCTCTAGGTTTTATTTTTTACTTTTATTGTTATTTTTTAATTCTGTGCTGTAATTTCTCAAGTATTTATTGTTCTAGTAAATAGATCTCGCTAACTCTTTTTGCTTCTGTGTCTTTATTATGAGTGTAAATTATTTAAAGGCAAGATGTGTAAAAAGGAGAGAGTGAACACTGTAGAACACTGTGCTAATGGTTTACACTACCACTAATTAGGGGCATAAAGATTTCTGGATGTTTTTTCTGTTTTTGTCTTTGTCTTTGAGATATAAAAACTCTCCTTAAAAGGAAAACTAGTCAATGAGGGCTGCAATACAGAAAAAAATCAATAATGAAATATTAATTAGCCAACAATAACCTAGGTGGCCTTAACAATCCATCCATTTCAGAAGCTCCTTTTTCCTGGTACTGTAAGTGTGATGGCCTATCCTGGAAGCACAGGGAATAAGCCAGGACCACACCCTGAATGCCAGTCCAACACAGAGCACACACATGTCCACACAAGCAAAACTGGTGCAATTGAGCGATTAACATAGCCAGTGCGTTGCATCTTTGGAATGTGAACTTAAACCAGAGTTCACAGGCAAAACCCATGCATACCTAGAGAGAACAACTACAGAAAATGTCTCAAGCCAGGGTCCAAGAGCTATGAAGCAGCAGAAATAACTGCTGCACATCCATACCACCCTAACCCAATATAAAATTACTTACAATAATACTTACAAAATCCTTGAAAAATACATAATTACAGTCTTCTGTATATTGGTGCAAAACAAGAGGATAATAGCTAAAGCTGTTAATGTAATTTTACAATCATGCTATTTCTTTTATATTCAAGTAAAAAGGTGAAACAAGGTACAAGAACATCATTATGACAGGTGTAACAGTCAATAGTGTAATTCTTATTCTGAATCTAGGTGAGAGTTTTGGTTTGGTTTCATTATGAGAAATAAGCAAATATTTCTAAAAATGAATCCTGGAGAAAAGGTATTTACTCATGTTAACATTGTTCTCTAATAGGAACAAGTAATAGGTTTATTCCATGCTGAAAAGAGAAGAAACAAAACACAACGTTTCGGCTGTGGAGCCTTCTTCTGTTGTAAGGAAGATAGGGCAGTCAGCAAAGATAATGTAACACAACGGGGGCTCAGGCGGGCGCCCTTGCCGCATTAGGTCGGCCCCCCACCGTCGGGGCTCGAACCCGGGACTCCCGCGTCACTCAGCAGGGACCCAGCCCGGTGAGCTAAAGAGAGATCTCTCTACAGCCCAGGGGCTGTGGTCCTGCTATTATTGGGAAGGGCGGTGACGTCACCTGCTCTGGTAAGCCGGCTCTTACACAGTACCTGTCGGCCATAAGCGTTACAATAATATAGCATGGGAAAACAAAAGCAAGGAGAGAGGAGGCGGGAGCAGGGGAGAGGCAGAGTGGGCGCCTCCTCTCTCCTGGCTTTTGTTTTCCCATGCTATATTATCTTTGCTGACTGCCCTATCTTCCTTACAACAGAAGAAGGCTCCACAGCCGAAACGTTGTGTTTTCTTTCTGCTCAGCAACCCACCTGAACTTGTTCTGTTATTATTGTTATATCATGAATGCATAGGACAGTCATATATGAAAACCATTCCCTTTAAACCAGTACAAATGTCTAGCATTTCTGTACTTTCATATACAGTATGTAACTACACTGTAATTTGCAGATATGTTGTTTTTGGATTGTTTTGGACCAGCAAAAATTCAGACAAAGCAGACAAAAAACATTATGTCTTTAATTGTATTTATTAACGTTTTTTAACTTATATACTTATATACTTATATATGTTATTTCAATTTGAGATTTATTAATGGCATTGTGACTTTTTTATAATGAATGTCTTCTTTCATTCATACAATTGATTCTCTCTTTCTAGTCATGAACCTTTTACAATTGATGCATATCATGTGGTGTGTACATTTTTGGAGAACCTTAAAAGGCAAATGGAGTATTTTTCCTTCCTTGGTTACCCAACCTTGAAACCAGTTTAAGGAGAAACTAACATTACATAACTCTCAAGACTTCTGGAAACCTTCTGCTTCTTACTGTGTCTGTTATAAAATAATTGTATTATTATTATTATTATTAATAATAATAATGATGACTAATAGAACATACAACATTTAGTACAGTTGTAAGAATAATTAAAATAAAAAATAACATACAGGTGATGAAAACTTAATTTCTAAAATTCTCGTACACTATAAGTACTGAATCTGCTACTCACAAATGACAAGTTCCCATTACTGTTTAAAGGAATTACCGAGATATATCTCTGGTTTATACCCTTCAAATCTACTTGCAATGTCATTGTGAATTTCCACACAAAGCTAAAGATGCCTTAAGTAGGTGCTACTGGTTTTATAATCACAAACATTCTGTCAGTGTACTGTAAAACCATCTGCTTTGTGAAAGAAAAATGAAATATTTCTGACATTTAGAAGATTTGGTTTCAACAACAAATAACTACAGGCATGAAATCTTGATAGTAGTTTGACACTGTTTATGTAGATAAATCTATGTTCTGACCTACTTTCTCGTTTATCTCTTTTAAGTAAAGATACTGTAAGAAAAAAAGTCCATATACCACTATGCTTTAGGCAAACCAAAATAGTTATTTTCTAAATAGAAATATTACATTTTTCGTCCGACGTTATTATGCCTTTTATTTACACAGAAGAGCATTGTACTGAGTCAATCTTGATCGTCCTGGAGTTCAGAGGTTTAACCACTACTACCTTTTAATTAACATCAATAAAAATATAGTCTATAATAACTGAATGCAAGTATTCAAATATGATATATTTATCAAATTCACTGTTTTCCACCAAGTGAAATCGGACTGTTGTCGAACCCAAGAAATTTTAGGCACTACTGCACGTGCTTCCTGTCGGCGGGAATTGTAGGTTACACCGTAGTTTCCAAAAGAACACGGAGGGGAAAGGAGGTGACACCCAGAAGGACCCACAACTCAAGTTCCTTGGGCTGCTACAGTAGGGGAAAGCTCAGTTATTGGTAAGTCTGAGGTAGTTTTTATATATATATTTGGTTTAGGCGGTTATACCGCAGTTTTATTGTACGATTAAATAGTATCTCGCTAAATGTAGAGGCTGTGGGGTAATTTGGGATAGTAATAGTATTATGTAGAGTCCGAAACCTGGCCGAGTTGCTGTGCATCAACGAGTGTGTACTGAACTCTGTGTAATGACTGAACTTGCGAAACATGTTTTTTTAAAAAGTGAAACGTTGTTAGGGTCGTAAGGCTTACAAACTGCGATGGTGTTTGTTCTGGTCGAACAGCTGGTTAAATCACTTGAACTTTTTATATATATATATACTGAGTTAACTTGTGTGTTGAACTACTGTGCGTCTGCCTTTTCGTTATTGCACCCTGTTCTCTTTGTCGGGGTTTCCTTAGAAATCTCAGTGTTGTTTTTATAAAACGTTGTGAAATAATATAATTTTCATCTTTTAATTCTGCCGCATTTAGCTGCTAGACAGATTTCAGATAAGACTTTGCTGGTTGGTTCGCCTTGTATGTGTTTTGGCCATCAAAGTTTCTACATTAAACACACCGTGTTGCGAAGTTCGTTTGAGATAAATATTAACGTGAATAAATAACTCTTATATAGGTGGTAATTTACAAAATCACTGTGTTCTGTGTTTGTTATGCATACATTGATGTTGAGATGTACAACATTACCTAAATGAACAGTGATCTGACCTGACTTCTGATGGAAACCTTAGGTAACTTATGCTCTTCAAAGTTATAATAGTAGTTACCCTGGTTTGTCTCGGTATCTTAATTGTAGCAGAAAATGCGCAATTCTTTCCACTAGGCATCCAAACTCAGTTGTCACAGTTACACACTCTACGACTTTTGATAAAGAAGCACGGAGGCTTTTGCATGTGTTTTGTTGAATTCATGCACATGGCTTCAGTAAGAGCGTTTAAAAAACATTGATGTATCAGGCTTGTAAAATACTGATGTTTTGAATCAGTAAGAATTTTGGGAAATAAGTTGTGCTCTTCCTGTTCTTTACACCAACCCTCGTGAATGTGAAGGAGAGATATTAGAATTGGTCCTAATTCCTTCAGTATTCGATAAGGGAAGCGATCGGTAAAGGTAAGGTTTTAAACTAGCAAAATTCATTGCACTCCAAATGAGAGAGACCCTGAATTCTTCCAACCTGTTAATCTTATAATTCTACATCAGCATGTCATTTTTCCCAACTTTAAATGTATAACTTGTTATACCAAGCTTTTTTAAAAACATGTTTGCTGCTGTAATCGTTAAACCAGCATGGAGTTTTGGACCATGCACGCCTTTGCCTTAAACATGCACTGTTGGGAAAACTCCTCTGTTTTTCTCAGTGCTTGTCCCTTTTCCTGAGCTGCCGGTGATTGGAGGGGTGATGTGGTGTAGAGAACAGCACTGCAAGCTTCGTTCTGCGCAGGAGCCATTGTTGACAATTCAGGTTTCTGCTGAACAGTGTCTTCTGAAATATGCGTTGGGCTGTATTAAGTGTTATTTGACGCTTGGCATCATTGTGGGGGTCTAGTACGGCTTTGTTCTTTCATTCCTGTTTTGTAGCCAGTTGATGGAAGTTATTACCTAAACTTGAATGCTCATTTTTTGTTTGTACCCCCCTCTCCACTCCCCTGACCGCCCTGTCTGTAGGTTGCCGCCATGCCAAAGCCTCAGGGATTTGAGTTCTGGAAGACCACTCTGAAGGGAGCTCGCTATATAGTGGCCCCCATGGTAGACCAGAGCGAGCTGGCCTGGAGACTGCTGAGCCGCAGGCATGGGGCCCAGCTGTGTTACACCCCCATGCTGCATGCCCAGGTGTTTGTCCGAGATGCAAACTACCGCAGAGAGAACCTGTACAATGAGGCATGTCCTGAGGACCGGCCTCTCATTGCACAGGTGGGTATTGCATCCCGTTGGGCAGTGCTGCCGTTGGCTGATGAAAAATGACAAAAAATGATTACTTTGTGTGTGTCGCGCTTTCTGTAAAGCGTCTTCGTACAATCTGTACTTCTGGACTGAACAGAGGGATCATGACAGGTTCATTGCAAACAGCTTCTTTCATCATAACCTGTTTGAGAGGACCCTTATGTTTCTGCTGGTGATAAGTTCTTGTGTCATTTTCACGGCTTGTTTTTCTCGTGTTTTTTTTTCCAGTTTTGTGCAAACGACCCGGAAGTGTTTGTCCAGGCAGCTCTGTTGGCTCAGGACTACTGTGATGCCATTGACCTCAACCTTGGCTGCCCACAGATGATTGCTAAGAGAGGTGCTGTAGTGCCCTGCTTTCCAGAGGCCAGGGGACACATTTATCATTTTCAGACTGGCTTTTCTTTAGAGAACTATTGTAAATAGACAAATTTGCATATAGCCAGGTCGCATATTGCTTTACAGTATACACAAACTTATAGTAATCTGCTAAAATAAACAACATGAATCCCTCCTCTGCATCCAGTGGATACCTGCACTTTCTGTCTCTTCCCTGCTCTGTGATTAGCTCATCCAAGTAGAATAGATTTGCTTTTGTAGTCTGTTGTAATTTGCCTGCTAATCCTTCATGATCAGTAAACTCTTGTATCAGATTTATATTCAATCCAGCTGGCTGAAAAATACAGCTTCTTCTTTTTTAGGTCATTATGGTGCCTTTCTGCAGGAAGAGTGGGACCTTCTACGTAAGATGAGTGAGTTACAATTTTTTTCCTCTTTTTTATTAGTAAAGAAATATGTTTTAGGTCAGTGAAAATTCTTCTGTTGTGAAGAGATGCAGTGGCTGTTGTTCACCTAGTGTCCTTAAGGAAAGTAAAACCGCTCTTTTAAAAGGAGAGGAAGTAAATCTTCTGTTTAATAATCTGTTAATTATATTTCTAGTTAAGTGTTCCGCCTTTAAGTAGTTTTCTTAAGCTGTGTAAAAATGAGGTCTGTATATAATTATTTCCAAAATGGACATTTTGCTTTGCTTTGGTGTAAATATGTATAATGTTGTAGTTTTTAGATGATTGATGTTCATAGCAAGGTCTGTATTTTTTTTTAAATAAACATTGATGCAAGTCAGGTTTTTTCTAAAATATGGTAATCCACACAGCAGACACCATCTTTATCTGATCTCTCCACAGTCTCAATGGCCAACGAGAAAATTTCAGTGCCCATCACATGTAAAATCCGTGTCTTCCCAGAGATTGATAAAACTGTAAAATATGCCAAAATGCTGGAAGAGGCTGGATGCCAGGTAACACATGAGGAAGCCCATAATATCATTACTATTAGTTGTGTCCTATTCAATTGGCAGAGCTATTATCAATAGTCAGTATGTCATAAGTATAATTTCAGAAAGCTGAATAGAAATTGTTTTTTCTAATTTGTTCCAATATTGTGTATCCAAATACTTCACCACTACCTACCACTCATTTACAAGGAAGACTGAAAACAGGAGTTTGTTCTGATCTCACTGCCATGCCTACTTTTGTATCTAATCAATAAGTGCTGGCTAGCTTTTCAACTCGGCAAAATTGGCTTGGGTATTTTAGCCTGACCTCAGGTAACTGGTATCATTGAAGACACAAAGTGGAATCAGTCTTTACAATTTTACCCCCCAAGTCATTAAGAAGCACAAAAACAATGTCATGGTCCCTATGGATTCTCGGGCAAAATTATTAATTTAGGGCAGACACACAAGATTTTTCCCAGTAGTTCAGCATGAACAATACATTAACAGGTTTGGGTAGCTACAATGTAAAAACGTATGGATAGTGTCCAGTATTCAGCTGTTTGCAAAGTATTTTCGTCTAATATCTGACCTTATGGTGATCGTAGTTCAGACTCCATTTGAAATTCAATAATCAGGCTTTAAATTTGTTTTATTAAAAAGATCCCTCCATTTTCTAACTAAAACTCTTGGTTGGAAGTAGTGGTTAGAAGATGGATCAATGTTTTTAATAAAGCAAGCTTAAAGTGCAATTAAGTTTCAAATGGAATCTGTTTAAATGTTACACATACGTCCATAGTTGACCTTAAATTAGTGTATTCGTTTATCAGTGATTTTTTTACAGTGGATGACGGATTAAAATGATTTTGACTATGTACTTTTGTACACGGGTACAATGCAGCCCATGGAAAGAGTTGTGAATTGAGCATGTTTGTTTGAACCCCCAAAGGTTAAAAGCACACCTATTAAGAACTGAACAGTAATCTTCTCTAGCCTAGGTGTAAATAAACACAACATCATTGAATCATTAAACCTGTCGAGGAGACTTTCAAACCGGAACTCTTGCAGTAACCTCCCCTGCAAGTCCTCTAAAATGTGTGTAATATTTGTATCACAGCTGCTGACGGTACACGGTCGCACCAAAGAGCAGAAGGGGGCCTTGACAGGAGTGGCCAGCTGGGAGCACATTAAGGCTGTCCGGTAAAATTCAGCGCTTGTATATGGTGAAGAAACAATAACTCATGAGCATGAAGACACGCATGCAGTGAACTAGGAAGCAACTTCAGTTGTACAAACCTAGCAGCACGCTTCTCGTCTTCTCAGATTTCTAATGTATGAACTTTATAAAAAGCAGAAGGTTATATTAAGGACGTAAATGCCTCCGATTCTAGGCCAGTGTATCGTTAGTGCCTTCAGTATGAAATGCTTAAGCTATGCATTCTGTGTAATTCTCCCTGGCACAGGAAGGCTGTGGGCATCCCTATGTTTGCAAATGGTAACATCCAGTACCTGAGTGATGTTCACCAGTGTATTGAGGAGACTGGAGTGGAGGGGGTCATGATTGCAGGTAGGTGATGCTTTTGTAAGGAGTATGAGTCTGCACTTATAAAGCGCAGTGGAGGTGTAACACGTTGTAGTGCCATTGATGCTTAGTGTCTTGATCTGCTGACTTTATTCCAAAATAACTTGGGCCTGTGATTCATGAGCTTAAAGTCTCAGGTTGCTGTTGCTGTTGTTTCATCAATATATTTACAGTAAAAACACCTAATAAACATTAGTTAGTATTATATCCTGATTTGAGTAGTGTAGTACACTTTGTCCTGAAACTCAAGTGCATTGTCTAATGCCATCTTAATCAGAAACAAACTATATGGGGAAACCTTATTGGTTCCAGTTTGTTAAATTTTGCATCTAGTTCAACGTTAACATATAACAATTTAATTTCCTATTGTGATTATGGTTTTCAGGATGCAGGGTAAACAAAATTAAGGGAAACATGCTGTCCTCCATTTTCTGACATTTTGTGCTTTGTTGTTTGTGTTCTCTGTGGCCTGTGCAGCGCAAGTGCCAGAATTTATTGAAGAACCCTTGACCCCAAGACAGACTATACCACCGTTGTATAAAAACTAAAAATCTTGAATTAATTCCTATATAATTTTTCACAAGCTAACGGGGAATTGAATCTGCCTGGCATTTTCTTTTGTTATTTGAGGAAGTCATTTTCAGATGTGTAAAATAGTTAAATCTGTGTTTTAACCTGAACCTGAGCCCAGCAAAATCTTTGAAAAGACTAGTGAAAATCTGGCTTTTGAAGATTTTCCCACATGAAAAGTAGCTACAGATGATGCCTCCGAGACTCTGTGAGCTACAAAGTGAAGATTTATTTTCTCTCACCATGTTTTGGTTCCTTGTAATAGAGAGATAAGGTAAATGGTTTTGAGCGTATTTGACCTGTACAGTTTGTGTGTGCCAGTAGGGGGCACTCTTAGTCCGGATCTTTTATAGATGCAGTTTGGACAAACACTGCTTCAATTCAGCTGGAGTGAAACATATTTGATAAGCTTAGCACCTTAAATGGCATTTCTGATAACGTTAATTTCATTGTCCTGACTGAGAAATGAAAAATGTGCCATTAAAAGGCTATTACAGGCAGAAAAGACTTATGCTCTTAATTTGCTCATACCGTTTGAAGGTAATAAACCAACACATGAAAGTAAACAGTCTCAGCTGTGGGATTGGTTTTCTCTGAATCAAAATAGATAACTCCAAAGTAATTCAGTTCTTGAACATTTTCCCCCAGAAAACATTTTTTAAAAATGCATCCTCACAATTTAAAATTGACAAGGACGGTGTTGCAGCTGTAGTTTGGTAGATGAATATTCTAATGATAACAATATTAGGTTCATTTGGTCAACAGTAGTTTTAAAATTTATTTGAGTGCCAGACCTAAAACATTACTAAAAACCCTGCTAATGCTAGTTTATCTCCTTGCTTTTTTATAGCTGCTGTTTGAAGATTGGCAGTTTGCTGTATGAGTATTGTTGATAAAATGCCACGGAAACTGCCTGAAGTCTGAAGACTGGCAGCGGGCTTTGAGCCTGTTCTGCAGGTTTTCTTGTCGGGTTTGTTGGTGTGGTGATGGGTTCTGGGCCCTGGGCACTGTGAGACCATGGCTGCTAGATTCACAGCTCTCTCCTTTGCTTCTGCAGAGGGCAATCTGCACAACCCTGCTCTGTTTGAGGGCCGCAGCCCCCCGGTGTGGGAGATGGCTGAGGAGTACCTGGAGGTGGTCCACCAGCACCCTTGCTCCCTATCATACGTGCGCGCCCACCTCTTCAAACTGTGGCACCACACGTAAGCACCCTGACGTTCTGCTGTGTTACACAGATGCAAGAGGGCAGTGCTGTTCAAAAGTTTGTTGGCAGCATCCTGGTGTGCATTTCCTGATGTGTCAGCTTGCACATTGAATTTCTTTGTTTTTTTCTAAACAAGCAGTTACTTTAGAGATACTATAGTTGTTCCAAACTAGTATGTGTCAACCAGTGTGCCACCAGACATGAACAGGTGTGTTGCAGAATTGTGGAGATTGTGTTGTCATAGGTGTGTGGATGGTGTGTGCCACACAAGTCATTTACTAAAACAAATGTGTCAAAGTTTGGAAATACTGCCCTAAATAACCATTGTGACAAGGTTTTCTAAGAGTTAAATGTTGACTGTTTGAGGATCTATGCATTGATTATCATATGCATTGTTACTATTTGCCAATCAAGTGACAATTACCATTTTAATTGTAAAACAGCTTTGCAAATTTGTTTCCTCTGTGGCTGACAATTTTCATTCATTTTCATTACTTAATGAGAGCTACAGCTGTTCTTCAATGTTTGAAATGTCAGTCAAATCAGTCATTATTATTATTATTATTATTATTCTAAGCCTATATCAGAAAACCCATTCTGAAAAATAATGTAGCTTCAATAATTAGGTTGCTTTTAAGCATTCCTGTTTTTGTTTAAAATCCTTTTAACAAAGTGCTTTCTTACAAATATGCACAGTAGGTACTGTAGACAGCTTGAAGTTTTGCTCCATATATGTAGTCACGCATAAGGCGGAAATACTTCTTGGGATGTATCCTTTTTGTATCCTTATGTGGGGTTTTCCCACCTTTATCTTTAGGTCCTCTTCGAGTTGCTCCTGTAAGTATTAAGACTGTATGGGTTTGGTACAAGGTACCGCACCATGAAGCTGATTAATCTGGCTTCTTTCGAGAAATGTCCATCTGAAATCCTTGGATTAATTGCTAGCAGCCAGAAGAGCTAGACAGACTCTTCTCCTCTTATTCTGTCTTTATATTGTATTTCAGATCAGGTTTTTCAGATCAGAGAAACGCACTGTCCTGTGAGCTCACACTAAATTGGGACTTGGCATTTAAGAAATGGCACTTGACCATGAAGCTTAGTAAAGTCAATCCATATAGCATTTTCAAAGACCTCCATTTTCACATGCATTACAGAATGATTTGAGATTTGAGATTACAAAAGTGTATAAAAAGGTGTTTTTCTGTCTCCAGAATGCAGGTGCATTCATTCATTGGATAACTGACAAGGGTTTTCCTCTCCTCACAGGCTGCAAATCCATCAGGAGCTCCGAGAAGAGTTAGCAAAGGTCAAAACCATCGCTGGAATGGCGCAAGTCAGCCAAGAGCTGAAGAAACGATGCCAGGTACCTTATGGGCTTAGGGCCCTTTTTTCAATGTACATTTAAATTAGTTGCAATATATTCCATAATGCATTATGTAGTACATAAAAGCTGTATTTGCTTGATCACCATGATAACATCATTAATTTCTCAATTTTACATGTGAAATTAAGCTTTAGTTACAAAAAATGCATGCAGTAAACATTGCCCATGTGTAATCAGAAAGCCTGTTGGCCATTGTGAGGTATGAGGTTGGAAACCTGGAGCCTGTCCCAGTAGCACAGGGTGAGGCCATGCCCTAGATGCCAGTGTATCACAGGGCACGCACACACAAACACACATGGACTATTTAGACCAGTTACCTCAGCCAGCATGTTTTTGGATGGTGAGTGTAAACTGGAGAAGGATGGATGAAACATGCAAACAGTAAAAAGTACGGAGTCAGACCCAGGGCCAAAGAGTTACAAGCACTAACTACCAGGTTACCTGCAACATAATCACTGCTAAATTAATATCCTGTTGCTATATTAACTTTTAGGGTTAACTTTTTTTTCTACTTTCATATGCTTATTGCTTCTGTGTGACTGTTTTCTGGGAATCTCTAGAGATGGCTATAAACATGATTTGGCCTTAGATGTATGGTTAGAGAGGAACTAAGGTATCAACTGCGTCTAGTACAAGAACTAATGGGCACAATTGGTCATTACGTAGTGAAACTGGTTAGATCTATACTTTATAGTGTTTAGATCTAGGGGGGTCTTATTAAGGTCTTGATTGCATTTTTTTAATGACATGTAAAAATGATAAATTGGGCATTTAAGGTGTAACACTGTTGCCATATATTTCCTTATATATGCTTCTGCTTATATTTGTTTTAAGAGTTAAGATGATTACTTCCATTTATCTAGGAGGAACTAGCCAATCAGGTTGAAGGAGAGAAGCCTGCAGGCGGGCTCCTATACCCTCATTGGATCTGCCAGCCGTACGTCAGACCCGGGTGAGAATGTCGCTACTCCACAGTTCTACTGTGGGTCATTGCAAGGGATTTATCCTGCTGAAATAAATACCTGAAGGGATTTCACATATGTTTGGTTAAGTGAGCTTCACCATCAGTTTTTTTTTTTTGGAAGTGCAATTTCTGGTCTGGGATTGTTCTGAGACAGTTTGTGCGTGTTTATTTCTATATCAGCCCCACTCAGTCACTAACACTTTTGTATTGACTGGAAGAGTAGTTATTGTTCTGCTTTTTATCCATGAAAAAGTTAACATTTTCTAGTAAAAAATGCCAGTGAATCCAATGTTTTTGTTGCTTAGGTTCTGATCCACATTTGAACTTATTCCAAATGGTCAGTTTAGTCAGTGCATTGAACTCTCCTGTCCTTCACCTTCTATTGCAAGTGGAGAGTCTTCAAACTGCTTCTTTTCCAGGGAACCCCCTGTACAGCCCAGAGTCAAGCTATTTAAGTCACAGCAAGAGGCCACTACAATCATGGTCCGTCAGAAACTTCAAGTTTTTTTTTTCCTGGTATTTATAAAACCCTGATATGTCAAGTGCTGTCAGTCTCGGCTTTTAATCGTGGAAACCTAAAATACTTTTTCTAGCTCAGTGAAATGCAGTTATTTTTACAAAGAAAATAAAAGGAAAAAAATGACTGCAGTAAAAATAATGGCATAATGTAGCTGGCAAAAAATAGGGACTTGACTGCAATGGGTAGACAAATTTGTTTTGTCCACATTTTCATTTTCTAGTGCGTTTCCAAGCAAACCTTGGAGGACACTGTTTGCATTGTAGGTTGTTTAAAACAATGTCATGGCTCTTCATGGAAAAATTAAGTTTAGTTACAAAAAAACAGCAAAGGCTGTGAAAGACATCCATTCTTATGTTTTATTTATTTCCATCAGTAAATGTATTCCATGCTCTTACAGTGAGATATTAATCTTTTTTTATTCATTTATTGCATTGCTTGTTAATGCTTCAAGTCATCTTAATCAGCTTGTTTACTCAGCACTATGCAAATATTCAGTCATGTGCCTTCATTTAGTAAAGGTTTATAAAACACTTAATCTAGTCTTAAACAGTAGCTATATTCTTTTATTTTGAAGTGTAATGCTGCCTGTGCATATGTTTGGATTTATAAATGCAAAATTTATTAATACAAAAGAGTTAAAAGCATTAAAATATATATAGTGCTGGTAAAAGCAACCAATCACCCTGACTGTAGTTTACATTACATGTGATGAAACCTTATAAATGCATTTGTATTTTTCTAAAGCTTATGACTACTTTGTAGCAAGCATTTTCATTTCTTTCTCCTCTTTGAAAGGTCAAGAGAACCTGAAATGACATTGATTCTTTTTCATCAGCTTTTAATGAATGGCATTCTTCAATAACCATTTGTGGGGCTGTGACACGCTGCTGTACAGAAATGTTCCTTGGACAGTTTGCAGCGATTTTATGCACGTCATTCATCACTTCCGTTTGAGAAGCAATGACCTGTCTATATGTAGTAATGTAACGCCATATGTGGTGTTTCCTCAGAACAGAGGTGGTTTCACAAATTGTTGTTCTGCTCCTGATGCGATGGAAGAGTTTATGACAGATGACATGATTGTTTTCTGTCTTAAAAAGCAGAAAGATCTGCATAGCCTAAGTTGCGTTTTCTTTCCAGGGTAAGAAGGTTCAGCCAGGCTGTTGTGACATTGTCACTGCATGCCAAAGCTCAAAATTAGTTCTTCTGATCAGTTCTCTTTCCTGTCCCTGTTGCAGTCTAGTACAGACTAGAGTAAAAGCAAATTGTGATATTCAAGGATTATTCCTTCAGACCAAAATGTCCTTGCTATTTCCTGAAAACAATTGTAAGTTTCAGTGAGCAGATGAATGTGTCTGAGAGAGAGAACAAAATGTGGATGCAGAAGCAATACAATTAGAAAACAGCAAATGCTGTTCTCATGTGAAGAGCTTCAAGGATCACCCTAAGTGCATTAGTTGGAAAAATAAGGTTTTGGAAGAAATTTGTTTTTTTACTATTTTACATATGTTGAAGCACATTGTGTTCCTTTTGTATCTTCTTTGCAGAAGGTGAACTACAGTACTTTTGAATTTATTACAATGGTGTAGTTGATATTTTGATTTTTTCAGGAAAGGAAACTTTAGAAAGAAAAACTGTTTACATCCAGATGCCAAATGTCAGTTTTATTGCTTTTACATTACCTGTTAAGTGTATTTACTGTGAAATATATTGGTAGTAGGGACATTGCCAGATCTATCTCACAACATAATATTCCTGTTGCTTCTTAGAAAGAAGGGTGCTAAAATTACACAGTATAAAATCTGTAGTTAATAGCAGTGTTACCACCTTCTAGCCTGATTTTGCCAGCTCTCCTAAGCTAAACAAGGCTGCGTCTGGTCAGTGCTAGAATGGGAGAACTAAGGGAAATCAAGTTGCTGCTACAAGTGGTCTTGGACTAGTCTGAGCTCTTCAACCCAGATGGAGCATGCTCAAACCTGGGTTCAAGCCAATTATAACTATATGCCAACATGCTCCTCCAATACATGCATTAATTTTTCCACTTGCTTCAAGTCCCGAAGCTCTTAAGCGGAGAGCTGTCACTGACTGGAGGAGTAGTGCATCTCTCATTGATGGCCTGCAGACTCCAGGCACATCTTGGCGTCACTGTTTTTCCACTGCTCTGGTCACAGTCAGTTACTGAAATGATTAAGACTAATATCTGAGCCATAGAACACTGTCCTCCAAGTGAGGAGCTTCACTATTTGAGCTCCTCACAAGCCCCTTTGTAATCCTGTAGTCCTTGTGGGAGTTCGTGTACATTTTTGGGGTAGTGAGAAGAGGCCTCCGGCCAACAAAAATCTGCTGTCCTGAATTTGATTTGAAATTTGTGATGGGCGAGCAAATCAAATTTTTGATTTTGTCAGGATCCTGCTTTCTTGTTAGTAGCAGTTAGTAGGATTTCTTTGCACAAAATGCAAGTATTCTGATACTGGGCTGTTGGCTGTAATCCAGTTTAGACTGAGTTTCAGATTGATTCAGTTCCTGGACAAATCTTTAAAGGCCTTGATCTCCTTTAGGAAAACTGCACCAGGAAATCGATATTAAAGCATTTCTCTCTTCTTTATTTACACAGATAAACTATCCCTAGCCAACCAGATTAATTTCCTCTTCATCCAATTAATCAGTTTGTGTGACATCTTTACTTAATGAGATGAACTGCAGGAAAAATTTAAAATATATTTTTCTAGTGCACAGTCTAAATAAATGAGTGAATTTCTTTCAGTTTCCGAATTTAAAATGAGAAAATCAATTTTCATATATATTGTAGGTGAGGATTAATATTTTGATGGTTGCTGGTGCTGAATATCGGCTTCTGGTCTGTCAATTAAGCTCAGCAGAGTTTCACCTTTTTAATCACTGACCCAACACACCCCTGTAACAGTATTTGATTTGATCAGTTAAAGATGTGGTAAGGAATAAGACTTTTCAAAGAAAAAATGATTAAAAGAACAATAATGATGTCCAAAAAGATAGATATGAAGGTTTTATGGAAGGATGTGATTTTTCTAACTAAATGGGAAAAGATCATTCTTGTGGTGTTTCATTTCATCAGATAATGTTTGTGTTTTCTGTAATTGCTTCCTACAATTTTAATCTCTGAAACAAAAGTGTTTTTTTCCTCATTTCAGAAAAGAGCTGTTATTTTCAGGAACACGAAGTGTTTCTTTAGCAGGAGGTCTGTGTAAATGGTGAATGTTTTCACCAGTGAGTATTTTAGGGCTGTTTGTGCACATTTCCCTTTCTTTCCCTATACTTTACATATGGGTTATGCATATGTTCTTTGTTGTTCATATTTACTGACAGTAGGAGTTAAATCACATTTTATGGATTAGAAAAGATCATTTAAATGCATTTAAAGTTTTTTTTATTTACCTGTAGATAAAAATTGTGAAGTGAAATGAAACAATGTGATCTCTATGAAATTCAGTAAAATCTCTGAAAGTACCTCGCGTCTAAAAAGGTGAAACCTAATCGGTCTTTGCAGCCTCAGTGGTTCAATCCCTCAATTGTAATGTGGGTAATGAACCTTCTGTATTTTTGGGAAATCTAAACTGAATAGCGCCATCTTTATTCCAAACACTATTGTATTAAAATGCAGCTCTTTTCCAATCCTCCAGGCCTAAGGATGTGCAGTGTGAAAATGGGAAGTCTACAGCACTGGCAAAGTCTGTGTGTGTAAAGAGAGCATTGGAGGTCACTGAGGGTAGCTCTGAGTTCCTGTCCAAGAACAAGCAGAAGAAGAAAGCTCGCAATCCCAACAAGAACTTCAGCCTCGAACAGAAACGTGAGTGAAGGATAGCCATCTTGCCCTGTGATGTTAAACTGGAGTGTTGGGCGATCTGCGTTATGTAAGGTATCTTGGAGTATCTGGGGGATGATAATCTGCTCTTTACAGCTTGGAGCACAATCATCTGCCTTAAAACTAGAAGAAAAGAGCTTGAATGTCTGTACGTAACCATACGCCTGCTCATTTATCAAAGTGTTGTGATTGCTATCCTCTTAAATACCAGTTTCAATGCACTTTTTCAGTACATCCAGATCTTTCAATAGCTGAGTCATAGTTAATTTTTTTTTAACAAACTCTTGTTACAGAATATCTGCTGAGGAATAGGTTAAGACCATGACTTTCACTACTATGCTATTAAATAGTTTCTAAATAATGCCTCTTTATCTAGTTTTATTAACTTTTACTCGTCTTTGTTATACCACAACAAGCAGTGAATATAAACAATTTTGTGAAGAATATAATGGTGTAGAAATGACAGATTACTTGTATACCTTGTTATCCTTGACATGTTTACCCTCACATATCTTACTGTGCAAACCCCTGCATTCCATTATCATTCATTGTGTTACGATTGATTTGCTTTCAAATTAAAAACTAATTCTTCCACAAAGTCACAAGTTACAGAACTGCAGCCCACAGAGGACTGGCTTTGGAAGTGATAGAATAGGTGATACGTTTCTCTTGTTTTTGCAGCAAAATACATCAAGTGTGAGCAGTGTGGAAACCCAAAGGTGAGTGTCTCTTGTTAATTATGACCATTGATGAGCCCCAGGTCTATTGACAGGAGTTGTGCTGACATGGTGACTGCAGGGAGTGGCATTAGGATTTATTGTTGCTGGAAGGTGCAGCTTTGGTGTCAGTTTACATTTTTTAATTCTTCTTCTTGAGGTTTATCTGCCATTTGTTCTTTTTTGCAGCACTATGAAGCCTAACAGAAGAAAAAACAATTAGATTTAGCAGGGCCTTTTATGGCTAGAGCTTGCATTGACATAATGGCATGTGAATTGAGCAGATTATCTCAGAGTTTCAGCATTGTAGCTACTCTTTTTCAAATATCTATATATACTTGCTAGTCCTATTCCTGTATGCCTTTCATGCCTTCAATCCAAAGACTGTCCTTGAAGTGCTTTATGCAGCAGAAGTATGGCCTTTTGAAAGGACCATGATGTCAATTACAAGGATATCTTTTACAGTGACATACTGTAATGAAATATTGAGCATTTTCATGTTTATCTTACAGCAATCATGGCGTCTTGTCTTGATCCCGATGTAGGAAAGGCCATTGCCCTCTGGGCCATCATTAACTATAATTATTATCAATATTGTAATTTGTGAAAACTACATCTCCATTTTGCTGCAAAGAGTTGCTGTTTTGTTCAACAACTGGACGAAAAAAGTGTCATTCAAGAAACGGTTTGCTGTGGGAGTGAAATGAAAGTCAAGTAGTCTCTAGGACTAGTGAGCAGAAAAACACTCAGAAGCTAGGATTTCAAGTGAAAAGCATCTCACTCTTGTTTCTTGATTAGCAGACTATTAGAGTTTTAACTGGGAAGCAGAATCTGCCAAAAGTAAAGGATACCACAAGATGAAAAAATGCAGAACTTTGCATATTCATGTTATATGGCTTTAGCAGGAGCTGAGGAATAAAAAGTAGGAAAAGTTCTGCTCTTAATTCATAAATTGTTTTATGGCTGTGAGCAGAAATTAAATGCTTTATTCGAATGGCGAGAATTTGTGTAGTTCTTTTTCTTTCTCTAGTGTTGGCAAGGATGTACACATCAGTGATGTTGCATTGTTCTTGGGTGACAATTTCAGCATATAAAGTGATGATTGTGAGAGTGCTTGTAATTACAGGCCAGCATTCATATATTTCTTTGAGCAAATGTTAAAAGGTCATTCATTCAAATACAATCATGGCAGAAATGGATACGTATTAACTGCTCTGTGAAACATCATTCTGGAGTGTGCTGGTTGGTGGGAGGACTCATTGCAGCTGTTGATGATTTTAATGCTGATTACTTTTCTGGATTTTAAGGGAGGACTTACATAAGAGGTTTAGACACTAATCATTTTGTGATGATTTATGGTTTTCTTTTTTCCATTTTAATTAGTTTCCCAAGCCTTCAGTAGTGTGTAGCTTGTCCTGAACCGGTTGATCACTGTAATTAAAATGAACAGCAGCAAGACATTGCTTATGATTGCTGACACTATCCTTTCACTTTCCAGGCCTTCTAGCAGAGACAAATTCTCACCTAAGAATTCAAGGAGGCATTTTCAGATACATCATACATAATAATCATTACCCTCAGCTGCAGTTTATTTTCTTTAAAGGGAAACTGCAGTCCCAAATTCTCAGACGGTTTAATAAATCTCGGTAACAACATAAATTTTACAAACGTTTACATTTTTAACTATATATCTTAACATATTACCTTTTGTTATTGATTCTTTACATTGTCTAGAATATATAAATGATGTGTCAAATTAACCAAAGTCTTTTTCATAAGTAGCCTCTTAAAGCTCAGCATTTCCTATTTTGTATTTGTAATTTAAGTTTTTGCTAACTGCTTGTAATGCTCTGCACTTGGTGTCTGTTCAATTTATAATTTTTTTAAAATTTCAGTTGCAGCTTCTATAGTGTTTTCTTATCCTCTTGTTTTGGTATCATCTTCAAACTTGACAGGTGTGCCAACTATACTAGAATTTAGATCATTGATAGAAATCAGGAAGAGTAGTGGTCCTAACACAGACCCCTTTGGCGCTGCACTAATTACGTCACCCCAGTTGAAGTATTCACCCCTTATATGTAATTTTTTCTATTAACTAATTCTTGATCCAAACATGCATTTTTTTAAATATGCTACAGCCTGTAGTTTGAGAATTAATCGTTTATGAAGAATAATGACAATATTCATGTGAAAGTCTAAACATGCTATTGTATACTCTGTTTGGCAGTTACTATTGTTGCTTGTTCGAAGAGATCCTAACAAGTAAGTTGAGCAGGATCTACTTTTTCGAAAAAGTGATCCCCAGGATTCAGTTTCCATATAAGTGATCCTCTATTCATTTGTTTACGGATTGTTTTCATAACCTGACATGTAAAGGATTCCAGACCTATTTCTCTGTAATGACTGTATTCGCTTTTGTATCGATAGGCACTGGCACTACATTAGTGATTTTGAATGACTGTTGGAGGAGTGGCGTCATGGGCTTATGAATTACATGTCTTATTTCCTTAAGTACATTTGGTAGATTACAATTGGGTCCTCCTTTGTTCTTCTGTTGCCTAATACAGGTTATTGACTTCTTCCTTAGCAAATACCTGAATGAGTAAAATATTAATTTAGTATATCAGGAGTTCACCAGGAACAGAGTCTGTGATTATTAGACATGGATTACAGCATCAGGTAAAAGATATATCTTGAATATCTCGCATCCAGACCTTTTTTGGCTCACTTCATTTTTGTGCAAGAGTATGTATGAGTACTGGTCTTACTTTTTTTTCCCTCTCTGTTCAGATAGTAAATAAACAGCTAGGTACAGAACTCGTGTCTCTTGTGTGACTATATAATATAGAGAAATGATTAGTTTGGCAGAAGCATTATTCCAAGGCTGTTAGGAATCCATTGTTTAGCTTAGAAATGCTATATAAATGTAAATCATTGTGGGAACAGAGAAGCCTACACAGTGGTACTGTAAGTCATTGCAGGTGAACAAAGCAAAATGGTGTACTGACTTTGAATCCGTAAAATGTCGAGGTTTTTTGAGACAGTTCTTTTTAAAAGCACGTTATGAATGTAGGAAATAATGGGTTCTGAGACTGGACATCTATAATTAAAAATGAGTCATCTCCTTAAACCCCTTTTTTAATCTTGAAAAAAATCTATACCTTTAAAAGATAAATTGTGTTGTCTGTGAATTCTGTAATGTAAGGCAGTAAAGGAGACGAGTGTTTTGATGTTACCATAAAATAATGTTAGATGAAGACCTCCTTTATAAAGGTTAAATGCAGACCTTTGTGTAGAAGCCCACCGATATTTCCTTATAAGTCACGTGAGTAGCCTTTTGTCATCATAATTGATTTTTTTGCAAGCTCCGCGTTATATGGTTAATGTGTTTTGCTGAAATCTAATCAAGTGAAGATGTGTATGCAATGATGTATTTGTATTTTAAAGGGAGAAATGAAATTGAAAAAATCCAGAAAATGAGCAACTATATGATGAAAATGAAAAACATCTGACAGTTTCTTAAGTTGGTATCTCTACCTGTTCAAAGAAGACAGAAAGTAGGGTTTTCATCATAGTGCGTTGCTAAGACAACATTGTGCCATTCACCTTGTTCAGTGTTTCAGAATTTTTCCCAGCCTCTTTAATTAGCATCAAAGCAAGCAGTGGATCAGGATGTTAGCACAGTGGGTATAGAGTAATGTGAAAAGTGAATGGTATTTGTGTAATGTGAACACAGCAGATGAACTTACTGCAAGCAATTATCAATGGCATTTAGCAGATAGCTTGCAACAGAGCCTGTGTCTTCTGTTTGTTCAAAGCCAGGAATGGAAGTCCAGGAGATTCCATTCTGACATGAGGCTATTGGTAATGTGGTGGCACATTATCTTGTGGCAAAATATGATGGCATTGTAGAGCCAGCTAACTTTAATGCTGTAAGTACAGCCTGTCAGTTCAACTGATCATTTCAGAAGATCTTGATCAGTCATTTCCTTCTACTTCATCCAAACAGACCTAGGCAGTATGAAATGATGCTGGTTTTAAATATTCCCTATTCTTTGACTACGTATTCATTCAGAAACTGTAGAAACCTCTGAGAAATTGTGTGCTTTCAAAAGCTTTTGAATGAGCTCTTTCCCACCGATTCTGTATTTCATACTTTAAGGTTAATGCCCGTATGTCCTGATTTAGCATGTCAGAGATTTGTTTGCATTCAGGATAGGAACTGTAAATGTGGCGTAAAGCAGTCTAGTACCTTGCAGTAATTATATCGAACCCCTTGTCATCGTAAGCAGTGGCTCAGAATTTCATATTTGAATGCTTACGTCCTTACTGAATCAAATAAAATTAACAAGATATTACTAGTTTTAAAATAGTTAAGGGAAAAACTGAATGGTATGAATAAGTGTAAGGAAGGTGCATTTTCTGAGCTTGCTGACTCCAGCTTTAGTAGTTCTTGATTTTTTGTCACACATAGGCTCTGACGTTTTTAGAACTTCAATCCAGGTCGTGAGGGAGACTTATTTTTAGCGTGACTCCACCAAGAACAGGCCCCACATTACAGTCTGGAACAGCAATGAATGAATCAGTAATAAGAAGATCTGCAGTGGTGTTTGAGCTGAAAGCAAGGTCAGGTCACCCAAGAGAAATGTACCTTTGAAAAGCACAGAAATGCCTGGATGTATGCAGTGTGACGGGTAATTCTTATCTGTGGGGCAATCCCAGTTCCTGGTTGAGTTTACCAGGATTCTTTCATGTGGATAAGGCTAGCCACCTGGTTACTATCCAAGGTGTGTTGGAGTCATGGTGCTCTAAAACTATTTTTTTTCCCCATATCTACTGTATGTAAAGTTACTTAATAAACAGATATTGTTGCACAGTGTCTGTAGGCTTTTGGGACAGGATTTGTAGCTCTGTACTTTGCATTCTGGTGTAGTGCCACAGACTCAAGCAACATTCTTTTTCCAGTGTATTTCAACAAATAGGAGTAGGAAGTCAACTATTAAAATTAGCCATCGAAAAGTAGCCATTCATGTTCAACTTATCTTATACAGTCTCAACACAGCAGGAGTGAAAGCTTTTCATTTGATAATTACTGAAAGAGAAAAAAGTCTGTTTCCCCTCTCAGCAGGTATAAAACCCCCGTGCCTTTACATTTTGCCAAAGAGGAAACCGTGTAGCACTGCTCTGTGCTTTTTTGTGCAGGTCACAATGACCTCAGCTGAGAGCGGAACCAGGGAGGCTTTTCTTAGCAGGCTCAGCTGAAGAGCAGTAAAAGCATAGTTTGAAACTGTGACGTGTTTTCATCGGCGCAATTGAGAAATGCACTGCACGGAAGTTTAATGTTTAACCTTCTGTTCTTCTGTGCTGATACACCAGGTATTTAAATCTTCGTTCTGTCTCTCATCACCTGTGGCAAAGCTTTCTCCACTAACCCGAATGTGTAATACATTAGAAGCCATTAAAATCAAAGTAACTCTTTTTCTGAGAACAGTTTTGAAAACTCTAGTGCTCTCTGAAGGTTATGATGGTCTTCTCTGCATGAACAAAGAGTGACGTGGGAATAAGAACCGTGTCCTGTAACTTTTGTGAGAATGTTGAACTTTGAAAAGAAAATTAGTTATAACTTTAACAGTCTGAGCCCTGCAACACCTTTTTGCAACTTATTTATGCAAAAATTAATTGTAGTTTTATTTTTTAAATGATACATGATTTCTAAGAAAGTTTTTAAATTACGTAATGGGGAAAATCCGATTTTTGGGTTTGCAGAATGTTCTCATATGTTTGTCAAGCTAAAAATAGTTTTGAAGTAGTTATTTTTTTTTATACAGGGTTCAAGCTTGATGGTTGCTTTGTACTAAAGGATTTGAACAGATTCTCCTTAAATTACTTGTTTCTGGGTTTACCTTGCTATATGATCCACATTAAAAGAATTTATTTTACTCATTGAGATGAGTAGTGTGGCAAAGTCAGGCTGAGTGGAATCTGTCTTCAGCATTTTGCTATCCTTCACCGCACAGGGAGAAAATTAGGTTTGGATGCCACTGTTTGATTTAACAGGAGACCCGAATTCTGCTGAGACCCAGTGCTAACAGACAGTTGCATCTCGACTCAAAGGTAAACCAGACATGCAAATTGTACGTGTTTGCAGCCAAGTTCTTCCTCTGAGGACTCCTGCTTTTCCAACTTGGCTGCACTGTCAGCAAAGAGAGAGGATTCTGTTGATTGTTAGCACATTTTCTCTCTAAAAAACGGACAATTGTGTTCAATGTCAAAATAACATACGTCTTTGGAAAAAAAACAGGTAATTGAAGTGGTGTTGAAGACATCTGGGATGTCTTCCCAAACAATCTTGTAATGCTAGGATCCTGACCGATTCATTTAGATTAAAAACTTCTAAGGAATGTGTGTGTGTATATACCCTGCGATAGACTGGCATCCTGTCTGGGTTGTAGTCCTGCCTGGCCTCCTTTGCCTACTGGTTTAGGATTCAGCTCAGACAGTGGTCACCTGGAGGTTGCATAATTGGGCTAATTGTTTATTTATTATTTATAATTAACTGTGTAATTGTAATACTAAGCTCCAAGATGCTTTATGGAAACTATACCTTTATTTCAGTGAATGTTCAGAGTAATCAACTGTAAAAAATTATATACATTTCTAAGAATCTGTCATTAACTACTCAGTTGAAACAGAACCCAAAGGTATTAGGCCCTCTGGTAACTGAGTTTAAGACCTCAAATAGGAAGTGTTTTAGTGTTGCTGCTCTGCAAGACCTAGCAGGGAAAAATACCCACAGCATTGATTGTTTTCTATTAGTAGTCTTTGTTTTATATTTTGTGACTCACAATCTCAAAGCATTTTTACAAAGTTGGGTTGAAGCAGGATATTGCATTTGTTTTTTAGCCTATTTTTAACTGTATTAAAGGGGAACTGCAGTCCCAATTTCTCAGACTGGTTATGAAATCTTGGCAGTAAAATACATTTGTTGACATTATAGAAAACATTTGGAATGAAGCACAAAAATCATGAACTTTGTGAAACTCACATTCACGTTTCACGAATTGTGATGTGATGAGGCCCTTCGCACTCTCTAGTCACCGTAATGACAAATGTGATTTACGAGTGAATAAGACCAGGTGGTGCAGCACATGTTCCACCACAGAAATGTTCCAGAGTGAAAGTTTATGCAGAGTTAACAAGTAAGTAGTATTTGTGGGCAAAACCAAATATTCACAAGTATTCACAAGCCTGCTTGTTTAAAATGTAATAAGGCCACAACATGTCATCAGAAGATTTATTGCCTTATTCTGAATCACAGAACATGGCTCTGCACATACCTGGAAATTTAGGCTATTTTGTCATGTAAATTGGAGATACTGTGTCCATTTTACTTTTATTGTGGTTTAAAATGCACTAATCAATGCTGATTCTTTCTAACCCCAAAATATAAAAGTAGCACTGCAGTTCCCCTTTAATGTCTGCTGTTAAATATAACATTTTTAATATTTCTTACTTTTTAAGAAGATTGACATATTAACAAGAACATGAAAGTGTTAGTCAGAGAGGGCTCAATGGGAAGAGATTTATTATTTAATTTCTCCAGAATATGACTTTTGTTCTGGATGTTTTTATGGTAAGATTTCAGGGTTTTTTTATGAATTATTTCAAAACCCTTTAAAATAGTGATTTTCTTTTCAAGAAATTGGGCTCTGGCTGGTTTAACACCAACCATAAAACTGCAGTTTCAGGGGAATGAGCTAGACCCACTGCAGAAGTAAAAATTCATTGCCAGACATAACCAGCCAGATGTTCTTCCTCGGGGAGTGGAATATTTTTAACTGTGAATAAAAGATGCTAATTTCATTGCTGCATAAATATTGCGGTTTCACTCAAGGCTTCTTTGGCAATTACCGTCTGTGAAAATTGTAGACGATTGCCTCCAGGCCATGCTAGGTTAACTGAAGTTTTTAACCATGTGTCGATGTATCTTTCACAGAGGCATTTTCATTGTTGGAACTCAGTATGAGTACTTTGTTTTCCTTTCCAGAGGTAAGGATGGTTTGTGCAAAAAGGTATATAGCCGTTTTAACTAAAATAGCAAAGAGAAAATTAAATACTAAAGAGGAATATTCTTTATATACATATTGTGGAAGGGCTTAAATTCCTGTGACTAAAAAGTTTAGAACATTAAACAGATATTATGATTTAATTATAGTATAGTGTATTTGTCATTATCTCCCATTGCCACTTTACTTTCCTGAGAGGAGATACTTCATTAACTTCATTTCCTTGTTATGGAAATGTCCATTTGATAAATATTTTTGCAGTAACAGAAGCACTGGCCTAAATGGATTTTTAGAAAATAAAGTAAAAGAGAGTCTGCTTATTAGCTGCAACATCTGTTTTTTTTAGATTCTCTTGTATAATTCTTAAGTATTCTTGCATGAAGAGCCCAATATAGGAATAAATTGAGCTGTGCTGTAATAAGGGAGTTGGAGTGAAGAGCCATTTAGTGCGGTCTCAGAACGTTAAACAGTGTGATGTGCTGTGTTTGAGAACATGAATCACATTGCATAAAGAACGTCATAGAACCAGCATTAATCTTGTCACTGACATAGAGGTTTGGAGAGTCAGGAATCCTCTTGAGCTACTCTGTGATCGGTAAGAAAAATGGAGCACTGCTGTTTCATGTGGCATGAATAATTATTGTAAACCTGAAGGTAATTAATTTATATCTCTTGGCTTGCTTTCTTTTTCCTTTCTTTTGACACTGTCACTGGAAGGCTTGCTTTGCATTGTTCCTGCCACACATGTACTAATTACCCTTCATTAGTGGTATTCAAGAGTTTTAAGACAAAGACTTGTAAAAAAAACATTAGGAGTCTTAAGTGTTCCTGACTAATCAAAACCCTCTGAGTAATCAGTTAGTGACACGCAGACTCTGACTGTACACCATGTCGTTGTGATCAGGATACAGAGCAGTTCAAGCGCAACTCTTGCTCATCACATTCCTGTGCATTCACACTGCTGCACCTTAAGAAAAGGAAAAACATTCTTAGGTGTCTGTATGTGTAATTCTGCTACTGACAAAGCATTTGCCACAGGTTTCTGCTGTTCTCTTGAGAGTAAATGAGAAGACTGAACAATAAGGCCAAGACACTCTGAGTAGCTAAAGAACCTCTAGGGTCTAGGGCAGAATTATTGGTGTAATTTTTATTTCATGTTAATGCTATCATAGTGCAGTAGTAGCAATAGAATTACTAGCTACTTTTTAAGAAAAAATACTTTTCATTTAAACAGAACCTAACGTGTTAGACATCTGTTTCATCATCAGTATCCCACCTGAGCCAAGAATACATTTTTACTGCATTACTAGATTCCACTGCTGGTGGAAAGAACTGTTTATCGATACTGCTGTCAAATGGTGAAGCACGGCTATATAGTTAGGGGTCTTTTTTGCTCACAGGCAAGGACACAAACTCCACTAAAGTCAGAGCTGCCTGCAGCAGAGCCAAATTCTGAATAAAGGCCAGAAATCACAGTATATTACAACATAAAAATATGTTACAACATAAAAACAAAATAAAACAGGTTTAAATAGTTAAATGAAGATGACTATGACCCTTTAACCTTCAACACATCTTTGTGTATTTTTCCATGTTAAGAGTAACTACTGCTTTACATATGCTCGGAATGAGCCAGTCTTTATATAATATCGAGATAGGCTTTAGAGACAGTGTCAAAATATGAATGGGTTGGCTAAAGAATTGTAGCACAATGGTATGAAGGAAATCTGGTGAAAGTTCCAGACTCAGTAAAGGTCTGATGTTAACTTGCATATACTCATCCTTTTGGCATTTATAAACTTATGGCTTGAGTTATGAACCCATCTTAAAATTCATGTAAAACATTCTGATAAAATGTTTTTTTTTAAATCAAGCACAATGCAGACTGAATCTTTGAAGCTTTAAGGAAAAACCCCAGTTTCATTAACATGGAAAGTCACTTCTGTCCCCTGTCTTTTCCCTTGATTCTTACATGGTTGGATACCTTGTGATCTTCATACTTATTTTCCATTGGGCAGTTCCAGCAAACATGACACTAGATATTAAAACCCAATAGTAAATCACAATTTAATTCTGTACCCTTTTTCTGAGAGTCTGGTCTTTGATCACCATCTGTATTTTAGGTTGTATGTCTTCTGACAATCTAAGAATAGGCAAGGGCAGTACCATCTCTGCGTATTTACAACATTGAGTGAACCAATCAGTAAATTAATCCAGAGCAAAAAGGCAGGCATCATATTACAGTATAGGACACATTAAAAGTTCACTGGCCTTTGTAAAAAAAACTGTATCATAGAAACTGCAATGTGGAGCAATGAAATTTGGTGCACATGCAGTTGGGACCAAGTTGGACCCATGAACAACGACCGTCCATGCAGCTGTGTTTCGCACTGTTCCATGGACATCATAGACACCAGTGGTGGTCATATTGTGCTGATATGGTACACCCTGTGGTACACACTGTAATGGGCCATGGGAATGCATTATCCGTAGTTCCTTTTGTGCCTACAGCAAATTTCTTTGGTCAATTAATTGTTTTCTTTGCCCAGTTCCTTTACTAAGCTAACTACCTTTATGAGCACCATGAGCTTTTTAACTCCTAGTATCAGAACATACAGAATTTTAGCCAAATACAGGCACACACTTTGATTCATTTGAGGGATCCTTCCATATGAAATCAAAACATTCATTCACAAAAAATCATTTTTGACCCCATCCTTTTTGATTTCAACTAAATTTTCTGTAAACATTTGCTCACGGGAGACATAGTTAGACTGATTTTTGGACCTCAATTCAAAACATTCAGGAGACAGAGGTGCTCTTCATGACTGATAAACATAGAAGGCTAACGTTGCTGTTCTTTGCTGTTATCAAACTGTTTTTGATTTTTTTATTTTGTTTAGGTTAGGTCTCAATTGTCTCAAAAAGCATGAACTCAGATTTATCATTTTTCATAAGTTGTAGTTTAGACCCTTGTTTCCATCTTCTGAAGTTTTTTTTTTCTCTCGGCAATAGGTTGAGACACCACATAAACCTGAATAAAGGGTGTCAGGTCAATCTTCCTCATGAATTCTCTAACTTGCCTGAATAAAACATTTGCTTTAAGTTTCCACAGGAGTGAACGCTCAGAAATTACTGGTACAGTTACTGGTACATGTGACTATAATTAAACCAGAATTACACAGTACATTATATAAATGTATAGCGACATGTAATTGTGAAAATGATTTTGATACAGTGTTCATTGCTCTCATTTTCAATCCTAACAGCACTTTGGAGTCTATGCAGTGATTAGAACGTCCATGACAATCAAGGAAGAACAGACATCGATAACTGTTATTATGCAAGCTGTTTCAAGAGAAGGGACAAGCTAGCTTTCATCTCTTAATGAGATTCTGTAAAGACTGAAGCTGGTTTTCAAAACTAATGGGGCTTGTCTGCTTTACTATTGCTGAGCTTCATGGATTATTGCCTTTAGCAGAACCTAGATTCCATTTCCATTCATCTGCACAGTTGATTGACCACTTCCCCATTAAACTGTGGCTATTGGCTTATTTCTCTTATGGAGTAATTCTTTTTATCTGATATTGGGAATTTTGTAATGACTGTTTTATATACTATATTGACTTTTTGTGTTAAAATGGGGATCAGGAAGCTTGGTAGTTTTTTGCATTCTAAAATGTTTTGTAGTTGTGATAGTAGAACCATAGCAAATAGTGCTTTAAGTTTAAGTTGGAGGCACCATCCACTTAATAATCTGTTCTTTTTAATGAGGTTTGTCTTTCTTAATTCTACTGGTTTTCATCAAATCTTAGTGTCATGAATTAGATATTTAATATTATCATCTCTTTTATGCTTGTCACAAAGGAAGGCAGAACTTGACCAGTGTCATATTTGTCTCTGGTAACAGAAAAGGGTGTGATTATGGTGTGATTACTTTTGTACTATGTATGCTCTCCTTATCTTAATAAATTCATATTTGTATGAATACAGCAACAGCTGTACCATCTCGTGGTTCTGACATATGAAACAAGCTTTTGTCAGTAGCTAATTTTGCTGGAATCACCAAACCTTAGTTTAAATTTGCATGCAAATTTGAGATATACAACACTTAAGAGAGGGTAGAGCCAAATACTTTTCATCCTGCTTTTACAAATTTGTGTACATTTTAGAAGAGCACTTTCATATTTGCAGAGTGGATCTGATAATGTCCCCCACACACAGCCAACACCAATGTGTTTAATGCAGTGTGATCCTGAAACCAGCAAATCTTCCTGGTTTAACAGTGGGGATTTGTAAATTGTCCCATTGCTTCAAATGCAGGCATTGAGTTAAAATTTAATATGTAAAGTAAATGCTGGGTCCTTCTGGAGTGCCCTCTCACAACAGTGTGACTGCGTTGTTAAAGTGCACTCACTTTAGAAGAATGCTATTTTCTGTTCCATTTTTATCTGCTGTCAGTCCATTCATCTTAAGTATTTGATTTTTCTTAAAAGCACCAAAAATAGTCCGAATGTGCCTGGACTTGAGGATGATTCTATTTCAGAAATGCATTAAACTCCTGTTTTTAAATTCTAAACAGTTACCATGAAGAATGTCAAAAAAGAGCAGAAACAAAAATTTCAGTGAGGGTGAATTTTATTAAAACCTCCTCGTGTGCTTTTATTAACAGACAAATAATTTAGGGTTCTGACATGTTTAATTGTTCTTTTTCACTCATTTTGAATTTTTTCATGTACTTTTCAGTTAAAATGACTGCCATCAAATTACATGAAGTAATGCAGAAATGTTACATTTAGTGCTTTGACCTGATCAGTCATGAAGTTAACACATTCTTGAATTGCATCCTTGGCCACATTTTGCCCACATTGAATAGGATTTTTAACCATTAAATCAGAACATTACCAAGGTTAGCAAACTAGAGGGGGCCATTCAGCCAATGAAATACCTATCAATTGAAACATCTAAATTTAAAAAAATGGATGAATCATAATTGGCACTTGCTCTAAATTTTTTCTTTAAAATGTGTTGTGCCTAATGATTATTTTTCCATACTGTATATAGTAAATGATCATGTATGAAATTCAAGTATGGTGCTAAATCAACTCGATTGTCATGAAATTTTGGACAGGGGCAGGGCTAGGTGTATTGAGCATGTAAGCCACACACTGTTTGCTGTGCTGTAGAAAGCAGTAGATACCAGGCGTAGTGGGTTATGTTGAATTATATGTGTCAGAATACATAAGACACCTCTTCATGAGAACACGTTGATCTGATTTCAGTGTGGCATCACCACAGCTTCAATTTCAGTGAAATAATATTGCAACAGTGTTTCAGTGAACAAGCACAAAACCCTCTTCATGACCCAGTGAGCCTGTGCTATTAGTACAGATTTACATGTAGTGATTAATTTCACAAAGATCTTTTTCTTTTTGTGCTCAGTTGCTGTTAAAGACAGATTTAATAAAGGTGGCTAAACTGTAGTTTTAGTTATAGTTTTAAATTATGTAGCAATAAGTTGCCTTTGTACCTGGTTAAACGTTCCATACATTTTTATGCGTTAAATGCATCGTCTTGCTGCTGCTTAGTACGAATTGGGTATTAAGGCCAACACTGTCTGTACACTGTCAGTAAACCTCAAAAACAGATGAGGGACATTAATCAGAGCCTGGTGGAGTTCAATGAAATATTAACTGTAGCAATAAAAGTTGAATGTAGGATGAATATATTCTTTATCATGAAGAAGCAGAGTAGTTTTTTTTCTTATTTTTAAAACCATACTTTTAAAGGTATTGTGTTAAGGTTGAGGAACATAAATTTTTCTTATTAGGTAATTCTCATTGCTGCTTTACATCATCTGCATTTGAACTGGTATTATTTGGTTTATGAATTGAAAGTTATTTTACATGCATTTTCTTCAGAAAATAACATGACTTTTAGAGTAGGAATCACCTGTGTGCATTATAAACTAGGTTTCATATGGCTCAATAATTACTAATCTGCTCTAGTTTCATTACAGAACTAGAGCTCTTGCTTGACAGGTTTAATTATTTGTTTTGATGTAATTTTCTCTAATTTATCCTTTTTAAATTTCAGAATTAGGACAAACAACATAGGAAGTTAAGTGATGGGGTTTTCAAGGGACTGAGATTCTTAATGACAACTACCATAGAATGTGAATCACTTTAAATATAGTCAGGTTGATCCATGGGAATTCTAATGCTGATAGTTCTTTCATGTGGTATTCTGTTCAGTCCATGTGAGATGGGGTGTGATGTGGATTTGATTTGTTTTTCTCTTTTTCTGTAGGGTAATAAGTGTGTCTTCAGCCTGTGTCGGGGATGCTGTAAGAAGAAGTCCTATAAAGAAATGGCTGACTGTCCAGGTGACCTCTTTGGGGGCTTATCCCAGAACTACACAGTGCTCTATGGCCAGGGTCCTGCTGGACTGCACACTCTGCTAGTTTTCATTACAGCTGAGCTTAATTGCCTAATTGAAGCCTTAATTGCGCTAGAAAGTTGATTGATTTGGAATATTTGAATGTTTGTTCTCAATTTAAAACCTTGGGATTTTAATTTACTGATGAAACACAATAGTTCAAAGGCAGCCTCCAACACTAATGAGCTGAAATGTCAAAAGGTTGAAATTAAACCTGTTAATGGATTAAGGGCTCAGCTTTGTAACTGAGAACTTGAATGGAAAAAAAATGCAGTTGTGTGGTCCTGCAGGACCATGATGGGGAATCCCTGCTTTATGGCACAGCTCAGTCAGTGTGGCAGCAGCAGCTGTTTACAGACCCTGCTAAACAGGATTTTGTTTTACTGATTATTATTTTTTTTTATTGTAATTACTTTTTATTTTCCTGACTTTTTTTTCCATCTGATGAGCATGAAGATGAGGTTGTCTTGATGCTCCATCCTATTTTCTGTCTTTGAAAACAGTATGTTGAATAAGAGCTGTGGCCTTGTCGGCTGTTTCATTTACATTGCTGATGTTTATTTCATTTTAAAGAGGCATGACAATTTACGGTTTTGTTAAAAATATTTATTCAGTGGCCAATGACCGTGAAAACAAAATCCTAAAAAATGTTTTAAGAAAATGGAAAGAATTTTTCTGAATCCTTTTCCAGACAAAGTTTTCAATACTGTGTTGATACTGTGTGAGTGAGTGGTAATTGCACGGCATCTATCACATTGTTCACACAGAGACGTTTCTTAAAGCATTTCGCACTGGAGGGAGTGGGAACCAGTTTTCTATTGAAATCAAATCTTAAAAGATACTTCCAAAAGCTGTTAGCTTTGCTGTATCCTTAGAATAAAGGGTGATCTTTTCTTAGAACAAAGAGCAATCTGTTCTTTTATGTTCATCACTAGCATAATTAGTACTAACATTCAGAAAATGATGAGGCTCTGAAAATTATCTCCAGAGTTTGTATCACAAGGCTTGTTACATATCCCAATAGAGCTTAATTAGCTACTCACACATTCACAAAGTGTTTCTTAGTTGTACTTAAAACTTTGTAACTGCTCCTTGGAGAAGATATCAAATGCCACAAAGCACTGAGTTAGAACATTGATAAGTATCCCCTTAAATGAGTGTTGTGGCAAATTCAGTCTGTTTTTTTTATTTTCAACATTGGATTGGAAGTTAATACTCGACTAACAGTCTTAATTACTGCACTTGGGAATGTGAGTTTGCTGACTTCTCCAACATACTGACCTATTAGTGCGTCATGATTTGGGCAATACTGGTTACAGGCTCAAACCAGTGACCTTTGTGTGGCAGGGCACAACAAGATTGGTGTGGCAAATGATTTAAGTCAGATTGAATGAGTATTCTAATAGTTCCTGCTCTGCGCTTGTGTGTGGAATGTAAAGTAGCATCCAGTAACAGAATGCCTAAAGATTATGCAGTTGGAGGTAAGGTTCTGGTGATTAGAAAGCTTGCCATTGTCAGCTAGCAGCGAGCCATTCAACCACCTATGTTTCCTAGTTGATGCTATTTGAGAACACCAGTTTCTTTATCTGCGTCTCACGGTGTGTGGCCTTGTAATGAGTTTTGCTCTGACCTGCCACAGTGAATGAAAGGCCATGTGACTCATTGCTGCCATGCAGGTGAGAATGAAATGGCAATTGGTATGAAGTGGAAATTAAATGGATGTTATTTTTCCACTATGTCTAGGAGATCTGTAACTACTAATCACGATTTCCCAGAGTGCTGGGCCCCTGTTAGTTTTAGTGCCATGAATCACTAGACATAGAAACATAGCAGGGAAGCTGTAAGACCCCTATGACTAGCTGTATGGTATACAATTATTAATAATTCCTTACTCTTACATAGCGCTTTTCTGGACACTCCACTCAGAACACTTTACAGGTATAATAGGGAACCCCTCTACCACCACCAGTGTGTAGCCCCCACCTGGATGATGCAGTGACAGCCAAGTACGCTCACCACACACCAGCTCTCAGTGGGGAGAAGAACAGTGTGATGAAGCCAGTTCATAGATGGGGATTATTATGGCCATGATTGGTAAAGGCTGATAGGAAATTTGTCTAGGACCCTGGGATAACACCCCTACTCCTTTCGAGAAATGCCCTATGGATTTTTAATGACCCCAGAGAGTCGGGACCTCCATTTTACATCTCATCTGAAGACGGCACCTTTGTACAGTATAGTATCTCCGTCGCTATACTGGGGCATTAGGACCCACACAAACCACAGTTAAGTATAAGGTGTTTAATTGCAATTATTTATGGTTTTCCTTTTTCCATCACCTTATTGCTGTGTCGATGCAGGCTGCCAACTGACCGTGCAGAATCTGAACACCTCTCGACCTCTGTTCGTTCCTTGGCAGGTCATGGGTTGCTGTTCAAGACCAAGTACGAGAAGTCGCTGAAGTGGAACTCCGGGCTTGCGGAGGGGCAGGTGAACGGGGAGAGGCGTGAAGACACAGCCACAGAGCGAGACAGGAGTGAGGGCGACCCGGTGGCCTGAGATAGTCTGGACAGACGTACAGTGTTGCTGCTGCTAACTGTAAACCAAACCACTCAGAATGGAAAGGAGGAGGGAAAGGGCTGCAGTCTGGACTACACAGTGTATTGGTGCGCGTCCTATTTATTCGGGGTGTTGTCTTGCCCGGAAATGGGAAAAGAGTGTTTTTTTACTTTTAATTTTTTTTTGCCTTTACAATGAACAGATGCGTTTTGAGGAATTGCCCTTTTTAAATATTTATTTCCCACCAAACAGCTTTTAAAGCCATTTCCTACTTCCTAGACTTCTGATCTGATATTTTTTATGAAGGGGGCCCATTATGCCTTTTTACATCAATCGGAATTAAATAGTGTCTTTTCTCTTTGACTTTAAATCACCCCCACATCCAGAAAGTAAGACTCCTAACTTAATAGTAACAGGAATGAGCGATTTAGTAGTTTTAATAACAATAGAAATGTTTTATTGCAGAAAATATGCATTATTATTTTAAGGTTTCTTTTGCATTGGTTGTCCACTTTCTGTAATTTCATTAAGGTCAAAATGGTGAGTGAATTTTAATGGTATGTGGTGTGACAAAGCAAACTGTATCACTTTATTGCATTAAGATGCTTTGTATTTTAAGGTACTGTATCTACTGTGTATTGTCAAGTATAGGTGTATTGCTGTAACAGAGGCAAGGTTACACACAGAAAATTGACACTAATTTTGAGACATCTGAATTATAAACCAAAAATTGCTGAAGACAAAAAACCTAATCATTCGTCCTCCAAATGACTTTGCTGGAAAATGTCCTTAAAATAGCAGTGCAAATGCATTTTCATACAGATAATTGTTGGACCTGAAAATAATTGAAATATTTCAAGTACTAATCCTAAATAGTCCCAAAGGAAATAATTCACCATGTAAAGTTTAGCCATTTTTGGGATGTGGGGACTGAGATCACTGTTTTTTACAAAGCCTATTAATACCTCTGACTTTCCAGAAATGTATTTGTAACTGCAGGATGATTAAGATCCAGAAGAACCTCAGACTGGTATATGGAACATCAGCCACACTATTGAAGTCTTAAAGCCTTTCTGTCTATCCATCCTGAAGGACTTTTCCCCAGAGTTTGAAGTGTCCAGTTCAAATATGCCCGCGTTCTGAGCAAAAAGAAGCAACGACTTGTGAATATTCTGTGTTCACCGGCAGAATCTATTTGCTAGATATTGACTACAGAAAGCCTGATTTCTTAGCTTTGAGCAGTATTTCCTTTTATCCACACCCACCTCATCAGCAGAGATAACTGCAGAAGTAGGAGAGTCATCCACGGTTTAATTTTATTATCCTGTGGGAATGACATAGGGACTGTTATTTTCATTTTCATGATCTCAGGATAACCCTGACTTTTTCTAGTAATATTTTTTAATCTGTTAGGACACACAGTTGAGTTCTAGAATGATATTGATTTCCCATACACATATGCTACAAACAGTCAAGAAACCTAATGATAATGATGCTGTCTATACAGTAGATAAATTCATCTGTGGACATGGCTTGCTCGTTTGTTGGTACCATACTTTGCTACTGTTTTTCTGCATCACCATTAACTAGATAGTTATTTTTGTAAGAATATTTCGTCACACATTTTTAATTGAGGATAAACTGGTTATCCTTTTGTTCCTGCTCAGATAACTAGAAAATGTAATAGTGATGTATTCCACATGTGAGGACTATTGTAATTAATTCATTCCATCTGTCTCTTTGATGGAGAGAATCCTTATCACTCTCATTAACTGTCTTGTCTGCAATACTGTAATCACACAGGACTTTACCATATAATCCAGGGGATGGTAATTAAAAGACATGATTACAAGAAAAAAACAGATGTGCCCCTCCATAAGACTTTGCTATCAACACAAGCTAAAAAGTTTGAACAATATTTGCTAAACCAGACAGGCTGTGAATTTAATTTTCTGTCTTGTTTGAATGTAAAAAGCATGATCATAATGCTTTATGTAGATCCATCATCTGTATGACGTGGACTCTAGTCTATGGACTCTAGCTAGTTTTGGATTCAATTTAATGTGTTCTTCGTAAAGTCTTCACTTGACGAAGGTGGATTTTATCTTTTGTCGTTTCATGAGGCTCCATTAAAAACATGCCGTGAGATTGAATTGCCTGTTTTGTTATTCTTAAAACAGCATTTAATCTGTGACACAGTTACACTTTCACTCACCTAGCTTAAAAGTTCTGAATAGTTATGTCTTTAACTGTTACATTAGGAATTAATGCAGGCTCTTTAGAAGCCCTTCTTTAAGTACATGCCTAGGGTGACTTAGCCTTACCACAGTCTTAGAGTCAATATTGACTTTTCCCTGTTGCAGGCAAGTTGATATTTTAGCTGTTTTGAATTTTAGCTTGACTGTGACAAACCCTTAATGAGAAGCAAGCTGGGATCTAGAAGATTGTGTCTGGGTTTTCCCCTATCAGAATCAATACAGCCTATTCTGTATTACCCAGGAACATGAGTACTCCTTTACATACCTATAGAAAGATTAGTGCCTTTGAGAGGCATCAGAATTCCAACATCCCAGATTTAGAAGCTTATCCGCTGTTGATCCTCAACTGAGAGCATCTGGGATTCAAAATCCTGTTGAAAACTAAATTCATTTCTAGGAAAAAAATAGTTTTCTGTCTATGATGATTATTGCTGTCTAGACAGGTCAGTCCACTGAGATGCAGAATAATATTTTGCACTGATTCCGTGTTTTAAAATATTGAATTAATACAACATAAATTCAGTGCCAGACCTTGGGGTGACTAAGGAATGCTCCATTGTCCTTGGAGTCTTACATAACATAACAGATGGAGGCGATTGTAAAAGTTTTCATCTTTCGTGTCCATCGATGTGGTTGTTTTTATTCAGGATTTTCACAGTCACCTTCAGTACCAATCATTTCCAAAGGTCATTGCAGTGGACGAGGAACATGTACTCTGGAAGTAACAACTGAACAATACATTTCTATTCAATCTATTCATTCCTTCAGCGGTGCTAGAAAGATAAATGAAAGGGAAATATTGTGACAGGGCAATCAGCTCGCTAAGGTAATGATTGCAGCAGGAGCAAAGAATGACAAGCTCAAATGACTCCAAAAATCACAGATGGCATTAGGCGAGTGTAGTAAATATCCTGTGTCACACAGAGCTATTCCTCATAAATAAGAATGGAGACATCAAAAAAAATCCCTCGAGGTTTAAAAGTTCATACTCAATCTGACATGGCAGGGGTTTGGAAATGTGAAGTGTTTTGTATCGTTTTTAACATCTTTGTAGACAACTGCCTTTACTGACATTCTGCATTGCAGTAACCCTGCAGCTCTTCCCTGATTATGCCTTTGTTGTCATTTATGTCTTTTGGGAGGAAGAAAGTCTAAATTGTTTAGGATTTTTTGGTGTCTTTTTACAGAACAATCTGGCACGACACCCCCACTATAAGTGTGGGTACACTGTCCAAAAGGAAGTGTAATTGATGTGCTGAGAAAAGAATTATTCAGGTCTAAACTGTGTCTTACCTCACCCTGTGTTTGCCATAAGCTTTGCTTCAATGGTGATAAGCTAGCTCTTGAACCTGCACAAACTGGCATGTGGGATAAGTGGTTTGTAATTCACAAATCATCTAAATGCATATTAGAAGAAATATTAGAAGATACTCGGTTCCAATAAAATACATTGTGCTTGTTCTGATTACCATGAATTCAAATTGTAATTATACATGTAGTATTGGTACTGCTGTGGAGGGGTGCTCTGTTTTCTTGCCTGGTTGGTGTTATAATAACTTTCTAGGTAGAGCTCACTGTAATTGTGTAGAGGTGGTACAGCAGTGTGGCATTACGATGTCTGGGACAAAAATTGGCAGGAAAGCCATTTGCTGAATTTTGTCCTAATTATTACTGCATTGTTAGCTGTTCCCTTGCAACATCCCACTTAAAAACATGGCACTTTTAGTTCATCATTAAAGAAGAATGAAGACCGTGTATCTTAAGTATGCACTGAGTCAAAGGAGAGTGTGGACTTCTGCCTAGTCTGTTGTCATGTATTCAGTTGACATCACTGTGATGCAAAACTACCAAGGGCATGATATGGTTGTGGCATTTTTTAATTTTCTTTTTTGCCTTGCGGAATATTTCTCATGGTTTTGGATACAAAATAAAAAAGTTTTTAAGGATTTCAGATGGATTTTTTTGGGGGTGATTTCCATGTATATATTTGACAGTGAATTTGAAGAGAAAGGTCAGATTGAACTTTTTTGGGGGGCACATTAGCTAATTCACTTGTGTTTCAGTGCCCACTTAGACATTGCTCTATGTAACCTGTTAAAATTAAACAGTGCTGATTGACAGAGGGTAGGTAATAGAGAGAAAATACATAATATACTCCACTGATTAATATTCAAAATTACAAGCGCATCTATATTTTGAAAAATAAGGTAATCATGACACCAGCAGTCTAGACATGAGCTAAGATATTGAGACGTGCTTTGCAACGTCGTGGCACTGAAAATGTTCAATTCAGCACAGTCAGTTTACTTTTACGATAAAAACAGAAAGTGAAGCGCTCAGTAATGATAGTGAAGTTTTCAATCGGAAGAAATGGACTCTGTAGGAGGCCCTGGAATACAAGATATTTTATTTCATGCTATCAGCAAAAACCTCAAACAGCATCCATGTTTATAAGCTATTTGTCAGGACCTGCATTTTCTAAACATCTAGTTGCTTAACACTGACGTTTAATTTTGTTCATTTCGCTTCCCCGCAGAGACCAGATAAAGCCTATGGAGCTTCACTGATTGTTGAAGTAAATGTCTCAGCTGGTTGATTTGAAAAGCTCTAAACTCAGAGGAAGAATGGGAGGCTACTCTGTGATTATAATTCTAACTATCGTTAGTGTTGATTAATTGTCTTGATGCTTGAAACTCTCTAGGTGTATTTTTAGTTGACAGTTCCGGCTTGTTATGTCGATCATATTTACTGATGTACTGTATACTCGTTCTCCCTGAGCAATTTTGTCCCTGGATAGGACACGAATCACAGCGAGCGAAACAGGAGTTAACCATGTGAAGCGGAGTCCGTTTGTGTCACTTTGCAAGAAAGTCAATGACGAATTTAGGTTTTCACAACGGAAGCGGCAGTATCTCAGATACTGGTTTGATTTGGGGCTCTAATGAGTACAATAACTAATGCCGTTAGTAACAACCTTGTATCTTATGTAATTAGTAACGTTATTCAACTACTTACGATTCGATTGAGTAATTTCTGTCTACACCACGTTTTCCGTTCTTTCGCTTGTATACCTAAAACCTAATTAACATAGCATTGGGGCTGATGACAGACCGCTGTACAGGACGTAAAGGGCAGTCAAGTAAGTGAACTCGAGTAAAAAACTTTGGTGTGTCGATACGACTGGCTGTCGAAAGACCGTCAATCTTTGTCTTTGCTTTCTTAGCTGCTAGAGGTGTTACGCTGTAAAGCAAACTGTAGGGGCGTACAAGGGAGCTGTCCAGGGCTGTGGTGCTGAAGTACACGGCTCGCAAGCACTGGTGAAAACAACCCATAGCACTTCAGCGAGCTCAAACGAAAAGAAATTTATGAGATTTCAACTATGAAAAAAAGTGTGTAAAATGCTTCTTCGTTAACTCATTTTCTGTACCAGTTTTTTTTGTTTTGTATCGTAGCATAAATAGGACTTAGGTTTATGTCTATTTTGATTAAAAAAGCGTGTTTACCATCGCTTGTTTGACATTTTGTCTAACTCCTTTGTCTTTATTACCTTGCATTTCACCTTGGTTCAGTAAGATCGGCGGACATCAAGTCTGAAAGAGAACCCCGAGCCTCTCTATTCGACATCACCGTTCCGTCTGTTGAACATTCACATTTAACATGTGCTCTTGTGCTTTCGCAACTCACATGGACATCAATCAAGTAAATGTTTACCACTTCCTACGCGTTAGTGTCCATATTTGCGAAGGAATTTTACTGTAAAACTATGTGGTGAGAAACTTACGGTTAGAATAGTTGAGAACGCAAAATTTTATTCTAAACGCTAAAACAAATGAGCACCTTATACAGTACCATTTTTTTCTTTCCCTCTGTGACGATAGGCTCTATCGTGGAGAGCAAAGAACGAAAATGATTAAGAAAAGGCAATTTTATGTACAGCAATTCTGCTCTTGCGAACAGATGTATTTAGGAAACATCTTTAAAACTAATGCAATATATATTTCACAGCGGAAAACAAAATTTTTCAAAGACGTATTTGAGCGCATAACAGTGTAAATGACTTCGGATGAGCTTAGGTTTTTTATAACAATTTAGATGTAATTAGAAAACGATATGGGCAAATTACACTCAGTGAATCGGCTCAGGACAAAATGTGCAATTTTACAACGTTTCAACTTTACAATAAAAAACACTGAAATATATAAGAAGATAGCGACTAAATGTGCATTTTATTGGGTTGTCTATGAACTTGTACTTCTTTACCAACCACCTCATTCCGGCTCTCGGTTGCCATCTGTCGGTAAGGAATTGTATTTTTAGGTTTAAAATGAGCGGTCCGAGTCGTCTTGCTTTAAAGCAGTCCAGAGGGGAACAGAACAACACCTGTCCAGCCCTGATTACGTCTGAGATGGTTTAGCGGTTCCACACTACAAAGAGAGCTTGCTTGGACTTAATGGCAACACCACTGGAGTTCTTCCATTGTGACAGAATGCTGGAGGTTTTACAACAGTTAATAGCAATTCGTGATTTTGAACCATTTTGAAAGACGACCGATTGTGAATTATACCATCCTGGATTTACTTTCTAATAGGTTTTCGCTATGTCGATCGAAAAAAATACTGATGTATTACCTACCGAAGAGGTTTTTCTTTATATAGCTCGTGTTCGTCAAATTAAAAAAAAACTGATATCGTTCGAGTAAAAAAGTCCAATGAACAGTTATCGATGCTTTCGGGATCCGACGTCGGCTTTCCTAGAGGAATAAGACAAACGTTATGAATTTCACAGAGTTTTACTTAAAATTCGGACACTTGTTTCCGAAGAACTTTTCCTTTCTGGGGCACACCATCAAGAACCTGAGTGCTCGCGAAGCGCTTCCTTTCGCGGATAATGTGCTTTTCACGGGGCACGAACCAGGTACCATAGTGCTGGTGGTGATGTACACCCTGTCGTTCGTCATCGGGCTCGTTGGCAATATCATGGCTCTGAGGGTGCTCACACGGAAGAGAAGGAGCAGGCTCTCCGGCGTTTCGGCCACTAGAAGTCTTCTGATCAACCTGGCCGTGTGCGACATGATGGTGGTGTGTATCTGCATGCCGGTGAACTTGGGACACCAGGTATATAACGCCTGGGTGTTTGGTGACTTTTTGTGCCGGACTGTCCCCTTTGTTCAAGCCGTATCAGTGGCGGCCAGCGTTCTAAGCCTGGCCGTGATCAGCCTGAATCGCTACTACAGCGTCCACAACCCCCTGAACGCCAGGTCGTTCTTCACCTGCAGGAAGATCTTTTGGATGATTTGCGTTGTGTGGGCTCTGTCCTCGGGGCTGTGCATGCCGTTGATCTTCATGAACAAGAGCAAGGACTTGGTCCTGCTGGACGGCAAGCAGGCTATCACCGTGTGCATGGAGAGCTGGCCGCACGTCAAGCTGAGGCAGGCTTATAACTTTCTGCTTTTCTGCGCCTTGTACGGCTTCCCTGTCCTTTTCAACCTGATCATTTGCTTTCTCACTGGGCGCAAGCTCTGGAGCACGGACGACAAATTCAAAGAGTGCAACAAGTGTAACGTGGCTCAGTCGGTGTCCCGGCTGAAAGTGCGCAAGAAAATAGCTAAGATGGTGGTGGCTCTGGTACTGCTCTTCACACTGTCCTGGCTGCCTCTGTACGTAGTGGACATCTGGATCGACTTCAACATGCCGAACGGACTGGGGGGCGAAGACTACCTGGACCATGTTGAGCATGAATGGATCCTACAAGGGAGACCCTTCGCGCAGTGGTTGGGTCTGACGAACTCGGCTCTAAACCCTTTGTGTTACTGCTTTGTGGGCAACCTGTACCGATCGGCGCAGAAGTTTCGGAAAAGCTACCGAGAGAAGTTTTCCTCGGTATTCAGCCTGCCCCTGGCTCAGACGTCGACGACGTCAACGAGCAGCTCAGTTCCAAAGCTGGTGTCTTACAGCCGAACTTCCTCCGAAAACTGCGGGGCGGAGATGTGTGCGTGGAGAGGCTACGCAGATCTGGGCGACAACCTGACTAAAAGCAAAAGTCTGTCGTCCGTAACAGTGTGTGAAACGGTGTTTGACTGAAAAAAAAAACCAAAGGCGCACGGTGCCCCTTTTGTGTACTGTATGTGTGTGACCGTGAAGATGAAAATAAAAGAATCAGCAAGCCTGTAACTAGACAAAGTTTTCATATGGCGGATGTTTTCTACTTCAAATTAGCTTTATTTTAAAAATGTACGTTATTTATGTAATGAAAGTGACGGAGTTCGAAAGTCAATGGTTTGAGGGGAAAATAGAACGGGAGAAAAATAATGAACACCAAAACAGTATTGCATAGTATCGAGATGAGGAGTGATTTCTTATTAGGGAATGATTTTCTATTGAATGCAAGAATTTCCAACCCTTTAAGAGTGATAAGAAAAAGTGTCAGCTGAAAAGAAATGTTAGAATTCGGAGGCGCTCATACGGTTGTTCCTTTATCTAAAGTGAAAAATAAAATGTACGAATCAAAAACATACGAAAACAGTATACACTGTATTGATCAACAAACAACAAAAAAAAGTGTCAGGTTTTGTCTAAGTTTCTTCCCAAGCAGGATAATGGTGGTATGCGAGTCGGATCGCTCTTGCAGCTTTGTGAGAAATGGAGAAAATGAAGGATGTTTTGTGGATCAGCTGTGATAAGGAGAACAGCACATTCTGATTCGCCTCTGTTGAGCAATGCGATTCTCAAGGAGCTGGGGCTGTGACGTCATAGGAAGGGTGCCGTACAAAGAAAGGTAAGAGCGTTGTATCACACCTTTTAACACAGAGGCTGAAAGATTTATTCATTAGTGTTATGTATGACCAGAGTACTTTTGTTCGACTACCAGTACTTTTACTGTGCGAAAAAAGTGATTTTTTCCTCCGCCTTGTATTTATGTGATGTAATTTTATGCAGTTGTTGTGTTAATGAAAATAAAAAAGTCTTGAAAGTTACGTTTGCCACTGAATAAGCTGGAGGCGAATTGTTCCACAAAATGGGTTTTCATTCTAATAAAGACAAATGTAGTTTTGTTGTCCGAAGAGTTCTTAGATCCGCTCTTGCCGATATCATTTTGCATTTTTTGGAAGCTGGAGAATAAAGGAAATACGTATGCAATTGAAAACGAGGCACGAAAACAGAAATCGACAGCTTTCAGTAAAAAAAAAAAGATTATAAATAAAAGTGTTATAGAACCTAACCTTACCTAGGTCTGCTGGTTTGTATTATTATTTTAGAGAAATGTTTCTTAACTCGGCAAATATCCATTAAAAGAATGTTCTCTATAAACATTGTTAATGATTAACAAGCGTTTTGTATAACAGCATAGTTTGTGTCAAACATTATTGTGTGAAAATAAGCGAGTTCGATTTTCCTTTGTAGTTTAATTTTATCCGTGTTATTTCTCAGTTTCTGGGAAGCTCCGCGAAACGTCCGAAGGCAGTGCTCTCGAAAAATACGTCTCTTGTTCAGTACATTTAAGGTAGGCAAAGAGACTAACTGTATGCACACGAGTATTACTAAAACCAGCTCTCTAAATATTGTTTATAGAAATCTCTTGTGAGACCGGTGCGTAACACCAGTTACTCTTGTACTTAAGCCTTTCTTCTTTCATTCCAGAGCTAGACACATTAAACATCGGCAAGACCAGGGCAGGGAGGGTAAAATTGAGGTATGGTATCTTTGAGAAGAAACATCTGTTAAAAAGGGACAGTACTGTGTCAGGGCATTGAGTTTGCAGAATCTGCTTGTGTTCAGGTATAGTGTATTGGAATGCACCTGTATGTTTTGTGGAATTTATCATATATTGCTTAAATTACAGTATGTAGGGTTTGCATGATTTCATCTGTTACTTCATTAATCTAGGTATTGACTCAAGCGTTCTTTGAAATAATTTACAGCAAAAAGGCTTTTGAGATGAAATTCAATGGAGGAGATGATACCTAGTCCAGTTCTTTGGCGAGGGCTTTGCAATCCTGGTTCTTCTCTCCAGCCTTGTATGCTGGCCTTGATTTTCATGACAGGGTTGTGGCTGGCCTGCCCAGCAGGGCAAAGCACCTGATGATAGGACACAGCAGGAGAGAAAGATGCCTGCAAGACAGTGGAGGACAGCGAGGAATTCCTGGAGTGTTTCTAATGCCTTTTAGACCTCGACAATGAAATCTAATGAGCATAATACAAAATATTTAAAAATCAGGAAATAAAGGGGCTAATTAAACAACCTGAAAATCACACAGTCATTTTTTGCACTAGAAAGATGAGGTCAGAGCTATATTTTACTTCCTTAAACACAATTTCTGCTGCCGAATAAGATTACCTGAATTATATTAAATGTAAAGGAACAAGTAATAGGTTTATTCAATGCTGAAAAGAGAAGAAAGAAAACACAATGTTTCATCTGAGAAGGCTCCACGGCCGAAACGTTGTGTTTTCTCTCTTCTCTTTTCGTCATGGAATAAACCTATTACTTGTTCCTTTGCAGCCTACGCATGCTGACGGAGCTACCCACCTGAATTTATATTAAATGTATGCATTTGTTAGTAGTCTTGGAATTCTGTCTGAAGAGAGTTGTTACCTGAAAAGGACAAGTGTAACACGTGTGATGCAACAGGGTAGATGTGATCTGTCTTTGATAAGCAAGCCTGCAGGTGTCGATTTGTACACGCTGGCAAGTATATGAAAGGAGTATGGACTTGACAACAGGGACTATATGATGGACTTGACAATGTGGTGACACAGTTCTTAGAGATGGGGGAAATACTGGCTTCCAGGTTGGCATTCCAGAAGAATAACAGGATTCCAAGAGCGAGTGTTTTTAGGGCGGACTGTAGCAGTGAAAGTTCAAGGGATAGTCTTGAGTTGTATTGAATGTACGAGTACAGATATGAGCAGAATAATAATTTAGATACCAGATTAATTCTTTTAAAAAATGTTTTTAGTAATTTGCTTTCCATAAGCATAACTCCATGTAGATTCATATAACTGCTGAAATGCTTTTACAGTTGTAACCTTGGAAACAGTGCAGAAAGAATCTGTATCTGAGCTGGTATGGTTTTGGAGATACAGTATCTGCTGTCTGGAGTATTTTGTCTCATTGATCAATGTCCTCATATTGGGGAAAAAAACCTAATTGTTTCAATACTGGCCATTGCTGCTTTTTTCCCAAGATCTGAAAATACTACTGTTTACAGTACACTATTGCCCATGGAAAAGATTTCCCTGGAGGGTCAGTAGGAACTGGAGCAGATGGAAGTTGTTCCACAAACACTTGCAGTAAAATAATGTCCTTAATAACATTTGCACTAACTGCAGTTTCTAGTTTCCTGTCCTGTGCCCTAATCTTAAAGGACAGGTTCTGGTTTGTCACTACTAGTACCAAGAATAAGCTGCTCTCTGATACTGGACAATCAGAATATTATTTAGATACAGAATTTGTGTGTTTGCATCACATTATTATCACATCATGGTGGTTAGAATTGCTGCCTCGCAGCATTGTGGCCCTCAATTCTGGGTGTTCTGGTCTTTGCCCACAGTCTGAAGACATGTTGGTACACTACCTGCCACCCATTGCTTGCTGAAATATGCTCCAGTTCCCCAATGACACAGAATTGGAAGAAGCATTCAGAAAACAGGTATAAAGGAGATGAGGAGGCAATCACCCACACTGTCAATGCCACCCTAATTGCTGAAGGATCCTTTTATGTCCTTAAGATCAGGTTAAAGTTGACAATGTCCAGTGATTGTAATTCCAATTTTCACAAAGCCAGGAAAGCAAGCCCAAGGTGGAAGCCATTGTCAAATGAAAGGAATGCACGATCTCTCGTGATGAATGTTTGTTGATCTTGTTTGAGCTTTCTTGGGGACAATATCTTGGAAGATGCAGACGTCTGGCCAGGCGTGTTGAACACTTTCTGTTCTGCTTTTGATAAAGAAAGTTTGCATAATGTAATCATTTTGAGTAGATGGCTGAGTCAGTATGCGGAGGCTGTAAACGAACAGGGTAAGGTTTATTCCAAGCTGAAAGGAAAAGAGACACAACGTCTTGGCTGTAGAGCCTTCTCCAGTTCTTCCACACCCCGGATTGAGAAGTCCATTTTTCATGTAACCATTCATTTTTGCACTTGGACCTCAGCACCACATTGTTAAAATAGTGCAACAGCTCCTCTATGGGACGCTGCCTTTGCTGTCTGGGTGAGACTAGTGGTTTGAGCAAATGGGTCAAAACAGCCACATTTTTGTTGTAGATGAGAGCTTGTACAGATACCTTGAACAGGTTGTTTACTTCTGTAAAGAAATATTCACTTACAGATTTCACAAACACTCTGGCAGTGTATTATCATTGTGAATGTGATCCCTGTTTTATTACTCCACAGTATTTGTGACCGTGGTTTTTTGGATTGGCCAACTCATTTTTGAGCTATTGAGAAACATAATTACAGATATAAATAACTGAAAGGTGAAATAATTAATTAGCAGGTAATTAGCAGCTAATTATCATTAATTAGCAGCTAATTAATGAGATCAGTAATTAGCTGTCTTTTTTGTATATGCTCCAACACATCTCCAGGCATTATACTACTTCTTTTATAGTCACCTGTGCTCTTTACTCTCATCTTATTGTAAATCAGGGGCCTCTAGTCTGGTCTTGGGGTGCCGCAGTACAGTACATTTTATAGGTCTCCATAAATCACCTGCTTTTAAAGATTAGGAACACATGTAAGTTATTTAATCAGACAAGGTGCCACATTAAGGGAACTCCTTGATGGCTGGCAATTTATGTTTCAAATTATTTCTAAAGTGCTAAAATTAACAAATGACCTGCAATTAATTGCAATTAAATTCCTACAATAGCTAGAAATTTCTAATTTGTTTGTGACCTATATATTAAAAGCTGCCAGACAGGGGCCTTCAGGCTCAGGGATAGAGGTGAGCCATTTACAGTAGGTTCAGTTATTGAATCACTATTACCGATCTGGGGTCTTACAATCAGTACTTACAGTATATAAGAATAATGTATAATAATGTAAGAAGTAGAATGGCACATGTACAGTACCTTTACATTTGTCTCCGCCTTACTTTTTTGATGCCATCTTCTGTAAAGTGTTCCAAGTGCGAGGTCCTGAAAGATCCCATTGCTCCAAACAAGAAGACACCATGTAATGTATAATCACAGCACTATGCAACAATTGCACTCTGATATGGGGGCACTCCTGTCATGAGCACGGGTGTGTCTTTCATCCATACGTTGATTAGGAATTTAAAGCAAGCTTCCAAAGAGGTCAAGCAATTGGTAGCTACATGGAATCTCACCTTCTATAAACCTCCTCAATCGATAAATCAATCTATTCAAGAGAAAACCTACAACGGAAAGTCAGCGTTCCAGTTCGAGGAGAGCAACAGCACTGATATAAAATCTACCCAGACAGAATAATACTGGCTGTATTAAGCTTTGAAAATGCTTTGTCTTAAGACTTCACATTGTCACTTATGACAAATGACCTTATGAGAACTTCCACATAGTTGTGGTTTCATTTTGTGTCTTCTTACCTAATGAAGTTTTAAATATAAAGAACACACCCACAATGTTTCACTAATGAATTCATTAGTGACTCAATGTTTATCCAATGTTGTAATTTTAAAATGAATTAGACTCGCAGCACTGGGGCTGTGTGTTTAGTTCCTGACCTGGGGTGTTATCTGCATGGAGTTTGTATGTTCTTCCTGTGTTTGCATGGGTTGCCTCTGGATGCTCTGATTTCCTCCCACAGTCTAAAGACATACTGGTAGGATGTTTAGCTTCTGGGAAAATTGTCTCTGGTGTGTGTGTGTTTGTGTCTGTATCTGCCCTGTGATGTCCAGGATGTATCTTGCCATCATCCGTTGCTTGTTACCTTGTGTCTCTGGTTAATTAAGATGATCTATATCATGCCTGCCTCTGGAATTCTTCTGTTTTTTATAGAGAATCCTTCAGTTACAGAATGGCTCCCACATTTGGGAAATATCTGAATTTAACTTTTAATTTGATAATTTCCCCCATTACACACAAAAAATAGGGTAGCTGCAAAGATCTCCATTGGACAAACTACAATAAAACTCTTTTATTGCAGTAATTTGCTTCAAAAACCATACACATTTTAACCTCAATAGTTTGAAGGTTCAAATGAATAGCAATATATTTCTTGGGTATAAGCTGTAATATTCTTTTCAAACTGGTCCGATAGGACCATTAACCTTTGCAGGTTTTGGAAATGAACAGAAGTGCAAATTTAAGTCTTGTGGCAGAGGTATGAGAGGTGTTTAACACTTGTCAACTTTTATAGGACAAGTCAGAAAAAAAGAGGAAGGAGTCATACATTTTGCCCATGCAAATCCCAATTAAGAAACCTGATAAATAGGAATATTACATGTTGTTTGCACGAAGACTGGAAGAATATGTCACTGTCAGCCCAAGCCTGTAGGAATAAATTACACCACATTGTGAAAAAATGATTGGAGTGTTCAGCCTTCACTCTTAAACAACACTTCAATTGTTGTGTCTTTGATACTGGTCTCACAATGACCTGTTACCTCACTCACATTAACTCGGAATGAAAATCCTCATTAAGGCCAATTTCAGGGTTTGGTCTGACAGTGAATTGTAGCTTTTGCTTTAATAGCCCTATTACTCTTCATACTTACAAGGGGTAACCATCACTTACAAAATGCCACGAAATAGGCTTTTCACATTTTGAACATTATGAGATTAGATGTTTTCTAGTTGAACTGCTCAGCGTGCAGATGTCTCATCAGGAGGTGCACTGTTGATCACTGGAGCTCTTAGGAAACTGGCCTTTTCATTAAAGTCACTATAGAAGTTTCAGTTCTTTCATTCCAACTGAACCAATTTAGTCACTTAGAGGAAATCTATTCAGACGTATAGTTGTGGGTTTCCAATTGACACACTCTTTAAAATTGACGGCAACATATAATGATGAAGGAAAGGTTACATATCGACCACCTTCTTCATTTGGTGTTAGTAATAGGTGAACATTGAAGGAAGCCAGGATATTGATGTATACTTCCACAATCCCTTCATGAAATGATGTACCTGTTGTTCTCAGTCTTAAATGGGCTTCTCCTTTTACAACATTTCTTTAAGCCTGAGAATATACCAGGTTGCTCTTTTTTAGACCAGCTCCAGGACAACAGGATATTTTCTGTACGATGGTGACTAAAAACTGCATACTACATTCTAAATCTGCTCTTACCCCAAAAATTCTAAAGCCATCCTCTTAGAGCAAAATGGCACATCTTTTAAAGAACAATGATAATCTGCTGAAATTCTATGCAAACCTCTCCTTTACGATCACTACACAGAAGATGAATCAGTGAATCTGAAACCAGAATGACTGAGTCACTTCTTGAAGAATGCTCTCTGTCCACAAGACATTTCTCTTGCTGATTTCTTTATTGTTCACAAGACCCAGTCATCTAAAACTGCTTTGTATATAGTACCTGGTACACCACATGGTGAAACATAGGGGCAATTCTTCATTCAAGTGAAAAAATAGGTAAACCATAGAATAAGTGATATGATTTGAATAAAAGGTCTGGCTTTGTGTAATAACAATATGGTATAAGATTAAGACGGGTTGGAAAAAAACTGCAGAGAAGAACGTCTCCAGTTTTCCAAGAAAAGATTATAACATACCCTCTTTGGGCATGAATTTGAAATGTAATCTCCAGCACAAAAATTTTGGAATTTTCTTTTTGTATATACACATTTTTGTATGTGTTGGTTATAGAACCTACAGTAAAAGTTTGTGCATTGACCAGCCAATATGCACAAAAGTGCAAGACACAAAAAAACAGTTTTATTTAGTGTCTTTGCTAGCCACATTGTTACTGGCTATCCTGTGTGAGGGAAAGGAAGTGAGATCTTGAAGGCAGCCAGCAGACTCTAATCATTACCTTATTTACACGCTTGTATAAGAAACCCCTTGGGGCAGAGTTAGTGACGCTAAGCACTGAGTACAATAGTCACCTCATTGAGCTTGTAATATCCTGGCACCTGCAAGCTACAGTAAGTGTAATATGTCAATGTAAATTGTACGAAGCAAAATTATTGTATTAATGAGGTTTTATGAAAAACATATTTTTCACACCCTGAGCCAACACCAGCTAGGTTTGGAGGCTGCATTGAAATGAGTTATAAACAGACCTACAATCATTTTCTCCTTTGTTCTTTTTTAAGGATTTTATTTTGGTTTTGAAAATTTTATCAAAAACTACAAAAAATCCACAAACACAACAAAATATTATTTTTTTAACATGCACAAATACATGTATTTGTTGTCAGAAAGGTACTGTAGCTCTTTTGTGAATCTCCATAGTAAATAAGCACATTTTTAGCTTGTTTAAGTCTTGATTTCTCACCATTTTCAAATCAGTTGATTCCTGAATCTTCTAATCCTTCCCAGTGTCCGATTACAACCCAGTCTGCCTTATAACTGTTTGTCTGACTGAAATCTAATTCTATTTAAAAAAAGAAGATTAAAATACCTAAGCTATACGTTGGAGTAGATTAGAAGGTCTAATAATTCACTTCTCTTAATCTACTGTATGTTGAGAGTATTGTACTCACTCTGGTTTAGAAATGGTTCCAATGTTCAACCTATGTTCATCAGATCCTTGCTGTCCCACGTGAGAAAGCCAATCAGACCCTCCTAATTAGTTCAGGTGGGTAGCTGCGTCAGCATGCGTAGGCTGCAAAGGAACAAGTAATAGGTTTATTCCATGCTGAAAAAAAGAAGAAAGAGAACACAACGTTTCGGCCGTGGAGAAGGCTCCACGGCCGAAACGTTGTGTTCTCTTTCTTCTTTTTTTCAGCATGGAATAAACCTATTACTTGTTCCCTCCTAATTATGCTCATCTGTTGAAAAATCATCTATGAAAATAAACCAAAAGCTGAATATATAAAATGGGTTGGACAGCAAGAAGGAAACCCCATTTTTGGATGCAATAACACCTTTTGTTGCGATTTAAGGTTGTTAAACCTCGGTTGTCAAAACTAAACTTTGACAACGCTGAAGGGCAGAGCTATTTCCTTCCTCTTTTGCATCAGAATGGTAAGATCATTCAATCAAAAGAAATGAGGTAAGCTTTAAAATTTGGAATCCAGAACACTTCAGCTTGAATGAAATTTACAGTACAATCCATTTAGGTCAGGATTATGCAGTCCGGTACATGGATAACATTCAAAGCTGGAGGATATTGTTATGTTCCTGTGAAAATACCATCACACAAAACCAACCAGCAACACCTAACACAAGCCTGCAATCGAATGAGATGGGGATCTACCTAGGCTTCCCCAGACCTTATTGATCACCAGACCACTGACATGTTATAAGGAGGAATGAAATGAGGGACATTTTCACCTCATGTGGGTCAAGTGAATTAATTAGGGCTGTGCCATAAAACAAATGCATAATCAATTGAAGTGCTTAGGGGACTGTTGTCTTTACAATTTGAGAGAATGGAGAAGGAGGGGGCATTTGAGGGTTTTCCTAACAACTTATAATAAAAATCCATCGGCTGTGGAATGCAAGAATTCAGAGAAGGTTAAAATTAATTCTCAGATTTAATGGTGTGTGTGTTTTTTATTTTTTAAAAGAACCAATACAAACCTCTTTTAAACATACTGTACCACAGTATTGTTTCAACACATCTTATGTGAGAATTTAGAAATAAATAAATGGAGGTACATTTGAAGGAGAAAATGGTCTTCTAGAAACTTTGTACATGCATAGTACAGTATGCTACACTGCCAACACTGCTACACTGCCACTGCCAGAATCATTTGATTCTTTAGGAATAGGTTTCTCTTTCGTACTCCTCAATCTGATCTTTCCAGACAGAGGCATAGATTACAGACAGTCTCTTTTGTAAAACTAACCAGACTGCACAATCAGATTCTTTGACATTGGTCTTTTGTTACCTTCCCAAAGTCATGACCAGAAGCAATACTCCAATAATAGCATTTTTGTTATTAGGCTCTGACCTCCTTCATCGTCTCTACTTATACTTCTCCCACTGTAAACTAAATCAGATCAACAGGATAATAGCTACCAATCCTTTGCCAGTGGAAGATATAGCCAATTGACTGCTGCTGAAACTAGAATTTAATTTAAGAAACATTACCTGCTATTTTACTTTCACTTTGTTAATGTCAGAACATTATGATATTATTTAGACTCCAGATCTGCAGCTAGAATCCCCCTTGACACAAAAATAAAGAACACCTACCTGATAAAGGACCTGCAGTCATCTAATCTGACCTTGTGCGCACTAAATTAATTTAGCCAGTGATAAGAAATTAATCTCACAATCCCTGTATACAAGCAAAGGGGGAGAGGTTTCCCTGAAAGATAAGCCGCGGGGAGCAGGAAGCTGAATGAAATGGAAGCAATTGCGTCACGTCGAAAATTAAGAGCATTTGGATTGGGCTTGCACTGTCCCCTTTCAGTTGCAAAAAAAGAAACATCCCTGTTTCCTCATACTGTGTTATTTTTTATATCTGCTGGACTGTATCGTAAAAATCAAACCCCCACAAAATGCCTACAGTGAAAGCACCATTACATTAGTTTAATGCTGCACTTCAAAAAGGTTTAAAAACCAGACAAAAGGTCATGAATACAGACGTGCTTACAATCCACAATGGAGCTGGAAAGGGCAGTGAGAGCTTTGGCTGATTAAGGCAAATTCACACACAAAGATTCCATTAACCCAGCTGGTCCTGCCTTGCCGATTCAGAACTGCTCAGGTGTCATACCTCAATCTCAGTCCTGGCAGGAGACGCATCGTAAAGATGGCAGAGTGCTTCAAAAGATCAAATTTGCTCAAAGCTGCCATATGTCACCACATTTTGCATTTGAAAGGCTTGGGTGCAGCTTGTTTTTCTGCCAGCCTGAAACAAGCTCAGTAACGCCACAGTTGTTTCACAGAGCAAAAGCAAGAGAAGTTCTATTGCTCCAAGAAGCCCAGAAGCTTCATTCTCATTCTCTTTCTTTTAGACATGAAGGAGGGACTGTACAATGGTACAATAACAACCTGACACCCATCGGCCACATAAATATTTCCCACACATAAATATTGGAAGTCTGTTTTTATTTTAGTGGATTTTTAATAATGGAGTTACTGCTGTATAATAAAGCCCACTTCATTCTCCTGGTATCAGAAAGCCTGAACAGTCCATCCTGATAACCCACATTAATGTTCTGTTTTATCCAGTCCAGTGGTGTGCATTTGTCAAGAATCACAAGTTTGGAAAGAGGGTACAGCATGTGTTATATTAAGTGAATTGAAATCACCATTGGTTTTTTTTTCTTTCTGCTTCAAAAAAAAGATGCTAATCACCCATTTCAGTGTAAACCCTTGAAACCTGAACTGTAACTGTGGCAGTTTTGTGTGTTTTGTGGATGCTGAGGTGATTCATTCATTCATTATTTCCATCCTGATATAAAGTCTGAGTCCTGTGTTAGTCAGCTTGGCATCTTAGAGAGAGAAGATCATTATAAGGGAAAGAATATTGACAGTCAATTTTTTTTCCTTCCGACAATAATAACGTGTCCATTTTCCTTCAAATAGGCTTCACTGGCGTGTCACAATTACAGAGCATGGGTTAGATTTATGTGGTAAGGGAGATAAAAACCTTGACCTGATTGATTCAAGATTATTAAAATGTGGCTAGCCTGTTCCATTAGCAGAGCTCATTTGAGAGTCAACTCTGAACTGCAAATTGACACTCTTACAGAAAAAAACAATTAAGTAGATTTTTTTTGCGACTGCATTTCATTAAACTCTTTGTCCCTGATAAGGCAGGAGTGGGGACTGATGGGATTCGAGCCACATCCTCTTAGAAGCTAATTATTTAATAGACTTGTCAGTAAAATTGAAGTGCCTTGCATTTCCAAATGGAAGCTCAGTGAGCTTTCTTTATGGACATTGAAGAATATTACTGGGCATGTAGTGAGCAAAGTGACAGAAATGCTAGAGTGCATGTTTTTATTGATTGTAAAGACTGACCCTTAGTCTGTCATTAGCTGGTGACAGAAAGGCATCAAAAGGCAGCAGTGGCTCAACATCATGCACATACACTAGATTCTCAGACATAGCTGCCTACAGAGCCATTAGTTATTTCACAGAATTAATTAGCAGAAATCTCCACATTGCCTGACAGGAGAGTTAACGCTGACTGGAGGAGCAATGCATCTGTCCACTGACTTCATTGCAAGCCTGCAGGCCCCTGGCAAGTCAAAGGAATCTCTGATGGGTGGAAAGCCGAGAGAATCTTGGCTGTCTAATCCCCACTCTGCCCAGCTGCACTCCAAATCAACCCACTGGTCACCACTGTCTGGGGGATTCCTGTCCCAGGGAAAGCATTTCTATAACCATTTCTATAAGTTCATACCCAGAGCATGTATTTACTGTTGTATTTTAGTTCAAGCCAAAGGTCTTCTTAAAGAACCTTAAAGCATCTGGGCTTGTTTAGTTATTTCCATGAGAATGTATTTTGCTTTCAAAAATAATTTAAGCTTTTCAGGACTTCAGCTGCACTGGCTTAGGATGCTGTACTTTTTTGAGGGACCAGCGGGGCAAGAGTAAAACCACACATTTCTCACCCTGTCCTAAAGAGGCAGGAAGAGAACACTTGAGTCTGTTTTGCAATTTCATGCTGGAGTTCCTCAGAGGTTTCTTCCATAATTAAATTCCACTCCTGTTTAAAGCAGTCACATTGACAGAGATTATTCAATGAATATTGAAAATTTGACTGGAAAGGTTGATAAGAGTCACTCTTTGAACCAGCTTCTGGAGAGCGACATCACAGTTTCGAATATGCTTTGAACCCCCATGAACCTTTGAACCTCAGTGAAAAGAATCAATTGAAAGCTAGAAAAGATGTTTTTCATTGAATATTTATTGGACTAGGTTACATACTTAATATGGTTAGTAACTGTATTCAGAGTAGACTAGCCAGAAGAGATGAGGAAGAACTTTCTATTAATCGGAAATATTTGTTCAGTGAAATCTGATCTACAAACCTGTGTAATACCAATCACTCTCCGTCCAGTTTTCCCACAAGTTTATCCTTCTTGCTATAAGAATCACCTTTCTGCAAGAGCTTCACTATCAGGCTCTACACATGTGAAGAACAATTTACTGTGTGCACTAAATTTACAAAGGTGTAAAAGGCTCTTCCAAACACAATGACAATAGAGAGAGGTCAGGTTACAGCACTTTAAGTTTAATGTTCTCGGCATTACTGAAGATACAAAAAACTGCAGCATACAGTATATTCAACTGTGTTACCAAGACCACTAAATCATGGCATCATGCAACCCTGAACTAATTTGCATTATGTGCAGTTTATGCTTATTCTCCGCATTTTGGATTACTATAACCAGCCACTTAATACCAATTAAACACAAAGAGTTACTAAGACACATTCTAAACAAATGATAAGACAGCAACACCTGCCAATTAATTATATCTAAGTTGCAGACTAGTTAACACTTCGTTTCATGTTCTGGGCATATAGCCAGCTTACCAAATACATGCCCCTTATCTTATTGACCAAGGACAGGCAGCATCTTTATATATATTTGAGCTAAAAAACCTACTTCAAGCCACTAGACTGCATAGTTTGCAAAAACATACAAAAACAAGAAAATTATATTATTATCTCACTTCCCGGGCATCTCTCTTATCTTCTTCAATATAATTCACATATCATAAATTCATAATTACTATGTTAATATATTCATGTATATTCATATAATTAAATATAATTCATATAATTAAAATACAATTATAATTATATTAATACAAGAGCAAGGCATTTTAGGACTGCCTTTTTTGCTTCTCCCATGACATAAAATGGCTCTTGCGTTGCTCTTGTGTGGGACTTCTAAAGAAACACACGTCAATCTGCAGGGCATGCAGACCACAACTCACCAGCCACAGGAAGAGAAACGTTTGTTAGGGTCTAGCTTTTTTTTCAGATTGTGGGGAGAGACTATTCCCATCCTGAGCCACCTCCACAGGCTTATTTCTAGTATAGTGGTACAATTTTCCAGTGGGAGCTACTGAGACTTCAAAATCTCACATGCTGGAAGAGCTGTTTTGAAAACTGGGATTGGAACACCGAATTAAAAAAGCCAACAAAAGATCAACCTTGATCTTCTTAGTGTCCCTTGTCCCTTTTTAGGTGTGAAAAACATTGATATCAGTTCAGCCTTTTTGTTGAGAACTAAGAAACAACTGAAAACTCAATCTGATCTGTAGGTGGGTGTAACTGAGACTTTTTACTTTCTTTTCCATACCAGCCTAAACTACTGTTGCCAAACTCTTCATACGATCTGACCCTTTTTTTTTTGGAGAGGTGGCATGTCCTCCTTGATTTCTCTTTAATGCACATTTGTTTTAATTTACACTTCTCAGAAATAATTCTGATAAAAAGTCCATATTATTGCCAATTAATAATGATTCAATGTTTAGAACAAAACAATTGTGAAAACAATGCATCCCAACAAAAGTACATCAAAATGCAGAAATACACCAGGATACCTTCTGAGACGAGAGAAAGCTTTTACAGTCCCACAGGAACAGGGCTGAAGACTCTCTCTGTTTTCTGTTATTCTTAATAAAAACTCTGCTAGGAAAGATCATTGTATTTTTTCTCTAATTCAATGTGACTTGAAAGTGACATTACTGTGAAGTGCTTATGTATGGTTTAATACAGTTAGGAAACGTGTTACATAAGTGTATCGTTCACTCATTAAACCTGTCCTTGACATAATAAGGGATGTGTATGAGATATGTCATGTGATGTTATAAAATGGAAAATCCAGCACCCATTTTGAGTCCGCCGCTGACATGCATGCATGGTTTCCAGTAAGTTTTCCCTGCTTGTAGTCTAAATATAAAACAGCACAATATTACATTCCCCATACAGCAGTGTATGAAATATCCTAGCTTTGTTTGGGGTGCGGGGATCGGGTGTGATTAATCTCAGAGTGACATTCTGCACAGAGTGAGGAGACAGGGTGGCAGCAGTTTATTTCTTCATTAGTCTTTAAGTAGCTCTGTGGCTAAGGATCTGCGCCTGTGCCTGGAAGGTTGCCGGTTCAAATCCCGCAGCCAGCAGAGGAATCCTACTCCATTGGGCCCCTGAGCAAGGCCCTTAACCCCAACTGCTCCAGGGGCGCCGTACAATGGCTGACCCTGCGCTCTGACCCCAAGCTTCTCTCCTTGTCTGTGTGTCTGTGTCTCATGGAGAAAAGCTGGGGTATGCGAAATGACGAATTCCTAATGCAAGAAATTGTATAGGGCTAATAAAGAAACAAAACAAAAAAAAGCTTATTCTCTTCAGAATTAAGGCACGATTTACTGCTCATCAGTCCAACCTGCCTCCGTGCAAAATGACCTTCATGGTGTCCACAACCAAACACTCCAGAGAGTCTGACACCGATGAGTGCTTGTTTAGTCCCGTCTTGACAAGGGACAAAAAGAAAAGGAGAGTGGGCTGTATCTAGGAATCAGTCTTGTGTTATGAAGTGCGAAGCACAATAAAAGGGTACTTTTGGAAGGTTCTGTCATTGCACACCTCATATAAATCAATTTCTCCGAATTGGTACCTGAAATAGAAAAAAGATGATATGACTGAACAGTGAATGCCAAGGCAAGTCACAGGAGGAAAAGAATGAGCCTTTCAAATTGGAGAAGTAAATGTGACAACATGCAATGGAGAAATACAATCATGAAAGTGCAGTATCTTGACACATCCTGTGCAAAACACTTTCAGCTACAACACTACAGAGGAGTGTGTATACATCTGCAGTATATAGCATGTGGTTCTTTTAACCTAAATGGAGATTGCAATACATTAGAGCAAAATATCCCCCTACAAACACCCAATTTCAGACACAGTAGCTGCTTTGTCATAACAGCTCTGGCAGTTGCTTCATACCTGAAAGCTGTTTTGTTTCGCAGTCACGCTATGTCCTTCTCTCTGTTACCCAGTGTTTACCAGCCCATGCAATCAAAACCCATTCATTACACTGCCAATGTCCTTGCCATGCAGTTTTTGGAAAAAAAAGTGACAGGAGTTTCAAGGTAGCCCAGACAAGGTGCCACATTGAATGAGGGAGTTAATCTTTCGTGTCATCTGCAAGAAAAAGTCTCTGAAGAGTGATGATGAGGACTGTCAGAATTTGTATCAAGCTAATGGCTCAGTTTCTGTTCCCAGTGAGACTGTGATGCTGCTACTACTGCTGCTGATGCTGCTGATAAAAATACAGCAATAACCATAATAAAATGTCATTCTTTAAACAGGTGAAAGTATTGAAATATCATCTTGAGAATCCTTCTACATATCTAGTTACAGTGACTTTCAAATGTATTCACAATCATTGAATACTCACATACCATTCTCTTTCAATCATGTCCCATTTTGCTGAATTCCAAATTATGTGTACACATTGTCCTAAGAGTGAATATTATAACTTAATTATTACTATGAATAAAGTAAAATGGGAAAGCTCAAAATGGACATTTTTTAGGTGAATGTTGGTTATGTTAGTACAAACTGCAAGGAAAAATCAAAAGGCATTTTCATGTCTCTCACTTTTGGAATACTCCCCATTACAATGTGCAGATTTTGCACAGTTGTGACATGGTTTCTGAGCTCAGAGAGCTAGGGCTGGAAAGCACATTCATAGGAAACGAGAAATAAAACTCCACCCATTCATTTGTAATGATCTCTATCTCCTCTCTGACACTGGCATCATTTAATGATGGACTTTTCGCAAACTGCACTGTCTAGCAGTTCACTGTCTCTTCCCTCGTGTCCTGTAATTTAAATATTTTTATCAACATTAATGCTAATTATGTATCAGAAGGTGCCTGTTGACTGACAGTAAAGAATAGCATACTTGTAAAGCCAAGGATTAACTGTGAACAACTAGGGAAAGTGCTAATTACACCCTGCATTACATGGAACTTTGCTGTGTTACATAATGTTATTATATAAATTAACAGGACATTAATCCACTGTTGCTATCAAAATGTACTTGAAAATTGAGGGGTAGTCACAGAAGTTCTAAAAACATGAACAAAAGGATTGTGCAAACTGTTGTTTGTTTACTTGAAGTGCTCTGCGTTTAAAGTTCCTGCTACTGTTAAAAAATTAATTAGCAACACCGACAAGGTATAATGCATGAGTCACTCTGATACAAAGACTCACCTGCTACAGTATATAATGGCTGGCTGGTGAAATACCCTTCGCTCCAGCCCAGATCCTGTTTGATGGACAGGTAGCTTCTGTTTAAACTGGGAATGAGACAGGTTCTGTAATCCTGACATAAAATGGAGGTACTGTACAAACAGGTAATAGAAGACTGCTTAGGTCATAGTCACAAAATGAGAAATACATACAACTTCTTAATTTATTTACGGTAATTATACAAAGAAAAGTTTTAATATTATGTGGTTGGAGTCTGAATTAAATGTAGGTAAGCTGCCCACACTCTCAAGCAACAAAACGCAGAGCACAATATACAAAAACATTACAACAACAGAGCCAGAAAAACACCATTCTTTGGTTTGGGCTTAGTGGTTTACAAGTTTACGTCTTGAGACTGAGTGAGACAGTGAACCAAGATCAAATAAACTGCATTATGTGAAGTGGTGATCTCAATTATCTCTCTTGATAATTGAAGTGGCACTAAACAAAAACATTGTGAATATTCATTAAAACCTAAAGTGATGAGACAAGATGAATGCCAGAAGAAGTTTGCTCTTAAATTTTGTTTTAGTTTTCTAAAAGATTCTGAAATCTAAGCCAATGGCTCTCAGCCATGTGCAATCAGACAGCTCTGTGTTTCTGGACTTTTCATCAGAATGCCCAAGAAACTCTCAAGCTGTAAAGGACACTTGCACACAATTGCTTTGCCTTTGGAACAACATTTTAGTATTTACATTGATTTTTTTGGCAGCCTAGATCTCCTGGGCATTTTGTTTTCCATTACCATCAGTGACAAGAATCCAAACTTTTTTCTTTCCTCTCCATTCCCTTGGAAAGACAGCACAACAAGAACAGCTTAATGACTTAATGTGCATGTCTGCCCTATGGAATCTGACATCTGTTTGGCTTCATCACTTCAAAGGTATGTTGTTTGTCAATACAATGTTGCTCTGGTCATTCTCCCAGTTTGGCAGAGAACCAGGACCTTTGCCAAAACAATGACATTATACCCACTCTGTTGCAGCAAGGCAGAGCTCAGATGTAACCACAGTGGTTTTGGGGTAACACTCTGCCCCAATGAGTAAGAGGTGGAGAGAACCCACTAGAACAAAGAGGAACAGCAGAATAAATCCCCTTCTTCCAGCCATGTTGGGGAGAAATGTGGGAGTACTACAAGGAAATGAAAATAGATTGGTTTTCTTTCTTTGTTAATAGTGGTGAGGGCATATGCCACAAATAAACTGTAAAGTCCTTTTTCGGCTTGTTTTTTTCTTGTCTTTAAAAATCAAAGACCAACATATCCAAGCCATCAAAGGGCCACAGTTAAACAAGTGGCCTTTTTAAATGAAAACAAGAAGATAGGAAATGATGAATTTGCTGTACCAGGTCAATTTAAGAAATTAGTGTAAGATCTCTATTAAAAAATCCCTGTTCCCAGCAGGTCTGGGCTTAGTCTATAGTGCTCCCATTAGGGTCTGATATTACAGAATGTGCTTCCTGGGAGTGGATGGAGAGAAGATGATGCCCTGTTGCTTTGACAAGAGGCCCTGGATCTCTTCAACGCTCTGCATTGCATCCCTTCTTCTGTCTCTCTGCTGATGAAAGTGGTTTCTCTGCAAAGCAGCTTGCATGAAAACTGGCTGAAGCACTATTCAACTCCCACTTTCAGACCACTTACATCAGAAGCATCCCATCATTCCCACCTGTGCTGACTGGAATCAAGGACACTCTGCATGTAGCAAACCAGCCCCTCGGACCTCTGCACTTTGGCAGTGCAACTTAAAAAAACCCAGTTGTGCCAACTGCCCAAAACTACAAGTAACCAAATACAGTATGTACAGTACCAGCATGTGTGCTGATGTTCCCCCGCTGAGAGCTGTTCTAGAGATAGGGATGTGGAAGCAAGTGCTGTTGTTCATTATTATCTTAACAATCATAGAGCTTTTTTTATTAGTTTCAGCTGGTTTGATGGCAGCTTGCTGTCCTCACTGAATTATACACTATGAGCTGCTTCTGAAAAGAGTTCTCAGGGCTGAATGTCAGGAAATGAGATGTAGGGGCTGGTTTTCTGAAGTAGACATTGCTTGATCTTTACAGTGAGACATCTATGGGCTTCAGAGACCCGAGTAGCGCCACTTTTGTTTGGTTGTAGTTTGTACTGCAGAGGAATGTTTGCAGAAGTGTTATCCAGAAACTGGTTTTGCTGGAGACGGACCAGAGGGAAATTAATATCAACCATAAGGATACAATAGCTAAGAAACAGATCACTCAAAAGAGGAAAAAACAATAAACGGGAGACTTTGTTAAAAAATTAAGCTAAAATTACTGACCTCTTGAAAGTTTTGGTTACTTAAGAAGTACTGAATATACAGTAAAATACACATAAAATATAAAAACCTTTCTCTTCTAAACTGTACAAGGTACTATAGTGGAGAGGGCATGTCCTTGTGTTCTTTGTTCATAATCTGTTCTTTTTTCCTGTATTTTACAGGGACAACACTTCTTTCTTTTTCTATAGCTGATTACTAGAAAAGACTAACAATATTTAAAAGATGGAAATACCTTTGCTGTCTTCACCAGTATAATTGGAACAACATTAGCATTGCAGCTGTCTGCACAACTGTTCCCATGCAAAATTAATTGCTCAGTATTAGACCCTAACAAGCATAATCACAATGTTGGCTTACATTACATTAGCATGCAAATGCCAGTCCTCTTCATCCTATCTGGGGGTTCTCATTTCAGAATTGACTAATCCTTCAAAACTGAGACAACAGAAATATTCAGAACATATGCCTTTTGTGATATTTAAATATCCCTTTTTTAGTTCGTATAGTTTTGAGGTGCAGAAGCACTTAAGATCTTTAATATTTTTATAACCAATACAGGGTTTATTAGAAGTGTTTACACAAAGCCTTATATTGAGTAAACATGTTTTACATATTTAAAAAAATGTTGATACTCTTATCAGTGTTGACATTTCTGCCATGCAGTTTACAGTAATTCAGATAAAGGGGAATATTAGTATTTGGGGGAAATTCAACAAAATATACTTAAGTACAAATACACCCTTCTGTAACCTGTCCGGGTGATGCCCACCCTATTGTGCCAACTCTCTGCCACTTGAATCTTCAACTATGGTGTTTTAGTCATTGTAAAAACAAACACTAGCACATTTAATTAAGGATAAAATAAGGATCTAAACCTTTAGATTTTGAAGTCATTTTAAAGTTAAGTTAATTTTCAGTTGAATTTCAGAGGAATTAAAATTGAAAAGTGTGTTGAATTGTGATGAAAAGTAAATACTATCCATTTTGGATTTGGTAGAAATACAAATGTACAGTAGCAGACAATGAGCAATGACAATTCCTTGAAGGAAGGTGTGTGTTAATTTGTCATAATTTGCATAAGTACAGCACTGGTATTTACTGTAGCTTTGTCTGAAGGGGAAAAATGTTTTACTGTTTGAACGTAACTTTTACCTCATATTCCCTTTCCTTCTTACTGTACCTGCAGGGTCACAAGAATATTTGGGCGATATTGATTTGATTAACAAAGACTCATTTCAGGTTCATTGGATTAGTTCAGAGAATTTCTGGTGAAGCTGGCAAAGTAACAAGATGTGAGCACTTCAGTCTGAGAAAATATATATGCTTGAAAACAAAAACAATACACCCTTCTGTAAAGAGGAACAGTGGTGGTTTTTTGTGGTGCATTAGCTTAATTTATTAAATTTATGGGAAAAAAAAATTAGACTGGGCCCTAATATACCAGTGCACAAAAGAAATGCAAAACTCAGGTGTAATTCATTTAACCAAATATTTTATGCATGGCTAAAATATTCTAATCATAGCAAATGTGAGCCAAAATATAGATCAAGAGTCATTTATTGTATGAAATATGATGGGGTTGGCAACTTAGTCCCACAGAACTTCTACTTTTTACAAGAAAAAGCTGGCCATGACAAGACAGTGGCATTGTGTGAAACAGTTTTTGTTCAGCTTGCATGAGCAGAAAAATTGTGGGCTCAAGGACTTTGTGTATTGTATATTGTCAATGGTGGCATGGTTGTGCAGTGGTTAGCATTGCTGTCTCGCAAGGCCCTTAACCCCAACTGCTTCAGGGGTGCTGTATAAATGGCTGACCCTGCGCTCTGACCCCAAGCTTCTCTCTGTCTGTGTGTCTCATGGAGAGCAAGTTGGGGTATGCGAAAAAGACAAATTCCTAATAAAATAAATTGTATATGGTCAATTAAGTGACATTATCTTACAGCACTGGCTCCCTTTGTTCCATTCCTGGGGTGCTCTCTGCATGGAGTTTGTACGGTTTCCTCCCACAGTTCAAAAACATACTGGTAGGTTAATTGGAAAACTGGCCCTGCTGTGTGTGTGTGCCCTGTGATGAATTAGCATCCCTTCCAGAGTATTCCCAGCCTTGTGTCCATTGCTTGCCAGGACAGGATCCTGCCAGACAGACTGGATAAAACAGTTAGAAAATGGGTGGATGTATATTGCCAAGCATAGGTGTCCCTCAGTCTGCCCCAAAGGCATTCTTGTATTAACAGAGATTCCCTCCCACAAACACAACATAATGGTCATCATGCCACCTTCGCACACACACAATACCTTCCATCATGGCTGTCAACGGTAAAACATCGGTGAGTAAGATACTCCAGTCACTCTGCCACCACTTCAGATTCTATCGGCCCACAGGAGGCTGATTCTGTCTCCTAGCTGTCTGTTAGTTGCAGGTCACCATCATTCTCCTGATGTGAGGGTTCTGTTGTCTTGATTTTCTTTTGAAGCAACTGCTGTCTGAAAATATTTTAGGTAATTATTCATATCCCAAGATCCTTAATTTTGGCCATTTCATCTCTATTCAAATACCAAACACTGAGCAACTATGGAATAAAATGGCTTGAGTTTTCAGTGTGATTCCAAGGTACAACTTGAAACTATCCTCTCTATTTAAAATAGTATCTTTAATACCAATAAGCTACTGAAGTAAAGACTCTCTAGTTCTACTGTGCATTGCTGTTGAAATATATCAGTTGGAGTCACTTTTTATAGTTACTTGTTTTTTCCACATTCATTTCATATTCATTGCTTACATTTTTAGCTTAGTGCACTATTGAGTCATCATAAAACCTAATACCAGTTTTAATATTAGTTCGTGCTCTAAACAACATGTCTAATGACCACTAAAATTAAATAGCTGTCTGAAATCACACCTGCTGAAGGATTGCATTTCAGGACCACTGCACTATAAACCCACCTTTCTCAGCAGTGGCACATGAGGCTTGATTCAGCTGGCTGTCAGAGGCACCCTCCAGGCGCCAGACCCGTTGTACCAAAATAGCAGTCCGCTGGGTATTCAAGTTCTCAAACAGATGTTCTCAGCCTGGTGTACTACAGTCCGAGTGGGTTCACAGCAGAGGGGTTCCCAAAAGCAAAGTGAATTTTTTCTTTCCCAGAGAGTATGCAAAATCAACACACACACATGGAGATTAGCTCTCTGCCTTTATTATACTGTATATAACTATGTATCCATACATCCATTTTCTAACAACCTTTTCCAATTAGGGGTTGCTGGGGAGTCAGAGCCAATTTTGGCATGGTGCACCCTGGATGGGACACACATCACAGGGCCAATTCCTAGAAGCCAACCAACCTCCCAGTATGACCTTGGACAGTGGGAGGAAAGCAGGGAAACCCACACAAACACAGGGAGAACATGCAAACTCCACTAGGATAACACCTCAGGAATTGAACCCAGGGCCCCAGTGCTAACAATGTTAACCACAGGACCACCCCTGTAAAATTATGTATTTCTTTTTAAATTTGTCTACCCTGAAATCAGGGGAGTCACTTCCAGAAAAAGAGTCAAGACAGAAAAAGTTTAGAACCCCCTAGAGAATGATACATCATTAACAACCTCTAGGTGTTGATGCGCTCAGATTGATGGGTAAGGGGGAAAAATATATTTGATCAGTACTGTTCAACTTTCAAAGCTCAGTGTACAATCACAGACTCACTTTGATCCAAAGAAAAACAGAAACAAAAAACAGTTTTGCCATTCAAGACAGCCTTTTCAATTCATTGTTTCTTAAACTACCCCCCACTATGACTAAGAGGTGGCCTTCATTGGAAACATTTATTCTTAGGCTAAACAATTTCACATTAATGGAGTATGCACATGCATCTAATGAAACAAAAGCTGTGAGTATTACCTATAAGCATTATAAACACAAGAATTTAAAGTTGCATATGATTAGGTTTTTCATCATGAAAAGAAATGTGTTTATCACAGTAGAAAATGTTCTTAACAAAAATAATGTTGCTATGAGATAATGCTGTATTCCACTAAGAGAACATTGTGTTCCCAATGCCATTTTCCACCCTTTACGGATTCTACATTGATAAGCAAATCCACACTACTTGAATAAAGGGATAATTGAATCTAGAGTACTTTTGGGGTGAGGAGAATAAGAAAAGGCCTTGCAAATTGTATTAGAATCCAGTTAAATTTTAACACTGGTTACTAAGGGGAAAAAACAACAAATTCACTTTTTCCATTATTGTATGGGTCTCCAAACTATGAAAAGATATAGGAACATATTCTCATGAATATTAGAGAAATGAGAAGCAGCAGAGCAAAAAGTTTCTGTAGTCAAATGAACTAAACCTTGACAACAACATGCCCATCTCTTGCTTAATGTTAGTGAAGACACCAGCAGATATAAGCAAAAATGCCAATTGTCACCCATGTTTGGGGGAAAAAAGAGGGTTTTTACATTAGTATATAATTTTGAGAACAGGACACTAAATATCCCAATGAAAGGAGATTGCAGACAACTTAAGAACAACCCTGTGACAAGACACCTCCTGGATTTTGTGCCAGTACTCTGCTGCATCTACAGCTATCCAAAGAGGATTTTTTTTCAATGCTTTTCCTGCTCTCTCTTTTTTTTAAAAAGGAATGTTTTCTCAGTATGCGTTATATCAAATGATATTTCCAAAAACCCGAGTCCTCCCAAATAACCTACAACAATGACCACCTTATTCAGTTTTTCAGCTTTGGTCTGCTGTGCCGCCTTACATACAACAAACAAAATTACTCTAAAATTACTCTGTTACTCGTTTGTCTCTGATCACCTGCTGATGCATCCACATATTTACATCAAGTGGATTAGAGCAGCATAAAATCAGGTCTCCACTAAGCACATTTTCTTTTAAATGTTTCATTTGCAAATCTAGCCAGATTCCAGCATCTACCGGATTTCAGTGTTTCTCTTGAAACAAGTATGACATTTTCTACACATTAGGGTGGAAATCTAGCAACACATCGTGAGCAGGGGGAAAAAGAAATGACAATTTAGGGCCACGATCTGAGGTGGAGAGTATTGGCTTATTCTTTAGTTTTCATTTAATAATACCATTACAGGGAGTCAGGCTCCAGTGACCATCAGCTGTTGAAATAATTTCAGCTATAAGATAACATTCATGTTCAGAAAATGAACTCTATTTCAGAGTGTTAATTGCTGTCAGTTTAAATCTATGCTGTGTAGTTTTACCGTTACAATTCTTCTGCCATTGATGGCGACATGGCACTGCTCTTTTTTAAGCCGTTGCTGTTTCTAGTGTTGGAAGACCTGCTAAGTCGCCAGTAAAGTCTCAGTAAGCAATTTCACAGAGCCAAATGTACAGAGCCACAGCAGAGTAAAGGCAAATGATCTGCCTTTCTAGCCTATTTTCAGAGTGCGAAAGTGAACAAATATATTTGTGCTTGCAGATTTTGGGTACTGTACAAATGGTGAATTGGCATCATTTTGATGAATAGCTCATTAATGAATGACCGCTCATTAGTAATAAAGTTGATTGGGCTAAGGTGATTTAATCTGTGTAATGTGAAGCCTGGAGGAACTCAAGAAAATCATAAAAGAACCCCGGTGGCCCCAGTTATCAAAAGAACAACAAATTCATACCATTGGTGTTCCTTAATTTTACTGTAATCTGCAAACAGAAAGGGAGTATTATACAGTAAGACGGCAAAGGTTTAAAACCCCTAGAGAACTATGATGATACTAGCTGGACACACCACAGCAAAGTCCTCTTTCGCGCTGAATCAAGGTTTAGTGTAGGCTGCTTGTTGGGTGTTGGCAAGCAAGGAGCAGATGTGCAAAACGATACACTAATTATCGACTGTAACGAACCTATTGCTGGAGAGGTCCGAGTGTGTTGCTCTGGGAAGGGGTATCTAATTGCTACAGGGTAGCACTTGTAGTGCTTGATGGCAGGCTGATCATGGGGGGGGGCTACACTTCTCAAGCTCTGGAAGATCGCTTACTGTGGAATTAATTAACATTAAAGTAGCATTCCAGCAGGACAACACGTCCTCATGCTGCTCGTACAACGTTTTCATGCAAGCTGAAGAATGCAAACGTCATGCCATGGATGCCCAACCATCTAGACGTCTGAGAGATGATCTGGGACAATCTGTGCCACCTAAAGCTCAGAGAAAACTGAACAGGCACACACATATCCAAGAAGTATGACAGACATTTGACAGAATCCCACAAGACAACATCAGTAAATGTCTACATCACAGATATTCAACTCAATACAATATTAATGTTTCTACCCCCTCCCCTCAAAATTGATGCAGTTGTAAATAGGTTTTTTATACTGTTGAAGGGAAAAAAAACACTTGCTGTTTTACTAGGAACAATTAACAAATGCAGGTTAAGACTTAAAATTATATAGTACTTTTTAAATTAGAAATAGCTTTGGTTTGCCTTTTTGGTAAAGGTATATAAATATACTGAAAATGTACCCAAAATAAGGTACTGAAAGTACATACTGTAAGGTGGCACCTTTTCGTAGAGTGCTCAAATTTAAGTAGAATTAGAAACATTTACTCCCAATAAACTCATGCCAAAGTAAACTTCAAAGCAGAAGATATCTGGAGCTCAATGCAACAAACAAAAGTTGGGGACAGATACCCAAAACCATACAAAGGCAAGTCCCCTGTTCTTAAATTCAGACACTTACTGAGACTAGGAGGAACAGATAATGTAGAAATTGAGACAGGAGTGAATAGCTGTTTAGAAGGTTTCTTTTAATCAACAGATGGCCTCAATTCACTTGACACAAGTGAAAATCAAATTCTAATTTTAAAAGCAACGGACACACAGGCTTGTTGAAATGAACTGTTGTCTTGGAACTCTTCTTCAGAAATCAAGACTACCAACGAGTGCAATTATGTGTTAAGTAAAGAAAACAAATACATATATAAAAATGTGAGAACCCCCAAAGGGCATGGCATTCCATGTACAACTGTAGGTGTTAAATATTCTTTTTCACAGCCCAAACCAAAAGTCTTTGAAAATCTCTGAAATCAGAAAAAACAGGTTTTGAATGAACAAACACTTTATAGACTGACTGCTTTGTTCAAATTAATATAGCCTTTAACTTGCTACTTTTCCAAAAATAACATCACAATGTTAAAAAAAATCCTTACTGTATAAGAGAAAAAGTTCATTCTTAATTTATACTTCTGACTCTACTGCCAGGAACTCTGTTGCTATATCTACAACTTTTTCACACTGGGCTAGTCCATAATGAATCTTGTAGCAAAGATTAAAATGGATTAGACTGTTATGCAACTGAATTTTTAACAGACTATCCTGACTGTGCAGTAGTAATCCAAAACAACTGGATTTTCTTTTACCCATTATAAAGAACCTTTTTTCAAGATCAGGCAGATTTCAGTAAAGCTTGACATGAACATGAGATTTGATTACACTGGAAGGTGTAATCAGCACAATAACCTTGCTCGCTTCGGAAAAGGAGAAAAACTGTTACGAGTTTTAAAGCGTGTGTCTGAGACATTTTGGGTTACAATGTCAAAGCAAAATTAAAAATTAAAGAAACCATTCAGGAAAAAAAGTAAAAAAAATAGTAATGAACAAAAATAAAATCTAAGGGTTTCAATTTTCTCAAGTCCTTCTTAAAAAATAATACCTTTAGCACTCTGAAAATAATTAAATGCAAAGTGCATAGCATTCCATTTTAAGTGTAAAGATCAAACTAAAATAATATGGTACCTCTCCAGAGTCCTCCATCACTATGTCACACTACATCCTGAATACTTTTCTAATCTATTTTTACAGCCTTTTTTAGTTATTACTTGTTCAGCACCACAGATATTGATACCATTTGCTGTGACCTACAAGACCTTGTAATTGATTTTTCAACATGCTTGATGATGTAACTAAATGAATACCAAAACAAAGACACTCATGAAGAAACCCATCATAAAAAACTCCCCTGAATTGACAATGCAGTAAAACCAGCTTTTCATGTGCTTAATAGAAGATAAAACACACAAAAATATTAGCCTAAGGAACAGAGACGCTTTATTTGGAAGGCTTCTTAAATATTTCCTTATACAAACAGCTTGAATATGGGGATGGCTAGTACTGGCGACTTACTATACCATCCGTAGCATACCCTTAAGATGAATGAAAAAGGAAAAGAAAATCCTGCCAAAGATCCCCAATGTTCATGTATACTTACACGGAATTTAAAATCAATTATCTTGTTCTGTGCACTTCAGTAAATGAGGTTTTTCAATGTGTTTGTCACAAGATACAAAGGAAAGTGCATCTTACAAAGAACAATGGGACAATACAGCTTGAGAGCTGTAACCTTTTTCTTTTCTAACACATTTTTATTTGAGCAACAGGCTCTGTTTTTTGTCCTCAATCTATATAACACACTTCGTCTTCCCACTTTAAGTCTTTTTGTATTTTTGTTACTCCAACAGGGAAAATGATTTCTAATGGGGTCAGTGGTGGGGATACCTTGAAGACCCCATTTACTTTTCCTTAGAGAGGCATCCGGTTTAAAATCTTCACATGTTGGTGCTCATTCGTGTTTGGCTGTTGGCAGGTGTGAGTTCGCCTTGGCTACCTTCTCTTGGAGGGGACTGCAAAAGAAAAATCAATTCCACCAAAAATTGTGAAAGCGAAAGAAAAGAACTAAAAATCTGAATGATTGCAATACAGATTATGGTAGTGAATTAATATATCTAAAATCTTAAAAGGCAAAATAAGTTTCACAACAGTTTTAACACATTCTCATTTCCTTTCCAAAACTAAATAAATGATCTGTTGCTAAGGCTTTTACATGAAGCCTTTACATGGAGCCTTTTAAGGTACTGAATTTAGTGTTCATTTGTTTCAAAAAGAATCTCTTTCAATGACTGAAGCAAGCTTAAGTTAAGTTCTTGATAAATGAGACCGCTAAATTACCTTAAATATCATGCAATGCATTTATTAAAACTGGCATATGGAAACAAAACTTTTACATTGATAGTAGCCCCGATGGCCCATGAGAAAATTGTACAAAATGCAAGCAGATTGGAAGCAAGTAAACTTTACCCTGGGGACCCTGTTACCTTGACGTGAATCTGATTACGCAGCACAGCAGCCCGCAGGATCATGGCTTTTGCTCGTCTCTGGAATTCTTTTCCCATCTGTAGAGACTTTTCAAAAGTTGTGCTTCTCTGGTCCACATCCCTTGCATACAGAATCTGTAAAAAATAAAAAGTAATTTTCTTCTCTGTAATTCTATTCAAGAGGTCCCTGCACAGGTTTATCTTCAGAATGCTCCTAAAATCCAACTGCTCAATCTTAACGTCCCTTTACCTAAAATCAATATATCTAACTATAAACCCTCATCCTCTATTTGCCTTTTTACTGCTTTCCCATACTGCTAAAAGATTAAAATGACACAGCAAAATAAATCCTGTGTCTTTTTCAAAGATGGCTTCTTCAATATCAGTGTTTCCCATTTTAAACCTATAGTTTGTTTTTGCTACCTGTGTGAAATACTCTGCACTTCTAAAACCGAACAGGCATTGGCCTGGTTTTGAATCTTATCTAAAACCTTCTGAATTTCCTTTGCAGCTTCTACAATGTATGCTAATCTTTCTATTTTTGCATTTTCTGCAAACATCATTAGTTTACAAATTTTGTCTTGCACATCAAGAGCTCATAAACATATGACACTTTAAAAAACACTATACTACTAAATACTACTAAACACAACAACACTATAATACCATGTTACAAAACAACATTTAACAACATCGCTCAATCAGAAATTAATCCCATACCTTAAGACTAAAAACAGACGATTAGCTTGTAAAGCCACAATAATATAAGATTCCTACAAGCAAACAGAATATAGAATCTATATGATTGATATAAATGAGAAAGAGCAGTGATCCCCACTGTGGTATTATACATCAGCTGTGACTTTAGACACAACCTATAAGGAAAAAGGACCCACAAACTTCAGACCTCATTGAAACTTTGTATCTCTAACAGCCAAGCATATACCAGTTAAATGTCACAGTCATAGCTCCTGCTATATATAATAATCTGAATCTGTTTTACATACAGTTCTGAATGTTTGTATTTTCAATAACTGACATTCTGGATTTACATCTCCATAGGGACTATTTATTTTTAAGCAAGCTGTTAGGAGCAATTAATCTGAACTAGGAAATATGAAATTGGCCTTCCCCATTGAAATGCAAACCATGTAGGTTTGGATTAAAAATAACTGCTCCCTTTAGCCCTGTCTCTACTGATCTGCACTTAGAACTCCTCAGGACAGAAGATATGAGAGTGTGTGATACAGAGCGAGCCCCCTGCCTTGCTATGAGAGTCGATCCTTGCATTGATTAAGCCCTCCAGAATCAGTTGTGTCAGTTCATCCTCCAGAGCCGCCACTGTGGTGTTGAAGGCGATCGCCATCTTGTTCATATCTGCTGACACATAGGGACTGAAGTACTGTAAGAAGAGAAAAAACACACATCTCATTAAATCAATTGAAAGTACAATGATTACCCTTCACTTCACCACACCACAAGTTCTCTTATTGGGACAACAATAAGAAAGCTAAAGGTAATGGGAAAGATGTCAATGACATAATCAGGTTCCCAGTAGTACCTTCATTGATCCAAACAGAGAACTGCAAAATTGTAAATCTTGGTAACATTTCCTGTACATTTACTAAAGACAGAGGGGACAGCAAATATAAGATGGTTGTATTATGGTAATATGTCACCCAGGAACAAATGTTTCGGAGAAGAAAAATAGTCTTAATGCTACGTTCCTTGACCTAAAGTCCATATATCTAATGCTTCTGATTAATGCTAGTGAGGAAACTAATATCACATAATGTGAAACTGAAACACCAAAAATATTTTCATCTAGATAATGGCACATCAGATTTTAACTACAGTAATACAACAAAGAATTGGCATAACATTTCAAATTACATATACTGCTATTTATATTAAATATTATAAATCAATAGAAATATTCCATGTGTACCCTTTTCATCTCCCAAAGTTATAAAACCATCTAAAATACCTTGAAACTCAGTGGTATGTTTATATCACTGCTATCAAATATTAACTATAAAATTTACATAACCTGGTACCATTAGAAACTTGGTTAAAATTGATATATAAAAATATAATAAAATGATTAAAATGTCACTGAAGACCCAAGGTAATTAACTTATGTATTTCTTCCACATGGACTTTGTTTCCAATATGTTGTGTAATCTGATAAGGATTAAACTGGTCACAAACAAGCATTACAGAAAGTTTTTTCTTCCAAATTCAAACATGGAACTACAGATTACTTTCCCACTAAACCTAAAACTTAAAATCAAACAAGTTCCAGCTCCAAAAAGACAGGTGAATACCACTACTAAAACAAAACAAAATCAGGAAATCCTATTTTTGAGGTCATACTATAAAAGTGTCCTGAACAACCCCTCTCACCTGTATAAGAGCCCTGTTTCTGATTTGCGTGTACAGTGTCCTTACATGTGGTGCCAGATACATGTCTAGCAGAAGGTTATCCTGACAGAAAATAAAAGGAAAAGAATTATCAAGTGTTTTGCAGTAATGTACAAGTGCCATTATTTCAAAGTTAGCTCAAAGTAAAAATAAAAAAATTAAAATTAAAATCAAACAATTGCTGTACACAGGCAAACACTATAAAGCAGAATAAAGACATTTAAGTGCTTTTTTTCTAATTCTACTATATTCTATCAATTCAGCAAACCAAATTCTGCAGAGGTTTAGCTCTGAACCAAATGAGAGGGTGGAGTGAGTTATTGAGTATTTTTAAGTTATGGGTGTCTTAATGGGGCACCGAGGAAAGGAAGGTTATTGCACAGATCTCCGTTAGTATTGTGATGTGATGCTCAACAAGTTTCTACTGATATTCAAGTTAGAAGACAAAGCCTTCTCATCTCCTAAACATGTTTAAAGGAATCTTAGAGTGAGAGTTAAGAGCAAAAAAAAGAGTGATCCTGCAGACTGAGCCAGTAAAGTCTATGTAAGGGATGGTAAAATATAACCCAACACCATACTTAATACTCAAACATATGCTTATTTAATTTTAAAAAGTTCATTTCACAGCTCAAGTTCACCCTGCTATTCGGTGATATTTTTAATTTTTTATACATTTTATTTAAAAACCTGAAATATATGGAGAACAAAGACTAGCTCAAACAATCCACAAGGTTCAGCTTTAAAATACGCAGGTTCACTCACTTCATTGGCATTCTGTTCTACCTGTTAGGCAAGTACAACCAGTGTCATCACTACCAGTAAAATACAAATAATACTATAAAAAACAAAAGAAAGAATACAGTACATGAAGGTATACTAGTCAAGGAAAGCCCCAGCACAACAGGTTTTTTTAAAGGAACAATTGATCAATTTACAAAAAAGTAGGAACAAATTATTTGTGATCAATTAAGCATGTGGTTTGTTACACTGAGTAATTAAGGGATTATTTAGAACAACAACCTGAATGCCCTTCAGTCCTTATGGACTTGAAGGTGAGGTTGAGGGTGTGCAATTTCTGAAACATGGATGCTGACTGCAGAAATTAAGATATTTCGGCACAACACCACCAAAAAAAAAACATTCATAAAAGCACATTTGCAAACTATTTTGTGCTATGACCCACCACAATCATCATTTCAGTACGGGTGACTTCAGCTATTAAAGAGCGTTTCATAATGCATTATCTTAATGAGTATTATACCAGACAGAACCCACAGTGCCTGGGAGGCACAGAAAAAAAGCAATTAAAATAAATCAGTTTCAAGTAATACCTCAAGTGATAAGCGGTAGTCCACTGATTAAGGCAAAATAAAATATGCAAATCACTAAGACCTTGATCAATCCACATGAAGTTATCACAAAGTCCTTAAAAATTAATTAAAAATGCACAACTAAATTCTTCTTCAAACTACCAACAAGCAAAAATCAAGATTTTTTCCCCAAAGATAATGTAATAGAAATCTCAAACTTTACATTATTCAATTAGTTCCAAATTCTGCACATAAAAATATCTACCAGGATTCTGAGATAAAAAAGTTGATATCTCTGATGGTATATGAGCCATCGACAATAAAGCAGATTCAAAATAGCCTTGCAAAGAATATCTGCAAAGAAATCCAACATTATATCAGCACAGATTTTCCTTGATGGTACATGAATTCTACTTTGCTGCACTTCATGCCTTTTGGGTAAGCACTGCAGCAAAGTCACTTGATGGGACAGTGGTGCCCAACTTTCTTTCCTTGTTTAATAAGCAATTACGTGAAGCAAATAAGCTTAATGGATTGGGTTAATAAGATGGTAGGAAACCAGAGCTCCTAGGGAAAACCCACAGGAAAAATTCACAACCTCTGCATAGAACCCAGAACCAGTGACTGGTTCAGTAGTCAGTGACTACAACTCAAATCGTCATATAATCAAAATGGTGCATATGCTCAAGACTCAAAAATATTTAAAAAAAACATGAATGTACTGGACGTTTAGGTGTTGAAATGTAAAGTAAATATTGTAAATATTAAATAATATGTAAATATTTTTAACTGAAGTATTTCAATTTTGAGATGCTCATATATAAAACAGCAATAGAAAAAACAATTTGCATTCAGAGCACTGACTGTACTGCAAATTCTCTCTCTGTGTACCACAAATAAAAACATCCCTTATTGCGTCAAATATCTTCCACTTACATCAATAATGATACTGCTTCAAGCAAAAAATAAACGTAAGCTTTATATATTTAATTGTTGACAAAAAGATATCCTTGCAGGCAATATTAAACTATTGGTAAGATCAAATGACTCACCTTCATTTCATCCAGCATTTTCAGGCAAGATGCATACTTTGACTCGTAAAATTTAAAGATAATGTCACGAACTTGAGGCTCCAGTTCTAAAAATAATTTAAAGGAGCTGATGCAAAAGAAAATAGATGTTATTACCAGATAAACGACATATGTCCAATCCCCCTCTTTACATTTAAGATATTGCAGAATTTATAAATTTATTAAGATCTAGAAACTGACAGCTATTTTTAGGCAAGGTTTATTTTTTAGCTGAGTAAACAAAAATCATATTACACATTCTACAAATGTTATATGAGGGGTCCCAGGTAATTCCACAGGCAAATACATATTAAAATAAAAAGGTTCGCATTTTGGTAATCCATTGAACTATTTCATCAATTATCTTTACAGTGAATCTTGAAAAAAATAAAAGGAAATATCATAGATATGTTTCTAAATCTAGTAAAAAAAAAATAAAGACACATGCTAATGACAATGCCTCTTAATGAAGAGAGACCTACCTGCTAGAAATGACATTCCGTTGCAGTTCCTGTCTGTCAAAAGTAGCCAGTGCACATAGACCGCCATAAACTGCTACGTTACTAGGGGATAGAAGCTGGGAGGGGGTCACAAAGGGATATTTTTTAGGTTCACATTTTCAAAACTTTTTTACTTAACCCACTGATCACTAGAACACTATCAGGAACATATATGTAATGAAAATATAATTCGTCTTGGAAATATAGAGAAGCAAACAGATGGAAAACATTTTACTGTTCTGAAATTGGCTTCAGGTTCTACAACCATATTTATCACATGTGCCATCTGTCTGTCCAAAGCATGCAAATAAAAAGTACGTTCCATTCTCACTTCAGAAAAACGTTTTATTTTTCTGTTTCCAAACATCATCAGCTATTAAGAGAAAAATACAAAAAAAGGAATATCTTGGGTTTTTGATAAATTCTCAACACAGGAATGCCTAATTTCAGTTATTACATCCCAATAAATAACACTAGATAATATTAATGGAATCAAAATCTGTCTGCTTTAATAATGTTGGATAATGCTGAAACAACCCCCTGCTGTACTATGTGTTCTTTGTGTTTGGGGGTGTGCCATAATGGTGCATCAAGACAGCAGCTGGGACACAGCCTCTAAGTGAAAAGCTCTCTGCAGCTGTGCTCACCTCGGGGAAGTCGCAGTGGTCGAATGAGGCCAGCAGGAAGCACTTGGCGGCCTGTTTGTATTTTCGAGAGGCTAGCTCTGCCAGGCCTGGAGTGATGGAAAGTAAAATCTGTCAGAACAGCAGCAGGGCTGTCTGCTAGGGTAAATGCCTTATGAAATGCTGTTCTTTACAGCGAAAGTAAATAAAACGGATACATTTATGCAGGGTTTTACTACTATTTGACTCTGTGACCATGAAACTCGTGTTGATGTATGATGGGTTTTGCCTAGTTACAATTCTATTTTTTAGTGTTACTTTCAGGTCACGGCACATACAGTATGATGGATATTCAACAAAACAACATATAATATGTATTTTTAGTTGATGAGCACCACAACGGCTGAATCTTTAAAAGTGAAACAGATTGTAAAAATCTGATACCCAACTTTAAGTGCTCATGAGCAATATTCAGCTTAATCTTCCCTGTAGGCAAACTGCACACCTTAGTCACTAACCATGTAATATACACTCCACTCACTGAACATACATGGACCTCTCCATCTTAAAAACATACATGTAACGATTCTTGCACTGGGAACACATTTTGAATCAGTTTAGAGTCGTTTTTTTTCAAGTACACAGCCATGTACTTTGAGTACATATGTCTATATATTAGGCCCTAAAGAAAATTTTGTTAAAACTGTTCAAATTTAGAAGCCTATAGCTCAGGAGATTAACAATGTTTACTAAAAACGTAACTCCAACATCAAACAACAAGCAAATGACATCCTGTGTGTTAAAAGTCACACTGCTTGCACCATTTTCTATTTTGGTTTAACAATGGCCTCCCTTCTAATGTAAATGAGACAGAATGAAACTTAAATTTTATATCCTCATACAAAACTTAGAATTTTGAGAGATTACTTTTTAAAGTATAATGTATATAAAATTATCTTACAGCTATTCAAACTCAAAAAGGAGAAAACCACAAATGAAATGCTAAATTAATCTATCCAAACAGTTCAAAGATATCATAATTAATAAATCACAGTAAAGGGGCAATTGATATAGATTGATCATGATGACAAGATGAAATACAGTAGCACTTTTCCAGGGAGTAATAAAGTAAAATTTTTAACTTGCCAATAATTAATTGAAATTGATATTTCTCAGTAAAAACTTTTAATGATCTTTGATCTAAATTACCTGTGTTAACCTCGAAGTATGTACAGAAACAGTCCATATAGACAAGAGATTCACTTAAATAAAAAATCCTTAAACGTATAAAGAAGAAATAAATATTACAATACCTGCAGCACATTTTAGTTTGGTGAGGACTGCCTGGTTTTGACTGTCTCTTTCTCCTCTTTGCTGTTGGACAAGAAAATGAATTAATTACAAGAAAACAAATATACAGTACAGCTTTTAGGAAAGTTAAAAAACTAATTAAAACTGAAAAAGTAATGATCATACCTCTGCTATTTCTGGAGTGGATTCAGCCTTGCTGACATAGCTAAGTACATGGGACCAGTTCTGGAGGTAAACACTAACCTACAAAAAGAAAAGGAAAAAAATGTTAAAGCCTGCCCCCTAGTGTTCTCAATCCTACTAATCCATACACATTAAATATTGTGTTATCTATTCGATTAAACCAAAACAATAACTTATTTTTACAATGCTTCCATATACATCCCACATTTTAAATAGCACTAGAATGCAAAAGTACTTATTTTAGAATCCCATCTAAATAGTGATGTAGAAACAAATTAGAAAATTCATAAACAATTTAGTCATTTCTCATTCTGTCACTGCTGTAATTGCCCTCCTTCCATTCAGCATATTTTTTAATCTTACTCCATCAAATATGGGAGAAAAAAGCTATTGATCAAAGATGATCCATCCTGATCTATCACTTTTGTTTACATAAGATCTATTAAACTAGTCAAGAGTAACAAACCACTGCTGTGAAAAAATTAAAATCTGTATATCAGTGAAAACAGAATTACTGCTGTCAAAACATCTAAAATATTTATAACAGGCTTGAAGCTTTGGATTTCCTTCATTTCATAAAGCTAGGTGATGCTCACATTCTCAAGGTAATTTATTTCTGCTAGGGTATTTGCAGTTTAACTATAGCCTAGAGATCTTCAGAGCCTATATACCTTATGCAACTCAAGATTCAGAAATGCAACATCATTTTCCTTTACAAGTATTTCACAAATGATTAAGTAATTGAACCTTAAATTTATGTTTTTTTAGATTTGTCTAACAAAAAGTTAACCATCAGGTGATTTGAACCAACATCGATATCTAATGTTAATATGATCTCCTTAACAATTTTAATATCGCAGGCTTGTACCACATGCAGGCTACATACCTTGATTACATTAAGACACATGTTGATGACGTGTTTGGCGCTAGTGCAGTAGTCTCGGGCTCGGGAATAACATTTCAAGGCATTGCTGAGGTCACCACAGTCTAAATAATGATCTCCCAGGTCATCATGACCCCTCCTAAAAAGAAGTTTTTCCAGCAAGGAGTTAGTAAAAACTGAAACAATTAAATAGCACTCGCATTTAAAATCCAAGAAAAAGGCAAAGGTCAGTTACTGTACCTATTGTGAGGGAAGGTGCAAACTGTCAGCAAAGGTATTCTTTTAATTATTCTGAGGAAGTAGCTTGCTTGTGTTCTGAACAAACCCAGTCTATTGCTGCTGAGCTTCTGCTAAGTTAGTTTAAGAATATGAGACAAACTGCTTTGAGTTAGTGAACTGGCTACATGTGCCCTAAAGGCTAGTCTGAGACTCCCTCATGTATTTGAGATGCAATTCACAGCAGTTAAGTGTTCTTAGAGTAACTTTTTTTTTTAATTTAAGGAAGTTAAAGCTCAAAGAGAAAAGCATTTGAGTTCTTCTTAAGTGTACTGGAGACGCTCCTCAGTCTTCACTTCCAATAATGCGTGCATTCCTAGCCTTAAGCACCTGTCTTTTATTCTATGGCGCTAAAACAAGGCTTCAGCTAGAGCCTCACTGCTCAGATTTACCTGATGCTCTCTTTGATGGAGTTTCCCTTGTAGTTTTTCAGGTCTGTGTCAAGTTTCTCCAGTTTGAGTAGAGCTTTTTTCCTTGTGGACTCGGCCCAGGCTGTATCAAGAGGAGGGGGCTCTACCCCACCCTCTGGAACTGCATCCGGAACTCCCTGAACATCCCTGTGGTCAGGCAAAAACAGTTACGGGTAAACAGAAATTAGATTTACCTCATATAAGATAAGATATATAGTGGGTATATAGATTACCTTTAAAGACCCTATATTATAATTAATTAAACACTCACAAGAAGAATGAGAATGTCACTGTGCAGAATCCAAAAAAAGCATATTTCAAGTCAAGATGTAAGTTCCTCAGAAAGAACATAGTAATTTGCTACACTGGAACTGCTTCAAATCTGGAACTAGTGCATTATAGATCACAAACTGTAATCTTATCTGTCAATACAACAGCAGTCATATGAACTAATAAATTCAACATACAGTTAAGCTGTTTCAGGTATTGTCCAGATAGGCCTGGCAGAAATTAACATGAAGATGTAAAGCAAGAAGGCTGTCATACCTAGTAGCTTCAGTAAGCTTGCGGTGGATTTCCTCATAGACATCAACATTAAAAGTTCTTTGGACGAAAGAGAGAGCCATCTTGAGAGCTTCAACACGCAGCTGGGGACAGTGGTCAGCAATAAACTGCAGCCTCTCAATCCTCATTAGCCCGCTGTAGCTGGAAGCATACTGCTCCAGATCCTAAAACAAAACACCTACCTATTGTTACCATATCATATATTACCTATGTTAACTATTGCTAAGGGAGACACTTTAGGCATTAAAGTGCTAATAACACACCAAATGTATAAAACAAGTCTATATTAAACTGCATATTTATGGACAGGGGATAAGGGCATCGCACAAGCAAAAAAAATTTTAATCTAATTTGAAGATGCCTTTAAGGACACAGACATCCAAATGAGGCACAAGATTAATAAACCTCTACTGTTTCATTTGATGTGTGAAAAAGAAAATGACAATGCCTAGTATAAGTTTTTTTCTTCTTCTAGGGAAGTAGATTGGATCAATATTTGTAAATTCTACTTTTCTCACACAATACACTTGTGTGAGAAATACACAGGGAGCTAGAAAATCCTATTTCACGATTGAAGATGTGTCATTTAAAAAAAAACATTTTGAAGAGCAAGATGACTACTTAATGCACATTCATACAGACCAAAAACATCACTACATCAATAAAGATCGACATAGCATCATATGGAACAGTTAAATGAACTGAGATGAAGACTACTTACAAGAGTTATATTTGATACTACTATTTCATGATAGATAAGTACTGTTGTTGTTAGATAAGCACTAGAAAACAAGATCTAATTGAATTTGCCTTTCTTGAATTATAATCTAAGTGCATCATACACTCCAGTGTAATTTGGATAAAAATGTCCATGTGCCAAATGTTTGCTTCTGAGAATATCTTGCTGAACCTTCTCATGCCAAATACTTCAGATCAACTTTTAAGTTATACAAAGGTAATTCACGTACCAGTGTTGGATTTTCCACAACATAATTCGTATCAGGTGCATTCTGCTGGTCTTCCTGCGGGTCAGCATCTATTTGCATGGGCTCCACAGCCCCCTAAAAGCGGAAGTCAAAATGATTTTGCTGATGAAACATAATGTATATAACAGAAGATAAGCCATTTTGGCAAATCTCTCGGGTAATTCCATTATCTCACAGATGAACTGTGTAAATGAGTGCTTCAAACAAAGCATTCCCATCATCAACAATGGAAGAACAAATTGAACACAAATTCTTATTGAAATCAATTAAGATACCCAAATTCTTTTTTATAAGCCCAAGCATGAACATTTTTAGATACAACTGAATACAACACATTACTATTATTAAACTAGAAAACTATTTCAGAATGTATTCAATAAGTACATTCATGTAAAAGGAATTTATTCTAGTATATCATTAAAACAGCTCACATACTGTATAACGAAAGGAATTCTGGTTAATCAAAAAGACAGCCCTAGGAAAGAAGCTATTCAAATACTGGGTGGTTAAGATTTTAATCAGCTGGCAGCATCTTCCTGAGGGAAATTATGAAACAGGTGGTAACCTGGGTAGGAAGGGTTACAAGCAATCTTTCCTTCCTGCTTCTTTACTCTGGAATTGTACAAAACATCAGTGGAGGGCAGATGACAGCCAGTGACCCTCTCTGCAAATAACACACTGCAATTTTGTTTTTGGAGTGGGCAGACATTTTGCCAAACCAAACAGTTATAGGTGTGTCACAATGCTCTCGATAATGCCTCTGTAAAACTGTATCAGAATTTGTTGAGAAACACCAAACCTTTTTAATTGTTCACACTTTGAATCCCAGCCCTTTCCAAAGTAGGGACTACCTTGACGTCTGGACTTCTCCACAGACCACACACTGCAACACTGTTTTCAAAAATGTTCTTTTTTGGATTCAATTACCTTGTACACATAACATATGCATTTTATAATATCAACCCATTTCCTCAAGCAGAAAAAGTAGGTCTGTGCCACCTCACATTTAACAGATCAGCATTTGGATTACTTTACAAGCCATGCTGCCTCTCAGTCTCCTCAATCACAACTGGCAGTTGATTAATAGAATTACCGAAAGAAAGATCTCATACGAAAGTTCACTGTTCTGGTAATAAGGGTGGCCATTCTTTCTGTGTATTTGTACAGAACAGCGGAAACAATACAAAAAGCAAAGCTAAGCTATTTGTCACTGATAACGAGACCACAAACATGAATTACAAAAATTGAGAAAATGATTGTTTTGTGATGCATAATATTTTGAGCAATAAATGTGTACTGAAATACCAGTTGTCTTATGTTAGCATTTTAGGCGAGTCGAGTCACTGAGATTTTATTTTATTGATTTTATTAAGTGGAGCAAGTAATTTTGCAAGTTGTTTATTTCAGTTCTATACAGATGCATACTGAAGAAAACATGATGATCTTGAGAAACTTATACAGCTAATTTAGGTTAATACCGACAAGCATTTTGCTGTTACTGTACCAGTGTGTAAACTATATGACTGTTGCAAATAACTGTTTGTTTTGTTTTTAATATTTGGATGTTTCAGTAATTCTGTTACAATTAAAATTTGTCAAATTTATAATTAAGAGTTTAAATTAAACTCTTTTAAACAAATGTTGGAGGCTTGAGCGCCATAGATGATGCTACAAAAACACTGTGATGATTATGGTGAAATCAAGTTTTTCTATCATTGCTTTGAGAATTTAAATTGTATTTTTAGTAAGCCTGACTTAAAAGCAGAATTTTACACAAGGCGCATATCAGTGCTAAAGATTTGTTTTGCATTAGGAAGCCATTTCAGTTAATGCCAGTTTTGAAGGCTGCACTTAGTATTTAATCTGAGTGAGCTAACACAAATTTGTAGTCCAGACACAGATAATCTAAATTGTAAAGTGTACAGGCTACATACACATCTTGGAAATTTAATCTGGTCAAAGACACTTGTTCTATTGGCAAGCAATAACTAAAGAACCTAATTTTATCAAAATTAGCTTATACTTGAAAAATTAAATTGAAATTTGTGCAAAACACTGCCTTACATTATACACAGCATACTGTACAGTACTTAATGAGAATGGAACTAATGTTTAAAATAACTCAGACACAATAGGCTCTGCACTGAATCTGTCTCTATTCTCTAATGTGATAGAAAAGTCAAAGGTGGGCAAAACGTTGTAAAGCACTAATATAATGAAACGCAATGTTAGCTCTAGTGTGAAAGAATACACCATTCATTTGAACTTTAACATTAGAGTTTAGTGATTTTCATGAGGGCACATAGTTGGGACAGATGTATGCATTTTAGATTCAAACATGCCTACTCAGACCAGGCAAAATGAGTGTGCAATCAATCTGAACATGCTGATTAATGATGCACAAAATATACTGGAAAGGAGATGAAAACCTTAAAAAGAAAACATAAAAAACTTACTAGAGAATAAGAAAACTAAGACTACTGCATGATATGTTTGAGTATACTTTGAAACTGTACAGACAGAGTTCAATAACAGGTTTACATAAAAGTGGGAATGAAAGAAGACAATTTAATATCCTCAGTGCGTGGAGGAACACAGGAGCAAACTAATAAAATTGGTATAATCTTTATGAACTAAAATTCAATGGACACTGTTCTTATTTGAAACATGCCTTAACACAATGTCTTATTTATTTTAACTGTTTTTTTTTCCATGCCAACTTATTTATTCCCAAAACATCAATATGCTTTGAAAATGTCTTGTGGCTAATATTAAAAACACTTGAAGTTCTGCTTAGAGAAAGCAAAATACCATCTATTACAATGGGACCCAGTACTTTTTAAAGTACTGTTTTATTTTCAGTTGTATTACATGTCTTCTTCACTCCCCTTTGGCCTTTTTTACATTGATATAAAACTGTGAGATTAACATGAGGTTAAATAGAACTGGAAACAGATGACTGTAGGACATCCTTATATCTCTTTCAAATTCAGACTGCATCCCGACACCAGTGCGCTTCATTTCTTGAAAGGATTAATCAAGAATGAAAAACAAATCATTCCAAACATCTTAGGTTACTGTACGTAATTGTATACTTCAGAACAACTGCACACTGGAAATGTCCTAAAACTAAAACTTAACCCAAGAAAGGTACAAGTAGGTACAAATGCAACACCATATTTAACCTTCAAGAACTTAAAGCCCAAAATTCAATTTAAGTAAACAGAAGATTGCCGCCCCCTAGTGACTTGCATGAAACTGCTTGATGTTTCCACAGAAATTTGTAAGTGTATCCATGGATACTACATTGGCCAAGACTCACATTATGTCAGTGCAAGTGCCTCTCCTTGTAGTACCATGCAGAAGACATCTTTCCTGGTATAGATGGCAACACTCAAAAGACTGATTTTTGGTATTTTCGATTTTTGGCAGTGTGATATAATGCAGATGTCCTGGAGCACACAAACCAAGCCAAGACATTCTGTACTGCAGTTTAGGATGGTTTATGTATGATTTCCGTTTCACTTTCAGTTTTACCTTTAAAGGGAATGTCAGTTTCTGAACCTTACACTAAGATCTTATAGGTATGCATATGGTGCCAATTTTGGCAAAATTAACTCTTTGGAAGAAGCTTCTACTTGCAGTACTAACACATTGCATTTAGTGTATTTACTGCACCAATCCTGCCTTTTCATGCTAGACTCAAAATGTAACCCTGAGCCTTCAAAAAAAGAAGACAAAAGCACTTTGATCTCTCAGTGTTTCAAGAACAGCCTGTGCTTAAGTCACAGCTTCTGCCACATTCAATCCTCAAACACTTTGTCTCTGCACTACTATATCCTACACTATACCTCTGGTAGCAGCGTACAGGCTGATAGGCTGGCGCTAAGGACGCTGTCCCCCGCAGTATAGGAAAGGAAGAGGTCAGACCTACTGCAGTGGGGAGTGCAGAAAAGGTCTGTCACTGAGGAAGAGGCTGAGCTGGGAGTAGAGCTATCCCTGATCCTTTCCTGAGCTTGCTCTACACCCCCTGTCCCTGACATAGAACTTTCCTGCAAGAAGGACATCAGAGACAGAACAACATGGGCATGTATCATCAAATTATAAATAAAGCGATCACCGGTACAAAAAAAATAAAACTGTTAATCCAGAATATTTAAAAAGTAAAATGGACAACTCTAAATATACCTTATTTACAGTTACCATACAAATAACATACATCTGAGCTTCTGGGAAAGAAGACATGCTGGTTTCCAGGACTAGGGACATTGTTCTTAATATTTTAAGAATCAGCCTGTTACTGCAAAAACAGGACCATGTTAAAACTTCAATTAAGGTGCTGGTGCTATTAAAAAAAATAGAAAACCCATAGGCACTCCAACCCTCGGGAAACGGCACTGGAAAGGTCCCGGCTTAGAACAAGCTGATATTAAAAATAAATGTGACTAAATATCAAATTCAGACATTGCTGCACTTTAAATGTTGAAAGTGTTTTGTACCAAATGAGTCCTTAGAAAAGTGAATGAAAAAAATCATCTGCAAAGCTCAATGCATCTGAGATGTTCTTAAATATTTGGACCTCCTAAACATACATACATTATTTCTTGGCATTAATACAAAAAAATAATATTACATCAGAATTATGATGATGTGTAATATCTATCAGATGAATTGTCACATAATATTTGATACATTACCGATGTAACAATTTTACAAACAGAAACCATGAAAGGAATAAATCTTCAATTACTAGACATAAAACACTTGAGGTAAATCTAAAGTTGTGAAGTTAGCAAACCTGTAATGCTTAATTAAATGCAAAAAAAGCCAAGGAAGGAAATAATATTAAGGTCACTGTAAAATACAAGAGTAAGATGGTTTTCAATTAATTAGGCTAAACAATTTGCATAACTGTACAATACAAATTGTCAATCTAAACATCTATAAAACGACTTCTGTTACTCAAAACTTTTAATTACACCTTTGCTATTCCCATCAATATAACTGCTGTTACCTTGGCTAATGTACACATAACCTTTCTGAATTGTCTGCACTGTACTCGGATGCCTAGGTGAACAAATTGTGAAAGTGATGTAAGTTCATTGACACCAACCTAAAAACACCTAAATAATGAAAACATAATTCAGATTTTGCTTTAGCAAGCTTATTTATTTCACAGCAGTTCTGACCTGTACATTTTAAAAATAGCTTACAAATACTGCAATGTATAATCCAGGGTATAAAAAGGATGCTACAGTCTGAAGTCAGACGAGGACGACATCAAGCTATCTAATCACTGGTTTATATGATGCAATGGGCTTCAATAACAACAAGAGGCCCATCAGCATCTTAAGCCTATTCTTTTACCGTTTCCAAAGCAAGGCCGAAAATAAAACGATCATAAAGATTTACTATAAAAATTATATGCTACATTTTAAAAACGACCAAATCAGACTTGTTCTTGCAGTAGGATTCCCCGAGTTCTCAGTACCGGTTGGAGCTAAGTGACCAAATGCACCTAAAGTTGGGAGAGACTATCCACACTGTGCACCCCTAGTAATGATATCTACTCAAATCCCAGAAAACACCCACTCCCTCTTATTTCCCACATAAATTAGATAAACAAAACACATATCAAGAAAACGAAATGCCGCCGTCGTGACTGAACCCGCTTTAACCGAACTTGGACAAGTTGACAAGACCTCTTCCAAAATTGACAAGAGCCGGAGGCCCAATTCATTTCAATGGGATGACCGAACCAGAGAAGTCAAAGCCAACGTACTGCCTAACGTTACGAACACGTATCTAGTTGGTACTGCAACTAATAAACGCCTTGTGGATATCAAAATTTTAATAATTAGTTTACCTGAAAGTTAAAGACCTGCACGGGTAGAGGCATCTCCTCCTCCTTCTATGCAGAAACACAAGCGCTCACAAACACATCCGGGGTACAGGGCAACACGTAGAGAGCACGCACCTTGAACGTCTTGACGTCATTTCGGGGGGCTTGCAGCAGACGCAAGCGCAGTGTTGCACAGGGAGTTCATTGTATGATGGAAAAAAGGAATGTTACCCAGTGAATTTGAAAGGCATATACTGTAATATGATTACTGTTTTTATATGGAGCAAGTGCTGGCTATTTTAATAACTTTTTATGTCAAAGAATAAAACATTTAATATACATGAATAAAATAAGATATAGAAAAAAGAAGGTTTGTGAATTATTTTATTTAAAATCTTATATGAATACAGAAAATAAAAATATTTACATATTTTTATGTACATGTAGCGTAAATATGTAGCGTGAAAGGAAGTGCAGCCAAAAACCGTAGTGTATACTGTGCAGTTGGAACATAAAGGTAAACCAATTTACTCTTCAAATTTATGTGTGCAAAGTATTACTTTTATTATAGCACATCTCTAAAAAGAGCCTGTTATTCTTTATTAAAAATAGAGACTGTTCCTGACCTAACAAATTCCAGATGTTAAAATTAATTAAAGACACATTGAAATTAAACTATGTCTGGAGTTAACGCTTGCTGTTAGTACCCAACAGGACACAGGTGCCCTGCCTGAAAAGCACTCATGAAATTGTGTATTCACTGGGGTTTAAAACAGGCTATGACTGACCAGCCTGACTATAGTGCCTGCAAATTTTGACTACATAAGCGTGTTATACAACAGTTTGCATAGAAGAAAATTATTTCAGAATTCAGAATTTTGAGGGCGTTTTGAAATTTACATAACAGATGCAGTATCCAGTAGATACAGTAAATGTTATGCATTGCTCTGTCTTTATTTTATGCAAATTTTGCTAGTACATTTGGCCTGAATCATGCTGAATAAAACAGCAATTTATTTAAGAAGGGGAAAGAAAGTTCTAATGTTACAGAACTAAATAATCATGTAAACTGGTGGCAGTAACTCTTAATTTGGAGTCCTAAAAGATTTGCTTTTTTCTCACTTGCTGTTTCTGTTTATAAATAACCAAACCTTACAGGTCTTGATATTGTATTGGATGTGTCCTGATGTCTACATCAGTGGTGACACTTCTTCTGAAATGACACCCCATCCAGTGGTGACATCTTCTTTTGAAACCATGATAACAAGTCCTTGCTTTTGTCTAGCACTTTTCACCCCAAAGTAATCCGAAGCACTTTGGAGACAGGAGATGACCCACACCATCCTCCTCTGAAACAGAACCCACTGGTGTGAGGGACAGTAATCCTACGAGACAGCAGCTCAGGTGAAGAAGTGAGAGGTAACTTCAGTAACTGAATTAAGGGAGAACTTTAGATTGGCCACATTGTGCAACTTGAGAGCAGAGCTTGGACAGGATACTGAGGTAAACACCCACCCTCTTTCAAAAGGTGCTATGGAAACTTTCTCAAATACTCAAATAGGACTACAGATTAAAAACTACCTCAAAAGACAGGACCACATACTGGGTCATTGATTTTGAAATGTCCAGAGAGAATAGAGCCACTTACTGGTCCACTAACACCAGCCACAGAAGCAACCTGGATTTCCTTTGGAGGTCTTCCAAAGCTCACCAGTCCCAACCTTGTCAGACCTTCAGAGATCTGACAAGATCAAGCCATAATTTGGCATGTCACATACATTTGTTTCTACTGTCGTATTTGGTCTCCAAACATTGGCAAAAAAATAATTTTCCTATTTTCTTTGAAAACCATGGAAATAAACACTAAATAAAGTGATGGAGATACATACAGACGACGGTCATGGTTGCTTAAAAGCATTTTAGGACGGATGATTTGCGAAAAGATACCGACAGGGGGCGCTGAGTTTCAAAGCTGAGCGCGCTTGCTTCTGCTGCCCAACAGGACACAGTGGGTTAATAATTTGAATCCCAAATGTTTATAATCGGAGAATCAGAGGTCAATGCAAAATCGGAGATAGTGTAACACTTGGAAAAGTAAAGCAAGCAGTCTGGTCTTTTCTTTGTCGTACTGTAGGCGTCGGGAGTGAACAGGGTAGAATCGTCCTGACGCATTAAGATAGAACTGCGTGCTAGTGAAGGCAGAAGTTTAACTTGTGGTTTAGGAGCCAAAGTAGAGAGGAAACAAAAGGAAACGACGAGGATGGAACTGATCAGTAAGCCGTGATATCAGCATCGCCTTTTCTGGCTATAATGAGTTTAGAAAATCTTCTGTTGACTGTAGTCAGATTGTAACTTTTGATGTATGGCGGGGACTACTGTACGTATAAATGTATAACCGGGAGCTTCTGGGTAAGGAAACTATAATTCCTCATTACTTTACTTTCTGTTTAACACGATTTACTATAGTTAAAATAGCCATAATAACCGTAATATAATAAGCAGTGTGATTTTTAAAAAAAAAAATCAACGCGTAACTAAATATTTTTTCATTGAAAACAGTCATATGTTATATTTTAATGTATTTCTCTCAAATTAACATGACATATAAAGTGTTTCGTTTTGAAAACAGGGAATTTTAGTTGCTGTACTGCCACGCTTATTTCCCGATGTAATATTTAAGTTCTTGAAGTTCTTTTATTACCTTCGCTTTTGCAGCAGAGCTCACGAGCGAGAAACATTTTTGTTTATTAAGTATCATTTGTATGTAGTATTCTCCTTGGGTTGATTGTGGCTGTAATATGCTTTTTCGTGATTAATGCTATTAAATTACAGCATTTTTTCCAAAAGATTTTCATTGGCTGTATATGAAGAAGAGTAAAAATTCACTTACGTTTATCCACTTAATGTTTTGTCTGTATAGGTTGCAAATATCAGTCTTAGTTTTTTGTATAGGTACTGTGTGATATTTGCTTCTGCTTGACATACAACTTTGAGTTATTGTCATTTTAAAAATGCTACTATGTTATTGTATTTCATGCATTTTATACAGTTCCTGATTATTAAAAGTATACGAATCGATATTTATATATGTTTTGCATGGAAGGAAATTATAGTATTGTACGTACTTACAGTTTACAATACAAGTAGGTTTAGTGTATATACAGTACATGCATTTAAAGCAATACATACAGTACATCATAGAGCTACAGCACAATAGCCTATTTTCAGAGAATTTGGCAAGGGATTTGAAGAAAGCTACTGTATTCAATAAAGGGACGTCTTCCTTAAGCAGTGCAAAATATCCAGCAAATACCAGAGTTTTTTTAAGGGGGGCAGTACATAACCACTGCAGCTGGCATTTGCCACTCCATCTGGGGCCAATATTGGGGTACTGGGTTGGGTTTCCCTAAAGAAAAAAAAAAACGTATCACTCAAGATTAAAGAAAGATGGAGTTGTTATATCCCAGGAGTATAGTACAGTTTCCCTAGTGCTCAGTCTCCTTAATGATCCAAAAACCAGCCAAATCTGTTATAATGCTTTCAGAATTGTGCCAGCTGTGCAGGATGGAAAGGAACTCTTAAAACAAACACACAGCGACTATTGTTTGAAAACATTTCTCAGGATAAACTAAAACAAACTGGAACTTGACACCATCTGCTATAATTGCAGTTACCAACATAACATCAGTTACAGTTAATAAAGGCGAAGGGACTTCCCTGTGTCACTGGCCCTTCAGTTCATCGCCCAGACTGTACTGGATTTATCTTAAAATCAGTTTGCCATTCAGGATGCTTCATTTGATGAGAGTGCAATGCTTCAGTTGAGTTTTAGCTGTCAGAGAACACCGTCTGCTGCTGGTTTAAGTGTCATTGCTAAACTGAAAATAGAAAACAGGAAATTGCACTCACACTGAAAGCAAGGTTCCTTATTAAGTGTAACATCAGAACTTGCTGGCAAATAATAGAACATTAATAACATACTAAGTGAAAACATACTCTCGCCTAACCAGAACAGAGGCACTGCTGTTAGTTTTATGTGGTTTCTGGGCATCTTGATTGTATAAAAATAAGTACAACTGCAATTGCTGGATTGCTGGAAACACAGGGATGGGATTGAATTGAATGATTGTGCAGCTGTGTGTTTGTGTGGGTGAAACAGCTGAATTAGGTAACTGTTTAGTCAGATTTACAAAGAAATGTAGTGAAAGATGTTATTGTACATTTCATACTTTGAGGCACGAAAACGCCTTGTATCCTTTTAAGGCAAGAGTTCTAGGGATTGTGTGTGTGTTTTGACCTAAAGTTTGGGCTGTCTACCAGTGAACAGACATGATTATACTTGGTATATTTTTAAGTATCTGATTTTCTACTACCTCAGAAGTTTAAGATTTGCAATGCACAAAGGCAACACAGTTTCATAAGGGCCGCAGCTTCTGCTTTATTGGAGATAACTTGAATTAAATGGGAAAGTTAAAATAAGATACGGTTGAATGAGATCCTTGGATAGTTAACTACGGGAAACTGAAAAGCAAGCGTGTAGATAGAATGGCCTTCTCTGCTTTGTAACCTTTTTTTTAATGCTTTTAAAGCAAGTTAACCCTTGTATTCATTCAGGGAAATAGGCTGAATGAAAACCACCAGACACACGTCTGAATGTCGAAGACTTTTACTGTGTACCACTTTCCCAGGAATTTGTTGTGTTGCCCTGTTTTGACAGCCTGTGGCATTTTTACTAGCTGACTGGGTAGGGCTGAAAAATGATCTGAAGAGAGCACAAGGGTAATGCAGCCGAGTCATTTGCAGAGGTGATGTGAAGATGAGAGGGCAGTTGAAAGGTTAAACATGCAGACCCCGTGCACGGTGTTTCTTTCTGCTCAGGAGTCTTTCTGTCTGTTCTTCTCCAGGATACACAATGGCGTGACAAAGATGGGCAGCAGAGGGGAGTCTGTGGCTGGGCCTGGCGGCTGAGTCCTGCCACAGGACGATGCACCTGTCCCGGGTTGGGATCAGTAAATTGTGCTTTGTGCTGTCCCTTGCTTTCTGTGCCTTCCTGCTGCTGCTGATCCCAGGGCTGCAGCCCCCACAGCGGCCTGTTGACCCCCCCCAGCCTCGACCTCATGGCAGGACCAAGGCGGGTGGGGAGGGGGGGGTGGGCCAGCCACCCAGCCCTTCGGGGGCTTTAGAAAAAGCTCATGAAGCTCAGGTGATGGGCAATCCCAGTACAAGGGGCCACGGTACAAAAGGAGAAACAAAAGAAGTGGACACGTTAGGGGGACAGGCCCAGACACCCAAAGCTAAGAGCTCTGCCCTGATTAACATGGCCGTGGGTCAAAAAGACTCTGCACAGTTTTCTGGGAGCAACAGTCTCCATGATCTCCATGGACTCCCTCGTCCTAGGGACAGACTGGAGCTGGGGGACATATTTATTGCTGTGAAAACAACTAGGAAATACCACAAGTCTCGACTGAACCTGCTTTTCCAGACCTGGATTTCTAGAGCCAAGGAACAGGTAACTACAATCCTTTTAAGGACAAATTTCTCTCTGGCCTCTCTCAACCTGGACGCCTTTGCCCGGCTCCAGTTTCCAATTTCCAGACCATGGATCTGAATCTGAAAAGGAGGAATGTTAAAACTTACCAAAAACCCCACTGAAATGTCAGTGTATCGTGCTGAGGAGTTTCTGTAACATTTAAGAAGCCTGCTCTCCCACTCTCTGTACCTGTGCCAAGATAAAGTCGTCCTATGGTTTCATGCCTGTTATCCCATCCCCCATAATAACATGCTTCCAACAGTTTGGAAGCAATTTGGAATCCTTCTTAGTCATGGGATTGTGTTCAGTCCCAGAATGCTGAAAACCCCACAGTACTTATGTAAACCACATTTCAGCAAAGCCAGCTTACCAAAAACACAGCCATTTGTTACTTATTTGTATATAACAATGTAGCTAAAATTCAGGTTCAATCAATGATTGCCTCACATTTATTGCTGCTTTTCACTTGATGCTTATATTCAGTAAAGCTCATATTTTGCTCTTTACATGTAGCTCACATATATATGTGTGCAATTAGGTCCTAAGCACTCTCTGAAATTAAGAGGAATTAAATGCTAATTTCTATCAAAAAGTTGTGTTCATATTTTTAAAATATCTTTAGATCTTAAAAGCATGCAGCCCCTTTTAAGATTGTTTCAAGGTTGTATGGCTTGAAGCAACTCTTCTTTTAATACCTTTACTTGGTAAAAGTTATTAAAAATGCATGGAAAATCAGTCTTTTCTCAGCCTTTTAAAATCCAAGAGGTACTGTCATCTGAAAAAGTAACACCAGTTGTGCTAGTCTTATACTACTATACTTTTTTTATATAGCACCTTTCATTGTACATCCCCTCCTGTCACCGTGTGGTAAAACAATAAGCTGTATGAAAGAGTCAGTTGTTTAGGACACCAAGTAAAAGTGTCTGTAAAAGAAACAATTTAGCAAGCCTGGAGCATGGCATCTGCTGACAGACTGTGCTACAAGGTTCGGGTCTCCAGCAGACTCTTGCCTGGGAGGAAGATCTTCGGGGAATTTGAAACTGATCCACGTCTCCCAGCCTCCAGGGCTACTGTTAGCCTCAGCCAAGGAATATGGGCTTTTTCTCTCAAGGCATGACGCAGGCAGAAACCACTGCGTGTGTGCTGCTGCTAAGCTGACAGCCCACATAGTTTCTTTCAGATGGCGGAGGAACTTTGATCTGCTTCTCAGCGGTTTGCGCTTTGTACCAGCTTCTCTTGTGGCAATTAAGGTGAAGCTGCCTTTTGCCCAGTTCTCTCTGTCCTGGAGCCCCAAACAAGATAGCCTGCTTTCTGTGAGGCTGATAACATTGAATGAGGATTTAGGATTAGGAGGGGAATGAGGGGGTTGTGATTTTCTGTGCAAATGTAGCCTCTGTTTAGTGCAAATGTTGGAAAGCTTTACAGCAGTACATTGTAAAAAAACAGAACCTAATGCTCGGCAATGGCAAAAAAATAGAAAAGAATGTTTTGTACCATAGAAGTATCAGGTTTGAGAGGCTCATGACTGACTTCAGGGACAAAGGGAAAATGCTTTCAGATGGTATAAATAAAATGTTCAATAGGCTGTTTTATTAGTGAAGGAAAGAAACTTAACTGAAACTTTTGCCGAAGGAAATTTGTAGGCTGATTTCCTTACAATATCGGTTTGCACGTCAGCAGTCAGAGTGAGAGCGAGACAACCCACTGTTTAATTGCTTTAAGGTGTTTAAAATGTCTTGAAGGAACATACAGTTTCTAGTCTGTGAGCTGGGTAGGCCTCAGGCCAGTGTCAAAGGTCGGTTCCAGGTTTGAAAGGAGGGATTGTCTACATGTGAGGGAAGGAAATGGGAGCCTAAATGTTTATTTTCAAAGTAAAAATCTGAATGCGTTTCCCTAAGGGACAATGCAGTCTGTCAAAAATATAGAACAATATGCTGTACGTTTAAGTAGAAGGCCGTTTCTGAAACCTTAAAACGTCTTAGCACCTGCCTAGACTAACAACTAGCTTGAAAGGGTGTGAAAACCACTTGAGGTGCATCTTAGGTTATTTCCCTGAGTATGTTGTACTATTAATGCATACTGTATATCATCACAATCTTTGTTTTTTTTAATGTTGAAATTATTTAAAGAATTAAGCAGTGTTAGGTGCAACTAAGTCAAAAGTGGTAAACAAAAAATAAAATGCATGAAAAAGGATTATAGGTAGGTTAAGGCTACAGCAGGCTGTAGTTCCAATATAAACTTACAGGAAACACCAGGTGCTTTTCAGGAGAATTGCTAATAAGCATTTTCCAAGAGTGTAGGAGAGCATAATTCGTCTAAACTGAAGATTCAGAAATTTAAATATTAATACACAACTTGATGAAGTTCATTAAATATATGCAATGACAGATTGATTGCAAGGAATACAAAAAACATTGCTACTGGAATGTTTTGGTTTGCAATAGCCAAAGAACGTACATTATTTCTGCATGTACAAATGAGAAATAACAGTTTATGATGAATTACAATAAGAAATTATCTGTAAGATACCTGTTACTATTGGAAATCTGAACTATGGATATAATACATTCAAGGTTCAGGCTACGTAGGGACTTGTGTTCATTGCCAATGAAAAATTGTGCATCAACTGAGTACCAGTAGAAACCAATAACTCCTCCTGCGGAAATTACCTCATTTGTGTCTACTGAAATCACTTGGAGGCCATAAGTACATATGTTTTGAGATACTTGTATTAACCTCCACAAAGTAGTTCAGGTAGGTAGCTGTATCATCATGCGTAGGCTGCAAAGGAACAAGTAAAGGTTTATTCCATGCTGAAAAGAGAAGAAAAGAAACAACGTTTCAGCTGTGGAGTCTTCTTCGGGTGTCACAGCCAAAACATTGTGTTTCTTTTTGTCTCTTTTCAGCCTAGAATAAACCTTTTCTTGCTCCTTAGCTTCCATGAAGACATCTTTCCTATTGGCATCTGTCCCTCTGCTCTTTTGGTTTTGGTATTCCTGTAGGCCTGACTCTGCTCATGATTAATGGTGTCTTATTCTCTGGGTAAAGAGAAGGAGGAAGAGCAGTATCTAGTGGAAATCCAGTGTTGTCAGATTTGTAGGAAACCTGCTGTCCAAAGAGGTATTGGCTTTATAGCTGTAGCTTGACAAGCCAATGTTTGAGCAGACCTGCTTCAAAACCACAGGCAAGTTCAGCAAGGCTGAGATCCACCCTGCCTCAGAAAAACCTGAGCCTGCTTCATAAGAAAGGGTGTGGCAGCACTTCTTAAGATCCAAGACACTTATGCAAATCTCTGAACAAAAAGAACCGCATTGTGCGTCACACAATTAATACAAAGTCTTCACTGTTTTTCTTGGCTCTTCATGAAAGGGTGGAAATAAATGCTTAATGTAGCACTCATCCTTGCTCTCTTCTTTTTTCAGACATATATATTCACAGATGGGGAGGACAAGGAGCTGAGAAAGAAAGCAGGTAATGCAACAAGCACAGAGCAACTCATGAGTGAGTGCATTATTACAATCGCATTTTGCAGTGGGACCCCAAAAACAGTGATAAAGGTTCATTCAAAAAGTGGAGATTTTGATTTTGGAACATGATGAGGAATATTTTGAAACTCAGAGGACACTAGATCAGAGATATAATTTCAGATCAGGAAAGGCATTATTCAAAAAAGGACAAACGGTTCTTTCTTCACTGACCTGTTGATTTCCAGAGTGGTGAAGCACGATTGACCAAGAGTAACCAGGTATGAGTTGCCCAAGCTATCCGGAGCTTTCCATACTGCATTGACCACTAAGACTTGCTGAACATTTGTGAACCAGGTGACAAAACCTGCAAATTAATCGAGAGGATGAGAAGGAAACGAGTCTGTCGTAGAGAGAAGGGGGAAGGCATGATCCTAGTTTCAGGATAATTTGGGTTTTGGGTTTTGCACATTAGCCGGTAGGTTTGCCACCTTCAGATATCTGATGCTGTTGAATTTAGCCGTTGCTAGAAGAAACAATACTCTCCTTTCTGTTCACAGGGTCCCACATGATCAACACCAACTGCTCGGCAGCTCACACTCGCCAGGCCTTGTGCTGCAAGATGTCGGTGGAGTATGACAAGTTCATCGAGTCGCAGAGAAAGTGAGTACTCCCAGGTGCCTGCTTGCCTGCATTGCCTTACATCTGCTCTCCTTTCAAAACTACAAAATTGTAACGGAGTACATTTCCTCATGTCAACATTCCATCTGGTCAGTAAAACAAATGAAAACATTTTAAAATGTATCTGCAAACATATTGGTATTAGCAGAGAGAAGCCATGTGCATCATTTTATTCTTTGTTATTGGGCATTATTTTTTGCAATGTCCCTTTGTTTAGAGTGTATATTCAGTAAAAAAAAAACAACATTCTGCTATTTCAACAAAACCAAACATATTTTGTACTGGAGTTTCATCTTTGTATGTTTTGTGGATGTGGCTTGTTTCGATGGGTTTTCACAGGGTGCAGTAGGTAATGCTTGTGAAGATGTTTGGAGGGTGTTTATATTGAAAACACCCATTTAAACCCTGTGGAGCAGACTGGGGATGCTGTGCAGCAAGACACTGCTGTGGCATCTGAGCCCTGCGTTGTGTTTCTTGTGCGCCCAGGTGGTTCTGCCATGTGGATGACGACAACTACGTGATCCTTCCTAGCCTGATGAGGCTGCTGTCATCTTACTCCCACACGCAGGACGTCTATCTGGGCCGGCCCAGCCTGGACCACCCAATCGAGGCTCCTGAGAGAGTCAAAAGTGATGGTCTGGTGCGTTCCTGTTGTGCTTGAACACTGTTTCTTTGCATCTTCCAACGTATATAGTTTTAGTGTGAAACTGAGGTTTTCGGGCCACTACCTAGGTGACCTAAAAGTGGATGTGTGAACAAATAAAAGCATTGCATTTAACAATGGGGATTTTTCCTATCTGCACAGTGACACAGATGTGCTACCCTCTCCGTGCCTTCCTGTAAAAGAGTCTACTGTACATGGCAATGGAATGGGTAGCTGCTGAATGGTATAGATGTATGATTGGTTGCTGTTCCCTGCCTGCACTAGGGCAGCCAGCTCTGCTATGCTGTCATACAGATGAGGTGTACTCTCTGTGGCTCCATGGTTGTGCATGTGTGTTTTGGGAGAGCTCTTTGTGTTTCCTGTCCTCCTGTACATTGTCTGCGCCATGTGTAGACTGCATTGTGGTGAATGAGGTTTTACTTCAGCACATTGACCGATACTTTGCCCCCGTCTCCTGCAGACATCGGTGAAGTTCTGGTTTGCCACAGGAGGAGCTGGGTTTTGTATCAGCCGAGGATTGGCACTCAAGATGAGCCCCTGGGCCAGGTGAGTGAGGGCCTGCTCTTTCAAGCTGGACATCATGGGGAAAAAAGCAGATTGCATCCGGGCTTATACTGGGTTGATACTCGCCTAGTAATTTTCTTATTTTACTATGTCATTAACATCCATAAACTGTTCTACTTTTTTGGATGTATTAGAAAAATATACAGCAAATGAGCACGTCTTTGGATAATGTTTAGTGTAAGAATTATCAGTTATAAAGCCTAGAATATTATGCTTAAAAAGACATCCACCCATACCTGGGAGGATGTACTACCTAGTGCTGGGTGTACTGCCCAGGACATTTAGAAATAAAGGAGGTGTGACTTGGACCACCATAACAGGATAGTACACTCACCTTGCCATCATTCATCATCCCAGCCTGGGCAATTTCATCAGCACTGCTGAGAAGATCCGTCTCCCTGACGACTGCACCATCGGTTACATCATCGAGGCACTGCTGGAGGTCCGCATGACACATACGCGGCTCTTTCACTCTCACCTGGAGAATCTCCAGAGGCTGCCCACCGACACAGTGCTCGGACAGGTCAGACAGCCTAGGAAACACCAGGGCCTCATTCAGGAGGATGGGCCTTGTGAATGGTCTAAAAATGGTCAAAAACTTTGCTTTCTCCCCTTTCACGTACTGTTTTTCCATGATTTCAGCTCATTTTGATTCTTACTTCTTGACGTTTAGGTTAAAAATAAGAAGGAGTCACTTGAATGGGATTTTTTTCTTAAAATTTAAGCTCTGTTCGGCCCTAATCAGACAACTACATTTAAGAGGTTGAAACTAAGTGACTTGCTTTATGAAGTCCCAGATGCATAGGTTTTGGACTTTCGGATCTTGATTTTGCCATTGTATATCTTTGCAGGGCCTAGGAAAGCAGGAAACTGCAAATCTAGAGTGTGTGTGTTTGAGTGCCAAGTGTGTTTGTCCTGCAGGTGACCCTGAGCTATGGTGGATATGAGAATCGGAGAAACGTGGTCAGTATTGGTGGAGGCTTTTCCCTGGCAGAAGACCCATCACGGTACTGGTATTCTAACAATGCAGACACACATCATGGTGGGGACGTTGGGTGATATCAACACAACTGCCTTAAGACTTTTTCCACTCCTTAGAAACTGGTCTGGCTGCCTGCTTTACAATTCATTAGAAGTCCTGAAGCATCACGTTTTTCATACAGAAAATTTACTCTCGTCTTCCCAGCTGCGTTAGATGTTGTGTTGCTGTATTGCAATTGATTTCTTGGATGATACTGAAAAAATTACAGCAGTAACTTATGTTAGTATTGCACAATTGTTGAAACATACTATTGAAAACACATACCTTAATAGAGTCTGTAGGTTTTCTGCAGTGGTATTTCTTCATAATTGTTCATTTTCCATACACATCTGAAAACTGTCTAAAAAGCTTCTCCTGCCTTTCTAGGTTCAAGACCATCCACTGCCTCCTCTACCCTGACACAGAATGGTGTCCCAGCAAGAAACACCACTGACTCTCCTTGCTTTCCTGTTTCAGTACTTGGCCCTCTTACCTGGACACTAACTTAATGGTGGGGGTGGTGGCTCACGAAGCATTCTGGCCTTTAAATAGTCCATCCCAGCTTAGATGCACTCCCTCTGCTGCTTCCTGAAGAGTGCACCATGTACAAGGAATTGTATGTAGCTACAAACCCGCTGCACTTTGCCTTTTTCAAAAACCCGTTTCTTCATCTCAAGAGCTGCATTGCTGCAGTTAGAGCACAATGGCTACAAGCAGAGGAAACAAAGGTACTTTTGTGAAGGTGTAGGCTGCTTTTAGCACAGCAGCCAAGAGCAAAGGAAAATATTTTAAGCAGATGTAAAATCAAACCCGAAAAGTTATTTACTGCTTAATGGAGACGCACCATCCTCTTTAGCAGTTTGTTGTTTTACCCTTAGAACACTTTTATTATTTTCCTTTGTCATTGGTCTCATTGCTAAATAATCCACATTCTTACAATTTACAAAATGAAGTATGAATGATATTCATTTGAAAAGTCTCTCTTCTTGTCCATTGTGCCTTGAAAGGCACTGTGTTTTTCCACAAAAGGATGGTCATGCACCGGTTATAAATACCTTCACTTCATTTCTGAGTTCTGGTTATGAAGATGTTTTGAAATAGAATGTGCTGAAAATATTTTTCAAGTCAAAAGGATTTTGATTTGTCTTTGTAACAGGTCATTTTGATCATGGTTATGGCAGGACTGGAATGTTTATTTTCATAGTAACCGAAGTGTACGTCTAAGGGGATTCAGTGGAAGCATTTACACATTCCCACATTCCTCTATATAACGTTGGGTCAAGCCTATCTCTGATACAAAATTCTCTCTTGCTTCTGGTCTTAATTGTCCAAGTATTAAGTGCCTTTTTCTTAGAATTCTAGAAGCTTTTTTTGATCTCGGCCCTGAGGTGAAGAGTGTTCTAGAGCTCCCTAAGAAGGATTCTTACTTCACTGTTTATTAGCCCTTCACTGCAGGCCAGTGTGGGATTGAATTGTCTCTTGCACTTGGCTTGCCTTTGTTTTTCTTTCCTTGCTATGGATTTGTCTTATGAATAAAGCATGCAGCAGAACACACAAACCCCAAACAGGAAGCCAGTTTATACTTTGTGCATTACTTGAATAATAACATACTGTATCCCAGTTCATAACCATAAAAACGGCACTCAGAAAGCCCCTGGCATACACTCTTCCCAGCCTCTGTGGACTCTGCTGGCAAGAGGACCTAGTAAAAGAAAATCTAATGACTTCTGCAAAATCATGACGAGAAGAATTGAAAGGTATAAAACGGAGCTCACCATAAGAGTCATTTTCCATTTTCAGAGAATGGCACATGGGGCATTTCCAGTCTTTGGAGTAAAAGGGAAGAGATTTGAGACTTGTGTAACATTATGAAATCACTCGCCTCACTAGGCCATAATGTCTAATTATCCACAGTACCTTAAATGTTAGTAAATGCATTTATATGGCACTTTTCTTTCCTGAACACTTTACAATACATACAGAAGGGAACCCGCCTCAATGGAGTCACTAAACCCACCTGGCTGATGCTCGACAGGCATTGTATTTGAGCAGCCCACTTCTATAATGGACCGGGAGCAGGGAGAGGCTACTTCACCAATAAAATTGAGGGGGATTGCTTTGTATGGAGGCATAATTGTGGAAGCCCAGAGTGGAATTCAGCCATGAGACTGCTCAAATAGATTTAATGAGCAAGTTGTCGCAACCTCAGTTTAACATGTCATCTGAAGGATAAAACCTTCTGCAGCACAGTCTCTCCCGTTTTATACTGGTTCACGGGGAAGAGCGCCACCTACTGGTCTACCAACAAAATGTACAGCAGTAACCAAGTTTAAATTAGATGTCCCCCACTTCAATATGCCTAGGCCCTGCCTTGCTGGGTTTGTGAGATAAGGCAGGTGGGTTGGTTCTTGCCCCAGCCTCTTGTTCCGCACTGCTCTGAGGTTAACAGAAGTGAGAACCTGCTAAGAGTGCAACCAGCATTTGACCGACTGTGTTGTGGCCACAGCTTCTGTGTGTGTCCCAGACTGACTACAAGTGGGGGGAGTGAAAAGGAAGAGGCCTTCAGGGTGAAGGGGCAGGGAGTGGCATTTCCTGTGCTTTTCAACATGGGTCTGTCTCTCGCTCCCTACGTCTGTCTTGCTCATGGAACACTGTGCCAAACACAAGGTGCAGGATTTTATCTAGTTTGTAAAAATGACAGGTGCTGTCACAGGCTGGTGATTCATCAAAACAAATGTTTTTTTAGTAATGCATTAAAAGCTTTTTAATCTGTTAAAGTACTGAAACTTTTAGTTCAATGTGTAAAATTACAGCTGAATAAAACATTTCAAACAGGACAAAAGAAGGCCTCAGCAGCTTTAACTAGTCTGGAAAACACTCACAAAAGATATCAACACTCACTTCCACATAAATGAAAATGATAAGAACAAAAAACATTTATTGCGTGGCTAGACATTTGGAATTTGCTAAACAATGTGCCAAAACGATATTATTTTTCACTAATTTCTTGGCAATCAAGTCAATGTGCTAATTGTAGTCTTCTGAGGATTTGCAGAAGTGGATAGAACTGTATTCAATTACACAGGCAGTGCCAAAGAGGACTCTTTCTGTGGTCCCGGAAGCCTGAGTTTAAAGGAATAGATCTAGTGACCTGTGCAGTGCTGGCCAGCTGTGCGGCACCATCTGTCAGGGGCATCCTAATGAAAAACATCTGTCTCTTCAGCTGGCCAGCATAGCTTCAGGGCATCACTTTCAGCCTCGCTTTAAATTCCAGTCAAAAACCAATAAAGGAAAGGCTGTGCTGCACACAACACAATTTTCCAACATTTTTATGTTTTTTAAAGGAATGCAGATTTTTGGCTTCAGCAACATGGTTGGTAACTTGCTCCATACACCCACAACCCTTCACATAAAGAAGTGCCTCCTGTTCTCAGTTTTAAATGCACTTCCATGTAGTTTCCACTTGTGCCTTCTGGTTCATTTACTGTATATTCTGAAAGGTCAGTTGCATTGGTTTTGTCAGTACCTTGAGGATTTGAAATACATGTATCATGTATCAGAAAAGAATAATCTACAGTAAATCCAGACCAAGAGCTCAAGAAGTTTAAAATCAAGAAGCAGATGGCATATAAAGGCTAAAGTTACAATAAAAATACACTGAGACATGAATATACTCTTGTCTTTAAATCTCTCAGACAGCTCACACATGAGGCAGTGAAGCATAGCTAGACAGCCACACATTTCTTATTGTTGTCTTTGCCAACAGAGCTTGCTTAGCTGGAAGAGTGTTATCTTCACATGTAACAACAAGCATGATGAAAATGAATTAGTTTGATGAAAATAGCTACTCAGGAGCCAATGCCTTACCATGCTTTATGCCCACATGAATGACTTCATAGATTACAGAGCAGGTTAGTGATCAGATCAGATAAGACACTCAATATATACTTTCTGAAAACCAGCAGCCTATTTCCGCTACAGGGTCAGGAAATTAATTTGCACCCTTAAAGCTGATATCATTGCACAACAGCCTCATGCAGCTTTACCTAATGAGCATAACATTAACTTTCTCATACTCTACATGTTTCCCACAGGAACATGGTTAATAAGCATTGCAATCTCTTCAATGCTTCACTTCTTTTAGGAATTAAGCTCAGAGCTGCAACCCAGTTAATAATGATTATATAACAGGTTTTTGCAAATGGTAGTTTCATCACACAATGGCAATTCCATTTTGTCTACTAACATACCTTAAGAGCAAGCAAATGAAGTCTTGAAACTGGTCAGAAACAACTGGATTGTCTTATTTGACAACATTATGTTCTAATGCACCACTGCAAAATTATAAATGATAAATTAAATGTAATTAATAAGTAGGCAAAGTAAATTCATTAAATAAGTAATTAAAGTAAATAAAAAGTTATACATTAAGCCCCACAGTTTCAGATTGGCCATTGGCATTGCTTCTATGTGTAATTATTGGTTATATACAGTAGTATTATGTTTCCAAAATAAAAAACAATGATCAGATAATAGATTAGCAAATTCCTAGGAGCAAAGAGAATATGACTTTGTAATTCAAAATACCTACTCCACTCTACCTAGAAGATTAGTATTTAACCTTGAGATGTACTATTTGTGGGACACAGTAAGAATTAAAGAACTAATACCATACTATTATTTACAGTACACATATAAAACTGTTTAAACATAAAAAACTTTCACTTACAGTATGGAGTATTGAATTTTGATTGCAGTGTTATTCTTATAAACAATATTCAGTAGCATCAAGTTAAAATTAGCATGTTCAACTGATAATAAAACCGTCCCATAAAGAACAACACCTTGCCAAGTATCTGTGGTTCCTAGCTACAGTTTGCAGACGAAACAAAACAGAGGAATCTTAGCAGCCAGTTCTAGTATAAGTGATTCAGTGCTTCGCACACGTCTCTCATCTAGTAAACCCATAGTGAATATACAACCGCACTGGTTACTGCATAAACCTGTAATTTTTTTCTGAAACAAAAATGCAATCCCATATAGAGCACATAGTTTCGTTTGCAAACTTTATTTCCACGAAAGTAAACATATTCGTCTTGTTTGTTAATATTTTTCTTTCCTCGACGAGAACTAGAAAAAATAAGTCCGCTGACCTTTTTGTTATCCAAGTTGTTTTTTGACTGAAAGCAAAACATTTACTCCTCTGTTTGACAGTAAATAGCATATTATTAAAATGAGCAAAGTTGTATTAGTTAGACCATTGTTCCAATGTTAAAACACTGCTAACGCTCTCCCTTTAAGTCTGCGTGACATGCATGTGAAGGATTGTTGAAGAAACAATAAAAATCTACTGGCACACACTACATTTCCTTTCCACTAGTGAGAAACGTCACGTGCTTCGCGTTATCCACAGGAACCTTTTACTTGGTGCGAATCAGCTGAGGCTTGACTCTCGTCGCTCTGCGGATCAGTTCAACATTTTGCGAACTTTTATTCCAGAAACAATCAGGTTATTGTTGCAAAGACATATCTAAACCTCTGTCCGATAGATTCTGCTTTGCTCTAGTTCTTGGGGGTAAAGCGACCGGCTCTGGTTAGTAAATTGTAGTTAAGGTTTTATTCCTTTGTTTTACTGAAAATAAACAAACAATTTAGGATATGTTTGAAAATACTGTACTGACATTTAGAGTTACCGATGTTGCATGTTTTTTTTTTACAAATAGCACTTCATTACTGCTTTGCGCGGAGAGTATGGAGATATCATTCACAGGCCGACGAGCTCTCGTCACTGGCGCTGGCAAAGGTAGGAGTAAGGTTTCGTTATTAAGCGACAGCGACACCACCTGGCTTTAGCCAATATAACAACGCAGTGTTACTCAAAGGTCTATAATCTTATAAAAATCTAAAAACGAACTATTCTCTTTACCCTGACTTTTAAGACATGACAAATGTAATGTACTTTGTAGGAGCAGACTCATTGTGTTCTTAAATTAGTGCATGGTCAAAATATGGTACTAAAAATATGCACGATCAAATATTTGTTATATTTGCAAATCATTCCCCAATTAGTAAATAAATAACTTCTTGAATCTCTTTTAACCGCTATCACCCCACATCGCAGAGTACAGGGTTCAGTAGGAAGGCTCTGTGTTCATCTGTGAAAAGATTTTGCTGCTTAACCACAATATAAGGCCACAATTATTTTTAGTTATCACGTTTTATAAAACAAATACAATTTTTTTTACCAACAATTAAAGTGTATTTAAATGTTTTAATACTTCACGTTTTTCGAAGTTCCAATTAAAAAGCAGTTCATCACAGAAAGGAAATATCGTGCCTGAAACGAGATTCATTTGCAACATTTAAAGATTTAATTTGCTGAAATGATGTTGTTTCAAATTAGCTAAGTGGTTCATGCAAACAGTAACTTCATATGCGCCATAATTAGTTGTAATTCTCAACTAATTTCTTTGTCCTTGTGATACCAGATTGTTTCCCCCTAAAAGTCATTTAAAACGTTAATGCAGGAATCTCTAGCCTTGCTCTCCTAGAAAGCCCCAGCAGATTTTAAAAGCCAACATTGAACCAATTCAATTTCTAACAAATTAGAACACATCATCCCTCAAAGATCAGAGTTCTCCTACTAAAGCACACTACTTGCTTAATTCGTCAGTCACAAATGTTCTTAGAAACAGTCAATTTAAGGGGTTCTTTAAGACATAATGGATTGGGGCTCCCCAAAATCAGGGTTAGAAACTTCTGCTGTTTTGTTAAATCCTAGTTACATTATCTACATTAGTAAAATTAAGTTATCTGTACTACATGGTATTATAAGGATGACCGAAAGTCAATTTTTAATGAAAGCCTTGTTTCTTTCTAATTCTTTGAGCTCTGCTTCCTTCCTGTCCTGTTATGAATACAGTTTAATTGACTTCTGAAAAGCATAACACCTGAGGGTTTGTAATACCTCTGACAAACGTGTACACGTCTCTAAGCAGTGGGCTGACGTTGTTTCAGGGATCGGCAGGGAAACTGCATTGGCGCTAGTGAACTGTGGAGCAGAAGTCATCGCAGTCACTCGTACGCAAGCAGACCTGGACACTCTTGTCAAAGAGGTACTGACATCACCCCACACTGGAATTAAGTCCCTGTAATGGCATGTCAGGGAAGTGCAAAGGTTGACAATACTAATAGCAGTCCTGGGACAGTTCTAGATATTGATTCAATACTCCAGATCTCCCCTTACAGATGTGTAGCACATATAAGTAAAGCTCCGCAATTGGTCATTTCTGTCTTACATGCTGCTGAAAATTTGCTTCTTTGAAAGCAAGAAAAAGAATTTATAAAAAAACGCAATTCTACAGATGCTTAACATTTCACCAATCTGAGTTATGAATGGAACCCAAGGTGTTTTTTAAAATGTTTCAAAGAAGCTGGAATCATATGGGGTGATGCGATGGCTCTGTGGCTACGGATCTGCGCCTGTGGCTGGAAGGTTGCCGGTTCGTATCTTGCGGCCAGCAGAGAAATCCTACTCCGTTGGGCCCCTGAGCAAGGCCCTTAGCCCCAACTGCTCCATGGGTGCCGTATAAATGGCTGAACCTGTGCTCAGACCCCAAGCTTCTCTCCCTGTCTGTGTGTCTCATTGAGAGCAAGTTGGGGTATGTGAAAAGACAAATTCCTAATACAAGAACTTGTATATGGGCAATAAAGTGATCTGATCTTCTCATATGAGACTTACAAGAAGTTTTCTTTACATCAGGTAAGTGTTGCCTCCCTGTCAGGCTTCAGCGTGTTGTCTCATTAGCTTTGCCATCCATTCACTGTAGGAAATGCTAAATGGACAAGAAGCGGGCACTGGCCTGTTTTCTTATTGGCTTGTGAAACACCATGCAGCCATGGAATTGTGTTAAAGTTCTTCACTGGGGAGGAGGCAGACAAAGCAGTGAGTGGGGGGTTTTCCACTGTGAGGGGGGCTGATGAGTAGTCCTGCATCAGGGAGTGTGCTTGTGCACAAGCCTGTGAACAAGAAGTGAAGCCTGTGCTGTTGTTCCAGTGTCCATCAATCCAGCCGGTCTGTGTGGATCTCTCTGACTGGGACGCCACAGAAAGAGCACTGAGGACCATCGGCCGGGTGGACCTGCTGGTGAACAATGCAGGCTATGGAGGACAGCAGCCTTTCCTGGATGTCACCCAGGAGGAGTTTGACAAGTAAAGAGTGAAGTATAAAAGTCTCACTTCCTTACATGTAGGATACACAGAGCCAGGGCTGGGTGCACGATTTCCACCAGGCTTTCATGGTAGAATTAAACTTAATTTAAACTCTAAATTTTCGAACCATTTATCCTATACTGGGTTGTGGGACAGCTGGAGCCTATCCTGGCAAGCAATGGGCGCAAGGCAGGAAACACCCTATAGGGGACGCCAGTCCAGCATGCCCAGACAGGCAAACACTCACATCAGGGTCAATTTTCCCAGAAGCCAGTTAACCTACCAGTATGTCTTTGGACATGCTACAAGCCACAAGCTCCACAATGCCATGCTGGCTAACTAATACCTACCTTACCCCAGCAGTGTTGACTAGACACGTGAGCTAGTCTCAGACCAGCAAGGACTAGGCCACACAGCTCAAGCTGAGCTCTGAATGAGCATGTTCACTTGGTAAGCCACTCATAGGTACTGATTTTTTTGCTCTTCGGCTCAATATCAGTGCCATCTGCCGTTTGGCGCTCTGCAAGCTCCGTAGTGCCTTACAGGAGAGTTAGTCCCAATTGGAGGAGAAAGACACTGTGCATCTCTCACTGACAAAACTGCAAGCTCACAGGCACCCATTACGTTCCCTGGGTCACCATTTTGTAGCACACCCAACCCCAGCAGTACCTGCCCAATCATGCGAAGCCACGTGGGAGTCCCCCATCAAAGTCAGTCAGTGACATGTTTAAATGCCTTCCAGTGTAGATGAGGTACGGACACGAGTTTTAACCCCCTCAGTCTCATCATTTAATTTTCATGTTCCAGAAAGATAACAGAGACAATGTGTCAGCTAGTCCCAAGAGATGTAAAAACAGTACCCTGTGCATTGCCGGAGAGACGATTAGTGAAGTCTATACGGTGAACAGGTTCAGTGGAAGCAGAGTATCCAAAAGAGGCAAAAGAGTAGTCCAGAAATCAAAAGCAGGCAGTCGAAGCCAGGAATTCTCAAAGGAATAATAGTTTAGGGTGTAGTGTGGAGCAGCTCTTCTTGAGGAGTTCTCAATAGCGAGCAAGGGCAAGATGTGAAGAGAGGGTTTAAGTAGGAAACGTGTGTGCCCTTAATTAGGGCGTGAACATTCAGTGCGCGTGGGAATGCGCGTGGTGCTTGTGCGACAGATTGCGATTCGTGACACAATGATTATTTGTGTATCGGAGGTTTAGTTTTTTCCTTTCTATGTGGAGTAAGAGAAGCGAAACCTGCCTCCTGCATTCATGCATTTTCCTCTGACGTAGGGAGAAGACTCAGGTTTGCATGTTCTGAGTTAGGATTTAAATCAGGCTTATGAGGTCTACTAACCTTAACTGCTGTATGAGTACATGCTTTTAGAAGTCTTTAGTTTTGTGGAAACAGATTTTTTTTGAGTCCTTGCTCTGTCTTAAACATAAATTTCACAAGGCATCCTCTTGTTCATTCATTTTTTCAGATGTTTTAATATCAACGTGAAAGGAGCACTACATGTAGCTCAGGTAAGAGCTGTGTTAAGCAGGACCATTTGAGGTGTTCCTTATTGGTTTTCTGCATGGATACAGGAGGCATACTATTTTGCTGCAGATTGTGGCTCAAGGAATGAAGGCCGGGGGATCGGGGGGCTCCATTGTCAATGTCTCCAGCCAGGCTTCCCAACGTGCTCTGAGAGACCACGCTGTCTATTGTAAGTATTGATCACTCCTCCAAATAAACAGGTCTACTTCCATAGTAATACGAGATCATGTTGATGATCTTGGGCTAATGTTGAATAAGTATGCTTTCCAGGCTGAAATCCACAAAAACAAATGGTTTAGAAATGTTCAAAAACACATAGAGAGATAGCATGCATGCATCTTTCACATCCTTAATCTACCAGTGGCACACTGTTGGCATTTAGTAATTATGAGCTCTCCTATCCCAGTTGCTCCCTCCTCCCAGTTGTGTAACTCTCTAACTATCTATTCTTAATAGATAAAAATTATTGAAATGGATAACATTTGATGATGATGAGGTTGGTAAATCGCTAATCTTCATGCTATAAAAATCAGTAGTTTATCACTTTACTTGGTTGGTTACACACATATCCAGTTCTGTTGTTTCAATAGCATTTTGTTCCCCTAGCTCTGCTAGATGTAAGATTTGAAAAGGATCTCGTCTTAGTTTGAAAGACCTTTGTTTCATATTTGTAGGTGCAACCAAAGGAGCACTGGACATGTTGACCAAGGTGATGGCTCTTGAGCTGGGGCCTCATCAGGTATACGGCTCATGACTGTCTGCATCCCGATTCTGCTATTTTCATGCTGATACTGTGTACAATGTGGTGTAAATGATAAACCGATAAAATGTATTTTTCACAAATCTAGAGTGGCAAGATATAAAATGTATAGACTAAAAAAACAGGATAAAAATTCCAAACAGAATCTGTCAATACAGTCCTTTTTTGCTAAAAGATAGCAATTGTGAAAATGCACTTTGTTGGTGCGTGTTGAATTCAAATCATGGTGTAGGTGTTCGAAGATAAAAAGCCTTAACTGCGCATTATAGGTAAAGGACACACGAGGAAATATGTAGTGGTTTATATTAGCTGTTTGTACAATAGTATCATTTCAGATGATAAAATTTAATACTGGGAAAAAAACAACCAGAAAATAAATGGAATGATGTGAGATGTGGAAAAAAAAGTCAGGGACCTGTTTTGTTTATGGTATTGGGGTTGAAGACCAGGTTTTCAGATCATCCACAGCCTTTCAGGTTCTTCTTCATAGATGTTTACCCTAAACATTTTCCTCATCCAGTGAACTGACATCTGTCAGGAGCTGGGAATGACCAGTTTGTTGTGTTTTCTCTCAGATCCGCGTGAACTCCGTCAATCCCACAGTGGTCATGACAGAGATGGGCCGTACAGGCTGGAGTGATCCGGAGAAGGCCAAGACTATGATTTCACGCATTCCACTGGGGAAATTTGCAGGTTAGTTTCCTGCTTAATGCTCACACCACTGCTGGGGAAAACCTGGTATCTATGCCTCTTTCTAGAAGGTCCAACTGCATTGGAAGCCCTAACAATCACTTCTGGATTTCCTTATATGTATCACAACTTACCTCTGTACCAAGATATAATCAATCACACAGATGGTAAACTTGAGTTTTAGTAGGAGGAACCTGCCCTTCCTTCCTGAAGATGCACTATTTCCTGTGTTCTGTTTTTTCCTCTAAGATGATTGGAATAGGTTTCAGCTGTATTGAAATCCTCAGGATAGCGAGAAGAACATGAGGACATTTAAGCAGGCAGAGAAAATTTCAGTCTTGGTTCCAGAGTCTGATATCCTAGTTTGCTGTGTTTGTGGCTTTCTCTGCAGAGGTTGAAGATGTGGTCCACTCCATCCTCTTCCTCCTCAGCGACAAGAGTGCCATGACTAACGGCATTATCATGCCAGTTGATGGTGGATTCCTGGCATGTTGAGTGCCAGCCTCAACCCAAGTGTGAACTGAAGAGGTGAGGCATGTGTTTAGTCTGGATTTCATGCTTATCACAGTGCACTCTTGGTTTTGCAATTCATACACCTAAAGCAAATACCCAATACCTCACTTTTTCGTTCACCGATGAAAAGATCCTCCCTCACTGATACTAGAACCCTAGAAGGAGAATGGAATCCAATACAGAAAAAATGTTATGCTTGTTTTTTTTCCCCTCTAAATGGAACAAATATTGACTGAACATAACTGTAAATTAAATCTGTTTGAGTGACATGAATAAAATTGAGTCAGTTCGACTACTGGATCATTTTGTTCAACTGAAGCCTAATAGTGCTCCTTCACATGTTAAAGAAAGGAAATCTGTTCTGTGATACTGTACATGCTTTGGCTGGAGATGTAAAACCAGAGGAAACTGCTTTTATTGCATCCAAATTGGGAAAGCAAAAACAGGACACAGGAAGAAGGGGTGTTTCTGCATTTGATGTTTCTACAGTAGTGGAAGTAGATGCTCTCAAGAGCTGCACTAGGAGACATTACTGAAGTTTAATTTAGACCAGGAAGATTAAAATGTTGTCATCCTGTATGTTCCATAGGGGGGAAAAAGGAAATGGACTCTTTTCTTAAAAAAAGTTAATTTCAAACACCTTAGGATTAAACATAAGGTTCTTTGTTGATAAAATAATACTAAGTTTACAGGATATATTGCTATGTAGGATTCAAGTGAAAGCTACTTAAAAAGCACAGGGTGCAAAATAACCAAGTAATTTTTAACCTTTTGTGAAGCCATCAGCTATGCCCAGCACCAGAGACATCACACTTTGGATACCACGGGTGTTATGTATGACTCAATACATTTCAATCTGGTCTGTATTCAATCAAAGTCAGAACTTGTGTGCTTTGTGTTTACTAATCCTTTAAGGATACCAGACCCTTTCCCTGCTCCCAGCTGGCCTCTAAAAATGAATTATAATTGTAATTTAGTTTGCATTCAACACACCTTCACACAAATTACCGACACAATCATGTAACAGCCCAGGTCAAATTGTCTACTGTATTTTCACCAGAGCAGTTGTGTACAAGTTTGACTAAGAGTTTTGTTTTTTAAAAAATCATAGGATGGCTGAACATAGCTTTAGTTATAAGTTCATATTTATTATACAAAATTGTTTTATTTTTTTCCCACAATACTCTTATGACATGAATAGTAATAAAAAATAAAGACAGACAATCAAACAAACATGGAACGCGTCTTGAATGAGTTATGCATCTCACCAAACTCTCCTTGGAAATGGCCAAGACGTCAGACAAACAGGCTCTATCCACAGGTTCCAAATAGTTTCCATGCAGTTCAAGAACTCTGAAACTTTAATGGAGACACCCAGACCCCAGTCCCTGAGCATGCTCAGACACACCAGCTGGATGCAGTTGCCATGCCAACAGAGTTTACCATCAAGTACTGTACTGTATTTCAAAACCTCCATCAAGCTGTACTACCAAGATACATCAATAGGGGGGCACCATACCGTATCACTGCAAAATTAAAATCTAATCTTTCATATTGGGCACAGCAATTCATTATATTTTCAGCTACTGTGCTTTAACTTTTTTTCCAGTAAGACAAATGGCAAAGCAAGGAAGACCTGAGCATCCTCAATCCAGAGTCCTGGCTATGTCTTTGAAATAAAATAAAAAGGTACTTATTTAGATACATAACAAAAATTTTATTAATGCATACTTCTTCTAAAATGTTAAACAGTTCTTTTATACACTACCTTTTAAATGTAGGGTTTTTGGCAGCAATTAAACAAACCCAATAAAGTGTTGTGTTTTTTCATGTTACATGTGTTTCTTTTGCTTGTGTCAATGTTTATCTCGCACAGACAAGTGAATCACCAAAGATGTACTGATACAGACACAGATCGCTTGTTACCAGAGCAACCCAAAACCCCACGCACACACACTTGCGCTTGCGTGCGCGCACACACCCTTGACACAGGCATGCACACAAAAAACGAAGACAAAAGGAATTACAAAAAAAAATTAAATGGAAAAGAAAATTAAGACTTGATGCCCATGCGAACCCCAAGTTTAATAAAGGGGCTTTTCAGGCAAAGGGTTCTGCGGTTTTTAAATTTGGCATGCTAGTCCCCCAGTACTACTTCAAAGCGACATTTGCAGCATTACTTGTTCCCCAAAAATGATGCAGGACCTTTGAGTAAACAGTTCGTACAAACTGAGGCAAGCAGGGCGACCTTTGAACTCTAAGCATGAAAAAAAGGATTCAAGAATATAAAGGACACAGAATCCCAACACTGTTCCTTTCTGATTATGCGCCAGTATTTATGAGCCCTGCCATTCATTTAAGAGTGAAAAAAGATGTCTACATTTTTTTTAAATCTCTGAATTAGCAAAAACAAAAGGCCTTTGAGTTTTACTGAATCCACATGCTAAAAGTTTGTGTTCTTACTTTGATAAGTCAAAATGTAATCGAGAAGGCTGTCTTAAGGGAGTCCCTTTAGAATGAAGCAGATGACACAATGAAGACTGAAGCACTTCCTACCCAATGTCTAACGAAAAATGAAGTTTTAACATTAGCCAATGTTTAAAGTAATCACTAGTTTAGCACATCTCACATTTTGAAAGGAATTCTATACTATATCTTCACTTCTTTTGCGTCCCAAAATGCAGTGTAGGTTGCTGCATAGCAATGTAGATTGTCCCCAATGTGTATTCAGAAATCATAAAAGAAAAACTCACTTCTCGCGTGCTGGACCAGTTTCTTCAAAGCACTTACTGTTCATGGATTTCATGTGACAATTCTCAGCATATAATACAAATGTCACCAGTTGCCTTTCACTACGAACTGAAGGACAACGGGAAGTCATCCTTAATGAGGAAGTCAAACAGGTAAGGGGACTCGTGTTCACTCCAGTCCCGCAGTGTAGGCTCAAAGGTTTTCACATCAGAAGTGTACACTGTTACACCTTTCAAACATTCACAAATATGAATTAAAAAAAATGAAAACACCTGCAAAACAGCTAGCCACGTTCGCACTGCAATAAAGCCACCAAAATCAACTCTCAGATAAAAGAGGATGGGGGTGGGGAGGGGGGGGTTGAGGGGCTACAGATTTGGAATATTTCAACTGTATTTTTTAATAGCAGTATATACATGTATATTTCGTAGGTGTTCTTAAAAGGACATTATATTTTTTTCAATTTCAATACATTTCCTGGTTCTGTCGTTGCTCACTTTCATGCAGCAAATGCATTATCTCAATGCCTTGTTTTTCCTCAATTTCACAAATTCTTAAGGCAAATTTGGAATCTTTGTTGCCGTTTTCGAAGATGGTGGGGCCGCGGCCATGGCGCCGAGTCCGCCTCACCCCCTCACTTCTCCCGGCCTCTGTCCCTCAAGTACCGTTTTTTTGTGTGTATGGATTTCTCTCGAAAGACAGCCAGTAATTGTTGTCGGATTTGTTTGTCGTTGTCGGCGCCACACACACAACCCCCCGCCCCCCCACCCCCAACCCTCCCTCTGTTGAATGTGTGTTTTTGTTTTTCCTGAGATGGTGCTCTCCCCCCGCCTCTCAGAACACGGTGCATTTCTTGCCACGTTTCTTCACCGGGGGAGGACAGAGGACGGCGCGAATGGCCTCATCGAACACCGTCTTCAGGCCGCGTTGAGTCAGAGCGGAGCACTCCAGGTACTTCACAGCGCCTGGGAGTGGACAGTAACACAACAAGACATGAGCAGATGCACAGCGCAGCAGCCCCCACAAAGTCAACACATGAATAGAAAGAGGCAAGGAGTTTTCATAATGGAAGTCCAGCAGAGAATTCAGCTGGTCTGGTTACGACTCAAAGAAATGTCTATATAATGGCCCTCCCACTTCAGAGACATGAAAAAACGGGAATATGGCAACCAGATTTAACATTCATCCATCCATTTTATAACCTTCCAATTCAGGGTTGCAAGAAACAGGCACAAGGATACACACTGGACGGGAGTCCATTACAATGTTGACAGATACACAAACACACACTCACACCTTGAACAATCTTCCCAGAAGCCAATTAGCCTACCAGTGCATCTTTGGATCTTTGGTAACCAGAACACACAGAGAGAAACCTAGGCAAAGACAGGGAGAACATGCAAACACCTCACAGACAGCACCTCAGGTCTGGAATTGAACCTGGGGCCCCAGCTCTTGAGGCAGCAATGACTGCCACTACACCTCCATGCCACTAAGCAAATTTAACATCTCCATGTTCAATGGTTTATGATTATATTTAGAAGTGGTGCCATTTGCCGGGATGCCACAATGTTCAAACATCACACTCTCCTGTAGGAAATGAAGAAGTCACTCCAACAGGTCACAGCAATTTTTGGTTCTTTTGAAGTCTGTTTCACTATTTTATATAAAATAGAGCTCTGGCAGGAAGAAAAATGGGAGATAGGAATGACACTAGCTTGTTAATTCCACAGGCACTTTTCATCTGAGAATATAGAGCTTGACGGAATGGATTCCAAGCATTAAGGGTAAAAAGGGAAAGGTCTTTAACTCCACTTGGTGTTATTAAATGATTAAAATATTATTTGTCTTTTTTTCATGGTGTCCTAGACGAGTTTAGTTAATGTGCTGGTATAACTGGAGGATTTTGTGTTCCTGACTGCATTTAAAAAACAAGCGCATGTGCGCACACTCATACACAAGTACACAAATGCAGAAAACAAAGGCTCCTTTGATAGAAACTGATGGTTCAGTCTGATTCTGCTCACTTTATTCCTATGGCATCTTCAACTGCTCCACCCCCACCGCTACCACTACTCTGGCACACAAAGTAGCTCTCTTCCACTTCAGTACCACAGGGGCAGCACCCATCACAACCCACTACACTGGTCATACAGAAAGCGCTCTCCGCTAAATGATGAAACTCAGAGAGATAACAGATGCCAAAGGAACTACACCCCATGAAGTCCCAAAGTGAGGTTGTTTCAATGTTGGTGTTTAGCCTTTCATTTATGGTTTTTGTATTATACTTACACACAAAGAACAATTGGTCTCATAACAGACGAAAAACACCTCCAATTCGTCTCAACAAAATGACAACAATCAGGCACATTTAAAAACCAAAATCCCAGAAAAACAGACATATGACATAGGCAATGTGAATGACAGTACACTGCTAATGTGTAAAAGTCATGGAATATGTCTTTTTATAGAAGAAGCGATTCACTATTGAAAATTAAAAGACTTATCAGAAATCTCTCAACTGAATATTTCTTCTTTAGCGCAAGGCAGAAACGCAACTGTAAAAATCCCTTTATTTTTTTTTACTTAACTTTATTTAAGAGCGTAGCAAGTAAATTCAAAAACTAAAGGTTTCCCTTTAGGACAGGAAATTTCTTTAGTAACAACCTGCCTCCGTTTTTAATTGTAAAATGTTCTGAAAGAACACACACTTTTACAACTTCACTTTCACCCCTGCCTCCCAACTCAAATTATTTGTCTTCCATCTGAAACAATATAAAAAGACAACATCTGCGTCACTTCACCTAATTTTTTTAACCTTAAAGATGTCTTAGGTAATGCCCCTTCCCCACAATACACACATGCAAATACTCAGTCCTCTGATTTATAAGAGCACATGAAATCTGTCTGATTCTTTTCTTTGGAGAAGTAAATCTTAACATAGAAGTTTCGGCATTTGTTGCTGTTGCGATTCCTTGCAAAGACTTCCTGCTCTTACCAATTTCCCTGGCCATCGCCAGCCCCTGGGGATAGGTGATGGGTGCCAGTTTCTTGTCCCTGAGGCGCTCAATGGTGTCCTTATCATCTCGCAGGTCCAGCTTAGTGCCCACCAGGATGATGGGGGTGTTCGGACAGTGATGTCGCACTTCAGGGTACCACTGCTCACAAAGAAAGAGAGGGGTTGCAAGATATATCTAATCACAGAATCAGCCAGACCATAAATGGGTTTCTAGGTGACCAGTGAACATGATAATATAAGTCTAGTGCAGCTATCGGGTTCCTCCAATGCTATTTCAATTAAATTACATTGTTCTAGTGCAATGAGGGGCAACTCCAGTCCTTCAAGGACAGATTCCTGCCGGTTTCCCAGGTAGTTTTTAATAAGCAATTGAATGACACCTACAAAATAACCCAGGGACATGACTTCCAGATTCAGATCAGTTCAATAAAGCAATGAATGTCTAAGGAGGAATAAATCCAGAGCACCGTGTTGCCCTCAAGGTCTCTATTTGGCCATCTATGGTCCAGGAGTCTTGCTTATGGAGACTCCAAAGCAGCTGGTGTTCTAGGTAGTTCATCAAGACTCATATACAATATACTCCTTCCCATTTTAAAACATATCACTTTATATCAAATGATTACTGAGTTTCCTCCTACATTCTTCTAACTTACAAACTCTTGCAAACCTTTACAGCTCAGCCTCAGCTAATGACGGAGTGCACTCTGCAGGGGAGCAATTGTTGTGTTGCACAGTTTACTAAAGCCCAACACATTAACACAGGACTGTTCACTTTGTAACACTCATCTGTATTCATTCTTTACCACTTCTTCACGGACATATGAGACAAAATCACATACAAAGGCACACGCATCAACAAGAAATTAAACGCAAGGGAAAAGTATACAATGATGATGTCATTTTAATTATGCGTCCTAACCAATTAATTAATCATGGAACCCCCAGTTAAATCTACCCCCTGTGCCTTTCATAACTTTTGAAGAGGTCTATGAAGCAATGTTTTGATCTCCCTTTATTGGAAATAACAGAAGATATGATTTTTAACTCTACAAGCATGCCTGTGAGAATCTAGAGAAGGGAAAGCTTTTTCAGGAGCTACGGGCAGGAACAGCACACGGTCAGCCTGGCTTCAGCACACAACCACAAGGATACAGGAAGATCAGTACTGACCTTTGCTCTGACATTCTCAAAGGAAGCCGGGCTCACCAGAGAGAAGCATATCAAGAATACATCCTGTGTAACAGTGAAGAGAAAAGCCAGTTAATGTTAGCCAGGCACTCTGGTGAGCAATTAATAATCAATCATGGGACACAAGCAATGGGAAGCTTGCCCATTTCTAGATGGTACCACAAATATATTTCTGATAGAAACAACTCAGAAGCCTTGGATTCTTCTAATAATTCCTGAAATTAGAACTTTGAAAAAAATGACTACAGCACTATGCTTTTCCTTTTATGCTTGTTCAATGCACGATGGTAGTAATTTACTGCAATAAATGTTCAAAAACATTTTGGTGAAAGAAAAGGTGATAGATTTTTGTTTTCAGCAAACCTGGTTACCACAGTGTTTCTGAAGGAACACGACAACAGATATATTAAGACCATGGCACGGAAAATTGCATCACTTGTATTGAAATGAGGAACAGAACTGGAATATTTAGAAGGTGATTTTACATCAATCTACTTCTGGCTCCTTATTTTAGGCACGCGTTGCCTGTGGGGATTTCCACATCATTTTCCACTACTGGAAAAAAGCAGACGTAATGGCTTTTGCTTCAGCTGAGCCCCTGTAACCAGCGAGCAGAAGGTCTGAGTGCTCAGATTGCTCTTTAGTGGACATTTGTACCAATCGCTTAAAAAGAAAACTAAGGAGGGAGCATAGTGTCCGTGTTTCTCTGCCTCGGCCCTGGTAGAAGGAGCTGTTGTCTGTGAGCCGTGTAAGAATGCACCAAACACAAGCAAACTGCAAACTGAGTGGAGCACAGGGCATCTATTTAGCAGTGGGATTACAGAATAGCAGTTGACTGACAGATTCCTGTGCACTAACTCATAAAAGGAGACTGGAGGGAACCTTGTGGCTCCGGTTCCAGTTAATTGAAATGCAGGGAGGGTAACAGGGTCAGGACGGGGGATTAATACCTGGCACAGTGAACAATCGCTGTACCACCTGACTCACCCCGTCAGGCAAGAGACAACAGTCAGCCCCAGCACAATACAGGGATTATATTAAAAGACCTTCCGATCCTATACACATCCTAGCGTGCATACATTTATTCTTCAGCGCAGGGTTCCACGCTTTTCTGGTGGTGGAATTTTGTAGAGAAAAACACAATACACAACAGTACCATAAAAAGCAGCTTTTACACCAAATGAAGTATAACTGCATTGAGAGAAACACAATCTAGAGTATACTGTACTTCCCCTGGCTGGTTTTAGAAGTGACTGTCAGTTAAAGCGACTCATACACAGTCAGATCACTCACCATGTTAAAATGCATCTTTCACTCTCTTCCTGGACAGCGCGGTTACATTAAATACCTTTCCTTTCGTATACGTACACAACATTACACACTGAACATGAATGTTGCAATCCTGAAAAGAGCAATTCAACCTGACACCCGAACACCAGAAGTCCTGCTGTGTATATAAATATTGTTCTGAACACAAAATTTAAAACTCTTATATTCTGGTTATAGTTGGAGTGTTCTTTGGAATAATTTGTATCTTTTGCAATTTAGTTACATAATTCATCTCTGTAAAAGAGATGAAAATATCTTTTACAGAGAAATAAAATATTCAATTTTAAATATTCAAGAAATAAAATATCTTGAATATTTTAAAAATATTTTTCATGCACCTTCTAAGCATAGTAGGAAGTATTCTAAAACAAATTCTGTAGTTTCAACATGAAACAAGTGGCACATTATTGTTTAGCAATGCTAATTTTACTGCAGTGGCTTCTATGCTTTGTCTAACATTATTTCTTCCTTGTTGTGTACTCTGTGGGTTCTGCGATGTTGACTTATTGGGATTTTGCACGGGAAACTAATTTCGCACCAGCTCATTCTGACCTGTGGAATGTGCAACAACGAAACACTTCCCCCATGTGACTCTCATCCAGCAATAACTTGTTGGCTGAACACTTACAGTACTTATCCCAGGGGTTCAGGTGAACAGCCTAAACAGAAACAAGAAACAGTACAACAACAAAAAATGACAAAAAAACAAGAAAAGGGAACTTGAACTCATACAGTCTGTGGATAGGAGAGTGGTCTCAGGCGGTCATAGTCCTCCTGTCCTGCTGTATCCCATAAGCCCAGGTTCACGGGCTTCCCATCCACCATCACATTGGCAGAGTAGTTATCAAAACTGCAAGAGAGGGGATGGCACTGTCAAACTGTACTAAGCAACAGTCCACGGAGAAGCCCAGATAATTGCGACACGGTCCCGAAATAACTTTCCGCTTCCGAACTTGCAAAGAATTACACCACTGAATTATCTCTTCATTCCAGTTTCCTGCTATCCTCTGAACATATTCATCTGTAGTTTGAAGTGTGGCAGCGAGAGCCACATAGCTAGGACTTTCTGAGGCCCCGACATGAAAATCCAAGAACAAAGCTCCTCACTTTCACCACCAATGTGCAGCCCCACCTGGATGATGCCATGGCAGCCATGGTGCGCCAGAACTCTCACAGCACATCAGCTATCAGTGTGGAGGAGAGCAGAGTAATGAAGCCGGTTCACTGATGGGGATTATTAGGAAGCCATGATTGGTAAGGGCCAATGGGAAATTTGGCCAGGACGCCGGGGTTACACCCCTACTCTTTTCGAGAAACGCCCTGGGATTTTTAATGACCACAGAGAGTCAGAACCTTGGTTTTACGTCCCATCCGAAGGACGGCGCCTGTTCACAGTATAGTGTCCCCGTCACTATACTGGGGCATTAGGACCCACATGGACTGCAGGGTGAGTGCCCCCTGCTGGCCCCACTAACACCTCTTCCAGCAGCAACCTTAGTTTTTCCCAGGAGGTCTCCCATCCAGGTACTGACCAGGCTCACACCTGCCTAGCTTCAGTGGGTTGCCAGTTGTGAGTTGCAGAGTGATATGGCTGCTGGCACTATAATAACTTATAGTGTTCCATTTGTGTCAGTTTATGAGGAAAACTGTTTAAGTTACAAACACTGCATAATGTACTGCTGTCCCTTCATGTCTCTAGTACATCATCTTTGGCTGAGAAGCATTCTGATGGAGCCCCAGTCGTCACCCATCCGATCCTGCTGGTACTCACACAGTGGGGATGTACTCTCCAGGGAAGGCATTGGTGGTGTAGCTGATGAGCAGGCAGGTCTTACCCACAGCACTATAAGAAAGCAGAGGCATTAAATCAAGTTAAAAATACCGAAAAGAGAACAGCAGAACTAGGACAGAGCTCCACTCTGGGGGCCTGTGTTAGCAAAGAGGACATTCACTGCCGCTGCTCTCCCTAGCAAAAGCAGCAATGCAATGCAGAGGATTACAAGCAACAGTGCCCGGGAACTATCAGGAAAACAGCATTACATCATCCCTTGTGCAGTAGTGAATGACTGCATCAGGGCAGGTTTTGTTCTGGATCACCATGAACTGTACCCGTGCCATCTTAGGCCCGGGCAACTTAATGTGTCTCCTCTCCGATCTATACTACTTTGTTCCAATTTGCTGCTTTTTCATGAAGTTGAACAGAGTCACGAATCAATTAAGCAATTAAGAGGACAGAGCTAATGCAGTGTAATGGGTCGGAAAGAATGCTTGCTGAGCCATTCTGCTTTCGGGACACGTGCCATTGTGACCTGACCCTTGCAGCATCTGATATTCACACCTCTAAGAAACACACGTCTTCTCGCGATCACCGGCCTCCTGCCTGTAGAGTACGTAGCTCTGGCAACTAAAGAGGAAGCCCCGATACATGAGATGCTCTTATCAGGTCATCCGCAGAGAAAGAAAGAAAATCATCGGAAACTGAAGTCAATCTGTGACATCTGAATACTGCAAGGAATAAACTTACTCTTGATTTCTCACACCTGCTGACGTGACCCATGAAATTAGCATGTGTGAGTTATAGGGGTCTAGCCCAGTGCGCATCACATTTACCCTAATAATGCTGGAACATCTCTACAGTTCCCACCCCCACACAAAGTAAGTAAATTCAGTCAATACCAACCCAGCCTCTCTGTGACCCTCGGCATTCCACTCATCGCTACTGCTGCTCAATTAGTCCTGCGTGAATCAATTTTTTCCCTCAACAGGACGAAAAGGCTTATTTTTAAATAAAAAAATTAAACCCCCTAACAAAGCTTGGCATGTCACAAGACGATTGTCATCACGTGGATTTGGTTTTTGTCTAACCTGGTATTGCATACCGAGCAGGCATGCAAAATAAGGATTCTTTTTTAATCAAAAATATTCTTTTTTCTTCCAGCAAAGAAACAGAATCTCTTCTTTGTAACCTATTTTTTTGCTCTGTTGTGCATTTTAACTCTGCTTTTGATTCTTCTGATAGTACAGCCTTCCTGTGAAAGCAAACTGTGAAGGATGTGTTTTTCTCTGATCTGTTACCCAGTCAACATCTCTTAATTGTTTAAACTTATTTGTACAGCAAGCCCACCAAAGCAAAGCACACTGAAACAGTTCTCATGAAAAAGTTTAAGTTTTCCCAAACATAGATTTTGTTCTTTTAACAGATCAATTTTTGCTTCATTTGGGGAATTTTGGAAGTTTTTTTCCCTTTATACTGTGCCCCATAGCTGTGTCAAGTGCCCTTCCAAATGTAAACTACCATCACCAACACAGTGACATTATTTCACAGACTTTATCAGTGACATCGTAAGTGAAGCAGCAGAACACTTCTTTACCGTACACCTTGTACACCTTCCTCTTGTACTGCTTTTTAATAATAGTGTATTGCTATCAGTCAATTGACAGGACACTTTACAAACCAGAAAATGGCTTCCACATTCTTGTCTGCTGCAACTTTGAACTTAGCCACTTCATGGCTTGTGGAGACCCCTATTACTGTCACTACATCGTACTTCTTGCTCTGAGTGTCCTGGTGGTGAATCCAGGTGATGTGGGTGAGACTGGTCTTCAGCTATGCTCTTCTACACAACAGAACTGCATGAATGAAAACTGGTCTCATCTTCTAACAACATCACGATATTCAGCCATGTGTTCTCTCCTATGTTTTTACTAAGGGCTAAAATCACTTTCAGATTTAATAGTTTTCTATGAAACAAAATCAAATATAAGAGAAACAAGACAGGCCAATGTCAAGAAATTTAAAATGTATTTTGTTACAAAAAATGGTTGAAAAGTCATAAACGATTAACTGGGCAATGTAAAAGTATAACCCTCTCTGAATTTACTATGGCAGCCACAAAGGTCCACAAAAAAGGTCCAGAAACATCAGTGTTTCTTGTCCAGGGTCTTGATGATGAAAGCTTTTGGCTTGATTTTAGAGAGAGCTTCCAGCCAAGGGAAAAAAAAGCCTAAAGGTGGTAAAATCTGAAAAGGACCCATCTCAAAAACATAACTAAGATCTAAAAGGCTAAGATAAATTCATTCAACTTCTTTTATGACTATACTGGCCCACTCTGGCAGTCTAAGATCTACAACACAGTGAAGTACTGGATGGAGGATTCTCAGGGATAGCACAACTGCAAACTCAAACAAAAAGGATCCAAGAATGCTACCCAACAGTTCAGCTATTTCTGCCACTTCTTAAGGACTTCTTGATTACATAATACTAATAACATTGCCTCCACATGAAGCAGAATCCTGTTGCCTTTAGCACTGTGCACTCACTGTGACACAGAAGACAAAATCTGCCTGTGCTGACCACATTAAGACTGAAATTATTTTGGCATTGATAAACCCCAAAGATACATGAGAAACTATATTCATGAGCCTTATTTACAGCCTTTATCAGAAGTAACAGGAAAATGTTACCTTCCCTGGTCGCAAGGGTCATCTGGGCACGCTAGTCTGCTATTCAAAGACAATCCTAACTTCTCAAATCCACATGATGCCATGATAAAAGGAAACAATGTTTCTCATTCTGTTCCCACCAAGTGTTCCTTACAACCCTCAACGTGACTGATGGCACCTCAGGCCATTTGTCATATATCAGGCGTTAACTCTTATCTCAGCTGACCAAGGGGTCAGTGGTTACTGTGTGGTGAAACAGGAAGAACTCCCCAGCACAAATCTCTGGCTATAGGTGGCAGATCGGATGCTTTCTTTTACAAAATTCTTCCTTGGAGGGGACTACGAAGCAATAATTTGTTAGGAGTAGACAAAGTAATATAAGAAACTATCAGGGTTCACTTTGAAGTTCCCCGATACCAGTAAAAGTCTGGTATTTAAATGTTTTCTTCCAACTTGCACTGCCCCACAACACTGTGGAACAAATAGTGAGCACGGATGGAAAAATACGGTTTTATTCTTTAAAACTATAAAGGTATGATCATAGATTTTACACAATCAAGTGCAAAGTCTTAATCATTACTATTAAAAAATTTGAAGCAATTATTTTTTATATACCCACCTGTTTCAGAATACCTCACTGTGTGTTTTTGCTTCTCTTGGCCCACAGCTATGGACCCCATGACTGTACACAGAAATAATAAGGAAGTGTAGGCAGACTTCTCTACCCCTTGCACCTTTGAACCATTGCAGACAGTGCCGCCCTGTAGCTGAAGTTCAGCATCAACCGGAACAGACACACGACCCTCACAGTGCCTGGGGTGCCGCAGAGAGCCAGGAGGCCTGGCTAACTAATCCTGCCCTCTTTCATGGTGCTTGGCCAACTGTCCGTCCCCTCTTGGGGTATCCTGCTCACAGCTGGCTAGTGACATATGCAGACATTCAACTACATTAAATAAAAAGGCAGCTGCTTCCTGACATACTAACTTCAAGAGACATAAGAGTGATAAAAAAGGTTGACAAGACAGGTGGACAGCAAGGCAAATATGACAGTTTCAGCTGAATTCTGTATGTGCAGGTATGTACACACAAGCAGACAGCACTCTCCAAGATTAGAAAGAGTACAGGAAGGCTTGGCCATAAATATTAGTGTTTATGCTTTCCTTTGATCCTTAGATTAATACCTTTACATCCCTGAATAGACAACAGTTTCCTCTTTTATAAAATACTATAGACACTGATATCTAAGTGTAATTAAAGCCCACTGTGTCCTCTTTATAGCCAGGAAGCTGTATGTCAAGAAGCGGGGTGTGGTGCCTGAAAAATAACTTAAAGCATTAATGTCTGGAGAAAGCTAACAAAATAACACACAGTATACGAACACCCCAAGTTGTGCATGGTGTTTCCAAACGAGAAACCACATTGTAAGTCCTATAACAAGTATTTAAACAACTGTATTTACCTGTGAGTTTGCAAGTACGTTTTTGGAGAAATCAGATATACTTTTCTATGAAGCGTTCTATGGTAAGCAACAGCATTTTGGTAAAAGAAATCAAGTCCCTGAAAAGGAGAGAAAAACCAAAAGCATGTCTTCCACTACCTAAATCTCTGAGGTTGAGGCAGGTCCCTCACACTTTCTGCCTTCTTCCGTTTTATACATGCATAACCCAAACCGGGAAACGAGAGGACAAATTAGCCACGTCTGTCTGGCTGGCTGCCTGCTGCTGCAATCTCCCCTCCTGCTCTCTCTCCCAATGTGACAGACTCTGTCCTACATAGACTTAGCTGGGGGGCAGACTCCCAGCCCCCTGTCGCTGTTATCTGTTCAGATCAGTGGGAGGACAGGGATGGAGGAATGCAAAGTGACAGCCCTGCGAGAGGTACAAACACAGACCCAGAATAAAATCGGAAAAGGGGGCAACCGTGGGGAGGTGCTGGCAGGGAGGGGGGTTCAATAACTGTGGAGCTGTGTGCATGAAAGCTTCACAGCCACAGGGGCTGGCCTTTCTTGGCAGCGTGAAACCACCACACAACTGTCTGGACTACTGAGCTGTGAAAGGCGGCTATCCGGCCGGTAACTAATAAAGAGCTGCCTGAAGAAGCTGCTTGTGGGAGGTGCAAGGCTGCTGTCATGTGACAGCTGGATCCAGGCTGAATTCTTAACTCTTCAGTGCCCAGGCTCTGCTCACCCACTCCTTCCCAGCCAGCCCTTACTTCAAGATATGATGGGATGGCAGCAATGAGTGCTACAGTATGGTGGAATACATACCTTGTTGGATTCTGCCTTAGAGGCATTCAGTCATAATCCCACAGGTGGTAACTTCAGCCAAGCACACACACCAAATTTCATAATTGGCATCAAAAGCACTATGGTCACATTCAAGTTTCATACTGATTATAGGATTATAACATAGTATATAGGCCTGTAGATTATGAACGCAACGTGCACCAGAACAAGCTGCAATCGCTGGGAAGGAGGGAAATCCCCACAAGCCCTCCCAAAACCACAATGCCTTCCTCTACCTAAAGCCCCGAGGTTAAGGCAAAACTCTTCCTGCCTTCTACAGAAACGCACTTTGCGACAGAGAGGATCATCTAAACAGAATCGTCAGAAAATGCTTCGAGGTGCCAGGCAGGAAATTACCCTGACCAAACAAATAAGGAATTTCTTCCATTACCTATGACCTGAGGTTAAGGCAGGATTTGCACTTTTCCTGCCTCCTAAAGAAACACCCTTGAACAGCCCAAACCAAAAGGAGAGACGAGACAAGAGGGCAGAAATTAGCCACGTCTCTCTGACTGGCTGCCTGCTGTCACAGGCTTCCCTCCTGCTTTCAGTAGGACCGACGACGTCCGACACACAGGACCGAGCGACAGTGAAAGAGATGTCACCGAGCGGCTCAACTCCACAATTATTTTCCACTTTTCATCTGATTTTGTGTGCGCATCACTGAGGTCTGGGTAAACATTACCCTTGGAAAACAGAAACTTCTGTAGTATTTTGCACCAAGCTTTCTCACTCTTTTAAAGAATTATTTCCATTCACATTTAGTAGGCTTGATTAGATGAGGGTCCTGTCACCAGGCACTGAAAATTGCTCATTCTTCAGTGTACATCTGAATGATTCCCTATTTCTACAAATACTTTTTTTCAACAGGTAAAGACCATGTAAAGAATAGGGAAGAGAAAAATCAATACAAATCGATTTATATAGGTTAAACTAGGAAAATGCAATTCGATGCAAAAATATCTAAATTCTTTTAGGGACAGCTCATTAATTGGTGATAAAGAAAAGGCACTTCTGAGAGATGATAATGAGCAATCATCCCAATTCCCCAATAGAAACCATATACTTTTCTCCCAAATAAAAATTCATTTTGACACAAGGCTTCAATCTGTAAAACATGTTTTGCAAATTAACCTGATAGCGTAAAGAGCAGTAATGGCTACTGTGCTGAGGAAGGTGAGGGCAGCCACTCCCAGCGCGACTGAAGAAGAATCTCTCTGCCAGGGAACGGAGAAATCTTAGCAGCCCCTCTTTAGGACAAGAGGTTGAGCTCACATTTCCACACCAGAGGAAAGCCCAAGGAGACGCAAAGCACGAGAGACATAAAATGGGGGGGGGGGGGGGCAAAAAGAGAATTTAGAAAATAAGCAAGAGTAGCAGCTCGAGAAGACGGCATGAAGAAATTTTCTTTTAAATCGGCGGGTCACGTGTCATATTGGAGAGTTCAAAAGGCTAGTGTTCTGATAACAGATGGTAACGAAATTCGTAAGATTTGTTTCAAACTGTTACCCGAACCACAAATGCTAAGAGATCCCAAAGCATTACCAGGCTGACAGCCGATGCCGCATCAATCCTCTTAATCAAAACTTGTTTATGCTGAAAATTATGCTTCACTTTTACGAAGGGTTAACGTTAAACCTCATTGTGTTAAACCTCACGAAAAAATACGACTATAGAAATCTTTTATGGTGGCCCTGTTCTACACGACAGGGGCTAATAAAGAGACATTCAAAGAAGTATAAACTTATTCACAAAACAATCAAACGTTGACAGCAGTGACAGAATGCCCTCCATGTCAATGAAAGCAGCTGCCATTAACAAGTGTGAATACAGCCTTTCAAACCAGCACCCAGTACGGAAATCCAGTGATGAACAGTTCTGTCCCACCGTTATATCGCCATGGACTACAGAGAATCGAAGGGTGCAAACGGAAACACCCCTTCTCTTCTAATGAAATATAAACGCGTATTATTTGCACAGGAAACCATTCACCAAATTTAGAAGAAAAAAAATAGGAGAAGCAGGTTCTATATCTAGGACCTCGGAGCAATTTATCTGTGGAGTCGCCACTGGATCTTTAGTTTTAGGGATTGTGACTGTCCATTTCAGCCTCCCATTAAAGGTCAGGGCGAATACACCCATCCAGGCTCGACAATATCTTTTCTTCTTCCACCAGTGAATTTAACTTATTTTGAGGCCAAATCAAAAACCCCCACCCAGCAACAGATTATCCCAGACTTGCCCACCTAAAATGCACCAAATTCTGCCGTATTTACAGCCATCTGAACAGAGATTTATAGCCTGCATTTTGCATTTGCTGGACGCAAAAATAACCGATTAACGCCCACTAAACCAAGTTGAAACCAGCATTACTGAAAAGCAACCAGAAGCAGGAGTGCAGAGACCGATACATTTGCCTTCACAATTATAATCGTATAGGTGTGAAACCATTACATCATAAAATATGCATAGCTCTGCCGAAGCTGATGTACAGCCAGCTTTCAAATCCAAGCGGCTACTGTACTAAATCCAGCTTAGAACTCGGCCCCTTTTTTCAAATAAAATGCCATGATTGTGCTTATTTAAATTCATTCCAAAGGACATCGCATGCAAACTGTCACTCACACTACCATTTTTTTAAATTTCCTTCCCCAGTAGATGACCGTTTAATAAGGTGGAAATACCGTAGTTTTTTCACTGCACGTTTTCCACATCAACCGCATTCTTTCAAGTATTTTTTTTCCGTGGAATTTCGGAAATGACTAAAATATGAATCCAGCTCTAGGAATTCAAACCAAACACACATCTTTTACAAATCGCCTTAACTGAATACAATTTTTATGATGAAAAGCGGGAAATACAGAGATTCTACCTATTTTTTCAGCCCAGAGACAAGCCCCAGCCCTTCTTGCAACAATTGCATTCTCACACAGATGCCTCTTTCATTCGCACGGGGGCAAAGAAAATGTATTTCAAACGCGGTCTGAGATATTTCTACTTACCCGTCGCCGACAACCACGCACTTAATGGCCTGCATTTGCAGAGAGTGAGGTTTTTACAGACTCAGGACTCCCCAAGATATTTTAAATTCGCCCGACCGTGACTGCGATTCGAGATTTCTGTTAATAATAACGGGGCTGGTTCGGCAAGCGACAGAGCTGCAGCAGCAGAGTCAAATGCCGACAATAGCCGATTATCTCCGGAAAGAGGCGAGCCCGTTTAAAGGGACCGTACATCACTACCCCGTTCCAAAAATGTTGCTTTTGAAAATGTCCTTCCTGCTTCCCAAAGTCTTTCGGTTACTTTTTTATTCTGGGTGGTTTTAATGTCATTTGATCTCGCATAAATGCATGTGTTTGATGTACCCTACTTTCTCTGTTTAATACGAACTCCTAAGTTTTTAAAATGTTTTAATTTCAAAATACGTTCAGCCAACAACGTTTGTTTATAATTAAGATTACTTTTAATTAGCGGACTGTACACTGTAAACCACACTGAGATGGAGCTAGCTATGCTAATTCATTTATCATGAAAATGAAATCCGACTTTTACATTTGCATAAGGCTCCTGTGAGTTAAGGCACACAGACAGCCGACATTGCAGGTTGTGCGGGCCGGTTTACCAGCGCGGTGACGTCACCGCCCTTCCTAGTGAATAGCGGGGACCTCAGCCTCTAGGTTGAGGGGGAGATTTCCCTTTAGCTCAACTGGCTGGGTCCCTGTTGAGTGACGCCGGAGGCCCGGGTTCAAGTCCCCAGGGCGTGGGTGCATAGCCACGGGAACCCAAGAGCGCTACAATACAGAAGGCAATTGTGAACACGTGTTGTTCAGTTAAATCTCAGCCCACACTCAATAGGGGTTTCCTGACCTATGAAACATCACCCTAAAATCGCTAACTGGACACAGAGACAACAGGGAAGAAGCTGGTGTTTAAAAGGAGGCTGTAGCCACCATGCTCTCTAGAGGAACCTGCTGGGGTACTTAAAAAATACAGAGACACACAAGCACCCCCCCACATAATGAGATACCATCAATACACAATGAATAAGTTATTTAAAAAACACAGAATCCTTAATAATTAGCATTCCAAGAGTCATCCACTGCTAGCTTGGCCAATCTGGCTCTAATTAAGTGCAGGACCGACGTCACCACCCAGTGTGCTTTTGGCCGACACCATACAATACTCTGGAGTGACATTCATAGGGTCCACTAGACAGAACATTCTGAAATCCAGTCCAGTCCAGTTTGGTAGTTATTAGCTTATTGGCACAAGGATCTTGTTCAGCTGCTTCTGGAAGCAAGGTACGGGCTTCAACAGCATAGCTGGGTAGCTTTTCCAAACTCCCATAAAGGTTTTCACATAATTTCCACTTGTAACATAACATCACTTTATTAGACCTATACAATTTATTGCATTATGAATTCGTCTTTTCGCATACCTCAACTTGCTCTCCATGAGACACAGACAGGGAGAGAAGCTTGGGGTCAGAGCGCAGGGTCAGCCATTGTACAGCGCCCCTGGAGCAGTTGGGTTTAAGGGCCTTGCTCAGGGGCCCAACGGCGTAGGATTCCTCTGCCAGCCGGGAGATACGAACCGGCAACCTTCCAGCCACAGGCCCAGATCCATAGCCTCATGTTTCACAGTTGATTCTGAAAACTCCACTCCTTTGTCTTTTAGTGTTAAATGTGTTTAGAAGTTTGAATGAAGTCTTCAAGGTATAAATTTCATGATGCTTTTAAACATTTAGTGAGAAAGCTTTTTTTAAAAAGAATGAATCTGTTAAATATTTTGTTATGAAAGTACACCTGTATTTCTGAATTGTGCCTGCCCTGCCTGGCCATCAGTACGTTGCGAAACCCTTTTAAACTCAAAAAAAGATTTAATTGTAAAATATACAAAACTTGAAAAAGTCTAGAAAAATAGATAGTTAAGACATATACAATTCATTTACAATTTTTTTAAAAAAGGAGGAATCCATTTTGTGATTGTAGAAATGATACAAGTACTTAACAGCATGAAAAAGTGTTGATAAAATATTTTCATCCTACATCCATTGAAGACCCTGTATTGGTTGCACTGTTAAACAATAGCACAAATTGTATACAGATTGGGATATCATTTTTTAAACAGACTCAAAATGACATACATATGTAATAGGAATGCAAAGCCAAATAATACTGTCAAAAATTAAAACATAAAAACTTCTGTCCATAAAATACATTAAAGTTAAGGCTGGAATCAAAATGGTCTTGGATGAACTTTCCTAGTCAATTCTTACTTTATTCTTCAACAAGGAAATAAGATGTAAACTGATCTGCATAATTGTACATATCACTGCTGAAAATGAAATAGTTGTAAAAAGAAGGCAATGATTGGCTAATTAAGAAGATATACTGTTATTAAACAAAACGTATGCTATGCACATACAGTAAATAACCGTATTCAGCACCAGGTATTAAATTAAAAGTGTAGAAATAAAATCCCATTGCTTATCAGCAGACATTCCTCTTTGATTTTCCCCTGCCCATCAGCTGAATCAAACCAGACTAGAACTGTGCAGTGGGTCAATATTGGCATTAGCAACCATTCTGAATCAAATATGGCTCAGCCAGTCACAAACTCAAACCGAGAGCGAAATCTTCTGTTGCGTTAAGCGTAGCACAACAGAAATCTGATAGTGACCTGATAATGAAAAAGTTATATTTTTATTGCTAGAGCCCTGTCTGGCGCAAGGTTACAGAACAGCTGAGCTTGTTTTAAATGCTCCATCTTTGATGGAATCCTGCCTCCCGGAGTGTCCCTCTTTCACAGCTGTCCTTGCACTTCCCATTCTGCAGATCAGCAGGACACTACTGCCTGGCTGGGAGGTCTCATGTGGGGCAGCGGCTCTACTTCCTGGGGCTGTAGCTGCTCAGCGAAGAGCCCTGCACATATGTGAGAATGGCGTTCTGCAGGAAGCTGGCCCGCTGAGCCTCGTCGTCGCGGATCCGCTGGATCTCCGCATCCCGCAGCCTCAGCTTTTCCAGCAGGGAGGCGATCTCACTCTCTTTATCCAAAAGCGCCTCTCGGTGGTGACTTGCTATCACTGCAGAAAAGTCAAAGTAGTCCAACAGTTTTTCTTTTCAACGCCAAAAACCCGTAACACAGCCAGCACATGGAAGGAAAGAAGCAGGCCTGGCTTATGTGAAGTAGCTAACAAATGAAAGATGACACTTATGGCTTTGATGGGACACGTCTTTCTGGAGTATGAGAAACATCTGACGACATTAGATGAACAGATCACTTAATTACATCACAAAACACATTTTACACAAATTCCTACTTGAAATATATATCTAATCGCCTTAGATGACGACTATAAATTTACTAATATCCTTCTTATAGTAGTACAACGTTCCTTCTTGAATACAAAATATATACAGACAATGTATAATAATAACATAATAATAACATCACTTTATTAACCCTTTACAATTTCTTGGATTAGGAATTATCTTTTCGCATACCCCAACTTGCTCTCCATGAGACACACAGACACACAGACAGGGAGAGAGCCTGGGGTCAGAGCGCAGGGTCTGCCATTGTACGGCGCCCCTGGAGCAGTTGGGGTTAAGGGCCTTGCACAGGAGCCCAACGGAGTAGGATTCCTTTGCCGGCTGCGGGATTTGAACTGGCAACCTTCCAGCCACTGGCACAGATCCTTAGCCACAGAGCCACTGCTCCGTGTCATACATCACCTGTATGACATGCCCTGTGGCTTGTTCTCTCACCAGGGTTTTTGATTGTCAGGAGCTCGAATGTCTCTTTAAAAGAAATACATACCTTTCATCTCCCGCTCCAGGGCGGCAATTTTTTCCTTCAGCCCCGCCTGGGTGGTCCTCTCGGCCTGCAGGTGTCCAATCTGCTCCTGTAGCTCCACCCGCACACGGCTTACTTCCGCCACCTTTTCCTGTTCTTTTCCTGTCAGCTCCTGGACACACACAGCACCTTGTCACTGCTTTGTGACGTACTGTACAAGGTACTGTACACACAGCCTGGACTTCACCCATGAAGACCAAGAGATTCTGATCTATTTTTAGTTTCCCCAAATTAACTAAACATTAAAATAGATGTTAAATGTCAATTTAACTTGTTAGCATACATTTTATCTTTATTCCACCATTCTCTCCCAGCCCTCCAAGTCTGGCAATTAAGTTTAAAATTCTCCCAAGTTTCTGGAAGACATGAGCTAGTGTTTTTAATGGTGTTTCTAAAAGGTGTTTTAATAACCTCAAAAGTCAGAGTAACTCTTGATGGCTTAAAAGATGACCATCTTTATTGTCTCTTTCCATGATGAATATAAAACAGCCAAGAAATTCTAGCACTACTTTAATTTTAGTGCTCTTGTAAGCAAGGTGTTATTTAATTATCTTGAACATCAAATCCTAAATCCTAAAACATTGCTGCATATATTAACATAAGTTAACATAACATTTCAAGATTCAGCAAGTATTAGTATATTATATTCCTCACTGTCAAGTGAAAAACAATATTTTCTACAGATTAACTTACAAATGAGAAAAAGGTAAAGATCCACCTAGAGTAAAAAAGTACAAGCTTGGATTAAGTTATTAAAGTCTCCTCAGCAATGTTCCTTTTTGTCTTTAGGAGAGACACAGCTGTGAGTAGTGTCTGAGTAGTGCCAGGGCAGTTACTGTATTTACTCACCTGCTGCAGCTCCTCAATCCTCCTCCTCAGCCCATCCATTTCCAGGGCCAGCTGGCTGTTCTTGGCCTGCAGCTCTGCCGCGGTCTGTTTCTGTTGGGCACAGAGCCCCTGGGCCTCATCCCGCGACTGACGCAGGGCCCGCAACTTCTCCTCCACAGCACTCAGCCGCTGTTGCTGGGGAGCAGAGAGAGACAGGGTATGTCTTGCTGGTCCGTTAACACACTGAGATTTCACAAGAAGGAAGGTTCAGAACGGGATTCAATGTGCCTCCATCAATACAGTGTACCCTAGACTTACAATTTGTTCTTACTAATGATTCATTTGGCTTTTATCCCAGGAAGACCTGTTATGGTTACTGTTATCAGCGGAAATGTGTTTTTTGTGGTACATATAAAAAGATAAGTCACATTGTGAACAAAAAGAACAAGAGCTCAAAACAAACATTAAAAGATAAAAGTGAGTGCATAGCAGCACTGTAGTCCACTCTGGACTCAGCTCAAGGACATTTCTTTCTTTTTTAAATACAGCATGACAACTATTCTTAATTCAACAATTACATGTCTTAAATTGAATATATGTCCCCCATCATCTCAGAATGAAAAAGACCTATCACTCGAATTAAATAATCTATTTTTACAAATAAAAGGGTAGATTACCCAAAAAATGAAACCTTGATTAGTAATCAGCCTACCAAGCTGATGTAAAAATCATTATAGATGTATTGAGATAAAATAAAACAGACATTTTATTTGGTTCACTTGGCTTTACCATTATACAAGATATCTTTCAATATCACTTCTGTTTTTTTCAGTACTTCAGGCTACAACGGAAACATTAGAGAAATGAACTTGGACAGAATGATCTTCATATTCAACTCCATTCACTGCCATGTTCATCTGACTCTTCATTCTGTGACATCATTTCAAAATTCCATACAATGGATATGTTCCGCTTTGGCATTCCGGACCTCACCAGCTGCTTCTCCAGCGTAATGATCAACACCTGCACTGGCTCAGTTTTTGTACTTGCTACAAGCAGACTGGTCAATTAGCTTAATACATTATTGGCCTCTAAATTCGACCACTAACAGACACTGCATATCAATCACTTTCCTACCTTAAATACATATCATTTCAGAGACCTACAGCAACAGAGCCCCTAACCCTAGAGAGCACTCACTAAAAACATATAAAGAAGTTTAGAATAAACACTGGTATCCTGTGTCTTAAATTTGTTATTTCACTACAACATACTGACTAATGCTAGTTTCAATTAATATTAAATCATCATTAAAGAGGAATCCCTTAAAAACAGAGACATATTTAACAATAATTTTTACCCTTAAACTATTGACTGACTATGTTTCAAATGCAGTACACCTAAACTTTCATTTGCTGTTAACATACTGTACATATTTACACTTCTCTAAACACAAAAAAACACAAAAGCACGTTCTTAATTCACCTTCATATAAACAATGCTACTAACAAAATGAAGTAATACCAGCAGAATTCGTTTTATGGTTTTATAAACTTTATATTGGTAAATTGAGAAGCCAGAGTCAAAACAGAATGTACATGTAATACAGTCTCTCTTGTCTAAAAGAGTTAGCAGGCCCGTCTCCTTAAGCAGACAGACTTAAAGGAAAGAAAACACAGAGTGTCTCTTCAGCTTTATCACAGAGAAGCTGCTTCCTGTGGCAGTGCATAAAGACCTTCAGGCAAGAATGTATAGAGCCAGGGTTCTTAGAGATGCAGAGTGGCTTTTTTTGCCACAACAACAGTCCCTGTTTTGCTCTATCTTCTTTATGCAACAAACCATAATCCACTGCCATTTGAGAGAAATAGCACTTTTAACTACCAATTCCTAAAGTATTTTACATGTTCTCTGAACTAACTCCTCACATTTGCCTAACAAACTCTCCCCTACACCCCCATTTGGATCTGAGAATACATTCAAATTACAACACATTTTTATCCTTCTTATGCAAAAGTCAAACAACTGAAATGCTTACAATTACTCTCACTGTTCGTTCTACATTTGGAATCGCCAATGGTCTTATTACAACCACCACCACTTTTGGAATTGCAGATTGATTTGAAACACACATTTCCAGCAGCAGCCCACTTGTGCCAGCTCAGGAGAGAGCGAGACACATGAACATGCTCCTCTGACATCCCAGCCTACAGACCCATTCGCCATTTGACACACATCCTGACTGTTGAGTGAGTGCTAATTGAAAAAGTGGCGGGTGTCTCACTGACATCACTGCAAGCTGGCAGATGCCCAGCACAGGAGCCGCTGTTTTGACAGAAAGCCCAATTGGGCATCCCAGTCACAGTCAGTTAATAATGTTTTCAGTTTTCGGGCTACATCTTACCTCCTCCAGCCGCACCTGAGTGCGCACCTTGCCCAGCTCCTCGTCGGCCAGCGCTCTCTCGGACACGCAGGCCGCTTTCACATGACTCAGTTCCTGAAGGAACAAAGTCTGTACTGTACTGTTCTGCTCTGAAGCATTTCGGCACTTTTCTGACTAGAAATCGTAAAACTGAAACAAAGAATTGTCTTTTGGCATTTTTCAATGAAACGTTTATAAATCAATTTCAAAACAGCACTAATTTTTTCCTCACACAAATATTCAAACAAATGCATTATACAATACACATTTATAGAACACTGCTCATGTATCTATATTATTTGAACATCACTACCTAAAACTATTAAAGGACTTCTAAATCTCCTCAGTCACTGGATGGTAAACTACAATAATTTTAAGGAAAGGATAAGCATAGGATTAAGGATACGGAAAAGATTTCAAAAAACCCCTCCCAAATGTTTTTCCCCTGGACTTTCACCTTTTATTGTGGTGCATAAATGTAACCAGTATTTCTGTCATTCCCTCACCTCTTCCAGCTGAATGCGCAGAGCCTCTAGTTTCTGAACCCTGTCCTGCAGTGTCCTCTCAGTCTCCTCCAGGTGTCTATTCAGGTGATCCACCTGTGTCAAGACAAATAACTGACTCACCTTAAAATGACAGTTCTATTATACTTAGCTCAGACATATACTGTATGTTACAGAAAATACATACCATACTGAATTTTCTGCGTATACAACATCAAGGAACTCAGAACTCGTATCAAATTTACAAATAGGCATGCAGGAAAACTGCACTTGTAACTATAGAAATGTCTACACATTTCTGATTTTTTTAATGAATGTGTCAATATAGCACTGTTCTGCTCAATGATAGGAAACCGTAACTGTAATGCAGTTCAGTGCTGACATAGAAACAACAGGTGTTAACCAAGAATGCATCTTTAACATTCAAGATCCATTTATTTCTTAAAATGGAAAACTGTAGCACACAAGATGACCAAAAAATAAAATCAGTACAATTTCACCTAAGCTCATATTACAATACAATGCATTGATTTGACTAAAAGATAGACATTTGATTTAAACCAAGACATTGGCCTGACTCAAAACTTTGACACAACAGCATAAGAAACCCGAAGAGAACAAAATGGTGCTATCAAACACTGGGTTTCTAATTCAGGACTGATGGACAGATTTTTCTAAAGAATTCTTATTTGAGAATACCAATCTCAGGCAAAACAGATAAAATTAGAAATAATCACAGTTAATATATAGTGCAAACAACAAAATCACAGTAAGTACTACAATGAAAAAAACATGGAAAAACTTACTCTCTCACATCTTGAACAATATTACAATATTCACAAGAATTTACACATGGTACTAATAGCTAGGTAGCACAGCATCAAGACTTTACCTTTCTATTCTTGTGATTGGAATCACCCCAACACAGCATCAAGACTTTATAATGTATACTGTATAATGTTCATACAGTACCTCTTTTTTATGCAGATTGTCCAGATCATCCTGAGCCTGCTTTGACCGTTTCTTCTCCATGCCCAGTCGCTCTTGAGCAACAACAGAAATAAAGAGTATTTGTAAAAGCCCTTTAGGAGACCATTTTACGAAGTTGCGGATCTGAAACCCTCAGGCCTTTGAATAATATGCCATTCCACGTAAGACACAGCATAATCATGAACAAGCAGTACCCTGACCGCAGGTTTGAAAAAGCATGACCACTTGTTGCGATCCTTGGGAGCCCCCATCACCATTGTATTAAGCTGTATATTTCTACTCAGAACTAAGGCAAGCTTACATCTTTCCTGTGAAAGCATTACATATTATATACTGTACATGCTCTTATTGTCAATTGTCACTGTGCCCAGCACACACAGGCAGCAAAGAGTCAACTGATCAAAGAAAACCTCAAGGATGGATAATGCAATCCAGACAAGACTGCTGGAGTATGTGAAGAAGGCGAGTTATGCCGATGTCTCACCCTCTGCCTGTGCCAGACGCAGTTTGAGCTCAGCACTCGTGTTGGTAAGCTCCTGTTTGAGTTCGAAGATTTGATCTTGCTGGGCCTTACACCTGCGCTCCAGCTCCTCCACCTGGTATACAGCACAGCACCTAAGCACTTATATTAAACACACTGCTTATTCAGTATCCCCTGTTCCTCCAGGGGATTACTAAACCTGCTATACCTCTACAAAGGGTACACATGCAAAATGAAATGCCTGACCAATAAAGCCATTGGAAATGAGTAAAAACTACCAGCAAGAACTTTGCTCTACGCAATGACAATGAAACACAAAACTTTCGATACAAGTGAAAACTATACGAAAGTGCACTTGAAATCAAGAACAAGAGGTATGTGCATGGATTCCCAAAGGGCTGACCCCTGTGGTCTCCTGTGGGATTGATCTGATTTGATTGTGAAAGAAAGTTACATTTCCCAATCAATCAGAAACTAAGAATCCTTCACTTCTGTTCTTGGCAATGTGCACAAAACTACACTTCAAGATCCTACTCTTTTACAGTACCTTATCAACACAGAATAATCAATTGGGATGTCTCTGCTACAAGGAAAGTTCATTAATGCAGGGTTTTACACAGGAAGATATTCCCATAAATCGCCTACTTGCCTTGTTTTTCAGTTGAAGGTTCTTCTCGGTCACAGAGTGCACCTCGCGAAGACATTTTCCTTCTCTTAAAACATTTTCCTGTAAAACACACGTACCAAGGGGGTACTACTTAATGTAAACAACAAATGCCTTCAATCACCTCTTTTAATATAGTCAGTTCATGCAATGCACATGCTACAAGTTTTAACACACAGCAGCTTGCTGATTACCTGAGTCATTCTGACAACATACATTGTCATTGTTTCCCATAGCTTTTTCATTCAGGTTTGTTAGTGGCTTTTCTATGACCTGGAAAGTTAACTGAGGAAAAAGGTTTTCCTGCATACCTCTTGCTCTTTCTTCAGTTCACGGGAATGACGTTCCTTCAGCTCCAAATTCTCCGTTTGCATCCGGCCCACCAGCTCTCCCAGGTCATGTGACTTCTGCTCTGATAGAGCCAAGGCGGCCTCGGTCATCTGGAGTCTGTGTGGAAACAGGAGCACAGTCAAGGCCGAAAGCCCACCTGTTGCCCAAGTTATGTTCACACAGTACCATTCCTTGAAACAATGTTTGAACAGTTCATGACAATACCTCGTTTTACCCTGTCCTACAAAAAACTGATCTGAAAATACACACAGGATAGAAAATAGGTCATTTTAATATCCATTAGGACAGTGGCTTGCACCTATGGTACCATTTGTCGTCTGCAGGTCTGCAGGCCCCCCCCACAGACCCTGTTCTGCACAACCTTAGTCTCCTGCTACTGAGGACTGTATTTAATTTGACATCTGCTGCATGTGTTCATTTCATTGTCATGCTGGAAGAATGATTCACAGGTAGCAGTCTATCAAAATAATCAGGAGGGGCCCACCTTCATAATTGTTATAGTGGCAGCTTGAAAAAGAGATACTTAAGCAGCGGAAGCTGAAGATAACTAAATTAAGGTGTGTGCACTTAGAGAAAGGACCCAAAAGAACAACAGTTTTGATTATGGCTCCAAATCTCACTCAAGATCTTAATTTTAAAAAGTCCAAGTGGTCATTCTGGATTGTAGACATAGCTTTAGATATTATACATGCTGAAAAAAAAGGGTCACAACAGAATAGAATACTGTACATAGTTTTTACTCCCAAAACATTGGGAGAGAGAGGGTTAACCATCCAATGGGGAGCATGAGCAGTTTCACACAGCCCCTACACAACAGCTTAATTACCACATGTCAGCTCCACAGAGCAGGTGATGATTACCCCCTCAGCCTGCCTGCCTGCCCACCCCCTCCTCTCCCCTCCCCTCCCCCTACGCAGCTGTGTGATACAATCCGGATACCCATCACAGAAATGCCTGCAGCACCACACTGTAATATAATATCATTCAGATGCTACTCCCTGGATTAATCCAAAGAATGCAGCCAATTGTCTCGGTCCTATTAATATCTACGTATCCACTAAGAGAAACGTCCGGCCACAGAGATCTGCCTCTACCAACTAAGTTTCACTGATATATACCGACAACTGCTGCTGTTTTTACTGAAATAATAGCAGTGCAAAAAAGGAAATGGGTAGAACCCTTCTCTTGACCTTCAATTTAGTGGCACAAATTGTGCAATTAAAAATGTCACTTATTTTGCAGGCCATGCACAAAATCTGTAAAAAACAAGATGGAAAATAAAAACATTATATCACAGGTTTTCAAGCAGAGTCATAGTTTTGACTTAGCCTTGTGTAGTATAATTAAATCATAATATGCACAAAAAATTAAAACAGTTGAAATACATGAATGAAATGAATTTCAAATGAAATACATGAATGAAATGAATTTCAAATGAAATGTTTGCGCATGACAGATTGATGATGTAAATTCAAGATGAACTGAAGCATACAAGCACTACATTTTAAAACTTCCCCCAAGAAGCAGCCATTTTATTAAGGCAGCATAGCAAAAATACTACTTTTTAGTTTTGTTTTGTCTGTTTCCTACTTAAAAAGAAAAGGTAGACACAAGCAGACACCAGGGCCAGTTTCTGGACTGTGGGAGAAAACTAGAGCACTGAGAGAAAACTCACTCGAAACACTGAGACAACACTCAAACTCCATGCAGATAGCATCCCAGGTCCAGAAATGAACCCAGGGTCCCAGCGCCTCATGGCAGCAAAGCTAACCACTGCGCCACCCAACTAAAACCATACATTTCTCAATTACAGAAACAGACCATAAAATAATTAAACTGTAAGAAATGGAACCCATACAAAAAGCAGAAGCTTTCCAAGTAGCTTACTTGGCTTTGAGAGAATTCAACGCAGACTTCCTTTCATTCAGGGCTTCTTGTAATTGACTGACATGTAATGCAGAAGTCCTAGAAGAAAAATAACAAGGGAAAGGGAAAATAACTGAATAACTTCAATGCAGCTATGGATAATTGGCACCTTCTATTGTATTGGCATTTGGAATTGAATAGCCCTTAAAGCAAACGGGCAGGTGACTCCTCAGTATTATCATTCCTCACCTGAACCTTATTCCTACTACTTTAAAGGGTTGGCACTACAGCAGAGATCTTCCAGACAGGGTGGATTCAAGGTCCATCTAATTCTTGGTGGAGTACGCTGTGCGATAGCAATCATCAGGAAAGTTTTCTTTTCCTTTTTTTTCCCCCGAAAACACCTCACCTGCTGTGTCTGCCCATTTCATCTCGTTGCTTATCAATTGTCTCCATCAGGCTTAAGAACTGTAGAGATCAATCAAGAAAAACATTTTACAAACAAATCCATCACAGCATCTGTAGAGACTGGAACAAGAACATAGTTCTGGGAAGGATCACGCGCAGAACTGTTCATTCCTATCAGGTGGGCCTGATGGCACAATAACAGTTTATTAAGCGCCTAGCGTTGAGGGGTTGAGTTACAAGTGCATTAACCCCATGGTAAATGTAGCATAATGCAAAATGCCCCACTGACATCAACACCCACCCACCTGCTGGCCCTTCTCATCTTTCAGATTCTGGATCTCCTTGGTGAGCACCTGGGTCCTGCTGCGAGCCTCTCTCAGAGTGGACTGCCGGTCTGTGTTATGGCCTGTGGACTGCTCTGTATAGACAAATAAACAGCACAGGAGGCGCTATTATACTTACACACTGCATTATAACACACATCACATCAGTTAGATTTTCTGTCATCAATAGGTGATAAGATGAACAGAACCTTGAGGTCACTAGTTCTTGATTGAAACTCAAGCTGACAGGTAGGGAAATCTCAATGTTGCTGCAGGAAAAGAAAGAAAAATTGGTCTTGGTCTGTTTTAATAAGGCAGCACAGGGAGGTTTTGCATCCCATTCTGCTTACCAACAGCTTTTAGAGTGTCGCTGGGAATGTTGTTTCCTGCCATCTCCAGCTGTAGAAGTGTTTTGTTGTGCTGCAACGACTCCAGTATAGAGCGTCCCCCCAGGAGTCCAATATTGTTCCACCGCAGATCTGGAAAAAAGTTGAAAGAGGTCAATTAGGCATGAGTGCATTTCAAACAACAATAAAAGTAAAATGAAGTAGTTCAGGTGGGTAGCTGCGTCAGCATGCGTAGGCTGCAAAGGAACACGTAATAGGTTTATTCCATGCTGAAAAGAGAGAAAAGAAAACACATTTAGGCCGTGGACCCTTCTTCAGCTACAAGAGAAAGCCTTAAACAGAGGACATTTTGAATTTTGGAATAGCTATGTGAGAGTCCTGACCTTAACTCAATTGAAATGTTGCTGCATGCCATGAAGCAAGCTGTTCCTGCAAGACATCCCAAAAATATCAATGAATTGAAGCAGTTCTGTAAAGAGTAATGGCCAAAATCGATGTGCAACACTGATCAGCAGCTACAGGACACGTTTGGTTGAGGTCACTGCTGCTGAAAGAGGTTCCATCAGTTACTAAATCTAAAGGTTCACATACTCTATCCAGCACAGACAGCAAATGTTTAAACAATTTGTTCAATATAGACATTAAAAGTACAATTGTTTGTGTGTTATTTGTTTAACCAGATTATGTTTATCTATTATTATGACAGAGATGAAGATCAAATCACTTTTTGGGAGCAATTATTGCAGAAATATAGCAAATTCTATAGGGTTCACAATCCTTTCTCACCACTACGTCTCTAAAGCAGCAGCATTGTAGGATTCAGGAGAAGTGAATAAATTGGTCAATTTAAGTTAACAGCTAACTGATATAGGATATTAAGGACCTACTGCATATGGAGTGGACAGACCTAGACCAAAACAAACCCACCAAGCTCCTGTAGTGTGTTGTTTCGCTTCAGGGCCAAGGCAAGCTCTGCTGCCCCCTGGTGATTGATCTGGTTGTTGCGCAGGTCAAGCTGTTTCAGACAGCCATTGGAGCCGAGCCCCTCACAGAATATTGAGAATGCTTCATTCCACATCCCCAGGGCATTCCACTCTAGAACCAGCCTGCAACACAGCACCAATCCACGCTAACCACAGTGAAGACCGCATAGCAACATTCCTCTAAATGTGAAGTCATTTTGAATAGGTGTTCAAACCTTTAAGGGAAGTGATTGTCTAGACTCTAGAGAGTTGGTGTATCACTAACATGCTTTTGTTTGTTGACCAATGGCAGACGTAATCAGTTTATCTCTCTTCCAAGCATGAAAAACAGTTAGGAGACCACCCTAACCACAAGATTTGGATCTGTTGGTTCTGCAGTGCAAGGAACCTTCATTTCTCAATTTACCATTCATTACATTCTCCTCACCTGCGCAGTGACTTGTTGTGTGCCAGTAACTTCCCCAGAGCTTCTGATCCTGTTGCTCTCATGTTGTTGCCCTACATCGCAAACAGACTGTGTTTAATTTAGCATTGCACCCTGGACCATGACCTCTGCATGGTCATCATTGCAATTGCACAGGATGTTAAAGGTGAAACCAACTGCATTGTTAAAAAGAAGCAGAATAAAACAAATGATAAAAAACTACATAGTAAGGAATTCATAGTACGAATATGTATTAAACAAGTAAAGCATTTATGAAATGAGAACATGGTTTGGAAAACTTTTTGTGATGTCTGAATAATGCGATTTTGTGATGCTATAAAAAGCCATTAAGGACAGTTTCATAATTAACTACCCAGAATGACAGAAAGAACCACGTGTTTCATTCAACAGTTTAAAGCAGAAAAATTACTGGCACCCCACCTTCATCTTCTTTGGATACAAGCCTGCAGTAACTATGTCGAGATTATACTGCTTACCTTGAGATCCAGCACTTTAACCGTTGTGTTGGAACACAGGCCGTGCAACAGCAGCTTGGCACCTGAGATTGACAAGAAGAGGAATGTCAGTGACACAGACAGATGGTATAAAACCCTACAGAGCCTCTCTCACATGTACGTTTGTCTCCCTCCTAAGGTTAGGCTCCACAGTAGAAGAGAGCCAGAGGTTAAGAACAAACAGGCGCCATCTACTGCAAGATTATTCGTGGGGATTCTACAGCATGAGGATGAATAGCATGAAAAAAACAATTGTTATTAGTGACACCATTTAAGGGGAGGAGCTGGAAATTAAAGCCTTGGGCAAAACTTTAAGCCAGTCTCTCTGGATTCACTCTGGGTTTGCATCAAAACAGCGACGATGCCCTTTGCCACTCCATTGTTCCCTATCCACACAGCACAGAAACAATTAACTAACTGCTGGTCTAAACTGAATGTGTCAAAGAATATTAGAAAGACAAAGTTCTACATTTCTGCCCCACAGTGCGAACAAAACCTGCCCCAGCGTGGTGCCAGGTGAGACGGACAGGAGTACAGGGCCAAGCCGGCTCACCTTCCTCGCTGAGCATGCAGTCACTGAGCACCAGCTCCGTGAAGAGGACATCGTGGCGGAGCACCTTTGCCAGCACGGCGCAGGTGTCTGTCGTGAGGCTGTTTCCGGCCAGGTCCAGCCTGGTGCTGCCCGCCGCCCCCCGCACTTCCTGCAGCTGCCTGACCACCGACTCCTGAGGCTCCACGCCGCCCTCCTTGCACAGGAGCAGGAACGCACGTCGAAAATCCTCCATCTGCCCCCTCTGCTCTTCCACCACTTTACTCAGCTGAGCACCTGAGAACGAAATGAAAGAAACACAACACTCGCACCCAAAAGAACTAGTAAACACCCTGTACATTTTAAAACCCAACCGACTATTAAGAGCAAAAACATGCCCTAACTCCCTATCTGTAGGTTTCTTTCCTTTCCTGTCTATTGTACCATAACTTCTCCTTCCACTATGCTGCTTTAAAACAAATGAGTCCTAAATCAAATGTGCCATACAGCTAGCAATAAAGATTTTTTGTTGTGCTCATTTCCTGAATAAAACTCGATACGATTCTTGAATCAATAAGCTACTTTTTTTTAAAAAAAAAGGCGAGCTACACCTGTCTGTTATAATCAAGGGAGTATAACAGGAAACTACTACAGTATGTACAGTACCACTGAATCAACCCGCAAACAACAGAAACTGAATTCTTCAGTTTGAAAATAAATCACATAATTTTATTTCCCGGTCACCAGTCATGGAAGTTGAAGCGTCAGAATTTTCCATTTGTGATATAAGGGCTTCAGGTCGCAATCAGCAGTAGGCTAAATCAACACTGACAGAGCTTAGATTCAGTAAGGCGACCTACAGTACCACCTAGAAATAAATATACGTCAAATGAACGAAGTGACATATTTGACGCAATAACGTTTATCTCCTGGAAAACTGTTTATTGGTTTACTCAAATTTCACACTGCATTGTGTTGCTTTAAAGGAGATTATAGATCGCTTTTATCAGTTGTAGTTAGGAGTTCGGTTCGGTCCTTTAAAGACGAATCGTTTTTAAATTTGGAGCCTGAAGCGCTATTAGATTTCTGACCACCATACCCTTGTTTTCACACACTTAAATATATCGTCTTTACTCCTTCTATGATCTAGTTAGCTTCACCATTTTACGCCAGTTTGATATTCCTTACACAACTGAAAAATACATGAAGTCGAATGTTTATTCTTTTCGCAATATCACTTTTTTAAAACAAGCTGATGACAGACGTATACTAAATACATTGCAATTATCGAAATAAAGAGGAAATTAGATGCCTACATACCAGGTAAAATGCATATCAGCTGCTTATCATTTTTTCTTAAATTTATAAACGGATGAACTATTACAGAACTCTTTGATAGATGCAAATTCGCGTATTTAGGTTTCAGTTACTTGCAGCAAGTGACGCGTTGACAGTTTGTACGAGGTAACCAGGAAGCAGAGTGGAGGACGGGAAGTGCAGTTCCACAAATCTTTGCAATGCATTATGGTACAAGTAGTTTTTGTTAATTCTGAAAGGGGAGACAAGAAATGTTAAGTCCTTTATCAGTTAAAATAAAATAATTAGAAGCAAACAAAGGGGTTACTTTAACTCTCATTTTCTTTATATAATTTCATCTACAATCATAAGGCTTATATGTATAACCCACATCACAGCCAGTTAATTATTTAATGCAGGACTTCTCTCCTTGTGTTACTCTAAAAAAAGGGGTAGCAGTATTCACAGTTGTCTCAACAATGACAATCGGTATGATAATGCAAAGTATGTTTTTTTTTTCTTTTCAGAGGGTTGAAATGCCACAGATACGCTGCGGTGTCAATATAACAGTTTTATTTAAACCTCCACAAAAAAAATCACAAAAAACGAAAAGAGAGGCACATGCCAGGCAAGCTCCTCATGGAAACAAGGAATCCAACAGGAGTATTGGCAAATACAAATATTGCAAAGGAAAGAAACTGTTAGTGTCCACCTTCTATAGCTTTTTTTCAGATCTCACCTTGGACTCCCTCAGTCATAAGAAGACAGCTCTAGGCTCCTGTCCATCATGTTTGTCTGCTATTTACACTTCCAGCTCCCAGAATTGTGCCAAGCCCTCAGATGAGCTGGCTGGGCTGTACCAGCTCTGGACGTGTTTGCTGTGGTTGTGCAGAGACTCGTGCCTAAACAAATGGTACAGCTTGTGCAGAACAAGCCATTGATGAGTCAGTGAGTCGGTCTTTCTGTTCCTGAGGAGGGGAACTGGGATAGGCTGACTATGGGCAGGCGCAGCCAGCACAGCAAGGATATGGTTACAGTAAAAGCATACTTCATTGAGGCAGTACAAAAAGAAAAAAAAATTAGGGCTGGCAGCCTTTTGGAGATACGGCTCCTGATCACAAACTTTTCTCTTCTGGCTGGGAAAGGAGAACGCGACAGATTTTACGAAGCCAAAGTCAGAAACGTCGGTGGTTCTAATCCTGCCATTGATACTGAACGCTCCTCCAGTAGGGAAAAGACTAATTTTTCAAAACAATCTATCTCTTTAATAGTTTAAAGTGTGCTCTCCATCTGTACTTGAATGTCAAGAATTCCCCTCTGTCAGAGGGTCTTGCTTAGCGCACTGAATCAGCAATACACTTGGTTTCTGGACACAAACAGCATGAAGTCAGCTATAACTGAACTGAGGAGTACATTTCCAAGCACACTATCCATCTCACCTGGGATACACTGAAATCCAAGGCTTGTGCACCTCCACAGGATAGATACAGGATGTTTTTGTGTGTATTTTTCACCAAGGCACAGCTCATACCTTCCAAGTAAGATGCCTCTCCCCCACCTCCTTCAGAAGAGAGCCACTGCACTCCAGAGACAGCTCCTGTCCGAAAACCTGTTGCTGGATCTGGAGGAGTTTTTGAAGAAAAAAGTAAGTCAATTCCTTCGCCCGTGGAATTCTTTAGGTCTCAGTGCTCGGCATTGCTTTGAGCCCAAGGGCCCTTATTTTGAAAGGTTGTAAAAGTCTGCATAACAGTAACTATGAGTAAACGTACTAATTTGTATGTTACATATATAATCTGTAACTACTTGGATCTTTTCTTTAAAATGGCCTATACCATAGTGAGGTCTTCATTTCCTTTTGTCACTGTATTGTTTGAATGATTTTAGATTATTTTGACTCTACATTTTCACTGTGATGTCCCAACTCATAAATCTAGAGGTCCTGAATTGATTACTTTGTGAAACTGGTTATATGCTTTACTGTTAGATTGATGGTGAAGTTCATCCCTTTGAAACCTATCTGGGATTCAAGCCCAGGGGCTAGCAAACAAAACCCACTGGCCAGCAGGTTTGGAGTGCCTTTCAAGCTCCAGAGGGCTATATCACATTAACAGCCTCGTACTGTGTGAGACATTACATTCTGACCCTTCGTACTTCAGCTCCATATGTGCAGGAACCCCAGAAAATGATACATATACTATTTGTCTCAGTAGTAGGTATCATGGCAAAAATGTGACACATGCAGTTCAGCCCTTGCATACCACATATAATGTATGGTAGATTGCATTCTAAACACATGCAAATAATACATGCAGTAATTGCTCTGTGTCAAGCGATATTATTTCTTTTGTGGTTTTGTAATGTAAACTGACACCCTGGACTTTGAAAGTCTATTGCTTGGGCCAATTCTAATCCAAAACCTGACTGCCAGAAAAACATACTATAAGTCCAAATTCAGTAGTTCACATTGTTAGAGGTTATTACAGTTTCTGTAACATTAAGCAGATCTAACTCTGGACAGGATGCTAATTAATCATATGTTGACTCTTGTTCCTGGACGCATAGCCTTTCAGTTAATCTAGAGCTTAAGCCACCACACGATCCTGTCCATTATGTAATAATTACAGAACTGTAATTCCTTAATTAGTATTAATTCCATAACTAGGGCTCTGATTTCAACATTTAAGGACAAACTAAAAAACTGAGGGAAAAGTAAACTCTGTGTTTTATGCAAGCGGTTATTGAAGTGCACCACTAGTGGCCTAAATAATTGAAAAACTATGCTCAGTGAAGTCTTTAGTGTTAGTCTCTTATACAAACTACAGTAAACCACAATTAAGGGCGGAAAAAAATGAACATTAAAAGTAAACAAGGCAAACACTACAAAGAGATGAGACTCACTGGAAAGACTCTGCACTGTCTTCTCTTGCTCAGGAGGTACAAAACGAAGGCGCAAGAAGGAAGAGCTTCAACAATGAGCAGAATGTCCTAAGGTACAGTAAATAATACCCTTCTAAATCAGCATTTCCCATGTCCGATAACCCTTAAGGTGAAAGAAAATCCCTTCCTCTGGGAGTTGTTCAAGTTTCAGATCTGACTAGGATTAGCTTTAATACTATGTCTAATAATAATAATCTTTACACTTACAGTATATAGTGCTTTTCTGGACTCTCCACTCAAAGTGCTTTATAGGTAATAGGGACTCACTTTCACCAAATGTGTAGCCCCCACTTGGATGATGCAAAAGCAGCCAAAGTGTGCCAGTACACTCACCACACTTAAGCTACAGTATCAGAGGGGAGGAAATCATAGTTATGAAGCCAATTCATAGAAGGGGATTATTAGGAGGCCATGATTGATAAAGTCCAGGGGGAAGTTTGGCCAGGACACCAGTGTTAACACAGTTACTGTAAACATTTTCGAGAAACGCCCTGGGATTTTTCAACTTTAATTAACAAGCAAATATTTCTCATGGTTAGCAACTTAAAAAACTGAGCACAGTGTTTAGTGTTATTGTTATGTTTTTTTTTGTTTGTTAGCACACTGAATGCTGGGCAGTTTTTTTTAATATACTCTGCTGTACAGAATAGCAAGGTTTGCAGAATGTGGTTGGAAAATTGGAAAAACTCTTTAACTATCTTTGCTCTAAGCTGGAAACTAAATGTTCCTTTGCAAAATACAAGAAACTATGAATTTAACTATAACATACAGTATGCCTTGACAAGATAAACCTGACCATAAATTAATTGACTATAAATGTATAATTTCTTTCTTTATGAATTAAACAGAGTTTCCTATATATACATTTCTTTTTCTGCCTATGTGTTGTACATATGTATATAAAACAGAACAATAAAAGAGATAGCCTATCCATATTGCATAGACTCATTGCATGATTTGGGTTTCTCTGCATGCGAAAATTAATATTTGGAGTTTTAGATTTTAACATGATTCATATCTTTTTTCATGTTTCAATGGACTCTTTTATATTAGAAAAACACAAAGTGGGTTCAAAAATGCAGGTGTTAACTTCCCTTCAAAACTATGTATTTTTACATGAATAAATTACAAAACATTGTGTAAATTATTATTACAGTATGGAAAAAACACTGCTTTTAGTGTTTTTAAACATACTGTAGAAAATTTAAGTATTTTGTTTGCTTTGTCATATCTGAATGTTTGATCTCTGTAGATTACCAAACATTGTATGAACACACAACACATATAAGGATTTGCTGATAGTAGGACTGTTTAATAAACGGTTGTACTCTAACCCAAGAGATTTGCTGCAAAAACAATGTTTTTTTAACGAAATGACATTTAGCGTCATTCTTAAAATGTGTCACAAATCAAATTTTTGTATATTCAAATTGTTTTTTTCTCAGAACTGCTGTCAAAGACACACTTTTAAAGGCAAGTTATATTTAATGTCTTGTTGAGGCATTATGTTCTGTGTTGCTAAGCAACAGCAACTGCAGCATTAGGCCTTATGAAACAAGGATGAAGTCTAGCTGACGGGCGGCCTTTTGTGCCCACACAAAGAAGGTGTTGGGTGGGCTACTCTGGTTATTTTTCACTCTTGCTGTCAGTATTGACAGGCATTGAGGGGAAAGGTAAACTGAGACATTGTGAGTACTGCAAGCACCCTAATGCATTTTTTAAAAGCCCTGTTAAAAATGCAGGCAATACAAGGCAACAGTGTCAGTGAGGACTATGTCCGTTTTTATGATGTTGCTTGCTGTAGAAGAGTGATAGAGTGATTAGAAGTCATGAAATTAGGAAAGCAATTGAAAAGGAAAGAGAATCATAGTCTTCACTAACAGCCTTCTGACAGAATTCTCCTGGAAGAAACCCTTTCCATGTATCAGAAAAAAAATAGATTTTGCTTGTACACGACAATATTAGAGAACAGGAAGTTTAATGTAAGTAACAAGTACTGTTCAAAGATAACTGGGGTTGTAAAATAGTAAGACACGTTTTTCTCAATGTGTTTCAGTGTAGTGTCCTATGTAACACAAGGCTAACATATGCAATCTCACTATAGACATTATTGTCGCTCCACATACCTCTGTTATAGCCTCAATGGTAAACTCCCTTGATCACAAACCCACATGAGGTGCTCTGGACATTGGGGTGCCAGACCTCAGAGAAAGAGAATAAGAGATGAAAGTCAGGAGAGCAGTTTTTGAGGGTGAATTGAGTAAAGGCAAGCTCAGCAGGAATTCTAGAAGACTTTTCAGACTTCTTCTGAGTCTAAGGATACCCTAGTCATATTAAACTCCCACTTTTAGTTTGAGGAAACGTCAGATGTAGGGATACTGAATATTAAAACATCATCAAAGGGTAACAGGTGCTGACATTTTGGAACAAAACTAAAAATAATTAGAAAGTTTTCCCTGGACACTTTTTAACCACACAACAGTCAGCAGTGCATGAAGTGAAGTTCAATTAAATTGTTACTATGACAACACAAATGCCTTTCCACTGAAGCTGAATTCAGGAAATACTGAAGTAATCAATAATTTGAGAGCTTCAGTGGATGAAATACAACATGTTATCCTAGTAATATACCGTACAGTTCAGAATGTGTGCTCAAATCAAGGGAAAATCATTCATTACTACAAGCAAATACAAAAGAAATACATACTGTTTACTGTATATTATGTTTAGTTATATATTGTGCTAGTTTGTTCTGAAGCAGAGAAAATCACTGATAGAACATGTCTTAAAAATGAAAATCTGTGTGGTGTGTCCCCCAGGCAAATTGTGCAAAATCCTCTCTAATGAAATGTCAACAAATTAAAAGATGGTTTTGCAGATGTTTGTAAAAGAATATAGCCCCTAGGCCGATATATTGTGTTTAGTCAATGCAATCAGTATAGGTGTGTAACCAGAATTATGGGTGAAGGACAGATATGGGGACACATTTTATCACTTTATCACTTCTATGATGGTTCTATGCAGCTGATCTGCTTAAGCCTTGGCCAGATGCTGTCTTAAGCAGAAATAATAATACTAATGGGAGATCTCATTCACAAAATATTTAGGTTAGTAATTCTTCTTTTATTACAGGACTATAAATTCATACTCGATGAAAACATGCATGTCTAAAACAAAAAAGTAAAAAAATGCATATTGTATTTTGTTTTAAGAACATAAAGGTGCCAGGATCACAGCTATAACAACATTGCTGGGTAGGTTTTACCATCCTGATATAGCCTCTTGTGTAATGAAGATTCTCCTCTTTTCGGTTTAATAATCACTTTTATGTAATACCCTAATCACTCTATTCCTGACTGTGCTTGTTATATGAACAATGTATATAGTTTTTGAAATATGCAGACACTGCCCCAAGTTTAGGTGAAAATGAAGTGTAAAGAACACAAAGGCAAAAACTAAAGAAACACCAGCACTGTTGAAGATTTCACTAGTTCAAAAACCTGCTGGTTAATCATAAATTACTCCTGGATTGTCTTCTGACTGAGTTAATGATCTTTCTGGCATGAATGTGCAATTCCAGCCACAAGATTATGTTAGTCACAATCATTTCTTCACTGACAGTAAGCACACAGAGAAGAGTGTAATAACCAGGTCATATATAAAGTCAGAGCTCCTGGAGAAAGCAGAAGGACTGTTTGGGAGTAGACACTAAGAGCTGATTTTATCTTTGGGATAATCAATAATTCAATGCTGTTGCCTTGGTTTTATTGGTTTATTACCAGTTAATTTCTGAGCTCCATGTAATGAATGTGATTGATGATGGATAAAAGTTGAGCTTGATGCTCTGTACAAACTTCCTGTAACAGACCAAGAGATATCAAAGATATCAAAGGGGTCCATGCACCTCAAAGAGAGCATATACTGTAACTAAAGCTCTATGGAGATAGAGAATGCAGAAAAAATGTTTGCTTTAGAGCAAAGTTGCTTGTTTAGGTGATGAAAGTCCAATCTTCAGCATTCCTTCTGATTTAGAGAGGTTAAAGGGAACTTAGAAGAGAAGTGTGGTGAATTTGTATCGAGCATTCCACAGAGACTGACAGGTAGCTAAAAAAACAAAAAGAGGAAATGCCGAAATAAATGTAATTGGTTCCTTAAATCTACCAAGTTTGTGCCTGAGACAGGAGTAAGACTAGCAGTATGTGTGCCACAAGAGACTGGGACAGTGGCATCTGGGAAATATATGAGAAGGAGATCCCTGTCACTATTACTGGGTAAGTACAGTATACAAAACACTTCTTCTGATCAGAACTTCTCATTGTAATCACTGCTTGGGCTACCTGAAACCTCACTTTGTGAGTGGATATTTTGTTTTTTGTGCACATAAATAATTCCAGTTAATGTCAAACACACCAAGCATGCAGTCATGTACAGTCTGCTTTATTTTTTATGTATTCTGCATGTTCTGTAATTAAAAATGCAAACTGTAAAAAATCCATTGATAATTACCTATCTTTCGAAATACCATAGGAGTGTAAAGAAAAGGGCTAATTAGTGGAAAAAAACACCACATTATGCAATGAGTATCAACTGACATACTGTATTATGTGGCAGAGATAGAGTATATAAGAGAATATATTCTTGCAATGAGGCACACATTGGCACTGTGACCATGACTTAGGGTATCAGAAAAGACAATTGCAAATATAGAGTAGCAGCAATATATGTTTTAATTGTTATACAGTATATGACAAAGATTTTAAATAAATCGGTTTGTTTTGTAATTACATAAAACATCCTTTTGAATATAATTGAAAATATGTTATTTTTGTAAAGCCATTTCATTTGATTGCCTTGCTCAGACAAGAGTAAAGTAAATAATTCCTAAAATGAGTAATGTGTTACACGGTACAGTATACAGTATATAAACTCAAGTATTGAGAACAGGATCAACAGACATATGAAGAACTATTATATATCTATTGCAACTTCTTGGACAATTCTGTGAGATATCTGACATGTTTCATGGAGAAACCTCTGTGAGGTGTGTGCATGTGTAGCATAAGAAGTACTTCATCAATGTGTCCGTCAAAACTCAAGTGTATCCCCAGCAACAGCTGCAATGTTTTCCCTGTCATAAATTGTTTTTCGTGGGCTAGTAAAATTAATATGATCATGATCCTGTGTTATTGGAAGAAAAGCTCCTCATGAGAAAATTGTGACTGCACTTGATCTGCAATGTTACAAAAATATAGAACTGAAAATTCAATTAAAATATCTCTTACTACAATAAGACATATAATCTACTTGCATTTATATAACTCATCCTGCGACACTTAAACTCTGCATCGGTCTCCCACATATTTCCTCCTCAAGCTGTTCCCCATGTATACTTGGTAAGTTGCCCTGGGCCAGCATGGTTCCAAACTGGCCTGACGAAGTTGGCTTCTGCTTATTTATGGTTGTAGATTCAGCTGGGGGTTACTGTATACTGACTTGCATAACGCAACTGTGTTGAAATCTAACCTGGAGTTAGGTTCCTGCTGTTTGTAGTTACACCTTGTGATGTTTTGGTGTCATTTTTGACTAGATGAATTGAGTTGATTTGAAAACCAAATGCCAGATATTTATTTTAGAGAATCAATTCTCTCATCTGACAGAGACAAATATGACCATGGAAATTAGAAGCCTCTTGCTGCTATAGTGAATATCTGAACCTATCCAAATGTCTGTGTGCAGGAGACAAATGTAACTGATTATCTGCTGATTGATTAAACTGTCTTGATCAGTGAGAAACAACAATTGCCGCACAACAGGCCCAAGGTCTGACTTCGGGTTAATTGTTGTGGCGTTGCCCGAGGCAACAAAACCACACCACTGTGACATCAGTGTAGGGCCCTGTCATGGGGTTAGTCACTCAGAAACAGGCCTGGAGAAGCAGGCCTGTCTTTGGCCTGGGAAGTCAGGATGTCTGAGCAAGCCAAGCTGCTGTACCCATGGAGACAGGACAGCAGGAAGGATGTTTATTGCTGAGGTGCTGTGTAGAAACTGGGACAGATCCTGCAGAGAGGAATGTTTTAAACTCAGGTTTACTTGTCTTGGATTTCTGGTGGCTTTTATATTCATTTAAAAATATATATATATAAAAAGTAGAGTCAACAGAACATTCAGCCAACTCTACCTTTAATATTAACTTTCCTCTGGACTTCACCTCCACGATTTTTGGGTGTGTGGTCTTTTCTTCTCTTTAAAAAAAAATATAAATGGGTTATTTTGCACATTCTTAACTATCAACCCGAAATGCCATCTTGAATTGTGCACACACCATTGCTGTAACTCACATGTTAAGTGGAGGACAAAGGCAAATGATCTTACTTTCTAGTCAAATCTTCCAGATTCCTGGGAGAACAGGGTCACACCTGGCTTGTCTTATCCTAATACCACTGTCAGTATTACTGAGCAGGAAACTGCTGGAATAAACCAGATCCAGAAGCTGATTCCTTTCACCTCTGAGTAATGTAAATGAGACACCCCTCCAGACTGGAGGTACAGCTTTATCTTAAGTTAATTAAGATAAAGAATTAAGACTTCCTTTGTGCTGGCTTTTTTGCACATTTTACTTTTTTGGTAAATAAAAATAGGGAAACACTAGGGATTTAGAAGTCACACACAATAATTTGTTTAGACCTTTCTGGGATTGCTGAATAGCAGTGAATAATAATAAATAATTGCTGAATAATAACAGCTGCTGATTATAGTACAAAGCACATTAGATTATTAATTTGATCTATCCATCCATTTTAGTTCAATACAGGGTCATGGTGAATCAGAGTCTATCCCAGCAGAAAATGCGTAAAGGTAGGATATATCCTGGATAGGACACTAGTGAACACACGCAAACAAGGGGCAATTTAGATAGGCGAATTATAGCATATCTCTGGACTGTGGGAGGAAAACAGAGCACCCAGTGAAAATCTATGAGAACACAGAGAGACCGTGCAAATCTCTACACAGGAGGGTCTCTAGGTCGGAATGGAGCCCAGCACCCAAAAGCTGTGAGACAGCAGCACTAACTGTTGCATCACTGTACCGCCCTTGATTCATTTCAATTATTGTCAAACCTAATTTCTAGTCAAATACTGTAGCATCAATCTATCCACAATAAAACTAAAATATTCAACGAAAATTATATTTTGGGTGCAAAAGCCTTGGACAATGTGGTCCGTAATTTTCCAGTGAAATTTCTATATATGCAGAATTTCTGAAGTCTGTGCATTTTCAAAAGGTCTTGTTGCAATAAATGCTGCTCTGTTTTTTTAAAAAGGTGTCCAGGGGATGAGATGGCCAATCTATTGGTGCCTGCAACATCCTTGTAGCATGTTGGAACACTTACTGTGTAACTAGTAATTTTAGTCTTATTTTAGCACTTCTAGCAGTAATTTTACGATTAGGTGTAAGACTGGGATTAGGAATATTTACATATACTCAAATCTAGTATCTAGCAATGATGCCGACAATTACTTTGACTGCAAACATTTTTTGTACCAGGCAGAGCAACAGTGTTCTACTGAAACCAGAACAAAACATTCTGTATTTCCATAAATGCCACTAGAGTGTGCTAAATGGTCATTGTTTTTCCATCTACGCATCTAAAATGATTTTTTTCTAATGAACATATAGTCAGAGACTGGATACATGTTAGAAGACACTGACAGCAGAATTACTACCGCGTAACTTGACAGACCTTGTCATGAGGTCAGAAGATAAGCAAGGTTGGGCCCGGTCAGTACTGGGTTAGGAGACCTTGAAGGAAAACCAGGCTTTTGCTGTAACTTTTGTTGGTGGGCTATTAGGTGGCACACCTTTCTGTGGTCCAGAAATTCCCTAAAACAAAATCACATAGTGTGGCACTGTGCTGTAGGAGGTGCAATCCTTCAGATGAGATGTTAAACCAACTGTGTGGTCACTAAAGCTTCCACTTGCTTGACTAGCTGAATTGCTGCCTGGCTAATTTCTCTGGGCTTGCCTTGGCCTGTCTAAAGTTCTCAGTTCAGTTGAGCATGCAGTCACTACTTCACCTAGCAACTGTGCATCACCCAGATGGGGACCGCCATTCAGTAGTGGATGAAATCAGTTCCCTCCTACTCTATATTTGAATCAGTCCATGGATTCAGTGACATACTGCAAGAGCTCCTTTCCAGGTTAGTACTAATGTGATTTGTACTCTTATTTATTGTGATACTGTGCTGCTACTGTATATATGAACAGACAGCATTCAAGAACTTCTCTCTACTTTAGAACATTATTTAAACTCTTATCATTTAACCCTTCTAACATGAGTGCTGTATCTCTTGTCCAGTTTTGATCAGGAGCAGAATGTTGGCTTAGAGGAGGAGCTGCAGTTGGAGCACCTGCAATGGCTAAAGGAAGCGTTTGCCAGTCACGTGCCTAGAGATCCCAGGCCTGGCGAGGGAGGGGCAGGCTGGAAGGATGAAAAGGGGTGGCGATCAAGCCGTGGACCCAAGCAACAGGCAGGCAGTATGAGCCTGGAAGAGTTCCAGTCTGCCTTGGGTACCATGCTGGGCTCGGAGCGCTGGGCCAGTCAAATGGAATTGCTTTTTAACAAGGTAAGGAGCCTGGTACAGTAGCTCCAACACCACAGGATAAGAGACATAGGAATCCTTTGATGTTTTGGGTTCGGTGTTTACTGTTGTTGGTGTAGCACTTTGGTACACATCTTCAATTTTCTTCCAAGACAGTTTTAATTATATCATTTCTTTAGTCTAAAAGGAGCTCTCAAGGAAGAATTACATTTTCTTTTATACAGATATAAGGCCTTTCATCATAACCAGGAACCTCAGAGTACCTCCCAATAGAAGGGTAGCAGAACAGGTTTTCATTAACTGAAATGTCTTCAGGGAGTAAGCTACTATTTTGTGCAAATTAAGCACAGGGCTCCAGTGCTGGATTCCAGTATTACCTTGAGCAGATATGAGACATAAGCGTTAATTAACCTTATCCCCAGGCAGATGAAACACATGCCACCTAGCACACCCTGTACTTTGCATTGGAAATTTCTAAATATTACAGTTCTTCAAACTTTTTGCAGTGTAATGTTTTGTTTCCTCGTGTCAGCTTAAAGCAGCTGTTCTAAATTTGAATTTACAATTTTCAAAATAAACACAAAATAGTGAACTTTGTGAAAATACTGTACAGTCATCATGCTTTCAAGCATTTGTGCAAATTGTGATGTAAAGCGGCCCTTCCTGCTCACTAGTCACTGTAATCACTAGTGAAATGCAATGTCCAAATGAATAAGTACAGATTGTGCAGCAGACATCTCGTCACAGAAAGATTCTGACATGATCTGCATGCAGAGTTAACAAGTAAGTAGTATTTGTCTGCAAAACAGTCTCAAAGTTGAGAGCAATATTTCTATTTGATTAAAAGAGATGTATTCACAAGCCTGCTTGTTTATAATGTAATAGGGCCACTGCACCTCACTGGATGTTTTTTGCCTCATTCTGAATCACTGACAATGACAGCAATATGGCGCTGTGCATACCTGGAAATGTATCTATTTTTTAATGTGAATTGCAGGTTTTACAAGTTACTGTGTACATTTTACTTTCATTGTGGTCTGAAATGCACTCATCAATGCCAATTTTTTCTAACTGTAAAATATAAAAATAACATTGCAGTTTGCCTTTAACTTGAGTGGTGTGGTGGTTCAGTGGTTAGCATTGCTATCTCACAGCCCTGGAGCATTGGGTTCAATTCCAGATCTGGGTTGCTAACTGCATGGAGTATTTATATGTTCTCCATGTACTGTATTTGGGTGAGTTTCTTCTGGGTGCTCCGGTTTCCTCCCACAATCCAAAGACATACTGGTAGATTAATTGGCTTCTGGGAAAAATTGGCCCTGGTGTGAGTGTGTTTCTATCTGTATGGAGTCCTGTTCAGGGCGCCTCACACCAATTTGCTTGCTGGGCTAGGCTCTGAGTCCCCTGTAACCCTGAATTGGAATTAGAGTTTAGAAAATGGATAGATGCATATTTTAAACCTCTCTGCTGGCAGGTCGATACTTCCTGTGATGGCTATGTGGACTGGGAAGAGTTCTGCACCTACCTGCTGCTACAGTACAAGGAGAAAGACTACACCGGCCGTCAGAGAGAAACTTTTCTCAGCACACAGCCAGTCATTAGACACTGTCTGTACAACAAGGTAACCTTGGTACTAACACAGACATTAAAAGCATTACACACACATGTTACAAAAACTGGCACACTCCGTCACAAGAAAAAAACTTTTTGGAAGTCTTCCATCCATACAGTACATGTATTTCAAAATGTTGATATCTGATTTTGAAAATACACAAACAGAATAATAATGGTGCATTTAAGTACAATATGTGGTGGAAAACATCTTCAGGTGAAACAAAGCTGAATCTTGGTAATGTAATCTTTTAAGATTTAAAAAGAAAAGAGTAAGAATAAAACGAAAAGAAGCCCCCTTCAGCATTCACTTTCCATGCAGTTGAAATGTGACTAAGGATATAGTTCTCCCAAAGAAATAGAAATGTTTTATTACATAGATTCCATGCATTTACGTTCATTCTGATGTTTCATGCCTTCTGGTACATCATCATGTCGTCCTGATTGTACTGTGCTTACCATGCTTTTATCATGGTAATTCACAGGTACCAGTCGACACCCCGATTTACAGGCATTGCTTTGCAAAGTGTTTTAAAAGGTCAGATTTTAAATTTGGAGGCCTAATTCACACATACTAGTGTAAAAAGGAAGCAGGGACATCCCTCGCATCATTCTTAACTTCTTTGTTTGAATTCCCATTTGGTAGCAAGAGCCCACCATCCGCATGCTGGCAGTGCCCCACCCTCAGCCACTGCGCTTCCTCAGTGTCAGCAAGGAGGGAACTCTGACCATCTGGGACAGCAACCTGCGCATTCTCAAGTCACAAGAGGTCAGAAGAGGCACTTGTCTTCATTGACCTGGGGTTCAAAGCCAAACTGGGATTTATGGTTACTTTATGCCGAATTCCCAGCTCGGGGACATGCTGTTATTATGCTTTTTTGTGCATAGAAATCCAAGTACCAGTGAAACATGATTTATACAGTTTTTGCTACTCAGGCCAAACTCAAAAAGTACAAGGTGATGAACAATTTAGATGAGTTATATAATCCAGTATGAAGACATAGGTAAGGGTCAATGATCCTGTTTAAGTGTACTGTGTGTTAATGTATAGATATTTTTTAAATTATGTCTGATATCTTGAGAATGAAAGTCATGGACATTAAATGTTTTTGGTACTTGTTGTTTGAAACCAACTCACAACTTTAGCATCACCCTCCCGAGAAGACAGTGCACCTGGGTGTTAACGCTTCACTGCTGCAGTGGTTATAAACAAATATAGACTGTATACAACAGCGATACCCTGTTTTTATTTAAGGACTGAACAAAAATGTTTCTAATGTCTACTCCCTTCTAAAGGCTTCTCCATTTGAAATGCGAGTAACAGAAAAATTAAAAGTATTTTCTGAAATCCAGGTCTCCTTGGAGTCCAGTGAGATCGCAGGAAGCAGGAGCAGGATCAGGAAATGGACTACAGATGCTGTTTGCATGTCCGATGTCCACAAGATTGCACTGGCAACGACCAGCAGGGACATCCACTTTTTTGACATTTCTACAGCCAGCTGTTTTGAGGAGTTTTACTTGTTTGGTACTTGTTTCTCTTTTCAGAAGATGCAAAATAAATATGTTTTTATTTAAAGGTGTTCCAAATTGATACCCATTCTTGTTTCTTTGCGGTTTTGTCACAGGAATTGCCAATGTGCCAACCTGCTTATGCTACTGGTATGACACCAAGGTAAGGCCCTTTGGTCGATCTTTGACAGGGAATGTCTCAGGGTACCTAGTGCTGCCTCATCCTTAAACCTACTGTTGCAAGATGTTTCAAACCATCAAAATTGACAACTCTGAACATATTAGTACTTCCATGTCCAAGATGTTTGACAGAGAAGGTACTTTACTGTCATTCCAGTATGAACACAATGAACATGCCAAGCCTTGTGTTAAAACTAGCCACTTTTAGGAGACCTTTCAAAGATGGCAATATGTACAGTATTAAGAGTACAAAGAGTATATCCATCCATAACCACTTTATCCAGTACAGTGTCATGGGGGAGCCAGAGCCTATCCCAGCAAATAATGGGCACAAGGCAGGATACACCATGGATGCGACACCAGTCCATCACAGGGAACACATACGAACAAAGGGAAACACACAAACTCCACACAGATAGCACCCCAGGTCTGGAATTGAACCCAGGGCCCCAGAGCTGAGAGGCAGCAATACTAACCACTGCTCCACCATTCACCCTACAATAGTATGTGTATGAGAAATAATTGTTTTAAGTAGTTCAGGTGGGTAGCTGTGTCAGCATGCGTAGGCTGCAAAGGAACAAGTAATAGGTTTATTCCATGCTGAAAAGAGAAGAAAGGAAACACAACATTTTGGCTGTGGAGCCTTCTTCGGGTGTGACACAGAATAAACCTGTAATTGTTTTAAACTGATTTGTTTCCAGGTAAGATTGCCTTGTCATAGCAACCATTATTTCTATTTTTCTGAAAGGCTGCATTAATTGTATGACAAATACAATGGTTGCTGACATATTATCTGCTATGAAACATTTGACAACTGTTCAAGCGCTAACAGGTGTGTTTCCTGGGTTCGCAGGCACCAGGAAGCCCTTCTGTGCTCCTGTGGGGGGATGATGCAGGGAACGTGAACGTACTGTGGTTCCTCCACCCCCATTCAGGCATGTTTGAGACTCCCTTCACTGAGGAGAAAGGACCTCAGAGAGTCTTCATGCAGGTGAGTTCAGGCAATTGTGCCCTTAACACAGCGGGTAACCTGTGGATTTTCCCTATCACTGATACTGTTGCATATAGTGTGTAACACATTGTGTGTACTGTAGTATATAGTACATAGAATATACACTTTAGAATATAATATATAGTATACAGTCACATCTGCTGCTTGGATAATACTTCTTTTATCTTTTTAAATTTTATCCATGCAGATAGCAACTCCAACTTGGGAAAGAATAATTCCACTTAGTGATATTAAAAATAATAATGAAAAACAACCGAGGGGCTTGTCCAGTAAAGCAGTGATCAGACTGAGCTTTACATGGCCCAAGACCTCCCTATTTCAAGCTTGAATTATGTTTCTAGCCAATGAGAATCACCCTATCAATGCTCCCAGTCAGCCATTCCATTTATTTCCTGAGTATTTCCTTAAGATCACATTTTCTAAACCTTACTGTATGGAAGAGCACATTACACCTTTTAGTCGTGGTGTGAAAATCATTTCAGTAAACCTGATGACATTGCTAGGGTTTTCTCAACAGCAGGCACTCTCTGATCTTGACCATAAAATTCAAGTTCACTGATTAAGCAATTTATATGTCATTAGAAAAATTGAAAAGGTGTGAAGAATCCCTCCGGTTGAGGGTCACTGCTGAATGTTTGTCACTGGCCTCATGCAGGATATCCGCGATCACATCCGGTTGGTCTCCTATCAGCTCATTCCTGGGGTTCACAGGGAGGCCATCTGCAGGATCTGCTACGAGCGCAGTGGCGATCTCATCATCACGTCATCGGGGAGTTCCTCCACCTCGGTGGTCATCATGGACGCTCACCGCAAAAAGAAGAGCTACACCTGGAAAATCAACAAGGTGAGCTTGGCAGGACATGAACATAAAAACGGTTACAAACGAGGGGAAGAAAACTAACCCAACTAGCTTGTTTTGTTGTTAGTAGCTAATAGATCCAAGGATTTCATCCAGCTATTTCTTTAAAGAAGCCTGGATATTGACTTCAGCAACATGGTGGGATAACATGTTCCATACTCCCATAACTCTTTGGATAGAGAAGAATGCCATGTTCTTGGTTTTAAAAGTCACTTCCACTAATAAAGTAGAAAAAAGACTTCAACTAAATAATTTACTAATAACTGTCTTGACATACAGTAGGTGACACTGAGATACTGAGATAATTCCCAGTGTGTAGCTGAGCATACATTTGCATATCATGCAAGGTGCCATGCAATAGGCTGACAATAGGCCACAGCAGCAGTGCTCTTGGAAAACTGGACGGTTTATGGGAGTGCTCGTTTGAATTGGACAGACACCGCCTTTTCATAACTACTAAATTTTCCTTCGTTTTAATGATGCCACCTACACATTTCTGGCATTGTTACTTACAAGACTGGGGAAAGAGTGGTACAAATAACTTTCTATCTCACACTGCCAGCAAAGTCTGTTTGAAAACATTTGACATTTGGACGGCAATCAAGGCTGAAATGGTCACACAAGGGCACCCTGCACTTGACAGCAAGTAACATCACTGACTGAAAAGTAGCAAGTTCAGCACATTTCATCTAAGTCATGAACAGATACTGAATAAGAAACAAAAAGAAACATAGGAAGGATCATGAATAATCAAACCATAACTTCACAAATTATTGCTAGTAAAGCAATGCAAACTATGTCTGGGTGTGTACAGTGAATAACAGTTAAGACAAGACAAAAACACAGTAGTACTCATGCAGTAATGAAGGAGCAAATTTTTACAATAACCTTGTTGTAGTAAAGGGATTTTAAAAAATATTTAATACAGGAAAACTGTACCGAGAGACATTAAAAATGCAACTAATGAGTATTTGAGACAAGAGATTTAATTGTAGTTTTAATGCCTCACAGTATAGCAGTGCATCTAATTATCGTTTAGTATTTGAAAATATTTGCATTGTTTCTTTATGGCTCTTACAGTTTTTTAAACACATACATATGCAACTCAAATAAATGGGACACTGAATAATTCCAACACAAATTCTTCTTTTGCGAAATGCAGGGCTGCACACATACTTGAATTACCTCCTCTGGGAACTATAAGGAATCCTGAGGGTCTGAACGTTTTCCAAAATATTGCTTTCTGTTGGCAAATGAGCACTAACTGGAAACATACCTTGATCATGCTGTGCATTTTACACAAACAATTAATAACTGATCACATAGTATGAGGCAAAACCAATTAAATAGCACAGAACACTTCAATGTCAAAAAGATATTACAATAACAATTAGTTGTTATTAATATTCCAGATGTCAAAGAATTGTTCAGTGAGTGGACTAGAGAAAGGAGAGCAAGAGAAATTAGAGGAGAGCGATATGGGGGAAATAAGGACATGTTCTTTGAATTGTTGGCTGTTTACTGGGAAATCATTTTTCTTTATTTGGACATGGAAAATGGTACAAAAGCATTCTTTTGTTTTTCCATGGATAAAAAAAAAACGTTGCTGGCAGCCAGGAGATACTTTTTTAGCAAAACAATTTCCAATGAGAATAAATCATCAGTCTGATTCAGATACCAAAGCAGTTCCCAGCATTATCCTTTAAAACCATTAGACAGCATAGGTAAACATCACCAACCAAGATCAATTAAAACTGAGCTATACTTTTAATAAGAAACACACTCGCAGGTTAAACTGTGTATTGCTCCTTGAGGGAATAGCCATGGGAAGTAAAAATGTTAGCAATAAAACATGCATTTCAGTCCTTCAATCTATTTTTAACTTTCTTCACTTTGAGTAGGAGTAGGAGAAAAACAGAAATCCTGAGAATAAGTGTTGCATTTTTAATAAAAGAAAAATCAAAGAATTAAATAGGCACTCTCTTGGACTTTTTGTAAATGCTGCAGGAATACCTAACTGTTCTGAAACTTACTGTACATAATAAATGGAAAAAGATAATAAATACAGATTCTCCTGCATTGTGCTCTGATTCTAGTATCTTACTCTTTCTTATCGATAGTCATAGAAAATCTAACCATCTACCTGTGTCTTTTCAGGGAGTCACATGCTTTGACTTCTGTAAGTCCCTGAATCTGCTGGTGACAGGGGGGGTGGATCATACTGTCCGCCTGTGGAACCAATACGTGACAAGTCGCCCTGTGGCCACTCTGCAGGGACACTACATGGCAGTGCTGGACGTGGTCATCTACGAGCCCCTGGGCCAGATATTTAGCTACTCCAAAGATGCTGTAAGGTTTTGGTTCCTGGGATTAACACACTTTAAGCACACTATTGTAAACTCTAACACTATCAAATATACACAAACGCAATAAGATTGGCCAGGTTGATCTTGAGAAGCTGGAAGTCAAGCAATAACAGTCACTTCTTCCTAACATACCAATACTGTACATTGCGATGAATACAGAAATCTCCTAGACTATGTAATGAGCGACCTGAACGATTCTATTCACATTACTGAAATCACATGCTGATTTCATGCATCTATTAATAAAAAATAATATTATCTGCAAACTAAAGTGATTCACCAGCTTCAAACATACAAGGGTTTCATGGGTAAAATCTGCATTTGGCAACCAGTCAATGAATGACTCAATCAGCCAGTCAATATCTGTTATATTTAGTGCCTAAATATCTCAAAGTACCTGCTGATTAGAAGACACGAATGATCAAAAACAAACATTGGAAAAAATCGCCCCTGTCACTGACAAAAATGTCTCTCTGTTCTGGCATTGGTGTTGGCAGGTGCTGAAAGTTTGGGACATCTCCTCACTGTGCTGCCTGAGGACTCTGCTTCTGAAGTTCCCCTGTGTGCAGGCTGGCCACGCTGTTGAGCACGGAGACTTCCCCTTCCTGCTGCTGACATCTGCACCCCATGTGCTTCTGGTGTCATGTGGGGACTACTTGGCCCTGCTGCGACTGCAGAGCGGGGGTGCTGAGGGAGACCGGCTCCTCACACACAGTGCACCGCTGTCCTGCGCTCTCTACAACCCCTTCTTCAAACAGGTCTGCACCATGCCCCTCCCTTCTTCATCTGATAAGTGCAGCTGGGAGGTAGAGCTGTTTCACATCTCCACTGTTAACTCTGCTGAATATGTAGTACATACACATTTGTATGTAGGACTGCATGTTTACATCCCAACAGGGCTGGTATAATGGATACAGTAGTGAACTGAATTGACTTCATAAGAGATGATTCCTAATTGGGGTAATAAAAAGAAAAAATCTGTATTTTTTAGAAGCCATATAAGTGTCTTTTGTGCTTTTGCTAGGTGGTTACAGGCAGTGATGATTCCACAGTTGCTGTGTGGGATGTGGAGACTGGGACGAAGTGTCTCCAGCTAAGCAATGTCCATGGACAAGAGGAGATCACATGCATGGCCTTGGACAGCACACAGCGCAGGCTGATCACTGGGGCACGCAATGGGACCATCAAGGTACAACACTGCCTACCCCCAGTCCCCATCCCTGTTCCCTTCTACAACAAACACAAGATGTCCTGCAGTCCTGCTCAAACTACTCTGCTCACTGTCAACTATCTATATGAAAGGGATAAAGCACATGGGAAATACAGTATATCCACACTGCATACTATACTATAGGTTGTTTTGCAAAACTTAATAAGGGTTGTTATGAGAGTTTATATAATACAGATGCTTTGTATAAAAGGAAAGGAAAAAACCTACAAACAAGAGGAGACCATTCAACCCATCTAAAATGTTTGGTTGCTTGTGCTGTAGATGACTGACCTAGTGATTTGAGTCCTGGAACAAGGATTCCAGTCACTTTTTGACAGAAACCAGGGTGTCATCTTCAGCAATGCGGCTGGGTGGCTTGTTCAAGATTCCTACAACTCTTTGGGTAAAAATGTGCTTCATCTTAAAATGATGTTCCCGTTAGTTTACACTTGTTTTTCACTGTTGAGCTTGAAGAGGTCCATTAAGTTTGTTTTTGTCTGCACCTTTGAAAATTTACAACGCTTCAGCTAGTCCCCTTGTGATGCTCTCAATGAGTTTATAGTATCTTAAACGTGCCGGGATCCATGATCACTTTGCTTCAAGACAAACATATTTCTTCCAATGTAGCTTGCAATGCATCTGTCCTAACACGGGAATACAGATGTAATTCACAAAACCCATGAACAGAAAATGTTTTGTGAATCACAAATTCTGTCCTTTTGGACAATGAGAGTATGATGTCTGATCCCTAGATAAAAACATAAAAATTCTTAATTTTTTAAAAAGGTCTTAATTAATACCATCCATCTCTAAATCCTTTCAGAAATACCCCTTTGCAACAACATGTTTGGGATCCAACTTTAAAATGTAATTACGCTAATGAAAATACAGTACACATGAAAAAACTGACAACAATTTTCAGACTTTTGGGCATAAGCCAATGTTACCCAACACTGCCAAATTCCATATCCCAACTAGAAGGCATTTCAGCTGTGCAAAGGCACTTATATTTCCAGTCAAAATAAAGTATACAGCACTGGAGACCTGGCCATAAGAAACAATTTATGTCAGCGGTCCCTCTTCTCCATACAGGTATGGAACATCCAGAATGGACACAATCTTCACAAACTGGAGGCTATAGCTGAAGCAGAAGTCACAGGGGTCATCTGTTTCCAGGACAACAAACTCCTGACTGTGGGATGGAGTCGAAAGCTAGCCCTTTACAGCATCACAGACCCTGGGGTGAGAGAGTGTACTTGTATACAGCACAGATTTTCAAAATTGTCAATTCGTTAACGTTAAGGTAATGTTAATGTTAAGTTAAATTTACAGTTTTGAAATTTTACATTGTCTTGGAAGTGGCAAATGTTTATGAAGCAGAAAATAATGTTTAGCAAGAACAAACACATCAACAGTATTTCATATCAAAGCATGACTGGAAAACAAGCAGTACTCACACTCCTCTCTGGTTTACCAAATATGTGTTCTGGTTTGTTGAAGTGGACAGATTTATTAAAAACATTGACATTCTCTCCATCTAAATGTTTGATGTGCAAAACCAGGCTACACAGGGAAACGTCTCTGTTCTGTGGTCTTTCAGAAGACCTATGTGCATGCAGACCTGTCCTGGAAGGGAGGCCAGGTACACTCTGATGATATCTTGGCTGTGGACTACTGTCCTTCTCTGGGGCTGCTTGCCACAGCCAGCTTCGATGGAGAGCTTATCGTCTGGACCCTGGATACACAGAGATCCTTTGTCTACCTCCGCAGGGCACCACACACAGCGTGAGTGTGGCACAAGACAACCAAGATCACTGCAGAACAGCTACAGCATTCAACACTTACAGGGATCAGACTCCTGCAGTACAAATACTCTGTTGCTCTACAGTTTCACATTACATTCTTAAATTCAAACAGATTTTTTCTTTGCTCCGCAGACTTTATCTAATTGTGTCACTCTAGAATCTAGAAGTTTACATTGCTAATAATATAAATTGCAATCCTGAAATATATTTGAAGTACATTTTAAAAATGTTACAGTGAATTCAGTGATAAATGTTAAAAGGGATGTACAAACACACAATGGAATTTGTACCAGGATACTGTGGATAATGCGAATCAATGAGATTTTTAAAAGAACAAATATTCAGATCCTTAGTTTAAATGTCTCATCCAAAGCACATCACCTCCTACAACACATTAGCTCTTATTAGGGCTTTGCTTTTGTTGGAAATTCTGGTCATGAGGGGTGATTGTCACCTACTAGTACACCAACACCACTTGCAGCAGCTTAGTTTTCCACACAGGGCTCCCATTCCATTACTGAGCAGGCTCTGCCCCACAACCTATTTATCTTGTGCAGAGACAGCCCTGGCATGACTGACAACACCTCAGATGAGCCCACCAGCAAAACGACGCAGCCCAGACCCAACTCCCGACACCGAAGAGCTCAAGCCTGGGACGAGGGGTAAAGTAAAGAGTTAGAAATTGAAATCAGAAAGAAGCCCACTTATGACTAAAACTAAGAGACACAGCTTGCACAAAACGTCATGGGGGTCTCTCTTGTGTCCTTTACACATTGGCAAGACAATGCCACTAAACTGGACTAATTCAACTTTGTGTTGTACTGAAAAAATAATGAAAGTGGAGCAGTAACCCATCTGCTACTATAGGCTGAACCCCCAAAATACAAAGCCTGCTAAGTGTTCTGGAAAATAAATACTGAATTGATGGCAGAAGCAGGTAAAGATACAGCACCTTGTTCACTTTCTCAGCCTCCCATACTTTCCATTTTCATGTGATTCTCTGCTGTCAGGGTCCAGCCTCCAGTGGATAAGCTGTTGTTTCTGAAGTTCCGTGCCGAGGACAGGAAGTGCAGAAATGGGCCGCTCCTCATCAGCTCAGAGGCGGGCTTCCTCTGTTGGTGGAGTGTGATGGGATCACCTCGTAAACACGGTAACTCAAGGAGAAGCTGCACACTGAACACTGCAGAGTCAACACCAAAGTGAATGCCAAATACACTGAGCTCTACACGGGTGAAGATGTGGAGCCCATGAATAAACTGACTGGTCAACATGTGGTATCAAAGAGGTCAATGAAAAACAACAGGAGATTAGTCCTATTTTTGATAAAAGAGGCAGGGAGTGATACAAATGTCACTGCCGAATTTCTGCAATGATTGGTTTGGCCTCTTTTAAAGTTAAATTTAACAAGTTCTGAAATCGCCCCTATCTCACCTGTTATCCCCCACTTTATAAAACAGAAGAAAATCTTTTCAAATTTTAAGTTTCTGCTTTCATCTGATTCAGTCAATCAAAATGCATCTTAAACAGATTATCACTGATGGCACTATGATATCCTATTGCAGGGCAGTTCTATGCCCCAAAGAGAACAGATGAGTCTGTTCTGGGGTTGTGTACAGACCAGGAGAACATGCTCCTCATGTCTGGGGACACTGCAGGCTTCATACAGGTGTGGGACATCTCTGAGTTCGGGCTACAGCCTGGCGATAAGGTGAGAATGCTCACAAGTCATTACATATAGTAAAAGAAGTAAAAACAACATTTAGTCCTCTCAATTTACTTCCTGTCTGTACGTATTGCACTGTCCCATGTGGGCTGAAGAATAACAGTGTACAACAGAATGGGTTGGTCAACTACATAAGACTGAAGAGCTTATGATTTTACCTAAGACATAATGTACATCACACACATATACCTCCTCAAGGACACTGAATTATACTAATTGGTTTTACACAGTAAGATCAACTTCTGTAATGTGTGTGCATTTGTAAATAAATGCTTACAGGTTTGCAGCTCATGCAATGAGGTAAACTGCTTTTATAATTATTACATTTTAAGAGTCTTTAATTTTTGAGTTTATCTACTACCATTATTACACAAAACTCCACAGGAAAGATGAAAGTGGTACCTTCCTACACAATATTTACTGTATTTCCCCTAAGCATGCCTCTGCAAATCTTAGTAGCAAAAAAAGTATACTGTACCTCAAGCCCCTGTCATAAAACAACCCTGACCTGTTCCCACCAGGCAGTCAATGGCTGCCCTCCCCTGCTGTACTGCTGGAGAGCCCATGACAGCACAGTGGTCAGCATGGAGCTGCTGCTCTTTGGCTCCCAGCTCTTCCTGGTCAGTGCCTCCTCAGACCAGACTGCCCGGCTGTGGTCCTGCAATGGGTGTTACGTGGGCACATTTGGACAGAAGAAGAAATGGAACCTGAAAAACCCCTCTACATATCAGCACCCCAGGTACCTGGACTATAGCACAGTCACTTTCCCTGCCATCTCACCTGCTGCTTAAACAGTTATTTAACTACATTACATCTACTCTAAACCCCAGTGGGTGTAGACCTCAGTGGAAAAGATTGTGAGTACCTGCAGGCATTAATCCACTTATATAGACAGTAAATTATTGTGCTAGAAAAACAAATACAAACAAAAATACTACAAACACACAGTAGTATTTGAGTCCTAATCATGTTCAGCCACACTGAACAACACATGCTCTTGAAATTTCATTTGTAACTACAAATAAGAAAAAAAATGCAACTTTTATCTCTTGTAGGTAATTGATAAAGAGTTAATGAAATTCGGAGACTAGTGTGAAAATAAAAAACTTATTTGAATGACTCATGAGATAATGGACCACTAATCCTTTAAACTCCCTGATCGAATCTTCGGGCGTGGTTTCAATCTTGGTAGCTCAGCTCTACATTGCATCACTGCAACTGCTGTGGGAATGTTCTGTCTGACATGAGTCAAAATGGGCAAAAAGCACAAAAACAACACAAAAACAGATCTAACCCCAAACAATGGGAGTGACAGACAGCAGAGCTTTCGTGATAACTGCCAAAACAGAAAAAAAAAACCCTGTCACTGCAGCCAGACGACTCAAACAAATACACTTGTAGAGTACTGTAAGTGTTGTGATGGTCTAGCAATAATTACAGTTAATTGGAACCAGATGGGGGAGCAGAGGCTGTCAGTAGGTGTGGATGGAGAAAGTTACCCATTGTAACTGGCCTTGTTATTAATGTGGTATAATGTTCCAGTTTTTTCCTGCAATTCTGTGGCTTGTCTGATAGGAGTAAAAGCACAACTGCTGGTACCTGCGGTCCACATAAAAACTTAATATTTCAACCGCACACACCCACGGGTGGCCCAGATAATCAGTCCACACTGCCTGAGAGGTACAGTGATTGCCAGCATGTGGGCACTGACCACAGCAGGAAAACAGCTGTGCCCCTCAGGGACAAAAGTTCCTGGTTATGGCAGCCTACAGTATGGTGCAATAAAGTGAAGAAATGAAATAACATAGCTGTACCTGTACTCCACAAAGTGCAGTATCAAAGACTTCTACCCCTCAATCAACAGCACTCACACCAGGTGATAAATAAACCCCCAGAATTGTAAGCAGAGTACTTTTTTGGCCGAGAAAGGAATGGTTAGTCTCCCTCATGACTCAACATGTATGCTTGATCAAAATACAGGTTGAGCCCCAGTGTCCAGAGGTTATTGGTCCAAGTCTGGGTTATGTCAGCAAGTGACTATGATGAGGATTTCCGCAGTGGTTCTGCACAAGTGGTTGAGAGGGGTTAGTCTGCTAGGGCTCTCTTGGTTTTCTGGCAAAGACCTGCTGGGTACCTTCATCCTTGCAGTGACTGAGAAATGCACTGATACTTTCAGGTATTGTGGAACTTGCAATGACTGCAAAGCATCAAACGGGTTTGTAGGTGGGCCCGATCAAGCAGCATATCTGTGTGCCACAATGCCATCTAAGAGTTACAGGAGCAGCAGTCACAAATCTGAGTTGTATACAACTTGTGATCCAGAATGGATTGAATTGGTAGAAAAATAAAAGTGATTGTCAAATTCTTACAGTATGTATAAGAACAAAAAAGAAGGCAGGATCACCTCATTTTATTTTACTAGCTTCTAGAATATAGGTCATCAGGATTACCCAGGAATATTGGAGTATGGGATTGGAGGGCACCCTCATGATCTTCAGTCCTTCTCTGTGAGAAGATGGAAGATGAAAAAGGTCCTTGTTGGGTAGAAAAGACAGGGAAAAACATAACTGAAAGCTGTATCAAAATTAAATAGTTGGTCAACATTTGGGGCTTTTCTTTAATGGTTATTTTTCTCATCGCTGCTACTGTACGTCTTGCAGAGACCCCTGGAGAGATACCAGGGAAATAGAGAAAGAGGAGGAAGAAGAGGAGAAGACTGGTGTTAGACAGCAGTCTGTCAGTGGCCTGTCTCTGAGTAAAGAGCAAAGATTGATTCAGGACGAGGCATCAGGCCAGAGTGAGGAGACAAGCTGGAAGGGTGGAGCCCAGCAAGAGGAAGACTCTGAACATTGTGCAGGCACAGTAAAACAGATCTGACAAATGTGTTTTTTTTCCACCTTCCTTACTAACACTCTACCTTTCTACATCTCTCTGTGTATCTCTCTGGGCTATATTGCCAAATTATTTTTGTTATTCCATGCCTTGCTCTTGACAAAGGGAATTTTTGAAGTTTTAGTATTTGGTCAAAGGTTAAACTGATCACAAAAAAAAATTAAACACAGGACTGTTTACTGAAGAGGCTCTGACAACCTTACATTAACGCCAGCTCTTCCCAACCATGACATGAATATCCTGTCACAAACCTATTTACATATACAGTATAAGGAGTAATACTTTGTTAAAAAAATCAAAACTTAGGTTTAAATCTTTGTTCACATTTACTTATGTCAGGATCATACAAACAGTGTGAAGAGAGCATTAGGAAGAATCTTACAATCTGAAAAAATGTCAACAGTACACATAACAACATTTCTTAGAAATACGCAGCTTTGGAAAAATACAGATCAAAAAAGGAAGAGCTGAAAGTATTTTGACTGGGCTCCGTTGAAACATCGGGAAAAAGATGTTGACAGCTCAGAGAACCATTTCCTATTGGGCATCCCACAGGGTCCAGCTGCAACAGTAAGGCAATCCAAGATATGGAATTAATAAAACCATCGGAGCAGCTCAAAAACCGGCAATATTGTTCTTGGAAAGCTTTTGCTCAATCTTTTACTCAGAGTTCAAGATTTTTTTTTTTAATTTAACATCTGTGTGTAATAGAAACTGCAGCAAAGGGGTTGTGAAGGATGTGAAAAACAGAACCTGTCAAAATATTACTGCCAGCCACAATCTGCGTGACAGCTGCAGAGAAAACTGGGACCCCTCCCTCCTGGCCAGTCAGGTCCCTTCGGTCGCTCAGAAGCCTGGCCTTTTATAAACAGTCCCACATTCACGGGAAACACAACCGCAAATGTCTTCAATAGCATAGTGCTCATTTACCATTACAATCAACCACACTAACAACTCATTTGGTTTCAGTAAGATGCTGAAGTTGGGGCTCGAGGCAGCATGTGCAATTTTAAATGCGTCACAGTGACAGGGTGGGGAAACTTCTGTCCTTAATGAACCTCATCACTGATACAGACTAACCAAGCATACTCTATCTACTTTAGGCTTGTTGTGTGTTACACATTTCCTGCACATCCAGGTGTAGATTACTTTTACACTATGAAAAGGAAATGGGCCTAACAGACACTCATTGATTTTTTTGTTCATTCATTGGAAAAAACACTATATTCTAAACCAATTTGACAAATGAAAAAGAACGATAAGCTATAAGGAGTAAGTTATAATTAACTGATAACTATAGATGAATATAAATAATACAGCTATCAAGAGAGGTTTTCACTAGGCTGAATATTAGCCATCAATTTTAAATTCTGTCACTCCTTCAACTGCGTGTGATGTTCTGTAATGGCCTCAGGTGAAAAGCAAATTAAAGTCCCCCCCACCCCCATCAGACAGACACGGGTTTGTAGGGGAACTTCCTGTGCTGTTTCCTGGTTCTTTGGTCTGCCAAAAAAAGCTATTGGTGGGAGCCGAGACAGTCCTGGAAGGAGAGTGGCAGGTTAGGAAAGCAACTTGGAGAAAAACTGTGAAACGACATTCGTGGCAGAGAGATGAAATTAGCAGGGTGTGCACTACTGCTTCTTAATGTCTAGACACAGTTTGGAGTGAATTAGGTGTCTGGGTTCATGGCTCAGATTACCTCTTAGAACTGGGTGATGTGTGTCATTTTTAAACAGATAATCCTAGTCAGCCCCAACTGCAGGATGTTTACTTCAGAGTTGCAAAACCCTGTGTTAAAATGTCTAACGAGGCAGCTCAGCAAAAAATATGGGGGAGGTTTATGAGGTTTCTTTTTTGTCTTACTGGCAAAGCTCAGGACACAGTAAAGCCTACTCAGATTAGATTAAGCAATGACAAAAAAGTTTGCAAAACATTTTTTTTCGAGTAGCTTTATCTATACGATATTCACCATTCTTTAATTCATTGATTAGTGAATGCAGTGTCCATGAAGTTGCTAAATTGGGTGACATAGGAACACAATTCTATATTTCTATGGTAAGCTAAGGTTTGTGTTACAATTTCCAGGCTTCACACAGTCTTTCATTTCTTCACTGGACTCCAGGGAGGCAGAGAGCCCAGCCTCCGGCCTCTTGGACAATCCTGCCAAGGCACCACACACCAAGGTGAGAATATACCCTGGTTCCACCTAAAATGCTGTTAGCACAGTTTGTGCCCTAAAGCATAAACCCCAAATTGCAGTGTGGTACAGTTGCTTTAATAGTCTTTAACCCAGGGTCAGTTCAGTGCAGAGGTGACTCCCAGGTTCCTGCAAGCCTGGAACGATGTCAGTGAGAGATGTGATGCTCTTCTGATTGGCCTGATAGACGCTAGTAATTCCAAATGTGATTCTAGCGTCATCAATGAAATGCCTCACAATTTTAGCCCGACACAAAGTGAGATACTATATGTAATTTTCAAAATACATTTTTTAAAAAGAGTATTCAACGAACATTCGGCAGGGATGACAACAACCAAGGTCTCTTTCATCTCAGCTGCCCTAACTGGTAATCATCCTTGACATCATTTCCCAAAGGCTATAAATACCTTGAGTAAACCTCTCTTCCTCAAATTTGTCTTATGCATCCCTCCTCCACCCAGCTACATTTGCATCTCCCCTTTAGTCAGTTTCTCTATCATGTTTGGGAGTTCTAATTTCCTCGTCTTACAGCCAGCATTGGCCCTCAACCAAGTGGGTTAAGCCAAAACTTCCCATGCCTAACCACTCAATAAATATCGTGTGGTTAGGCATGGTTTCGTTGTTCCTTTTAAAGGTAAAAATGGATCAAATAAATCAAATAAAGAGTGGAATACAGTTATTACTTAAAGAGTCATTGCTCTTTATTGAGTACTAACATATGATAATGTACTTATTTTTAAATCTGCAACACATTTTCCACAACATCATGAAATCATCATAAAAATGTGTTCTGACATGTTAATGAGGGATGTAAAATATTGAAATTTTAATGAAATCTTACGTTTCTACACTGTATCATACATTGTACAAGCTAAGGGCTTTATCATACTTTTAAAAAGGCTTAAATTATGGTAAATTGGTAGTAGTTATTATATTCAATAAATAGTAGTAATATTGAATGGAAGAAGCTTCAAGGTGGAATGAGTGCTATTTCAGTCCTGATTGATTCATATCTTGAGAACTGGGCCAGAGTCTCAGGCCTTCTGCTGTCACTTTTCCCAGAGTGCTCTGGGAGTGCAGGTTGAACAGGGTCTTCTGAGGAAGACAGTGGCTCGACTTGAGCGTCGCCTGGCATTCGGAGACATTGACTCCAGGAAGCTCGCCCGCGTTGGGAGTGTCTGCACGCCCTTCCAAGCTCTGGCTACTCCAGTGAGTCCCACGAACGAACCTTTGATCTCTTTTCCTCTTGATCTGTTCACAAATCCAGTTTCCTCTGTGCAACCCTGTCAATAACAATGACCATAAAGACTGCGGAGGAGGAGGTGTAGCATTGCTCTGTGCTCTTTCACACACAGCAAATAACTGATGGATTGAGAACCAGTGTAAAAAGAAATGCACTAATTTAGTGGACTGTCAGGGCCATCTTAGAGATTATAATAGTCATCCATAAGTATACTGTAAGTCCATGTTGTTGTTTAGCAATAGCTTTATGCAGTTAGAGAACTAGCTGGTTGTCTATCTGTTGCTGTAGCTCCATACACAAAAGGTTTATTTGTTCAGTGCTCTGATAAGAAATGGCTAGATAAGACTGTCAGATTTATAGGTTACTACATGAGCAAGAGGGAGCAAAATGCGTCTTTTTTACTGCCTCTGTTGTACTTATGCAAGTCAAGGTCTGGTATATTAGATGTACATCTAGGGCAAATCTTGGTCTCACTGGCAGAGAAAGAGAGAGTGGAAAAACAGATAAAAGATTTATTCTCTAGGCTGTGAGCAAAGAGGAATGAATGTGACAAATTTCTGATCCATTTTCTCAGCTCTTCTTCAGCCTTTGCTTGCGTCTGCAAGCACTGCTGTCAGCTATAAGACCACCACCGAAGTCTTGCAATAAAATCCAATCGGGCATTGCTGTGGCGTAATATAATAAAATAGAATAATTACATGTGTCAAACCTAGAACAGAAATGCACAAACAGAAATTAAAATGTATTTTGAAATCTTTCCTGTTGACATGTCTCTGATTTTGGAACGTTAAGGCTGTTGGGAAGAACTTTGCCCAGATCTGAAATCCTGCCGCGTTTAAAAGAGAATTGAGCAAAGAAAGCACAGCCTCCTGAGAATACATGGACATGCTGTATAGGGGGTCAACACACAATAATTCCCCCCTTGCTCTCTTTCTTCCATTAGGAATGCCAGGAGCTGCAGCTGCCCTGTGATTTACCCATGAGCCCTTGGATGCTGAGCAAAGGGCTGAAGTGTGTAAATGAGGCTGATCTGAAGTCTCTGCCACTGACAAGTCGTAGCTCGGATAATGACCAATGTGAAGACCCGGACAGAACCATTGTCAGGAGCAGGCTGCCTCTGGACTAAAGAAAGCTAAGGTCTTGAGCCACTCCACCACCCTCTTCCTTATGTACACACCTCAGCAGCTGGCTCAAGGCAGAGTGAACCACTTCAATGGCAGACAATCCACCACAGAAAACCTGTATGAACTCTGAGAACCGCTGTGTCTTTCATCATATGACAGCTGTGGATTAAAAAAAAAAAACTCTTTTGTATTTTATTGACTGAGGTTCCTCAGCAGTATATTCAGTTTCAAATCTGTTGTCATGAAATTCCTCAGGGACTCTATTTTTGGAACTCTCTTAAGAGTTGCCATGTTTGAAGAGTCAAACACTACTCACATTTGGTAAGAAAAATCACATTACTGTAGAACAGTTGATTGCCGAAAACAAACTGTACAATGTATTCCAATACTGGTGCCCCTCAAATGCAAATGTACAATTCAATTAAATTTAGGATAGAAGATTTGTGAAATGAATACCAAAGTTGCTTCTTTATATATAATTTATATTATTTATATAAACCTAGCAATATCCTTACTTTTCATATGCAGAAGATCTGAAACATTCACAGATACTTTCTTGTCTTATTATTTTATGTCTTTATGGAAGATCAAGTGAGCTCAGACAGAATTATTAATGACAAAGTCGTCATTCAGAATCTCACAAACATGGTGGCAGTCTGAAATTTGTGTCACATCTGTGAGATTATACGGTAATTTAAAATTTAAGTACAAGGTTCTTATAAAAGTTAGTTGACCCACTTCAAACAACTGTTTTGTGAAAACTATGCACTGCAGCGCAAAGACATCTGGTACGCAAATAGTTTTCCTCCCCATGATCCAACTATTGACAATGACTGTGGACCTGAACTCACTTTTACAGTAGTGTACCATGTCCTTCCATTCACATAAGCCATCATACACAGTGTTCAGACTGAGCTGATGTAGTTCCCTTGGATTTGTGTTGTAGTTGTCCATTTCAACAAATTCTCCATGGTTCCATTTGTCTGTGATCCACATATTAGTCCTCCAAAGTGCTGATTTTTAACAATACTGTTTGTTGTATTAGGTCAACTTATAAACCAGCTCTAATACTGGCACAATCCCAATCAATCCAGTAATGGTCTTGACCACCTTGTTAGTGAAGGTGGTATGTAGGGTACCTGACTGGGGTAAAATGAGACAGGTGTTGAGGACCCAGAAGGCTCAATGGAGATTTAAAATGTGTTCTACCCACAAGATCAACTACTACTGCCGGCATGGGCTCCTTATGTGGTCTTGCACAGAACCAAAGCCAGTCTGACTTTCCTGAACTTGCTCCCCAGCGTCTATTTAAAGACGGAAGTGGCTGGAACCGAGCAAGACTGAAACGGAATATACAGCCTGCCCACCCACGCTGCAAGATTCCACATGTGAGAGAAATCACATTCTACACTGCTGATAAAAAAACATTACGGTTATGATTACAAATGCACTGCAGAAATATAGTTCACAGAACGCTAATATGTTGTTTACAAGCTTATGCCTGTTTGGTGCTGTGCTTGTAACATATAATTTCATAATGTACAATTTCAAATGCAGAATGTGTTTCTTTCAATGACGCAGTAACAGGTGCCAAACAGTAGTCATTTACTATAAGATTATTATATTTTCTATGCCTTTCTTAGTAACACACTTGAACAAAAATTCTTGTCTAGTTGTGACAGGTCTTTTAGCAACACTTGAAAAGAGAAAATGTGATTTATTACTCAACACCGGGTGCAGCAGATGGGGATTTTCTAGTTCAATAGAGCTCTACTAAATTGCACATAAATAAGCAGTTCACCCAACAGCTCCTGATATTGTACATCATATCCAAATCTTAATTAAAAGTTACAGCAAAATGCATCTGCTGACCAAAATATTAGGAGGTCTCAGTCCAACAAATAGACACTCTTAATAGCAGGTGACCCATGGCTGGTGTGAAGAACATTATACAGACCTGCACCAAAATGCATATTTAAGTACATTGCAGTATCTTAAACCACTTAAGATATCTTAAGATACTGTGTATACGCAGTATCTTAAACCTCTCTCTCATATGGATCTCTCTTCAGCTTCTTCTTTCTGAGTGGATGTTATTTCTAATCCCCCAAAATACACAGGCGTTTTTGGTGGAAAAAGCCAAGATGAAATATGTTGTGCTGGCTTCATCCCAGTTTAATTTTTTTACTGCCAGCACCTCTGACGATGAATATTTTTGGCTTTTTATATCTAGGGCTGTAGTTTAAAAGAATGTTGGGTTGCTTTCCACTCTTGGAATACATACATATGATTCAGTTTTCAGATGCCTTTGCTGCAAAACCATTTTAGAAGGTGAAATGTCTCCCCTAGTCCCCCCAGGACATGACAAAACCCTCCTGACCAGGTCTCGCTCTGTTCTTTTTTAAGCTGTTTCTTATGACAGCACTGCACAGGCACACTGTCCTCAATCCACCTATCATGCCCAGGCCACGCTGACTGAATAATCAGTCTAAAAACATCGATCACCATTGATCAAAAGCAAGAATCACCAGTTCACCAGTTCTTCAGAATCACCAGTTCATTTTTTAAAACTCCTCCCCCCCATTCAGAATCACAATTAAACAAAAATTCTGTCTTATTTTCTTTGCTGCTTTTTGCCTTTTCCAAGGTACTGTACAACCAATGTATAGTAAAAAGCAATGAATCGAGCTAATTAAGACACAAAGCATCAGACTGTTCTGTTTCAGTTTTTGCACTAGAAAAATATGAAATGGTAGCACTTCTTTCCATGAGAACATTGTCTGTAAATACACACAAAAAAGCATGATCTAAGGGAATCTCTGTCTCCACCCAGCCTCATGAAACAGATGTTTAGCCACACAGCAAAAATGATCGTGCTCTTAAAATCGATAGTAATCTTGCAATCACCATCAAGAACAAGCAATAAGGAATCAGCTCAGCTATACTACTAAACTCCTCACATAAAGGGGTAGTAATGAAGTCTTTGCATGTTCTCTTCAGTTGTGCCATCTGTGATTTATCACGAGATCCTCAGCCACTACAGCATATTTAGCATTGACTGGAGGAATGACGCAGCTTTCACCAGCAACACTTTCAGGCTCACTGGCAACTTTCGGGGGTTCCTATTGATTCAGGCTGAAACCTGGCCTCACCCTGTAGTCGGAAGAACTTTTACTGAGTGAGCCACTGGAGAACCCCAATAGATTCATCCAAAACAAAAACAAAAATTAGTTAATGAACTGATACGAGAGTGGGCAACATCATTCAAAGCAGTGCTTCTCTAAATAAAAATAGCCTATACTGCAAAGTGGGAAAGGACAAGAAAAAAAAAACCAGGAAGTCACAAAAAACCACAGCTGAAGCTGCCCTCAAGAGCTGGAGTGAGAACAAGGCATGTGCCCCCTTTTAAAAAAAATCCTTTTTAAATCATTTCTCATTTACAAGGATGACCAGGAGACTGCATTTATCTTGCAAGGCATTTACTGGAGCAATTGGAATGTACAGTATCTTGTTTAAAGGTACATTACAAGAATCTCAGGTAATGCCCAGTTAGTTAATGTTAGAGTCAGATAATTTAATTGGGGGGTCCTCTAAGTAAAATCCTTTTAGCTTAAACACTAAAAAAAATGGCCTCCTATCTAACATCAAGTCCAGATGTCCATCCATTATGAGTCACTTATCCTGATCAGGGTCTTGGAAACCAAAAGCATCAAATGCAGGATGGGCTTAAAAGCAGATGGCTGCACCACCTCTGGACCTCAGGATTACAGAGTAGTGGACAGTTTAGAACAGCCTGTCACACCTAGCCAGTGTATCACTGGGAGCTGCGAGGAAGAACTTCGAAGAAAGCCCATGTGAACTCAGACTCTACACATAAATGATTATTTTTTTTCTGGCACCATATGTGTAGTAGAAGGTGAAAAAGCCCCCTCAGGATCTTGGATAGTGTGGAAATGTCCCCTATAATTCGACACAACCCTTGGATGTAGCAGAGTCTTGAAGCTGTCTTGGGAGTGATGTTTAGATTAGTGGCTGTGATCAAATCCCTGAAGGGGCAGAGGAGCACCTGTCAAACAAACTTTATGTTTGTTTGGATAAAGTCCAGTCAGGAAAATGGCTGACTGGAATGTGTGGCCTGGGAAGCCAGGAGCTGTGAGGCTGACTGGAAGCCTAGAGAATAAAGGCAGACAGGGCAGCCTGCTGCAGTGTAGCTGACAGGACAGGAATGGCGCTAACTTCAGGAGATTCTGGAAGTCGAAATAAAAGTGGCATTTCGGAGAATCAGAGTCGCATAAAGACAGGTGCATGAAGCAGGCAGGGATTGGCACTGTTCCAGGTAGCTCAATGTCAGAGCACTGTATCAGTGGAGTTTTTTGGCTTAAATGTAGTGATTAATTAGATCAATGACTAGATGATTGGGTCCCTGATTGAAAGACAAGGGATGTGCAGACAGACAGCCTGACCTAGTCCTCAGGGGCTGGGCTGGAATGTGAGTGCTCATGGGAATGTTGAAGTTACCCATGGCAACTGCAGGCAGTGGGCAGCTCCCAGCCCAGGAGTGACACCACGTTGATGGACATCTAAAAGTGAAATGAGAGATCCATCAATGTGTCAGTGCCATAAAGCAGTGACAAAAATGTCACACTAGACTTTTGTATGCTGCTTTGGTTTTGTGTGCAGCAAATGTCTTGGTGAGACCCTGTAGTCTGTGTAATTTTCCTCTGTGTGTGTGCCATTCTGAGAGCCTGAAAATAAGTGGCCAAACTGGAATCTATTTTGCATAAAGTGTTAGCCTCTGACCTCATAAGAAACCTTCGAAGAAGAATAAAGTCCCAGGCACTTGTCATCAGCTTTGACAATGAAACTATTCAGTGAAAATAGACTCCTAATAACCATAAAACATTCCACACTGCAAAGACTTGCCACAGCTCTCACGATCAGCACTTGATAATCAGAGGTCTACCCAAACTGCACACCTGGCAATTATGAATTATTCTTTGATCTATGACTGGGAAATCATTGCATCATATAAAGGAATTTCCTTCTGCAGCAGAAGATAAACATTTGTATTTCATTTAAAAAAATACAATAAGGTACAAAATATTTACTAGCATATTTAATGCTTTCAAAGTGCAGTAAAATATGTAGCGATATATGAATTATCTACTTGAAATTGTTTTGTGTTAATGGATTAACGTTTAACAGAAAGTGCTATGAATTGTAAAAAGGTCATGATCTTTTCTAATTTGAATATTTACAAATCATGCTTCTTTTCTTATTACTGTTACTTACTGTACTTGTTTTCAGTGCTATAGTACTTTAAGCACCTTGGGGCAACCTTGCTGTAAAAGGCGCTATATAAAAATAAATTGAATTCAATTGAAAATGTAATACTATGTTATTCTACAATATATAGCTTAACCATCCCATTCAATACCTTCATTATTCTTAACTGTCCCAATACATACAGTAACATTTGACTAGGTTAAGGCATAGAATTAATGTCACTAAGAAATGATATGCTGAAGATCAATTGTATTCTTTTTTTCAAGAAGAATAACACCAGGAACAATGACAACATAAGATCCACCTCTGTACATGTTCTTGCTTGACACTCCCAAGATGACAAATGGCATTCCAAACTTAGAAGTGTGTTTTGTGCCTCTCAGTTGCCAAAAACGAACATTTGTACAGCGCATACACTTCTGAGGAAGCTAAAGAGGGAAAAAAATGAGTAGAAAGGAAAGAATAGAAGGTGCTAATCTAAACCAGAGGCAATGCTGGATCTCACAAACACGCTGAAAAAACAAAGAAGAAAAACTTTGCCCTCATCGCTGGAGATCCTGGTTTGCTCATTTCCCTGTTTGCTTGCAATCCACCAGCCCTTTGATTTCGCCTAGTTCCTCCTGCCGTCTCTCTGACTGGCTCGCAGTGCGAACGGGGGCTGAGTCTACAGGGAAGTGGGAAGGTGCAGCTGGAATGTTGCCTAGGAGCTGCGAAATGCTGCTGCTGCTGCTGCTGTCTCAGTACAGTCTGGCAGGACAGAAGCGCTGGATGCCAGATCAGGAATGCTAGCAGGGGGAAGCCAGAGAGTCTGCAGAGAGCCGAACACACCACGATCATGTGGATGAGAAGAGATAGGCTGCTGGTGTCTGCCATCCTCACTACCATTCTCACTGCCGACATTTACTTTGTCCTTCTGCCCAAACTGCGGGAGAAGTACTTTGGGAATGAATGCACTTGTCGGGATTCCCCGGGCGGCAGCACTGGCGACAAGCTCACGGGTCACTGGCACAACACTTCCATGACTGCCAGAAGTCCTCCACAGGGATCAGATGGGGTGCCAACTTCCCCCGAGTCTCAGACGGTGAGATCGGGATCCAAACTGGAGCAGCTTTTCACCCACCCATTATACAACATCCGCACTCCTCGCCTAGGGCCAGACGAAACCCTGCTCCAGCCACAGGAATCGATGAGCTACTACAAGAGGAAAGTGTCCCGATGGAACAGGTACAGGGCCATTCTCACCCTCTTAAAACAACCTCATTCTAATCTCCAGGGAGAATCTTTAAACAATACATTCCACAGGTCGCAGCTCTTCCAAAGCAGGTGAAACAAGTAACGCTTTAAGCATGAAGGGTGAGTGCACAGTAATGGATGTTTGATCAAGAAAATAAAAATACCTTTTTAGACCCTTTTCTCCAAACTTTAGTCCATGTTCAAACAGTACTGATAAAAGCAGTAGCACAGCTAAAGATAAATATTAACTCTTTGCTTTTCTGGAAGGTGAATCATTCTTGGGTTCATAATTCTCTATTTGGGCAATACAATTACACTTCCTGTATTAATGTCTACCCAAAGCTGGAAGCACAAAAATACTGTCAGTGGAATATGCATACATATACGGCACAGTGGTACAGTAGGTACAGCAAGGGAGAGGGAGCAGGAAAGAACTGGTATAACTGGTGTAACAGATAACATGACTCTTAACAAAAGAGCAGTACATCAGGATCCGGCTTTTCTTTGCTGCAGGATTTCATTTAGACAATACTGTAGAAATCTAATATATGTACCACGGATGTGGAAGTAAAATCGGTCCTAGGTGTGAGTGTGTGCCCTGTGATGGACCGGTGTCCCATCCAGGGTGTACCCTGCCTTGTGCCTGTTGCTTAGCCGGATAGGCTCCAGCTCTCCTGTGACCCGGAATTGGATGGTGTACTGTAGTTAGAAAATGGATGGATGTGTGTAAAACTAAACCGTACCTAGAATAAAATATAGATTCATTGATAACGTTTATACATAGGTAGATTTATTAAAGTTCACCTTTCTTTGGTTGGTTCTTTCTCTGCACACAAAAGAACTGCAGTTTATGGGTTTTGAGCATTGATGGAGGAAGATGAGGCTGGCTGTGGATCTATAGGCCTACATCAGCACCAACGTCAGCAGGCCATAAGGATGCTTCAGGGGGCAGGACCCTCCTTCTGTATTCCACTCTTTTTGAATGATTTGCAGTAGTCCTGTAGCCTTTTTCTCCACTATCTGTACATCCTAAATCTAGCCAGTGGGTCTGCTTTTCCTCTCTCTGCTGAACAATATAACATAATCACGCATATCTCCCAGTTTACTGCTTTTCGCTCTGCTTATTTATCGGCGATGGTAGCTGAAATGTGATCTACTCCCTCTATCCTGGACACTATTCCTACTGTATACCCCCACACAAAGTTATCTTACCAGCTACTTATCTATTTGTTATTAGCCTCATCAACGAGTTTCCAAAATCTCATCCTGTGCCTGCAGGCTTGAAGTCTCCTGCTATCACACTGGTGTGAGATACAACTCGCCAGTCCAGCCAAGTGCTTAACAACCTCCACCATTTACCTTTTCCTAAAAAAAAAAACTGTCACAGGAGGTAGCAGCTCAATTATAATCTTATTGTGCACTTAATGAGCTCTTAAAAGGTCAGGGCACATTAGTGATACTAGCAGTCCCCTTCATTGGCATTGGTTTGGTTCTATTTGAAAGCCAGCAGCTAATTAGTTAATCATGGCTGATGTTCTTCACTTACTCAGGATGTTCCACAGGGTTCTGTGCTGGAACATCAGTATTTACATGATGCCCCCAGGTCATATTATTTGTTATCATTTGGGTATCGCTGCTATGCTGATGACTCTCATATCTAATTCCAAAACATCTATATACTCATACTGTATCTGTTTACCACCGCAACATTTGCTGATCTGTCTAACATTAAGATGAGGATGCAGCCAAGCTCTTAGTCTTAGGGTAAAGTGAAAGACCAAGGTTTTCCTCAAATACTCCCATCATCAGCATCACAGTATTGCTTTCTTTAATGTCGTTTTTGGCTGTGCTGAAATTTGAGGTGAATATTAGAAATGTCACAGGGACATCTTACATAATATTGTTCAGTTAAAGCCATGGTGTGACCATGAGCTATGCCTCGTCTTAATCGATTTTATTAAAGGTCTACTACTGTTATGAGTTGTTTACTCGGGTATACTATACCTAAAGTACAAAATAGGTTTCAGAATATGATCAGAATTCAACCATCTTTGTATTAATTTAAGTAGTCTGCATGAACACATGTCTCTCTTCTTCCATAAAATTAACGGGGTTCCAGGAAAACATGGAATTGCCTATCTAATTCTTTGGCATACGTGTAAGGTGCTAGATGGTTTAAAACAAGATGAAGGATTTACTTACCAGTCTGGAGGAGGCTCCACACAAAAGGTGCCTTACCATTCACTCAAAACCAATTTACAAAGTTACCCTTGGTTTCAGTAAGTCAATTCACTGCGCTTTTTCTTTCACTTTCTTTTTGCTTCTGTTTCATATGTTGTGTGCTATTGTACCATGCTTGGAGTTTCTCAAAAAGTACTAATAAATCAAATAAATACATTTACATGCTTTCTCATTGTGGTGAGGAGCCAATGAGGGCAGGGTCATTGACTCTCAGGAAGTGGCTCCTTCCTGGCACATGTTACACAGCTGTGATGTTGGTCACCAAGCAGGGACTCACTCATCTGGCCAGAATCCCAGCATTCCAGTTCAGAACAAGATACCATAAAGATTCATAATCTCTGCTCTCTGTAGTCTCTGCTATTTTTAAAGAAATGCAGCGTTATTCAGTTTGCTTGTCAATCTTGCTCTTGAAAAACAACAATAGGGGAAAAAAGGAACTGTAAAGACTGTAAAATTAAAAGCATGGGATTGTCCTGTTACAGGAAATCATTCTTTCAACTAACCTTGTTAGGTGATGTTCCAATGTTGCAGAGAAATGGGCTAAGAAAAGCTTCTCCTTGACTTTCTCTGTTCAACGCTATAAGGGTGTCCATTAAGTAGGCTAACTTACAACATCTGAGGGGAGAAGTCCGGGGCACTTTAGTCAAAATGGGACCCTGATTTCAACTCTGACTACTTTATATTGCTTTACTGTGCTCACAAGGGTGATGCAGCAATGTCACCATGCATGCCTTTGGCTCTCTGTATTTCACACACCCAGTATGCACAAGGAAACCAAACCCTGACCTGTGCTTTAGAATTACACAGCTTGCTGCACCATGAGAGCAGGAAAGGGAGGGAATTAGGTTGATTTCGCCTCTCCAGGGATCCTAAAAGTTTGTGTGATATAGAAAAACAGAGAAAAAACACGATCTTGGAAGGGAGCTAAAACCCATGTGATACATTTGAGGATCAGAAGACAAAACAAACTAGGTAGATCTTTAACACTTTCCCCATTTTAGGTTCATTCAGAAATGGTATCTGACGTTTTTTAATAACTGTGGGTTATTCATTCTGTACAAAGAAGGCATTATGACCACTCTGTCTCCTTTGAAAGAAACATAATGCCAAATTTTCTTCAGGTGTGGTACAGCAGATAGCAGATCTGGCAAATGGGATATATCCTGCACTTCAGACATCTCTTGACAGTCCTGTTAGAGTTTTTCTGCACTGTGTTAGGAGTTACTAGAACAAACACAAAAGGCAGAAGCATCAGTTTAACAATCACACACTCTCGGGATTTAAAATAGAGATTTAGAATGGGATTTTTAATATAGAGACGACCTACAAAACTACAGAATACGAAAACAGTATGTACAAACACATAATGAATTCACTTTGTGAATTGTCATATCAGGAATGAAATCCCCTCTCACAAAGTGCTATGATCAACCCCAAACTGAAAATATACTACAAAAGTACAGGAGTAACCCAACATTCAGAGTGGTACTTTTGGAATCACAGCACATGTATGGAAGACGCATGTGCAGTGTGCTGATTGCAGTTAAAATATGTCCCACTTACACAAGTCAAGTAAATTAAACCACAGACCTGGCTTCAGCAATAGTACAACACACAAGTAGTGGAATGCTTTTCCATTGTGAAGCAGGGAATCTGGATAAACATGTAAATTAGGACATGTTGTGCAATCTCTCAGTATTGTGAGAGGAGCCTGTTTTGTGACCTGTGGCAAAAATGTTTCTAATTGCCAGGGCAGCCACAAGGGACTGTAAAGCAGTATGGCTAGACTTCTTCCAAAACAAACATGCAACATTGTGCTCTTGCAAAGAGCAAAAACATGTTATCGAAAAACTGGAATTTTAATTTTGAACTTATTCCCTTCTACATTTGTCACATTGCTTCCCCTCTGCAGTACTTGAAGTTTGAAAATAGTGTTAATAAATAACTAGGGAGAAATGAGATATTTGGCCCTTCCAATTGAAAATATAGCTATGGTAATCCTGGAGTAGGTGAAATGCTTTCTGAGAAGTCAGAGCTGAGGGTTTAGAAGCTTAATCAGGAACATTGGTGATTTTAAGATTAGGATTGTATCCACAAGTGTTTGAAGTAAAATCACACAAGGTGATCGAATGAGAAAAACAAAACCGAATGACCTCAAATAAATTGCATGGAAAGTGAAAGGGGGACAGTTTGTCTCCAAACCCCATAAAAGAATAATGTTATGGTTAAACTGTGGAAGTTCTTGACCATGTCTTTGACCATACACAAATTCTAAAAAAGAGCTCATAAGCATTTCCCTATGTGTAGTCTCTGTGTAGAAAACATGTATTCTGTGAAAACATGTGAGAACTCTAGGGAAAGCACCTTTCTAAGTGTTTCAGTTTCTGTGTGGGCTCCCAATACATCGCCACTAAAAATACATCCCGTGCAAAAATGTATGTTTATCTTCAGTGGGTTTTTTTTAATTGATATAATTATCGCAATTGTGCTAAGGTACAGCATAAGCAAAACCCTTTAAAAATAACCTTAAGAAGAAGCTGCCAGTAACTGGTGTGTATGTGTGTGTGAAATCCATTGTGACCACACCGTGCTGTGGTTCTGACAGAGAGAGCTGTGCCGATTAGGACTGGCCATGAAGACAGGACTGCAGCAGGCCATGTCCTGTTTCGAGTGGGTACAACTAGTCATTTTGTGACTCACTGCATTGCACTTACTTGGAGGACATAATAAACGTGTTGCAGCATAGATGTAATTTTTGTAATCTGTCTGCGGTATTGCGTCCAGGTAATGTGCAATCAGACTGAACTCTTCCTACTCTTAATAGTATAGGGGGGAAAGATCACAGTAGATGTGAACAGTGCCAGTCTGCCCTGAGATCATCCCTGAGGCCAGCCTGTGGATTGCATTGCAAAATCCAGAAATCCAGAAATCTCAAACTAAACATGTCAAAAGATATTTTTGGGCTTAGTACAAATGACAACAGATTATTTTACAATCGTGTTTAACTGCAGACCTAAGAAATCCAAAAACAAATCTAGCCTTGTAATGGCAAAGAGGGAAAATGTATTGTGAAGTCTAAAGCTCAGAGTAGTTGTTTTTGAACACCACAAATGTCAAGAATGTACATTGAGGATGAATGGCTTTCAGAGCTTCAGAGTACAAGAAGCTAAATCAAGATGAAAGTATTGGGCACAAGTCAAAGTGTACCGCGGCCTTAAAAATTAGCACAGACTTGAGGACAAAACAATTCTATGCCAGGGCACATGAAAAAATCAGAGCAAATCAATGCTCTTCAAAGCATTACTAGTGTCCATTAGTCTTTCCTCATTTCACTGATTGTCATTTAGTTTAATCAAGCACTGAAACAACAGTAGTTGATGTAGCCACCGCATCTCTCATAAACTAGCATTCTTCAAATGCAGGTGCTCCAGGTGTTTATACAAATGGAGGAGGCCATTTGTCCCATTGAGTTTGTTTGGTTACTAACAGCCACTGTAATTGATCCAAGGATCTTGAATAGCCACGACTTGCAAAAAGTCAGGAGATCAATTTCAACAACATGACCGGATAGCTTGTTTCAAATGCCCACCACCCTTTGTTTTAAAAAATGGTTCCTGTGTTGAGTTTTTAATTCGTTTCCATTTACGTCCTATGATTTGTGTGCTCCTGCTGTTTCTGAAGTCTCTAGTGTCACAGGTCTTTGTCAAAATGAGATAACGTTTTGGTCCCTGACAGCATTGTCCCTTACACCGCCTGTGGAAATATTCTTGTGTTTCTCTTTCCTCAACAGACATCAGAAGTATTACAGTGCAGCGGCAGCAGCTATCAATATTTCCTTCCCCTCTAATACCGTGACCTTTGACCCTGAAGCCAGCTGGGTAAAGTTCCACCTGGGAATAAACCGCTATGCTCTGTACTCCCGTGACGACCCCAGTATTGATCAGCTGCTGCAAGACATGGGGAGCACCCCCATTATCAGCGCAGGTGAGAAAGTCCAGTCTGCCCTGCCGAAAACAGAGAGAAACAGACACTGAATCATCTTGGAACAAAGCAAGGTTAATTCACACTGAAAACAAATATCCCGGCTCCCAGCACAACTCCCAGGTCAAACCATATTGAATATTGATAGTCCCTCTTACAGCATTCTGCAGTTACTTCAGTCAGCTCTTTGTTTTAAACCATTAAACCATTTTGATTAATTTAAACTTCTCTTAAATGTTAGACACATTTTCCAGAATTTGGTATATTACCACTAATGTATCAGATACAGCAGTCAATCTAAGATTGCACATTTATGTGTATATTTTAGCATACTAAAGCATGCTTTCTTTTGGTAAAAATATGAAAATACATGTCTCTGAGGCAGCATGACAGATTTTCTTCACATGCCAGATTAAATTCTAAGTTTATGTGGGTACTTTGTAATACAAATACCCCTCTTTCAGCTTCCTGCAGGAGTCAGAGTTTGAGATTGTCGTCAGCAAGGTGATCTGACTGGTGTCCCATATCTAGACATATACACCAGTGTTCACCTACAGGTTACACTAGACTGTATTTCAAAAGAAGTGTACATGGTTAGTTTTCTATGGTGTCCAAAATAAACATGGTCCACATTAATAATGATCCCCTTTCCAAATAATTTTTTTCTTTCTCACACAGATTACACTCAAGATGAGAAAATTCTCAAAGGCATGTGTGACTGCTCTCAAGGTAAAAAGCCTTTGTGAGACATTAAGGTTTCCAGAGAAACTAATATCTTTTAGATTATCTAGATACTGTCTTCAAAAACATTCTTCAATTTTAAAGTAGAAATTGAAACCAAACCAATTCTTCAATTTTTAACTAGATTACAGATTGCATTTTTTTCATAAAAATAAGTTTTATTTAGATTTATAATTTTTTAGCAGAATTATTTTTCAGAACATGAACAACTTTCATTAGAAAGCTTGGACAACATCTAGAGTGCTGTTAGAATTTTTAAAGTATCCAGATACTAGGGAAATGTGAAACAATAGAAATACTACTGTTGTATACATTAATCAACTGTAAGCATTCCTGACGTTAAGTATGATCTAAAATCAAATATCCTTGGCATCTTCTGAATAAGATACTTAATATTATTTCTGAGTGGTGTTGTGGTTAGCATTATTTTCTCACAGTTCTGGGGGCCCTGGTTCAATACAGTAGGTTAATTGGCTTGTGGTAAAATTGGCTCTGGTGTGAGTGTGTTTGTCTGTACAGTATGTGCCCTGCAATGGACTGAAATGTGACTGTACATTGGGTAACAGCTGAGTGCCCACATGATTATAATGGCAGCTTTAAGATTTTATTTTCCCTCTCCGAAAATCTGGTCTTTAAATTCTGACCCTGATCAGTGTGAGCGTGTGAGAGGACAATTCCTCCTGCTTATGCAGGATTCTCCTTCACTGTCTTCCACACGAGAGAAAACCCTGCTGGCACTATCTCTCAAACTGCAGTCACGCACAAATGAATATGAGCTGAGCATGTGAAGGCATTCCAAGCCTGAGAAGTTTAGCTCCACTGCCAGTTTTCCTTAAATTAAAGTCCCTCTTCCAAGCCACAGTTATATCAAAGACTGATGAGTATTTTTGGGGATGTCTTTCACCCTTCAACCAAAGCTGAGATCCAATCTCACCAAGCAGTAATGTACATTTCAATGCATATTGGTACGTTGTTTTTTGCTTTTAAATCAAGTATGTAAACTATCAAGGCAATAAAGTGTTCAGACAACACCACAGCCCCAGGCCCCTATGTGGTAAGTAGCAGAAGCACGCAATATCTTTTGACAAAACCAAAAAAAGAGCAAACAAATGAAAATGCCAGTGAGTGAAGTGATTATCATTGTGAAGTTTAGACATGTCTGGTACAAGAATAGGATGAAAGAATGAATGTTCCATTAAATTGGCCGTATTTAGTGAAAAGCAAGTACAGTTTGTATTACATAATAATCTAGCGGCTAGCTGTCATACAGGTATCACCCTGCAACTCACAACTGAAAACTAAGGTTGCTGCTGCAAGCGGTGTTAGTGGGGCCAGCAGGGGGCGCTCACCCTGTGGTCTGTGTGGGTCCTAATGCCCCAGTATAGTGACAGGGACACTATACTGTAAAAGTGCTGTCCTCTCGATGGGACGTAGAACTGACTCTCTGTGGGCACTAAAAATCCTATGGCTTTTCTTGAAAAGAGTAGAGGTGTAACCCCGGCATCCTGGCCAAAGTTCCCATTGGCCCTTACCAATCATGGCTTCCTAATAAGCCCCATCAATGAACTGGCTTCGTTACTCTGTTCTCCTCCACACTGATAGCTGGTGTGTGGTGAGTGTTCTGGTGCACTATGGCTGCCGTCGGATCATCCAGGTGGATGCCGCACATTGCTGGTGGAGGAGGGGAGTCCCCATTACCTGTAAAGCGCTTTGAGTGGAGTGTCCAGAAAAGCATTATATAAGTGTTAGCAATTATTATTATTATTACTGTATATGAATGATTGTTGAGTACAGTATTATAAAGCAATGGCTAGAATTAAAAATAAAACATTGGAATTGTATTCTTTGATTAGTAACATAACGTTTTAAAAACAGGAAATACTGAAAGAGAGCTGAATGGATATGAATACAGGAGACCAAGTGTCAGGAGAACCTGTTCTTATGGTCTCATTGTGTCTTCCCCCAGTGGTGAAGCCAAGTGGGCACCACCTGAAGCTGGCCCTGAAGTTCCAGGACTTCAGCAAGGCCATGTTCAAACCCAGAAGGTACGCTCTCCTTGAGAAAAGAACCAGTTTATCTCTGCCCTAAAGATATAGGAGGTCAGATTTATGTCAGGAAATACTCAGAATGGAACTTTAAATCCTTAAACATATTGACACTATTAAAGTCTCAATCTTCAGATTTATGAAACACAATCAGCCAATTCAAGCAAGTAATATAGGCATTTCATTGTTCTACTATTCCCAGTATAGAAATATTGTAGTCCTGCATAACTACTAGTTCTGGATCCCTTGTGAAGCTAGCACACATTGGCAGGTTTGTTTCAGCCTTCATAGTGTTAGAATTTGGTTTACAACTCAGAAGGCTCCCACCTCCAGCCCTTAGCGCTCCAAATCCATTTTAGAGGCTTAAACCAATAACTTAGCTGTGAAGAAAGGATAAACTAATCCAGTCAGAACATCCAGTAAATGGCTTTCACCGTTTGGTAAAGAACTGCAAAACTGCTTACAACTTCAAGAGGCCCAGTAAGCATGTTAGATTCCAGAGCCTGAGGAACAAACTCCTGCTAGGTAGGCATCCAGCGTAGGGCATCTGGATGATGTTTCAACCATTAAACAGTTCAGTCGAACCTTGAATCATTACAATAAAAAACAATCCTAGCTAACTTGATCAGAACTGTAAGTATTTGTCTACTGCTGCCTGATATGAGCACCAACCACCATAGATCAAATTTGCTGTGCTCAAGGCCTCATAACTCTCTTCTTACTCAGGCAGGAAAGAGATGAGGAGACCCCAGAGGACTTCTTTTATTTTGTGGACTTTCAAAGACACAATGCTGAAATAGCTGCTTTTCACCTGGACAGGTAATCTCCCTCTCACCTTTATACTGGAAAAACCCTTTATTATTCCTAAATTCACAAGCCTGTCACTTAATTTCAAATTCACTTTCCAAAAGATATTGTACCATGAAATTCACTTTTTACAATATTCTTAGGAAAGTCTCTCATGAAATACACTGGACAAAAATTGAAAATCATTCATTAAAAGTTTTAATTTCTGAGTTGCATAAAAATAATGAAAACTTGCAACCCCAGAAAATGTGCTGGTCATTACTGCATCTTCATACTTACCTTTAATACAAAATCTCAAAACAAAATTGATACTCATAATGGTATTCCTGATCACAATAGTTCATAATGGTCAAGTATATTATATTTAAGTGTTTGGAATACAAATGAATACATACTATATACAGTATCTAGGCATTCATATCCTTCAAAATGCCATTTTAATATTGGGTTTTTAATACCTCAGGTCCTGATTAAAAATGTCCATAGCTGAATCATTTCATTAGGATGCTGGTTATGACAAACCTGCTTTGTTAAATGGCTGGTCTCTATTACATTGTCTTCTACAATTATTAAAATGAGCTAGGAATCCACTGCCACTTAACTAAGGGTTTAATGTTTCTGGTAAAACATTACCGCAGCATGACACAGTAAAACCAATTTGAAGTGTGGTAAAATAATTGGCGTAATTTGTATTTTCTCCCTGTGTGTGCATGGGTTTCTACCTGTGTTCCAGTTTTCTTCCACAGTCCAAAGACATACTGGTATGTAAATTGGCTTCTGGGAAGACTGGCCCTTTCCTTTTGGTGTGAATGTGTGCATGTCTGTGTTTGTATCTGTGGCTGGCCTGTGATGGACTGGCATCCTGTCCAGGGTGTATCCTGCCTTGTGTCTGTCGTTTGCTGGGATAGGTTTTGGCTCGTCCATGATCCTGAAATTGGAAGACGTGGTTAGAAATGGATGGATAAAATAAGTTGGCATTCAAAGGCAAATACATACACTTAAAAATATTTAAAAGAACTTTTCTGCACTAAATCTATGCAATAAGACAGATTTGTTATGCATGCATAAATCCTTGATTTTTAGGAGCAGGTACCCTTTAATTTCATTTCCTGTCATTTTTAATACACTTCTCTTTTATTAGCAGACTTCTGGTTCTTTGCTATACCACAATTATACATTTGTGAAAATAAACTAGAGGGCCAATATAAGAATTAAGAAGGTGAGATAATAAGGTGAAAAGAATCTAAAAGCTTTTGGGGGTTTCATCTTTTGGGATTAAGTGTTACCAGGAACACTTAATATCAATAAGTGTTAGCAATTAATTTATGGCTGTGTTTCTTGAAACACTTTCAGAAGCTCATTGCTATTATTTTACCACGGGGAATTCAGCAATAGTTGTAGTTTTGGCAAGCATCACTAGCACGGAAAGACAGCACTAAGGATGAAGAATGAAAGAAAACAAAGCTTGACAAAAACTAAAAAGACAATGGATTTCATTAAATGATAAATATAAGAATATGACACACTTAGTTGCTCACCACTCCAATTTTCAGCTCAGTCGATACCTATCCAACCACTCTGATGATGAACAAATACTACTAGTCGAGTGAGGCTGTTGTGACTCTCAGTAGTTAGGTAGACCTTGGTGTCAAGAGGTCTCCAGCCCATCATGTAAGTCAGATGAAACGTTCCTGATTCAAAAGTGATGGCATACAGCAGGCTTGCATGTAGGACATGCAAGGAATGATTCTTACAATTTCTCCACTATCTATCTACTTCCGATACCTATCAGTCATATCACCCTGCAGCTCTCAACTGGCTACCCACTGAAGCTAAGCAGGGTTGAGCCTGGTCAGTTTCTGTTTGGGAGACCTCCTGGGAAAAACTAAGGTTGATGCTGGAAGTGGTGTTAGTGGGACCAGTGTGGGGCACCCACTCTGCTGTCTGTGTGGGTCCTAATGCCCCGGTATAGTGGCAAGGACACTATACTGTAATGGGTGCTGTCGTTTGGATGAGACATGAAACCAAAATCCTGACTCTCAGTGGTCATTAAAGAACCCCGGGCATTTCTCGATAAGAGTAGGGAGTTATCCTGGTGGCTAGGCCAAATTTACCCCTCGGCCTTTACCGTGGCCTCCAAATTGTCCCCATGTATGATTGGCTTGCACTTTCCCTGCGACGATTCTAATTGTTGTGAATTCAGGAAATCATTTATCGTTTCTCATAGGATAGGTTGCTTTACAGCCTAAAGAATATTGTTCTTTCAAGACTTCAATTTTCTGTAGATTTTAAAGGTCATGCACAATTCTTTACATAGTGTTCCAGGTCTAGATGATCGTGACCCAACCAGTTAGTGCAAAAGTCAGAAATCAGGTGTACATGTGATCTAATACACTGGTCTCAGCATAGGATTCTGGATTAGGTTTGATACATAAATATACAATATGAGGCTTTTCAAATGTTCCACCACATAGTGTAAAACCTGGCATGAATTACAGCACTATTCAAGATCTGCCCCTTCCCACACCCTACAAAAATAAAATAGAACATGACTGGAAGGCATGGCTGATGTGACTGAGATTTATGGCGAGGAGGAAGTGTGGTGTAATGGCTTTTGTACTTTCATGCACTGAATTACAATAGTGATACTAAAGAGGCAAGCCAAGGCAAAGGTTTCCACACCAACACTCAGGGCTGGAATAAATACATCTGAGGAGAGAGATTAGGAGCTCTGTGCCAGGCAGCATCTAATTAACTTCTCAGGCTGGCAGCTCTCACAATGCAACTCACATCCCTGGTGCTTATAGCAAGAACATGAAAAAAAATATCTAATGTCTTAGACAAAATGTCAGCATGCACTAAGTGAACCTATACTGTACAGTCTAAGAAGTGGAAATTCGCAAATGGACTACACGGATATAATTTGAATGCTGTCTCCTTGGCTTCCAGTTTACTTAACTGTCTGCAAACCAATCTGGAAAAAGTATACCCTACCAAAATATTAGAGAATGCTTAATTCCACAAGACCCATCCTGCCCAAAATAGTGGGAAAGGGCCAGTATGTGCTGTGTCTCATGATTCCTGTAAATAGAAAAGCAGCAGCAGACCAGTAAAGTTTCCTCAGTGTGCAGTGCCATGGAGAAAATGGCAGAGTTAAGAGATCTTATGAGGCCTGATTGTTGGTACATGTGTCTTTGGAGAAACATAGAACACAATAGCAGACCTAGCAAATGAGTCACTTTGCACGACTTCAAATGTTCGTGGACAGTGGTTGCTGGACTAAAAACACTACAGGAAGAGCAATTCAGACCACATGAAGGTTTTGTACTGCTATCCACATCTCATGAAGAGCTCCATCAGCTGCTGTTGGCTGAGTGGATATCTGTGAAGATTTAATGGTATTGATGTGGCAGTCTGTCGCAGTACATACTGTATAATGATGCCTACTGTAATATGCCTGCTATTAAGGATATTCTCTAATGCACTGGTGGGACAGGCAGGACATGTATTGACCTACAGTATATAAACACACAACCCCTACCCTGGGACTCATCACCATGTCAGTAAAGGAAAAAGAATCACAATCTGGTGTCTTTAGGTGACTAAGGTCTTTGTTGTTTCTCTTTTCTTCTCCCCGACAGAATACTAGACTTTCGCAGAGTGCCGCCCGTGGCTGGGAGATTGGTTAACATTACGAAAGAAATCCTCTACACAACACGGAATGAAGACCTGAGGAGTGTCTTCTTCACCTCTCCTGGTGAGTTTTGGCAAATCTATCTGGATGTTAACAACCACCTCCCCTACCACAGTCCTGCCCAGGCTGTGTACTTTATTCCCTCTGTTCATGTGTGCTTAATCAATGTAGGGCACAGTGGGCTCTAACACAAAGCTATAGGTCATCTACGTACTACTGATTAATCTTTATTCTTGCAACTCAAATGGGTTCTCATTGGCTTCTATAGAACACAGTCTCCTTTGGTAAAGACCCTGAATTCTGACTCATGGATAAACTGGTTTACTTTGCAAATGAACTTGTTTACATTACTAAAGTACAACTGAATCCCATTTCAGCTGGCCCATTTCTGACCATATTCTGATGTGGCGAAAGACTGAGTGACCTCAGCAAATTGATACAGCCTTTAGAGCAAACAGAGAAGTTAAAGAATAACCAGAAGAATTACATAAAGGCCAGAAATACATCTTTAGTGTTAAGTGCTTTGAAAAGACCCACAGATAAATCTGTAACATGTGCAATGTTTTGCCTCAAGCAAAAGGATTATAGAAAGATTATATATTTTTAGGAAAACCTCAGATCCCCAGATCCCCCCAAAAATAATTTCATGCAAATCTGCGCTGTAGTTTTTGGTTTGAAGGCTGACCTTGGTTCTGTAATTTAATCAACTGGGGCAGAAAAGATTAGTAGTTGGCTAGACTTGCATTGACTGAACCAGCATTTTGAAAAACGTAGCTGGATGAGCCAGAAACAGGTAGACCTGGGGATCACAATTTATGCCTGATCATCTGCTGAAGTGCCCTGATTTAGAAATGGACATGGATAGGGGACAAACTGAGAAATCAGTCACCAATCCCCAACTTTCTGTGCTTCTGTGGGCCCATTTTGAAAAGTGGTAAAGCTGGACTTAAAACAGCAGTCTAAATAGAAGCATGCAAGAACAGACCTTCTGTACTTTACCCCGCTTGGCCCCAAAGCAGTTTAAAGTGCAGTCATTGTCTAATTCTACTCCCCCTCTTACAGCCAACAACACCTGCTTCTTTGCGAAGTGCCTGTACGTGTGCAAGACGGAGTACGCTGTGTGTGGGAATCCCGACATGCTGGAGGGCTCCTTGTCGGCCTACTTGCCTGGGCTGACCATCGCTCCCCGCCTTTCCATCCCCAATCCCTGGATCAGATCCTATAACTTTGCAGGAAAAGAAGAGTAAGGGCTAGCAAAATAAACCGAAGCTATTGCCTTAAAAGCACTCCTCACAAGAAGCTTCAGCAAACACTCCCTGCATGTCACCAATCCTAAACCCATACGAACTCCTGCAGGGAACACAGCCTACAGCTCTAACAGATCGTATTCTCACACATTATGAGATCATCAGGTCTTAACATGTGAACATTTTAAAGTAAGCCTTCACAATCATGTTACAGCAATGCTATACTTTTGTTCTTTATTTGTTTCTGACTTTTATAGTAACATTTCTTTGAAAGATCTACTTTTACTCCAAAACAAAATAATAACTCTCTTTCAAGGTAGCATCTGAATTTATTTGAAGTGATACAAAACGAGCACTCTACAATTCACAAACCTCAAGAACCAGTTGCAAGGTCAAATTATCCCCATTTTCCATTTCTGCAGAAGACAAAATGTGGGGTTGAGTGTGAGGTCAGCTATTCTTGTTTGATGGTACAATTATGTCACAGCTTGCACTCTTTGAGCAACTCCATGAATGTACCTGCCCTGATGTGTGTTTGGAATCACTTAAAAAGTCATATTTGCATCACTGCATTTAAAATCTCTTATGCCTGTCTTTTTCCAGATGGGAAGTGAATCCATTCTACTGTGATGTTGTCAAGCAACTCTACCCGTACAACACTGGAAATAGACTGCTGAACATCATTGACATGGCCATATTTGACTTCCTAATAGGTACACAATGCAACAGGAACTGTAGATGATTCTCAATCATCTGCCAAGAGACTTATGAATAATGTGCACTGCAAAACCAACCACTGAACATAGCATATAGTAAACTTTTTACTGAAAAAGTGAGTTTGGCTTCTCTGTGTTATTTACCAGTGTTCATTCTGAAATGATATTCCTCTCCTTAAATGGTAGTTACAATCATTGACTGCCCTCTGTGCATAGAAAGGTGCTTCTATCATTATCCATTATCTATCCTTCCATCTTCTAACTGCTTTATCCAGTTCAGGTTTGGGGAGGGGGCAGAGTTCATCCCAGCAAGTAACAGGTGCACAGTAGTATACACCTTGGAGAACATACACACTCCTTGAGGACAGCACCTCAGGCCCAGAATTGCTCACCACTGTGCTACCCTTAACCACTATCAGTTATTTTAAATGTTGTAGTTGTGATTAGTGTACCATACCTTCTTCTCTATTCTGATGAAAATGATATTGTCGGGACTCTTCGTTCAACACTTTGTGAAAATAAATGCTCAACAGTTAACATATCACTAGCAAGCAAGATGAGTAAAAGTTGCTCTAGCACTGTAAGAGATTGAGAAGGCAAAACACAGTGGATGACCAGTAGTAAAATTATTCTCATATTATAATTATCAGAATTTAGCATCTTTTTGAAATGGTTAAAGTTAAATTTAATAGAATAACATATGCTAAAAACATTTAACACCAAAAACATGGAACATAACTATAGGAACACTGAAATATACCAGCTTTAACTATATTTTTTATTTTAATGTTTTTCATGTTGTTGAGTTAATTCAGGTGGGTAGCTGCGTCAGCACGCGTAGGCTGCAAAGGAACAAGTAATAGGTTTATTCCATGCTGAAAAGAGAAGAAAGAAAACATGTTTCTTCTCTTTGCAGCATGGAATAAACCTATTACTTGTTCCTTTGTTGAGTCAATGTCAGTCATTTGTGGCCAGCAACAGTTAATCTTCATTTCCATTCTAACTCCAACAAGCAGTAACATTTTAGTTGGCTGTGATATTAACCTTGGCTTCTTTTGTTTTCCCCTAGGAAATATGGACCGCCACCACTATGAGATCTTCACAAAGTTTGGAGATGACGGGTTTCTCCTTCACTTTGACAATGCCAGAGGGTATGTAGATCAATAAACTCATGGTCCAATGTTCTTTGCCTGCTTTGTTTTCAAATACCCTACAGCCTCCCTGTTGTGATGTACTGACATGTATTGATTACAGATTTGGCAGACATTCCCGTGATGAGATCTCAATCTTAGCTCCCCTGATTCAGTGCTGCGTGTAAGTACTGTAATTCTAAGCTCTTTTAATTTATGACAATATAATTGAAATTTTTCTGAACATTTTTCGAAAGGCTTCTGGGAGTGTGTGTGATTGTGTCTGCGTGTGCCCCGTGATAGACTACCATCTCATCCAGGGTGTATCCTGCCTTGCACCCGTTCTCCCTCAACCCTGAATTATAATAATAATATCCTCACACTTATATAGCGCTTTTCTGGACACTCCACTCAAAGCGCTTTACAGCCAATGGGGACTCCCCTACACCACCGCCAGTGTGCAGCATCCATCTAGATGTTGCGATGGCAGCTATTGTGTGCTAGTATGCTCACCACACACCAGCTACCACGGAGGAAGAGAACAGAGCGATGAAGCTAATTCATTGGATAAAGTGGTTAGAAAATGGAAGGCAGGATGAATGATTTTTTTTAAAATAACCACTTTGTGTGACTCTTAATGGACACGACTTTCACTTCTTACAATTGTCACGTAAGGCAATTGAAGTGCAGGTGTTCAAACAGAAGCACATTCTTTAAGAGATTACCAATACTATGCTCTTAGCACGTGAACCAACCTCAGAGCCTGCCTGGTGTGACCTCCTCTCCCGCCCTTTGTGTGCCAGAATCAAGCGGTCCACTCTGCTGCGCCTGAAGCTGCTGTCGCAGCCGCAGTACCGGCTGAGTGACGTCATGCGGGAGTCACTGCTACAGGACGCCCTCCGCCCCATCTTGACCGAGCCTCACCTCATCGCGCTGGACCGCCGTCTGCAGTATGTTCTCAGGACGGTGCAGAAGTGTGTGAAAAGGCTGGGCGAGGCACAAGTAGTGGCTGAGGACTTCATTGAATCGAAGAGGACAGTGAACCCCATCAGCAGATAGCACTGACCAAGAGGAAGAAGCGGAGGATCGTGGGAAACAGGACTATCCCCTTTGTTAGTAAGCACCAAGAACAAGCACTGGATAACTTAAGACATCTCCATTTTATTCTAATTTTTATTACCTCAAACCCTTATCAAATGTGTTGGATTTCAGATTTTTCAATTGCTCTGCAGCCCGGAACCCCAGAAAGATTTAATTTAATTTTAAAAGCACAGTCAACAGTTTCTTACTGTTCTGGGAGCAGGCTGTTATGTGGGAAGTGGGAACAGGAAGTGATAAAATAAAAATGTCAATTTAAGTTCAGTCTGTGCCCATTTAATATGCTTTCTGAATTCCTTCACCTCTAATGAGAAAGGTTTTCGCATGCCAGCCCAAGGGGTCCAGAGAAATAAGCCATACTTCAATTCTTCTCTGTTACGCAATGGTCTACACAAAACATACAATTTCAAAAACTAAAGTACTACTAAAGCAATAGAACAAACAAAAAGCAGCCACTTTATTCTCTCATCACTGCAGTATACAGAAGTACTGTGGGCACAGTAATTCTTAATAAGCTGGAGAAACAGAATTGTTACAGCACGTCATACTATCACAGTAAAACCACACCCGAAAAACTGTGGTTCTTGCATTGCCCAAACAAAGCAACTGAGCTTTGGCCAAGATTTAGTAAACAGGAAAAACAGTTGAGTATCATACCAGAGTTTTCAGAAAACATTAACCTGAGGTGACAGCAAATACTTAGTCTTAAAACCAAAAAATAGATTTCCACGAAATGCTCCATGATGAAACATCTCAGTTAAGTGCAGCTGGCTACATTTGTTTCCATACTGTTAAACTCCATTTTCTGCCATGTTGCCATGGTTTTCAATGTTACTGAACCATAAAATGCAGTAGTTAGACTTTTTAAAAATTATGACAGGCTCTTCTCCACAAGAAGCAAGAAAAGGTAAAAATGTATAAAAGCATTAGTTAAGAGTCTAGTCTCCCTGGGAAAGTGTTAGCTATTAAACATCTTGCAGTGTAATGTTTTATGGGTTCCAGACAGACTGAAGCCGCTAATTCCTAGCTGACTCATCAAAAAAGAGCCCTGGGGTTTAGTGTGGTATCAAAAACACCTCGTTGCAAAACATTTAATTCCAAAGCAGAAAAACTGTGGTTCAAGCACTGTTTGTTAACCAAGGTCCTATACTGTAAGTCTCTCAATGTTTTTTTTTTCTGCTGTGGTGGTTGCTTTTTTGTTACAATGCAAGCTCTGAACAAAAGCTGAGCTCTGCTCTTTTCCTTGCCATTTTTAATTCCTGATATTTAAAGATATGAACATAAGGAAAAATGGAAGAAACAATTCTGACACGGGCTGCCACTACGACAGTTACTGCAACTTTGTCTTCAACAAGTAAGAGCCTTCTTTATACAAGCTGTGTTGCTACTGTTTAAATTAACATTTAAATAATTACCAGAATACTGCATACAATTTTGGTCATGTCATGAAAAAGATGTGACTGTTCTAAAATCAGTTCAAATACGAACCAGACACATTCCTGATCTTAAAAGTAACACCCTAGACTGAGAGATTAAAATAACTGAATCTTTTTTTATGCTTGAATGTAGAAGACTGAAAAGACACTAGCAAACAGCCCAACGGACTTCTTCAAAATAAACAGCAAACACGAACCAGAAGATGGGCATTTAAAACTGCAAATGGGTGGCAGTTCTTTTGACAGAGGGCTGTGGAAGTAATGGACATGTTACTGATACTAATAAAGTGGCTTCAAACAAGAAACAACTAACATGTACAAGAAAATTAGCAATGCTTTAATACTGGGCAGAAAGTCTTAATTAATTCTGACAGAACAGCACAGAAATAATACATTTACGCCATTTATGAAAACCATCAGAACAGAACACTGAGTCCGAATTGAATTATATGACAGCTGAATTTTGTAATGTAAGTTTGGTGTATAAAATCTTATGTGATGTGACCACTTTTTACGAACGTAATTCGTTCCCAGAAACCCGTTCGTGTAGCAAAAAACATTTTAAAAACCTATTCTATTATTTCTTATAGTCCGTTCTGGATCTCAGAAATGTCTCGGCTATTTTTACTTTTTTCACCAAAAAATGATCAAATAATAATATTCATACTGTTAGCGTTTTTTGTAATAAAAACACCACTTACGTAGTTAGACCTCATTAATCACATCTATACACAGTAAGGCTTAATATTGTCTTCATTTTGTAGGAAGCACTTTTGATACCTTTGTCTTTGACCAAAGCCTTTTTGAATTTAACTGTTTATTTGCTTCTATTGTGGTTGTGAGAGGCCATATTAAAAGTGGCTTTCCTGAAAAATACTAACAAAGGAGGTCAAATGCTTTAACAGATATAAGGATATGACTACCGTTATTACCGTTTGCACTAGTTAAAAAGTAAGGTGGACATTAAACTAAAAAAAAAAACATCATAGTAAAATGTCTGTCCTGGAAGTTAAATTGCTGATTCATCCACTACATTTTATTCATGAGCACGTATTCAGAAAAAAAAGGCATGTTATTGCTTTATCCTTTTTTGAAAAACGAGAAAAGGTACAAAACCATTTCGTATACATAAAAAAACATCAAATATGCATAGATAGTGAATATTGTTAAAACCAGAGGTACACATTAAGCATACAATGCTTATATTCTGCTGCCATCTAGTGGTGTGCCTGAGCGCACACATACCACTACAACTTCAAAAATGCAAAGTTCACTTAAAATCTAGTTCTATGAAGTATGCAGAATAAAAAATCCAGGCCTTAACATGAAATTTAATGAAGGAAGCATATACAGATGGGGAAATATGAAAATATTTTAACAAGAAGACACGCAGCCACGTAACATCCCAGACAACAATAAAAATACTAACTTGTTTTAGTGTAAGAATCTTGGTACAGGTGACACACTAACCATAAAAGCACCACAAAGACGAATAATGCATAAATGAACAAATAAAGACGGTCTAGACTTAAGAATTTAAATCTTTTTTTATTGCTTGACCTGCCATTAGGACAATCTATACCAAAAGGATTATAATTTGAGCACATACAGTTAAACAAACCTTATACAGTCATTGGATAACAATAGAAAAAATGGTCCTCTGATTACCAGCAGCTCTCAGGACTGCAGGCTTCACAAACTTGTTGAAGGATGGGCTAGCAGGATTTTCTAAGCCCTGATTACATTAGCTAAGGCAAACTATGTCCATTTTTGTTTTTGTACTTACATACTTGGATTGCACAGACTGGTAAAGCTATAACTGCGATTAATAATGAACTAAAAAAATGCAACGGCTGCTTCATCATAAAATCGTTTAAATAAAGACTAGGAGTGAATAGCAAGCCGACAAAAAGGACAAAACAAAAGAAAATGAAAATATCTCCACTAAGGGGAAAAAATGCTTAAATATTCATGATAATCATCTTTCAATTTGTCATGTTTATTGTATTCTACAGTTTATTTTACTGCACATCTGTTCATATAAAAGGAGGTAAATACAACTGCGTAAAACCAATATAACAACCAAGTTATCAGGACCACAAGTATCCCAGGAAAACTTGGTAAGAATTTGGATTTCTGATAAAAACTACTTTGGACAAAAGTATTGATTTTAATTCTTGAAACTGTGTAACAGAGACTTTGATATTTCTCCCATCATTTGTAAAGGTACTTCAAGCATTACCCTCTTTGAATACTCAAAAGAGTATTTCATTAAACCGCATCCAGCTGTTATCTCCATCATATCACTTTCACATTTACAAAAGTATTTATGTAACAGAACTCTAGCTTGTTCCATCTGATGACTTCTGGACTAACTGACATCTTTCTTTGCCATAATAAACACTTTTTTTTCCAGTAGACCCCAATCTCCACAAGGGTCTAGATCACATACAGAAGAACAACTGAAATGTATTTCAACATTTCTCAACTGATGTTATATTTAATATGGATAATTCTCATTTATTTTAACACAGTTTAGTTCAAATTTTGGTGTCAGAAAATAAACATTAAAAATAATAATAAAAATGACCTTTTCTTAAAAATGCGCTTTACTGGTAAAAGTTTTCTTCAGTTCTGACAGCAGAATAATCATCCTATTCTGCACGCAACATACTGTCTACATAGAACATGATCTGGTGGAATACAAAGTTTTGTTTTACTTAAATGCTAATTTCACAGTTTTTATTACTTCTCCATCACTTATGATATTTAGCAAGAAAAAATATCCCAAACACTTGGAGGTTAAGTTTTAATAAAATAAGTCATGAATAAATGTGCATAAAAATTGACCCATGACTGACAAAGATGTAACTACATGATGTGATTTTCCTTTGCTGATAACAGACCTAATATTGTTTAGTAAAGTCATGGCACTGGGCACATAAAATATAATTTATGGAAAAATAAGCATTTTTTAAAAAAACTTTAAACTTTTCACTGAGTTGCTTATAGCTTGCTGTCACTCCCAACTACAATCCTACTCTAAATCACTCTATATGCAATAATAAAAGTATATATCATGATTACACATATTACAGGACTGTGGAATATGATAAAAACTGCTCATCATTTGGTACATACTGAGAAAAGTAACACAAAAATCGGTAAATACTGAAATAACATTTAAGACTCAATGATGAGTTTTTCCTTCTTTTTGACAACAGTAAGATGAAATTAATCATCTTAAACATTTAATAAAAACTTTCAATCTAAGTTTTTACTCTTAAGCTTATGTGTATAACCTTTTCATTGTTGTCAATGATAAGTTTGGGGGGGTGCCTCTTTTCTTAATCTTTGATCTTTTCCTCACTATAATCAGTCACATTATTTCATTTTAAATCAGCCAATATGCCTTAGCCAATAAAATGCCAAAGCCACAGAAACACGATAAGATGTCAGTTCTCTATTCTTACAGTATGGTGCTCATTGTTTATTACAGTAAAGGAACTATTGCCATCAGCCAACTTGTACTCCTTTAATATTTTCTCTACTTTTCTAACATCTGTTCTTCTGCCATAAATACAGCAGAGCAAAATGTATATACTGCCCCTTTCTATCAGATCCTGGTTTGCATCATTGCTAAGAACCATCATTTAATATTTGGCACTAGCATGGTAGCTATACATTTTATACCTAAAATATTCTGTTCGGTTAGATGTTACTGACTCAAGCCAAAAAACAACATACAGGAAATATTAAAATTAGACACCCTTTCCTCTCTCTTCAGGATCTATGAATAGAAAAAAGAATGGGTAACTTGTTTAAACAAATTACAATAAGAACCCAAGTATGACATGAAGGAGGCAATATTTAAAAGCATACATTTATGCGTTTAGATGACACAACATTAGTACAATATTAACTAACTGCAAAAATGAAAATAAGCAGGTGCAAAACACTGTATGCATTTTCTTTTTTATACCACTGGAACTGTGCAAAAATATTGATTATGGTTATTTAAACCATTATATATATATATGTGTGTGTGCATACAACTATTAAAATAAAATGGCAGAGTATGTCACCAAGGTCATACTGGTGTCACTTCTAGTACCCTTAAAACAAACCATTATAAAACATGAAAAGACAGTGGTTCACTTGCTTTTAGCTACAGATGCCAAATTTCAAAATACTAAACAGTAACATTACTTCAAAAGATTCTTAAAAAGTTTTTAGCCTTGAAACACTTAACAGTTTTAAAATATCTGCCCTGTCCCTCTCTATGTCTGCTTCTTCTAATGTAGCTTCTATCAGCAATATCACTCGTTCAAACCAAGTCAAACAGATCTGACACTGTACTCATCTGCACATTGATGAAAAGAAATGGTGGGAAAGATTTGTTGAGGTTTTGTTAATTTTTTAAAGAATGCTAGAAATGCTGTCATGTGGGAAAGACACAATGCATATAAATGTATTATGTTGCGCTGGGTACGTGTAAACACAGACAGACAAAGCAGTGATGCTGGTGGAAAGCTGGGCGTCGAAAAATGTGAAACAAACAAAAATAAAGCAGATTGCATTGGTGGACCCTGTATGAAGGGAAGAAGCTATCCTCAGACAGACAATGATACAAAGCTGTTGTACTGTTGGATGTTTCGCTTTAGAATATCTGAACACGGACCCAGGACTCTTTCAAACCGAGGTCGGTCAAGCTTCACACACTTCAAAGGCCCACGGGCAACCACAGTGGCAGCACGAGGACGATTCATTAACAGAGCTATCTCCCCTGTAATTAACAAAACACAGAAAATTAAGCCTTAAAAAAGTGGATGACACAAGCACTTTCAAGGAATAAATTTTAAACCACTAATGTATTTCTTCATAGATTAATACAAAAGTATTTATTCACAAAGTATTGTAACGCAACGGGGCCGTCAGGTACTGTGTAAGAGCCGGCGTACCAGAGCAGGTGACGTCACCGCCCTTCCCTATGATAGCAGGACTACAGCTACTGGGCTGGATAGAGATCTCTCTTTAGCTCACGGGGCTAGGTCGCTGCAGAGAGACGCGGAAGTCCCGGGTTCGAGCCTCAGTCGGGATGGGGCCGACCAGATGCGGCAAGGGCGCCCGCCTGAGCCCCCGTTGCGTTACATTGGTGTCAGAAGCGGGGTGGGATAGCCCTTCGCCGGGGACGGCGATTTAAGCGGGGGAGAGTGTAACGCTTACGGCCGTCAGGTACTGTGTAAGAGCCGGCGTACCAGAGCAGGTGACGTCACCGCCCTTCCCTATGATAGCAGGACTACAGCTACTGGGCTGGATAGAGATCTCTCTTTAGCTCACGGGGCTAGGTCGCTGCAGAGAGACGCGGAAGTCCCGGGTTCGAGCCTCAGTCGGGATGGGGCCGACCAGATGCGGCAAGGGCGCCCGCCGGAGCCCCCGTTGCGTTACAGTATTCATTTAGTATTTAGAGTTTGTGGTTTACTTACAGCCTTTAAGTACTAAAAAATGGTATATACCAAGTATATATGCACATGTCAATGTTGAGCATAATAGAATGTGAAATACATTTCCATTAAAAGATGAAAATCCTTTTCATTTTTCTGCCATTTATAAAATTCAAGCATTCCAATAACAAAAAGAGTATACTCAAAGAAATTCTCACCAAAATAATCTGAAGGACCCAGCCTTCCGACTTCCACAAACTCTTCATTTTCTGACCTGCGCTGCAACACAGCTGCAGTACCCTGTAAAAGCAATTCAAAATAAAATGAAAGAACATTTTAAAACTGGATTTTCAACCATAACATAAAAGGATCCCTGTGACTTACACATATGCCAGTGAGCCAATTAATCAGTAATACCCACAGCACTACAACATGTCAGAGATCACCAATTTGTTCGCACACAGTCCCATACAGGATGATGGTTAGCCTTACTTCAAATGGAAGGGGAAAAAAGGTAAAAAAACTAAAAAATTGAAATAATCTACTATATATACCATGTAAGAGAGAACAGTTTTAATTCGCTAGTGAGAAAAACAAATGCTCAATTCAAAGCGCAATACCTCCAGAATGATGAAAAATTCATCTCCAGGCTCTCCCTGAACCACAATCTTTTGTCCATCCTCAAACTGTACAGGTTCCAAGGCGTCTGCCACTGTCAAGCGCTCCCATTTATCCAAAGACTCTGTGAAAAAAAGGAGAAGAGCTATAAATAAGAGTACTATCTATAGCACTCATGCTAGAGTGTAATACCATCAGCACCCCTTTGGACAGCTGGCATTGATTGTATTAGAAATGATTTTTTTTATATTTATACCAAAATGTTTTTTATATTTTATTAGCTTAAATGTTTTTTGCTAATAAAAATCACGTGTCTCAGACAGCCATAAAACAGCTATTCATATGAACAGGAAGAAAACTTAAGACTAGAGCTTTCATTTGATTCACTGCATTTTTGTTACACGTTTAAACACACAAAGCCAAAGCAATATTTATAAGAGTATATTCTTACCTAAAATTGACACTTTACTAAGGAATTCTTCATACATTTTCCTCTTTCTCAAAGTGCTTCCCTGCAAAATGAACATTTTATTCAACCCAACTGAAACAATGATGTCCTAATGTTAAAAAAATAGAATTTAGCAAATTCACATTTTGACCTACCATTAAATCCATCTAGTAAATCTCTCAATTGTCTCTATTTCATTTAGATAATATCCTTCCACAAACACTCAGAGACACAGACCCTCACTTTATGGTTTATGGTCCAATTTCTGATATAATTCTACAACTCCAATAAAGTCAATGTATGATAAGCTCTTATTATTTATATATAGTTTTGACCTTTTCCAATGTCTGCAACTTATTAACACAAAAGTACCATAACAAAACAAAGGCATGATGATTCACACAAATCTTTTATTTATCCAATACATTTGACTAAGAAGTAAAAACCAGACATACAACTGTTAAAAAAACAGCTAGGTTGTTATGGAATAAACTTAAACTTAAAATAAAAGTTCTACTTAATTGAGCATAAGATGAAATAATCACCTCCATTTCAATGCTATACTAGCATTTATCACAAAGACCCCAAAGGCTGTTGCTTTGCCAGAGCAACTAAAGAAACTGATTCAAGGCCACGTCCGTTTCATGATGAGAAGCTCTTAATGTATATCTGATCGATATTACAAGCTCTCTTATGTTCGTGCCAGCATAAACAAAATGGAGAACTTCAAAGTTAGGCTGTTTAAAAAAAATCCTTGACTGAAAAAACTTCAAGTTATAAAAGACCTAGCACAAATTTTAAATGACCACATTAAATCTTTACCATCAATATTCTCCTGTAGCTGTCTCTGTCAATGCCCCATAGCTTTACATTGGTCTTTGCTCTCACAGTGGCCGCCCTGGGAGTGCCGTAGATCAGGGCCAGCTCTCCAAAACTGCCTCCCTCCCCAATGCTGGTCACCCATTCGTTGTTTACATACACCTACAGTAAGAGCAAAGAATTAGTAGACATGCAAGACATTCTGAGCATTTTAAATTCCTTCTGTATTGACAACTGTGCTTTAAAGTAATACTTCTGTTTACAATCCACAAATAACTACACAGAGAAATGACAAAACTGCTCATAAGATTTACGGTTAACTCAGGCAAGACATCTTTATCTAAACAGAACAGGCCTGAGTCAAGATTTAAAATGGAAATTCATTAAGTATTTAGACCACAGCAGTAACAGTGGACTTCTATGAGCCTTGTGTCATTTTTCTTCAACTTGAAAATGTTAGCATGTGAAATGATGGAAAACTTTTAAGTTTGGCTAACAAAAAAAAAACTTACATCCATTTCACCTTGGTCAATGACATAGAAGTTATCACCTTCATCGCCTAAAGGAAATAAAAATAAATGGTAAACGGTACTGTGCAGGCTATACAAATGTATAATCCAAGACTTTTTTTTGTCATTGAATTTGAAAGGGATTCGACCAAACCATAAAGAATGAACTTTACAGTGTCCACGCATTTAAAAAGCAACTTACCTTGCTGAATAACGGTCTCTCCTGCAATATAGGTGACTGGAAACATGGCATCAAAGATGTCACTAAAATCAAGTGAAGCAGTGTGAATTATTGCAATGAGTATCACTACAGGCAGTATTTGCACTCTTATTAAAACACAGCATCCACTTACCTTCTCTCATTATCATCAAGATGTGCAAAAAGTACATTCTTTTCAATGGCTTTAGCCAGAGCTGCCATTGTTTTGTAGTCTTTTGGAATAACCTGAAAATGTTGAATGTACAAATTAAAAACTACATTACAATTTCAGTCTTCAATTGCAGATTTTATTTTTATCAGGTAACAAACATTATATTGCTCATGTCTACTGTTTTATTGCCTTTTGTGTTCCAAAGTAACACTGATTTTGAAAACCTACCACACAGCTTATTTACAATGATAATTTTAAAGTGAGAGTTGTAATTTGAAATGAATCTATCACTGATGGTTAACTGTACATACAGCACACCTGAGGAAGCAAGTCTGTTCCTTACTGACCGTCATTTATCATGGTTACCTTTCTGACGTAGGAGGCAGCGTCCTCCTCGGTGTAGACCTCAGCACTGATAGCCCCGCGACGTCGGCGACCCTTCACGACAGGGTTCATCGGAGGAGAAATCTCATCCTCCCGCGAATCTGAGCGAGAGCTTGACTTCTGCTGGCTGAGAATCTGCTTTGCCTCCTCCTAAAAAGCGATAAACCGCCATTAGCTCAGCTGAGGAATTAGAACATTCTTGAATTTTTTGTACTCTTATGTTCAACTAATTTATCCAACTTCATAAAAAAAGCTATTATTCAGTTTGCCTGTCCAATTGATAAAATTAATATACAGACATTTTTAATATAATAGTACACAACAATGGAAACCTTCACTGGCAATTAAGGAATTTGAAAGTCAAATTCAATTCATGTATTTGAAAGAGAGGGCATGCTCAACATGTTCTTCCCCCTACCGATAATCCCTTAAAAGAATTTTAGCCAGTGACACAAAGGGTTCGCACAAAAAAAATGAAACTCATTAGCTTAGCTTACATGTATTACTTCTAAGATTGCTTTATGATCTTTTTACTCATTTGGTTATTCATTTAGCCTCACAATAGGAATCATTCATGCACAGCTTGAGCACAACGAGAGTGCTGACCTTCTCAAGTCTCTCGAAGTAGTCTCTGAGGAAGGCCATGGGCCGGTCGGGCCGAGAAGTGCACAGCTGGACAATGCAGTCCTTGAGCAGCTGCTGGATGTTGTGTTTCTGCACATAGAGCTCACACTCCCGCAGGCTCCTCTCCTCATCGCTGCTCGTGCTGCCAGACGCCATGGTTGCCTCCTGATCAGATCAGACCAGCAACAAATAAAACACCCAAAGAGTGAAAGGGAAATCCACAACACAGCCTGGCATCCTTGTATCCTTCTCTTTACATGAACACAACAATACAAAACAGGGGAAAGAAATTCAGTTCTAATTTAATGCAAGAACCATAACTTCAAAATCAAATGTAGTTATTACTTATTCCTTTACTAAAATCCTTCATACAAAGAGTGAAAGTATTTAAGAAGAAAATTATTCATGTAGCCTTACATATGAAGTTTAAAAGTGTGCTCAGGTTTGAAACGTACTGCTGTAATTTAGACTGCAAGATCTTTGGTGAGAATCTAAACACAAAATACTATCAAAAATGTGGCTTTCAGATCAGCATGTTAATAAATGCATCATTTCTTTCCATTGAACATCTCTCTTCTATCTATTAACCACAGAAGTCAACCAACAGCATGAATGTGCAGTACATCCGGAGCTACTATCAACCAAAAAAGGAAACAGCTCTTTTTTAACTGCTCCATACCAGGATAGATTTAATGGTGGCCTCAACTATTTACCCATGATCTCTGTAAGCTCTTGAACATATGCCAGAGAAGGCCTCTTTTTCACATTTTAGCTTTGTTTGCAACAAAGTGAACTGTGCTGAAACGTCATTAGAAATGTTGAAGACCTGCTTGTCTTTACTGGTTTGTCTTAATATTCTTAATATTTAAACCCAAAAGCAGCTCTTTTAAAACCAATGAAAATATTTCCATAACTTCCAAGTCAATAAGCAGAAATTAAGAAATTACTTCTTTTGTTTGAACATAATACTAAAACAAAACCGATAAAGCGAGTGTACTAATTCATTCTGTTCCTCAACAGATCATTATTAGAGCAACACCTTGCCTAACAGTGCACTGCTGCTTGGATTCAGGTCAATACAAATCTCTTTAAGATTATTAGCTTATTTATGTACATAGTCAAAAAATAAAATTTAGATAATGTATTAAAAGTTCTTAAACCACTTTTCTTAAATCAAATATAAGAAACTGTTAAGAAGTTACAAAAGATTAAAAGCACTACAGAGAGGATGAAATAAGTATAGAAAAATGCTGAAGCAGGGCTGCAAACATTTTAAATCTTTGCTCAGTTTCCAGCCTTACACAAAATAATTGTCTATGCCAATCAGTAACGATATATGCAAGTGAATATATATATACACATGTGTATATAACGTCACATGTTCAAATACAACATAGTAAGCACATGTAAATGCAAGGTCTGCTTCCTCTGAACTTGTGTTTCTTGCTTAGAGTGGGTAAAACGTGTCAGAAAACTCCCACCAAAAGTAGAATTCAATTTATGTACACCTAAATTACACATAAGCCTTTGTGTTAATTGATCATATTCACAGATATATCTAGACAAAAAATGACACTTAAATTTAAAATATTTTCTATTTTCAAATATTCACAATCTTGCCATTTGCTGCTGTTATTTTTGCAAAGAAAAATGAGATAATCTTGTTCCAGATCGTTATGTACACTTCAACACTGGAATGCATACAAAAACATTTTCTCTTTGTGTTGATGTTGTTGCACCTGCAGGTAAGATCCTATAAATAGGAAAAAACATTTTTTTTTGTTTAGCTCAATTTAATTAGTTGCTTTAACCTATGACCATTACTTTATATTAAGGAACAAAAATGTATTTTAAAAATCAAAGGATCATTAATGCAAGTATCACATATATAAACAAAACTAAACACTGCCAACTCTGTCTCCAAACAAACATGGATTTAATGCAACATGAAGTTACATGTACTTATAAATGCTACATTGATTTCACAAATAAGACTTGTGAATGAAATGTAGACTTTCCATTTGTAATACGAAGGCTGTGGGCTTAAATCACAGGTGAGACACCGCTGTCTTACCTTTGTGCAAGGTATTTCATATATACTGTTCCAGCAAAATACCCAGCTGTATAAACAGGTGCAAACAAGTTGCTTTGGGTAAAAATGGAAGCCACATAAGTCAGTACTAAATTAGGAAACTACAGAGGATTCCTTCATTGCAGGAATATTTATTAACAAACCCTCTTGATTTACTTAATATCAAAAAGTTAATCTTTAAAATAAATTTAAAAAAAGCTAATTTCATTAAACAGTTTTAAATCAATTTTAGTTTTCCTGCACAAAAAAACCAAAGAGAACTAAAAGAGCTGGAATGCTAAAACACCTGACAAATACAGGAAAAAAATATGGAAATCTTGAAAATAGATTAAAAATAGTTGAAAATCCATTTAAATACTGATACTCTGCCCTCTCTCCGTTATATTTAGAAACAATTTTTATTAAATAAGTAAAGGTCATTACAGTTTGAACTGTCTAACTGCCCCTCATGCTCCATCTTATTAGTAAAGGGGGCTGTGTTGTTTTAAATATTCCAGTTTTATTTTCCTATCACACCAATTTGCTACAGAATAAAAATCTGACTTTCCGATCTGTTATACCACGATATCACAAGACCTGGCCACCAGACCTCTAGCTGCAAATCTGGATCTGTTTAAAAACAAAATATTTGACTAATTTGCACGATATAACTTTTCCAAACGAATAAAGAATTTAATGATCAGACAGGCCACGAATCCCAGCACTGTATATCAAAGCTCGCCAAACTGATCTTAACACCATACAACAAAACTGAAACACACAACATGCAGAATATCAAAAGTTATACGTCACTTGCACGTTTGTGTAACTCGACTTTGCATATTAAACTGGGTTCTATCTTATAATTTCAACAAAACCGGTGTCAGCTGTAAGCGTTTATGTGACTGTCACAAAGCATTTAAAGTGATTATAAACTTGAATAATTAGCATAAAATGTAAACCCATGATAAGCAAAAACATCAATGACTTGCCAATTACTTGTTTTTTTGTGGTTAACACAATGGAAAAAACACACTCCTAAATTTCAATGGGTACTGATGCCATTATAAAAATCTATACAGCAAACGAGGAAAAAGTTAACCAACACACTGCTCTGTGCATGTAAGACAATCATGAACATCGAGATCACTCCACATCAAATATAAAACAGGAGGCATTAGGGTCTCCAAGGCAGTATAAACGTTAGGTAATTTCAACGGTCGCGATTTCCGAAATAAAATGGGGCACAGTGGAGAGTCTTTGACCGAACTGACAACATAGCGGTGAGCGTCTGTAAACAGCATCTGACAGCAGGCTCTCTTCTCGCTATCAAACAAGGGAGTATCAAATTCACGGAAGAAACGCCATCTTCAGTAGGACACGTAACTATCCAATAAATGTACAAATCCTTTTAGAGGTTTCTTACGTGAAGGCTCGCGAGGGTAAAGAGAACTTTGAGAGTCGCGTAAACATATTTTGGGGCCGCAGAGCCCTCTTCCTAGTGACGCCATCTTGAAAAGCTATCATAACAAACGGGAGGCGCAGACGACACAACTAGCGGTTTCTCGCAATTCGCTCTCGTACATAACTCCAGTATCTGACAAAGAAGCCTTACAAAACAGACGCCCAACGACTTACCCAAGCCGTTAGAATTTACGTTTCCCTTCGTTGGCCTATATTTTCTCACTGACACTGAGAAAAACTCCTCGCTTCTCTTTTCCCCAGTCCTTGGATGGCTGCCCCACCGGAAACGTGGCAGGACCAATCACAAGCGACCATTGACGTCAATTGGCCTCGTTCTGACACGATAGCCGTAACCCTTAGCAACCTTAAAGGGCACGTTTGAACGAATTCATGACGTCAGAACAAGCAACCCGGCGTCAGGATTTGTACCGGAAGTGGTAAAACACAGCGATGGTTAATGTATATTATTATTGCCCTTCTTGTGGAGACGAAAAACGTGGTTCTCCGTTGGAAATATATTTTTTAATCTCTCTCATTTTATTGAAAATACATACGCTGTGATTCAACTCTAAAGAAGACTCTTTTAACCATTTACCCAATCCCATAATAACAGAGCAAGGTTAACTGAGGTAGTGTTGACATTTAGATATCACCTTTACTTACCGACAAAACCACTGGAAAACAGCATTATGCAATATATACCTATTCTTTAAAAATGTTTTAATGCATGTTTACAACATTTCAAGCCACATTTGTCATATTTGTCCTATGAAACTGACCTGCCTATAACTTTATAGCAGTCAAATTATTAAATTACATCTGAGGAATCTATTTCAATCTACTCGGAAGAAGGAATTTTTCTTAAACAGATTTGAAAATCCTTCCTTGGGGGTGATTCATATTCCCAGGCCAAAATGTTCTGAGTGTTCTTCTCTAAAATGCAAAAAGAAATTATTTAAACATTTTTTTTTAGTTGAACAGAGAAAACTACAAAGAGACCAGGCTGAAATATTCACATGCTTTTAAAGTCATCCCAATGGACTACAGAGCAACACAGAAACACATACCAGAGACTATAAATAGACACTTTGAGGAAGTTCATAAACAGTTGATTTAGTCTTCGGCGTTTACCATGCTGCTACTGGCATTCCTGTCAGAATTATATTCTTTTACTTGTACTTAAACACACCACTCCTCCTCTTGGCAAATTCCAGGAGCTTGCTGAGGGCTGAAAACACAACCCCCTCCTTCTCTTCCCCTCTCTCTCCTCCCTCACGACTGCCTGTGCTAGCCCGTCCCTGCACACACCTCCATTCCTATTGACTGTCTGGAGTCCAGGAATACAGCCCAACCACAGAAATTCTCAGGTGTGCGGAAATTAGGCAAACCAGTGTCCTCAGCATTACTGACTCAGTCACTCCACTGGCATACAGCCGCCGTCCCTGCAGGGTGAGTGCCACTACCATTTCATGTTCTTTTGCAAATTGTGTCTGCTTCTGGGGAGGTAAGCAATTCTTTTGAAATCCACACGAACAATACTCTTTTTTATCTTAGGTGCATGTAAAACACCTACTTACAGTGTGCTGTGTTCCCTTAGTGAAGTGTGACTGTGTCGAACTACCCGGTCCATGTTTATGGGTCTGTCGGGCTGATAAGGCAGCACAGTGCATTTATATTAATACCCAGTTTGGTGCAGTGGCTCTGTGGCTAAGGATTTGCACCTGTGGCTGGAAGGTTGCTGGTTCATATCTCGCGGCTGGCAGGGGAATCCTACTCCGTTGGGCCCCTGAGCAAAGCCCTTAACCATAACTGCTCCAGGGGCACTGTGTAAGTGGCTGACCCAGTGCTCTGACCCCAAGCTTCTCTCCTTGTCTGTGTGTCTCATGGAGAGCAAGTTGGGGTATGCGAAAAGACAAATTCCTTGTACAGGAAATGTTATATGGCCAATTAAGTATTTTCTGTGGATCTTGTGACAATTAAATGATCTTATCACACAATACATTAGGGTCTTAGTTCTAAAGAAGTAAGGATCAATATAAAAGAAACATCGCAGAGTAGTGAGATAAGAAAGCACCATGAAGATTTAAGCTACACAGCTTTGACTAATTTAAAAATATATAGATATACCATTCAATGCTCTGAAATCTAAATTCACAGTTATGAAATGGTGGTTAGCCTGCTTTTTAACAGGGCGCAAGAAAAAGCAAAGTTTGAGAAGAACTGGCACAATCTTATCATTGGAAAAACACAGGGAAAAAAAACAGGTGTGTCGTTCTGTCTGAAAGGCAACTCGATCTCAGTGCCTCAGAATCTCCCAGCTTTGCACTAAAGATCTGTTGAATGTAAATTTGGAATGAAGACCCAATGTATGATATCCAAGTAATAGTTTCTAACCCAATTGACCCAACTTTTTTTGCTTTGTCATGAAAAGTAAGAACTGTGTAAAAACAGCTATACCACTGTCACTAGAGCCAAGAATGCTGCAGCTTACACTTGTATGCAATGGAACACAAGTGTATTATTCAGGTTGGTTATAAATAGACCACTATAAAGGTCTTTTTATATTTCTTAAACGTTTAATTTCCCTCAACAGGAGCTAAATTTTACACACAATAGTCTTAAACAGTTATATTTTCCATGCTGATGTGAAAGACTCACTGAATACAAAAATATGCTCATGAAGTTCTAAAGCTATGCAGGGTGCTGTCAAAAGTAGGCAGGGTTCCTTGTTTTATTGATGTGCTTCTCTGTGCTCTTGCTGCAGGGTGCTCAAAATCCCGGACAACACATTCCAAGAGCCTCCCTTGTTGAAACATGTCTCTGTACAGCTTCGGACTTGATCCGTTGTCATGTCATGCCTGGAATAAAGACCGAACTCGTAAGTAAAAAAAACTGGTCGAGCAGCTTCATCCTACTCCAGTCTTAGGGGTCCATCCTCTATGCATTGTGCAATGATTTTGCCTGTGTAATACCTATCTACCCATCTATTTTCTAACTGCTGTATCCAATACAGAGTCGCAAGGGAGCCTGAGCCTATTCCTGCTAGTGTGTAACATCCACGTAATATCCAGCACCACCATTTTAGGTCTTTGCTCAACACTTTTGTCTGTATCTTTCTATTTGGGCCATAAATAGTTTCTGTTACATGTCTATGTCTTTCTGTCTTGACAGACATTTAGGAGGTCTATGAGTATGTTTTCTCATGAAAAATTTTAGATGGTTTACTTATAAGGGAAAAGTAGCCTTAAACTAAATAGATTTTATTCTGTTGGTGAGGAAAAGTGTTTAAAAGTCTCATCTTTCTTTTTCCGGGTGGTGACTAGTGAACTTGATATCACACTTTTAATGGGCTAAAATGCCACGACGTGAGAGCCAGAATCGTTAGTTCAGTAAATACTGTACTGTATGTAAGTAATATAATATGTTTAATATTTTTTTCCCTTGCAGAAATCGCCATCAGTCCCAACAATAATGAAGTCCACATTTACCAGAAAAGGGGGAAAGAATGGAATAAGATCCATGAGCTGAAAGAACACAGTGGTCGCATCACAGGTAGTGCAACTTTGGAGAAGAATCTATGACTGAATCAACATTACCTTTAAAATAGTTAATTGTTTGAAGCAGTGTGGCCTCTGTGCATCACAGAGCAGCAACCAAATACATAGAAAATCAAAACATGCAGCAGTTGCATCCTTATATAAAGGTAGCTGAAACATTTTCATATACTGTATACAGTACATATGCAATTGTGAATAAAGTCTCAAGTTTTAAATAAAGAAACAAAATTAAAAAATAGTCATGGAAGTCAGGACTGTAATGTTTCTCATTATGTATAACCTTGCTATCTTTTAAAACATAAATTCCTTTTCTGTCAGTTTTGGACACAGCATTCTCTCTTGCACAGAGTACATTCTTCAGCACTTTATTTTGACTTCTATTCAATCAGTTCACACATACTGTACATACAGCATGTGTTTTTACATTTCAAGTCTTCACTGCACTTTATTGTAAACATGGGAGAATGTAAAAAATGTTAATGATCAAGAGGTAGAAACAGACTCTTTCAAGAACATAAAACTTTCAGAACAGGCTGTCTGTTTGTCCCAAGTAACTTCTTAGTTGCTAGCAGGTGATAGATCAGAGGACCCTATCCATGTATTTCTATTTAAATCAGGGAATCAACATCAATTTTGCTGAGTGTATTATGTTTTGAAAATGAAATAAAAGTTTTGTGGTTGGGTGGCTTGTTCCAGTTCCCTACAACCCTTTGTGTACAGCCAAGTGCTTTTAATTCTTACACTAACTTCCCCTTGGTGGTATTCACTGATGTCTTCTGGGTCATGTTTCACAGTTGTCTGTGAAGACGTCCATTGATTTGACTTTGTCATTACCTTCGAGAATTTTGAATACTTAAATCAAGAACCCTCACACTTGAATTTATTTGAGACTGAAGAAATTCAGTTTCTCTAACCTCTTCCGACTGACTCCAGTGTAGATATGTCCTTTTTGAAATGTAATGACTAACCCTGTGTACAGTATTCTAAATGAGGTCTTTCAAATGCATTACATAATTTAACATCATTGCCCTGTTAACGTCAAAAAGCCTTCTTTTGGTATCATGATTGTATGTAACTTTTCATTCTCTGACTGCATTCATTACTGGGACTAACTCATGATCAGCTATGATCATAGCACTGGGGCAATGTTATAGGTTTAGCCTGTGTGTGTGCTTTCAGGTATAGACTGGGCTCCCGAGTCCAACCTCATTGTGACCTGTGCCTCTGACAGAAATGCCTATGTGTGGACCCTGAAGGAGGAGGGTATGGTATGGAAGCCCACCCTGGTGCTGGTTCGCATCAATAGGGCCGCCACCTGTGTCAAGTGGTCTCCACTAGGGAACAAATTTGCTCTGGGCAGCGGGGCGAGAATCATCTCTGTTTGTTACTTTGAGAAGGGGAACAACTGGTGAGTGTGATGAAGACGGTGTGTGATTTTCTTCACCTCTGTTTTTTGTCACCTGTTTTTAAGCTGGCAGACATGCAGACTCTGCTACTGCGTTCTGACATACTGCCACACTGTTTGCAAAGAAGAACACGCATTCTGTTTTAGCTGTGATTTCAGTCTTTCTTTTTTACTGTTGTAAATTCTAGCCATCTGTGCCTCTTGATATTCACAGATAATGTCTTCATTTGATCTCCAGGTGGCTGAGCAAGCACATCAAGAAACCTATCTGCTCCACAGTTCTGAGTCTTGACTGGCACCCCAATAATTTCCTCCTGGCTGCTGGCTCTGCAGACTTTCACTGCAGGTCAGGGTCTCAGAGCTCCCCCACCACAACAGCACAAAACAGGGAAGGAAATGTAGATTCATGTTGTTGCTGGAGCACCATTGCTAAGGACTCAATCACACTGCTGTGCAAAGTCATAGACATCTTACTGACAAACAGGGTTACATGTGTTCCAAGCATCAATGAAACAAGCTTGTCATGCAGCAATCTTTAATTCACATTGGCTCTACATTGAAATGGCTAAAATCTCAGCAGAAGATTACCCACTGATTGTGGTTTAAAGCAGGAAAGGCATTGAGTGAAAAAAGCTGGAGGACAGGATGCTACATGCCTCTTTGCACAGGAGCGTTCGTCACCTGTGACTTGATTTCTTTTAATGTGATTTGCAACATGATGAGGGTAACTGGTGATTCTGTCTTCTGTGCTACACTGACAGGGTTTTCTCAGCTTACATCAAGGACATTGAGGAAAAGCCGAGCCCCACAGCCTGGGGTTCCAAGATGCCATTCGGGGAGGTGCTCCTGGACCAGAGGGACTGTGGGGGATGGGTGCACAGCGTCTGCTTCTCACCCTCTGGGAATAGCCTGGCCTATGTCAGTCACAACAGCAACATCAGTGTGGCTGATGCATCTAAGGGCAAGGAGTGAGTACAGGCACTGTTCTGCTCCCTCCAATTAGACCTGTTTTCAGTTTTCAGGCTGGATGCTGCATTTCCTTTCATTTCACTGCTAAATTATCAACAACAGACAACAGACTGTTCAAACACAGAAGCAAAAGAGTTGAAAGAGTAACAGGTGTGATGAACACACATGCAGAGAGTAGGCTGTATATCTCAACTTTGATAAGCTTTCCTATCATGTGGCAGGTCAAATCCCCCCTCTTCTGAGTGAGTGTCTATTTTACAGGATAAGCTAAGGGGACTATGAACAAAACATGTTATTTGAAGACTGATCTCTAATTTAGGAAGAAATGTCAAGAATGGTGAAACTAGTCAGGTCATTTTTTCAAGAAAACAACAGGTGTATTCCAAGGACTTGTTTCCATAATAGAATCATTCTGTTTAACATCCTAGTTGGTCTTACTTGGCTCATTATTTTCTATCCCTTTAAATTCCTGAATCAGAAGGGGATTTTTCTGGACACTCCACTCAAAGAACTTTACAGTTAATGGGACTCCCCTCTGCCACCACTAGTGTGTAGCCCCCACTTGAATGATGAGATGGCAGCCAAAGGCCACCAGTCCCCTCAGCACACATCTGCGATCAGTGGGGAGGAGAACAGAGTGATGAAGCCAATTCATAGATGGGAATTCATAGTCATGATTGGTAAAGACCAGGGGGAATATGACCAGGACACTGGGGTAATATCCCTACTTTTTTTCAGAAATGCCCTGAATACCAAAACACTTAAGAAATGCAACATGTTTGCATGCTCAAAGGTGATGTGTGAACACCAGTAGTCCTGAGTACTTGTCTGCACATATAGGTACATATGAAGACATGCAGACTTATGAATTTTATTGAGGCTGTAGTTATGCCTTGACTCATTGTGAGAGAGAGGGAACTCACTCTGGGAATGGGAACGATGTGTTGATTTAATGCCTCTGCACTTTCTACATCAACATCCACCTAGCTGCTGGCAAAGGGTGGCATTCTCTGATGACTCCCGATTCTTCTTCTTTCATGTGATGTTGGAAGAGCATATGGAGTAGACCAGAGAAACCTTAAAGCTCTGATTGAGGTCTTGGCAAGGGAATGACATTTTTTTGCTGGCAGTAGCATAACTGTGCATGGACTCTGTTGGCAGACCAATAGATGGCGCTCTCCCCTCTTGATAGAATATAGATAGATAAGACTTCATTGATCCCGAAGGGAAATTGAGGTACACATCAACACATCAGTACAGCGATAGGGAACAAGTAGTTTATCACTTATTAGTATAGATTTTTTTTTTAATTTAAAAAAGATCAGGACAGGGAAAGGACATGTTTCATTGCTACACAACAGTTACTATCCATCCTACATTCCTTGTACAGTATATATTGGAATAGAAAACTAGACTGAAAAATAAAACTTTACACCAAAAACAAAAGCAGCAGAGAATCTCACTGAAGGCACATTTTAAAAATGCAGCACGTTCAGTATTCAACTCCCAGTGTCTATTTTTACCGGATTTAATTGAAATGATTTTCTTTGTCTGTGCTATGTGTTTCAGGGTGACCCAGCTCAACACAGAACATCTCCCTCTTCTCAGTGTGCTGTACCTCAGTGAGACTGAGATTGTGGCTGCGGTAAGACTGACTCAAACACTAGATCTAGTGCAGCTATTCACTATTTTGGGTCCACTAAAATATAGTAAGCAGGCTTCCAGATTAATAAATGGTAAGTTCACTAGTCCAGGTGGATGTACAAACATTCCATATGTACCATCATCTGTTTGTGTGGATTGTTACTTGAAAAACTACAAACACCCCACAGCATAAGGGGGATAAAAGCAAAATCAGTCTTTCTGTAGTTGTTACAATGCAAAAGGCATGGGACATTTTCTCTGGTGTGATCAGCAAATAGGTTTTTAACTAATACACTAACTCCTGTCTTCTTGAACATTACTATTCAAATTTATCATTGTTTCACAGGGACAACTTGTTGTAAGTCACTTCTTTAAAGGTTTCTAGACTCAAAACAGTTCTAGTCACTTTATTTCCCCATCTGAAAAGATGGAAAAGAGGAAGCTGGAGTCAGTAACAGTTCTCACTCATTATTCAGTGTATAATGATCTAAGGATATCTTTTACCTTTGTTTTGCTTCTTACTGATACATGGGATGAAACTGTAGTTGTCCTAATTCTTTTCCATCTATCCAGTATGCAAAATATTATCTGTCATAATTCTCTTTTCCTTTGTCCCAGGGACATGACTGCTACCCTCATCAGTTCTCCTACACAGGAGTGGGCTCCCTGAAGTTTGTTAAGAAGCTGACTGTCCCCAAGCAGAGCTCCAAAGCCAGCATGTCAGCTATGCAGCACTTCCGCAATCTGGACAAGAAAGCCACCACTGAGGAGGACAATAACGAACAGGAGACTCTGCACCAGAATAGCATCACGTGAGAGGCAGCATGTCTTTTTCTACCACATTGCTTTAAAAAGAAAAGGGAAGATTCACAATCACAAGTTATATATACATTATATATTTAAATTAATATGTACTGAAAGCACCTTAGGGCATGCAATTCCAAATATTTTCATCAGTAAAGGTCAAGTTCATTCAGGTCAGTTGAAGAAACATGATGCATTAAAGTATTCCAGCAGAAAAGACATGAGTGCCTCAATCCAAATTTAAAAATCCTCTGTTTAGTAAAAAAAACAATTTTGAGGAAGCAGAAAAATCAAAGTAAAGTGTATGCCAAACACATTCGCATACGATATTCACACATTGGACTTAATATTGGTTTAAAATAAAACTGGTTTTATGTTTTTCTCCCTTCTTCTTTTCCTGATGTTCTATATCTTTGCATTTGACAACCTCAAAGAGATTTGTTCACCAAAAGGTGATTTAAGCAGTGAATGCATTTCACTACAAGATTGTTTTTAAACTTTTGATCTTTGACCAGATTTGATTGACAGGCTTAGCAAAAACAGAAAAATTGGGCCAAATTAATTTTTCAAAGAAATAACACTTTTACTGCTTTTCGTGTGTGTCCCAGAGCACAGCAAATGCATCACAACATGTCTAGGTGTTGTTCAAACCCTAGCTCAGGCACTTCTGCAACATACTGTGTATCAAAAACCTTGCCTTGAAAAACTGTGTTCAAAAAGTTACCCAAATTACTCCAAAGTAGTCCAACATGCTTAAAGTGGCAGTTTGACGACCTTTTAAAAGTAACTGCTGTGAATCTGCTTTAATCTTCCTGTATTTCTTTCACGCATTACCAGCTACTAGAATGGCAAATAGAAATTAACATGTTTGGGACCGTCTGCAGGTCAGGAGTACAAATAACACTCAAGTTACTCAAGTTACTCTTGAAACATTAAATGTACAAGTTAAAAAGCAATGACCATTGTGACCATTTTCAAGTCTGGTCAGTCTGCGATTTTCGCCTGGTTTCTAAAGCAGCAGTTGTTCTCAACAATTGAGAGTCCAGGCACTCTGTCCTGTAATTACAGTGGAAACATCAAGGGCAATCTGGCAATTCTTATATGGGTCCCAGCCAATCCTGTCTTGCTCACATCCGTGGCTCCACCAGTGTTGCAATGGCCCTCCTGTCAGGGGATGTTTAAGTTTTTAATATCAAATTAAAAAGGCAACATAGCAGGATTGGAATCAAGTTTGCGTCTTAGGTAGGGACACTGATGCTGTCCCCTTGATCAAGGTACTGTACTTCACCCAGATTCATCCAGCAAACCCAGATGTGTAAACTGGTGCTATCATTTGTGTGCAGATTACAGTAAGTAATTTAACCTCTGTGCATCACTTTGGATAAAAAATAACTTTGGTGTGGTTCTCTGTTGCAGTCAGCTGTGTATTGTCAAGGGGGAGAAATCCAAGGTGGAGACGTTCAGTAGTGTGGGTCTGGATGGAGCCATGGTGGTCTGGGATTTTAAGGTAAGCTCTCCTAAAATGGATGATGCCCCTGTGAGTTCACACATTTGCGCTAAAGTTTTGTGTTGCAGTGGTTGGGTAAGCTAGAGGTGTACGTGTTTGTCCACAGCTCGTTGACTAGTGAAACTTCACTTTCAAAGGAAAGGGAAGGTTAGCTTTAAACTCCTGCTTTTCAAAAGCATGACATTAAACATGACATGAAACCCTGCTTACGAGAGACTGCGTTGCCACTCTGCTGCAATTTACTTTGGATTAGATGGTGTGATACACTCCGTGTGATCACAACACTTGTGTTCAGAATATACTAATCCCACCTCTTTTTTTCCACAGCACTGAACATTTAAAAGGCTCGATCAATGAGATGCTGCTGTACTCCTAGAGGCCAAATTCCATCTTCTGAGGCTACAAATATTAGAAGCTAAGAATGGCTTTATAACTTTGATGAAATAAGAGGAACAACATAGAGTGTTTTTGGAAATTTGAACTTGTTATGTATGTGGAGTTTTACAGTAAGTTGTAGATTTTCTGTTGCTTTTCGAAATACAAAAATAAATGTCTAATATTTTCCAAGGAAAATGTCTCCAAAGACTAAAAATAAAAAAACTTTCAAAGACAATACAACCATGAAAGTAATCTTTAATTTCTTTCTTAACTGGATCACAGCACTATTCTGATCAATCTTGAATTTACTGTATGCTTCTAACAATGGAAATGTGATTGATAGCTTTTATAAATCAATTAATCTTAACATAAAAATCTAATAATGAGATAAATAATTTAAGGACTACACAATTACCTTTGTCAATAGACCACCTTGTTATCAGTATTTACAGTGTAAACACAGTCAAAACAAAATGGAACGGGAACCACAAAAAGTGCATCTTGAGCCACATTTTCCCTTACTGGATACTGGAAGAGATCAAATAGCAGGGTTTCCAAATGCTAAATAAAAGTATTTACTATTGTATGTTGCTTTTAAAACATTTGCATACAAGAACAAATGTTTTTTTATTCATCTACTCGTTGTAGAAACCTATGATAAAACATAACGAATGTGGATTTGGCTTATGTAAATGGGAGGGTCTCATGTCACATTATAATCAGTTTTATAATTGTTCTATACCTGTGTATAATACAATACATATTGTATATAAAGTAGAGTACTGAGAGCTGGTGTGTGGTGAGCGATCTGGCGCACTATGGCTGCCGTCGCATCATCCAGGTGGGGCTGCACACTGGTGGTGGAGGAGGGGAGTCCCCATTACCTGTAAAGCGCTTTGAGTGGAGTGTCCAGAAAAGCACTATATAAGTGTAAGCAATTATTATTATTATTATTAGTAGTAGTAGTAGTAGTAGTATGTTGTCTTACTGTATATTCAGTGCCATAACATAACCGTGTTCTGTGTTTTCTTCTTCTAGAGCTCTCAGTAACAGATTTGGTCTAAATATTCAATAATCGTCAGAACTGTAAAATTACTATTTTATGCAGTTAACATTGTGCGTGTTGAAGGATACGAATGCGGAAGATAAATTATTTTGCCATAAACGGAAGTCATATCCGAAGGAAACCTTAACTTTCTTCCACTCTCTGGGGCGCGATTTTTGTCTGTCGGTGCGCAGGCACAGTACTCTCTGTTGTGAAAGCGTCCGTTTATCAGGTTTAAATACGTACTAAAATGATTTATGTAACGAACGAGCAAAATGAATGTGCACAGGCTTAATTAATGTGAAAGATTTATTGGAGCCAGTTTTAATCGGCATGGGAGACAGTTTCACACAATGTCATGTATGTCTATGGCGACTTGCCGTACTTAAGGGGAAAAAAACTGGGGGGAGATACTACGCTCTCAAGTTACGTCGTATGTGACCTTACCTATCCCCTTTATTGCACAAGACACCCACAAAACAAACTTCAATGTCTCTGCGAACTGTGCATCACTTATGCTCAGCTCATAATACAGGTGTTGAGCTGTTTTTCCTCTCTCCTTTGATGTTTGAATTGTTTACTCTTCCCAGTGTCACTATCTAAAATCTAAGAGACGCTTCTAGGTCACCTAATGCCAGGCGTCACACTACAAGACTTTTCCTAGGATTTTCAGTCGTAGCCTTCATTTACATAATCGTAAGAAAATCACAGAGTTTAGAGAGTCGCAGCGCGCGCCCGTTACCGTCAAGTGTGTAGTGTGACACCCCCAGCGACTCAGTCAAAGCGCTCTTAACTGGTTTGATTTTCTCGTGGAGTCGCAAGTCGTAGGGGTGGGCAGTCAGCCAGATGTGTACTTGTGAGATAATGTGCCCATTATATTACATGTTATAGCGCAAAATTAATTTGTTTACAATATTTGTTTTAAAGGTGCTTTATATTTTTAACTGTGTTTTATTTTTGTAAACTTGTTCTATATTTATAAAGAAGAATGACATTTTTGAAGATGATTATTTGTGGAAAACAACGTGTGTGTTACATTTTTCAAGATGTTTACGTGCTTGTTCTCTGTGTTGTTTGTTTACTTTTGTGCGGTGCTCCTCCTCTTATTCCGGTGTGCTCCACGTTGATAGGCTGCCAAAATGAGGCCACCTCGTGGTACTTTCGTGGCGCAATACGAGATTTGGAACCGTGATGAAAAGTCGTAGTCACCCCCTGCGATTCCTAGTCGTATAATTTGACACCCTCTATGATAGAAAAGGCAGTGAGATTCAGCAATTGCAGTCATTAAATTTGACATGCTGTCCGACTAGAAGTCGTGTCGAGTCGTGTAGTGTGATACCGGCTTAAAGCTGTAACAATATTTTAGATCTTGTGCAAGATTTTTTACATTTCCAATTCAATTTTACATTCTCATCAGGTTTGTCAGGTTGGTTCAGAAGCAGACATGTTGCCATTAGAAGACCTGGTAGCTCAATGCATTGCACTGCTGGAAAACGTGGGTTCTTTATTCGAGAGAATCACTGAACAGCGCAGAGAAAGAAACAGGAGTCGGAGGGAGAAAAAGAACCGGCAACTTTTAAAGTTGGAGACAAGGTGCATCGACAAGATGCCAGAGGTCAGCAAAGAAAAGGAAGGAAATTAGATCAGGATTTCTTGTCATCGCAAACATTGGTGAGAAATATATTGACCTGTTACAGGAGAAAGGGGGAAAGTATATATTAAGTTAATCGTTGAGCATTTGATTCATTATGTGGAAACATCCGAGAGGATTCCTCACAGACTAAAGGTTGCAACAAAAGACACAGGATCAATGGAAGTCTCTGTAACCAGGGAGCTGTGTGACACACAGTCAGTGGATGCAGGCAGCTGTATGATTCAGCTTCAGTGGAAGACTGGAATTTCAGGAGCCACAAACAGTGTAAGTAATGTAAAATAGGAACTTGCCATTTCTAAAACTTCAATTGCAGACATCAGGCACAGGTAAAGACGCATGAACAAAATACTGTAAGATTAAATTATGAGAATTAAACGTTATTGAAGATCTTACAACTTCAGTACTTGAAAACGTAGCTAATTGTTTTTATGAGTTTGTGAGGTGTCAATAACTCATTACAAGTAGAACAGCACAACAGGAAATCACTGAAAAAGACTTGTGTTTTGCATCAAAAACAAGGGCAGTAAACCTAAATAACCAACAAAACATTTCTGCACTATGATTTGGAAAGAAAGCGGGTGTGTTCTTGGCACATTTGATATCGGATGTGTTTCTTGAGATGCAACACTTTGCACAAAACTTATCTTCTTCTTTTTCCATTTTTGTGTTACAGGTTGTGTGTGATGCCTGCAGTCTCTTGTTCCACGTGTATTGTCTGGGAATTAAAAATGGCAACTTTTTGGATTTTACTGTTGAAGCAACTAAAGCAATAAATAAAACAATTAACAAAGTATAATTATGTTTTGTTTCTAAGGTGTAGTGTAGGTAACAATTATACAGGCGGACTGTGCGATATTAGCAGCTGTCTGAAAGCGTATCCCATGAGTATTTTAGGACTGACAGGCCCAATCTGGCTAAAATTTGCTGTGAGCATGTAGGATCGGAGCTGTATTTGCTGTGCGAGTTTCTTTTGGAGGAGAGAGCTGTATTTAAATCTGAAGGGGATAACAATGTATGCCGATGAGATTAGTTTAATTTTTATGCTTACGGTTAAATTATTTTTTTTTAAAAAAAGAACAAAGCAAACTGTCTTATCCTGTTTACTTAGGTTTCCCTCTACCATTTAGATTGTATAATTAAGACAAAACAGAAGAACAATATTACTGATTATTACTTATTTTCTCAAAAATATCGGGAAAATAAGATTACAGAGTCACACAGGCAGCGAGCGTGTTAAACCTGTCTCACAGTGTAAGTCTTACCTATGAATAAATACTTAAGTTACCTTTCTTCAAGACAGGGAAAACCAAAAGAGTGCAGACAGACTGTGGTGTCTCCCTTTCTTGTAAGTTACATTCATATCATTTTAATACCGCGCCTGTGCACCGGCAGACAGACAAATCATGCGCCCCCGACAGTGGAAGAAAGATTTTCACTGCATTAGCGCATTTAAAAAGGCGGATACCGCTTTCCACTTTAAATAAGACACCGGCATATTAATTCAGTGTCTCCTTGTTCCCCCGAACCACAAAAATGGCGCAAAGGTGGGCCCCCAAAACATCCCTGGCATCCTGAATCCGAGGGGATCCCCTTCCCTACTTAGGAGTACTAGATCTCAGTTGCAATTATTTTTTAGAAATATCCGCTGTTGCTTATAATGCTCCACCCTCGATACTGCTTAAAAATAAGTATTTTCATTCGCCACGTAGCGTGCAAGTCGCTTTCCGTAATCGAAGGGATTTTACTGTTGATGCAACTAAAGCGTCCGGCTGTATCTGACACTATAAAGCAACACGTTTACGGAAATAGCGATGGCCAACTGTAGCGCTCCGACATTTTTGCTTTCCTAGGTTTAAGTCTAAAATTTCAGGTTCCACAAATTGAAATACAGTGAAAAGCCCCCATCTGATTCTTTCAGAGTATTGAAATTCCCCAGGACAAATGTCTTAATTCATTAATGCTTGGTACAACTACCGGGCTCTTCGATTACTTATCTTAAACTTGTCGGCTACAAAAATACCAGGTAACCAAAACAAAGCCTCGTGCCGGGACTGGAATCATTCTCGGCAAATCGAAATCAGCCCTGCTGGAATGGGCGGGACTAACCAACTCAACTCCCCCTTCACCTTCATAGTCACATCTTGGCCAATCGGAACAGCGTTTGGTTAGGCTTGGCCAATCAGAATCCTTCGCAAAAGGTAGGCGGGTGACTTCCCTCCCCAGCCAACAGCAGCGTGACCCTTAAAGTGATGTCACAAGCTGTCAGCTGTTTTTGTTTTGCTGCAGTTCATTTTTGCCTCTTCTAGTTATGCTTCTGGAGTTCTGAAATAAAATATATATATAGACCAAAAATAAGGGCGTTCTCGTACCGTATCTGTCTGGCTCCAGTAAACCAGAGAATAAAGCAAGGGTCTGTAACGTAAGATCGCTAGTCATTGGTGGATCTCCAACTGGAAGTGATTTTGAAAAAAAGCCGAACCGATCCCAGGCCTCCGATCCGAGGCGGAGGTAGGGAGGGTGGGAGCTGGGAATCGGCATGGAGGCAGGAGAGGGGGCTGCAGGTCCCGGCGGGGTGGCGGGGTTGATCTGCGCTTCCTTCAATCAAGACACCACGTAAGACTCAATTTCGCTAGTGCTGACACAGACTCAGCTGATTCTCATTAGTTTAGACAGCAGTTGCATAATACAGCTGACAGTAAAATTCTGTATTTAATTACAGAGTACACATAACCGCGAGTGTGAAATTATTCTATAATGGCTAAGTGGTCAAAATCTATTGCTATGTCTTGTAGGGGAACTGGCTGATTCAATACATAAACCCGAAGAAAACTATTGTTACATAACCTGTTTTAAAGGATTAATAGTTCGGATTGATGTCTGATGTCTGAAAGTGAGAAGCAACGCAAATGCAGTTTCGTTTACTCTGTATACAGTACGAAATCGTTCCGAAGCTTGTCTGTCAGCTTTTTTGAAATAATATGCATGCCTGGTCTCACTACATCGCTTTGATCAGGGATTTCCGTACATGGAGTTTTGTCACGTTATGCGTTTCCAAATATTAACTGATCATACAAGTCTCATTGTATTCTCTGCACGAGAAATCAAACCTCTCTGCTTGATGGGGCTTTTTTCCTCACACCCCACTAGAACTTTTAAGTTCTGATGTGGGCTTATTTCACACCTTCCCAATTGTCCATACACCAGATCTTTGAGAATGGGAACATTTGAGTATTTTCTATTGTTTTTTTTTTGCCTTTCCATGGCACATTGTAAACTTCACCAGGGGAATCAGTGATTTATGAATAATTATTGAGTATTTAAGTATAAACGTTTTGGTTTGACCTGCCTGGCTAAGGGGCAGCTTCCTGGTTATAGGATGAGGAAGCACATCCCCTTTCTGGGTGAGAAGTTAACCAAGGGAGAACTACAAATGTGGAAATGAGGTGTAGGAGGGATACCTGAGGCAAAAAAACAAAAACAAAAAAGAAGTGTTTCCATTAAAGATCTAAATATAGCTCATTTTGGTAATGCTTATAATTTGAAACAGCAGGGTGAAATTGGCTTGTTTGTCATTCTCTCTCCCAAACGTCAGTTATTAAGTTCCAGTTATTGGATTCGCTTAATGTGTTACTAGCTTCTCAAAAAATTTCTTCCGTGAAAATGGAAGAGATCCTTCAGCCTGAAGTTGATAAAACCAGGCAGAGGAGAATCTCAGTGCTGTGCTGGCTTCAGTAGGCACTGTGGTTTCAATAGTAGTACTTCTCTAGCACATACATGTTTAGAGACAGAAAGTTTTAGAAGATCTTTAAAGCAAATACTGTATTTTTTTTCTGGATCTGTTTTTTACCATGAACAATGAGAATCTAAGAAGAAAAGACAAGAGGTTCCTGTAATGAAACATAGGAGTAGCCAGTCATTTAAGGATTCAATAGCTATGAAGTTCAGGGCTTGGAGAAGTGGTCATTGACTGTTTGCACCCATTCTGATCTAGATCACTGGCTGTTGGGACCAAGAATGGCTACAAGCTCTTTTCCGTTACTGCTGTGGATGGTCTGGACCTTATTCATGAAAGCAGTAAGTACTTCTGCTTCTTTCACAAGTTGCAACCCTTCTCCCTCCCCTTCGATATCAGGTTGATCACACTTTTTTTTTTACATATTTCCACACTGGCTTCAACCGACAGGCAGCGTCAGTGTGCAGTATGGCGGCTGTTGATGAAGGAGGTCTCCCCTTCGAAGTGACATGTGGCTCAGCTGCAGAGTTCTTGCTCAAGGGAGTGTGGCGGTGCCACACTGTTATGATAAGAGCACAGAAAAGCCTCTGTTCTTTGGATGCCGGCAAGTTCACAGCTGTACCAGTGATGTGCTCATTATGGATACAACACAACTAATCATTTTATTTTACTTTTCCCTTCTGCCCTTAGCTCGAGAAAACTGAGACAAGGTCAGATCTACAGAAGTCTTTTTCATTAAGACACTATGCCCAAGCTGTTCATGGTGGATGGGCTGTTGGTTTAGCTGGTGACAATATGCACCCTCACCTCTTGGTTCGGCTGCAAGGTGTGAAACAGGCTGGGGAGGGAGATTCTTGTGGGCTTAATTCGTGTTGCACTTTCATTAGAAAATCTGTTTTTCTGTGGCTTTTATTGCTGTGGGTTGTACACTCTGCAGGTGTCTTTTACGTTATAGCAAACGCATGCTGCTCTGAGCTCAGAGGTCATTCTTGTGTCGTACATCTTACTTTGCAAGACAGTTTTCTTGTGCCTTCCATTTCTAATTAACTGGCATGAGAGTGCTGAATTGTTTCGCATGTGTTTTACATTCCTTTATGCTATCGACTCATGTTCATAAATATTTATGTGGAAAAAATAAATGTATAAATCAGATGTGCACAATTCCAGTGCTGGAGGGCCAGAAGGTTCCAAGTTTACTTCCACCTGAGCCCTTAATTACTTAATTACTCATTATCCTGAACCGGACAGCGGAAGCCTTTCTTTGTTCTTGAGAAGCTGGAAACCTAAAAAACCTGCTGGACAACAGTCCTTAAGGCCCGAAGTTGGGCACCGTTAATGTAAACTTTTATGGATTCTACCGAGATTTGTATTAAGAACATATGAAAGATCTGCCTGGCTCCTTTGATTGCACATACATAGCTGATTTACTTAAGAATCTCATCTAGCTGTTTCCTGAAGGATCTGAGGAAATGGGCCTCCACAGGATGGTTGAATAGATGATTCAACAGCTCTGCATGTAAAGAACTATTGCATCTTCAATCCTAAATGCACATTGTTTTCCACTTGTGCCTTCAGTTCCTGCTTTCATTTTTTGTTGGGTCGGTGGGGTTTATTTCATGTACAGTCTTGTTGCTTGGTAGTCAGACCTGATAGGATAAGCAAGGCTGGCTCTGGTCAGTACTGGGATGAGAGATCAGGTTGCTAATGTTAGTGGTGTAGGTGAAGCAGTAAGTGGTACTTTGTGCCCTGGGCTAGAACTTCCAGACCAGTACCCCATTGCAGTGTCTTAGGCCACTGTGGTGTATGAGGTACTATTCCCCAGATAACACTTTAAAATTATTTCTGAGTGCTTGATCATTAAAGATCTCCTGGAAATCTTCAAAAAGGGTGGGATGGCTAACTTCCTGGCTAAACACCTCGTTGGCCTCCCCAATACAATTGGTAAAATTAATTTTCAGTTCTCTGCCTGAGTAGTGCTGTGTAGTGGGACTACTAGCATGTAATGGCTGCTGCACATCCCCTACAGTAGATGGGTGCCGTAGTTCACTGGTGGAAGCAGTGGGATCACTCCTACGTGTGAAGCATTTGGGGATTCTTTAGACTGTAACAGTACTATGCAAATGGAAGTAATTAAAACTGTTAATGCAGACAGTACAGTAGTCTGTATCGAACCAGAGTTGAAGTTTGTTTAAAATGAATTGTGTGAAGCTGTGGGTCGTGCCTATGTGGTGATGGTATGCAGTATTTGAGGCTGATGGCCTGTCGGTTGCCTCCCTGCTTAGCAGAAACCCCTGAGGTCTACATTGTGGAGCGCCTCTTCTCTAGCAGTCTGGTGGTGGTGGTCAGCCTGTCCATGCCTCGCCGCATGAACGTCTATCACTTCAAGAAAGGCACAGAGATCTGCAACTATAGCTACTCCAACAACATCCTGGCTGTGAGGCTGAACCGGCAGGTAGGATCTCCAGAGTCCGGAGTCGCTCTGTGTATGTGAAACCACTGGGTAGCATGCTATCTCTTAGCTGGTCTTGGTGCTCTACCATGGGTGAGACACACACCAGACATAAAGGGGCGATTGTGCTTCTTTTTTTTTTGAGACAAGATATTTTGTTTCTTCCCTAAACAAAAAGCAAAGCTACCCAATTCCAAAAATGATTACTGTTTTTACTGTTAATTATTTTCACATTTGAAGCTACCTACATATGATGGCCTGTCTGTTTGAATGATCAGATGCAACTACTTACTTGTGTGTCAAATGTGAATAGTAGATATGGAACATCACTTAAGGGCTTCATTCATTCTTAGACAGTTTCTACCATGTCCAAAGTCTAGGCATTGACAAGCTTGTACTGCTTTAAGTGTCCAAATTTAACTCAGTTCTGTCTCATTGATGCAACTGAATTGTCATGCTGACATGACAGCTTTATTGACCTGCAGTTCCTTTTTTAAATGAATCTCCTGACTATCTGAAATACTGATGGCCCAGCCCTTAAGAGCAGATTTGACTTCAGTGCACAAATAGAATCATTTGAAACAAGCAGCCGAAACAGATTCCAATGAAGTAGATTCATTGCCTGGAAAAGATGAGCAATTCACCGCTGCAACCGTTCCAGACTTTTAACTACTGAGTCAAAATGGAAGAAAACTTCAGCTCTAAGGGCCTGTTTATTTTGCACAGCACAGCTTTTACACACTAACAGAGAAATGTAAGTAAAACCTCTTGCGTTACCTAGTACTGGTATTCAAATATCCAGATCAAGAATAATGACAGTTTCATTTTCGAAAGTAAGGAAGTCCCCCTGAACCATTTCCTTTACCCAGTCCAACCCACCTGCAGAAACGTTTTCTAATTTATTTTTGTCCTAATTTAAGCCTATTTCTAATCCTGGTAGCATTAAAAATACATTTACTTAAACATGCAGTGCAGTACAGTCTCTTAAAAGCAGCAAGTACACTTTATTTTAATAAAGGAAAATGTAAAATACTTGAGTGACTCATTAGGCCAGAGCTCATCCTGGTTTCATTAATGTTAAGTGCACTAGAGATCACATGACTACCTCCAGGGTGGGAGGCAGGGGTTACCCACAACTTTGCTGGTTCCTAAGAAGACAAATGGGGTTAAGTACCACACTCAAGTTACATCAACAGTGTCCCCAGCAGTGGGGAGAGAAACCAACTGCTTGTCAGTTAAAAGTTCAAAGGCTTATACACTATGCTGTACTGTCCCTGCTTTTTCAAAAATCTATATTTTCTAATCTGTTACTTGACATTAAACTTAAAAACAGAATATTATTCAGAAATACCCTGGACTTATCACTTGTTCCGGATCAAGTATTCATATTACATCTTGGTATTTATTATGGTTCCTGATTTAGTTAGTGGCCACTGCCAAGTGGTTTTTGGTAATATTTCTATGTTATCTTAAAGAAAAGCTATGAATCTGTTTTGGTGAAGATTGAGAATATAACAGCGGACTTTGGCAGTACTGTGAAGTGCATATAACTCTGCTCACTGCTGTAGCAGACTGTGAACATGAGGTCTTGGTTACACGCGTCTCTTCAATCTCCCTGCTTATTCCAAAGTCAGTAAGAGGAAAGTTGTGCCTGGACCTGTTGTGGAATCCATTTAAATTAGACTGAACACGGTGAACAGTATTTCACTTTCCTGTGAACACCTGGTATGACCCAGACCTGCCTAACGAACTGCACATCTCCAGCAGGATTTTTTCTCCTGCTTGAACAAGAAAATGCAAATGATGGAAGTTTGAACTTTTTTTTCAGCCTGGAATCATCTGGAAGATATCCATTGCTCTGTCAGGAATTTATTACACCTCTGCCCTATCTGTAGTACATACTCTCCAGAGGTCTGTCAGATCCAAGTAGCCATTTACAGCAGGCATTTTCTCTGAATAACCAAACATCACAGGTCTCACAGCAGAGCTGGAGCAGAGCTGGCACTTTAAGGGACACTCCTGAGGCACAATTTCCTTAAGAGAGCCCATTACTTTTATGATATTGTTTCAGATTGTTGGGTGCTTGAACACTTTATTTTGGGTTCTTTTTGTAACAGAGGCTGATAGTTTGTCTGGAAGAATCCATTTACATTCACAACATTAAGGACATGAAGCTTCTGAAAACCCTCCTCAACACTCCTCCCAGTCCAACAGGTATGTAACTGTACCCATGCTGCATTGCTACGGTCAAACAGAAAACAACATGAAGGCAGCTTGCTTGGTTGTAAGCAAATATCCCAACAAGCTTTGCCAGAACGCCCCCGCTGGACATTGTGGAAGTCATGATGTCAAGCACAACCGCTAAACCATGAGAAGAAAGCAAAAACATTCTCAGGCATGCTCGAAGCAGAACACTAACCAGGGTTCAGTCTAAACAGGCATTCAAATACCATATTACAAATAATTAAACCTTAATTGTCAAGCCACCTTTATCATATCTGTAGCACCTTGGTATTTTGAAGTTGTATGTCAGAAGGTTGGGAATAAAAAAATCTCTCGTACTTTTTGGTCATTTATTACATCGATCATTCCTGGTTTAAGAGTGAGACAACTTGGACGTGTGAATTATGTGTTAATGAAAAAAACAAGTTGCTCCCTTTCTCCCCCAGCTCAGCTTGTTATAGTGACATCAGTGACATTTAATACACTACATAGACACTGGAGCTCCAGTTCGGGGTCAGCAGGCCAAGCCTCCCTCTGCTTCAGCTTCAGAGTGCACCTGGGAAAAATGCGCATCATGATGTGATGCCCTCCCCTCCTGGCAGTGAGAGCCCTCTTCTTGTGTCCCCAGGTCTGTGCGCTCTCTCCACTAACCATTCCAACTCCTACCTGGCTTACCCTGGCAGTTCCACCATTGGAGAGATCATCGTGTACGATGCCAACAACCTGGTGAGTATGGCTTACTAGGGTATAGAAATTCCGTGCAGCTGAGGCTTTCCTGGAAAATCCTTCAGATATAGTAGAAAAAGGAAATGGGCTTGGCACTGTGCAAATGGTTTAAAGGAGAGCGAGTGAATTTGGTAATTAAGCATGGAGGTTTGCGTTGCAATATGCTGCGAGATTCATGACAAATGCCATAGTGCCCTTGCTCGTGTAAAACATAAAACTAACAACAGTATCATCCAAACAGAACTCAGGATTTTACACAGTTAAAAAGCCATATATGGAGTAATTCTATGCAAAGACAGTGGGACGTGCGTACTGATGGCCTCTGGGGTTGTCGATCTGTCTCCACAGAGCACTGTGACCATGATTCCAGCCCATGATAGTCCCCTCGCTGCTGTGACCTTCAGCTCCTCGGGCACCAAGCTGGGCAGTGCCTCAGAAAGGGTAAGGGAGACCCCTGCCCCTTCCTTTCCTCTGTTCTTCCTCATCTTCAATCTTTCGGTCTTGTTCTGCTTTCTCGCTGGAGCACAACCCTGTTGAGGCCTTTCTCCCGCCTTTTTTTTTTGCATTTGCAGGCCCTGAGATTTGATTTAACAGAGAGCTTTTGGCTAATGGCTTCTCTCCTTTTGACCCTGATTTAAGAAGCAAAGGGCTGCTACTGCTTTACATTGAAGGAGGGATATATGGGACTTCTTGAGCTATTTCCCCACACCCTTTAAAACCCTGTCTCCTCCGTAAACCCCACGGTCAGTAAGTGCTCCCCAGCAGTATGCAGCAGCGTGCTTGGTGGCGGATCGTTAGCGTGTTAAGAAGCGTGTTGTAACTGCTGCGTTGCTGTCGCAGGGCACTGTGATCAGAGTCTTCACCATCCCCGAGGGACAAAAGCTGTTCGAGTTCCGTCGAGGGATGAAAAGGTCAGTCACAAGAGATAAGAGGTGGACACACACTAGTTTAGACAAACTCTCTACAGATTGACTTGATTATGTGGTTACAATAATAATAATAATAATAATTCTTACACTTACATAGAACTTTTCTGGTCACTCCACTGAAAGCACTTTACAGGTAAAGGAGACCCCTCCTCCACCACCAACGTGTAGCCCCACCTGCATGATGTGATGGCAGCCATACTGCACCAGTACGCTCCCCACGCACCAGCTATCATTGGGTCGAGAACAGAGTGATGAAGCCAGTTCATAGATGGGGATTTGGCCAGGACACTGGCCGGGGTTAAAACCCTTACTGTTTCCAAGAAATACCCTGGGAAACGCTTTGGCTAACAGCTAATATAAACTGCAGAGTTAAAAAAAATCGTGGTGAGTGTTTCATTGTTTGGATTTATGTAGGATTTGGAACTCTGTTATTTAGCCTGCTCTAGTGGTTTGTTGTCTGCGGACATTTTTGAGCTTTTGAGCTTCAGAAGCTATTTCAGCCTGCAGCTCACAACTGGCAACCCGCTGAAGCTCAGCAGCTGTGAGCCTTGGCAGTACCTGGATGGGGACCTCCTGGGAAAACCTATGGTTGCTGCTGGAAGAGGTGTTAGTGGGACCAGTAGGGAGTGGTCACCATGCACCTCTGTGGGTCCTAATGGCCCAGTATAGTGACAGGGGACACTATACAGTAAAAAAAGGTACCATCCTTCAGATGAGATGTAAAACTAAAGTTCTGACTCTCTGTGGTCTTTAAAAATCCTAAGGCAAAAGTGTAGAGGTGTTACCCCAGTGTCCTGACTAAATTCCCCCCTAGCCATTACCGATCATGGCCGCCTAAAAATCCCCATCTATGAATTGGCTTCTGTGTTTCCATCCCCACTGATAGCTGGTGTGTGGTGAGCATACTGGTGCACTTTGTCTCATTTGATCTCATCATCCAGGAGGGGGCTACACATTGGTGTTGGTGGAGAGGAGTCCCCATGGTTCTGTTGTTCTTTACTGTTATGATCCAGTATGACATGAAAGAGAAGTAGGAGAAGCCATCCTCTCCTCATCTCAGCCTGGCTGATCAGTAGTTGTTTCTGTAGGTACGTGAACATCAGCTCCCTATCCTTCAGCGCAGATGCTCAATTCCTGTGTGCTTCCAGCAACACTGAGACGGTGCACATTTTCAAACTGGAGCAGCACAGTCCCAGGTAGACACTTCCCTATTTTCTCTCTCTCTGCCTTGGCTTGTTTTTATTTCTGAATGTATCCAAGCAAGGGTAATGTGTCCTTTACTGCACAATAAATCAGAATTATGTGCAAGAGATCATTTTGAATAAGACTAGGAGCGTTGCTTATATGCGTTGACATGGCGATGGTGTGTTTCATAGCCACAAGGGGGCAGGAATGAGTAGGCTTGGCACAGTTCTTTCTGGGAAAACCCGGGAAACTGCCTCTTCCTGCTCAGTTTATTGTAAATACAATATTTACGATAACTCTTTGCCTGTCGAGATCATCAAACCCAAGCCCAAACCCTGGGCGGCTGATCCCATCCTATAATTAATCAGTTAGCATGAAAAAGAACCCTGAATGGTACCTTTCAGAGTTTTTTTTAAACCTGCACACCATTTGCACAATGTAAAAGAAAAAATCTCCTCCACACAAAAATTCTCCACACAGAAAAAGGTCTCAGTCATATGAGAAGCTACCCAGTCAGCTAATTGTAGCTGATACTCTGGCTTCTTAAAAAAACAGATCCTCTGACCAATCTTCTACTAGAAATCAGATGGAACCCATAGTTCAAATGGCCTCCTCATTTTTGCACCCTGTCTTATGTTGTTATGAGTGACGTGCCCTTGTTCCATGGTTTGCTGCTTCTCTCCTCGCTGACCTGCCCTGGCACTGGCCGCGTGTCATTTCAGCTGCGAGGAAGAGTCTCCCACCTGGTCTGCCTACGTGGGCAAGATGTTCTCAGCGGCCAGCAACTACCTCCCGGCGCAGGTGTCCGACATGATGAATCAAGACCGCGCCTTTGCCACTGTGCGGCTCAACATTTTTGGCCAGAAGAATGTCTGTGCCCTCGCCACGTGAGTCACCCCCCCCTCATCCAAGCTAGAACTCCACGCTCCCGTGTCTGTGCCCGTACCCCCACCCCTGAATCAAGCACCCCACTCTTTATCCTCCATCTCTGGCCCTAATCCTTTTGATGGTGTTTCCTGCCCTGCTTTCTTTGTGCTGCTTCCCAACAGCCGAGAGGACAGTTGGCTGTGTTGTGACCTTGACCCTTACTGTACTACCACATACACACACATGTCCAGTTTAGTGAATTTCAGTGACCTGTTCACAAAAGTGGTCTGTTTAGACACACCCTTCCAAAGTGTGTCAGCCAAACTCTGCTCCTTAGTAGTCATCATACTGTAACAGATTATAGATCCCTCTATGCAACCTGTGTCATGTTGCATAATTTTTAAACAGCTACATTACCACCTCGTAATCAAGAAGCTATGCAAGGCTGGGCCAAGTCAGGACACAGTGCCTCATAACGCATGTATTGTGCCCACATTGCTTCTCCTTCTATCTGCAAATTGTTTTCATTTTTGCATGAAATAAGGGGTCCCTTCACCCAAGGAGATAATGGCAGACCTGAGCGTGCTAATCCTGGCTTTTCTAATGTGATGGGAGCAGAATGCACCACATTAGAGCCTGCTACTCTCATCTGGAACCACACAGCAAGCTGCAGCCTTATCAGCCTTATTACCTTATCTTATCAGTCATTTTGGAGGAAATTTCTTCATAACTTGTGGAACATTTAAGTCATGCCCATTTGAGAAATGTTTGCTACTAGTTAGTTTCCTTTTTTTGGTTCCTCTGATTACTTGGCATTGCTGCTCACTTAACTGACGATGTAATCTGGTTTGGTCAAATGCTTTCCACAACACGTGTTACTTTCAGTCAAAGCCTGACCTGCTCTTTCTAAATGACCATGTAGCGGTTCCCAAAGGTGGTAGCTTCTTGTCTTGGGTTGAAGGTTGTAAAGGTCTTTCTGTGATTTTCAGGATCCAGAAGCTGCCACGCCTGTTGGTTGCCTCCTCTGACGGACACCTGTACATCTACAACCTAGACCCCCAGGATGGGGGTGAGTGCATGCTGGTGAAGAAACACAGGTAAAACTTGCCCGTCACCCTCAGTAAATGATGGCCACAGTGAAGAAGTCCACAGCATTGTCACAGTTTACCCAAGTCTACTGCCCTTGTAACGTGCATTTTAATGTCAGCACTGTGGTTTCCCGGAACTGGTGTTACACATCTCTAAGTACCACAGTGCTTTATTGCAATTTAAGCTGTTTTTGCTGCACTGTACCATGGTGAACTTGAATAAAGGAAAACAAGAAAAGTTACTGAAGAAAGCAGTCAGGAAAGTAAGCCTAAACCCCAGTTTGCTATTCACTCGTCACTTAACAAACCCTTTCCTTGAAAGAACAAATCAGTAACTGCTGCTTCACCCCCCAGTTTTTTCCTCCAAGTCTGTGTAAAGATGTGTTAACTATTGTCAGGTTCTGAACCTACTGCCCCCTTTGTTTCTGCTTTCATGTATGTTTCTAACTGAATACTTGCAGGCTTACAGAGGAGACGAAACTTCCTTAAATGGCTTCTCTACGCATCTATCCCTCTTATGTTCTAGCTTCTTTGCTTATCATTGGTTGCTTCTTTAGCTCAGTTTCATCAATGTCTGCCCTCCAGGCTGCTTGGCTCAGACCAGGACTGGGCAGAGTCTGAGGAGTCTGAGAGCAGAGTGCCACCTCCAGCCTGCCAGTCCTATGCTGCCACTGTCGCCATCCCCACTGCAGTGCCTTCCTCCACAGCCCTCACAGGTAAGCCCAGGATCATTGACCTTTGACCCCTGCATCCCTACACGCAGTAGCAGGAGGGCAGTTTATAGCTACCGGTTGACAAACAGATGATTTTTATTCTTCAGAAAGTTTTGATTTTTATGACCATGGGTGGATGTGCTTCCAACCATAATGAAAAATGACATCTGGAAACAGGCCGCAGAAGACTTCAACAGACTTCAATTTGCAACAAATTCAATCAGAAAGATAAACCTAAGGAGCCATGCAAGTGATTCAGCCAGTAAAGGCACTTTTCTAACTGCAGGCTGAGCTCTGGGATCATGGGTTCGAGCCTGGGTTACGTCACTAGCTTGATCACGATTCACCTAACAGTGTTGTACAGTTGGCTAGATCCTGCCGAGAGTAGGGTGGAATTAGACTGGGCTCCCTCAGCAACACAGTACCCACAAAGCTGTAGGGGTGCTTTTATTGCCTCTTCTCCAGTAGATGCACCTTCGCAGGGCTGTGTTGCCTATGCTATGCTAAAAGACAGTTGTCTGGTAGGTGGACATCTTCATGGACTCCACCCACTCTCCCTCATTCTTTCCTGTGTGCAATGGCGGGTTCTAGCTCCTAGCGGAGACATGAAAAAAATAATTGGTGATTCCAAATTCAAAATTCTAAAAAGGGGGGAAAAAAACGAAATGAATAAAGGACAAAAGGAGAAAAGGCAGCTATGTTTATGCAAGAATAACTGAACTGAACTGGGAATAAAGAGTTTCTATTGCACTGAACCTGAGGAAAGAAAACTTCTTAGTTATATAGTTATACAAAAAAACAGAGAAAGCCCTGGGATTATTCAGTGCTTTGCCTGGTTTATGTATTGTAAAGTGATGATTAATGACTGAGGGGAATTGCTTGAATCCTGCCCCTAGCCTCAGGTGATTAAGCCATGTTCCTCGCCCAGGTTACTCGGAGGATGGGGGCACGAAGAAAGGAGAGGTGATCCCGGAGCATGAGTTCGCCGCTGGCCCGGTGTGCCTGGATGATGAGAATGAGTTTCCTCCTGTGAGCATTCTGAATAACTAACCCTGCCTGTGTCCACCAGCCTGCTGAACACTGCCTCCCCTCTCAGAGCCCCATTGCCCTGAGGCTCTCCATACCCCAAGCTACAGCTGGGCAGGAGAAGACCTACATACCCAGACTGCTTCTGTCCCTGGCCTTTGTAGTTACACCCCTCCCCTCTTGCCCACACAGCACAGACTGGAACAGAAAACCAGCGCTGTTCCTCAGCTTCCTTTGTACAATGTACCCTTAGGTGAAATGTACAGTACTGAGCTCCTACTGACCTCTTTGTTTTCTCTATATTATTTTTTATACTATAGCCCCAAAATACTATTTTATATTTGAGGATGGTTAACTGTCTGTACTTATCACAGACTTGATTTGCATTAGAGTTAAGAAATAAAGAGGTACAGGACGGAGGAAGCCAATGGCTACAGTGCCATTGTCTACAGTGCTGTCCATCAGCAGTGTTTGTATACAGGGAATTGTGCTCGTGTTGGTACTGTATATGTTACATTATTAATCTCTGTGGCAGGACATTTCAAGGCTGCACAATGTACCGTAGCATAGGTGAACAAACCTTTTTTAGGTGATGAACATGCACATCATAAAAGTAGAGTGATAACATTTTTACTTTTTCAAGCATACTATATGAAAAAGACATATGTATGGGAATAACTAAAGGGATTATTTGGGCTTGATTAATACTTGCTTTTGTAGTTTAGTTTATTAGTCAGGCAGCTAATCTAGCTAACATTTCCCACAGGGTGAAGGCGAATGGCAGTAAGTTAGGAGCTGAGGTCACAACAAGGACAGTCCATTAGCCTTTTCTTTGACTTTTTCAAGCAAAACGCCAAAGCCTAAAGAAAAGACCAAGCTCAGGGCTTCAGAATCGTCCACCAGGAAAGCCATTCATGAGTGCTGGCACTCCTCGTCTTCAGTGGGCATGTTAAAAACTATTGGAGAGTCAAAAACAGGTCATGCACACCTGTCATTTGTATTCAGCTAGAAAGCAGATGAAGCAGTTCTTATGGCATGCACAGGGAGTTGTGTTATCGGAAAGTTGCAGGTCTGATTCCTTGTGCACTAAGAGCCTAGGATAGGGACAGGATTAGAAGAGATGAACTGGACAGTGCACTTCCTGCTCCTGAGAACTGAAACCTTCTCAAGCATTATTACCTGTCAGGAACTGAGACAGGCCAGTACATAACACCTTATCCTGAGCACCATCTCTCAGGTGAACCCGTTCCACTGAAAGGCTTCATAAGCTTACAGGAAGCAGCTGACTGGAATCTGGACTGGAGAACAACAGTCTCATTAGTTGTTAAACATGTCATTTATACTTCCTGAATCAGTGAAAAAATACTGGAATTTAAACAGTTCTCCTTGTCTAAGTGAGAATATTTTTTATTTATGTGCATCTCGTGCTTGTGCGATGGTACCAAGTCCGAAATATTCACTACATCTGCTTCACACGTCAAGACACCACACTTTCATCCTTTTTTAAAAAAAGAGTTAAAAAAATTGGTTCAATTAAAATTTTTACAGTGCAGTGTTTAAACTAGGATCTCATGGATTGCAAGGAGGTATTGCATGGTCATATCACAATCACCCAGTATACTGTATATGAAACTTAAGGTTTTTTAAATATTGAGTTCAACATTGATTTGGAAGTTTTACTTAGTTGTAAAATATATCCCATTTGTAAATTCCTTTGGTATACTGACATGTTACTGTGGGCACTTATAAAAAAATATTTTTTAAAAAATGTACAGTACTTCATTGATTTGTGTAACAGTTAACATTCAGGAGGAAAGGAAAAAATGCCATGCTCATCTTGTCTGTCTCTGTGGAACTTATCTTCCATACCAACCAAATAATACAGAAAGGGAAATTCTACATTTTCTATGGTGGAATTCAAAGGTCAGTAAAACCAATGTGTTCAGGAAAACATATTTCATGAACTAAATGTGAACATTAATTTGTTTTTTTGTTTTCATCCTTTGGTTTGTTTGTCTGTGACCATGAGAAACGTCCGACCACTTTTCAAGTTAAGTTTGTCATTATTCTTATTGCACCTCTTGGATGAAGTACTGTAATACTCAGCCTATTGTCTTATTTTTTTGGCAAAGCCACTAGAAGGCGCTGAGGTATACACTCAGTTTACTCACAGGATGAAGAATGGATTCCTATGTATATTAATCTTAGAGACTGCTTTTAATTAATCTCTTCCCCTGTTTTCACAGAAACCTCATGAGAGAACTATAAACTGCAACTAGATGATTAAAACAAGCATTAAAAAAGGGTTTATGTACTTCAAAAGTGGTGGTTGTAATTAAAAAAGCACCCTATTAAAAATATTCCAGCCATTTTACATGGATTTTGGTACAAATATTTAAGACTTTAAAGACTGAGCCTGAGAGATGAGGGACATAAATAATGCTTCTTTAAACTTGTGGTTTTTTTTTTAGAACTACCAAGACATATCTGTTATTAGAGCAAAGACGGATGTTTTACTTTTTTCCATAGGAAAGTCCTGCTATCCTCATTGAACACTCACAAGGCTAATAACTTGGCCTTTAGGGGGTTTTGAGTCAATAGAAAGACTAGTGGCCCCTACCACAAATTCAGTCATAAAAGTGACTAACTGCACAGATGTAAAAAGAGACGTGGTTTAGCATAGAGACTGAAATAAGAAGAAAAGGGTTCACTAATTCTTATTTTATGAGACACCTGCATCAGATTTCATCAGAGGAGCTTATTGGTCAGTGAACTTCATTAACGCTCATGTTCAGTTAATCAATCTGATAATTAAGCTTTCCATCACCCTTATTATAAAAAAAAACTATCACCATTAAAAAATGGTGTCACCAGAAATTATCACCATTTTTTTTTATTTTTGAAAATAAAAAGTATATACATGCTGGGAACAAAAAGTAGGAAATTCAGATTAAAGCAACATTAAAAAAGTTCTTTTCATGAAATGAAAGTAATTTCTTGAATGCTTGTAACATATGTATCATACTTATAATAAAAATAATATATTTTTCATTTACCTGCATAAGAGGCAGGTACGTTAGAAACCTTTGGAAGAATGTCCATCAACAAGATGGTGTAAAGGAAAAAAAAACTCTTGTGGGCCACATATTTGATGCAAATATCTTTTCAGTGAAAGAACAGCACTCATGCCTGGGACAAGGATAATATCTCTTGTCCTTCCATAACAGACTGTGCTCAGACAATGTGTACTGAAACCAAAGCTTCTAGGCAACACACTGTTGCTTGGCTTTACATCCGAGCCGGAAGAAGTCAAGGTTACACTCCTCATGTTTACATCAAAGGGGGGATGGAAATGTGCTGCTGTCCTACTTTTCGACTGGACTCAAACTGTGTGCTGGCCCAAGGCCTCTCAGTGTTTATAACATCTCTGTATAACCCTAAAACTGGCGGTTTAAATTCATCCGTATTCCAAGAGAAGGGCATTTTTGAAATCGGCAAAACTTGTGTAATCTCTGTTAAAAACTATCCAGCTGCTGGAATAGTGATGTTTTACTCCTGACTCATACTGTCTCTCCCGTTTGTGTACATACTGTAGAGCGCCCGTCAGCATTTGTGGCTGGAAATATCTGCGTAAAGGACTTCACAAAATCTAAACCAGACTTTACAGTGTGAATCTATATCACCCTTCCTTACAGAGAATTAACTTCAATGAGGCATACACTAGGATTTTTGTATCTTTATTTTTGTCTTTTTAACCCCTCCCTATCAGCCATTATGTTCATTTATGAGAGTGGTTATTAGTGTTTTATTTATTATTTAGGGTCTTATTAAGAAGCCTGTCCTGGATTGCAATATCCAGGGATTAAGACTCTATGTGAAAAAATAAATTCTAGTCTCTCAGGCAACAGCTCAGTGAAGTCTCTATCAAGGAGAAAAAGGCACAAATTCTCCTTGAGCAAGTGAGCACACCCACTGTGCAAACAGGCAAAATCAGAGTGGGTAGGATTTCACTACTGTGCACTAATCTGTTTATAACACACCCTCGTGTTGGGGCTGTAGGAACAATAAAGCTCTGTTTTGGTTTTGGTAGATAAATTCGTGCCGTGACGGGACTCGGGCTGGCAAAGCGAGATGGACGTGAGATTAGAGGACATTTGACACCGGACAGAAGGCTAAACCTGAAGCCAGAAGATTGGCTATGCATGAGCCAGGGGGGAAAAAAGCAAATTTGCAGGGTGCTACATTTAAAAAAAACAAACAAGAAAATAGAGAAAAATAGTATCTTTTAAGACCAGACCTGGGTCTTTTAGCTCAACTCCAGACGGGTGTGTTATATGAATTAGGTGCATGACTGAACTGAATTATAACCATGTGTTAATAGTTACTTGACCAATATGTTTATAATTAGATAGTATTGATATTGTAATAGTATTTAATCAAAAGAATAAGGAATTAAACTTCAGTTTTTGCTCTGTATGTGTTTTTTAGCCTGTTTTGGTTACATTTCCATATGTCCCATTGTACACCACACTGGCGGATTGTTTTGTACACGTCTACAATGTTATTTGTAACTGTGCAAAAGTGTTTTGCAAGGACGTTGCACAAAACCAAAAAACGTGGAGCTCAAAATAGAAATAAAATGATGCAAATCCCTTGTTTGCCGTGATTGTGTTTTGTCTTTTTCCTTAATTGAACTTCTTTGAAGATGAAAAATGCTAATAATACTGAGACCGGAATGAACTGTAATAAGTTCCTGGGGCGCGATCTGCGTGGAGTTTGTATTTTCTCCTGTTTGTAGGGGTTTCCTCCGACAGTTCAAAGACAAACGGGTTGGTTAATTGGCTTCTGTAAAATTGGTCCTGGTTTGTGTCTGTCAATACTGGTCTCAGACAGATGGGGTCAGCTTTACCAAGGTGTTTGTGCTACAATACAGTATGATGTAAATCTATACTGGGTGCATTATAAAGGAAAGATAAAACAAAGTATTAGCTCCTACAATCAATAAGTCCATTTGACCGTTCACCCTAATTTATAATTCACTATAATTTAGTGTGTTCTATAAACAATTTGTAAGCTTCATGTGATTTGATTTTCACAAATAACATGGACAATTACTTGGACAAAATTCCTGATATTTGAATATGAATCCATCATGACCTACAGTATACAGGAAAAGAACATACAGAACCTGAAAAACGTGCCTAGCACCAAAAGCAAAAGAGTTTCTGTCCTAGGAGCTGTGTATTTTACAGCATGTGTAATTGTAGGCATATTCTTTTCAGAGGCGTGTTCGTGTGAACAGGGTGTTCTCATCAGATAACATGGTTCTTGAAATGGGCTTGGGTTTCCTGTTCAGCCCTGATGTCTTAACGTGAACCGGCTCAGCCAGAGCAGGACCAGCAAAGATAACAGCTCCTTCATGTGTAGCTTTTGATTAGCTTGTTGACATCAGTTGTTTACATTGAGTCTTCCTGACACAGGGGTTGTTATTTAGAAACAAACACCCATCTCAGTTCTCATCCTATAAACTATAAACCACACATTATTTCCACCTAAAAACTGCCCCATAGTACTGGGTGTGGAGAAGCAGGGGTCAAAAGGGATACTGGGCTAACCTAAAAAGGAAAAGAAAACACAGTCATTCACCAGATATACAGAACACTTAAAGCTTTAGTTCGTATTGACCAGTGTTGCGAACATTTTTCAGTTCTTTCATTTTTAGATTATTCAGATGGATTTAATACTAGGGAATGATGTAAAAGTGGTCTTCATTCATACTAGACTTCTCCTTTTGTGTGACCATGGAAGCTTACATCATGTTATGATCTGCAAATGCAAATACAGACAAAAGTTATTTTTTTCCTTAGGTCAAAATCTGACATTCTATTAAGCACTCAATACTTAACTAGGGGACAGTGGTCTTGAGTGTCCTTCTCATATATTTTAATGTTAAACAGCCATTTTTGCCTCCATGTCTTTTTTTAAAGTTACCAGTTAAATTCAGATTTAATTAACAGCTGGTTTACATTGACTCTACAAGTGTTCTTTGGTCCACATTTTAGTCTAGTACACAAATAAATGTAACAAGACAATTTGCATGCTATGCACGGTTCCCATATAAATGTATGGTGCAGATTATTTTCTCCTGAACGTGGTAGGGCATGAATTGTTAGCTGATGCATAGCTACAGATAGAATATGCTTAATACAAACAAAAGGGGTAACTTTCAATTCTTTCATAGTAGATAGGAAAGCCTCACTGAACACATTCAAGGCAAAAATGGACCACAACGGATAAGAATCATGTTGGACATAGACGTGGATCTTAAACAATATTTGGGAATTCTGTTTCTCCCCTTTTCCACTTAATATCTGGTATGTAATCAAAGGAATTTTGTAAAATCAATATCTCCTTTATCAAGTTTATTAAAGACTAGTAGTGCCATCCATTACCCATCATTTTCTTGTAAACCTGGCATTTCATAGGTGTCGTACAGAGACGTACTGTACCATTCTGAACTATAGGGTGTGGTGAGCTCATGTAAAATTGCATCATTGCTGGCAAGCTTTTGAGAAACATGAGGACCCTGGGATCAACTTGATTGCTATGTTCATGCTGTTACGTTTTTGAATAGCTCATTGAAAATGGAGGCTTTCCAGGTCCATTTTTCAAATTCAGAGCTTTTGTAAAGTTCTAAAAAAGAGGCTTTGCCAAGACTTTCCATAGTCTTGCCATGTCGTTTGCTGTGGGACAATGGTGGCATTCAGTCCAATACTGCCGGCAAGTCACTTTTGTTTGTTCAGCGAAGGCTACATAATTATCTTCCTTTCCAGTTGCCTATTTAACACTGTTCACTAAAACAACCAACATGAGTTCTTTTGTAGTCACTCAGTTCTACCTGTTTCTTATACTGGAGAAATCAATTAGTTCCATGTCAGTAGTATACTACAGTATTTGTCTTTAAAACAGTTACTAACTCGGAGACAATGGAGCACTAAACTTAATGACCACTAGTTTTCCCAAGCACTTACTCTTCTAGTTAATTCTTGCACCAGCCATGTCAAGTGTGCATTCAAACACGCTGTGAATGCCCCTTTTCTGTCAAGGCGCAGGCAGTATCCAAGATTCAACCTCCCTCATCTAGGCTCCACTCTTGCCTGCGAGAGAAAAGCACACTACTACACTGACAAATGATGCACAGGTACCACACACCCACCACCCAGCACCTGTGATGCACCTCAGTACAGTGCAAGGCTGTAATTTTTTCAGGTACCCTGAACTCACTGAGTCTCACATGCCTATAAAACAGCACAATTCATTATTAATGAATCACAAATCTATCACAAAGCCACCACTGACTACGTTACACATTGCACACTTTAACTAAAACAATAATTGTTAATGTGAGGTTTGTTTTGCTTTTGTATATCAAACGCTTTTTTAAAGAATCCTATGACAAAAGTTTGCAAAATCGTAGCCTTAATTTGATCAGCCTAGGTCCCCTCCATAGTTTCACCATCCCAGAACACCTCTGCTTTGTCTGTTTCTTTCACAGAACTCTGTATTCCAGATCTTTTTTTAACACAATGTCAGGTCAGGTTAATGTTCAGGTTTTCACTGAATGTGTTTTGTTAATGAGCATTCACTTAGAAACAAGCAAAGTCCAGTTTACTTAATCATTGGTTCTTCCTAAAGTTATGACACATTGCTTATTTGACACATGCTTTTTTCCACATGAATTTCACTAAGTGCTGTGAAAAAAAGGAGCCATCTTCCCTATCAACACAAAACACCCAGGGCCTATCAAATTATGTCAAGGACTTCTCAAAACCCTGAACTATGCAACCTTGAAACTAAACTACAATCTGGGAGTAAACAAAAGTTAATTCAAATTTGTATGTGGACAGACTCAAGAGGTTCAAAACACAGAAGTAATATAACAATATAATATTTTTTACAGTTTTCCACTATTATTTCAAATGCCAAAGCAGAACGTCTCATCAACATGGCTTATGCAGTTGTGCAAATATTGTACAAGACGATACTTTCTACTCAATATTTACTAGAATAATTAACAAAACTTGTAAATTAAAAAGGTTTGTTACAGGTACGAGCTGTCATCTGTAGTCCTGTTTTATTTTTCATTGGGTTCTTCCCTTGAAAACAGCGATGTGTAGATACACTTGTGCTTTTAAAAGCAGTTTTATAAGACAGAAATACAATACAGAGGACATTTTTTTTTCTGTGGAACCTTTTGCAGAAATGTTTCCTATAATAAGTGACCTGTAAAAGATTCAGGTAGCTTCTTGTCTTGCAGAAAGAGGACTTGCTTGTGTTATATTCATACGTAAACTGCTTCTTTCAAGACTTCCCTTAGTTTGAATAAATTGCCTTCACTTTCAGATTTATATTGCTCCACAACAGCCCAAGAAGTTAACACACTGGAGATTTATTTTTAATAATTAACAAGGCTTATGTCCACAACGGGAATCTGGAAACAAAGTCCAAGTCTTGATGATCTAACAGATGGAATACGTCACCACATATATCGTGTGACAGATTTATGGTATTTCTGTTACCAGACTTCATTTTGCTGCAATTTTGGCTGACTTCAAATGGAGTATTTCTTCCATGGTCTGGTCAGAGCACGACTCTTGGGAAAATGTCAGCTAAGACTTGAACTTCTTCCCAAATCTTGCTTACTCTAGGATCACATACTCCACCATACTGTGCATGGAACTGGATACACTACCTATTTCCTTATGTTAAATAATCTCTTCTGAGATTATTTGATTATCTGATGTTAATGCTCACTTGTAACTAATCTAACTACACCTGAGAGCTCAAACTCTATGGGATCCTCTAACCTTTTCCTCTTGGACTCCATGCTCAGGCATTCATATACTGCTGCAACTTGGCATACCATGGCTTTATCACGAGGAAGCCCTCTCCCTGAGACATGTCCTACTGTCACTCGAATTTAACAAGCCTGAAACTCCTTCCAGGAAACTTCTCAGCTACTGTACCTCCTGAGATCAGGGCTTTAGCTTCCTTGGTCACTGATTTAAGGAAAATTCCTTTATAATCACCTCACGCTTCACAAGGGCTTACCCACTGCGGAATCCCTTAACTCTTCGCTCATAGACTCAGAGTTTTGGGGTACTGACAGTCGCCTCCGGCATATAGTGGAATAAGGAGTAAGGAACCTTCTCCCTTCCTCAGTCTCACTAAGATACTTTCCCTGTCCTACACACCATGCAGTTTGTAACCGTAACTCATCTCACCTTGTCCCCTTCTGGGGTTAAGAGAAATACCTGTCTCATGCTCTGCTCTGGCATACTGATTTCTCTGAATTTCTCCCAGAAGTATCCCATTTTCCAAGGGATTTAATAGCATCTAATATTCACTATTGCTCTGCTGACCTTAACTCCCAATAGTTTTGGGAAGAGCTAACCTTTGCTCCTCCACCTTTTCGGAGTCACCCAGCTACTTGAGTCTGTTTTCCTGGAGATCTCCTAACACAGTCTGTATCAGAGACAAGATAACATTGCCAACTTGTAGTACTTTAGTCGAGACTGATCCTTTGTACAGTACTTCTCCATTTTAAGCTCCCTCTTGGGGAAAGCACAAATCCCATTCAAGACTTATAGGCAGCAGACGTTACTAACCATTCCCATTCCAGGGTTAGAGAGAATCACCTTACCTTGTCTCTGTGATCTTAATTGGCATAACAGTAACTGTGTAAGCTGTTATTAAACAGGTCTTGTTTGGCCAGGGCTACTGCTCGATAATAAGTGGAGAGTTTGCTACCTTTTTCCTCTATCAGGGGGAAATATCAGATAGTTGCTTTCCTTTCAACCACAGAAAAGAAAGACAGGAGCTTTTAAGCACTTAGAGCTACAGATGGCCTTGCCTGACTTCATTTCAGTCAGATCCAATTGGGTCCTTAGGGATTGCTTTCTGAATGTTGGCTAAACTAACTTCTGTTCTCATAACTGAGAGACACTTGTACTCCTTTTCTGTATGCTACAGACACAGGTGGCTACCCGCCTCTCAAAACTGATGGTCTAGTTATGGGTATTCTCTCCATAAGGTTCTCCTCAAATAATTGTCTCTCTCTCTGTCTCCATGCCTTGTTCACAAAGACCACAAACAAATTGCTGCACTGCCTGCATTTGCAATTGTGTTGCTCAAATCCCATGTGAAAATGTGCAGTCGTACCTCGCTCACACACATTTTTCCAATCCCTCTAGTACTCATATCTCATATTTCCTATGATTAACCTTCTACGTGGCACTCTCATAACTCCAGAAGCATAACTCGCAATACTTCACATGCCATCCTCAGATTGGCACATTCCTGCATCTTGTTTGTTCCATGCAAACAAGCTGTTTTGAAGGGAGGTTCGTTGCACTGGTCAATAAACTTTAATCATAAAATTGGAAATATCACCAGACCTGTACCTCCCAAACAGTGGTCCAAAGGTTATACTTGGTTTCGACTTGGAGACACAAGTGAATATTCTTGTACTATATATGTTGCCGAAATAATACAAGCTATATAATATTAAGAGCTTCACAGAATGCCTCTGGTTGAAATGTGACACTGACCAGCTGTGTCTCTATGTCCAGACCCTATTCTATGAGATATGTATTCTGTATATAGATAGTTCTGTTCTTAACATATAGGCTCTTTGTCTTCTAGTGCAGAATGTGAGGCAGTAAATCCAGCCAGAGTTTTCACTTTTTTTATAAGGTGCTTTTATTTAAAAAAATGAAGGAGCAAACATTTTAAAGTCCACAGAGTAAAGAGTAAAAAAAACCTAAAACCCACCTTCTTTTCTACTCATGCGTAGAAAAATGTTCAATTTAGCTTTTTATCAAATATTCTTTTCCTTTTTACATTTGTTCTATCACAAAAGAATTTGAGAACCTGGGAACAGGGACAGGTTTTGTGCCATAATCAGAGTTTTGACACTGTACTGTCACACACAAAAGACCCAAATATCATCTGTCTCATATGTATGCTAAACACAGTCTACTCCTTTTCCTACCTGTTTATATAAAGAGGAAGCAAAGGTATCAAGTTTAATGTATTATTTCTTTCAGTTGCTGTTAATTAAGAAAGTGCAACAATGTATTACCTGTTTTCAGCTCATGCTTTTTTTTAATATAGGGAGGAGTCACAATTTTGAGTAAGTACAAAAATATTGTTTGTCAAATTAAAAACATGTTGCAAAGGACTGAAGGAAGTAGTGACTGAAGTCTTTTAAATATTTGCGTTTTGTCACAAATACTTAAGAAGAGTTAACAGATTACTTGAGAACACTGGGTCTATCACAGCATGGCAGGGTTTGTAGGTTTGAAAAGGTCACATTAAATCTCCTGTTTCATAACCTACTCCTAACACGCCTCTCTCAGCCTGCTATCGTCAGCACTGCTAATGCAAGCCACAGAGAGCAAGGAAGATAAACATTTGAAGACTGTTTCCTTTTCAGAAGAACAACTTTCTCTTGGGAGTTTGCAGAGCTACGGCACCAGAGAAAACTGGCTCTGCTCAGAGGACTGTACTCGGACTGCACTGGGCATAAGAAGTGCAGAGAGCTGATTTATTTCTTATCAAGCAGGCACTTAAATTGCCAATACAGTGTCCATTCACCACTAAAAATCACAGTTTACTGCTGAATCGCATAACAAGGAAACTTCCTTAACAAAGCACTTGACCAGTGCCCAGTACCATGCCAAGCCCTCATTCCATTCCCCGACACCGGCAGGCGACGTGACTCCGGTCACAGCAGGGTGCGGCAGAGGGGTCGATGGCATAGTCGGCCCGGGACACATCGTCCATGGCAATGTCTGTCAGCACTGCCCGCCGTTCCTTCTCCACCCTCTCCAGGACCATGCTGTACTCTGCACTGCTGCTGTCCAAGGGCACACCTTCCCCTTTATCCTGGGACAGGTCAAAGATCAGAGGGGGGTCATGAACCATCTCCTGTCCTGTCCCCCCACCACAGGCCTCTGCTGCCCCTGAAAGAGAGAAGTTACCTGGTCACGCTCACCGTATTGCCTTTACCCTCTTCTCTTTCAATTACCTCATTCATGGCTTCCAGATTTCACTTCCTGAGGCTAAGAGAGCTCCCTAAATCAACATCTGCTTCACACCTCTCCAGGTGAGTTAAAATGGACAGCCCTGATAAAGCCCATACTGTACCTGTAATATAAAATGCCTTGTACTGCCCCAGCCTGACTGTCTGAAGATCTCCGAAGTGCCCTGCTGCACCACTGTTGGGGTGGAAAAGACTCTGTGGGGGCACACAGGGGAGAGAAAAAAGCACAGATTAAATGGAGCTCAAACACATGTGCATGATGACAGGAAAAACAACAGACAGGCTTGAGGACTGATTCCAAAAAAAGACCTTAAACTCAATCTACATTCCACATGATGTCCACCTCAGGCTTTAGTGTGCATAAAAACCTTGCACAAAAAGGGTCACAAAGGTACAGGTTATGAAAGAGAAATAATTCCATTCAGGTCACATGCAATACTCGACGTTTTTAAGCACATTCTACCTGAAAATCTGGTGTAACAGAGTTTAATCTAGCACAACAATGTAACTTGAATTAAGAAAAAAACTACCAATAAAGCTCAAACCTTTTTAGAAATGCAGGGGGTCTAAGTAATTTATTAAAGTGAGTTGGAAATTTACAGTGTGGAAATTTACTAAAACTATATTGCAATTAATTAGTAAGAAGCAATTTAAAAATCTAGTAAATGCAAGTGTCTGAGATGCCAGATAAATTAAGAGATTTTTACTTCAGTGAAGAACTTATCAAAAGTAAACAAAGCACATTTTCAAATGTTGCTCCAGGACTCTGTACTACATGATCCCTAGTGCAGAACCCTTCTAATTAACTCTTTGAGGATTCAGATTTAATGCAACATGATGTCACTAAACTGCTTCTTGTTTCCCATCTAGGTGCTGTTATCATTCACTCTTACCTACCTGTATCCTGACCCACAGACTAAATTGCTGTATTTCTTTATTTCATGTAGTAGGTTCAGCACTACAGCTAAGATAGACATTATGTATGTCCCTATTTGTACAAAATCTCTCTGTTCATCTATTCAATTAAACTTAAGCTTGTTTTTTGTCATGTTTATTTTTTCCAAAAAAGGGAAACAAATTCGAAGAACATACATCATTTGCATCTCTGTGCACGGTCCTAGCATTGCCCCAGAGTTCCCTACATAAATGTATGAAATGAAAAGCATTTGGTCCACAATTGTTTAAAGTGTCTCTTTCTTCAATTTTGTAGCATTGTCCTTCTCAGTTTCGCCCAGTGTCTTTTTTGAGTTGAATAAAAGTGTTAAGACCAACTTTGTCATTACTTAAAGACAATGACATGGTCAGTCAAAACAATTATTGTGCTTTGAGCTAAAAAAGGAGGCTTTGACCTGAGGACACAAGAGAAAACTGAGAAGGTACTTCTAAATGAGGCATTTGAGAAAAATAATTAATTTTATCCGTATTGTTCAAGGGAAGGCTTAATTAGGCAGTAAAATCAATAACCTTTCCCTCAGGTAATTTTATATGGAAACCACATCTTCTGAATAGCCTTCTCCTAACTGTAGTTTGGGTGTTGTGTTCTAAAAACGTGGAGCTGGTGAGAAACAGCATTTCTCTAACTAATAAATAGAGGAGCTGCTACTCCCTATTTTTGTAAAACCACAGAGAAATGTCTACAGATCAAATATCACCACCTCTTGTACAGTATATTGTTATCACAGGATCTTTAGTTGTGGCTTTTCCTACCCTAAATAAATGCACCCTGATAACATGAGTATTGGGAAATAACTTAAACAAAATAGGAGAAACACAGTGTTATGATCTGCACTTCAGTACAGTTACAACCTGGAACAGTCTTAAAGCAAATGGGCTTGTTGGGGTGTTGTTTGTCCATGAGCTTTACCTCGTGTCCGGTATCTGACTGGTGGAGTAAGACTTTAGTAACATCAATCCCATCATACTGTCTCTGCGAGGGTAGGCTTTCCCCAGCCAAAGACAACACAGTGGGGAAGATATCCAGACCGCTACGTGAGAGAAGTGTCCTGTCTTAAAAAATGGTGATGACATGCACACAGACAAAAACCCACAAACTCACATCACAGGCCACATAAAGTTTTTCAATTATGTCACTACATTTAAACACCTCCGGGATGTATGCAAATAATACTTCTGAAGGCTTGATTTTACTGAAGTAAGTACCGAGTTGTATTTCTACAGGTTTAACCATGATTCTGGACATACCAAGATTTCCATCTTCCAAGGAGATCTTGTTCCCAAATTCTAATGCTTTTGATAAATGTCCAGTCTTTGATTTATTAAAAGAAAAATCCTACTTCTTAAAGTATAATGTTTTACAAAAAATGTTTAAAAAAAATAAGCTACCATCAAACAATAACTGTAGGCAATCTACAGAAATAGGTAGATACATATCTTCATATTAAGCAACTGCTTTACCACATTCTAATTGGATATATGAACAGATCTATGAAGCAAAGGAAGGCTGACCTTGTCAGCTCTGTGGGACCACTAAGCAAAACCCGCCAGCTGCTCACAGTGTAGCAGTAGGTGGCGCTCTTTTTTATAAAACCAATTCTACAGTACGGTGACTGGGGACACCATTTTGTAGATGTTGCAGAAGGTGCTGTATGGCAGATGAGACATTAAACCGAAGTCCTGACTATGTGGGTCATTAAAGATACTACAGCATTTTTTGAAAGACTGGGAGTGCTAACCTTGGTGTCCTGGCTAAATAGCATTTTGGGCTTGTTCAAATCTGGCCTCCCTAAATTTCCATCTTAATATCATCGGTGAAGCAATTTGTCACTTCTCCATTTGATGTGCTGTGTACCGAGCAAAGAACAAGAAATTCATACTTGTCATGTCTTATCTGCAAGATCTGAAAAGCTTCAAATGTATATCTCTGCAGAATGCTAAGTGTTACAGTTTCAGACCCCCTTATCCAGACTCTGAGCTCACTACCTGAGCAGGGCACTACTGGTGACGTTGGCTGGTATCTTGCCTGGCCAGTATGCGATTGTGGGCACACGGTGCCCTCCTTCCCATGTAGTTCGCTTAGCTGAACTCCCACCTGGTAAACAAAAAATAAGAAAATGAAAAATAAGAATTTGGTTGGATGTCCATGTCTCTGTGACATAATAATTAATTTCAAATTTTTGACATATGACGACTGAGTATTTGAAGGCAAGTCTGGTACAGATTGTCTCAATCAGAAAGAAAAAATGTTTGTGTAACTGCCATTCCATGAAAATTCAGGACAGCCAAACCAAAGCACCATCATCGATACTTAACGAAACTCATTGGCTACACCGTATCCTCCAGAAAGCTCTAAACTTCATATTGTAATTTCATCCATCTATTTTCTAACTGCTTTATCCAATTTAGGGTCTGGGAGGTACCAGAGCCTATCCCACCAGTCCATCATAACTGCTGTTTCATTGACTGAAAGGTTGATGATGAGATTGATTTAAGATTTAGTTTTTTTTAACAAATTTGTAGGTCAACAGTCAAAGTCAAAGATAACTTTATTAAATCATTTAACTTCTGTCTTTTCATTTCTTCTTAGAACTTGGAATTCACTGTATTTGTTTTGCTTTGGCAACACTGGTTTTACTCATTGGTCATGCTAATAAAGCATCTTGAATTAAATTAAGTATCAACATTCAGGTGGTGTGAAGAGCAGTGAAGAAAGGTGTGAAGTCAAAACCTGCAAATGAATAGACAGGATTAGATGGAAACGAGCCTGTCGATGAGAGAAGGGGGAAGGTGTGATCCTAGTTTCAGGATAATTTTGGTTTTGCATGTCTTTCTGCGATTTGAGTTCTAAAACTCCTCTGTGAAAATGCAGACGGAGAGATCAGTATGATCATGGCCGTCCGAGGTGAAATGGGAGACTATGGGTTTGGAGAGCTCTTTGATCCTCACAGCCCTGACATGTTCCCTGAAGCGGTCTCCCAGTCTCCTTCCTGTTTCACCAATGTACAGTAAGTAGCTGGGCATTTTCTGCAAGAAGAGATTGGTAAATAAGGTTTCTGGATATACAACAACTTTTCTGAAAAGAAAATGTATTTTCATCACGGAATAAACCTTTACTTGTTCCAGTGTAATTTGTATAGAAGCTAGAAGCAAGGGTATATCGATTGAGAAGTTCCTTACTGAACCCAAAGGAAAAACAAGAGGCACAAATAAGTCAAGCAAGCTGTTCATTCTGGTTAGATGTAAAATACACACACAAGAACGTTAATTTAATAGGTCTGCGGAGTTTGCGCTAGCCCTGTGTTTTGGATTATTACTTTGAAGGCACTTCAGCAAAGTACTCTGACATAATTCCCAACCTCTGTACTTTACTTATACAGATAAAGAAGAGATTATCATATTCTTCTTCAATTTTTATTTTAACAAGAACTCTGCCCACAATCAAAATGAAACAGACTACTAATGCAGCTTTTATACTCCAAAATATATGTTTAATAAAATATATTTTAAAATATATATGTAACACAAAAAAACAATGTTGATTGGTGACAGGGAAATAAAGGCTTAATTTTACAAAACAATTTTCACTTATCACTGTATGAGTATATAAATTGTAATATAGTACTCTCTCTAACTATGAATACAGAATAATGGTAAGGGTGCAAACAGGTAATGGCTCCCAGATTTTCAACTGTCACTTCATAAAGCAGGGTTCCAGTATTTACCTCTATCTGTCTGCCACCTTCCCAAGAAAGGGCCCACGCTTCCTGAAAACTGGCATTTCTTTTCCCAGGGCCCATTGTCACCTGGGAAAGACAGAGACATGACAGAATCAGATGAGGAATATTATGACATTGTTTGTGATGTACCAGGATTATAAAATTAGTTTTAGTTACTAAAATTAAGCGCTTAAAATCCTTAAATAGTTATTGTCAACTACTTTGTTCATTTGTATACTTTGTAATTATGGACATAAATAAAAATTACCAAATGAACTTAGCATGAGTTCATATCAAAAGGTAACCATATTTCACTGAACCATTACTATTTAGGCATTAAAACAGGATTAGTAGAAAATCTATTTCAGGAGGTACAACTAAGTTATGCAAAAGTCCCTTAATCCAGCATTTGTTACCTTGGCAACTCACTTTACTATTTCCAAGGCAGTGGTCCTAATGCTTCTGTTTAAAATAAACCCAAAAAGAATGACTGAAGAATGAATGTTCAAGTAATTAATTTTTTAATCACTATCAAATATTACCAGATTAAAATGAATTAGTGGTTTACTAAAAAAGCTGTTGTAATGGAAAATGTGCCCCACATCTTCTATAACATGTTCGCACTGGAGATCATTCAATAAGCACTGTCACGCACAAAGAGTAACGATAGTACTGCTTGCAGGTGGAAATTAAAACATCTAAATTAAGTTGATATTCCGCATTAGATAAAAGAAGCTCAACATTAGTGAATAAATATTTTAAAAATTGAGAAATTCAACTGTTCATTCTGTAGCCCATAAAAGTGGGATCTATCAAAATATGACAGTATTTAGAATTTTGTGGTGACACCCATTGTCTTAGGACATGGCAGATTTGTAAGATTCATATGTTCATTTTCACACCTGCAAAAAAAATTCAAGAGCATTTGTTATTGTAATTCAAAGGATAACATCACTTTATTAACCCTTTACAATTTCTTGCATTAGGAATTATCTTTTCGCATACCCCAGCTTGCTCTCCATGAGACACACAGACAGGGAGAGAGAAGCCTGGGGTCAGAACGCAGGGTCAGCCATTGTACGGCGCCCCTGGAGTAGTTGGGGTTAAGGGCCTTGCTCAGGGGCCCAACGGAGCAGGATTCCTCTGCCGGCTGCGGGATTTGAACCGGCAACCTCCCAGCCACAGGCCCAGATCCTTGGCCACAGAGCAACAGGTTTCTACTATTTATTATTCTAAATTAATAAATACATTAATTTAACTTTTCAGAACCCCAGTGACTGCCGAGTTTTCATTCCAGCGAGTCTTGTTGGTTCCTATTATGGAACCTTAATTTAAGCGAACACACATTCTTAACCCAAAAGTTGTCCAAATGTCCATTTCTCTTTTAGCAGTAAAAAGCTCAAAGGGTTTACTAAGATTAAAAAAATAAGGACGGCCAGGACTGGTCTTCTAGTCTAACAAACCTTAAGTGACTCAAAAGCAAAAGAAGATGTGGGCTGTTAATGTACACACACTGTACCAGTAAACCAGATGAGCGTGTTTTCTTTATCGCTGGCATCAGAGGCTGTTTTTATCCTGCCGACAAAGCTGTCCATCTCTTCCAGACTGGCTGCATAGGGATCTATATGGGTTACGCTCGGCTCTCGAGAGGCTGCAGACAAAGGCACGTGCATGTGGGCCAGAGCGACATACAGGAAGAAGGGCCGACCGCTTGCCCTGCAGGAAACAGATCCCAAGGGATTCCCAGTCAACCACTGTAACACGTTCCACATTCTCAACAAATGGACGGCTGTTATCTCTGGAGCACCACTGGTTTGATTTCACACTCATGAATCACAGCATAGCTTGTGTACGATCAGGTATCTACATTTCAGCTGTAGAAAATATACAGGATGCACTGAGGCTGCATCCAATTTTTCCAGGAAGTGGTAGCAAGGTTTAGCTGGGAATGAATAGTTTAGGCTTAGTTTTGTCACTATCTTATTTTCCCACTGGCCTTCTGACTTGTATTGTACTGATCTGAGACTTCAATTAAAACAGGGCACAGAGTTGCAATCTCACTGTTGTCATTCAACAGCCTCTTTGGATAAAGGTGTCAAATGAATGACAAAAAAGAGGTTAGGGTGCAGTAGGACTGTAGCTGGTTTTGCTTAACACTTCTTTACACATTCAAGCTTTTCACACTTTTCAATTTGGATCGGAATGTGCTCTATGAATATAGAAGACTGCATGAAATCTATGTCAATGACGTCTGCCTCCCCGAATTAACACAGGCACCTGGGTTTATTCAGCTGCTGGTTTAAGTTTTCTTGCAAACATCAGCACTTAAATGAGGCTTTAGTTCTAGATCCTTCAAACAAAATGTTCATGCGAAGCCTTGGGAACTAAGTTATACATACAGCATTTTAGGAAAATTTAAAGGCCAAGTTTCCTTTTTTATTAAGTACAGAAACAGCCTGCTTCTGCTTTACACTATATGGAAAAACATGATATAATGTATAAAAATACACACCAGGGTTTTTATAGTGTAATGTTTTGTGTTTGGTTAATAACTCAGGACGGAAAAATAATGTACAGTCTGCATTTACAGTCTCATTAAACTAGGGGAAAAGATGATAAAATGTTTAAGGGATTTTCTATAAAGCTTTTTTTCTATGATGTTGTTTCTGATGGGGATTTCTATCGTATACCAGAGCTCTGACTGTGGCAGATTCCACAATCCAGTTCTGTTTCTCATCGCCGTTTATGGCAGTGAACAGCTGAGGTCTCAACAAGTGCAGGAGCGCTCCTGCCCGAAGCCCATGTTTCCTTTATCTTAGGAAATTATTTCAGCTGGAGGCAGACTTATTTAGACTGTATTTAGAGCCTATTCTTTTCTGTGAGCAGGCACCTCTCTCACAGAACCATGCAACTTCAGTACCTGACCAGTCATTGAACTGCTCAGTAAAAAGAAAAAGTTACACAAAATGACCTGTGCCAACTGAAGCAGGTCCTTTTTTTACTGCTTTCCTGGCTGGGGTTTGGAAAGATTAGTTAATGCTGTGAAACCATGGCAATGCTATCTTTGTAGTGCATACTGACGTTACGGACATCAGGAAACACAAATATAGGTTTGGTGGCAGTTTGATTTACTGTGGTGTGTGTGCATTTTGCATTTCTTAATCAAGGTTAAATTACAAACACTGAACAGGGACATGCTGTACAAGGCTGTACAGGAACACAGCCAAATTGCTGTGTTGTATTGTTGGTGATATTGGGAGCACCTCAAAAACTATGAAAGCCATTGATTTCTGCTAAAACAGAAATGAACATACTTAATTTATGCTTCATATTTATGGAATATGAGAGCATTAGATATTATTGAAAAATTAAAAATGTACAGTATATCAGGATAGTGTATGTTTTTCCAGCTGATAAAAATCTTCATGTACCTGCCCCTTACAATAATAGCACATTAATGTTGGTTCCATTAAGGTGCTATTATTGTAATCAAATGGTTCCATTACCATGAATGAAAACATGATTTATTCCCCCTTTAAAACTGGAATTAAAAATGTAACTTAAAAGGAAAGCAGTTGGGTTGTTGTTTTCTACAGTGATTTCCCCTGAAGTTCAAAAGTGATCTGAACAAGGATGTTAACCAAACAAGCTAGGTTAATTATATACAGTATAGTAAAGCAAAACAAATGAGCACTTGTGGCTTACATATATGTGGTATGTTGTTTTAACCTGAGCAGGTTTACTATAAAGTGTACAGGGACACCAGAACTGGAGATGAAAGACAGCATATAAATCTTTTCCAGAGTTTTGACAAGTTAAAGTGAAGCCTTTGGCTCCAGTACAAAAAATACAGATGATTTCCCAGAATTGGTGGCTGCTTACCATACAAGCTTACCTGGCATGGTGGATTATATCAATGGCTTTCTGTGTGTACTGTTCTGCCAGGTTCCACAGGTTAAGCGGTTGTTCCACAATCCTCAAATTCTCAAACAGAGGAAGTGCGATTCCGGAATAACATTCTTTGTGCTCATCACTAGAAGAAAATCATAAAGGTATTTTTTATTTTTTGACTGATTTTGGCCTCAGGTGAGACAAAATGTTGTCTCTTTTATTTTCCTTTCAGCATGGAATAAACCTTTACCTGTTCCTTTGCAACCTACTGACACAGCTACCTGGTTGAACTGCCTTAAACTTTATTAGCTATAAGAACTATAGAAACTATAAAAATTAGAGTCGTAATTCTGAGTTATACAATCATTACACAGGCATGCTAACTAACAGGGTATCTTAAGATTTGATAATGAAATCATGGGTCATAATACTGTGAGTCTATTTGAGGAGGATCTTAAATATAGGATTAGAAACAAGACACTGATAAAGGGTACATTGGAAAATTACTATTGTGTTTCAAAGGAAGGTATATACTTACATGTATACATTTTCATTTTTTATTCAGTCTCATAATTCAGTAGTTAGGAAAATGATTGTGCTTTTTTAATTAGAGCCTTTTAGGAAACCTCCTAACCAGCCCTTTTCACTAAGGTTCTTGTAGAGTACTCCTATTAGCTGAACACTTGAGAGCCTCCTGACAGAATTTTTGGCATTTAGTCAAACAGCTGTGACATAAAAGAACTGATTTAAACCCATGTGGCAAAAACACTTCAATTCCTCTCACTATGGAGGCATTGCTGTGTTAGTTATATGATACAGACATCTAATTGGCCACCAATGACAGAATTCTAAAGAATGCATGCTCACAATATAATAAATTGTCAGTCTCTCTCGGTGACAGGTAATGCACAGTGGAATCAATGGGAGAGATGTCCACCATTATTTACTAGGCGGGATACAATTCCCTAATCTCCGTGCTTTTGACAATTGTTAGGAACTGAAAAAACGTGCTTTGCAATCTCATACACCATTTCATTCATCACAACCTTACTTGAACACAATCCTACAAGATGAACTGAGCAGAACTGGGCTGCAAATATTTCACAATCTGGTGGAATGTGTGCCACAGCCTCTTCAAGCTGCTCTGACTGCTCACAGAGGCCCACACTATTCAGCTGAGGAGTACTAATGTTCAAGCCATTAAGAGTACAACTCTATTCTACCACAGGAATATTTCCAAAATCAGCAGGCTTGTCTATTGCAGCGTACCCGTCTAACAGTGGATCCCTGGCACACGGTGGGCAACTCGGAATGTCATAGCCTGGAGTGTCTGTGCAGCCCATGTCATTGCTGTAGGGAATTCCGAAATAGTAATCAAAACCTGCAGGAAACATAGAAGACTTCCTGTGACTGTCACTTGCATAACAGAACGAGTAAGAGAACGTGAAAAAGTAACAAATGAGGAGAGCTTGTGTCATAAACAGTTTGCAATTAAAGGCTAAGCTGTTCACAGAACAGTACATTATACTGGCAGTTTCAAACCTCTCAATTCACTGTTATAGAGGAATTGTTCAAATTTGAGGGACTTCACACACAAAATGTGGGACATTACTATATTAAATATGCATAGGTTTTTAAAACATTAAACTTAAAAACACAGTATTGGCATTGAAGTATTTAGTATAAAGACAGATCAAGAAATTTACAATTCAAACAAATGTTTTGTTGGTGTGCTGCCTTGTTGGAATGAATTCTGAGATGAAGGACAGAATTCAAACGCCAAAAGACTTTGTCCTAGTTCCAACAAAAACAAACAAATAAAAAAAAAAGATAAGCAGTTCTTTCATAGAAACCTTCGGTTCACAAAAACAATCCTCACACCAGTCAGATAAAAACAAAAACGTTGGGCACTGTCAATATCATCCTTCTCCCGGAACAATTCCAAACACTTATTTTGAAAGAGGGTGGTAATTCTATCACCAATCAGGAAGTGTTTATTAGAAAAAAAAACACTGGGGAACAAAACAAGTGAAGCGCTGGATTTTAACATGCATTCATTTGGTAACTAAGTTATGTTCCGAAGCCCAAAGCCAGTGCCAATGTTTTAAAAAGGGACTTTGATTACATAAAGAAAAAAATATTTCCTTTAACAATGTTAAATAAAAAATAGGTTTATCGGAAAAGCGCTGCCTTGTGAGAGAGGAATTACACACTCAAATTTTTAACTCACTCACCCCGGTGACTTGGATGATATGGGCCACGATGTCCTAGATGCCATTTCCCTGCAGAGATAAAAATATACAAAAGATGTTTTCTTTTAATATTACATGTGTGTACTTGCTTACGTCCATGTTGCAGCAACAGAGGGGGGGATCTCCAATCAAATTAACTGCTCGGCTGTGGCCAGAATCACTGGGATCACACTGACCTCAAACAGAGAAGGGTGAATCGGGAATAACATGCAAAAATCACATGACAAAAAAAGTAAGTCAAATTCAAAGAAATGTGATACGCTGGAAATGGGCTGATGCATTGCTCTTCTTTGTGCTACAGTTTTTTTTTTGATGTCACTGAAATAGGGGTGAGCAGCTCTTTAAAGACACAGGACTTAATCTGGATTTGATCTCTCACGGCACATCTGGACTGTCGATGAACACAAAAGCAGAATCTTTTGTATGTGAGCTATCCAAGGTGCTGAAGCCCATCGACTTGATATATCATATTAGCAGTGTATTGCTAATATTGCTGTGTTAGAGAAAAGATATCATAGTGATTTCAATGCAGCCCTTAGATTTTAAAAAAACGAAAAGGATGTCAATGTAACTCTGCCTTTTCAATCATCAGGCCAATTCCAGTATTAAACCAGCTGTTTTTAAAACACCACTCGTTAAAGCAAACCCAAGAGTTATTGCCTTGACTTACAACTGTTTTCAAGCCAACATCAACTTTAATATCATGTTGTGATACAATAGTTTTTCCCCACTCAACATTTCACTGGTGCTTCTGTTTCTGAATTCTTTCTTACAATTCTATTATCCGTGTTGAATGTTACCCTACTTTACTACTGTAATAAAATACACAGTGTAATAAACGAAATTGTCTTGTAAAATATTTGTACTAAAGATCTAAAGATCCTTGTATTTCAGTTTTTTCAGGATTTTGGATTAATCTATCCATCCATTTTTAAAGTCTTTATCCAATACAGGGTCACAGGGGAGCTGGAGCCCGTCCTGGAAAGCAACGGGCACAAGGCGGGGTACACCCTGGTCAAGATGCCAGTCTATCACAGGGCACACACAAACACACAGGGCCCCAGCGCTGCAAGGCAGCAATACTAACCACTGCACCACCATACCATTCTTTTGCGTTCATGAAAAATATTTCATATAATGTATTTGAGTGCTGTTCTGCATTGTGCTATCACAAACATTATTATATTCCTTAAACTAAATCTCAGCTATAGAGCTACATCAATGTGAAATATAAGGAGGGTGGGAAAAGGTCACAAAAACAGGGAGACAGTGTTGTCAGACTAGTTTATTTCTGTTAACTACAACCTGCAATTTTATATTTAACACCACTGCATTTTCTATGCACTGTATTACACACCAGCTGGCTTCTCACCAATCATGGCTGTGTAGTACCCAGCAGCCTGCAGGACCTCAGCGAGCACAGTCTCATTGAGGGGGAGCCCCCCTACTGACCCCACAGCGAAGTTGTGCGTCACCCCATTGCGCAGGCCATGTCTCCCCGTCAGCAGAGCAGCTCGTGAGGGAGAGCAGGTGGAGGCTGGGGAGTGAAAGTCCGTGAAGCTGAAAGGACAAGTAGACACGAGGGATGCTTGAGTTCTACCCAGCAGATCAACAGCTCTACAGCTGCTACGGATCCCAAATTCAGAAAAGACAAATGGTTTAAAGCATAAGCAGATCCGGCAAGGGATTATGAAGGGCTAACTTATAGAGTGCTAAACAAATCAGCCAGCCCTGGAATCCTTGTTGGATCACAAGCTTACACCAAACCTGGCTCCGAAAATAATAACCATTTGTGCGTGACACCAAACATCTTCTGCCAAAACGAAGAATTACAGTTTCAGTGATGTGATTTTAGAAGGGGGTTAATGGAAGCCAGGATCGATGCCTCAGGAATAAAAAGGCATAAGTAACAGAATCCTTGGAAACAAAACTGTTCGAAGACTGCATTATCACACAGGTAGCACTCTGGACTAACTGGATATTGATTAAGGCAAAGCAGTAGCCCTAAAAGAGGAGCTGCACATGTTTAGTGAACAGCATGCATAGTGCCCCCAAAAATATTGTATTCAAATGCATCCACCCATTTTGTAACTGTTTTTTTTCCAATTCAGGGTCACAGGGGAGTCGGAGCCTATTGCAACAAGCAACAGGCACAAAACACAGCACACCCTGGACGAACTCAAGTCTACTGCAGGGCAGACAGACACAAACACAGTCACCCACACCAGGGCCAATTTTCCCAGAGGCCAATTAAGCTGCCAGTATATGTTTGGACAGTGGGAGGAACTTGAAGAACATACAAGCTACATGCAGATGACACCCCTGAACCCTGGTCCCAGCTCTGCAAGGCCGCAGTGCTCACCACTGCTCCACCGCGTCACCAGTATTCAAATGCAGATCAAGACTTTCAGACCTGAGATTTACCTCTTCAAAACTAAGGTTTAGGGGTTCTCTATATTTGTATCCTCAAAATAAAACTTAAATTGGATATTGCTTCTATATTGCTATTACTTATCAATTCGCAATGAACAACACAACAGCTAGGCTAACACTTGAGAAAACTAAAATTTTTAAAACAAAGTCTAATATTTTCATGATACAAAATAACTGGATAAAAGGAATTTAGCAGTAAATTACAGCTTCACATCCTTTTATCTTTCTATTATGCACAGCCAAATCTGCATTTACCAACACAGAAGCCATAACATATTCTTCTCAAAGAAGCATTTATTTTACCTTTATAAAACATGAAGAAATTGTCAGATTCAGTGAAAAATTACAGTATTTCGATGTGGTAAGTAAAACACCCTGTTTCTCTGGTCACCACGGTCTTAATATTACATCTCTTTGCCAGATCTTACTCTTTCAACAGGCCCTTGCAGAGTTCGAACAGTTTGGGGATGAACTTAAACTGTGTGAAAAGCAATCAGTTGTACTGTATATAGCACTCTGCAGCTACAGGTTATTCTTGTCCTGAATGAAACAGTATACAGTACCCACCCCAAGCACTCATTCAGACGCTCACTGAGAAAGCGCTTTGCAACTAATATAGAACACACATTCACTCATGTGGAACACACATTCACTCAGATAACCCTGCCAACAGACCCGGAAGATCCCTTATCAAAAGCATCAATCATTTATAATAATTATTTTTAATAACTGAAGGCTTAATAATAGGTTTATTTTGAACCCTTTTACTTTCAGTTCCTAAACGTGTGGGAAGTTGCCTTTTAACTATTGTGTTTCTTAAAATCTCTAGTCTCTGGGCAGAAAAAAAACTTGCAGAGATTTTAACCAAGCAGGTTGTTAGTTCAATGAAGGATATATTTCAATAAAGACCACAGCTGCAATTAAAAACCAGCAGCTGAATATCAGAGAGAGGGAAACAATCATAGACCCAGACACTGCAGATTTCCTGGTTATAAAACCAAAAGCAACTCAAAAACCCCTAACTTAATTTCACAGCAGTAGATTTATAAAATAACCCCCTAAACAAATTCAACTACAGGTGTAAGTTTATGGGACAATGAAATTAACACAATGAGTCCCACTAGTGTTCAATACTTCACCTCATGCCTTCCTGGGCCATACGGTTCAGATTGGGGGTGTAGTTCATTCCCGGCCTGTTCAGTCCCAGATCTCCCCATCCGATGTCATCAGCCAGGACAATGATGAAGTTTGGTTTCTTTTTCAGGTAGCTGCCTGTGTCTTGTCTCCCAAGGTGGTTAGTGGTAAAGTACACAAGTGCAGTGAACACAGCTCCAGAGAGCAAGAGAGGTACTGAAACCCCTGGCATTTCTCTCTCTCTTCTGAGCAGCACTGGAACAGTCTGCTCTGTCACACACTGTTCTATCTAAATATTTCTTTCACTCTGATATTGATCCACTTCTTAAGGCAGGGTGAAACAAACCAGTCTCCCCTCATATGATTATCATTAGATAATGATGAAGCCTCAGGCCATCGGTCAGATGATTTTGTTGGTTAAGGTTTGTTTTACAGGAGGAACTTCACATCAGAAGATGTCAGATGTTTCTAGTAACTGACACTGACTTCTCTTCCATGGGATGTAGAATTGTTAGACGAGTCTGACGGGCAGGAGAAAGGATCACATCTCTTGTGCTGAAGGTCGGCACTCTCATTTAAGGTTTTTCTCCCCGGACTGTATACAGGATGTGTATATAAAATGTTACATTTTAAGTTCTGAAAAAAAGAAAAGAGAAAAATATTTTCTCGGATAACAATGTTTAGTAACATTGATTTTATACACTCAATTCTGGAACTGCCTATAAACCATAAAATAGCTGTAATAATACATACTGTAATTACCTCATATCACAAAAAAGTCAGTTGATTTAGTGATGACAGAAAAGAATACAATTAAACTTAACAGCCTATTTAATTCAAGGATAGAACTACCCTTGTAGCTCCATTCAGTTTTTCATGCTTACAAGCTCATTTTATTGCATTGTGTCAAACGTATTTCCTTTCCTAAAATTATGATGTCTTGGCAATTTAAATTAAGTTAATTTTGTTACAGTTAAATATACAGTCGCCACTCATGATAACACTCATTGTTAATCATCAATGTTTTTTTTTCCAAATGTACTCTTCTTAATTACTGGTAATATTCCTAGACTTTTCTGGCAATTTAATGTAACAAGGAAACCAACTGCAGATATTTCCAGTTAGCCTTCAATGGTTAACTGAAAACAGAGATGTAACAGAATTAGCATATTAGCAATTAGCATACAATTATTGTAAACAATAACTGCAAGCAATAACAAACAAGTGTAAACTATCTTTTTTAGTGAAATATTGTTTAAATAATCAGCACATAGTAGCAATTTCTGCAGTGAACTAGTGTGTCTGTGGTTCTGCTGTTGTCTGGTTTGTTTGTTTAGTCTGTAGTGCTTGGAAAGATAAAGAATAGCATCATGGGCAATATGGCATCAGTTGCCATGTACATGTGAGGCAAATACAGAAAACCACCTGAGACAAAATTGATTATTTTACAAAAATTATATTTGGTGCAAGTAAATACAGTAGTGTATTAGTGTCCAAATTAAAGTAGCTCTAACTGGACACTAATACACTACTGTATTAGACTACACTACTAATACACTACTGCTAAGGATAAAGATGGTTAAAACTGCAGTTTCCACTTACTGTACTAAATAGCAAGGGGTGACTGGAGTACAAAATAATAATAAAATGCTGATGATATCGATGAACTGTAGTGAAGAGGTGTGACAGCCTCTAGTTAGGTTTTCCAGGCACAAGCAAGCTAAACGGAAGCTACCCTTTTTTTAAAGACATATAACTTATGGAACAAAGTGACCTCTGACTGTTTCATCAGACCGCTCCAAGCATATGTTAAATGCTTCTCACTGAGAAAGTGCACAACTGCAACCTGACCCCAGCTGTTTCTAGAACATATCCTCCATGTAAATGAAGTTACTTTTTTTAACCCTATGTAAGTTACTTTACTCAACCCCACACTTGATCCCCCTTCAAGTAATCAGACAGCTAGCGAGAACTTTAAACAACCGGGCAAAGAGCTGCTTCTATCATTCATCAGGCAACAAAGGTAAGAGCTCAAGTTCAGATGACAATAATGAGAAATAAATGGTAATAGGCATTTCATGTCTTCTGGTTACAAAGAAAGGCCTGGGAATAATACACAGATAGTATATTACTAGGCACTTCTGGGTGAAAAAGTTTGAACTATATTAGGTTTAGTGTTTACAGTAAGAGTGGAGGTTTGTACAAAATCTTGATTGGTGTGTTTTCTCTAATGTAGCATTGGAGCTTACATGTCAATATATTCTTGTTTAATCCTGTAATTTAGTTTTTGTTTGTTTCTCAGAATATGCGCTGCAAGGATCTTTTGTGATATTTTTTTCTGCAGCTTACTGCATTTCTGTAAAACTGTCTGTCAAATGTCAAAATGGCTATTTTACACATGCAGCTGTGATAGTGGGCGGTACAGTGCGGTGGACCTGGGGAGCTGTCTGTGTGGAGTTTGCATGTTCTCCCTGTGTTCCTGTGGGTTTCCTCCCACAGTCCAAAGACATACAGGTACTGTAGGCTACATGGCTTTTGGGAAAATTGTCCCTGATGTGAGTGCGTGCATGTCTGTGTCAGTACAGCATGTGCCCTGTAATAGTCTGGTATCCCATCCAGACTTATGTCTGCCTTATGTCTGTTGCTTGCCAGGATTGGCTGTGGCTCCTACCTCAAACCTGAATCGAATAAGGACGTTAGAAAATGGATGGATGTAAATATGTAATTCACCACTGAGTACACTGCAATACAAAACACAGGAATGCCAATTTTCTATAGGACATATAACTGCCAGAATTCCCATACTTGTATTACCTGCCTAAGTAAAAGCAAGTGACTTTTTCCTTAATGAGTATTATTGCCACAGACTTCAGCAGAATGTTGCATTCTTTTTATCCTTCAGTTATTTTAACTGTCTAATCTCTGATTTCATCTATGCAAGGAAGTCTGCTTCCCAGTACTGGCATCATCCATCACACACCCTTCCCTCTGCTAAGTTCAAAGGACAGGAAGGAGTGGACGCTTCTTAAGAAATCTCTGTTTACAACTCCGGTTGACAACCTGCATACTGAACCTGCCCTCTAGCTAACATGCTGACTCATCATGACTGCATCCTTTGAACTTGTCTCCTGAGGAAGTACTGTAGCTGACACGTGCAATACTGTTCATAATGTGGGTGTAAACGTTACTGTACTAAACTGTACTAAACTCGCTGTATATTTCTGCTGGTAGGATAATACTATGAAACAGGAATTTCAAACCCTGGTGTTGGAGAGCCATTGCCCTGCAGGATTTAGAGGTATCATATTATTTCATAAACAGGACATTTTCCACAACCGTTAAACCCTCTTTACGGCTTCTTCAATTAATATTTGTTGACCATCAAGTAAATACAAATTTTAAGGTCGACCATTTTTTAAATTACAAAGGATTCTTCAATACAACCAATAGTACAACAACAACAACAACGACGACGACGACGACGACGTAATTTTGCAAGAATAAAAATTAGGGCTGATTTGAAACATGTTTAATATAGACCACCGTTTAACGATACGATATATGTCTGATCAGTATAAATCCTTGCAGTTTTCGAATTGCACAAAAAAAACACTGTGGGCAGAGATGTATACAGCAACAAGAAACGCGAACCTTTATTTAGAGTACGTTGTAACACAGACTTCCTGTTCCTTCTTGCTACAATTTATTTACACAATCGTGGCTAAATGTTGTCTTTCACACACCAGCTTCCAGTTAAGGAGCTGTCCACCAGTGAAATTGCAAGATTGCATTAAGGAAACAACATCTGCTAAAATATCGAGCGCGACAAGTGCAAAGATGGAACAGGTCAAGTAACAAACTGATATCTGCATAGAAGGGGAAAATGTATCTTTTTATTAATACAGTACACGTCGATAAGCTTTTCGCCGAGGACTGGAGTGCGGAACATTAAAATCTAGTTTTGCAAAGGTGTTTATAAACCACAGAGGCAATACATGACGTTAAAAGATAACCATCAGCAGCACACAAAGGTTCAGAATCGACTCTACGGCATATAAACGAAGAAATTCGTTATCAATATTTTTTTGCATGATCCACGGGGAGGGGTTTAAACCTCACTCGACGCATTTATTTACTTGTACAGTATCTCAAACTGGAACAAACCTGTTCTACCCGGACGACAGCTCACCACCTCGCTCGTTCAGACATCAGGCACCGGCTTCCTCCTCCCACTCGCAATGCGCGTTCCCGGCCGCGCCACGCTGGGAAGAGTTGCCTTAGCTGTGTCTGACTGGAGATGCCTTGTGTAGCCGTTCTGGATAAGGCTGACCTACTTTCTCACAGGCCCCCTTTCTTCCCACAGGGCCATGTGTCAACGCTGCCCAAAACAAACGCGTACACCTTTTCCTGCTGCACGGTGGAGGAAGTACGGATTCATGTTAATGGAGAAAAGCTCCCATTTGCTCTAGCCTAGAGGAGACACGTGTACAGTTTCTCATCGACTTCATTTTAAGGCATTTCAAACTGCACGCGAACTCCGAAGAAGGGGATAATACAAATTACATTAATAAAAAAAGTGTTCTTTTTTTTCCGAAACCTTGTACTCCTCCACTTAAAACGTCAAATGAATAAACAGCGACTTGATATCATGAACACCACCAGCTTTCAGGTATTCTGATATGTTCCTCTTTAAGATAGTTTCTCAATAATTAGGTATAGTTCCCAGGCTTGTTTATCCGATATTACATTAGGTAGTTAGTCCGATACCACGACTTGTGCTAAACAGGGTCTGTGAAAACCTTGGTCTCTGTAAAGAGCCCACTGTGACTAAACATGGTTGCTGAACTAACAAACAGGAACGTTTTTAGCAGTTTCATTTCCTGGTACTGATACTGCATTTTCTACCATGAATTCGTTATTTACCTACGCTGCTATATGAGATAATTTTGTTGTCTGTGCTATTATGTTGTATGTGTGCTCCTGGCAGTGGAAATTCAGGTTTATGGTACGCGAATCGCAGGGGTGGCTGAACTGCAGGCTACACTGCGCTGTGGCGCACTGTGAACAGCGCTGCGCGCTCTGCGGAGACAGCATCACAGGCGCGCTCCCGCGCGTGTATGTTGGACCGGCTTGAGCCGGTATAAAAAGCTATGAAACAAGAGAGAAAACAGAAATTCGGGGACATTGAAGGGAAGCCAGACCACGGGGAGGTTAGGTTTAATATAAAGAAGAAAGGTACAAACTGGAAGAATAACTTAATGATTTTTTTTGGGTGAAATTGCGGCATTTGGTAGTTTAAAACTAAAATATCCAGAGCATCCTTATTTTTTTTTGGAAAGGAAGGGGTTAAAATTACACCAGAATTGGGTAAAATGTTAACTTAATACAAGGCAGGGGCTATATAAAAGCATTTTGGCTCACTGTCCACTTCGTTGCTAATTTTGAAGCCGCTTACCCTTTCTCTCCCGAAGAGGTAAGTTAAATGACTGAACGTTACTTCGATTCTGAGATATGCAGAAAAGGAGATCAGAACTAAGGTTTCCTTTTCAATCTAATTCTTCCAACAAGGTTTTAGAATCACAGTTCCTATGAAAATGTCTGTATTTTGTGAGATTATTTTCTACGGAAGACGGGTTTGCAAAATGTGTGAAGCAAAAGTTCTTGAGGGGCACTGGCCACAGTACTTCAACGAGAGGCTGTTTGGGGAGCCAAGCGGTTTACATTGTCATGGCTATTTCAGCGTATTTTACTAACGAAATGACAAGCCAAGTGCGGTTGCTATTTAAAAATAATGATGGGCTGAAAATGTTCCGAATTGTACTGGTGCGGAGCCGGCAGCTATGTGTTCAGACTCGGCGGTGCCGGTTTTGTAATAATTGTTTCGTCCCGCAGTGACTGAGTGGCGCAACTTGCCGGAGTTTTGACATCATCAGTAGGACAGAGCAGCTTTGCCGCAGCAGCGCGTTGCTGCATTAAGTCATTGAACCGGAGTGACTATAAACCGTAGACGTCAAATATTGCCTTTAAATATTCTTTTGTTTATACGAAAGAGGGATGATTTTAGAGGATCTTTCAATGTATTATCTTACGGAGCCCTTTAACACCACATTACCGAAAATGTTCGTGTTTTAACAGCGTGCAAGCCCTCTCGTCCCGCTGAATAGAAAGTGACCGCGTGGGGTGTGTTTTAAGGATTGCTATGCATCACATGTAACAAATTTCAGTTTCAGGATACTTGTTTTTTTATCGAATCTGCTGTATTAGTAAGATGCTATCACTTTTATTTTTCGCCAACATATTTTCAGGGATTTTCATCACCAGTATGGTGATGGAAAAAGGAAAGTGATTCGTTCGTGTTGCCTAACGTGGCCTTTTATTAACTTATTTTGATATACACATTACAACAATCTTTACGAAGAAACACCTTCGTATATTAACGAAATATTATTATCCTGTTCATTTGGTTCAATCTGAAATTTGGTATTGTGTAACGTAAATTTGTTGGCTCCATAATTAAATATCTGGTCATTAACAATGTGTAGGAAATGAGTTGCAAATAAGTTTTTACACTTCAAAATGATGTGGCCGGTCTTTTCAGCAAGCAGGGAGGGTGATCGATTAATGCTTGTGATTGATGATTTTTATTTACTGGAATGAACTGGACTTATACATTCGTGCAATTATAAAACGTTCAATTTAATTGGAAGGTATCTGCTGTATGAACTCAATACATTCCATTGTTCAGCTTTGCTCGACACGTGTCTGTCGCATTAAGTACTGCGTCACCTGGGGGCGCCACTTTCGCTTCATGTGACCAGCAAGCCAAGCGCCACTTTACCTGTACAGGGGATCCGTAACTAACAATTCCTTGTAGTGTCTGTTCTTAAACTATGAGTCGGGTCCAGAGTGGACTGTGAACGCCATTCCCATAGAGGCAGCTGTCTGCCTGTGTTTTTCCTGTGTCAGCTTTTTTTTAAACCACACGAGGTAGTTGGGTGGAATGGTCTATCCCCATTTCTCTTTGTTATTCGGGCTTGTGCGGAACCAGCTCTGTAGAGGGTGTTAGAAAGACAGAACTGTGGGATGCTGCAGCTCTTGGGAGTGAGTGGAAAGATGTGGCTTGAGAAGGCTGTTCTTGTGTGTCCTTTGCTTACGTGTCTCACAGTATGGGAAAATTCACCTGTAGGAGGGTATAAAGTGGTGCCCCCCACCCCCCCTCGCACCCTGTGGCAAAACTGGAGTGCATTCTCTGCTTATGAATAGACTCTAAAAGCAACTAATAGTCTGTTCTCTTCACTTCCATTACTGTAAGGTATACCCTTTGTCTCTTTTAAGAGCTGAGAAGTCTAGAAGACTATTTTACTTCAGCCGTTGTGACAAAGGAGGAAATAAGGGAATTAGTGGTATGAAAAACTGTTGTCAGGATTGGAGAAGAGCCCTGATTTACATATTACAGTACAGCCCTGAGCACAGGCTGCTTGAGAATTGGAGAAACTTGAATACTCCTGTCTATAACGCAGGTTGTGCCGTAATTTGGGGAAAGGGAGCTTGGTTACATCAAGTAAAGCAGTTTAAATGGGACGATTGTGGAGGTATTCTTAGCCCCTTCTTTGAATAGCCAATGGCATGCTCCCTGCCTTTTTTTGCAAGATGCTATGTTTTGAATAAAGTCCTCTTTTTCACATTAACATAACACTGTCACAGCCCATTAGTACAAATATATGACAGTAGAATTTCTTCCATTCTTGTCCCCTGGCTAAATATGAATTTAGCTCATGTATAATGTTCTCATATGGTTTTCTGCTAATTAGAAAACTGGTGCTCTGATGCATTTTTAAATAGAGTAGACTGTAATAAGTGACTTGGATTTTCAAATAATAATGATCTGAATAGAGACTGGAATGTGCCATTTAAGACTTTGAAAAATATTAGATAAATTATGAATGAAGCTTTATACTACTTATACATATTTTCAAAAATTGGCCAGTATACTCCATTGTTCTGTGAGGTTTTCTTCTTTTTTTGTCAGTGTATATCTCTAAATAGTCCTAACAGGTCTGAAAAAACTTTAAATGCACCAAAATGCTAACTTGCAATCCAGGGTCTCCTTCAACTTATGCAATTTTCATTAGTTACATGACACATATTCACAGATCAAAAAAAAAAATAGTGCGTGGGGTTTCTTTGCATTATCTGTTGGTCAGAGCCATTCCTTGAACAACAAGAAACAGAACTCAGAAATTTTCATAACAGTTTCAATTTTTATGGGACATTTCAGTTGATCACACTACTCACATTCCCAAAAAATGGAACATTTGTTTTCCCTCATATCCTGATACTGGTACTTTGATATAATTGAAGTCTTTGGCTTGACAGAGTTTAGCTCTGGAGAAAACCTGCTGTACAGAACTGGTATGCAAGTACAGGAATTCATGTTTTCTAGGAAGTCAATCTTTCTGCTGCTTGTGACAAATTGTAGGTTACATCATCTGCCTGTGTTCTGTAATACAATTGTGGAGCTTACTACTTTGAGTAGGTTTTATGAAACTGCTCCAGGGGCAACTTACTGCTCTATAGAAGCCATACTGCAAATGGACACTTTTAGTTGAGCAAGCCATTTTGTGACACATGCTTGTGGTAAGTTGCTGGGTAAAAGGCTCCAGAACACTGCATTGTTAGATAATAGCTCTTTCACTGCATAACCTCACCTTACCCATTGTGCTCGGCACTAATGGCTTTGACTCAAACTGGCAGGTCTGAACTGCAGTAGCTCCAGGAAAAGATAGATCACTGTGCTGCAGCAGGCCCTCACCAGCTGGGCAGTTTTTGATTTTTACATAGCTTTGCGTTTGAAACATACTTATATGATTGATGCCATTGGAAAAAGCAAAGAAACACTTTAATTGCCTTCAGTATAGAAATGCAGGGCAGTGACAAAGCTGGATATGAAATCGCAGCCATGGTTCTATAATAGTTGGATATACCTGTATACCCTTGGTTTATCTAGTAACAAGATAAAGATCATTCTTTACTATACTTGCTACAGAAAAGACAAAAGATGTTAGGAATGTGGGATAGGACAGAGCACAGCCGACCACTGTAGTGTTAAAAAATAATGTTGAAGAATTAGGAATTCTGAGAGATTAGAAATGATGTTTGTTTTTTTTTCCGCATGGAAATCTGTTTTGATCCTTTTGGAAGCACCATCAGTTTACCCTGTTCTGTGTGTCTTCTTCCCCCAGCAGTTGAAGAGCCAAGCATGACGGGGTGGATAAACAAGGTGAAGAGGGGCATGGGGACCCATGTGTACTCTGAGGTCCCCGATGGAGGGTGGGGCTGGGTAGTGGCGGTGGCCTTCTTCATCGTGGAGGTCTTCACCTACGGTGTGATCAAGAGCTTCGGGATCTTCCTTCAGGACATCATGAGCCACTTCAACGAGTCAAACAGCCGGGTGTCCTGGGTCATCTCCATCTGCGTCTTCGTCATGACCTTCACAGGTGAGTCACCAAGTAACTAAAGACTCTTTTCCATAGAAAAAGAACAAAATAAGCTCCGGGTGCAAGGAAATCTCCGTGATCATCAGAGCATGTTGCCTTCAGTACCTGAAGTTCATCAACTGGACCACAGAACAGTATGTCTGCTATTTCCAGAGGAAGATGAGTTCATTATTTTTTTTAGATGAACACAAAATTGCTTTTGTGCTCTTTATAGGTCAGTGAGTCTCCCCACCTTAAGGACCAGCAGTCTTTGCATGCATTAATTACATTTAAAATGTACTGGCACTTGGGGATTGTGGGTGGAGCAGGAATACATCTCATTACTTGAGCCGAGTGGATTGGTGAATCATTCTATCCTGTTATCCTGTGATCTTTCAGTGATTCAGTGCAGTCCTTGAACATACATGTGATGTTTAATTGTCTTAAATAGTGCAGTTCGACCCAATGATCTCAGTAAAGCTTAGTGTGAAACCTGAACAGAAACAAGAACTAAAATGTATTGAACGTTGTGCAGTTTATTTACATGATTCAAGCTTATAAGAATACACAGAGGCTTGCCCTACAAGGGGACCTGATTCTTTGCATGACCACAAGTGCACCCTCACTGTCCCTAGTAAGCTGATCTAAGTCAGACAAGAGCTTTGCTGATCTCACCCAAGGCACACAAAGTGCTTTTCAGGGTCATTCACGTTTAAAAAGACAAAAGCACTCAGACCATCTGACTGTGGTGAATCCTTTTCTCTTCAGTCTAACAGTAATGCCAGCTGAATCATGTGGGAAACGCTGACTACACAAGCCAAAGTTTCCCAGAGTTAGCGTCAGGACAGTAGAGAATTGAAAAGCCTCCATCATCGATGACACCATACACCCAGTGTAGGTGGAACAGCTAGAAGGGTTATCAGGCATGCATGTCATCCCTACTCTGGCATGAGCTTTCTTTTGCTTGAATTTAGGCAAGAAGAACAGTTTACCTTTCCAGAAGTTTGTCTGTTCTTGGCTTTGTTTCCTTCCATCCGCATCCAAACATTCAACTAGTTGTTAGATTTCCCTTAAAATACTTTAGAAGGTTTTGGACATTGGGTGTTAGACTATGAGTAAGACCATCACTCCTGCGAAAAAGAGACACATTTTAAGATGCCAAAGCCAATTGTTTGTAATTTTTTTTGTAATTTAAGCTAATATATGACATGTAGTTCCATACCAAGTAACATTTTTTTTAAAAAATTTGTTTTAATATTTAGCCACATTGAGAAGTATTATTAGGAGTTAATATATTTAGATAAAACTGGAACTCTAGTAATGCTCAGGTGGAATCATTTTTCCATGTTTTCTTTTCTGTTTGACAATAATGAAAGGTATTATAGAAGCTTATTTTCAATGTGCAGGGAAAAAGCATGTCACAACAACAGACTAACAGCTCCCAGTTTACCTTTCATAGTGCACAGTCTAGATCACAGAGAAACACACATCAAACAGCTTTAGTGATCACTAATCATGGGATGGCCTTACACATTTCAGTTCATATACTATGCAAAGCTACCTCTCGTTTTGCTGTTACTAGTGTTACAGAACAGCGACATCTAGGGTTTCTCTTAGAATTAAATGATCTCCATAGAGCATATTCTTGCTGCCAGGCAACAGCTACAATGTTTTTACACGGCCACTGTGCACAATCAGTCACCCTGCAGAAATAAGTAGCTCAAAGCAAAACATGGTTCTTTGGCTAAATTACACTCAGACCACTTTCCAGGAAAAATGCAGTTCGCTTTGGAGATATGTGTACATATACTTTAAAATATACAAACAGCTAAAGAAGACCCTGAAGAAGGCTCCACGGCCGAAACGTTGTGTTCTCTTTCTTCTTTTTTTCAGCATGGAATAAACCTATTACTTGTTCCTAAACTTATTTAATATATATAAGAAAGTTCCAAATGTTTTAAAATCCATCAAGCCTTACCAGTGGCTTTTGGTCATACAGCTTTTTGAAACAAATAACCAATTAAAAAATAATAAAAATAACAAACTCTATAAAATAGAGTTTTTCACATTCTCAGTGTGAGTAAATCTGGGGGTTGCACTTACTTCATTAAGCTTGGAAAGCTTATAATTTCTTTGCATTTAGCAGATTCCTTTCTAGACACTTATTTCTTGGGACCGACAGGTCAGCATTTGACTATGGAGCTTGTTCACAGCTGTCATTACTTCCTGTTGCCAGAGATGAACTTTCTTATGGTGGCAGCCATAGCAACCAAGGGAATAGAAGAGGACGTCCCACTTCCTCTTCCTGTAGCCCGGTGTTCTACATCAGACACCAGTTTAAACTAGTTTTCTTGTGAAGATTGGAGCCATTCCCATGTTCTGCCATAAAGAACACGGCTGATGTCATTTCTCAGTCAGCACGTGCTAGCAGGCTGCATCTACTGCCAGCAAGCAGCCAGCAGAGATACAGCTGTGTTTTTATAGAGAATTTCCCTTGAATGGCTCCTGAGTTCCAGGACAAAATTATACCTGTAGCTTGGAAACACATTTAAAATGTTCAGACATGATGGGTTGTTTGTGGAAGTGTTTAAAAAACACTGCCAAGAGACTTAAAACTTACAGGATTGGTCTAACCTGTTGTTTGGTTATTTATTTGAGCCATCATTTGTTTCACTGCAGATCTTCACAGCAGTCCAAGTCTGAAGTCTTGACTTCTTGAATACAGGTCACTTCCTGTGAAGTGTTGCAGGAATTAGAATCAAACTAGGAGTCCTGTCGACGCCAATATACAAAGAAAGACTAGATGAAACTGTCAGGACTGCTAATAAGCTAGAGGGCCCAGTTTGAGCTGCAAGGCAAAAATGTGTTTTCTTCCTTCAGCATTTTTCTTTGTCAAGATTGTTTGAGTAATCACAGTTTTAACAAAAAACATCATGTTCTGTCATATCTCAGTATTTCAGTTCTTTTCATAATAGTACTTAAAGAAGGATATCTGATAGTCTTAAGTTCTTTGAAATGTCATAGATAATGCTTTTACTTTAATTGTATCCTGGTGAGTAAAACTGTAATGCAAGTAGGAAGGATAGTATAAACCCTCATACTTACATACAAGCAGTTTTAAAAGAACTGTGCAAAGGCTATTGTATTTTAATACTGATCGTTTTGGGAAGATGAACATGAATGCTGTTTATGTGTCTACTTCTAGCTTTCTTATGGCAGTGAGGTCCTACTGTGTTAGAATGGGTCTAACAGAAGTCTTAATAAGTCTATGAAAGAGTCTAAATTGAAGTGTCTTCTGCCTACAGCTCCCCTCTCCTCTGTAATGAGCAATCGTTTTGGATATCGGCCAGTTGTCATGCTGGGAGGATTTCTCATCAGCCTGGGCACGATTGCAGCTGCTTTCACCAACTCCATTGTGGAGATGTACATCGCAGTAGGAATCATTTCAGGTAAATAGACTGGGATGTCCAACCCTACTGTAGTGGGACCATATTATGTTAGACAGGTAGCAATCTCAAATGAAATCATCAATTTCATCAATAAATTATGGGCTGGGTGGATATATTAGAACATAGAGACAGGTTCTGGATGATAGGCAAATACTCCAGGCAGTATGTTTTCAATCTCTGTTACTCACTCGATCAGCCTCTGTGGTCTGTACATTGCAATGGCTTTAACTCAAAAACAGACCAATTTGGTCACAAAAGGCTAACTTTGACATAATCTGTTGTAGCATTACAGCAGATCTCTGAGTGATAAACTTAAACTGATTCCCATGTTTTGCAGGACTAACTAATGATCAAGTCTTCAGTCTCAAACACATTTACAGGTTCCATGGCAGCCATGTAAGAGAGATGCAGTGGCTCTAAAGGCTCTTGACGAATATTTTTGGTTAAATAACCCCTGGGTAGGGGAAGAGCATATGAATGAAACGGCACATCTATGATGGAACAGATTTACCAGCAAATGTGCTCCAAGTGTAATGTGCACCATTTCTGCATAGAAAAAATAATTAAAAAGCAACCAACAACATTTTGAAAAAAAAAACAGCCAACCTTAAACGTCTTGAATTCCATTATCAGCATTGCTTATTATTACTATTGGGAAGTTTGAAAATGTTTTCTTGTCATTAAATTTGGTGCAAATTACTCTTTTTTGTAGATCACTATTCATTTGAATCCCTTTTAATATAAATAATGATGCATTTTGTGCACTAAAAATAGTATGCATTGACATGGCTGTAAATAATTCTTTTTCAGAGTCCTGCTTAAATAACATACAACTTTTGTTTTTTTCAAAGGCGACAAACAACAGGAATGGGAAAGGACTATCTTTTCCCCCTTAATACTTGGGAATGAGCGCCTTAAAATTTATTTCTAAAAAAGCCATTGATTAGACATGAGTGAAGAAAGTTGTAGACGGTTCAGACCACACTGAAGAGGCACATTGTCAATTCTTGGTCTGCCCAGTACTTCTGGGAAGTCCAATGTGACAGAGAATGTGTTAGAGTAAGCAGATGTCTTTTAATTGCCTGCCAGGGAGATCAAATGGGATGATCAATATCTGAAAGCCATTTAAAGCTCAAAAGATTAAGAGTAATTTTACAGGGTATAGATTTTTTTACCTGGCATTAGCTTGATCTGAAGGAGATTGAGGATTCATGTATTAGAAAAGGAGCAGCTGACAAAGCATCCTGGGGATTCTCACTGGTCTGGGTCTACATGTGCATAGCACCAGCTTAGAATATTGGTGGACAGACCCAGATATAGATGAGAACATCTAACACCTACTATAGTCGCTTTCTAATTTGAAGAAAAGTTGCCTTATATGAATGTCTTTCATGGGAATCCTAGCAGTGCTGTGGGCTGATTTTGTTTGGCAGCTGTCTTTTCTGAATGTATTGATTTGTGGATATCACTTACTATCAATCAAAAACGTAACCTGCATGCACATTAATTAACTCCTTGCGGCCAGTACCCAGAGGTCTGGGTGGATACATACCAAGGCATTGGTATTAAAGCCGCAAGTTTTAACTGTTAAAAAATATGCTAAAACGAAGCCTAATTTAAAAGAATAAGACCTGTCTCCTCAATCCTGTACTGTTCATTTTGTTCTTTTTTAATAGCCTCTTTGGAGTTTGCAGTTACAATGCATTGCACTGCTAGATTTTCCAGGAATCAGATTTTTTGTTTCTTCCAATGGCTAATTCCTAACAACAGACTTTTCTTGTTTTTTTTCTTTTTTTGTCTCCTTTAATATAATTCTCTTTCAGGGTTTGTTCGCCTGTACTGGGAAGCAGCCACACAGCCCAAGGTTACAGCCCCAGTGTGATCCTGTGTTCCTGTGTAGAGACATGTTAGCGATAAAGTAGATGCGCTGCCTGCCTGCCTGCCTGCCGGCGCAGTGGCTGTCACCTTGCTCTCTCATGTCTGTTTACAGGCCTGGGATACTGCCTCACCTTCCTGCCCACCGTCACCATTCTCTCCCAGTACTTCACAAAGCGCCGCTCCCTCGTTACGGCAGTCGCGTCCACCGGAGAATCATTCTCCGTTTTTGCGTTCGCTCCAGGTGAGACAAGCTCTCCGGCACTGCTAGAGAATAAGCACGGGGAGAAGTCCTACAAATAAGTACTGCGCTACTCCTGCATGTAAATAAGGGTGTATATGTGATGCCTGTTAGTCATCTTTATTAATTTATAAAAAAACAGTTCTGAAAATTGAGGTCATATGGGGGTAGGCACAGGAGCGCAGTGGTTAGCAGTTCGTGTGGGTTTCCTCTGGGTGCTCCAGTTTCCTCCCGTGGTCCCAGATCATGCTGGTAGGTTGTCTTCCTGGAAACTGGCCCAGGTGTGAGAGTGTGTGTGATTGTGTCTGTGTGTGTTCTAGGATGGACTGGCATCCCATCCAGAGTGTATCCTGCCTTGCTTCCGTTTCTTCCTGGGATAGGCTCCTGACTTTCTTTTCTCTACGTTTTTCTGCATGACTTGTTTCTAACTTTATACCTCTGTGTACCCCGCCCTATACATGGGTGCTCTCTATGTCAGAACTGTAAATGAGCATTTACAATATGTTCTCAAATAACCATTTGTTAAAGTAAGGTTTTTATTCTTTCTTTTATCTATTATATAAAATGATCTGATCATTGAAATGGTGTTTTATAAGGATAGTTTCTGAGAGACTTTCTAACTGAAGTCTTTTCATATATATATGCAATTTGATACATTTGCACCAGGGGTTTAAATATCTCTGTTATCTTGAATGGCAATAAGGAGTACAAGCACTGTCACATTTTGAGATGTGTGCTCCAAGAATTGTCTCAGTAGACCCATCTACTGTATATATAATAGTTATGTTAAAAGGGATAAGCACATTCTAGAGCTTTTCTTTGTGGTTCTCAAACCTTTTCCTGTAACAGTTAAAGGAGTCTACATACATTTGCTTTTGTCCCGTTGTCTTCGGATACAACAATTTTGTCTTCATGCGTACCATACAAACAGAATGTTAGCAAAACACTTAGTCATTACTGTTGCCACCCTTTGTTTGATCCAGTTATTAAACGCATACATTTAATTATTATTTATTAAAATATTCATAGTTTTCCAAAGTTTACTATATGTTGATTCATCCTAGGAAGCAGTGTTAAATTTTCACATGACACAACATCTTTCAAATGCCTAGACCTCTCTTTTAAGTATGTATCCTCAGAGTCACTCGTGGTTTAATAATACTCTCATATTATATAAAAAGTTAGAGAATAGAGAGCAGTATGTTTTTAGGATGTGCTTTGGATTTTCTTTAACTCAGTTCCCTGTGGGTTTTCAGCCTTTACCGCCTTGAAAGACCAGATAGGCTGGCGTTACTGTCTGGTAGTGATTGGAGCCTTACAGTCCAGCATCATCCTCTGTGGGCTGCTGCTGCGACCAATTACCATTAAGCCTAAGCCTGTGGAGGAAGAGGAGTCCAAGGACCCCACAGTAAAGCAGATGGAGATGGAGTACATGCTGGAAAATGAGAACACAAGGTCCTCCATCGGCTCTGTGGACTCTGGTGTCCAGTCCTTATCTACCTCACGGACTGATCTGGCCGGGAGCCAGAAATCAGGTGGCCTGGAGGTGCAGGGGAAGAAGGTGGAGCTGGAAGAGGAAGCGAAGGGGATGCTTCCTGAGACCCCAGTGCTAGTGAAGCAGCCGGAGACCGAGCAGCCGAAGCCCCTTCGAGCCAAGCTGCTGGACTTCACTGTGCTGAAGGACTGCAGCTTCATCTTCTACGCTTTGTTTGGGCTCTTCGCCACGCTGGGCTTCTTCGCCCCCCAGCTGTACGTCATCGAGCTGAGCGTGAGCAGGGGCATCGAGAGGGAGCAGGCTGCCTACATGCTGTGTGCCATGGCCGTGGCAGAGATCTTCGGCCGGATCTCCATAGGCTGGGTCCTCAACAAGAGGCCCATCCGCAAGATTTACATCCTGCTGATCTGTGTGGTGCTGCTGGCCCTTGTGCTGTTGATCTTCACCTTCGTAACTGACTTCTGGGGACTGATGATCTGCTGTATGCTCTATGGCTTTCTACTGGGTACTGTGGCATCCACCCACATCCCTATGCTGGCAGAGGACGATGTGGTGGGCATTGACCGTATGCCCTCAGCTGTAGGGGTCTATGTCTTCATCCAGAGCTTCGCAGGGCTGGCAGGCCCACCCCTGGGAGGTAAGAGCCCAGATATCAGCTTGCTTTTCTTGTTTCTCGAGTATGTGTTCCTCAGAATACCCCCAGCTTTGAGGAAAAATGTAAAAAAATCAGATGATTGAATTCACAGGAAAGATAATATACATTTCTATTAAAATGATTGCAATTTGCCTGTATCCTGGAATCTTAACATAACATTTAAATTGATCTCACCTCCAATTATGGTGTATGCACATTTAATGATCATCCTACTCTACAGAAAAACACAGTCAAATCATAGCAATTGCTAAATCTTAGTTTGACTGCAGCTTAACTAAAGCTATCATTGATTGCAACAGAACTGACAATTTTTTTTTACTTACCTTTTCATCTAGGTTTCTTGGTGGACAAAACTCAGAATTATGGGTCTGCATTTTACTCATGTGCAGTGGGTATGGGCCTGGGGGCTGTGTTTCTGGGCTTTGTGCGTCCAGCAAAGACTGGTATGTGCCAGGCGAGGAGAGAGCGACGACGGAAGGAGAGCTTAAGGGCTCCCAGCCGTGATGGCGTTTCTCAGGACAGTAAAGTCTCCACGGACGTGCCCGAGGACTTCCTGGAAGTTGACCTCGCCTCAGAGGAAAGCCCTTGCAAAATTCAGCCGGAGGACAGTGTGGTCTGAGGATGCTCAAGACCTGCAGAAGTGATGCCCTTGAACACAGAAAGACTCCAGAAGCCTTGAGAAAAGAAAACACCACCTAAAGAAAACTTTCATGCAAAATCGTGCACAATTCTTAGGAAGAACTTGAAATAAGAACTTGCATGCCACCTGTCCAACAAAATGCTGTTTTATTCAAGCTACCACTTCAGAACTAGCAGCTTCAAATGGCATTTATGGATAAGTAAGAGATCAAACAGTAGAAGGACGCCCCATTTGGTCACTGATCTTGAAGTATAAAATGCTGAATCTACGTGTTTTTGATTTTTTCAGGGAATTAAGGCTGCTGAGGCAAACTGTTTTGCACATGACCAAAGGCATTGTAAAGTATGAGAGAGGCTACTGCCTCAATTATTTTGCACACACTGACCAAAGGGGACCCTGAAGAATCACTGTCTACTGCATGCCTGCAGCTCACGGTCCATGGTGACCTTCTGTTTATTGCCTTCATTTTCCCTGTGGTTGCTGTAAGGCTGCAGGCCAAACAACAGGCAGTCAGGGATTCTTTGACTGCTTGAAGGTAAATTAAAATTTTACATTACTGAAAATAATTTCACAGAGGAGAGCAACACTTTACAGAAAGCTCTCTGGAAGACCTTGCAAATATCTCATAAAAAGAGACCTGGCAAAAAAATCCAATAAATGCCATTTGAAGCTGTAGATTTTACAGACAGGCAGATTTTAAGTAAATGAAGAAACAAACAGGCTGCACACTGTGGTAGTTATCATTCATTTACATCCATGGTGAAGAGGATAAGGGCGTCTTTGATTCCCTATTCCACCGACAGCTCTCGAGAGTTTCACTTGGTGCAGTCTGACAGATACCAAAACTGGTTTCATGATGAATGTGATCTTAATGGCACTACGGCCAGAGTCAGATACATTAAGAACCAAGCAAGCTTATAAAAAGGCTCAAATCCCTCTTCTGTTCTAAAAGAACCAGTGAGAAATGTGTGAGTAAAGGCAGCAGTGTTGTGGTTTTTATTTGTTCTTTAAGCTGTTTGGACCAACCCCCATTTTGTGCTGTAACAGCACAGAAAAAGACTGGGTGCAGGAGTGTGTCCTGGAAAGGCTTTATCTGGTGTTTGAAATTGATCTGTATGGAATACTTGTTTGTTCAGATGTGTTGCTTTTAATATGCCTCATTTTCAGACACACCGTAACTTACGAAATAAGGTTATTCTGTGAGAAATCAAAACATACGTGTTGAAATTCAGTGTAGTTTTACCTGAATATCTCAGTTTAGTGTTGAAGCTGACCAATGCAGTAATGGTTTGACTTCAACAACAGGTGCCCAGTGGAGGCTATATAGATGGTGAATGATTTTATTCTTATTCTTAAGAGGTTTCACAATATTTTCAGAACTGATGCATTATACTGAACTCATTATTCGGTAGGTAAGCAGTTGTCATGTAGCCTGACTATCCAAGTTACTGTACTAGACGGAGGCTTCTACTAAAATGGTCACAGAAGTGGAAGTCTTCTAGACAGGGAAGCTGACTGACTTCGTTGCTGCATTTTTGTAATTTTTTGTAATCGTTTACAGGGTAATAAGTTGAACCAACACACATGGCCCATCTGAAAAACCAGCTCTATTTTCTCTAGGTATCATTCATTCAGACATCTGTATTTACAACCCGAGGAAAGGAACATTATCCACAACAACACAAGCAAAGTGAACATGTGGTCATATTGAAGATGAACCCATCCACTTTAAGGTTAAAATGGAAGATAATTGTTTTTGACTGTAGCTGCCTAAGAACGAAGTAGGCTACATGAATACAAAAAAAAAGTCAGATTATAGTTTAAAAAAGAAAGTAAATTCATGATGTATCCACAAAGTTCAGAGGTATTGTGAACAGGAAAAAGCAGGTAATTTGTGAAAAAAACAAAATGTCTTCTTTTTTAGTTTTAATGTTGACCACCGAGCTCTGAATATGCAGCACTTGAATTTCATATCTGTTATATTTATTATAGCGCTGAAGTGGACCAATAAGAACTCTTCAGTATTAATTTTTTAATCTTTTTAAATATATTTTACAGCCAAATGTTTTTTCTGTCTTGTTGACTGTAACTTTCCTTCTGCATAGGAAATAAGCTACACTACACTGGACAAAAACTATGAGGCAATATATTTAACAGTATTCATATAAAAATTGTACATTTTTAATTTATATTTTTTAATTGTGCTCAACTTGATTCTACTGCCGTCACCCTAAAGAAGAACAAATGTGTATTTATTAGCATTCACTATGATCCACAGATTTGAATTGTAGTATTAAAGTACTGCAGCTGCCATTATGTAGTAGAAGATGTTGTATACACATACCTCATACTCCCCAAGGCATGCCAACAAGAAAAGTTGTGTGTTGCAAGTCATTTTTAATAAGAACAGCAAGAAGTCGTAAGAGCATTAGGTTCAGTAGTTCAAACACTAAGGTGACTGACTACCCATCTGTAAGGAAGAGGTTGTCGGCGGCCTTCTTTAACTAAGAATGAGCAGGCAACTGCTGCACAAGCAAAAACGGGTTGGAGAGAGGGATGCAAAAACGAAACGCACAAGCAGGTTTTGTAGAAATAAGGAGAGATTAGAGTATGATCAACTCCCAGACATTTTTTAAACTCTTTTTGGGTGCAGTACTTTATCTACAGTTCAAACCAAATAAACCATGTGTGTTTAAGTCTATATCGTCTACGGGCACAGGGGCAAACTCGTTATTGGCTGAATTTTCCTCATGGGTTATTTGTACCTGTGCATAAAAGGTGGCAAGTGTAGATTTTATCTTTTTTGCTAGATTTTAATTCAGAAACACAGGCACATTATGTCATGGGCATTTTTATTTGTAAAAAGTGTAAAATGTGTTCTTAGACCTGGCATAATGCTGCACTGTTGACTACTGAACTTTTTCTTTTCCAATAAAAATGAAAAAACAGATCCAAAGAGATGTGTTCTTTTACTTAACATAAGACATCAACATAAGCCAATCAAAAACTAGGGTACATAACATACATATGTAATGGCAAATATGAGTTTTGACCAGAAATTACCTACTTAATAAAAGCGAGAAAAACGCACGTGTGACTTCACATGACACACTTATTTCCATTTCCACACTGGATGTTTCCTCCAGACAAACATCCACAGATAAACATCAATGAGATCCTGAGGTTAGGAAAACAATCATAGACCCAGTTAAATTACAGATGCGCTTAGTTTGCTAAAATAAAACACAAATCAGGAGTTCACTGTTCCCACAAAGCAATATATACAATTTCTCACATCATGTTTCTTCCACTCAGAATTCCATCTCTTTGGCAGGAATTGTATAAATAAACATTTAATTTCTTGCTTGCCTATGTTGGGAACAACCACAGAGTCCTTACTTCATAGATCAGTGGCACTTATGGAGTTTTAAATACTGTATGTTGAAGTTAGCCACTGTGATTTTTGGCAGCCATGTATTCTTCACAAGAAGGAAGTTAAATTTCCATACATGGGAGCAGTTTCTACATCTGTGGTGTTGGAAAGTTTGCAGAGTTTTTACATGTCGGTGGGGACAATCATCCAGATTTGTTAGAATGTGTGTCGAGCTTTGTAAAGGTAATAAGCAACTAGAATGAAATGAAGCAATCAAGGCCATTTCTGAATCACCCTGAACATCACTTTGCCTCCAGTCTAAAGTGAATCACGTTTTCCGGCAGGATATAGGCATAACAAATCTCAGAGATTTAAACCCTTAAAGAAAACAGACCAGCACATAAAATCACTGGAAAATATGTGAAGTGGCCTGTGAAACTTCTACAATTCAAAAGTAGTGTTTTTTTTCTTACTGGCTAAAAAAACAAAGCCGCATTCTTCCTTCATTACTCATAGGTAGACCTCCTGATCTTACTACAGACCTCCTGCAGTAAGGTCTGAACGTGTCATATCATATAAACATTCGGATATAGACAGTTTTCTGACTGAGATATCCAATTAATTGTTACTGAGACACGCAGTATAGAGGTCTCAATTTGCAATTCAAGGTGTTTCCCAGATGTTTCATCTTTGGTTCTTCTCCATTTGTGGAATATAAGGATTGCTCACTCCTTGGCATAGCACACAGACCAATGGGAGATCACGGAGACAAAAAGAGGATGTTACTAAGTCTCATACATCAGTGGCCAAGCTAGCGCTGCACCTTGTAGCTGGACACTGACTGACTCAGAACTGGGAAACTTGCTGCACATTTCAAACACAGAAATGGTGCTAAAAGATTTCGTCCTCCAACACTGACAAGCACTTCATCAGCCACTGCCGGGATGCCTCAAAAGCCTCTGAGGGTTTTGCCGAAGAGGTCCCTGCCTCCCCTGTGGTGGAGCCCTCTTCAATCCATCGCAGCAGGGCCTGCAAAGACATACCACAGCACAAACATAGCTTCCAGTTCCCTGTGACTACCAACTACCACACCTCCAAACTGGCCATGAGAACAGGGAAGGATGTGACTGAGAACAGACAGCTTCCTCATCTCTCTCACAACAGCACAGAACTGAAGCTGCCATCGCATACAAGAAACTAAACTGCTTCCACAAAGTCACTTCATTGCTAACGTTATTTGCTTCATATGGTCACATAAGAGAGCTGAAAGACTTAGGAGTCATTGGCTTCATTTTGAATGTTAAAGGAAAACATTTTACAAAGACGGAATGAAACGATTCCACATAAGATTTAAAAATAAAATTCAAATCATAAACAGGACCTATCATTCCTTTGACTTATCAGTTCTATAAAACTGGACACACATCAGCTCCAATAAATATCTATCAAATAATTGTGGATAATTGTTAAGAAATCAATAAAACTTGATTTGGTAGTGAATCAGCTCCATCAGTTACACACCAGATTTGATTTTACTGCATTGGATGAACTGTCTGATGCTCTGATGTTTCTCTATCATAGTCACCCACCTTGTACCTCTCAGCAATCTTAAATCCCATGGCTGTCTGTAGTTTGCGCAGACAAACAGGGCAGAGATCCAGGGGCCGGCGATCTGATTCCTCCAGGTGATTGGAGCCCTGCATCACACACTGCATCCACTGGCAGTGCTGAATCCCGAAGATGTGGCCAATCTCATGAGTGAGAGTCTATCAGGGACACAGAGGCACACCAGAACAGCAATAAGTCAAAATAATTTTGTGCTAAAAATATGAATACACCAAAACTTTCAAATTGTACATCCTACTTAAAGGTTTTATTAAAGGTAATTGATTGATTACATCTTTCTTAAAAGCAGGGTGTCTTGCCAATGAAACGGCTTTTATATTCTCTGGGATCAAACCTCACTGACTATTGCTGTAGGCCAGAAACTGATGTAGACAGATGGAAGCCAGCTTTCATCTGGCATTTTGACCCTTATCCATAACTCCTTCCTGCTGGCGGGTCAGCAGTGATAGCCAGTCTCAGCCATTCTCCTCCTAGCCTCCAGCTTAACTCCTCTCTCCTGTTCCAGAGCCAGAATGAGGCTCTCTCCTCTGCCTCTCCAAATCATCGAAAGGCTGTCTTTCTGTCCCTCCCAGTCAGCCCAACAGCACTTAGCATTCTCCACACTAATTGTGCGGGGACTCCTCTGCACTAACCTCCAAACAGGAAGAACGATGTCTGCCGCCCTTTCCTTCTACAGTCTTGTACTAGACCTTCATATTTTACACTTTTCCTCCGAAAAGCTTCCTCACATCCTTCCTTCCACATCACCATCAGCTTAATGAGGATGATCATTGTCACGTCAGGGGACCGCATCACCCTGGCCTCAGGGTTGTTTAAAGAACCTCAGAAAACTGCAGCCTTCCTCCAAGGTCCAACCTCATGTCCCACAAGGGAGCTTTATGCAAGACAGAATCTTTGATTTTACTTGACCTTGTTAGCTTCTCTCCTTCCAGATTGCTACCACTTTATTTTTAGACCTCCCTGAGTTTGCTGTGTCATCTGTCTCTCTTTCTCTACGAGTGTGATCAAGAACTTGTTTTGGTGCCATGGTGCTGTTGTGTGTTTCTGATACTTTCTCAGTCTGTCTTGACGAACCACTTTCCCAAGCATTTAATTGTATCTAGAGTACCTCTACAGTACTTTTCTGATTACCATGCATCTTAACTTCCTTAGTTTCAACTTAACTTTTTCCCAGGTTTTCATGTCCTCCAGTGCTTTCAAAAACCCACTACACTTGCACATGGGATGTAGTTGTTACAGTGAAATCATCCATGAACCCCGTAAGGACTTGTTGGCGGGTACCTGATTGCATTTGTGGTCCATGGGCTAGTTATCTTGCTGCTGTTATAAAGAGATTCGTTCCAATGATGAAGACAGGGAAGATTGTGCAGCCTGTTACAATTCCTTTTCTCTAACTCCTGTCATCTTGATGTAAATCGTGCTGACATAAACTGTAGCTTAATTCCCCCGAAACAGCTGGTAATGATTACTTTGAAGTGGGATATGGTAGTGCTCCGGTGCAACCCAAATTCAAACTTTGTGGAATGGACCCATATGCATTGGCCAGGTCCAGCCAGACAACCGCCAGGTCATGTATACTGTCAACTTTGTGGCCAAAATGGAGAGGAAAAGCTTCCCCGCCACACTTAGAAGTGAGATCACTAGAAGCGAGATTGTTCTGAACTGTCCAATGGCAGATGAGCTCTTTTCATTGGTAACGAAGCAGATCAATGCTTTCTTCAACCCCGATAGGATGGTCCCCTTCTGCCATAATAAAATAATAGGAATGAAATCTTATTTTGTCATTAAAAAAACAAACATTTTTTAAGGTTTCTTACTGGCTTACAGATAATTGAGAAAATGCAAAGACTGGACACAACTATTTATTCCACAAATTGATATCTTTTTTTACCGCTCCCAGAAAAAGCACACGTTTATAACTAAATTGGGTCAATGTCAATGAACCTCAAACCGCCAAGCGGCAGAACAGGTACACTTTATTTTAAGACTCTCACTTGAATCCTATAACTAATCACTTATCCACTCCAAGAATCTATAAGACAGTTAGAACTGGCTGAACTGGTGGCCAAGAACAAATTCCCAGATGCCTATGTTGTGCAGCAAGCCAATACCACTGTCAACTCATATCCAACCAACCCCGAAGGCACAACTGGGAGTTCTTGAACCTGAGCTATCAATGTCTGGTCTAACTTGCTTTCACAATAGCTCTTTTAGTAGACCTTTAGTAGTGTTATTGGGAATGTCTTCTAAGAGTAGTGTTATTCTTCATGTCTTTTAAACATGAAGAGTACTGTTTGGGGGCAGGCTGACCTTGCATGACCTCAGCAGCAGGGTGCTCGTGATTGGTGGAGTGTAGTAGCCATCGAACACAGAATAATCCTGTGGAGACATCTTTCTGCCCTTCTGCAGGCGGCCTTTGTAGCTCCTGCTGTAGAAGTTGTCATCATACCTGGCAAAACTGAAGATGCCCATTCCTGCAGAGAAGGAAATGGCACAAACTCAACAAGCTCTTGTGGAAATCACACTGGTACCGGTCTCTGAACTGCACCGTGGCTGAAGACAGATGTGCAGAATAGGAAATCTGGGAAAAGGATCAAGTGTCCATCTATCCATTTTCTAACCGCTTCCTCCAATTCAGGGTCACAGGAGAGCCACAGCCTATCCCAGCAAGCAACAGGCCCAAAGCAGGATACACCCTGGACTGGATGCTAGGCCATCACAGGCCAGCCACAGAGACACAAACACGTACACACAGAGACACAAACAAGTACACACTTACAAAAGGGCCAATTTTCCCAGAAGCTAATTAATCTACAAGTATATTATTTTTACTGTAGGAGGAGACTGGAGCACCCGGAGTACTGGGAATATTGGGAGGATTTAAAAGCTTTAAGCAGATAGCACCCCAGGTCCAAAATTGAATCCAGGACCCAGTGCCTCAAGCCACTGTGCCACTGTGCCGCCCTAGGAATGAGTATATTGCTGATTTATCTTTTCAGAAAAAATAAGTGATATCCTGAAAAAAAAATCTCAATTATTCTATACAGATCTTTTACAACCTATTACAATTTACTTTCATTTTGTAGTCACTGCCAGCCAAGCTAAGCTTTTATGACACCAACCTCTTTGTACCTGTCCATAGCTGTTTCCTGAATGCATGTCAGAAAAATGCACTGTAATAAGTTCTCCTGAAGGAATATGTTACGTTTAAAATGAGGAATGGACAACATCTACTCTGGAGGGTCTCATTCCGGCAGGTTTCAAAGGTGTATTTGGATTTGCAGCAGCTAAAAAAACTGGCCAAATGTGTTGAAATGGACTAATTAAGCCAAAGTGAGATCAGTTAAGTATCCAAGAGCTCAGGTGGAATTACAATTTGCCAGAACACTGAAAAAGTCCTTTGTGTATGCAAGTGGTCTCATTGTTTGACAATAGCTCCATCTCCTGTCCATGTGCGGTACCACATCTCATGTAAAAGAGCTAGTCAAAATAGCTCCAGTATCTTGCCCTCAGTAGCTCAACAGTACTCAACATTTGTCTTAAAGGTGTGAGGAATGCAAGTAATTTAGGATTTATTAAAGGGACTATTGACGGTACTGTACATCTAACATCACATATGCTTCACTCATCAACATTGATACGACCACTGATGTTGATTTACCCATCGATTATTGATAAGTGAGGCTTATGTGATAAGAGATTTATTCAGTCCTTTCATTAGAAAACCTTTGCAACGTTTCCGAAGTCATAGTGCTTTAGCTAACAGACCTCACTTTAAAGCACATACAAATAAGAGAGTTCAAACGATGAGTATCTACCTATAACTCTCTTTGCTGGAGTCAATATTTAATTATCCACTTTAGCTGCACATTATTGTCTTATTTTGCTCTCTGGTGGTGTAACCCGAGAAGTGCATTAATGAAATCGGGATTAGTTCTCATGCGTTTTCTGTACATTCTGCCGTTTTAATCATTATCTCGAGAGGTTGTGTAAACTGGCAGTAATGGGACGATCCAGCATTACTACCGTTAAAATAGCGGTTTCCCTATACAATATACATGAAAGAAGGTAATCTTAACTTTCTAAACAATCTTTCTCTGAATATTTTATACCGTCTCAAACACTGGAAGGATTTCAGTCCAGCGTCTTCAGTTTCTAATTTAAATGATAGGAAGGATGTGGTAAATCAAAAAGATGAAGATGCTGAAAAGTGTCAAATAAGCATCAAAGAGACTAACACCACCAATCCTTTTCTGTCACTCGAGCTTAGATCAGATAAGATCAGATGACTTTATTGGCCATATACAAATTCTTGTATTAGGAATTTGTCTTTTTGCATACCCCCACTTGCTCTCCATGAGACACACGGACAGGGAGAGAAGCTTGGTGTCAAAGCATAGGGTCAGCCATTTATACGGCACCCCTGGAGCAGCTGGGGTTAAGGGCCTCGCTCAGGGGCCCAACAGAGTAGGATTCCTCTGCCGGCCAAGGGATATGAACCAGCAACCTTCCAGCCACAGGCACAGATCCTTAGCCACAGAGCCACCGCACCCCCCCAGATCAGCTCTAAACAGACATGTTAGACTATGCATAGTGGATAGTGCTGACTAGAACGGTATCTCGTATGTTTGCAAGTTTATCATTCTAGAGCTCCAGCTTTCTGTACATCACTCCACTTTCTATACCTCATTCTCCCTGTGTGGGTGCAGGGGTTTTTGGTGGAAGGAGTGACATAAAAACCCTGTTATTGTTTCTACTTTTTTATGTATTTAATCAACAAAAAAGGAGAAACAATTTAAAAAGCAAGGTAAAGGGTAATTAACATTCTAAAGAAATATCAATCCAACTCAGATACAACCCTTTGAGTCTTTTTTACTCCTCCCATTAGCCTTTTAAGTTACTGCTCTATAACCCTATTTCCGTCTCCCCCCTACTAGTCTGCACAATGAGTGAAAGGGGATCCTTGTTACCTTTAGTGAGCGATGCTTGGCCAAACACAAAGTTCCAGGAGTCTTCGGGGTACAGGTCAATCATGGTGATCCCCACAATGCAGAAGGCATCTTTTGGTTTCTTCTTTTTCAAGTAGCTCAGCAGATCACCTGGAAGAAAAGGCTGCCATTTTTGGAGTACGTCTATCTTATAACTTGTCTATCATTATGTACGCCTTGTATAAGCATGTGAACATGTGCACCAGATCTTGAGTAGTACATCTGCATGTTAACACAGGGGTCTCCAAACTTGATGCTACTGTTAAAAAGAGAAAAGGAAATGTAAGGGTGATGGATGAAAACAAGAGACTGGAGGTGGAAACATGGGTAGGGCTGTGAGGAGAAAGGTACTCACCAGTGTTAATCTGAAGATTGTGGGTGTACTCATTGATTCTGAAGGCACAGCCAGTGGCAGACACAGGGACAGGCTCCAGCAGCTTCACGGACAGCCCATAATAGAACGCCTCGCAGTATTCTCGCAGCCAGCCCACATACCGTAGTGTGGCAGCTTCACCCTCACCAAACGAGCCTGCAAGGGCACAGATGCTTCAGAAGAACAAAACATCTGCCACTTATGCAGTGCTATCAGCTTTTGACATTGACTGCCATCCTCCCTCCCTGCTCTTAAAAGCTGTAATCAGAACGGTTAAACCACTTTCAATTTCTGCTTTAATCACGATAATCTGAGGGGTATGAATCCAGCTCAAATTATTTTTTCATGCGCATGTATTAAGGAAACAGATCACTTTACTTTCACTTTTCAACGACCAGACACACCCTGTGTGAAGCTGCACCTTTTTAAACCCAGCAAATAGCAGGAATTGCAGAGAAGCAACTGTGGGGGACTAATCATGCATTTACATTGGAAAAGATGCTGTTGCGTTTGGCTGTTTCTTGAAAGACTGAAATTAATTTCTTCAAAAAAATTACTCATCTTGTTTTAGCTGTTTAGCAGACATCTAAAGGCCAACAGGTGTGGTAGGATTACATAGTGACAGCTGTCAGCTCTACCTATTCAACAGCCATGTACAGTACTACAACATTTACCATGGATGAATAAACCAACCTGATCAAAAACGCATTACACCATTGGATGCTTGGTTTCCACCTCCTAAACTACAACTATAGCAAGATTAGATACATGTACAGATCAGGGTGTTTGAAGCACGTGGGCAGGACAGCAGTGGCAAGATCGCAATGTAGCTACCTGTTGCTCAAGAACGTACAGAACTTAAACTCAACAATAAAAAAAAAAAATCAATTGTGTGATCAAACCAGCATCTCACCCACAGTCTGGATGTAGATCGTGTTGCGCCCCTTGATGGGTGTGTTGCGGTAAGGGTTGCAGTAGTACTGCTGGAAGTCCTGTGGCGGCTCCGGGTGCGAACTGATCCAGTCCGAGTCCGAGTGCAGGGTGATGGGCTTGAACAGGGTGCTGTCAGGGTAAAGGCCTTCCTCCAGAAGTCGCTTCTCCTCCCTGGTATACTTCTGGAAGTGCTGGATCAGGTCTTTCCGGTTAGAGACCAAAGCCAGGCGCAGTCTCTCTGCTGAGTGCTGGATCACCGGCATCTGCACTGCTGCTCTAGAGAGAACACAGGAGCACAGGTGGGCTCAGAAAAATCAGGAGGTGGGGGGCATGGTGGAGCCGTGGTGAGTACAGCTGCCTTGCAGAGCTGGGGCCCTGGGTTCAATTCCAGACCTGGGGTATAACCTGCATAGAGTTTCTATGTTCTCCACACGTTCATATGGGTTTCCTTCAGGTGCTCTGGTTTAATCCCACTGTCCAAACACATACTGGTAGGATAACTGGCTTGTAGGAAATCCTACCCTGGTGTGAGTGTGTGTTTGTGTCTGTGTGTGCCCTGTGATGGCCTGGCATCCTGTCCAGGGTGCATCCTGCCTCGCGCCCGTTGCTTGCCGAATTACGCTCAGCGTATCTTACAATCTTGAACTGGAAAAAGAGATTCGAAAATGGACAGATGGATGTTAGGTTGTTGTTGGGCCCATTATAGCTGCAATGATCCCAGAACCTTGTAAAGCATCTTCTATGAATGACTGTCTTGAAACAGCATGCACAAATCACCCATCCCTCATCAGAAAGCAGTCTACGTCCTTCCAATCTGCAGCTTATCCCAGACTCCCAAAGCAACAAGGCAGGATTAAACCAGTTCATCACAGGACACTGACACCCACGTGGACAGGGAAAATTTACACAACCCAAATAACCTAGTTAGCATGTCTTTAAAAGGTGTTAGAAAACTGGAGCACACCACCCACCAAGGAAAAACTGTTTCAGGCGTACAGTAAGTACGTCAGTCTTACCATTTGTATGAAAAGCTATCTATTCCATCCCAAAGCATTAGTCCTCCCTCATGTTCATAACCCACCAAAACCCAGTGATATTTCAAAATAACAGTAGACCACTGTTCTTCCAATTCTTCTTAAACAAATGCTATCTACCAGCTGGCCTCTTGGGAGTTTCCTTTCTACAATACCTGAGTTCAGACGGCACGGAGCTACAAACACGCCACCGCAATCAAACCGCATCAGTGTCGGGTCAGATGTTACTGGCACGCACATCTACATGACGGAAGTACTGCCAAAACTACATCAGCAACTTACGAAAAGCCTTATCTGGGGTGAAACTGCACGAAAAAAACCACAGCAACATCTGGAGCCCTGTAGCGAACAGCGATAGATCTTGCCACCTAGCGACGTGCAGAAGTGATCTAACCACAGTACATTAAAGACAAAACAGGATTGCCACAAGAACGGGAATATTTGTTACAGTGGTGCCTCATATGCAGGGAGGATTCTCCAGCGAACAGACCTCATACTGTACATCTGACAGGAAGCAATGGAGTTCTGTAGCCCTGCTGTTGACATTATTCTGTTGAGGTTTTGTTCCACCTGAAAACGTTTGTGCCATTTCCAACTTTCTAAGATAAACCTGTTTCCGTTTTCGAATAACCTTCCCTTAAAATAATAAGAAATAGCTCGTCTTTTGTGTTCTTCATTTTCCGTCAATCAGTGGTATTGCGCAATTGCTTGCAAACCCAAAGACGGCGTAATATGTGATAATTTAAACATGGTATTCTAAAATAGCTTTCTTTGGAAAAACAACAACAACAACAACAACAACATTACCTTTGCTTTTTAATAGCGAGAGAATCAGTCTAAACCTAGCAAAAACGCCAGAGCAGAAAAGAAGCAAGCAGAAAAACTAAACATTGTTTTCCGTTTTAATTCGAAAGGTACAATGGTTTCTGAGGCCCAAATAATACTACAAAACGCGAAAGACGCCCGAATACTTTAACAAATGCAATAACGTGCTGCAATAATAACTGCCATATCGGAAACAGAATAATATCTACATATCTACAAAACCACCGTTAATTTGTTCACAGTGCAAAGACAATAATTCATTCCCAAAGGATCTCAAAGCGCTTTAGATGATCTCAGGTGAGCCACTTCATCCAGCACTGAAGAGCAGCCCCCTCCTGTGTGACCAGTGACGCACTTCTTTTCACCGATTATGCGACACCAGCCACTTTCAAAAACGATGATATAATTAAGGCAAAACAAAAACTGTTGCATTAATCGAATTTACTTATTGCAAGTCGAGTCTTCTCGTAAAACCGTAATGCTGACAGGACTGTGAACTGAAACGCAGAACGGCAAACCAGAGAGGTGAGAACCGTCTCGCGAACCCGTATCGGATTACTGTGCCGAGGTGGGGAACGTCTCTAAGCTTCCTGCCTGTGCAAAAAACGTTGAAAGCGTTCAGTAATTTTTCAAATAAAAGTAACTTTTAACTTTTAAAATAAAAGTAACGTGATTTTCTTTGTAAACACTGTAATGTTTGTATAGATCTGTGAAATGTAAATATAAATATACTAATTATAAGCAATATTAATACAATTAATTTACAAATAACAAATACATAAACCACATACATAATTAAATATGTGGAAATAAAGGTACTGTTTCCCCCGCTTTGATATTTAAAAAAAAATCCAATTTTTTTACAAATATCTTATTTTTCTTTACTTCAGAATTTCAAGAAAATTGTGTTAATGTGGCCAAAATCGATTTAGGTATTCTATAATATGAAGAATTCGCGGTTTTTAACTTCTAGTAGCGCCGTGTCCTGATGTACAGAGTAAACGTTAGCTTACTGGAAATAAGAGGCAGACTAATACCACATCAAACACGGCTTACTGTACTCCAGCTGGTGAGCACGGTTTCAGTTGTGCGTGCAATACCCCACAAGTCGGTGTTCAAGAGTTCAGATGTAGCAGCAGTACCTCAGCACATAACACCTAGACGCGTATTCGTTTCCACCAAGTCTCGCTTTTACAGCGAGTCGCACGCTTCTGGTGTTTGAGATGGAAGTTTTGTATGGTTTATGCTTTCAGTCCGATCTGTATTAGGCGGAAATATACAGTATGTTAAAAGTTAATAATGGTGTCTAAGACGTTCTACATTGTTCTACGTTTTTCACTCAATAATTTTGTCTTTTTGCGGAAACAATTCTATTCTATTAAACATTTGGAACAGTCAGTCGTGATACAGTATATCTCTATTTTGCAGTAAAAGTTCTACTTTCTAGCTTTATGGTTGTGTATGGGGGAACTTATTATGACAATGATGAGAAATACCGAGCCTAAATTAATTTGCTTAAAAATGTGATGGATTACCAACACTTCATATTGGCTGCATATTTTATTCTTGGAATTACTGGGACCATGTTTTTGAAGTTTCATGTTTTTGAAAGATGGCTCAGTGACAGGCTGTGTTGTAGTCAATGGTGCCAAGTACAGAATGGCTATCTCTAAAAGTATGAATCATTATTAGCTCTGCATCACAGGTCATGGAACACATTCTGAACAAAGCACAAATTTAACTGAAAATAATCTGAGCTTCTCAAAAGGGCCAAGAGGTTTTAAAGTAATCATTGTTACCTGCCAACAACATATGCTACTAAGGTAGTTTCCTGGATTGTTTTTAGATCCTGTTTTTTTTAGCTTTCCATATTCTGTCTGCACTCAAATTTTTAGCGCCCCTAGGAGAAAGGACAGAACATGACTGAAGGAAGTTGCACATGTTAAAACAAATGAGAAAGCCTGGTTACTGGGGCCTCAGCTGCAGCTAAACTGCACACATATTCTGAGGTTCTGAGAGCCACACTTGTACCCTCAGAAATGGAACTGAGTGATTTAATAATAAATAAGAATAATTCCTTACACTGATATAGTGCCTTTCTAGACACTTCACTCAAAGCGCTTTACAGGTAAAGAGGACTCCCCTCCACCATCACCAGTGTAGCCCCCACCTGGATGATGCGACAGCAGCCATAGTGCACCAGTACGCTCCCCACACACCAGCTCTCAGTGGGGAGGAGACCAGAGTGACCAAGCCAGTTCATAAATGGGGATTATTAGGAGACCATGAGTGGTAAAGCCCAGGGGGAAGTTTAGCCTGTACACCAAACGGGTAAACACTCTGATTTAAGATATTTATGGAATGATGAGTCCTTCTCATATGAAATGTGGTAGAGAAACAGACCACAGTGCAGTCATCTCTGTTCTCTGATCTATGATGATGTCAGTAATGTCTCCCATGTCTTGTGCTTGGAATACGGAAGATGTCCGTTTTATTTTGTGATTCATTAAAACTTAACCTGCACAAAGGGTCCATGGGTCCACAAAGTCCATCCATCCATTTTCTAACTTGCTTTTCCCAATTCAGGGTCACAAGGGAGCTGGGGCCTTTTCTGGCAAGCGGTGGAAGGCAGGGTACACCCTGGGCAGGACACCAGTCATCACAGGACAAACATACAGACACAAACACAGACATGCACAGACTCACAGCAGGGCCAATTTCCCCCAGAAGCCAATTATCCTACCAACATGATTTTGCATTGTGGGAGGAAACTGGAGCACATGGAGGAAACTCCTGCTCACATGGGGAACATGCGAACTCCACGCAGACAGCACCCCAGGTCTGAAATTGAAGGCAGGGGCCCAGTACTGTGAGGCAGCAATACTAATCACTGTTAATACTAATCACTGAAACATGATGATAAGAGGCTCTGCCAACAAGAAAGGGCTCTTTTACCAATTTTACATTGCTGAATACTTTGGAACCATTAAAGGACAGCTTGCCCGTAGTTATTCTACATGTCTCTGTCTTAATGTGTGCTATATTATAATCATGCACCTTGTTTGCCATATGTGTATCCTGTGTTCCGTTTTTGATTCTCTGTGAAGCTATCTGAAATGTTGTTTCCCATGTTCCACGTTCCTCCCAGTTAGACCACTGCGCTTGCTTCATAGGCGCTTTTACAGCTAACCTTTCAAATGACATCGCTTCATTTTGCGTCATGCAGTTGTACTAAAAACTGTAAATCACCTTGAAAAAAGACATCCGCCTGACCAATACTAATGATACTACTAATAATACCACACCGACTAATACTGTAATTAACTTGTAAATTTAGTAATAATATAGTGACAATGATAACAACGGTTGGTGTGTGCTTATTAGACAAAAAATCAATATTTTCAGACGGTCCCTTGCGAATATTATGCAAATAGCATTATTAAAGGCAAAGATTTTCCACGCACTAGTACTTTATGTTGATAAAGTGGCCAACGTACTGACTTTAGATGATCCGCGTTATCGTGTGAGATATGGATTTATTACGGAAAATTACGGCTAGGAACTCTCCCGACTTCTACACAAGTCTTTTGGGAATCTGAGTTCTCTCCCAGAATCAATTACGTTCATTCGTGGAAGACGGGATGATCTCCCCCATTCCCTGATTTCGCTTTAATGAAAGGTGAAAACCCAGCCAGCCCTGAATAATCCTGAACAACAGCTAAGCAGGCAAAAACGCGCAACACGGCTAACAGTGACCCTGAAAACATTTCTTGAGACTGTAGGTGATGTTTTAAAGACTATTACAGAAACAAATACAATCTACCTTCTCAATTACTTGAAAAACAGGATTTTTAATAATACATCCCAAATTAACCCCGATGTTAATTCGACTGTCAAGATTAATTTAGCTCCCGAGTTTGAATGGAAATGAGAATCCTAACTGCAATAAGAATAGCAAATCAGGAATTCGCATACTAGTTATAAGTGGCTTTATTTAAACATTAACTAATTAGAACGTCAATGCAAACAAACTGTAATAAATTCAAATGCTTGTGTAGCTGAGCAGAAGTCAGCTCTGAAGGTATAGGTACTATTTCATGTCATAGGCAAACTGAAGACACTTGTTCAGCTGGACATGGTGTCACAGTGAAGTCTCCTGAGCATTCATGTGAGTGATGACTCAACTCCTTCCTGCTTCTGTGCTCCAGGGGCTCTAAATCTCCCAGTGGATGCTGGGAGGTCAATTTGGGAAGCTGAGGCACAGTTCCTAGTAGAGCTGATTGCATCTCATGCACCTTCTACAGCAACAGCACTGCAATTATTACGGCAACAGAAAGAAATGAAAATGAAATAAAAGATGATGACTATTCTAACAGTAATTAATAATTATCACTATCAGAGCCTATTCTGGAAGCACAGGGCACAAGGTAGGGTCTCCTCCTGGGCACAATACTGGTTCAGTGCAGGGCACTCATCTTTGCACAGACAGGCAATTTAGAGACACATTTTAATCCAGCCAGCAAGTTGTTGAGAGGAAGAAGGAAATCTATGCACAAAACACATGGAGAGAACAGGCAAAACCCACAGAAACAAGAGCCCCAGTCTGGAAACAAACTCAGGAGCCAGGATCTGTGAAGCACCATCACTGTTCGCCACTATAATATGTAAACTGTATTATTTATTATATAATAGTTAATCATTTTTAAATTCAACACGGAATATTAGCCCACTGATGTTTTCAAATGTTATATGTGGTCTGTTATATTGCAAGCAGTTTTAACAGTAAGGACGTGTATAGTACAGTATTATGAAGTACAGTTTAGATGCGTCTCTGGAAAATTACAGATGTGCAAATATATATTGTACAGTGTACATAGTTAGATATTCCATTGCATCAAATTATGCACTGTAAGATACTTGTTTTATTTTTTGTTCGGTCTAGAGAAACTTCCCCACAGTTGGCCTAGTGAACACTCTTCCGAACAGAAGAACACAAAAGGTAAAGGCTTTGAGACGGTCACTTTAAATACGCAACAATATAAGCCATTAAAAAACAAAACAAGAATGCAAGTGAGAAATTCTTTGATTTCTGTCTTCTTTAGTGTGACTATGTGTAGTCATATGACATCAATAAAAAAAACAAACAGTACAGTCAGTTAGTTGTCTAGCTCCTGACCGGAAGGTCCTGGGTTCAATCCCAGGTAGGGGCTAAAGTGATTTATCTTGCTCTAATTCCTTCCAGACGGCTCCTAGGTCCACTCAGCCTGCTTTCCAAATGAGTACCAGGGGTTAATCCTTCCGGGGGTAATAGGCTGGCCGGAGCGTGATGCTGACCACATCACCACCTCCAGTGTCGGATGGTCAAAGAAAAATGGCGGCCCTTGCCCCCCATCCCCCCATGGGCCTTTATGGCCTGCAAAGGGACCTACCTACCTACCAGTTATCTACCCCTTCTACTTGTCCTCTCCTCCCAGCTTAGCCAGATTGCATCTGTGGAGACTGTCCTTCAGGAAGGACAGTGGACTTCACAAGGTTAATCTGACTTACCCTCAGTACTGATCAACATGACGTGTAGCAATGGGATTGCACAGATGGTAATGAGATTGGGATCACGATGCAGAGAAGATCTTTTCTCTTGTGATTCTTCAAAAACAGCTGTTTGTTCCTTTCATTTTTAACAGAGGAGGATTAATCTAGTAACAGGCTTTATAATGTAAGATGGCAAAGAAAGAGAGGGAGAGAATATTGTGGTGAAATGACACAACAACAGCAGGTTTTACATGGACAAATCCTGACATTTCTCTCAATTTTTTGTTTGTTCACTTTGAGAAATGTGTTACCTGGAAAGCTTTTGTTTTACTCTGAGCCAGAGTAATTTTGATGTTTGAAATAATACATCTCAAACCATGGGCCAATGAAGATTGCCAATATAGATTTTCATATAGAGGCAGTCTATACATATGAATTTAAAAAGACAACCATCTCTTAGAGCCTTGTGGTGCACTGTGGAGATTTTTCTTTTTCAATTTCAATTTTTCTCTTTTTCCTTTAAAATCACCCTTTAACATGCTTCTTTTTTAAAGACACTAATCTCAGCATGGATATATAAATGAGATCTAATAAATAGGCAGACATCATGGTGGCACAGTAGTTAGCATTCCTGCCTCACAGCACCAGGGTCCTGGGTTCAGTTCCCGGGGTGCTGCCTGTGTTTGTGTGGGTTTCCTTGCACAATCCAAAGATGTACTGTTAGCTGTACTACAAGAAGGTTAGTTGGCATTCTGGGAAAACCGGCCCTGGTGTGAGTGTGTGTGTTCATGTGTGCCTTGCTTTGTGCCCATTGCTTGCTGGGATAGGCCCTGGCTCCCCCTTCACCCTGTAATGGACAAAGTGTTTAGAAAATGAATGGATAAAAAATATGCCTAATTGTCCTTTTAATTGAAAACAGGACATTCAAAATTAAGCCTGAAATAAGTCAACAGTGAACCAACGACCACTCACCAGTCACAATCATTGTCCAGCCAAAGTGACTTCCTGGCATCATTGGCCTGGTGCATACAGGTTGTATGGGCACAGGAAGGGATATTTAAATATCTGTATCTAATACAAAAAAAATACCTGTTTACATTGTGAGTAGAGCTCCACGAGTTGCTATGTTGATAATTTAGAAGCTGTCTGCTTGCATATTAAATTTGCGACTTCAGTCACATAATGTGATATGTCTGATTGACTGTCTTGCTCCTCCAGACATTCTCAAATGACCATTACAAAAAATCACATATTAATGAATATTCGCACATACTGTATACTGTACAGATAGTCTCCAGCACATATACAGATCTATATGAACACAAGTTTGTATTAATAATAAATTATACAGCAAGTTCAGCTTACTTCTATAGCATTTTATCATTTTTTGCTACCGATCAATGACAACTCCAGAGTTTTGAAAATGCTTGTGTCTAAGGGCTGGCAGCTAGACAGGTCTGAGGGGCATTTTCTTTCCGTTAGTGAATGTAAACCCATGGGAGATTAATTAAGATGGGAACATATGATCATTACTTTCATTTTCATTCGGATTTGCTTTGTGTACACCAAAGATGACTAAACACTATTTCTTTGCTATCAGCGCGAATCAGTTTTATTCTGATTAAATTAATTGTGTGTAACATAAATCAGCTGAATGCTTTTTTCCTGCTAAAACAGTGAAGCCAGAATCATTGCTGAGCATCACCTCCAGCGCTGGATGGAGAGAATAACAGTCACATACGATATACTGTATACATCACAAATGCTATATTGTGATTTTGCAGTAGATGTACAAACTGAATATCAGCTACTCTGCTTTTTGAGTTACATTTATAGTGCTCATACAGGCTTAGGCTCTGAAGTGTTGAGGAAGTGATCTCTTCTGGGTTTCAGACTGCTGGTGCCTTTTCTGATACTGTCATTTTCCCTGCCTCTGTTTCTCAGCTCTTTTACACCTCTGTCAGAGACTGGTAAGTACATGTTGTTCCTGCTTTGGGATGCGCTGTTATTAGATTTTTCATCAATGTTGCCTTTCCTGATTAAGAAAACATGTTATTATTAATAATATTTACAATTATTACAGTTACAATTATTAATTGATATCCATCCATCTCCTTCCGCAAACATGCAGAGGCTAAAATGCATTGATAAAACCTGACAATCAAATCAAATCACATGTATCCCAATTCAAAACTTATTCTAAAGTTGAAGACGCAAGTAGTAATCATAATTAATCCATTTTCCAATTACCCCTTCCACATCTTAAGGCACATTTAATGCAGTTCTTAAGAAGCCCAAACTAAAAACTGGAACAAGCTGGGTCTGTTCCCAGTTAACCATGTAATCTCCAGGAGCAAACTAAAGAGTGAAAGAAACACAGAAGAACTGGGTAAGGTCTTTCTTAAATTTTTCTCTCAAGACGCTTCCTACAGACTAGCCTGCCAAGTTAATCATGAACTGATACGTGAATTTCTCTTGGTGTAGATGAGCCAGCCGTACACATGCAGGGCTGGTAGGCAGGTATGAATTGGCTTGGCTCTGAGTCCTGGAGGACTCAGTGAATAACCAGCCTACAAATATAAAGGGACTGTCAGTCAATAAGCCAAGCAAAGCATAACACTGAAACATCCTACACTAGACATGCCTCTTAAGGCAAAATAAAAAGCCTGGATTCAATAAATACTAGAAAACAGTGAGGGACTCGGAAACTCCTAAAAACATCGTTAAATCAATATGCAAATAATTACCACATCACTTAATGTCACTTCTAATTAGCTGATTTCTGAGCGTGCAGCTAGTGCTGAATTAATTTGAGGTTGCACAAATGACCTTTTAATCAAAAAGGTTTAAGAAATTAACTAAATCCTTATGCATAATTTTATCCAACATCCTGATTTCCTAACAGTCTGAAATTGTAAAGAGTGCCCGTCACAATTACTGGGTGTTCTAGATTGATAGTGACCAAATTATTTAAAGGCTAATGTATGCATTTGTCCATTAACACACAAAGAAATAGCCTATTAAGGTATACTCTTCCAGCATTCAAAAAGCAACATTTGAGTTGAATTATCACTTAAATCTGTGGTAAATAATAGTTTTGAACAGTTTGGTTGAACTCTGCAAGCTCAACGGCGCTGAGTCTTGGGCGACAGACAGATTACCCACCTTGGGAATTCTCTCCTCTCTCCTCTCTCTGCTCTTTTGTGCTCACAGCATCAGTTGCTTGAGCGGCCCCGCTAAGACTCAGAGCAGGATTGCCACTGTCAAAGTCTGCCGCCTCGGGTTTGTTTTTCTTGTAGTTTTCAAAGTCAAAAACGACCTCCAGGACTCGAGCGGTGTTCCGAGGTTCACGATTCTGGGTGGCTTGCCAAAGCAGCCCAAGATATGCATCGACAGATTGATATTAATCACTATTTCACAGAAAGACTGTGTAGAGCTCAACACTGCATTTGGTGTGGCAGCTGTAAGCAGGAAATAGGAAATGCTGATAAAAGGGCTAGATGTATGTTAGCAGCAGCTGTATGTATGACTGACACCCTGAGAACATTCACTGTTAATGTGTCCTACACCACAGATTACAGAGCCCACACAAATGTACTCAGTACTGTACAAATACCTGAAATCAGTGTTGCTGCCACAGTTCATGATGTATTCATATTTTCCACAGAATCACTGCAGGGCCAATTCTTGTCTCTGAATACAAAAATATTTTATATAAAATACACTGAAATGAGCTTTGCACATTCTATTGCAGCCCTTACTGTACCTATCAAACATGGCTATTTTAGTAACTCAGCTTGAAGTCTTGTCTAATTGCATACACTGTGAAGCAAGAGGTTGGGCAAATGCTTAAGAAACATAAATCAAGGTGGGCGGGGAGGACAAACATAACCGAAGAGCAACCTCTGGGAGTTATTTTTTAAAAATATAAAATTTTACATCATAGTTTATGTACAGCAGTGCAGTAATTACTTAAATACTAAGTAACATCTTTGTACTATCAATGCCTTGTATTATGATTTTTTTCTATGTACCAATTTACACAGTTTTACACTTATTTTGTTGAACAAATCCAGCATACTGATAAGGAGCAGTTTAATTTCTTATACATCTATAGACCATTGTGCTGCAGACAGAAGAATACAGTAGAAATCATAGCTATAACTGAGCTGACCGAACATTGAGTAAAGGTACAGGAGAAAGCACTGTCAAATAAGAGCAGCTTAACAAAACATATTACAATGAATAAATTACTTTTGGGAAATGGAGAAGAGCAGAAATGATACTGCATGTGTAAACGTGTACTCTGCAGCCTTTGTCCAGTTCACATGAGAAGTTACTTCTTGTGTGGCATGGATGTCTGGCACCAGTACAACATAGATCCTGGCAGCCCAACAGGCTGTTGAGCTGGTTCGCCATCAAAATGCACACAGTAATCTTGGAAATGGGGAGAAGACAAGACACAAATCCATGAAGACAAACTCTGACATCTGAAGACTTCGAACGGATTGGATAGTTTGTCAGCTTGGCTTTGAGAGTATTTCTCACTTGCTTGCTCAGAAGGCTGGACTCTGTACATTGGAAAAGAATAGCTCCAATTACTGAGGACAGGACATTTCTCACAGATCAGGTTAATTGAGATATAGATATCATTTAACAACCTTGTTCATTTGGTTTGCTTTCATTTTACTTCTAACAGTAACAAACGAGGAAAGTGTGCACTGAGTGGAAACTTAAATTCCGAATTCCCCTGGACTGGAAACTATATACAATACATGTAATAGGTTTATTCCATGCTGAAAAAAAGAAGAAAGAGAACACAACGTTTCGGCCGTGGAGCCTTCACGGCCGTGGAGAAGGCTCCACGGCCGAAACGTTGTGTTCTCTTTCTTCTTTTTTTCAGCATGGAATAAACCTATTACTTGTTCCTTTGCAGCCTACGCATGCTGACGCAGCTACCCACCTGAACTATATACAATACATTCATTGAAGCAACAAAGGACAGAGCTGAAATGTACTCATTACATGTCTTTTAACAGTTTTTATTTGCATGGCACAAAAACAATGAAGTCCATTCAACCCAGCAAAGGCCTAGGTGATTATTTACTAAAGCCACCTACTACCCCAGTCACTGGGCACGGTGCACAAGTGTTAGAGCAGCACATTAACAAGCTGCATAACTGCAAGGCACACATACCAAAGGTTCAGACAGTAACACCACTGACAAACAAATGATTACTAACCATAAGTGAGGTAATGTTTGGTTAAAAGGTAAAGTAAAACAAATCCCAACTTTTAGCTGTGGGACTTTCTTGAAATGAACAGGTCTGCTTTTTCAATGAAGACATTTGAGTGGGGAGCCGTGTCAGCTTGTGTTGGCAGCACAGAAACAAGTAAAGGTTAGCGCCATTCTGACGAGGAGAAAGATGTGAATGTTGAGCCTCCTTCGGCTTTGAGAAGACTTTCACCCGAAACGTTGTGTGTTCTCTCTACTTTTCAGAGTGAAATTATTCTCTCTATTGCTCCTGTGGTGTAGAAGAGTGCTTCTGTTCTAATAACACCCTGAAATATGCTAAACCAAAAACATGACGCCTTGTTTTCCTGCACTATTAGGGAATGATGAGAGCAGGTGTGTTTAAGCTGAATGGGCAGTGCAGATTTTAAACACTGAATACGTTTCAAAAAGAACAGAGCACTATCATGAGAGGAGACATGCAATCCAACACAGGTCATTTTAAAAAAAGTTTATTGAAAAGATGGAAAGGGGTAAGACAGCAGAGCAGTTCAGCTGGGGGCTTTACTATAAAAGAACTTACTATAAAACAAATGGTTTACAGTGAACATCCGCTTGCACTATGTGAACAAGATCCCAGTCCTCTCCCATCCCATCGAAACACGGTTTGGCACGGATGTGTAGAAAGGTCTGGCCAATGCAGAAAAATCTCTGAAGTTCAAGGGGATGTACAAAATACAAACATGTCTCAAATGACATGTATTTTACAGTAAAAATTCAGTACAGTAAAAAAAGAGATACACAGCTTTCCCTCCTTGTGTCTAATGTATTATAATACACTGGCTTTAGAAAAAAACACTAACAGATTACCTGGCATGCACAGACCTCTCTAAAGCAAAAAGTAAAACCTACACTAAAAAAAAACAAACACTAAAAATGAATATTTCAAGAAAGGCCTGTATCTTTTATTTTCACCTTTAGGAAAAACCAATCGCATAACTTTAAGAAATGCATTAATTGCCCTGGGGAACAATATCCAAATGTTTATCATGAAGGAAACATTTACTCCCAACCTCACAAAAGTATGAACAAGAGTCAAAAACTTTTTACAAAAAAAACCATTGCATAGTCATTACAAAGAAAGGCATTACAGTGTCGTTGTATACCAGGTAATTAGTAATTTATTTTCTTCTACTTTATCAACACTGGCCAACCATGCATTACACGGTCAGCATTACAGACAACAGCCAGTGGACAGCCAAAGGGGCTGCCAACTGTCTGGCACAAAACATAGCTACAGCAAATCCATCCAAGGCATGAAAAACTGCTTCCTGGCCTTTTAATACCCAGCACTTGGGAAGCACATTAACAACCCCCACCACCATTCAGTGGCTAAGAGTGGCTCTCTCCTCCACCACCTCCCTCAGTGTGACACCCCTCAATATAAACCAATGATTAACAAAAAAGTGTCTGCTTAAAGTTAGACTGTGAACATACCATGTCTCCTATCTCTTAAGCTACATGCCCCAAGTTAAAGAAAAAGTACCCGAGACTTTACTTAGTGAAATCATTAAGCATAAAGATGATAGCTTTTTACCAGAGTCAGTCTTCCTCATCTCTAAAGATGATCTGGTAATGTGGCGTCTGCATTTTAAGTCGTCCAGAGGGACTCAAGATTCATCTACTGACTCGCAGAAACTCAAAGAGCTTTCGAAACTAATTATGGCAGTATGTTCCAGTGACAGGCAAGGGCTGAGTACGCTCACGTATGCACAGTACACACTATTAAAACCTGCGTATGAAAAAACCCTATTAGAATTCATAATAAAACAGCCAAGGCACAGGTAACAGGCAGGATGCTACTGAGTCAGTCCAAAAAAACGGCATGTGCTTGGCTTTAATAAGTCTATTAATTACAAAGGGATGCAGGGTATAGTAAACCACTTGCATTTAACACTTAGTCAATTTCTGTGCAAAGGGGACTGCAAAAGCACCTGCCCTGATACAAACAGTAAGCATGTCGGATAATGTGAATGAAATGGAACTGGACACTTTCTAGTCAGGGCGGAATTCATTCTTCAAATGAAACCACAGGCTGACACCGTATTTTACTAAAAAAAAACGATTTTACAAGATTGACTGCCCAGAATTTAGAAACGTTTTTCAATGAGTTTTATTTACATTTGTATGGGAAAAAACAGCACACATCCACCAGAATGTAGCTAGATAGGTCACAAAATGATGTTAGGCCAATAAACTGCTCATCTAATGACAAAAAAGGATTACAGTTCCTAGCATATCCTGTCTGCTAAATCTGTCAAGAAAAGGAAAATACCAGCACATACAAACTGCCTCAATGCGAAAAGAAAATACAAGTGCCCTTGTTTGATTCACTCTCACAAGGCCACTTCAACAACAGAACCCCTCTGTCCACTGCTGCTTGTATTCTGAAAGTCTCGCTACTCAGCGCTGGAGATGAATACATTAGCTTTCAAAAGAATAAGGCAGTCTGGTCTACACAAGCCCAAAATCAAATACAGTCAATAGGCTGCCAAGCAATTATTTCAATATCCAGACAGCTATGAAATTTCAGAGCTCCCCAGGGGGGGACTTCTGGAAATTTTTTGGCATCAAGTGTCTTAAAAGTATTACATTTTTATTTATACCCCACCGCCTCATGTTCACCGAACTTGCCAAAGCACACAAATGATCTGTGCAGGACAAAACATCTTTGGAACAGCAGGATACAGAGCAAGAAGGATCTACAGTCATCACTGGCTCATCTTTTACAGTGATTCTAGTTGTGAGGTGCTGTCAATGTAGAAAACGTTTCCTTCTTTAAAGGCAGGCCAGTTTCAAGTTAGCTTTTGATTCAATATTTAAGATCTACAAAAATTACATTTGGCTTACTGCATGGCCAGAACTGCCTGCGAGTATTTCATTTTTCCTTCTGCATCAATACTGTTACTTCAGTCTTTCACATGGTCTGCCAGCCCAGCAGTAGAGAATGTACAGAAATGAGGCAAGAGGTACAGAGCACCAAGATTCAACTGTGTGCCAACAAGATTACATAGGAGATACAGTGTTATCTTATAACAACACTGGACAGCACTCCACTGGAAGGTCTGTTCTAAAACCCCCAGGCCAGACAACAAATTACTTAATAAAGGCAGCCATTTTTAAAATCTTTCTTAACTGGAAGTGTTTGTCTGTTTTTGGAAAACTAAAAATAAACTATTACTGATTCTCCAGAAAGAATTGGGGGAAAATCCTCTAAAGCTTATTGCACTGCCACAGATAAATGGGGTAAGATGAGCTTCCAGGGAAAATGCTAATAAACGTTTAGGTTATATATTACTACCTCCATTATTAGCAGACTGAACTTCGATTAGCAGCTGTTAGGAATCAGCTTCCTATTACATGGAAGTGCATTAGCAAAAGAAGAGTGAGTTTCCTTAAGCTAAAAATCCATACATCCTAAAGGAAGACACCACATTAGACCTTTAACAGAGCTAAACAGTCAGATGAGAGGTACTATTGCAAATTATCATGAGATGAACCAGGAAATGCAAGACATTTTGTTAAGTATGATTAGCACTGACATCATGAAAGGAACAAGTCAGAGTATCAGGAGAGGCTGGGGAGAGTCTAATTCAGACCGAGTTAAAAATGGAAAAGAACTGCATCAGGCAGAAAATCATGTCTGTCCTTACAACAGAAAACAAAGAAAAGCCATAAAGTGTCACTTGTACTCAAGAGCCCAGATATCTTTCTCAGAAAAGGGACATGATTTGTATGGGTTTAATAACAGTGGGGAAAAACATCACAGACACCAAATTCAAGATTCATATATAATGCCTCTAAAAAAACTATTAATGGAAAAAAATCCCAAATAATTTCTGTACATCTATAAACAAACAGATCTTTACAAGATTAATAAAATGATTTCTATCCCTTTTGCAAGCAAGTGGCTAAATAGGAAAAGAGAAATAAAAACCTTTATGGGTACCTTAAAAAATGGCACTGTGGTCGACAAACATGATTGTTTCACCGTTGTAGAATACTGAAATTCTGATCCTGATTTGGCTGCAAAACCGTTAAGGAGAAAAACAAAACTTTTTTCCTCCCCCCCAAAAAAAACAAATAAGAAGAACTGGTAAGAATTCACAGAGGCATTATACAAACATATATATAAAACCTTTACAAGCCATAAGGATTTAATACTACCGTTGGATGGGCGTAATTAATGGGTTTCATTGGAGACCTGAAATCTGTCAAACTTATTTCTTTTATACATAAAGTGGTCTACATTCAGCCCTGAGATTAAGCTATGTACTGTAGCTGCAACACTCCAGCACAGCACACTACAGCACAGGTACAATTCAGTACAAGTCTGACCAGGTGCAAGTCTGTGCGTATGCTCTCCTAATCCCTGTTTGTTGGGTTTTTTGTTTTTCACATCCAGCAGCAGTACTAAGTCACAAGGCAAAAAGTGTAAACCTTTGCTATTTAAGAACTTTGTAAGAAACATACAAAAATTAAGGCCTGACGGACTGGAAATCTTTTGGCCCAAAAACATTTCCTAATGAAAAATATCTGAAGGCTCAGTGTTTCAGCCCTTTCTATTTCAACAGCAGTAAAGGCTCCATGAGTTAAGACGAGGGCTGTGCCGATACCGTTGCACTGCTGTCCTAGAACACCTCTCTTGCTGCCTATGCCCCCATCCTGAACCATCTTCTCAATTTTCAACTACAAAGGTTATTAATAACAAGTGACTGCCTTCTATGAGGCATCAGTGGTTTGAATTGAATCAGCAGAGAAGGGAAGCATAAAACATCGATAAAGGCCATTTTTATAGACGTTTCTAAAAGAATAAAAATAAAAAGGGGGAGTATCATCTTTACATCACTAGGTCGCAAAGGCGTACAAACTTTAAACATTCTGAAGGCTGATGTAGATGAAAACTCTCCCCTCCAGGACAAGCCCCTTCCCCACCCCCACCCCTCCTCCCCCACATGAAAGAATTTTAAAAGGTTAATGAAAATGGAGTAAAAAGACCAAAACAAAAGTCCTAGCTGAGCATCACTGCAACATGAGCTGCTTGAGGTTGTCGTGTAGGATGGTGTCCTTGACGTCGCGGAATACCAGACGAATGTTCTCTGTGTTAATGGCCGTGGTGAAGTGGTGGTACAGGGGCTTGTGCTGCTGATCCCGGCGCTTGTTGCGGAAACACTCCACCAGGAACTTCTGCACGTCGGCCAGGCTGTGAGAATCCCCTTCGTACTCGGGGAAGTAGTCCTTGATGGCGACAGTTTTGACTTTCTCCTCCAGCAAGTCCGTCTTGTTGAGGAAGAGAATGATGGAGACGTTGCTGAAGACGCGGTTGTTGACTATCGTCTCGAAGATGTTGAGGGACTCCATGAGCCGGTTGGTCTGCCGGTCCTCCATCAGCACCTGGTCAAACTCGCTGGAGGAGACGAGGAAGAGGATGGAGGTGACGCTGTCGAAGCACTCAAACCACCGCCGACGCTCCGACCGCTGCCCGCCCACATCCACCATCTTGAAGGGCACATTCTTGATCTCGAAGTCGTACTCGTGGATCCCCTTGGTGGGTTTCCGGGCCAGCAAGATGTCCTGCTGTGATGGCAGGTAATCCTGCAGAAAAGCAAGAGAGGGGACACAGGAAGTGAGAGATCTGGTACTGAAGACAAAGGAGTGAACCTCTCACGTCCGTGCACACACACAAAGCCAGGTGCTCTCACAGCAGTGTCGGTCTGCTTCATCTGCAAACAAATGTTCCACGAGTATTGAAGCCCGACAACATGCACATCAAACTTTGCACGCCAATTTTCCTAATTGGAAAATAACTCCATAATAACAAACAAGTCGGCATCTCCAATGACTTAAAACTGGAAAATGTGAACCAAAAAGCACACACTGCTCATTTTGCTGAAATGTGCTTGACTAATGAACACCGGAGACGCAAGTGGAACATCCACATCTATTCCCATTTAGAGTAAAATGGTTCAAGAGGATACAATGATGAAAACTGGAGCAAACAGAACATATTTTAGGCCACAGACATTCCAGTGATGTGGAAATGGCAGGATATTGTGGGTATAAACTATGTCCACATTACCACAAAACTATGTATATCGTGCGAAGATAACAGTGATGTCGGCTGCAAACTACTGTACTTATGAAAACTGAGGTCACTGCTCAGGGCAAGGCGGCAAACCAGTCAGCGTGCTCTGTCACTTGGTTATTATGACATATGTGAAATCTAACAAGCACAAGATAAATGCATAGAATACGTAACATTCTAGATAACACCTTAAGAGTAACAATATTATATCTGCACAAAAATATTAAATTCACCCTGGTACCCCTCCAGAAAAATCATATGTAGCTGTGCTATAGTCTCTCTCTGCTGCCCTGCCCTGTCTAAGCTAGGCATTCATTAGGGCACTGGAAGTCTGGGTGGTAAGCAAAACTAATTTGTTGGTTACAAAAGATTCCACACTTGAAACGGAAAGAGACAGTGGCCTTAAGTAAAATTCAAATTGAATGCACATTAGTTTAAGACTGAGCTTACAAGAGAACTGTTTCATAATATTACAGCTCTATGGTCAGAATATCCATTGAGAAATAAATTTTTTCGACAAACCGGTGAGATCAGATCAGTTTAGATCTGTCAAGACAAAGATGGCCCCCCCTATTATGCAGCCTCTGCAAATTCTGATCTAGGTTTATCGAATCAATGCCACAGCCCCCTCTCCAAAGAACCCTCAGCTTCCTATAAAGAAATGTAAATAAACCAGACAAGTCTGGATCAGCCCCTGCTGCTAGCTTCCAAGGATTCCCCTGTGTAAGAGAAGAAACAGCCTGTAAAGTGTTAATGAGGGGAAAAAAGAAAATAGCTGTTTCACACCATTGCAGGAATTATCTGAAGCTAGTTCCAACAAGCCTAATGCAATGAGACCAGAATCAGATTAAGCGAGAGAGATATGAAAGCAGGAAAATGTAGGAACTGATACCTGGAATCCTGCTTGCATATCAAAATGACCAACTGCAAAATGTTTTTCTACATAACTAGTTTTAACAACTTGTCAAATCGGAATTAAAATACGGACAACGGCAAATAAAAGAGCAATAATGACTTCCTGTAATGTGTTAAATTCAATGTAGTCAGTCACAGGAATGAACTAGTATTTCATGAGCTGAGAATGGGCACTGATCTCAAGGCCAATTCACGGGAACTGGTGTGCAAAGTTTTGATCTTGACAGATTGTTTTATCTTTTGTGTACTTTTTGTGTACTAGAAAAATGCAAGCAGAAATACAGAATAGTGCATCCTTAAGTTGCTTCTTACCTATAAGAAGATACGGGTAAAAAAGTTGGGGAAATGTATTGGGGAAGTTCAGATATTTATTCTTAAAGAGGAATGAATCAGGATTTTAACAATTTGCCATGCCCAAAACTTAAAAATCTCCATTGGCTCTTGACAGAATTCTGAGTCAGCACAGACTATACTGGTCCCATCAGGCTACCAGTCTAATTACATAACCCAGAATGAAAATTAATATGATACAGAATTAAGCTCCTGTCACACTTCAGCTGAGGTCTAGCTTGGCTGCACAGACTGATCTCACTAATACGACACCACTAGCACCATGTGACATGCCCACAGCCCTGACTCCACCCAACCAGCAAGGCAGCGACAGAACGACGAGCCCTGTAAACACTCCAGCAGTCTGCAGCAAGCTCTGGGTGCCACTAGACTGAGGATCTTCTATCAGAACAGTTTTCAACCTATTTATCCAAGTCAGGATCGAGCTGGGAGACTATCCCAGTGAGCAATGGGCACAAGACAGGGCACACACTGAATGGGATGCCAGTCCCTCGTTGGGCACCCACAAGGGCCAGATTTCCCAGAAGCCCATTAACATACCACTCTGGCCTTGGACTGTGGGAAGAAACGCACACGAACACGGGGAGAACATAGAACCTTTACGGAGACAAGCCCAAGGAACTGAACCCAGGGTGCCAACACAGCGAGGCGGCAATGCTATCCACTGCACCACCGTGCCACCCGAATGATGAGCTATGTGCCACCTGGCAATGGAGAATCCATTGTCATGTATTACAATGGAAATGACCAAGGTTGCTTTTTTCTCCCTTTTAAATCACCTGGCCAAATTGCTCCTTCCCCTTCTCTACCATATCTGCAACCTTTACTCTCCCTCTTTCCATTTCTCCTTAACTCCTTATTGACTACTCCCCAGTCCTTTCACTTTACATTTTAATTCCAACTCACTTCTTTTTACTCTAGTTCATGGTAAGAATTTTCCACTCCACCTTTTCACCTCAGTCTACTTTGCTTACTAGTTTCTATGCTTACTCTCTCATTCCTTAAAACTCTGTGCTGAAATCTTAAATCTGACATGTCTTTATTCTTAAGTGTGGCTTATATCCATCATGTCTCCCTAAAAGTAAAACGTGCAGCAACTCCATGATTTTTTCATCTACAAACCTACCAAGGTTTAATAGGACTGCTGCAGGTTTTTCAGACTTTTGAAAATGGGACCTTTTAAGGAGGGAAACTTTTATTCTGAAGCTTTTTCATTGGGTCACTAAATCACGCAGCAAATTAGGAAGAAACAACAAGAGCTGCACACAGAAAGTCAGTTAAATTGTAAGCACACAATCTGAATGGAACACTTTTTAGAGAGCTTAAGCACTCAGGGAACTTTCCCAATCGTCAATGCCTAAGACTCCCAACTACACAGAAATACTAAGGTAGCAGTATTTAATTAAATACATGCTACAGATCTTGGTTGATATCTGTACAGAAGCATTCACAGGGCTGTTGATAATCTAAAGATCCTCAAAATGATTGCAAAATCTGACATTTCAAACAACTAACAAAAGTCACAAAGGTGTGCAACTAAAAAACACAGTGAAAGTATTTTTCCATGCACAACTTATCAAGATCTTGGAACAGGAAGCTCTGAATTAAATTAAATGAACAGGCAGACATAAGTGTAACGTGTCCTACTATGCCAGTACTATAAACAATTGTGGGTTTTTAGTTCACATATTGGATGACAATGCATCAAAATAGTTATCTCAACGCTGTTTTTAAAATGGTCGGCTCGGTATTATGAAATACTTTCATTTCCTCCTGCCAGCCACATTATTAAAAAAAGCCACATGGATGAGCATAAGAGAGCAAATTCTATCTCATCAGTAAAGATCAAGTAACATTACTATTAGAATCTGTTGATAGACTTTCAGCCCGATTAGTTAGAAGATTGGTTAGGAGAATGGGCTGGCCACAGAAACAAAAATGAGTTACTACTGGAAAAAGGAAAAAATGAAAGGGATTCCAAGGAAAATGACTGGATCAACAGGAAGGCCTCATGGGATGAAATTAAGAAGCTTAAAGAAGCTTACAAGGATGCCAAAGAAAAGGCTGACAATATTGATATAGGGAATTTGGACAGGGTTTGATCCAGGAGAAGACTGAAAAGAATCTATGAACCCTCCATAACTGTAGGCTATAAAGTCACAGACAGATCTATGAATGTCTTCCATATATATACTACCATTCACTCAAATGCTTTGGTGCTTTGAAAAAAGTATGTCTCGCTAGCACATAGAAACATTTTTCTTTTATGATGAGGAGTTTCATAAAACCACCAAAACACCATTCTCAAGCCTTACATCACACCTAACATTCACAAATGAGATTCTCCCCCAACCTAGAGTTGGTATCATGATATTCAAGGCAGTTTACTAGTGTTTATGAGGGCTGTGTGATTGCCTGGTACACAGTGTATGGTGTATAGTGCCAGCAGCCATATCACCCTGCAACTTGCAACTTTCAACCCGCTGAAGCTCAGCAGGTGTGAGCCTGGTGAGTACCTGGATGGGAGGCCTCCCGGGAAAAACTAGGGCTGATGCTGGAAGAGGTGTTAGTGGGACCAGCAGGGGGTACTCACCCTGCAGTCCATGTGGGTCCTAATGTCCAGTATAGTGACGGGGACACCATACTGTAAAAAGGCGTCGTCCTTCGGATGAGATGTAAAACCGAGGTTCTGCCTCTCTGTGGTGATTAAAAATCCCGGGGCTTTTCTCGAAAAGAGTAGGGGTGTAACCCCGGCGTCCTGGCCAGATTGGCCCTTATCAATCATGGCCTCCTAATAATCCCCCTCTATAAACTGGCTTCATCACTCTGTTCTCCTCCACACTAATAGATGATGTGTGGTAAGCATTCTGGCGCACTATGGCTGCCGTTGCATCTCCAGGTGGATGCTGCACATTGGTGGTGGTGGAGGGGAGACCCCATTACCTGTAAAGCACTATATAAGTGTAAGCAATTATTATAATTACACCTCCTCCATTCAGGGTTGTTCCTAAAGCCAGTGCAGCTGGGATTTCAGAATCAGCCTGGTTTACTTCAAACATCACACAATGAGAGTTTTAGCCTTGTGTGTATAAACAAGATTAACTGACCCAGGCTAGTAACCTGCAGAGACCATTTCCTGTCCTCTGACAATATGTTGCACACAACCATTACTAAAGACAAAACAAATAAAGTGGACAACATGACTACAGCATAGACCAAGTTTGAAAGATGGGCTCTTATCAGCACAGATTTTTGTTCAGCTATAGAGGCTGTATATTTCCTAATCATGGGAAAGCTACAAAGCTCCCGTAGCTATGATAAAAAACAAACCATAACACACCAGGAAGTGTGAATCAGCACATAAAACAAAAGGTTATTAATAACAGCTGGTCAGGATTTTCTCCCCCCCGACTGTCCACTGAATGAATACATTTTCCACTAAAGCCACAGACAAGTTTGGAGTCTATCATATCCTGGAACAAATCAGCAGACACTCAGTCAGTTTTATTTTAAACAGTTACTCCTTAACTTGTGTTTAAAGAGTGAACACCTTTTCTCCAAATTAACCTGTGCAGTGAATGAATAAGGCCTTTATAAATTCACTCTAAAAACATGTTGAGCTGAAAGACGTCTGCATACACATAGATGTTAGTTTGGCAGACGAAGAGAAAAGAGAAAGTACTCGGATTCCTATGTAATGACGGTCACCTAGGAATTACAACTACACACCCACAGGCAGAACTAAGAAATCGGCCAGTTTTTGTTTAGTGAACCTGTGGATTTACAGTTAAACTATTTCTTCTGTTTCTAGCAAATTAAAAGGCAGGAAATCAAAGGCAAGGGACAAATGGAATGCAATCGAGATGGAGAAGCACCTACAGAACATGGGGAAATCACACCGTTCAGCTGAGCCTCAGTGGAAACTGGAAGCTCCTGCACTGCTGTGATCACCAGAGCATATCCTGTGGACTGAACTGGCAGGTGCAGCAATTCACTGAATTTATTACCCCATTCACCTGGAGACAGGAACTGGGAAACTCTAAACAGACGCTGTCAGAAGGGGAAGACATGCTTAAAATTTGCTTATGTATAAAAAAAGCAATGCAATGAAGCACTTTTGTGTACATAGTAACAAGTTTCAGTTCCCTTTCTGGGCTGAGGACAGTTTAGTGAGGCAAGGTGCAATTAAATACCCTGCAAAAATCTGACACACCCTGTTGTAGAAAAGCCTGTTTTCCACTACTCAGTGTTGCTGCTAAACCTCAAATGTTTTTAACTGTCACAGCGAAATACAGTCATTCACACACTACACTTCAGGCTTCACACGGACAGCTTAGATCAGAACTTTTGATAAGCCAAGTGGTGGTGGTCAGTTATCACAATTAAATCACCCGGTTACTCATTTGTGTTAAATTCTCATTCAATTGTGTGTTTTGTCCTGTACTCTTCATAGTTTGCAAATGTTGAAATCAAAGGGATCAGGGTCTTTCAATATTATACAGAACCACCAACATTACAGTATGTGACCCATGGCAGGATAAAGAACTTTTTCAACCAAAAAACTACCATGTAAAAATTGGTACAATCTTAAAAAAATCTGTAATCAACTCAAAATAAAGTACTTACCGGTTCCCCTAGTTTATCCAAATTGTCCAAGAAATATTTTACCGATTCCCCCTGTGAAAAAGAGAAAGACATTAGACTCATTGAAGTGACAAAATTTGTATGCCAATTGAAAAAAACTCAGACATGGAAGTGGAATCTTTAACTCATTTCTCATGTTACACGTCGATGATTCTGATAATGAAATAACCTTTGCAGTTCCTTGCCAAAAATGAGCCAGAACCTAATTTATGAATGCATGCTCCTTTTACAGATATCTGCCCACAAAAATGACACAGCTGATTACATACCACCTTCCCTAGAAGGTTCAAGCTGAGAAAAGCATGTTCTCAAATACAATTTTTCAATAAAGTACAAAAGAAAGCAAATGTGCGGTGCTTCAAAAACAAACTTGGCTGTATTTAAATGTCAATTTAAACCGACAAGTACATGCAAAACTGGCAAATTCAAAAGCCTTGAATACAAAATTGTAGAAACTTAAGTGCCAGAAAAGGATGTCATGTTTTCCTTGACCAAGACAATCACACACTGTCCCAGGTACAAGTCACTTCTACATTCTTTTGGAAGGGGCAGGTTTAATAACATGAATTGGTGAAGTCTTGGGGACAGTATATGCACAGAGTATGCAAGAGGTCAAGGTGTTATTGTTAAGGAAGATAAGAAGTTAAAATTCAATAAGCTGTAGAACAAATTAATAAATGTTCATAAAGTGAAAAGCCACTTAAATATCAGTCTTAAATCCATTCAGTAGAAACTACTGCTTTTATGTTAAATGGAATCTAAACACAGGTTATCTATTGCAGGCACTGCAACAATCTTCCACACTAAACTACAATCAAACCCGATTAAAGAGTCGGAGCCTAGCACTGATGTGATAAAGAGGACGGATAAACACAACACATAGCAGGCACACAGACAATAGGCAGTGACCAGTCAAGCTAATCTCAGGCAAAACAAAAAAACACATCAAATAAGAAGCACTTTATGTAGCAGCCCTGTACAGCTCCAGGATAGTCCAAGCTGCAGCGTACGTCTCTCCAAAGACTCGGCAGCATGTCAAGATCTAAAATCGTTCATCGCATTACAATTTTAACTGCAATTAAGCCATTAAATACTCCAGCAGGAGGTTCATTGGGTCCCATTAAACAATTAGAGGTTGGAATGACAGTACAACACTACCATAGTTAAGACTGGGGTGTTGTGAACTTCCATACACATGTTGTGGAAAACACACACAGTAAACTCATTCAGTAAATGAGACTGCATAAAAAGCAATTAGTACCATCAGTTTTTATGTTCAAATTATGTTCAAGCTTGTCATAGCTTGAGGATTTTAAAGGGATGAGAAATTGGGATTGTGTGAACAGCTATAGGCTGAAGGAACACATGGACTTGAAAACAGACCTTTAGAATGACAGTAAAGCAACAGCTGTATGACAGGACAAAATAATACAAAATTAGGTGTACTAGTCATCCTTAACTCATGTATGATTGTTTTAAATGTCAGTGCTCACCTTCAATTTAGAATAAATGCAACCTCATACAATAACTTTGCCAGATGTCAGCTGTACCAGCACTATAGTCAACGTGCCTTGGGACAAAAGTTATTAGTATAGTGGGTTACATCTGCAAACGCAGACAACACATCTGTGATCTCCCCTTCATTATGTAATGACTCTCAATGCAAATTCTCGGTTAACCCCTTCCTCAGGTTGTTTCATATTAGCACACAAACGCCTCACTAAAATCAAGACATACTAGCGCATTTCCTCTGATGTACACTTCCTGCACTTATCTGCTGCTCTGCAGAGGAAGGACACAGCAGCAAGTGCTACTGCAGGCCCTGCCCTGCCCTGCCAGCTCTGCGAGCTGCACCTTCTCTTCAGAGCAGCAGAGGAGATGAAAGCAACGGCTCTAGTTACAGCTGGAAAGTCACATGCTGGTTTAGATACTCTGGGCTCCCTGTCCTTTATAATATTCTACCATGTATGACTGTCAGACTCATGTACTAGCAAGGTCAATGAGAATTGTACCTCTACTGGAGTACCTTGGTCCTGACCTTGAAATTCTGTTAACATCTAATTCAGTGAAGGCTGTTGCACTTGACCCAAAGCACACAGTTCAGCTGCTACTAGCCCAGAGAGGAATAAACTGGAATCCTGCAGTTCAATTTGCAGAGACTGATCTTATTCCACACCTTAAAAGCTGGAAGGTGGCCAAGACTGCCTCCAGCACCAACTAGCTTCATCCACATCCTAAACAGTTGAGTTAGGCCAGGATTAGAAAATGTCCTTTTCAATTTGTCATGTTTTTTCCCCCCCACACACATGGTCCCTATCCTATATTTTAAACCACACTGAGCAAATTCAAGAGATGTAAGGAACACAATTAGTTGGAGCCTTACAGATCAAACACCATAGGCTTCATTAGAATCAAATGTATAAAACATACACTGCCAAGGAAATAGCAAAATAACTTTCTGGAGGAATGCTGAGGATTGCTATCCTGTTTAAATGGCACAGGGCTTTCAAAGAAGTAAACTGGTAAAATGAGTTCAAATTGACAGTTTTACACCTTTTTATCTTGTGATTCCCTTTGTGGTGGACTGCCATGAGTTTGCAGGTTCAGCACTTAGTTGGGTGGCACAGTTTGGTGGTCTGTAAAATCTATAACCTTTCCATTTCCTTCCCTTCACACCCCGCTGAAACCATGGCAACCCACACAGTAAGGGGGGGGGTTGTCACTGGGGTGGTGTTGTGGTGAAAACAATAATAAACAAGCTGGTCAACTAAGTGAGAGGAGGGGAGAAACCCAGACTTGCAGCCCCCTGAACAGATTAGGGTCATTAATCTCCCAGAGAAGAAATCAGTCACATTCTGACAGGCCTATCAGCAACAGGCAGATCAATTCATAAAATCCAATGCACTGGAAAATGACGAAGAAACTGGCAGTACACCGACTATAACAGGTAGTACCTGATAAACAGCAAGAAAACATACATGTGTCTAGTGTGTGGGGATGTCACTTATTCCTGAATTATTCTAAGGAAGTACTGTAATAACCTAGAGCCAGGATCTTTGGACTTTTAAATTCTAGTGTGTGCTCTCCATTCATATTAGCTGATTAGACTAAATGCATAATAACCACAATGGTCATTCTTGATATATTGCAATACAGCAGTTAATTAAAATTTAACTGCTGTAAAATTTAAACTGCCAACTCTAAGCAATAACACTTTAAGAGCATGTACCTCGTTTCTACAGGAATAGCCAATGCTGACTTAGGGGGTTATTCTGCCTCAACCTAAAGGTTAACTGCAAATGTATGCTACTGTTATGACCAAAGCATTTTATGACTAATACAGAAAACAAAACTAGTGATTTCTAAGATAGCCATAAACTGCAGCATTCTCTGAGCCTGCAGTTATGATCATCTTTTTTTGAAAAGATGCTACAATTCTCAAACAATTTAAATGAGGCACGCTAATAAAAATGCTAGTATGAACTGCACAGATAAGTTAGATACAAAGGCAGATTGGGCATTTTACTGCTGTAGAAACTTTCTTATAGAAAGTTTCAGAAATGTAACTGCCTGCATAAGCTAACTCCTGCAGTTTTACTAAACAAAAAATGTGATAAAGTCTGGGTCATTTAATGCCATTAGGAACAGTTCTGACCTTTGACCAGCAGTTCTGAGTGACTATCACATGTTTTAAGATCAATCCATCAAATCCCTCCAACATTCTGGAATTATAGCTGAGCCCCTACCTTTGCTACTACTTGGCTGCATGGCTTATTCACAGCATATCAATAAGACTAAATAAAGTATCACCTTAAAAAAACATGTATTTACATATACCAAGAGACTTCATTCAATTGATCAAAGCATAAGTAAAGCAGTCTAACAGACACTTGCATTCTATTAAGTAAAAAAGATAACCTTATATTACATAGCCTTGTCTCAGCAGCTCTCAGAAGTTAAGGAAAGCTGGATCTGGGCAATACTAGGTTAAAAGTCTTCTAAGGAAAACCATGCTCCTACTTTACATAGTGTTGGGAGACCGTTAGGAGGTGCCCTCCCCTCCATTCCCATGTCAATGTTTTTATGTCCTGCATGTCTTAATTTAAGACATAGATCAACAGTAATGCTGTTAGTGGGATCTGCACTCAAAACCACTGATTGTAAAACCAGAGACACCTTCATATGGCTGAGATAAATACTGGAATTTTACCTATGTTTTGCCAACTGGTCACCGATATGTTGTGTCACACAAGTTTGCCGGAAAGCTCAAGGTTTTTTCCATAAACAGTTACATTTGCACATAATCCAAGTACAAAGTAGTACAGAATCACTCAGCTCATACAGAGCAGGACAGGCAAGGAAATGACTGGATGAAGCCCATGACAAATTACTCCTCCTTCCCCTGGAAAAAAGTAAAACCTTAAGACCAGACGAGCCACTGGATTTTACCATTAATGAGGGAACCACGCTAAGCAGGTAAACCACATGCCCAGACAAGAAAGGAACTACTCTACAGGCACAGCAGATTATATACCAACTGCAGGCTTTACACACAGATTTACAAACCCCAAGTCAAATAGGTTTATAATCAATAAAAATCATTTGAGTAGACAAGCCTGGTATGTCTTACACAACGTGGACAGCCATCATGAGTATTAGGCAGCAGCTGCTCCATGGTTTTCAAAAAGCCCTGCAGGTTTATTACTGTCCTATACTGTCTCTGGTTTAAAGTAAACTGTCACTTTGTTTACCGCAGAGACATTACATAACTCTGTTCACCAACCAAACTGTTACAAACTCTGTCTGGTCTTCAATCTTTCACTCAAAAACAAGTCCAGGGCACTGCTTCATCATGGGCTTTTCAATTACTCCTGACGTTCTACAGAAAGAAGGCTTAAGAAGCTTTTGGTGCAAATAACCAACATGGCCCGTTTCTAACCAACTTTTCAGAACTTTCAGAAAATGCCCTCTTCTGAGCCAATTACCTTCAACATAAAATTAAAAGAGCCCTGTGATCCTAAAAGGTGCTCAACATGGTAACTTTACACAAGAAATGCTTTCAAAGTTCTCCACCCCAACATAGACACTAGCCTGCCCTTTTTTTCTGGCAAAGAACTGAATGCTATACAATGAGTATCTCCAAAAAGTAATTTAATTTGTTTGTATGGTGGTAATAGAAATCTCATGTGATGACGGGATAGGATGTGCACAGTTTTTAATACCCTCACATAGAGGGTAGAAAAAAACAAAACGGGTGTGAACTTTAAGTTTCCCCCACTAAACCCACCAACAGTAGCTAGGCAAGGCGTTTCACCAACACACCAACTCTAAACATGGTCAAACTGAATATTTTAGGAAAATTCCCACCCTGGAAACTGAAGTCATAGCGAAACATGACAGCCTGTGCTGCTGTACTTTCACTTCCGTGCTGCAGTCTGCGGTGTCAGGTTTCCCAAGCCCAGCACAGCCTCCCTTTCCCAAAGCCTGTTCCTGTAACCAGCCGTCCCCAGAGAGAGGGACCATGATTAAAGAGCGGGAGGGAGCGATTCACATTAGTCTTTTATTTAGCAACAGAGAGTTAACAGACTGGGGGGAGATCCATGCAAAACGGCCTCCATACTGCTCAGTGCTTCGGTGATAGAAGGACAAATGTTCCTGAAAAGGTCACTTTCCCACCTGAAAGATGATCACACTGCTGTTTTTTAAGACCAGATCATGTGAAGTGCGAGGAGGATTCAGAATTAGAGGACAGCGGTAATGGCATGTTGCTTACACATACACAGTGACACGATCTGTAACCCCAGTTAAGGTGGTTATATCTTATTCTTCAAGGACCAACAGTGCCGTCACATGGGAATCATGGGAATGCAGACAGACTTGATTTGTCAGCAACGGGCCCTGACATCATGTGTATAACACTGACTAACAACTGCAGGGACCATTTTAAAAATCTGTACCACAAAAAAAAAATGGACTAGCTTTCTGGCACAAATCTTTGATTCAACTCCTTGAGCTGGCCACTGCCCCAAGTTAATTCTAGTCTAGTTTATACAAGATTGGGAGCCTAATAAATAGTTCCTACACAGCTACTCTTAACTTGTGACACTCAAATAACAGAACATATGAGACGGGAAAAGACCACAACTGACAATGAACAAATTCAGAAACATTGAGCAAATAGGCAGAGAATGTGGTACAACATACCGGTCTCTTTAAAATAACTATAATTACCTCAAGGTAAAGGGCACTCAATGTTGGTCACGAGAACTAAATGTGTAGCAATTTCACTTGACCTCCAGCTCAGCCTCACAAGCCACAGTCCAAAGCAATGCTGTTTAAAAACGGAGCTCTCATTAGAGACAGGCGACTGGGACATGGCTAATGACCCTATGTGATGTAATGAGTGCTCGTTAGCAGAACTCCTGACTGGGGCTAGTATTCACACCCGAATACTGAACCCAAATGCTTTCATAGAACAGCCTGTTATCAGTGCTTTAATCCCAGCTAAACATTCCTACTGGGATCATACACAGATTCGGCTCAATCCTGGATTGGAGAAAGGGTGTAAATGTTCTTAAATCCTGTGACTTAACTTCTTTTTTAGAGTTAAAAAGGAAGCTCAAAAGCACAAATCACAAATTTTCCATCTACACTATCAAATTCTATTAAATTGTGATAAGTACTCAATATTTAGCAAGAAGAATCTAAATAGCACAGCTGTGACATTTCAGATTAAAACTGTACAAAACAATATTAGCCCAAACACTTGCAAAATGTTTCCTCAGTTCATCTCCTCACCCCCAGGTCCACCGAGATCAATGACATCAGGACCAAATCACAAAGGCGTCAGTGTGGTGTCATGGCACCGGTTTCACCCAGCTGAACCAGAAAACACCCATATCAATCATTCTCCTTACATCATCTTCATTCCCATGCAGGAGTGTCACACGCCGGTTCTTTCAGAACACCCCTTAGAAAGACCGCTTTGAAACATCTGCAACTCTGCAAAACATGAACCCCATGCCCTTTTTTATCACTACTAATTCAATAAGGTGACTGCAGAAAATGACAACTTTTTCTACTTGACTCCAACTCGGAATCACCACTGTTATTTCAATATGACTAATATAATTACTGCTGTCCAGCACTGACTAAAGCAGAATCTCTATCCTCGGGTACACCTTGTCTAGCCAAACATGTTTTCAACACCAACTTCAAAAGAGAAATGGCCACCGGCGCGAGTACTGCTCTTCACTACTGGGAGACTCTAGCATGGCAGGTGTGTACTGTCCTCTGCAGACTGGCCCCACTCAGTCCCAGGGGAGTCTGAGTGACAGCTAGAGAATACAACAGCCTAGAAAAGACCACAATACCATCAAGCGGGATACTGCTCTGCACTTACCGATTATCATCAGGAGAATCACTAGGTGATAAAATTCTTTGGCTCTTACCACTTAATTGCACTGGGAATGCAAACAGTTAAAAAAAATCTGAAAAATTCACTGCATTTCAAAAGTGAGCCCAAGTGTGCATACCCAACAGCATAGGGATCATTAATCACTTTGCATCACTAATGGCATCTTATGACTTACAAGGAATACAGAACACGATGAATTTCATTAAAACACAAAAAAGCAAAAAGTTAGATCACAAGCTGATGGAAAAGGTGGAGAATCCTGTGAATTCACAGCATTACACTCAAACTTGTATAATCTAGAATATTTTCATGAAACAATCCTGGGCCCTCATGCAGATAATGGCTCAGGATGTTGGGAAACCCTTCGGGCATTCCTATAAGATTGATCTAATTGTCTGTTAGAGAGGGACAGTCCTTTCAGAACCCCAAACAGAGCAAGCTCCTATTAAGAATTTCCTGAACTGCAATCTTTGCTACAGTGCGATCAGAGAGCAGCCATAACTGTTCACTTTTCCAAGAACGAGCGGTTTCCTGAATGGTGTCAAACCAAGGATTTAGTCTTCTAGTCTTCTAAAAGGTAAAATATTAGTAGGTACTCAAGTTGTATTTGGATGAAGAGAAAGAAAAGGACGCAGAATGTACTACAGAGCACCACTGGCAACATGAGATAAATCAACAGCACACTGCAATAAACTCATCTGGATAGGATTTAGCATGGAATATCAGATTTTCTGCACTACATGGAAAGTGAATGAAGAAACATTCCACTCAGATCACGACTCTTCGTCTTAGATAATTATTTTGCTTGTTTTCCCTAACTCTTAAGCACTGCAATTAGGAATAAATGAAACTTGCATTTAAAAGATTAAAGACAACTAGCTGATACTAAGTTGTCTATGAAAACATCTCCCATCATCAGAACTGCTGCACCCAGACTTGAGACTCTGATGACCAAGAAAGCTCTGGCAGAGGTTTTGCAGAAGAACAGTGAAATGAAACCTACCGAGTTCCTGCTTATTTCCCTGACCCTGCTCTCCATGCTGATGTTGACCACAGGCTTATGGAACCCTGTCTAGGCCTGGGCTCCTGCCTTTCCCCCTATCTTTCTCCCTGGGAAGGTCACAGAGCAGCCCACTGACAGAATGACAAAATTTAGATCACAGTAAAATAAATCAAAACAGAGAAGACTAAAAGTCACGACTCTTTATGCTGGACTAGCACACTAGCACTTTGACCTAGATCAAGCCAGTCAGCTGAGTGACTTGACACTGCAGCTTAGTCAAGAAGGGTTAAGAGGGAAGAACGCACTGTGAGGACGAAAACAGTTTACTGAACATTTACTTGATTCTTCACAGGTACATTTATTTTATAAAGCGAGGCTGCATTTTTACTCATTCTTTTACTTTTCTAAGAGACTGTCCCTCCAGCCCCCCATATGTACTTTTCTCTATAGTTTTAAGACACTGAGCCCTGTATGTCAGAACATCCACTGAAGACCAACTGATCTGCTCCACAGAAGAGGATCCATCTAAGCAGTCAGATCAGCATGGCTACTGGTCTGGATTCCTGTACACTCAATCATTTGCAGAAGTCAAGTAAAGCTCAAATTATGCATACCAAACAAAAACGACAAAAAAAATCCAAACTCAAAACAATTTTAAAGAGAACTAGTGCTCTACACATCCTTCACTATGGAATGTTTCCAATCATTCAAACTTACATCTACATTTCCACCTACTTCATTACGCAACAGCTAAGAAATGTTTTGCTTTGGAGTATAAGACAAGTTTTGCTTTGTATGTAGTGTCACATGGCTGCATACCATTTCTTAACAAAAGAAATCCATCAGGAAGCTGGGATATTGGAAAGACTAGAAATGAGTATACAATTCTAAATAAAACAACCTCGTTAAAAACAATATATTTTATATATATATTTTTGGGTCAAGGTTGGTACAATAAAGTTACAAGATTCAGGGTGATAGTACAGCCTTTCTTGTTAAAACTGAGGTAAACATGTGATTAGCAAAGAAAATCACCTACAAGATAAATTTTCATTTACACAACAAGACATCCAAGACTTCTGTATAATGAAAGCTCGAAGCCAGGACAGTAAAATACCGAGCCTGTATTGATTCTTCCTATGACATCAGGTACACATATAAATAGGCACAAAACATCCAGATTTTGTTCGCTGGGACTGGAGAAACAGAATTCTCAGGGAATTGCTATGATTTTAACCAGCGTAACCTTGAGCTGATGAAGGCAGGTGAGGGTATGCAGGGTCGTGTTTGTTCTTGTCTTGACAGAATGCCTTGTCTGCAATCCAGAAGCCTCAACTTGCCCATTATCATACTTGATTATCTGAATGAGTCCTGAATGTGCACATCTATGGGATTTACACACCACATAACAGCCTGGCTCTAAAAACAGTAGTGTGCCTCACCCTGGAGTGCCTGCTACTTTCTGAACCTGGAAGCCCATATGTCATCAAAAGTAATCCAGACTGCCAAATTCAAAAACAAATTCATGGACACTTTGCCATCGTTGAGGAATAAATGTTTAAAAGGTAAACACCTAGTGCTGCTGTTTTCGAAAACAAAGAATAAAAGCCCCACGGCTGAAATAAGGAAAATTAGGTAGAAACAACTTGTCACAGGAGAATGAGAATATCAATATGTCGTTTTACAATTAAAATGTTGTACGCTGTGCTCTTGTGGTTTGCAACTGGTGCCCAAACTTGGAAAATACGCTTCAGTGAACCGATGTGGTTTATACATCCTGGCTGAAAAAAACATCTGCAATACTGAAAGAAGCTTCAGCTGAATTTGGGTTTCAGAAATCTTTATTTTTCCATTGAAAGACAGTCTGGACTGATGCAAGGAAACCAGTTCTGCGTATAAAATGTACTACAGTTTAGAAAAACAGACAAATAGCCAAACCAGCAGAAAGCAGAGGAAGTAAAAAAAAGCTAAAACTAAGAAAACTGCTGAATGTACAATGTTGCCAAATACATACTTGTATCATGTGAGATTCACAATAATGTCACTGGGATCAGTGTATTTAAAAGTACCACAGGCTAACTGACAATGCCAACATTTGCAGTTAAAAATATTAACCCCTCAACTAATCAAACGCATACTGCAAGATGAATATTTTACAGGTACGATTTTTTGTTATTAAAAACTTACGTAATTTATGACTATTTCTTAAATTACATTTATCTATATGAGCCATACACTAAGAGAAAAATCTGTTGATTCAAAGCCTCAGACTATCAGCAAAATTGAGTTGATACAAAGCCTGTTATACTTATAAAATGGACTATTGCTAGTTTAAGACAGAGAAATCAATTGACATTTTATAAAGGAGACAATGAAGCTAAAAATTACAGAGGATCCTGTGAATACAGCAGAAAACGCAACATAAAAGTACATTGTATTATATTGCTATAACAATGGAGTTAAATGCATGCACATGATGGGACATGATGGGATTACGAGTGGTTTTGTATATGTGTTAACATACAATGTAATAAGATTTAGAAATGCCAAATTTAGTACAAAAAATATTCTGGACAATCTGGTGTGGACATCAGAGGGTCATGCTAAAAAAATCATTACATTCCCTCTCAGCCCCACAACTAAGAGTAAAGACATGTGATTTGAGATGTGCCATTCTAGATCACAGCACTATCCTGTTTAGGTATCTAGTAAACATGCCTCATAGTAGAGTTGGATTAAGGTTAATGACAGCAATATGAGAGATCACCTAGGCGTAGAAGTGTTCCTCTCAGAACATCGGAATAAAAACATTCTATTATTGCCATATTCCAGTCTAGTGTTTTTCAACACGGTTAGTATAGATATAAAAAATTAAAAACTCATTGTCATTATTGTTGCCTAATTCCTAAGTATACAGAGAGAACAAGCAGTCAGACATGGGGACTTCCACAAAGACTTCTAAAGACAATATGGGCAAACTGGGGCTAGCATTATGTCTAATCATTAGATAATAATGCAACAGCAATTGAATTTAAACCTTTGGCCTACCCTTGCTGTTTTACACAGAGCACACAGACACCAGAGCTTGTACAACTAAGCTTGAAGCAGGGATGGAGTTGCTAAGGGTATGGGAGACAGCACAGATCTGAAGCGCTGAAGGATCTGTTAGTGTCACGCATGCAGTTTTGTTCCTGTGTTCTTATGAAAAGTTTCAAGAGTGTAGTTCACTCACCAGCTGGAACTCCCGCCGCCTGTCATAAGCGTTCTGGATGCCACTGTCCGCCCACAGTGCCCGGATCGAAGGCATGAACTGAAGAAAGACCTTGGTCTCCACCATGCCCTGTGTAACCATGGCTGATCTGGTGTTAAAGCCCATCACAAAATCCCCGCGTTCTTTGTTGGAGGGGTCACCCCAAGGGATGTGAAGCTTCTCTCTGGCATCTACCAATACTCGAACCCCTGGTCAGAAACAAAGTTAAGGAAAGAGTTAGGATTTGTTGCATACCGTAACATCATTTGTACACCACCATTCATGCCTACAGATGACCTCCACCACATTAGTTATGGGAAACATCAGGGTAGTGAAACAATTTCTGAAATTCAGTACAACTTTAATTTACAAGCTACTTAAGATCCAGAGAAACCAGTGTGAAATGTGAAATTAGTCCAATTAAACAGTTCAATATTCAAACTGCACATAAAACCACTCAAACAGGATAAATAATCCAATATGTAGACTAATCTTTACTTTGTATTGGAAGAAAAAATTCTTAGAATATACCAATATATAAATAATTCTCCTTTGCCTTTTCCCTTGCCAAAAGACGAAGAGCTTCCTCAACTTATAAAGATTTTGAGAGTCAACACCACACTCTCCAAGGATTTCCCAGTTATACCAACGCATTTTTAAATCACTAAATGAAATAGTATTTTCTCACTTTGACAGACTGCACGAAATTAATGTGGCCATTAAAAGAACACCCTAGCTACTGGTTTGAAATTAAATTAAAGTGGGTATAATTTAGTGTTAATACCTGAAGTTTATATTCTACTGTACCAGATAGCAGCCTCTAACACATACATAATCATGACTTTCATAAATGATCAATGGTGGCCCAGCACTGGGCTGATTTAAGTTAAAGAATCTTATTTTCTAAGAAGTGTTTGCTGCCTTAACATAAATAAGTGTAAGAGGTTCAAAGGCTGTATGAAGGCACAGTGACCTTGTGTTCTTGCATAGTGTGTATAGATAAAAAGATTTAAGGAGAGTTAAATGATTCTGTACAGCGGTGAAGTAAGCTTAAAAATGGGATCATTCAGGAATCCTAAGTGACCAAAACAAAGGTGCTCATCTTGAGCACAGGCTGAACCCTATTCTGTTTCGGGATACGTTAGTACCCAATCAAATTGAGATTTCTCAAATGGTGAAGCTCATGACCAGGGCTTGGAAGTTACCAAATCAATGAAGCAAAAGTTCCCGATCTCCCTGTACTAGAATTAAGGACACAGCAATGAGATGAAAAGTCAAAGCAACTGGCAATTACAAATGGGAAGATAAAAATAGTAAAACACATTTAAACACTATTAGGTTACTGTTTTAAGTAATGCCTTTTTGTATAGGAATAATCACTTGGATCTTTCAAACCTAACCTTGCTGAAGTGGAAGAACAGGAAAATGTCAAACTCACGTGGGCAGATTTGCTTGTTCTCATCATTAACATACATTCTTATGGCTATGAATAAGTAATCCTTTTATGGACAGAAGGTTGTACCATTTAAAGACATCCTAAAAAAAGCAAAACCTCTAGTACAGAAAGAAAGAAAACTCCTTTTAAGAAAACTTTGATTATCTGGTATGAAAACCAAACATAGCCAAACAGAATATTAACAGCAACAACGTACCCTTTAAATTTCAAGGTTAATGCATTCAAATGTTTTCGTGTACCATTAGAATACAGAAAATTTATGCTGAATGTCTTCATAGGCTGGACCATCATCAAAAATACATTTGTACCTAGAAAGGTTTAGCTAGAATCTCTACTGCTCCAATACACTTCCTAAACAAGGTACGGGATGTGTACCCTGGAATCATCAATTGTACATTAAAACTACTAAGAACACCAATAAGCCGTAACAAAGAGGGCTGTTGAAACAATCTTGATCAGGAACTGCTAATTAAGAGAACATCAACCCAACAAACACATCAGGACCATACTTGGCCCACATAAGTTTAAGGGAATCTTTAATCTATATGGAGATAATTTCCTTTTTTTGGTCCTAGTTTGTGTGCTGGCCATGAAGTAGCCAACTGGTATGAGAAAGTGAAATGTAGTTTTTAGCATAAATGTACCTGAAACTCTTAACAGTTGTTAATTACATTATATGGCCAGATATTAGATCAATTTGATCTAGCTGATCTTCCCCCGATAATCAATTTCTGTAATGTTATAAACCAAACTGAGCAGTTAAAGCAGAGTCCATTGACTTTAAAATGACCACCCTAGGTTGGAACACAAAAAGTACAGAAAAGATAGCTGGACTCTCTTCTTGGACAAAAAGGCTAGGCTCCAGTAAAACCACATAATGCCAGAAGTGAAGGCAGTGAGCTGCTACTTGATCTAAATGTTTGCGAAGTGTCCGAGAAGAGGGAGACAAAATACGGAAGGTAAACAGTTACAGATTGGAGAGTCAGGAGGGTCTCAGCTTGTTAAAGTGACAAAACAAATGTTTGCACAGCAATCAAAACTCTTGTCTTGACAGCCAGATGGCTAAAACCAATGTAAAAAGCAATGATGAGAAGTCCGTGTTCAAGTCACTTATGTCAAATGAGTCATTGCATCAAATAAAAATTGAACTTAAGATACTTATATATGGTATGATCAGAAAAATATTCAGTGAATTCTACAGACTAGTAGCTATGTTTCAGTAACCCATATGTCTCACAATTGTCAGGCCACACAAAAGGATGAATGATGTATATCTAACCTGTTTACTTACTGGAAAATGATTCAATAAGAATGGCAACACCTCTTCATTTCAGCAAAGAAATGACTTGAAAGTTGTGAAAATTAAAGAGCCAGGCCTCCACAGGCCAATTGCGCAATGAATACAGTTTCTTCTACTGTCAAAGGTGACTGTCAAGGAAGAAAGAGAATGGAAAACCTGACATGCTGCACTTGATGCTCAGCCCACCTGTTCTGTGATTCAAGACCCAGCCAGCCAGCCACGCTCTGGGCAATGTGGAAAGTATACATCTCTGCTTTCAGCCTGTCAGTGAGAGGATGCAGAAGTCTATTTTGTAGATTCTCTCGTTGCTTTTGTTTGTCCTGACAAAATAATTAACCTGGACAAATCCCACGCCTGTAGTTCTAAAATCAAACTTTTTTAAATTTCGTAAGATGTATATATGGAGAACAAACGTTTTCCTTCTTTAACACCTGCTGTGTCTACAGCACTTTCAATCCAGTTCTTTTCCAGGATCAGGGCAGCTCTGATGATTTTGTTAGTAGTTCTTAGGTTTTAATTGTGGGTCAATAATTCAAGCTCATACTGACAGGAAACCTCTGAATTCTGCTGCACACTCCATATGCATCAGGCCAGCTGGAGGGTTATATGTAATTGATTACAGACACAATCACTTAATGAGCAAATGAATAAATCATTCACACGAGGAAGAGGTTTTCTCCAGGAGATAGCAACAAAGTGCGCAGCACAAAAAAAATTAAAACCAGGTTTAAAATGAAACATACTTTACCCCAAGAGATGCTAAGGCCAGTAATGAACAAGCTGCAACATGATCAATAACCCTTCCCTCAACACTCATTAACCAAAGCAAACGATTACTTCTCATAAAATATTCATACATTAAATACAGAAAGAGTCCACATGTTGGCAACAAACACTGGTTTCACTCCAACTTTTCAATTTAATTACCTCAGACTTCAACAGACATAGCTTAGTGGCTCTGTAATATGATCTATAAGCAGCACATAAAATAAGACATAAAAGATTCATTATCTAGAAGACTAAATTAGAAAAAAACTCAGCTGAGAATGCTAGGAATAAAAATATAAAATGCACGTACAAAAGGTTAAAAGGATGCTTTCATTTTAGCCTGAATTAACATTTCACAATAAAATGTGAAATCTTTAAAAGGGGAAAACTGACTGATACATTCCAACTTTTTAAAAATCTATATACATTTGATCAGACTGTGATGTTCAACTTGTGAAGACTCCAAGTGTAAATTTTTCACCTAGAAATGAATATTCTGATGGCAGGAAATCTGAAACATGACTGACCATGATGCTTTCACCTTGAGAGGAAATGCACAATGTTGTGATTCCTGTACCAGAGATTCTGCAATGTACTGACCATCTATGAAAAGGAGGAGAAACTCTCAGCCTCATGTTCCGCAGGTTTTACAGGCTGGTTTTAATTACCACCTCATGGAAAGAAAATCTAAAAATAGGTGTTTTTGATTAATTCAATTAAGTAATTAAGACCAGAGGGTGAATGAAATCCAGAGACTAGAGCATGTGGACTAGAGCTTTCTATCCTTAATGCTACCACAAAAGGCTTCAAAGAAGATTTCTTTCGCAGAGCTCAAATTAAAAACAAACCAAAAAAAACTTCTGAATACAGTGGACATTTGAAAAGCATCCTTATCACCATTCAAAATTCTGAATGCATACGACCAGTCTGAGATCATTAAACATATAAACAATCACAGGATGTAAATGTATGCCATGCCTGTAAAGTCCAATTTTTCTTATTATAAACAGGATTAGTCTGAGCTGAAAAAAGTAAACAAGTTACAGTAAGACAGTAGGACTCTCGTCCCCCAGAGACTGGCTGCTGGAAAAGAGAAGCAAATCTAAGAATATTAATCTAATCAACCGACTTGAGAAGTCTTTCAATTTGGTTTTCTAATGATTTTGCAACTACCTTGAGCAATCCAAAAGGAATCAAAATCAGTGATAACCATGTGCACTAAGGAGTCAATGTCAAAAAGGAACACAGAAAAGGTTTCTTCCTCTGACAAATTTTGAATTCCATCATAAAATGACAGAAGTAATTAAACAAAATCAAGTATACAAAGAGCTCATGAAACCTGCTACTCTATTACTGTTTCAAAATAATATAAGTCTACTCAGGTATTGGTAGTAAATCAAAGTGGTGAATCAGGTACTTCTAATACAAAAGATCTGATCTTCAAATAAAAGGCAAGGAGGAACTAAAATGAATTCAGCAGCCGATTTGCCCTGCTGGCACAATTCAAATCCTGTTTGCCATCATATAGGGAGGATTCTGAGAGTTGCTCCCTTACAATACTTTGCACCTATAAAAAAAAACTCTGGTAACCTTACTTGTTAAAGGTTAAACAACGCATGTAGAATGCTAAATCAATATATGTAATGGAACATTTTGTACTTAAAGCCATGCCTGTTATACATGAGCATTTAAGAGAATCTATGCTAACACTCTAATGACAGCATTTCCATTATGATCTGTAAATAGCTTATCTGACCATAGGCTATGATTAATCATCAGCAACTAATCTATGAAGTCCAAACACTCATTTTATCAACTTTGTACACTGAACGCACAACCATAGAAACGCTCTATAAAACTAAAAGCACTTCAGATCTGCACAAATTAAGATTTGTGCAAGAACAGATTCAGAAATTGTCCATAATCCAGTGTCAAAGCCTCCAATTCACTGTACTCATATCTGACCCACCCCTGTCAGATAGATGAACATTATACATCTTATCAATGTTTTTTTCATCTCAAATGACAGCCTAGCCTGCAGTTATAAATTGGACCACTCTGCACTTAACAGCTCTTGTAACTTACACATTTTAAAAAGACATTTTAACGTGATAGTCATCTATGACCCCACAACTACTTAAAAAATACTTAAAATAATGTTTGACAGTTAATGAGGTTAAGTGTTTACCATCCTATAAACCAGCGTGGTACTTGACTTTTTCCAAAACAAAATTAAATGGATTGTGATTAACCAATGTCAAAAGCCTTCAGAATAATGAAGAGACAGAAGTCAAACTGCCTGTGCACATACTGGTTGACCCTATTACAGTCTATATAACACGTTTATGACTTTGAGTTACAGATGGCTGTAACTTTTTCATACTGATCTGTCCTCATCTTGTCTCTCTAAAAGAATCTGATGAAGCATATCTCGTCTAATACTTAAGGAACCCCTTAAAAACAAATCTGGATTAGAAATCAATAGCTGTATATTATGACTAAAAAAAAACATCTCAAAAGTTGACAAACAAGACAGAAGACCATCTATTCCAAAAACATCTAGTTTCACCTCATGATCAGCAGATAACGAAGTGTACAGGCACAGCAGCCTTTATAAGAGGCTATATCAGCAAAAGGCACAAAAAGCAGGAAATTCCCTTTAAGAATTTCTGCTGGGAATTACAGTTCATACCAAGAACTTTCAGAAAGGTCACATTAAGTTTACATATTCTACAGAAATAAAGAGAGAATAACTAAATTTGTTTATAATTTAGATTTCCTAGGTTTTATAGCTGAGTAGTCCTTTTCTGAAGAAGTTCAAGTAGGTAGCTGCATCAGCATTATGTAGGCTGCAAAGGAACAGAGAAAGGTTTATTCCATTCTGAAAAGAAAAACATGGAATAAACCTTTACCTGTTTCTTAGTCCTTTTTGTATGCACTGTATATTACAAAAAAAGCACCATTTTAAGGTACACAAGGAAACCAACCTGTATATTTAAATTGGATTTAGCATAACTTATTCACCTTTGCATTATGCCAAATCAATATTTTCAAAGCAAACAGATTTTCCAAAACCAGCAGCAGTAAATTTGGATTTAATAACCAAACAGAAAACTATTAATTATACAGAAACCTCCTCTCTAGAGTAGACTGCCCTTACTGAGCCTATCTTCTACATCCAATGAAACCAAAAGCACCTCAGAAAATGTGTCAACAGCAGAATGAACAGCTTTACTCGAAACCTGATCTGTAGCACATCCAATAAACACTTTTTCCATCACCCATGAATGCAGGCTAAGGCTGATCAAATTTACCTTCGAGTTAAAGTGAGGTGCAAACAGCCATTTTACAAAATACCATATTTCCTGTTTCACTTCAAGTTTAGCAAAAAAAAAATCACATCGGTACGAGATGAACTGCAGTTTAAAAACAGAATCGCAGCGCATCAAACGCGTCACCAGGGTTCCCGTTTCAAACACATGACTGACCCAGAACCCAATCTCCTTCGCTCTTGCCATCACAGGATGACAATACAAGCATTTCAGCTCGTCTGGAAATCCCCCATCAAAGCTGTTGCTGAGGGGGTGTGGGGCCACCCCCAGCTGCAGGATCTCGTGCGCCGCTCACACACGCAACCACCTTCTAGCCATCCCAGCCACTGAGGAAGACCAAGCAAATAACTACTGTTCACTCTTTTATTCCTGGGAACAAGGAAAAGGTTTATTCCCCGCTAAAAAGAGAAGAAAGCAAAACAACGTTTTGGTTGTCAAGCCTTCTTCGGGTGTGATCATATCAGAGAGGTCAAAGACTCATCAATAATACGCTGTATTTCGAGAAGTAGGGATAAATTCCAAAGCAACATCTTGCATTACTTATCCCTCCATCCATCTTCTAACCACTTCATCTAATCAGCTCCAGTGGAACCAGACCCTATCCCAGCGAGCAATGGGCACAAGGCAGGATACACTCTGGATGGGACGCCAGGTCATCGCAGGGCACAGACACTCACACCAGTGCCAATTTGCCCCAGAAGCCAAATAACCTACCAATATGTCTTTGGACTGTGAGAGCAACCCACGCAAACACAGAAGGAACATACAAACTCCAGGCAGATAACACCCCAGGTCAGGAAATGATCCCAGAGCTCTAGCACCGAGAGGCAGCACAATACCACTGTGCTGCTTTTGCAAGACTTGTACCATTCAAAATTAATTATACACAGTTACATGAGTCATAACACATGATCTCCTCATTCAAGGGCTATGAATTACTTTACACTTTCACACGCCACTTTATTGTGCTAGGAAGAAGAAAAACTATGCTCTGCTCCAAAATTAATAAGAAACGAGTAGCAAAAGAAGCACATAGCAAAGCTATAGCTTGACCTATCCAATAATGCAATGTGTGACACATGGAAAGGTCCTGCACAAAGGGGGGGGGGGAGGATCTTGGCAAGTCAGAGCTCTAACAGGGAAAACTCCACCTCCAATACGAAAAATACACCTACAGTAGATATTCACCTTCCCTTTGCGGTCCTGTGACCACAAAAGCTCTAAAGATAGAAGAGCTTGGAAAACCTTGCCCATCGCTAAATGTAGCAGTAAAGGGAAAACAAAATCATTCAAAAACACGGTCTGAACAGATGCTGTAGGTTGTCTATTTGAGCAAAGCCAAGCCAGTCCCTTTAGAATTCTTACTCCCCAACAAAGCCTTTTAAACTAGTACTTCATGCACGGCTGCTTATTTTCCCCTGAACCACTCATTTTTACTGTACCCTCACTGAAGCACTACTCTCCTTGAATTCACGTTAAAAGAGTTTTTGGTTCCGTCACAACGACACTGCTTTCCCCAAGTATACAGTACAATCATTATCTATAAAACAGGTCTCTCCCTGACAGAAATGTTGCTTATAAACATCGGAACAAGCGACTCACTTGATGTCACCGAGGAAATAGGGAATCATCTGTGCGTCTGCACTGGCCTCGGCCTTCTTCCCCCCACACCGGATATGGCCACTTGCTTCCCTTCAAAAATTTGTTTCTATTTCTTTAACACTGCTCATGCGACCTCTGAAACCGGGACAACACCCTACAGCTATCACCTTAAATCAAACAGAAGAGTCTGTAGATGCGAATCGCCCCGCCGCCGTCTAGTTACACATCCAGTAATTATTAACGTTCGCTGTAGACAAAACCTGTTTGAACACCAGTTAAGGAAAAAATTCAAGGCAACTGAGAAGACGAGATAACCCCGGGAACAGGCCGGACGACAGGAGAAAACTCCTGAATTCCGTCTCGAATACTTCTACAACAAACAAGAAAAAGAGAGAGAAGGGGCAACCCGCTTTTTTAACCTTCCCTTGGCAGGATATTTTTTTTTCTTTCCAAGCAAAACACTCAAATCACTCGTCAGAAAACTTAAAACGGCACCGCCAAGCCCAGGTTTCATCAGGGAAAAAAAAGAAGAGTCTCAGCTTCACTGCAAACAACTGAAACCGTGCCCTCGCTTCTCACAAAAAAAACGAGCCAACGAAACATAGTAACTGTTTTCAAAGAGTCATCTCCAACTTGGGCGTTTCACCTCTACCCAGATTGCGTTACATCGCAGAGTGAAATGCAGATATCTGGCTTTTCTTCGCTGCAACGCGTGGATACCGTGCAGAGCTTTTCTGATTGTGCACCGTTTACAATAGCCAGGCTTCTCCCGCAACTTTTAAGTGGCTAACCCCCCCCAAAAAAAGTACCCACCAAGAAAAAAAAAGCAACTCCTTGTGCCAGATTTCTCGAAGGAGGGGGAAAGAAAGAGAAGCGTGATTACACACGAAAGACGAAAAAGTGAATTAGCGCCCGATTAACCCCCCTCCCTTGTCTAATACAACCAAATAACATGGGCGTTTCTTCTCTCTACGGTCGAGGGGATGTCTCCCTAAGAACAAAACTTTACTTCTGACCCGCTCCTCAAGTGCGCAACTCGGCCGTTTAAGACACGTTTCCACCCCCGAAAACGAACCCCAGTCGGGCCGGACGACTTTCTTTTTCGAACTTACCTTTAATTACATTGCTGTAGATCGTAGCCCGGAACTCTTCCTTGGCCCTCTGATCGAAGTCCTGGCCGTGGATGATACGCATTTGCTTGAGGAAAGTGGACTTGCCGCTCTCTCCCGCTCCGAGCAGCAGGATCTTCACCAGCCGCTTCACGTACGTTTTATCCCGGGAAATACATTTGTCGATCTCCTTGGAAATCCTCAGCTGCTCTGCCTCGCTGCTGTTAAGAAGGCAGTTAGGAAAACAAACTGATAAAACGGACCGAGACGGCAGGAAATCCGCCATCTTTGAAGCAACTTCATCGATACAGCAGGGAGGGAAAGGGCGCGCCCCCGAGAGTCTCAGCTCCGAGGCGGGCGGGGCGCAGTCGCATTGTAAGGGCGCGCACGAATGCGCGGCGTAACTTCTACTGTGGTTTTAATAGGGGGTGGGGTTTGGAAAGAGACGTAGAAGCGTGGCCTTTACTTGGTTGGATGTGGAAATCCGTCATTAAGGGCTCATTTTTGATAAAAAATAAAATCAGATTGAAACTCGTTGCTGTTGGAGATGCGACTCCTTATAGACTATTACATCCAGACGCGCAGGTCGACAGAGCTTCTATAAGCTTCTATAGCGTCTTAACAGGCTATTGCTGCACCAAGGTTTTTCTTTTGTTTTGGGGGATCCCCTGCCTGAGTAATGAGAAGACCCCCGCGGGGAATTGTCGGGATCCTCCGCCCCTGATTGAAACCGAAAACCTCAGTGTCCCAAATTAAACATTATTTAATAGTTTTAGAAAATGTCACTTGCATTTAAACCCACATTTCAGCAAGGACAGCTCAGCTCTTTTGTAGGTGTTTATCCTGCGAAATTCTAGACGCGTAATTACTCATTTCCATTTTCATCAGGGACAACGATAATCCTTTGTTTATTGTTTCAATAAGCGTTTGTTTATACAATATGAATTGTTCAAAGTTAAGCACTACAGTTCAGTTAAGATCAGTCTCGGACTTAATAGTATGCAAAAGAATCAGAAACAGAAATTGTTGTTTGTTAGATTGATCGTATATGTATTATTAATAGGTAAAGTTTTGTTTTCTCACATTCATTCATCTGCATTCTAGCTGCTTCATCCAATTCTGGCTTGAGGGGGGAACTTATCTCAGCAAGCAATGGGCACAAGGCAAGGTGCACCCTGGACAGGGCTCCACCCCATCTCAGGCCAGGACACACATACACTCACACCAGGGACACTTTTCCCAGAAGCCAGCCTGCCAGCACATCTTCGATCTGTGGGAGGAAACCCCAGCACCGGGAGGAAATCCACATGAACATGGGGAGAACGTACAGACTCCACCCAGATAGCACCGTAGGGCTGGAATTGTACCCAGGGCCCCAGCACTACAAGGCAGCAATGCTGATCACTGCACCACTGTGCACTGTGTCCATTCTGTTTTCTTCTGTCCCATATTTCCAAGGTACAAGCCAATCAATACTGGCATACCCAAAGGAGAGTTCAAGGATTGCATAACCCAGGGTGGTGTCCTCATATCTGAGAAAGTTGGTAGGGATCTCCATTGTGGAGCACACAAGAATTGAAAAAACACACAGGCGCACAAGGAACAGCCTTTGCTGCTTGGCTTCACAAGAGAGGAGCAGTCAGTGAGAGATAATATCCACCACTTTGCTATGATCAAGGAAGATTATTGTACGTGGGTGAGCCTCCTAGGCATATTTATGAAATGTAATGAAATTATCACTTCAATCAATTCATGAGTGAAATTGTTACAGCTATGAACAAGTCAAGTGCTGTACAAGAGCAGTCAGAAATGCACAGTTCTCTGTGTGAGGATATTATGCATTAGTTCTCTGTTAAAAGCTGAAAAGAGACTGAAGATCTCGGTTTCAGACTGAACGTTTTCGGAGAGAACCAGGGGGACCCGATACAAATATTCAAAATCCACAAAGAAAGTCAACGCAGCAGAACTCTTTAGAATGAACTGTGAATCACAGACCAGTGGGCACAAGCAGGAACTGGAGAATTCATGCCTAATGCATTAGGAGAGAAAACAGGAGACACTTCTTTACAAAAAGGGTTGAAAGAGTATGGAACAAGCTACAGAACCCTATTGTTGAAGTCGGCACCCTGTTTTCTTTTGAGGAATGGCGGAATCTGATTGTTGGATTAATTGGACTAATTGAATTAATTGCCAACCTGCCTAGATGGGCCCAATGGTCTCGTCTCCATTGCAGCAATGCTCATGTTCTAATTTTGATTAGTTGAACAAGAAAGAGAGAAATTCATCAGAAATGAGACAATTCTAATGGAATGCATATGAAAGAGGAATATTACAATTGTTACATGAAAGATGAAGGTTTTGTGATTGTGTAAGTACCCCCGAAATAGCCCACACTATTATGCAACATGGGATTTTTTCATATAACATCATTATTGCATTTACTTGCTTTCTTTTGAGTCATTTGATTGGTTCTTCAACTATTCCTTTCTTCACAGTGGCCTGACTATCAGTTATTTCACGGATAAATAATATGAACAATTTCTGACTCGCTAGTCAGTAAAATTTTCTTCTTAAGTGTTGAGCAATCTTCTTTCATTTTTTTTGTTCATAACAAATGAATTAACCATTCATTTTTTTTAAACCGCTTCTTCCAATCAGGGTCACGGTGAAAATTGGAGTCTCATGGTAGGCCATGCTGATGGGGCGGATTTACACAAGCACATTCACACCGGGGCTGCTTTTCCCAGAGGCCAATCAACCTACCAGTATGTTTTTGGACTTGCTAACCAAGTCAATGCTAATCACTGTGCCATCGTGCCTCGTGTGAATATTATGCTTATCATATATATATATATTTGTAATATGAAAAATTATACCGTTCATATTAGTACGTTTTATTATTTTCTTGAAAACCAAGAAACATTTCCTGGGCTCTAGTACATCACCCAGCATTGTACAGGACACGCAGGAAACCAAATGTTCTGTGCTCTGAATGGTCAACAAATGTGGATATGTTCCCAAGAAGAAATGAAATGGAACGAAGCTACAAAACTTGAAGGCAACATTAAGAAAGACAATTAGGAAGTTCACCTTAAAATATCGCCAACAGGGGGCAATGTGTTATCGATCGATGGCATCTTTAACAAGGCAACGAATACCGTATATGATATTGCAGATGTATTTCAGGAAAAGAACAAATTTATGCAGGTATGTGTGAGGCAGTGACGTTTTCACATCCTGAAAAAAAAAACCGATTTCTTGAATCTCCATAGTTGTATAGAAATGAAACTGTAAGAACAAGGAGTAAAATTTGAGCTGACACAAGTAAAGGACCACCTTAAAGGGGTCAGTATTATAACTTTCTCTTCCTAACTTAAAATGTGCAGTTGACGCAAAGATTGGGGAGATTATGGGTTGGCGGTTTGCAAAAGTGGAACTATTGTGACATATTAGGGCTAAGTAGGCCACCAAATTTGAAGTATATAAGTACACAATATTAAAAACAGTTAACGGGAATGGATAGTCCAAATATTACGTGGCTTACAATGTACTAGAAGAAGCTGCTTTAAATGTTAAACTCTACGTTGCCGTCTATCGGGCAAGCTTAAGAAGTGCAGTGATGCTGCTCACAGAGGTGACAGGTTGTGAGAATAGAGCCGAGTTGTGATTGGTTAGGATATCAATCCCAGCGCTTTCTTCATATTCGCTGTGGTTTATCGCTCTAACAGGCGGCGTGTGTGCATGAGGAGGGACGCCAAGACCGTCTGTCCCTGCGTTAGTTTGCTGTCTTTATCGTTGTTTTTGAACGCATTGCTTTCTCACAGCTAACGACAGCGACAGAGAACGCAAATATGACTATCAACAAGCTCTGTGATTACAGCCAGCATTATCGACCTCGGATGGCGTGTCTGAAAAAGGTAGGCTTGTCATACGAGGAATACCTTGGTAACAAATCAGAAATTGCGTTGTATAGTATTGTGCATTTATTGGTACAGCCTGTTGTTTATCTCTATAATTGTATTCCATAAAACAGTAGAAATTCATATCAGGTTACCGCTATGTATACACGTCCTAAACATCTGTGCATGTATATGAATTTGCTTAAAGTTTGAACCCGAGAAAGTTATGATCCTTTCCAGTAATTGGTCTGAAAAGATTTTTATGTTCCTGATGTTTAGAACGCACAAGCAGAGTACCCTTTCGTATTGTCTGGCTTTGTTTTTGGCGCAGTGTGCTTGTGTTGCTCTAGTAGTTTTAGTTTTATCACGATGTCCGTAAAATATGAAGGAAGGCGATCCCTTGCTCAGTTATGTTTACTTTTCTTTTGCTGTCTTTCCAGTGGTAGAAAATGCGGGTGTAGGTGCAGGTGTGGCTTGGTGTACAAGCGTGTTTTTCTGCAACATATTCTAATTTTGTTCTCATCCACCACATAAAACGTAAAAATCCTGTCATCTAAATATAGGCATGCTTAATCTATTTTTGTACAAAAGCTAATACTTTCTTGCCCATGCGCAATCTCTCTCACCTATAATGGGACTAGGGATCTTTCACGCCTATTGGAAGCGGGATGCGAATTTCCATTCCACGTGTTTTAGGTATAATTAATAGCAACAGGGCATTCAAAACGGCATTTGATAAACATTATTTGACTTTTCAAAATTACCCAATCTCTTATCTTTTTTCCAAGCCTTGAAGTTAAGGAACTGTTGTATTATGAAAATAAATTTACACATCACCTTTTGTGCATTTTAAATCCACTAATTCACAGAGCTTTCCACAGTTCCTTAGACCTTTCAGTGATGACATGATCACTCCCTGAATCAAGCCCCTTAAAATGCACTCTTTCTTCATCGACAGGATATTCCTTTGTAATCTTGTATTGACACAGTCCTTATCTGAGCCATAATCTGCCGTTGCAACATCAATCCGATGTGGAATTCCCTCATTCAGTTAAAGTGTATTCCACTGGTGCTACCCCTCCACCCCATTACCCTTTCCATTCCCAGGATCATCAAAGATAACGGCTCCATTTTACAGGATGATGCCTTAACTGGAACACTTTTTCCAGTCCCCCTGTCATCTCATACTGCTGATCACCTTAACCTGTGCAACCTTCGTGTGCACAGCTCCCTTACCCACCCACAGCCACATCCACACTAGGAACCTTATGTTGTAACAGAAGCCACAGCATCACCTGCAAATATGTATCCAGTAATATGTACATGACCCCTTTCAGAATAGCCCAGGAACCATCAGGTGCATCAGGTAATCTGATTTACTGCATCTCTTGGAGAAAATGCCCTGCCAGTTACCATTATAAGACTACATGGCCATATCGGGGAAAATGTGAGAGCAGAAAAGATCAAAGACCTCTCCAAGCTGATGGCTCCCCATGACAGCTCTCCCAGACATGATTTCACTGACCTTTCTGCTTGCATCCTTTTACAGAGATTTCAGAACTGCCACTGCTGAAAAATGTCAGGAGCTAAGATGATCCTAAAACCCATGCCTCCCCCTTCTCTCCGTGAATGACTAAATGCTTTTTTAATCTTCTCCATGCATTTATAGACTTCCACTCTCCCTCGAAACGTCTGGACCAAAAGCTATCGCTGGGCTCAGGGACTTGCCTAATAAATATATTTACAGATTTCTGCTTTTGGGACCTCTCCCCCAGAGTTCCCTTTGTCTGGACACTCTTCCTCACCCGTGTGCCCGTTCTCACGCATTCTGTCCTTTGTTCTCCGGTGTTTAATATTCCAGCCCCTTTACCATCTCCTCCTCATCCCTGAAGAAAGCTGAACAGCTCAAATATCCTGTTTCTTCTTTATATGTTTTTGCACAGAATTAACTTTTACTTTTAAATTTAAATACACATCCTTACCATCATTATTGTCGGCGACCAAAGCATTAAAATTCTAAATAAGATGAATTAGAATTCAGCATGGTTAGAGAAACGTTCTAAGGAGAGTTTCTGAAGGCCTTACTCTGCAGTGTGTAGGTGTTTCTGATCTACAGGTCAGTAGTAGCTCAGGATTGTTCATGGTGCTGAACCTTATTTAATCACCCTCCTACGCACAGCCCTTAGTTTTGCCCTCTCCTTAACAGCTATACAGTATTGTGTTCCTCATGCCCCTTCATCACGTCTTACTCTGCTTTCCCGCTGACTGTCAGAGCTTGCAGGTCTGCAGCTTAAGGGGAATTTAATTTGCATCTCTTCTAGTACAAAATGAGGTCCCTTTGTGCCATATTAATGTAGCCTCATTGAGCGCCGTATATGCTATTCCAATATTCCCCTTTATTACGGGGCTCACTGTACTTCTTTATGTGTATGTGGGTTTCTAATGAGTCCGTCTATCACAGTCAAATGGGCCCTGCAGAGAATAGCAGGTGCAGGCAATGCAGACATAGCAGGTGGTATGCAAACAGAGAACCCTCATGCTACTGCGTTGGCTTAGCCAGTAGCAGAGTTGGACAAGGCCTGCTCTTCTTTGTACAGTTAGATTCTTTCATTTCAGCCTGCAGCTTTCCAGCTTTCCAGCTTTTGCTGTGGATATGTGAAGCCAAGATGGAAATTTTAACATTTTCCATGTGTGGTTCTCAGTATGCATTCTGTAAGTGCATTGGTTTACTAAATATGTCAAAAGCAGTTCCCTCAGTCACAGAGCTTGGAAAGGTCTAGTAACAAGGCCCCTAGAATGGTCTGTCTAATTTGTGTTTGAAGAGCCTCCTGTGATCCAGATTTATATCAGACTGGGGGTAATGTTCCTGTTTGACTTCAAAGGTGCTTAACTTACCGAGAACCCACTTCAGACAGCCTGTGAGAAAACCAAAAACAAAATCAATCGTCAGAATATTTCAAAGAGGTCAGATGTACCACTACAGACATAAAAGAGTGAGGAAGTGCTTTAGATTTTCTACTCGTCAAAAAGGTTACTGAAAATACTTCTTAATACTCACATATTCTAAGATTATTGTAAATTACCTTTTGTCTTCAAATATCAAATTGAAAGTAATTGAAACAGTAGATGGAGTGACTACAAGGCAGTAAGTAAAGTGTTTAAAGTCTTTTGGCAGCTGGTTCAAGTAAAACTCTGTTACCTTAGGATGGCCTGTTGGTTAGTGCAGTGGTTCTCAACCTTGCCTGTCCTGGTAACTCTTCAATTAGACTCATTAAGCCTTTGGTCTATTAGACCAACCTTTTTGCTTGTAAGAAACTAGATAGGGTTTGTAATCACTATCTGCCTTGAAGTAACTTCTGAATTTAACACTTGTCTTATGGGGTATATGTAAATAGGAGGATATGCTATATTGTCATTCCCTTCTGTGTCTGTTCTTGATACATTAGTGACCTATTAAGAGTCATTTAAAAGAAATAAGACAAAAAAAGAACTCTCCACTTCTCCCCACAGATAGAGAGCCTGGTGGTAGAGATGCAGGATCCTAACAATGGAATAAAGACTCAGACCCAGAGGCTTGTCATCACCACCATCCCACACGCTATCACTGGTAAGACCTCTGTTATCCACACCTCTGTGCTCTGCAGCACACTAGCAAGCAGTTTCTGAGGTTTTGTCTTTCTCTGCAAAGCCAATCCCAAAAGAGAAGCCCCTTCAAATACAATTAATTTGTTTTGTTAAGGACTACAGATACCCAGTCACAAAAAATATATCTGTGGTGGTGCAGGTTAGAGGGATCTTTGTTGACTAAGGACTTTAATGAGAGCGAAAAGCAACATAACAAATAATAACCATCAATAACAAAATAAGGAACAAGGACACAAACACAGTGATATAGGTAGAATGTAAAATGCACAACAGTGCATTAAGGACATATTTTGAGTGTGCATTCAATATTAAGCAAGAACTAAACTAATGAAGTCTGGTGAAAGAAGACAATAGTGTAAGACATGGCATCAGATCTTTTCTGTGCATCTCACTAGTCATCATGTGTCAGAAGGCAAGGCCTGCTGGTTAGATTGTTCAAAGGAAAGACACACATAACATTAGACTGGACTAAAAATAAGCACAACCAGCTCCTACCATTCATCAGATTGACACCACTGACCATGTGAAATTGAACTCCTTTTTGTGTAGATGAATTAAAACTAAAATAAAAAATTGAGCTAACAATGTTTTTATTTGGCTTACAGTACTAAGAGCTGGGAGGCACTGCACTGCAAGCTGATTGAATGTTTAACCATACACTGAGAGCATGGCATTTAGCCAGTCTCATGCTGGGGGAATCATTTGATCAGGTCTCTCATATTTCATAACTCATACCCAAGCTCACTATTCGAGGTGCAACCAAAGTTTATTACCAGTATACTGTCTTCCTAATTGAATTCAACCCCAAATACGCAGACCTTTTCATGACTTTTAAATCTACTAAATGTACTGTATTATATTTGCTTTCACCTAAATTTGCAGTACTGATGTCATATTTTAGAGAATTTTGTTTATAGTGTAAAAAAGGTGGTTCATTGCTCTACAGTATGTGTTATGCCACTGTTGGTTTGAAATAGTGGTGAAAAGTTTAATTACATCATCCATCCTACAATACATTTCGTGTGAATATGAATGTTTAACAGTGCAAGCATGCAAAGATGGAATATCTTTTTCTATTGTAGTATATTTAAGTATTTTTTCACATTTTGCATGTAATTGTAGGCTTAATAGCAATGGATTTATGGTATGTCCTTAACTTTCCTGCTTTTAATGGAGGTAGAAATAGAAACATTCAAAGAGTAAATATGGAAAATTGTCAGTTTTGGAATTTTATGCCCTCAGGCATTTACTGAGATGTCTCAGTCAATCTACAGCCCTGTTTCCAGCTGTCAAACTTTCCATCGTCTGAAAAGCTGTCTGAAAAACCTACAGTAGTTTGTTGTAAAAGATGTCACTTTTTATGCCATTTTGTCTGTGCAATTAAATAACAGAAACTAACATAAAGACTAGGCCAGGAATGATTGGCATGATATAGTGCCATGCAGATAGAAGCAGATTCCTACTGGTCCATGCTGGAAATCACAATCCTGTAGAGCAGTAGATGGAATTGAGACATCTCCTGGCATGCATATATTTTAATTCCTTTGATGTGTGTGGTGAAGCAGCCATTTCCATGGCAACCTACGAGGAGCTGGCTATGGTGATTCCTTCCTTTGTATGCAGTGGCGATTGGCTTTGGAAACCGGTACTCACTATCAAGTAGGGAAGGAATACCGCAGGCAGGGTAGATTCATAGGGTCACAGGACAAGTTTCTTTCTCTGCAATCACACATCCATCCATCCACCAGATTGATTTTTAGTAATGTTGTATTAAATCATAGTCTTTAAATATTTAGTCCATTGTTTAATCAGACATGTTAATAAAAAAATCAAGATCTCATTTACATGTCCTTGAGAGCATTGATTGATACAGCAGGACATTTGCTATGCCTTGTTCAGTGGTACAGTATCAGCATCACCAATCCACCAGGGATTTGAACCCTAGATACTTTGCCCTCACATCAAGCACCTTAGCTTCTACCCTGCACATCTTGTCTTAAACAACTTGGAAGCTTTAAGTAAATTTATTGTATTATGGAATTTGTACTTCTCCAAAAAAACAGGTATTTCTGTATTTAGGATGTAAACGAAATTTAAGGACAGATGGACATTTTCTGAAAAGTTTATAATGACAAAATAAAGATACAATAAACGTGTTGTAGATTTGTCTGGGCTGGAGATAAGTAAAAATAACTGAAGGCTCTGGGATGAGCAAGTCTTTTCTGTTTTGTCTTCTTTTGTCTCTAAATTAAAAGACTAATTTATTCTGTAAACATATTTTCCAACCAGAAGTGAAACCCAGATAGATCCAGTAGACAGCTGTAGCTCATTTGGATTTGAGCTGGAAAATGTGGTTGGTAAAAGTCCAAAGGCACATTTTAAGAGTGAGAAAAAGCAAATCATCAGATATGTTTACAGTAGTAAGAAAAGTAGGCCCAGAGGCTCATCAGCCCAGAGCTTATCACATTATCTCCTGTGTTAAGTATACAAAGAATGCTTAACTCCCACCTGGATAGGCTAGTCTACAGTCTCGACAATGCTGGTGCCTATTTCTACAGCTGGGTGAACTGCAGTGAGTTGACTGGAGTAACCAGCTAGTACAACATCAGTGTCCATTACAGTCAAACCTATAACTTCCCACTTAGGATTCCAGAGCCCAAACTACAACTGATCTCTGTGCCCATAAGAACAGTTACAAACAAGAGAGGCCTTCTAGCCTGTTAGTTAGATATCAGCTTCAACAACATGGTAGCTTGTTTTAAAACCCAAGATTGCATCTCCCAGAATAACTCCATTTCAGAGGTCAGACTTTCTTTGTTGCTAAGGTCGCTGTTGCTACCCTAATCTGGTCAGCTTGTGCGATATCTGTGCTCTGTTTTCCAGAGGAAAGGCAATTTCTGGAGTTGATTGTTTGTTGCACTGGGGGCTGATGACTCATGTGGAACTGCTAAGGAGCTCATTAGAATCAATGATGTAGACCTCTCTGCACTCCTGCCTCGATCAATGTGTCCCTGTCTATCTGTAACCAAGATATCTCATGAACTACACACACTGTTGAACATAATCAAGCTGCAGCAGCTGAACCTATGCATTTTACACTGTTGAAATAAAAATTATATTCCATAAACATAACATGTAGGTTTATACGCCATATGCATGTCAAAAAAGTTCTGTATGCATGATAAGTCGTTAAGCAATTTGGTATTTTTTCCAGCATTCTGTAACCAGTTGTGTTAGTTTGGTGACCATGTGTTTAATAATTGTTTTAAAATCCAGAGTCACAGTATGTTGGTACAACTGGCCAGAGTGCTATGCAAATATTTTATTAGTAAAAAAGAAAGAAGTGGAGTCATATGTGACTTTCAAGGTGATTTTTTCTATAAGTTGAGATTAACTCATGCCAGGTGTAGATTTGTTATTGGAAGTTACTGGAAATATAATATGCTCCTTTTGATAGTATGAGTCACAAAATGTTTTGTTTTTTATAGGTTTTGTTAATTGTTTACCTCTGGTAACTTATCTACCAAATGTGTCTAGGTAGAAAATTATGTATTACAGTATGTATTTATGTATTTATTATATAGCCTAAATATGGTTATATATCATGTATCAATTAAGTTCATTTTCCGATTCAGTTCACCTAAAGTAAAAAAAAATACAGGATTACATATTATGAGCAATATAACCCAATTGACTGAAGATGGTTTTCCTTTTGTTGATGACTGGAAGTGAGAATATTTTAAAATAAAGTTGAGGTATAATGGGCAATGTATCTGATCTTGCATTAGGCTGGTCTGTAACAGATTCTTCATGGTTGAGTCAGTTCACAGGTTCAGATGTGTCTTAGCAGGCGGGTCTAAGGAAGTTGTAACCTTTAAAATAAAATGTACATCCCAATGTCAGCTAATGACCAACCAACCAATTAGTACTCAGTACTGGTTTATTCTGTAGTATTCATACTGAAAGAATGTTGAATCTCTGAAAGAAGTTCACTTGAGTGAAATCGATAGTTGTGCTGGGCACCCCCTCTCTACCCTCAAAGCCACAACAGACTGTCGGTATGCTAATCTGCTTGTGTTCTGCACATAAGGCAGCCTTCAATTGGATGAGATCCATGTGATGCTTTTGTGCTTAAAGATGGCCAGTAATCCATGCACAGAAATGGAAAAGGTCAGGGATGAAAGTCAGTTCCAATGTTGCGTCATGTGACTGTCAGAAAGAAAGGACCTCTTTTAAGAACTGAAGAGGGCTGGGTTGAGCGCTCTTTTATTGGCCCTTCAAAACACTGAGTGTCCGTACGTTTCATTGGCAAGGCCAATAATTTCACGACACCTACTGCCATCATATTTTTATATAGCCCTTTATCTTAGCCAAATGTCCGCTTGGCTTGAAGGATTCTTGGCTATTTTCACATCCCACAGGACAGAAACCATGATAAAATGGAACTGGAACTGACTGCAGAATTGTGAACTGCCTCTTTCTGGAATGAATGAGGGGTTAGATGAGTTGTAATCGACAATTATTCTGTGTTGTTCAACAGTGTTTGTTGCACTCGATTAAATTAGAATAGCATTGTATTTGCTTGACAGAATTTGTTTAATATTGTTATGAACATTGTTTAAGAATATTGTTCATGGCTACTGGTTGTTTTAGTTGTTCTACTGAAAGAAATGTCTGACTTTTGCAGTGAGCTGGAATTTTCAAACCCAATATATGGTATTAGTGCACATCAGTCTCTCATTGGAATTCTGCTCCCATTTGCTGTGTTACTGTCTAGGAATAGGAAATTGAGCTTTGAGCAAGCCACTTCTCTTCCCTCTTCCTCTCTATTAATAGTGCGGTGACAGACCCTAATGAGGAGAGTGACTCACTCCTCTGTGGTGTCCTCACACTGGCAGCCTGAGTCGATCACTGCAGGCAGGCCCTGCAGGAGCCCCTCTCCGCCAGGTACACACCTCATGAAACACGAACCTCCCCCCACCCCCAGACCCCCAGAGCTCAACCCACACTGTGTAGCCGCCAGCTCAGCGCACAGCCGGAGACTAATCTAAAGCAACATCGCGGCTTTATAGCCCTCCTTCAGAGTAAAAGCCAAAAACGCTCAAGCCAGGGTGGCTACACTGGAGATGATCCACAGTGAGTTGCACGTCATGCTCCTGCGTGTTTGTATCAGTTACATCCCTGCACTTGCTCTTTTTCACTCTGTCACCAGGTCTTGACATACTGCAGTGGCTAGCTAACCGACTACAGGTCGAGACTGAAGGTAAGAGTTCTCATGTCTTTTGAAAAGCAGCTAAAAGCAAAATTCCAAAAAATGTATCTGTGAGAGTAAACTCACTTCCATCATGGTTTGAGAACATGAGAATACAAACTCACCAAGGCACCATTCAATGTTCAGAACTTCAGAGTTTGGAAACAAAACATAAGGCAGCTTTTTTAAGACCTTCAGACAGTTTCTAGGCTCCAATTCCTCTGTGAACACATTTGTAAATGTGTCTGCCAACCAACTCAACTTGTTGCCTAAAAAATTCATTACCAGCAGCAATGTGAAAAACTGTTTATCTGGGTAACAAAATATAGATAGCGGTCATTTGTGTTTAAAGGAAATTAGCCTTCCTTTTGGAACCTTGCCTTTGAATAGGTGGAATCCATCCTTGCTTTCAGCCTGTGCAGTTGGAGAGGCATACATTTTCTGTATGATTCTCACCTGAAAACTTTCATGTGTTCATTTAAACCTTCCATGTTGGTGTTAGTTAAGATCTCAGCAATCATTAAAAGTAATGTAGAAACTACAAACTGGTGATTGTTTATGGTTGGTGCCATTGTAGCTATAATCATGTAGGCACGCCTGCAACCAGGTTTCAAATTGCGGCTAAATATAGTTTCTTTCTAATGATGTGTTACAGAAAGATGAGGTACAGAAAATCCTGCTTTGATAGAGACAACCATAGCATTAATGTGGTGTCTCAGAGCTAACTGGAAAGGTGGTCTTGTGCGCTTTGTCAGTGTTTTGAGACTCTCCTCTTCCCTTATCCTTCCTTCAGAAGCTCAGAACATTGGTAATCTGGTGGTGCAGTATGGATACATCTACCCTCTCCAGGACCATAAGAACCTCATCCTAAAACCAGACGGCAGCCTCTATCGCTTTCAGGTGGGTGTCGAAGTTCATCAGAGGTTCGGCCCTCAAACTTAATTAGGCCCTAACCTCTTAAAACTAAAATGTTGAGACAAACTGACAGAATAGTTTCCATTATCTATTCATATCTTTTCCTGGCCATTTAAACCTCAGTATGTGTAGGCAGTCTCAACATAAGATCTGGATGTGTTTGTTTATAAGAAACTCCAGACACAACAGTAAAGCAGTTTCCTTCTCTTCTGGCCATTTTTCAGTGGAGTCAACACACACTTTTTGGAACAGGAAAAACAATGCAAGTCTTTGCTGTGAAACAAGCTGAAACTGTGAAACAGTGAAACTAACCGAGCTGTGACCTTGTTTTCTCTCAGACGCCGTATTTCTGGCCAGCTCAGCAGTGGCCAGCTGAAGACACCGATTATGGTGAGTGGCAATCAGCATACACTTCAGCCGCGTGTTTCCCAGGCTGCTTCACTGAGTATTAGAGGCTGTGGAAAGACTGGTGAGAGGTGCCAAGATAGCAGGTGGAATGACAGTGCAGTACAGTATGTTCACTCTGATCAGGGATAACATTTACTGGATTTTGACTTTGCAACCCAGAATTTGCATTCTTGGTGTACTTCACAGCAGTTTGTATTGTGCAATAGGGCCAGACGCCTTAATGTATTAAGTCTTTATTTATAACATATAACAGCAAAGTTGTACTGTTTATTGTAGACGTTTAACAGCTTCGCTTTGCAATTCAAGTGCCTTTTGTTTTGTTTTGTTTTTTTCTGGGTGTCACTTACACTTCATAACTAAAAGAATTGTGCTGGCTAGCATGTGTGCAGAGGTTAACCTATTCCTTTCTGTCAGTTGTCTAAATAGACCACTACATTTGAAAGAATATGAGGGCAATCAGACAATAGGGTGTTAGTCTGATGGCTCTGGGTTAAGGGACAACACAGTGGTGTGGTAGTTAGCAATGTGAGCTCGCAGCTCCAGGGTGCTGGGTTTGATTCCAGTCTAGGGTATCTACAGTATCTGTGTGGTCTTTGCTCATTCTTCCTGGGTTCTGATATGTTTTTGTAGGCGCCCTTCTCTCAGCTCTCAAAGGCATTCTGGATAGGTATGATTGGCTACTCTTAATTGTCCCTTCTAGCATGGCCTCCTGTCCATAAACCCTATGCAGTCCTCACCAGGATAAGCAGGATAAGTGACTGTTTCTATTGACCCATCACAACTTTCATAAATTTACCAAGGGATATTGCTTTGATGACTCTGGGTCAGACAAAGGGCTAGACGTAATTGTTTTCTGATATGGTACACACACACCTGAAGAAGACTTGTTCAGAATGTTAGCTTTTTCTTCTTTCTTCTTGCTATTTCTGTGTGAATGAAACTTCTGTGTTTTCCTAGCATACTACAGGAGAATTCAAGAAACTAAATGATAAATTATATTTAGTATAATTTTACAGTTCTACTGAACAAATTGTGAACAAACCTTTATGTTATTCTCCTCTTTTCTCTCTTTTCTAAGCAATATACCTGGCCAAGAAAAACATTCGGAAGAAAGGGATGTTAGAGGACTATGAAAAGGTACAAATAAATAATGTTGCTTAATTATCTGCAAGAACCATTCTACTAATTTCTTTATATTGATATTTTTGAAAGCTTTATTTAATACAGTTTATGTCCCATAGCCAGATTTACAATTGCAGAGCACAGTGGGAAATAATAATTATATTATGAATATTAAGAATGAGAAACATCAGGAAATTACACAAGACGAATGTGCTTAGAAAACAGGATTCACGTAAGTGGCCAGTTCACCAGAGCTATGTTTAGTCTGTTGAAAGCCATTATATCCGGAGAAAACACACCCAGTACTTCTTCCTGTAAAAGACAGTTGTGTTCAGACAAGGTGTTGTCAAATTGTCGCAGTTTCATTCCGTGAAGCACAACTGTGGGAGATCGGAATCTGTAAGAAATGAGGTAATGACCTTATCATGGGCCAGTGTGCCCCCACTGTTGATACTGAAAGTCAAATTATAAGAAGAGAAAAAACCTACTGTCCCCATAATTTTCCTTTTGATAGTGGAAGAGAGAGAATAGTTGAAGAATTGCTTAAAAAATGCCAGTGGATTAAAGTAATGCCGAATTAGTGTGTATTTATTTTAAATATCTGATAAGTGGATAGTCACCTGAGTGTATAGATGGGGCTAGAAATTTTGTACAGTAGATCTCCAAAGTGTAGAACAATCAGTGTGAAAGTGTTAGGCCTCCAAATACCTGTAGCAATTAGTTTATATGTCTTGTTTATAAACCATTTTGGACTCTGGTTAATAAAACTTCTAGACATAATTAGTATCTTCCTGAGGCATGATGACAACCAAGAAGGAGTTGTGACTTGAACTTTCGAAGTGTCACAATATGTAAAAATTGAACAGAATCTTTGTGACTATGTTTCATTGCTAAGTCCTAATATTTTAGGCACTGCATGACTTTCTTTATATATTTTTTTTATTTTTTAGTGTTTTATTAGAATTGTTCAGTGCATTAATAAGTGTGATCATAAAAGTAAATATTAGTTTTTAACATTGAATACTTCAGAGTATGACTACAGTGGCTCTTCTTTTTCTTCACTAGGAGAACTACAATATGCTTCACAAACGAATAAACCATAAATGGGATTTTGTTGTAATGCAGGCAAAAGAACAGTATAGGTAAGTTTATTTGGTTCTGTCTGCTGTATTTTCTATAAAATACTGTTTTCCATGTTATAGGATGTTATTCAAATTTGTCCATTACTTTCCAGCTCCAGTGAATACAGATGTGTGCTGTGTGTGCCATTGTGTCTTATGGTGGGAAAATGAGATTTCATCATGCTGGCTTAAAGAGCCCCTAAAGGCTATGACACATTTTGCAGTTTTCTAATACCCAGATAGCTAGCAAGTACAGTTGCCTACTTGGGCCAAAGACTTGTCTAATTGATGGCCTCCACCAACACCGGTTTGGCTCACTGATAGCTCATTGGAATCATCCAAATCTGGTTTGGTACAGATGTGACATTTTCTAACTTCTTTTTTTGTTCCTAACATCTTTTTTATCTTTTAAGTTTTCCTGCAAAATTTGGTATTATTAAAAACACAGGGCTCAACATAAAAGGAAACCAGTGGGGGTTTATAGGGGTAAAAAGGAATCCTGAAACTGGTCAACAATGAGTCACAACCTGTGTCCATCTGAAGTGATGGCCCAGTGCTTGTGGGTTATGTCATTAGCATAATGGGGCACTCAGAAGGTGTGGAAAAGTCATTAATTTTGGGAGCATTTTCATTAGGCAGCAGAGTTTATTTCTGGGCATTGAAGTCCACTGCCGAAATGAAAGAAAGAGTTCTCTGGCCGCTGACTGCCGTGCTGTCCTCTGTGTCCACAGGGCAGGGAAGGAGAGGAAGAAAGCAGACCGCGTGGTGTTTGACTGTCAGGAGAGGGCGTACTGGGTGGTCCAGAAACCTCCAGTAAGAGCTGAAAAGCTGTCGGTTCGGTCTGTGCTAGTGAATGGAAAGATATTTCTCCTGGAATAGAAACTGCTGCACTTTTTTTTCGTTCCATTTACTCTTATTTTATAATATGCCCAATGCTAACACTAAAAATGTGTATTGAATTTAACATAGAGATAATAAGTTGAGTTGGAAGATCTTTTTAGACAGTCTCTGTGTTAGCAGTGCTGTCTTCTGATTTCCGTGGAGGCTGAAAACATTTGGGCTCTTCTGTGGTGTCTCTTCTGAAAAATAATGTATTATCTACCTTGTTGAGGATATGTTCATTTATATTTTAGAGAAAAGTTAATTACTTAAGAGAATGCTCTAGAGAACCTTGTGTAAGGTGGCCTGACATTTTTGGTGTTTTGAAATTTTACGATGGACAAAATCACTGCTTTTCTAGAAACAATGAAGAGTATTGGTCTTTCAGTGCAGGTTCTCCAATTTCTCTGTCTTTCCAAAGAAAATAAATGAATGTGCTGCCTGTAGGTATACAAGCAAGTTAACAGAAGAGCAGAGTTGCTAATGTAAAGCCTTTGATGGTAAAACTAAATTTACTATTGTTTTCCATTACTTGCTACGTACAAAACTAACACTCTTGCCTAATTACCGTAGGATCAGAGAGAGAGAGAGAGAGAGAGAAGAGTTCACCTTTTTAAATATTTAATAAGCGTCCATGGCTCTGTTGGATTTAATGAATTTATAAATAAGTTATGCAAGTAATCACCATGTGACAGTTTGAGCATGCTGGGCGCAGCAGGCAGTAAATATCTCAGATGCTGTGCACAGAAAAGATGTTGAGTTTGAGGAAACAAAAGCACTCCCTACAGTCAACCCCCACAGCCTGGCTAGTGCATTATTAATAAACGCCTTCACATGCACACCTCCATATTGTCTAAAATGTATTGTTGTTACAGCCTGTTACGTCTGGCACACTTTCCTTTATTACTTTAAAAGTCCCCCGTTGGCTTTCTTAACTACTCTTGAGATTTTAAAGACCTAGAATCTCACACCTGGTTTTACAGACTGTCTGATTTTACACTGCTTTGTTTTGATGCTTAAAAAGAAATACCCATTCCAGTTTTATGCCAAATGAATGAATACTGAGGAAAAGCTGAAAGCAATATTTACTATATAATACAATATAATTTTAATAAAGTCAATATTAATAAACTAGAACATTAAGTCTATATGAAAAATGATGGGAGCACTCACCTCATAAGTGGCAGTTAAATGTGATTTGCAAAAGAAACAGTCTGTCTATACACATAAGACTGAACCTTAAGTAACTATAGCTGTAAAAATAAACTTTCATACTTCCACTCTGAAACAGAGCAATACACGTTATTTGCTTTTACTTTTTGTCAGCTTCCATAACTTCTTTTGTCTGGAAGTTATTTAAAAACGCAATATTATTAACAAAATTAAAGTTTGATAACCTTTCAAAAGAAAGAAAGAACATGCAGGGCAAGACAGAAGGAAAGTGGGGAACTTTAAACCATGAAAAAAGGTGGTCCTTGTTTAAAAGATGAACCTACAACAAGGTTTTTGTCTCATGTCTTCAACAGACAGGAACTGTCAATGCACTGGAATACGGACTGAACCGCTTCACGGACCCCAATGCCAATCCGGTAACAGAGGTGAGTCCGTTTCCTGTTTTCTGCTCACAAGACTGTTCACAGCTCCATAGAGGAACCAGGACTTTTGAAAAGGTATCTCCCTCAGTTAAGAGGGAGATGTCAGTGAGATGGACAGAACTTGCATTGCTTTCAAGAGAAAAGGGATAATTCCTTTGTGTGGTAGTTCACAGTGTGATGTCCTCAGGAACACTGTTAACGGCAACACTTCCTATTTGCTTGTAAATTCTAAAAGAATTGTTCAGTTCCCATAAGTGAGTCTTAATTTGTACACACTAAATTAGAAACATCTTCCCTCCTTATTGCACTTCACTGCTTTTGACTTAGGCTTTTCCACACTGCCAGCTTATCTGGGGAGAGTAGAATAGCCATTCATTCTCAAGACAACTGAAACCACATTGGTCAGGTAATGTCTATGTCTTTGCATTTGGTGAGGTAATACATTTAAGACTACATGCTACCCTGAAATTGGAGATCAACCAAAAGGTCTTGTGCAGACCTGGATGAATGACACAATGTGTTGGATGAGTCACATGCCAGCAGTGGACTTGGATGTTCATATTCTATGCATGATCTGCAGTGCAATTTAGGACCCTAAGATGGTGAAATGAGAAATATAAATGCAAATTTTATTTGAGCAACTGGTTTGTGTGAATGGTATTATTGCTCTTGAGAAAGGACAGCTGACTGCATTTCGGTTGTCCTTGGCAAGGATATTCTAAACATTTACAGACACGTGTGCAGCATATATTTATCACTAGTGCTGGGGACCAGCTGCATGATCCTTATGCTTTTAGCTTTTATGTTATGTTAAACCAAGCCCAAGGAGCAGCTCAGCATATCAAAGACGGTTACGATAAGGGTGAAGTAAAGAGATGTGTTACAGATAAAGAACTGAATTTTTTAAAATGGAGAAACTGACAAGCAATGACTTTTCATTTTTTGTGCAATTTTTGTGCACAGTGACATTTGTAATTTCATCTGCAGTGTCAAGCACTCAAAAATGTAAACAAAAAAAAAGACTCTGAGAAGAGAAAGCATAATGTGAGATTCCATATTATGTCAAGCCAACCTGTGATGCAAACCATGTCAATAATCATGTACTATAGAAATAAGTTGCAAGGTTACTGTGCTCTTAACAGAGTAAACTGTCCTTAAGAGAAATCACCCATAAATATCGTGAACAATGTGTCACTCATTTTCTTTGGAGTGCAGTGATTTGTATTTTTGTACTTCAGTGGTAAAGTGCTGTTGGAAGGTTCCTCTCTGGTCTCTGGTCTCTCTCTTGCTGTAGAAGTGTTGCTTTGCTCTGAGGTGAGACGATAGCGTCATATACACGCAGAGCAGGTGAAGGACAAGAATCTGTGCCCCTTGCATCCGTCGTCTAACACTTTCTAAGAGGATTTTACTCTGGTAATCTTCACCCATCCCCCATTAACAGACATACACCTCACTGCTTCCAACATCAGTGCTCTCATGGGTGCACTGCACACAGCTTGGCAACAGCAGGGGCCCTGTAATTGTTTTTGTCTTGAAATAAATTAGGTCTGTTTTGGTATGCACTGTTTTTGACACCATCATGTAAAATGTGCATCACTTGACTGGCACTGCCCGGACAAGCACCAATGGGCGGAGCGCTGGCACTGTGGCTAAGACTCTGCATCTGTGGCTGGAAGGTTGCCGGTTCAAATCCTGTGGCCGGCAGAGGAATCCTACTCCGTTGGGCCCCTGAGTAAGGCCCTTAACCCCCAACTGCTCCAGGGGCGCTGTATAAATGGCTGACCCTGCGCTCTGACCCCAAGCTTCTCTCTCCCTGTCTGTGTGTCTCATGGAGAGCAAGCTGGGATTTGCGAAAAAGACAAATTCCTAATGCAAGAAATTGTATATGGCTAATAAAGTGATCTTATCTTATCTGTACTAAAAAACTGGCAAAAGCCGTCTTGAATCTCCTGTAGAGTGACGTCAACGTGACAGTCTCATCTTTCACTATGAGATGTATTCCAAGTGGGTGTTTTGCATATTCCCCTCTTGCGTTATTCCTCACTTATTGCTGATGCACAAAATGTGGAGTAGACCGAGAATTAACTCTGCTGTGCTAGATACTTATCCAAATGCCCCATATTATCATCAGCTCCCCAATATAAGAAGCAAGGCATTAGTAGTGAAGTCTTTGAATACTCTTAACCACCTATGTTGGTTGATCTCAGTAGTGCAGACTTGTATGCCAAAGTACAGTGTGATCTTTTTATGATCTTAAGAACCTCAGCACTTTTACTCCATACCATTGTACAATGTCACATCTGCTCAGTGGGGCTCCTCAGTAATTGTTCATCATGATTCAGATGTTGTGAGTTAGAGCGTGTGTCACGTCACTCTCCGCAAAGGGTTGCGATAAAGCAGCCAAGGGCTGTATTGGCTCCCAGCGGAGCAGAGACTGCTATGACTCTCCAGGTGACTGCAAGCTTGCAGTGACCATACCAGCCAGCACAGAGCCACCTGTACATCACCGTGATGGGTGGTGGATGAGCAGGTTTGAGGAGTCTCAGTACTGCACTTCCTCGTATGGACACAAGTGTTGGCGATGTGTGCTATGACAGAAATACATAAATGTCAATTCCAGATTAAAAACATAAGAGGAAGATATGAATAAGAGGAGGCCCTATGCTCTCTGCCACTTAGATCTACTCTGAGTCTGGGGGATTACAGATTTGCTCAGATTTGGGCCACACTGATAGAACACTGACCAGAACAGCTGTTCCCTTTTTATTAACACACTTTATTTGTACATTATCTTCCAAATGTTTAAGGATACTAGGTTGAGAACATTGGTATAGAGTGAAAAAGTTTATTTTGCCGTTGTAAAGTCAAGAGTTCTTTTCTTTATAGTGCAATAACCTATGCCTTGGTAGAGGATAGTTTATAAAAATGCCTTTGTGTTTCTTGAGAGACTTGTTAACGATAGATTGTTTAACGATGGAGAGCAGTGTCAGAGCAGAGTTTGTTCTTAGGCACAATGTCATAAAGGGCTTGCATGGTGTCACACTTATTTCTACAAACTACCAGAGCAGCTTTTCATCATTTGACCTTGACAACACTCAACCCAGAAAGCTACAACTGAAAGCCCCATTGAGAAAGATCATACAGGCACATTATCTTGTTTTTTTATATGTGCGTATATACTATATGTGTATTAAACAGTGGAGTTCTTCCAGTACACTTACTAGAACATTCATCTGAAGGACAAGCTTCACCCTTGGGAAACTATTATAAAAAAGAAACCGTCAGAATGAGCACACAGAGGTTAAAGCTCAAAGTATATATTACATGCATTGTAATGCACTACCCTCCAAATGTAAAAGAAGCAATAACTGCAGTGAATGCTTTGTCACTTGAATCACAGTCATGCCCACAGAAAGCAGGAATGAGATGATGTGTGCTTGGCTATATTAACTGTGACATGTTTTATATTGGAATTCCAGGGACATTAAGGCCTGCAGCCACCATACCACCTTCATGCTGATTTCTCCATTTACTTGAAGGTGCTTCAATGTCACAGCTGTCAACAGGCCATGCATAGCAACAGATAATTGCGTAGGCCCACAGAGTAGTGGTTGCCATGAAAACTGAGGGAGAAACCAAATCGTCTGTAGCCTTTTCTTTAAAGTTTTATTTGTACAGATGGCACCTCTGACCATCTTTCTCTTTGAATCTTCTCATTCTGGGAAATACGCATTACTTCAAACTGAAATAAATGGCTGCTGTATCGAATTTGTAGATATAAAAAGGAGCAGAAAAACTAAAAAAAGGAGTAAATTTCTACTGCTAACAATTTTTCAAAGGGCATTTTGACTGTTTTTTTCAGCAGGTACAGTCAATGCTGTCTTAATAGCACCTGAACAAACACGGAGAGACAAAGCATCCCTTTTTTCCAGACTCAATCCATTTTCTTCTGTTCTTTGACAGCTCCGTCAGTTCATTACATTTGCGAGGCAGCTTGCCTTATCTCCAAACAGAGGAGCTACTAGAAGACTTTGACACACAGAATTTCCTTTGAACCTCATAGTCCATAGGAGAGTGAGAGAGAGGGAGAGAGATGTAGGGGAGAGATCAGGAAGAGCAAAAAGCTGGCAGTTCTCACTCTATGGTGACTTGCTTAAAAGAAACACACACATTCACAAGGCAGTATATCAGGTAAACATTCCGGATTGTCAAAAGGTGCCTTTATATAAATGAATAAAAAATCATGAATATTGTTCCTTCAATGCAGCCTTTGAATTTTAATTTAGTATTTTGTTTGAAAACAAAGGCCATTGATCAGAACAGGAAAGAGAACTCCATAAGTGATTAATGTCATCTTAATTTATATTAACAAAGCACTTGCTGTGCTAAACACTATGCAGTATGTAGCTGCACTCCAGCTCTGAAGTCTTGTGCTTGTGGTACTTTGACACACTTAAATATAACTACATTTAATAGACTTATTTAGAGAAACTTTGCCTGTCATTATAAGCATATTGGTAGATTTAAAGTTCTGTGTTCCTGATCACAGAACACGTTTTCCACATTTTGAAGTACAATTTCAGGTGATTTATAAATCTAAAAATATGCGTTACCCGGCAAGAGATTCCTCTGAAAGGCCTGCAGTACAAGTCAAATTACACAGCTCACTCCTGTTTCAAACCCGTTTTAAATGGAATGTTAAATGGACAAATAATTGGAATTGGATAAATTAATTTGGAATTGGAATTGGAATTAATTGGTTAAATGGAAGGAGGTCTGAGGTAGCTGTTTTGTCAGCGCTTTTATAACATTTGAAATATGATTGTCAATTGTCAATGTCAATTTCACTGATAAAAAGTAGTTGAGTGGATGGGCAAGACTTGTGGTATCCCTATTTTCCTGAAAACAATTACAAATTCATCTTGTTTTGAATTTCAGGTGTTTTTAATTGTATTACTGATGATAAGAAAATATTATAAAAGTTCTAGTTTTGTAGTTGTATTGTTTTTATTTTTTACCTTTCCAAAAATTCATCCTTCTTTAGTCATGCATGTGGTATTGTTAATCTAATTTCTCATGACTATACAGATGTTGTGTTTTTCTACATTACTCATTTGATCTTTTTTTTCTTTCTTTTCTCTCCATTTAGATTTTGTTCCTTCTGTTTTCTGTGAATCCCTCCTAGAGCCTGCCATTGTACAGAAGACGCTCAGTACTGCAGCCCATCTGCTTAGCCACAAACTCAACCCCCCTCCATCCCCCGTCAGTCTGGGCAGCTCAGTACCAGTTTCCTAAGGGGGTTCCTCAGCCAGAATAAGCTATCTTCATTCTGACATACTGCAGCTGGAACACTGTCACAGTCATCTCCAAACAGAGGGCTTACACAGCGTACTGGGGATGGAAAGGACACTTTCTACAGATCCATGACTGCCAGCTTTTGACATTAATTTCTGCCATGTCATAGCTGGCTTTTGAGTTGTTAATAGAATGGTTAGACTGCATCCATCTGTTATCTGGTTATGAAAAAAAAAATATTCTCAAAGATCGCAGTTTTGTTCCAGCTAGAGACTTGATAAATACATCTGATCACTTACCTGTCACTAGAAGGCGGATGTGATCGGTTCACTCTTCTTGCTTTATTAACAGACAGCATTCTCTCTGGAGACAGGTCTTGCTAAATTTAACATATCATACAAATGCTGACATTTTTTAGAAACAAGGTCTAGTGAATTGCAGAATTTATTAGAGACTTTGCTATTGATTTTTTTATTTTTTCCGACAGAAATCTGCACCTTACTGGGGACAGAAAGCATGCTTTTTCTGTTCATGGTGTCAGAGGCTCATTGCAGACAGTTTCATTGTTAATGTGGCACAAGAGTCATTTAGAAACTGGCACTTTTGTTAGGGATAAATGTCAAAGGCTGGTAGCCCTGTATACTGTACATCAACCTCATCAGGAGGAAATCTGTGTGTTCATATCATTGTAGAACTGGCCTAGGGCTGTCAAGATTGGGTGGCTAGAGTCATCATGGACATCCTTGTATTGCAGATCCTTGCAGCTGTCTCTCTCATGTTAACGATACAAAAGCTGCCGTGACTGCATTCCAAACTCCTAGGCAAGTCAAGGATTGAGGGGTTATAGACAATTCCAAGGATGTAAAATTAAAAATGTGAGCAGGTTATCACCAATTCCATGTAATTCAGAAAGCAGACATAACGTAATCATTGCCACATCCAAGTAACTGAATATCCTTCCTGGGATATAGTCAGAAGATAAAGATGGGGTGTGCCGACTTTGGCATTGATTGGGAATCACTTCAATGTTGTGACTTAGAATATGAAATTCTGGCAATAAAACAACAAAAAAATTATGCTTTTTAATGCATACATTTTAAGTGCATTGAATACTCCATCCCAAGGTTACATTTGATTAAACTGAATCTCTAAGTTCCTTTTGTGTTGCCCATACTTTGTTTTGTGCCGCTCTGCTTTCATAATCATCTCTGTTTAGATAGAATACAGTGCAATGGCTTATTCCGCACAGGCAGGTTACCTTTGTGCTGAATACATACTGAGTCCAAATTACTGCTAATAATGCTAACAAGGATGATGGCTTAATGGCATCTGAAACTTTATTAATTGGACTTTTGCTTTTCTTGTCATCCTTCCATCCTGAAGCCAAAGTCAATAAAAGAATCTCCCCTCTTTAAATGCAGGACGTGCTCACTTGGTATGCTAATGGAAGTACTCAGTGTAAGAGGCCGGGCGCTCTCTCACTTTTGTGAAATGCAAATCCTGAACCTCTCCTGGCTTGCTCTTTAAAATTCATTGTGCCGTATGTTCCCAAGATGAAAAAGGAGAGCTCCTTCATTTTCAAAAGCTTCATCAGAAATATGTTTTAATTTCCCCGGCATGATGGCAGCTTTTAAAGCAAATAACAGTAGCCTCTACAGCACTCAAGCCTTTCAAAAAGGTATATATATTGCCTCTTACCATGACTCAGTTATAAGCTGTGTAAGTTATTAAAGATCAGAGGCTGCGACAGTGTTTTGAGACTTGTTGTAACAGAGTAGCTTTTTGACCTTTTAAAAACAGATACCTTTTTATGTGACGAAATTGGAGAGATTTACTGGGTTGAAGTAATTTGGATCATACAGTTTTAGTAAGATCTGTCCCAGAATGTTAGTGTGAATCCCATAGTTTTATAACACAGCAGGGGAGGTCCAGGCAGAATTTCAGATAATTGTTGTGCAAGAAACGTGTCATTTATTTATTTTTTACAACAGAACAGTTAATTCTATTGTCTAGTGAATAATGCCTCCCTTTCCCCAAAAAACATCATTGAGTCTTAGTATGAACTCATGCTTGTTCCCTTAAAAGCAGGAAATGATACAGATAGCCTTAATAAGCGGCACAAAGCCATTTGCTTCACATTGGGAATATTTAATTGATGAGCAGGATAGGAAATGGGAGCACAGCATAATGTTTTTAAGTAAAACTTTTTTAAGAGTTTTTTTTTTAAGATGTACTTGGGTAAGTCAGCATATTAACTTTTGTCACTGGTTTCTGTTAGATCCCTTGTGATAAATAGTTAAAAGCAGTTAGGAGTGCAATTAAAAGGTACATAAAGAATCAGGGATTTCATCAGAACTGTTCATCAGGTGACTTGACACTGAGAATCAGATTAAGTCTCCTGTAGAAATCTGGAAATCTGGAAAAAGCCCCATAGGAACAGTAATTCTGTATAGATGTCGTGCTTAAAGCTATTTCTTACATTTTCTACCTATCAAAAGTTAAGAAAATACAAGTTTTCTACAATTAATTATTTCTTGATTCACCATGTTTTGACAATCTACTAGATAGTTATACTCTTGCACCCAAGCTTGACAGTTCATTAGTTGTCACTAGTATCAAAGCATCATCTTGTTGTGTTTTTGATCTTTTCAGATATCATCTAGTCCTTTAGATATATGTCTGTTGATAGATCCAATATACTGTAGATACAATATATTGGTAGCTTATATGATTTTAGATGCTTTCCCATTTTACCATAAATGTAAGACCAAATTAAATATTTCTAGTGAAGTACAATGCAAAACATTGCCTTATGTAAGAACAAATCTTTTGCCTATCTGGGTAAAAAGTTGGAACTTTACAATTTCTGAAAATATAACTGCAGTTCAGATAAACATGTTTTAACTAGATCACACCCTCTATGATACATGGGCTTTTGTCGTGTCACAGGAAAAGAGGAATCCATTTTTAGACTGTTTAAATGGCATTTTCCTGTACTAAGTCATTGTCAGCCTCAGTGGGATCTATGTTTTTTCAAGCCGTTGCTTACTGAAGAAAGTGAAGCCTGCCTTGCATAGTGTAATACTGATGTTACAGTTAGAGATAATAGCCCTTAATTTCTATTGTGGGCAAACTGCAAACTCCATAGTAAAATGGATTAGTTGGTTCACAGTGATGCATCAGTTGCAGTATCTGCTCAATATTCCTGTCTGTCACCCATGCTGCTGTCTGCATTTCGGGGCACCTTCTATTGTAGCGTGAAGCTTTGAAACAATATGTGAACAATGCTCAAATTAAGTTTTGTGTTTTCACCACATTCTTTGTGTTTATTGTTTTACAGAAGAAAACATACGATTTCTACAGAAGAGAGGTAATGTTGTCTCTCCTAATCCCGTATTACAGTTTTTTTCGGGTTAAATGATTCATTTATTTTAAATTGCTATTTGAAAATAAGATGGAGCAAGGAAGAGACTTCTGTAGTATGGGCAAACTGCTGATGTTACCCAAAACACATACAGTAGGCAAACATTCCAGTGTGTTCAAAGAGTTCAAAATCAGCTTTATTGGTGTGACACTTACGCTGGTAGAGCAAAACCATTTGCAATACACAATACAAAACAGTACAGTATGATACAGAATAACACAATATAATACAGCATGATATAGTGCGTTATAGTGCATTACTGTATCATACCCACTGAAGCTAAGCAGGTGTGAGCCTGGTCAGTACCTGGATGGGAGATCTCCCGGGAAAAACTAAGGTTGCTGCTGGAAGAGGTGTTAGTGGGGCCAGCAGGGGGCGCTCACCCTGCGGTCCAGGTGGGTCCTAATGCCCCAGTATAGTGACGGGGACACTATACTGTAAATAAGTGCCGTCCTTCGGATGAGACGTAAAACCGAGGTCCTGACTCTCTGTGGTCATTAAAAATCCCAGGGTGTTTCTCGAAAAGAGTAGGGGTGTAACCCTGGTGTCCTGGCCAAATTTCCCATGCCTCCTTATAATCCCCCTCTATGAATTGGTTACATTACTTTGCTCTCCTCCCCCCCCCCTCCCACTCTGACGACAGGCGGAGCGACGCGCCGGTTGGAGTATTTCTCGGTTGCAGTTAATGGCAACGTCAGCTCAAAGATTTGGTTCAAACCACCAAATGGAGACTGGTGTGACGACAAGCGGACCCTGCTGATGCGGGATTAACGCTAGGAAAGAGAGAGAGTGCATTACTGTATCATAGTGTGTTGTCTCTCTGTTTTACAGATTATTTTTAGTCAGCAGTCACTCATGAAGTCAAGAGTCAAGTCTTCAGTCTCCATTGGGGGGTAGGTCCTTTTCAAACTCTTCTGGGGAGTTTATTTGCAGAGATCCTGTAGGTGTTAGAATGTGACTACTCATGGTATATAGATAATTTACATTGAAGACATTCAGATTATGATGAGTTATCATTGATATCTAACATATATTTGGCTGCATTCCAATACATATGTATTTTATGGTTGACTGTTTTTTGAATTTGTAAAATGTAGGCTTTGGAATATCTAGAACTTCATGAATCTGTTAAATGAATAAAAATAAAATGACTGGCTATAGTTCCTTTAAAGTTCTTGTTTAGACCTAACCAGCAAGATAATGCGTTTGTTTATTAGTCACAACATTTAAAATATGAAGGTACAAACTACAGTTTTTAATTCATACATTAATTCACAACTACAGTACATCTATAGTTATATTTTATCTGTTCTGTTACCTTTATGATTTCATGATACTTATTACATGCATGGATGACTTGTGAGCTTTGATTCCTTTATTTACCATGGTGTAATTTCTGTATTATATTGTAGCTAATTAAACTTTTTAAGTGCCACGGCTAGCTCTGTTGGTAGAGCATGAGACTCATAATCTCAGGGTAGTGGGTTGTGTCCCACGTCTGGTGCCAGGTCCTCCATATTGGAGGTTGGGCACAAGGCTAACAACCCTGTCCTGTAAAAAACTAATGTTATGGTAACAGCAACAGGATGTTGCTGCCCCTACATGCCGGAAGGCATACCGGGCAAAGATCCATCCATCCATAACTTTTTAAAGCACTTTTGGGACCAGTTTGTACCCGTCTACTTTTTTTTCATTAAAAGCAATTGCATTCACTGTTCTGAACACTGATGTAGCTGCAATGACTGTCCTCTATAAGTCCCGTATGGGTTTTTCATGTCACACATACTTGTGTTCACTTATAGGGTGACTAAATCTGAAGCTCCATGTCTGATGAGAAAACACAAGATTTATAGATTTATAACAGACAAATCGGACCACTGTTATTTCAAAGGTCCTCCTCTTTCACTCTGTTTTCCTTATTTTTTAACTTGTAACCATTAAAATTCAGTGAACAAGGTGTCTTTGTCTCAGCTTATAATGCAGGACTAGTATTTCTGAGTAGGATCTCTTGTCTCTGTGTGCTCACAGGCTTGTCAAGTACTGCGAGCAGTACAAAAACCATGATCCTTTCATGGCCGGCTGTCTCCCTAGCAACCCTTGGATAACCGATGACACTATGTTTTGGGAGCTCAATATGCCAATGTAAGTCCCCTTCAGCACTGAGCAATGCAGACATTACAAAGAACATTAAGGCCCCTATTGATCACTAACCCAGTGCACACACAAAAGCTTCATTTCTGTAATAGCCTCAGACCCATTGCCTCTCTGTGCACGTTTCCTTTTCGTGACTCATTCAGTGAGCTAGTTTTTTTATTTATTTGTGGGGCATAGTGTTTGGGTTGTGTGGTGATGAGAATGGCTGCCTGGTTTTCAGCATTGATTACAGACTGGAACTCCCTGTCTGGTGTGTGTGTTCTCCCTGTGTTTGCTTGGGTTTTCTGTGGATGCTTCGGATTCCCCCATCCACCCCAAAACATCCATCAGTTCTCTAACCGCTTTATCCAATACAGGGTCACAGGGGAGATGGAGTCTATCCCAGCAAGCAACAGGTGCAAGACAGGATGCATTCTGGATAGGACGCCAGTCCGTCTCAGGGCACAGACAGACACAGACACGCACACACTTACTCCAGAGCGTAAGAACATGGGGACAACATACAAATACCATGCAGATAGGATTGAACACAGGGCCCCAGCGTGTGCCCTGTAATGGACTGGCACTCTGTCCAAGGAATAGTCCCTCCTTTTCTTCTACACTTCTGGAGTTGGCCCTGGGTGCGCAAGGCGTATTTAATGCATCCCCGGCCATTAATTTTAGATTCCTCCAAAGAAGTGATGACATGAAACACAAAACAAACAAACTCTGTGAACATCTGAAGCACTGAGTGGAAGATGTTGAGCAGATAACTATTTCTTTTTTTGGATGGTGGTGACATGCAATCACCATGACAAGAGCAGCGATGTCTGCTGAAATCAGGCACCTTGGTGATAATTACTGGTGCACAGTCATCAAATGAGCTGTTTCATTCTTTGTGACTTTCACCGAGAAGAAGGGGCTGAGGATTATGTTATATTGTTTCATTGCCCAGCATTTTCTAGCAGTAATTGACTGATTATTCTAATATTGTCACTTTAACTGTGGCCCTGTAGTGGACTGAGGTGCCATCCCAGGGAAGAGAAGAGACTCAGTACCTTCCCGTCCCTCTCTTGTACCCTCTGTTCTGGATAGGCTCCGTCTTGCTATTAGATTTTTTTGCTAATATAAAACAATTCTTTTTTACGGAATATAATATTTTCAAGGTTCTGCATTTGTTTTTCTTCAAGTGGTATTGGAGAATGATAAAAGATGGATTCTGACACATCTGTTTGTTGGTGCAGTAAAGATATGCAGCCATAAAGATATGCTGGCCACTTTCTCCTTTCTCTGTTCTTGCCCTACTATCACTGGCAATACCTTCTGTGGGTATTGGGTCTAAAATGCTCTTTGAAGGTTACAGTGGTACCTGAAAGGTTTGTGTCATTTGGCTCAGGGTGGAGAACCCCACCAAGCTGCGTGTGGAACGCTGGACCTTCAGCTTCAAGGAGCTGCTGAGTGACCCCCGTGGCCGGCAGGACTTCCAGCTCTTCCTGAAGAAGGAATTCAGTGGTACGTGGGGTGACTTTGGGGTCACCATCAATGTTCTGGTTAGGTCTGCTGTTGATTCAGTGTTTAAGTGTCTGAGAATGTCTTGAAGAATCCTCATGTCGAGGTCTTAAACAAGTTGGTTGGAAGAGATATAATGGTGCTGGGAAGTATAGCAAAAGACAGACTTTGTCAAGTATACATGCTCTATGCTTTAACTATTTGTATCCTAGAGGGTTCTTTATCAGAATCTTGGTTTGCTGATTTAGTTACTTGCTTTAATTATATGACTGACAGAATACCATCACAGACCTTGTGATAATGACCTATAGGTTATGCAACAATAGTTACCAAGGTGGTAGGTGAGTGCCATGGAAAGTTAACTTTAGATGTTCCATGTGATTGTAGGAGAGAACTTGGCCTTCTGGGAAGCTTGCGAGGACCTGAAGTTTGGTGATCAGACGAAAGTGAAAGAGAAAGCTGAGGAAATTTACAAGTGAGCTCGCCAACACCGTCATGCCAGGAGCCAGTAAACACAGGGGTGAAACTGTCCAAGTCAATCCCCACATTTGTACAGTATACAAACCCGTTCCTACCTCAGTTCTGATCGAAATAATCTGGAGACAGACATGTTGAGTACCATGCAGTTTTCTTTTTTTTATCATACTGTAGATATATCAAATAATTCAGTCCCACCAGAAGTTTTGAATTTTGGTGGAGAGAAATATTACATTTACTTTTTACTCATATGAAGGTTTCATAAGAACACAAAAAAGACTATGAGAAGAGAATATTCAGTCACAATCAAATCCAAATGTAGGAAAGTTATCTTCAAAATCTGGCCCAATTTGGCATCGGTTGTAGTATCCCACTACCTTTCACAAACCCTAGCAAAACATACCTGCCTTACCCCTGTAAACAATTTCTCAATTCTCATTAAAGGTATGTAGGTATGTAATGTTATGGTGTATTTTTAAAAGGCACTTACATACAAGATGAGAGAAACCTTAAAAACTTCACTGGCAAAAACCATTAGTCCAGGAGAATTGGTTTGTATTTGTGTGTGTTATTAAGGGCAGCAGTGCCTTTTGTATTTGTTCATTACATTTGTGTGCATGAATGCAGGACCTTCCTGGCTCCTGGGGCACGGCGCTGGATTAACATAGATGGAAAGACGATGGACATCACAGTGAAAGGCCTCAAGCATCCTCATCGTTATGTGCTGGATGCTGCGCAGACACACATTTACATGCTTATGAAGAAGGTGCATAGTCTGGTCCTGGCATTTTGATTTGTAATGGTTTTCAAATGCTCATGCTTACAAATTCTGCATGTGGCCTAAAGTTAGATTCCACCATTTTTATATTCTGGTAAAGTGCTGAAGACATTATATCAGAGGCCTGAATTAACACACAAGCTACAAAGGAACAACTAGTGGTTATTTCTTCTCAAAGGATTTAAAAGTACTAATAAATATGAAAATGCATAAAGCAAACAGCAGAAGTAAAATGAAATAACACTGTAAAATGTCCAAATAAAAACAAGGGTAAAACTAAATGATACATTAAAAGTGTCCATGGTTGCAGAGTCTCTAAAGTCAGAAACCATTGGCAAATCATTAACTACAGTACTTTCTCAATTACAGGATTCCTTTGGGAGGTACATGAAGTCTCCTATATTTAAAGAAACCATGAAGAAGGCAATCATTCCAGATGAGACGAAATTGAAGTAAGATATCTCAAACAAATCACAGGCTTCAGCCCCATTTTTACAGACATTAGCTAAAATCATAACAACCTCAGGAATGGGTCTACTGATTGATTGAAAGCTTCTCCTTTATGCATGATACCAGAGACAGGGCAGTGGCTGGGTACATTTGAAATAATTTGCATGTTCAAGATTTAAACGTGCTGACATATTATGTTCCTTAAATTAATTTAGTATATTTCACCAGCTGACAATAGGGCAAAACAGGAATAAAACACGACTTCAGAAATTTCACAAATAGAGCAGGGTGGGAAATGTACAACTAAATGTAGCTGAATATCTAGATCATTTGGGCTTGCCTGATTACTTAATGCACATCCTGTTAAACAATAGGCATACAGTAAGAGGTGCAGTCACTGTGTTCCTTTAAGATGATGGGGGATGCGCTTTTCTAATTCCGGAAAACAAACGTCTTATGAGAATTATTGAGTTATTTATGGACAGGATGATGGAAACCGTGAAATATGCTGATCTAAAATTATGATGTGGAACATATTCTTCACATGCACGTTTGTCAGGCACCTGTGGTGAATTGCAGCATTTATCAAGTGCTCAAAAATGTGTCAAAACAATTTACTGACAGCGTACAACTGTACTGTATTATTATCAAAAACAAGCTTTCACTACAGAATTTTACAGACTACACATTATGGACATTAAAGTATATTTAGGATTGTTTTTTTTTATTCAACACGATCACCTTGGTCCTTTTTCTAGCTGGCCTGTTCAAGGCTTGTGCCACGAATTTGATATTTCTCACTTGCCTCCTAAGAATTTTGCGTTGGCTCTCCCGAGTCGAGCCGTACTGCAGGCTGGTGCATTGGTGCCCGTGTTGAGGGCGGGAGGGGGTCTCACTGTCCCGCGTCTCTCCGCAGCGAGGGCAAGTTCGGGTTCAACAGGAAACACCGGCGCTCCAGCCCCAGCCCGGTCATCCTGCGGCAGCTGGAGGAGGAAGCCAAGGCGAAGGCGGCGGCCAGCGCCCCTGTGGACATCACGCAGGTCATGAGCAAACTGGACCGCCGTAACCAGCTCAAGCAGGAGCCGCCCCAGAAGACTTAGTTCTGACCACAGCGTAGTTGTGTTGATAAAGGCAGTAAGGTAGATTAAGGTAGATGCCTGTGGAGAGCAATCAATAGCAAAACGTTTGCTTGTCAGTAGGGAGACTCCAAGGTGTCAGAAGCACTGCTTTTCTTCTTCATAAAAGGCGTACGAAAGTAAGACTAGAAAAAAAAATGCATTATTTTCCTCTGGATTTTCACTGGGTGGAAAGAGAGCAAGAATAGGTGCAAGAGGTGCGATTGTTCTGTTGTGTACGAGCTCAAGCACTTGGAAGTCATGATCCACCACAGGAAGCTGTGGGCTGTACAAAAAAATCTCCTTCAGAATTGCAGCTTATAGAGGAAAATGCACCCAAGACAGTCAACTGGGTCACTAGGTAATTAGCAAACAGCTGATTATACAGGTTTTCTGTTGTTTTCATCAGGCTCCATTCTTAAATGGGTTCTGGAGCACTTTGATTTCTGGGTTTAAGAATATCTTCCACCTGTATGGCACTAAGGGTTGCAACGCCCCACAGAACACTACTTACAGTAGCTACACTTGGAGATGATTTAGTGTGCCTGTCTGGTTATCAGCAGGTGGCACAATTCATACTTTAACCTCCGCTAAGTGCTGATTTGTAATCAATTTGTTTAAAAGGGCAAGTTTGCTTAACTGTGGTGGTCATTTAAAATGTGTAAAAAGGACTATGCAAATTGATTCTGAGCTGTCAGCAAAGAACCTCAGAATCAGAGGCTTTTTACCAGAAGAAGGCTGACTTTAGAATTCAGTTGGATTCTTAGTAAAGTCGTATTACATTGTTTTAGGAAAAACAAGAGTTGGAGTATACTCAGCATTTGTTAACTTAATTTATATTCAGGGATTCTAAATACATATTTTCAAAACCCAAGGCTTACAGGTCATTGACGTGGTAGATATGATAGCAGTGTTTCTTGCCAGGGGATTTACAATTCAGACTGTTAACTATGTCATTTTTTACATTTGTGCTTCAGACATTGCAGCAGTATCGTCAGTGTCATTCTAGCACTCTGTATCATCCTTGTATGTCCTTCACTCACTGTGTTACTGTGGATCATTTACACTGGCTTACTTTCAATTTCGCTGTGAAAGATTTTGTTTTCCTTCAGGGACCAAAAAGAAATTTCAAAGTGTAATCTGTGCCCATCCGTCCAATAAAATCCATGAATTAAAAACTTTTGTTTTTTGTGTTTCTGTGCCATTTTCTCTGTCGTCTGTCTCCCATATGTCATGTGCTTTTTTTTTCTAAATTTGGCTGACTGTATTTTCTTTGGAAAGATGTGGAGCTGGGATCAAACCACAGCTGTTGAATGGGAAGTCTGGCTGTGTATGTACAGTAAACTCATTATCCTCTTACACTGGGTGGGTTGCTTGTTTGCAAGTGAAGGTGTGCACGTTAAGGCACAGTATTACGTGGCAGCTGGGGTAGATCAACAGGAAAGTTTCCTCTCAGCACTTTGCAAGATTCCTTTCCTACCTGACATGACACATTTGAATTGCTATAATATTGTTCTCAACTTCAAGGTGGTTTTGTGGACAAATACAACTTGTTAGCTCTGCATGCAGATCATATTGGAACATTTCTGCAGTGAAATGTCTGCCGCACATCCTGTACTTATTTGCTCGTACATCCCCTTAGTCGTTACAGTGACTAGTGAGCAGGAAGGGCAGCTTCATGTCTCAATTTGCACAAACCCTCGTTCTCGCCCGTGGCAAAACAAGGGGTTTGTGACAACATGACGTCTTATAGTACTTTCACAAAAGTCATGTTTTTGTGCTAAATTAGGAATTTGTAAAATTTTGCAATACCGTTAATTTATTTTGTTACCATGACTTAATATCCAGTATGAGAAATTGGGACTGCAAATCCCCCTTTAAACTCTTTGTCGAGGTGTGCAATGCTCAGGAAATATTGCATTTAACATGTTCTAGTCCCATTTGATTGCCTCTCCCTACACTCCTCACACAGTCCTTTCCTCTTCCCCATACTGTCCTGCAGCTGTGTAAGTTTACTGCACCTGTGCCTCACCTGGCTGTGTACACAGGAATCTGCGAGCCTCTCTCTCCCAGCAGTCCCACACCCTGCGAGCTGCCGCCTCCCTCCCCCGGCCTCATCACCCTGCCCAACAGTGCTGCCTGCCCCTCCCCCATCAGCCTGGCCATCGACAGCACGCCCGCCTCGGAAAGGAAATTCGATGGCACCGGCGGCTCCGCGTCGGCTCAGTTCCCCTCCATTGCTGAGAACACGGAGCTGTCGGCCGGCTCCGATTCCAGTGCCATCAACGGACCACCCGAAGAAGCCAGGCAGCCGGCCCAGAGATCTCGCGTGGCGCTCTCCTTCAGCCGCTTCCTGAAACGGGGCTGCGCCACCTCGCCCGTGTTCGCCACCCTCTCGCCCAAGTGCCCTTCTGTCGCCAGTGGCCGGATTCAGCCCCTCAACCACGAGCCGCTATCTCAGCCCCAGCCGAAGCCAAAAAGAATTGCCAAGTAAGTCAGCTCTCCCTTAGTGAGCGGCAGAAGAACTCTTAAATAAATGCATCTAACATAATGGATATAAATCAATTTTATGATAATTAAGGAATTTAGGTTATGTTCAAGAATATCACGAATTATTATATAATTGGCTACATTTGTGTTTTTATGAATTGCAGAAAGAACTCCGTCCTTCTCACCTCTATTTCAAATCTACAAACTAACCTTATACTATGCTGAGAGACATTAAAAACTCAACTAATGCTGTTGGCTTCAATACTGATTTGTCTCTCAGTATATTTAAATAAAACCCAGTTGGGTACAGAGTACTGGCTTCTACAACAACAGCGCCACTATGAGTTTTAGCATTGATACAGCTGAAATGATTTTTCAAGGTGCAGTTTCTAACCCTTCAGCCTAAAGGTAATAATTTAAGGAATGACAGCAGCTGAAGATTATGTGACAGTAGAATCATTTATTGGATTTAGCAGAGATTTTGGCTTAACCCACTTGACTAACCCATTTGGCCAACTTCCCAGCCACAGGACGGGGAGCCTAGGACCCCCATGCTTGGTGAAAAGGCAACCAAGGAGTGGAGGAGGGATACAAAAACGAGTGAGGAAGAGGAGAGGGTGGTGTATGGTATATATGGGGACTGAGGCAGTTACGTCAGGATAAGTTGCAAGTTGCGGCAGCTGAGCTGAATTAGCTTGGCACCCTTCATCCCCAGCAAACGTTCGTTAGAACTCCACTGAAATGACAGCAATGGCAGCAGTAGGCCGTCAGTGGTGGCTGTACTGATTTACGATCCTCGCCGATCCCAGCTTCTTCCAGATCAAAGTGGACATCCCCCCGGAGTGCCGGATCTACCCCATCGACTCGGAGGACGAGGAGGAGGACTGTTCCAGCGTAGGAAGGGCCACCGTAAAGGAGGTCATCTGTCCCTGGGAGACTGTCACTGAAGAAGGCAAAGCAGGATGACAGGCAGGGTCAACGACAGAAGAGCAGGGCAGGTGTTGGCGGACGCCTCCGGACTCCTGCTGAACGCTTCTTCTCTGGGGCAGGACTGACTCTTCCAAAGGCACATTTTCTGGTAAATCCACATGTGTGAGCTCCATGGATTAGAGGTACACAGTATCCCAGAAGCCAAAACAACCTTCAACCTTAGCCTTCTGTTTGTAAAACGTACAATAGTGTAGGCAGTGTATGCGCACCACCAAACAGGTTGGTTGTGATTCTGTATGTTAAAGCTGCTGCAGCGAAACTCAACAGGATCATTATTTATTGACAGATCAACCCAAAGCAGATAACTTTGCTTGATAGTCTAGTTGCAGTCTAGTCTAGGTGCATGATAGTCTAGTTGTGGAACCAAGACTGCCCCTTTAATTCCCTTTCATTCTACCGTGAGACTAAGGACTAAGAAATACAGAAGTAAATTGGACCTAACACCAGTAGAGCTTTTTGTTATGTATAAATTAATTAATTCCAATATTCAGTTTTTTTTTTTGCACTTTCCTACTGCCACCCCAACCAATCCAGTCCAGTGCTGCAAATGAGATGACCTGCCTGCGAATTCCACTTGCGGTAAAAATGATTGCAGCTATCTTCTGGTACAGCTTCGATGAGAGATGACATCTGAAAGAGTTCTTTAGAATTTGTGCCGTTCCTATTGGGTTTTGTAGAAAAAAATCTGGTTGGAAAAAAACGTTTTGGCTTTACTGTTGATTGTTGAGAAGTTTGTCGTCAAGTAATTTATTTTAGATTTTCAACAAGTTTCCTGTGTAAACTCATAGCTGACAAATGTGACTTTTTACATAGAATAATGTTTATTCTTGCCAGTAGATACTGTTAAATCGGGCTTTTGTATATCATTTGTTTACAGTTTTTTATATAGAGGTCTGCACAGAATCATTGTATTATCTCCTCACTTATTTTTAATAAATATCCATATATATTTGGAAGAAAATCATATTGCCTGAATGTAATATCTTAACACAGATAAACTATTTACAAGTTAAAGAATGTGAAGATTTTCCAAAATGATACCATGGTGATATCTAGATTGTGCAAGTGCCTCAATAAAACTATAATTAAAACAGTGTATGCATAATGGCTCGTTTTTCTCTTGCTCGTTAGTTTGTAATCAGGTTGCTCCAAACTGTGACATAACTGTACATAAAAAATACTTTCAGTTCAGTATTATGATCTGCTTTTTAAGCAATGTGTTTTTGAGTACTGTTGCAGGAAAAGTGGGTTATGTTCCCTCAATTTTTTTTTCCTGCCGAGCAGATAATTTAATTTAATTTAATGACCTGGGCAGCGTAAAAAAGCTGTAGTGCAGGAGGCACACGGCTTCAAACAGTCCCATGTGAGAGCTCAGTGATCCACTCAAAGACCCCAGGCAAGGCCCATGGGGCATAACGACATGTACTGCTGTTGCTGATCTTGTGAAAGTTTGCAATAGTTTACCAGCTAAACTAAAGGAAGTACCTACAATATGTAGTTTTAAGAGACGTTTTCAAGTACTACCTATAATCTATCGCAAAGTTGTCTTGAATGACTCCCACGGAGGCCTATTTGTTTTGCCACATTATCTGAATTTTTGATTGTTTGCTGTTTGGTATTGTCATTAATTATGTGTGAAACTTTTATGAAGTTCTTGAAGATGCCATTTACAATGTGCAAATGTTTATTTTCTGATATTTAGTTTGAGGTTTGTTCAACAGTCGATTGATGTGAATTGCAATAAACCACTTACTTACGCACTTAGTATACTGCACGCTAATGCAAAACGTGACTGTGGACTTTTATTATTCACAACATTGCGACTATAATGAAAATCAGGCATTGCATATCTTTAACTTCGACAGTCAAGTTAAACAGTTCACTCATCATTATAAAAAATAGCAAGTCAGTATGTCACTGAAAATTATAGAAGTCTTCACTTCTATCCTACCAACTGAAAATTAAATCTAACTTGTGCTGTACACAACCATATTATTCAGTTATCATTTCTGGCGTCTGTCTCTCAATGACAACCATCCAGTGTACACCTTGTCGAGATTAATATTCTGCCCATTGTTTTGGTACGATTAAATTCCCATGAGCACGTCTAAATGTAACTCTTTCAGCCGGCTTCGAGACTTTGTTTTTATCATGTTGATCAGACTGAATCCGCGTTCGCAATCTGCGCTTGTCGCAAGAAAAGTGACGGTTCAAATATACAATTGTCTTTCTACGCAACGCCTCACAATGACGCTACACATTATAGTACAGTAACACAGTACACATATAGTATACAGTAAATGGCGTAAGCATTATATAGTGCGTATGTATAACAGTAAATAAGTAAGGCTAGAGCCACAACCGTAGATACACGTAAAGGTCGACATTCACAGTCGCAGTCAAAAAATTTTCCGTCAAAACAAAAGGTGCGCGGCCGCGCAGCTTTAAGGGAACAGTGAGAGTGGAATGAGGTTTCTTGCATGGATTTTTGTACTTTTCTTTAGCACTCCATTATTTCAGATGGTATCAAGTTCTGCATTATTTCCGTTGGACAACTGAAACACAAAAATGTAAAATTTTTCAATAAGTGATTTACAGTGAGAGAATGAGCCTTTGATCATGTATAAAGTGTGAAGATTTTCCAGGGCTAAAGTCTGCAGAGGTAAACATGACATAACCAAAGTTTAGTAATACATCTATATATATATATTTATTTTTTATAAACTTTATACACATGTTAAAAATCTTCTAAAAGCTTCACTTGGCCATGCTGGAGAGCCAGCCCAGTTTGAAGAGGGAGGGGCCTGTGGGCTCCTCCTCCTGAGACGCCAGCTGTCTGAACAGGTTTCCAGGTCGGAACGTTTCTCCTGGTAGGGCAGAAGACGCAGGGACAACCTTTAATGGAACACAACATTGGGGGAAGATATTTAGAGCTGCGATGCTGTACCATGAGGGGTGGACAAAAACAGAATGAGCTCGGTGACAGAAGAGTTAGAGTTAACAGGTCCTCAGCCCATGTTCATCACACTTGTAGGCTCAGATTTTAAGACTGCTATTGTCCAGGCTTTGTGGTTTTACTACTTTGAAAACCTCAGATTACAAATCTCATTTTCACGCTCTCAGATGGCAGCATATACGACTAAAATCCTAAAAACTACGTTCAATGAGGTAAAGAACTAAGACAGCAGCTTGAAGGTCAGTTATATATTTTATCAGACTTAGTTTGCTTAGTGCAAATGAAGACTGAAGGCAAAGTGCATAAACATTGAGTATCACATCCTGTGAAAATGCAGTGCAGGCACTGAGCTAGTTTTGCTTCTGGCTGGAACAGATAGGATCTCTGTGAGAATATAGTACAAACTTCTGGTACATTTTTAACCTATGTTAACAGTGAAAAAATCTCTATGAAATAATATATGCATAAAAAATTCTAAAATATTCTTCATAATACACAACCTAACTTTTGTATACACAAATTATGACATTTGTGCATCTTTAAACACAGCTGTATATGCCAAATTGTTACAAGTTGTTTATCCCACCTACTGTCTAAATTAGGAAGTGCTATTTTCAACTGTGACAGAGTACCAGTCTGTCCGGTAGAGGGAGCTATAGATCCTTCTACCAAAAGCACCACAGCATGACTCACTCTTCCCTGTTCATTATTAGAAACACAGCCCACCAGCTTTTCTACAATTACAATGTCACTACTTTTTTCAAAATTACATGAATTCAACAGCTGATTTTTACAGTCTAAATATATCATTGCCCTAAGCTCATGACTCTCCAATGTTTAGGCAAATACGCAACTAGTCACAAATATTTTCTCAATGCTGTCTCGCTTTCAAATGTGTTACGAAAATTCCTCAAAATAGGAGAGAAAAGATGTACGTCAAGGCAGCTTCATGCAAAACATTTCAGGCAGAAAAACAACTCATGCAGAGAAGGTTCTCTGTTTTGTATCATTTTGTATCAGGGGCTGCTGAAAGGTGTATAGACCTATTTAGTAATAGATAAGAAATGCAATTTTAAATCTACATTAAAAATCACTGCATGTTTTTAACCTGAGACTTTATTTCAAGTGAAAGTGAAGAAGTCTACATACTGCAGCCAGCTGTGCCACAGGAACGTCTGTGAATGCGATCCTAAGGGATGAGACTGATCAGAGATTCTGCCTCAGAGTGCACCACATACGAGTGCACATTTCAGATCTTTCATTTTAACTACTGTTAATGACCAGCCATCTGTGAAACAGTGCTGCAGCATTGACAATCAGGCTTTCAATCAGGACTTGATCTTTTTCCTCTTTGACCTGTTACATGGCTTATGACTTCGTATTTCACAGTGAATCACATTAAAGTATTTCTCTTCCTTCACTGTTAGTGTAACGTATTCACTGTGCAACACATTCCTTAACAATTAGAAACTCATTTTCTAACCTACTGGAAGCTGCTAGCAGCATTCCAATGGATTCAGATGCCTATGAATTTAAACTTTTTCCAAAACAATCCAAATTTAACAGTCATCTCTATTACCACAATGATGTATCTCTCCTTTTCCTGATTTGAGTAAATACAGAGGCACACAGCCCTGGGCTTAAGATTAAAACCAATTTAAAATAAAAAGGAAACCAAATGAATTAAAAGTTCTCATGTGAAATAGGTTGCCCACCCCCTGATCAGATCACTAAAGCAATTAAGAAATGTCATGGAAATGTTTTAAAAGTTGGATTCACTTTCAGCTGATGAAATAAACTAGAATGATCAAATTGCATTTCTCATTTGTAAGCTTCTGTTGTGTTTGGGTTGTCAATTTTCAATAGAAAATAACCTGAGAAGAAACAAACTACATATGACACACGTTTACAGAAAACTCCGACAAGCCGGAGGCAAGGCAGGAGCACACTGCACACGTTCTGTAAATACCCACACACCAGTCCTTTATGGCTCCCCGACAGAGCTCTCAGAATAGCTGGAACCAGAGAAAAGCAGACAGCATTTAACTGTGATCCAGAGCTGCTAATCAAAAAACAGCTCATTGACTTTGACTAAGCAGAGGAGAAACGCAATTATTCTTCTCTGAGCACTATCACTTCAAGAGCCACACATTCTGGTCTCGAACAAAATCATTCATGTAAAATAACGTAGGTCAAGGACAAACCTACTGTGAACTGGCCATCTTGATAATATCCATGATGAATTTAATAGAAGCAGCCAATGTGTGATATGTTCCAATCTTTACGCTGAGGCAGAGATGCTGTTTCTGAGTACAGAAGGTGGTGAACAGTGAGTGTCTGGTTATACCTTGTATTGACTAATCAGTTTAGACGAGGTTTCCCAACAGATGTGCATCGTATAACAACAGCACCGTTACAGGTGCAGGATGTATAAATGAACCCAGAGTCTATCTGGGGTGAAATGCTGGATGTTTTCTACCACAGACCCCCCCCATTGCCTGACTCCCCCAGTCCTAACCTGGGTCCTGGAGATTTCAGAGCCCCGGGACGCAGGCTTGGAGGACTTCCGGGAAGTGGACATGCTCAAGGGCAGGAGTCCGAACCTGGGGAAATCAAACAGCCTTGGTCACGATGACCGCCACTCCATAACGAGCCATGCTTTCTGAACCTGGGATTAGGCACAACTGAACTTGATAGATTTCCTTCATGACATGCATAGATAATAAGTAAAAACAGGAGGGGAATCCATGGAAATGTATCTAGATCTGTGCTGAAGTCTCATTTGAATTTGAGATTTCTGATATACTGCTGCGGTTTAGCGGTTCCCTCCCGGTGAGCCTTGTAAATCAACTCAGTTGAATTCTATTAGTTCCTTTCAGAGCAGGCCTAAGACGATGGCCTGATGGGCACCATGCAGGGCTCTAGCTGTCTGTTCTAAAAGCTCCACTGCAGGTTAGTGGCCAATGTGTCTCCAGGGCGAAGCTGCAGTATCGGAGCTCCACTCACCGGATCTGACTGCTGGCGAGGGGCAGGATGTTGTACGGCTCCTGTGTGCCAACACTGGGCCCCCTGGAGCTGAACTGCTTCTCAGTGCCTGTTAGTAGCCCCAGCAGCACCTGCACAGGAGATAGCACAGCGCATGAAATTCCAGTTTTACAGACCCATGACTAGTCCTGCGATCTAGCAGGCTGCACTACTGATAATACCCTCTCAAGAATGGATGGGATGCACATCACTGTAATTCAGTTCAAACAGCACCAAATGTATTTTTGTTACTGTCTATGAATGACAACAATTGTCCCCTTGTAACAAACCTTTACCAGCATTCTTCAAGTACCACCTTCCATCAATCTGATACTTTCCTGTCTACCTGCTAGTTCTGCATATTAAACAGTACTATTAATATAGACAAAATATATTTTAAAGTTTCTTTCTAACCCTGGATATTAGGCGTCTCAATCACATAGTGCCAAAATGGTCTTCAGGGCGAGTTTTTGTCTACAGTTAATTTACAAAAAGTTTCCTATGATATGGCACCAAAAAAAAAACATAACCCCACAAAATGAAATGTTCGGTTCGTTATTGCCGTGTGGCAGTTTTTCTAACTGCAGAAAGACCGTATGTGCAGCCTGAGGCCCAGTGCAGTGTCCACGGGGCCATGCTGAGGTACGTACAGAGGTCCTCTGGACGAGACGGGTCAGATTAGTGTTGAGTGGGGGGGTGAAGACATCCAAGTCAAAAGGATCAATATGGCCCTCCAGGCAATCACAGACCTGCTGGATCCTGGTGGAGAAAAGAGGAGCAGTGATTAGCGAAAGAGAGAGAGAGGTAGGAGAGGAGCACACAAAAACCTCCACAAATTGGCACAAGTAGACCGAGCACCCGAACAATTATCTCCTAGGCTCGGGGCAGAGGCCTCAGGTTTCAATGTGAAGCAAAACATTACTGGAAACCACTCAAGGTTTCATTTTAAACTGCATAAGGAAGTGTTGGCTTGGGATGTCAATTAAGTAAAAGGCAATAATTGAAAATAAAAGTATTAAAGGAGCACTCAAGGTGCGACTTGTGTCTTTCTTCAGGAAGCGGCTCTGCAAGGCAGAGGCTCCGGCGAAGGTCTCCCCAGGAGGTGTTGGGTACCTGGGATCTTGGTGGGAACGAGAGGCCTTTCCCTCCTCTTGCCTGGCGCTGAGAATCACTGACAGGTAGCGCAGGTCAAACAGCAGCTGCAAGGCCCGGTTCTGAGTCATGAGGAAGGCAGGGTCCTGAAAGGGGGAAAGTTCAAGTGTCAGAGGTTCTGCAGGTGGCACAGAAAATGCAAATGGATTTATTTTTGTGTTGTACTGAGTAGCCGTACTCAGTAGATCTGTTGCGTTCTCTGTTCATTGGCACAGGGACAGTCAGCCCTTTCCTGGACTATTGTCCAGCTCACCTTGTTGTGCTTTTCCAAAGCCAGCTTCTCGTACTCGGTGACGACCCGATCCAGGCAGCCCTTCAGCAGCTCCTGTAGGGTGACCTTTGGCAGTGCGTGACCTCCAATCCTGTTGACCTCCAGGCACAGATGGAAGAGAAGAGTCTGCACATACCATGAGGGCTGCAAAGACACAGACATGCATTTTTAACTTATTCTCTCTCAAGCCTTTAAAGGGGAAAAGATGGAAATCAAAAACCTGAATCAAATCCTAGAAAGAGAGCTTTAAACAGTAACATATGTACATTGTTTGCTGCAAAGTTTTTTTATAATTGGTTTTGAAAAGACTGGAATTCAGATCTTTTACAGATCCACAGAGGACGCACACTTGCATAAGACTAACCAGCACATATTAACCCACATGACAAACCTGTGTCTGAGCAAGAGGGTGGAATAAAACTACATTCTGTGGGAAGCACCTATCAGAGTACTGCACTCATAACTGGTAGTTTGTGGGTTTAAATCACAGGTGAGACATTGTTGTTGTACTACTGAGCAAGTTACTACTCTCTGATTGCTCCAGTAAAACACCCAGCTGTAGTGTATAATTTGGTAAGTTACTTTAGATAAAAATGTCAGCTAAATAGTTTTGTAGCAGTGGAGAAAGGTTACTAATTTATGCTAGTTCTTTGTTGTCTGGACCTTTGTTGAATTACAGATGCAGAGATATTCAATATTCCCACAGACATATACAAGGAAAGATTAGGACTGAGCACTGCAAGTTCCTGCCCGCAGTTCCTAGAGTTTTAGACTGAATCCCTGCCCCCAGCTCAGCTGTCACCGGCTGTTGATTCACCTGAACGGGAAGACGGATTTTGGAGGTCACTTTGCTCCCTGATTCAGTCTCTTCCTGAATTTCCAGCTCCTCCCAGTTAGTTGCTGTTTCCAGGATGGAGCCTGCGGAGCTCGAGTGAAGTCTGCCAGCAAAGTTTTGGACCAGAGCCTGAGAGAAGCACAAAACAACAGGTCAAAAAGAAAAAGAAACGCAAACAAAGGCAAAACATGCACTTGCTGTATTGCTTCTCCTGGACTGCCGCCTCGTAATAATTTCAGTTTTAAATGAAAGAAACATCTGCACAATCTTTTTAAAATAAATGCAAAACCAAATGTTTTATAATGAACTAGAGGTGAACTGAACTGCTTTCTAAAAACTGAGTTCCTCCTGCTTAAGCTTTTAAATGTGATAGTCAAAACCTATTCCCTTCATGGAATTCTTTCTTCCTTGTCAGGAGAGAAATTTAACTGAAAAATAATTTTACCTCCATGTGTTAGTCTTCCTAGGATTTGTTTTACAATAGTTTGTCTCATAAGAAAAGGTGAAAGTTTGTTTTTTTCATTTTTTAACCCTATTTCTTTCTAGTAGCTAATTGATTGGAGCATCTCATTCAGGCGTTTCCTTAAACAGGATAGACAGCAGGTTCAGTACCTTGTTCCAGACCCCTACAACCTCTTAAGTAAAAAAATTATGACATTTATCCTGAAATCCTTAAAAAAAACGGCCTAGCTAAATAGTCAACTTAAACTAAACAACTATAAACAAACACTGCACCGCCCACAATTGCTTTCTCTTGATTGGACAAACCTTGGTGAGGGCGGAGCTCCAGATGCGGTAAGCCTCCATGCTGCATAACAGAAGCTCCTCCCTCAGATCCGCCCACCTGGCCTGTGCAGGGCTAATCTCTGGCGCTTTGGAGCCTTTGCCCAGCTTCCTGCCCTGACGGGAAGTGTCTCTCACCATGTGATCTGGGCCACCCTGCTTCCCCAGAATGCACTGCTTCAGGCTGGGGCAGAGCTCGCTCATGGACTGACAGAGTCTTGCCATGAAGAGCACTGAACTGAGGCAGCTGTTTCCTGCATAGCCAGAGCTCAGCAACTTGTCCTGCACAGCCTTCAGCTCGGAGCGCACGGAAGACAAGATATTGCGCACGCAGACCAGGCAGTGCTCTCGCACGGTTTCTTCCACAGTGCTGGCATCAGTGAAGCGGTCAAAGGAGGAGGACGCGACAGGAAGAGGTTCGGCAGACTCCTTGGTGGTCTGCTCAGAGGGCAAGTAGGAGAGAAGGTCCTCCAGCTTGATTTTGAGCTTTGAGTCCAGGGAGGAGCAGAAGTTCTGGACACAGGGGGTCAAGGCCTGGGTCTTCATAGACAGGCCACTTTTCAGCAGGGGGCTGCGGCCTGACACGCTCACCCAGGCCGCGTCACTCAGCAGGTCGTTGGGCGATTCGGACCACAGAAAGGAGGCTACGTCACCCTCAAACTGCGTCGCCCTGCTGGGGCCCCCGGGACCTGACTGCCCTTCCAGTTCCCGCAGGGATGAGGTCAACAGGATTCTGGAGCTGCTCGAGATCTCCTCCATTCCTTCTTGAGTAAGAGCCTGGGAGCAGAGAAATAGGTCCGCCATTTTCATTCATACATCCATTAAAAGTAAAATCATCCATTGAAGTTTTGACAATTCTAAGATGAGGAAAACCGGTTTCATTTTCTGGGTCATGTTAAGCTGAAATGCCTGTCTGGTGCAGCACGTCCAATTGTCTCACAAAGAAGGGTGACGGATCTATGGTCTGTGTTTGGAAGAATACCACTTGCAGCACACCGATTAAAATATCAGGATTTTACTTTATTTGCAGCTCATGTTACATAAGACAACGCACTTAAAAAGAGAATGAAACCAACCTGCAGGCGCTGGAGGAAGAGCTGCTGTAGGAAGTCCTCCCAGAAGGACAGGGGGCGCTCTAAGAGCCGCTGACAAATGACGCTCCAGTGCTGGCTGATGGCGTCACTGGTCAGCAGCTCCCACACAGCATCCCGGATTGCTGCCAGGCCCTTCAGGCTCTTCACGTAGACCAGCAGGCCGCTGATTCCACAGCAGATATCCTCTTTACACCTGCGGCCATCGCGTTACACGAGAGGGTGACCATCTCATTAACTGTATGCCCCCCCCCTCTAAAGACTTCCTTCCCTAAAACTGGACTATTGCTTGCTGGGTCACCTCATGGATTTACAGTAAAAAAAGGTAAACTGTTCAAGCCTGATGTTCACTGGAGAAAACAAAACAATTCCACCCATAGGTTCTTATGACCACAAAGGAAATCGCATAGATCTAGCCAGTTCTTCCTTGTTCCCTGTTTAATGTTATTAAGTTGCCAAAAACCTCCCCCGTGCCCATGTTCTCTCCCTTACGTGTCCATCCACTGCCGCAGCGTGTCTCTGAGATGCTCGGGCTGGATGGGCTGAGCCAGGGTCCGCAGGGTCGGCTGGAAGTCGGTCACAGAGGACGGAAGGTACTTGAACCAGCTGCCTGAGCTCATCTCTCCCTGCAGGACCTTCTTCTCTTTCCCTGCACACCAAGGATGCAAAGCCCAGAAGCAGTTTTCCTACCGTTACCTCATGAGCTTTGCAAAGAAGAAGAGCCCCAAATGCCTCAGAGGCTTACTCAGAATCTCCTCTCTTTACGTTTGCACAGATGTATGAAGAGACAAGGCACAGACCAACTGCATTCTAAATCTCCATGGCTGAAGGTTAAAACAAATGATATTTTGTAATGAACTGCAACGACCTTACCCACTGCAAATTAGTTTATGCGTTTGCATTTATTTTCTAATGCATTCATACAGTCTTTGCAGCACATTACTAGTTAGGCAGCAGCCATATCACCCTGCAGCTCGCAACTGGCGGCTCACTAATGCTAAGCAGGTGTGAGCCTGGTCAGCACAGTACTTTGATGGGAGACCTCCTGGGAAAAGCTAAGGTTGCTACTGGATGTGGTGTTACTGGGGCCAGTAGGGGGCGCTCACCCCGTGGTCTGTGTGGGTCCTAATACCCCAGTATAGTGATGGGGACACTCTACTGTAAAATGGTGCCGTCCATCGGATGAGAAGTAAAACTGAGGTCCCCATTCTCTGTGGTTATTAGAAATCCCAGGGTGTTTCTCGAAAAGAGTAGGCGTGCTACCCTGGTGTCCTGGCCTCTACCAGTCATGGCCTCCTAATAATCCCCGTCTATGAATTGGCTTCATCACTCTGTTCTCCTCCCCAACAATAGCTGATGTGTGGTGAGCATACTGGCGCACTATAGCTGAGTGGAGTGTCCAGAAAAGTGCTATATAAGTGTAAGGAAATATTATGAATTACTATTACTAGTCTCCCAGTGCAGGGGGGGTGGGGGGTGCATACCAGCGGGTGCAGTTCCGGTCACAGTCTCCAGTGTGGCAAACAGCAGGCCGCAGCTCAGGGGTGGCTCCATTGGCTTGCCCTCAGGAGGAGTACAAAACACGGCATAGGCCTGGTACAGTGTAGTGGCCATCAGCTCCACCAGAGAACATACCTGAGCCTTGATACCAGCACCTGGAGGTCAACATTGTTTGTTTAATCAATCAATGCAAGATAAAGGACAATGACAATTGCCTCTTGATGCATACTGAAAACGCAAAGGGGCTCATTCAAGGCAAAGGGATAATGCAATCTAAGCAGCAGGGGGGGGAAAACCCACTTTGTACTTGTTACTTGAACTTGGAAGCCTTGTTCTATATACGCAAGGACACTAACATCCTCAGCACTGAGAAAATTCACACTCTTCCAAATCCTGAGATGTGCACCACTTCTTTTATTTCTGACAGGGATTCAGAGAAGTTGGACAATGTTAACTACAATCACAGCTACCATGAGGGCAGAAACATTGTGGTTTGCTTGAAAGGCAGAGTGAAAAGACAACGGGCTCTCAGGCTCGGGTACGCACCATGCTGGGGCTGGTTGAGCAGTTGCTGGATGGAGGCCTTCCTGGCCAACAGGAAGTCAGCAAGGGCTTGCCGCGGCGAGCTGTCCTCTAGGAGCATGGTGGACACCAGGGCTTCTGCAATGGCCTGGTCTGAAACCACTTGGCCCTTCAGGAGAGATTTACTCTCCAGCAAGATGGTGGACCTGAAAATACACAGACCAGTCGCAAAATAGTGGACATAAAAAAATGACAGTCAGCTTCTGAGCCCTGATTTCCACCCGTTACGCGCAAAGGCCAAAAAATCGTTATGAAGGTATCCTTAATTTCTACTTCAAATTAATTTCTTTACATAAGCTATTCCATAAAGTAAAACAACTGAATCAAACACTCAAAGATTCCACTAGGTGGCTAAATGCCCAGAGAAGTTTTGGCACATTATGTTCACTGTGTGCTGAAGCCAAAGTTATTTTTAATACCTGCCATACTATCAATATTTTCAGTAAAGAACAATATTTACTGTATTAAACTGAAACAGAAAACAAACAAGGGGCAAATAATAATACTACACTTGATTTCATATAGCGACTTCAAAAAATAACTTCTCAAAGCGCTTTACGGCAAGAAAAAAGATTTAGAAAGAAAAGAGGTAACAAAATGAACACATTAAAAACAAAGAGCATATAACACTGCAAGGTGGAACTGACACCTTTTTCCCAGTCAGACATTGGTGAGAAGACTGCACCCTGTAGGGAACGGAGCGGAGCGGAGCAACGAGCAGGGCACACTGGTGCCCGATGGTGTCTCTAGCTGGCAGAGGGGGCAGTGCTTACCTGAAGTGGCCAGCAGCAGCCACCTGGCGCACCAGGATGGGAAAGCGGGCCAGCACTGGGCTGTAGTTCGGCCCTCCGCCCCCCAGCTGCAGCAGGCTGTGCAGGTGGCAGCAGAGCAGGTACAGCCGGGTGGCGTGGAGGTACTGGGAAGACTCCATCGCACTCCAGATCCGCTCTGGGATTTCCAGCAGCAGCTTGATCTGGGCAGCCATGCTGTAAAACTTCTCCTGAGACTGGCGCTGGCTCTGCAGCACAGGAGACAGAGGTACAGACGGCCATCTATCAAATACTGTAACGTTGCCAGGGATAGAGATAACAGATCACGAGTGTTCCTCTCCTGTATAAGAGCTTTTATGGATCATTCTGAAAAAACGATATTTCTCTTAATGGCTTTCCTTATGGCAAAAATGTTTCATATAGCTTTGCTTTTGCTATAGTACTAACTGTATTTATAGCTTTTTAAAATATAATAGAGATTTTTCTGCTAACACAAAAAGATCTCCATACCCCTTTTTTGGAGGCACTTTACACAGAGGGCTGTAGGAGTATGGGGAAAAGTATCCAGCCATGCTGTTGAAGCCGATACCATGGCTTCTTAAAGAATCCCCTTAAATGAAAAGCTAGATGAGGTCCTCAGATCAATAAGCCACAGATGATTAAATAGACTACACGGACCAAACAGCATCCTTATTGTTTGCAACTGATTTCATGTTCCTAATTGAATCAATGTTCACATTCCTTCAACAGGAACTTTGTTTTTTCTTTAGATGAAAAGACAGCAGGCTATTTCAGGCCACCTTCATTTGACTTCTCCAAGACATACTGTAGCATTTCAGGTGGGTAGCTGCGTCAGCATGCATAGGCTGCAAAAGAACAAGTAATAGGTTTATTCCATGCTGAAAAAAAGAAGAAAGAGAACACAACGTTTCGGCCGTGGGGCCTTCTTCAGGTGTGAGAGAGACAGGGCAGTAGGCAAAGGTAAAGTAGCGGGATAACAAGAAAGAATTACTTGTTCCTTTGCATACTGTAGCATTTCCAAGGTATTTATCTTCTTGAATTACATCTACACATAGTTAAGGGAATAGAATCCCATTTCTGACTTTAGTGGCTTTAGCTGTGATTAAGGTAACTAAATAAATTACTAATAAGGATTGTGAGTAAGTGTGCCAGGCTAGCTTCCCTGTGACACTGAAAGGCTAAATATTACCCAAATGTATCATTAGAAATATTGAACATATGAACGCCAGACTTAATCTGATCCAGCAGCGACACTTAGCGAAATATTTGCAAATTACATGTATTCCAAACACAAATGTACTTCTGCCCAACGTTATAGTCAGTTAAATAATTAGTGCGTGTCAAAAGATCAAGTCAGTGTTGATACAGGTTGTATTTTTTGCTGCAGCTGGAATGTTAGATTGTCAATGACAAATTTGAACCTCATAACTACGATCTCCAGCCGCTCCAATAGAAAACAACAGAGATCTCACATTTTTTAAAACATCATCCTTTGCGACTACCGATTTGACAACATCTGCTGCCAAATAAATCTGGTGTCGTTTTCAGTGCTGTTAAACGACAGACGATCTCCTGTTGTAACGTGTGTGTGCAATACCGTGGATTTATCGGTCACAACAAAAGGCAGGTGGCATGTGCACTAGCTGTCCATACAGTAATATTCATCGGACAACAGTAGAGCTGCAAAGTCGCCTTTTCGGAAAGCAGTCGAAAACTGCAAACCCATCAAAAGCAACCGTTTTGTAAGGCAGCATTGTAAACGATAGGACACTTCGATCAGTGGCATTTTTAAAATACCCGACGACGGCCACGTCACTTACTTCCAACCTGCTGACAGGCAGAGACGGATTTTTTCCTTGTTTGAGTTGGTGACAGTAGCGATACATGTCCTGAATCGACTGCACGACGCTCTCCGAGCACTGCCGCATCTCGCCTATCGTGTCCGCGGCCTCGATCAAGTCCCGGTAGCGCTCCCCGACCATCTGCCGCAACTCTTCTTTCTTCTGCTCGATCTCGCCCCGCACCCTGCGCTCTATACCTCGAATCTCATCGGCACTGTAACGCTCGAACAGGGCAGTCGGGTCTCCGATTTCCGAGATCCGGAGCGAATGAGCTGGCACAGCCGCCATTGCTGGAATAACAACCCGACAACCCGGAAGGTCCGACCTCAGAACAGGATTTTGGATGCATAAAGCAGGCAGTCAGACCTTCATCACGTGACAGGGGTAAAGACTTTGTATATCGTTCATAATCCACTAGTTGGAGCCCAAATGTAAGGATTCGGATTTGCAGTAGGTATGGGTGCATTTAACAATGTTAAATGTATGATCATTTACGAGACCACTAAGCGATGCAAAATTTAAGTTTTAAAACGCTGCATCAGACTGTATAGATTTTGGGTGTTTTTTTCTGATTCTTTTGAATGATTCCAAAACATCTGTTTACTTGACATTGCGAAACGGGAGTTTAAAGGAAGTCTAAGACATTATCTTGATTCGTTAAAAATCAAGATCAAGGAAAACAGTTTGTTTTCGCACGAAGCCCTCCCACGCTGAAAGTATGAAATTTGTTCGAGGAAGCGAGAAATTTCAGTCTTCCTAGTCACTGAGGATCAAATTAAATTAAAATAATTTATGAACCGTGACCAAAAATCATATTAATTTGAGATAATGAAACACTTACTGAAGGAATTTTCTAGTTATAATGACATATGCATTTCGTCCAGGCCTGTAATTATGCGGGTCCTATCCCTTGAGATAATCATTCTGAATTAACTCCACTTCGCCATGAAATGATCTGCCCTTTTCAAATGATGACACATTCATTAGAAGCAGACTTATCTAATCGATGCATGCAGTTAATAGACCTTGTAATTGTCACGCATTCAATGGTTTCTAAAATTACTGGGGAAACTACCTGCTTTGATGTGCCCTTGGATCTGTGCATCAGTATTTCCTTCCCAAAAATGTTGAGTGTGTTAAAGATAATTATACGAATAACCACACAAATCACTTGCATCTGTACAGCAGTTTCTTTTTATCCAGATGGATCCCAAAGTGCTTTATATAGAAGAGGGGACCTACTTTCTCAATCATCAGTACAGCACACCCATGGCAACCAATCTGTTGTAACAGTTTATAACAGTTTTTAGTTCTTCACGAGACAGTAGCATTTTTTACAATGCTGTAAGTTTGTTAATACGTCAGAACACAAAATATCAGGCCTAATATCTTGGTATCAAAATAAATTCATTGATGGTATAGAAAAATGTAACAAATTTTGAATTAACACCAAATCGTTAACTCTGTGAAAGCACTATAGATCGCCATGTTGTTGCAAACCTTGGTCTTGCCACATGTGAGAGCAGGAGTCCCCACGAATTGTGACGTGATGCTGCCCTTCCTGCTCGCTAGTCACTGTAATGACTAATGTAAAGGGATGTGCGAGCAAATAAAGTACAGGTTGTGCAGCAGATATATTACCGGGATCTGCATACATAGTTAACATGTAAGTTCCTTTTATCGGCAAAACCGTCTTGAAGTAAAGAACAATATTTCTGTTGGATTAAGAGAGATGTCATCACAAGTCTGCTTCTTTACAATGTCACAGGGCCGCTTCACCTCATCGGAGGTTTTGTTGCCTTGTTCTGTATCGCAGAACATGGCGGTGTGTATATGGGGACATTTTGTCAATTTGGTGATATAAATTGGAAGTTTTACAAGTTACTATTATCATTTTACATTTACCGTGGTTTGAAACACACTCATCAATGCTGAGCCCAGAATATAAAATTAGCTCTGCAGTTTCCCTCTAAGAGGTGAATTAAAAGGGGAATTTAGATTGGCTAGTCTCAAGGGGGATTTAGCCAGGACACAGGTGCCAGCACTCCAGCTACATTTAAATTAATTAATGTAAATTATCATGTAAGTCTAGCTTTCTAAAACATGAGAAAAAGCAAATAATATGGATCTAATTGCGAAGTCTTGTTTGTTTTTGCTAAGAAAACATCTGGGCTAAAATAAATAGAAGTTGAGTATTGCCTTATCTTGAGTGAAACTACAATCTGGGAAAATCATTACGTAAACCTACAGATGCCACAAGATGTGATTTTGGAATGAAATATTTATACATCATATACATCTTTCAGAATTCTGGATGCATAACGTTCTTTGTTTTTGCTAATTGAACTGTTTGCATTTGTTCAATAGGTGGCACTAGAAATTCAATAATAGGAGTTTAAATAAATAATGGGCTACAAACATCCCTGAGCATTGCACTTGGCTTGGTATCTTGCTGGAGTAGTCCTGGAAACCTTCCAGAGCAGAATAATGGATAGCACAAGGGACTACCTCTGCTCTTTTGACTTGCACATTTCCATCAAAGCATTAATGCATCGATGAAAGCCTGTCTTAAGTTTATTCAGGGATAAAAAATAACAGGTGTATCAGAAAAAGAGACTGAGCTGAGCAAAATATGCAAACATAAAAAACCCAATGAGCAGCAAGAGTGCCTCGACCCTGAGATACTGTCTGTCCACAGTTAAAGGGGAGCATAATAGCTGTTTAATATTTACATCGTACAGGTAAGCAGAAAACAATATCAGCCTGTGAGCATGACAAGGACTGTGAAGCAGGCAAACCTCAAATAAGTATGTTTTAATATTGCGATAAAGCAAACATCCAGACGCAGAACAGTTCTGGATGGTATTACAAATAATAAAAGAAACAGCAGCCACTTGGATTGCTGTTTGCTTGAGAATAGTATTGCTTACTAACAGTCTGGTATAAAATGAAGTTTTTCAGGGAAGAAAAGAGTAGCCAGACTCCAGAGCCTGTGCCTTGTGTAGTCTCTGAACATACTATATTAATTATGAGTCTGTAGTTATGATTCCAGCCTTAAGATCTCAAATATACAATTTTTTTCAGCTGTGCTTAACCTTGGTACTGGAAGTGCTGTAGCTTACCTCGTGATTTTTAGATTTGCTAGCTTGGGCAAATATCAGAAGTCCTTTCTGATAAATGTTGAACAAAGTCCTTTCTGATAAATGTAAAACTCCACAGGAAAAAGACACTCACAAACTGTAATATGCAGTGCCTTTTTATTTCCAACTAATAACAATCGTAATCATTTCACATATTTACAAAAGCAAAAACATTTGGCAGGAGCACATATCGGAGACAAGCAGAATTACAGTGTGTAAGTTCTTTTCACTGTACAGAAGCGCAGTTCAGTGTGTGATGAGCATTTGGCAGGAGTCAGTCAGGGGCTGAATGAGTCAGGGGCACAGAATGAACTACACAAGTTGTCCTTTCCCTGGAGCCTCTGCAGTGTGTCTCGGGCAGTGTGATTACAATTACAATTGTATTTTGTGAAATCAGAAAAAAATTGCTTTCTCCCTCATGTATGTTTTTGGCTATGTTAAATGCTCAGGCACTAATCTATATTTTCTTATTTCACTTCTGTCTGGTTGCACAATGTGAGTCTTACAGCTCTTATACATCTAATTGCTCATTGTTTTCATTTTCATTCATTGTTTCAATGTTCCCTTGTAAATGAGGCCAAAGTCTCAATAGTTTAAACCCTTAGCTTAATAAAACAAAATACAGCAATATTTTTTGTTTTAAAATCTTTCTCTATATATTGTACATATGTATTTAAAGTTTCTTAGATGAGTGGCGGGGTAATTTTCCATTTTATTTAAGCACGGTATGTCATATTTGAGCATTTACAGGGGTCCAAAGCTAGTCTTATGATCAAGTTAAACAATCTGGGAGGCTTGCATACCTCAATAACATAAGATTTCATTGGATATCTGCATGAAATGTGAACAAGCCAATAAAAACACATAAACATCTAATACTCCCATTGTCTTACAGACTTTAGATGGGATCAACAGCACTGTCTGCACAAATCAAGGTTGTTAATACAGTATACATACAGTATACAGTATGACATATGCTGTATGATTTTCTTGTATAATCTTTAATACATCAAAAATCATGCGGCATATTATATTACTATATATCGAGTTCTGTGCTCCACAATATAGTATGAATGAAGTATCTAATAAGCTAGGTAGTCTCCTGTAGAATGTAGTTACCACCTTTCCTACATCCTTTAGAGCGTGGAATGGAAAATAGAAGAGGGAGAAATAAAGTAATCTTTTATTTTATTTCCCATATATATAGCATATCAATTTTGGGTTGACCGAAAAAAAAGTTATTATTTTAAACACTGAAACACAACATTTTTAAATATTTTCTGCTATAACATTTGGCCCGTTAAAAACGGACAGCTAAAAATGACAATTATTCCAACAGTTTCAAAAGAAAGTTTATATAAGAAAAGTGGTATTTTACAAAATATTGCAGAGTGCTACAGGGAATCGGGTACTTCTGATGTGTTGCTGGAAATAAAAACAGATTCTGAAAAAGAATTTTGATTATGATCAGGAAAATTTGAAAATTCATTTGTGGATCTCGATACCCTGTATGTGATGTGCAAAATAAAGAGAAGTCTTTTAAAATCAAAATCCATAGAGATACTATGATAAACCTAGGGCATGTTGCTTACCGTCAGCTGTCAGAATAACAGATTTGTCCTTATCTAAATCTAAAATGTATGAGTTCCGCTCCACAAGGGCTTAAACCAATATTAGCTTTCCCCAAAGGCTTTCTATCCTAATCCAGCTGACATCCTGTCTGTAAATTGTGTGATTCCTTTAAGTGTGGTGCATTAAACCATGAAAGAATAATAAAAACAGAGATGAAAGGAGAGAAGTAAACATGTCCTGTCTGGTTAGATCACAGACCTGGCCAAGTTCTGAAATGAAGTCAACACAAGTAATAGGTTCTGTATTATAAATGTTCCATACATATGCATAAAGTGCTCATTTCCCACTCCACTGTTCTGATGTATGCCATTTGCACACTAATAATGAAGCTTTGAGAGATTTGAACAAAACCAAGATATTTTCACATTCTGAATCTTTGCTCTGCTTTGATGCTAAAAGCCTGTACATAATCGCGGACAAATCTTTGTTCTCTTGTGTGTGAATGCATTTTCAGCATCAAAATACACAATGAAATGTTTACAATATGAGTGCAATTTACTTTTTGGTTCACTCATAGATCCTGTGAAAATCCTAATAATCTGGTGCTTTTATGTTGATGTTTTTGTTGGTCCCGTAGTTTCTACTGAGAAGGAAAATCTTCAGTCCAGAACCAAGGCAATGCCGTTTATATACTTAAGGACTGAGAGTCCAAGTATAATGAAAATTAAAAATGATAAGTACAGATGGGGTCAACCCAGGGGACTAGTTCATACTTACTAGTAACACCTAGTCAGGAGGAGAATTCATTTAGGATTAGGAATGGAAAACACTTCATTACACAAACAACTGCGGGTATCCAGGCCCAATCCTTGGCCCTTTTTTTAATTGCCACAGTCCTCTGGCTTTTAAAACTAGTTTTTGTTCCTATGGTGATGGAGGGAAATATAAATAAATAGAATTGCCAGCCCTGCAATGATTTTTTTGCAATCTTGGAGCCAAATGGTAAATATTAAAGTCAATGTTTTTCCTTGAGGCTCAGTTTTTATATAAACTTATCACTCTATTAATTATTTTAGAAAAAGTATCTATATAAATATATGTAGATGTAAAATACATCTGGATCTCGATGGAACATTCCTGGTGGTATTTTGATCAGAGAGAAGCAGGACAGTCTTCCTGGAGGATGAGGAGGAGAGGAGGAAGGAGGACCCTGGGCGAGATGGGAGAAGGACAGAGAGAAGAATAAGGCCTCTGGGTAAGAGGAAGGAGGAGATCGGCAGAGACTGGATTCTGTACTGGACTTTAAACAATGAATGCTTCTGTTTGAGAGTTGGAAGCAGAGCTGCTGTTTGACCTGATAAGGAGATAAAGAAGAAATCTAATAAGAGTACTAAAGAGGGGTTAGGCTGTTTTTGCAACATAAAAAATGTTCCTGTTCAGTTCACTTCTGTGTCCAACTGCTTTGTATACTTATATCCTACTTGTTTACATGGCACAGGTATTCTGTTCCTCTGGGATATATAAATATATATAGACTGGTACAGTATGTAGAATTCTCCCATGACATGAATGTTAATAGTAGTAAAAAGTGTTAGTTTGTTTTTATATTAAAAAAAGAGAAATATTGCAGCATTTCAGTCAGCTGCACTCACTGGCATGTAGCACTCTGCTGTCTCCAACTCAGCTTCATTACAAATGATTTCTTAATAAGTTTCTATTAAAATATATTCTTTGAGCTTAACTAAAGTGAAGAAGCACTTGCAGTGTGCGATGATTTTTAGAAGGATTTTAGGATTTACAATTAGGTTTTTCCAGGCAATGCACTTTTTTAAAAAAAAAGGCAGATTAACAAGCAATTTCAAAAAGATTAAATAAACAATAAATACAAACAACATATACATTAAAGCAGATATTGAACAGCAAGCTTCGAGACAGAACATGGAGCTCAATGCATTTAAATGCAATGCATTATCATTAATGTTTTCAATTACTAGAGATGGAAAGAGCATATTGTGTAAAGTCTTATGTTGCTTGCAACAATCAAATAATTTAAGCATGTTTTCACAATTAGAGGTAAAGAATTTTACACCAACCCAAGAGCAGGATGTAGCCGGAGAAACAGAATAATGATGAATGCAGGAAAACAGGTCATACTCTCAAGTCTATTATGATAATTTCCAGACACAAAAACACAATAATTGTGTAAACAATAGGCAACAATGCGGAAGGGGGGGAATGGAGCAAAACAAAAAAGTGATGATTCTGGATTTCCTTGAGGGAGGAGTACCAGACAATAAAAGGCACAATTTACAAGTTGTAGGTCCCTGCCATTTATCAAAGTTCGGCAGAATAGTTGACAAATAGTTGTTAAGTAGGAACGCTGCACTCAAGAGCACATGTTCTAGCCCTTCACAAATATTAGAGGGATTGGGAGGAGAAAGAGAACTGAACTTGCAAAGTGTTTTTACTGAGTGAACTAGATCTCTACTAGAACAACCTATGCTAACATAACTATGGAAGTCCTGTTCTTCAACATTATTTCTCCTTTCTGTTGTTTTTTGAGGAGACCATCTCAGGGACATGAGAACACAACAGTACATTTTGGGCTGGAACATTCTTTTATACCTTTAGTACACAAGCTTGTACAAAAACATCTTTCCACATTGCCAGCCTCTCCACACCCAGAAAGATGGCCTAAAACTTCCAGCTTCCCATAAAAAGTCAAAAGCTAGACAAAGATGTAAATATACTGTACATCATAGAGTGAATCACAATCGGCACTGTCTTTCTGTTGGTTTCTTTTCCTGTCCACACTTTCAGTTTCTTCTGGTTTAAACTCATCTTTTAACAGAAAATCAGTAAGATATTAACCAAATTCTACTTATCATACAAGTGCTTTATATACATGGAGTATTTTACACTTGTCACCTCAGGACAGACTACATTTTTAGGACTAGATTTTAAAAGAGAATGTTCACCCACAGCGAGGAGATAGAGGTTTGTGGTTACATCTTTTTAGAAATGTAGCCATATGTATAATACCAATAGCAACAATCCATCTATTTTCAATCTGCTGTGGAGAGGTCACCAGCGAATAGCAATAATATCAAAGGAAATAAAGTGGCCTACTTGTATAGTATCAATAGCATTTAAGCCCTGTGGCATCATTTATTCCTTTTTATCAAAGTACATTTTTTGTTGACTTTGTGCTTGATAAATTCTTTGCACATTTTGATCCTCTATTCCAGACTGATTCTCTCTCGGAGGCCCTTTATTTTGATGTTTAAAAATCACATCCATTAGCATTATTATAATAATACTTTGCAAGTTCCTCAGTATTCTGAGAGACAGAATAATCACTATTTTTCTACAGAGTTAAAGGATTAAAAGCTAACAGTTGACAGTATAAGTTACAATCAAGTTTTCCACGTATGCTTTTTAATTTAAATAAGCATTTTAAAGTTGTGTTTATAAGCATAGTGTACATGTAAAATAACAAAAAGGCTGTTTTATAATAATGGATACAGTGTAACTTATCACTCCACATTAATCCCAAACATTGCTCTATGAATTGCTCGGGATGGATCAATATATTGACAAACATCAGAAAACTATGCACAAAAAAACAAAACTTTTGTGTTTAAAAAAGAATGCTATTGCTTTGCTTTTAGATACATGATCATGATTAAATAACATCTATACAGCTTTAACAGGAGAATTGCAGTTTTTACTGTTGTGTGTAATTACTAGGGATTTAATTTTCCCAGATGTTAATTGTTATTAATGGCAAATTAGAGCAGCCCTAACTGAGAATGGAATTTTAATCTAAACGTTATTCCACATTGCAGTACTGGTTGTATAGTCTGGTTCAAGAATTTAATCCAGATAGCAGGTGAGCTCATTTGTACATTGCCAAAAGGCTTGGATCACCTGGCAAAATTAATCAGCTGCTACATGTAACCATAGAACAGCACCAGGACACGCACATTGAATTGCTAATACTTGAAATGCGTCAATGTTATATTTAATAATTCCAGATGGTCACTGCAGTCTAACACAGGCTGGAGGTAGCGTCTCCTGCCCAGGATAAAAATGTGGATTTCCACAACATGAGCAACTAACTTTGGTAATGAAGTAAGGTGCACCTGAAAAAGAGCATTTTCTACTACAAAACAAGATGACAGCACATTCTAATGTCTTGTGAAAAAAGTGTCAGATAACAGACCAAGTACAGCCCTACTGCAGTAACAGAACACAAATGGTTGTCAAAAGGTAATACCCTTTCTAGGTTTCATCAAATGCTTTTAACCTGAATTACACGCCTCAGCAGTATGAGTAACAGTGGCAGATTAAACCAGAACAATGCACCATAACACAGACCCACAGGCAAAGTAAAATGCTGCACCCTTCAGATGTCCATGACACTAACAGTAGAAATTAGAGCCACTTCATGGATACAGTAGTGTTTCTTATTGTTGGAATAAGTGTTGGAAATCTCTTCTGCTGTGATAGTGCTACTGTATTCTTTAAAATAGAAGAAATATTTAAAAATATATTTTTGTCTTCCACAGAGGGGCCTGAGATAAAAACCCAAAATAATGAATATCTCTATAAATGAATTTGCAGTACTGAGAACATTTTTTCTATTAAATTGACATTCTTTTCTTAAGATACCTCTATAATGCTTAAATATTTCTGAACGTTAGAAAGACTAAACTTCCAAAATTGCTATTACTGCTTTACATTCAGTGAAAGAAGTTTTCATTGTGCAGTCCGTGATTTCTGAATGATCAAGACTCACCTCTCCGTATAAACAGTAAAAAGCAGTACGGGTGAATAAATTATTAATCTTTCTTTCTAAATAAGTTAAAATGTCTGTGTTGAAACCCATAACCTCCTACTGTCCTTGGGAAAAAGTATTACACAACCACAGGGTACAGGACCATTCACATCGGACACAGCTTATTCGGTGTGCACTGTTGCCTGGTGCATCAGACACAAAGGCTTCAAAGTGTCCCAGAGTACCACTGTGTGCAGTAAGTGTACAGCAAGTCTTCCATCACTAAAGTTCTGACACTTAATCAACCATTTCCATACTGGTGGTGGGAGGGGGGGAAACATATTTTAAACTTAGCAATCCTCCATTCACTCAGATGCTGGTCTGCAGGTCTCCATTTAGCAGTGTGCTTTGAGTGTCCGTGGCATCATTCATCATCCGGGTCTTGTCCTGCCGACTGTCGCTCCTGTCTATATCATCCAGGCCTCCCACCTTCTTAAGACACAGGACATTCTGAAAGCTCTTCTTGAAGTTCTCAGACAAGAAGGCATAGAGGATGGGGTTTGCACAGCTGTTGGCATAGCCCAGGACCACCACAAAATCGAAGGTGGTCTTAAGCATGGGTGTGGTGTTAATGGTGCCGGTCACAGAGGTGACATTGAAGACGTAGAATGGTAGCCAGCAAAACACAAAAACAGCCACCACAATGGAGACCATCCTTGTGACCTTCCTCTCTGACTTCTTCCTCTTTGACGATCCCACCCGGATTCCCGAGGACTTCACCTTGATGATAATGAGCAGGTAGCAGAGGCAGATGACCATCAGGGGCAGAAAGAACCCAAGGAAGAAGGTGTAGAACATGAAGCCTGTGTAATAGGCCTCTGGCGGATTGGGCCAAATTATGGTGCAGCTGCTTGTGTTGTTCTTTGTCAGCAAGCCACTGTAGATAATAATAGGCAGATTGACAAGCAGAGAGATCCCCCAGACTGCCAAGTTGATCATCTTGGCCATGCGGGGCTTCCTCCACTTGGTGGACTTGATGGGATGAACCACGGCCAGGTACCTGTCGATGCTCATCACTGTCAGGCAGAAGATACTGGTGAACTGATTTAGTCCATCCACTGTCATCACTATGCGGCAGAGGACTTGGCCAAAGGGCCAGTGGACAAGTGCGAGCTGTATGGCAAAGAAGGGCAACCCCAGCATGAAGAGCTCATCCGCGATGGCCAAGTTGAGGATATAGATGTTGGTGACGGTCTTCATCTTGGCATAGCGTAGGATGACGTAGATGACCAAGGTGTTTCCGCAAAGCCCCACTGCACACACCACAAAATACATGAACGTGATGACCATGGTGGTTGTCTTGTCGAAGTTGTGGTCTGGAAAGATTTCAGTCTTGCCTCCTGTGTTGTTCGTAGACTCATTTCCCATGATTAAGCCATCATACATCCAGGGGTCTGTTAGGTTTGGGAATGCAGAGAAAGTCTCAGGATCCATTTTGCCTATTTCCTTCAGTTGTTTATATACTTCATGTATGACATTGGCCTAGGAATTAGGTAAGAAACAAGATCGTTAATACAATATGACATAAAGTTGGTTAAGTAAATATCCAGAATCTGACATATTTTCACTTTGCTTTAGCAAACTGATATACCAGTGGACATTCGTAAGCATGTATGCCTTCTGATGCTTTTTAGACTTTTATAACCAAATTAAGATGCATTCTCTTACTCGCTATATATATGGGAAGGTAACTGTAAGAAGATTAGGAATTATGAAAACCTTAACTGGGCTGGTAAACCACAAGGTTTAACCCTAAGGCCCTATCACTTTATGAGAAGACTGATAAGTTGCCTGATCACTCAACAGTCTTTAATGCTGGTGTAAAACAATTAAGTCAATAAACGACTTCCATAAAAGCTACAGGTTATAAGACCAAGTGGAATATATATGGAAAGGCTGATATAATGTAAATATTTCAAGGTAAAGTGTGGTACTGATTTCCCTGCAGAAGGTCTTTATATCATGTGGCAAACCCTAATGTGTTGATATTCTCTATAGTTGTACTCAATTTTGGTCACTACTCTACCAAAATGATGCTGCTAATCTGGAAAGACTTTAAAAAATGTGATGTATGGATAGATCAAAGAAAACCTATAAGTTTTGCATGAGTAAGTTATTTCATTCAAGTGCTCTAGATATTAAAAGTTATTGACAAAAGCCTAATCTGCACACGACTAAAATCAATTTATTAACAGTGGGTTTCTGAATTTTTACTAATATTGGTGCAATTAAGGGTTGAGGAAATTGCTCTTTTTCATTTTATTCCAAACTGGTTTTTCAGAGCTCTGACATGGTGTATCTTTTTAATTGACTGTGTTTCTGTTGGTTAGATTTGATACAAACATTTCCAGTATCTTTTCCTTCTATTTAGAATTTTAATGTTAATGTGCTTTTTGATTTTATTTTGTCTTGCTCGTGTAGGGGAAAATAATATTTACATCTGTCTAGTAGTTGTTAACAGATTATTTCTGCCAAGCACAACTTGTGTGGAGTTTATATGTTATACCTGTGTTTGTATGGATTTTCAGGTGCAAAATGCAAATGACATGCAGGTTAGGTTAGACTGGCTACTCTAAATTCTCCTTCTGAGTTTTGTCCCCTTGGGAAAGGTGTCTAAGGATCCCACCTTGCATCTCTCTCATGAATGAGCCCATAGAACCAACCGGGTATTGATTTCCTATAGTTCCTATATTTCCATGCATCTGTTTCCAGATCAAACACTTCTTACTAGTTCCTTTTCTTTGTCCACTTCAAAGCATTTTTGTTCAGTGAACCTATTATGTAAAACCTATATTAAACAGTGTAATACAGGGGCACAGGTACAGTATATAAAATATTATATTAATCAGTGAGGATTAACACAGAGGATTAAACACTCTCTTTTCAACTTAATTATGGTTTCATCAATATTAACCAGCATACAACCTTTATAGAATAATCTGATGTCAATTTTTTATGATGTTATTTCCCAGTTCTGTTTTGTAGCAGTGGGATTTATACCGTGACATTTTTATTTTCTTCTTGATGTTAACAGTCTACAAGTGGTACTGTACATATCAAAATCTGCACCATAATCACAGCCTTTAACTATCTATGAATTATGTAGAAACTAAGAACAAAGGCTATACCAGAAGAATTCAAACACAGATACTTTTATTGTTTTCTTGATTACCCTTAATTAAAAAAAATACTTAATGCTAAATACTTTAGATTTTAAATAAATGGCAGTTTATCTGCAGAGATAAGCAGCGGAATCAGCATATCAGAGGAGTATGACCAACACTTAAAGATTCTAATCACGTATGGCAAAATAGATTTATTTTAGGATGATGCTTACAGAAGAATAAAAAATGATCAACATGATTTTACTGCAATTTCAGTGCTGAATGTTTAATAGAAAACAAATTGGTAGTGAATAGAGTACTGTATAATGGAACTGCTGATTCTCAAATCACATACAAGTGAAACTCAATGAATTGCTTTCTTTATGACATTGCATAAATAAGATGAAGAGAGGGTCTTCTTTATATATACTTATGTCTGTATATCAGCAGGCAATGTTAATTATATTATTAATATTAGTAGTACAAGAGTGAATACTTCAATATTTAAAATTAAACAATGTAATAGATTATTCTGGTTGTGTGGATATTTCTTAGCATTGTTTTGATAAAGGACTGGTTTCATGAGTGTACAAAGAAACTTATTCCAATTAGTAGCAGTTATCATTAAGTAATTATACAATGAATAAGGTAAAGGCAACAGTATGAACTGGGAGTCTCTAATTGATATGCCTGGTTTAGCTCAGGCAACCTTGCAAGTGAAAACTACAGGCATCTGTCAGTGGTATGGCAGCTCTCTTAAGCTATAGTAAATGAGGGATATAGAAGGAAATGGTATACTAGCTCATGATTTTATCATTGTAGAAATAGAAAATGATTCTCAGATTAGAGAAAACATACCATTAGTGCGCTGCAGTATTTCTTTTGCATAGAGTACACAGTTGTAGAGATCTGGAAAATAACTGCTGCAGGCTAAATTTGAGGGCTTTTCTGATGTATGTTCGAGGTAGTGATCTGCACTGATTGCTTTTTTTTAAATGTGTGCCATGGGATCTATAAATCTCCTGGGAGAAGACAAGACTATTTGCATTCATTCTCCACTCCCACTGACAAGCATAATTTAGAGAATTGACTTAAGATCTGCTTAACATAACGTTTTTTATTTGAGAATTTCAGGACAATACCGTATATATATATCAAGTCAAGGTATTACTTATTCTAATTAAAGGCAAACATAGCTTAGTAAAAATCTTCCTGTACGTACTGTATTCTCGTTAAACCATCCTTTTCATGCAAATATATGCACTTTCAAAAATATTTCAAAAGTTTACCAGAAAAGAAAGAATATTATATAGTATAATGAACACAGTATGAGTTAGATTGTAATAAATTACACTTAAGAGATACAGAACAAAAATTATGGTTTAAGAGAATACAAGACATATGGAACTTGGAACCCTCAAAGTGGCTTATTCTGAAGTAAGCAATTGTATTAGAAACATAGTACAGAACCTTCTGGTGCGTAATGATGACTCAGGGTCTTACTAACATAAAAACGTCTGCCCATTTGTAGCCTATTATCTAGATATGACTGCACTATGTTCAATTTATGCTCCAGTAACACCAAAAACAGAACCTAATGCACTATTTGATTGATGTAATACCAAAACGTTCAAGAAATGGTGGAAAAAAAACCTACCCAAATAGTATCAGTTTTTGTACCAGAAATATCCATGATTTTTAAGAGATTAGAAAGCGGTTTGTAATAATTTAAGTGCAGTATAAAAGTAAAGACGATTACTATCAGTAAACCAGGAAAAGAGTGACCAGACTTAGAAACAGTGGTCTATGAAATCGACCGTCTAAACCGCATCTTCAGCGACTGATAATTTTCAAGTCCAGACAATTGCATTCAAGTCCTTGGTAGTATGATCCAAAAAAGTCCAGACTTAATCAAACCAGTGCATTGTAACTCTTTGTGAGGTTGTGAGGTTGTATTATTATTGTTTTTCATCCGTTAGATAGAATCTTAAATATATTTCAGAACAATAAGATGACGCACGAAATTCATTTTCAAGATTATTTTATCAGCCTTTGAAAAATAAAACTGTCATGCATTTCTAACCAGAAAATTTCACACAGAGCGCGCAAAAAAACTAAGAGTAAAGTATATAGTCTAACCCCATGTGTCATAACCTATTGAATCATTAATGAACAGGTTTTACTTTTACATTTAATTGCATCTTATACAACGAAGATGTCGTGCAATGAAATAACATGGACACTTAAAAGCGAAAAACCTTCTTAAATTCTCACTTGTACATTCCATTCTTAAAACCTTACCTGAGAATGGTATATAAATGTATTCTCTGTTGCGATTCATTTCAAAGCATTATGTCAAGCCAAGCCATTGCAGTGAACTACGGTACAATACTAAAACTGTCAGTAAAATGAAGTAGTCTTGGTTCAGTTATAACTGAAATAAAATTCAAAAGATTCTTTTGTCCACGAACGTAGTAGTATGACATCTCAACTAAATAGCACTTCGAAATTAGTTATGTGCGCTCCTACAGTAAGTGAACATATTGCGGAGGCTGAGGAAAATAAAGGAAAGAATTGAGCAAAGCCTGCATTTGAAGGTATGTTAATTTCACCATAGCAACAGAAAAAAAATCGTTCAGTACATGCTGACAAGTGTTAAAGTGAGAAGTTACAGCCACAATAAAAGTGCTTTATTCAACTTCTTACCTTTAGTTAAAAGGATGCAAAACCCTCTTGCCACATGGAATCCATTCTAGTGAGGAAAAAATATACATTGAACATTTTTTGGTTGGTTAACAGTTATGGAAAAGCCAAAAAATCCGAAGAATGCCAGCATTCTGCCTTCAAATCCCTAAGGTTCTATGTATTCTACTTTATCATACACCTGTGCGCTAAAAGCTCGTATTATAACACTAAAGAAGGATTTCTTCGAAGTGGTACGCTATTGCCAAGAAAAAAAGTAACAAGTGCTCTTCCCTGAAAAAAATGTCAAAGTCACTATTTGTTTCCGAACATATCTTGCCGGTCTAAATGAATATAACCAGATAGCCGTTAAAAGCTCGGAGCCAAAAGAGACTCGTCGTTCTGCACCGAAGCCGCCTGTACCCAAAGCCTTTTTGATCTGAAGACGTTCCTTCTATGCTGCCGTGTGAAGAAGGGGAGCGATAGCGCGCTCATCTCATTTTACTACCTGATGCCATCAGGAGAGTGCACTGGGAAACAGCTGTGGGCTGCTTCTGCGGTACAGTAGGTTCCAGCTTGAAACGCAGATGGAGCTACCGGCACGATGTCCCTAGCCTCATCTGTTTCCAGAGCACCAGAGCCTTCACAGTTCGTCTTGACGTCAGGTTTTCGGGGGACGCTCGATCACCTGCTGCAGAAGCAAATACATTTTATAGGTCTTTTGGGGGTGGGGTGCACACAGTTGTCCAAACGCTGCGGCTTAATTCCTTTTCAGCTCCCCCCCCCAAAAAAAAACATTTATTTGTAAATATCAGTTATTTATTTCATTCTCAAGGCTTAACAACGCAAATTCTTAACTATCTCTGCAGTTCGTTTAACACATTTTTTTAAAACGGGTAACAGATTTGCGGTTCATATGTGATCATAATCGCGAATTAACCGTCCTAAACTTAAAACACTACTGTTCTCATTACATTTTTCTATTTTTATATAATGTCCACCAACACAGAAAACGATTAAATAATGTGGTCAAACAGCAGTGTAGGAGGATTGTGTGGTACCACGAATTAGTGAGCCATGTCTCCTCTTGATTTTCTCAGTATTTGCAGTACATTCTGATACACCCAAATATCCAAGATTTATAGTGCTACTGCACAATGTACGACATATTTGGTCTGAAAGGGGCTGCATTTATATACACAAACGTTTTCTCAAGAAAAACGTAATGAAAATCAGACAAAAAAACCCATGAAATCCAGTGAAGAAGTGACTCCAGACTGCAGTTAACAGTTGTTTGTGTGACTGAGTTTAGAAACAGCAATAGATGAGTATTTGAAATAGTTTGAAAAAGTACAGTTCACACAGTATTGTATGAATGTGTTTGCTTTTCGTTGCTAATTGATTAATACTGACTGGTCAGTTATTTTCCCCATATACTGTATATGACTTCAATAAGAGAGTGGATGGTGCCCCATTCTTCACTCATTAATTGAACAATAGGGGGCACCATTGCCTGGCAAGCTTATGGTTGTTTAGCAGAATGCAATTCAGAACCCATAATGGCTTATCCATTATAATGCCTCCATTTGAGTCTAGGAAATATGTGCCATAGAAATCTTGTGATCCTGCACCCTCTAAGCTGCAAAACCCATCCTTGCACTTTGGCTACAAGATCCATACAGGAAAAGCCACTGGAATGGCCAAGGACGTTATTTCCCTGAAGGTCAAATTGGCACATTTCCCACTCGTTTCAGTGCAAGAGTACTTTTCCCTGAAGAGAAAGTGCCTTTTGTCTTCTCCATCCTAAGCTGTGGTGTTGATCAGAGGTTTTGACATGAATGCCCTTGGTCCATCAGTGTTTTGTTTCTTCATTCACTGTACTGTACATGGGTTTTAACAGCCCTTTACAATTTAATTTGTTCTGTGTCAAAGCTTAGTGTCTTTGCAGCCACCTAGTCCATCATTGCCTTTACATGGCTACATGGGAGAGACCCAGAAAGACACAGAAAAGCCGCATTTATACTGCCCAATTGCTGCAACTGTTGCCTACTGTGACTTCACGGAGCCTAACAGATCTGTTCCTTTCAAAATGGGCGCCCACTTTCTATCCACTGTTCTTCTGCAGTTAAATACATCAGCCTATCTGTTTAATTCTCATGTGAATATTCCCTCGATTTCAGATCATAGCTAGGTGATGATTTGATTAAAAACACTGCTCCAAGTCTTCCCTGGCTTATTTTACTCCAGCTGATCTGTCACATAGCCCAACCATATTCTGTCTGTTTGTTATAGGCTAAATGCACCTCACACTCACACTGTGTACTGTGGTTTTAGATCCATTTTAAAAGAGCAGATCAATGTTTAAGGCTCCAGGCACCAGGTTCTGAGCAGTCTGTTCACAGGGCTGGCCAAGGGTCGCCCTGTGTGAGCTGTCTCTTACACCAGCCTCCAATGAAATAATTCCAGAAGTAACATTCCCATCTGTCTCACTCTCTGACTCTGAAGAGCTCTAGGAAAGTAAAATACTGCAATGCTCAAGCTTCTTATTCCATGAACCACTCTCTCCTCCATAACTTACAGTACCATGACTTATTTTGTTCCCTGTTTTGTGTCTCCTATAAGCTATAGACATGGTGCTTGCGCTGAGATAATACATCTGAAAACCCAATACAAAGAAGTACCATAGATTCCCTGCCCAAAAAAGAGGGGATCTGAGTTTATTCTGCACAAATCTGTGCAGACTCAATTTGCTTGCAATCAGAGAGATTCATCACCTTCACCTCCCTTTTCTATTGCAGTCATTCACAGAATATATACTTAAAAGAAGTTAAGCAAGGGTTTAAGTACAAGTGAAACTGGGATTGGAGAATTTAAACTGCATAGAAGAATTGTCCCCATTAGTGTGGAAACTGTACTTTTGCAACGCATATAAGCCACATTATTGAGTTGTCTGCTGTGATACAGTGCAAATGACGCCTCTCAAGTCTCACTCGTCCATTTTCTCATTATGGTGCAATACAGAAATCAGCAGCAGTACAATATCAGCCTGTAATTCAAAAACCTTATACGAGACTTAAACTGAATAACCGAGAAAATGAACAGACATCTGAAAACAACTGCAAACCCCGAACTTTGTGTGAGGTGCAAAAAGAATACATTTATCTGTCTGTCTTTGGTACAACTACAGGACTATGTTCAAAGCTTCTTATATAGTTCAGCTAATTCCAATGTTTAAATGACAAAATAAATGAAAATAAGTAGAACAAAACGAGCAAGGACAGGGATTGTATTTCTTTTTTTTTCCATTTTGTAATCTTTTCAGTTTTGTTCTGGAGCAAAAATGTATTGTGTATTCAAAAAAGTATTTGTTTTTAGAAACTTGTTCTTTGATTTTTACATTGGAAATAACCAATAATTACTCCTTATTCTATTCTCACCGAGTTTGGGACTGCCAGATGTTTGTAAGACTCAATTACCCAGCAAGAGCTCCTTTACTTACTATTCCTTTAGTCTCGCTGGCATCGTTCCACCCATTTCCAGTGATGCTCTAACAATCCCATGGTACCACATCAGAGTTCCAGCTCACTGTCAGCTAGGGGACATGACCCAAGCTCACGCCGGCAATGCTTGGGTCACAGTGCTCTGTCTGCATTCTGAACTCCTGCCTTTACTAACCCAGCCTGTCAGACTGAGCTTTAGGAGCCCTGAAACAATAATTGTTCTAATTGATTTATTATGGAAAGGAAGCTGGCCTTCATTTTATGTGTCATAATATTTTGTATGTACTATATTTAATGTATATTTATATGTAGAATTAAAATGGTTCTCAGACGTAGTCCTGTGATATGTAATAGGTGTAACTTATTTATTTTTTGTATGGCAAGTGTTAGGGTGACAGATGTCTAAGGAAAATATCTGGGAAACCTTGCTGGTGGGCTCTGGGAGACATCAAAAATGAGATTAGCAGGTCAAAATGGGTGGCTGTGCAATACAAAGTGATATTATTTTCACTGTAGCAGTCACAGAGAATTTCATATGTTTAGTGTGCAGTGCAAACAATGCCAAATGGCCTACTTCCAAAAGAGCAGAGATTCTAATCCTTGTGTAATGGATAGTTATGGCTATAAAGATTCAGACTTACAAGATATACAGCTGTGAAAGAAAACAGGTGACCAGAAAACAGACTCTCTCTATGACTAAGTACACATATACAGTACACCAACATTTATCATTTGTCTTGACAAATTCCATTGTTGCACTCAATTCCGGATAGTGTGCTGAAACTGAAATGATCTGTGGGATTCTTCTGCTTGCTGTGTGTAATATATTGGACTGTTTAGTTTTGCACTGCAAGTTTCAGTTGCCCCTTTGGGCCATTTGGCCTGTTTTCCTAGTGAGGATAAACTGCCCGTCTAAGTCATTTGGGGTTAAGTGGGTTTTATGTACCACAGTGGAAAAATAATAATGTAATTTAGCAATATTTATACACAATGTAACAGATAAAATAACATGTAGAGGCTGAAAAGACAGGGTTTTATGCTTGTTTGGAATTTAAGTTTGCTCGAACAGTTTGTTGTTTTAGAATATGTCACCACAAAACTATTCTGATGTCGTTATTCTCACATCTCTAATGCTTTCCTCTAAAAGCATACACAGCCGTCAAAAACTTTCTTTCTGTTGCCCAATAAAACAAATTGTTAATGTAGCTGTCTCTATTGCACTTTTAATAATGTCACAGTAGTGCTATCTTTGCTTTAGATCACTCCCTCTTTTGGAGAACTTGGATTGTGTCGGGGTTCTATATTTGGCTGGACCTTATTCCTTGAATACATTATTTTCCGCTTCATGGACTCAGAGTGAAAAATAATGCCACTTTATGCTTTTCCCAGCAGAAATGCTGTCATGTCGTTTAAATAATGCAAAAGTGTTGTTGCTGTGGCTTGAAGTGTTCTTAAAACACAAGCAATCTCAGACCCTGCATTAGGATAAAAGGGAAAACAAATGAAGTCACACGTATAAAATTTGTCTTTTCTACTATGACATTTTTCTTCATAACTGTGATGTAGGCTCCCACAGCTGGGCGGAATTCACAATCATCTATAAATATCATGGAGTTTAACTGAGTATGAAAGCCTTGTTCTATTAGCCTGTATCACAAGAGATGCAGTATAAATTTGTGTTGATTCTTCACTTTTTTGGCGTTTGGGTGTAGTACAGTGCTTCGTAACACTTTGTTAAAAGCATCGTTAACCCCAGCTCCTGGGAATGTCTGTCTGGCGGCCCTGGCTATTTCTAGTTGTCATAGATTCAGTGTTTTTGATAAGTTCATAGCTTTCAGAATTTCATCCCTGCTCTCGATGGGATTGTGCATTCATCAGTGGTGCTCTTCCCTTTCTGTATTGAGAATTTTCATTATGCACACCACATGTAGCCCCCGGAAAAAGAAATTAACCATCAGAACAGATTAAAGCTTAGAAGAAAGTCAAACAAACACACATTGCTGTAAAAAAAACAAACACAAAGGAATTCATAATCGCAGAGTCATGATGCAGAAAAAAATAAAATGGTATTCTATAGCAGAGAGATGCTGACATGGATGTTATTGGTAGCTGAAGTGAATATTCTCTACCATTAGCGGAACACCAAAGTCATTAGAGAGAGTATTGCATTGAAAGAATGTAATCTTTTTTCTTGATAACTTTGTTTGTTTATGTATCAGGTGTTACTCTACTTATGTTTTAGCACAGAGTGTAAGTCTGGTATTGGTTTATCATTTGTTTTATCAAAATGTCTTTCAGAATTAAGTAGGTAAAACCTTGAGGTGTGCACAGTGCACATTTGCCTAAATCCAGGAATCTCAATGCAGTCTGTATTTTACAGTTCTCACTGTAATGTTTTCTGCTAGTATGACAGTCCTCACAAACATGTTCAGAGTGAGTGTGGCATTTTGCTTTAAATAAATTGTTGTGATTTCTTTCTATATTAATTTTGTTTCTCTGCTTTAGGATACTCAGGCTGACCTTTATCAGCAATGGTTATAATGTTTCCAGCCTGTAGGACTGGTATGATATGACTGACAGAGGAATCAGATTATTGAACCTGGTTAGACAGGAGTGCCACACAAAAGACGCAGATCTGAGATGTGATTTTGGGGATGCTTATTTTTTCACATTCTGTATCTGTACTTAAATAGACTCCATGACATCATCTTTGGTGAGCCCTCCTGCTCACCTTACAGCCTCCACATCACAAGACTTAATGCTAAATTATTGCCAATAATATCCTAGATTTCCAGACCCTCTGTATAAAATGTGCCACCTTTTAGGCATTTCTGTGAATCCTATTAGGTATTTTCTTTAGTAATTGCATAATATGTTACACTATTTACAAGATGCATCATGAGTAAAAAGGCTTGGCATTTCTACATTGTTGTAGGCTATTTGTTCTCAAATGCAGTTACTAGGAAAATATGAAAGGTTACAAATGAGAGGAGAACACTTGGTCCATCTATCTTGTCCTTTTATTGGCAGCAAGTTGATCTAAAGATCTTCTTGAACAATGCTAGGGTATCAGCTTTAACAGCATTATACAAACCACTATATAAAGAATTGTACCCTATTTTAATAAGCTTCCCAAGCTTCTCTCTCCCTGTCTGTGTGTCTGTGTCTCATGGAGAGCAAGCTGGGGTATGTGAAAAGTCGAATTCCTAATGCAAGAAATTGTATAGGGCTAATAAAGTGATGTTATGTTATGTTATGTTAATACGATCAATCAAAGCCACCAGCTTTGACATTGCAGCATGTACTACTGTCTAGAAACCACACCTACATTGGATTCCTCACGAGACAATCTGGTCTGAGAAACCAGAAGACAATATAAATTTAAAGACAATGTGAAGGGACCTACTGTATTTCCATATGTTTTGGACAGGATGCGTTAAAGCACGGTAAATGAAGGGTTCCAAGAAACTGATTATCAGTCATTCTTTCAATATCATTGCCTCACATTTTATGATAGCCAATCTCCTTGCTGACTTCAACCATCTATTTGAATGGGAAGACCCCATTTTGTTGAACGTCAGAAATTGTTGTGTGGATCCGTTCCTTTCAAATGGTGGTCTTTACTGTACTGTATGCATTGTCATCATCCATCATCTTTAAAAAAGCAAACATGCAGTAAATAAATTGGATTCCAGGAATTCAATCAAATGCAGAAACATTGACCCTCATGTGTGTCTCCATGTACTGTAGGCTTTGTCCTAGATTGGCTGAAACCTAGTGACTGCATTTCAAGGAAATATCTTTACTATTAATAAAAAGAAAATCACCCAGTAGACATTTTAAAAAGGGGGAAAAATCTATATTTTATGGCCTCATCGTGAGGCTAAAATGCAGGCTCACTATGAAATCTTTTGAAGCAGCTGGATAAATGAGAAGTAAACGTTTTTAACAGCGAGGGCATATCCGTTAATCAATGATGGAGTGCCAAACTGCATCTAATGTCTCACAACCCAACAAGCATGACACACCCCTGTCTCTACCATTAATAAGCAGTCTTATTTTTAACACATACAGTATGACAAACAGAGGGTAGCACAGTTAGAATTGCTGTCTTTCAGTGCTGAGGCCTTGGGTTCAATTCTGGACATAGGGTGCTATTTCCATGGAGTTTATAAATTCTCTATGTATTCATGTGGCTTCCCTCCCACTTTCCAAAGACATGCTGGTAGCATGTCTTAATTGGCTTTTGGAAAGATTGGCCCTGGTGTGAGTGTGTGTCTGTGTGTGCCCTTCGATGGACTGGCACCCTGAATACGTTATGAAATGTTGAATTTTCTTAAAACTGAAACATCCCATTCATTTTATTCATAACATGGTCACCAATGTCAAACACAGTCTGAACCTGGTTTTCCCAAAGCTCGGGCATCTATTTAAGGAACTTAAGCATTTTAGATTGTACAGTTGCTACATCTATTTTTTTATCCACATTTCTGAGATTTGTGTGGTATCCACTGTGCTTTGTTACTGGCTGCTTAAAAGGAATGTGAAGGGTGAACAGAGCCTTTCAATTAGAAGGCAGAAAATGAAAGGTAGAATTGTGATTCCTTGATTTATTGATTATCAGAAGTTTTCTCTTTAAATCAATAAATACATTGCAGCTGATGGCAGCAGTCAAGAGAATCATGGCCCTTAGGCCAAGAGGTGATTATGTTAGCAGTGTGAACATTATGGGAGACTTGAGCGTTTAAATGGTTGATTTTAATTGATAGTGGACATACTCTGCAGATTATCCATCTCTGTCTAATTTGATTTATTGTTTTTACTTTAACACTCATTAGATAGTTTCTTTTCATTTGCCAAGAGGTGAGTTTTATGAAAATCTGTCTTGTGCTTGCTGAGATAACCCGTGTATTTACTGACATGCTACTTTTGAGATTTTCACTAGGATTAAAACCCATTCTGTGTTTCCTGCCATGCATGATGTTCATTTTTCTAGCAATTAAGAGTTTTTGTTTCTATTATTCCAGCTCTGAAATTAATTAATAAAGGCTTCATCAAACCTCCAAATAATACATTTCCTATCCAGTTTTCATTGGGTAGTCACCAACAGCAGTTGGCAAACAAACCCACATTTTTAACTCAAGTGATTGTCAGCAGGGCCAAAGTTGTGACTAGTTTTTGAGCTCCTCTTTTTAAAGAACATCAACACTTGTCTTTATTCTCTGGATTCCAGAAGAAATGTATAGCATTATTGTGCTTAGCACTTCTTTTTAGAGATTTTTTGTTTCTCAAAGTCTTTAAACACAGTCCACCCACACAGACAGACAGACAGAGTCCCTTTTGGCGGTGAATCTCATGGATTCATTGATTGACTTTCACAAGGCCCAGAAGGTTTGTGACCAGTTTCTCTAGGGTGCCAATGCTGTTGGGCCTGTCAAGAAGTCAAGCAGGCAGCACCAAGCTGCAGCCAGGAAGGGTTAATGTACATGCAGTGGTGCTGCAAACATTAAAACATTATCAAGTAATTAGCTACACTGATATGGCGATAGTGAAGGCTCAGGAACAGTTGCTGTAAGTTTTGGGAAGAGATAAGAAAAAGCACTTCTACAATACCATTTTAGCAAATGACTCGTGGTAGTAATAACAAATCTTTTCCATCAACTGCTTCGTAAGCATGTTACTAGGTTTAACAGGTACTGAGACAGCACACAGGAAGAATACTAAGTGGAGTATGCGAGGGATCACACCTACATATTTTTGCCTGGGCCACAGAGAAAATAAATTCTGTAGGTTTTGAATCCTACAAAACCTGCTTTCTCACAGATTGCCTGTAACACAGACAAAGCTCTTTGTTCAGGATGTCCTGTCCTCATTTGTGTTTGGAAACTGATTAATAAAGGGACTACAGGCTGCAGGCTTCTTAATTAAGACAAACAAGGAGCAGCACAAAGTCTTTTGAGTTTGTTCTTTAAACTGAAATTGGTCTTTCCATGTTAATGAAATGAAGCCTTTTTAATTCACATTTATTATTTTCCTAGATGCTGTTTTCTGTCTTTCTCACTATGCCTCCTTTTTCTTAGGTCCTGCTTTGTGGGAAGAATAATGTATATAAAGCACTTCACATATAACCAATAAAGAAATACCTTCATTGCATGAGCAAAGAATTGGATGATTGGAATCCTTTGCCATCCTTTGAGTTTACATTTACATCAGCTGGAACAAATGTCACACTGCAGCAAAAAGCATTTTGTTTACTCATAGTAATAAAGAAGTCTAAATATCATATACAGTAATTCAGTTTATAATTCCCTTAGGCCCTATGTCACCATTTGCCAATGTTTTGTGACCCTATAGGGTTAGTAACACTGTCATCATATTTTGGAATGGGACATATAAATCTGGATTCTTTTATTTCCTGGCCTTTTCTCATTACATTATCTAATCATTTGTCACAAACCGCACACGAGCACTTAGATGTCACCGCATTGACCAATGACCCACAACCACCTCTTACCGTAGCCTTTCATGCACTAATCAATCAATTATCATTCCACACGATCTCCCCTATTTAAACCTTCTCACTCCACTCAGTCTCTGCTTACTATTGAGGTTCCCTCTCACGAGCTCAACCTTCGTCCAACCTTTTTGGAAAGACACTTTCATCTGATTGACTTTTTGGCTCTCGAAACTCTTGCACTTTACCCTGACTACGGCTTCGCTTAACGTTTTTGGACTTGGATACTTTTGGTACTAAACAGAACATTTCCAGAAAAGACCTACAACCGCCTCGCATAGGGTCCAAACCAGCTGCTTCGCTACGATTCCTGACATCATTACCTGATTAGACATCCTGTACTCAAAATACAGACTTCTTAAAGTACTTATAGACTAGGTTTTAACCACTGGAAATAACTAAAATACATGCCTTTAGCATTTGTGAAGGTTCTGCAATTTACTTTTTTGTCTAATAATTATATTGATAATTATGTGCCTTTAATTGCACTGTTACTTTACTTTACCATTTTCATTGAAAATATACTGTAATAAAACAGAAAGAGTAAAAGGCATAAAGAAAATATGTTTTTTTCCTTTTTTTAAATGAGTCAGAGGCACTGTAGGATTCAAGGATTGTGAAAGTGGTATGATTAAAAAAGCAACACACACCTGGAGTTTATTAGTAATTTTAATGTATTTAAAGTTTATACCTACATATGCATTCACAGGAGAACATTTGCACTGTATTTAGAAGTTATAATAATAATCCAATTACCTTAAATCAACAGCTGTACTTGTTTCTATAACAAGTTATCACTTTTTAGATTTAGGATCTGTAACATCATCTGACTTAAACCGCTGTGCAGAAGTTATCTGCTCTATTTACTTTTAATACAAAAGGTCCTTCACATTTTAAAACTAGACATTATAGGAATCAATTCAAGTAAGGGATCAGTTTGAGAAACACATACAGCAAAGAGGCAAATCACCACTAAGTCATTAATGCATTAAGTTGACTAATGTGTTTTCATGTTTTTTTTTAATTTATTGGGCACTTAAATTAAAAATATTTTTTCTTAAACTCTGTCCTGAAAGACACATCTGTTGAAGACATTAATAAAGAGGTAAGAACCTATAATTTAGAGTTGTTTTCATGTCATCTAGTGAGAATTGAAAAAGTGAGGTCTAAACATTCACATTTGAACAACTGAAATGAAATAGGACAGCAAGTAAGAACATAGGTAATGAAAATTAATTTGGAAATATTTACATTTTTAAGTCTATTTTACTTATAAAGCTTACCAGAAAAAAGCAATGGACTAGTAGAACCATAATTAAAAAGAAATTAAATATATGTGTCCAATAATTAAAAGGTACAAAAATGTATCTTGATTTTTTTATGAGAATTTGTATTCTTTCTATGTTGCAAGAAAAGTTCTCTCTATAAGGGTAAAATCTGTCTGCTTTTTACAGCTGATAAATCTGAGGCATTGACTCCAAATAAGAAATATCTTAAACTGATAATGACGGTATAACTCCAGAAAGAGGTCATTTAAACTCACAAATGCATTTTTAGTTTAATGACCCAAGCACATTACAGTAGACTCTGAACACAAGCTTTAATGACTTGGTCTATTAGTTTGATGAAATAAAAATGATTCATATTTCCATCAGTCCAAAACCTGAACTAATTTCTAGTGCGGAGTAAATCTAACAGACATACTTCTTACACCATATTTTGATTTAAAAAAAACCAGCCTCATAAACATTGCATTTGGTTAGTCATTTCTGTTAGTTTCATAACATGTGAAATAACAAGTAATCAAGTTGGCCTAGCTGCTTACACACAAAAAATGTAACATTGAAAAATAAGTAGAGAATAAAATAAAACAGATTATTTGATTATGAAAAGCTATAAATATTTGGGGAATATTACCAGGAATTTCAAAGACAGACACAGTCCCATTGGCATTACTGTAGATTTTGCAGTTGTAATCCTGTCATTTGTTCCACAAGAGCAGTTTTTCTCCTTTAATTTTTTAAAGAGTGGGAGTAGCGCAGAGCAGTGGTTAGGCTTCTGGTGACCTAAACATAGGATTGTGGGTCTGCATTTCCACTACAGACACTACTATTTTATCTTTGAGCAAGGTGGTTAACCCAGTTTCTCCAGTCCACCAGCATTGTTAGGGTTAAATTGGCACCTGGTTAGCTTCATTTCCAGGCTTGTAGTCATGCATGCCTCATCCACATAGTTCTTCATACTGTAAGTCAGATCAAGCACTGAACCGAGGAGCCAGTAGAATTGAGTATAGACTTTATTTTTCTTAGGGAGCACCCTAATAGTGATATCTTTAACCCTGAGTTCCATGTCCTGCTCTCCCATTGCATGTGCACAGGCAACCTGAATGTTGCTAGAAAAGGTGATTTCAGGAATGTATGCAATATGTGTCTGAAAAAGCATGTCATTTGCTAAAGAAGTGACCATGTAAATGTATGTATGGATGTATGTCAAACAAGGCAGAATTAAAGAAAACATCTTCTAGAACCAGAGAATATGCAGAGAGAGCAAGTACCATATCTTGACTTTTCTTTGTCTTATTTATCCCGAGAGTGCTACAGTCTTGTGAACATCTTTCTTATTGTATCCATTTCATATGCTGCCATCACTCATATTCCCTTGTTGCTGAGTTGCTGGCTTCTGAAAGACAGATGGGGAGCAGGAAAGCTGGCATGCCAAGCAATTTGCAGTGTTGGTGAAGTAATGACGCCCTTAACGAGGCATTTCTGTAAATGTTCTTTTTTGTGTTAATACTGAAACTTGTTTTGCTTATTTTTTTCTTTCTGTGTTTCAGATACATAAATTGATGTGAAGTAATAATACAAATGCAGCTAATGTGACACTTTGCAGTATGAGACTAAACATAGCATAATAATACTAAAACATAAAAATAAAATATAATGTCTGTTGATTACAGCATATCATTATTCACATGGATTGTTAGTTACAAAGCCCTTTCAAACGAAGTCTGGGAAAAGGAGTTTCAAAATGTAAAACAAATAGTTTTAGCATTAATACAGACGTACAAAAAGGCAAAACTTTGGAAGTGAGTCAAAGGGGATTACTAAAAAGATTATAGGAAATATAATCCAAACCAAAGCTGGTGTCTGTGCATTCTCAAAAGAGCTCAATGTTGCAGGATCAATTATCTACACCATACTGATCATCTCCATTCCACTCAAGTCATGCAAGTCATAGCCATCGGCATTGGTATCAAAATGGAGACTTTGGGATCTTTTCTTGGGACACAGAAGTGTGTGAAAGTGTTTCCTGAATTTTTCAGAGAGACAGGCATACAGTATGGGATTAGCACAGCTCCAGGAGTAAGACAGAAGCACAACAAATTCAAAACCCTTTGCAAAGGCTGGTGTTAAATCTTCTGGATGCCGGAGGAAATAGAAATTGAAAACATAGAAAGGCAACCAGCATATAGCAAAGACCAACACCACAGCAACAACCATCTTGGTTAGTTTTCTTTCCAGGAGCTGGGTCTCCCTATTCTGGAATCTACTGATGCCAGACTTTAAATTGACCAGCAGTGAAGCATAACATGCTGTCATGACAATAAAAGGTAAAGCAAAGCCAAGAGTAAATGTGTAGATAATGAAGGTTAACCACCACATGTCAAACGACCCTGGGGGATTTAAAGAACACGTACTGCCTATCACTGTGAAATGGACTGCCATGGGTAGAACAGGCAACAGGGAGAAAAACCACAGAAAGACACTGATCATCTTGGCTCTCCTTGGTGTACACCATTTGGAGAACCTGATGGGATTGACCACTGCCATGTAGCGGTCAATACTCATGAAGGTCAAGCAGAATACACTGGTGAACTGGTTGATCCCATCGAGAATCATAACTAGCTTGCATGCCAAGTCGCCAAACACCCAGCGTTGATGGAAATTCTGCAGTGCTATAAAGGGCATCCCCACCATAAACAAGCCATCTGCCAAGGCCAGATTGAAGATGTAAACTGTGGTGGCTGATTCCATCTTGTCCAGTTTCAATATGGTAATGATCACCAGGGAGTTCCCAGCAAGTCCCACGACGCAAACGCCCAGGTAGAGGACAGCCATCAGTGCGTCAAACAGGCAGGTCTGAGGACCGCTGTCACCGTGGAGGGGATCGCTCGAAGAGTCTAAATGAAACGGGCTATTCTGATCAGTCACTGATGTGTACAAGGATTCCATTTTGATTTTAATCCAGGCTTTTTATTTTTAAAATAGATGTGGTGAAAATGTGTGTCACAAAATGAAAACAGAAGCAGGAGTGGTCCAGTGCTTCTTATAGTACCTTATGTCACTGGTATTCCATGGTTTGGAATCACAATGTTCAAACAAAAAATATAAAAAGCACTTCATAACAACCTGCTAGGTCACTCTCCTATCCAAAACACTATAGCTGCTTCCAAGTCAAGCGCACATATACCAGCAAAAATGCAATGTTTACATGAATAGAAATAGGTTTAAAAAAGAGAAAAGTACTCCATTGATGAACAATTTTGTTTCTCCAAGAGGATTTTTCCTTGTAATCTGAGAGGTCTTTGTTCTCCAGAAAATGTAAGGTCAAAAATCTCCCCCAAAAGGAGTCTTTTATAGTCCTGTATACTGGAAGGATTTAATTGATCTTTCACCTGTCATTTTAATTTGACAGAAATTCAAAACATTCAATCTTCTTCTCACTCCCTTGTCAGTGCTACTGGCTGCAATGATTCCACAGCTCCCAGCTCACGCTGCTTCAAAAGTGCAGATGGTTCTGGCTGTTCCAAAACTTTTGTTTCTGTAATCAAACATTCTCGTCGAAGTGGTTTTCCAGCTTTTTTTTCTACTTATAATCCCACTGTGAGTAAAAAGCAAAGCTGTGCAGCAGAGGAGCAGCTGCAGAGTACTCTATTGCCGTCCTTTGACAAACATAGCTCTTCAAAGGATGGTCCTTTACCTCTGGCTTTGAATTTATTCAAAAGTAATCTGTAAATAATGGCATAACTGCTCAATTCTGTGAATTTCTAAAGCAAAAACAGACCAATACAAAGAAGCCCTCAGCCCCTATTGCCTCCGTCGGGCATCATTGACGTAAGTATACAGATGAAACACACTGGTACACTGTAAACATTACAACATACCTTTGTTATCATAAAATTAAACTGTCTAAACTAAAAAGGTGACCAATTAAAGTCCCTATATAACAAAAAATACGGAAAAATTTATAGGACTTTTAATAGTCCAACATTCCTACAGAAATAGTCATTCTTCCCTGTGGAACACACTTTTATGACTCCCTGTAAATTCCACAATGTGCTTTGTGTGGTCTAGCATGCAGCTCTGGCTTTCAAAAGACACCCCTATGTTTGTTATTCTAGATCTGTCAGGGGTCTTGTATAAATAAAGTATCCTGCAAGGCATGAACTGTTTTAGTGTCCCAGAGTGCCAGCCCTGCTTTGGCAGGAAATGATTACTCTGACACCTCAACACTAAACCATCCAGCCTTCTTTAAGGCTTTTTGCAGCTGTACTCCTGACACTAATTTTACTGGGCATACATATTGCTGATGGATTTCTTGAAGTTCCCACCCTTTTTCCCTGTGAATTATTTTTAAAATTCAGGATTAGTAGATTTTCTTCTAAAGCAACGACCTTCCCTTGCTGTTGGTGTTGTAAGAAGTGTTACAAGGAGGTAGGCAGAATGAGCGGTTGGTCATGGCAAACAGTAAATATCCCACTATTAGACTTTCACTATATTGCAGCTGTAATGTAGTGCAAAAGACCAGGTTTTATGGTCAGCATGAAGCACACACCCCTTTGAGACAGACGTCCTGTGAGCCCATGTTTGTCTTTTTCAAATAAAAGGAACATCAAAATCCAGTTTTCAGTCCTCCTAACCAAAATAAAGGCAAGTAAGCCCATAAATCTTGTGATATTGTAAAGCATTAGGAATTAACTTGCTGGATAATTTCAGTGTAGCCCTCAACCTTGCTGCTCTGTGTTCAACGAAAGCAATGTGCTATGCTGAGTACTATATTGTGGAATACGAATGACTTGTATGTCAGTGGGGAACCCTTTTAATATATTTTAAACATTCTAAAAATTTTGAGTTATACCCACCTAATTTGGCAACACCACTTCTTTCTTGACATCCCAGCTAGCGGCATCCACTCTGGTGACCATCTGGTTGGTTAGTGTTTTGGATTTATGGAGATGATGTACCGTGAAAGGTGCTAGATGAAATAAAGGTTGTAACTGTAATTATACTAACAGAATAAGGAGATTGTGAAGGAGCCATCAAGCTGTTCCCACCCATCCATTCAACTTGTTTTACATGCTACAACTTCCACAGTGTCTGAAAGAAACCAGCTAACAACATGAGCCTGAGCTCACAGGACTCAGCCTGCCACTGGAGTGAATGTTTTACTTTTTTAGCAACACTGGACTCTTATTTTTAACTCATTCGGCATTCCACTGTGGTGAGGAGAAATAAATTCTGAATACGACATTTTAAAATTCCAGACTTTTCCAGCCATTGATTTGCCAGTCCTAAGGAACTTAACGTACAAAGGACATACAACACAGCATTATCATGTTCTACTGATGTTTTAAAATAACTTTCCTTTTAAAAGGTGTTGTATCCAGATCTACTGTAGGTGTAAATTGAAGAAGAAGCATGATTCCTCAGCACGTTATACCTCTGAAAGGTACAGACTGATTGCCTTCTTGCAGACTCAAGAGATTTACTAATGAACAAATCACAGTTGTGTGATTATACAAAGTATTTCTCCAGCTGTTCTGTGCAACAGAAGAGATACACTTCAAAGAGTCTTATCAGTGTTAGTGGCAGGTTAATAATATTCCATACGTATATCCTTATGGATAAATTAATTTTGAAAATGCTATACAAGTCAGTATTCTTCCCTAGTGACTGTTACTTACTGGCTTATGTTAATATAGAATTTAGCAATTATTAAAAGATAATTCTTTACAGAGTTTAAGCAGGGCTTAATGGTTGTACAAACTGAGCACCATAAACGCATTAGCTTCAGAAACCATGGTTCTAGAATACATAATGTGGAAACTAGTGAGGCTTAATGAGGTAAAGTCGTTTCACAGCTCTGTACATTACCAGATTTGTGGCTTGAAACATGTCTTGTTTCAGTGTGGTGAAAGCACCAGGTTTCTAAAACAGTAACTTAATCATACTAGCTGGTTGATAACAGTTTTTGTGTTTATTCAGGCTTGAAACCTCATGATCAATAGACAGGGCTGTAGATGTCAGCACAGAAATCCATATTATCCTTACAGATTCACATGAAACCAAGTGCAAAATGAGAAAATCACTTATGCATTTTATGTCAAGTAAACCTATTGCAGTCTATATTCTGATTTATTACAAAAATAATTTAATTATTATGGACCTTTAAAAATATATACTGTAACACAAGCCTTGTATGAGATGATTTGACACATTATTTAATCCTTCCATAAGTTATTAATTAAGCATTATATTCTATATCTATGATATATAATTACTATTGATAGCTAAACATGGTAGGAGTTAATCTGAAAGTAAAACAATATTCAAATGGTTTATGATTCCAATGCACCATGCATTTTTGGTAATTTTTCTGAAAAGCTGTGAAAAAAGCTACATACAGTACATTATTACAAACAGAAGAGCTGAATTTACAATTCACAAGCTCTTATCAGCAACAGCTATGAACAAGTGTATTTTATCAAAATATTATAGGAATGACATAATTCTGTGTTGTATGTTCCAGGCTGAATGGATTCAAGGTGTATCTTAGTTGCAGCCTTAATTTGTGTAAAACTGCTGCTTGCCAAACTCGGCTTTGGAGAGGATTGGGAATATCTGCTGGAGAGTAAAAGACGGGTTGAAATTGAAGGGAGCCTGTACAGTCAGGACAACTGTGACGTTTCAGTGACATGAAGTGTACAATTTACTGCTTCGCCCATACTGCATGTCAGGCAGGCATTCCAACAAGATCTGCTGATAGATGGGCTCTAGTGGTCTACTAATTGTCTGCAGGGGATGAACCGGTCAGTTCCTCCATCGATGAAAGCTGTCTCTATTGCTGTGTATCATGGTTGAAGGATAGTGAAGACAAAAGCTAATTTCTCAGAAGTGGCTCTTGTTACAGTGCAAATGTCTTGTACAGCCTGCTGCCTTGCCACATGTATCTTGGAAACCAATGTTAGATATCATCCGTTTTGTATTATACAATACCAAAGATACATTATACACAAATCAACCCAATTGGTTAGTACACCCATGAGTCATATGTTCTCTATGTCCTTGACAAATAATACATTATTTAATTAGTATGCTAAAGGTTTCGAGAACATGATACTGATAAAACATTACAGGGAGTATCTTTGTGAAATCAGCCTGATGTCTTTTAGGCAACGTCATGGGTCTTCATGAGGAGGCTTAACAGATGTTAGTGAAAAATGCATTAACCAAGCCACCACGAGTTTGGATGACTCAGAGTCATGGCAGGAGATGTCAGAATAAAGAACACCTTGTCAATACCTAGTAAGTGATGCAGTTACAAGAAAAAAGACATGTTGGCCTGTGTGAAGCAAGCCATGGTAAGTTCTCAATCAATGGGGAGTACAGCTAGATCTCTTCTTCCTCAATCAAATATTGATCCAGCCATGTTCTGTCATTCACAACTAAATGTGGCTGTTTTTATCTACCAATACAATTTACAAGGACCTTCCAAATTGAGATAACGTTCTAATTCTGTCCACTTTTAACACAGAGCTTGAGACATGGTAGTAACACCTTTTAACTCCATTACTTATTGGATCGAGTCCTTTCAAATGCCAACAGTGTGAATTCACACAGTGGAATATGACATTTTCTTGAAAATAAAACTTTTTGTCCTTGTGAACCCAGAGAGTCTCTAGGTCCTACTAGGTCCTGGGCCTTCTCTCACTTGGTTATTGTCACAACCTGTGATCAAATCCGTGATCACAGAGCTTAACCTCTTCTCGGATGGTCACATTTACTGTTCGAACTTCTAAGGAGGTCTGACTGCCTACTTTGTTAAGGGAGCAATGCATCTCTGCCTTCACTGGCTGCCCTCCAGGCTCGATGCCCTTATTAAATCTCTGTCCGAGAGAAAGAAAATGATTATTTTTTATACTCAAAAACATAGTAGTTTTCTTTATTTCCTTTCTTCACACATTCTGAAATCCTAAATTATCCACTCCTTAACACAGCTATGCCTTTTTAGATCTTCTTAACATGCTGTGCTCACAGCACACAGTGACGCTTCAGTTTCACAGATACAGTGTATGCCTTTGGAAAAAAAGGACACTAATATATAAAATTAGGACAAAACACCAACTGCAGCAGAGAGAAAACATGACTAAAAACTGCACCTAAGAGCCCCAGTCAAGGTGAAACTAGTCTGTAGAAAATAAATGTGACTGCTTGTTTGTTTATGGGACGACTGAACAATATAATAGAATCAGTTTACTTTTTTAACTTTGGGACTAAACAATTAAATGAAATTATGTTTTTGTTTCTGGACAGCATGGTGGCACATTGGTTTGCATTGCTGCCTTGCAGCCCTTGGGCCCAGGAATACTATCTATCTGTGTGGAATCTGTATGTTCTAGTCATGTTCTCACGCTCTGGTTTCCTCCCACAGTCCAAAGACATACAGTACCTGTACTAGTAGGTTAGTTGGCTTCTGGGAAATTTAGCCCTGCTGTAAAAGTGTTTGTGTGTGTCTGTCCTGTGATGGACTGGCGCCCCTGGCCAGAATGTATTCCGCTTTCAGCTCATTGCTTGCTGGGATAGGCTCTGGCTCTCTTGCAACCCTGAATTAAAAGGAGCAGTTACAAACGGATGGATGAGTGTTTACATATACACATACTTTCCTCTATAGTTTTTGAATTTTGAATATGGAAACTAATAGCCTGTATTAACCATTTGGTATAAGACAAATGTAGTTTATATTCTAGTTTCCTCTCTGTATGAAATAACAGTTTTAAAAAAGGATCACCTCTGCTCCAACAGAGGCGGACAAAACATTAACTTCTCCCTGCTGTTAAGAATCACAATACACTACACAATTCTTTCTTAAAAGCAGTTGGACAGCAAGCCCTGGAAATGTTGGAATGAACGACAGCTTTGCCAATGTAAACCCGTGTAGGTTTTTGACATTTATTCATTAATGCATTTTGTCCTTGGAGCAGATGACTCAAGCAAGCTCTCCTATTCGCCAGTAGTTTATCTGTCATCTTGATATTCCTGCTCCAGCTTTCCTTTTAAGAAGATAGTATTACCCATTAATAATTTTTTCTTAGCATAATACAATTTACTTACAGTATGACGTGCTGTACCAACCAATACCACCGCCCCCGACATCCTGTTAATTTTAGTTTTAATCTGAATTTTATTCTAATGGTTTGAGAATTAATTTGAAATCTAATTTCTTAATTAAGAACGTTTCCAGTTTAGTTCAGTTTCGAATATCTACAGTGTAACATTTAGCACAATCAAATGGAGAAAGTAATTCAGAAGATCTTAATAGGAAAGCTCACTAACTCTGGGAAATTCCGCAAAAAAACGTTAAATGTATTGTATTAGCAAAGCGTAATCCACAGATTCCGTATCGTCAACTTTACAGATGTTGATACGATTACCAAATTTGCCTTTTATCTACCATTACCGGAAAACGCTTTCCTAAAAAATGCATGCAGACAACATCTGAGAACAACAACAACAAAATAAACCCAACTCATGTCCTAAAATGTTTAATTGGCGAAAATAACCACCTAGCTTTATTCAGGTAAACAATTTTTTTGTAAGAGTTTTGAAATGTTTACTTTTACTTTTCGGTAATTTCTAGTTGGAAGTCATTCTTGGACCGTAAGCGTTAAGTCTGCATTTCAGTAATTGTGTGTGCTTAGGACGATGACGTAAATCAGAACACACCTTTGTAATTGATGTCACAGGTAACTCTTAAACATGTCTTTAATTTAGAGGTCTCCACATACCATTCTTGATTGAAGGGAAAAGCACAAGGTGTTTTTTAAATTGGCGCATATATGGAAAGTAATCGCTTATAATTGTGATTTGCAGAGAAACAAGCGTGGTTTTATTTTTTACATTCCACATAGTATGAAATTAAATACAGAATTTTGAAAATAGATCAAACCGTTCTTTTCTCGTCGCTGTTAAGAACAATACTACACTACATACAGTAATTATTTTATCAGAGAACAGTGGGACACCAAGTCCTGGAAATTTCGGAATGAATGGCAGCTTTTACCACCAGTAGAATTGAAGGAAAAACTTAGTGCCGAGTCGTGCTACATTAGCAGCCAGTAGCAGTTCGAGGTGGGCGGTATTTGGAGGGTTTCGGAGACACGTGTACAGAGAAACAGGAAGTGAGTGCAGTGGACTTTCAGTTGGTGAATGGTTCATTACAGTAAGTGCTTATTGTGTTTTTTCTGTTAAAATGTATTAAAGGTCACATTAAAGCGTTAACACATTGCACATTGTTTATGGCGTATGTTTTTCCTAAGCATTTTCAATCTAACATTGCCCCCCTGGAGTGCGTTTAAATCCAGGTAACAACCTGCTTGCACATTTAAGTATGTTAAACTTAAACAATTAGTGGCGAAGTGTATGATTCGATAAGCATTCAGCAGTGTCGTGGGCTTTCTAAAAATGAGACAAGTTATTACAGATCACCTGAATGCAAAACAATACACCGCCTGTTTGAAAAATAAACTGGTTTTCAGAATACGGCTTTGAGCAGAAGTTTGCATCTGTTTTCATGTATCCTGTAAGTTTCTCAGATTTCATTCAGCTCCTTATGGTCTATCATCTGTAAAGAATTGAAAGTACGAGGAAAACGGGACGCTTACGGCACGATCAAATATGTATTTGTTAAGCTGTTAAATATTAATCAGAGTCCCAGATAAAACCACACTTGTGCATTTTTAAGTGCATAACCTGTAAGGAGCACACTAATTGTATTAAATGTTGCTTAAAGTCTGTTTCACAGTTGCAGAGCAGAGAAACAGGATCTGTGGGCTTTCAGACAGGACAAAGGGAACTTGTACAGCAGGAAAGCTGCATCATTTAACACTTTCGTTTCATGTTGACATTGTGTTCCTTTTGTTCATTAGTGACTAGATCAACATCTTAGCCTTCCCTGCCCTGACTAGAAGTCAGACTTGTTCAGCACTGTTTATTTTAGGTGAAGGATGTTAATATTGTTTATTAAGTATTATTTTCCAGAGTAGACCTTGTATATTTCTGTTTGATATCTTCGATTATTTTATCTGATAAGTTGTTTGTGTCCAACATGATATCTGGTTTCTTTCCCTAAATTGGGTTCTTTTGCATTTTTTGTGTCTTACTCATAAATGTTTAAAGAATAAAAAACAGTTTTTTTCTTTATTAACAAATTTGGTTCTTGTGAAACAAGAGGAAATCTGCCAGAAACCAAACATGACCTGCAGCATTCACTTCATGAATTCTGATCTTAGAAAGGCAGAGTTTGTGTCATTAGAGGAGAAAAGAATGAAGAAATTCAAACTGCCAAATACCGTACAGAGTTAAAGAAGGGTGTAGGAAAGTTTCCACCACATTCATTACTTTATTCAAAACATGATTTTTTATACTGCAAGAATGTATAGTGATTCACAGTAGATGTAGATTTCATTTCTAAAGAAATCCATTAGGACTGCCAGATGTTTTGTAATGAATTGTGCACAGTTGGCTGCACTGTGCACAAATATTCTAATATAAAAGGTATTATGATGTAAAGGGGTTGATTCAAGATGATTTGTTTTGGTTATTTCAGTACTGTCACCCTGTATATACCATTATTGATTTGAAAGTATTTCTGCTTAGATGAGGGATTTGCACTTTGATGAAATTTTGCATTATTCAGTTAATCCAGAAGTGAATGGCATGCGAGGACAGACACAATAAATTAGAGCTGCAACCCTTCGCAAGTTTACAAGGAATTTTCATTGGCAGAGCGTGTGCGAGTCATTAGTAACCAATTGTTTAACTTAAATCAATTAGCATTCTGTGGGAACAACATCAGGCAAAATCACTGCGCCTTCAGTGAGGGAATTTTTTCAAAGTGCAGTGGAGTGCGAGGGCAAATATTTCATTCATAACCTGCAAATATAATATGAACTAGACGCATGCATCATGGTTGTTTGATCGTATTGTGCGTTATTGTCTCTTCAGCTGTATTGTATGAAAGGTCCTCTCAAAGGTGTCAGTGTTGCAGAGTCCACAACATGTAGGCTGCACTGGGTGCTCTGCACAGTGGTCTTCAACACCTCTCCATAACTGGTCTTTAGAAATATTTTATAGTTCTTAGCAGCCTCCTTCAAAGAATCTCACTTAACACTTGTTGCTTGATTTGTTTCCAGATGAATCTCCCTGTGCACATTTTGTTTTGCAAAGTGCATTTTTAAAAATACTTGTCTAAACAAATGCTCTCTCCACAAAACTCTTCAATTATGTCTAGCGAAAGAAGGAGAGGTTTGCACCTCTGATCTCCCCTCAGTTCACAGCATGTCATCCAAATGTGAGGCCAAGAAAGACATTTCAGAACCCCAGTTCTCTGTTCTTCATGTACTTATGCGAACAGAGGCTTATCCCTGAATTTGCAAGCAAGAAATGTGTTTGAGAATGTAAATTTCTTCAATTTCATTGGTTTAAGTAGGTCAACACAGGAGGGAGCCCAGTTCAAGGAATGCTTTGGGGACCCTTTAAATAGCCTGTTTTGTGTAAATAATTAGAGCAGGCGTAGTCGACTCTCTTTCCTGAGAGACAGAAATCTGTAGCTTCTGTGAGTCATCGCCTGTCATTTTGTACCTGGAACAAATGACAGTTGTCACCAATTAATGTCCATAATTGAAAGTCAGTGCTTCAGAAGCACTAGGGTTGCCCATGTTATGAGTTAGAAACCATGACACAATGGAGACGGAGACGACAATTGGAGACGGCAACAGAGAATGTTTACAGGCAATCTGAACTACTCTTTAAGTGTTGTGACCCTGTTCCTAAGATTGTGTTTGTGTGTGTATCTCCAGGTGGAAAGTATGATCCCAGGTTACAGCCCAGTGTTCCAGGCCCTGTTGGGAACTCTCTTCACTTGGGGGCTCACAGCTGCAGGAGCTGCCCTGGTCTTCATATTCTCCACAGGACAGGTGCCGGTTATTACATTCATCTTTATCGAGCGACCAGCTTCTGGGGAAACTGAGATTCATTGGCAGCTTCTTATTTTCAAGCATTACTGCATGCCAACGCAAAACCTCATGTGAGGGCTTGATTAAAGCAGCTTTACACACACTTGCAGTGAAAAGAAGAGGCTGGTTTTGTTGGAAAGATTCTTGCCAGTACTCCGAGCAGCCTGTTTATTCCCATTTGCTTTCTTTCAGGCCAACTTGCTTGAGTTTTTTTGATGTAGGAGTTGTGCAGACTGCTTAATAGCATGCACAGTACTGGATACTGGTGCTTTGCCTTAAGCTCCATGAAGGGCAAATGAATACAGTTCATGGTAAATTACTTTCATTACCCTTTCCATGTTGGGGTATACGCAGTAAATGCCAGGCTTCTTTCATGGCTTTGTTTTTGTAGGTAGAAGACCTGTTGTACCTATTTGAATATATAGAGCAACTGTTTGCTTGCCTTCACGGACTCAGGATTTGCGTGTGTGCTTCTTTGTGTCATCTGCCTTGATTTGCCTTGACCGGTTTGCAGTTATGCCAAAGTGTGTTTACAGTATACAGAGTCCAGTAATACTAAACTGTGCCATTTTCTTGCAAAGCTTACCAAACACCTACTGTATAACAAGTTTGAAGTACCAGAAATGTATGTAAACATGCGGCTTAAGCAGCTGTACACAGAATTTGGATTAAAAAAACTCGGTTACAAATTATAAAGAAAGAAGCTAATCTTTTTAATATTAGAATAGTATGAAGTATTTTCCTTTACCCTATAATCATTGCTATGGTAACTCTATGCATTGTAAAACAAACTTCATTGTTTTTTTACATTTGGAATATTTTGTTGTCTTCTAGGAATTTGGCATTACTAATGTTTTCCAGATTATGTTTTGAACTATTTTCTTAAAATATATATGTTGTTCTTTATCTGTCTTTATAAGAATACTATACAATAGTGGTTCTATAGGTAACTGGATTAGGAGGGAGTGCTTACCCTGGTCCCTGGCTTAATTCAGCTTCAGGCTTGCACAGTCTAGTCTCCCTAAATCTCCACCTTAAATCAGTTGATGTAGCAGTTCTGTGTGTCTCCACCTGAGCTGGAGCAGTGCTGCTGAGACATAGTGACGGCTGTGTGTCACCCAGGTGGATGCTGCACTTCAGAGATGGATGAATTCATTCCTCTCCTATATGTAAAGGACTTTGGGATGCGAAGAGCTGCATAAATGCAAGGACTCATCATTATTCCTTAGTTACCTTTGCATCTTTAGCCTTTTTAGTTTTAAAGCTGGACTGGAAAATCTTTCTGTGCACCAATATTAACTCTATAACTTGTTATATACCGTATATACATATAGTTAAAAGGAGGCCGTAATCTAAAAATACTTTAAGAATGGGTGGTGTTCTGTTGTTTTAATTGTATTTTACCTAAGTTCCAAAAAAAAAACATTCTGCTGCATCCATTCCACTGATATCGTGAATATGTATTTTGATAAAATGCATCTTTTACCAGCCAGATTTAATAGCTTTGGACGGAAATCCAAATTGAGAAATTCTCTGGCAAACTCTGAATGGGGTTTCAGAGAATGTGTTGCACAGTGGGGATTCTGTCAATCATTGAAAAGCGTAAGAATCACATTTTTGGTTCTTAAATGTGATTCTTAAAAAAATGTTAAATGTTCTTAAAAAAACAACAACACCTCTTGGGTGCCTTTTTTATGAGTGAAAGAGGAAGGATGTTTCACTGTGGGGTCTTGAAAGATATGTTACAGCTTTGGAAACTTGAGGTTTCATTGAGGAAGCAGATGGTTGATGTAATTTTTCTTTTTTTTCCCCCCCCCAGAAAAGAGTCTTGGATGGGAGCCTGGGGTTTGCTGCGGGGGTAAGAGCGGCATCCTTGAATATTTTATTCTCTTCTCTGGGTGAGATCCTTCGCGAGCTTCGAAATTGCAATTCATCTTTTGTTGCTAGGAAGGAAAGGATTCCCTGTTACTGCAGTATATAAAGAAGCCTGCGGTGGGACTGAACCAGTATTTTGTTGTTGTGTATTGTTGTGTGAATTTATAAAACAAGAGGCAGAGAGTTCATCTGGTTCAGAAGCTCACAGGCTATGCTATTGGTGCAGTTTTCATTTGCGTTGGCAGTGTACATTCTGTCCGATGTCTGCATTCGGTATGGACTGTTGACCTTGGCTCGAATGCTGTGGTACTCCCTGTAGGTGCGCCTTTAAAATGTTTTTCTTTTGGCCAGATCCATAGTTTTATTCTTACCAGTGTGTCAGACACCTGCTGCACTAGTTTGCATTGTAAGGAATGTGTGATGAGTCTGGAGATCCCGGTCCTTGAAAAGTCTGTTTCTTACTCCTGCCCTTATTGCGTAAAGGGTGGTGCTTTGCCGTTGAGAATGTGGCCTTTTCACTTAAAAAAGTTTAATAAATTTGACTGAGGTACCCAGTGGCATTGGATGGTCTAACTAAAATTATTTTTATGGTCATGAGTATCTGAGAAGGCTTTGTACTGTATGCTTATTGGTCAAAATACTGGGAGTTCACATTCAGGTTTAAATAAATCTGGCTCCATCATACATCTCTGAACTCCTTCATTCCTTACACTCCCTCTCATAGGCTCCGTTCAGTTGAGTCTGGTCCTTTGCTCACTGTACCTAGGACTAAAATCTCAGACTTTTGGTGACCGTTCCTATTCTGTTGCGGCTCCTTTGTTATGCAATGCCCTTCCTCAGACTCTACAAGGCACAAATTCTTTAACTCTCTTCAAATCCAAACTCCAAACTCATCTTTTTGCTAGGGTCTGTGTGTGATTGCCCTACAGTTTCCCTTCTATACCTGTATGTTCGTGTTTAATCTTGTTATTTTAAGCCACACTGCTAACTAACACTGTGAGGGCCTTTATATAAACCAAAACCTTTATACATTGAAACATTCCTTTAATCACAATTAATCAAGAATGTGCATTCTAAGGCCTTAACCAACTAATTAACTAATATTCACCCAGTGTGTCTGGACTTGAAGAGCACTAGAGAGACTTTCACCACTATCTGTGGTCAGAACAATCCCCAGATCTCAATCCATTTAAATTGAAGCACCATGTGGCTTACTTCCACATGCCATTAACTTATTCACAACAGCAAGGTGACTTTACTAAAAAAACAGGATAGATCACTGCACACACAGTATTTTTTTTACCTTCTTGGAACACATTACACACACTTTCTTTGTTTGGATCCTAATACAGTATATTGGCAGGTGAATGTTTAAAATGCTGTTGAAAAGTGTCTTCTAGCTCTTGGCAGTATTGCCATTTTTCACACCTATGTGAAATTTGATACTGACTTTAGGTCTTAGGCATGGGCCACTGAGGATACCTACTAAGATGGTCACAAACCTGTTATTTTATTTTTTATTGTTAAAAGTGTACTACATGAATTGTCAAAATACATGTCTGGTGTCCAGTTTAATACGACAGGAAGCATATTCAAATTGGCTTTGAGACATGAGACTTTGAGGCATGACAGCTGAAGTTAACCAGAAAATTTGGTATCTGAATGTGGAAGGTTCAAATGCAAGAAGGTGACTTTATTAGTTTGCAGGATAAATAAATGTGGGGAAGGATGAGCCTTTAAAAGAAACGGATTGTGATTTTAAAGTGTGATGTGGACAGAGATTCATAAATAAGCACAATCATGTTCAAATGATTTGAAAACCCAGTTGTGCTGAGTATCTGCTTCTCTTAGTGACTCTTATATTACCGATCTTTTGGGCATTGTCCATCTGAAAGTCTGATACAAATTAATAAACCTCTGACACATTCCTAAAAGCCGAGGGAACATTACACTTTAATAGTTTTATCCTATAAGCTAGTGAGTCAAACTTTGTAAAAAGGGATTAGGTGTAATGATCATTTACTTAGGATATATTATTTTTTCATTGAGGAAATTCAATGTTCACAGTGACATTTATGTGTAAAGTCTGAAATTTTCAAGTGAAGATTTATGTGATGTGTTGAGTTGTAATATTTGGTACATTTAGGCCTGTATGAGACTTAAAAAGCTGTTAGGAATAAAATTACTGCCAGTGCAGTGGATAAAACATTTTAGTCCTTGATATTGGTCTATTTAAATTGAATTCACTGAACTGTATGTAGCAGGCTAGCAGTCTTTACGCAGTGGTGGTTTCAGCATCCTGCATGCATAATGTACTTAGACTAAATGGGAAGTAACCTTTATCTGACAAAACTCCACTTTTCATCTTTATGGATACTTACCTGTTAATTAGACTTGTATGAATGTGTTTCCACTGCAGTGTTGGAGCCTTCAAATATGTTTTAGTTCCTGAAATTGCAATAAGCTTAAATCTTAAATATGTAATGAATTGGCTATATATATAAAAACCACCTCTCTCACTGTTTTTAAGAAAATGGTGCATACTTTTCAGATCCACTCCACTATCTAGAAGTTGTAATTCGTAATGGACCCAGCTGAGTTAAACACCCGATTTATCCTAGAGACTAAATAAATGCTTCTTTTATATTTATTAAGTAATGAATTAGAATTATTGATAATATTATATCTAATACATGTTTACAGCCTTTGTGTTTAGATAAAAACAACTCAACAAACAGATATAGAACCAGTTGCTGATTTATGTAAGGGGACATAAAATTAAGATGGATTATTCTTTCATCACAATTATAGATGCACTGATTAGACACTGTACTGTTCTAAAACATTGCTTATTTTGACAACTAAGGCATCACACATAAGGCGCTGAAATCTCACAATCAAATGTGAATATGGAGTACCCTCCTTTCCCAGCACTTCAGTTTCCAGAATTCAGCTGCGGTACGTTTCACTTGTTTGACAATCACATCCCACTTTACAGTAGCTGCTGCAGGCGAAGGTCCAAGTTGGGGAGGTGGAACAATTTTGGAGGTCCTGTGATTCCAGATGGAAGCGTGAATGGAATGTAGCAATCCCATATTTCAGCTACCACTTCCATAAATTAATTTGATATAGCGTTCCCTGATAGTGGATGGATTGCTTAGTAAAGCACTACTGAACTGCAATTTTAACCAAAAGGGCACTGAAGTAATCAAGCAAATATTCCTTAGCACTTAGAACATCTGAAAGTGTAAGACAGCACAATCGTAAACAGAAAATTCTTTTCTACAAGTGTAATACTTGGAAACATCAACACATTAACAAAATCCCTTTTATACTTTGCTCATACTGTACTTATCTCAACAATTCTCTTCCTTGCACCCTTTCATCTGAAGGCTCTTGTACTCCGTTTCTTTCAACCCGGCTTGGGCATTTCATTCATCTTAACCTTTCTCCTACTTCAATTTTTCTTTTCTTTTTCGAATTTCCTCGTCTTTCCCCTATACTTTCTGCATGACATAATACCTGCAGCACGTAAGCCTCTGGGCTGTGTTGGGGTTGTTGGATTACATTGTTTTGTTGTTGTTTTTTGTTCATGCATGTGCGCTGTATATATTTCCAACTCTAAAGCGTGGAGCATACAATATATAGCCTTAACAAATAATTAGTGAAGGTTAAGAAAAAATCAAATCTTTTATTTTACTGTCACTTTCCAAAAAATGTCATTTGAAGACCAAACAGCTGCTTTCTGATGCTTGTGATAAGTCATGCAAATGGCTTTAATTTTGCCTTTAATTTTGATTTATTTCCATCTCCCAAGAGCTTAGATGTTTGCATTATTAATCCTTATTTGCACAGCCTCCTTTGTTGTTTTATTTTTATTCCACCCTCTTCATTTCGGTGAGACTTTAGCACTTCTGATTAAGCTAAATGTTTCCTCTCTATTATCTGCAGTTTCCAAACCAAAATAACTATTATTTGCTGAATTGCTCTATTATTCTATTTTCTCTGTCTTCCTTTAGAGTACGTCATTATTTCAGTTCAGACATTTTAAATTCGAGCCTTTATATTCTGTATATATTTCACGCACGCACAAATCTAAAAAATATTTATTTTTCCATGTCAGCATCTCACATTGGTATATGGAGTTTTGTCAGATTGTTTACCGTGTAAATGTACAAGAGTCACTTATAAAAGCAGAATTCTCTGTTAATTTAAAAAATGAAAATAAAATTAACCTTTTTTATTACTTTATTTTACCGGGTAAGTAAAACATAAAATAATTCTTATTTATAACGATTTGTTAGAAACACATTGATATGTTGGAGACACGTTGTGTCTTAGTGAAACAATTTTGAGAGAAGTACAGTACCTAGCTCAAAGACTCACCAACAGTGTTCCACCTGAGATATGAACCTAGACAGGCTCAGAGTTCAGTGCTCACACCACTTCTCCAAGTTGCTACCTTAGGCTTGTTCTTGCCATTTTATAGAACAAGTACGACAGATATGATTTTACGTATGATTAATGTTTAGCAAGAAAACTATTTAGCAGGAAGTGTATAATGAAAATTGCAGACTGGTAGCATTTGTGACTGTTGTCAGAAGCAGTACAAGCTGTATAAATACAATCACATACTGGCCTGCCAGTTCTGTTGAGTTTCCTGTCCCTTCCCCAGTAAGGAGCTGTACTGCTTCCGTCAGGTGTGGGACTTCTGGGATTAGATTCACACAGTGCAGCAGAAAGAGCATCTCTGGGTCTGCTTCTCTCCGCTGGCAGTGGGAGTCCTCTTCGGGCAGCTGGGCCTTCCTGTGTTGCCCTGTTTATTTGGCCAGGCTGTAGTCACTGAGTCAGTACTTCATCAGGGTCAGTTTCTATTTACTGTCTCTTGCCTAGTTCAGACACTCGGGCAGTGTATATTGTGTTTTTAGGGTCGTGTAGCATTCCAGGTAATGTTGTTTGTACAGTATGTGCGTCTCCCTGGGTAAGGTAGTGTTGTTTGGCTTGTGCTGTGATTTAGCCTGTGCCTGTAACCTAGGTGCCTTGCGTTGCACAGCTCATCCCAATGTACAGTAGAACTCAAGTCTGAACAGAGCATAAACATGGCAAAACCTGTCTTGTAGTCATCTCCCAAGAAAGCTGTTGTTAACCGAAAAGCATGAGGATGTCTGTTATAAAGCTGGAATGATGCAGCAAATGTGGTCCCAGGAATTTACTGATGCAGTGTCGGTAATCAAGGTGCAATAAATCACGAGAAGTGGCATTTTGTAGTGACTTGGCACTGCTGTACAGACCATCACGCTATGACCTCCCCATCAGTTGATCTTTACGCAACAATTAGCATAATTTTCTGTATGTATGAATCACACTCATTGACGTCCATCAGGGTTGTCTACACAACCATCTGAGATTTTATTTCAACATAAAGGCATATGCTCTCCTGACAAGCAAGGCATGTATGATACTTTCTCTGTTTTTTTTTATTTCACCAGCTCTGACATTCAACAGGTTAAATCACCTCAACATCTGTGATTTATCAAATCTGTACATAATGAGAAGATGTAGTACTTATGCAATAGTCAAGGTCAGTTATGAATGATATATTGATCAAAATAATGCTGAAAATGTTTAATTAATATCCAGAATCTGTATACTTTCCAATTTTTACATGGTCATACAGTACTTCCTATTAGGTCTATCTTTGCAAACGTCCGCTGTTGCATTATTAGTATAATAATTAGTAAATAGTTTTCTTGTAAACTGTAAAATGTATTAGTAGCGATTGGCTAGATAGACTGCTGTTTTAATATTTTAATTTTATTTGCTTTTGCTATGCAGTATAAAAAGTTGAAATTATAATTCATATTTGCCAATAGTTACAAATGGGAAATAGAAAGGAAAGAAAAGTGCCAGGTTCTGAAGTATTCATTTGTCATGTCTTTATCCTGTATTGTACTAGAAATACATTTTATGTAATATAGGATTCTATTTTACAATTGCTGTATGTCTTATGTTTGAACAAAGAAAAACGGTTCAAAGAAAATGCTTGTCTTTTCTGCTTTGTGAAGCAGAATACAGAAATGTGCCAGGCTTATTTCAGCTGCAGCAGAGCATCATTTAAAGAAAAAGATCAATTTCTGTATGGCAACAATAATGTCTTATGTATTGCTTACTGTGACCTTTTCAAATGTAATAATGCCTTTGTAATTAATGACAGCAGGAAGCGGATCCTGTTCTTTTGCTGTGACGCACAACATCTGTTTCTGCATTTCTGTTGGTGTTGGGACTAGAATTAAAGATGGCCTGGCTTCCACTTCAGAATGCCTTTGCCTAATCCTCTGTAGCTCCATAATTGTCTTTTTTGGTTGTTTTTCCTGCCCAGATCTCCTCTGTGCAGAGTGTTAGAACGTATTACCACTTTTTAAAGTTTTCACAACATTTATATAGTCTTACACACGCTCAATCTCTATTTGGTTTATGCTGAAGTGAGAAAGACTTTTATCTCACTGGAGAGACCTTAAAGTTCTTCACTGAAAGAATAGGGCTACACCAGTCTTTGCTTTCACCATGTCAGTAATTATTTTCAAGGCTGTTGCACTGATAGAAATAAGACTTTGTTCAGCAACTTATTCTTCTTGTGTACTTTTATGGGCTCTTCCTAACATTTTACCAATGGAGCCAAAAAAAGCATATTAAAATCCAGTAGCTTGCATGAAATATACAGTAGCCAGAGCTGACTTGTGCCACAAGAGCATACAGCTCATAAAACAAAGCAGGGCTCAATTCTTGAAAGATAAAAGCTCTTAGGAACTAGGAATATATGCTCATGCAGAATTGATTTTTTTCTGCTATGCAGCACTCAGTCTCTCTTACCATGAAAGGTCCTGTAAGGAACTGGTGTCGTAGTTTATTTATGTAAATTTAGATTTATTGTTTTTTTTCTGGTGGAGCAAGTTCTTATTTGGGCATGCCTGGTAGACAGCAACCAGCTTTTGCCATAAATATCATAAGAACAAGTGGGGGTGGGGGGAGGAGAGTGAATTGAATTAGGTGTATGCTGTGTTGTTTGTCAACAATACATTTTGCTAATCAGTTTTATCAGACATCCCAGCACAGAAGATTGTACAGTGCAATCAGTGAGGCGTTTTTCATTTTCATTAAACGCAGCATGCATGGTTTGATATGGGTGTAATGGCTTAAAAAATAGCTGCAGTATCTCTAGCACAGCTCCGAGCAGTAGCACTTTCTCCTCGGGAGTGTAAGCAGGAGATGGGGTGGGGTGGTGAGGGCTGAGCAGTGTTTGTGCTGAGTCGTGACTGCTCGAGGAAAACGCATATGATACCTGTAAATATACTGTTGATCCTGCCAGAGATCTGTTCTGCTGATTGCTGGCGTTTCCTTTTTAGTGGGATTAGAGCTGACACCTTGGGGAACAGGGGAGTGTCCAAACACCAGAGGTCATTGAATGGAAAAGCACGGCACAGATAAACAAAATCACGGACAAATCAGAGATCCCGTGCTCTCATCCAGCAGCCCACACAGCTGGAAAAAAAACAACACAGCCAAGATGCATGAAAGAATTAACTAAGGAAGATTGCTTTGAATAATCAGCGTCTTCAGACGAGCAATTGAACCTCATTATGGTTCAGAGTAGATGCTTACTTTTTTTTTTCTGTGCTTGATCGAGAATATTCATCAGCCTTCAGGCAATGCCAGATACTTCACAGAAGGAAGAATAGGGATATAAAACAAAAATTGAGTGCCATTCTGTACAACCTGCAAAATTGAAGTAACACATTGAATGAATGAGCCCTTAGCATCTGGAGGAAGTACTTGAACATCAAGCTGATGTTGCAAAATAAACATTAGCTAGTTTCAAAACAAAACAAATTCCCACAAACATGCCTCGTATACACTACACAAGAAGTACTTGTTTGTTTTCCCTTCGAAATTCAGGGTTTGGGTGTGATAGAATGGTGTTAGTCTGTCACGAAACTAAATTAGGTTATTAAACTTGCCCCATATTAAATTCCTTTTTTTATATTTTAATCTCTTAACTATCACTCACATCGCAAAGTAAGGTGAAACATTTCCATTTCAAATGTACTTGAGGTATCTTGGAGAGACTTTGATGTGTAGACCTACTTTGAAAATGAATCACACCATAATGTCCAGATGAAAGGCATTATAGAAAACAACAGGAAAGAGATGGTAGCACTCTTCAAAAGAATTATTTTTATATGTATTTTTCAGGCAAATGAGTAATAGTTGAATATGAAAATATCAGTGTTCTGGTTTTATTCTATTTTTGGATGATCAAATTGATGCCTGAGTCTTTGGACATCAATTAAAAATGTATAAGTTAATGCAGCATCCTACTCTGTAGGTACTCTTGCAGAAGCGTGTGGTCAGATCTATGCATGTCAGCAAGCACAACTTGTCAGGTCTTACTATCTTTATTAAATATCCATATAGTTCAATGTGTCGGTTAAACAAACAATGCAACCTAGGTCAGAGATTTTTTAGTTTAAACTGTGCTAATGTCTACAGGTGTGCTGATTTACTGATATAGCGATCTCCGCTTATTCTACTTGGCAAGAAGATGCAGAACAAATCTTCAGTTGCCAGTGGAAGGTGCAAACTGCTGATTGATCTCATCACAAGAGGTAAAGGGGGCACTCTGTGCAGGAGGGGCGTGTCAATTATCCCATTAGTGATCGAGCTTTGACTTATCCTCACAGTTCAAAGTATTTGTCTGTACAACAATATCATTAATGCAATCGAAAGCAATAATCAGTCAGTCAATAGTGGGAAGCATCTCATTGCAATTTGTCAATCAAGCTGCTGAGTGTGTGAAAACCTGACCACAAGAAAAATGGAACAGGGCAGTGCTTTTACTGCTCTTTAATTTTGATTGGTTATAGTCTTCTAGTTTGATTGGTCTTTTTATTTGCATGAAGAACTTTATTAGACTATATACTTTTCTTTTGTCTTGATAAAACAGCTTATTTTTCTGTTTTAAATTAGGATATAAAAAGGACTTGATTTGTAACAATCTATTTAAGCAATCAGTTCAAATGGACACACCATATTCTACAAATTGACTTGTCTTTTTTTATTGACTGTCCTGAAGCTTTTTTGAAACTGTTGAAGCTTTTTTTGCAAAGTAAATCCTCATAATAAACTATTTATGATACATGCTTATTTAAATTTTGCAGAGCTTTTAAATTTAGCTTGCAACCTGGTTGCAATTTGGTTTCACTGTTCCCAGATTAAAAAAACCTTTTTTCTCAAATGCATTTGACATCTTAGTAACTGACCTCATTTTTTTTAAATTGAAAGGTAAACTATATATCAAATACCCTATTATTTTCTGCGTTCATTTTGGTTAAGGACATGGTTTCTCTAGAGAAATTAAAGATCCCAATGACAGCAGTAACATAAAATTGTTACTTTGTCATATTAGGGAGCTGTGAGAACAATAATCCCCCTATTGTTCGATAAACAGAGCAATAATGGGAAAAAGGGCCTCCTGCAGTTCATGTTCGGACCCTTATGGTTTCTCCTTAATTTTCACATTATTCACCAGATCTCTCCTGCTGCTCTAACTTATTTAGTGGCATTTAGACAGTTTAGCAGAGATCTGCTCTAAATAGCCAGTGATGTTAAATGTAGTGCAATGCATAAATCTACAGATATTCTAAAGATAGTAACAGCAAAGATTTATATTATTTACTCATAGCCTACAGTTGCTGCATGCCAGGTTGTGTAGCCTAGTTTTATATATGTTAAATCCCACATACTGTTTGTGACCTTACCAGCCTTATTACAACAAGGTTAATCTCAGTTTTGCAGTCCAGAAAACAAAACAGGAATCTTTTAGATCCCATTTTAAGTGAAAGAGAGGGTTTTTATGTAATTTTGGTGTTGTTTTGATGAATGCCACTGTTCAAGTATTCGATTCATTGTGGGAAGAATTAATTGTAATCTCTGCCTGAGATGTACCTTGAAATCGCCATTTCCTCAAAGTGTATTTGCCTTTTACAATCATTTGCATCCAACATCTAGGTTAACGAAAGTGTTTAAACATGAAAAAAGGTATAACTGCAATTTTAAGAGTATGTCTTCATAGTACCAGAATACGAATGAGTCTCATTCCATACTGGTCACTTATATTAACACAGAAAAATGGAGCTAGCGATTGCATGTTCTCTCGCTTCCTGGCTGAGAGCACAGTGTAGCCTGTGTCAATATTTTGATATTCTACACAGTTCAGAAGAATTCTTATTACATTAAATATTACAAGGACAGAATAGAATTGAAGCCTTTGAGTTTATTATATGTCCTGATTTTTTTTTATGATTGTGAGGCTGGTGCTTAATTTAAATTGCACAATGTGTGTCACTTTAAAGGAGTAGTGCATGTCTTCTGAATGTTTTGTATGTCTCTGTTGCTGTTTCAGTTCTGCAGAACATTTGTTATAATAGCTCAGAGCTTAAAGTTCTTTATGGCTGCTAAGTGCCCACCATATAGACTCATCAAGCTAACTGTGAGTATGATTCTCGGAGTGGTGACTTGCAGTTGGTGGGTTTGTAGTGTGTGGCTCTGTTAGGTGCCAATAATTTTGTAGTATTTGTCCTCCCTCTGATACCATAAATCTTCATGATACCTTCATCCCTCCTGAGGTACTATAAGGTCTGTATAGTAACTGTGTGTAGAAATTAAGAGGAGCCTATATTCAGACTGGCAACTCTGAATTATCAGGGTTATCCTTCAGTCTGAGCTGAGCATTGTGAAAGACAATGTATTCAGTACCCCCATTCAAAACCCCCTATTGTATTTATATCATTATTCCTAATTTAGTGGACTGATGCTCTTATTCAAAGTGTCTTATAGAAATGACCTAATCCCCTATTTATTCCTCTGGGTTTGCTGGAGTAACCTGGGTAAAGTATCTGGGTCAAGGGTACTGCAGAAATGTCATGACCTGGGAATTGAACCAATCAGGATTCCAGAGCCCTTACCACTGCTCTTCATCGCCACGCTGGATTGCTTTTATTTACAGTGTTTCATCTCTCCAAGGTATGCACTTTATACCAGGAACAGGCAAAGCTTGTTTACTGGCAGCAAAGTGAGTGGCAGTACTGTAATTCAGATTAAAATAGAAACAGTGAGTATGGTTCTTCATTGAAACAGTTTAATAAGACTTGTACATCCTTGCGAGACCTACTGAGGGTATAGAAACATTTGATCTGAATGCTTCAGAGCACTCACATTTATCAGGCGCCATATTAAGCTGTAATATCCTAACTGAAGTAGAATTGTATTTTGATGTGTCAGGATCACATCTGTTTATCTGTAAAAAGCACATACTATGAACATCTATTTGATGCATTTTTCAGAAAGATTTTTAAGACTTTTTATGAGCTATTCCCAGATGCTGGTCTCATCCACGTCTTTTGTCTTTGATTTTTATTAGCCAGAATAGGTTTTCAATTGTTGATGCACTGTAGGAAATGATTTGTTTCATATTGTGACCTGGCATACAGCCAAGGGGATCATCAGCTTTTGTTTGAAATTATAGCTTTTTCCTTACTGTTGAGCCTGTGCCGCACTGAGTTTTATATACATTTAGTTGACTTAAGTGTTTGTTAAAAAGCCGAGTGCCTCCTCTAAATTAGTGTTTTCAGGTTTAGCCTTTATGAAAGGCAAAGGGCTATGGCATTGGTCGCCATTAGGCACAAAGCAATTTGGACTGTTGAAAGATTTTCTCATAACTTTCTTAACAACCCTAAGCATGACCTTTTTGAACTTTACCCTTCTCACCCTGAGTTGGGTCCCTCCAACCAAAGTGCAGTGTGATCGTGTGATATTAGATTCCATAATGGAAGAAAGCACATATGCTTACATCAAAGGTTACAGCCAAGAAATACTTTCCTCATTTCTGCAGTGATGATCATTGTAGGTGATGAGTTTACTTTGACGTATCTGCGGTCATGAACAATTCACACGCTTAGCTGTATTCACAATAGAGTTGCAGCTTTTATTATCTGTCACTGATTTCAAGGCTCTTTAGCCCACTCATGTCTTTATAAGGGATTGTGCCCTGGACTGTAATATGAGCAGCATTTGTGCTCCACTGAATAGCCCTAAGGTAGTTTAGTGTCTTGTAGATGGGACTTAGAGGGGTGTATGTCCAAAATCCCCCCAGGCAGGAGCTGAACCCTTAACTTTGAGTGATTGTATTGTTGTTTACCCCAGTGGGTCTCTGTCCTGCAGCTGTTGGATGTTCCTGATTGTTTAGAGGTGGGCGGCCTCGCTGGGTAAGAGACGTGCAAGGTTCATAGGAAGTTCAATCCACGATGCAGTAGGTGGCCCCAACGATTTTGAAGAAGAAATGTGAAAATACTGTATATTCCGGTCTGTGATTTGTCAAGTCAAATGCATCACAGCCATCATATTGACTGGAAGGATGACACCACTCTTAAGTTTTATTTTGTAGATAGAGTCATTTGTGGCATAATACGGTATTTTTTATAATACTTTGGTCAAATAGAGTTCTTGATTAATTCCCTAATTTCTTTTTCAGTCTCATTTGTTAAGGTAAAAGACTCCTATTATTATGATACACACTGCTTGTATCTGATGGTCTTTTTAAATATAAATTGAATTAGCATAGAAATTAAGAGGAAATTGATTTTAATATACTTATCATTATGGCTTCAATATGTATGCTCATTGAATTAAAACTAGTAATTCTGTCTTTCACACCCCTTTTCATAAGCACCAGGACCTTAAATAAGAAACAGAAGTATTTATTGGTAGTGAACATTTATTTTATCTGACAACTAATCTCTTTTTATTAATCTGGCATTTTCGATGACAGATGTTATTTACTTATTTTATAGACTGATTTGGCATAAGACATCTCCTGTTTGAGAGTTATCATTACCCCTGGCAAATCATTGTCTGTCATTCTGTATTTTTTGGGTATCACTTTCCAGAATTAATGATCTCGTAATTGAAAAGCTGTATCTGTTCAGCACGGTCAGACCATATCCATTTCTGATTGATTTTTTAAGATGTTATTGCAATTGCTTCTGAGGCTGTGACTGAAAATATGCTTTTCTTGAAAAACAATCAGTAGTCAGATTGACTAAGCTGTCAGGGGATCCGACAGAAAAGGAAAGGAATATCTAAAGTTTGACCAGAGTACTTCAGAAGTTTTCCAACTATACTGCAAAGACTGAAGTGGTATAATAAATGGGTAATTATACCGTTTCCAGACTAACCCTGTCAATTGAGCCTAGTGCAGCATATGAAATCCTAATTAATCATGTGGAACCCTATTTGGAATAAGTTAATGGATAGGCTGGATTGAAAAAGAGTATTAGCTGAATGGAGGAGAGGAAAGGTTCTATCTGATTATGAGACTGTGGTGAACTCTACCTCGAAGCTGAAGTGCTCCAGAGGGAAATTATCAATTTTAGTTATTTTGTAGTAGTGAAATATTGCTGCTTAATGTATAGATCTTTGCAACAGATCTTAACCAGGTTTTATTGAAATTGATTCTGTCTTTCTTCTCCCTTTAAAATGTTAGTTTGACTGTATGGACTAGGAAACCTATATCATGTTAGAGGCTTTGCAAGATGATTTTCGTCTCCCTGTTCCCTCTGGCACAGTCACTGGGGTATTTTTACTTGGTAGGATTTCTCACTAAGTAGGGGTCCTGTGATATCCACAAGACCTGAGATGCTAACTGTGGTCTAGTTTGATTCAAAGGAGACAGGTTAAAATACTACTTGAGCAAATGCCTCCAAGCTCTGGGAAGCTGCCTTTCATTGCCAGAGTTCCCCAGTTATGGAGAACCTCAATAATAACAATTATAATTCCACCGCCTATGTGTAGCATCCACCTGGATGATGCAGCCAAAGTGTGGACGATATGCTCACCACACATCAGCCACCAGTGGACAACAGAACAGACTGATGAAGCCAATTCATAGATGGGGTTTATTAGGAGTTTCATCATCTTGTAACCACTGACTTTTCTCCAGCATGACAGTCATATCACACCATTGCATTGTTGCATTTTGTGTAGTTGCTGGGGTGTGAATGTTTCTCCAGGAGTTTAACGCTGACCGGGTCATGAGTAGATTAATTCCAGGATGATAATGTCATTACTCTAACCTGAATTGTGTAAAGACTGCCCCTGGAAACAATTCCTTTGATGTTGACTTCTAATTCAATTCAGTTTTCTGCTTTGCTGTTTGCTTGCTTTAAAGTTCTCTCTCTTTTACATTTTAAGAGTTGGCAGTGCAACGACTGAAAAAGGCTTTATATCTCACTCAGTATACTGTGAAATGTATTGGACTGTCTTTTAGCCGCATGGTTCAAGGTGCACTTGATTACTGAAACCATATTCACTCTGCTCAATGGGGGCAGGATAATCAATACAAAGTACTGATTCTGGAAGAAAATCTGAAGTCTTTTGGGTACTTGAGCCTTAGTTTCCAGTTTTGAGACATGGTTAATTAAATTCAATAAGATCACACTACATTTACATTTACATTACATTTATATCTGTTCATCTGTACTACAGTGCTCACCATTGTGAAGTGCAGATATTACTAGAGCTGTTTCTCCCAAATTATGTAGAAAATAATATGAACTCAGAAGATAGCACACACATTAGTTTGAATTTGTTTCTTCCATGGAGATAGGAGTGCATGCGTACTGTATTGAATATGCTAATGCTTTGTTACAGAAAAAATAATTAAAATGGAAATAAGGCATTTAAATATGCATTTATCTTGTCATTAATTTGTTCTTTCAGTTTTACCCTGGCAGTGACTGAGGCACGCAGGTTGCTAGGATTGAAGACACTTAAAACACCACCCACCCTGCCCCCCACCGTTTCACCCTTTTAAAAAACTCCAAAACGAATTGCCAAAAAGTTCTAATTTGTTCCCTCTGAATTATTTAGTAAATGGGCATATGGGAAAAAAAATGTTTTGAAATATACTAAAATTGTTACATGCGTGGCATGATGGCGCAGTTGGTAGTGTTGCTGCCTTGCAGTGCCGGGGCCCTGGGTTCAGTTCAGGGAGAGAGGGATGCTGTCTGTGTGGAGTTTGTATGTTCTCCCCATGTTCACATGGGTTTCCTCTTGGTGCTCCAGTTTCCTCCCACAGTCTAAAGGCTTTCTGGTAGATTGGCTTCTGGGAAAATTGTTCCTACCGTGACTGTGTGTCTATCTGTGTTTGCGTCTGTGTACCTGCCCTGCGATGGACTTGCGTCCTGACCAGAGTGTACCCGCACCTGTACATGTTGATTGCGGGGATAGGCTGGATGGATGGATAAAATTGTTATTGTAGTGTATCCTGAAAATTCAAACTTGGTATTATTTAATATGTCTGGAAAGAAGAGTGGATTGTGTTTCTTTTCTTTCCTTTGGCACCTCTCTAGTTCTCTTTCTCTGTGTGTTATTGTGTCCTAATTACGTACCAGTCACTTATTCACTTTAAAGTTAATTACTTTTGCACCAAAACTTGTTGTCACGCTTCCTAAGTCCCTCACCAGAAACCCACCTGCATCCAAATCATCCTAAATGTTATACCCCTTTACCTCTAGACACTTGGGGTTGTAACACTACTGCAGAGGGAGAGAAAGGATGTGCAGACATACTGCATTCCTACAACCTGCAGACCTGTCAGAGCCAGTCACCTTTGGACACTTGGCAAACTCCACAGTGATTGACAGGAGGATAGGAGGAGTGGAGCATCTCTAACTGATGTCAGTTCAGGCTAAAAATGTGAAAAGAAACACAGTTGAGTTTTATGCGAAACATTATTAGTCTTCATTTAAATAATGAAATGAGTTGATTTAATTAAACTGAATGAAGTATGTAAGACTTTCAATCTTAAAAACAAGGTAAAATTCAAACTTTGAACAAGTTTTCTAGTTTATAAACTGCCTTTATATGGTCTTAATTGATAGGACACACAGATGCATTTACATGTAATGTAGCATAGTAGTTAAGTTAACATGTCCAGCAAAAGGAATGATTTTTTCCTAACATTTATTAACCATGTTTTAACCATTAAAACATGATAGTTAAAAATGATCTGGCAAAAAATAGTTTTCATAGGAGTTGTAAAGATATACTGATTTTTAATTATCCTAAATGCCACTAACATTTATTTTTATGTTGTCGATTTTGCTCAAACTGATACAGTGGGAAACCAAGATAATTCTTTATATCTTGAATTATGTATGGCAGTGATTCCGAATAAGAATGCTGGAGGTGTATTTATATGCTTTCCCTGAATAAGGTCCCTTTTACTTTATTGTTCTGTTTTTAACAGAATAGTTTAGGAATGTGAAGGTCTTGGTTTAATGAAGAAACGCCAGTTACAAGAACTTGTTTGTGACCCAGTACGAGCATTTCATGAGATGGAAAAAACATGGGTGCTATAATTAGCAGTGTAAAGCGATTAGATATCTGTAGTGCAAACCAGTTTTGTTCCAGTCACAGTACTGTTCATGATTTTAAAAACATGTCCTGATCTGAATCAGAGCAATATTTAGAGAGTTTTGCATCACAGATGTCAAGTCTGTCAACTCTGTCTACTCGCTGTTGGGAAAAACACTAGTAAGCAAATCAATCTTATCCTTTAAAACAAAAGCAGTGTTGTAAGGTGTGTTGGGATGTAACTCAAGGAAAGGCTAAAAATGATTGCTTAAAATATTTTACATCTTTTAACACAACTTGGAAAACTTGCATGTTAGAATGTTTTTTAGATGATTCACATCATTTATGCAGAATGTTTTTAAATTACACCTTATGAAAGCTGTTGTTTTTAAACCTTTTAAAGGAAAAATATCTTAAACCACTGTGAAAACGCAGCCCTGCCATATATTAAACAGAACTGCCTAAATAATTACGTGTGCCATAATCTCAAGATAAGCAAAAAATAAATGTCCTGTGGCCAGTATGCTACATTGTTATGGAAAATAAATTAGAATTAATTAGACTTTGATCCTCATTTGAAGAGTGAGCTGTTGTAAGTTGCCTGGTTTCTTGTTTGCCTCTTTTGTATATGATTCTTTGAACATTAGTTACTGAGCGATAGGGCATGATAGGGTTGTTTTAATGTAGCTGGAGTAGAGATTAAGCTACCCAGCCACATTGTTAATGCTGATACTGATGCTTCTTTCAAAAAACAGATGAGATCCTCTGAACAATTAACTCCTAACTGCTAAACAGGATAGAAGGAGTGAATTACCTCTTATTTGTATCAGTTCTTATGATATTTGTGTAGCAATGAATTATTCACGTACATTTAATTATACAGGAAAGGCAGAAAATGCATGTATGAAAATATGAAACTATAGCCTACACATACACATGAATCTTTCTAAAGGCTCAGCACAGTAGAAAGAATTGTTTTAAAAAGAAGCAAAGCAAGATAACCTGTAGTTATATACAACTCGCATAGATTCTTCATCAATTTCGTGTTGCATGTTTACAGAACTTCTGCTCTTTATTGGAATCTAATGTTACACATCTTTGGTATTACTTGCTCATGGTTAAGATCCTTTAAAGGCACTAACTGATGGCACCTTATATTGCATTCTTTCCCCAAAATTAAAGCATTTCTGGTTTCTTCATTTAAAAATGGCAAGCCACAATGAGCATTTTGTATGTAACCTTTGTAGTTTTTGCATTTATATGTTATTTTAGGGAACACATACTGCATGTTTGTACTGAAGAGTCCAGTATTCATGTAAATACATGTGGTAAATGGCATTTAGTACAGCATATATTAAATTGCTGTTAACACAGATTAATATAATGCCTTTGAACCACATTCTGTTAAAGATGAATTCTCTTTATCATCCCATTAACATAGAGTAGAAATTGTAGTGTCTCCTTCCCAGTAATTTTATGATACAAAGTAATTTTGAAAGATGACCTTTAATTTGCATTATCTTTTTGTGAACTTTACTTTTTTCTTCTTTTAGACATTTTTAGAAACCTAGTCCACAGAACATGCAGTTTTATATGATTACACAGCATGGCAAATTCCGTTTCTTTAAAAGTATCTTCTCTCCTGACTGAAATTGGTCTACAATTCTAGATTAAAAGCATGCCCTGAAATGCTATCCAATGACATCTTGTGACTTGCAGACAAGAAACCCGTGTCAAAGACATACCAAACCTGTGGAGATAATAATGACGTTTAGCCTATTCTGAGTGTGAGCAATAGCTCAATTTACTATTAGACTATTTCTCATACTCCTGAATAACACCATCTCAATCCAATTTAAACTGCATGAGCGAATTTAGATGCAGAGCTGCATCAATCACTTACTACCTCATAAAAGACTGAAATAGACATGAATTTCATCATTTTTTGAAGAAACAACAACTGCCTTGCAGTTTTTATTTTTGTTTATAGCATTTAAACACTGCATTGAAACTCTGGAGGCTCTGTTTGCCTTTGTTTTTAATTAAAGTGTTAAATATTCAGGCCATGTTTTCCATCAAAGATTGGATTATCTTTCATTTGATCTGAAGTTGTTTTGTAAACCCAGTGCAGAGGTGAGCGTGACTCTGGATATTTGTAAGCATTGAATTGCTGATAAGTACAAGACTACAGACACTAATATGCTTTTTATTCTTATTGAGAGACTAGAAGGTGATTGAGGATTACGCAGAGGTATGAATGTTAGCTAATATGTCAACCACAAATGTGTGGCTCATTTCTGAAGGTGCTAAACTGTCGGATTGTAGCTGTTGGTGCCCCACAGAGCTCCTTGTGGGCTTGTAAAGAAAGCTGGTTGAACTCTGTCTCCGAAGAGCAAATAAAGACACCCTGCTCAATTAGGGCGCAGAACATGAGATCATAAAGAGTGTAAGTAAATCTAATGGCCTTCCTTTTCAAGACACAGATCTTAACTTTCAAAAGACATGTTGTTTGTGAAGCATGTTAGAACTATATGCTCTCTGTCGTTTGGAACAGAACTGTCAGTGTTTTTTTTTCACTTCTGTAAAACATTTGTTCTATTTAAAGACTGACTAGGTATTGAAAGCTGCATAATTGCCTAGGATCTCATTATGATAAGCAAACATTTAAACATTTGTCAATGCTTTCCAGACACTGGTTGAAACATTTGCAACTTGACCCACCTCAACTTATCCACTCTGTGTCATGTTTCAGTGCTAATTTAGTTGGGTAAACATGCTGGAATGAAGCTAATTATGGGTGCTTTCCTGTTGCTTTCTTATGTAGGATAGAACTGAAAATGAGAAAGTAATTGTGTGTCATGGAACAGGATAGATAAAATGTTATCTTGTTAATGATTGGTGCCTGAATGTTTTCTGCAATGAGTTATTTCAATATGGTCAATATTGAAATATGCAGTGGTCAAAGACAAAAGTGAAAGGATAGGATCTTCAAATTCAAATATAATTTTGTAAATTCCCCTTTACTGTTGTTGAACCTGATAACCGGGTAGAAATTAAGGTTACCCAAAGAGGTATACCGTAAGTTGACTTATCACACCTGCAGTTATCAGCACTTGTACTCATGTGTTAATTTCCTGTAATATGCACAAAACCTTATGAGCAGTATCATTGGAAGAATGAAAGCAATAGTGTGCAATTTCTGCTTCAATCCTGTTGGAATTGAAATCCAGATGGTTTCTAGAGAAATAGACACTTAATTCCTCGATGTGTTATGCCTCAGTGAGCTGTCGGAGCCCTAACGCATGTCATCCTAAGTGCTTTCATTTACTGCCGTCTCGGTGAGCGAAAGGGCTAATTTTATTGAAGCAGAGGATGTTTAATTCCTTAGCTGTCAGCATAGACACTGAAGATCTAATTCTGGTGGGAAATATCACAAAGTCTATTGCACTTGTTTCTGGTATGTGAACTGTAGAAAACTGTGTTCATTATATACAGACATTTATAACTACTTTTTAGCTGTTGGTTAATTTAAAAATGGTCTATTTCTGGTAAGCTACATTAAAATGTCATTGATAATTGAGGCCTCTTCTGCAGTTTAGGTAACGGGATGTTTTTCTTAAGTTATGATATACGGGCCGTTTCTCGTAAAGGATTTTGATTTGTTTAAATAAACTATCCACCTTTCACTAGTTCTGGGGAATCCATATATCAATGCAGAAAGCCATTAATTTGTAAGATATAACAAACCTTGAACAGACATTTCGTTTGAGTTCATATTTACATTTGTAAAAGATCCGGCTCTGGGGCTTTTTGTAAAGTCACTAATGATCCCTCTGACTCATGTTATTATTCTAACAGACACTTTTCCAGTATTTAAACTTTTGCAATTTATTTTTGCTGTCCCTAGACCAGAGACTTGTTTATTCATAGCCCCCAGTTCCTTTGCGAAATCTAGCTTGTACATGCATCTGTATTTTATTTTTTTGCAGGTGATGCTGGCAGCATCCTATTGGTCGTTACTTGCCCCTGCAATTGACATGGCAGAGGACTCGGGGAAGTACGGAGCCTATGCATTTGTTCCTGTGGCTGTGGGTTTCACTCTGGGGGCCGCCTTTGTGTACTGTGCTGATCTCCTGATGCCAGCCTTGGTGAGTCCAAGAAATCGTAAGCACCAATGACAGCACACTTATAATTAAAACCTCCACGTCACAACCTCATGTAATCCTGTGTTTCAGCAGCCATGATGGAATCCTGAGTGAGCTCACCCCACATGGCTGACAGGCTGCAGTCACATTACCATTGGCAACCTTTAATACTACTAACATTTGTAAACAGGCTGTTTTAAATACGCATATGCAAGGGTATTTATTTTCAGTAATCAGAATAGTTCTAAATTGCATATACATCTACCTGTGTTCATGCAACATATATAAAAATGAAAGCTCAGTAAGAAAGAGACTGAAGACTGTTTCATCTGTGAATCATGCTCTTAGCATGAGGCTATATTTCTGACAGAATGAAACAGCAATTCCAGGGAGCTGAAAAGAACAGAGCATGAAAACTCCCCCTTTCAGTTTGTTTTCCACTTGGAAAACTGCAGCAAACTGGCATGAAGGTAAAGGATAACCAGGGACAGAAAGCCAGATAGATAAAGGGCAATGATCCAAATGGAAAACAATCGGACTCTGCCGGTCTGATTGCTTGGGCATTTCGCTACTACCTGGAATTTGTTTTCTGAGGAAAAATAACAACATGGCATTTTCCATTAGTTATGTTGGGTCATGAGCTCTAAAACAAATATACAGTATGCATGGAAAAAATCAAGAATTTATTCTTGTGGAAGGACTTCTGGCGTGTGCTTGAATGTTGTGATAAACTATTGACTGAAAGCAAATAAAGATTTTTGTCAGAACGGGAGTACTGTCCTTGTTCCAGAAAGGTGTGGCTCTGCACAGGAAGTTCTTTGTGCTGTTCACCTTGATGCTGGATGTATTTGTTCCTGAGAGCGGTGACAAGGAGTGAAATTCTGACACTGAACACCAGCTCACCCTTGCTCGAAAAAACAGATCAGATTAACCAAGTTGTGTTGCAATTTTTTATCTAACATTGGATCAGGAAAGTAAAGTGATGATTACAGTAAATGCAATTTGGAAACAGTTTGATTGCACTTTCAATTCTAATAGCACCTAATTGCACTGTCAGATTATAATTGCTGTTATGACAAGTGTATGAGTGTACAATTATTTTGCAATTAAAGTAACCTAATGAAAGTCAAGTGTTTTATTTTTGAAATAACAAATGAATCTAAATAGGGAGCAAGTCTCCTGTTCTGTACTGAAACCACATGTAGGTGAGACATGGTATTTCTAATGGAGTTTCTTATACACTCTGCCTTTTAGTTTAGTTGCTTGTTCTTAAATAAGAGCAAAATACAATACCTATGTTTTAAAACAACAGTCTATGCTATTATATATTCAAACATGCTATGCATAGCATACCGGGGGGGACGGGTGGGTGGTGTTCTAGCTGTTAAAAGACATGTTGGTCCCTGTTTTATCATTAAGAAAGCTCAATCTGTTCTAGTGTTTTCTATAAATCCAAAATCCAAATTAAACAAATAAGGATAAAGGACTTCTATTCATGGCTCATGTATGAGCCAGCAGGCCTGTGTGTGTAGAATGCATGTTTATTCAGGGTTTAGGCAGAAGTGTAGCAAATATGCAATCTTTGTGTCTACTTTGTCTTTAAAACTCAAAACTGGGGAGGGCACATATTCATTTTTCTCAGGCCTTTCTCCAGTTTATAAAAGGATAGGTCATAAGTTTCTGCACCAGATCCTGCAGACATGAAGAACTATGTTTAACTTAAAGTTCCTTTTTATTTATTATTACGCTATACAATTAGACTGGTGTCATTCATAAAGGAGTGTGTGATTGTGTTCCCTTTTTAATTATATTGTAACTTCATGCAAAACCTAATGCAAAACTTCTGGGCAAGGAGCAGGCTATCTTTTGAGATTTGATAAGTGTTAAAATGTTAGACAGAAACAATTCCCTCTTTGTGCCACAAGCATAACACAATATCCTGGGCTTTATTGTTTGTAATAATAATTTCTTAAGCTGTCCAGCCCAAAAGCGGAAAAAGTGATTTTGTGCTCACAAAGCACAGATCAAGGAAGCTGGCATTAATCTGCTAGCCTAAATCCTTTGGCACAAGCTTAGAGTCTGACTAATGAAGAGAATTGAATTCAATAAGCGGTGTACTCGATCTAAATTTTGCAGCGCTAGTTGGAAAAATGAGCTTTTTTTAATAGTTTATTCACAACAATCTTCATTTCAGTCAAATTATCATAAATCACAGAAAACATTAATTTTATCAAAGAAACAAATGTTAGTTATATACTTTATTTAACGTCAACCTATCTCTCTCTTTTAGTACAGGGGTTTTATTTTGGCTAATGTTTTTAGTCCATTGCATTTAAATTAACCCAGTTTTAAGTATTATAGTTAATTTCTTGGAGGGAGATTTAGTTTTAAAACAAGTACTGTAGAACCGCTAAAGTATTGTAACTAGCTATGGAGTTGATTTTACAGAAATGACACCGGTTGCATTAATATGGTGGACCTGATTCTGAATTGTTTTCATCTTTTAATTATTTGAAGCTTTAATTTAAAATAATAATCTTTTTTTTTAATTCTTTTAGTTAAAATGTCAAACTCCTGCTAGTCTTTTGCAGAAGTCGATGAATTCTGCATGGTTAAGGTATGCTATGTGCAGACATTGTTTTTTAATGTTTTTAAAGTATTGAAGTATTTTTCTGTAATTAACACAACACATCTAACTCTTCCCAACTTCTTAATACTGGTGGGTAGCATCATATACTATGACATTTTGTTACTTTTTTTCCTCTTTTTTTATTCCATGCTTTTTTCTCTTTGTTTATTCCATGCTGAAAAGAGTAAAAAAGTAACATTTCTGCTGTGAAGCCCACACAGCCAAAACATTATGTTTCTTTTAATCTCTTTTCAGCATGGAATATATACTATAGCGCTTTTGGGTTCTCGTGGGTATGCGCCCTCGCGGCTCCTGCCTTAGGTAGGCCCTCCTCCGCTGGGGCTCGAACCCCGGTCTACAGCGTCACTCAATAGGGAACCAGCCGGCTGAGCTAAAGGGAGATCTCCCCTCAGCCCGGCGGCTGAGGTCCCTGCTATTCACAGGGAAGGGCGGTGACGTCATCGTGCTGGCAACCTGTAATGTCGGCTGTGTCTGTTACAATATCTAGATCGCTATGTGCGGACTTACAGTTTTAAGCAGTGGAAGTGATTGCACGTGCGACTATTCATAACGTAACCATCATTGCTTTGATCTCTAAATCCCACAGAACTGGTCCTCATGCTTGTAATGATTCTGTTCATATTTGCTAAAAATTGCAAGATTAAATTATGACTAAACCCCAGTTGAAATTGGTACAAATTCTGCTACGCTGGACACAATCATTAAACCGAAAGTGCCAGCCAGGTGCACCGTAGCTTCTACATGCGTTCAGTGCATAATGTAACAGGTTATACGTACAGTACACTGACGTAAGCATTGCTATGTCATAATTACAAGATAATTGGTTATCTCGTAATTACGAGATACGGATTTTGTAATTGCGAGATAAGGGGGCGAATTTTGTTTTTTCTCTTAGTGGCAGCAATGCGCTTCCGTAGTACATAGTATAGCTGCAGTAGAAACATAACCCAATCTTTTGATATTTTGATATTTGTATTCTTACATAATATTAGTGTCTTATCGTTAAAACATTATGTTTGATAAACAACAAAAGAGTTTTTCTGAAATTAATGCATGTTCTAGCACGTTTGGCAATTTGCAAAATCTGAAAAGTGAACACTTATTTAAATGCCAACCATTATTGTTATCATTAGTATCATACAGGCCTATATACAAGACTTTGTTCTATGAACTGTGAAATACTAACAGTGCCAAGATATGCAAGGGGTAAAAACAGAGCAGTTAATAAAACATTTTCACATAATACAAAAACCAGATGAAGGGATACTATTGATTACTCTGTGGGTCCAAAATACAGTACAGTCCCCCGTGAGTGAAACAGTAGCAATAATCAGAATATAAGAAAACGTGAGGGACTGGGGATAGAGGGAGACAGACGTTCACATTTTTAAATAGAAAGAACTCCAAGCAGAAACAGTTGCTGCTGCTGATAATGATTTTAGCAGGTGCTTTAAGGCGATTTCCTAGGATGTTAGGCTGAATTTTTTTAAGCTATTTTTTTCAGTGTGAACTGGAAGAGCACAAACTGAAACCTCCCCAAAGTACAATTTTACCACGTACCTTCATGATAATGTATTTTGTAATGTGTGTTGTGTGTAATGTATGTGTTTTGGTTTCTGTTGTTTTAAGAATGAAATGGGGAGATCTAAAATGGGGATCTAAAATTTTAATCCGTCTTTATAGTGACCGCACATGCTGCAAACACAGAAGCTTCTAGCTCTGTGTATTTCCCTCAGCATGTGCAGAAGGACAGTTCTATATTGATATAACCTGCAATTGAGCTTTTCACAGTGACGGACATCCAAACACATCAATAAGCACACTTTGAAAAGCAGGAGACAAGCAAGAGGATAGGAAGATGCCACAGCTACTGTGACTTTTAAAATAATGTTTGTCTGCAGTATTACTGGTTATCATTTCTCTGGAGGGCATGTGGCTGTCAGGAATAATCACGCTTGTTTTCACTCCTGTGGATGAAGATAAATTGGTTTTGAGGATCTGTATTTAAAAAAGAAATCCTGGAAATACTGAATACTAAAAGATCATGGGAAAAAAAACAAAATAAAAATGGGAAAATACTATCCTTTTTATCTGGACTCTTTTGGAGGCTCATGGGCTCAAGGCTGGATTTGTAATGCATGTATGGGGTGGGGAGAGGTATTTTTAACTTGAGAGAGAGTGTTTTCATTTTCCTCGAGGGGCAATTTGGTTTACAGCAGCAGACAATATATTGTAAAGAAAAACACACAAACAAATGAACAGTACACATCTACTGTTGAGCAAGGTTATGGCCATGGGTATAAATGAGAACTTGAACATGACGAGTAAGTCAAGATTACTGTATCAACTAAAAAAGTTAAATAATATTACCTGCTCATTGTAATACTGTTGGCTAGAGAGTTTGAATTAGTGATGTTTTACAACCATAAAATTGGAGCATGTGCTGTTCTTGGAAATTTGCCCTTAAGGCACTCAGAGGCTTCTGTCTATATAAACCATACGTGCTGGGTAGGTTAACTGGTGCCTCTTCAGTGATGGGCAGTCCACTTCCTGGAAGGCCATTGTGTCTGCGAGTTTCCTCTCCAACTCAGCTCTTAATGGGCTAAATCAATTGGTTACTGGGTTGACTGGATATTTAACACCTTCTCTCAGCTCTTCAGGTGCTGCTTCTTTAAGACGAGTTTCCTCTCCAGTTTCCTCTGAGTGGAGTGTCCAGAAAAGTGCTGTATAAGTGTAAGCAATTATTATTATTATTAAGAAGATCTTGAAGGCCTGCAGACTCTCCAGTCTGTCAAGACCAGCACTGGGCACCCCTACTCCATATTGTGTGTGTACACTCCTTGCAGTGGGTTGTTGTCCTGTCTAGGTTGCAGTACCTACTTATCCTTGTGCTTTGTGTATTAGGTTCTAGGTTGCAGTGTCCCTTACCTGGGCAGAGCACTATCTGTGCAGTTTTCTTTCCACACAAAACTACTTCACATTACAGGGTGAAACAAAACATACAAAAAAAAGATAAGGAAAAAAACAAAATAATGATTGAACTAAAGTAAAAAAGATAAAGATAAAAAAGTGGAAAAAGTAGAGGCAAACATTAATTAAAAGCCTGACTAAACAGATAAGTCTTCAGCCTAGAGTTAAAAACTCTAAAAGAGTTAACATTTCTCTGATTAGCAGGGTGCGAGTTCCAGAGTTGTGGAGCAAACATGTACCCAAAGGCTCTTGTACCTATAAGAGGGTATTACTAAAAGGTACTTCCAACACTGCAATGCTTTCTGTCCCCTATATTGGTACCAGGGTGATTGATCATAGAGTACAGAGTACAGTTATACAGTAGGAGTTTCCAACCCTGATCCTAGAGATCTTATACAATAGGTTACCTGTTCATAATACTGGCAACACCTGTAAGATTATATTGCTAACTTTGTATTGCATGGAAAAAAAAGGTTAAATGGCTACTTTTAGGGGTACATTAAGTCAATTGGTAACAATCTGCTTGCAATGTCAGATTCAATATTTACTTTTCAGTGGAACATGACACTCTCTTCTGCCATTGTTTGCTTCTCAAAATATTTTTTTTTCTATTGTTTTCTGGACCTCTTGGTGGATTTGATTTATAAAATGTGTTATTTGCATCCAGAGCAACTTCGTCAAATTTTCCAGCCATCTGAGGATTTAATTTTGCTCTGCTTGCAGTGCGTCTCCCGTGAGTGTACTCTGTTGATGTCAAAGAACGATAGAGACATCCCATAATCAGGAAGAATCAGAATGTGATTTGCACTGTATTGACTCTTGCTGCATTGTGTTTGTTCAGCTGCTGGTGCAATTTTTACAGGCCCTAATGCAAATACTTAAGACTGAATGAGTTGGACCAAAGACATCATGGCTTTTGCCATGATCTCCTTCAACACCTTCATTATGTTGGATAATTTTCAGGAATGGAGGCCAGGGACAGAGGGTTGTCCTTTATTTATTATTATTTTTATTTGTTTTGTTCTTTGAGGCACAGAACCGCTAGGAAGAAGCCATGGAAACACTAAGGTATAATTACTTGTCCGTTTTATTGCTGAAATTGTTCAAAGGAGTCGTGACGTAAACCCTGAGATTTTGGCAGACAATGTGGCCTTCATCAGCGAGCAATCAGATTATACAGTAGGGTCAACAAATCATTTGTTGCAGCTCCAATAAAGCTTGTACATCACAGGGCCGCTTTACTGTTTCCACCTGTCCTTAAAAACAGTGTGGTCTTACCGTACTATCTCTTTCATGGCAATCCCATCTGTTCACTTTTCTGTGTAAATGGCATACCACCCCCTTAACCTTTTTGTGTTTCAGAAATGTTGTCTTATAGTATAATGGGTACAGAAAAATGGATGCAAGGCTTTGTCAAGTGTTCTTTAATACAGCCCCTTACTGTGAATCTCTGCTTGGAAGTAAAAGACTGCAAAATGCCAGGAATTGCCAGCCCTGTAGAAAGACTCATTACTGCTGTGCCCTTCACACAAATGGTGACACCTGCATTCTTAACAATCGTAACCTCTCTCACTTTTATAACATCTTTTGGAAATGAGTAGCCCTTTTTTTACTTTGGCTTCCAGAGCAAGGCCAAGTCTTTTTCAGAGGAGAAAAGCACTGTTATTGCAGGTCTATACTTCATATTTGTAATAGAGCAGACTAGTGTTTTATTGTTGAGATTTAAAATTGTACGTTCTTCCATGGAGAGTGGGCAAACTGAGCCACTGAGCTGTCTGCAACCCCCTCTCAGTTCCATCTGTTCTTTTACCACAGATATGTTAAGTATACTTCTGCAATTTATCTAAATTTGCATTTCTGTTTTAATTTTTATAGACCACTTAAAAAGCTTTGGCTTTTGACCATGTATGGAAAGTACAGAAATTTTCCCAAATTAGCTTTGTCTGTTTGCTACTGATATTTTTGACTGTTAATCAAGTTTTTCTGTTCTTTTGCGTGTCTTTTAATTAATTTCAGTCTTGAATAAAGACTTATATTAAACTATTAAATTCTGTTTAAGTGGAAAGTTGATATTAAGAGGCTTACTTCAGTGGAAGAATGAGTCTTATATTAGCAACACTGTGCTGGCTGTGAAATTTAAATGAGAGAAAATCGTTATTTTTTCAGGTAGTGAGATAAGAAACTGCTATATTGCTTTTAATAATAATAATAATAATAATAATAATAATTGCTTACACTTATATAGCGCTTTTCTGGACACTCCACTCAAAGCGCTTTACAGGTAATGGGGACTCCCCTCCACCACCACCACCAATGTGCAGCCCCACCTGGATGAAGCGACGGCAGCCATAGTGCGCCAGGAGAGCAGAGTAATGAAGCCAGTTCAGAGATGGGGATTATTAGGAAGCCATGATTGGTAAGGGCCAATGGGAAATTTGGCCAGGACACCATGGTTACACCCCTACTCCTTTCGAGAAACGCCCTGGGATTTTAAATGACCACAGAGAGTCAGGACCTCGGTTTTACGTCTCATCCGAAAGACGGCGCCTGTTTACAGTATAGTGTCCCCGTCAATCTCCCCCTCTTCTAAAAGTAAACATGAAATAGCTCAACAAAAATGATCTGTCTTCTTTAAGGCCTTTATTTTTTATAGAAGAATCCTCCATGTTTTGTTTTGCTGCAAAAAAGCTGTCAGGTACGCTTCTATAAACTGAGTGACTGTGCTAAATCCACTTGGTCATCTGACCAAATTAAGTGACTGACATTATTTACACCATTAGCTCTAAGTGAAGAATAACACTCAAAAACCTTGCAAAGAGCAAGTTTGTTTTGTCGGATTCAGAACAAGGAGTATCCCTCACAAATGCCAGTGTCTCTGGGTTGCCTTGGTTACCGTGCTTGAAGGTTCAGAAAGGATAGCAATAAAAAAAAAAGTTTAGGCTGAGAATGACCAAGTAAATCCAGCAGAGTGCTATCTGATTTAATTAATAGAGCCAGGTTTAATAAAAATTGTCTCATAATTAATATCTCAGCCCCTGTATTGAAATGTTTTATAGTAAACGTCTTTATCAAAGTAGCACCATGTTAGTTACTGTATGCATGTTTTTTTTCTTTCAGATAAATTGGTATTTGTCAAGGAAAGAGAGATAAAGTCTCGAGGAGGACATTTCCTCTGAATTAGGAGGGTTTATTGCACAATTATCATTTGATGTGCTGTATAATTTTTCTTCAAAATGTTCCTACTGAGTAGGTAATATATAAGACTACTGGAAATCAATCTGACATTCACAGCAGGCTTAGGAGCATTAATTGGAGGTGAGGGAGCAATATTATCACAAAACGAAACAGGTTGTTCTGATGATAGTGTTCTTAAATTACTATGCCAAGTACAAACTGGGTTATAGATTTCCATTCGCACCCACTCCAGTTGTTCAGTATTCAGATTCAGTCACAAAACACAGTCTTCTTCAATGGCTCATCTTCCTGTTAATCCCGATATTCCTCCTTTGTGGGTCATTTTGTATTTGTTTTAAATGTCCTGAAAGCTGCAGGCCTGTGCCCACCTTCATCACTGGTTGGTACCCTCTTCAAGGCTCCAGCTAAAGGACTGCTAAGCAGCATTAGGGCTGCCACAGTTGTCCACTTGTTTAAAAATGATCAACTGAGAATTGTTTATTGTGATAGCCTCTAGATCTAATTACCATATATTTAATATTATTAAAGTATATCATAATCCATTTTTTAAACCGCTTGATCCAGTATAGGGTCGCTGGAGATATAACAATGTGGGATAAACCCTTTATGGGATGTCATTCACTCCCACATAAAATATATCCTATTTAATCTATATAATAATCAATATATTATCTCATGTGTCTAGAGCCAGCAGCCATATCACCCTGCAACTCAGAATTGACAACCCGCTGAAGCTAAGCAGGTGTGAGCCAAGTCGGTACCTGGATGGGGGGGACCTCCTGGGAAAAACTAAGGTTGCTTCTGGAAGAGCTGTTAGCGAGGCCAGTAGGGGGTGCCCACCCTGTAGTCTGTGTGGGTCTTAATGCCCCAGTATAGTAACACAGGGACATATAGGGACACTATATTGTAAAAAGGTGCTGTCCTTCGGATGAGACATAAAACTGAAGGTCCTGACTCTCTGTGGTCATTAAAATGCCCTGGGCGTTTCTCGAAAAGAGTAGGGGTGCTACCCTGGCTTCCTGGCCAAATTTCCTATTAGCCTTTACCAAGCGTTTCCCTGGGTTTTATCTTGTGTTATCAGCCACCAGTTGCCTCTGACCTCTTTAAGGAGCAGTAGGTGGAAGGACAGCAGTGTGCCATTCATCAAGGCTGAGTGACTAACGTCTGAACTGAAATTATGTATCTGACAAGGTGGATGGGCAGCTTTACTCCAGTCATTACTTCACCATGGTGTCTTTCAGCTTTAGAAATTGAGTTAGTTCTGACTCTGTTATCAAATAAAATACAGTTATAGTAATTATATTAGATCACATATATTTGTATGTGTAATTAGATCTTCTTTCTCTGGAATCCAACCTTCTGCTTTACAGTCAGCTTCGCACATCATCCAGTACAAGTTCTGGAGAATGTTCTTTTGTCCAACCACTGCCTTAAGATCTAGTGGTAACATGAACAACTTGTATTACTGTCACAGAAGCTGTGCACAATGTTAAAATCCATGATCCTTTACTATTACTATTTGTGAAAAACACATAAGTACATACTGTATTGTAAATATTCATAATGACCTTAACAATAATCAGAATCCCATACAGTAGGTAACACATGCTTGGACCACTGCTGTGACCATTGCTGTCTGTTGGAACTGTAGTCGTGAACTATTATCAGTGTTGCTGTACCATATGTGCCATCTGTTAAGATTATCCTGGTTACACTAGAAATGTAACTGTAAAATTAAAAGTAATTTTCTGCTTGTTTTTTATTTATGAAGCTGTCTTTCTTTTATAGTAGTTTCAGCACACAGTTGCATAATGCTGGGTTACATTCCTGCTGTATTTTGTTACATTACACAGGTATTTTTTTCTATTCTGTTTTCTCTGCTGCATCAACCCACACAATCGTTTAAGAAGTTCTTATAGAGCTACTGATCTTGTTTCAGCTCAGAAGCAGGTATTGCAAAATATAGTTTAAAAAAACTGGCCGTTCCATCAAATTATTTTTTTCCTTAATTATGTAATTTTAATTGTTGGAAGTATCTTTTTTTAATTCAGGAAAATAGTTTTACCACAGCTAAGAGAAATACTCTTACTGAGTTTTAAGAGTTTTAATGCTCTTACTGAGCTGGGTTAAAAGAGCTCCTGCTCCCTCTCAGCTAGACAAGTGATTTGTGAATGGAGCATGTTTCTGTCACCTGGAGCTAATTCTGAACAATATTTTTGTTGCTGAAGCCCTGCTGTTGTACGCTACTTTATCCCCTGACCCGCAGTGCTTAGTGATTTAGAACTGCGTTTTTTCACAAAGACCTCCTCCTCTGTCAGGCTGTATATGATGTGGCTTGATTGTTCTAACAGTAAAAGCAAGCTGTGTTTTTAGCCATCCAATTTCATGTTAAGGGCTTCGTTACACAGGGGAGGAGAAAAAAGAAATCATGATGTGTCTATGAAAATGACTATATGGTAATGTCTAATTAAGTTTCATAGCATCCTCTGCATAATCACCTGGTTTACATTGATAGCTGCATAATATATCCTTGTTGATTGTTTAAGAATGTTTCCTGTATCTGCTCTTTTCAAAATGGGCTTGTGGATCTAAGAAAGCATAAAAAGAAATAAATGTAATTATTTTAATTATTTTTTGTACTGTATCTTACCTTTGAAGAATGTATGAAAGAATAAATTACCCATTACAGGGCCCTGTAAGCTTTGCAAATGACATTATTTAAAGCTTTGTACCAGAAAATGTGTTTTTAAGATTGCTTGGTTTGAGAATGTACTTTACTGTAAATTTCTTTATACGAGTAGTACTCTTTATAATTCATAGTATTAATCACTAAAGTATAATATACATACTTAATGTAGTGAATATCTTTATTGGAAATAGAACACACCAATGCTAATGTTTATTAGTAATATGTTAGTTACTGTAAATAGGGGAATATCAAGTTAGAGACAGTTAAATGTACACAAATTCTCATTTGTGGCTTCAAAGAAATTGCAGTTAAATAAATAAATTAATACTTCAATCCCTGCCTTGACCTGAATTAAAAGGAAACTGTTTGGGACTTTAATGAAATGTATATCAAAGGCCTCAAAGGGCACAGTAGAGGAGAGCTGTTGAAATTAATGAGCCTAGCTCTGTTGAACAAACCCCTGTCTGATTTCATTAATAAGTGTCCCTACTGTTTGGTGCAAGCCGGGAGGCAGGAGGTCTTGCAGATCTGACTGTATCTCAGGTCTGTGTTTTTTTCCTGTTTTGGCAATTTCACCACTTGACAGAGTGGTCCAGAGCTAGGTTTTGGTAAAATTGCTGTTGCTCGTACTTTCACGCCATTCCCAGAAACTCATATGTTGGATGTTGTTTGGGTACATGAGTCTGGCATTCAGGGCAAATTCTGGATTAGTTAGTATATACTAGAATAAAATAGAATAATATCTGCTAGCTAATTTTGAAAATGCTTTAAAATATTAAAGGACTGTGTTTAAGTTGTTATTGGTGTTATTAGTCAAATGCATATTCCATTAATTAAAGTAATTCACCTTTTAAAATAATTACAGCCATGCAGTTATTTTAGGAGGTGAAGCAGATGGTTTCTGGTAAATCTCGGAGACGATAAGAGGTTGAGACTTTCATTTTATTTCCCCTTTTTTGGTTTAATTTCTCCCAAAGAAATTGCCTTTCTTTGGAGGAATGAATTACTTTAGTGCTGCTTTTCATTCTGTGTGCATTGCTAATAATGCCAGTGGGGATGTGATCTCACAGAAGATTATGAGTGTTAAACATATTTATGACCATTTTCATTCCATTTATTTTTATTTTAGGTATTCAGCTGGAGGTGTTCCCTACCTCTTTCATGGTAAAAGCTCTTTGACATGTCAGATCCTCAGGGTTGAGAGAACCTGAGCACTGTACTGTAGTGAGTCAAGTTGAGAGCAAAAGGTGTTCAGATGACTGAGGCCTGAGACGGTTAACTGTAGCTGTTGGAGACACTTTGGAGGCAAAACAAGGAAAAAACTTAGGATTATTAGTGGAAGAGTTTTTTGGTTGCCTATCATAAACGTCAGCAAAGTCAAGGATGGAAGTACAGTACAAGAGGAAACAATGTGCTATTAAACATGTAAATTGCAGCTTTGCTCAGTAACCATGTTGGCTTTTGAGCATGGAGGTACATCTTGTGTGTTTAAAATCCTAATTTCTTGTACTAAAAATATTTTGGCCCAGATCCCCCACTCATTAACGCTCAGAATGATGTATTAAACATGACATCAGAACAGCCCCTATCATGATTTGTGCTAAAAAATGGCTGGATTTGTCAGTTTTCTTAACACAAATGTCTCATCTTTTATACATTTATAAATTATTGTATAAGTTCATATCTAACCTATGCTCATTAATTTGAATTATAATATGCTTACACAGTATGCTTAAACAGTCACATTATTTACAGATAATTTCCTCCTGGAATAGTAAGAGATCAGTCTATTGGGATGCATTTAAAATTCCAAGGCACTTTCTGGCTTCTTGGATTGGAATTATTGTTTACTTTCTTAAAATATCTCTGTGACCAGCAGTGACTTAATGGTCTATAATGTGTTCTTTTATTCTATAGACTGAGAGGGGCGCTAAACATATTGCACTGGACTTAATACTTTGATGAAAAAAAAGACTGCCTGGCAAAACCTTTTTCTCACTGCTTCCATTGCGGGTTATGGTTAAAGAAAGGGCGCAAACCCAGTCATCATTTATTTTAGTGAGGAGGTATAAACGGAGCACAACAGGCTATCTGAAGGAAAAAGGCACTTGAAAGCTGGGAGTCTTTCATGCAATGATTGTTCTCAGAATGACCTGAGCTTTGCTTATTCCTTAACATGACATCACAGTATCTTAGCTTCCCCGCTCACAGATTGTAGGTCATGAATCATTAATTGGCCAAGACAGGAAAAAAAACGTTTAAATTGTTCTGACAAAGAACTTGTAATGCAAAATAAGTAGTTGTTCATATGGAGCAAACCAAATCATGCCTAAATATGAAAGATTGTGAGCACTTGTGTACTTCATACAATTTCAGTATGGATTAAACTGAAAACTGTAAGTTATTTTATGTCTCATAGTGTAGGCTTTAATGTAAAACTATAAGTGATCTTGATAGTTTTTTGTAAAATAAGTCTTCTTTTATTTTGTCGAGCTGAAGCAATTGGTGGCTGGAAGACTGTATTCTTTGAATACTTTGATCGTGATCTTTTCCTTCCTCTCAGTCTAGTCAAAAAGTTTTGATTAGGAGTGAAAGACTTTTGCTGAATGTGTTGTTAGTTGGGCTTAAAGTTGTTTCTTACTTAACTGCCCCTTGGTTTTCATACAGAAAAAAATATTAGACAGGTAAAGCCAGGATTTTAACATCATGAAGAAAAAATCCTTAATCAGTACATGGACTAGATATATCTTTGAGATTACCTTTCCCTCAGCCATTTTTGTGGTAGTTTGTCTGATGCCCAATGAAAAAATTGTATATTTTTTTTAACATCAACATTTAGTCCTTCATATTTGACAAGAGAGAATAGTGTGGTAATGACTGCTATCAAAGTGTTAAATAGAAATGACTGCTATTAAAGTATTAAATTGATATTTTACAAATGAGAATACAATTTGAATAGGCTTGGAATGTATCATTGATGGGCTTCTATTTTGAAATGTTAGACTATGGCAATAATTTATATTGTTGTTTACAACATAAATTGAGTTGTGTACATGCAGTCTTTTCCTGTTTTATGTACTTGAAATGCACTGCCAAGTAAATTTTAACCATCTTTGTCTAACGTCATTAACCAAGACAATTACTAGTGGTCTCTGTAACCAATGACATTTTTCTCAGCTTTTATTTGCCAGAATGAGTTAATAATAGGTAAAACTAGCCAGTGCTCTTCACTGTAATAACTCTACTAATAACAGAGTTCTCCATCTTCCATGACCTGTCAGTCTGTATGGCAAAGTAGGACCTTTTCCAAGCTGGAAGATAAAAATAAATCCTTTTTCACTACCTTCATGAGAAAACTGCTTTTTTTATTTTTCTCTCTGTCCAGGTAATCAGAAAGTCAGTTCTAGTGATGCCCACTTTGACAAGATAAGGTCATCCCAAATTTAACAAGGCATGAGTTTTTGTGATGGATAGGGAGAATACCCTGTGAGAATGTCAGGACAAATACTACAGTCTGCTCCTCCTAATTGTCTTCACTCTTCTATAATTAATGTTGCTTTTACTGGCAGTAATGTAACATGAATAGGACACACAATGAGTGTACTAGAATCAGTTATATAGTCATTTATACATGTCATATTTGGCATTGTCATGATTATTGTTCTCCACAATTAGGATTCTGCCAATGTAAAAGCAACTTCAGTTTTTGAAATATTTTATTACCTAATAATGCAATTCTATTTTAAAATATGCATATTACTGAAAGAAGCATGAGAAGCATTTTTTAAGGAATATAGTGAAATATGGTTACTTCTACCACAAATGTAATTTGTTGCTTTTTATTTTATTCTTTTCACTTTCTTGTTGTTTTGATCACTGTGTATAGTATCTTTGTTGAATATGATCATTGGAAATAAAGTTTGCACTAAAGCTGCTGCTTTTTGCATTTTTTGATGTGCCACCCATCTTGCCTTGAAAAACACATGTTCATTTTTGAAGCAGATATATAGGATAGGTTTGACCCATAGCTTATCATTTGACTTTCTCTTAGGGCTAAAAATTAAAACGTCTGCTTTTATAAGGCTGTCTATTATCTTTCAGTCAGTCTCTCTATGTTGGTAGTGAGAGAAATAGACAACAGAGGAGATTAATAGGAAACAGGAAAATAAGTGGCTTTAGCTATGTAATTAAGCTATTGCCTTCCAACAATAACACAGGCCGATGCCTATCCCTGAGGCAGAAGCCATTAAACCTTTAGATAAACTTGTAACAGAAGGCATATTAATGCCCTTTCATCACATTAGCCAGCTCTTTTGAAAAACCTCTGTCTGGGGCTCTTTGGTGTTTATAAACCAGCTTTTGTGCTGGGCAATTTTCCTGGTCCAGCTAAATTGCCTTTGCTGAGCTATGAATGATAAAATTGCCCCCTTTTCACATCTGCTGTGATTTCTTAGTTTTTATACTTTATTCTGAGAGTAATGGTGTTTGGTGTTTTCTTTTTGGGATTTTTTTGCTAAGAGCTTGTTGTTTTCCCTGGACCTCCCATGTGCTACACCTTTGTATGAAAACAAGAGTAAGAAAATGAATAAGAAAACTGTCCTCCGTGCAGCTCACACTAGGAGAATGGTCTGCCTGTGACCCCTGTGACATTAACAGCCTTCTAGAACTATGAGATGAAAGTAGACACAGTTATGCAGGTGGAATGTCACTCATATGATACAATCATATTTTTATCATATTTTTGGGGTGGTGCGGTGGCTCTGTGGCTAAGGATCTGCGCTAGTGGCTTGAAGGTTGCAAGTTCATATCCCGTGGCCGGCAGAGAAATCCTACTCTGTTGGGCCCCTGAGCAAGAACCCTAACCCCAACTGCTCCAGGGGCACCGTATAAATGGCTGACCCTGCCCTCTGACCCCAAGCTTCTCTCCCTGTCTGTGTGTCTCATGGAGAGCAAGTTGCGAAAAGGCAAATACCTACTACAAGAAATTGTATAGGGCCAATTAAGTTATCTTATTTTGTCATTTAATTTCAATGAATGCAATCAAATCCTTATAAAATATTTTTCAGGGTACTATAAGGTGTCGTTTTCTGCTATAATTTCATTTTCTGAATATGCCACTTTTAATCCTTGGGTTCAGTGGTTGAAAAAGAAACGCCCCCATCATTTGTAACAAATGAGCTGTCAATATGTCTGAGCAGAAGAAAAAAATAAAGACCACATGCAGTTCTTTAGCTTGTATTCAGAACATTTAGTGGGTTCTTTTTTACTTTGCACAGGATGTTACACTTATTTTTATGAAGCATATAATAAAAATAAGTGGAATGGTGCCCCATTTATTCTTTGACTCACAGTGTACCTTTAGGTGAAAATCTGGCATGCCATCTTACCCTTATGTACATTGTATTGACAGGATTTTTCACTTATGGTCATCAAATGGTTCAGTGCACACATTGCTAGGCTGTTATGAGTGTTTTATGATTGCTAGCTTGGTGACTTTGATGTTGGTCTCTGCCCCAGAGCGCCAGATGCCTGCGATTTATTGGGTGACCAGTTGTTTGTTTTGTGTGTGGTCTGCCTGGGCTGCCCATTTGAAATTTTTTGTGAGACAGATTTTACTTCCTGTCCTGTCAGAATTTAGTGAGAGTTACAGCTTTTTTTTTCTTTTAATCATCTGTCAGCTTTTCACTAAACCCAGGAGTGCAGCAAATTTTAAGAAGTGGTAATGGAATTGATATTACACATATGTCGTAATAATCATTGTATGTTTTTATTGCAAAATCTGCTGCAAGTCATCAGACACGTAAGCTAATGATTCTTATTGACACTAGACATTAGAATAGGCATGGCATGTCAGTACAAAGTAATCATCTGTTGCCATGTACTGTGTAAATCAAAGAAGAAAATCTTTGCCACTATTCCCATATAATTACTGGAGAGCCTGTTTGGGGGATTTGCAAAATGACTCCTATGTTTCGTTAAGCTGATGTACAACTTGTATTTAATTTACCCAGGAATTCAGGAAGAAAATAAGCACAACAGGTAAATTCATGAATGCGGGCCTTTATTACCTTCAACATACTGTAGATTAGATCCCGAGGAAGAGAGAGCCATACTGTAGATTAAGCCATATGTGGTTGCTGCAGATTAAATTGAGTCTACCCAGCTTTGAAAAGAGGGATCCATTTGTATCAGGCACCTTTCCTTTGTCTTCGGCTTTCATAGTATTAGGATTGGAACTAAATGATAATTACAAGCTGTGACAACAGAATGCGTGATTCATATGGAACTTAGAACTGCTGACCTGTGCAATTCTGAATGAAGACAGGGCTCAATGAGTTGGAAGTGACGTTACTGGAGCAGTAAGTTATTAGTTTTGATGCTTTTTTTCTAAGGGAAATTGTGACAGGATTATCAAAGTCGGTTACTGCTCCTCTTTACACCGTCGAAATTAGGAGTTCCAATGAATAAACCCATCAGAAAAATAAAGCATCCTTATCATTGACAGAAATAATAATCGTTTTTCAGACAGCTTTAGCACACAATACAAAAGTTCTTTGTGTAAAGAAATATTAAACTGAGGTTTTTTGGTAAGAGTTATCCCCAGTGTCCTGAGCAGTGACCCCATAATTCGATTAGTTTTTCACTTCCACTTCTCTACCTCATCTGCTGTGTAATGTGACCACCGGCACATGGTGGGAGCTGCACTTCAGTGGTGGATAAAGTGGGTCCTCTGATTGAGGAGAGATGTTGCAGTAATAAATCAGCTACGAGGAGATTGACAAAGAGCAGCAAAGCCTGTTTCACAATTATGGTCCTTAATGTTAATTGACTGTCCAGAATCTGATCTTATTTTTGTTTCCAGCAGCTCTGATTTTTTTTTTTACAGTGGATGAAATGAGTTGGAATCGGCAGAAGAGCCATTTAAACACTTTCAGCTGATGGCAGATTAGTCAGAAGCCAGGCTGAAGAAGCTGAAAGGTTGTCATGCATCAGTAAACTAAATTAATAATCAGAATAAAGCCTATCGTGATATACAAGATACAGTTCTAGCACACAGGCTGTGGACAAAATATTGGAAACGTCTAATGGAAAATGAAGTAATTACATTGTAATTATAAAGGATTCCACACGTTTCATATTAATTTCAATACTGATATGTAATACAATATGTTTCTGCTATAAGAGACATCTTAAAATCAACAAATTTCAAAAACAACATGAGAAATCTAACAGATTTTGACATATATCAAATAGTTGATCCCCGAATTGCAGGTGTCTCAGTCACAGAAACAGCAAAATGATTTAATGTGTCAAGTGGAACAGTATCCAAAATCATGTCTGCATATGCCAAGCAAGAGAAAATAGTATTGGGACAGTGGACACAAGTTGAAGCAAACTGATAGAGATAGATGGACACTTAACAGAACAGTTGCTAATAGCCATAAAACAACGGGCTCAAAAATTACCACAGAACTAAATCTGCACCTCCATGATCCAGTCTCAACAAATACTGTATGTCGTGAGCTTCACAAAGCTGATATCTGTGGTAAGGTCGATGAGCAGCAATGTATAACAAGGTGTAATGAGCCCAAAACCTGGACTTCTGAGCAGTAAAAGAAGGTAATGTTGTCTGATGAGTCACGTTTTATGTATTTTCACATGTCTGGATGGGTTTATGTTTGAAGAAAGCAAAAGGAAGCCTTCAACCCACATTGCCTGTTCCCAACTGTTAAACTTGGTGATGGATCTGTTATGCTATGGGCACCCATCTTGTGGGGTTCACTAGGTCCAATTTTTACTCTGCATGGCAGAATTATGGCTAAGAAATATGAAGCCATTTTAAGCAACAAGTTGCGTTCTGTGGTGCAAAACCGGTTTCCTCAAGATGTTCCTATATTACAATACGATAACCCCCCTATTCACACTGATAATGGATTCAAGACTGGTTTCATGAAAACCAGAATGAAGTCAAACACCCCAATTACCAGAGCATCAAACCTTTATGGGAACTTCTGGAATTTAATTGCAGAGTAGACGTCCACCTCCTATATATCCCAAAGAACTGAAGGCTTTCCAAGCTTTTGAAGAATGGTCCGATATCCCACTAGAAGCAGTTCAAAATCTGTACAACAGTGTTCAAAGAAGGGCTGAAGCTGTTTCGACGGAAAAGGGGCGGCCCAACTCCTTATTACTTTTTTACGTTATTATTCATACGTTGCCTGGTTTTCCATTATTTTGTCCACCTCCTGTATGGAAGATTCACCGAGAGCAGATCCCTAAGGAGAAAACTGCTGAAAGACAGAACAGGTACAAGTGACTGTGTGCTGCAATCAACATTCACTTTAACTGTTATAAAGGTGGAAAAGGACAACAGGCCTCATAGCTTCTGGTGTGTGTGTGGAAGTTCTCACAGTTCTCTTGATGTGAAAGCCATGGCAGTAGATCATTGGATCTATAACTTTATATAGCTACATAAATTTAAAAGAAACCCTTAAAGCAAAACCACATATAGCCAGAACAATTACCTGGCTTTAAAAAGCAACAATCCTTGTATTGAATAAATTTGCATTCTGCCACAGTGAATCTCTAAACTGGGGAATACTACTTTTCTGCTTCACAAAATATCTAGTGAAGCAAAGAAGGAAAGCTGAAAGTTATACCAGGCTAGTTTTGAATGGTCTTTGCAGGAAAGAAATCACTTGCAGGGGTGGAGTGTGCTTTTCATGGTAACAAAACAAAACAGAAGTCTCAGGTGGTGAATTTAATCATTTCAAAAGCTGTTTTGGAATCAATGAATTTGTATATCAATGAATTTTAGAGTTAAACCTAAAGGACCTTGCCTGACTGGAAACCCTGTACCGATGTGGATAAAAGATTTAGGACTTTTACAGCAGAAACTCACTAAATCCATTATACTGTAATTTGGAATAGCAGCTATAGCACCCCCCCCCAAAGGGGCAAAGTACATAAAGCAAGATTTGCATGTTTTTTGGCACCTGAAGGTTGTTCACAGAAAGTTGTTCACAGAGTATTTGCAAGAACTGTATCATGAAATACTTGAAAAAAGAATGGCTTAATCAGTGTCATGTTGGTTTGTTATTAGTGGAAATTGAAAGTGAAGTGTTCATGATGTCCTCATGAAGGCGCTTGTATGCTGAAGCTCTGAAAGCATTTAATTAAAGTATTTTTTGGAGTATAGATACTCTAACATACAGATGCTAAAAAGAATCGGACCAAAAACAGAGCTTAGTGGGACAAGAACTGTAACTAACTTTGTAGAAGAGGATCAATGTCCAGTTTAATCAGATTGCTTTTTTGATCATTTAACTAAGATTTCAACCACGTCAGAAGAGTTCCAGAAGTTAAATTGTTGGATAAAAGAATGGAGTAAAATAAAAAAAAGCTCCCTGCCATGATTTAAATGAATAATTTTGTTTTTCAGTGAAGCTGGAACATTTCACACAATTAAACATTGAGAAGGTCAGACCTCTTTTTGCATGAATTAAGCAAAATACATTATATTGAATGAACCAGTAAAGAGGCTAATGCTGAATTCGAATTATTTCTTTATTGTCAAAAAGATTATTACATGGCTTTTAATCAGGTATATCTTTTCTGTGTTGTTGTAAAGAGCCATGAGCACCTAATTATTGATGTATTGCATTACATAGACAAGTCCACATAAAGATAATGGAGAAGACCAGACAAAATGTTTATTCTGTTCCAATAACTAAGTGTTTGAGAATTAATTTTTTTTAGTCTCTTGCTGAGCTTTCACATGGTGCCCACATAAATAGTTTTTTCTGAGAGGCATGATCACAATACTGACTGCTGATTTTTAAATCAGATTAGGATTTGGTGAGAATAACATTCTTGCATACCATTTTTGCAACATTGTTAATGTCTCAAGTTCAATGTCTCACATTCTGTTTTATTACATTTGGTTCCAGATCATATGTATGAGTTGTGATTCTGTGATCCTTGTTTTATTTCACTATTGCTATAATTTTTATATGTAATGTATTTTCCTCTGCATATTAAGTGTTAATGGTGGTACACCATAAAAATAGATGCCATGCAGTGAAATCCTGATAAAAAAAACTGTAAAACTGGAATGTAATATTGTACTAATGAGGGAGACCATGGCAAAACATGAAATATATGATACAAACATATTAAAACCACAACAAAGCTGAAAATACTGTACATGTTGCCATGGGAGACTTCCATAGCTAAATAAGGTAGATAGGCTCAGTGACCTCCTCTCATTTGTTTTTCTTATGTTAATTGAAAAAGCATTGAAAATGAAAATCTTACAGTTCTGTCTGTATTTTCTCAGTTCAACATTAATTTGCTTTATTTCCCTCTTCTTTCTTGAACAGTGGTTTTTGTATCTAGTATTCGCCTTCCTGAAAATAATTGGGTCTTGCCAGTTCATCCAAATCTCATTGTGAAGAAGAGACTAGAAGCAGCCTTTTTATGCTTTCAGCATTTTTTAGGTCAATATTCCCATATATTACATTTCTATGCAGTTAACCTCAATGTGACTAGCAGCCAGATGCAGATTCAACTAGCCAGATTCAACTAGTTGACCAGATACAGTGGAATTGAAAGCCCCCGATTGGCTCACTCAGTAGACATGCCCTTTGTCTTTAAACACCAGTGATCTTCTGAATGATGATGCATACTACAGCACAACAGCAGACAACTTTCAAGCTGCCTTTGGTGCCATATCTGCTCTCCCTTGGATGACGTATTTGTGCAATTAACACTGTAAAAACAAAGTGGATGGAACCAGACATGATGATTCATGTTTTGGTGGTTAATGATGTTAAATATATGTTGTTTTGTAATATGAGGATGGGGAAGGTATAATAACTGGCAGTTCCAAATAAGACATCTCAGCTTGGCTTGTTGTACCTTCTTACTGTTTTAGACTAATCTGCTGTGCTTTTCATTTTCTTTTTTACTCCTATCGTGTGTATTGTGTGTATGCTCTTGTACGAAACTTTGAAGGCACTTCTTAAAACAGTTATAAAATTGTTCTATTGTCGTCACTAAACAAATAAATAGTAATAGAGGTGTTGATGATGAAAAATAATTATAAAAAAGGAGGAAGAAAACACTAAATCAGCACCCTGTTATGTATGGAGCATACTGTTACCCTGCACATTTATGGAATAGTTTTTGACCACAGTGCCAGAGCTATTGAAGCTACAGACTAACGTTTTCTAATGTTCAGAAAACCTGCACAGTGGGGAACCTCTTAAAAATTAATGGAAGATAAGACTGTTTACTGGGCTAATTAAAAATTCACAAAGATCTGTATGTGCCCTTGCTGCAGCCACAAATACTGAAATGAAAAGGAAAAAGCACTTAAGAAATTGAAATGTCCAAGAAAATGACTTTATATTAATTGGTGGGAACCTGACATTTTTAAAAAGTTTTTTGTATTCCCTCATGACTGCAGAAGGATGTGATACTGTTCTATAAATAACTAAGAATATTTCAAATCATATTGTTCCACAGTTTTTAATCTATTATTTTATATTCGAGGAAGCAGCTAAGTTTGTAAAATAATACTCCTTCCAGCTTTCTCTGGTACTGGAAGGATTTTGTCCTACAATAAACTGTATGATATATGTCATGCACATATCTACTCCTGCTCACGAAATGAAGAAATTCCAACCTCTTTATTATAGACTCAGCATATTTTTTAAAATCTGAGCCTAAAGCTTTGGGGTCAATTAGTTTGAGATTTTAATTTATTTTTATACGTTCATAATGATTACAGGAGACAACTCACAATACAGACAGTAAAAGGAGTTTTCTGTTTTTAACCGAGTGTTGTTCTTCACCTTAGACTGTTTTATCTTTATCTGTCTTTTATGCCATTTTAATTATTTCCCTTTTTCCCCAAGACTCTTGAATAGCTTGTTGCTAGTAAAAACTTGAAACATTTGACTTCCAATAACTTCCTGAAGTCTTTCCAGTCTGAATTTCACTCTCATGATGATTCAAATCATGACCAATCTACAGATTGTGAATGACTATTTCTGAATGCAGATACTGGCTCACCTTCAGTGCTTTTCCTTCTTGGCTGTGTTGTCACCATTGATCATGATATTCTCTCTTGGGGTCTCTGTTTGCACTCTATAGATTGTCTCTTTACTGCATGAGCTCCTTTTTGTCTGGTTACATACAATCTTTATTCTTACTGAAAATAGCACTACTTATGGTGTTCCCCAGGGATATGTTCTTGGGCCTTTGCTGTTTAAATTTCCTAAATGCTTCCTCCTGGACAACTACCTCGTTAGCATGTCTTTTTATTCCACTACTATGTTTTATAGGAATGCCTTTAAACATATTTTTTAAAACCTACAGTTTTTTTTAAATTCTAGAGTAAAGTGCACTACCTTCTGTCCTACAGCTCTAGATGACAGTTCTCCCTGGAAATTCCTCTTATATTTCACTGAATTTCAAGAAGCATTGATGTCAATATAGCAGCGCAAAAGATGCAGGAGTAGAGCATAAAGTTTACAGCCAAGAGGAGGTCATTCAGCCGTTCTAAGTTGTTTTGTTGCCGATAATGTATTGATCTGAGGATGTCGTCCCATCCTGCCATTTCCTAAAAGAAACGAATATATCAGCTTCAACAACAAGGCTGGCTAGTTTGTACCAGATCTCTACAATGTTTTGTGTAGAAAAGTGCCTATGTCATTTATAAGAGCATGTCTGTGTTGTTTCTACTAGTGATAATGCTGAAGAAGTTCATTGGGTTGACATACTTTAGAAGAATTACTGTGAATTGAAAAGCAAATCATTAAGACTAAAAAGTCACAGTCTTCAGACAGAATTTATTGAATGTTGGTAATTTGCGATTCTGGGTTTCAGAGAATGTTATGCATGCTGGCCTTGTCAGGACTGAATGAGAAAAGAAATTCAGACAAAAAAAAATATATTTGCACATGGACCTGTCATTTTGTGCTTACTTGCCAAAAAATAATCCTCTGAAAAAACTCAACTTTCATTAGAACATGAGTTGCAAACGTGAGGAGGCAATTTGGCCCATCTGGCCTGTCTGCATTTTTGCACAGAACAGCATTTCAGAAGGAAAACCCTTGTTAAATGTGTGCCTTGTTTGATATTTGCAGCCATGGTAATTAAATTGTTTTTAAAAAAATACATTTTAATGCCAGAGTAAATTAATCCAGTGTAATGGCTTTTTATTAACTCAGAGCAAAGACATCTTTAATTTTTCAAATTTATTTCTTTTCACATAAGATCGAAGTGTACCACACAGTTTTATCACAAGACCTTCTGAGGCCTTGTTGTGTTAGAAAATGCCTTGAGGGCCCAATTAGACCCTGTGTTAAAGCTAGTTCAAATTCCACAGACATTCCTTAATCTACTAATGGAAAGTGCCATCTCAGTGGGTCAATTCTCTGAAGTGTGAAGTGTTTTAAAGATTCAAAGGAAGTGCTTAATTTTGAATTAGACTTCTCCAAGGAAGCAAACCCAATTTTGAGTGGGGAAAAAGAGCTATAAGTCACAAAAAAACATGTTTTTAACAATAATTACTCACCTTATTAGTGCTTGGTGTCATATCACCATCTGCTTATCAGCTCAGCAGCTCATACAGTCTCACTATTTGCTTTTCCATCAGGAGGTATTGTCAGGTAAAGTCCTACAATGAGTAATCAAGGGTTGTAGAATGCTGAGCTTTCTGAGGTACTTGGTGTTTGGGAAAATTGCGGTGCAGATACTGCTTTGTACAGTAGAGTCAATGAACCCAGAGACCCTTCCTTCGGTGCTGTTTGGAGAGGGCAGCTGCTGCCTTAGCAGCTCATCGGGAGGCAGAGCAGCTCTCTGGAATGGGATCTCAATGGCAGAAGGCCAGGCTTCCTGGTTATTCACTCAAGGATGCCTCTTCTCCTGTTTGTTTTCAATTGCTTTGGACACTCTTTCTATCCCCCCTCACATCTGGCACTTCTTACATCTTTTCTTCTGCCCAGAAGAGGGCTAAGTGCCGATGACACACTTATTGTCTGTGTTGTCAGCTGGAGGTCTGTAAGCCAGCAGTTTCATTACCTCTCCCTGTGTGATACTTTGCGATAGCTTGTGGGAAATGTAACACAGCTTCATGTGTTTATTATTACTCCAGTAGCAGGGTAAATTAAGTAACAGTCTAGTTTGAATAAATCTACTGGGAAGTAATATTAAGTCAAAAGTTAGTTGAGCTCAAGGGTGGAAACAAGAAGATTTGGGTCCTCACCATGCTTGTTCTCTGTGTTATAAATATTCAATTTCTCATATGCATGCTTTCTTTTCAGAAATGCTGCCTACTTTTTATGTTCACATAGGATCAGAATTTCTGAAAAGTATTGCACGTATAAATCTAAGGTAATGGAAAGTTATAACAAGAATGAGATAAATGATCAAAGAAGTCTTTTTCAATATGACTAACCAGAGGAAGGCTTTTCTTACTTTGAAGAGTTATGGTTGTCTATGGAGGAAAGGAAGCAGCAAGGGATGCCATTTTAAATTATTTCAAGAATAATTTCTGGCTGTTTGAGAAAGACAAATATTGAACAAAATAGGTAAGGTCATTTGGTTGAACTCCATAGTAATTAAGTTTATTTCTTAAATCCTTTGTCATTTTGAAAGTGGCTAATACCATTTTAAAAATGCAGACCTTTTACAACTTGAAAGTAATGTTATTTCTTATTTCTTATGATAAAACTGTATTTCTTATTGGTTATTTGGACTGATAAATCTTCTCCTAACAGCTCACAGCAAAAAGCAAAATTATTTGAACATTAGCAACTTTAAATTTAAATAGCATTGTTTCTTTATCAATTATTTCTTTTCAAAATCTATTGATCTGTGATTCATACTAGTGAGCAGTAGTAAGATTTCCTCATAAATTAACTGGTTTCACATAGTTTTGCTACAGTGTGATCCCTGCAGCTCTATGCCTTTATTTTTATGCAATCTATATTAAGATAAATGAATTAAGGCTGCTATTACTTAAATCTGCAACTGCACATGTTAAAAGGTAGCACTGTCCTAGCACAGGCCTTTGAGATAACCATGGTGTTTTAACTTAATATTATCACTCATACACAGACACAGACTGCAGGTCTGAGCCACAGTGGGTGAATTATCGTACATCAGGACTCCAGATGTGATACTTGTATAGCAGCATTTAAAGTGATTTTTTCAATGCCACAACAAAGAGTATCCAACAATGATACATTGTTCCATCTGACAGCTTGCTAGGTCTCTGTGCTTGTGTATTCAAAGCTTTGGAAAGAGGTGTTTTTTCCCTTAAAAACAGCATAAAAGAATCAGACGAGCAACATATTGGCAACTGTGAGAGAGCTTTTATTTTCCAGAATGCTGCAGGCTGCTTATTAATATAGACATGGTGCTTAACACGTTGAGTAATGATGTAATGTTTTATCTTGTTCTAAAGTATGATGTTCCATTTGGTTCTGGGGCTGTTACAAATTTGTCTTGGGGTCAGCGATTAAAGAAAGGAATGTTCCTTTATTAATTTGTGTACATCTGTTGCATATGATTAGGGTTTTTATGCTGAACACGTCTGTATAAGCCACTGAAATGCACAAGTAGAAAGCAGAGTACCCCTTAGCAAACCTGCTAACTGTAAAGTGATATGAAACAGAATTACCTGTCTCCAGGCTGCCTCAGCAATCTCTCATGCTGAATATGTGTATAACTCAAAGCGACCTGTATGCCTTATGGGTCAGTATGCTTTTAATGAGCGATTGGTTCAATTGATAAGCAATTATATGAGAAGGAATTGCTGTAAAAAAGTGGGAACATGCCGGATGTTTTATAAAATAAGCAGATTGTTCATCTGATCCCTGAATTTGTTACATCTTCCTGTTCATGCAAACGACTTGCCCAAACAACATTTGTAGCTTGCAGCCATGATCATTCTTAACAGTCTGTCAGTGCTCATTGAGAAGCAGGAGAATTAAAGCAATATGTCAGCTATAATAAAAGTCAGCGTCTTCTCCTTGCGTGGGAGGGAACCAGACACAGGGGAAATAAATGATAAACCTGGAAGAAAGGACAACCTCTGGGCCTGAGTCTCTGACATACATTACAGGACCATGGAGACTGCAGACTGACTGAACACCTGATGCTTGAATCGCAGTAAAATCTTTGATGATGCTTCGGCAGTGTTTTGTCTTTCACTACGGATATTTTTTAACTGGGTTGATCTTGTATAGTCCCTTTTTGGATGATCTCCCGTTAGTCCGTCAGTTAAAGCAACTAGTGGAAACTATTTGCATTTAAGAAATTAGAAAGAGCCATCTTTTTAAAGGGCTATATGAAGGAAAAACAGTATATATCAGTCAAAAGAAATTGTATTAATCTTGTTCAAGTAATTGAAATTACAGTATGTTTTGGACATATATTGAAGAAGTACCACATTTAGTTTCAAAGCTCATAACAGCTTTGGAAGATTGTTTTGTAACAGAACTTGTTGTTGTTTGGATTCCAACAAAGTCAGCTGTTAGTGATGATGTTTTCTTCCTGCTTCATTGCTACATTCAGTGTCCCATTGAATATTGGTTGTTGCTATATTCAATACTGCAACAAAATCAGCCATGCTTAATTGCACCAGCCTTAAAAACACTGTTGCGGACAACATGTTGAAGACCTCAAACTGTAAAATAGTTCTGGCCGCTGATAAAAATTGTCCTCAAGGTTACATTAAGTTAAGGAAATGAAAATGCAGCAGGTGCTTCAGACTATGCACCTTCAGCTCTCTGTTTTGTCGACTGACCATTACATTTAAAATAACAAAGATTTTTAGACTAGTTTGTGTGGAAAAAGTTATTTATCGCGGCTGTAGAAGGGTTCTGACCTTTAAGATTTGTAAGTTGTTTCTAGCTTGTTTTATTTTTGGTTCAGTATTTAATGATTGTTTTTACTTGGCAGATATTTCAACAAATTGCAAATGAATATAACCACAAATCTGAAAAATTAAAGGGAATTTATTAGTTTGGGGAGTGTTGACATAGTCTGTTCTGTAGGAAAAATGTGATTTTATCATTGGAAGGTGGAATTCATTTTGGATTGCACAAGAAGGAAGTTCAGAAAGAGACAGTTGTCAGATATTTTATTGATGTGGTATTAGCTGTTCATTTAAAGATGTAATTATAAAACAGCTAATGATTTTCTAGGCATAATAAATAGATGCAGTGCCTTTAGCTTTTTTTTCCATTTGTATTTATCTTTTTCTACAAAAATAAAATTAAATATCTTGCAAATATTACAAAGCTAGAATTATACAGCATAGAAATTCCTTGGATCCTTTTAGGACAATTATGCCACAGAAATTGTTGTATTTATCTCCATTTAAAATGAACGTTTTCCCCTTTCAGCAAGAAAACAACACAGTGCACTGCCAAGATTTGTTCCAGATTTTAGATGTAGTCTAAACCTTTGTGAAAACCTTTAAGTTTATCACAGCGTTGTTTTTAAGAATCAGACAGACTGCAGTGAGGTGCAGATCTTCAATTTGTGAAATGATACCAGTATTGGAGAATTCAGTTTCAGATATGAAGGCTGGTCAACACATCTCAGCATTCCGGAGTGAATTTAGCTTTTTTCTCAAGGGAACCGTTACACAAATGCCTTTCCCCTTTTTCTCATCCTTTCTCTCTTTATTGGTTTTTGGATATTGGCTCTTAGACAGAAATGCTTGGTTTGTTTAAAAAAGACTAGAAACTCATATAGATGGAAGTAGAACCCATCATTTGGCACACTTGGTAAAATATATGTATAAACGTGCATTCTAGTCATTAGTCTATTTTCCATTACCTCCGTAGGAAAAAAAAAGGTTGCTTCAACCATTTCCACAGAGGTAAAAAGGGTATTCCTCTCTTTGTTTTCAGTGATGAGCCATAGCGAAGAAAAGAAAATCAATATAATTAAGACAGCTGCTTCTTAATTTACTGTGCTGTCCTCCCAATATGAATGTGGTTATCTACAAAGAAGTGGGACAACAAGTGTATTTGCATTGATGTGTGAAATGACTGAAATAATTTCCTCTACCATTTATGAGGCATTACATAGTAAATGGAGTTTAAATCATAGCTGTCCAAAACATGTACTACATGGATCAATGATCACTGAGCAGATTTGGAGTCTTTAAGGCTTTTGAAATTAACTAATGAAAATGAGGATTCTTAAGGAATTAGTGACCTTGAAAAGAGTCTCTGAAAGACTGTGCAACTAGTATGTTCTCTGTCTTTCATATGGATCAGTAGAGGAATGATAATAGCCTTCACAGTGTTCCCAAATAAAAAGGCCTGAGAAAACACCATCCATCCATTTCTTACCGCTCCATCCAGTTCAGTGTTGCAGGGGGAGTCGCAGCCTGTCCCAGCAAGCAAAGGGCGCAAGGCAGGATACACACTGGACAGTACGCCCATCCATGGCATGGCAGGCACACTCACTCCAGGGCCAAATTCTCCTGAATCCAGTTAACCTACCAGTATATCTTTAGACTGTGGGAAGAAATTAAAGCACCTGGAAGAAACCCACACGAACATGGGGAAAACATATATACTCCATGCAAATAGCACCCCAGGTCTGGAATTGAACCCCGGACCCCAGCGCTGCCGGGCAGCAATGTAAACAACCTTGCATTTTAATGTTCTTTTTTACCACCACCACACCACCATGTGTTCATGCTCTTGACTGAATCAGATGTGCAGGTAAAAATCTGTGACCTGATCTTGAGATTCCAGTGCAAGGAGATCAAGAACGCTTACTATTGGCATGTTTTTTTTTTTCCAAATTGATCCAGTTTTCTGGCGATATGGTAGAGCTTGTTTGCACAAGTTGAGACATAAATATCTCATAAAAAATCTGAAAAAAGCTGAGGTATTTCTGTCAAAAAGCCATCTTGCAGTGGGCAGGGGTGGACAGTGGTGAGAGAGAAACTGGCATTCATTAACATGTTCCCTTGAGAGAAAGACTAAAATAACTTAGGACTTTTAAAAATTGACAGTTGTCCTTATATGAGAAAAATACTGTATATAATCTTATGTTTATATTTGGCATCCTGGGATGCGAATGAGGTACCCCTATGTAAATGGCACAGATCTGTGCATGATGAGTCTGTTTCCAGTACGGGGTTCTGTTACAGCATGGGGAAAATGAAGCTGCCTCTCCACATACTGCAGTGATTTCATATACCAAAAACCAGACTTTTCATTATCACGTTTTAATTATCTAGATGACCAGTTGACTATGTATAATCTTTGACCCAGGGGTCTCTGGATCAGGCTGAGGTTAAGAAGCAATCGGCTCGGTCTCTGAAATGACATGGCTTGCAGGTGGGAAATTATACTGAAAAATTTTAATTCTCGTTGTTCACTGATGCTTTACTAGCAATTCAATACCCCCAGCTTGCCAAATTAAAATTAAATGCTGTTATACAATACATGTAGGACTGATTGGGTGGAACAACTAATATGCATATTTATGGTGCCATATTTATAATCACTAAATCTTCCATGGTTCTTTTCTTTTGTGCACAGATATTGTTCTTTTGATACAAGACTGCTCTTAGAGTAATGTTCAGGACTGACTGGAGACCTTTTCCCTTTAAATACTCTATATAGTATATATTTTCCAGAGCACACTGCTTTTTTCTTTTTAATTTTTTAAAAGACAAATTTGTTTAATACAGTTACATTTAATACATCTTGAAAATATAGTTTTAATTTCATAATAGCTTCTTGAACAACATCCTGCGAACATTAGCAAGGTATAGCTCAAAAGTCTCAGTCATTTTTTTAAATAATCAGTATCATGTCATTGCATTCCCAGATAAACAGACCATATGATTAGGAGTATTTCTGTTTGTTGTTTTATCATTTTTAGGCAGTAAACATTTTTTTTACCCTTCAGCATAAATCACTAGCAAATTATTTTAAGTAACCAGCTAAGGTCACTTTGTTTACACTTGCTTGCTTGGAGAGAATGTGACATTACTTCCCAGCAAAGGGTTTTGTTCTAAATTGAGTTCTGTTCTGTTTCCTGATTTTTAAAGGAGCAGAGAGTAGAGTAGTTTATTGCCATATGTACATTGGAATTCTTAATCGTGCTGATCTGATACACAGTACAACAGACAACACCATGCAATATAGACAACAGGAACAATAAATATGTTGTGGAAAAATAAATATGTACAGTAGTAGTGAGACCAACAACATAAAATGAAATAAAATAAAAAAACATGGTAGACCATGCAAAAAGTGTACAATGCAGATGTGTGGTTAGGGCTGTGCCTATCTGTGGAGGATGTGCACTGCAGTGGGATAGAAGCTGTTCTTGAGTCTAGTGGCCCTTGCTTTAATAGTGCGGTACCGCTTGTCAGAGGGTAGGGGGGAGAACAGTTTGTGGCTGGGATGGTTGGGATCCTGAATGATGGATTGGACTTTATTGTGGCAGTGGATGGTGTGGTTTTCACCATTTGATGGTAAATCACATCCTATAATCCTAGTAGTTCATAGGTTTAATCGTTAAGCGTTAACCAAAGGTTTATCTCCTGTTCAAATCTATGGGAGAAAGAGCTTTTCCATCGAGAGATCAGAAACATTGCTAAAGTCAAAGGCTTAAGATTATGTCGCTTGTCAGAATTTTCCAGGCCTCAGTGAGGATGGATTACCCTGTGCTGGGGAACATATGTGCTGTGTGTCTTTCCTTCGCACAGCTTCTTTATTTCTCGTACTGCACAGCCAGCTGATTGAGCTTCTTATGCTCCTTCATCCCACTGTGAGCCAAGTATGACTTCTCTTCCTGTTGGCCAGTGTGATAACATGAGTTTCAGTGCCATTTTGCAGAGCTGGTTAATTCTTTCCTGCTTATCAGCTTTAAAGAAAAAGCGCTGTGTGCTCATCTTTACCTTAAAGCAAAAGGACAGAAACATCCTACCTTATTAAAAAGTGGATTTCTTTACTCTTACATTTTGAAACTTAGTATGATATCATGTACCATATTATGTCATTTGCCTAGTTTAAAAAAGTAAAATCATAAAATCAGAAGTCACAAAGTATTACATACAGTATGCAGCCTTGCATATGAATTCTTTCAGTTTGACTTGATTTTTTAATTATTAAGTTGCTAATTGATTCCAACTGCAAATCTTGTCCATCTGTTACTTTGATCCAGACCATCTACAATTTTTTGTCAAAATATTTTAGCCATAAAATGTCTGTGTTAATGTCAAGGGATTTCATACAAGGGGAAAAATGATAATGGCAAGCCCCTGTGCTTCCTTCTGTAAACTAGTTACATAGCCTGTTGTCCATTAAGTCTGAAAGCATGTTCTTGCTGCAGTGGGTGTGCATTAATGACTGTGATTCTAATAAATGCACTGGATCTGCTTTTACTTGAGTGCTATTTTGTCTGGAAAGCCTATTCACTGGAACCTTGTATCACTGAAATAAGATAAGGTATCTATCTGACTCCAATACATTAATGTTTTTTCACGTCTAATTTTATATGTTTTTCAGAATTAAAAGATGTGCAATAAAAGATTCATTTATATGTGCCTTCCCCTTCCTTTGCCACATTATTAACCTTCTGATTTCAATTAAACTGAGCTCTCGGTTCTTTAATTGCACTGTTATTTTACTTAACAGAATATAGAATTTTTGTTATTTTAATTTCCTAAAAAGTTATTGATTTCAAGGTAAAAGCAGATGTGTACAACTTGAAATCTCCCCCGAGTTTAGAAAGGAAGGCAATTAAAAGATTCAGGCTGACAAAGTATTAGAATTAAGAGGTACATTTTTATTGTAATGTATTATCCTGTTGTGTTTCAAATTCCTCACTACCTCAGCATCTCTATACTGTAGATCGCTGTCTTTAAAATAAATAATTGCAGGTATGGATGGATAGGCAGGAAAGAATAGGTGGAATCAGAGAGCAACATAGGCAGGTTGATAGGTAGATAAGCCAGTTAACATTTCCTTTACTTTCTGTACTGAGAATGAAATATAATAGCCATTTGTCCATTTTCCAACCACTTCTTCCAATTCAGGGTTGCTGAGGAGCCAAAGCCTGTCCCAGCATGCAACAGGCACAAAGCAGGGTACACCCCAGTTCATCGCAGACACGTGTAACTTTGTAAAATTTGAACAATTGATCGTGACCATTTTCTCGTGAACTGAAAACCACTGTAAAACAGGGTTTTTTTTTATCATAATATGGTCTGGTCTCCACATTATGAAGATCATGAATGATACTAAAAACTACCTTCATGAAGTTCCCCAGTCCAATTCTTAGTCTCTTTGATCTAACTTGTTTAAGATGTGCATCTAGTACAATAATTCAGTTGCCATGTGAATTTTAATTTTGTTTCTGTTTCCAGTTGGAACTGTTTTCTGAGAAATTTAATCTACAATCCATTGATTAAAATCACATTAATTTTAATGTACTGTAGCAATGAATTTTGGGAAAAGCTTGTGTTGGATTAAGGACTAAACTTTCTCGGATTTTCATCTAACTTGTTTATTTCAGGCATATTCATTAATTTCTCCCTTTAAAAAAAAAAAAGCTTTCCTTTTTCTACATTTTAAAAAATTTATTGCACATTGTGTTCTTCCCAAATACAGTTTTATACTTCTGTGTAAGTGGTAGATGTTCTGTAAAGGTCTCCTTCAGGGCAGTGTCGGCACTGAAGACTGACAGATACCTTACGAGATTGTTTCCTTAAGCCTTTTGCAGCTGCTGTTCTCTATGGTTCAGTGTTACAGGTAATTTAATGTATTTTCAGAATGAACAATGAAACATGAACCAGAGGGTGCAAATAGAAACTATAAGAAACCGCAATTAAATCTCAGAACGGGATGTACTTCTTTATCCGAAGGATTCTATAGTATAGATAGAACAAGCTAGCCAGCCATGCTGTTGAAGCTTTACCCTGCCTTCTTCCAAGAAATGGCTGGATGAGATCCTTGGATCAATTAACTGACTGACAAATGAACCGCATGGACCAAATGGCTCCTCTAACCTTTCTAATGTTCTAATAACCTCCTTTAATACATTTACTACTAAACTGCGCGTATCGATTCTTCTTGTTCTTGCACTACCCAGTTTCATAGAGAATCTAGCCACAAAGGAACTGAAGAGCACTCAATATCAAATAACAAGTGGTCCAAAAGGGAGATGAACATTTTAGGTGTTCATAGGGGAAGGTACAAATACCAAGTACAGTATAAAAGGTTTTACACTTTTCCTCTGTGATCAGCTGATCATTATTTGTCTTTTTCCTGTGCTCTGCACTCGGGCCTCTCTGATCATGAGAATTGCACATCTGTCTGTTTTACTACATTTTTTAGATAAGCTTAGAGATTTGTCTCTGCACCTTGCGCCACTCCAGTCCAGCTTCCAGCAAATCAATACAGCATCAGAGGTTCTTTCTCACACTCTTTGCTGAAGGGATCAGTCACTACTTATTAAATCACAGACTGCAGGGCCAGTCTGGATTTATTTGGTACTCTTCAGACTTCATGTAGAGTTGTTTCTGTTCTAAAACCTGAAGTACATTTTAATTTTTATTACTGTTGTTTTTTTATTTCAGTTGGCTTTCAGAAATTGAATGAACAAAGTAAACAAACAAAAAGCAATTTTAAATATTAGCAATATGTGATGACACACTGGCAGATTTTAATAAGCTTTATTATGTTGGCAACACTTGCTTAACTTTTCATTCCCAAAGGGGAGCAAAATGTATATTATGTTTAGTTTTCAGATGACAAGTGAAGGATTCTGACAATACATCCAACCATTGCAGACCCACCACCTTAAAAGTAGATAATGAAATTGTGTCTTTTCGGTGGACAAAGATAAGCAAATTTGCTCCTGTAAATAAATGTCCACATACCTTAAATGTTCAGTTAAGCAGTTAATTTATTTTACAAAACTCATGGAAGGTTTTTTTGCTATTTTGACAGAACACTTACTGTTCTTTCAATGAGCAGTTAGATCCATCGAACCATATTTGTCTACAGATGTCATACACCAGATCTCAGCAATTTTTATGTGAAATTTAAAGGAATATAATAATAGTGTGCATATCAGCCAATAAGCAGATTTTTCTGTGTAATGGCCAAGATATCGAGTTTCACTTTTTACATTAGGTTAAAACTAGGTTTATAATTTAAAGGTTTGCACTGTAACTAAAAATGTTTGCTTTAACAATATAATGGAATATTTTATACCTTTAGTGCAGTTATGTTCCAAACAGGCATAGATTTATTAATGGTGTAATAATTCCTGTTATGGTAAAATGTATCATATCATACATCATATTAATAAGTATTATGTTCTATATATACTGCTAGGATACTGTATGAATAAATGTTCATATTTATGAATTTTTGTTTTCAGAAGGTACTGTTAGATACAAATAGAGCTGCCAGCATCCTAGTTTTCTCTGTTTTGTAGTATATTCATACAGTTGAGAATACACATTTCCTCAAGTCTACCTCTTTGTCTTTTTGGATTTTAGAGGCTTCTGTTGCATTTTTTAAAATCTTTAATCTGTTTTTGGTTTAGGAGGCATGCTTATCTTGAATATCCATGATGACAGCCTAATGATGCATTTGTGCTTCTTTAGATTGAATTCCTGGAATTCATCATATGTTAAGAACACTGTGTCCTGGAGTGCTCTGGCTGTCATGGATCAGAAGAAAACTCTGTGAGATAGCATTGCAGAATTATTGCTGCTTACAATATTCAGCGTCTGGGGCTAAAGGTTTTAGGCAATAAAACTTAATTCCTTGCAATGCTAAAATTCATTTTTTTCTGTTCATTTTTATCTAAAGTAAGAAGATCTAAGTAATCCGTGAAGGGGTACATTGTGTGTGTTCTTAATATGCATATCTTTAGCTTGACAATAAATGAGGACATTAAGGACAGTACAAAATTTGCTGTAAAGACTTTGTTAAATGATTTACAAAGGTGTGAGTAATTTCACTGTGAATTAGAACTGTAAATAAAAAAGGTTTTCTCAGACATTAAGAGGTCAACTTCACCTGCTTTTGAGAACATGTTTGTGGGCTCTGCACCTGTTTTAATGGCTATGCAGCAAACGATTCTCAAATCATGAAATTGGCATTTAGAAGAGGAAAACAGGGAGCAGTTAAAGCAGTTAAGTTAAATAGCTCTTCTTATCTGCTGACTGACCATCTGTTTCAGCGCAGAAGGCAGGTACTGTATCTGGCTGTTAATAACCTTACAATGGACCTAACCGCGTTGATGCTGAGCTGTTCTAACCAGGAGTTGTGCTGTTTTTGGTTAGCCTTGATATTTTGTCATGAAGAAACTTGTGTAAGGCTGCTCCTAAATGGGACGCAGTTTAGTTATCGGTTTTATCCATATTACACATCTGTCCTACCATAACCACAAGTCAGCCTTAATTAAAATAGCATAAAACAAAGAGACTTGAAGATCATTAGGGAAATATGCATTGTATTGAAGCCTTATAAATATTTAATGCCCTGCAAATTTGTTTTTATCATTTTTGTTTCATATTCTTCTTAAGATGCTGCATATTTTATAGTCATGTTATAGTGCAGGAGTTTAAGCTCTCTGTAGAGATTTTTTTTGTTCTCTTCTAATGGCATAGGCAAGTCATTCAACTTATCACATTGCCAGATTTCTGACAGGTTCACTACAGACAGAAGAGTCCTGCACAATCTTGTGTGCCAAGTGAAAAGGGTACTGCTGCTAGGTTGGAGTAGTGGGATCGGCCACTAATGGGGCTTGTTCACAAGCCAAGACCACACGAGTGAGACCATTGTGTGCAGAATGAGGAGGACTCTGCTTCACTGCTTAGATGAATAATAAATTCATGAATGGTTCTGTGATGTATATGTGTTTTCTGTACCCCATACATCTGTGATTGTGCTCTTGCTTTTGTGTTTGTAGCAGTGCTTGTGAAATTGTTGAGTTGTAGTCTAATTATAATTTTAACAGTAGCTTAACAATAACAGTAACAACAATAATAATGATATTTTTTTTATGGAACATCATCTTAAGGCACTGTAGAACAATCAGAGGAGACAAGTTACACACAATCCAAAAAAGAGGAATTTAACTGTACTGGTAGATCATTCTGCCTGTGTTCAGAGATCCTTATTGGGCACTGAAAGAGGGCCAGTCTGAGGAGTCAAAATGCCATGTAGGTGTATAGAGGGTTAATAGTTCGTTGATGTAGTCAGGAGCCAAACTGTTCAAACTCGTAAAAGGCTAGAAGCAGTATTTTGAATCTTATCATGAAATCCGCAGGGAGCCAGTGCAAGGAAGCAGGTGAAATATGCTTATTCAAATAATTAATAGTAAAACCCTGTAAAGACTCCCTCATTCTGGACCCAAGCGACTCTCTGTGCAGTCTTTTCAAAGGGAGGTAATGCAAATCAGCTAAGCCCACCCCAGTGGTCAGCATGAGTGATGTGGAGGACATATACAGTATCTGTTGTAAACAGCTCCAGCATTACCTCCACTTACCTACTTTGACCTGAGCCACCCTTGAAGCCTTTTCCCCAGGCTAGTGGGTTAATCCTTTTAAACAGACCTAATTGCAGGGTTAATACTATTTTCTGTGTTCATCAGTTTTCATAAAACGCATTCTGTAAATATTTGTATATTTTTTAAATGGATTTACATAATCACTGTAACATGGGTGTTTCATGCATGACACTTTAAGTACTTAGCTTTTCTGAAGATGTATAAAACACATTTATAAAGGTTGTTTGAAAATGAGCTTTTAAGACCATTCGAGATAAGGCTTTCCAGTTTTCACAAGTTTGCCTCAGCGACAGCAGATTAAAGTTATGGATGCAATAAATGGAATTTAGATGCCCTGAAATGATAAGCAGGTGTACAGAATCAAGCTGTGTCTGTTATTGTTCAGCTGTCTGGTACAATGGATTTCTCATGCAGGAGACTAACACACTTTTCATTGAGGAGCGTTATTGCAAAGGTCTTTAAGGGGCAAATTCATATGCCTAGACTGTATAGTCAGTGAGGCTTTATGAAGCGGACCTGTGCAATAATCCTTTTCTGCAGTTACTCAGGTCTAAAGACATTCCTGTTGATTGTATGTGAAGCAACTTGTCTGAATGAAGGTTTGTGCTTTCCTTTCTAGTTTGGAGTCAGTGTGCATATACTTTTTCAATCAGAAGACTAACATGAAGAAATAAAGTTCTAGCCATACCTAACAGCGAGAGAAGCCTTTTTTAAATATAGATGTCCTTTGCTGGGCTTGATTACCTGTGAGGATAAAAAAACATGAGACAGGTCTCTAGACATGAGCACTGTCTTCTCCTGTGATGGCCACATCTCAGGACCTCATCTCTTGTGGAGGATCAATCCAGGTGGTCAGTAGCACTGAAGTCCATGTTAGTGATATCTGAATATTTTATTGAGTGCCTGGTATTTTCTTAGAATGTTTACTGTTGCATTAATTAGGAGCTTACTGCTAAACCTGCTGGTATTGATTTCCAGTAGAAACTGGCTGTTCCTTTTAATATCTCAATTATGATGCAGCACTTTGCTTCTTTTAGGTTCAAAATCAGGAGGGTGTGGGGTGTTGTAACCTGGCTCCTTCAATTATGCCTACAAGCAAAAGTAGAGATTTGTTTATACATCAGAGAATCTAGTTCCTGACAAATCTGCTTTGCCTTCACTGTGGTCTAGTACCACAGCCCAGTCCATTATTTCCTTCACAGGACTGTGGATTTTAATCAGTTAAGTCTAACTCTGCATATTCTGCAGCAGTCAAAACAGTCTTTCTTTTATGGGAATTGTACTCTGGGGAAAATAGGTCTTGCAAAGTGAGACGTGATGAAAACAGTCCAGAAAATCCTGACAAGTCAGTGTGTCTCAGATAAATCTTTTTTAATCATTTAGAAATGTTTAGTATGCTACAGTGCATATATCTGGGAATGCCATAAAATAAGATGGATGGTTCTGTACAGTATGTCCACTAATAACATAATATTACTTGCTCAAACCACACTTGGAATTTTTTTTCCATAATATGATCTCCATGAAAATATAATTCAGAATTGGCCCTGCCTACTTTAGTTCCCTTACAGGGTCATTATGCTCAAAAGGTAAACAGAGTATTCTCACTATATTAATAATTACAATTCAAATGTGAAAATATATTTTTTACTGTGTAACATTGGTTTAAGCTCGCTGTCTGGCACAATATCCCTCGACCTCTGATTTAAAATATTTTTTTGTTAATATGAATTTAAGTAATTTTCTTTCTTTATGGACCATTCAAAGTAATAAATGTTAGAGCAGATAGCCCTCCATATGATTTTTACCTAAATATAGTCCTGTGTTACATCTTCAAAATATCATATTATATCCAACTGTGTTTTACAAATATTAAATGCCTTTCCTGAACATAGCTGCAGTCCCCCTCTTAAAAAACACCAAATTTACTTTTCAATTTAATTTTTTCTTTTCGGGCCCTAACTAAATAAGAGGTAATCTCTGTTTTGTTTCAGAATTTAATATGGGTGTGACCCCATGATTAATATTAAGTTCCACAAAACAGGCTGGGCTGCACAGTGTTATGTTCAGCCTTGTCCTTCACGAGCAGACCACAGATTTTTTCATTAGCCTACAGCCTCTCTAAATGTAGATCTCACCTCAGTACAACACAGGTGTGCAAGTGAAATTGACCAGCTCTTGCCAATGAGCTGGTTAGAAAAGTTTGTAGTCTGCCCGTGCAACATTTGATTCTGCTATGCGCTAAAGTAACACAAAGCAAGATAATTACAGGAATACTAACCCTTTGTGTATCTCAGAAGAAGTAACAAACTTCTGTGTTGTTTTTTTATCACTTCGTTTTTTGGAAATTTTGTAATGATTGAAAGACACCAGCTGGAGGGAACATTGAAATTAAAATGAAAAAGTTATCTGAAAATGCAAAAATAATGACAGGTTAGCTGTTTATATCTGTAATGCTGATAAAATGTCTCTTTGCCTCCGACTTTTAATTAAGAAGTTATAGTGAACTAAGAGTTTTAGATAACTATGTAGTTTGTGGTGACAGATTGCAATATTTTTTGTTGACCTACTTTGTTCAAGGCTATGTGTTCATTAAAATAACTTGAAACAGCTTCCATATGAAAAATCCCTTCTGCCATCTGTCAATTCAGTGTGTGTGTCCACCTGGCAGTTACTCTTTAGGGTGCTGGAAGTTGAAGGCAGCCTCACCAGCGAGTCCATTTATGCAGTAGTTATCTTTGGTAATCATCAGTCTGTGTGTCCATTTGAATTATTTTGTTCTCTATATCCTCTCCTGGAAAATTAATATATAATTTCCACCTGTGGCAAAACCCACTCATTAATGCCAGCCTTCACAGAGAAGCATTTCACTAGTTGCCACAGCAACTGTCATCTTGTGGTTCAGTGTAATTCATGATTGGCAAATCTCTTTTTCCCTCTTTTTATTACTGTCTGGGCTATGAGTTTGAGATCTACAGATTGTGACGGTGTAACAGATATTAGGGCTACTTTCTTAAGTGTGTTTTATTACCTCTAGAGAAGAGGTTATTTGGTAGTATTTTATCAGGCTCCTGAGGGACAGTTCTAGGTCAGTTTCTTTACCAGCTCTTGATAATTAGTGGGCTGACGGTTTTTAAGTCCAGTCAATGGAGTGGTTGAGCCAAGTGGAAATGGTTGAGTCATGCAGTGTGCTGTGATCTCCAGGTGTCCACAGGAGCTGAAACATGCACATTTTCTTATTCTCTCTCAAGAGCACTAGACAATTTAATGAAGTGTCTGAAGGTGTAGCCATGAAACCAGAGTTAAATAATTGAGTCTTTTCAAGAATAAAATGTTCCTACCTTAATATCCTACTATCTTATTGTGCATGCCCCTCACTTTTTATATACCTGATGTTCTTGTAAGGAACGGGTGTGTACTGTAGCTAAGATCACTTTATTAGCCATATACAATTTCTTGCATTAGGAATTTCTTTTTCACATACCCCAGCTTGCTATAAACTGTCCTGTCAGATCTGTATAATTTACAGTGTAATCTTAGCCCAGAGAGATAATTATAGTGTGATGTCCCAACTCTGTTATGTTTTAAGTTAAAAAACAGCAAAAATACATTATTGTGGAATTTTTCATTGAATTCTCTAAATTGTACACATATACTTTGTAATTGAGAGCACATGCCATGCATTACAGAATGTTGTCTTTTAAACTTGTGAAAAATGTTCAGTAGAATAAAACACTGTAAATCACTATTCTCTTAAAACATGTTGCATATGTAACATTTTAATCAAAAAGTATCAGTATAATTCATTGGTTGTATTAATTGACATTTTTAGTTTCCTGAAAAGATAGACATCAAAAAGATTTATCAGTTATGCCTTTATTAATCAAGTGTGTTCATAATACATCTAAGGCCTTTTAGCTTGCCCTTTTAGCTTGCTGTCTTCTGTTGATTAATGTTCCTAAAAAAATAAATATATAATGCATGCACCATATTGTGCCTGGACTGTGAATCAAATATCAATTTACAAAACAGCTGCAGGTAAAATTGAGTTTGACATCATATGATCTCTTTTACTAACGAGCTTTCCCAGACTAACTCTTCAGATGGGATCAAAGCTGTCACAAAGTAGTCCTTGCTGGTTTGTCATTCATGAGACTGGCCATGAGATTTTTGCCTGTGGCTTCAGTGCTTGTCTCCCAGGAGCAGTATTTTTTGCAAGCAATGTAAATCTGGTAGCACCCCTCTTTTCTTTAAAACTCCTTTCTTGTTCAGTGTCAGCTCTTTGCGTCCAAGATGCCACAACATGTGACATTTGATACAGTTCACTGGAACTGAACGGTATGGGAGTATCCTGTTTTATAGCTATGGGGTGGGACATCAGTATTTCTGATGCTAGAAAGGATGAATTGGCCCTCTGTGTGCCAGTCATTTGACATTTAAAACAAAAGTGAAAGACAGGTCTTTTTTACAGTTTCTGTAGGTCAAAAATTTAAGCAAAACATCTTAATAACATTGAGGCCTCCTGTGGATATTTATTAATGAGTATTTGAAAAATTATGTTGTAACTGGTTGGTTGACCTCTTTTGGCTCTATCTTCCTACTAGCTGCCCTCCTCTAAATGTAGATTCTGGTTGACTAACAGGATTTGGCAGTATCTTGACAGCTTGTACACTGCAGATCTTGAGGCAGTGAGGACAGGCTCGAGTGACGTCTGGGACAATTTGCTGATTTTACCCCACGGCGCGAGTCAACCCACATGCCATTTTAAAACTTGAGAGCTGTTTCTCTGTCTGGCAGCCCGGCTGTCTGTTCCAGAATGATAAAATCTGAATTATAAAGGGATCAGACTCTACCAAGACAGGTCTCAGACTTGTGCCAAACAGGAAGAGTACTGCGGTCTGTCAGGTGGAAGACAGAAGATAAACACGTTATTTCATGATGTTTATGGGTAAACTGGGGGTAAAAATCCTTTTGAGTCAGGATTAGGGGGGTTCACTTACAAAATACAGCACTTAAACACTCCCCCATGTTTAAGAGATGGAAACAACCAGTTTACATTAATCTTATTATTATGACGTTAATTAAGGGGTTGATTGTGTAACTGAGGGCTCGTCTAGAACAAAAAGGAAGAAGTGTGTGAGTCACCAGGACCAGCATTGGGAACCACTGAAATAGCAACATCACTCCACCAGTCAGTTCTAACTCCGTGGAACTTGCAGCATGTCAAATGACAGAAGGCATTCTGCAGGTGAGTGTGTCAGAGGAGTGTGTATACAGGTCTGATTATCTCCAGGCAGGTGAGAGAGTTAATGCTAAGCAGTACAATTTTTAACAGTTGGCAATTTCAAATTGGGTGCTTATGTACTAATATAGGCCATAGGCAAGAGTATGGAATACTGGTTAATGCTCTGGACTTGTGACTCGAAGTGACTTCAAACCCTGGGTTTGATACTGCTGTTGTACTCTGGAGCAAGTCACTTATATTACTCCAGTAAAATGCACAGCAATAGCGTCAACCAAATATTGATAAACGAAATGAATAACACCCGGGGACTTTATTTTATGTCCATTTTAAACTGAAAAATAATGTCTAGTAAAGTGGAATCCAGTGGTTTATCTTTGATAACAGTTATCAGCTTGGTTTTTCATTGACACCAATTTTGAAAAGGGTTTAGTTAAAGATTAACTCCATTTACGAAGGAGAAGGATCTGAATAGCAATGTTCATGTGTCAGTGGGCCTCATTATCATAGGAAGACAGTAAACAAAATAGTGCCATACGTACTGTTTCAAGATGCATTATTTTTAAACAGTATGTAGGTCAGCACATTTGTACGGGTATTTCCAAATATACAGAACCTAAAAGTTTGCCTTTGATATATTGACATCTGCTTTTTTAAAAAAAGGGTGTCCATAAATTAAGCTGAAATATAATTATCATCAGTGCCCACTGTAATTATCTAACCTTTAGTTTTGGTGAATGAAAGCTGCAAAATTACAGATAGTCTGTTGATGAGCATAAGCTTTCGGACTTTAATTTACATAATAATAGAATATAGATGAGGCACACCCCTGTGGGCTTTGTAAGTCCCTTTTATTTTTCTAATAATTCCTTTAGGAAATTAATCACCAGCTACTTCCTTAACCCTGTTTTCATTTTAATTGCCCGTCAATTTAGTTTTCAGCCTTGTTTTCATGGTATAGGGTTGGTGCAAATGGCTATCAGCCATAGTTTATTCCAACAATGTTGTCTTTTCTTGGTCTGCTATCACAGTATGTTTTGAAACTGATACATATAGAAACACTGGATACAAAACAAGTCAGTTCACAGTGGACATTAAATTCTGGGTCTGAGCTCAGCTTTCTTTGTTACCTGATGATTTATTTTCTCAGTCTCACAACTGCTCTGTTTTTTTCCACTTAATGTGAAGTTCAGCAAATTTGTACACAAGGTGAAATATTAAATGGAAATATCATGACCTGAAAAATATCTGTATTAGTTAAGGATGGCATGATGCGCATTTCTGATGCACACAAAAAATAGACCAGGATGTTCCACCTGCAAATATATTAATTCCTACAGAAAGATCAAAAGCTCTAGATCATCGATCACAATCCATGATCTTATACTTTTATTTTTCTTTATTTATTTTATACTTTTTTTACATACACAACTAAAGGAGTAGTTTACTACATTATCTGCAAAAAATGCAACAATTTTGCAACAAATTACTGTTTTGTGGAACATTTCTAAAGCCTTCATATCAACACCACAGCATATCCAGTGGCCCAGCTGAGTAACAATATTAATCCTGAAGAAAACATCTGTGCAGTACATCAATGCTATGGAGCAAGTGTTGCCTACAGACAAATAGAATTAAAATCTATCATTATGACATTATCCACACAGAATTTACCACTGCGCTTGAGTTTCTACACAGCTTAGAGAAGCCTTTTCGTTTTGAACCAGCCTGTAACCACTAATGTTGTAATCATTTAAATCTTGCGTACAACATAAAAGTTTTTTTTTCCATCTTAATTTTGTACACTGCAATGCAACGGTCCCCAGAGCCTTTTAATATCCATTATAGCAAGTTGATAACCACAGAGTATGCCATGCTGCTCTGTTGTAAATTATACACATGGAACGCTGTGCACTCTATGAACTCTGCTGATGTTAGCGCCCTCTGGTGTGTATGTGTCCATGGGAATATTTGTCATGGTCTCATTTGCATACGTGCCAAATTTCATTGGTCAGCATTACACTCTGACCATTACTATCTCTTCAATAGTTATCTAAACCAGCAAACTGTTGGTGTTACTGGTTAACAATACAACCTAGCCTTTAATTTATTGGACATCTTTTATGGGCAGAATTGCAGAATATTGCATGGATTGCAAGTCTGATTTTAATTATTTCATACTATTTTGATATAGCTGTGTTGTTTTAGGGAAATGCTAGAAAAGGCTAATTTAAATTTACAGTTATTTTTTTGGTCTATTTCAATGTTTTAATCACATTTATCTTTATAAAATGTATAAAGATATGTATAAAATGTATAATGTGACACCTGAAGAAGGCTCCACGGCCGAAATGTTGTGTTTTCTTTCCTTTTTTTCAGCATGGAATAAACTTATTACTTTTTCCTTTATAAAATGTATACAAGTGATCTAATCAAATTGTTTAAAATATTTCAGTAAAAAACATTATTGCTTCTTACCAATTTTCTATTTTAAATGAAAACGGTTGTTATATTTATCTTTAATCTTTTATTTATAGGATAATAGCACTTTTGAATTGCACAGCCTCTTATATGAAGGTAGAGGTAATTCAGTTAACTAGGATAATTGCTTTTGATCTTGCCAGTGCTGATAGGACATTGCTGGGATGAATAAGGATAATTTGGTGTGGTGAAGAAGCTGAAGCAGTTGATGAATATGGCTTCTATAAGAACATCATTTAGTAGAATCAGCTCTCGAGTGAGACATTGAAGATCTCTTTCAGCATCATTAAGGATGGCTGTGTTGATAAAGTTCCAGCTTTTATGTTAAGCTTTGTAAAAGGTGGCTATTAATATGAAGAAAATATCAATAAGTTGAGTGCATCCATTTAGGATTCTCAAAGGTCATCTGAATTTAGTGTCTTATGTACTTGCACATAGGAGTTAGTTCCCCTCCCACACAGTATGAACCGGTTTGCACTTTGAAGCAATGCAATTAGAAAAAGTCATATGCAAGAAACAATATTATATAAGCACCTGTAGTGAGTTTAAAATGATTAAAGGATTTTTTTTGGTTGAAACACTGCACTGTTTGATTTCTTTGCTAAGGAGTTATCTGGGATTGGGTTTAGATATCGTCTTTGATGTTTGAAGTGCTCTCCTCATGTGGTACAGAAGCCATCAGCGTCCTACAGTAAAAAGCAGAATAGCCACAAGAAGCTTATGTTTGCTGTCAAAGGCCTGTGAAACAATGCATTTGAAATTAAAATGCTTTAACAAAACTTCATTACAGTGCAGTTGACAAGGAGTGGCGACCCCTTTTTTCAGGAACTTCAGGGTGAGAAAGGTTTCATTTTCAAAAATGCTTGGCTTAACATTCAGCTAGCTAGCATCTGTGCCTCCACTCTTGTGAAGTAAGGTCCCAGCTGCCCTGTTGTGGAATATGAACATTAGACAAATTTGTGATGGGAACAGGTCATTTAGTCCAATGTGATTTTCTGATTCTATCACCACATCAAGCTTAATTGGATTCCCCCATCTCAGACTTTTCCGGGTATTGGTTGTTTTGTGAGAATGGCTTTGTCAGTCTGAAATTATTTTTTAACATATCTCTGTGTTAGTTTGTTATGTTCACATAACAGAAGTTCATGTAACTGATTTGGGCATTCTTATATATTTCCTTTAGATATTTCTTGTATATTCCTTTAATATTTCCTTTAAAAACTCTAGTCAAATCTCATTTTCTAAGCCTTTGACTTTGCAGTACAGCCTCCTTTTAGAGCTGGTTTCCAGAGTGACATGGATCGCCTTGGTGGGTTTTGGTTCGGTTCCAGGCATTTATGGTCATTTTCCTAAGCTCCTCTTCAGCTCAAACCTCAAGGTAGCAAGGTAGCAAGGTAGCAAGCGTCAAGGAGTGAGGAAGACACAAGGCCTTCTGGTGGTTATCTGTATTTTCTCTTCAGGAGTGGAACCATAAGAACTGGAATAATCCAGCTGTGCCACAGCACAGTTAAGGGGAACCTGACTAAAGAAACAGAATGAATAATAAAAGGATGACACATCTTAGTCGCAGCTGGTGAAGATAACCAATGCTATTTTCAGCCTCTGGTTACAGTGTCCCCTCCACATGGCCCTGCCTGACTCTCAGTGTGAATGTTGTCAGTGCAGTTTTACTTCAAGGTAGAGTCCTTAAATTAGTGCAGACACTGAGCCTCGACACAATACCCTATTCTGCCCCCCAATTATAAAGATCAATTTTATTTCCATTTCCCTTCGTCGTGATCAAGTCTCTCTCAGCCTCATTTATGCTGTATGGATTTTAATTTGCTACCTGGGTCTGATCAGAATAAAATTTCTGAGGCAAGTGCAAACATTTTTTTTTTAAAATCTCATGCGTACTACTCAACTCTAAATGCAATAGTTGTTATTTGGATAGTCACTGTTTTTCACAATATTGTTTTACAGACACTGAAATGTAAAGCAATGCTCTAGTAAGGTCATTGTATTTTTACTTATTTGCAATTAATTCTTTAGTTTTAATCCGTGCATGTATTTGTTAATTTCTCTATAACTAAGCTATTATTGAAAATTAAAAGGACATAATAGAACCCCCCAAAAGACCTGTGAAATAAAAATCAGGAATGACCAGATGATAATGCTGATTATAATAATATTCAGTTTGACAGTATTTGCAAGCAGCATTTGTGTTTCACTAAGTAAAATTCAAGTCCTTTTTCTACAGTTCGGAATTTATCTGTCTTTATGTGATGGATGAAAACCCTGTGAAATGAAGTCAAGATACTGTAGAATAAAGCAAGGGAAATTAAGAATTTAATTCACGGACAGAAGTTTTCCTTGATTAATTTGAGCCACCAATGGTATATGTACATTATCTTTCTTACTCTTGATTTTATTTTGCATAGTGATAGAGAAGCTTTAAAAATCTTTCTCGTTTTTTTCCCTGTGCTGATTGAATATCGTTGTGTGCAGATAAGCAACATTGTTGCCCCTGCTATCCTTCCTCATTAATTATTTCAAGCAACGAGCTTAGTGTTGGAGGAGGGTCAGCAGTCAGAAAGAGTGGACATTAGTGGCTTTTAGAACATATTGCCAGTGGCTTATTGCTGAAATAACACATGCTCATAAAGCATGTATTTAAGAACGTGATGAACAATGAAATATATTCCCACACATGCTTACCATCTTCCAAAAAGTGGAGATGGAATGTTAAAAAGTCCATGCAGGTCAAAAAGAGGAAAAAAGTACAGGTCCTGGTGTGCTAGAGGAATTGGGTATTGAAATAATAACAAAATAATCCTCCTTTCTTGTACTCTTTACAGTATGTCCATTCAATTTACAAACAAAATGAATGCAAGCTTATACAGAACACAAACAGATGTAACTTTTTGTTCAAATAATGAGAAGTACTTAGGAACTAAAAAAAACAAATGCTACATATTATGAAAAGACAACCATAGGTAAACTAGCTTTGAATTCTAGACCATTTAAAACCTAGTACCTGCTTTGACACCTGCTTTTGTTGATTGTTGATTAGATTATATAAAACCAGACACACACTCACTCCTCCCTTCCTGTCCTCCCTCCACATTATTGATTTCCATGATGTATGAGGAGGCATTACTGAGAATACTTGCACTCTGCTCCTCTGAACTGGTGGGAGGGTTGTTGTGTAGTCAAAGTCAAAGGCAGACCTTCCCTTTTCATTAAGTTTAGTTGGATCTGACCTGCAGGTCTTGGGTTAATTAAAGATGCTGAGCATGTTCTTTTTCATGAATATGTTGGATTGTTAATTCCCTAACCCCCTGATTTACTTTCAGTGGTTCTGATGTTCTTATCTATTGCTGTTGAACAGAAAATATCCTTGTCAGTGCCACGTGATAAAAAAGGTTTCAGTTTAGGTTTCAAAAACAGTTATTGAATATCTACTGTAAATGAGTGGAATATTAATGGAATATTAGTGCAAAAAAAATGGGAAGACATGAGATAGACTCAATATGCACAAAGAAAATTGTCCATCAGACTAAACAAACTAAACTTTTACAAAATCCATTGCTCACAAAAAAGTTTAGTGATATGTAGACTATGTTTATTATACAGAACAATTTGGGCCATAGACTTAAAAAGGTTTTTTTTTGTTTCAGGATTCAGGGTTTTTGTTTCATGATTATGAACCCATCAGTGGCTATAGGGTGAAAACCAAAATAATAGATTTTTAAAAATGCTCATCTCTCTCTGTGTTTGGTAGAGAAAGAGATGAAATGGTGACTCGACATACTGTTTTTGGAATACATGGAAAACTTGTCACCAGGTAACAGCTTTTAATTTATTTTTTGTGCATTTTATTAAGAACTCAAATTATTTATTGCCTTGCAGTGGATATTCCCACGTTTATATTCGAGATGAATATATATTTCATGTGACCCCTTAGGACTGTAATTTGTTTCTAATTTCTGTTTGGTTATTCAGAAATGCATGACACATTACCTATTACAGATGGTTTTTATTATATTTCATTATTGAATGTCATGGCCTTGTTATGCAGTGTGGAATAATAAAACTTGATTTATCTGGAGAAGCTTTATAACACCATGCACGATACTTTTGTTGGTGCTACATTTTTGATTGTCTCTCTCATGGGTTTATTCTTGGAGCAGCTAAAGTCTGAGCTGTGGGATAATACATTGCATTTAGAAGTGAAATTCTGTAATCATTGTTCTGCTCCAAATGAAAGTGGACAAATCTATTCAGATTCAAAACTTTAATCTCAGGAGCTTAGTACGGCGTTTTTAATGACACCAGATGTCTGAACCACATTTTATCTAATCATAGTGGTCAATATTGGAAAACATAGCTGCCCCTGGCTGGCAATGTCTTAGTTGTCTCTTTAAGTTGGTAAGGGCTTTAGTTTTTGCCATTGGAATAATATATTCTTACCATGTGCTATCAACTGGTGCAGACCCACAGTTAAATGACTTCATTGCACCTCCACGTCCTCCTTAGCAGTAACTTCAAATCTTAAAATGTGCGAAAACCTAGTGACTGCATTCATTATCCAGCAAAGAAGATAATGTAGTAAGCTTGTGTACCTCATCTTACATTAATTGATCTTATTTAGTTGGTAAGTGGAAAGCAGTCAACATCTTTTGAAACTGAATATCAGACTATGCTGGTGTGTGACTGATAGGGGGCTTTGATAATGTCCTGCTCTTCAACTCAGTCATGAAATGTGGGAAACTGTAATCTGAGCTTGTGATGACCACACATTTCAAATGATGAGGGTACAGGGAGAATATCCAGAATAGCATAGAGATGTACCTGTATAGAAAGAATGTATTTAAAAAGAGGAATGTGGGGTTTGCAGTGTGAGAATTTATGACTTCTTGGACCATTGTGTGGAGTGAAAAAATTATTCATCCATCCATTTTCTAACAGCTTCAACCAATTCAGTATTGTGGGGATAGAGCCTATCCTGGCAAGCAGTAGGCGCAAGGCGGGTTGCAGTCTGAACAGGGCGCCAGTTCTTCACAGGGCACACAGACAAACATACACACACTCACACAAATGCCAGTTTTCCCAGAAGCCAATTAACCTACCAGCATATCTTCTGGACAGTGGGAGGAAACTAGAACACCTGGAGGAAACCTACACGAACACAGGTAGAATATTCAGTATAAACTCCACGCGGATACTGTAGAATCCCAAGTCCAGAATTGAACCCAGGGCCCCAGCGGAGGCAGCCATGCTAAGCACTGCATCACCATGCAGTGAAAATATTCCAATTCAAAATAAACATTATGCAAAATGTTAGATGTGTACACAGTTCTCTTGCTGTCTTTTTTATATTTTAAATAAAAACAATAAGTTTTTACGTCCGTTTTTGTTGTATTTTATATAGATAATTGCCTTATCCTTTTGTTCTGTGAGACCAGGATTCTACCAAGGGTCTGGACTTGAATAATGTAGACGTTCTGGGAAATTGAGAGGCTTTACTTTATCAACTCTGTAAGAGTAGCCTGATGAAAAAGATTTAAAAAAAACCAAAATCAATATCACTGTGGAAAAAAACATGTTCAGAATCTAATTAGGTACAAATTCACAAGCAGAAGAATACTGTCCTATTGCCACAGCTGCTTCATTTAATTGTGCCTTTGGCTGTATTAAAGTTGTATTAAAGATTGAAAACATGCTAAAATGAAAACACTTTAATTCTAATTTCTGTGGATTATCCTTTCTTTGTGTTATCATTACATGTTGGTCTCAGTCATATTTGATTCTACAAGTATCTGATATTACAAATCTGACATAAGAAAAATAGCTTCCAGAACCTGTGAATATTTTGGCAGGCAGAAAATGTATCCTGTGTTTTATACTGATTTTTTAAACTTGCCTTAACAGTTGAAGTGAATCTTCTATTGCTCTGCCAATCAGGCAGTGACATTTGCTTTTTGGCTTTAGTTTGATTTTGATAATTTAGGTATTTGAAATTCTTTGTGGATTATAAAGCCCCTCTGTTTTTTATCTCATAATGGCTTTTGTAGTCTGATGCAATTATCTGTCTGATTGTTACAGAAAAGGACATGAGCGCGAGATTGCTCATTATAGCACGATTGAAGTTAATTGGCAGAGCTTTGTGTGCATGCCCACTCCATACCTTATTATAGATTTCCCTATATTAGTACTTCATTGGGGGGAAAACACACTTGATGTCAAGGCAATCTGCTTCCTGCTTATAGGGGAATGTTAAAAATAGTATTGAAGTTATTCAGATGCAAAGTTGGTTAAGAAATATTCTAATCTCCTAAAAAAGCAGTTTTGAGGGACATTATATACCAGATTTAACTCTAAGGCTTTGCATCCCTATTCTGTTTCTCGGAAAGTCGAGGATCAAGAGCATGGCATTTTAACAGCTATTGTCATCTTAGAAAAAGCTACCTTTAACAAGAACCTGGGGATAAACTTTTGGAAATTTTACATTGGAAAAAATGGTTCATGTTTTGTGTGATTTTACTTCATTTCAATTTAAAGTATTTATTATGTCAATAAGAAGTGAGTGTCAAATTTCTTATGCACAGCAGTACTTGCTAAATCATACCAATAGATAGAATACAGTAAATATCTATGTAAAAAAACAACAGAACGTTAATTTACAAAGCCCACAGATTAATAAGTGCCATGATGGTTCCTATTTTCAAGTGAATGGGCAGGCAGCCTGGATTCCGAGATTTCTTCAAGGAGTCAGAAGTGAGTCACACTTACAGTCTGACACATCATAAATATTCAAACTAGCTTTTTACATCAGTTGCTCTCCCCACTGCAATTTCTTTCTGATGGAAAAAAAAAACATGCCGTTATTTCCTTCATTTTACGGAGTAATTTAGCTTGTTAAAGAGCAGAAACCTGTGAGTATGCATAAAAATGGAGGTGTAATACCATGTGAGGGTGAGGGTGGCGTTAAGAGGCAAAAATACTTATTTGGAATGGTACAGTAATTTGTTTTATTAGAAACATGCCAATCGCTATCTAGAGCAAACCAGAATTTCAGCTCTTGCTAATTAAACATGCATCTATTCCCTATTCAAATAATTTTGAATTTGATTATCATTTTCAATTTGTTTTAAATATAAGCTTTTTGAGTAGTTTATAAAAGCACAACTGCTGGGATAGCTTTATGATGACCAAGGAAATGTCACGTTTAGCAAAAGATGTATATTTGATTCAAACAGGTTTGGGAATCTACAAAAAACTAAAGCTTTAATGAATGTATTGTGCTCAAGACAATGAAGAAAAAATATGTATCTGTTATCTCTTATGAACCAAATGCAATGATAAACATCACATTAGTTTTTTTCTTTTTAATGTCAATGTGAGCTGCACTTTTTAGGCATGAAATACAGGATGGATTAAATTATGCTATCACTCTTTATCATATTTTTCTTTTAATTGTATTCCCTAAGGCATCAAATCATGAAATCAGTCTGACTGTCAGCTAATCCATGTGTACCATTTGACCGACAGAAGAAACGTATCTAAAGAAAATGATTCTCCTTTGTAAAAGATGTTTAAATTTGTTTTATTTTATTTTTATTTCTGGGTGTCTCTATTAGTAAAGGCTCTCTCCTGAGCACAGGTTGAGTTTTAGAATCCAGGCATCATGGGTTTGAGCCTGAGTCATTGTAATATCTAGCTATGACTGGGTTTCTCCAAGTGGTGACATAAATTGGCTGAGTAACACCGAGGTAGAAGAGGCTTGTATGGGATGCCGTCAATGATGAACATTGGGATGTGTTGCCCTTGCTTGGCTTAGAGGTAGGCTGGTTGAAGGAGTCTGCCTACACATCCTCAATCTCCTGTGTGCGGATCTCTTCATTTGAAATCGCCAGTTCCTAATTGAGAGATGATATCCAAAAATTTTAATATCCCCTTTCTTGCAAACTGCCGGTTTTACTGGATGGATAATCGACCCAGTTCTCACCAATAATGCTGAGACTTCAGGTACCCGGCAAAACAAAGGGGGGTGCTGTTTCGTGAGATCAAGAGAATGTTTTTGTTGAGTCTTCGAAGTTTTGTTTGAGAGCCTCTCTAATATCTTTCCTTTTTTCAGGGTATTGGAGAAGACCCTCACTCGGCCCTGATCTCAAATCGGGACTGTAAACCTCTCAAAGAGAAGGAAGACTCAGCCTGCCTTCACTCAGACTCTCAGGAGCTCTCCATCAGGATAGGTAGAAGTGGCCTCCATTCAGGCAAGCATCCCGTCATATACCCCCTAGGAACAAAATGGGGTCAAGGGTCTTCAGATCAGCTGCTGCATTTGGCTTATCTGGCTTGGCAAAGCAACAATGTGTCAATTTCTTTCATGATATCCTCAGCAGCAGCTTCTCTTTTTCTGTGATGGCTCACTTCACTCTCATTGTCTGTTTCTTCTGTTTACAATCCAGCTAATCACAGGGGTTTTCTGCTTTTTGATTCTCTCTCTCTTCTGTGGATCTCATCTGGAGTTAAGTGGGCAACTTCATAACATGGTGAGAGAGACAATGCACGATATACAGTAGAATTAAGATAATTTGCTCCAGAAAATCAGCAAGAGGAGTAGTTTTCATGTAAAAAAATAATTGGACTGGGAATTACAAACTGTTTTTGAAGAAACAGATACGTATATTAAAGGTAAATGTAAACAAAAACAACACAACAAGCAATAAAATAAACATTTATTGGATGCATAAATGCATATGAATAAACAGATGAATAGATATATTGAGAAAAAATTGTGTTTGGTAGGATTATTAGTTGCTCAAAATAGATAATATTATAGAATATTTTTTAAGCTCATTTTAAGGTTACAAAAAGGCATCTTGGAATGGAATATGCTTTCCTCTGGCCTCCAGTTATATTATTTATTGTGTTTATAAGAGCGAATGTGTTGGGGTGCTTAGCTGTTCGATGATCACATTATAGTACAGTATATACAGTAGGAGGCAGAGTAATAGATAGCCCAGTTGCATGGCCCATGACAAATGTGATGCAATTAACTGCAATTATCACTTTTGGTCTGAGCCAGTCTCAGATTAAAAATGTATGATGAAAAACTGGACCTTTCCATACAAGCAAAAACATACCAACATTATTATATGAACTGTGCACATCTAAGGCTTTTTATATTAGAATATATATGGGATTTAAATAGCATGCAAAATCTTCACATCTTCACACATGAAAACATAAAAATAAAAAAACAATAATGTGCCTATGGGGGAATTCATTTCTTATGAGACAGGTGGTGAGGGCCCCTTTACGAAAAGAGTAGATGAGGAAGAGCTGTCAGTAATTCTCATAGGAATATGACAGTGCCTTTGACTGATGTTACAACAAGGTCATTTAAATTTTCTTTTAGAACTGACATTGCTAAGGTTATTGCTTCATGGTATACTAATGTAGAATCATGTATTTCCTATTTTTTCATTATACGTTTTCCCATTTGAAGATACCCATGCAGAGCTACTATAATACAGTGTCTTGAAGCTTTGTATTGCAGAGTCTTGGTTAAAACCCATATTATGAACCATGTTATCTTTATTCCTGGGTGACTTCTTGGCTTTTTTTCTGTGGCTTCCTACCTATGGTGGTAAATGAGTGAAAACTGAGTTTAAACCATGTGGTAATCTCCCATTTTTTCTTTTGAAAGGAATGTGGCAAAATGTTTTTCACATCATTAAAATGTTGAGATTTTGCTAAGGCTCTGTCTGGACAGCAAATGGAGAAAAAAAATGTCACAACATCAAAATACTTTAAAAGATGTCCCTTGAATGTCAGGTGTCATGCCTTGATAATGGTTAATGTATCTGGTTAACCATGTGGGGACAGATTGTTTACTGTTACTGTACATGGCTTTTTAGCTTATTAATCTCCTCCATTTAAAACATTAATATGTACACTTTAATACAGCAGCCTGCATGAGGGGCCCATGACATTCACGCCTATAAACAGTTTTTTACATTTTTGCTTTTTTAACAGTAGGTCCATAGGTAATGTAGAAAAGAAAGCACAGAGAGATAGGAATTCTAAGAACATGTCTGTTCTGTGGTTTATTTGTAAATTAGATCAGAACAAAGAATATAACATCAGAAAAAATGAAGAAGTTGAAATAAAAAGAAAAAATGGGAACCTGCAGGTATGATTTGAGTAATGATGGGAATTGAACAGGACTGGTGCTGTGATCTATATAGTGGGCAAGTAACATCATGTTTGTACTTGCTGTTCATACAGTAGTGTCTGTTTAATTCCATAAAGGGGAAAATAAGAACACAACGGCAGAGATTCCTCTTTTAGAAGTGTATCGAACAGCTATAGTCAACAAGGGGATATAGAGCCTACACACAGCTTCGCATTCAGATGCAAATTAGGATTTATGCCCAGTTAAGGAAGGGCACTTGGACGTTGGGGATTAATTCAGTCATGAAATTGCTTTTTCGCTGTGCCCTATTTGGAATTAAAGACTGCAAAAACTGTCCATAATTCTTGTTCAAGTAGCTAACACTCTCCGGTTAACTGTATTTTCATTCTATTTTTTCAACAAGATTACGTTAACCTACATCAAAATACATTACGTACTAAAAAAGAGCTCCATTTGGATGCCTTACATGAAATAGAATCAGAAGGTTAGACGAGCCGCTATAGTTATTTATCCCAGAATACATTTAAAGAACTCTGGACAATCGTTAAATACATTGTTACCCTTTTAAATTATGTTAGCACCAGTTCTTCTTCATACCAGCTTTGTATCTTTGAGATTTTAAAATCATTAATGGTACAATTTCTTTCTCAGCCATCACTGAAAACAAAAATATACAGTAATACTGTATATCAGCTATATCTCTGCTACTTGTACAGTGTGGTATATGATGAGTTTTGCCTGCTTCCATGCTGTGTCATCACTGTCATTGAAAACTGACTAGCTAATGTAATAGCAATTAAAATACTTATTTATAGGCCTGAGATAAAACATAGATTTTTTGGTGTTAGATGTCAAGCTCTTTCGACAGAGAGTTTTTATCTCTCAGATGAAGAAGATTCATAATTCTTTTCATCATAGGTATTCTTTTATTCATTTTATATTTGGTTTTTAGACAGGTCTTATCCCACTCCCCCCATCCTGTCATGGCATGCATTCCTCAGAAACATGCACTTGTCAACGCGATCTACCAAGTCCCATCTCGGATGTGCTGAAGACTTAGCACTTGACTGGCGCAGTGATATACCTTTCGCTGACACTGAAAGGCTTACAGGAGCCCAACCAATCACAGGCATTGCTGGTAAAGGGCAGGCCAAGGGGACTCTTAAGACATTCAAGCGTATCCGTCCCTGGTGGTGTAAAGCCAATTAAGCACTTTTGCCCAGGAAACATTGGTCACGGTTAGCAAATTACGTGACCTAGGCTGAAACTGGAAATGTCTGAAAGTCTGTGGGGCTCAACCTGCACTCTCAATGGCAACTCTCACTGTATACTTTCTGAGACACCTAGGAGCCAATAGTTGATGAAAAAAGGAATGAGTGCTTTAATAGCCCAGTGTTTAATACACAAAACCACCATTAAAATCTATTTTTAGTTGGACCTTTCAATTTGGAAGGTAGATGACTAGTGGAGAGTTATTGTGTGCAAAAAAAATACCAGCATCCTCACATAGTTTATAGAGTCTTGTTAACACCTTTCCCCTGGACAACTAATTACCTTTACTCTCATCTCATTGCACAAAATGGTGAAACCATTTTTTGCTCACACAAAAACATGTCATTCAGCTCTTTTTGCATCCATTTAACAGCTGGAGTCTTTTCTATGCATTGCTTCTAGGACGCTGTGTATCCTTCACACAAGCCCACTATACTGTCCTATTAACTCACAATACAACATTTAGTAAGTTTAACCTATAATTCATTCAACTATCAGATGTACATGCAGCAAAAGAGACATTGGTGTGGAGCTGCACCTGTGTTATGTGATTTCCAGGTTTAAGTAAACTTCATCATATTTTTGGTTCCACTACTACTTCGGCTTCATCTTGAAATGTTTGTTTTTTCTTGCTTTGTTACAATAATCCATTTCTCCTTTGTTGTTTGTCACTAAGTCTTCTGGTGATTTTTTTCTCTATACTTGGAGGACAATCAGGCAATGATCCACAGTTGCTTGTGTTCCAAATTGTCTAACCATTAAAAAAAAAACTGACACAGATCAACCCTCCCTGAACAGCTTTCCTTGGAACACACGCCTGGCTCTTTGAGAACAGGAACACTTTATTTTTTACAGAAATGTGTAGTGCCGAACAGTACTGCAAAGGTGTCAGGATGCAATGATCGTCTTTTAAAAAAATAGCTCTGGTTCCTTTCACCTCTCCTGTTTGAAGCATGGAAGCAGATGAGACATGATTTGTTTGCATGCCTCAAAAGATCACATATTTTGTTTTTAGCTGGGATGAAAGAAAAATCCCCAAATCATACACAAGTTAAAATGGAACTAAATTGTCTGATCAACAGTACAGGTATCTTTCTCTTGAATCATGGGTCCATAAGGTCAGTTGTGGACTAGAGCGCCTTCTGTGTGGAGTTTGCATGTTTTCCTATGTTCACATAGCTTCCCTCTGAGTGTTTCCCAGTTTATTGTTAGTTTATTTGGCTGATGCTGTTTTTCAAAGTGACATTATCTTCATTCCTCACAGTCCAGTCAGTACATTTTGACCAATTAATGTATGCAGTCACTATTTTATTTTTTAGTAACTTTTTTACACCACCTTAAGAATGTATTGTTAAACTCATACTTTGAAATCTACATCATAGTGGCTATGTGTGATTGCTGCAGGACTGCTCCAGGCAGTTTCCATCTTCAGAGACTTGTCATTCTTCTCTTAATTGCCTCTGTGATCTGTTAATCCAGGGCATAGTGTACATACTGTGAGGCTGAATAGAGCTTTATAACTGCACATTATACTTTCACTGTGCCAACGTTAACTTTGATTAGATCTGCTACCAGGTTTGCTTCTGAATTCTCCAAGAATTTCCTGGTTTTATTAAAAGTTAAATTTATTGTAAGTTGTACCTCAACCGTAACACACCTCTATAACTTTTGTTAGTCTATAAAATTTAGACCTACCATTTTTTTAGAAACTTTAAACTTAACCATTTTGGAATCACTGTGTACTTTCAGCTCATGGTCACCAACCCTGTAACCGCACACGGGGGAAGAGACAGGAAATGTAGGCAGACTCCTCTGACTTAATCAAACTTTGAACTAATTATCTTTTAACACAGTGCTGATTGGAGGAGCGACGTGTTCCTTGCAGACAGAACTGCATGCTTGCAACCACATTGGAGGCTGCAATAGTTGTGATTACCAGGAGTGATAGCCTTCCCTTGTTGGTGCTCAGCCACTTGTGAAAGCTCAGACATATTTGGTATGATAAATATGCGGTATGGCACAGGTTCAAACCTGTGATTCCTGGATCTTACCCAAATAATTTAAATTGAAATGACATTGACTTATCTGTGCAATTGATATGTAGGACTGTTCCACTGCACTGTAAGTTGTCATAATTAAAAAAAATAGCATACCATGGTAAACTATTCTTTTCGTATGGGCATTGTTTGTACATGCATGTGCAAGGACTTGCGTGGACTTAAATTAATACTGAACACAAACTTTTTAAATCTGGCTTTAGACTGTAATTGTCGTGAAGTGGAATCCTGCCCTTTTGTGTTCTTTTAGAATGGCTTCCCTTTTGTGTGACAATCACTGATTGAGTGCAATGTGCTGGAGACAATGACACCCAATTCATCCGTTTTTTGTTTGCCTTATTACTGTTATGGGGGCTATTCTTGGCAGGAGTGAATGACAATCAGACTGATTGCTGCTATTTAGAATGCTGGCTGTGATATCACGAAGAGATACAGCACAGCATAATCACCAAGGCCCTTGTATGAGTCCTGCCATTTCTGGCAGTCTAGAGAGGGAGCTTAAATATATCATATCCAAGAAATATTTTGTTTTCCATTTATTATTTTAGTAATTTTAGTGTTACATTATTATGTTGATCATTAATTCTTTCAACAGAAAGATTTAACACAAAGCTGATTTCCTTTCCATACGTTCCGTATTTGAAGTTTTGATGTTTAAAGCCATTATAGGCATTTTTAACATTAAACATTCCTCCTTTTGGGGGAGATAACAGATTTTGTCAAAGCAAAAAAAAAAGAAAAAATTTAAAGGTTAGGTAGATTTTCAGAAGCAGCTATTGTTAATGCATGCTTTTGTTCTCGTGCTATGTGCAGCATAGCACACCAATTTACAGAACTAGAATGTTCTCTAGGGAGCTAAGCCATGCACATCTTTCTTAGAAGCTCCTGGATTACATTTAGTTTGGTTTGACACCTGTCAAGACAATTTATGCATACTGAAATCAGATGGGATTCTTTCCTTTGTTAGTTGTCTCTCTGTTATTACAGCATCCAGAACTTCACTAAACAGAAAAGGGAAAATATTACAGCCATGTGTCCAGCCTATGATGACTCCTGTGTGATCACTTTAACTGTCTTGCTCTTACTCCCTCTCATTAACCTGACCATCTGTTTGATAGAGATCATGCCAACACCAAAGAAAAGAAAAGACAGTCATGCTATTGTCAAAGCATCTTTATTTTCATCTTCTTTATTTGAAAGGGAGAAGAAAATGAAAGTAAAATGTGAAGCAATGTACAAAAATGCATTAAAGAGCACCACAGTATGTACAGTATTTATACAAATATGCATGTGCAGACCATATGACCCATAAATATCTGAACACATTTAAAAGAACTAGACAAATGAAAAAAAAGTGTTTTCTCTGAGATTAATAAGTTATTTCCTTTTTTAGAATGTATCTGATAATTTAAGGGATTGCCAGACCTCCAGACCGTCACTTCTCTCCTGGTTATGTTGTGCTGAATTTTATGGCTCGTTTAGAAACTGAAGGATAAGAGCAGTGGATTTCCTAGTATCTCCTCCCATGCGGGTTTTTAGAGATGTTTTTGCTTTTATATTACAGTAACGTGTTTGTGTTATGTGGTCATGTGATTTGCTGCTAGGTTTCAATTAAGAGATCTTCAGTTAAAAAGCTGTAAACACTATCCACCCATCTATCCGTTCTCTAAATGCGTCTTCAAGTTCAGGGTAGTGAGGAAGCCAGAGCCTTTCCTGGTAACCAACAGGCACAAGACAGTGTGCACCCTGGACAGTCTATCACATACTGTACACACACTCCAATTACAGCCAGTTAAACTACCAGTATTTTATCGGACTGTGGGAGGAAACTGGAGCACCCCAAGGAAACCATCTCCACTCAGATAACACCCCAGATTCAGAACTGAATCTCGATCCTCTAAGATAACAGTGCTAACCACTGCGCCACTGTGCTGCCTTGTAAATACTACATAATCAATATTAATAAATTTGTAATATTTAAATATACACATAAAAGTTTACATAGTACACTATATAAAGTAAAAGGTTTTATTTATATTATTTATTCCTATAAAGTTTATTTATAGGAGACACTGTGCTGTTAGCTTCAGCCTTACATAATCTCCTTGGGCAGCACTTCATACCCTAACTCTTTGAAGTCATTTCACATAAACACCTTTTCTCAATAACTAATTATCATTGTAGTTTTATATGCACTACATAGTAACTTTACAAAGCTTTTCCAATACCACAGTGAAAGCAAGCTTTAAATAAGCTTGTCCAGGAGAGCTCTGCTCATTCCAGAAATGGGGAAAATAATAAGGAAAACATTCAATGTTGCAGTGTGGCAACTTGCTTAAATTATTTAAGTGATCCACTTTACACTCAAATGTACAAACCAACTATTTATATTCCATGCTCTCTTGAATTACCATTTTTCCATTTTTTGCAGAGGAAATACAGCAGATGTAGACTCTTATGGGACATGCCATCCTGTTTTATATATGCAAGAAGAGCCATACTTTTATGTAAAATGACATTAATGTATCCCCTTCTTTTTGGCAAGATTTATTAAAATATGAAATATATAAACATTTATATGAGTATAAAAAGTAAGCTGTTTATTGAATATTAACAAGCAGTGTTCTGTACTTTTCAAATGGTTCTAATCCTGAGACCTGTGGAATCAGAGAGTGTTACCAGAGCTGTTTATTCCACAAGACTCACAACAGGCCTACTATATGTGTCAGCTCACACCTTCAAACACATGAGTACAGTGGCAAGGGTAGCAGTCTGTTCTTGGGCTGCTTCTTTCGCTGCACAATGGACAGACCAATTTATATTTAATAACACTTTTGACATTATGGAAATGGCTCCTGTTAGGCAGACAGATACAGTTCCGGGAGACCCAGACTAATTATTTTCATTCCATTGATGTTTCTACCTCTTTCCCTTTGTTTGTACTGCTGAGAGTAGATGTGCTTTTCTTATATTTTTCAATATCGCTGCTATACAGTTGAAAGAAATTGATTATATCCTTAAAGGGGTAAATCTGTATGGATCCTCTTATACTTGGATTGCTCAGTTGTAGTTCATTTCTTATTTAGGCATTAGAGTACGGCTTTTTGTGATTTACTAGAGAGCAGTCTTTAATCTGAATAGGCAGTAAAATCAAGAATTCAGAAGGTGTGTGCTTCTTTAGCAATATTAGCAATATTCACTTCTCAACTCACTGTTTTACTGTTGCTGTACATCAGATTTTAACTAATGTTGTTTTTTTGTGGAAACAATTTTTTGACCATTATTTTATTTTTCTTTCCTGTGGTATCCCTTTATGTTTTATTTAGCTGCAGTCATTAGTGCCTGTGTTGCTTATTTTCTACCTAGGGATAAAATGTTTAGACCTTATTGCTATGTTGGAATTAGTAAATTATTATTGAAAGCAAACCCGTGATTGGAGATTTCACATTTTAAATCAGGAGGTTTAGGTGTCAGGTGCTGAGATTCAAACATCCCTCAGTTATTGAATTATTACTGCAAGACTGCAGATGACATCAGTTTAAAGCTATTGTTGCAGGTTCCCTTTGATAGGTATTCTGGTCAGAATTTGTAGTGTAACATACTGTATGGAATTATTTCTAATAATGCCACAATGATGGGAAATTTCTCTGTACTTTGCAAGTTGTTTGCAGATCCAAATCATTAAACATATTATTTGCTGTTTTAATAACTGTGCTTTTAGTCACAGTAACAGGTCTTTTATGGAATGCCACATTGAAGACACTAACAGGCTAACCTTTTTGTATTTGTTACTACATTGCTGTTAGTTGCACATTAATTTTTTCTAAAGCTTTTTATCACATTATGGATTAACCAATTAGCCCCTTAATGGTTCTTACTTAAGTAGATTATGTAAAAAGTTGAGGTTGGAAAAAATGTACATAAACAGCACTAATGTATTAAATTGACAAGATGTTTTTTTTATTTCATCAAGCTGCAAATACTTCCTTAGGTTAAATGGAAGGTGACATGTCTTCTTTCATTTATACCTCCATGTGTTTTGTTAACAAACATTTAAACAATACTGTACAAAGGACAAGACATTGGAAAGCTGTTGTAAATTCATATTAACTGTTTCCTCAGTTGTCCATTATTCATGTAAATTCCTGGGACTCAGGAATCACTTATTTTATTAATGAAACTTTACTCTTGCATCCTGATTCTAATTAGCACACAGTTTTAATGTGCAAAGTGAAAAAGTAGAGCTTTTTGAGTTGTGGGTGTGTGCTGGCAGGCCTGGAGAGAGCCAGGGTGACGTAAGAGACTCATTTTAGTTTGAAAAACAAAAGATACAACAGAATCAACAAATACTGGCTCTTTAAGAGCTAAGCGGTGATGTAACTGTGTGATTGCTCAGAATAAAAATATACAAAGTGGATTAAAACGCAGAATGCAGGATGGCCTTAAGACATTGAGAGTGAAGTCAGTCTTTTAACAGATCTGAACAGATGTAGCAAAAAGTAATTCTGGGCTTTCATACAGGCTGAGGGATCAGAGTGCTTTTAAAGCCTAACCACATTCTCATATGCTGGTCCATTATTCCATCACACCTTTTGACTGCCTTTGCTACCTTAGAGCCAAATTAACTAAAGAGTTAGCAGATTTAGCAGTCTGCTCTCCCACTTGCACGCATTCATCTATACCAATGACGTTTTCTGAACTGCTCAAACACTGAGCAGAAATGATTGTTTTGTGAAATTGTCACTGGTGTAATATAGTATTTGCCCGTAGTCTATGAAACACTATTTTTTGTGTACTGTTGCTGCGCAGACAAGATCTTGAAAAGTTATTTGCATCATGTTCCCAGTAGATTAAATACAATAAAGGTTTTTAGCTTTTAGAAATTCAGGTTACAGGTAATGCTGTGACAGGTAATGAATGTGTGTTTAGAAAGCCATGCCTCATGCTGCGATGATAACTGAAATCACTAACCAGTTTTACTTTGGTCTTGTTGCTCTGGAATAAGAAACAAAACAGGAGTAAAAGAGCTGATGCGGGCTATAGATTTCAACAATGGTTTCAGGCACAGTTACTTGAGGTCCCCAGCCCAGACAAATCACAGTCCTGACAGAAAAGGTTTCCTGACAATCAGGTTTTGAATGCTTTTGAAAAGGCAGGTGAGTTATGCTTGGAACAGACTTATTGTTCATCATGAGTCATGATGCAAGTAAGACCCAGAGATGTCAGATGAAAGCGATAGATGCAGCATTGTGTCACAGACCTCTGCCTGCAGTATAGTATTGGGGAAAAAATACATGACAATGAGTTACTTGTGTAAGGCATACTTTGTTTAAATTAATAAGAAGTTGAGGTAAATACAGTAGCTTTTAAGAGGTAATGTATTACTTTACATAACTAAACACACTTCATAGATACTGTACATAAATCACTGTAACTGATGACGTTTTAAAATTATTTCCCCATAAATAAAATATTTTTCTTATTAATATGAGTGTATGAGTGAATATGAATATGAGTGCTTTCCCTGATATATTTTATGCCTTCTTCAGAGACAGATTTAATACCTGTATTTTGTTTTTGACCAAGTCAGCTAGGGACATTACATGCTCCATAGACTCCTATGATGACCCATCATCACCAGACATTATTCATGCCTTCAGAAATTCTAAACTTGTTTTAGACTATTGAGTGGTTTCTATGTGTATATTCTAGCTCAGTTGATGCAGAGTGGGAAGAGACGTTATAAAGAACACTTCCTCAGGACTGGATTTTGTATATTTACCAAGCATATGCATTTTTCTAATATGTGATTTGCTGTCAATTTTTAATGAGAGTGACACAGAAGAATCTGTATACTGAATTGTTGTAAACATAAGCTTGAAATTAAATTACATCATGCAAAAAAACTTTTCTGATGAGAAGCCCTAAGTGAATATAAATTTCAGCCGTTTCTAATGAGTAAAGAAATAAACAGGCACTCATAGTTACAGTACACCCTGTTTCCATTAAACATGGGCTGGCAAAATTGAATTCTAATAACTATCGTTCATATTTATGGATATTACAAGGAGTAGATCAAGTTTCAAACAGGTAAAGTTAGGCACACAAACCCAAGGGAGGTAGGAGTTTGAGTTTTCAGCTCATCTTCTTGTTTACATTTTTTGTTATCTGCTACAGCATGTTTCATTGAAGTGATTCTAATCAGTTGCAGACATCACATGATTCAAAAGTGCCTGTCTGATGAGTTGTCCTTATGTTTGTAGGAATTTAAGAATATAGACTGAATGAAGCTTAAACAGTAAAGGCCTAAATAATCGGTATACAGTTTTATTAGGAAAATTGTGATGAGCAAAGTCAGTAGAACTGGCAGATACAAGATTATGCTGAGCTCTAGAATCAAATTCGGAGACCTAAAATAATTTTACTGAGAAAGGGAGATGCATTTGTTATTACACAAAATGCATTTTTTAATCTCATAGCAGTAGAGAGTTTTTCCTTTTTTACATTTGGAATTGTCAGTCCTTTTGCCAATCCAGTTTTTTTTTTACCTCTGTGGTTTGGACTTGCTGGCTGTTAATCAATTCAATTTATTAGTTTGCTCTCAGTATCTCAGGAGAGGTAAGGACTGTGTAGTGTGTACTCTTTTCCATTTAAAACACACACTGTCTGAGCCACCTGCTCTTTTTTGCTGTTGGTGTCCCTTAGTACTGTCAGTGAAGATGGCATCAACTGGAGACATAATGCAGCTGTTTGCGAGGTTGGTGTGTTGCTTTTAAGATTGATACTGTATAGGGTATCAGACACCAAGGCTAAACGTCTGTTTTGATTTAAAAATAGGAGTGCAGTAAAATGAGTATGCCATTGATACCATTGCTAAATTAAACAGATAAAAGCAACATAATGCAAAATATGGATTTCTCATTGTATTCTGTTCTCTGAAGCTGTGTTTTTAATAATACAGACAGATCAAAGTGCAGAGAGTGACCCAGAAAAAAAAGGTTTTGCTTCAGTAGCTTTTCAGAATGTTCCCAATTTTGTTTTTTTATACAAATGGAATTTTTTTCCCAATTTCATCAGTAGTAACTATTTTGAAACATCTTTGAATCACATTGCATGCAGTGCAAAATGTGCAGATAAATGCTACCTGCTTGAAACTATTTAGATTTTTTTCTCATGTAGCAGAACTGGTTAAGGAGTATAAAATATACAGTATCCCTTAACAGATTATACATTGTGCTTACTTTCCCTTGAACAGTTATTTCAAAGTATGAGTTATTTCAAATAACTCATAAGTTATTATTTTGTGGTTTCATTTGTATCTTAGAACTTACTTCCTCACAGTAAGGTTTTTGTACTATCACAAGGTACAGTAGTTTTGGTACAATAGAAAACCATATCACCAGCATACCCGATCTTTAAAAAAATAGAAAATAAACTTCAGAATTATTTCTTACCATTATTATTTCTACTTTTTTAAAAGAGTTACTTTGGTATTTTGTAAGTTTTATTAAGTCAGTGCATGGACATCCGTACCATATGAACCTATTACTGGCATCTGAATAAACAGCATGTTGTTTCAAAGTTATTTTTGTCAGCGAGCACTTTCCCCTCATTGTTCATTCAATGTTATGAGTAATTCCCCCCAAAATAAAGGTTTACCACTTTACAGATTGACAGGTGAGAGGTATTCTCTTTGTGACCTTTTCTCACCCATCAAAGACTAAAGGAATATCTCTTGAATATCCTGGCTAGAAAATTCAGGTGCAAGTGGACTCACTGTTCTGTCAAATCTGTTAGTGAAACAAAGGTGTGTCAGACTGGCAAGATTCTCTTTATTTTAAGGTTCACGTTCAACCCTCAAAATTTCACAGGTCGTTTGGAGAGACAAGCTAAATGTTATATAAACGATTGCTTTGAAATAGACAAAAGCTTGTGCTTTATTTGCAAAAAAACATTAAGGTTAACTGCATAGTTTTATCAATTTCTTGACAATCATTTTACAGGTGCTTCAGTGTAGCAATCAGTAATCCAGTTTGTTTTTTTTCAGTGGAAAAGAAAGACAGTTCAGCCTGTCCTGGGCTGGAAGCTATTTTAACCCATTGTGTTTTTGTGAAGAGTCATTTTTTCCTCCCTCATTTTATGTGACTGTTTCAGTCAGTCTTTTTCATGACAAGTGCCTCGTCAGAGCACTTTATGATGAGTCATAATTCAACAGGGAATGGGAAAAGTACAGTAAAGCAGTACTTCAAAAAATAAAGTGAAGTAACAACTTAAAAAACAATTTTTAGAAAGTTAACAAATCACTGATGAAGCACTCAATTCAAACCTCTCCAAATGTCACGCGCCTAGGTGAAGGTTATTAGCAGTTAAGGCACTGAAAGCCTTAAAACAGTAAAATAGAGGGGAACATGTAAAAATGGAGAACTCAACCCTGTTAAGAGGGAACAGATTATAGGGAAAGGCAGGAAAAGCATATAAATTTTGAAGTTTTGATATTTGAATTCCAGGAGCATGCATTTAAGATTGAAGATTAATAAAAAAAGGCCCATATATGTAAGTGGTACACAGTTATTTTTTGAAAATATGAATGCTGATAAGCACCTTCTTAGAACAACATCAATTAAATTGGTAGATAAAAAAAAATTGCACTATTTGAACCAAACCCTTATTGTACTGATTGAATTTGATGGAGCAAGAGATTAGCTTTACTGAGACAGTATGTTGTAACATTCTCTGGGAAATGAAAGGACGATATCAATCTTTTCATTCTATTTTCAAATCTTGGGTAGAAACTGTTTTATCGCCTAAGAGCCTGATTGCTGACTGAGACTGAGACTAGGCAGATTGGATTTCTTATGCATGCACAGGGGATATAGCTATATGATAGTACTATACATATGATTTCATGATTCACTGCTGTGTGTATTGATATCACCGTTAGCAAGGGGTCTTTAGTGTCCCCTGGCAACCATAGTCAGGTGCAAAGCAGTGGTGATGGCTATTTGAAATGTAAACATTGCATAAAACAGCTTGTGGGGCCTGTGTTTATTTGAACAAAGCATTGATATGGATAAACAGTTATTACTCTCTTTGGCTAATGTTGTCACTTGAAGGAAATGGTTTTAAAAAAAAGCTCACCATATGCTTCCGGTCTGCATGCGAATTCTAAAAGCTCTCAAGTCCTTTTTTTATTGTTCACTTTTCAGTATTGATGTCAGAGCCTGGCAATCACCGGAACATTGCAGAGAAGGTTCACTTTTGTTTCATCTGGAACTTATCCAGTCATCCATTTGGGTTTTAGATTATCTTTTTTAACGGAGTTATTGGCTTTGCACATCATGCAAAACAGTATGGTCACTGAAAATAGTTATAAAAAAGGAAAGAAGAAGCATTGCAGATCAATAAAAAGGTGTGATTTAAAAGACACACAGAGCATGAGTCTGCATATAAAATATAGCATATATTTGTGTCTCTTCATATGTCTGTGCAGTGGTCAAATGGAAATTAAGAAGTCATAGTATGCAAAGGATACTGAAAATAAATCTTTGCTTGGTGAAACATTCCCATGTAAACATAAAATATGAATGACAGAAAGAACTGTGTTTAAACAATATTTAATGATTATTTCTGTTTTTTTATCAATTAAATATATTTTTTTTACTGACAAAGATACACCTTCAGAGATTCCCATTATTTGATTCCAGCTATTCAGAGATTCCAGTTACAGCAAATCTCACTACTGAGAAATAATTGTTTTTGTTTTGCTTCCTGACGTATTGGTGAACCCACTGGCCTGGCACTCGGATTGCTCTAAAAAGATATAAGTTTGATGATTCTTTTTGAATTCTGAGAGTAAAGTCTGGAGGTAAAATAACTGGGGTTTTAGGAGTTCATTATTAGAAAGCAGTGTGCAGTATGATGACACTATTACAGGGAACATTTTCCTTCATTTTCTCTTATGTCAACCCAGTAAATTCTGAGGGTAAACGAAATGTCCTACACTAACAGCCTAAAATAATTATTCTTTTAACCTTAGCAGTGAAGGGTACCTGTATTATAGTATTCAAAATCCTCAAAGGTATTGACAAAATCCAAAAGGGATTTGTTTTCATCTACAGTGAAACATGAACCAGAGTACACAAATGGGAACTAAAGAGAAGTACATTTGAAACTCAGAACAGGGACTATTTCTTCACACAAGGTTTGTGGGTTTTGAAGAAGCTACCCAGCCTTGGCCTTGAAACTAAGTGATCCAAGGATTTCATCCAGGCATTTCTTGAAAGGAGCCATGTGGAACAACAGCATGGCTGGGCAGCTTGTTCAACACTCCTATCGCCCTTTGGTTTTTCCCTCTAATAGAACCTTTCCAAAACCTTGTTTTCCATGTTATTTCTCTCACAGCTGGCCATTCTGACTCTAATACGAACGTACTCCTAGTCATTCCACGGACTAAAAGGGAAAAGGTGGAAATACTTATCATCTAAGGATTTGATTAACATCACTCTGCATTTCAAGATGAGATGTAAGAGCCTTCCCCGCTAAAAAATCAATGATGTTAATAGCTTCCCATTGAGCTGTAAATGTAACCATAGGAATAAACCTTTGCCATATTAAGGAATGTGAATTACAGTGCAACTTGCACACATGAACCCTTTAATAATGTTGTTTGCCCTTTTTATCGAATACAGTTTCAATATATCTGTAGCTATTGTATCATGAAGCCAGAAGACTTGCAGAAGTCACTGAACTGTCCTATAATCGAATGTATTTTCATATTAGATTTTGCTGCTTTGCTATTTTTATATACCATTCCATACACGTATGAATGTAGACGGAAGCAAAACCTGTGCCCTTTCATTCTTTTTATTAGTTCTTGAAACGTCAGTAAAATATGTGACACTTATCATTTATTTTTTTGTTCTGTATAAGGGCTAATATGCAATGCATAGGCATCATTAAGGAAAATAAATGGTGAGACAGCAGTAATATCATCCTAGACAGAGGATGTGTTTGTCCACTGTTCATGATACCAGTATCCTCCAACTGACCCCAGTCATTTGTGGGTTAAATGGAATTTTCTAGTCCTGTTATAGATAGATACTTTATTGATCCCGTGAGGGAAATTGACTCTCATAGTAATGTAACTACTAGAATAAATGTTGTTTTCTCTGTGTTTTTGTTTAAAATTGTTTAATTCTACTAATTAGTTTGAATTCACTGTGAATCTGATAGATTATGTTTTGTTTCTATTTATATGCTTACTTTAAAAGACTGAAATGTAATGCTCTGTGAAAGAAAGATGCAGTATAAAATACTGGAACAGAAGTTGGGATCTTGGTTCATTTTATCTTCACATGAATGAGTTTGACTTGAGAACACTGTGCAAAGGTCAGATATTGATGCAATTGTGATTATGTTTAAAAGGAAAACTCAGCAAAGTGTGGAGCGCAGGCCGTCAGATAATTATTGTAATAAAAATAGGCTGTCCGGGAACAGATTTACTAGGATCTTTACACAACATTTCAGTCTATGAAAACCGAGCTACTAAGCCTTATAGATTGTGAATACCAATTAAGACCATGCAGACCTTGAAGTTCCTTGTGAGTACTTTATTTTTATGTTCCTTGGTAAGCAGTATAAACAAATAACTGAATATCTCCATCAATGGGAGACATTCATTTCACTAGAGCGCTGACTATATTCCTCTTTAATTTAAAGGTTGTAAACCGATTGGACACTCCAATACTTTAATCAAAGCTTGGTTAAATATGATTTTAACCATTTTTCACACAAATTCATCACAAATAATTGAATTGAGTTGTATATATAGTATTTACAATTTATCTAAGTTATAGATTAGTTCAATTTAGGGACGTGTAAAATTTTGTTAACAGTTCATTATCCTGTACTGTTTTTGATATATTTCATAAATGGACTGAATTTCACGAACTAGGGGTTCTGAAAAAATATAAAAGGCTTTTAAGTGTTTCTGCTTTAGTGTACACTGTCACGCATACATTAGGCTTCAGTATCATCATCTTTTAATGACAAGACCTCTCCCAGATGTTGGGCATCTCTGTTCCCAACAAGAAGTTAATGAGAGAGGCTTGTTAAAATTAAAAACACTGAGGGGTCTTGGGTTTAGAAAGATGCATCATTTAACACCATTGTATCCTCTGTGCAGACAGCAGACTAATTACCTGTCTGACATTTTAGCTGCTCGGTCACCGAGCTTCCACTACTGAGTCTCACTCCTTGCTCTCTGCATTCTGAATCCTGTTTATCTGTTTACAACCTTCAATAAGTAGAGAGGTGTTTTGTATCTTTTGGTGTGCTGCAGCTGACGGGTAGATTAGATGATAGATTGCTCTGTACCTGTTCCTACTTCCCACCTTTTTATTCTGCATAAGAGTTCCCCTGTTGCAAGTCTGAAGGTGGTGATTTCTGTATTATTTAGATGCAGAGGTACTGCTTGCTCATGTTAAAATACACTGTATGGAGCTTGTGGTTAAAGTATACCAGCTCTCTGGGATCTATAAAATAATCTATGCTGTAAGGGACGAATATCTTCTAAGTAACTGCAGGCCATGGAGCTTTATGTGAACAAGAGTTTTATGGAATGAGGGAAAGTCAAGTTAGTCAGGCTTTTTAGTTTAACAAAATGAAAAAAAAAAATCAAATTTTCAAAGTATACAGTATATTGGCACCAACTATGTTTTTGAGTGATAAAGTGAAAAGGTAAAAATGACATATTATTTCCCTAAAATTTGCTCTAAAGGTTTAAACTCAATTGTTAAATTGATTTCTTGACCTTTTAAAGTCATGCATGCAATTTTAAATATCATTTTTGCAATGCAGAATAAAATATTTAATAGAACATGCATTGAACATACTGTATATGTAATTATGTGTACAGCAGTTTTTTCTTTGCAATATTAAATATTAAACTTACTATTAGCTGATTGGATGTTCCAGTTTAGTATGATGCAGAAATAAAAAGTGGAAATCTACTAGTTGTTAGTATGTTCAGAGGTGGAATTTACAGGAACAATATCCATTTTTGAAGGTTTCATATAATTCAAAGTAGAAGACTGGGCTGTTGTTATACTTGTGAAACAGCATTTAAATTACATTCTACAGAATTTTGTAATGAACGGTTGTTATCCAGAGAAATTTAAATACTTAATCAGTCTTCGATATGGCTGGGAGAAAAACAGCTCCAGTCCTCCTACTCCTTCTGTATATCAACGGCTGCTCACGAACACTTTCCTCGTATGTCCATCTATGAGTGCCTCAGTCACCCACACTAATCCTGATCTAATGAGCAGTCAACAGGAATAGAATGAGCATGGAAATTGACAGAACAATGAACTGAACACAGAATAGCATAAAGGCCAAGCAGAAAGCAAGGCCATATTAAGTCTCTTACATATGCATATCCTTACCAGTTGTGTTCCGACATCTGTCAATCAACACTGATTCAACCCTATACAGCCCAGGAGAAAGCCTCATTAAAAGCATGAGTGGCTGCAGTTACATCTTCACACTCTTTTGCCTTTATTTTCAAAATATTCTTAACAAAACATGTCATTTAGAAACATTGAATATAATAGACATGTTTGTATACGGTACTTTTTAAGTTGGTTAATATTAGTAATTGGAGTTCTGGGAACATGAGCAACTTTAACTGCTGATTTTTAAGAAACAGTCTCCAGCCAGACAAGATAATTTCTGTTTGTCTTTGCTTCAGTGAAGATATTTATGATTAAAAGAACATGGTATTACACTATTGAGTAAAATGTACAGAATTAAAAAGAGATGCATATGTAGCTATCTAGAATGTGTGAGGTATCAGTAGGTACATTGTTGTAGGCACCGTCGTGTTACGTGTCACGGAGCGCAGTGTGTCATTGCTTTATTATTTTTTTAATAATCTGATGCAGCACTACACTTCTCTGTAAAACTGCCAGTTGATGCAGTGAATCCCTAAAGTACTGCAGTTGTGCGTAGTTGTCAGCATTTATTGTCAACTCATTAGTGCCTTACTACACAAAGTATACTGTATGCAAGCTAGTGACAAATGATTTAATTAAATACAGGGATTACATTGGTGAGACAAGATGTTACTGCATTGCTAACACAACTGCAAATAAGATATGTCATAACAGTATAACACTAATGGAATTAGCATTTTTAATTACTTACCTGTACAGTACATAGAATTATTAGTACTTGTGTAATAGTTATTAGAAAACAGAATTTTATTTTAGATTTTAATTATAAAATACATACATAGTGGCTTTAAAAACATATCATATTTAAAAGCAAATAAATATGTAAAGACAGAGGCAATATTTAAAGGTTTTGAGTAGCAGTATTTGAATGAATTTGAATGTGGTTGTTACAAGTCTGCACTGTTTTTAGATCAATATATTAAAATTGTTACTATTGTAATTTGCTATTATTTTGTTGAGGTCTGGATGGCTCAAGACATTTTAATATTTTAACAATCTTTTGCAAAACAGTGGTGTAAATAATTGCAAAAAGATGAAGGCAGTCTACAAGGATGATGCTAATACAGTTGTGCAGTACAGTATGGTGTCAGTATGGATATTCATTTAATTTTTTTAACGTGTGGGATGTTAGGAAATGTTTTTTTTTTGTCCATATAAGGGCTCAGGGGCCGGATTGAAAACTATAGTACGGGCTTTGCTTTGTCAGAAGACAGTTCCTGTTCTTTTTTAAATAGATCCTTTAAAAATCTTGAAATTATTTTAGAAATGTAAAATTAATCACTGCCATTTCCTTTGTCTTTGTTCCACATATCAAAGGTGAAAGACCTGCAAGACTGTTAAATCATCATAAATGCATTCTGTTTAAAGCTAGGCAACAGTCTATCTACATCTTTCTGTAGTTTTACATCTAAAATAAAATAAGATTGTTAAGCCGTGTTAAGCCGTGTCATTTCTGCTTTTCACAAAAATGGTAAAAATGACATGCTTAACCCATACAGGATATAGGATGTTATACTTGATATATACAGTACTTGATATACTGTATACTAAAGACATTACACAGCAGCAAAAAGTTCTGAAAATGAAAAGACAATAAACAATTACAATAACCTGTTTTGCGGTCGATTTACACAATAAAGACACTTCTCATGCAATGTAACGCCAAACAGCTTTTCGTTAATTGTTGGCAATACTTAGAGGGTTTGTGAAAAATCACAAATAGTAGTAAATATTTTTTTTTAAGTTGATTTATGATTACATGATTTCAAATATATGGAAAAAGCACTTTGTGCAGGTCCATGGGAAAACCTAGTGGTGTTATTTTCTACTATCATCAATGAAAACAGTATTTGTTTCAATTTTAATTTTGAAATGTGTGTGGGTTGATAATTTAAGTTTTATCTAAACAAGAACTTAGATTAAACATCTATTAAATATGTTGTACAACAGAAATGTTCCAAGTTTCTGCAGTAACCATTATCTGAGGAGTGAGAAATACACGGTGTATATACAATAAACTTTCTTTTTAGACTTATTTTGATTTTTGTTTTGGCTACTTGGCTGCTCAAAAGTGAGTCAGATGAATCGTTTTAAGAAAACTTGTTCTAATCGGTGAACGCTCTTAATTTTGTCATTAAAAGTGCAACTACATAGAAGTATAACTGCAGTCAACATTTAAGGGTTTTTGTAACCCAAATCCTACTTGGGCCAAAAATGGATACTCCTTTAAGTACCATTTTAACAGTGTTTTTCAGCTGATTGAAAACTTACCTTGGTGTAACCACCGGCTAGGGTTAGGGTTAGCATACCCTTACTACTTAGTTCTTATTCTCAGTCCTGGATTTTAGGGCCCGAATCAGCTTTAGGATGAGTGATAATTTCCTCCTAACTTGAATTTTATTTTTTGAGACTTTTAGCTGCTTGTGTTGTATTTTGGACCTTTTGGCAAATGTGTCCCAAAAGGGAGTCAGATGAAAAGTTTTAGAAAAACTGTTCTAATGAGTAAACTCTCTTAATTGTGTCATTTAAAGTACAACTAGCCATATAACTGCAGTCAGCAGTCAAGGCTTCTTGTAACCCTAACCCTACTCCGGCCAAAAATTGATGTTTCTTCAAATACCATTTTAACAGTGTTTTTCAGCTGATTGAAATTTGTCTGAACAAGATAGATTATTGAAGGAGATGAATTTCCCAGAGCTTTTAGCAATGGTTTTGATTGATTTTACACTCATAGTTTTAAGTTTGAGAAACATTTCAAATGTGATGACTAGAAGGATTCCTAGATAGCTTGTGGAACTGCTCGGTTGAAACCCCAGCTAGGGTTAGTGTTAGCATATCCATACTACATAGATCGTTTTTATTCTCAGTCCTGGATTTTGGGGCCCAAGTTAGCTCTAGGATGAGTGATAATTTGCTCCTAACATGAATTTTATTTTTTGAGACTTTTAGCTTTTTAGCAATTGTGTCCCAAAAGTGAGTTTTAGAAAACCTTTTTTAATGGGTAAAAACTCATTTAAATTGCAACTAGAAGTATAACTGCAGTCAATAGTCAAGGGTGTGATAAGGTTTGTAACCCTAATCCTAATACTGGGGTCAGAAATGGATGCCCCTTTAAGTACCATTTTTCGAATAACACTATTTAGAGGAGTCCTTTCAATCGAATGCTCATTCTGTCAGAATTAATATAGTATGCAAATTTGAATTCTCTCTGATTCTGTGCTACAGCTATATACTATTTGTAAATAAAAGTCAAGACTACAGCATTTACAGGTATTTACAGTATTTGTGCTGTGATTGGCAGAAATTATATCACTGACTTTCTACTTTCGTACCTTGCTAATATTCTAGTCTTTTTTGTTAGTTTTTTTCTAAGAACTTTTGAGGTAGATGCAAGTATAAAGTATTTAAATAATGTTATTTCTGAACTAAAGTGAATATAATTTTGTATAATAAAATAGAAATAAAGAATTAATGGTACTCGTTTGTACCTGATCCAACTCAGAGAGTTCAGATTTCGCAGCACAGTGGCAGCTGTTTAATATTCGAATAGTGAACACAGTTTTTTGATTAAATGCAACATTGTTTCTCAATATAATCAAGTATACATGCATGTATTTCATGTACTGTACCTCATGTAGCACTATTTCCACCCTGTATCTTTTACACACATACCTAGTATATTATTTGCAAAGTAATATCATAGAAACTACTAAGCCTTCAGATTAATACTCACACTGAAATATTACAGAATTTAACAATATAGCTCCTTTTACTTTAGTTTATTTGTATCTGCCTCTTCTAATACTCTGGGTATCCAGTCTGCAGCATTTTATGGTCTAATCCTTATTCAGCACTGCAGCCTTGCTGGGGCGTTTGTATTCAGTAATGACAGTCAAATCTCAGTTTTGATTTTTCAGGTGTGTAGTTCAGCTTATAGTCTCTCTGACAATCATCACTAAAGTGGTACAAACACACAAAACTGTTTTTACTGAAAAGAGCAGGTATAAAAGCTTGTTTGAACCTGTCCACCTAAATTTTGAGCAGCTGTTCATCTTTCATGGTTAAAGTGTGAAAGCTAACATTGCCATTTTTAATCATAGTTCAAGCAGTCAGATTCTGCAAAATTGCAACCACTTGTCATTTATATTCAATGTCAAAACCTGAAATGAAACCACTAACAGATTTCTTTATTTCAGTTTGTGTGGGAAGGCAGATATACTGTAGCCTGCAGTGTGCTATGAGTTATGTAACAAAAGGAGCAAATCTATAATGTTTTAGTCTTGGGTGAAGCTTTCGTTAATACTCTGAAAGCATTTATATGAATGTGATTTACACATTATCAGCAATTATTCCATATAATGCTCTCCACAAAAGTTGTGTTTTAAACATTTGTGGGCCGCTATAGAGGTCAGCCTGCATTCTTTGCAAGTATGATCTGGATCTGGGATATCTGGGCAAAATGTGGGAGCCTTCCCAATTTGCCATTGGTGGAGGTTGTTCATATTTTTAGGTAGACACCTTTATTTTTCTGCTGTTTATTTAATTTAAACCAGAAACTGAGGAAAAAGCGCTTAAATGCTGTGAAACTGAATCTCTCTGCAGAAACACATCACATTTTTTGTCATGTTCTGCTTTCTCTCTAGCTCATCAAGAGCACGTGTTTGTCTTGTCTTGTATTGTATAGCACTTTTCACAAGTACCAGCTAGACTCTGATTGCCAATGTTTGTTTTGACATAATGGTATCAGAATCTTGTTTTGAAGATTGTATCTCTCCTGCATTATTTTTTAGTTGCCTGCAAAGTGTAGCCTTTGCCAAAAGTCAAACACCATTCCAGCCAAATTCTTCTCCTTAAAATTTATAACGGTCCCGCTAATGTCAAAATAACTTTAACAGATCTAAATTCACTGGTAAAAGCTGTTAAACAGATTACATAACTGCCATTGTATTTCATCTGAGCTATCTAAATAATAGTAGTTCAATTTAAAACTGATCAGTTTTGACAGTTCATAATTTACGGCAGTAATCTGTTGGGTGCTGTCCTGTGTCCTGAACTGATTGCAGTTTAACTCCAAATTGTTAGTGATGGGAAACGTTCTTTGGATGTTTTTCAAATGTGATGTTCTAAGTGTGAGGGCGTGCTAAAAGACTCACCAGCGTGAGTTCCTGTCTTAGTGCAGGAGAAAGCTTGAGATCAGTGAAATGGCAGGAACACTGCCATTTTCCTCTCTTCGACACAGCTGCTGCTACATAAGAAAGAAGGAATTCAGTAGGCATCCTCTTTTCATGTGTCTGTGAAATTAGCAAGCTGCAAGCACAAACTTATCTGTTCCAGAGGAGTGTACCAGAGAGATCTGGCAGATGAAATAATATCTTGTTGGAAAAACTAAAGCTTAAAACACCACAGATGGGTGGTAGCGTTAGGGGTTGGGAAGCTCAATGAGCTCCTCGCTGATGGCTTTCGGGTGCATGTGCGATGAATTAATTCAAGTAATGAAGTTGTCTTTTTCTGTCACTTCCAGATATTCGCCAGCCAGGATGAGGCCTCGGGGGTTTGAATCACACTGATGGGTAGAGGGGGTGGGGGGTTATCAGTTCATTGCAGGAGGAGAGGAGCGGCCTCCTGTCTGATTTATCTGATGTTGTGTGTAACAGTTATATGACAAGATATGTGGTGTGCTGCATGGTCTATTTAGCCAAGCCCTTTGGCTAACTTTAAATCAAGAAGAGTTGCAGTACTTGTCGTCTTATCTGTCCTTCCCTTGAAGTTCGCCAGGCCCCTCGTTCACTGGCTGAGCTGCGATTTCTGTCCAGATTCCTTATGTTATACCAAACCTCTGCTAGCATTTAATATTGGCAGTGAAGTTTTCATTTAGGAATAAAAACCTTCTTTAGACAAAAATGTCTGCAGACTTTAATGATCTCATGCAGCAACAGGAGACATATGTACATTTCTGAAAATAAGGAAAATTTGAACATTGCAGTCAAAGCACTTTCCTGTACAGTACATCAGGGTTCCAAACAATCTAAGGCTCTTCTATGTTATTCTTTTATATTAATATTTGTGTAGTTTTGCAGCATTCTTTATATAAGCCACTAAAGACTGTTAAAGATTTTAATCTTATTGTAGACATTTGCTTTGTCTCTGTTTAAAACTGTGCCCTATTCTTTACAGGCTCCAGTGCTGTACTGCATTAGTAATGTCATCATGTTACAAGGTGAAGCTGCCTTGTGACTTGCTATGTGCTTGGTAGAAAAAAAAATATTTTTTGAGATTTTTCCTATAGTCAACTTTTTTTTTAATTTTTCCTCTGGGGTGATTATTAAGTCCTCGCTCTACATTGATTTTCGACTGTGAGAAGCAGACACAAGTGCCATATCAGTCGAGACTGATTGAAACGGAAATTGTTGCAGAATAACACAAGCAGTTCTCTTTTCCTCAGCTACTTAAGTTAATGAAGAAATGGTGTTAAAAAGTAATAAATTGTTTCACAGATTTATTGTAGAATTAATAAATCAATCATTGATCACATAATTAGTAATGAAATTTAGGATCCTGAGAATTTGTTTAAAGCCTGCTTGGTTTAATGTACTGGGATAAGGTAATCCAAGTGTTTTACACTTGCAGTAAAAGGGCTGATAAATATGCTCGACTTAAAAACAGTGACCAATTACAAAGACTATCGGAGCACAAATATGGATGTGTACATTCAGACCTTGTCGGAGAAACCTAAATTAATATGCACATCAATGACATGACCAGGGTAGTGGAAAATATTGTGAGATAGCTGATACACCATCTGTTGCATCTTTATTTTGCTTCTGCCTTTTTTCTGGGAACAGCATGCTCATCATTAGGTATGATACCTGATTATGTCTGACAGGAGCCTGAGAGCAGCCAGTGGAAAGATGGTAACTTTTTTCAATGTGTCACAGGGCTCGTGGGTTGTACTGGATTATTCACATTGCTCCCATTAAGGCCCTGTGCTCCAGAATGTCATTTTAATTTAAATTTGTCCTCTATTGGTTTATTCTGTAAAATAAAAGACTAAAACACTTCAGTCCACTGGAGGAAGAATCTGCACTGCGGAGATCCAGTGCGCAGGTAGAATCCTGTACTGATTCCTATTTGCGCTCAGACAACACACAGTTGGTTCAATATTACTGGGTTTTGGTATGACTTGCACCATTGTCCTTACAAAGTAAACCTGTTAAACATGTCATGTTCCTTTTGCCTTGAATTGACATCAACAGTGAGAGATCCACCACTGGTATTAAAATCCCACCAGTCCATTCCATTCCAGCTTATCTTTTGTCTGTTTTAATTAGTTAATTTTTAGTTAATTACTGTAGTCATTTTGAATCCATTTAAGAATTTGCTTCCCTTCTCTTCAAAGTAGTGTTGTGTCAGGCCCGTTACTGCGCACGGTAGTTTATTTATCCTGTATTTGTTGTAGAACAACAATATTTAGGTTTACACATAAAAACATCCAAAAACACATTCCTGGAATTCCTAATAACAGTCACTACCCTGCAAGAAGGATGCCTCATAGAGCTGTTGCCTGTTTTTCACATCAGTTATTTCAAGTCGCATGACATGTAAATGGGAAATGTGTTATAGGACGAGCTTAGCACAGGATGCCATAAAATAATTAATAAACTGGTAATTATAAGTAATCAAGTAGGTTTTGGCAGTCACAGTAAAGGGCACATCCCCAAATGCATTTGCAGATTCGCTAATCAGTGAGTCATCATCCTGCTGTGGCGCCAGTAGTCACGGAGCTCCTCACAGAGGGACAGAAATGTCTCTCTTGCCAGTCTTCTCTTCAGGCTCCCAATTTGTTTGGAATAATGTGGAGTGGCACTGCAGAGCCTGCAGGTACCAACGTCACCTGTGGGCACTGCATTGCGTGCATTGACTGTTCGGGGAAGAATCTAATTTAACAAAACAATTACAATTGAATGCGAATTTCAACAGTATTTTTAGATGAGTCGCATGATGGCAGGCTCTTGCAAACACATGACATGTTTCTCTTTTCTCTCAGTAGTTCTTGTTCTGCATGATGTGAAAAGCTAAGGAAAGATTATAAAGTAGGAATGTGCAGACAGGCATCTCAGACATAAATTGTACAAGAAAAGTTTTCCTTTACTGTATAAAGTAGAAAACATTTTTAATTTAGAATAAATACTGTAATTCACAGTTGTTTGACAGTGGTGTGCTTAAAAATGCCAAACTGGGTAATACAGTAGTTGCAATTTTGCATTATCTTTGAAATCCTCTGGCTCTAAAATAGGATGTGTTTGTACTGTACACTGTGCGTACTGTATATTATTAATTACAAGGCTTGTGCTCAGTGGAGTGTAGGTTTATTTCAATTACCATGCTGTACAATACCTTGAGCCGCATTTTCTATGTTTAAGACAGATGTTTTTAAACTTTGCCAATGATTAAAAATGTCCATGGTGAACTTGTATGTTCCATAATGTTTTATAGATGGCATAGAATTCACCTTGCTTCAGGGTTTGCAAGGAAGAGTGGCTATCTGGAATTCCTGATTGCTTCAGTTTTTAAATGGGATCTTGTAGATCTCACAGAACATTTGATAATTGCTTATTTCCTCTTCACTTGAAAAAGCCTCACTCCTGGATTTACTGCTTGCCTGAATCTCCATCTGGCCACTAGAGAAAGAAGTGATCAGTGCACGTATGAGTGGGGTGATGCTACTGTACAATTGAGAATCAGTCCATCAGTCCTCCTGGTGTAAATGCAGGCTTCAGACTTTAGGTTTAACGGAAGACAATAAAAAAACAAAACAGCAGAAAAATAAGTGAAACTAAATTAATCTAAGAAGAAATTAATTATACAACCCCACCTGAAAGGCTTCACAAGATGAAGGAACTTTCTCTACGCACAGGTGAAGTTCTGAGTCCGGGTCATTGTGCCAACTTATTGTGACTGGAATTCCCCAAGTGAGAGAGTGCAGTTGGTTGGGTATTCTAGAGTAGGGTCCAAGGAAATGGCAAGTCTGGCAAATTCTGGGGCTCCTTTAGACTTGTAGTGCCATCAGGGAGGTCCACTGCTCCTTCAGCATGGCTAACACTGTGGTTAAGGCAGTGCTGAGCTTATAGCATGTCAAAAGATGCGAAGCTATGATAGGTAGATAGGTCAGAAGACCATGTCTGCCCTTATTCATTCTACCTACTGTATGTGGCACAGGAGTTGTTTCTCTGAGCCAGCCTGTCTCTGTTTTTCATTGACTAATTTACTAATTTTTATTTAACGGTGAACTAGCCCAAGGTTTTTATGTTAACTTTCTCTCATTTTGTAGCCAGGATAATGATCATTTTCAGTTCTGTTGCAGAGGGTACAGTACCTCATGAAGTCCTCATGATTTGTTATAACTAAACTGGCTGTTCTTTGTACTAAAGTGGTTAGAAGCCCAGACTGGTAGAGTGCAGGTGGAGTTTAGCACCATCACAAGGACCTTTCATCCATCAGGGACAAAATGGTCCATCAGTATCCAAGACAGAAAAAAGCTGTTTTTTGTGAGATTAAACGTTAACAGCCTCCCCTGGAGAAAGAAAAACAAGTTACAGTCCTTTTTGTTTTTTTTCTGGAAACCGCTGAAAAACCAAGATGTCAGTAATAATTTCAATCTGTTTTTCCATCTGTGTTTTAAAAGCCTCAGATTGAAAATATTATCTTTATGGCCTTTTGAGTTGCACTTATGTGTATTGCATGCAGTCCTTGGAGATCCATCGGAAAACATTACAAAGGAAATTTGCTGTGTGTATTTTATTGAAAATATCGAATCTCCTGGTGCTGTATCTCAGCTTTGTGGCCCTCAGAAGTAAAACTCTACATTGAGTTTCTTTCTGTCATCCGCACTGTATGCAGCATGTCTTTTAATTGCATTGATCTCTGTAATCCGTTTTTGTCTCTTTGGCAGCCTTGTTTTTTACCATCAACACACAAACCCCAGGAGAAAAGGACTCTTGTTATTCATTTTTAAAAATAATTTGGCCTTTTCAACATCTTTTCTGTGCACAAACAACTCTTTCTGCTGGTCATTCTGAACTTTCAATAAATGTTTGCGTGACACTTGCCTTTGATGCACTCTGCACAAACAATTCACTGTCAGCTGACAGGTGCCCAGAGCCATATTTACACCTTTGGACTGCACTTCACTTTGAAGTGGAGAAAAAATAACTTCTCTTTCTTTGTGGCTGCCCAGGTCAAATGGAACTTCCAGCCCTGTAGTCTTCTTCTTGTGGCTCTTTGTTACACTGCTGTCAGCCATGACATCACATATCACGTATATTGGGACAGTTTTCTGAGAGATCTGTACTGCTACCTTGCTTTGATGAGAAGATCTTAATAACCAGTGCACTCCTGCTTCTTGGCTACAGTAGATTCTGCCAGCTAAATATGGTACACGTCCGAATTGTTTACGATAGCAGTTCTGAAGCCTTTTCAAAAAGACTCCTCTGAACTCATGTATAATTAAAAGTGATAGTATTATAAAATCTAATGCACTTGGTAAATCAGATTGTGTTCTTTTGCAGCCTTTGGTAGATGGTCTGTCTGTTCATGCATAGTTATATATTATTGTTCAAGAAATTTCAAGAGAAATATAAAGAGCATTGCAGCACAAAAGATCCCAAAGTGCTCTGTCAATAGATGGCGACCCACTTCATTCACCTTTGAAGTGCAGCAGCTGCACAGCAGATCAGACAGAGCAGCAAGATATGGAACTTTTTGGAATGCCAAATGTACAAGCTCAGAGTTGATTTCAGCCAGTATATCTGTAACAGTAGGCTTCAGTTCCTAGATGGAGCCTTCTATGTCCCCCTCTGCCCATATCTGGACATTGGTTTGCAAATCCAGGTCCAGAGGGAAGAGTGCCACCTCCTGGCCTATCAACCACACTTGCAGCAGCAACCTGGAATTCTTTAGAAGCTTTCAACCCCACATGACTGTTCAAGTCTATCATTTGCTTAGCTTCTGCATCAAGGTGGTAATTTTGCTGAAAACAGGGTAAAACAGGGTTTCTGCTGTTAAACCCAGATATATTCCTCAGTCAGCTTAGGCCAAATACAAATCTGTTATCACACTTCTGACATTTCAAGCAAGAAATGAAATGAAGACTTAGGTCCTTCTTGATTGCTTGTACTCAGACACACAATCCAACAACCAGACTGCTTCGGTAAAATTTGAGCGGATGGCAAACTTACAGTAGGTGTAAGTGAATCTGCAGGAGAAGTTGGCACGCACTGTAGCTTACCTTCTTGTTTCTAAGGAGCTGTGGGTAAAAGTGTCTGCTAGATGACTCATTTTTGTCGTTATGTTATTGTAGTCTGTCAGTATACACCATCATCCCACTCAGCCTCCCTCCCAGCAGTGCTGTTTACAGGGTAATAAGCCAGGAGTTGCCTTTAGGCCTTTTTTCCCTTATTATGCTGCCTGCCAGTTGTAGAAGGATAGGGAGATGTTTTCTTCCTTTGTTCACTTATACACACAAACACAGTTTAACAGCACAACACAAGGAGCTTGTAGTTAAGTCTGCTAATCCATCTGAAAATAGCTGAATGGCTTATGCTAAACAGTATTTTCCCCAAACATGAAATGTTGCTTATCCGCTGCCAGAATTATTCATGTATCCATTAAAAATTAACAGTTTCAGCACGCTTGTTATATCATTATCGCCCAGATAATCCCTCTTTAGTCTCAATCTGAAAAAACAAACATTTATGAAGGGTTTTGGTGAGCCTAGATAATAGATTTCCATTTTTCAGAAATTCTTACAGGGCCTGAGTCCTTTTTTTTAAATTAATGGTAGGAACATAAGTGTGTGCCTAATACTGCCCTGGCCTGTGGAGTGGATCTGTGCTCTGAGATAGGATCTGTAGGTTTGAAGTGGGTGGTGGTGGGTGTAGAAACTAATTGACCAGCTGCCCCCTCCCTCCTCCCCTCTCATTTCTCTAATGATAAGAGGAATCCCCACCTGCAATTTTCTCTCAAATTAAGTAGGAGTAGATTCAAGATACATATTTCACAGTAGATTCATAATGTTCTTTTTCTCCAGTCACGTTGAACTGAAGCGTCTTATTTCCGGGAAGAGTCTTTGGTTGAAATTCTGCATTGGCCTTCTCAGTTCTGCCATGATTTCCTCTCCACTTTTTAACATTAATTTGCCATTCTTTAGATGCCGTTATACACTCTTTTCAAGGTACTTAACTGTGAACTATACGTAGATGGCTCTAAGGATACAATTAATTTCTTATATTCATAATGGTGATATCACACAACCTCCAATTGAAAGTTATAGTGTTTTAACAGTTTAGTCCAGAATCCAGGGAATACATGACAAAACTTTAGGGATGGATAAACATTTCTTTAAGTACTTCCTGGTGCCCTGTAACTTCCATAAAACTTTTTATCAAAAAATCTGTATTTAAGGCATTGTTCAGATGCTTTCAGTTTGTTTTTGATACTTTGGAACAATGGACGCAGTATTTGTTTTTGTTGCAGTGTTCAGAATCATTGGATATTTTACTGTTCCGTATCTATATATTAAAGGTTTTGTTTCTTTAAAGATTTAAATCTTAAATTCATATCTGAAAACACACATCTTTAATCCATTTCTTAGTAAGGTGCTTTTGTACATGACAAGACGCACCATACTGATTTGTTAATACTTCTGTGTTTTCCATACATCATTTGAAGCTGTGGTTGAGTGGACAATGTCATTTCCAGCCGATTTGCTATATTGACCCCCCAGCACATGTACGAAGCAATGTTTTATTATAATGGTATCTCCCCAAAACTCTTCAATGTACACTAGTACAAGTAGTTGAAAATAAAAATTAAGAAGGTTTGTTCAAATAGGCTTACTCTCTTTCTCAAGAAGAAATAAGTATTTATCTTAATTATCAAGCTTGAAAAGAAATATAAGGAGAAGCAGCATTATCGATTTTCTGCCTCTTCAGAAAAGCTAACCATTTAATCTGTTAATCACTGCCTGTGAAATCCAGAGTGTCAGATGCAAGACGTCCTGTTCGCTGGGGGAAATTTTCATGATAATATCAGCCCTTTACCTTCCCAACATCCATGGAAAAAAACAGTCCTTCCTCTGTTAGCAGTTAAGGGGATGGTTAATTAATTTTGTGTCTAGCTATGCATTCTATTTATTTTTTTCAAAAAAGTATTGAGATTTAAACATTGTGCCATACTCATTGGTCGCAGTTATGCTGTGTATTGAAAGCATGACTGGGACTACAGAATTCATAGCAGATATAGTGGCAGTAAAGATTAAACAAACTTTAATAATTTAATCAATTACCAGAGTGCTAACCTTCAAGTGGTAAAAGTGTGTATTAGACTAGATATCACTCCAGCATAACAATACAATCTATACTTTTTAGCCCTGTTGAAATACAGTAATAGTAGTTGTCCGGTGGGTTTAATATCACTTTAAACATATTGCATTGTCCATGGTAGTCAACAAAAACTGGCCAGCAGCTCTGAAAGAAAGAATGAGATGCAGCATAGGAAATGTGATGAGTGAAGTAGTACCATTATAGTATATATGTGTACTATTAATTAATACCATGATAAGCATTTATCCCTGTGTATGTTGTCAAACACTCACATAGAAGCATAGTAAATCCACATGCTATCTGAAGGGAGACAAATACATGAGACTTTGGAATCTGTTTTGCCAGGGAAAGCCATATAAACAGAAACATCCATTACAGGAAGATGGAGAGCAGCTGCTTTCAGAGATGCTGGAGAGGCTGAAAATGTAAATGAAATCCCTTTCTGGGTAACAAAAGCACAGATTGTTCCTACTGCTCCACTCCAGAACACGAAAAAAATGTTAAATGCCCCCTTCTCTTCACAGCAGTTTATTTTTAAAGCTTAATTTTGTCCCATTTCCTGCTTTGATATGACTTTATAATAACATAACCAAGATACCCATGAGATGTGGCCACTGGGATCCTGTCACTCATTTGGTTTTTACAAACTAATTGATTGGCAAAAATCGGTTTCAAAAGCATGGCTGGACAACTTGTTCCAGAAACCCAGCACACACTGCATGAAGTGTTTATTGTTTACAGTCCTAAAAGCAGCCTCTTAAAATTTTCATTTGCATCCCCAGATGGTAGTTTCTTCGTTGATCCTGAAGTATTCCCCTGGATTAGCTGTCAAATCCTGTCAAGATTTGATCTGTCCCCTCTTAATCTCCACTGATTCTGTATCTGCCAAAGTCAGTTTTTTAAAAAAAGATATTCTCCCTGTAATATCCCAAGAAAACAATTTCTAAGAAATCAGATTTTTTATGTTTCAAAATACCAAATAGTTGTTTTTGACTAAAGCAAAACAGAACATAACCTGGTTTGAACATCTTTGTTGGACTGTATGAGGGTGTGTCCTGATCTGGTCTGTCCTTCTGTTGTAGATCAAATGGAGAATGGGGAGGTGTACCAGAGGCGGAAAGGGCCTCAAGCCAATCCCACAGAAGACCAAGAAGAACCTCATGGTACCAGAGATGTAGGGGAGAGGAGGGGAAGCAGCTGGAGAAGGATCGTGCTACTGATCCTTGCTATCACCATTCACAACATCCCAGGTAACAGCATCGCTCACAGCCTCCTCACGGTTATATACACATAAACTGCTGGGCCAATTCATTTTTCTGTCCTAAACTGCAATGCCCAGTTGGAGTTTCTTCAGGCTTATAACAACCTTGAAGAGATCAGGGACCACAGATGAATAAATTCTGCATACGCAACACTATTCACAATTCAGATGCCATGAAATAAAGATAGACATGGTGGATCTGAAAATTAAAGACTTTCCAGTTGCAGAGCTGCTGAGATGTCCACAGCTGCCTGAATTCCTATGTGTGCATGTTTGTTTGTAGTTCACATATAGTAGGTAGCTGTGTCAGCATTCGTAGGCTGCAAAGGAAAAAGTAATAGGTTTATTCCATGCTGAAAAGAGAAGGAAACACAACGTTGTGTTTCCTTTCTTTTCTTTTCAGCATGTTTGTTTGTATGTGTATAAATTTATACTTTATTTAGTGTTTTCAGTTAGATTTTTTTCTTTTTAAGCCTATTCATTCATGAATAAGTGTGAAACAAATCAGTTGCATATGAAATAATTTAATATTGCTTTCAGATCACAGTATTTGGTTTCAAAAGACCTTTAGAGTTAGCAATGTAATGTTTCATCAAAGGTTTTAACCTCCTGTATAAAACATCCCAAACTATGAATGAATTTTTACTGCTCATGGCCTTTTTTGTAGCATGCAACCTTATTCACACATATCCACTTTCATTAACTCTAATCCAGTGGGTTCATTGGTTCATTTTCTTATATGTGTTGCAATGGGAAGAATAGGGGATTTAATCGTTTTTGGCATAAAACAGCCAACAGCACCCAGTTCTATTGTTCTGCTTATGATTATTGAACATGTTTAAAGGTGTGCTCTGTACACATCTGGTTGGAATATAATGCTAAACTCTCCTGTGTTGTCTACTGTATGCGTGCTGCTTATTTTCAAACAGAAAAAAACTCTGCTTCAAATGCGTCTCCTACTATAAATTTCACGATCAAGGCCTGGAAGCAGTCAAGCCACTTTTACTGCCAGCACCAAATATTTGCTGTTAAATAGGGTTTTAATTTATTTCAAGGCTAGGAAAATTGAATTTGATAGCAAAGATAAAAGGCGTAATGCCTCTCGGTTTATCTACAGTTGATCAGTGGAAAAAAACAAGATTGATTTACATTCCCAGGGATCTGTTTATTAATGGGGAACAAAGCTCAGGCTTTGCCAGTGGAGTTGTCATCGGAACAGCAGTAGAACAATATTTTTTTATAGCAACAAAGTAATTTTGTTATTTGATGTAAATATGTCACTTCTATGGCACAATTCCTGTTTTCTGAAAAGGGTTGTTTTATCCATGAAGTGATATTTGCTTTAAAGCACTGGCAGATAAATTTATGTTTTGTACATTAGAGGGTCTCAAGACTGGGATTCCCTGAGTTTCCTACCACATAATATCCCATAGCTACAAGAATAAAATAAAAGTTTTCATGTTATAAATCAATAAAATGCCTTGGTTTGCTGGGCTATTGCATAAAATTATGATTGTTGACCTGCTGTTGTGGCAGTTGTGGTGTTGTGCCACTTTTATTCTCCTGCCTTTTTATGAAGTCAGTTATGGATCTCAGTGGGATAGCTGACTGCTTGTTTTCCAGAGAATATTTTTCTCTTACGAAGTGGTTCAGGTGCTGCCCTTATCAGTAGACATCATCTTCTATTGCTGTCAGAATGACACATGTACAATTGAAGGAGAGGAAGGCAAGAAGTTTCTCTTGCAGCTCCATTGTGGTGTGGAGTTCTTCCTCAGAGAACATCATGGGAGGGGCTGATAGCTCTATGTAAAATAACCCCTGGAGAATCCAGTACAACTACAGAGTCTAAAAGTGAAAAGTGATTTAAATTTCTCATCTGGAAATATACATTATCTATGGGCTATGCTCCAGTGCTTTGGATAGAAGTTACTTGTCATGGCAACACATGAAGCACTTTTGCAGTCCAACTATAGTTACATTAATGTTATTATATACTGTATTTCCCTTAAGTCTATATACTGGACTGTTTTAACTGTGGATATGTTTAACCTGAAATGGTGAGAACACAGGTTTCTAGTCACATTTTGAAATGATTTTAGGATTTTTGTGTTAATGTTCAAGTAACTGAATTGCACCACACTTACAAAGGTAAATAACTTGCTTGTAGTTTATTTCTCAGGAAATAACTACCATTCTGAGAGGTGATGGTGTTACAACTTGCTGTGTGTTCCTAAGATTAGATTAGTGCTCTTGGTGATGGTGATGATGGGAATTCTGGTCTTAGGCATTAAGGCTATGCAGTACACTATGTCAATCTTTACTGACCACATTGAATCTCAGTGAAACATTCACTTTTTAAAGCTTGCTTTTTACTAGATAGTAACTAAACCATTCCTTTTAATGAAATTACAGTTTTGAGATGTTTGTTTTCCCTTTTCCATTCTGTATTTGCAGTACTACGGAGTGCTAGCCATTAATGTTATTCTTCAAATTAAAGCTTGTTCCAGCTGTTGTGCAATGTATATCAGGCCAAGGCGCTCTTTTTTAATTACATATCATTAAACGCACATTAGAAAGGCTTGTTTACTGACTATAAGAGAGCCCCTGACTCTCTTAAGGGCTGATGATATATTTAAAAGAATTTCAGAAGTTTCCTAAAGTTAAAGCTGTAGACAGCTCTGTGGCAGTGTAGCTTTAAGCAGCACTTACAGCAAAAATATGCTAAATCTTGAGGGCATTCATGTACCTTAATAACCTTTCTCTGGGCATTTTATTTTGATTTCCCATCTGCATGATTCATTTCAGCCAGGGATGTTTTGATGTTGTATTAGCAGAAAGGTCACTGTAGATACTGAAGCAGGTCCACAAGGTTTTTTTTCTTATAAATCAATAAGATATGAAGGCCCTGAGGCACTTAAAATTACTTGTCACTTGAGCATTGGTACACATCCTTACAGTCTCTCATTTGTATTTTTTACATTTTTCCGAAAAAAAGAAGTTCAGATGTACAAATGTGGCTTTCTGATTAGTATTTTGTTTTTCAAATGGGAATCAGTTTTTTCCACACACGTCAAGTAAACATACTATAGCATAAATCTGTTAAGTTTATGTTCCTCACTGTACAAATTAAGTTGCTCGTTGCTGACATACACCCTCCCATGCTCTTCAGTAACTGACAGTAGAGACAGCATCCTAACTTTGCAAACAGCAATAGTATATAAATATGTTTCTTGAACCTTCGAAACCTTCGTAAAATATCGGGAATTTTCTTTAAAGGCGTGTTCAATATGGATGCTACTCACTTCATCATACCCTTTTCAACTCTGATTATTTCATTTGTCTGATCTCCAGTAGCCTATGTGTTATTCCTTGCCTTTAACAAAGCCTCCCTCAAACGCTTGCAGTTACAATTTGCTTGCCAAGTCCAAAAATATCATATATATCATTATATATACTGTAATATATTATTTGATAATTAAATACCTAAAATTCCAGCACCGTCTGTGTGAAAAACAAATCCTAATTGTCAAGCTTTACAATGGTACAAACCTCACATTTGTTAGAGTAGCTAAGTATATGTGATAAAATTAAAAAAAAAAGATTAGGCTGTGGGAGTCAGGAACAAGCTACCTTGCCAAGCTGTTACAGCCAGTACCTTCACTTAGTTCAAGAAATGGCTGGATGGTATTTATTGGATCATTTAGCTAGTAAAAACCAGATTAGCTAGATTGGACAAAAGTCTCATTTGCAACTGTTCTTTTGTTATTAGGTGAGGTTTTTTGCTGATCCTTTTAATTTGCATGATACAGTTTCTTACTGGGTTCATATTAACCTCATGTAATCTAGTTGTTGTGTATTTCTGATTTGTTTACGGTTGTGTTTCATATGACAGAAACCTACTGTATTTTAATGTGAGACCAACCTGTCCAATAGGCAAATGGTCTTGACTGAGCTTTGAAGGAAAAACATGTATTCCAGACAGATGTCAAATTATTTGTTACCAATTGATTCTTCTTCAGATGAAAATTTTAATATTTCTGCTTTTTTCGAAATGTTTAATGTACTGTATTAGTGTACGAATGGAAGCTGTCTGCTGTATTGATTTGTGTTTTCTGTCATGATTATTTTCCTAATTACTTTTAAATTTTGGTGCAGGTTGTTGAACTTGTATTTAACTTGATACAAGACATGATTGCCAATGATTTGTCATTTGAAACTGCTTGAATACCTCAGCTTTGCAATGATGTCTAACAGTAATGCAAAAACCAAAACCTCTTGTACCGTCTCAAGTGGTAAACTTTGTGTACATAGTCTTAGAAGTAAATAAAAAAATCCCAATGTATTCAGGCTTTTCTTCTTTCTGTTCCAGTCAGATTTCCAAATACACATTTTAATAGAGAACCTTTAAATTATGCTTAGTTGTAAAAAGTAATAAGATTTCTTTTAACTATCAGGGCTCTGTCTTGTACGCTACAGTGCAAAACCAAGAAAGCTTCTGGCTAATGATCGAGAAAATCATTAATCCATGCCTCTCATGACATGCTGGGAATTTCCATCTAGCATTGATATGCTTTGTCTTTTTCATTTTTTGCATACCGGTTTTTGCATACTGGTGACTTTATTCCACTCAGCTAAATCTCCCAAGCATCAGTAGCCCTTTCAGAACAGGGACAGGAGAAATATTAACTCTTGGCCTGTAACATACCTGGGAGGCAGTGGCTGAACTGTGTGATCTCTGCAGAATGTAGTCAATTTTAGTGTTATGATACAACCCTTGCTTCACCTCCTTCTGCATTGTAAACCAGGAGAGTTGAACCCTGTCACATCTGCATTAATACAAAGGTGACGCATAGTAGAGTAATCTATATTGAAAGTTGGAATTTGGAGCGCAGATTAAGGAAGTGTCATATTTGTTTGTTTTTTTTGTTTATTTCTTTCTGTATTCTCTTGTAAAGAGATTAGAATTGTGCATTCATGAAGAGTCGTGCACTATTTCACACACTACTTTTGCATTGACATTCACTTTTAAGGTTTTCCTATCTGAGGGGGACAAACTTTAATTTGAAAGAGAAGTGGAGTGCACTTGGCATCTCATTAAAACAGAATCCAGATCTCAGCAGGGTGCTGCAGAAAAGACGTCTCTCTCTTTGAAATGCAAATATCCCTGACCTGCCTCTGCACATCCATGTGAAGAGAGTCAAAAGCCAAAACCTCTTGTACCCTTCAAAACTTGAACTGCAGACCTGCTAAATTGTTTGGAAAAATGAATTCATAAATCATGCGTCTCTTGCATTACCAAAGACTGGAGAACTAACTTCATGCAGCCTCAGTTTAGCTAATTGGTTCACTAGCAGGGACTTCCTCGCATATTTATACGCTGAGGCAGTTACTCCTACATTTGAGGGTGTATAACACTTCCTCACAGTGTCCCCTCAATCTCAGGGTTTGTGCGGCACAGCTTTGGTCTCGGCCACCGATTACACATATCAGTTGCTTTACTCTTCCTGATCATGGTCTTCGTGACACTGCTGGAACAGGAGGCAACAGGAGAGGTGATAATGAATTTGGCATAATACACAATTAGCTGAAATCTTGAGCCGTCTTTTCACCTGAACACAAAAGACTATAACCCTTTCTGGATAGAAATTAACCTGTCTCACTTTTCTCACTTGGTGCGGTGCGGTGGCTGTGTGGCTAAGGATCTGCGCCTGTGGCTGGAAGGTTGTCGGTTCATATCCCGCGGCCGGCAGAGGAATCCTACTTCATTGGGCCCCTGAGCAAGGCCCTTAACCCCAACTTCTCTAAGGGCACCGTATAAATGGTTGACCCCAAGCTTCTTTCCCTGTCTTTGTGTCTCATGGAGAGCAAGTTGGGGAATGCAAAAAGACAAATTCCTGATACAAGAAATTATATATGGCCAATAAAGTGAAGTGATCTTAACCTTAATAAAGGGATCTTAACAAATGCTTTTGAGAAGAGTCTTAGCAGCATTTTGTATTTAAAAGGAAGCAAGGCATGAATGAGCTTTATATTGTATTTGTGCATACCATGTTGAATTGAACTGGACTGCTCAATCTTGTATCGTAAGGTGAGACGCTTGTGATACAGGGTTTTTTGTAATACCTTGTGCTCAGGTTGATTTGACTAGATCTGATCATTTTGTGAAATCAACCTTTTATAGTCCAAATAAGGCTATTTGATTAATCACTATTTCAAATGTACTGCATCAAAGAACATATATTAATATATGCAGTATATAATTATATGTATGGTCTCTGTGTGGCAAGTCATGAACAATATTTTCTGTAAATTACTGGAAATATTTAGAACCATTAATTAAAATGGTTGGTCAAAATATGTCAATAAAACAAAAGATTGCTTTTGCAATTTAAATTTAATATACATTTCAAAGGACAATATGAAGGGAGACAAGCATAATAATTACAATAAAATCTTTACTAACCCAGGAGGTTATTTTCAGGCTCAGGCATAGCAGTCCACAAGTGTGCTCAAATCTTAAGAATGAATATCAAAGTTTTCTTTCTGAAGGCTCAACAAATAATTAGAATTCTGTGCACAGCATAGCAGCATTAAAAAAACACAAATGTTTTGTATGCTTATTATGAACATATTATTTTTCTACTGCATCAATGTATATTGTGAACTGAAATTTTAGCATTTATTCTTCACTATATGCTGAATGCAGGAAATTAATATGTATGCAATGTCTAATCTGGGTGGCAATGACTATTGATTTAAACTTAGACTTTTTTAATCTCTTTATCCTGGCTCTCCTGTCTTCTGTTTGAATACAAATTAGTGGGTCTTTATCCTCACTTTTCTTAAGTCTCTCAGTATCCTGCTTTGTTTTCTCTGTCACTGTCGGAAGCCTCTCCTGCATCATCGTATCTGATACAGATTTGTCCGTTTTTCTTTTTGTCAGTAGTGGCATTATAGCAGCACAATCTCCCTGTTCCAGGCCTGAAAGGTTAATGGGAGGAAAAGCTTTGCAGGTCGTTTCTTAATCTGCCTTCTCAGGCTGGAGCTGAGCATTCCACTCATTTGAAAATGGCCCATGTTGTGTTGAAGTTTACTGTGTGTGTCAGCCATAAAATCTAGGAAACGAGCCTTCATCTTAATTGTTTATCACTGTAATGGACATTCCTTTAGCCTGTTCCTGCCGCCTGTCATGTTTCATCACCTTCACTCTTTAAACCGAGGAAGAGAAAGCCACAGGAACTTCAATGAAATAAAAAAAACTAATGAGCTTGTATCCATCAATGTTCTCCTGGAAATGACTGTTTTGGGGAAGCATGCCCTAATATGCTCATGAGTTTAGAAAACCTAAGCTTTAGTCCCTATATTGTCATGGTTTTAAACAAGCACATTATAATGAATTAATGAGCATTACAACATTAAGTTCATGTAGGTAGCTGTGTCAGCATGCATGGGCTGCAGAGGAACAGGTAAAGGTTTATTCCATGCTGAAAAGAAAAGAAAAGAGACACCATTTTGGCTGTAGAATTTCTGACACCTGAGGAAGGCTCCATAGCTAAAACATTGTGTCTCTTTTCTGTTCAGCATGGAATAAATCTTTACGTTTCCTTTACAAGATTAATACTCAACAATAACATTTCACCCATCACAAAGTGATGATATCCCAGCCAGATATTCTTTATAAAATCAGATACAATTGGTTTAATAAACAGAAACACCATTAGAAGAGCATCAGTAGCAACAGCAGTCTTTTCAGTATTTCGTTACGTATGTTAATTCATTATTGTGCTGTCATAATTTTACCTTTTTGAAAAGTTGTGTCAGACATCAACAAGCATATTAAAAGTAATGAGCAACAGAAACACTAACAGCAGTTGTGTTTAATTCCTTATGGCTATCAGCCTTCTTGACAAGAAAAAGAAATGGCAGGTTATACCTCATACCTTGATCACATACTATACTGAATGCAAGAACGAACACCTTCCTGTTTTCCATGAATTATTAGTGCCAGTGAGAGGTTGTCTTTTAAATATATTTTTGTTTAACAGAAAATGAATTATCTTGCAATTTTATTTGTATTATGTTATTTATTTTTCCATTTTAAGGTCTGAAGAACATCTTGGAGACCTGAAATCAGTTGAAAGATTGTTGTTTTTTTAAAATCCACAGATAAGGTTATAGGAAAATAAATACATTTTCAACAGGGGGACAAAACAGCCTCTTACATCAAAATTAATGTCACTCTAACCTCAGTTTTAGTATTGCTATAGAACTACAAAATCTTTCCACATCCATTGCTTGCTTCTATGACTGAATGATTGGTATAGATACCGTACAGTTTGATGTTAAGTAGCAGCTGTATGAGATCATTTTTATATAAAATTTATATCACCTGACAATGTATCTATTTTATTTTAACCAGAATATCTGTGTACATTGTGTAAGCACAGCATATAAACAGCAGAGCATACAGTATCTGCTTATGTAACAGTGTTTATAAAGTCACGGAAAGCTTAAAACTTGATAATTAATTGATAATTAAAGTGTAGAGCTTCTTTCAGTTGAAAGGTACCATAATTTCTAATCTCAATCACTGTGATATGTGTTACATTTCTCTTGTTTACAGACTAAAAATAATGATGGAAAGAGCTCAAAAGGGCTAGGTTTTGTACTGGACAGCAGATTGGGTTTTGTAGAATTGTCCTAAGCAGTTCTGGGGCAGCTCTTCCTTATTGCTGGGAATTGCAAAAAGAGGCACACTGCAGCTGGCTCAATCTGTCCCTTTTCTTGGAAGAAAGAGCTGCACCACAGGAGACAGTATAATTACACCTGAGTTGCTCAGTAACTGAGAATTTTATAGGATAGAGTTGTGCCACGGTAAGGAGGAGCTTCATAGAATTCCAGCCTTTTTTGATGCCCAATGGACAGTCTGTTAAGAATGCCAAGACTGAACATTCACTTTCAGGGCTCAAAACACATACAGTATCTGCCAGTGTACTTTCTGCTGAACGTCAATCTTCAGTATGGAGAACAAGAGATTTCCAGGTTCCTCATCGCAATCTACCGTAATATGAATGGAATAGGTAGGATTGATAATATGATAACTACCATTTTTAAAACAAAATCGGCCTCAGGGATACTGTATGTTTCTTTGCATGAAAAGTTACTGAAAATTATATTTCATTAAGTGATACCACTCTTTAAAAATATTAACAGGCTTTGCCCACTGGTTTCACTTCACAGAGTAGATTGCCTTATAGTTATTGATCATATGTATTCCATCCTTTATAATAAATAATATGAACATCATATTAGTGCACAGAAAGCAACCTTAAAGCCTTATTTTATTACTTCTACAGTGCTATAGCTAATCTTATGGTGCTAATAATATGTTTGAAATGTGTACAGGGATGCTTTTGAATCGCACCATTAGTTTTGAGTGTGAGGTGTGGTACTTTGTAAGTGATACTGTGTAAGGTGTTATTACTCTGGGAATTGCTGTTATAAAAAGTTCCATGATATTTCACTGCCGATTTAAATTATTGTTTCTTTGTTGAAAATGTGTTCATCATAAAGAGTGCTGTTTTCTTGGCAAGCAAATGCAATTAGCAGAATTGTGAGTGAATTGTAATAGCAGCTTTCCTATTCTGGCTGCATTGTCTGAATCTCGTGAAGGCCAATGGAATTTAAATTAATCTTTGTAATTCTGTAAGGTTTTGCTGGCTCCCTGATCAGAGACTGTTCTATTAGTGTACAGCATGGGGGATATTGATAGAGGGAATAAGAATGATTGAGGGTCATTGAGACCAGATATGAATTATGAAAGAGAAATGGATTGGATGTTGCTCACACCAGAGGGAGAATCTACTATACATCCTGCAACCTTTGGTTTCAAGCAGGGAATTAAAACAGAAGTTTGAATTTTAAACAGCCACCAGCAGAATTCTGAATGTCTCAACTAGAGGGGGAACTTATTTAAGGCTCAGGTTGTAGCCTTCAGTTCAGAGACCACTGGTCAAATCTGAGCTTTATCCTTAGCCGATCGCTTACGCAATACTGCAAAATTTATTGTAATACAAAAAGGAGATTCTAATTTTTAAAAAGTCAAGAGATTCCTGTGCTATTATTTGCAGATTTAGTTTTGATAACATTAAATAAGAAGGCTTTATTATGTATGTATCATGCTAAAGTAAAAACATGCACAAAATATTTCCCTAAATTACTAAATTTGCATTTGAAGAACATCACAAATAACAGCTAACAAACACCGGAATGGAGCAAGAGACGGTCATTAGTTTAAATGCTGTTTATTTTGGCTCTCAGACGTTGTCTCTGTTTTGCTTTCATCGTTTTGTTTTGGATGGAAATGCTATTGCTCCAAGTGCAGTTGAGCTCTACAACCATTCTCTGATGAGCCATTGAGTTCTACAGCTCTACAGACATTGCTAGTTCGGTTACGTCACCACAGTTGCCTAGGTGCAGATGGGACACAATCGGCGTAGGTTTTGGATTGCTTGGTGTCCAAAGGCTGGCAGTGACATTTGTGAGAGACTCACCACTCCTCCATTTGGTGCTAACTCTTGTGTAAGGCACTATGGAGCTTGCATTGTGCCAAAATATGAGTGTGTAGGTCAGTGTAGGTCAGTGTCCTCTCCATTTCTCCCTGTGCAGTATGCAGTATTTGTTGTGCATGAGTATATAATAAGGATGGTTTTGCCAATGAAATCATCCCTTTGTTAGTAATTTAAATGTACAGTGTATTCTGAAATAGCATGTTGATTTTGTTCTTTCAGTGCTGTATTTATCACAAAGTGGGATGAGGAATGTTATTGCACTGAATCATAGTGTAGAGTTACACAAAACTTTATTGGTAATTAAGTTCTGGAGGCTGGAATGATAAGCTACAGTACAAGTCAATATGAAGATTTCTTCATTCTTCAAAGAGATGCCATAATTGGAAGATACTGACATTGAATTGTCTGACTTTATGGATGTCTTGATTCATGCCAGCAGCCATGTCACCCTGCAACTTACAATTGGCAGCCCACTGAAGCCCAGCAGGTGTGAGCCTGGTCAGTACCTGGATGGGAGACCTCCTGGGAAAAACTAAGGTTGCTGCTGGAAGAGGTGTTAGTGAGGCCAGCAGGGGGCACTCACCCTGCAGTCCATGTGGGTCCTAATGCCCCAGTATAGTGACGGGGACACTATACTGTAAACAAGCGCCATCTTTCGGATGAGACATAAAAACGAGGTCCTGACTCTCTGTGGTTATTAAAAATCCCAGGGTGTTTCTCCAAAAGAGTAGGGGTGTAACCCCGGCGTCCTGGCAAAATTTCCTATGCCTCCTAATAATCCCCCTCTATGAATTGGCTACATTACTTTGTTCTTCTCCCCCCCCCCCCCACCCCCCACTCCGACGGCAGGCGGAACGACGCGCCGGTTGGAGTAATTTAATGGCAACAAACCACCAAATGGAGACGGGCGTGCCAACAAGCGGACCCTGCTGATGCGGGATTAATGCTAGGATGAGAGATGGATGTCTTGATTCCTTAGTCATGGCAGCCAAAGGGAGAGAGTTATCAGAGCTGTTGTAGCACTGATTAAATCAAACCTCCTAGTTTCCTTTTCCAGTACGTGTTAATAAGACTAATTGGCAATGAGACACTCCCCTAAATAGCAGACAGGATGAGGGGGGAATATGGGCTTTCTCCTAGTGTAAGACAGAAGAGCTGAGCCCAGACAATAACAGGAGACTCGGGAACTCCTGAGTGTTTATTTCTCCAACTCCTTTGGATTAATTAGCTCTGCTGACTCTCTGTTAAGAAATACACTTTTGCTGGCACCACGTTTTACAGCCCCCCTGAAAAAAAAATCTGAACACTAGACTATATCTGTCCAAAGGTTCAAAAACTGATTAGGTTTTGAGGCCGTTTTCCATTGATTTTGCCCAACCATCATGATGTATTGAACTAATTTCAGTAATGGCAGAGTTATCAATGTGACCTGCTGTGTCCCTATTTTTTTTTTTCAAGCAGAAGGAAATATTTATCTGTTTAGGTAATGTTCAAATGCTGGAAAAGAACTTATAATATCTTTTTTCTTGTTTTTTTTAATAACTTAACTTAAACTGAGTGGAATAGTCATAACCTTTTGCATTTCCAATTAATATGGAGGTTATCAATTAAAACAAGAATTCTCCTATCTCTGTCAGAGAAATCTGTCTTTCAGGAAAATGCCTGTGATTCTTCTGATATGGACAAGTGCTGTTTACAGTTGGAAGTGACAAAATATTTTTTGCAAAGGTGTTCATAACATTGCAAAAGTAGATATAATGTAGACTGATAAAATCTTTGTTTTTGGCATTTGATACAGTACAACACAACATACTGTATTCTTCTCACACATTGCCTGTTCATGTTATAATTCTTACCGCAGTGTGTCCACCCACATGTAATTGGCTTTTAAGTATGGAATCCAAAGTCACTTTGAGACAAACAAGGAGCAGTGAAGAGCCATACAAAATTAATGTTGGTCATTTAGGTCATTTATTTATTTAAATATCACAGCACTGACTTGCTAGCCCACAACTGAGATCTTGAATACTTGAATAAGTGCTTAAAAAATTGCCATCAGTTACCAAAGCTGAACACAGCCCTTGGTAGGGCAAATTAAGCACAGACAAAGTTACCCTTTGGCTAGGCGGTCACCTCCAGTATAGTAAAGGAACACTAGGAATTGGTTGTGGACAGTACACCCAACAGTGTCAACATTTTTGGAAGGGAGCAGCAAGCTGGAAATGGGTAATGAAAAATAGACATTTGAGGAAAACCTTTGCAGAGGCTTTATAGAGGCTTTCATTCCACAGTCAATAGATAAAGGCTAAAAATGGAGGTGATCTGGTCTGAAATACAAAGAGTCATGTAGGTGCTTGGAGGACTGAGATACCACTCTCAAGGTTCAAGATAATTTCACTTGCTGACTGTTTTTCACTTCTTTTTTCTTCTTTGTACCTAGTAATAGAGTTAGAAATATTGCTGCTTACATTTCATTTGAGCAGAATGTTCGCATGGGTGTCCTGCAGGTGCTCTGATTTCATCCGAAAAGTCCAAAGACGTATTGGTAGGTTAATTGCCTTCTGGGTAAATTGTCCCTAGTGTGATTGCATGTGTGTTTGTGTCTCTGTGTGTCCTGTGATGGACAAGCTTTGGTCTCAGATTATAAATGTAGCCTCCATGCATTCATCAGTATATTTTCTTTTCATTTAAGGATAAGATCAGATCACTTTATTGGCCCTATACAATTTCTTGTATTAGGATTAATCTTTTCGCATACCCCAACTTGCTCTCCATGAGACACACAGACACATAGACAGGGAGAGAAGCTTGGGGTCAGATTGCAGGGTCAGCCATTTATATGGCGCCCTTGGAACAGTTGGGGTTAAGGGCCTTGCTCAGGGGCCCAACGGAGTAGGATTCCTCTGCCGCCTGCGGGATACAAACTGGTAATCTTCCAGCCACAGGCGCAGATCCTTAGCCACAGAGCCCCCTCTTGCTGCAAATAGCAGGAAAATTTTTTGCTCTTGTCAGTAATTATGAACACTAGCAGTTTGTTCAAAGGGCTAATCTGGCTTGATGTCGTCAACAGACAACTAATGGAATGGAAAAAAAACAGGCGATTTCACATCTTACCTGAGCATTTCGATTAAGTAATAAAGAACATAGGTGAAATGTGAAAACCAGAGGACAGTCAAGGCTATTGAGGTCTGGAGCTGTACATAACTGGACAATGGACCTTCATGGAATTTAATTTAAAATAAAGAAATCACTGCAGTGGTAATGTTGCTAGCCATTCAGATTGAGCAGTTAATGCTGTTGATTGATTAGTTAGCAGGAAAACACACATTTCAGAGATGAATACTGTGGATAAAAGACTTAAAAGGAACCTTGACTTTCATTGTCCGCCAAAAGCTGCTTCCCAGGAGAAAGGAAATAGCCCAGAATGCATGGCATGAAGTGTATTTAAACGAAACAAAATGGATTGACTAAAAACCACTTAGAAGGGAAAGACAGCTTTGCTCTTATGTACAGTGAAATAAACATGAAAGTACCAAAGCTGTTCTTGATAAATATTATAGAATTTGCTAAGATTATGTTATGGACATGCTGGCTTGTGGGAAGTAAAAATGAAAACAAAAGTGTGCATAAAAGTAAAGTGTGCATACCTATTGTTATCCATTAATTTGTTTAAAGGACAGCTTTAACACTGCATTTAAAAACACAGGACATATTATATTGGTAAGTAATGTATGGATGTTAAAACTATGTTGTTGTTTGGAAAATATTGGGAAAAACTTCCGTTCTTCATTAATATTTTGTGAAACTATTTCAAAATGGCTTTTTTGTTATCAGTTCATTTGATAAAAAACTATTTTACTATTAAATATATTAATGCAAATCTGTCATTTGTATTGTTTGTTCCAATGTTAGACTTTTATTAACTAAATTTACTAACCCTGATGCCATTTAGAATGCCAAAAAATATATTAGTTTATCCTCTGTGAGTGGAACCAGCTGTTATGAGTTTGTTTTTTTCCTCAGTGTAAATGTTTGAATTCCTTCTCCAAGCAAATTGTAATCATTCACTGCAAAGCTCAACAAAAGAAGAGATAGGCTTCTACAAACGGAAGATATTCAAAAGCACTTTGATAGATGAGCGTTTCAGAAATCCATGGTATGTTTTTCTATTTTTAGATGCCTACCTCTTCTGTTTTTTGAAGAGGAAAATGCATTCTTCTAAAAATAGAAAATAATTAAAAACATATACGTATTTATCAGGAATCATAGTGAAGCACAGTATTTGAGATATACTGACTTTTCAAAATAAGCAACTCAAAATACTTGCTATAATTTCCAGCACATCTTCGCAATGTGAAATCAGGGAATCCAAGCCAGTTCCAGCCTGCTGCCAGCACCTGCTTTTGGCACGCTTCACAGTTTCCTTCTCCCAGTAGGTAAGCTCACGTTTCAATCAGGATGTGAGCTGGCTGTATGCTTCAGTGAAATCTGCAGCAGCTTACCTTGGAAGAGAAAGTAAAAGAACTTATAACACCCATCTGGCCTAAGATGAATATACTGTGGCCACTGAGGAGCTCTGATGCATCAATTTTACTGCCTCATGGCAATAACTTGGTTTAAAGAATTAATTATATTACCGATTTCAGAGAATTTCAGGAGAGCAAGTGAGAGACCCAGTGAACACTATACTGTTGGCACTGATCACCATGGTAAGCTACAGTTTAGGTGTTTTCCCCCAGATAGCATTCCAAGCAGAGCACTCAGGTTGCTGGCTTTGTACACGTTCAGTAACCTTTTGACTGAAGGACAGATGTAATCATACTGTACGTTAGGGAAAGGAGGCTTGAAGACATTTCAGTGAGGGTTCATTTAAGTAAAATCGAAGAGGCTGCGAAGATAAATAGGAAAGCCTTTTCAGCAGATAAAAATAACAGTTATTCTGACCCATTTTAAGCTTTCAGAACTTTAAAGCACTTCCCATTTAAATGAACTGATAGCTGGAGTGTTTATCCCTGTGGACGTCAAAATGATTTTGGCATCCAATAGGGACAAACCTCCAACCTCCAACAGTTTTTATGGCTTCAAATTTAAATTAAAAAACATTTAAGAAGCTTAGTTCAGTATTGTAGCATGTTAGTTTTTGTCTGCTTTTTCTCATCTTGATATGTTTTTTGCTCCTTTTTGATACATAGATCAAAGATAAGAGTGGGAATATAAACATAACTTCAAATATTTATGATTAATGAGAACATGGTTGAGGACTTTCGGCAAAATGCCAACTCATAGCATATGTTTCAGTGTTTTGAAGCTGTAGATGTACAGTATAAATAAAAAAGTACTAGAAATTGCTGCTTTAAGACATTTCTTCTTAGTATTTCATCATTCTGTCAGTAAAGTGTTGTCCTCTTCCTCTAGTAAAAACACATTAGAATGAAGATCCTGTAGTTTTTCTTTGTAACTGAGCATTAAGGGTATTAAATAAGGTTATGGTCAGTGACTAGTATTGAGCAATCATGATAAAACACTGAGGTGTGCAGCATTAACTGATTTCTGCATGCAAGTCACTACACAAGTTGAAAGTCAACTAAGTCACTACATGGAAGGCTATAGCCATGTCATGTCAGGACCCTAGTACGGTGGGTACAGTGTCTCCAGTTAATGGTAGGATGGGCACTAAAGACGAGCTGTTACTTGAGTGTCTAAGTACGTCGTCCACCAATGGGAATACTTGCAGTTTCCCTGGTTACCATGCACAAAATCATCTGTAGGTAGCCTGGGCAGCACAAAATGTGTGCTTGCCGCATACTGAATCAGCTCACAGATATCCACATATTCATTAGAAAAAATTCTGTGTCTTGAATTCGACAGAATACAGTACCATCAGTATCTGTGCCTTAACATGGATGCTTGGAGTCACAGTAAGTGACATGCCTGCACAGGTTTGGAGATTGGCCCAAAGCAGTATTTACCATGACCTTATTATTGGTTGTACTTGTTACTGTATGTGAATAAATGCGTTACAGTAGCAATTCCTGTTACTTTAGAAATACACACTAAATACATAAATACATGCTTGATAAATTCAGTTTCAAGTATCTGCTTGTATCTGATGAAGTACCAGATTCTTGTGGACTTTTTCACTTTCTGCGGAAGATCTGGACATCAGGAAAAAGATCTGCCACTTTTTTCCTGTTTCCTATTCATACAGGGTTTGTTTGTTGATACTCTGTGATATGAATGAACTCGACAAATTTGTGGGCCAGCTGACAGGATAGTCAGAAAAATATCTCTGAGTCGGGGAGATTGAGCCTGATGTGCTGTTAGTGTGAACACTTGGATCCTCCAAAACCCTAAACTGCTCCAGGACTGAAAAACATTGTGCATGAACAACTCCAATGTAATGTGGCATGGTGATGAACATGGCATGTCCTGTTCAGTACGTGCCCCATACAGACAATGATTGATGCCATTTGGAATCGGTCATAATGCAATACTTAGAAAAATTATTTTAGGCTTTAGGCTGTTTCTGTTGTAAGCAGGCAGTGCATTTTACTTAGGTGCATTTAGGAGCAATTAGATTTAGATAAAACATTATATACCAAAAACACATTTCAGAAATACTGTAATTAGTGTTGTTTTTTTTAACCAAAAATGTCAGTGCTCCCAGCAATCATTCCATCACTGCAAAATCTTTGGGTATTATTTGATGAATTTGCCAGGGCTCCGTTATAATAATGAACAGCGTTTTATATTCTTTTTCTCTCCCTTTCTGAAAGCGTGAAAAATATTTCTCTGAATCCCCATTATTTGCACTGCACTAGACATGGTATTTGGGGAATAATAATTTTCTTTGTTTTTTTCTGAGTTAGAACTGGAGGCAGTTAAGAGAAATAATAAACATGTGTTGAAAGATTTATTCATTTTTCCTGGAGGAGCTTTCTTTGAAGTGACAAATCACTACGTTTTTGTGAAATCTTTGTGATCCAGGGTTTAAAAGTAGTATGGAATTCTCAGTGTGCAAAAGCAGTCTATGTTTTTTCCACCTAATGCCTCTGTTTTGTCTGGTCACAAAAGAAATGTGTTTTCTTGGCTGCAGATACTGACATTGCAGCTCCTGGGGTGGTCAGTGTGCCCCAAGAGCTGTGAAGCCAAGAGAGATCATGACTCAGTTGTAACAAACAGTTTGCTGTTAAGACAACCAAACTGAATTCTGGGTGAGATGGTAGCAAAATAGAACAGTTCCTAACATTTGATGGATTAGAATCCATTCCATAATATTCATGTTCATATCATGTATGTTTTTCCTGAAACATGTCTTCCTAACTTTTCTTTTCCTTTAATGGCACAAATATTTAAAATACAGCCTAAGAAGATCAGTTGTAAAATCTTGAATTTTATGAATTATTGGAATAAGAAATGTCTTACTTATATCAGACAGATTAACACCCGCCAGAAACCTAAATATATAAAACCTAAGAAAAATATTATTAGCATTGGAATACAGCATGGGGATTTTTAAAAAGGCTGTCATGTTATATGAAGAAGGCTCCACAGCCGAAACGTTGCGTTTATTTTTTTCTCTTTTCAGCATGGAATAAACCTATTACTTGTCGTTTTATACTGTCTTTTAGACTGATGGTCCCTTTTTATTGCTGGGACAGCTGCTGTTATTCTGTTTTGGGGAAAAATAAATGCTAGTGTAATTCTGCATGGTACCAGAAGGTGGAGATTAAAGTAGTCCTGAGTGCTTGGGTCCGTTGTGTGCTGTTCTTTGTTATTAGGTGGAAGCAAATTAATGAAACATCTGTGCCTTGCCAGAAGTGCAGTGCAGTCTTTAAGTGTCAATTAACAGGGCCTAATTAAAATGCATGGGGTGTTGATGTTTGGTTTACATTTCTAGATAATGATCTGTGCCTCTGCTCTATGGGGTGTCTAGCATGCTATTGTGATGAATAAATAAAAATAACAAAACCGTGTTCCCTCTTCTATTTTTTTATGCCCTCAGACTCTTGGACCACAAGCTAATTAGGACTGGTTTTCTTTGAAATGATTTGTAAAAACATAGGCAGACTTTGATCCATGTTCAGCATTGCCTTAAGAAACTAAATGAAAAGAGGAATACAGTACCATCTCTTTCTGACTGTAACAGATTCACGAAGAACAAAGCCTATAGAACTTCCGTGGTTTAAGGTAACATCTTTTACCTCCATGCAAAATGCACTGACTTAAAGAAGGAAAATGTGCTGTTGTTAGTAAGACCACAAGGTGGCACCGAGGCCTTTAGACATTGCACTGAGGCTGTTAAACAGTCAAATATACAGTATACAGTACAGTATCTCCATTGTGCAAGATAAAAGGTCAAAGACTGCTGAGTGAAGTATTTATGGTGCTCATTTTGGGATTAAGTAAACTGCATAATGTTTAGCAAACACGTGGATTATTAAGAACCGTCTGCAGGCTGTGCTATTGAAATTGCTATTGTTTTTATTGGACAAGAATGATCTTGTGGAAGATAGATGACCTGCTTTGTTGAAAGCAACAGTTCTTTTGGATTCTTCTTGCTTGTACCTTTGTGGTCTGCCCAAAATTGTACACTGTAGGTCTGATCGTCTACATATGTAAAGACAGACTGAAGTACTTTGATATTGTGTCCCACTTTGCTGTAATAATAGAAAGCAATTTGCCACATGCAGTAATTGTAGTTATAAACAAGCATACAATATTGAATGCATTATATACAAGTGTGGAAAATGACTAGTATTTTATTTTTCTAAGACTGAACGGTGGATAAAATTGCTGAATTTTGTGTACAGCTGGATCTTATAGCACTCTGGATCCAGTGTTCTGAAAGTTTTCTGTTCCATACAGTGTTAGAGAGCTTTAATTGTTTTTGATATAACAAACCACTAGCAACACGTAATTGCTGGTTATTTTTCCAGCCTTTTACTCTGTAGGCAATGCAACATTTGTCCGTTATTGCTTTTTGTTAAATCAAAATCAAATCGCTGATTATCTCTGATTTGTTGTCAGCATGATAGCGTTCTTTTCAGAGGGCATGACAGAAGGTAATTCTGTGTAATTTTTATTTTCTATTGAGGTGCAATTGAGAGCAATCATTTTCCATGCAGTCATTCAACAGGCTACAAGGCAATAATTTGCATAAACATGAACAAGAAAAACTTTATATACTTTATAAAACAACAAAATCTTAAATATCTAAAGCAAGCTTTGGATAAAGAATACTGTTTGGAGAGGATCTTCTGATTACGGAGAAAGTGCCAGACTTAGAGAGTTCCAGTATTAGGAGCTTGAAAACCAGTGGTAGTGAAAAACATCGGGTGGCTGTTCTACGAGGTGTAGGAGACAGAGGAGATAGTCCTATTTTCAAAACAATGCCCTAATAAGGTGACAGGGCACACTGTTCTGCGGGACAAATCATAGGTTGAATGAGACATTAAACCAAGGTCCTGAATTCTAAGTAAAGATCCTAAAATACTGTAAATAAAGTTGTTATCCCTGTATTCCAGTTTGGGTTTGCACAGTTAAAACAAATGCACCCTTTAATTAAACAGATAGATGAAGTTATTTCTCACCTCTCCACCTGATCTGCTATGTTGTGGGGTCGCTGGGGCATCATTACCGCTGTACTGTATGTCAACCAGGTGCGTGCCACACTTCAGTGTGGTCCCCTCCTAATGTAAATCACTCAGGGATCCTTCTGGGATGAACAGTAGTATACAAGAACAAGAGAAAAAAGTGTTACGTAGCAATGGATAAAGAAATACAACAGATAACTGAGTCAAGATGGTGTGGGTAGGTCATCCTATAAAGGATCAGCAGTGAATAATGCAATTATAGAATGTACTGTACATGAAACTGGCTCCTGTCTCCCCTACATGGCTTATACTGTAGCCTGTCAGAGTTGAAAAATGTCCTAGTAATCCATTGATGAAAAGAAGTAAGGTCTGCCTCTGTGCATTAAGACCCCTGGAATATTTTATCTGAAGCTGTTTAGTATTGTAATGAGAGATAAGGTTTAGACCTGAAAATGTACTATCAATGATAATCATGATGTACAGAAGAGAACAGATAGTTGTTTACGTAGATGATTTCAGGAAGATGAAAATAGCACAATCAATGAGCGCATTCTCAGCATCATTTTAGCATCATTTTATGCATCATGTAGCAGCAGGGGGATAAATATAATTGTGCCGAAGCCAATATGCTTTGAAGTTCACATTTTCAAAAATATACAGTACATATTTGTTGAAGCCAAGAAATAAGAAAAGGGAGTAATGGGCCAGTCTCTCTAAAGGCTAAAATTTGAAAAGATATGAGCAATACACATTTGGAAACTACAAAATAAAATTCAGTATAAAATGAAGTGCACATATAATATAGCTAGGACTGTTTAGCCAATTGATGATAATGATCTGTGAAAGAACAAAGTTAGATTTTAAGAGAAATATGCTCTTGTGAAAAATACTAGATTTAAACTGCAAATAAACAATTCTCCAAGAGCATATTCTCTGTATGTGTCCAGCAGTGTTCTTTAAAACAAATAGTCTAATTATTCTACTGTGTCTTTAGGTAGGCAGCATGGAGTAATTGTTAGAGTTTTAGTCTGTGGTCTGCAGGATGAGATCATGAGTTCAAATCCCTGGTGAGATACTGCTGTTGTACCCTTAAGCAAAGAACTTCCCTCAGATTCCTCCAGTAGAGTAGTAGACTAGTAGAGAGTAGTAGTGGTTTATTGGCATATGTACATATACATTGGAATTCTTATTCACTCTGATCTATCAGGACAATCACCGTACAGCAATCAATCAATCAAGGTTTATTTATAAATGGAAAACAATGCAGCATACAGCGGTGGTTTTCAAAAAATGTACAGTAACACAATGTAGACAGTACATTACAAACATAATAAATAATAACAACCAGAACACTAAATACATGGAGGTGAAAAAAACATTTAAGTCCGTGCAAAAAGTGCATAGGTGCATTGAGCTCTGAGGCACTGCAGTTAGCTTAAGGATGTGCACAGCAGTACATGCCATACTGTATGGGGCAAGATAATCTGAATTTCTTAATATGCTAAAGTGTAGCCATCCATGCAAATTCTGTTATTTATGCCTGCCATTTTTGGTTAATGCAACAGCAACAAAAATGCACTATCTGTGATCGCACAGATAGAATGCAAAAGAAATGGATCGATAATAGTGACACTCTTAACGACTCGCACTGCAAAATAAAATTTTGTGCACAGTTTCAGAATAGCTAGCAAGGAAAAGAAGCTTCAAATTCAAATTGCCCAGCGGGATAAAAAAGAATTAAGCCTATGTTCAGAACATTACAATACACAGTTAAAAGAATCAAATCAAAGAATGATACAGTATGTTGCATAGTGTTACAACATGCAAATATTGACATGCAAATAAGCTTTATTTCTGCAGCTTTCCGTTACCTCAGTGGGCTCGTTTTGCTCCACTGCTCATCTCTCTGGCCAATATCCTCTCCCTCTCCATGTCTGCTGTGGCCAGTACCCTCTCCCACACCTTGTCTAGGAGCCAGGGAAGCATGTTTAAACACCATGACTGAAATAGTGTTGACACATGAGGCTGATAGCACTGTTTTGTGCAAACTTTTGATCTGTGCTTGGAGATTGCCTGACAGTTTACCTAGTAAAATATATTGTGTATATTAAGGCCTGCAGACATTTGCATTTGTCATATAATTCAGGAGAATAAGGGTTTGTGGGCAGGGCCCATTAACATTGGCAAATGTAAAAAAATAGAAGTGGAATTTGATTTACCCACTTAGGGTTGACTTTATTAATGTGAATGGATTTCTACTTACATTTTCCAACAGACAGTACAATTGTTAGGGCTGCTGAAATTCATTCTCATGACAAACACTAAGCATCACATTTTCGCTTACTTTTGAGAGTCCTGGTTGAAACGTGATTTGCTTTTAAAGAATATGTAAAAGAGATTGTAATGAAATAGAAAAAACAGGAAAGGTGACCTGTTGGATTGTACACGATATCTTTAGATAAAAGATGCCTAAATTGTCATCCTCGTTTCATCATTAAATTTTTGATTTAATCATTTAAACTTTTTCCTGTTTCTGATGCTGCTCTAATATAATTACTGTGTTTTCCTGTCATTTTCTAGAGGGTCTGGCAGTGGGAGTGGGCTTTGGAGCAGTTGGGAAGACCGCATCGGCAACTTTTGAAAGTGCAAGGTATGGTCCTGCACAGGACTGCTTGACTCATTTTTCCTTTAGCTTTGTATTTTTCGACATCCATGAATACCTGTGTTCCCGGTGTGGGTCATTTCAAGGCCAGACCCTTAACAGAGTGACACACTTATGACATAGTGTTTTAACCACTTCTCTCTTGTGTTCCTAAAAAGTAAGAAAGAGGTGGTTAAAATATTATGACATTAGTGTGTTGCTCCTGGGAGACTTTAAAATGAAAGCTGCAATTCCATGCTGACTTTTTACTGGAATAGCACTTGCCTCATATATGGGTAAGGATTTGTACATTTGTACATTTAATCAGTGGCCACTTAATCTGAACTTTTTTGTGTAGCGTACTGTATGTGTTTTGTGCAGGTATTTTGGCAAGCCAAATGTTTAGCAGAGGTTAAAGAGCTCCATCTGGATAAAGGAAGGAGAAAACAGTCAGATTTTGAAGGAATGTATTTTAACATGCATTTGGGAAGGGTGAAAAGAATCAAGGCTGTCTGTCCTAAAGAAAAATATCTTCATAGTATTTGTATAGTGGGGTATTATATCTATTTAACTTTATAAAAGTAACAGTAGACCTATGCTGAAAGTGTATCATTATCCTGTGTTGCCCCCCAGTGGCCAAATGGGATTTTGTTGCTCATGCTGGTCATGAACACATGAGATCTGTCACACAGAGTACTGTATGGGATTAATCCAGGTAGTACACGCTTTCACACATCCATTTCTTTGTGACACTTCATTGGGGTGGAAACGCCTTTAGTCTACAATACAGGAACATCTTTATTTGCTCTCTACAATGAACTCTGTTTGTCCTGCTATAGATATGACTGATTTATTCCTTTTATTATGATGTGAGTCAGTTGAGATCAAATTCTCATTCACAATAATGTCCTAGAGACTTATTTATATAATTGGGCATTAACTTGCAGCAATTCTAGTAAATTGCTTTCAATTTTAGTGAAGTACCTAGTCAAGTCCAAAGTATGCCACTTGGGATTTGAACCCATGACCCTCCATATGGACAAAATGAAAGTATATACTTGTCCATATTGGGATTTTTGATAATGCCCACATTATGCTAATTCACAATGTGGAGATTACTTTTCTTTTAAGATGCTAATTTTGATAGTTTTTTATATAACGAGTGGAAGGTAATCAAATGTCTATTTTCAGTATCTGTATAGACTAGAACAAAGCTGCACCTGTTCAGATGAAAGATTTCGGAACCACAGCTGCGTATTGATAGAAGTGCCATTATCATAAAGTGTATCACTGGGAGATTACAAAGTCCCAGTTATATGTTTTGTAAGAAAAATACAAGACGTGCATTGTATTTTGTGATATCCAAACTCCTGACGGACTTGAAACCGATCGTTACTCTGTGGAAAACTATTGTTCTCACTTGGAAAATATCCTGACATATGAATTTTTTCTTGTTAAGCTTCCATTAGAGATAACAATCATAAAGGGATTTAGTAAGTGAAGCACTGCAGAAGACAGGCCTTAAGATGCTAGCTGTCAGACTACCCTTCTTTATAGCATTCTTCAAATGTCATGGTTTAGTACTTGAAATTAGATCTCAGACTCCATTCTTGTTAAATGATACTGCGTGTTCACTGTCTCTATTGCCAAAGCCATATAACAGTAGTATGTTGAGCAGAAGTAATGTATCCTGCACAATTTTGGCAAGAAAGTGTCAGTGTTGTGCTAAACATTTATAAACACAACCTTCATAACCATTGATGTACTCCAAATTTATGTACATATTTGAGGAGAAAGCATGCAGTTAGCGGTTTCGGCAAGTATTTATGGAAAAGCGTTCAGCATACTTTGCTTGATGTCTTAGTAGTTAATGCCCAGAGATAGCTTGGGGCTTTGCTGGAGGTTTTGGGCTGCTTTACAGCTGAATAGAAGAAGGACGTGTTGGACTGGTGCTGAAATGTGATCTTGGAAGCCAAACCCAGTCAGTTATGAAATTAAATGAAAATCGTTTTTCAGTCTGTGGCTGTGGAAGGTTGTCCCAAGTTCATTAGTTTTAGACATAATATGAGCTGACAATCTCCTTGAAATTGGATAAATCAATTAGAGCCTACATTTATTTGAATCATTATAGGCCACACACAATAGCAGCTTGCGTAATTTTTCCATAAAATTATGTAAAATGATTTTTTATTCTTACCATTTAAGGATGATGTATTTCTCTTTATTTTCATGATTGGTTTCTGTTTAGAGAACCACACATCCTACAGAAGTTAACAGGTAATCATACCAGTTCCTTGTGCCTCTGAGACTTAATCCTTACTTACAGTATGCTTTCCTGACCAGGAGCTACAATATGTGTACATCTGTACGTGCCATGTGTCATGCTGTGTTCTCATGCGTGCTTTATCGTTCTGTAACGCAGGAGAAGGGTATCATTTCTAATATCTTCTTTTTTCATAGCATTTAGGCTCTGTCCAACAGTTCTGATATTTGCCAGATTTTAGTACGGGCTGTTTACTGTTGTACTATATGCACTATAGCTGATAGCAAAACTCTTCCATTTTTTGGTTTTCCAAAAACCTGATTAAGAAACATTTTACATGTCTGTTTACCTGCTAATGTGATTTTGTTAATAGCTAAAATGTACTTTGCTCTACTCACTTGAGAGTGAAAGGATACTGAAGCTAAAAAGCATATTAATCAACTCAGAACACCTCATCAAGAATATTATTATATATATCTGATATCACATATCAGATGTCGTGTCATTTACCAAACCGCTTTATACCATACAGTGTCGCAGGAAGCCGGAGCCTACCCGGCAAGCAATGAGCGCAAGGCAGGGTACACCAGTCCATCGCAGGGCAAGTGCAAGCCAATCATACATGGGGACAATTTGAAGGCCATGGTAAAGGCCGAGGGGGGAAATTTGGCCCGGGCTACTATTATCGAGAAATGCCCGGGGATCTTTAATGACCACTCAGAGTCAGGACCTCGGTATAACATCTCATCCGAAAGACGGCGCCCACTACAGTATCGTGTCCCCACCACTATACCAGGGTATTAGGACCCACAGAGACAGCAGGGTGGGCGCCCCCCACTGGTCCCACTAACTCCACTTCCAGCAGCAACCATAGCTTCCCAGGAAGTCTCACATCCAGGTACTGACCAGGCTCAACACTACTTAGCTTCAGTGGGTAGCCAGTTGAGAGCTGCAGGCTGATATGGCTGCTGGCTCAAAAATAAATGTGAACTTGTTAAATTTGAATACATGTGTCTGCTCTTTCACCGCTCACTGATTTTATATTGGAAAAATAAAGAATACATTTTAAGTAGTGAAAAACAAGTTTTGCCCTTTTTCTTCTCACAACATGATCATAAAGCTTTTCACGGCTGTTCACTTAGTTCACTACTGTACCTAAAAAACACATCATCTCTTTAAACAGTTAAAAAAAATATAGTTTCAAATGGTCTGTCATGGCCTATGTAGCCAAATCACCTGCTAAATAGTGCCTTAATACAAAGAGTTTCTGTAATCGTTCAGGTTACAAACACTTCTTCGTTCTACACAATAAATGAGCTTGTCTTACGTTCTTGTGAGCACCTTGATATGTAAAGAAGTGAAAACAATGATACCAGCAACATTGTTAAGAAAGAGGAGGATATGTTTTCCCAGTGAGTTCAGTTGTAATAAAAACTTCAAAAATGTCTTTTTAGCATCCTCAGTACTTGCCTTCTTTACACCGCTGTACATCCAGCATTCAGGTAGAACACTACTAGTTTTAGAAAAGCAAGTGTTGAAGAAAAACAAGTGGGAGAAGTCTCCCTTCCAGATGGGAGGCATTAAACACACTATGAGAAATTATTTAAACTTTTCTTTGGCAGGTTTGTGCCATGTGAATGTGCTCACAGCTGTAGCTGACAGCCGCAAGTATTTTGAAAAAAAAAAAAACAACGCAAACCCAAACACAAAGGTTTTGTTTTTTTTCTCACATATGTAAGGTGCATGTCACGCAAGAAACACAGAGTGAAAAGTGGGGCGAGCCTGGTTTGTGAATGGGTTGATTGAGAAATTTTAACCCCTTGGAATGCGCAGAAACCTCCCTCCAGATGTGATGTGGCTCCTGGACGAGAGCCAGAGAGGAAGGTGAGGCAGAGGGCAGCCGTGTCTCCGTATGAACCTATCTCTCTGAAAAGCAAAGCCTGGCCCTGTATGGTTTTGTAAAGGGAACCAGATGAAGTTCTTAAAGCGTGCCCTGAAAACAAGGCATTCCTACAGTAAATTCTGTTTTACCCAACATACTGTATAAGAGCTAAATAACGTTTTTTAATCAAGTTAATACTACCCAGACTGGCATTTAATAAGGAATGTGTCTGTTAAGTCCTAGATTCTTTTAAGTGCAACTAACTGAGAAGTCTGTGCCATAGCTATTAACGTTAGCTGCGTCTCAGCTGTTAAAATGGTGAATTAGGTCAAGGAAGGAGAATTTCTATAAAATCAGAATTTCACAGCCAGCATAAAAGCTGCTTGATGTCCATATTCAATTTTTGTATTGTTTTCATGGATGATGAAATGTATTTGAATATTTAGGTTATTAAGTTACTGATTTCCTGAATGAAGTAAAAAAGATAATTTTAATGTTTTAAATGGTGGATGTATTCCACCTGATGGCCTGTTGACTGAAGGATTATCCAAATGAACAATTAAGATTCCCGGCGTTCAATGGGATGTATTGTTCACAGAACAATATAACTGTTATTCAGTTCATTCCCATATGTGATACTGGCTTTTTTGTCCAATAGTTCCTTTCTTTTTTTCTCTATCCTCCAAAGAAATGTTCTCCAGAGAAAGGAATAGTGCTTTACTGGAGTTATGGCAGTCTTGTTACCTACTGTCCTGACACACATGATAGACAGGTTGCTGGGACATGTTGAATTATCCCAGCTGTAAGACAAGATTGTTAGAGGAGCCCTTGAAATGGTAGCTATAAAAATGGAATAAAAACAGATGAAAAGGGATAGACTACCAAACATTGTTCTTCCTACAGTAAATTAATTTTCTCCTTTCCCATGAAGAAGACAGTTCTTGACGCATGTAATACTAGAGTTCTTTGTTCAAAACCTGGAGGAAAGCAAAGGAAAGCTTGTTTTTTAACTTACTTGTTCTCTTCATATTTTTTGTGCTAAAAACTGATGGAGTGTTGGTAAGCTTCGAATAAAAGAAAAAAGGGATAGCCAATCTATGTGTGTGTGTAGCTAAAACAAGTAGTTTCTTGTGTGCGGCTCCACATCGTATTGTAGTTATTAAACTCAATAAGAAAGGAGCCTTTGTCATAGCGACCGTCTAAACCCAGTCACAAGGGACATCTTGTGCCAGAAAACAAAAATTATTTCAACCACAACATTCCTTGGCTGTTTGGTAAGACGAAAAGGGTCTTTTTTTCCCCTCCCTGACAGATACATCATTTGATTTTAATTTTGACCGAAGCACAGGCCTTAGCTGTGCTTACCACCTCACTCTGCAGCTGTTGCCCCTGAGCTGTCCTGATTAGCTCACACCTTGGCACCACCAGTTTTGTGCCTGTGTCCCAGTGGATTAGCAGGCGGTTTAGAGGGGGGTGAATAGGTGGGCCGCAGTGAGTCATGCCATCTGTAAGTTTCTAGGTTCAGCTTCCACTCACATCACTGTGAATGAAGTTATGGCTGTGTTTTTGTCAGAGATAACAGTGTGATCCCCAACCTCTCACATATCACTTCAAAGGGAATGAGCAAAACTGATGACTTTAAGCTGCGTTGATTTTAACCCCCAAAATACTTTTTTCAGTCTGCTATTGCATTCGAATTTTATTTCTCTGTGGAAGTACCTAAGATATTAATGTGCTGTTCGACACATTGATGTTCTGGCATAATCAACATTCATATGAATCTGTGTTTTTTCAAAGCATTACCATTTTTTAATGGTTCAGTAAGTTCATATATCCCAAAAAGGTACTATACTAGCTACAAGGTATAACATGCAGAGACAATTTTCATTAATACTAAGTCAAATTGGAAATCAATTCCATGATTAGTAGTTTGATAGTAATGGGAACCTGACAGATCATCAGGAGTTTGATTGCGTGAACTCCCTATGTACTCTGGCCGAGATATTTCTATTTGATACAAAGAAGTAAAGGCAAATATTTACATACATTTTATTATTTTCGGCTCTACCCATCTGTGGGTAGAACACAGCAGGAAAAATTAGCGTGATATCGTAGCAGCTGTCCACACTAGCTGTGGAGCACCCACCTGTTTCACTTTCTAGAGTGTGAGGCATCGGGTAGAAATGTCCTGACCTTGTCTGCAGTTTGCTCGAGTTTCCTCAAAGTCTGAAAAAAAAAGCAAAACCTGAAAACTTGGAAGTGAGAAAGGATTTTAAAAATCATGAGCTGATCATACTTCTAGGACACTTTTTGAAAAATAAAATGCAGTTTGGGATTGTTTTTTTGTTTTTAATGGGACATGCATGTGAGTGCATGTGCAGTCTGCTGACAAAGATTCTTGTCATTCCAAAGTGAGGGTCATTCATTTAGCTTGAAACAAAACTGTAGAGTCCTGCTGTATGAATGATTTGATGTGTGGAAACCTTTCAAGCTCTGACCATTTGTTCATTTATTGGATATTATGCTGTAGAAAGTATCATACTATAAATTGATTAGGAAAGCTGGCTGAGTTGCAGCCCGCGTACTCATTCATTAAATCATCTTTTGTCCTTGCTATGCTATGTGCAAATCATAAGAAATGTGACTTATTAATTAATTCGATGTTGTGGTCTGAAAACAAAAAAGTCTCAAGTACCAAACAGGGCCTTCTGATTCCTGAGAAAACCACAAAGTACGCCAGCCGTGCGTGAGGTGAAACCCAAGAAGACAAAGATGGAGAACAGCTTGTTTTCTCCTGCTGGGAAAGTGAGACACTTTATTTTTGGAGAGGTGAAGCCCTAATGGTTCCTAGAAAGAGGTGCTTCACGGGGGCCAGACAGACACACTCCTCTCGGCCGCAGTCGGAGCCGCGGAGCAGGGTGGAGGTTTCTCAAAGGAATCTGAGCGACCTGGTGGGTTTGAAGGAGGGGGGGGGGGGCGCCTCTGATGTGGTTTACAGCCCAACCATCAAGCAGCTCTTCAAAGCGAAAGGAATAACAGCTCTAAAGTCATGGTGGTCAGCGCCTGAACAAAACTTTGCTTGTTGCCGAGCAAAATGAATGTCTGCTTCAGAATACAGTGTAGAAATGATCAGAGAGATCGTTCTGAAATTCTGTAAAGAAAACATAGCATGCAGTATGGATGGGAGAGGGGGACCTCATATATGTTTTTGACTCTGTTTTTTTCAGTTTAGACTTTCCTTTTAGATTTGTTTTGATTGCATCTTAAAAACATTTGAAACCTGCCCCCCACCCCTTGTATTTGGTATCTCTAAGCATTTTAACTTCAGATTGAGATTTCCTTATTTAGATAATGAAGACATCTTGAAAGCATTACGACCTCACTTTCCAAAATCTGTCAGCTCGTGCTGAGTGACCAACAAGTACTCTGACACTCGTAACACAAAACCGGTTCCCAGAGTGTGTCATCCCATCTCAATGAGTGTTTCTGCAAACAGCAAACACAATTCCATTTACCAATGTAAATCACTTGCTCTTATCACAGATTATTTTATAAGTCACTGACCTCATCACACTCTGTATACTGTCCTTTGTGCTTTTGGCCCTCTCGGCATGCTTGATGAATTCCTCACCTCACTTTCAATTTGTAGATTATTTGGAAAGACACCTTCCTGTTTCAAAACATTATTGTGGTTCTTTTTCATCCTACAAATTGTAAGATGTAGAACCTTTATAGATAGATAGATACTTTATTGATCCCGTGAGGGAAATTGCACAAATTTATCATACTGTTCCTCCCATGATCAACTGTTGTTAGGAAGTCAGTTCAACTTATTATGACTTTCAGTGACTGGGATCATCTGCACATTGAGCTGAAACCATCCATCTTCGTATCATCAAATCTGTTCCTCCTGACAGCTGCACTTGTTAACACTATCATGTCCTGTTAATGTTGTGCCCTGGGACATTATTCTTTTATTGACTGTCCTTTTCTTTCTGTGTCTGTCTTCTGTGCCACAAGGATGTCAGCCTTAGCCTTCATCGCATTGTGAATGAGAATTTGCTCTCAAATGACTTATTTAGTTTAATACAAGATTATTATAAACAAAGTGTACAGTAGCTGCTGACAGCAGGTTAGATCTTTTGGACTATAACATGCAGTTTGTTCCTTGTTTCAAAATGTTTTACATTTAAATTAATTTACATTTAAAAATAATTCAACCAATCCGACTGGATTTTTACACATCTGGAATCTGCTTTTAAGTCACGTAAGTTCATCACCTTCCTCCCTATTTTCTTTAACCTACAAAAAATACATTTTCCTAAAAGGGAGTCATTTTTCAAGCATTCCATTCATTCCTTGAGCTGTTTCTTAATTAAAATCTCAATAGGCACAGCACTGTTTTTCCAAATAAGTTGTTTTGTTTCCTCAAGGGTCTTCTTTCGTACTCTACAGATAACATTTCCCTTTCGTTTCCAGACTCTCTGAGTCAGTGCTTCAAAATTGACCTCTCCTTATACCTGTTTGTTTTGTTTGTTTTTGGTAATATTGCCTTTTTTGACAACCATCCCATGAAAGAAACCTAATTTCTCTGTTAAAATGAAATGAAACCACATGTTTGTGCATACTTTTGGTGAAAGGGCCTATTTATGGATGAGTGTGTTTCTGTCTCTCCCTCTCCTTCTCTCACCCGTTCCTGATGTAAACAGATAAGGATGAAAAAAGTATTGCTACACTTCCACACAAAGGCTTTCATTCATGGGACTTGTGTTAGTAGAACGGTTTTGTTTTGTACTTCATGTCCACTCATACTTTCCTGTCCAGACTTCATCAACAGGATATTATATGGTATGGCCTTGAAGATGTGTCGCAGGATGATGATATTTTAAATTGTAGGTTAGACGTTTTAGGGAAGACTTCATGCAAATAGTCAGGTAAAATATTTTTGAATAGTTTTTCTAATCCCAGTTAAAAACATCAATGTCTTTTTCAAGTAGAAGCTTTCAGGAATCGTGCTTAGGTTTCTTTTACCAGTGGACTAAGACATGGATATTATAATGTTGCACCAAAGAGAATGAAAGAAAGTTAAACACAATGATTGATTTGTGAAAGTGGTCATGCAAGTGATCTTTTTACTGTTCTGTTTATGGATTTCTCAGATGAAATGGTGATGTGTTGAGGTGTTGCAGCAAAATTCTTTTAGTGACTGGAGTGGAAAAATAATACAATTGATCATGACGGTATCTCTCTGCAGGCCAGTTCCCTGTTCCAAGGAAGGCTCCATTTGTCTGTTACGAACTGCTACTTGCCAGTTCGTTCACATTTCATTACATGTCTGTTTTGGGACGCCCACTGTTGACAACTTGTGCTGACCATGTGTGTCATATTAAGGCTGACTTTAATAATTTTTTATACTATGCCTGGGAGTATTTTGTCTTTGGTTGTTTCCAGACATTTTACTGCTGTATGTTTTTTTTAAATCTAAAAATAATTACTCACTGCACTAAACCTACACCAGAAACAATGATTTCACCACGGGTCTTTAAATAGATTGGAAAGAGAAAGGGTGATCCAGAGGACACTATCACAGGTAAACACTCGAGAGGATTCTTAACAGGGGTCTGCTGGTCTTAAATCAAAGAAGTGTAGCATTATATCTGACTTGACTTACTGTTAACCAACAAAAATAATATTTGAACGTGAAAGACAAAAAGAGATTGCCAATTACTGTTACAGTGGAATGAACAAGTTTTCTTTGGGTTTTAGAAAATTTAGGTAGGTCATTACACCATGTACAACTGTCGTTGAAATTTCCTGTGTAGCAGGGTCCTGACCGCAGTATCTTATTGCCTAGATTAAGGAGATTAAGCCCTGCAAAGCTGTGCTAATGATAGGGGACGGCTTCAATTGTGATTATCACCCTGTGTACACAAGACAGGCCTGGCACACTTAGTTTTTTGTTCTGTTACGTTAAATTAACACTTGTGTTACTCTCTGACAACTTCTATTCATATCTGTCCCTCATAAGAGTCATTTTAATCGGATTGACTGTGTGGTGAAAGAGGCTTTGATATTATGAGTATCCAGTAATCAAGCATACAATAAAGAATCTATAAAATAGCTTGTTAACTGTCTTTTCTATCTTTATTACTTTGTACTGTGTCACTGGAAAAAAAATATTTGTGGGTGCACAGCTGTGGCAATGTGTTGTTAAGCAACATACTGTACTGTAACAAATTAACATTTTTTTTTGTTCAGCATATTTTGGACCACACCACAGCAGCACTTCTTAAGTTATAGAGAAAGTTTAAAAATGGCCTAGTTCACATGGAATGGACTTGTAAAAGTCTTCCCAGCAAAAGCAAAAAGATTTATCCTAAGTAAGCAACTCTGTTTTCTCACTGTATTGTACTGTACTTATTGTATTTCAAAGATGCGTTTGCCTTCAAGGAATAGACTGTTTTATGGTGCTTCAAGGCATCTGCACATCAATAATTAACTAGTAAAACCAAAAGGAGCAAAAACAGCAGATTCTTGAATAGGAATCCATACTAAAATAAGCAGTTTCTTTCCTGATGCTTTGGCTTAAGCAATCCAGTTACAATACTTAAAGTTTGGTGTTTTTGTATGGTCTCATCTTAGCTGAAATTTTTAATATACTGTATTTCTCTGTTTTTCTTAAATTGTATTTTCTGTTTTTCACCTGAAAATTCTACAGGTAGGTCTGAATTGATGTATTTGTGCTTAATTTAATCATTTTTTCTTTCTGACGATTTCAATACTTTCACAGATTATTTTCCTAAAATAAGAAAACCCTTAAAACACAAGGTCGAGGAGCCACAGGGGAGAAAGCAATCAGAAGTGACCGTTCCTGTGTCTACCAATTGTGAAGCACAGTAGACTCATAATTAAACAAAATCTTCTGATCTTCTGATCACTTCTCATATGTTAGAGGAGGTGTTCTGTTTATAGAGGCACACAGCAATGTGAGAGACTTTCCTTTTGTGTAATCACATGTCTGTTGGTACTTTCTGTAAGATTGTCTTTAGATTGTTTTGGTTTTTCCCCTTATCAGCACAGTGGTCTATATTTAGTTAGCTGTTTTTAGTGTCTTGTGTTTTTTCAGATGTAGGGCAGGTTCGAACACCTGAAACCCATTCGTCTGAATCCTATCTAAGTGTAACAGGAAAAGGCCCTTCTCTTTTGAATGGTGCTTTGTTAGTATAACTGAATGTGATAACATAGCACATCTCATTGTATCTGATACAGCTGGGTTTGTTTTCTATGGATTGGAGTGTTTTTTTAAATAGTTCTAGTGTACAGATATATTGGTTGGAAGTAATTTACTTATCTAAATATGAAGGTTCCGAGCTTACAGTTTTCGTACCAAATGTCCTCATTCTGCAGTACTTAAAATAGATTAACTGGCACATACTGTACTGTCACTGTAAAGAAGCATACTTAATATTATTGGAAATAGTCTGTTATTTCAAATTGATGATCAGCCCCTTAGTATTAAATTGTCGCACTTGAACACACAAGTTCTTTTCACTGGTAAAGACGTTATGAGTTTTGTAAGGGTATTACATCATGATGCGAGCAAGGATTCTGGTTTAGTAAAGTACAAAGTCAGGATTAAAAGCCAAAAATGCTTAAACTGCTGTTAATAAATGTTGTTAGGCCTAAGGCCTTCCTCACATATTGTTGTGCCTGGACACATGCAGTCCCAAACCACAGTCTTGATGCTGCAATACCTGGACATTTTGGAATACATATTATGGCATGAATACTACTGAGACTAGTGAAAAATTAAAGCCCTGGTTTAGAGTTATGTACAGTATAGCTAAAAGAAACACAATGGGATTTATTTAGGTTCCTTAGAGCCTAATTTAAGGAAATTTTGATGGAAATTATTCTGTTCTTTAACCTTTAAGTGGAGGCCAAGTGTTCTGGAGAATTACGTCATCTGTGACAAGGCTATTAAAGAGCACACAGTGCTTGGTGTACAGACAGTGCTCTATGGCCCTGTCCTTGAGAATTCATATCATTAGTGAGGTGTGACTGGGATTCCCCGCAAGGCAGCAAACATTTTACAGAGTTTTACTGGGATAGAGCTGGGATTGGTTGGCTGGGACTATCTCTACTTTCTGGCAAACAGCAACTCCTCTGATTTGCGAGGAGTCCCTATAAACTTTGTGGCGGATTACCTCAGCTGAATGAACCTGGGACTGCAATGACCATGGCACGACCTCTAGGAGCTGGTAAAAAACACTGCTGGGAGAGACCCTGGTATGCTTTTATAAATACTAATTGTTTAAGTAATTTATTGATTGCCCTTGTGTATGAGTGCACACATGGGGGTTAATCCTTCATCTGGAGTGGCCAGTTGTACAAAGCTGTGCCAGTATCTCACTGGTGTATTGCATAGACAACATCAGGGATGTTAAGGATTGTTGGTGTTTGCAACTTTATCTTAAGTTGTATAGACACAGTACTGTTTCCCTCTTAGAGTTCAAAGAGTTGTGTGTTTATTTATTTTTTACTTCAGATCATTTGTTTGCTTTAGTTCCAAACCTAAGACAAGAAAGTCAGGAGTAGTTCAGGTGGGCAGCTGCGTCAGCATGCGTAGGCTGCAAAGGAACAAGTAATAGGTTTATTCCATGCTGAAAGGAGAAGAAAGAAAATACATTTTAGCTGTGGGGCCTTCTTCAGTTGTGAGAAAGACAGGGCAGATAGCAAAGATTAAATAGCATAGTAGGAGAACAAAAGCTGGGAGAGTGGAGGAGGCAGGAGCAAGGGAGAGCCAGAGAGGCCACTCAGGTGGTGTGAAGTGCAGAGAAGTGAAGAGAGGTGTGAAGTCGAAACCTGCATGTGAATTGAGAAGATTACACGAAAACAAGTCTGTCATTGAGAGAAGGGGAAGGCGTGAACGAAGTTTCAGGATAATTTTTGTTTCTGATGTCTTTCTGCTATGGGAGTTGAGAAACATTTCTTAGAGAATGCAGACCGAGAGCTCGGTGTGATCATGGCCGTCTGAGGTGAAATGAGAAACTATGGGCTTGGAGAAATCTTTAATCCTCACAGCCCTAACATGTTCTCTGAAGATAACTGGGCATGTCCTGCAAGGGATTCAGTAAATGAGGCTGCTGGAGGTACAAGAGGTCGGCTGGGTGATCTGGAATTTTCCTGAGGGGCCTTGAATGAGTAAAAGAAAGTCAGGAGTCCACTTGAACCTTAGTTCCGTCTATTGTACAAAGTGTTTGTTGGGCTGGATGATCCCATCTTGTTCATTACTGTTCTTTTTTTATGTTCGGAGATCCACAAACTGCTCCCCAACTCCATCCAGAGTAGAGAGGATCTTCCACAGCATCTTGTGACATGAGTAGGAAACGCTCTGCTTCTCTAAACAGTGCTGATTCTGTCTGTGCGGCACTTGGCTCGATGAGTAGGCATCAAAGAGCATGTCTCTAGATGTGATTCTCTCCTGAGTGGTACTAAAGAGTTGTTGCCAGAGAGCAGAGTCCAAAAACAATGGGCCATTTAAAATTGGGAGGGTATGCTATATAAAATTGACTAATTCCAAATTAAAAAAATAATAAAGAGGCTTGTACACTGCAAAATATTTCCTATAACTTTACAATTTTTGAAATAACCCAGAATAATTGCATGGCAGTGTTTTTTTATATACTGAAGTTTTTTTATATGACTTCAGTAAAGAAGTTATTAAAAATGTGTTCTGCTTAATGTTTAGCAGGGACCTGTTTTAAATAAAACATGCTGTACTTAACTTTCAAACTGTAAGCTTGTTAATGGAGATTTTAAAGATGTTCTGTAACTGTTGACCAATGAAGTAGTTAATTGTAGGAAGTAATTTTAAAAGTGTTTTTTTTGTGTTTGCCAAGTAATTAACAGTCTACAATTTTGCAGTTTTTTAAAAATAGCATACACATGATACTTTTTTCATTAAAATGTTTTAATTGTAAAACCTTATTAGTGGCCTAATTGTTTGTTCTGTTTGTAATACCATTACAGTGATGTGCAAGTCTGTTCCTGAAATCCTTGAGATACATTACCAAAATCACACCATATCACACAGTCTGTTGTGTCATTTGCTGGTTTCTCTTCCCAGATAAGAGATACAGGTCTTTTCTAAAAGCTTTAAAGTGTGCATCTACTGTAGGAATATGTTCTCCTGCCTGTGTAAGTAGTTACTGTAATTCGTGCACAAGCTGTGCTGTAGTTTATTTGTGCAGTGTCTTGGGTCTCTAAGAGCAGTATGAGGCTGTGCAGAGCCAGCAGTCCTTCTAACTGCAAATTTATACAGTGACAAAGACTCTCAGAACCTCACGGCTCCTGCTGCGTTAAACAACAGCGGCAAGAGAGAGTTTATTTTTACTGAATATATGGAACCGTGGAGACGGGCGCTTGTTCTGTTCATTTTCTCCTCTGGTTGGGGAATTAATTCCCGGCAGGATATCAAGGCCTCATGTAAGATCAAACACGCCAGAGTGCACAGGTGCACAACTGAAGTCAAAGTTTTATTACTGGGAGCTGGTAGGAGAGACTTTTAAATTATTTATTAATAAATGTGCATATTTATACTGTGCAGTCTTTTGAAGAGAGCTTGATTCCAGTGGGATTTGATACCGCAGCTCTGTGTTGGTTTGCAACAGTGAGAGATTCACGAAGGGATTTAATTTCATAGTCATTTTATACTACTGAGACCCCTTTTCTACAGTGTATTATTAAAGAAAACAGTCTTTTCTAGCAATGAAGTTTTATGAAACTTTAAACAGTGCTGCTTCTAAACACTGAGACATTGAATTGACTTCAGGCATTTTTTGTAAATTCATAACCCCTGGAAAATACATTTTTAAACACTTTGTAATGTTGGGAAAGAGCATTTGCATTTCAGAAGTCCGGCAGCAGACGACTTAAACTTTTTACCTTGCAGAAGCCCAGTCATTCAGGTTTCATAGTTTTCTGAAGTGCACACTAACTTTGACCAAAAAAGTCATTTCTTCCTGTAATTCATGATTATATGTTAATTCAACTCAGCTGAAAAACATACAAAATGGGAGCTTACGAGAAAGAAAACCTAGAGGGGATCAAAGAGGCTAACCAAACAAGTTCTGAAATGTAATTGAGCCATATGTTTGTTTGAGTAAACATATGAGGTTGACCAAGTATGTTTCAAGGAAATCCCAGTCTGCACCCAATCTCGTACAACTAGTAACTAGTATCGTCATTGAACAAGAGCAGTCAGGGGCTCACTGACACAATGTCTGAAAGCACAAGTGTATCTGTCATGGTCACTCTGAGAGGCTAAGAGGTAATCTTCACGTGGAACTATTAGTATGTACAATCATACATTGTGTACAAAACCCAAATTTAAAGTCAGTCTGCAACGTTTGGGCCCATTTTAAGGATGACTGTCCTACATTTGGAAGCAAAACGGAAAATAACCCTTTGTCTAATTGGCTTAAAGCTTCCACAGTTGGGCACCACAAGGCATCTGCAGAAGGAAAAAAAGCTTATTGTGGGAGAGTTTGATACTTTGTCATTCCTACTCATTGGCACCAGCTCTGTGGGTACTGGGTGTACTGAAGCCTCTCCAATATTTTTGATCCTATTATTGTTAAAGCTGGGTTGAATGCATTTTTTCTTTGACCATGTTTGGGGGACTACCTAAGGATTGAGCATTTCACAATCATGAGTGATTATTACATCTTGACCTGGAGTCCATAGTCAACTTACTGTACAGTATATGACTGATAATTAATTTTGAGAGTGTTGATTTGGTGTTTGACGACCTGATGTTTTATCTAAAAGGATGTCTGCACAGGACAGCCACTGCCAACGTGTGAACCAAACAAAAGATAGATAATTATTTTCAGAAATGAATAACTTTGTCATTTGGAAAACCAGCGCTACAAAAAACTGTTCCAAAATGAAAGCATTCCAGAACAGCCCATACAGTAGGTAATTCCATTACATCTGAGCATCTCATTCCTTATTTCTGATTTTCCAAGGTGTGTACTGCAAAAAGGTCAGACATTTTAGATTCAGATATTTCTTTTTATTTTAATTAATTTGCCTGTTTTAGAAATAGATTATTGTTGTTTGTGTTTTCATCATGTCTAGCATTACCGTCAAGCTGAAAAAGGAAGCTAGAGATGCAGAAATAATATTTACCAGATTCTTTTTTTTGTGAGAGCTGTTCTGACTTCATTATGGCTCTGGGTTTAACATTTCTAATCAAGCTTAAGGCCATTCCCATCCCATTACATCTTTATTCATCTTGTACTTTCCGACACTACCTAACACTTAAACTGAAGAAATGTTGGAAAATGAATTGGAAAAGGAAAATGGAAAACATTAGACACAGTCAGGTCATTTGCACACTAAAATAACATTATGCCATGCAGGAGGGTGTTGGCAAGATGGTTGTGATTATTGTACTAATTATTTTTCCTTTGTTTGACGTTATTAGCATTGATTGTGCTACTGAAATAAATTTGTAAATTGGGTAAACTGTTATTACCTTTTACTTTAGGAGTACAAGAAACACAAAAGTTTTATACTGACTATATCATTACTGCATAATATCATTAATATTCAACTCATCTCATATACACATTGATTTAAACCTTTCCTTCTCAAAGTCCATGTTTAAAAACACTGCTTCTGCTGTTGTAAGCACTTTAAATTGTGGGACATCTGATATTGTGTATTCCAGGTAAGGCAATATATGAAATGGGGATTCCAGTTCAGGAAACAAATTAAGTTAAGCTTGCTTCACTAATCACTAAGAATAAACCACAGCATGCGGTTTACATACAGTTTCAGAGTACTTTCTCTTACTCCTCCATTTCTAAAAAAATAAGTTTATATTAAGATAATAAGAAACTGTGAAACATCATTGCTACAAAATAAGAATTAAGAACGCTGACCAATCTGGCTTCATTACAAAAGTGAGAATATGCTTTTCCTAGGGTACTACAGCATCTTCAGTTATGCCAGAGGTGAAGACTGTACTTCAGTGAACTTATTTATTGCTTTGTATACTGTATTGTGTGCTTCAGTTTACAGGCCCAGGTGAGAAAGAGGAATTGTGCAGTATCGTGCTGGCTGCCTCATTCTCTATGCATTTTATCACAGGACAGGGATGCATCTCCTGCTTTTTTTTCTGAAGCTGTGCAGTGTTTTGTTCAAACTAAGAAAGTTACTATAGTTACTGGTGACTTTTTTTGAAGTGGCTAATAGGAGCAGAAGAGCTGCTGAAACATCCCGGAGCTCTGGTCTAAATTGAAGATGGCAGGAGTTAACTGAGCTCCCATTGAGACAAATCAGATACTGTTGGTACAGCTGAGTTAGTGAATGGTTTCTTTGGTTCGCTTGCAGGTGGCCATATGGCTAAAAGCTTAGCAAAATCAAAATGTTATTTCAGATGTTTTCAGGAGGGGGTGAATTGAGGGGGGTGGGAGTAGTGGTGTTTTATTTTTTTCTTTAACCTTGGGTCTTTTTCAGGGCATTTTGTGAAGTGTAATTTGAAAAGAATAGTTTCTTTATTAACTGAGTTCATATTAGCTGACTGGTTTTCTTAAAGGGACAGAATGAGATTTATTTTTTCTTGCTTAAATGCAGGATGCTGCTTCAAGAATTCAAATATCTGTCAAGTAAGGTGTAATCTAACTAGTTCCTAGCTGAGACCCACCTGGCTTACTAAACTTGAAGACGCCTCACATTGGAAGTTGACCTTGCAAATGGTTAACCTTCTGGATAAATAGCTCTTGATCAGAGACGGCCTCTCTGTTGATTCTGGGTGTACGTGCGGTTTAATGTGATGAAAACTTTAATTCGTTTCCTTTTCCCATGATACTTTTCTCCTTACAAGCTAAAAATATTAGGGCACAAAGAAAAATATAGATGGCAGTCGTCCCTGCCTTGACCCTTGGCAACTAAAGTTTCTTGGCTGACCACTGTGAGTTAACTCCAAGCCCTCTGACCCCTATCCCTCTTCAACAGCATTAATTTGATTAGTGGGACTCAATGCATCCCTTGGCATTTACTTGTTAGTTGATAAAAGTTAAGTATTTCATTTAGAAGCAAAGCCATTTTTGCAACTGGTAAGGAGTTGTACTCACTGTGCATACCTTGTAGTCTTTTGCCAGCCAGAACCTTGTATTTTGAAAATACAAATGATGGATTACTTTATTCCAGATCAGAAAGTTTTTAGTTTAATCCAGTCAGGTAAGGTTCTTATTTTCTGTCTGTGATGTGTGCAGATGAAAACAGAATTTCTTTTGAGTGCAATATTTTCCAAGACCTCAAGGGCCAGCAGGTGTTTGCCCAAGAATGACAGGGAACTGGCGAGCTGCCTGCCCCAGGATGGAGTCAAACCTGGAAAAGCGAATGGAGTTCCAATGTACTGTACATTCTTTCCAATGATATGGCAGCTCTGGCTTATTGCAGTGTTGCAGAGCTGATGGCTGAAAAAGATGTTCCCTTGAAAAGCACTCCTGCCCAAACCAGCTTGTTCACAGATTCCTGACAGAATCATTTCTGAGGCTTTTTCATAAATTAAAATATTTGATAAACAAGACCTTCACAAAAAAGGAAATAGAATTCCAAGCCATTTTTTTCTTAATTATACAGTTGTGTTTATATAGTATATAAGACAGTTTGTCAGTACTGTATACCTGATGTTGTGTGTCTTTAAGTGTCTTTCTATCTTCTCTTCAAGAAACATTCCATATTGAAAATCAATCAATTCATATTTAAACTTACATAATACTTTAATAAAGATAATAGCCTGTTCCTTCAGCATGTATGACCAAAATGAAAGTCACCTTCATCCAAAACAAGAATTGCAATGACTTTAGAATGGGACTGCACTAACGACATGGACTTGATGATGCTTCTGTTAACTGCTGTTCACTCGAGGGAACGCAGGCAGGGTGGGAGAAGAGGTCAGGGGATCAGACAAAAATTCTCTAATGTTTAATGAGGGGGCGAGTGGGCAGTAAATGTATCCAGAAATTTTGGATGGGAAAACCTTTAAATCTAAATGTTATTCTTTTCAGCCCTCAAAGAAGACATTGTGTGGAGATCCAGAAGGACATACCAGCCTCTGAAAGGGCCTTTTTCTTGTGCTTTCTCTCCCCCCTCCCATCTCACACTCTCTCTTCTTTCACAACAGCTGCTTGGTGCCTGTGGACGGCTGTAGCTCAATTGCTTTCTCAAGACATCTGTAACCCTTCGCTGGGTCCTACCGCTCCCACACAGGAACATTGAGCCTGGGGCAGACAATGGGGCTAATTCATATCGCTCGCAAGTCTTTACTAATACAGAGACAGTCAAAAACACGTTTCTTTCCCTGCAAAGGGCTGTACTGTGCCAAACACAATCTTATAAATGACAGAAGCTTAGCCATCTTAAAGATCAATATTGCAAACCTGACTTACCCAAAAACAAAACTGTGCAAAAATTGTTAATGTATATATTTCCCCACTCAACCTTCTTTATTGCCATACAGTGCCTATCAATGAATAAAAAATAACATATGCATACAGTGGAGCAGAAGCCTGTCCTACAAAATGTATCGGGGAAAGTGTCCTGCATTTGCTAATTACTTGTGCAGTTTGTTGAGAAGACTTCACTGTTATGTTTTTATACTTAGACTTAAAAATAGAATAGAATAGACTTTAAAATGGTGGTGTTCCACATCAAAAAGCAAAGTTCACAATATGTACACCATGATTAATAAAGCGCGAAACAAACTGGAAAGAAAGATCCTTAGTGTCACACTGATCAAACAGCAACAGTGTTCAGATTTTAGGAAAAAGCTCTAAACTTTCTGTAAGCTCTAACTGTTCTGTAAGCTCTTCAGAGTGGCCCATGGTAAAATGTATAATGTATATCCATTGCCTGAATCCAGTATTCAGCTGCTGAAGTTACAGTACTGTATCTGTACACTACAGCAGGTTTATGGTGTTTTCCAGAAAGGTATGTTACGTGTTCTTAATGTTAAAACTGCCTTGTCTGCTGGAGGATTATTTGAGTGTTCTCTCTAAGATAACTTTGGATTTCGGTGGAAGGAAGATGAAAGCATCCATTTAACTCATGTCACAGTGAGCGATGTATTGTTTCCATTTTCTCTTTGTTGATTTTCTTTCACAAATAAGAAATGCTTAACCCTTTGACTCATTGACACAGTGACATCCCTGCATCTGCAACATGACTTCCAACTATGGTTTATTGAAAATAAGGAAATCGATATTTTATGGATGTATTTTTTTTTGCAACTGAGACTCTTGAGCTAATTTGGTCTTGTCCATATGAGCAGATATATTTCTGTTACCATGTCCGCACATACAGATTAATTTGTGAACTAGTCCATGTGCATTTTAAATTAATTGTTTAAATTTAATTTAGAAAAGGGATCACAGTTTTTTTCTTTATTACTTTTCCTTATTTATTTTCTAAAAGTAACATTCTTCTCTACGCACCATAGTAAAGAACCATTAACGACGTTAATGTGTTACAGGAGGCATTAGTGTTACAGAAGTGTTATAGAAGGCATTAGTATGATATGTTTTGCTTTTTAAATTGCTAATTGTTCTTCGTTTAATAACCTTTTGCTATTGCTGCAGGTCAGCTACCTCTACAGGGGAGATGAAGCACAAGTATGCTTTGCTTTCTGCTAAAACCTGCTCTTGTTGGGGCCAGTCCATCATTTTTCATGATGTGAGTCCCACATAATCTAGCTTTGACTGGAGGCAGGATGCAGTCTCATAGACACAAGGCAAGTCACAGGACTTGCTCTGGGGCAGCAGACTGGTGGGTTCAGATCCACCCATGCCCAGGAAAAACTCAGCCACTTGTGCTGTTGTTTGGAGAGTTCTCAACACAGGGGGCTAATGACATGGCCCAGCCCCAGGCCACTGAGAGTTAAAAGGCAAAGAAGCAGAAAGACCACACAGTAAACTTGATTTTATTGATAGCAGCTAACCAAATGTTGTCTCTTTTGTGTTTGTATGCTGCTTCGCAGTTGGTTCTCCTCAGCCTGTCTGCTTTAGATTATTGACGTCATTTATTAGTCACACCATTTGTAGATACAGCACGCAAGATTAAATTAATTTCATTCCTCTTCAGACAAAGCCTTATTCATTCGCAAATATGTACAATGTGTAAGGCTACTATTGAAAGTATGATTTAGTTTGGATTGATTTGAGTGTTGTCTTTCTCAGGAAACATTTTTGCCGGGCACAGCTAGTATCTGAAATCATCGGGATCCCTTTCCTCCTGTGATTGTCAAGTCCTTGTTGGTTTGCTGCTTTCCATTTTACAGTGTGATTGTTTTATTGGTGATTGTGAATGGAATTATGAGCTTGTCTGAATGAATATTATTGGTCCTTCAAAAAGCTGGTACCCCAGATGTAATACAGTAAATTTAGATATGTTGGGAATGTTTACAAGATAGACTGAGACTAAAAAGACAGAGCACAAATTCTGTACACAAAAACTCTGGAGAGCCAAGGGTTACGTAATCATTGTGCATATGTCTTGAATCAGGATTTAAGAATCTGGATGGATTCCATTTCTTACTGTATTTTGAGACAGGGCATTTTACAACTAACAGTTTTACAGTACACCCAGACTAAGGGCTAATCTGGCTCTGTGGTTAGTTTACCAGGCTTTTAAGCCCAGTGCATAAGGGTTTATAAGTGAAGTGAAATTGGTGGTCTCTCTGGACATTTGTTTACATAATTCAGTAGGACTGGAATCTTTACAAGAAAGCAAGACAACCAGCCAAGGTTTACAAGGCATAGACTCTCAGCTCTCTTCTGCCTATGGCAGGCCCTCATAAAGCTTTTGTCAACCAAGGTTAGGGTGGAGTAGTGAAGATGAACTCACTGCTGCAGCTGAAGTATGCCTGCTTGGCGAATGCAATTTCTGAACCAAGTACAGTAAAAGCCAATGGAAACAAACACCATAGTAACGAACTGACCAGTCAACCACATCCTCCCCACAGAACAAGAAATTACCTAGCTGTAACAAAAAAAAACAGGAAAGTGAGGCAGGATGGATGATGTTTGATATTTTCATTAATAAGACATAGAATTTGCTGAATCATTTTTTTTTAGAAATTACATTTTTACATTGCATTGGACATTTAGGCTAATATTTTTGTCAGGAATAATGGAACCTAAGACAGCATCTGAGTTGTGAAGGTTAGGGTCATTAAAAAAAGGCAGAAGAGAATTAGATTTAAAGGTTGATATACAAAAAATTGTAGATCAACATCGATCATGTGCCAAAACTGACAGAAAATATTAATTATTTTAGAAGGATCTGTGTGTTATAGTTAAGTTAGTATGGTTAAGGTCAGCATCTTTCTTCTCCACAGTGGCTATAAGGTTTGAACTTTTGCCTAAACAAATTTAATTACAAATATTTAAAATGTAATGAATAATATCCATGAACATGAACAAAGAGCTTATGTTTGTATGTTTAGAGAACGTTTAGAGAACAAAATAAAGGACACAGGAGGCTAAATGACCTAATCATTTTGACCTAATTGCCATGTAGCAGGTTAGATGAATCTGACACAGAATGGCCGTGAACATGACCAGGCTTAAACTAATTTGCAGTTAATTCAAATTAATCGATTTGTTTGTCAATAAGACCTCTTCTTAGATAACTGAATACTCTTCCAGCCCAGCTGTTAATCAGGTAAGATTTAGATTGGATTTAGAAAAGGTAGGTCTTGCCGATACAACTTGATAGAGTTCTTTAAACAAGAAACAACACTAGTGTCCTCAAATTATAGGCATTAAGCTTACAGGAAATTACAGTGTTTGGTTTGAGTGTTGGTTAATAAATAGAAAATAAGTAGTGATAAGGTGTGAATGCTGAAATTGTAGTAATATAATTAGTGAAGTACCATAGGAATCTGTGCTAGGGCCATTGTTCTTCCTAATTTATATCAGTGATCTAAATTCTTGTATAGTTATTTAACTAGTAAAGTTTTCAGATGATTGAGATTGTCTCCTACACCGACAAGCTGAAATAACTGAACCCTTTGATATCATTACAAGTGGACCTGATACAAGTATTTAAAATTCTCACAATTGTTGAAAAGTGTCCACTGACGTCTTCAGAATAAACTGTGTAACATACTGTATGTGTAACATAAACCCATGGACCCAAGTGGAAACTATGTGGAAGTGCATTTAAGACCATGAAAAGAAAATACTTCTTTACTCAAGCGATTGTCTGAGCGTGGAACAAGATATCTAGCCATGTTATATTGTATAAGCCACTACTCTGTCTTCTTTTAAGAAAAGTCTGGATGAAATCCCTGGCCAAACTACTGTACCAAACAGGTCAGATGGACCAAATAGCCTCTTCTTATGTGTAATCATTCTTATGTAAGATAGTCTAACATAGACTAGGCATCTATGCACACGCATAAAGCTGAATACTACTGGAGCAAACTTCATCTTAAATCAATGACTGCTGAACTGTTAAACAGAATGACATGCAGTACTTCAGTCTAGAGGAGGTATCATATCATCATAAATTATTGGATTGCCTTGTGGAATGGGAGACTACAGTCTTTACAGTTATCAAACCCTCATGTGTCTAAAACCACAGCAACAACAAAAATGCGCTGACACTTTGGTAAATTGGATACATACTGTATTTAATATATTTTTGCATTTTGTGAGCCAGTTTTCCACAGGTATTCTGTTTCCTTACGCACAGGGTGTTGTAATGATCCTGGCAAGATGTCTCCATTTGTGTATATACTATATTTGGATGATAAGGGTTGTTTTATCACTGGTACCATTTGTGTGATTGTTTCAGTCCAGCTGGGGAGAGCTGCAGCTTCCCAGCTGAGCTTGTTTTCACTTAACCTGCTGATTCAATCCTGGCATCCAGGTGACTTGGGAGTCATTTAAAAAAAATATATAAAAAACCAACGGCACACCCTGGAAGAAAAAAAAACACAAGATTTTACAACATAATCAGATAATCAGCCTTATAACCACCTGGTCATGAATCACTTCTTTGTATAAAAATCAAACTACGACCATAGTGAACCTTTACCTCATGTGTGACTAATTCTTCAAGCAGCTACCTTAATAAACAGTACGATGTCATTGTGACAGGTATGCCGTTCAGGCGCACTACCGTTAAACAGACCATGCTCTGCACACTGGGACCTCCCTTTGTGGCCTGGTAGGGCTGATAAGAGCAATAGTCTACTCTTTAAACAATATTAATAAATCACCAGATACAATAGAGCTCTCTTTGCTTATCTAAGGTTTCTGGGATCAGGCATTGTAGACGTGCTCAGTAGCAAGTGCACTGAAAACAACAGGAGAATTGACAGTTGTGTATTTTCAATGTGTTCTCTTGGTGTGCCACACTGGTGTCACATGTAGCGAATTGTTGTGGTGTTGTTCATAAAAGCAACTGTTGCGCTGCTGACTTTGAAGGTACATTTTCTCTCTGAAGGCCAAGTCTGTGTCGTATTTACAGTAAGTCTTTGTTTGTACAGTGCATTGTATTGGTCCTTATGTAATTGTTTTTCCTCTTTTCCTAACTTACTAATTTAAAACATCCAGGATGTAAGCAATAATATTATGGGGGCAAATCCAAATTTCCCAAAAGATATACATGTTTATATAGTAATACACGTATAGTTAAAGTGCAACAAGGTGACTTGAGGGAAAAGCTTTGACATTTGCATGCTTCCTTGGTACAGGGGAAAAGGAAAATGATATGGTTGTATATCTTTTAACCTGGAGGATGTTTTTAGCAGCTTTCACTGATTATTGGAAGCCCAAACATTTCCTCAATGCCTTCAGATCATTCAATACGGCATGTGTGGAAGGGGATACATTTGTGTACAAGTATTTCTTGGAGAATACTGCTTACTTCCCAATGATAAATCCCCAAGTAACTTACCCCATGATGTGATGATGACCTTTTTGAAGCTTTGATGTTACAGTATGTAGGAATTAGCTTTTGCGTGCATTGTATTGCTAACTTGTTTGTGCATTTTTTTAAAGTCATTTTGCCCTTGTAGCAGCAATTAGTGTCTCTGGTGGAGGACAAACACGTGTTCATGTAGGCCTGACTCCATTTTAGCCATGCTGCATTTCAAATTAACCCTCCTTCCCAGCGATGTCAAAATTGCACGTCCTGTACTACCTGACATAAATCTTTGTGTAAGGGATTAGAAGATAAAGGTTTTGTGGGTCAGTACTAACCAACACTGCATAAAGCAGTGTGTTCTCTTAACATTTAAAAGTGCAGTATTTAGCCAATTTGGCTTTATTGCTTTTGTCAGTAATGTCAGGCGGCTGTGAGTTTTGGAGGTTTCTTGGGAACACTGGCCTCTGTGAACATAAATAGCTAATATTAATATGAAAATATTAAATTGTGTCATTCTCTGAAAATGTAATAGCAGACAGATTGCCATTCTGAAGTGCACAGAGAGTGTTTCCAAGTTTTCTCCTGTATGCAATTCAAATGCTCTGACCTTTGTACTTACAGAGCACAGCGCGCTGCTCACTTTGTTCTTCCAACAGAAAACAAGTTATTGTTTCCAGGACAACTGCAATTTAATGCCCAAATTCATAACTCAAAAAAATTAAATCAAGCAAGGGTTGTCATGATCAAATACAGCTAGCTTGTTTTCCAAATAACTGTGAAAATTCAGTTATTTACAAGGCCCTCTAAATATACTAGCTTTTTCTTTTGTTGTAAGTGCAATATAATACTTTTTGTTCTAATTTGATCACATTAAAGTAAAAAACATACTTGTAATAGTAGGTGTGTAGGGAAGCATTCACTTTAAGAATATTTCAAGGTGTAAAAGCCAGTATTTTGTTACATTTCCCTTTGAACTGCTGTACATGAATTCTTAGAGTATTTTCTTCAGTTGGTAAAATACATATATACAGTACATGTGTACATAGGATATAAACCTGCAGATTGGCCATTTTTAATAAGAATTCCCCCCGTTTTCTCTTGATAGACTCCTTAGTTGTTGTGGGTCATTGTCATGCTGCATGGAGAAGCACCACCCAATAAGTATGGAAATGTTTTCTTCAGCATAAGCAAACAAAATGTTTCTGTAAACATTGAAATTCATTTTGGTGCTGCCATCATTAGTTACATCATCAAGAAGACAAGCCAGTTCCAGAGGAGGCCATGCATGTCGAGGCCATGACGTTACCTCCACTGTTTCAGAATTCAGAGATGAGCCAGTAGAGTTTTGGACCCAGTTTTATAGACAGATGAAGCCAAGATAAACCTTTACTAAAGTGATTAAAGTGTGGAGAAAGAAAGAATTTACAGATGCTCCAAACAACACCACCCCATCTGTCAAGCACGGGGGAGGTACAGTAATGTAGTGCATAGCCCAAAAAAAGTACGTTTTAGTCCTAATGTGATTACATTTATGCATAGCATTAGCCAAAAACAAAATGTATACTATACTGTTGTTATTAATCACATTACTCTGATCACAACTCATCATATTGATCACAAATACAAATCGCTTAACTGTATTCAGATAAAGCAAAAATATGACATTATTATGATCAAGGTGAAAAGGCTATATAAAATTTCAAAATACTAGGAATGGCTATTGCTCTAAAATGCAAGACCTGTAATCTTGCAGTCTTGCTCAATGCATTATTTTATACTGTCTGTTTATAGAGGTACAATGATTGTTTAAAGGATTGTGCAAATCAATTCCAAAATTATGTTGAAATAAAGTCACCCCCTCCTCCCATCCCTACTGGCTCTCCTTAATCTGCAAAAACAAGCAAATATTTCGGTTTTGTGCTGTGTGGAGCTCTGTTAATTTGAAGGGTGCTATTTGTTAAGGCTTAGTGGTTAGTAAGTGCTTCCTTTGTGTAGTTTATGCTTGGAGTCTGGGGTTAATATCTCCCAGGGAACATACAAAGGCAGCCTTCAGATCCCCTGGCCAGAGTGTGGATAGATGATGAATTGACTGGGACTTTAGGGCAAAGGTGCCAGGGGGGGCAAGGGACTGAAATGATTGTTACGTTACCGCAGGGCAGAGTGGCACTTTGAAATTAAACTGATTTGCAGGTCAAGATGACTGAGCTAAAATGTTGAAACCATGCAGTCTAATTTTGTTTTAAATTCACTGGACCACTACTACATGGCACATATACTGTAGTTGGTCTATTGTCCAGCAGTGTGAAATGAAAATAAAAGGCCATTTACTGTACAAGCTCAGGCCAAAATGTTAGGAACTCCTACTTAATATCATGTTGGGCCTGGATTAACTCCAGGCGAAGCTTGACCAAGGCCTGATGTGTAGTTGTATAAAATATCTATAGGTTTTGAAGTCTGCATCTACATCCTATCTGAATCTTCACCTGTACACTGCACCTGTACACTGTTCTCTGTGGGTGACGTGGAATGATCATGTACAATGTTTGCTGAGTGCGGAGTTGGTGTGAGTGGATTGTGATAGAAGGCAATCCAGGGAGCAGTGGTGCAACTTGATTATTGTGCCTCCCCCATTATAACATCACACACTAGCTGTGCCATAAGGGAATAAAGTAACTTGCTCACTCGCATTTGAAATTTATTCTCTGAGCCTTACACTCCATAATCTCATCAACAATCTCTATGTGTAGAGCTGTATGATATGATAGACTGCTTTAATTGTCAATCTGTTATATTTAAAGTAAACTGTCCTCTCTCAGTTAGATAAACCTCACCTGACTCCTGTTCACTGTTCATGCATTTGCTTTCGTTCACGGGTTTAGCTGGAATTCATCATCATTGCACTGTTGCACACTTTCCTCTCCTGTCTCCACAGGAGAGATTACACAAGCTCGGCACGGTATGTCCCTAGCAACCAGTGAGCGAGAGTTAAAATACTGCATGCTCAACTTTTTCATAGGTTGTGGCTCAGAAAGATTGTCTCTGTTTTAGACAGTTTGGCTACTTCCTCAAACTGATGTCTTTTAATTTTCTTTAGAGAGCACCACTTTAATGCTTTGGGGCATAGTAACAGTATTATGAATATAGATATTGTGGCAATGATCCTCAAATATTTACAGTATCATTTTTAATCTTGTATTTTTGTTCTTCCTGTATTTGTTTCCCATGAAGCTGCATTTTGTTATTTGACATATTTAAATGCCAGAGTCAAAACATTTCCCACAGAGCACTGCACAGTTGCTCATGTAAGTCTCCTCAATTAAATTGTATATCCATACATTCAGCCCAGATCTAACTACTGTACGGCCTTAATCAAATTCTATTTCGAGAATAAAAATGTTATCTTCAAGCAAAAGAAGAGACTGTTTATAAATTTGCATGACTGAGGCAGACTTTAATACAAATGAGTCATGATAAATATGTTTATATGTTTATGGTGCACTCTTTCTGCACTGCTCCAAGGGTTGCCAAAAGGCCTCTGCTTTCAGCTGCAGAGATGCTTGTGGTCTGTGAGGACTTATTGTCAGAATTAGTCATTGCTTTTTTGTGTAAAAAAAGGAAAAGACAGTGTTTTCTTTAAAGGCAAGTTTTATTAAAAAGGATGTAGGACGTCCATCCCAAAAAGTCTGTATTTTCAAACCAGAACAAAAATATCAATTTGTGAGACATTCAAAATTCTGTAGAATTTCTCCATAATTACAGGAATATAAAAAAATAAGACCCCCTCCCCTCTTAGAACCCCCTTTCTTTGTTGAATAATAGTTCAGTGCTATTGCCTTAAACTGTTATTCTTATATTACAGTGTAATATCTTCATAACCTTACTCTGTCTGAACTGATTCCAAGGAAATTAAGTTTCTATGTTAAGCAGAAATACTTATATTTTTTTATAATCCTTTTGTCTGTTGCAACCTGTTCTTGTGATTGAGTTAGAATCAGGCCAGAAATATCAAGGTTCAAATTCAGGGGCCATACTGTAGATTCAGTCAACAGAGGTTAAACTCCACTAACAGAGACATACTTAAGCAGAATGTTGTATATGTGAGTGCTAAAGCGCTGTACTTGAATGGAACTCCTCTTCTGGGTGCTAGAAATTGTTTCATTTACCAACTATTACGAAAGGGAATTGATGTTTGGTAAGGCTTATCCTTTGGATATTACTATTTTAATTAGTTTTATATTTTGAAATAGAAAGACAGTATCTCTTAAATGTATTTATGTTCTTATTCTTGACCAATGTTATGTGACCAAAAGCAGTTCTGGGTGATGTTACTGTAGGTTGCTCCTCTACACCAGGGCTGTTGTAAATATTTTCATAGCTCCCACGACTAGAAGGTGCCCACATCAATCTGGCTGCAATAATAAAACACTCCAGGTGTTGTTTTGAAAAGCCCCCATAGAGTCTGCTCATGGGTTCCCTTTGCAACCAGTCTAGCCATGGTCAGTCCTGTCTCAGTACCCTTGGCTACTGAATTAGCCATGGGGGTTGAATATTTCTCCTTTGCACTTTCTCTTTGGTTTGCAGGGAAAGTGATTGGCACTTCAAATGCTGGTACAAGCATTTACAGACGCACACACAGACACAAATATAAACAGCAGCTTCAAAGGGGTCTTTTATTCGATTTGTTGGAGGCCTTGTATACATTCTTTCTGCACCTCATTTAGAGGTTGCAAAATTAAAAAAAAGTATTTTCAGTCTCTTCTCAAGTAGTACCCAACTCTTTAAGCGCAGAGTAATAACAAGTCTAGAAGCATATTAGCTTCAGCTTCCCTGTTCTTTCTGTCCCCCTGTGTATAGAAGTGAGGGCTTAAAGCCATGTGTTGAGAATGTGCAGGATTCTATCCTTATACATCTTTGTACAGTACATACAGCATTTAAACCTCAGAGCCCGCCCCCTCCCCTGTCCCAGGCTTGCGTGTAGAAGTGTGATAAATTGAGCAGCAGTTGCGTGCTAATCTTCTTGGGCTGGACAGGTAGGGCAGGTATGGGGAAGTGCTCAAGGGGCCCCTGCGGTTTCCAAGCGCTCTGCTTCCCACCTGCAGGCCCATCAAACAGCCCGCCAGCCAGCTAAAGTGGGAAGCCGTGATGTAATCGGGTTGCCGAAAACAATCGTCTCTTTCATGACATGTGATAACAATCAAAACAGTGTGTAAGGGCCATCCACGCAAGTCTCTGGGAGGGAGGGGGAAGGCAGCGCACTGGCAGCAGACTGAGAGCTGGGCTCCGTGCTAGCTGCAGCCTGTGGGAAAGTGCCGTTCCTTGTGGACTGAGACACAACACGAAAAGTTCCCACACCAAAACTGTAACACTGTGCTGTTACCCAGTATGTCAGCTCTGGCCAGTTCCCCAAAGATGCTGAAAGTGGTTAGCCTGTTCTGACTCAGTGAGAAAATTTTGATTTTTTTTGTAGTGTTGTATTAAACAGTTTAGCAATTACACTTTCTAATTTTATTGATTTTTTAGGCCAAAATCTTTTTAGTAACTCAGATCTTTTAAGTACAAAACAGCTCTAATTGTGATGCCCACATCCTCATCTGAGCTGGTATTTGTAGCCAAAGGCAGAAAGCTTTTAACATTAGTCTTTTACAAACTTAGAAATCTTAATAAACTACAAAAAATAACTGTCATTTTAGTTGTTAATACAAAGGCACTTCTATTTACAGTACAGTGCAGTCTGCTTTAACTGACCGTTAACAAGTTCCTTCTTTCCTATGCTGGCTGTTTCTGTAAAAGACCTAGGCAGGGATTCTTGCAGTCTATCAGTGGGCTGCCTGTTTTTGACTGAATGTTGTGCTAATCACAGTAAGGATCACCGGGGGCCACGGCCATTTTCCATGGAAAAAAAAGTAATCCAAGCCAATTAACTGTTCTGCTGAATGAGATGTTATCACACTGGGGCTGTGCGTGGTTTCTGTTTCACTCACGCGGAACAATTGGATACAGAACAACTTCATTCAACAAGCAGCAGAGAAGGGCAGTAGGTGATTGTGTCACTGTGTCGGATGAATGTCTTTTGCCAAGCAAGGGGAATCACTCGCCACCAAATCGTCCCGTTCATCTTGTGTGAATGAGGTCTTAAATCTGCAGCATTTCCAGCCATCTCTGTTTGTTGTGCTGAATTCTGGCGTAAGAAAATTGATCCCTCTATTTTCTTCTGTGTCTTTCAGTTCTCTTGGTGGTTGACTTACTAAGAAACCTCTAAGCTCTGTGTTGCTGGGAGATTTCTTAGTAAACATGGGCTAAAATCCTCAACCAAAACATAACCAAAGTGATTGTTTTCCGTATATGACAAGCAGTAGTGTTTGAAACCAAACATGCGGTCTAAGTCCATCTGCTTTGAAAGTTAACAACTTATAACAGTACATTTTTGTTCAGTATGCCTCTCGCAGAGTGAGGTAGTGGAAAAAAAGGAATGTTAGCACCAGTATGGATACTGATTTCAATGGAGAAGTTAATGTATAATCAGTGAAATAATAGTATTCTGTAGAAAGAAATACTGTATGTTAATGGAAATTTTTTGAAAACTGCGTCAGTAGTTGTTTGTAACCAGGGTACAATAGTTCTTTCATTGCTAGAGTTATTCGCACACATTGCAAGAATGGAATACTGTCTCCTCAGGAATATCAAAATACCATTGCTTCGACTGGGATAAAATAAATAACAATCCCCCAATCACCACTAGAAACTTAATACTCTGATACCATATTGAAACAGCCTGAATATCCTGAATAAGCTATTGTTATTAATCACATCTTTTTTCTTCTGTTTTTCCCTTAACCTGGCTTCTACAAATATGTTGCCATTTTAGTGCAGTTGAATTGATACCCCAGTTCTGTATAGGTTTACAATGTGTTGTCATGAGAACATTGAGATGGATGTAACGCAAGGCAGGATGCACAGGGGCACCAGGCTGTAAAGACAGACCGACTGTACAGTAAAGTTCATGTACCCTAGTGTACCCACAATTCCCTTGCTCACATCCTGCTCCTGGGCAGGCTGTTGTTGTTGCAGGCAGCACAAGGTGAGGGGTCACACAGGAGGAGGTGGAGGGGGCAGCAAACTCATCCCTTCAGGCTCTTCTGTTTTCTCACAGTCTCCCATTCAGTGGGTCCTCTTCTCCCGGCCGGGAATTTGTTGTGGTCTGGGGACAGTAATGGCCTCTTTGTGTTGGAGCAGAGGAGCAGCAGGCTCTGGACAGTAGGCTCAGTGTTCTCAGTAATGGATGGTTTTTTCCTGCTTTGGGAAAATGTTTGAAAGCTTCCCTTGCGGTCTCTTTTTCTCTTTTTCTTTTTTTGAAGTTGCAGTTAAGAAAACTTGCCCCCACCCCCTCCCCTTTTTTTAAACCATCTGGCTCTTAAATGTAAAAATGGCTTTCTTTCATTTCACTGTGGGTTTCAGAATAAAATATTTTGTGAATAATGTTGCAAAGTCATGCTCTTTGCACGGCATCTGTCAGCATGATATGGAATAAAGCTCTCTGGGCATGTGTAGGAATGTTCAAGGGTATCAAGTTCTCATTGCCATTAAATTACATCCACTTGGTTAATTAGTCAAATATGTTATGAATTAACATTTTCCTTATAAAGATGCAAATTTATTAGATTTAATTTTTTTTTCAAATGACTGACTTTTGTGTTTCTTTATAATGACAACAGTGGTCTTAGCAGAACAAACAACATTAAATGTTTTGAGCACAGACAAAAAGCTGAATTTGTGTTGAAATAATTTGAAATGGCATGTAAACTTTGGTCCATGATTCCTTTCATTTTTGTTGTGGTTTTGTAAAGATAAAACCACTTGTATAGTGTATTTGTACACCATCTGTTCTCATCCAATGGGTAGCTACTGTAGTAAATAACATACAGTATGAATGGGTGTTATCATTTATAAATTGTAAGAAGACAATGGTTTCTGTATTATTATACATTATTTAACTGTTTGCTTCTTGATTATATTACATACAGTATACAGTAATCAAATAACTTTTTTAAAGTACAAACTGCATGATCAGTTGTGTGAATGAGGCATATTTTTCCACTTCCCAGTTTTCTCTTTGTTCCCAGACGGCATAAATTCCCTGCATTTTTCCTTCAACGAGTCAGGGCTCAGGCTCCTAACCCCAACCACTCCATGTGGTTTGAATTTGGTGGAATAAGACACAGCCGGAGCCCTGAGATCACTGGAGTTCGGTGGAGTAAGACCTCTGAGCCAGCACATGGTCAGTCAGGTTGGGAAACTTTCCAAATAAGCATTGCATCTCAGAAACTGGGATAGCGTAACTAGAACTCCCTTGGTCCGACATTATTCCACATGCTGCTTTTCTTCGGGATAGACATTCACCTTGGTGGCTTGCGAAAGGAATTGTGGATCATCACTGTCAGATTGTTTTTTGCTACATCTTTCTCACTTTTAAAGAAACTATGTACACAGAGCAGGAGAAACCTATAATAGGTCTGAAGGAGGATAATTTAAACATCGACCAAGAAGCAGTATTTTATATTCTTTGGGGTGTGGATGTTTTGAACACATTAATGGCTTATCTGGGAGATCCTGCTTTTGTAATCCATCTGTAACCCAGTTTGTAAAGAAAACTAAATTGAAGGTTTCCACACCTATGACATATAGAGCTCTTTCAGGATCTTTAAAAGGGACATAGTCATGTAAACAAACCAGGATGAAACTCTCTGTTGAGAAGTTTCACTTTAAAAGGTCACACCTACAGTGTGCAGTGCCTACTACCTCTCTCTCAGTCACATTGGTACTAATACCTTTAAAGAGAATACTTTTAATAATATTTCATATTAAAGTGTAAAATCTCTCTTGATGTCATTTTGTTGGAAGTAGGCCAGAAATACCAAGGTTCAGAATTAGAAACCATAGATGTACTTAAAGAAGATTAAATTCCATTAGCAGAGAGACTTTTTATGACTTTTTCACAGGTATTTGGAGAGGGCGGTGTTACTGCATCGTTAATACTATATGTATTTTTAACTTGACACTATCATTATGTTTTGCCTTTGTGCTGTTTCTGTGTTGGTACACAGAAATCACACAGATTTAGTGTATTATTGTGTTATGTTGGTAATGTGAACTCCCATGAAGAAATGGAAAAACAAGATGCTGAAAAGCCAAAATGAACAAATGAACACTGAAAGATTCAGGAACTCTTCCCCAGTTGTTGGAAATAAACCATGGTAACATCACAATATGGATGGTAAATGACTTTGGTGTGAAGTAACTCTCTATTACTGGAACCACAAAGAATTTTCAATTAAAAAATCAGTTTCAATTACTATTTCCAGTCTCTGGGTGTGCAGAAAACATGGTCTAAGCTAACCCACCCATACAAATAGAACCACAGAAGTATGTTTTCCTTGTCGCTTCTTCCAAAAGGAAAAAAAAAAACTTCTGATATTTCAGCTGATGTTCTGATGTTTCAGCTTCTACTGGTTATTGTAAGAGGAGAGTAGGAGAACTGTCAGCTTATAAATGCTAACCCAAATAGAGTATAACCGAAATAGAATACTCAAGACCCATCAAAAGTTATTTTTCATGCAGATGTATTCTGTGCTGGGAAAAGGTTGACCTTTGACCTGTGCTTAGAGCACAGGTTCAGCTCCATGGTCCAAACATCACGGGCTCATGTTTGGGTGATATCAGTAGCCAGTTATGATCAAACATTATCCAAGGTGTGGCACAGCCTGGATGGGGAGATATTAGTCAATAAGTATCCTCTCAGCTTTTGGCACAAGAGCAACTCCATTGACACACCACCACATACAGGCTTGCAGTGATATTGGGGAGAATTGCGCCAGCCTTCCATTTGGTAAAACCCTCCTGCCCAGCATGGTGGAGCTTTCAGCATGCCAAAAAATGAATGGTTCAGAATTGCGATCATGCTGGAAGAACATGTCTGTAAATCCTCATTGTCCCCAAGCAGTTCTTTGCTGGAAAGCTAAATCTTGGACAAAATTCAAATTCCTTGGGTCATGTCACTAGCTGACTGTGCCCAGGTTTCTCCAAGCAGTTGCACACTATTGGCTGTGTGCCCCAAAGGGTAGGGTGGGAATGGTCAGCAACCACAGTCATTCCTGAGGCCTCCCAGGTGCTTGCAGATTTGCGGCAATGTTGCTGAGGGACATGCATCTCCTCCATTCCACTCCTCCATTTCCAAGACATGAAAAGCACAAAATTGGCCAGTCCAAAATTGTGTGAACACAACAACAAAAAACAAACAATTGGCAATTCTGAATTGTCAAAAAAAATTGCACCTTAAACCAGTTATTATTCCGATTATTCGGGCTTTATTACCATGACATCTTATCAGCATCACGCATCTGGGTTTGATTAAACCTGCAAGCTTACGGGGGAAGTAGATAATCATGATTATTCATCAAAATTGCTGGTTTAAGGAGACTTGAGTTTTGTATTTTATGCATATGTTTGGGAAGAGATAATGTCTAGACATCAGTCAGCAAGTCTCCAGCAATTAAATATCTTGACATTCCTTGGCTGGTAGTTTTGTAACCAGGGGTAACAAGCAATCTACAGGTGGAACTAAACAAAAGCTGCAAGACTGACTTTTAAAATTGATTGTTAATCTTTTATTCACAAATGATTACATTTTCAAAAGAAAAAATTGCTTCTGTTGACGAATGGATAACATGTTTACAATATTTTAGTCATTGTTCAAGTACTGTTTTCCTTTAATGACATTAATTATGAGACTATTAGGAGATTTTAGCAATATTAGATTGTTACGTGATTAGATCCATATCTGTTGACTACAGTATTAAGCATAAAGTCTCTGCATCACAAACACCTTATCGGTTGATTCAATTCACTATTTCTCATAATTTTATTATTCATTGTATTACATAAATAGTCCTCTATACACTCATTACTAAATAGGTTCTCTTTTGTTGCATTCAGTTTACAGTGTAATTCACTTTATTTGCAATAAAATACATGTGAAAATCTATTACAGTTGGAAAGGAAACCTCTTGAATGCCTGGAGATCTATGGAAATTACAGGTGTAAAAAAAAACACCAGCTTTACATACAGACATTTGTACTTTGTATTTACATTGCTTTCTGTTTTCCTCATTTTATCGCATGTTAAGTATTTTCTTGCCCTTGAATATGTTTATCATGATGACCAGGAACTGGTTAAGTGATACAGTATAGATAAAAACAGAGCTTCTTTACTGTGGCTTACATCATTAGTTTGTCCCGATAGCAACTTCTGATATTTCTATCAATTATATACAGATTAAGTAAGCCTCACAGCTGAAGCAAGGGTATTTAAAATGGCTTTTGTTGTTATACCAGTTCTTTGTAGTTCAGATACTGTATTTTACAGTACTGTAATTGTTGTTTTCACCCATTTGCAGGAAATGTAAAGTTTTAATTGTTTTAGGAAGGAAACAACAAAGTATCCGTGGTGCAAAGTTACATGCATGTGACTCTTATATTTGATAAACTTTGTTTTTATTGTTTTTGAAAGTCACACTTTGTATTAATCATTCTTTCATGGGATTGCTCTGTTCTTAAGAGATTTGGTTGGCGAGACTCCATCAGCTTTACTTTGGTAAACAGACCATAAAAATCCAAGGCTCAGTGAAGTTTAGATATCCCTGGAAAGTAATAAGACATACACCTTGGCCAAATTGAAGACATTCGTGCAGTTGTTTTCTAAACTCATACATCATACACAGCAAGTGCCAGAACAGCAAGTTCACAATAAATAGAAACAGGGTCTCTTAAAAATAAAGAAACAATCAACATTTCACCTGGAGAAGGTGTATCAGATACACAATGAAGTAGAAGACTGGTTTGCATGAAGGTACCAGACCTTTCTCAAAGATCTAGATCTAGTGAACTTTCCTGCCAACCAAAGTGCAATCTGGGGATTTTGGGAGCAGTTCTGGTGGAATTGAATAGACAGACTGGTCAGTAGGGCACAGTAAACTACACCACCAGATGACTCAAAAACGGCCACTATAGATGCTTAACTACACTAAGTGTAAAGTGTAATACGTTTAGTAATTAGAGTTTTGTCATGTTGTATACCATGCTATCACATCCTATGTTCCATTTCATTGCCAGTAGTTGATCATACTTCAGTTCCACTGACACACTTAGGATGTTTCAAATAACCTGCCCTTGGTGCTTAGGTATGATTCCTTACAATTGGTATTTTAAGACGTGCACACATACTCATACACAAACATGCAAACTGCACTGACATACATGTTGACTCACTCACTACGTACACCACTTTCATTCCCTCTCACATACTGGCTGCTGCTGCTGCAAGCCCTTCCGTGACTGGCTGCCATTAATCTTCCTACTCCAGGGGCAGGATCTTGACTGGGTGCCAGAAACAGTCGAGGAAAGGCCAAAAAAACCTTCCAAAAACAGAGCAGCTTTTCTTGTTCCTAAACCGTTCCCGGCTCATGCCTTTCTGGCCCCCAGGGCTTAGCTGCAGAACAAAAGATTTTCTTTGGATGCAGCAGAGTGCAGTCAAACAAACAAAATCGTTAACATCACTTACAACCATGTTGTTTAATCGCCACAATGGCTTGTTATTGCTTGTAAGGTGTCTTTTTGTGCCGTTCCTTCTTTTTTTTGAGAATATTCATAGTATGGTTTTTTCTTTAAACAAACGTGAAGCTTGTGAAGAAGTGCCCAGATGCCACCTATAGGTTTGAAAGATTGGTAGTTGACAGTGACCTCACAGCTGGCATCAAGGAGAGAACATCATTGAATCAGTTTATTAGATGTTGTGTGACAGTTGTGGAAGGAAATACCAAACTTGCCCTACAGAATTCCCTACAGAATTTTATTAGTGATGAAAACGGCTGTAAAGGTCTCACATTCATTTGTCAGAAATTGGATTCAGATCCGAAATGTGACATCTCCCAAACAGGGATTACAGTGGGACTTCAGGTTTTTTTTATGGAGTTTATTTTTGAGCAGTATAGTTCTTAACAGCTGATCTCCTGGAGATTTGATATTATAATACAAGTTTAGTATTTACAGTCTATGTGGACATACATTGGCAGTTACTGCATTAAAAGGGTTTTTTGGGGATGTCCCTGCCAACTTTGTGGTCCAGCTTGATATATCTTTTGCCCATTCTTTCTCGGCAGATTTGCTCAAGCTCTTTCAAACTGCTTGGGGATCACTTATAAACAGCAGTTTTCAAGTCTTTCCATAGGTTCTTAATAGGATTCAAGTTTGACTGGGCCATTCAAGGGCATTCACTTTCTTCTTCTTAAGCCACTACAATGTGGCTTCAGCCTTGTGCCCTTGTCTTATGGATCTTATGCCCCCATTTTAAGGCTTTAAAAGACTCCAAAAGGTTTATCAGAAGCATTTGTCTGTACTCTAGTATATCTGTTTTTCCTTCAGTCCTAACTGGCTTTCCAGTCCCTGCTGAGAGGAAGCATCCTCATAGCATGATACTTGACTGTAGAGATAGTGTTGACTGGGAGATGTGCTGTGCTGGGTCTGTGCCCAATGTTAACGCTTGTCATTTAGACCAAAAAGTTCAAGTTTGGAACTTTTCCACATTTTTGCAGGATCATTCAGATGCTTTGTTGCAGTAAGGTGGGTTTTACTGTGTCTTTATGGTTGAGTCTTTGCTTCAAATTCACTACCAACAAAGAAACTGATGTTTTTATTATGAATCATGAGAACTACTATTATTGCGTACAGAGGCTACACAAGTAATTTTGTGCATCTAAATTAATTTAGGCTTGCCAATGCAAAGGATTTTGTTTTCTTTCATGTTATCTATTTCTGTTTTTCTTGCTTTGAAAGTGTCGAGAGTGTGCACATAGACATAAATTGTTACTCAAAAGTGTCATGACTGCAAACTTTAATAAAATGTAAAAACCGTGCAAGGGTCTGAATACTTTAAGTAAAGTGAAGCTTTAAAGTGAGTATACCTCCCATTTAATGTCATGTATTCTTAATTATTTTTAAGTTATCCTTAAGCATTGTTTCTGTGCAGCTTTCTACAGGCAGTCCCATGCAACAGAACTGCAAAACCTATTGCCAAACAAATACCTTTACAAACAAAAGATGCTGAATGCCTCAGGGCAAAATAACTTAAGGTTTTCCTAGAATGTGTCATTCAATTGTCACTCCTTTCCATGTGGAGTGTTTGTATAATATATGGGCGTAGTTTTTTTAAACATATTGCCCTGCTGATTCTCTTGTATGGTTCTTTTCATTTTTTTAATGTAGACAGTTCAACAGGAATTTTTAATTTAAGTAAGCAGAGGTTGGTTAGACCTGTTTAAATGTTAACACAGTTATTTGCATTTAGAAATACCACTGATATTTTTCTGTCAACATACAGTAGGAGACAGAAGGAAGGACCCGTCTTGATGTTCCAAATGTAATTTTCCAAAAAATACATTTGTTTTGAATGTTAATTTATTTTATTTTATGTTTATTTATTTTATGAATAAAATGAACCAGCTCCAGCAGTTACAGATTGTAGCTCTCCGATTAGATACTTAGCTTGAAGTAAAAAAATTATAAACATCCAGAGGTAATGAAACTGAGCAAACAATTCAATGAGATTCTCTTTGATGTGTCTTACTCAAATCAAATGTAATTTTTTGTACACTGGATAAACAGATGGTGAATATACAGTAGCATTAAATAAAATCTCCCATTTTTCATATGTTTAATTGGGCACGGTTACATTTAAAAAAATCAGAAAAAAGTTATCAACTGTTCTAACCCATTACAGATTGGAATTGCCAACTGTTAATCAACTCAATTCACACCCCTGTGTACACACTCCTCCAGCATGCCCACTGTTTGAGCAGGAGTTGCCACCAGGCCCTGCAGGACAGCCACAGTAGCAGCAATCAAAGGAGTGAATGCCTGTCCCTGAACTCACACACAACCTTCTTGTCACAGTAGATCCTCTGACTGACTAACACCCACACAAGCCCAACAATACTCAGCTGCAAAAACTGCACTGTTGAAAGCTGTCATTTGGGGGATATAGAATTGGGTTTTATATACAGATGTTTTGAAGTTGATAGAAATGTTAAGTAATCCAGCTGCCTTGGGACAATTTAGAAAGTAATTACAATGGGTATCTAACACAGTCCAGACAAAGCAAGACATACTGTACAAGTCTTGAAACATTGGAATAAGATTAAATACAGGAAAGTATTTTGAAGAGTTTGCAGTGGTATGACTTTGTGGGTTGTCATAACCTTCACCTTTACTAATTTATTTGTTTGTGATTGCTTCTCCTGTGTGTTATACACAGAAATGGGATTATAAGGATACAATTCCTGTGAATAATAACTGTACACACCAGAGGGTGTTAAACTGGCTTACTGTGACCACCGTCTGTATCTTTGATGACTTGGAATGTAGATGCTTACAACTATTAAGTGTCCACTGTCAACATCCAACATGATGGAATAGGCCAAATAATTTTCTAAGCACCTTTGATTTATCAGGTTTTTCCAATGATCTGACAAGAAAGCTGTAATGTAATCTTTAAAATTGATGAAGACTAAAGTGAAGTACAGTTTTGCTTAGAAGATGAGGAATTAGTAGTATATGTCTATTTTGGGTACTTTTCTGCTAATGAGATTCTGCCAAGACATCAACAAGTGTAAAGAAATTGAAATCAAATTTATTAAGATTCACTCTACAATGCCACTCCATATTGAACAGGTGCCAAGAATGAACCAAGCTTCGTCTACTTGCATTCAGTAGTTCAGTAGTGTCATCTCGGATGTGGTAACATTTATCTTCTCTCAGCCCTTACCTCAAATTACAAGACTACAGCACTGAGTAGAAATAAATAGCAGTAATTCCGGAGAGTAAGTGAGGGACTGGGCAAGCACGACACTTTGAATTGAACATCCATCCATTTTTTAACTGCTTCATCTGACTCAGGGTCACAAGGGCACTGTAGCTTATCTCAGCAAGCAGCAGGCACAAGGTGGACTACACCCTGAATAGGACGCCAGTCCATCACAGGGCACATACAGACAAAGACATGCACACACTCGCATCAAGGCTAATTTTCTCCGAAGCCAATTAACCTACCAGTATTTCTTTGGACTGGGGGAGAAAACCGGAGCACCTGGAGTTAACCCGCACAAACACAGGGAGATAAGACCAACTCCATGAGGATAACACCCCAGGTCCGGAATTGAACCCAGGGCCCCAGCACTGCAGTGCAGCAATACTAACTGCTGCACCACCATGCTATGCTGAATTGAACATGTAAAACTTAAAAGTGAAAAATGTCCACATTGTCAGAGCCAAGAGTGAGATGTGAATTCTATTAATATGTTTTCAAAGGCAAAGAAAAGCTCGCTGCCTTTGATCCAGTGACATGGCAAAGTGCAGATGCTTCTTCTGACAATCAGCCCCCTTTAAGCAGGGTGGTTCTGTCAGGCTGCTGCAATCTGTTAATCAAAGCTAAGTCTTGTGGGCTTTTTGATGTGCATACCTGACATAACCAAATTTTGCCCATGAGGCAAGCTCATTTGGCACTCTGTAATATCCTCCTTCACTTTCCAGATTAACTGCTGTGGTTGAAGTTGTCACGATACAGAGTGGAATAATTGCACCCACAGCAGGGATGGCGAGACAGCAAGTTAGCAAAACCACAACTGCTGTTCTAATTCCCAGTATAATTGGTCTGTGTCCCTACACAGGGAGCAGGGTGCACACAAAATCACATGACAAGGGGAGACGAGCAGCTCAGATGACGTGTATTTTCATTGTGTTGGAAGCCATTTGTTTTCTAAATAGTCATGCATGTGGTTTTGAGGAAGAATGCCATTGTGTTAATATTTCGTGGTATTCTACAGCATAAAAAAATCTCACTGTTTGAAGGAACTGCCTGTGTCTGATGTTGTCCATGTGAAACTACCCTAACTGACACGCACTATCATTAGTCTGCACAGGGCTTGGCAGAGACATTACATGCTCTTGGATTCCTCCTGTTTAAACATATTTATTTGCTGAGTATGCACACCAAGATGTGGACCGTTCCAGGGAAGAAGTATTGACTGCACTCCTTTGGTTTGGCATGGGGTGATCAACACACCCTCTGGTTGGGCTCAGAAAATGCATGTGAAATCTGTTGCTTGACATTGAGTGTAAAAAGACCTGTCTGTAAATGTTCAGCACTGTCTCATGGCATTAGCTAGCGCTGTAGGTGAATTTACATAACAAAGCATTTACTAAAGTGAGACCAATTCTGCAGTACAATGATGAGAGTCCTCAGAGTTGCATTTATCAGTGCTTTAGCCTTACATTTGTTTCTCAGCATTCGTTCATAGTCTTAAACCTGGCCTGCTTGGAGTATTTAATGTTTTTAGAGTGATATCCTTTGTGGAAAATGGTTTTCTTTTAATATGTAGTCACCAGTTGTTATTAAGGTTGCATCAACTGCATATACAGTACGCAGAAGTGACTGACACACAGAGAAAAGCTCCTTTGAAATAAGGAGTGTCTCAAGGTCTGCCCATCTGCAGGCTATTCATCATTTGACATGCTGGCAAGAGAGGTAGCTCTGACTGGAGGAGTGACAGGCCTTTCACTGACATCACTACAGCCTGCAGGTGCTTGGCATGTCACTGGAGTTGCTCTTGGCGACTGCTAACTGTATACATTACTGTATAATGTTAAAATGCCTTTATTATGCTTTGTAACACTGGACCAATAACAAACTGTCGTGTATTGTAGTAAACAATCTTTATAAATATTTGTTATGGCTGTGTCCTCAGGGTCCAATAAAGTAAAGCATAGTAAAGACATGTGGAAACCATGATATAAGTGTATAAAATACCACAAGAAATTAACCAAGGTAAAATAGTAAATAAGCAGTCTGTTTTCTTGTAATTATGATTTTTTCCCCCGTTAATTTCCCCAGTTTATAATGTATTTAAGATAGTTCAGGTGGGTAGCTGCGTCAGCATGCGTAGGCTGCAAAGGAATAAGTAATAGGTTTATTCCATGCTGAAAAAAGAAGAAAGAACGTTTTGGCCGAAACGTTGTGTTTTCTTTCTTCTCTTTTCAGCATGGAATAAATGTATTTAAGATTCACATTTATCTCCAAACACTTAATTTGAGAGAAGTATTCAAGTGAAAAACTGATCTTTGAGAGGGGATTAAGACAAGTAGGATTAGGAGTTTACATATATGTCGTTTTTTTTTTTTGCTTGTTTCAGAAATCTGGCTATTGGTATCGGAATTCAGAACTTCCCAGAGGGCCTTGCTGTCAGTCTTCCTCTGCGGGGAGCAGGACAGCCCATGTGGAGAGCTTTTTGGTAAATATATACCACTGTGTAAGCCAAACTGTCTGTCACATACATTGCTGTCATCAGTATGATTTTTAATTATAGACAGTTTTTTGAGTAAAAGAGTCCTCAAAAATTATACCCATATTTCTTCCAAAAATGTGATCCAACGTTAATTTTTGTATTCTTCCACTCAATTGCCCCAAAACTGGATTGCTTGTTCAGCCTGAAAAAGGTTACTTTTGTGTTTAGCATTAACTTGAATAGTTCCAACAAATCAGTGCTTGAGAGGCTGCAAAACTGACATGACATCCAACTTTGTGAGGGATTTTTTTATAAGATAAACTGTCTTTGCTTCACATTACCAATACCCTATTTTGTTGTCAAATCTTTTCTGGCTCATGAGCTGTTTTTCCAAAGTTTTTCACTTTTCAGTTCCCGGGTATTAATTGAGAGTAATAGGAAGCAGTGGATGGTTTAACCTAAACGTGCAGTATCAAGTTGTTGTTTCGTTCCATCTGAACAGCCTTCAGTTTTCACACTACTCTGCCTTTGATGAACAGAGAATAGTACAGTATTTATATTGAATAAAAAAGTAAGAGGCCAGACTTTTGCTAGGTACAACATTAGGACCCCCCAGTCCAATGATTACTCTCGAACACCGGCAAGCAGGCTAATGTATGGTTAGTGTGAGGAGGAGCATGAGTTATACTTCCCACAACATTCGTAGCCAGAACAGTCCCCGGATCTCATCCCACATGAAAACTGATGGACCTAGTGCAATATGCGCACACACCAGTTCCCTTACACAACCTGCCACTGATGGTGATCCTTCTGAGCAAACAGGACTTGGGGGGGCAATTATTTCAGATTCTTGCAGAATATATGAACCAACACATTATCTTGAAAGCCTTCTAAGATTTATTTTTGCATTGATTGTATTCATGCACCATATTTTACAATTTGGCAGTCCATACCTGCTAAAATACAGGGACGGAAATATTCTCGCAGGTGTCACCCAGCCATTGCAGCAGAGACACATTGCGTGAGCCTCACCAGCTTCCACACCAAGGACAGGCTGTAAGAGTTGCTCTCTGCAATGCCTGAGATCCTCATAAGTACTGCATGTGTTGGCAGTGGACTTTTGACTTTGTGTCAGTTGTACGTCCGGGACAAGGAGAGGATGAAGGAAAACAGGGAAGGCAAAAGAAATCAAACAGCAACCTCTAATTAAAGTTAGTCACCTCCGACCAATAACTGCACACAGATCTGTATCACAGTTAGGGTGGGGAGTGTTTTATTGCCCGTGCTAGTGCCTCATAAACATAAGAATTCAAAAAAAGAGAAAGAAAAGCCTGAAGACTTCCTTTTTGTTAGCAAGTGTTATCATCTGTGCACTGAGCTGTGTGGAAGGGATGCTTCTTTCATGTTATCTTATCTCTGCTATTGTCAGCTTTCTTCTCTCCCTTCTGTCCCTGTCTACTCAATCTTTTTCAAAAGACCCAGTGATATTTCCACATCTTTGCACCCGCAGCTTTTCTAAAGGGGATACCAGCATGTCTGGCCTCTTAGTGCTCATGACAGTTTATTGTAGCATTACTTAGCACTATCTTTGGTGTCTAAAACATACTGGAAACACTTATCAGACCACCATGAAGTCACTAAACCAGTTTTAGGGGAGTAATTTTATTGTGAGTAAGTGAGGCTACTTTTCTTTTTCTTCTTAAACCTTTTGGCCAATCGCTGTTTGTTAAATACATCAGAAAAGCTGTTTGAATAGTTTTTATGTCAACTGCAGAGCACTGCACTTCAGCCAAATAGCATTTATTTATTATGCTCAAAGGCACTTCTGCAGATTCTCCCCATGTAGTTGGTGATTCCAAACTTTGTGTTCATGAATTCCCATTTGAATTCAATAAATGATGTTCCCCTACAAATAAAAGAGAAAAAAAAATCCCTTGTAATTTTAGTGCCTTGCCCCTGCCCATCAATCCTCAGTGTGTATGTCAATCCTCGTCATGCTAAATGGTTTGCTCCTGTAGGTACGGCCAACTGAGTGGGATGGTAGAGCCCATCGCTGGAGTGCTGGGGGCTTGTGCAGTGGTGCTGGCTGAGCCGCTGTTGCCCTATGCTCTTGCGTTTGCTGCAGGAGCCATGGTCTATGTGGTGATGGATGACATCATTCCGGAGGCGCAAGTCAAGTGAGTGCTAGGACTCCCAGCACAGCAGGCTGAGCCTGGAATGAATGTGACTAATGTGCTCCCATGATGTGGCAACCCAGCAGTAAACACAAACACAAACACAAATTAACTTGCAGCATCACTAGGATTGCTGTGTCCTCCTAAATGTATGTAAATATCATGACACTGTCGTAAATTTACAGTGCTTGAATAGAAATAAAACTGAACTGCATTTCACTGCAATAAAACTGAATCCTGCCTGTGCCTTTTCAGAAGATCTGAGAACATGTAGCAGGAAACAGTTATTTAAAAGTGCTTAAAACACTACGTATTGTTTTGTAATACAGCTCAACCAAAAATTTAGGTTTTTCTTAAACATTGCATATTTAAAATGGAAATAGGCAAGTATACAAATACAACTGAAAAGATTCATACGTGCACTATTCACAAGTTGCAGTGGGCCTGGGCCATATTTGGCAGACACTGAGCACAAGGCAGGTACGCACCTATCACATTGTACACACACAACAGTGACAATTTACAGAGACAACTCAAAGAAGCTTATGAAAATTTTAGGCAGATTTCTTAGCGTCTCTCTGTTCTCTTTGTTTTTTCTGTGTTGTCTTTTATGATGGTAAAATGTCTTGGTCAGAGCCATACTTGCCAAGTGCCAACAAAACCATGAACTGACAGGTCTCTACATCAAAAATATTAAATTAAATAAATAAACAGGTATAAGGAATGGCTTGCTGCCAGGTTACACCATTGTGTTCCAAACTCATGTACATCTAGTTCTGTGTACAGTATTATAAAAGTTCTTTCAAAGCTCTATTATTTTTATAACTTTTTTTCTAGCTTAAAAGCACTTACAAAATGTCACTAATTCTCTGTAATCTTTGATCTGCAAACCTGCTGCATATAAAGGCACTTTGTCTTTTCGTACTTTAACTTTGATTTTTGTGTTGAAGAGAAAATAGCACCAGATCCAAACGTAGCTCTTTAGGAATGCTTTTTTTTATAATAAGGGAACATGTTGATTCTTTTAAGCTCCCAAAATGCCATTTTTCCTCAGTAAGCCCTTTGTATGTGCTGGTGTGACCTTCAGAAATGAGTCCTAGAGAGTTCATGTGAACGTGGCAAGTGTAGTGTTGGCTTCTGTGCCTTCAGTGACAGTGTGGGTGTGTCTTGCAGTGGAAATGGGAAGCTGGCCTCCTGGACCTCCATCTTTGGCTTCGTTGTGATGATGTCACTCGATGTCGGGTTGAGCTGACGTGTTTTCACACTGCTGCCAGATCATGGAATGTTGCATCCGTCCTTAATAAAAGGGACAAATTGTCATATTTTTAATTAAGTCTTTCATGTCATGTTTACTGAGGAAATTGGAAATTAAGAAGCTGAAATGTATTTTATTTATTTTTATGTAACAATGTAAAAGAGTAGGCAATGCAATTAGTTAGAAATCCAAAATTGCAAAGAATTTTTTTCTTCCACATGTAAAGACATCTGCAGCCAAATTTGGTTTCATACGGAGTATTTCTTCCAATAAATATACAGGATGCCCTTATGCTATTTGCAATTTTAAAGCCATCGTTTTTCTAAAACAGTTGCACCGACCGCCGATTCGATTCCAGGATTGTCCAGAAATGGTTTGTTGTTAATATTTGTCATCGTTGCCCCCGGCATGATTCTGGATTCTGGTGGTCTCAAACTTCATTTTCTTATCTGTAAGTTTTTCTTATGAACCATTGCAAATCATTGCAGTTGACTGCTCTGCTGATTTCTGGCATAATTCTGTATTTTCTAGCAATGCCAATGCTTTTCACAACAGTGAATGGATACAAAGAAGGTACATTTGTGGGCCTCAGCAAGACTTTTGAAGACACTGATTTGTGCTGGTTTGAATCTTTCAGCCATTACAACCTACTTTGATCCATATTTTGTATGGATCTGGAATAACAGTCCCAGAGGGTCACCGCAGGGTTCTCTGGTCTTTATTCTTCTCCTGGCCTTGAATTATGTAATCAATCTAATTATTTGGGCAAGAAGTGAAATCACCTGTTTTTGTTAGTCTTAATCAGTTGGTCATGGGAAATTATCTTATAAATTCTGGAAAGCTGACTGTTGGCAGCTGGAGTAGCTCATCCTTTGTGTAAAAGGAAAAGTGTGATACCATCCTGAGTTTCTAACACAACTCAGCCTCAGTGATAATTCTTTGGAAGAGACTTCTCAAACTGTCTTACCACAAGCATCCTTTTTTTCTAAACTGTATTTTATGAAACATAAGACTGTTCTGTACACTAAGGTAACTTACTAGCTGCTATCCAATTTCACTGGACAGCTGTGCTTAATCTTTTTATGGACTGGATTGTTTGATAATTTGGAGATCGAAGTGTACAGTGGACCTGCCTGAGACCTCTCTGTTCAATGTCTGCAACATGAATTGGACTCAAACTCTAGCCTTTCAAGTCTGAAAGATGTCATATGAGCCAGTTGACCTGCAGCTCTCTTAATCTTACATAATACGTACACCAACACGCCAAGAAAAAATCTCTTTCTGTTTCTTAAAACTTTCATTAGCAGGTAGGAAGGTACAGTAAGTAGCAGTTTTTTTAAGCATAGCATGACTTTTTACAAACTGAGCTTTACACAGAGTAGCAGCACCTACATCAAGCACAGATTACTTTAAATTGGAGAGTTGAGAGATAACATCGTCTCAGACACAAACCCCTGCTTCCTCGCTGCATGCCACGATAATTATTTTCTGCTTATAAAGGATTTAAAGGCTTGTTGTGATTTTTTTCTTTCTCTTTTTCTTTGTGCCCTGGAGGGTGTGTGAGCTGACAGAAAGTGTTGGCGAGCTGCCAGACCATGTAGTTACACACCAAACAATGTCTGTCACCGGAGGTGTGGTACCTAATGCAAAGCAATATAAACAGAATAATTCCCTTTGCTAAATGTGTGCACTGTTCGAGTTAGCATTGCTTTCAGCAAACTGTTAGTGTCCTGAGACCGAGGTATTATGAAGTCTTGCTGGACTAACTTTGTTGAGCAGTGTTACAGTTATATATATTACATAGAATATTATTATTTTGTTGTAATTGACTGTTACTTTAAAATTGAGGTATGAAATTGTTGTGTAAAATTGCTGAAACGTTTTAAGACTGTTTTTTCAGGGTTCATTTTCAATTTTCTTTGTTGCACCTTGTGCAAAATGCATAAGAGGTGCAGGACACAACAATCTCATCCCAAGGATGTATAGATATGCACCTGTGCTGTTTTGTTGTCCATGTTGTGGCTTATAGGCCAGGTGTTAATTTATGCTACATTGTAGAAATGACACAGAACAAGCCATGGGGATAACTGAAAAAGATTCAAGCAAACAATACAGGTGCATAATGCTCATTAGTCTTTCTGACTAAACCCTCTTCATCTTGCTGATGTCATCAATATCAAGTAAATTGCTTTGATGAACTGCTTAGGCTTAACCTGCCCATAGAGGCAGATATTGGACCAAAGTTTTGATTGTGTTGCTTCCTGTTTTAATTCTCATGTCACCCTGGAAGTGCCCTGGTGGATACTGTGGCTTGCTCTGTACTGTATATTTTTGAGAAAAGAATGTGGAGAATTAAGATGGTGTTGGAATTAATTATTTGGGTTTTTTTTAATTAATTTAATTATCTTCCATAGGTTTGTGAAGTGTTCACTTTTTAATTGCTGGTGAAATAATAATTTATTGGCCATATTTCTGAAGAATAAAAATATTCTAATAACCTGTGTGTAGCTGTTTTGTTACTTCATGTAAATTTCCTAATGTATCTGAATTCATTCTGTCATGCTTAGGAGGAGCAGGCAGTGCATTGAGGTGCCAGTAAATCTTGTCCAGAAAGCTGAGATTTGACCAATGTTACACACTGTTTAATTCCCTTGAGCGTTTATAGGGAGTTACAGCATTGAAACATGGCCCATAACATCGAAATGACTCATGCTCACAAAGGACGCCAAATGTGACTCCTGGGTGCATTCCTGTAACGCTAGCCCAGAGAAACTCCTCGACAAAAGCCTCACTTCACAGGCTGAGGAAACAGAGGGTCTTTCAGAGTTCAGCTCTGAGAGGGCAGAACTGACAAACCGTACAGTAGGGCCTACAAATGGTCTATAAAAAAAACAGTCTATGAACTGGCTGCTTTCTCAAAGTGCCTTATACAAAACCATATATGTAAATAAGTATTAAAAGTATTTTTCCTTCTCCACATCTGGGTCGGTTTCAAAATATAACACGGATAATATTGTCTCTCTTGTGAAAAGCCAAGAAAAGCCTTAGTTGGATACACTTGAGAAAAAGTAAAAACATAGGGTGGCCACCGCACAGCAATTGCATAATGTTTTTACCATGTCAATACTTACAGCATGTTACTGTCACGGGTGCTGCTGTGTCCTTCATTCCTTCTGACAAATTAACTATCAAGAGTGGAAGACTTAAGTTTGGGACCTATCAGAAGCATCCAAAACTTGCATTTTGCGCAAGGGGAAATGGGGATCTTGAAAACTATAGGGTGAGAATTCTGTGATTACTGACAAGAAAAGGCTTTTTGGCTAAAGGTAGCAAGTTTACTCCCTAAAACCACAACTGACCTTTTTCTCTTTCTGGAATGCTGACTTGTTTGGCAGTTAGGTTACTGTAGCAAAGTGAGTCAGCCCATAGATTTGAAAAACAGGCATTAAAGAAAGATGATCCAAAGTTCTATTGTTTTTTTTTAAAGTAAAAACAATCCATTTTTCATCACAGGCCATCTTTCCACTTAGAACCTTAAGCACTCTCTCTCTGTGTTAGTGGGATCTTTTTCATTAATACAACTTCATTTATCTGATGATAGCCTCAGTTTAACAATACGTACACAGACATCATGTAAGACAGAAGGCATATTGGGCCTAATTGAGTGTGCACTTGAATTAACCCTCAGTTAAACAGACATGTTGGAACTTTTATGTTTCAGTCTGAAGGCTATCATTTTAACCTACTGTGTTGTGTTTTAAAATCTACAAATGAGGTCATGATGGCTTCTAAATGAGCCATGGCAGTTAACAAAGTACTGTTGTCTTAACTGAGAAATTGGAAAAAAATCCTCTTTGAGTAAGTAAACAATGAGGTTTGGCTTTTTCTTCAATTTTCCATTTATTTCCTGTAATAGCAAGAGAAAATGAGTATCAGCCTTTCTTGAACAATATCAATGAATAATTTAATGTTATGGGGATATTATGTGTGCATGATCTTGTCAGTGTTTTTTACACTTGAAGGAATGAATTATGTTAAATTTTATTTTGTTATCTTTTGCTAGTATATCGTGTTTTGTTTCTTTTTCCTACAAGAAAAGCCAAATGCACAATTTTGTGGAGACCAAAATTATATATTTGGGGATGGCAAAACAAAATAGCTTCCAAATTCATGCAGTGCAACAATATTTCAGTACTGCTCTTTAACCACTATGTGCTTCTGCCTCTTTCTCTGTGTCTTTGATGTCTCTTGCTCCTCTCTCTCTTCTTCAGTTCTATTAGAATGCCATCTTTCCGTGAAGTACTGTTATTCATGTGAGAGGAAGGGCTTTCAGGGCAAGTTCAGTGGAAGTGCAGAAATGTTCAGGGGCTGGTACACAGAAGATGTGTGAGTAAAGGGTCTGAAGACAACAGTAGTACTGGGTGTGCTTGTATACAGTCAGGAAAACTTATATGTAGCTCTTGTGCAGTTGTTGTGCAGTTATATCTGCCTGTAATGCAACGTGCAGTGTTAAGTGTCATGATTGTAACTAGTTTATTTGTGGGGTTTTGTCCTATGTTACAGAAATCCTAGTTTCTTAATTTCTTCTTTTGAACAGGTTTTCTAATAATTTCAGAAACAAAGAAAATAACAATACTTATATAACAGAAGGTTAATTAAACACATGTGATAAAGAACATGGCTTGGCTGCCTCAGTATTTTCGATAAATTAATACAATAAAACTAGCTATAGGCTTCAGTTAATGAAATTGACCACTGCTTTTCTAACATTTTTGTTTTTTTTTGTACTAGTACTGTATATTGGCAACTTTAGTGCAATGCATCGCCTTTGTTTGGAACTTCAGGTTGTGTTTCCCACACACACAGGTAAGAAACCCTGCAGAGTGTTTTAGCAGAGTGAGGTGATATTGCCTGCAGGCCCCAGGTTCATCAGGGAGCTGTGGTTAGAGCTGCTCTATTGTCTTGGAGTCTGTCTTATGTCATTACAAGCATAGTTTTAATAATAAACCAGTATGGTTTTGCTCACACTGCACATTCAGTCTTTATCTTTCAGGTTTGCGGTTTCTTTTATTGCTATGTTTAAGTACTGCTCTTGCTGTTATATCCTTCGCTTTACATAGTGTTTTTATTCTTCTCTCCCTCTCCTTTTCTTCCTTTTTCCTCCTTCAGAACACCAACCTCAATATTGATTTTCCTGAATAAAACCTTGGATTATTGTTGCAATTGTACATGTAGGTGTAGGTGATCTCTTTTAGCACTGAAACTGACACTCCCAGTACTGCAATAAATGTTCTTTTATTCCATTAATTAACTTATTTAGTTTGGCTAAACAAGGTCTTCTTTCCTTTTTAATAAAGATTATTTTTAAATTCTCATTGGTTAACATTTTTAAGTTCGCCATTTCATAGTTCACTTTCATATGCTGTGTTTGTTAGTAAACCCCTGTAAGAGCTGGTTTCATCTATGCAATCCATTCATCCTCCCGTTCCCAGAAAGTACCCTACTAACGGTAAGGATTGTGGCAACCCAGTGTGTATTGTGGTTGCACAGGACATATGGTGGGTCTATACCGTGGATGGGACCAGCACACAGGGGCAATAAACAGCAAAGTCTGGAAGGTGTGAGGAAACCTGACAAAAATCACACATCAGTGTGTATTTCTGTTACAGGTAAAGAAATGTCAAACTAACTCAAATCTAACTTTAAAAAAAATGGTGAATATGGTGAATGGTGAATATTCAAACTGCAGTAATATAGTTTGTTGCATAGATACACTGCACAGAAAACATACATTTTCCTTTCTGTTTAAAGCAAGGCCTTATCATTAATTATTATTGCTAAATTGCAACCTATGAGACTTTGTCTTATGTTTTGGTTAAGTAGATTGAAATCAACTCATCTGCAGCTTCAAAGTGATTCCAGTACTGATAGCTGCTAAAGATGGTAATTTCAGTGTCAGAAACTACAGTGATATAACAATTGCTGTCTTACAAAATCCTATTATTAAGGTGCCAGCTAATCTTTTTATTTATCAGGAGCAGTTTGCAAATGGCAGCCTGTCACTGATTGAGTAGCAAGCAAAATATTAGGCTGAACAGCTTTTTTTCCCAGTGTAAGATAAAGGGAACAGAATCTCTTCTCTTGTGTCTGGCAGTCTGAGTGATGAAAATTTTGTTGCTTCAGAAGCTTACAAAATGTTAGAGAAGTCGACGATACTGTGGTTGGATAGTTTTATACATGCACATTGTTAATCGGATTTTGGGCATTTGCATATGCAAGAATAGGATGATCCTGAGTCAAAGAAAAATGCACTGGCAACGTGGTCACAATGATATACAGTGCCATGACTCTTCTTTTATTAACAGCCTTATATACAGTAGAAAAAGTAAATGTCTGCAAAAAATACTTGGTTTTGATAATTTGATTTCTCGCAGTAAGAATATGTGTAACTTTTGTTGTTTTTATCATACTCATCACTAATTGATTGAGATTGAGTACTAGCTTCCAATTGACCTTACACGGCAAAGATAAAATAAAGGTGCAGTGTAACATTAGGTTTGGGAAATTTTTTTCTACTCGGCAACTGTTCTGTAGTGTACCTGGTGCCCAACTTAACAAAGAACACCACCCTAATAATCCCTTGTGTTATATTAGAATATAGTACACCTCTTTACAGAGGTATGCAAACATATCATTCAGTAGATATTCATATCACAGAACTAAGTAACAATTGATAACACATTCCTTTTTTAGATACAATAGAAACCAGCAATTGGTTAAAAAGTAATATTGAAGCCTAATTAGCATTGCTGCCTCGCAGTGCTGGAGCCCTGAGTTCAGTTCTAGGCCTGAGGTGCTATCTTTGTGGAGCTTGTATGTTCTCCCCATGTTCGCACAAGTTTCTTTCAGGTGCTTTAGTTTTCTCCCACAGCCCAAAAACATACTGGTAGATAAATTCAGTTGTGTAAAAACTGTCCCGGTGCGAGTGTGTGCATGTCTATGTTTGTGTCTGTGTGTGCCCTGTGATGGACTGGCGTCCTGTCCAGGGTGATCCCTGCTTTGAACCTGTTACTTGCCAAGAAAGGTTCTGGCTTCCTCAGTGCTTCTGAGTTAGAAGAAGCAGTTGACAAATGGATGGGTGGATGACGCCTTATTATAGATGTGTAGGAGTGCACATTAAGGAGGGGCATTCTCTCAATCCTCACATATATTACCCATACTACCGTCAACCTTTCTCAATACATTAATATATGGTGATCCTCATTATGTGAAAATATGGATGACTCTGTTTAAGATTTTCTTCATCCAATTCAGGGTTGCAGAGGGAGCTAGCCTATCTTGGCAAGCAATGGGCACAAGGCAGGGTACACTCTGGATGGCACACCAGTCATTCACAGGGCAGACACAACCATGCACACACTCACGCCAGGGCCAGTTTTCCTGGAAGCCAATTAACACACCAGTATGTCTTTGTACTGTGGGAGGAAACCCACACGAACACAGGGAGAACATACAAACTCTACGCACACAGCTCCCCCGGGTCCGAAATTGAACACATGTCCCTAGCTCTGCAGGGCAACAATGCTAAGCACTGCACAACCATGATGCCCCATATAGAATCCTAATAGTAAGCTATACTAAAAGGAGCTTATGGGCAATATTTATTATTATATGTACTAAATATTTACATGTATTTTGGTATTGTGATTCATTTTAAGTAATATATGTTTCACCAAAAATAACTTCCGGAATTTTGAAACAAATGAATAAATATATTAAGCAATAGCAACTCAATGTTAGACTATGTACTTGTGGCTTATAGAATTAGAAGGACAATGCCTCCCATTCTGTACCCAGCCTGGCCATTCCCCTGCCTACTGTACCTTTCCAAGGGCATGGGCTGGCTTGCAGGACAATGGCTATTGTTCTGCAGGATCTGTGACATTATTGAGTGCTGTGTGGAGTGAAGCTGTTAATTTTTCCAATAAGAACAAGTCTGTTTGTCACTGTAGCAGCAGGAAAAACACACAGAGCTCCAATGAAGGGACCCTTTATTCTCTTACTCCAATCACTTCATGTTTCCAATCAAACAAGCCCTTTGTCTTGCCCCTTTGTTAGTTTTCCGAAAACAGTAGGCTGCATTGACTAGATTCCGAAAGCTAATCTTGTTTGAAAAGCTTTTGAAAACACTGGAGAATGTAAAACGATAATAGGTGACTATTTTCAAGCCTATTGATTTTTTTTAGCATTTGTTTTCTTTTGAAATATCTATTGATACAATAATAGTGTACTGTAAGTCTTAACTATTTGTCTTTCAGTTCTGTACCCACTTCATGTTACTATCGATATTTTCCTAACAAGTTAAGTGTACATCACAAATTTTGTCTTACACAGGATTTGTAACTGGTATTTAAAGCAAATTTGAGTTTTTCATGTTTTTAATCGTTTTACATTTATTACATGATTAATATATAATGGTAGGAAGGTCCATGAAAGACTCATTTACAGCAGACCTGCCACTTTGGACTGTTAAAGCCCTCCGTTACTGTTAATGGACACACTGGGTGAAGATTTAATAATTAGATCATTGATTATAGGTGATAATTTTTCATTCCCACTTGAGGGAATTGTTTGGGTTGTTTACTATATAAAGAGCATGTGCAGTGATAGTTGGGTTTTCAGGAGTAGTCTGTTTGTGGGTTTTTCCTATAAAGAATCCTTCAATATGCTTTGGAAATCCTTGTGAGTTTTTTGTGGTCAGATCCCTCGAGCCCCAGGGTCTGTCACATGATTAATGTGTACAGTGCTAATAAATTAATACAATATGCAGGAATATGCATTAAAATATGTATTTAAAATTCATATTTTATAATGAATTCTGTATAACTCCAACAGTTAATTTGTCAAAAAGGTATCTGAGTTAAATGATAATTATATATGAATATAATAGCTGATTATAAAACTTTATCATCGTTATTAATACTGCTTATAATACCACATCATTGTGTTTTGGAGAAATGTATGCTTTTGGTGTCTCAAAAGTTTTCAGAATGGAATTAACACATTTCACTAAAGTTAAATGGTTAAAATTAGTACAGTTTGAGTGACTATGCTTCTTTTTACCCACACCAATAAGGACAGGTTTTGAAACTATCCACTTAAATTCCAGAGCAGGCCCTAGACTAGACTTGCTTAGGTATTATGCAGAAAAAAATGCCTCATTTTCCTGATGCCCAGGGTCAAATTTGTAATTGAGAATCTCTTCACTGATTTCCCACACTGTTCCAAGGATGGATTTGATTGATTTGAAGAAATGATGCTTCTTAAGGGGTCTTAAGAGAGCTGGTTTTAGGCACCCTATGAAGATACAGGCAGTTTGTTCTTACAGATTCCTATGCCCCTGTCACTGGAATCTCAGTTCATTTAATTTAGAAGACAGCTGAACAAAAAACATTGGAAATTTGAACGGTTCAGCCCTGCTCTGAAATGGTCCTTTCTCACCCAGACAGCGAGTGTTTCACAGTCGATGACAGAAGCATGTAAGGATTACAAGCCGGTGGCAGGTGAACAGAATCGAAGAAGGATGCTCTCAGCAGCAGTCAGATAATAAGCCACTGATGATGATGTACTGTATCTCTGTATGTGGAAGGTGGGTTATGTCTGTAAGCTCTGAAACAGGACAGTGTGAAGATGTGATCTTATTGCTTTTACATACTATCTGATAGGGCGGCTGTGCAAACTAAGAACTCGAGCTAGATCTGTCTCTCTCACCTCTTGGCCACTTTTTAAGGCCTTTTAAATGCTATCAAGCCTGCATTTAGAGGCCAGTGACTGGATTCTTCAATGGACTGTGTCTGCAGAGCCTTCAGGGAGGACTAAAGATACGGTATGAATGAGAATTTTAATTGTGTCTGGTGTTGTTTAATGATCTCTTGGCTGTTACTTCAGAATAGTTTTAAAAGTGATCATACCAGGGTTTTTAAGATCAATTTTAAATCCCTTATCAAGTGACAGATTTAGAAGCATTATTATGATATAATAGTACCACAGTTTCATGGACTGTACACTCAGAGACTGAAGAGAATACATTTATTTTTCTTAAATTTCTCTTTGATACCAAAAGATGAAAAAGTAGTTCAGGAAAACACACCCAATAAAAGAATTTATAACAGGAATGGAAAAATGTTTTTTAAAAAATCTGCTGAGAAGCTGAGATATTTTTCTTGATGCCAAATTGAACCACTTACAGAATCAAAGACATTGCAGTCCTGTGGGTTTTTTTCTCTGAAATAAGTCTTTGCAGTAAGAATGAGTTAAGAAAGGAGTTTATTTGTCTGTACAAATTAACCTTTTTTCATAGGAACAAGTCTGGACTTCATTGTGTATGACTAAGGCCACACAAGAACTACCATCTCAACGCAGGGATATCCCCCATCCAGAGTCAAGAATCATTGCTGGATAAGTCCATCCCACCCACGCTCAACTGGGACTGTTGTGTTCTAGCACTCAGCTTCACTAAATCACAATAGCAACACCTACTGAACACGCCCTTTAGGTATTTAGCTGATATCATCAGGACACAGAGTTTAGAATAAATGCATGCCTTTTATGGTGTGGCATCATGTTATTACACAAAATGTACCTTTCGTAGAAGGGTAAATACCAATTAAATGGTCTAATGTCTAGACCCATGGTAGGACTGAGTCCAAAACCAATGGACACTCTCCCACACAAGTAATTAATCCCATACAGACTTCAAAGCTCCTGGCCCAATCCGACAGTGTAATTTTACAGCAGTGCAATTCATCTCATTTTTACCACTGTTATTAGGGTGAAGGCAGGTCTAGCTTTCCAAGATACATTCTCTAAGACTACAGAAAGTATGCCCACCCACCCTCATCCTCAAAGGAAATACACACAATACAACATTGTGGGAAAACGGTTCTGCCTCTTTGCACCCTGTAGTACATTTAAACTTTTTAAGATGTTTCGTCAGATCTATATTTTTTAAAGACTTAAGATATATTGTGAGTTGAGATAATATTTACTATTTTTTTTCAAACATGAATTGACTGTCATTAATTATCTCAGCTTAACTCTACAAGCCTGGTACCTGAACTCATGCTTGTCAGAGTCGTTCTCTCATTTTCACATGGCAAGTCCCATAGCGCAATACAGGAGAGTCAGCATTGATTGGAGGAGTGATTGTTCACTGATAACTGTGTTATTGGAGGAATGATGTAACTCTGATTGACAACAATGCAATCGCTGTAGGAGTGTTGCACCTGTCACACACAACACTGTGATCTGACTGGGGGCATGATAGGCTCTTGCTGACCATGTTGTGATCTTGGGTAATTATGTACCAATACTTAGACTTTTTCATTTTGAATCACTCAACAGCTTCAGCTGGAAAAAACACTTAGAAAAACAGTTTTCCTGGAGATCCACAACCCTGTAGGAGTTATCAGCAACACTATGGAATCAAATACTGAACACTTTCCATGGAGTGTGGAAAAACATGACAGTTTCAACTAATCTATCTCCATTGCTGAAACTTTTAACTCATTAAGGACCAAAATAAAATGAGACACCATGTCTGTCCAGGACAAGGACCTAGCCATTGAAGGATCAAGTATGATAACTGCTCAGTCTTCACTCCACATGATCACTTTTTACTTGTTGAGCCATTTGTAAACAACGTATAGAGATATGCTGTACATTAAATTATTTTTGCTTTACCTTAATGTCTGGAATCCTGAATTGCAAGCTACATAGTCAAGTAGTCCTTTTCCCTTGAATCATCCTGTTTCCCTTGATCAAATTACTTTAATCTTTTGCACAGCCTTTCTAAAAGTTTAAAAATCACTTTGGATGAAAGCAAGAGATAAACGACTTTTATCATTTATAAATGACTTGAAAATACCTTTTCACTGCACATGAGCTAGCCTTGCAAAGGGAAGAAAAGCCTTTCACCTCTGTCTGCTAAAACAGCAGAGATTCACTCTTACATTTTTTCAATTTACTCCTACATTTCAGAATTTAGGGTTCACACATTTGGCATTAGAAACATTTGTCCAGTTTCAATATACAAAGCAACTATAGCTACAGTATATAGCAGAATACTGTAATGCAGGAGGAAGCTTGGCCATTATGCATACAAGATGATATGCCTAAACCTCAGGGGTGGAGACTGTCAAGTTAGCACTTAGTTAAGATAAACAGTCTCATTCCTTTCGTGTCATGGACTGGAATTTGAAACTTGATCACTGGAGTTGAAGCAAATTTACCTTCCCCTCTGATATCTGATCTTTTTGCTTCAGCTAAGTATATGCAATGTGTAGGTTTCACTGGCCGGCACCAGAAGGGAGATTAGCATTTCATCATTTTCAGTGATAGCCAAACTGTATTCTCCAACGCCATGTATAATCTGCTGTGCAGGTGTCACTTGATGAGCTGTACTGGCCCAGGACTGCTTTGGACAGAGGGAGACCTTGAACTGTTAATGCCCAGCAAGACTGAAGAGCTATCACTGAAATTCCTGCACTTCAACTACAATAGAATTCTAGCACCACAGGCCTTTCTGAAATGACGATTAATCTATTTGGGGGGGGTTCACTTAGTATTGTCACATTATCACTCGTTATAACTGCAGAGTTACGATTATCTGTTTGTTAACAATAAAATAGGAGAACATCTGAATTGAAATGCTTGACAATACTATGCATGATATACTATACATTTAAATAATACTTTGCATTATATTCTATACATCCCATCATCGTTCTCAAGTATCCCGTATTGCTAAATAGCATCAGGGAGAAAAAAGGGATTTGCCTTTTTCCTCAAGTTATAAGACATTCACAGGTGAAATGTTTAGAGATTTAGAGGACATGTTAAGCCAACATCAGATGGAATTAGCATCACTTTTGTTCCTCTTTTTTTAATATTAATAAAGAACTACAGCTAATTTGTACATGCTGATTAACTTACAAATGGTGGCTCCTTACATACAATTAATAGTACCAGCGTGTTTCGCCCAGCAGTCTAGTTGGATGTATTTCTAGTTTTCTGTTTCTCTTAGCCAACACAGGCCAGCCTGGTAAGAAATCACCATTGTTTATTAATAGATAATACAACTAAGGAAAGTGGTGAGCAATATAATGTTGTTAAATGAACAGTTAACATTCTCTCCATTATGGTTTTCCCTCTTTTAAATAACAGCTCTTTGTCAATGTTTGCATGACTGTCCTGATCTGTGCTTGACTATAAATGGTAATGTATTGCTTAAAAACTTTAAAGTAAGATTTAATTGAATATTTATGTCTTCAGGTAAAACCGAGCAACTGTGAAAATTCCAAAAATTCCCTGGCAGTCTGGAAGTTCCAGGTGTGCTCCTTTTAAAAACTGGATCTATAGTTATGTTAGCTATATTATGTGATATAAACGGCTTCGTCCACAATGGCTTCAGCAATTACTGTAGCTGTCAGTTATATTCATTGGAATTAATAAGTAGTCTCATTATATCTCGTAAATATATTTTTCTGAAGTGAAAACGCTCATCTGATTAAAAATGCAAATGTATGGTTGGTCTTATCGTACACATTATTAGTGTTTTTCGGCAGTTTGCGATGGAAAGACTAAAGTGGGTGTTGAATGATATTCGTGTAGGTTGTTTCTGCATGTTGGAAGGTAAATTGACTTTTAAATGAGCAGATGGACTGAAACTAATGCTCTTTGACGTCAAGAACAGGGTAGGAGATCTAGCATTGTTGTATTAACAGGTACTTCCTTGTCAAACAATCCAGGCCGTTGACAATCCAGGAACACTGTTGTTGTTCCACTTATAATTTTTGTTGTTTACCCCAGTAATTTCCTTATGTATCTTTTCAAGCCATATTTATTTAATAGAATATCTGCCTTTTTGAGTTCCCATTAGAAATCCCAACTATCTATCTCCCTGTGGATGGAAACTACAATATATGAGAATTAAATATTCAGTTAAGACCACTTCTGATACCTCTTTATTTTCCTTTATAATTTTATACACAGGACAAATAAAATAGTTTGGGAACTCTAGAACTAGATCAACATTCTAAAATTGTATCTTAAACCTTTTCAAGTTGTTGTTTTTGTTATGGGGTTTGTTCATAACAGATAATGGGCCTAGACAGCTGCATTGCATAAGATATTTCAATAATTACCACTGAACTGACTCACAATCTTTCAAAACAGTGCTGGCAAAAAACAGCCTGGTGCATATTCTCCAGAACTTCACATCTAAGAATAATCTGATTATGGCTGTTTAAAAAACATGTTGTGAATGAGGCAAATGAAGGAGTGAAATGTCAGAATAAGAGACCAGTGCAAAGCCATGCAAGAATTCACACCACCCTCAAATATATATATATACTGTACATTACCTTAACATTGACATATTGGCTTCATCAGGCCAGGAATAAGGGGCAAGGTGAAGGTTTTTCTTAACTAATAACAGATGATCCTCATAACTCTCCAAGTGATTTATTCAAATGTTCCTTAAGTATTAAATTCGCCATTATTTGTTGGCGATGGAAGCCCTTGCCCATGTGTTAACGAGACAGGAAGGAGCCCTGCAGATTTGTGTCACCTGGAGGAGAGAGACTGAGGTGAGGCACAGCTGCCGAGTCAGTGGCTGAGCTCAGTGCTTCCTGACAGGTGCTGAGTCAGTGCTGTGGAATGTTTCTCTGTGAGAAGAATAGGGGAGGTGTAGTGGGGGCCGGGAGGGGGGGGGGGTGGAGAGCTACCTTTGCTATGTGTATGAATGTATGAGCAAGAGAGAAAACAGGGGCGTGGACTCCCCAGGCATTGCGTGCGGACATCAAATGTTTACCTGTAACAAAAAGAAAGGGGAAGGTATAGAGGGAAAAAAAAGAAAAAAAAATCCGGCTGTGGTTTTCAGCAGTGGGAGGAGACGCAAAGCCCAAAGCATGAGCTTCGCACGCAACTTAACAATACTACCTTTATTAAGGCTCTATGGCAATACCTAGAAGAGCACACACGCACACACAGGCAGAGGAGAGTGTTACACTGTTACACAGACTATAATACCTGAGTCACAGCTTTTGAAAACTCTTTAACTATCAACCACCACCCCCTCCCCTTCCACAGCAGATTACAGAGTGAGCCTTATTCTTTCTCCTTGGGCTTTGTTGTACTTGGCAACTTGGTAACAATTAACTCACGGAAGGCGGTGACATTGGCTCCAAAGCTGCTTAATAAAGAGCTCATAAGCAGTTTGGTTATGGATTCACAATTATACTGCACATCAATTATTAAGCAGCGATTTTTCTCATGGCAAAAAGACAGTTGATTTTTTCTGAAGTGCTGAGGGTTGAGCTGTTCCAAGCAAAAAAAAATATTTTTTTGTCTTGAGTGAATTATTAGAGACTCTAAGAGTAATTGAATGGAAGGTCTCCTGTGTTAATCCTGTGTGACCTTTGCTGGGTTCTGCTGTACCAATAAAACATTCTGATTGTATCTGTCTCACTTCTTTACTTTCAGTTTTCAATCTTGTTTACAGAAACATATATACATAGAATAACAGGTCTGGGGATTATATGGATTGGAGATAAAGTGTTCCAAGATTGTGATGTATCAATGCTTCAATTCAATGCAGAACTGATATTCTTTTATGTCCATTTTTTTCCTTATTTAATGTGCATAACACTTAAAATACTAAACATACAGGAACATTGTGGTGATATGCAAAGAAGCATTTATAGTCTCTTGCAGGTACAGCCCTTGTGTTTACTGTTCTGGTTTGTGATTGGCAGACAGGGGTGTCAGTCACAGTTTTGATTGGCACCTTGCGTGTTAAGAAGAGCTGCTCAGAGATGGCCCAGGGCGCCTGCGGTCAGCATTGTGTGTGTATAATAAGTAGTGTATGAGTGTGTTAAGAACACTGACAGCCGCTGATGGATCAGGCTTCCCAGTCAATGGTAAGCCTGCTGTGGGAGAGCAGATACAATAGACAGTATTGTTCAAGTAGGCAGGCCCCTACGTGCTGGGCTTCTGCTATACCTGAAGACTGAGACAGGTGTATTTCTCCTAGTCACGAATGTATACGTAGAGAGGAGCCTGCTTCATCATTATGGGGAGCTGGCTAACTGAAAGAACTTAGAGTTTCCAAACTGATGTAGGTGAATTAACTGTAGAAGAATTGCAGCATCTGTCTATTTTTTGTTTTTTAAGTGCTGTGTTGTCTTTCAGTTTTTGTAATGCTACAAATGTATGGGTCTATTCAGATCTCAGCTCAGCTTTTTTTTATTACTTTTATTTGTAGAAATCCAGGCTCCTTTCCATGCAAAACTCTTTTATTGGATTGAAAAATTGACCTCACAGTACATGTAGGAAATTAAAATGAACTCGGATATTAAAGATATTAAATTAACTCAGTTTTAAATCGTGAGTTAGAAGATGCATGATGATGATTAGATTGATTAGTTGCTTTGCCTTGAAGACAAGCTAAATACTGTGTATTGTGCTGGAAATGTCATTTAATACATCAGTGTACATTACTTCACAGAACACCAAATTGGACATTACAGGTAAAACTCAGCTAACAGCTAAAACTGCAATACACATAATACTATAGGTCTCCAGTGTCTCCAGAAATTCTGATTTATTATCAATTGCTTTACAGTTATAGTAAATAGCAATGGAGAAAAATAATCTAAATCAAAATGATATCCCCTGTTCTGAATCCTGATTTAGCTGATTCTGTGGAAGGCTTTATGAAATGGTTTGATTGGAAATGTTGCTTACTCACAAGTAACCAAATGAGTTTGTAACCTTTCTTACCATCATACTTCTTATTTAACCAGGAATACCTAATTAAAAAAAATACGGGCTTGAAGTAGAAGGTAAAAAATAACCTAAAAACTTTGAATATTCATCAATTAAGATCAGTGAAATAAAATCTTAATTAGTCTATAGTCATAAAAAACATGTAGTAGGAACAATCTTTTCACCTTCTTTTTGCTGGGATCAAGAATGTATGAATGGTATCCAGTATCTTTTAGGTAGGCTGCTGAAAGTCAGTGATGTTCTTCAACCAACACTGTGAACTTTAGGGAGTTAACTTAACTTAAATGTTAACTTAGAAATCTGATATAAACAAAGCAAATATGCAGATAAATACCAAAGTAAATGAAAAGCCCTACATGGAATACAGGTAATATAATTCACAGAAGAGTGGTACTTGTGAAGCCGTGTGACCTCCCAGTTGAACTGGCCCACTTCCAGCAGGTCAGCCAGCCACAAAGCTATGCTTGCTTGTCATAAGGAAATAAACCAGGTGAAGGCTGACGTGCGAACGTGTTTATGAATCCAACAAATTAGCAAGTTTTGAGGCAGGTTGTGACTGGCTACTGGAAATCTCCTCAGTCCCTCAGGCAGGACCTGGATTATTTTCCCTTCCCTTTTGTCCATTTCTCAGAAAAAATATTATTTAGAAAAATCCCTGTTTCCAAGTATAAACATCAGGAAATGCTCCTTTTATCTTTTCCTAAAACAATGAGTGCTCTTTGAGGTGGATGTGGGGGGATTTTGGGAAACAGGAAGCGATTTAGCCTAAATAAAGTGGTAAGCGTCGATAAAATGTTAAGAATAACAAGGGATTTTTTTGTGTGAGAAGAGCATAATTGATTATGTGGTTTCCTCACTAAGTGCCTCCTCTCATGGGATATGAAATTGGCCTGTTTCTGGTCTGTCCAAGAACACACCCTCTATTCATATTTAATTAAATCCATATATGGTATTAACGGTACAACTGTTTCACAAGCTTGTTGGTTAAGCAGCAGAAGGTCTGTGCTCACTAGAACTGCTTACATGATCTGTTACTACACGGCCCTGACACACCCTCTCTCCCATAGTGCACAGCTGGCCTGACAAAGAGAAAAGTGGCAGTGGAGTTGGAGAGGCCCATAACTGAATTATGGTGTTATCCACTACAGTGTTTTTTCTATTGCTCTGGTTAAATTCCAGTCCAAGAGGCTGTTTACAGTCAATTTGAGAAGGAGATACAATAGCTAAAAACCCAAAAAATTGGAAAGGGGACTATGTGAAATATACAAATGCTGTATATTTGTAGATTCTGATTGCAAACCTTTAACTCAGCACTGGACGTTCCCTTAAATGTTGGGAAGACTTGTACTGTATGGTACTTCCAGTGTCTTCTTGTTCATCATTCTTGGATCATCATTTTTCCTCTTGTTCATCACCATCATTTTTCCTTCTGTTTATTTTTACTGGGTTGACAAAATGATTGAAAACAAACTACTAAAAGAATATAATAGTTAACAAACACTGAGCATCAAATAAAATTATCACTTAAAACTCCAACAAATTCACCAAGTTTTTATCAGAAGAATCACAATCATTTTGTAACAGGACAGCAAACATTTTATTTAACATGTGTGACACCCATGCATTTCTTATGCATTTGTAATTAACATAGTTGATCAACAAAGTGTCAATTGTAAATTGTGTAGGTCAATTGTAGATGTGACCACCACCATAAGAAATACAAGCTGTACATCTGTGACCACAGATGTGTGTATGTCAGTGACATCATGCTTTGTGCTAGGGTGCAGATGCTGTCTTGTGGAATTCTGTTCCATTCCTCTTACAGATTCTGGACAAGCATGTGTATATTGCAGTCTGTTCAGTAGGGTGTCCATGACACAACTGTCACATTCCTGTCCTGCAAGAAAGCTGTTGTTACACGAGTAGCATGAAAATCTGGTGGAATGTTATCACAACGAAAGGACAGCAAGTGAGGTCACAAGCATTGATCAATGTTTCATCAATCACTACAAGTGGAGTTCTGCAGCAACTAAGTACTCCTGCCTAGACCACCACACTCAGAAGTCCCTAATGATTAGTCTGTTGTACTTTAATATTATCTTTCTGCACTTCTGTAACCACAAATGCTGAAGTGCATCAGAGTGGTTTACAGAAATCTTTGATCCTTCACTAAAGAGACCCAGCTCCTGGGCAAGTTCACTTGAGGTGACCTAGTCTAGCCTCTAGCATGCTGACGGCATGTCTTTTATAAATGGATCATATTGGTTCCTTTGTGTTTTTCTTTCTTGATTATGATCTGTCTTGACATGCAACCGATTAAATCAACATTCTCTCACTAATGACTTAGTGCTCTAACAGTAAATGATTTAATGATTGAACAGTCCGAGTCACTCAAGGATATCACGGTCAGTGACAAATGATCAATTAAGCTCATTGATGCCAAGAACACTTAATCAGTATCCAAAATATGTATGTTTGAACATTCTTGATCACAGCTTACTGCATTTATTTTCAGCTTTCCAGCTCAATATTGTTTTAAGGGTAATTTGTACACCTAATTCACAATAATGCCATTGAAATAATCATAGGGCATTTAATGTGTGGCTTTAACGAACAACCACCCGATCACATGGATGATAACGTTAGAACTTCCCTGCAATAAACCAAATGTTTTGCTGCTGTGGCTGGAGACACTGGAGATGGTGGCTGCAAGGGGAATTTCTGGACACAATCCATAGGATCAACCCATTAGTAATTTTTAGCATTTACTGTATATGGCACTGTGGCTAAGGATCTGTGCCTGTGGCTGGAAGGTTGCTGGTTCAAATCCCATGGCTGGCATCCTACTCCATTGGGCCCCTGAGCAAGGCCCTTAACCCCAACTGCTCCAGGGGCGCCGTATAAATGGCTGACCCTGCACTCTGACCCAAAGCTTCTCTCTCCCTGTCTGTGTGTCTGTGTCTCACGGAGAGCAAGCTGCAGTATGCGAAAAGATGAATTCCTAATGCAGGAAATTGTATAGGGCTAATAAAGTGATCTTATATACTTCTCCACATTTGGACCTTGACGAAGGACTTCTTTATCATTTTTGCATGACATTGTTCCTCCTCACCGATTATCTGCATTCCCAGGGGGGCACCTGTGGACCAGGAAGAAGATTTGCCCCTTGGCCACCTATTAGAGATCCAACTATAGAGAGCAGTGATTGGCAGGAAGTGGACTATGACCAGGCAGCATGATGGTGCAGTGGTTAGCATTGCTGCCTTGCAGTGCTAGGGCCCTGAGTTCAGTTCCTAGGGTGCTACCTGTGTGGTGTTTCATGTTGTTCCCATTGTTTGCATGGGTTTCCTCCCACAGTCCAAAGACATACTGGTGGGTCAATTGGCTTCTGGTGTGAGTGTGTACATGTTTGTATGTCTGCTCTGTGATGGACTAGCTTCCTGTCCAAGTTCCTATTCAATGTTTGTTAAATCTCAGGTGGATACATGAAGATAGATACAGTACATCCAGTATATAAAAACACCTGCTTAACAGCCTTCAAATAAATGGACATGCACAATTTTCAATACCAATTAGACTAGACTGTGATATTTAATGGCAATGTTTCCAACATGAAAAGATGTTCTAGGGTTTGGGTGATGAACCTGAAACATCTTGTACATTAAAGGAAAACAATAGAAAATTAGACATTTTCAAGAAAAAATCTTACTTATGTTACTAATCTACTGAGATGTTTTATTAAATGCCATATATTCTTTGAGTGTTTCCTTGTCTTGGTCTCTATGCCCTCAGTGCTCCCTGATGGTGGAAGCTAGTTGATGAATAACTATAGCGTGCTAAAAACAGCTTCTCTCATACTGTCTCACCACTGGGGTTTGCTTAGAGCTACATAAGGAAACATTTGTTCTTGTGCTATTCAATAGAGCCTTGTGTCAGAGGTAGGGAAAGATAGAGCAGGACACTAAATAACGAAATAACAAGGACTCTAAGATCACACTGTCTCTGTGGAATAATGAATCTCATATAGTCTTAATCAGTCTCAAAATGCACTGTCTTTTGTTTGCAGAAGTGGTTTGTTTTCAGAAATGACTAAAGCCATTGTCTACTATGCAGTCCCTAGTATCCTTCTTTAGGAAGACAAAAATATGAACAGAGTATAGTGAACTGTGTTTAAACAGCTTTGGGCTTTCTGTGTCGGTTTTGGAATCTTTGCTTTGCTGAGTATGTTTAAGTAAAAGCTTGTTTCCTCAGTCTGAAGATATGATAAATAGCTTTCTTTGTGTGAAAGAAAATACAGCATGAGCACTCTGACTCACTCTCCTGCTTCCAAAATATTTTTCAACTCTTTGCCATTCTCGGTAATGGAGAAAGTTGTTTTTTTCTGTTGCAGTTGTTTCTGGATATATTTACAGTGTTCCTGAACAATCTGGAATGCATTTGTTTGCACACTGGTGTACATACCAAAGCGGGTCTGATGCATGGACACAAACTGACATAAAGGAGAGATGCACAGTTTGTAAAATCAAGAGATAAAATAGGCTTACAGTACACAGACGTGGTGGTTTTGTTGGATGTGGTTGATAAGAAGCAAAAGAATGCAGTCTGTTCTTTGGTGGTGCTGACACACAGCAATAAAGGGAAGCTGACAGATATTGTGGTCATGAACAAAGACATGCACAGCACCTGTAAGCAAGCACTTCAACATTTTATCACAAAGCCACTGAAGGCCTGAATATATTTATATTGAAAGCAATTCATTAGTTGACGGGGTGGAAACCACATAAGCACCACCTCAAATGACAGCTGGGAAACTTTACTGTACGCCTAGATTAGACAAGCTAACATTTTTCCAGTTCACTGGAATATTTTATAAACCGGAGTGTTAAATTTAATGATTTTGCCATATGGATTAAAAAAAAAAATAAAGTTATACATTCTTTGTAAAAAATTGTTGTTTTAGAAACAGAAAATTGAAAAAGTAATTCCTGGGAGATGTCAATTTAATACTATAAAAAAATGAAGCATTAGAAGTGAGTGTCAGCGCCTAGTACATGGTTCATAGTTTATATCTTTTTAATAACCACATTTTGAAAAACATTCTATGTAATACAGATACAGTGTTCTGTTTTTTTTTCATTAAATAGTCATGAAACAATCTGTTGATCTGTATTTGACAACAGTAGCTATAGAGATACTGTATTCCTTAGAAAAAAAATCTTGAAAAGACCAGGATAGGATTCCGTATAGGAACAGTTGTCATTAAATCAAAACGAACCTGAGGTACACGTAACTTATTCACTGGGACACATAAACCGAATTTAAAAACAAACATTTCTGCACAACGCCTCATTTTGGTTTGTTGCCCCCTTAATATATATTTTTTGTTTTGTTTTTTTAATTGGGAAGTACAGGTAGGATCATATCAGAAAAGTCACTAAGTTTTGTATGTCATAAAAACACAATCTACAGATATTTAACCTAATGTAATATGCATTGTGGCTGATTTAAAAACATAAGTACCCATTTCCTTTCTTTTTCCTTTCCTAAAATATCCTCTGCAGGAGAAACGGCCGAGGAATGTGAGACAGGAATGCTGTCCTATTACAAGAAAGGGGGTTTGATAACTGAAAACAATGTCTTTGTGTTTTCTGCCCGGGCGCTAGTCACGCAACGCTGTGTGTACAAACTTTCCAAACTTTTCAACTCTGCACACAAGAAACTGATCAAGTACCTGCAATTGTTGGAATCGCGTGCAACTCAGGTACTCCCGGCTTGAACTGGACAGACTCCAAACATATGCGCGCTGTAAAATACGAACTGGATCTATTGCAAAATATCAGAATACTGTACGTAATCTCAGAGTAGCGATGTATTGCAGTTATTTTCCCCGCGCTATTTACTAATACAGAGTAATATTATACTTTTACAGCATCAGATAGTATCGAGGTTAAGTGTTCGACAAAATTTCATTAATTCCTATGCAATTAACGAATTTCCCAAATGGTATTTTCGTAATTGCAATTATTTTATCCTGCTTTAATTCACCCGCACACGGTTTAAACAAGCCGGAATTAAATCTAATTATGCTGTGTACCAAACAAACCTTCCCCATGTTCTGTCTTCACTTAAAAACGCAATCACCATTTTTAAACGTATCGGTCAAAATAAAAGCAAAACAAAAAAGAAATTAAAAATCGCATCCTAAGCAAAAATAGCCAATCCCTGATCTAGAAACAGCCAAAGGGGGCTGTAAAGATTTATATAGTTAAAAAATGCATCGTTATCATTGCAATTTCACTTCTACTGCTACTTTACAGACATAAATACATATTTAAGATACTGGAGTAGGTGACATTTCTAAATTATTAACGGATGCAGAATTTTGGGTTGCAGAACACACGCTAGGTTAACAGTGATGCCTTCGTGCTTCTGCAGTATTTGGACTGACAGGTTTCCTTCCCATTTTGCAGTGCAGTATTTAGTCCAATCCGAGGAGCTCCACTCCTGGGTTTACAAGGAATTCCTTTGCGTGCTAGTAACTTTAAAGATTCCTGAAATAAAGGAGAGCCTGGGGCCAAGTAAGACTTTAAGGTGAGGTAAGAGAAACAAGCGCTGCATTCATATGAAGGTGATTCAAAGCACTGATACCCTCCTCTTACGACAGCAGATAACTTATTCACACCACTAAACTGAAGAGATCGCAGAAGCAAAGCCACAAAGCCAGATACGCCGTTAAGGGGGGTGATAATAGTGATAAGGGAGATTTCTCCTAGTCTCTTTTGCATATTTATTTAATTTAACTCCTCTTTACTTGCGCTTTAGTGATGCTTTAATGGAAACGTCTTTAGAATATTTAAAGAACTTTTCTTCCTTACTTTTAATATCATCAATACATCAGTCTTCATGACTTTAGTTTAAAAGGACGTAGACATAGGGTTACTAAAACACTAAATCATTTATACTTGGCTACTAATCCTGTGGTTAGGCCCTAAAGCAATTAAACAAAGGAAGTGTTAGTTTTTGTTCCCACGGAGGTCCCTGCCTGCCAACCACAAGGCAATTAATTTGGAAGAAAATATAACTAATTTTAGTACTATTAACGGGTTAATAGGTCTGTTTATATTACAGAATATTAATTCCCCCATGATATTTCCTCACTACTACCATTAGTGCTATACAGTATGTTATTTAACATAAAATCTTACTGATTAAATATGATAAACTAGTTTATCAGTTAAATATAATAAACTAGTAATCTAGTTTATTCTCATTAGTTGCTCCTAATATAACTGTTGCTACAGTACCCCTACTAGTAATAGTAGAGATAGTTGTTGTTGATATTGTAGTAGTTGTAGCAGCCCCACTATTTGCAATTGAAGCAGCGCCAACAGTACTTTCAATTTTGACAGAATTGTATTGTGAGGCAAAGAAAACTACATTTCCCACTGCGCCTTGCTTCGTCGCGTCAGGTGAGGTTGGGGATTGTAGCGCCGTGCTTTGCAGAGAATGGCTCAGTCTCCATGAGAGCGGTCTACTGTCGATACAGGCTTCTGATTGCGTGGAAAGTGATTTTGCACCTACAGCTGTATCACACCGCTGGAATACATCGCACGGATCATGTACTGGGCTTCACAATGAGTAGGCTCTGAGAAGTTGGAATATATTTCTATCGATTTTGGATGTGATTTTTCCTGCAGTTTTCTTTTGGGATTCGATTTTTAAACTAATAGATTGAAGCGTCACATTCCTAAGGCTGCCTATTGAATTGAACATTTAAGTTACTGCTCTGTGGACGAATACCTGTGTGGGAAAATACTTTTTACTGGATTAGCTACGTGTTTTTCTGCGTTTTCTTGGTAGTACATCACTCTGTTTTGGATTATATTGCTTTACGAAATACTTTCAAGTGCTACTTTGGGCAAATTGGAATCACTGTAAAAAGTTTAAAAGGCAAATTATTTATTTTTCTTGGACATCTCATTTTAGAGAGAAGAAATGTACTTGGTATGGAAATATCGGGTTCGATACATTGTCGCATGGCTCTACATCTATGAAGAGACGGTTTTGTGGATCACTGGATGATGTGAGGCGCAATGGATTATTGTCACTTTATGGAAACCGATCATCTTCTGATAAATTGCTACTAATCAACGCACTTTGTTTGGGATTCATCAGTGCGATTTCTTTGGGTGTTTATTTGGCCAGAATACCTGGAAATGTCAAACAGTCATTTTGGTTTGGATTATACAAGCCATCTCCTGGATTAGAATACAGCCTATTCTCTACATCATTTGTCAAATGTAAAAAAACGGAATAATCAAATAATCTTTGTGGATTTATCAATGGCGTGAAAGCCTTAAAAGAGGTAAGATTCCCACGTAAAATAATTTTGTCTTTCGCTTCATGTTTTGTTTAGAAGCTGTGAAGTAACATCCTTTGATTGTATCAGTTTGTGTCTCTAGTTTATAAAACATAGTTTAAGCAAACACAACTTTGTGTTTGCGACTTCTGTCTGGTGACGTTTCTTCGTGAATGTGGAAAGATGTCCTTGGTTAGATTCTAATAAAAGTAGTAAAAACATTTTTTTATCAGTTTTTACAACAGGTGTTCCTTGAGTTTCCTTCTCAAATATTTATCCATTCTCCGGTTTTTGGAGTAGGTCCGCACTTGTTTCAGTTGATCTGTTTCAGTTCCGTTAGTTTTTGCTGGTATTCAGGGAAACAGCGCCTACCAAGGGCATTTCTTTTAAAGTGTAACCTGCACTGTCTTAAACTCAGTCGTTGAAATTCAGCAGTGCACACTCGTGGAACTTCTAAAACCCACTGATAGAGCACTTAAGCACAGCTACAGTAGATACTACGGTAAAACAAATGCGTGGAAAACACCAACACCTGTTATCACTATATTCTTCTACTGTATGTGCATGCATGTGTCAATGTGGAAATGTTATTTCCTAAGCATTCGTCATAAGTTCGTACATTAAGTGAAATGAACGAACCCCTGCCACCGATTTTGAGGGGTTTGAAGTGCAGCTAAAATTCCCATCACAGTGTAAAGTTATAAGAAGTGTAAATGTAAAGTTTTTCAAAGCCCCTTTCCAAGATATTATAACGGAGAAGATGAGAAGGTAGTAACCAGAAAATGCAATTATATTGATTTTTTTTTGTCTTCCGAGACAGATCGCTACTAAAACGAACATTGTACAGTATGTCTATACAACTGCTACAGCGGCTGGCGCACTGAGTGCGTGGCTGTTGTAGACTCGCACCTGAGTTCTCACAGGTGCAGTCGGTACCTGGATATGAATATAAAAAATACATTTTGGGCGGTTCTATTTAAAGTCTATAAATAAACCGTTTAAATTAACTACACTGAATATGACCAACCTGCTGAAGGCCATCTTTTACAAAAGACGCATTACCCCCTATTCAGCTATAATCCATCCCCGCCGCAGCTGTGACCACTCTGTGCCTTAGTAAGGGCTTATTCAGAGTCAGTGAAGCCTGTGACCTCTTACAGTGCTTCTACTCAGGTGTGACTAAATAACCTTGTTAGTCTTCCATAGTCACACATTTCCATGGTGAAATGGGAAACACAGGACGTTCTGTTTTTCCGTTTAAAATGCCCACATTCACTGCACACAAGGGTACCATTCTACTTATTTTGTAAATTCCTGTCTGTTTAAATGGCATTGTCATTGTTTACAGAAGAAAATCTGCTGGTGCTCTACTTGTTTCTTTCTTACCTTTAATTAGGACTCTCCAATGTTTTGCGAATGTTATGTTAGTCTTTGAATGCATTTAGGAATTTTACATGGTGCGCCATTATATTGATTTAATTTTTGCAGTAATATCTGAACACCATTTCTTTCCCCATAGAAGAGATTAAACTTCGAGCTCAGTGAAGTTTAAAGTTCTGGGGAACATCTGAGCAACATTTCGTTTACATTAGAAGTTACTTGTATAAGAGTACTGTTAATGTATGTACAGTACTTTAGCATAGCATGTCAATCATTTGAAACTAAGCAGGTATCCATTAGAAATCACTTAGTAGCATTAGTCATCCCTAATACATTTCTTTTTATAAATATCAAAATGTATATATTTCATTTGCAACCTATAAAGTAAAGAGCAATTGACAGTGGAATAAATCCAGAATTTGGGCACTGTGGGCCATTCTCTTCAAGTGAATAGTATACTGTATATCGTCATGCGCTAAATATGCAAATCTTTGGGAAGTTGAAATGTTTTGTAATAAACATTGTCTTTATTTATCTCCTGAAGACTAAGAAGGAGTAAGAATCATTGGGTTTCAATGCAGTGCCGTAGCTAAAATAAAATTAGGGTTAGTTTTTGAAACAATATATTTAAAAATTAACCCTAACATATTGTACAATCCAGGAGGTATTAAAAGCAAATCAGTTCCTGAGGTTAAAGGTGCAAAATATCACAGAGAAGGAATTTGAAAAAAACAGCTTATTGTTTTCTACAGAACCCCCACACTTATTATGACTGAGTTAGCCTTACTGGTGCTATAAATTAAATTAGTCTTAGCCCTAGAGGATTGCTAAACAGCTGTGCAGGAAAACCAGACAAGTGTGTGTGTTTTCTTTTTAGCTGAGACTCCTCTCTGAAGTATGAAAACATTGCTGAAAAGCCTTGCAGTGTGGTTCTCTCTGGATTGAAGCGAAAGGGTTACTCCTTCTTTCATGTCTTTTGCAATTGATGTAAATATTCCTGTGCTTAGAATAACAGAAAGACTTTTTACTGAAAGCAGTCCATTATAGGAGGCATTTAAATCTCTTCTTAGCATCCCAGCCACCCCCCTCCTCAGAAGTCTATTTATTTACTCGATTAGAGTTCTTTAGTTGCCACTTAAGAGGATTTGGTCTGAAGGGAGAACTGAAGGCCTCTGTACAATACAAGGTTCCTTCGACCTCAGGAATCCTATATGAAGCATGAGGCCACAGTTCCTGTTTGGAATGCATAGAGGAAAAGTGAACAGACTTCTGTGGTGTCCTGTAACACATGGGGCTGTGTGTAATGACCTCATATAGCACCTGTGACTGACTGGAAGCCCTCATGCAAACTGATCTTGTTTGTACAGTGTGAGCTGTGCACCTGATGGACTTTTTAAATAGCTCATTGAGGTTGCTTTCAGGTGGAAACTGTGCTTAGTGTACCTGTGCAAGTCTGCAGTTTCCAGACTAACAGAATTCACTTTCTTTGCCTTTCTTGGAGTTCCATGCATAGCTGGATGACATAAAGGACATTTTCAGCCTTCCTAACTAGAATTGTTGCGTCTTTATTTCTAGTTCTGCGATAAACAATAGTTTATTTTGTTATCAGAGGTAATTTTTTTATGGAGTCAATGCAGTCTCTCCCAAATGATAGGATGTTGACATTCACTTTTGAATGAAATTGCTGAAATAAATGACTTTTCGTTTAGTTTTCAGGAACACACAGTATCTTGATTTCAGTTCTCTATCAGTCAGAAAGTTTCATGATGCTAATATTGGAAAATTGGGCTAATATGTTAAAAAAACATTCAAACCTACTCTTTCTGTCCATAAGAAACCTTTATTTTATCACACATGATACTGTTCTTGGTTTTAATAGTTTTTGAAACATTAAGTACTCGAATGTGGGCTCATTCTGAACTAACTGGAGCCTATATTGCATCATGAAGGCAAAGATGTTATGACCTCTTGGAGAGCTAGTGTTTCTACTGTACAAACAGTAATACCCTCACCCTGAATGAAGGCTTCTGTAGTTGAAAGGGTCTCTGTAGTGTCTTAGACAGGGTTCTCTTACAGTGTGTAGCAGAACAGACTGAAGGAAAACAGCTTCTTCACCACACAGTATTTGGAAATAGCATACCTATACCTTGTCTTTTATAAATCTGATTCAAGACAGAAGGTCAGCAACCCAGGCAGCTAAGAAACAGAGTTTGTGGAACAACAGGTTTCATGTTGGGGGAGAGTTTCTTGACAAGCCCTGGATTGTGCTGCTTTAAAAAAAAAGTCTGGATAATTTTTAGAATAAACATGGGTAACAGAAGTGATATTTATTAAACAAAACACACAACAAACAACTTACATTTGTACTTATTTTAAAAAAGGCTGAGGAACACCTGGTAGATTTGAAGGTCATCATAAATGTCAAATAACCTCTGGATGTTTAGTGGTAAGCAATTTAACAGAGGTCATTGCTGTTGTGATCTATTTAGTCTGTGAAGTTTTGGTCTACCTTAATTATAAATGTATTGAGCCTACATGGACCAGTTCCCTATATTTTGTGCTTGTCTACATTCTGAGACAAAAAGTATATGTAGTGGTAACCCAACAACCATAATCAAATTTAGACATTGCTAATTATGTTGTGACTGACCCCTGTCACCTTTCCAAAACATTGCTTGTAATAAACAAACACACCAAATGATTACCTTTACAAATCAGTAAATAGTTTGGTGTTACCAATTACAGCTGTCAAAATGTATAGACATAATTATTGAAATGGTTTCTAATTCATGAGGGAAAGTGAGACACAAGCCAATGATTCTGTCTGTTGATGAGTAGCATCTGATCATTTCCTTCTGGCATTTTTTGTAGAATGTTGCTTCCTCTTGTAGTTATTTAAAGACTTCTGTTTTTAGTGATTTAGAGTTTTTGTGATCTTCTCTTAGCTGAACTGACTCCATGTTGCAGTGATTACAGTGCTATCTTGTTTGGTCACTGAGTGTTACACAGCAGATGTTTTTGAATGTAGTAAACCTCAATAAGTTCTGTTATTTTTAAAAGAATTGTGAGTCAACATATATAACATATATGTTATATTCTATAACATCACAGACCCTTTGTAGATTTTTGTCCCCGAAGTTGTTTTAGTTATAATTGTATTTAAATACTTGCTTTTGTTTTTAGCTTTAGTTACACTGCATTTTTCACTTCGAGTGATGTAGACATAGAAACAAGAACTGCACCAGGCTATGTTTCGATAGCTTGCTGTGGTGGCACACGCTCATAATAACCATGACACCTGCCAGGACTGCCACCTATCTGTAAGGTGAAATTGGAGCCCTGCAGATGCACGTGTTGAAAAAGCACGGAAAAAAGGCACAGATAAGCACTGACAGAAAAGTGCAACTGAAACATTGGCAAGAGGGCATACGGTAACCCCTGAGTAATCCAGCCTGTCTCTTCCTGAGAGTCCTGGAACAATGAGGGCTGCTTCCAGCACAGTGGAGAGCTGCCTGCTGTCATATGATTCTGAATAAGACCCAGTCTGAAGTCTTAAGTACTCAAGCACACATGCATCATACACAATGAAGTATGCTGCATTCAGGCCTGCAAAATAGTGCTTTTCCTTCATTTATGTAAATCTTCAATTCCTCCTCCATCTCCAGTGTTGTGGCAAGGCTGTCAACAGTATCCTAACGCTGCTCAGTCCTTGCCAGTTTGTAAGGTCACGGTGAGGTGAGCCAGAAGATCCCAGTTTACCATTTCTTTACAGAGAAAAGAACAAGAGAACCGGAGACTTGCATTTCACAAACTCAAATTAGATGCCAAATGATAATCTTTTTAGTACATATTTTCTTTTTACCGTCATGTTTCCTATGAAGTTATTCATTGCTGCCCTAAAAAACACTTATTATGAATTGAGAGTCCTTGTTGGCTTTTATGGAGATATATGGGTAACTATTATTGCTAGACTAAATGCTTGCACCTGTGATTAATAATTAGTCCTGAATTTCGGTCTCAAACCCCCTTCCTCCTATAAGGCACCAGTGTGTGTGTAAATAGGATGCACAAGGGTAGTTGTTAAACATTTAGAAGGAAGGTATGTTTCAAGGGCTCTTAACAGTTCCTTCGGTATATTCTTAAGACATAAAGGATCTCTATTTCTCCCCACTTCTTTCAGTTTGTTAGCCTTAAAGAATTCCATCTATTGTTGAGTCCTAGGACAGAGCCCCTTCTATGCCTGTATATGTTGGAGCACACTGGTTCCCTCTTTTTACCCCCCAAACCCTGCTCCCCCCCCCCCACCTTCATTAAAATCTTCTCTGAACAAGTCTTCCTTTCTCCTCTGAAGAGGGACCCTCTGTCTAACGCCAAGTGACTCTCAGGGCTAGCATTGACGGTCGGACACTTGGTTTACAAAAGGAGCTGAAGTGTCAAATAAACTCGGTCAGAGCCCCTGAGACACAAGAATTCCTTTATTTCATACCCCAGAGGGAGACAAAGGCGGACTTTGTGTCAGTGAGCAGGCTCTAACAAAACAGTAGGGCTTTTTTTTCTTCTTTCCTTTAACAAGGAGAGGGATATGAGGCTGTAAATCAGACTCCCCCAGCTCAACTACCCCTCTCTTAGCATCTGTCCAGCGCACGGCAGCATTCTCTGATTAGAATGCCTGTTGTGCGTTGTAGTCTAATAGCCCTGTTCAATAAATGTGCTTTTAAAAGGCTGACTTTGGAAATTCTCTTTAGATGCACAGAACAGCTAAATTATTCTAAAATCTTCAAAAATACTTTAAATTAAAAAAACAAAACAATGTCTACTGAGAGCAAAAACTGACACGCATTTATAGGTTTTTAAAAAGTTCTGTTACAATGTTTCATGCTTACAATGATGATATTTTTAAAATTATTCTGTACAAACCTTTCTTGCTGTAACCAATGTGCTTGAGTCTCTTAAGCCTTCAGTTTGTAATGTTTAAAAAGTACAAACAATCAAGTTCATTATACTTTAAGCAAAAAGAACATAGCTTGTTAGATCAACAGGTATATTTCACTTTTCTGCTATTGCTCTTTACAGTATCTGAGACTTAAATGGACAATCTCTTTGAAATCCTTCCTTCCCGGTGTAGGTATGCATAGATATAAAGGTAAATTTTAAAGCATTGCTTTTGTGTATTTGGCATGCAGTTATAATTGTAGAGAAATAATATTCTTTTTAGTCTGCATAAATCCACAAGACAATACAGAGTAACAATGGACAAATTGCAGTATCATAGAACATTGTTGGATTTGACATTCATGTATCAGATGACATTTACAGTATGTGGTAGGCCACAGGAAATAAGTCATTCAACATACAATCAGGAGGTCATAGTTTACATCCTTATTTATTATTGATGGTAGTCCTTGTTTCCTGTTCTCTTACAGTAAGTGCCAGAGTAGTGCAATTTACTATAAAACAAAACTTGTATTAGATGCTGTATTAGATGATCTCTCTGCAAGCACCCATAGTGCTTGCAGAGAGATCACTTCACTTGCCTTTCCCTTGTGGAAGTTCAAAACCTTAATGTATTTGGCGATCTAAACTTGGTGTTTGCAACATTTCAGAACAGCAGTTCCCAAGGTGTGGACCCCTAAGAACCTTCTCAAACTGTCCAGGTGGTCTTATGAAATATTGTAAATCTTTCCAGACAGACTGATTATCAAATTCACCTCAATAGCAATTTCAGTTACTAATTGAGCACACCTGAATACATTTGTTTAGGATCTTTTACCTTGTACAGTTTATAATCTTTTTGGTATATTATTATTATTATTAATTATAAAATATAGTATGGGACTATATAACTTAGAGACAATGGTATGGACTGTTAGACTTATATGGTCAGTAAGTACCTGAAGCTCCATTGAACTTGCTCTGAGCTTCATGGAAAGCAAGAGCTTTTAGAATAAGCTGAAAAACTGAAAGGTAAGAAATGTAATATTAAGACTTAGAAGACTTCAGTCATAGTGACTTATCTTAGTCATAGACTGCTGTTTGCTTACTGATAAGAAACACTATTTAAATGCTTTCTGGACTGTTTCAAGTCTCTAGTCAAACATGATCTGACATTTATCTTGGGAAGGTGAGAATGAAAGTAGCTCAGGAAAACACTATCTTTTTAAGTTTGACTTTAAAGAAAATGGCGGGCACTGATGTGCATTTGCCTCTCAACGTGGACAAAATGTGACTTAAATACTACTTATTTTGGAAGCATTGTTGTCATTTTTTGAAGGGCTGGAAAAACAGATCATGATCTCCATTAGCTTTATTTCATGATAGAAATAAAGCAAAAACTCCACCTACTTCAAATCTCAAAATAATCTGCAAAGAAAGAAAAATATTTTATTTCTCTCCCATTCTTTCTTCCTTCCTTTCTTGGGAGCAACTTTAAAGTGTGTCAGAACAGGAGCGTTGTCATTTATTAGCTGAAAAGGAACAATGGCTGGCTTGTCTCAGGGGAGACTGGGGCTCAAGGAAGCTGGGAAGAATGGCCTGAGATTGGGCAGCCTCTGACCGAGAACAAGTGGCCGTCTGATTGAGAAAACTGCTGACCCCTGGGGAAGAAAATGGCACCTTTGTTTAGAGGTGTGTGTGTGATTGTGTGTATAGCAGGGAGTGAGCGGGGGGTGTCAGGTCAGAGGATTGGGGAAAGCGAGAGGGTATGTGGGCTTGTCACTTTTTGTTTTCACTCAAGTGACTTTCTCGCTGTTCTGCCTATGTATGAAACCTTCAGTGAGGCTAAACTGCAAAGAAAAGCAAGGTATTATTACCTTCTCACTTCTGCACTTCTGCAGCAAAGAACACCTTGTTTTCCATGGTTCGTTCCATAGGTTTTTAGTCTCAGGGCAGCTGGTGGAGAACAGAAAAGACTCATTTATATGGATGTTCCGCACAAATCTTGAAATATTTTCTGTCCTGCAAAATGTTTCATTTGGCCATTAAATGACATTTGATTTATCTCAGTGAGATGCTCAATACTGAAAAATACTGAATTGGAAACATTCTAAGTGTTTTCTGATAATCCTTGCCTCCAGATTAATATTCTAGTTGTTTAACCAAGATTGTCTCAGGTTCCCTACTCTTACATTTTGCTAAATGAGCTAAGTGTAATGAGTCATATGTCAGAAGTTATAACAGCTCCTGTTTCGTTAATGAGTGACCTTTCCCAGTTTTGTTTCCAGGCTCTTAGCCTGTGAGTTAAATTGCTTCTCTAAAACTGTCCCTTGGGTGGCCGTCTGAGGTTTATCAACTGTAAGTTTAAAAAAAATTAAGTGAATACAAAGCACAGACTGCTGTCACCCTCAGCTGCTCCTGATTTTCCTCGGCTCTGTGCCAGTATCCTGGTGCTGGTTTTAATCCCAGAGGCAGAAACAATTGTCTTTTTTAATGTTGTACATAAAAGGCCTGAGTTTTATTTAAAGAAGGTGGTGGGGGAAACAAGTAGCAAATTGCTTAGTTCTTTCAAGGAAATGAGGAATCTGCTTTGCCTCATTTAGCCTTGGGGATAGGCTCTGGGCTGAGCAGGAGGAAAGTAAAAGTGTGGGACAAACTCCTCATCTTTCATTTGCTTTCCTGTCATCACAAACTGAAGTTACTAATGTAAAAGGAGAAGTAGTCTGTTTCTCTTCCTATAAAAGCTGGGTGTCTCTGAGTAGGCATGAGGCTGATTTTCTTTTTAGGTTGCTATAAAATAGACCTTCCAATGTCTCACACATGCAGGGCCTACACTATTTCACACTTTACAGGTCTCCTTCATTTCTGTGTTTAGTTAGAATTGAAATGATCTTTTTCTCTCTCAGCCATCACATCTCTCAAGATATGTATTCATGTACGCCACATCTTTGCAGTATTCTTCTTTTGTTGTCCTTGCTTTTTGACTTTTACACTGCTATAAAGCTTATGCCATCTTCCTGATCTTTAGATACACACCATAGTAACTTTTATCAAACTGTTTCTAAACATAGACAGGCTGCCTGCAACACTTACAAAAACCTTTAGCTTTATTTTTCAGCAACTGCCCTGTTATGATTTGTCCTTGGGAAAATGCTTACAGTTTTCAATCGCAATACAGTGTTTGAGGTAAAAAATGCTAAGACAAACTCTTGCACTGATTTTATGGGCTATATGAAGGATACATAATTTATTGAAATATTTGTAGTCCTATGAAAATGTAGTCATGAGTTTAACTACATTAATTTAGTCCATTAAAATCTTATGTGGCTTTGAAAGTTATTGACATAAATGGATTTTGTAATGAGGACTTTAAAATCCCAATGCATACTTATGAGAACTTTATAGCAGCAGTGCCGTTAGGTTAAAGATAGTCTTGTCTATATGGAGGAGTTTGAGTTTATTGGACATAATGTGCTGACAGAGGGGAATAATACCTTTACCACACATGATTTGAATGTATTTGTAAATCTTTGTATAAAACATTTACTGTATGCTATATTCTACAGTCTAGTGGCATGGTTGTGTGATAGATACCTGAGTCTTGTTTGTTGTGTCTTGTGCTCCAGACTAGGAGCCTTCTGAATAGTTTGCAAGTTTTCCCCATGTTTGAACTGGTGACTTGAATTTGTCCATCTGTGCCAGTGTGTGTTTGTGTGATCCCTGCAATAGACTGGTATCGTGTCTCTACATTGTCCCTGGGTGTGTGTGCCTAAGGGGGATACTCATGAGCCATGTGATGGATGGCATCCCTTCCACTGTGCTTATGGGATAGGCTTCACGTTTCCATGACTCTTACCAGGCTCCTTGATAAGGAATGGATAGACTCCTGCACCCTTTATCTGTGCTGCAATATCTCTCTCAAATGATGTGAAGTAACTATCTTTTCTCTTATCTCCTGTAATACCATTGTACTGTCTTCTCTACTGGTAATTGTTATAATTAATAATAATTATAATCATATATTATATAATTAATTATTATAATTATATAACCAATCATTATTATATAATTGATTACTATTATAATTATATATTATATAATTATTACATAGCTAATTATTATATTTGTATATAATAATTATAATTATAATTAATAGTAATAATAATAATGTTTGTCTGTCCTTGTATTGTTTTGTCCCCCAAGGGATAAATACAGCTTGAATTGAATTGAATTCATTGTATGAAATAAAGTCTGGATATACAAATCCTGATTCCTGGTTATCAAAAAAGTGTTAATGTGGCATAAAAATGTACTGTACAGAACTGCAGTAGGCCCCAAAGCTAAGACACTATAGGTTTAAATAGGAGAGCTGGGCATTTACATTTATTCCTTTGGCACACTCTTCAATCAAAAGTGGCTTACAATCATAATGGGACAGTCACAACAGACAGGTGTAAAGTGTCATAGAACAAAATAGTTGTGCACTGCACTCTTGCAGCCCTAAAGGAAGATGTGCTAAGGTGAAAATAGTTACCGCCACAAAACAATATTCTGGCCTTGGAAAGTGTGTATTTTAAACTGTTAGTCTGATGTGTTATTCTTTCCTTTTAATCAGCGTTGAGCTTTCGTCAGCATGTGTTTCTCATTTCGCCTTGTGGGAAGGCTGTCTCAGCGCTGCGTAGTCAGGTCTCCTTGTGTTTCAGCAGACAAGTCTGTGATGTACCCAGCTTGCAGTGTTTCAGTGTGAAGACTGTGCTGTAGGTCTCTTTCTCATAGTTGTGCCCTCCTTGCTAAGGAAAACGAGCTTGTTCTCTATTCACGCTCAGCCAGCCAGTTTGTCTGATTTATTTATTTTCTAGGTCCATCCCTGTTCAGTTGGCACCGCCAGGGGATAGAGGCCCTGTTTTCTTTATACCCAAGGCGCCCATGTTAACCACCATGTTTTTTCAATCGCATAAAGGACCGATTTACTCTCGTCAAACTGGCTCTTTTGCTCAGGCTCAGCTGGGCGGAAATTAGTGTACAGGGATAGGGTAGCTCATTGACACCATGTTCTCAGCTCCAGTGCCCCACAGCCATCTTAACCTATGGATCACTTCCAAACAAAGCCTTTTACAGTGAGCTCAGTGCTGTTAAATGGGTTCAATAAATTTCATGACCTGAGACTGTGCAGCTTATTCTCCCTTTTATTTTGGGTCTCTTGAAAACGCATTAAGTTAGGTGTGTTCGGTAGGAAATGAATGCTTGTAAATGCTGATGGTCGGCCCACAAAGGCTGAACCCCAAACAGGGAAAAAAAGTTTTGTTATTAGGATTGATGAGAAAATCGATGCAAAAATATTAAGGCTCCTCTACTTCTGGGCATTTCTTCACTGAAGGTTGGACTGTGATTACCAGTCCCAACGTTTTGACACTTTTTTTCTGGAAAAGTGCCTGCTATCACCTTTTCCTTCTGATAGAAAATCTAATTTTAAGGTCTATTGAGTTGAGTAAGTCCTAAGTTAAAATTCAGATCTGAAATTTGTTCAGGACTGTGTGACAGGACTTGTCGCATCAGATACAGATGCTGCATAATTTTTAATGACCTTTTATTTTCTACAGTATGTCCCTACAGAATGGGATCATTGTGAAACCTGTGGAATTCTTTGATATTCCCCTTCTTTAAGCTTTTGTCTAATTGTCTAATGCTCTTCCTCCTCTTGTAGGCACACAGACATAAAGAACTTTACTTGCTCTAACTTTAACAGCTTACTTTACTACTTTACCTGTGTTTTATATGTGAACATATCGGTCGCATGTTTGACCTGGTCTTGACAAGGTAACTCCAGAGGGAAAAAGTATTTTTGGTCCGTTGCTCAGACCTTTTGAAAGAGTCTTCAGTACCTCAGGGAGGCTAAGAAATGGATCTGACCTCATCCAAATAGCTTCCTTCCAGAAACACATTTTTATTTAAAAAATATTTAGTATTCTGAAACTAGGAAAGAGGTTGGACATGTATTTCTTTTACTTTAGTCGTTTCGATAATTTTGGGGTGAAATGGTTGTTTTAGTGTTAGAGTTCCACTCAGTCTGTGGTCAGCTTAAAGAGGCACATTGTCAGTGGCAATAAAACTAAGGGGACTGTAAAATCTGCCCTCGAGTGTGAAATAAATGCTTCTGTTGTCATCAAAGGTTAACTGGCCACAAATAACTGTTTTACTGTAGTTTCATATCCTCCCGAGTCTTATAAAAAAGGAACTACACACTAAAGAACCAGCTATTTCAACCTAAATGTCTACCATGTCCCAGTGAGCAAGAGAGTATGGCTGAAGACAGACCATGGTGTAAAGTTCAACCCCTTGTTACTGCAAATAGCTACTTGTAAACAATATGTTTCTAACTGTTTTGCCAAGACTTATTTATGAACACTATTTTTTTCTCCTGAGGTTTCTTTTCTATGAAGCTTCTTTGATCATTTTTCCCAATGCAGTGGCATGAAATCGGTTTTCCTTATCATCAGTTGGAAGTTCTTAGGTTTCTAATGACGGTCAGTTCAGGAAGGCACACTTCTCAATTAGAGTCCAGCAGTATAATGGCTTCCTATAGACAGGCAGGTGGTGGCGTCGAAGCAGTTTTAATTTAAAGGCATGTCATAAATGCCGTGTAGATTTTGTATTGGCTCAGCAGTTGTCCCTCTGCACAATGAAGACACAAAGTCTGCCTCAGCTGCATTAATTCAGTTTCTCTTTTGTTCACTGGTGTTTAGGAAAATATAATCTCCAAGTCTATTACAGGCACTTGGATGTAATCATATATAGAAGAAAACTGTCATGTATTTTCAATGTGTTCATAGAGGCTAATAGAATGTTTTTCTTGTTTTGTTGTCTTCTTTGAGTAAGATATGTTTGCATTCCTCTCTCTAAAATGCCACATTCCTGATCTCCTGTGGTCAGTACAGGCCCCATTGTTTGCCTCTGAAGTCTGGGTGATGGTTTTACTTAGTTGCTATGGCAATACATATGTATTGTGGTGGAAGTGTTGGAATTTTGTACCTATCCTAGAAGGTTCTGCCCTTTAATTATTACTTGACTGAACATTCCTGACCGGGAATATTTCTTCCGTTAAGACAGGATGAGTTCAATCAACTCCCAGCTTTCAGTGACACAGATCACCACAGATGATGAAAGGTTTGATTTCCATTTTTGTTTTAGACAATAGTGTTCTGAAAACAAGCTTGGATATGTGACTTTGAAGTGGAAGAGTAGTTATAACCCTGCAACCAAAGAGGGCTTCATATGTACGTTTTTGGCCACACAACAAAACATTAAAAATCTTAAAATACAATGTGAAATTAAACATTTTTATTCCTTGTTAACAAAGGGCACCCATATTAAAACAAGATCAGTTTTCTCAAAACCCATGTCACTTTTTGCTGCCTAGTTATTTTTAAATACCTAAGTTTAAAGAGGGGCAGAGTTTATATTTTTCACCCTAACACTACAGATGTGCTCTTATAAGGTTTCTGTATTTGCAAGAACAAATTTACCAGTATCAGAATTGCTTCAGAATTAAGTTTGAAGAGCCTGGATATATCTAGAACAGGTTGAGTGTCTAGGAAGTTCTGGTCTGGTTATTTATCACCACATGGACATGAGTTCCATCTTAAATATTACTCTAGCAATTTGTTCCCTAAATTTAATTTCACACATGGTAGGAGATTATTAGTGGAATTTGAGAGCGCTCAAGTCTTATACCCTACAGGCAGTGGTATTTGGGAGATTGTAGAGATTGTGTCCTGTCTGAGTTTACCTGGTAGTATAGCATCTGTCCTCATCAATGTTTCTTATAATTGCTTTGGCATAGTGCTTGTGAGGAAACGTCACAATTCAGAAAGAATTACTGTAGGATTGATCACAGTGATTTACAGTAATTCTCCAGTGGAGTGGCAGATGCTTGAATGCATTATCGATCGGCCCATGTGTAAAAAAATTAAAGCCCTGTAAGCAGTGTTTCATGAAGTGGCTATTCTATAACACAACCCCACATTCCATATCTCACTTCCACTTTCGCTGGATGAAATATTGTTGATTCGGTCAATAGGTTTGCCACTTTCAGGGCGATGTCAACATGTAGAGTATGCTTATCGTGATCTACTCAAATCATATGCATGGTGCGACAGGAATGGCTGGAGAAACTGTTGATGACATACAGTATGGCCTGGATCAATCGGGCCACGGAATGGCATTGCTGAGATGTTGGCAAAATCACCATTCTGCTCGGGTTCCCCTCTGATTAGAAGGGACACCAGTTGGTGCCAAATGAGACAAGGCTGGAAGATAATCAAGGGGTTTTGAAGACATTATCTAAAGGTGCTGCATTTGAAACTTCCTGCAAAGTTGAGAATTGTGTTAGGGAAGACCGCGGGAGAAGACTAAAGAAGTCAGCTGTAGTTTTTATTAAAACATATGATATCCGCTGCATGCAATTTCCTTCTCGAAATCCCTTTTGAATTGACCTTTGTTCAAGTCCTGTTTTTGAGAGTTTCATGTGTTTTCTTTTCCCCCGAGTAATCTTACGGCAGTTGTCTTAGGAGTAGGATACAGTCCAGGAAAGTGGTTGGGGTTGGACTAGAGGCATTATTCTCATATCCATTTGTGTTTAACTAACTGAGGTCTGAGCTTGAATCTTATCAGTTTGCTTTAAGAGCAGCATCTTAGGAATTCTCTTCGGAATTCAATTCTGTGTGCAAACAGATATTTTAGTAAATATTTTAAAAATAAAGTAGTCTTTATTACAAGCAAAGACAAAATCATTCAAATATGACAGTGCAACCCAGGTAGTCTGTTGGTAGTTGTAAATCTGTTTATTATCTTCTTTATTTTATGTCCTTTTTTCTGACTCTCCTGCTGACTGTTTCAGCACTTGCAGGACCAAATTGAAACATAATTGTACTTAAGAGCCCTTAATGTTAAGTTATAGTACACCAAGGGTCAGAAAAATAAGACACCCACCATCCTTTCCTTGGGGCTGACCACAGGATATGAAATGTCTGTACTTATATTCTAACCTCATTTCAACAGAATTGAAATATTGAGTTTGCTGTGTCAATATTGCCTTGCTGTGCTCTGCCAAGTTTGTATTACCACAGATGAGGTTGGACTCTGTTCAGGCAAAGGATTTCTTTTCCAGCAGTGCTGGACAAACGCTGTAGCAGGGCGGATGGAGAGAAGAGGAACATTAAGGATGTGCATTTTTCTCCAGACTGCGATCTTTTAGTCACTTGCGACCTCTCGTGGAAAAGAATTTCACTGCTGGTTCGCCTTGTAAAAACTAAACCTGTGCTTCTGACAATGGCCACTAGAGGCTGCAACTGACATATCTCTTGTTCACTGTTTAATAGGAGGGATCCAGTTTTTAGGACACTCCAGAAAAGTACCCTACAGTCCTGTGATATAAGTATTTGAATAAATGTATACCTTCCTTTTCTCTACTCTGTCAGTTACATAGTTTCCTGTCAAGACTGAATTAGTTTATCAATGTAATTTGTTTTTCTGATGTAGACCTCTTCAGTACCACGCAGCTTTTTCCAAGTTGTTTGGTAAACACTGCAATGATGAGCAAGTTCAGAAATCAGTAATTATATAAAAGTGTAAGTCTAGAAGCATTTGACATGTTTGTTGCTTTCTCCATTTTACCCCTGGATTCTCACTTAGAAGGGAAACTAAATAAAGGGTTAGCTCTGTGCAATGTTGCACAAAGCTGATAACTTTTAAGAATAAGGTGCTCTAAAAATATCAATAAGCTTTTAGTCGGCATAGTACTCTCTGCTTACGAACAAAGACACAAGGCTTCCAAACCCCATCCAACTATTATCATGAAAAATTCTGGAGGGTATTGTTAACAGTTTTTTTCTTAAACAGTCTAGTAAGGCTTAGGAATCTAATCTTTCATTGATTCCCCTGAATTCACTTTAGCATTATGGATGTGGGTGTTTTAACATTTCAGTTACATCGTTCCTGCTGCTAGGTGCCCTTTCACTTTACTTTATGATAGACATGCACATGCAGGTCAACAGACATGCACTTTGATGCTTGCAGTATGCCACTACTTGATAAATCATTTGAAGGCAATGATATTGAATAGTGCTTTTACCCTTTGTCTCCCCCTGTTGGTCATTTGACATTATTCAAGAGTGCATCATTAGTGAAAATTACACCTACTGTATTCAGTTGACCCTGATTTATATTTTAATTTTTTTATCTAGATACTCAAATCCAATAAACAGAATGTATGCATATGCTTATTGGATAGTGAAGAAAAGATGTTTCATTTTTACTTACCCTGCAGCTCACAACTGGCAACCCACTGAAGCTAAGCAGGTGTGAGCCTGGTCAGTACCTGGATGGGAGACCTCCTGGGAAAGCTAAGGTTGCTGCTGGAAGAGGTGTTAGTGGGGCCAGCAGAGGGCACTCACCCTGCAGTCCATGTGGGTCCTAATGCCCCAGTATAGTGACGGGGACACTATATTGTAAACAAGCGCCGTCCTTCGGATGAAAACCAAGGTCCTGACCCTCTGTGGTCATTAAAAATCCCAGGGCGTTTCTCGAAAAGAGTAGGGGTGTAACCCCGGCATCCTGGCCAAATTTCCCATTGTCCCTTACCAATCATGGCCTCCTAATAATCCCCATCTATGAATTGGCTTCATTACTCTGTTCTCCTCCGCACTAATAGCTGATGTGTGGTGAGCATTCTGGCGCACAATGGCTGCCGTTGCATCATCCAGGTGGATGCTTCACATTAGTGGTGGTGGTGGAGGGGAGTTCCCATTACCTGTAAAGCGCTTTGAGTGGAGTGTCCAGAAAAGCGCTATATAAGTGTAAGCAATTATTATTATATTATTATTACTTCTGCCTCATACTGATCAATTATATTAATTGGAGACGCATCCAGTTCGGATTGAGGGGACTGGGTTCAACTCTGGACATGGGGTGCTGTCTGTGTGGAGTTTGTATATTGTGGGTTTCCTTCCACGAATAAGTATGTTAAAAACTTATTGGTAGGTTTAATTGGCTTGTGGGAAATTTGGCACTGGTGTAATTGTGTCTACGTATGTGTCCGTGTGTGCCCTGTGACTGATGTCCCATCCAGGGAGTATCCTGCCTTGCACCCATTGCTTGACTGTAATGGATTAAGCAGTTAGAAAATGTATAAATAAACACTTGGTTATACAGTAGAACTATTGCATTAAGTTGACCTTACACAGCTCTTGAGTTCAGGGCAACCTGTGGAGCCTTTTGGATGCAATTTTAGAGATGTTTGTATCATGCAGATTTGAATTTTGAAGATCCTCAGGTTATCAGTTAATTTCAGTTGGAGATCTATATATCTTAAGTTTACTGTATGTGTTCAGTTGCTTTGCAGAAAATGGAATATTTATGAATTAGAAAATGGTCATTTATGTTGGAGAAAATAAATAATTATGGGTATGTGTCAAATAAGTGTTTCCTCTTTTTAATGCGGACTTTAAGGGCTTTGTCAGATTCAGAAGGTGAGTATGTTTTGATTCAGAGTCAGTGCCAGTTTGTTGAAGTTAAACTTTCTTTCAACAGAGCAGTGAAAATAATTCTTCTTCCTTATAATAAGGTATTTTTAATGTGTCAGTAGCACATTGCTCTGGTTTACTTAAATACTCCTTAGATCTGTTTAATTAAGACTGTGAACAGGAGGCACATCTTTACAAAGAGATTTGTAAGAGTCTATCTACTGTATGTAAGAGCATGGCTATCTCAGTCATGTTGGAATTCCTCATTTTAGCCTTTAACTCCATAGCTTCTACTTGAAAGTTGTTTCAGTGCTGGTTCTGAATTAGACCTCTGTGATGTGTTTATCAGCAGTTTTATAGTGTTAAATGCTTGTATTTAAATGGTGGTTGGTTAAGTTATTTCCTTTTACAGAATCCATCATATGACAGATCTGTATTCAGTACACTGTTGCTTCTTCTCAGCATTCATTTGGTTGGTATAAATTACCCAACTCCTTAAACAAAATTTAAATAGTTGCAATATACAATTTGTTTTCTGTCTGTTCAAAGAACCATTAGTTTTAAAATGTTAACAGCCTATTCAGTTATGTATTTTCTTTAAATTATTATTCTCATATTAAAGTTGTATTCTTTGTATTTATTTGTGTTAATGTGACAGGGAATATTAGAAAGACTACAAGAATGTACCCTTCTATTCTAATCAAGTAATTTTCTGACACTGTAGTTTTATGCTTAACCCTATTTCAAATAAATCACACAGAATCGCACAAAAGGTCCGGCTTGACAAAGTGGTCTAATGACACAATTTACAAGTATCGCAATTTGTTTAATACAGTGAGATCTAAAGGTTCAAGTTTTGTAAAAGGAATTTCCTCAATTAAAAAAATAATAAAACATTAAGAAAGACATACCTAAATGTGAATGAGAATTATTGAGTACAGAAACATCTGTTGACATTCACAGTTTCTATGCCACTACTTTAAAACAAGTTAAATGCACAACTGGACAGAAACCTTTAATTTGCATTTTCAAGTTATGAGAGCCCTTTCGTTTAATTAAATATTTTTTTTGTAGATAACACAAAATGCAGTGGTAAATATGGAAAACATGAAATCCTTCTCTGAAAAAACAAATAAAAACATTAATGGTTTCTAGATCTGTTGAAATATTAGGTGGTTGGTGAAAGGAGACACTGACTTCATCTGCAATGACCTGTATAACCACTAGAATGTGCTGTTGCAATATTACTAACCCCTGCACCCAGAATGGAACAATTTAGAGCAGCTGTGAAATCTAACTAGTGTGTCACTGGAAGTACCTGGTGAAAGAAATCTAAACATTGAAAACACAGGACAAACAAACTAACACCACCCAAACCAAATTGCAATTGAACCCAGGACTCAGGATACATTACGGAGCTGTAATGTATCCTGCTTCCTCAAAGACATTTTTTTTTGCAGAGATGAGTTTGAAGATGCAAATTACACTGGAGCCAAAGAATGGGAAACAAAAGATTTTCATGTTATTTTTTATTTGAACATAACATGGAGTAGATGCCAAGAAGATTCCTCGTTTGTAATCTTTATTATGTTCATTTTTGGTTTTCTGTTTGGTGGGAGAAAAATGTAGTAACAATTGTTCTCCCGGAGCTCAATGCTTTGAAAGCTGAAAGTCATAATTATTTGTTAAACTGTCTAGCTGTTCTGTTTTAGACTAGCAGATGGAGACTTTACTATCTAGAAAAGCAGAATTGTGAAATAACCTTTCTTAAATTATTCTGAATTTTCCCTTGTTCAGCTTTGGTTTTTAATATATAATTAGTAATATGAACAAGTAATAGGTTTATTCCATGCTGAAAAAAAGAAGAAAGAAAACACAACGTTTTGGCCGTGGAGCTTTCTTCAGGTGTGGAGTAATTATTAATATGTTTTTCTCCCAGTGCCCAGGAGGTGGCAGTCTTGCTCCATTAATGCTCCATCTTTCCACTGCATTTGCAGCTGTACAGAGTAATAGATTTAGATTGGTACTAAGTTTATTACCACCGTCATTATACTTCATCTCTCTTTGAAGATCAAAGCAGGACTGCACCTCTGTTAGCACTGAGGTGAATTACCTTGATGCATAATAGGATAAAACTGCTGTAAAACTTGATTGTATTTGTCTTATACAGTTCTGTTGTGTTCTTTTGCCATATCATTTGTTCTACTTATTGGAAAGCGTACGTATTATATATTTGCCTTTTGCGTTTTTAGGCTAGATGTTGTTTTTTGTTTTGTGTTTTTAGACTTTAGATTCTTGAAGATGTTTTGTATTACTTAACAGGTCTTTCAGAATCCAATGGATCGATGGAATTATTAAATTGGAGAGGGTCTTATAGAAAATGCAGCTCCTTTAAGTATTAATTTTTTTAACAGCAATGGAAATCTTTACTATGGAACTTAATAGTAGAGATAAAGGTTTCTTTTTTCCTGCAACATGATGATCGGAATGTCTTTTGCTTTCTGTTGGCGCTCCTCCAGTTTTCTGTCTCAAGTTCAGACATAAAAGAGACAATATTGCAGGTGGCATGACTGAGATCCAGGTTAGATACGTTATCATTGGGTGACATTAATAGCTTTGGTATAAATACAGCCGGGAGTTCTCAGAAGTTCACAGAAAGAGCGAGAGCGACAGGCAGTTGCTTAATGCAGGGTTATCTCTTGATGAGTTTTAGATTGAAATTCTTACATTCATTTTGAATAGGATAATGTTTGTATGGTTTACCTCCAGGCTGGAGTGTTCTTTTCTGTTTTCAGAGGAAGTGGCTCACAGTCTTACTGTGGTTAAAACAGAATTGTTTTAAACCTAAAATTTCCCTTCATTATCAGCAATGATAAAGTTCACAAGGACTTCTCTTTAGCACTGAATTACGTTTAGTGGGCTACAAAAATTACTTTGCTGTTTGTTGTCTATACGGAAGTGCTAAAAGTTGTCTGTGTGGGTGTGTACTTTCCGAAGTAAGGAGACAACACTTCCTTATGAGTTTATCCTTCAGCAAAAGTTATTATTGTTAATTACCCTTTTAATTTTGAGGTTGCTTCTTTATATACATGTTCACATTTCTGATATTGGCATATTAAGGACAGATAAACAACAATGAAAAAAAATAGTAAAAATGATTCACATTCCTAATTAAACACTGCAACGTGCTCAAGAACTGTAAAAAACAAAAACAACACAAAAAAAACAAAAGCCAAGCTGCAAAATACATCCATGATCTCTCATTGCAATGTGCAGTCCCTGAGCATTTACGAAACAAACCGACTGCTATACCTCAGCTGACAGAACAATGTATATTAACAAACAAAAGTCTTTCTGAAAGCTTTCTGTGTCTGTAATTAAAATAAATATTGCAGCCATGATTTTTTGTTTTGTTTCTAAATGTTTTAGTTGTGTTGGAGGGAAAAAAAGCAGACCTATAATGTCTTAGCAAAACATTATGCAATTAGAACTATGGGGAGAGAGGCTTAAGCATGGCCATGTTTCAGTCTTACCCTCTCTTTCCTTGTCTGTGGAAGTTCAACAGCTGTGTCCTATCTTTTTATTTTCAATAAAAAATGCCCATTGTACTTCTGCTAGTTTAATTTCAGTGTTCATTTGCTCAGACCTCAGCCATAGTTTTAAAGAAGGAGAAAGTAAAGTCCTTTATAATCTACATTTCTGTAGCTGCCTTAACAGCATACAGTATCTCTTTTGCTGTTCTTTGCAAGGGTGTGCCAAGGCAATGACTAAGAGTCCTTCCACTTTAGTGCAGCTCTGTGCTTAATGCCAATGTATCAGTACAAGCACAGTGCGAGCATGCAGTAGCTTCTAATCAGAATTTATTCAGCAAAGACATTCATATAGCTCATTCCTGCAGAGACGCGTACAGAGACAGGCACACGGGCTCTTATCGAAAAGCAAGTTTTTTTTTTCAGAAATCTTATCGCTTCCTCACTAAATATATTTGAAATCAAAATGCCAGCGCTTGGCTTATCAACTTTCTGTTAGTCCTCCTGGGTTAATTTGCTTGTCTCATGTTTATCTTTTCTTTCTCCCTCCTTCCCCCACTTCCGCAGGTCTTTTTTTTTTCCCAAATCATTTTTTATGTCGTTATTCAAGTGTTTATTAAACAGGTGGGGTTTGTCTGCCTTCGTCTCTCCCTGAACGGAGCGCCGTCACGACTCTTTTAATTGTTCTGCTCCTTCTTGGGACAGCTGGAAAAGTGGACTAAGAAAAGACAAAAGAAGCAAGTTCTGTCACATCAGTTTATATAAATCAGGATGTTTGTAAAAGAGAAAGGATTAAGGATGATTTAATATTAATCAGTCTAAATTTTACTTATGTCTTAACAATAAATAAAACTGTATGTAATATGCTCTGTAGAAGTCTTATATACAGTATTCTTTTCTCTGTTCTCTTTGTTGAAGTTAAAGAATTGAACACAATTGTAAATTACAGGCTTAGCACATTGCAGTTAAGTTTTAAGTTAAAATAAACACTTGCATAGTAAAAGTCTTCTGATTCAAAACCCTTCCAGATCATAAGAATCTTGACCCTGACTTCTTTATTATTCTGGAACATGGTATAGATTTAATTCGTTTTCTTTGACAGAAATCAGTTTTGGTACAAAATTCAGCTCATTAAAATGCTGTCCGATCCTGGGGGAGGTAGCTAGGTTGGGTCTTCTGAGCACATTCAGAACATTTTCATTTATGACGTTTAATGAACCCATTTTCAGTAACGGCTTTGTCCAATCCAGGGTGAGCTGGCCCTAACCTGGCAGACAACCTGGGTACAAGGCAGGATGCACCCTGGAAGTGTGTGTCACCAGTCCATCAAAGAGCCATACAGTCCATACAGAAATGTGCCTACAGGGAAAGATTTAGAGATGCCAATGAACGTTGGCAGCATGTCTTTAGAGAGTAGATGAAGCACCTTACAAAAGCTCATCAAAAACAAATCGAATATGCAAACTCTAAACAGAAAGATCTGAGAGGCTGCAACACTAACTGTTGAGCCACAGTGCCACCCTACATCTCATTAATAATTAATTAAATTTAGCAGCTAGACAGACTATTTTCTTCTGTGGCATAGCTATATAGTGCCGGTCCCGACGTTTCTTTTATCTGATAATTATCATTTTATTAACTCTTTTAGCATGCCGGTTGCTCTGTGATGTTTTCCGAAAAGGGGTAAGGTACAAAGTCTGGAAGATTGTTTTTCATGGGTTTATTTTTAACCCTTACAGTCTAATGTACATATTTCACTGTGGAGAATGTGCTGTACGGGACTCTACCTGTCTTTTTTGTTTAGAGAGTTATTCATAGAAAGCCGTATGAAGTGTATGGCAAAACCATAAATTATGAATAATTAAATGTTGATTCGAAAAGGATGATCATATGAATATCCTATGCTTTCAGATAAATTGCTTACAATAATAAGCCAAGAGGCTGTCTCACAGGATAAAAGAAAAGAAACACACACGCTCAGAGTCATTTGTTTCCACATTTTTGGATCTAAATCAGAAAACTTTCTGTTTGGTAAATTCTTTTTTTTTTTTGGCATTATTCAATGTATGGTTGTATGTATGAATAAGATAGAAAAGTTAACTACCGCATCACATAAAATACGATCTGATTTAGGCTTCATCAGCCATGAAACAACTGAACCTTGCCCCTTTTTAATGCTGTCTCCCTGGCCCACATTAATGGATGGGGTCTTTTCAGTAGCAGAGTTGATTATATGCATTTCCTGAGTCATACATTATTGCTTGGTTTTAAATGGAATTGGTCCATTACCTAAAATGTGCAGGGAAGGGCAGATTTTCATTTGTAACCGTGTAGTTGCAGTCTAAACCCTGAGATTAGGAAAAAAATAATGTACAAAATTAAGAAAAAAGAGTACTGTATATCAACACAATGAGATCCAAGAAACCCTACCACCACGCAGACATGCACACTAATATTAGAATCATATGTCACAGTTGTAGATACCTGCTTTTGCAGTTTTGACAGGTATGCAAGGGAAAGTTTTGGAGTGTAGGGAAATGATAATGCTAGTAGACTAAAATTGATTTAATTTCTCTCGTTAAAAAGGCACTGTCATCTGAAATATCTTTTAAATATCCTTTTGCTGTCATACTGCTTTGACAGATGTTAACATACAAAGAAACTGTATAATCTCAACATAGTTTGTCTGATAGCACGTTTTAGATACCACCAGTTGGTGAGTTTCAAGGCACATTTCAGTATTGTGATGCGGAAGATGACCGCTTTTTAAAAGTCTTGCATAGTACAAAACCAGACAAGGTACGTGATCGACCTCTTGAGAGCCCAAGTGCAGCAGAATAAAGCAGGAATATTTATTACAGTTATTAGTTTCAAACCATTTAAGGCCTGAAAATGAATGCAATAACCATTCTATGTCAGGCTAATAACTCCTTCAGACCTGCACAGATAGGCAGCGCCACTGATATACCTGAGGTACCTCATTCCCGGAGGAGATTGGGTTGAGCTGTGCTGGAAAATGTGAACTTGCAGCCCTATGGTTGCCGATGGCCAGCTCTCAAGTCCAATCTGCCAGCTTATCTGCTTTCTACACTTGGGTTTACAGTTTAACAATGTTAGCAATTGCCAGTCCTTCTGCCTCCAGGGTCTTCAAGTCCCTTGTGCTGGCCAACTTGGAATATTGCAGGCCAATAAAGTACAGATGTTACTGATTGAGAAGTACAAGGAATTAACCCTCTCTTCCTTCCCCTGTAAAATAACTGTACAAATAGCTTCACCGCATCTTAACCAAAGTCCTTTAGAATGAAAGCAATGAATGAAAGCAAAAGCTGAAAGCAGATAGTTTCTTTTTTAAAAATAATATAAGGTTAACGTTACAGCGTGCGGCATCATACTGAGTGCTAAAGTTTGTAAAGTGTTCTCTTCATCTGAGTTGCTAGTGCTTGTACTTCTTTTACATAGAAGGCTGTTTTCAGGAGAGTTCTAAAACCTGGTCACTCAGAAAGTCCTGGAAATGGAACCATGTGATAAAACATTTATGCACTGTGCATTTACTTTTTTATACATGATTAATTTCAATGCATGTATCACAAGCTTTTAAACTATATTTTGCTGAGGCTGTGTGTAGTTTCATATATTAATGTGTAATACTGTTCTTGGCTAGACTGTCAATATGAAGCAAATATTTTGGTATTGAAACTCATGCACTATACTAGTTTTATTTATACTGTATGTATACTCTATTATTGTTTATTCAGTTGTGGAATTTCCACATATGGAAATACTACTCCAAAGATCTTTGTTTACTCATTACATTCTGAATAATTAGAGAAAATTAAGTTCTAGGTCATATGTTAAATAATATCCACATTTTTAATTTCACACCTGATTAATTAAAATTGTACTGGTTTGTTTCTTAATGAGAAATAGTCCTAAATTTTGTAAATTTTGTAATTACAAAAATTGTAATTATTGATTCAGTCAATTGTTTACTCATTAATAGTGAATAATTGTGTATTAGGTTTAATATGTGACTAAAGAGGTGATTTTTAATGTTCTGAGAGAGAAACGTGCTCAATTTTATATGTATAAAATAGCCTTCATGTTCTATTTTTTTTACCCAGGCCTTGTACAGTATTATGATACCAGAAAATAACAGACAGAAAGAAAAGTATTTCTGGAGACCTGTTTTGTTTTGCTCTTAGGAAGAATTTGAAGTACAGTGACATTCTCTAACATTCTGTCAGGTTTATAGAGCAAGAGATGATTGACTGTTTTGCATGGTTAGAGGGCCTTACATGACAAATTTACAATGATGAGTTTGCTGTCAAGGTGTAGTTTAACATGGCATTTCACATAAATTTTAACATTGTATGCTATGTGGTATGTCTCATCTGTGTATTACCCTGGTTTTTGTCTGTTTCTCTACATGCTGGTCTTGTAATATCACAGTATTTTGTTTTGTGCATTTGTAAAGGCAGTGCAGAACAACTAAATTAATCTAACATCTTTTGGGTTTTCTAGAGGAATTAGAAATTGTGCTGGCAAGGTTCCAATTAAAATGAGTGTTTTTCAGGCAGTTTTGAAAGAGTATACACTAAAACAAATTAAACACTGAAATGTAAATAAGCATTAAAATGGGTGGCATGGTATTAATTAGGTACTGTGACGTGAAGCTGGGCAGACAGCTTAAGTAACAAATATCCCAGTGTGCTAATTACCTAAGAGTCTGGCTTTAATACCTATTTGCAATCACTAACAACCAGGGTTTAGAAAAGTACAGAACATTGCTACAAGCTGATGTAAAAAGAAAAAGAGGACAGGCGCCTAAAACACTTGTATTAATAGTCTGATTTTTAAAGAGTTATCAGCAGGTTTGTACTTTGCATAAGAAGCAGGCCAGTAGTGCAAAAAATAATTAAATTCACATTTGTTATTTAAAACTCCTTCATTTACTGTCTGTACTGTATATCTGTCTGTCAAAATAAACTACTTGTTCTTAAACTCACTTGATTCACTTGATCAAGTCCTTATAAACTGGAAGAAAAGTCCTCAGAAAAGCAAATACAAGACTAGATTTTAAAATGAAAGTAATATATAAATAAGCAGGAAATTAGTCTATTATAGTTATATAGTTATTATTTTATGTGTAATTTGGCAGTTTTGGAGCACTTCTTGTTTTTGATATCTGACAGAAAAAATATTTTTAAGTAGCTGAAAATCACTAGTACTGTAATATCATGTTAGCAGAGTTTGATGGCTGTAGGCCTCTTGCTACTCATATGGATTCCAGAACATAGTGTTAAGGAGCTCTTTGTTGTCTGTTTTCTGTTGACATCTGCACCGGTCAATCTGAACGTTTTGGTAATAAAGCAAATTTTTTTTTACCTAGGCCTTGTACAGTAATCGGTCTCTTTTGACCTAAACATAAAGAAATAAAAGGCAGTAAAACACCTTGTAATGTCTGGGTTTCTGTAGCACTACAATTAAGTAATAAACCCTATTGTAAAATCCGGACTGTAGAAATATTATTACACAAATGCACTGAAGATTGAAAGAGGCATTTTTTAAGCCATATAACCATAAAGGCGGGTTTTTGAATCGCTTGTAAATCAGTAGTGAAGTCTCACAATTCTCTAGCCTCGGCATTGGTACAAGTTTGGCCTCTTCTGCTCACCAGAGTCTGTGGAATCTTTGACGTCACTTTTGCAGGTCAATTAATTTCTGCCAATATGAGAAGTGTTTTTCATTTCTGTGTGAGAAATCCCCACCTTCTTATTCTGCCTTAGTCCTAATTTGAGAGTGGAAATCTCAATTTTGGAATGGAAACAAATTAGTAACATCTTATTCTGGAAAAGTTAATATACTGTACAGTACAGTAAGCTTAATGCTTGGAGTAAATGTTAAACAGCTGGTAATCTATCGTGGTAGCCATTAAACTGTGCACACAAGAAGGACACAAAAATACCATTAACTAGAGTAGGTACTGTGTAGTACAGTAAAACATGTGTGATTTCTTGTCCTCCATGTTTAAGAAACAAAGATATAGTAGATCTTGATTTTTATTAAGCAACATTGTTTAAGAGACCTCTGTTAACCCTCATCATCTCAGAACCATTCGAATATGATGTTCACAAGGGTGTGTGTTTTATCCAATGGGAGTTCATTTGGACACTGGATCAACTGGTTAGCCTGGAAATGCTGTGCTCTTTTATTACACTTATACAGTTGAAAGATTTTTTTCTCTTTGAAATAATTCTTTTTATTGGCATCACTGTTCCTGCTGTCATTTATGCTCCTTAGTTTTATAAGGAAGGGCAGGCCTCTCTGAGATTAGGTGATCTAATGGGTAGAGGGCTTTCATCCCAGTTCCTGAGATCAGCCATGACAAGGCTGGCTCTGTGACGTCCGTTGCCCAGGGTGGAATGGCTTCATGGCTCTGAGTTTGGGAACTTTGGCAGTGGGAGTGTGTGTGAGCACAGACCCAGACATTTACATAAATAAATCCCAGGTCTCGCTTTCTCCTGAATGGCAGCAGAAGTCTATCTGCGAGGTGTTTATATTTTGGGATGATCAGGGTGTCTGTCTGCTGCTTGATGGGTTTCATGTCAGGTGGCAACAATATGTGCAGGAGCAGAATGAGAGAGAGAGAAGTAAGAATGTTGGTAAGACATGCCAATAAAAAAACGATGATCACAAATTCTTTCTTATCTTAGAAGCTGACCTTTTGGCTGGAAAGAAAATGAAAATATGTGGGGGGGATCTAGTTGTTACTGTCACCAGAAAGAGTCAATTGAACTGTACAGCCGCATCTTTGTTTATTTGTGCGACATTCAAATTCAATTTGTCTTTTGTAGAAAACAAAAAAAAAAATATTTTGACTCGGGGGGCCTTGACACTGAAAGTTCACTTTCTTCTACCCACTGCAGAAAATCCAAAATAAGGTGGATAATTTGTGTTTTTATTCTATTTCATTTTGCCTTGGCCTTGTTTTATGTTTTATTGTGAAATCCTGGAGCCAAATCATAAAATAGCATGACCATTAATTAGAATTTGTTTTGTATAAAACTTGCCTTGATGGTTTATTTTTAATTCACAAAAGTTGCAGCGTCCCAAGTACTGTAATTTATTCAGAAATATTACAACAAATGTAAATACTTCTATTCCTGAATACAATTCATTGTCTTTTACAATCAACTCACTCTTAAAAATGCTTTTCAGTGAAGTCTTTTGGATATATTGTAACTGGAGTATCATCACGTACAGTTGAAAAAATTGCATTAGGAGTCTAAAAGAACCTCAGAATAAAAATTCTTCTTCCGCTTTTTTTAAATGCATACTTACAAATATTTTTTTTTCATTTTTAAGCAATCTAGTGAAGAATGTCTTAATAAAGATATTGTTAGTACTTCAGCAGTGTTGTCCAAGCACCCAGAATTTCTTAGGTTAATGAAATCATCTCTCATACAGTATCTGATACTACAGAGCTGTGATACATGTACTGTATGTTGCTTGTGTGTAAAACATTGTAGGCAGCAAGAACTTTTAGAGCTTGTCAGGGGAGTAGGATTTTGTTTGCTTTCTGCTCCTATAGGACTGTAAAAAGTGTGAATTGTCAATCTGTAAAAATTGTCAATTATTTGTCAGTTACAGTAAGTCCAAGTTTTACAAATACAGCAGAGGGTTTAAGCCTTTGATGATTATTAAATACATATACATTTAATATTAAAAAACATGTGCTTTCTTAAATACATTTCACATGAAAAAACATAAACATATGCAATTATAATCTGTTTCATTACAGGTTTAGATGTTGTTGTAACTGACTCAGATGGAAAGATCTTTGTCTCTGTTTAGGAAAATAAAGGAATGCATACATTTTGCAGCAAAAGTCCCATAACCACTATAACCTTATGTCCTGAGCAGGAGCAGTGTACTGCCAAAATAGGATAATTGTGTTGCCATGGCAGATAATTTGCTAAAAGTCTGCACTGTGCAAAAGCTTAGTACAGTGTGTCAGTCCTGGCTCTTACATAGATTAAAGACGGATGGTGATTACAGAGGGCTGAGTGTTTTGTAACAATGCAAATTACTCGGAATACCCAAGCGCAGTGATTTTGAGGAGCTGCTAGAAGGCACTTCTAAGCTTCCATACTGGTTACAACAACTCCATTCTATGTACTGTATATAAAATGATATGTAAATCCATCCGTTGTTGCTCATTGCCTTGCTAACAAACTTTAATTTGATGTGAACATCTGCTCTGCAAATGTGAAAAATCAGTCACATTCTTGATGTTTTTATCCTTGCTAGCTTGATTCTTGCCATTATACACAACAGGAAAGTTTAATTACTTGTTTTATGTCTGAATAAATTCTACAACGATTGAATTGTACCCGCAGCAGCCCATATCCAAACTGCGAAACCTGAGTGAGGGTTTGCATATCCTGTAGGATGTGTAAGTTAGTGCTCTTCGGTTGTTTATATAGAATCTAACAAAAGTTAAATTCTTTTCTGAAGTGGTATAATGTAACTGAGACCAGGTCTGAACATTTGTTGCTAAAGAAGAAAAGTTTGTGTTTGAATTAGGCTTTAATATAATGTAAAACCAGTTTTGTTACTCTTCATGTTTCAGTTCAGTAGACTTTTGTTGGCACAATGGTGCTGTAGTGCAGTTCTTTCATATACTGAACTGTACATTTGTATCTAGATGTTTGGTTCTCTGCTGTTCATCCCATTTTAACTTTAAACTGCAGTGTGAAATTATTCTGATCTAATTGTGTTTTGAGAAGTGTTTCTCATATAGTTGTGGGTTTTGATTCATGAAGCTTTCCTCTGTCTCATGGTGTCTTGATACAGCACACATACTGTACAGTATATGGAGCTAGGCAATCCTGGTTCTTGAGTGCCAGGTTCCTGCTGGTCTTACGGGGAGCTTTCAATTAACCCTGGACGACAGGTAATTAATCTTCTCATTCACTCAATTGGTTCACTTAGTTGCTTCAATTAAGTCATTAAGGCCTGAGATGGAATGAAAAACAGTAACAAGGACCAGGGCTGTCTACCCAAATATGTCTGCTGTTTAGTAGCTGTGGATATGATTCAAAGTTAAGGAAAGGGAACTTAACTTCTTTAAAGTGAACCACAGCATTGTAACTGAATGGCATCTGCAAACCCTTTCATAATGGGATAGATGTTGCAATCTCTTTGCATTTAACTTTGGACATTTTAATGGGCTTATTCTTTCCTTTGAAACCTTGCTCTGTGTTTGCGAGAACATTTTACAGGAAGAGTGCTGAGCTTCATTCAGGTGGTCAAACAGATTTGCTGAAAGCCTAGAAACAATCTTTATCATCACAGGTGTTAATTGTTGCTGTTGATTGTTTTGTAACCGACATTGATGTCCTGAGAAGAAAAATGTTGAGAATGTTTCCATTTCACAATTACAGAATCATGTGTCCAACAGTTAATGTCTATGCCCTGCAGGGAAAAATAGAAAATTGCACAGAAATGTGTTTATTGACGTTTTTTCCAATCTATATCTGGAGAGGAACAATTCTGTCATTGTTTTGTGAAGAAGAACAGCCCTCCCACCTCGGCCCCCGATATTTGCGGTTTTAAATATGATCTGTGGGCACTGAGAGCTTGGTTAAATAAACACCATATAAAATTACCTGTCTGTACAAAACTGTCAAAATTGGTTTGAACCCAGCTTTTATCTCTCCCCTCTGTGGAATTTCCCTGGAACCTGAGTTTGCGATTTCCACTTTGTTTTAACCTAATTAAATATTGTCAGAGCCCGATCTCTTAATGGCACCTTTGTTTGGGGAAAGGGAGATAAATGAAGAATGTGCCTTTGGGACCAAGGACAATTGGCAGCAGTGCACAGGGCACTGGAGAGAAAGTGGGTTCTTTAACCCCCTCCTCCCTAAGCAGAAATAAGCATTTGACAATCAAATCTTTGCCCTGTCAGCCCAGTCATAGGACTGTGTTACTGCCTCACTAGAACTATGCTACTGCCTCACCAAACAGAAACTTTGTTGGTGTTTTAAATCAAGGCTCATTGTTATTTTCTGTCTTCCACCTTTATTATCTCATTTTTCATCTCGTCATATTGAATTTGTCTACGTTTGGGTTTTGCTTTCCTCCTGTACAGTGATTTATTAATTGTTTTGTGCAAAATAAATCACATTCATCATACCATGTATACTTAAGTATTAAAATAAAACAGTTTTGGTAAAAGTCAAGATTAATATACATATACTGTACATTAACTTCTTAAAGTACTTTTGTTTGAAATATTACGCTCAAATATTTCAACCTGCAGGTGCTCAGTGATACTGTGAACTAAGCTGCATTCCGGGTATGGATTGACTTCCATTATTTATTTTGTAATTAAATATTTGTGTACATTGTTGTAGTTTGTGTTAGATCTTTCTCTAAAAATGTATTCACTTGTCCTAATTTCTGGCTGACAAAAACATTTTTAGAAAAACGCGTTAAGTAATGTGCAATCAGCGTGATGCTGTGTACGCAGAAACCTATAGCAATGTTGGCCAACAAAGGTTTCTGTAGTCTAAATAGCAACACTAATAAGAATTTCTATTAAAAATGAAAAAAACAAGCGCTTTGAGCAGTGTGTGTAGGTGGGGGGTAATGAAGTCTTCAGATCCCTTTTAGATGAGATAAATTGCTGTTTATGTTTTATCATCGCCTGATAGACGATAAACTAATGTTCATACAGCTGATGTTTTGGGAGAGCACTAGCTCTCTGGCAGTTACCTGGATGCAAGTTTGAACAGAATGTACTTCTGCTTCAGGTTTTAAGGCTTTATAACTGTTGAATATACTGCATTTTCCTGTGGTTGCTGCAGTGTTTTTTCTTTAATTGGCCTAAGGATAAAACTTAAAAACAGTTATAAGAAGGAGGTGGGGGCACTAGGGCCATGTGTCTCATTTGGTTTTTAAGTAGTTAATTGACCCATGGATCTCTTCTGGCTGTTTCTTGAAAGAAGACAGAGCATCAGCTTCGACAGTATGCCTGGGCACCGTATTCCATACTACATGATATTTGATGCTATGCATAATACTATTTTAAACCAGCACTGGTGATTCCAAAACCAAAGCATACACACTACACTAAGTTAATACTTGCTGTACTGGTGTCACAGTGTGGTATGTGTAGGTTTGCTTTTTGTGTTTTAGAAGCACAAAAATGTCATAATTAACTCATCTTTATGAAATTGTTATGTTTATGCTATCTTTAACACATGTTAATTATGTCATCAGTCCTTGCAGCCTTTATGACATGATCTGTACACTAGGAAAAAGGTGATTTTTTTAATTAAATGTAATCATGCTGAAAGGTGCAAGAGAAACAAGCACAAAAGCTGTAAATTGTTAGGATCTCAGATCTGGTAGATTGCAGGTTTAAGTGAACAACTTAATGGAGATGCTTTTGATTAAGAGGTATATTTTATTACTGTAATTACTGCTTGTGAAAACATAAATTTGGAAAAATGACCAAGCAGTTACAATCCTGATTCTGCTTAGCCCTTTTTATAGGTGAACTGACGACATTATACTTCCAAGAGTAATAATGTCTGTGTACTAATACCTACTGTAAATCTCTTTTGTGCTGTTTTGTGTAGAAGAACTTACGGACTTCTGATACTCTGCTTATGGTCTTTATCTGTACTTTTGCAATCTTTGCTTAAGGTTTTTTAATGAATAGGTTTTTAAATAATCCTGGAAAAAACAGAGGTCAGTGAAATATTTTTCATCTGCATCAGGTTGCAGAAGTGCAGTATGAGCTCCTTGTTTTTTAGGGTAAACCCTGTGTGAAGAGCTTGAGAAGCCACCTTTAAAGGCGCTATATAAAATAAAGTTTATTATTATTATTGAAGACCGCACCACAGTCGTTTGAGTGCCAAAACACGTTCTGCATCTGGCTGATTGGCAAAAATCTGTGAAATAGGAAGAAGCATTTCAGATCTCTCCCCCAACTCTGTGTCTCTGTGACCGAGCTGTAAAATAATACATGGCTTTGCCAACCGGGAAAGCTTGATGGAGCTTTAATCAGATCCCTGCTGTGCGACTGCACCTCCGTTTCCCTGCTGTGTCCCAGGGCCAGTCCTGTCCGGTCCTGCCTGCCCTGCCTGAAAGATTTCGTCAGACAAAACAAATATTGGCGAAGGAAATTAAACGCAGTAGGACAAGGGTCCTGTACCCACCATGGAGTCTCAGACATGAAGGCCTGCAAGGTGCCCTTTGGGTGTACCACCTATACCGACCTCCATGGGTCACAGAAGTCAACCCCCCTTCAAGACTTCCCTGTTTACTGGCTCACTAAGAAGCGAATTCATTCCGCTGTGTGACAGTGAGGAGTGTTAAGATTCTCTGGGTTTCAAGTTAAAGTGCATGCCACTGAACGTAACTGCAGAGTAAACATCACCTGATTTTTGTGTAAATAATATAAATATAATGAAATATAAAACCCTTTAATCATATCTGTAAGACTAAATGGTATCTCAATTGTTTTAATTCAACTGTATTTTGTTCTTTGTTAATCAAAAACATTGTTTTCATAGAAGGATCTGGCAAAAAATACAAGCATGGAAGGAGCATAGTGTAATAAAAAGTATAAGAAAAAGCATTGCTATTTAGATGTAGGAATTAATCGCAGGATGAACCACAGCAAAGTGTTATTGAAGATAATAGGTGTACCTTTTCCTCAGTAAAATGCTACTAGTGTTACAAAATACGGAAAAGGCACATTGAGCTCTGCGGGTTTCTTCCTTTGGTCTTACAAAGAGAAGAACTCAGTACAGAATCTTCCGGTAAATAAAGGCTATTTTTCTTGGATTTATTAAAAAGAGCTTTTTTGTCAATACAACCTCTTCAGTCTATTTTTATTTGAAAGCAAACTATCAAAGACCCATTCCTCTTTATTCTCCAACATCTTGAAATCTTATTGAAAAGTTATTTATATATATAATTTATATCAATTATTCTGAAATTACTCAGATTCCTTTATTAAGTTGAATGGCAACAGATAGTTGTTTACTTCCAGCAAGTTGAACTTCAGTTCACTTTTAGTGTTTGTAATAGAAATATTAGGGAAATAGACAAAGAATCTAGAGTAAACACGTATACAGTTTTATTTTTGTATAAAAATAATAGTTGCATGTAAAGCTTTTTTTCAGTGATTCTGTTCAATGGAAAATGTAGTGCCATTTTATCAACTGCAGAAAGTACTTTTTTTGCACCAAAACTAGTAAAATATTTCTTGGCTTCGCTGTTTTTTGTACTCTACATAAGAAAATTACATTACATCTGAATTTATGTCTGAATGCGTCATAATCACAGTTCTGCGATTCAATCTGAACATGGGCATTGGTACTGTAGATAATTGAAACTTAAATGACTTTTATACAGGGAACATTTGCTTGCACATGTTGTTATTGCTGCGGAAATTAATGCTGGGATAGTTCTGAACTGTGGCTTTCACATACCTCCTGTGAAAGAGCCCTTACACCTGCCTTATTGTTAGAAATGTCTTTAAAGACACTTTATCCATTTGCTCCTTTTACTTGGGCGGAGAAAATATGCAGTAAAAGGATTCCTAAATCTTAAAGGATAAATAATGTGGTTTAAAAAGGATGGCTAGAAATGTAGATACACCCATTATAAACCCACAGTAAAGAATATCCTTTTAGCTTACTCAACATCTTTTCTTAATTGTGCAAAAGCCCCAAGCAGCAGGTTCCTGAGCCCTGTCTAGGAGCTTGGTTAAAGACAAGGACTAAATACTGCAAAAGGATTTAAAGAACCCAGCACAATAAAATAATTCACCTAAAAATTAGACTAACTTGATACAGAGACCTTAGAATGATCTTAACTTTTCCTGAGAGCAAATAATTCACTAAAACATTACTTTTATGCGGTATGTTATCTATTAAATTTAAGTTTATCACAGGAATTCATAGGCCTTAGGCCTTCATGTTGTGATATTAATGTGCTAAGAGCTGTTCCGAAGCCAGTATAGCTTTCTTCTTTGTTTTCTCTAATTACACTGGTAATACTGATGTATACATCTAATAGGATTTGAAAAGAGGTAATTGTTAACCATTACTGCATATAATAATAATCCAGATTAAAAGGACAGTTTTTTTTGTCTAGGCTTGGTTTTGCACAGAACAGTAAGCCCTGGTAATGGAGATCAACTTGAGGATCTCAGGATCTCAAAAGGCTGTTTGTTGACTTCGTTTGATGAATTTTTGGAGTGGAACCTTGTTTTTTTTTCCTTTCAAGAGACCTTTGCTTAAAGTTTAAGGTTTCAAACAAGAAAAAAAAGATTGCATCCTGTGTACAAAGTGAATATTTTATTTCTGCTCAAAACAAGCCTGATTCTGTGCTGCCGTAGTGCAGAAACGGACGTCTAATTGCTGCATTGAGATGAAGGAATTCAAAATAAAGTTAATCCCTCCTTCGAGGATTATACCAAGCATGCTCTGTCTTGTTTGAAGACATAAACATATAATTGAAAAAACAGAATTTACTCTGAGGTTACGGCTCTGTGGATCGGTGCAAAAGAGTTCATCAGTGCCACGATGAACTCTTTTGCACCGTTCCATGAGTCTAGATGGCAGAACGTGGCATTCAGATTGTTTTATGGGCACAAATTCTGAGTGGCATGAATCTGGAGGAAAGGATTCGAATTTTTATTCAGGTTTTCAATGATGTTATTTCCATACATTCTCCTTTGTGGCAACCCTGTAATCCTAATACCATTGCTGTTAGTGTATGTCTTGTTCAGTTGTTTCTTATTCTGTGTTTGTGTTACCTTTTGTTTAATGTGGGATAGATTCTCAAATCCAGTTCCAAACATTAAGAATGAATCCCTCCAAACAAAATTTGTGTTATAAATGCACAATTTTCCTTACCAATGTTGAAAAAGTTGACAAATAAATAGTTTTTACATTTTATATGCAAAAGGAAACCATGACTGACAGTTGTTCTTCGTGTTGAATGTTGGGTATTCCTCTGTATTTCTGCCTTCCTGAAGAAGGAAAGCATTGAAAGGTGTTTTCATTATGATAACGTACTGTAGATTTTTTCATAGTGGAATCTCTTCTCCTTAGAATAATAAAGTAAAACCTACATTTGTAATTAATTTAACTGAGATCTGCAAACAAAAAAAAACATATTCGAAGGCATAGCTGTAAGTCCCAAATAAGATGCAAAATGACAGATGCATAAAACTATAGAAATCTTACAGAGACTGAATATTTTGGCATTGTTTCTATCCAGCACTAACCTTGTTTAGCTTTTTTTTTTTTACTTTCATCTCTAACACATTCAACAAGTTGCCAGACTTGTGAAATGTATTGACTTTTCAGTGATTAGCTGAAATGCTGACTTGATGTATTTCTGTGCCAGAATTATACTGCAGGATCCTGGCGTGTGTTTAATTTTTATTGGTCTGAATGCTGCTGTGGACGTCAGGTGGTGTGGTGTAGATTTCTGACATTTTCTTCTGTTGCCTAATTTAGTTAGATGCATACTGCAAGGATGCTTTTTTATGACTTTTGCTGCTCTTAGTCTTAAATATGCTTAAAAGGTATTATTTCTGCATAACTCATACTAGAAATTTCTACGAATGACTTATTTTTTCATATAAGTTTATATCTGTTTTATTACACTATACCATCACATGTCTTTTATACACTTTTTTTTTTCAAATGCTGTATGTTTGTAGCCTTGTTGGAAGGATTTTGGCACTGGAAAACAAAGCTGTGTGTACTTCCCATGTAACGAACATTCCTAGCAGTGACACTTTCTATATGCCACACACTGGAGCAGCTACCAATGTGGAGACAGACAGGGTACATTAGGGTACCTTTTCAGTGTGCTTTAGCATCTTGTCTATCCTCTCTTGCCTCCAAATGGTGCCGTGCCCTGTGGTTCAAGTCTTGAGATTTATTGTATGATTGCATGTTCTGTTAGAGGCTGACTTGACAATGCCATATTTACTGTATGCTTCCTGGCTATTGACCAGACAGGACTGAAATTCGGGCCGTCAGAATTTTAAAGGCTGAGCTTCCGCAGTATCTACTGCAGCAAATACAAGTTTGAACACAGTTGTGTCCAACAAAAGCTCTGTCGAGGCATATCGTTTTAGTTACAGAAGAAGGAAGTCTTTTGGTGCGTGTCCCTATTCTCACTAGCAGAAACTCAAAATCAGAGATTTCCTGCTATCACTGTTCTGCTTCCTGTAGTCCCTTTCATGGCTAAAATTCAAACCATATGTTACCCATCATAAAGAGATGCTTAAATACAATGAACTTGTTGCAATCTGGGACTGATGGATTAATTTCAGATAAAATAATTTTTTCTGGTGTCTGACTTTTAACTTCTGAATCTGTAAGGAAAATAACTGGAGTGTTTCATAGTTTGGGTTGTCTGTAGAGTCTGCAGTTACAGACAACCTAACTCAGTGGTCATGGAGAGGGGATAAACAGACTACCATTTAAAAAAATAAAACCACAATTATCCACTTCTGGGGCACAAAAGGAGGGTTTCCTGTAAAACAAAGAATTGCCATTCAGTGTGCTTTAAAAATGATAGGTGCCTTTGTGTCAATAGGACCACATATGAGGATCTGTGCTGATGTAAAAGAATTTGCCATCCTATCTTATGAGTCACAGCAGTTCCTGTGGAAAAGACAGGTACTTTGTCTAAGTGTGAAATGTCAGGTAAATGGACTCTCCTGTTTGTATGGGCTCACACCTCTAAAATCAATAAAAAGTAATGCCACATTCACTGTAAGTAGGTTTTTAATAAATATAAAAACAGCTGAAAGATTGGGAGGCTTTTTTGTTTTTGCGTTTCTGTTTTTCTCTGAGAGCCAATGATCTGGTGCTGGGCCAGGGTTCACCTGACCCCAATTTGGTTTATGATATTTTAATTCACATTCATGCTTTGGTCCTCTGGAGTCATAACTTTGCTGGATTCTTAGAGCCTTTATTTTCAGTGAAGCTAGACAGTGGAATAAATAACAGTGGTGCTAATTTCTAGGGTTGATTTAAATAAAACAGTGAAGCAGAGTTAAATAATAATAATGTCAGTGTGTTCTGCATAATGCGCCCTGCTGGTGCTGTATATGAAATACATAAGGAGTCCTATACATCCCTTGACTGGAACAGGTTAAAATGTTCTCCTTCCTACTGTTGGCTGCCTGGCAAAATACTAATCTGTCAGCACTTGATGTGTGGATTTATTTGTACTTTAAAAGAAAGAGGTGGAGAAAAAAGAAAAGGAAAAAAGTCAACTCTGGCTGGGACTGTGGGTTGCAGACGTATTTCTCTGGGCTGGAAAATGTGCCTCTGGCAGAAGTACAGCCTTTCCAAATATTTCACCTCCTTAATAAGCACATTTAATTAAAGCTCATAAAAGAAACAACATAAAAATATAGCTAAGATCAGCCTGCTGAGGTGGTGGTAAAACTAATAAATGCTGTAGATAGACTTTTCAATTTATTTTTACAGCAGATTTGCTTTTGTTAATGGCTGAAAAGCAATCTGAGACCATGCAGCTACCATGACAGTAAACACCAGTTGAAATTTACAAACTAAAGAATGGTGGTCTCCTTAAAACAAACTGGTAGCTATACACAGCAGTGTAGCCTTTAAGTACAGTACATGACAGAATATTGACACTCCATATTGTAAGATATTCAGCAAACATCACTGATAGTCTCCTAAATGTTGTTTCCTACCCCTGTTACCAGTTAGTCATCTGGAACATAGTCACTTCCACTCACTTTTATTGTATTGTGCTGATGACAGGGGAATAACAAGACTGGATAGTGATATTTGTTGAATAATCTTTTCTTGATCTGTGTTTTTAAATACAATTTGAGGTAGTATTTTAAATTAAATTGCCAGCTTGTATTGGTGATCGATTCAGTTTAACAGAACAAACTTTACAATTACTTAGCAATCAGTTCATGACTATTGTGAGTAAATACTGTCACTAATGTTTTCTCTTGTTTTCCTCTGCAAGCAAAATCAGGAGGAGAAATGTTTAAGATAAAATATGCTTTGGTGCCACTTAACACAATTGTTGCTAACTGTAGATATTTTTTTTGCTCTTGCAGTCTTTCAAAGAAATAGTATTTTTTTTAATTCCAAAACTAAGTGTTCATCCGAGGTTAAAACAAAACAAATTATCTTCCATCTGGACAAAAATGTGTGATGCATTTCATTACAAATTTGCATTTTCAACAGAGTGCATATGTGTGAATGTACTGTATGCAGCATCTATGTTCCAGTCGGGGAAAAAAAAACACATAGCTGGCAAATAGACAAGGAAGCTAGCTGCAGGAATAAAGATATTTTACATTTGGTCTTGGGGTGGTAGTTTTCCAGACCCTGACAAGCAGTGTTCTTTCAAATATTGGTTCTAGTACCACTCTGAAGTAATACAGGGAACAAAGGGAGAGCTCAGACACTATGCCACCTTTACATTGGAAAAAACCCCCACTGCTTTCGTCATAACTAGGTCACTTCAAGTTAAAAAAAGGAAAGAATGAATTTGAGAATAAGAAGACATTTGTTAGATATTTGTGATAGGTGTGTATCTTGGGTAGGGGGGAGGATTAATTGACCTGTCAGTAAATTGAGGTTGCCCTTCCTCCGTGCCAGGTATTTGAATTTGACTTTGAGGTCTTTCACAAAAGAGCAGCTGTTTATTATAAGAGAAAAAAGCCCTCTGGGAAACGAATCAACTCGTAATTTTTTTTTCCTTGTTCGAAAACAAGCAAACTCAAGAAGATTTTGTTCAAACAGGTGATGACATTAGTGACAATAGAGGGGCTTTTGTAACCTCAAAAATGCTTGGCAGCAGAGTTTGCTATAATTTTTAAAAGCAGTGAAGCATTGTGGGGTTTGGGACGAGGGCTGGACAGAAGAATTCTGTTGTTGTCTCTGTAAGGTGAAAGCCTGTTTTGTTCCTGAGCCGGAGGCTTTTGTACTGCCTTGGGATGAGTTACAGTTAAGCTAGCTGAGGAAACAAAGCACAGTGAGCACCTAAACCCACATAACATCACTTTTATGACATGGATTGACACCTGTGGCAAAACTCAGCAGGAGGACTGGGAGGCATGCAGAGATTACAGGTCCTTTAATCGAGCCTCATTGAGTAAACATACAGGGATTAGATTTTTTGTCTGTGAAACAAAGTTTCTTTTATTCTAACAGACCACAGACCTCTTGAATCTTGGGGGGAATTACACTTCGGATGTTTTGAGATCTGTTTAATCATGCCTGCCCCTTTGCGAACTGGTGCGTCATATTTCTCTTGACATTGTGGTTTTTTAACTGAGCATTGAAAACTTTTTTTTTTTGCTTAAACTGATGTACCTTCCTGAAAGCTTTTCCACTTTGAGAGGTCTCTCCAAATTGTGAGAGGTTACCTTGTCAGACAGTCTTAAAAACCTTATGAGGTTTATGCTGGTGAGTGTTACAGTACAGTATATGCATACAGTATGTTCTTAACTTTGTCATACCAGGTCATCACATTTTCACAGCTTCAATGGTTTTTGTACATATGAACGATTCACCCTTTGCTCTGGAGTGGCTCTGTAGCACCTGTATGGACAGGATTGAATTACTTACCATTATTTATCCAGCTTTCCAGAATTATTATTCAAGGTGAATTTCTATGTTTGCATGTGAAGAACAATGTTGGCTTGTGTCATTCTTTGTATCGTATTGCAGGAGAGATATTTCCCAAAAATGCTCCTGCACAATGCACTGTGAATAACACATCCTGAAATGAAGGGCAGTTTACTGTATGTGGTCAAGGAACACTATTTACTGTATGCATACGTGCATCTGTACATCTGTGACAGACAGGCAACACTACAGAAGTTTGAGGAGTCTAATACATGTAAATAAGAGCTTAGGGTTGTATTATTGCTCTGGGTAACTGTGCAATGTGACCGGAGTTTAACTTATTACTTCTGTGATCTTAAGCCCTCATTTAAATCTTTAAATCCATTCATGCGGTATTGCAAACAGTTATGGTCCAATATCAGGGAATCATCATTATGTAACCAAGTGCCTGCTGCTATACCTGCCTGCTGCTTCCCATGTGGGATGCAGAAATTAAAACAAATGGCCCGTCTGCTTTGGTTTAAAGAGGGACCACCTGGTAAGGGGGATTTCATGTGTGGTGGGTTAATGGAAGCACTTCACTACCTTTGTTTTTTTGCACCTTGAAAAGCAGGAAAGCAGGCCAGCTAACAAGATTGAGGCAGCAGGTAAGGCAAGAGCTGACTAAGGTTAAATATTTAAGCAGCCCGTCTGTGTGCCAGACCTGTGTCGCCTGTTGTTTACCTGCTTAGGTGTAGTTCCGACTGCGTGGGCCTTGGAGACCCGATTCTCCTCCATAACTCAGCCAAATCAAAACAGGCCAAGAACAAAGGGGAGGGCAGGAATGACTTTGATTTATTGGACGATTGCAGCAACGGTATGTTTGAGTAGGATTAACCTGAGAGTATGCAGCCCTGTTTCTAGACCCAGCAGCTTTTTTTTTGCTGTGAGATTAAATGAGAAACAAACTTTAAAGTGGATTTTTTGCCACATCAAAAACAATCAGTCAATGTGTAACATCAAAGCACCGAAACGTACATTAAGCCCATTGCAAAGGTGGATTCTAGAAGGTATTGTTATCCTTAAATTGAGTAATTGAGTAACAGAGCCAAGCTGCATGGGAAATTCACACCTTCGTCTACTCATATTATTAGTTATATCTTAAACAAAACATTGCATTATGTCATCTGTATATCACATTATATGAGCTGTCAATTAGCATGATCCTGATGACCTATTCATTGTATTGCATTTTTGTTATGTCCCAAAATACATAAAAACATATTCAATGTGAAACAACCAGCAAATATGCATATATTCCAAAGGTTAATGAGTTTTTCTTATTATTTACCATTCTTCAATGGAATTTGCTATTCTAAATGCATGGTAATTAACTCTTTTCTGCTCACTTTCTGTTTAATAAGAATTTGAATTTAGCCGGTAAAAGGTTGGATTTTATGTCCTAGATAGATATGAGCATCCATCTATCCAATATCAGAAAACTACTTTTTCGTGGTAAGAGTTGTCTGGAGCCTGACCTGAAAAGATAGAGTACAAGCCTGGACTACATGCTTGGACAAGATACCTGTCCATTTCAGGACACCCCGACACGCAGACAGCTACAGGCACCTCTCAACTAGCCAACGTGTCTTTGGGAGGGGGCAGGAATCTGGAGCGCTTGGAGAAAACCCACACGGTCACAGGAGATCATGTTAACTCTACACAGAAGGCGTCCAGGTCTGGAATCAAACCCAGGACCCAAGAGCTGTATGGCCCCGGTGGTGCTGAATGGCTGAATAGTGCTGAATGGCTGACCATTTCAGCACCATTCCACTTATTTTTTACTTTATAGTTTCTATTATTTCATGTCAGCAAACGTCTAAAAAGAAAGTGCCTTGAGATCTGAAATTCAGAGTTTCCTTTGTAAGACAGTTTTTCAGATTGAACAGGGTGGCAGGCTAAGACATGATGCCAGAACTACGCCATGCCTATGTAGTTTTCTTCATTCATTCCAGCACTGAAGTCTGCATCGATACACCTTAATACTGATTAAACAAGCAGTGTGTCTATGACTGCTAGCAAATGTTCCATTTCAAAACCACTATTACCCTGGACTGGAATGTACTGTAAAAGACTAAAAGGTTGGTAACAATCTGCTAAACTGCAATGAACAGGATGAAGAAATTATGATATTTATGAGATTTTTCTTTTGTGAGAGATTGATGACTTGTGTTCTGGTTCTCTCTGTTTGAATAAAATACTGAATGGCTGCTCAAAGAACCAGAAAAAAATCTACTAGATTAACAGGAACATACTATTCCCTCCCTTAAATGCTCAAGAAGAGAATGCTGCTGTATTTAACAAATATTTTTAGATGAGGCCCTTCCTCATGGCACTGCTGAGTACAATTGAGGACACCCAAGTTGGACTGAACTTTATTTGTTTGCTTTTATATCTTAAGACCACCCACTGAGAAAATAATATCTACCTCCGATGTCTTCAGTAAGATCTGCATGACGATTTAGAAATGTACTGTAGATGGGCATGATTCATTCTTGTTCACAGTGTATCTGTGCTGAGGACCTTGGTTGTGACAAAAGCATGGACATTCTTTTTTCATTGTGTAAGGCAGTTGGGCTTCATTTCAGTATCTGATAAAGACCAAGCAAGTTCACACAGGTAGGTAGCTGATTAAAACAGGAGAGCATTTCAGCTTGCTATTGATAAACTACTGTATAATCAGATCTTCCACAAAAAGCAATAAAAACCTGTGCATCTCGTATATGAGGTATAGCCCATATACTGGATAATGGAGTATTTTTTTAAAGGGCAGTTTTGTTTTTCAATTAAAAGTAGCCAGATTGCTTTTTGACAAGGTAAGAAGGTGAAATGACAACACCCCAGAGACGAACATAATTTCAAGTCCTGACTGTTTGGCGATTAAGTGTGCAGGAAGTTTCTGTTGATTTTTGCTAATGCGAGCTGATTGCAGTCTTAAGAACGTTTGCACAACTATTTCTCATCTTGATAGCTTCTGACGTTTCCTTCTCCTGTGATGCTGAGCTCCTTCAGGTACTGTACAATGGCATGTTTGCTCAGCGTTGACGTGGTGCCTTAGGCCCGTGTGAAGATGCTTTCAAGTTGAAGTAGCAGGGTCGAATCGGAACACCAGCACAAAACAAAAGGAGCTCAATAAATTCCTTCATATCTGACTCCAAGCCTTTGTTGCACTGGGTTTTCTGGAATTTTTAATACAAACTTCACTGAGTGAACCCACTTGAGTGAGGTAACAGAGGGATTATAGTGACCTCCAACTGTTCTTGTTGAATACTCATACTGTATTCTCCTTCCACCCAAGGAACGTGAGTAGCAGATCCTGCTCAGCTTGTCAGCATTAGCCAGTCAGCCAGAACTGTTCCACTATCTGGAAGGTGGTTGAAATTGGATTGTGGGATACATCTTCCCATTCTGTGAAAATGCATACAATATGTCAATGTAATAAACCAGTGGTTTTCCAAATGTGTGGCTGCCTTTAATACTATTTGCAGTTTTAACCAGGTGGCAGTTCCCCTGAGATGTGCCTATGATCCTGTGTGTTGCCTGGAGACACACAGAATTTATAATTTAATTACTGCAGACACATTCCTTCAGCTCGTCTTTTAATTTAAAGATGTGCTCTATGTTTGGTACAGAGTAAAGTGAATTCATGTTTTTAAAATTAACTTGCACATGTCAAATTGCAAAGTCTTTGTTGGAAGAAAGCCCATTAGTCTGAGCTGTTGGTTCAATCTTTTTATTAAAATAAAAGTTTTGCTTTCCTACATTTATACCTCCCGTGCATAGACAAACATCAGGTAACAAACTTTGGGCCTAACAGTATCTGACTGCTTTAGTGATTTACTGGCTGCGAGCAAGGTGGCGGTTTGAAGGAAGGAAGAACGGGGAAAAAAACAGAGAAGCAATAGCAGATCAAACCAAAAAAATGGCTGGACGAAAGGGAGAAAGAAAAAAATGATAAAACAGCTAAGCACACTTATGAATAGGAACTTTTGAATAGGAGGGAATGTTTGTGAATAGGACGGCTGGGAAAAGTGGCTTTGGCCTGCAGGTGTGTGGAGTCTGTTGAGGCTTGTGGGGGAAAGCTGGGGTGTCTACGTGAGGCTCTTGATGATAGGCTGCTGCAGGTGAAGACATGACACAACTGCGCCTACAGATATGTGGTTGGGCTTGAAACCGAAATAATGTGGCAGATGTCAGACATTTCCCACACTAGATTGAAAATTGCTCACAGGATGAAGAAACAACCAAGTATGTGCTTAAGAAAAGTTGGCGGGCAGAGGGGAGGAGGGGGGGGGGGGTTGTGCGCTGAGCTTTCAGGCGCGGTTTTTAGCTCGCGGGCCTTGTGTTCCGCCGGTGTTGAAGCTGCAGTGCAAAAGTTCAAGGTCACAAGAGCCTTGGATAGCTGTAGTGGCCAGGGCACATTCAGCTTCTTTGCTGACCAGAAGAGGAGTACTTAACGTGTTTGGCCTTTTAATTACCATCCTGTGGCAGTCTCATTTAACTCTTAAAAACAGTGCTCTTTTAAAAAAAGTTGTCATTTCTGGGTCGTGAAATACTTATATACAGTCTGAAGAATATTCATTTTACTAGATCCATTCATAAAATCCAACCAGCTTGTAAAAAAGAATGGGTCACTTACTGAATGTAGGTTTACACACTTGAATACAAAATATTATATACAGTAGGTAAAACAGTAAACCGGCTTCAGTATATCCACAATCCTGAGGCTTGTGTGATTACTAAAAGTGTTCTGCATTAGCAAATAATTCCCATCCCATGTAAATTGCATTGGCTGTCAGTGAATTTGAGAGTGGATTTTAAGATTTACCTGAATAGTCTAGTTCCAAGGTATCTTAAGGGTTTATTGCATGAGTATAAGCTAGCTCTTGCATGGTTATAGTCCAGTCAAGAGATCTGATTCAGGACTACCCTGCTGAAGACCAGGCTTCACACAGTGGACAACAGGTTTTTAATTGGGTTTTGAAAGCGTCAGTAGTCCCAGAGTCTCTAAAGGGTATAGGCAGTGAGTTTTTTGTGGTTCTGCACATGAGAAAGTGCTCTGTATACTTTTGTTTTACTGTTGGTTCACTTAGTCACTGGGATTTTCTGCACTTTTTACTTTTGTTGCACATGATATACATGCTGTTGTACAGCACTTTGTGATGCTTTAAAACCAGTGATTATTTTTTGTCCATGAATGCCGTTTGCTAAAGTACGAGCTTCTATTTAACAGAACACTATTGAAAATCCGAGCAGCGCTGCATTGGGACTTACATGAAGGACCGAATGGGGGGAAAAAAACCAAAACGATTGTTGTTAGTCCTGTCAGACGCAATAAAATGTTCCAGGAAGAAAAACCAGACCAAGGAAGTTCTAAAACCTTCTGTTTGTTTGAACAAAAATATCCGTAGTCCACATTCCACAGGCGGTAATTAAGTAATCCTTATTAAAAAAGGTGTCAACCACAACATTTCCTGAAAAAAAGCCCATTGTCACATTGTTGAAAGGCGTGGTTCCAGGTGATGTGGCTAGAAACTTGTCGTTGAGTGTCTTTCCTCTTTAAGTGTTTGAATAGCTCTAATTGTTAATTTACTGGGAGCAGGTATTTCTAATGAAATATAAAAAAAAAATATTCATTGATTGTCGGTTTATCAACATTTAAGTTCAATTAAATATCTCTTGGTTGTATTTGACAGTTTCTGATTTGTTCAATACTTGTGTAGCTCAGGATAGCTTAGAGGAGAGTTTTAATTCAATTCTGTGTATTTTTCATGCAGCTTTGCTTATTTACTTTATTACAAAACAACTTGAAGCTATTTAGCAATTCACGTGACTTCATTTGGCTGGTGCATTAAGGTAAAGTTAAGGCACTGAATCAGCCTGCTCCGTGTATGAATTCCTTTGGTTGGAACTTTTATCTCTTTAAGTGAGCTGGGGATGGTTTGTAAAACTGTAAATTGTGAGGGAACAAGGGGCGAGCTGTCAATGAAATAGGAATTGACAGGCATTTATTTCACCTGTTTAAGTGGGGCACCCGTTTGTTGGTGAAAAATGATCTTGCTTCAGTGGTTAACTACAGAAAAGGGCGTGCACACTTTGCCATGGGTAAGGAAATGTTAGGACTACTTTTTTATAACAATGTTGCCTGATATGAATCTTAAGGCAGAGGGGGGTGAGGTGGGAGAGGACAATAATAACAATGAACAGCATTTGATCAACTGTAGAATCATGTGGATACTTTGTAAAGCTTCTTAGTTACAGTAGATGTGATTTTCACGCAGGGTTCAAAAGAGCTGTCTTGTGCCATCTAGCTGAACTTGGGTTTGGACAAGCAATTTGTTTCACAAAGAAAAGAAAGTCAATACCACATCTTGGTTTTACTGTCTCTTCTGAAACTCAGGGGACCTTGAAAAGCAAAATCCAACCTGACACAAATTGAACCTCCAGGGAGTATTATTCTCCTCACTGTGGCAAAGGGGAACATTTACTGTATACTGTGTCACCCCATTGGTATTTTTCAATGGATCTTGAAATTGTCTTAAACATACTACAGTAGGGAGCTCTTAACTGGTACAATGGATTAAAAGTCTGGACAATTATCTGTTGTTGTTCTCCTTTTTATCATTCTTTTCCGTCTCTGTGAGAGGCTGTGATACCCAGAGGCAGTGTGGGCTCATGTACAGTGTTTTTTATTTTTTTCCTTTATTACTTCTTGGATGTAGAACAATACTTTGGTTTAGGGAACATTCTTATGTATTGACACACTGTAATGGATTAGGTGATTGAATGCAGTTGCTTTATCTTCTCCCTTTTTTCCTTTTTAACCCATTATGGTCACCTGGATGTCCGTATAGGTATCATCCACCACTGAAACAATAATGCAGCAGGTAACCGGTTAGACAAAAAGTTTACGTAAGCGCCAATGCAGTGGAAAATGTCTGGGGGTGAGGGCTGAGAACATACATGAGAATGTTTCAAAGCACCTTTGCCTAATGTGGCTTCTCATTGTTACAGGGATAGAAGCTTGACCAAAAACCACAGTGACAAAATTCCGAAGTATGTCTGTAAGAACTGATTACCTGAAATACAGTAAACTATTTGTATGGGATGTAACAAGGAAGTAAACTGAAGGAGCAGGAATGCACTCATATTTCTGAAGCTGAATCTGTTAAGCAGCTTTTAAAATAAATGTACGTTAAATTTTACTTAAACTTTAATTTGAATGTAGTACAATACAGTGTAATGCAGTGTTCTATCTGTTCTTGAGGGGAATATCACATAGCAACTGTACTGAAAAGGACTAGTAGTCCTTTAAAAAGCTTTAAAGAGCTTTAGCTTATTTCTTTTCTGCAAGCTGCAAATATAATTTGAAGTTTTGTTATGTATAATACAGATGAAAATATACAATTTTATCATCCTGTTTTATATCTTTTGTTGGATATGGGTGATATTAGCTATAGTCCAATCACAATGTTGTGGGAGACAGGAGACTGGATAATTTATTTTTCCTATGTGTAATATGTCACACTTGTCTGTCAGGTGTTTAGCCAGTCTTGAATTTTTTTTAAGTCTTTGTATTCTTGGCTTCCTATCCATTAAGCAGTTTTTAATGCTAAAGCATGTATTACTCTGAATGCTTACTGCCTGCAATTTAAGATAAAGTCTCTAATGAGGAACTTGTTGAAAGCTTCAGAAAATCTTAAGATATGGTATCATATGCTATGTTAAAATTTAATACTGCAGTTGCATGTTCAAATAACTCTAATGAGTTAGTCAAGCAAGACCTACCTTTCTAAAGTAGTTCAGGTGGGGAGCTGCGTCAGCATGCGTAGGCTGCAAAGGAACAAGTAATAGGTTTATTCCATGCTGAAAAAAAGAAGAAAGAGAACACAACGTTTCGGCCGTGGAGCCTTCTTCAGGTGATATTGAACCTGAAGAAGGCTCCACGGCCGAAACATTGGGTTCTCTTTCTTCTTTTTTTCAGCATGGAATAAACCTATTACTTGTTCCTTTGCAGCCTACCTTTCTAAATGTTGATTGTATCCTAGAATCATATTTCCATACAGTTAATCCTCTAATTTAGATCTAATAATAAATCTCATTACCTTACATGTGACAGACATGAGACTAGTAAGTCTATAATTTTTTTTTACAGTTTTAGTTTTTTACAGACAACATTAGTAATTTCTTGTTGAGTTGGAAGTTTTGTTTATAATCTATGAAAAATATAGACAATTAATAATGTTTAATAATATTTAACTAGAACACCAGCATGCCATAATTTGTTTATCTTAATTGCTGTTCATACGTGTAACAGATTGTCTCATCGTATATTCTTATTCACAAAGAACTCCTACCTCAGCCTAAGGCAAGATGTTTATTTAGTCTTTCAAAAATCCCTGAGGGAAATATTAATCTAATACACTATTTCTGTTATTATTTCAGAGATAATTTAGTTCCTCTATTACAGTTCATTTGCTGTTTTAATACTGAAAATACATTTTAAGTATTGTAGTCTCCATTGAAAAATTCTCTTGTGATATTTTGTAGTTATTAATGTTATTAATTTTAATACTTTAATTTTATAAAGTGCTTTTTCACCTTAGGTTTTTATTATTTGATTTATTAAAACTTTTGGGACACTGCTCTCTATCCTGTGATAATGATTAAGTATAAAAACGCATTATTAAATGGTTTAAAGATTTGTTTCTATTTTTTACAAAAATCATCTATGATTGAAACAAGATGGAAATCAGCGTGACATCAATTACAGTTACATAAGTGTCTAGTAATTGAAAATAGCATGAGTAACTATAATGTCTCACAAAAGCATTTAAAGCATTGCTTTGGTGTTCTGTTTTGCCAGTTTACAAAATGATGTACTGTATACACATTTTTTAACATTAATATTTTATTCAAAACCTGAATACTCAAACTGAAAACTTCTAAGAGTAAGATAAGTTATAGTAAATATGAGAAAAAGCTCAGAGAAAAAATAAATCTGTTGCATTAATATTCAGCCATGTGAACTCAATATTTGGTCATTTTGGTTATGTGTACCAACTGTGTACTCTGGCATGGTAGTGCTTGACATTCATCATGGCAGATTTACTTGAACTCTGTTAAGAAGTTTAGGGACAGCCTATGGACAGCAGTTTTATATTCTTTTGACAGTTTCTCAGTAGGGTTCAAGACACAACTTTCATTGGCCAACTCAAGAACATTCACTTTCTTATTCTTATGCCACTACATTGTAGGTTTGGCCTTATGCTTTGGATCACTGTGCTGCTGAAAGATGAATTTTCATACCGGTTGTAAGTATTTAGCAGACTAAAACAAGTTTTCCTTTAGTATTTGCTTGTACTTTGAGCTGTTCATTCTCCTTCAGTCCTGACAAGCTTTCTAGTTTCTGCTGAGGAGAAGCATCCCCACTGTTTAATGCTGCCACCACAGTGCTTGACTATAGGGGTGGTGTTGACTAGGAGATGTGCTGTTTTGGGTCTGTGGCAAATCTTCCAGTTTGGTCTCATCTAACCACAACACGTTTTGCACAATAACTCAGATGCTTTGTTACAAAATCCATGTGGGATATGTGGTGGGTTCTCCCTGACTTCCTCTGAAAGTTGCTTTATGGGTGAGTGCATGAAATTTACCAATTGACCAAGGAATCTGACAGAGACAGGTGTTTTAATTCAGTAATTATGGGAACCACTATTATTGCACACAGACAGAGGTCACTGAAATAATTGTGTGGCTTGTTAAGGTTAATTTTGTGCACTTCAATTAATTTAGGCTTGCACACCAAATGTTTTGAATGCTTATATAATGTTGACATTTACATTTTCCTTTCAGTATAATCACCTATTTACTACTACTTTTTCTTTGAAAATTTGAATTAGGTTGTGTCTGTAATAAAAAGTGTCAAAGTGTCATTACTACAGGCTTCAAAGCAACAAAATATGAAAATTATGTCAGGGTCTGAATTCTTTTGCAGGGCACTGTAGTTGGCATGCAAGGTGTAATCTCCCAGTATTTCTGGTCTATTAACAGCAATAAAAGTTAAGTAGACAATTGTCTGTGTTGATACCAAATGAATCATGAATGAATCATTGTTTGACTGAGTTCCACAAAAGCTTTTGGAATATAGCTAGATCTCACCGAGAGTAGTAGTTAAGTTACCTCCTGCATAATCATGTTAACAAACTAATGGGCCTTTAAGTTCACATCAAGTGTCTTTTCCCCATTATGTAACTAAACTAATAAGATAGGGTTATACATTTTTACCAACCTGAATTTTCTTTTCTTTAAATATGTTTTACAAATACATTATTTTTAGCTAATGCCGTATTTAACTGAAATGTTGCACAAGACTCAATTACATGAAAGGGAAATCACACTCTTTTTTTTTCTCTTGGCTCAGGGCAATTTACCCCAGTTGCACAGTTGTCTTAGGGAAAATGCTGCTTATCAGACACAGCCCATCACCTCTAGTCACTGAAGGGCCCACTGCAGGAAGGAAGAAGTTTCAAAGGTGAAGGGTTGAAGCAAGGAGTCCAAATCACAGCACCTGCATGGCAATCATACATGCTGCCTATTTGCAAGATGTCAAGATAGTTTAAAGAAAAGGATATTGTGACAATAAGAGGCCCCGGAAGGAAATGTAAGGTTTTCAAAGGTGAGTTGGATGTCTTATCTCTGGAAGCCCAGGGCTGATAAAAGTGTTTTTTATAATTGCTTCTGACATCATTCCCACAAGAATACCTTTTCTGTAATGGTGCTCTCCCTGAGAACGATCGTTCTGTCTCTCATTACCTCACTTGGTCCTGTCTTGGGGCGCTACGTTTCCACTGAGATACCTTTCACATACTGTTAAAGTCTGTTAAATTAGCAGTGGGGAAAAGAGTTTGGCCCTCATGTGCTGTTTTTGAAAAAAAAAGATTGGGAGATGATGGAGCCCTTGTTCCTCTCCAGTGATCAGAAGATCATCTAGAGATTACGCTACAGAGAAGATCACGTATGCTGTGCGATAGTCTTCACTGACTTATGCATGGGAGATCTTAGATAGTTTACTTTTGTATCTTCTTACAGTATTTCAGTTATGCCCCTCTCTCTGTAAATAATGTAACACTCTATAGCCCTTTCCAAAGAGGATTAAACTTGTTCAGAAGGAGGTTAATACAGCAATGACTAGTTTTTATTTTTTTATTTTTGTTAACTTTAATTAAAGGTGCAAAGGTATAGAGCTTAAATATGTTGGTTCATTCTTTGGAAATTGTTCTTAAGTCCTCGATTGGTTGATTTCATTCAGGAATCTATGATCAGTTGATCACCTTTGAAGGCAGTAATGTTTATGGGCAAATGGGGAATCCCTTTACCCAGGGTACTGGCTGACATCAACATGTTGTCTCCCACAGGTCTGGCGAATTGTTATGGTTATGAGAGCAATGAGTGCCACAGTTTTTTCTATTTGTTCTGCGCATTTCCCAAAAAATAGTGACGCAAAATGAAGCTCTGGAGTTCCCCTCCATGGCACTTTGCCATTTCCTTCTGGAGACAGAGATCTGCTATGACCCCATCCCCCTCTCACCAGGAATTTTACCACAAGTCAAAGGTCTGTCACCATCATGCGCAGACCCCCTTGGCCCTGAAATTTCTTGTTATTCTACAGAACTGACCTCTGGACACACCTGTGCAATGCTTCAGCTGAAAATGTCATATTTTGTTGTCAGCAGTAAGGCTGCACCTGTTGCCATCAGATTTCACAATAGGCTTAGTGAGATCCAGTAAATAAGCAGATACAGCAAGATCTTTCGGTAGAAAAACAAGTAATTCAACCTTCAAAATCTAACCTTAGTCCTTACTCTGGGCTTGTGAAACGTACTGATCTGCTGTGGCTGTTGATCATTCAGAAATCGATTTTGATAATGATATTCTTGATTCTTTTATTTTGTAGAAGCATTGTGGTTTCTAACACCCTTTTGTAAAAGGCAAATACAGCAGAGGTGTTGATGGCAGTGTTACCACCCTGTAGCCTGATCCTGTTGGGTCTCAGAAGTTAAACGAGGCTCGAACTGGTCCGAGCAGGAGGCAGCACTCTTCCCACTAGACTAGAGTTTCCAAATAAATGTACCAGGATGGCGACAGGAGAAGTCCTGTACTGAATGAGACACAGAACCAAGGTCCTGGGCACTTTTGATCTTTAAATATTCTGTGGTCCTATTCGAAAATGCAGGGCTTGTCAACATTTAGGGAAAGAGACTGTGGCTGTATCTCTGTGCATTTCTATTGAAACCATCATTAAAGATATTCATGTTATGGAGTGTGACTGCATTCTGGAAAGACAGCGTATAAGTATGTAAAACAGAAATTAAGTGCATGGTTTTACAGATAAATGAATGCAAGGAATTTTTACAATCTCTCTCAGTAGTGACAGTGCTTTTAATATGATATGTTCTTCACTGTAATCATTGTTTTTTGTCTCCATATAAAATCAGCACATTACAGTGAAAAAATTGATTTAAAGTAGGATAAATACATAATCTGACATTAGTATGGCCAATTGAGTCTGTCAGATGTTTACAGATGAATTAAACACTGATTCCAGTGAATAAAACAAGGACAGAAACCATTCTCAAAAAAATGTGTAACAGTAAACCTATGATAAGCCCAACTTGTCTACACAAGGGAAGGAGGTATAACCATTTAAATACATTTAATTTCATTTTAACTACATAATTTTACCAGTTACATTTTAAAATCATTTTACCTGTAAATTCATGCTACCTTCTGCAAGAAATTTGCAGTTTTGCAAAAAAGCAAGGAAAAACACTGATACTGATGGCAGTACTGATGGCCTGAATAGTGGTGGGTTCAGTCACTTATCAGGTTCTGATGACTGGGTGTGAAATCTGCTAGTGACTCTTCCCTATAGCTTTTACATGGAGCATCCGTACTGTCTCACATTTACTGTGGCACTTAGGTTACAGGTATAGGCACCTTCTTCCAGGCACCTTGATGCTTTTGGTCAAGCTCTTTAAATGAATGGAAAAAATACAGCAAAAAAGTAAAAAGAAAATTAATTATAACACATGTATGATAATAACCTTCTCACTTCTATGTTACAAGTTTATATATTTTTAAGCATTGTGTTCCACCAATGTTAAAGGTTATCTTAAGTAAAAAAATACATATCATTTTGTGTAAACCTTGTTTTCTATGCAAGTAAGCTGTGGTCACATTTCTTCCTTGATTAGAAAATGCCCTTGTTTGAAGGGATAGTTGTAGTGGGGCTGTGAAGGAAAGCAACTTACCTTTCTAATTCCCATATGACTATCTTTCTGGAATTTCATTCATTCCAGCTGGTCCTCGATATCTATGGCTACCAAACAGAAACAGATAACTGGATTCCTGCACTCTGTTTGAATATTTTTGTTACATTATAATCTGTTTATTTTCACAATCTTAGACATATAAATGGTGCAGGGAGGAGGTGTTCTTCTGCATAGATGTTGAAATGTGAGGAATCTGCATGTCTGGAGTAAAGTCCTGTGAATCTCTGGTGAAAGTTATGGTATGAAGTAATGCCTGGTAGGGGGTATTTTTAGCTGAAGATTAATTGTTTAGGCTTTTGAGTTGAATTCCTCTAAATGTCTCAAACAGGATGGGATTTAGATCATACCTAAAATGGATTTGTATATTTCAGTATTGTCTGCAAGTGGTGTATTAAAAAGTAATATAAAATAGCTGATCTCATGGAAATTTCCCCATGGATCATGAATGGGTTGGAAAATTCTTGACTAGCCTGTGTTATTCTTATGGTTACCTTTGTGATTCCAGATCAGTAATCATCTGTTTATGAATTAGTTTAAATGGTGCAGTGGTTAGAGTGCCAGCACTTGATATAAACGTTTATTATGTTACATGTATGTCAGGTACACGGACAACTGTTAAAGCCTTCTAAATGGATTTCTAGTTAAGAAATGTGAATGTACAGTATCTGTGTGAATTATAGCTTCTGCTTCCGCGTTTTCCATTAATGCTGAGAATCCACGCCTAAGGAAAAGGGCTTGACCACTTCTTGGCAGCCTCTTAAAAATCTTTTTTTTTTTCGGAGTGGGATGGGCATGCCAATTGCCCAGGTTTCACACACAGCATAGACAAACAAAATGGAAATAAAAATAAAAGAACACAGAAGTTAGATAATTCATCCAGAAAGGAATGTAGGAGGTAACTATAAATAGCATATGAAAAAACTGTAATATATTCTTCCTGGAAACTCAGGTAACAGGGAATTCAAGTCTTGTATGAAGAAATTGGTTATTTAAGAAATCTGGACTCCACTTGTCATTACTATAACAAAAGCAGATGGTGCAATATGTGGTTTAGTTCATTTCATTTGGAAAAAACTGCAGTTTGTCATATCTTAACCTCTACTTGACAGTGTTCCTCAGGAAGCTACCTGAGGACTACGAGCACGTAGACATTTATGCTGTTGTACTGTATGTGTTTTGCTGCAAATGAACGTCTTTCTTTCAGTACCAAAAAGTACCAGCATTTGCGCTTGATCTGATTTTACTCCATTTTGATATAGTTGACACCATCTCACAAAAAAGTTTGCTTATTTCATATGTGCCTATGTCAGAGCAAAATAGGATATTGCAACACTTGTATTCTTTCATATATATTCTGGCCCAATGTTTGCCTATGTTTTCACTGAGTGAAGAGGAATCATAAAATGGATCAGACAGCAGCGACACAATTTATTTTCTGCCTAAAAAGGTATAACTGACTTTCCCTTTTCCATTTGGGACATCGTTGGACAGATTCTTTGTAATATTATTTACAGTGTATAATCCTGATGATATTTTTGTTTAGTTTTGTTTTTGTAGTGAACAGGCATGGCTGTTGCAGTGGTTTACCAGTTTTTATAAGCAACAGGCTCATTATATCTTACAGTAAACCCTTCAAAGACAGCAAAAAATAAAAACAGATTCACCTTATCTGTACATGGAATTGTACCATCATGCACTCTGACTCAAATTCATAAAAACCCCAAAGGAAAAGCCTAATAAAAAAATGATGTCTGATAACATTGTTAAGCTGAAATGTGCATCTCTAAATCTAAAACATTCTGAGGTTCAGTTCCTCTGTGTAACAGAAAGCTTCTATTTGGCCTTTGGTTAGCATTCTAGGTCTGGATGATGAGGGCATCAGGGTTTAGTGTTTCTCTTCTGAATTTTGACCAGCAAAAGAATGATTTTTCACCTAGAATAATAAATAAAACAATGGTAATGAGTGACATCACTGAATCGGCAGCAGTATGTTTCTGAGTCTTCCTTTTACTTGCCCTCAGATGGGGATAGCACATATCTTGGCAGGTCTCTCCCCTCCCCTGTTGTGTCAGAAGTTCCTGTTCTTGTAAATCCACTAAGTATCTCAATATGTGGGGGGGGTGGGGGGGGAGGTCAAGATTGTTATTAATGTCATCCCTTTGCCCTTAAATTGCTTCATCTTGTTTCTTAAATCTGATCCATCTGGCTAGGATTCCATGTGTTTCAGCTTAACCCTTTGTGGTTGGCAGAATCCATAACCCAAGGGTTTTCTTTTCTGTGGACAGTGCTAATCCTCCTATTTTTTGCCCCCCAGCAATTATGTGATGTGCTCTCTGTAGGAGTTTTGAATGAGAGACAGAATAAAAACCTGCATATGTATCTTCATAGTTAGCCCACACAAGATTTGGCTACAGTGCAGCTAGCGGATGAGCAAATTTTGTTGATCTGCAGTTTCTAACTACAAATTGGTTCTTGTTTTGCTGTGCAGTGGCCTGCTGTGTCATATGTTCCCGTGCCTGCACCATTGTGGTCATTCTCATGCTGAAGATGTGCTGACCTCCTGTGCTGCAGTTTAGACAGACAGTGGTTAGGAGCTGCTGAATATCTAGGTGTTTTTAACCCACAGCCTCCTGCTCTTTGGACCACCAGTGAACCACTGGTATTTTATTTGGAAAAAAGTGTGGGTTGGAATGAACACAATGAGAGATGACATCTCTTTCATTAAACTGTCCACTCCTTAGTTACTTTAATGAGTTCAGGCCAGTGCAATATATAGACTTGATCATATTACTGAGTAATATAAAACAGTTGTTTATGTGTTCTTGCTTGCATGATAAATTTTTCACTGCTATCGCAACTATGTTGTTGCACATCAGAATATCAGACCTGCCTCATGGGGCCAGAGAGAATAAAAAAAGGAGTTGAAGTATGAAGTTGAAGTGAACAGTATGGCAGGAGGTTGGGCATATTAAATACAACTTAGACAGGGTCAGCAGAAGAATAAACCTCCAACTTCACAGAAATGCAGTTGCTGGTAGAAATGATAAGGGATGCCCCTGCCTTTATTAAAATGATGTAAAGCTGCTTTAGGAAGACTTTGAGAATGTGTCAGAACCTTTAGAGCATCGTTCATAAGCTTTTTTTCTTTGAATACCATGGTGTTCTCCAAATAGGATTTGCAGCTTTTCTCTGCATCCTAAATCACTTTAAGCACTATTGAAGTGCTTTTGAAAAGGCTTGCAGCAAGCTAACAGCATAATTTGAGCCTGCACGCATCAAGCAAATCTCCCCAGTTTTCCCAAAAGAGGTTGCAAACAGCATCAACAAAGACCTTGTTCATTGAACTGAAACTTGCCCAGTCCAGCATTGGCAAGGGCCACTAGGCAAACCTGGGAATAATAGAAGGTCCCTTTTTCATGGCTGTTTATGAACGCCCACTTCAAACACATACAAATCGCATCTAATTCTTCCGCAGGGTATCCAGGCGCATATGGGAACGCGGTCCCAAGATTTGTTGCTTCTCTCACAGTGTTCATCAACAGGAGACTGAATAGTGCGTAACCTAGTTACTACATTATTACTTATCTTAAACACACTCTGCCTTCATGACTGAATTAGTGGAAGCAGCTTTTTGAGAGGGTCCACTCTCCACTTCTGTGTCTATCTGATTTCCTAATGAGGGAGAATATTTCTCACTGCGTCTTCTTGCTAACAGTGCATGAATAAGGGTTTGCCCTTCGGGGTATTATTCTTCCTTTGCAGCTGATATAATGGATACTTTGTAGCTGAATCTTAATGCAGTAAAGATAAAGGCAGAAAATATTATCAAAGATGCATGGAGCCCTACCTAGATTTTTGTGAGGGAAGAGTCAAAGTTTCTTTTGCAGTTTTTATCTCATCACTTTGCCCTCTGTCTCCCAGCAGGTATGGTCTGCCTAAGCTATAATTATTATGAATCTCTTTGGTTCTTTCTTGCCCACACACCTCTGAGCTGGGCTGGAGAAAGTGCCACACATCTAGTGTGGGCATCTCTTTGTGGAGCTCTGCTGAGGCTGTCCCATCAATGTCAATACTGCAGTGGCATTACAGAGAACAGATTAGAACTATGAAATAAAATTGGACTTTTCTTGCCTGTAAAATTATCTTTGGTCACTTGTTTAGACTAACTTTAGAACTTTAAAACTTTAGAATTTATGCCTTGGATTGCTTTTGTTTCACATGACTGTATTTTTAGTTCAGGTGGGTATCTGCATCAGCATGCGTAGGCTGCAAAGGAACGAGTAATAGGTCCATGCTGAAAAGAGAAGAAAGAAAACACTACGTTTCGGCTGTGGAGCCTTCTTCGGGTGTAGAAGAAGTCCCCGTGTATGGGGAGCTACACCCTACCCGACCCCTGCACCCGAAGAAGGCTCCACAGCCGAAACGTTGTGTTTTCTTATTTCTCTTTTCAGCATGGAATAAGTCTATTACTTGAAGTTTTATTTCCTTAGCATTTTAATAGTATTTTTACAGTGCTTTGTTTTGGTCATTCCATTATGTGATATTAATACTGTATATCAACTGATCTCTTTTGTTTATATTTCTTCAAATGATGTCTGTGCCCATGACATGGAAGTCAAAATAATTCAGTAAGTAAATGCATACAGGCATGTAACCATGATAATGGTGCAAAATGATGGTTATGTGAAAAACTGTGAAATTTGCATGTGTAAGAAAGGTTACGTGATGGAGCTTCATGTAGAGTATAAAGGACCCTTCAAATAAATCTGTACCATTGCTGAAAACATGTTGCCATTGTGAGCTTGAAGCAAAAAAACCCAACTAAAATTACTGTATTAGGTGACATTTGTGGTATGGCATTTTAGACAAGTGCAAAAATCATTAAATTCATTTTCAGAAATTGTTAAGAAATAGGAAGAAAAAAGACATTAAGAGGAGATGCACAGATATTCTGCTATAAAACCTGCCCATGACTATTTTGCTGAAATCTATGTGGGTTTGAAAAGCTGGAAAAGCCTTTTAATTATTCCATTTTTTTTCCTCTCTCCAGCCTGAAGAGAAGGATAAGAAGCAGATGAGCCTATTAATCTATGTGGCCACCTCACATCCCTGCACACCAAGACTAGATATAGATCTAAAACATTTAAATACAAGTTCTTTCACTTGGTTTTCTAGATAAAGGATGAGACAACATTATTCCATTAACTTGGAAAGATTGTTGTAAATTAAAAAAAAACAGATCAAATACCTCAATACCCCCCACAGTGAAAAAACATAATTAGGGGTTCTTGACTGCTGCACATTTATGTTGCTTTATGAATACAAAGCTTGGAATTTTGAGCAAGACAGCTTATGAGTGGTGGAGAAGTAAGGGGAGAGATTAACTCTTTAACTATGTGTTTTGTTTCTACGTTTTATCATTTTTTATGAAGTACACAACAGGGTAGCTGTGCAAATGTGAAAAAAATGAACTACTTTTTGCATACAGAACGGATACTGGCCTTAATTTGTTTAAGCGTTGTAAACAATGCATTTTGAATCTTTGCATTGTAAATATGAAGATAATAATTTCACATTTAGCTATGTATCAGAATGTTTCATACTAGATTAACAAAGCATTTTGAAATTCATCTTTCAGAAGTGACTGGGAAATATTTCGGAAGTGTTTGAGCAGGGTCAGTATAGAACTATGACATCATCTGTGCCCGCAGGCCTTTGAGAAAAGCAGTTTAAGTGAACCCAGAGATAAGCAGTAAAAAGGGCATGGGGCTAGTGTTGTGGAACAGAAGTGTTGTTTATTGCTTACAGACTTTTCTTTAAATTCCTCACAGAGGTGCTGCAATGTTTGCCTAATATCAACAGTGGGCAGGTCTTAATTATAGCTACAGAAAAGAGAATGAGGTGGCACTAGGTACACTGCAGAACCATATGCTGTTTTTAACCCCTGTGCAAATGGAAAGTCATATATTTTTATTGAAAAGCTTCCTTATCCTGTGTATTTTTTCCTGCAATTGTTTTTGAAAGACTTCAGTATGTCACTAGTGGAATGCCTGGGGGGAGAGAGTTGTTTTTATAGGACATACTTAAACTGTTTTTAAACAAAGAGGATTGTGCTACGTCCTGTTTTTAGAGGTAGTAAATGTCATTATTGAAACTTCAGCAAACTTACCTGAGAGAGTGGAATGGGTGCCTTTTTGCTCTTCTGGAAATCCATCAGAAAACTTCTACAAACCTGAAATACTTACAATTTAACATTTTTGAGTACTTAGTCTACACTATGTTTTGATTCTAAGTTTTGTAGTTTTAATGTTTCATGGAGTGTTTTAATTTTTGCATTACTTTCGCTGACCTTTGAAAAATATTCTATAATATCAATAATGCCTCAAGCAAGATTTACTCTGAGATTACTCATCATTTGCACTCCCTTTTTTTCTAGGCAGAATTTAAACCAGATTGTTATAACCTATGTCTAGATATCTTAGATATGCACAAGAAAGCTAAAGATTTCAGGTTGTTTCCCTTTGCGCTCTGTAAAACCGACACTCTGTTAGAAGGAAATAGCTCAAACTTTAATCTGTGTGTAATGATCAATGAATCTAGCCCTCGTAAATAAAATAAATGTCACACTAGTCCTAAATGGAAGTGATTTTGCATTTTTGTGAGTGTTAGTCCTCTTTCAGCCCTACCACACTAATCTTTAAGACAATTTTTCAGAAGAGCTCTAAGGTCCTGCACTGTTGCTGTTCAGATCCACTCTAATTGAAACCTTTCAGCTTTTTGTGGTTTACCCACACTTATTTCTGCTGCCTATGAAAAACTAGATTAAATGCCTGGGTCACCCCCACTGAGACAGATGATAATTATGGGGTTCCTGGGTGTTGTACTTTCAAGCTGTCATATTAATGCATACATTGGCATCCACACTGCTTTGCTTTGTAGCTGCCAGGAATTGCTGCCATCTTTACCCCTTAAGGCCCACATCTCTCGTCAAGGAGAATGCCTGTTAAGACTTCTGTTGCTGTCGTGGTGTGTTAATACAGTATACAGTATTATTATATCAGATTTCAAAATTAGAAAAAAAACTACAGTGATCCATTCAAATAAATTGTGTTTAAATGCCTAACATTCTATCTGTCCACTGTGCCTGAACATCACCTAAATAAGTGCCTCAGTTGGTAAACCATTACGTAAACTAAATATCTTGTGGTAGTCTCATTATTACTGTATCACTGAAAACTGGTGTCATTACTTGTTTAAAGATGTGTAAATTAGAGCTTTTCTTTGTGTAAGCTTCCTGTGTCATTAAACAACTCCAAATATCTGTACTTGATTGCTTTATTTTGACATTTCAAGTACAACATTCTGATCCCTTGAATTGGCTAGCATTCGCTAATACAAATTAGTTTAAGTAAGGCAAAATTTTAGGGGCATTCTTTGGAAGAATCCAAGATTCGATGCAACCATAAACAATTATACATGCAGTAATTACCAATTTATGATTTTCAAACAAATTGCAAAACATTGCCAAATTCAGGAACTTTCTGAATCTACAGGTGAATGAAATTCACAAATACAGGAGATTTCCATTTGAAATTAGTCCTAGAGGAATCTACAACCATGCAAGCTACGTGTGTGGTGTTTTTTGAGGTAGGGAAGAAACTGAGCAGTTTTATGATATGTGCAGACACCTCTGTTGGTTTCATAAGACAAAAAAACCCCAACAAAAACGTTGTGTATGTTCAGCTTAGGAGAGATTTGCTGTTTGCAGAAATATTTCCTGCATGGCACGACTACATGCTTGTCATAATCACAGCTCTATAATCCTTGTGCAATCCATATACAGTACAGTACTTGCTTGCTCGTTTCTTTCTTTTGTTAGACTGAATACTTTTTCTGCTCCTCTTAGCCAGACATTTTCAGCTTCTTCTAGTTATTGTGCTCCACACTTCACTTTCTTCAACAATATCCTGTATTGTAAATTAATACCATCCTCTTCCAGCTGTATTCCCCTGGTGCTTTCCCCCCAGCTGTAATGCAACCAATCAGTGCCCAGTTTTCTTCATATGATAGTGCAGTCTTTAAAGAACAACTGTGTCTTCCTACAGTTCTGCAGAAGAGCACAATGTACGAGCCTATGAATCAACACAAGCCTAAGAGAGTTACATGGTAACGTTTTCATCTGCAATTGAGATCTTTTGTGTCTTTGTCATTTTTTTCAGTGTCTGAGATATTGGAAGCATTCCATTCTCATCTTGTAATATTGATAGTGCAAATACTGTCAGCCTAGGCAATCCAGAAAGTACACTAACAATAACACCAGGAAGGTCTCTGTTCATTATACTGTATCTGTATAGCACAAGATAAATGTACATTCCGAAAGTCACACAGCTGATTTGAAGCTATTTTCAGGTGTCTGTCTGTGTTTTAAAGTCATGCAGCATACAATTTAAGATGTAAAAGTTAAGATTTTACAATGAGGACCACTCCCATTGCAAACAAAATCAGCTCATGAGTTGAATCAATATTGCAGACCTGAATCATATACATGCGTTGCTGTGTGAAAGAGTTTTGCTAATTGTTTTGCTCAAAAGTCCTTCGGAATCTTTGGGTTACGTTGCAAGTGTAGTAATGAGCATTTTTTACATGACGTGCATAGACATTTGTTTTGGAAAACATGACAGTTTATACAGTACAGTTCACTTCTAATGGTGTGATTCTTTCTGAAGTTTAATACAAGCCTTGAAATTGAAAACTTAATTTGAAGTCACAGATTGCAGGGACAAAAAGTAGCCCTTTCTTAGAGGGACATGTTCAAGTACAAATTCCTATACTAATGCATTGCTACATTAAAGCTGGAAATAAACTAATAAACCTTCAAGGAATGTGTGAAATATATGTATTGGTGTTAAGTGTACTGTATAGCTGTAAGGACTGTAGAAGCTGGATTAATTGACACATCTCTAGGGGGTGCTGTTGACTGATAAAAGAAAGCTCCACCCTCCCCTTTTCTTTTTTTCTCTAGGATAAACGAATGTGTGGTTAAATTTTTTTTCTATACAACTTCTGCTAAAAGTTCAGTTTCTTATGGAAACAAAACTCCCTTTCAAAATCCCATTTAAAAAAGCAAAATCCAATTTGAAAGTTCACAGAAATGTGGAATGTTCCCAAAATGATTTCTTTCTGGATTAATAACAGAAGAACATAAGAATGTTTGCTTTTGGCCCGTCTAGCTAGTTTGTGGTTGGAACAGGTTTGTGCACCAAAACTTTTGAAACGAATCGCAAGATTTAAGCTTAAATCTACCTGTTGAGGTGGGCTAAATGTTTTTAGTTTACTTAAAATCTGCACTATTATACTCATGTATTTTTTGCACACAAACAATGGTATATGTAATATCCACAAGCTAATAAACATTCTTAAAGTGAATGCAAAAATTATAAAGAAATAATATATTTTCACTTTAGGATTAGAATTCATACTAATTTCATCATCATGGAAAAGAAAGTCATAACCAGGCATAACCAAAAATTTTAGACAGTAGGTCATTCTTGAGAATCAGAGGTTTTCTTACCAAATGGCACAAAAACACCTTCACCCTCAGAATAGGTTTTAAAGAAGCTTCAGAAGTAAGAGTGATGAGAAGTGAGCATTTTACTTTATTATTCCAATGCCTGGGAATACAGATGATCAAAAAAACCTAGAGCATTATCAACTAAACTAAGTAGGTGACAGGATAGTGTAAAGAATATAAAAACTAGTACCAGTACACTAAAAGACATACTCCAAGCAGTGAAAAGTGAAGGTTATATTTGTAGGGGTTAGAGAAAAGTCTCATATGAATAACAAATGAATGACACTGTTTCTCCGTTAACATTAATAATAGTGACCAGCTATGCTAATTTACTGTAGAACCGAACAGCAGTCTGCAGTTATAGTGCTGGTGTTTGAGATAAACAAGCAGCTCCATCTTGCAGTATTCAGTTGTGCTACCCATTAAAGAGGGCAGGTTGGATCTCAACACAATTTGGTAGGAAAAAAGATTATTTTTTTCTACTTATCTGCTTATTAAGGGAACTGGGCAAAAAGATCCACAACCCTGCACATTGCAAATCAGTTAATGAAGCTGATATTTGTCTATATTTATCTCTAAATTGTAAATTTTAGAGATAATCAGCTACTTTTTTGAGAAAAGCAATTTAGTTGTGAAAGAGTTACAGTCCAACTTCATGTGTGTTCTTTCACCTGTGAATTTCACACCCTGCAGTCTTTTCCTGAGTGAGAGGTTTATAGCTAGAACACAGAGAAGCTTGACAGTAATGATTGCAGTCTGACTAAACATCAGTCAAATATTAATAAGAAGAAAATAATGATGTCACTTGCCTTTTGTCAGACTTTGTGACACCTGTCCTGCTGGAAGTTTAGCTGGCTGATGTTTAAGGAATCGTTGACATCATCTTTGTTTATCAACTGTTTTAGTTACAAGTTTAAGGTGCATGCTTTAGTGGTTAGTTGTCTTTTTTGCTCTGTTAACTCCTTTGGAACCTGGAGGCAATTTGAGACAGATTGACACTCTGCTCTGATGCTAAGTGTTGCCATTTTCAGTTATGCATAATTCCTTGCAACAGAATTGGCCCCGTGCAAGATGCAGACCTCAGAATGTCATAATTATAGTGACTGAAAGAATGTCTTTCACTTGAACTTTGAATGTAGTAGTTGTTTAGGTTGGAGAAAAGGTATAATCAATTAAGTAAACCTTTGTCTCATTAAGCAGGCATTTTAAAAAATGACACAGTTTATACGGTAACTCTAAAGGTGGAAACAGAAAAAAGACATGAACAGAACAAGACAAACTAAATTTATTCCACATAAAGGATGCTGTTACATCTTATCCAAAAAGAAATGTTGATTAAAAACTCTTAGTGTCTGAAGGAGGAACGCACAGGCGATAATTTAGACCAATCGTCTCTGTGTAATTTGTTATTGAAGTCAGCTATTATTATTATGATTAAGTATTAGGCAAAACGTCAGGAAAGGAAAACAGTGGGGATTTGCAAATCCCAGAGGAAAACCAATATAGTTTTGAAGCCACTCCAAGATAAGTAATTTCTTAACCACAGTGCCAAAACCCCCTTTGGTTCTGTTGTACAATTTAGTCTTTAGCTATTCTCTTTTGTGATACAATGAGAAGTGCAGGGTTGTAAAAAACAGGGCTTAGGTTTTTAACGTGTCAACATTAAAATGGCCCCAATATATACAGTAATAAGATTTATAAAAACAAAAATATTTCCATGGATCAGTTTTTATCAGGGTGATGGGAGTAGGCGTGTTGAGGTTTGAGGTTTATTTACTCTTCATAGAGATAAATGCTGTGAAACATGTTTGGTAGGCAATGAAACTCAAAACTAGCGCTTCATAAATTTGAATTCCCAAAAAGTTTTCTTTCTAATGTAAAGTGTCCCTTTGAGTAATTCTGCTTTAATGTTCTATAACAAATACTGCATGTAACTTAACCTTTACAGCAGTGTCATTATACTGTAAATACACATTGCAAACATGTTTTCTCAGAAATACTTTTATGTTGATAATTCAACAGTAGCCAAGTAAAGAACAAAATATTCTGAAGTGCTTTATTTGTCAATTTTAATGCAATACGTACACCTCTGGATATTATGATGTGTTACTATCAAGAGAAAAGTTCTGAATATTGCAGTCTTATTCTTAAATGTTATGCTTTGGAATTTCAAATTCAAACATCACACAGAATATACATTTATTGCACTGCAGATGTTGAGAAATACATGAATAGATTAATAAATAATACTCATCCATACTTCTTAAGATGTTAAACTGAGGTCTTCACTACTTGGCTGTCAAAGATCCCATGGCACTTATTGAAAGCATAGAGGTGTTAACCCTGGCATTCTGACTAAATTTTACTCTGGGCTTGTACAATCTGTCTTTCCTAACATTTTCCCTTAATTCAGTTGGTCAAATAATTTCTTCACTTCTGACTTATTTCCTTTTACTTCCTTTATTTTCCAGATGGGAAATTTGCTTTTCAGGCAGGCAAAAGACATAACACAATACATGATATGAACCCATTAACAAATAAGAGACATACAGGTACAGAATGATAAGAAAGAAAATTATATAAATAAAGTCAAATGTACAATCAATTGTCCAAATTAAGCAGGTTATTAGCCATGGATATATATATCTATAAAAGCTGGCTTAGTTCTATGGCATTTGAATTTAGGTAGTCTATATCGACACCCAGTTGGAAGGAGCTCAAATTCACTGTGCAAGGGGTGGTCTGACAGTTAGTGATTATATTGGCCTTCCATGCTATTTATTTGACTATGTCTGAAAGCTGTAGTTGTTGTGGACCAATAATTTTGCTGGCTACCTTCACAATCCTGCTTAGTCTGTTTTTATTGCGTGTATTACCAAACCAGGCTACTGCAGTGAGTGTCAGGACAGATTCAAAGTTCTATAGAATAAAGGCATTGTTGTAGTTCACACTGTATAAGTGTGGAGTTTTCTTTGGAAGAATAATCACCGTTGGTTCTTCTTACATATGGCATCTGTGTTTTCCTTCAAGGTTAGTTTGTAATCAACAGTAGTGCCAAGATATTTATGACAAGTTTTTTTTTTACTTCTACACCTTATCTGCTGTGTAGTGGGGCTGCTGGTGCAGAATAACACCAGGTGTGGATGAAGTGGGTCCCCTTTGATATATACATTATATAATAATATAAATGGAAGGTATTTTATTAAGTATTAAAAATCTGAACATGTGCTAAAGCATTTTGCATTGCAGAGACTATAAGGCGTGTAGGCTTTAATCTTTGACCTACAGATTGCATCAAACAGAGGAAGGGATAGAGAATTAATCTTATGAGGCTTAGTGAGGGTTGGAGGAAACCTAGGCAACTTATTTCTTAGTTAAGCATGTTTTAGATTTAGTCATGAACCTTACTGTTCTGTAACCCAATGTATGAAGGAGTTAAGCTACAAATTGGTACTGAAGGAAATGAATCACAGGGTAATAAAAAAACAGACTCAAGGCCAGCTTGACAGCACCTGTCTGGGGCAGAGTTGCTCACTAACATTAACTTCTGGCATGCATTGGTGGGTTAACTATTTCTTGAGCGGTACAGCCAAGAACCTCACACCCTCACTTCGATCCCCACTTCCAGAAAACCCTAGGTGGCAGAAAGGGATTTGCTGTACATTGATGTCACTGTTTGCTTCACAACAGCCCTTGTCATTTGCGACGATGTGACACACCGAAACCAGTCACCTCAGCTAAAGTTAATAAATGTTAACTGGAATGTTGCCCCTAGAAACAGGCCTGCTGGAGTTCCCTCTGTTTTCCGTGTGAGGACTTTTACATTGCTCAGTGTAGTTTGCTTTTCAGTGAGCCAGTGACCTTCCAGACTTCTGCACTTATCGCAACACCTGCAGTGCGCTTTATGACTAATTAGTTGCTAACAGTTCCTGTTCTAAATAGTTCAGACCATTTATTTTTCCTAATTGTTGGCTGTGTTTGCAAGGCAATGTAAGTGCTTTGTCCATTTCCAATGGTTTTGTTTAGATGTGCAGAAATTACCTTATTAAAACAATGGATTTTTATAGTATAGTACTTTTCTAAATTTCTTTATATTAACTTGCTAATTACTTAGCACAACCTTGAGCTCAACACTCTAATATGTGCATTCCCCTGCCTGACAGTTAATAGCAGGGCTGCAGTGGAATTCAATTCCACTGACATTTCTGAAAATGGAGATGCTGGACTTAATAATAAACTCCTGGGAATAAAATACATTGTGGAAATGAAAATGTGAGGATTTACTATTAATCTTTCTTTTGTAGGCTTGTACCAGAATGGATCCAGATTTGGTTACAGATTTCACTAAATAAAATTATCTTAATATATGGTACTGTAGCTTAAGTGTAAAAATGGCTGATTGAATAGATAAACCCAGATGAATAAAGCAATGAATGGGTGGCTCTGCTTTTCTAAAATGTAACACACCTAAATAGTGTTGTATAGTATAAGGTGTTGTCAGACATTTCTCACGACCAGTGCTTTTGCATTTGCCTTCCCTTCAGGATTTCTAAACACTGTTGGTACACAGTGGAAAAAAAAAACAGTTTATATTAATTTATTTCAAATTGCACACTTGAGAGTAAAGTGAAATGTCATTGGTTTAAAGATTCATTGTTATTTTGAGCCAAGCATAGCAGTTGTACTGTATTTGGAATGGAAGTGAAAGCCAGTCTAATATAGGAATACATATGTTTTTCACTTGTATTAGTAGTTATATTGGCACAAAATGGAATAGGCTAATATTTTCCCATTTCAAAAACTGTCAAGTCACTAACAGACTGGTTGATTTAGAGTTAAAAAAAAGATGCAGCCTACTGATTTTCAGAAAAAAATGGTAAATTATTTTTTCTTTTTGTTTCTAATCTCTTAATTTATTTTTTTGCCATTGTTGTTGGGTAATGGAACAGTCTTTAACTTTGTGCGTCACAAACTGTTAAATCACCTGTGCATTTCTATTTATTCAGAGTTTCCAGGCAAGTGAAACTATTTTTTTGTACCCTTTTCCTTTTCTTTGTGACAAGCTGGCAGATGGGGAAGTCTTATTTTACGCAGACTCACACCTTTGTGATGTTGCCTGCCCCACTGTGATCACGGTGAACGAGAGGAAACTCATGGCGCAAGCCAGCGAGCAAGATTTTATTTTAGGAAATATTCTAAAAATAAAACTGGGCTAGTGCCATTCACAACATTAAAACTCCAAAAATAAAACCTGTATTGTAGACTTAGTTTTGGATTTTTATTTTTGTTAGCTATTACTGCAGGCTGGTTTTTCAGAATAGTGAGTTCCTGAAAGCCATTAATCAAACTACACATTTTTTTATTTCCAAAATCTGGTGACTGGTTCAAAAAGGAAAGCTGTATAGTTATTGTAAGTAGAAAAGCTTCCAGTGTTTTTTATTTAAACATTTATGTGCACAATTTATCCATCCATGAATACTTTCTCACCACTGTATCCAGTACAGGGTAGCGGGAGAGTCGGAGCCTATCCCAGCAAGCAATGGGAGGCAGGATACACCCTGGACGGGATGCCTGTCCATTACAGGGCAGACACACAAACATAAACACACACATGCACACTCACATAAGGGTCAATTTTCCCTGAAGCCAATTAATCTACCTATACGTCTTTGGACTGTGGGAGGAAACCCAAGCACCCATGGAAAACCCTTGGAAAAAAACAGGGGGAACATACAACTCCATGCTGATAGCACCCAATGGATTGAACTGAAGGCCCCCAGCACTGCAAGACAGCAACGACAAGCACATTGCCACTGTGTACAATTTATAACACAGTATATACTGTTCATCTTAACTACAAGTGATCTTTAAGCCATGCCTTGTTCAGGATTTCTTCTGACGATCAGAATGATTGTCTATATCCCTTGGTACTGTTAATGGCCTGCTTTTTTTTAACTGAACCGAACATAATGAAAATATTTGCTTTAATACCGTATGAAAAGTTACTCTGAGGACCTGTTGTTCCCTATTTCTTTCTGTTGAGACTGAAAAATTAGAAGTTCTGAGGACAACTGAGCTCTAGTGTCTGCAACTAAAGAATCCCTGACAAAAACTCAAAAGACAGGCTTAAAAGTGTGAAACCAGCTGTTCTAGTTGAAATCGATCATTTCTAGAATTGTTTCAGAATTTGGTGAGCATGATAATTTTAGTTTTATTTTTTGTTTTAAACATGGTTTAAAATGTGCTTACACAGGGTACTGCCTCTGTTCTTTTTTAAAAAAAGGAAGTTTTCAGATAGCTATTGTAGTGAGGGGTACTAAGACTGTGTCTAGTTTAGTTACACCTGTTATTCAGGACAGACAGGAAGTTGTCTGGTTGCTTTTCACATAACTAACGCCACATTCATGGGAAGCCTTTTACAGTGCATGCCAAGGTGTAGAGTAAGGTCTGTAAAGAAAGAAACAGGGTGTGGCGATTTTGAAATCACACTCATTTTGTTGAGTGAGGTACTGTTAATAATTTCTAAATAATTCTAATTTGTAAAAATATTAACTTCTAAGGTTAATGTGTTCAGAATGGCATTATGCTGGTGACCAGTTTTGAGGATGCGGTGTTTGTAAAGTTAGATGCAGCGGGATTACAAAAGATAGGGTGCAAATATTAAGGAGTTCAAGGCACATCAGCTAATATGCAGGTACAGTAGAGTACTCTAATGTGGAGTGTCAGAAACAGTAGGAATGGACACAATCTGCCAGTGTTAATAATGTAAAATCTTTGGTAATTTTAAATAGCAAAATAAACTAAGAGCTGTGAAAACATTTAACCTGCAGTCTCATCACTTGTGTTCAAAGAAAAAAATCAAAAATTGTTTCATGTCATTTGAAAACTTCAAGAGCCCTTCTTTTAAGAAGCTGCTTTTACAGCAACTATGAAACAGTGACAGAATCTGACTGCTAACACTTTATAGAACACAGTCTAGACAGAAAGAAGCTACAGTATCTAAAATAATGGGACAAATTTGCATACACAAACAAAATGAACAGATAAGAGTTAAAATTGTTTTAGATTTAGTGCACATTTGTTTTCTTTTATAGATTAAAAACGTACACTTCAGCCTTTTGAAGTGTATGCTTTTTTACCTCCCCTAACATTTAATAAATGCAGCACATTTATGATAATAGTAGAAATTATTAGCATGTGTGTGTTAGGTTGCTCTATTTTTTCCACAAAATGTTCATTTGAGTACTACGTTTCATCAAAATTTTGTATTGTGGAATCTGATGCTTTTTTGCTATGCAGCTTGTTTGTTGCAGTAAGCCAACATATTATGAGTTACACTTCAATAAAAATGTGAAAATTGCCAAGTGTTCTGTTTAACATTCTGCTGCCCTGGATTTTATTTTGGTTGAGTTATAGCGGCAGTCTGACTTACTTCATGGAGATTCTTGTGGTCAGAATTTATATTTGTGGAAATCTTTTTTTCCCTTGGCAGTATTTGAACGTGGGAAATTGCCTTGTAAATGTGCTTCAAATCTACCTGAAGCCTTGCTTTCGTGGATCTTTATATTCTTCATCAAATGCATGCTATAGCCTAGCAACAAAAAGAAAATGGACAATGGGCTGATGACCTTTGACCTTAGTAGTGCCACTTATGTTTTCTCCTTTGGTGTTATGGCTTAATATTCAGGTTCACGTTATTACATGGTTTTCTCTCATTTTCACCTTTTAATCTTTTTTTTCTGTCTTTTATAAGGTAGAGATTCTTATTATCTCAGGTATGGTAATGTTTTTGTGTTGTTTTCATTGATTCTTTTGCTTTCTTAGATTACAGGTTTACTTCCACTCGATGTAACATTCATACATCACCCATACTGCTCAGCCCAGTGGTCAGTTCCTGGCTTTATGTTGGACCCTAAAAAGAACATTTAAGTGTTTTGTTTGCTAGCAAATTATAAAGGCAAAAAAAGATAGATATAATATATCCCTGTCATAGCGTGCTTTTGCCACATTTCAGCACAAGTTTAATGTTGGAATGTGAGAAGTCTATTAAAAGACCACTAATTCAGACTGTGGCATTGGCAAAGTTAGCTTTCTGTGGGCATTTTGAATAAAGCCTTCTTCTTTCAATAGTTATCTGTGTTAAAGTACTGGCAACACAAAGTACAGTAGTCAAGGCTGAAGATTCACTGGCTTTGTCAAAGCTACATAATTTAAAAATCAGAGGAGAATTAAATCATAAATGTACTCTGACTGATTCTTCTGGAAGTCTGGCTTTAAGTATCTAATAGATTGAATTAAAAATAGTGTTCATTGTCAGAGTGATGCTGCTGACCACCCACTTGGAAATTTAAGGCAAGCAATAAAACAAGCAATAAAAAATCTATGAAACATGTTTGAAGGTTGATACTCTTTAATTATGTATTTTGATGAGGAATGGGAGAGAGTAATTCAAGAAATTGCCCCTTTGTATGCTACATACTTCTTTCCTTACATGCATCAGTGCTTGTTTAGTGCACCCTACTCATTATGTCGGTATGTCTGTCAAGGAGTTACCCAAGGTAGTGTCCTTTTTTTAATCTGTCTGGGGCCTTTTGACTTGGAAGCTTTCCATGTTTGCAGCTTCATTTAGGAGCCGGATATGGGGGTGAATTGTTAACTACTCCAGGTCAGCCTGTGCTCCAGTTTTCTGCCTTTTCAAATGGCCTACTGTTGACTCATCACCATGGTGATGAATTGGGAATTTGTTTTCTGTGATGTATTCAAGGCTCCCCCCACCCATCTCACAAGTGTCAAATAAAACACATCTTGGGGCCAATCCTGACACAGCCAGTGGATCACATGGGCGCCACTGTAAGATTTATTTTAAGGAGCTGGGAAGTTTTGACAGAAACCTCAGATGAATTGGAAGCAGTGAAGGGAAAATGTGGTTGCTTTGTTTTTCTTAAGAAATAAAAAGTTAATGTACAGACTGTATTGAGAGTGCAGTCCAAAAGATAATACCACTAAGTATAACCTGTGATTTTTTACTGTATTTAATTTTATATAACATACTAATACCAATAACTTTATTTGTACCATAAAGTTGATAAGAAACATAACGAGGTCATAATTTGTGACACATGCTGTACTGTGCTGATAGCTTGTTGTCCAAACAGAACAACAACGTGCAGAATGTCAGACATTTCTAAATAGTATCAGTTTAATTTTTTTTTACACATAAGCCAGAAACAATATTTTGTACAAATTGCTTGTGTCTGAAACAGTGTTGCATGCTTGGGCGGATTTAGACCGATAATTGAAACATTTCATACAGGTGCTCTAAAACCGATGAGTCAGGATCATTTGTTTCATGGCTGTCTTTAACCACGTCTGCCAAAATCAGCTCACCTGATTACCTTATTATTAACCAAGTACTGGTGTGTATTTACCTACCTGTCACAATTTATTAGATCAGTTCTAAGAAAGTAAATATGCTTTGTCCTTATTTTTTTCTCTCCTTTGTCTTGTTCTTCCGACTGGCGCCCTGAGGTTTTCTGTTGCAGTGTCCCGACAAGTTACATATATATTAAATTTCCTTTTCTGTAATTCAAGTGTAAAATAAATGTGTTGACAAAGGACTGACCTAATATAGTTCTTTGTATTTGTGTGTTGGTGAAAGGCTGTGAGGCTGAAAGGGAAGTTCTTAACTTTTTATACAAGAGCTTAACTTCATTTTTTTTTTGTGCTGGACCTCCATTGGTGTTCTCATCTTCCAGATCCTTTGGCTGTGTACTGTGGCTCCAAATGAATCCTTGAAAGAGAAAAAAAAATTAAAGAAACAGTGTCAAGGATTAGTGCTCTCATTTATTCCGCAACTTTACCAATGTCCTTCAGAGGAATGAAACAGGTTACAATTTTATTGCAAGTCAGGATTCTGAGCAAATTCAGTTTAGTTCATGTTTTCCCATTCTTAAAGCCATCATGTACTACAGCACTTTACCAATTCCAAGCACAGTTATTTGTTAAAGAGAAATGTAACCTCAGAATTCCTAGTATGTGTGAAATGTAGATGTTTGAATGTAAAAAAAAAAATAATTTGACTTTAAGTGTAGATTCTGAATTTCTTTACGTTCTTATGAAAAAATGCGGTGAGCCTGTGATGGCAATGGAAGCAAAAAGGGAAGGCGTTTGACGTTATTCGTCCTGTGAGTGTGTCAAGTGAGGTTAGCCTGCATGTCCACATTTCGTCATCTGGACGGGAATCCCCTTCTCCCAGCCGCAGCACACGGTGCTGGGGGAGAGCAGCTCCCACTCGCAGGTCAGGATTCTGTAAACACTCTGAGGCTTCTCACACCACAGGCCTTCCTCTCCTGAGCCGCAACCTGAGCCGCAGCTCTCCTCGTCGCCATCAGCTGAGCTCTCCTCCGCAGTGCATTGTGGGAGGAGGAGGAGTTCACATGGTGCACAGGACTCTCTGCAGGAGCACCTCAGCATTTCGTCAGCATTTCTAAGGGCCACAGACAATCCTGTCTCTTATCGCATCTACTGGCAGTGGCTCCAATATGTGCCTTTTAGGTCCAGGTTTAGCAAAAATGTATTGAAGCCGCCCCTGCAACGAAAGCTTAATGAATACAGTGGGAAACCACAAATTTCAAAATAATGTTTCAAAAATGGATACATTCAATCACTGTATTTTTGGAAAAGGTGGAGTAGTGATTTAGAGCTGACACTCACTCTGGTCTCTTGAGACTTAAATATTTCACAGCAAGTAATATGGTTTTAGAGCTAGATAAGACTTGGTCTTAAATGGAAATGCAGATTTGTGCAATTTGTTCCAAACTCCTAATACAATTCATCTTGTGCTTTAAAGGTTTTACTGTATATATTGTAGGTTATTGTGACTTGCATTTGTAGCATTCTGAAATGCTTAAAACCAAGTTTATGTTGTTGTGGTTTTCTTGTTTTGTGGGTCCTAGGCATTTCTTGGACGGCACTACCAGCCATCTTTTTCTTTCTTACCACCCATCATCTTCTTTGACTTTCGTCCAGATCGTCGCATGGAAAAAAGCAAGGCTTCCGGGAATTGTTTTTGGTACGTAGGGGGTTAATATTTGGCATTTCAGGATATGATTCGTTTGTTTATGTAACCTGAAAAACCTCTAAGAGTTTAGAAATCAAAGCAAGCCGTGTGTTTCAACTCAATAACCAGTATGCTACAAGAAGATGGCAGGAGATGAATGCAGCGGGTGCACTTTATCTGTAAATGAGAGTGACTACTCAATTTCCTTTTATCTACTTGGAACTTATGTAAGGCTTATTGGATCCAAATGACTAATAACTATCAGTAATAATACTGATAGTGCTAATAACAAAGATAATAATATTTGTAATAATAATACCTTCACAACGCAGGAGGAAACATGAGTAGGAACAGGAGCATATGATGAAAGGCTTTTTATTGTCTTTATATGTACTTAAATGTCTCTTTCTATTCATACATCCATCCATATACCCATCTGTCCATGTATAAACACATACACACACAATTTTCTGCATAGCACAGGCTATTTTTATGCGAGGACGAGCTGCACTGACCAGGAGAGCCAGTGATGTGGAAGAGCAATTTGTTCTTTTATTTGGGATGATCACAGGGGATTTTTTTTCTCTTTATTGTTGTGTGCAATTTATTTTGATAAGCAGGTGGTCCTGGATTTTGTGGACAGAGTTCTTTTTAATCTCGGAACACCTTTGGCTTTCACCTTTGGCGTGTGGCTTTCAGACAAATTTAGTCATGTAAGACGGGATTAAAGCATGGAGGTAGGGGGTGGTGAGGTGGCGGTCCTGCCGAAAAGAGCTGGAATCAAAGGCAGGCGAAGGCAAGATTAAAAGGGTTAGTTTGTTCTGACTCGACTGAATTACACCCCAGATTGCTTTTGTGCTGGACAGAAAAGGCCCTCTCTGGTTATGTTGTCTCTAACCCCAGCAGGTACTACATTGTGGAACAGCACGCCCAAGCAAAAGGAAAAACCACTTGTTTCAGCATTTTCCACATTGAAAAAGCAAACTCTAATTTGTGAGGAAGATCTGGGGTGCAGTGCAGAAAAATGCACCCAGGCACATTGTAATGCATCACTTGCTTGCCCCTTTGTTCTCTATTTTAAAAGCAATGCAGGTTTTAAGCTATGCACTGGAGAAAAAGGAAAGAAAAAGTTTTCATTTTCAGATGAACTCCCTTGTGAGAGCCCCCCCCCCACATATATTCTTCATTGATGTAATGAAGCATACCCTCTGATGTCACTCCTTTTTTACAAAAAACTTTTTTTTCTGGGACCAGTTCATGCTTTTACGAAAGCCTGGGAGATACAATGCTACAGTTCTGTGTTTTTGCAGTTGCAATTCTGCTTTTTGGTTTGCTGTTAGTGTAATCTTTTGCTCTGCGTTGGTAAAAATATGCTTGGTAGTTCAATAATAAAGAACTTTCCTGAGATTGCCGAGTTTCAGTATTTGCTGAGCGTTTTAAAGTTAAAGTCAGATTACTTTTCATGCAGTGATTCAGCCAAGTGGATCTCTTCTTAAGATGAGGAAATGTGACTGTATAGTTCTGTTCTGTTTTGGATGTATGTGCCTTTACTTCCTATGAATTATTAAGCATTGGCATGTGTTTTGTTGTCTCATTATAGATTGCATTATCCTTTATCACTGATGTAGAATGGTTAGGCATTTGTGTTAAATGAGATTAAAATTTTGTAATTCATAATCCTTTCTGTAATTGCAGAAAAAAAGTTGAGTTTCTTAAAGCCTTCATCAAATGGTGAGTCAGCAATCTCCTGATCTGACCAGGTTTGTGCTTTGTATTACAAAAAATGTTATTTTCTGCGCTATTATATTTAGAAACGGTAACACATCCATTTCCCCAGTAGTCTGATGTATTTCAATTAATACAAAAAAGTAATCTTACATATGCCTCTATAAATACAAATTTTGTAATTCAGTATAGTTTAATTCACAGTGATGATGCTGAAATGTCAGCGATCAACCATATCCCTGAACTGGCAGTTGTTTATCCTTTTTTATTATCCATATTTTTTTCCATTCTGCTCTAGTTTTTTAGCGTACAGCTTTCATAGAGTGCGCTTGAGAAAATCCAGCCAATTACAGGGATATTAAACAAACCACACTGCTCCTGCCCCAGGTCCATCTGGTGTTGCATTAAATATTAAAGTTTTAATTTGATTTAATATAAAATGATAAACAGTTGAATTAGAACCAGATGTTAAAAAAACCTGACCCGAAGGATTGCCTGTCCACCATTAACAATTTAGGCTGGCTTTGTAATTTGTTTATTTATATTTCTTTCCCTTAAGTCCCAGCATAGATCAGTCCTGTATTAGTCATTTCACCTTTTCTCTGCTTTTTCCACTCATTCCAATGAAGCAGATGGAAGCCGATGTTAAACACCACATGTTCGGAGACATACCAGCCCTTGTCTTTCAAATTGCCTGTATCAAGAGCGCAGAGGGGATTTGTCATTCTAGTGTACAGAGAGGAGGACATTAAGGGAAATGTAAATAAGAAGTGACCTTATTCTGGCAATTTTTAACACTTTTCAAGGGACTTTTTATAGTCCAGACAGTCCACCAACCATGATTCAGCAGTTGGAAACTTGATAAAGCCATCACCTTTGTGTAGCACAGCAACTATTGTTTTCTCTGATTCAGATTTTGATCTGCAGTCTTTTTTAAAGAGGTAGCAGTAAATACTTTTAAAAATATATCTAAACATTCCATAAAAATGAAAGCTACAGACATAGGAAGCTAAACAGAAGATCTTTTCTGTGCTGTAAAAATCAATGACTCAAAAACACCTTCACAGAACAAGGCAGAATTTTAGTTTCATTGACCTGGTTGAATGTTCATACAAGCAACCAAAGTATGAGGTTGGTTATTTTACTGTTGAAGATATTCCATTGATCTCTCCCCCAGGGAAAAACAGTGTTGTTTTCTTCTAAACCAATTGTTTTTTCTCCTAAAATCTCTAATCTTAAGATTAGAAAGCTTCTTAGCCTTCAGTACTTCATGAGATGTTGGAGGACTGTAAATGACTGAAGAAATTAGGGGTTTTGGTCAAGTCATTCGTAAAGCACCTCATTTCATAAAGGCCTTTCAAAATATTAAGAATGAGAAATAATCTAATATAGTTCAGCCTTTTACTTGCAAACAGATCAAAAATCTCTTCCGTCTGTCTGTCTGAGAATGTGTGTGTGTATATATACTGTATATTGCATAAGGAGGAGAAGAGAGAGGTAGAGCAAGACCTTGTGTGTGGTCAGAATTAAAGACTTAATAATAATCAGGCGCTAGACTGGGTGGTGTAAGAAGGCCGCTTGTGGCTGGTTTGAATTATTGACAGAAATCTGGCAGAGTGCAACACTCAACTTTCCAAAAAATCTCTGGGCTGGAATTCGATCCACTAATTTACATTCATACTGAGAATAGGCTTTGTCCGGATCCAATTCTCCCTTTTTCCAAGATATCCCCCGGGAGGGATTAATTAAAGAATAGATGCTTATGTGAAATATTTGGTCCAGGACGGGTTGTGATACTGAACTGACTTTGGGTGTGTTTGCAGTCTTTCTGATGTTTCAGTGGAATAGTTTGTTTAAAAGAGTCGTGCCTTTTGGTTAGCTACGAGGCTGGCTTTGTGAAAGGATATGAAACTTTTTCATGATCGATTTTGTATTGAAAGCATATACACAAGCTCTTGAGAGTTTTGCAGCTTACGTTTAGATCAAAGTTCAAAGAAGAGCACTTATACAAACTGCACATTTGTGGACTATGGCAATCATATTTTTTTTTCCTTTAAAGAACACTTTCCAATAAAGAAAAAGAATAAAAAATTAATGTTCCTTTTCCATTCACATGACAAAAATGAATAATGGGACATTGGTAAAGTGGCTATTCATGTTTACATGTAAACATGTCAAATGGTTTTTATCAATTACTTGCTGTTTAGCTGTTATGTATCTGTCGATACAACAGAACAAATCTGACCAGTGCATGTCCAAGGAAAGAGCAATCAACATGAAGGCCTGGTTGTAGCCCAAAACAAGAAGACTGTTAAACAAAAATACCCCAAATACTGTTCGTATACTAGCTCAGTCTTTTCATTGATCACCAGCAAGAGAGCTAAACGTCAGTGAAAATACAGAAAGTATTAGTTTTTATGAATAAATCGCTAAAATTTTGTGTATCATCATAAAAATGAGAAATATACAACCTCACACTTCTGATAGTGTGAGGAGACTTGACTAGTCCTGCCATGGAGCCTCTAAAAGGAGCTTGTCTCGTGGTGCGTTGTCAGCAAATTAAAGCTAACACAGCCGTCAGATGTCACCACTACTAAGTGCTTCATATGTGCCCTGTTTGTGCCTACTGGGTTACTTGAAAGGAGCCCCCCTCCTCCCTAATTCCCTTCTCCTGCCGCATCCCTACTGGAGGAGACAAGCCAATTGATCTCCTGTCTGGTCTGTGTTAGCATCTAGCCCCCCCTCGCTCGCCACCATCAAAGCCCAGCAGCCTCCACTGCCTTAACACACAGTGAGACCTGCCAAACGTCAACAGTGACATTGTGGGCAAGAGGGAGAAATCCGCAACATCCGCTCTGTTAGAGACAGGGAGAGCAAGCGAGAGAGAAAAGGCTGCACATCTGAGGGGATGATATTCTATCCCAGCTCTGATAGGTATTAGCAGGAGGCCAAGGGGACTGCTTTTTTTTTCTCTTCTTCTTCTTTGCTTCCCTTTCTCTTTTTTTTTTCCTGAAGAGAAGCTTTGATGAATTTTAGCAGGATGTCAGGACATTCTGAAAACCGAAATCCGCTCAGTTTCAACACCTTTTCATATGCCCTTCCTACTGTGTATTTGTCTAAGTGTCTCAGAGCTAGAGAGTTGGAGATCTTTTTCAGTGAAAGGGTAGGCCTGGCTATGGCTGCCCATGGATTGGTTTCCAGAACTGGGCTCAAAAGGCTCTCTCAAGCCCCTAGTGCCCTGGACTCTACAGCATAGGAGAATATTTTTCACCTGGCTGTAATGTATTTTCACCCAGACACATTTGCATAGGAAATACTGATGCTTTTTTAATGTTTCAGTGCATTAATCATTTACATATCTCTTTCTGTATTTATTCCATATCATATTTTTAAATAATCTGAAATAAGTAGGCATAAAGGAATGCATTCCTTATGGTATTCTTGTGTTTCTATAAAATGTACATTGATTTGTACGGTCTTTAAGAATTTAGCAGACTCTGTGACTGGAATTAATAAGCATTAACAGTAGAAGCAGATTGTTCACCTTTGGCCTTTATTTCAGACTTAACTCCTCAATCACACATCACAAACAATGATGAACAGGCCTTTTTCAAATACATGAAAAACACTTGAATTATTACAATTTAAATTTTGGATCATGGAGATGTTTTTACATTTTTACATTTAGCTTAAAAAGTATTTTTGAGTATAAGGTTTTTTTTTCATTTAATTGCAGTACATGAATTGCAGTACAAAATGAAAAAGTTAAACTTGCAACAAAATGTGTGAATATAATGTAGACATGATGGGGGCATCTCAACTATCTTGCTAATGTGGTAAAAAGGATTTTTTCCAGTAACTTTAAACATATGAGCTGTTCCAACAAAGCTGCATAATCTGTTCTAATAAACACTGTTTTTGCAGTTATCAAATAAGATTTTTTTTTAATTGAAACATGGATTTTGCTAAAAAAAGAGTTAAACAAGGAGCCTGGAATAATGACATCTTCTCACATTTGGAGAAAGAAAGAAAAAGTACTGTATTTGTACTGCACCCTTAAACAAAAGCAGGGTGTCCTTTTGCTGTACCTTCCCATGCATCCAGTGTGTCTTACACCTTGTAGGAGTCAGAACTGTGATACAGAGCTGGAATACAACTCAGTGGTAGGTGTATGCTTTGCATGTATGAGGTCCCATTTTGAATTCCATGTCATCTGCTCATTTGTAACTATTCTTATGTTCTTATCAATACCCTGCCTTCTTTCAAGAAATGGCGGGAGGAGTTTCTTGAATCAGTAAACCACTCACTACCACTAAGCAAGATGGGTCAAATGGTTTGTATAATCTTCTTATATGTACTTAGAACTGAAGTAAAAAAATCTTTGCCGTAACTTTTGATGACAAACATGAATTTTCCAAAATTTGTCAAAACATAATCCTTTTATACCCTCTTTGTATACATAACAAATGCTAAAAATACAGTACATCATTACCCTTTTGAGGTAAAACAAATGTATGTTTTTTTTTTCCGAGCATCATTGAATTATGTTATGAGAAATAAATATAATTCAGATTTTGGGTTCGGCTTTGAGGCATTAAGTACTGTAAATGAAGGGCTGGTTTCATCAAGATGAATGCCAAAAACAATATCATCTCCAATGTCAGCTGCTTCCAGATGTGTGGAACATTACTGTTTAATTACAAAATGGCTCCTGAAGAGCAAAAATGCCATGGCTAATGAAAAGTCATTCTTGTCAGTTACCCATGCTTTGTCCACAAATTGCAACTGGCAAATTATTAAAGGAAATCACCACAGTTAGATTGTCTGTGAGAGCAGATGCAGGATAAAATCTTAATGAAGTTTATTCTTTTATTAAACCTGTAGATGTCATCGGAAAATTCTGGAACGATGAAGGGCATAGTCAGGGTTGCCAGGACTGTTGACAGTTGGTGCTTGTGCTCAGGATGCTAATGAAGTTTGAAAATGTTATCCATATGGGTTCCTTAGATATAGATGGCATATGGTTGAAAGTATGATATATGGGATACAGAACTGAGCCAGTGGCAATGTTGTAAAAATTGCAGTAAGGAGGTCAGTTACAGATAGGTCTTTTGACAATGATGTCATAAACCACAGTGTTCTGATAGGCTCCATGTGTCTGTCTTTAGAAAAAAAAGCTTTTTATACTTTTTATACTCATCTAAGACACTTTAGAATAGGGGACTACACTTAAAATTACAACTGTTTTGAGCACCCACATAACACTTGTGGAAAGGTGATTATTAAAAAATCATTTTAAAGACAAACCATGACTTTAAACACTTGCTTTTACTTGTCGGTCGACCTCTTATTGGATTTAAAAGAAATCTCAGCACCCCCCTGTTTTAGATAGGAAAAGGCGCTGTTCGGTTGGGTTGTGGTGACTACTAGTAATGTGTGGGTCGGCTTATTTTTTTACTTGCACCCGCCCGCAGTTGTGGGAAATGAACCCGCACCCGCCGGACCCGATCTTAAATCTTTTTTTTTTTAACCCCAAGCTCGCCCGACCCGGGGGTCAACCCACACCCACCCCCGGGTGTGAGTCAACCCCCGCATCACTAGTGACTACACTTGGAGTGCTGTGCTGCTGCAGAAATGAGGCCGTTTGTTTGCGGTGTTAAGGCCTTTTAACTCACCTGGCTGTAATGGAGAACAGTAATTCTGATCCCAGAGATGACTGAGCCATTCCGGTCTTCCTGCTGAACCTCAGGAACAACTCCCCGGCTCCTCCTTCCGGCCTGTCATCATCTCAGCTTATCTTTTCCTCACGGCCGTGTCATTCTGCCAATTTGACCTGGGCAAGAGTGGGGTACCCAGATCTGTTACCCTTGAATATCCTGTGCTTCATTTGAAGAATATTTCAGGATTCTGTTTGTCAGACCCAGAAAAAATGCCATTCAAACTTTATATGGAACAAATAAATCCCATTGCAAAAAGAAATTGGCAGTGTCACTTTTCTGATGAATTTCCTTCACTATTAAAGACCAGTGGGCCTGTTTTTAAGACTTTTTTGACTGAAAGAGTAAATTGTACTGCTACATTTTGTGTTTATTTTCTCATTACTGGAACTTTAACTGTCACAATGGATCCTGTCTTTAGCATGGCTGGGCTCAATAAACCATAAACAATAAACCGTAAAGAATTGGAAGTGATAGAGGAACAATTGGGGTGTGTAGCTTAGAAAATTTTAAAACAAAAATGGAAAAAATCAGCCAGTCAGGAATAATTGAAAAGCAGGGCATGGAAATTGCTTCAGCATCAAACGAGAGTTTTGTTTATAGAATCCACACCATTTCCCATATTCATTTTACAAAGAACGGTGAAACATTATGGTTCATTCCTCATGGAGCTTTAGTGCTCCTGTCCTGATAATGCATTAACAGAAACAATATAGCACTTATCCCCTAATGAGCCACCTCTTAAGGAGCTGTCAGTCAAATGTGTGCAACGTTGGCATGGTTTAATCTTATAATTACTGAGGCCCACAAGCAAAATTGTTAATTACTGTTTGTAGGAATTAAAGTAGCATATCTCGAAAAGGAGTTTGAAGACAGATATTTTTCACATGATGTATCATTATTTTTAGAACATCAGGAACAAAGTATTTCTCAAGAGGACTACTTTTTAACTGTGTAGTTACTACCATGTGTTTCAGTATCGTAACATTTATGAACAGCACCAGAATTTGAGTTCATGATGCAAACAATATGTTCGTTCCCAGTATGCCACCAGTGCTGCCACTTGTTTAGTTTAATGTGTGATTTAATGACATATGTCATCAATTGGGTTGATCAATAGAGGATGATTTGTGAAAGTCCCAGGCAAGGGCCTGTTCACTTGTATCAAAGCACTGGATGCCATGTATTATTTCAGATCAATGGGGCTCATGTCTGGTGAGCCCTATCAGAATTTCATCACATCAGGATCAGCCTAAATCATCAAATGAGGCACTACCTGATCCTTGTAGTGTAGTGAAATGTAGTGAAGTTGCCATCAATCACTACAAATGGAAATCTGTAACAGCAAAACAAACCTGCCCAGACCATTACACTGGGGCATCCTTGTTGATTGGTCTATTGTATGCAGTAGTCAGTTTGTCATTCGAAGCATCTACACCACACTCACCGATGTCCTTGAAATCTTGATCTTGCTAAATGTTGCAAAATGTTGCTGAACAGGGAACAGGCTTCAATGCTGAGATGTCTTCGTTCAGCCTCCAACATACTGATAGCAAGAATCAGTGTGAAATTCAACATATTTAGGTGCCTCATCACCTGTGTCCAGTCAATACACTAATGAAGGGATTTAGTTCAGATGCAACAAAGTCATTTGAGTCTTATTATGATCTGCCATGAATTAGTTAATCAAAATGACTACAAAAGCATTTAATCAGCATTCAGAATTATTAGACTTTATTTTCTTGGTACACAGTATACAATACATGCACTATTATACTTAATAATATCCTAACACTCCTTGTTTCTAAAATGGTGATCCATTACTTATACATAGCTTAAAAAAGGTGTAGCTAACTCAAAATGGAAACTGATGTTTAAAAAACTAGGGTTAAGAGACATTTAACCTCCCTACAATCTGTCAGAGAATACAATAGTTTCCCAGAGAATATATAGTGCTCATGGGGATATGACATCAGTATCTGAAACGTAATAATTATATTTCCAACAGGCAAGTAGCAAGAAGAACAGGGTTAAAAATCAAGCAAAAGTGCAAGCACCATTCCCTTTCCAGTTTCTCAGCAGAAGTTTCAGAAATACGGAGTGCAGTGCAAGGTATCTGAATAGAAGGCTTTAAATTGCAACATTGTAGTTGTTGAAGTGCATGGGTTCAAGGCCAGCTGATTGTATTGTCTTAAATATGTATTTTTGTCTCTGAGCTAGTTTCACAAAAGACAGAAAATACACAGAACTGACCCAAATAAATATAATCCTCAAACTATCTGGAGAAAAATAAGATTAAAAAAACATTACCACAGGGGACGTTGTAGTATTAAATTGTCATAGCATAAACATGACAAGTATTGTTTTAATAAAGGATGTACTGTACTGTAGCTATATCTTGGGAGCATTTCAATTTCAAGGAAAGTACAGTATGTCTATCAAGAAGAATGACTGCAGAAGCATGGTAGCTAATTTTCTCTGGCTTTCTCAGATCTTGCTGCTTTAATTGTTTTCTCTTTACAGCGTCTGATATTTATCAGCCATGTATGTTGCGGCATTGTATTCCTTTTTGATCACTCGAAATATCTGCATTTTGGCTAGTTTTCCAAACCTAACCTGGTTTAGATTGTAGTGATGTTTCTTTATGGACTGGTTGGACTATGTGGTAAAAATATATTTTTTCATAGTTTAAAAAATTCCTATAGTCTTCATATGATCTCCAAAAGCTGCCTTTGCCACATTGTACAGGCATTAAAAATGCATCTATTTGAGGAACTCTCTATTAGACTGGCCAGAATTTTGGAATCATTTTTACTAAGTTGAAGTACAGTATATACAGGCACAGTCTGTAGATAGAGTGCTAGCACAGATTCTGCTGCGGATTGTTGCATGAGCAGTACAGTAGTTCTATGATTTCTAAGCATTTCAGTGTGTCAGGCTTCTATGGTTAATTAAACTACAGAACGGTAAATGTTCTTGCGGTAAATGTACAGTATATAGATACTATACCATCCTTTAGCCTGCTGTCTTCTGATCTACGAAGCTAAGTAGGGCTTGGACCTAGTCAGCACCTTGAGGAATGAACAACCTCTGGTTGTTGCTGTGAGTGGACCCATTGGTAACACTCTTCCTTCTGGACTTTTAAACCATTGTTCCAGTACAGCAACAGGGGACGCACACACTGTCTTTCAGATTAGACAGATTAGTAACAGATGGCAGTCTTCATAAGGTGGGTGTTAACAATGTTATCTTGGCTAAATTCTGCTTTGGGTTTGTTCAATCCAACTTACTTAAAGGTCCTTCTTAATTGAAATGGTGAAGTGATTTGTGATTTCTCTACCTGCTGTGTAGTGGAGCTGCCTGTATTTTACCCAGGAGAGTTCTGCACTTCAATGGTTCATGAAATGAATCACCTCTTATATGTGAAGGACTATGGAATCCTCTGAGACAAGAGCTCTATGTAATAATAATTATTGTTATACTGTCCTGTGTATGATTTATTTATCTGAATGTCTCATCATCGTGTTCCAGGTGGAGAGGCATTTGGCAATGGGGCAAGGAAGTGGCTAATCTAATACTAATTGGTTTTTGTATTTTGTTTTTTCGATTTGTTTTTTTTTATTTCAAGTTCACGGTAGGTTAGTGCTGAGCTTGAGAGAGTCCTTAGAGCATCTGGGTGGGTCCCTCACATGCTGTTTTTTTCTTTCTTTCTTTAGTGCAATCAACAAGTTTCCACGTGTGCTCTTAGAGCAGAAGCTTTTAACAACAATTAAGATTTATTAGTTGTTTATTACAGGGTGTAAGAGGAACACCACTTTTCTCACGCTCCTTAAGGCGATTCAGGTGTCCCTGAAACTAAAATTACACACTGTTATTAAAGTAAACCCAAGCCTCAATTATTAGGAGGGGGTGCAGTGTGGTTTTGTGATACTATTTGAATACACTGTATGCTAGCACATAAAAATTAAGACACTCCTTTTTTAGTAACAGACCGCACTTTGCACCAAACACAGCTATCCTAAATTCCCAAATTATTAGACTGTAGTGTAAAGCCATATCATAATAGCTCTGACAGTCCTGAATCTAAATGTCTTACTGGTTTTATAATACCTTCACAAGTACAGTCAAGAGGAACGCACTGTAAAAATGTTTTTTAAAGGCTTTAAGTTGTTTTGCTTTAAGAAAGACAAACCCAAGAAAAGAAAGTGGGCATGTTCTTTTGAGTAAACGGAGCAAATCTGATTAGGATTCTTGCTTCAATCCAGTAAAATGGAAGCGAGCATTGCCTTAGCTCAGAACTGTAATCTGATTTGCAGGGTGGAATGGGGTGTCTCACATGACCAGTTTAGAAGAGGACTGGCGCAAGGTTGTGCCAGTGTCCCCGAGGGTGTTAGTGGGCCTTAGGAGGAGGGGTTGTGTGAAAGGGACGAATCTTTTGGGGGAGCTGTGCCTGTGTGGGTGGGGGTAAGGCATTCTGGGATACGAGATAAAAAATGTGTCTGAAATAGTGTGTTTCAGGACTAGAAGACTTTATTTTTTTCTTTACTGCTAAGTCTTTAATCAGACTGTCCTTTTACATGGAAATATATCCATTGCAATACATCATATTGTCTTTCCCATTCAACCTTTTCTTGGTTAACACTTTGAAACACCACCCTAACAGGCTGAGCATCCTTCATCATATTACTGCAAATAATAAATAATCAAATCTTTATTGATTAAATACCATAGAAAAAATCATATCCTGTTCTCAGTTGTTCCTTCTGCTATTGTCTGATTCAGTATAGTTCTAAAAAACACTCAATGCAAACTGTTTGCATTGTGAATACCTATGTTCGTCTTGGTAGCAAAAGGGGTAACAGCCATTCACAGTGCCACATTTCCTTAGCTGCAACCCCAGAATTGTGGGGGTATTGAGAACGAAACTCTGTTTAACTACAATTGTGCTGTTGCCAAGAAGCAATTCTGTCATAAAATATAACAAAATGTAACAACCGGCACCTTTTCTTGATAATTATTTAATATTTTCTTCCGGATATTTGCAGAGTTTTTGAGAATATTGTCCCTAGAAAGTTCTGTATTTCATCACTATTTTTATTGTTGATTTGTTTACTTGTTCTGTATGTTTGAACAGTTTGAAATTGTTAGGGGGAGGGTTAAGATTTCTTTTTCTTACTGTCATCGGCACTGAGCCACCATCTAATTTGCATTTCAAAATACCAGGCACAGCCATCCTTAATAATTATTTCTGTGTTGTGCAAGGATTGTTTGTTTTGTTCAGTTGAGCTTTACATCTGCTTTTCCATATGGGTGGATTAGCTGTTTTAAACATTCTGGAGAGTAGGATCTTGGGGGACTATTTAATGCTAGAGCACATACAGAATGTGAGAGTGAGAGGGAGGGAAAGAGAGGGATAGACAGGGGAGGTGGATAGATAGGGGTGTGCTCAATAGAGCTACAGTACTTTCTGGCTACTTTCTGTGCTCTTGATAAGTTAGGAGCTTCTTCAAAGGTCTGAGGCTGCTAGGAGCTTCTTCAAAGGTCTGAGGCTGCTTCTGTTGTTTTCAGCTCCCAGGGGCTTCAGGCTGGTATAAAAGAGAGAGAAAAGTCAGGGAGTCCATGTGAAGGCTAACTGAGAAAACACAGCAGATGTGGCGAGAAAAGTTCTAATCCCAGCTTCTGCTGTCAGCGGGAGGTTTTTCATAAGAAAAAATCTGCTTCCCGTTGTCCTGACGGTGGAAGTCAGTTATTGCAGAGAGCTGGGGGATCCGATCATGAGCTCAGATGATAATCAAAGCCGGCCTGGGATTATTTTTTTTGTATTTTAATTCCAGTTTTTCATTAGGGTAGACACAGCTAGAGATGTCATCTCCAGTCAATGTTGTATCATGCCGTTAATTCTTAATCTTGCTTTTAATTTCTGATCTGGAACTATTGTGGTCCAAGTCAATATTAATAGTGTTTGGTTGCAGGTGCAGATGCAAGCTGTGGCATGAATGCCACAACAGTAGTAGTTATTTCTAGCATGCTATGCCAGATGAAATGCATTTGAGGGTGAATTTGGGTTGTCTGCTTTGGTACCTGAGAAAGAATAGAATGAAGAGTTTTTGTAAAAGAACAAAAAAAGACTCTTATATTAAATATATTTATTAAAGGACGTTAGCGAATTCCCATTGGTCATGTCGCTTGGCAGATATTGTCAAGTGATGTGTACAAAAAGACTTTTCATACAAAGAAAAAACAAAAAACCTGCAAAACACTGGTGATAAATAACACACCATTTTACAACTGACTTTTCTTATCCTTTAAGTGCAGATTTATTTACCTTGAGAGAAACATTTAGTGTACTTTCCAGAGTTATTGTGTGATTCAACATTATGTCTTTAGAATACTTTCAGAACATCTGCTATCTATTTTCCAGGTCCAGAGAACCTAAAAGCACTTCTCTTAACTCCTCCAATTAATATAACCTCCAAAAATATTTTTCCCTGTATTTTTCCTTTTTCTTAACATTCCAAATTCCTGTGCTGAATAACTTTGTTCAAGGTTCTTAAGTTGAAGGGTTTTGTCACTTGGAAACAGTGCATTAGTTGCCTGGGTGACCAGCCAGTCACCAGGACACTCAAGAGCAGTAAACGATACCTCTGCTCGGGATCAATCCATGTAGTTTCCTGAATAGGTGTTTGTTATGTTACATTATACTCAGATTGTGGCATTACTCAAGACATTTTACCTGTTTTCCCATGAGAAATTGAGTTTACATGTCATCCTAGCAGAATTCCTTTTATGAGTCTTGACTGTACAACAATGGCTCCACAACAATCTGTACAACAACAGAAAATGAGGACCTCTGACCTCACGCTGCATAGTGAGCAATTCAGCATTTGTTTTTACCATTTGAAACAGTGATCAATTCTAATTTGGGCCATTGCAGATGAACAGTAACCATGCATTACATATGGTACATTAAACAAAATTGTCTTTGTGTCTCCTCAAACAGAGAAAAGCGCAATTAAGAAAAAGTCAGGAATTTCTCCAGGTTTCATTGAGTCATGCAGTTGTGAGACCATACTTAGTTTGCTTGCAATTTTGCAATTGAAGGGAATGCCAGAGTTAAAACAAGGACATTCAATGCCTTAATAATATTTATCCCAGTTATAAATGTCAGTGTGATCAATTTCTCAAAAGATGTTGGCAAACTAATAAACCTGACCACTCCTTGCCTTTTTCTCTTCATCTGTGGTTTACCTAGCTTGCATAAGAAGGAATTCTTAATTTTTTTAAGCAATGGCGTATTTAATGCAAAACAAATAACATTTTAATCAGAACCAAATTGGAATGCATACTGTATATCATTTTTTGCTGAATGGAGCCTCTAAGATTTCTGCACAGACCCCTTGGATACTTTTGGATTTTGTTTGCCTTATTTAATTCTTTTTTATTAATGAACTTCAGGCCAGAGTAACACTGATGCAAATTTTCTTGTTTTCTGTTTTAGTGGTATCCTATGCTGAATACAGAATTGGAGTTATAGTGGCCTGAACGACTGTAGCAGGTAAGAGTTTGGAAGCTCACCTTTGCTACTTCTCACTTGTCTCACAGTGCAACAAGTCATAATAGTTAATAAATGCAAAATTTCACTGGTGTGTAGTTAGGTAGATCCATGATAATTTCCAAATCCCTAGCAAATGGTGTTTTATCTTTTTTACAGTCTTGAAATTTTGTATTGGTTTTAACATTTTTTTACTGTAAACCCACCCATTCTCTTACAATCATGTAAAGACTGGGATCTCCAGAGAGTTAGATATGCAGTCATGCTCCTGCAACAACCCCACCACAAAACCATTTGTCAAGTGATATTCTGCAAAGCTCCACAGCACCTAATAGTGGAGCACCAACTGGAGGACTGATGTTGAGACTGAATTGACCCATATCATGACTGAAGTATAATTATAATACTATATGGTATCAATTGATATAATTGCTGAAATGTACTGTAATTACAAAAGATGTGCCCAATATCACTGCATAAATAACTACAAAGCAGTGAATTATAGTATAGTGTATATGGCACCATTGTCGCTACAGAATTAAAACTCTCAATAAATTATAGACACATAACATGACTAAATTACAAGTTCAATGCTGTGTAGTGTCACAATCAAGAATTGGAATTGCAGGTGGAAATGAAACTGATCAGTTATATCCATCTGCTAAGTGATGGAGATGTTTTCAAAACCTACTAGGCTACTGTCATTACTCAGTACAAAGTCTTCATAACTTCTTATTTATTTCTGTAATAAAAAACTATTTGCAAGCACTATTTGAAAGCCAATCGTACTGCTGAATTACATCTACATGTGATGTTTAAGAAACTATCATAACCAAGCTACTGTAGAAATTCAGTATACCAATACAGTTGCTGAAATGGAATCGCAATAGGTTTTATCAATAATGTGGTGTTTCAATTATTGAACATTACTGAATTATTACTGAATTACTGTTTTTGAACAGTTATCCCAAGATACTTGGATACAAAGAGATAACATACCTAAAAACAAAAAAATGTTTTTGAGTCAAAGGTTGATTTACAATAATTTAACTGCTTATGGTCTCTTGATCTAACCGACTTTAAAAAGAGTATCATAATTTTTTACCCGAATCAAACCTAAGAATTGAATTGTTGTTGCTGCTTTTGTTTTTTTATTTAGGATTGTTAGTCTTTTAAAATGTTTTATTCACAAAAAATATTTATTTTAGGATTGCTGGGTCTCAGATTATCTTGTTGTTTTAAAGTCTTCTTGGCAGACGAGCTTAAATCCAGTACTTCTCTTACTCTCAGCTTCGAGTATATTTAGGAAACTAACTTCATTTCCCAGTCAGTGTGTTTCTAGGATATTTGCCAATCAATAATGTCTACGCAATTTGGAAAAAAAATGTCTTCTTTGTTTTCCCTCTCCTTGTCAAGGGTTTGCCTTATCAGTCAAGGGTTTGGCTTCAGCATTTCAGCATGGGAAGATAAATCCAACAGGGTTTTTCTCAGAAGTATTTCCAGGAATGACAATATGGTTACCTGGTCTTTATTGAAGATAAGTCAGTGCTGCTGCACAGAAGGTGATTCATTTTCTCATCAGTAGAGGTGTGGTCCATTGCCTTTTAGAATACTAAATATTATCATCAAGGAGTGAATTTCTTTCCTTAATATGATATGTGGATGGTTAGTAGCAGGCTAACTGTACAGACTTGAAAAAGAAGCTTAGAAAGCCCTGGATCCCATTAAAGTCTGTGTAAATTTCAGATCTACAATATAAGCCAATCTGCTATCCATGTGTGATCTTACATTTCTGGTTATCATTGAAGCAAATCTCTTCAGAAAGCAGGTTTTAATTTAATGAAACTGTAATAAATCCCTCTCCTTTGTTTTGACATGTTCAATTCTTCCGTGATTCATTGCTGCTGTAAGTGCAGTTTCTCCCTGTCTCACCTGAAATGCAGTCTTCCGAATAGTTCATTTTGGTCAGAGGACACATAATGCAATTCAGGACTGTTGTCCTGTATTGTGATGCCCTTGATTTGAGTTTTCTTTGTCTCAGTATATTTTCATAAACCTTTCTAAACAGGGCTAGTGTTTTAGACTTTGAAGAAAATGAAGGAAATGATTCAGATGCACAGAGCACAAGTCCACTTGTCCACAAGAAGCTGGCACAAAATTATTTTGTTTTATTGGATTAGCTGGAAGACACAATAGAAGACATTGTTCAAGTTAGTCCTCATGACAGAAACGATAACGTAAGAGTAGGTTAATCTTTCCAAAATGAAGTGAGAGGTGAGGGCTGGGGACGCAAACTCTCATTGACCCCTTCAACCTGCATGGGGCAAGTTGTAATCATAGACCCCTTCCCCTTCTCTATGTCTGATCAGAGTCTAATGTCTACAAAAGGATCAGGGGACATGGAGTGTATGTGCTGGGGAGCACACAACTGAGACCTGCGTACTATACGGGAGAGAGATAGATTAGGCGATAACCCGGCAAAGTCAGCCTGTCTGACAGGTTGGGGCCTGATGCAGGGCGATACTGAGATATGGGCACCAGCCCAACTATTAGGTACAGTACAAATAGGCAAAGACGCAGGGAATGTGATACCTTGCAGGTTCCAGAAGCTTTAACAAAAAATAAAGAAGAAAAAAAACATGGCAAAAAGTGCTGACAGATCCCCTGACATGTCTTTCCTCCCCTGAGGCTGTATTAATCCCATCTTTCAGCTTCTCTTTGCCAGGAGCTAGGCAGTGACAAACCTAGTGCCATGGCGACAGGTAAAATAGAACAGAGATATGATGTAATGCAATTAGCACAGATAGATGTACTGAGATTTTTTTTCAGTGCTGAATTTACATTAGCCACTTACTTACTACATGTTTAGTTTTTTCTTGGTGACTGTGATCCCAGCATTAGACTGAGTCTTTCTGAAGCAGAGAATTTCTTTAATATTAACAATATATTAATAGAAGCAATGATTTCAAGCAGAATTGCTTTTTAGTGGTTATTTTTTTAATCTTGCATTTGTCAACCTATAAAATAGCACTATCCTTCAGTGAAAATTGGAATGCCAAGCTCAAATATTTCTGTAAATTCTAAATAAAGCCATTATTGGAAAGATGTGAAAAGAATTACGTACAGTACCGTGCAGTGTATGAATGTGCATCTTTCTTTGCCTTTAAGAGAATTAATTTACAAAAAAAATATAAACCAGAAAAAAAGATTTTTTTTTTCAGATCCTTCCATAATTATTTGCTTGTAAAATAAATTCTTCCTCTGCAACAGTGTGTATCTACACATATACAGTAAATGATAAAGTCTTTGTTCAAGGTACACAAAGGAATGATTTGCTTAAACCATTTGTTTACCTACGTTACTCCTGTTTGGTGTAATGTTAATAAACTACTACATTTGATATCAACATTTCTATGGAACAATGACAGATGGCAAGCAAGTTTATATTATTTTGCCACCTTTGAAATTTGTCTTACCAATTTTTTTCCTACCGTCTAGGTACTCATCTTCACAAGTGTGTCATGCAAGTTTTTTTTTAATCCAGCTTTAGGCTCAGACGTTTGCTTTGGATTGTGTTTTACAGGAATTGAAAAAGGAATTTGCATCAACACTAGTGTTTGCTATTGCTTTTGAAGAGATGAGAGGTTGCATGGTTGATGGATATGCCTTGGCACTGTACCATGACTTTCAGAGCAGAGGAAAGACATTACATTTGGGCTCTGTCAGAACTCGCCTTCAAGCTGCAACTTGCTTTCAGACTGTAGGCTGCACAAGGAGGGAAGAGAAGTACACAGTTAACCCCTGTCTGTTTGGGGAAAAAACTTTCAAAAATGGAACAAAGAATCAGCGGATTTACCATTTTCACTGCACCTTCAGTAACCTACTGTAGGTACAGTGGGAGAAAGTAAAAAAAACAGAAACCTGGCTTTCTAGATGAACGTTTGAAGGTTTTAGAAGCTACATCTTGCAAGGAGACGCTGGAGAGATTTGAGATGAGAGGGGGTGGAGATAACTTGTTCCCAAGATTTTAGCACTTTATTTATTTTGCGTATCTCAGAGGGTGTATGTTTTATATCTTTGGTAGAACTTGGCAAGATTTTAACACCTTATTTGGTAACTTTTAGACAGACATTGTGTTTGCTGTTGTAGCCTAAGTGAGACTGAGATGTTGTGTTTAACTGATGGATACCCCAAATGTGGTGTATTGCAATTGAAAATTCAGTACTTAAGGTTCCAGGGTGCCTTTTAAAAACCTTTTCAGCCTTTGATGAAAAATGTTATGTCACACAACATTGATGAGAATTCGTTCAGATATAATTTCATTGCTGCTTTTGGTTGACTCATGTCCTCCAAAGCTGTCTAGAATGATTTGTGTTGTACCTCTACTGTTTTCACTTTATTAGTTTTGATAACGATATTTCACCACACCAAACCCCAGCACCCAAATAGCTGGAACAGTTTGAATAGGTTCAGTTTGTCAGCAAAGAATGGACAATACTACTGTATCAACCTGCACTGGAACATCAACATGCCTGTAGAGTTGGTAAACTGACAATGGCAATGAGACCTGAAAAAGTTATTGGACTGCTTCATTTAATTGTTATGATTTAGATTTTTCCCTTATTACAAATAAATCAAGAAATGCAATAGTAATTTACAGTGAAGCAAGAATAAGTATCTCTAAAACAAATGTAGACAAGAAGGGTTATGTGAATTAAATTATCAGTACTGGGCTGCAGTGAATGACTATGGGAATTTTAAATATATTTTTTATCTTAAAAATGTCTCATTAATCATTCTTTTAAACTGGCAGTAATGTGCATGGCTTTCATTACATTTCACATTCCCATGGAGTGTATAGGTGTCTGCTGTGCTATGATTAATTGTGGGAAAGGTGACTTTACCTGGATCTTAGCACAAATTAATGAATTCCTGAACAATTACAAAGGATACCACCACAGTGACTTCTCACCTACATTATATATCTGAAAGAACTGCAGGTGCCCAGTGGAAAACAATACTGAAATGAAACATCTTCCAGAATCTCTTTGAAAATGTAGCATCACTTTTTCCCATCTTTTCAAGATTAGATTGTTTTCCGATAAGATGGTGACTCGTCCACTGAGCATTTTCTGAAGATCCTATGTTTTGCATGCCTGTGGGATTTCAGCAAACTCGTGTGTGTAACAGTTTGAGATCAATTATTGATAGATTCCATTTTGGACACTGTTTTTTTCTCTAAGGAATGAGTTTATTGTAATAATACACATTAAAAATCTGTAAAGTGCTACAAAAGACAAAATAATATTCTAATTTTCAATCCCACTAGAGGATGAAGGGCTCCCAAATAAGGGGATTAACGATGAGCAGCCATGCTGTCTGTGTAAATTGTTGTGTTGGAGCAGATAGAGCTTAATTGGAGTATAAAGTTACCTATCTGGCTGCACATAAATGATTGCATGTATACTTCAAAGTTTGGGGAAGAAATCTGAAAAATTCCCTCACTAAAGAAAATGCAACAACACGTGTGAGAAAGTTTTTTTATTCAGCAGCATTATCACCTTATCAGATGTCAGATGCTAAGCAAGGGCTTACCTCTAAGGCTAATCAGGTTGCTAATAATGTAAAAGATGTTGCTAGACCAACATTGGGTAGTACTCTTTGCTCTAAACCAGAATTTCCAAACCAGTGCCCAAACCAAATATGCTAACAGAGACTACTGTGCTGTAGGAGTCACTGATCTTTGGATGAGATGTTAAAACCAAGATTTTGACTATTTGGTCATTAAAGATCCAATAGTACTGTTCATGAGAGTAAAAGCGTTAGCCCCAGTTTCCTGAATATCGATCTGGCATCCCTAAATCTACATTTTCTTTTAACTGGTGACATTTCCCTTCTCCTCGTGATCTGCTGTGTAGTATGGTTGCTGGCACAGAATGCTGCCATATGTCACACAGGTAGGTGTTGTACTCACAGTAAGTAGTGGATGAGGTGGATCCCCTCCTATGTATGAAGCCCTTTGGGATACTTTGAACTGAAAAATCCTATCCAAATACAAATGATTATTTTCCATTCCAAAGCAATCTGATAAATTGTGACACGGCTACTTTTGAATTGTCATATACTGTATGACAATTCAGTTTTGCATTGGTAGGCAATGTACGAGACTTAACATTGTTTTTCATGAGTACATAACCTCCATGAACTGCAAAAGAAAAACCTTACGATCTAAACAAGTAAGACTGGTTTCCCCTGCTCCATTTCCTGTTTACTGTGTTAAACTCAGTTTGGTCGTTGTTAAGGAGTAATTAATAAACATAGACACCTAATTAAGTAATGCTTGCAGACGGGTAAATCTTCCCTCTGGCTGTTGCTCTTCCAAAACCAGTCATCTGTTTTTCTTTGTTTCTATTGTTACTGAAAATGCCTGAGATAGTAAAAATGTCTGATTAAACCAATAGTTCAGTGAGCAATTTAATCTTTACTGAATCAAGAATCTTAACTGAATTGAGTCAAAAAGCAAAATGTAGTAATTTTTGCATTCCTGGATACATTAGTATATTGCCTCAGGCTGATAAAATGTCTTCTTGGCTTTCCTGTCCATGTATTTCTATGTATATATATATATGTATGTAACCTTGAGTTCACAAGAAGTAAAGCCACCCAATACGTAAATGCTTTTAGGAATGTTTATAAAGAAGTTAGGCATAAGAAGCTTTGGCTTAACCTGCTTGGCTGAGGGTCAACCACCTGGCTGTAGAACAAGGAAGTTAGGACTCCCAGACAGAGAGAGACGTTATCCAAGGGTGAGCTGCAAAGGTGGACAGGGGGTGACAAAGGGATGCAAAACGGAGAATGCAAGAATAAAGAGAATGATTTAATATATTTATGTTGCATATTTGTATGTACAGTATGGCTTTTCAGGATGTGACATCATGAAGGGTAGACAAGTGGAGCTCACCCTGAGCTTGGAGAATGAGGTTGTTGTGATCCATCTCAAACTTTCATTAAAATCTCCACTTCAACTTTGAATTAATTATTTTGCACTAAAGGTTAATGTTTCTTGGCTGTAAAAAATAATCTACCTTCTATCTGCTATCTACCCTATGTTTTTGGCTGTTTGACTGGTACCTGTGAGTTGCTGACTCACACCTACACAGACTCCCACTGTTTAGCTGTGACCTTATAAAAGGAACATTCACCCAGACTTTCAAGGCCTCTCCTTCTCTATTAAAAGTCCTGATGGCACCTCAAAGTTATTGAGCATGGTACTAGCAGGTTTAGAGTAGGTACTGTACTAGCACTGTACTACATTTCAGCATTGATTTTTCTTTCCCTAATAGTGGATTTTCTGTTTTGCAGTGTATGGGCTCAAGGGGACTCCCAACCGCATATAAAAGAAGAGGAATTCACATTCAAACACTGATGTTTTCCTTCTTGTTAACAGCTCTCAGTGCACACCACATTGAATCAAGACACAAATGTTTGTCAAAGCTTGCAAAATGATGTATTGCACAGTTGTTTAAGGGATGTCACTTATTTCAATATTATTTTCTCATTTTATGAAGTCATTTTAGAGCCCGATCCCAAAGCACAAATCAACTAGCTCACTATGCAAAGGTCAGCTGGTGCAATCGCTGACGTAAGACTTGGAGACCTTCATCAGTAATGTTAGTCGCTAATTTATTAAGTGTGATAACTATTGTTTCTTAAACTATGTTTGAAAACGATTCATTTTCTAAATATATGGAGCACTTATTCATTCTAGTATGTGGCAGCAAGGATTTCTAGTGGATTAACTTATTTAATACACTGTGTGAATATAGATATTTTTCTGTAACAGTGCAGACGTTCACAAGGTTTATTTCCCCATTTGTGCAATACTAATATTTCAAAGTCATGTTGGACATAATAGTGTTAAATGCTGTGAGATTGAGGCTGTGATGACTAACATAAAGAGGGACTTTTAGTTGGATGTTCTCGTGTTATACCAGTGTTTCTCAACCTGAGTGCCATGGTACAGCGTTGTACTTTCAGACGTAAATGGGTATGCTGTGGAATTTTGGAAAAGTCACATATGAGAAAAATAAAAAATGAATACATTAAATATTGTTTATATATACAGTGTATTAGTTTTGTGGAGTATCCAAAGTGTCGTATTGCACGTTTAGTGTATACACACGACACAGGGGCCAGCCACTGGGACTCACTTGTGGTGCTCGTTACATTTCTCAAGTTTGATGTGTACAGTACATATATAAAAAATGGAATGTTTGAGGGCAGCAGAGAAAGAGCTCCATGTTTCACTGTCATCAATCCCTGCCAGGATACAAGGCAACTTTTAGACAAGCAAAGATTAAGCATTGAAATACATTTTGTTTATAATATTAATAGTAATGTGTTTGGACCAATGACATGTATGTGTTTGTGAAGGGGGGCAGTGTGCTAGAAAATTGTTATATTTATGTAATTACTCCATGGAATGAGAAAAGTTGAGAAACACAGTTTTATACTATTAAATATTGCTGAATCAGACAATCAGCTCTGCAGGGTGTGGGTGAAATAGCTCTGAACCACACTGATCACCCCTTTTCAACATATTTCTTAAGAAAATAAAAGGAATACTTTTGTCAAATGTGTCTGTCTCCTTTTTACTGTCTCATTGAAGCATGGCTTAAACAGTTGTGCTGCTGCTCTTTTATTAGGAAAGTGTATTGCTTTAATGGATTTGTATACATATTTCAAATATTATGTTTTTGAATATTCCCAAGGCAACATGTCAGAGTTGCTACACATTTGCCAAGTCTTAGATCCTTATTGACCAGGAAACTAAATTTAAAAAAAGAAACTGAAAGGTCAGTCTGAAATTCAGCTTTTCAGTTTGAACTCAGATTTTATAGGGACCCTCAGCAGTGTAAATGCCACGATTGCTCAGCTTGTTTAAAAATGTTCATTAGCTACCTGGAGTTTGCTACCCTGCCTGCACATTATCAAAACAGAAGACAAAAGAGATACCGCAAAACACAGTCCCTTTAAATATTTGTTCTTTCTCTCCTGTGGGTGTGAAAAACTGGGAAATGCTCCATGTCGACTTCCTTTAGAACCGCCTCTCTATGTCAACTTCAACTGGGGATTCAGCTGAGGCTTGGTCCTGTGTGAGTCTGTAAAATATGAGCGCAATGGGAGGTTGAGGGGGGCTATATTCTGGGATTGATGTGGGGAGGGGGCATGTATTTTGGGAGGTGAGGATCATTGTCTTCTTTCTCAACTTGCCAAAACAATAGCGAATCAACCCGAACTCTTTTGCACTGCATTTCATTTTTTTGACTACTGACAACTTTTTGACATGCCATTCTGAACTGTTTGGAATGATTACATTTAAACAATATTTTGGAATAGAAGTTGTTGTGGGTTAAAACTGTGGAGGTGTGGGGGGGATAGGTTTGATGACATCTTTATGTTACTACCTTCGGTCAACAATATTAGCATGTCCTCAATGCTGCTCAATGCTTTCCTGCATTTTTTTTTCTCACACACAGCCAAGGGAAAAATGACCTCTGAAACTTTCAATTCACCACACTTCTATAGCTTTGAATGGACCGGCTCAACAAAAGGTGACATAATTTTCTCAGGATCTGATTGGTCCCTGCCTCCCACAGAATGACATCATGCCTGCCCCCTCTATTTCTCTTTCCAGGATGCTTGGTTGCTGTGACAACTGCATTCGCTCAAGCTAGCTGCCCACAGGATTTGGCAGGTCATTATTTGGCTAGTATTAATGAATGTGGGTAGAGTTGATTCTCTGTTTGTGGTAAACAGGCCTGGGAATGTGTTTCAGTGGAAGGCAGAGATTGAGAATCTAAAACAAAAGTTTGTTAGTGTCCCAATGTCAAACAACTGATTGCTTCTGTTCAGGCTGACCTTATCCTAAATGCAAACTTATACATTTGTTTAAAACTAGCAAAAGATGTTTGATACTTTAATGACTGACATTTTGTTTCACACATAACGTGGATAAAACAAATTAAGGAAAAGTTGTAATGTAATAAAAACAAACGTTTTCAACAATTAATAGTTTTATTTCCCTTTTTTCTCTTTCAAAACAGAGGTCTTGTGGTAAAATGTTACAAGTTGTAACACTTGTGAAGTGGGTTATTTTGAAGTGCAATAGACATTATGATTTCTCTAACTTTTATCAAATTTGTCTATCAGACAAACTACAGGAGTTTTCCCCAATTGCTGGAAAACATTTCACGCTGATACTAAGACTCATTAATATGTTTTTAACTCTTATGTAGTGAGCTACTTTGTTTACATTATAAATCTATAGCCCCACAGTACAGTTTTAAATGTTTCATTATTTTAGTAATAGAGAAATTTCAAATTTATTTAGATTGATTTAATGTAAATATGATTAGGTGTGGGAATCCCTTTTGATAGGAGTCATTTGACAGAGACAGAAGACTTAAGTTACTGGCATTACTGCATGCAAGCTACAATACAGTTAACTATAGACCATCAACATTTCTGAACAGCAATTACAATACATTACATTTGAACTGGTTACTGGTTACATTACATTACCATTTTGAAAATGGTTTGAAAAGGTACACAAGTTAAGAAAGTTGAGGATCTTGTAATTAAATGTACAGTATAATACAATATACCTTTAAGTTTGACATCCTTTTTACTAAGGATTTATCCAGTGATACTTAATTGAACTAGTGGAAAATTGATAATTATACTGATTTATCAATCGGTATCAATTGTTTGAAAACTTATTAAATTAATTTTCAGACTATATATTTCAATTTTTTTCAAATATTACTAGAGAGCTATTTTAAAATGTGTATACTACACTAAAATGTGTAGTTCTTTTTGTGTAACCAAGGGAGATCTAAAATCACTAAATTGTTATTCTTAGACTGACAAATATAAATTCAAAGTACTACTATTGTAATTGTCGTCAAAGAATGACCTGCCATCCCTTTTTGCTCTCTTTATAGTGAAAATGCAAAACCTTGGCTTTCTCCATGCAGCGTCATTGAAATGAAAGATCTGTTGCATACAATATGATGTTACAGAGAGGAACACACAGTACAGTATCTGAGGATTTTTTCTTCTCAGGTTCCATAGGTAAACAGAACATCATAAATATTTGGGGTGCGGGCAGTATAATCTAAATAGATGTTTTATACGTAAAATAAGGCCAAACGTTGGTCTATGGTGTTATGATGTTGAAACAGAAAGTCAAGTACTAATACTGAGGTATGGACCATGTCAGGACTGTGGACTTCCAAGACTTTAGGACATCATCTTTGCCCCTCAATGGAACAAGGAGCAAAAGAAGAGACAGTTTAACCAGCATTTGAGGCCCATATCAGTATTTCAGTCAAAGAGGTGACGGGAAGTAAACTATTTAGTTTATTATGCTTTCATTCTTTTTTGTTCCTTTTTTTCTTTTAAAGGAATGGGGATGTGGACTGATTAAGAGCCTCCGTGTTTGAAAATCCTGCAGTAATTAATTTTCTGCTGAATTAATTAGATGAGCTGTGTTGGAGGGATTTGTTCTCCCTCAGCTTTGGGCCTTTGTATTTTCTAATGGCTCCGTCCAATCGCATGACAGGAATTAGAGACCAAATCATATTTGCAAATCCCCGTCCTTCTCAGCTGAGACTCATTTATAAACCGCAAGCTTGATTTAATTAGGTAGAAAGGTTGGAAGTTTTGTTTTGTTTTTTTTGTTTTCAGAGGGAAAAGGTGTCTGACTAATTCCTGTACTCTTCTTAAAGCATATATAATCAAGCAGTGAAATGAATAAAAAAGAGCAGTACAAAGTAAAGTTTTCATTAATTGTCATGCTTCTACATATTTTAATTTACTTTGGTGCTTAAAGAAAACTTTGATATTTTTCAGTATGAACATCTCCACAGTTTTCTAACTCTTCAATAGTTGTTTCTAGATTTTAAAGGTGAAAACAACGAAGGTTGCTGTAGATTTTGTAGGATATCCATTAGTGGACATCTATTTTTACAGTTTTATTTTAGTTACATTTATATTTGTTCTCTGTTACTTTTTTCTGTGTTGAGTTCCACATTTTCACAAAGGCCAGTTTTCTTTTTTTCTCATTGGTCTTACACTGGAGCTGCTGGAATGTGTCTGCTAACTGAATTATTGTATTTTTTAAAATTGTGTCCACGATCATGATGAATGCAGATACCAGTGACATAAGATTTTTGGGGGGAATCACTGTTAATAATTTCAGGTAGGTGAGATTCAGGAATTTATGTCAATATCTTTTTCTCTATATTGTTTTCTTTAACTGCCATCCAAAATTGAATTTATTATCCGAAGAGGAAATAAATCCCTTTACTTTTTTTCAAAGACTTTTGTTATTAAAAATTTGTATGAAGGCCCTGAGAGGTGATTAACAGACCTTCAAAGAGACAAGCTTCTATAACTTGAGTCTCCTGTTGGGGGATTCAAAACTTTGCCTGACATTCTGAGGTTCCGGCTAAAATAATGTTCTTTGCTATCACTACAAAGTAATGCCTTAAAAGAACATTGTTTTCATCAATAGTTTCTTTAGGGGTTTTAAGATTTAGTCTCTCAGATCCCATTTCTAGTTATTTTCTAGTTTTTCCAGACTCCAGGAGTGAATCGTATTGTCACCTCCCTGTATCTCAGAGTGCTATATTAGAAAAGAATGGATGTAACCCTAATCACTAGAGTTGAGTGTTTTCGTGAAATTAGTTTCTTTTTCATTCAGGTCATTTTCAGGTGTCTCTCAAAATGGATATTTTCCCGAAGGTGAAATGTCATCACCCCAAGCCTACAAATTTCAGACTTACAGTTGGACAGTTGCTAATGAACCTTTTCAGTAGATACTTTCCAGTTTGTGTGATATACCCACATCGTTACCGGTCACTGTGTAGGTGTTGCTCAAGAACTGAGAAGGATCGACTCAGGGGAAAGGAAACCTAAATTCAGATGATTCTTTTTTTTATGGAAACCAAAACTAAAGACAAAGGTTGATCCAGTTGCAACAAATAATTTTCTAATGCTTCAGATTGGTTGTCTTTTGTTGACGAAAGTCATTCAAATGCTAATACTTCCCTTTTTAAAAAAACAAGGCTGTTCATTACTTTCACTTTGTATTCTATTTTTGTTTATTAAGACAATTAAATTAAAAAAAATTAATTTCAGATTCATTTGTGTCTGTTCAGTCTGTGATTCAGCGTCATTAACCAAGCAATAATTAGCTAATGCTTCAAGAATTCTTCATGAATAACTATTTGCAAAATAAAAAAATCAGAAAAGTATGCATTTGTTAATCTTTTTCCTTCCATTTTATTTAAAGGAAAATATTGAAGGCATGTTATGTGGATTATGAAGCTAAATGTAGTATATGTGTACATTATGTGATAGGCACATATACTGTATATGCTTTTGTTTCCAGTACCTTTTTGTTGCATCTTAATGTCTCTCATTATACTGTCCCAACATTTGTAGAAATTTCTGCCATTTGTACTGCATGAACAGGCAAAAAGTTAAATCATTCTTTTAAAAAAAAAATAACACCAAACTTTCAACATATGAGAAAACCCATTTAAGACAACTAGCAGAAATGTTCATGTTGTTTTACCAATGACAGTGTGATAGTTTAGTCAAATATTGAACAAATTCGACTTGGGTGCAAAATCTATAGTGTCCCAAACTCTCCTACAACTTCATTTATTATTGTTTTTTTATCATAGAGAACTGGGGGTTGGGGAAAGGGGGGCGAGTTGTGAAAATGATAAGGCAGTTACAAAACAATCTGTCCTCAAGCTTGGAGCGCTGCACACTCGTTAATCCCCTATTGAACCGCGCTGAAGAGGGAGGGCTGAGGGGGGGAAACAGGCCAAGGGCCTAGACTGACATCCATGGGAATCTGGAAATCCATTCAGTAGTAATTATCAGCATCAATACGGAGAGCAGCGGCAGAGGAGGGGGGGTTGCAAGGGGGTGTGGGAGAGGGGCGGCCAAGATGGAAACCATGGAGTGCCAAAGCAGCCAAGGGCAAGCGAGCGGGAGAGAGAGTTCTACCATCATTAAAGCTGACAAATACTTTCAGACGAGTGTTTGCCCATTGCCAGTGCTGATATGTCCCATTTGCATTTCTCAGGGGCACAATAGGCCACTCGAAGTCTAGAGGGAGAAAGAGAATGGAATAAAAAGGGTGGGATTGCAATTGAGACGTTAGAAAACCAAAGGCATCTTATCCTGCATTAGTGGAGCTGCGCTTGCCCTCTTCTTCCGAGTCCCTACCTCTGTGGCGCAGGCAGGCAGGGTGGTCAGTGCAGTGGCAGCGATTCACAAATGCAAACTCGGCTGCGCTTTTACTTTGTTAAGATACCAGCCTTTCCCACAGCCTTAATGCATAAGTGCCAGGTGTTGACTTACGAGTTTCTAAACTTTGTTGCGTTCTGTTTGTGACCTCATCTGGTGCACGTTTCTAGCCTTGTTGTTCCTCTTTCCCTCTCTGAATTTAGTTGCCTTTATATCATTTGTGTGTTCTCAAAAGTAATAAAAAAATGCATTTGTCAAAATGCTCAAAATGATTACAGTACATGTGTATCTAGAAGTTCTATAGAAGTGTAACAGTGCTACTGCTTGGTGGAACTAGCAGTGGATTGGGAGCTGTAAAGAAGGTCCAACTTGCTGTATGAGAGTCAGATGATACCCAGGGGAACTGAGTGCACACTGGAGAGTTGCTGGTAGTCAGGAGAGCAGAGCTGTTTGTATGCAGGTAGACTGGGTGCTTTAGCAGTCTAGGGAAGAAGGGAAACAGCACTATTCAAGTTTGTGGTCGATCAAAGCCAGTGAATCCAAAAACAGTCCAAATCACAAGGAGAGGAATCCGAAAGACAAGGTAAAAGCAATCCAGGGTCCTAGCCCAAGATAAACACTGTAGAGAAACAGAGTTGAGAGGTTTTCTGAGAATTCAGGAATCTGAACAAGGCATGGGAGACAAGATGGGGGAATAAACTCTATTTCAGAGCACAGAGCAATGTATGAGCAGCCCTTAAACATCCCTGAATCACCCAGACAGGCAAGAAGGTAACTGTCTCCAGGTGGTCCAGGTCTCCTGTCAGTCTTTGTGCATGTCAACTGGTGCTGAGAGACAGATGGGTGGACCAGAGTATCCAACAAAAAAAGTCAAATGCACCATTAAAAAATGTTCGTTGTTATTTGAATTGGTTGCAAATTATATCAATACAATTTTAGAGCCCTCAGACTTTGATTGTAATAACCAGTCTCCCAGCTGTCACAATAAATAATGTTGGTGATTAAATAGCACATCTAATGTTGTGCTTGGCCTCCAAACAGTTCTGTTCAAGTAGTGTTAACACAGCAAATCACATAAAGAGCATCCTCAGGTTATAATGCTGCCATACTGAAGTAATATGAACATACCATTTTTAGCCTTTTGATCATGGACTCTCTGTGTGATTGACAGAGGCCTTGTTTTTGTGCCTCTGTGGATTCTTTTGAATGTTCTGGTAGCACAAGACCTTTGCCTTCAGGAACATAATTAGTCCCATTGAAATTTACATAGCTAAGTAATTTATGAATTGGTTGCCAAAAAGTGCTTTAAATAACATATGTACTGTATTTCCCCTCTTAAGCAGAATAAATTGTGTTTAAGAGATATAAATTACAAATCATAAGGTCAAATCTTTCCCAAATTCAATAAGAATTAGATTCTTAAACAGGCATTTGTTTTGTGCTACAAAATAAAAAACAATCTTTGTCAAGGCTTAGGTACATAGTGCTAGTGTTTCTTTTCTATTTGTGCTGATTAATTTCATTGAAATATACTGGAATTTTGTGGCCAACAAAGGACTGGCTTCAAATGATTATTTTCTTTTGTAAAGAAATCCATTTCAAAAGTATGCTGGAATTTTGGAATTATAGAATGTTGAATAAAATCCTCTGTAATGAGTAGGGAGTATGAAGTGCAAAAGTAAAATTCCATAGTAATGGCTTGACAGTGTAGAGTGAAAAATATTATTGCATAAAGTAGTATTTATTTAAAACATAATTTAGGGATTTTTAATGAATAATTAAGGACATACAGTATACGATATTATCTTAATTTGTGAGTAGTCTGATGTATGTTTTCTGGGACCTTTTTTAAAAAAGCTCCAGTCTGTCTAATGGACAGTCTTGATTTAGTATACTGTATAGCTGTCTTTCAAATAAATAAGTCTGTTGGAGAATCTGGTCCTGACATTTTCTACAAAGGCCAGATATCCTGTAACTCTGCCATATATCACTTTGACAAGCAGTTTCAAACCTTAGGTATAAATTGAAAATAGGAGACCTTAAATGACTTTGACTGTCCTAGTTCGGTGTCTGCTATAAGGCTGTCTTCTATTTGACTGGACAATTGCACCAAGTATTTAAGTGCTCCTGCACTTTCTTTCAAATGTTTTCTGATTCCCAAGAACAGGGGAAATTGACATGCAGCTTTTGAAAAAATGAAAAATTTCCAGTGTATGGTGACTCAACACAATATGGTAGTGGCTTGACCTTTTGCAGGTGGCAAAGGGGAAGATTCAGAGAAACAGAAGCGTTGACAGCTTTTTTATTTCTAATTTTCCGCAGACCCACTGCAGGCTCGCCCTTGTACACATTAAAGAATATTTCCCTCATTTCTGTCAAAGAAATCTAAAGCAAAAGTAAACTAAAATAGGGAGGCATATATACTCAATGATGGCCATCATTAAAGTTCTGAAGATCAAATTAAGAAATGCTTCTTGCTGTAATCAATATTAGGCTTCAACCTCTCTATTCTTACTGTTTCAGTTTAGTCTTTCTACTCTTGATTGAGATGCATAACTAAGAACATTTGCCTATAGAAATTAGAAACTATTTTCCAACTTTTTAAATCCTTTTAACTCTTAAGATTTGGTCATACTTTTGCCTTTATTTACAACTCAACCCCCTATATAGGTCTTTGTCTTTCTTCCACTTTTCTGCACATAGCTGAAATTGATCATCGTCAAGTAACATACTGTATTTGGAAAAAATACCAAGTGATGATAAAAACATTTGAGATGCATGTCAAAATTTAAATGCTCCTTCTCTATTGGAAGTACACATCAATGTTTTGAGGGTTGGCAATGCAGCGCCGAATCAGCATTGCAGGCATTGCAGAGCTCAAATGCAGCATTTAACAAAGATCTTTTATATGTGTGAAGGCTAAAAGGTTTTGGGAGAGGTTTTCATGCATTAGTTTGTATCTCAGAGGGTTGTGTGAGGCAGACTGTAGTCTACAGCTAGTTTGTGGCAGTTCACAGAGAAAGCTGTACAGTAATATTCCTGCTTGCACTTACAGACAGTTGGCTATCATTAAGATGACCTTTGCAACTTTCGTATCGTAAGTAAAGAAAAAGTTTCCAGAATTAACTACTCACATTTTAATCTAAAATGTGTTTTTGTAATTGTGATTGTAGTTATTTGTCTTGACTTGTTCATTTAAAGCTGGTAACTGTCCGATATATCTGAGTAATTAATTCCCAGTTTATCCGCTATGTGCTTAAGGTGTGATTGTGATGCATTAAAACTCCCTGAAATGAAATAACATGAAAAAATTAGATTTTGTAATTCTCTCTCATTTTGTTATTTAATTTTGCAGAATTAATAAAATAAAGCAGTGTAAGTCTGCGTTAGTTCTGGAGTGAAAAATATCTAATGGAAAAAACAGTATCACATCACATCACTTTCAATAACCACTTATCCAATTCTGAATCACATTGCCCAGAGTGTATCCTAAGATGCTTTGGACACAAGAGTGATACACCCTGCCAGGATGCCAGTCCATCGCAGGGCACACACAGAGACAAACGCACACCAGGCCACACCAGAAGGAGAACATATAAACTTCATGCAGATAGCACCCCAGTAATTGAACCCAGGGCCCCAGGGTGGTGACAGCTGCACCACAAGACAGTAAGTGAAACTGATTTTCTACCCATACTATGACTAGACTAATATCCCAGGTAAAAGGTGACATGGTCAGATAGGCCAAAACTGCCACAAGAGTATTATCTTTACAAAATGGGAGTTTTAGAAAAAGCCAAATAAATCTCAGCACTGCAAGAAGAAAAGGCTTTTTGACTAGAAGAATGCAACCTGAAGATAATCAAACATTAATCAGGCAGAAAAAATCAACCAAAGCAAAAGGATGCTGTGAGGTGTGGTGGCACTTTTAAAAGTACTCAGGTTAGTTTGCAGTTCGAGTCACTATCTCATCATTATCTCAAGGACTGGACATTCAGTACAGTATGTATTGACAGCCTTATGCTGAATGAGATGGCAAGCATTCATGCTTTTAAAAGAAGAGAAATAAATAAAATAATAAGTAGACTGGTGTTAATGTGGGGTCTGACAATTTTTGGCACATGACTGATTCCCTGAGCCAGTAGCCATCAGGTGTATATATGTGGTAATGCCAGCCTGCATAACCTGAGACTCCAACTGTTTTCATTTGCTTTTTCTCTCTCCCACTCTCTGATTTCCTGGAGAGTGCATTTCATTGCCCTGACTTGAAAAAGATCTGGGATAAATCTAGGCCTGAAAGATACCTTTTGCTTTCTGTGATTTTTGTAAAATCTCTCTTGGAAATTCAGAGATACAGTACAAGGTTTGTAGTTATGATTATTTTTTCTTTAAAAAAATGTGTCCTGAAAGATACCTTATTATCAGGCTGTATCATGGTTTGCCATAACTCTCCATGTTATACAGTGATCTCACTATTCTTTATTACACTACACTGCTTTTTGTTCCATGTTATACCACTGTTATACTGTACCATGTTATACCATATTATACAATTTAGCTTTTAAAAGGTTTAAGAATCATAAGTAAGCCGTTTTCTCCACAAGTGTTTTGCGAGTTTCTCACTTAACTTTCATGTGGAAAAAAGGGAAGAAACCCCAAAGAAAACTAAATCTTAATAGAACTTGAAGGGTACTATTAGTGTGATGGGCATGTCACAGCTGTGGAAATGCTCCTCGTTCACTGTGTTTCATGCATAACAGCATTGTTTTTTTCCCTCTCCAGTAGTCAGTGTACGTCTTTTGTGAAATGAAAGTAATATAACGCTTGTCAAGACACAAGCAGGGGGCCTGCCAGATGTTATACTTTTCAATCCCCAGGATATCCCCCAAAACAGTAGAAAGCACACTCTGTCTCCACCCTGACAGTGGGGTGGGTCTGGAAGTTAACCTGCCCCAGTAACATACAGCTTATGCCTTACTTTTTCCATTGGTGTAATTTTTCTTGTACGGCTCATCTTGCATTACTTGGTATCAGTGTCAGTGTCTGTAGCCCCAGAGCAAGATTTCTATCAGCCCTGGTGTGATTGAGTCAGAGAACTGAGTTGAGAAACAGGGAGGCGCCTGGTTTTTTTTTTTAGTTTATGTGGGAATTCCTCTACAGCTGAGCGATGGGGCACACAGCACGTTTCAGCATGGTTAAGATAAGCAACTGACCTGCCAGTCACTGTCACCACCCATTGAGACAGCCTGCCTCCTCTTTTTTTCTAGCTAAAAAAGCCACCATGATGCATTTGTGCTCGGGCTTGTTTGCCCTGACAAACAAGAAAGAAAGGGAAGAGAGCTCAGGAAAATGTCTAAAACCTACGCCATCTGCTGCAGCATGTTGAGATGGTCCCATGGCATCTTTTAATATACAGCAGGAAGAATAATAAAACTTTTGAGACTTGACACGAAGAAAAAAAATGGTCAGTCACAGATATTCGCATGACAGTTGTGCTGCCCAGTTTCTCAACCGGAACAAACGAAAAATGGGTTTGTTGAGGTGCAACCAAATAAAAAGGTAATGCAGCACTTCTTCTGAAGGTCAGAACATCGCAAGCTGTATCTCATCAGAACACACTGGTAAAGATCAGGAGTCTGGCAAACACATCCGACTTTCTGCTCTTTTCTGAATGTACATCATTCTTATCTGGAAGTGGGATACGAAATGCCATACATACAATTAATTCTAAAATTTCTCTGTTTACATTTTAGATATTAGAATTACATACAGATGATTATATCAACATTCATCGTGAATCCTGGTCTGTTTAGCTGAACATGACCAAATTCTATTAATGTTGCATATACTGTTTTTAAACAGTGTTATGATCTAATGAAGTATATAAATGGTGTGTTATTTCACAAAACAGGCAGAAATTGTACAGGCCCAGGTGGTATATATCTGCTGTGTATTGTGCATTTTACAGAATTGCCTTCTTCATGTGTGACACACCTGAAAATTACACAGCTCCACAGCCGAAACGTTTGTGTTTTCTCTCTTCTCTTTTCAGCATGGAATAAACCTATTATTTGTTCCTTTGCAGACTACGCATGCTGACGCAGCTACCACCTGAACCGCTACTGCTGGTAAAGGTGCATTTAGAATATTATGTACAATTTTGGTCACCACATTTGAGAAAAGATATTGCTCCTATAAAATCAGCAACCAGATACATTCCAGGGCTTAATGGATTGTCCATCACTGACAGGCTCGAGGAACTGAAACTTTTCAGTCTTGAACAGAACACATGACAAGGGAACCTGATGGAAGTATCCAAAGTCAGCCCAGCAAATTCAGAATAAAAAGTGAAACATGAACAAGTGGGCATAAATGGAAACTACGTGGATTTTTCCTGCGTTTTGGGAGTATGAAACAACCTACCCAGTCATGATGTTGAAGCCGATACTCTGGGTTCTTTCTGGGAATAGATAGATGTAATTTTAGGATCAGTTAACTACTGTCAAACAGGGTGGATTTACCAAGTGGTCTGCTTCATTTTAATCTTTCTTATGTTACTTTTCCAATATTTGCTAGCCTTATTGTCATTGTATTCATATAATGTACTCTGTGTTACCTGCATGATACTACACAATGTACAATCTACATAGACAATTGTCTATATTTTAAGTTGCATTGGATGGTGGTATCTCTTAAGCCAGTAAATAATAACACAAGAGAAGCTTTCAAATCAGAAATAGATGAAGAGCAGGTGAAAAAGAATGCCATTTATCACATAATCAGAAAGTAATGCAAATCTAAGTGCATTGTTGCTAGGCAGTCCATGTTTCCTGTTGTCACTGGCACCTTTATTTTTGAACTGGACACCATTCATGCCCTCTAGCTGTTGGTTACAGTTCAGGAATCAGCGATAAACCCTGACAGAATGTTTCACAGGTCCAGATAGTCAGCACCTTATCTCTGTAAAATAAAGAGAACTACTGTTTATACAGGAGGTGCTGGGGGTCCACTGTATGAACACTGGTTTTTGGTTGCAATTTGATTCAGTATGTATGCAGACCAATGTTTGTAAGCCACCGAAAATGACCTTGGGGTTGAAAAAAAAATACAAAAACTTCCTTGTTTTTCTTCCATGGTGTCTATGTTTTTCCAGTAATCAAATCTTCAATTTGCATTTGTGTAGATTTGCAGGGATTTTACTGCTGTGATGTAATCATGTTCATGTATAGTGGAAAGCTGCATCGAAGGCAAATCTCGCAAAACAACCCTCTTTCCGTCAATGTTAACTAAAGTCTGTAACTCTATACATTGCTTTTCCTGTGTGGCATGTCTGTCTTGGCATTTGCAAGCTCTGTCATGAAAAGCTTCCTGTCTGTGCGATATAATTTTCAAATCTTAATGAACCGGTCTTTTGTCAATCTGAAATTAATTTGAAAAAATGTTAAAACCTCATTGTCACTGACTCTGAAACAAAGGAAAATTGCTTTGAAGTGTGGTGTACATGGGCAAGCAATTTGAAATTCTTGCCAGTTTGCAGAACATGTAAAGGATTATATTCTAAAACAACCATTTGTAAGTAGAAGGATAGTATTACTCTTTCCTAATTTTCTGCTAGTACCTTAATCTCCAAATTTCCATAGAACCCATGTCCAGAGTTGCATTGCAAAGCAGCAGTTGCTGCTATTAAAATCAATATAATGTTAGGCTTTTTGAAAGAAGTGTCTTTTTTTTCATTTGGGCGCATCAGTCATGGAATATGATCCATTTCAAGACAGTCGCAAAGGAATCACATCTTCCAAGCTCAGATCTATAGTCGTGGAAGAAGGATTTGAAGGTTTTTTTTCTTCATGAAGCCTGATTAAAATAATGAAGACTCAGTGATTTTTTTTCTAATTCCACTCAAAGAAAGCTTTGTCTACAAACAGAACCTGCTTGAAATTTATCCCAGAAAGTTGATGCGGTCCGATTGTTATCGGCAGGCCCCCAAATCGCCTGGATCGTCTCCATTCTCGATCCTGTAATTTAAACTGCAAGCTGCTTATTGGAAATCCGAGATAAAAGTTTAATGATAATAAAAAAGTAGGAGTGCTCCTTTTTTGCCTATATTTCCCATCCCTCCTCTTCAGTCATGCACCCCAGCTTCCCATTGTCTCCATTTTCCCCCTTCAAAATATAATCAGGTTTTATTATTTTTAAATTACCAGATGAAATGGATATCTCTCTCTTTTTTAAGCCTGCCAGGTAATTATAATAATAGGCGAAGTGGGAAGACAAAGCAAAGCTGGTATTCGATACTGAGCCAAGTTGTGTTCCCTCTCTCTCGCTGTACTGAAACAAATCTTACAAATGAACCTTCCACAAACTTGACTGAAATACGATGTTTTATGCCAGCAATGCTTCCTTTACAGCTGTCCTTCAATGCGCTTTAAAAATTCAGCTTCTTCCAGCCCTCTGAGTCTTGGGGAGACGCTACAAATTTGACAAAATTCTCTAACAGGCCTGAAGCACAGCCGTTTGTTTCTGAGTTCCCCAGTAAAAAACATCACTATTTTTTTTCTCCTTCCTATGTGTATGTATATTTGTTACCAGAAGTTGTAATTGGTATTTAAAAAAATAGTTAGGAAATAATTTTACTTCCTCCTTTTGAGGAAAAGATGTGTGTGGATTACGTCTTAAAATACGGATGTGAAAGAAATAAATAAAGAAACAAAAAGGCAGTGAGGCTTTGCTGCTGCTGTGTATGTTGGCCTCACAGAAAAAAGAGGTAGCAGTGTTTTTGGATACAGCTGTAATCAAATGAAATTAAATGCTGTAATCAATTCTGCAGTGCCATTGTTGTGCCATTCTTTGCAGATCAGTTTGCATCTATTTTTGTGTGACCTTCATTTTCCTTTCAGTTAAAAAACATAAAAGAATATTTATTTTGCAATGAGCACTGCTTCATATTTCATATTTTAGTAAGTCTGGAAATATTTTTACTTTGACACTTTATTTAGGCAAAACAAATCCCTAGGTTGTTCCAATGTGGGTATGAAACCAAGGCCATGCCACATAATAGGCACATAATGGACCTGAATTTACAGTAACTTATTTGGAGTACTATGAAGGTCAGCAAAAAGAAAGATTTGGAATCTATACAGCAAATCCATTTACTAAAACAACACACAGTGACACAGTTAACCAGGTCTCTTTTCAAGTTTATTTTTTCAATGTCTTCAATGACTTCTGAAAAACGAAAAGATTAAGTGCACTCAGTCTCAGTGCATACAGTTTTAGTTGTGAGGGGAAAATGAAAGAAAGTATGGGGACTGCACAAGTTTGTCATAAACAGCTCAGTTTGTGAGTCACTGTGTTTTACTATAAAATGCAGACATTTCAAGTTGCCAAGTTGGCAGGGCTTCAGCTACATGTCTAAGGTCGGTTTGGCTTTTGACAGAGATGGTACACTTTGGATGTAACATTTGCTACGTTATTAAAATAGAACAACAGAAACATTGGTGGTTTCTAATTCAATTTCTTCAATTTGCTTGACTGAAAATTTTAAGAAGAGATATCTTTTTTAACTAGCAACTAGCAAAGACCACTCACCAAAGTAGGTCCCCTTTACACTGTGAAGGGTGGATTGCTAAAGGCTGCAGAAAGAATCTGTTGCTTAAATCCTGTTTTCTCCAGAAAGTCTCTGACCTGTTTGATTTGCAGAGGTTTTTTTGAAGGCTAGTGGCACACTTCAGCAGCACCTTGCCTGTGAGGTGGATTAGGAGCTTTGTTTCCCAAACACACCTGTGTGTGATATTGTACTGTATTTAAAATCAAACTATGCCCGTGACACTATCCACACCAAGAGAAATTCTCACAAGAACATTTAGAGATGCACGCCGGGCATAATCCTGTTTGGATCTTACACCTTTTTGGACCAAGGCTTGAGATTCAGCTTTGTCTTCAAAATTAGAGTTTGGCTTTGCAGACAAAAGGAGCTAATTATACTCTAGCATTTATTGCTGATTTATTTTCAGACCTAAAATATCACATCTATGGAGTCAGCACTTCAACAGTAGAACAACAGGCTGCCTGAGGGTTTGCTAAAACATTCTCTATAAACCTGAACTTAACCTTAACACTGACCTGCCCTGCACAGCCCAAGCTAGCTGCAGCGTCAACCTCAAAAGCTGCAGAAAAACATAATCATTGGCCCGTAAAAGTCAGCGAGCTTCCTTGCATTCTTAAACAAATAATATATCCCAGGTTTCTAGTTTTGCTCTTCCATTCCAGATGGAATTGATGCATTCAGTTCAAGAATCCTCAGGGCATGAGATAGTTCATGTGGAATTAATAGAAAATGGAATGTATGGAACGTTATGTATCTCATAGGTGCAGCATATACAGTACATTTATGCATACAATTTAATGTATTAAATATGCACAAGGTACAACTGCATCAGGGACATAGGATATATAGGTATCCTGAGATGATGTCAGTATAAGTTACAAGCCACAGTTTGTAACAAGTACTCTCTCTGGAATTTGGCATGTTCCAGAGTTCTAAGCACATTTTTAAAGGTCCTGGTTCTTGAGTCGTGAGGCCTCACTTGGCCTCATTAGAAGTATTGATTTGGCACTAATTAGGTGGAGGAGTATATTAGGGATTGCAATATACCCCTCTTCTCAGCAAGAAGATGAATTATGCTTTGTCCTGAGACCTACAGTAGGTGTCTATGATAGTTTAAGTCACCGTAAAAGAGGAAAGAAAACGTATTCACACTATCGGCTCTGGCTGTTTCATATACATTGCAGATAGTTGCTATAATACCCACACTATTTTATGTTCTCCCAGCACTCTTAGAACAATAATTATAAAGTTTGTTTCTACACAAATACTGTACAGATTTATCATTTGTTCCTGTAATTGCCTAATTGATAGCTTCATTTTATTTAAAAAATGCAAAACAAAAAAAAGAATGACGGGGGTGACAACCATTTAAACTTTCTCCCAGCATAGAAATCGTGCCTTTTGTGAAATTAGTTAGACTTACTTTAGTCGTAGTACGGATATCTAGTTTTCCTAGTCAGAATGCGGTTCAGGTGACTGAGTCTTGGGCAGGAAACACCTGTGGTGAGCTGGGGAAGGGGAGCTGCAGATCAAAGTGCAGAGTCCAAGGAGACAGCAAAACCAGTTACCAGTGCAATCCTCCAATTCACTTCCCCAGCTGGGTGACCTTATGCTTTGCGGCTGGGGGGGAAGTGAAGACACTCCCTGAGGTCACCTGTTAAATCACTGCCTGGCCTGCAATATGAAACTGAGGTCGGCTGCCCTCTACCCCCATGAATTAACCTTTCAGCTGTACTGCTTCCTACTCTGCTGCTACACATTGCATCACTTAGAATAAACCTTTTCTGGATAAAAATGTTTGCAATAAGTAACGTGTGATCTAATTTACTTTTTTTGCAGAAAGCATTCTTTTCTAATGAGTCACTGGGTTGGCTAAATATCCTTGATAAATTATATAAGCTTGTATATTAAAAAGTCCGATTATTACTGTTTTTGGATTGCATTTATCTGGCATTTTTCTGTAGTATCACTAATGTGTAATGGGGTGACCTCATAGTACAGAGCTAGATAATACGTTTGTAATGTGGTGTTTGGTATTTGCTAGACTGAGTAGGCGAATCACTTGGAAAACTGTGGCTTTATGGTTATGAAGACTAACCTATCAACAAATGAAATGAAAATAGTTATAATAGGTATCCTCTACTGATGTTTACCTTGTGAGATTTTAAGAGTTTATTTGTTAACAAAATTAAAGTTAGCCTCTTACAGTTCTGGTGTTTAATAAAGATAATTCTGAAGAATTTTATTCAAACAAATAAACTGTAGCTGACATACAGTATAACTCTTAAATTATTATATTGACTACAAGAGTTACGGAATATCAGCACTACATGTATGAAAAACAATTTTATTAGTGCATCCATATACTGTGTGCCCTATTGCCTTGAAAAAATTAAGTTTTGGAAAGCAGCACAGAAAACCATTTTTTGTTTGTTTTGTGAAATCTTTGAGGATTGCAATGTGAAGCCTTTCCATTTTTAGATGGAAAAATCACTTCCCTGATTTTAGATGGAATCCCTCTTCACTATAGCTGAGTGCTTGTCAATGTCAGTGCCTACATCCGAAACAGAGCCGTAGGGGAAACAGGCACCTCTCCTGCTGTCCAGATCTCTTTACATTTTGCTAACAAATCTTGAGTCGGATGTGGCTCCGATAACAGCGGCAGAAGGATATGTTACATAGCTGCCCAGCCTCCTAGGCCCTGACTGGTCTTACTACTAATCACATCTGAAAAATCCTGGGCTAAGTGGGTCCTGCTAGACGAGTCAGGCGCTGGGCCATGGGGTGAGCGACTGCCACAGACTTGCACCACCACCCACACTCCTGATCTCCTCAACATGTGCAGGACTTAGTGCAAAAGCCATGGGGATTAGCTCCCGAGCACAACTCCATTACCCATGCAGGCCATTCGGACGCAGGGAACTTTGTTTCTTATGATTAACAGAGACCTCTCCACTAAGACCATAGGAATCAAAGTAAGCATGTTTATACGCTAACCATATGACTCAGTGCTCACCTGTACACATTGAAACAGGACAGTCCTGAAACAGAATTCCATTAACTAAGAAATACACATGGAACACTGTTGCTTAATTATCCCAGAGGGAAACAATAGGAAATACAAGTAGGAAAAGCACCATCACCAAGTATATTATTGTTAGAAATTCTCATGTTTATTATTTATTTTGTTGCAATGTTTTTTTCAGTTACTAATATGTGGAAGTGATTATTTTTGTTAGTAATTGTTTATAAACCCTAATGTGCAATGGCTGTCCCGTGCCAACAGATAACATTGGCCAGCTGTTCACTTTGTCAGGTTGATGGCAAGAAATGTGAAGAGCTGATGGATATTACAAGTTTGCTGGACATGATCATGAAGGACCAGTATTGGTCTAAGTAAGGACATAGTAATTGATTTATTAGTTATTTTCTTTTGGTTTAAGGGCAATTTTAAAATTATAGTATAGTATAAGTATTTCACTAAGTAAAGAGTATTTCACATGGTCAACATAGACTAGGGCTTCTGAACTGCAAATCTTAGGGTCCTGAATCCAGCAGGTTTTCTGTAGGTCTTGATTTAAATAATAACCTTGTGGAGATCAAACCTTAACTAGATGAATTTAACACCTCCTGATGCTGAGAGATGTTTATAACTTAGGGAGACACTTAGACAACTTGCTGCAGTCAGACACCATTGGTCAGAGTTGGGAACCCCTGCTGTATAAGTGCCCTAGACTGTGCAAAGCCTTTAGAAGCAGCATAGATACCTCTCAATCACAGTGCAGCTTTTCTTCCTAAAGAAACAGCTTAAGTAGATTCTTGGGTTTATCAATCACTTAAGCTTTATGAGAACCATGAGCATTCTCTATGTTTGAAGTTTTCTAGCACTTACTGTTTAGCTTTTCCCTTAGGAGTTGATATACTGTATAGAAATGTAAGTTTTTTATATACTTTATATTATGAGAGAAGGCCATTCATCGTGTATACCTCATTTGGTTCCAAACTAAATATTGAGTAAAAGCCAACTTTTTTCTGCAATGTGTTGGATTGTACATTAGAAATATATATATGTTTTGTATTGTGATTAATTGTTTGAAGCTGGGTCATATTCCTTAAATCTTATTATTGCAAGTACAGATTAGATTAGTCAAGATGGTGGCTGTTATGGTTTATGGCTTTGGCAGTGTTTATGTGTCTTTTACAAAATACCCTTAATTGTCGTTATTGCCATGTTTCCTACTTAAATCTCAAACTATTTTTTTAAAAATTCACATCTGTAAAATACCACAGAGTTTTAATAAAATGTTACACTGAGTTTTGTTTTATTCAAAACAAATATTGCATTATAATTATATATTACATTGCACTTTACTTAGTTTTTGAATGCTTTACAAAAAGCTTTCTGTATTAAAAGTTTAAATTACTTTTCAGATTGCATTGCAGTTTTTCATGGAAATATGTTTCCCAGACAAAAGGACGTTTTTTTTTCTACAGAAATATGAAAGTTTGTGTACAGTAAATGGTATATGAAGTGAAAATCTTCTATGTCTATGTCTATGTCTTCTATGTCTTTATTAATATGTCTTATAATTAACATTACTTGCAACACTAGTAAGCAATACAATTATAGTACTAAAAGGAGCAGCAAAAACCGCAGCAGAAGTAGTGTCGCTACTTGTCGGAGTGATTGCAGTACTTGACTTGATACAGGCTGATGCCTTCAAAACCCATGTGATGATAATTTGCATGTAGAGATGTCAGTCATATCCTTTTGTTTCACTGTGGTTTCTGTCTCACTGACACCATTGCCATGGTACACCATAGCAAGGGGGGCAGGGTCTGTGGGCTGAAATGCAGCAGGTTTTTCACTGAGTCATTTGACATGAGACGTGCTTCATGCACAGAAAATCCTGAAGCCTGATGTCGTTTTGGAGATCCAGACCTGCCTTGGTACAGCTTTTCAAGAACAGACATTTTTTCTGTCTTTTTATTTTTTCCATGTTTCCAGCTATGCCCTTACCCCTGCTTAGTAGCAAAAAAGGCAGAATATAATCTACTTTGTATTAGCAGGATTAACTACAGAACAAGGAACAAAATGTATCCAGGAGGATTTTCCCCTTTTTACTTCCTGGACTTGTCCTCCACATGTATTTCACTTCTTCAGAATTTTCACAGCACCAGTGAATCATCATGTAATCATAAAGTTAGGAACAGATAAACTCTGTGTTAGATACAGCTCAATGACTGCATGGCTTTTAAAGAAATTCTCAACATTTTCATAAAGTATCACATTGGAGAATTGATAGCATGTCAAAAAATCTATGTTACTGTTTTTTTTTTAATACTTGTAGTTGTTAACAGGTAGGAAAACAAAAAGAAGAAGTGGGCAATTTTCACATTGGTTCTTATATTTAAAAATGTGTGTCCTAGATACAGTAGATGCAAAAAAGAACACTGCAAATAGGTGGTAAAAAAGTAACAAAATAGGTATACAGTAAGTGGGGATTTTCACAGATGAATTTCATAATTAAAAATGAAGTTTTGGTTTGGAAAAGTTAAAATCATAGTTTTCCAATCAAGAAAGTAAACCAACACAAGTTACATAAAATGAGCACAATAAACCTCACATAATGTGTCAAAACTCTAACACTGTTATAACCGTCCCAAGCAGACAAGTATAGGACTATAGAGAAGTACTGTATGAATGATATTTGCCACAGACTTTGAAGTCAGGCAAAAAGGAGTCTGATTTAGTGGTTTCAGATCCCTATAATGTAATCCCAGCATTCAGTACTTTCCATGTTCCTCCACAAAGCTCTGATTATCACTAATAAACACATCAGTCATGATGTCATGGATCAGTGCACACACACATCTTGTCTCCATGTGCATTCTGCATTAAAAACAATAAAACTACTAGTACTGTAAAAAAATAGTCATAAAATCTTTTACTATCAAATGACATCATACAGCTAAGCCAGTCAACCTAAAATTCAGTTTATATTAGTAATAATAAAGGATAGTAGGCACACAAGAAAAGAACTGAGTTTATTGAAAGATATACAGTATCTATGCGGTGGTTCAAACAGTTGCCAAAACCAAAACAATAGCACACATTAAAAACATAATTATCAGCTCACACATACACATATGCTGAGTCATGCTTTGTATACAAATCAAACTACAGAGCTTACCCATGGGATAAACTACAAGTATATAGATGAGTAGTAGGACTGAGACGATCATTCCAAGCTACAAAATGGAAGCATTATTTATAAGAAGGGTTTTGGAACAAAGACTCAAGTTAGTATTATCCTTTGAGATATCTATGGATGTTTCCCCATGGTGTACAAATATAATCTTTCAAATGGTGATTCTATAGTTCTGCCATGAATCAGTAAATGTGTGAAACAAGCTGACATTTTAAATCAATTGAACAGCTTATCAGATGCTCATTGATAAATATCAACAGGGCGCAAAGTTTTTCCCAGGAGTAACAAAGATGAAAGGTAGGTGAGCAAAGAAAGATGTCTCTCATTCTGTATTTCACTTTCTAATCACTGACTTCATCATTCGATGGGGATTTCAGTCACTGAGATCTAAGTAAAGCCCCTGTTCTATGATACAAAATTATGTACTAAGGAAGGCTGAGATACACAGGCCTAGAGTAAACACAGACTGAAGTGAGAGACAGGTCTTTCAGCCTATCTCTGGAAAGGATCAGTGCAAATATGCAAGCCATAATGCAACCTCCCGAGATTGGATCTCCTGTAGAACAGTTTTGCCAGAGGCCCAGTGGAGTGCCTGCGGTGGGAGTCGGGCCTTGGGCTGGATGCCAGATGAGATAAAACCTGCTGCAAGGTACTGTGGGTAGAAGGGTGATAGTAGCTGTAGCAACAATGATGTCACCAAGGTGTTGTGAAGCAATATACTACTTTAACCATGGAGGAAGGAGGCTGCTGAATCTTACAAAGCAGTGAGTAGGATAGGCTAAGAGAATTGCTTATACACCTATTGCTGATGGGAGAAGAGTTGGGGGATGTAGGGACCCCCTTGTCTTTTGCCTTATTTTGTTCTTGGAGTGCACTATTGCATAACTAAATTGGCATATCAGTATTCAGACCTGGAGATGGAGGTGGATTGTCAGGGCAGAAGCACTACTCCATAAACAACCCTCTGTGAGGTCTGTGCACCAGCTAGATGTCAGGGGGCCCACAAGGCTTTCATACTGTCTAACAGGCACGTAGCCACATTGCCTCTGTCTTCACCTGTTCTGCTTGCAAAGGCACTCAAACTTTCCATCCATAAATGATAGGTATCAATGAATCTACTATGTTTTAAAGAACATTTTTTCTAAACCTCATGTCAGAAACACCAATGGGCCCCAGTGGTGGGGAAAACCAAAATAATAAACAGGAACATGCTTGGACACTGACAGAGGAGCCTGTCACAAGGTACAGGTAGCACAGGAAATACACTATTCATATACCTTCCGTTGAGCGGTTGCTAGATATGTTCCTGAGGGTGCACACTCAGGGCTTGACTAGTAACTGCTATTACTTAATTTCATATACATTCACATACATAAAACACATACTTAAACACAAGTATGAGTGAGTATTGTGGTGTGAGTGGAGAGCACTCTCAAAATGGATGATACTCACTGTTTGTTTGGTGTTGGTACTTCCAGGGTGGGTCAGTCTATAGTGGCCTCAGAAGGCCAAAGGTTTCACACATTTACTGATTCTCAAGGTTTATTTATGGAGATGGGAAAAACCACATGCATGTGAAGAGAGGGAAATGTTATTGTTTGTATTGTTTATTTTCAGTATTGTTTATTTGAACCAGGATCAAAAGAACTGTGTTATTAAGATATGTGATGTTCTTTGGTTAGAAAGGAATTAATTATGAATGCATAATTTGTGAGTTGGAGAAATGGTTTGTTCCAGAGGGGGAGGGGCTTACATGCTATTTAAGATGGCTCCTCAGGCTAAGAGGGAGTTGTTGGTGGTTGGTGAGTATGGTAGTGTGACTCAAATCACAGAGAAAGCAATAAGAAAAGATGGGTTTGTCTTTATTTGAAGAGTTATTTTTGTTCCTTTTTGGGGTTTTGTTTTTCTGGTGTGGGGCACTGGGAGCACTGTAAATAAGCTGCACTTATTTTACTTGAGTGCTTTGCGCCTGAGCCATTCTTTTATAAAATGGACCTACTTTGGCCTTCCTCAGGCCATTGTGTGACAGACACAACCAGGCACCTTTTAAGGTATGTGTGGATAAAACACCTTAAGCCCTTCAATTAAACCAATTTATCAGGAGTTCACAGTAGGAAAACTATGTGGAACTTAATTTGCACGTATCTTAACTTTTTTAATTATTCCTCTATATTGATACAGGATAGTGCATTTTATTACTAATATTTTACCGCAGACATTGCTCCAACATATGATCGCATTATTTGGCGAACATTGTTTGATGTTCTTTGTGAAATCTACCTGTAACCTTTAGGACTAAATATCCATTGAACCAACTAGAAGGGACCATATGATTTAATATACAAGTATCTCTTCTGCAAATCAGATATTATTGGGACAGGAGTTGCAGATGATTAGGAGAATAGCCACGATCAAAGTTTGAAGCTTAGTGGGCATTCAGAGTTGGTGATCATGCCAATATGATCATTCTAAAGTGCTGTAAAATAATCCTTATTTTCAAAGGACGGCATTAACCACACCTGTTTCATAACCACAAGAGCAGGGCAGTTTCAAATGTATCCATAGTTCAATTTTTTAGGCCATACAAATCAAGGAATATTTCCTTCTCAAACAACCACATAACTACTCATATAATCCCTTTTATGAGACTCAGCCAAGTGAGCATCAAGCTGTTCTGCACAATGCCTGCTCTGGTGATGTAACTGCTTCAGTTAGGAAATGTATATAACCTCACGTTTGTATGACACGGTCATTGTGTAAGCATTTGTAATCTCCTTGGACACAGTATTATTTTTCTACTTGAGCTGCAAGACCGACCACAAGTGTTTTGGACAGGGTCTGTCTGTTGGGATCTGGCCCAGTGTGATGTACAATACATCATTTGGGTTTTCCTGATACATCTTATAAGCCACAAGAGCTTCTCCATATTAGAATCTAAAGTGGTTCTCCGTAAACCGTCCAGAGCAAAACCAAATGAGTGGGTCTTAAGACTGTACCTTCCCGTAACTTGTCCAAATGAACGGATTCCAGCCTACCACAAGAGTTCTGGTTTTTCAGAGCACACATGCTTTTATGAGTGTTACCAGCAGAGCTATTCAGTTGCAAATCCAAGCACGGATCCTTTTACTTGGATTTAAACCAAAACCCTCCATATTACAACAATTTTGATCATTTAAAACCCATTTATAAAGTGGCTGTCACCGAGACGAGAACTGGCAGCAATTCTTTTGGCTCGCAGATTTCCACCCTATCCACACAGCATCACCAACAGAGCTGGTATCCCACTGAAGGGTACAAAGTAAAATTTAATCTTAAAGTCCATCATTTTATGCACTGAAAGGGTGACAGTTTTATAGTGCCTTAAAGTGAAATTTTAGCTACTTTACTAACCAAGAAACAGTATGAGCCTACTTTGATATAAATAGGTTGTGATAAATACACAGTATTACACAAATGAAGAACAACATTTTTTATTAAAGCTGATTTAACAGTCTATCAAGAGAGAGATGCAAAAACTGACAGAGAAAAAGACCATTTAGCTGTTTAGACAGGAAAAAGACAAGTGCAGCTTGCAAATTTTAGGGTACCAAAACAATCATGTTAGATCTTGCCATCCAGGAGAGTTTCATTTTGGAAGATTTAAGTCAAATATAATTAATAATCTGACTAAAAACAATTAATAATTAAAAGTTATTGTAAAAAGTAGTGCCACACTGAGCAAAATGTGCATTTGAGTAGTGTTATTTAATATGTAGGATCTGAAATGATACCTACAATCATGATACAGACTTAAAAAAAATAAAAGCTAGAAACTAAATTTGTCTTTAAAGCACTAACATGCAGCATGAAGTGTATACATTTAATATTACTGTACTTATCTGGTCAATCTTTCTCTGACAGTAGGAATATTCCTCAGACATGAAGGTGCCATCATCTCTTCCTTAAGGCTTTCTTTTGTGGTTTTAATTCATTATTTCAGAGGGAGAAAACAAAACTTCCTGTACCAAAAGGTGTAGTGTTTCTGTCTGAAACAAAACAGCTCTTGTCTCTCCCGCAATTTACCTGTCCTGGAGCAAAAATGGGTGTTTTTTTTTTCCAATTGTCAAGTTCAAGATCACGGTTCAAAGGGAGGACAAGCTTATATAGATGTTGTCCTAACAATTCTATTATGGGATGCAACAGCACCAGCAATAATTGGAAAGGGTTCGGAGGTGAGGGAAGGGCTGAGGCTGTTTTTTGTGAACTAGATAAGGTGTTGTTCATGCCATCTTGAGTTTCAAATATTGGCAGGCAAGATGGTTTAAAATGCTAGCATCTACTTATTATCTTAGGCTTAACTTTGTCAGTGACTCCAAGTTAAAGTTATTTTTTTTTTAAAAAAGCACATGTTTTAAAGATTTTTTTAAGCAAAGAGAACAGAGATTTTAATGCATTGTAAGTATGGATTAAATTCCTTCAAAGAAGAATAAAACTTAAAGCCTGTTGAGATTTAATCATTATTATTTGTAAGTGATTAAGACGGGGTGGCTTACTGTATGTGGACCAGTGCAATAAAGATGTAAATCTTGTTAACTTCGGGGTAACAAACAGGTCCAGCTAGAATGTCAATCCATCTGTCTTTTCTAAAAGCTATTGTCATTCATTTACCTGTTGATACTGTACAGGTGCAGGCAGATATATGATCAACCGCTACTATACTGCAGTCAACAAAAACCATCAGAATGAAAATTTTGAATATTTTATCCACAAAAAGAAAACATTTTAAATAGTTTGAGAGTGGAGATAATTCATAATTCATTTTGCCCATGCACCCCAAAACTGTCTGTACTTGAATCTTGATAATATTTTAAAAAGGATATAAAAAGTTTAGGATCCTTTTCAATGATATGTCTTTAACATTTTCATTTGTAACTAATTAATTTTTAATTAGCTAATTAATTAAAACTAATTCATTTGTAACTACACGTGACTATGACTTGGAAAAAGGATGAAAACCCCCATGAATTGCAATAGTACAAAGCTTCCTCTTCAAGATATATTCAGTTTTAAACTTATATTCATTGCCCTCTTCAATTTCTGAGTGGCGAGGTATTGTTGTTAAAAATGTACTGGGGCTTCAATCATTTACAGTAAACGTAATCATAACTCCTACAGGATCCTTACAAAAATGCATAAAGCGTCTAAAAACGAATAAACAATGTGAAAAATAAGCTGTGGCTTCTTCTCCAGACTCAAGTCTTGGAGGTTATGTGGTTGTTTAATTTGACTATATGCCACAGTGCTTGGCATTTTTAAACATATTCGCTTGTTCCCTTCTTCCCATCCCAGCCTGTTTGTACCTGCTTGTGCCGAAGCCCTGAGGCAGGCTGGTATGAAATGTGTTTATTAAAGTCTGCTAGGACTTGTTCTGTTACCCAGATGGTTGTATCACACTTGGAGAACTATAAATCATTTCATCAGCTTCAAATATATTTCTCTGAGAATCTCTAGAATTTGCGGATCACCTATAAAATGGAAGGGTGAAATACTCATTTCATTGTTTAGTGATAAGGATGGGGGTGTGAGAAGAGACTACCAGTTAAACTTCAGCTGATGACATAAGCTTCTGCATTAACAAAGCGATAGGTATTTTTGGACAACTGAGATACTAACATCATTGAACGCATATGCTGTAACTTCAAAGACTCGTAAAGCCTGCTTACATCTATCTTCAGATTTAGGCTTTTGTTCTTTTATATATTACGAGCTACTTGAATATTTTACCTTAATATTTCTGCAATATAAAAAGCACACAAGTATGGTTAAGATTTAAGTTATTGGCTTAGAGTATTGTATTATAATGTTCTTGTTGTAAAAAATGGTACCCATTACACTTCACTGGAACATTCTTAATAAATCTGACTTAATATACACTACAGTGACAAATACGTGAGTCCCTTTCACAACCCTTGACAACAGCACTTGTAATTAATCTAAGTAATTGTAATATCAACATCTGCTTGTGGGTAATGGATCCTGGGCAATAGTCACACACTAAGTGAATTACACTCTTATGCATTTAGCAGTAAGTTAATGTCTCTTGAACTTAGTCCATTTTATCTCAGTTGGCTGTAAGCGCCATTCAGTTGACGGCTTCCCTAGAACTAATTATAAATAAAATAACTGCTTTTCTTAAAGTGATTCATTGTTTTGACAGCATAAAGAGAAAATTAACAGCATTTTCCACTAATGTCTTAAAATGGCCGAGCTTTGAACTTGGAAACAGACAATGTTTAAAAACTCTAATGTTGGGGTCACTAGAAAAACGTTCTGGGACTATGCAAGAAGCAAATCAATAAGGATATTTTTGTACTCTATTTATGTCTACTGAAATGACAGGATATTACATTAGTTGTTGCTCTAATGTCATTTATTTAATATACCGTTAAGTTTAGAACATGTCGGGAATTAATATTTATACAGTATGGTTTAGATGCATGTTTTTGTGCTTGAAAATGTTCACATTATTATACATTTTTAAAACAGGAAAAGTGAATCAGCTCTAATTGCTGACCAGGATAACAGTGAAATTTGGAGCTCAAGAATTTTTCTCACCAAGTGAATAAATGAAGGAAAACATTGTCTATGTTGAATTTCAGATGTTCATTATGTGATTTTTATTCCAGAGTAGTTGGAGCAAAAATCCAGATAAATGTGTTCAATCATATAGCAATGCTGAATCATTTGTGCAGAATACGTTTCGTTGTTTTGTTTTTAAAAATTGGCATAAAGCAATTGAAAACTTTGAAACTTTATTGTCTAGTGTTCTTCTTGCTGGAAAGAAACACAAATCATTCGTGTGTATCAGGAGAAGAACCTAAGCATTAATAACCAAAGTTATTTCTGACTACTGTTATACTTCAGCACCTCTGCATGTACTTCCAGGAGTCTAACAATGAAGCAGAAACAGTTGCCAATCATCCTGACAACTGCAGTTGCATACCTTTTACCAACATCATTTGTTCTATACTGTGAAAGAAAAAACCCAATGAAACCACAGAACAGCTAAATACGTCCAACAATGTTGATTGATGGGCCCTCAGTCCACCTCACTTGTTTACCAGTTTTGTTTTATGCATACAGAGTTCCTTTTTCATTTCTTACAGAAGAGAACACATTGACCTGTAGTGTAAACAGCCTTGATAAATGGAAGGAAAATGGCAGAAAAGTGTAGCCATGCGAAATAAATATTTAGTCTTTTCCTTTAGCGTATAAATTTACACTTTGCTTGCATTATGGTCTCCGTCCTTCATATAACACATTATGCATCATTCAATTATGCATCAAGGGAGAAAAGAACTCTTTTTTTGTGCTTCCATTTCTGATGCAAAGCCAGCGCCATTATAAATATGTATGCAAGCACATGCGGATTAATAATAGCTCTGGCTAAGAATCTTTAAAGAAATAAGGTACATTTAAGTGAGAGAACTAAGGCTTGTGTCTAAAGTTTTTAAAAATTATTTGCAAGCTGTGGTTTAGGAAAAAAAAGTGTGCATGGTAGGAAGTCTGAATGACAGGACTGTGCTATAAAGATTTCTCTGAATAAAACGCTGGAGATGATGCACTGTTTACCGTACAAGCAGCCACCGTCCTTAATTGCGTTTTAATTAATGCTAAAGCCGAGTAGGGTGGAGTCTGTGCTCTGCCAAGGAGATGCCACATCCAGCCCTTCTCAGCAGTGAGCTGCGCCCACAATGAGATCACAGAGCTACACACCTACTTCGCGCATTAACAGCGGAACGCACCGTGACCCAGACTAGCCCTGCAAGTTGTAATATTGGATCCGAAAAGAGGCATTTTAATATTAAACCCTGAGTCACGTTAATTTCTGAACTCATTTTTTCCTTCTAACTGCAGCCACATGTTTTACAACATTTGTAATCTTTTCCACTAAAGTGGATTTAGTGGAGGAAGAGGAGGTGCAATGGCCTGCGTGGTTTTTTTCCATGGTACATAGCGGTTAGAGATAGTGTTACATGGTTTAGATGAGGGAGAGCACATATCAAAGCATGGTAAAGCACATAAGAAGCCTTTAGGGATGCAATCCGTTTAAAGATTTCATCTTTCGGTAAACTGAGGTGCCTTGGGCTCATGTGATACCCCTGAGCCTGGTTTGTCTTCCAGTTTAGACTCCCTTTTATGCCATTGGACTTTGAAATCTTTTTTATTCAAGTTCTTACATCATCTTGTGTCATTTCAGACCTAGTTTTTTTTTTCTTTTTGTCATAAGCAGTAGCTATGTAAACAGAATGTAACCAGAAAATCTGAATCACACAATCTGAATCACAGTAGCTGACAATTATTCTTTCATTACTTTTTTTACCAAGTACTGTAAGTGTCATACCTAATTAAAGGGAGACACAGTTCAGAGTGTCCAGCTACCACTGTTACTGTAATATTATTAAATATTGACCCTTTGCTTAAATCACCACCATCTGATTGCTTATTAAAAAGGAGTGGAAGTCTGGAAGATCTACCACAACAAATAATTTATGGCCTTTATGGACTTTATGGACCTCAGTCTTCAAAATTCTAACTCATTTAGGCAGCTTCCAGTACAATGCCAAAGCTCTATACAAAGTTCATCATCATTGGATCTGTGTCTTTTAACTTGGACTTGGACTTGCCCTGAATCATGCAGAGATCTGGATTTGTATCTTCTTGCTTTTTATCGTTCACTTGTTTCCACACTATAGTCTAATTTCTCATTACAAAGAAGTAGGTTTGTGCGGCCTAGTGTGGCCTACGTGCTGGAAGAGTGTAGATTCATAAGGATGGCACGGTAACCAGATGCTGCTTTACCTGCTGGGTCCTGTTTTACACTAATAAGTACAATCTGAAAGAGCCAAGCGAGACCTGTAGCAACAAAACAACTCAAATCCTCTGTGAGGGGATGGAATTCAGCCCTCCACTTTCCCCGTCAGCACTCAACCAACTTAGACAAGAACCAAGGGATCTCCATAGCAACCTAGGAATGTTTTCTTTAATAATAGGCAACTTTTATGCGGTATCCCCTCTCGGAGACTGTGCGATATGGAGGGTTAACTCCTAATTCATTTTCAGACAGCTGCCAGTAAAACCCAAATGCAGTCAGCCAGCTACCCTTTCAATCTACCCCTCCCCTCACATACAGTTATAGCATCTCACTTTCTGAATGACAATTACCAAAGTAGGACTTCCTACAGTATGTGACAGAGGGCTATGCCTCAGCTCACTAATAAAGCTCAAGCCATATTTAAGTAAACCCTCCAGTACAGTGTATAATGGTTCACCTCCTCAACAGAACATCAATGCAGCAACCCAAGGAGAATCAACAAGTGTGTCTTTGCAAGGGCATTTTTTCCAGTTTGCTTCAGTTAATATTTTATTGGGGATCACACTGGTTTAAATTGGTTTCTTTAGCAAGGTTCCAGTGCATTGGAATAGAAAGGATTGGATTTGACTTGTAAAAATGTTGAAAAGTGTGCAAATTTAGAAGAAAACAGGACATGCATTTTTGTAGCAGTTACGTCAGGCACCGCCCTGACCAAACAGTGTTACTGTATATCTTCTTAGGGACTCAAAAGGAGTATGTGTAATTAAAAAAAATTGTTTAGAGAGGATGTCAACAGACAGATTATAGAACCAGCATCTGATTATATCAGATTGTTTGATCTTCCTACTGGCATCTAATGGCAGTTCTTATTAACAGCCCTTCTGTGGACTGAAATATAGTTTGGTTTTGACTCATTGAGATTCACCACTCATTGAACAAGTATATGTCCAAAGGGGCACTTTGTTCATAGTGGTCTCGGAGAAACCTGTTTGGAGTTACTGGTGTCTTTAAACTGGTTTGGGGAGTTCAGATAAGGAACACATTCACCTTATCTCTTTTATTTCTTTAGTTATTGAGCATGACAAACGTTTTAGGCTTTTTTTCTGAACGTTTTTTTTTTAACAGCTGCATCGTGTACCATTCATACACAAAAGTGTTTGTATGTATTATTTAAGTCACATATTGATCATAACTTTTGTCTAGTGGCAGAATACTACCTCAGAAATGCCACTAAAATGTGGTAAAAATGTGTCATACTAAAAGTAAATGAAGAAACAAAACAGATTAAAAAAAAACAATGAAACTTTAGAAAGAGGTCCACCTTCAGTTTTTTTACAGAAAGCTTATAAACTTATAATGTTAGATGTTTCTAAGTTAGATTAGGACACTAGAAAGGTCAGAAATCAATGTAAATCTAGAAAAAGATAATTCAGTGAGAATAAAAACAGATATTATCACAGAAATAAGGAAAGAAGAAACCAAAGTGAACCAATGGATCATTTGTGTTACTTCTTTAACAGTAGATATTTATATTTGCAAGTACATATAATTTGACCAACTCCCTGTAATACATAAATACAAAAAATACATTAAAATATGAGCCTTCCATATATATGTCTGTAGGTTTGCATGAAAGTTTACATCACATGAGGAGGCCTTTTGCAGCCATGTCTGTGGTTTTCAGTATTATTACATTATTACCACTTAGCTCTGGAAAAATCACATGCTCACTCAGAGACATTGGATAATTTGGTAAGGTGGTAATCAAGAGGAAAACCATACTTTGGAAATTCTGTCTCTGTTGATGTGGTGTGAATCATACTGGTTTAAAATTGAAAAGTCACAACTTTCTGTCACAGACTAAACTGCTGTGATCCTTTTAAACATGGGATTTTACAGATGCCCCCCCCTGAAATCCAGACAGTTTAAAACTGTGCTGTGGAAAAGGCCCCAATTGTTTGGCACAGTGGAGTTGGTTGCTGTTTAGGAAGTGGTGCAGTGCATGCTTAAACCCCATGAGCAACTGGGATTGAATCCAGGAAGGGCAGAAAGAGCAGTAATCATCACGCATCCTCATATTAATATATATCTCAATGCTGTCGCTTTTGTGCATTGATCTGGCATGTTTGCATACATGCTTGAATTAAAAAAACAGTTCTGTATTTCCTTTCTTGCAAGGCCCTCCAAAGCATATGATATTTGGTAAGAATCATGGCAACATTTGGAAAAAATTCTTAAAATAAGTTTCCCAACATTGTGCTCTAAACCAAGTAGATGGCATTCCAAGTGTGATAGTGTGATTAATATGAAAAACCAACAGGGCATGCATCAGCGAAGTGGCCAAAGCACCCATGCAGTTAGATGGCTTTTTAAGTATTTGTTCTGTAGCACACTTTTTTTTATAGAATCAAAAAATGAATAACAAAACAAGGCATTGCATGACCTGATAGAAGAATTTGTGAATAACATTTGGTTACCCTAACAGATAGGTTTGAAGATTTAATATCCAGTTCATTGCTACTTTACACTGAAATACCAGAATGTAACTCTGTTGGCATGACTTATTACACAGCTATGAAGTTGCTCGGCCATTTAAAGAAAAAAAAAACTTCATTTATTACAGTGCTGCAGAGAACGTACCCAGGAAACTAAATGCAATGATTGTCTTGTCTCACACACCAACCTTGAAAGGAAGCATTGCCACTTTAATCAAGTTCACATGATATTAAGAAATTCTTGTAGAGGGAACATTTTTTCCCTTAATATTCCCTAATTTTAGATAAAAGGTTGAGCACAATATTAAATCTCTGGAAAGTGGATCTGTCATGCTTGGCTGCCAGTCTATCCTAGCAGACAATCATCACTTTTTAATAAAGCAGCTCACCTAGAAGCTGACACAGTGGTCAGAAAGTCTCAGGGAAGGGTTTGCAGCTGTCACATTAGTTTTGTGTAACTTAGTTACTCGTTAACAAACATTTCAACATCGGCATTTCAGAGATTTGATGATGGAAGGTGGCATGAGAAATATTGCTTCTGCAGGTCCTGACTGTGAAATATTTTCCCCAAGGGTAATCTCGAGGTTCCCTGCAGGTAAGTCATTGTGGTTCAAAATTGCAAATTGTTGTACAACGAGTTTACTTTCCAGTGCTGCTTATTCAGTTTGTGCACAAACAGTGTGCTCACTCACTTTTTCTTTCTTCCCGCCATAAACAAAGTGTAGCATCCTTTTCAAATGAAGAACTGATCACCAGGAGCCTCCTTAACTAAACAGCTTTTTTTTTCTCTGAAACTGTGCTCCATTAATAGCCTCACAAAATCTACCTATTCATTATTTTAGTCAGAATTTCCGGAGGAGGTCAAATTGTGATCTCGCTCTTACACTCTCTTATGTATAAATACTCACCTGCTGTGCCCCCCTTGTGCACATCTTCTCTAGCCCCCCTCCCTCCACCCACCATTGCAGCTGTCTCCCTGGCTCATTCTTTACAAGTGAGTGGGGGTTTGGCAGCCTTGACCTTATGGGCATGGCTGTCATTTCCTTCTCTAGGCAAGTTAATGCCAGCAATAAAATATTAAGTACATGTAGTGAAGCTAGTTTGGGCACAGTGACGTCATCGCCCTCCCTGCGCGTAGCAGGGACCTCAGCTGCCTGCCTTTAGCTCATGCGGCTGGTTCCCTGTTGCGTTATGCTGGAGACCTGGGTTTGCGCCCAGGTGTTGTGGGACGAACCGGTGGGGTGGAGCGGTGAGGGCATGATACACTATCCCATAGTCATTGTCTCATAAAATCGTAACTGAACAACTGAAATGAAATATTCACAAAACTAAAAATAGGAAGCAGAGAATGTTGACAGCTTCATTGACACTAATTTTCTGATTCAACAGTTGACCCCCATATGAACAATGATCCAAGGCTAAAGTCATTCAGATCTACTCAAAATCCACTGGGTTCTAGCAGAGGACTTACTGGACGATTTTTCGGCAGGAATTCATCTGAAACTGTCAGCTTCTGTATCTAAGGTTTCTAAGACCATGAACCATTAGAATTCTTCTGAGTTACATAATGACATGGCAGAGAAGAAATTCAAATCGTGAGCAGAAATCCCCACAGGATCTGCGGGGTCAACCACATAAGAGAAATGTTTCCAAATGTTCAATGTTTTGGGTGCACTTCTTGATTGTTCCAGGACATTGACAGACGAGAAGTGCCAGCAGTAGCTGTTCACTAGTATATATTCTGTGCAATGTTTAATGTTCACACATGCAGTAGTGTTTATTTCCAGGAATATCAATTCTGCACATTTTGAAATATACTAGAGAAAATCACTTTTCCATCTGTTTTCTGTCCTCTCTTGTGTTACATTAAAGTAAGGTATGTCAAGAAAATTATTATGCACTGGAAATAAGGAGTGAAATTCAAAATATTTACTTCTAGGGTGTAGACATATTGTATAACTGTTCATGCAGTACATAGATTTCTATTAATGCTTATAAAAATAAATACATCCACAAGCTTAACAATATCAGAAGAGAATTATTTCTAAATGCTCCCATGTTTGATTTTTTATGACGCAGCTGAATACTAAAGTGGAATCATGGAGTGATGCATTTTATTTTTTGGTAAAAAAAAGCTATTTTAAATTACAGTATAATGTACTATAGTATAAAGTCAACAATGTTCTTTTATCTAACCTCAGGTTTTTTAAACAGACTTTGGAAATTAATGCCACCCTTTTCCAAGAATGCTTTTTATAAAATGTGGGATTTGAATTTAGCTTTCCGATTCCGGTTTTTAAAATGTTCGTAGATTTTTTTATTATGCATTCGTTCAATGTTATCTGCAATTAGTTAAAACTCATGGTTTCGAAGTTTTGTACATTTTGCATACCCAGGCAGTTTATGTACGGAGAGTGACTGAGAGAAGACATGGTTTTCTATAGTCACAAAACAGCAGTAGAACCTGTTAACCCCAGTCATTACTGATCATAACTTTGACTTTTGAGGTTTTATCATCAGGTTTGCCCTACTTCCTGTTTTTTTCTGAGCACAGATGCAAACCTTACAGGAATTGTACATTCCCTTGCGTGACACATATGCCAGTTATACACAGACTTCAACTTGGTACCAGCAGTGATTCCTCGAAAGGGATTTTTGAAGCACTTGTACATTCAGATTTTTGTGTGGTAGTCATGATGTTGTGGCCAAAACCTAAAGCCTTGAAGTTCCTGATGGAAAATTCCAAACAGTCCCTGCGATGCACAGCAGTAATAACGATGAATTAGCCTTTAAAGGTTAAGGTAAAATCACAGTTGAAACAAACTAGAGATAAACAAAGCCCATTACTTTACTGTAAATTTAAAATAACATCAGAATTTAGACATTCCAGAAGGTACTCAGGAGGCATTTTTCTTGTCAACTTTCTTGTGAACCTTTGCTTAAAAACCTTTCCAGGATTATCGGCCTAACATTTCATGATTTATCTCATACTATTTAAGTAGCCAAACATCCAACTCATAAATAATAATTCAGAATTGGAGTTTATAACTGGTGACAACAGCATTGTCTGTTTAATGTTTTTTGTTTTTTGTTTTGTCGAACCTTACCATAATTCTGATCTTTGACAATTTCTTATTAAATCCGATGTTTCTTGTCGTTGTTTCCTCTGGCTTGGGAGCATCACTTCATTGTCATTACTCTGGGCTCGATACACACATTTTGAATGATAATATATGAAAATGAATACTAGCAGACTGTTACATTACCTTACTTTTCAGTTTGTTTCAGTGTTTGGCAATATATTGATATATAGCATAAACATTCTTGATTATATCATTGTGGGGGAAATATGATTACGACAAAAAGTTAAACAAATGTAAAACATCTAGCATACTTTTTATATTGTTTTTCTTACAAATTCTTAAATTTCTCTCTGTTCTCTGTCCTAGAGATTACTGTTCATTACTACATTTTAATTCTTACTTGTAAGACCTTGTAAGGCTTTTCTACCTCCTGAAATCCTAATTACTATAATTTTAAAATAGTGTACTTTGACTTGTATTGTGACTGTGATCTGCTCACTCACAAAAATAATTGTATTTTTTCTACTCATATTCTTTTTTGATATTCCTTTCATTCCTTCCCTCTATTATCACAGCCTTCATGAAATGTCCTTTCTAATGTTGTCCTCACATAATGTCAGTGCCAGTACCAGACCTGGTGGAATGTTTATGGAGAACTGTAGTTTCTTTTGGCAAATATATTTGAAGTATATTGCCCACTTCTAAGAAAACATCAAACACTTATTTAAAAATTATAATGCATCTCTACTGCCATTATCACTGCTACTGTACTTCCCTTAACAGTTTAGCCTCACAGATTAGTAAAACCTTCAGGACGTCATTTCTGAATACGGTGCAGTCCTACATATGCCCTTTCCAACTAAAAAAGGAAATGCAACAATTGTGGCATGTGATATTCTGGCTCACAACAGCATTTTAATGAACAGAAGAAAATCACCCATTGAACTTTAAGTGATACTTCACACCTCTTTGGACTACTGAAAAAAGATTAATTTAATTTTTAAAACTCTTTTCTTCTGCAAAGGATGTGCCACCTTGTCCAAGACTATATATTTAAGAATAATTTCAACCTTTTCCCAGGCTTTAAACAGTACACCCCTAGGAGCCTGGATCAGCATCAATCAGTTCATGATGACAAAATGCTGAACTGCTTAACAAAAAGAGTCTATGAACTGAACTTCACTGCTCTAGATTTGTACTGTATCTTCTGCTTACTGTGCGTTTCTAATGCATTTCTCAAGCTTTGTCAGGGCTTCCTTTGTTATCTAATGATTTATCTCTCTATTGCGTGTCTGTACGTTTTTTCAAAAGGTGCATTTTATTTGCAAAAGCAATCATGGCAACAATGCATATAAACCTCGACACTCTTGTGAGAAGTTCAGTTCTGGGCTGAATGCAAGATTACTGGGTCCTTGGTTGCTTTCAGATTCCTATTTATTCCTAGTTAACTCCAACTGCTGCTCGGGATGCAGGATGTTGTGGTGACCATCCCAGTACCATGCTCCATGCCAGAGAAACCCACCCTGGGATACCACCACAGATTTAAATGACAATATGAAATGGGCAATTACAGTAGTTAAACCATCAAAGGCTGCTTTTTTTATCACCTTGGTGGGGATTTATGGTGCGAACGCGGATGAGAACAAATGAGCAGACATTAGCAGGATGTGTTGTGCATGCTAATGACGAGCCAGCTCTTAGCTGGCCTTAAGGCCATTCCCAGGTCAGAGTAGCTTAAATATAAACTCCTGAGCAGGGAGTCCCTGGAGTTTACACCAGCATGTTGGGCAGGGTCAGCCAAAAAAGATAGGGATACCTGCAGCCTCTATGCCAACCTAAGATAATACAGAGTAAGAAATCTCCAAAGACAATTTCATGACATGCTTCAGTTTAAGGGTTGGTCTGTTGCCTGATGATCACAGGGAACAGTATGATGTAGATAATACCAGTTAAATCAAGGTAATTTTTTTGAAAAATATAATGCCAGTGGTTAACGTTAACTTTACGATTTTGTGTTTGTTTTTCTTTTAAAAAGTGGTAGAGGGCTTGCTGCAGAAAGGACTTGGAATGGTTTTCCTTCTCTGCTTTCTTTCTGAACTCACGGGGCTGACAGCTTGTGGGTCAGATCATTCTGTCTCGACATGCCAAATCTGACATCAATGTTATGACTTGCAGGGGTTGGGCATTTGATTCCATTGGAAGGCGCCTTCTTTCTTGTGCTGGAAAATAGCATGTAGTGGTATGTTTGGTTTGATCTACCCAGGACTTACAATATACTGTAGACCAGACAAAATGGGCTGGGATTTATGAATGATATAGAATCACTGGGTGCATCTGCATAATACAAAGCAAACTGGGTCAACTGTCAAAAGGTGATTAAGCCTGTCTGTTCAAGCTGTGTTTTTTGTACCAGTCAGTCACAGGAATAGATGCACTGCAGTAAAGCTTCTAAAAAAAAAAGATACCACATTTGGTTGCTAATACTTAACAGAAGATGACTCCCAAAATTAAGTTACATAAAATATTAACATAATAGCAGGGAAGACAGCACAAACCACAGCTGGCACATAGTCTGCATGTAATAAAACCTCTAAACTGGCATTAAATGAATTCAGTCCACGACTGAGCCGTAAAAGAGAATATAAAGCATGTAAAAAAAGTCTGAATTGTTCCACTTTTATTTAGAAATGAATTAAAAAAAATAACTTCAAGGAAATTATAAAGACGTTTTTGAAGACAAAAAGAAAGGTTCAAAACAAAAATGGTAAGGTAGCAAATGTATTCCTTAAGCTCCAAAATACTTTTTTTTTATTTCTGACATAAGTTTTTATTTCAGTGTTAAATGGTGTGATTATGTACGTCACTGAATTTCCACCATTAGCTCATTACGTCACCAGTTCATCAGGCTGTGTGAAGTTTCACAGTGTCTTTTTGGACACAAAAGCATTATGTAATCCCCCAATAAAACCAAACCCATTGCAACACTGGCCCAGTTAAGAGGTTGAACCTGCCAATAGCTACATCAGGAGAGCAGGCTTTTCAAGTCTCAAACGCATGAACAAGGTGATGTGCGTAACTTAAAGCTGAACGTACAGCTCATTCCTTTCTATCAGAAAGGTCTGTCATTTACTGTTGGGTTTAAACTGGGTCATCACATATGGTCAGATTAACACATAAAATGTACTGTTGCGAAGTTAATGAGAAAGCTGATATCCTGGGATTGCCTGTGGTTCTGTCTTTTGAATCATACTTCCTGGAGCAGGAGAAAGATCCAGTGATAAAAATGATGAGCTACTGGGGAAGGCTGAGACAAATCAAAATCGGATCAAAAATAGACATTCCAGTGCTACAATAATCCAAATCCATTGAGAAAGGAATGGTTAACTGAACACAAACTGTTTTCTGCTTGCCATCTCAATCTGCAGAATTCAGGCCAGTTCAATATTTTTTTATTCTATCTGAAGATTGCAATTCACTAACAAAAACATAAGGGTCTGAATGCCTTTAAGCAAATATACTGTACCTGTAACATAAAGCAACTTAAAGCAAAATAACTTTCCCCTTTGAAGTACCATTAAAGAAGGCATCTACTCAGTAGAATGCTTGCCAGAGAAGGATTTACAAATTACTAACTACAGAGTTGTAAATAAAGGTTTTCTGGAGTTAAATTATTTCTAATAAAAAATATTTTGCACTGTGCAATGCTATCACGATTACTGTATAAGGTACTTAGATTAAAAAAACATGCAATGTTAGTCTTTCTCTTATTTTAAGTTTTATGTACATATTCCTATGTCATCAGGGTTGTGAATAAATTTGAATTGTACTATATTTGTATGCATTAAATGTAAGGTATGACAAGGTACATTTCAGTCTCTGGGTTTGTAGTGTTTGCAGTCATTCCTTGTTTTAGCATCAATAGACCTGAATTCTACAAGAAAATGATAGCAAACACTGAATCTATTTTTTCCCCGTTGCTTATTTGGTTACTTTTCATTCAATTTGTACTGTATTCAGACTCCTTGTCTTTATAAACTGTAACCCAAAGGGTCTTGTTTGTATATTTTATTATACAGTTTCAACACATTAGTACTGAATTCTGAAAGAGCTGTGGAGGCAATGTGTTAATCATTCTAAGAGCTAATTTCCTTTTGGTTATTAAGCACTTCACCACACATTGTGTGCATTAAACATGTTGCAGGAAGTACAACTGTAAGCATGTAAATGGGGATTACATCATGTCGTTTAATTTTTTACCTTTTCGTAATGACTTACACTGGCATTTAATTCAAAGTAGTTGAAAATAGTGAAAGTCCAAACCTCTGTTAAAGGGTGGGCTGTCTCAGACCCCTTTTCTCAAGCCTATTCATTAATGATTTCCAGTTTGGTTTTAAAAGGGAGCTCCTTTTATGTGGTTGAGATAAAGTCGTTTTCAGCTTGCACTTGGCAATGGTGCTGCTGGGACCAGCAGACCATTACTAGAAAATAAACCTAATTATTTTCTGTGGTAGCCTGGTTCAATTACCCTTTTCCAACATGAGCTTCTAACCCCCTCCTCAGTACACAAAACATGTCAAACCTATAGTCCTCATCCAAAAAGTGAGATCACAGAAGGAAATTGACGCACAAAACAACCAAAAAAAGTTTTCAAAACTGTTTTAGCTATTAAGGCAGTATGATTCTATAAAAGCTCTGTCATGTGATAGGCAATCACACATGCATAGGCATGCTGGTTTAGTCTGTTTCATTTTCAAATAAAAGCAACTGATGTCTTTAGGAAGCAAAAATACAAGGATTTTTTTGGATGGGAGTCACTTTAATCTTTTATTTATTCCTTAAAGGAGAAATGCATTATACAACTGTTCAAACTCTGCATTTTTTACGATAAAGCGGCTCAGAAAGCAATTTCAGTAGCATTAAGTCTATGTATGACCCAACAAAAACAAGGTGTATAATGTATATTTGTTATTTTTAAACAAATCATCTCCTCATACTAACATATAATATATTAATCATTCATTTCTGCCACATAATCTGAGCTGAATTCTGCTCCAGGAAGATGGGCGCATGCTCAGTCGATTCATTTAATTGAAGGACTGTTCACTTGAAACTAAAAGTAAAAAAAAAAATTGAAGTGAAAAAAAAAGAAAAATGCTGGCATAAACTCTGACATGGTATAAACGTATAACATATGTTTTTATAAATGCAGTCAGATGGCTTTATTTTTTGAATCCCCCAAGGAGACAACCGCTTAACCTAAAACTATACGGCTTATAAACTCATCTTTTCTCCAGTATCCCTGCCATGCTTTGAGCTGGCACACTGTGATATAGGGCTTCCATTACATAGGTCTGGGACACTATCGTACACTAAGTTCCCATTCTATGCATATATATTTTTGTTATACCTTTATCTTGTTTTTATACTGACATGCTTTTCCTTAACCACGGGAGTGGGACCTTAGGCAGGGTTATGAACAGCACATTTTTGGAAATGCTTCATCTTGCTAAGTTAAACTTGCACACTTTATTAACCCCATGTAAGGAACTACAATAGGACCAGGACCTTGATAAACCAGCAACTATTTAACACCTTAGCCCCATGCTAATGAAAAACAATTTGCTCGATTATGTTTCTTTTCCAAAGTTGCATCCTCAACAATTTCTGTTAGATCCCTTGCTTCTCGTTGTTTTTAACCCATGGGCTGCTCTCAGTACAACACATGCGTCTGCAGGCGTTAAGTATTAATTGGAACTGTGTTTCCAATGTTAAAATCAATAGACATGGGCAGTGGTGTGCACTTGTCACAATTTTATTATCTCAAGCAAAATGATGATACAAATTGTCACCTCTCTAAACACTGGAGAACCACGACAGCCAAAACCAATAATAATTGAATACTACCATGTATAACTCTGTCTAGACTGGGAACGGTTAAAAATTGTACCCTCTCGATTTTGTTTGAGACATTGGGGCGGGTGTGGGTTGGCGGAACAGGCAAGTAAAGTGAGCATTCTATTGAGGTCTTAGTTTGGCTAATCTCCCCCATGTGACAACCCAGTGAGCTTTGCTGTAATGGAATGCCACAGACTGTTGTATAGGGGACAAAAAGAGACAGAGGCTTAATCTGCAGGGGGCAACGCTCTGTGTTCCAAAGCACCACAAACTCTACAGGGGAAAAAAATATTTCTCAGGGTCCTCCCTGCCTTCCACAACAGCATCCCTCCTGGTACCCCATCTCATCATCGAGGAGGAATAACCCTGAAAATCTCCACCCTTAAAAAAGAAAAACCTTTAACAAACACTCACGGAACTACTCTATTGTAACACTCTTGCTTGAAGATACCACATCTGCTCTACAGTCAATGCACACACGTTCCAATGAATTCCAGAACTTAGAAATAATGTAATAATGAATGCCTGGAAGGCAAATGCTCATCTGGGAAGTATTGATTCCTTGGTTTCTATAATTCTCAGTCAGAAGTACAAAACGATTTTTTTCTGTCTGCAATCTCATATAAGTATCACACATGCATATGCAGTATATGTGCTTCCAACTCACTTACTAAACTTCTATCTGAAGTGTTTAAGATGAAATTGCTGTCATTTGTACAACTATTATATTGTCTTCCATAAGCATATTAATGTCTACAGTATGCTTGTGTTATTTTTTTTTCTTAAATCTTAGGTGCTTCTATTTAAAACAATAGAAAATACTTTAGACAGCCCAAAAACACACATGTGCTACATGTAAATATACATACAGTACTTTTCCTAATCTGAATAATAGCCTGCTTTTGAAACCTGAATTTCCGGGAACAATGCATCCAGTAAACAAAACAAATTTAAGAATATTTTTACAGCAAAAGTTAACGGACTCCAAAAGTGATAAAACAATTTGCTTTTATTTTATTGGCAGATCTTTACATTCATTTCTGTTTTCATGAGAACTTTACTTCACAACAATCCTGATCTATACTGAGGTATAGAAACAAAGCATGTACCATCACACTTATACATTCGTGTGTGATCATTCTATTTTGTATGTGGTAAGTTGTTACTTTGATGTCTGTTAAATTCACTTACTTAATATTCATCGGCAAAAAATGTTGTATTTTATATAATTTTTTATTTACATTTACTTTAGATAAACTGCAGACCACCTCTAGGTGAAACAAAAGGTATTAATTCAGAGATCTGTACCCCATTCATCTCTCCAGATCCTGGATCATGATCAAAACCTATAATGCTTCAGTGATATTAATTCATAGATTTCAATTTAGACAAAGCAGCATACTCTACAAAACCATTGCCCTCTGTAGTAGAACTCTCAGATTAAGATGTTTTGAAGTAATAGGCATGTCCTTTGAAGTGCCCCCTCCTGTGCATACAGTACATCAAACATAGGAATTGATATTCAATCCAAAATATTACATTGATGTTGTTGTCAACTGCAGAGGTTACATTTTTGTGTAATTAATAAAAATAAAAGAAGGATGTAAATACTTTTTGCATGTCAGAATTAAAGCAAGCCCAGAGCAGAATTTAACAAGAGCACAAGGGTAAACAGTAAGTGCCTACATGCACAGTACTATGGGTTTTACAGTTGGTATACCATTATAATATAAATAATACATAATTTATTGCATTAATGATAACTACTATTAGACGTTACAATAATAATACTAAGTAGTATAATAATACTCTCAACATACAGTACAATGTCATACCAGTGTATGCAATCACAAGGCAGAGACGTTTTCAACAGCTGGAGAAAATAATGTATAAATATTAGTGTTATATGTAATACAAGAAACTCTTGCATGGGACATTGCATCCAAAATATTCCTGATCAATTCAATGCAAAATCTTGCTTCCTATTATAGAAAAAATAATCTCCTTGCTCACATACTTCCTAGGATCCCACCCAGTTATTAAGATTACAAGGTAATCTTGTAGTTTATCTTTATTATACTGTACAGAGGCTGGGATATTCTGCAGCACTCAATAAGCATAAACATTGTTTGAAGCAGTCTATGTAGTTTTCTTCATTTTCTTGAAAGTTGCTTTCAGAATGCACAACGATTAGCTGGATCATTTAAAGTAAGAAACGTTTTGTTTTTCATGGCTTTCAAATTACCAAATAAAGTTCTAGCGTAATCTGTTAAGGATTATGCCGTGAAGCCCTAGGATATTTCCCATTGTGCAAAAAAAAACTTGTGTGAAACTTCAAACCACCCACCCCACCCACCAAAAAAAAAAAAGAATAAAAATCCAAACCCAAAAGTGTCTGTCTGACACTGTGTGACTTCCCAGTGCTGTTCTGGAATTCAAATTGAGACAGTATAATGAATAAAAGTCTTGGGGGGAATAAGGACACACTACAGTCTCTAAGTAGCCCCCTGCCCCTTCTTCAGTGAATCCCCACCCTCAATCCCCCTGTTTCATAAAAAACATTTGCATCACAATAGCGGCCTCAGCTCCTGCTATTAGAAGCACATTTGCCATCGGAGGTCTAATGAAAATGTAACATTATTTAAGCCCTCCTTCACAGAATTCTCAGATTAGCAGCGGGTGAGCAGGGAGAAAGCCGGTGTCTCAAACTGGGTTTAATTCCATTGTATGATAAGCATCGACCCCCTAATTCAAGCCGTACAATCCCCCCGAGACGGGATTGAGGGAGCAGTGAGTGTGGAGGGAGTGAGAAAGGCTGGGGCACGACTAGCTAGAACTACCCACAACACCCCAGACTGCACGCCCCCCCCCCCACACACACACACACAACCCGCACCAGCTCCCTCAAATCCCCCTTCCACCCCCTCTATCGTCACCCCTCCTCAGCTGTCCGGGCCCACAATAGGCTGAGCATCTTTTGTGGCATTAACGGCTTGTAGGAGAAGAAGAACAATGCATGAGAAGTGAGGAGTGCAGGGTTCCCACACAGCCCAATGTGTCCTCACACACCCCCCTCTGAGAGAGGCAACCTGCGCACAGCTGACCCCCCACCCCCCCGCCAAAAAGAAACCCTCCCCTCCATTACACACTCGCTCACTGTCTTTCCTTTTTTAATTGCACTCAAAAAGAGATAGAGACGGAAGGGAGAGGGAAAATCCCTTTGTGTGGAGTGAAGGGTGAGGGGGTTTGCCCCGAGTCCTGATTAATTTGTAGTGTCACACACTGTTGAGTTCCTCCGAGAGACGTTTCAGGTGGAGTGTTCAGCACTCTGGAGGACGAGGGGAGGGCAGGGGAGGGGGAGGGTTCTGAGTGTCATAGTGAAAGGGTGCCGTCAGTGTGACACTGTCCTCGTATTCAAACGTGACTTTAGTAACCAGAAAATAATGCTCAAGATTGTTTCAAGAATCCCATTAAGAAACATTTCATCTTCTGGTGGTCTTCAAATTTGTTGGGATACTCACCTGAAACTGAGTGACGCCTTGGTGTATCTCAAAGATGATGTACGTAAATACAATTTATTTAAAAAGTATAAAACACTTTAGAAAGGATATCTTGGGGCCTGAGGCCAGCTGTTGAGCATGACTGAGCTTTTGGTTATTCTTGTTTTCTGTACACCTGCACATTCCCTTCTCATATACCACATTAAAAGGACAGAAATTACCTTCCTAAAGAAAACCTATGCGCATTCAGTTCTGATTATGTAACCTAATGTTCTGTGTGTTCTCTCTCCCTTTTGGTAATCGGCCCTCGCATTTCTCACATAAAGCAGCATCAAGAAACTTGTCGCATGGGGTGTTTTTTTTACTCTCTTTCTCCCTAAAGGTTTAATGTAACATCATGCAAGCAATTATATGATGCAGTCTAATCACCTGCTCTCTGGAGAAAACTGGGAGCTCATTATTATGGAAGTTGGATCTTCCAGAGGAGTACTGTGAAGGAGACACAGAGGCGTGCCGTGTGAATTCGCTCCATGTTCATTGTTCTGCATTCGGCTGCGTCCCTAATGGAATCGAATTAGAGCTCCTAATCAGGGGGAAGAAGGGATTGGGTGAGGGTCAGTCGCTGCTCTGGCTTCAGGCTGAAGCATGGCTGTGTGTATGTGTGTGTGTTTTTATGTGTGTGTCAGGCTAGATTCTCTCCATTGTTCATTACAACAGCTGATTGCAGCCCATGCGTTTCAGCACACAGCTTCACAGGCATTTGCTGGGCAGCTGCATTCTTATCCCCTTCCTTGCAGATAAAGCAGTTTGCCACCATGAAGATGAACAAATCTTGCCAGTAAGTCGCAATACAGAGGGTCAATTCGGCTAGCAAAAAAAAATGTTTTTAAACTGCACTTTTCACTAAAGAATGTAAAGTACATCCGTAAGTTGTCTGTATGGGGAATTGTACAATGCACTGAAAATTACATCAATAAATTACAAACCTAATACCAAACAATTTCATTTTGAACTTTTTAAGTGCTTAGTCGATCATATATCTTTTATCAGAACTTAAATATGATATTCTGACTGCAGTATATTTTATTGTACTAAATATATTTTAGACAAACCAGTTAGTTATAGCATCCTAAAGACTCGATTCTAAAACAATGAAATATATACTGTACAGTATTCAACCATTCCTTCAGAGGAATAGAACAGTGGGAGATAATATTAGCTACAGTAGTTCTGCTCTTGGCAAGCAGGATGGGGTTTCATGAAATTACCCATGTAAAAACATGGGTGTTAATGTCTTTCACATTCGTCACCATCAAACCACTCATAGTTATATTGTAGGGAACCTAATATCAGTTATGGGGAACCTATTATTTCTGCATACTTGTAAACATGCAGAAAAATATATGCAGCATAAATGACTCCTCCCTAAAAAAATTTAAAATATTTTTCACAGATAGTTCTTAACATTTCATTTTCAAAATTATTCAATAGAAAAATGCATAATGGCTGAAGTTTCTGATTTAAAAAAAAACAGAATTCTGTAAACCTGGCTTTTTTGAAGCACTATACAGTATGTGTGTGCCTGCACGTCAGAGGCCTTTCCCTCCTTCTGGATGCCATGGTTCTGTCCTACAATCCTTCAATTTGGTTTTGTGTCCCTCTGTAAATTCCCACACTTCACAGCTTCTGCACTGTCAGGTCTAATCAGCAGTGGGATTTGTATTGATTTTCAGCCACCTGTGCCAGGCGCCTAGCTGCTTTGTGGACATTTCCCCGATTTCCTCGGCTTCGGCCTGCCACCGTCTCCCAGGGCAACAGTGACACAGGGTGCCGTGCAGTCCATTTGTCACCAATTGTCACCGTTTTGTTGTGCCTTGTCTGTGCAGTGGGTTGTGTCATGGTGATACGCAAGGGGCTGAGCGGGAGATCTCTCTCTAATAGGATGAGAGACCCCCTGCAGCGAGGAAACCAGGAACTAAACTGAAATCTGTAACTGTGTCTCAATCTGCTAGGCCAGAGGGTTCAAAGAGGAGCAGCCCGCCAATTAGGGACAAAAGTAATCACAGTAGCACATGTCTAGGGGACAGAAAAATAAAAGTGCCTGCATTTACTGTAACTAGCAACTAGTCGGTCCTGAGAAAGTATTGTTGCCCAGGCCCCCACCTCCTTATCTGAGTATTGGATCTTTTCATGTGAACAGGTGGTTCATCACAAATTGAGCCTGGGGTATTTTAGAAAGTGTAAGAGGCTCACTTTCAGTGGAACCCATGCACTTGGTTTTATTTCAGACACCAATCAACATCAACAGATCGCTGTTCCCTTTATCAGTGAAATACTAAACCAGACACTGGCACAGTTGTTTAGTGCAGCTTAGAAGTTATTTAACCCTTTTACACTACCTCTGCATTTGCTGGTCTTGTCATTAATTTGCACTTTGCTTCATCGGTGCTGTCTTCTTGTCAGGGTGATCTGTATGTAATGTACAGTACACCAGTGTGTTTAAGATAAAGAAGAACAGCTTTTACCTAACTGAAATCAGAACTCCACATGAGGTACACAGTGGATTGTTTATTCTATATAAATATTTCTTTTCGTTTCATAAGACCAGATTGTGATCGATTGATGAGTTTACCAATCCTGGTAAATGAAAATGTAGAAAAATGAGCCATCGATACTGTCTGTTGTTACTGTCTTTGTGACAAAGTCTTTACAGAAGGATGCTCGCTGCATATAGGAGGTGTTTGACGCGAGAGGGTTAAGTTTTTTCAGGTATGAGTACATGAGTCCTCGATTAGAAGGAGTTTTTCATGAAAGGTGAATTCAAGGCATGTTTCCTCTAGGACACTGTGATAAGATCTTGGCTTTCAAGGTCCTATTATTCTGCTTTTTATTTTGGAACTATGAATCTTGGGACACATCCTGTGAAGTCGGAATTAAAATAACATTTAAAATAATGTTTCAATAATGTTTAAAGTAGGGTAGGCAGAGTTTAACACATACCCTTGAAATGATAGGCGGATTCAGTTTTTTATATTTTAGTATGCCTGCTTACTCTTGCTTGTTCTGCATTCCTGTTAGTTATTATTCCAGTAAAACCAGGTGATTTAGCAATAATTATTTTAAATTCATGTATCCTTACTGTATTGGCAGAGGTGCTGAATGGCATGGTAATAAGACCTGTAAGAAAATAAATATCAAACAACCCTGAATCATCCAATTGTAAGTTTCACTTTGATAAATTACTCGTGGAGACTTTTATTTTTCAGCAAATGCATCACTGTGAAAAAAAAAACTGTGCAATAACTTCATTCTGGACATCCTTATGGTACAGTGTTTAATGCCAAATAAACAGAAGACATTCAATATATTTTCCATTCCTTTTATAAATGATGTAAAATGAATTTGAAAACAAAGACCAGTTATTGCAGATACATTGTATACAAGGAAATGTTTAAAATGTGATGTTGGCTGTACATTAGATGTAAACATGTTGATATAAACATAATAGTTGAATTAACAATTAAGATATTTACAACTTTAGGGCAAATGTATGCACTGATAAAGTCTGAGAACTTAAATGTTGTTATTTTGAGATTTGATGACCACCCTACATAGCAGATTGCTAAACTGTCAATTTAATAAGATCTGTGTCAATACGAATATATACAAAAAAAAGTACAAAAGTGCTAAAGTGATTTCATTTATCAACTGGGCTAGGAATGGTTTACTAAGACTGGCAGAGCCTTAGTTTATATAAGTCCATCTAAAAGGAATTCTGTTAATCAGCTCTGCGTATCACAGACCGTGACATGAGATGGTCTCTCTGCAGGAGAGACACCAGCTTTCTCAAATTTATATGTTTTCATTCCGGAAAGTGATTATTTTACTGAGCTGCAGGAGAAATTCAGACAACGTGGAAGAGTTTGTTTTCTCAGGGAAAATTGATGCTTTTAATAGAGAAGAACTTTGTCAGCCTATAAAGCTATCCTAAGGAAGGAGATATGGAGATAGTGTTTCTTCTCAATATTGTCTACTGTCTATACCATGGTGCTCTGTAATTAAAAGTAAACACCCAAATGGAGAGGTACTGCCTAAGGGAAACATTCTCCATCAACAATACAGACAGTTCAGCTATTTGGTTTTACCAAATAAGAAAAGCTGTGAAATTGATCTACTGTAAGTCAGCTCCCTCTGAGTTCAGAGGATACCTGTCAATGAAGTAACCCAACCAGCAGAGGGAGACAGTTATATTATTAGCAACCACCCCCCTCGCCCCCTCACGTATTCATTACTTAATAATTACTGATAATAATGAATATACTAATATTATACAGTATACTGTACTGAGTAATGAAAATGTAGCTTTTCCGCCAGATCTTCCCGAGGACACCTAAACAGATAGGTTGGTTTAATTTTTAAATTTAAATTTTATTGTTTCTAATTGACTGGAAGATTTTTTTTTTAAAAAAGGACTTTCAGTTTCAGTTTAGAGACTATTTCTAAAAATAAGCGCATACCAGGAAAGAGAGAACTGGAAGGCATAATTAAATTGTAACCGTGATTATAACGTGCTAGGGTTGTTTGCAGCTTAGATGTTACATGACAAAATAATCATTTCAAATAAAGGAAGACAGGCTAGGCCTCTTTTCTCACATCGCAACTCGGCATTACTTCTGGGAGGGTGGGGCGGCCGGAGAGAGGGCCTGTGCAGTCCAGACACAGCGTGAGTTGTGTTGCAGGGAGACGAAGAATGATGCGCCCTGACTGAACAATTAACTTGTCGTCAGTCGCCCGCTGTCCACCCCGATGAGGGCTACACCGTGGGTCCGACCTGGCAGCCTCCAAACCCCACACGGCCTGCCATCCTCACTCCATCTTCACGGCAGGAGTGCAGCGCGGCATGCAAGCCATTACCCAGGACCTGAAATTACTCCCATACTTCATTCTCCGCAGACAGAAGCGCAAGTGACACATTTGGCTCCTGAGCACTGGTTGTGGATAGGAGAGGCAGAGCAAACCTTTCTGCTATTCCATGGAATAAGACAAGGGAGTCACGGTTCAAATGACAGCCTGACTGCCTTTTCTCAATAACTTTAATAACTATTGAAATATTTTTTTTTGGAACAAAGAACACCACTCAGTACTTCTTTTCATTAGCAGTTTCTCTGAGCATGAACGTTACTGTCTCTCTGTGATTTTGACAAAAGGGCTTCTCTCTATTATAAAACTGTGAAATGGTTTCATTTTGTCAAACGATAGTCTGATTTCACTTTAATACATCTTATTATTACTTTAACCTTGTGGTTCCACGTCCAGAAAAGCAGATGAACAGATGAATAACAAGAGCTGATTTCATGGGCCTTGAAAATGAAAGCTAGCTAGGCATGGTGAGTGTGATCAGCCTTTCCATAACTATCATTTTGTAAAAATCACCGATAAAGTAGACTGAAATCTTTGACTGAATATGTAAAATTGTGAAATTAAAATGTATTCTAAACTTTTTTTAAGATAGTTATACAATAATTCAAGGTACTAATAGATGATTAGTAAAAAATAAAAGCCTTTAAAAAGTATTTTAATGGGGTGCACTGTTAACCCTTTTGCTGTGTCTTGGAAGCCTCATACTGTATTTTCACAAAGTGACAATCAAAACAATATTCCAGCAATATTACCTCTCATAAAATCAATTGGTGCCAATTGTCAGAATAAATTAGTGCCTTGAATCCTTATAATTTTATCTCCACTTTATAAAGAAAATATTTGTACCTTTTCCTCTTCAAAAAGTTACCTTTTGTATTCTGTTTCTTAAGGAGGGAGGAAACTTAAAACAACTTTAAAGGGATTTTTTCCCAGTGGCTGTCAATGGAACTCAGTGTCCTAGAGGTGACATTTTCAAGTGATTCCACCACGTTTCTCAAATCAAGCTAGTAATTTAAAATTTTGCAAACGTACAAAAATGCTTTGAAAATTGCCTCATACAAACAAGTTTCTTCATCGGTTGCCAGAAAATTATGTTGCTTGGAAGTGTTTCTAGGTCCGACGAGATTATAAAAATATGAAGTTGAAATCTATATAGGCATCTGTTTGGGTCTAGGCTGTTACTTTAAGTTCACCAATCAGTGCCCGTTTGCAAACTGGGTAGGTTGTCTATCCTCTTCACTGTCTGTCATTTTTCTTGTACTCTTATTTCCAGAAAACTATGTTATGAGGGAAAAATCTGCCCAAAGACACGTTTTGGAATAACCTCATGTAAACACAACTCTGCGGAGTTCTAGGCCATATGGAAGTGATCATCATGCAGCAAGCTGGCATAATGTCCTCAATACCAAGTCCTAGAGATCACATATCTCCTGAAATACCACATCTAGGACTGTCAGCAAAGCCTAAAAGCCAATGAGTATCATTGTTAAACTTTATTAAATTAGAAAAGTTAAGGGGAGCATATTATTTAGTACATTATGTCAATGGATATGATTATAATCAAACAGCTTACCTGCACAGAAGAAGAAAATGGAATCTATGCCAAAGTGATCAAATAGGAGTGAGGATTTTAGGAAATGTTCCGGCTGTTAGCTCACTGTTTGGCTTTTTAATTCATTTGTCATTAATGTCAATTAATGTATATTAATGTCAGGTAAATGTATACTTTAAGAATCCACTCCACAGGTGGGATTAAGGTTAATACCGCTGCCTCACAGCTCTAGGTCCCTAGATTTAATTCTAACTTGGAGAGCTTATCTGTGTGGAGTTTGCATGTTCTTCCTTTGTGGAGATTGCTTTTTGGCAGGTGCATCACTTCCCTTCCACCTCCCAAAGACATTCAGGCTAGGTTTAATTCAAAAAGAGATTTCATAGCTGGAGTGGGGGTTTCTTCCTAGCTGCACAAGCAGTACTAGCAACAAAACTACAGAGAGCCGAAGGGGTTTCATCGGCTAAATGGCCTTTGGTCTGTAGTGGCCTTTCTGATGCAACTTTAAAGGTGTTTTTTTTCTTTTTTACTCTTTTTTGTTTTTTTCAGGCAGTGCATTTTTAATTATGATTATACAGTTGGACAGTAATTTTACCGTCTCTGCATTTATCCTTCTATTTTATGTTGCTCTGAGTATCTATGTTGGAGCTTCCAGCTCTCAAAGTAGCCACTGTCTATGTGTAGTCCTGAAATCTGAAAACAGGACTATTGAGAGGGCAGCTGTAAAAATTCGATTCCAACTGTTCTGATGCACTTTATTAAGGAGACCTTCCTTTAGCTTCTTTGCTTGATTGCCATAAAGCTTTTTTATCTTCATAAAAGTTTTGCTTTATAAAAGTGGTAAGCACAGCGCCCCTTTAGTTTGTTTCTGTTTTCATCCTGTGCTCTGTTGAGATTGACATGTTGGAATATCAAGAAAACCAGGAGCACAAAACATTGATACCCCAAAGCCAAAATAAGTTGAATAAACAAAACCAGTCCCTAGTTCTTAAACAGTCTCTAAGTGATTGATGTTATTTATTCAACATTTTTTAAAGTTGAGCATTATTTTAGAGAAGCCTTTGAAAAGACTGACATATTAGACTAAAAGAAAAGTTGGTCACGCCTATATTAGTGTGACTAGTTAAGAGGGATTCTTACAACACTTTTCTCATTATTTCCTCCAGTGTCTTACTGGAGGAAACTTACTCCAGTGTTTATAGTGTTTGGCCCTTGCTGCAGGACTTCATTCTTTTCTGGATTTGAAAAGCAGCTCATTATGTTTAGCCACACTGCTGTTTAGGTACAGAGTAATCCATTACAAAGCTTTGTTCTAGATGAGGACAAATCAGGATTTCTGTTCTCCCTTGTCAATTTGAACTGTTACACAATATTAGTTCAAAGCATGAAGACTGGAGACTAGCAGGAATGGAGTGTGGTGGGAGCCCAGCTGGACCCTGAGGCCTGCACTTTGGTAGCAGGGAGGGTGGATACAGCTCTGCTGACAAACTTTGATGAATGAAGTCACAGTCAGCCATTTCATGGGATTTCACTGCGGCAGTATAACAGTGCAAAGTCTGCAGCTCCTTAAGATTCAAAAGGGGTCATTGCATGGCAAGGCCTAAGGTTTTGCTTTTTCGTGGCCTCGACCTAACGTTCTCAGATGTATGGGAATCCCTCGATTTTAATGAGCTCCAGTCACCAATGAAACGTTTCATTAAAACTGCTCACCCAGAAACAAGGATAAAGAAATACTGCAACGTTCCAAACTCTTCAGATAGGGGACAGATTAATTTCCAATGTACTGGATGTTTTATTAAGATCCCTGTATAGGTGTGAAAGGGAGTCTGAGCTGCCATGTTTATGCATATGAATTTGCAATGTCTTAGTATTATGTGTTATGTTGTTCTGGCACATTTGATTTTCATTTTTGGCACATTGTTCTGAACTAAATTAAATCTGGTTTACACTCAATAAGGTGGCACATAGAATATTTGTTTTTAGTGGTAGATTAAAGAAACACTTTTTCTGTTGGTTTCTATATAACCTTCTAGAATGTTAGAAATATAAAGTCTAGTATAAAGTCAGGCTTTATGCACGTTTACTCAGTTGCACAGAGTGTTACAGAAAAGGCCACCTTTATCTTAGTGAAGGTGGTGAGGGTATAAAGCTGACACTGTCTCTACCTTGGTTATCTTAAATATAGCAAGTGGGAGGGAGGGAAAGACACTTAAAATGCATAAACTGTCTCAAAAAAGTCATGCAAATGAAACTGTGGCTTTGAGCAACATCTAGTATCCTGGCAAACACCCCTTGAAAACTCAAATTGCCGCAGTTGCTTTCAGAACCCACACTGCTAGCCCAGAGAAACTGCCTGTTAAATTGAGAAGAAATCTGTTTTCATCAAGGACAATATGCTCTATTTCACAAAGGTGTATGTCTGGTGTGGTGGGGCAGTAGGAAAAGGGCAAGATGACTCACATCAACTTGTAGATATCAAAGCCTGCAATAACACTATATTTTTTAACAATATCATGACTGTTTGAATAACCTTTTATGTACCGTTCAAAGATTTTTCTTCTTTGTTTCAGGAAAAGCAAAGTAAATGAAAAACAAAATTCGAGAAGGACAAACTAGCTTCACTTAAATGAAAACCAAAAAAAAAATATCTGTTATTTTTGACAAATTTTTGACAAATGACTTAGCTTTCTAGTTTTTCAAGAAAAAAAGGGAAGTGGCACATGAAGAAACCATCTTGAAAAAACAAAATTGAAGACTTTTCTAAAACTAATCGTGTACCCCCCTCCCCACCCCCAACACACACTCTTTCACACTCACATTAAACCCATAGAGCCTGTCTCAGTGGATTGAGAAATTGCACCTCACTCCATGGCCTCACAGGCGCTGATTGATTTGGGCATCACTCAGTTGTGTGGTGAAGTTTAAATAGTATGAACTGAAATTGGACCACGGAGCACGCAGAGCAAATTGAATCAAGCTGAGTCCCGGATGGAGCCAGAGAGGCCATCCTGTCCATCAGTCAAGTCGAGCAGTGATATGCTCTCTCTGTTTTCCAGACAACCCAGAGTTGTGGCAGCTGTCAGTCACAATGACAAATTAAGGCCTGATGAAACAGAAGGGGGTTACATCATTGCTTTTTAATGCACCCACTGTCTGAAAGATGTGGCTGATGTAGACCGCCAAGTTGAACAGATATCTACAACAGATGAATTATTTGATTTGCTTTTGGAGAACATGTGGGGTTCACTTTTTATGAATCTCCCATCATTTCTAATGAGCAAATCCTGTGTTATAATATATTTCTCTCCCTTCAAGCTAAGGCTGATGCTGCAGAATATTTCAGCCAAATATTTCAAGCAAATTATCTCCCCTCATAGTGAATTCAATCTGCGGAAACTGCATGGACAAGCTCTGCAGAAGATTCAGTAAGAATAGCTTGGAAATTACAACTAGAATATATATAGTTTTAATCAACAGGCTAATAAAGTAAGAGCAAGGCTGGAATGGGCCTCTTGCAACAGAATCATTATTTAATCCATCTATTTCTCAGACAGAAGTTTTTTTTTTTCCTTGGAAGGGGCTAATCCGACTTCTTGAAGTCTACAAAAGGGGAAATGTGTTTGACATAAGCTCAGCACACGCAGTTGGGGAGGCTGAAACAGCAGGATACAATTAATGACTATGGAATAAGATTGTTACAATATGGCTTTCTTCACCCCTCCTCCTGCTCTATAGTGCTGTCATATTTCACTACTGTGGGGGACCAGGGCTTTTATTTTCCTTTTTATTGTTCTCCCTCTGTTAATGTTTTGAAGCCGGTGAATTGTGCTCTTGCATTTCCAGATCTGACCAAGAGATTCAAGTGATTACACCGTGTGAAAACATTGATGAGGTTATTCTGTAGTGGTTCAACAAGAAAAAAAAAAGGTTGCTATCAAACGACATCATCCTTACATGTACCTTAGATAGCCTTAAGGTATCCTTTCATATTTATTTTAAATGAAAAAAATGCGTGAATGATCCTTACTTAGTGTCTTATCTCTAGAATGAAACCAGGTGGTTCAGTAGTTAAGAAAAAAATTATTTTTGCAACAGGTTTCCTAGTTCAAACCCTGTTTGTGCTGCTAACTGACCATGTATATTACCCTTCTCAAGATAACAGATCTCTTAGTGTTCTGATCTTCAGTTTGAGGGTAAAGCGTAAAAGATCCTAATGTAAATCACTGTACAGCAACGTTTGTTTATGCATAATATGGCCAAATAATCTGTGTAAATCTCTTTTTGATAAAAAAAAATCAGACAATAAGTGGTCCAAATAAATCCCAAAAGCATTATTTCAAATGCTGTAAATCAGAATAAGTTCTAGAAATTTAAATTAAGTCTATGAGCAATGCTGCAATCCACTAAAGAAATCATGGAGCAACAAGTATTAAACACAATGCAAAAATCTTTTAATGTTTGCAATAATAATAATAATAATAATAATAATAATAATAATAATAATAATAATAATAATGAAATCTGATGATAATGGAATGTTGCTTGATTTTTTTTAATAACTAAGGCGTATAACCTGTTTGATTGAATGCCTGCATTGCTGGAACCTGAAGATGTTGTATAAAACTGTTTAAATCTCTATTTATATCAATAACACAACTTGGAAGTGCTTTTACACATTACTTTGAAATAAGGCCAGAAAAAGAGAAGACAAAAAATCTGGTGACCAAATGTTGCAGGGCTGCTGTAATCGTTAGGAGGTGAAATTACAAACAATATGCAAACTGCTGAGGTCAGCAGAAGTGGCTGTCAGACAGGAGAAGAAGAAAGCAGAAGGCGGACGAGCTCTTTACAAGGTGTTTAACAGCCTCCCTGAATCTTTGCACATTAGCGTTTGGATAGCCTAACTTGCCCAGTTCTGTTTATTGGCACTCTGCAGATAGATTTTTTACGTTTTTGAGCTGGCCATCAATCACAGCAGAGCTTGGTTTTTCCCAGGCCTAACGTTCCGATTTGTATCTGTCAACCACCAGGCATTTTGCAGAGCTTGAACTGCACCTCATTTGTTTGCGAGCCAGTAGTGTTAATTTTTAACTGTGGTTACCCGCCACTGGGTGGCTTTTACCCAGCTCTTTGTATTTGTCCCAAAGGCTGGTTCAATTGGAAAATTGAAAGAGACTAGCAATGGATTTACCTGGGCCGTGACACATCTCTCTACCACTTCTGCCCGACTACGTTAATGGCAGAAACCACCATAGTGCAGAAATGTGTGTTGCAGTTTATTGAATCATAGTGAAAAGATCTGAGAACAGGAAAGCAAACAGGAGCACCGTGAAATGCAATTAATTTGTATACAGGTATAGTAAAAAGACCAAATAAAAAATCCTCAGAATTGAAGAATGTTATGCTAAGGAATGATACAGTACCTGCCCTTCAACAATAAGGTTGTATACAGGAAAACACTTTTATGTGTGGTGATTTCTCATACCGAAAATGGACAGTGTACCTTTTCTCTTGAACTTTTTTTGGTTGTTGAAGATGTCCCGATCTCCCTTTCTGCTGCTGTAGATGTGAAAAGTATTCCAAATGGCCTGTGAGAGGAATTTGAATGTGTCAGAATACCAGCCAAAATATCCAAAGGAAGTGAAAAATCCTAATAGTACCAGGGTCAATGTTTTGTAAGTATTTCAATGTTTGAAACAGAAGCATTATTCTGAAAAATTAAACAGATTGTGTTTATTATGATTTTGGCGCAGTGTGCATATCTGAAGACTATTGCCAAGGAATGAATGAATGACTTGCACACGGACAAAAGTCGAATGTAGACATCTGAACATCCATCATCCCACTTATCTGTAACCTAAGACTGTGTTCCTGCATATGGACCGACTGGTATTTAATCTGTGTCAATAGTAAAACCTAATAATTGACTTGTGTTAACCCAATGACATACCTGAACAAACCTGATGCCTTTCAATATCTGAGCAGCTACTTGCTTAAAAATATTATCAAAACGTGCCGAAGTGTAACTCTCAGTAGTATTATTTTTTTGTATTGTGGGACATCTGTGATGTCTGTTATTTCCTCTTGAAAGCACACACACACAATGAGAACTGCAAACTCACTGTTTCGGTTAGACAGCTTTGATTCGTTCCCAGCTCCAGTCTGGGCACGGCAAAACTTTCAGCTGCAGTTTCCCTCTCTTTTAGGCTGGAATTTCGCAGCAGGTTATAGAAATTCATCCCTCAATGCAAAAAACAGACTAGTCCAGCAATGTTGTCTGGCAGAGCAATGGACTGTTGTTGGGCATATCAGACTCTCATTTATTGAATTCACATTGTGCAACCTGGAATTACCAGATTCTTTTCATTCAATTCACTTAAAAAAGGCTTCTTTTGATTTTGTCTTCTCCTTAAGTCCCCTTACCTTTCTGTAATAAGAGTATTACATCATTTACTGTGAGTAACAGTTGCACACATGTACAGCAATGTTTAGCTAACAGCTTTAAAAAAAAGCTTTTTTATTGATTAAACATGTGGCAGGCTGCTCACCAAGAGCCTGGGATTTAATGACACCTGTTAGTTTCAGCTGCTCCTGCCATTCCCTTCTGCTTTATTAGATTTAATGTTAATTCCATATTTTTACTATCATCCAAAACCCCAAGCTTTCAGAGCCTTCATGTTTTTTAGGATAACTTTGAAAGAGCAGTGTGGGCTTTTCCTCAATCAATAAAGTCTTCAAACTAAATCTTTAAAGCACATTTTGGTTTATGTTTAAACCGAATATAATGACTGTGTGTTATGAGCTAGACATTCTGTCCAGTTACCTGGCACTGCAGTTAATTGTTGGCATGTTCACTGACACTACAATGGTGAGCAAACTGGTTAAGATCTTGAAAAGGGTGGGACTAGCTATCAAAATGTTTTGTGAGGGCTTTTCTGGTGCGTAGTGATGGAGGAGAAATAGAGGCTCAGTGTGATGTGTTAATAACTCTTAGTAATTCTGTTCCCAAAATTACTTTTAACTGAGCAAGCACCAGGCAATAATGACACTCCTTATGATTCTGCCCATTAATAATGTCTAAGTGTCACTGTAAATGTGCACGTTGTGAGATTTGTACTACCGATTTCTGTGCAATCCTTTTTTGACCTGGATTATAAATCAAATAAATAATTTATTTTTTAAGACTGGAAGCTATATGTCAAATGATTGCAATCGCTTATGCTTTTGAAGATTTTAGCTTTTGTGGTGAGTTTCTTTTTTTTTTTGTTTTATTAACCACTGTTCAACTTTAAGACTTTTGTTTTCCTGTAGTGGAATGTCCATTAGACCAAGCCAATGTAAGACGTAGCACCTTTATTGCAGTTGGGCTGAATCCCCTCCAACTTGGCTGAGTCTCAGTGCAGCTGTCATTGTATGCTAGCTGTCAACACTGGGCGCTGCTCATGAGCAGACCTCAGAGCTCATCTAAGAGCAGCTGGCAGAGTGCCTTGACAGATTTCATGGGACAAAATGCTGCCGAAAGACTCCTCTAACTTCTGTACAAATGTCATACAAAAATGCACGTTTTTTTCCCCAAAAATATTTTCAGGGTTGGACCAAAATGACCTACCTCATATGCTTTCTTGGTATTATTTTCCTCTTTTCCATAGGTAGGGAAATCTTCACAAAAACTGTGGCATGTTGAGCACTTGTGTAGAAAGCTTATTGTTCACAGGCTTCTTCAAAGTTTTCTTGCCAGACCGCTTTTTGAAAAGTGTTCATGTTAAAATGCTAGATAACATCTGTTTACGCGCAGTTGCGTAGCTCAGGGGGCTAGACAAATTGTGCAGAACTTGAAAACTTGTTGATGTGCAAAGATTCTCTAAAACTGTACATGGGTACAGAGAAACAATTGTTCACAAATACTCTTTTCATTGAGAGAAAGCCACAAGCAATTGGCATATTTTTGTAGCGATTATATATACAGACTGATATACATGAGAGGGGAAAAATTGATCTGGATGATGTCAACTTTCCCTAAAATTAAAAAAAAATCAAAAAGAACTGGCAAGATTTCCTCCGTCACTGTATTTGCAGCACAAAGTTCTGATGCTCCCATCATAGCTGGAAACCACCCAGCTGCGTGTGGAAGCACTAAGAGTGACAAGCTGCATTGAAACTTTCAAAATCCGTTTCCAATTTTAAATACATTTGCACCAAACTTCATTTTTTAATCAAGAGCTTTGTAAATGTGGCCTACGGTGTCATTAATGTGGCCAAATGGAGTTTTACATCACATCTATGCCTTCCAAGACTACACCACTGCTTTCTTACTGTAAATCGCTGAACCATTTTGACCAATATTTTTGAAAGCATTAAAGCTTACCTACAGTATATGTAGTTTGTGCTGTTTTTAGGATCCCTACATCTTTGCTTAATAACTTATTCTGAGGCAGTTGATAGTCATATAAATTATCGAAATACATCAAATATGAAGATATGAAGAGTATATCTGTGACATTAAAACATTTCAGTGTTTTTTTAAAAGGAGACTTCAATATTTCAAAAACATGGAAGTAATTTGCTTTTAGCATTCCTTTTATGAATATAGAGATGGAGAAAACTTACTAATAACTCAGTCAACAGAACTTGTTTTTGATTTATCCTTCAAAATGAAGTGGTGTTTTTAGACTGATCTAAATTTTAGATCTGATACACACTGCTTTATTTTGCAAAATTAAACATCAAAATAAGGAAAGAAAAAAGCAGTGTGGAAAAAGTGAAAAGCAATAAAGTCCCATTTGGAAATCCTAAATACATTTTAAATGCGTCCCTTTAGTAAATCCTACATAACAGCATAGATCTTAAAGACGAGACCTCGGTCACATTCCTCTTCACTAGTTAGATCATCTTCCTGCATAGTGTGTCTTCTTTGAATCATGGGCTGCTGTGCATTAACAGAAGGAGTGATATTTCAGGATTATTAGACAGTTTTTCAAAGAGAATAAAAATGTAAGGCTTGTCTAGGGGAAATATACTCAACAAAATAAATGGGCATGGTGTCCTCTCCCGATTGTGCTGTAAACTGTTTTCATTGTCCACATCGCCTGGCATTGTAGCTGTTGGTGATGTGGAGGGGGGAGGTAAAAAGAGGAAATGAGTTTCTAGAATCCCCCACTGAATATAAGATTCTGGCCATATTTCACTGGGCCATTCCCCAAAGGAAGGGCAATAGAGATGAACCATGTCATCTCACACATGTTCAGTATAGAGAGCACTTGCAGTTGGAGAGGTAGAGGGTGTAAAATAAAACTCTAAACAAAACAACAGAGACTTCACACGCTGAAGCATGGGCATCTGGGAGCCATGTTTCCTAACGTTTAGAAGAACAACACCATATGATACCAGACCTGAACATAAATTAGCAAAAAGAAAGGTTATTTAGTCACTGAACTCACACTGCGAGGAATGGCTCTTGGTCGAAAGTCTCATCAGGGAATATACAAATGAGACTGGGAAGAAATTGAAGCGAAACCTTTTCTGTGTGTTCCCTTGCCATGCACAAGGAGAGGTAAAAGTACAGCAACCCAAACTATTGCAAAACACACACACGCAGGCACTGGGTACTTCTTTTTAAAATACAAAATGCAGGTTTGGTCTTCCTTGATTCTTTTCTTTGTGTTTCGATTTTGTTCAAGAACATGTGCGCAAAAAGTCCTGAAATATAAACATGTTCTACGTAATACATTTAGAAATAAACAAAATAATTAAAAACAGGGACCAGGAGCATTAAAATGGAGCAAAAGGCTGAGTCTGAAAAGCACTTAAGTTGGCAGACAGGCCAGTGAAACTTGGCTGCGCTCTCAGGAAGCCAATCTTGAATTCAAAGGTGAATAAAAATCTGAGGAACTGTTGTCTCAGATTGGCTCAGACTGCATAATGGAAGAGGATGATCAAGGAGCAAATTTTACCCTTCTGTCATTGCTTAATGTGACCTCTGGACTGCACATTACATTCTTCTTGGCCATTGAGTGAAGTATGGACAATGAGGCTTTGGTAATGGGGAGTGAAAAATAATACATAAAGAAACTGGATGTTGGTATCAGAGGAAACCAAAAAGATTTACAACAGGACAAAAAAAAAAAAAACAAAAACAAAAAGAACAGAAATTGAACACAATCCCCTTTGTTTTCCCTTAAACTTCCAATGGAACCTAAAAGATCAGAGTGGTATTGCTTTTGTTTTTCAGCCCAGGTGAGGTTGAGTGCTGCCCAGGGAGATTTTGAAGCAGCACAAAGAAGTGTCCCGCATTCAGTAGTGATACTGCTTGTTTGTGTGGGAAGGGGACACTTCCCTGTCACTCTTGCCACACCAAAACCACTGGGTAGACAAGAGCCTTGTTTTGGGAAGTGTAGATTGAACACAGGTTCTCACGACAAAGCAAACTCTGCCATTCCTTTTAATTTCCTTTAATTTGATTTCCTAGCTGATCAGTGATCTATATATGCATTTTTAAAAGTGCTAAAAAATGCTAAAAGATTTTCACAGCTTCTACACCCACTGTAACTTCAGCTGCTGATATAGTGCCTACATATAGAAATAAGTGGAGAAAAATTATGAAAAGAAACAGCTTTGAATTCACCGTATTCCTTGGTGAACTACTGTGTATGTGTAGTTTGATTTCCTGCGTTCAACTTCCAGGTTAAAGGTTGTTCTATGATTATTGTTGTTTGCAGTAATTTTAATTTTCTATTAATTGTTAGCTTGAAGATCTGGAAATGGCTGCTTTGAAGGGCTTTTCAGTGCGTGACAGGGGGCAGCATGTGGAGACCCCCTGTGAGAGACAGCTGAGAACCATGTCAGAGCTGAGCTGTGAGAATATGCAGAAAAGTGTTGACTGTTCTTCACCAGCACAGCAGCAGAGTGTACCCAGATGCACTAACAGTATCTGTCTAGCTGAATGCAAGAAATGAATTTGCATCAGATTGAGATGTCTTTGTGTAAATTCACAAAAACTGCTCCAAGTAACCTCCCAAGCAAAAGAGAGACTGAAATAAACAAAGCAATATTATAACAAAATTACACAAACTCCACATGACAGGCATGTTGGCAATCCATTTCTTGTGCCTTCTTGAGAGTGATTATAAAAAATGAACAATGAATGGAAAAAAAAAAACATGAGAGCAGCATTTGTAACATTGAAATGCTCTAAAAACTGTATGCTACAAGTCTGCTTTAACTGAGAATAAACATAAAATAATATAAAGTACTCAGATATATCTGTAATAGAAGAGCTCACATACTACAATTGTGACAGGACTGGCTAATCTTTCATTTGATGCTTATGTGGAGGATTTGACATTGGAGTGATGGTTACTTTGCTTTCATTTGCATTAAATAACCAATCCAGGATACAATTCTGTCAAAATAGCTCTGTTTTCATGTTTTATGCAAGTTATTTATTTAGAGTAAGAAAACCATCTTTGTCCTGCTTGTCTCAAGTTTGTTTTGCTTTGTATTCAGACTGTTTTCACTGGCTTTGATATTTCATACCTTCTGAGTTATTACCAGAAGCACAGTAGGATATGATGTTTGTTGGAAATATGAGTTTTTATAAAACAGTTAAGGGCTATTTTCACAATGTGTCCTTAATGGCAGCATTTTAGTTAGAGACCTGCAGAACCCAGTCAGCTAACTTTCTCGGTTACACTGGGCTTGTTTCTTTGGTGGTGGAGAGAAATTGGGTTTTTCCTGAGTGCTATATACTGTAAATAATCTTTCAGAGGCAAGTGTTGTGAGCTGAGCTTTGTCCTCCTGTAGTAGACATCTCCGTCTTCTCTCTCCCAGTGAAGTGTTCCTCTTGTTCAAGCAATATGAGGGTTTCCTTTTTGTTCACAACCAAAAATTAAAAAAAAATAAACTTAAAACAGAGGTGTGAACAGAGTGATGAACTTCAACCCATTGTAACAGAGTTTGTTTGCAGTGAGGCACGTGTGCACACAGCATGAATGAAGCAGTAAACTGAATGTTGCAGATTTGCCCTCTTTTATAAAAAAACAAACTTCTCTGCCATCGACTAATAGATGTGTTGATTTGCTGTTTTTTTATGCCTTCCTCATCTCTCGGGCCGTTATCACAAAATTTCTGAGTTAGGCAACAACCATTAACCTACTGCTACTGTACTTTGTAAGGGGTGTATCTACTGTACTGTACAGTATTTGCTGAGATTTTGGGAAGCTTTAGGAAGCGTTTATTAATTATTTCATTTACCTTCCGTGTGGAGAAAATGTATGTTAGCACCATATTTGAGAGCTAGCATTGTTAAGAATATAAAAAGGTCGCTAACAAAGCAAAGCCATTTGGCCCATCTTGCTTGGTTGAATACTAGAAGCTTGTTGATCCAAAGATCTCAACCAGCAGCCTCTTGTCTTCAGCAGCACAGCTGGGTAGTTTGTTCCAGACACTCACAACCAGCCAGCGTACAGAAATATCTTGTGTTTTCAATGCTAAATGCACACCCTTTTAATTTTAAACACTTGCCTGATCCCTTCAAAACCTCCACTTTTCAGGACTAATAGTATTACAGTAAGTTCCTCTAACTTCTCCATGTGAGACGTTCACAGAAAGATTAGAGTTAGGCTTTCACTACTGCTTTATCTTGTTCTTCAGTACCACAAGATTCTTTTTTCACATAAAACTGGTGATTTTTTGAACGTATATTCTTTGATAGAGATTTAGAATGTTTCATTCATAAGCAACTTAAAATTATATTACAGCAGTGCATATTTAAACACAAAGCTTTTAAATATATCAAAAACAGTTACAATTGTCTGAGAATTTTATCTAAGATACTAATAATCAGACTTCACTTTTTGTTTAGTTATATCACAGTGGCCACTGGGAAAGTCAGAGGCTGCTTTTTAAGTACAATTAAGCAGTCTTACCCTACATTTAAGCGGCAAACTTTAAATAAACTCTCACAGGATACTGTACCTACCATTTCCCTCTGATTATAAATTACAGGAGCTTGCTTTACACTTTGTATATTTATTTAAAGAATTATATTTTTTTTCCAGATGAACAAGCGTGCAGATAGTATGCATTTAAATATAATCACACTTAAGTACATAATCTGAAAAATGTATATTGTAACTGGATATATTTAGCTAAACTGTACTGTGTAGTAACTGGGGTTACACGAGTTGGACTTTAGAGAGCCATCATCTTAGTTTGTTTTTTCTGGGAGTGTGTGTGCAGCCTGATATTTTTGTCCATTAGATTCTCAGGACCTGAGGTGTTCAAATTTCCTAGGAGCCCACTGCGGCAGATGTTTAACTAAGAGCATATTGTGATAAAAATTTCTTTCAATCAGGTATGGCAAACCAATTGTGGGCAACCTATTTTATAGTTCTCGTTTAACTCATGATTGTTAAGTTTTGGCTTTAAGGATCATTGCAATCATTATCATCATTTATTATTATAAATAAGAAGTTTAATTATTATTATTATTATTATTATTGCTATTGTTATTATTTGCTTTCCAGATGTCCTTATCCAGATGATTTTCAACATGCCTATGCTTAAAATCCCCCACAGCAACATCAGCAATTAGTTTTCATGTGATAATAACAGCGAATAGCTTCTTAATCAGCATACTTACAAAATGTTTAATTAGACAGGAGCTACCATTGGACAGTGGTACCCAATGTCACATGTGCTCCAATGAATGAGAAGTCTTAACTCACTATGAAGTAATTAGTAACTAAATGGATACTAGGGCTTATATTTTACCTCAGAAGGTACATTTCACTTTCCAGTTACGCCCCCACCATCACCACCCGCACCATGCCTACCCCTTTATTTTGCAACCCCATCCTCAAAGATACCACCTTCCTGTATCACTGCAGGTCACAGTGGACGTTCCGGAGTTAAATTAAAGTCACAGACACACTTAATGAGATTATGGTAATATAATTTAGTTGATCTGACCTGGGAATACTGCAAGATTTTGTTGATATCCTGAGGCATAGACTCCCTGTGAGTGCCTGTGACAGACCCCAGCATATGTGCCTCCTACTTATTCAGCTTGTTATGAGTCAAGCGTATGATTTGCAGGCTTACATTTCAGGCAAATGTAAAATTTCACAATTTCAGAGTTACAAACCGGATTCCGGGGCAGTTTTGACTGCACCTGCTTATACCTAGCATTTTCTAAATTGCACAATAACAGCTAAGTCACACCTGAGAAACCCTGGCACTTAAAAACAGGGGCATCTTTGCTCTTGAGCACAAACACAGACATTCCCAAAGGTTTCATAATTAACACGCAGATGCATTGCTAGTCATGTTTCTGATCTGTTCTTTATCGTACAAACTATCTTTTTATGATATCCACTAGTGTGCATCCCCTATGGTCCAGCTCATAATTGCAAGACCATTATTGTTGTAATTTCAAGCTTGTGGGCGTAGTTGCTATGGAGACATCCCACATGGTCAGTCCCTGCTTATGTGAAGTATAAAGTTAGTTGACTGCAATGATTTATACAGTTTTCCCTGAGGTTGTGATCTTCTGTGGAATTTTTTATGGACTAGGGACAAAAGACAAATGAAAAAAAGAATGTACAGTTTCTTTGTGAAGTCCTGGAACAAAATAGACAGACCCCAAGTAATATTAAAACAAAAATGAGCATTGCTGGGGCAGTAGCAGAAGATACTATTGGGTCAAAGTGAAAGCAGCTTTAAGAGCCTTATGATAGGAAGAATTAGATTAGTTTAGCAATGATAAATCAGGGGAGAAAAAAGAAGTTTTGATCAGACAGAATTCAAGACTGGCGCAACGATTCACTTGCTTCCCATGAATTTACTTCCAACTACAGTTTCTGAATGCAGATTTCATACCACATAATAGGTTCGCCACATGATACAGAGTAGGTCATTTGCTACTTTTTATTTCTGACTACTGCAGATATTTAATTGTTTCTTGTTCACACAAAATTAATGGAATGAGACTGATGGTTTGGTTTTCTCATATTTCTTTTACCCAGCCATGAGCTTGCATGGTTTAGTCACCCACAGTTCCAGTATACCATATGAGTGTTTTATATCTGATCTTCCTTTTGTTTTGCCTGTTTTTTGTTTTGTTTTGCTTTGTTTTTGCGTTTTATGGTCGTCCAGTTTCCAAGGGTGAGTTGCCAGATTTTCTTTCTTTTGCATTTAAAAAGACCACCCATTGGGATCGGCGGGGGCAGATTCCCGACCAACGTCTGCACAGAATAATAATAGAGCTCTCCTGGGAAAACTGCCCACAGAATGGGCCACAGAATAAAATCGCATTTCCGATCCTCTTCAGCGATGTTTAGCAGCTATTGGTTTAAACAAAAAGTAGACTACTTTGCCACGATCTTTCCAGAAACAGATGCACGTGTGCCAGTCCTGTTAGGGGTGTTCAGTTACTGGGTACCCCTTCGCATAACTGATTTTAAAAACCAACAAGTAATGAATCACAGCGCTGACCACAGATACAGTATGAGTCACATGAGTGAGGGTTATGTGAGTCTTTAAGAGGATGCTTCACTTGTGATGTCATTTCCTTTCGGGCTTTAGATAATTACAGTGAAAACACACTTAATAAGTGAAGTGCCTCAGTGATTAAAAAAACGTTAATAAACAGTAATAGTATCAGTAGGAGAATAACAAGGGAAAGAGAAAGAGGAATTTTATTTTGCACTTAACAGAAACACCCATTTTATTTTGTAACATGCACACACTGTGTAGCTTCACTTTACTTTCAATAAATCTTTGTGTTTCCTATCTGAACATATTCCTTTATCTTTATTTATATACAGTGCCCCCCTACCCTGCAGAACAATAGAAATTCTGACTTCTTTTGACTCTTGTTCTTAATTTATAACCAAAATAATCTAGCCCTTTTCTCTTGAGCTTCTGAAGGGATGTTCGTAGACCAATGATGTTGGAGTTTTAAAACATAATTTTAAAACTGAGGCCAAAGACTTGGCATATTGCTTTTTTTATAATACTGTACGTGATGAAAGACTGGCAGTGAATTATTTTACATTTGTGAAAATGTGCTCCCACATGCAGAAGTACCTACTGTATATAGTCTGTGGTCACAATAAATATTTAAATACTTTCACAGCTAAATACTGTGCACTTCAATTATTGTAAAAAGGTGTTGGTTTACTGATAGGCCTCCTTTTGGTAATTTAGTCAAATTACTGTAGTAGATTTGCAGAATTATGAAGACTCTTGGGATTGTCTGCTCATCTGAAGACATGATGATCTATACCTTGGCATTTGTACTGTCTCATTGCTGAAACTGACTGCACAAATCCTGAAGTTTTAATATTCTCTGTAAAACATAGCTGACCTTTAATTTTCCCTCTTAGATAGAACCTCTCAACGTGGCTTATAGGAACATGCTTGATTAATAAAGGAAGAAAGATTCAGATTCGTTTTTTATTACATCTGCAGCTAGTTGGCCTCCGCTGCCCCACGGTCCCCCAAGATTGAGCCCTTGAACACATGCAGGAGATGAGCTGGATGAGTTCTCTGTGTGCAGTGATTAATAGCCAGCTTAGGAGCCTCTTCCACCACCTCGGTCTACATAGGTTACTGACTGATCTGCGGAAGTGAGAGTCAGCTGCTGGAATTGGGCTTCAGCCACAGGGGGCCCCTGAGTCCTGCTGTACAGGCCACTGGATCAACTTGCTGTGCTTGAGTTAAACTCCTGCTGAAATACTGCAGCACATCTTGTATGGTATTTATGCAGAATCCCTCAATCCCTCAAAAAAAGACTAAATCTGTCTCCCTACAAGTCCATCCATCTACCTGCCTTACTGGATGCAGAATATCTCTTTCCCCATCCCCTGTCCACTCCATTTAGAAATACAGTGATTTGGGGGCTACTGGTTCTGTCTGAGACCACTTCTGTAGCACAGCTTCAGACCTAGATTTGGAGATGGGCTTTACCTCTCTCCAAAAACTCTGGATCAGATCTGATAGTACTCATTTTTAATGCCTCACACTGTATACATACTGAAAAAAGGATTGAGTTCGGTAGAAACTGAAATATAGTAATCTCATGTAGATGATTGCATTTACATGGTGAGTTTGTAACATTTCTCACACTGAACACTTGCTTTTGGACTCAAGACCTAATTAGATAGGAGGTCCGTCTCTGCGATTCAAATAACAGTTTGAAGAGAGGACATTTCAGTCATCAGAGCAGACCTTTGACCTTGAAACAGAATCTGCCCACAATGGAACAGGAAATCAGTATCACAGCTGCCACCATCAGACTTTGTGTATGTTTTCTGTTACGTAGTCCTTCTTAAAAATGAACACAGCACAAGTACTGAAGTATTTTTAAAATGTAGTTTCACTGTTTCGGTTCTTCACTTCGCCAATAATACAGTACCATAAATTGTGGCTCTCCAAAGTACACTGCTAAATTGCAGTAACATTGCAGAAGCAATAGAGCACTATTTATGCTTGGAGTTTCAGAAGAATTGCACTCGGACAGAGGTAGCCTGTGCTGCTTATGAAGATTAACAGCATTTTTCAGAGATTAAGATTGAATGATTTGTGTCTTCAGGTGTAAAACAATTTTCATAACTGGAAATACATTGACACGCATAAGAGGGCCAATAGTATAATGAAGTAATTTAAAGACCTTTTGATTTCAAAATATGAGCATCCTTCAGCTTTAAAGGGCAAGAGTTGGCTTCTTTAAATAAATGAACAGATGTCTTCATGAACTGATCAAAACCCTGAGTTTGTTGAATACCTGTATAAATCTAAAGCATGACAATCAAAATCCTATTGGATGGTTGTTCTTCCCTTCAATATGCTTTTCAGAAAGGTGTGCCATAATCATTTGGACACACACTGTGGCAGTGCTCCAGCAAAAATTATTTTCAAGTTTAAGAGGGGTAGTTTTTTAGTCTCAAGATTTTGATTTAGATCTATGATCCAGGAGTGGCAAGTTCAAGCCTGGGTCAAGTCGCTAGCTGAATATGAACGGGATTCCCCAAGTGACAACCATTGTTTGGCTCAGTGCCATCGTTGGTAGGGTGAAAAATGGTTGGACAGAGCTTGTTACAGTGCTGTCGCCTGTCCTCCAATCATTGCAGGACCTTTGGTGCTTGCTTGTTGTATTAAAGACACTTGCTTGCTTGTGTTGCATTAAAAGATTATTGACTTAAAGTTGGGCGGGTCACAGGAGTCTGCCTACGCTTCCTCATTCTCCTCTGTGTACGATCATGAGGTTCATAGCTGTGAGCCAGGACATCAAAAAAAACCACAACTGTCGATTCCAAAACTGGGTGTGTATAACACAAAAAGTACATGGCTATTCTAAATTTAAATAAAATAATTTGATTAAGTGCAGTCCACAAAACTCACTCAGTTGTTTTTATGCTTTATTTAAAATCACAAATCCGTGATAACTGCAGGCCTCCATTTTAATATAACCCAGGGCTAAAGCAAAACAGGCTACATGTTTGTTTTTCACTCTGCTTTTAGCTTCAATGATAGTTTGCATTTTATTTGCACAGTAAAATAAACCCTGAGGTTAACATGTTTTCCAAAGGACGTTTTCCAAATAAGCCATCATTATATGGAAATTAATGCAAATAATAAAGTTCAGTTATGTTTTCATTTTCAGTGACTGCTAGCAAAACCTGAGAGATTAAATTAAAAAATGAAGAAAATATTGTTGTCGACATTACGATGAAAAACACCAAGAATAATTGTTTACAGCATTTAATATTTAACAAAATCCTCCTATTTTCTTATTGTGTGAAATGGTTTGTTTTGAAATTCACAAGTAGCATTTGATGGATATGTTTGTTTGCTATTAGATATTTATTTGTATAGAATTTAATTTTCAGTAGCTGTAAGGACACCCATTGCCTATGTAACACCATTCTTTGTGAATTTTACTTTATATTTCTTAATAGTTATAAAACAGTCCTAGTGAATATGTAGACGTCCATGAGCATACTTAATATTCTCTTTGTTCATTACAGGCAATCCAGAGCAAGCAAATGAGAGGGAGTAGGTCCTAATACAATGTGAGAATTCTTCTACTGATATAAACTTTCCATGCCGGCTCGAGTTCAGTTCATCTGACTAATTTTTATTTCAGTGGCATTTCTTCTTGGCACATCAGAAGCAAGTCCCACACCGCAGATGTGGTGGGCCATTTTGTGGCTACAGCTCGAAAACTTTATCTCATGAAAGAAGCGTCATATCTGGAGCTGTGGCGATGTGACCATTTCACAAATCTCACAAATCTAGAAGTGAAACCCAGTGAAAAAGTTCTTAATCCTTAGACAGTGAAATGCTAGTTAATCATAATGGGAGGGTTTCCAAACAAGTTTTCCAAGCTGGATGGTGATTGTGTTTATGTTACTTGTGATTTATTATGGGTAGTGCAATAGCTTTGAGCGTACGCTAATAAGAAATAAACAAAAATTTATATTTGATCATTGGTTTGTTTCAGTAAGAGAGGGGAAATGTTTAGAAAAGGAATCATACATCATCTCAATTGTCTGGGTAATAGCTAGTGATCTCATAGTTTGAAGCCCTGCATTAAATTGAACTGTAAAAAGCCACAGGCAGTATTTTGAATGAGTCTGACATTTCATGGCCTCTTGAAAAAAAGTACATCAAGAATTATTCAAAAATCGCAGACTTGTTTTGATGTTTACCAGGATAAAACTAAGTGGTGAGTACGCTGCCCAACAAGGGTTCTTATATTTTTACAATGATTTTATACCATTGCACCATGCTTTACAACACCACTTTTCGAGGGATAGCTGTAAGCAGCAGAAGCTGTGTCTTGCATGACAAATACTTATTGTTTTTATTTGTTTGCTAAAAACAGTACATATTACATCCCATTCATAAAATAAAAGTGAATAGAGGGAATAAACCTTTCTAATTTCTAGAATAAATAAGGAAAGAAAAACATTCTGAATGGGTTCAGCTTTGAAGTATAGTATACAATGAAGAGTCTTATTTACACCTAAAATTAAAACTAAATATTAGAACTATGTAGCCATTTTGTAAAAAAAAACTTATACATATATATCATATTCAGTGTGATTGCTAATGCATGCTTTCAGATGTTCGACATAGAGGCATATAAGACAAAAGATGTTTTGAACGTTTGTACATAGAAAATTCAGAATTCCAAGCAATTCAGCAAGCTGCTCCGACATTGCTACGTGATTATTAAAAAATATAGTTGTTTAAAGGGTATTTTTAAAATATTTCATGTTTTATTGATTGAATATAAAAAGACGTCGTTTTCCTTCGGCATGGAATGGCTTTTTTCTTGATGCTTTTTTCAGCAGCAGCAGAGAGAGGACCAGAAGGAACCCGTTGTTGCAGCTGATGTGACGGAAAGTTCTGGAAGAAAAGGTTAATATCCCTCACCTTCCATGACACACCACCACCTCAGAAGAAGACTCCTGGGTTGACATCAGTCATATTGTAAATCTCATAAAGGAAGGACTCTCTAATAAAGCACTAGGAAGGCAGTACTTTAAAATGCTAGAAGGTAGAAAACAATATTGGAGTTAATCAGTTCTGTTGTTAAGTGTTTGTAATCATGACTTTTGAATATGTGAAGTGAATCTGCAGTAAATAAACACGCTGAAAATCCATACATTTTCTCTTTTATTGCAAACAATATAATACAAAAGATAAGCTTCTTTAAAGACAATAACTTGTTAAACTCATCTAAAGAAAACAAAAGGTTTGTTCAGTTGCATTAAAAGTTGTAAAAGTCAGTACTAAGATATGTAATACAGAATAAGAAATAACACCTTTTTTAAAAATAAAAAAGTATGCTGGTAATTTTATAAAGAAACAAATCTTCACAATGCAGCCACAGCTTCAAATAAACTTTTTTTTTCATGTTTGTAAGAATGAAAAAAACTTTTCCAGTTTTTTCTTTTAAAAAAATTAAATCAAGTTTTATCACAATTAAAACTCATCTGTACACAACTAGATACAAGATTTAACAAAAAATCTTTTAAAAAGAAACATTTACAAATGATAAATAAACAAGATGGTTACAATTTGTACCATATTAAAACAAGCATACCCTTCCACTGAGAACCTGTTTGTATATTTTATATATATACAGAGGGTAATTCTTTTAATTTTAATTAGTTGTATACAGCTGTATTAAAGAATAAAATGCAAATAATTACTTTAAAATAAAATTAATGCTAATAAATAAATTAAGAATGGAAGGGTTGGAATAAGGGGGTGTGTGTTGGCGCTGAAATACTACACTAACTTGGTTATGACCTGCTGGAGATTCTAGTGTTAAAGGCCATTTCCCATACCTGCTTAGCACAGGGTAACAAAAAGAAAGTACTGTAGCATCCCAGCTGTGGCTTCTTTTACAGTGTGCTGGTACGCTGGTACTACGGTACTACGGTGGTAGTTTGAAACTGAATCTAGCTCCATAGGCACTGATGGTACAAAGGCAGTATCTTCAATTAAACAACAAAAAGCAACAAAAAAAGCTTACAGCTGACTACATCCATTCTAAAGTAATGACATTAAGGCCTATGGATGCAAATCTGCCTAGCATTTGTAACCTTTGAATCTTTCGTTTGCTTAGGAAAGCTAAAAAAATATCAGGTAATCTCTTTTCTTTTATGACTGTCAGGTGACCAATGGGCTGGGACCCATTTTTTTCACACCATCTCTTCTCCTTTTTTAAGTTTTTAGTCTTGTTTCTTTTAAAAAGGAGCTGCAAGAACAAAGTTACAAAAGCACAATACATTATTGCAAGGCATAGTCAGAAAGACAAAGAAAAGATGGAACATTTTGTTTTCTGTACAAAAATAGGTTTGTCAAAGAGACATAAGGCCATTGAAGACTGCACTACTAAAAGTGGTTTATAGCTGATTTTGAGAAAAAATAAGAGCTTTTCTTTCATCTACAAATACGTATAAATCCCCCAAAATAATAAACTGCAAAAAAGTAATGAAACATACACAGTACATACTAAAAATATTTATAATGAATGTCCTCATAGAGGATTTTTTTCACACTTTTTTAATTATGGCTAAAAAAATAATCAAACTCCAAGTGTAAAAAAGGCACTGAGTGAACCATTCCAAGTCTTTTTTTCCACTAGTCAAGTCCAGCATCTTTTTTTTGTGTCAGACCTGATGGATTTGTTCATTCTCAGACATGGAATGGTGGCACAGCCGCTGCCTGTAGCAGTCTGTCAGCAAAGAGGCCTTCAGTAAAAGTCAATGCTCTGTGTGGGCATGTCACTCAGGGCCTGGTTAGCTGTGTGTAGACAGGCTGCTGTTCCCAGTGCTGAGGACTGTGGTTCTGGGGGATGGAGGGTACCCCTGTTGTATCAGCGATGGGGGTGTACATGGGTCTCTGACTCGGACTCATGTAGGTGAAGGTGGAGTACAGGCTGGAGCCCTGGCCAGTAGCGTGGCTGTAGTAGGAATTGGCACTCTGGTGGTCGGGATAGTCATACTGGGCACGTGTGATGGTGGGGTAGGATGAGCTGTAGTGCTGGAGGTTGAAGGAGCCGTAGCTAATGTGCTGTGGAGAACTCTGCTGCTCACTGTAGTGGCTCGGGCTGAGCTGTTCGGTCTTGATGTGTGTGGCTCTCTGCTGGCCCTGCCCCTGTTCACCGCTCAGGTTGGTCAGGGAGTGCTGCTGCTGCTTGGATATCCAGCTGTGTCCGCTGGCGCCCGCGGCCTGGGTGACTGAGGTGCTGCTGATGCCATAGCTGCCTGTGTACGTCACCTGCCCGCTCTGCCCGTGAGGGGGGTTGGTGACTGGCACCCCGGGGTGGCCGTTCGGTGGCAAGTACTGGTCAAATTCATTGACATCGAAGGTCTCAATGTTGGAAATGACATCGCTGCTCAGCTCTCCGATGTCAACATCTCTGAAGTCAATGTGCGGCTGTCTTCCAGTTCCTTCCTGAAGGGGGCGACCTTCGCGCTTCAGGTCGGCTTTGCCAGGCTGCACATCTGTTTTTGGAGTGGTAGGAGGAGTGGGGGGCCCCTGGGACTGGCCTGTGTGGGAGAAAGACAAGGAAGGAAAGGTAAATAACTGGGATGATTTCAGCAAATTGGATTAATAAAGATACACTTCGAGAAATTAAGAAAGAAAAGATAACATTTTATGAGCTTTCCCCTGGAGAAGGCAATTACGCTGTTATACAGCGCTCCTGGGGAGGTATCATAAAAGAAGAGATAAGTCGGTAAAGTAGTGACAGGTGTTATATTTGCATTGCAGCTCGTAAAGTTCTGTAATAATTTACCGATAGTTCGATATCAACTCTCATATAGAATATGAAGGTTCCCCGGATTGTTAAGAATATTTTACAAAATGAAGCTGAACGTTTCTGTTTGGTTAGATCGCAAATGAAGAAGGAAAGGACGAAAACACGTCAGTTAAATAAAAGCTATACCACTACTGGAGCCTGCATAAAAATGCTTTCACCGGGCTTGCCGCTCACCTGAGTGCTCTCCAGGAGAGTGCACCTCACTCATGCTGGACGCGGGGGAGTCAGCCTGCTGCAGCGCTTTGAAGATCGCATTCGGGGAGATGTGAGTCTGCTCTGTTCCGTCTTCGGGCTCATTCTGCCCGTTCTTCACAGACTTCCTTCGTCTCGGCTGGTATTTGTAATCTGGGTGATCTTTTTTGTGCTGAACCCTCAGTCGCTCGGCCTCTTCCACAAAAGGACGCTTTTCTCCTTCGTTAAGCAATCTGGGATTGGGGAAGGGGGGGAGGGAAAAGGTGGACACATTATAGAGTGTGCAGCAAAGCAAGTCAGCCTCCTCCCCTGCAGAGCACCCGAGAAGATTAAAAAATAATGCACAATACGGTATATTACAAATACACGCGGACATAACTATAAGATAGATTCCCCGCGACCAAACGTAAACAAAGTTAAAATTCTGTAAAACGCAATTAGACGCACATGCAGACAGTATCAACTTGCGTTTAGTATACATTTCTAATGGTCAATCGACGCGGATGTTTTTTTCACCAGAAAGATAAAGAGTTGCGCAACGTTTAATCAGACTACAATCAATCCCGCAGCCCAACGGTCTTCGCTGTTAAAATCTGCAGGGTACAAATCACAACCTTAAATTCTCGGAATATATCCAGTCACCCCTCCATGCCTACTTGCTCAAAACGCAAAGAAAGCAAGGAAGCAAGTACTCACCTCCAGAGTTTGCCCAGTGTTTTGCTGAGTTCGGCGTTGTGAAGGTGAGGGTACTGGTCAGCCAACTTTCTCCTGGCAGCCTGTGCCCACACCATGAAGGCATTCATGGGTCTCTTGACGTGAGGTTTGTTTTTGCTGGAGCCGTTCACCCTGACTGGCATGGGGACCAGGGTCCAGTCGTAGCCCTTCAGCACCTGGGAGACCGCCTCTCGGATGCACACGGGGAATTTGTCGTCCTCGCTGTCCTTCTTGAATTCAGTGATCTGCCCGTTGTTCTCTGAGGGTCTGGTGTTCTCGGTATCGGACCCAGATCCAGACGGGCACGGGGACCCTGCAGAATCCTCTGACATGCTCGGACTCGGGGCATCAGAAAGACACTTCTCTTGTTCGTCTGTCATTTTCATGAAGGGGTCGAGTAGATTCATACGAAAAATTGAAAAATAAACGCTACCTATGAAATAAAGTAGGAGACCGAAAAAATAACAAGACCTAAAGCCAGTTATTACTATACGAGCCCCTCAATTCTTAAAGTAAATATGCGAAAAAGCTTTCAATATCATAAAAACTGCAAACTTTATTTGCTCCAGCAAACAAAGCTGTCAAAAGTTTGCAAAAGTCCCTTAACCGATTTGTTTTCTTCAAAGCACACCTTCTTTAAGGCAAATCGAAAAAAGCAAACTCTTCACGTCTGCATGCACTATTTCTCTTGCGTAGGAGCACAGAAGATGCAATTCGCTTTACTCTTTCACGAAAATAGAAAGAAAAGTGTTCCTTTTCAGTTTTATTTCCAAGTTGTCTGGGAGTTTTGAAGACTGAGAAATCTACTAGCAGCCTGACTAATAAATACTGCTTCAGGAGAGCTAGAAGATGATTGGACAGCAGAATTTGGGGCGGAGATGGAATTTGATCTTTTCTTTTTTTTTCCTACCCTGAACCCAAATGTGCCCGGACATTGATTCTAAAACTAAATTCAACTTCTTACTCTTAAAATATCATATGAGGTAGACTACACGCACTTTTGTAGTTAATTATTAGTATGTGCAGTCGGCTTTTTATGTAATCACAGTAATTTAGATAGAATGTCCTTGGTGTAAAGGCAACAATTGTATCATTTTTTTCTCAAGATATGTGATAAATAACTTAATTCTATTTCCTATTATATTTTGAAGATTAAATAGCTATTTAAGAAAATTCCTAGCATTTCACAAAGAACTTTGCTTACCCAATGCACATCACTACCAAGACGTGTTACATGTTACCTGTTATATTTCCACATTTACATCAAATGATATCTGTAACCCTTTCGTCAGAATGTATATATAAATTACTATATATAAGTTTTGACGTTTTCTTTTTTCCCGACGAATCTGCCGTACCGTGCTCTCTATCCTTGCTCATTGACACACAAAACTATTGAATAGTTTTTAAAAATATTTCCCCAGATAATTGTCATTGCACGTTATTATTAATGCTTCTGTGCACTAACTCAAGCGTACTGTACATAACAGCTGGGAAAGTATGAACATCTTTACAGTCACTGAAGTATCGTTCTACGTGTTACTATATGAAGTTTTTCATAATACCGGGCGTCTTTTCTTCTTTTTCGCAGTCGTTTATGTGATATATTTATTCATTTTGTATTCGTACTGCCTCTTTAAGTAAAATACTTATATTTTCACCCGAAGCGCGACCGGCGTTTATCAACACCGACAATATACTAATTGTGAACCAAACATTTATTGGGCACCTTTCTCGTCAGCAACGATCACTAAAATGAAAACTTTATGTTTACTTTCTACATTTTTGTTATATTATTAGTTTTGTAAATGCTGCTGAATTTTATAAATTGATACACTTATATGTAGCGGTGGACTTCGATGGGGATACAGTAAAGCATTTTTCCCACAGTGTCACAGAAGTGTTACTAACCGATAGGGGGAGACAACAGCCCAGGAACTCACAAAAAGTTTCTGCAATGTTAGAAGCGCTTTCTGTAGCAGTAGCCAAGTAAATCGACCCAAACGGCTTCAGGAATGTTCGCTACCATCGCTACTATTACTGCTACTAATAATAATTTGCCATCTTTGAGTCTCTTTGTCTTTTTCTCTCTCTCTCTATATGAAACTATATTATTAACATATATTTAATAAAGTGTTAATTAAACGTTTAAATTAGAATTAATTTCAGGCGTCTCTAGTGTATTGAAGAGTTTGGCACCCATTTTAATATTGGACTGCTATTACTACAGTACTGTATGTAAGCTACTCGCTGTCATGATTCAGTGTCCTTTAAACTTTAAAAATAAATGCTCGATAATCAATTCATCGCTTGTTAAACAGTACGGTGTGGTACGTTGTTTCCCGCATTAAAACTGGTTAGGAAACACAGAAAGGTCTTAAGTGGTTAAGAATTTAAACATTTTCACGTATTTAATACGCTGTCAATTCAAGTAGTTGAAATTCGAGCAGGTTTCTCCTAATACTTGAATTAGGACTTTAGCTACGTCTACAGCTACTGTAAGTCTACAAAATGACACAGGTAAACTATACTAAGTCTCAGATAATATCATTACATGTCTTGCATATTCCCCTTCATATGCTTTGTTTATTATGTAGGGGAAAAGAATAATATTGCTTAAAATAACATGTTTTGGAAGCCAGGGGCATTGTGTTTGCATAGAATTAAAACACTACTAACAGATCTTCTCACACGCACGTCAATATTACTTTTTCAGGAGACCGGCAAAATTATACAAATTAATCCGTCTTAATTTGCACATTGTTTACAAAAAGTTTTCAATGCAATTGAGCTTTTTTGTGGAAGATTAATGATACACGTCGTCTTAAAATATCCAAGTTGTTTAAGACGGGAGTGAGCAAGGTCCTGAATAAATAACCTTTAGAAAAACAAAGGCAAGTGAAGTCTCCAGCAGACAAAGGGGCTTCTTTAGGAAAGGTGACAAGATTATTTTTATGCACTACACAGAGAAAGTGTTTTTTTTTACTCGAGAACCTGTTTGTTTTTGTTACGTTGCTCGGCCGTGCTTTCTGAATCGAAGTGTCATTTAGCGCGCCGTGCTTGTGCTTTCTTGTGAGCTCGGTCATAAAACGGTGCTGCGCAGTTGCTGGTTCACGTTCTGTGTTAGGCCGTCTGGAGGTCGGGTGCGAGGCGCAAAGCCAGCGCGAGTTACTGTAGACTGCAGGCAGAGTTGGTACTGTACATCGACCGTGCTGATCTGCCCCTTACCTCGACCAGCACACAGCAAAACACAAAGAAGTGTCAGCCAAGTCCTGCGGACACTCTCTTTCTGGATCCAGCTTGTAGTTTCGGTACTTTACCTTTACTGAGGTAGTAGGCTATGCACCTTGGAGTGTTCTCAAAACCTGTTGAAATTATACAATATCGAGTTTAAAGGGGCACAACACCATTTTATGTTACTATCAACACAAAGCAGCACATTGGTGTATTTTTCAACACGATAATGTGTTTCAGTAGCACAATCAAAGCTTTAATTCCTGAATTAATGATACAATTATAGAACTATTGTTGAAGGCGGCAAAAGTCCACAAACTGTAAGCCTTATGACTGATACTGAGTTCCTCGCACAGATCTATTGAATAAAGCATAAGCGCCGAATAACTGTAAATTCACATTCATATATAATAAACTAAACGTATAGTAATTCAGATTAAAAAAATTGTAGTAACGAATTTCTGTCCAGTCCTGTTTAAACATAGACCCCTGTGTTGATCCCTTTTAGACACCAAATTATTACCAACACAAGTTAATTGAATTGTACATTTCAGTACACTACATAAGTGTATAGGTTTGAATATATATATATACAGTATTCACATTAATACTAAACATCTAAACTAGATGTTTTTGTGTCACTGGGAAAGAGTATTCTTTACAGTATGTGCTTTTTGGTAGAATTGAAAAAGAATTCAAATATTATAGTACATTCGTAACAGACAAAAAAAAACTTTGAGTATGTCACCGTGAGTTGTATTATGACATGTACAACATCCCGAGTAAGCAGGAATTGGCGTATTAATGTCGTCACTATGTTCTGAACCTTACTAATTAACGATGTGCATCGCAAGTACGGTGTTGCCGATCGAATAACTCATAGTTCTGCAGAACTCAAAAACCTTTTTTTGAACGCATAATGCCCGACAAAGTGCCGAAACAATCGAACTTACATTAAATAACGCCACCTTGAAAAGACTAAATTAAAATACCGTAATATTGCCTTTAGAAAATCTATGAAGTGGTATATGCTCAGAAGAAAAAAACGAAAAAAAATAGTGTAGAAGTGATAACTGAACGTTTTGTTAAGCAAATAGGTACAGTATGATCTGTGTTTCATTTCTGTATAATGCCAGTTAATAATTAAACATTTTATCACATAGACTTTTCAGATTTATGTGTCCCTTCTTTTAAGTCTATAGTTAATGAAAATTTTATAGTTAAAATCAATTTTAGATATTGCGGAAGACGGGTTCTTACCGACAAAAGTTGCAGACTTGCTTAGTCCTGTTTAAAAACTCTAAATACATTTTAAGTATTATCAAAGACTGGGATGAACCAGATTAAACGGAAGTTAAAGTATATTATTATGGTATATGAAAATGTTTAGTGGGTTTTCTGTGGTATTGGATATGCTTTAGAGGGAAAAAAAAGTACATTCAAAATATGGCTTCGTTTAAAACGTGTTTGAAGTGTTTCATCTGCTCATAGCCCTTATTGAATTCAGGTATCTAGGAAGATATCTGATCAGTAAAGCGTAGGGGTACCTCAACTGTCCGCGGGAAATTTTACCTTGTTATTGGGTATTCTTCAGCGCTTGTTTACACCCGGACAGAGCAGCTTTGTTATTAGAAAAGTCTCAGTCACTGATCTGGGTATTAAGCGGCAGGAACTAAATCTGATTCTTAGGTCTTTGCTTAATGTAGGCCTACACCATGCAAGGACCAAACGGCTCAGTATGATATTTTTAGCAGAGAGTTCTGTATAGTACCGTAGTTAACAACTCTATAGATGTCCCAGGCTTGGACAATTTAATGTATTTCTTTGTACTGTAAACAGACGTTATATTGGTTTCATTTGCCTTTTATTATCAGAAAACAATATAGAACAGACATAGGAATAATTTATTTGAAGACATGTTCTGGAGTTTGCAAATGAATTAGTTTACGTGTTGTATTACAATATACAGTATGTATACCCGTTTTACCATCCTACAGATGTCCCGGCTTAATGTTACGATGATAAGAACAACTCCCATTATGCAGTTATATAGAGACAAAATGTCGATCATCATTGTACACCAAAGCCCCCTTTCCTCTCTGGAGAAGGATCAGATATCTTTGTCCCGTCCATTGTCCTGTTTTCGTGCAGCCTTCGGCTGAAAACAGTTCTCTACCTGTGCAGATTCTGTGTTTGTAGCTTCTCGCTAATGTATATCGTGCAGTTGTTTATTTGGGTTAGTAAAGCTGTGGAAATGTGATTTTAGGTGTAATGTGGGCAGCATGTGTGCTTTCCTAGGCTACCTGAAGTTTTACATCTAATAGTTTACAGATGTCTCTTGGCAATTTCTCCTCTCTTTTTGCCCTCGAAGCCAGTATACTGCTCTTTTTAAGCAAAGGGAAACTCAGACTTCTGGATCTTGTAAAATTGTTTGTTTGTGTTACGTCAAAGCCCCAAAAGCTGTATCAGTCAGTAATCCTATCTCCTGGTCAGGTTAATTATACTTCTGATTTATTTTTTAAAAAATACATAAACTTATGCAAGACTTGATTTCTCTTCACCCCGCCTTTTGAAAGTTTATTTACACTGGACTTATTTATTTAAGATATTCACATTTTAACCACTTTTAGTACAAACAGAACAGGAAATTTCCAACTTTTTGTCAACACTGTCTTTGTTGTAAAACAGGTCACAACAGGATAATAGCATGTGGCTTTTGAATTTTTCTAAACGTAAACTTGTTTGAAAGCATATTCTGAAATTTCTCCTGCTTAAGATGAGCTGTGGAACCCCTGATGCTTCACTGTAAAAAATGTAGTTGTGCTGCTAAGGTATAATTAATGGCAACCACGCCCTTGTCTGAAATATTTTATATCCATTTACTGAGCTTTAAAGATAGTTTTCAAGTAATATAAACATTGTAAATAATGTAAAACTACAGTCCATATATCATTGAAAGATAAATGTGTTATAAATTTAATGTTCAACACTACTGGGCTAATCAGTACTAATGTTTTTTTTAAAAACTGAATTTACTGTAAATTGCAGCTCTGACTGCAAATTGTAATATACTAGTGGGACATGGAAGTTTGTACGTACATGTTAATAGGGCTCATTAAAAACAGATTAAAAAACTGTAACTCGGATCATCACAGCAATAAGATGTAGTTTAAAATTGAAATGCATCTGAAAAAAAGAAAGTACTGGATGCCTTCAATTAAAAATGCATCTGTTTCAGAACGGATTTTGCTGACCACCTGCAATATGAAGAGTTCGTTGAAAATTACACCTGACGCGCAGGTAATAATTCAATACAGATGGGTTGTCTTTCTTTGTTCAGAATAATCTTGGGTAAACTACACCTACGTGTCAGACTGTCAGAAATAATCAAGTTTCTTAACGCAAACATTGTATCAAAGAATGAGAAAAACATATGGCTGAAAATGTACAGTACATGTACTGTATATATTTTTTACTCCCCCACAAAAATAAAACACCTGCATTGAAATTGCTAATCTCTGATTAACTTTTTAGTTGAAAGCTTCTGATATTAAGATATGAAGTTTCAGACTGGCATGGATTCAAATCACCCTGAAATTTACCATGTGATCTGAAGCACATTTAAAAAGTGCACAGTTCAGGCCAGGGTTTTTGTTGAGTGATAATTAATGTGGAACGGTTTGTAGAAACTGTAACACAGCTCTACATTAAATTAAAAATAATATATAGATAACAATGATACATAATACAGGTGAAAGTGTAATGTAAAACCTCTGTATGTCTATTTTATTTTGTTATTATGGTGAAATAACAATCGTAAGATGTTAAATTTTACACACTTAAAAACACAATTTCTTAACCGGCTGCTAAAAAAATCTGATGGGGCAGCGATAACAGTGGTGAAAAAGTGTAAGTGAAAAGGAGCATCAGTGAGCACCAGTGCAAGCCAATTAGATGGCTTGAGAGGTGAACTCAGGAACATTGTACGAGCTGGAACATTATCTTTCTCTGCTTCCACGAACCATTGACTGACCCTCTTTTGATAAGAGGGTTTAGATTAGAACAGTCAGGCCATTTGCAAATGAAATTAACATGATTTATTTATCATCTTTACAGATGATTAGGGAGTGCTTTCAGCTGCCTTACTCCACAACTCTGGAACCCGCTCCCTGTCAATCTGAGAAACGTAAACTCTTACAGTTTTCAACTCTAGCCTAAAAAGACTTATACATTTTGTCAGGCTTTAAATTAGTGTTTGCCTTTTCTCATTTTCCCATGTTTTTTTATCTCTGTCATTATTGCTGTTTAATGCTATTTTGATTTTTTTACCCAGTTAAGTGCCCCAAACACTGTTGGTGTATGTGGGCACTAAAATAAATTTGACCAAGATGGCAGTCTGCTGTCAGGACAATGACTGAACACATGCATAGGACACATATACCGTAGGGCATGCTACTGAGACTTGCAGAGCACAGCTCTTTTGTTTTCTTCTAAAGAAATACAAATCGGTATCAATGGGTAATATTCTTTGAACTCAGTCAGAAGACACACAAATGAATAATCCTACGATTTTGTGCATAGAGTGTTAATAAGAACTTTTTGGAGAAAGCCGACTACTAAACTACTAAAAGAAAAAATATTAAAGCCATTGGAAAAGCTGTGGCCCTTGGTACAACTATTGGCTTAAGAAATCCTACAGGATTTTTATGTGGGGCTTCAGTTTTTCATTATGTGTTTATAGTGCTGTCCTGTATTTTGACAATCTTTAACAAAAGCAACGGTAGCCATAAAAGAAATCAAAGTTAGGAATAGAGTTAAATCATTTACTTTAGGACATGTAAGAATTCCCGAATACAATACTGTGTAGTGGCAAGCTTGTTTTGAATACAACTTCCCGGCGCATAATTTCATTTACATCCTCCCTTGCCTCACAGGGGTTATGACCCCATGCATTAATTAAAATCAGGCCTTGATTAGCCTGTCAGCTTCACCTGTAATTATAGCTTTCAGTTTCAATCATTCACTGGAAGTTCTGTGAGCTCTAACTACCCTGCTTTTTAACTAGATGGTGAAAGATTTCCTTCTGCAATCGCCATGCTCTATTTGAGATCCTATAGAAACCACAAAACTTACCAGTGGTAATGGAAATACAATAACAATGGGATAAGTAGGAGACTGTTGTTTCTTGTTCGTTCACAAGCAAAAAGGCATAATTACTCTGATTTAAATAATCATCCACGAAATATGATCTTAATACCCTGCTGTATGGTTTTCCAGTCTTTGAAAAAGGTTCTAGTCTTGTTCCAGGGCTAAATTGGGCCTCCAGCCATTTCTTTTGTGTAGTTTGTACAAACTGTACTTCAACTGCATTTCGCAAGAGCACTCCTGAGGATTGCTGCTTTTAACAGATTTAAATAGATGTTTACACATCATTGACTGTGTAGTTCTCCCCTTAAATTTTGGTTAACCTTTCTTTACAAGCATATATTTTTACCTTTTTCTTCAGCTTAAAAAAGCTTTTTCAAGAAGGAATACAAATAATTAGCTTTTGTTGACATAGAAATTAAGCTATTTTATTATTATTTTTAATTTTTCTATTTCTTTTCTATTCAGAATCACCAGTTGAAGCAAAAACTGATGTTCCAATTCTAAGGCCTGGAATGGTAAAGGGAATGTTGCTATCAAGGCCTTCCAACACAGAGGAAGGTGCATTTCAAGCATGATTTTGGCATTTTCCAGATTTACACTAGTTAAGCTTGCTGTGTTTTGTGGTTGAGGGGACCAGTATGCTCCTGGAAGATACATATCCCTGCCTGGTGCTTGTGTGCTGGGCTGCTGCTCACAGACTCAGGGCTTGGGAAACTTCTCAGCTTGACTTCTAACTGCAGCGTAAAAATTCAAGGCAAACACTGTGAGTAAACTGCTAAATCATGTCTTAGATCCCTTCTGCTCTCCCGGATTCCTCTCTGAAATGTTTAACCAGGACATTTTTCTGTGTGTATGTCAAAAGTTTTAAATTGTCCCAATAAAGGATGCCCTGGGCTTTTTTCCTCTCCCTGAACCCATTCTGAGTGATATTACTGTACTTCATTTTCCTTATGGTTTTATTGTCTTAATTACATTATTGAATATATAGTAATAAGTTTAGTTGCACATTTATGTAAATTCACAGTATAGTAGTCTTGCCAGCTCCAGTTCATGTCTATGAATCCACCTTGCTGTTATATTCTATGAAAGTATCTTTGTTGAATCTAATCCATATGACGACACATGAGTAATAATTATCTGTTTTGCAAAATTGACACTGATTTCTAGTACTCCACATCTGTGGCTTTCATTTGTGACCATTCTTCTGAGTCCAGTTTGGGAACCTGACTGCCCTTTTAAAGGCATATACAGTACAGTATGTTGAGCTCAGTGTGTGTGTGCTGCTGCTGCTTCTGTTTGTGTTTACTAGGTCCAATGAGTCATGAGGACTTTCCAAGTGTAAATACCTTGTTTGCCTAACCCCTGACATAGGGCTGGACATTGGCTGCTGATGGAAGATGAAGTAATGGGAAAGGGGCAGTGGGGCACTGCGTGGGAACTAGAGGAACAAAGCTAGGTAAGGCCACCTGTGCTGGATAACAGGGCTAATGTAAAGAACATTAGCAGATCTCCGCCTCTCAGCAGTAGCAGCTATTTAGCCCATAAATCTGATCCCCCCTATCGAGTCGTGACAGCTCCAACCACCCCCCTCTCCCAATCCTCTGTGCCCCTTTCCTATCTCCTGGTGGCTGAAGTTATTTCAGACCAAGTTGAGAGTCCTGACAAAGCATGGTCAGGGCCACGTCTTGGATCATAAAAGTGGTGACAGCAGTAGGGCGAGATAGGTCTTATAGGCCTTTATATGTTTGGGAAAAGCAATAGGTTGTTTAATTTGCCCCAAGTTTAAGCCCCCATGAAGAATTAATGGAATTCCCCCCAGTTCCACGGCACTGTGATAAATGACAAAGGGGCAGAAGAGCAAAAGCTAGCTTTTCACCTGTCTAACGCTTTCCCTCACAACTCCCAGTTTACCAAGATAATGCAGCCGGGTGGGAAGGGCACAGCTACAGTATAGTACCTATTGATGTGATTTCCTTCTGACTATGAACATTTCAGGGAAACTTTAAGATTATGCCAAAGGAAACAATTACAGACATTAATTCTAGAATATACATTAGAATTCTCAGTCTTTTTTGTTTTTCGTGTTTGTTCATGGGATTATTTGCTCTTTATGTAGGTTATTACTTACTATGCTGTTATTATTCCTATTTTTCCAACCCACTTACTGTGTCTGGTAAGGATATAAATAACAATAGAAAAGAAAGATTTGCATTACTTATTTTAAATAATTAATTTAATATTGTTAGAAATCCAATTGGTAAAAACATGCTGTACCCATCAGAGACTCCTGATTTATTGGGTTGATTGGGTGTTTGCCTGGCCAGATCAGAGCATTTGGGCACGGGCGCCTGTTGACACGTAGTATTTTGTTCTGGGTAAAGTTTAAACAAGACTTATCACACCCCTGACACCATCAGAAGGCAAGACTGATTTAAGAGTATTGCTTTCTCGCGCCTTTCTAAAATGCCTCCTACTTTCAAAACTGTTCCAGTTCCCACTGCACTGTCAAAATGCTAGGCAGAGGAGTTTGCTTTAAGTAGGAGAAAAATTCAGTAAATAGGCAAAAAAACTCCTGCCTGTAGAATCATGTACTAATGTTGAACGTATATGCTGAACTATCCAGCTTTAGGTGCTATAAAATACTTTTTGTAATATTCCAAATATATATTATATTAAATATATACAGTAAATATTCCTCTTACCTCTAAAAAAATCACTGGAATATATCTGTAAAACATGAAAATCTTTCATGAATTGAAATCTCGCAAGTAAGGCCCCTGGGAATTCGTTTTCACAAGAAGGGTAGTGCTATGTAAATACCTCACTTATCATTCATTAAAAGAACAATGGCTTCCAGGGACAAGTCTCTTAATTCAAAGACAAATATGAACCTTCTTGTGTGGTTATAGTTAATTGCAATTTAAAGTAATTGTTTATCAGTGGGTGGTAAGAGCAACTGTTATTAAGCGAGTCAGTAGTTAACATCCAGAGCAAAAACTAGCTGAGTATCTGAGGCAGCATAATACATTTTAAGATGGAATGTCCTCCGATTAATCACACAGTGTTTCAGGGATTTATGAAATACCACTAACAGACAGAAGCATTAGAAGTTTCTTTATGTGCTGTGTAACCTGCTGTACCTTGATACAATTTATACTCATTTCCTCTAAGGTTCTGTAAATTCCTGAACTTTTATCTTTTCCTTTTATTGCGTGGTTTAGATCTGGAGATAGCACAAATCTTTTTCCTTCTCAGGTTTGGCTTTCTGGCAGACTGAGGTTCATTTTGGGCATACAGTTAGGGCATCTGCGGAAAGAAAAAATGCATTCCTCCTCCTAAGAAGACTAATTGCTCTAGCTGAACTGACATCCCACTTTCCCAATCGCAATGGATCACAGCCTTTGTGAATATGGTACAAGCAGAAGCTCCTTATTGCATCAGTGCTGAAAACTTAATCAATACTCAAATTAATTCTGAAATTGCAGTCTGTAGACATTGAAGTCAATGTGTATACACTGGAATTAATACAGTAATTTGTTACATGTCAGGAAATGATAAGTCCAGATAAGTGGCAAATGCCCAAATTGTGGTGCTGTAATTAGTGGAGTACCTCATGGATCTGTATTAGGACCACAGCTACTACAGTATATTGACAAACTATATCCTGATATTGTTGAAATTAACTCTGTTTTGTAGATGATAACAAACTAGGCTGATCAAACACTGTTAATCCAGAACTGAGCTAACATAGACATTTAATATACAAATGACAAACCGGCATTTAACATGTTTCTCGTATCTTTATAAATAATGCTCACAACAGCTTTCCCCACCTGTCAGAGTCCTTGATCTTTGGTTTTCAAACCAGAATAAACAGGATTTTCAGAAATTTCTTCTACCATTAAAGGCTACTCAGCTGAAGGAATGTCATAGAAACATCAAAGTTGCAAGCTTTTTCTTTAAATTGATTTTTGAACTTTGGTTCAAAAGTATACTGATGCAGGAGAGACAGAGGAGTTCAGTTGGCTTTTATGTGTGTGTTTACATGTGGGGTACTTCATTCACATTCAGCCATTCACAAATGACCGCTGTTATTAAACTTTAAAAGAATTGAATAAGTGCAGTCACTTCTGTAAATAGGTCATACCACTGTTAGGTCTTGTAATCTTATTGTTTTTGAAAGCATGTCACATTTGGAGCATGTGAACTATCAATAAATTGATTATGCATTTAGCTTATCTTTCTCAGTACAATGTATTCAATGGTTTCTCTCTTGCTTAAGTATAAATAAGGTGTATTGATGGAGGGGCTTGAGCGATGTTCAACTGGTGCATGAAAATCCATTTTAAGTTTAAGATGTTTAGCAGACATAAATGGCCAGAATTAATTAATCAACAAGTTCACAATATGTCTAATTTATTTGATTAGAAAGATGGTATTAGAGATAGATTTGCAATATGTTTACTTTCATTTCAACAACAAAATCTCCATTATTGGATATTAGAATAGTTAGTTATGTTGAGGTGCTAGCTGATGGTAAATTCTTTGCAGAGACATGACAATATGATCATAACTGAGTAATTAAATTTATTGCATATTAGGCTTTTGTATAACAGTGTACCTCAATATACAGTTTCAGTGGTAATATTGAGGATTGATCATACTTGTTTTAGTATTATGGCCAAATGTAGCTTACCTCTGTCCTGAACTGCTGTGTGTAGATCATATTTCAATGCTGATTGTAATGTACTGTATATTGTACAGTCTTGAGCTTGAAAGTAGAGTTACATATTTCACTCTGAAGTTCATGTCTGGTAACAAGAATCTTAAGTCTACAAATTTAATGCTGACTTTTGTATCATTCCAAATTGCCTTTTTAACCTTTTTAAGAGATGACAAAGTAATAGTGTTCAGGCATTTCTGTTGATGTTATCTGGTACTGTATAGTTGCAAAAAATAAAGATGGTAATGATACAATTCAGCTCTTTTCAAATGGCCCATCTTGACTATTGTTATTTCTTTCACATTTTGGGTCCAGTTACAGCCATGATGTTTGATTATCTCTGAGAATCTTAGACTTCACTGTTTAGTTGTATCAGTAAGCATATTTAGTACAGTATATAACTTTAATGCTTCCATTCATTTTCTGACTGCTTTTATCCAATACAGGGTATCTGGGGAGCTGGAGTCTAACCTAACAAGTAACAGACACAAGGTGGGATACTCCCTGGACAGGATGCCAGTCCATTGCCAGTCCATACTTTAATTTAGTATTTAAAATACATTTGATACAAACTAGAATTCAGTGCACCTGAATTCACAAAAATAATCAAATGCAAATTTAACTCACAATTAGGATTGTGAAAATACTTTCAATACTTTCATCTCACTGCAGTAAGTCAGTAGGTGTGCTTTCATCCCTTCTAAATATGCTCCTTTGTAGTTAAAAGATACAACAGGTAATAGAAAAACAACCTAGTTGGGTACTGTAGAATGTTTGACACAATATATTGACATTGAAATCTTATTACATCTCATCAGACACCATTTCTGACATAACAGCTAAAATAATAAATACATACTATACTCATCTAATTCTAGTTGTCTTAGTTTGGTGGGGGAAGGACAAACATTTGGTATGCTATATCTGTCTGATCTAAGGATCCCTCCAGAGTTAATCTGATTCTAAAAAACAAAGCAGCCCCTGTCAGCAACAGTTCACTGCAGCCCTCCTTTGCTTAGTGTGTGTCTTGGACAAGTCCGCTGTGTGCATCTCGCTGACTCAGTCTAACTCTCTGTGCTCACTGATCCCCAACCAGACTCAGAAGGAAATTACAGTTTAGCTCTCAATGATGTCATTCCCCCTTTTTTCTTTTTTCTTGTTTTTTTTCGGGCACCTGTATTTCGTGCCTTAGGGTGTAACTCCATGCAGTTTTATTTTTTTTTTCCTATTTCTTTTCCATGTAACGAAAGCGAGATTTCTAAATATAGCCTGTTATGTCACATTGACGTAAGTTTGAAAGTCTGGCGAATTTGCTATTAACCACTTCCTTTAAACAACACACTCCAAAAACTCTATAGGTGCTGTGCAATATTTTAACTTCCTTATTTACTACACAGTTACTCAATAATGTTCATTCATGTCATGATATAAATGTTTATACAGAAAATGTATATGTATACATAAGTGTAAATAGACAGTGACTTCTTTAGGTCTTTCACAAAGGGTTTATGTACTGTAGTGGTGGATCAAAGTAAGAACTAGAATATAATGTACAGTATTAATTAATAATGTAATAATGTTAAAATTTTAAAACAAAACAGCATTTACGGTGTAACAGATATTGTCAGGGAGGTATTGCATAGCAGATCCCTGTAAATAAATCTGTAATTGCTTATAAATTCCTAAAGCATTTAAATACTGTATGTGAAACCCTTTTTTTTTAAAGATCATAGTGGAAGAATGTAAGTACAAATATTTTTTGTTGGTAAAAATAACTTCTTTATTTTGTGGCTTATGAAGTAGATAGACAAATATATATTTTTTTGTAATTTAAAGATATAAGTGATGAAATTTTCAAACCTATCCACTCGTTGGCCTGAGTTAAGAAAGCATAGTTTATAAACCAAATAGCTGAAATGCATTGGACACAATATCCTACTTTATATAACAAATCAGCCAATAGGTAATGCTGTTGTAAAATTGTACATAAAATATTACTAAATGTTTTGCATCTGACAAATGAACACATGAATACCGCAAAGAAACTTCCTTGGCGGAATTCTTCCATTAGTTTGTATCATTCCTGTATTGCCACATCTCCAATTCTTTCCAAGAAGCCCACAGATTCTCGGGCGAATGAAAAGGTTCATTCTTTTTTTGCGCAGTCACAGTTACACCTGTAAATGCCACAGTAATGAAAGAGCGGTGACATCTAACCCTGATGTGGTGCGGCTTGGTGAGGCGCTTCTAGAAGTATTTTTGTCCTGGTTGACCAGTTAACTGGACTAGTAAGTTATTTGTCTTCTCAGCCTGGAAATATTCTTGTAGCAAAAACAAGCAAAAACAATCTAAAATCCACATACTCACCCAAAACATTGTGGAAAGAAACCAAATATAATTAGGATAGATACTTATTTGTATCAGAATCAAGTACACATAGTCAAAAGGGGTGCAATAATTGCATACAAAGTCTTTAATTAATTTTCCCTTGCTGCTCATATTATAGAGCTAGTAATTGTGTTTTATAGCTGTTATGAAAGGAATACTATGTGAGAAAGAGCTCCTGCCATTGTGAGGAGTGTAGTGAAGAACATGAAACATTATCAGTTTTTATCTCTGTTATCACCACAGTACCACAGTAGTTTTATGAAATTAAAAGTGAAAATGATAGCCACTAATCCTGTAGTTTTTTTTTCTTATGCTTGATCACTGGAACTTAATAAAAAAAAATCAAGTTAGAGTTTTATCTGCCAATTTTGAATCACAGGTGCTGCCAGAAGATAAATGTTGGTCCTATTCTGATATATTTGTGTTTGTGTCTAGAAGATAAGGCAGCAAGGAGGAAATATTTGGCAAAACTCGAAAGGGGGAAGGAGTGAACATTCTTTGCATGTCCTTGTTGTTTGTGAAGCAATTGTGTAAAAGACAATATTTCTACATCAATACTCGAGTAGCAATGTGTAAAACCATTTTTAACAATAGCAGTTGCAACAGGTGTCTAAAGCTTTTCATACTGTACATACTCTTGAATAGAGCTGAAGGGAATTGTTTTTTAGGGTACTAGTCACAATCCCATAGGTTCACGGGTTTAAAACCCAAAAGCAAACAGTACGATTGTTCCCTTGAAAAAGGTACCGTACTGGGTATTGGTACAGTACCTTACTGCTTCAGTTAACCCAGGAGGTGGATCTGGATCTTAATGTGTGACAGAGAAATCCATCCATAACTTCAGGACTGTTTTTATACTTTAAGCAGTTTTGAAATTAGGATAAACTATGTTGAGTCTTTAAGGACGTCAGTCTCTGATTCATTCTTTATTTTGATACAGTTAAAAATGGAACATTTCTATGCTGGTTTGTCATACATAGAAGCATACATCTTATCATTGAATACATGAGCTTTTTCCCTTCATATCTTGTTACCCGGTGACTCGTTATTGCCAGTGACATCTCTTTACTATTATGCATCAATTTCACAGTTAAATAAAGCACTCATGCAATGTTTAAAACGCAGAAAAATATTATTATGATCCATTAAATCACGGTTTTGCATTTTGCTGACAAACTATCCTGAAAGGGGAAACAGAGAACGTCCACATGTGATTGCTTTGGAATGAAATGAGAGGTCATAATAAGGCACAACAGGGGAAGCTTTTCCTCTCTTTCCATTTTCTGTGGCTTTATTTTTAACGAGCACTTTGCAAAGTAGCGGAGGCAGTGTGAACCTGAGCAGGGTGTAGGGTCTGAAAGAGGTTAAGTGTAATATGTGCAAAGTACAGTATTCTCTGGGCACATCAGACCTCTGCCCAGCTATCCTGTATTCGGATCAGGTTCAGCACAGTGGGGTGGCGGCTTAATTGGAGCAGCCCAGTAGTTATGGCCCAGAGCCCCTGGACCCCTGCTTCTACCTTCTAAAGTTACATGAAGGAAATTGTCCTACCTGATTTCCTGAGATCCAATATTTGAACAGCGTGTGTATGAGTTCAGTGGGAGGAGAGAAAGTGTAATTCAATCAAGTTTATTCGATTTTTCTGTGATTGGTGTCCTTTGCTTGTCTGTTGACTTTCAGCCTAGTGGTCACCTGTGAGATAACAGCTCATAGCCATCCCTGCCAAGTAACACCTTAGTATTGTTACTACCATTATGACATGGATGAGGGCATGGCTATGAAATTATTCAAAAAGAAAATGGAATAACCCACCATTAAGAAAAACTGTATGACAAAATTTAAAAACATCACAAACGTTAGAGAGCTAATTTTCTTAATTAGTTTCTTAATATCTATTCTCATAAAATAAATGCCACTGTTTTTTATATAGATAATATTGGATTGATGTGAAGGTCAAGCAGGGTGCTTCCTTATTACTGTCACCATTATCATCACCATTATTGTTATGCCGAGTGTGTGCTCAAGCAGGCTGGATTCCCCCCAGTGGCTTAGGTATGCAGACAGGAGTATTGAATCTGGCAGGGGAATGCATGCTGTTCTCACTGAGTAACCAGGCTATGTCACAAACACAGATGACTCAGTAGGTTATCAAGAAGCATTGACCTGCTTATCGCACTACCAAGGCCTGTAATTAAAAATATAGAGTTACCTTTACCTACAAGTGCACTCCCGTGACCTTCCCTGTGAGCCTTAATAACATTTTTTAATGAATTAACTCATAAAGGTATTTTCAAAATGCTGACCTTGTCATTAAAGGATGTCTCGGGAACTCCTCTGTCTAAGGTATTATGTTCTTTAATGACAGAGTCTGAATGTTAGTGCTTATGCATGGACATACAGGTCAATCCTTTCACCTGGCAGTGCTGCTCAGGGTTTTACACTGCGCTGAATAATATGATTATTTTTTATGGACCTTGACCTCTTCTCAGTGCTAAACAGAGAAAGGAGAAAGGAAGAAGGCTATTGTATTCACGTAATACATAGTGCCAAAAAGGTTCTTTACTTATCACCCTAATTCATATAAAACAGAGCAACAGAAATCTATAGTAAATAATAATATAGAAAAAGTATACTATCACAGTATAAATATAATTTGAACAGAAGGTAATAAATAACCTTTCAACAGGTACAGAGAAAATATTTTTTTACAGTGTTATCTTTAGGTCTTCCACTTTAAAAATATTTATAGTAGTGATATCCTCCCACAGTCCAAAGACATGGTACTGTAGGTTAATTGGCTTCTGGGAAAATTAGCCCTGGTGTGAGTGTGTGAGTGTGTGCATGTTTGTGTCTGCGTGTGCTCTGTGGTGGACTGGCCTCTTGTCCAGGGTGTTTCTGTCTTGTGCCTGTTGCTTGCTGGGATAGGCTCTGGCTCCCTCACAACCCTGAATTAGAGAAGGTGGTTTGAAAATGGATGGAAGGATTGTCATTTATAATGATTCATTCCAATATGCCTCTTTCATTTATTGTTGTCTAACATTTTGTTAAAGCATGTCATTTTAAATGAATGGCTTGAAAGGTTGTACTTATGGTAAGAATGGTTGAATAGTCATATTGTGATGTGTGGAAGAGACACAACCCCAAATTGTAACACCCTTACAGCTTTAGTGATTTTCTCCAAATACACTGTGGAATTTTCCAAATTTGACTGGATTTATTCAGTAAAGCCCTGCTTTACCTGTCATTTTTTGTTCATGTTGGCTGTCTCAGTCTCCGGCTGTGTTCTTTACTGAATGCCCTCAGTAGGACAGCAAAAAGAGAAGAAAAAAGCATTTGTACTCCAGTCTCAGCACCCCTAGTTCAGTTCCACTTCATAGTTAATAAGTTTTGACTAAAAGAGTGAGAGAGGAGAGGCAAGGATAAGCGCAGCTGAAGTTACAGTCACATTTGATGTGTGCGTCTTAGCTGAGTGCTGTCACATGTTAGGCGAGGGCACATGAAAGTTCTAGGCACAAAGCTTAAGAGGGGTAGCTTTGAGTGAAAAAAAAAATCTTACTGGTAGCACAGGTCAGAGTCTCCTGGGTCATTACTGAAGCTCATGTGAGAGGCTAGGAGGAAAGACCATTTCGGAAGTTTTCACTGCAGTAATTGATTACCAGGCGGAAGGAAGGATGTGTTGCAGAGAGTGAGTCCTTAGAGCTTAAAAGTTTACAATTTAATGTAAAGTAGGGGAATGAAAGTGGCAGGAAAAGCATGGAAGCTGAGCAGGCTGTGTGTCAGTATCAAATTTGACCCTTGTTGCCTCACAAATCGACAGTGGTCGACCAACCAAAGTCCCTAGAAAGTCTTAGTTTCTGAGTGGCACAACCTGGAAAAGTGCACATCTGCAGTTTAGGTGGACCTCTATAGCCCAGGGTCAAGGTTCATTGGTTCAGGCCTTGAACCAGGAACATAGATATCCTTAGTCTAGCATTGTTAGTGTCCTAGTGTCATTAGGTAACTTTCAAGGATTATCCAAGCAGCAGTGCATCATAGGCCAAGCATAATCTTAAATCAGCCTGTGTATCTTTGATTGGAAACCCCATAGCTGCTACTACTACTACTACCACCACTACTACTTGAAAGGTGCTTGAAATCTTCTAGTAATCAGTGTGGTAAATAAGACTGTCAATCCTCCCTTTGATACTGACTTTGCTATTGCCAGTGGAACTTTCAGCATGGAAATTGGCAGCTCAATCTAATGTGTGTGTTTCAGGGAAAAGTGTGTCTTCAAGCCACTAGTCCCCATCTTAGCCCGTGACTACTTAAATATCATAGTGTCCCTTGATAACAAGGGGAAATTTTAAATTAGAGGAGCTAATTAGCTGATAATTTAAGTCCCGTGGCACATGAATCACGTTTAATGATGAAAATCCAAAATTAAAAAAAATCCCTTCATGAGTTGTGCAGGCTGTGTATGTCTAAAACTACAAATACACTAAAGATAATTTTTCTTTCCTTTTATTAAAAATATGTATAGTTGATAAGAATTCATAAACATTTCATATGTACTCACAGTAGCTCTTCATTTGCCTTGTTCAGCCGAATCCATGAGATATACTGTATTGTCAGGTGATTTTAATTGTTGACCAGGGCTCAGAGGGGTCTGTGCTTATCACACTGAGTGAAACTGTCATCTATGTCTGTGCTGTAGTAAATGCGCACAGATCTGTGCTCTTGCATTACTGACAGACAACGGTTAATCACTGAAGCCTGATTCATATGGCCTCACCTTTTTCTTATCAGGCAGGTTGCTTTACAGAGTGCTGGAGAGACCAACAGTTTAAAACTAGTGTATCTCAAAATCTTAGACAACACTGCAGTGAACAAATGCAGTGAACTTCATTGATGGATGACTTGTAATAGTCTTAGACTGAAACTTGAAAGTTGAATTTTTATTTATTTATTTGTGAAAACCTAGGGTGTCATGTGTACTTTAGGCAATTGAAACTAACAGTGAGCACCCTGCTTTGTGACAGAACCTCGGTCTTAACTCCACTGCCACTAAAACTGATCTTACTTGCACTCAGCATTGTGTAGTATATTAAAGTTGTCATGCAAAGACGTTTAAATTTCTAATAAAAAAAACCCGCGTCTAAGCTTTTCAAAACAGGGGTTTGCGTAAAGTCAAGTATCACCTCACTGAATAAATAAATACTGATGAATGTAACTTTATTTCAGAACAGGCTTCAGGTTGTATCAAACTGAAAGCATATAGTCCTGTTTCAGTGTGGCATCGCCTAACATTTTACTGTAAAATAATTCATTTCTAATCTGTGCCTCTCAAGTTCATGATCCCCGATCTCAAAACAAATTTTAAAAACAAATGAAAACACAGTTTGAGTAGTTAACCCTTTATTACTAGAAATGTTGATATTTACTTTAAATTAGCTTTTTTACCTAACTGTAGACTACTATACTGTAGTTAATATACTGTATACCGTAAATGCCAGTTAAATATTATTGAGACCTGAAAGGTTTTTTGGAGGTTAAAAGAAATTACCTGTTTTTCCTTATATATAAGAAATATACATGATTTTAATAAACAAAATACCCTCTTTGTTAGCTTACTTCACGTATTTCCAAAGGCATGCAGATTTTTTTGTATATGGACAAAATTCTAGACGATTCAATGTAGAAACTAAGGGGCTTGACCTAATATTTATTTTTACATTAATTCAGAAACAGGCCAACTTTCCAAAATCTAAATGAAAGGTAAAATGTACAGTAAATTCCATTTTTTTTCATTTCATGTGTGGTTTATTAGCATCTTCCTTTCTGGCTGTGCCAGTAAATAAAAAAGGCAGCTCCTCAGTAAGTGCCAACTGATTTTTATCGCCTTTAGAAAACAGACCCCACTTCCTCTACAGTTTCTCTTTGGCGCATTTAATAAATTTTACACTGACACGAATCAAAACAGGTAACTCTAGATCCGCTTAATGAAATCTACCATCAACAGTGTCAATTGGGAAAAAGCAATATCTTTGCTTTTATTTATTTTTTTTAAATATTTTATTTGAGTTTGTGAAATGTTTCTTTTATTTTGCACTATTTATTTCATGACGTTTCACCTTTGCAACCCCTTTCCTGTGAGGATTGTTATTATGAGCAGGGGAAGGCTTGCCAAAAGGCACTGAAATAAAGGAGCTTCAAGACCAGTCAGACAAGTCAGCCACAGCAAAGCATTTGAAGGTTAACTCTATCTCAGTCCTGTTCATTTCCTTTGTTTAGGCACCTTGACCTCTCCATTTCTTCATGTTAGTACTGCTCCCTGTTTGCTGAGGAGACATTTGAGACTGTACAGTTGCACTGATTCGATTTCTACATCTTCAGCTGAACTTAGGGTACTTAATGCAGCTCAGCAAATGCACTCAGACAGTTGCTAACATTGAAGTAACCAAGAATTGATCCCACAGTTCCTCTAGGTTTCTTTTCGGCCTTTTCTTTCAATCTTTTCTGTGATCCTGCAAATAATGTGAGGTGAAATTAGAAGCGAAAAACTAGTGTGCCTGGCTTTGTTGGCTCCTATGGTTTGAGAACGATCTAGTACTGTGCGCGCTCAGGGCCTGATCCATTGTCTAGTCCCAACAGGGGAGGGAACTGGGATCCCCACCTCATTTTCCGCCTGGGAGAGGACTAGCAAGCTCTATGCCTCTCCCACTACAACCTGAACCATTTCTATGACTGCATACTGTATGATGTAAACAGGTCCTACTATACTGTATATAGAAATATACTATTTCTGACTTTGCCCAGAATAGGTCTGTTGTGAGTTATGCTTCAGGGACCGTAAGACAATTTGTGAGGCCCATGGAATCAACTATCTGCATCTGATACAGTTATATCTGCTACATTGATAGTTCTTAATCACATCACAATCGCACGTTTTTGGAATATCTCAAAGTTTCTAGATGGTCCAGAATACAGTGGTATTAGTAGTAATGTAGTAGATAATGAGTACTTAACTGGGGAGTGCCAAATTCCAGGATAACTGTTGTATTTCAAAAATATACTTTGGTCTTAATATTCTCACCATGAGGCAGGTATGTGAATAAATGTCGAAAAAAGATCCATTATGTTTAAATTGCAGTGTGGTTAATGGCTATGCTACAGAGTGCTGAATAGATGAACGACATGACAGCATCTTTATGCTAAATGGTTGTAATTGTTTACCTGCAAAAATTGTCCTTGTGTGAATAAGTACTGCTTTTGGTAGCTGAAGATCAAAACTGAAATGAAGATCAAAAATCTTTTAAAGGATTAAAGGCAGTTGTATAGTTATGCTTCAGCATGTTACTATACCATACGGTAATCAGCTTACATTACCAAAGAAAAAAAAATCTTCCAGCATTTAAAGACAGAATGATAGTCCCTTATGAAAAATGTATATTATACTATATAGATTTACACAATATATTTTGTGATATAACTTTGTACCATAATCCACAAGTTAAAAATACGTTTTACTGGTACGTTTTACTGGTTTTGATTTGAGTAATTAGATTTGTTTTCATATTCTAGGCATTAAAGAAAATAGGGGTTTACAATGTTAATGATTTTGCTTTGACTCTTGATTAAGCTGTTTTGGGGCACTACTAAGGCCCTCTCATGCCATAATTTTGAAGTAGTGACCATAACTGGTGAAATGAAACCCATACGTAACACTTCCATCAGCGCTAACAAGGTGGGGCTCTAATTCCAGTTAACACATTCTGCAGATTCTGTTTGCTTTGTTTAATAGTTTAATTTTCTCAGTCTCAATCTTATTGCTGAAAATTCTAAATACTGGGTGCAAATGTTTGCTTAAATAAAAAAATCTAGCATAACAAAAATAAAGGCAATGTCACATAAAAAATATTTGAAGTGGCAGCTACTTTGTTTTCCTTTTATTAAAAGCTGATTAATATTCAGTGGTTGAAGGTTAATACTTCATTCATTTTATTCCCCAGTATCCTGCAGAAAGCTTGGTTTCACCGCTTCATCTGGGCTGTAAATGCTCAGAAATCTGGTTTCAATCAAGTTGAGACTATATTACAGAATAAGCAGAATTGTATTTTTATTAAACTCATAATTTGCAAAAATGAGGTGTATTTCACACCAAGCTAAAATGTAAAATGTCACAGTGGTGCCTTATCACTTTTGTCAAACTTTCTTACAGTGAAACCCCATAATGTTAACTTGATATTTACTAGTAATAATTGTGTAACCAGCTTAGAAATTGCTGTGAGCTCATTTTCATTTTCTTGCTTATTTGGGCTCTGTGGCCAAACAGCTTTCAAACTGCTGAAACTGATACACCGATCTCTTGGTTGCCCTCAACAGGGAAGAATAAGAGTGGATCATGAGGGAACTAAGGGCCTTGCTTGTGTCACATTTGTCAAGCTATCAATACCAAAATTAAATGGGGAAACATAACACATGTACAATAATGACCTACAATTTATTTCATGGCTCTGAAGTCCCTGTTCAGTGTCCTATTAATTATGCTGTACTACCATTAAGTAATAGTATTATGTAAGACAATATCACTTAGCTTTTACCAAATTTGTTTTTATAGCAAGCAATTTGAGTGTGGAATGTCCAACCTTCAAGAGCTATGCTCTAAAAGAAATATCATCAGCTCATAATTTAGTAACTTAACTCCAAAAGAAGTCTTTGCATTAAACGAGAGGCATGTTTTGTTCTTTACTTACATTGACTGCTGTACTTTAAAGAGCCTTAAGTGTGAGAGATTACTCACGAGGGTCAAGGATCAAGTTTGGGACTTTCAGTACAGACATTTGTTGATGGTGGTGGGCAAAGATATTGTTGTAGCGTGCATACACCATTGCTGACCATTGTACGCAAACCACCCCGTCAGAATCACAGGAGCAGTGCAAGGTTTAATCGATCAAGGTGGCCAATGGGAGAATACAGGGGCAAATGATTGGAGAGGAGGAGGGGAACATAGGGAGCAGTGAGGGTGCTGAGAGTTCAATACAAGGTGGAGGATTTGCGGTGGGAAGGTTGTTTCTTGTGGTTGACACAATTCCTCAGATGTATTTCTGGTAGAATTCTGGTGAACGGTGTGTATATGTGAGTTCAGGGAAGGTGGCAACCAGTATACACAGAAACCCTTCCTTTCTTGTCCCCCTGCTAGAGCTTGCCACACAGAGCCAAAAAATGCTTAATAAGCACAGATACCAATTTAGCCCTTCATTCTTTTTCAGTTTTGTCCTCCATCTACCTTCTGCATTCTATACGCCAAGTCCAGTCATGACATTAAAAGGCCTATCCATGTATGAACCTCCAGCGTTAGAATGGAAACAGAACAGTCAGGGCTCTTTCAACGCCTTTTTCAGCACCTCTCGGAAAATGATTTAAATTAGAAGCAATAATGTCGGAGCTCCAGCACCTGCCGCTTGAGGCAATCATAGTGATTGATCTACTGTAAGGGCCAGCCTCCCTTTCCCTCAGGTTATTACTGCTCTGCTTGCAAAAACATTTTGGAAATTAGTTCTGAAAATACGTGTTGAAGAATAGAGGAAGAGAAGGGAGGGAAGCACTCCAAAATATAAATCACTGCAGTTGGTTGTATTTTTTGAAAATGTGATACTCTGTTATTTTCCTGAATTGCTCACGCTTTGGAGACCCTAGATCATGCAGATATTTGCTTTCTATCTTGTAAGCCTTTCTCCTGTCTCTTCTGTTTCTTATTGTGATCAGGCTGTTGCCGAAGACCCGATGTGTTTGTAATGCACACAACGCAGACTGTAAACTATATACTATATTTGCATAGAGAAATGTATGAATTATGCAGGGAGAGCTATAGAATACAGATGTGGGAAGATATAAGACATCACCACACCAACGTTGTCACTTCAGATCCTGTGACTTAAAAAGATTGTTTCAGGTAAAACACAAAACCTCTTACAAAAATAACAGTGTTTTCCCAAAGTACTGTATGCTGCTCCATACTGGAAGCCATCTTCAGAGGTTAGACCATTGCTGGATCAAAAAAATACCTCTGAGTTATATACAGTACTATATATATACTGTACATACTGTATCTAATTGGATTCACCTAAAATTCACTCATATTTTTTGCTCTGATTCTACCTTATATATATAGAATCCATTGTATTTCATTTAAATATTAAGCTTCATTTCCCAGTCTGTCTTGGAAATTTATTATAATCTGTCACAATAATTTGGAATTTACAGATAAAAACTAGAATACGTTTTAGCATTCATGATGGTGCTTTTGTTGGGAAGAGACAGAAAACCAAGAAAGTGCACAAGTAAGGTAACATCTAATTTTGTAAAGGATCAAGTAATAGGTTTATTCCATGCCGAAAAGAGAAGAAAGAAAACACAACGTTTCAGCCGTGGAGCCTTATTCAGAGTGTAAGCAGTAAGCAACGGTAATGTAGCAGGAGAACAAAAGCTAGGAGAGAGGAGGAGCGAGAGGTGGGAGCTGGGGACAGACAGGCCAATCAGGTAATGTGAAGTCAGGATAGGTGAAGAGAGGTGTGATATAAAACCTACAATGAATAGAGAGAATTTAGAAGAAAATAAGTCTGTCGTTGAGAGAAGGGGATAGGTGTGATCCTAGCTGCAGAGTAATTTTAGTTAATTTTAGTTTCTGTAGTCTTTCTGATGTGGGAGTTAGGAAAACCATCTTTAAGAACACAGATGGAGAAGTGAAATGAGAAACAATAGGTTTGGAGAAATTAATCTTCAGTGCCCTAACATGTTCTCTGAAGCGGTCTCTGAGTCTCCTTCCTGTTTCCCCAATGTACTGTAGATGGCTGGGCATTTACTGCAAGAGATACAGTAAATAAGGTTGCTGGAGGTACAAGATGTACCTCCGGATGCTGACGCAGCTACCCACCTGAACTACTTCAATCTAATTCTATATCCTACTGTACCTTAAAATACAGTACCTTAGAAAATACCTACAGTATATATTGAAAAGTGACATACTGTTACTTAATATTTTAGAAGCAAACATACATATGCTTCAAAAAAAGTTCATGCGTGTTGCAGGCACTCCAGCTTTACTGGAAGCAACATTTCTCCTTATCACCAAGGAGTCGTCAGATTTAATTAAATTAACCGAGACACGAGCCACAGCTTTGCCTCAACTGTATGAGTAGGAAAAAAAAACAACAAAAAAGTTGAGGTGACTGAGAAAGAGAGGGAGGAGAAGAAAGTGAAAAGAAAAAGGTTGCAGTGTGGAGAAATTACAGCGGGTATAAATCAACGCTTTGATTAGGCAATTAGCCTTAAGCAACATTCTCTAGTAAAGTTTTAATCAGGGAGTCATGCTGTCTCTTTTTTCCCCTCCATACACATCCAAGCTAGGTCTCTGGAGAGCTGTTTTTGAGGAGTTTGACTGGAGTAAATCACGTTTTATTTGTGCAAATCTCTCTTTACAAATTGTTATGATGAAATCAAAGAGGTCCACCCCCCCCCCAAGGTCTCCCTGGGAATAATTCCTTCCAGAATATTAGAGTTAGTGGAACGACCAGGCTGTTTTACACTGGACCTGGAACCTGGTGTCATGTGGTTTAGATAACGGGACAGTAATCAGTGTTTTATTGCTGTCTCTCCAATTACTGGGTATCTTTAGCATATCAGAGCAATTATTTATGAAAGTGTACTGTGAAAAGCATATAGAACCCCCTGGCTTTCCTTCTGGGTTTCTTTTTGTGTGTCAGCCTTAAATATAAAATTTGTCCCTCTGGATTATAGTTCTCAGTTCCCTGTCAGTGTCTTGGAAAGGCTGGTTAAGCCCAATGAAAATGTTGAGAAGTTCTCTTTAAATAAGTAAGGATATCCATATTAGATATGATCATTATCATATCTAAAAGCTCATGTGAAATGTATTTTGTCTTATAGGGTATCTTATAGATTTTGGTATTTTATATTTTTAATGCTTTATTTTTTCCATTCTCTAGATGACTAGTGATTTTGTCACACAGACACAAACTGTTCATTGTCAGGCACACAACAACACTGTTTCACACTGAGGAAAGCACTGAAAGGAAAGCAATGCTTGTTCCCTAGTTACAAATTCTAGAAGTTTGTGACATCCTGATTTTCAGTTTCCGTCATTAGAACTGGTTTAAGGTTTCCAGAGAATGGATCCCAGTAGCTAATTCCTTCTGTACGTTTTTGGCTCAATGAGCTCTTAACTACAATTTGTCATGGCATTTAATGATTTACACTGGGTTTGGAGTTTCTTTTTCATGTTTTTTTTTATTTTATTTTGTTGTTGCTCATTATTACTACATAAGGGGTCAAAGTTGCGCTGAAATGTTCTTGGTTATCCAATTTAATAGTAGCTGCCTTTCCAAAACTGAGGTAATGCCCCAAAACAGAAAAACGAACTCCCTCTGAGCCCGTCACACTGGAATATGACGAATAGACCGTGTCCTGGTTACTTTCTCTCTCTCCCTTTTCTCCTTATTTTCTTTTTCCATTTACGTAACTCTTGTTAATGCAAATGCTCAAATGAGAAAGCGGGGAGCTGTAATGGAAAAATAAGACAGCATACAAACAAAGTTAAACAAGCTGCCTTTTTATGAAACATTGTAAAAGGAAAACCAAACAAACAGGAGACATGTACAGTAACACTCAAGGAGTAGTGGCATCTGAGAGTGGCATTTATTACATTTTTACAAACATTAAATGTAAATTTGTGTTCCAAATTCAATGATAAAAATCAACATTGACAATAAATGACCTGCCTGATATTTTGGCCAAAATCTTCATTAGAAGTTTGATATTTAACATTGGAGCTAATGGGTCTTTAAAGATCTCACATTTGTAGGGGTAGGTTAACACTATTGTCCTGGCAAGATTCCAGTTTGGGTTGTTTTTTTCTGAAATTTCTCACTTCTCCACCTGATCTTTGGTGCAGTGAGTAGTGCAGCTGCTGTTGCTTAATGGTAATCTTGCATTGTCCTTTGGGGTGAAAAGTAAATGCAAGCAGTTATCATTTTGATTCATTCTGGAGATGGAGTAGATGGACAGCTTTTGCAGGGAGGATAGTTATGATTGAGTTACTCTAGTCTAGGTGGGACAAGGACCCAAGGAATGTGCCTCTTCTACTTCAAACACTAGGAATGTGTTTGAAGTAGAAGTGGCAGGGACCATGAATGAAACCAAGGCTCTTGAAAGAGGAGGAGGGTTTTAGGATGGTGGTGGAGTGAAAAACAAAAGAAAGGTCTGATAAGGGGAAGGAAGAAGAAGGGGGAAAAAGAATTAAAACTTCAAGAGGTTATGTTCAAGAGTGATAGAGTGCATCCAGGTGGAGAGACTAGTATTAGTAAGAAGAAAAGACCAAGATATAAGCATCATTAGCACAAAAATAAGAAAACACCATAGGAAAAGATGAGAGGACCCAGGGATGAGATGTACAGAGAGAGAAATAGGGGACCAAGGGCAAAAACCTGGCAAACACAAGTGGAGTGAGAGTCTGGGAAATTGAGCCTCACCAGTAGGTCTTTTATGTTTGACCCATGAAGCAAGAGAAGAGGTAAATGTGAGCACTACCAGTAGTGTGTAGGTCAGAAAGTGTTGACTGGGGGACAAAGCGGTCCATAGTGTTGAAGGTGGCAGAGAGAGGAGATGGCACAGGTGAAGGGCGAATCACTAGACAAATAGCTGAGAGATGGGAATCAGTAATAGAAAAGAGAGCTAATTTTGTCAAGTGTACCCAAAAAATAAATCAGACTGGACATGGTGAGTGCAGTAAGTGGAAAGCAGAAATCTGGTGGTCTTTTTGACGGCTTTAGAGAGAAGTTAAGACAACTGTGAAGCTCTGAAGGAATGAGGAATAAATGGAAAGAGAGATATAATATAGGCCTGTTAAAAAAATTGAAGGAAAACAAGATGTGAGTAGAGAGGTGTCAGGAAGAGAGGAAAAATAGAGAAGTGATGTTTAACAAATTCCTGACTTGGCATCACTTTTTTATTCCCTGCTATTAATTAATTAACCTTGGCAAATATTAAGTAATATAATTGGAAACACATTAGTCTTCCATTCTTTGAACTGATACAGTTAAAAAAGTACAGGAAATGCCTTTTGCTAGCAACAGGCCTAAGACATGTTCTGTGAATCGGTTCATTGCCCACAATCAGCGATGCGATTTTACTTCTGTGTGGTCATTTTTCCTTGCTTCTAAATGGTTAAATGGTGCCCTGCAAGGCCAATAGTAAATAAGGGACAGCGTGTACACTTCATTGCCAGTCACTCGTAAAGTTGCCACGTCCTGTAAAATGCTGAAAGGAATACTTATTACAACTTTATGCGTTAGTGAACTTTATTTTTATGAGGTTTTAATAAGTTTCCCTGGGGCTGCTATAATTTTGTGGTTTATTTTCGGAACAGTTCTTATTTTTATATAGGCTTTTTTCTTCTCCTCATATTGTTAAATTTTACAGTAAGAGGCATGGCTTTACACTGCACAGACCCTGAGCTGCATCCTCTCTCCACCTTTCCCTCCCCACCCCTCCACGCTGGCCATTTATACAGCATTTGGAGACAGTTCTGGGTGGCTTAGGGGGAAAAATAATGGTAGGGAGCACTCTGACGTTGGCCTTGGTAAAACAATGCTTTTGAGCTCCTGCACAGTTGGCTATTTCTGAATTTCAGCTGCAGTGGGAGAGAAAAAGTCCTTCTTTGTGTGGACAGAGCCTTGTAAGATGAGCCGCAAAATTCCCGCTCCAGGTCGCATTAGCCAAGCATTAGATAGAAATGGAGGAATAGAAATATAATCAAGCTGGCCATTTAAGCAGTGATGTTGCAGGGACACAAGTGGGAGATTGCAGGACTCTTCCGTTTTGATCAGTTTGTATGTGTTGTGAATGCCATGGCATACTTTGTTTTACAAGCCTCTGAAAAGGAAATGGGGAAAAAAAGAGCTTTGTGCTCTGAAGTTAAAGGTTTATTAAGATTCATTTAATGTTCACCCAATGGATTCAAAATCAAATTGAAGGCTCTATTAACTGCGCTGCAAACTGACATTTTATAAGCCTATTCATAATAATCTGGAACTCACCAAGGGGCGGTTAATTACCCATCTGCCATGGTTACAGTCTATATCAGTGAATGGGTAATCTTACAGTTTCTGTTTGTTTTGGTGAGATACAGATGTAGAGGCAGCACAACTGAAAGCTTCAAATTAAGATTTTTTTCTGAAAATATCTAACACACTATTGTGTGCGCTAAATGGTTCATCTATAGCTTTGCCATGAATGACTCTGACATCCAATTCCTAACTCACTCAGATTAAAAGATAGTAAAATTAACACTCAACAAATATTCTTATGCATTTTAAAACAGTTTTTGTCTTAGATTGTAAGTCCAAACCAATGTAATGTTTTGAAATACTCCAGAAACTCAGTGTTAATGATAGCTAGAACAGTAATTGTCTTGTATACTGTCAGTTGAACAACTTTAAGGCGTGTCGTTATTAATTGATGTCTCCATTTCAGATGAAGCAAAAGCCAAATATTTTTCCTGAAGCAAAACTGAACCATCCTAAGGGCTTTTGGAAGAACATTTGTACAGGATAAACCAATCAATTGAGATTGTTAGGATGCCAACATTGCCTTTTGTTTGTTTGGTTTCATAAAATAAGTTTTAAAAACTATGACAATACTTTTTTGAAAGGTTGAGTCTTACGTTTATTGTTTTGTTCACTTATACAACGGCTTACCTTGTTGATATTCATATATATTGAGTGAACCATTATATAGCATTACTGTATTAGCATGGTATATTTTTATGGGATAAATGTAATAATATAACACTTTTCTTTCTTGTGGGTGAAAACTATTTGCAGAAAGGAGCATGTATGTTTTGTAAATCAGTATGATCTTCTCCTCCTTCGTGAAGCTGTCTTTTTTCTGAGTGGGAAGGATTATGAAAATTGCATCCATATGTTTGCAAGAGACATTTAGTCAAAAATCATGATCTATAACATGTCAGATGTTAAGCAGGACTGCACGCCTGACATCCAAGAACCCTTTTTTAGAATGGCAATTACTGACAGGTCACATGACAATGACATCATTAGTCTAGTAATTCTGTAAACTCTATCACATGAATCTATGGCTTTCTCATTCATTGGGTGGTGCTTTGACAGATACACCAGTGATGTAACCTTATCCATCTAACCTGCTATGCATTAAAAAACAGCTTAACCTCGGCTAAATCTTGAAGCTACATCCTGAACCCAAGCAGTTGTATCATTACCTTGGCATGCCAGTATCACATTTAATTCAAATAATCATTGTCTTCTGTGCTAACTGGACAAGATCTGAACTTGTCTGCAACACAGTGACCCCATTGGGGATTACTACATACCAGAACTTTTAGTCTGTTCCAAGACAATATGCATTAATATCCTACATTTTGTTCCTACCCAGGAGGGCAGGTGGCGAGTCCCAATCAGCAGGAAAAGTTAATGTGGCTAATGTTAATTGTTAATGTTACTGTTCCTGGACTACGCAAGTCTGTAGATGGGAGCAGCGTGGACCAAACTAGAGCAGCACAAGCAAGGTCAGTCAGTAGAACAGCTGTAGGGTGGAAATGTTTGGAACCCAGTCATGACGGAACTTTTTAAAGTACATTGGCAATGATGGGGTTTAGTACAGTTACAACGATCTACCTTTAATGTTGTCTCAGGTCCTTAAAACTATAATCAATAAAGATATTCTAGATATGCACAGGGTTATTGTAATTCGCCCTTTTTTGTTAAATGTAGTAACAATCAATTCCATTTATATCCAGGTAGTTCATTTTATAGGATTAAAAAATATAACTAAATCCAGATTTCGATTAACATTAGTGAGTATGCCTGTGACATGGGCATTTGATTTATTTGCAATGCATTCAATTTCCAGAATCAACATTTTGTAGTTTAAATATAATGCAACGAATACTTTTTTTCCTGTTGGAAATATAACATTTCAGACCTCTGTCTGATAGATCACAACTCAGAGGTGTTTTGTTATCATATTTTTTAATGCAGTCATCCGTCTTCCTGTAATCGGTTTTTATTTTTGTTTTGTATGTTCTTTTGAGTACATTTGTGTAGTTTAATACTCACATTGTTTCCCTTTACATATCATTTACCATACTGGCTAAGTCTTATAAAGGAATCCTTCAGATGACCTCTTATTTATATCAAGACTTGGCAACTCATTTGGTTCTCATTTTGGCATTAATTTTAATTATATAGTCTAACTAATTATTGGAGTAATAGGTCAAATCAACTGCAAAGCATGGCTCAGTTGCTAAATGAAAAACACTTTTAACACCCAAAGAACTTTCAGTCTAAGAAAATGCGTGCTGGCCATTCCTGAAGCATACCCTGTTCAAACATGAAAAATTAGGATCAGAATTTAACTACCACACACTCATAGTTCACCATCTCATCCTTTTGGAAACTCATTGTTATTGTGTTATTGTGTGATTGTCACCAGAGGTTTCATGGTGGACACTGAAAGAGTCTTTTTGGTTTGGTTGTCATTTGTACATGAGCTAAATATCAAATTCCAATTATAACCTTTGCAGCTGGACAATGAGAATCACTTCATTAAAGTTTGTTGACAGCTGCTGTACATTTCTAAGACCTCTGTGGTGTTATTGAGAGCCCTTACCAGGATTTAGACCTTGACAGCATGGTTGGTGTCAACAGGTTGACTTTACGTGTTGTCACTAATTCATTACAGGTAGACATTTTAATTCCATCTGTTCTGAGCCTGTTAATCTTGGGATCATGGCTGATCACTTTGACCTGTTTACCAAAGCAGTCAACAAGCAACACACTAGGACTCTAAATGGAGACACTAAGGATGCAATTGTAACTGATTTGTTAAGGAAAGATAAACACAAAATATGACCAACTGTTTTATTTTCTTGATCTATCAATAATGCGATTGAAATATCAAATCAGTTGACAAACATATTCTATTCATGTGCCAAAGCTAGCAACATAGAAGAGTAAATAGTTGTGGCACATGTTTATTTGATGACTAGATGATTAATTACATGTATTTGTGATTTTAAATTTTAATTTCACTGCTGACTGTTCTGTAAGTACAGTGGAATTGGAATTTCAAGGCTGGTTGCTGCACATTTACAACGCGTAGCAATGTGATGCTTGGTGCAGTAATTGGAAAGATATGTGCTATTCCACTCTTACTGGAAAGCTCTGGAAGAAACGCAGGAGGAACATTCCACTTTTATTATGGCACACTGGTGGCATGACTCATGGACTTCTAATCTTATCCTACTAATATACAGTGTACCAGAATTTTCCTTCTTTTCTTGATAGGAAATTGACATGGCCTACTTAATGTGTTTTACAATATGTTTGACTGCATGAGCAGGACCTTTTCATATTATTAAGTTATCAGGGTCATTAAGAAATTAATTTACAGATTTTCTTTCTTACTTGCCAACTGCTTATACTTTATGTGTTTTCTCTACTGCAATGAAATGCATATTTTTGCTATAATGAGTGGGAAAACAGATTTACTGATCTTTTCTGTGTGCATTATTATTAGTAACACTATTATTTAAATATGCTCAGCAGCTGCACATATTCAGTATGACTTAAAACAGGTTTCAAAATACACAACAGAGATTCGTTTTAAAAACTGTTGTGGTATGTGTAGATATTTAATACAAAATACAAAATGCAATCAAATAATCATTGTTTACCTTGGTTTAATTAAGTAGCAACCAAGCCTCTTCATGTTCTTTAACCAGATTGAGGAATGCATACATCTCAAGCTATATGTTGATTAGTGTTTTCATTTAAAGAAAATAGTTTAAAATTTTAATAACCCTAAGCAGCCATCCTTGCTAAAATTAGACAGACATATCCCTGCAGGGAATTTGGAAGCAAAGCCAAGTATAATTGATTTTGGCTATTTTTTGTCTCTCCTCTCGATCCAAGTATTCCTAGGCTGAGATATACTGCCATCATAAAAATGTATTGACAAATATTCTGCTGTAACATTTCCATAGTATGGATTCCTGGAATGTTCGGAGGGAACCTCTTGTAGGAGTTCAACTTCTAGAGCCCACACTAAACAGGTAGACATGCAGACATGCAGCTCTTCTCTCAGTCCACTGTAGCGCCAGTGCTGTGCCAATTTGTGCTTGCCAAGAAGTAATTGTTTCCATACTGTATAATATATTACAAGCCCATTTTTTTAAGCTTGTACAGATTGTAGCTTTCCTCATGTACCAGACTTCCTCCTCAGATCCCTCTGCCTCTGGCTGCACTTACCAAATGTCTTAATATTATTTAGATAATATGCGAGTGTGAAATTGAAAATATATTATTCACAGAAGTGAGACTTGGCCACCATTAATTCCACTGGTTTGCCAAAACCAGGAGACAGAAGTATTGCTGCTCATTATCCAACATATAATGGTGTGTATATACAGCAGGCAATATACAGTACTGTACGTGCACTATTTGTGTTCAAATAGGCTGACTGTGGAAAAGAGGACAAATAACAGCTTCATTTGTTAGGTTTTACTTTAAAAGCAGTCTAGGATTTGAAAATAATTGATTAGCTAGTAGATTTTTGTAAAATGTATTTATATTATATTTTCCTGCCCTGTGGGAACATATGGCAACTTTTATTCTGTTGGCTTTATACTGCAGACTGGCACAGGCACTCAGCAAATGAATGAAAAACTCAAGCTGGCACTTTGGTTCCAAACCAATTCCTTGGCTGTAGGATTTAGCCCTGGTACAGCTTGTGGGTGTCATTATCAGACCTCAGTTTACAGATGTGGTAAACTTATAGATCTTAATCACAGCGGCCAGCAGGATAAGTCTGTGACAGAGAGAGAGTGGTTAAGAGAGCCACAGGGATTTAGCCAGGCAGAACATCCTCTGCACTTGACAGGCAACAGGATTCTAGATGTTTACTGTTACTCAGCTTACAAGCTTTTCCAGATGAAGATGCCTTTGCATCCTTATCCATAAAAGTGTCTACTCACAGAACCATTAATGTGTCAGTGCCAGTAAAAGCACATTAGCACACCCTCCTTATGCTTTCAAGCTGTTTGGATATGGTCTTCCTTTCTTTGATTGGATTTTCCATGTTTTGTACTTTGAAGAAAATAGAATCATTTGTATGGTTAGTCACCAATCTTCTTTCCAGATTAGTGTAGTTGGGTAACATTCTGGAGAGAGCCATTTGGTATTTCTCAGGAGCCTGCCTAAATATTTTAGATTAAATAAGTAGCTTATTGAGTGCTTGGGGAATGAATGTAATTGGGTTTAACTTGGAAAAATAATCGCTCTTCGCAGCTCTGCACCAATGCCTGTGACTCAAAACTCCAATATACAGTATCCGTAGAAAAAGTGGCAGAGGGATTTTAATCAGATGATAATATAGCTGAACCTTTCTAAGGAATCTACAATATGGGATAAGTAAAAAAGGGTGTCTGGCTCGTCACGTTAAAGGCATCATTCTGTTTTCTTTAAAGACCTAGTGCTTTGTGTTACAAAAGAAGATCCTGTTAAGGGGACCTCCACTGGTCATTTTATAGAATCCAAGTTTATTAGGAACTGGTATGAGTTAGGAAGGTGGAGTTGCCTAGTGTTTTAACTGCTCCCTATTACCACTGATGATTTTTAAAAGGTGTTTTTTACATATAATGTCCTTTGATAGGTAGGGTTTCAGACGCAGGAGACTGTGAGGTGGAGTTTTGTGTTTATTCAGAGGGCCGTCAAAGAGATAATGGTGAGATGTGAGTTACGCAATCCATGGCTGCTGAAGGCAGGGAAAGTTCCTTCCTTCTCATTATTAACTGCACCAAAGTGGTATATTTAGTCTCTGTCTGTGAAGGCTAAATAAATATGGTGATGCTTCCGATTAGGAGAACATGAGTACATATCAGCAATGTGCTTAAAAAGGAATACAATTTTTTAAGTTTTATTTCTGTAATATCGTAAGGAAATAAAAGTCTTCTTATAGCTTTGACAAAGACTATCATTTGCTGAGTTTTTGTGTTGTTTTATTATTATATTGAAGGCATTTTCGTGTCTTCCATAGAGAATCTGTATTATACAGATTTGAGAGTAGTAGATTACAAGATTTGTTTACATGGACAACAAAGAAAAGATCAACTAAATTAAGAGCTTATAAGGAGGTCACCTTTTCACCTATTTTTTGCAGGTTGTTAATGATTTGCTTTAGGCCTGTTGAGATAAAATAATATGTACATCCAAAAGAGAAGCCTTCATCTTTACAAAACATTGTTACATACAGTAATGTAAGTCCTTTTTCTTAAAATGCTAGTGTGGTCTGCGCTTACAGGATTTAGGCCCAGTTTCTATCGGGTTGCCCAGTTTTTGCAGTATGTTAGTGATTGGTTTTCTGTTTGTTTTAAGTGGATAAAAACACAGCTGGTATACAGTAGATGATTACCATATGCCCTGATTTTAGGAAAGGTCTTTGGTATTACATATTTGCTTTTTGCAAAAACAGAAAAAAACAAACATTTATCATACACTATGCTTTGAAAGTTTTTTTCATCATATGCCACATTTTCCATTTCACAAGAAACCTGAAGGTTCATAAAATGCAGTGATATGAAGTGATTTTGAACAGTAGCTGATCTGAAGTGAAAATAACCAGGCTTGAGCTTCAGTTATTTTAAAAGAAAATATTGTCCTTTTTTGGATAGTGTGATTGTGATGTCAGCTACAAATACAAAATACAATGCAATTACACAACATGTTATTTCTCATGCAGTTCAAATAATCTATACTGTATAAGATATGAACTGTCTGACTAATCAACAAAAGCATTCATGAAAATAATAGGTTATTGGCGTTAATTTGGGTAATGTGTTCGTACAAGCAAAATGATACAGTTAATAAAAAATCCTATAATCTAAATATTCATCATTAACAAGTGTGTGATGATAAAAAATAATATTGACTATACAATTCAATGTTTTACTTATGATAATTGCATCTAAATCAAAATTTAAAAAGTTAAATGTCAGTTTCAAAAAAATATATAACACACCATTCTTATAAAAGTCATTACAAAATTGCAATTTTCTTGGTTGGTTTGAGTAAATGATTTACAGGTTTCCTTTTGATGAATAGGAGTCACACATGAATTTAATTTAATATAATTGGAAGGTTTTTACAATGCATTTAGTAAATTATTTAAGATAAGAACATATTTCAAGGAATGGAAGACTTTGTAACAGAGTGGCTCTTGTCAGAAAATAAATGTTTATCTGAGTTCCTGAGTCTTAGCCTTGTGATTTGAGTAATGTACAAAAACAGTAAACACCAAAGGCTAGGATCATGCGCTTTCTGAAATTTTAGGAGACAAATCCTGTTTCTAGATTCTGTTGCAAAGTGAATCATTTGGCTCTGTGTAAATGGTAAATCTGATAAGGATGATTTGTAAGGGGAAAGAGAAAGCAGTACAAACAGTAGGCCTAAGTGATCCATTTGCTAACATTCTTATCTGTTAAGATCAAATAACAGATGATAATTCTCTGAAGGTGCAGAAACCCAAACACTGTTCTCAAACCTTTCAATTGCACCTTTACACTAAAGCCTTTAAGCTGTTTATGGATGCTTGCTAAAGCATAATCTGTCAGGTAGTACTAAGAGGTCTTAACAAGCACTTAATCCTGCAGTAAAGCAATCCTCAGTTGGGAATGATTGCCTAAAAATTATTTGTAATGCCTTCAGAAATGTACAGTATGTAATTTTTTATTTTAAAATAATCAATTTTTCTCAATCAATATTTCACATCATAGGATGTTGTTGTACAAGAGAAAGAAAATCACACTTATTTAGCGCTTTTCTGGACACTCCATTCAAGGCGCTTTACAGGTAATGTGGACTCCCCTCCACCACCACCAGTGTGCAGCATCCACCTGGATGATGCAATGACAGCCATAGTGTGCACAGTACACTCACCACACACCAGCTCTCAGTGAGGAGGAGAACAGAGTAATGAAGCCAATTCATAGTTGGGGATTATTAGGAGGCCATGACTGGTAAATGCCAGTGGGAAATTTGGCCAGGACACTCTTTTCCGTGGGATTTGTAATGACATTACCACAGAGAGTCAGGACCTCAGTTTTACTGTACATCTCATCCGAAGGACGGCGCCTTTTTACAGTACAGTGTCCCCGTCACTATACTGGGGTATTGGGACCCACACTGAACACAGGGTGAGTGCCGCCTACTGGCCCACTAACACCTCTTCCAGCAGCAACCTTAGTTTTTCCCAGGAGGTCTCCCATCAGGTACTGACCAGACTCACACCTGCTGAGGTTCAGTATGCTGCCAGTTGTGAGTTGCAGGGTGATCCTGCTCCAAAGACAGTCCAAACAGTCTAAAGACATCCTGGTAGGTTACTTAGCTTCTGGAAAAATTGGCTCTGGTCTGTGTTCTGCAATGGAATGGTGTTCTCCAGGGTGTATCTTGCCTACTGCCTGCTGGGATAGGATCCATCTCTCCCGCAACCCTGTGTTAGATATTGAGGTTAGAAATGGATGGATGGACAAACTTAAGAAGATTGAATAGTTTAAATCTGATTTTCATAAGCTAAGATACAAATTAAGAAAATACCACAACTTTTGGTGTATATAAATGTTTATTTTTGGTTTAATATAGAATTTTCAAAACTGTCCTTGGTTGAACTGCAGGGTTCATCTTCATTATCTTCATTTGATTTAATTATAAGCCCTTATGATACTATATTAATATATAAACAGAAAATCTAACTTTGATATACATGTAGTGGTACACCATACCAAAGAAAGAGCTTATTTTAAAAACATCCCAATGGTAAATGTAAAAATGTCAGGCTCACAGAGCTGTAAGGAAGCAATATACTGTGGTAGTTATGCCTAGGTACATTGGTATGGGAGGTCAGAGGTTAATCTTTAGCTTGGGGTAATTAAGCTGTGGCACACTGTCCTAAATTTAGTCTCCCGGTGTAACTGCTGCTGTTGTTTGTCCCTAGGGCATATTAAACGCACAGCTCAGGAAGACCTGTGAAGTAGTATTGTTCAACACCCACTTCTTACGGCTATACATTCATACCAAAGTTACAAATGGAGAAACAAAATATTAATTTGTGTCAGTTTCTTTTAGTTTGTAAACTGTAAACTATCATTTTATAACAAGGTCAGATACTGCTTTATTGACATTTCATTCCCCATAATAATCCATCTGATCACATTATTCTTTCCTAGAGAGGAAACAAACTATAATGTATTGTGATTTTCATTTAGTACGTAAAATAGATTCTGTTCTAAAGAAATGGGGGGGGGTATTTATTCTTTCTTTTTTTGTCAGAGATGAAATGTTTAGCTTTTATCCGTCAACATTCCTGATACAATTTTTTTAAATGCATTTAGAAATTTTATTATCTTGTTAATTCTTGACTTATATAAACCTATCCAGTGAATGCAAGGGAAAAGTAAGTTTTCTGGGCACACAGTTTGACTTTTTGAGGATGATGAATTAACCAGGAATGCATGATCTTAGTAATCTGTATTTATTATGAAATTGTAGGTGAAAATATGTACTCTGCAGTATATACAGTTGGACTGGGCTTTACGCTGACATCTGGTCCATCCCACAAGGCATCAATTTTGCTTACCAAAATTTCCCATGAGTCTAATAAATTTGTTACCACTATAGCATAACATTGTTCTCTATACTCAATGAAAAAAAGTATTTTAATTGTGAAATTTCACAGGTTTCAGAAACAGATTCTTTGGATTTAAAATGTCGAATCATACTTTGCTTACTATTTTGCATTTTCACTTTTCTCCTTGCTCCATGTTTACAGTGTACAGCAAGAATACTGTGGAAGGAGTCTTGTATCAAACGTTTTGTAAAACTTTCCACAAGCCCAACAAGTTTGTTAGTTTCCTTTTCTTGCTGATTCTACGTAATCCCATAAGGACTTCAGCTGGATTGGTCTCAGCACTCTTTGGTGACCACTCAAGTGCCTTTAGCACAAAGGCATTCACCTTGATTTCTAATAACCATATTTGCAGTGAGTCTGGGTTACCCTGCTGTTGACAATTTTACTGGAAATTGTACAACAGAAAGAAATTCTAACCTTTGCAAACTGTGTAGTTCCAGCAAAGTCAAGTGTCTGAATGTGATGGTCGTCCATACAGTGACTGCAGCTATGGAACTTTATTTAGCGTGACGGATTGCAGTGTTGCACAGCCATGACAGCTGAGCCTTCTGTGTTTTGCTAAGGGCACTGGTGAGAAATCCAGGAGTCTGCTTCATCTCAGCACGGCTGCTTCATTTTTGAATCTCAGCTTTTAATTGTATTTCCTAGCATGGTGGCAGCCTTATCTGCAGAAGCGTTGTCTCTCATTTTGAAGGGACCACACAAAGAGCATTTTGTTGGAGCAGGAGCATAGGTAGGATCCTGTGTGGTGCAATCTTGATTGGATGTTATTATTTGGATATATGGTCACAAGTGGGAAACACTGATACTATGCAGAGAATCCATAACATGCTAGTGGTTTTGAGATTACATTTCAGAGTTGTCTGTCTGGCAGTCTTTTGGAGGGTTGTGGATACTGTTTTTTTAATTGATTTTGACCAGCTTTGAGTGGATCCAGGACACTGTTCTTAACATCCCCCCCTTTTTTTTAAGTGCAATTCTCTTAAAAGAATATCTGAAGATATTCTGCAATGTAATATTTATTTCATTTAAATACATTTTTGGCACTTAGGGACGAAAATCAGCTTTGTAATTATTCTGTCAGTGGAGGATTGGGAATGCGACACAGTGTTATCATTATGATAAGAACGTAATACCTTCCGACAAATTGTGGGATTTCCTTTCATAAACACGCGTTATAGGGTAATATTTATTTTTAGTCTGCATTTTTAAACAACTCAAAGACCAAAATAAATGACCACTGTGACCCTCCCACCCTTCCTCAACTGCACTTGCTTTGTGGTATGGGAATGAGCCAGCACGATGATGTCATGAAGGCTTCTTCTCACCTAGCTGAAATTCTTCAGCGACAATTCCGGCCGCAGTCTGGGTGGTTTCCTGCCTATACCAAGCTGAGATAATTCCAGGCAAACAATGAGACAGACAACAAACAAAACACTATGCGCCATCCACCTGTTCATGCTGTATGGCCTGCCTCCAGCGCACAGGGACACAGGCTGGAAGACAAACACATAAGAGTGGTAGTTCAGCAAGTGCATCAGCTTGCTTTGGAGCTATTTCAAAATAGATGTGCATAGGAATCATGCTATTGAACAAGACACCTCAATCATCAGAAAGAAGCTAGATAACTGTTGTGCTATATTTAGCTGCTTTCTTAATCTCTTTACCCCACCCTTTCCTGCTCTCTTTATTTTTCCCATGATTATCATATTTTAATTACATTAAAATGTTATGCCTACATACAATGAAAAGCATATATTGGATGTTGGATAGAAGCAGTATACTGTACATTTATCTCAGGAGGGTAGGAGGGGGGGGGATGCTGCATTGTATTGCTAAGATGAGCAGATGATTTATTTGTTTAGCTGCCACCCTTATCTGGAGTGACATCTCACAATTGTTTGTGTCTTCAGCAGGTGGCAAAAGGTGGTCAGGGACCCAGCAGTTCTGATTTCTATAAGTGGTTCATTCTGATACTGAGGAGCGAGGAAGGGCAATGCATGGGCTCTGAGAGCTGGAGAATGGAGTATGGATACAAGTAGTCCAGCAAATGTGGAGGAAAGGAGAAGGAGGAGAGTGGTTGAGCCAGTGATAGACAAGGGATTTATTGGTCCTATCTGTGTAGCAATGTAATTAACTCAAGTAGTCAAGTAACATGCAAATGTAAAAAAAGAGAAAAGAGAAGTTGAGCATCTTGACTCTGGATGAGGTGAAGTGGGAGGAGGGTTGGTAGAGAGTTATAATATTGTAGGACCAGGGCCTGCACAACGAATTGTTTCGAATGGTGTGTAAGGAAGGGAGTCTTGGTAGGGGAGTGGGGAGAAAAAAGCTGAGTCCAGGGGAAGAGAAATAGAGAAGTCTGTTGAGCGACTTCATAACAAGAAGCATACTGATAAGCTGGTTTCTTCATTTTTAACGACATTCTGTATCCAAGATCAGTACAATGGAAAATGATGCTGATTTTATTACTTTATTTACTTGAATTTAACCTCAGATGAAAACAAAACACCTGTGAGGTTAACACAATATGGAGTGCCATGCAGATGACTAAATCACCATTCAGTTTGAAACAGTTTTTAAAATATGTAGGCTCTGCAACAATTCCTCACAAAAACTCAGACTCTGAGGTTAAAGTTGTCTGTCTGGGCTCTGAAAATTCTTCGAGATAATTCAGCTCACAGACAAGCAAGAATGTTGTCACACCACAAAAGTGAAATATTATAAGGCTGAAAACTGTGACTGATGCCAGTTCCAATTAGGGTTTGTGCTGTAGATATCTTGATAACCCATCATCAATTGCTATTAGCTTGTTAAGCCTTTCCAGGACATTGTTCAATTGCAAAAGTTTCAAAGCTCACAACCAATCAGTCGCCTTCAACAAAAGAGGACCTGTTGGCCTGTTTGTAGGACTTTAAATATAATAGTTTGTGAATGCTTTAAAATCCCAACACATGGCAATATAATAAGGAGACAGCTAAACAGTATGTATGGATATACTGTAGCACGGATTTAATCAAAATGTAATAAAGAATGGGTGTATGGATTTATACTCATCATTTAAAATGGATTTCAGAGATTGATTCCAAAAATTCTATAGGAAAGTTGTCAGAAAACTTAATTGGGGAAGTCAGATGGCTGAGTGGATTTATCTTATGCATGTGCATGTAGTGAGTAACGGATTTTGTTTATTTAGAGGTAATTGGAAGACAGGTGGGCCGGGGACATGTTATTTTGCTTAATCTCCACTCCAGCAATCCAGAACTGTGCAAACTAGACCTCACTGACCCCTACCTCTACTTAAATCAAGGCATAGAAATCACACATATTGTCCCTTATGTTTCTGAAGCCTGTAACAACCTGTCAAAATATTCCCCGCATGTGCAGGGCGACAACTACAAGACCTCTACAGTAATTTCCAGAAATCAAACTTAATTGCTTAAGTCTTAAATTATCTTTAATTGTCCCGTGTTGGACTATTGGGGGTTGCTCATAATCATGGTTTCAAGTGAAAGAAACTAGTCTTTTCCAGCTGTTTAATAATGGTAGTGGGGTGCCTACTGACACTGCTTAGAATGATGAAGGTTACCTTTGGCAAATACTAGAATGCTGGCAGGTTAATTTTGAATTAATGGGATTGAAATTGTGAAGACTGTGAAGACCTAGAGCTGAGAATTTACATTGATTAAGAGATTATATAAAACTTCATTGGGGCAACTAAAACCAAAATGTATGCTAACGTTCACCTAAAAGTAATGCATTAGAAAATATATTGTTAAGAGTATTCCATTGACATATTAATGTGAAAGAAATACAATACTGTATGTGCAAAGCAATGCTTAAAACCCTGGCCGTGGTACAAGAATGATTTTGCCTTATGGAAATTTGGAAAACGTTCCTCATCTGTAATTTGGAAAAAAATTCAAAATTCGCACAACAACAATTCTCAGATTCTCAGAAAAAAAACATGATAAAAAGTACAGAAATTATGCTGAGCAGTCATCAGATGATTAAGTTTAATGGCACGAAAGCTTTTTTTTTAATAATCATTCATTTAAAAAAATGATTAAACCAAAACTATGTCTGCTTTAAGATCAATTTTTTTCTGACTGTAATTTATGACAGTTGATAAATCAAGTTAGTTACGGTTTTTGGATTTTGCATTGCTAGTTACATAACCACGACATGGTGGTATGGTGTTTAGCATTGTTGTCTAATAGTGTCTGGGTCCTGAGTTTAATTCTAGACTGGAGCACATTCTGTGCAGAGTCTGCTTTTCTTCTGGTGTTTGTGTGGGTTTCTTTGGGTGTCCTGGTTTCCTGTCACATTTCTAAGACATGCCTGAAGACATTTTTAAGCCTTGGTTAATTGGTATCTCTAAATTGTACCCGAGTGTGCAAAATTTCAGTATCAGTCATAAAGTACAATTCCATCAGGGTAAATATTTTTTGATTGCTAAAGTTAAGCTGTGTTCAAAACTACCACAGTACTTTTGTTTATATTTAGTATTCCAAACCCCACCTATAGCATCTGATTTCATTTATATATACATCTGTACATCTGAGTTTAATTCTTGAGGGACTATCTCTGTGGAGTTTGTATATTCCTCCCATATTCACATGGGTTTCCACCGGGTGCACCGGTTTCCTCCCACAGTCCAAAGACATGCGGGTAGGTTAATTGCCTTCTGGCAAAATTGTCCCTTTTGGGAATGTGCGCGTGTTTGTGTCGATGTGCGCCCTCCGATAGACTGGCATCCCATCCAGGCAGTGTCCTGCCTTGCGGTTAGAAAGTGGATGGATGGATCTGTACAGTATAGATACTTCAGGCAGTTTGTCATATTAGATGTTAACAAATCTGTGCATGCTATTAAACACATTTACAGTGTACAGCAGCAGAGCTTTACTGATGTGCCATAATTGTTATGTGGTATTATGTAATGTGCTAAGTGGAGTCTCGGATGGTGTATCACAGAGACCGGAGAGAATGCCGAAGTGTTTACAAGCCAGTGGTATTATCATTTTAATACTTGGAAGTAACCGGAATCCCTGCACCACTGGTGATATCAGTGTGGCTTAAAGGGGGGGTTACATTGCACCAGAGCTCCTTGCGGAAGAAGGAAACAGACCCTCTCTTTGTGCTTTCCCAATGAAGTGAGGACGAAAAGTAATCAGGAGGCAGAAAACATACACCGGGGCAAATCAGCATTGGGCCTGGAGAATTTATCACAAACTTATTAACTTTTCAAGGGCTTAAATTGAAACCAGCTCAGTCCTCAGGTTTCAGAGGTGCTGAGTGCTCAAAGTGACAGAATAATTTAAAGAAGATAGCCAGCAGTAGAACAGACAAGGAGAGAAAAAGAGCGCAGTGCCAGAGAATTAAATCAAATGAGTGCTACTCTGAATCATTTAGGAGGGAGAGAAAATGCAAAACATGCCCAAAGTACGATACTTGAAAAAGCAGTGGTAACGCAGTCTATTAATAGCAGCAATGTTGACTGTTGTTTGGCATATTTTACAAAACCAGCAGATTTTGTTATCATAAAGCGTCAATAATATTTCATTAAATGTCATGAGATTGTTTGAAATCCATAAAACAAAGATTATACAAAAATTCAGTGATATTAGTATGATGATTTTAAAACAATTAATCAGTGACTTTTATGATTATAACATAAGGTATCAGGCAAAATCTAAAAATGAAATTTAAGGACTTAAGGTTTTAAACTGTATTTATGAATGTATTTTTCTAATATTTAGATTTTATAAATCAACTATTAATGTAGTTACTGATGTCTGCTGAATATCGTATACTGTATGCTGTAGTGCTTACTACTTAACAGTAACAGACATGCTCACCTTTTCTCATTTTCCACACTTAACATGGAAACGGAATGATTTAAAATAACGACAATAATAATTAATATAGATTTTAGAAAGTCATGAAAGTTATGTAGTATTCTAGCACTTTCAATAATGGCTATTGAATATGATTTTCGAAACACAGATATTGAAATATTTTCTATTGTGTTTGAAAAGGTTTTTAATACACCCTGCTTTATTAAGGATGTTTTCCTTGAAATATTCTATATAATTGAGTTAACAAGTTTATGTTCCTTGCTGATGGATAGAGTTTTCATTCCATGTATAAGGTGCACTGCAGGAGCTGGCATGCTGCTGTCTACTTTACACCCCTAATTACAAATGCAGTGCTGTAAGCGAGAATCCAGACTGATAATTTACACCTCCTCTGTGTGTTCTGGAACTCACCACCACTCTGTTGCTTCAATCTGAACTGTAAACACCGTTATGATGTGTTCCCAAACATTATTATTTTGCTCCCTTTCCATTAAATTGAATTGCTTTTCTGCAAAGATCAACAATGCAAAGATTTATTCCCACTTTTTGTTAATATTGCCTTTTATTGATCATGGCTCTTGATATTTTTCCACTTGCATTTTATCTGTGCTTCACTTTAGTTTGTCCTCACATACTGTTTAATGTGAAAGTATGGTGGTGTTCTCTGTAATAAAGCTGTTTTAATCTAAATACGCATTGTCTTGAAGTAAACTAATTATTCTGTTCTCCGTTTTGTATACCATAGAATTTTCAGTGAGCGTGCTGTTCTGTGTCATACAGTATCTTAATTTGGTAGGAACTCTGATAACCTTTGTACAGAGCCAGTGTTGGCTCAGTATTCCCAGCTACAGTACTGCAACCACAAAGCAGTTCTTTTTAGCTCATAGGCACTATCTTAGTCCAATACCACAGTCCCAAAATTTTCAATCAGCCATGCTTTTGTGTTGCCAGTTTAACTGGAAACTCTTATATTATACAGTCTGACTGAGTTGGTGGTGACGCTATGGTTCTACTTAACTTTCAATGATACTGCTGAAAGGCCAGGCAGCACATTTACATCATGTTTAGTACAGATGACTCACGGCTATTTAAGTTTGGGGTGCCTTCTGTGTGGATGCTGTATGATCACCCCATTTCTTTTAGGCTTTCTTTGGGTGCTCTAGCAAGATTAATTGGTGCCTCTAAATACTCCCTATGTGCTTGCATGTGTGCCCTACAATGAACTAGCACCTCGTCCACTTTATAGTTCTGTCTTGTCCAGAGTCCAGGTTGCTGTAACCCATGAGTATGGGACGTTCTGGTAATGGATGGACAATGAAAAGCTTAGCTGTCAGACTAGGAGTCAGATTTGGCCATGCTGTGGCCAAGTTGTAATGAAGTCAACCAGCCTAACCAAGAATATTCTGTCTAGATATCTTATGTACAGTATGTGTACAGTATATACTGTATGTTTGTGCATCTACCTGTAGATGCTGGGTATACAGTATACAGTATGTGTACAGTATGTGCATACTTACTATGAAAATAATCACTTCATAAAAATATTTTTAACTGCTTAAAAACCAAAGAAAATATTTTATAAAATAAAACAGTATATAAAATAGGTTTACAGTATAGAAGTATGTAAGAGTTACTATGGCCACACAAATACACATCTAATTCTGAGGCCATAAATTCCACATTTCTCGATTTACCAGTTGTTCTTTATGTAATTGTTTCCTATCCTCTTCTTCAGGTGTGCAATTGTTTGGAGGAGCCATGGTCTGTGTGCCTATTCATGTGTTGTGGGGAAATGGGAGGGGACTATGGGAATTATCTGACTTGTTTCACTTAATTTCGGATTGCAAATCCAGGGTTCTACCATTTTGGTCTGGCTCTCTTCTTTCATGCTCCATGCTTTGTTTTGGTCATATTGGGGACCTGCTTTAAATCAACAGGCTGACATTTGCTTAATGTCTAATTAGCCATGGGTGGGCATGTTCTTTGATTATAGGAAGTGCCTTGGGCTTCAGGCTGCACAGTTTTGACAAAGCATTCGAGACTGATCAATCATGTCCTGACAGATGGTTCTGTCTAATTTTATCACATTAGATTTTTTTACCCATTCTTTAAACCAACATATTTTATATTTACTGAGACATTTTCCCTTATTTCTCCCATCTTCTTCACACATGAGTTAATAATTGGTTTTGGCTGTTGGCCACACTAAAACAGTGCATGCACTTAGTTGAATAAAAACATAAGGAATCACCCACAAATTCAAGCTGTTTCTTAAAACCTCTATAAGACTAAAATAAAGGGCGCCAAGTTACCAATGTTTTGGCATCTGTCATCTTCAGTGAGGTGCTCTGCAGACGATAGATATGGATACCTTTGTTTCCAGACTTCAGTTTCCTTTTCTGTTCTTATGGGAAAAGCCCACCTCAAATTGTGTTTATGAATTTAGGAGCAACTATATTAGATCCATCTCCTTTTACCAATTTAAAGTCAATGCCATTTTGCCCTCGCATGTTGGTGTTCTATCAATTATTTGTCAGTTGTCATCCAAAATAAAATTCATTTGTTTGAAATTTAATGCAATTGAACAATTCTAATGGCACAATTTCCCATAACATTGAAACTTAACTGGGTTAAAATTAACTCAAGGTCCTCAAATGTGATTTGAGCTTAGGAGGACATGGCTTCAAATTCTTTAGCACTAGAGAAACACCAGAGAAATGCTTCAGAGTCTCGGATATGGATTAAGTATCTGTTCTTTGTTACTAGGGTTCAGTGTTGGGTTATTGAACATTCTTTACATTGTCCGGCACTGCTTTAGACTCTGACTGAAATTCTAAAATGTTTTTGATAATCATTGCTTTGGATGTTTGAGTCTTAAATAGTGTTCCTTACATATTAACCGTTGAAGAGTCAGTGAGTGTGACCTCTCTTCATTTTTTGTGTCAATTGTATTTTTTTTTGCTTAAAAATGAATAAAAATGAAACAACTATTGAGCTGAATATGTGTGTCTTATGAGGCCAGTAATGCAGGCTATTCAATATTAAATTTCAATTGATAAAAAGGTAAACTCAGTTTTACAGTAATACTCCTCATTGTGAAGAATGAATTTTAGGTTTACTCTGTGCAAGTGGAACATGATTAATTGGTTAATTTTGCTACATTGCTTGTTCCAGGAAGAAAACAGCCCTAAACAATTCTATTCAGATTGCCTGCATGACAGACATAATGCAAAGAGCTTGTCTTTTCACTGATTATTACTTTGTCTGAGGTATACAGAGTTTATTGGGTCTAACTGGAGGTCTGTTTAACTTGAGTTCTCTTTGCCTTTTGTCATGCCTGGAGGCTTCAGGATATTGGAGTGAAAATGAATGGGTTCTCCTCAATTTTATTAAACTTGGAGGGTTTTCTTTTTCTTTTCCTTAAAACCAACTTAAACACAGGCCAGATGGCGGAAGGTTTACTTTGTTTAAACCCCAGCATTCCGGCTGCTCAGTCTTCTCCCCATTTGGTATTTTTTATATCCAGCATAGGCCCCTGTGCATTTTGCTCTACAGACGATTCAGCTTGGTGACGACATGTCGAAATTACACTGTGATGACTGGAAGTGCAGAAGGGATTAGAGGGGTCCGTTTGTTTGAAAAGAATTGGCATAGGGTTTTGTGATCTTTATGATTGCTGGATTTTTTTAACACCACTGAGGCAACTGGGTAACTTTATTTAATTCGTTTAAATACAGAACCAAGAAATGGAGAAACAGAAACAAATTTAACTTTTTATTTTTACCATCTTTAGTGTGTGCACTCTTAGGATTATAAAAGTGGAAACCGAAAAGGGATGGAACCTTTTAAAATTGCTTAATGTATTATTCCGTGGAGACTGAAGATAAATTGATTTGCTTTTCCCATATGGGCAATGTTAAATCACATACTTTTTATGTTTTGAGGTTATGAAATAGAATCTTCTTGGCATCACTGGTGTGGTAAAAGGGGCGTGAGAAAATGAGCTCATGTTTGAGACTTGATAATTTCCAATCATATTTTTAAAACGTGATGTAGAAAACAAAGGTTAATTTCACAATTTTGTTGTGCACTTTAATACTTGCACCAAAACATTCCAGGATGGGGTGTTTTTAATCTTGATTATAACACTTACGGGATTGTTCCATCCAGAGGCACATTACTCTCATGCAATAAAGGGCAAAAACACATTGTTTCGCTGTGCAGTCTGCTCCAGGTAACTAAAGTAACACAATTTGTAGAGGATTTGCTTAATGAGCTTTTCCCAGTTTTAGTAACTTGTTACCTGGAAAAATCGTTGTGAAATGTTTCTTGATGCAAGACGTGATTAGTGCTCAAATCATTATATATGCAGAATTCATGACTAGTTAATACCTAAGACCTGTCTACAGTACTGACTTTATCAGATGGCTTTCATTCTCCTGGCTCTTAAAAGTCACATGAATCTACATGCTGAAAGAATAATGCCTTCATTATGGATCTCATTAGTGTGGGGGTTAAAGGTCACAAAACAATCAAGATTACATTGTGTTTAGTGACATACCTCTGCTTTCATTACTGATAATTGTAGTGTCTTCTGGTCTAGGGTGGGCTTATGAAAACCTGATTATAATATTAATGTGTTTTGTCCATTTGTCTTATGTTTTCTGTGAGTGAATTGTGCCATATCTAATTATACCTGTTACCTATACCTATATTTATACACAGGAAGAAAACTTTGCATGTCTGATCTTTTTATACTTGTCTTGAGGTTTAATAGAAAATTAGTAAAAGAAAAGGCGCTTACAATATGAAATCACGGTTTAGCATCCCTGCATCAAATTGCTACTTGCTGGCCGTGGTTCAAATGCATGATCTATGACACCTGCATCACGAGCTTGTAGCTTAGAATTTAGACTCCATGTCTCCTTTTTCATTTACTGCTGCCTGGCAGGTCACCCTCTTCTTTTACCCCTTGAAAAGAGAGCAGCCAGTCCTTGAGTCCTTCAATGCACAGTTTCCTCAGAGGGAAACTGAATATAAACCAGCAACAATGGTAGGGGTGCAGGGGGAATAGGACCGAACAGCCATTTAGCAGGTGCACCGAAGTGGCTCCTTGCTGTTCCCACACATATCACTCAGCTGTACCAGGAGCCCCGGGGACTACCTTTGAATTGTCATTAAAGATCGGGTATCGATCAATTAAAAGGAGAACAAGGGGGGTCCAGGACCGTGTAGTGTCCGGTCCCCCCCGCTTTCTTTCACAGAATGCTCATTTGCAACTTTATCTGTGTTGCTGCTTATAATTATTGTGTTCAGGCTGGGATGGAGATGCTATCTAGCGTGGCTGTGAGAAACTTCCATGGCATTTAACTCTGGCTTTTGTTGCAGGCAGTCAGGGTTGTCAGGTATGAAGTCACCTGGTCAGCCAGCTGGAGGGCCTTGTGAGTATACGTTATCTACAGGCAGTGTATGGGTCATGATGATGATGGTGGAAGGGAGGAGGAGGGTTCAAGCAGTGTGGAGGCAGGGACAGAACACTGCCAGGTGGCGTACTGGGCTAGTGAACCTGCCTTTCTGCTCTGGTGGCCCTGTTGCATGTCTGGCTCCGATTGCACGTGGAACAAGTCTTGAGGTTTACACTTAATCCCTAAGTCCAAGCTGCGTATGACTTTTCAGCAAGGCTTAGTCATTTATGCCTGAAGAAAGCTTAGGATCCGGAGGCATTAATGGTGATTGAATCTAAATCCATTCTTATATGTCATACACAAACTCACTTAGAGGGGAAACAAAATTGAAAGCTTTCGTAGTTTGCCTCAGCTGCTATAGAAAAATGGCTGTCATTGCTAAGCAACAGCAGCATAACTGCAAGTTTATCGGCCAGGTGTGGGGGAGGATGGGAGCCTGATGAAATCAAGACTGCCCCAAGGGGAGAAATTGTATAATACCACACAGGAGGGAGAGCAGGACTGATACTGAATAAGGAAGGAGAAGCTAATTCTGCAAATGGGGATAAAGCCTAGCTATAGCCTCCAAGGCAGATCTTGCTGTTGCTTCACAATTTATAGAAGTTGCAGGTCAAGGCCTCATTAGAGCATAATTTCAAGAATGTGTTTTTTCTATGTTACGTCAGCAACTTACAACCTAAACTAATAAACATGGTTGTTCGTTTTGAGGTTAATATGCTTTACAATCTGATGTTCCCCACTAACTCTAGCACATACTGTATGTCAAAAGAAATGGCTTCATTGCATTATTTTGTTGCTGAGACCACCAATTACACATTTTTGTCTAAGCTAAGGTTACATTTGCAGAAAAGTACCCAATTACTCTGAACTCTGAACTTAGCAATAATTTATCATGGCAATTATTAAAACGTCACTAAAAAGAGTAACTGCAGTTCATGCCCTTAATTAACATCTCCCTTCATATCAGTGAAATGGAAAGGTGTTGGTTTATAAATAATTGCTGTTGGTCCTAAGGCATTGGTCACAATGTGTGACACCGATAATTACATTCGTGGTTGAGACTAAGTGAGTAGAAGAATTTCCCTGACATAACATAGTGGATTGTGTGAGTTGTGAGATAGCAGGAAACTAGAGCTGTTTGCTTGCTCTGTTCTTACAGAGTCTGTGCAGTTCCCTTGTAGCTGATTTCAGATCAGCCTGGATGGAGTATGAAGGCTGCCCCAAAGAAGGGGGCATAAAAATAGCTCATTTTAAAGAGAATCAAACATATCTAGAAATATACAGTATAATTAGAAGCAGGGGCTTCCTTAGTGGATCAACCAGTATAGATGTTCTTGAAAGCGTAGGCTGAGCTCAATGACTCCACATGGGTTCGAGCCTGGGTCACGTCAATACTAGACTCTGACTGGGGTTCCCCTAGAGGTGGTGCTCAATTAGCCGAGTGCTGCTGATGGTAGGCTGGAATTAGTTGGCCAAGGTTTTCTTGGCTCTTAGCAACAGGATGACCCCTATAGGCTCGTGGTGCTGCTGGGGAGGTACTTGTCTTTCCTCTGGTCGGCATTGAACATCTGGTAATTGAGAAATACAGCAGTCCTATTTCTCATGCAATCATCTCCAGTTGCCTTGGTTGGATAGTCACAGGAACATCTTTGTATGCAACTTTGATTTGTATCCTCTGGGCCTTAGATTGTTTTCAAATATGACCATAATGTCCAGTATAATTTAGCTGTCGGACATGGACAAGAGTGAAGACTGATGTGTAATGGAGTACTGTTTTTTTTGGAAAATTTGGACTGCAGCATGCTTCAAAGGGGAGGAACAGATTTTCTGGATATATAGTTTGGCCAGCACTATAGAAGTTGTATCTTCTACTTCATATGAAAGTAAACAAAATAGTAATCATTAATTTCCAATACACGTTTTAAACATTTTTTCTCAGTATATGGCTCATTAGGTTACAAAGTATTTACAGGATGTTTTTCTTGTATATGTTACAATCAACTATGTACTGTAAGTGCACCAAGACAGAACATTTCCCTTAATGGTATCCACTGTGTATGCAGTACTCAGACTAGGAACTGCCCTGTAATAAATAACCTAGACCAATACTTTGTAATGCCTTTTGCAGTGCATTTTCTTAATCCTTCCAGGCTTATGTTTTTTTTTGCTGCAGTCAACAGTTCCTGTTGCCATTACACTTGCTTCAAAACAGAGTTCTTTGTACAGATTGCATTAAAAAGTGAAAGGAATGCAGAAACGCATTTTAATGGCATTTCTGGGCTGTGCTAAGCTCTACTCTAGCCTGCCTCTCCACGTCTGTGTTGTAAACATGACCTGGAGTCAAAAAACAGGTTTATATAATATTGAGACCTTGGCTGGTAAAGAAGTTAAAATTAATAAACACAAAACCCAAAATGTAATCTTAACGATTTCAAACAATATATTTGCCTACATACAGTATTAGACTTTTCTGTTTTCCTAACTGTTTCTCTGCTTCATGTTTTAACATTAAAAGTTAAATATGATGTCAAAAATAGATAAGGAAAAGAAAATAAGGATCACAGATGTACATGCTTTATAAAAAGCTTGTTACTGTGCTCACTACTTAAAGCTGCTGTTTTATGAGTAGTATAGATTTCAGCTGACCATAAAGACTGATATTGATGCAAAAAAAAACACCCACATTCTTATTCATTTTATATATATAGAATATTGCATTACAATATTTTGAAGACTGGGGTCAGGAATTTAGCATTTCACTCCTAATTATCTCTAAATTACTTTATTTAACACATCACCTGTTTAATTTATCACAATTGAACTATTCCACATCATTAGAAATTGGTGATTTAATGGTGATGTGAAAACCTGCTGGAGTATGGCACTCCTGGACAAGGGTTGGAAATCCCAGGTTTATTGCAGGCAATAAAGTACTGTATAAGCATATTCTTTTCTTAACATTTCTCTCAAATTCTTATTAAGCTCTTTATAAATTGGCATACCATTCATATGCCAGCTGTGTCAGTCAGCTCCTGATACAAACTTTTATCTCAATCTGAATTCCTGAAAGGTAGTTGGTGGGTGACCCCTTACTTTCAGCAGTTAGGAAGTAATCCTTATGTATCCTCATCTTTTTCCACTCAAATGATTAAAGAAATTCTCCCTTCAGAGAATCACTGGATAAGGACATATCCCTTTCCTCCTTATTGACAGATTGTGAAGTAGATGAGCAGCAACCTGCAATTTCTGTGACAAGACAGCTAACAAATGAACCCGTCATCGCGTCTGATGGTCACACAAAGATGAATACAAAGAGGTCTTCAGAAACAGCAAAAGGATGTCAAAAGGTACTTGCATCTGTAAACAAAGGGAGAACCCTTCTAAAAAGCAGTAGTTCTTAAATTTCAGAAGAGTTAAATGGTGGTCAAGGCTTACATGTGCTGTAGCATTGTTTTGAAAACAATAGATTCAACCAGTTAGTACCACCTGTTATGCTGACCCTAAACACAACCTCCAAAAAGGAGATCACTTCCGAAAAGGCATTTGAAATCCTCAAATCCTTTTTGTAGTAAAGAGAATTGTAATGCAAGCTATAATATTATTTTTAGTAGAGTTAAAAAGATACAAAAGAACTGCTCACAGGAAATTCTGAACTACACTTTCAGTTTATTTGCAGTTATATCTGAACTGCATTGTTCAATGGCTTTCATAAAAGAAACCATATGCAACATGTTGCTAGTAATTTACCTTTTATCATGCACTTGATTTATTGTTTAAACAATATGAAATATTTTCCTACTACAGCTTTAACCTTAATCCAAAACAATAAAATTCTGCAATCAATTTTTTCAAGAGGCAATACAGTATGGCTAGTACTAGGGTCTACATCCCTGCTCCTAGAGGGTTATTGTGGGTGCAGGGTTTGTTCCAGTTCTAAATGACTTAATTGGATTAATCAGTTGGTTAATTGGGTAGTATTGTTGTGGGTTTCTGATCTCAGCTCACTGACCATTGAAAGCATCGGGGAATGGTAAAAACCTCATTGATAGGTGGGTACTGTACTTAATGTACAGTAAGTGTGTAATTCACAATATATATATACTTTCATCTAGTGGGCTATATTATTTCAATCAAAGCTATCTATAAGCCCTTCAGGTCTGTAGATGTGTGGTATAGCAAACTAAAAGATAAATAGATAAATCAACAGTTGTTTTTTATACATTTAACCTTTATGTAAATGTAACATGATTAAAAATGCATATATAAATGTGTTTCTATATTGAAATGATATTTTCTGTATTATTCACACTGTGGCTAAGATTCTGCGCCTGTGACTGGAAGGTTGCCGGTTCAAATCCCATGGCCAGCAGAGGAATCCTACTCTGTTGGGCCCCTGAGCAAGGCCCTTAACCCCAACTGCTCCAGGGGCACTGTATAAATGGCTGACCCCAAGCTTCTCTCTCCCTGCCTGTGTGTCTCATGGACAGCAAGATGGGGTATGTGAAAAGACAAATTGCTAATGCAAGAAATTGTATATGGCTAATAAAGTGATCTTATAAATGACATGGGAAAAATGTACTTGTGATCAATTGCAGGTGATGAGAAAATAAGGCCACCAGCATAAGTTTCCTTTACTGATCAGATTGCTTAATTAATCAATAACTGGTATATGCTCCGAATCTTTAGACAAAGGTGGTTTAGTGAAGTGGTACCCAGCCCTGGTCCTGGGGGACTCTGTCTGCTGGTTTTCATTCCAGCTGAACTCTAATCATCAGTGCTAATTGTTTGACCTGTTTCCTTGTTCATCTGTTTCTGTACTTGGATCTTGCTGTCTTTAAACATCCTGCTTCAAACTTATTGTTTCCAATTACAAGAACATACATGTATTCTCAACTTGCATTTGAGAGTGTTTTCCTTGATCCTTTATGTAATCAATTTATGATGAACAGAGAGAAGTGGGAATGATAATGTATCACATGCTGAGCATTTTGTTTCCTTTTCCGGAGGCCTGATTGGTTATCTTTCAAATAAACTGTCTGAATCAGGGGAATTCTAAACCTCCTGAAATGAGTACAGGTTTGATGCCATTTACGAATTCCAACTGACTTTTTAGGACCTGAAAGCAATTTTAAAAATATGCCTCAAAAACTCAATTGAAATCAATTAGTGATTAAGAACTTGTCAAGAACAAAAACCAGAAGAGTCAGTGGTCCCCGGTCCCCCCAGGACCAGGTCTGGAAACTACTGGGTGACCAGCTTGGGGTTTTCTGGGCCAATGTTAGGGACCCCGCTCTAAAGCCTTTACATTTGTAATTAATGCTTGCAATCATGCGGTTTTATGAAGTTTGCTTAGTGTCCTGTTTAAATGGAATACATCAGTTATACATAAATTTACATATGCGTAGATATATATAATGTCTGTGTGTCTATGTGTTACATGTTTAATTCATACATACATAATATATTTAACTCAGTGTTTTCCTTTTGGGAGTAAACCAGATTTTTTTAGTTCATTTCAATTTATAAGAATCAACCGAATGGAAATTTTTTTTAGTTTTTTTTTTTGGTCGGGGCAGTTTTATGGCTACAAAAACAAAATTTGTGGTTTCGACGGTTGAGGTTTGATGCAAACGGCTGTGGAACCTTTTATGCAACCTGGCGTCCAGGAGACTAAAGAAAATATTTTGCTTTCCACCCTTTTGAGCCTTTTAGCCTCTGCTAAGGGAAAAGCGCGTGCTTGAAAACCGCATGGAGAAACTAAAAATCCACAAGGTCAAATGTCCTAACTAGGCTGCATGCCAGTTTTATTCCATAAGCAGTTCACACACACGGACTGGCCACGGCCTCAGAAAAATAAAGGCTAACATGAGTGATCCATGAGAGCATAAGAGGGTATTTCAGAGGAGAAACACTGCAGATCGCCCAAGAAGATTAGGTGTGTGCTGTAAGGCTTGTGTAAATCTCCTCCTAATTGGTTGGGGAATTTGAAAATAAAATAATTTGTGAGGCCTCAGCTTATTATGGTTGCTCAGCTAATGCATAAACACAGTGTCTGTAGATCCCTGTAAGTGCCATCAGTGATCAGATACGAGGCCCTGACCCTCAAGACCAACAGTGGCTCATTGTAGTGACATTAAGTAATAGGTTTCTTCTTATGGTGGTATAGTATGGCTGTGAAATCTAACTCTTGAATTGAAAACCTATTGTTACAATTGAAACTGTGCGTATGCTTAGTAAGATTTTGTAAAGGTTGCAAATGGAGTTTTATTTGTGACTATCAGGTGTATTACTGAAAAAGAACTCCGTACATTTCTAAGAAAAATGATAGATGCTTCATACAGTGGATATACAGTAGATGTTATATTTCATTGTTAAATGAATAATCAACAATATTGACATACAATTATGTCCAATTGACATTTAATTTTGAATACTAAAATTAAAAGCATCTTGTGGTCTTCATTTGATTTCAAGTCAAATGAAGACCACAAGATGCTTTTAATTTTAGATATTGATTGATATGTTGGTCAATCAATGATGTCAGTGACTTTTATTTTGGTGCTCTTCACAGGTCAGCATAACCGATGCATGTACAGTAGAGACTTAGAATGCAGTGTGAAATTGTACAATTGTACAAAAGCAAAACAATGATGTGATAATATCTTATTTATTAATGCTAATTATGTTTGTTTTATAATATAATATGAAGAAAGGGCAAAATAAATACTGCCAATGCAAATGGAGCTATGGATTACTGTGCAACTAGTAAATACCAAAACAAATCAATACAATTAAACCTGTCTATGTTGGTAGAAAATTAAACAGCAGATGTTTAAGTGTTGATTTATGTCAAATAATAAATCAGATTATGGAGAAATGTATTGATTTAAAAAAAATGTCAGGTTGTAAGAAGATTTTTTTCCTTTGAAAGAACAATGTAGAACATTAATAAAATATCAGTGTCAACAGCAGTTTAGATGTACTGTAGCATTATTCTGTTTCATTCTGTTTAATGTTTCATTCACTAGGGAAGATGTTGTGAATGCTTTTAAGATACTTTTGATTGAACATGTAAATTTTGGTAAGTGGTTTTCTTTATTTTATCCGTCTTCCAGCAAAACAGGGTATCTTAATTTTTACTCTGGGATTGTTCACATGAATAAATAGAGATCTGACTTTTTGTCTCAAATTCCTTTAAAGTGACTAATCTGACCCAAAATTAGTGTGGCCAAGCTCTGTACTCATACTTCACATAATTGCTTTTGCTTGCATTTTTTATATTAAAACATCTTATCAGAGGAAAAGAAATTCACTACATTATCTTGGCTATCAGAAGTAATAAGACAATATTACTGTACACTGTATATCTACTGAGTCATTAATTGTGGAGGATTTAACATTAATTCATGGATTAACAATCTCTCAGACTGGGAAATCAACATTCCTTTCTTTGGCTGCTTGTTAGGCTGCTTGTTTTTTGTAGACGGTGATTTGATCTGTACATACAAAACAAGCAGAAGAAAGAGGCAAAGGCTTCAATAACTTAGCAAGAACACAGTGTGCAAAAGTCCACACTTAAGCCTGTGCTGGCTCTCGTCACTAGAATTATAATTCTACTGACATCAGCCAGGGACTGGACGCAAATACACATACTGTACTAATACTGGAAAAGGAAAGGTTTTGTTTGAAACGTAAAGGGTGTATGCCAGTGAGGGCTCTCCCCATTAAATACAGTACACGTAGACCTACAGCATGGTCAGTCTGGTATGAGGAGGTGTACAATTAAAGATGCCTTATTCTAGAGAAAGGAAAAAGAAACTTGAACATTTTAACACAGTGTTATTGCAGGTGCGTGTGGAAATCTCTGTAGTGATGTTGTGAGCTCACCACAAAACAAGAAAAACAAGCCTACATTCCCCGCACATGGCAAGAAATCCGAAAACAGACACCCCAGTCAGATGGAATCCAGTACAATGTTATCTAACCAGCCAAGCCAGATAAGACAATAATTTAAAAATCTTTTTAGTTTTACTCCTTTCTCAAAGCTTTTGGTCATGTTTAGTAGTTACTGTACCTGTAGTATTATGCCTTGCATCTACATTTCTATAATTGTATAGGAATTTCAATATACACTGATAGCAGACATGTCAATGAGAGGCCTACACATTCTACAAACATCTATCCCAATTTAACTTCACTAGGAATAAATAATCACTAGGGTTCACCTCCTGGCCAGAGGATGAGGAGGCTGTTTCCTATGTAGAGAGAGGAGTGACCAACGGGCAGCTGCATAGGTGGAGGTGAGATGCAAATAGATGTATGTGAGGGAGAGAAGGGGATCATTTACAGTATTTATAATGTTTTAGGTGAGGAAATGACATCAGGAATGATAATGAATTACTGACAGCTGAGTCTGATTGAACTTGGCTGTTGTCATCCCTCCCAATCTTTCGTTATAAACACCATTTAGCATTTACTGATATTCTGATGGCATCACAGATCTGTGCCATTGTTCACACTTTTTCATCCCAGATTTTAGCTGTTCCTAACCAAGGCAAAACTTCTCAGTTAATTTTGTTCTCCTGGGCTTCATGCTTCACTCAGCTGCCTCTTCCAGTACCTAATCTGTAGCAAAGGCTTCAACATTCATACATGTCACTGCTGGTTTAATTAACAGGGAACTACAAGCAAACTATGTCTTACACTTTTAAAGGTCAACTAATGCGTAACACAGTGTTTATATAAACAATGCTCTTAACAATTAACAAATTGACAGTTAGTAAATTAATCTGGATTTCTTACACTGCCTGAAATGAAAATACTATCCCACTGGGTGAACTGTATAGATTTAGGGAGGTACTGTTGTACTGGCTAGTATAATAGGGCTTTACAAAAATTCATGAAATATCAGCATTGAAAATTCATATACAAAATTTCCCTTTGTAGAGAGGGTTTAACTAAATTTTGAAGTTTGAACTGAAATTTTTCTTATGTTTAGAACTCTTAATGATTAACACCAAATGTTTAAAATATGCTTTATTATGTAAATATATTATATACCCCCCTGGCTTTAGTTATCAATCTTTAAACTCAATCTTTAAAGGGAGTTGTTCCTGTTAATAATGATATATTACCATATTTTAGAGTACTTTGTGAATAATTTGATTTCTCTGTTGTGATCTTTGTGTTTTTGTATTACAGTAATTCTGACAGGCTTTGGTACAAAATGTCTTTTAAAAATATTAGAGGCACTCCCACATGCCAACATTAGCTTTCTCGTCTCTCGTTGCAGTCTGCCAGACCTCATAGTTTCATCTCACACGAATTGTTTGACCATGCCTACTGTTCTTCCTGAACATACTGTCATTAGAGTGACATCACCTCAATACACCAACAGGTACTTTGCTTCGTTGCTCCTAATGAAAACAGGAGCTGACCACATACACAAAAGGAATGCTAGAGTCATTTCCTTGTGCATCATCAGCCAAAGCAACAGGATGCCACAGCTTTGTGTATGTGTTTCAGCATACAGTACCATCCAGACACTCATAATGTCACTTTACTTCTTCCCTTTAAGCAGTGTGAAAAAATTATAATTTAAAATTGAAACAGCTAATCCTTGGTTACAAATGTTCGTTGCTGTATTATAGAATCTACAAATAATACAGAACTCTTGTTTACATTTCTCAAAATTCACATGAATGATTTTCCTTTCAAAAGAGCTTCAAAAAGTTTCAACAAAGTGTACATGCTCTCATTGTTGTGAGAAAAGCAGAAAAGGAAAACAGTTACTTTGTGGTATGTTAAGTGGCTAAGAGACATACTGTAGAGGCTTAATTTTGTGGTCCTTAAAGCTTTGTCTCCAGAGCCTCTCATACCTAGTAAGCCAAAGATGTTTGATGGTCTTAAGCTAGCCCCTAGTGGACATCAATCTACATCACAAAACCCCTCAGGCTATTCAAAACATTTGGAAATTAGTCCTTCTGCAGGATGTAGGCAGCATGTCAAAATTATTACCTGGATTCTGCAGAAATATATACCATAGTAGTCTTAACTCTTAGTATAAATTGATGTAGCTTTCAAGAGATTTTCAACTTCCGAATCTTAAAGTAAAAATGTAGGTATTTTTATGTATGACATATTCATTCATTTTAAAGTGTGCAATCAGAAAATAAAGAACATTGCAAAAAATCCAAATGCTTTAATGTATGAATATGAAGACAAATCTACATTTAGGAAGACTCTTTACTATGTTTCAAAGGCCCTTCAAGGCTTTGATGGAGTGATGCTTTAAAGAAATATTGAACCTATTAGTCGTGTATTGTTTTGCTGCTTAGTTTGCTATTGTTTCTCTTCTTTTTTTTTTAAACATACAGCATACCGCCAGAAAACGAAACACAGTAACCTGTTCCGCTTACTTGATCCCTCTGGTGATGTGCTCAGTGAGATGGGCCAGGTACTGTGGCTCATTAACACCTTCACACATTGCAGGAGGATTCCAGACACAGCACAATGTTTTTTCAGCAAATTCCTCATTACTATCCCATCGTAAACTTTCCAACAGTGCCCTGTCTCTGATTATAGTGTCAGCTGTGACTCAGCTGTGAGAGCACTTTAGACTAAGACGCCCACTGACAAGCACATGGAAAAGTTGCACAACTTGGGGGAAGGGGGTGCATCGTGGACACAACACCATTAGCAAACCATTCAATGGCTCTGTATACTCTACTGAACTGGTAATAAAGTCTGCTGTAGTTACATCTCTTTGCTCCACAGTGCCATGCATGTGCTCACTGAGCAGAATCTCAAGTAATGACAAGTGCATGATGCTGATTGCACCAGTTAAAAAGGTTATGGGACCTCAAGTGGGACTACGTAAAATCACTGTAAATCCTGGAATGGCATAAGCCACACATAATAGGATTTTTCTTTTCTTATCCCTGCTGTGTGAAGAACAAAATCTTCAAGCAAATCAGCAAGTACTGTAATTATTTTTAATTCCACATAGCACAGTTGACCGTTTTTCTTTTAATCATCTCAAATGCACTTTAGTTGAAAAAGTACAGCCAAAAGTAAAATACAGTATTTGCAGGTGTGTCTGCAGTGACAGTTTCATAGAAAAATATGGACAGCAAATATAATGTGAGCAGGGAAATGAAAGGTGTGAAATACTGTTAATTAAAAATCTGACAAAGGTTCAGAATTTTTTTTCACAAAATTCATATGCAGTACAGCTCTTTTTTAGTCATCACATTCTTTGTCCTGCACACAATGTCCTGTGATCTGCTTACTTTACTGGCATAAGAATGAACAAGTTAGTTAAGAATCTGAAAAAAAATCCTGAAAAGCAGTTAAATTGTGAAATGTCTGTGTTGGGGAACAGTGTCTTAATCTGAAAATGCTCTTGTTGATGAGTTGTTGTTCTGCTGGTTTTTATTGCATATGATGATAATACTCCAGTTCCCTTTTCAAGTGAGACAAAGATACATATTTAAGTTTTTCCATGGCCTGTGGCAGCAGTATCTCTGCAACCAGTTCTGTTCACAGAGGGTGAATCGTGGAAATGAAAGTGCAATGTGATCCATGGTACAGTATATGGTTTGCCCTAGACTGCAAGCAAATATGAGAACTAAGTTATTCCGTTGAACTAATCATTAATGTATTCATTATTGTTCCATTTTTGAGACTCTAGCATATGTTTAAAAATTTTAGTTTAAAAATGGCCGGACTTGAGGGATGAAGTTTTATCCAGTGTTTTTTTTATACCTGCTTGTCTCATTTACTTTCATGTGGTCTTGGTGTTGCTCACCTCCACCTGTAACTCTGTCACTCTGTGGCAGATTCAAGAAAAAAGCCCTCCCATAATTATTGCGAGGCTTGTGGCATGGAACAGTGCTTATCTTTGTTCTCTCTTCTGTTGGGTGATCATAGGTGACGATTGCTCACAGGGCATGGAGGAAATAGTGACAGGAGGGGTGGAGGAAGTTAAAAAAACATTTTAAAATCTTTTTCTTACATTTAAAGATACAAATCAATCTTGCTTGTAAAATGCAAAGTGAAATAGTTGTAGGAAACATGCGCACATAGTTTAAAGCTTCTCCCCAATGTCTTCATTCAACAAAAAAAAAAGGAAAAATGTCCTGCCACGTATGTTTTCTTGGACAAAACTGTGTGCATTTCACATATGGTTTCTGTTTGAATTAAGAAAAAAGGTTGAGTATAAGTCTGCATATGTCTCTTTAACAAAAATTGTTAATCTAAGATTTATCTGAATCTAAGACACTTCCCAACTGCTGAGGAAAACAGCATGTAGCTGAACATGTCTACACAGAAATATAAATAAGGTATCTTAGTACTAAACAGTGTTTTTTGAAGCTACACATGTGAATTATGTTCAGTTTGTTTGTAAGGAAAAATGTATATTACAGTTGTTGGATATATAGTAAAGTATGTACTAACATTATTCATATCCAGAAATATTAGTGGATACCAAAGGCCTCTTTCAGGCTTTGCAAACACACTTCACTGACAGGATTTAAGTACCAGTAAAGGCAATCCTTTTGTTTTCAGCTGCTTTCTGCAGGAGGGCATGTGAATGCTTCATTGCCCATAGGGTAATTAAACCAGCTCACAAAAGTGCATAAGAATGATTAGTTACTAATTGCGGTGCTTAGAAGCCAGAAACCAGCATGGAACACAGAAGGTGGCTGGACTTCAGCTGTGAATGTACCTCCAAGGTAGCACGGAGACCTTTTTCAATTTCATCGGCTGTCTAGACATGCCTAGAGGCTGCAAGGAGAGCCAGTGGCAAAGGAGACAAGCTCCTGGGGACAGGAGCCTTAAATCAAGGACCACAGGACACTTTCTTAATAAGAATCTCCACCAGCAGATTCCCAGTGGGGAGACGTGTTTCCAATTGATCTCACTCGAGCAGTCCATGTCTAATCACTGCCCTTCTTTACTGCTAGGGTTAAAGTAGCCAGAGGATCTCCCCAGGATCGCTTAGCCATGGCAGATAACTTTCTTTTGATTTTTTGCCCCCAATTACGTGGCCCGAGGCTTGTAATGTAAGAGCTGCAGGATTAGCAGGTCAGAGGTCCACTTTCTTGCTGGGAAGACCATTTCATCCCATATGGACTGATACGCTCATCCTACTGGAATTTGTGACCTGAAGTTGTGTCTTATATAACTGTTCATGACTAACATTTTAAATGAGTTTTAAAGCTTTACATATACACTGAGAGGCATCCTGTAATCTATTACTTCAGTTTAATGCCTTCCAGTGTGTACAGTATAATGTATATTAGATGTAAGCAATGAATAACAGATTATTTGAAGAATACATGCATGTTAAAGTCAAATTTTAATGAATCTTTTATTAAATAGGAATTTCAATTTTTTTTATTTTAACAGAACCTCAAAGTATGTTTTCTCTGTAGTTGCAGCAGCTTTCTGTTCTAATCCTTTAAAGACTTTTATGCTATTGAACAGTGAATCATTATCTGATCCTCTAAATTCTTAAATAAATATGGTTTCCAAGTGATAAACTTAATGTTGCATGGAGTGCAACCAACTCTAATGGTCCAGATGTCTTCAACCTGAGCCTGGGTCATGTGTTTAGCTTTTTCCCAATTCTTGTGACAGCTGCAAAATTGGAAAACTACAATGGGTGGAGGATGGGCATCAATCAGCCAAGTTCCTGTTAGTGTTGTTGAAGCATTGCCTTACAGGGTATTTTCAGCCATAACACTGACAGATGTGCCGCTCCTCCAATCTGCTCTATCTCTCCTATCAGGCACTATGGAGGTAGTGGCATGAAAATAAAATGTACAGTAGCAATAACAAGTGGGCATGTTGAAACAACTTGGACTTGGTTTATGTGCAGTATAGGTGTCTTAAGCACAAACCGAGAACTCAAAAACAGCTAATAATAATAATAGGGTTATGGTTAACACCAAACCCTAATTTTTTTTTTGGTCTCACCAATACAGATTTATTTTTCCACAATATATCTGTTGTTTCTGTTGTCTACATTGTGTGCTGTTGTCTGTGGTACTGTGCATGTACTGAGATATCAGTGCGATTAAGAATTCCAATGTATATGTACATACAGTATGGCAATAAACTACTCTACTCTAATGTATTAAGTATGCTATCCCTTTATATTTGTCAGCTGATATTATCATAATTGATGGTTTTACAATTTATATTATATTTTTTTCTTCTAAATTGAGTTCACTTCATGGAGAAAATATTTACTAAGGAACTGTCAGCTTTTTGATTAGAATTTATTTATAGTGGAGCAGAGTACAGTATGTATGCTCTTAGTACACAAGACAGGGCCTTACCTTAAAAATGTTAAAAAAAAGAAAGGGAAGAAAAATAACTTTTAATAGTTTATGTTTCCTGAGAATCACATCAATGTTCATTCTGAGACAGCAAGCATTCAACGACATGACTGCCAATAAATCAAATGATAGCATATGTACAAAATCGGAATGGTGGTGGAGGAATATTGTGGAGTTTCTGAAACTTGTTAAAATACTTATATACCTCTCTACAACACACATGGTGCTGTCAGGAAAACAGTGCCCTCCTGTCGGCCATTAATTCCTTCTTTAAATGGTCTGTGTCCCTCACTGGCAAGCTATGAGGTGAAGATGTATAGACTGTGCATCTGACTTCTCCCCAGCAACTGTACTAACACAAAGGTGGTTGCCACTACAGAGTGTGTGGAGTAGGTTGTTAGTATAAGTGTACTGTTCCGTTTTCAAAAGGAGTAAGGAGATCTAATGCTGCAGATGCTGTAGTTTGAGTGCTAGGTGTTCTGAAGGTATTTGGAGGAAATATACTGAAAGATAAGAGTCCAACAATTAGAATTTATCATACTTTGCTTTGCCCACATATAATCCTGTGTCAGGACACGTAGTCACAGTCCAACACATGTGCATTTTGTAAGCCAAAAGGAACATTTAGAACACATCTGTGTCTAAAAAATAGCTCAGTAAGCAGCATGGTATTATTGGCTGTTTGAATGTTAACTTGGATTGCTGACTGGAAGACACGTTTTGTGCAAAAATGGCAATAATTTTCCTTCTGTCAACCTCTACCCAACTTAGGACAACAAACTCTCTGACCGCATTGACTTCATCTGTGGGCCACCTTGGAGCTTCTCTTGAGAAAGCGAGGAATTTTATACTTTCAAAGGGTATTTTCCGCAAACTGGACTTCAAGAGAGGCAACACCAGAAAGCCTATAAAGTGGAGGTTCTTATCGTGGTCCAGATGCACAAATGTTCCCTGAAGCACACTTAGTAGGGTACTGTAAACAATTTTCCTGCATCACAATTTAAATGGCCCGGTACCACCTACTGTAGACAGTATCTTCCCTTTGCAAACAAACAGACTTGGCTTGAGATGCTGGTCTTGTGGCTGACCGAACGAGCCCTTTGGTTTGGATCTATAGCTGCCAGTGAAGTGGGATGCAGTGGCTTTTATCAGCAGCCAAGGTTTCATCAACCTAGATGTGGGCCTGAAATAAGAAGGTGAAAGTGGGGTGGCTAAGTGCCCAATTGAGATGTAAATACAGTTGGTGTAGAAAACATGGCTGAATTAGAACTAAAATCAGGCACTTGGTCACCTCAATGTCCATGAATAAGGCTATTGAAAGTTGTGGCGTCAAGTTTGGCACAGAACTCAAAATGAAATGATGGTCAACTTCAGGACCACAGAGCAAAACAGAGAAGCACAGTTTTAGAAAACATGTTTTTTATTCAACCTTTCACACAGCTCATTTAGTTTTAAGACTGGTATAGGATAAGGATTTTAGAAAATGCCTTTTTTCTCATCTTTTAATGCAGCTCATAGAGTTCATTTTAAGAATATGCACTTAAAAAGGAAGGTGTCGCAGAGCTCCCTCACATGATGAGTTCTGTGAAGTGGTTTTTAATTGTTATCATTTTGTTGTCACAGATTTTTCTTCTTCTCCCATTTGAAAACGGGGGGCTTTTATTTGTGCTACATCTGTGATCCGTTTAGTTTTTTTTAAATAAACTCATCCTGTTTTCAAAATTATCCCACAATGTAAGACATAACAGATAGACTTTGACTAGTGGCTGCATTTGCCTTTTAGACACAGAGCTATAGAAAGGAAATAATTGTATTTTGAAAGCTGGTTAAGATTGATCCGGTAGTCTGTGGACCCTGAAGTATTTTTCTGCCAACTTTATTCGATTGTCAAATGTGATTCCAGACTTTAAAGGCTCACTTACATGGTTTTGAAATAATTTGTGCCACAGCAATGTCAGTGATTCTCAGAAATATCTGCAGCTACGGTAAAAGATCTTGAACTAATGGAGCCACTTCCTTTGGGAATGCAGAAGTCTATTATTTTAAAACAGAAAAAAATACCATAAAGCAAATAACCATAAAGCACCCAAACAATTTTTAACTTTAAGTGAATTTTGTATTGCATTCATTATGTTTACAGTAAAGCTAAATGCAAGTACAGAATGGTTAAATAATAACAATATTGACCTCTTATCTGAAGAAGTAGCTTACTGATAATGAATGGGTTAAAGTTCAAGCAGCATTTACAGATACAATGTGCTGTGGTCAGCATTGGTGCCTCCCAGTACTGAGGCCCTGGGTTCAGTTCCTTGGGGTCTATCATCACAGAGTTTGCATGTTCCCCCGTGTTCATGTCGGTTTCCTCTGGGTGCTCCAGTTTCCTCCTACAGTACTCCTAATTGGCTTTTGGGAAAAAAATGGCACTGGTGCGAGTGTGTATGCACTCCTCAATGGACTAGCGTCCCGTGGAGAGTGTATCCTGCCCTGCTCCATCTCTGTTTTTGTTGCTTCCTTAAATGGGATAAAGCGCTTTATAAAATAGATAGATAGTAAGATCATTTTATTAGCCATATACAGTACCATTTCTTGCATTAAGAATTTGTCGAGATGGATGAAAACTGAGATGAGTTATTATTAAAGATCAAGCATACAAGCACAAACTGCAGAGGAACCTAGAAGAATATGTGAAAAATAACAAGGATGGCAATAACTGTTTATTATTTCTAAATTGTATTTTGATTATATTGTGAGCATCTCCCCTTGTTTGTGAAATGTGTTTAATGTTTAAATCTGCAGTTTAACTTTCAAAAATCTAGAATATAGAAAAGAGAAAAAAGATAATATGTTTACGGTACCTTTAGCACCAAAATTCATCAGGGGTAATATTGCTGCTTTATGTCTTGAATTATTTCACTTTCATTACCTGGTCAAATGTTTCAGTCATTTATTATCAAATTCTAATTTTAAAAATATCCAATACACATCTTGCTTAGAGAGATTATAAATTTGGTCCCCTCAGGATAAACAGTCCCTTTAGTTCCTCATTCCCAAGGAGATTACAATGAAGATGTATTTAATGGTTAACATCTCCGGTAACCCCCTGCTGGTACTGGGGTCACCTGCCGGAGGGGGGGCAACAGTTCTTTGGGCTACACTTAGGCAAATTCACCATCGCTTAGGGCAGTATACTCTACTGACCTGCTGTTCACTTTACTGACGCATAGGAAAACCAGCCATGAGAAATGCACAACTTCTTTCATTCCCTTTCCAATGTGCTCCCTCACCATGGTCAGTTGTATGTTATATGCAGGCCCAACTGTGTTTTGTTGAAGTTCTTTCCAGCTTATGCCCTGCTAAGCTTTGGTATAGTTCCAATATAAAACATCCATGTCAGTAAATTCATATTCTTCTATTTTTCTTAGTAAACAGCTTTTTTATTTTTCAGTTATTACAGTACGACAAGGCAAGCTTATTCTATATTAGGTTAAAGACATATTGTGGAAAGGTGTATTTGACATATTGTACTGTACAGCTTTTAACAGAAGGCCTCCAGATCTCTTTGAGTTGTTATGGATGATAAGTGCAGTGCACTAAGGGCATTTTTATTCGAAAGTGAGAGCTTTTAAGCCAGTTTGATAAATGAGTGCAAATCCTCAAATTAATTTTTTAATCTAAGGTCATCTGTGAGGTTACCTCATAAAGGCAGGAGAAACACTACTGTTCACTCACTCCAGAGAGTGATGTAAAGTGACAGCAATCATTTTCTTGTTTTCCATTTATCATACAGGTAACTGCTGTGCTTCTGCATTAGCTACTGTATGAACTACAACATTGGTTCCAAACATGCCTTATTGCTGCTGGTACATTATACGTAAAGAGCAGAAGGCATTTCCAGTTTGGCAGTACTCTGAAGATATAATGCCATCCACATGTCTTGGCAGAAATCAGTGTTTGCAATTTGTGGATCCAAGTGAATCTGAGAGAATAAGAAACGTTTAAGAGCTCATTGTCTCCAACTTTGAATTTTTCCATAAAGCAAGAAGACATAGAAACAAAGCAGAGAAGAGAAAATGAGAGAACAATGAACTTGAGGTTTCCCGTTACCAAGGCTTCATCAGGACAATAAAAGACAGCAATATTTGTAAAACTTTAGAATCTCAAAATTAATATTACTGTGTTGAAAGATATGTGTAACTGGTCTCCTGACACATACATACTGTGTAGCCGCAGTATTTGCAGGTTTAACGCAACGTGTAAATCATTTGGGTTTTGGTGAGTGTTGCGAATACTTAGGAAATAACTGTAACTTCAAGAGCGGTGCTCTGTCAAAATTGTACTAGGAAGCACTGTTTGGCAGAGTGTAAATTCAGACTTCAGAATGTAGTCAAAGCATGGAGGTGTCATCATCAACTAATTTAGTGGTCTGTCACTCCAGAGGCCTCAGCTCAGATTTCAACATGGACAAAGTGAGCTTAGTGGTTTCACTATAGCCAGGAATGGAGACAGTGCTGCATTAGTTTTCTTTTAAAAGAAAATACAGTACATTTCCTCTTTTGACTTTGTCTATTTCCCAATTGTTGCAAAAAGATGTAGGCCTATATCTAATCCAGACTACTTTTTTGTTGCCTTTAGACCTTAAGTTGCAAATGAATATCTAGTACTGCGTTATTGGAATTTTCCAAATCTCTGAACGGTCTAATATCTGAAATTAAAAATATTTTATGCATAATTCAAGATACAACGAATGAGCATTGATCTGTTAAGTTTTTAAGGAATATGGTAAGACGTAAAGAAGAGTTATTACAACGCAGTCCACCACTTCTTTCCTTAGCTGAACTTTTGTACGTTCCAGGGTTTGGGTTATATAGTTCATTGGTACATGTGTAGTAACATATCGCATGCCATTGTATACAGCAAAAGGAGTGTCGGAAGAATACAAATTCCAGAGAAAAAAAATGATATATCGTGCGCCCGTATTCTCTAAATCTGTGATTTTTTTCTTTGTTTTTCTGCTACAGTCATTTGCATTTTCTCAGAAATGTTCTTTCACTGAGAATGTGTTCATCTTAAATTGCAGATTTTCTGAATGTGTGCAGAAGGGAAACAAAATCAGCTGGAACAAAGATTCTCTTCAGTCCGGCTGACTGCGCTCTGGAATCCAATCCCTCAATGGCAGCAGCCCCTTAGACAGAAGCAGTGTGGTATACAGCAGCAGTCCTTTAGACAGAAGCAGTGCAATATACAGTACAGCAGCAGCCCCTTAGACAGAAGCAGTGTGGTATACAGCAGCAGTCCTTTAGACAGAAGCAGTGCAATATACAGTACAGCAGCAGCCCCTTAGACAGAAGCAGTGTGGTATACAGCAGCAGTCCTTTAAGCAGAAGCAGTGTAATGTTTTAAGGTGTAACAATCACAGAAACACCTAGGACAGACATCGATGAAGCGTGGGATTCTTACAGCCAGACAAAGCTTGAAAAGAAGGCAGCAGGCCTGATGAGGGCATAATGGAGGGAGTGGAGCGGGCAGCAGTGACTATCACTGGGAGTTGCAAATAAAGATATCTGTGCTGCTGCTTGGCAAGTAGAAGCAGCCGGAGAAAAGGCTTCGTGCCATGGGGTGGTAATTAGGGTTGTGCTGCAGGGGAGTCTTCCCTACCACAGACTCCTGGAGGCCACTCTGAAGCTGTGGGACTCAAAGACTGTTGACCCCATGGGGGGTCTGTGTGGTGTTGTCTGCTGCTGGCAATAATGTTAATGAGCAGTCAGCTAATGAAAGAAAATTGCTTAATTGTGTTGGGTTCCCCCAAAAGTAACCACATACTGTAGTTAGCAGGAGACAATGCTGTTCACTGCAGATTTTGGTAATCCGTAATTACAGTATCTGCTCCATGGAGTACTAAAATATGAGAGAATGTGGAAGAAACTGCACACACCTCCTAAAAATCCAATGCAGAATGCATGCAAGTAGTTAGCAAAAGAAAACACAATGTTTTTGAGAGACTGTATTCATATAACTGAGTAAACTACAGCAATATTCAGACAAGGGACATTTTAACTCTTAAGAAATGGTCCAGTACAAGAGCTCTAGACCTTGTTTTAATGTATAATAGTAGAGAGAGATATGGTACAGTATTCTACAGCCTTACATTTCACTAGTACTATATATGAGAGTTTTTAAATGTTTGTGGTCAGATGCATTATGGTAGAATTCTTTTCCAGAGATCGAATATATCATGCAGAAAATTACAAAAGTATGAAATTTTGTTCTAATAGATGTATCATTTAGTAGACTTACTTATGCAAGGTGACTTACAAAGTTTAGATGAAGTGTACAAACAAATGTGCTTATTATTAAGTTTGAATTAAATTAATTATCGAATACCTATACAATGCCCATGCTTATTTATTAGTATTATCCAAATAGAGCTTGGCACTAGATCCTTTTGTCCCCATCCAGATTGGCCATATTTAATAGTGCACATGTTAAAATACAATTGTTTTTCCATGCATTTATGCTACTGCCCGACTTTTTTACATGCCAGTACAGCTTTTATTGCTTGGCCCCCCTTCCCCCCTAAAAAGGAGAAGAACAACCAAGCCCCCAACTTTGCTAGGGGGCCGTGTTTAGCTTCTGACAGGAAGCTAATGGTTTTAATTGTGCAGTGCATGCATAATTAACTAGCTCACACAATGTGTACAGGATGTGTTGGGAGTGGGTCCAGTGAACACCTGTGGTAAACAAAGATTTCCTTTGCGATGGGTGCTACTAGTACCCATTGTCACCATGCCCTGCCATTCCCAGCTGCGACGCATTCAGCCTCGCATTCATCTCTCCGAATTTGAAGCTTCAGACGAGGCCAAAAAGTGACACTGTCCCTATAAAGAGGTCTTTATTTGATTATTAATGATAGCTCGCAAGCTGTGGACAAATGTGTGGAAATGAGTTTATTATTAGACCTCCAGCCTTGGCCTGAGATGGGTTTTGTTTTAATACAAGGATGCACATTCCACTGCCGAAACCAAGTGGTTGTGCAGGCAATGAGAGAATATTCAGCATCGTTTTTGTGTGCATTGTTTCACGCTATATTGTGACATTGTTTCTTTGTTTCTTGCTGCTGTTTCACAGGATTTCATTAGGGAGGGAATCTCCGATAATGGGGTTCAGCTGAGGAGCTTTTTTTTTCTTCTTCAGATAAGAAAATATGCACTGAAAGGTAATGGCAACAAATTAACAGCAGACATTGTGCAACCTGTTCTAAATTCTAGCAGTCATCAAAACAAAGTATAAATAATTTTGTGAGAAAATGTATCACTTATGACGTGTTCTTTTTTGCCTACATCTGTGGTTCATGTTTAGTTCCTTTTAGATGTAGTTATTCACAGTGGGTTATAATAAGACACTGTTAACTTAGCCGTTTAATATTGAGCTTCAGTAAACAACAAAAAAATACAGAGGTCCTGAATATGATATTCCAATGTCAAGCAGTTTTTATTAAAAGCAGTTTAAAAGCAGTTTTTATTACTAAATTTGTCTTAAGCATTTGTAAAGATTTCTGATTTTGTTGCAAAAACAATTAATTCTCTTGCTAGTTTAAAAAATGATAAAAAGAAAGAAAATTTAAGCTTCATTATACAGGGATTTTAAGATGAGGTACCAAAGAAAATCCGATCCTAAATACTTTGATTCTACTTCAAAAACCAGGATGAAGTATGTAAAATAGAAGTTATTTATTTCAGGACTTTTTCATTGTATAGCTCTGTATTCAAGGTAACTGCAATAACTTTTTATTATAATTTGAGGTTCTGTGTTTCTTTTGTTCTTTTGCCATCGTATTATCAGGGCTGCAATTTCTGCTGTTTCCAGCAGGGGATGATTTATTCCAATGGTTGCTCTGGAATTTCTCAAGCAGCCAGCTGCATTGCTCTGTGGGGAACAAAACATTCCCAGCTGCAAAGATTACAATCTTCTATCTGCTACTGATGCTCTTCAGATTTGTTTCATTACACATCACATGACTGGAAGGTCGCTTTCATTTGCTGTTGTTATGTTAATGACTTGGCCTCTTAAAAAAGAAGGGTTGTTACCGATCCATCCCAAGGAAAAGGACAAGAATACAAAAGGAAGCAAATTTGAAAGAATCTGAAAGAATTCATAGTTCACAAGACTGCTACCCCTCTCACCCTCCCTCCAGATTTTGTCTTCTTCAGTGTCCCAAACGTTACATTTAAATGTTTTCTTGACACAATATTATGTCACACTAGACTATGTTACAGTCCTAAAATATTATTTTTTATTCATTGATTCACAAAGCAAAAGGGCATTTCTGTGTTCTATAAACATATCATAAGAGCTGTGATAGAAACAATATGTTGGCTCTGTGATACTGTATACTGTAGTGGGAATTTGTTGAAATTTAAATAGCAATTGCTGGTAATTGAGTATAAAGTTACAAAACGTCGACATTAAGCCTAACTTGCCTAATGATCTGCGGGGGGCACCCTTACAAACTGGCATAGTTGCAATTTTTTTGTCAATTTATCAATCACGTGAAAACTTTTAGCATTACTGATTAAATAACTATAAGTTACAATAAAGGGAGCAAACAAAGGATTCATATTTTTAAATAAATGCAAGTCACACTAAGTCTGATCAAAAGTGCTTGCAAAAGTAAGCTATTTTTTTATCTTAGTCCCACATTCCTGTTTTTTAAGCAGACACGTTTTGGCATTATTCAGTGCAGTTCTGTCTGTTTTGTGAAGCATGTTGGAATCCCTGAAGTCAGTCCAGTTGGAAGGAGGTTAGGAAATGGATTGTTGGTATTGTGTGTCTGTACTGTTAACATGGGCATGTTGGCATATTCCATTAGTGCCCCCTGTGCTTCTTGCTGTGCCATGACAGTGAATTGTACTGTATATCCTTCTGAATTCCTTTCTTGATGTTCTTGATGTTCTTTTCTTATTTTCCTACATTTTCCATATGTCAGTAAAAATGAATTAATTTACTGTAAATAAAACTGTAATACAATGTTCATGGGCAAATGTTTGAACAGATATGTATTTGAATATAAAATTATAGTTCGTTTTAGTATTTTAGTTAATCTACTGTACTTATCTAGTTGTAAGTTTGTTCAAGTGGAAAGTTGCTTCAGTGTTAATTAAAACCACACTATTAAGTAAAAACGTTATAATGTAAATGCAGAATATACTGCAATACAGAAGTTGTAGAATTTGTTCTCAGATTACTTACTTGGTAAAATAAGTAAAGGAATAAAGAAGATTAAGAGAAGAAAAGATACTGAAACACTATTTTTTGACAAATTTTCCAGTACTGTTGTCATCAATGTTTTGCCAGTTCATAATGTGGATTTTTTGCTTATTGGTCTGTCTTTGATTTTGTAGGATTAGCGTAGTTCCTTTACAGTAATAGTTTAAAAATATGAATATCTGGGGATAAAATTGACTGATAAAGCAACTTTATAGGTCCGAAGCATGCAGGGAACTCCTTTATTGTAAAACTTTTTTCCAAACTATTAGAAAAATGTTTTATAAAAATCACATTACAGCAAAAGCTTTCTCTAAAATTGCTTTTGTACATTTTTGTACAAGCATTTTAACAAAACATTGAAGACTGTAATATCCAATTACAATTAACTCACTCATTCTGTAACAAGGCCCAAGGTAGAAAATCGGAGAAATAATATTTTCTTTCTGGGTTAAGTAAGGCATTTGTCAGCTTCATCTCCCACTGCAGCTTTCTTTATAGATCTATGGAAAAGATTGCATGTGATTTTAGACATGTGGCAACAGTTATGAGAAAATGAGTTAAGGGATCCAAACGAAGATTTATTAAATATCAAGTTTTTCTCGACTATGACAAACTCCAGTATCTAACTTTAAACATAAGTCTGTAATAGGGCCACAAAAGTGGTAGATCATCGTTTCATACATACGTTGAAAATTATACACATTCCATATAATAATCCCACCTTGACTGTTTTGTCTGGCTGTAGAAACCATTATTTGACCACTTCACATGGCACAGCCACTGGAGCCCAATTTGTGTTGTATAATTGTACATATGAGGGTTTGTCTCTTGGAAATACAGAGGATCTGGTAATCCTCACCAGAAGGGAACATGGACAAGCTTTCCCTATGCTTTTCTGTGTTTATTTCTTAGTTTACAAGTGGAGAATTTAGTTAAGTAAGAAATTGCTTGGCTTCTTGGTCTGTTTTATTCTGGGCATACTGTATGTTTACCCATTGATTCCCCGATGCTGTATTTTGTCATTTTGGTACATTTATTTAAAGGAGTTGTTTTTGTAATTTACAGTACTTTTCCTTTTAGTTTGTTACTCATTGTTTATCCAGTTGTGTACACCTGTGTACTGTATGTAACTTTTCAATATAGTGTTGGTTGTGAAGATTGATAATTTCAGTGAGCATGTCTTTTGCAACTAATTGTTGAAGTGCTAGTGAGGAAAAAAATGCACTGATACAGTAGGTGCGCAAGCTTCTTCTGGTTTTCTAAAACCTTTCGGTAAGGCTTGATTCCTGAATACTAAGCAATACATGTTTGGAAGCTTTTCACCTGTTGGAAGATTCTTCTCAAGATCTACTTTTGTTAGACCTATTAATCAGAAGTAGTTCAAGTAGGTAGCTGCATTGACTGGCGTAGGCTGCAAAGGAACAAGTAAAGGATTATTCCATGCTAAAAAGAGAAGAAAGGAAACACAATGTTTTGGCTGTTCAGTTATTTAGAAGAGTAGGCAACAACCTTGGGGAGAAATATATTAAGACCATTGCATTGTTTAACTTACAGAAAAAGTGAGTAACAGGGAAAAAAAGGAATTATCTCATCATTAAAGAAGAGTGAAAAAATACAGTCAGACAATGACAATAATATGTTTTATACCATACAGTCATGCATCCACACTTTAATTTTAGAGGTCTGCAAAGTCGCCTAAGGTGGACAAGGCCATGAGGAATCATGCATAACAGAATTTTATCCCTGTGATAAGATTATCATTCTAAAAAGTGGTGTGAAACAAGGATTTCTCCATGAACAGCAGAGTTTGGGTGAAGGACCTCATTCCAAAATGTGCCTTTAAAGTCAAAGTGCACATTACCTTTGCTCAATCCTAGATTAATTACTGTGCATTGTAGTTTAGATCAGTCTTGTACACCCCCAAATGCACAGAATTCCCCAACAGCTGCAGAATGACTGAGGTGAGATTTGGTAATGTCCTGAGAAAGAAAATACGTTAAATTGATAAAACAATGTGTAGCAATAAAAAGTAACATTTTATATAAATATACAAATTAATGTATTATTTTATTTAAACACTAAGGTAAAAAAGACCAACACTGAAATATACTTACTGTACAGCACAGGTCAGTAGCTTCCAGTTTTCAAATCCCCTCCAAACCTTACAGCTCAATCCAGTTTTTAAAACTGGCTTAAGTTAACTTGCTGTGTGGCCCAGTGCCAGTGTACTCAATAAATTGTAGTATAGACAGTGCCTCAGCATCCTGTTCACTTTAAGCCGATGACAAACCACGAGAGTGTTGACTTTAGCTTTATGTGAACCTGATGTTCTGCAGCACCTGATCATTTTGTTCCAGCATTCACTTTACTGTCTTTGGCATTATTTTTTGCTAAGGGAGAAATGGATTTGGCGTCAATCCAGCATCAAGCAAATAGAGGGCAAGGTATTGGTTTCAAAGTTTTCATACTGGCAGGGTTAAGAATAGCCATTTAGTGCCATTCATGCTGGGCCACAACAGGCAAGCTTTTCTTTGGATCCCTGGATTTGAGACAAACCCAAGAAGCAAAACCAATTTAAGATGCATTATGGAAAGTTTTAAGGGAAATTTCTCCTAATTCATCAAGCTAACATAATCATATTATAAGCAATAACGAATAAGGTGTTTAGGATTATATTACATGTGGTGGAAAATATGTATTTTTTTATCGGCACTATACTTCTTTTTACATTTCTATTCCCATTCTTACATCTATAGGTGAACAGCAAAGGGGTACAACTATTTTATGTTCATTCACATTTTTTTTCTTTTCTATTACAGTATTTTTTAATACCAAACATAGTAACTTGGTACCAAAATAATGTGAGAAGGCAGAGAGACTTTCATCATGTGAAGCATACAGTATACTGTATGAACCCTAACAGAAAACATCCTTTAAAAATATTGTATTGCATGCAAATGAACACCAGATGCCAATTAAATAATTTGAGTGTATTCTTAAAGAAATATATAGCTATGACTTTGTAGCCTTTAGAGACAATTGATACCATTTCCAAAATATTCAGTGGTGAGAGTTTTTTATAGAGTTTTTTAGAGGTTTGATTTGATTGATAGCAATACTGAAAATCTGGCAGTTGCAGATGGCAAAGTTTTAAAAGATTTTTCTTAAATAAATTGCACAATATCTCATCAGTATCAACTTTTCTAGGAGTCCAATATTCCAAGAAAACAAGGAATGTGTAAGACAATTTTCTACACTCTACTGTGTCATCAGAAAAAATAGCAGTAGTGCACAGAAAATAGAAGCTTGATTATTTTACTTAGCAAAAAGCATTGCAGATTTAACATGGTGAAAATAAAGCAAGACTGCATTTAAAAACAAAGGTGAAGATTCTATATCCAGCAATTGGCCTCATCAGCTGAATTTGCTTAACAGAAAAAGAGCTTAACGTGCTTTTTCATGCTTGAAGTTGAGCTTTATTCGCTCATCCAGCAAAGCTAGTATCACAAGGATTAACGTTTGGTGCTTAAAGCTTCGCCTGTACCTATTGCACTGTACCTGTCTGTGCTTTAAGCTTGCTATTGAAAGGTTCACTGCAGTTACACATTACAAACGTTTCCTGCCTAACCTCATTCGTTGCTTTACAATACACATGAATGTATATGCTTCACATATGTAAAACACGCATATTTCTTTCAGACATGAGTAAAGATTTCCTAATTGTGAAGTCTGACCTGAAAGCCCAAGGGGGTTTATTGCATCTGCTTTAAGTCTTTGCAAATCAGCCTGTAACAACCTACACCCTTTCCTTCATGGCACAATATAAATAGCTGGATTGTGAAATGGAATCCTGCTTAGGTGTTGCCATCACATTCTTATGAGTTTGCCATCAAATTCCTGCCTTCGACGGCTCTTGCTCCTCGTCTTCACAGTTGCTCCTGAGCAGGACATCTTTTACTGAAAACAAAGACAGCACTGGCCATTCTTGCACAAAATTGGCTTTCTTAGCTGTCCGTCATGTAAATGCTCAAGCCAGATGACATTAATTATATGTTATTTATTGTATTATATTAACTGTGAATGTCCAGAGGTGGGATTCTAGACACCTGCTTTAGCCCCTTTAAAATGTAGACATGTTTTTACAGTATTAATTGATTGCTCATTAAGAAAGTGCTGGGTATACAAAGTTATTCGTTCTTCCCATTTTACATTTTTATAGTTCATTTAAAACATCTCTTAAAAATAAATATCACCCTAAACTGACTTTCTGCAAATGTCAGCAGAATCATGTTCTTGGAATGATCCTGTATTATTATTTATCCATTTTTCACCCAATTAGTATGTCATAAAATTGTTTTCTGAAACCTAGCCTTTCAGCAACCACTTTTATCTAAACTTCCATTGTCTACATGCCATATAAAATAAACTTCATGATGGAATCTCAGGCCTCCTCAAAATATGACAATTATGTTTTCAAGAGGCCAAGGAAAAATAATTGAAATAGTACTGGTGATTACAATAAATGTTTCTCCTGCTATTATCACTTACAGTAGAAAGTAAAAGTGCAGTTAATTGTTTATACTGTAATTCATCAGCAGACCCTGTGACCAATTGAGCTTGATGGTCATGTTTTCAATTTCAAAGTCTAAGAGCTACAGCATACTTTGGTTTGAAATCATTCTTGTTTGTACAGTACAGTATATTTGTTCAAAAAATGGAAAAGCTTGCGTACTGGACATCTGTCATCGTGGAAGTAGAATCCTACACATTGTGCTTTAAGTGTAACATACTGTAGGTTCAAGTAGGTAGCTGTGTCAGCATGCGTAGGCTGCAAAAGAACAGGTGAATGTTTATTCCCTGCTGAAAAGAAAAGAGACACAATGTTTCAGCTATGGAGCCTTCTTAAAGTGTCAGGTGATGAGGCACAAGGATGACAATACATCTGTTGCTAAACGTATGTGAACATTTGGACCTTCAAGAATTTATTTATAATGCCATATTACTGTATATAATGTTTTTCACTGTTGTGTTTTACTGCATGTGTATATCTTGTCAAAACATGCACAAATTAAATATATTGTTTAAAAATGAAATACAGTAAATTTGCATTTTGAATAGCACAAAAATGAACTAATTGCATTCTGTGTATAAGCTAAACATTTTCTATATATTATCTGGCATACTGCAATATATATCTTCCCATTTTCCAAATATTTCTTAAAACGGTACTGTATTTACATTGTAAAAACAATTCAGAAAGGTTTGGTTTTCTTTTCTGTATGGGGCCAATTAAAAAAAACCCCAGTCCCAGTCTTTTTGCTCAGTTAATTTAATACTTTATTAACTGATTCTGAGTTCAAGTCTTTTTAAATCAGCATTAAAGGATATAAGCTCACGCTCACTGGTATCAGCTTTTAACAGCTAAAAACATATTTTCTTGATTTACTGTACCTTTTGGCAAAGATATTAAATTTATTTTCAAGAAAAGAAAGAGCATTTACATTAAGGTAGGTGCTGTAGATGGTTATTAACCAAAGCCATATACTGAACTATTTCTATTTATTTATACACATAATATGAAATATAGTAAAGACCTCTGACTTGCTTAACAGTAAGGAAATCTATAGTGTCCTCTCTCCCTTCTGAAATATGTATAGCATTATAGACCAGAGCAAGATGATGCTCATATAAAAGTGAATAAATTATGTATCACTCTTATCTTGTTCTCTATCACATTATCACATTTGCAACCTTATTTATGTATATTATTCTAAAATGCATACTTGGAGACTAAAGGTATGAATATACCTGTACCTGGATAGTTTGAGGTGCTATAACAGTTTTTTAAAGCAAGAACATTTTTCTCAAAAAAGGTGTTAATATTTTGTGCGTTATACCAATTAGGGTACTGATAAATAGACCTGCAAAACACCTCTCGTCTCAGGAAACAAGCCCTTAGCAAAGTCAGTGCTTATTAGAAAGTATTGCATTTTTCAACAGCACAACAATTTTGTTTTTTTTAAAAGATCATGTAAGGAAACCATGATCTCACTCCTTGAACATCATTCCTTTTTTAATTCAAGGGGCTACTTTTATTTTTTTATGGTCCTTGACCTTTATTTGTTGTTATTTATCACCTCAGTGATACATTGGGATTTAATTGTAGCCTTAGTGTGTAGGCTACAGTTCTCAAGCTCATCCCTAACTGGTTCAAGAAAAACACTTTTACCAGAGACTTTACATCCGGTATACATTTTATATTCTATTTCTATAGCAAATCACATGCACAATTCTGTCCAAACAGATCATTTCTGATACAGTCACAAAAGAATGTTAGTCACCAGTACTTTTATTAGGTTCATCACAATATGCATCTGTGGTTTTCCCAAAGTTTGTAATTTATCTAAAGACATAGACATCTTTTGTTGTATGGTGTTTACATTTATGAAAGAATGCAGTGACTCTTTTAAACGTCACAATCCTTTTATAAGATCCAGATATCACACATTGGAAACTGCTACTGTCTGGCACCAGGATTTCCCAAGTGGAGCATCTCTAGGGCCTGTGTTGGGATTAGCTGGAGAGGGACTTCCTGTGTTCTCAGGGAAACAGTAGCTTGTGCGCCTTCCAGGACACCTGCAATTTAGTGTCAACGTTTGAGATGGGCACATCTCTCTTCCATTTGTCATCAGTCTGTCTCTACATCACTGTGGGGCTTGTAACTTTTTAAAAACTATGTGTTATGATGGGTACTGTAGGTGGGATGTCTTCACTTTGCCTTTCTCCTTTTAGGGTACAAAGGTTGTTGCAGTGGGCTGAGAGTCACAACTGGCAATTCCGTATTGAGTGAATGTATGATAAAATATATACAGCACGTCATATTTATATGAAAGGAATGAAAATGAATTACTTTCAACAGTGAAAACCTCAGTTCTGTCTCTTACTATAAATGTCTTTCAATAACAGCTAAAATGATCAGATTAAGAAGAAGAAGACAAAATATAGCACAACAGCTTTCATACTCAATCTTCTTATCCATTGTTGAGTTATAAGTTTAGTCACATTAATTTAATGTCAGAAAGTTTCTCTTATTTTTGGTGAACAAATAAGAGATTGCTAAGACCGTATGGCAATGACTTGTAAGGGTATACTGGATGTTTGTATTATTCTAGCAGAGGAAAATATTGGGTTTTCTGGAACCAATTTTAAAATCTATATAATCCATGCATGCCACATGGCATTATTTACATTACAAAGCTATTCTGCCTCAGCCTACGGCTCAAAGTGAAGTAAGGTAGAGATGAGATCCATATGAACAGAAGAGAAGTTCGCTGAAGGCATGTCTGCAGAAGCTGTGGAATTCAGGAAAAATGCATAGTGGAAGCTGGCATAAAATTACAGTATTCCATTATCCTTGTCCTTTTACTTGGCTAATAATAAACATTAATGACAATATAAAAAGTTCCTGTGTGGCATTTTCCATTTTTCAATAGCTGTTTCTCCAATTTTCCAAAGAAATGTCAGATATTGAGGGGTGGAAAACCTTAGTAACTCAACTTTAACAGATGAAGGACCTCCAAATAATAAGCATTTTGTGTAGATACTGAACGAATCTGTATTTTTCAGAAATAAATATGGGTGGATTTCTGTGGGATATTTGGAAGAAAGATATAATAGAAGAAGAAGCACTATATAAGTCCAGAGAAGCACTATATAAGTGTAAGTAATTATTATTATTCACTTCTGGACAGGATACTTCACTATGGATGTGTTACTCCCAGCAATGCAGGTATACATTTGTAGTGGTGGGTACAACAGCAGTGTCCTCAGAAGATAAATGAACAGTTAGCCTTCTAGCTGTGAGTCCAGAACCCTAGACGCTACTCCTTGCAGGCCCCTACTTTGCAGTTTACAATATTGCAGATCTGGCTTTGTGAACTGTTTACACATACTGTATCATTTTAACATTTTCCGTAAAAACACAATTTTCCACATTGTTCCTCCTGTTTATTTATAAATCAAATAACATTATTTAAACTGTGCTGAAATTTACAAACATATGTAGGCATTGATAGAACACATTGAACATAATAAATAGAATATCTATTTCCTCTTTCATGCTTCCCATGAACATTTGTTTTATTTGAACATGTCATGGAAAAAGGCATATTGTTCTTTTTCTACATTTTGATGTTATATATACACTGATAACATGTGATTGGTGTCATACTGGTAAATGTCAGTGTTGAAACAAAAGTGGGCTTCTTCAAATGTTATTTTTGATAAATTTTTCAACATTTTTAAAAACGTTCAGTATAATAATGCTGGTTTCTAATGAGTTTACAGAACTCCGATAGAGAGACTGTGTGTGATTGTGTGATTAAAGAGGGAATCATAATTTTTTTAATTGGTTACACTGACTTTTAAGTCACGTGTGCAACAAAGCTGACAGGTTGAATAATGTAGTTACCAGGACAACTTTACTTTTATGAATGGTGACGTGGGGTTTTTAATACCTACATAGTCAGTATCATGGGTTAACATCTATTCTGCAGGATGACACCTCATACTGTACCTGTAGTGTCATCGTCATAATGGGAAATTGATTTGGAATGTAACCAATCACAGTACTGACCAGGCTTAGTCTTTTTAAGTTGATGAGCTCTGACAAAATATGGCTACAAAGTGGCAACAGTTATGTTACTTACCAAATTATCATTCTTCTAAAACATGCATTTGAAAGCAATGTTCTTGTCTTGTACTTAATGATTTTGATTTTATGTACTTTTCTATTTTATTTTATAAAATTGAACATTAAGTTCTTTTTTTCTATGTATGTGTATGTATAACGTACTGTACATACTGTATCAGTTAGACTGCACCCGTTGACTGTTTTGTAGCATTTTCTAGGTCAATTGTTATCCCAAGGAAATATAAAAGTATGGACAACAGGTTCGAAGCTGGCTCTTGTCCTCTGCTTCTCTATTGCTTCTTTAAGGCTGAGCAGTATATTTTTTGCCATGGGTGCAGATGTAGGCAAAGTTGTCCATACTTTTATATTTCCTTCAAGCTGCATGAAAACCTAGCATTTTAATCCTTCAACCTTACAAGTCCCATGCTATGTTTCTCAAAGCACCATGTAATTTGGTGTAGAAATTGCCAAAGGAAGGAGTGTTCAGCAGCTAATAGATTTTTACATGATTAGACGCTATTGAGCCGTGCGAGCAAATATTTAAATACGTTTTAATAGGCAGCACATGTAGAATCTTCACAAGCGGAATGAAATTCTGAAATTTTCTTTATAAAAGGTAAAACAAAATATTTGACAGTTATTACTTTGGTCCCGTTAATTTTATAGTAAACTGAAAACAGTCAGAAGCAGTGTTTAGGTTTTTGGACTCAATCTTGGCCCCAGTATGAAGTACAGAATGTGAAAAACAGATTAATCGTAGTAAAAAAGTAGACAAACATTTCTTTTTTTTTTGTCAGTGGCATGAAGAAAACATTTTAGGCCGTAAAAAATCAAATTTTACTTTCTTGTATAAAGAACTGACGCAGAAGAAATAAACATCTGTACAGATATATATGAGCCATATTTGTAGGGGGGAAACTAATAGAGATATCTGACTAAACTCTTAAATTCAATCAAGACTCAGCCTTTTTGCCACTAGTTCTCCTGTCTGAAATGATTAAACATAGCACTGGAAAACTGAAAAGCAAAGAGACTGTACTTTTCAGTGTAACTGGTGGGAGAAAGATGATAACATACAGTAGTGGAACACATAACCTTCTAATTTAACATGAAGATGAAATAAGTATATGAGTCCAACTAAATAAAACATTTTAACTTGTCAATCAGTGACTGCTTATTGACCTAAGATAAGCTGATAGTGAGATACTTAGGATTTAAAATGTGTACTTTGGAGGACATGTTCAATACATTACTTTTTATTGAGTATATTTCTCTGTTGGCGTCAGGCAGGGAAGCTTTAGTCCTAGTGAATTAATGTTGTCTAAATAAACTGCTCCATAATTTGCTGCCTCAAGAACATGACAAGTGTGTATTTAATAAATCCTAATTTGTTTACAGGAGCAGCACTTAAAATCACTTTGCTGGTATTCTCAGCACAAGCTTCGCAGATAATAATCATGTGTTTCTGTCAGTTTTAAAAGGTCAGTGTCGGACCTCCTTCATATTTGAACATTGGCCAGTTTTATAGCAGACTGTATTCATTTAATATAAAACCTTTGCCTTTCTTAAGAAAAGAAAAGTCCTGATGCAATCCTGTGCAAATCAGAAATAAACGAATCCATCAGTCTCAGTGCCCACTCGCGCATGAAACTAATAATCTAATAATCTGCTTTTATTGAAATGGAGTCCCTATGAGCTATAGTTTCTGTCATATTCAGCTTTGGCCACTCCTGTGCCTGATCATATGAGGAGGGTGGCTTAACTGAAAAAGGCATCTCAGACAAAAAGACGGAGGAATTTCTATGTTTTTGATTATGAAGAGGCTTGACCGCAGGGCTGGGGATGTAATACGTTAAACTTTGAAAGAAAGTTGCATTTCATGCAAGGTCAGAGTGGAAGAATACAAAATAGGGCTGGGAAGTAAGCTAGACTTTTTGATGGCAGGTTGACTGTTACCTGTCTGTCTGGAACCTTATTTGCGCAACAATACTTCCCGAGATGGTATGCGTTCTGTAAAAAAAAACAAACATCCGAGGTTAGAATACTTTGAAATTGCCAGGAGTCAGAAAAGGTACCTCTGTGTATTTTTATTAAGAGGGTTAGTACTCAATTACATTACAGTAGGTAGATTTTTTTTCTTTGTAAGCAGATCTGCATCCATTTTCTTCTAAATGTTTCACTTTTGGGGAGAATTACATTTTTCATGTTACTAAAGTTTGTTCTTAAGATCAGCTTAGACAGAAGAGTTTTAAAAGACTGTGACTTGTTTTACTAGAGCAGTATTTTAACTGCGACTAAAATCATGATGTACAGTAGAAGGAAGCTGGTGCAAACTCCAGGGTCAGGAAAGGATTTTGATTTTAATATACTGCAGGATTATTCATTATAACCTGTATCTAGTGATGATAAGAATTCAGAAAGCAGAATGAGAATACCAAGTGAGCTCATGAATGTAGCCTATTGCAGAGGTAGTCCTGCTCTTGGATTCTAGTCCAGAAGATAGGCAGCCGTAAACAGCCAATGAGCATAAATGTGGAAAACAATGTTAACACCTTAACAAACTTTATATGTATTGAAACTCTTTTTCTTTAGATACGTTTTTTTCATATGGCAAAGCTGTCTCAGTTGGTGCACTTTTTAAAAAATCCTGTCAATATTCATATCGAGAGAACATTAATAAAGATTAGTTGTGACCCTTTCATGTTTTACAGATGTTTATCAATACCTTACTATTGACAGTTATATAAAGCTTTCTTAATCCAAAATGTCATCAACATCAGCTGTCTGATCTTAGAAGTTAAAATATACCTCTGGTTCCTTTAAATTTTTTTCTTGTTTTTCATTGAGCCAATGTAGCAATGTGAATCCCAGTGGACTTCACTCTCACCAGCAATGTTCTTTGGATGTTCTTGGGCTCTGATCTCTGAAACTGACGATTGATAAGAGTCATTTCCAGAACACAAACTGCGTCACTAACTGTGAAAGATTTGGCTGTGCTTTTTCCACTACTAGGATATTAATGACTGAGTAAAAGGTCAGTGTATTACATAAGTTACAGTATATGGAGCTAATGAGACTATGAGAGTGATTTACTAATATTTTGTGTTTGTAGGTTTTAATTTAAATTGAGCTAAATATGCAATTTAAATTAATACCTATTTATACCTAAATTTAATACCTATTTAGAGCTATTAAAAATAAATTTGGGGAACTATTGTTTCAAGAAAATGGAATTATGAATCATAAAATCTAACCATAGCCACAAAATAAAGCCATATCACCCTGTAGCTCACAAGTGGCGACCCATTGAAGCTAAGCAGGTGTAAGCCTGTTCAGTACCTGGATGAGAGACCTCATGGGAAAAACTAAGGTTACTGCTGTAAGTGGTGTTAGTGAGGCCAGTAGGGGACACTATACTGCAAAAAGGCCCCGTCCTTCAGATGAGATGTACTGACTCTCTCTGGTCTTTAAAAAATCCCAGGTCATTTCTCGAAAGAGTAGGGTGTAACCCTGGCGTCTTGGCCAAATTTGCCATTGACCTTTACCAATCATGGCCTCCTAATAATCCCCATCTATGTATTGACTTCATTAGTCTGCTCTCCTCCCCACTGAGAGCTGGTGTGTGGGAAGTGTACTGGTGCACTGTGGCTGCCATCGCATCATCCAGGTGGATGCTGCACATTGATAGTGGTGGAGGAGAGTCCCTCTTTCCTGTAAAGCACTTTGAGTGGAGTGTCCAGAAAAGTGCTACAGGTATATTATTATTAAAATAATTCAATTCTAGACAATTTCAAAGACTTGACCTCACTCTTTTCAGGACTCCAAACAGTGTTCTACTTTTCCTGGTGGGACACCGGTCTTTTGGCCTGGTAGAGGAGTTGTTGCTGCTGTTCTAATTCTGGGTCCCACAGCATACGCTACACAAGCCACCCAGTCATTTTCACACTAGAAGCCAGGGACAGAAACAGAAAGACTATGGGGTAGAACATAATGTTTCAGTAACATGCTGGTCATGTCCTAGTGTGCTTATTCTAGCAGTATTGTGATATTTTCTATATAATATAGTGTAATATATACTATAGCAGTATTGTCTCCCCTATTAAATGGCACATTGCACACTCCTCTAGCAGTGAAATCCACCAAAAACCTTGTAGAGAAACTAGACAGGGTTTGGGCAATCTTATCAGATTGTCTAGGAACTGTTCTTATTGTCAGCCTGATAATTCAAAGGCAAATGAGGGTTGAGAGTTTACAATGTGATTGCATACAGTATACAGAAGAACAAACTAAACATATTTCCACACACATATTGCACGTATGTACTGTACACTTCCTGTATTTCATACATGTATAGACGTGCGCACATGTATGCTTGTGACTGGGAACATTTTTTGTTTCTATTTGATTTGGCAATCTTAGTTGACCTTACAGTAGGTAAGTTGTACTTCTGCAGTTGTTGCCCTGGTATTTGTTCAGAGAAGGTAGGCAGGTCTCAGGCTGTCTCTCAGCAAGCCTATTGGCAGGAAGAATATCAGCCGTGCAGTCTGCCCACCACCTGTACCCATTCGCAGCTCCTCACACTCTGGGTTTGGCACTCCCTCTGAGAACCTTGGCACCCAGTGCGCCTGCAGATGACTCTCAGTTACTGAGTAACTTCTCATAGCTATACAGTATCCCTCTGAGTGCAGGGTGGAGTAAAACAAAACACAGCTATTGTTTGGCTACTGTCATTCAGAAAGGTTTATCGCAACAGGAGAATGTCTCTGCTTTCAGTGTAAATTTACTTGGCTGTGTTGAACTGAAATCAGTAGCTCTAAATGTCTTTTTTGTATTCAATCCATTACTTCTCTCTTTATTCAATACATATACTGTATGTGACCCACTGTCTCTACTAACCAGGCTCCTCCAGGAAATGTTTCACATGTTAAATTATTGATCCTGAAGCCCGGCTTGGAAAGTACAGGTTTAAAGGAGCCGATCATTTTATCTTTATGACTTTTGCAGATAAAGTCAGGATAAATACAATAATAAATTAGATGGAATCGGAGATGCAAAAGAGCCCAGTTTTGGAAAAAGCTGGTCACATATGTTCATCTCTGCTGTTACCAAGGCATCCTCTTTGCATTCTGCTTGGGTCTTTAGTCCACTGTATGAAAATACAGTATGCTCTCTCTGTGTTTATGCTGCCTGCCATACTGTTGCCATGGCTAAGATTTTGTATGGTTTTATGTATGCATTCTGTATACTAATTTGTATATTTTTGCCAAGAATGAAGATAGGCTTAAGAAAAAAACAGGTTTGTGAAAAAATATTTTTATGAGAATTAGATATTAGATATGCAACTTAACCCCAGTGAATATGAATGTAAACAAAGTCTTACCTCATAAGTGACTTTAAGTCTTTTCAAACTCCGCATTATATTCAATATCAACCCTGAAAACCTCCTGGTCTCACCATAGGTGAATCTGGGAAATCTGATTTATTAACATGTTGTTCTCTTGGGTAAAAATAAAATAAAAAATTATTACAATATTTAAATCCCTTTTATTTAAGTACTACAAATTTCATTGTGGAAACACCACTCCATTCCACTCAAGTATTTGTAATATTTGTAATTTAATTATACCTAAGTAGAGCTCAGTATTGTATATTTGGTATGTCATATATAATACAATCAAATGTGTGGTCTTTTCATGTACTGGACACAATAAATAACTGAAAGCTTTATTCTTTCTGTATGCACAGAGCTTTGTAATTTAGATTAAGATTGTGGGGCATCAATCTTTCTGCAGACTCAAAATATAAACCATGGTGTGTTTGTCAATTGCAGTAATGGAGAAGTTTGGGTTTGTAGTCTTTTGGTCCCAATGTGCATGTCTGATCTGGGGCCTCTTTCAAATTAAAAAAAGACATCCAGTTTGGTTTGGTTTGATTTACGTTTGAATTTATGGACAGGAAATACACTAAGACATTTTTCCTTGCTTTAAAGAACAAATCCAATTAAAGTGAAGTGAACTCACTGTTTATATTGAATATGTTTATACTGTAGTTCTAGTGTTCATGAGATGTTGACTGTCTTGACAGATAAACTCATCTGCAACTCACGAGACCCCAAATTTTCCTCTAAAATAACTTTTATTATATTTGGGCTCCCATCGCTGTGTTGATTACAGATTGCGCCCCGTACTTCAACCATTGGTTTGAGTTCAGGCAGACTTATGTCAATAGCTGACTGTGATCATGTTTAAACCCTTCTTTTGACAATAATTGTTATTTACAGTAGGCTTTAATAATAATAATAATAATAATAATAATAATAATGGCTGAGTGCAACTCAAGAACCAAGCACTGAACACTGGGATTTAAATTCAACAAAAAATCAATAACAATAACGCCTTACATTTATATAGTGCCTTTCTGGACACTCCACTCAGAGAGCTTTACAGGTGATGGGGACATTTAAAATAAGTGGCTTCACCAAATGCTCTTTCTGATGGAAAACCCACATAGTCTTCACCCTCCTCCCCGTCCTCCAAAGTTTAAAACACTGTGTGTACCACATTGGAAATGGGGTTTAAAAAAATTCAAAGAAATCTTCAGGAGCATTTCAGGCTGGAAGCTTAACATACCATGCCAAGACTATAGGGGAATGATTTTCAGAATTGACTTTTTTTTAAATCAGTTGGAATATTATTCGGTGAAAAAAAGCAATATTAGAGTTTGAAAATGATTTTACGTGAGTTATAATTATCATGTCGCTTGATCCTAAATACATGCCGACGTGTTGCCGGGGAAATTGAAGGAATCTGACTGTTTTTTCTAAAGGGTGAGCTGCCCTCCTGCTGTGCTCGAGCAGCCTCTTTCGGACTGCTGGACCCTGCTGAAGGCTAGGACATCAGAAGTTGCACCTGCCACGGCGCTGTAGCTCTGCAATGTGTGTTTGAGAGCCAGCCGCACATGTGTGTGTGCACACGCTGCAGGATAACAGAAAACAGATGTTAAGTAACGCCTTCCAATCCCCTCTAAAAGTCACTAGGCAAAGGGAGGGCTTTCAAGCCCATCCGAAAACTGATAACGGCTTAATGCAACTTCACTGGCAATCTTTAGGTTGTGTCCTTTTGAAGGGCAGAGAAAGAACAACTGGAGGGACTTTCACTTCACTGTAATGAAACATGCCATAGAAATGTAACCTAAAGGGCGGGCCAGTCTGATAACATCGAGGGGCTTATATGGCAAAGTAAAAACATCAGTATCATAAATTACAGTTGAAATTGACTGTATAGGGTCTTCACAAATTTAAGCATGTCATGCACATGTCTCTATTTTAGCAAGTTAGCTAAAGTTTGCTTAAAATTGAACTAATGCTAAAACGTAAATGATATGAGCATATGGTATCGTGCTTCTAGAACAAAATCCAATTCTACTTTTTTGTGTGCAGGCTGGTAGCAGCACCGAAGATCTCCAGCCGAATCATAATAAAATTTGTCATCCTGTATTTTTGTATCACGACCATTGAGCCTTTTTTCTATAATGAACGCCGGATATAATAACTTTCTATAATTTTTTCACGAGCGCACAGTTAAACCATATGCCACAATGAATCTGTAAAATAAACATTATGCAACAGATATCTGAGCAATAATGCACAGCTTTGACATCCCGTATTACACTTAATTGCCTCCAAATGCAATTTAAAAAAAACCCAGCCACCTGTTCCACACATTGTTTACATTTGCCCAATAATGACAGAGAATAAGGGTGATTTTCAGTAATTTTAAGACACTTGAGATGGGGATTTGGCACAAGAATGTCAGCAGAATTTTAATCCACTTTGTGTTTTGATAACCAAAGTACATTGTTTTAGGAGTATATGGTACAAATTTATGTTTTAAAACAGATTTTTCAATGAAGATACAATACCACCAAAAGATAAACTTAGACATACATTTGTAGTTTTCTAATGCTTTATAAACCAATGCTAATTTCTCATTATAATAGCTAACTATTAAAAGCCCTTGATTCTTGACCTGTGTTCTCTTTGGTTTTGATGAAAAATGTTTGACAGCTTCTTCTTAGTTAGGAACTGACTGAACATGCATGCTTTTTGTTTTCTATACAGATAGTGTACTTTGAAACTGATATGATCACTGGAAACAACTCTGAAATCTCTAAAATGAAAAGTTTCTGGCTTAAAACTATCATTTGTTGTTTTATTCATGACACCTAATTTAAAGGTTGGGAAATCATGAAGGGCCCACACTGGTATGAAATTTTATATATAGTGTTAATATGAATATCATCATGTTAAATTACTTGTACTGGTAATAGTATCTTAGATGACTAAGCAGTTTTTTTGTTTTTCAAATTCTGATTTCCAGAAAAATAGGTTCACTGACAACATTTGTCAGTTTTCTTTGACTGTTTAGTTTTTCTTCTGCATTTTCTCTTTTTGAAGAATCCTTGCCAGAACAATTAAGAAGCTGTTAAAAGATATATCCGTAATTATGTTACTGTATATGGTTTCAAATTAAACTACATAAAGTATTAGTTGGGTGTTCTCAGTTTTTTCAAGTTTAACAAATGTCATATTGTTTTCTTTTAAGCTATGATTAATTCTATGCCATTTCTGATGTTAGAAAAAACTAAAACGAACATCTGAAGAAGCCTTTGCTCACAGGATTAGTTTACTTTGAGGTGTCCAGTCTTGGTTCTGCAGGGATGGTAGTTAATGTAGGCTATATCACCCTGCTCAAAATGAACTGTCATTGAGGATTGATCAGATGTCCATGTGTTGAGGACCTGATGTATGAATGTGGCACAGGGCTGGGTGCTAATTTTTTTCTTACAGCTTCATTTCTCATTTTAACATTTAATAATAATAATAATAATAATAATAATAATAATAATAATAATAATTATTATTATTATTATTATTATGATTGGTATGATTATTATAATTGCTTGCACTTATATACCGCTTTTCTGGACACTCCACTCAAAGTACTTTTAAGGTAATGGGGACTCCCCTCCACCACCACCAGTGTGCAGCATCATTTCATCTTTGTTAATTTTGTATTTTATTATTTATTATTATTTTTTAATTTCCACATTGTGTTATATGAGTTACAGCCATGGTTTTAATTGACTAAAGCTTTATAAGTCTTACTTTTATTCTTCTGAGGTTTTATGCATGTTATTCTCATGAAATGTTCCAAAATGGTAAATGTAATCTTTTATTTAAGCAGATAACTCAGCTGAGAACAATTTCTTATTTACTGTGATGACATGAAGAGGGTTTACAGAACAGGGCATCTACAGGAGCAGATGAAGCATGATGTGAAGATGTGAAGTATCTTTCTTAAGCACTGTTCCCCCCAGAACCTAAGCCCCCAACTCAGTGGACTACAATGCAGACCCACCCCAATGATTTTGATGTAAGTATAAAACATATTGTGCCACAAAACTACTGGAGGTCATACAATTGCGCATTGTTTTAAACATGTCCCCTAGTACTCTGTGGAGCTATTGAATGAATCCCCATAGAGCAGTTTTCTCATAGAATCCCCAGAGACTTCGATCTAATCCTTCAGAGTGAAAACTACAGGACTGCCACACAATCAACTATTTGATTTTTTTAAAAAATTGTATAATAAAAGTTTGTACAAATCACACGGAAGCGTGGAGCCACAGTAATTGTGCATCTGTTCGCTCTGACATTGTTGTGTTTTCTGAGATCATGAATCACAATTAATCAGAACAGAATGTAATATAAACCAATTTATGAACTTAGTTCACTGTAGTGCACTGTACAATGCTTGAGTTACATATATAAATAAGGGAAAGGGTTGCTGAGTGGATTATTATGGATGATTTAGTATTTTGGAATTGTTTCATTTAATTCACTATAAGGTAGTGGTTTAATAGCATTATAGACAACAGTAAAGTCATTTAAATTAGGAGTGTTCGTTTGCAAAACCTAAAGAGCTGTCGTTACGCACAATAATCTCTCATCAAAATGGATCTTTTGGTTCATTACCATATGTCTGCGTCTGTTAAAGTGAAGCCTTGTTTTCAGAATCTTTTTTTTTGTCCTAAAAGGAAATCGTCTATACTGAGTGTTTTACTGGGGGACCATAAAAGAGCTCTTGTCACTTAAAATTCTCAAACGAGAATGTGAGACCGCATCTGAACCCAGTACTAGTCGCCGTTTATTTAAGCTACTGACAGTGTGCTTGGGGTCAAAGAGGTAAAAGATTAGAGACTCAATGCCACCTTGTACCTGATGGGAAAAGTTAAAAAAAAATCCTCAGGAAATCATAGTTACATCTGGGGCCACTCACATTCAGCTGGTTAGCCACAAAAGGTGTGCAGTGTGCATGGTAAAATTTAAAAACGTAAAAACAGACCGCTTATACCGTCTGCCCTCCTAGTGGTTGACAGGGGAAAGGGAAGATTTACAGCCCTAATCAAAAATGGCCCACTGCTGGAAATTGACCATGAATGATGTCATGAAACTGTCTTCACTCTGATGCCTTGATTTATAACATAATGTGAGATTTCATAAAAATTAGCTCACAATTTCACGGTGCTTCATATGTAGTGTACACACCATAACATGCGTTTGCAGAACCTGATCTGCTTCTTATTTTGCCATTGTATATTTATTTTGTCCTGTGTCTATAGGCTGTGTCTCCCAGTGATGCATCGGGCCAGCTCCCCTTCATCAATAATAATAATTATAATTTCAAAGTGCAGTTCCAAGAAAACAGAACTTGATGCCAGTTTCTGCTGTGTTTCCCCCTCCTCTACTGTGTAGCTTCTGGTTTAATAAGAGCCAGACTTTTTGCATGAACCCCCTTCAAATGCAACCAACCATGTCGCCTTAATCAGAGCTTATCTTCATAGAAGGAAAGCATACAGTAGTAAGGTAAACCAATGCCTTGGCACCTCATTTGCAGCCATAAAAGCGGTTTAATTTTCACCCAGGGGCTTTGACGGAATGATTTGCAATGTCTTGACTTTTTCCTACACTACAAGAAACTTGGATATGAGGCAAGAACAACAGGCAGTGGTTAAAATCCTTTGGAGACGTTGCTCCACGGGACAGCAGGCCTGCAATGACATTGCTGACACTGTTTCTGGAAATCATAAAATGTTCCTGGGTTAGGAGGTGGCAGCTTGTCTGACTTTCATTAGAAGCAAAGTTTAAAGTAGGAGTGCTCAAACTACCTGACAGACAGGCTGTATTTGTATTCTTCACAGCCATGAGTTAACTAGTACTGTAGTTAAAAGGATGCTAAATAAGGAAGCCATGAAACAATATTGTAGTAATGTTCAATTTATGTTTTTCTTTTTTATTGTTGTAACACACAGTCAATGTACAATGTATGTCAGCAGTTATAAAGAGCTCCTTGTTGGCCTTTTGTCCTGTGATGCTGCACTTTAAATGAATGTGTGTGTGAAGATTGATTAATACTGTGGTAATGAATACAGGAACAAAATCTCCGAACACACCATCAGTCCATATGATTAATATTATCCTACTTAAAACATCATCTCTTACTGTTTTTTTCTTATTTTCCTGTGTGGAAAAAAAATCAATAAATAATTTGGACAAAATGGATTTGGCGCTAAACATGAAAATTATGCTACAGATACAGAACAAATACGGGGTGACTGAAAGATTGCAGGACTTGCTTAAACAAAATATTACACTGATGTATACTATTCTATACTATGAAAAGGTTTGCATCAACAACATATTGGGTTCCTACACAATGTTTTTTAAGAACATTAGAACAATTATAAAGAAGGGGAGGCCATTCAACTCAGTTGGCTTATATGTTGTTAATTACATTTTAAAAAGTGAACAGATACATGCACATTTGTATTGAGTAGTAATATTCCTTTAGATAAAATAAACTACTGAGCCTAAGTTGTGTGATAGAATAAAAGCACATGGTTAATTGAACTGAGTTCAAGTTCCCAAAATAATTTGATTAAGAACCTGAGCAGGCATTCACAAATCCATTATTTTCATTAATACAAGAACAATTTACAACACCTGAAGAAGGCTCCACAGCTGAAACATTGTGTTTCTTTTCTTTTCCTTTCAGCATGGAATTAACATTTATCCATTCCTTTTTTTGATTTACAATACATTTATGACAACAGAAAATAAGGCCATGCCCTGCTTCAGTAATGAAGATCACTCGGTCACTATCATCTGGTGGTTGAAAGTGGTCTGTATAAGAAGTTGCGTGGAGAATGAAATGTTGTGCTTAAACTATCAGAAAACTGCAGGCCATGTCCTCAAAGTCAGATGTTGCCTCACTGTAACAAAATTAAATTTTTCCATCCATGTAAAATATTTACAACATGAAACATCCCACACATAAGCAGAATGACTAGTTTTCTGCCTGCTTGAAAATGATCTGTGTACTCGGAGGCCACTCTAGGGTAACAAGTTAACAGCTAACACATGCAATTGCTATCTTCTGTGGACCAGAAAACATCTGAGGCGGCAGTAGAAAGGAATGGAGTGTTGTATTTACTGGTGTCATTGACAGAAGGCAATATGTGGAAAAGCAAGATGGTGAGCATTATGTTGACTGTTTCTTTGTTAACGTCAACTGCCATAGGCCAACCTTAATCACTGGGCAGGTCTGTGCATCAGTGCTGCCAGTACAGTGATCAAGGAGGTCATAGGATACAATCCATGAAATGTTTTCATTTTGACAGTGTGTCACATTTCATACTGAAACCGTATCATCATTTTTTCATGTTTTGAGGAGATCTGTTGATATCTTTATTTGAAATATTTGATTTAATCCTTTAGACATTACTACTGATACCTTTTTCATCAGTATGTTTTGCCATTTGTTTTGAATTATCTAGTGTAATTATTTCCAGTGTAATTATATGATCTAGCAAAAGTACTAGACTGGTTTGTTTTTGTGACCCAGTTTTTGTATGTCATGTGTTCTAGTGGTGTGGCTTCTCTTTGTGTCCTGTAATAAAAAAATGTTATCATCTAAGGCTGCAATGTTGAATCCAGTGCTCTTGGGTGATATACAGAACACAAGCATGAAGCCTGGTCTTGAATGGACACTGTCCTTCATTTTTCAAATAAAGGAACAACATAAGTCAAAGGGGCCACCCTTAATAAATTACCTGCCATGGCGCTATTTCGGGCTTACACTCAGGAATAACACAGAGTTGTAGGTGCAGCTGTGTGGGATCAGATGTTCCTAGCATGTGGTGTCAATGTGGTGTCTGTTAACTGTCAGAAACAGACACAACACTGCTACCAGTTTGCTTGGTATGGATTTGTAGCCCTACTGCTGGCTATGAATTTTTACTGGACAGGGCTATTTGTTTTCCAGCCAGATTAAAGCTGATGACTTACGTACTGGCATAGTCTCACTTTGTGGCAAACAACTGAAATGCTGGAAATTTTTCCATTGGTGTTAACGGCAGCTGAGGAAAACTTCTATGCAATCTGAATATAAATCAGCAGAATTTTTTGTTTGGGTGGACTCAGAAATTCTCCCTGTGTATTTAATTCAGGGGTTATTTGCTTGGTTTGAAAGTGGTATAAAACATTAACGATTCTGATATGAACAGCAAATGCATATGTGTTGTTTAAATGCATGTTATCGTACTGTATGGCAGACAAAATATTTTCAAAACAATAAAGAATAATTTAAATGGAAATGTTAGTTTTGGAATGTGGGATGGGACTTTTGTCTGTGTACTGTATCTGATGGCCATACATGAGTATAGGACCACAGGTTTCTCACCTCTGGCCCTACATAAAGCTTTTTTGGTTAAAAATCACCTGTGAGTCTCAATTAAAGACTCACTTTGATCTATTTTAAGCACAGTACACTGAAGAAATCCTCTGAAGCAATAGGTCCCTCTGAATTCTGAATCTCCTTGTGAGTGATTCAGTGTAGGCCCAGATTTCAATTGCAGTATTCTGTTTGAAGGGTTTTGTTGCTTCATGTCCGTGGGAGTTATGAGTTTGCTATTTTTCTGTGCTACACTGTTGATATACTGTATTCACTCAGGACTTTCGTTTGGGGGGTGGGGGGGGGGGCAGGTTTACATTTTGAAAATAGACTTTGTTTTCAGATCTTATGCAAAGTTTGGGGGTATGGGTAGTGTCGCTGGGGTGTGAAAGGAACTCTTTTTTTGTTTTATTACTTTATAGAAACTCAAACAGTCCACTGTTGATACACCTGTAAATCTAGAAGAGAGGAAATAAACAAAATGGTCAAGTGCACCAAGGATTTCCCTGTTTATATTAATTAGAGTGGCTTTTTCACAAATGGGCATAGCTACACATTCAGGAGTCTAAACTATACTGCTGTAAATGCCTGATGCTGTAATAGGTGGACAGTACATAGCTTTAGGTTTATTGCTGGCTGCCTCATTGATATTGTAAGAAATAATTCATGGTAAAAATTCAACTAGGGTTTTTTCAAATGCGATTGGTGTTCATTCTCTGAAAAGATTCTTTGAGAAACATTGTTCCCAAACAGCGTTCGATTGCCTTCATGTTCATTTAATCAGATTTCCACTGCTTTTTCTCTTCTGAGTTCTACTTACTCGTTGGTGAAGGATCCTATGTACAGTAGAAGTAGCTGACAGAGTACAGAGGTGTGGTGCTTAAACTGACATTAAATAATAATACTAAAACCCCTGACTTTATAAATAGGGATATTTTGTGTTTAAAAGTTCAGTAATGCGGAGCAGTATAAATAAAAGGAAATTAATTAAATGTCGGGCGATTGGTACGGCGCCATGGAAACAATACACAATTTAGGAACATATGCCAAATTTGAAAATGGATAAAATGAAGGTGATCAGTCATATTTTTCAGCATTTTGACAGTAAATATATGGTTTCAAGGGACTGACTGAGCAATTTACACAAATTGGATGAAAATGGAAAAGTAAACATGAGAAAAGCCCCCAAAAAGTTTTTGTTTTTGTCTTGCGATTCCTGTACAATTTTTTTACCTGTATATTTTAAGTAAACGGTGTTACTCAGGAAAGCATTTGGAAATGTTCTGGCAGGGAAAGTGGTCTAACTGTGAGACTGTGACTAGCCAGCTTGGTGCCTCAGTACATTAGCGTACTACTGTTTGGGTTCTTTTGACATTCACTGTTGATTACAGAAGAAGCTTTTAATGACAAATTGCCGATGTAATTGTTGAGTAAGCTTTTCTGTAAATGTTTCTTTTGAAGTGCTAGATGGTTTTCCCAATGAAAGAATTATTATTGAATTGCTGGGGCAATTAGAAGAATTTTTAAGAAAGTCCTGCATTGTAAGTTTAGCCAAGGGCTACAAAATCTGTATTATAGCTGCAGTTAGTAGCAGATATTTTCAGGGTGAGTATTCTTTTTAATTTTGATTTTGTGTTTATGCATCACAGGTCTACGATTATGTTTATTTTCCAAAACCGTAGCATGCCTGATCATTTACATCATTGACCAAGTATTGTGGTATAGTCGTAGAGAAAATTATTTACTGTAAATATTCTCCATGTAAAATCTTCAGGCTTTGACCCCTTGCATATCTGACATAGGCCATTAGTTACCCAGGTTTGGTTTTCTCAGTTAAACCACCTCTGGATCCTGCATCATGTGAACAATTAAGATTGTTGGACATAATATTAAATGTTAAATGAATATGGCTGATGCATCCCAACTGAAACAATTTGGGAAAACAGTTAGAAGAACTTGTACTGTAGCTGCCCATACTGTAACAGCTTCCTAGAGGTAATAATATGATATTCCACATCACATTTGACAGTGGTACTGTATATCTGGCATCTCAGTATATCTAGCAAATACAAGGCAACATGGTTCATTTGGTAGCGAGCCTGTCATACTTCAAACAATTCGGACGCCCATGGGAGGCTGACCGTTTGGTGGAATACACTGCTGTTGGAGGGAACCTATGGCTGGCGTTGCGCCTAGACAGTATTCAAATGGCAGGTGTGGATGAACAACAAATGAAAGATTATTCAGTTTTATACTTATCAAAAGGGTTGAACTGATCATCTGAAAAGTTGAACTGAAAAGCAGCCTTTGAAAAGTGTGTTTAGTCCTCTTCAGGGCAAAGCATTTATGAAAAGGTCAACAGAATGCTTGGATACAAATTAAACCTAAAGAAAATATACTGTACATACTATAGTGAAAAATATTAGCTAGCTATACCTTGTATACTCAGTGTTGGCTAATACTGTATCTTGCAATAGGGAAACTTCACAGAAGAGTATTCAGATTGATTCAGAAAGTTCTGGGGAACCAGTTTAGAACCATTTGCCTCGACATGCTGTTGAAGCTGACACTCTGGAACCCTCCGAGAACAGCTTTTGAGATTTCAGTATCTATTCCAGATCAGCCACTAGTAATCATAGTGTAAAGATGGGTCTTCAAACTATGCTCAATAATTTTTTTCTGAACCAGATCCTTTTAATCCCAAATAATTGTTCATTATCATGTTTGGCATTTGTTGCTGAGCTGCAATAGCAGTAAATGGAATATTTTAGCTAGTTTTTCTTTCACTTAAAAATCTTTTTTGATGTCTTATATTATTACTGTATATTATGACTATAACTTATCTGGCAGTCGCAAAAGAAATTTTTAGAGTAGCAGAAAATATAGAAGACAGTGGTTTGGAAAAGCAAAGGTGATCACTTTCTTACCACTTAGAAGTACTTTAGGGGTAGTGTTTTTTTTCTTTCCATTTGAAACAATCATTTAGATATGAATCATTTATGAAGCACGGTTCATTTAAACTATTAAATCTGAAATTGCGTGCAAGAACTCAAAATTGCAGGCTGTTTGAAAGGTGATAGGGCTGTATGGCCATGTGTGGCACAGCCTCAGTTTACACAAAATAAATAATAATAATAAAAATAACACAGCAGGTTGCTAAGTGACTAAGCATTTATCTTATAACAGAGGAAAGACTGGTTCTTGTTTTCACTTTCCACAAAGTTGTGGCCCAGTAAGCACACAGTCTTTTTATAGCCTATGTGTATTAAAAGATTAAAGAGGGAAATTAAAAAATCCAGTGCTCCAGTGTGTCATTTTAACCATTTACTTTTTATTTTCTTCAATGTGGAAAATATTCATTTCAGTTCCAAAATCCTCAAATAAAAACAGGATGGTCAAAGACAGTCATTTTCTTTTTTGCTTTGTTTGGCCCTAATATTTAACCATTTCAGTCCTGTATTTAAGATTTTAATATTATTAATTGAAGTATTTTTTGAGGCATTGTACCTTTTTGATGGGATTATTCTTCATTTTTGCTGTATACTCAAAGGTTTCTACCAGAACACTTCCTCTTCAAAAGAAAAAATGGTCAACATTTATTTCATGGGACATTGTTTTGTCAATAATGCACAAACACTTGACAATACTTTCACATCAGTTGAACAGAATGTCTTCATTTAATCACAAAACAGGAAATAAATGTGTGTGCCTGAATGAGCTTGAAAAGCAACCAGCATTCTCCTCCACATAAAGAAAACAATAAAACCTTAATTTAACTCAACAAACTCTGCTCCATGTCACAAACCCCATTAACATGTAGTTCAGCCTTCCAATAAATAAGTGATCCATCTCTGTCAATTGATTGTTAAAGTTTTTCTTTCTATGATACACATTTAAATTAGTTAAGTACCAGATCAAGGTTCATGTAATCTGGAAACAAAATGCGTGCCAAGGAAACATTGGTGGTAACATTCTGGACTGCATTACCTGTCTGCAAGAGAGGATGCAAGATATGAGGATTGGTACAGTAGATTTCAAAATGTGTCCTTCCAATGTTACAATCTGAAGCCAACAGGGTGGACTGCCAGATATCACAGGCCCTTTCATGATCTGCCTACAGATTAACATTGGAGAACATATAAAAGCCAGGCATTTATCCCTCAGCAGAATGAGGCTTGTGCCAAACATGCTGTAGAAAGCAGAGGCCCTGTCAGCCTGTCAACACATCACTGGATTGTCAAGGTGTAAGAGAGCTTTGCCTCCCTTCTACAGCTTAATTATGACATTCCTCAGTTATCTAGAACATTCAGAAAGAGCTTAACGTATGGCTATGATGTACAAAGACAATGCTGGAGAATGCACTTTTTTCTCGCTTTGAGTAGATTGTCTTTCTTTGGCATTAATAAAGTAGATTCACACCTTCCTTTGTATCTTTTCCAGTTTTGCATTTCTGTGCCTCTTAAACATAGTCCATTCACTCCGCTTACAAGTACAGTAAGTCCTTTTTGTTCACGATTTTGATCATTTTGAACGTTTCTATTATAGTTCCGGTGGGTAGCTGCGTCAGCATGCGTAGGCTGCAAAGGAACAAGTAATAGGTTTATTCCTTGCTGAAAAAAAGAAGAAAGAAAACACAACATTTCGGCCGTGGAGCCTTCTTCAGGTGTCACCTGACACCTTGACACTTGAAGAAGGCTCCGCGGCTGAAATGTTGTGTTTTCTTGGACTGGAAATGGGTAGAAAAAACGTGTTTCAGGAGTTCATCACTTACTATTCAGTTTCTGGGCACATGAATTGTTTTTAGTTAATGTGAGGCTTTTAAGATATCATTCCCCGTGGTGAGGGCTTTTGTCATATTCTGCACTAATGTGTGTGGAAAAACTGTGTATTGAGAAGAACCAACAAAAACATGCATGTGTACACATGTGTTCCAGCAGTCTCTTTGTGGATTGAACTGTGTAGAATAATTCAGAGGAGATCATTAACTCATAGCAGTGAAAAGCCTGCTTGTGAACAGTCGCCGCCAAAAACTCAACTCTTGAATAAAACAATAAAGGGGCTATGGTGAGATACTGTTGCAGATATCAACAAGTCTGTAAAGTGTGGCAGGTTTTAATTGTAAAGATTACAGCTACTGAAACACAGTTGATGTCTGACCTTCAGACAACTGACGTGTTGTACAACGTTGGGAATTATTTCACCCCCTTTTCGAGAAGATTAAAATCAGCATTGTTCCTGTAACAGCTGGACTGGCGGTAAAATAATCACTTCTGTCTGCGTGGATAGCTGTTTAAGTTTCAGTCTGGCCTGATGAAGACTTCCACCGTTCACATGTGGTGTGAAATATTTTACAAAGTTTCTCTGCCAGATCTGTCAGCCTGGATTTCAATCTGGCTTGGGCAAATAAAGGTTGATTGGCTGTTCTGACAAAAAATGTGCAATAGGTTGGCATGTGAAAAATTGAATTACATTTGTACCTTTGTTCCAATTCTAGAAAATGTCAGCAGGGCAAATTATTAAAGGAACGCCATACTGATTTTTAATAATTATTTTATTTAATATCCAAGGCCACATTATTGGTAATTTGGTTTTCTTGCAGTCTGACAACGTTTTAGTTAGAAGGGTATGGGTTCATGTACCGTATATGTACTTCGTTCAGCTGTGAAGGGTTTCGGTAATGAGCAAGTACTGTGCATGTCTACTGGAGATTACCCTTACAATTTGCAGAGATGCATAAAATCTTAGTAGGGTGTATAAAATGGATACAGTTTTCTTGTCATAAGTGGTTAGATTGACTAAGGTATTTGGCTGGAAGGTGGAGTTTTGTCACGTTTCAGAATTGTACTCTTGTCAGGCTAACACCTTCATGGAATATTTTCATTATTAAATGATGACAGTAAAATGTCCCACACCATGTTCCTCAAATACTGTATGTTGTTTTTTGCATACTGAGAGTTTGATGAATTCACTGCAGTTTGTGCTTTTATATTCAGAAGTCACTGGAAACCGCACATTAGATATATGAAATTGGCAATAATTATTAACGGATCTGCCAATAAACATTTTCCCCATGGTTCCTTTTTTGTTGCAAAAAGCAGTCATCTGCATATGAATCCAAACACTGCTGAAAAGCACTGTAAATAATGAAAGAACAAATAATATATTAAGCATTGGAGCTCTTGTCTATTCCTTTGTCAACAACATCACTCTCAGATACAAGAATATATTACATTCTCTTTCATAGTATTCCAGTTTGCCATGTAGTACAATATAAGATCGTGATATGTACTGTATCTATTCCCTGCTGTGTATTAGAGCTACTGTATAAAAGTATCGATCACTATTTGACTTCTAATTAGATTTAACATACCCACTGATCCCACTATTCTGCTGATTTGTTTTTAAGAAGTAACTGGAATTGAGACTATGAAAACAGTTCACTTCAAAGGCTTCGGCAGATTAGCTTTCATCATTTTATAATGCCCATAAATTCATGCTCTGTCATAAAATGTTGAGTGGACATTGAAGAAACTGCCATTTGCATGTATGATAAACAAGTCATATCCTCCTTTAATGTTTCTGAAGAGGATTAACTGTATATACACAGTGTTATATGAACATTCACTTTACAACCTTGGTATGGTCAGCGCACAGGTCTATGTCCTTGTTTTGCTTGTGATATAATCAAGAATGGAAGAAGCTTATGAGGGAAGTGAGTCTCTTATTCCCTAAGGGGCTATGGGGAAAAGTACATGATTTATCAGTTTTACCTCGAACTAGGAATACTGTTTTCTGTATTATTTTTCTGACTACAGTCAGCAGTTGTATGAACTGTTACACATTGGCTCAGGTCACTGATTGATTAGTTGTGACTTATGACACAACCTTCATCTTCAGCAAGCTTTAGATCAGGCGGAGCGACTGACAGACAATAGCCGTCGAAGAGCATGATTCAGAGCCCCATTTTAATTTCTGAAAAATTCCTGAAAATAATACCTGTAAGCACTTTAATAGTGTAATTTGTAGCGGCTGGGCAAAAGCTCATTAATCAATATTTGGGCGGGGGGGGTTGAAGGTTTTGTTAAAATTAAACCTGTGCTCTTCTGAAGGACTGAGGGTTCGGAGTCATATTTTTTCAATCAATGGCTGTTCAATTTAGTGCCTGTGAAAAGCGAGGGGCTGACAGCTTTGGAGACTAAAGCCCTCTGTCTATCCACAGGCATTAAAATGAGGTTTTGTTACAGCCCCGGCTTCCTCTGCTTTCACATCTGGGACTGGGGAATCTGAGCAAAGCTCGGGTTAAAGGAACTGGGGGGGGAGAAAAGCCATCTTTGCCTCGTACACAGCAACACCATCATATCAGCTATGAATGGATGCTCAGTTCTATTTACAGCTAGTGAGCTGGGAGTGTGAGTCAAGCATAGAGTTATGGTCAAGCATTTGAATTACCCTGTGAGATACAGAATGAAAAGGCAGCTTCTAGAATGCACTAGCTCACTTTAACAAAGACCTTAAAGGCTGTCTTTTGTTATGTCTGAGACAGCCAATTTCGGCAGTTTATATCTATTTCACCACTTTTGCTTAGGGATTGATAATTATTCCAAATCAAATGCAGGAACAATAACCCTAGGACACAAATGGTAACTAAGGGGAAGTGTGTTTTCAAGAGAAAAGGATGCACTTCTTTACACAAAAGGTTTTGGGTTTCTGGAACAAGTTACTCAGACATATTGTTGAAGTCGATACCATGGCTTCAAGAAATGTTTGAATGAGATCCTCTGATCACTTAGCTACTAAAAAACAAAATGAGCTAGAAATGTTGGTAATAATGTATACTGTATACACGTCATTATCCAGAAGTAATAAAAGTCCATTAATACAGTATGTATTTCTATACTGTATATAACTACATAATTCTTATATGCAATAGGCACAGTACATGTTGATGTTTTAATGAGGAAGTCCAAAAGGCTGAGATAATAATATTTATTTGTTCTTCATTTATATCAGCAAATTATTATATTTGAGCATTAATTTGATCAGATCTGAAGTTAACATACTACAATACGTGAAATTCCTCTGAACCTCTGAATAGCATTGAAAGAATAAGTCAAGCTATAATGCTTTCAGGAAAGTGAGTTTGGAGAAGAACAAAGCCATAAAAGAATTACACAGAATATTAGACTGAAGAACAACCAAATAAAATTTAATATAATCAACGCTAAACGTGCATGTACTGTAACCGTAACGCCGCGGCCAGGTGACAAATAGCCGACGGCGCTGCGAGGAAGAAAAGGATCCAAGCTGGTTCATTGTAGAGGCGAAAAACAAAGTATAGAGATGTGCTCTGACGGAAACACCCGAAACCTTCCTGGCGAGGAGCGGCGGAAGGCTCCGAAGCAGCTCGTGGAGAGCAGACAGGCGTAGCGGTAGGCGACTGGAGACGGAAGCGGACCGGGACAAGACTACAAACAGCAGGATATACTGTAAGATGAGAAGCTGAACAGGACTGGAAAACCGAGCTCTCAGATCAGGCTATAGCATGGCTGAGAGCAGCTGAAACCGAGCCCCGAACACTCGCACTTAAATACAACAATAGTATCCTTATACTTACACTTGTACTTGCCCGTAATACACCTGGGCGCTTATGTGGACACTCCACAAATAGTGCTTGTGTGCACGTAACGGTTGGTAAATGCCAAACGATCATTTAGGGCCACTGATTTCTGTACAGAGCTGACGCATTTGCAGGTAGTACAGTTTTGCCTATTGCATTGGACAGTGCATTTAAATAGGCCAAATATTCTTTTAGGTTTCTATACGAAATCAGCAATGGTATTATAGGATGGGTCTTGCCATAGAATCTTAAAATTCCTGAGCATCATGTCCTGTACATTTCTGCAAGTGGAGTAATTGAGAAATAGATTACTTTAGCAGTAAAAATTATTTGTAAACTGTAATTTGGTTTACAGTGCCATATCTGTGTTTCCTTCTCTTACTATATTATACTAATATATCCAATGTCTTTTTATTCTTGACTAATTAAGCCCGAACCTTAAATATTATAAACTGAACAAAATATCTACTTCCTCATCCTTCTTACTTTCATCAGAACTAAAGGGCCTTTATGACTGGAGAAGGGTAAGTCATTCCTCCTGGCAGCTGTTGGGCTGAGATTGTGGAAGGTTAGTGCCAATACAAGGACAGCTCTTTCAGTTCCTGTTGCCTTCTTGTCAGCTCCTCCCTCCAAGTTAATATCAAAGAGCACATGGAGACCAGGGCAACCAGGTTGGAATAAGACATCTGCACAGATCTCCTGACTCCCACCACCTGCCTCATTCAGCGATGGCTCTGAGACAGCCTCCATTTTGACTGGGATGTCCAGGAATGGTCACAGAAGTCCTACAAAATACAGGCCAGACAAAGAACGGGGCAAGATGTGTCCCTTTATTAAAAGTGCTCTAGTACAAGAACAATAAGATTGTAGAAAATCTGTAAATAATGCACATACAAAAATAATGCAGTTCTAATTCATATAAAAATAAATACAAACATAATAAACTGCATTTTCTCCAAGGAATTCCCTCTTGGAAGTTTCAATGACCAAATCACCCCCCAGATGTCTAAAGCAGAATGACAAGGATACACTTACCATAAAGACTTGCACCTTAATTTCCAGGCTAAATACAGTAAGCTCCACCCCCTGTTCCTGATGATTGACAGGTAAGCCTTCATTTAAGCCAAAAAAGAGTCAAGGTCTGTAACTTGATACAAAATGGTAGAAAAATGAAGAAAGACAACGGTGTGGATCCACAATAGGTAAGACAGAAATCCAAACAACCAATATTTAGGTTATAGTAACAATGCATCTGTACAATAACAATATTCGAGATAGCTTCTCATAATAAATATACATACAAAACAAGTAGCACAGAAAATCAATCCTAAAAATTTAATGGGTCAGTTAATGTAAATAATTTAAGGTTCATTATGTAATTTTTCAGTCATTTAAGTGTTTTGTTTTATCTGTTTAGGACCAAAAGGCCAACATTTTAGCATTTAGCTGTCTTGTGTTTACAAGAACTTCAAGATCAAGATCACCTTTATTTAAAAAAGCATATTCTATATAGTATTGACTTAGTTAACAATAGTTTCAACTTGGATTCTACTATCAGTCACTAGTGTTAGCTGTTGAAAACTGAGTGTATACAGTTGTTTTGTGAACACCATTAACACGAGTAACAGAGAGTAGCATTGTTTCAGATTCAAATACTGTATAATATAATAGTATTTTTGTCCAAAATTGTATTTAGTGAGTTTCATTTTGGAGCCAGCTTTCTAAACATTTTGTAAAAAGCCTGCTGATATTCTTGCTATGAAAATACAAACATTACTGATAGTAACAGTTTGTTTCAGAATGAAGTCTGAAATTCAAAATTCCATGGTTCAAAATTCAAAATGCAAGTGCATTTTTTGTGAAAGTGAGAAACAGTGATGCAAAGGATAGCCATTGTGTGTAACAAAGCCCCATAACTGTGAGTGGGATGAGCAAGAAAGTGTGCTTATAATCTGTGTGCAAAATATTAAAGTAACTTTGATGAAATTAACATCTGCTCAACAGCTGTCAGTGATAAACAGTGCCTTTGTTCATTTAAAAAATGCAAGGTCAGTTATGATAAACAGAAGTCAATTAGATTAAAATATTTGCTATGAAATATTTGCTCCAGAAAAAGAAGCGTTCTCAAGTCTCTTTCTTTTTGTTAAATCTGGTGTTATTACTGCAGCTACTGCACTGATACAACTACTAGTGTTAAAATTATTTTGCAAAGAAGGTCTTCATAACAAAGCACTAATATTATTTTTTTCTTTCATTCAGTCACAGTTAATGCACTAACAAGATCTAACCTAGCCAAATTTGTTTTTTACCATAAGAGCATGTAAATGAGTTTCATGTGAATGAAGACCATGCACTATGTACTGTAAGAATATCCAAGTGTTCACTCATTCTTATAAGGTGGGAACAATTATAGACTTTGGTAAATTTAAAAGTGTCTCTTTTGTAAAATAAGTACATAAGAGGGATGTTTAATGTACCAGATTGAGTTTATAAAATGTACTGTAACTGTAGCCACTGTTGATTGAACTGAGCAGTAACAAAATAACTGTGTGTAAATTACTGTACACTGATTAACAGAGGAAATATAGTGATCATATCATTGCTCATTTTATTCCACTGGAAAGTGGTCTGTAGAGAAGAAACTAGGATCAGAATTTGGCTGCATTAACTTTCTTTTGTAATTTATTTTTGGAGTGATATTTCACAGTCTTAGAGAGAATGGATGGACCAAAAACAAATTTATTCATTTTTTTCTTATTTTGTGGCAATGTGTCTTATTGTGGAACCATTTGTTTTAAGCTGCTTTTGACCAAATACCCTGGGATTTTATTAATTATTCAATTTCAGCCTTTCAAATTGTTTATATCCTGTTCTTTTTAGTTTATTGATAATGGCTCTTTGGTAATGTGCTTAGATTAACCACAGCTTAATAGGGTCATTAATTTTACTGTATTGGGATATGGGTTTAATTAATCATTTCTTTATGGCAAACCAATGCAGGCCCTTACTGTTTATGTTCAGTTCTGTATTTAATTAGAATAATTACACTGTTCTGTTTGAATAAAAATAATGCCAGTGACACTGCTGGCACAATTGGATTTCTTCTGTGGTGAGTTCTCCACAAGTATTTCAAGCAATGTTTGTTGTACGGAAACCACATACTGTATGCTTAAGGGAAGCAAACACAACTACAAAGTTCATTAGTGCAGCTGCTAAAATATTTCATAAGTAAGCTTTGAATGATGAATCTACTGTGCAGCAGACATAAAATCTAATATACAGGAATCTACAAATATACAGGAATCAACTTTGCTCCATACTTGCTTTAAGTATGGCATAGAAACAGAAATAATTTTCTTTGTACTTGACTGTCCAGGTCTAAGACTTGAACCAAGTCATACCACAGTCTCTCTTAAACCCTTCCTTCAGTTTATTTCTTTTTGTCTGTGGCTTTCTCTTGGCATACCAGTGCAACTAACATTTATACAGAGTAGAATTTTACAGCAGCCCAACATTTTATAATCACCTTTGTGTGAGGTCATACCTTGATTTGTATTGAAACAGTCTTGTCAGATCTGCCTCTTGAAGGTGATTTGTGGACCCGTTTTCATCAAAAAACCTCATTTTGGAACAAGTGGAAATATTTTTTTAATTTGTATATTTATCGTAGCGAAACTAAAGAGTCTATCTTGGTAATTAGGTCCTGTAAGTATTTCACGATGTACTTGTGACCACATCATATTGTAATGAGGCATGTAGTTACTACTGTTCTTAGTCTTATGTTTATTTGATTTCTTTATTGTAATTAAACTCAGATGGCCAGTGTTTACACCAGCAGAAATCAGTAAAATGTTTTCTAATTAGCTGCAAATGGCTTTGGAGGAAAGCACAAATTTTCTCACTGTGCCTTAAATTGAACCTATCATTAATTTTCATTACGGCCAAACACAATGTAATATAATGTTTCCCATTAGTACCCACATGCACAACATGGCACTTGCTGTTAGCAATTATCTCATGTTGTACTAAGTTTTAATTATTTCATTACTTCTTTGTTATTGATGGGGAAGAACCGTGGCTATTTTTTCTTTCCTAAGGAATTTGAGTTCAGATCATTAAGCTTTTGTTCAACGTGTTATTACTGACTAAGGTCTGACATATCTACTTCACAGTTGTGATGGTTTGTGTGTAAGCTGTGTGTAATTCCCAAGTCACATTAACATACAGCCAGCAGAGACTGAATTATTCTTTAAAAGTAAATGAAGCAGGTACAGTAAATATACCAAATTAGTGGATATACATCTGCACTACACTGACTTTATCAGAAAGTTGCGTTATTGTATTTTGTAATATATTTTCATACCAAAATAAAATGGCACACTTGATGCAGATCTGAATATTTATTAAGGAGAGCTAGTTGCCAGCTACTGTTGTCAAATAAGAAATAAACGACATTTTAAACTATTTTACGTTAATTTTGATCCAACTGGGATTTTAATGTCCCAGTCAAGCAATCGCAGGACAACACAGTGAAGGCCTGCCATCCTTTCAGGTCTGAATCTTTACCCTTCACTTCAAGTGTTTGACTGATGTGCAGCATGTTATTTGTCTTGAAAGGCACAATGCTTCTTTCATTGGATCGTTTCCCACTGTATTGCAGTTTGATAGATCAATGACTAGGAAACTGAGAGTCAGCAGTCATAGGTCAAATGTGGGAAGGCATGAAAGAATGAAGACAATAATGCCTTGGGGTCAAGCTGGACCACCAATTAAGGGGAACAAAGCATAGAGAGCCCAGTAAACTTGAACTGTAAAGTTTCCACCACCAGAAGTGTTATATTTTATTGGGCTTCAATGGTTTAATAAGATATTCAAGGTATGCAGCAGTGGAGCTGTAATTATCTTTAAAATACTATCATGCCGATGCCAAATTGCTTTGCAACTAATTCTTGTGTTGAAAACTTGATTGCAGAATTTGTTTCAGTTAACATTGTAATAGAATCCTGTGCCAAAACTGAAAGAGGTGATTTACCCTTTACGAGAAGAGGCCTGTAATATACATGTATTGATGTTCATGTTGGATAATGGAAAAGGTTTATTACTGTTTTGGACTAACCTGCTACAGTCACCTTGGTGACTAACTTTTCTTTTGCTCCCAGTAGGAGACAGTACAATATAATAAGAATGGAGTACACTGCCTGCTCCTAATTAAAGAATAACAGGGCAGACTTTTGAATTCTACTTTTATTTTATGGTTTAGCTATAGAAAACGGGAAACTGTAGAAAGCTGCCAAATTAGAAAAGGTGACTAATTAGATCTGACAAAGAAAAACAATTCACTTAAGATTGGTGATAGAATTCCATCTGCATTGGCTCCTTAGAAAAACTAAAATGACTGCAGAATAAATCCTAGCTAATGAAGGAGGGAAACATAAAGTGCAAGAGACAGGCATAGAAGGAAGTAAGAGGACAGTATAATAAGAGAATTGTGTGTTTCCCTGGAGGCCTTTTTCTGCAAAAGGTGGTGACACAGGACTATGGGTTTGGTATTTCAAAGCTGCTTGGGCTACTGCTTAAAGCTTTTGTTTCTCTAAGGTACAAAGGGCATGCAAGTTTCTTGTTTCTTCTGAGTTCACCATCGAAAATGTCTCAGTTTTTCTTCCAATGTTTCATTGTGATGTAATGTTTCCTCAACATGAAGCCTTTGTTTTAAAATTATAGATCTTCTTTTGCTAAAAATCTAGAAACTGCAAGGTAAACGCCTTACTTCTACTGACTCGCGCGCCCAGACGACATTTCACCACGGTGATCTGAACCGCTTGAAAAAACGGTACACAACTGTCATGGTATGGCACGCCACAGTCCTTATTAAAAGTTTATGAGAGCTGGAAAACTGGTTACATGCACAACAAAGTATGAAACGTTTGTATTGTCTGTTTCCATGGTATAGATGGCATCTTTTAATGACTTCCAAAAGTGGGGTGATTACAGTCAGGATGTTTTGATTATATTCTCTGTTTTTGCTGGCTGTCGTTGGGATACATGAAACATCCACTGACACAGCCTAAGAATATACTGGATACAGCAGGTCTGTGTAGGTAATGGAAGAGTTAAATTAAACCTGATGGGAATAAAAAACCCACTGCAATCAAAATACACACACCAGACAGATCAGCTAATGTTTTGGAACTATTACCCTTTATTTCCTCCAACTGTGTGCTCTCTATGGTTTTTTTTTTCTGCGCTTGATCAGAGTTGCCACCAGTGACAGAAATTGCCCCAATTTTGTTGAGATTGAGTGGTTATTGGAGCACAAGGATCCAAAACAAGATAGACGGGGAGGCTAGAAGGTCTGGAATGTCAGTTTATGTAAAAAACCCCAAAAAACATATCTTTAGGAAATGAAGTCACTATTTTAAATTAAAAATAAATAAAAAATCAAAGCCTGGTAGTTTTTCCCTGATTGCCATCAAGGTCATTTCGGCGCTTTGAGGTTTTTTGAGAGGTGCTTCTAAATAAAATGTAGAATTAATTTTCTTTAAACTTTGAGGAAATTTCTACCGTTGTACATGTAGAGTGGAGAATTTATAGTTTAAAGGTGGTTTAAATGTGTGTCCTTAACTGTAGAGATTAAGAAATCAAGTACTTTACTTCTGAAACCTTATATTGTAGGTCAAGAAATAAACATACTGTACAAAACATAGTTAATCCTTATACAGTATATTGTACTATACTTACGTCTATGCTGAAAGCAAACTTGTATGTATGAAGGCCACAGCTCTGTAGTGAAGGCAATCCCAGATCTTGTCTAAGACTCAGGCTGTGGGTCTCCATGAAAATGAATATAAGAGCACTAAGCTTCTTCAGTGGCTTATGAAAACTGATTAGAAATTCTGTGCTGGTAGCCATTCAGTGGGTTATTCTGACACTGGTGCCAGTACAAACTCTCTGTGAAAGAGCTCATTTATCACACATTGAGGTTTTGGAGCTGTGCTGAGGGTACCCAGGCGAGTTCTTTCAATATTTCAGATGTCAGTAGGGACTGCCTTAACTTAGGAAGCAAAACCCTCCAAGATTTAATTTACTGTTCCGACTGACTTGTGTTAGTTCAAAACATGATTTATAGCTCGTCAAAAAAATATACCTCACTGGTTCTGCCTTTTGGTTCTGTCTGTGCCTTTGATAATTTATAACATATTTGAGGCTTAGACAATAATATGGGGTAAAATATTGGGGCATTTACATATACTGACAGAATTCTATGCATGAATCCAATCATAATGTTGGATGGCAAGCACTGAACATGCATTGTTAGACATTTATGGAACCAGTCAAAGAAATTTGTCTATAGATTCATATAAAATAGGTTTCATTTGATGATGGAGGTGATGATAAAGGCAATTATACCTAATGGTAGCTGCATCTTTAGTTTCAGTTATCTTGCTAAAATGTCAGAAGTACACTAGGTGACGTTTATCTTGTGTTTTGTCTTCCTTTATTAAAAGGCATTCAAATACAGTACATTGAGATAAATAATTAATGATAACATACTGTAGATGCACATCATTTCATGATCACTTAGATGGTTCTCTCCATTATGTTTCATGAAATAGAAAAGAACAGCAAAATTCTCCCCTCCAGTGAAGCCTTGCTACACAATGTACAACAGTGACATTGAACCCCAGGATACAGCAGGGCTTTTTTTTTTTACTGATCTGTTCTTTTTTTAATCGTGCAGAAATTACTTAATTGCAGTTGTCTGACGAGATATTCTTTTGGTATTTTATTTGTAAAACCTTATAAATATAAGGTGGGTTATGAATTAAATGTGGTGGTGTGGCACTTGTAACTCATTTGGTTTCAAATGCCTAATTGACCCTATGATCTCATCCAATCAGTTCTTGAAAGAAGTGGGGACATTAGCTTCAGCAATATGGTTGGGGTAGCTTCTTTCAGATAACCACAGCTCTTGTATAAATTGCCTCCTGTTAAATGCAGTTTTAAATGTACATACCTGTTGTTTCCACAAGTCTTGTCTCATTTATTCTGAATACTTGAATTGTGTCCCCTCGTAGTCTTCAATGTTCCATACTAAAAAAAGTTTGGTTCTTTAAGCCTGCGAATGCGTCTGGTTACATTTCTCTGAACCAACTTCTAAAATAGAAGCATCTTTTTTATAATATCATGCCCATATCTGTAAACAGTTATTTGAAAAAGGCCTTACTAATTGCATTGTACAGTTTTAATATTAAATCTAAAACTATATAACTAACTATAACTATCTGTTCTAACAGTTTGTTTGCCTTTTTTATTGCTCTATCATATTGTCTAGACTAAACAAAAGCTTTATCAACATCTTTTTTATAGTTTCTTGAAGTTATCTCCCATCGGAAACCAGTATCTGCACCTATCTACAGTACATTGAATGTCATGTACCAGGTAGTGTTGAATTTTGTTTATGTTCTGTACGTGCTGCAAACGCAAAAACACATAGAAAGCATGACAGAAGGTACATTGCAAAAATGGTGTTTTCAGTGTTTTTGTTTAGCAAGCCTTTTCACTGGGAGCAGGTCAAGTGTCCCTTCATAGACAGTAACGTTTTAAAAGGTTTAACAACTGAAATTAGAATATGTTACTTGTTAAAGGCAAGGTGGGCCTACACCATACCCGGGAAACACCAGTCCATCACAGGACATGCCCTTATACACAGTGTGTTTTGGCACTGAAGAAAGTAGAATAACATGAGAAAACACAGACATGGGGTGCATATACAAACTCCACACAGAACGTGCCAAGGCTGCATCTGCTTCCAGAACCCCAAGAACTGTGAGACCACAGTGGTAACCACCACCCCAGATTTTCTTTCACTTATCAAAACTTTCGGCACTGTAATGCTAGTTTATGGTTTACCCACCACTATAGCCTTCAAGAGAACCCTTGACTTTTGAGTGCACTAAATATACAACTTCTGGAGCTTTCCAGCAATAAAAGAGTTCATTACGTTGTACTATAATTGTTCATTTTCACTGATGTTCTGTAAAAAAAAACTAACTGGTTTCCTGTCCATGATCACTCTTTAAGGATTATTATGCATTGTGCCATGTGTAAGCCTTTTTATGTGACGTGTCACTTATGTAATAAGCCATAATAGTTGCATGCCAGCTGAAGTGTGCATGTGGTTCTTGCTTCTTATAACAAATGTCAGTTTAATTTTTTGACTGGATCTTTTCAAGTGTGATTTACCAATATTTTCCACCACCCCCCCCCCCCCCCCCCCACTTGAAAAAAGAAAAAGAAAGAAAATGCAGCACATTTGTCATCAATCTCTCAATGTTTATACTGTCATCTGAAAACATGCAAACGTGTCAAATTAAATCACCAGTCAGTACTGTCTGTGGAAAATACTCTGAATCATAAATTAGGTTTTGGGATACATTTATCATCCAGGATCCGATTGAGCTGAAGTTATAATATGGACTTTTCTTCCAAGTTGAAAACTGGGCTTTCTGATATAGTGTGGAAACCTTTATAGAGGTAACTCTTTTGCTTTTATTGTCTAAAGGCTATGTACCTTTCTTTAGTGGAATTTCTCAAATGCTGTGATCTAAACCACAAATTCTTCCTAGACATGTGTTTATTTAGTCAAGGCTATTCTGAGCCTTCCTTCTTTCCCACTATGCCTTAAAGATAGGATTTGAGTGATAGCAGGAACAGAATTACTGACACATGCTATACATTAAAACACAAAAGGCTTTAAGGTAATCCATTTGAAACTCCCTAGCATTTGATAATGGCAACCTTAATTCAGATGTATCACCATTGATCGTGGTTTGCTAATAATGACTGCCAATAAAATAAATTATATGAATGATGTTCTTGCCTGAATGCAAAGGGTTACACTAACACAGGTCAACCCCTTTTCTATTCTTTTCTCTTTGTTGTGACCACCATTACTTGAACATGCAGTTTGCACGCGCTCACATTCGGTACGCATATATGCGCATTACCTTAAGACTGAAAGAAACTTTAATGTGGAAAAAGCCTGTCATTGTGAATATGGAAAAGATTCATTCGTGCAGTGATGTAAGTGTGTCTCAGTGACTTATGAGTAAAGTGTAGCCACATCAATTAATACAGCAACCACAGAGTTCTTCTCTTTTTTAAGCTAATTGGGTTTAATGTGGTTGGACAATAGGCTGAACCCTTGGCATTGTCTACATCTAGATGCTTGGCACCTGTTGCCTTTGACACTTTATGAAACACATGACACTAATTATGTTTGTGTAAGAAAATGAAGAGGTTGCTTTGCACTTCTTTGGTGCAGAATTCCATCTGTTACCAAGGAGAACAAACTGGGAGGGATTTCAGATAACATTTGTTGCACTGCAAAGACTTGCAGTGCTATTAAGCCCAGATACATAGGTACAGGTATGTTGACCTCTGAGCTGTTGATAAGAGATATTCGTTGATGCTGAGTCAAAACTGCTACTGTAGTTTGTCTAACTGGCATGACACTATCTAGTGAAAGTCAGAAGTAGGCTTCTCCCAGACAGAAATAAAACACACTAGTACCTGCTTCTGAGAGAAGAAACTCACATTAAATAGTGGTATCAGTTGGTAGGGTTTTTGGTTACAGTATGCTTCACACTAGAGTCTTTGAAAACACTGTAGCTACTGAAAAAGGGTTGTGGTGAGTTGTCTTGAAGAAATGAACTAGGTTTACCACACTAAGGCACCCATTGAAGAATACAGAAGTGAGTCACAACAGCAGATCTGGAACAAGTAACCTCATATGAGTGCTGGAAGTTAACCTACTGTATAGACGTACAGATGTTGGGTAGCGCATCAATATGTGATTAAAAAATGTCACTGTTAAAACTGTTAAAAGTTAAAACTGTGTTGCAAATCTTATAGAAGTAACCTATTAAATAGTCTCTTTCAACTCAGGTTGAACTCAGCCAATTATTATAGATATACTGTATCACATGCAGTGTATGTTAAGTATTTGGGACTTTTTGTTTAGGAAGGTTGCAAGTCTGATTCAGAACAAAAATGCTTCTCATTTATCTTAGGTCTGTGTGGCTGTTGTTCTCCCAGCATAAGAGCACTAGTGGGAAAGTTGTGAAGAATCACTACTCTTTCTAGCCTCCATCAAAGGACGGACACTTCCTTTTCAATGGATCAACTCTATTAGTCACGGTGTTGATCCTTCCTCTCTTACAATAGCTACTGCAGCTAAGGGAGACACAAAGATTCACCTTTCCTTGAGCCGTGTTTTTGCTTATGTTGTATTTAAGTTGATAAAGTACATTCTGTTGAGCTTACTTGTTTCAATCACGTTTCTTAAATAACTTAAATCTCTACATTATATAGTTATGAGAATCTAATTCCCACATATGGAAGTATTTTGTGATTTATGTTAGAATTAATACAGCATTTAGTCTGTGGTACTGCTATATTAGAGCTACAGTATGTCCACAATTCTTCAGTATTTTATTGAAAATAGATATTCCATGTTATGGAGCAACTGAATGCTTTACCCATGGTCTCTCCAAAGCAAGATTTAAAAAAAAACCTCACCAAGGTAGTAAGAAAGTGTTTTCTGCTATCTCTTCCCAGTGATATAGTAAATATATTTCTGCATGTCTGTCTGTATGTTTATATATGTGATATAAATGCACCTGGTGTTGTTAGTTTCGTAAGCAGCTCTACCTCAGCGATAGATAATTTCTTGGTGAACAGAGCTGGAGCTTTGAAATGACAGGTAAGTTACAGCCTTGGTTATTACAAGTAATTATGGGGATTCCCACAAAATTACTTCCAAAATAGTTGGAGGTGTTTTTCCAGAGATTTAAGCTGTGGAAAAAGGAAGCCCTCCACCCTTTGGAACAAACTGCTGCTTTTTAAACATTTTTTGTTGATGTAACTTTATTTCTTTTTAATAAAAAGCAAGGTAAAACCGAAAGAAAATTACAGGTTGTACTTTTAGTCGTGGGACCTAATGTACAGTTTTAGCCTTTAATTATGGAAAATTAAAAGAACTGTGAAAACCCCATGTGTATTGTACCATCATCTAAAATTAATTGTAGAGTGGTTAAGTAATCATATTCACAGATTCTTTCACAGAGTACGTAAGCAAACAGCTGCTAATAGTAGGTTTGGAAAGAGGATGGCACACATTCAGTTAACACTTAATACTTTGGTGCTACAGTATCTCTATTAAAAAACACTGGTTCTTATTAGCATATTTTCCCATCTATGAAAAAGTCCATCTTTATTCCAAAACAATTGTGCATATGAATAGATGGTTAATTCTACGCTTAACAGCAGAAGGATGAAAACAATTTCCATGCTGAAAAATAGAAATTCAGCATCAAGAAGGTTCTGCAGTCTAAACACGTTTTTTTTCTTTCTAACTATTTTTCGGCATGGAATTTAGCTTTTACTTGTCCCTTTGTAGCCAACACACACATTGACCAGCTCATCACTGAAATTATTATCTTTATTATTAATCATCATTATTGTTATTGTTGTTGTTGTTGCAGTTGCCACACTAATGCAGTATTCGTTTTTAAAGAGAAAGGTAATCTGTGCATTTATTGGAAATGAATTCCGTCTTCCATGGGTTAAATGTGCCATACTAATTTGCCTGTAACTCTCAGTAGTTTGGATGTGTACATTGATGGGTACAAATTCTCAGTGCCTTTCTGTAACAGATGGAAGGTATTTTTGTGATGAGTTGTCTAAAGCAATTCCTGACAGTAAAGGAGAGGAAGAAATTGCATTTCAACTGTAGGAAATCAGTAGTTACGAGCCAGTTGTGAAGGTCTGTGGTACAAGGAATTCTGCTTGGCCGAGAGTTAGCTTCCTCATTGTCAGACATTTCCTGCCATGGTTGAACTCATAATGCAATGGAACCTGTGGAGAAACACCGATGTAGGTCACACCCTGCCTAAAACAACAGAACATGTCAGACACCTGGAAGGTAAAAAATCCCAAACAGACTTTTATGAATGTAAGCACCCAATCAAGCACTTCTGCCATGAAAGTGCAAGTTCAGATTGAAACGTCCAGATATCTTTTCTTCAGCATTTATATCACAATTCTGTGCATGTCCTCTACATACTGTAGTAGTTATGCCATCATATTATCTATTTAAAAAGAAGTCTCTCTTCGTTCCAGTTGCTATTATGAGTAAATATTTGATGTCCTGGCAACTACTGTTTTCTTTCTACGGATCAACAATATTTAATAAAATGAGCTTGATACTATTTGGATTCCCTTCCACTGATTATAACGTTTTTTTTTTTCACAGAAATTTGTTTTGGGCTCCCTATTTGTTTCCTTAAATACTGGGACCTGCCCTGCTAATTTTTAACAAAATCTGTCCATGTCCTTTTTTGTAAAAAAAACATTTTTAAAGCATTGACTTTTACATAAAGCAAACACTTAATGTGGGGAGAAGTTGAACATTTCCACTCCTCTAATTGCTGCCATTACACTTGTTTAGATAATATGTTGGGATTCCAACCACAGTTTAGAAAACTTTGGGAGAGTTGTGGAAAAATGCCCCATTTAACTCCAATCAGAAAGGGAAATGTAAAACACATGAAATGTGAAATGTTGCTGTTTTGGAAAAAGAGCTGTGGTAAGGTGATCTTTTTAGGTTTTGAAGATTTTATTTTTTTAGAGATGTCTGATATTGACCCTTGGCCCACAATATTCAGATTTGTATGATCAGAAATACAATTGCTTTGCAGACTACACATCCATGTAATTAACAATGTCAGCAGAATACAGTTTAGTACAGTTTAATGTACTATTTTGTGCCAATCCAACTGCTGCTCTGCAGAAAGTGTACTTATTCATGATACTGGGGTTATGTTGCTGACATCTAAATTATATGTAGTTAAGAGCACAGAAAGAACACTTTCATTCATGACATTTAAAAGGTCCCTAAGCATATGCAAGACAATACACCTGATACACAGAATATCCTCAGAGTAAACTAATTTCTCTCATCTCATGACCCCTATAAACCAATGCCTCCAAAAATTTAAAATAGTATATATTCTATTGGCATGTACATTCTCTTAAAAAGAAATCTCAGTCATTGATTCAGATGTAACCAGGAGCCATCTATGTATTCTATTTGAAAATCTACAACACAATACCTAAAATTAGTTAGAGATATAGGTAACTCAAATGCAGATGGATGGTTTCAAATAAGCGTTTAATAATATAATTCTTTCTAATCATCTCTTTAAAATGTCCTACATGCTGAAATTCTTTCCAACTTACTGTGGAAGTACTGTATTTTAAGCTTTGTTGTAGGCCACTCTTGCAGTAATTTAATTAATGCTAAGTTGAGTGATGAAAAAACTGGTCCAGGGTTATGCCAAAATAACACTTTGTATTTAAGATGCTCCACCCAAGTACATCAAGGCTACAAAAAGAGACATACTGTACACCATGTGTTTCTGTGATCATCTTATTACTGACATTTCCTGGCCCTGGATGCATAAATCTAAGCCAAAAAATGTCATCTGTACAGAATTGCAGTTGGATGTCCTGTTCAGTGTAAAAACATTGATTTGAATTTCTCTGGATTGCACTACTGCCGATACGCTTCCCCTATCTTTCCAAAGGGATCATGGGAAGGATTTATGTGGTTGCTAGCTGTGTTTGTGTCTAAGTGTAACATATTTTGAATTCTCTCTGGACAGAGTCTTGGGTTTCATTATGTTATCGAGCATCATTGAGTTATTTAGCAGTTTTAATGTACTGCAGTGATTTCCAAGTGGGGTTTCTCAATACAGTTCAGAGTGGTTAAAAGATCTATAGTAAATGGTGTCTTCCATGTTAGACATGGACTCACAGAAGTTTAAAGGATTTGAAAAAGTCTTCCAATAGCATTTTCAGCTGTGAAAAAATATTTAATGGTAAGATCCAAAAGTAATGCTTATATTTAAACTTAATGGTGTTTATACTCACATCTGATATTCCTGTGGTAGATAAAAACACAATAATAAATGTTCCTCTAGAATCAATAAAACATACTGAGCTATTTTGCATACTGAACATACTGTATTTCTTTCCAGATTTTTAAATTCTGCATATCATATTTTTTATTATCTACTATCATGGTGCATAGTGTGTTTTTCCTAACTATTATATCATTTTGTTTAACTCAGTAAAATTTGTATTCAATCAGCTTAATTCATAAAATATTTTTCTTGAATACCACACTAATATCCTCTAGCTAAACTTACAAACGTATCAAAATTGCATAAAAAATCCACCGTTTTAAGTATACAAAACAATAAGGGAGAAAGATATACTGTAGATCGCAGAGATGCTTAGTCGCTGAGATGCTTAGGGTTAGGGTTACCAATCACACACTACTTGCTGGATTTTGGGGCCCAAGTCAAGTTTATGATGAGTAATTTTTTGCTCTTAACTAAAACATTTTTTTTGGAAACACTCTGGGGCCTGGATGGCACGATGCACCGCACAGTAATTGTATCCCAAAACTGAGTCAGGCAGATCAAAGGTTGTAACCAATCATTATTGAATCTCATTCACTTTCAAGAACTTTAATCCATGGTTTTTAATTTTTCACACTCATACTTTTTGGTTTGGGGAAAATGTCCAAATCTAATACCCAGAGAGGTTCACATATAGATCGCGGAAATGCTGAGTTGACACCCCAGGTAGGGTTAGGGTTAGCACTGACACACTCCTTAGACAATTTTCAAGGTCAGCCCTGGATTTTGGGGCCCAAGCCAAGTTTCAGACGACTTTTTTTATTAACTCTCTGGGGCCTGTAAGGCGCAGTACACCAAACTATAATTGTATACCAAAACTGAGTCGGTCAGATCAAAAGTTGTAACCAATCATTATTGAAACTAATACATTTGCAAGTTTTGATTGTTAATCATTCTTACTTTCGGTTTTGGGGAACATGTCAAAATCTGATCCCCGAAATCCAGCTCAGACCGTAAACATTTTCTAAGTAGTGTGGGAATGCTAACCCTAACCCTACCTGGTGTGTCAACTGAGCATTTCTGCGATCTATTGCTGAACCTCTCTGGACATTGGATTTGGACATTTTCCCCAAACCAATAAGTAAGAGTGACAAATCATTAAAATCATTGATGTAAGCCCTTGCAAATGTATTAGATTCTATAATACTTACTTACAACTTTAGATCCGACTCAGTTTTGGGATACAATTACAGTGTGGTGCATCACGCCATCCAGGCCCCAGAGAGTTTCCGAAAAAAAATTCAGACAGGAGCACAAAATCTCTCATTCTAAACTTGACTTGGGCCCCAAATTCCAGCACGGACCATAAAAATTGTCTAAGTAGTGTGTGAATGCTAACCCTAACCCTACCTGGGGTGTCAACTAAGCATTTCTGTGATCTATAGCTGAACCTCTCTGGGCATCGGATTTGGACATTTTCCCCAAAACAAAAGGTAAGAGTGGTAAATATTCAAAACCATGGATGTAAGCCCTTGCAAATGCATTAGATTCTATAATGCTTTGTTAAAACTTTTGATCCAACTGTCTCAGTTCTTGGATACAATTACAGTGTGGTGCATCGTGCCATCCAGGCCCCAGAGAGTCTCTGAAAAAAAATGTTTGGACAGGAGCAGGAAATCACTCATCCCAAACTTGACTTGGGCCCCAAAATCCAGCGCAGACCGTACAGATTGTCTTTGTAGTGTGTTAATGCTATACCAAACTCTATCTGGGATGTCATCTGAGAATTTCCGCGATCTGTATCTGAACCTCTCTGGGCTATCCTATCTAAAAAAAGTTTTTTGGAATCTCTCTGGGGCCTGGATGGCACGATGCACCGCACTGTAATTTTATCCTAAAACTGAGTCGGTCGGATCAAAAGTTGTAACCAAGCATAATTGAATGTCATTCACTTGCAATAGCTTATTTCAATGGTTTTGATTATTTACAACTCTTACTTTTTGGTTTGGGGAAAATGTCAAAATCCGATGCCCAGAGAGGTTCTGATATACAGTAGATCACTGAAATGCTCAGTTGACACCCCAGGTAGGGTTAGGTTTAGAATTCACACAATACTTAGACAAGTTTTATTGTCAGTGCTGTATTTGTAGTTTTTTTCTGAAACTCTCTGGGGCCTGGATGGCGTGGTGCACCGCACTGTAATTTTATCCCAAAACTGAGTCTGTCGGATCAAAAGTTGTAACCAAGCATTATTGAATCTCATTCACTTGCATGAGCTTTGATCCATGGTTTTGATTGTTTACCACTCTTACTTTTTATTTTGGGGAACTCGTCAAAATCCAATGCCCAGAGAGGTTCACATATACAGTACTGTACAAATCACAGAAAAAGCATATTAAATGGTGTTGAGCCATAACTGAATTTAAGGTCTGTTCTGTAATTTTTTTCCAGTGGTTTTGTATCTTGGCATTATTCGCCCCCACATTCCACCTCCAAAATTAAAAGAAGATGGGGATACGGACAATTTCTTATATATGCATATTTATTTTTGAATTGTAAAATACATAAATGACAACTTTGACACCATTGATCCTAAAAATAACAGCGCAGTTAGTGCAGAAGCTCTTTTCTTCTTGTCACTCCAGGGCTTTAATTTTTTTAAAGCAACAAATTTCCATAAACACCTTGAGTTACGGATAATCCATTTCACAGGAATCACACACGTCTTTTTGGAATAATAAACCAGTGTTGGTGTATTGGAGCCACACAGGATCCATGGGCAGTACTTAACTAGACCACAAGTTTAGGTATTTAACTGAGTTATGTGCTTTACATTTTTAGCAGTGTTTCAGTGTAAGACGACAAAGAAGACTAAGCATCTCATTAGACTTGTGTAGAAGATTTTACATTAATGTCCATTTTTGAACAAATATATCTGATTCCATGGTACATTTTTACACTGAGTAGAGGTTTCGGCAAAGTACAGTATTTATACAAAGATGATGTTTTTGCTAAAAAGGAAAAAAAATAACTCTAAATGTATAGAGTTCACTTATATACTATACTTATATTTCATTACTGTATATACTATATTGAATATAAGTGGCATGTAATTAATATTTAAAAGGATTTTACTACCATTGTGTTAAATATCCTTTCATTTTAATTTTCATCTACAGATGTTATACAAAAGGTTTTCTGCACAGTGGCTTTTTCTGCAGCATAAAATGTTGACTTTTTCTATGTCTTCAATTTGTTTTTATTAAGAAGTGTACAATCAAGAAATACTACAAGAACTCAGAAATCACCGATAACTTGGCAAGGCAACTTCGAAATAAACATTCCCGGTGTAAAACAACTCATGGACTCACATGAAAAGTCAGAGAAAGTCAGAGAAAGTCCTATAACTGCTTCCTCTAATTGCGTTTTTTTGCTTTATTTGTAAGTATCAATGGGGTTATCTAAAAAATGTGGTAATGACAGATGTGAAAAGCAAAGTGCCGCTCATACTGTAGGTATTCCCACGATTATGGTCTGTTTTTTCAGCAGAATTTAAGGTATGTCGAGATAAGTGAGACTTTTTTCCTGTTATAGCCAAGAACAAAGGATGTCTAAATCTCAGTCAATGTTTTTATCAGCATAAATAACTTGTGGTTTTTTCTAATGTGCCTTATAGCAGTTTTGTCAGACAGCTTCCTACTTCTTAGCAAGGAGTGGAATTGCAGTGCCTTGCTTGGGATGTGAGGATTCATTGTTATCAAAAATAGCTTGTGAATTAATTCTTTCTTGTACCACCTTTGAAACTCCCTCCCCCACCAACACACTTATGGGATTAATTTGTAATCGTTCCCACCTCCTTTAAGAGCAGGTGGGTAAGGACCGGAAGAAGGTGGCGAGACATATAGTATTCACTCACGTATTGCTATTGTTTTCCCAGACAAAGCATTCAGACTTTCAGTGTTGTTTTGAAAGTCCCCTGCTACAGGAAACTTACCTTAGTGCCAGTGACATTGATTGACTTCACTACATGTTGTACTGTATGTGGGAGGAACATTGTAGCTTTTATCCAGTGCAAGCACTTCTCAGCTCTAGCTTGCTCTTGTTGTACTTGTCCTGTAACACAGGGTTGTGCAGAATGTGCTACATGGGGAATTTTGTGTCTTTTCTTTTCTAATGTTATTACTTTTGTTTTTGCCATTTTATGCATTCTTATGTTTTTAATATAAAAGTTGCACCAGTGTGTCATTTTAATGTTCAAGAAATTCTGTAAATGTCAAATCCCACATTGCAGAAGGTTGAAATATTTAATATTAATAATGGCTTGAATTGATCAACACACCATGCATCGATGATGAACATCTCTTTTTTTTCTGAAAATAACAAAGCCTCAATTTTAACACTTGCTTTCTTATATTTCATACAAATGCATCTTAATATTGTACATTTCTTTCAGAGAACTATGTTCAAATGTGCACATTGTTACTGTATTTAAGGATGCAATGTAACAAAATATATAAGTACAGGCACTGAGGTGTTTAAGTAGTTAAATTACACATTTTTATGTTTTTTGGTATCAACAAACTGTAACTTATTATTCGCAGAACATTTGTAGCAAAACAAAGTCTATAACAATAAAATGCCTGACCACTGAAATATAGACGTTTATTTATTGACACAGAAACATAAGTAGTCATCTTCACATTTTTATCGTTTAATTCTTGAGAGGAAAATTATTAAATGAAGACAGTTCACTCATAAAACCATTACTTTCAAGTTTTATATTTTGTAGTGTGGTGTTTTTTTTTTCCATCTTCTGCATACATGTTTTACTACACTATGACAATTCGCTTTTCTTTATCAATCCAACTAATGATTTGATCAGAATTTACTTTGCTGTGTTCTGCTTTCATCCTTGTATGTGGCAAAAAAAACTTTAGCTAGCTTTGAAATTGTTTCAGAATGTTGATTAACATATGAACCAGACATTTATATTAACTGATGACCAGCAAAACAAATCAGGTGAACCATGGACATGCACTTAATTCACTGCAGTGAATACGCCCAGGGGCATTTGACCATGCAAAAATCAAATATTGAATTCAGGTGCAAAACGTTACCTGTAACAGTTCGACTAAAGGGTATAATAAGCTGTATTATGCTTATTAAACACCTTGTATCTTAACACATGTTATTCATTGGACATTTTCCTTAAAACCTGGCTTGAATTGTTGTAGAACAAATGTTACTACAGTAGCTTTCGATGGATTCTGTGTTGGTAAAAAGTGCAATTAAAAATGTAAAAACCCATGTTTAACAAACAATTGAAGGAAGCCTTATTCCTCTCTACACTGTAGTTTTATGGACAGTGAGACTAGAACAAAACTGGCCATGATATGTTAGCTATTTCATTAAAACCCAGATTTGCCTCTTTACTTTGCCAGGGGTGACAAGTCCTGGTCCTTGAGACTTGAGACCAAGTCCAATTAGCTCATTGGCTTAATTTGACCAGTTTGACAGCTTTTTCCAGGTCTTCAGGTGTTGCTGTTAAAGACTCTTAGAAAACCTATGGATACTCCAGTTATCGAGGATCATGATTGGACACCCTGGCCAATCATATAACGATAGTGGGATTTTTTTAGCATTTGTTTTTGTTGTGGTTATTATTATTATTGTGGTTCTCTGTATCATTTAAAGAATAATGTTGTTTACTGCAAAAGATACTGTAAGATTTGTACATACCCCTCTGCCTGTCTCAGTCTTTCCATTTGTCTGTATATCTGCCTCTTTATCAGTGCATACGTTATTATCAAATGAGAAAAAGTCTCGTCAGTACCAAAAAATATGCTTTTTCTTTCAAATGCATACAAAAACACACACAGACAGATATAAAAGATCAGAAGGGACTGCCTGCTAGTGAGAGAATTATCAAAGGCAGATCAAAAAAATCATCAGGAATACAATACTAAAAAGACTTTGAGAGCTGCACCCTTTTGTCTGTCACTTACTTTCTCAAAGTCCAATCACAGTGTTCTCTGACATGCTGAGTTGCTGCAGTAGGAATGTGTGGGTGGAAGGGACTTCTGAAGAGCTTTTTGGAATGCTTTGAGAGGACATGAATCAGAGCATTTGTTTGATCTTCCTTATAGGGTCACCTGTTGTTCTTTACTCATTGTGTCGTGCTGAGTTCAGCACTGCACAGTACTCACACTGTTTACTGCCAAATGCAACTATGTTCCCACCTGTCTTATTTGGAAAATTGTGTGTGTGAACTTGAACGTGAATGAAGCAGGTATTTAAATTGAAAGAGACAAAGAAGACAAGCAGGAACAAGCTTTGACAAATTGCATAAGAAAGAGTAATTAAATTTTAAAGTTAGCATACTGTACAGAAAATAAAAACACTTGCTGTTAGTAGTGCTTTGCAAACGTACAGTACACAGGCAGGCAGTTATTTATCTGTAAGTTAAATTATTTGTTAATATTTTTCCCTCCTGCTCAGAATTCAGAATTATTTTATGATGCCTAAGGTGTGAACAGCCACAACAGTATTCTGAGGTACAATATTCTGCTGAGAAACAGCTTTGGGCTATTGCTTTATCAGGGACTGGTAATTTTAAACTTCTGTACGGTGTAAAATGTAAGGAAATGTCTTGTTTATAACCCCAATCAAAGTCAGAAGAAAGTGACTTCCTCAGTTAATACTTTATGAGGCTACAAAGATACACAGAGGTTCACCCTTGAGTAACCTGATTTATCTACGAAATGCTATTTACTATATACTGTGAAACCCTCATCAGTTTCACACATTTATTCTAGTTTCATGAGAAGAATTTGTGGTGTGTAACTGCAGTCTTCATTAGACTTTCAAAACAGGAACACACGCTAAACAAGATTGAACATCTAGGATATCAGCTCACATTTACAATAGAAATTGAAGCTCTGCAGGCCAAAAAGAGTATTTTGCATGTTTGACACTATTTCAAATCAACTCAAGTTTGTTGGTGCACGATTCACAACTCTGATATCTCCCTTCAACAGCCTTGAACCACATAAGACATTGTTCCCACTTTGTAGTGCTGGATGAGTCTCCAGTTTCCCAACTGCCCCTTCTTACCCTTCTCCCACCTGTCAGGCTCTGCTGAACTTTGGCTCAGATATTGGCATGAGCCCGTTGGTCGAGAGCCAGATCAAACTACTGCATCAGCCCAGACAAGTGCTGCAACCAGCCCTGCATCCTTCCAGACAAAAAAAGCTTCAGCCACACTCCAAAACTAACCCCTATTTTTTAAAATGCTTCAGTGTTGAAGGCATGTTTTTGCTTTTCCTTCAGTGAACCGGTAATAAAACATTAATGTTATATTATGGATTTGTTTTCTTCCTGTTTTTTTAAGCTCTTTTCTGTCACATATAAAATGAATTGACAAAGGCTTGCCAAATTCATGCAGTATGATTTATGGGCAATAAAACCATTTCTTTCTAAACAGAAGTGCCTACAGTGCAGCACAATTTGAATTTAATCAGTCTACCTGCCATGTACAGGTTTCGTAAATACAAATGGTGAGGAAAAGCTTCTTTTAATTGGATGTGTTGGAAAATTGGTTTCGTGAAAAGAAATAGAATTAAACATTCTCTTGTTTACCAATGAAAAACATTTGACTGATTTTTTATTGCATTGCAGTCACTTTATTGTCTCTGTATAAATAAGGATTAACATTAACATTAATTAAAACATTTTGGTGAGGGTGTGCAGTCATCTGTTTATGAAGGCTTAATACATGGATGTCTTATCTGTCTTGAAGACTGGTGAATTTCCAAATGAGACACTTTATAAGTGAGCGTTTTATCAGTGGGGTGCTTGTAAAATGAAACATTTTGCAGTGAAGATGATGCTTGTGAGTTAGTTTGATCCAAAATTCATGGTGTGTTGTCAGCACCCCGCAGAGGTGTAAATTCATAGACGGAACTGGCAGGGGACAATAATAATATCCTTTAAAAGAAGAGACTGGCAACCATTTCTTGAAAAAGAAATGTTTCATATTATGTTTCCAGACCCTTTCTGTTGGTTTTTGCTTAACACCCAGGTTACGCTTGGTAGGTGCAAAATAGTAGTTTGGAAAACCTAATGTTGATCTTTGGTGTCTATGCCAAATACAGTAATAAAGAAACTTTTGAAGATTGCAGTAGGCAGTGCGCCAGCTTCCTACTGTCAAGGGACTCTACCACATTGGAGGCAGGGGGGTAGTTAGGTTAGATTAATACCACTTTAGTGTATTCTAATGTTTTTATTTTGTCTTTCTCTCCCATTCACAGCTTTTCTAAGGCCTGCTTATGAGGGGAAGTGTGGATTTTGCAATACACTGGCTTGTCATAGTTGGTAGAATTCCCAGTTCAGTTTACACATTGGGTGGTGCTGTCATATTAAGCCAGACACGTAGCTTTAAGGCCATTTTGGTGGAAATGAATCAAGATACAATGTAGGGATCTGGGATTCAGAAGGCGGTGTGGAGAGTCTGCTCAGTGTCAGCTGTTAGCAGGATCCCTCTGCATTGATGAGTAGTTTGCAACATACAGAATTGTGACAGCTAGGAAGAAATGTGGTATGACAAACTGGGAAGCACTAATGAACAGCTGCCATTTCTGAGATACATGTTAGTTCTTGATAGAAATGAAAAAATGTTTCTGTCCATATGTATTTCTTATTTTTTTTGCATATGAAGGTTTTCAATAAAGCATTTGGCTAAATGTAGTCTTCTTTCAAGAGTGCCTTAAGGAAAGATTTCTGAAAGCTGGTTAAAGCTGAAATAAGCAACAGATGAGTACAGTTCACAGTTTGTTGTGTGTTTATTAATGTTTTTTCAGGTTGTTTAACATTTAATGGCGCACAACATTTCAGATTACTGACTGGAGTGGAGTTGTGGTACTAGAGAATTTTCCTTATTATGTACAGTGACATCCCTCCTGTCTACTATCAGAAACAATCAAGAACATTGCTCAATGCTTTCTGTTGGCTTGTATTGTATTTGCCAGTACATAATTGAACAGAGGCCTCTTTTGATTCAAAGCCCTTACTTTCTCAGGATAATTTTATATGATCTTCACTGACAATACACAGAACTTCTGTTTAATGCCTTCCAAATGGTTGCTGTGGAATTCTAGAACCAAATGGCTTTGTACCAAATCTCAGGCTGAGTCATTGGTTACATTTTAGCTCAAAGGAAGAGGGAACCACCAAAAGCACCTCTCTCAGTACACAGGCTAGTGGTGTGCATAACCATTAGCCAAGATGTTAATATATGAAGGCAGTATCATTTAAAATATGGTAATCATGATGTTTCCAGTCCTAGAAGGAAAAGGAATATAGCTGTGCTGAATTTTGTGCAAATCAACAGTGTATCTTAGAAAGTACATTTTAATAAAAAAAAGCCTAAAGTCATGCTTTCTTAGATTTTACTATCATCAAAAGACATACACTGTACTGTATAGTATACAGTATATGGCCTTTGAGACTTTTTTCTTGGACTGTAATTGCAATCTCTCCATTTGTATTATACATTTATATTCGTATAATACATAGTTTTCAGGACCCATTTGCCTGCTTTAATAAGTTGTTTGTAAGACACCAGAGAATTTCAGAAACATTTGACAATTTCAGAGTCTCCTTACATTCCACTTCTTAGTATCTGCTATGGTTACCAGCACTCCTGTAATAGCCGGAACATTCCGTATTTCAACGCAAAATCATTTGTCCTGTACGGGACACCATTTGTCTGGTATTCATGTGTGTCATTAAAAACATTAACATAAGCATGAACACAACAATGATTGGCTAAATTACCATTCTACACATATCCGCATCATCCCGAAAATCATTCAGGCAATTCTTAGCACAGTGACCACTAGAGGGCGGTGGTGTACGAGACCTATCTTCTCATTATGGAAAGCAATATAAGATAAGATGAGATCACTTTATTAGCCATATACAATTTCTTGCATTAGGAATTTGTCTTTTCGCGTACCCCAGCTTGCTCTTCATGAGACACAGAGGCACACAGACAGGGAGAGAGAAGCTGGGGGTCAGAGCGCAGGGTCAGCACCCCTGGAGCAGCTGGGGTTAAGGGACTTGCTCAGGGACCCAACGGAATAGGATTCCTCTGCCGGCCGCGGAATTTGAACTGGCAACCTTCCAGCCACAGGCGCAAATCCTTAGCCACAGTGCCCCTGCTCCACCATCTTTGTATATATACAAACAATAGATGTATACAAATTTTAATAACTCGTGCAAATCGTTTTTCCAACCTAGCAATCTAAACTCTGACTAGTTAAAATAGCAAGTGGTTAAAACACATAGGGCACTGCTATTCTAGCTCCCGATTACACAGGAAAACTCCCCATGGAATCGTATCCCGTCTTAGGGAAATGGAACATTGGCAAACCTAGTCTCTGCCCTTAACAACACAGGGCAATTTTTACCTCATTTGGCTTGATAAATATGTATTCAGAAACTTTAACAAAACAATAGAATACTTTGAGAGTTTTATTATTGATAAGAGTATAAGAAAGTTTACAAACAGGAGTAGGTCATTCAGCCCATCTAGTCCGTTTAGTAGTTAGTAGTAGGTAATAGATCCATGGGTCTCATCTTGCTGTTTCCTATAAGAAGCCATGGTACTGGCTCCACCAACATGGCTGGGTGTCTTATTCCATAACCTGTTAACCATACCTTTGGTTCAAGAGGTGCCTCATGTTCTTGATTTTAAATGCAGTTCTGCCATAATATTTTGTGATTGAATGGAAATTTGTGTAGAGAGCCCTATACTATATAAAATGAATATGCATTTCAAAATGTCCTATAAAATATATATAATAAAAGTCTGAAGGCATATGTTTGAAAGCATGTATCATAGGTTTCCAATGAACATTACTGGTACAGTATTTGACTTCATTTGATTTCAATCTGTAGAATCAGATGCTTCTTTGTTGGAAATGTGAATACCTTTTGCTTTTTATTTGTCATTATTTTTTAAGGGGAATGGTCACAGTTGACTTCTTGGTTCAAATGCATTAATCATGTGGAAATCACAAAGGAATCATCAAACTATTTATAGTGATACAATCTGTAATAAAAAAATTGCTTGAATTTTAAAAGTGCTTTTCACTCCGATGCATCTGAACTGCAGCAACTGCCTGATTTAAAGCAACAGATTCTGCAGCAATATACAGAACAGTAAAGTAAAAAAAGAGGAATCTAAGTTGATTTTAAAAAGAAATATTTCTTCTCACTTAGCCATCTATATAAATGCACTTCAAAAGCTCTTCTTAAGAATATACTGCAAGTTGGTGAGGTTTGTCTAGCTGAGACAAGGAGTTACATAGTATCTCTGAACAATTAAACTTTTCAAAACAGAATTTTGAGTTTTGTGCTTTTTTTCCACAATATACAGTAGGCGAAGCTTCTCATTAAATTACTCCGAAACTGTCCAGTATACAAAGGCAGAAAATATGGCATTGAATATTAAGAGTTACACTCTACAGAAATCATGGTTTTATCTGTATCGTGCAAACCATTTTAGTCAGTTATGCATGCTTTTTTTAAAATCTGTTTATTTTTTGTGCATGCATCAAAAATGTCATTTCCACAGAACACCCGTGTGAGAATTCTTCCTCTTCTTGTGGTTTGTAAATGGAGACAGCTGTTTTTATTGTAAATAATATGTCCGTCACACAATTTCAGTTCCCAGACCTAGTGGGGAATTTCATCGTTTCAGAGGCCAGACCTGAATGAATTTCATCAAAAAAATCTATTTTGAAAATATGTATGTATTTTTGTTTCTGGACTGAGATACTGGAATTATTAAATAATAAGCTAAGTTTTATGTAAAACCATAAAAAGATTATCATTGTTTCATATTGTTTAAAAATCATATAAGCAGTTTTACTACAAACCAGCTTTTTCCAGTATTTGCTGTTGGCCAGTGTGTTAGTTTATCTATATAAGTCTGAATTTATTTGGTTTTAATTTTGAATATATACAGTACAGTATAAGTACAATGTGACTAGTACAGTACATAAACGCCATCTGCTGCACATCAATAGCATATCAACAGGTACAGAAGGTAAAAAACTGAGTTGTATTTAATCAAATAAATTTTAAAAGACTGCTTTGACAGATTGCAGCATTAATCCATATTACATCTGGTAAAGGGACTAAAATGAGGTTTTCAATTATCGGGATCAAACATGGACTAAAGGCAACACACTGAGACGTCTTACTATAGGTTGACACTTGTCACTTTGTACTCATATAAGCTGCTGTCCACGATAAGCACCTGAGGAGTGCTAGGCGATGGTTAAGAATAAAAACATGGAAATTTGGCTGTAATTCCACAAAATATTATAAATATTTACTTAAAAAGAAAAGCACTTGGCCAAGCTTGTGATTGATCATCATGTCTAACCCAGTCAACCATCACCCTAAACCTGAACACATGATGGATACAAAGCAGGAAAAGAATTTCTACCATAAAACCTGATGCTGTTATAGGCAGCCAGCAACAACAATACTACACTTCATCTGCAGTCGTTCAGATGGCCTGTACTGGGTGTCTGACAATGATTTTCCACATTTCCGCTTTTGTAGCATATGAAAAGTGTTCCTGACACATATTCTTGTTCTGTTATCTCTTCATTACAATTTTTCCTATTCCACCTGCAATTACTTTTTAACATTTCTCTAATTCTCCACAGATGGATTCTTATGCCATGCGCGTCCTCATATGACAAAGCTGGGAAACTATTTTCATTTTGTCACTTGGAACTTTCTCTCCTGTGGTGTTAACTGTTTTGATCCAAGAACAATTGGCTTGGAATGAGGTTGTGTAATTTAATGTACTGTAGTAGCTTGCAGACAGGCAAACGAAAAGTGAACCAAATGATGGGAGTAATTAATCATCCTATTTTCACTTTTGTCAACAACTTTAGTATAAAATCTATTTATATCAGTTTTGATGAACATCTACGTTTTCCTCTTCTGCAAAGAAGAAAATTGATTTTCATGCCTCTCTGTGTTGTGCAGACCAAAATAGTGCACGTGATCTGGACATCCTGCGTATTTGACAGCAAATATTGATATGATCTCTGAGGCCCAAAGATCAGACAGTACAGATGAATGTTCAGTACTAATGATGAAACCATAATCCAGTGATCAAAGACAGGCATCTTGACATTAGCATTCCACCCGGTCCTTTCTTCTGATGCAGTCTGTTGGAGCATCTATTTAAATCTACAGTGTGCAAACCCCTGGTATTGAATGCTGTCTTTTCTCTTCAAAATGACAGATGTTATCTGAAAAAAAAAGTTACTTAGTGTAGTGTTTCAAGAACACACGTTAATAAGGAATTAATTTATGATAATAAAATAACAACAAAAATGAAGATAAAAAGCCATAGGCAGACAATGTTCTGAATATAGATAGATACATAAGACTTTATTAATCCCGTAGGGAAATTGATGTGTTACAGCAGTCCAGCCCAAGACAAGCAAAAACAGACATCAGAATAGTTATAAAACAAAAGACAACAAAATAAATAAAAAATAAATACATAGGTGTGTGCAAAATGTGATGATCATAGTCACTGTAAAAACAATAAAATATGTGAAAAATGTGCATAGGTTTATACAGACTGATTGTCCAAATAGTACAACGGAGCAAACATGCTGTCCATAGACGAGCAAATAAAGGGCTAACAGTCCTAGCCTAGGACTGAATATGTGCTAGGAAAACGAATTGGTGCTTTATGTTCTATTTTTTTCAGTTTCCTGTGTTCTGCTGATCATTGTCTGGTCTGGTGCTTAGCAATCCAGTGAAACTGCTCCCTTTAGAAGAGACACTGCGGTTGATGTACACTTAAAGTCTAAACTGCTTATTCAGTTATGGTCACTTAAACAGGGCAGGATATGTAAAAATACCCATCTTATTCCCCTTTTCAAAAGATTGAATAAAGTAAAAATAGTTTACGCGCGTCTCTTTTTCCACATTTTTAATTTTTCGTAATTGCAGGCAGCATGGTGTACCATTTGACACACCTCTTATAAAAAAAAAGACATTAATGGCTCCATAAAAAGCAATTCAATTTCTGTCAGGGGTCCTAGCTCACAAAAAAGCATCATAAGAGTGTCTCAAAGTAGACAAATAATGTTCTAACCAAAATATTAAAAACTGCAAATCCCTCCAAATGCATATACTGCTATCTTTGTTTCATTCTTCGCAAATAATTACAGAAAATCACATGTATAATTTTTCTGATGTAACGTCCATTGAGTTTAATTGAACTAATTATGCAGTCACTGAAGGTGGTGTTTTTAAGAGCAGCAAAGGTTTAAAATCCCCCTGGGAAATGAGTTCAGCTTCTGTGATAATCAAATGAAAAAGCCAGTTTCAGCACTGAGTGCCAGTGGGTTTATTAGATAATGATCTTGGATAATTTTTATTGTGCCATTTAAAATGTTTGTATTGCTCTGTATGTGTTACCATGTAACAAAATCATAAAACAGTTAAACTTGTTATTCCATGTTTCATATTGTTTAGAAATGATCATAAACAATGTATTTTCATATCGATTCATGTGTGATTACTGCATATATCTCTCAGCTGCTGAAATTAATTTTGTTCTATACAAATCCATTTCAAGAATGTACAGTACAGTATGTTAGAAAACTGAAACAGACAAAAAACAGAACCTAGTGCTGAGCTCTAGGTTTGTTAAGATGCACAGTATTTTTAACTATACAGTACTTTCAGCTTAAATCTTGTTGTATTAACATTGAATAAATGTTATATTTTATCAAATAAAACAAAACATTACAGAGCTGAAACCCAGTAACAGAACTGTTTTCAGTGACCAGCCAGGGATTCAAATGAGTTGAATGTACTGTATTAGAATCTTGTATACAGTACCTGTAGGTCACTATAGAGCATCAAAGCCTACAAAGTGGCCTCCAAGACATACAGTAAGATGCTTTGTACAAAGAGTATGAAAGATGCTGAGGTCACACTTTTTAATTCTGAGACGGTAGTTACTTATTTCATAATTGCATACATGTATTTCATCATGTGCTTCATTTCATACTGGAAACTTCTTTACATTCTATGTTTTCTCTATTTGGTAATTGCCCAGTGCTATTAACATCCTGAAACTCGCGTGCATATATTTTCTTAAAAAACACTGGCTGAAGTGCCACCTTTCATACGTTAATGGAGATTTGGAATTACATAATAGCTGACTCGAATGAGGAGCTCCAATAGCTTCATAATATGTAATTACTTGTATGAAACTTTCATACCTAATTAATTTACTTGTAGATTGTACTTCATCAGCCTTTTCCAGTCTAGATGGCTCCTTAAAACAATCGTGTTTTACTGTATATCTGTGACATGTCCCTGGAGGAGAAATTGCTGATGGTTATATTAAAGTACTGTCTAGGAAGGTGAGGGAACTTTAACCGATAGAATCTGCTTAATAGACACAGAGCTGTATTTATTTTCTCTGTTAAACACAATAAGCAAGTGTCAATATAACAGCAACTCGTTTACAGCACACAGCTATTGATTTTCCTTCTAATACTGACCCATTTCCCCAAACATTAATGACAGAAGAATCTCATTAAGGATCCCCTGTGAGACCTTAGTTAATAAGGATGCCTGTTTTTAAGAAACATTTTACTGCATTTACGCAAAGTCACTGCAAGAGAAGCAGATATCGCCTTAGTCGACTGTTGAGAAGACTCTGAGGTTAGCAAATAGGTGAAACTTAACAAAAGTGGAATTTTGTGGGTGAGGTAATCGTAAAACAATTAAATGCCACTTCCATTTTTGCTACAAACAGATCCATTGTCTGCTATTCTGCTTTGCATCCTGTAGGGATTAAGTTAAATTTGTTGCTGACTTTCAAGCCAATACTCTGGCTTCTTTCAAGAACTGGCTGGATGAGATTCTTGGATTAATTAACTGCTAACTACCAAACAGACTTGATGGGCCAAATGGCCTCCTGTCATTTCTAACTATTCTATTATTATGACAAATGTGAAGAAAAGCATAGATTAATGTAGATGGTATAATGCTTTGTCTGCTATTAGATGAGGAAGTATTTTCCTCTGGCCTTGTTTAACCCTTTGCTGTTTTATTGCAACCATGAACGTTATTTTTTTGACTACACCTGGCTTGTTGCTGCCAGTGGGTATAGGTTAGGCTAAAACCCTAACATTTACATACTGTATCAATTAGCAATGGAGCAAGGTGGAAGAACTATGGAATTCCCCTTTTCTCGGTATCAGTTCCAGTTATTGACCCTCCAGTCATGCCATTATGGGGGAATTCTGTTTAGAGAGTCAATTAAAATCAGCAGCATTAAAATGACAGTTTCTTTTCCCTGTTTTGCACACCTTGCCCTAGCTCAGTGGCACTAAGTAAAAAGCCTGAGGGTGGTTTTGGTGGTGTTTTCCAGTTTTAATTCCTTTCCTCTTTTTATTTGATGTTTTGGGGGGGTTTGCGTGATAGGTTTTCAACCTCTGTTGTGATAACAACAGCCTCCCTAACCCTCTAGTTTGGAGTTCCTTTTTTTATTTCGTAGTGCAGAACATTGCAAGGGAGATGAAAAAAAATCAACAGTACAACCGCTCTGCTGTATTCTAGTGAGACTCCCATGGCAACCCGTTTAAACCATGAAACTGTCAAGTTTTCCCTCATGTCCACAGCTGTGGGTTTAAAAACCAGCCATCGGCATGATGTCTCCATCACTTTTTAACATGCCAATGCAGCTAAGCTGGGTTGTGTCTCTTGTCCTCCTCGTCTTGCGCTTGGCTTTTTGTTGCAGTTGTGTTATCTCTGGCCAGTGCTGAACCTCAGCGAAATAAAAAACAACACGACATGTTAGTTGAAGTGGTAAAATGACAAGGAACATGTGCATCTGAGCTCAACTCAAAAGCCTATTCCTGATGAGTGGCTTTGCTTGTCTCACCCCTGAAACCATTAGTTATATTTTCTTGTTGCTATTTCACATTTTTCTTTTCCCCAGTGTGGAGTTTTGTTTCTTCTGCTGGCCGGGCCTGGCAGGGTGGGCTCTGCAGTTCACTTCTTGTGGCGTAGCATCATCACATTGTCTGCGGTCCTGGGGCCAGCAGTTACGGAAGATTTCCCTGCAATGCGTCTTACCAACATATTCCAAAGAGAAAGTCTCATCAGCGAGTCTTCTGAACTGTGTTTTCTGCCCCTGTGAGCACCTAGAAAGGGATATCTTATTTATTGCCATTATTTTCAGATGTCTTTCATACTGTATTGTTCATACTGTGTAGTATGTCCCTGTTATTCCAAGTCCAAAATAACATATATTTTTATCAAATTGCTTTCAAGCCACAAATTAGATTTTTTAAAATATCTGAAACGATTGGTGAATATTTCAGAATATACAGTATATGCATGTCTGAAAATGAGACACGTGTGTGCTGACATAATGTAATATACAATAGCCTCTTAATTTACTTTATGTTTATCATTTTAAGGGTCTCTCTTTTAAGTTTTAGTTAACACAGTTCTGAAAAAAATCTCCCACTTCACTTGGCCTGCCTCCCTCCATAGAATTATTTGTAGTTATTTATAGCCATCTAAGAATGCATGAATCCTTTTTTGCTAAACACAGGCTCCACAGTCTCCACTACTTTCACTGCTTCACAAAAACAACACGTGCTGTCCTAAGTACGACTCAAATGTGGCATGGAGGAGAAAAAAAAACTTGACGGGACGGCTTGCAGCTGTGACTTTCTAATTGTGACTTCTTGGGGAATGTATGATGCTTCCAGGACAGACAGAGAGCCCTTTATGTTGACACTTGCTTATTGCCCAGCACGTCCTAAATTTAAAACAAAAGAAGTGGTTTGAATGTCTGTTGATTTGATTTCAGACTGCTTGTGAATTTTATTCCCTTTGATTATAATATAATATAATCCAACAATTAGCATCCACCTGATGTTGCTTCCTAAACCAGTGATATCTTTGTTATATGCATTGTAAACTCTTTAGTTTAAACTTTGAACTAGCAATGATGATAAGTAAATGGCATGAATTTCCTACTGTTGGAAAATGAAAAGAGATAGCTGCAAGAAAGCACACGCCACAGCCTTGTCTATAAAACCATTTCTTAGAAACTTTTACCCACATTACATGTTGTGCAAAAATAGTGTACAGTGATCTTTTAACTGCATAATTCAAAAAGGGGAAGCAAGCCTTACAACCTTTAAAACCAAAAAGTAGCAGAAAATGTACTGTAGCTACCGCAAAGCCAACTTATTTGAATGAGATTCAGTACGTCAGTAGATTCTGTACTGCCAACATTATCTTTGAAGGCTTAGGCAAACATCTCTGTTGCCCATACCAACAGCTGTTCTGCTGTTATCTTTACTAGAGGAGACTGATGGTGGACCTGATTTGTGGTTGTGAGGTTGGCTGCTGTCATCAGTATTTGGAGACCAAGGGGTCAGAGGAGGTGACCTCTGGAGATGTAAAAGGGGTCAGTAGTAGTCTGTCAGAACTGTGACCAGCTCTTCCCTGAGGACTCTGGTCTTTCTCTCTAGGTCCTGATCCAAACCAGCTTGAGAGTACAGTGGAAGAAAGCACTCTCTTTTTCCTGACATTGTTTAACTTCACCAATGGGAGTAGGTTTCGAGGCTGTTGCACCTGGGAAGTCTGTAGTGCATTAAAGTGCTTTCAACTGTTTATTTGCTAAAACTGGGCATACAGTATTTTCCTCTATTTACTTAATGGAGACTTGAGTAGAAGTGGAAACTTTATGGGCTTGCAAATCTTACTCATTGAGAGATTTGTGTGACAAGGAGTCATCGAGATAGACAAAATGAATGAGAAAAAACAAAAGAGTATTTTTTTCTTGTTCAGATCGGGTAGTATCACTTCTCAGAAACGCCAATAAAACCTGACAAAATGCAATGACCTTTCAAGAATAGCACTGGACTACTGAGTGATTTAATATGTGTTGTCATAACACAAATGTTTAAGAATTTTATCTCTCAGAACCCAAACTCAGACCCTCTTCACTGCTTTAACTTTTCATTTCACCTTAAATTTTAAAATGTGTATAACTACCATTGTCATTTAGACAGAATATTTATTTTCCCTTTAATACAAAGCACTGTGTTGTACTGGGTGAAGAGATTTGCACCTTAAACATTGTTTTAAAATGGAAATTTTTCCCAGGGAAAGAACATTTTCCAATTGAGAAAGTTTTGTGTTATACCTTGTTTCGTGCATGTTGATCTCATAATCTGAGTGAGCTCTGTTTAAATTTTGATCTAATCTTTTCTGTTATACACCATAGCTATACAGTAGATGACTCTTCTTATCAGACATCCTTCTTATATGGCTAATTGTCTTTATCTCTTCCTTTGATACAGAATATGAAGAAGATTTTATTTTCACTTTCAATGTCTGCTATTACTTTGATTATGCAGTGCCTCAAACCAGCCATTGAGTTGCTAATATAGATGAATGCAGATGAGATACTGTCTACCATGGTGTCAGCTGGCTTGTTCACTTGTTTTCTACGAGCTGATATCTGTGATGTCTGGCCCATGGCCCTTTAACCTCAAATCAAGTGCGTGTGTGAAAGTGCAGAGAGACAAGGCTGCAAACAGCCCACCTGCTCGGGCTAATAGAGAAAGCAGCAGTGTTTTCATAAATTTAGAAAGCTATCTTTGCCACTGAGTAGCACCCCCCCTTGCTGTAAATCTTCATGCTTTGGTAGCAGGAGAGCTGGGGGATTAACACTGAGCCAGGGCTTTGGAGTTAACGCTGGTCAAGACATTCTTCCAGTGCTTTTTGCAAACTGTCAGATAACGCACAGAGCGGCAAATGTCAAAACGTTTGCTAGTATATTGTTACTGCTTGTGGTTTGCTGCACTTACTGTACTGCAGCAGTCAGTGAGGGTACTCTTCCTTTGAAAGTCTAATTATAAATTTATCCCACAAAATAGTTTTAATTCAAGTTCAAGAATTCAAAAGAACATTGAAAGTTTATACTATTACCATTTAATTCCAATTCCTAGGACTGTCTTTTTTATTGGGAACTAGATGTTACAATCTATGTTTTGACATCACTGATTTTTTGTAATTACAAGTAATATACAGTATAGAAATAATAATGCTATATATTACTTGTAATTACAAAAAAATAGCAGTACAGCAGTTTTGCATATTTTGTGGTTGTGATTCCATTGTGGTTTCTTCTGCTTGGCATAACTTGTCTGCAGTTAATTGCTCTGCAGTGGTAAAGTTTTGTGTGCACATTAAAGCATATCCCTTCTACATATTAATCTAAATTTAGTCTTGTGCAAATGAATGGAACAACGTGTCTCACTGTAGAAACCTTACAGTTGTCTACCCTTCCCTGGTCCTTATGTTCAAACTGGATTATGGTAAACTGTTCAAACAGGATTTTAACTAAGCTGATGCAGCACTTTGTCCCTGGATTTAAAAAATCAGGTGCCCAGTCTGACGTGCAGGTGTTGGGCTTGACTTTAAAGGTGGTGAATAGAGACTGAAAAGTTATCCATCAGCCTTGCTTGTGTGCTAAAAAAAACTATGCAGCTGCGCTCTGCTCTAATTACTTTAAAACAGTGGGTGATTGATTGAAAGCTATTAAACTACCGTGTCAAATTATAACATGTCCATTGGGCATGAAATATTAAAGGTTATGCTGCATTGCTTGTCTGCTCCCATTTATTAGCATAGCCATCTAATGCATAGGCTAATCCTTATATGTGTCTCTCATCATTGGTACTTGAAAAATACAGTCATGTCACAAAGACTGCTTACAGTTTTTTTTTCTGTTTTTTGAAATAGTCTTTCCTCTGCTTCTCTGTCTGTGAATACAATGATTCAACATGCATGTGAGGCTGGGCTCCTAATCTCTGTTGGGGTGTCCCCTGAGCCTTTTTCTATCATTTGATTACTCTGCTACCTAGTTACAGTATGGCATGATGAATTCACAGTAATAGAGCTCATTTCTGCACAGACTCAGAAGTGTTGTGGCAAGTCCTTCGGCTGTAGGTGGGTGGGTGGGGGGGGAGGTTACTAATGGGCATGCCAGATTTGTCCTTCCTTGTCCTACCCAAATATGTGCTGACTGTGTTCAATTGACTATGCTAAACTATGACTCTCCATGGCCCTCCTGTGGACTGTTGTCCCATCTAAGGCAGAGACGTTGTGCTCCCAGCCCTGCCTTGCACCTTATGACTCAAGATAGAGTGCTATAACTCTTAACAGAGTGAACAGTTTCCAAACAGTGGATAAATGAAAAGGTCAGTTATATTTTGTTATGCATTTCATCAGAATCGGTCCATAATTGTTGCTTCTCAGCTCACAGGGGATGTACTGATAAGATAAGATGTACTGTAACATTTCTTTGGCAAAAAACAACAAATAACACTCAACCTAAAACAAATACACATTAAAAACAAATTGTCCTAAACACCGCAACAACACATATAAAAACATCTTGTTCTGCCCATGTTACACTACCATTAATAATTCATTATATTAATAATCCATACAGGAAACAGTCAGTTAGCTGCATTTAATATACAGGTTGTATACGGAACAAAGAATTTCTTGTATACTGTATATTCCTGTATACTGATCTAAACCACTGCTTATATTTCACTCTCTGCAAGCTTTTGTTGTGAATAGATCTTAGATCTTAAGAAATTATACTGCATTACCTTTCATTCAGTATGTGCAGCGGGATGTGATGATATCCTTCAAGTCACAAGCCAAAAGCTCTTTCTTGTTCTTTGCTTTTCTTCCCTCACACAACGTAGTATACAGGTGGAAGTTGGTGCAAGAGTCTGCAAAGGAATTTTCATGTTTTTATATTTCTTCTGCAAGGAAAATTAACGAGCAACGTAGATGATTAGCTCCACAGGAAACCTGCTTTTAGTCAGTGATGATAATAAAGTAGTAGGCAATGGTGGTGATATAATAATTTTGCACAGCGCTCCATTTTTGTTTTGCATTGCACGTTAGGGCTTATTTCAGTAAATACTTTAGTCAGAAGAAAGCTTCGATGGAAATGTAAAGTCAAGTCAAATGACTGATTACCAAGAAAAAATCTGTTCACCCAAACCATCTAAAGTCATTGAAGAATCTGACACACAAACTAGCATGGTACTCCAGTTCCACACAAAGTTTGATTTGTTAAAATGTGAAAAATCTTGGTAATGTATGTAGTAAATACTACTCACACCATGTACAGTAGTTACACAGAATGTACAAAACCTAGAAACATACTGTATTTATTAATATTTCTTGTGATTTGTAGATCTTTAAGGAAATAATAGTTTTCCATAATCACCATGTAAGGTGTAAGTAGACGTTTTTTTTGACTGAATGATGGTCGATGTTACAAAAGCAAAGAGCTGGTTAATTGAATGCATTAATCTCCTGCATCACGTCATTACCCCTGGCCACTTATTACAGTAAATTAAGTTGTGCCAGTAGCCCCCCTAGTGAATTTTACAATGCATGGGTAAATTGTATGAGCATTGTGAATTATAATTAGGTCGCAATCATGCCATTAATGCATCCACCTATATTTTAAGCTGTTCCAACTAATAATGTGTCTCAGTCAATTTCCTTAAGTATTGCAATTTTAAACAGGGCTGGCGTGATGTCTGCCTCTAAAGAAAGCACTGGTTGCATATGCGCTAATAATAGCTGAATTCACAGCTTCTTTGAGGGGCCCAGATACTTTACCTCCATTAAAACAGGGCTTGACATCACTTCTTGCACTGGCTTTGCAAATGCAGATACAGGAACCATGCACACCGTCCACAGAGTGGGTGAATAGATTAATGAGCTGCCATAGTTTGTAGTTCATGACATTATTTAATCCTCCAAATATAAAATTCAATCCAGACTGAAGAAAAAAAATGGAAATTGTGCTCACCTTGTAGTTTAAAAAGTTCACAAGTAGAAAGACTAAAGGCTGTTCAAAATGAGTTTAAAAAATAAAGTTCAAATTAAGATCCCAGGTGGTGGACAGTCTCATTATTTACAGGCATACCACTAAACACCATTAAAGCGGGCCAGCAATAGCCTCCACGCAAAATTGTCCTGTTTCTCTAAATCTGTTTCCATTTATACAGGAGGTAAATATGGCTCCAGAGACTGTCTAAGGCACTTCAAAATATAGATAAACATTTGCATTTTCTTTGTGCATCAGTATCAAAGAAACAATTTCATTTACACAACATCTTACACCAGTTTTTACACCACTGTCTTCACATAGTCCACTGAGAAAAAAACGACTCAATTCAGGTGATTTCATAAAACTGCCAGGTGCCAGTGTTTCAGTTGAATCTGCCGAAATCACGCATTTGTACAGACATTAATAAACTCAGAGTTTCATTAATGCAAAAACAGTGAAAAAAACAGACATCACTATAGCTGTTGGCATGTTTGAAGGCAAACTGTCTGGGAGAGAGGTTACAAAGCAAATGAGATGTTCTGCTTCATCAACAAGAAACCTAATCTTGAAAAAAACAGCTCAGAAGAAATAACCCATACAGAGGCAGAATGGCTGTACTGTAGCTTGCTTTTCGCTTGAAAATGATCTGCATGCTCATAACCCTGGAGGAATAACGTGCTTTCAGCTGAGACGAAAATTCCATCTTCAGTGGTCCAGAGCTCTCTTGAGGTTGCAGTAGAAACAGAGGTGGAGTGTTTTATTTGCTGACAAATGCTGTTTTGCCCATGACAGAAGATGATGTATGTGGATACATCATGTGTTATGCTGACTGTTGAATTGGTATGATGGGCAGATGTTCAGTACCTACACAGGAAGAGCTTGGCAACAGCCAATGGCAGTGTGGAACAGTGGTTAGCATTTTGACAGTATGTCACATTTCAAACTGAAAACATATTATGATATTCTGGTCAGAATTGATGCTACCATTTCCTCTGGTTTTGTTTGGTTATATGTAAAATATTTAATTAAATCCATTAGACCTGAGCTCTGCGTATAGTTCCTATGCATTTACCACTTTACTGCTGCAAATTTAAAATGTTGTTTACTGACTGGTTAACGTTATATTAAAATACCATCAGTGATTTATTGCTCTCTGTTCAGTATATGTAAATAACCCATACATATTCAAATGCAGTTTTCTGTTGTTTCATGTTATGATTTTGCATACTGATGTCACAAACCAACTCATGCTTCATAAGATTATTTTACATAACATTTGAAAAAATAAATAGTTCAAATAGTTCAAAAGATCAAGGCAAAAAACATATCTAGTTTTTATGGAAGCCATAATGCTTCTTAGCCTGCAGTATATATATTCACTTATCTCTCACATCACAGTCATCTGTGCTGTTTTTCCATAGTATTCCAGCAGGGCGGGTGATGACTGGTGGCCTTGATTCTGGGGTTGCAGCAAAGTGTTCTTCACTGATGCCACAGGCTGCAGTCTGTGCCCTGGCCTGCATGGCAGCGGTGAGGTGTCTGCCACAGAACAGCAGTGTTACCAGCCTGAGGAATGCTTAGTGCTGGCCAGGAAACAAAACAAATTCAGTCTAACTCAGCAAAAAAAAAATTAAAAGAATGAAAACATTCAACCACCATTTCTTAAGATTGTTTTTGGCTGAAATGATCCTGTTTTAGGAAACACAAGCCCACCTTTACAACGTCCCGTGTGCTCCTATTAAAATGTATGGATTTTGGTCAGTGTCGTGCCAAATATGAAATATGAATTCATTTGCATTCTAAATATAGGTATTGTATATATCTAATAATATAGATAATTGTTTCTTTATTCATACTGGTACTGTAAGTTAATTGCAGCCTTTTCCAGAACTATTCAGTTTTGTCACTAATCCTTGACTAGTGCTTTGCTTTCCTGTTATTCCGTATATTCTCATGATGGAGGTTGTCTTGTCATGCAAAACTTATTGGAATCTGGCTAAATAAAAAAATACTAATAATGTACCCACAAAGCCAAGTGTTGGGTGAAATGGATTTAATAAACTTTTCCATTGCATGTATATATACAGTATTATGTACATATTAATGTACTTTACCTTGGCTTCTTTTCAGTTGTTAAACTAAAAATGTATAATATAGTTTTCTTTTAGTTCAATTTTGATATATTTCTCAGAGAAAGTATGTACAAGTTTTTTGCAACAAACATTATTTTATTAATATTTTAAGTGCATGCTGTTGGCCATCATTGCTCCTCTGTTCTTAATTAAGTGTTGAATGTACAGATTGCATTGAAATGATGACAAGAAATACTTATACATGCATAAACTGAACAACCCCTCCTCCACAAGGATTTCCAGTGTTAATGTAGCACATATTTACTTACAGTTACTAAACCTTCCTTAGTAAACACAGAAAGCTACAGTACATTAACTTTCATACGCAAATGACTAAGTACTGTGTGTTCACCAAAGCTTTCACAGATCGTTTAATGAAAATGTAATGACAGCATGTTTTAGGTAATGGGGTTTCTTTATTTGTCAGGTTAACAAATTACCCAAAAATACATCCACGGTTTTCTGAAACTTGAAAGTGTACAACTGACTAAGTTTTATACTTAAAGGATAGAATTAGCAAGTTTAATACTGTACAGCTCTCTAAAAGCAACAGAAAGAGTAGTCCATAGTTTAGTCAAATAGTTTGAACACTCTTCGGCGCCCGTCTTGCTGCAGTTTACTGATTATGAACAGGTACAGCTGCAAGATGCTTGACTCTTTTTTCTTCATTTTACTTAAAGAATTGTTGTACTGTAGCAAAACTGAAAAAAAAAACCATGGGTGGGAAGAAAGTATAGCCTGATAGTATGTTTGCAAAAGGCAGTGCTGCTCCAAGCACATCATCTCTTTGCTCAGACTGCAAGGTCAAGCAGTGTTTCTCACCATCGAGCATAATTAACTCCGAACGGCATGTCTGCTGCAGCCTGCCTCCCGAGAGCTGGCCAACACAAGCAAAGAGCGAAGCCAAGACGAATATCTGCTTCATTATTAAACCTGATCGCCAGAGTTTTGGGTCTGTCTGTAAAAACACAGGCGACGGAGGGAAAGTGAAACCAGCTAGCAGAGTATGAGGTTTCAATAAATGTCAGAGAGCGTCAAGTCTGTTTGGATTGCAAATTATTGCTGGCTGATGGTCTATTATTTTACAACCAGAGATCGTTGTTGAGAAAGGGGAAAAAAAAGGGTCGGACTGCCGCCAAAGGGGAAAAGGAGTTACAAAATACTATAATAATCCCTAAAAATATTACTGGAGTGGCCACAAGTTTTGCTAAGAATAGGCCTGTAATAGAAACATCTGAGCCGTTATTATGAAGTAGATATGAGAAATGGGAGGGAGGCACCAGTAATTTTCATAAAATCTACGTCTTTGTTTAAACGTAATGGAATGAACACAGTTTTTACCAACTTTGTTTCTAATCAAAAGGTCATTTGTTTCTATTTAGTTGTGTGTGCATATAGAGCCAATCGTAAGAACGCTACTGCTGCTATTCCCTTTGGAAGAGATTTGAGTAAAATTCAGACTATTTTTTTTCTTTCCACTGGTGGAGAATGAGTCCAGGGAACCTCTAAAATGTTCTGATCTCAAAGGCTTGAATTTCAGTTAACACTCCAGAGCCAGACACACAGTTGTGGAAGAGATAATTTCATAAACTAGATTTTCAAACGGCTTTTCAGGAAGTATAACCTGAATAACAGTAGATGATACTGATATGGGAAAGGCTCACCTAGTCTAACAGCTGAAGGGCAAATGAATGCCAAATCAGGAAAAGGAAAAACAAAAGTGGTGCAATTGTGCAGAAACTGAAAAACTAAAAAGCTCACTTGATATGACTGAAGAGATACCGCGAACTAAGTAGAATGCATCATGCTTTATTCTGAAATTGTGTGCTTTGGAGCTGATCCAAGATACTGTGTAAAATTGGTTTGCTAACAATTGAACTGATTTTGCAGAACTTTGAAAATGATACTTAAGTCCGTGGGTTTGATCTGTCTTCTGGTTGTTTTTGTCTACAGATTTTATTCGTTGAATATAACGAATGCACTTAAATTACAATTCACTTGTTTGATTTTGTTACACATTGAAGCATTATAGAGTGCCGTACAAGACATACAGTAAGTCATCAGGACATTCGACAAACTCAACTGGGTCAGCAGAATAGCAAATACTGTTTTGAGGATCTAGTTAGAATTGGAATATTTTTCTAACACTCTTCTGCTGATTTAATATTACAGCAGTCTTTATCCCCTCCTGGTGCCAACGATTAATTCACAATTTTGTCTCAAAGTGATTTGTGCCAAATTAAAAGGCAACATTATATCACCAACCCAGAGAAAGCTGGAGTTAGTAGGAAGCAGTAAGTGGTCTTTTTCTGAGTTTTCAATAGAAGTAATAAATTGAGTCTGATGGCTAATTTTAGCTGAAATCCAATCCCTCACAATATGTTACAAGTCTAATGGGACCTTTTAATCAAATGGTGTCTGGCAGTGATATAGTGTAAAATAAGTTGTAAAATATAGCTTTTAAAAATCACATTTTCAAAACACAGAATAGCAGTCACCCAAAACATTGCGGTAAATTTCAAGCGGTGACATTTTGAAGTGCTGTATGAAAATGTTTGCTGTTAATATATTCTAACTCATTAGTTTCATGGCATGGCAACATAATGGCTTGGTTACTAGCACTGCTGTGTCACAGTTTTGGGGTCCTAAGTTTGATTATAGTCTGGGGCACCTTCTGTGCTCCATGGCCCTATGAGGAGCTTTCTCAGAATGGAGGATTTCAATAGTTTGTGTTTAAGTGTAAAAGATCCATCTACTCCTCTGAAATGAAGACAGTTATAAAGTTTATAGGACATGTAGTCTCTGTGGGGATCCTGATGTGAACTATTCTCATGTTCTCTTTTGAAAACGCACATAGAAATACACCCTGTCCATCTGTGAGCTCATGAAGACAAATGACATTATTCTGTTTTTGAAACTTGTTTTTCTTGCCAGGATCACTGACAAAACAGCCTGTCTAAAGCCACACAGTTGCTCATTGTCTGCGCCAAGTGAAAAAATCAACTGAGCACAAAAGACGAAAGGACCTCTAAATCACAGATTTTCGGTGTGCTCTCAAATTGCTGCCCGTTCACTCATGTTGCACATGATGTTCATTATGGTGCATTTTTTCAAATTAAATAAAAATAAATGTGAAACATGAAAAGGAAGTATGAAAAACACCAGCAGTCTGCTAAACTGTCAGAAGTGAGAAGAGGGGCTCTGTAGAATAAAATGCCTTCCCTTCTGTTTGTGTGTAATGCCTAGGTGTGCTGTAGCATTTCTGAGGAAACCCCAAGTGACATGTTCAGGATTCCTGCAGTGAATGTCTGTGTTTTGAATCCATCATCTTGAAACCGCAAGACACATAGCACATGCGTATGCCTTACCCACTCCCCTATCACTTCACTAACCGCTGTGATTTGGTGTTCAGGCTTAGTAAAGATCAGAGAGTAAAGGATGCAAGAGTCCTCAGCCAAGGCTAGTCTCTGATTCATGTATTATTGCATATTCTTGTTCTGCAGTACACGTGGACACATCTCCTGTGCCCACGCATCTGTGATTCTGGAGGAAACGCTCCCCATTAAGAAGCTGAACTGAGATCTTTCAGGTCCCAAAGTGAGCAGTGTTTTTAAATCTTTTCATAGCAATCAGCATTTTATTATGAATAATTTGAAGCAATGAGTACATCTCTGCAGACCAGATCTGACCTCAATCTCAAAACAAAAGGTTTGACTGGCACTTTGGTTAATATTCAACCCAATGTCTCCTTTTTGCAACATTTTATTTGCCAGATGAAATGATGTAACCTCCAAAAAACTAACCATGAAATAAAAATATTATCATTGTTTTGTTCTAAATTTTGTGCATAATAGAAGTATAAGTATATACAGTACGTAGTCAAGTAGAAGTATAAGATTAGCAAAATGCTTGATTCATAAAAAATCACTCTTTTGCCTATGTAGAAATATATGTACCTGTAGTATTTAAGTTCAGTGCTTGCCATTTGGATAATGTCCATTTTGTAGTTGATAATTTTTTTTAAATGCTCCCAATTATTGCATTAACACACCTACAGACAAATCTCATGACCTGTTGTCATGGTAACACTAAAGAGTAAATACTTTTGTTTTTCATATGCCACTCCACTTCCCTTAACAGCAAGACTGCACTCCCTCCCCCCCATCCCTACCACATGGCCACTTTGAGTCATTTCATGACATGGTGACCAAAATACGAATGAGTATTGAACTAAAGTCATTTTTTCTATTGTAAATACAGCATGTAGTGGAGCTACTGAACCCTGTCCACTTTTCTGTGTATTAACATAAGAAAAGCTGGTACTGTAAGGTGTTGTTTCTACTCTCCTTTATTTTATATATCATGCTTAATCCCCAGGTAAAGTGGGGTACAGATAGTTTTGGCCTAACTGTAGAACCGAGTGGTTTCGTGGATGAGCAATCTGAGATACTGATTTGGCCTCAGCCCACTGGGCTCAAGGAATTATAGCCCGGCCACAGGGGCAAGACCATCAGAACCCCATCCTGGGCCAAATGAGCAAAGATGATGGGGTTCAGGGTTAATCACTGGTCAAGGGGAATTTGTTACCTTTATATTGAGTTGTGTGAGGCATAGGGATTACTTTCTTGTAGCTCAATACAATTGTTGTTGTTGTTGTTGTTTTAAAATCAAAGCACCGAGTTTGAGGATTGCATGACAGGCTTTAGTTTTTAGTCCAGTGATAAAGTGTGCATGGCCATTCTTTACTGTATTTGGGATGTAGGCACATCTAAAGGGTGCACATTTAACTCCCTAACTCTTTAATTCACTCTAAATGGAGCTTACAATGAAAGGCTGTGAGAGATGACTGCAGCCAGGTGTACTCATACCTTAGCTGCCAAACTTGGAATCATTTTTCATGTCATTTTCTAAATGAAAAAAATATCAATGCAAAAAAAAAACAGTTTTCTTCTCATTCACGATTTGCATACCCCCTCCACCCCATCACCATCTGTGCAGCCCCCTCTCGGTCACTCCTCAGTCTGTAGGGGGGTCTCGGCCTCTCCGTCCTAAGACCAGGGGGCTGGCCCCTGGCCAGACAGGTTGAGCCAAATCTTACTATGACTAAGCACTCAATAAACACTTTCAATACATTTAATTCTTGGGTGTTACTCCTTGAGAAATTAACATTACATTAAACTGGATTTCATTTTTTTTTACCCCAGGGCAGAATTGTTATAAATTAATTTTCCCATTCTCTACTGTGTATATACTACTGTATAAGAATACAACATACTTCTACAGTAGATGAAAATGTAAACCTCTTCTTGATTAAACATGAATAGATTTTTTTCTTTTTCCAAAGGATAACTTGTTTTTGAGAATACAAATTTGGTTTATGCATTGTGCAGAACACAAATCAGAATAAACCCTGATTATTTGAATTTTATTTAATGAACATCACATCTGTTTTCAAACCCCTGAAAACAAAAACAAAACAGACCGTGTTTTCAAGATGACGTATTTTTTCTGGCAAGCTGTTCAATCCAACATGCTTTTGGAGGCATGTTTAAGAAGACCGCATTACCATTGAGCACCTGGCTGGAGAGGATTCCCTCCTTCGCCTCTGGCATGCAGTGCTTGGGCCACAGCCTTTAGAGTGACAGTGTTAAAGGCTGCCAAAAGCACTACAGAGCAAATCATGTTGTACTGTAGGTATCGTAAACCATGCTCAAAAGTCTGGGTGCATTGCTTGAAACATGTCTTTCTGCTTACTTTCAAGGCTTTCTGGTTTGATTGACTGAATTCACTACATGCTACCACAGAATGGATAAGACAAAGATCCATCCATCCTTTATCCTGCTTTATATAGGACTTCAGGGGAGCAAGGCAGGAGACACCCTTGACATGTCTGTCGCAGGACACACAGAAACACTAACACACTCACACCAGGTCCAGTTTTCCCAGAAACCTCCAGTACCTCCTTGGACTATGAAACCAGAGCACCAAGAGGATACCCACGTGAGTGTGTTGAGAAGATACCAACACCACGCAGATCGAACTTCAGGAACTGAGCCCATCGCTGCAAGGCAGCAGTGCTAACCACTGCGACACCATGCCGCCCTAGACAACAATTTAGTGGTGTAAATCCCATTCCGGGATTTCAGTGCCATGGCAACACATGGACATTATTAAATTACAAAAACCCGCAATCCTGAACAGTCTTCAACCAATGAAGCAGTGTAATCAGAAATCTTGCCAAAACGTAACAATAACCACATGAGAATATACAGTATCTATACTTTAGTACTAATATATTTATACTTGTAAAATATTGTTTGAAATGATTTCTGCCCAATGTGAGCTACAGTGTCTATTCACAGCATTGAAAGGGATTTCCTCCCTGATCTCTTAAACTGCCTGTGTAGCTTTGTGGGAAAATGAGATTCTCTGATTCTGGCCTGCTTGCAACATCTGTGCCAAAGTCCCCCCGGGGAGCACACATGCTTTCACGGTGCTCTTTCATCTGGGATGCACTTTGTGTCACTCTTTGCTAAAGAAGCACCAACTCTCTCTGTCTTTTCCTGAAACATCTTTTGATGCTTAAGTCAAATCCTGTGGGGCCTTTAAGGTGCCTTATATTAAGGCATGAGTGTAACACCTTTTTAATATTTATTTTTAAAAAATGTTTTCTGTCTGTATACAATAAATCACTACCCTTCCAATTTTATTTTACTTATTGGTTAGAAAAGAATCACTCAGTAATGTTCCACCTATTTTTCCTCCAGTGTGCTCTTTCAAGTATCAACAAGTAGCAAAAAATAACCAATAACCATATGTCTTCCAGACCTCAGTTTGCGGTGCACTAGTTTGCTAGTGCCTCCGTATTAGGATCTGTGCTGTTTTCATAAGCAATTAAAAACGGGTTCCACCTCAACTGTTGTTCCCTGTTGGCAGGATGTGGCGAATGACTCATGTTTACACGTTACCAGTGTTGAGGTGAGAAGCCAAACAAACACCCCACACTTCCCTATACCCGAAGGCCCACAGGTTGAAGTCTGAGTGACCTATTTGTCATTGGACATCTTGCATTCCTCCACTAATGGGTCACATTTTCCAGAATATCTGGAACTTTGTAGAAAATATTCACACAAATCAATAGGAACAGATCTAGATCCCCAAGGTACTGTATATTCAAAGATGTGCACATTTCAGGCCATGGAAATAATTAAAACTGGACAGAATTCAAAGATAAAGGCATGACTTCCTCAAAGTTATATACTCCTATCCGTCATCTGTGAAACACTCACAGATCAAATTAATTTTTTTAGACAATTTCTCACAGTTTTTTACAACAAATAAAGAGTAACTTAGCTTGCGGGTAAGTGAGTTTGGTAATTGTTTTGTAACCTTGATATTTTTTCCTTTTGCAAAACTCTGATTACTAATAGTTTTGTGTGTAACCCAGCTGCAATTATTGTGGCATCTGACTTTGTACTGTAGTAGGTCATAAAGTTTTCATTATTACCATTTATTGGATTCCCGGTGTTTGCTTTATTTGCATTTCCAGGTTCTCGTAACACGTTGCAATGCAGTGATCCCTGAAGCTTATTATATTACCTATGTTTTTAAATAAGAGAAAACCTAAAGAACCGCTCTCTGTTTAGCCTTTCGTAGAAGTTCCTAAAATAACAAGAAGTGCAACTGTTCAATCTGATAAGCTTGCAGGGAACTTTGCTAAACCCTTGAAAAACAAACAATGTTGGTACACACTGAATGGGTGCTGTGATCCCAGAGAAACCACAGCGTGGCTGGCTAGGCCTGATGATCGTTTACACAGACGGGGCAAGGAGAACCTGCGTATACAGCTCAGGCGCCAAGGAGTTAAAGAGCTGTTTAAACTACAGGCCTGCTCGCGAATACAAATACAGCACTTATTATGAAGTAAGGGAGACTTTTTAAATAAAGTAAAGGCAATAATATTTTTCTGTCACTCACCGATGTACCGTTTTATGAAGGCAGGGTAGAGGTCACAATGTACTTAAAGACGTTAAAATACAGTACAAGTACCACTCCCCCTTTAATAATTTAGCTAGTTATTCATTCTTGGTCTTGACAACAAGCCAGTGTATCCAATAAGCAAATCCACTGACAAAAGGGAAACAGTATCTCACCACTTACGATCTTTGAACATATAGAGAATTTCATTCATATAGAGTGTGTCACTCAGTTTACATTGCGCTTGTTATCTCTACAGCCAGTATCTGTGATACACAATTGAACTGGGGATAAATCTTGAAATGAATCACACATCAAACAGCTGCACTGTTTTAAAACTGACTGTTATATGCATTCATGCAGGAGAGACCGGGAAAATATGAAATAGTTGTACTGCACATCAAGTGAAAGGTATTGCTTATAAACACACTGTCACAGTTACGATCTGGAAAGACAAATCTGTAGCATTTTGTTGGGCGCATTTGAAATACAATTGATAAATTCATTATGCTGATCATCATTTGTCATCAACAGCACCACATCTAGATACTTACAGTATGTGTGTTGTGTTGCGATGTGGCGCAGAGCAGGAAAGTGCCACATACAGTATGTATGACAGGCTGGTGAAGCCACTTTTTAGGTCCCGGTGAAGGCAAGAGGCTAGAGCTGGAAAGCATCATGCAGCCAGAAAAAGACGGACGAAACAGGGAAGGTGCTGTGCAGCTGGGCTGAATAGCACAGGGAAGGGAAGGCACAGATGAGTAGAACAGAACAAGAAAGCTGCGCAGCCAAGCAGGTCTGGTTGGCTGCCGTGGAGGTGCAGCAGCTATGAGGCAGAAAGGGATCAAGGTGGCCATGTGGTTCCGTCTTGGGATCAGGATCTGGCAGATTGACTAATTCAGGTGGATTCTTAGTTGTTTTGACTGGCAGGTTAGTGCAAGAAGCACTTCTGTAACAAACCAGTGGGAAGCTCAATGACAGAGCATCTGACTGTGGACAGGGCAGCTGATTACCTATTAAGTGGGAGCAGGCAGCACAGAGACCAGACTGAGTCATCATGGCACCGGGAGGTGTTCGACTCCAGGTGCAAACATGGCTGGTTGCCATGGAAACTAGGGACTGTAAGCTCTAGCTCACCCTGGGAATAACACGTATTGATCATATGACAATTAATTGACAGTGGTAGCATTTGCCAGGTTAGAAATTGCTGCCTGTGAACGCCCTAGACAGCAAGTGTACCAATCTAGTCTAGTCTCCAACATACCGTCGGCACGAAGGCGTTGTTCTTTTGATAAATGGAGCATATGGGTTCATTTCTTTGTTTTTTTTCAGGATTCTCATCAGACTGCTTCACAGGCAACATCTTAAATTACCTCATTGCCTGTGTCCAGTCGACTCTCTCACTAATGTGATGATGCAGTGCTTGTCTGACAGCCAAAGTCACAAGTACAGTATATCATGGCCAAGAACGAATTATTAATTAAATAAAATGAGGCCCAAAACATTTAATCAGTATACTTTATTAAACAAAAAATACATAAATAAACATATAAATATTAATTTCAGTATGTTTTGATGTACTGAAGTATTTTCTTAATGTAGGTAGATGTAGTTGCAGTTTTTCTTTTAATTTTTCTTTGTAAGAAATATATACTGGAAATTGGGGAGCATAACATGTTATACACATTTTTGCAAGAAATTTACACAGGCATATGACCTTTCACAGTGCTGCAAATGCTTGGTCTCATCCTCGTTTATCCACTCAGGTGCTGCTGCGATCTACACATGTGAAATGTATTAAACAACATGTTCAGACCTGAAGTCAACTCTCCCAACAACTTCACAGGAATGTGTGGTGTTCGGTGATGTCTGATACATGTACTGTATGAACCCACAGTGGATTATATTAATGGTAATGGGTGTCATCCTGAAATTTCCGCAAATGAATTTAACCAGATACCAGCATTACGAAACTTTAAAATAACACATTTTCAAAGATAAACCCTCAAAGGCAGTGATGCTGTTTGTACTACGCCTACCCCTGTAGCATACAGTCTGCTTATATTGAGTCCCAGCCAGCATTAAGTAATGTTAAAGCAACCTACGCAAAAACTACCAATATTTCTCATGGATGGAGAGAACATAAAGCAGACGAAACTGGGTGATACCGACAGATCATGGTTTATCTAGCTGATATACTGTAACTGAGACTTTGCACAAAAAAGGATGCAGTGTTGAGCGCACCAATAATTCCAGCATTCAAGTACAAACACATGAGGCTATCCAGACAATACATTCTTTTATGATTTGTTCTCCTTCCCAATTTTTAATGAAGCTGAATTTACCTTTTATCTTGCCACTTTTTTGAAAATGAATAGTTCTAATTAAAAATATTTCTGAGCAGCTCTTCAGTCTCACAATCCCTTTGTAAAGAGAAAATGAAGACCAAACTATAGGATGCTCAAAGAATCTTTTTTTTTTGGCTGAAATAGTTCAGGATGTTGTTATGAAAGTCCCCTCCCTTCCTGACAATTATATATAACCACATTAGCACCTTTCTGTAGGATGATCGTGTAATGTGTTCTTCCCACAGTCTCGGCTTCAGTCGCGCAAACCACAGAAGTGGACTGCTAGGACAAACAGCCTTGTTCAAAGAGGAAGATGACAGTTTTGCTTGGCCTAAAAACTGGGTTAAGCATTACTGGTTGCTGTAACCGGATCTACATAACAATGCTCTGTTGAGATTTAGGTTTCAGTGACATGACTAATAGAAAAAGGTTGAAAAATTCTGTCTTAAAAAGGAACACCGACATTATTTAATGTCTATAATAGTTATACTGTGCCCCTGATGGTGCTCCTTGTCATCCTTAGCACACAAAAGGGTGTATCACTACAAAGTAATGCTAATTGTCTGTCATCTCATAACCTGGTCATTTGAATTGTGTGAAATAATGGACTAATGCCAGCAACAGGGGAGTTAGTATGTTTTAATTTTAAAAGGGGCTAAGACATATGACCTTCTACAAGCAAAATTCAGGTCCTTGATTGGTCAACATTTTAGTTTTCACTATATTGTTTTGGAATTAAATTGTGGGGTTTACAGTAAAACGCATTGCTTATCTCAAGAAACTCTTTGTAACACACTGAAAATGCCTGCTTGTTTACAGTATTTCTGAATGTTTAGAAATTGGGCTGATAGTTTTTGGATATTTTGTCCATTCTTTTTACCTGCCAAAGGAACAATTTTAAGTAAAATAAGTAGTTTAAAACAGTTGGTTTAAGAGCTGAAAACAAGAAACCACATTAATCAGGTTATCTCCAATAAGGCTTCAGTTAACTACCTGATGGCTCAGCTGAAATGAATATAACAATCTCTGAGGTTAGGATGGCAAGGACTGGCCAGTCTTGACATGTAACATGTAAAAGCTGTGCAGTGGACTTCAATGCTTTATAAAAAGCAGCTTATGCCAAAAGCCATTATGGGCACATCTGCCTACAGAATGAGTCAGACTGAGGGAAACATAAAGATAGCAGGTACAGACAGCGCAAAAAGACAAACAGAGGCTCAAATTAAAAAAAATCAGGAAAACCACAGGAGCAAACATGGTTAGTCATGTAGACAGTTATCCAGCAATCAAAAATATACATACAGTAATGACAACTTCATATCCTATTTCACCTTGGGCTTCTCAGCTCAAACGACCTCATAGGTTAACCACATGATATCATTGCTTTATTTCTGTCATTCTGATCTGGGTCTTTGTAAAGTGGAGTAGTTTAGCAAACAGAGCACAGCAGAGTAAATCATGATATTACTATTCAAGTGAAATGTTGGTATTTTTACCATTTTTTAAAAATGTTTTCTAAACCATTTGCCACCAAATACTTGTAGTTTGTTTTTCAGTAAATTGCCAAGATCCACTGCTGTAACAGCACCAATAAAGGAAAATGTGGGACAAAGACTTAAAAGATTTTTGTCCCAGGGTGATATTTGTGTTGCTCTTATTTTTAAATGCAGTCTATCAAAATCATATGTGATTAAAATGTCAAAACAATCATTTTGTCTCTTGACCTTCTGGCTCTTGGTTGAGGTGCAGTTAGAAAAACTCCTCCCTCCTTCCAATTTGCTACTGTATGCCACCTGTCACAAACAGAGAGGTTAGTGTAATGATGGCTGAGAGAGGTAAAATGAGGAGCTGTCAACTTAGAGAATTCTCTGGTTCTTACTGTTCCTACATGCTCCCTGAAATGGAGAGCCAGTGTTTTTGGTCCCTACAGTACCAATGTAAATGCAAGGCCACTTTTTGCACAAAGCGAGGTTGTGGATGTGTGTGATACCTCCTTCATGATCTTGAAATAGCCAGAGGAGCCAAGTATGTGTTACTGGAAGGTAAAGATTGAACTTGCATGTTACAGACAAGAGGCCATTCTGCCCACCAAGCCCACTTGGTAATTAGTAGCTAAAGGATCTCATCCAACTATTTCTTGAAAAAAGCCAGAGTATCAGGTTTTACAACATGGCTCAGTAGCTTGTTTTATACTCCCCCAATTCTTTGTGTAAAGTACTGCCTCCTCATCTCGGTTTTAAACACACTTCCACATAGCTTCCACCTATGTTCTCTGGTTCTTCTTTCACTGTTGATTCTAAAGAACTCCACTTTGTTGATATTGTTAATGCCTTAAAATACAGTGTAATACAATGATAATGAATACTTGGTTCAAATCGCCTTTCAGTTGTCTCTGTTCAAGATTGAAAACATTTAACTTCATAAGTCAGGGCATGCACCTGTCAGCTAAATACCTTAGTCTTTATTTTAGTTTCTTTTTTTCTGCCTCAAAGAGATATTCTACACTTGTGTGCACTACATGACATATGCCCGTTTTTTTTTTCGGGTCAGTCCTGAATTTTAATGGAGTTCTAAAGAAAGTTCAGTATGGATGAGGGCAGATTTATTATTGCAACAGGTTGACGTCTGTTGCAATAAAGGTCTCTGACAAAGAGGGAGGCCGTGGATGCTTAAGCAAATTAAAGTACAATAGGTGGCTGATGGAAGGAAGCGATTGTTGGATCTGGAAAAAGATTCTGGTCGAAAAGTCAATCTGTAAAAAGGAAGAGATTTATCTGACGACCCTGGGAATTGAAAGGGTGTTATGGTGGAAGGGAAGGAAAAGTGGAATGCGGTTCTGAGTGTGGGAATTCCTTGTGGGATTATTGTTCCAAGGGCCGCTTTGGTTTGGGAAAAGGCCCTGTAAATGCTGTGCAAGGAATATCACTTGTCAAGTGAAAGAGCCGCCCGCAATTGTGAGGGCTTGGTTTTGGAAGTGAGTCTCAAAGCTGTCGTGCCATGTCTGAGGAACTGTGAGAAAAGAACAGTTTTTACTATATTTGGCATGTAAGTAACAGAGATAATTCTGTGGATCACTGGATGTGTAATACACAGAGGTTTTCAATTCTGGTTAGTTAATAGACTTATTCCTAGAAAAGGAAGAGTGGTGGCAGAAGATATTAGAAGTCTGTTGCTGTTGGAAAGGTTTTTGGGTCTTCTAGTGTCCTGTTAATTCTGTAATAACATTTTATCAGCTCCTTTTTGAGATGTGTATTCTGCCTTTCTTTAAATGTATGCTTCTCTTGTTTGTTTGTTTTTGTTTTAAATGTGAATTTAACAGTCTGGTTTTCAAGATCTGTTGTGTGGGAAATGCAACATACTGAAAAAGCTTGGGAACTGTTACGTTAATTACTGTATATATTTTGTGTTTTCCAATAAAGTTAAAAGACTGGAAAAATGAAGTTCTGCGGTGATTATGAGTGCTGACATTTTTAGATACTGTACATTGTAAAAAAAACTAGAAACAATTGGCAAATGGCAGCAGTTTATAATTTACTCAGAAATTAATTCCACAGAGTAGCATTTTTTTTATCTGTAAGTCAAAGAACACAATGCTTGTCGAAACATTCATATTTTACCAAATAGTGCTACAATGACAAATATTGTTCTGTTTATTGTGTTTTTACAATGTGAACTATGTAAAAAGCTAGATAACCCTAATGCAATATTTGTCACACTCGTTGTACAAGCATCAAGATACCATAATGCCATAAGTGCCATTAAAGCTAAATGTTCAGCGCCTCACAATCACAGATATTTTCTTTTCACAAAATGGCTCTTTTGTAGCCATTCATGTGTTTTTTTTTGTTGATTTCACCCCGGAACTGACAGTCTGGCTTTGTGGTCATGGATTACATTACTTTGGGCATGTTTGAAAATAGCTTTGGAATGCTATTTTAAAGCCACCTGACAAGCGTTTACAAAACAAAGTGAAAATAAGTCCAGTTGACAAACTTTAAATACTTTCTTCACAAAAGCCCCGTTTCCACAAGTTTCAAAATAATGGTTTAGTCTGTCTTGATTAAAATTCTTTTAAACACATGCAAAAACACGCACAGTAAATGTAAGACACTTGCAGTATCTACTGAATTATTTTTAAAATAGTGTGCATCATAATTGAAAACAAAAATGATTTTAGATATGACTTAGTGATATTTCACATGAAGATAAACATCTAAGCTTTATAATGTTCTAAAACAGATATAATTATAAAATATACTAAAATGTTAGAAATTCTGCCTTCTAATTTACATTTATAGGTGTAAATTTGTCAAAAATGAGAGTACTTGTAGTGTTGTGTAAACCATAGTTAATTTGCTATTTATAAATATACCCAGTTATACTGAACTATTGATTTGCTCATACTTCCAAGCAAAAAATTAAAAATAAGAGCAAGAGAATGTGAATCTGATTTGACAACATGCAATAGTTTAACATGAAGATCAAAGCCATTCCACAATCCGAGAAACATACCTTCTCATCTGACGTCAGAATTACAAATATTTTACTAGATGAGACCAGCTAATGGTGTTTTAAATTGCAGAAGTTCATTAGATGAAATGATTGGAATTCACTATATCAGAGCTTAGGAAAAAAAATTAGGGTCTACTGTACTGTATATGAGTCACAAATGACATGAACTACAGAAACGTTAATTTCAGAAAAGCATTTTTATTTCCCCGAGCAATTCTTAAAAGCCAGATATCACTCAGCTGAGGAAGTTTTGAAAAGTTTGAGTGGATGTATACTGAATAAGATCTAGTGTAAAATGCCAGCTGAGCTATTGCATGTTGTTGAAGCTGATCCTAAACTTCTCTCTAGATACCAATAGATGAATAATTAGCTACTAGCAACCAAATGATCTAAACAGGCCAGATGAACTCCTCATTTGTAACTTATTTGTAACTCTATCCTTCTTCTCCTCAGTCATCTTACAGACTACAGTTCAGACAGGTCAGGACCAGTAGGTCTGGGCTACTTCATCAACGGATGGTGACAGAGAATCCCAAACTGATTGGCACAAACCAGGCTTTAATACACCAGGGAGCTGACACTGTTGTCACTGACAGTCAATGCTGACTGTTACAAATACAGTTGGGTTTGCAGTGTGGTTGCTGGGTCCAACATCTCAGAAGAACATATTTTGGATCCTCAACCTTCCCATACAGGGATAAAGAGTGGAAGCATACTGTAAGAGACATTTCAGTTACAGAGAAGTTACGGGATGATTCATAATTGGAGGGCCAGTAAAGAATTTAATTTATTTTATTTAAAATGAAAGCAGTAGTTGGCACATCAAAATGTGAACAAATGAAACTGAAACAGTACAGTACATCTCATCCAGATTGTTCCAGGATACAGTATATTGTATTTCTTTGACAAAAAACTTTTCAGATATGCAATACATAAACCATTAAAAGAAATGCTTTATCTTTATTTGTCTGATAAACTGGCAAGCTGTTAAAGGGCACCCTGGCAGTTAAGGGGATTTCCCAATTATTTTCCCTTTAAACAAATTTTGCATCATCGAGTATGACCTAAAAAAAGGAAAGTACCTGTTTCAGTGATATCTTTAAACCTTTCAACCACCTGTTGCCATACAGCCTTGCAGCTTCCATAGTTAGTTGCCACCAGTGTTTTGAGAAAGAATATTTTGTGCATATTGTAAAGTGTACATTTACATGATTATTAACTTTAGAAGCAACCCCTACTTTTCCAAAGGGCTAGAGGGTTGGAATTAGGGAATTTACCAGCTGATGATGGGTCTACTAACCGTTTTCAACAGAAATTGATTGGTAACTATGCTTTGCAGCACAACATGCCCTACATCATACTGTAAATTATACAGGAAGAGAGATCATCTGAGGATACATTGGTTCCTCACAGGTTTTAAGTTTTTCACATGGTAAGGAATGGTTCAAATTGTATTTAGACCTGGTCATAAAAGCATGAAGCTTCTACATGCTTCCACTGAAATCCTGACATGGAAAAACATCCTTGTGGGACAGGATAAAAGTTTAATACAGCTTAAGTGAGACAAGAATAACAGTCACATCTTGAGATATGATTATAAAAATGGAAACGGTGTCAGTGGTGTATAAAGCATGCAATTCTGTCATCATAACATTCCTTAACTTCATTTGAATCTAAAATGAAAAATTACAGGTAAATGTAGGCATGGAATATACAGGTAACTGAATAATTATGACTGTTATACAGTATCATTTCTGTATCAGAACCTCTACCATAGCAATGCAAGAAAAACATGTTAAAAGTAATGTTTGTTTTTTTATTGAGCAATACATCATTAAATTTAACTTTGACATTATTTGGACAAAATTATGTAATCGTAAGCTCTTAATGTCACATTATGTCAGTAATTGCCACGTGCTGTAATAATTCGTTCCTTATTATTCTTTAATGAAGTGTGATGATGTGTTGTGTTCAAAATAAAACATATTTTTGGTCCTGTCCTCTAATGTCAGAGACTTATATGAAAAGACTTTATAGAAACAGTAAACCAGTGAGTGTAACACTCTTTCCACTAAAAAAAAGTCTGTTTACAAGGTGTCTCTATACAGTACATACAATTGTCATTGCATGCACCTCAAATATTTAGAGAGCCTTTAGGAGCCCACACTATCAATATATTTGAAAAACACAGACCCAGGGCGAGTCAGCTGGAAAAAGTGACAAGTCCGTTACTACACAGGCTGAGTCAGAAGGTGGGGAGAGGTTTAATTGGGGAATTGACACTGTTTTGCAAAACAGGACTCCAAGCTGAATGACACCAGAGACAGAGATGATGTCAAGCCCATTTTCTTAAGCTGTATCACCTGCTTTTGCAGAAAAGGGGTTGGTTTTAACAAGTGGTCTAAATGCCACAGCCCGTTCCCTGAAGGAAGTTATGTTCCACTCACATTAAAGAAGCATGTTAGATTCCAATAAGCAATTTACAGATAGGCCCTCAGGTTTGTGTAATATTTTATACGATTACATTGTAAGTCTCAGTACACTTAATAGACCTAACATTTTTTTTTTCTGACTAGGGTTATCAATTTTTGCTGTGTATGTTTCAGTGTTTATTTTTTGTGCAAAAGTTCTTAGGTCTTTTTATGCTGTTATCTGAAAAAGAGTATTGAAAAACAACTATCTGTTCATGTGTATAAGATCACTTTTGCTTGTCATTTATTTATTTCCTTAACAACACGGTAAAGAAGTGACGGTAGGAGTTATGTGAGTTGGCCATCCCCCCACGGGAACTGTGGGGTGGTCCCCCTGAATGCTGACCCTGCTGTGGGGTTTCCCACTGGGAGATGAAAGGGGAATGGAAGGGTTAGGGGCCATGTCTTTGTAGCATTTCATCACATCCTGCCATCTTGTCAGGCATCAAAGTGCTGCTTCTCCAACCTGCTGTTTAGTGACCAGGAATCTCCTCTCTGCAGTGAGGCAAAAGGGGGGAAAAAAAGTTGTGCAAAGATGGAAAACGGCTTTGAAAACAGAAAGAAAGAAAAACAGGGAAAAGAAGATGATGAATACAGAGCACTGGTATTCTGGTGGTCCCTATTTTTATTGTTCTGTCACTTTTTATATGCAGTTTCTTAATAGCAACCCCCAGCTGACTAAGCATGGCTGTCTGGTCACACTACATAAAGCATGGTATATACCTCGAATAAAATACTATAGTAAGGCTTGCCCTGCTGGTAAAATAAAACAAACTGTCTTCACTTTCACTAATTGGCCATTACCTTTGTTTTAATAAACCGCTGTTTCCATGTAACATTCTAACGTGGATTTGCGTGACTATGGCATACAGACACACAGAATGTACTGTATGCTGTTGAATGGCACCATGGAAACAGTGTGTGTATAATCTCAACTCTGAAGTGCCTTATGTTATTTTTTCAACTTTTTTCAATGAACAGCATTTTCTGGGTGGCTTTCAGAATCCATAAAGATGCAGATTAAGTTTTCCTGATGTGTTTTTCTAGGATGGTGAACCAATCTAGGATGTTATGCTTCCTTTATATATTTTCATCCTACCCTCTAGTTATTTGAATAAAGGGTGTGCTCACAACAGCAGTCTTAGCATTCAAAGTGCAGTTTTATTGAGATCAGCTATTTGAGACTATAAGAGGTTCTTTGCTTTGTGCACTTTGAATTCCATAACTCCACTGAGAAAGGGCTTGCATTTCTTGGTCTTATTATAAATGTCTGCAGCCTCTCTTGGTTTACCCTGTTTTTGGACTCTCTGACATTCTTGAGCTTGGATCTAATATTGCTGCCCCATTCCAAATGACTGCAGCACCGCTTAATGTCCTGCACTGTACTGACTTCTCAAGACCTCACTATATTGAATTACTCTACTTATTTGCTGCACATGATTAGCCAAAAGCTCTGCTGAACAGAAGGGCTGAATCTTGCAGTAATCACCCACTCACTGGTGGAAACATGTTGTTCTTCTTTTGTCCAGGGAGATTTTTTTTTCTTAGCTGGAGGGATACATTAGTATTGGAGTGAGGCCAAATACATTTGGCATACCCATTTAAGAAGTGATCACACTTAAGTACAAAATAAAGTTTTACACATTGTTTATGCATCTTTGTATATAGTACATACAGTATACAGTATGACTCCCCAGAATATTGCTTCCACTGGTTTGTTATAGACATTCAGTGACTGGTGTCTTAAGATAGTATTTACAGTACTAGGACCTTAGGAAACTGACAGTTCTTTCACATTGTGAGAGACTAAGGAAGATGTACTCTTCTTCAGAAGAGGGAACAAGACAGATAAAAATCAGTGACTATCCTTAGCCGCCATGGTCTATCCATTTTCTAGCTGCTTTATCCAGTTCAAGGTGGCAGGGCAGCCGGAACCTAACCTGGCAGGTACCGGGCGCAAGGCCAGATACTCCCTGAATGGAACAAAAGTCTATCACAGGGCACATTCACACACACACTCACCCCAGGGACAATTTTCTAAGAAAAGAACCTACCAGCATTTCTTCGGACTGTTGGAGGCAAACCCACGTGAACACAGGGAGAACAACAGTACAAACTCCACGCAGAGAGCACTCTGCAGAACTGAAACCAAGGCCCCAAGGCAGCAATGTTACCCACTTTGCCTTCATGTTGGCCTCTGTCTTGTTTCTTAAAACGTAGGGGTTTTTTTTCTTTCAAAGAGTCCTTGTCTTTTTTTGTCTTTCAGGACATTAATGAGGATTTACTATCAGTCTACCCTTTCCACATTAGTCTTGCAGCAGACAAAGATCTAAAGATGATGAGGAGGAACGAATGTTGTATTCACAAAGAAATGTATATCCTGATTCCTTATTATGATTCCTTATTTTACAACGTGCACATTCACATTCTGATGCAGAACTGAGTTGTGAGTTAGTCATCAGTGTGCAAGTGAGTTTGTCTTCTAAAACGTCTTCTGAGAGTTAGTTGGGTTTTGCCTCCCTTTGTGTCACAACATTTGGGTTAAGAAGGAAAGGGATGCATTTTCATCATGTTCTGCCCAACATCTAAAATGAAGGGCTGTTTGATTACGATGCCATGTCCGAGGAGAGAGGAGAGATACACTTACATATTTATTGATCTTTCAAAAATTCCATTGTAGAATGCAATATACTGTATCTATAAACAAGAAAATTAATACATAATGTTACTTATTTATGTGTTCGGTTCTTTCTTGCTAGACCTGGTGACTTAAAGTGAAAACATATTACAATTACTCCCATTCAAAGAAAATGAATTTTCTAGATCCACAGTCCCTTAAATCTGAGCTTAACCAAAAAGCCCTGTCTACATTCCTTATGTTTTGGGGCAAACCAAACCATTTTCTATATGAACAGGATGTGCACCTCACACAAAATATAATGGTAGCATTCCAATTGCCAGTGAAATTACACAAATTTTCCTTCCAACTTTGTATGGCGTAAAAATGCTAAATGATAGATACAGTCACATCATTTTAATTCCATGTACAGTATATATTTCAAATTAATGTAGCCTTTTTTTTAAATGGAGTTAAATCTGGAATAAAATAACTAGCTTCCTGTTTTGTTCTGTTTTTTACTTTTTCTGGCTCTATTTTTAGAAGGCTGTGATGTCAGCAGATGCCATTACTTTTTCTTTTGCCTGTCAACAATACTTTCTTCAAAATCTGCTTTTATTGGTGTCATGCGGTTGATGACAAGGCACGTTATGGAAAAAAACAGAATAAATAACTTCATGTGATTCAAGTTCCTTGAGAACAAAATAAGGCATTTGGCAATAAAACAAGACCTATTTTTCACTGGTGTGTCTCACAATGCAGCCGCACAGGTTATATGAACTTGGTTTCCTTTTTCTTTCTATTTTTATGGACTATATTAACTGGTCTTGGCTCTTCCATATACTGAATTTTTATTTACTATCCCCAAAAGCAATCAGAAAGGTTTTTATGTGTTTTTCCATAATTTGTATTTTGTATGAGTTGGATGGAGAAACTAAAATTAAGAAATTTATATGGTAAGGAAAGATAATGGGACATGTTTATTGAGCTAATGTGCTGGTGAATAAACATATGCCACATGACCATTTTGAAGTTCCAGCAGGGATAGGGTTGGGGAAAAACTGAAGCCATGTACTGTATCTAAATGCAGTTAGGGCTTTTTAGACTGAACCATCTAGGGCTTTTCATGAAAATACCAAGGACAATGTCTCTTTTGACCCACCCTCCAACAAATAACCACCATGAAATAACCAGCATGGACCGAGATGGACTGAACAAGTTATTTTATGATAATCCTTTTGATTTCCCTCTTTTCACACTGACAAAGACACCAAGTGTACTGTAAGTGTAAATCACATCGTCGCGGATTCCACTGAGATGTTTCTAAGGTAATCCTCTCTGCAGCTACTGCAACTGAAATGGAATTGTTTCCTGGAAAAAAACATGTATGATACTGCCGTAATATTGGGATCCTGCGACCAATGCGATACAATCACCGAAGCATAGGACGCCATTACTTTCCTTTGTCCACCTGCGGAGTCACTGTCCCTGCCTCGTGGTGCAAGGCAGCAAGACCATCCTGCATCAGCAGCAACCTCAAAAATGGACTCTCTCTGCCGTGCCTGGAACCCACTCCATTGCCCCCTGGCTTCCCAAGACTGTTCACATTAGCACTACTAAGCACCCGCTCCGTGAACAGTAAGGCTCTTCTCATTTGTGACTTTATTACAGAACAAAACTTCACCTTCTGTGCTTAACCAAAGAAAAAATGGCACAGACGAAATGATGGTCACCTGTTCGACCAACTAGGTACAGTTCGTTTGACCTCCCTTGTCTCTCAGGCAGAGGTGGGGGCATTATTGTTATTTATAATCTCCTTTACAGTTGAAATTCTGTAACTGTACCTCTGCTCTCTTCTTTTGAGTGTTTCATTTTAAATGTCTCCGTTTCCTGCTCTACCGAACCAATTGAAGCCTTTATAGGTGAGTTTGCCAATTTACCTTCATTTTTATGCCTCAGATTTAAGAGGATCCTTATTATAGGTGGCTTTAATATACATATTGACTCATGGTCTTCCAATTTAGCTAAGGATTTTTAAACTCTGTTAAGATGCTTTGATCTAACCCAGTTTGTTCTTAGCCCAACACACCTTTGATTTAATCATTGCAAATGTTTCTCACTTCTCTTCCCTTGAACTAGGCCTCTCTGACCACTTAGCTATTCTTTTTAATCTGGCATTACCTGTTTCTAACACTTCCCACTCACGCTCCGTAAGTTTTCTCAACTGGCGATATCCTATCGATATTGATATCCTATAAAACCACATATCCTATTAGAGAGTCTCTCATTCTGGTGAGGCTCCCAGCATAAACCAATTACAAGAAAGAAATAAACTTTTGACATGTACAGTATGACCTGCAACTCTTTCCACTGATTATTGCATTGAACTAAATATAAGTACAATAGGCAGAATATCCTAATGGTTAATGTCCTTATTTGGCATCCATGCACACAATGAAGACACCATACACTTTAATCCAAACAGGCATATTTGAAGACAGTTGGAACATGGAAATAAAACATAAATGAATATGGGAAAATTATCTGTCTGCTCATTCCTAAATATACACCTGGAATGCATCTGAGGCACATCACCAAGAGAAATGTCCAACAGGAGACATTCTTGTTTTGCCACCAAATGGCTCTGTGAGTTAACAGAGGCCTTGGGAATCAAAAGACCTTGGAAATCTTAATAAAAGAAAACTACTTATTCTAACAGCATGATTTGCATCATTGATATCAGATGTGTCTTATTTAGTATCATTACAGCTGCTATAAATATTTTTATTGACTAAATCAGGAGTCATCTTGAACATATTTCACGTTGGCAAGTAGAGGTGTCTCCAAGAGGAAGAGTACTGTATGTTTCCATGAAACAGTCAAGAAAGATTTATAGTTTTCCCAAACCAATAACAAAAAAAGTTGGCAGAACATCAACAGGTTAAGGTCACCCCTGATTGGCTAGAAGGAAGTTAAATTAGAGAACTGAAAGCCTACTGAATAAAGGAAGAATTTCTGTTCCTCTGTATCAATTATACAAATGCACACCTTAGCTTATTCTTCTTCCTAAAACTCAGAAGAGATTTCAGTGAAGTTTGATCAGAACAAAAGCTGCAAAATTAATATCATAGCAAGAGCTTGCATTTAGTGTAGTTGCTTGAAGATTGTCCATTCACTATCTAAAATGGTTCTCACTTAGTCATTATTATAAAGTAGGATTTGTCCTGTATTGATTAATCTGGTTAAGTAAAGAATTATTCATTATATCATCATCAGCTAGGTCCCCCGATAAATGGTTTTAGTGGCATTGAGGAACTGATTCTTGGTATTGAATAAAATAACAGACTTAAATGTTCCTTGATTTATCTGAATTACAGATGTCATTCTATAAATCTAATACAGTTATTATATTGAATGTTTAACTGAACCACTTTATAATTTCATCTCTTTTTTTTATTCATAAGTACTTTTCAAAATGTATTTACTACCATTGATTTTGTCCAATGTGCATGACAGAACTAAAATATCATTTTATGCAATAATGGATACCTGTTCTGCCCTGTCTTTGTCAAACACATGGCTTTAGGTGATAAACTAATCGCATAGTGCTGTCATTATCTAATTGAATCACTTTTCTTACAAAAAGTGGCTGAATGCACCATTACAGAATTAAAAGAAAAGAGTACAAGTGATTTTGAAGAAAGGGCTTACCATTAGCATTATGTTTAATGGTGCTGAAATTCCGGTGTTTGTGAAAACTATACTGCAACTCGCAAACACCTGCCTGTTAATTTATTAACTTAGTGGTTAAATTTCTTTGATGTACTTTGAAATAAAGATTGTTTTGTTTATGGCTCAGCAATGTATATTGTCATAAAGATACTCAATGCATAGCATGTAACTAAAGAATTTGCATGTACTGTATATGAACATTATAAAATGTAGGTGCAGTAAAAATTGAAAATATTTAATCAAGTGTCAAATGAGATTAAAGTAAATTTTCCAACTTAACTGTAGTAGTATTTTATCGCTACTGCTACTAATAGCAAAGGTCTGACATTGTGTGACACTTTTATGCAGTTTTAAAAAACAGAATCCCATGCTATTTCACCCTCTTTAGATTGCATTATTTCATCCTTATACTGTACTTTAAAATAAAGTGGTACCCTTCATTTGAAATATTAGCCAAGAATTCTTAATAATGTTGAACATTTATTATACTTGCCAATATGGTTGTTAACTTGTTGTGATGTGATTCTTTGAAACTGTAATTGCAATACTGTAGATTTAAACAATAATTTGGGGATTTTCAGGAGAAAAGTGCACCTGTCTAAAACAGCACTTACAGTATCAACCTTTATCTTGCTCAGAATAAAGAACCCTTATGTTATTACAACTCAACTGAAAAATGGGTCTTTGGTAACAGTAAACCTATGTCTGTCTTAAGCTGTTTAATTGAACTTAGTAAGTAACTTTCTCTGTTGTCATTACAGTATGAGTGAGCCTTGTTCAAACATATATTGCACCCATTTAAATATGGCAGTTATGCAATTTTTTTTCACCACAGCAATAAAGTAACAAATGAAATTAACTCACTTGCTATTACTGTATATCTTAACTTCTTTACTGTAACTTCTTCCATAAAAGAATTATAATAACAAAATGACAAAGAACTTTGTCCCTTTCAATTAACTTGATTAGTATCTAATTCTACCAATGCACAAAATGGTGGGTTTATTGAAGATGTCTGTCTTACGATCATTAAAGAGGAGCTGCAATGCTATTTATATATTTCAGGGTTAGAAAGAATCAGCATTGATGCATGCATTTCAAACCACAATGGAAGTAAAATGTACAAACTATGTGTAAAACCTCCAAGTACAGTACATCACAAAATAGCCAAAATTTCCAGGTACTGTATATGCAGTGCCATATTCTGCAATTCAATGAGGCAACAAAACATCTGGTGATGTGAAGTGGCCCCATTACATTGTAAATAAGCAGGCTTGTGAAAACATCTCAGAAATATTACTCTCATGGTTTGGTTGACAAATATTGCTTACTTGTTGTTCTGCATGCAGATCATGTTTGAATTTTTATTTTTCTGCACACCTTGCACTTACTGTATTCTCTCATACATCGCATTACATTAGTCATTACAGGAACTAGCGAGCAGAAAGTGGCACTTCATCCTCACAATTCTCACAAGCACTCTCTGGTGCTCTCGCCTATGGCGAGACCAGCTTTTTGTGACAACATGGTGCCTATACTTTCACAATGTTCACGATTTTGTGCTTAATTCGGAAGTTGTAAAAGAAGGGTAGATAAAATAATGATGGTTTGGCATTATTTGCAAGAATTATTATTGCAATATCTTTAATTATAATATAATTATATATAATTAAGAATGGAGTAAATCAGTACATACCTTTTTTATACTTGCTATGAAAAGTTTACTGTAGGTGCTGGTGAACATTTAAATCCAACAGCTATTTCACACATGACCTCTTGCCCGGTTAAGTAAAGTATAGATTGATTAATTCAGCCCTTCACTGAAAACTTCAAAAATTTAAGAAAACAAAAAGAACAAGATTGTAACACTTTTTTTACATCTATTATGGTACAGCTGACTTCTGATTCACAGCTCATCTGCTTTCAAACACACAAGAACATGGATTTAGCACATATGAGATCCAAACAAGACAATGTGTTATTCACTTGTCAATTTTTTATATTTATTTATTTTTTCTTTCTAAACACATTGAGAGCTTCCATCATAGGGCTATGAAATATTATTATCAGCAAAGTTTTAGAAAGCTGTGTGCCACTTGTAGAATAATAAAAATATGAAACACTTTAAACACATAGGGGTTCTGTTCTTGATGTTTGATTTTCCATCACTTTTGCTGCCATAAGATGGATTGGTGTTCCATCTCTCTGTCCACGTACACATTTCAATCCTTCAACAGCCTGTGAGCCTCTCTAAATGGTCATGACCACTGGACTGAGTGCCTTGCCTCACAAGAGCTACTTGTAGGTACAGTATTAAAACAGTCCCAGGTTATTAGCTCTCTTGATTATTTGGTGAATTGAAGGCTATGTTCCAGATATACTATTTTGCCTGCCAGCTCTACTCAGATTGCTTCAGAAAGGGGTGTGAAAAGGCAGTTGAATAAATAAACACAAATATTATCAAAATATGTCCCTATAATGGAACCATAAATCTCCTTTCTGACATGCCTAGCTTGGACAAAGCAGCAGATAATATATTTTAAACATGTTAAACTGACATGAATGTAAAGCTATGGGAAAATATATCCCCAGTGCTTATCTTCTTTTGGAAATGTATTTAAATTATAACCTTTTATTTTCAAACAATAATTTAAGCAGGGTAAATATTGCGTTTAATTGCTCTAATGGTTTACCTGATGTTAAAACTGAAGTCAGACCTGGAATAATCATTCCTTTCTGAACCACGACTCTTAGTCCTCTTGAAATTGTTTGACAATTCATACACTCTACACATAATTCTCTTTATTTCTCAAATGAGTTACAGGTCTGTAGAGTGCTGGTCCAACCACAATGTTAATAACGTCACATACTTGCTGACCTTATTAAAACATTTCACTAGTAATGGAAACTTTTTTTTCCCTTCTTCTTTACTTGTTAACAGTGAGTGGCTGTACGAATATATGAGTGATTCAAGACGTTATGGTCTGAAGTGGCCTGACAAATAAAAGGACTGAATTTCAGCTCCAGGAAGAATGCTGTTTCTCTCAGGTTACACTGTGTCTTGTTTCGGTACAGCATGCCACTGCTGTCTCTTATTTCCTGCCAGCATTTTTATGGAATAATGCGCTGGCCTTTCTTTTCAGCCTAAAATGCACAAAATAAATCTATCTGTATCACTTTATCTGTGTATGTAAGGCATGTATGGTGTCCATTTCTGTTTTTCTGATATGTCAGACATTTGCTTGACAGATTTTTTTTGCAGAGACTTAAATATCCAGATAAATACTTCCTCTCAGTCTGATCTGAGAGGAGATTAACACAAGTGACATTGCATTCAATCATGGTAACAGTATGGAGTGGAATGTAATTACAGTTCTTTTAACCAGTTCAGCATTATTTGCATCACACTGGCTGTAAAATCAGTTTTTTCCTTGGAAACATTTAGGAGGATTAAAGTTATTTTTTTCTATATCAAAACTCTGATTCATTTGCATGATGCTCTAGAATGGAATCAAGCCTTTAATTCTTCATCCCCCAGCTCCCCTCCTTTGAGATGTGCTTGCTACAGTCATGCATTTTGGGACCAAAGCTGCTGTCAAACGCTTCCCTTACTACTACATGATTGTTAGCACCCTATAATGCGACCTTTCACTCCAAGCTATTAGTCATCTTGACAACAAACTTGTTATTCGCTGTTTCAGGGTTTCCTTCTTGTGTTGAAAGCGTGTATCTCTCTCTGGCTTTTCTGCAGAACACCAATCATTCCATGTGTTGCTTGTCCTCTTTCGCAACACCAAGGGACAGGCACAAGAGGACGTTTTCATGCAAATAATCAATAAGCTACGTAGGAATTTCATCTTGTCTTGGTAGAACCATGCATTGACTTTACATTGACCATGATTCTAAACCTGCTTTGTAATTTCCCCACCCCTTTGCAAATACTGGCTATACTGTGAAAATGGGATAACGCTTTTTTTCCCTACAGTTTCATAATTAAATTGCTAATCTACAGTACCAAGTTAAAATATAATAGACATTTTCTTCCAAAGTGTCTTACCTTTATGAATTAGAAATCTAATATTGCATTTAAAAAAAGCTAAATTATGCAACCTGAGTATATCATTTTGGTTCAACAGATTAGTCAAATAAATGCAGTGCAGCAATTAGGTTTTTTATAGTTATTCTTTTCATTTCTGCTGATTTAAAATTAAAATATCACAAGAACTTATAGTTGAATATTACTCAGTTTCCCTGCAAGTGAAAAGCTACAGGTCTATCATTTGTTTCCCCAAACGCCACCAGAAATATTGCCACCTTTACATTTAGCACATAGGAAAAAGAGATACTGTATGTGGCACCAACTGTACTGTACTGACAAACATTAGCATGAGAGAAGCACTGACTACTTTTCTTGTTCTTGTTGTTACTGTATATCTGGATCTAAAATCAAATTAAATAATTATGATTGAAAAAATCTAGTCCATATCTAGCAGTTCCTGGTTTGTTTATTTTGCTGCACCACAAAGTAAAAGGAAGTAGCAAATTAATTCATGAGACATCTGTTCTAAGTGTTCGTCAAGACCAATAGTTGATTACCTACACTACACAGTACCTCTAGATAACAGAAAGATGCTCTTCTTTTTTTGAAAATCTTATCCACTATCAGAATGCTGTTTATTCTTCTGAGGGTCAAGATCTCAGATTGCAAGGCATTTCTGAGAGGTGATCTACCCCTGTACAGGACACCTGTCCATTTGCAGAGCCATACAGCACAAGGAGCAATCAAACCCAGCGAGCATGTCTTTGCAACCTGTGGGCAAACTGGAGAACTTGGTGAAATCCCATGAGAATACCCGGTGGACCTACAAACTTCAGAAAAAATGCTAGAGGCCACTATCAACTATTTAGGACCCAGGAGCTGGGCGGCAGCAGTGTAATTTACCACAACCCCATGCCCTCCACTCTTCATTCACAAGGAATGACAGCAGCCAAAGGTTGAGAGAAAGTAGAATTGTTTATTGAGATGCAAAGATTTGGCTTAACCCGCTTGGCTGAGGGCCAACCTCCCGGCCATTGGACAGGGAGAGTAGGACCCCCATGCAACCAATTGGACAGCTGCAAAGGTGGAGAGGGGATGAGAGATTTAAGGAGGATGAGGGCTTAAGCAAGTGTGGAGGAGGCTCTTGCAGGTGGGGTGTGAGGAAAATCTATGGTAAGGAAATCATTTAGAAAGTGGATAAGAAAGGGAAGCTTGTAGTTATTTAAGAGGATGCAGCAGAGAGCTTCAGCTAAGATGTCAAAACTTTTTGTGCTGCTCTTGCATCCGAAAGTTAGCCCGACTGCAAAGAAGAACATATTCTGCCAACAAACTCCGAAGAGGTGCCAGAAGTCTGGGTCAAGACGCATCACCTTAACAGCGCTAGAGATGTCAGCCTTAGCAAGCCAGGCACCTGGACCTGCCATTTTCATGAGTAAAATGGCATGGTCAATCGTGGCATAATGGAGGCAGAAGTTGGAGCTGGGAATAAGACTATTGACGCTTGGCACACGGGAGTTATGTGGAGCTGACGGGTTGATTATGAAGTGTTTTTTTAGCCAGAGTACTTACGGACCACTATAACAATAGGATTGATACGGTATGAGGGAAATGGAGGAGAATCAAGTGAGCTAATCATGAAACCATTCTCGACTTCAGACGCCAGCAAGGAATCAACGGACTGGGGATCGGTGGTAACAGATTGCAGGTTTCTACAGATGATGGAGGAAGAAGAAAGTGTGCACAAGCCTGGTGAGAACCCAAATGAAAGACCGTCAAACAAGATGTGAGTGCAAAAGGGGTCGGGGAAGCAATTAATAATAATTATAATAATAATTGCTAACACTTATATAGCGCTTTTCTGGACACTACACTCAAAGCGCTTTACAAGTAATGGGGACTCCCCTCCACCACCACCACCAATGTGCAGCCAAAGTGCGCAAGAACGCTCACCACACAGCAGCCATCAGTGGGCAGGAGAGCAGAGTAATGAAGCAAATTCATAGCTGGAGATTATAAGGAGGCCATGATTGGTAAGGGCAAATTGGAAATTTGGCCAGGACACCAGGGTTACACCCCTACCCTTTTCGAGAAACACCCTGGGATTACAGAGAGTCAGGACCTCGGTTTTACGTCTTATCTGAAGGACGGTGCCTGTTTACAGGATAGTGTCCCCGTCACTATACTGGGGCATTAGGACCCACGTGGACTGCAGAGTGAGAAAGAGTGGGAATGTCAATTGGGGTAGACAGATGAGCCAATAGTCATTTGGGAACACGGAAAGCAAAGTGAGCATTGAAGGGCCAGCGGGGGGCACATGTAGCGAGCATGAGCTTCGCCGCAGAATTTGCAAATGTGAAGGAAGCGACAAGAGGAAGAGGTACAGGTCGAGGAAATAAAATTGTTGCAGATTTTTTTATCTCCAACCATCACAATAGGGCGACCGCGGTCGAGCAGGTTTGAAAAAGACCTGATGGGGAAAATTGGGGTTGTGGAGGAGAAGAGGCACGGTCAGGGTTGAGCTTGCAGATGGCATCTGGGAAAAGGCTTGATGAATGCGACTGGGAGGAACAGACGTTGCAGCAAAGAGATCGGATGCCAGCGAATGTACTGGAAGAGGAACAGCTGGGTAGAGGGGGCAGGAGATGGGACAACCTGCTGGCTGTGCTGAAGGTAGTTTGCTGGATGAACTCAGGGCCGTGGAGACAGCAGCAAGAGCTGAAAGAGAAGAAACCGGGGACGAAGGCACCAAGCAAGTGGAACCTGGGCCACGTTGGACACCAGAGGTAGAGACAGAGGAGAGTGCAGGAATAAAACTAAACAGAGAGGAAGGGGGTGGGGGTGGGGGTGGGGGAGGGGCGTGGACCTGGGGCCTTAGACCAGCACGGACTTTAGAGAAGGAGGCTGGGTAGAAGAAGCTGGGTGCAGTTGCAGGTATGGATTGGCTGAGGAAGAGACACAGACAAAGATATAGCAGGACAAGACACAAAGGAAGACAACAGGCAGAGGCGCGGGCAGCCTTGGGGTCCTCAAATTAGGATGGAGAGCGGCGACATGGGTGACGTCATCAGAGGCCGCCAGGGAATGCTGTAGAGCCGAAGTTTGCTTTTTGGAGACTGCAGATAGATACAGTGAAAACAGGGCTTTTTTTTTGGAAGCTTTTCTTTTAAATCGGACACCATGTTTTTGCGTTCTCTGAAGGCTTGCCACGGTTCAGTTGGCAATCACAGGAGACGATCCAAGAAGGGGGAGCGGATATACGTGAACCGAGGTGGGGACGTCCACGTGTGAGGCAGCGGCTGCATGGAGAATTTGCCGTAAAGGAACGAGAAGGCTGGATTTGTGATGAGGGAGGGACTACGACAGCAGAACGCCATCTTCGGCGAGAAGCTGAATCCTGCGAGGACTGGCCGGGGGATGAGCGGTGCTGATGTGACATGATGGTGATGACGGCAACGAACGGTGGTAAGAAAAACGGGGGGAACGGACTGGATGAGGAGAGTAGGGGAGTCCCCTGTGCTGCTGAAAAGTTATTCGTCGTAGTAGGAGATTTGCAGATCCATGAGTAATCGAAACGCGAGTGTGAAAAGCATGGCTTTGTTCGATGCAAAAACAAGGAAGGGAGAAGAGAGGGTGACATTTGGTATATATGGAGACTGAGTGCTTACGTCAGAATTAGTGGGAATTGCGCCAGCTGAGATTAAAGAGGTCGCCTGCCTTCATTCCTCCCGAACTTTCATTAAAAACTCCTTACCTTTGCTTGCTGCCTTGTCTTTTCTCACACCTGAAGAAGGCTCCACGGCCGAAACGTTGTGTTTTCTTTCTTCTTTTTTCAGCATGGAATAAACCTATTACGTGTTCCATTTAATAAGTATGTTTATTAGTTCCAAATCCGCTATGACAGACAGAGCAGAAAGGTACAGTACGAGTTAGTCAAACATTGTGAAAAATTACAAAATATACACTACAACGCATTAAAGGGCTGTAAACGTCATATCAGTACCTTTGAGTAAAGGGAAAAATTCTCTAATACAAAAAAATATCCTTAGAAGACAATATAAGAAAGATGGGAAGCTTCAAAACAAGGAAAGTGAAATAATTTCTCAAAGAATGTTTTTAACACTTGATTTAAGACTTGATAGGTTATGAAACTTTGGATTGATCTTCTTTAAACATGTTCTCTACATCATTACAGTAAACCCACCCAGGTCATTAGTAAAAGACGGAGCAGGAGGCACTGTCAACAATAAAGGGAATGCTTTGTGTGCCTGCAATTGCCTTGCAATTATGTACTACCTAACAAACTGTTTCCTGTTCTATTCCAAAGTGTAGTACATGAATAATAGTCACCAACTGGGACAAAGCATTTCCTTCAAAGACCCTATCACACATATGTTATACACAATACTGTATGCACCAACATAAAATCGGGTAAAACAGAAATTAAATAATAAACAATCTGAATTCACAATTGGTAGTTCAGATACTAAGTAACTAAAAGTAACTAAGTAACTAAAAATGAGTTTTTTAACATGGCAAAAGCAAATAGTTAAGTGTTGCCAATTTTCCTTTTTCTTTAATATATAAGATTGCATTTTGCACAGACTGTGCAGACAGATGTTAGTAGATAGCTTTTTTGCATGTTTTTGTTCATCTTTAAAATGACATTATTGCTTTTTTAAAGGGAATGATTGTTTTGCATCTTCGTCAAGAATAAAAAAATGCAAAGTATGAACTTAGGCAATTTTAATTCTTTGGCTCACATTTTTTTTCTCTAGGCATTCAAGTACCGAAGCAGACAGTTTCTTGGAGTCAAGAAAACCTAACAAAACCTGGGGACTAATCCAAGCTGGAAACATAAATGTGGAAGAGCTGTTTACGTGCAGTTAACCCAGTTCTGTGTCCTCTGTTTGTTATAATTAAATCTGTGGGTTACACGGCCCATTTCCCCTGTTGCGGAATTTGAATTCCTGTGCATAATATGGGTATACAAATGTGGTATTAGACAATTAAAAGAAGCAGTAATGACACTTAGCATCATTTCATTATCAAGATGTGTCATAGAAACAGAAAAGGCCTAATGGATGGGAGAATGTGGAATCTGCAGTAGGGTAATGGTTATGGTTTGTAGGCAGAGCAAATGAGGTGAGTCCATAAACTAACATGCATTGTTCCTCAGACCTCTGTTTACAACCACACATTTTATAAAGGGCTGGGATTTGAAACACATTCTTAGAATCAACTTGTGCAACCTCAGACTGGTTCCCTGTTTATTTCCCTGTTCCCTTTGAGATTTTTATCATTTTTGTGTGCTTTCCCTAAAAGTTGGGTTAGAATCAAATACATTTATTTTAAGCCGAGATAACATCATGTGCATTGTTTGCAAAGCAAATGGCAAAAAATATATACTTTTGATGGAGATTTCACAGACATTTTTTGTCGTGAGAAATATCTTTTACAGCTTGTTTTGAGCTGAAATGGGCACTGCAATGTGGGGTATCAGTAGTAATGTAACATTCTTTTGTCTATTGTCTCTTTTTTGTTTCTGCAAGTACATTATAAATGTACTACTGATCATTTTTGGGTGAAGAATGATGACGCAATCACCCTATTGAGTGCTTTTGCCTGATTTGTTGGCTGAATGCTGTAAAAATTAGGTTCATAAGGTTTAGTGAAGGGGCAATTCACCCCCAACAAAGCTACTGTATTCCAGAAAGGAAATGTACATTAATATTCAGGATCTTTGCTCACCGGAGTCCCATACAGGAATCTGTTTCTGATTACAAGGGACCAATGCAATGCTTATAGCTCCTGCTGTTGAGGCGCATGGGGCAGGAAACCTTAGGACCTATTAGTGGTTTCTTAAGGCCTGCAATCTCTTATTAGAATTGGCGCCGCTCCCTGAAAAAAGCATGCTTCTTTCTTTGGTTGACGTAGCCTCGCACTCTAAGGCAGCTGGTACAAGTAAACTTTCACACTCCTCTCATTGAACTACAGTTCATATTCACTTACAGATTTACATCTTCCCTGCCCTGCCCCTGAACATTTGGGGATAAGGTACTGCCTTCAAATTTGTCAAAATGACATTTTTATTGCTCCTGTGGTTATTGTATTTTAGAGTTTGGGTTTCATAAAAGTGTCGTTTATCTCTGCAATATTAGCATTATCATCATTGCAATTTTAAGTTAGGAGAAAAATGACCTTGGTGGGGAAAAAAAATGCGGTATACAAATACTAGACAAAAACACACTTTACCCTGGCACAAGAACATACAGTTGGCTTATGAGCTAACCTTGGGAGATAGATGTGGTTATTGCATCAACATCCCAGTGTCCTATTCAGCTTCTTCATATCACAGTAGGGCAAATAACAATCATTTATTGCTGTTCTATTGCTGTGTGGCAGGTAACTGGTTTAGTCCAATACCTTCTCAGCTACCTTCTTTGTACTTCTAGTTTTTCCCCATAAAAACATGCTGAGCCTGCTTTATTCAAAGCATTTTACTGTCAGTGTGACACTATGACATAACTGCATATAAAAATATAGTCCCATTTTCCAGTTTTCTGTTAAAAAAATACAGTCTAAAATGCAACAGACATGTATGGATGTCAAATAAAACAGTTTATATAATCTTGAAAATCCAGAGAAAAGAGGGGAAACGTGCTTCTCTTTTTCAACCAAAATTCAGGGTCCACTAAAACATTTAAAAGATGTTAGGCTGATGAAAAATAAACACACAAAATCAAAAGTACTCACAGTGTAGTTAAAAAATGTTCAAGCAAAAAATTAGAAAAAAAGATTTATGCTAATAAAATTGAATAAAAATTGAATATGTCTAAAGTTTAATACTTAAACTTATTACTAGTACTACTAATACTAGATAATTTTATGTCATGGTTTATGATTATACAAGAAGTTATTACTGTATACACTGTATATTCTGTAGCATATCCGAGAATATAACCTAAATGCATTTTTCTGGAAACTAAAGCATTCTGTACCGGGTACAACAGCGTTAATAAGATCTTCAGATCGTTTTTCATAGCTATGAAAAGATTGTACATAGTAAAGGTTTGTGACTACTGTGTCTTCTGCTGTTAAATTCACAATTGACTATTAGTTTTAACTAGCAAACTCACAGAAGAAAAGGCTGGTAAACCCATTACAATTTGTTATTCACGAAAAGCTCTTAAACCATTCAGATCTAAAGGGAGAAGTGATTAGAATATCAGTATAAATCATGGGATAATATATGTTGTTAATTTATAACTCACAGTTTTTTTAGCCTGCTTTTGTAAATGTCTAGAGGTGCCTGGCGAAGCTGAATTAAAAAACTCCAAGGTGTAATCAGCAATAAGAAAAAGGAAGTAAGATGTCATCATTTTATAAATTGCTTCCCCGGAGGAAGAAGATTTATAGTTTGAGAAACAACCCTCCAAGATTCTAGAGTCTAGAACTGGAAGTAAAAGGCTAAGTGCATGGTGCCACAAAAATATTATTAAAATCCCATCAACCCTTAAAGGAATATCACTGTTTCATGTTACATTTTAGTATGATGCTGTATTAATCTCCTATTCTCTATTACGCTCCAAATTGTATGCATGACCAACTATTGGCAGTAACTTTCTTATGATGATCTGCATATTTCTTTAGGGAGCTACAGTAGAGTGATACCGTCCATGTTCCACTCTGGCTTGTACCATTCAGTTTCTTATACAAAGGAATGCATCCCTAGAAAATCTTTGAATATCTGCCACTGCGGGCTGTGCTCAATAGATTTTCCACTAAGCATAAAAGTGTTGTCTTTATAGAGTGTGTAGATGTGGAAGACTTGAAGTGTCTCATCACTTTTCCATATTAGATTGTCCCACTGATTAGATGATAATTAAACTGCAGGCTAGACACAGTTCCTTATCTTTCAAGTCCGAAGTCCTGTTCATGTTTTTCACCATCTGCTCTGACTGCTTTTTAGGTCACCCAAGTACTTAAGCCTGTTCTTCCAGGAGACTTAAACATCCTTGTGTTCATATACAAGATGCCTTTAAAATCACAAACAGGCAATATATACATTTCAGCACAATGCAAGCTTCTTGATATTGGCTGTAGCTGTTGGGTTTGTTGTTATTTCACCATTGTATTCAGCTCCCAACTTTTACCCAGGCATAAAAAAGGCATTTTGGACCCTGCCATAAATTCAATTGTAAATTGGCTTAGGCTTATATTTGTATGAAATGCTTTTCTTGATTTCGAGGAGCCAGCCGCTGAATCCTGTGTGCCTTTCCTGACTGAATTAATTGGGCCTTAAGGTAGGTGAGGGATTTGAAGAGGTTTTTGCCAAGACACAGAAAAGACATTGAGCACTGAGTTAAATGGGCCATGACATGGCTATTCAATGTATCTTTTTTATTAAGGTAAACTTTGAAATGTTGAAAATGGTACCATTTCAACTGAACCCTTAAAAGACTCTTAAGCATTTGGAAATCAACTTTCTGTACAGAAAAAACGCTTGTCTTGTAAATGGATTATTTACACTCCCAGAAAGTAATTGATTTTATTACAGTTGCTTCAAATTTGATGGTTAACTGAATTACAATTTTATTAATTAACTGCGTATTGCCTAACACCACAATGTTCTAAATAGGAATGAATATGACGTGTAGCGTCAAATCCTATGTACAGTATAAATTTGCATAAAATGTACCGATGTTTCTCTTGCTATAGGTTGTGTAAATATTTTGTAAATGCGTAATATTAAAAACATTTAACTAGCAATATAAGCTTAATTAGAAAAACGTATAGCCATTTTCCAGTACTGGTTACTTATTATTTAATGATTACATTGTAATTAGCAATTCGATTACTGATTATAGTGTACTAGTATTTCAAGCTTGATTTCATTGTAATTCCAATAGAAGCACATCCAACATTGTGAAATTATTCAGCTACATTCACTTTGTGTCAGGTAATGAGAGAAGGAAAGTTATTTAGGAAAAACATATAGAAGTGTATGAAACAAGCCCTAGTGTATGCACTAATGCTCTCAATCTCTGTGGTGATGTTTTTTTCTTGGCTTTACAAATGACATCACATAGATTGAAATAAACCTTTGCAAAACATAATTTATTAAACCATGGGGCAAGCTTAAGTTCAGAACTCAATTGCTCTTCAACCCTAAACAGCAATCATTAAATTATTGCAAATCCAGAACTTTATTTTCAGGTAAATTATTAGTTAGTAGATGTCAGGGTGTATGCATCAATTGGCAATATCACCCTTGGGATAGTGGCTGAAGTGGAAAATGGTATGTATTTCATATTTATGGAAATTACACAGGAAAGTGGCCCCAGCTGAATTGCAATTCAACAATGCCATACAAGCACTGCCCATGATCTGTCTAACAGCTGGGGGAGCCATTGTAGGCCTGTGATTCACATCAAAGAGCAGAATCAGGTATTCAAAACGAAAGCAGGGTAGGCATGCCCTGAGAAAGACAGGTCTTCTGGGGTCATTTCTAGGAAATGGTGCTGATGAAGGACAGTTTGACGAGCTCCTGTCTGTTATCAGGACCTTTAGGAGTTTGAGGGGAACAAGAGTATAAAAGTGTATAAAACACACTTGCTGTAGGATCTGAATAAGACCTGACATATTTACATATTACATTCTAGTTTACACGGTCTAAATATTGCCTGTTATATTTATTTAGGACCAGAGGATAACAAGTTCCTCTCTTAAAAAAAAAAGGTATTTTATGATTTTGCAAAGCCTAGCTACTGCATCATTTTTTTTTCTGAGCGCACAAAAGGGGCTTTTTATGCTTCACGGAGTGCGTAAATCGGTAAATCAAAAGGTTAGAGTTATTTAAAACACCACAAGGACTAAATGGTTTAAAACAATACCTAGTCTTGGCTCAGGCCATGATGGTTCCAAACTCTACGATGCTTCAAGCAGTTTACAATAAAGTTAACTGCAGGAATCGGTGGCCAACAATTTAAACAGGGTGCTGTGCCAGTCTGATTTCATTGTCTAGCAGTTTTACAAACAGTTTTACTCAGGTTGTGAGCACTTAATCTATCAAATTATACTAATGGAATGTAATATTTTGATTTATTTTTTTAATTCGGTTTCATCACTATATTGAATATTTTTCTGTATTGTTGGTATTCTATGAGTCTTGCATTTTTCTGTTGGATTAAGCTTTTATGATTTACATATGCTTGAAATGATGGTGTTAGAAGAAGAGAAAAAATTAAATATGTAAAATGTACAAACAATGTAATTGAAATTTACTTTATATTTGTAATTTAATTTTGTAAGACATATACTCATACAGTAACAATAGAAAACTATTTGCTGGTCTGTAAAACTATTTAATTCAATGTATATATATATAAAATGTTGTGAATTAAAAAAACTTAGTGATGGAAAAGTATAAAATTATACAGGCATGACTTAACAGCTGAGGTTGTAGAGCTGCCAATATATATATTAATCTGTTTTTTTTTCCATAGCTTTTCCTGACAGTTTGAAAAGGTGATTCAATTGATGACTAATCAAGGAAACTGTTATCGTCTGAATCTGCGATGTTAGGATCACTGCGTTTGAGCCAAGGAAACAGTATCCCCTCGGCAAGCTTAGAACGAAGTGGCATTTTGTGTCCACAGATCTTAGATAAAGCCTGGTCCGGAATATCCTGACCAATCTTAAGTGATGTTAAGATTGATGACTGGGTGGTCCTCTTCCAATTTCTCAAATTGTTATTGCACAATGTCAACAGTTACTCACTTAATATATATAGTCAGCCATGAAGAAAAGGTTTGACTTTATATTGGCTCAAGGCAAGCTTCTGTGCTGTGGTGAGACAAGGCTGTGAGGGTTTACTTGAGCCTTACTAAGGGGTAACGGGGAATATTACATTCATTTTCTACAGGACATATTTTTTGTTTATTTCTTTATCTGAGAACTGATAGTATGCAGGAATGTTTCATATTCTTCATTATTTGCTATTTTCAAAAGTCTTGGAAAAATTTGATTAATGATTTATTTACGTAGGACCTTTATTATTTATTACAGTAGTGTAGAGCCTATTTAAGGTTAAAAACACAAAGTTCTGCTATAATCTGTACCTTTGAAACATTTCCTTGAAGAATTAATTCAGACATTGGCTCCACTGTCCTAGTTTATCATAATTAACAGTTACAGAATATGAGAAAAGCCATAATTTCAAAAGTAAAATGTTTAAGTGACTGTGAATGTCAGGGGATGGGAAAGAGATCGTTATGGTGTTTACAGTTTGTCTTGGATTCACTTTGAAATGCCACACATTCTCCTCACGGGGGTTACCTTGTCTGATAATCATTGCCCCTGACAGTTTTGGGTATTAATAACAAATTTGTTCTGACCCAGACACAGCTGGCAATCAACCCGTGTCTTTCACCTTTGACCTCTAGCAATATGGCTGGCATCTTTCTCAATTATCAGCAATTGGTTAGAATTATTTTTTCAGAGTGAAATTGCTCAGCTGCGAGAAAATACAAAAGCTGCAATAAAATTTAAATGTTTCCATTTGTAGATCACAGAGTGCTGCAAACAGCCTGACTGGCACAGAGGCTCACTTCTGTCATCCACTATCGGGTTCTGGGCCAGCTGGGTCTGCTCTTGACGTAAAGTCATTGTTGTTGTTTGCATTCAGCTTCACCCAGGCAGCATTATTAATCTGGAATCGGGAATCACACCTATTTGACAAGCATGGTTAGACATGCATAAGAGCTTTAAGAGGGAGGAAATGTGAGAGAGGTGAACAAGCATTGCAGTCTGGCAAGTTGATCCTGTTTTACCTTATTTCAACATCACTGTCATCTTTCTTTAAACAAAGTGAAGTAAAGTTAAGTAAACTTCTGTGCCTTCATTTTACTTGTTTGTAGATATTGCTCCATGTTGGCAACAAATGAGGAATCAGAGTCTGAAATGTTATGTGGCTATTAATCACGTAAAATGCATCATCTCTTGATGCTCTATTGGACTAGGTTGTGCAGATAAAGTTTCATTTTTTTTCTGAGATAATGTGGGTAAAGGCAGATGTGCTCTTTGGTAATACTAAATGAAATATGAACATTGTTAGGTTAGTTTCTTCCCAAGGAAAGGGAAAGCATCAATTGCCAGAATGGAGGTTGGGTGTGTTTCAAGACTGACCCTTTGGTATTATTATTCACACAGCTGAGGTTCACATGCAGAAACATTTTCTGAGAGATAAAATGTTTAATTTAGTGCCAAATGCATCACGTAAACTAGCATAAAAAATAATTTTCCCTAATGCAATGATCAAAACAATCCAAGGGTCAGTTGTTATAGCAGATACATATGGATGAATTGGACCTACAGATACTGTATACAGTAGCCTGATGAGCATGTGAGTTGTGAAGGAAGACCAGAAGTGGTTTCTGATGATGCAGTTCAGACACATGTACTGTACATCCTGATGGGATCCTACAGGGAGAGCAGTGGAAGACCTTGACTGGGCAGCAGGGAAGAAAGGGAAAAACTAGATGAGGTTTAGGGTAAAAAAGATATGAAACCAACAGAGTATTAGCATGGTTAGAGTGAAGCAGAGAAGATACTGAGCAAGCTGAATTAGTGTTCTCAGGCAGGGTTGTTCATACAAGGAGGTGAGAGTTGCAGTAGTCAACTCTCAAAAGAAGAAGTGGTAGAACCGTGAGCTGAGAGGAGCAGGCTGTTAAGAAGGTTAATAGGCACTTAAATAAAGTTGAGAGTCTTAAAGAGAGGAACTTCTTGGGGATACGTTGCAAGGTTTGTGTTCCAGCAGTGTTCTCTTCGCCTTACCGCTACTGGCATAAGAACAGAACTATTATAATTGAAATATAAGGAAAATCTCAGACAAATCTCAAAAAATGTCAGAAGGAGTCATAGATAAGCCAAAATGTACAATCATGCCACCTAAAGAGGAACATGAAGTGAATCTATAAAATGTTTTTCAAATGCCAGAAAAGACAAATATAATTTCATGACCCTTAACAGGACAAGCTCTGCATTCATACTCATTTGAGTTTATCTGACTTCAAGGTTGTCTGCTGTCTCTCTCAGTCATGCTTAATTTCTTTAAGAAGTAAAATGCCTTCTGTTCACTTTTCATTAAACATTCAGGCAATAGATGTAACAAAACGTATCAGTAAACAGAAGGGAATTTACACATTTGTAGCCTTAGGCATACCCAAAATAACCCATTTTAATTTTAAAAAGGGATAAATTAATAATATAATACTTTTAAAAGTAACCTTTTTTAAGTTTCCAAATGCTAGCGTGTTGTAAATAGACACACAGTGAGGGCAAGCCTGGAGATGTAAAGGCTGACTGACAAGCTCTTAAGGATTGAATTTCAAATTCACGATTTATGGCATTATCTAAACTATCCAAAAATAAATAATTACAGCAATGAACTTTTTTAATCAGAAGAACAAATACACACACACCATGAAACAAACTAAGTAGTTGATAAAAGGGCTTGGCTCATTGTTTTTCCTGGTTTTCACAATGTACCTATTGTGTAACTTTGTGGACAATGTGGCGTCACTTTTCGAAAGGAGGAGATGACACTTTCCCAGTTTACATTCAAGGGTAGCCCTCGGTGCTATTTGCTAAGCCAAGCAAAGTACTGGTTGTCTGAACAACAAGGATATCTTTTTTCCGAAGCAGTGTTATGAAGTCTGGTTTATATTTCTGATTATTGGCTTTGAAGTGACTTGAGAGCTGTATCTTCTGTTATTTTGGCTTGATGTCTGTAATAATGCTTTGTTATTGCATCACATTAGTTTGTGCCGAGCAGAGCTTCAAAGTAGCAACAGGTTGCAACTATCTTAAACAGACCTGGATTTGCCCCATTCATCACTTTTCGTTTTAACTGCTACATGTTAATATATCAACTTTTGCACTGAATCATACTGACATTACAAAGTTACTAATTCATTATTCCTTGCTCTCTGTTTAGAACTTTTAGATTTATATTTCAGATTCCATATGCAGCAATTAAAGTATGACCCGTGTCCTTTGGATCAGTTTATGTTGGGATGAAAGTGACTTTTTATGCAACCTGCATTTGGCCATGTTGTTTATTTAACTTGCATAGCAGAGATTCTGAAGTACAGGAAATAAACTATGATTCAGCTGGTGACTTGTTTATTTATGTTAGTTCTTTAAGACTGAACATTGCTGCAGGTTATTGTAAAATGTATAACATTCTAAATGTTAACAAGATACATATGATGTCAGCTACCGTAACTTATTAATCTAGTCACGGTGCAACAGCGCAACACATTTCAATTTTGAATCAGTTAATAGCTTACTGGTAAATAACTCATTTATCTATCAGTGGTACCCTGCCTCTGTGTAAGGTAGACATACATTTTAGCAACTTGAAAATTTGAAAAAGCTAGCCCCAACTTCATTCAGCTCAGGTTTCATAATGTAGAGACAGATTTATATGTCTTTATTGTCCTGTCTATATTCCATAATACTTTGTAGGAAACAGTAATCTTAATTACAAACTCAAAGAAAATCAGTACTAGGCACTTTGCTTATGAAGTCACGTCCTCTTAATATTCCTTCTTCAAAAAGCTAATTGTAACCATCAGGCTTGTAATATACACCACAACACAGATGCAGTATGTATTTGGACTTGGTGTACAAGGACTATGACAAAAGGTAAAGAAAAAGTAGGTTATCCTTTAATGAGCTGCGATCAGCTTTGACAGAGTTATTAAACAAAATGGAAAAACATGTCTCGTATTAGGTTTCTTTTTCCTGGTGCGGTGTCTTACTGGGTGTTCACCCTAATTCCAGAAGCACATATATGCAGTATGATTGACTGCTGATCCCTCAGGTAGGCAATTATCTTGCTTTCAGTGCAAAGAAAAAGTACTCATTCACCTTGTGTGGGACATTTAACAAAACCGTTTATGCCATCAAAGAAGCTTTGTTTTCATAATAATTGCAAAACCAGTCCCGTGTCCTCTTGATGTGTCATTTCAGTATGACCTAATCAGAATTTTTAATAATTCAGATCAAATAAATTAATGAACACTTTAGCTCATTGAAAATAGCACAGATGAAACAGTTCTGTGTGGATAACTTAAGGGAAATTTAAGGGCTTTATGTCTGGCCTGACATCATCCCAAATTTTATTTGTTACATTTTAAGAGCCATAGCACTGTCACTAGAATTTCACAATGAAATTCACCTATAATGTAAGAGCAGAGGACTGTAACAAAGTAAGAAAGCAATATCTAATATCTTTGATGATATTAGTCATTGAAGTATGCTGATCAATTATGAATCCATTGGTCACGAATCATGGCTAATTTAACCATGGTACAGTCTGGTTTGAAAAGGAAGTGAATGTTACTTGGTGCCACAGAAGACAAGGAAGCTTTAATAGAGATGGACTGTTTTCTTTTTCTGAATATTGAATTAAATTAATGATCCACAAAGTGCCCATACTAAAGGTGCAGCCACTGTAGGTCACCCAAGATCTGGAAAAGTTGTTTTAAAGAGAGGAGAAAGAGAAGAGCCAACATTAATATTTACACGAAGCCGGTGAATCACAGTAAGCGTGGGTTTTTCCTTCAAAGATCCTTGGCATCGCTTGTAAATGCTTAAATCAAATTGAACTAATAAAAAATGTATATAAAACCCTGTCATTTTAACTCTTAAAAATACCCAAGTTGACCACTGAAATGTCACCCTCGGTAACATTTTTCCTGTGCTGATGGAAACCTTCCAAGTTAAATTTCAGGCGTTTTTATTTTACAAATAAGCACACCTTTATGTAAATGATTCAGAATTTGTCTTTGCATGGAAATTTAGGCTGTGCTTCCCAACTATAATTAATCTATACATTTTAATTAACCTAATCTTTAATTTCAATCCAATCCTAAATCCGTAACTGTACCAAGCTGGCGTTAGTGTTGGTCTTTATGTGTTGCTGTTCAAGGAAGAAAGACCATTCAGCAATTTCCTTATGAGTCTGTTTCTGCTTTTGTCATATGCCTCAATGACTGTCATATGCCTCAATGACTGACAGTTTTAAATTGTGGTAAAAATAAACAACACTAATATAATAATGATTTCATCAATCATGTTAGAGAAACTGATCTCCATGAAAGTGCATTTGATTGGGCATGAAATGTTTGCTCAAGCAGTGCAGTTCTTCCAGTTTTTCGAGACATCATCCCGACAAAGCTTTGTTCCTTAGTTTTTGATTACATTGTATTGTGCAACATCCACTTTTCACTGCATAAAGGCCTCCATTAGTTTAACAGCACTATAAGTATTGAACAAGTAGCAGTACATAATGAAATCACAGGGAAAAGCTATGAAACAAAGACATACAGTATCTTTTAGCTCTTAGGTGTACCAAAGGTCTAGGTTGTTTTGCATATTGTTATGAAATAAATGTAGATATAATAGGTAACATCTGACTAATGTAAACATCTCTACTTTTAAAGCAAAGAGATGTTTGCTGAGATTCAGTGGTCCCAGATTCAGCAATCAAAGCAATCATAAAGTTAACCTTGGCTTAACTTAGTTAATTGAGTTTTCAGTATATGATTAAGTGTCAATCAACAGTCCAGGAAGAGGGCATAAAACAGGGAACCAGAGAGAGAGTAAAGGAAAAGGAAGATATTGAAGGTAAGCGATCCTTATCATGATCATCTGGAAAGACCACATTAGAACAAAGTACAGTATTTGATCCCTGATAAGAAAGCTTGCTGTTCTGTTGTAGTTAGGAACTATGATTTCATGTGTGAAGGATCCATTCGTTAAAAACAGGCTTTCCTGTTTTGTGGGTGCATTTTTAGAATAGGGAGTTCCCAATACGGTTCCCATTCATTTTGAGGCATCTGGGTTTAAAGAGAGATTTAGTCAATAGATTGAATTCTATTTAGTTTAGAAGGCAAAATCTCCTATTTTGTCCTTTGTAGGCTTTATTTAAGAGTCAAATACTTGGTAGCAGTCTGGGGTTTTTCTGGATGGTTAGAATGTTAGGCCTCTGGAACACCTTATTTGTAAATTTGTACATAGGGTAACTTGTGTGTTCTATGTTTCTTTTGTGTGTAGTTTAGTGTATGCACTGTATTGCCGACAGCTACTGTATATCACCCTGCAACTCACCGCTGGCAACCCATTGAAGATAAACAGGTGTGAGCCTGGCCAGTACCTAGATGGGAGACCTCCTGGGAAAGCTGACCACAGCTGCTGGACGAGATATTAGTGGGGCCATTAGGGGGTGCTCACTCTGTGGTCTGTGTGGGTCCTAATACCCCAGTATAGTGATGGGAAAACTATACTGTAAAAAGGTGGCATTCTTCAGATGAGTTGAAAAACCAAAAGAGTAGGGGTGTTACCGTGGTGTCCTGGCCAAATTTCCCCCTTTATCAATCATGGCCTCCTTATAATCCCCACCTCTGAATTGGCTTCATCACTTTGCTCTCCTCCCCACTGAGAGCTGGTGTGCGGTAAGCGTACTGATGCATTATGGCTGCACATTGGTGGCGGTGGAGACCCCATTACCCTTAAAGCACTTTTAGTGGAGTGTCCAGAAAAAAATTCTTTATAAGTGTAAGTAATTATTATTATGGATAGTTATTATTAATATTTAACCCAGGGCCTGAATTATTACTCTTTAATCAAAGTTGTGCAAGAGAACAAAGATCTCATGTGCCTCTATCTCTACCCACCACTCTGAACATTTTTTTACAAGTGTGTGTGGGGGGGGGGGTAATAATTATTTATTTTGCTTATTGATTTGTCCGCTTGGTCACTCCTTGTAACTAAATTATGACTCAAGAAAACAGAAAACATTTGCTATAATCCAATACAATAGCTGAATTTGACGCACAGTGTTACAGTCTCAATAATTCTACATTTCATCTAATAATGACATGCCAGTTGACTCGCCTCCTCCCAGACAGAGTCACAGCAAGGCTACCAGAAATCATTACGGCATGGTACCCTGTCTGTGTTATCATCCCTTCTCACTGGCAGGATCCCCAGGATCACTTCCTTCTTTGACAAAGCACATCTCAGAGAGCGCAATCTGAGCATCTAACAGAAATGTGCGCAAATGACAGACATGTCCTCATGGTACACTTCCATAAATCAAGCCCTGACTCGTGCGCATGAAACAGGAGGGCGTAGCTTTACATATTCGCTGAGAAATCAAATTAAATAAAATAGAAGCCATTAAATGGAAGGTTTGAAGGGAGGGAAGCAGAAATGGAAGGAAAATATCAACTGGAGGAGCAGGGAGACTCAGCTTTCCCTGGCATTTTCAAACATCTATGAATTGTATGATATTCTTGGCATTGGTCTCCTTTTTTTTTTAAAGGTAGCAGGCGCCTACCACACGCTCTAATTCCTGCCAGCACTGCCTGGTCCCAAAGGGCATTTCTGACAACAAGCCATCCCGCCTGCCACCCCACCCTGTCCCGCCTCACCGCCCCAAATTGGTCGCAGTACAGCAGCTCACCTCACACCACTTGTCCCAGTAGCAGCTTGCTCGCTTCTAAATTGCTTAAGTCTGTCCAAACAAGGTGGTGGCAATGCTGATTACTGGCATATTACAGTTTTTTTTCTTAACAGGAAACTTACCAAAGTAAGAAAAAAAAAAACTGAAAAGCAGTGGAGAACTGTGTGTTGCATAACGATGTGAAGAGAACTGTTCATTTTCTCTTCAGTTTAAAATGAACAAAAAAATTATTTGATTTTGGCTCAGAAGAATTAGTAGCTTCCTGCACGGAGAGAAGGTAACTAATGCAAAGTGGTTTTGCTGTTGTTTAGCTATTAAATGAGCTATTCCTGTGTATCAAAAGTTCTCACATTGACAGTAATTGATATCGTCACAAACGCATTTATTCATCATTTAGACTTTGCTGCCTGCTTTCAGTTATAGCCCAGTGAAGTTCAACTGAGGTGTCCAGTTGGGTGTGATGATAGTTTGGCAGCAAACATCTTTTAGCTGTGCCAACTGTGAATTGTTTTTATGATGTTGACCTGACTAATTCTGCTATGTTGCAAGTGTTGGAATTTTCCATATTTTTGAGTCTTACAAGACTATAATTTCTGTTTTCTTGTAGAAGTTTCTCATCAGTTGACCACAGCAGTCATGGTGGTAACAACTTTAGCCAGACACTGGCAGGCAAAACGGCCTCCATAAGTTTTCATTTTAGGAATTGTTTTAAAAGTTTCATGAGCCAGGAGATAGGTCTCTAACAGTCATTCAAGTATGGACAGCATAATTATTCAAGGAATGATTTGTGGGAAAGATTTTTTTTCTTTCTTTCTTGTGTTGCTGTCCAGATCCTGATTTTGCAACAGACTATTGCCCTTTCCAAAGGGAATATATCACTAGGTTATGCTTCTATTTCAGCTTCAATTCCAGTTCAGAAGAGTACAGTAGATAATACTTAAACCCTGGACCAACTTAAAATGTATGTCCATGTGATTTTATCTAGGTGTTTATCTCTACTGTATAAATAAGAAACGTCTTTGCTGTTACCCGTGATGTTGCTATCAACAAGCAACAGTAAGGAGAAATTATACACATGGCTTAGGGACTAGCCTTGAATGGCACAGATACTGCTAACAGCTAACTATCATTTAGTAAAATCTCTGTAAGTTTTATTTTTTTCATTTTCATTCGTTTTCAATGAACATATGAAGTGCTGAGGGATGCTACAACAAGGCCTAGTAAAATAAGTTTGCTCTCTCAAACTTGTGTGCAGCTTTTCTAGTAGCAAGTGTTTCATGATAGCAAATACATTATTCTGTACAGTACACAAGAGATTTCCAGAATATCCCAGGATCTAATGCTTTACTGGCGTGTCTGTTCTAAAAGGGAAGGTTAAGTTCTATGCTGCATCTATTCCTTTTTTTCTGTTGGGTTAAAAGTGACATACTGATCCAATGTTAATAGTAAAACAGCTGAAAGGCAGGCTGAGAGTAATTGTTTCATGCAGGCCCAGTATAGTCCACTTTTCTATCATAAAACAAAAATAAAAAATGCCCCAAAAGGTTTTCTTAAATACATTTCTCCTTTAAAACACTTGATTGCTGGGTGCAAAAAAATCTCACAAGCCATATCAAGAGTATAATTTAATATGTTAGTCTTAAACATGTTTTAATTTAGGATTTTACTTTTATTTATTTTCCCTTCATTGGAGTCTGTTTTCTTAAACTTTGGATTCTATGGAGCTTTACAAAAGTCTGAGAGGGCTAATTAATTATCCTCATTACACTGCTGACAATCAAATGAGGCTTATTACACTGAATTAGATTAAACAAAGTGCGGGGGAGGGGACTTTTTTATGCCACTAGGCCACATACAGGGCAGCTGTTTTTCACCTTTATTAAGACATGCTTCAACTCAGTGCTTATGATGCAGCAGGAGCTGTAAGAATTAAGATAAATTTTAAATCGTGTCAGCAAAGCATGTGCCTTAGTGAATCACACGTTAGGGTATAATTAGGGAAAATCCAAAAATCTGCGTTTAAACTTGGATAGAGATTTATTCCCTGCTGAAAAGAGAAGAAAGGAAACACAACATTTCGGCTGTGGAGCCTTCTTCAGGTTGTGTTTCCTTCCTTCTCTTTTCAGCATGGAATAAACCTCTACTTGTTCCTTTGCAGCCTCCGCATGCCGACACAGCCGCCTATTTCAACTTAGATAGATGTCACTTTTCTGTTGCCCTGTATTTAGTTTTTCAGTCAATATAGGTCTATATTCTAAGGTGCAAATAAGCAAATATAAATTGGAGTACAGATTTTTTTTTAAAAAGTACTGTCATTCTTTTCTTTCATTAGCTCTACTGTGTTTCATGTCAATCAGTGTTGTAACATAAGTGATGTTACAGTATAATGGTGATAGTGCTGACACTGACACTTGAACAACCATTTATAACTGTTTGCTTTCCTATTTGCTCTGGGCAAATATGAAGTCAAAAATGGCTGCTTGCATTATGAAATTTACACTTTACGTTCTAAACTATTAAAATCAGCTGATGAAGTTTCAAGAGGAAGGAAAGAAACGTAATGGGAGCTATCAAGTTAAAAATTATTCTAAACCTATTATTGAAAGGCATAATGACACTTGTAGCACTGAAACAAGCTAACTAGCCATGTTATTGAAGCTAAAACCCACACTTCTGCCAAGAAATGAATGGAGGAGATCCTTGGATCAGTTAGCTACTATCAAACAGGCTAGATCGGCTGAATGGCCTCCTCATTTGTAACCTTTCTTATGTTCTTATGATAATTTACAGTATCAATACATTAAAATACTTCTAAATACTGAAAAAGACTATCATGTTTCTCAAACAGGGTTTTGTTGCTCAAAACAGCAGCTGTCACCCAATCTTATTCCATCTTTCACATTGTAGCATTTATTTAAAAAAAAACTATTCTGGAGTAGTAGATGCTTTTCCCAGCTAACAGCAGTTCAAATAGAATATTATATGCGGTAAAAACTGATTGGGTAAGCTTTCATTGAAAATAACCTTATTTCCTTCCTGCTCTTTATCATAATCTACACAAGTCTCCAAATCTCGACAGAAACAGAAAAAGAAATAGGAACATAATTTAATCTTAATGAAAAATGTGATGACTATTTCAGAAATCCAGACTTTTTAAAGTGTCTTTTGTTTTTTGCATTGTAAGATAAATATAAATGCAGTTTATTGGTCTAGAATCTTGGCCTGCCAAGAGTAACACTCAGCAAAGTCGGCAATTGTTTGAAAAAGCTCTGTAATTCGGACAGAGCAGGGAAGACTTACCTCTGGATTTTTGCCTGTCCCACTGGGATTTTGCTCCCTCTTGTGGAATAAGAGCATAACTGTGGTCAATTTACTACGTACTGCAAAAGCTGAATCATTCAAGATACCTTTGCAGAATTGTGCCCTCAGACTGCGCTGATAGTTTTGATTGCAAAAAAATAAACTAAAATGTGTTTATATAAGTACATTAGGAAAGGGTAATGATTGATTGAATTATTGATGAATGTTTATTATTAACTCACCTAACAATATTGTAGTTTCGGAATCTGAGTCATACTGGACATTGGTGTCTGATAAGCATATATAAATAAATATTTAATGTGAGGTTGAGCTATAGATTAGGAACCATGCACTGGTCGAGGACTTGGCTGTTTCTGTCTTTTGTTCAACTCCACAGGCGGCAGTAGTATAATGCTCACTGTTACCTGAAAGGTAGTGTTTTGAATGTTGGCCTAGAAATTAAAGCGTAGCTGCCAAATCTTTATTTTAGTAGTGTTATTAGTATAGACAATGACTCTAGTGATGCATGTGTGGATATCTTTTGTGAATGTGGCAGATTTCTTTGATGAATATTTTAATTTGAGGAATTTAAAAAACACGTCAGAGTAATATTTTAGCAAGGAGCTTTTTTGATTCAAAAGGTCATGGCCCTTTTGATTCAAGTAAAATCACTCGTATAATATACAAATATGTTTAAGTACATATGGTAACGAATAATCACTGGTTACATGCATTTTATTGCTCCAGCTGTATTCTAAAAGGAACAGTCGTGATGGCAAGAGCAGAAGCAGTTTTTTTAATCTTATCTTTTTTGGTCTTTTGCCATTATGACTACATGAGGAAAAGTAAAGGAAGAGTGGCCCTTTAAATATTCATGTGTGTGCCAAATACTGTTATTACAAGAATCAGGAAAGTAACTGCATTTGAACCTTTTGGCTAATCGGGCCAGATTACCAAACTTTGCTAGTCTTACCAAATCCTGTTTCTTCTTCGGCTCGCAGAGAGGAAAAACAAATATAGTTAATTTAAGTCTGTATTGAAAACGTATGACACAACTGTTTATTTGGTTTCTAACAATATTTATATGAGTTTTTATTTCAACACCAAGGCTCCAGGATTTGAGCAGGCAGGCTTAGCAAAGGAGCTTACTGTGATCATTGGAGGAATGAAGGGCCTGTTACTCTTCTTTGGCTGTGTTGCAGGAGCACCTGATCTCACCCGACCCCCTTCTCCAACTCCTCTAATCGTGACCTATCGGTTTTCTCAGTGGGGATTATCATGATTATGCCACACGCCAGGCATCACAGGTGGCTGTCCTGGACCTCACACGTAACACTTTGAAGATGTTTTGGCAGCTTGTTCAGTGTTTTGCCATTTTATTTTATTCTGTGCTCACGCGCATGTGCAGAATGCACAATTCATTGATCCTTGCTTCCTTTGTGCCTGTAATAGAGGAAATCAGTGCTTTTCGTTTAATGGATTTTAGCGAGACATGGACCTGTTGAGCTCGGAATCTACTGCGGTGCACTGAGATGTCAAGTCGAAGTAAGAGAAACCATTACAGACAGTTTCAGTTGTCACCACATATTGGTCACACGAAGTTACCTGGAACATATCTTTTGGACTTAACTGGTATGCTGACAAAACGTGCATTGATCTACGTTATTCATTTTCTAAAATGCAGCAACATCATATACTCTTAGAAAAGCAGCAACAGGGCAGTCTTGCAGAAATAAAATGGCCTAATGCTTTGAAGCAGGGGGCAAACAATAGCCCCCACATGCCCATCTGGGAACTGATGAGCCTTAAAACTCTAAAATCAAAAACGAAAAAGATGTTTTAAAAAGTCATATCCATATTTACCGCTGTACGTCACAGAAAGGAGAACAGTTGCCGAACCTGGTTTAGGGATCGAGAATAGCTCCAGTCTGTGTCAAATGGAAAGAAGCAGTTAAAACTGCAGAACACCCTCTTTTGTTTATTTAGCTAATTTCAAATTAATTGCAGCACCTGGGGAATTATTAATTAGTTAATCAAATAATCGCCTTGTGATTCTGACAGTGTCTCACTCAGGCCGAATGGAAACTGAAACTGGGAATATGTAAATTGGAATTAATTGGAAGGTTATGTTTCAGTTATTTTATTTTGAATGAAAACAATCTCTAGGCCCCTGCAAGCTCGCTAGCGTCTCGGAATTATTATGCCAGGTCCCGTCGGCGGCAGTATAATTTCACCTCATTACCTCTCTGATATAAATAGAATTCTTTCCATGAACCACCTTTTAACAACATATACTCTTAAAACACCTACAATTAACCCCTTGTAATATTCGCCACATTTGCCATTGGACTGTTGTCAGGTTGTCCCCAGCCCTTCATTGCCTTTTTTGTAGAGCTGCCATAGATCATCTGTCTGTTTTCTTTCCTTTAGGATTTATAGGGTGGCTGATCAGTTTAGTATGTGTATAATGAACTGTCTTAACCACGTTATGACAAGCCACATGCAGTGCATGCTTATGGACACAAATAAGCATGTTGTCCTCCTCAAAAGCCAAAGATCAGGCTTTCCGAGTTGCGTGGCTCAAACAGCGTTGGACACAGTGTTTCAGCGAAGGTGAGCACACAAAAGGGGACCATAACAGCCTTTCAGATTGCTCCCAAGAGCCATCTGCACAAAAATTTTTACTGGCTGCGGTCCAACCGATGGATTATAATACATTTGACATAAACGGCTCATTAGATGGAAAGATATTCTGTTCCTCACCCAAACAGTTTTTCAAATGTTTCTATAGGTACAGTATATGTGCTAAATGCCACATTTACACAACGCGTCATTTAAGTCAAAGTTAAAATAATCCTTGGGCTCTCTTCAGGGGGCTTTTTGGTCAAACAAAGAAGGAGACTTTTTGGGTTCTTAGAATTTGTCTTCGTCTGTAAGCCCTGACCTTGCATTTCTTTTTACAAAGTCTTTGCCGTTGAACAGCCACTGCCATAAATCCCTCAGTCAGGTTTGCCCAAGCTTTTTTTGGCCCCATAATTAAATATGAATCATTAGCCTGGAGTAAGTGTGTCATCAAAATGTGGCTACTTATTAAGATTCACCAATGAATTATCTAATAATTCAGTCATACCAGACAATCAGTACTCTATGTTAAAACGTAAATATCTTTCGGCTCAAGACAATTTTTGTAATTCATGTTTGTGGCACCCATCAGTTTCCCCGTGCCTGTGAACCCAGGTTAGATCCCTCAGAATATAAAATAAATAGCATATGTCAGCTCACTCGAAGTACTTTTATACCAGCTCTGTTCCATCAAAGAGGCCAGGATGGTGTGTGCTAACATGGAACACAGAGTTACAGAAGAGTCTGATTTGCTGTGGCTGTTTTTGCAAAAGACTGTAATATGGGCAATATAACACCTGACTCTTTCAGACAAATTCCCCACCACTGCAATGCATAGACCCCCCCCCCCCACACACACACACACATATTTTGTGTGTTCAAGTTTTTGTTCAAGTCAATCAAGAATCCATAGGACGAGATGTGTACATCTGAGATCTTGGACATGAAACCACAACGCTTTGCACTTAAGCTGTGTCTGCAATCAATTTGGCATCCCTAGAAACAAATTACATGAAATTAGTTTTTAGGTTAAAGCTGGCAAAAAAGTGACCGTTAGGCTCTCAAAGAGAAAAGATTTATTTTTACCCCTGGGCGCCACTGCTTTTTTGCAGCCCTAGCTAAGACTAGCTTTCTCCCCAACATCATTTTTTTTTAACTAGGGATCTCTGTAATGTGATTATTTCATTCATTTATTTGATTTATTCTAGGCCTGTTAAAATCATCTAGTCAAAGAATAATTGGCCCTCCCCTTAAAAGTTTGAAATTGAGTGCCTTGAGAGATTCTCCTCAGTGCTCCTGAAATGCACCTGAATCCTGGAATAAACATGTCTTTGTTTCTGAGCTTTTTTCAAATGGGAGTAAAATTATGCTGAATTTATGTGATGAATTTGGAACACATGGTAAGTCTAAGGAAAAAAATCTTCTGGAGTTGCTGGAATTGGGTGCAAGAGAAAAGAATTCACTTTTGCCACAACCTTCTTTGTGCTACAGTACATGCAGTATGCAGTAATATTGGAGAGTAGTGTGGAGCAGTGTTTCGGGTTCGTAATTGGAAATGTGGAAGGTTGTAGGATCAAATCCCAGATGAAGCACTAGTACTAGTTTTGTACCACTGAGCAAGTTACTTCACAAAAAGTGCTCCAGCATAATTCCCTGCTGTATAAATGGATAGGTAGTAATTTATAAATTAAAAGTACAATAATAATAAAAGTATTTCAGCATAAATTAATAATGATATAAAAGTTCTAAGAAACAATAAGCCATGTAACTCATACTCAATTCTTAACCCAAGGGAAGATGGCACTAGAGTCAGTCTTGGCAAGTCACAGTAATGAGATGAGGTGTCCAACTCCCTTTCCCATGAGATAACCTTAAGTGGGGGCAATTTAAAGATGTCAATCAAATCTTACCTTCATGTTTTAGGGAGATGTAGTGAAAAAAAAATTGAACATGGGGACAACATGCAAATTGAACATAAACAGGACACATAAGACTGGAATTCTAGAGCTGTAAGGCAGGAGTGCTCACCACCACACCACTGTTAACAATCCCTGATATAATTTTAAAATTCTAACAAGAAAGGTTAACTAAGCATTTTTCACCGAAACCCTGAGTGTGCAGTTGAAAGATTTTTATGAGGTTGATACATGCCCAATAAAGGACAGGGTTCTAGCCTTAAGTGAAGTATTTAATACCGAGAATGAAACCACAAGAACCAAGAACACATGTTTCAGATTCAGTTACTTATTGCGGTTAACGCAAACCATTTGTGAAAGCAGAGCAAGAAAATGGCTGAAAATGGCAATTTGCACTAATGTTAACATGGTTTGTTACATGTTTTAAATATATTCCATGTCAAGATTCGCCAAAAGTATTAAATTCATAGGGGTGGGGGCATGCTTTCTATTATGAGGGGCTATATCTGCAGTAGTTAAGATAAGTTTATTAATTTCAGGTATAAAGCAGCATATACTGTCCTAACAAGTGAACTTTTTACAATTTAGTTATCATGGACTTAGGCCTTTGTTACTCATTATTGTATATGAACTTTTTGAAGGACACAGTTTGGCAATGAATTCACCTTCTGTGAGAAAAATAAACTACAACATAGTATTGTAAACGAAGCATTGTTCTTTGGAGTAACACAACACTCAGCTCAAGGTATGTTCATGAAAGCAGTGTTTGGTAATGAAGTTGTGTTAAAACTGGCAAAGTGACTTCCTTAACAAGCTATATGAATAGTCCACCATAAAGACAAGACCCGGACCATGCCCCATGTGAGTAACAAAGAATAAGGTGTTGCTATGGATATGGTTAAAGGGAGCCCTTTTGTGGGAGAAGAGGTCCAGAGGATGTGATGATCTTCTCCAGTCATTAGCCCACTAGTTCACTAGTTCAGTGAAACCTGGAAAATGGATATGTTTGACAGAAATCAGGTTCAGGAAGGCAGAGGGCCACTACAGCAGCCCTGCACTGCCATATATGTCTGATCCATCAATGTGATTGAATTTCAGGCAAACACCACAAAAAAAAAAATTCAACAAGAAAGACTCCCTGCATCAGAATAAATGTAGATCACCAGTTGCATGGAATTTGTATGCGTTTTTGAAAGGAAAAATTGATAGCTGACAGATAATATTGCTGTCTTTTGCAGACCAGGTGTTAGATGTCACTACATCTGTGAAGATGAAATGGTAAATGTGTGGCTTTACACGGCGGCGTGATCAGTGTGGAGGAGGAGCCCTGGGTTAAGGGCAATGCATTGCCTTAGCAACCACAGCTGTCCCGTCTGTTTAACAATGAGCCTCAAGGGGAGAACTTTCCAGAGACAGTCCCGGACAGGATTGTGACAAGGGCATTGAGGCTGCGTTTTTCTTTCATTTTATTTATTTTTTTTCTCTTCTCCTGTCCCACCATGTATCTCCCTGGGACAGATTGAGTTCTTTTTGTGTTTTGGGCACATGCTCCTTTTCTTCCAGACCCCGTTAGACAGGGAAAGTCCAGTCTGGATACCGCTGTCCCAAGCGGTGCTTTTTCTTTTACCCCCTGACTGGACACCATTAAATAAGGACGGTCCAGCCTGGACACCGCTGTTCAAAGCGGTGCACGTTTCTTTACCTTTTTTGCAGGGTTTTTTTCCCTCGGTTTTTGCTACCTTTGCACCGATGCCTCTGCCCCCTCAGAAAAGGTGTTAGCTCTTACCGGTGTTTGCCGCTGCTCCTCCCACTCCCACGTTATTACAAATATTATATGAATTGTTCAAGTAAACAGGTGGTGGAAGTGTGACAATGTGGGAGGAACCTGTCACACAGTAACACCTTTGATGCCAACTGAGTACAGCTCCACTGCTGACCAGTATAGAACAGGTTCCTACCAGTGTGCTTTATGCCATAATAAAGTCCTTGAGCCAATAATTTTGTTTTCCATTTCTGAAAGCCATTCCTGAAGTAACTGAAGTGTCAGTTTTCAAGCAGGTCTACACAGTACTAGGAGGCATAGAGGTTACCATCACTGCGTTGCAGCACTATGGCCCTGGGTTTGATGCCTGGGGAGCTATGAGGCTCCCCCATGACCCTGTATTGGATAAAGACTTTAGAAAATGGATGGATGGACTACACATTATTAAGTCTACAGTGGCAGAATTTCAGGGAAGCTCGTGTCCTGCCAAGTGCATCACTATGTAATTTCTTTTGGATTATATCATAAATCTGATTCTGAGATTGTGTGGCACATGTTGCTAGTATGTATTCATAGTGTCTTTTACTGTAGAGTTTTAGTTTTAAGAGTAGTCTTTCCATATAATAGACATTTTCGCAAAAGAGTTACCATACAACAATTTTTTTAGGTTTCCTTAAAAAGTTCAGTTCCCATCTTTTTTTGATGGAAGTCTTTCATAAATGTATTCTTGATTTGGTTTATTTAGTTGAAGAAAATGTGTGTAGCCTTTGTATTGGAAGAGCTACATAGAATCAGCTAGACAGATTAATTGAGGGTAAAAGATTCTTCAAAACAATAACCGGCAAGAGGATGAAGCTTTTTCCATTCTAGCAGTCAGCATAAGTAAAATAAATTCACACACAAATGTGTTTTAACATGGGAAAGTATAAAACATGATTGATTGCGTTAAGAAGGAAAACATGCAGAGTTCAACGGGCATCTAAAATCTATGCTTTTATCTTGGGTGGCTTTTAATTCAATATTCAGACAGTCTTTAATGTTTGCAAAAGAACAGTAGATGTTCAAATGCAAAACTGAAGTGCTGCCTTATTTATTAATGTCTACTGGTGACTCTAAGGACATTTGGATTCTTATCAGATCTTTAGATTTCCAAATATATTTCATAATGAACTGCCGTCAGAAAGTTGTTGATATTATGATGATGGCATTTGTAGTTCAGTATAAGTATTACTTTGTTTGACGGTGGCCAAAACATATCTTTACATTCCCCTGTCCAAAGAAAACACTTTTGAACAGTCAAAATATTTGAGGCATAGTTCTTTTTTTTCATATGGGACTACTGTGCACAGCCAAAGCTCAGCAGACATACTCATATTCAGGGAAACTTATCACAATGAATTTAAAGGAAAGTGACACTTCCTCCAAATGACACTTTGCTGGTAGTAAAATCAAAATATCCTGTCCAAAAAAAATAAAAAGAAAGTAAAGTGATAAAATACATTTTATAAATTAATAGATAAATTACTAGGAGGCAGCAGCACCAAGCCCTGACTGTTTTGCCAATTGTATAATATCTAGGGGAAAAAAAGCAGATCTGATGTTTGAACCTGTTTAGCTGCTTACCTCTATATTTGTATAAGATTTGTAACTAAACCATTTTATAATTGTTGTACAGTATGTCATGCACATTAATAATGTTCATAATTTAGTACCATTTCTGGATTGTAAAACATTTTAAAATGTGATCAGTTTTAAAGACATGTAAGCATGGATCACATCATATGCCTCACATTAGGGCTACACAGTGTACATGAATGACTACTGTATGTAAAGCTGAAGGAATCCAAGTAAAGGTTATAGGTACATTGGCTACAGAATTGGTTAAAAAGCAGAAAACAAAGAGTACTGATAAGGAGTTACCTGAAACCAGAAAAGGAGTGCAACAGGGATCAGTTCTAGAGCCTCTGCTCTTCCTAGTCTACATCAATGATTACTGTAGCATATTGATAGACTGTGGTATAGAGAATACATTTGTCAAATTCACAGATGATATCAAAATGGGTGTTGAAGAAAATGCAGTTTAATAATAGGAGCAGGAAGTACAAGGGGACTTGGAACACAAGTGGGTTGAAGAATAAAGGTCATTTAAGACTAATAAAAGGAGACACTTCTTTGCACAGTGGATTGATGCTGTTTTTCTAAGGACATGTGGTTGAAGTTGACTCCATGGGTTTCTTTAAGAACATTAAGCAGCAAATAACCTAATGAGTGGAATGGCGGCCCTCTCACTTGTAATCTTCCATTGCTTAGATGTTAATTATGAAAATGCTGACCCCATTCACTAATGGCATATCAAGGAATATTTGTGTTCTGTAGCGTGCTCTAAGATTTTATGTTATCCAAAGATATACTGTATGTGTAATTCAAGGGCCATAAAAATGAAATCTGTTTGGCAAGAGGAGCTTGGTGTGGGATGCATGTTAAAATCTCAAAATGATCTGGTATTATAACTGTGGTTTTCTCTTTTGTAGACGTACAGCAGCATCTCAACATCTGCAAATTTTAACATTCACAGATTCACTTATTTGCATTTCGGTCTGGCTGACGGGGTCTTGGATGAAAGAAGAGCAGAGTGGGACTAAAGTGAGCCAAAAGATGTCAACTGAATCTTTCAAATTAGTTGAGCCACAGACTAAGATCTTTAGATGAGTCTAGCTAGCGAGTGAGCCTCTCCTTGCCGCCTGCCCAAGTACCCCTTACCCAACATGCACATCTCAACATGGTCTTGTTTTCATATTGTAACAAACACTCCCGATTCTTTGTCAGCAGCATGGGGGATGGCAGGCAGGAGACGACTTGACAGGCTCTCTGACAGTTTTATTGCCTGTTTAATTACAGTGGGGCGTGATAATCACAGAGACGGAGGGATTTGTGTTATTTATTTCAGCTGATTACTGTACATTTGTGATTACTGTTGTTTTTTTTTTTCAGTTGATCAATGCTATTTTAATTAGCCAAAAGCCAATGCATTAGCACTTTCATTATCATATAAGGGACATTTACCTATGTCATTTAACCATATAGTACGTACTGTATATTGTAGTACATTATACAATGGTTTAGGGGTTTTGGTTATTAGGGAATCTGTCTGTTTGCAACAGTTCTCTGCACCCAGCCCTTGTGAACATCTAGACCACTGTATTTACAATAGCGTTAATTGTTTATATCCTCATGTACAGACAAATAAACTACTGGTTCCATCTTTTGAATTCTTCATTTGTTGGCTTCTCTGCTTGAGTCTGAGAAGACTCACGAGATTCTGCCAGTTTCAGAGTACTGTAAATCAGACAACTTTATTTTATTAGCGACCTTAATGGTATGGTATTGTGATAATAGGTGCTTATGTATTTCTTTGGATTTCTTTTAATATATATCTGGTTCATGCGAGCAAGCATTTGCGTGGCAGCTGGCTTCTGCTCCACCCTCCTGTCACTCAATGGCAGTTGCCATGGTCACCAAATGACAGGAGATCTGGATCACGTGGAGTCAATTACTATCGTGCTCGCTTCAGGTGATTCACGAATATTTAAAGGCTGCTCAAACCTTCTTAAGCCATTATACATAATTACACTGTAAACTTTATGCCTTTTATGGTAAACGCTTATACAGCTGTGACTGTACCTGTGTTTTTGATTTTTTTTTATTTTCTCTCTTCTTTTCTTTAATTTCATTGTTATTCTCTTAAAAAGGGTAAAAATTGATTTTTCTACGGTGACTACCTTGTAATATTTAATAAACAAAATTGAGGGGAAAAAAAGAAACGTACTGTGGCACACGTCTCATGTCGACTTCTAAAGAACTTGTCCAATGAGGCAATAAATGTTTTACAAGTATTTAGATACAGTAAGGTTTAAGATGTCTTACATATTGTAGCCACTACCAAACTTTCACCTTACATACTGTACAGAATCCAGAAACTGTGTTTAGAAATATGAAATAAATTGGTACTTTAAGAAACAACTAATGTCAAATATTTATTTGAGAAGTAAAGCTAACAAATAAGGTAGCACTGGAATTTAGTGGTTAACCCTAGAAGAGAGAATAAGAGACAGAGAGAATGGAAAATAAAGTGCTGTTTTGAATTGAAAGTTTGTGTAAAGAGGACTAGGAATTTAGAAAAGTCGATATTATTTTGATTTTAAGCACTCCTTACACTTTTTTTCAAGGTTTTGAGTACACTTTAGGACTGGTGATTTGCAGAGGCCACATCTCCTCACATCATATTACCCTGCAGGTGCTTCCAGCATGCCCTAGATTATGACACTTAAAAATGACTAATGAGTGTGCAGGTCATAGCTCATAATTCATGTAACTCATGCAAAAGCTGACTCTGCAGACTCACCATCCAAGAAACTGTGAGTAAGGTTAGAACTCAGACATCACATAAGCAAGGGGAGAACGTCTCTGCCTTATTATTCCATATTGCGACACAGTTATTACAGCTTTATTTAAAAAGTTAATAAAATAATCTATTGACATTTCAATTATAGAATAATAATGAGGGCGTGCCAGTTCTGGCCCATGGGCTACATAGGCTGATACCCTGGCATGGCAGTCTGTGAGCCGAGCGTGCTGTTGCACAGAGCCACAGAGTAAACTATTGACTGCTGCCATCCCAAAAGTCTGCTTTGACGTCAACTGGCAAACTGAGGCAGTGCTGGATCACATTATATTCTTAGTCACGGAGAAGGTCTAGCATTAACAGTGTGCTGTTACAAGGCTTTGTCCAGGACTTTTTTACTTTTATATTTTTATAACAAGACACATTTTCTCATATATTGTGTTAACCCAAAGATTGTTTTCTTTTCCAGGTTTTTATGTGATTTTCTTTAAACTTTTCAACCTTGGTGTCTGCTAGGAGATTTGTTCAGACCACCACGGTGCTTAAGTTTAAGTGGAATACTTCACGTATTTTCACACATGTGGGTCTGTCTGCTTGAGATGGAGATAAGCTCTTAATCAGGTTTGTCCTGCTCAGAGTTTACCTAAACTTCGAGTCTACAGTCCTGTTCCTGCACAACTGTAGTCCTGCAAGTTTAATTGGTAGCTTTAAAGGAAAATTATTACAGAAATAAGTCCTTCCTATTAAGTAACTGATTGTTACAATTATGTTGTTCAGAACTCAGCTGGCTCTGAACCAGAAGACACTGAGACTCTCCAGGCCTGGTGTTGCAGATCCCTGTAACAAATGCTGATTGTCAAAGTCCATTTTATGCCTTTAATGAAGACACTCAGATAATTTCATTACGGGCAAAATAGAAAGTAGCATAATGACACTGAATTAAAGGTACAGTACATATACATACAGTAGGAAACAGATATTTAGATCTGAAATCAAAATTATTACATTACCATGATCACAGCTTACTCACCTCAACTTCTGTTTCAAATTGACCTGGCAAAGCCTTTTGCAAACATATGTGTAATTTGGCAGTGTTTTAAATTGCAGTTACCTTTTTTTCTGACTTCCAGAAGTGGTTGCTTTAACACATGGAAGATAAGTCGTTATTCCTGAGTTATACAAATATTACAACATTAGCATACTGTATACTGTATATAATCTCTTCAGCCACACTGTGAAGCACTAACTAAACCACTACTCAATAGCCTTTTAAAAGTATCTTATATTTGTAAAGCATGTAGTTAACTTTAGTCTTCTGCAGGACACAAATACAAAGTCTGCTGGCAAAAGACCGGGTTCTGTGCTGCTAATGTGAAGATTACAATGATACAGTATGCTTTGCTATTGTTTACAGTTCAGGTAATGTCCTAAAGGTGTGCTGGAGTACAGTATTTGATTTTTAATTCCTTGAGCTCAAAATAAAATAGGAAGCAACAAAGATTAATCTCCATTCAGCATATATTACTGTATATTTGCTGATTTTAATTTGGAAATAATACAAAAATATTTTCTGCAGGTGAGCGTACTGTATGTGTAATGATGAGTTACACTACCCAAGTAATTGCTCAAACTACAATGGCATAAAATAATACAGTGTATTTAAAAAGTATATTTTAGTGAATGCTATTTCAATCCAAATCCCTGCTCATACATAACAGTGCAATCATTAATCATTGTCCACTGGGTTGTGGAGTAATTTAAAGATTGCTGGAAGCGCAGCTTCTCTCAGTCCACACTGCAGATTGGCCCATTAAACTGCAATCGAAATTTCATTAGTCATACTGGGCCCGCCCTCACAGAAATGATAAGTAACCTCAAGTGTCCCTTGACACAGATCTCACCACCCAGATTTCTTTCTCTGACAATTAGGACTTTCATGAAAAAAAATCAACAGGATAGAAAAAAGGGAGGCATGTCTATCCAAATAAATGTTAAGTGATGTGTTCTATTTTAAGGTGTCAACAGTTTATAGTAAATCCAGGCACAAGCTAACATTTATGAGAAATTTGTAAAAATGGGCAAAGCAGAGTGGACTGGTTGCTATGGTTGCCAGACAAACACAATAAACAAGCATGAGAATGACAGGAGTAAGTTACACCTAATTTCTGTTTGCCAGGTATCCTTTTACATTTGGAAATCCTTCTCTGCTGACATTATGACTCCCCACTGTCACTAGATGCTTACAGATTTATAGATATACAGTATGTAGTATATCATACATATACTGTAGCATGAAGGTTTGGATGTACTAAGTAAATATTTCTGCTTAAATAGAGAATTAACACTGGTAGATCTAAAAATGTTCAACAAAGTCCCTTTCCATTACAAGAGTATATATGTTCTATTGTATACATTGCATAAAAATAATTGATATCTTAACATTCATCTTTAAGAAACAAAGCATTTGAACCAGCTTAATGCAATGCTGAAGTTCATGATTTTTAAGATCTGTTACATGAATTCAATCCAACCAATGATTCTCCAAAAGCCACTTATTCCAAGTGAGGGTCATGGAAACCTGGAACCTCTCTTAGAAGCGCATGGCTCAAGCCAGGACTACACATAGTCCAGCTCAAGGTACACACCTATACTAGCAGATGAGAGACAGAAGCTATCCCTGCTGGAACCAGAGCACCCAGAGAAAACACACATGAAGTTTCCAGTCTGGAATCAGAGCAGGCCCACGAGCTAGTGAGATAGCAACATTAACTGCCATGCCTACATTCAAATGTTTTGAATTCAGATCTAAATTATACGCATTTCTTAAATGGTTAATATACAAGATTTCTTGCAATACATTGAAATAAAAACGGATTTCCTTTGCATACATGCTACAGTATGTACTTACTAGATATCATTGTACTGCCTGTGTTGCACTTTGTGGATTGTGGATTTTCATAGAATTGAATCTTAAACTTGTAAGAGTCTGATTCTAAGCACAAATACTTAGAAGGTGTCTTTTTAAAAAAAGCATTCATCATGAAGCTACAGCATGTTTCTAAGGCTTCCCAAACAAGAAAAACTACAGTTTGTATTATTTCATCTAGATCAGGTCTGTTGATCACAAAAACGTATTCAGTGCCAAAGGGAAGGGAGGGCAGTGCATGGTTTTTGCCCTTGTAACACTGAAATCTGAGCACCATGTCTGAGCTGGAAACTGAGTCATTCCTACACAAGCTAATATTGCCAGGTTTAAATGTAACCTAGGAAGAGACCACAATCCAAAGTGTGAGCTTATTTTTGGCTTCCTTCAAGCACTTGGCCTTGTTTGGTGCCAAAATTGTTATTAGGAGAAGAAAACTGACAAAAAACCTCCCACTGCCCTGAAGTCTGTTATTGCCTAATGTATACATTCTGCATGGTGCATTAACGATTATCTGAGTCACAGTTTTAAGTCTGGCAACATCCAGGAGAGGGTCCATTCTTACACTCACTTACAAATCTACCTCACAAAAAAAGCTCATACAAAACCCTTTAATTCTAAATGCTTTTAAGCCAGATTTAATATCACTTTGAAAATGTTGTGGTAGTAAAGGAATATGTGTAGGAAGCACTCCAGTTTTCCAAAGTTCTAGTACTACTGTATGTAACACTTACAGTAGTAAATATTATCAATTATTGATTGCATGCATTACTTAGGGCATGGGTAGAATGATCTACATGGCACATAAGCACAAAATATAAATATCACATCTGCATGCTGTCACAAGTATAATGATAACTCATACAACTATGTATAAGTGTTATTGCTTGTAATCAATTGTGGCACTCTTTAACAAATCTCTTTGGATGGTGCTAGAGGGCTTTTTTAGAAGCTATGGCCCAGATATATTAAGGTCACGAAGATGGGAAGGGAATGCAAGGTTAAAAAAAACCAATGTGAAACAGCATCCCCAAACTCCGAGGGAAAGACCCTTGTTTCAGTCTACTGAATTACCAACTTCCTTCCCATCGGTTGTCAAACCCATCACCTTGACGTCATTTCAAGTCCAGGAGCACGCCAGATGATTTCATTTCTTGAAACAGCCAACAACACCTCCAGCCCATGAAACCAGTTTGTACATTGTGCTGGTTCCCATTCGTGAATCACTATTACACTGGAGAACGCCTTGGCCTATGTCAATCACCACTGCTGGTCAGCAGAATGGAAATCCAGAGCTGTGTAAAATTTCACAAGAGACCTGTGCTGTCAGACAGCACAACGTGTAGAATTTTGCCACATAATTAAGATGACATTCAGCATGTGGGACCCCAACAGTGGAGAGCCTGTGTCTATGCGAATTGGTGCACTTCACTTCAAATAGGCCCTAATTACTTACTAGTTCTGGCTAAGTTTAGCAATTTGCCCACAGAAACCTGTTTTTGTCTTAATCAGAGCGACCAAAAAAGTAAACTCGGATACATGCAGTACACTACTATGAAGTATTAAATCCACCTGAAATGCTGTGGAATCCTCTACTCAATAACAATCCTACAGTAATGTAAACACTTCAAAAGTTACTGGGATGTTCAAATAAGTTGTATTTTCTTCATGAAGTATACCAAGTGAAACTATATTTACAATTTACTGTAGTTTCTGCACACAGAGTAAGTGCTGTCAGTTTGTGTGCCTATCTATTTAAAGTTTGACAAATGTAATGAACAATAGTGATGTCTCAATGTGCAATAGATTGATTCCACATCAATCTAAATCTGCTTATTTCCCCTCTTTCTCTCAATTTCTAATAACGTTAGAAGCAAGTCCCCACAAGCCTCTTAGTGGTTTGCAGTGTTTGTGGCTTCTGTTCCAAAGTGAAAATCAATATAAATAGTCTGTACTTTTTAATTTCATCTGCTAGTTTTACCTCATATATTAAACATTCAGGCTCTACTCAAGCATACACTAAGCATTCTTTGGCAGTTGAAAGTTACTATGATCTCACAACCGAAAACCGAGCATGTTGTTTGTCTTTTTCCCCGGAGAGCAATGAAATAAACAAGACCCCCGCATTAACAACTGATGATTTCCTGACATGCCAAAAACCTGGATTCTGGGTTTAAGAAGGCAAACAAGAGAGAACCAGTGGGAAGCACAGAGACAGAGATCATGAATGTCTTTGCTCCAGAACAGTGAATTAACAGAACAGGTGAGCCCTAGAAATCTCAGCTATGAAGGAGGCCTTGAGCAGTGGATCTGAAAGGTTTTCTGCAGTGACCAGAAAACTCCTCCTGGGTTGGGTGCTTGAAAAGGTCAGAAGAACCATCATTAGCAGCACTTTTATTGCAAAATGTAACCCAAAGCACTTTAAATTAAAAAATGGATGAACTACAAAACAAAAATATACAGAATTGAATAGCAAGATAATTTAATTCAAATCAAACAGAAGGACAAAGAATATATACAAATACATTTTTAACCTGGATTTAAAAGTGCACAGAGAACCAAAGACTTGGAAGTGCCTAGAAAGATCTGTCCTTGGTCTTGGACCATAGGGACGGAACGCCTGAGCACCAAGAGTTTTGTCATAGGAATAGCTACACAGTCAGAATTCAGAGACTGAAGTTAACGAGAAGGAGAGAAAAATGAAGTAACTCAAATAAGTTATAGTTATAACTGAATAACTGAGGTCTTTTAACTTAATTTGACAGGAGAAGCAATAGTCAATTATAGCAAAGCACAGGCATTTATTAGATTCTTACCATTTGACTAAGACAGGCAAGAAAAAGGGAATAGTACTACAACTACTGTACATACTGTAATAGTGTGGCCTCTCACACTGCAGAATTGATTAGAACACAATAAGGCTATAGGATCAATTTCTGTCCTAAATGTAATTTAATTTGAACATTCCAGATTTTTCTTACAACATTTGTTAACTAACATTTTTTTTCCTGTTAAATTGAAGCTTTATGCAGTGAACAGCATGGGAAAAGGTGAAACTCATGAAGCGGATTCAGAATATACATTATGTCACAGAAACTACTTTGTATGAGTATCTGAAAGACCAAGTTAAAAGAAGAAAGATGTGTTCATATGCTGTAAGATTCACTCTATAGAGAGCAGCTCAATGGAAAACTTCGGAGTGCTATAGATAATGTATTAGAGTGCTTTTATTTGCTTGAGTTCTTTAGAAACATCAACAGGGAGTCCCTGTCTTTGGAACAGTATGCTGAACATATCAGCTTAATTATAAAACAGTGATACTTTCAGAAGAAGCATGCATATATTAAGTATTTTTTGAGTTTCTGTGAGGAAAACATTCTTCCGATCTTGAATTATGAAAGCAAAATCATGCTTCTTGCTATAATTTTCTGCTTTTAACATCTTAGAATTCTCAGTAGCTTAATTTATAGTAATTATATTTCAATTAAGTTTTACACTGAAACTGGGAGTCTGTACCGAGGCTGAGTTGAGAAACCCCATTATTAACATGACTAATGCACTATATTACATCCTAAGATGATATATGAGTCATGTTACCTTGAATTTAAAAACAAAACACCAAAAGGCACATAAATGTTTGCCCATTTGAGTGCAAATAAGAAAAGAACGATCATGAGTTGACATTGATTGTGTTTTTCAGGACCACATCACATTTTCGTAAAGGTCTGTTCTACAGTCAAACTATTAAAGGTCTTGTATTTATAGCTCCCTGTTTGGTTTTAAAGAATTTGAAACTTTGTTACAAGGAGGTTCAGGTTTTTGTCACAGTGGGCCTGTTTTCTGTCTATAAATCTCACAGCCAAGTTTTTAAACATGATCTCTGGTGCCAAGATAGGGTTGAGACTGTTAAATGTTAATTTTCTGTAGAAAATTATATTCAAGAAATTAAATAGAAAAGTGAAAAGGATGGAATATTGGCACAGGTCTGTTTCAGTCTCCATGGCTCCAGGGATATTGCTATTACATTTTTGTTTATTTTCCCTTACTGTACATCTTTAAAAAAATATATCTTTAAATATGTATAAGAGGCGGTGGCATGGAATTTTAACCTTTTGAATCCTAATAAAATATGCAGTATTTTCCTTTACAAGCTACTGTTTGCCTATTATGTAACATAAAATACACTCAATGTTTGAATATCTTTGCCTAAATTAAAATGTAGTATGTTTATGTAGTATGAACCTTTTTTAAAAACACTTTACATACCGACTTTATTATTTTATCATATAGTTTTTTTTATTAAATACTGTATCAATCAAGAGGACCGTAGTGTACAGTGAAGATGAACCCAAGTTTGTGTGATGAAATGGTCATATGCAGACCAAACAATAGATTGTATTTTTCTCATTGAACCCTAAGGTTTTTTTTTTAGACAAATGTGGCTTCCTTTTGTTAGCAGCAGGAAAACAAAGAATTTTAACTTTCATGGTTTTCTTAAACACCGAACTTCATACCATGTGTTTTTTGTGTGCACCTTGCAATTCCAATCTCCATTAAGAAGTGTGATATTATGAATGGTATGACGCATTACTACGCCATGACACAATCCCCAGTGAAGAGCTTCTTGGCATTACCAAGCCTACAGAAAGCTTTCACATAAAAAGCACAGAGATTTTGTTTTTGAAATTGGGATCTCTGGTGATTTAATGGTGTAGATTCACATCCAGGTTTTGTGATTGCTACACTAGTGACATGACTGAGAGATTTGTTTATTTCCCTTTTTCTCCACCAAAGATTTATTTTAATAGATCACCGCAGTTTTTCCTCTTTCCAGAACTCAGATTAGTCAATACTCCACTAGATGCACAAGCGAAGAGATACTGGGCAGCAGGCCAAGAACACTGATGTTTCCATTTAAGTGTCCAAACATTTAATCACAAACAGTATTTATTGTAGGCAGTTCAATTGCAAGCTAATAGGATCATACATCTACCCCCACAAAAAAATGTAGAAATATTAACTTAAGTTTCCTACCAGCACAGTTGTGGGTGATTTAAAACATCTTAGGGAAACACGTTTCTGTTACAACATTTAGCTATGCATTGTTGGACTTTTACATAAATAAAAAGATTTGGTTTCTGAAACTCTAACAGTCTTTCACCTTGTAAGAGCAGTAAATTCATCTTCAGCTGAGTTTGTTCCATTAAAGAATAGGTGAAGGAGATAAAATGAACACTGAGTCTCATATTTGTCAAATGTAATGTGTTATCCAAGGTCATTTTAGTTCATAAGTTGCCTCCTGCTTATAACTTGCATAAACATACCTTCTTACCTCCCTTCCCCCGTTTTGCACACATTTATGTTGATCTTGTGGTTTCCAAAATTGGATCCTGGCTCCAGAAAGCTTCTGTTTCCATAGTTACTACAGGCCTTATCTGCTACTGGTTTTTGGAACCCAAACAACAAGGTCTTTCACTCAACTGTTCCTTTACTTTTCCAAGCCCCTGTTACAGACGTGTAGACGTAATATATACTGTACATTTATAATAAACTGAGAGGCGTTAAAAATGCAACAAATGAGTCGGGGAACTGATAGCATTTATCGCCTTTTAATGCCTTTCGATACTGTATATACATATACTGTACACTCATATCTAGGTTTGACATGATAACATAATGATGGTGCCTTTACAAAAAGGAAAAATAAGAGACATTTTCAGCTTCTTAAATTACTAGTCCCTAACTTATCTATCAGGTAAGATGCTGTCCATTCTGAATAGTACCTAAAGTATCCAGATTATTCTAAGTGTTCCACAGTATTTTGGAAGGACCATGCACTGTTTATTTGTTCTCTGTTTGCTTCTCTTCCCATTCGGATTTAAACAGCTTTCGGTGCAGGATATTAAAAGCATGCCAATATGAAAGTTCAACCTGGACATTTCATTTGGTTTATGTACTTTGGATCAACTTTGATTCCTACAAGAAGGGGGAAAACCAACAAACAACCTTGGAGGAATAAAAAACTCTACGGAAACATCATTCTTATTGATTGGAATTAATTGCTCATCACGTCATAGTTTGAAATAATAAACATTACAATAATGACTTTATTGTATAATGTTTTTTCTCTAATCAACAGGCATTCTAATCCGCCTGCTAAAGGCTGAATACTGTGTGCCTTAGCTGCGCTAAACTGTCACACAGGGAGAAGCATCAAGTTATACACAAAGCTTGCTGTGCAGTCACATGCATGCAAACTGGGATCTGAATTTTGCAGATTGTATAAGGCTCCAAAATAGTAGAGCAATGTGGGCTTAGTTTCAACAGTTAATAACCCAGAGTGCACTTTAGTAATCTAACAATTATGTCTTCTTGATCATCTTTGGGCACAATCATATGTTTTTTATATAAATGGAACCTCAATAGTTTTGTTCATCAACAACAGCATGCATATTCTGCTTTAATGAAATTTCAAGTGCCTCATTTAAATTAGTTATAAGGAAGGAAATGATGCTTAAAATTAAGTTTAGACTACACAAGAATCACATGAACACCATTAAAGACATAGTAAGGTGGGCACATTACATCAAAACTAAAATGGAGAATGCTAACATTGGAAAAAAGCCAGAAAGCTTAGAACAAAGCAGTTTATCTCTTTGTTGTTAGTGGTTAAAATAAGTTGATAAAGCAATAAAATATATGTGCTATACAATATGTAACAGATAGCTTAATTAACCTTCAGGTTAGTATGTTATGTTCATGTGTATTGTACAGTATACAGTATGTAATATTTTTAGGCACTTCATTCCAAATTTTTTAAAATGTGTAGTAGAACAAGGAAATCAGTCCCTGCCATTTCTTTAGCTTTGGATTTTGCAGACAGATTTATGAGTGGAGTAGCACCTTATAGGCATCTTAATAAAGAACTTAAAAATACCAGTGACATTTCTTGAAATCATTCATGCATGCCAAGGTACTGTACGTACAATACCTTTTCTCCCCATCTAAAATGAATTACCATTATCTGAGTTTCCTAATAGGAAATAAATATATATATAATACAGATGATCAATTTGGAAAACTTCAAACTTTAATTTAATTTCCTTTCTCCTCAAAAAAGGTTTTCTCCCCAAAACTATTATTTAAAATAGCATACTTTGGTTATACATATAAACATACAGTGGCAATGACACATATTTTGCAGTGGAAACTATAATTATGCTAATTGTAGTCTATGAAGACGTAGTAGTTTGTAATTTGTATTGATTGAACTTCTCTGTCTATTTAGGTAATTATAGAAACAACTTAGATTGAAAGCCTTAAAGCAATAAGAGCACATCCATAAAAGAGCACATTTATAAAAACAAAGTGTTTTGACACTGATTAAAAAAATGCCCATGGCTTTCACACACAGCATTGTGCAATCACCAACAATCTGAGGTACAGCAGGCTAAATGTTTTAATGCTGTTCAATGAATGTTGCAAGCTTCCTCTTCCAGGTTCTGAAATAAGTTTCAGCTACTGTCCAGCCAAGTGCATCCACAGTTTACAAAACAGACAAGCAAGCTGTGACCTTTGCAATACAGGAATCCATGCTCTCTCTGTGTAGTCCAAGCCATGTTTTTGGATGACTCACAGCAGACTCACACTAGAGGAGGGCTGGCCAAGCATGGCCCTGTCAGTCACAATCCAGCATATTTAATGAGTCACCCTTATATTACAATGGCTAAACACTTTGAACAATTTTGTTTTAACCACTTAAGCAAGTGATTTGTTCAATTAAGTAGTTAAAAGATTGTTTGAAAGGAAAATACCAGGACTGCGTAGCTCTCAAGGGCCACTGTTGGCCATTCTTGACTTAATTGAACTAATTAACTTCAAGTTGATCAAACCTCACAGGTGTTCCAAGACTTGACAAATTTATGATTTAAGGATGACCTATAAGACCCAGATGGAGTGTGTAGGCCACCAACGTTGGGCACCTTTCCCTTAGAGTTTAGTATACCTTAGAGAAACACAGATTTGGAATGTTAGTTTAATTATTCTGTTTTTCTTGCAAAGATGGGGTATTTTTCTCTAGTTATTGATTTATTGAATATTGAAGTATTTCAGAATAGTGTGTTGCAGACGACAGGTATTTCCTGTGCTTTAACATCTATGTGAAAAGATGTTGCATTTGTAAATGGGGAATTTCAAATACTGTTCTAATGCTTTAGGCCTGATTTATATGTGAATATCAATCCTGATATCACAGGCTACATTTCCCAGTCCTGGTCCCGGAGTACACCTGTGCCTTTTGCACTCATTCCAATTAAGGTTTGGGTGTTCAAGCATAGTGAATACTCAATTAAAATATTTGCTTCTTAAAACCCATTACAGTTCTTGATTACTAAGAGAAGGTCAGAAATTTGCATGAATTTCATACCAGAAAAATTATTTTTAATTTATTTTATGGTATCAATACGGAATCAAATGGGTCTGCATATAACATGAGTGTTATTCCCTCATACGTACAGTATATACAGCATATATTTTCACTCAATCATAAGGGACACTTGACGACTGGAAAACAGAGAGAAGATGTTCTGCTCTGACAATATAGTTTGATTTATTAATTTACTCATCTTCTTCCTACCCAGTATGGACATGACCTAGAAGTCCACATGAACTGCCCTTGGGTCTTAATAAACCAACAAGGTGTAAATATTTATTTACATATACTGTATATTATGATCGATTAGTTCTACCTTCTCATTCTAATGAAGGATGTCTCCTTTCTCTATTCTATTTTTACATGCCATTATCCTTCAATAAACATCCTTCCAAGAGTAGTCCACTGTGCAACTGGAAAAGGTCCTGGAAAGTCTCTGTGGATATGTTCGATTGAAGTGCCCACAGTCTGTCTGGGTGCACAGACAGTCTTGCCTCTTCCTCACCCATTCCCCATTCATGTATTCATGTGGTCTTAAGCATGTTCAATACCCCTCCCCCCCAGGCTGCACAGTAGGGCAATTCTGTGTTGCTCGTGTGACCCCCTGGCATAAATTACCTCCTGCGTTTGTCATTTGTCAAAGTCACAACCTGAACTTGGAAGCAGAGTTGGCTGTCAATATGTTTTCTTTCTCCACCAACCCCCACCTTCCTCCTGTTTTCTTTTGCTTGAACATAAGCTGTAAAACAGCTGATAACCCAGTATAGTGAGAGATAGGAAAAAAATACTATACCTGGTACGTTTGTACATTTCACACATTTGCGTGAAACCCTTTTGGGTTTTATAAATTCCAGATAAGATCTATACCACATACTCTTTCTGTTCCTTATGTATGCTGTAGGAACCCATTGCAAAATCATAGAGTGAGGATTAATAGAAATGCACTTTCAGACAGATTTTGTTCAGGGGTTTGTATTAGCAATACAGTTAGAATATTTAGTAAATGTTAACTTCTGCAATACAGTTGTCCAATACAGTGCAATAAATGGTATGATAAATTCCTTTTTTAGTATAGTCTCTTTCTGTCCTACAGCACATAGTCTAGACGCAGAGAGGGAATTTATACTGTATAAGGTAGATTTTGTTCAGAAGAATCTGCTCTCCGTGCAAAATAAAACTGAAAAGCAAAGATACATTAGGTGCATTTTCATATTTGTTGGAAAGAAGGTGCAAGGAAAATGGGATAGGTCTTCCACTGCATCTGAGGCAAAAGGAAAAACATTGTGGATCTTTGCTTATGTACTGGTGATTTACTCTAGCCCTGCAGCAGTAGGAGCCATACTTACATGTGGGCTGGTTGTGTGTTCTGGAAAGTTGCCAGCCAGGCTCTGCTGGCTAGACAGCGTGTGGGAGAAGGTGGTGTTCAGGAATGGAGAATGCCAAGTCCTCTGGTCTCTGGGTTAGTCCCAGGGCCTGAGCTGTAATACCATTGTCAGCGTGGATTAAGAAAGTCAAGATAAAGAGACTACTCCAGACAGGGAGATAAAGCTGAAAAACAAATACTCTTGTCTCCTTGCTGGGAATTACTGTCTGCAGGGATCATGTCATCCCAGGTAGCAATCAAAGCAGGGCCCCAGGTTTCATCTTCATGGCACTGAGGACAGCAAGTGGAGATGTAGTGCAACAATTCGAATTTTTGCCAGGCATTAGCAATAGGCTCTGTTTCAAACAATAGCAATTTTATAAAACAGAAAAGACATGTAACTGTGTGTTTAGATTATGTGCTCCTTATTGCTTTTATATGAAATACATTTGGTATCTCTATGTTTTTTGTGAAAAAACATGTTGTAAACATCTAATTAAAATAGTAGTTCTTTCTATACAGTTCCCAAATTCATGATTTGTCCTCTCATCTTGAAATTAAAGATATTTATCCACATTTAACCCAAGCAGCATAAAGTAATCTGTCTTTTCTGTGAACTGTATTTACCAAAGTGTCACTTCTCCCTGGAAAATATATATTAGAAAGGTTTATTTTAAACTAAAAATGGCTCACACTGTCTCCAACTGCTAACATTTACATTGTTTTAAAAGAATACAGATGAATACTAAATGACCATTTTGGAAAACAGCAGATTGAGAATGTCATATTTATCCAAGTCAAAGGATTTTGAATTAAATGGAGTTTTTGCTTTGGATTTTATTTTTTGTAGAATACCATAAGCCTGTAAAGACATTTCTTAAAATATGCCTTCCCACTTTAAAAAGATGCATGTCGTCTTCTGGAATGTTACATATCCTTAAAAAGGAAAGGAAAACAAATATTTGCCCTTCATTAGTTATCCCCTAAGTAGAATTTTTAGGTCTGTTGATTTAAAAAAATGTTGAAAACAAGGGCTTAGTCATGAATTGCTACCTATTCTAGAAATAACATAATCGTCAAAATAAGAATTCAGGTTCCTACCAAGGGGTTCCAAAGTGGCTCGAGCAGCAAAGGCTCTCTTGTAATACAGTGATTGAACCCCCTGTTCCAGGACAGGATTGAACAGGATTCCCCAAGTTGTGGTGTAGAAGTCACTGAGTTGTACTGGCATGGTCTTCAGTTGTGCAGTTTTCTCTGCTTTTGATGCCACAGCAGTTCGCAAGTACCTTGGAAATTAAACTTCCAGTGGCAAACGGGATTGACACAGCTCTCCTCTAATTGTCTTTAATTAGTAACATACAGTAAATCATCAAACAGAACAAAATTTTTAAATGCATTCAAATTTGAAGAGGCCCTGCTCATATCTTTACTGATGATTTATCTATTACACCGGACTTTAGGAGTGATGTTAATATGGATTCTGACTTCTTTCAGCAAGTTCTCAATTTCCAAAAATGTGCCAAAGAAATATACCACAGTTGCCGTTTTCTTTGACAAAAAGATACAACAGTCAATGTATACATTTATTACTTCTTGGCTGTGCAGTTTGTGCAATAATTGACTTTAAATATCTTTTGTATTTCAGTGACCTACTCACTACACATTCCTTCCAGCTCTCGATGACAGAATAGAGATTTATACAGTAGGTTCTTCCATGGTACTGTCTGCAATAATCTAGGGCTGGAACTTACAGCTGCGGCTCCCTCTGTTTGTAAAACTCCTTCCTTTTCCCTTTAAGCTTAAAATGAAAACGCTTTGTTTAGAGCCTGCTTTTGTGAAGTCTGATTGTCTGTTCGAGCTTCATTTCATTTTTTTAATCTGTAAATTAATCCTCATTGCTTTGCACGACTTTTGGAAAGGGATTTGTGAGGCAGGAAAGCATGATGCATTAACAGGCACTAAATAGGAGGAGATTTTAAGACCTGGGCATTTGGAAATCTCAGTTGAGGTGAATACTGCACATTTCTTCCAGATATCTCTCAACCAGCTCCTGCTCCCAAAATGAAACGTATCATTCATGAAGGACTTTATTAAAGGTTGCTGTGAAGCTGTCTTTGGACAGTTCAGAAATAATTTTAAATTTGATGAAAGCTGAAAAACAAGTTGTAAAAAAAAAACATCCTTGCTCAAACTGTGCAAGAAATTAAGAACCAGGTGGGTATCTGAACCATATATTGGCACAAATAATGTGGAACTTGGATTTTTTGCCACACCTAGCTGCAGCTGACCAATGAAATTATTGTTTTTTTGCCAAGGCTATGCCATGCATTTACCCAAGTCTAATAATTTTGACGACTGTTATTGCATTATTTGCATTATATGGTACAGAGCGGTCTCTGTTTCAGGAGGTGCTCCTGCAAGGCAGTGCTGTCAGTGATCAATTGGAAAGTGAGCTCTCCAGCACTTTGCTTTCTGCCCTTGACTAATGCTGTCCACCCCTGCGAGTGCCCCTAGAAACACATACTGTACAGTACAGCATGCTCTCCTACCTGTCACATTAGAATTTTTCAGACAAAATTAAAAAGGAATTATACAGTAGTTTAGGTACTACGGGTAAAAAACAAAAAAAAACTATTAACAGTTACTTTTCGGAACTATTCAGAACACTCGTACCATAATAATAGTCATTTTCTGTCAGCAAGGCCATGGAAAAACAAATTAGGCAGATGATTAATGAATGTGAATAACAGCTTTCAGATTGTCCAAGATGATGGGACTCCCAGTATGAAAACTCACTGCCCTCCCAGCTGACATTTACAGTTTTAATATCAACAGACCCTCTCCCCAGGATCCTGTCATTGAAGTGGTTCTACTCCTATAACTCATTGTGCTATCACAGCTTTTGGGCACAGCTCTCAGTTTAATGCACTGTAGGTACTAGAAAAAAAGATTGAATTTTACTTTAAGAAAACTCCTCAGTGCTCCTAAAAAGGGGGTTCTATCAGAAGTCAATGAGATTTTTTTTAGATTTTGTTTTCATACTTTGCACCTAAATATGTAATCACAGCAAACTTTACTGGATTTTTTATCTTTAATCTTTAATAAAATAACCTTAACATTCCTTTTCTCAGATTTCTCAGATAACCTTAAGGTACATTGCAAAAACATTTGGTTTTGAAACAAAACTTGAAACAAATTCTAGTATGTCATGTTTTTATACACTGCACAAGCTATTATACAGTACCAGTTAACAAAAATTGATCTACTGTAGCTCTCTTATTGAACTTTCTGTCAGTCATATTTTGGAACTCTTACAATATGTTTTAGAAGGGAAAAGTCCAAACCCCTTCTTTCACCACATTGTGGATGTTTAATAGCTTCTACAGTATATCTGTTCCAGAGATGTGAATACATTATTTTTAAATGCTGCATAGATTTCCATTACATAATTCTATAAACAATGGTTTGCATTTATTTAATTTATGCCTTCGGAGGCAGTCACTTTAGGGATTTTAAAATTTCCTAATGTAAATCTATACTTTTTATTTAAATTGAAGTTTCTATAAGACACTGTATGGCTTTTTGGCCATTTAGATCAACAATAATATTATGAAACAGTGTAACTTGTATGAAAACATAGATGCTGTGAGCTGAGGTGAACAGGATGCTGACAGCTGCCTCAGCGATGACAGAAACTGTGTGTCAGCACCGTGAGTGTCAATATGATGCTGTCTTGTGGCCCATGAAAAGGTGTTCTTGTTGTGTGTTTTCTCTGTGCAAATATGCAGGACAGTGATGATGTCAGGGCCAAAGTCTTCTGCACATATCATTTGAATTTTAGGGCTGTGGAAGCTGCAGTGCAGCTTTTAACAAATGAAATATGTAGAAACTGGATTTGTAAGTCCACATTAACTCTCGCGTTTGCCTCGGTTGTTTTTCAGGCTGTTTTCTCACTGGAGAGTCTAGTTAATACCCCACTGACTCTCTACCTCATGGTGCACATTATCTAATATTCTGTGAGGGAATTCACAGAGGCAAAATTCTTCTGTGGGAGAAAGAAACTCATGGACATAATGTTAAATATTCAGTACTGCACGTTATCTTTTGAAATGGTATGGAATCTGAATGAGCAACTTGTGATGTAGTGTTGTGATGTAATAAGTAATGTAAAGTTACTGTATTATGTATTGTATTTCATACAGTATATGAATATATATGTACTGTATATATGCATTGATCTGAGAATAGTTTTTTTTATCATGGTGCACATACAAGGAAATCGTTGCAGAATTCATGACTTCGTGCTAATCTGTTACAGGCAACGCACAGTGCTGACGTAATGTCTGTTACCAGGTCTATCAACTGTTTCCAGATCAAAAAGCAGTATTTATTAAATGACTGTATTTATTAGAGATGTGCCAATATGATGCACCTATATATTCTGATAGCTCACGTTACAGCCATATGAAATTTAACTTTCTTGTTCCTGCCACTTACTATACTATGATGGAGCATGCTGATGTGTTAAATGTGTACTGTACAGTATATCCCTGCCCTTATACTTTAATGATTAAGTGTTGCCGTAGTAGCCGGAGTGTAGATTTGCATATTAAATGCATAAATGTAGAAAGAATAACAAAATATCTGTGTGTTTGCATTGTTCTGGATCAAGGTCATGTCTGTTTTCAATACTGGGATATTTTAATTGCCTCCCTCCTAATTTGAGGCTATGACCTCTATTTTCAAAAAATATCTGCTATAAAATATCCGCTTAAACAACCTTTCTTATTTAAAATCTGAGCATGCCTAAAGTAACTGCTTGCCATACAGGAGATTTCAAATATTTATTATCCAGCCATCTGTTACATGATTTGAATGTACTTCACATCCAATGATACTGTATATAAGGAGGCAAACTTTCGGATTACACAGCACAAAAATGTTATGTCACTGGGTCATGTCAATTTTACAATCTCAATGAGACTGAGAGTGCAGTTGTAAAGTCTATTTCATTTATGTTTTTAGGCACACAAATGAAAACACTCTGCATCTTAGTGTGATATAAACAGGTACATCTCCAATTAATTTGTTTTTCAGAGGCGCCAACAAAGGGCTGGATTCTGTTTCTTTTAAAGAGGAACAAAAACAGTGGCCAAGGATGAAGCCTCAGCAGCAAAGCAGTTAATGATATTTTATGTAACTGTTAAGCAATTATTGAATACATAAAGCCTTTTTATAACATCCTTGCACAGTGTGCATTGCGAGCAAGCATATAGAGTAAAGACAAATTGTTCAAGCAGAGCCAAAATCTACATTTTCATTTGGCAAATTGGTTAGGGTTATTCATAATCCGCAGCCTGAATCGGGTTACAGGTATGACTGACTTAGCTTGCAGTGGCTCCAGCTACTCTTTTTTATGGGTAGATTATTTTCTGACTGCGCAATTAATTTCTGCACATAACAAGGCAGCTTTTGCTCCTTACATTTTCTGCAGGTAAAACAGAGAAATCTGGCCAGGGGCATCATTCTGCATTTCAGACACGAGTCAGTAGCGATGTTCTCTTTACGTTTGGCGTCTGGAGTGAGGAGTCCAAACCGGTAAGAGGGAACTGTGGCAGAAGGGTCACCTGCCAGAATGAAGTACTGTACACCTCCCCTGGGGTACCACCCGTAACTACTGTATAACAGAGTCGTTCAGGTTCACGCCAGACTAGTACAAACCTGCTATCAAGAGAACGTTTGCTTTAATGACTAAAACAGTGCTAAAACAACCAATGTGAAGTACAATATAAGGAAACAGCATACAAATATACAGCTGTTCAACTTTGTGCCATTTTCTTCTATACTATAGGTTGTGTAGCAATTTATGAGTCTGACAGTTGAGCAAGAGTTTACATTTTTATTAGTCACAATAACATTAACATAGTTGTGAGATAAAGTGTTAAGATATTTGCCAAAGAATCATTCACAAACTGTCATTTGTGCTAGATAAGTATGAAATTACCTCTGTACACTTTAACATTGAACAGAAAATAATATGAGGGTTCTCATCCAAGCATTCAAAAGCCTCAAAAGCATTGACAAAAGTTAACTTGTTGGATTAATTCAGGATCAAAAGTTGAAAACCAGAAGGAGCTTTTTACACAAAGGGATTGTGGGAATCTGGAATAAGCAACTCGTGCAAGCCATGTCGCTGGGGCTGATATCTGCACATCTTTCAAGAAATAGCTGGATGTGATTCTTGGATCTATTATCTACTAGTAACCAAATGAGTTAGACAAGCTAAAAGGCCTCATTCTTATGTTGTAGGTGATTTGACAATTTGCTTCTTATTTTGACTCTAAAATGTTTTCTTAGAAGCAAAATAAGTAAAAATTGCATAGTGTCCTCATACAAAACAACACAGAAGACAAAAATACTTAAACACTGGATCTGAGAATTTTTATGCTTTATGTTTTTCTTTTTACTGGATTAAATTGAATGTTTACATCAGTTTTAGTCCATTTCTCCCTGCGGGAGTCACAGTGTTATAAATTAAAAAATTGTTTGTTTTTTATACATATACTGTATTTTGTTGGAAAGAATGAACTGATCATGAAAAAGCTTAAATTCTTTTCAAGGAGTGTTTGACTCAAGAAAACTTACAGTACAGCTACTGTCTATGCCGTCTTACTCCAGTGCTGAAAACATGATCATTTTTTTCAGAGCAATTTTTTTCATGTGTTTTTGTGCTTATATTTTATTTACCCTGGGAGAGTGTTCTACTTTTCTGGAACACTTAAAACATTTTATGTCTCATAATGGAAGTCACAGCTTTGTCAATATTTAAACTTGTCCCGAGTGAAGAGCTCAGAGAGAGGTTTCAGGAGGTACTGTAGGCTGCACAGCGCACTATGAATTTGTCTTGTCCTTTGAATTCTCAAGGCGCATGAGGAATGTGCCTCACTTTTTGTTCTATACATCAGTGAAACACAGCTAATTTTTTACAGTTGAAAGAGGACGGAACTGTGAAACATGCCGCAGCATGTTTTTCAATCTGTAATAAACTGAGTAATCAAATTTGTAGAGAATAGAATTCAAAGAAGCAGAAAACATCTTTACACTGACCAGTAATACACATTTTAATTTTAAAAATGTATCCACAGTTACTAGTTATTAATTTCCTTTGTATTAGTGCTTAGACAACAAGGGATCTGTGCAGTAATTTTCAGATTGTATTTCAAATGTCCACAATTATCTATTGTAGGTTAAAAAAGACATCTTCAATAGCATTCACCCTAACAAAATTACTGTAAATTTCCTGTGCATTTCCTGTCACACCCAGCCTACATGTAGCTTGGATAAGCAGAACAAGGGGGCATACAGTAAATCAAGTAAATTTTTAATTATCAAAACTGTCTTGGTCTGATAAAGCAAAACGGTAATCTTTGTGACATACAGTAGAAAGCCAAGAAACACCTAAAACTCCTTGCACTGATCTATCTTCATTACATCCTCCCTGATTAAGTGAAAAAAATACATTTAGAAGTTTTTAAGCTCAATTCATTTTTTTTCAGTGATAATGTTTACAGACATTTCTTTCTATATGGACAATTGTGCAGTACAACAATTCTGCAAAAGTTCCCCCCTTTTGCTCACATTATTATATTTGTTAATTACAAATTATTACATTTAGTTACTGCCAGACAACCTTTTAAGAATTCTGCCCAGGTTGTTTAGCAGTCACATCTCTGCTTATATTTACTGTGCAGTAACTGGCCATCTGACAGCTTTTGATTTGAGGCTTTATCAGATACAGTAGGTCACACAAGGCTGTGCAGCTGCTGGATAGTCAGAGAGTTATCTCTTACTTTCTATGTTCCATAGTTAAGCAATACTGCCTTCCAGAGCTTAAGAAAGCTGCTCACAACACTCTCTCAACAGCTGTCTTCAATATGATGAGTAAGATAGTTACATATTCATTTCCAAATTAGTTCACACTGATTTTTTACAAGAGGTTTTAAAGCTCTTTTCCATGCAAATATTATATATTTATCCATGCAATTAAGATTTATTGAACATCATGCCATACCATCAAGTTACAGCTTAAATTTGTTTTCTACTCCAGATCTACAGAAAGCTGTAGTACCTCAGCCAATGGATTGCATACTGCCAAGAGAGCAAATCTGTACATTATGGCTGTAGAACTGGTAGACATTGTAAAGTACAGTATGTGTGTACAGAGGGGCGTGTGTATAATAGTAGTTGTTTGCACCTATAATTCAGAATTCTCTTTCCCTTTATTTTATGGCCCTTTTCTTGCTTAGTGGTGGGATGGGTATTGATGCAAAATCTTTGGCTCAGGAAAAAAAAAATTCGGCATAAATTGTAGAGCACACCACAGGAAACCAGTAGCACATATCCTAAATATCATCATTCTTTTAGGCTCCTTAAACAATTAATATTCAAAAAGCAGAACAGGAGCAACACACATTTCTAGTTACTTAGCAAATGTTATTTTCACTTCATAATTTGGTGCAACTCAAGGTTTTCAGCAGGAGTAAGTTTTCACCCTAAGGCAGAAATGATTAAAAAAGTCATTGGAGGTCAAATCAGGGTTTTTTAAGGAACTATCTACAGGTGAATTGAATTACTGCTTTACAGCTGCTGTGTGTTCCACAAACTAGAACACTTTACCCTTCAGCGTTGCTGTATTTAAACATTATTAACTCATACAATTCAATGGACTTTTTCCAATTTTGTTTTGTTCATTAATAATGTTAATAAAAATATTTGTCATGCATTTTTTTAAAGGAAAGTTTTGTTTAGCTACAGTATGTATATTAACCCTTTTCCTTGGAGACCTTTCAAAATATTAATTATTTCGGGTTATTATATAACAGTAACTCTTTCATATTGATACCATAATTATGAGTGTCTTGAAAAAGAATCAAGGTTTCTGTATTAATATGTTTTACTTTACTGACCATACATTGCAGTGTTCAAAATTATAGTATGATACAATATGGAATATTAGTGTTCTATTTTATTAGCCTCTTTCAGTTGATGAAAAGATTGCTTTACTTAAGTCACCAGTTATAAACACCTTATTGGAAACCCAGATGGTAGTGAGGGGAGCAAGATACAAACAATGAATAGCTAGTAAATAATGGAAAGAATATATAGGTTGAGAATTGCATTTAAAAAATGAATAAAGTTATAAAACAGCATGAATAACTGCTTCCATCTGGCCACACTTAGCTGGAAGTTCTCAGCACAACTTAAATTATTCACACATATGGAGATGTTGCTTTAGTGTAAATCATCGGTAATTGAATTCTTATGATGTAGCACCAAAATTCAAGACTTATTTCCTTGTTAAAGAAAGAAAAAAACAGATTTGTTATTCACTGTTTGTAAAGAAGTACTTTTTCCAGAATTTAGAAACCTGTCTCAAAATTCTCTGTACCCATAACTAATGAATAAACCAGAGTCTGAAACAAATGTATGCCAAGCCCATACAGACTGCACAGAAGCACATGAAGCAAGGTGACATTTTATCGATGAAAGGCCGCAGTGTTATTTGTACATAGCACAGATCTAGCAGTAAAATAATACAGGGGCTTTAATGACTGCATTAGTATTTAACAGGGAGGGCGTGGTAGACTTTCCTGTTTTTGCAAAGGTTAGTTTTACAAAGATGGTTGCTGCCACCCCTTGATCAGACTATGATTTGCAGAGAACAAGATATTATAATATCACCTGAAACAGAAGTCCATGAGTTTAGACATCATGTGTATTTTGTGAGCAAAGCAACCTTAATCACCCAAGAATAGATCATATAAATTACCATCAAACTTTATTTTGTGTGTGGGGAAAATTAGGAGCAATACAGCACAACACCCAGATAAAAGCATTTACATTGCAGAGTTTCATAACGGTGCAGAAAAGCTCTTATGTAACTTCAATTACAAAGCAATCTCACAACTGTATGTTACAGCGCATTTTGATGAGTGGCTGTCATTTTAAAAACAAAAGCCCTGTGACATGTTGATCTTGTAGGATATAATTGTAATGTATTACATTGTAATTTATTAGTATGCACTCTGAATTTAAATCTGTTGTGTGTCGTGGTTTAGTTTGCTCATGTAAATTCACGAGTTTATATTCAATAACGTAATAATTATGTAAATAGTAAAAATGGCTAATTTTATTTTATGCACAAATCAAACAAATCACCTGGAAAGTGATACAATACATTTTCAGATTCTTATTTTTAAGTTCTTTTGTTGTTATTGTATGTAGAATTTAAAACCTCACAAATACATTTTAAGACGCAGCTGTTCTTGATTATGTATAAATTTGTTTTACTTCAGCATCTTTGATATGTTACATTTCGTTAAAAAAAAAACCTCTGCGTTTCAGACATATGTTGCTTTACAAATTATAGTTTATGCATGGTATTTATTTTTAAACCGTTGTATAACCCTACATTTTTTATTTGTTCATGTACATTTCTTCCTAATCCTGGGAGAGGAATTTTAAAATTCTCACTTAAAAGAGCCTTCTAAGTATATTCTTTCAGACTCAGGACTACAGATTTTTACAATTAACACCGAATGCCAACTTAATGTCATGCCACTAATTCTAATGGCAAATCAAATTCTACAATGGATCCAACTTATGGTTGAGTAATAATTCACAAATGAATCATCTCTTAATTACATTTCAAACACTGTACTCTTGTAGCAGCATATATAGCAATTAATAACACTCAAATATTATTTATAAAATACTTCAAAGGCCATAAGTCCATCATTAATTTATGAGAACTATACTCCCTTTGCGTGTTACATTTTATGTACTGTATATATGCATATATTATATTCATAAACCAACCCATACTGTACATTTTATTTCATTTTAGTATATGTATATACAGACTGTATATTCTAGCCACTTCTATGACATTTGAATTAATTCAGCTCCTGAAAGAAGTCTTTTTTTTAGATTGGCTTCAAATAATCAAAATCATATTCAACAAGTCAACCAAATGCTATTGAACAAGGTGTACCATACAACAGAGGAGAAGCAACCTGAAACGGAAAAGCTACTAAAAATAACTAAAGAACAGTAACATAATATTTTCCCTATGCACTGTACATGCACGTAGGCGTGACTGCTGGACAGAAACGAAAATATACAGAGACGATTTTTAGAAGTATTTTCTTTAGCTCGCACTCCATTTACCATGAAAATACTGTATTGAGTGGAGCAAGGAGAAGAAGGAGAAGGAAAAAAAAGACAGAGAAGCCGGGCAAATGCAAAAGCAGCAGAATGCACGTATTTATAAAGTTAATTCTAGCCAGGAAATACTTTATTTTAAAATGGTGAAACGGCTTAATTACTTGTGTGAGGCTGTGTTCCCGTGGAAGCACACATCACTCGCGTCTGGGTTCTGATTCTATATGAAGCGTACTCACCCACAACTTTCTCTACCACAGGCCTCTGCCATGTTTATTTGTACAGATGCAGTAAATCCCCATTTTTGGGGGGAGCTGGTGCCGGGGCATGAGGCCTGCCCTGCTCCAATGATAATTTGTGGTTTTGTGAATGTTCGATGGCCCACAAAGAGGCTTCAGAGTGTTTCTGCCTAGCTGGAGCAGCCCCGTTCCATTACAAATAATCCAGGACCCTCATTTTTCGAGAAGGAAATATTTTAACCTTATTTCTTAGAATTTGTTCTGGCACTAGCTCGGAAACTGTTTTTATACGCAGAGTATTAAAAACCCTCGGAAAAGGAAAAAGCGCAAAAAAAAACGCAACCTGATATTAAAACCATATTTAAAGTACACATTTTAAAACATCTAAATTAGTGCAGCATTTTTTAAGGAAAGTCACATCGAGCATTCCTGTTTGCAGACACCTTGATTCCTTGGCACACGCAGGTCTTTGGCTTAGGGTTTGAACATGGTGCCGGTTGGACGATGCCTTTTCATTACAAACAGAAATAACACTCATTCAAGCCTGAAAGTAGACAAAATCATTTTGTTGAAGTTAGAGCGCGTTACACAAAAAAACATAACGGCTATTACCTAAATTTCGGTTAAAGTACAGCATGAGAGGCCTACAACATGTAGCAGAACATTTCTGCATACAGTACATCCTGAAAGACTATTTATGAAGGTCTAGGCTGTTGCTTTCAGTACACATTCTTCACATAATACCTGGCTAACTGAAAATGACCAAAATGTCCACTATTATTGGAGAAAATTAATCAGTTTATGACACTAAACTAGAATATTGTGAACTTAAATTCTTAAATTCTTTCAGACTCATGAGAAACAAAAACAGATTCACTGTGATAGGAACAAGTCTTGATAGTTATGTTAGTTATTAGTTGAGTTGTCCCACATAGGTATCCCACACACAGTAGAAATAAATTAAACACCAAATGAAAAAAGCAAAGAAAAATAATGGGAAGAGAAGGAATTTGCTAAATCAAAGTAGGCCTTACATACACCATGTTTGTCAATTTGAAACCATGAAGATAAATGGAGGTCTTTGCTTATAGAATAGGACAGTTTTATGACAAAACGTGTTGTAAATATGATTTAAACCAGAGTAGCAAAGTGAAAGCTGATTGACTTCAAAGGTGAACTGTCTGTTTTATAAATGACATTGTTAGCAGTTTCTGTTAATCAGATCTGCGATGATTTGTTATAGCACTGCAGTTTATCTTTCCTCCCCACGATTCCTTCAGCGACAGTCTTCTTAACTCTTTGATAAGCTCCAACCTTCTACTCTGAACTGAGTTTCGGTGAATGGTTTGATATACAGTAAAGTAACATTGCTAAAGAAGCTTTATTTTTGTTTTAACCTTGAATAGGTACATAAATTAACATTTCAGACGATCAGGGCATTAATTTGATTTTTTACAAGATATTAAGAATAAGGCATTCATGTTGAAGTATACTGTATGAACTTACATAAATTCCAAAGACCATTCAGACATATGTTTGTATCTTCTTTTTCAGACTTCTTACAAACCAAAAATAATTTTTAATTGCCAGGCACGTTTACAAAATGATAACTGCAAATGATGAGAGCAGATGATAACAGCAAAGATGGATTTATTCAAATTAATGTGAATTGACTCTAGTAGTTGGCAAGATATGTCTGCAGTTTCTTAGTTTGTGTTTATATTTAACAATTGTCTTGTGATAATTGTCATGATTTCCCTTCACAAAATGTTTTCTGTTTAGTCTGTAGCAATAACCTTGTTAATAAGCACTAAATACTTGTCCCTAATGCACAGCCACAGTATATGGCACAGCATTAATAAATGCCACAAGCATGTTCAGAACACGATTTTCTAAACTGTACGTGTGGGAGTTTCGAGGAGAGGTCTTGAAGTTCTGAATCTGTACAGTGTATTACAGATTTACATTTTGATTGGGCAATCATACCAGCTGATGAGATTCTCACCTAATGAGAATTGTTTTCAGCCCTTAAAACAAAACATTCATTTGAATAACGTTGAAAACTAGACAAGACCTTTTTTCAACCTTTTGTCTGGGCTCAACTTTTATTCTTAAGCCTTTAGAAGCTTCACTATATGCAAGATGGGATCCACATAACAGCAACTCAACTCAAAGTTTGTGGTATTTTAGCTCATATACTACTATACTACAAAATGAATGCATCTTGTTTTTTTTTTAGATTTGGAAGCGTCACTTACAGTATATTTTATTATATGTCTATCTTATATGGAATCATCTGTTGTTTTAAGAACAGATTGTCTGGCAATGATTACTGTACCAAATGAGAAGGAAGCACAAAGTCATCAAAAAAGCCATTTGTCCATTGATAATATGAGGATGTGCCAGTGTTTGGTTGGTTGAGCAGTGTATCTCACATCAGCCTTTCCGGTAATTCTGGGAACCAAAATGACCCTGGCCAAATGTTTCCAGTGCTGCTCCCATGATGCTCTGCCAATCGATCACTGCTGTTTTTTTTTATTAAAAAAATGGACAGGCTGAAACCAATGACCTTTGGGTCAGGTTCCTCAACCTGTGCCCTGAGCAAACAGCTCTGAAGGGGGCGGGGGGTTGTGCACTGCATTACAGTTGGTAGCGTTGTCATTTTACAGAGAGGAGTGACTCAGATGACAAGAGGAAAATAATGTGATGACTCATGGGGATTCACACTACTTCTAAAGGTGGTGTCTGCCATAGGAAAACCTGAGTTTAATAAATAGCCTATTTGCCTTCTATCAGCTCTGATGGCAAAAGTTAAAATGGAAAATAGAAAAAAAAACTGGATAACACATCATTCCTGGTCTATACTGATGTAATACAGAGTGTGAGTTCCAGCCAATGCTCTGCTCTCTTGAGGCATACCCCCTTGGTTAGTTCTTCTGTTTCAAGATTCGGCATCTCAAGATCATTTCCTGAGCCTCATTTTGGAGGGTCTCCGTGGAAAATATATGTTAAGCTAAATGATATCTCTTTGGGTCAGAGAAACGTTTTTTCCCAAGATTTGGGAATCCTCACTGAGTGGCACTTACAACACAGGCACATGAAGTCGCCAGCGCCAAGGATTTCAATATTTTGTATTCCTGAGACGAAAATAGTTTTAGAATCAGTTAATGTCAAGTTATGTTTTGTTGATCTTGGGTTTTTTTTAATGAAAATATTATACCAATCAAGTTTTACATTGACAGGTAAACTTATTTGCGACTTTTTGGGTTAGCTAATAGTTTATATCTATCTGAATGTGAGTCTCACCTTTTAAAATATGCAGAACATTATGAATAATACAACTAGTTCTGTAACAGACCTTCACATGTGAATGCACACTATACATCTTTTTCACAAACAATACACAAAGATTGGTACACAGAATGTTTGCTTTTCATATATACAGCACTTTTGTAGTTCTTAATGAAAAAATGGAAATTAGACTTTATTGTGGCACATTGCAATGAAAGACAGTTTCCTTGTGAACGTAATGAATTCCAATAAACAAAACACTTCATTGAGAGGCACAACATCCTTCCCAGTTGTAAGAAAAATATGTTTTAATAAAATCACAAAGAGGAACACAGGAAGAAGAAAACAGGAAGATTTAAGTGAAAATGGAGGGAAGCACAGCTTTGGTCCATGTGCTTGACCTTCTGGAAGTTATTTTATTTGTAACCTCATCACAGCTGTGTGACACGGACGTCAGACCTAGCCAAGGTTTTGACCTTCTGGACAAAGTCAGCTGGTTGTATGGCTATCACCCTAATGAATTTCCTACGAGAGCTCCTTCATCCAATCCAAATGTTTACAGAGGCAAAAAAAAGGAGATAATTGCAACCTGTGGCAGGGTCTGCTGCTGATTCTCAAGCCTTTGAGCTCTGAAGGGATCCTGAGAGTCAAAGGTTAGTGGCACAACTCATGCTCTATCAAAGTCGTGCTTATTTTCAGTCTGAGCCAGGCAATGTAAAACAACAAACAATCTAAAAGTGCCACAGAAAGATTTGCACATCAACCTCTGTGACACTTGGGCAACCCTGGGTGTGTTTGGGTAACACAGAAAGGGTGTGGCTACCATCTCCTCTTGTGTTTCTGCTTTGCAGACCCAGGGTCCGAACAGACCAAAAGTGGAACAAAACAGAATTCAGAGCAAATTTGTGTCAATACAAGTAGATCCAGAATATAGTTGTGACTTTGGATCTGACTATGGTTAATCTTTTTATGTAAAACACATTCAGAAATCAGATACCTCAAAAGGAAATACCTGAACCAGAGTGTCTCTCTCTATTTCTCTGGAGCCCCTTGCCTTCTGAGGAGTTCAAAAACATGAAAAATGAAACACAGTTAAAACATTGATAGTCTCAAACTTGAAGAGCAGCAGAATTTGGAGAGCCTTTAATCCTGAAATACATACTTAATCATGTACCACAGTCATGTTCCTTGTCTGGTAAAGAATCCTCAAAACAAAACTAGTATTTGAAAGTGATGTTGTACCACAGTAAATAGACAGTTAATGTCTCTAATGGTCCACTAGATCAATAACATACCATTTAGTGTAAAACAATGTTCTGTTTTTTTTTCTTCATCTCACTACTTCATATTAAAAAAACAAAAAGAGAAAAAAAGCTCAGATTCATTTTTCTGTGATCATCTTGTGATTGGCTCCTGTGATCAGCCAATAATTAGAACAAAACACAGTTAAGTGGGGCGGCGCATTGGCTGGGATCCTGGGTTCAATCCCAGTCCTGGGGGGCTATCTGGATGGAACTGGTATGTTCCCCCCTCAAAGAGTACCAGATCACTTTGTACTGTATGTTTGCATGAATTTCCTCAAGGCACTCCAGTTTCCTCCCACAGTCCAGAAACATATTTGTACAGTAGGTTAAGTGGTTTCTGAGAAAATCGGCCTAAGGTGTGAGTGTATTTGTGTGTGTGTCCTGTGAAATACCGTTGTGTCCCATCCAGAGTGTACCTGCCGTGTGCCTATTGTTAGCAGTGTTCTGGCTTCCCTGCGACTCTCAATTAGAAGAAGCAGTTAGAAAATAGATGGATGAAAAAAAACCTTAAATGAGATGATATCATTAGGTAAGGGCACTTTGAGCATTGTCTACCAGAGCCCAGCAAAGTTTAGTCTTTATTACCAAAGAATGTTGGGTCAAAATAAATTCAGTTTATAAGATTTTGCCTTACTGCTAATAAGAAGGAGCACCTCATGTCAGGGTTATCATTTGGGGTGAGTCTTATGACCTCACACAAAGCCTTTCAGGGTTGCCTTTACAGATACTGTACTGTATATAGGGTTTAATGGAAGGGCAAATAAAAAATGTTATACAACCCTAAAAACACATTTTTCCCACCCTCTAAAGGGTAACAGGGCTTGGAAGGGGACTCTCTAACACAGTGCTCACAACACCCCCACCCCCACACACACCTAGGTTTCCTGAAATGCCACTCCTCCATTAAATGTAAGGGGTTTTTAATTGCGATACTAATTGCTCTCCAATGAATTTTGATTTTGTCTGAGCAAGACAAAGTGTTTTTCCATTTACTGTCAAGTCCATTGTCTTTTTGCAGCATCTGGTCAGCATTATGGAAGTAGCTGTGCAGTGTATTTCACTTTGCTTAAAGATGGATTAGTCTTGAAGGAAGGATCTTGTGTAGTTTAGCTGCTTTGCAGCCATTCACTTTTCTGGTATGCTTAAATAAATCATGCTTGATTGCAGCTCCCGTAACCCTTAATATCAAGGACTTCAAGAAGACACACAAGAGGAAAAAAAAGTTGTTTAACAAAAACAGGACTCCATCCCTGCCATCTTGTTTATTTAAGGGATTTATAAATTGTAGGACTTAAAAGGACATAGTTCTGCTGGGGGTGACAGGATTCTTTACATTCCAGTGTTGCAAAGCAATCTGTTAGATAAATGTACCGCTCCCGCACAACTACTTGTCTCTTATCCTGCAGAAATTATGGTGCAAACATCAACAACGTTAATATTATAAAATGAGAAGTCATAAATACATCAGTTCCACCAACACCCTAGCCAGCCTCCAGAGCATTAACCTTCACCTGGACACTTTAGAATAATTTATTAACCTTAATTATCAAGGTGTTAGAGAAACAAAAACAGATCTGTTCAATAAATTAAGAAGCAGTCAGGCTGACCTCTTCTGGGTTGTTTTCCCTTTTGTATGTCATTTACTCAGGTTTGCCTCCATTTCCTTGTCCCTTTAAAGATATAAACCAAACGAGGATACATGATTTATTCTCTGTCTGTCTGGAATGGCTTAACCATTGCACTGTGATCTCAGGATATTTTCCCTCTACTTTATAGAATTAACAATGACATTATTATTAGTATTAACTAATTTTCAATAATGATCAAACCTAATGATAAGATATTTAGATATAATATTCCAAAACTTATCTGTTATATTTTAAACATTAATAGTTAATAAACAGCTTCTAAACTGTGAATAAAACATACAACTATAGTAGTAATGATATTTTCCAATGACTTCTCAAGACTACAAAAGTACAACATGTAAAACATTTGTTGAACGTTTTAAACCAAATGTGCAAAAAACAAGCTCTACCAAGTACCATCATCAGGATACAGTGTCATTGACACTGCCATTAAGATGCCTTTTCAGATCTCTCACATACAGTACTTCATGAGTCTGGTGTGCATGAGAGAGTTCTGCTGCAGCATACAAAGCAACGACACAGCAAACATTAGCAAACCACACTATAAAACTGGATGAAACGCAACTGAATTTGTTAGTGGTATCATTCATGGAAAGTTTGTGCCAGAAAAGAATGCTGTCCTTTTTGTGAAGCATTGAAATGGATTTGCTCTGCTTCAGGGTAATTTTGCATCCACTGGTCTAGTGGCATTTGTCAAGAAGCTCAAGTTTGGTCACTAATGTACTTTCCAGCAGGATAATAACTCAAAGCAAACTTCCAGATCTCTTGCCAAATGGTTAATAAATTAATGGTTAAAAAAATAATTCATAAGGAAAATATATTTAATATAAATGCCATTTAATAAAGAGCTAGAGATGTGTTAAATGGGAGAAATGCTCATACTGTAAATTCCCAGTGAACATTGCCCAAACATATTAAAGTACTACAGGAAGTAACTTTGCTTTGCTGATGTGCAAATAAGAGTTAATGCAATATGGGTAGGGTGTGAATAATTATGAATATTGTTTATTTAGAAAAATATGCAATTTTTGGGGGCAGATTTGTTTTTGCAAACCCAATCCTGAATTCAGCATTCTTGTAGTTGCTCACATTTTTAATTTATTTATGCCACAAATACTGGATGGAATTTTTTCCTGAAACCAGCTTTCAGTTACATCATGTCAGGACTATGAATAAATCTGAAGCCAGCTGTAATTCTAATTAGTTTCTTATTGCATGTAATTCACAAATGTTATAATCTTTCTCAAAACCCTGAATACACATAGAGAGATGTAGTGTACAATCCGTGTAGTGTTTGATATGCAAAAGAACATTCTACCAGTTTACTGTAGATAATCAACATTTCGATCTCCAGCAGTTCCGCCACATAGTTTTGCAATGTGTTTATTATCATTTCTTTAATTCCTGAAGAAGGCATTTTAGCTCAAGCAATCTTTTTGTATTGCACTGACACTAATTTCATAGCTTAAGAGTTGTTGTATGTAGATTTTCCATACAGTACATTTCAATTGTGAATCCATATTATGAATCCAGCATATTAAGTGTATGATGCTTTTTATAAAGAGATATGCTAGACCCATCTGGGCACAGTTTGACTTGAGTCACACAGCAGTGTTTGATATTGGGGCTAATCGGGGTTGTGTGATACTGCTGACCCTACCTCTGGCTTCTAATGTTAGCTTTGCCTTGTGAAAACAGCCTGTGAAAGCAAGATGTATTTAAAATGATAACATTCCTTAAGAGTGACAGGAGTGGTGTAAATTAGTTAATAGGATCTGATTGCAGAGAAAAAAAACTATTAATATACTGTACCTGTATAGTACATTAAAATACCAATGATTTCTGCATATGTAATGTAATACTGAACTGGACATTACAAAACATGAACTTTGGAACCAAATTCAGAAGATGTTGTTTGCATTACTTAACATGGGGTGACATGGTATCAGTTGGAGCTGCTACCCCACAGCTTTTGGCCATGTGGTTCAGTTCTGGATTAGGATGTCTTCTGCATGGAGTGTACAGTACATGTTATTCCTTGTGTTTTTTCTTCCAGGAATTCCAGGTCCTTCCAAACATATGCTATTATGATTAATAGGTGTCTCAAAAGTTTCCCTGTGTGTGTGTGCCCTGCAATGGACTGGCACTCAAGGTTTAATCATCCCTTGTGCCCTGTGTTTCTGGGATAGGTTCTGGAATAGGTTCTAAACTGCTGTGATCCCTACCAGGAATAGGTGGGTTTCTGATATTGAATGGAAATACTCAATGTATGAAGTGAGCATTCAGAAAATTAATTGTTGAATATAATGAGTAAATTAGACTTTAGGTGTGCATGGTTTTACAGCTCTTAGGTAATTTTACAAAAGACCTGCCAACAATTACTGTATCTGAATTGAAAAGCCATGAGAGTGACTCCTCAATTTCTGTTTTTCTCCATAACTGAAAAACGTAAGGAGCGGGCCACAAGCAGGAAGAAGACGTTCTAGCCGGCTGTGCTCCCTTATGAGTTGAGGAGCTATGGAAGGAGAAGCATTTCTAAGTGATATGCGTGTTCTGTTTACGAGGCAGAGAGAAAGCAGCTGGATTGACTTGCAGCGTCAGTGTTAGGAGGTGAGCAAGCCCTCACAGCTGCATGTGCTACCTCCCAGAAAGCAGAAAGCCTAGACACAGCCAACTCCATCAGGGAAGTATTGTTATTCTCCAGTGTGTGAACTTTTAAAGTCCACTCCTATCGTGTTTAACATAGACTGTTGTATTTTTAACCTGATTTATTCGTATTTGTCTTAATTTATCAGAATGATACCAGTCACTCAATTACAGTATGCTGCAACATGCCTCAAAGCAGAAAGTTCGGAAAACTGTGAAGCATAATTACATAAGGATGCAATACCTGGACATTTATTGTAACAAATCAATAGATGAGGTGACATGTCGCTAGTCTTCCATTTCATCACATTTCGGCATTGTGTGGATACTGATTTCCAAATTATCCGTCTACCTGGTTAAATGACAATGCACGGTTGTCAAGTACAATATTAGTGTTGTGCAATTTCTGGAGAAATGTCAGTACAGGCCATCGCTTTGAAGTACCCCGGGCCTCGCCTGATTTAGCAGGCCCGCCTTTGTGTTTACATGTGAACCGTGGCAGTCACTGGCAGCACAGCTGGATAGAACTCTCCGTTGTTGACCAAGGCGGGCTTGAGCGCAGTTGGGGTCTGGTAAACGCAAGGTCCAGTGGCGTCGGGCCCACCTCTTGAAGAGAGTCAGTGTTTTCATAGAGGTCTGTACTGTATGCACACGTGGCCCCGGATTGTTCTTCCAATTTATTTTCCCTCTCGGCTTGGTTTCTGTGAACTGTGTGTGGGCTCCAGCATCCCTGTGTTTTAAATGAGTAGTGTAGGAAATGTTACATTTTACAGTAGTTACTGGTGAGTAATCCCATGCAGGTGGTTCAGAGTCAGCAGGACAAATGGAAAAGACTTGTCTGTGGCCCATTCATGGGTCATCATTCTGAGAAAAATGTCCTTCACTGCAACCTGAGATCAGACCTCCTGTGGTTTTTTAAATGTATTGTTGATGGGTCAACTGAATTCTTCCTCAAAGAGAGCAAAGTGACCTCACATACTGTAGGGTGTGCTACCATTACTGCAAAACGTATCATTTCTAAAGGGTCCAAGCAATATTTTATAACCCAGGTAAGTAAGTACTCGTTTAGAACTACTGATAAACTTCAGCCCTGTTTACCAAAGAGGATTTGGTAGTGGAGCCACTGTAACACTTACATTTGTTTAAATTTACATTTGTTTATTTGACAGGCAGTTGTTTTTATCCAAAGTGACTTACACTTGCATGCAAAGAATGCGTAAACAGTAGCATAAAACAACGATTAAGCCCAAAAAAACAGAAAGAGAAGCAATAATTAAGTAGTAGGATTTTGGACAACACAAAAGTCTCATTGCTGCTTGACTGACAGGAAGTAGAAACCTAGTGTAAAAGTAAGAAGAAATGAGTTTTCAGTTTATTCTGTTTTCACAGTTCAGTCAGTGGCAGGCAGGGTGTTCCACCACTGAAGGGTAGCACAGAGAACAGTTGGGTCAGGGACGTATTGGCCCTGTGCATTGGAATTGCCAATCTCAGTGCTCTCGCAGGGATATACTGTAGAGCCTTGCATGGATTTGGTGGTATGCTAGTAAAGTCCCCTTGGAAGCCCTGTAGACTAGCACCAATCTATTGAATCTGATAAAATGGCCACAGCTGGAAACCAATGTAGAGAGACAAAGAGGGGAGAAACATGAGTGTATTTCAGGAGGTTGAAGACTAGGTAGGCTACAGAGTTTTGTATGAGTTGGAGTGTCTGATAGGACATGTGGGAAGTCCTGAGAGAAAGGAGTTGCAGTAGTCCAGTCTTCAGAGGACTATCTGAATGAGATGCTGAATGGATGGCTCTTTCATACAGTATGTTGTATAGGAAGAATCTGCAAGAGTGAGATGTAGTGTGTTAACACAAGATTGCCATGAACAACAAAACCAAAGTTCTTTGTTGTCTTGGTGTTTACTTTAGTTTCCCAGGCTTACAGAGAGTTTATGATTAAGTGAAAGGTTGATTTGGTTGTGGATATGATCACAACCTTGCATAGATTACTTGGAAATGGTGGTGGTTCATCCAGGCGAAGATGTCTGCTAGACATGCTGTGATGCAGGAGGAAGCCTATATGTCAAAGGTGAAACTACAGATAGAGCTGGGTTTCATTAATGTAGCAAGAAACCATTTGTGGACATGATGGACATTCACCTTATATCAGCCACAAAATGGCAATTTCATATCTCCTCGGTATGTTTTCTGTCCTAAATGTACTTTCTGTACTGAAATGGTTTTAAATTAGGTAGTCTTAACAATGGTTACAAGTACAATTTTTTCATCAGGTATGCACAGTTCACACGGTACAGTATTCTGTTTATAGTAGCATAAACTCTGTTGCAATGATATTATAAAGAATGCATAAGTATATTCTTTTGGGCAACACCCTGTAACTTTAATGTACTGTATTTGCATGATACAAGCAATATTTTGGGGGTACCCATTTGACTGCGGGGTGACACCATGAGACATGCTGTCATGAGAATGAGGTAGCCAGAGCTCTCATTTGGAGTGAGCCAAGGGGTTGCTATTAGGGCAGTTATGGGCACGATGCACATATAGAAAACAATATGTATATAGGATAGGAAGTTGCATTTGTAGCATGAGTTCAGCCACTTGTATTAGAATTGTATGATAGTGTGCAAACCTCAAAGCTCAATGTCTCAGAAAGTGGCTCTAGAACTGAGCATCATTAAATGATGTCCACATTACAATATCTTGATAATTTTACAGGATATGGGTACTGCAAGTATCAGAGACTGCAAATATTATACTTTCAAAATGCTACCTTAAAGTAGAATTACTTGTAGGTTTATTTGACGCTTTCTTTGAATTTAATAATACAAGACATGTACAGAGAGATTTGAAATGTGGTTAGTCTAGCTTTTAACAACCGTACATTAGGATCACCACAAACTCCCCACAGTGTCCTAATTTCAGATTTTTTCTGCTAAGTTTTACTTTTCATTAGCTTTCTGCATGCATTAATCTTTCATTAGATTGAGACCTCCTGTATTCAGTAGTTCTCTCTTAAAAGCAGACACACTGGTACCCTGGGGTTTCAGTCCCAGTTTAAATGCCCTACCCTCCGCCATGGCACAAGTCCCAGTTGAAGAAAATCCACTGTCAGCTTGTGTGTTTGGTATATTAAGGAAACACGCTGTGGAGGCTTGTTTTCTTAGTGGTCTGAGCATGACGTAAAAATAAAGAAAAGAGTTCAAAGGCACCCACTGTTTACTGGTATTGGTTGCTTCACCTCTCTTCCCTGCTTCTAATGTCTTATTCATTGCAAATCAAACCACTGAGCCCACTTTACGGCTGCTGAAACACCTATATTTAACCACTTCTCTGAAGAAAGTTTGTCCTCGTCCAGCACTGCCAGGACTTATAGGGAAGATACCTTGTTGTTAATTTGTTTGTTCTTCTTGGGAGGTTTGCAATTTTGCCTTTGTCAGTGTTTTTTCTTTTCTTGTTTTTTTATTTTTTTTAAATAACTTATCCCCTTATCAATTAGTCATTGCTGTAATTGTGAAAATAATTGCCCTTGCTGCTAACATTTGTATTACTGAACATTGACTAACTAAGTAAACTAACTTGCTCCTTAGGTTTTTTGCTACAACACCTGCACAAATGGTTAATGAATAAAGATTATGAAATGACTGCAGAGAAACTGAGAAAAAAAACTTAAACCTATCTTATCATCTCAGGATTGTCCGAATGCTTTTGAGTCTAGATGGGACTTAAGGATTAGTTGATTCGCTGTGCACAAGCAGCCCCTGCCTCTCTCCTACAGAATGATAGCTCTGCTGTTTGTGCCAAGGGGCTTGTAGTGAAAAGAAAAAATGGAGAATGATTTTGTAATGCACTTTAGGAAGATTCAGAGAAAGTACTGAACAATTCCAGGTCGGTACAAAATAGCCAGTAACCCATTCATCCTTTTTGTAACTGCTTAAAATCCAATTCAGAGTTGTGGGAGAGCCAGTGCCTATCTTGGCAAGCAACGGGCGCTAGGCGGGGTACACCCTCGATAGGGTACCCTTCTATCACAGGACACACAGGGACACAAACACACGCTCACACCAGTGCCAATTTTACCAAACATATGTCTTTGAAGAAAACCCATTCGAGCATGGAGAAAGCCTACAAACTTCAGGCAGATAACAGCCCAGGTCTGGAGTTGAACCCAAGGCATAGCTGGTAATATTACCATGAAAGAGAAATGAAGCAAGGCTGACCTGCCAGCTGCACTTCAACACTGCTTTTTCTTGTCCATGTGCTCTTCAGAAGTAAGCTGTAGCAGGATAGAGCAGCTATCAACAGCTGTGTAGCTGTTACAATATAGATCAGCTTATTTATGAAGATAAAGGGGAATATTTATCGTAATAAAGTGCCATTTGTAAGCCATTAACTCAAGTGCTACTTAGCTGTATGAAATTACTAAATCTTACCTCTTAACTTGTATGTACATTCATAAGTGTTGTACTTAGCAAGCAGTATTTCACAGTAAGCAAAGAGTATGAATTAGATCAGCACTGTTATATTAATGAGGAACAAGTAATAGGTTTATTCCATGCTGAAAAAAAGAAGAAAGAGAACACAACGTTTCGGCCGTGGAGCCTTCTTCACCTGAAGAAGGCTCCACGGCCGAAACGTTGTGTTCTCTTTCTTCTTTTTTTCAGCATGGAATAAACCTATAACCTGTTCCTTTGCAGCCTACGCATGCTGACGCAGCTACCCACCTGTTATATTAATGAATGTTAAGAAAAATAATTGTGCTCCATTGTTCTTATTTTTGTAATTCCATCTGTGGGAGTATTATTTTACTCTGTTAAGGAACAGCAGAATGTTCTAGAAGCTATGGATAAGGTAAGACGTCTGAATAACAGCAGTAACAGAGCTGTGTCATAGTGCATTAGCAAGACAGAGCTAAACATTTGGTTACATTCATTATTCTTGTGAGCTGTTTTATTTTAAAACAAGAAAATAATCAGTTCAAGTAAAGCTTCAGCTATATTGCATTAAGGAAAACCTTACACTACTCCCCCATAAAGGAAAAAAAATTGTGAAAGATCTGAGATCACTAAGGACACAGGAAAAGGTAGAAAGGTACATTCAATTCTCAGAAGTTTTGCTTATTCATTTTATTTTTCTAATGGTGCTAGTATTTGGACTATCTTAATATTATTAAACTGTTTTTATAGTAGTTTAAGAAATTACATCATGAGGCAACAGTCCTGTTCAAATATACATGAGCAGCCCCCCACTCATCTCCTTCCCTTGTAAAAGGCTATTAAGAGTCCACTATCCTACAATATACACATTTATAAACTGTTCAAAATATAAACTTCACAGTGTGATATTAAAGTGTCAAGCTTCCCACTAAAAAGAAATATGCTTTCTAAGTATTTTTTTTATTTATTGCATGATACCTTGATTACTTTTTCTTGGACAAGGGTGAGCTGAGGCAGTTGTGTTAAATTGTGATTTGGTTTTCCAGGTCTCTGTGCTGTTGGGGGCACAATCCAATGAAATGTAATTGGAGATGAAAAACACCAATATCGCACTCCTGTACTCTTTCTATAAATAAATAAACTACAGCATACAGTGACCATTGTCTTATATTTCAAGTCCCTTATGCTTATACTGTACATGCAACCTAGGGTAAAGTTCAGGTAAAGCTGAGAACTACAGTACATTTTCAGCCTTAAATTATCCAAATTATAAAGCTGATAATTGATAAAGCTATGATCTGTTAAATTTGAAGTAAGTTGTAGACTGCAAATAAATTGTATAGTCATTTCTGTTTTGTGCAGGTGTTTTCTGTCTTTGCTTGTTTTTACAGATTTACTTCATACTGTATGTTGATGATATTTAAAGTGCTTGAGAATCCCCCATGTTGTGTTTTTGGTAAGGTACAGCCTCTACTGCATTTGGTAGCATAAGTAAACAAAATCCTGTCTCAGCAATGTTTTTTCAAAATATAGTAGTAATATTATACTAATTGTGAACAATGCTGTTTTCTATATTTTTCGCTGTTCACTGAAAACATGCAGTATGTGCAGTCATGTTATCTCATATAAGACAGGGTATGTTTTTGCTGCACATACAGCATGAACATTGGTAAGACATTCCACATATTGTACTGTTTGTTGATCTAGAACTGAAAATATCCACTTAACCTATTTTTTAAAACCTAGGTTTTAATTAACCTATGCAGACACATTTGATTATATAGTCTGATAGAAAATTCTAAAGAGGGATAGTGTGGATGAGCAAACATTTCCTTCGCTTTCAAAATACTGGCCCAAAGTAAAAAAACAAACAAACAAACAAACAAACAAAATACCTTTGTGATGATAAACAGTAAAAGGTATTTTGTCACACTAACATTACAATAAAATCAGTAAAACTGTCTCAGGCATTTAAAACAAATGAGGATGTAAAGACATGCCCCAATCAAGCATTTTATCCAAATAGAAAAAGTGTGTAGTTTTGGCATCTTTATGGACCAATAAACTGCCCTGGCATGGCTTGCTCACTCCATATTTGGGTATATTTCAAAACCACTGATACTTCCTCCATTCAGACCCATGAGAGAGAATTAATGACTAGTATCTCACTTGTTCCAACAGCCCCAGTATATCACCTGTGATATATTTCTACTGTATTTATGACATGCTCATTTTATTCTGTCAGGGAACTGTAGATCCCTTTATCACTACTGAGCTTTCTTTAGCCATTCTTAGCATTTTTCTACAGTTTCCTGTTTTTGGCTTCATTCTTCACTATTTTCATGTATAGTTTCCTCACAGTTGGCCATGCTTAGGTTTTGTAACATTATCTTTTTGCTCAATATTTCTGACTTATTCATCAATCAAATTACTAATCCACCAGTTTGAAGTTAGGAAGTTAAATAAAACACAATTACCCTTTTTTCCGATCTCTGAGGGAAAACAGTTTGGCTTGTATACAACACTGAATCCCAATGGTTATTTCAAATATGAGAAGGAAACATCTTCCAAGCACTGTCAGTTGGAAGATGTCCAGACTGTGGTTTGTTAAATTACAGCACAATTCAAACTGCAATATATATTGGAAGATTGGACCACAATTATGGCATACAAATTGAACTTAAAGAACACCTATCGGATTCAATACATTGTAACAAACGTTGGAAATGTATAATGGAATTTCTCCAGTGTTATGTAATGGGCTTCTACACACTGTGCAGTCTTCAAGGGACATTTCCCCTTCTGTTTATAAATTTAGTCAAGAGAATATTTTCTGTATTCATTCCATGACACTGGATATTTACAGTCACATTTACAATTTTCATGTCAGCACTGCATATTCACAGTAACTCACTTAAACATACAGAAATACAAGGATATATTACAAAGTGGCAAGTGCACCTTCCTGTGTTTTTCTGAAATATGAACAAAAGAAATTGCACCCAGTTTTTAAATGTCCTAGTCTACAGACCATCCGGAATGATAATGTCAAGTCACCAAATACACAATAAAGAGGTCATCTGAGATTCATGAATTGCTCCTGTTCATAAAGTTTCTTGCTATTCTTGTGTAATAGTACTGTATATGGCAAAAGGTAATATCAGTTCAGCTTTCAAATATATACAGCCTATATATACTGATGAAAAAAAGAAACACAACATTTTCTGGAATGAGAATACTATAGCTTTAGCTTATGTACTTTCACTAAAAGTTGTCAATTTGTTTTAAGCCCTCTGACCAACAATACAACTTGTGCAGTTAGGCATTGCAACTTGCCGATCACACGAAAGCTCATTAGGTACACTTTTAGCCAACGAGGTCCAGGTGGAACAATGCCTGATCAGGTCACCTTTATAAATGCCTTAATTCAAAGCTTAGGTAACTGAAAGAAAAAAGCCCCACTTAGTCCGTTTTCTGCAGACCAGCAGGACAGATGGCCGTCCAAGACCCGGTCGCCCTCGAGTGACCACACCAGAGCAGGACCTGAGAGATCATTTCAGATCTGCCATCCCTACTGCTGCTGAAACTGCCGGCAAACACAGTGCCCGCATCAGGGACAGTGAGGCTCCATGCTGCTGACCTTAGAGCAACGCGACCCGTCAGAGGCCCTCTGCTCACACCTCTTAGACGTCACACCCGACTGGCTTGGGCCAGACAGAGGCTGCGATGGACTTGTCTGCAGTGGCATCAGGCATCACTCTTCAGCCTGCTCCCCGCAGACGGGAGGGCCAGAGTGTGGAGGAGGAGGTGTTGCGTTTCTTTTTCCAATCAGTATATATTGACAACATTGTCTTGTGAACTACCTAATGGTTATTGTTAATCAGAACTTGAGGTTCGAGCTCTGGCTTCTTCCATTTCAGGTTCGGTGTCCCTTGAACCCGTTGCTCTGTTACATTGTAAGGTATCAAAAGCAAATCCCAGGTCCTGCATTGTCTCACTGGCTCTCCAACTGTGTCAGCTGCGCTAACAGCACAAGAAAGCTTTGGTGCCACTCACTTCAGCTCACTAACGTAGTGTTGTCCTTTCATGCGCTCAGCAGACAGTGTCGCAAAAAGCAGAAGCAGAAATGTGATTAAAAAACTCAGTGACACGTATCAAAGTACAGCCTGATTTAAACCACATCACTCTATATCTTGTCAAGATGAGCTGTATTAAAATAAAATGTAGCCAGCACTATAATTTAAACCCAGTTCTAATCAGAGTAGTGGTTTTATTCATACTGTTGCAAAGCATCTGAAAACAATAATGTCATAATGTGCTGTGACATTCATTCTAACTATTCTATAACACTGTGTGTCTTTTATAGGGCATACTTTTAGCATACACCTTGTACAGTATATGACTTTTTGAAGTAAATATTTGTTAAATGTAACTGTATATGCTAGATAATAGAACATTATTATGACAGGTAAGACTATAACCAGTCTTTTTATAACCACTATAACCAGGCCAGAATTTAACTGGCCAGTTGTTAGTGGTTCTAAAACAAGGTATATTACCAACTTTTTGCTTTTGTAGCATTATCTTTCTAGATAATTATAAGCAATGACTTAATATATCCAAAAAATGCTTGGTTTAAGATTTGCCACTAATTCATAATATATACACAAGCGGATAATTGTCTGACAGCTGTTAAGAAAGTACAGTATAAATCAGTGCTCATAAGTGTTTATGGCTCCTTCTCTAGAAGTACTGTATAACAGGTAGTTCCTTATTAGCACTGAGTTGTTATTAACATATTTTCCTGTGTGAAGGAATGATATGTGGTCTAAAGAAACTGACAGGGTGCTTGGAAGATGTTAAATTTTTCTTTTGTCACCCCTGATTAGCTCTAATGAGCACTGAAATGGTTTTAAATTCTCCTCTTGATGGAAACTCTTCAAATTAACCTCTATTTCCATTAGCACTCCCTCATAAATACATCCCTTCCTGGAAACTTTTTAGCGACCACTTTCCCTCATTAAAATATCCTTGCTTTTAAAGGGCTGTTGAAAGGTCTGTTTTGTAGTATTCTTAATATCATTCATCCACCCTGTCACACCCTGGGATCTCATTCGATATTGGTTTTTCCCTTCATTGACAGCACACAGCTCCATGTTTCAGTATAGTTTTATCGGTATGTTTAGTCAAATCTATAACTCTGGTCAGGGCTTGTTGTTACATGTTCAAAGGTTTGCATGAAAGAGATCAAGTCAGCATCTAATGATCTACAGTACATGACCCAAGCTTTTTTAAAGTGTCCTCCTTCGTCTGATTCACAACAGATTGTTACTCGTATGGTGAAGCTTTCCAATCAATCGCTCAACGATGTGAGTGCTAGTCATCAAACTGAAACAGCTTTTGTGCATTGTGTACACTGCTATATGTACGTCATATTGTAATCAGCTTAAGGCAAGGGCCTGTTTGATAAAAAACAATTCTGGGTGGGCTGGAGGAGTGAAAATGTTTTTCTTTAGCTGTGTATTACCACTAAGAGATCTGTACAATATCTAAATCCAATAAGCATGCAAATTACGTCACTTTTAATAGTTTGATTTTATAAATGAGATACAATGTGCATGCCGCTTCAGAAGCATGCAGGAGGGAGCATTTTAATTGTTATACACACTGTATGAGGTTTGGCACAGCATTACAGTGCATTCAGTCCTGTAGGGTCTTCTTGCTTCAGGCTGTCAATAGAACGGTACAGTAACTTCTCACTTGCTTCAGAATCCTTGTCCAAATGAATTCCAGGTTAGGTTAGGGCAGTTTTTTTTTTACCTTTTTTTTTTCCAAGTCTGATACTTGGCAGTCATTTTTCGGGGAGTCAGGTTTTTATTAAGCTGTGGTTGGAGCTGGCCTCAGTTCATATTGAAGGAAAAAAAAAAAGAAAAGGTGGGATAAGTTACTCTTTGTATAAACAGTGTGAGGTGAAAGGCATACTGTATACAGGGGCCAAGGGATTGCTCTTATGGCTCCACAGGTCTTGTCGCGGGGCTCTTGGTGAGACGCGTGTGGGTGCCTTCCAGGTTCCGCAAGTAACCACAGCCCCGTCAGGAGGCCAGGCCAGTTCAGAGAGACCTGCCACATCCCCTTTCTGTGTAAGAAACACCTTGTGCAGTCCAGCTAACCGGCTTGCAATCACACTGTTGCACATTGTTTCAGCCCGCTTCAGTTAAGCTTTGTTTCCTAAGGTGTTTGTCCTGATGGAGGCCTTTTTTTGCCAAGATGCTGACAATTGTTCAATATAATTTATTTTGGAGCATAGAATTTTTATATTTCTTAGGTACCCATAAGAAGGTGGTTAAATAACGGGGGATTTATATTGTTCATTTCAGATAGAAAGGTTGCTTTTTCTGCATGAGACGAAGGAAGCATCAGTTCAAGGGCAAAAATGAGTGTAAGTTGTAATTGTATAATTGGCAAACTTCACAGGTGTTTTTTCACTGTATCATTTCACAACTTTGTCTTTTTTGTGTGATTTATTATCAATTATTAAAATCTAAAAAATAATGTTTTCATTTAGTGGTACTGTATATGTTACGTATCTAAAAAATAGACTGTAACTTATACTTCAGCAAACATTTAGGATGCATAATTAGTTTATACCACTATATGCTAACTTTGACAGAGCAGTAGATACAATTAATATTTAAATACTGTAGTACTTATTAGACTGTCAAGTACGTTTTCATCTTAGTGTTTATCTACTGGCATCTCAAACACTGGATCATACTACCTATAGAACAACATCAGGAAATTTATCTTTCAGCGTACTACATTTTATTGCAGAGTTGATTATTAGTAACTGTGATAAGTGCCAGTTGCGAGCTCATTTTTATGTGGTGAAATCAAAACTTAGAAAATAAGTCTTATTTATATGTTCATTACCACACCGCTGTTGGTAAAAGTGCTTAGAATTAAAAACACGTCAGTGATGAGAGGTGAATGTATTCTTTATATTTTTTACAAAGCACCCTTAATAAGTATTCTTTTTTTATTTTACTCCATGGGGCTTATTAAAATTAATATTGATGTGTTCCATAGCTTGTCACAGATAAAGGGTATTAAAAATACAGACTGCAACATGACAGCATCAGAGGCTGGAGATCAAGGGCACGGCTTGAGGCTTACAAGCAACAGAATGACTGGTGTCATCGGGGAGAGCATGACTTCAGTTTTTGTCTGCCTGCCTTCAGTTTCCATAAAGAAACCCCCACCCGCCTCCCCTTGCCACTGTATCCTCCGACACTGATCCTTAACAGGCTTTTCAAGACAAAAAATATGAGAAATGCCCTGTAAGGTTTTATTATACTTTTCACAAGTGTGTGAAACATCCCCGTTTTATTCAAGGGGGCATATTTCAGCACATGTGGTATAAATTACATTGTGCAGCATAAGAAATCTATGGCTCTGAAAATCAATGAGGTATGAAGCTATGCCATGTCTACTTTTAGATGCAATAATTCAATTCGGCCTAGTAAAGCACCATCCTACCCTCCTTCTGAATCCACCCCACCTCCCACCCCCCTTTAACGAAGTGTTTAATAAACTTTTAATGCATATGTTAGCAGCTAATTATTATTAGGGTTGACTAAGACTTGGATGTTTTGGGGAGTGATCTTGGCAAAGGCAGAAGGCCCTTTCTGCCAAACTGAGCCTTCTCATCAGATATGACGTCTTTCCCTGAGCCAGAAAGCTGAGAATCATTGCTGCTTGGTTTGTGCACATAATTTTGGCTATTGCCAGCTGTGGAGCCTATCTGACTTCCAGCTAATGAGCCAAGACCCCTTCCACACCCCCACAGCCTCTGGCCAGCCCTCATTCCCACCTGGTAACTCATTAACTTTTTCGCATCCATTCTCAAGACGCACTGTAGCAATGAAGTTCTGTAGATTTAGCTGAGAGCTTTCTTATTTTATAACAGATCCTAATTGCACCATACTCCACATACCTGTCACTCTCAGGTTAAGGCCCTTGTGGTACTGTAGGTGGAAGTTCACTTCATGTAAGGGTTGCTGCTATGAATCAGAGCACATGAACCCTTTTGAATAGGGGTCCACTGTGCTCAAGCACGCAGATCCCAGTGGACGTAAGACACAGGCTGTAACCAGGTGTCCCCTCTTCCTCTGCGCCTCAGCACGTTCACACAGCTCCATACTTTATCGGCACAAAATGAGATCTCACCTTGCCTTTCAACACCTCGTGCAGCAGAAAAAGAACCTCTTTGTTTTGTGTCTCACAGGCTCCATTGAATGGGTGGTTTCATTAGAGAAAGACTACAAAAAATAGCAGGAGAGCATGATGCAACTAATACACACAAAAGCTTCTGTATTTATTTAACAAGGAATGCCCAATGTGTCAGCACTTCAATACAGACAGTCTTTTATGCAACAATGTTAGTATTTAACACGATTGATTTTCAGATTTATATTTACTGCTAAAGAACTGAAGGTGATGCCTGTTAATAATAACCCACAGATGACTGAAGTCTGATTTATGACACTTTAAAATTTCACAGATGTGTACAATGGTTTTTTAAAATGACTATTCTTCTGATATAGAATCTTTTAATCCAGGCTGCTACTGGGTGAAAGGGAAAAAAATGCTGTCATCTTAATTTAACGATTTAAACCCAAAAATTAAAATGTGAATTTTCTGACATTTATAATCTGATGTAAGAAAATTGAGGTTTTATAAAAAAAACTATATTTTAAACAGATGTAACAATGCTTCTATTTAAAGAGAATTATTTTGGTGTTTTGATATTTGTAAAGAGCTTTTAAATTGTTTTAAATTAGACTGCTGTTCTGTTCAGTAGGGAGAAATTTAATAAATGAGAGCTATGCAAGATTTCAGATGAAGAAATGTATAAGCTCTTTCATTATAGCAGATTTGTTGCAGTTTTTCTATCTCTAAATAAAATTAGTCTGGGTTATTCTAAGAAAACAGGATAAAAATCTGTCTAATATCTTACTCAGGTTGTGCTGTCATTTATTAGTTTGATCCATTCTAGAACCATAGAGGACTATACAACATGGTCTTAGATAATTCTAAACCACAGATTAAGTATAGCTATTTTAAATCATGGTTATGCTCTATGATTTATTGGTCAGTATGTTTAGGAACCAGGAATGCCTGTGGCTTTATTTGCTACTGTAAATAAAATAGATGACCACACACTTCAATGGCTATCTTTCAGTATCCTGTTTTAATGTTTTAGAACTAGCATAGTTTCAAAAATAAAATAGGCTTTTTGTGATTAACAAAGCCTTTTAAACGTATCTTTTGAATCAATTGAATCAATTTGTTTGACTTCTGTTTTGCTGTACTCCATTTTAAGTCATCTGGGTCATTTTTTTAAATTTGTTGTTTCAATACACTAATTGGACACTGTGCCGTTCAATCTAATTTTCAATAAAAAACCTGATTATTTTATATACTGTACTTAGTTCATGTAATAATGTTGATCCCTGTGACATGAAGTGATGTTCCTTGAATACAGCCAAGTAACGGAAAATCAGTATTAGAAGAATATCAGTTTGACGAGGAAAGCCCCAATCACAAGCCCCATTACCACAGGAGACCACGAAAAAAATTCATTACGGACAGGAATTATTTCCCTGTGTTGTTTCGCATAGAAGCAGGAATTTGATAGTATATATTGGAGTAACGTTAATCCACAGGAGCCTAAATTAATAAACCAAGTATGGATGGCCAAGCTGTAAATGAAACCCAGCCATATCAAGACCAGCATCACAACAGTGGTCTGGCCAGAAGCCATGGAACACAGCAAGAGAAGAATCAAGAGATTCATGAGCGGTCAGACCACCGGTGCCCCCTGACCACCACATGCTGGCCTTGTCTATCCTTCCTTGAAATGGTCTAAGGAACAGCAAAGCCAAACCCTCAGATTATTAGACCTGTACGTTTTCCAGTCTGATCATAATTCTTCTCCTCCTCTTCAATGCTGCAATAAGAAAATGACCGGCCTGCATGCCTTTTGCAAAAGCAGCTGTAATTTCTTGCTGTAGGTATTTGCTTTCAAATGATTCTTTCAAAGTGCGGTAATGTATACAAAAATAACTTTCTTGTTATTTTGAAATTCGCTGACTAGCATATCAATAAAGAAAACACTGTGCTAGATTTTGCAGGAAGAGTCTTGTCTGTCAGACTTGGCCATGCTTTTTTAATGCGGGTGGCAGTGCATTGCGCTGTACACTTTATTAGATGTACAGTATTGATATTTTATCAGACACTTGTGTATTTTGTACAAAAAGCACCTGGACATTCATGTTAGGAATAATAGGTTTTGGATTGAATGTACTGTAACTTAGGCCTGGATTAGATCAAAACTCTGACCCACCCGCCAATTCCAAATAATGAACCCAGTACTTGCCGGCTACTTTCAGCTTTCCAGAGTTTTTACTAGATGGAAAGTTGCCACTAAGTACTGGGTTTTTAATCTGCCATTGGCAGATTGGTTAAAGTTTTGATTTTATCCTGGCTTTAGTATTAGAAAGACATTTTGACTGTAAAAAGCTAAGTGGTGCAGCAGTATAAACCATAGGTTCTCAAAATCATAATGGAATAGTTTAATCATAAGGTACTATCAATAAAAAAAAATTCCAGAAACTTAACAGTAATTGTTGCTTTGATATTAGTAACAAAAATCAGGCTGCTGACTTTGTTTTCTAATGTGCTACATTTGAAACAGCCTTGTCTGCCTGAAGGTTGCACATTGTAGTTCTGTAACCAAGAATTTGACAGCAAAGTATATCAGTACAGTACATTTATAGTTTCTGTACTTGATGAGAACTCTGGCGTCAATTCTGCTTTGCTACTGCAAAGCACTGTGTGGGCTAGTGCTTCAACGCCAGTGAGCACAGACTGTCATTTAGGCATCACTTAGACAGAGCCAGCAGACAGGCTAATAGTCCTTACAGCAAGAATAAAAATACACGATTTTATTGGAAACTTTTAAGGGTGTTTCAATGCAACTGAAATATTACCCATTTGGAAGGTAATTAAATCCAAATTTAAATTTCCAAAACTGCAAATAGTAAGGGAAAAGTAACACATCAGATATTAATGTTGTATTTTTCCTACTAGAAGGTGAGATATTCTATATCCAGTTTTTTAATATAATATATGTTCAGCCTCTAACTTGTTTTCATTGGATTGACTTACACTGCCTTCCTTATCATTGCTTCCTTTAAGCTGACTGGATCACAATATAGGAATTATTATGAACGGAGACCTGGCTTTTGCTCTAAGGAAACATGTGATGGACAGACAGAATCTTTGAGCCAAGAGGGAAAAAAAATGAAATAAAATCAATATTCGAACATAACTTTTTAAATAAACATTTGCACTCTGTGGACATTGTTGGCAAAATCTTTGGTAGCCTTTCCCTGCTGTGGGAATATAATACAGGACTCTTGCGAAGCTTGAGCGAGTTGCAGTGATGGCTACTGGCAAAAAAATGTGACATGAATAACATGTTCTGTTTATTTAAAAGAAAAGTTAAAATCCTAATATATACTTTGGGAGCCAGTATTTTATTATGGATTGTTACTTTTTAGAGGTATTTGAATTTTGTAGAATTGCTATCTTTAAGTTACATTTCCCCTTAGAGAAGGCTTTTAAACAAGTGCCTGTGTATTTCATAAAGCCATCCCAGCTTCAGACCCTTAGCCTTGTTCAAGAGATATTTGAAAGAACAGCTTAAAGAAATTTAACTCTCTCAAAGAAATGAGGTACTCAGGGTGAATCTTCAAGAAAGAAATTGTATTGCCCAACGAGAGAGGGAAACTCACAAACCCCACAAGCAATCACAGAGTAATTTTGGAAACATATTATAACTCTTACTTTACAGTTGCTTTTATTAAATGATGCTTTGTAGACAACCAGTAGGTGGCGCATTTTCTGCTGGACAGAATTCCAAACCAGCATCTCAATATGGCAACTGGGAACACCCAGCACTGTGTAAAGCCTCCATGGCTCTATATATAAGTTAGCAATGGTGTTGACCCTAGTGCCCTGGTAAATTCCACTCTGGACTTTCATCGTCTGGCTTCCCTAGATTTTTCCCTCAATTCATTTGGTGAAGTGGTTTCTCACTTCCTTTCCTAATCTTCTGTGTAGTGGTGTTGTTGAGGCATAATGGCAGTAGAAGTTGTTCCCCTCTTATACAGTATGTAAAGAGAAATATAAATGCAATCAGAATTATAGTGTTTGACCTAACTTGTAACAGAAATTGACCACCTATTACTGAAATGTTTAGACGAAAATGTAATTCTGAAAAAAGTCGTACTTTCTGAGAATGTCTCCCCAGAATTCCCATGCTAAAAGACCTGTCTCCAGCCTCTTGTCACTGCCATTTCAATTCTGTATTTTTGCAGGAAACCACTTCTAGAAGATCCACTATTTCCTCCCTCAAACCTCATTTTATGACGCTCTCTAACTTTTTAGAAGTGTCAAATAAAACAGGAAATGTGAAAGAAAAACCCACCAGCCTGATCTGTGCTCCAGTCCTTTGAACAATATTTTCTTTGCACTTAACAATAATGTAATACTGTGGCAGTTGTTACACTGTAGAAAAGAAAACGGCACCTAGAGTAATAGATGGATTGCTCCGCTTGATTCCCTGTTGGTTATTAAAATTATTCTGTTTAAGAAATCAAAAAGAAAAACTTAAGCGGCCATGTTTCACATATGTGTTACATATTAAGTTCTTTGTATGAATTCAGCTCGCGCTGTAATTGTGGTAATGGTAGTTGTGTACCTGATCAAGTTTACAAAGAAATGTTTTATGCAGAGCATGTGAGATGGTTGTCTGAATAATAGAGAAATCATAGGAGTGGGTGACATCTCAACTCTCTGCCTGCTTCGAAGAAAAACCTTGCCTGCTGTGTGGTTTGGCAAGGTTTTCCCCGATCATAAAGCAACTGTTGGTCCTTAAGAAGGTACTGTAGCCTACAGCTGCAGCTGAGCTCTGTACAGCTGCAGGCCAACTGTGGAGGGGAAAGTCTGGCTTCCTGAGGCTCCGCTGCACTGGAAGTCTGATGTTTCAGTCACCTGGGCTGTACTGGAGTGTGTTAATAAGCATTTGGCACCCTGAATTATAGAAACACACCCAAAGGCAAGAAAGGCCTGGGGGACTTTGGCTTAACAAAAAAAATGCTCCATATACAGTATTTTGGTGCAAGTCTATATGAGCAAACGGGACGATATAAAGTGTTGAATAAGCCCCTGGGCTCATAACAGGCAGGTTGTGGGTTCAACTCCTTGCTGCAAACACTGCTGTTGAACCAGGGTAATTTACCCCATTTGCTCCAGTCCACCCAGCCGTAAAAATCAGGACTGGCATTGCTGAGGGTAATCCCAGTGATTTTGTTTTCTATCAAAAGAAGTTTTATTAGACAGAAAACATCTCACAATAAGTACACATTCTAGTAATAAATTACACTTTAATCAATTAAAAACTTTCTTAATCAGGTGATTGTCCTTTATCAATCATTCAGAGCAAGTGGATGATAGGGCCAGATTTGCATGAAAAGGTCCCTCCAAGCCCTACCACTTGTTTTTGTCCATGCCATTTCCCTGTGCCGGCTCTGAAACTTGAAGGAGCTCTGAAGGAGCTCAGGGAACAAGGATTTCCTCTTTAGTCCTTGTACCTAAAGTCCCTTCCAGCGCTCCCTCACCGTGGAGAAGCCCCATTTAGTGATGTCATGCTTCATCCTTCCTCTGAGGTCCACACGGATCCTCTCCTCCCGCTCTGTGTCGTGCGGGATGACAGATAAAGGGTGCATGTTTCAGAGATGGAGAAACAGATGAGAAGAGCTCGAAACCAGTTAGGGCTGGTAGTGGATTGGACTTTGAGTTCTGGAGAGTGCTGGAGAAATGCGGCTTCTGAAATGGGCTGGTTTTCTCCCCATTTATGCATGGATTACCTCTGATTTCTCCCCACAGTCCAAAAACATACTGGTAGGTTAAGTGGTTTCTTGGAAAATTAGCCCTTAATGTGAGTGTGAGTGTCTCTGTGTCTGCCCTGCAATGGACTTGTCTCCCATCTATCTGGTAGGTAGGCAGGTGTATCCTGCCTTGTTCTCATTGCTTGCATGGATAGGCTCCCCTGCAACACTGAATTGGATGGATGAAAATTCCCACATTCCTAAACCTAAGTGGACTAGCACTGAGCTGTGGTAGATTAAGATTCTCATAAAACTGTGTTCATAGGATTTACTTAAATTACAAACAAATGATAAGGCAATTGGTATTAAAAAAAACTGTACTTTTTAATTCTGGGGAGGTTCGGATGATTTATTGATTTCTTTGGTGCATTACTCCTGTTTTCCTGTGACCATACTGAAATAAGAGTCAACAGTAGCGGGAAAAAAAACAACTAAAAGTTGTTTTTCTAAAAAAAAATGACTCAGGTTATGATTTGTGCTCATCTCAACAATTATTTATTTATATACATTTAGGAAAATACTCTTCATCTGGCCTGACAGATGACTGCAGACATCAGTAAATTACAGGGGAAAAACAAACAATTTGCAAACAGCCTATTCTTAATACTTCTTTTAATAGAATGGAATGATAAACAAGGAGTTTTTGTGGGTTTTTTATGCTGGAATGGGCAAACCTCCCCTTAGCACTTACTGGAAATGAAGGGTGGATGTTTGAGTGAGCTGGTTTTCTTTGCTCCTGCCAAGCACCAGTACACTGTAAGCCATTATTAAGCAGATAATGTTAATGGTACCTAGGGGCTGCAATATGATCGTCTGGACGGACATTGTTGACAGCTGGTTAAACATTGCTCACATGTCTGTGATGTTGTATCCTAAAAAGAAGATATGCAGAAAATCCCAGTGTAACAAAGTGAAATGACTAAAAGTGAAAATGTCCAATTCAAGTTCAATTTAGCACGCTAATGACCTGCCATTTAAAAATAATAGGCAAATAGAAGCCTCTAATATTGGTTGTGATTGATACCCAACATAGAAGAGTACAACACATGTGAAGAGCAGGGCAACCATAATAATTAATTCCATGAGCTGCCTTCTTGATCTTGAAATCTCTTGACTTCAGCGAGTGTCTGGCCTGTTTCTAAAATACCTGAGATGAGGGAATGTGACTCCCCCAGAACCTGAATATAGTCACTGTCAGAGCAGTGAAAACATCTTAGATAAGGATGTCCTAAGTGGGTCTGTGAATGTTAACTGACATCAATGTGGGCGTAATAATTTATTGGTTCCACATACGTGTATGTGATGATCATGCAAGCACTATTTCCACTGCTTGAAATGTGCAATTTGGCTTCAGTCCTTCAATCCTTCAGTCCTCACACAGAATAGTGTAAATTTTAGCCATAAATACTTTCAGTCTTTTTTCACATGATTGGTTTAAGAATGCTTCAACTGTTGAAGTATCTGATAATTTTAGCACTCAATTGTTTAAGAACACAAAAGTCAATATACAGAGCCACATGTGCAGAAAGTTTTTATTTATATTGCTGTCTTTTACAGAGCAGAATGATAAACTTTACAGCCATCTGAGATACCTTGGGGTGGATATCTACAAACACTTCCTGAAAACAGAGCTGGTGGGGTAGGCAGTGGTAGGTCTGATATTTGGCTAGCCAACATCAGGAAACATAAACTAGGATAAGTCAACTTGGCAGAAACAACCTGACACTTAAAGTTAAACATTAAGAATCATCAGAACGGGGGATATTGTGTTACTGTGATATTGTGTTACATACTGTAGATATACTATGCACAGTGTCTGTTGGTGATTTGACTTAGTAGTTACTAAGGAAGGTATTGACATTTTTACAAATTCATGTTATTTTTAATAGAATTTGAAGAAAAAAACAAAAATGCCTTTTACATGTTGCAGGCCCAACTACTGTAGGTGCAAAAAAGATAAGTCTGAGTCAAAGCAGTGCCAAAATAACCAGGTGACACATGCATTAAACTGTACACTGTAGTAACAGGACTTACTGTATAGTGTAAAGTCACACTGTAATAGTGCCATCCTCAGGTTTCTCAAGTGTATTCAAATTCATTGTGCAAGTGTACTGGATATTTGAGTAGTTGACTACTGCAATGCTCTACTCACTGGGGTATCTAAATCTACCCTGAACAAACTGCAGTATGTCCAAAATTCAGCAGCCAGAATCCTGACCAGGTCTAGTGCAAGTGTTCACATTACTCCTATCCTGGAGTCCTTGCACTGGCTTCCGGTCAAATTCTGCGTAGACTTTAAAATCCTCATGCTCACCTATAAGGCTTGGCACCTCAATACCTGTCTGAACTATTATCGCCCTACTCCCCACCTCGCAACCTCCGCTCTTCAAATTCTGCCCTCCTTACTGTTCCCCAAGCCCATCTACATTGTATGGGTGACAGGGCCTTCTCCTGTTATGCCCCCAAGCTCTGGAACTCTCTCCCCAAGGATATCAGAGAGTCACCTTCTCTAAACTCCTTCAAATCCAGACTCAAAACCTTCTTCAGAAAAGCCTTTTCTTAACTGGTCCCATTCTTCACCCCTCTGCTCTTCTTAGTACCACCTTCCACGGTCTCCTCTATTGTTATTGTTGTATTGTTGTAATTGTAATTGTGTCTTATCTTGTGTATTCTTCTTATTTATTGTTGTATTCTTCTTATTTATTGTTATTGTCATCCTGTAAAGCGCTTTGAGAAGCCACCTTTAAAGGCGCTATATAAAATAAAGTTTATTATTATTATTATTATTATTATAATACTGGGTTTGGCCTTTTCTTGTACTGTTCTGATCAAACAGTCATGAGGTTGCATGTGACTGTAGATTCAAACCAAGCTCCTTCTGTATATACTATAATATTACAATACAAATATGTACTGTGTGGTGTAACATGTTATGTTATACTGTGTGTACAGAGTTATTATGCAAGTAAGCAGAAGCAATATTGTAGTAGAGCAGAGTAAGCATAGAGAAGTGCATCAGATTTAAGACAGCTCAATCTAGTATTCAAATTTTGTACAGCTATTTAACCTGCTTAGCCTTTGGTTTAAAGTGACAGCATGTGAACTTCACATGCTCATTACAGACCATCAAAGACACATGTTTTTGTTATTCAGCTTCATTCCTTTTGACTTCCCTTTCATTCCCTTTGACTAAAAGTGAAAGTACCTATTTGCTACATGATTGGCAATTTTGTACAATGGTGCTTACAATACTTTGTCATAACCAAGTCTACAAATCATGTTATTTCTTCGCCTGTGACTGCATTAGTTGCAGTAATTGTAGTGAAATGCAGCCTTTAACACAGCACGCAACACTCTTTCAAGGTTTCTCTTTTTACTTGAGAAAACTCTCAGTGCCGTAGATGTATGTGTAGAGCCCAATTGGTCTATAAAGGAATCCATTCACACAATAATCACTGCATGTGAAAGCCCAAGGAAAACAAGTCAGGTTTTAGGAAAACAATTGGGTGGTCCTCACAAATTCCTAATAATTCACAAGCACCAGAGAAACAACCGCACTCGATGACATTTCCCTTTCTGTTGCCAGGAGATTCCTCAACAAGCTGTTCCTTTTACACATCCCTGGCACATCCTGATCATTTTCACTCAGTTTCTATTGCGAGTTATTTTTGTGCTGTGCTTACGGCATAACTTTGCTTTTGCAAAAATGAATGAATACCAGTTTGTACATTTCCACAGAATAATGTACGCAATATAAACATTTTCAAGGCAACAACAGGAATGAAAAGCATGAAAATGTGGTCTTTTCTTTGCTTTCAAAGGAGTGTGAAGACCAATTTCAGATTAAAATAAAAACAGGCAGATGTCTGTTTTAACTATAAGAAACAAGATATACATTTTTACAAAGCTATCTAGCAAAAAATGAGGCTTTTCTGTTTCAGTAAGAAAGAAGGTTCCTTGAAACTGTCGAAAACTCCTGTACACTTTCCTACTTCAGTCAGAAAGAAGAAGGGGCTTTTGAGCCAATGTAGCCATGCGGTCTTGGAGTCCGATAGTCTGGCTTCATTTTTTTTTTCATGGCCCCTAGTGGTCAGTGAGTCCGGAGATCTGAGCTGCTGTATTTGTGATTGTATACCTCCACCCTGTGGACTGTGGGAATGAGTAAGTAAAAATAAGTATATCGTTTTTAAAATTGTAATTGATCACAAAGATTAGTAATCCTGGAAATGTGATAAACACTGGATATCTAGAGATATAAATGTACTGTATACAGTACTGTACTATAATAAAGGCTTTCATTTGTGTACAGAATACACATACATGTCCTAGAATTACGTCAAAAACTATTCATAATGTGATCTTTTAGGGGTATTACACAGACTTTCTCAGTCCAGCATCAAATTCATGCTGTGAAATGTGATGTTCTGGGTCCCTATGATGAATGAGGTTTTACGGAGAAGGCAGCATAAAAGGTAACTTTATGTTATCATTCGGCACTGGATGTGAGGACTTGATCTGGTGAATGTTACACCAGAGGGATCTTTCTTCATGGGCCTTCATTAATCATTTCTCTGTGTTTCCATTTACTGTACATGAAGTGCCGGAATGGATAGACTCATGACAAAAAGCAGGAAAACTTTGGCACCATAACAGAAAATCCAGGCTGTAATGTCATGTCTTTTAAGCAGGGACCCTGCTGTTTCTAGGCCTCTGGAACAGCAGGCAAGATTCTAAACAAACAGGCACATTTTTGTCCATACCATAAGCAGTTGGCCCATGTTAATGTTGCTGGAATGCTCCATCCATTTCTGAATCAAAAGCTTGTATTACAAAAAACATAAGAGACCAGGAAATTGCTTCTTTTTCCTCTTAAAAACAAAAAAGATCTGTTTAAAATTTAACCAGAAAAAAACACCTTAACTTTCTGACATATCCAACAATAGGTAAGCTTTTCAGACATTAACAACAAAGTCAACCACAATGTCCCAGAGTATGACAGCCATTCGATAAGTATATTTATAAGCTTATACAGTAAGTTATAAGTGAAATGAGCATTTAGAATAATTTCCACTGGATGTTTCCAGTTCAGATCCTGACTGTACCACCTGCTGAAGGCCACCAGGAGTACACCAGGAGTGGGCTGAATAACATTTTGGACTTGGATTCTCAAGTTACCACTCACCAACAACACCTTTCAATCACAACAGCTAATCAGTCATGGCCATTTACAGCCCCTCTGAGCTCCTCTATCTCCTCTGGTAACCGGTAGGCATCAGTTTCTGTGATCAGTGGACGGTTACTCTACCAGGATTCCATTACTGCTACTCACAGACGCTTCCAGCTTCAGAGACACATACTGTAGTGCCACTCCCCATATAGTTGGGAATCAAAAGGTTTCCTAGGGGATGCTGTCACCTTTTGTAATGGGGTGCAAAATGAGCCCTGCTGCACTGGTAGTACCGACCATTGCCAGTTACAGTTTGGCACCACAGTGTTAATCAGTGCAGTATACAGCACTGTATGATATTGGCAGCATTTGTGCAGGTTGCTAACAGGTACAACTAACAGGCTCTTCTTTCTGTTTCTTCATTCTCAACATTAGTTGTCAACAACTACGTTTAGTTGCTGTGTAGACGTTTTCAATATGCAATAAAAATGGCTGTTTTTTTCAATGATTTTTTTTTATTCAAGACTCCTATTAGTCATGATTAAATCTACTTACCACATTCAACTAATGTGATACCACTTAAGGTATACTTTTTAAAACTCTTCATATCTATATGTAAATCACTTAGGGACTCTGAAGTGTTATTTATTATAGAACACTGTTGTGCCAGTAGCCATACTACTGTATACTGTGCATGGAGTGCAAAGGTAATGAATTCAGCCTTCGGTTTTTGCAGTGTACTGAAAGGGTCTAGACCTGGTGCACGTCCAGGTCTCAATGCATAAGAGATTAATTTATTGAGAGATATTTAAACAGGAAAACCCACCAGTAGGCAGTCTCCTGTTTATAGAGGTCAGAACAATATAAAGGGAGCACACCTAATTACTCAGCACCATTCGTTCACAGTAATAATGTCAGCAAGTAAAATGAGACCAGACCTGAGCAGCCCTAACAAGTTTTGCCCTGTGCCAGTATCTATCACCTTGCCTCATAAATTGTTCCAGTTTGTTCCTGGCATGTGTGCTGCAAAGGCATTTTTCTCATGCAAGTGGAGTCTCTTGGTAAAAACATCAACTGCACATTTACTGGAAGGTAGTGGCACTGTTAAAGTGACAACTGCATCCTCCAATTTAATTTTCGGTTCTGCTGTGAAAAGAGAAAATGAGCAGTTGTGTTTCTCTTGCTGTATTATCAATGAAAATTCAGTATAGAATGATAAAGAGCTTGTAGAATGTTTCATTTATGATAATGTGTGAATGTAAAATATAATGTACCATATGAAAAATACTATTTCTGTTTGTATGTGTTTTTTCAGATATACAATTGGTAATCATTTTTTTGTGAATCACCAAAGATTTGATTTTCTGGCAAACAGCTACAGTATAATACCATTCAGGAGAGAATCAGGGGTATTGACATGTTGCTCTGACACGAACAGCTGAAGAGCAGATCAACTTTTGACACACTGAAAGCTCCAAAATGCCTGACAGGAGAGTTAGCACTGAGTGAAGGAATGGCTTTTCTCTTGTTGACATCAATGTGTCAAACAGGTCATAGGGGATGTTTTCCTCAAGAAAGTCAAGGGAGTCCTGGCCAACTAATTACAGCAATTCCAACGCTCTGCCAGTTGTGTGCCACCACTGGAGGAATCCCCAACAAACTCAGCAAGTGATATGACCCAGGCTCCAACTAAACTTGAAATAAATGTGTAGGTATTTACTATAGAATTGTAAAACATGTAATTCCCTTTGGTCTAGTCATATATAATGTTTTATTTAATTTTTATGGTAAGCTTTGCATAGTCTTCCCTGGGATTTAAAGTGTCTTACTTAGGTTATTTTAAAAACATAACGCGTGCATGATACTGTATGTAAAGGATGAGAAAGAAAAAGCATGTGGATGAGTGGTCTGTAAATGGACACAGGGAAAACAAAACGACATACAAAGTGGACCAGGCATAGTGAACTTCAGAACAAAGAGACATTTTTGGAAAGCATAGTAGAATTAGATTTGTAAAGTCAGCTTTTGTACTTGCTTCACTGCATTCGACAGTCTATTGGGCAGCAGTTAAATCAGCTTAGTTTTACAGTAATTAAAAGATAGATGTCTGCTGACTGCCAAATGCCTTCAGATATACAGTACGTATCTTTAAGCATTGTTACTTATTATTTTGCTTTTGGAGTGCACTGGAAAAGAACTGCCAGGAGGACCTACATTGAAGTAATAAAAATAGAAAAACAAATACATTTTATATGTTGTACATGTTAAATCAGCCTTCTCAAACGGAGGATCTTATGGAAATGGGATTAATCCTTAGCAGTGGTTGACTGGGAATGTTGATCTGTGACCAGAGACTGCTACAGAGTACACCAACCTCTGACAGCCTGAGGTTTTCATGGGCTGTGGGGTCTGGCTGTCCAGGCGGGCAAGATAGTATCGCTGGAAGAAAAACGCTCCCCAGCATCTCATGCAGTTCCTTCACTGGGATGAGAGGATGCTGAAGGGCACAGATGTGTTTTCATTGGCCTCAGCAACCATCTGTCTAAATTGTGAGTGTGATGGCCAGGCATGGGTACTAGAACCTGGCCCTGATCCTCATGGCTTCTTGCCCAGAATCTTTGGAGCAACCTGAGCTAAGCAGTGTGTACAGCTGTGTGTACTGTACAGTATATATAGTCTACCAGTTTAGCTTGGCAGGCGAAGGTCTTGGAAACTTCACACAACATACATGTGACTGGAAAAAGACTCTCCCAGTTGAAGGGGGTTCTGTCCCGTGTAACAGGGAAGATCTCAATTTGAGCTTGACACACCATGCTTAAAACGTCACTCTGGAGCTTGAAAACGATGCCTTTGGATCATGGGTTTACATGCTTATTAATTCTTGGCCGCCAGGACTTTGCGGCAGACCCGGTGCTCTTTGTCTGGCAGTGGTATTCATTGCTATTGAATCAAATCTCAACAGACTGTCTTCCAAGTTCAGCCCTTAAATACTGGCCACAAAGGAAAAACAATGAGACAGCTATTTCCTGTTTTCTTTTTAAAAAGTCACATTGGAAGTATTTTGAGGAAACTTCATTTTGGGGCATTTCAACATCTGCAGATTAATATTTATTAATGCAGAGTGGACAACTGGTAAATGAAGCATTGAAAATATGTTACTGTCGAGCTAAAGTAATTAACAAGGTGATCCCAGAATACTATTTCTCCAGTATTTCATATTCAAAAGAATGTCTAAGCTCTTTTAACCCTGACCATACCCTGTGCAGTATTTGACCGCACATAAAAAGGCAATATTTTTTACGCAGAGCAAAAATATTTACAATATTTTATTTATATTTAATTATTTTGTGAATGTATTTACATTTTGTGTGTTTACTTTGCTCCAACACCCAAAACAAAAAAAAGGGATTTTAACATTAAAATAGGAACATTTGAAGAGATGGACTCCTGTCCTTTATTTCAGTGGTTTAACCACTGAAAGTACCTTCAGCTAAGAGTTTGGTTGCCCCAGTTTGCTTGATGCTAAATGTTGCAAAAAAATGAAATATCCAATATGAAATGAAGGTAAGGAAACCTGCTGTGTACAGGATGGGTGGAAAGTCAAGAATATGCTTATTGCTGCAACTAGAAAGTTCAGCTGGGAAATATTTTTTTTCTGATGACACAGAATTATCTCATTAGACCAAGAGCAGAATGCCAACACTTATATATAATGTATATAATTTTATATATAATGTTTTAAAACAGGCCTGATATTTTTTACACTTCTATCCCCAACAAAATCTAATACAGAAAGATAGAAAAAGTCTATTCTATCACAAATGGCAATGTAGCTGTTGCAACTATTTCTGTGTGGTGGTTTTACATTTTTATATCACATTGAGTGCCAGAGAGTGGTGACTTGTTATTTCATATTCACAAGAAGAGAATACCAATTACTGCTGCATTTCTACATGATTTAAATTAAACATAGCTGAATACCCAAAACAACTATAGTACATTGTACCATTTATTCAGTTCTCTATTATAAATATTTTAAAGAAGCAGCCACCCTAAGCCTGTTGTAATGATATGCTCATTCATATCATTTTTTGTGTTGACAGAAACCTTCAATGTCAGTGGGCACCTATCAAGTCCTTTCTCAAGAGATATGTTTTAAATTCCCTTTTTCATTATTGCTTTATATTTGTCTGACGGTTTCATCCAAAGCAATTTACAGATGTTATAATTATGCATTTTATTAGTAATGCATTTTTCATACAATTTTTGGCACCAATTTATACAACTTGTTTTGCTGGAGTAATTCAGTTGAAAGTACCTTGATTATAAGTGGAGCACCTACAGTATATCTCCATAAGGGATTTGTACGCCCAGATAAATTCAGGAGTCCAGAGTCTGAAACTTATTTTGAAAACTAATTGAACCAGATATACTGTAGTATGCCTCTACCATCTGTGTATTTCAAAGTTATCTGTGTTTTTAAAAGTTAAAAGATCTGGCCTTTAGTTCAAGTAATATGTAATATTATATTATTCATGTCATTCTGCAGCTAATTTTCATAACAGAAATCAAATTTAACAAATAGAAAACATGTTCACAATTCTCGTGTTTATCTCAAGAGAGCAATCCAAAAGCCCTTGGTTAAGTCTTTCATAAACCAATGCGACTTCTCACTTTACTGCATGGAGAAGTTTCAGGGCAGTTGTGGCACTTCTCACGGCTACCCTAATCTTTCAGTGGATACCAAATCTAATTTAAATCACTGTAAAAAGGAGTTTATACTTTTAACATAGCACCCATAGTATGAGTAGTGAATTGCACAGTACATGTACAGTATAACAGTAGTTGATCCTTAGAGGGGGCTACAAAAAAGTGAATTGAGAGAGCATTGTCTGCTAAGAGCAGAGCCATTCATATGTCTGTCTCTACATGGAGGTCTGTGCCCAGGAGGCCTGGCCCTCTGCCACTGAAATGCCAGCTGTAATCTGCCTACCTGTCCAGGGCAATAAATCAAGACCTACAGTATACAGTAAGAAAACCACACTGAAACTGAAATACATTTTCCATGGACTAAATTTCAAGAATGGTGTTTCTTTTCCCTCTTCTGAATCTAAGGAAAGCTGCCATCTAAATTTTTTACAAGCTAATTTAATTTCACATCTCCTGACTTGGAACAAGATGATGGAAGGTTTCCCTAGTAAAATTGCAGATAGGTATTTACTGGCTGCATTTATCTTCTGGGCAATTTGTTGCAATTTGCATGCAACAAGGAGGCTTTTTTTCAAATCATTAAAAATGTTACTTTTGATCTGTAAGATACCTAAGTAGTAATTATTATTATTATTATTATTATTATTATTATTATTATTATATGAAATTCTAATATTCTTTGTAGCTGCCTCTAATTTTATTCCAGCCTGTTTTCTAGCATTCAGATGAAAGCTGTCTCCCCTTTTCTTGCACTCTGGTGTGCAGAAGCCCACAGTTTATCTCGGTCTTGACATAACAAACACTGGAGTACATACAGTACAGTACAAACATAGTGGCGTCTGTTTTGCTACCTGAAACAATATTGCTGCTGTATTTTTCTTAAACCCAAATTACGTCATTTGAGAAACTCATAAATACGTTAAAACCACTGTGGTCTTCTGTTCAGGTTTAGTGCAATAATTAAATGCAGGCAAACACAATTAGTAAGAAATACAGGGTGCTAGAGGCATACTAGATTCAGGAACTGACCTCATACAGTGGCAGTTCACCTTAGTTGTTAAATTCACACTTCAGAAAAAAACTTGCAAAAATTCAGACAATGTGCTTCATCTCAAGAGCCTCCATATTTACACAGCAGATTTCGAAGGGTTAGCACTGGCATTTTAGATGAATAATTACAGCATTAATTTACAACTTGCAGGTGAATGAGAAGAGAAGTGTAAAACACATACTGGTCAGTGTTAAAATGACATTTTTCATTATGTGATTGCATTTCAGCATTGATCCACCATTGTCACTTGATTATCTTATATACATTGACCACCATTTTTTGGTTTGTGAGAAACATCCTAAAACAAGACTAGGGATATCTCCATCCCTCAAGAAAGTATAAGTTATAAACTAGTCAATCCAAAATCTATTTCCAAATATAATCTAATTTATTTATAAATAATCTTCTAAAGATAATCGGAATAGTACAGATTAAGACCCTTAATACTATTTGTTTTCTGTACTTTTCTGAGAACAGAACACAAAAATGACAGTGAAGAAACCAACACAAAAATATTTATATTTTATTATATAAGGAATCTGTAAGCCAGTTATGGAAATAGTTTTCTTTGTTTCTTTTAATACCTCATTCTTTCACCACAGCTAGGAGCTTAACCAAACACTTTAGGAGTCACTTGAGAACATTAAGACAATAGTAACCTGTGTACTGTATCACAGAGAGTGTGAGAGGCAGCACCTTTGCAACATTATGGAGGACCCTGAATACTCTGTGACAGATTTCAGGCTTTGCTCTGAAGCTGACACAGGGCTGCACAAGGCAAGCTGTGTGAATGATTCCCAGAGGCCTCTGCCTGGTCCTGTGGAAAAAAACAGTTTACATCACCATGACATCGACTCTGACACCTCTGTGGTGACTTGCTGCTGTTTATGGTCTGCTTTTGTTTTGTTTGTTTAATTCTGAACTGTACAAAGACACCCTTCAATTGATTTCAGAAAGCCTCAGAGACAAATTTAGGTGTCTGGAGTGGAAAACCTAGGTGGCACCAAGCAAAGCTGAACCATAACATGTATTTATTTGGTTTTTTTTATTTTATAGGGAAAAAAGTGGCATACCTGGCCCTGGACTGGAAAGTACATCATGATGTTTTTAGGTTGTATTCACTCTGTCGTATGAGAGATTTTTTACCCAGAGTTCATGCAAGGTGAGAGATAATGGCATTGGTTACACTTCACCACAGTTAACTACAGTATGTCTCTTCAAAACTCTGCTCTCTCTCTCTTTCCTAGCGTTAATCCCGCATCAGCAGGGTCCGCTTGTCGGCACACCAGTCTCCATTTGGTGGTAAAGTAAAAAAAAAAAACCCTTCTGTTCAGTATCTGATCTGAAGTCATTTCTCTTGCATAGACTACCTAGTGAGGTAAATTACAAACAGTAGACTATTTTTTATTTATTGTACCTAATGAAAAAGCTGTACTTTGTTGCAACCAATGCCATGTATTTTTTACGTTTTCGTGTAGTGTTTGTATGGGACTTTAAAAATATTTAAAAATTGAACACGAGTTCCTCTGTGAATAAAGATTTTTGACGTTAGGATAGTTCAACATAATTGTGCAATTTAAAAGTAGAGACAAGAATATCTACGATATCTAAGAAAAACAAAAATGTCAGCTTCTTTAATTAAAATGTACGGCCTTCTTTGAAACCTGGGACTGTGCCTAGTCACTCTTATTTTCCCTGCTCTCAGAGCCATAATGTTTTTTTGCGATAAGGAGACCAAATTAAATTAGCAAGATTTAAATGAGGACTCATCCCTTGTACAATTCTAAAATTAATTCCATTGATTTAAATTGATGCTTTTGGAATTTTAATTTCTTTAATTGTATTTATGTAACACGTTTTATCCCAAAGGGATTCCAAAGGACTTGTAAGTGTAGGAGGGAGCCCACCTCACTCACCACTGAATCACCAAACTGGGTGAGACACAGCAGTCGTTATGTGCCTGTAGCCCCACTATAAGGCAGTCCAGATAGAGAAGTGAGACTTTTTTCACCAATTTAATGAAAGTGAAACTTTAGTTAGGCCAGATTATACAAACCAGAAATAGGATTTAGTCAAGGCACTGGGGTTTACACTACTACTTGAACAGTATCGTGGGATGTTAAATGGCTACGGTGACATCTTTTGAAAGTCTCATCTGTAGGACAACACCTTCTATAGCGCAGTGTCTCTGGCATTTGATAAGAAATAGAATTTAGAGGGAAGAACACTACCTTCTGGTCCACAGATAACCCTTACAACAGCGACTCCCAATCCAACAAAATCTCTAATCCCACAATTGATCAGACTAAATACCGATATCTGACAAGTCATGCTGGAGGCAGAAATCCTGAAGTTTATGTCTAAAAATGAGTGCAGACTTTTGTTTCTCAAATTTCTCTATGCCATGTTTTCTGTACAAACACTGTATGATTTCTGCTCTCACCCACCATGCCCTCTTTTCTGTGTTATGGATTTTTTCTAATGCCAAATTTCTGTAATGTGCCATTGAAAATGTAATAGTGCTTCCACATGTGATTATTAATCCTACCTGAGGACAGGTGTGCCATCCATGGAATGTAAATTTTGTTTGTTGGGAGTTAAGCCCACTCCCAGGCAGAACTAAGATAAGAAACAAATGTTCCAAGGTAGTTCAAGTAAGTAGCTGTGTCAGCATGCGTATGCTGCAAATGAACAAGTAAAGGTTTATTCCATGCTGAAAAGAAAAGAAAAGAAAAACAACGTTTCAGCTGTGGAACCCAGCTGTGGAGTCCGAAGAAGGCTCCCCAGCCGAAACATTGTGTTTCTTTTCTTCTCTTTTCAGCATGGAACAAATGTTTACTTGTTCTGTTACAAACAAGGGCAGAGTTGACCAATCCTGTAGCCAGTATATGAGCTTCTAGATGCAGGAGGGGAGTATCACCTCCTCAGGAGCACAGATAGAGTCAATTTCGTAATTACACAAGACTTCCAGGTGAATTGTCATTAAGCTTCATATCAAAAGCTGAGATGTGTTGTCATAGACAGCAGGTCCAGGCTTTTTACTTGCCTAATTAAGGTTGAGGCTTAAGCCACACAAAAACATAGCAGTGTCTCATTGTGTTAGAACTACCAGACTGCAGAGGCTCTCGGTATGTTTTTTCTCTTAGTTAACACACTTCTCCTTTTTCTTCTGGAATCTTTCTTGTCAGTTTGTGTTGTAATAAAACTCCCCTGTAACTTCTGAAAATCCAAAGGCCCTGGATTTTTAATTTGCCAGACCAGCACAGGCCTGCTTTCATGCACAAATCAAGGGACCAATTCGAGCAGACAATATTAATTAAGGCCTAATTAGGGCAGGGAAAACAGGAGCTCATTTTTTATTTTCACTGAAAAGGTAGTTTTATTAAACCAGAAGGGTACACGCCAGACAGAAGCTGTAACTTTTGGCCCTCAGAATAATCTAATAAACTGACACCTTTCAGCAAAAGAGCAGAGCTATATGAAGAGCACCAAGACACAAGATATATTCCAACCTATTCATTTGTATGTTTTGGACCTCTGTAGTTCCTAGCCATTGTTATCCCAAGACCAGGCCACCAGAGTTGGAATTAAAAACAAAAACGCAAGGGACTATGACGTGACTGACAAGTTTGATTCTCTTAATACCCAGTAGTGCGCTGTCTACCACGGTCAGGAGTTAGAATTTATTTTGACAAGCTTTCTTTTGGGTATTTGAGGTGGAAGCTGCAGAATTTAGTTCCAGTGGCGCAAAGATGTCTGGCAAAGACTAAAAACAAAAAAGTACATTATAAACTACCAGGTTTCTAGATGGCAAAACAGATTGGAAGATGAGAGGTGGATAGATTGGTTTGAATAAGATTTAAATTAAGTGTTTTGCTCTATTTTTGCCCTAGGATATTATAGTCTTTCTGTTTTTTCTTTCTTTTGGAGCTAGATGAAAAGTAAAAGCAATAAGCTGCCTGGAATGGAATCCGTATTAGAGTCTATTCAGTGCAGAGAGTTACTTTTCATAACGAAACACCAGGTAGGCTCTCTGGCCCAGACTAAACACTGCATCAGCTATGGTTATTCTACTTGGCTAGTATTCCTGTTGCTGAATGACCTACCCTGCTGTGAGACATAGGATTCTGAACATTTACCGTAAGTCAAATCAAACTTTGTAATGTTTGCTTTATTTTGTTCAACCAATGTGATTAAAAAGGTGATTGAAAGAGTTTTGCTATTTCGTGGGTTACGGTTAGTCTTTGGACTATTCCCATTTGTTTTACACACTTGTTTCTTATTCAGTAGACTTTTTTACACACTTAATACTATGATATCATATGTGTCTGTGGCTTCATATATATTTTACTTAGGAACACAGACGTTTAACATTTTATATACAGAGTACCCCTGTGTCAGTTACTATTTCAGTTATCTTTTCAGTTGGCTTAGATGGTAGAGAATCAGTTAGATGCTTAACACTTTTTTAACATTTTTTCGATGTCATTTTGTACCCACCCAATTTGGATTTTCCGACTGTTTTATCAACTCAAATCATCGACTCCTGTAGTGCACAGGGAGAATGGGGATAGACAGTCATGTCTTTATAAGCTGCCTACCCATCAGAGCCAATCAGTGCTCTAAGCTCCAAAGGATGTGACAGGAGAGTTAGCAGTGATTGGAGGAAGGGACAGTCTCTCACTGATGTCACTGCAGGCCCTCTGTTAGTTGTCTGCTACTGCTTGGGGAATCTCAGTCATACTTGTACAATAAGCTTTTAATACTCAAATACATACATTAATTTGGTACTTTTTCAGTGAAGTTATAAAGCCAAAAATATTACTTGAGTTAAAACTTTTTTTCTAGTGATATGTTAAATAAGGCACATTCTCATTTAAACAAAAAATCACTAAAAACATTCTGTCAACATACTGTGTATGTATTATTTAAAGCTGGGGATTTTTTCACTTTCCCACTACACTTGATTGCATGAGATTTGCATCCAGAAATAAATTTAGAATTACTGGAAACAAGAAGAATCACTGTATTATCCCCTGCAGACACTCTTTACACATCATAATTAAAGTTGCAAAGGATGACAGAAGTGCTCATTAAGATGAAAAACATATCATTCCTGTTTGTATACTTGGAGGTCCAAAAGTAATTTCTTTTATTGTACAGCAGTTTGGCTTTAATTTGGATGTTCCAACGAGAACTGTAATCTTGTATGTTAATGAGGTAATTAGCCTCTATTATCCCAAATAGCGGTTTTTCTAGACGCCACTAGATTTTACAGAAATGTTTACAATTTGTGGCTCAGTTTACATCTTTGTTCCATGTATTGTGCTACAACCATACCTAAAGTATTTTCGAAATTTGTAAGATGGACTTTTTTTCTGAAGTACTCCATTTTAAAAAAAAGTTGCATTGAAAAGCATCAAGCCATCAAAGTTTTTAAAAATAGCACTGTTTATGTACAGTAGCTTGGTATTAGTTATTTTGGATAAGGTCGTGGACATTCGTTCATTTAACTGATGTACAGTACATTACTTACCATTTCAAGAAATGTGTTAGAATTTCCTTGACACACTTCCCCTAGTAACTTGGCTTTCAATCAGCAGGTTCTGTTTGTTTGGTTATTTTGAGGAAAACAGAAAAGAGAACAAAAGATATGTCTTGGCATCCTAGTCATAGCAGAAAGGTTGCTGTTTTTCTTTTGTGTTGGTACAGATATGAATAAGGTTATCCGTATTGTTCAGTTACACATATTACTGCTCAGGAAAGACAATCTCAGGTTAGAGGACCACGCACAGGAACAGCTGAATGAGATGTGTCAGAACACTCCTATGTACTGTATGTTGGGGAGGTGTCGAAAATGTGTATTAGGTTCAGTAAGGGTTTGTTTTTCAAAAACAGAAAAATAAATTTATATGGAGATGATAGGACAAAAAACAGAAACAGCATAGTTCTGGGAAAATAAGAGTTATAAAAGAGTTATAAATGGTTATATGAAAGCATGACCAAGCATGTTAACTTCATGATCTACACTCCAGTTAAATAGCCGTTATATGACTTCTTTAAAAATGTTGTATTTACCAAAGACTGCAAATACTGTACGGTGATTTCTAAAAAATATTTTATGTTTCTTTTGCTTATTTCCTTGTGATGAAACCTTTTTTCACTACTGTAAATTTATTCTCACTGTTTCCCTTGTCAGACATAAAAGAGCAATTGAGACTGAAGCCTAGAAGAAATCGGCAATCTGGTATTTGCATACGAGCCCTGAAGCTTTCACAGCTCCATCCTGAGTTATTCTGTTTAATTTCTAAGTAACTTCAATATTACTGAGTTTTCAAATACTAAATAACAGAGATCATGTAAATAGTAGGCAAAAACGTGGTTGTATTAGGCTGCCGAGCCTTTGAAGTGACACACCAAGATCCAAGAGTCAAAGGATGTCCTTTGCTTCTAATCTCTGTCATACTGAGACATCTCAGGCCAGCACAGATAACAACGGAAGTGGTTCGTCTGAAGGAAGTGGAGACGGACCCTGCTGTGTTGAAAGCTGTCTGAAGTTTCACAGGACTATTGTCTGGAGTGAGGACACTGCTGGTTGGTAACCTAACAGGCACCATAATAGCAGACTGAAAGCAGCCCACCTCTGTCAGAGAGAGCAACAGTACAGGAGAGATTGGAAATAGTCCTGTAGCAGTACAGGAAAGGACATATAACAATGTAAAAAATCCATCTCATTGATACACTTCATTTCAGCAAATAATTTTTGAGCAGTCTCTTTTTTTATTCACTAGAACATTTTACTATCAAAGGAACCATTAGAGGTTCATCCAGCGTTGTTGTTGTTGGCTGTTAGGTTCTGTTCTATTTTTTAGAATAATGATGTGAAGAAGGGGTGTAGGCCCAGTAATTATATACGGTTTAACTGTTACTTTTATTATTGGGTTTTGTTTTGTTTAACAAAAAATTTAAAATATTGTATTTTCCATGCTTTAGAACCAGGCAAGACTCCTCCTAATTGTAAATATGCCTGAGTCATCTATATTATTATATGGTTGGATAAAGGGCTCACTGACTGACTTGCATAGCAATTCTATGACACTTTCTTTTCTGTTATGTATCCTTGGTGCTTTCAATAAAAGTAAGAAGATTCCAGCACACATAATGATCGCAAGGAGACAGCCATGATTTTAAAGCAATTCACTTTTTCATAAATAGAAAACTATGGTCTTCTTTCCACTACATCTTTGCATACCATTTTTGATTAGCACGTGGTTCTAAAACGATAAAATCTCCCCAGTTCCCTTTTGTTGCAGTTTATATATGTAAAATAAACCCTTTTGTAAAGTCTAATCAAGAATCAAGATATCTGGTTCAAAATGCAATACAATGTTCTAGGGTCTCCCTTGTTTATCCTAGTGTCTGACACTAACATAATACCTCAGGTCAGCATGGGCTTCTAAAAGGTAGTTGTGGGCGCTGGCTGTGTGTCTGTTTCATTCAAAATAAGCAGCTTTGAGGCTGGCCCCATCCTGCACATTTTCACACGTTGCACTGTAAATGAGACGAGATGCACTTTTGGCAGAGACACGCTGGCTGGATTTTGACGTGGGGAGCAGGTTTCCCCATAGTACTTGGTAGAAGGAAGTTAGGCTTACGGTTGTCGTGTTGCAACCAAGTGAGTGGAAGCTTATGAACAGTTCAATATCTTTTAACAGAACCAAAGGGCACCACAGAACATTTTGCCTGTTTAAAAAAATCCATGTTTGGATTTTTAGGAAGCTTTCATTTATTTTCAGACGGAAAGTCATACTATGTCCTAATTATATAAATCAAAGCACCAGACGAAGTAAATTTCCTCCCATAGCAATGCTGTGTTTTGTGCTCCAGAAGGAAGAGCTACATCAGATTAAACACCTCAGGACTGACTGACCAACCTACAATAAATGTGCACAAACCATTTTCACTCCCATGTTACATACTACTGTACATCACATGAAAGTTTCCTGCCTGTGCACCATAGTATACTTTTTATGTTTTCTCGATTTACATCCCATTAAAATTGGATTTATTATAAATATGGGGAAGTCTTGACTTACAAAGACACTCAGGAAATTTCTGTATCTTATGAATCTTTAAATGCTTCAGCTTCCTCCCACAGTCCAAAGTCTTACTGGTAGGTTAATTGGCTTTTGGGTAAATTGACGCAAGATGTGTGTGTACTGTACGTGTCTTTGTGAGCCCTGTGATGGACCATGCCTAGTGCCCAATGTTTGCTAGGATAGACTCCTGCTTCCCTGCAACCTGGAATTCAAAAGAGAGGATAGAAAATGGGAGGATGAGTGAATCTTTGACGGCATTTGTTTGGCTGTTGTGTTTCCTTCAAAGTGAAGTGAAGAGGGAAACCCTGCAAACTAAACAAATCTTCTATACAGTATGCTAGGCTGAGTGTTGATCCTGAACACAAAGACGGAAGAGAATGTATGATGTACTGTATTTGTTATCATCTTCCCTTGGTGCTTCACCGGTTATGAGAATTTATTTAGAACTAAAGACAAATTAGTTCAAGCTGGCATATTGCTTTCTATCCCACAGCACACTTCAAAATATTATAAGAACATTTAAAGACATATTAGGAGATTATACAGACTTGCCAATGAATAAGTGCAGATAGTTTATAATGTCTAAGTCAGGGAAGGTCACTCAGTTGCTGTGTAATCCTGACTGTGTTTATTCATCTGATTTTGAGAGTGCATTTGAGAAGGTGATATTAATCCCCATAGTGTGAGAATCATTCCGTGACTTTGTCTTGAAAATTTAGAGGAAAAAAAAACTTTCCTAGAAGATTGAAGAATAGAAGTGGAATCCAAAGCAAAGTCTTCGATGTGGACGTAGAGAGCATTAACAGACATAATAAGCCACTACGCAGCCAGAGGTAATATTTTATATGAGTACTGCAGCTGACAGAAACCACAGTACAGCTGTAAAACTCCAAAAGGGTCAGAAACTCTCCAGACAGTATAAAACTGTTTCTGAAAGGCACCCAGGGTACTATTCTGTTTCATTTAGGGTTGAGAAAAGGCCTGCAATCCTAGTTAATTAGCGACACTGTGTGGTTAACCTTGCTTTATTGAAACCTATGACAGTAATTGTAAGCACACTGAGACGATGGTTTTTTGGTGCCACTGTATGTTTGTAGCAGATAACTCTTGAAACAAAGTTCGGTAATTTTGAAGCCAATTAATAGACAGATGAATAAATGGGAGATGTTTCCTTCTGAATTCTGTGGTGACTACATTTGAAAAGACAAACAATTTCCTACCAATTTCACTCAAACAGCATGTAAAATATGTGTAGACAACTAAGGAAATTTAACCCGGATTATAACATTTCAAAATATATTTCTCTATCAGACCGTGGGCTGCTGATTTTTTATGCCTTATCAAAGACATGCTTACTGTTGTAGGTCTTGTGTCCAGACCAGCACAAAAGTGAATCTTGATGCCAAAATATTGAACCACAACTGGAAAACGCTTACAGAGCTGTAGTTCTGAAAGTGGTAATCCAATGTTGTTTACCACCTTCACAACAAATCCAGACTTGTTCTTTACTGTCTACTGCTGACATGAAAACCACTTTAAGAACTGAATTCCATTATGATCTGATTTGGAGGCGTAGGTGATGACTTTAGGACAATGGAGACATTTTGGGGTCAGAACTGCTAACTTAAACCGTTTGCAATTTGAGCCAATTTACATACTGTAAGTCAAACCCAGCTGCTTTTCACCGTCAGTGTTTCACTTTAAACCACACATGCACTGTTCACATTTCAGCCATCACAGGGGGTGGTCTGTAGGAACACATTTCCTACTGTATAAAAGTCTGCAGCTTAACTCCAGTTATGGATTGGTTATCACAAAAATACCCAACAGGAGCAAAACTCAGCTGCCAAAAACACATGGAAATTTGAAATACAATTCCTTGTGCAAAGACCTTAATAACAGGGAATTTATAAAAAAATATTAAGGAGGATGATTGTATTACATGATAACAGGATCATTCAGTTACATATGCACGTAGGGTATTATTTTTATATTTTGAAAGAAAATATATGTAACATATGTGTGGTGTGGTATAGTTACTACTTGTCGCAAGCTGTGTAAAAGGGTCATGGTGATGACAGCCTTCAGTGCAGTTTTTTCCCTTATATATAGACTTACATACATAAATAATTTATTGATATGCATATGTCCAGGTTTTCTTGAATACCAGAAATAATACAGAAACCTCAAAACCTAGAGTAAATCTACCCCAGAATTTTGAATTTTCTGTAACTACCAAAGGAGTAGTTTATCGTATCCTGATTAGCAATAATACTAGGTTTCCTAACCTAAATTAAGATTAGGTAGTCCATGATTAGTGATAATAGAAGTCTAAGAAACCACTGGAAATCTAAATCAAATTTTGACTCACCTGCCAATTGTAATTTCACATGTTTTGTTTACTCAGTGTTTGATGGCTTTTACTCCAATGGGAAGAAGAACCCACTGGAAACTTGTAATCCCGAGATTGTAAATTTCATCTGGCAAGTGGGTCTAAGAGTTATTTATTCCAGACCTTGGATTCTCTGATGATGCTTTTGCATGGAACACCTGAAGTGCAGAACCCATCTTGTCCATTATTTGGCCTGAACGATTCCAGTGAAGATGATTTTAATCTGGCAGGACGAGTTACTATGAATTGCAAACGGATAGTAAAAATAAATTCTCACAAACGGGAATAACAGAAACAGTTGTGATCCTGTTTGAAGCCATACTGCTTCCGATGCGGGATATCTGTTTATCCATAATAAAAGGGAAGCTTACTATTCACCTTTTCTTCTGCTTTGTTCATGGCTGATGTAATTTACCCAAAATCAGAACCAGATGTTTTTGGGGCAGGAAGAGAGGAGACAGGATCTATAGACAAAATCCACAGGACTACTGTCAGAAGAATTAAAAAGGCCCTGATGCAAAAACATGTAATTTAATAACTCTCCAACACAGACAGTGGCATGCAGTCTTCCAGCCATGTTGTCTAATTTGTCTTAAATCTGCAAAAATGCTTAAGTGAAAAGAATCCAGCCCAAAATATTAATTTACTGATTTATATCTCCAATCGGCTGTTCTGCTGACCATTCTTGTCATTTCTAGTTCTATTTTCATTGTTTAGGCCATTTTATGTGTCGATGACACATATTTTGCTGTGTGAGAACAGCAGATGAATGCATATCGTGCTAAAGTTAGATTAAAGTGTAATTAAAGATAGTTATATCTCATTTGTATAATCAGATGCATGCAGTCCAGTGTCAGCACTGAACATTCCTGTCCAGTTGTTACAGTGTGTGGTGTAGTGCATGATGGGAGCATATCCTATACATTGTCCATATATCCTACATTAGTGTCTTTCCAGTAAAAGAAATAGAAATGTGACATTTTTAGTCAAAACACTTCTTGTGGTTACCGTGTTGTGTCTGAGAAACACTATATACTATATATACAGTATATAATTTTTTCTTTCTGAAAAGGAAAGAACTCTGGAAAGAAAAAAGTAAGGCTATCATTAGGCTTTTTTGAGAAAGCTGAGCTATATGAGATAAAAGGAATCCTACTAATAAAAAGAAAACCTCACTTATGTACAGAATATGTTGTATGTAAAGCCAAGAGAGTTTGGAGGGGATCAGTAGGTGTCTATCCCTCATTTTAAGTACTGTATATAAAATGGTCTTTTTATTCTTTGTCAATAACTATACATTTAAGCAACTGTATGCCCATTTTGGTTAGAAGTGGTGAAGTTTTCCATGGAGTATTTAACCCATCAAAAGGCACCTCTTTCTTTTTATTTGTCTGAAGCAAAGTATGTCATGTATTCTGTACTGTACCTTGCAGAACTCAGTTAAACTTCATTGAAAGTGAAACTGGCATGTTGCCAATCGACATTTATTATTTACACCTTCATTTTTACAATAAGATGTTCTGCTCTGTATTAAATGTTGCCAGACATGCCAAGACATACCATTACCTCCTTTACAGAAATCCACATAAGAAGTTGGTCTTGCGTTCAGATATATCAGTGACGTACTCCATAGCTCAAATTAATAATGAATCACAGGGCCTTTTTTTGTTATTTTTTTCATACACTTTGGAAAGGAGGAATATAAAGTAAACATTGATGTGAAATGTGTCATTATACTTCAACCCGAAGCTGAATTTAAATTAATAAAGTAACTACAGCTGTGTCCTTAATTAGCCAGCCTATAGATTTTGACATCTTCAAAACTGAAAAGTGTGATTCCTTACTTCTGCAGACTTTGCCTAATTCAGTACTGTTCATGCAGACAACTGTAAGTCCCAGAAGCAAATTCTGCTTCATGCTATATGTCTTGCGCGTTTTACATAAAATGCCAGCACTCTTTGGCAGTACTAGAAATACAGTGGAGCTTTTGATTCCTGTTTAATTGTGTATATTGGCAATGGTTGTACTATTTTGCAAAAGACTGAAGCATCTTACTCTCTTTTAGATTAAGTAATAATACAGTATATAGTGTATATTTTTTACATATTAATAAATTAGGAAAAACAGTTATGTCCTGGTTTGCCCCAGTGAAATATCCACATCAGTTAATGATATACCAAGGGAGTAATCTGCAACTATGGACTTTTTTGACAGCATTCTGAGTTTATTTCTCAAAAGCCTAAATTTTCCAATTATGTTAATGTAAAATAAATGCTTTTAAGCTGATCAAGGAAAAGGCAGAGAAAAAATTCATAGATTATAAGGTATCTAATGAAAAAACATTTCAGTAAACTAAATCTGGATTCCTCTGGCAATCCTGGAAGGCTACATAGGGATACTGGGTGGCTCAGTATTCTTTTGTGATTATAATAATAAGTGTCTGCATTCCAGTGACATTAGAATCCAAATCACCTCATCTTCTGGTGATCAGTTTTCTTAAAGTGGAGAAAATAAGGAAAGATTAGTGTGTATTCATTTAATTTGCTTCAATCTAAAATCCTGGGCTCAGAATATTGGCAGGATGTTTTGATTGAATCTCCTACTGTGTACATGTCACATGTGCAGTTTTCTGTTTTCCAGTCCAACCGGAGGTGCAGACAGACCTTATCAATGCTGATGTCTTAAAAGTAGCCCACGCATCCCCTCCTGAGTCTTAGGAAGAAAGAGCTCACTGCTTGCTGGGAAGGGATAAAAACTCTTGAGTTTGTCTTATCTCCCCACATGGGCTGCCTCCTAACACAGCTCTGGGTTGGTGCCGTGTGCAATAGCCTTCATTCTCCTACGATAAGGAAAGATGTATGAATTACCAGAGCTTTTTTTTCTATCAGCCAGGCCTTGTGTCCAGCATGGAGTCCCTTTATCTGAATCTTGACGGACTGAGAAACAACACAGGTTTGTTTCTGAAATTTATCAAGGACCTCTTATTTTTTAAGAAGTAGATGTTGCAGACACATCTGGACAATAATCAGTTGGGCAAGTAAAATGCTGAAAACAGATGTGGGCTACAGAGAAGGAAGTAAATGTCAGTCCCTCTCTGGGATTATGAACCAGATACTGAGCAATATAAAAAGCAGAATTGGGTTGTATTTTATATAAAATATATAGATCATGTTGTTGTACTATAGATACAGTATGTGCAAAAATTCTTAACTCATCACTCAGAGCTGTCAGTTTTCCATCAGACCTTTCCTAAAAAAAAGAGGGAGAACTAACTTTTGATGAGACTGGAGAGAGTGGTTTGAAATGTTTTAGAGTTCCCTTGATTTTACATGCCTTGGCAGTTTATTTCACATATTCAGTAGTGATGCTTCTAGTTAAATGGAGCTGACAGCTTCTCACATCTAAATGTAAACACCGCTTAAAGGAGTTGCCTATTTCAGTGCTATTTAATCAGTACAACATTTTACTACATGGATTTTAGCTTTTTGGTGATCCTAAGGTTATTCTATATAGAATCCCAGAAGAAATTGTTTAACACGGTAATTTGGCTGTGAAAATGGGTGGTGCAGTGAAAGAATGAGCTGTTTCTAGTTAAAACTGGAACACACATTTCCCACTGAGAGCCATATGCTTAGCACTGAGCAGCTTGCTTGCTCTGATGTTACCTGGAATGGTGGGGCTGACCAGGGGATTTACTTTTGTAAACAAAAGTTCCGCTAAATAACATGGAAATCACATCCTTTTTCATCTGTCCTTTATATAGTGTTTCCTTTAATTTACACAGGGTACTTCCGCTACATTTTCCTGACTGAATGATTATGATGGACTGCTCAAGAGCCAGATTGCCCAGGCAATTTTTGACCTTCCACCTTTCAGATTTTTAGGAAATTCTGGGGGCAATTCTGGGCAGGAAACGTGGGTCTGGCTCGGTGTGGTTTTGATATCCGTCATACTTTGCAGATCGGAAAACTGAAGAGAGCAGCAGGAGGATTCTCTATTGATGTCTCCCAGGGATCCAACCGACTGCTGCTTTGCTATTAATTGAACAAACCCTGGTTGACACAAGCAAGTGTCTGCCCTGAGCCTGTCCAATAAGGAAGGCTTATAAACCAAAGTGTATTTATTTTCAGAGAGCACAAGTTCTTTATGTTTAACAACATGTCATTTGTCGTTATTTATCAAACATTTAAAAATGCTAATTCAAAGTAGAGCAAAAAACTTCTGGTTTGTATTATAATGCATTTTCCTCCGCTAGAAGTTGCATATTGTAGGCCATTTTGTTTTTAAATTGCTTCTGAAGTGAATTTCCTCTTACCAGCATTACCAGAACAATGATACTCTTAACCAGTCTAGGTAAGCTGTACGTTAAGAATGGTTTCAGGTAAACGATATGACAACTTTGTTTTCCCCTGTGTACTTAAGGCTCAATTGCCAAAACAATGTGATCCCAAGGAAAACATTTATCTAACTGCTCTTCAGTATTTTTATTTGAATGGTAATGATTTGTTTATAATGCAGGTCACTGCAAGTACTTTTAAATTGATTCAGTGTTTTTACAGTCAAGACAAGATATATGTTATGTATAATATATCTTTATGAAAGATTATGTAAAACAGCTTGTCCTCTTGTCCCATGTTATAGTACAATAAGTTAATGGCACACAGCTGACAATTCAAAGACACAAAATCAAGATTATAGGGTAACTTTTCAGATTAGTGGTTACAAAGGAAATATATTTTAAAATATTAGTGACACAAATGTGATGATAACCTATGATATGGGTGTTGTGGGCTAATAATATGATAATGACAATAAAAATTATGGTAACAGTTTGCTATGTTTAAATGAGTTGGATGCTAATAATAAACTACAATACTGACCACAGCCTGAACCACTCCCCTAACCCTACCTTTAGGGTTCAACCTTATGTTTAGGAGTCTATTATACTGATTATTACATGATTTTTATAACAGTATCAACAACATTGTAATAGATTGTTTATGGACAGTTATAAGAGAGACCTACAGTATACTGTTAAGGGAGGCCTTATAAGGCCTCCCAGCTGCAATCACATAACTTTGAAATGTCACACTAACACATGGGTCTGGCCTGAAATCTTTTAATTAAAGGTCAGGCAAGGGTAATGTAAACTATATATTAGTGTATATGTGTCTGGATATTAATATGGTATAAAATTAATAAGGTAACAAGGGCTCCCATGGTAATACATTTATTCCTACAGTATGTAGCTCCGGGCATAACCAATATGAAGGCCATAAGGCACTGTTTTTCCACATACTGTAGTCTGCAAACCCATTCAGTCAACCATGGAATAGCTGAAATCAGTGTCAAAGCTTCTTTAAGGGACCAAAGAGATTGAAATCACTGGGTTCCAGGTTATTGGCTGTGCAGTGAGAAGTCTAGAACCTCCCCCCATAATGCAGTAAACACTCACAGATGTGGTTGGCAGTGTGTGTGTGCGCATGAGTGTGTGTGGTGGAGCTGCCCCCCTTCCTCAATGATGATGTGTCAAATGCAGCACAGAGGGCCTCATCCCAGCGGAGCACATCTGTGAGTTGCCTTGTTACCCAGCAGGCACACACTTTCCAACCTTACTTATGCCAATGAATATTTATACACTGCATATACAACTGCTTCATTTGTCGCCATAGTCTCCTTGCCCATCCACACACGCGCCAGCCATCGTTTCACAAGCTTACATAATCACATGATATTAAATAAAACACCTGCGAAGCACATTGGGTGGATAATTCACAACTACACTTTACTTAACGATGTGTGCTCATATAGTATATACTACACGGTAGTCAAACAGATCACCTTAAAGCCGTGAATTTGTGAAGACCTGGAGCATGTGAGTTGTGATTAATTGTGTAACTTAATTGACTCAATTAAATCAGAAATGACCAAAGAAGGTCGTTAAAAGCTACTGTATTTTAAGTACAAATAATCTCAAAAGTACCTAGTTTAATACATCACCTGTTTCAGTGCTCAAAACAGAATTATTCCAAGGGTTTGCACATTTGTTTTAGTTTTCAACATAGTCCTCTTTGGTCTTAGAGGTCCGAAATTAAGACAACATGGTGACAAGATGGAATGGCTCACTGACTAACTAACATACTTAGTTATTAACATAACTATAACTATAACATAACATATAACTATAACATAACATAACTAACTATACTGTAGTTACTCCTTTATATCACCCAGTTGGTCAACTGAAAACAAGAAGAGTGTGAAATTTGCTAGAAACAGGTGTTTCTCAAGTACAATTGGACAAACCATTGCCTACCTCACTTAGAGTGTAAATATTTCATCATTGGTTCTTTTGAGATGCTACTTCTTTTTTGGTCACATGGCCATCTTTCACCTGGGATCTTCAGCGCTGCAATGTTGCATGAGAAGAATCCTGTTTCTTTGAATATTTGAGGAAGACTGCCACAGCATGAGATCTGTATGTTCAGCAGACAGACAAAAAGTGCAGGACTTTGGAGCTATCCTTTCAGAACCTTATATAAGGCTTTAAAAATATAAGCCTACACATACTGTACCTCCCTGAAAGCTTGTTTCTGTTTTAGATGTCAGTGTTTGTAGACATTCTTGTAAAAACATGTATGTTTTCCCTCTGCAGCTTGTTTCTTGGCAATGGTATTAGACCAGCTCTGACAATGATAAATGACCTACTACTGAATATTAGTCCATATCTTCAGGTTTATGATCTAAAATAGCTTTTCTTTTTACTGAGCTGATCATTAGTAGTTATTTTAAAGAAATACCTGCTCAAATCCAGCAAACAAAGATGCAGTCTGTTTAGTTCTGTTTATTGCCTAAAACTAAACGTGGTATACCTTTTTGTTAGTATAACATTGGATTTATTCTTCGGAACATAATATTTACTTATAGCTCCTTTCGAACAGGCTTACCAAAAAGACAAAATGCTTATGTAAATTCTGAAGGAATCTCAGTGCATGTTAATAATATCATTAAGTTAATTACTGACTATGAACAGAGGAAGTATTGATAAGGCCAGGGGAACTCAGCTGTCACATTACTACCAGTATCCCTATCTATTCCAGGAATACATAGAGTGCATGCCAACAAAAACAATCAGAACAGGAAAAATGACAGAGCATGTCAGAATCAGAAAAAGATGTCAGGAAGGCTGATGACAAGATGGTAGTTTCCTAGAACACAGATCCCTTCGAAGCACAGGCACACTTATTTCCTGTTTCAGAGGAAAGCAGGGCACACCGTATCTCAAGACGTTCTGTATCACCTCTCCAGTCTTGCATCGCTCGCGCCTCCGTGTCCTTTGATCCCTGGCCAAGGAAAATACAGACCAGGCGGCAACAGTTCTGTATCCATAGTGACCAAGTAGGGTATGGTGCTGGCCTTGAAGATTTGGATCAGTAGAGCTAACAAAGAACCCAATTCAGAGGCACAGAAATTTGGATCCAGGCTGGACTTCTGCTGGACACTATGTTCAAGTACACAACAGCTCTTAACCACAAAACTTATCATAGCCAATCAGCAAGTGATATTAACGCGTCCTGTCACTCAGGGAAACCTGTAGAACAAAGAAGGTGTTTGTGAATGTAGGAATAAGCCATTAATAGGGGCGTAATGAGAAAGGATACTGGTTTGGTAGGTGAAATTACCTCAGAATAATTTCATTAGGGCCTTGGCGCCTGTAATGAAAATGTTTCATACAAAATGACTTTGTCCCAACATATGCCGAAGGGAAATAAAATTAACAAAGAGTTCTAGTTTTTCCTTATGTTGTTTTAAATATTTTTATATAAATTTGGTTTAAAGCCACTTTCTTCAATACGTGTGCTGATTGTTGTGTTGCCTCACTATTCTATTTGTAAGTATTACTCAGCATATTCAGTCTTATAATATATTGTATTAATATATATTGTATATAATATATTGTTCAAAATAATCAATGACAGTGTTCCCTTTCGAACACAAAAGCTTAACTCACTGCATTCTCTTCTATCTAATAACACTTCTGTTTAAAATGAAGTTGTACCATTTTATCAGTTGTTGCTTCATTTGTATTAGATGTTCTATAAGATAAAGCTTTTCACTCACTTTAACTAGTACATTGGCATACTCCTTCAGGAGTGCTGATCTGAGATCCAACCCCTGCTGGAATGATTCTATAAATGGACAGCTCTGCAGACAGTGTTATGTGTAGCATTTGCTTGTTAACTTGTCTGCTAAGATGTTCCTGCCAAATTACCCCAGCTAATTGTGTCTGTGGCCCTGCAGGAAATTTTGTTTTAAAAATATGACACTGCATCAGACCATCCAGATGGCTTCGCTTTGTATTTGTGTTATGAGAACATCTGTTTTATTTACTCATTTATCTAAGCCATACTCTCACTACAGACTGTAAATCCCATTATGTGCTACAGTACATCCTGGAGCTGTGGCTTCACTTCCCTGAAGTGTGCAGACCCCTGTTCCGAATTGCCAAACTAATGACATCATAACTGGCAGTGCTCGGCAGCTGCATTGAAATGGAGACCCAGTAGTGATGTCACTTTTTTCTTCTATCTAACAGATGGCTTCTGTATTAACCTGTAATTTTGTGTTATTAGAAGCAAGGCAGTTTTCGGTCCGAGCAAGCATAAACATGGAGATTTATTGGGGTTTCTCTCGCATTCAATTTTAGAGCTTAATAATGATCGTGACAATCACTGGTACTCCTGCTTAGGAATGCTTCAACTTGGAAAGGGGTTAGTTTTAAGAAGCATTGACTCCACGTCAGTTTTAAAATAAAGTTACAAGCAACCAAACAGTTTAATTGGACAAGAATAAAAAGATCTAAACTAATGTTCCAGATCTTCAAAGATTAATTGGTATGTTTTTTTGTTATTTTTTTCCAGTCCAAATAGTACCCTAAAAATAGCCTTCACTATAAAACTAGTCAGAAAATTGTTCATTTGGGTGTGAACTCTTTTATTACTGCCTGCTGAGGCCAATGGCAATTCATGAAAAGGAATAGATGTGAGTTTTAAAGGAAAAAGCAATTGGAGCAGATTTCATTGCCTCAACTCTTTGTGTTTTATTTTCTGCACTGCTAACAAGGACCAAGAATTTGAATAATACCTGTAAAGCAGCAAGATAAAAAGGTCCTGGAACACTATAAAAGATCAGGCCAGGGTTTCGCTGTGTTTTCTTGGCATGACTACTAACCGTGACCTACTTTTGAGTTTACTAAAGGTAGAACAGATTGGGAGTGCTGCTCTAAGAATAAACAGTTAATTCAAACAGGAGGGGATACAAATACTTCAACAGAAAAATATTGTATTTGCAATAAGTGGAGGGCGTAGTGTGCTGAATTGTCTGACTCTCCACCGCAGACAGAACCATGCTGTACTGTACAGCAATGCCAGCACTGACTGTGCATAACAAAATGTTTCATAATGTTGCATCAGTCAGAACTCTGTTGGTGTGGATAGCCAGACACAAACACTAAAGATTTCAATCTTTGTGTCAAAATGGTTTGAATGGGCAATTTTTCCTACCACATTATATTAAGTGGTACTGTTTTAAATGGAGGCATTGCTTGTGTAAGTAAAAAGCTAATGACTTTCTGGTTTTCACAAGTTAATAAGTTGCCAGCTGGCTTTGGATGATGGATAAGAGACACCCTTGGGTGCTGTGAGGTAGCCACTACTTTACTTACTACTTACACACAAGCACTGAGAGATATACATCCATTTTCTGACCAATTCTTCTGATTCAGGGTCACAGGGGAGCCTATCCAGGCAAGCAACGGCAGGGTACACCCTGGACACCAGTCCAGGAGAGACACACAGACACGAGCACAGACATGTACTGTACACACTCACACCAGGGCCAGCGTTCCCAGACTAATCCCAATAAATCTCTTAGAATATTTTGGGAATGGGAGAGGAAACTGGAGCACCCAGAGGAAACGTGAAGGTGAACATAGAAACTTCACACAGATAGCACCCCAGGTCTGGAGTTTAACCCTGGGTTCTGCCCTTTTCTCTAGTGACAAAGTCGAGAAAGATTTTACACTAAGGAGTGTCCTATTCAGCAAAATGTCCTTTTCGCTTGCTCCTGTAACACAGAATCACAAAATTAAACATATATTAGAAACGGGAGCAATCTGATATAAAGCACATTGTATTTCTGCCAGATAAAACCTTAATAAATCTAAAAGGGTTTTTCAGTGTTACCTAAGCAAGACATAAATCTCTAGAACACAATTGCGAGTCTAGCAGTGCAACAAATTTATTTGGGGACTGAGGGTAGAGTGTTATCATTAATTAACACGGGGTTCTGCTGAGGATTAGAGTTGGGGTTAAGGTTACAGTTTCCCCTCGTGAGTGTTTTATGAATACTTTAACAAACCCCTGCTAACTTTACTGCTGTCCAGTATGAATAAAAATATTTCTTAAGTAAGTTCTTTATAAATTAAGCATTTTTAATTAACTCCCCAAAGCTCCTTGGTGTGTTTCAGTATGTGACTGAGCGTGTGTTTCTTAAAATTGAAAAGGGAAGTAGCTGATTCACGATTACATTCTTCAGCGGTGAATATAAAATCCACCAAAAAGTATTTTTTTTCCCCGTTAGGAATAATACTATGCTTGTGAATCTTTCATAATGAAGTGTTCCCTTCTTTAAATTGTGTCTGCAACCAATTATAAGGCAATACAAAGTCATTACTGTGTGAAATTCTTTTTTGTAGCAAGATATTATACAGCCAAACAGACGTTTAAACCTTTGGCTCTTGAACTGTTTTTGCAGTAGCATTTAGATTTTCCTTCCTGTTGCTGTGCCCCTATGCAAGTCAAGTGATGAAACTAGACATCTAAAATCAGTACAACCCCTTAAAGGAGAAGCAGGGAAAACCTCAAACATGTTTTAATTGGACTGCTTTTCTAGGTCATTCACACCACATAAACTGGTAGGAAAAAATATATTCCATATTGTAGTAAATTGTAATACGGTGTAACTTATCATCCCTGTCTTGCAAGTTGATGCTTGTGGTTTTACAGTAGTTTCAGAGCTGCAGCAGTTTAGATGGGTGAATTAATCATTCAAAGCTCACCCCCTTCCCATTCTGAATAGGCACAAAATCAGCTTCACAGCAGAAATCTGAAGGAGAGGACAGGGCCCCCTGTTTAAGAATAATGAGCTTGTACTCACGAGGCAACCATTTCAGAAGCAAAGATTCCTGTACCTTAAAAGTCAGGTGTTTTCTCATAACTAACACACACAGTCCCACCTTCTTAAATATTAATATACTAGTGTGCTTATCATAATTAATGTACTTCTATTATTAATAATAATCAATTAAATCATTAACTTTAAGGACAGTTGTAGACAGGAGTTCATTTCAGCTGACTCCTTTAGAGGGACATCAACTAAAGAGTTGCAGGAGCTAACTGTCACAGGAAAACTGCTATAGCAGTAGAAGAGAATTGAGTAGCGATAAGTGCCAACATTGACATTGAAACAATATGGTGCTGAGTTAGAGAGTGTACAGACTTCATAACATCTTTAAAAAGGCTGTTGCACAATTAAGGACCCAGACTGAATCCACAACTCAAAACCAAAACACTTTAAATTTTGTGTTTCTGATGTTCAAATTGTGATTTGTTCTTCAGAAGATATGCTGCTATGATAATATAATATGAAACAAAATGACCTTATTCTGCAGAGGATTCTGCCTGGTCAATGTTCCATCCAAAACCCGCAGCCATAGCACTCTGCAACTCACACCTGGCAGCCCACTGAAGCCCAGCGGGCGTGATCCTGGTCAGTACCCGGATGGGTGACCTACTGGGAAAAACTAAGGTTGCTGCTGGAAGAGGTGTTAGTGGGGCCAGTAGGGAGGGCTCACCCTGCGGCCTGTGTGGGTCCTAATGCCTCAGTATAGTGACGGGGATACTGTACTGTACTGCCATCCTTCCACCTAGATATAAAACTGAGGTCCTGACTCTCTGTGGTCATTAAAAATCCCAGGACGCTTCTAAAAAAAATTACCTTAGTGTCCTGGACACATTTTCCCCTGGCCTTTACCAATCAGGGCATCCTAATAATCCCCATCTATGAACTGGCTTCATCACTCCCCACTGAGAGCTGGTGTGTGGTGAGCGTACTGGTGTACTATGGCTGCCGTCGCATCATCCAGGTGGGGCTGCAAGTTGGTGGTGGTGGAGGGGAGCCCCCATTACCTGTAAACTGCTTTGAGTGGAGTGTCCAGAAATCAGCTACTGCATGTAAGTATCAGGATTATTTAATTTTTATTATTTATGTCTTTTTCGCAGTCACACCTCATAAATGAAAAAGCAGCATGCACTTTACCGACTGAAAAAGGTTGTATGGGTTGCAGGGTAAAATGTGACCATCTGTGGCTACTGCACTGAGACTCTTTTTTTTACAGCTGAGTGACCAGGAAAAGAGTGGTGGAATGGATAGCACACTAAGGGCTTTTACCATTGGTTTTTCAAGGTGAAGGGTTAAGGTGCTGAGTGACAAGGATATTCAGTTACGAGTTATAACCTGTAGTAGCTGTCTGTAGTTTGGAAAGCCTATGGAGATTTACAAGCTAGAGATTATGGTATCTCCCTGTTTTCAAGGGGAATCTTAATCCTTAGAAACAGCTGGTGCTGAGGAGGAAAGTTATCGGGTTTGGAAGTTATCAAGCTGGGTCCTCCCATCAGCCCTAACTGTCTCCTTTCTGTTTCCTCATTACAACCTGAGCTCATACAAAACTGAGATAAATATCCCAAATTTATAGTCTTCTTTTTTAAGAAACCCCCAAGGCCCCATTTATTGTGGAAGAGGCAATAAATATGTAAAATTTCTCCTTGCCTACTGAGAATTTCCTTTTTGTTTTGTTTACATCCAAATGAGCCAACAGGAAAGACTATTTGGAATCCACAAGCTAATATTGTAATTATGTTTTTTTTTTTAAAAAAAGTAGATTTAGAACACATTTTCTTGATTAATTTACCTTTGAATTTTCATTTTAAATTAAATATGTAGCCAGAAAAATCCCACTGATTATCTTGTGGAAAAAAAATTCTGTACTGTTTATAATTTATACATACCAGGTCCAATATAATTTCATAATACCTGATCTGAAAAAGTGCATTCTTAGAGCCAACACTACTTCTCTAATCTGTCTGCATTCACTTGTTCCCCCTTTGTGTCTTATTACAGTATGTTATTTTGGTTTAAAATTAATAAAGAAGGGTCTTTTCAGGTCTGACAGGTAAGACAGCCTCATAATGTCATAGTATTCAACTGAAATGTTTAGCTATTTTGCCAATTGCTTCCACTGAAAAAAACCCACCTTTTTCCTATAAAATATCTGGAAGCCTGGAGGTAGTACAACCATTTAAAACATCTAGGATTACAGGTTTACTCTTAGGCTTTTAACGCAACCACAGAATTAGTTGGAACATCTGGATGGCAAATTACTTTCAGATTGGAAAACATCAATTTTGAGATCAGCTATCTTTACTGAGCAATCTGTTGTCACTGCCCAAGTTTTTATGGGGATAAAAGCAAGTTCAATCCTTCTCTTTTTAACCACAGCATGGAAGAAAAACATCTACTGTAACTATTGAGATGTTGAGTTTAGACAATAGAAGAGTGACCATGAATCAAAATGAAGTACGAACATAATTATATTATGTTTTATAGTAATAATTTGCTGCTTGCAGCTCCATCATGCTTAAATTCGGCACGTACAACATAACAAAATATTTGCTGTATTACATCCAGTTCCTTCCTGACTGCATGATTTTTAAACAACAAAAAAGCATTTCTTTAAATTGTTGCTGAAGATTATAATAGATTACTAGCATCTGCAATCTACCGTACATATACTGTAACATGAAAGCTTTTGGTCTGTGTGCTTTAAGTGTCCAATAAATTGCTTTGTCTATAGTGCAACATACAACACAAATTTATTCCATATTCTGCACCTTTATTTATCTTTTGTGTGCTAATGTCTAGATTAATTCAGAACATCAGTCCGCCGTTTGTCTATAAATTATAAACCTAGACCTTGATTGTAGCATTTTTGTGCCAGTCTTCTTCCTTGTATCCAAAGAGGAACGATCATTACTTTTCTTATAATTACCAGGTGTCTTAAAGTTTTAACTTTATCTAGTCAAAGAAGTCTAAGTGAAGAAGCCAAACTTAATGTGAGATAGGGGACAGATTCATCTGTTCCAGTCAGATCCAACATGAAACTGTCATGCTGCACAAAGAGAGAAATTGCATCTGAGATTAAATTGCTGGTTACTGAACATATTTCTTTTTAAAATGTGTTTGGTGGAAATGTGATGTTTAACTCAGAGCTTCTCTCTCAATTTCCAATAAGTCTGTTTTATAACCTGAACAGGTTTCTCTGCAGATGTGGTGGGTTTTGATCATTGATCATTGCCTTGCAATTGAAAAGAACATTTTTCTTCTATTTCTGGGATGAGCATATTCACTGGCAGATTTGCACTAACATTGTTACTACATCTGTCCAAGAACTGTGCTTTAGCTTTGAAACCATTTGTCATGGAATTTTGAATGAGCTCATTTTCCTGTTATAAATAAAATGTAATGCTTTTATTGCACATTCACTAATGAAAATAATTTAAATGGCTTTTTAAAATGGATTACATTAAATTGCACTCAGTCATAAAAAAAGAAAAGTCTTTAATATAGGTATATTTCACGTGCATTTTGTCCTTAGTATACTGTACATACTGTAGAATAGCAATTTTCCAGCTTTCACACACACAGACTCGTCTGGATTAGGTAATGAAAATTAGCATTTTTATATTAATTTTATTATATAAAAATGATTATGATTATCTATGTAAGCAACCCCAATGAAAGATTTACAGTCGTTTAGAAGAAATTATTAGGTTATTTTTTATTATTTTGGTTACTTTTTGGCAATTTCATTGCTCTTTGAGAATTCTGTGCTGATATTATAAATATGAGCAGGACTGACAAGTTTGCTAAATAATCAGTGTAGTGGTGTTGTTAAAGTGATGTTTATTTCTGCTTTTAATTAAGCAAAATGATTCCCATCTGTGTAAAAGTTATTGTTACGCTCATTACCTGTAAAGAGTTTCACAGCGCTCTGATTAATTGGGCATGTCTTCGGAGCTCTGGATCAGCACTGCTGATGAGGCAATTATCATAATCCAATTTTGTTTGTTTTCATTCGTTTATTTGGCAACAATAGCCAGAGTAGCCAGTTCAACTGAGGCATCTGATTTTCAAACTAAAACCATTAGTTCAATGTGGATTAAATTTGCAGAAGCTACCGACTAGCATCAGACACATTTGTTAACATTCATTCATATTTTGGGGGCACTGTTTTTATTATGATTTTCTTTTTACAAGGCTTATTTAATGGCTGAGAATTTTTCACACATTACATTTCCCCAAGTTAGTTTTAAAGAAGGTGTTTGTGGTTTGCGAACTGTTTCAGTGGTTTAGAGGCTGCCTTTGATGTGTTGTACAAAAACGAAAAGGTTTGTACTGGTAATGGTTTAATCAGTGTACTGTATGCTCAGTGAGTTCATTTTCTTTAATTATTCAAGATGCATATACAGTAGTTTTGGAAACTATATTTTGTTTTTTACAGATGGGATACAACTGGGGCACTTACAATAGTGCAGGGAATTTAAAAGATTGTGTGTTAAAAGATGTGTGATAAGCTGCTTGAATTACTCAGATCTAGTAAATACAGTATGTGTTGTCAACATCAGTATATCCAGGGCGTGAATTCATATTTGTCCTTAATTGTTTTTCTTTGCCTTCTAATAATGAATTCTATATACAGTACTCTATTTATAGTTCTGGCATAGAGCACAAACCACCTGTTTTTGTGATTTAGAAAGACCAGATGTCAAAATTAATTAGAAGCTATCTGGAAGGAAAAGATTAAACTACTTTAACAGTACATGCCTTGGCTACTATCTGCCTCCATTTTATTCTGTCTAGACTGCCGTCAGAGAGAGTAGTCTCTAGTTAGCTTTGTGAGGCAGAGAAAAAGCCAAATGGATCCCCCAGGATTCAGCCTGCTAAAGGCAAAATAGCATTCTGGAATGAAAAAGACATTGACATTTAGCATCATAAGCTTGTTGAGTTCTGGATTGCAATATTCATCTTCTATTTCTGATATTTTTAATACTTAACGTCTGAAAGTAGTGTTTTATACTTTTTAAATGTTCTGGCTTGCTCCCCAACTGCATCTGACAATTTACTTGGAAGCTGATAGACTCTGTACAGTACCTCGCATCAGAAGGCAGTGTTTCTGACTTGCATTGATAAAGAATGATTCATATAATCAAAATGCAGGCCCAATTATATTTTTAGTAAAAATGGAAAGTACCCAGGGTGTGCACCAGGACTTTTTAAAACAGTAGCTTCATAGCAAGAGAAATATGGAATTTTTCAGCATCTACTTTTCTCTGCGCATTGTTGAGAAGGTGAGAGAAGATCAAATGTAACATTCCTTCTTCTCTTGTACAGTACGTTCTCTAAATACAACTGTTGTGCTGGGTGGGAGTCATATCGTTTTAACTACCTACGTGTACAAATTGGTAGGTCTGTAAAACCCATTTCATCGAAAAGCCAGACACCTTAAAGTGTAGAAATAAATCTAACAATGAAAGACAAGGCGGAAACGTAAGGCATAATAAGACCAGCTGAAAGATTGGTATTCCCTTAAATAGTGCTGGGAAAGCTCATCATTTCAAACTGACACTGAAAAGGGAAAATTTTCTTCCTTTGCAATATTCCCCTTATGAAAATAACCCATAGATGACCTATAGGTTTCTATAGAGAATTGCAACATTTCTATAGAAGTCTTTATGTTATTTTTATAAGGTTCAGTACTGACAAGCATAGCTACTAAACACACATTAAGCATGTCAAGAGTTGTGTAGATTCGTACCTCCAGACTAACTTGTTAAATAACGAGTCACCCACACAAAGGGAGATAACTGTGCAGCCCCCACACAGCTGGGAGATAAGAGGAATTTTACCCCCAAGATATGCTGTGATCGATGCTTTGCAAATGTGTTTTTGGTTCAAGAGTTTCCTCTGAGTCTCTAAGAAAGAGTGTTTTCTTTCTTATCTAGAAACTTAAAGTAGATTCCTGCTTGTGTCATAAGTGTGCACACCACACTTCCTTAAATCATATCTAAAGCAAAAATATTGCCTGCACCCTATTTATTTTAAATTATGATACTTTAAAGAGAAGTGCATTCTGAGCTAGCCTCATTTATCTGCTCCAAACTAAATGAGGAAATTCACATTCTAAAACACACAGTGGCCACTTTTTAAATCATCAAAGAAATAAAATATGACTGAGGGATTAGAATTTATTTAAAATCAAAATTAAATGAACATTCACTTCAAATTAACTTGTTTTTTAAACAAAAGCAGACTAAGCCCATGTTTTGTTGCTTTCAACAAACTCTCTTAACAACCTCGTAATGAGGTGAATCATTTAACAGCCACAACATAATCCGCATGTTTCATACCTGCACTAAAATTTAGAATGTGCAGTAAAAAACTAGATAGTCTATAGTACACATAGATGCCAATTCAATAATATAAATAGCCAAGCTCTTGCAGAGGATGAAATTTATACATGGAAATTATTTGCCAACAAAATCAATAAAGCAGCTGAACAAAAAGTAATGTGGTAGACTGAAAAGTAAAGAAAGGCACATCACAATTAGCTTTAGAACAGCCACTGCACATGTTGAGTTGTGTTGGAAATCTTCAGTTTTATTTTAATGACTGAGAGTTGGAATACGTCACTCCTCCAAGATTATTGCTCCCATATTTTGCAGTTTTCCTCTCCCCTAACACCTTTTTAATTGGCCTAAGCTGAACTGTGTTTTCACCTGTTGAAATCACCTTCCTGGTCTCTTGTCAGCCGCCTAGCAAAATTAGGTACTAATTGCTACTTGTTCTGCTCTGGCATGGCAATAACCCACCTCTTTGTAATTCACAGCACAACAAAACTGGCAAAATTACTGTTATTCACAGTATAAAAATGTAAAGTATGCAGACTCTTCTAGCAGTAAGAGATGACAATTGCTTGCTTTGTTTTGGTTGCTACACTGTAATTAAGGTCAACTTGGCAGATCATTTGTACTATGTAATTAGGCTGATATTTTATAACCTATCCTATAAAAAAGACTGAGTTTATGGTAATGAGTGAAGCACCTGTTAATTATGTTTTAAGCCTTAATAGTTAAAGCCCTTATTAGCAAGGAACTTTCCCCTTTTTACAGGGTTGCAGTTGTTTACATTAATGTGGGCTTTAAACATTAACATTGTTAATGAAACATTAATGTTTTTTATGCACTGGAGAGCAGTGCTGTGTGGGAATATGAAGTTACTGGTTTTGATCACAGTGGATGAGGAAGATAAACAGAGAATGTTGCAAAATCACAGGGGCAAGGCAAGGCAATTAATAGCATGAGCCATTCTCTTTGGCAGGATGTTCTGGGAGTTTTTGTTTTCTTGCATGGCTAACATGATACGTGGTGATACTCTTCTGATTTTCATCCAGGTACCACATCTATTCTCAGTGTGTGTTAGTAGCAACACTCCACCACACCACACCACAGTACACCACACCAGCCCACTGTCTCTATATGCAGTTTCTCTGCGGAGACCATACTTTTACAATGAACAACTTTGTTTCTCTGCATGATACATTACGTTTGTATTGTATTAGTTTTCTTTTCCATCAAGGGGTAAAGCCAAGCTTTATTTTGTGATTTGAGGGTTTTTTGTCACTTGTGAGTTCATCCTCTTACAAACGTATTGAATTCTCATTGGTTGCCTAAAAGGATAGTAGAATTTAGGCTTGGGCGTGGCATCTGGCTGACTTGTTAGGTGGTAATTTACCGTACAGGGTAATGCTGTGGGCTCAATATTTTCACAGCAGAGATTAATGTGGCTGGCACGGAGCTAGACTAAACAAAGGCTCTGAAGCTCAAAGTCCACTTTATAGTCAGCACAAATCTAACATCCTTGACTGATGGCTGCTTGAGAATGCCCCTGATCTCATCTTTAGCCTCAAATAACAGATGCACAAAATGCCTCAAGCAGTCAAGTATTTGGTGCCTGGCACTGTTCAGTCTTAACAAAGAATAGATTTTAGCTTCATCAATTACACGTCCATTGTAGTTTGCAAGTACTAGGGAAGAAGTGGCTCACTGGTAGCTCAAGCTGCTTTCCAGAAACTTAATGTTAAAAAAGCATTGTGATGCCATTAGAAATTAAAACATCACTAAGCATTTCACCAGGAAAGCATCCCATATTGGTTCAAAGAAATGAATATACTGTATTTCCATTTGATTTCCACAAGGTATGCTGAATTTTACTTTGCTGTTTCTAAATGTGTCCGAGCAGGGAGCTGACCTTTTTCAAGCTCCTTAACTGAGCAGTTGGGCAACTTTTTTGCCCTGTCATGCCTCTTATTACATGGGAGCTAATCAGATCTTTATTCTTACACTGTTTTTCTAATGTCTACTCTTGTCTTCGGAACCTACAGAGTTAAAACTATGATGTGTCTGTATTCCATATCGTTCGTGATGTTTTCTAGGAGTGTGTAGTGATCTGTGTATGAGAGGGGCCTGGGGTCTTTCCTCTCCTCCCCATCCCCGAAAGCTCTCCCCAGGCCGCAATGGTTCTAATTCACCAGGAGGAAGCCAGCGAGACGCAGAATCACCTTGGACACATGGCCACAGGGGCTTCAGCAAACACTCAGCTTCCTCTGCCTTCCTAGGAACGCCACACTCCATCTCGGCCTTTGTTTTTCAAAGGAAATAATTAAAAAGTGGACACAAATGTTCCAACAAAAGCCCTCCCACCCCAAGGAAATCATTCAGATATTTCCCCACTGACAGAAGCTCCAGGCTTTGTTTTATGTGCTTGTAAGTCTCTGTGTTAGAGGAAGTACTTGGCAGCAACATATATCTCATTGAAAGCTCTGTTTGATGATGAAGGGTCTAGGCAGCCATTGTTCAAACAAACATTGCTATTTTTTCCTATTTTAATTTTTTAAAAATATTTGTACAAATTTGCCAGCTCCGAAAAATCATAACTCTTTTTTTCTTTGCTAATGCAGTAATGCACCCATAAATCTACAACCTGCATTCTCCATTTTGTTAAGATGATCAAAGTTATGACACCTCAACTAACATTTCATTATAAGAGGACATTTAAATGACACATAATCGGCTCCTGGGTTCCATACTGTATAGCATCTATTTTTTCAGTATTTCCAGCTTCTGCTTCGTTCAGTAATTAAAATTTGAAACTGATTTCTTGATCTAGTTCTACTTTTAACAATAACAACAATAACAATTTCATAGTAAAAACACTTTATTGCAATATTTAAAGTGTTAAATATATTTAATCTGATTTTCTACATATTTTGAATTGCTCTTATATGATTATCTAACAGAAACTGTTTTTGCCATTATTGAGAATTACGGTAAGTCTGTCCTGCTATCTCATATTGACCTGCAGAACACATAACATAGATTTTATGTTTGTATTCCACCAGAAATAAGTAATCTTTCAGATTTTTATAGCGTTGAGTTGGGTCTCTAAGCTGTAAGATATTGTTTTTTTCTTCAGTTGCTAATAGAAGGAGACTGAATTCCAGCTTCAGTCTGTATGTCCTTTCCCTCTAGTTAACTAACAATATGTGGTTTTGATTGACCCTGCCTTCACAAATCTACAGCTCTGGACCTTTGGGCAGACAGCTTTCTTCCAAACTTTTATCAAGCTCAGGTTCCTAAATGCTTGACTCTCTGTGGGGAAATTGGCTCTTCTTGTAGCTTTATCACTTTGTACCAGGTTTCAGCAAAAAGCTGTAACCAGCGATAACTCCTGGCAGTAAATCCGTGTCTTGGTCAGCAACCCTTGACCTATACCTTCAAAGAGGTATGCAGAAAATTTATGGCTTAACTGCATGTGAATCGCAAAGAGACCCTAAGTATCAATATTATAAAGAACTGGGGAATGTTCAGAAACATGTGAAAGTCACTGCTGTATTTCTTAGGAACTTTGAGTGAAACTGGTGATACACCTAGGCCCTTTTGACAGTAATTGAAAGTAAATATAGTTCATTAACAGTTAGTTTCACTAACAGCCAATGATTTATTATTTTATACATTCACCCCATTGGGAATTGCCAATTTTATTAATACTCAGCTCTCAAGAAAACAACTCCTGTACATGCTCAGAGGAGAATGAGACACACAGACATGCTCCTCCGACAAGCTCACCTGTTAAATACTTCCATCCTTTGACATGCAGCAAGCTCCACAGTGCCTGACAGGGGAGCTAATGCCGACTGGACTGGAAGCATTATTGGAAGCCTTCATATGCACATCAAGTTGTAGAAATCACTCTGGAACCTGACTAGCCAACAAATCCCTCGCTGGTCCCAGCAGTGTACGCCACTTTTGGGGATTCTGGTTGCAGTCAGCAAGTGATGTGACTCTGGTTCAAGCTCAAACCACATGGATCATAAAGGTCTACGTGTGCCTTAAGAGCCCAGCTTTCATTTTTTATGGCACTTTGAAGGAAACATCACACATAACAAATGTGCTACAATGTTGAGTGTGAATCAAAGTATTTCCCACCCTTGTGGACACCAACTGACACTCTGCTCAAGTGTCTTCAAAAGAACAAATGCTTGAAGCTGTTTTCAAGCTCAATATCAAAATGCCTTCTTTTCTGCAATGAAAATAACACAAATCTTAAGACTGTCGATGGATAGGTGTTGAAGCAGTGGTTAGCAGTTTATGTTCGTAGTTGAGTCATACATATATCAAAAGCTGAAACCTGACCCAGATCTCTTTTCATCAGCCCATTTGTTCCAGCGCTGTAGGATTGCCTTGATCTTTTGTTATCTTGTACAGTACTCGTCTCAGAAAGTAGTATAATAACATCCTTCTTCGCACCCTGCTGAGCCCAGATCTCCCCATGGAGGAAATTAAAATGAAATATGCTGGCCTAGTTTAGGTTTCACACTTTGGAGACCCATAAAACAATACGACATGATTGTCATCTTTACAACCTACAGCTCATTTTAAAGAGATTTTTGATGTCAAAAAATAAATCACAGCTTAAATGTTTTAAGTTTTCCTAGCAACAGCCATCAAAGGCGGTCAGCAGCCTTGGCACTTAAAGTGTAGTGAAAATGTATATCTAATACAGTTCTCCCGACTCGAGAAAGTTAATATGCATAACAGAGTATCTTTAAAAACACAGGAATGTACAGTAGGTTTATAAGCAGAACTCTCTAAATAACATTAACCATAAACTTTATAGCCATAAACTCCTGCCGAGTAAGTCTGTCTCCCACGGTGTGTGCAGGTAAATGATCTGATAAGACTTACTGCAATGCAGATAAGCAGAATTAAGACCATACTGTATAATCAGGCAGCATAAGGTGCCTGTGTTCAACTGTGTTCAATCAATGAGTTATGATTCCCTTTTGAATTATGCATGAACACATAATCAATTCACGAGATAGAGAATGGAAAGGCCTTTTCTCAAATGCGTATTTTATGCATAAATGTCATAATTTTAGTACTGTATATGAAACAGGGAGTTTTTAATTAAGATGAATATAAAAACATTTTATTCCCAAAGCATTTTAGATGAAATACTTTCTGAAGTCATATGGCATATCAATTATTCATTGTTTGCCAGTATATATAATGAAATAAAATGATACCCACTTATGAATCTTGATTTCCATTAAATATAAAACTTATTTCTACTTGCTACCTTCAGTGAAGTTTTAAATTTAAATGTATGCCAAATCTAATAGCTGATACTTTCAGTATTTGAGCAAAAAAAGTGCTGCTTTGTGAAATACTTCCTATTTGAATAGTCTTTTATTTGCATAAGGCCATAGACCCAGCATTATGGAGCTTACATTATTACAAGATAAATAGATGGAAAACATGCGTCTTCACCTCTCTGCACCCAGAAACAAACCCATGAAACATTTTACTGTCTGCTATTAAAAGACTATGAAAGCAGCCGCTGACAGAAAATCGGTTGCAAAAATATTTAAGCATGCACTTTCTTACATCGAAATCAGTAACAAAAATATTTAAATGTGCAAACGTGTACAGCAAAATCCTTGTAAAAGTGTCAACCCAAACAACCCGCCACCCCTCACGGTCAGCAAAAGCATCCAACCAGGAAACCAAAGGAAGGAGGTCTTTCTGAGCCAAGACAGTGGCACCACTTCCTTCTGAAATGACTGACTTTAGCTTTCCCCAAGGCTGTCACCCTTCAGGTTTCGAAGCATAGAGACAAAAGTAATGTGAGACACAGTAGGGCCCATTTGGGATTGTGTAATCCACATCCCCAAGTTCTTAATAAAAGCAGAATTGATTTGTTTTTTTAAAGAGCAAACTCTATAAATGTTGGGGTTGTAATTTACAGTAGTAGGGGAACTCAAAAGGCACTTTCAGCACCACCCAACGGTTTCTTTCTGTTCTCTTATTTATAAACTTCTCACAAGCTTTAAACAATTGAGTCCAGATTTTATACGTTTTGGAACAACTAACAACCTCAAAATAAATTGAAAGTTCACAGCTCTTTCTAACAATTTTTCTTTGTTAGAGTACTTTGTTAGAGTGCTTATGAATATAACCTGCTCGCATTCTGACTGGACAACCAAGGTTTATTTTCTCTTCTTCTTCCTTCAGTGTGTAATGTAACACAGACACACACTGATGCAGGAAGCTCCATTCCCTGAGGCCTGCTAAAGTAAGGTCCTAATTACAAAGCAAGCCTCCATTTTTCTGGTAGGAGAAGAGAGGATGGTTGCAGAAGACCCCCTAGGACTGCCATTAAAATAAAATGATAACTTGGCAGTCACTCACAGCTTCCTCCAGGAAACAGAAAACTTTTAATTTTTACAATATGATCTGTCTTGCTCCACAGAGTACTATGGGGGATCATTAAATACAAGGATAAATAAATTGTCCTGAAGTACTGCTTGAAAAAAACAACATAATGGGTTTTAAAGCTTATTCTTCCATCCATCCATTTTCTAACCATTTTAGCCAGTACAGGATCAACAGAATGCCAGAGCCTCTCTCAGCAAGCAATGAGCACAAGGCAGGATACACCCTGGATGGGACACCAGTCCATCACAGACACAGAAGCCAATTGACCTACCAATATCATTAAACTATGGGAGGACACTATTGTACCTGGAGGAAACCCATACAAACATGGCAAGAACATACAAACTCTACACAAATACAGTAACACCCTGGAACAGCCCAGGGTTCCAGGGCTGTAAGGCAGCAATGCGAACCACTGCACCACCGTGACACCATTTAGACTTATTAGCTATTAAATTCAATTTTACCTGTTTTTCATATTGAAGATGTCTCTCTCTCTTTCTCTCATTTCTCTGCAGTCCTTTTCCTTTAAACCTTCAAATCCAGACATATTAACTGTTAATAAGATTTTTTGTAACTTCCTCTCCACCTGTTCTTGTTTCTTACGAAGCTGGGTATCCAGAGTTCAGAAATATGTGTTGTTCAGACCATTAAATTGCTGGTATTTTTAAGACTGAAATTGAATTTGTGTGTCATTTGCATTTCCCTCGAGTCTCAAATTTTCAGACTTTATCTGATGGGCACCTAAACTAAGGATGAAGGTCACTAAGGTCAGACAATGATTCTTGATGACAAATATGGCTTTGTTCTTTATTAAACACTTTTTTGTTTTGTTATGACTTGGAAAAATAATGTAATTTCGCCATTTGCAATTAGAAAGACCTGTACAGTAAATAGGTAACCTAATCTTCCAATTCTATGGTATCAACAGCAGAGTGAATTAATACATTGTGCACTGAGACAGATTTGTATTCAAAGCTTTTTGAATGGGAAAATAGATGACACATTTTTACCAGCTGACTGGGTTGCATATAAAATATTTAAAACAGTAGTTTCTTGTGAAACTGTTTTAAGAAAAGTGTGGAAAGTATAAAATTCCTCTTATGGTCCATTAATGTAATGGCCCATCAAGTAATTAAAATAAGATTATATTTTAAGAGGAAAATGGATTTGGATTGGAATTTAGTGAAGTCACTTTCAGATCTATTAAAGGGTTAACACTGCTTGTCATTTAGGATATGTAACTTACCTTTTTGTTGCATTCTCAGTTTTGGAATGTTTGGATATTATAAAGAAAATACCTAATTGTTTCTACAACGTGGGTGTTAAAAAGTAACCCGTTACTTTTTATTTGTTTTTAGGACATTTTGGAAGTTGCTTTTTCTTGGTCTGTCTTTTACACATTCCTGCCCAAAATCAGCACACATAACATAAAGAGTGAACAAAAGCCACAGGTTAGCCTGGTTTGTGACTAAAAACAGCACGTCATTCACATGTCACAAATGGTGTGAAATGTTCAGGTGTCATTTTTCACAATTTGTTTACCTGTCATGATGGTGGCTGTTGCCAAGGCGACAGAAGGACAAAATAGAGAGTTTGATTGGTCTTAACAGTGTCTGGAAAGGAACAAGCAGGCCCAGTCATGGCTTCCCATTCTGACGTGTATTTTCGTTAAAGACAAGGTGACCACATTTACGTACCAATGAAGGCAGCCAGCAAGCCTAATGAAAATAAATTTTGGCTGTTGTTTGGTTCAAGCCAACTGTGATGACTTACAGCTTTCTACCCCCCAAACAGCTGAGTCTAGTTTAGCTTTTGTTTCTCTTAAGTTCTTTATTACCAATTAAAAGACTGTCTATGTGTAGAACATGGTTTTGCGGGCATCAGTAGACCAAAACACTAGGATTGACAGTGATATTAACTTTACGACTCTCACCAGCGGTGTGGTTTCTCTCTCAGGACTGATTGCATATTTTGAATCAAACGAATGGTTGGCAACACGTTCAGACTTGGAACAAACTTCAAAGTCATTGTTTAAAGAAAAAAAAATATTTCAATCACCATAAGAATTTTCCCAGTCTTTCATTTAATGGCTGTGCATCAGTGCGTCTCAAGACATAGATGTTTGCATCAGAAAAATGTACAAGAATGCAGTCATCTGAGTTATTGGAAGCTGCAATCGCTTCCCTATTTTTGCACCTTACTAATATATTTATCTCTATCTTTATAAATGTCAATATTGCTGATTGCAAAACGAAAACGTTTGACTCTTCAATGCGATGTTGATCCAGTGAAAGTTTTGCTCACTAGCATATACTGTAAGCATCCCTAGGCCAGATGTGGTCCCTTTTTCTTTTTACTTAAACCGCAGACAGACAGGGAGCTTCCTAATCAAACAAGGGCGTTAATGTTGGATCACATTGTTCAAATCCATCTTCCTTTAAAAAACCAGGTCATATGGATGTTTGGTGCTACAAGTATGAGGGTGTCTTCTGGGAAGACTGACCTCAAAAAGAAATAGCACCTCCTGTGGCTTTTAAAGTTGGCCTGTGATTGTGTCATCGTTGTCTTTTTTATAACAGACCTCAGCATCTGTCAGTAGTCGCAGTGTGTAGAATTGTAAGATCTCTTACTTTGGAATCCTTACTAATCCTATCCTTACTAATCCTTATACGTTTGTTAATAGGATGTTGCCATCTTTTGTGATATCTTCCTATGCAGACCATTGTTTTTAAGTTTAAGGAATTCTCATGCTGTGATGGATTGACACAATTTCTCGCAAGGGATTTATGGAGGCTCATGGCAGCATTTTCAGCTTCACCAAGGGTCAGCAGTGCCCTATACTCATGAGACAAATTTCACATTATTCCACGGTCACGTCAGCATACAACAGCTGGACACCAGTTCACTTCAAGATCCTCATGCTTGAACAAGTCTGTCCTTTCTGAAAAAAAAAAACTCAAGCCAGCCTTATGCCTCAGAATCTGGGGGAAAAGACAACACTGTAATTGATGTAATGACGCCTGACTAAAAAAGTTTTAAAAAAGTGTAGTGACTTCAGCTTGCTTTGTTCTATTTCTTTTTTGCTGTGTTTTATTTTTTAGATGCCTTTTAAATAAATCAGTCCTTTATTGGTCTTTATTTCAGGAGACTGCATTTATAATTGCACAAAACAGGCAGCAGTGAAATGCCGAGTTGATGCGGTCTGTTGCTACTCCATGGAAAAACTACAGGTCTGAGAATGCATGGCCTCTAGAATGACCTACAATTGCTGAAATTATGTTAATACACAATATCTGAATCCCTCATACCACTGGATCAGTATTGGCTGCACATGTGCAAGATAATATCATAAAGGTACTGAACGACCTTTCTGCTTCTTACGCAAGTCTTTAATGTGGCCCATTAGGACAACAAATTGGGGGAAATTTACGAAGCCATTTACTATTTAAGTGTTATTAGCACAATTTCTTTATAAAAAGAAATAAAAAGGCAATTGGAGTTCTGATGAATAGAATTAAATCTAAATTCATGCACAGAATTGTTTATGAAAACTTTTCAGGGCTTGGTTGTTACATCATACAAAGACTAACGGGTATGTTCTCTTTTTGGAACATTGATCTTTTATAGTAAGAAGTCAGATTTTGTCACTGAGACAAAACTCAAGTAACCACGTGCATATTTTGTTATAAACAGCTGTAGGCTGGATTGTAAGGGCGTAGTAGCACCAAATCTTAAAGAGCTTTGTTGGGATCCTCTTGTAAGCTTTGTGAATGACCTTTAAAGTTAGCTTTAATTTAGAATTCAACAGTATGGATAATGGTAAACATTAAGTCTTTTATTTGCTTTTCTCTTGTTACTTGAGGTATCTAGAGATATTTTTCAAGACACACAGAGAACTGAAATGATTATGGTTTGAATAAATCCTGCATTTCACAGCAGTACAATGATGAATCACTTTGTTCCAAATGTTTTCAGTCTGATTTCTATCATTTTTCTTTGACACTTTTAGATATAAGGATCATACTGATTTAACATTCCAAGAAAGCACAGTGATATACTGAGGTGTGAAAAGTGACAGTATAGACAGTGCAGAGATAAAGACTATGTGGCAACTGTTGGAAAGTTTGTAAATCTAGATTCCTTTTGCCCTTGTCCCTAGACAAGGAGAAGGAATTTTTTCAATTGCAGTTTCAAAACGTATTTGATTATTAAAAACATCTAACCATTCACAAAAGATAGCATCTTTGGTATGCTGCAAGAACTCTTAAGAAGCTTTCTGTTTTGAAATACTCAATCACAGAATCTGTGTAAAGTAGCTCTAGGCCTCTATGATAACATGACAGTCTTGACTCTTTAACCACATACAGTACAACACATTTTTAACCAATGACTTCTGTTGGGACTGTCATCTCTGTACACTGTTGACAAAGTTGGAAGAAGCACTTGTGTCACACATAAAATGATAACATTTGTACTTGTTTATTGGGAAATGGAAAAAAAAATCATTCAACAGCCAACGCAACAATAGCAGCTGCATTACTTAAAGAGCACATGAAAGGGAAAGGTATGTGATAAAATGTAAAAGCGATTGCTATGTTATGAGCTCTTTGATGATATCAGAATGCAGGCAGAATGGAAAGTCCCCGAAAGACTGACAGTCCTTGGCCTTGGCCTCCTCAATGATAAGCATTCTCTGTTTTGAGCCCTGAAGGGCTTCTGAATTCCTGAGCAGTAATCCTGTAATTAGCTCAGATATAGGAGGAAGTTTACCCAGGTGATATCGCTTAAATATGTCCACTTACATGGGAGAGCATACAACAAAGGATTTTTTTTTTGCAAGTATTCACTGCAAAATAGCATTCAGAGGGTAGGTAAGCAAGTCTGAGCCCAACCTGAAGCTTTTTTTTTTGCTGGAGCTGAAAACTAACTGCAGCCAGGAGTCTTGACAGTGGCCTTATGAATTTGATCTTTTTACTTTCCTCAGCCCTTCAGACTGTTGAAAAAGAGAGCTGTCTACAGAGAGCAAAGTGAAGCCACAGAGAGATTCATGCAACGCGTCATGACCCTCAGTGACATACAGTATCAAATGGGTATGAATGTAATGAACAACCACCTCCATTTAACAGCTTCCGAAATACTAAAATCAAAATCCCATCAAGCCACAAATTAAAAGCAGGTGGCTGTTCGTCGAGTTTGCAGTCCCAAAATGGTTAATAGCTGAAGTTCTGGTACAGAAATTAAGTGTTGCTCCATTCCAGTGCTGCTTTTCATATCACTGGGTTACAGCTACTGCATGTGTCCTCAAGGAGGGGTCACATCTTAGTATTTCAATGAAAAAGGGATATGAAAGAAAGAGGGCCCTGTTTTGACACTAATGCTTTTATTTAGAGTTTGAAAATGCTCCTCTAAAAGCACATTTACAAACTTTAGCAATCTACATTATTTAAACAAATGTAGCTGAACAAAATATTAAATCATGTTAAGCTGACAGTAGTGAAGCCTAGACTGTCCCTTTCAGTATTGTACAGACCATGTACCTTGTACAGTAATGGGGTATTTAAAAATATCTTATAATGCAGTCTTTTAAAGAGGCAATGTCCTGCTATCTCCTACTTTTGTTCTTTGTGATTCACAGTAATGACCAGTACCTTTCCATTTTATCTACTGTAGTCTGGTAGTTGTAAAATAAAGTGGCTGACTACAAACCTTCATACATCTATTTTCTTTAGATTCTCTACTTTTCTACATCCTCCCTTTCATCTCAATTGGTTTTGCAGTGCTCTGTTCAAAACAGTATATGCAAACTGTGTCTTGTTAATGTTCTTTCTGTAACGATGACTGCTCAGAAGAATCTCATCCATCAGATTTCATTTCAAACCTGACTTTCTCTGCTAGTAATTACCGCTAAGGTGCTTGCTTGTTTCTGGTTTGTTTAATTACTGTGCTCCATTTTACTCTTGTTGGCCTTTGCTTGTTGAATGCAGTTGACAACAACATAATCTTGAAACCATTTAGCTAGTGGAAATAAATTGCTAGGAACATTGTGAAAACACCACTGAACCATGTGGTTTTAAACTACTTTTACTGCACCATGTTTTGGAATCACTTCCAGCTGCTTCCAAGCCACTAATAGCACCTTCGGCATACAGTGCTGCTTTAACATTAGCCAACTTTCAAATGTCACTCATCCTCCGCACTGCCTCCTCTCTCTGTATGAGGTACTCTTTTATCAGGGTTATTGAGCTACTACTGAAAATTATTTTTATCTGCATTGGTCTGCAGGAACGTTTCATTCCACTTGAAAATCTCTCACTGCACGTACTCTGAGCCTTTTTCTTAACATTAACAATATGTAGTGTTGTTTCTTTCTAAAGCACGGCTGTTACACATTTTTATCGAAGGCCATTTGGCCTGCAAATATGCTTCAAGAAAAATAGGCTAGTAACAAATGGTCCCCCATCTGCCTACTGCATTTTCACAATGCTTTTTCTATCACTACATATTTTTATGATTGTCTATTTGGAGGTATGGATGAGATGCAACGAGGTTATCCCTGAGAGCCTCCGGACTTCTCCATTGCAGCTGGCTTTTACTGCTGTCAGAAGGATACTAATTACCTGTCTTTCGCCTCTCAGTTTCTCTTTCTCCTGAGAGCCATGTAAGATTCTGGCTTTTCAACTCCTAGAAACTGGAGCCAAAGGAGGTGAGGAGTTGCAGCATCATCTGTCACGTCAACAGAGAATCAGCTGGAATACATGCTTGCAAGGTTAAAGCATTTAGAATTTTAAAAAATCAGTTTCCAAAATCAGGAGTACAAGGGCTGCTCCTGAAACATAATGATCTATATAGATCTATATAGAGCACATATCAAAGAAATCCAAACATATTTATTACATCAACAATCATGTATTTACTGAAAATAATATACACATTCTAGGACTGTCCCCTCAGAAATGTAAGGAAGAGATCTTAAATTCTAAGCCATATCAGATATAGATTATTAATGATTGTCATGTCTTGGCCACAGTTAACCCTCAACGCACCTTCTCGCTTGGAAGCCTGTTGCTCATGTTGAGCCCCCAGAAATCAAGTTTCTTTTTCAAGCTACAAAAAATTACACAACTCATTTCATCTGTAGGCCTCGGATTCCACGGTGAATGGCACGTTTCATTTTGCATGTGGCTGTATCTGGTGCATTATATATTATACATGATTGTACATTTACTTCCTCCACAACCTCTTTAACAATTGAGCTGCAATTCAGCTGTTTTTTGTATCACATGGTATGGCTACAACATTGGATTTTGCAAGATTTTCAAAACTTGTCTTCTCAGAACAGTAAATAATACAGCTGTGAAATTTGAGTGTGAAGCATGTAACCCGTTTTGCTGTGGTAACCATGTTCATTTTTGCTCCTGGTGAACTATGACTAGTTAATGTCAGTCTTGGTCTGTGTTAACTTACAGTACACATACTGTATCCATTCTTTTTCTATCCTCTTCTTCCAATTCAGGGTCATAGGGAAACCAGACCCTCTCCTGGTGAACAATGGGCACAAGGCAGGATATACCCTGGACGGGATGCTTGTCCATCGCAGGGCACAAACAAACACACATGCTCACACTAGTGCCAATTTCTCCAGAAGCCAATTAACCTGCCTGTATGTTTTTGGACTGTGGGAAAAAAATAAGGACTCAGGGAATACAGGGAGAATATACAAACTCCATGTACATAGCACCCCAGGGCCCCAGCACTGCAAGGCAGCAATGCTAACGAATATGCTAGTATGACACCCCATTAACTCATATAATAAAATATAATTTACTTGTATAGTAAATTAATATTGTAAATGTGAAAATACTGCATATTCTACAATTCTACATACAATTAACAACTTTAGACATACTGTATGAAACTTTGCAGAGTAGCAGATGTCTAATGTGAGTATTCCCTAGAAGAGAATGAAGTTGATCATTCCCAGCAAATAAAATGCTTGTTCTAAAAAGGTGATATGCAAATGAAATAAATGACTAAATACCATTTTTTTACTCTGTGTATCTGAATATGAAGTTATTTTCCTAATCAAGAGTCAAGCACTATATAGTTGCAAACAGACTATATATTGTCTATATATTGTCCCATGCAAAACTAGAGAAGACATGGAATAGATAAGCTTGAAATTTCACACCTGTGTCTACTACAGTTAGCTGATGCACGACACCTACGACTAAGCTGTAAAGTTGTTTGCAACCTATTATTTTTTCCGTTGCTACTGTATACATACTGTATCAGTCCTACGTTTTGGCTGCATGAGAATGCTGCTATGAATTACAATGCACCTGTGGGGTGGCACACACCTGCACCCAGCATTAGTAAGAGTTCAGATATCCCAACACACCTGAATGAAGAATCACAAGAGTGGGTGATAACAGGGTGCACAGCTCATAAACGCTAATTAAAAGGGTCTTCAGGTCTTGCTGACATGTGGGTTTCGATGCAGACTGGTACTTGAACTTTTGTCATGTTGTTGCAAGCAAGATGTTGTGCTAGCGTTTATGTGCATTGCTTTGAACTTGCCATAAAACAAGTCATTCCCTATAGAGTGAGTGGAGAAGGGCTGGAGAGAGAGCTGAAGAATTCCCTGTTGATGAGGACAAACCAGAGCAACTGTAGTGACAGTTGTATTGACTTTGAAGGCTAACAGCAAAAGTTGGCTCAGGAAACAAAGAGAAATGACATGCTTTTGTGCATACAGTAAGTGAGGTAATTCCTATGATGGTGTAACTCCTAATTCTGGCTTTCAGTGTTTGATAATGGTACTGTATGAAGCATTTAAAGTATGCTCTTATAAGACGCTCATCTTTAGTCTTCAGTCTTTAATGTGGTTTTCAGGGAAAGGTGTTGAATTTTGAGGCCAGTCTTTGAAGATGTAAGTCATGCTTTTTTTGGAGAGAACAGTTTGTATTTGAAACATTGGTACAGACAAAATGTGTGCACAAAACATCCACAAATTGTGAGCTATAAATTTAATAAAACCAGCAGAACATAACCGAGAAACACATGGATAATGTTCCTCGTAGCAAATTATCTACCATTTTTATTTTATTACTTCAGCCTTACAGTATACAGTATGTATCATATTGGTGGCTGTTAATCAAACAGTCTATACCTCTACATATTTCAATATGAAAGCACGAATATAAGAAACAACATTTTGACTTCAGCTGTTGCCTTGAAGAGAATGAAATAGAAAAATAGCAGAAGCATTTTCACTTTGTTTTCAAGGTCTACAATAAATTGTTTAGACCTGAAGCTGAATCTTCTTTTTACTTAATAAAAATAGTTCTCCTAAAGAAACACTTTTTATTTAATAAATGGGTACAAATTGCAACCTTCAAGCCTTGGAGTGCAGTTATTAATCTATTCAGATGGCTTCCACATTTTATTTTAATGTTATCTATGGTCTAAACTAATCTCAGCCTAAAATGGTTCTAAATGCTTGTGTACAATTTTTCCCAAGATTTAGCATATTTCCTTTCATGGTCCTGTTATTTGCCTGCTTTTAAAGATTAGCAACATTTTAAAGAAACTAATTAATCAAACAAATTATTTTTTATTTTGTTCCTAAACAATCTCTTAATTAATTTAACACATTGCATGTTTAATTGATCTTGATGGAATTGTTCTATATCTTTAGAAACTGATGCTTTAATGGTACAGTATCTTACAAAACCTGCAGTATTTTGGCTCTCAAGAACCAGGACTAGAGATCCCTGTTGTACAGAATTTAAGGCAAGACCACAGCTACTGTGATCCAGCAGTTATAAACAAGCTCAGGGACTACAGCACTGTGTTCTTGCTAGTCTCTTCAATATCGTTCTTTTTGTAAGTTCTAGAGGTTAGGAAAGTAGCAGGTGAATCCCCATTTGAAAAAATAATAAATCAATAGCAAATTGAAATGAATGTGGGTTGTTCTCGTCGGAGTGTAGGTGGCACATTCAGCTAGTTATGTCTCGTCAGTCAATTAATATGATTCAAATCCTAATTTAAAAGCAACGATTTGGTTCAGAGATTAACTGATTAATTAAAACAGGAAGATATACCGCGTTTGTGGTTTGGGATTTTCTGATCTTCACCTGTACACTGTTTTTTTTACTAAAAAATGTCTGATATTTAAAGCATAAAATTGCATCTTTTCCTTATTTCATTTTTGTACTATCTACAGCATGCTGCTTTAGAAGCCTCAGCAATGTTGGTTTCTCTATACCCATTCCTGGATTTAGTATAACATTATTCAAAACTATGGTTTTCTCTTGGGTCCAAAAACATCATACTTTTTTTTCATAAATCTGGACACCCCAGCCCCTCCTAAGCCTGCTGTACTACCAAGCCCATCTTTGCAAGGATTTTGTTTGCCAGGAAGATAAGAACCTGGATCTTCAGATTATTTTGGTAGGCATATATATAGTATATGTGCACGAGTAATATAATCCTCGTGTGTATCTTTTTGTGGTTCTAAAGAAATGCCTTTTGAAAAGCAATTCTTTTTAGTTTGACAAGATTTTCTTTCTGGTCCTTTTAGAGGCAAAGAGCAGAACGGCACAACATTTGGCTTCTCCTAAACAATTTAATCATCGTTCAGTAGATTTGGGTAATTATATGATATTCCTGTTTATTTTAAAGGGTTCTTATCACCCTGCACAGCCCACTTACTGACCTCATTTTCCCCAAGGGTGCTGGTGACATCACTAGTCAGCCGCAGAGCTTCCTGATAACCTTTGACCTCATGTCACAGTCAATTACAGAAGAAATAAGACTCTTTAGTGGTTGTCTTGCAGGAGGGGGGTTGGAGCTGTACTAGATAGCATAGGGTTGTAGTTTGTGGGACAAACATGAGATTTCTCAATGATCAGAGCTTAATTTCCACTGCACTGGTCTAAACAGTTCAGTTAGCTTTTGTTTTGCTTAGATGCTTTTTTTCAGATGTAGCATTCTGTGCCTTTTGTTCTGGGATTGAGAAAGATTGATGAACAGCCTGTTTAAGCTGTTATATGGTGTACTGTATATATTTCTTCATAGCTGAGTGCATCTACCTGTACTACCTCTAACTGCACTACCAAATGGGCTAGATGAGCCAGATGTCCTCCTGTCATTTGTAACATTTCTTATAGTATACAGTATTCTTAACATACTGTAGGTAATAGTGATTAATGGTAATATATTTATTTTCTACAATGCCAGTCTTGTTCGATGGAAAATAAAACTAGCTCTCTTTATAAAAAAAACACATCTCAATCAATGTTGTCCTTCATTGGTACTGACTACTAGGTTTTAGACAGAGAACACAATCCAGCTTCCAGTCAGAGCTCTGGAAAGCTTAACAGATCTAGTTGAGCCAAATACGAATGGTTTCAATGGTTTTAGCGTTATATTTTTTAAAAATATTATTGAAGGGTCAGGACACACTGTACCTTTCAGTCTGGTTTTTTATTCTTCAATTTCTATATTTTAACAAAGAAAACAAATCAAATTTCTTAAAGCACGTCCCTAAAGATTTGGAGTATGACAGTTTCAACAATGAGGAAGAGGCTTTAAGCAATCACGGTGCAAAGCTATAAAAGCTTAGAAAGATGCTCAGATTTCCTCATTTCAGCGAGTCAAGTTCTGTGGTACTTGTTTCTTCGACATTCTACCACCTGTGGAAATATTATTATTCTTCTAATCAAGCTGCAAACATATGGTAGCTTGATTGTTTTCTGAAAGCATTTATAGTACATGTAGTATTCAATGCATTAGTAAACTTATTTTATATATGACTGTATGTGCTATCTTAGTAGATTTTCATGTACTATTTGTTGTATTTTCTGCATCGTCTTAAGCAGCTGTCAGGCAATAACTATCCTTCTATCCATTCTGTAATCATTTCAGGGTCCAATTCAGGGTCATTGGAGTGTATCACGGCAAGCAACTGGCGCAAGGCGGGGTACACCCTGGATGGGATGCCAGTCTATCGCAGGGCAGACACACAGACCCTCACACACTCACACCAGGACCAATTTTCCCAGCATCTGCATCTGGAGGAATTTTCCCAGGATCTGGAGGAAACACAGGCAAACACCATACAGTATATAGTAGCTAGCACCCCAGGTTTGGAACCGAAACCAGAGACCACACGCTGCAGAATATTAATGCTAACTGTGCCACACTGTCAATAACTAAAAAAATGTAAAAGACACTGACATGACACATGCTGCAGTACCTTCTTCCTAACACTTTTCTTCAACACGCTGCTATCATTGTATGCGCATCCCAATATAAATCTAAGAGTGTTCACAGAAAAGAAACGTCATGAGTGCAGTATCTTGTAAAGTGAACTTTATTTTCCTTTCCAGATACAGTAGTTTCTGTATCTTGATAAACAGATAAAGATTCCTTAAAAGTTTTTTTACTCCTCTGCTCTTTCACAGCGAGGCTTCCAGCTGATTCCTATTAATTATGCCTTTATCCACTCAAAGTAATACATATTAAAAATGTGAATCAGATTCTAATGAATAAATATGCTCTTCCACCCCAGAAGCAAGGTTTTGTTGTGAGAATCTTTCTACATGATATTGGTTTGGTACTTTTGAAGCAGCCTTGGGGATTCTTTCTAATATGGTACTGTAGGAAACTTTTCAAGCAGCCTTGTATCTGGGACCCCTGCAATTTGCATTTTCAAATCCCACACACAACTGAATCTAGACTGTAGCTGAAGCTGTTGGGTGGGGTGGACACGCAAAGGGTTATGGGGGTAAGCAACAATGCTTAAAATGCTATTGATAACCTGGCTTTTTCTCTAATAACTTCTGACCACCAAACAGGTCAGATGAGCCAAACAGACTTCTCTCATTTGCAACCCATTCTTATGTTCTTATTCTACTTTGTTCACTTATCCTGCTGGCACTATTGATCTTTATAAAGCTTGACAGAAATATCACCCTAGATGAAATTCTAATGTTTGTTTTTTTTCACTCCATATATTTTGGGTATAAATTGCATGTGTTAATACAGGAAAGGTGTAATATTACTGGACTTAAACTGCATATTTCCAAAATTTCTATCCTTGTTTGTGTATACTTAATATATGGTCTAGTAATGACATATTATTGACGGCTCTTCTCAATTGATAGGAGAGAAACATTGTAACATTTTGCGTGCTCAATTTAATGTTATATAATAATTGTTGGAAGGCAGGCAGCAATTAGACAAAAACACCTTCTCTTAAACCCAAATGGAGAGGTGGAGTACATCTGGTGTCAATACGTTTTAATTACTTGTTATAATTCCCCTTTTCCTGAGTTGGACGTGCTAAGACAGATTTCCCTTCAGAGATTTATCACCCTGGAAACGTGCTGCTGCCACCCCTGGCTAATTTAGTGGAGCCACAGTGCCCCCTGTAGGTAGCGCTTCAAATTGAAACTGAAATTCAGGTGAAGCAAAGCCCACACAAATTGTTTACGAGCCTCAAAATGAGCAATTTTGAGCACAGAATCCCGCTTTTGCTGTTATTTAATCCCCTGCTTGTTCTGCATAATTGGTAGTTAATAGATAATCGATCCAGGGATCTCAACCAACCATTTCTTGAATATCCTTGAGTTGAACTGAATTCAGACCACAGCACTTAGCAAAGACACTTCAGAATAAAATACACATTTGCTTTTGTTAAACTTTAAACCAGTCTGTTTCTACCTGTGCTTCTTGAGCATACTGTATTTTTGCTTCAATACTTGAGTAGCAAGTTAAATCAAAACTAAGTTGAAACAGGAAAATAAACCCATATAAAAGACTAAGACTGGTAAAGTAGACCTGAAACTGAAATAAACTACCATGTAAATTGAGTGCTAAAGATATTGCTCCTTAATCGCTGTATTGGGCCTAATAATGCAATAGTAATAAAAACTTATCTCAATTTTTAATTTCTTTGAATCTGCCTATCATTTAAAAAAATATTTTTTGTAAACCAAGAAAAGTACAGTATATGCTGCTCCAATAAATATACACAGAATCACCATGGTTAACTTTTCCCTGCTCAACTATAGCAAGTTAAGTTATAATAAAGCTAATTAATGAAGCCAAAACAAATGTACTAATTAAATTGTGGTACTGTACAAGAAGTATAGTATAGGGAAACAAACTAATTTACTAATTTACTTGTTGTGTCTGAAAAACCACATATGGAATTAATTTCAATATACATGTATGTTTCCTAAATATAAGCATACAGTATAATCTTTGGGACTGAGTGCTTCAGGTTTTGGTTTTTTGACTTTGCAAGGCTGTTTTTCAGGATTGATAGAAGTGCTATATTATGCAAGTGAAGATTTGTACAGTTTATTGTGAGGCCTTTTATGTAGCATATTGTGGATGCAAACAAATTATGGTAAGCTGTGCTATACTGTATGTAGATGACAATATGGTTAAACAGAGCTGCCTACACACTGATAAAGTTTACTGAGGCAATTGGCAGATTGAGCTAGTTTCCAGTGCTTAACTCTGGATCATTCTAACTTTGAATAATTCTCAGTAAACCAGGAAAGCAAAGTCCATTAATCTTTATTTTATAGAGCATCATGTCATGGTGAGCATATGTTAGCAACCCACTGGATGTAGACGTATTTCAAAATTTGGAAGACACTCCATACGTTTTTTAACTTCTGAAAAACACACTGTGTTGTAAAAAAATGAAAGTGTCTTCTTTCCAGTTATTATTTTCCCGGCTAGTTAATTCTCAATCATTACTTTTCCTTTACAGCTGGGAAAATCTCAACAGATATCTGTTGTCCCCAAAATAAATATGTAAACTGAGAGAATCTGCTATTCGTAAAAGTAAATTTAGGTCACTTCAAATAAGGGCTTTTTCAGGAGCTAAAAAAGTCATGTCCATACAACTAAAGTGAGCTTTGGATAGTGTAAGGAAAATGGTCTGTAAACTAGGGCTGCACAGAGAGCTTAATAGCTTAAACTCTGCAAAAATGATGGACAGAAGCCAAAGAATCAAAATTTTATTAAGATCTGTATGTTATTTCAGGACAGCAGCTGTAAGTTATAGAATGAAAACATATATCATACCAAGAGGGCTAATAATCAAAAATCATTTTGGCAGCAGCAGTTCATAAGTTCTAACCCTTATGAAAAGATTGACTTTTATAAATTCCAGGACTGACCTGAAACCAGTTTGGAAAGACATGTTTAAATGTCATCTGTGGTAGAAGCCAGGAAATAGTCTATTCTATACCAGCATGCAGGAGAACACACAGAAGAAATTTGTGTGGCGTTTGTCATTTTGGTGTTGCAGATCAAAACATCATGTGATTTAACTGAAAACATTTATTTTTCAGTTTTTGTGACAAAATTTTAATAAGGAAAAATTAGACTATTAAATAAGATTTGCCTTTAGGTTCTCATGGGGATTTACCAACACACTGAAACCGAGGCTGTTGTTGAACTACAGTATTTTGCAGGAGCACTGTACTTAAAGTTGTAGTACTGTATGTTTGAAAAGAATCTTAATGTTAATCATAATGCTTTCTGTCTCTAGCCTTTCCATTTATCTTCATTTTTCATATCTGAATATGCTTCATATTCATCTTCTTACAGCACATGGCCATAGACTTACTGTCCTTTATCAAGCTTAGCTATTTTTTTTACCAGACAATACTGTAGTTAGCTTGTTTAAAGACTGTGCATGCTGTGAAATGAAGTGCCAATTACAGTTCTGTAAATTAAGGAAGACACTTATTACCAGCTAGCCACCAGCACATGTGGTATTATTTTTACAGTCATTCTGCCGTGTTGATATAAAGTATTGGCTTTGGGGTCTGCTCTCATCTGGATGAGTAGTTAAAGTGAAAGGTGATCCCTCTTCGCACCGAGTCTCCGATGGTTGTCCAATTAGCGGGACGATTAGGGGCGGCTAATATCAACACAGGCACTCCTTTGTCAATTCGACAGCTTCATCTGCAAACGAGACAGTTCAGCCTTTCCCGAGAAAAGCTGCTGTTCTTTATCAAGGCCTGGACTGCCCTCTGTTCTCCTCATCCTTAGTCAAGCAAGAAAAAAAACCACTAACAACAATTTATCAAAACTGAGAAAGATAGACCTGAGCTGTTCGAAAGACCCATTCAATATATTTTTCTCTTTTGTTTCGCAAAGTCCGAAATAAATTGTGTTGAACTTGCAAAACTTGCGTTGGTTAATCTCAGTCTTGTTTCACAACAGATTAGCCCGAGCCTCAGCAGGTGACAAAATGCCCTGTCACTCCATGCTGCTGCACTACTTGCTGCTGTACAGAGAGGGACATGGATACATTTTACACTGCAGTGCTCTCATGCCAGCAGCTTGGTGAAGCACTGAAAAGTAGGTGGCAGGTTAAAATGGGATTTTAAGGGTTTTTTTTTCAGTTTTGACAGTTAAAGATGAACAGCCGCACAGATGTTCAGTGTAATTCCCCCACTCCCTCTTCCCCCTCCATGGTATGTTTGTGACCCCCCACAAATCTTGGAGTGAATCACTATAAGACTATCTGTCCTGTATTCTCTTGGTCTTTTTCGCCATCGGTTTGGATTACATGCTGTAACAAGATCGGTGAAAGCACGAAAGTAGGTGTTGGGCTCCACAATCTTATCTTTCTAATTTAGCACAATTGAAGCCAGCATTGCAGTTACATTCCACCACTGAAAATTCCACTTTGCCATTGTGGTTATTCTATCAAGGGCAGATAAATTCTCGTTCTGCCTTTTTCCTGTAGCTACTGGGTACAGAAAACTAAAATCATTTAATCTGGAACCTGCAGTCCAAATTCCTAAGTAACACCACTTTTCTTATAACTGGGTTGAAGCTGATTTGCTGAAACAGTTCCGTTTTTTTCAATGAAATGATACAGTAGGCCTATCTCATGCCTTGCTGGCATTCTTAGGCAGAGTTCCAGGCCGTACACCACCTCTCTCTGTACATTCAATGGTTTTGCTCAGGTTCTTAGGAAGACAGAATTTCTTTCTAAGCATTATAGAAATAGATCATTTCTATTTGAAACCACAGCATAGCTGAATTTCTATTGGAACTTCCCTTTCCAGTTGATTTCCTCCTTATCAATTGTTAGCAGCATGGTCCCAAGGGTTTGGGAGAAATGTTGCCCTCACAGCAGCAAATTGAAAAATCATTACAAATTATTGTTTTAACATTCTGGCAAAGACTAAAAAAATATTGTGGGAAGGACAGTTCAAGTTTTAAAACCAGTGGGAGGCTGTTTTGCCTTTGCAAAAACAACCTTAACGATGTTTAGCAATGGCAGACACCATTGCACCATTTTTGACAGAAAGAAAAGTATCAAGACTCAGCCAACCGGTCCTTTTTGCTACAAAAATCCTTCCACAAAACTGATGCTTTGTGCTCCACAAAGACTTTAATGACTTAAAGAGCCCTATATCCAGTATTTTCTACAAGGTGTTTTTATATGCACTCTGAGACCACCTTGACCATTTTTGCCGCGTAGACATTGTTTGTAAGATCTTTATTTTCTTTCCAAAGAGCTGAACAATGAAATAACAATGGTGGAATGTCCAGGAATGTGTTTGCCAAAGTAAACCGTAGCAGATGTCTGAGAAGGAATTTAACTTATTCTGCAAGACTCTTGGGATTTCAGAGAGTAAGGAAACTGAAGATTCAAAAAAAGGGAAAGGAAACTTCAGCTAACATACTGTACATGTGGTGAAAGGTTTTTCTGAGGCGTACAGGTTGAAGACAACTTCTTGCCTGATGGAATGAATTTTCAATGGCCATCTCAAAACTTTTTTCTAGTTAATCTGCCAAACCCATAACAATGGAAGATGATCAGGTCCCTAGCCTCTTTGTGTTAACATTTAAAACTCTCAAAATGACATGAATGTCATATACGGGTTGGAGACAAAGCAACACGCTTTAAAGCTCTTTGTCCAGGAGAACAAAAGTTGAATGAAACATACTGTATCTACATTCACAGCTGATGTGCTTTGACCATATCTACTTAAAGTTTTATCCTCCTTCATCAGTGAGGCTGCTTTCAAATATTTAGAGTACCATGTCCTTCTGATATAATCTGAAGAAAAAGAAAACTGTTTTGAATATATAGTACTTAGTATATAGTACTATAGTAATATATAGTTTTAATTTTACATAAACAGGAGTTGTAAGAACACAATAAACAGTAAAATTACTCACGAAAACTTATGCATTTCTGATTTCTGGGTGGCTCCAATATGGATGCTAATTTGGTGCACAGGTTGAGCCCTGTGGTTCATGCATTGCCCATTCAAGCCTTGGTCGTTAGACAGCTCTGGTCAGAATTTTCACAGTAGTGAAGCACAACTTGCTGTCAGGAGCAGGGTAGTGTTTCAGAGCTGTCCTTGACTCTTGCCAGGCGAACTTGCAGTGTTATCTGTGTTATCTGTGAACAGTCAGTGGTCACTACCTCAGCAGAGCCACCTAAGTGCAGTTTGTGAAGTTTGAGAATGGTGATACGTGCACACACTGGCGTGCACACACACGTGCAGTGCTTCGGCCACATTTCGTGTTTCAGCTCAAGCTTGTTTAGAGGTCATAGCAGGACCACGTTGTTGGTCACAATTGTGGCGACAATTCCAAAGCAGGAGGATGCAACAAAAAATAATAAATAATAAAAACCCAAAACAGCTGGAGCTGGAGAAAACGAATCCGCAGTGGATAGGGAGAAAGTAATCGATTGTGGTAGCAAGTGTTAGCATACACACAGTCTGTGCAGGAAGACAACTGGTATGGCATTTCTTGCCTTTCAGGAAGTGACTGGAGGAGTATCAGTTTTAATAGCAGGGCAAAGGAAAGTTTTTGTTATCCCGAGCTTTCATTAAAGACTCCACTTACTGTAAATGCAAACTAAATGATTATTGACATCGTAAAGGTTTGTTCTATTTACACTTTTTAAAAATCTGTGGTGGAGCACATACTGTATTTAATTTGACTTGTGTTACACTGAATTTATGTTATAGGTGGTTAACCAAGTTACACATTTTCACGTGTATCTATTATTATGTTCAGTATTACTTTACAAAATTATCCTGAAAAGGCTATTAGCACGCTCATCGCAGTGCAGTAGCAAAGTTCAGGCAAATTTTACTTCAAAAATTATAGAAAGTATATTTTGATAATTTATATACCTTATTATGCTCCATATAATTTAATTCTGAATACTAAAATTAGGAATTGTAGACATTTCATATGCATGTTCTATTTTCACTTGAGATCAAATTTGAGTCTGAATCTGTGGTGCTTAATTATGGGAAGAAAATGCAAATTCATTTAGCTTACCACTTAAATCACTTTAACATTTCTAATTAAAATTCTCTTTCTATTCTTTCATTTGCCATGTGTTTCAAATTTTATAATCTATTTCAAAATTTAAAATTGATCTTTTAAAATACTGTGACTCAAAAACTCATTTAAGGATAGCAAGATGATACATTAATTTTATTGTGGTAATATTGATATTAAACATATACCATATTATTATGTAGTATATAAGATGGATGGTAAATATCACAAAAATAATAGCATGCAAGAGCCATCTTCAACAAATTAGTGCGCAAAAAAACATTGCATATGCCTATTTTTTAGCTGAAAACAGTATGAATACTGTATTAATGCATTTAAAGTGCTTACTTTAAGTTTAAGTTACTAATGTAACTTAATACAGCTTCCTTTGAGTCTTACCGAATAAAACCTTACACAAAGGTCTCTTCACAAGAAGAACCCAGTAAGTATGAGTTTTGCAGCCCCAGAATAGAACTATATCATTTGATGACACGATTCTTCATCTTTCTGAGCCAAACCCAGACATAGTTCTGGGAAGGAGTTCACCCAACTGTACCTTACCTCATGGTGTCCCATGCTGCTACTCTAAACAATTTGTCATCTTAATTCTACTTCTGTCTTTCTGACATGCTCTGCTGCCAAATGCTACAGAATGTCAAGATCAGTTTTGGGTTTGGGGTTCAGAGATGATTCATGGAGAGACGCCATCCTCATTTACAACACAGCCTCATTCAACTGCTTCTCAGAGCTACCTTCTCACCCCAGGTGAATAGCTCAAGGCGTCAAACGTCAATACGTCAAACACATCCCAAAGGTGGCAGCAAAGCTTCCAAGATGCATACTGTAGCTCTACATTGCTTTGTGAACAGAAAGGAGGAAAATGGAAATCTTCACTGCTAATGGAAAAGCTCATTGAAATCTGCCTTGCAAGTTGTATTATTTTTATCCATGCTTATTTTCCTCTACCAATGACCTCTTCTTTCTTTTCTGCAATGTTTATGTTTATTGTCATGGTATCAGCCCCCTTGTTGAGAGCTGAGTTTGCAGTGCGTGTTGCCTCTGTAATGTGCTGGAGCTCATGAACATTTGGGAGGTTTTGACAGATGGAAGCTTTGACTTCTTTCAAAATGTTCAAATAAGCACAAGGCTCAGCAGTCTAAAACAAAATAATTAAGGTTTGTTGATCACAGGTTATCTGGTTGGCAAGTCCTTGTCTAAATTTCCAAATGCACGTTCCTTTGTAAAAAAAAAAATAAGAAGGCTGTCATCTCTTTCATTAGTCCGTCAGTGGTATTCATTGATTGGCAGTCTGTGGGCAAGAGTAGACTTCATACTTTTTTACTATTCAAGGAGTAAAATACTTGTCAGATAGACATCACTGCGCTACAGGGGGATTTTTCATCACTTGGTTTTACCACAGGGAGAGTGCAGGTTTAGCCATTTCACAAAACACAGGTTATTGTGCTTTTCTTTATGTAATGAAGTTGTCCTGAACAAATGGCTCTTTATGTTTCACAAAGTAAATGTAAATTAGAGATGTACTGTATATTGGTCAAATGTAAAAATGTTATTAATGGGTGAATTACTTGCAAGATTCCTAATTTTCCTTAATAAATAAATTAGTTTAAGTTTATATTTATTTGTAATTCTTTACAGTAAATGTAGTATTTGAAAAAAAAACTGTGATTCAGTTATATTCCCTGGTTGTCTAGGTAATATTTATCATACATAAACTGCTTTCACCTTTCACCTAAAGAAGAGTGAGAATGAAACAATGTAGCATCATAATTGAACTAGCTTCAGTTATTTGCAATGGATATTTCTTGGCTAAAGCATGCTAGTCCCTGACAGTCCCTAGCACTGTCAGGGACATGTTCAGAATTACAATTAAACAGTTGTTCTTAAAATCTTGCTGCTTGGTTTTTTCAACAGCTTAGTGTTCCCACAGTATTGATTAGCAGAAAGTTTGTCACCAATAAATTAGATTTTTATTGTTTGCTTTTCCAGAACTGAAAAGGTAGTTACAAAACACATACTATATAAAAATTCAATAAATAGAGTAGCCTAATAGCACAAAAAACCTGCTTCCAGTCTTGAATTTTACAGTGCTCAATATAGGCTTTACTAGTCTCTGATAGACACTTAAATTATACATATGTATATATGTATAATTTCTATTCATACTGCAATGTAAATTTCTTCCACAACTGCAACTGAACCGAATATTAAAATAACAAGTTCCAGGTCTCCGTGCATCATCCACGTGAAGTTCAATCCTTCTTTGTTGCTGTTCTTGGACAGCCTACAAATGCTGAACATAATGTATGACCCTGTGAACTAACAACGGAGAGGGAGCTTAAGGCAGAGCTCAGTGATACAGAGGAAAATATAAAAATTCCATGACAGATGGGTGAGGTGGCCAGCGTCATGCATTACTAACTTTTATAGTTCGGTTTATTGTGGGGCATAAGAGGCACATGGTAAGGTCCTAGGCTGGGGCCAGGCTATTCTCTAAGCAGTTGTTTGGTTAGTTTTCCACTGTGTTGCAGGGTGGCCATGTGCTTTGCGCCTGGCGTTGCAGGAGGAAATACACCCACAGGAGATATTGTACACCTGTGAGACTCCGGCAACAGAAAATGAGCTGTTCACATTGCAGGGCTACTGATGTTAACTAGTAAAGCATGAAATAATAGAACTCATTCGGAATCAATAGGTTTAAGATTCTTTTCCATTCAGAGGTTATTTGAGGTCCCTAGATTTGAGTAGAAACTCTTTTATTCAGTTCTCCAGTCCTTCTCAAACTGGATATCATCGTCAAGGACATTTACAACACAGGGCACATTTAAGAATAACAAAGCAATGTCTTGTCTATAAATAGAAAGCTTGGTACATCCACATGATAAGCAACAATAAAGCGTCCCATCTTCTACCTCTTTCAATTTATTGTGCACTAAATAAAAAAATAACGCTAACCTTAGCACACACAAAAATTAACAATAATACATAATTATCATTATCGGATGCTTCTAAAAACAAAACATAAAGAGTGATTCTTGCTAGACAGATCTCTTTAAGGCAAAAAAGTAGAAATACAGAAAAATGCCTGGTAGCTTCCTTGATGTCATACAGTACAGTAGATTGCCAAACAAGTGGGTAATTTACTGGCCTGCTCCAGTTCTTTGCAAGTATCCCCTTTGCCTGTCTCTTTTATAGAATGTTATGCTCTGTGTTTTAGAAGTCATTCAGGACTAGGAAGACTGCTGTTGTGTATTTTTTTATGTTCTCATAAATGATGTGTGCATGCCAATCCCAGTCAACAAGATGGCACATTGCATTGTTTCGTTCTACAGATGAACACAGCTTGTTTCCATTTTTGCTTCTGGAGTAGAATAAACATCCAAACATGTTATGGACATTCTCCATAACATCCATAACATAACATTCTACTGTAATTCAGCTGCATTTAAAGTGCGGGGTTCTGTGGTACCATGGTTCTCCCTTAGATCTATGTAATGGCTCTAAAGTGTGAGATGTGTTTTGGCCCAAAGAAAGACAAAGGCAAATCTGTGCCCAGAGTTTAGTGCAGGTCATTTTGAAGATTTTCTGTGATAATGGACACAGAGAAATGCAGAACGAGACTGTTTTCTTCCATTTGATCGTCACACAGATACTGTCTTTCAGGACCTTTGACGCTCAGGAACATATCTTTCAAACTGGCCTTGATATAGGTGAGCCTTTCAAGCACACCGTACAGTATACACTGACGGGAGTTTGAAGCCATCGGTTCTGCTTTCTTGCCACTTAAAATTCACATGAATTCACAGTTTTGGAACTGCCTCCAAAAGGAAGTTTCTATTTTCCAGAAAATGTTTACTAAAGCCGTTACCCACTTCACAACCTCCTCTTTTTTAACAGCCCCATAACGAACAATTTTCAGGTCATTACTGCTATTGACCAACGTTCATTGACCCAGATGTATACATTTTCAAAGCAAGGCTCAAGGAACAGTCTTATGCTATCTCGAAACAATTTAGAACTCCATAATAATGGATTTCTGCTAAATGTAACTGTTTTTGCTGACAGAGTAAGTCTTTGACTGACTTTGAAGTACTGCATGCAGGTTAATAGCAGATGCAATGACAGATTCACAAAATATTATTTTATGAGGAGGTTTTGTGTCATCGCTACCTATACAGTACACAATCACTATATTCCACTTTATTAAATGGGGGAGCATTTCTTCTGTGATTCCTTCTGTGTACAGTACATCCATCCCACACAGGCTTTAATGTATGAGAGTGCTGTGCTTGGGGATTCAATAAATCTGTTAGCACGTCTTTCAGATAATATTTTTTCAGGCTGTTTATTGGAAGAGAACCATAAGGAAAAGATAGACAGCAAACAGTAACTTTAGTGGGTTTTCCAGAAATGCTCTATGGAGGAAACAGAATGTGAAGATTCAGAAATATCATTTTTTAAAATGTTCAGCTAAGGCGACTTTTGAGGGGGATGTTGGCCTAAAGACATAAAATAGAGTTAAAATGCTTTTTGAATTAGTCCAGAGTTGTTGCAAATGCCACGCCATTCATCTTTGACGAAGCCTGTTGTTATTTTGTTGGCAGCAAAATTATTTGAAAAAAGAATTAAAACTGCCATTCACAGAGAAATGACCCTACTTAATGTATTACTGGTCTCCCAAAGCCATCATTTAAAAAGCTACTGTATCATAAATTGTTAGTTTAATAATACGAAGGGCTAAGAGAAAAAAAATACTTACCTTTTAGAAACCCTTCTTTGTTTCACAAATAAGGATGTCCTGTGTTTCTGATTTAAGAGTCCCCTTCATGTCTGTTGGTTTTTTCAGCAACCAACCAAATCTGCCATGATGTTTTACAACAGTGCCGTAATTCATTTTTGCCTGGAGCACAAGCTAATTCGTGGATATTGTGTCGTCATTACACCCACCCCACTCCCTTAATGTAACTGCTAGTAGACTGGGGCAGGGGTGATCCTGTAGCAGTTTGGCTTCTCTGAAGCTGCAGTGCCCACCTGCATGCCTCTCCTTTCACTGACGTACAGTACGTGCCTCCAGTAATGACTTTCAAAGCTGCAAGATGTCTGCAAGGGAGCCAGAGGCTTCTCCTTCAGTCTGCATCCCCTGGCTGCCTCTTAACTAAACTCTGCAATGACTTCAAAGCTCAGGATGTCTCCCGCTGTTGCTCTGCCAACAGTCATTTTTAAGAATTATCCATTTTGAAGGCGTGGCAGCGAAGTGTCTGAAATTGAAAAGAAATATACTTTAAAGATGCTGACACTGCACTGTATTTTCCAATTATGCATCAGGCAACTGTCATACTTGGGGGTGATAAAGTTGGACCCTTTGTGATGGTGTCATTCAGCCTGAATTGTTGATTTAGTTTTTTTTCCACGTTACCTGCTTATATTAATCATTTTCTGTGTTTGATTGTAGTGGGTAAAGCTGTTAAAAACAGATTGCTGGATGCTGACACAAATTGTACATCCTCTACACAATGTAGGGAAGCCACTAAAAAGGCAAACAAAATGCTATAGACATATCTTCAAGGTGTTGAAATCAAATTAAAGTATGGTATGGTAAAATTGTACCACCACCACAGTACTGTGTCACCACATTACAAACTTATATATATATTGCTGCTCTGAAATCAGTTCAGAAAAGTGCAACCACATCCATTACTGGACTTAAAACAATGGCCTACACTGACAGTGAAATAACTTATTTTTTTAGTTTTGAGCTGAGAAGTTCAAATATTCACAATCTTTAAAAGTTGTTGACAAATCAACCAAATGGACAGATTCAGAATTGACCGCAAAACAATTGGAAACTAAGGGGCGGTGCATTTAAAACTCAGAACATAAGGTACCTGTTTACACAAAGGGCTGTGGGAGTTTGAAGCACACTATCCAGTTATGTATACTCTGGTTTGTTTTAAGAACACTGCTTCAAGAAATGGTGCAAGTGGCTTCCTCTCATCAGTAACCTTCCCTGTGTTCTTATTTTCAAAATGTTTGTTTTTCTATGCTTTCAAGCACTACTGAGTATTTTAGACATAATGGTGGACTTGGAACAATCTTTAAGGTGTACAGTACATCACAAGCATAACTCTAATTACATAACTATGTGCAGTCTTTTCCAGTTAGGAGTCTAAGCTCTTCAGGATGTAATGATGATGTAACAAAGGCTAAGAGTTTCTTGGAGTCTCTCTGCTTATCATCCCAATAACACTCTCCAAAGATAGGTCTCGATTTTGCTTTTAGTTCAATTCTTTTCCACGCTTTTTTGGGTTGTCAGCTCAGTATAAATGAACAGTGAAAATGCTTTCATTGTCATGGGGTAAGTCTTTTGAAAAAACTTAGTCTCATGCCCTTCAACTAAGGAAGCCCTTATTGATGAGTGATAAAAGCCCTAATCCAGTTCAAAGTGTGTTAAACATTTCCCTGGCAAACAAATCGAAATCCCTGTAATTCTTCACTGTGTATTTATCTATACTTTTTACCCGCTAACGAAGACAAATGAGCCCAACAGGGGAATTGGAACTGTGTGTTAAAATCATCAGGAGATGATGTCATACCCAAACATGCTAGGCTTTTGAGTTCAAAAGAAAATTGATATTTTATCAGTAAAACAGGTATTTCTGTGTTTTTCTAATCCATAGAAAATGAAGTTAGGTCATTGACAGTTCAGTTTTATTCAATACTTTAAGTCTTCATCATTTGATGTTCAGTAATACGATGATAATGTCATGGGCTCAAGGGTTTTTGATGGACCTAGAAGTGAGTTTTGAAAAGCTTAACTTTGACCTAGTCTAAAAATGATGAATAGTTGGTTGATCATTTCATATTTTACATTGTCTGTGTATATTTGCCGAATCAAAAGAACTGATTTAATTAAAATGCCCCTGTCTTTTTGAAATAGGTCCTGCATCTCCTGCTGTTATATTACAGCTGGTGAAAGTGTTTGTCCTCTCCACCTTTGCCCTGTTGATGACTCACTTACCAGAATGTAAGATAAGATAAGATCACTTTATTAGCCACATACAATTTCTTGCATTAGGAATTTGTCTTTTCGCATACCCCAGCTTGCTCTCCATGAGACACACAGTCGCACAGATGGGGAGAGAGAAGCTTGGGATATGATTGTCTTCCTAATTTTGTGTCCGATAGTAAAAGACTGTATACTAAGCAACACAGCAGAACATGGCCTGCAAGATAAAGTTTTTGACTCTCATAAAGCTTTTTAACCTAAATATGCATGACACAGGTCCCTCTCTTTTCAACTAAAGCAACATAGAAACTGCACAGTTGCAACAAAATACAAAGGACAACCTGCTGCATACACAAACATAATGTATCTGTAAAAAAGAAGAAAGAAAACACAACGTTTCGGCCGTTCAGCCTTCTTCAGGCTCCACGGCCAAAACGTTGTGTTTTCTTTCTTCTTTTTTTTCAGCATGGAATAAACCGATTACTTGTTCCTTTGCAGCCTACGCATGCTGACGCAGCTACCCACCTGAACTATAATGTATCTGTAGCTTGGCTTTGTGTCACAGGCAGGAATTGATGCAGACAGTCAAACACGAAGCTGGTGTTGATGAAGGATTGTGGAAAATGTGGAAATTTCCACTATTTAGGGAGCTGTAAAAGGCAGGGCCCTGTATAATACTTTAACATCATTTTGTAAAAGAAGGTTCTTGCCTGAACATGAATCCTGTCAAAAAACCACATACATATAACAGATGTTAATATTTTATTCTTTCATTAGCACAAGCTATCACAGAGCCAAGTTTTCTGACCTCTGTCATTGGCTGGCCTAGAAAGACTCACAGCTCCCTGTGAATTACACTTTGTTTATTTGAAAAGTCTGATTTACATGTCTGGTGACAGGTACACATTGATTAGGGCCTGAGCTCAGCACTAAATCCATCAGCGGTCTTCTCATCCTACCCCAGCACTGTTTATTATTGTAGCCGTTTGCAGGGCCTGTGCTGACCCCAAGAATGGGCTTGACCATTTGAATTGGTCCAAGCTAGCTGAGGGTGCACTTTCTGGAATGTTATCTTCCTAATGTTGAAGAAAAAGTCAAACTAATGCATTTATTCTGTATGACTCTACCCAGCTGTTTGTGGCAGAAAACATGCTTTTTACATTTTTTCAGCAAGTTAATTTTCCTCCTCAAAAACTGTTGATATCAGGATGAACTAGCAGAGGAATTGTTTGCCAATGTTACCAGAGTGTTTCCACATTGAGAGATGACTCATTTGCACTTACTGTAGGTTTTTTCCATACATAGCTGTTAAGCTGTACAGGTAATATTTCATCTTTGTTTTATATATGCAAGCATTATATGACACGTTTCTGGTACAGTGATATGAATTACTACTTCAGCACTGTCCTGTTAACAAGGGTGTTATAACGAAGGGGTCTTTTGCTTTAAATAAGTCAGGGTTTCCCTGCTGTAAAAAGCTGGTGAAAGTGTTAAAAGCCATGAGTGATGTAGAGGTCCTTTTGGTATCAGAGAGTGCTGGAACTCATTCTAGTGCTTTATCAGCAATGACTGTAACAGTAAAGCTTCTCAACTGAGAGCCGATGAAAAGGTTTCACTATAGACTCTGCCTGGGGGTCTGAATAGCTGTGATAAGCCGAAGAAATCAGCAACTGAAGAAGAACAGCTCGGCATTGCCTTGACTCCTGGTTTTTTAGTCTTCCGGCTGCTTTCAGATAAACACTGGGAGGATGATTACCAGCAAGGTTGTTTCTGTACTAAACCTGAAAAGTGCCACAACAGCCTGTCATAAGTGACAGGTTTCCTGTTAGGAGCAAGCACTGTCAAATCTGCCTTTGTGCTGGTAAAATGATAACACAGCAAACATTCATGAAGATCCGTTGAGCTCTTTTCATTCATTACTCTCGACACTGTTGTTTTCACTGCACACAGGAAGAAGGTGTGCAATTCAGAGTGTGCAGAAGACACATTTGACCAAATAGACTAATTTACCAAATAGATTAATTGTGCCTCCAAAAGGAAATATGCAGTTGTCACTTTTCCACTATTTTTTCTCATTGATTTTCCCTTAAGTTAGTTATTTACCTAAGAAACAATCTATGGGTACTGTTTTCCGTCATGCTCTATCTGAGGTCATTATGCTGCCATGACTCTGACTTGATAACTGTGTGCACCTCCCCTACGATGTAAAACACTTAGCTGGCAAAATCCTGCCTTTACAGACAGCTCAGGTCTGTACTCGTCCCCTTCATCCATCTAATCTGTATTTCCTGTTATTATTGAATGCCCAGAGAATGAAAGAATGCCCCCGAATGATCTGTACCACTAGCTGCTCGACCCAGCTGCCTGGAACTCATAATTCAGCCATTAGAAGCAGCCTGGCTCTTTGCCCATAACACCGGCTGTGCAGAATGCTGGGCCAGCAATCTGATGACTCCAGAATACTAATTGTCAGCTGTGATCACTTGTGCTTGTCTCTTCTTCTTCAAAACTTGAAGGTTCCTGTTGTTTGTTTGTTTGTTTTCTTTTGTTTTTCTAAAACCCAGCTCTGGAAAGAAAAATAATATTGACAGTAAGGCTCTTCTCGCAAAACATCGGGGTGTGCACTATTGGATGGAAGTATGTTTTAAATACAACTCTTTAGCTTGGTGATACTTTGAGTTTCAAGACTGCTAACAACACTGCTTTTCTATGGATTTCTATGGAATGGGCTGCTTTTTTCAGGGCCAGAGGTAACCCTGCATACAACTAACATCCCAGTCAGAAGGGAGTCACATACTCTTAGTCCACTTACAGAAAACAAGATAGAGTCTGCCCTGATGACACTCTAGGTTGGAGTATGGACTATTGTTAAAGGTGTGGGTGATGTACTGATGTGGTAAATGCTGCTTTGTCTATCATCTACATAAAGATGTGAATCTGAAAAAATAAGAAAAGTTAAGTTACCCTACCAGTACAGTATGTTTTTGGACCGTGGCAGGAATCCCATGTGAAGACAGGGAGAATATACAAACTCCACACAGATAGCTCTCCAGGTGCATAATTGAACCCAGCCCTAAGAGGCAGCAATGCTAACCACTGTGCCACAGTGCCACTGTCATGCATGGTTATTCCCAGAAAATGAACAAGAAATTAGAAGGCAAAAGAGATTGTTGGCTCATTAGAACAAATGTTTTAAAGTATTTTACTATAGTTATTTGTTTTAGGGTTTCCCAGTTTCTTGATTGTTTCTTTTGATTGTTCTGATGCCTAACCATTAAATATACTGTACCAGTGTATACAGTACATAAACCTAGAGAGGTTTGAGCCTGGGCCAGTCATGATCCTGCGAGGGCAGCACAGTGACGTGGAGCCTGGTGCAGCCACCTCCCAGCTCCAGGTTGTTGTGTTTGATTCCAGTTTTGAGCTCCTGTCTGTGTGGAATTTGCATGTTCTGCCTGTTGATCTTTTGCCAGATACGCCTGCCAATGCATGTACAGTAGTTTGACTGGCTTCTCTCAAATGTCTTTTAGCTTGATTAACATTAGGGGCCTCTCATTTGTAGCTGCTCTAATGTTTGACGTACTTTATAATCTATGATTATAAAGAATAATATACTGTATATGGTTTTACGTTCAGATGTGTACAAAGAGGCATAACTACATGACTATTTTAAACATACTTCTGAGTGAAAGGACTCCAGAATTCTACAGACTTGGAAAAGGTCTTCTGATTTTCATTCCAGCACAGTCACCAGTTGCTGCAAACAGTTATTGGCTTAATTAGTGAAGATAAGCATGACCTTTAGCCACTAATTGAAGGCACCTGCAAGAACTGGGGTTGTCAAGGACCAGTGTAGGAGCTGACTGCTCTATGTTCTATTCGATATACACCACACGGCAGTGTGAGTATGTACAGGGTATTCTTCCATGATTGATTAGATATAAAAAAACTATTTTGAAACAAGACAAAATTATTATTTGTCCACAGAAGTGACTCTTCCAAATTAATCGTACTCAAGTGAACAAAATCAATTTCATTATTATGTTTATTTTATTTAATGTTTTCTCTTTTTATCATGTGATTATAACGACCAAATTCTTATTGGTTTTAAAATGAAATAACTGTATTTCCGTCATACTTAAAAAAAATTGTGAAAAGTGGTGCTTTGCATTTGAAATGACTTTGGACCCTGCCAGACGCATATTTCATAGTAATGATGACGTTGTAACCTCCTTTAGAGAGGTTGAAGAGAAGTGGCTACTGTTTGTTTAAGAGCCAAGAAATCACAGGTGACAGCCATCATACAAGGAGCAGAAAAACTCTGGAAAGAGCATTTATTTTAACGCTGGCTTTAAAAACTGTACTAAACCTGTTACCATGGTAGCCGTTAAACATACACTTGACTATCTGAAGAAATAATGTAGACAATATTTTTTATTCAGTGCAAAATTAAGACATTTAAAAACTAGCTGACAACTGTATTGGGAATTGTGTGTGTATTTTTGGAAAAAGGCTGAAGGGAGCCAGATTGTTAATAAAATTTAATGATATTTAACCCAGCTGTTATCAGCTTTCCATTAGCAAGCTATTCAGGAAGAAATTTAAGATGCTCTGCTCAATTAGACAAGTATTGTTATGGTATAGTTTTTATATATAGTTTATAAATCCTTCGTGCTACACATTACAAGCTGTTACATATACATGGACTGTATTTCTGAACAGAAAGTGGTTTTGAAGCATATTTATAAATGGGCCAATTCAGATGTTTTATATGGTCTATTATAAACCAAAATCCACAGAAAATTTGGATTGATTTTGCCTAGAATTATTGCTTTTGTCTGAAAAAGAAAAACATACATGTTTCATTTTGGAAATGAGAGACAGAACATCCCCAGCCAGCCAGCCAAAGCCAGTAATAAAGAAATTATTGCCCCTGGCAGGAAATTACAAATCCAACCTTCAGACATGCGTGTCGTACCTGTACATCATGAAATTTTGCTGACTGCCCCAAAATGCCTTTGCCAGTAACAATAATTTTGTACAAATCTTTCAAATTGTGTTACACATTAAAGGGCCAGATTGCTTAATATTTCTCGTACACTTTTCCTTTTTTCCCCGTTTTCTTGGATTTTCAGACCACAAGACACCTTGGATTCCATGGAAGGGAAAACAGTATTTATAATTACTGGTTGTTTCTAAAATTTGCAACATGGTTATTGCTTAAATAAATTGCTAAAATGTATTTTCTGTTGAATGTACTGCTAATCGAGATTCAAGATTTCAAAGAAATGTTTCCATTTCAGTTGCAAAACTTTCTCCAAGTGACATCATATACAGTATAGTATGCAGCTTGTGAAATTAATTCTCTAAATGAGCCATGGGTATTCAAAAGTTCAGGCAAAAATGGGATCGATTACCTTTTTTTAAATAATTTCTCCTAGTATGCAGAGAGGTCACTTACTCCAAGACTATTGTAAAACAAACTCCCACACACACTTTGCAAAAACAAAGCCACAGTGCTTGGAGTATAGACGCTTGTAGGGAGATTAACTAGTCCTACTGTACCTTGATTTGATACCACTTGCCGTCTCCAGATCCTCCGTTCCAAAGCAGGAGTTTGATGAGGATCCAACGACAAGCACACATGGTGTATAAAACACTCCTTAAGTAACAAGGGACCTATTAAGATATCAGCACAAAGTTTAAAAAAATGAAAAGAAATGAAAAATTAACCTTTACAGTATATGTCTTCCATATGGAGATCCTTCGGCCTGGGGTGTGATAGATGTTTACAGCTGTGCTTTAGGTGGTTCATGGGATAGCGCAGTCATTGGTGAACAGCTGCTGATGTCATTAGGGCCTGGTGCAAAGTGGGAAGGCTGGGGGGAAGGAACTGAACCATTCTCAGCCCACTGTTTTGTCTCTTTTCTGCTGTGGAGGGTCACAGTTGCCTTTTAACTAGTCTCATCCTGCAACCCTGAAGCACTTGTCAAAGAATCTAGTAAGAACAGGTCATTAACACACATTTATTCCCTTTACAAAAGTGCCCTTCTGAAATACAGTATATGCCCTATTTCATTGCAGAGAGAAGAAGAAACAGATGAAGAGATCATGCTTACGAAGACAGAGTTATATACAGTATGAAGTCTCCACAGGCACCGTTTTGGGAGAATATTTGAAGTGCAAAACCAACCCATATTTTATGTGAGCAATTTATTATGTTTTATTTGAACAGGAATCATATAGAGAACAAAATCAACATTTTCAGCCACCCCACAATTTCCACACATGCAAATATCTTTTCCAAATATAAAGAGTGGCCAACACTCACAACGAATTGCTACATGTATGTTATTTGTGGTAGCTGGACAGATATTTATGACAGAGCGAATGACAATTAGGTTATGATTAAGTATTTGGATGATTAAGTATTTACTGTATTCGCCACCTGAAACCTGCAAAGATAACCAATCATGCTTCATCCTCATACATACATGTGTAATTTGTATGCACACATTTAATTTCAAATACTGTATGTACTCGTCATTTACAGTTTTGCAAACATCAGGAAAATTGAATTTGGACAGTGACATGACAATCACAGAAAAGGAAAAATCATAGTGACTTTGTCTGTACATTGAGCACTGGAAGCAGAGCAATGTGGTCATAATGTGTAATGAACCAGCGTAGTTTATTTATACAGTCTGATTTAATCTTCATCACTGCCATTGGAGGAGCAATAGACTAACCATTATGTGGATACTGGCATAGTGGATATAGGCATCAACTACACAACCCTGCCTGCCTAGATTGGGTTTAAGGGTGACTTTAGCGGTATTGGCATAAGTCAGAGTCCATTTTAAAGGTATTTACATGAGTTTTAAAACCACTCAGCTTTTCATTGTTCCATCTGGCAAATCCAGTGTTAGTCCGACGGAATAATTACCAGGATAATTAGAAACAGGAAAATGTAATAACTCTGCAGATATTAAAAACTCCACATTTCAGTGATCTTAAATATCATCTAACCACAACAATTTCCCATATGAAGTAGCGTCTAGCCTCTTAAATGGTAAAAAGGTGAAGTGAAGTGGCTACTTGGAAAAAAATAACAATTTGTTGGCCAGATCCTGTTAAAGTGCTTCTCTGACCTTGGTCCATTTGTGCTTTGTTTCATGTAATACAACAGGAGTGTTTTGACTAAAGCGAAATGCCAAGTGTTGAAAACTGAAGTTTTTTTTTAGAAAGCGCTGACATTCTTTTGTGTGAGCATGCACACACACACATTAACATGAAACGTTCAGTCTTCCAACACGGATTCAGCATTGCTTATTTGTAGTAGTTGTAGTACTAGTGGTTATACAGGATTTCAAAAGGTTCGTTTTCTAATTCAGTCATGTTTGTAAACATGGCTGAAGACAAATCAGATAAGCCATATTTAGAGACTTTTATTGAAGGGTACTATTTAATACATACAGCATGCTTTATTTCAAACCACAAAGTTCTGTGCCAAGAACAAAGCATTTGTTTTTATCTATAAGATTATGGGTTTGTACTTTACCAAGATTTCTTGTAGCCTGTCTGTAAACAGTGGTACTTTACTCCGGACTTTTTTGCCATTTTTTGCTGAGCTATAAAACACTTTCCACATCTTCTGTACACCAAAACCATAACTGGGTTTTTGATTAAATAAAATTCTTGGCTGATTTTTTTGCCACTTGTGGACTATGTTAATCTCTAATGGAAAAAAAAATTACCTTACTTCAAATCCTTAATGTCTGGATTTTACTTTACATACTGTATTCATGCTATCTAAATTAACTTTAACAACACTTTTCTAAATATTCTATTTTCATGATTTCCCATTGTTTTACATATTTTCATAATTCTTCCAAAAAAAGGCTTTTCATGACCAGTTTGCTTATTTTACTACACTACCTCTGTGCAGTCCATTAATCCTGCTGGGGACAAAACCTTACTGTGGCAGGGTATGTCAGAAACAAAGGCCCCAGTCCCAAAATTTCCTCTGCCACTGTACTTTAGCCCGGAATCTGTATTTACGCAATTATAATTAAGCATAAATATTATTAAGTGCAATTTAAGATGGCTTTGTGTATTTTTGTTGAGGCTCTGGGATGAGGTCTGAAAACTGAAACCAACAAAGGTTTTGCATGTGGGACTTTGCTGGAGGTTAGACCAGCAACTTCTGCGTTGGTAGTGTCCCAGGAGTTCTGAGGTCAAAGGTGAGCACATTGTCAGTGCATTAGTCCACATTAGTCCACTATTGCACCCAGCGTGTGAGTGACAGCTCACTTGGCACTCTGTAGGGAATGTTGGCATCAGTAAGGAAAGCACCAGTCTTTCACAGCTCAGGCACAAGAAAAACAAGTAATGCTTTTTCTACCCAGATCACAACATGAAAACACTTCGCATGTACAACTCAATAGCCTCTGTGTCAGGTAGGATATGACATGCTCTAGTTTAACTGGCTAGGGACCTGAAGAATTTGTACTAGCAAAACGTGTGTAATTATGTTGCATATCTCTTGCTCAATTTTGCCATTACGTCTTGCTGTTTATATGGAAAGAAAAATAAAATCACTAAATCACCAAATGCTCTCTCACACCTTGTATAGAAAAAGTTCTCAACACAGCTATAGAATATGATCAGATTTCATAAGGGATTACTACAGAGGCTCCAGTGACAATTATTGTTAATTCTCTTGTTGTGCTCTTGTTTATAAGAGGATAAACTGGGTTGAGTTTTATCTGGGTTTTCTCAGTGCTGTTTTCAACATATTCATAAACCCGGGATCAAGTTTCCTATAACTTCCTGTCCACGAGAACTCTGATGGGAGAAGTGTTTATCAAAGCACTGGATAATGACTTGATAGGAGAAAGCTGAGAAGCATATGTCACAAATGAACAGTGTGGTGGATTACAATGAAGAATTTTGCTAAAGACTGCACAGAAACATGAAGTCAGATAAACGTGTATCATGCTTTGCAAAAAAGTAAAAAATACAAGAGAGACTCCAAATAAGAGGAATGGTTTGGCGCCACCATTGTTACTTTTCACGATTGTGACTGACAAAACTATAAAAGCATTCCACATCAGGCTGGTGAAAGCTTCATAATAAAACACACTTTGAAACTCCACAGATCAATGTTTTAGTAACCTGGAGCTAGCAGTTTGCCAATTTTCACCCCCTGCTCATAGAAAAACAGCAGATAATCAAGGGACAGACTGAGAGTGGAATTACTGTGTGGTACAAAACCATACCTACGGACTGGAGGAGCCTGCCCAATGACACACTAATAGCCTCTGACGTTTTAAGTACATTTAAGTGGGTGCGTGTTTGATACCATGAGTGGCAGGTCAAGCTGAGCAAAGGGCCACACACTGAAGAATCTAAACAGAGTGTTAGGCTGTGATTAATGGCTCTAGCTGGTGTATTGGTGCAGAGCCGAAGGGTGCTTGGGGCAGGGCTATTCATCATAGTTAACTCCGGAATAACAGAACAGGCACTGTCATTGGAAAGACAACGGCCAGTGACTTGTACGAATTTGTTTTGTCTCATTTCACTTGGTACTCCTCAATCTGAGTTGGCAAGGCCCTCTTCCAGAGTCCCCCCACCTCATTGGGGAGCCAGGCCTACGTTAGTGTTGTGATCCTGGAAAGCCTGGAGCGGCTGCAGATGTTCCTGTGCTTATTCAAACCTAAATACCCACAATCTCACAGGAACCCGTGAGACCGCTAGTTGAATATAAGCTAAGGCACATTAATGAAGTATTTTTTCAATCTGAAATCAAGGGGAAAAAATTACATTGGTGTGTCATATCTAAACTGAAAGAATTGTAGGTTTATTGGTCTTGTTAACTTTCCTCTGCATGGGTATATTAAACATGCTGCCCAAGGAGGATCTGAAATATTATTTAGCCATATTTAGGAGTCAGTGGAATTGATATGGAGTGAAGGGAATGCAGAGTGAGCAAAAGATTATAAAATGCATTTACTTTCCATGCAGTTTCTTAAACTCTGACTGGCTGTCTGCAACAAAAAATGAACGCAAAGAATCCAAGGGATATCAATTTTTGATTTCACCCAAAAATACATGCACTTGGAGCATTATTGATTCTCTGCACAGTTTCACAATCTAATGAGAGAAATATGTAAATTAGGCTTTGAAAAGTGCTCTAGCAGATCCACATTACTATCTGTAAGAGCTGGGCAGCCTTTCCTCAAAGGGTTCAGCAGGAGTGAGGCTGTTTCTCTATACTGGCAGCCCTATCTCAATTACAACATTGTTCTCAGTGATACAGTGACTTAGTTTGCATCTTAACAAATGTTTGTGAAAACAGCTGTTACTGTTAAACTTGTGTGATGTCTTACTGGGTCTGACAAGTACTATACCAATTAGGTAACCTTGTCCCTCCATTAAAACAACCGGTTTTAACAAAAAAAATGTTGATATACACAGAACCTCTGCAAAATAAGTGAGATGATACACTACTGAAAAGAAAATGTCAAATGTATTGCACAAAAAAAAGATATCTAGTTCCTGATCAAAATCTAAATACCATGTTGCAATTAATTATGGGATTATAAATATTAATTCAGTGAACTGTCTAATCCAACTTCTATTTCCATTTCACATATGTAAGTACTGTATATACAATACTGAGGGGACTATATTAACTGCCATTGATAGGAAGAATTGTTGTAGTTACCTCTCATTAACATGTTATGAAGTATGCAATAGTGTTTTAGGCTACAAAAAAAAGTTTTATTAATTATTTTACCTGCAGAAGAAAAAGCCATTTCTATCACGGGGACTATCTGAAGGAGAACCACATTTTCAAATCCACTACCTGCTGCTTTAAGAACCTGCAGGAGAGAGTAATCCGAGGAATCTGGTCTCACAGGAAGCCTGGCTTTCAGAAGTTGGCAGGGATGCTGGCAGATGCTTGCCGGAGGTCTCCCGCCCTACCGGTGCCGCGGTGAAACCTGATAATGACAACAGAGTGAAGAGTGGCAGTGACCTGCTCTGGTATGCATACCCTGTCATCTTTCATTTGCTCCAGTAAAAGGAGATGCGAGCAGCACTCTCAGGCAATAACCAAAGAGATGTTTTTCTAATCGGCTTCAAAATCCAAATTCGTGCAACCTCATCTTCAGTGGAGAGGTGCAGATTACACCGGCACATCCCAAGGACTGAAAAAGTGAACAGCATCTTCTTGATTTCTGTGATTTATTTAGGATTTTGCAATGCCTAATGCTTTCACTTTGTATACCATTTATTCCTTAGTTCATTAAAACAACAGCTTTTTACAAGACAGCAGGTCAAGCTTCAACAGGACTAGCTCGATTTGCCTCGTTCAATATTGATGTCGTGGCAATTCACAATATGAGAAGGGTTACAAAGGAGAGGAGATTCATCTTGTTTGATCCAAAGGAGCTTATCGAAAACAAAAAATGAGTTTCATTTTCAGTTCAGGCAGAGGTTTCACATTATGTACAAAACATGATATTAATTCATTTGAAATAGTTAACATTCTCATAAATTGAATACAGATATGTTTAAATAAGCAAGAAGTATGATTAAGGGTGCAATTAATTAATTACAAGCTTAACAGAGTGTCCAGTTAACAGAGGACACTGGGCCAATCAGGACGTGGGCAGTGAAATCTCTAACCCAGCAGATTCTCCAGCCTTAGGCAACACAGACCACGGAAGAAAAACAGGAAATTGATCCAATGATTCTAGTTGTCTGGAGCCTGAAATTTCCTCAGCAAACCAACCAATCAATATGAGAGAGTGGGGAGTGACTCCCAACCGACTATCCATCAAGAACCAGAGCAAGCCTGTGCTTCACATCTCACCTGCGTTCTTGTTCCCCAGTTGGATATCCACAGGACATCATATATCACCAGGACATGGCCTCCACAACTCTGGACAACGACACTAATATTGTTTAAGTCCTGCTATGATGCTTTTTCTATACCTGTTGAATTAACTAGCAGAAGGCAAGCGGCTGTTTCTGAATGTTTCTGGAGTTTGAGAAAAGCTGTGTTACTATATATATTGTATATACTATACTAGTGTTTGAGCTGTAAGACCTGAAAGCCCTAAGACTGTTACACTAAGTTATAGGCGAATTATATAATCATATTTAGGTTAAACTAATGCGTATTGAAAGAATCAATCATTTGAAAGCTGACAGAAGATCAGATAAAACAGGAAAGGCAAAAATATGTACTCTTTTTTTTCTGGCAGGATGAATAATTTCCAACATAGTGAAAGTATTCACCTTTGGAGGCAGAATTTGATCACCTATCGGGGGCAGTGAGTTACAGGCCTTGTCCACAGTTTCTGCTTTGGCTTCAGGCAACAGGAAGTGAAATGAAAGCTCCACTGCCTTCTTGCTTGTTGGGAGTCTCACCAATCTGTCACCACTGCTTCCAAAAGTTTGTTTACCGTGCGGCCGTGTGTCCGTCAGTGGCTCAGCCCATAAGCGGGAAGAGCCCAGCGCAGGCAGTGCTGTCTGTTTATGTGTTTTCGTCCGTCCCTGGTGGAAAGAAGGGGGCAGGTGCAAGACAGATTGGTTTTCTGAGAGTTTTCCTCTGCCGAAAGTATGAGGCCCCTGTGTAGCCTGTGTTAATGCCAGAAGACAAGGTGCTGAAAAGTTTAATTGCTGAGCAGTGCAGCAGGGAGCACGTTCATCCACACTCTTATATCATAACAGCAGATGTCAAGATGGGTTAATGGATTGCGATGGTCTGCAATGATAGCTAGCCAACAAAATTGAAGATATTTAGACAATCCCTGTTTTTCTTCTCCTTTATAGTCACTTAGGATGTAACGTGGAGTAAGCAAAGGCTTATGTTTAACTTTACTTTACATAATCAGCTTTTCTAACAGGGTGTGGGCTGTCGGGATGGACGATTGAGAGCTAAGGAATGGAAAAGAATTTGACACAGACGTGTTTCTGGAGGAACATCCAGAACACCCTTTTTCAACAATAAAAGTGAATCTCAGTAGATGATTAACAATCGATGATCTCTTAAAACTCTTCTTTTTGCTTTTGCCAATTCACAGCTACGTTTTAGGACATGCATCCTTTGTTTGTGCAATATTTCAAGAGATCCTCAAAAAAAGCAGAACTGGTTTTGAACCAAAGGTATTTTGGAGCCAAAAACTGCTTCCTACTGTGTTTTATGTGTGGCCTTCAGTTCTGGCATCCATTAAGACCCAAAATCCACCAGAACCAAAGTGTTAATCCCTCACACAGGAACTCCTGAGAAAGTGGGAACAGCTGAAATTTTATCAGGGCCTGGAGAATTAGCAGCAGCTGCGCCTTCATCAGAGAGGCAAGAAGGGGGGGCTGGAAAGACAGTAAGAGAAGCGGCATTTCACAAGGAAACAGTGGCACTACTTTCTTTGAAATGTCAAAAAATATCTAACGTTTAACCAGGTACAAAAGTCAACAAATACTCCGTACCCTACCTGAAAATTAAATGATTTCTCTTGCCTCCATCTCTGGTACACAATCTGTTCAATGTGGTAACACAAAGCTTAATTATTGAAACTAATGCTATCCTTCTGACTGCTTTAAGAAGGCTTCTGTTTAATGTACAGTAAGTTCAGCACTTTCATTTTCACCCTTAGTATGTCCTAAGTCTTTTCAAAGCCCTGTTTTGCCATTTTTAAGCATAGCAGCACAGTGCTGCTAGTTACCACCTACAGTAGGTAATCTGCAACAGGACCAGGTCTATTTCACCGGTATATGTCATTTCAACTCTGACTTCTTTGTCAGAATCGTGTTTGGTTTTTATGCAAAAATACTTACTCTCATTGGGTTTATGTGCATAATTATATGTTAATTTGCAGGGACTAGGGAATTGAATTTTCCAACATGCTGTAGAGTCTACAGTGAAATCATGGCATGACTAGAGAGTGGGAGGCTGGAAAAAGGATTTGTATAAAAGTATTTTGAAAACTACCAAAATATTACACTTTATCTGGAAGAGGTAGGGGGGCTACACCAACATTAATATGGTAAAATAACAGCTGCTAAATTGCTACAGCCTGCAAATTAATTAGTATATTCTCACTTTGTTGACTAATGTTTACTACTGACCTATTACTGTGCCTAAGCAATGTTTTAAGCATTTGAATCAGATGCACACAGTAAAGAAATAAACATGACTATTTACCTTTGTTTTACTATAAACACTCGATTTGCTGTCTTGCAGTTTTTCGCCTGTTACTGCAAAATGAATGACACTGACAACTGCTGCAGTCTGGCAGAGAACCAAGGGCTCAGAGCTCCTCTCACAGCATTGACACCACCCTTTTATCCTAACCTGAGCATCACATCGCCATTCACTGCCAGGTCTTTACTATGCACAGCTGCCATCTAGTGCAATTTTGCTAGCATGGGGAAACACTGAGTGTAACGAACAGTTCTTTCCAGACCCTATGCGGGCGACACAATCCAGTGTAGTGAGGAAACACTGGGGGAAAAGTCATGCAGGAATACGGGGATGAAAACAGGGGGGCGTGTCCAAAGTGCGCTGGTGCACGGGGGAGGTGTGGCCGAAGCAAGCAATCCAAAGAATAAATCCAAGGGAAAAAACAAGCAAAAGTCCATGGCCAGGAGATCCATCCAACAAGGGATTAAAAACAGGAACTGGGTCGGAACCGGCGGGAGGGGAGCGGGAACAGAGAATAAAACCTTAACGGGACCAGGCGTTTCCAGGTCCCGGACTCGCACGACACGGAAATCAGATGCAGAGCAGGGATTAACGTCAGCGCCTGGCTTTTAAGGTGGACTGGGAACACGGGACAGGTGCACAAAATCAACTCCGAAGTGAAAGGACAGGAGCGCCCTTAAGGAGGAGGGACTACAGTCGTGACATTGAGGTGGAATTGGTTAAAAGAGGTGACTAAAACTTTGAGTAGGGAGCTGCATCAGCCTGTGTAGGCTGCAAAGGAATATGTAAACATTCATTCCATGCAGAGAGGTAAACAAGAGAAACACAAGGCTCCACAGCTAAAACATTTTTACCTTGCAGCGTGGAATGAAGCTTTACCTGTTCCTTTGGTGACTACCACTTGCTTTACATGCATTTATTGTTATTACATTTAATATTATTGGTTTACTTACTTAGACATTGCCTTTATTTCACTTACAATGCAGAAAGGTAAATTGTAAGCTCAAGGAATTGTAAGTAAAAGCACAGGGAAAAGGTCAAATGAATTGCTACATTAAATCAGCAAAAACAATGAGGTTAGCACAAACTGGAGGAGCACGTAGCACAAGTGCTAAGCGAACAGATTAAATGGTAAGAAATAAAACACTCCACAGATAGTGTGGAACAGTATTGCCAAAACCTTGAAGGTACTGTATGTACAGTATGCCTGATTTAATATCAATAGAAGGCAGTGTAAGAGTTATGGAAGGATGCTCAGAGTTCACAGGTGCTGTCGTGACTATGAGCAAAAATGGCCTGATTTCTTTGGTTAGTTCTAACACTGAGAAACAAAAGTGGCAACCAAAGAGACACTGGGAGTGGACAATGAAGAGGGGTTACTGAGAGTCTGGTGGGAGAAGAGGAGCAGGGAGGGCAGGAGGGGGTGGACAGAGAGGTAAGGGGACAGAGACAAACAGAAACAGAGCTGGCGTAAGTCAGCCAAGAGATAGCGGAGGGACTGGAGTATTTGAGTTGCAAAAGCAAAGAAAATAAAAGTCAAGAATTCCGGATGACCTAGAGTGGGGGGGTGACATTGGTAAGGAGGCTGGCCAAGAGTGAGTTACAATAGCCAGGGCTGGAGAGTATGAGGCCTGGACTAGGATCTGCGTAGAATAAAGTAAGGAAGGGTGACATTCTACAAGTGTTGTTGAGGAAGAAGCAGCAGGAATGTGTCAGAGAAGAAATGTGTTGGGAGTAGGAGAGGGAGGGGACAAGAATGACACCAAGGGTCTTGGCAGAGGGGAGAGGGAATAGTTAAGAAGAAAAAGTGATGGAGTCCACAGAGGGGGAGAAAGAGGCAGGGATCATAGGTCTAATTTTGACAGGCTGAATTTGAGATGATGGGAGTGTACCCAGGAGGAGATGGCTGTGAAACGTGCTGAGATATGGGAAGAGACATATGTATTTGTGGGAGGAAAGGGAGAGGAAGATATCAACACTCATCAATTGAGCCAAAAGAATAGAAAACCCTTCACCTTCCCCATCTGTACTGCCAGCCCTTCAAACCCAGTGATAGAATATGTCAAATCTGTGAATCGTACCCTCTGCAAGGAACAGATCCATCATTGCAGACTTTCTAGAAATTTAGCCTGGATCAATAAAACCAAGAATTCAGCCCACTACTGATGGAAAGTACAGGACATGGCACCTCATTTATTTCAGCTTAGCCATTTCGGTTTTATAAAGCAGGATGTATGTAATCTCCGATCAATAAAAACTTTGGCTGTAGTCTCGCTCATAAAAATAGCCTTAGTCAATTGAATTGCAGGTTTTCTATGCCCACACGTCAGCTTTTTTTTGGGGGGGGTGGGGGGTGGTGAGGTGATAGAGTGCAGTTTTATTTCAGCTTTGCGTAGAAATCACTTTTTCTTATTCTTTGCCTTACAACATTAGGCTCCAAAAATTTGGCCCGAATAAAAACGATCCAGATTAATGTGCAGAGAAACCAAATCTCTGGAACCCAGAACTGATTCCAATGTGTCAGTGTCATCATTGCACGAAGCTCTGCAGAATAAGTGAATATCATTTTTTCACTGTTAATGTAATACATTACCTGATACCACAACCCTGGAGTGCCCCGCTTGCATTATTATTTGGGAAATGCTAGACATATTTCTGTGCTTTTCAAACAGTCTATCATTTTACCATAACAAGTCACTTTAATATGTTTTATTTTAATCAACTGAGTGAGAGAGAGGAGACGTCGGTTAAAGCAGAGTTTGGTATTGTAATAATTCATAATAAATCACAAAGTCTGCTATATTACTCTTTGTTAAGTCTAGGCAGTATTTTGAGACTGCACAAGCACTTGTCACACACTTAGAAATCTATACCAAATATTGCAGCACAATGGAGTCAAATCTTTGAAGTCTCCAGATACTGTATTAGTGTACTGTTGAAGACTAATTCAAAGTACAATAAAATATCTGGGGCCCATTACATATCTGTCTAGCATCTTCTATTGAGATTTATACAGCATATCATTTACCAGTGCTCACAGGTTACATCAGATTTTTAACAAATCCATAGGAACTTTAGTTTTAATGCAGATAGGAACCTTTGGTTCTGTATAGAAAGTTATTTGAAACAGTCATGTTTATATATTTAAATATATTTAAATCTAATGGAAATGCAAACATAACAGCATTCATAGCTTTTGCCCTGGTGTGGGTGTATTGTCATGATGAAACTGGTGACCAGGTGTGATTGCATATTCCAGTATGCCATCATTGTTACAAATTTCTTTCTTAGACCAGGAGATCGCAAATGAATGTATGATACATCAGGTTTAATTTTTTATGAGTTTTCACCAACTTGCTAAAGTGCATTAATAGAGGGAAAATAATTAGAAATTAATGGCATAGAAAAAAACTACTAACGAACATTGAGGTTCTGCCCCAAACTTCTTTTTTTCTCAACTGAACAAAATTAAATCACTTTAAAAACATGAAACATCATGCTTCAAATAATCCCTTGTGGTATGTTTCCACTTTAGCAATAATTGTATTTTCTCTTCACATATCTAATAGAACAACACTGCTGTGCTCTCTTTTAATTTCTTCCATGTGTTTGGAGGGCAAGAGAAGTGTTCGACGCAGAGAATAACACCAACACTGGCTGGAATATAGTTCACAGATGTACCAAGTTGGCCTGCCTTTCTTTTTTTCACTGAAGGCTAAATGTAGGCAACCCGGGTTTTGGGGCCTAGCTCTAGGCCCCTAGTAACCTCTTTCTGACCCAGTCCCACATATATTTCCTATGACGTTCTAATTAAAATACACTAATTTGATAATAAAGCAATAACACCAGCACCACAGCAGGCTAATCATAAAAGGCGTTTACCCAGGCCTCTCTCAAGAGTCTAATTCCCCAAGGAGTTACAGTAGCCTGTTTTGTGTATACCTTTCCATAAGCAGGGTAATCGGTTTCAATTTAATAATTTCACACTGTAATTATTAACATCTTAACTTGGTTTTCAGAGAGCCTGTGTGGCGTCACTCCCAGTGGCTAATGATATTGGATCCCAAGGTGCAAAAGAAGGGAAGTCTGCCTTTGTTTTCCAGAGGTTAAAAAATAAGGATTTCCTGGATTAATGGCTGATGATGCTTCATGAGTGAAGTAGTCTTTTGTTTCGTGGGCTTTCATTATGAAAAAAGCAAGGTCAAAGCGTATTTATGTCCATATAAAGGCCAAGAAATGTTGGTGGAGATACTTCTCATTTAGAAAGTATTTTCCTGTCAGCAAAAGTGAAAGTCAGGCAGAATATCTAATATCTAAAACCAGCAGTAACATTCACAGTGGGATAAAGCTGTCCTTTAACTTCAGTTAAAAACCAAAACGAATGCAAGCAGAAGTGTAATTACTGAAGACCAGTTGTCTCATAGATAAAGAATGTTTGTTCATTAGCACATAGCACAGATTCTTTCCTATTATCTGCAGAAGCATTGCTTACGAAAGTGAAAAATGAAGTGTTTCATTCTGGATTTCCAGACTTACTGTACATTATTATTACAAGCAAAATACATTTTTATATATTTAATTGAAATGACTTTTGTAACAAAACTACAAATTCAACAAAGAACTTTTAGGAGAAAGCATAAACTGTTTTCTTGCATATCTTTCTTTTCACCAGAAATCCTTCCTATTTCCCTATCCAAGAGAGAACAGAGGAGGTGTAGATGTAGACCTTTGTTAAACCCACACAATGCAGAAGTACAGAAAGGTACAGTACATTGCTGAAACAGATGTGAAAAAGACAGACCAACAAATCTCTCAAACACCCTCATTCGATGTCCTGTACAGTTTGATCATTAGATAACATTCTGTGAAGGAGGAGATGAGTGGTAACTTAATATTAATAACGAAATTAAACAAAATACTGTATATAAACAATGAAGCTTTTCATTAAAAGAGCACTTACTGAAATCCACATAGATATTAAATTCTGAATCTCTGCCTAAGCACAGGCAAATTTATATTGATCACAAATCACACTATTTTAAATACTTTTTAGTGTTACTTTAAACACACACGTTTGATTGCAGCCACAACAAATGTTTTGGGTGTGTGCTGAAACATGGAGCTTCTATATCTTTGAAAAAGGCCATACATGTATTGACCTACTGTATGATTCTCCACATCTTAACCATTTTATACATTTTACAACTTTACATTCGGAACCTGAAATATTGCTTACTCCTAACCTTATTTTATTCTGGCTGATAGCACTGGTGAATGGCTCCATCTGTTGGACACCTACAAAATGTAATCTAGGTCCTCCTCTAACATGTGCGAGTAAAAAAGGGTGACTTCACTGTTCACTGTTGCTTATGTACCTCCTTTCTCCTACTGTCATGGTGAAGAGCATTCTCATTTTTAGTCTGTAAAAAACTTACCATAGTTACCATAACTACGTGGCATATCCTTGTTATAAGGAAAAAAACATAGTTCAAATTACTTCAAAATATACAATGTTTTGCCTTTCATACACTCTGGTAACAGTCACTGACAATGACAGTTCACAGTTATCTGTGACCACAGTCTGGCAGGTTTATATTAAACATCTTAAACCTTGACTTGAAGATGATGTAACTTGCCACTGCCAAACAAAACCTAAACGCCTGTTTTAAAGATTACTGTATAAACCACTGGTCTTTGCTATCCAGATGGTAGAAACTATAAAAATCACAAAGAACTGCTTACGGAAGCATCCCACAGCAAAAACGAGAAAGTCCTGCTAACGTACTTCAAAACTTGACTAACAGAAAACATAATGTACAGTAAACATTACTGACTTGATATGCAGTAAGTGTTATGACCTGTCCAAGCTCCTTCCTGTTTCGTATTGACTTTGAGATTAATGAAACTGGCAGGGTCCTTTTAGTTTTCCAGTAGCACACAAAAAAGCCAAAGAAAAATATTGCAGTTTGGTAATATTTTCTCCCATGTCATAGGTAGCCGCAGCTCAGACAAGTATTTTGTAACTTATCTCTTCTCCACAGCATTATAATTCCAAAGCGGCCCTTCTGTGTTTTGGTTTTAAGTGTTTTCAAATGTTTTAAAAAATAGAATGCAAACAAGCAGTACAGATTGAAATTGTGTGAAAGTATGCCAGAAAATCTAGCAGATTTGCTTTATTTGTTTTTAAGTGCAGTGGACTTCCTGCTCTCCGTGTATAGCAATGACTAGGCCATATGTTAGCATTTCTCCCAGTTTGCCACAGGTAAGCCTGATGAACGAAAATGAATATTCATCATCTTTGTTTTTTCTACCAGATTTAAAAACCTGGACCTGAGCTCTTTCTTCTTCCGCGAGAGGACAGTTCATGTGTGGTGACCTACGGCAACACATTTTCCAAACCGCACACCCATGTTTTGGTGGAAGGTCTTCTGGACGGTTGTCTATAAAGACCATTATTAGAAATCAATTTCATGTTACATTTTGCACCTAATTTATTTCTCTCAAAGGCATAGAAACAATGGGAGGCAGGGCATTCATTTTTTTTCCTTTGTCCTTATTTTATTCTCCTCCCCTCCCTCTTTATGTGGTTGCTTGGAAGCCCAACAAAGTAGAAAACGAGCGATTGAGCTTGCTCACTGAAGCTTGCTTTCAGTGTCCGAGCATCCTAAATCACGCCTGACACCCCATTGTCGACAGTTTTATCCCATGTGCTTTTCTGTTGGGCGTGCTAATGAATACGGAGGCACTGGGGGCTCATAGAATAGGTGTTGGCCTCTGACAGACAAGGACAGAATGTGCCAACCTAGTGCCAGCTTACAGTATACCATCAGGCAGCCTCCTCTGTAACTTTGAGAACAGAGTGTAGCAGAGCTCTAAGCGTTCTCAAGCTCCACGGCAGAGTGTGCGTCACTCAACAGCAAAAGGCCAACTTTAGAGGTCTGCACTTTTCTGTGGGCTAGAATATAATAGTGAAATAGGCATTGCCTTCAAAGTGCACATGTTTTAAGATCAGCCTGGAAATTAAAATGAGTAAATAAACATGTTTCTAAAGATTCCTCCATTATCGTCCTATGCAGCTAATAAGATGGGAATATTCAGGTTGCTGAAGTTACTTCAGTTTTGTGGGTAGTTGAGTGTCATGAAAATGTTTTTTTGTGATATGAGGATCTCTGACGGGAAGATAAAACCGAAGGAAGCAAATTCTATCCCATACACAAGCCAGGGTTAAAAGGTTTTTACATTATTCAAGCTGCTTGTGCCATCAAGGAATGCCTTTACCACAACATAATCTCCTTTCTATGTCAAAGCTTCCATGTGGAATATAGAGAAATCCTTAAAGGCTGCTTTAAGATCAGTTAAGTGGACAACAGTTCCCGTTGACATTTTCAAGTGCAAAAGAAGGAAAAACAAAGTCAATCTTGAAAATAAAAGAGGGGAGCCGAATTCCGCTCACACTGACAGAATGCTCATGAACGAGGAAAAATGATTATTCTGAAGACGGGTTTAATATTTGGCCATGAAAATATGAGAAACATGAGAAACCTAACCCAATTACTTTGCTCGCTATATAGTGCAAATGAATTCACATGGGTTTTCTCTCTGGAAATGACATTTCAATTGTAGTCTGTGAAAAGGTAGCAATGTAAGTCAAAAGTCTGTCTTATGGCTTTAATCGCTTCTTCCCATATGAAATACAACTTTCTGTTTTTTGCAAGCTGTATGGAGCCGTTGGTTAATATGTAGCAAGGCTACAGAAGTGATCAGATAGTAAATTTAAACAAAATTGAAATTCCATTTAAATACAATAGATAATGGATTTTTCCGGAGGACTTGGAAGCACATTTGAGTCAGCACACATTTTTTTAGGAACTGCAGAACACTCTTTTCTGAAACTTGTGTACGAGATCTCATTTACTCCTGGTGGCTGAATAAAAGGGCCAAGTGCCAAAGAGGGTTATATTTCGAAAGTACGTTGACCCATTTGACATTGTTATGTTAAACAAAGGCTCAGCTGGGGAAATTTAATTATAAAGCCTCAAAACTATGGCTTTGAGATCATTCCTTCTAATTTCCAACCTCTGAGCTTTAAAACATACTGAAGCATGATAAGTAGAAAAAAAAACTGAGATGATGAAAATGTTTGTTCATCATTTGGGACTTCAACCACCACTAAAATTTTACGTTTTTGAAACAGTTAAAATTCCCCTTCCGGTGCCTTGAGCATCATAACACATATTTGGGAGAATTCCGCCTGTTTTTGGTTGCAATATGGTTTCCATGTTCTGTTCTACAAATTAAATGCCTTGTAGTTTAATTCAGTGATTTAATACTGATCAGAACATCCTGTTTTATTTTTCTCTTCTACTTAATCCACTCCTGGCCTTTATTATACCTCTAGTGTGAAATGAAAAAAAAAAACAAGGGCAGAAGCATTCTCTGTGGAAGCTTGTTCCACTGCCAGCATTGCTCACACAGTGGAAAGTCTTGAGTGGCGACACCCATTGCAAATGTGGGGTTTGATTTGATTTCAAGTCAATCAAAACTGGAGAAGGATATCACACGATGGGGTACCCCCCGCTCACCGCTTCAGCCTCACTGGACTTTCTGACTAACTCACTCCCTCCACCCCCTTCTGGTGCAGATGTGCCCCCTTGTTATTCAAATGACTTCCTGCAGGGTTCTTATTCTTTCTCTCCTTAGACTTGTCCAGCTATTCAATTAAAACACCATCTATCACAGCCATCTAACCCCCCACCAACTCCCCAGCAACACCGCCAAGTAAAAGGCAAAGCACTTCTGTAGACTCACAATCAGACACAAGCAGTCCAAGCTCCAGAGCATTATTTTTTTGTCTAAACATTCTGTTATTAATGCAATTGCTACAGCGTGCTTATTCTTTTTTTTAGTTTGGGTCTAAATTCATAGAGGCTTAACGCTTAATTTACGGTTTTCATCTCTTGACTTCATGTGAATTGAGCCAAAGGAATATTTGTCTTCCCTTCTCATTTCAGATGAATTTGAGCAGTTTGATGAAGAACTCATGTTATATCTTTAATGGTACCTGTTGAACTTGTCTTGTTTTTCTGTGTTTGTCATCCTTTTTATGAGAATTTTTTTAACCGTTTGGTTAACATTTTGGCTGATAAGACTAGAGCGAATGTCTGAGCAGCAAACCAGCGTAAATCGTACAAATAGGCAAATCGTACAAATTGTAAGACCGTTAAGTTAATACTGCACCAAACAACTTCATATCATTCTGGAAATTCAAGGAAACGTTACCATGTCCTTCCCACGCTGCCATCCCCACCACCACCCCCTTCTCTCAAAAAAACATCTTTCCCCGCAGATGATGAATTTTCTCAGCCTTACCCCCAGTTGAGAGGTCAAAGTTTTTCACCCCGATTCAGTATAAAACAGATTCTAATACTGTGTGCTTGGGCTACCGGAAGCATTCTGTCAAACACTGGTTGGCTGAGGGACTTGGACTGAGTGGGTTGTGGGTAATTTATTGCCTAATAAACTCAGGAGACTGGTGACGACTGCTACTGGTTGCCATGCTGGGAGGTTAAAAGGGGCAACGGCAGAGTTTTTTTTAGCATGACAGCATTAGGAAACGGAGCCAAACACCTGCGACACACAGGGACAGGAAGTAGCAGGGGGACAACCCTTTGTATGAACTAATCTCCTCCTTCTGGGTCCCCTTTTATATCCAAAATACTATAGTATTATATGTGACTATACATCTGACAAATAGTTCAACAAAACAGTTGGATAAATCATGGTGGGTGTTCGTTTTGCGGTCATTTTTCACACACAACAAAACCCAGAATAAACTGAATGCAGTGTTACCCAGACAATGTAAAAGAACGCAGAAATATACAGTGTCTGGTAACGGCATATTAATTGCAAGAGCGGCAATATGGACTTTGGGTTGTGCCCAGAGACATTATGTAGCATTTTGAAGTTTAAAAACCATGTTGTTAAATCTCTGTTACGTTTTGAAATTTCTTTATGCGAAAAATGTCTTTGCCTCCTGCTATTGTTTGCCAATACAGATTATTCAAGGTCAAATTTATCCAGAACAACCTTTAAATAAAAAATGCTTTACACGCCTTTGTTTGCCTTCACAAAAGCTTTCAATGGTAAACAAAAGTAACTACTGTTGAAACACATTGCAATTGGGAGAACAGACATTGCATTTGGGACAACAGAAAACTGACATTTTAAAACCATTTGGAAAACTATGTACCAAAATGAAAGGTGGGAGCACATTTCTTACATGAAAGTCAATATGTCTTGATACATTTGTTATAATAATAAATGAATAACCCTGCGACTTGGGTCCCTTTCCACTGTTTGTAGAGCTACTGCAAATTGAGCACTACAAAAAGTGCATTTTGATCTAGAAAGTTTTGTTTTTAAAACAGGCTCGTGTTCGTAATTGTGAGAAAGAGCTTGGTGTGCTCCTTGTCTTTCGACTGAGCTGCTGTGCGGTACATCTCAAAATAAGCAATTAATAGAAGTAAAATAACGGAGTTGCTACCGGGGGTCAGGATGGTGATAACAAGGGAGAGAGGTTGTATTGTGGGCCTTTTAATGATTCTGGAGAGAATGGGGGGCTGTGATTTTACTTCCTGTGGAGGCAGGTGCAAACAATGCCTGGACTGGCAATGACCCTGCTCTATGACTGCGTAGGGGGGTGACTTCAGTAGATAAATGATAGACTGGGCCCGCTGGATTTAAAGTTTCTTTCAGTAGCTATTTAAAGACACACTCTAATCTCTTCTGAGTTTTTAAAAAGGCGGTATAGTGTTCGGCAGTGAAAGCAACCCACGCACAGCTCCGGATAATGATGGTATTGAGAACAAGGTCTTGGTTAAATCTGAAAATACCCCAAGCAAACAGGGTTAAAAATCATTCTACTGTCTGTCTCCTTAGCAATAGGCTTTGCAGGAAAAACAATGGAGATGAACAAGGCATTTTCCCTCTAATCTAAGCAGTGACCTGACTGCAAGGTTGCCTATATATTACAGTACAAAGCCTCTAGTTGCATTACCCCTTCTTTAAATAAAAAAAGGTCCCAGTTAAATCTACCCAAGCTAGCTGTGTATATTTGAAGTTGTTCCAGAAATGAAACCTGCCATCATACCGCCCTTGTTCAGTGAGGTTTCTTCCTCCACCTTCTCTGCTTCCCACTGTGTCATCAAGTGATGTCAGGCAAAAGTTGACACAGAGGTCAAAGGGCACGCCAAGGGGTCATCTGACTTGGAGCACAAAGGGGACATTTTGAGTGGTTACAGGTTACAGGCGGTTTCCTGTTTTTGCCACCCCCTCAGTGTCACACAAACACACGGAAATGGATTTTTCTCTGGCTGATTTGTGTGAGAGTTGTGGGAATGGGACATGTACCAACCATATTTCAGCACAGAATACATTCATTGAAAGTGCAGGACAAAGGTAACATAATTGGTATCTCCGTTTCAATACTGTGAGCTTTTTTCCAAATGCATTTCCACTGACTGGTTACTGGTTAGTGAACAAATGTTTAGTATGGAAGTCTTTTAAGACTACCAGGAAACAATGGTGAACAATGGGTATTAGACATGCATCCCAATAGGATGCAGAAATTTTCCATGTGGGAATTATATTACGTTAGAAGTTCAACTAGAGATGACCAATCTGAAACACAGGAGTTCAATTTTTGAAGCATGTTGACTGCGCTGAATTGGAATAGAAGGCAAATTTTGATAAAAGCTGTAAACATTTCTTTTCTATACAACACTGAACGTCCGCACTCAGAAACATTTAGTTTTTTTGACTCTCAACGATTACTTACACCGTAAAATTAATCAGAAGTAATGTCAGCATTAGCAGGTTTCTGACCTAAGCATAGAATTGTTTTAGAAGGAAGAGCCCTTTAGTTACTCTGGCCTAAATGTCATAAATGTTATATTGCAATATGATATTATTGAATAAGTTATGTTTAGGAAGGTACTCTGCATCTTCTCTATACTGCTGCGCCCTAGTGGTTTGCAGCATTTTACTGTGCTGCAGTGCATTCATTCTATAGGTTCTTATCCCCCTCTAGTGATGTCAGGGAGGAAGTACATCAGTGTGTGAGGAACATTTTTCCCATTAAAAAAAATATCAACTGACTCAAATCTTACAATATCTGAACTGCCACAGCTCTACAATACATTGTGTTCTTGTGCTGTTTTGTGTTTAGTTTGGAGCTTTCTGAGCTTCTGCCCGTCTTCAACTTAACCCTGTCTTCAAACCAGTACAGTATAAGAATTTCCAAAATGGCATTGTTGTACCTGTCTGAGCTCAAAGTTCTCTTATTCAACTGTTACTAAATGTTCTGGGATGTTACGGTAAAAAAAAAAATAACTTAAAAAACAAAAATCTCGCTTTTAAAAAGCAGTCATTTCATGAAAAAAAATTAAAGCTCAGTATTATTACTGACAAAGATGTATCGCACACAGAAAGGACATTTTTTACATAAAAGATTAGTGTTGATCACAGAAAAATGTAGAAAACCTTAACAGCCAGTAAAAACAGATGGCTGCTTAAATACATAGACTGGTTTTGTAACTTATAAGTTATTTATGAAATTCATCCAAGAAGAAGAAGAAGAAGACTTCACAGCATATCTCTTACAATTATTGTGTATAGTTATCCGGTCTTGTGATTTCTATGGAAATTCAACATGTTCAATTATAGTACAGGATGTAGCTACTCCAAGTGTTAGTTTTCCAATGTTAAGTATGGAAGTATTCTTAATTTTAAAAAAGTCTGTTGTTATGCGTGAGGACCATGTGCTCATTACCAATCAGTAAAACAGACAAGATGATATACAGATATAATCGAACAGATGATATACAACATGAACTTCTCAATGTCACCTTGAAATGATTGGAATCAAAATGTAAAAGAGGAAATGACAAATCTTCTAATCTTCTATTTTGATTTTACTTGGGAAAAAAAGTTTAAACATAGGAAATAAACTTTTGGTCTACAAAGACACTTTTTAAGAACCACCAGGCACCAAAATATGTTACATGCATTTGTTGGTACTGCATACAGAATGGATTATAAAAAGCGCATGTATAATTTCTGACTTTATATGATTAAAGGCACCTTTTTAATTGAACTCAAGCTTTGCAACAGTTTGCTCCACTATGCTGTATTTTACAGCTTCTTGGTCTATGATTTTAATGTAATAAACAAAGTTGGTCCATAAATGGTTATTAATTAGCAGGAATGAACAGTGTAGTCATTATTGTCCCATTAGTAAGGTTTCATTCATTTTAACAATTTTTTAATGCACAAAACTATCAAATATTATGTCACTACAATCTAACAATGACCGATTCCTCACTGAAACAAAAGAAGAAATTACTATGATAGATTATCTTCATGTAATATCCTTAATGTCTTGAAAAGAAATGTCAAGATTACTTAAAACTTAAAACATTTAAAACTTAAAACATTTAAAAACAGAATATCTTTTTTATAACAGCAGCAATATTTTTGATGCATTCAGGACCATGTGATTATAGCATCAAACACACCAAAGCAACAAACAAAATTAACAAAACTTTCAGCTCACAGAGCACAAGGGGAAAATGTTAAGAGTAAACAAAATAAAAAAACTAATTAAATATTACAAAATGACAAAAAAGATGGGAGAAAATCATTTTAAAGTGGGCTTTATGGTCTCAAGTGTCTTTCACATTAAAGTAGAAAAAACAGCCAAAGCAGTAAACTTATCTTCAATTACATGGCAAAGATGCTTTGCCTTGGTTCTAACACATTTCTGAAACCTGCTGAAGAGAGGAAGCACATTATGCTCAAGTGGTGCCATATTATCATCAGGCAAGCTTCAAAACTGTAAACTTGGAGATCACAATCAAATTCTTAGACAGTGGTCATTTAAGGATAAAGTACTAAAAAGGCTTTATTAAATCTGAGACCTGCTAACTGCTCTTAAATGAATCTTACTGACTCCCTGAGAATATCCTATCAGCTAAGCAACAACACTTTCAAAACTGCAGTAGCTCTAGTTTTGGTTTAAATTTGTAAACAAAACCCTGAAGCAAATGCTTGTAAATACACCTTAACATACAGTACTATCAAAAACAGGGAAAAACTTACCTTGGCTTTACTACACGGTGAGTTCTGCCCTCTACAGAAAACTACTGCTAACTAGATAACTATCTTATGAATATTGTGTTCAGCTAAAAGCTTTATCTACGGCTACATCTGAAGGGGATTCTATAACACACTAGCAAGTGCTTATCTGGCTTCATATTATTTTCTCAGCGCTTCTGTAGAAATACAGTACATCATGCAAAGAGTTTGCATTGCTGGGGTTTCATAGGCACTAATAAAAGTACAAAATATTGGCAATAGTTAAGATGGCAGTTAATAGGCAGCACAAGTTTATCTTTGGTGTCGTTCTTGTCTGAAGACCACAGCAAACTTCCAGGTTTCCACAAACTGGGACAGACAGATTTCCTCGGGGAGGATCTCTTCCATATCTGGAGGGACATCCAGGTCTTTTCGCTCGATATAAGACACCAGTGTGTGTTTCAGGCTAAGAAAGAAAAAAAGCAATGAACTGGATGCTTCCGGGGACACAAACTGGAAAAAGGGTAATACGTTGAAATAGAAAATTAATGGGAACAGTGTCACACATTACCTCCAGTCAGGCCTGAATTCTTCAGGTGCATTGACTTTCTTCAGGTTCAGGAGGAGAAATTCATGCATCTCTAGTACAAAGGTGTCTACACATCCCTTGGTTAAAAACCCTGTCAATAGCTTCTTATCACCATCAAGTAAAGGTTCCTTGTAAACCTTTGAGATTTCCACAAATGGATCCTGAAGAGAGAGAGACACACTAACAGTAAGCTACTGAGGTATCTGATTTTATAGCAGTGTTTTTTCTAGTACCATAAAGTACTATATTACATGTAATGTATAGACATGTTAAACTCCAAACACAGTACAAGTTTCATACTAAAAATATGCAATCGTAAAAATATGTATTGTCTAAGAAATTATTTTAATAATAATTCTGTTTACTACATACAGGTAATAGGGAAACTGACTGACTTAGTTCTCAAACAAGACAATAGTGAATACTCATTATATAATGGTTGACCTATACTGCTGCCCTTGTCCTTTAAGACCAGTATTTCAAAGACACCTTCTTACCCTTTTTAAGTGCAACATACACTCTGACTTCAGTGAGGTCAACAGCTGCCACAGAGCTATGGAGTGCTTCAGGGTGCACCTGCTTAATGCCTGTGCAAATTAAACAATGAGAAACTTCAGACATAAAGATTTTAAAGCAAAATTAAAGCTAGTTCTCTAGTTCTAGAAGAGAGACGTTAAAGTAAGATGTTAAATTAAAGTTCCTAACCGACGTTAGGGAGAGATAACAACAGAGATAAGCCAATCTCACACCGCTGTTTTAATCATTACAATCATTACTGACTTTTGATCTATACCAGAGGTATCCAAACTACGGCCCAATTGTGGCAAGACAATGTTACTGAAACGGCCCGCGAGTTAATTTAGAACTATACTTAGATTTGGCCCGATGTTAAGTAAAAAAATATGCAGTTCCTATTTTGAACACTAGGTGCCATCACGTAAAATCACATCTCGAAAATGATTACCCCCTCTCCTCCTCTTTACCCTCTTCAAAACTTTAATTCTGTATGTTCAGTGAAAAAAGTCTAGACACCCCTGATCTATACAGTATATCTCTCTCTAAAAATGCCCCTTCTCACAGTTTGTTGCATGCATTTAATACATGGACCATGCTCCAAACAACAAAGATGAACAGAGAAAACAAGACTAAAGGAAAGAGAAAAATATACTATTTGTATCACATTTGCTGCACGCATTATTTGTTTATACTGTACGTGGACCACACCAAATTACTCATCTCTCGTTTTGGATAGGACAGAAGGAAAGAAAGTCAGCTGTTTCTTTTGTCAAAATATTTTTCTTTGTGATCAATTTACAGATGTGCTCAAAGAACTTTCGGAATCTCTGCTTCTCATAATCAGCCTGTTGTTTCTACCTCCTCTGCTACCACATTGCTCCCGTTCTGCATTTCCCATTACTGCAGTCCCCCTATAATCACAGCATTGCCTTCAAAAAGGAATGCACCATTGTGGTGAATAACAAGCACGCACTATCATACACCATACAATTTTCCTCATCCTCCCGTTCATTAATTTGATCCATTTCTCTCTTCTGCCTCTATCTCCAGCATCCAATGTGGCCCAGTCGCAACCTCTTTGGTGCCTTCAACCCCAGGTTCCTCTTTCTCAACTCTTGCTGCCATCTCCTCAGCCCCAGGTCTGTCTGGCATCCTGCCTCTGGCCCAGTCAGCAGGCGTCCTACAGTTTTTCACGTCTCTTTATCTTGTAAGTTGCAATACATGATTTTGTTCTTTTTTATTTGCAGTGAAATTATTACCGTTAAAATCAGGAAAATCGCAATACAATCTTAGATAAGTGGTGTCAACATTTAGCATGCACCTTGTATAACAATAACAATGAAGATGGAACTAACCTTCAGGATGTGTGGGGCTGTCTGGTCTCCCATCTGTAGGATGTCTTGGACATATTTAACTAGCTGCATCTCAGCTTCTCCCCCTGTCATGGCTAAGAACCCCAGCGTCACCTCCACGACAGAGAGAGCTTCGCAAACATCAGTATATGACTGCAGCTCACCACTCAAGGCATTCAGCATCAGCGCAGGCAGGGAATCCTAAGTAAAACAGGTTCATACTCAACTGAATAAGTATTATATCCTTTTTGATTAAAAAAAATGTATAATAACCACATGTGACAAATTTTTAATGATCAGAATTCATCTTAACTGCATCAAAAAAAGAATCTAAAAGGTCATAAACTGTGACCTTGAGGCAGTTAATCAACACTATTCTGTGTGTCCAAAAAGAGAAAAAAACAGTAGTCATGGATCTGTTCAGATCTCAAATGGAGGAAGTGTTGATGAAGACTCACCTGCATGAGTTTCCCTTTCACGTCCTTGAAGATATTTTCATAATTTCGATCTTGTCTGTTTACCAGAGTTGGGATCCCCTGAAATTAATTTAATAGGTCAGTAAAACTAATCCATCACTGAGGTACTGTTTAAAGTGGTTTGAGAAGTTTATGATGTGGTATGGATTTGGGATGAGGTGTAGAGGCAGGTCAGCTCTTCAGCTTTCAGCAACAAGCTCATATTTGATACCATCTAATATACAATCCATATACTCTTCCACTTAAACCAGTGAACCAAGATTACATTATTAACTATGTTAAATCCTTTCAATAAAATCTCCAAATAAAATAAATGTCTCCAGAAAGAAGGCACATCTCACGATTTCATTATTATTTTAGCTAAAACACAACAATTTACAACAATTTCATTCTATATTAATTCTTTATATTCTTCTATTTTTCTTACTGTTGCAAAAATCCTTATAGCATGCAGACATTCTCAGGAATAAGGAACAACCAACTTAATTCCAGAAGTTTCACAGACACTGTTACTAATCTTTTACCATCTATCACCAAATTTAGATAAGCAGATAATTTAGATATTTTGATAAAATACAAATTTAGATAATTCTAAGAGAATTAGGGTCTGTGAAGCTTCTGCCCTGGCTTCAGTATCTGATTCCACTTCTGGGACGGACCTAAGGCTGGGCAACAGACTCACAGTTAAAGTAATGAGAGGCTTCCCCTGCAGGAAGTGGTTGAGAATCTGCTGCTGTGTTTTGTGCAGGTCGTATTCCAGTATAGTCTCCCTTCCTTGCTCCACACTGTACTGGCAGTTGGACAGGATGAGGGGAATCAGGTCCTTCTCCACTTCATACTTGATCACATGCAAGTCCGTGAGGTCTGCTGGACTCACCGAGTAGCTGTACAAACAAATGTTTTAGTGAGTTCACACAGTTTGTTTCCTGCTCATCAGCTTAGGTAGGTGGAAGACGACTGGAAAGCTCTCCTTCATTGTAATAACAATTCAAGTCTAGATCATCTAAGTCATGTGCAGCAGCACTGTCCACAAAAGACTTTTTCAGACAATGTTAGATTTTGCTTTTCACAATATATTTTTTTTCATTTCCAGAATAAAATAATCCACAAACCACCTATGTTGCTGACTGTTGGTGCATTTAAAAATTATGTTAGAGTGAGGAAATTTGACATCAACTTCATCAATGATGCAAGTGTGAAACAACGTACTGTATAGTAGGGTAACCTTCAAGGGGGATTACCTGTACCACTCTAAACTCAAAAGACTAAGTAGTTTTAATGGAAAAATGGCTCGTCTTGCCAGCCTTTAAAAAGATGTGACAAACCTGTTCTCCTCGCCTGTATGTTTTTCCACAGTGTAGACCAGCTCATTGTGGAGGGCAATCAGGTAGCTAACTAAAGCAGTGGAGCAGAGTCCCAGACCATGGCGCTGGGGCAGAAGCACTTGGAATTCACTGTCAAGGTTTAAATCCTCCTTGCAGTAATCTTCAGATATCTTAATTTCACCTGTGGAATTATTTTTTTTAAAATAAATGAAGCAGCGGAACAAAAAGGATTCACCACAATTTGCACAAGCTTTAAGCATCTAGCACAAACAAGATACAATAAAAGTTGTGTTCTATCTTTAATAGAGCTACTTTAAATCAGTATTTGTTCTCATAACTGAGGGAATAAACATGAGGAAGATGCTGCACATTTTGCAACTCTATAGGATACATCTCTAGTTACCATTAGTGACCAGTGACGCTCTGAGTTGGTTCCATACAGTCAAAAAGGTGCAGATTCGTGTCTCATACCAGGCTTTTAGTGATTCTGTTGAATAAAAGCAGGGAAAAGACCGGTGATAAAGAATTCATTTATATTTTTTGTAAGTTGATTTTATGAACAGCAAGTCACGATCCTGTCACCACACGTACCTGCTTTCTGACTTTGAATAAAGTCACCAATTGTTTTGTGCATGTGTTCGGTCACATTCTGGAACTTCCTCACCAGATTTCTCTGCAGGGCTAGAATATCGGGTAGGAACTTCACCAGTTTCAGTTCAGCCTCCTAAATAACCAAATTAAAATAACAGCTCATGTCATTAAAAAAGACAAAGTCTTCAAAGTCCAGAGCTTGACCAGGTCCACTCTTGGCTAGTCCAGACAGAACTCTTTATTATCTGCCAAAAAAGCAACAACTTCAGACACCTGACACCCAGGAAAGTTTGTGGTAGCATTACAGTATCAGTTCCCAGTACAAGACAAAAGTTCACCTGCAGTAAACGTTAAGGTGCAGTGATGCTATTGTATCTTTTCTTTTATTCTTTTAACAACACACAAAATCTCCATGAAGGAAAACACTTTTAGGAAAAGGCAGAGTAAAAATCAAATAACATCAGACACCTAGAAAACTCAAATATGTAATATATTTTTGAGGTGTGGAGACTATGGTACATTGTCAATTTTTGGAAAAAAAATTATTACAGGTGGTGTTCCTATCAGGGAAAGGTAACCTCTCTTATTCCAAGCTCCACATAACTATTCCTCCACTTTAACCTGGTACTTACAATTGTATTATATCTCTGAAGCATTAAACCAGGCTTGAGTTGTAGTGATTCAAGATTTTTCCTTGGCATTGAAACAACAGCTTATGAGTCCTGTACCTACCTTCTGCAGGAACTTCCACAGCACTGGCAAGGTGTCTTTGCCATCGTGCTGCTCGACAATGTGAGCCAGGTTCTGCACAGATACTCTCTCCCTGCAGCTCCAAATGGCTGAACAGTGGACAATCTTATCCAGAGGCAGAGCCTTCAGGAATATGTGGGGGTCTCCATAAATAACCTTCATGATCGGGCTTGAGGAGACACGAGAGTCATTCCGGATCAGGTCGTTGACTTCTTTCAGCCTGCGTTCCAAAGACTGTTTAAAAATTTTAAAAAAGATGGGAAGATTTAACACCAACAAACCTGCAGAACATGGGAAATTACGAATGCTCAATGCAAGGCAAAACTAATCGAAAAAACTTGTACTTCTATTTAAATTGAAAAAAAAAACTCAGGTACTCGTTTTGATAAATTTTTAAAACAACTTTTCTTAAATCGATAGTTGGAGTAGTTCGAAAGTTTAGAAAGTTACCTTGAGTTGAGGTGTGATGATTTCTGTAGCAATGACGGTTTCCCAACCATTACGTGCTTCTTTTGTTGAAAGTATATTATCATAAGGAACAGGCCCTGAAACATCAAGTGTTATAAAATCAAAAGAAGCACAATAAAAAGAAAGTGCTGTTCACTATCCAGCCGTCTTCTTACTCTTTATCCAATTCAGAGTCCGGCAGAGCCAGAGTCTCTTCCGACAAGCAACAGGCACAAGGAAGGATTCACCCTGGATGGGACACCAGTCCATTGCAGGGCACACTCACACCAGTGCTAATCTTCCTAGAAGCTAATTAACCTACCAGCATGTCTATGGACTGTAGGACTGCGGGAGGAAACCCGTTTGAGCACAAGGAGATCATACAAGAACCCCAGGAACTGAACCCAGCTCTGTGGAGCACAATGCTAACCACTGTAGCACTCTGTCGCCCCACCAAGAACTATAACTTGCAAAGTATGACTGTAATTTTTACTGTTCTAAAAAGTACAGTTCTGTTCCTAACTAAGACAGAATTGTGGATTCAGGGAGTGTGGGGGAGGTTGAAAACACCTAGCGCACTACGTCAGGTGCTACTTACACTGCTGGGCCTGGTGTGGCTCCAGAAGGCGGCTGAGCAGCAGGTGGACGATGTTCACTGAGTCGTCAGTGCCCTTCCCCAGAGTCCTGGACAGCTGCTCCATGTCTTTCACAAGGTGGTTCACCAGAAAGACATGTGGGTTTTGCACAGCAGGTTTAATCATTTGTGATATGGACTACAAAAAATGAAAGGAAAAAAAACAATGAAGGAAACACACAAGTGTAAATACATTTATTGGAGCAGACTCCGTGACTGATCCGTGTAATGATTAACTGCTGGTTATTTGTCTTAATCATTTTTACTTTTTCTACACATGACCCTAAATATTTTTGCTTTTGCTTACCTAAGTGACATCAGTTACTTAGGCCCCTGGGACAGAGCTGTGATAAAGTAGTTACCCGAGGGTCACGTGAAGCTCCCAGCAGCATCGCCAAGTGGGTGAGGAGTCGGATCAGTATGAAAGGGGCAGGGGACATGCTCTTAGTGTCCAGCATGTCAGGATTGTCTCTCCTCCTTGCGTCTCCCAGGACATGGCCAGTCTGGGTGCGATCCCCACTGTTTGAACACACCACTTCAATAGTTCTTATTCATGCCAACTGCAGGACAAGCTGCAGTTCAGGAATAGCTGAATAACATATCTTTCATATTTGCATTTGATTGTTACTGCTATTGCTTTTTTGTTGCATAATAAAAAAAAAGCATTTTGAGACTATACACTCTTAAAGCATCCTGGATTATGAGTAAAATTAAAAAACGCTGCTTAACACAAAAGGTTATGGAGGTCTGCAAAAAGCTCAGTATGTGATTGAAGTTGATTTCCTATGATGCTTCAGGAAACAGTTGGATGAGATGCTTGTATCAATAAACTACTGTATAAGCACAAAATGCTGAATTATCATCCCACAGACTTACGTGAAGTTAGTTTGTTGAAATCCTTGAACAGCTCTGTGGTTGTCCCCTCCAATAACAGCACCACAGTCCACACAATGGCTTCTCTCCATTGGCTGTCCACACTAAAAACCAAACCGTAAGAGCCGAATGATTGTTAAATAAAGCATTTGTAAATAAAGTAAATACACACTATGGTATGTAAAAACACAAATGCATTTGTACATACCTCCCCAATAGTGCACGGGTGGCCATTTGGACACGCTGTGAAGAAGAAAGCAATTGTGTGAAATCATTGCACTATCTCAGGCTGCTCTTCCCTCTAACGAAATATATGACTTGGAATCTTCTTAATTTTATTTATGATTACATGCATTTATAAAGGGAGGAATGCAGAGGAATATATTAAGTTATTTCATCACATAACTTGCATGTTTGACCTTATCCAGACATGGCTTATTTTTATTATATAAGTTGCAGAAGCCTAATTAACCAAGCAATTCTGACATTTGAAAGAGCTTGGGGTCAGTTATGTAAATAAGAGGATAGGTAAATAAATTTGTACTTACAATACCACTGCAAGTTCCCTAAGACTTGAACGGCTACTACCAACATGTCCTCAGGCATTGTTGGTAAGAAGGCATTCTGCAGACAAACACAGATTCTCTCAGCTTACCAAGTGAAAAGCTTTATACATAATTAAATTATATATAACAAAAACCTAGAGCTTCTACCTGCATGTTCACAGGTGCCAAAGCTAGCTGTTTCAAGGGTGTCAGAATTCCATCTTGTCCACATAACAGAACTGTCATCAAGTGAATGGCGAGTTCAGTGATGGTGTGCTCTGAACTGGTACAATCAGGACGTACAGATAGGCCTCCAAGCCTGTTATATACCAAGGATGTGGCAAAGTCCTTCAGTTCAGGGCTACCAAAGATCTGTGAGCCCTTGATGAAGTCCTCAATTGCTTGACATTGCTGAAAAGGATGATAAAAGTGGTTAAGCGTTTACTATAGGATACCAGTTTCTATAACTACTACTCAACAAGCCGACTATGATACTCATCACTCATTATGAGGCAGCTACAATCTAAAAAAAAAGAAGAATGAACAACCCAGGCATCTATAAAAAACATATCCTTATACAATGAATTATTTCACATTGCCTTTTCATACAAAGGTCCATTTGCAAATGATCAGGCTGTTCCTGTAATATTTTCACCATTCTAAATCACACTTACTTCAGGTTTGGGATGGACGTTTTGGTTTGCGGCTCTGTACAGTGTGGTAACTTCTCTGAAGATGGCCAGGAGCAGACGTGCTGTTTTCTTCTGCAAAGGACTTCTGCAATTCTAGGTTAACAGCAGAAGCACAGCTAAGAACACTGGTACCACTATAAACACTATTGTCAGGAGTATGTACAGGCCTAACTACCAGAAGATCCCAATCTCACAAGCCAGGAGAATGCACCTCTTCACTTATGCAATTTGTGACCATCACAAAGCCGTGACATAAGTCTGGCATCATGAGTTCTACAGTATTATTTCTGAATGAAGGCTCTGAAAGATAGTATAAAAAATAAAAACTTGTATACCTTGTTTGCCTCCTCTATTCCCTCAGTTTTGCACTCGATCATTGCCCTACCAACTGCATCTCGGAAAGCCTGGTAATTGATCCCGCAGACAAGATACTGGTCAATCTGGCCAGTATGTTCATTCTAAAAACCAGAAAAAATGTACAGTAGATTGGTTAAAGTATTTCTTAACTTGGAAATACATATATAAATTCTGCTTTGTTACTTGTTCATCAACTCATTGACTCTTCTTCAACTGCAAGATTTTTGTACTTTTGAGAGATGAAATCACAGATGATGAAATTGATAATGCCACATCCATTACACCACATGTTCTGGTTTGACTAATCTTATTTTCTCACCCAAAAATACTGTAAGTGTGAAGTAAAAAGACCATCCATATTCATCGAATCTATTATATTCCAATTCATTAGCAGATTCTACCCATCTTATTTAGTTTATATCCTTGACTTAAAGAAAAATACAAAGAATAGAGGTCAGAATGAAGAGGCAACCAAAAATGTAGAATTTGTATTTGTTGCAAAACATGAATTATGACTACTGTACATTTAAAAAAACTAAGCCTGTTCTCAGCTTTAAAAGACTTAGTATTTCATATATATTTTTGGTATTGGAAGAAAATCATGCTACCTGTTGAACAATTTCCTCTGGGAACAACCAGTGAAACTCCGGTTTCGTTAAGAGTGTCTGCACAAACTCCATGCCTTTTTGATTGCAGATTTTCCGTATCATGTAAATGCGATACCAGTCATTCTTGCTCCTTCTGCAGAACTCCATCACATGATTCAGGAATGCTGAAATCCTCCTGTACACCTCAAGGTCTTGTTGTGTTCCTGTGGCTTCACCAACAGAAAATGACAAACAGTGCATAAATATCTCTGATAAATAAAACTTTAGTTTCCTTAACTGAAAACAGCAAGAGTCTGAGAAGTCAGAGATGACCAAATTGATACATTTTCAATCTGTATTGTGTAATCAAATTGTTTTCAATTTGAATCTGTTCACTAAAAATACATATACTATAGATAACATCTAAGTGACAACCTTTCACTAAATGAGCATGCCTCCAGTCTGCACTATGGTCAGTGTATTTAGATCAATGAGGACAATAATAAGTCATGCTTATTTAACAATCACCAGCAAAATACTACAGTAGTTTATACTTGTTTACTGGATCAACAGATTCCTGTTCTCTACATATGGTTGTTGTGTGTTAATGCCTTCATTCTACAAAGAGCATCCACTGAATCCAGTAAAACTTTGAGTTTACACAGCAGAATTACATGTGTTCCAAGTAAGGTGGAGTGAAAAATATTCCCAGGCACAGTAAGCATGGCTAAAAAAAGCATAACCTCCCTGCACAGCATCCAAATCTGAAGTGTGTGTAGAACAATAGGTCAGACTGTGTGTGCACATGCTCTACAGTAAGCTTAATGGGAGTGAAGGTGATCACATTCAGATAAGATCTGCCCTAGTCTACATTGCGAAACATGAGACATCTGATATGTGTGTGCATCATTAAGTTTAAGGTGTTCAAGGCTGATTGGCACAGATCAATATTAGGTATTGTCTAGTTAAAGGTAAGTTGAGCTACCTAAACCGGACAGGTCTTTAACCAGCAAGCATGCAGCGGTGTCCAGACAGAGGCGGATTCTGGCAATACTCTGCAGGTATTCTATTGAAATCTTCTCGGGACCAGCCTCAGTATTTTGAACACAGCATTGCAGGAACCGAGTCTCTTGCTCCAGAGATGCCACCATTTCTAATTCTGTTTGACTCTGTGTCTTCTCATACATGGAGTCCTGTGTACAAGAAAAGTATGCATTTTCACTTTAGAATATAAGAGGGTAACACTTTTATTATAAGCAGCAATAATAGTGGCAATTACAAATGCTGATTTACTGTTTATATGCAGATATTATTCACAACCTCAAGAGCAAAACTCTTTTCAGAAAAGAATAGTACACATGCTTGATTTGTTCCGGTATTTTCATTAGTAAAGAGTATACAAGTTAACACTTTAGAGAAGGCTCGGTAAAATGTCATCTTAATAATAACTGATGTGTACATGAATCTAAAGTATCCTATCCTACCTCAAGACAGTTTATGTACAGAGCACAGAGCTTTGTTTTATCCGTTTTCTCCAGAATATTGCTTTGTTCAACCGATGACAAGTGTTCTTGCAGATAACGTTTAACATCATCAAAGCTGAAAGAAGTGAAATAAAAAACATTTAAAAGTCATTTTTTTAAGAAACAAAAAATTACAGTACCCACAGCCATAACGGGTTCATAAACTGTAACATCAGAAGTGAGCAGAACAAAACCATATGCTAATAGGTTACAACAACAAAGACTGATCTTTTCTTTTAGACTGGCTATGTCTCTAAAAGACAGAATTAAGGGCTCAATATTTTTAAAAAGGTGCTGAATTTCTCTAATGAAATGTTTTTTTAATGAGTAAAACTGGACTTGCGAGTAATGGTGTAAGAAATACTTAAAAATGCATATCATCCTCTCACCTGTACTTCAGCAGAAATTTGAGCACCACTGATCGGACTACAGGATTTTTGTCCACAGAGTCATTGAAAGGTGAGAGAGCTTTGGTATACACCCTGCGGCCTATTTAACAGGTAGAGAAAAATAACTGTAATCAGGAGCATTTGGTGTAAAATCCTTTCACAATATGTTTGTAAAGTATATTCAAAATATATTTTTTGACTTCCAGAAAAGCAAAGTGTGTAGAAAAGCAGCTTACCTTTCTTAATGTTTGGAACTGCATTAGTATCGACCATCAAGAAAGACAAAAGATGCCAAATAATTCTGTCTGAAGGAGGAGAGTTGTCTTTGAAACATAAAGTGGACACCATGTCGATGAAAAAAGCATTGCATCTTTTCCTGAACTGGGCATACAACTGGACAAGATGTCTGCAAACAAGACAAAATACAATACACATGATTTGTCTCAGTCACATCTTCAATTTTTTACAGATGCAGACTGAATAAATTTTAACATTCTGTTAAGAAAGGATAAAAGAATTGAAATCTATTCAGTGCCAAACAGCTGAAATTGAAAGGGAGCTTCAGAGAAGATTTAAGAAAAGGAGTTAAAGCAAGGACTATGTCAAGATAAAGAATGAAACATGGAGGTAGAACACAATGAGAACTGAATAGGTGGTGCATTTTGGACCAAGAATATAAAGCCTGTTTTTACATCAATTGTGGTTAGTCACTTCAAGCTGCATAGACATGTAGTCAAAGCTTATTAAATCAGATTTTTTAAGAAAGCGCTGGGTGCTAGCAGTGTTCAAACATGCAAGATTGACTGAATAGCTTCTTCTCATTTGCATTATTTCCTATGTTTTTACCTTCTAATGAGTTTTATGGTTTAGTCTAAACTTACCTTATATCTTCGGACACCTTCAGTTCAAAGTTCTGTGGCACTTCTACCATGCACAAAGGACAGACCATCTGCCCAGGTAGGAGCCATCGTTTTATACAGCCCAGGCAGTAAATATGTTCACATGGTAGGCACAGAGGGTCCGTGGGCTCCCCCAGACACACAGCACACAGCTGTCTTCCGAACCTGGGACACAGTACAAACAAACAGCTGTGGAAACATGTCCAAGGGCAGATACTTTAGTAAAAATATCAGTCATGCTGAGATCAAACCCATTACCTGAAAAGACGTTCACTGGCTTCATCTTTGCAGGACTTCAGAACTTCAATCACAGCTAAGAAGGGGTGCTCCATTTTGAAGTCAGAGTTTTGCTCCAGAGACTGAAGAAAAAAAAATTAAAGAAAAAAATGCCATAGAATTACCAACAAACTCTAAAGGTTGAAAGGCACTTACAGTAGCTGCTGTACAGTATGTACAGGATACTAGTTTTTGTCACTTAAAGATTAGCAAATGACAATGGAAGAAATTATAACCATCATTTTATCAGTTTTAACCATTCAAAAGCTTATTAAACTGCATTTTTATTTCTTGGTATCAATTGAATAATTCAGATCACTTATATTGTCACTTATGATCACTTATATAATGTTATATTTTTGTAATACCACCCTCGTGCCAAAGGTCCGTGTCATTTCACATAATTCTAATAATATGAAGAACAAGCACTGTACAATCAATGATAACTTCCACCTCAATTACTCACTTTCCACAACTTGCGAGCATGCACCACAACCAGGACCTTTAGATCTTTTTGTACAGATTCAATTCCCAGCAGCACATGTTCCACAAACAGAGATGATGAAAAGATGCGATTCCAGCCACTCCTTTAAGAAAATAATACAGAAGAGAAGTTTCAAAATCTATTATGTAAAGTGAAGTGTGCAGTATTGCTTTTCTTTCCCCAGTTGCTTCTGAAACTATGACTACAGTAAAAAGTATTTCATTCTGGAACAGGTATTTAAGCAGAAAGAACAGAGAATCCCTCACAAGAGACATTCATATTCTGTAAAGTTTAATTCCACACTGAAAAAATAGGAAGCAGAAATGCAATGTTTGGGCTGTTGAGCCTTCTTTAGGCGCATGAGAGAGAGAGGAGAGCTGAGAATAAAAAGCCCAGGGGATCAGAGCATGTGAGAAAGAGCACACGCAGGAAGAGAGATATGGGGGATGGGTGTGAAAAAGCTATAAATGAACGGAGAGAATTTAAAAAGAAATGAGTTTTTTTTAAATTAAAATGGAATTCTTAATATTCAGAAAGTATATTCCGAATTTATACAATAGAATACAAAATTCTGAATACATATAATATACAGCGTGAATATTCTGTTGAGCTGCAGAGATGAACTCACCGGACAAACTTGACCAGCTCCTGGCTTCTCGAGCCGTAGTTCTGCACGCACTCCTCAGCAAAGACGAGCTCGATGGGCACCTGCAGTCTCTTCACTTGCCTCAGCCACTCCAGGCACAGCCCATCCGTGTCCAGGTTGTGTGGCTCCAAGAGCTCAACACAGGCCACAGCCGCGTACACATCAAGAACCTGGACAGCAGTGTAAGAAGGTTGCAACTGGCAATGAATTGGGCATTCATGGACTCTGCTGAGAATGGTTTATCTTCATTTACAGCAGTGGTACAGAGGGTTTGCCTTGGAATAGTACAGTGCAGAATACATTTAAGATTCAAATTGGTAAGAAAGTAGCAAAAAATCTATATCAGAAGATGTTCAAATTTCAAATTCTTATGTTTTATATACTGTATTAATGTTGTTTTACTTCTTAATGTTTTTCTTTTAAAAATTGGAATACTGAAAATTACTTGTGAGCCATGTACCACATAGAAGAGCAATTCATAAGTCGTACTGAAAATACTGTATACATGCACAGTGCACTATGGAATTCCAGGGATCTGTAATATTTTACACCTGAAAAAGGAGCTCAAACCACTAAAACAACAGTTTGAGGATTAGATTAGTCTTACCATTTCTACACCTTCCCTAGACTGCATTTTCCTTTTCAGAAACTGGGCCACCTGAGGCTCAATGGTGATCATTCTTGAGAGGTTCTGCAGACGAGTTTTGAATTCATGATAAGCAGTATGAACCCAGGGTAGTGACGTCACTGCTTCCTTGTTGGCATTGCTGCGAATCTTAAGCTCGTTGACGCAGGATAGCAGAGCACTGCGGAGAAGCTAGAAGACAAGGACCAAAGGCTTATTGAGAAACGGTCTTGCAGAGAACATCCCTGTGCTCCAAGCCTGTGATCTGTCAGTTTACATGCATCAACTCAAAACTCAAAACAGAAGCCAGTACTGTTTTAAGTGGTAGAAGAAGAAGACACCCCTATGATAGTATGATACATGTCACCTGAAGACTCCTTAAGAGTGGATTTACCTTTTCGCTGCCAGGATGAATTATTGTACACCGCAAAGTTTGAATTCAAATAGACACCTCTGACAATACATAATGAGACTATGGTCCTCATTTTGTACCGTGAACATAGTAAATGAAATAGGTGAGTGTACTTCCCCACCTCTCCTAATGTGTCCATTTCTATATTCACAAACCAAGTTCTCTCACTGATGCCTGAATGAATACCACAATGAACACTCACCATTAGTTCATCTGGAGAAGTAACTTTCATTGTCATGGAGATGAAATCCTGAAGATACCTGTGGAAAAACTCTTTCTGCATTTCCTCATCAGCATCTGCAATGTACCTTCCCAGAGGTGTGTTCTTGAAGAACTCCTCAAGCTGATTGTGTGTGTGCCCTTGAGAAACAACGAAGAAGAACATGTGTCATTTGCTTCACTTCTTCACCTTAACATAATGTTAAAATGTCTGGCTTTGATAAACTCAGGGATTCATTAGCTTCAACTCGCATGACTGAGGATCACAAGGGCATGGTAGCAAGGAATGTGCCCTGGTACCACATGAATGTGCAGTGTCATGACAAAAATGTTTTTATATTGCTGCAGCTGTAATTAAAATTAAACAACATGAACAGGTACAACAAAGCAGCATCAACTTATTTTATAAAGCAAGTTGATTATAGCATATATGTTATAAATTAGGTCATACATCATACTGCCCATCATGTTGTCCTGATCTTGATTTCACCTGCATACGAATTCCTTAGAATCTGAATATGGGATTTATTTTTAAAACATACTTGAGTGTAAATCACTAAAAGAAAAATGAAATATCTTTAAATCTCCTTATGCACTTCATCTCTACCTTCCCGTTGCAGAACGTGAACCCAGAGCTCATCGAGATGATCCTTGATCCTCCAGCTGAAAGGCATTGTGCTGCAAAGGTTGTGATCCAGCTTCATGTAGTTCTGGACAAGGATCGTCTTGGACTCGGAGCTAAAAATCACAGGACACAATGGATTTAGATCTAAATCCTGTAGAAATCCTGACTCATTACCACACTGCATAATAAAGACATATTCCAGAAAATACTTAAAGCCAGCTATAGTACAGTATATTACAATGTTCCCCCAAATATATGAATATTACTAACAATCTGAAAGAACATTCTTTCACCATGTATCATTGATCATTTAAGTCACTTTAATTAGCTTCCTATCAAATGGCTGAAATGTCATTTTTAATATTAAAATTGAGTAGAGAGATACTTGCATTCTGTTCAGTTTCTTATTGGCAGATGTCGTCTAGTCTAGACTACCCAGTACTAAATTTACCTACGACTAGTTTAATTATCAAACTAAAACATTGAATCTAATACAAAGAACACAAGTTTGATGACAAATCACATTTGAAACACAGAATACATACTTGCGGTCCACTTTTGTGTAAGGTATGTACAGCAACTTCAAATTCCCAAAAATTTCCAACCAAAGCTTCTTCACAGACTCCACAGAGTTGCTATCAACCAGGAGGTCAAGGTTACAATCGCGGTCAATCATGGAGATGACTTGGGCCAGGAATGGAATGACCACAGCCTGGACTCGCTTCCACAGAGTGTGTCTGTAAAGAGAGAAACCCGATCATCAATTAAAAATTTCTCAATACACATACAGACTCCAGAAAGCTGAAAAACCTCCATTTCTAATTGTGTCTGTGGATTGACCCTTTGAACAACAAGTCTCTAACAACTGACAGTCGTCAATACTAGTCTTCAGTATTTGCTCAGACTACAGATAAATATACTATTCATAAACAAACACCAGGTTACATGTTCAGTTTTTACTTATTTGAAGTAGGAAAAACGATTCACCCTTCCTTTAATTTTGTGTGTCAGTAATGTTGAAGATCCTATTTGTACATTTTAATACCTGTTCCTGTTCAGGAGTACTTTTTACTATAAGCCTACATTACTGTTGAAAAGTCTTCTATATAGTTTTTATAGGTCTGCTTTTCAAAGGTTTGATTTTTTACAACATTATTAGAAGTTAGATGCAGTCAAAGTGTTTTTACTGTACATTCACTTGCATACCCTTATTAATTTGCATAAAACATAAGTGAATATACAGTGTATATATTTCCATACTTTTGAGTGTAAAGCTGCATATAAAAACTGCCTAAATAAAATCAGTACAAACTGTCCCCATAAGCCCACAGTACTGTCTGAAAATTAAACAGTTTTCAGATATATGGCAGTACAGCAATTTTGTACATTTTGTTGAACTGAAAACATATGAATTATGCTAGAAAAGCCTGAACCTGGGTCAGATGTAATTAGTGGACTGTGGCAATACCTTAATCCTTTCTGCACTAAAAGAACCAGTGATCCTTCTGACTCACCTGAAGGTTCCACCTTCCTGCAGGGCGTCAATGTTCGACGCCTCCTTGAACACCCAGTTCTTGGACGATGGAGTGTTTTCATCATGCGTCACCAGCAGAGCGTGAAGCCGTCTCTTCATGGTTTTCAAAAAGGAGGCTAGAAGGACAGAAACCAAGTAAGGTTTAAAATCCATCACCGTCACTCATACAACAAGGAAATACTGTAGTTTATGCTCCTCGTTTCAACCAAGTGTGTTTTTTTTCCAGCTAAGAATCACGGTTGAGTTGGTCTATATCCAATACCAAAAAAATGCAGAGGTAGTAATCATTCACTAAAATTCCCAGATGTCCGGTCTGCAGTCAGGAAAGCTATGACAAACTTAAGTCTCCCGTCGTTTGGCACCTTTCGTTTCCTCATTTTCTGCGAGAAGCGTCAGCAGTATCTCCAGTCTCCTGGTGCTGCGACTGCCCCCCTCGTGCTGGTCGCGCAGCATGCCCACCGCACTCTGCACACAGCTCCGCACCAGCGCCGTGGTGTCCAGGATGTCCTCCAAGTCCTGAAACAAGCCAGCAGAGGAACACAGTGACATCATCTCTTGGCCTCCTCTTGAGCACGGGCTGGCAGCGGTAGAGCACGGGTGTCCAGTCCTGGTCCTGGAAGGCTGGTGTGTTTGCAGGTTTTCTAGCTCCCTTCAAAGTACCTGCACTTGGAAAACTATAAGTTCCATTTAGGCATTTAAAACGCAAAAAAAAAAATAGTCTTAAAGTTGAAAGGAATATATGACATGTAACCACTAGTGTCATACTAAATACAGAAGTAAACGTGCTTGTTAACACTAAAGAAACAAAGAAATTTGACAATATTGTACTCACTGCACGGTACATAATATTGGATACGTAGTAATCACCGCCTTCAGAGTGCAAGATACTTACGGCATTCTCTTCCAGCGTAGGGCTCTCCATCTTAGTGTCATCTGTTTCCATTGCTAGAAAAGTGTTAATAAAATTCCAATAAAGATACACTACCAGCAAAGTTGTTAATAACATAGAGATAAAGAAAGATACCGATTCTGCTAAGTAGGCAATACCCATCACAAGTAATACTAATACTTTCTTAAACATATAGTACTGTACAGCTGTCTCTCATCATCTGTCCATGAACTCCATACAGCAATACATGGGCCTATATACACAGATCTTGTAATCTCTCTTTCTTCTTCTAAAACCTCACATTGGCTCAACACCATTAGTCACCCTAAATGTTGACAATTTTCTAAATTCCAGTTTTAGACAGTCTCATCCTAATTCCTATTTCAATACTTCACATAGTGAATGGAAACTCAGTGACCATTAAGATTTCACCATATTCATCAAGAAATCTACATAAAAATATTTTAAAACCTTCTGGTTTGTTGGGTTTTTCACGTTCTTCAAAGAGCTGACTGATAGTGAGACTCTTCAAGGTAGTAATGTCAGAGACAATGTCCTTTGACTTCCTGAGATCGTCAATGTGGACTGACCTCCAGGGTCCTATTCTCGCAAGGACAAAAGAAAAAAAAATTAAATGCACACTTTCCAATTCCATCATTATGAAGAATATGCAGAGTATTCATACAGTATGTACTGTATTATGAATGTATATTGGTTTATTATTAATGATCTCAAATGGACACAAATCATATTTTTATGATAAATTAAGTCTTTTCATGACATTGGTTTTGACTTCATCTAGTAGAGTAAATTTACAATTTTACCTCCATGGAATCCAACATAAGATGTTCCACCTTCCATTCGTGGCAGTTTAGTAATGAAGTACACCAAAATCTCTGTCATTTCATCTCTAGATTTATTGATCTCATTGATTGCAGAATACCTAAAAGAGAAATTGAAATGTAAACGTATGATGTCCACTGCCAGGTCTGTAGTCATTTCGGTAATGAGGAATGTACCATTCATTTCAAAACTCTGCTTACTTTGCAGACGCAATCAGGTTACTACTTTGTGAATCTTCAACAAAGTCCGTCTGAATAATAAGGATTTTGTTTCCAAATCTTGTATCCAGAAAACTCCTGAAAATATCAAAGTGACACTATTATGGCAATGCCCGTTTTACAAAGATTTTGAAGAGAAGTACACATTTGTTTTTCTTTCTTGGCAACTATAATAAGGTATTCCTGGAAGACAGGAAATGAGGAACACACCTGATCTTTTTGAGGAAGGAGTGCTCAGTGTCAAACTGCTGCAGGGAAAGGAGTTCAACATTCTGAAAAGATGTGACATCCTGGAGGAGTCTGTCAACATCAGATGCGGTGAGGAGTCTGGAGAAAGTTGTAACCTTCACAAAAATACGTTAGAAAAACTAAATCAATCGTTTCAGACATCTTGTCAGACATTTTCCATTTTAAAAAAGGAAACAATTTACAAACTAAATGTGTGGGGCAGAAAACGCTGCAGATAAGTATGTTTACAATGACTATAATCCTACAGACTGAAGTGGTATTCTCATATGAAAAGGGTCAAGAGTTTTTTACTTTTACTTTACAAGCAGGTGATAAATGAGGGTTACCTCCGTGAAAGATGTCTGACTCCTTTCCTGCAGCACGTGTGAAAGAATAAAGCTAGCAAGCGAATCGTGCTTCTGGGTCTCGAAGTATGCATTTGCCAGTTCTTCAGTCTCCACGTTGGACAAGCGGGTGCTACTTAGCCGAACCACAGAGTCTGGAGTGGCACAGTTCAGGAGGACGAGTTTGGCTTCCTGTAGGACTTTTCTTTGTTCTTCCGAGGCTCCCGAGTTCCCCTTTAGTTTTTCTGTCACTTGCAGGACCACAGAAGCGCAGGTGTCAGAATGGTAGCCAATAAAGACATCAGATGGAACGTAATTATGTGCCTGAGGATTGAGTGAGTGCTGGAAATTCACTGCAGTAAAATCTTTAACCCATTTCTCCAGCTCTTTCACAATTTGCTTCTGGTCACTTTTGAGGACAGTGTTGATGTCAAGGTAATGTTTTTCCAGCCTGTTAATGAGGGGGATAGGGAACTGCTTGTAGACCACTTCCTTCTCCTCAATGACTATGAGCCTGAAATCTCTGTGCACCCTGCACTTGACACGATGAGTCCCCAGCCCCAAATCCACATACTTCTGCCCACCAAGACAGACATAGTATTGGTTTAGTGCATCATACAGGCTCTCGTAGAGGTTTTGCAAGTTTAGAAGGACAATTGTCTGACCAGTTTCCATGCAGATCTTGACACGGTTGATATTGCGACAAATCTGGGTATATTCCTGATCTTTTGGGAAGCTGGAACCAAAGATTATTTCTGGTTGGTGCTGGTCTGAGAAAAATGTTTGCTGAAGTATCTGGAGAGCAGCGTAGTTTTTTGTGAGGACAAGCAGGTATCGGCACTCGTCATCCTGACCAACGGCCTCAATGTTCTGCCTCACCAGCTCCATGGTACTGATCTCTGGATTCTCCTTCAGCTTAGAAGTGAAAGCAGCCACAGTGTCCACATCATCTCTGCCACTGAAGTTTCTCAGCACCGCCTCCACAATCTGCTTGGCACTGGGTTCTTGATCAGAGGCCTTGGTCATCGCAAACACCATCTTTATTAAACTGTAATAATCCCGCAGGCCAAAGAATTCTTTGCCTTGTTCTATGCAAATGTTCAGATAAGCCCTGGCAAAAACTTGAAAGAAGCCCTGAACCTTCTTCAGAATCATCGGCTCCGAAGAACAGATACCCTTTGCACTTTCAATCAACTCTTTTTCATCTGGATCTCCACGGGACACAAAAATACCTCGGTTCATCTTGGCAGGGTCCAAGGCCCAGTTGGAGATGCCAATGAAGCCAACCTTTTTGTGTGGCAGAGGCTCATCATCTATGCACCCTTCTTCCAGGAGAGGGTGAAGGGTTTTCAGGGGCATTTTTGGTGAATCTTCTGCCAAGCCGATCTCATCCAGAACTACCACTGATATATACTCTGTTAGGTTCTTCCCCTCTTGGAAGCGTGCGCACTGCTTGAATGTATTAATGATGCCTTCTGGGGTTGAGTGAGGGCTGCACTGGAAGGAAACTAAGTGAATTTGCTTCAGCTTTTTGTACAGTTCTGAGTGTGCTGCATGGCCCTGCATTGCATCTGCAACTAAGGTCTTGGCCAATGACTTGGAGCTTCCTGGTTTCCCAACCAAGAATAGGGGGATCCGTAGTTCAATGCAGATTACCATCATGAAGACATTTTCTTTTAAAGCATTGTTTTTTGCTATTGTTTTACCCAAAGGTACACCACTCAACAGCAGGTCCTGCATGAGAGAGATTTCTTGCATTACTTTTACATGGGTGTTTGTTTCAGGAAGGTGCTTGCAGATTTTTCTCCTGTATTTCTCCTTCTTTTCCAAGCACGCATGATAGCATACTCCCACTGCCATAATCAGGGACCAGACAACTGGATCTCTTGTATTGTGATCATTGTGCTGATTGTGATCTTTGGTTTCAAATGCACGCAGCTCTTCCAGCAACATTGTATGGTTTCTGTAAAACCACACAAAGACTTGCATGCAGCGTTCCACATCCCTCAAGCTAACAAAGCTGCATTCATCCTTCATCTGCCTCATGTAAATCTGTGAGCAAGACAACACCTCTGTAATCATTTTGATGTAGTTAGCATGAATTAAAATGGTCTGAACGACTCTCTGAACAATTTGCTGAATGTACATTCTTTCAGTTTGGTCATTTAACTGCCCAAAGTCCCACACCAAAGGGATCATGCTTGGAGGTAGTGCCTGCACTCTGTACACAAGCTGTCGAAGTGGGATGGAACCCAATTTATCCTCAGTCTCCTCAGCTCTCACTCTGTATCCCAGGCCAGCCGACTCTAAGCGCTGAATCATCAAATCTGTATGTTTCCTGTAAGGATTGCATGCCGCAATAATCTGAAGGCCTGTGTTTTGACAGAGCGGTTCTCCTTCAACTGTATTGTCACAAAGGATCTCTTTGATACTACTCACAGCTTCTGTTGTGTTGGCTTCATCAAAGAAGAGGACTGAATCAAAAAGGAATTCTTCCTTATTGATTAAAGCCAAGGACATTGCTTCTCTAACTTTGGTGTAAATCATCTCTGCACTTGTCCCACCATGAACCTTAACAAGTTTCATGTTTTGTGAGGGAGCTCCACTCCTCCTCAGTTCACACAAGAATTTGATAAGCCTGGTCTTTCCACAGCCTGTTTCCCCCATGATTATGACAGGAATGCCACACCTGAACCGCATGTGGATTGCGAGCATTTTTAAGATGTTATCGGTGGTGAGTTCATAGGTTTCATCAGGGTCCAGAGGCCACTGAATGCCAAGCACATTGCAAAGACGTTCGATCTTTTCACCTCGGGGGAGCTTATCAAAGTCAATATTGAAAGGGACTCTCTGAAGCCTAAGGCCATCATATAGTTGCTTAGTCATGATGTTTTTCTTAATAATTTTCTGTGTTGATGGATCAATGGCATCGACCATATTTTGATCATTTAACTGAAGGTGAAAACCAATGAACGTCATGGAAATGTGGTCATCATTGAAAAAAATATAGGGGTGGGGCTCCGACTCCCACTTCTTCCTGATGCGGAAAGGAGCTAGGTCTTCCTCGTTGACCCCAGCAAGATCAACTTGCTGCCTCCCAGGGCTCTGATCAGAGATGCTGAGTGAAGGGGTAGCGAAATCCTTGGCCATCATAATCATGAAGTCGACCACAAAGTTCTTAAAACCTTGCAAAGTGTCGCCAGTGAAGTTCACATCACAGAACACAGATGTTTCACAGTCTTTCAGCTGAAGATTAAGAAACCAAGCAAAATTCCTCAGCTCTGCCCATGAAGGATCCACTATGCCACAATAGACAAAAAACATCTGCAGACATTCTACATGTGTTCCCTCAACACCCCTGTAGGTGAAGCTGTCAAGGTTCATCTTATTATGAAACCGTGTCAGATATTGATAGGGTCTTTGATAGGCTTCACTTCTGAATTCTTGGTCATCCATGAGTGGGTCACTGACATCTGTCATCCTGTCATCTTGAATCCTCATCTCCAACTCAAGTACCTCTTTAGGGGGTCGGCAAAATATTTTAGGGAAGATGTCCAGAAAGACATACTGAGGTTTAGAAACCTAAAAAATAAAATTAGTGTTCATTAAAATGCAAACTAAAATTAGGTTTGTATTCATTTTTGGCAAATTTTGGCATTTTTGGCCTTTGTATTCATTTTAAAATTATGACAGCTGCACTTGCAAAAATAAAGCATTGTGCACACAACCAAATTTTTCAAAGAAATCATTGTTATTATCGGACAGTGGCTTACTATACAACATGACAAAAAAGGCACTTGCATTTCTTGAAGATTTTCTGGGCAGTCCTCCTGAAGTCTCCAGGATTTCAATGACATACAAGTGCTTATTGCTGCATTTCCACATGTGCCCTTCCGTGTCCATTAAATAGTGCAAGACTAACAGTGTGAAGAGAAATTCATACAGGCCCTTCTGAACCTAATAAAATAAAAAAAGAAACATACTTAAGATTAAAGACCAAGGGAAACTGAACCACAACTGAGAGACAGACAAAAACGAGGAAAAACAAACTATCCACTAGTTGTTATACTTATTCAGAACATGTCTCACAGCTGCAAATCACAATGTTTTAATATAATTCCTACTTTCACTGTCTATTTATCATCTGTAATAAATTATATTTATCAATAAGCATAAAAGTATACAATAATCCCTATTGAAGAGCGCCCAGCTGGGATACACGGCGAGGGGCACGACAGGAGTAGTAGTGGTCAGGGCGGGGACTAGGAAAGCTGCTGACCAGTGCAGCTGACCCATTGCAGAACAGGCTTACAGTTTGGCGAGATCGCCCAGATTCTTGTAAATAGTTCCCCGGTTTCACACCCGTTATACTCGTATTCAATTGCCACCCTATCTCTGTGTGACTACCCGAATAGACCCCTGTGTGTTGCTCTCTCTCTCTTGCTCTCTCTGGCACTCACTCGTTCTCTCTCTCTCACTCTCACTCTGTCTCTCTCTGCTGGTGTGCAGGTGCAGGGATGCTGTGCTGGCTGTGCCGAAAAATAAAGCGCCGTTTTTCAATCAACGAGTGTCTGAGTGACTGTGTCCATCCTTGCCAAACCGGAATATGCTACATTGGTGTTAGAAGTGGGATTGGACAGCCCTTCGCCAAGGATGGCGAAATTAAGCAGGGGAGAGTGTAACGCATACGGCCGACATTACTGGTTGTATGAGCCGGCTTGCCAGCGCGGTGATGTCACCGCCCTTCCCTGTGAATAGCAGGGTCCTCAGCCGCTGGGCTGATGGGAGATCTCCGTTTAGCTCAGCTGGCTGGTTCCCTGTTGAATGACGCCGTAGTCCCGGGTTCGAGACCCCAGCGGTGGGGGGCTGACCTGAGGCGGCAGCGGCGAGGGCGCAAACCCACATGAACCCGAAAGCACTACACTATCATATTTGGACAATTAAACATTTCTACAATTTTAAGACAGTTGAGAACATACAGTACTTACTGAAGATGTGATATCAAAATGAAAGATTGTTAGCTGATGTTTCTTCTTGGGTGTGTTCAACAAGGACTGAAGGATGGCATTTTCATTGACTCTTGGCTCAATTAGGCGAATACACTTCAGCAATGCACTCTTATCTCTTGTGCTTTGTTTCAGTTTTTCTTGCAACCTCCGGATATACAGGGATTTGCCTAAAAACAGGTAGCACGGTTTTGAAATAGGCATTGTTGATAGTAATAATATACAAGATAGCAGATACATGAAGATATTACTATTACTAAAATGAACATACTGTATTTTCTAAATATGACATGTAATACACTACAGTTTTCATGTTCCAACATTGAAACATGAACCTGAGGACATAATTGGAAAATATAGGGACACATACTATATAAAACTTAGAACAGGATGAACTCTTAATGACGAATGGATGTGGGAGTACACGATAAACAACCTGGCTACTGAAAAGCTAAACGACCTGGATGGGACGAATCTGCTCCTCTTCTCATTCTGTTCCCTCTGCTTATGTTCTTAAAATGTTACAGGAAAAGTAAAGAATGGTGGTAAAGCATTCTCTCAATATAGTTTTATCAGAAAAAAAACTGACATTGATCTGCTGTACTTACCAACTCCAGCCCTTTTGGAGGACACAATTCCTACGAACATTCTGTCCTTAAAAACCGACGCTGCAGTTGGCACCTCTGTGGAAACAGTGTAGTGCCTGGAGAGGTAGGCCTGAACTTTGTCCAGATGCTCATGGGGGATCATGTGCACCTTGTGCTGGCTGAAGGCTGAGGGAATGTAAAAGTGCTCCCTGTCAGAGTTGCAGATGATCACCAGCCTGTAATCCCCCCTGCACTGCATCTTCAGCCTCTGAAATAACTGCTCAAATCTGTAGCTAACGTCATAGCTCAGTTCATCTGCGTACAACATGGTATAAATCTTCTTTCCCCGATAACCTTCTGTCAGGCACCTCCTCAGGAAGATCTCCACCTGCTCATACGGGGTGCTGGCTGAACAGAGGAGCACCTCATCATAGGTAGGAAGGTCCTCATCCATGCTGCTCATGTAGATGCAAATACAGGATGTCAAAATTTCATCATGTGGGCAAATTATGAGGTTTGGGCACCCCTGCTGCAGGCCATTTGGCAAATTCCTTTGGACAGTCTTCTTCTCTTTGTCTTCATTGGTAGCTAGAATTTCCAGCAGCTTCCCAAGTGTTCCGATGCCTATACAATTGGGCAGAAAATGCTTCATGTCTCTCATGTAAAAGTTCCACACCAGATCCAGCTTCTCTGCCCCCTTGGCACTGTGCAGTAAAGCTGGCAGGTCTTCAAGGGTGTAAGTACCGTCCTTGCTCCCCAGGAAAATATCCACTTTCATGTTGGTTTCGTCAACAAATGTCTGAAAGTCCATCTCTTCATCTGGCTGAGAGATATCCTTAAGATCATCATACTGCCACTTGTGCCAGCATCCCCTTATATCACTGACTGTGCAATTGGGTTTAATGAAGGAAAGCAACATTAGAACTTGGTCTTCAAGACTGTCTTGTTTGTCTGGAGTCAGTTTTTTGCACAAATAGACAATCTGCTCTGCAGTGTAGTAGTTGAGGAAGTAATGTTGGGATCTCTTCCTATCCATGAACTCTTTCCAGAACTTCAAGCATTTTTCCATTTTCTTGCAGAGATCTGGAAGCTCCTCTACCACTGATCCAGAGAACATTATCTCCCCAATTGTATTTTCAAGGTTGAAGTCAATGATGATACTTGCTTCACTGTGCTCACTGCAGTTAATATTAGCTTCCCAGTCTCTGAAGAGCATGTTCCCAGCAGCATGTAGATCAATAAATGATATAGCAAGTCTCTGAACACTGGAAAAAACCTGGAGTGACAAAGGAACATTTCATAATTGTCTAATAGTAATTTAACCAGAGATTAATGGTACAAACATAATACCACATTTCCCTGATATCGATCAGATCAAAACTTCCAGTTTGCAAAATTGGGTTGTGTGATATTAACTCTTCATTCAAAATAAATGAAGACCGTAACCTTGATTAAAATACCCTTCAAAAATTACTTGTCTATAATTTGATGGTGACTTTAACAGTTATTTAATTAGAAAGTGACACCAGTGCACTTTTCTGCAGACAGCAGACAATGTGACATTACAAGTGTTACAGGATCAAAATCTGACTTCTCAGAGGGTCTATTTGTACCTGACCTGCACTGATACAGGCCCTGAGAAAGACAACAGTGGAAGTCGTTAGCAGTTGCCTAAGGAATGCTAGGTTCACCTCTGCAAAGCGCTCCACTTCACACTGCCCCTGCTCTCCTTTCCCCGACATCAGCATCAGCTTGTTCTGCAGCTCCTTCAGGTCTTCCAGGGAATAGCAGCGCATGTCCTGGCCATCCTCATGCTCCTCAGGAATCCTCAATTTGAGAGCGGTGTCTAGATTCACCTGATGGACACAGTGAGAGAAGCTAGCATCAGCTTCATAATCAAATGGTTCAAGATTTTTTTGTATACTGTCATAATCATGCTTGGTGGGATAAAAAGCTCCGTTCAAGGCTAACAGACTACTGTCTCAGAACACATAAACGCATCATGCTGAAGAAGTGCACGAGTTTCATCCTAAAAACTAGCAACGCATCATTTCAGGTCACCCATTTGCCAAATAACTTGTATTCTTCGTTAAAAAACATATTTGTTCCTCATCACAAACCTTCTTCTGGTATTGCGAGCTGATGATATAGATGCCTTTCTGGTTAATGGCTGAAGCCAGAGAGAGTGAGGACAGTTCCACAGAGCCATGGCTGTCCTTCACCGTTTTCAGCCACTCCAGGTGGCGTGCTGTGTCACACTGAAACCAGAGAGAGAACCACAATCTTAATTGCTTTGTCAATCTACCCTCTTTGCCTGTTCCATAGTAGCAAACATGGATGTCTATACTTGTTATGAAGAGCTATGATCTGTTTAAGTTCTCTGGACTACTTCTTTTGAGCTATGTAGTTAAATCTCCATTAACAACCTTTAACATGGCAGTACAAAACCCCTTATGTTGTTTCAGAGGATGAATATCTTACCAGTTTCTTTGGAAGGTTAGGATCATTATCAAATGCCTTCCACAATTTCTTTAATGCATCCTTAAAAGCACTGAAACCAGTATCTGGCTTCAAGTCATACAACATGGAGGAGTATCCCAGGACAGCATCATGGAAACAAGCCACACGATCCACATCCAGGTCATTCTCCCCCGCAGATATAGATGCCAGGTCAACAAATACCTTCAGTTCATTGATATCTACAATTGAAACAAAACAAAATTAACAACATAAATTCAAGAAATAAAATCCACAAAGAGCAACCCATAACCAAAACAATTTTAAATAAATGGTATGCATGTACAAATAACCAAAATACTGTTTTTCTTTAATAAGTGCACATTCTGAAATAGCCCACCTTCAAGAGCTCCTTTTACCCAAAAGACAAAGTTTCTCCTTAAACCAAGCTCCAAAAGGCATTTCCTGCGGTCTTCTGTGATATCCACGAGAATCTTCTTAGCCTGGATTAAGTCATTATCAATGCGGTCCATACTCTCTCTTTTAAAATCCTCCTGTGTCTGAAAGTATCATTGAAAATACAATAATGCATTAAACTTGTCTTGCAAGGCAGCTGGATGACTACCAATTAGTTAGACCTGTTCCACAAAACACAACAAAATGTTGGATAATGTGGATGTAAATTATTAAGTTAAAAAGTAAGGCACATACAATTAAGGCTCATCATGTTGAAATTAAAGTGAAAGAAGAAAAGATTGAGCACTTACTACACTTAATAATGTCTGCAGAACATGGAAATCCCCATTAAGCTGGAGTGTGTTCTTCACATCCATAATGACCTGAGCAGATTCTACAGCCAGGTGGAGCTCATGATACTGCTGGATCTGCTGGATCCTGATTGTTATCCATCTTCTGTCATCAGATGGGTTAACCTTGCACATATTCTGGAGCTCTTTCTCCAGTTCTACATAGCGGTTTTTGTAAACTTCAAAAACATTATCCACCTCCTCCAATGTCAGTATACCTTTCTTAAGTTTTGAATAGATGTCACGATACATTTCATAACATGGCTCAAATATCTCCTCATTGATCACATCAGGCGTCGTCAGGCAAACAAGCTCTGGTTCTGTCTCCTCATCTTCATTAAGATCCCCTGCAGCCAGTTCTTTTGCTTGATTCTCCCAGCACATTTCAAAGATGTAGCTGTCTTTCAAAGTGTGCAGTGTTTCAGCCATCTGTCTGGTCTCTTCGTCAAGATGAAAATATGTGACCAGCCCCGCCTCTTCAGAAGATATTTCTTCCAGTCTGTGTACAACCATGAACTCACCCAAGTTCTTCACCTCTATGTTGCTTTGGCACTTTGATTCCAGCTCCTCCAAATTAACTGTAATACATACAGAATGAGATAAATGTCTTGGTCATGTTCTGTACATGCCTTTTCAATATGGCAAACATCTTAAAGATATTTCTAATTCACACCCCACCTTTTGACTGTAGTATATGATATTATAAAAATGTTTTATTAAAAACTTACAACTTCATAAAGCTTCCAATGAGTACTACTTCAAGAATGTATAAAAATCACAATTTACCAACTCTCATGCCAGAATTATTCAGCATATTTTAGCAGTCTGGAATTATAGCAAAAACAGTTTGAGTAGTACAATCTCTTTTTACATCTTCTCTTTTATTGATATTTCATTGTAATACTTATTTCTTAAATAACTATTCAATATCAGTTACCAAGCCTTTGGTTCAAATGCACATTAGCATACTGTAGATTTAAGAAATATTCTGAAATGCTACTCTTTAATAACGTATTAGAGAATGTCAAATATCTGGATTGATTTTGCATAGAGATTTTGATGTGCAACTGACAAAGGGCTACTAAAAATTAAAGCTTGACAATTCTGAGCATTTAGAAAACTCAAGGTGATTTGTTTTTCAAAAATGCTTTTTTGGAATATCAGTTTTCTTTTGAGCATACACACCTTTTACATATTCATTGATTTTCCGGCACATTGCGAGAAGACTTCCTACAAGCTTCTTTTCATGCATAACAGACTTCACCTCAGCTTCCCGCCACTGCAGCAATCTCTTCATGGCCCCAGTGTCCTTACACTGCTCACAGTCAGAGAGGCCTTCTGCAAAACCAAACAATCCTTTTTATGGAGTTCCATACTTTAACATTTGCCACTGTAAACTCTTGTTGCAGTCAATGAGGTTCAGTGCATAAAACAAATACACAGATGGAATTACAACACATTTGTTAAAAAATGAATATTTCAAACATAAATCTTTTATTTTAAGCTGGAAATAGAGTCAATTCACTACATAACTTACCTATTTTCAGTAATTCAATAAAACTGGTTTTCTTTAGAAAGATGCATTTCAGAATCTTTATTTGGATGTCTCCTCTGATGAACTGGTTTGTAATGGCTATGAAAGCTGAGCTTGCAATAGCAATCAGCTCTTTTGCATCATCTGTAAGCTGATCAACCAGTTTCCCATCTGCACCTGTAAAGAATGAGGGAAAAAAATAAAACTAATTAGCGATCATAGACTGTGATTAAAAATTTCAATGGAACAACAACAATGGAATTCTCATAAAACACAGTCATACAGTAGCTTCTTCTCTAGAAAGTGTACTTAGATTTAGACAATTAAATTTGTTGTTTATTGCTATTGCTGTTTTTTAATTTTTATTACTGCTATTTTTCCACTTCACTGAGAATATAAGAAAAGTAAAATAATGGTCAGTAGTCAAGATTTTTCTTTTAAAAAGGTGGCAAAATGATACCAAGAGAACCTGGAACTGCACCCGAACCCAGAGAATGTTTTTAAAGTGATCAATGTTTTCAAGTTTTCTAACTCAAAAATCATTAAATTGATGCTGTTGTGAATTGTCCCGTAAGCACCTTGTAACTGGAAGATGTTCTTGGCTGCAGACCAGTTGAGCAAGTGCTCGACAATGACCTCATCACCCTGACGATACTGTCCCCTTGAGTCTCTCGGCCAGGACTTCTCGATGATTGTGGACACCAGCTTTCCAAACTTCCTAAAATCATGTCTTTTCAACTTTTCGAAGAGACGCCCTTCTGATTTTTCCTGGTAATTAAAATGTTTTTTGGCATATCAACTTCTCAGCATATTAAGAAAAGCATTTCACTAAGTTACGCCTACAGTTCTGGAACTGCTTTTAACCCCTTAGTTTGCTTTCTTCCCTGTGACCCCACTATTCTAGAAGATTTAAATGATGTGTCATCATGAACAAGTACGTCTCTTCCATAAGTAGCATCTTGTAACTTACTGTTTTCCCATTTTACAATTTATGCTTTTACTACCTGCATGTAAAACCCTTCACTTGTCTACTGTATATTAAATATTATCTTACACGTAAATTTTGAACTTATCATGATCCACAATAAAAGCAATTTGAAAAAGATATGTACTACAGCCATTTAACTTGAGTCTCAACTTATGCATGTAACCATGCATTGAAAAAATGGTGTTGCAGACATATTTGTGTTCTACACTGTCTGGGGGGCATGTTGTTAACGTTGTTAACAAAAAAGAGACATGAGAAAGGGTGGAAAATTTTCAAAAAGGAACCCAACTTAAGTTAAGTTCTATGTGGCATACCACATAGAGTCAGACTGGAATATATATTGCTGGAATCTGAAGTAGAAACCAGGCCTTAGACTGCTGCCTAACCAATATTTTATAATTCACTTATTTTTAGATAAACTTTAATTCTTCAACTACTATATCTGAGATTTGTAACCCAAAATCAATTTAAAGCAAAGAATATTTAGCCACTTATACTTACAGATATGTTACAATACAGTAAAAAAGGATGAATAAGATTTAAAATCTGTAACGGTTCAAGCAATTATGGACAGAAAACAAAGATGTATACCTGGCAAATAGAATTGACAGATTCCAGGGCACATTTTTCAAGGCATCGAGATATGTGCGGATGAGTATTGCTCATCTCTTCATTTTTACTGCAGTAAATTTCAATCTGATTCATTGGAGGCTCCTAACAAACAACAACAAAAACAGCAAAACAAAACAATATTTACGAAAAGGCATACCGTACGTAATCAAACGCATCCATGTATTTGATTATTATGTATCATCTAACCAATACAATGCAGGGTCACGGGAGAGCTGGAGTCTAGGCAAGGAACCTACATAAGGCAGGATACTCCCTGGATGAGACGCCAGTCCATCACAGGGCACACACGGATACAAACACACACACTCACTCCAGGTCTAGTTTTCCCTTTGGACTGTTATTCCTACAGTATATACCATCTGTATTAATGGAATACAGGATTTAGGTCTATGCACAGAGAATTGAATACTTCTTGAACTGAATAGGTGATCAAATTCATTTTAGATGCATAATAATTTGGGACTCGACCAGTAAAACTGCCTGTTGAGTCTCTCAGTGTCATTAGCCTGCCTTGAACAGGAGATTCTAAGCAGCATGCAGCTGTCCAAGAACAAGCAGGGTCTGGTAGGTACAGTAGTCACAGGATCTTCAGCTTGTGGAACGATAAGTGCTGTGAGGATGAAGTATTATCAGGGACAAATGTAACTCATGTCTGATCCTTTCTCTACTATACAGTAGATCCAAAGAGGCTGGCAGTGCAAAAAAATGGCACATGGCTCAAGCATGCATGTTTCAGGGGAAATGGGTTTGATTCTCCCTCCCCTGTAGTGATATGAGGAAGTTGCTGAACAGGCTGGAGTTTTAGTAGTATTCCACATTGCATACTGTATTTACCATTGTTATTCTTTGTTTTAGAATAATTATCTAAACAATCGCTTTTGCAAAAACATCTATTTAGAAGCCACACTGCAAATTGACTTTTTTTTACCTGTTTAAGTTTTCCTTCAAAATCATTCCGAAGAGTATCCCTCCAGAAACTGGTGAATTCTTTACTTCCAAATGTCAGGGACATTGAAATGTTCCATGCCTAAATTAATTCATTTTTGAAGAAAAAAAAAGGTATTTCTGTAATTTTTTTTCATCGTAAAACATACAAAATATAAAGTTGAAAGTGAACTGCACAACACCTAAACTTTATCTAAGTAATGAAGGGCACTATAAACCCAAGATGATCCATTCTGCAATCACAAATAACCAAACATGATGCCAAACATCAGTTCAATGAGCCCAAAGTGTTGCTGAGAACTACTGAACTTTTAATAACAACACTTGCCACTTAATTTTCTTGCATTATTAATATCCCATGTAATTTACCTTCTTCATATTTAAGGGCACAATTTCTAACAAAAGGTCAGAATTAGTCATCATTCCCATGATTTTAGTCACATGACATCATTCCTATGTTTTTAAACCTTTGTCCAAGGCCCAGAAGATGAAAAGGTTTTCTGAGATGCAGTCTTAAAATGCTGCACACAGCACTTACAGTATTACACTCTACCACTGTTACACTGGGAAGTGGGATAAGGATATGTATTTAATGGTTTATTCTATGGGCTCTGAAATGTTTTAAGAAAACGTTTTATACATTCTTATGAATTTTTGTTTTTACATTTTAATTAGAAAATGATTTACAAAGTTTTTAATGACATTAATATTTTCTCAAGAACCATAAAAAATATTTGTCTTATCGAATTTGGTGATGGTTTTATTCAAAATGATTTTAAACCTCCAATTCTCTCTACAAGATTTAGTCCCCATTTATACAGCTGGATTACCTGGAGCAGCTCAATAGGTAGAGCAGCAGTGTTGCCTTTAAGATGATTTAACGTTCTGTGTTGCTATACTTAATTCACATTTTTGAATGTCAGTGTTGGATGATTTATAAAAAGAAGGTGCAAGAGGAACATGCAAACTCCACACAGACAGAACCTTAAGGTTGGAACCCAGGACCCTGCAGTCCTAAAAATATTAGGCATCATGCCCCTGCTGATGCCACCCAGATTTCAGAAACTAGCTCAGCCAACATCGTACACATCAGCAAATCTTACCTCTATTTCATTGTTAGAAGAGAAATCAATGTAGTAAGTGCCATTCAGCAGTTTGTTACGGAATGTGCTTTTTATCCAATTTCTAATAATTTGCAGTGTCTCCTGTAACACCTCATTATTTCTACATTCCAACTCAGTGTCACCACTTTCCATTGTCTACGACATAAGTAAAGAAATATTTATATACACATTATCACATACAATAACTTTTTGATCAATTAAAGGGCAGTGCAAAGCTATTTCTCTTAAAAAAAGAATGGGAATCTGTGTGCCACGTTATAGATCATTCATTGCAGCTGAAATATTAAAACAAGCATTTTGTTCAAAGAACTTTAAAAAGTAAATGCATGCGCACAATTTCATACATACCACAGGAGGAAAAAGTCCAGCAAATTCAGCCATCACAATGACTAGGTTCATGCAGCTGATGGGAATCTCATAAAACCTCTGTTCTTTTGTTAAATTGCAGATGTTTTCCAAAAGCTTCACAGTTGTTTTGAAGCAAGTCTCTCCATAACTGTCACTGTCACAACTGTAAAAGAAGAAATGTTGCTCAGTTGCTAACATCTCAACAAACTGAGGACATACGACTGTGCATCAAAAACTAGTGGCATTCTTTCAAAAACTGACCAAAATTCTTAATCATGATGACAGATCATTATACAAAAAATGATGGTTTGTCACTGTAATCTGTTTATAATAATGTGTATTACAGTCAGTAAATAATATACATTACTTTTAAAGGAAAATTAATTTTAATTTCCTCAATTTCTATTTTTCTACAGCTTTATTCCTCAGACTAAATTCAGTTACTATAATGTAGTTTCCAAAGCAACAACCTATACTTTTTTAAATAAATTATTTTTTAATTAATTGGCATTGCAGTTCAGATTACAAAATAAATATCAAAATTATGCAGTCCAAACCTACAATATCGAGCTTAAGTTCATACCTGTACTGTTGCTCACTGGCTTTACTGAAGAGGTGGGATAATAGTTGCTGTACAACCTGCAAAAGTGACTGATATTTAACATGAGTACAGCTGTAATTGACATTATGTATCTCAAATACTATCATCCATTGCACGTGAATGCAAAGTGCAGCAAAGAGCAGATCTGTAAGTGTCTTGAATGATGATTGACATCAGATGAAAAATTGAAAGAGAAAAATAACAACTAACCTCATAGTTAGAGTAGGAAATTTCTTGTTTTAATTTGAACATAAATCCGTGCAAAATGTCCAAGAGATCAACTGGTACAGAAGAACTATACTCAGCCAAGTCTTCCAAATTCAACAAGCACATCCATGAGCGAGACACTAGACGGTCCACTTCAACTAGGTGTTTATTTGCTGTCATCACCTTCATTATAGCCCTTTAAAAAGGCATTCATGGGTGATTAAGAAGTTCTTACACAGTGCAGTTTTGTTAACCATATACAGCATCACATGCACTAAGCCTTGCAGTCACTCCAGTGTGTCACAATAAGGTTTGAAAGATCAATTAATCAAAATTACACCAAAACATTTGATTTCCAGAATCACCATACTTTATTTTCCTTAAACCATGAATACAGAATGAGATAAGTATTGATATTCAGTACCCATAAAGTTACAGTTTCATTAATATTTTGAAATGAAAGAATAATCCAAAAGACCTAATTATACTTTAGCCATAGGAAATACATCTAAGAATATGTTTCTGCACCAATTGTCTATTCTATGATAGGCATACCTTCGGTCTTGTGAGCTTGACGCAAACTCCATTAACTTGATTCCTTCAAGCCCAACCCAGGACATAGTACATTTTGAGCTTGCGTTCACTGGCAAAGACTCAAATGGTTGACTGTCGCTTCTCAATAAGTGTAGTAGAGGAATTATCAAAACCCACTTGACTAGTTTGGAATTTACTCCTGCCTGACAAAACATCCTCACAGAATCCAAGATGCTGAAAGATAAAATAAAGGGAGTTAACCCAATCAGCTGTGTCCTAGTGATTATACATTGTTTTCCCTAACTTACAAGTTTTGATTTTCACTCATCTGTTATTATCTAATATACTGTAGTACTAGAACCCTCTTGTAACAATAATAATAATAATAATAATAATAATAATAATAATAATTCCTTCAATATAGGAAAGTCCAGCAGTGTTACCATCCTCTAGCCTGATCGCATCAGATCTGAGAAGCTAAGGAAAGCTGGGCATGGTCAGTATAAGTGTGAGAAGCTTTTAAGAAATTAGGCTTGACAAACCAATTACTGCTGTACTGTACAGTAAGTGGTGCTGGTGGACCAGTTGGTGGCATTTTTTCCTCTGGACTAAAAATTCTAATCAAATGTTCTCATCAGATTACCAAGGGATAGATGCTGTAGGAGGTACCATCCTAAGGATGAGACATTTAACTGAGTTCACAGACCAATAGATCATTATGCTTTAATTGCTGTGTCCCAACTAAATTCATCTCCGCCACCTGGTGTAATGTGTGGTAGTACTACTGAGACATGATGACTGACGTGCCACCCCGGTGGGTGCTAAACATCCATGGATGGTGGATGAAATCTCCATTAGATTCTTCCCCTGACTAGATACAGTATGAACATTTTAACAAGCACATGAATTGCATTGCAGGCACAAATGAGGCAGTGATTAGTATGGGTTCCATTCCAAACCTGGGGTGCTATCTGTATGGAGTTTGTATAATCTCCCCGTGTTCACGTGGGTTTCTTCTGTGTGCTCTGTTTTCCTTCCACAGTCCAAAGACATACTGGTAGGTAAACTGACTTCTGGGAAAATTGGCATTAGTGAGTGTTTGCGTGTCTATGTCTGCAAGTGCCCTGAGATGGCCTGGCATCCCATCCTGGATGTACCCCACCTTGCCAGGATAGAGTCTGTCTCTCCCACAGCCTTGAAGGGAGTTAGAACATGGATGGATGGATGTATTGCATTGTAATACAATAAATCCGATTCCTCAAAGAATCCTAGAAGAACAGTATAACACTCAACATAATATTGCACATTCTAATGCAGTCCCGAGACTGTTTATGCAAACATAACTGGTTGTTCTCTCTGCAGATCAAAGAAATTGTCAATGTAGCTATCAATCTAGTTTTTAAAACATCACTATATTACTCACCATTGTTCATTCTTTATACTCTGTATGAAGTCTGTCCAGTACAAAATGAATTCTTCTTTTGTTTTGTTCGGCAAGCACAAAAGATTACATAACCTTGACATCTCCCCAGTTTCCAGAGAGATATGGTATTTGGTCCAAATGACCAGCATAATTACACCAGCCTTTAAAGGGTCTTTGATCAAACCATGACTCAATTCGCTATTTTTTTGCAACTGAGGAACAATGCTTTCAATCATGAACTCTTTTAAGAGGCTTTTCACCTGAAAGAAAAAACAACATTACATGTTACACCCAATGACTGATTTATTGCGAATCATGTAAAGAGATCAAGTAACAAGTAACAAGAAGAAAACAAAAATACACAGCAAATCTGAACCTCATTTGCTTCCAAGACAATGAATGTTTTTTTTCTGTATTTCCTATTTTATAATATGGATATTTGTTCTGCTTTTAATTATGGTTTAAAATGAAGTAACTAGTGCTTCCATTTTGAACCTTACCAATGGCATGGAAAAAATATTAACTTGTCTCTTAAACAGGTTCAGACACACGATCTGCCATAATAGATATCAACCTATTACTTAATCAGTAGGAGGCCAGTACAACTGGAACCCTTCTATTAAAAATACACTTTAGCCTAAAAATGATTTACCTCTTTCTCCCCATACTCCAGAGAGGACCACCTCTTCTGGGTGTCTTCATACACAAATGGGTCCTTGTATGTCTCATAAAACTGATTAAGTTGGGTGAAACAACTTTTCCAATTAATGTCACCCCAGAGCTGGAGAGGTTCAAAGATTGTTTCCAGCATGAACTTGCCAGCAATCTGTCTTCCTTTCACAACTTTATTCTTTTCTTCAAACCAGACCAGGCTTTTAATACGTGCTATCACACCTTTAGAAGGCTCAACACAGATTATGTCATCATATTGATGCCACTCTCCTAAAAAGCACAAGAAAAAGAGGAATGGTATATTGCGCCACTTTAACATTTTATTGAATATTTACATGAAATACGTATTTTCTTTTATCAGAAACTACTTAACTAGGCAGAAGGCATCTAATATTTGTCAGATTTCTGTCCAGACAAACAGGGAATATATCTTGTTGTACCTTGTTCACTTAAAAGATGTGGCTTGATGAATAAGCATCTGTTAACATAAGTCTGCGTATCCAGTTTATAAATGTGCTCAAACTCCATCTCATACTTTTTTCCTTTGGATTTGTATACAACATATTTATATGGTATAGAGACAGATGCATATTTTTTGGATGTTACTAGCCGGCCTTCAACAAGAAACCCATGTTCCCCTAAATTCCTGTAAAACAAAATACAAATGGCTGACTTAATACAAAGCTCGTTTGTTTAATCCAAGGATTTAGTTGTTATTTTAACACAGATTTTTCCAATAGGTTGTTCATGTAGTACATTTAAAAATACGCATGCTTACCGAGTAACATCCATTTTAACTGTATCCTTGTCCCATGAACCAATCCGTTCTCCAGCTCGCAAATAAACTAAATCCTGTTGTGGGTTTAGTTTAAAATCCTTAGAGAGGACAGCATGGAAGCAAATGGTGAGTCTGTCAGCAGCAGGAATAAGCTGTGAAGGCTCTAAGCTGCAAAATGGTTAAATAAAAAAGGAGAAATTCAGTGTAACTTTCAGTTCATCCACAAGAATTATAAAAGTCGGATGATGAAACTACAAGTGTCCAAAATCAAACTTTATACATGAAAACCAAATAAATAATTTGCCCCTTGTTAAGAAAGGTTATTTAAAAATCATAACAAACATTTTCCTTTTGTAAAGGAAAACAGTTTGCAATTTACATTATGAATGTAAATAGCATTGCTGCCTCACAGCGGAAACATTCGACAGCGTCATTCCAAGACATTCCCAAGACAGCAAAATCTGTATAAAAAATGTAAAAATAAATGCTTTCATAGAAAATCAAGAACAATTAATGCAAACAAATTATTTTTAATTCTGAATGCTTTGTGATAAGGCACTACCTGGATTACTGTAACTCTAAGAGAGAAAGAGATTAAAATCAAGACACAATTGCATAACTATATCATAATACATACTTCTTAGGTGGATCCACTTCCTTGTTCTTCTTTTTCCGGGTTACCACTTTAAAATCATCATTCTCACTTTGCTCGTGGGTTGAGTCCTTTTGCTCCGAGATTCCCGAAGAAGTAGGAGTTGAATCAGTGCTGCTGGATGACTGCTGCACTTCCATGCTCTCAATTTGTTCACCTCGAGATTTCAAGGAGTTTTCCACCAATTCTTCCTTTTTTAGACTCTTATTTCCATGGGATACGCTCTCGTCTGCCTGTGTTCAAAAACCAGACAACCAAAAACAATTCATTATAAAGCAGCAAGTACAAAGGCATAACTGAATATCTTATTTCCCAAACAAGGAAGTGAAAAGGCTTCAGAATTGCAGGTGTGCCAGCAAGGATTACTGACAGTCCTGCTTTTGTTTTTGGATTTGGGGAAGAGAATTATAGAACAAGTAACAAGTCACCTTGAGAGATAATTGTTTATTGTTTTTTTTTTAAATAATCAATTTTAAATCAATTAATCCAGGGCTTTCTAAAATTCCATATTAATAAATGTGACACTTTTACCAGAGCAGTGCGGTGGCTCTGTGGCTAAGGATCTGCGCCTGTGGCTGGAAGGGTACCGGTTCGTATCCCGCAGCCAGCAGAGGAATCCTACTCTGTTGGGCCCCTGAACAAGGCCCTTCACCCCAGCTGCTCCAGGGGTGCTGTATAAATGGCTGACTCTGCGCTCTGATCCCAAGCTCCTCTCCCTGTCTGTGTGTCTCATGGAGAGCAAGCTGGGGTATGCGAAAAGGCAAATACCTAATACAAGAAATTGTATAGGGCCAATAAAGTGATCTTTCCTTACTTTCCACTTTTTGATAGTGTCCTCTCTTATATTTGGGATAAAATAGAGCTTAAAAACAAGACAAAAAAATATTCTGCATCTTTTCTTGAAAAAAAAGTTATATTACCTTCGCCTTATTCTGTGAAGCATGGGCCTTTCCTTTATTAGCAGAAGTTGTGGTATTTATTTTTTGGTTTTGCAGTGCATCATTTTTTGAACGCTCTGCTGTCTGTCTTGTTTGCTCCACGGCAGCATTCTGAACAAGTTTTGTCTGCTGCACGTTTGCCGTGTCCTTTCCGCTCTTGACACTTTTGTTATCCGTGGCCTTCGTCTGCGGTTGTTTAGGTTTGCCTGCAGCTCGAGGTTTTTGCTCAAGGTCTTGCTGTCTCGCAGGCTCGGCTGGCTTCGGCTCTGCCCCTGGAGAAGACGCAGAAGCCTCTCGTGTGGCATTACGGCTACAGTGAGAGGAGCTGCCGCCTTCTGTGCTCCGTTGTGCACTTCCAGTTTGCACGCGATGTGGAGTAGGAGAGGAGTTGCTGCCTTCTCTGCTCTGTTCAGTGCTTCCAGTCTGCGCTTGAGGTGGAATGAGAGAGGAGTTGCTGCTTTCTGTGTGCTGCTCAAACTCAGGGTTTTTCCGTCTCTCAGGCTCCGCTGGCTTCTGCACGGCCCCTGGAAAAGACGCAGAAGCCTCTTGTGTGGAGTGATGGCTACAGCGAGAGGAGCTGCTGCCTTCTGTGCTGGGTACAACACTTCCTGTTTGCTCCTGAGATGGAATAAAAGAGGAGTCCCTGCCTTCTGCGCTCGTTTCAGTGCTTCCAGCCGGCACGCGAGGTGGCATGTTGGTCTTCACAGTCTCCCGTGTAGCTTTTTCAAAGGGTGCAGAGTCAGACATCTTTCTGGTTTTCTGAACCTGTGCAGGACTGCCTGGGCAAGGCTCCTGAGAAGCCGTGTTGGTGTTTACAGGTTGAGTAGATCTGCCTGCTTCCTGTATCAAAGCAGCAGTGTCATCCATTGCACCAGACTCATCCTCGTAGTCAGAGGGCACTGCTTCCTCTTCGACTGCTGAGGTGGGCTTGTCAGTCAAGGAGATGTCAGAAAGCTCCGTCGCCATTTCCTCAGACTCCAGAGAGGAAGACTGTTTGCTTTTCTTCCTTTTATCCTTCTTTTTTTTCCTCTATATGAAGAAAATATTATTAAAAAATTACACTTGTATTAACAAGGGCTAAAAGCTCACAATGATCTTTACCCCAGTACAATCAGGGTATACATGACCATGCACACTGTGCAAAAGAACAAACAGTGAAAAAAGAACAAATAGTCTGCTTGGACTATTAAAACCCAAGAGGTGCAACTTAAAAACAGTCAGTTATTACTTAAAATCCTGTGCTAAACATATGGGAAAATTTGCGAAGATTGCTAAAATCAAAGGTTAAAGAATACATTTTCCTTTCAAAAGAAATATATACTGTATACACGTCTCCCAAGTAATAACTGCACCTTCTTCTTTGGGTAGTCCTCATCCTCACTGTGCCGTTTCTGCTCGTTGTGCTGGATCGTTGTGCTGTCCACAGATGATGGCTCACTGTCTGTCCTCTGCTCATCTCCTCTTTCCAATTGATCTTCCCGTACCGGGGGCGTCTTGCCTGTAATCAATAACACACCAGGCCTCGATTTGCGTCACTTGTCGACTCAGCTCTCTACCACCTGGATGCTGACTTTTTTCAGGTTTTCACTCACATCGTAAATACAGCTGTCCTTTCAGATTCAGAGAAGTTTAGCACTGGCAGCAGGAAAGTTACTACATGCACTGCTCTACCTACCCACCTTGGAGAACTTTATTACTAGAACCCCATATACAACAAGTAACATATGTCTAAACACAAAAAAACAATACACATATACAGTATGTGGACAACCAAGTATACTTTGGGAATTGCTATACATTATATCTGCCGTAACTAATTTACTTTAGCAACATGGGAGAAGCATGATGCTCAATTTTTACTACAGCAGTGTTCCACCTGGGATCTGAACCCATAACCTTTCAGACTCCAGAGCCCTAACTACCACGCCATCGGGACTGTAAGGAAAACACTGTCAACAAGAGGGTAAATGGTTCACAATGCATTTGATGTCTACAAAATAGACAATCTGCAGATGTTTCAATTATTTTCAGTTCAAAATCCCATTGTATAATTCTCTAAATTACTATACTGTATGTACTGTAAATTATATAATGTATTAACTAATAAGAATAAAGTTATTAAATATTTAAAAAATATTATTTTCCACTGAAAAAGTAATTCATATCTACATTTCAGCAGGTATACATTGCTTTAATATCCTGTGTCACTTTTGCAAAACACTCTTTCTAGATGCAATTTTAGAGGCAAATGAGCCAACACCTCAGCCTCAAGAATAATGATCGAACCCTGGGCTCCAGTGTGCCGCCCTTCCATCCTTTAGCAGGTGTTAAATTGGTCAAGTTAAGCCCAGACATATCTCAATTAGGTTGTTAAGAAGTAAAGTGAAAGAAAAATGCTGCGGCCCTCCAGGTCTGAGGTCTGAGGTTTGTGCACCATTATTTAAGCTATTGAGAGATATGGCTGGAGTATGAAGTTCTAAATTTGAAAACTGCTGCTCAGCTGAAATGCCATAAAACATTATGCTTTAAGAAACACATTGGTACATTATCTCAGATCAGATTCTCGGATCAATATTTTTCAATCCAGAACACTGAAGCCGAAGGTTTTGTAAGAAAGAAGGAGAAAAGAAGTAGGAAAGCACTGTACTAACCTTGGCTGGGAGCTTGAGATTGTGAAAGTTTCTTCCCGCATTCACTGCAGAATTTAGCATTTTGCTCCGCTGCTACATGTCCACAGTCTGAGCACTTCATGTTCCAATTTCAGTCCAACAGTCTCGAATCAGAGTCTGGGAGGAAAAGGAAGGGATCTTCTAGCTGCAGTTTTGTTTAAAGGAAAAGGCTGACTCATAAGGTCATATGTCTCACTGCAAATTCTTTCACTTTCTATTCTCCTTTTACAGGATGTTGCCAAGAAAAAGCTGCTAACTGTACTTGCAAGAGGCATAATTAATGATTGACGACAAAACGCACATTTTCCTGCTGCTCGACTTAAGTCACATTGTCTGTTTTAGTTCTGAATAGAAGGCGGCACATTCTAGAAGTTCAAGTTGTAAAATGGAGCAATTGACTTCCTAGAGAATCACTTAAACTAGAAAGGCACTGACTAAAATTAATGCTGCTTTATTTGTTCTTTTTAAATATAAAATTTGTTTCAAATGAAACTTATTACTTGATTTACCCGTATTTGTACTTTAGTTTAAATTGGCATGGAGAATAAAAATGATAAAAATCAAATAATGTTTTGCAATAACTATATAGCACTTATCTGCAAAGACAGCGAGACATTATCTTGCATATGTTATTTTTTATACATTTATCCAACATCAGAAAGCCACTTATTCCTTGTAAGGCAACCCAGTGCTTATCTTGGAAGCACAGGCTGGAATACAGGAACACATTCTGGACTGGATGTCAGACAATTGCAAGACACACACACAATTGAGATGTCAATTTATCCAATATGTCTTTGGAAGGTGGGAGGAATAAAACACATGGAAACATGGGAAGAGCAGTAAAATACAAACGAAAGCTGTCCCTGTTCAGAAGTTGTCAATCTTCAAATTTGGAAAGGAGAAGCATAAACTTTCAGCTGCTGGGCCAGGAGTCAGAAGGCTCGGCAGACAAAACTGTGTTTCTTTCAGCTTGGAATTAACCTTTATTTCCTTCTTGGCAGCCAACGCACAGCGACGCAACACCCCATTCAAAAGCATTCAAATCTGCTTGTTGTGAATTAAAATGTACAAAACGCAAAGCATTCCAGGTTTAATAACTCAAAATTATAATAATCTCAGTATAATTCAATGAAAGCAGCTCATTCCCCCGAAGGAACAATAGGAAGATATGGTTTATGGCTTGTAATAAACACTTAAGACACAGATTTATCTCACCCCTAGAGTGAGAGAAACTCACTTTTATCAAAATTATTCAAATGATGAATGGACCTTTTTCCATCCATCCATTTTCCAAACCGCTTTATCTAATACAGCGTGCTGAAGCCTATCCCAGAAACCACCGGGCACAAGGAGCATTGCAGGGCACACAAAGACAAAAAGAGACATACAGTCCCCACACTCACCCCAGGGCCAGCCTTCCCAGAATCCCATTAACCTAACAGTGTGAATGTGTTAGAGCCGTGGGAGTAAACCAGAGCACTCATCCAAAACCCACGTACTGTACAAACCACGCGCGTATACTGTAACACCCCAGGTATGGACTCGAACCCAGGGTCCTGGCACTGTGACACAGCAATGCTTACACCACCACTTTTCTGTAATTAGAAAGTGCAAAGTGTACTGTTTATACAAAGGGCTCGGTCATTTCCTCTTTTTATTCAACTAATTCTGAACTCCATGGTTTTAAAAAAAAATAATATTACTACCTAGTCCAGAATTTCCGAATCCTGGTCCTGGAGATTTTAGTTCAGTTGGTTTTAGTTCCGGCCGGCTCTCAGATATACAATTGAACCCCTAACTGACTTAACAGCAGGATTAATGGGAACTGACTGACACTGTTTTCAGCTCTTAAACACGTGGGATGTTGCCCTCTTTTAACCACCGCATTTCATGAGTAAAATAAAAACCCGAACTTCTGAGGAGATAAAACAATTGCGAATATTCCAATCAAGCAACGTATTCGTTCAATTAAGGTTTCAATTAAGTAATTAATATTGTCTATAACGAAAACCAGCAGATGTTTCAGAATCCTCGGCCAGGACCTGGAACTCCTGACCTGTTAACCTCTTCCTCTAATTCATGGTCGCGGGGGAAGCCGGAGTCTATCCTGGTAGGCAACGAGGGCAAGGCGGAGTACGCAATGTATAGGGTACCAGCCTTGACGACTACTAAATATTATTTTTAAATCCATTTATGAACCGTGATAGATACTTCTTAACATATGTGTACTTAAATTTGTTACACATCTCAAGGAATGAAGCTGTATCTTGCTATATACACCTCTGGTTTCACTTTAGTTATAGTATTTGCTTTCAGGACATTGGAGAGTTTTTTCCCTATAGTTTTCTGAACTAAAACACCTGACATAGTTGAGCTATTTCACGTGTATCCCGGACCACCCATTCGCGCAGCAGACAACACACTGCCGGGTTGCCATTGTCCAATGGGAAACGACTATTAAAGCAGTTGTCCAATCACAATGTAGCAAGCCCCGGATGGCCTGGCGAAGCGTCCGAGTTAACACAATTCCTTCTCCGCTCAATAAAATGGAGTTCGGTATTGTAATGCACCTCAGAAAAATACCCCTTATTTATTAATGCGATAACCTAAAAAAAATATAATCGGCCATAAAAGCCACCATTACGTTTCAATCAAAATCTTAATCAAAACAGACCACAAGTCGCATCACTAAGGCTGGACGCGTATCAGTAGCCGCTCACTCGTCAAATGCAGTTGAACATTTTAAACTAGTTATGCTGATATAATATAAAGTCCTCCAGTTTTCAGATTAAAAGCATTCGCCCTAAACAGAACTGTAGCGGACATTTTGACGGAACTTAAACATTTTAAAGGCCCTATTCCGTTTCGCATTGATACTAGTAAGAGCTGAAATACGGAATAAAACAACAACTATTGTACAACATACAATATATCAAAGTATGTAGAGTACACTATTCCACAACAATGTTCTATAAATAGCGCACATACACCAATATCTGCAAATGTGATAAAAACGTATACTGCAGCTTTACACTCCGTGATAATTAATCGTTGTATCATTACCTCTGCAAAATAGCTGCTCGTTCTCCGTGTTTTCTCTGCTACGAAAATCTTACCGCAACCCGTGTGCGGTAACTGAAAATAAACTTTCGTTTTCTCTGAAGAGGGAGTGCAAAGTTGTGCAGCTTTCCGTTTCTGAACGTCACAACACAGCCTACGCTTCGCCGCACAATTTATTTGCTGTGCGCAGTGTTTTAATGACTAGCCCTTGTGAAAGAGCTGGGGACTTCCGACAGATCAAATATATCAGCAGCATGACGAACTTGCTATTGTTGTGCCTTGTTTTTCTCGTTAGTTTATAACCGGGATGTCTTACAACGCGTAATACAACATCCACGGCTACATAATAAAAATCATCTGCAATAAATGCCTCAAATAGGACGATGTATATTCTGTGGGCTTCATAAAATCTGCCATATTTCATGATTCTTAAAGTTGTTGTTTTTTTTACGTTGCTGCAAAACGGTGTGTCTGGACATGTTAATTTTATACCAGCGTGAGCAAACAGTCCTCTCTGTAAATGTAGATGTTTTGAAACCCTGTTTGTTCTGGGATAAGCTTTGTATTACTTAAACTTTAAAGCCCGGGGTCTCCAGTCCTGTTCCGGGAGGGGCGGTATGTTATCAGTTTTGCCGTCTTAACTGGGGTTATAAAGACCATAATAAAATCATCGTTGCGTTTATTTAGACCTGTTACCAACGTCTCATTGCTGTTTGGGTGCCGATGCTAGAAAACGCGCAGATAGCCGTTTCCAGATTCAGGACTAGGGCCGGGGTCTTCTGCATACTGTACCTATTCCTCCCGCAGTGTGGAACACCAGTGTTCAAGCAGCAGATTAGGATATGCCTTCCACGCTTAAAAAAGTGAAAATAATACTATAATAACAACCCGCATTGCTGTGGTGGGTTTTCGTCACTTGGATGTATAGCGGCAGTGATGTCCTTTCTGAAATAAGACTTTAAACGTTTATTTCGTGCAATGCAGCGGTGATATAGCTCAATTTTCACTGCACCGCGGTAGTGGTTCTAGGTTTGATAGGGATGTCCATCCCACTGCTATGGCTTACAGTACAGTATGTGTGTAGGGTTTTTCTTGGGTTTTTATGTGGTTAAAGGGACCCAGCCTGTTGAGCTAAAGAGAGATCTCCCCCAAGTCCAGCGGCTGCGGCTCTGCTATTACAGGGAAGGACGGTGACGTCACCGCTCTGGTAAACCGGCTCTCACCCTCAATGGCCCTATGCGTTACAATACTATAAAACTCCGTAAACTATTTTCGTTAGGGGAAAAAGAACAACTGAGCCATAAAGCCTAGAATATGTTTGTGGCTTTTACACACTCGTGGTCTATTGATTGGGAGGTATGCAGCCTGCTGCAGCAGGAACCTCCTCAGGCAATATTTGCCGTATTTTGTAATACGGTGCATACCCACAATCAATTCTCCATCCAGCAGCAAGAGTCAGGTTTCCTGGGATTTTCCCAGCTCCTCGGGAGGATAAGAATGGGCCTTTCCTACACCATTTCATCATTCACTGTGACTCAGCCGTTTTCCAAGACCCTGGTAACTTCATTATTATTCTCATTACAGTGTAATAGCTCTTTCTCCTAGACTTTATCAGAAGGACTCAGATCTGGGAGTCACTGAATATTTCTGGATAATCCATTACAGATTTGCAAACCTTACAAACATCTCCTATTGTATTTTACATCATAGAAGTGCTTTATCTTTATTTCCAACTGTTCTATTGTATTTTACATCATAGAAGTGCTTTATCTTGATTTCCAACCGTGCTCTCGGGCCCTTTTTTTATTTTTAAGCCTCAATCATTGTGTCAGGCCGGTCTTTTAAAAATGCTAATCACTTTTCTTGGCTCTTTGTAATCTCCTCAAGAATAAAGAGAATCAATCCACAAATCTGTCTAATTGGGCCTGGTATATAACAACATGATAAGGACTTTTTTCAGTGCTAAATATTGAGAAATGCAGCAGAGGACCCTGCCTATTTAAAAAAAAATGCATATTTTACATTCTGGTGGTGTCTATAACTTATGGCCCTGTTATAAAAATCCATAAGTAAATGCTGAGATAATGAAGGAGTTCAATAATGCGGTGCTATGATAGGTGTACACCAAGAGGACCATTTTCTGTGTCCTTTCTTAAAGTCACTATTTTCACAGCTCTCAGCGGTTGCTGTAATAGAATGATTTATATACTTAACCACTAGAGGGGACCAATGGTTAACATTTGAAATACAGGCTTTTGCTTCAACTTCCCTTTTCACCCCACTGCTTAAGTTTTAAAAGAGCTCTTGAGTTTACAAGCGATCGCTGTTAGAAAACAATCACTTTGTATTTTATTTGAGAAAGCAGGAGATACTTTAACCTGGGTGGTTTTCTATACATGTGCAGTCACTGTTATTACTGTGCAAGTGGGGATTAACCTTTAACCTGGTTAAAATGATCCAGACAAGCAGTTAGTTTAAAGCAAGAACTGTTCGATAATATGATGTTCCTTTTTTTTTTTTAATTGCTCTTTGGAATGCAGTGAATTGAATTTTTTAAAGTACTTTTACAAACAAAAAATGTGTCTTCATTGCGACACCCTCGCTGTTGTAGAGCCTAAGCTTTTTGCTGTACCAGTGTGGAATTCAATAATTAGTACATGAGTTAAAGTGCTATAAAGATCTAAAAATGGCAAAAGATTTAAGCACTAAATGTAAGCACACTGCTTTTAATAATGTTTTAAGACTGGACCACAGAACAAAATTACATTTTTGTTAAATAAAAGGCTTTTTTGCTTTAAATGTTTTTAATGTATTTCTTTGATGTGTTGGCTTTTATGCCAAAATATTTTACATACATTGCAGTGCCCAAGCCATCCAATGTAGTTTAGCAAAGGTTTTTTAGATTAAAGTGTTTGAAAGAATTTAAAATGTAAAAATGATACAATTTTAATGTCAAATATACATGAAATAACTTTAACAACACTAAAGAAAACATCCAAATTTCAGTTTTCTATTTGTTGGAACACTTCCAAATATATTGTCAGTCATAATTTAAATGCTTTGTTAGGCAATACATTCTATAAGAATGTAAACATTTTACATTCTAGTGTGCTTAAGAAAAATCTCACAAATACCACAAAAAATAATTCAAACAATTAAATTACATCTTGGAATGTACTGAGCTGGTGATCATATTTAAGAAGATTAGTACAAAAGTTATTAACTGTTATTCTTAGAGTTTTGGCCTAGTTAATCTATAAACTGTACATATCAGTTTTTTTAATCAGTAAGCTAAATAGGGCATGCCAGCCCAGTAATTATAGACATCTTGCTTTGCATTAGCATGATCATGGTTTCCACAGAACATCTCCAACACTTAAATTATAAACATTATAAACATAAAAGCAACTCAGCAAATCAGTTTCCAAAGAAATATTTCTTTAGTAAAAATAAAGTACTGCTTAATATTCATTGTAGTGCATCGGGGATTTTTTTGCATATTCATAAGATATAATTATCTCTCCACCATGAAACCATGTTTTTTTAAAATGTGAATAAAATACTTGATGTACAGTACATTGCATTCTTTGGGTTCTGACAATCAAAAACCTTTGGTTTCCACATCCAAAAGGAGAGTCGATCCTCATTACTTGCTTAGAAGATGTTCACTGTGATCAAGTTCTTCGAAGAGATTCAGTTCTGTTGACATTAAGCAGAGGGAAGTCTGTAATTTAGTTGTAGTTAATGTTGTGTTACTCAGTTAAGAGCAGCACTTTCATACTTGATGAGTTCTGGGCTCCTAGACCAGGTCATGACAACTGATGATGTAGTTTGATTACTATTATTAGGGTTTACAGTAAGTCAAGTTCCAAAGGTAAAACAGACCCTCTGGCCAAAACGAAATTCCAATTGCTATCCAGAATTGAAAAAATACCTGAAAGAAACACCTTTTATGACCAGCAGACACCACAAAAATGTTGGTACTTTATGAATACAAAGTGCATGGTTCACATAACTGAAATCCAATTTGTGGTCAACTTACTTTCTCTTCACGCAGTCACCTTTGATTTAGTTTTTAGCCTTCCGATTGGTTTTTTTGGATTTCTTTGCAGCAAAGCTTTCCCAGATTTCACTTAATTCAGACTGATAGCTAGAGCCAATTAAGCTCCTTTTCCCGTTTTTCTCATATGCCGATATGAAGAAATAAGAATGAATAAATCCATAAAAAATGGATTGGCCACAGAATGAAAAGAAAATGAAGTGCAGAGCAGGGGGATGTGAAAAAGCACCTAGAGGTTTCAAAACCCATGACTGAAAATAGTCTCCTTCTTGGAATTATTGCTTTGACTTCAGCAGTCATCAGCGCAGGAACATCCAATCTTGGTCCTGAAGTTCCAGTTGGTCTGCAAGTTTTACTTCCAACCTGGCTCTTAATTACTTGAATCGGCTTATTATTTATTAAACCATTTTTAGAGCTTCTCTCAGCTCTTCAGGTGTCAGTGTTTTAAAGAGACCTGAAAAACCTGCAGTTTTACCAGGCCCAAGACATTCCTGACCAACTTGATAAGAGCTCAATCATAAAAATGTAGTTTGAGCAATTATCTTAAAGTTGATATTTTGCTTGCATAACTTTATTGCTATTTGATCTGCACAGATTAAGATACAGCTTTTTTTGTTGGTTTTCACCATTGTGTCCAACTATATTAGCTCAATGTGTTATTAAGATACACGTCTTGATACAAGGAAAATGAATTTAGGGAAAGGAATCTCTGCAGAAAGCCAGTCAAGACAGTGGGACAGTAGAGATCTCCAACTCTGTTTCTAGAGAGCCCCAATACCAGCAGAGTATGTAGATCTTAATTAAACCGAATGTTCTAAACATATTGAACAACTTCATTGTGGTTAATTGAACTGGTGATTGTTAAATGAAGTCATTTTATGATCATTTATAATCAGCTCAAAATGAAAATACTCTTCAGCCCTCAAGGACCAGAGTTCTCTCAACTAAACTTAATTAAACCGTTTGGTTGATTTATAGCAGTAGCTGTTTCTAACTGGATTGACCCCACAGTCAACTAGAGATCAGGTTGCAGAAATCATGTACACGTTATGATTTCGAGACTCTGCAGCATTAATCAAAGGCCTAGTTACCAGAGAGAAACTGCAGAGCGGAGTCCAAGCTGTCGGTGTGTTTCAAACCAGGCAGGTCAGCTGCCAGCAGCACTTCCAAAACTGACGCCTGAAAAAAAAAGAGATCTGATGGGAGTCTGCCATTTTGCAATGACAACAGCACTGCTACATTAAAACTCATGCATCAAGTCATTTTCCATTAAGATTACTTTTAGCAGGCTTACCGGTAGCCCAGAGAAGACCAGAGAGACATTCCTGGATTTGAATTGGCGAAGCAAGTCCCTGATTTCATTCACTACAGTGTAGTCAATATTGCTGACGTGATGACAGTCAAGGATGGCAGAGCGAGGAGGAGACACTGTAAAAGGGGACAATAACCCTTCGTGTTAACTCCCAATTATGTCAATGCGTCAGTGGCACAGCCATTTTAAACATACGCGTTAGCGTCCATTACGGAGATTCTGAAAGGTGAACTGGGTTTATCATCAACAGCTTTGACTAAGATCTTGCCGGCAACAGGAAATATTTATCATTTCACAATGCAAGGTTAAGTGATTTTTACATTTCAAAATTTGATATAGGACTTTAGTACAGATGCAACCTTCCACCTCTAGAAGTAAAATTGTATCTTTACTAATCACCTGACAATTATATCTTTGTCTCTAAAATATCACTTCGGGAGGGTATTCGTTAAGCTTCCTTTTACTTCAACGGGCCGATACATCTAAAATGCTGTTCATTTCCATATGCCGGTAAGACTAGAACAGCACTGATGAGATTACAAAAAATGTCACAGAAAATGGTCAAACAAAGAAAAGGAAAAACATGGAGCATTTAACAAGAAACACAAGTATGCTTGCTGTTTTAGTTGAAATGTTTCACAATACAAGCTTGAATTAAAAAAAAAGTGCATTGCATGTATCACCTAATCTGTGATGATACTGCTTGTATTTTCATTTGCATGTTACGTGTCCAAAAAACAGGTCTTTCAAGTCCAGTAGCAGCTGGAAAAACAAGGAGGCTCCTGGCTCAGTCAGTGAAAACAGTCTGTCAGAGAGAGGCTGGAAGAGACATTGCTCTAACAAACTTGGACATTAGCCAGAATCCCCCCAAACAACAGGCTGCTTGACTGTTCAAGTACTGCCAGGGCTGATGAGGCCACTACAGCCTACTGCAGCTCCAAAATGTGATACGGCTTCCTCCAATGTTGATAATTCTCCTGTAAGGTGATGCATAGCTCCGAACAGGTCAAGCAATGAATGTTTCTCACAGATGGGACTGCGGCAGGAGTGCACACACAGGACTGTACTGCATCCCTTTCTGCACAGAGGGGAGGAAGCACTGTGTGGAGATGACTAACAACTGGCAATTCCAAGTTTAAAAAATGAAAACCGAAAGAAAGAAAAACACAATAGAGATTTTTCACTCTTTACCATTATTGTGCCCCGGTCTTACCCAGTAAAGCCTCCGAGAACAAAACTTCGCTGATGTGCTCAGCGGCAGGGAAGTTCAATCCGCTCTCGAGCTCCACCACAAGCACACCATGGTCCAACACCTGCACATGAAGAGGACAGCAACTCTAAAAATGTCCGGGGACATATTTTGTATTAGTCACAAACTAGGTCAAGGCTCATTGGAAATACACTGCACAGATAAAATACCTGTAAGTTTGGTCGTGCGATATTATAAAGCAGCATGAAACCAGACACAACAACGCCTCCAACAATGCCATACTGCACCTCCCAGAAGCTGAACAGGAGTGTCACCAGGAAAGGTAAGAGGTCCAATTCTAAGAGAAACAAACTTCAACTTCAACAAAAAATAAGATGTTATTATTTTGCTAAAAATTGTTATCATGAATAAAGATGATCATTTGTATTATTGTATTTTGAAATTAGATCAGGTACTTCAAGCAGTTAGTAATGCCAGCAGCTATATCTCCCTGCAACTCACAGCTGGCGGCCCACTAAAGCTCAGCAGGTGGGTGTGAGTCTGGACAGTACCTGGGAAACTCCTGGGAAAGCTAAGGCTGCTGCTGGAAGAGGTGTTAGTGGAGCCAGTAGGGGGCGCTCACTCTGTGGTCTGTGTGGGCCCTAATACCCCATTTTAGTGATGGGAAAACTACAGTATACTCTCCCTCGGATGAGCCATAAAACTGAGGACCTGACTCTGTGGTCATTAAAAATCCCAGGGCGTTTCTCGAAAAGAGTTGGGGTGTTACCCCGGTGTCCTGACTAAATTTCCCCCTGGCCTTTACCAATCATGGCCTCCTTCTTATCCCCATCTCTGAACTGGCTTCATCACTCGTCTCTCCTCCCCCACTGAGAGCTGGTGTATGATGGTGATGGTGGAGAGGAGTCCCCCTGTTACCTGTAAAGCACTTTGAGTGAAGTGTCCAGTGCCATGTAAGTGTAAGGAATTATTATTATTCATTTCTTTTTTAAATTCGCTATATTCATTTGCAGTTTTTCACACCAATCCCCCATATCCCTCTCTCAATATTCTTCTGCAGCAAACAGCAGGTCACAGCCCTTACTCACTCTGCACTCTCCAGAGCTTCAGAACTATGGAGCAGTCAACCATGGGAGCCACAGCACAGATGATGACTGCAGCCAGGGCTGCCTTTGGGATGTAATAGAAGAGGGGCATGAGGAATGCAAGGGACAGGAGCACAATCACACCTGAAACACAGAGAACAGAGATTCCGTTAGTGTCCCAAGTCCTTGAATACGACAACCATACGACAGCAGTAGGCTCCCAACTGGCACAACCAGTAAAGGCACTTGGTCAGGGCCCAGGTCAAGCCCTGTAGGTGCTGGTGGGAGCCGGATTCGGACCGGTAGCAGTGGCTGGGACTCTCCAACCTTTGGGGTAGAGTGTTGCAGTGGCACACATCTGGCCAAAAACTACCAAGATTGAGCTGGCTTGATAGGGCCACCATAATTCAAATCAAGCTTTGTTATCCCCGAGGGGAAATCTGTTTCACAGCAGTGTGCAACACAACCAATACAGCAAAAATAGACAAACATCACCAACAAAAAACACAGTCCAGCGGCGCTTCAGGAGATAAGAGTTATTTTCCACTGTTTGAGGGTGTGATTTCCTGAGTATTACCCTTACACATTGAGATACAAAGGCAATTCCCAGATTGGGGTAGTGTAAATTCACAGTGGAGCCACACAACCCATAACTCTTAGATTTCTGTATAACTCAAGCCTAAGCTACCTATACGAGCATAATCTGACAACAGCATTCTCTGGGAATGACTGTGGAAATTTTAAAATGTAATTAAAAAATGTGATATGGGATTTGTTGCACAATATTTCCTGTAAGGCACTATTCACCCAGCATGTCAGGTCATCAAAGGCCCTCATTCTCTCTGTGCAGCGTAGTCAGTCAGGTTAATGTACAGATGGAACATTCCACACTGGAAAGGTAATCTTTGTCTTGCTGTACTTTTTTTTTTTTTAATGTTGAGACACATGATCTGGGACCTCAACAGAATAACCTCACACTAAAAAGTCAAAAGAAGAAACATGATTTCAGTTATTGAGCCTTCTTCACATGTTAGGTCAATATCAGTTGCTTTCAATGTATTGGCCTTAAGTGGGGAAATAGACCTAGCTTACCAGTGACTACTCCCCCAGCTGGCGTGCACACCCCAGTCTGAGAGTTCACCGCAGTCCTGCAGACATAAAGAAGGAAACGTCCGAGTGTGGCACTCCCAGCAACAAAACCACAAGAAGCTTCCTGGGAATGTGGCGACATTGCAAGAACCCAGAAATCCCTGGACAGTTTGTACATTATTGCGATAAAATGTGCATCAACCCCTGGAACTGCCTTACCTTCCAAAACTGCCAGTGACAGGATAGGCAGAAACAAAGGACCCCATGATATTTGTAAGGCCTGTAGGACAAAACATGAACAGTACATCTAACAAATCAAACTTTTAATCGAATAAGGAAGACACATTTGCAACAATGGTATGATGTTGCAAGCCTGGAGTTACTTGAATGAGCTACAGTAGAATATGGAGTCATTTTATCATTCAAATATAGAAAGCGCACTGTAATTTCATGCAATATGAAATGACATTATTCAAATGAACAGAATCCTAATCTTCTGGAGCCTGTTGAATAAATACTCTCTCATTACTAAAAACATATTCATCCTCATTATATTTTTAGCCTCACTATTTTAAATAACCGCGCATAATAACCTGAGACACTTTTTGATGAGAACAAACCAGCCGTGTCTTAATAGGAGATGGTGAGATCTCCCATTCTTGTCGGGATATCATGCGAGCACAATTTTCCTAACAATCAAGACAACAGGCAAAGTATCTTTCACAGGCACGGCCGTGACATGGCCGAGTGCAAACTCGAAATGGCAGAGAGCAAATAAAGGGCACGACCAGCACTGTCACGAAGTACGTACCGATTGCAAACATCTCCTGGTTGGCATTAATGCGGTAGTCATTCTGACTGGCTATGGGGTGGGGAAAAAAGAGAAAAACACACTGCTGGATGAAGAATCACATGAGAACATTTGGATGTGTACATATGCACACATTCACTTCCAGAAACTTTCATTAGCATATTAAACTAACAAAATTCAGGACTGCCGACGCTTACCAAATGCCTTTGCAATGGCAATGCTCTCCAGCAGACCCATAAGTGGAATGACAGCCAGACCTCCCCCTAAGTCCTAGAAACAGAAAAAGAATGAGAAAAATCCTCCCCAGAGAGGGATTGGTTTTAATCTATTCAGTTTTAATCCTGTCCTTTTTCAGCACGTCCTCTGTCCCACATTTAAAAAAAACCCTGAAAATCTACAGTATGAATGCAACTACAGATAGACCAATGCTACCAAGTGCCGTTATGCTCAAAAGGCAATACATTTACATGCTTAAAACTACCCCGTTTGTTGAAAACAGGAACTTGTGAATCTGCCGCCACTAGGTTCCGTTTCCAGCAGGCGTACGGAAGCCTTCAGCCGCGGGCAGGGCAGCGGGCCGCTCACCAGAGCGATCTCCCTGAAGGCGATCACCGTGCCGTTCTCCGTCGTCTCGGAGAAGGGAGGAGGGGAGAATGACGGAAGGCCCTGGGCTGTGCTCCCAGTGATGGTGAAGAACCTGTGCCCAGTGACCTCGCAGGCGTACGCCAGGCTGGTGGCGGCAATCACTACCAGGGCGTTGCGGGCTGGAAAACACAAGATGGGGCCCTTTCAACCCTTCTGGTTGCAAAACGGTGGGACCTGAACACAACTTCTCTGAACTGTCTAAATACTGTCCGTGGACAAATCATTCGGAAACCCCAGTGTGTCGTGTCTCTCTAAGCGGCAAGAACTGTAGAAAAACAGGATGCAGCAACTATTCCAAAGCATGTTTATGAAATACTTGCAGCCTAGTACTATACTATTCCTTTAACAGGATCCCCATTAACTGAGGTTCTGATGGGCGTAATAGTGTACAGGACTGAAAGGCACATTCCAAAATTTCCTAGGTTTATGTTTTTAGAGAGACTGGGTTTTAGGTACTGTTCTGGTCAAAGTGATGGATGTTCTGTGCCTCTTAAGCCAATCAAGCATCACCTACCACTAAAAAAAACTCTATTCCTCAAACAATGTGGGATTCCTGAATGAATATCCAGGGAGTGTATGGTTGGGTATGTGTTAACAGTGTGATCCATTTCATTTTATAAGAATACCCCTATACAACACAAAAACACAACAAACAGCCAAAGATTCATAGATCTTCAAAATATTTTATACTTAATATCTGCAACAACGAAACACAAGGAAATATTCAGAGGGGTGTTTGTTTGAAGTATTAAATTAAAAATGGCTCTGGAGAATGCAGAACTGAAACACACAGACACATGATTTAGCATGAGGATCTCCTGCGGATACAGACCTGTGGCAGATGACCACACTATTCCACGAGACACCCTGACGTAAAGGGGCAAGTCCACTCCATGTGTTTTGAAACAGTCTTTCATCAGCTTAAGCAGCACCAGCACCATCAGACAGATTATACCCAGGATCAGGTCTCCAACTCTGCCGAATTTAAGAACAAGAGGAGACCAATGATTAAAAGCAGAGTCAGAATCTCCCATTTCCCAATCTTTTACAGTTTCCAACATCCTCTTAGATCTTCGTAGTCAATAGGGACTTGTAATGAGGCACAATAACACCTCTGCTGTGTTTACTGCACACTAACAATGCCCAGCACAGCAGTGAAGCTTGCAGCTCTGTACCTGCTTTGTAGGAGTCAGGTCACTACTCTAGTACTGTGTGTACTCTGCTAGACATTGTTGAAGACTCACAAGGTTATGAAAAACAGATATTTCCACACGTAAACAGATTTCAGCAACAAGACGTTTCATCTTCTATTCATTCTAGTCGGGAAAAAAGAAGGGATCAGAAAATAATACCAACCTGGTTTCACATATGTTGTGGAATGTGTAGTAAACCTGCATGAAAAACTGCTGGGGAATGTTCCGAAGACCAAGGATGTTCTGTAAATTGGAGAAATTACCATTTTGTTATTATTCCAGACAACAAGTAAAGCATCGGAATCAGGACATCGATGTACAATTACTTTTTAGAACAGGAGTCGGCAACATACAGTGCATTGTCGGCTAGCTAAGGGCTTTTCAACAGCATGTTCAATGGAAGCAGTAGGTGCAATAAAAGTTTAATTAGCCGCGAAGAGATTAAGTTAAAAAACAATAAAAACTATGCTTGACTGTTCTATAAATCTCTATAATTACAGTCAATCTAATTCACAATTACTTAAATGGCAACATATCATTACCTCATACTTATCATTAATCTGTCATGGAACAAGTAAAGATTTATTCCATGCTGAAAAGAGAAGAAAATAAACACAAAGTTTCGGCCGTGGAGCCTTCTCCACACCCTTCTCGGGGTTTTCCAGGGTGTTTTCCAGTTATTCCTACCTTGACCTGACCAAAGCCAATGGTAACAGCAGCTGCGCAAGTGAAGCCTTTAATCACCGGATACGAAATGAACTCCAACAGAAAACCTGCAAGAGAAATCAGGAGAGATTGCCGCAACGAGACAGAGCTGTATCTCGCCTAGAGCAGCCATCCTGAACTGGCATTTCACTGCGGCACATCCATTAGAAATGCACTAGACGCGTGAGAAATTTAGGTACAACAGACAGAGGAAGCCTGAAGTGGAATTCTGCTCCTAGGATTTGTGCCGTGGGAGCATTAATGACCACACGGAGGCTCCACCTTTTTCATCACCCTGCTGTTGCATCAGTTTGGAACTTGAGCTTCAGAGAGAAAACAGCCCACCTGTCCACATTCTAAAGAAACCTGATTTAGTTTTGAAGCTTTTGATTCATTTTAAGACTCATTTTAACCCCCGTCTTGTTTCATTTCTGATACTGGCTTCAAAGTAGTATAGCCAATGCCAACCCCAGGTCTAACCCCTGCTTCTTCACCAAAACACGGTTCAAGACAACATGAAACATCAAATAAAGAACAGAAAATCTTTGTAATTGTAACTGGGAGGTCTACATATTCAACCACTTCTTTACTTTTAGTTTTTTTTTTCTTACATATAAAGGTAATGTAACCTTTTGCAGAGTAAGCTAAATGCTGGTGTCTGTTCACTCTCCTTTTGACAAGAATTCATGAGCTCAAACTGCTATACCAAACCTACCTTAAAAAAGAACACGTAAGAGGTTTATTCCATGCTGGAAAAAAAGGACAAAGAAAACACAACGTTTCAGCCATGGAGCCTTCTTCAGGTGGAGCCTTCTTCAGCCTCTTCACACCTGAAGAAGGCTCCACGGATGAAACGTTGTGTTTTCTTTCTTCTTTTTTTCACCATGGAATAAACCTATTACTTGTTCCGTTGCAGCCTACACATGCTGACGCAGCTACCCACCTGAACCACTACCTTAAAAAAGATTACAATATAAATATAAATCAAAGCAAAGCAGTGTTAAGGAAACACTGTTGTAATACGGCAGATGCAAACTGATGCTTATGAAGGCTGATCCTTAACACATCAAAATTATTTTAAAATATACAAACATTCAATGAATAAACAGTAGCAACAGCACACAACTATAATCATGTGTTCCCTACAAAGCCAAATGTACATGATATTTCTTAGTACTACATTGAAAGGGCCTATACACTTTATGTGTAATGAACTTCGCCTGTTGCTTACCCACCTTCCTTCTGGTATCCTTAACACAAAAAGGGCATCCACCCAGAAACACCTTACCTAGCTGAAGAACTGCCATGGCGACCTGGATGACCCCACAGAGGAAAGTCAGCAGCACAGCGTAAACTGGATCGTGGTCGATGTAGGAAGCACACAGCAGGGACATGATTGCTGTTGGGCCCAGTGTCACATCTTTTGAGGTCCCAAAGAAGCAGTAAATAAAGCAGCCCATAAATGCAGAGTACAGGCCGTACTGCAAGCCATAAGGGAAAGAATGTCAATGAACAGTTATAGCTTACTTAAGTCCAGGACAAGAGTTTGTTTTCAGCCTTTAAAGCCAGTGACAGCAAGAACACCTTTAACAGACAACTTGGCCAGTAAGAGTGAAACTCCACCACAAAATCCCACAACTACCTCCTACCAAAACCTGTACATGTGACAAAACTCTTTTAGAATTGATGCCTTCTAAAAGACATTAACAAAATTATGATTAAAGATGATATCACTGGAATAGCATTTCATCATCATTCTGTCGTATGCTTAACAATGCTTTGGCATTGTGATCTTTCATAAGTGTGGTAACCATCAGGAACAAGGGGCACATACCTGCACAGGTAGGCCAGCAACTTCTGCATAAGCCAGCACCTGTGGCACTGCAGTCAGCCCCACTGTCATTCCAGCAACGAGATCCATCCACAGCCACTGCAGAGAATACCTGGGCAGCCACCCCAGAATCGGCAGTATCTTCTTTAGAGTATTGAACGAGCAAAATTCTCTGATCCTGTCCCTGGCACACCAGCCACTTCTCCTGCACCTGTCCATCACCGTCTCCATTTTCTCCCTTGAAGGAGCTTATTACGAACAAAACTTTTAAAAAATGAGGATGTTCATAAGCTCCTGAAGCCTTGTCCAGTGCGTAGAAATTTATGTCAAGTCAGTTTACAAACAAAGAAAAGTGCTCCAGGTGTTGCGTCAGTAAACACAAGTAAGGAACACTCCACATGAAAAAAACATGAGGTATTTGCTTTCAAGCACATGTCTTATCAAATGTCACCTACTGTCTTCAGAAGAAATGTTCATTTGCACTGTGTGCAGTAAAGTGCTCACCTACATATCTCACAAAAGTAAAGTACGGATAAAGTGGAAAAAGACTGAAATCGAATCTTCCTCATGTTACAACAGCCATATTTACAAAGTTCTTGCAAGTGGAAATCACATTGTTAATTCTGCACATGCACTGTCAATCTCATCCATTTTTGCACAAAAGTAACCGAGGCTGAGAAATATTGCTGGGTTATTGCTTAGGACACACGAGTCCTTTAATGTCAACCACCTCCTCGTCCACTTTCTTCTGTAACAACTGGAATTTTAAGTACAAGGCACACAGAATTCCTTGTTGATTAACAACATAGTCATCCACATGAATTGCATCTGGAAAATACATACAGATCATTAGACGACACAAATTTATATATTTGAAAAAGACATCTGCTCTTAGTGTAACAAGGTAGAACAGAACTTTTTAAAAAGTCCATTTAAAAACTTAATATAATAAATATAAGCATACCTTGTCTATAAAAGAAAGCATATTTTCATGCTCATTTAAAATCTGACTCTCTTTTTGAAAAAAACATTCCCTTTGTGTTTATTCAATACTCATACTAAATTTCTATTTCAAGACACTACAACACAAGCCCATGCAACAGGTTAGGTTAGTCTGGTCAAAGGTTGTGCACTACAAAGTTTTTAAATTCTTGCAGGAATAACAGCTTTGAATTGTCATTGCATGACTGTATATTGTAGGTAAGAGCATATTTTGGTGAAATATAGCTGCTGCAGTTCTCTCAGCTACCTGTCACACTCTGGTTACTTTTCGGAGTACAGAGAGCTGTTAACCTCGCTCAAGTGAGGAGATCACCTTCATCACTGACTATGCATTATAACAGGTAAGCCTAGTCCAAAGAATTGTTATGATAGGCCTATTTGAAGTTACTTATTGTTTTGTAATTCTGTAGGTAGATATGTCTATTTTTTAAAATTACAAACCATTACAACCGCTTTCATTCCTGCAAACTATTCTCCAAAGAACAACTCCATTTTACTAATCCTTCACATTATTTACAATAAAAGCACGAATGAATAAGCAAATAATAAAGCTATCATAATTCGAGGCTATTGTACTTACGCACAAACATTTCCATTTTTAAAACGATAGTTTTATTTACTTTATTCGACTAAATGAAAAAAATAAATACTAGCATGTTTTACTGACGACCCAACTTCGGTCAGCATCGTGAAACCAGATTGTATTTTCATTGTATCTCACATAACTTTAAAACAAACATCAACGTATTTTTTATATTACACATTGCAAAACAAAACACTACCAGATTTATAAGAAATTATACAAATGACAGTTATTGTTATTTGTTATTTGTTTCTAACTCTAAAACGACATTATACCCGACATTAAAACGAATGAACAACAGTTCAATCTAAAAGACGCGTTCTGAGACTTTTTAGCATGACAGATGTTTTCTCCCCACACTATACAGTATATATATATATTATTTTCCTAGCCTTACTTAAAGCAAGAATACAAAGGCATCGAGAGGCTGTATAAAAATAAAACTTGACTTAAAAACAACCCTTTCAGCAGAAATCACAAAACATACGTACCCCGGCCTTTGCACGTAATGCAGTTATCATTTCCAATCCATTTCTTACTATTTTTACTTTAAGCAATCTTACAAGATTCACTTTCAAATCTTAAAAAGACATGACATAACCTCGGTATAATCACTGCAACAACAAAGCCTGCCCACTTCCTCCATCTACTATGCTCATGTTGCAGTATGTGAGGAAAGATTCAGCACCCGTTATCGCAGCTTTTTTTGTGCGTTTTTTTTATCGAGAGAGCTGTGTTCATGTGACCGAAGTCATGTGATTCAGAAAGGCTATCAGCTGTCCAGGAAGAGCGCATAGGCATGGGATGTACGACATGCTTTAATAAGCAGAAATTACAAGAGACTTCAAGCTGAAACGCGTATACTTTTTAACTTTATTGTAACAAATGGCTCTTGGTTGTACTTCGAACCTCGACGTTGATCATGCGGTGCATAAATGATGATTTTTTTTAAAGTTCGTTTTGATAAAAAGTTTTAAGTGAATGCCTTGACGCATTTAAAATGGGCTTTGTACGTAGTTCCCTCTTTTTTATTTGTTTCTTTATCCTGCTAATCCTCTGTGCTATCGAGGGGGCTAAAACAAGAAACGTACTTCTTATAATTGGTGAGTTTAATGAGTCAACAGCTTAATTACGCTGGAACACCTTAAAACAAGTGGCTTAGCTCATAAGATGCATAGTCCGTTACTAAGTACACACACGTCAACGTGTAACAAACACTGCAGTATTTTGGATGTGGTTTCCCTGCGATGAACGAGTCATCCTTGTAATGCTTGCATATCAGATTCAGCCTGCTACGTGACCGCATCCATTTACACTGCAATAACATCTTTACTCTGGGCTTAGTTTAGCCAACGTGCTTTTCACGTTTGTTGTTAAGTGCCACACGAGAAAACATTTACAGTAATTACAACACGGCTATGATCAAGAAAAACCAGGGTGTAGAAGTGTTAATTTGATCACTCGCTTATTGTTCATTTGATCAACAAAAGCCAAAGTGCAGCAGTGATATGAAAGAATCTGAAAACTTTCTGTTAAATCAGACCCAGTTGTGGTCAGTGTAATGTTTAGAGGTGCGTGTGTGCATATACTGTATATGTTCTTGTATGCTAGAATCTTTATCGTTGCTGAACTACGCAGAGAGTGAGTCGCTCACTCCTCGTTTCTCTCCTCTCAGCGGATGACGCCGGCTTCGAGACTGATGTGTACAACAACTCCGCGATCCGCACGCCTCACCTCCACGCCCTGGCTCAGCGCAGCCTGGTCTTCAGGAACGCCTTCACCTCGGTCAGCAGCTGCTCGCCCAGCCGCTCCGCCATCCTCACTGGGCTGCCTCAGGTATCGGTCAAGCCCTCCGCCGCTCCACCATGACTGGGCACGACTACGGGCCTGTGACTTTCGGCACGTCACACTCTCGGAGAGACAAATACTGCGGGGAATCACCCCGAATGTCAAATCCGGAATGTGATTTTGGTCCTCTCACTTATTGTTCAGTTAAACTCCGTGGTGCAAATCGATTACTCGTGTGAGAGCGTATGGAGCGCTGTGAGCTAGACATAGCAGAAAGGAGCTTAGAGTTATTAAAACATTAACGTGGTCAGAGAAGCGGGAAAAGTACTGAATATGTGTCTCATTCTTTTATCTACTTTAAGAAATACAGATTTAGCAGAAGTTAAGGCAAACAAGTAATGTATGTACGCTGCCAAAAACCTGCTTTATGTAGCCAGGGTGCTGTGGCTGATCCAATGCACTGTGAAACATTTTGGGTTGGGAGACAGTTTCTCTATGAAGTAATTTCTCCAAGTGAAGAAGGGGGGTGAAAGCCAGTTAAGCTGCATCTGCAAAAGGTAATTATAATCCAGATCTCTAGCATACACTGTATATGAACTCTTTAATAAATGGTTACGAGTAGTTAGAAGAGACAGGACAAAGGACTCAGAGTTGTTGGATACGGACTGAAGCTGTGCTCACAATTAAAGCCACGTTTGCCGTTGTTTGTGTCGGTCAGCCCTGTACGGGTGTGTGGCTCTGACCTTCTCACCTTGCGTTTCATCCACTCTTCCAGCACCAGAATGGCATGTACGGCCTCCATCAGGATGTGCACCATTTCAACTCCTTTGATGGTGTAATAAGCTTGCCCCTCCTGCTGAGTCAAGCCGGCATTCGAACAGGTGAAGAAGGCAAAAGAGCTGTAGCTACATAAAGGCACACACTGAGTTCCAAGCATTACAAAGACAGAATTTTTAATAGGATTTAGATAGTGTTCTGTCAAACTGGAGCCCGATGAATATGGCTTATCATATGACTAAGTCCCAGAAAGATTGTCAGATTGTCCAATAGTTCATCCGTGCTCATTTTTATATTGTAATCCTGCATACAGCACGTACTATAACTATAATCCTGTTATTGTATAATTTTCTTTATAATCTAAGACACTGAATTTAAAGTAAGGTAAGATGTTATTTTATTGCAAACTAAATCATAGCATTATAATTTACACAGTGAAGCACTGGCACCCAGTGGCTAATTGATTTAGAAATCCTGTGACTCTGTACAGTATAGCTCATCTATGATGAACATCATCATTCTCACTTTCCCCTTTTTTCTCCCCTGGACTAGTCATGTAAGTATATAGTTTGACACTTCCGCTCATTGTTTCTATTTTAAATCTAGGCATGCCCTGAATTAATTCTGTCGGATGCTTTGCACCTGTAGGTATTATAGGGAAAAAACATGTTGGTCCTGAGACAGTCTACCCATTCGATTTTGCTCACACTGAGGAAAACAGCTCCGTGCTGCAGGTGGGCAGAAACATCACGAAAATCAAGCTTCTGGTGCGGCAGTTCTTACAGGCCAAGGATGACAGGTATGTGTGACAATAAAACATTCTCATGTGAGGTGTGCTGACCCAGATCTGTTCAGGCCTGAATCTATAGCACTAGAACACGCAGATACAGGTGCATATTCCTCCCAATCTCCCTGTCCCTGGATGACGTTGGTGCTTTGAATTTGTTGTGCTGGATATCTAAACATGAGAACACTTACATATGTCCATCCGTTCTGCCATCCATTTTCTAACCACTTTGTGGAGTTCAGGGTCATGGGGGGGTCCAGAGCCTATCCCAGCATGCAACAGGCGCAGGGCAGGATTGCCAGTCCGTTGCAGGGCACACAGGGACAGAACCACACACTCACACCAGGGCCAATTTTCTCAGAAGCCAATTAACAGTATGTCTGGATTGGTGAAGGAATCCCACACAGACTCAGGGAGAACATGCAAACTCCATGGACATACAGTAGAGTCACAGATTGGACCCAGAGCCCCCGCACTGTGAGGCAGTAATGGTAACCACTTCAATACCATGCCCCACAAATATGTGTGTATTTGTAGCAAACAAATTCTTAATCAATAAAATGCAAACTGTGCTGAAAGCCTTTATCAGGTTTCAGTGAATAAACAGGGTTTTGCAGGAACCTCTGATCCGGGGACATTGCACTAGAGAAATGAGTGAGGGAGTACAGTCAGTGTCATGTGTTAGCTGGCGGTTTTGAAATGCTGTTTCTGTGTCTCTCGCCCTTCAGGCCAATTTTCCTGTACGTTGCCTTCCATGATCCTCACCGGTGTGGCCACTCCCAGCCCCAGTACGGAGTCTTCTGCGAGAAGTTTGGGAACGGGGAGAGTGGAATGGGTTGGATTCCTGACTGGAAGCCCGAGCACTACGCCCCAGAGCAGGTCCAGGTGAGACCCAGTCCCGGCAGCTGGTTTTTAATCTATCTGGTAATCAGTCGCTTTTTCAGTTCAGAACATTTCAGATCTTAGCTTGTCTCAGAGCGATTCTGCTATGGAAAGATACTGTAGATTTGTTTTCAGAACATTTTCTAATTTCTTTGTTTTTACGCAATTTATTTGTTTTTACCAAGTCTGAAATCCTTTCATAATAAAGGAAATAGCTTCTTTAGAGACACAGTTATGAGATTGTATTTCATTTCCAGGTGATGGGGGAAGTTGTGTTAAGTTCACAGAAATTATGTACTTTTTCCTATGGCCATGTAATTACAGTATGTAATTTTTCTATGGTCCTATGATAAGAAGTGAAGGAATTAGGAATGTGTTAGGAATTTGGAGTACATGAGCTTGTTTATTTCTGAAGGTATCTGTAGATTATAAGAATTCATGAGTTTTATTTTAGTTTCTTTACTTTAGTGCTTTTAAATTCAACAGGTCCCATATTTCATTCCGGATACACCCGCAGCCAGGGCTGACCTGGCTGCACAGTACACCACAGTGAGCAGACTGGATCAAGGTGAGTGCAGTACGCTTCTTTCCCTGCCTGTCAGTGAGCTAAACAGACAATCTTAACACCTGTCATGATAATTCAGATCTCTAGCGTATGTGATGTCACAGTCTGCAGGATTGATACAGTAACAGGATCTGCCCATAAACATTTACATCTTCTTTATCCTGAAGCAAAAAGAGCTTGTTTTTAGCATTTGCAAAAATTGTATGAAAATGTACTTTACTTTATGGCTACAGTGCACATACAATCCATTGTTTTTTTTAGTATGTAATGGCTTCTGTTTTTTTTCTACAGCATCAGAATTAACAGTTTCACAAGTTGTCTCTTTAGAATCACACATGTGAAACTCTGACAATTGTCCAATTATAGCCCTGACTGTTCTGTACTTTGTGTAGAATATTGATAGGCATTGTAAAACTACGTATTCAAATAATTATTTAATTATTGGTCATTATAGGGTGATCATTGTCTTTATTTCATTAGTACAAATGGTCCCGTAAAAAATGTGCTTCTGTGAAGTTATGTAACAAATTAATTCACACAACCTAGGACAGTTTTTAGACATATGTTTTCTCACATCTGAAGTTTTTATTCTAGTGCTTTGGTTTGGCTAGATGTAAATTGAATTAACTTAGTTTGGTGCCATGCAAAGTTTGTCAAAGCTGCAAAGGCATGAATCATTTTATACAGCACATTATTAAACTGGGACAGCACAGTAGTGCAGTGCTTAGCATTGCTGCGTCTCAGTGCCGTGGCCCTGGGTTCAGTTCCCGAGGTGCCAACTGTGTTCATATGCGTTTCCTCCAACTCCAGCCAGGTGCTCTGGTTTCCTCCCATGGTCCAAAGACATACTGGTACAAATTGGTTATTGTTAAACTGCACTGCAGAGCAATCAAATAGTGATATGGCCAGCAGCCATATCACTCTGCAGCTCACACCTGGCAACCCACTGAAGCCCAGCAGGTGTGAGCCTGGTCAGTACCTGGATGGGAGACCTCCTGGGAAAAACTAAGGTTGCTGCTGGAAGAGATGTTAGTGGGGCCAGCAGGGGGCGCTCACCCTGCGGTCCATGTGGGTCCTAATGCCCCAGTATAGTGACGGGGACACTGTACTGTAAACCATTAAAAATCCCAGGGCGTTTCTCGAAAAGAGTAGGTGTGTAACCCCAGTGTCCTGGCCTTGGCCTTTACCAATCATGGCCTCCTAATAATCCCCATCTCTGAACTGGCTTCATCAATCTGCTCTCCTCCCCACTGAGAGCTGATGTGTGGTGAGCGTTCTGGCGCACTATGGCTGCCATCGCATCATCCAGGTGGGGCTGCACATTGGTGGTGGTGGAGGGGAGTCCCCATTACCTGTAAAGCGCTTTGAGTGGAGTGTCCAGAAAAGTGCTATAGAAGTGTAAGCAATTATTATTATTATAATTATAAATAACAATGGGACCAAGGGAAACAGGTTTCCTGTATTACCACAGTACTGGTACGTTTCAAAACGTGCGTGTCCACCAGAGGAGCTGATACCGTCTTTTCTTTAACACCTTGGTCTCAGGAATCGGGCTGGTTCTGAAGGAACTGCAGGATGCCGGGTTCGAGAATGACACGCTGGTGATATACAGCTCAGACAACGGGATCCCCTTCCCCAACGGCAGGACTAACCTGTACTGGTCCGGCACTGCGGAGCCCATGCTTGTGTCATCTCCTGAGCACCCTCAGCGCTGGGCCCAAGTCAGCCAGTCTTTTGTCAGCCTGCTAGGTAAGCAGCTTGAGCAGACCCTCTTGTGTCTCTGGTCATGTGAAAACACAGCACTTAAGAAAATCCTGTTTCCATAAAACTTTGATAAAGACATTTACTGTGGGGTAAAAGTGTCTGTGGTCAGAGCATCAGGCTGACGGGTATAGAGAAAAAATATTTAGAACATTGTAGTGTTATTTTTTGCTGCAAGAGCCGTTATCTGTTTTCAAGACATTGTGGCATCACAGCAGTCAAAATTAGAGCCACACGGTGGCGCTACAGGACAGGTGCCTGTGCCACAGCCTGTTCAGTTTAACTTGTGATAAACAGCGTGCTCAAATAGGAACCTTTTCCCTAAGAAATGGCTAGGATTTGCACTATAAAACAGGCTTGGCAGACAAAACACATGTGGAGGTTAAAGATAATAAATATCGAAGAGTATTGTTGAAATACCAGCACGGGTAACAGTATGAAAATAACTAGCATAAACAGAAATGTATATTCAGTTGCTGACCTTACATGAGAGTTATAACCTCCTGTAAAATGAAGCAAGGACTGACAAGAGAAATATGCTGACAGATGCACCTCTAAAAATGTCCTCTAAAAATTAAATTGCAATTACTGTAAGTTGCAAATATTCTGAATTATGGGATGTGGAAAGTACTTTTAATTTAACTCGCAGAGTTATTAGTGCGTTCCACTGATGGCTTAATGGTTTTTCTACTTACATGACATTTCTTTTATTTTGCAACCTAATATTTCTTGAACTTTTCCATGTTTCCATGCACAAGCCCACCCACAGAAAAAATAAAAACACTTACAAAGGTTTCTCAAATATTTTCGTGTTCATGTGCTTGAGGATACCTCATCACAACTTCTTGTGTGTGCACATTTTTACTGTAGATACAAAAATATCCCCCATACACTCCAGTTATATTACAGTGAAAACAAAAAAAACAGCTGCATACATATAAAACATACAGGTGAGCTTAGTGACCTAGAGCAGTCATAGAGTCACGCAGTTACTTTTATATTTCTGTTAACGTGGGGGAAGTACAGTTCTTCCCCCTCATTTTAAAAACAGTGACGTTTCTAACCTGCCGTTGGTCTGCTTCCCCACCAGACATAACCCCTACTGTTCTGGACTGGTTCTCCATCCCTTACCCTGAGTACAGCATCTTCAGGACGCAGCAGCCTGTCCAGCTGTTGGGGAAGTCCCTCCTGCCAGCGCTGACCTCGGAGCAGCCCTGGTCCACCGTCTACGCCAGCCAGGGCCACCACGAGGTCACCATGTACTACCCGATGAGGGCGGTCCAGCAGGGCTCCTACCGCCTCATCCACAACCTCAACTTCAAGATGCCCTTCCCCATCGACCAGGACTTCTACATCTCCCCCACCTTCCAGGACCTCCTGAGCAGGACCCAGAGCGGCCAGCCCACCCACTGGTTCAAGACGCTCCAGAGCTATTACTACAGAGACTGCTGGGAGCTTTACGATACCAGAGCGGACCCTTCGGAAATCAGGAACCTGGCGTCTGACCCCGCCTACGGGGAGACACTGCAGCAGCTCAAAGCCCAGCTGCTGAAGTGGCAGTGGGCGACCTCTGACCCCTGGGTGTGTGCCCCCGATGGCGTGCTGGAATCGAAACTGACTCCGCAGTGCAGGCCTCTGTTCAATGGGCTGGGCTGAGCCTGGTGCCCGTCAACCTCAGTCCCTGGCATTGCCAGAAAAAAAAAGCCAAATCTTTTGAACCTTGGTAAAAGCTGGATCCTATAACGTGAACGGATGCCTCTCACTCTAAAACCGGCGAAGAACACAATGAAACCCAACCATCCATCCATTTCCTTCTGATTCAGGGCACCAGAACCTATCCCAACAAGGCAAAGCAGGACACACAAAGATACAGACTCACACACGTTCACACCTTGGACCAATTAACCTACCAGTATGTCTTTGGACTGTGGGAGGAAACCAGAGCACCCAGAGAAAACCAGTGTGAACATGAGGAGAACATGCAAACTCCACCGAGATGGCACCCTGGGATGGGAATTTAACCCGGGGCCCAGCACTGCAAAGCAGCAATGCTAACCAATGCGCCACTGTGCCACCCTCAAACCCAATCAAGGTTGGTTTCCAACAGGGACCACCTCTTTGGTGAAACAATGGATGAAATAAATCACACAGTCCTACAGTATACTGTATGTCATGATCTGGTGCTGTCCTGGTAAATTATATCACACATGTTACTAAAAGCATTTTGTATTTTCTCATGAAATGAAAAGTTATTCTTGTTGAAGGAGTTTTAGTCATGTTTTCTGTAGTTCTAAAGTCAGTTTTCCTCATTCAGACGGTTCTCAACTAAAATTTTAAAACATTTTTAATGGAACTGATAGATTCAAGCCATCAGATTGTGCTATTTGATAACATTATAGTTTCCCCTAGCGGTAAGGCTCATGGTCTTATCACAGTGCAGATGGGCTTGGTAACAGCAGTTTTTTCATGACCACAACCATCGTATCTCCCATGTGTGAATACAGTACCTCTGCATTTTAGAAAAGCAAGTAGAATTGTATAAGCCTTTTATTTTATTTAGACTGGTTTTATTAAAAGTTCTAATCAAAATAATCTTAATCTAACTGTAAGACTTGGGGAAATGTAAAAATGTGAGAGATGGCTTTACTAAATTGGTATGTTTGGGATTTTTTATAGTCTGATGTTACACTTTTTTAATTTTCAAAACATTATGCGGGTATACATTTACTGTAGGTTATTTTTAGCTATGTAATAATATTTCATCTGTTGTAGACCACTAAAAACTTACATTTAAAAAACATTTTAAAAGCTCATTGTGTCTCCGATTGTGGACTTTAATATCATGAGCCAGTCATACACTAGTTTTCAGTTGAAACATGGCTTTCAAGTGAAATTGTGCAGACATCTATTTAAAAGTGAGTTTCACTTTTGCCTTTACACTCCAGAGTGTTGTTTTTAGTATCTGTACATTAGGAAGACATGAAGAGTGGGAGTAATACTAAACTGCACAACTACAGTTTTTGGCAAGCAGATATCAAGTTCCTAAATACCTTTATAAAATAAATTGATTCAAAAATCTAGTAGAATTATTTTAATTTTAAAAAGACCATTTTGTATCAAGCCACTGATTTGAGTTGTCTCTTGAATCTGACTTTAACAACCATTAGCTTGTACTGTATTGTGACTTTTTTTATGTAGCTTTCATCTTTTATAATGAACGCCGACGGGCTTCTATGGTTTTTGAAAGCCGGAACATGTAAAAAAACATGTTCTTTACTGCGCAGGTTTTGGAATACTTTACGAATCTTCAATCAAACTCAGAGAAAATTATTATTCCGGTAAAATAAAAATTAAGGTACTATTTTTAACACTTCTCTGCAGTTTAGAACTAAATGTTGGATGTCAGATCTTTTTACTGTACGTTTTCAGTTATTTGATTAATAAACTTCATAGACAAAATATCGTTTGAACAACGAAATAATAGATGTTTTATAAAAGTAATGATATTTTTCCTTATGAGTATTTCCCCCTTTTGAGTTTTTTTAGTTCGGTAAACGGCTCTGAGAGAAATAAACTCACGCTAGAGGCTGTGAATTGGATACGGTATTTGAGGATCTTCGAGAACGATACCCCGGATTCATTAACTACAAAAAGCATTGTATAAATCATCCGCATACTCAAAGACACTTTCATTTTCAAACGCGAAAGACGTAATAAAATAGTAAATGATAAGTTTATTAGCGAGAACAAGTTAATCTATCGGTATCGTAAAATTGTGAGATTGCAGTACGGTATTGGATTCCTATTGTTACCAGCGGGTGAATTACAACACCTATAATGATGATACAACAGACTGTAGACTGGTTCATAATGCTATTTCCTTTTCTTAATATTGTTATTCACCTTCATGCTAAAAGTTCAACGAACGCAGGTTTTGAACCGATGTTCAAGTCAAGAACGCTGTGGTGTCCGATGAAAAAAGATAACAGCACAAGGTTAAGTTATTGAGACCGCAGTAAATTCTGCAGTGTCGCGAGGAACCACGACGAATTGTTTCCCATTGAAATTTGCATGGTCAGTTAATTACATTATATTTGTGTTGCGTTTCATTACATTATCCGGAGGAGAGTAAAGAAATAATTTCAGTCCCTTGTCCGTTTTTTTTACAAAACTGATACAAAATGCTAAACGGTAAATAATATAATACAGAAAAAACTCAATACTTCACAGTTTAACCTTAGATAATTAAGGTAGACCAGGATTAGAATGACTTACTTTAAGCGCTGTTGCATTAATTACAATGGAATGAACTACAGATTTCTAGTGGCTGCACGAATGGCGTAGTTTAGAACATGTACTGTACGTGTATTGATCAGGATGCTCTGTGTTCACACCAAAAAAGGACAATGCTTCATGCGCCACTGGGCAGAAAGTAAAGAACTGCTTTCGGCCAGCTCAAGATTCACTGGTCCAGCAAATCTGTATCGTGCACGCTGTCATCGCGCTGCTTGTGAGTTAAAAAGTGCAGATTGCTTAAAAACATTTTGTGCCAACATGCAGTAAGTGAAAATTATATTTTAGATGAAGCTCTTAACTAGAACGTGTTACTAAAGCTGTTTCAATATGCAGTATCCCCATCATACCTCTGTCGAATTGTGTGAAGTCTTTCGCTGGAACATTTCAGAGTTTACGGCAGAAAAAAGTTGGTATGTTTAAGCTAAACCATGTAAGAAATTTGTCCTAAAGGTTGCCCTAATGAAACCATTTAATTGTGTTTATTGCATATATAATGAATCAAAATGAATTATTTTTAACCATCAAAACTACTAAAAGCGCGTAGTGGCCTTTTTCAGTTGTCTGACGCATAAAAAAAAGACTGGGGAAAGCGTCACCCAACATCCCTTCATCAATTTAAACCCCTAAGTCCAACTGTGATCAAGAATGACGCCCTCATACAACTCACCTCACCTACTCTCCCCGAGACCCCCCCCCCCCGATACTTTCTGAAACGCAAATTATACGATCAATTCAGATTGGAATTCTCCCCAGCGGAAACATGAATCACCTTCTCCGATTAAGTTGACGAATGTGATTACGATCGAGGGGCTCCTATATAAGAGACGGCGTTTTCTACGTTGGAGCATAAAGTTACCAGCAGAACAGAAAGAGTAAGAGTTTGAAGTGAGCTCAACGGAAAGTCCCTCCAGGATCAAGACCACTCGTCTCGCTGCCTGAAACAGTCGAGCGATGTTCGCCATGGAGAGATCGATGAAATTTGCCTTGGTGGTGGCGGCCATCTCCATGCTCATTTCTTGCCACCCCACGGCGGCGTGGTACAAGCAAGCGACTGGCCCAAGCTACTACTCCGTAGGCAGAGCTTCAGGTTTGCTGTCCGGCATCCGAAGATCACCTTACATCAGAAGGTCTGAGCCTGAGGCTATGGCCGAAAGCGGAGAGTCCACTGGAAACTTTATGACGGAGATGGGTAGCCAAGCCCGACAGACAGCCTTCCTGAAGAATATGGTGAGTAGCTTTTTATTTTAATGAGGACTCGTAAATTTACAAAAACAAACGTCAAAACTGCGAACCTGAGGTCTGATGCTTCAACACACGGGATTAAGTCGTAATTACAACATTCGAGGTCTTCCTAACGTTTCGCACACAAAAAAAGATCAGTTCTAACACAAACCCTCCACAATCGCAAAGTATTTAATGTTATATGTGACTGACATTTCATTTGGTGCGGTCGCCTTATAGGGAATACAATTTCGAAGTGTTAGTGTCCTAGCCAACCACACGATACAACGAAGGAAAAAGTTCACTAAACCAGTAAATGCAATGGCAGACTTTTTGTATCTCCTAGTGTCATGTATTTTGGTACAAACACTGACAGATTGTAATAGGTGTACCGTCTGAAACGGCACCTCTCCACATTAAACAATGATGCGCGTAATCGGGCGCTGTCCCTTCAGCACCACGACGCAGGGCGCTAACTTCAATAATCTGCACGAATGTACTGTATAGTAGGTGAGTCCGCTGCTGACGGAGATCAGCGAGCATCACCTTAATACGTGAACTTCATCAACACGAAAAAGAAAAGCTCACTTGACCAGGCACAAAGGAAAACAGCAATCGGAGCTTCCAAATAAAGTTTCGAATGCTTTTGTTCAGAAATCGAGTTTTATTACTTCACAGTGTTCCTTAATGACAGCAAAAAGAAACACCAACTTTTCCGTTAAAAAATCCAAATGTATCATACACGTACATAACTGATTTTATTTTTAGGACACAAAATTCTTAATCCATATACACGATAAATGTCTAAATCTTGAAAAGACGGACAACTTTCTAAATTCCTAGCCTAATGTTACAACGCTGCAAAATTAGGAATCCGTTGTATACTGAAAAGGGAGCGGCTAAATCAATACAATTATGGGGGCAAACTATGTTTAACACTCTCGTATTAACGCTTTTAATATTATTCATGAAGAGCCATTACAAAACACCAGTTTTGGAAGTAGAGTAGCGCAAAGCCATTGCTAAGAAAAAAAAATCAATGGCGATCTATACTGTTTTATTACTGTATTCTAAGTCGATTTAACAATACGTGCTTAACTTTTCCACAGGCTGTGTGTGTCAAAGACATTTCTCCGAACCTGCAAAGCTGTGAACTTGTGCAGGATGGGATGAGCACGTTTCAGTGTAAGGCAGACGTGTACCTGTCCCTCGACTCACAGGACTGCGTCAACGCCTAAAGGTCCCTTACCGGCAAACACACTGATCGCAGCGCCTCTTTCCTCGGAGTACTACAACTACAACCAAGTGTGACGGACCGATGACATTGAATGTTTCTCACCATATGTGAAGATGTAACACAAAAAAAAAATCCAAAGTACGGTGTGCGAGAAGGGTTATTTCAGTTTGATACCCTACCCCTACCCTACATCCATATCCAACGTCGCCTCTGCCAAATGTATTAAATGATCATATATTGTTAACTGCTGAGCAGAACTTCTCGAAGATTTTTCCTTTATTTTGTTTCGATTTTTATTTATTAAAATTTACATAAACTGTGAACTTTATGTGTACATTTGTATTAATGTTCTATATAAAAAAAGCAACATAAAATAAATTATATTTGATTTGTTCAACTAATATATCAGCCTTAAAATACCTTTGTGTTTTGGAATTTTTTAAACGCACAGCAGTTGGTTTATTCTTCAACAAAGATTGTTGATTGAGTGCTACAGTTACTACTATTCATGCTACTAATATTAAAAATGTATTTCATGGTGATTTGGTGCACCTCGTAGGAAAAGCCATGTAGCCCATTCATCTATTTCCTAACTGCTTCACCCAATTCAGGGTTGTAGGTTAACTTATCCTGGCAAGCAATGGGCACAAGGCAGGACACACCCTGGATGGGACACCAGTCCATCACAAGGCACACAGACACAGACAGCACACACTCACACCAGAGAATTTTCCCAGAATCCAATTATCCTACCAGGAATGTCTTTGGACTGTGGGAGAGAGCCAGAGCACCAGGAAGAAACCTACGTAAACATGGAGAGAACACACAAACTCCACACAGTTAGGACCCCAGTCCAGTCTGAACCCAGGGCCCCCAGCATGGCAAGGCAAAAACGCTAACCACAGTGACGTGCAGTAACTATACGAAATCATGCACCCTTACAGACACATACAGTAGATCAGTGTTGTATCCGTGTTCTGCAATTCATTTAACACGTACAGACTCCTAAAAGGGTACATTATAAGAACAGATTTGAGGATGCTGCTCTGTCTATAAATTATATCTTTATGAACGATCCTGGAGTCAATGTCATCACATTTACTTATGCTACTTTTTCTACCAGCAAAGACTACTCATTGCACAACTAACACAAGATTAAAAACATCTATTCACAGTGTCGTATTGAATGCGACATTAAATATTCAACCAGCTGAGCCACAAAATATTATATTTAATTTAATAATTTGATACATATAATAAAACGCAATGTACAAAATGACAAAATAATTGCATTACAAAAAGGCACTCACAGGTCTTTTCCAATAGGACAGTCTCAGTTAAGGCTATTATTCCCTTTTTGTCAGGTCTAACAGTGCTTCATACTCACGACTACTCAACTTAAATCCAGCAGTGTAACCCAGCACTGAGGAAACAGTGCGCAGTCTGGACGAGAAATTGCTGCGTTCCTGCTTGATGTGTGACTCTAAAACAAACTGGAGTATTACGAGTGTACTACAAGAGAAATAACCAACAACTAACTTTCACAGCACTGTACATACCAGAAAATACACCCAAAGTACAAACTGAAGCTTGCTGGTGAACAACCCCATTTGTGTTCCGAACACCTTAAGGCTTCACTGCAAAATGAAAAATGATGAAGCCTCTTCTAGACTATACAATTTAGTGACTCAAACCCAATTCTGTACACAGAAGTGCAGTCTTCTATGTAGCACTGTACTTCCAACAATTACCATGGTGTTTAATGGAACCAATGCCAAAAACAGTAACAAAAAACAGAGTTTGAATAAGGAACCTATACTATAAGTGGCAAAAAATCTCAAATACACATCAATGCTGTTCCTTTTCATTTCAAAAGAACGGCTGTGAAGTGTAGAATCAGTATCAGATAATTCAGTTCACAGTGTGCTTATTCCATACTCTTTGCCCTCCAGGAAGAAAATCTACTTTAGACAAAATTTGCGACTGTGAATTAAACCATCTTTTTTATACACTTGAGAGCAGCAGTCAAAGCAAGTGTTCTCATAAGTTGCTTTAAACCAACACCTGTTGAAGACCTGATAAAAGGGTTAAAATGCATCAGTTGACAGAAATTGATAAAATAAGGCCAGCTGGGGCCCAGCGCATCTTCTGTGGCCCTCAAGGAGCACAGATACCTACAGTACCCCTGAGGTATAAACTACCATGGCAGAACCCTGGAAGATTCCAAGCAGAAATTGCACAAAGAGTGTCTCTGCACTGCCTGGTGCACGTTTTCAGGACATTGACAATAAAGAATACATCCCTCTGACTTGAGGCAATGCAGCTCTTTAATTACTTGGGAAGGATGGCAGTGTTCATGGATTTATTACAGTAAATAAGGGCATTTTTCTCAGCAAGATAAAGGTGCAATTATCCCAGCGACAGACAAGAGCCTGAATTGGGACAGATCTACTGATTTATAAGGTGCACAAAGGTGATGCATATGCATGGGTAAAGCTCTGGAGGCAACAGTAAATCTGGTTTACAAATAAATATCCAAACACACTTTAGCTTTCTGTCATTCAGCTACTCAGCTTCTTGGACAAAACCTCAGAGCATGTCTGCAGTTTATTATTGCACCCTCCATTCTGTGGAAGCAGCAACAGACCTGATGCCAGCCTCAGCCTGCCCATTGCTCTTTAAAAGGTTCCATCTTCTCAAAACAAGTGTTGCGTGATCTGTTAGTTACTTCAGGACAGGCACAGGAAGCATGCTTGGCAAGCAGTGCACGAAGGGGATGTTGCTACATCCCTGTAGCAAGCAGATAAAAACTAAACTGAAGCAGTCGCTACATTAAGGTTTTGATGCATCATGAAAATGCGAAGAACTCCAGAGATTAGAAAATAAATATACAAGGTACAAATACTGCAGTTCTTAGAAAAACAAATCTGCCTGATGCAGCTCCTTTAAAAACAAGACAGTTAAGCTACGAAGCTCTTGTCCGAGACGCATTAAACTTCAATTTAAAAGTGGCTTCAGGCAAGAAAGCAGAAGCATAATTGCAATCCAATTCTCAGTTCAGTTCTCATTCAAAAAAGACGGAGCTTTCCTCTCAAAGCAATGACACAGCTTCCAGGTTCTCCTTGATGATGGTGTCCATGACGACCTGAAAGACAATTTGCACATTGGACGTGTCTGTCGCGGTGGTGAAGTGGTGGTAGATGAGCTTGCTGGGGGTCTTATTGAGTGAGAGGAACATGCTGGCAAGGTATCGAGCAGCTGAGTCGACATCACAGTCAGCACCTGTGGGGAGAGCAAGCACATGGTGTTGGGATGGGCCTGCAACAGCACAGAAGCGTGACTGTCTTGTCTGCGCCTCTTCATCCTCCCTGTGTGTGGGCTTCCTCTCCCGATCCATACCACATGGCACAGAAAACAAATAAGTCAAATAAGTCAGTTTCAGGGAGAGCAGACAAAGTAATTCCCGACACTTCCCTCGGCAGTAAGACCAAGACATAAAAAGCTGCATTCATCTGAAAATGCATTGTGCATAATAAAAATTATTTTTCTTTGCATGTGATTAATTTCTCAGTTCTGTGTTCGGTACGACTGCAGCTAGCTGCTGTATAAAAAGGCGCATTAACTGCTTTGGACAATGCTTAGTCCGATAAAACAGCACCTCTCCGTCTATGAGCTGCTCTGTATGTACAGTATATCATCGCCAGCAATTCAAAAAATGAAAGAACACACTAGACATTGTGGAAAAGAAAGGAGGAGAAAAACATCTCAGTAACAATATAAAAATTCACTCATTTCAAATGGTAACTGAATCATTTCCATGTATTATTTATAAAGCATAGCTGGCCCATGGTAAGATTGAAAAATGCATGATTACATTTCGATCCCTGCAGATCGGAAAAGGGTATGTATAAGTAAGGTGAAGAGGGCAGATTAGTTGACCCTTACTTAGAAAATCCAATCTTTCTTCCCTTGCCTCCAAATTGAGATTAGCATTAAGAGATATTTTGATTTTTTGATGCCTTGTGAACGGTATTGTCTGGGAATCACCAAAGCACATGGGTTGGTAGGTGGAGGCACTTGCTTCTGGCTGAGGATACTCACAGAAGGAGGATAGAACACAGAACAACACTGGACTTTCAGTCATCTTTCTGACCTGTAACTAATTAGTGCAGCTGGAATATGACTTTATCTTGTAATTTTGTTTTATCTGTTCATGCAAGAGGGGTACGACACATGTGACAACGGCCACTGGCCCAACACAACTTGCAGAAGGTGATTTATAGCAGAGCCCTGGCATGCAGAAGATTCGATTTAATGAATAAGGGGGGAAGAACATGCCAAACAAAACAAAAACTTTTCCAGTCGAAGTCTGAAATTCTAACTTTTCGAGTAATCCAAAAGATCTTCATACAACTTGAATATTCTTCTTCTGTTATTTCAAATTTTAATCTATCCTTCCTATATTTTTTGTCTTACAAAAAATTAATTTTGATTCTCTACTCACTGCCATTGCAGAAACTAACAGTAATCCAGAATTCAAAAGGGAAAGTGAAGGTTTTGCTGGAGTACAATCTCCAGATTTTAAAAAAATCTTCATTAGGAGTTGCCAACACCACAAGCTTCTGAAGGCAGTGAAAAGCTGCTGTGTGCAAACATAGATATTGTTAATTATAAAAGCAGCCGTAGTCCCACACAACCCTGTATCCTCAATATAGGAGGGTCAAAGGAGTTCATAGCTGCTGCTGAGGGAAAACCATCACGTGGAACTCTAAAGGCAATCATGGGAGGAAATGAGAAATAAAATCAGTTACAAAATGATTGGGAGAAACGGATGCAGTCTGAAATGGGTCAGGTTCACGTTACGGTGCTGAAATTCTCCACTTTAATCAATGAAAATCAAATGACTGAGTCAACAGACAGTAAATTATTGAGTTAATATCTCTTGGCTACATACCACAAGGCAGCGGATGCCTAAGAGTTGCCTATCATATCCATAAGCACACATCCTCTTTTCATCAGCCTTATGATGAGGGCTGTTTTAAGATGTGTCACAACATATTCAGCAAAACCTACAACTGCAGAACATTTTGGTCAAGGTCACTATCTAATCCATCTCAGTGGAGTTTCACATTCAAGGGAAAGCTTCATGGAGAGCTAAAAGTCCGGTAAATTATTTAAAAGCAAGACTGGCATAAAATTTCAACACCCCAAATCCCCAGCATTGTCACTACATGAGACATCTTTCAACAATCTATAGTAATTACAAAAAAGGAGAGCTACAAAAATGAGTAATTGTTGTACAAAAGCTATTATCAAATGTACCAAGAGCAGAACTCTCATTAATTCTGTTTAGGACTAAAATTCCTAAGGTACCAGGAGTTGTTTTTATTATAATTTCTAAATTAAATAATTTATGTTATTCTGTCCATCTTCCATGCTTTTGAACACCAGGCATTTAGCTCATTGTAGAATGAATTCTGAGGATCATAGTGCTTTATTTAGATTAGCAAGCTATGTTTTATATCTAAAGATTAATCTAATGTTATTATTATAGCACAATTCATGATATACATTTTCAAATTGACCTAAAACAGACCTAGATTACACAATAGATCAAATGGTCAGGGAATATATATCACAATGATTACTTTTGCACATTGACAACTATTCTGCGGCTCTGAACAAAGAAATCTTGACAGAGGTTACAATTATTTCTGGAGAGTGCACACACAAAGCTGGGAGAAATGCATTCAACCAAAATCACAAATTGTGCCACCAATGGCACCATATGCACTTGGCGACACCCTCGCCATCTTCTTCCTCTGTACGTAATCCTACAGAGCTGTCACATCTTCGTTTACCTCCAGATATGCCCTCAGGGAAAACTCTCTCTTAGAAGGTCTGGAGTTAAATGAAATGGTGACAAAATCTGAAAACTCATGCAGGCACCATCTGCCATGGTTACTTCTCTGCATCCTTCTCCAGACCCATAGTATGATCCGCCCAGCTCACCCTCTAGTCTCCATAGTGAGGAGCAAGCAATGCTAAACACTTGAGATGCACCCCATAGAGGCCAGCTTGAACGAGGCAGGTACAGTATCTAGGTGGGACACACAATTTGGTTTGGAAATCTTCGGCAATAGTATAGTATTAGTATAGTATAGCTTCTCTGATACAACTAGCATCTAACTTCTAATACAACTGGGCAGTTATGAGTAACAGCATACTCTGCAGTTATTGTGTGTCAGTTGTCCCCACATTCAAAGCTTTAAATAATGTGTGCACACCTATAACAAAAAGCTGGTAAACAGCCTCATTTCTTGTAATGAAAACTTTTACACCAAGAACAGACTTTGCTAGCGTTTCTATTTCTGCACCAGACCCATAAATATACACATCACACATCTTTGTCTAGAAAACAAAATTTTACTAATGAAATGACATTCAGAAACAAACCACCTTTCAGACTTGTGTTGTAAGGGTGCTTTGTATTGTCCTGCATACAAACATTGCCATTCGAGACTGAAGAACAGTTTGGACACATAGAGAAAGATGCTGGACTTCAGTTAAACAATTCAATTCTGACATTTATTAGCACCTAAAAAAGACTTAAATTCTATCAATTTAATGTGAACTGCAAAGAACAACAAATAATAGTACTGTTAATCGGATTACCTTGTCAAAACAGATTGACCCACAATCAATAAAACCATGAAATTTGACAGTTTCACCACAAAATCAATATCTGCACAATAGTCAAATAAACAAATGATTTAACGTGGTTCTATTTGTACTGCAATTTCCTCATGACCATGGTATATTTGTGAAAATGTCAATTACTACATTCCTTTAAATGTCAATTAGTACATTAATTTCATAAGGAGATCTAACAAATTTAATGTAAAACACCTCATTTGTCCAAGTGTATTTCTAGGATTTGAAACAGTCTTTCCACAAAACAAAAATGTTTTCCGTTACTGTGTCAAAGCCTCTGAATCATGACAGAAGGTACATACCAATGGTGTACAAAATTTCAGTATTTGTTTAGGTTAATGCTTCCTGTTGGCTTATCCGTGTACAGTTGTACATTTACAAACAGAGTTTGTAATTCCAGAATGACTTTGTCTGTCTGTGATGCTGGTACTGTAAGTAGCCATGTGTAACAGGACTCAGATGTACACAGCCTGCTCTGGAAGATATAGTCCAACAGGTTCAAATGATCACTGGAGGTTCTTAAAGCCTATTAACGAGGTATATTAAGAGCACAGGAGTGAAATCTCAATCACTGGCGCTACTTTGGTAACGACCAATTCTCGAATTCTTGAACTGTAATTGACGGTCGCTAATAAACAAGTTTCTTTGATAGTGGAGCAGAATAATGTCAGTTACCCACCTCTGTATTGTGGGAGGTACAGTCTCAAGTGTCTCCCAGAGTGTAAAATCTTTTCTTGAAAAAGATCGATTTTGTTCAGAAACAAAATCTGTAAAGAAAACAAACAGAAGAATATTAACCAGACGGGCCCCTCTGCCTTCTTCTCATGAAACAGCCGGCTGCCAAAATGAAAGCTGAGAAACAATTACCCCCACTGCAAACTATGCTAACATTATAGCAAGGATAACACTGAAACAAAGCGAAATCTTCAAAAATTCTCCCCTTCTTGTTAAATAAACAATAGAATTTACGAGCCTCTGTTAATAAACGGATCAATATGAATAGTATGGCACGTAAATAATATGACTTACAGACAGTATAATCACTGTGGTCCTGTCCTTATGAATTACGAAAGTATATGCAGGCTGGAGCAAGTTGGATTACAAACAGCAAAATTACACTTGCAAAAAAGATGTTGATTTAATAAATTGACTAAGAGGCAATAAAAATGAACAAATATCGCTTCTAATATTAACTTATGGTTTAATGCCACTTGGTACAGTTGTAATCTTAACTGCTGGAATTTAGCAAAACTTTATCTTTGGAAAACCAAATACATATGCACAAATCCTCCCAGTGTCATTATACTTTTTTTTTGCATTACAAGAATACGCCGGGTTCATCACCAGAAAGTTATTTGCTAAATAACCACTTCCAATCACTGCTAAAACTTGTTTCTGTCTTGTCATAAACGTCTTGCGTCATAAACCAGCCTGTCTTCCTGCTCAAACTAGGGTCTTCTGGCAACTTGAAAAATAGCTTTTTGTTGTTGTTGACCAATTAAAAGCCTGCAGTTGCAGGCGTTCTGTGAACACCTACGAAAATGAATAAATAAACAACACACTTGTAATTAAAACTAAACGAGGCAGGAAGGAGCATTGAAAGGCTAAGGGGTGGTCTAGGCAGCCAACCTAATGATGTAATTAAACAAGCACAGCAGGCAAAAACTAACCATAATTTATCCCTATCTGGCCACCAGCTGATGACTAATGCTGGATTATAACAGGCTAAATGAGACCAATTAAACAGGCTCGTTACACACTTTTTAACAGTAACTCGGACTGTCAAGCAGAACTGAAATTATCCTCCACACCTAAATTATGCCTTGCATTTTAATTACAAATGACAGAAGCAATTAGAGGGAGAGCTATAATGGCAACCAAGCTGAGGTGAGGAAGGTCACGGGCTTTAATCACGGCAATATAAATCGCGGGCGTTGTTAGCCAAGCAAGACTCTGCGTCACATCTTATGGAATCTCATAATTGGAAGCTTCCTCTGATAAAGCCACTGCCTTCACCGGGACGAGAACTTCAGTAGATGCCATTAAGGTTTCTTGTTTTCTGACAATTAACAGTTCATCGAAGTGAAAGAAATACAAAGGGCTTTTCAGACTCCGAAGATGAGACTGCCGAATGATGGCTTTCATCGTGCCCTTGCGAAAAAGGTTGCAGCACACACGTCACACTCGCACTCCGCACTCTCGGTCAACATGGAGATCGTGCTGAGGAATGTGCTGTGCTGTGCTCTGTGTATAGGTGAATATAATCACAACCAACACTTTGCAAAGGTCATTCTGGTGTGCTGCAAAAGCATGGTAACTTTCTCTTACAAGCTGCAGAAAGATTTCAAAGTTTACTGAAGGTTCCATTTCTCCATCATGTTTCAAGCAATGTCATCTTCAAATTGCAGCATTCCCTTAGTTACAACACGAACGCACATCAGGCATAGACAATATTTGGTCAATAGCACTTATACAAATGCAGCAACTGGATGCATTTAAACTGTATTTAAACAAATTAATTTTGGGTTATTCTAATATGGAAGAGCTTCAGACCTGATCTTTTAATTTAATAGTTTTAATAAAATATCTGTGGCCCTCAGAGCAAACATAAAACTACCAGAATAACAGGAAAACAGCTGTTCAGAAGTAAGAGTGTAAGTTTGAGATATACTGTATTATGAGCACTGCTTGATTCCCTCCTGTGATTTTGCAGGTACTTATGCCAGTACTTACCATTGATGTACTTTTGAAGAACACGTTATTGCAGATCGAAGAAAAAAGCTTCAGGCTTTCTTGAAGACGATTCTTTGGAGAAAGAAAAACATTAACAGGTTTTGAGAGAGATGGTGAACAGAACCATTCATCAATGTACTTTTCTCAACTTTGTTCAGACTAGCATATGGTCATTTTTATGGAGTAATGTAACATGAATAATGTAACAAATGTTTTTAGGCCACTCCGATGAACAACTGAAATATGTTAAAGCAACCATACTTAGCAATACCACCAAGAAAAAATAAGATTACAAAAGAGGAGGACCTCTTCATGGGAATATAAAGTAAAGTAACTGATAATGAACTCTGTACCAAAGATGACAAAATATATGTTCTCACATACTGTACAGTTCTGTAAATATATCCCACTACCTCCTGTCAAATGGAATTGCTCTGAGGCAAAGGAACTGCTGCCCAAGAAACACTGTTACCAGGACACTATTATTTTAAAAGTATAGCCACATAAAACTCTATCTGTGTTAACATCAAGTTTAATTGAGCACTGCTAGAGTTTGGATTTGGCAGGAGGAAAGCAGATTTCTCTGGTACTGTGCTTGAATGTTGGCACCGAGAGTGGCGGGTGCAGTCATCAGCGCGATGGTCATGGTGGTATGGCGGCAGATTCCTGGGTGCTCACCATGGAGGAGTCTTCCACCAGAGTCATGTCATATCCACTGAGGGACACCACGAACAGCACCGCCCTGACATCCTCAAAACAGCTGATCCACTTCCTCCTCTCTGTCCGCTGCCCTCCCACGTCATACATCCTAAACCAGAGACGAGGAAAGGCAAAGTGCCACAAGGGAGAGCCGCATGAACAAAGCCCAACGAATCAGAAGCAAAATCATACGATAGCTGAACACACCATCCAGCTAATGCTTCTGGACATTCTCCAGATTTGCGTTTAACACTTATTATATGGCACCTCATTGCACCTTGATGAGATGGGTGCTGTGGAACTCCCTGGCGATTAGTTTGAAAACATGACATCAAGAAAAATGAAAACACCCGATACCTGCTCAGCTGCACAGAAACCGTGACACGCACTGCTTGTCATTACAGAAAAAAGAACAATAAGCTACCCACTGCACACCATAAATCACTAGAACTATGCAAAATGACCCGTCTTTCCTGCGTCACAGACGTGACGACTGCTCTCAAAGTTAATACTCCCTGCAGGCAGCCAAACGCAGACAGACAGCTGTTTTTATTGCTCTTTTTTCTCCCACTGTAGGACCTCTTGCTCAGACATAACCATTTGGCCATTTGCACAGCAGTTAACACTGGTGATCTCAGTTAAAACAGGTTAAAAACACTCTTCAGAAAGAGACAAAATGGGATCACTCAGGCTCACCAGAATAATTGAAACCATGCTAAAGAAAGGTCTGTGATTTGTTTTTTTTGCATTTGAAAACAAGGCTGCTTCAGAAAACTTGTAAGAACAAGTTCTAATTTTTAATAAACCCACCACCTGGTGATCTAGAGTTAGGACATCTGTTTTTTTTCTCCTTTTTACAGGTCAGTTAAGAACTGAATAATGCAAGGAACAATGCAATTAATCAGCCCATCAGGAATTGAGCAAACTTAATACAGTGGTTATCTTGGTACTTATGTAAATTTCATCTATAGTATTTCAAATAAAATCTATCAAGAGATTTATAAAATCTGCTTGAGGCCCTGGGGAAGCATAGCTCACTTGTTAAAGCACAGGAGTGTGTTTTATTGATTCCCTCAACACTTGCGCACAGTGTAAATGATGCATGGGACCTTTTGTTCCACTTCATTTTTCAAAATTAATGCTTTTGTTTGTTTGAAAAGAAAGCAAAACGAAAACTTTATTGGTATTTCACTGCTACGAAATATAATTCACTCTATAGTTCACTTTTTTATTACATGTGAGAATTTACAGCTGAAGCTACATCGAGAAAGATGGAATTTTAAACACAGCTCAAGGTTGCTTCTTATTTCTAAGGCAACTGACTCAAAAAATCAGGCATTGGCTCATACATGTGCTGCTATTTTCAGTATTAAATATGAAATATATTAATGTGAGCAACATAACAGTGCCATCTTCATTTAACAGGCTTTTTTCACAAAACATTAATGAAAAAGATCTTTTATTTATTCAAGTCGAAAAAGACCGTTTTACACTTCTGGAAAAAAAACTATTGTAATTTGAACAATATATGCCATCTACCTTTGCTTCCTCTCTCAAAAAATTCAGATGTTTTGAAGAAGAAGAAGATTCCATCCCTTTAAAACATTTGAGAGAAAACTTTAACTATATAAGCAGTTCAATCAAGATTTAATATGACGTGCATCACTCAACATCAAGAATTCTTTTGTTGCTAACAGCCACTTATCATTTTTTAATTACCGGGCCCCTTGATCTGCAAATGGAGCCTCTTAAGACAAAGCTTCCTAATCTCTTTCCCATTCTAGGAGGTCAGAACAGAGCCTTTCAGACTCTTCCAGGCGTCAAGTCAGTCACTGCTCATTGCGCTTTTCAGTATGCTAATGCCTCTCACTGCAACGCCGGACGCCTTTCGTGGAACAATCTGATGTCAGGGATTAATAAACCGCTCCGCTCACTTGATTTTCATTGCATAGTTAATTATCTTTCAAACAAAAAAAAAACACAGAGTGGCAATATCTCAAAAAGAGGGAGCCGGGGAGTGTCATTATACAAGCCTGGACCCAGGCAGAAGACAGGCCCAAAATCTCGCCCACTGGAGACGTCCTGAACTACACACTGAGTCTCAGCGCAGATTGAGAGAGTGAATTCTTATTTTTCAGTTTAGTATATATACTGTATATAAATAAATAAGACAACCTTATGGAATCATTAAATCTGATAAACCATCTTATACACCTGATCTGATTTGTTTATAACCCTGAGAACATTAAGGATGGTATGAGAATCACTGTGGCGTGTTGTGTATTCTATCAATTTAAACTCATCTGTGGAGCTCACTGTTCCACACATCAGGCACATCAATGTAAACATCTCGCTTGCATACAGCAATTAAAATACAATTTCACAAAAATAATGTTCAATTACAAAGATGCCTAGAAAAGATAGAAAATGTTATACATCGCAGTTGTGCATTTTCCACAACTAACCTATAAAATGAGTGACAAAAGTGAGTAAGGATACATGTGGGGTTTGTACAGTTGACTGCTTATCTGAAAACGTGCTACTAATGAAGCTGCTCTTTCTAGTCCTTGGATAAAAACAGGAAAACTCTGTTTCTCATTCTGATTTGCTGTGTTCAAAATCTTCTTTCAGGCCTCATACATCCTCAGAATCTTTTCACAGCTCCAGTTGCACTGCCTCTTGAGATCAGAGAATAACAAAAGAATAATAAAAGATCACTGTTTGGTAATAAAGGAGACAAAATATATTCCATAAAAATAAGTGCCACTAGCTGGTATTTAAAACACTATTAAAACATTCATGATCTTTTATCGGGTGATGCATCGCACTTAAATAAGAGAAGGGTTAAATGATGTGTCATTAGACAGCCTCCAATAAGCATCTCATGAAGCACCTGCATGACATTGGTACCAATGGTAAAGGGGTTTATAAACAGATCGTAATACAGTCAAAGGCACTAAAGCCTCCATAGCCTTCATATACCTTTGAAGATAGAGCAGAACACTGTTCAAGAATGTGGAAGCTATACACCAACTATTCACAAGTACGAACGTTACTGTAATTGGCTTTTGTCATTAGAAAATAGACACTTATTACAAAACCTTTCAAGGGTTTTCTCATAGAATTACTGAAGGATCATGGTAGCATCAAGCCATTAAGGAAATATTTTGTGGACTTATCAGAAAATCCTTCCTGGGATTCTTATATTTCACTCGGTGGACGTGGTCAGGGTTTTGACGAGATCCACTGTGAAGGATCCCAAGTTTGGGGGTGTGCTTGACAGAATTCATAATGTCAGCTGCACGGCTTTATCAGCACCTGAGATGGTGAGAAAGTTCAGCAGCCCCCACAGTCACCATTTGCCAGGAAAATGACAGTGCCTGTGGAGGAGAATGTGCCTAATTTTGACAACAACTTTTAAAATAACAAGGGCAATTTAATTGTTTTGACAAAAGAATGCATGCTTTTGTGAGCATGCTGTCATGAGAATTAAACCACTTACTGCCACCAATACCAAGGTGCTAGGGGACCAGTTACAAATGTTTAAAGCAGGCTGTGGGGAGAATTTAAAGCTTTTAGAGGACATTAAATCCACTGTCTATATTAAAGCTCTTAGTAAGTGCAGCAACGACAAATCTCAGCAGTGTGTGCTAATTATTGAAGAATTTTATTCTAATTTGTACATCAGATTACATTGGTGTCATGGAAATGGTGTCAACTCATTAACACTGTACTTCAAAGCAGACAATTAATATAAAGCACCTTTATAGGACCTGACTCTATTTTGACAGTAAAGAAGAGGTTAAAAATTGACAATTGTCAACGTATTCCAGCATTTCTTAAAGCAAAATTAGAGAATATTACACAGTGAGCACTGCAAGACTAAAAAGATTTACAAGTCATGCGTATGTGAGGGCGCCCCCTGGTGGGTGAATCTATAAATATGTCTGTGTTGCGTGAATGAAAAAATCAGATTACTGCAGCAAGACATTTTAAAAACTTTCAAAGGCTCGATAATGCCGGGAGGGGGAGGGGGGGGCAACTGCGAGAAATGCAAATAAAAATCAATCATTTCCAGTTTGTGAAGTGATCACCCATCCTCCTCAACACCTCCAGGAATCAATTCAGCCAGATTAGTCAATTGAGAACAATGACAACCTGGAGACACGACAGGACATTTTACTGAAGTAATCTGATTGAAGTACCTCGCTGAAGATTACAACTGCATCTCACCACACAGGGAAGAACTTTTGGACGTCTCTCTTGCAGAGTTCACAGAGCACCCACGACTCGTGGCATAAACTAATCAATGTTTCATGGCTGATTCATGCTTTTATTGGCAGCCCTGCAGCAAACCTGATATCTCAGTAAACCCAAAGAAGGGGGAAGAGATTAGGACTCCTCGGGAGGGAATAATCAGTACTGCTGCTATTTCAGGTTTGCGGGGGTGGTCCAGTTTTCTTCTCTATACAGTATATGCCCATGAAAGTCAAAAACATCTACTCACTGGTTCTAGGCTGCTTCAATGTCAAGACACCAGATTACAAAACATCACATTGGAAACAGAATCCTAAAAAGAATATATTCTTACTGCATCTTAAATTAATGATGGTAAAACTTTTTTATTCCTCTGATGGTCTGTATTAATGGTTTACAGCCATGGTCCTAGAGGAACACTGCAAACTGGTTTTTCGTTGCAGCTGAGCTCTACATCTCCACGGTTAATTGATGACTTTATAGAGCTGCTTCCTTTAATTTGATTTGCAATTTCCTGTCTTTCCTGAGTGGTAGAAACAACCAACTTCAAGGGTTTTGTTTCCAACAAATTTAACATATAGAATTGTGCACAGCCTCTCACCAATGTGCTTGCTCTTATTTCTGACTAAACAGCTCTTAATTACTGTGGATGATCAGACTTGGGTGCGAATAACTCTGTATCAGACACGTCCACAGTGTTTTATCGTTCCACAGAGCGGGTAAGGTGCAGTTGGTCACGTTTCGGACGGCACAACTGAATGAGGGCTGTTCTGAAAATCAGAAACTGGTACAGGGCTGATGCCAGTTATAAATTCCATTTGACCTTTCAAGAGCTGAAAGCGAATGTATACACAGACCCCCAAACAGAAAACTGAATTCAATTAGACTGTGAGCTGGAGTAAAAATCAGAACAGAGAGTGTTCCTCGGGGGCCAGGATAAGGAGTCCTACTGGTCTTTTTACTGTACAGTCAAGTTATGACCAGAAACTCAAGCATAGGTTAGGAGGAATGTTGATTGTGTTGGCGAAAATTCCGTTTTACAAACTCCAGTATTAAAACAACTTAAATGACCCAGTAGCATGTTCACAGAATGGCAAATTTGAAACAGATGAATTAGAACTAATTCTACTTCTACTAATACAACAAAAGTAAAATGAAGATAACTGCTCATACACATCAGAAATCCAGTTATGAGAAAATACTTGAAGTTTTTCACATTCCAAAACTTACACTGTACTGTCTATGCGGAATTTACTGAGGATATTATTCAATAACTCAGCTTAGGAACATTTGGCGATATTTATAATGAAGCATTTCAAAGATGAATAGATTCAAAATGAAACTGCAGAAAAACAATGAAATTGCAATACACTGTTTATATATATGAGTTGCAATATCAACATAAGGCACTCAGAAAGATTAATTTTCAAGAACCTTTTTTGAAATCTTAAGAATTTTAAATCTTAAAATAAGGATTCATTCGACCTTGCCTTTTACTGAAAGACCGTAATTATAGTTCTCCATAATCCAATTAGACTGCATAATTTTTTTTCGGCAACTAAAATCATGCAAGGTTTTAACCCCCATGTACTAATTATTTTATACAGCTAACCAAATCCTCATTTGCCAATTAGCAATTTCAATTAATCTCATTTAACTAAGACGATTAGCACACTCTTTCTAGCACCTCAACAAGGATAATGATAATATTACCACCTGCATATAATTAGGTGTCAACAATTCCTAATGACCCGAGATCTCACAATCCAAAAGTGTAAAAATAAACATCCCAACATACAGTCTGCATTACATCAGTCTCTAAGACTAGGCACTCAGTAAGTACAGTTACAACCAAAGGAAAAAAGGACTGAACAATCATTTTAAACATCAAGTGTTAATGGAATTTACATCTTGAATTACATTACATGTTACTGGAGTACTCGATAAAAACAATTGTTGATGGAAAGTATTCAAAGTAATCTTAAAATGAATTTTTAAAGCATTTTAAACTTTGACAATACCACGAGCAATTACTTTTGAAAAAGAAATGGTGATGTCAATTACTTTTCTTTTTTAATAACTTGCAATTTAGGACAGCTATCAGTTCATCAACTTGGCTCGCTGCTTTGCCTCTTATTAGCAATGAGCACTGTGTGTGCTTTCTTCCAAAATCTATGCATCATCTGCCACACGCCCTGCTGTGCTCACATGTGGAGGAGAGATACACTCCTCACTGCCATCAGCTCACAGAGACAAGTTACAGAGGTCACTGCTGCACTGCCTTTGCTGAACAAACCCTACTCGACAGCAGGACAGCCACCACAATGTCGCTTGTGTTACTTCAGCCCCAGTCAGTTAAGGACATAGCCCTCCAATGAAACAATGATGTCTGCACTAGAGGGCTCAGCTTGCATCCAGAACAACAACCTGCCTTACTGGGCTGAGCTACCCATGGCGACAACTTTCTTTAAAGGTTACCTTGTTGGAAAGTTTAAATCAGTCTCCTAATAAAATGGAATTTAAAATGTTATTGTTTCCAAGACAACCCAATAGCTACACTTTTGGAGCCATTTGTCATTTTTGTACAGCTCAACACCATGTCTAGGTATTGGCCGTGGGTAAATGCCTAAAAAGCAGCAAACAACTGTATAACACAAAATACCTCAGGGGTTCTAAACTCTGATTAAAATGATAAACAACTGAAGACATTACGTGGCTGCCCAACACTTCTCACACCTGTTCTCGCTCAGGTTTTCTCATCTGGCGTTTCGGCATCTCAACCAGTTGCGACCACATCAGGGATGATGTGTGGCATTAACGCGGAAAATCTGCTCTTTCGGCGAGAAGCCATTACAATTCAAATCAGCAGTGAGCCGCATAGCGGAAAATTACTTGGAAATACCACTGTTGCAAATAGTCTTGTTAAATTATCACACTCTAGTCAGAATCCGTAAACTCCACAGGCTGATATACAGGGAGAACCCAACAGAGCCACAAAACCAACCCCTCACAGACTTTCTGGTCATAGAGCTGACATCCGAAATTATTTTTAGGTCCAGCCTCAGATTTCAAACACCTCGACTCTTAAGAGGTAATAAAACCACAGCTATAAAAATGTAATGGGGATATTACATGAATGAGTGAGCTAGAATCTACAGGTGCAAGGAGACACTTGCTGTGCTCTAGCAGATGTGGCCATTGAGACTCTATAAATCGAATGCAAAGCGTAAAATGCATAAATGACACTTGGGAACTTGTGGTATCATCCCCTTTAAAAACAATCCTCATACAGCTTTTTGTAACTCTTCAAAATGAGATCTGACAAGTTATTTGTTCAACTTTAATATAAGAACCCTTGATTTAAATTCTACTACTCAATATCCTAACTCTGTTTGCCTTTCATTTCCCCCATACAAGATGAAATGATGTAAAACGGAATTCTAATTCGGGTGCCAAGAATTTGACAATCATATTGCTGATAAGTTTTCTAAACACGACATGCCAAAACAGATTGCTGAAAAAAGAACATTCAAGCTAAAGTGGCCAATCACCTTTGATACTGCGGCAGCTGCTACTCAAACCATATAATGAAACATTAATACACAGCTATGATACTGGCCTAACCACAGAACACATCCAATGTATTTCCCCAGCCACTATCTATGATCTGAAACTGATGTAGTCAAGTCCATCTGCCCTCCCTCTTTGTATGGTAATCTGGTTGCAGTGCCACTAATTACACGCCTGTCATATGAATGTCTAACCCAGCTAGCAAAGACTTAATTAAAAAAACATTTAGCTTAATCAAAATGTCAATAATCCTATTAATGCAGGAATCTTGAGCCGTCATATTATAAACAATAAGGTGAATTTAGTCCAGAATTATTGACAGACACTATGCAGGAAAACCATATAAATTCTGAGTTTACTTTAGTACCTTTATTTTTTTTTTTAAAAAAAGGTCATGAGAACTTTCATAAGAAAACATTTTTTTCTGGGATCGATTTACAATAGCTGTGAACCACCGATTACATATTATTTATATTCATGCAGTAAAAACATTCCTGGTGACTAAATTCACCTACCGGAAAACCAGATGATTCACTTTGAATTGGGTCTCAATCACGCCTGTAGTCCGAAGCCGCACTCTCAGTACATCTGTCTCAGTGGGTATGTACTCGGGGGCAATGATCCGATTCATGTTGTCAAAGAAACTGTGGAGGAACAGCGAAATTTTAGGTAATAGGCTGGACAAAGATGGTCTCTCTCCTGAAGAAGGCTCAATAGAAGAAGCACTTTGTATTTTTCACCATAGAATTAACATTTTCTTGTTCCTTTGCAGCCAATGAACATGAATGCAGCCCCCCGCTCAAAGATAGTCTCTTGTTGTCCCACTTTAGGTGGATGATAAGAGGGAGTCTGTCTAATTTCAAAATGAACAGCCTTGTTTGGAGTAAGTCTGGAGAAATTAAAAACCATATGACTTTCCAAAACTTTTTTTCTTAGCTAGAAAAATAAATCCACTTAAGACAATTTATACCACCTTGATAGTTTAAGAATGTCTTTCTAATTTTCATTGGTTAAAAATCAGCATGCTATTACAGTTTGGATCCTGTGAGCTATAAATACATACACTGACCAAATTATTAGAAATCCCCACTGGATAACATATTGTTCTTCTACAAGGAGTATGAATTGGGTGAACAGTCCACAGCACGTATCCCACAAAGGTTGGAAGTATTTGCAACACAAACTCGCCTCCTTGCTCTAGCAGGATTACCTCAAAGGCTAGTGTTGAGAGTGATGGATTGTGGGATCCAACTTCAAATTCCACCAGTTCCTCAGGTTTTTAATATGGATTGGAATTCGGGGAACTGGGGCAGAAAGGAAAGGTGTTTCTTGTTCCTTAAGGCAACATCGTATTTCCTGTCACTAATTCACATTCACCTAGGGTCTTCCCAATATTTTGGCCAGTGAGGGTACAAAATACTAGGTGGACAATGCAAAACTGGAAGACACTTATAGCTCTGGCTTTGTGGCTGTTTTAATTAGTGTGGGTTACAGGATGAGCACAGCCTATATGACAGTTTTCATGCGGGCAGAATCGAGCATGAGGACTTGTCCTCAGCTCTGCTACAGAACCCCATAGAGGAACAGGGGCCTGCTGCAGGAATCTGTTAGCCCCCCACAGGGATATCAGCACACTAGGGGGACACGGGCTTCATTTGAACAATGAATATTTATAGACTGATCTTACAGACAACTTCAATATTTTAATTTGACTGTGTTCCTTGAAGGACTCTAAATGTCTGCATCCATATGTGAGCCTCTAAGCACTGTCTGATAGCATTTACTGTAGTCATCTTGTGTCAAAAAAAAACTTAAAATGGAAAACGCACCACCCTGACAGAAAATGAACTCACTTTAAATTCTTAATGGGGGAAAATGGTCTGCGTATTGAACAATTTAGCTGCATCACAGGTATTAGGAGGTATTACAACAAGGTTGAGGTATACAGCCTCTAAAATATGATTTGTGTGAGAAATTCTCAGCTACACGAAACCAGACAACAGCCCCCTTTCTGTTATTTAGAAAATGTTTATTTAGACCACTTGGCTCTCACAAATGTATAACATGAATTAAGGAACTAAAGCTAGCATTAAACAAAATTACAAAATAAAGATCTAGACAAAATAAAAAATACCGAAATTTGAAGTCTGGCTTGTCTTTTTACCTGCAGAGAAAAGGAACATGGAAGACACTGATGTTAGTTTGTGCTATCCAATCCGCCCAATCTACAGTATCATCGGCTTAAACTTCATTAGATAAAAAAAACAGGTTTCAAGACCCACTGAAAAACTCACTAAGAAACTACCACTCACCTCCTCGCTGAACCAGCTTTCATAATGTAATGTTTTTATACATGATAGGTCAGCTGTGACAACATTAACCACTTCAAAGATCAGCACAGACAAACATCTACAATACTCAGAGGAGGAAAAACAAGATGGGATCATTTTATCAGAAGCCTTCTAAAGCCTGTCCTTTTTACTCAATACTCTGGTTATTGTTTTGGTCTAAAGCTAATCAACAATAATGCTTGTCATCACGTTTCAAAGGGATACGTGCTTCTCTTCAAAAGTTCCTAGCAGAAATCCTTGAAAGGCCATCACAGCAATCAGTAGCTTTACAAAAGAACAGTTGTTGCAGCTTTAGATAAATCACGTTTCCTCAAGCCGACATTTCTAAAAACCAAGGCAAAAGAATGACTGAGAGTCATCTCCACTTTTAACGTGAGTTTATTTTAGATCAGAATTCATCTATATTAATTACACAAATGAAAAACTATTTGGGTACAAGATCCTATTTGTATTTTACATTGCTAGACAGCCTGCCCAGCTGCAGGCAAAATCAGTGTGACACCCACAGGAGGTGTTAGGATTGTCCTGCTAATTTTATGTACTGTGGAGACAGGGCTGAAACAGAGATAATCAGAGCTGACTGCACAGTACAGTCATAATAGCTACCTGCAGAATCCAGGCGCCTGTGGGGCTCACACAAATTCCATCCAAACCCAATAGTCAGATGATCCACAGCATCCCTCACCAAAAGCAGCATGACTTTCCACTGGCATTCAGAATGCAAACCAGGAATCACACTGCAGGGCTCAAATGTCTTGTCTAACCAAATATTCCAACCTAGAGTGCTTTACAAAAGATTGGAATATTAAGGCTAGCAGATTCATATGGATTTCAGTGGGCAAATGCAGATTGTGTTCTGATAGGTCATAAGATCTTTTAGCATCTAGAATGCTGACAACTGAATCGCAATCCTCACTTTCTTTTTTGCATTACTTTAGGAGACAAAATAGCATTTTCTTTTCGTTGGAAATGTAGACTTTATGTGGAAAAGAACCTGTACTGACAGGCAAAAGAAATATTGACGGAATAGCCTTCAGCTTTCCTGTAATCCTAAATTGGAAAAAAAGGCTAGAAAATAGATGGATTGAATTGTACCTGAAAAGTTTTTTTTTTTCTTGAGCAGATGCATTACTGAGGAGAGCTTAAACATTTGTTTGTAATATGACAGTTCGTTTCTTTTTTTTCCTGAAATGTGATCTCCATAATTGACAACAGTCCATGAGAAATAAACACTCTGGAGGTTACAATGAAATAAAGTGCTTCTTAATTTCTTATTTATATTCAAACTCAAGGATTACAGTCTGGACTTAAAGCACTTAAAAACTGCAAGAAAAGCAACATAAGATCTTTGCTGGGCAACCATGCGCACAAAAATGTGACCTAAATTTTGCTTGGCTTCCTTAAACGTCTTAAAATTAAATGCGCCACACGAACTTTTAAAGAACTGGGTGTGAATGCACTGTACCCAGCTTTCAAATGGAATAATAAAAGAGCAACCTCCTTCAGTTGTTTATTTCTTGTCTTACATCAAACTCATCCGATTTTGACCTCTGTTTAATATAACAGAAATCATAACTGGAAAAGTACCATGCCTTGTCAGGTCATAGCTGGATTTGTATTTCGAGAGACGAAAAACAAGACCTCGGATCTGTCAGACAAAAGAATGAAGTCCTGCTCAGCCCTTTTCACATTTCAGATAGTTAAGATGATCAACCTTCCCCCAGTGACATGGAACACAACCAAGATCTGATTTTTTCCCCCAAGGAATCAGTCAGCGCACAAATGGAAGAGGGGCAGGAGAACCGGAGGCCTGACTTCTGTCGCCTCAGACAGCACCTGCCAACACGCCAGCCGAAAAAAAGGGCTCACTGCATCCTCTTTGTGTAAACTGTCATGCCGGGATAATCCAAATGCCATGCTGACATCAGGCTTCTACTGACAGACACATTATTGACTTCAAATGATGAATCTGCCTGTTCTTTTCCCTCCACGTCTGACAGCTTGCTAAATGGTTGTCCCTCACACTATAATATTCAGCACCTGGTCCCCGAGATAGTTTATTTTCTCCTGCTGTAGTAAGACGCAAAAGGGAGACAAAAAGAATTCCACCTTTAATGGATACCTTGAAATACAAAGTGTTAAACAAAATCATCTTTCCACATTTTCAAGCTTCTTAAACTTTTTGAAACGTGTAATAATAAACAGTATATTAAATTAAGGCAAGAATTAGCAGAAAGGCAGTACTATCATGCTAAAGTGTTTAATTGGAGTCAATGGAGTGTGAATGGAGTCAGAACTGCCCTGAAAAATTGTAACTATCAATGTATTTCACAATGACAGAACCAGGCACCCACTCGCTTCTCAGCAGAAATGGGAAACTGGAGTTTATGATCATGCAAACAGATAAGACACTATATCTGGTAGCAAATGTTTTGACAGGTGTCAAGACTTGTATTGAATTTAAGCTACACAAAGGGCACAGGCTCCCTTTGGAAACTACCTTCCTGTCCCACCATTTTGAAAAACATCAACAGTCATATATCAAAGAACAGTGAAACTTGAGAGCATGACCTTTTCTTAATTTGAGGCATCCTTCTTTTTCCCTCAGATATACAGAACAGCGCTGAAGTTTGGCTTATTCAATCCAGAATTGTTATTTCACCATTTAAGATGGTGGAATAAATTCCATTCTGCTTCCAAAAAATGTTTTGTTATATAAGAAATCAGTGTCTGGAGTTAATTCCACATCTTATATCTTGGGTAAATCGATACAAAATTAAAAAACACAGCTTTTGCATGCTAACTGCATGCACCCCACAAAAACCAAGAGGAAAACAGCATATTTTATAAAGCATTGGTTGTCTTTTACAAGCACAAAAGACCTGCAATGAAACTCACGGTCCCATATTTCATGCCAAGGACAAGGCAATATCCTTTTGGAGACACACACTTGATTAAATTCCCAAGATTCCGACTTTCATGAACCAAGCAAACAGTATAAGGAACAAGTAGAGGTTAATTCCATGCTGAAAAGAGAAGAAAGGAAACAACGTTTCGGCTGTGGAGCCTTCTTCGGGTGTGAACTGGTATAATGAACACATACCCTATCCTTTCATTGTACTTTGGGAGAAGCAAAAATCTCTTTCCCTGATCCTCCACAATATGAAGAAATGAATTAAAGATTTAATTTCGCTACGGGAAAAAAAATGCTCAACATTTAAAACCTGTCTGGATGGCACTGGGCACTAATTGCTGTTAACATCCCTCTGCTCTGCAGCACATTGATGCTCAGACACTCAGACAGCCAGCGTGTGGCTGCGAACTGGCTGAACACAGGAAGCTTGTTCACTTCATTTAGCTAATTACATACAGTCTGTTGAGAAGACACTCAGGGGGTTTCCCTGGTTGTAGGTCCACCAGTTGCTTAAATAAGCTAATGAAAAGAGCCAGAAGCCTTCTCTTTTTTCTTTTGTTTGAGACAAACACACAATCATGCACCCATCTGAACATCTAGCTACACTATTGATGAAATAAACCACAGTCTCTCATTTATAGATGACTTTTCAAGAACTTTCACTGAAAAATAAATCTGAGATTCCATATGGAATAACAGACTTATGAATGGAGTTAATTCATATAGATTTCATTAATCCCCAAACAAATCTGTTTCTGTTCTCAACACAAGTGAAAGAAAACCATTAAAGTAGATTTGTTTTTGCATAGTGATACTGGGGATACTCCAAACCCAAAAAGAAAAATTTGCTTTTGAAACAAGTTTCAAAGAGCTCCAAAACATTTTCTCCACCTTCAAAAAAAAAAAAAAACACCCTGACAAATTATGCAGATGCCTTGCAGAATTCCAAAGGAAGTATTCACATTGTCATGCAACAGAAAGAAACATGGTGTGTGTGAAATATGCCTGGCTTTTTCATTCGTTAAAATAAATTCAATGAGAAGAAGAAGGCTGTGACAAAAGAAGCATGTCTAAGTACCCTCAAAGTGCCAGAGAGTAATCCTCTTAAATGAGAAGACGTGATTAAATACCACCTGGAGCCCCAAGCAATCTACAACTATGAAACCACAGAAAAAATTATACAGTCTCAGTTTCTCCCTGAGGACAAAAATCAAAAGTGGCTGGAAAACAAAGATCTTATGCCATCGAAGCTACAAAAAAAGATACAATCTTGTGGGTATTCCATCTAAGCTATTATTTAACATAATGAGCCATTTAACAATAATTCCTTAAACTTATATAGAGCTTTTCTGGACACTCCACTCAAAGCTGGATGATGCGACGGCAGCCAGAGTGCGCCAGTACACTCACCACACATCAGTCCTCAGTGGAGAGAGAACAGAGTTCTCCGTTCAGAGTCGGGGATTATTAGGAAGCCATGACTGGTAAAGGCCAATGGGAATTTTTGGTCAAACGCCAGGGGAACACCCCTACTCTTTTCAAGAAACGCCTTGGCATTTCTAATGACCACAGAGAGCCAGGATCTCGGTTTTACAGTCATCCAAACGATAACACCTTTTAACAGTATAGTGTCCCCGACATTAGGACCCACACAGACAGCAGGGTGAGCGCCCCCTACTGGCCGCACTAACACCTCTGCCAGCAGCAACCCAGGAGGTCTCCCATCCAGGTACAGACCAGGCTCACACCTGCTGAGCTTCGGTGGGCTGCCAGTTGTGAGTTGCATTTACTGTATTTTGTTTGTCCAGTGTTTTCAGGGTGTTACTCATTTTTAATTCCAGCAGCTACTGTAACTGAAATTAAGCTTGTGAGCACTCAGGACAGAGGAGACAGTGCTTTTTACAGAGCGGAAGACTGTAGGAATCGAAATAGCAAATGCCTAATCATGTTGTTGAAGCTGGTTCCATCGAAGCCTTCAACAAACAGTTCACAGGGATCCTGGGATCATTAAACTAGAAGCAACCAACCAGCAAGAGGGCTTTTATTTATAAGCTTTCTGGAGTTCTTACTTATAATGAGAAAACACCTTTAAATACTTATACTATCACTTAGTGAAATACAGAAATACATAATCTCAGCTACTGTGCATTTGAAAATAAGAGCCATCATCTATTTGGAAGTTTACAGCACATTTGTTCTCTCAGGTCTCGGTTTCTGTTAGTGTCATGATTTTATGACGACATTTTTTCCCTGTAGGTCATGCTCACTTTTGTATTAGTCTCACCTTTCTTAGAAACCTTTAGCTTTATATTGAAGATGTGAATGGAAATGGCAAGATGGAAACGCTTACTTTACACGAGTTCTAAATCCACCAAGTGCGTGGAGGGGTTTCTTTATTTTTTAACAATTCCATGTTTCCTGTTTCTGCGTAAGCTTTTAATGCGCAATTGTACCAGAAGCTATTCCCTTTCAGCTCTGCTGTAATTTTGCAGTCGAACTGCAGTTGCATCAGGACATGCTCCATAGCAACTTTGTTTGAGGACACTGCCTCTGCAGTAACATTTTTCTGCTGTAAATGAATGGAAAAGCTATTCCATTCCAAAAGAGGTATCTCCATCATTTGTCATGCTGTCACTCTCTGTAGGCTTCCAAGTGACTGCGGCTGTGATCAAAAAAATATATATATTGGATCTCCAATGTGTGATTTACCGTTTAATAAACGCCTTGAAAAGCCCAGTTAGGACAGCAATAACTAAGAAATTGATCATTAAGTTACAGGTATTTAAACAGAAACAAACATTCTATTTGTCTGAAACCTATGGTATAAATAACATCTCATTTTGACAAGAGTAATTCCGGGACAGGTATTCAAACTAGATACCCTTTTGCAGTTTTTAATAATGAAGTACATTAATGCTCCAACGATGGCACAACCTCTGTGCCATTTTCTGTTAAAATGGCTGTCATTTTTTCAAAACGGATAAGTGACCCCCGGTGACTGATAATATAACTGATTATATTATGGCTGTAGCATAATGCAAATGACCTTTGCATATATATAAAAAAAGACTTTAAAAAACAAAAAATTGTGTTTAAGTGACATTTACTCTGTGCATCACCAAACCAACATCAAATTTATCTTGCCTTGGCCTTAATTGGCTTTCTGCTTTGCTTTATATTGTTAACTGTCAATTAGACTCCAAGAAGCAAACATTCCTTCTGAAATGTCAGAAACACAAATTCTCAGCTGATGAACTGCGCTTGAAGAAAAAGTCTATAGCAACACTGCCCTGATGGCAACATGGGATTTGTTCGCACTGCTGGTATAAATTATTTGAACAAGTTGTGCAAGTTTAGTTTTGTGTCACTAAAGTTCACGGGGGAAAATACCATAATTGTGAAAGCGTTTTTTTACGGATAAAACGCTCAGTATCGTAAATTCAGCAGACACTAGCAACCTGCCTTGTGGATTGGGTTCAGTTTTCTCCAGCTACATTTGCTGCCTTTTTATGTAAGGGAGTACCGGAGCTATAGAGAGGACAGGCTTTCCCTAACCCTAACATACGTTTGAGCACAGAAAAAAGTTAAAGCCAACATTACAATCTTCAATTCAAAACATTTGTTTAATTAAATTTAATTTCATTAAAGTTTCAGGTTTTTTTTTAAAAAAAGAAAAGAAATCTGGCAGAGAAGTTTTTCTCATTTTTTGATATTGTGCACAATGTTTTTGAAACAAATATTATAGTTCAGGTGGGTAGCTGCGTCAGCATGCGTAGGCTGCAAAGGAACAAGTAATAGGTTTATTCCATGCTGAAAAAAAGAAGAAAGAGAACACAACGTTTCGGCCGTGGAGCCTTCTTCAAATATATTATAGTCGAGTGAAACTAGTAAGTCTGTTTTAATTTCTTGCCAGCTGGACCTGATGAGTAGGATGGTCTTTCTGTGCTATTCAATGACCCTGGCTTTTTTTTGTTTTGTTTCCTTCTCTGTCGAATACTGAACTCTGAACATACAAAATGACAAGTGTTCAAAGAGCAATCACGGGTATTTCTTTTTAAAAATTGGCAAGACTACACTAGCAGAAGAGATAAGGAGTATGAATAAGCAGAATTCGTGAAGTATGGATTGTAATCAAGAAATGGCTGTAATTAAACTATGGGTCTTGCCTGCCCCATGAGATAACACTTTCAATAGTGCCATCCACTGAAACACTGAACTGAACAATATTGGAATGAGGAGCTAATTACTGATTAAGACAAAGACCTTCTGTCACCTGGGTAATGAGTATACATGACATGAGTAAATGACATGAGACAGGAGAAATTACAAGTTAACAGAGATTGATTGAAATGATCTTCAGCTCATCTCCACATCCCATTCTAGAACCAATTAACTTCAGCAATAGGTTGTGCTCAAACAATGTTTAAAAAATTCTTGAAAAGAACAAATTCTAAATCAATTGCATTTTGAGACAGTGGATTAACAGAAGAATTCACCAGCCATCAGTCACACACATCAGATATTATGGAGTCTTGCCCATAAAACTTAAGATGATGCTTTCAGAGAACCACTGCCACAACCGGTCACTCAATTTTTGCCAGAATGTCCGAGTTTTATCTTGTTATTTGGCAATATGAAAGTCATAATTTTCTGGTTTTCAGTTGTCTCTCTCCATCGGATAAGCCTTCCTCACCATCCACAGCTCTCACTCCCAGGACACCACGATGTCTTTAATCAACACTGTGACAAAAACCTTTACAGACTCTTTGAAGAAAAAAAAAAACTTTACCCCCTCCCTGCAAACTCTACTCCACCATCCCCAGACTCTGTTTGCGAGATTCTGTTCAAGGTGAGCAAATAAAGAGACAGCTTTAAAGTTAGCAATTAGCCATGATATGCCTTCCTCACTAAAACGCCAAAAAGCATTCAAAGGGGCCGTTCATTACATACATTCCTTTTTAATTAGGCAGCAAAATAGGAGATGTGTTTCAATGTCAAAGAGGCTGGGGTCTTATACGTAATTTCAGGTTTGGAGAAGTCACTTTTTTGGCACTTGTCCATTAATGAATGTGACAGCATTCTCGAGCAAAGAGGTTCGACAAAGGCAGGGTCTCTCCTGCAGGTAGAGATGAGGAGGGGGGCAGTACTCACTACATAGCCGAATCATTCAGCTCGTACTCGTAGCCACGAGCAGCCGCGACGCGCACGCCCTGGTCGGCCCACAGGCAGCGCAGGGCGTGACTCACGAAGGGGAACAGCACCTGGTCCTCGTCGAAGCAGCGCCCACAGGACAGCACCGAGTGAGCGTGGACCTGAGGACAAGCCATCGAGGGCTTATTAGGGCAAGAAGCAAGCAGCTGAAATCACAAAAGCACCACCAAAGAGAACAAAATGTGCGCACACCTGCAAGCAGAAAAGAACAGCATCCAGAAAGGGCTCGCTAGGACTTACCTGTGCTGGAAAGCACCACAGAAGAGAGGAATCTCTTCTTTTCAGTTACATTTTGTTTAAATACAAGCTGCGTGCATTGTTAACCTAGACAATCTGTATTTTAAAAGGTTTCCCTTTGTTTTAACAGCAACGTCATCTCATAGTAAACACCTTAACAGGAAAAGAGAGCGTGTCAAAGAGATTTAAGAGAAAATGAGCTCTGCCATCTCCTGCTCATTTTGCAAGAGCAGTACCATACACAATCGTTGACTGAGAACAATTAACATGACCCACATATAGCCAGAGCACATGCAGATGAATGACACACATACACAAAATGCACTGAACATGCACTCACTCGACTTACTGCAGGGATGGGACAAGCAGAGCAGACATTCATTCATAAGGTGTGCCCAGAGAGGGGATCAACAGACTCCTCAATAGTGCAGCAAAAACAGGAAGTGGAGGTTTCTCAATTAGGTGCGGCCAGTGGCAGCATTGTAGAGGAGTGGAGTGGCTGGGGCTCTGGACTCATAACTGGAAAGCTGCAGGTTCAAATCCTAGCAGGGCCCAGTTTTTGTTTCAAGCAAGGCACTTCAGCTAAATGGGCACAAATGAACAAACCACGGCTACAATCCCACCCGCCAGTAATGTGGTGATTTCAGTCGTATAATGTAAGTGTGTGGCCGCCTTGTGTAAGACAAAAGCCAGTACTGTGTATTAAACCCTTTCGTGTTTTGCCGGGGCCGTGTGGGTCAAACTAACTTACTAAAACCAAGCTTTCATACACCAGGCAAATAATGGTAAAGAGCACCTGGATTCAGATCCTGCAAGTTTGCACCAAATAACAGCGTGCCACATTTTTTTTCTTTCAGCTCTTTATTAATTTCAAACTGGGCAGTCTTTAAACATTTTACAATGAACATTATCATAGCCAAAGTCCCAAACATATTAGCAGATATTAGAAACATAATTACAGGCACGCTTAATAGCACTTAACATTAGTCGAGCAACTAAGTCTGAATGAAAATCTCTTTTTCAAGTTCATATCTAACTCACAGCTATTAGCTTTTGCACATAATTGAGGAGATGAATGCTTAAACATGTTTAATTACATTGCACAGTATCATCTTTAAAACAGCTGCTAATTAAAGCATCTGTTGTCCTAATGAAAAGATAATGAGCAGACAAGCTGTAATTTAACTAAGTGCCTAAATAATACAAAAAATAATAATGACATCTCTTTTTGCTATTGTTATTGTTAGTTAACCTCAACCCCCTATTTCTCCTTTATTCAAAGAGAATGGCACATAACTATTTTAAGGAATGATGCCTGAGTGAGTTTCTTGAAACTGTTAAACGCTGGGCAAACATTTTTCTGGCACACAAAACGTATTCAGCCTTAGAGGGAGAGTGAATCGCTCACATTTGCAAACACACAACAACAAAAACAGAATCAGTGGAAAGCAGGAACACAAGACACAAGATGCCTTCTACACTACTGCCTTAGTGCCTTACAGCTGTGTCCACTGAAAAGAATCCATGGACAAGCAGAGCGACTGGAAGTTAAGACAAATAGCTCTTGGGGGGGGGAGCATTACGCCGAGCTGTGCCGTACAGCAGTGCATCTTGACAGAAGATTTATGAGGCAAATAGTTGTGCATTGTAGCAAACCACCTGCGCAGCTTAACAAAGACTAAAAAGAGACCCGATCGTGACCGAGAATGTACCATCCATCACTTCCCTCCCTCGTCTGTCCAGGTGGCACTTACTGCCGTGACTTACTTTTTTAAATCAATATGAACATCAAATCAGAAGACTTTAAATAAAATTCAAATCCAAACATGCTCAGCTTGATCCGAGAACAGCAGCACCACCCTGCAACCAGAGCAGAAAGGGCAGAGTTGCCACAGAGGGCTCCTCGGTGATGCAAGCCTGGTATGCCAACTTCGCCTTTTTGCCCATAACCTCACAGTCCCCCTCGCCAAGACTTCCCACATTCCGGCTCAAACAGATTCAGTGTGGCAAGGCATGCTGTGTGCTGCCGCTAACAGAGCACATTTCAATCTGCGCGGCAAGATTTTCATGGAACAGCAGCAAAACGCACGGTCGAAAACACTACAGTGACATTAAGACTCGAGATCTAAGGATAAGTATTAGGTGAAACACTATCACCTAGACAAGTCAATACACAATCCAAATCCCAAACACTGCCCTTAATCTCTCATTTTGAGTTTTTGCCTTGGGAGAGAAAATCAAGCCATTATTGGATAAGTAAGATCTATGTTGCCTTTAAGAACAAACCTTTAACTTAGTAAGGAGCTGCGCAGATACAAGTTACAGTACTGGAATGTAAACATCCTATATGAGTCTCTGAAGCAGCAGCCAAGTACACAGTTTACAGACCACAGAAACCTGCTAAATGTCTTGACTCAAACATCACAGTACCCCTGATGAGAAAGAAATGGCAGTGCACAGCTGCCACCTAGTGTTGTTCTACTTTCTTAAAATAACACATAATAACATAGTGGTGCTTCTAGCTTTACCAAAGCAGCCACAAGCACAGATTTTTGTCCTCAGTAGACCTCGTTTAAGAACTGGAAACACCTCTGTAAAATAGAAATACCTGCATTCTTCATAGCACTGAGGGTGTGTTCAGTATTTGAGGAGCCTATTGGTGTTGGCATGAGTATGCAATTAAGGAGACAATTTAGATATGCATTCCTTTTAACAGAAGTCTAATGCAGTCTTCGCTAATATCTTTGACAATGTAAGCTTTGTGCACAGATAAACTGTTTTCACAAGAGTCATTGCAATAACCTCAAAGATAAACCCACAATCATTACTCACCGGGATGAGTATGTACTGTAGCTGATCAGTACGTAGGTCTTTTCACTTTAACCCATTTTTCATCTTTATTTTTTTAAGAACAAAACCTTCTCTTTCTCATCATTACAAATTCCGATTTTCTTCTAATTTCAAAAATATCATTGGCAAATGATGCTTCATCTTGATTAAGATCCATGGTCTGTGCAGCTATTGGAAGTCAAAGTTTCATCTTTGATGACTTCTTACCTTGTTCTTACTGCTCGCCAAATTGATCCTTAAGACACCCATTCCGTGCAGAACAAACTTCATGGATGTTAGCAGGTTATCCAGCACAGCAGGCTAAAGAGAAACAATTAGACAAGATAATGCCAACACTTCTTCACTCCTTAAAACACTCTATAATTCTTAAAAGGATTAGTTGGAAAGAACAAACAAATTACAATACACATCCACACTCTAATGTAGGTTTAAACCAAAGCACTAATGAGTGATTCAATTGTAAGCACGTGAAAATGTAGCATTTGCATCCTTAAAAGTTTCTAATAGTGAGATAATTAGTAATTGGACTTGACTGGGTAGATCCAAAAATATCTACAGTATGAATGTGTTATATACAGCTGAATGACTAAAATTCAGGAGAAAGACAGCCCTAACTCCATACCAAATGACCAGCTCACTATGTTATCAATGCAAGACTTTAGACTTTCCTTTCCCAGCGTTATATACTCAAATACCCTGCCGCCCATCTCACTACCACTGACAAGGCGGCATTTTATAAGGGGTTCCAGGCTTTTGTCAGTCAAGCTCAATGGGTTAATGTGTGCATACTGTATATACCTGACAATATACGGATTATTTACTAAGCTATCACCCTTACCCAGGTTGGCTTACAGTATAGATCATTTACATTACTTTTAGTATGAGGAACAATCATGCCATTATAATAAGGTGAAGAATAATGAAATAGCTCATGGCTGAATAAAGCTAGCACAAACTGAAAGAGCAAAGCAAATGCCAAAGAAACAAAATAAAAATATCACAAACTAAAACCCATGTACAGGAAGTGTGTATACAGAGCAGTAATGTAATCAGTATGTTGGTTTATATTCCACAATGAATACATGTAATTTGCAAGTTAGATAATTACAGGGAGAATTTAACCATTAGTGCAATACAGTGTAGAGGGTGAATCACAGTACTGTGTTTACTTGCAGCATTTTAGTTCAGAAAAAAATAAAATCCCTGTAGTCCAGTCATGCGTTTCAGACTACAGCACAATCACAGTTATAAAACAGACAAAATGTCCGCAAAAAAAATGGAAACGAGGTTGATTTGCATCACCACTACTAAAAACAAGTGCATTTATTTGAAAATATCAAACTATTACCTGGAACTTATATACTCCATTAGTATCAGTTTGTATTCTATATCCACACTTTTCCTATTTATCATCAAAGAGTGGGGATATTGCTGCAATCCCAGAACTATCGGTTCCTCCTTCCTGCCTTTGACATGAGGACTCCTGCTGGCGAAAACACTTCAGAACCACATCACAGTGCAAGCATAACACACGCAGCAAATTTCAGGGTGTGAAACCCACCATGAGTATACGCTGTAGCGCGATTCACCTTTATTGAAAGATGTGGTTTGAGAGCAGATGGATTAAAGGTGCTCTCTGGACAGATGAAGTGCGGAAAACAGAGAAGGGGGACAGCTGAAATCCTGGTGGAGGAGAGGAGGAGAAAGGGGGAGTTCAGGCAAAGATAAAGGAAAGAGAGCAGGAGTGAGCAGTTTTGACAGCAGAAGACAGGAATGGGCTTTTGAACTGAAAGTGTGCAGCAGTAAGGAGCCAAAGGACGGACTGAAGTAAGGGAGTTGCATGTGAAAAGACGAGGCAAGCCGCACTACTCTAGATGAGCTGCTGGAGCGGGCATATAGCACTGGCAAAGAGGAGCTGGGACACTCTGTGTGTGAGAACCAGAGCCTGGAGCTGTGCAGAACAGCTGCAGTGGAAGGGAAGGACTCGGCAAATGTTGCTCATGGAGAACAAGAAATGTGTGGAAAACAGAGGAGGAGGGGTGAAGAGAACCACCACGATTCATGGTAGAGGGTGAGGTAGCAGTCAAGAGGAAAAGGTGATGGAGAGGCCTACAGAGGAAAGAAAGCTCAGGACTTGACAGGGTGAGTTTCAGAAGACGGGACTGCACCCAGAAGAAGATGGCTTGGGGACTAGCAGTGCCACATCAGTGAGCCAGGAGAACAGAGTGACCCGCAGTCTTGAAGATGGAAGCGAGATCCAGAAAGATGAAGACAAAGGAAACGGAGGCAGCTCATGCTGAGTGAAGGGGATCGGCAGCAGAGAGAAGAGCAGCTCCTGTTGATTGTGTGGAGCAGAATCCAGACTGGAGAGGGCTAGCCTCCCCCTCCAGCAGCTCATCCCAAGATCAGTGGCTTGCCTCGTCCTTTCACCCTTCACAACTCCATTACTGCGATCCTGAAGTAGATGAAAGTGCTTTAAAATATATTTTTAATATACAACCAGAGAAGCGGCACACATTACTAGATGGGCTGTAATAAAGTTTTGTTGTTTGCTCTCTCCAATATTGAAGTCACAATTCAAGTGGGGTCAGTGTATATACTGTGGCCAGCTGAATTGTGCTTTACATGCAATGTGTGTTAAGAGAGGTGTAAGTGTTTTCTGTGAAGCTCAGAATTAATCATTTAAAATTTCACATTGTACACTCCTTTAAATGAAGCACAGTCGGGTTCCCTCTTATTTTTTTCAAAAGGCCTAGACATTTTCTTGTCAGTTTGTTGTTTGGATTATTTTAAGCGATCTTGTAAAAGCCATCTTTTAATGTTAAGTAATCTTTTAAAAGCAGGCACAAGTTTGCATGCTGTAGCACTAAACGTTCTAAACCCACAGGAATTAAAGGCAATAATATATAACAGAATATTGTATATTATTTCTTTATTACATTTCTAATTTCTTTGTCGCAAGCTGTTCAAGTTTTGAACAAATCGTACTAAACCTGTTAGGCTGGAATCAGTTGCTTCAGGTGCTTCATCGTTTCTGTTTCATTTGGTTATTTTCATATTCACAGAATTGTGTTTGATCTCTGTTCAGTGCAATCAAGAAAGTTTCAGCATATTGGGTTTCCAAGGCAGTGGGGTCTAAACCAGGTTCTTGGTTTTGTTTGTAAAGGACACAGGTGAACTGCAGACAGGCCACACCACGCCTGCTGCCACCTGCCCCTGCTGTCAGGACTCCGCCTTCTAACCTAATCCTGTGGTCAGCTGCTTTGTGGAGCAAGGCTGCATTGCAAATCCAAACTCCACACAGCTTCCATTGTTCACAGCTCTGTCCAGCTTTGCAATTCAGTGTCAGCACAGGTTGCCGGTTCTTTTACTCAACTCAACAAATTCTGCTTCGCAATTCAAGGCCTATTCGTGTTTTAGAATCCCATGCACAAGTCTGCTTCAGCTGATCCACATCAGGTCACGCTCAGCCCTCAAAGACACAAGAAGCCAAAGCGGTCCAAAATCTATTCTTGTGGCCCAATATAATGGCTTTTTTTTTTGCATTTAGTGTCAAATGTTTCATTTTCCAGAACGGAAGAGTTATTTTTCCCCTTAAGATTTTACTACAAAGCCATTTCATACTTACACAGTCTTTGCAAATGTTTTCTAATTGAAGATGCTGAAGCTAAATCATGCAATGTTTCATTAACCCTGAAAAAAGTGTGTAAGGACTAGGCTTAACAAGCCCAAAACAAAGAAGTCACTCGTGGCCCTCGGGTCATATGTAACTTTATAACTGCAGCATTTCAATCAAGAAAGACGAATGCCAGGAATACCTGGAAGCCATTAAATTTGGACCATATGCTGCATGTGCTGTAAGATAACATAGCCAAGCTAATTTTGTTGTCTTTCCTTTGTTTCCTCCACAAAGGCTCAGATTACATATGTTTGCATTAACAACAGGGTGCAGGAATTCGGAATGCTTTGCATTTTCTAAACTTTGCAGTTCTGAACTTTAAAATGTATGAGTGAAATTCACTGTGCCTATTAGAAAGGTTCAAGTTTCTGAGCATGCATAGACTTAAAAAAAAAAAAGACATTTTCAAGGAGTTTGAGTCCGGTTTCTCATTTCACATGGGAACAATAGCCTTTCCTGTGCTTGTGGGGAGATCAGTGCCTGAAAGGGCTGATGCATGACAGGCCATCAGGAACACTGTGGTTAGTAATGAAGTCACAATGTTCAGAGGAAGGGGGGGAAAAAGCTTTCAGCCATATGGTCCACATCTCTCCCTGTATCTCATTTTCCCTTTGCAATTCAGACGGTATGATAATGCGTTATAATAAAAAGCACCATGCAAACATACATAATTCATCGTCTTTCTATTTTATCAGTGCATCCTTAAGTGCAATGCATTTGTAAGCGCCCAGCAAGTGCCTGAGGGCCTCCTGGCAAACCCAGGTAGCTCCTTCCACTGTAAAGGGATAAAAAGAAAGAGAGTGGAGGTCACAGGCTTCCATTTCAGCATCAACACTGAAACCCTCCATCCTATGGCATCAGTCCAGGGCAAAAGCTGCATTGAATTTAAGACTAAAATACTGTTTGAAACAAGCTTTTTCAGAAACTGGTAAGGCACGCTAGTCAAACTGGTGCAGAAAATAGCAATTTTTCTCTCATTTCAGTTTCAGGCAAAGGCATGTGCTTGTTTCAGTCAAACAGTTTTTATGACATGGTTTTCCCAACTGGTTATTTTGAGATGTCCTCTCTTGCAGTGAGAGAAACACCAAATATTACAGGATTTTATTTGATGTTGTTTTTTTTAGCTAAGTAACCTATAATTTCTGGAAATTGCTACTATTATTGAGCTATACCAAGTTTATTTCACTTTTCTTGAAGACTTTCACTTTCATTCACTTTCACAGTTGAATTTATTCATTGCTTGGCAAAGCAAGTTTCCATAGAGGGAAAGGTTAGTTTACTTTTCTGTTTCAGTCAATGTTCTAAAATGATTTGGACACAGACTAATGTTGTGGGTTATATTCTTCATTGGAATAAAATAAAGCAGTAAAAACCACTCAAGCCTTTGCGACTTCCGTGCCCACAGACAGGGATTTCCTCTTGAGTTATTCAGGTGATCTTCTGCTTTTAACCCTAATTCAGCTTCCACACGTCATCTTGTGAGGTCTTAGAGGGAAAGTCTCCGGATCACAGAGTCGCTTACAGGAGATGAATTAATCTTGTTAGGACATGAGAAGCAATGCATTTCCCCCACTAAGTCTCACATACCCTCAATATAATTAAGTGAATAACAGTTTATTTGCAGCAGGCTTTGAAGTGGGTGCTCTATGGGTTATGCAGGGAGGAAAAAAACACTGCTTTCATGCTCAGTTTCTCTTGCATGCCAAACCACCACTCCCAAGAATATCCTACTGTCCTCACAAGATTACACAGACAGCATCTCAAAGATATGGTTTTCTATGTAGTCTTGGAATAAGTCTGATAATACACTTGTTTTTTTTAACTGTAAATGAAAAAATCTGGAATGCCGCAAAACTGGTCCGCCTTCTTATGTAATTATTAACCAGTCCAATCTCGAGAACTGTTTCCCTGTCCTCACACCAACCCACATCTGAACTGTGCCACAGTTTCATCACCTCACGGCTGTGGAGACCTGAACAGGTTCCATCAGTTTTAACATCATATCCCAAAACTATCGGGTCATATTTACAGCACACGTAGCCTACCAAAAAAAAAGCACACCAGAAACAAATATTTTGTGGCCTTAAGCCACACAAGCTCTAGGTAGAACTGTTCATTCATAACTAGTTGGCTGTTGTAGCATTAGCAACAAGAACACCTGATTTTATTTGGTGTTGAAACTAACGATTAGATCTCAGTATTAATACAAATTACTGAGAAAAGTAAGGAGCACTCAATAGAATAACTACAATAATTCTGTTTGCCTTGTTAAAAACAATTATATTTAAACATAATCTAAAGAAATCCCTTTAGTTGACTTGCCTTGTGTTTTTTCTTATTTGACCAAGGCTGTTACAAGGCTCACTGGTGTTTAAGTGTTTTATAAGATCAGGAATCGATAAACCAATACTTTAACGATTGTTCCACAGTAAAAAAAAAAACTATGTACCTTAAAGGACAGTATATATATTTTTTTTTTTACAGAAATGCATGCCTCCTATTTTCAGAGGTACTGCTGTAAGGAAGCTTAAATCGAGAAAGCTGAGAATTTTGGGAAGCAGCCACAGAGCCACAGTTTTTTAACTAAGAGGTTGAGAAAAGACCTCAATGAAGCATGAACAGTCATTATCTTGGCTGACAGCCTTCAATTGTGAGCAACTCTTGTATTCAAGCTTGTGGGGAGGCAAAGCACTTAAAGCTATTAAAGTGTCCACACTCCTCATAATTAGGATGTGCCAAACTGGAAAGATCTCAAACTACATCCATCCTTTAGTAACGCCAGCCTGCACAGTTTGATTCTGTCCGATAGCTGATGGCTAACACTAACTTCAATGGCACTTCACAAGTTCTAAGCAATGTGAAATTAATTTAACTACATAAAAAGCTCCTAAACCACAGTAGGCTATATATTGAGAGGGGAGGAGTGTTGACTTTTCTGTCTCCTTGAGATTACATATATACTCAAGAACCCCAATAAGAGCTAGAAAATTCCTTTATTTTGTTTTTTCACAAAAAGCAGGGGGAAGAATAAAATATGTGTTTAAGGTCATATTTAAAAGGAGGTTTTTTTTTTCTTCACACACACACACAACTGCCACTGTACAGCAGAAAATGTAATAGTAGTTGCATCTTTATGGCATTTTGTAGAAAAAAACAACAAATCCAGTTTTAAAGGTGTTTTGGGCTAACATTGACGAAGTGTTGTTGACATTATTCTGTAGGATAGCTGATGGCTGACACTAATGTGAGTGGTATTTCTCAACATTACTCGTTTTACAGTTGAAACGAACCGGTAACAGTAGCAACTGAGATCGCTTTGTTTGTTTGTTTCATCCAGGAAGGGCACCGTGACAGTCTCATTGTGTTTTTTTGGCAACCAGAGGATGTTGTGAGACAAGCACAATGAGTGACTTTCCACAGTAGAGAGACTATTGGTCATGAATGTGAAACAACAGCCTCACCCAGATCATCCTCTGTTTACTGAAAGCAAACGTTACAGCAGGAAGCTTGAAAGTGTACTCCAATTTATAGCAATGAAGAGAAACATCAGGACCCTTCCGATATCCCAGTCGGTTCTATCATCTCACTCAGTTGTCTCTTTGTAAACTTTTAAGGGTTTGAATTATACATACTCAAAGACAAAGTCATAAAAATGTGAACCTCTCAATTAACTTTTAGAGCTCTTCAAACCCTTTAAAATTCAGAAAGCTCTGTCAAACATGTACTCAATATAATACTAAATCCTATAAAGATCCCTGGCGAATTTCACTAGTTTTGCACAAATGATCTCCCCCCGAGAATCAGACTAGCCCCTCATTTAAAAAGGATTCCATTCTGCAGCATCAGGAACTCATAATAAAAAACTCAAGGTTCACACAGAGACTGTGGAATGAAAAGCTGCTCTTTATTAGTTGGCTTAAACTCGCACAGGTCATCAGATATCCAATGTCAACCACCTGCATTTTTCAGATGTTGTGTTTGAATATGCCCAGATTTCACTTTCATCTAAAAAGAGATCCCTTTATGAGCCAACTCTGGCAGGTGAAGCGCTTGCCCAAGGACACTTCAGCAAAAATATTTACAAGCGTAAAATGCCAAAAAGACAAGGCAGCTTGGCTGGATTCAATAAAGTAATCTGGCAGTGGATGCTGACTAGTTCATTTAGACTGTTTTGATTTCAGAACAGACACCAACATGGGTCAACAACACTGTCGACACCTCAGAACACCAGTGAACACATTATTCTCAATGCAAACCTTATACAAAAAACTTATTTTACACATTGAAGTGGAGCAGAAAAATGCCAGCAAAGGCAGGTGTGAACTCAACGATAAACGGAAGATATATTTATGCTTTCTGAATTTGAGTTTTAATGCCAATACAAATCATCCTACCTCAGAGGACCTGTTTAATCTGGGAAAATAAGGAACTTGGAAAACAGACAAAAGGGACAGCCACCACTTTTGAGACCCTTTCTATTGGAATCCAAGTGTGATTTTTGTCAACCTGTTCAAGAAGAATCTTCTCAAACAAGCTCCCTCGTCTGGAATGTTAACCATGAGGTTAAAGCATTGCCCCCTTTGACGTTTCAAGGAAATATGTCCAAACCAAACAGTTGTGAAAGTTGTTGGCAATTTCAATTTATAAAATGCTGAAGAAATCTTGTCAAAAGCACAGTGGGAAGAACCAAAAGGGGTGAAAACAGCATCTGACTCTTCCACCACTTGTTCACACCTCATCTCCTCATGTTAATGGGAAAGTGCGTTCTGTGGGTTGAAGAAGACGGAGACGGGACTGTATATCAGGCTGCAAGCCCATGTTTTTTCAACAGCAAAGCACATTCCTGTACAGAACCACAGGGAACACAGAGAGAGACCTTTGGACTTTCAGTACACAAAAGGAATTCTGCGCTTGTTCCAAAAATAATTAACTCTACATGAATTGTAATCTTTTCGGTACGTTAATAGCTGCCTGCCAAGAACATTTTTTTTTGTTTGAGGCCAGGACAAACACTGTGTTTTGGTGCTGGCCCTCCCCCCCCAAAAAAAAAAAACATTTCATTCCATACTGCACAGCAAGTACTGAGCAATTTTAATCTTCACATTCCTGAAGACCCCAGAGTCGCCTCTTTTTCTGGGCACAGGGGGACAGGAAGAGTTCACAGCTGGATTGCTTTACATTCTGACTGCAGGCAGTTCCCAGTAGACACAGTAGTAGTGAATCGGATGTCTCTGTTTCTCTGAGGTGGTCTCCTCTCACTGGGGCCCAGAGATAGATAACTGTTCTTTGCCCACAACTGAAACAGTGAATTGTTTTATTATAGCAGCGAGGTGTACGTGAACGCACATTTAATATCGGCATGGTATGTATATATCAGCCAATACTTCTTCCACAACATGGATCTATTTTTTCTCCCTTCCAGCAATGTTCTTAGGCTCTTTTATATTGGAGAAAACAGTACACCAGTAATTGCGAAATGCCATATTCAGAAATTGGAAGTTGCTCCCCACACCCAACTCCCCACGACAGGCTCAAAATAATCCAGGGTTTTGATCCACTCCTGAATCTTGAATTAACAAATGTGTCACCATTTAGTTTATGAGACAATTTTCCCCTCCATTCCCCAAGAAGAGCTGCAAACCAGGACTTGGGATTTAACTGGGTCCAACGTTGCTAGTTTATTGCTCAAACTAATTTATTGCTCAAACGTGCTTGCACTTTATATTATGTAAAAGGACGTGACAGAGAAGGAAGAAAATATTTACAGAGAGGTGGAGGGTAAGATGTTATATGGTGTGCTGGATGTTATACAAGCTGTAAGCATATATAGCTGCACAGTGATTTCTGTCCCCTATGGATTGAGCAATACAGCACCAAGTTTTTCAACTGGCGCTGGTCCCTGGAGCAATGCTGACCAGTTCCAGCTGTGACCTCACAGACAGAGCCAGAGAGGCACAGTTACACTGGGAGAATTCTATAGGTGTTCTATAGGACCTTTTGGAACTGATTGCTGGTACAAAAAAAAGGTTGAGAGTTATTGAGAAGTATTGCATTCCTCAGCGCTTAATGTCTAAGGAGTGTTCTCCACTACACTAATTTACACCCGTGTCCCAGAATCAGTCCATTGAGGTGAAGTTATATGTAGCAGGAAGGATGTCCTCCAGGATAGAAGCCTAAGCATGCACACTTTGTATTTTAAAGAAATGCTTCTATTCAAAGGAATCTGAATCCCACTTGCCTATTGGCCAGGGTGTCCAAAGCAGCACAGCACCACTGACTGAGTGCTACCAGCATACAGTAGCACTGGGATTGAGGAGTCTTAGTGCTCTCAGATCTTGGAACAACTACGACTGCTGTGACTTTATAGGAGCCAAACTGGCAAGAAAGAGCTCCTCCATTCAGCACTACGTCTGCTATGATCTGTGGAACTCACCGCATGTCAATTTACAAATGACCAGACTCATCACCACAAAGTACTATAAAAGCAAAAAAATACAATTACCATTCTTTTGAATTCAATTTCCAGACTGAAATATGGGAAAGCAACAGCTTCAAGACATTGTTGGCGAGCGTGCCATGTTTTCTGTGAATTTTCTCCAGCGGTTTCAGATATACATTCAATGCATTTCCACCGCTGAATACTGTGGCTGTGTCTGCAAGGTGACATCAATTTTTTTGAGACAATGAAGGGATAGGTTTCAAAAGAACATAGTGTTTAAACCTATACTAAAACACGATTGTGAATGTTCATTCCTTCACTTCTCTGCTAATGTAAACACACCTAAGGATTCAAATTCCTCATCCTGGACTCTGAGTAGTTCCCACCCTATTTGACCTTGTGAACTCAAGTGCAATTGTTGTTCTGCCCTCTCTTGACCGGTCTGCAAGTAAGTAAACACATTTGACTGTAACTGTACACATTGACAAATACTTAAGAACCAAGACATCACTCTATCCTTCTCAACGTTTCATTTGGCAGGGAAGTTGGAGATTTTTCAGCACTCAGAGGTTTCTTTTGGACTTGGCAGCAACACCTACAGCATGGATTGCTCTAATGGGACAAAGTGTGTATCCGTATTTTACAGTGAAATGCTTGCATATCAAATCTAAACCCCCTTTTGATTGAACCATTTATTCTATTTCCCCCCAACACATAGCTCCTGTCCCTTTCAAATGTCCTGTAGGGTTAGGCTAACATCAGGTTAACATCTTACTACTACCTGAAGGTACACTGGCTAAATTAGATATTAACCTGTTTAATTAACGATAGGTCTTCCACTTCAGGAATCAGAGTTTGTGATTAACCAACTAATGTTCTTGTGTAGTTATCTACTGCCCTCTTTCCCACACATTTACTACTTGGGAATGTGGTGATTGGGAATACCTATTCCTGACATTTAAGTACTACGGAGCTGATCTGTTGAGTTCACTTTATAGGATAAAGTAATGTCACTCTTTACACAAATAATGATGGTGAATTTTAGTATGTCCAGCTTTTTGGGGAACAAAAAACTCTCCTTTACATTTGTCATCTTTTAAAACAATAGTTTCTACGACGTGGAACAAAGCACAATGCAGAAGACCTTTGAAAAGACCAGAACACCCTCTAGTTAAAGCTGAGATTAATACCATCAGAATATCATGCTATGGGTTCTTTGATCTTTGATTAACCAGATGAGCTTCAGGCATGCCTCACTATTATGCACCTGGCTAGACTTTAGTGAACTGTAATCCTTTAAAGAAAGCTGTTTAACCCTTTATACATCAATAAGCTTACCTAGGCACTACAAGGGGGAATGAAGTACAAAATGAGCTGGTGATGGACTTTCCGAATGAAGAGGACAGGCATATTTATTGCTGCACCTTTCACTATGAATCTCCCTCTGGTGTTACACTATTAAAGGCAGATATCTTTGCTCTTCAAACCGTTATTAGCTCACTACTACACAGTTTCATGAATGAAGTAGTACCTTGAAATACTGTCCATTTTGAAATACTAAATTCACTCAAGCCCCAATCCTGAAAGGAAACAGCAGTCACTACTTAAAAACATTCACTGTTCATGATTTCACCAGTTCTCTATAATTTCTAAAATTACAATCCTTTTCATGGCTTTGAAAAAACCCCACCTTAAATGCATGTTATACGTGATTTTTAGAAATTCACAGTCACTCAAACTATTTGACCACGAATTCCAAACAACATACAGGTATACAAAACTAGTGCATAAATACATGAGTATCAGTGCCACATAATCATGAAAGTGACAGGACCTACTTTCTCAAAGGAATCCATAAACAGAAATAAATAAAACTCACACTAAGAGCTCTCCCTCTGTGATTTTGTATTCCTGATTAAATGAAGCTCTGTCTCCTGGGCACATTATGAATCTCAGTGTAATTTGGGTAATGTTGAAGTTAGCATTTGTCCACACTGTGCATTGCTTAAAAATACAAAGGGCTTTGTCTGTTGTGCTTGGCTTATTAAATGGTTATATCAGCTTGTCTGAACACTAAATGAGATTTTTCCTTGGCACTGTATTTGAATTCAAGGCTGCATGGTGGTGCAGTGGTTATGCACTGCAACTCCACAGTGCTGGGGCCCTTGGTTCCATTCTGGACCTGGTGTGCTATCCGCTATCCACATGCAGTTTGGATATTCTCCCTGTAAGTATGGGAATCCTCCCACAGAGCGACAGCATACTGGTACGTGAACTGGCTTCTGGGAAAGCCGTCCCTGGTGCATTTGTGTCTGAATGAACAATGAACTGGCGTCCTGTCCTGGGTGTACCCTGCCTTGCGCCCGTTGCTTGCCAGGATCTGGCTCCTCCGCGTTTGAAGGTGAGAAAATGGATGGACGGATGTATTTGAACGGATGCCCACTTCTGTTTGAGCTCCAAGAATGCAGGGAGTTAACTGTAGTGTTTTTTAAGGGATAACGAGTCAAGAGAAAAAAAACAATCCAAACTCCCAGCCTAACCCCCAAGCTCCTGTTAATCATGTGTGAATAACACGAACAATGCTCCAGATAGCCATAACTCTTTGTGTAAAGACATGTTTAAAAGTAGTATCTCTTAATTTCCGACCATCTCCCTGGGTCTTGATTTCATTGTTGATCCTGAAGTGGCCTGTTGGATTAACTGTCTCGGTATCTTGGAGGCTTTTTCCAGACTGAAGAGAAGACAACCTTGCTTAGCACTGCAGAGATCACCCATGACAAAGAACTCCAGCCCCTCACCTTAAAGCTAATGAGCTCCTTCCTTGTGAACCCATGGCTGTGGATGATCTTCATCTGTTTCACCAGGGTGCTCTTCCCACTCTCAGCAGCTCCTAAAACCCATCAAGACAACCATCAGAACAAAACCCACCTGAGTGGCCAGCAACCCCATCTGCTAGAAATCAGAAACTCAGGAGTGCATGGGCTTTTTCCACTTGTAGGATCACACAGCACTGCAAACTCCCCCAGAACAGGAAAATACACCTCTATGACTGAGCAAACACATGCTAGACACATCTCTTAACCAGGTGTGGGCATTTCTTGTCCCAGAAGGCCAGAGTCTTTGAAGGTTATTAATTCCAACACAGATCTTAAACTCAATCAGCTCATAACTGGCTGAATGCTTCTAGCAGATCTTCACGTACAGGTGTTTTCAAGAGATCTAGAAAACCAGCTGACACACTGGAATTCTACTCTATAAAAATACTGCTCTAAATCTGTACTATATCAAATCTTGTGCCCTATGCTCTCAGAAAGCGTCCTTACTAGGAATAACCGGATTTCCGATAATCGCTGCTGCGCACTTCAGGGGAAAAAGAAGCATCAGCGTTTTGGACATCCATGACCCTAAGCTCTAGCGTACAGGGAACCCAGAGTTTTTTTTTTTATTAAAAGGCTGGTTCACATTTGTCTTAGCTATGCGAGATCGGGCGGCCACAGTTGCGCTCGGATGTCCAAATATAGTGCGTTTATCTGGTTCTGGAGTATTCACCATGTGGCCTTACGGCTCCTATTGATGTCAAAAATATTGTTGAATTGTGTGGATTCATCTGAAATATGTACGAATACACGACTTTTCTGAAACCCATAATATGAATACACGCCTAGATTGCTCGTAACTAAATTCTTCGAAATAGGTAACTAATTGGCAAGTGGCATTATTTCCAAATGTGTGCTTGCAGGGGTTTCAGGTAGATCCTGGAAAGGCTAGGGACAGGTCTGTGTTGCAATCCGAGCAGTCCACAAAACGATTAACCTGGTAATTCTCGCAGGTGCATGCATTTAGTATGCTGAAGGTCTATCACAGCTGAACACTCAAACCATTCGCTTCATTAAAGGTAAACAAACTTATGAAATACTTGCGAGCCCGGCAAAGACGTATTACAATGATGTAGTTATTTCAACACTTAGACCAATTATGTAACAGATCTCAGGTGACAAAAAAAACAGAAGACACTAGACACCCCAGGAACGCAGTTTGAGATATGCTACTGAATATGAGAGAACACCCTCGCTTTAAACCCACGCACACAGCTGCATTCACATTAAATCTCACGTTCAAAAACCGGCGTTTTGTTTTTTTAAATCTCAGGCTAGTCTGATCACTTACCCAGCATCAGAATTTTAACCACATTCATTTCTTGCTTAGCATACTCATAGAGATCTCGGTCGATTTTGTCACTGTGAATCCTGGCTCTCTTTTCCTCCTCTGTCATCTCAGAACCCAAACACAATCCCATCTTCTTCGCTCATTTCTTCAAGAAACGATCAAAAAAAATCTTCCTTGCTGAAGCTTCACAGTAAAGCGAACCTCCAAGGTTCAAAAATCTTAACTCGATTCATTTCTTCCAGTTTTTTTTAAATGCTTCTTTATTCCTCGAGATTACGCTGCACATACCTGATTCCGAAATATGCTTTGCCGTCCCTAACACACGTTAAGAGCACAGGGATGCCCTAATTTTTGCAGTTACCTGTAGCGTTCAGACAAGCAGAAAAATATAAAATGCATATATTTGTGTTTTATTGCTGCTATGTTCTTGTTTTTGAGATTGATGCTTTTTTTCCGCAATGGATTTAGAACAGGCGAAATCACACCGGTGCAAAACTTTTAAAACTTAGTTAAGAAGTCACCCCGTCCAACTACTTCTGCGAGTACTACTACAAACTGTTGTAGAGTTTCGGGTTACAAAGGGAAGTGACGTAATTTTGAGAAAATTGACACCTGAATGTAGCTTTTTTAAAGCAAGTTAACATAAACCCGAAACTCACTTGAATGTGAAAGAGATAAAAATATTTACTTAAGCCCCCACATCATAACAGTGGAAATGTTAAGATACTGCTGATTTGATTCTTGCTAATTACTGCCAGTTTTGAGGTAATGTAAAGTTTAACGTTATCAAATTCAGATGGACACTGCATAGTATGGTTGCAGTTAATAGTTTTAATATTTAATTTGCTGATAAGTAATTACTGGAACAACCTGTCGATTTTAATGTTTTTGATGTTTTGAAAATTGAAAATTCTGAGACGTTGGTTCGATCGTATAATCATTTCCACGAAATCAAAAAAAAATATTCCCAATACCGTGACTATTTGATTGTGAAACATCATCTTGTAAAAGATTTGTACCTCGCCCTTATGGACGTAATGTCAGCTGTTTCATAAGAGTGCAAAAAAACAGTCCCGTTAAAAATATAGAAACTATTTTTATTTTAAAAATCTTGTATCCATAGGTGGTTGTCGAAAGAATGCTTCCTAGTGTTTATCTGATGTTAAATACAGATACAGCTGCAGGAAAGCACTGAAAATTATGTGAAAAGATTATTAGAAATCCCTGTTTTAAAGGCAACATTATACCACTGTATACTTGTATGGGGTGTATAGGGAAGGATTGTATTTTCGCGGAGAGAGGAATTTCTTTTAAACGCCGAGGAATGCTCTGTTATCAGCCATTTCGTGATGTCTTGCAGAGGAAAGACTGCTCAGGCTTGCTAATTAAGTTACTCAAAACTCTTCAAGTAAGTAATCGGGTTGCCGACGATTTCCAAAGTTGATTGCTTCCACATGAAGCGCTACTTCCTATAGCGCTTGAATGGGAAAAACAGCATCACACCTCTGCTAATGAATTGACATTTAGCGGTTCTCAGTATGAAGGGGTTATAAATGTAAGGGATGTGACAGAAAGCGTAGGCCCACACCGTGCTCATTTACAATGATCAAAGCTCCATACCTACAGTGTCCTTCCCAGTTAAAAATAGGGAGGAATACGTAGGTGACCTTCAGAAATGTCCAGCAAAAATAACTCGCAGTGGTCTGTTCAGATCCCTGGTGCGTGTTTATCAGCTACGGACCAAAAATCAATTCCAAGGAAAACCTTATATATATTCTCCATGTAGACCAGAGAGTAAAATAGAGATCTAAGCACCAATACATAGCATATAAAACTAAAGTCTATGGCCACGGACAAAACCGATGTATTTTCAGTTTCGGTACTTATTTTGCTTAGTATTGTAAACGATTGCCTCATTCTTTAAAATCACAAATCAGTGTCCGGCTATGGTGTAAGGGGACTTAGCCTTAGTGTAAGTCGAGTTAGGAAGTGCTACACAGTGAAACGGTTGATCTGAAGTATTCTGCCTTTGCACTACAGGCTAATATAAATGCCCGAATAATGTTCTTAAGTATTTTTCACAGTACATTATACTTCTGTTAGTTCAAGGATTTACAAGATATGATTGTGCTTCTAGGAAGTGTCTAAATCGCTTACGTGAAGGGTCAATGAATACATTTTCAAATCGTCAAACTTTTAGAAGAGAAATAGAGGGACTACTCTCTAGTGGAAGAGGTGGTGTACTGCAGCACATAATGACGACACTACCTGTTAAGTGTTCCTCAATAAATGTTTTAGAGACAAGATATCAACTCATAAATTTGGAACCTTCCGCAACCTTTCCGAACAGCTGAAATGTATATTTTCTACCGGACATGCACGAAAATTAAACTGACAGAGGCAGTAAACTTTCAGCTGTGTAGTTTTAGAAGTCGATCAATCCTTGTGGGATTGGAATTGTCCTAAACCTGTTGTTAGAGGGAAGTCGCAAAGACAATGAAAGCAGACAAGGCAGCTATTATTTTCAGCTCCATCATTCGACTCCACGCAGCGTGGTGTAGCAAAGCCAACATCACTTCAGATATATAGTAAGGTCTGCCATGCCAGAGAAACTTCGCTTAATATTAAAGTTCTTCATCAGTGAACCAAAAACAAATCGTATTTAGGGCTTCGTGTACTGGCAAGTCGTCACAGCTGGACAGAACCAAACCCATTCACAGGAGACACGGCAAAGGCAGAGGTCACAGGGAGCTATTTCTCTGGGTTCACTTCACACTTTGAACTTCATGAGTATATTAAAAGAATAAGCAGGAAAATACATGGAAAAAGCAGCTAAAAAAGCAGTGAAATAAAACAAGCAGCATACTCGTGTACCTGGAAATAACAAAAAAAGGATTCCAACACCCGCTGTGTCCAGCTGACAAAAGGTAACAGGAAATGCCGATTTTATTTCCAGTTTTACCACCATCGTTCTGATATAAATGGTGCCACATAGTGAGATAGTGAGGAAAACGGAAGACAACGTTACAGAGCACAGATTATTAAAAGACAAACTGCGAGTGCGCCGCCATCGTGTTCAAAAGGAAAAACAGAAACGGACAACAAGAACGGACTGGGAAGACAATTCCCTGCTTCTTGTCCACAGCTGTTCCTTTGACACACAACAGGACTGAAGAAAGTAAGGCAATCCCTTTTGAGGACTCAGGGTGAATAAACACTGACGATGAGTATTTCTCACCCAAGGCATCAACGCAATTAACGCTATCTCAGCACACCCAGACTCTCAGATTGCTCATCCACAATACTGTACTTGACATAACAGAATGTGTCTACTATAACGAAAGCAGTAACTAAACATAGGCATGAAAAACAGGATGACTTAATAGTGATCTCAAAAGTGTAGAGGACATTAAAATGCTTGCGCGCAGGGAAAATCTCTCATCGCTTTCAGCCGCGCAGTAATGAAGTTTCGTCTCTTCAAAGTGTAACCATTATTACTATTGCACTAAAGAAAACCACTCGGGCATATCAACATTCAAATTAGCATCGAGTTCCAGAACTATTTTAATTTGTACAGTGTCATATAAATTAACAATTACAATTTAAAAAAAAACTGTACAAGCTGAGGATAAAGCAGTTTCTCTATTCACTATGGCAAAACACCCTCACACAGGCTGCTATAAATAAGTAGTGTTTAATTCTCTATATCATCCAGTCGACCTGTTAGATGGTGTAAAGGTTGCATTTCTTGCTTCTGCAATATCTGAAACCTTTTTGTACAAAGTGGTCTTGCCCCCCATACTTTGGGATTGCCGCCCCCTTTATACCATCCATCAAAATCAAATAATTTTATAAGCGTCATACAAGTAGATCTCGGCTGAAGATCAGATCACAACGTATTGATATTATACATATACTGTAGTATTATATAGAGAGGAACTGGATCATTTACCGGAGTCTCTGTGGCCCAAATCGCTTAGCGCTTTTGGCTGTTAACTGAAAGGCTGGTGGTTTGAGCCCACCCAGGGATGCAGTGAGTATTTTAATGAAAGTAACCTCCTCACTTCATTCTTAACCCCCCCCCCTCATTGGGGGCATGAATAAAGAATTTTGAATTGAACTGAGCTTGGAGAAAATTTTAAATTATGACATGCTTATCCAGTTTTGAAAAATATTATAGTGCAAAGTCAGGACGGGCCAAACGTTAAATGCATTCAATGGCGATTGGTCAACAGGATGAATAAAATCTCAGACGTAAAAGGTGCTGTTTTTATAAGTACAGCCCATGGTCGGGGCTCATATCACTTAAAACATCTGCCATATTCTCCCCCATTAAAAACATAATAAATTATTACAATTTAAAATATTAAGCCATCCTTAAGGAGTGCCTTTTAAAATAGTCACTTAATTTTGTCTATTACTTCTCTTTAGACTACAGAATATTTTAGAAGTAATCAGAAAGCTCAGTTATCGTGAATTTATTCCATATTTTCAGCTGTAGCGCTTTGTTAAATCTATTTCTGTACTGAGAGCTGGGGTTCACAACAGGTGTTTCCTGTAATTCATTTTAAGTTTGAGTTAACTTTTAACTTTTTAAGTGGAACTTCTTAATGGAAATGACCTTGACTAATCTTTCTGGCAACAGGATTCCATAAAGACCGGGAATCCCAGGGAAGAATAGAATGCATTAAGGAATAAGTACAACCGGCTCACTGACGCCTTGCTGAATGAAGAAAGAGATGGGGCAAATAACCAGGACAACAAGAAGTTAACAAGAAGTGTTGTGTGCAGGTTGGTCAACCCCCTGTTGCCACTACTGCTGAGGTTAAACACAGACCAGCTGATGCCAGCAACTGTATTAGTGTTGTGCAGAAAGCACAGCCCCCCCCTCCCCCCGGTGTTTTCCAGACAGCTCAGTTCTCCTGCTCGTCCTGGGGCAGAGTCTGGTCCTGCTCCTGTTTGGTCTTCTCCTCCTCTCGTTTCTTCATGGCCTGTATCACCGCCATTTCCTTGGCCTCCTTCTTCTGGTTTCGTGCCTCAAACTGGAGCCTGAAACACAGTTGGGGTAACTGAGGTCCAGCCCGCACTGATCGGTGGTCTGTGCCTCGTCCTCTGACGCAGTCTGACAACCCCAAGACACAGAACCACTGCTGTACAGTGCTGAGTGTTTGCTATTAATTGATGCAACAATATAAGACTAAGTTTTATCTCAGGGAGATATATACAGGATTTTTCTTAAGGTCTTTTATAGCTGATTACTCTAACTACTCACTTCATTAAGTTACTGTTACCTACACTGAGAGGCATTAAAAATGCAACAAATGCTACTGATGCAGGTCCATTGACACTCAGCACATAAAAGACTTCAGAGCCTTGTTAGAAGTTTTGAATAACAAGGCCAACTATGAAACAAAACAGTCAGAACGAGTCAGAACAAAAATCAATAAACCCTAGGCTGAGTTTGAAACCCCTGCTTTACACAGCTCTGAAATAAGCCAGCCACCATGGAGCAGCATTCACCTGTTCTTAATTATCCTCTGAACGATGTCATCGGTGGTCAGGTCGTTTCCACTGTCAACAGTATGGAAAATGCCCCGTTTCTTGGGTTCCTACATTTAAAAGGAAACAGGTTGAACAAAGAAAACATTTGCCATACACACAATGAGCAAACCAAAGGACAGTAGTGTAGATTTCCCAGACTACCAATGAGCCATAAAATGGGTTTATTTCCGATATGAATAGTCAAGTGCGAAGGAAAGCACATGAATGATGATGCTGTTACGTTTATGGTAAGAACTTTTCTGCTTCTGCTGTCGTCCCCACAGACCTAGGCCTTCACACACTAACTTACCACGGAAAATACAGGGTGGATGGTTATCGTGCAAAAGTACTCACAGCATACGGATCGGACCCGTCCTTATCCGGAAACACCTCAGTTTTCCCATGACACACCAGGTCAACCTGCAGAGAGGGAGGGATGTGTAAGCTACCAGGGATGACCGCCAGCAGTGCAAATCTCACTGCCAATCCCCCCTTTCCCCTTCCAGGCAATGTCTCTCCCCCTCCTACCTTGAAGTGATCCAGCAAGTCTGCAGTGACAGCATAGGGAGCTCCGATCACAACCTCCGACACGTACTGGGAAAAACACAGCGCAGAGCGTTAAGTCAAAGGGCCGCACTTTTGCATTATCGGTTGGCATTATTCCTGATGGAATCCTAGGAAAAATCAGCATGTGATTAGCTCCTCCCACCATTTCTCATTTTCAGGGTGTGCACTAGAAAAATGACTTGAAAATAAGATCTCCTGGTAAAACTGGTAACTTTGACTGCTACAGGGCAGCGTATAAATGCAGTCAATTGTCATAGTATCTTTTTGCAGTTCTCTTCCTCTTTCACCCTTGTCTTTCACCAAGGCTGAAATAATATAGCTTTTCACTGGCACAGAACAGATAACGTTTAGTTACTTTGACTTCCTGCGAATATGTGAAGGTCCGCTTGTGTGTTGCCGATTGCCAGTGTGCAGTGTGGATGTGTGAGAGCCCAGAGCACTCACCCTGCAGGCCAGCACACTGAGAGTCCGCTCGTGAACATTCATTATGGGGTAGTTCTTTCCTTTGTACCGGTTCACTTCCTGCAAAGACACACCAGCATTTCTTTTTCCTCTCATAAAATGCAGAAAGAAGATCCTGTTGAGCAATGCATTCTGCCAACACATTCATAGAAAATAGTTTCTTTCTGTGTTAAAGTACTTGCATACAGCTCTCGAAAACACTTCATAAAAATCCAGGATGACTGGTATCTAATAACAATCACGTTTATTTACTGCTAATCAGGTTTGGCCCAAGATGCTATCTGTTAAAGCCTTCTGCATTAAAATTATTTTGTTGCACATCAGCAGAAATAATGCATTAAGAAGCAAGTACTATAACACTCATGCTGTTTTCATTCACACAAGCTTTAGAAACCTTATGGCTTACCTGGTCAAAATGCAGCCCGACAATTACATATGGCTTATCCGATTGCTTAAAAACACTCTCCAAGAAGTCCACATGGCCGATATCTATAGGTGCTGTTAAGGGCAGGCAGGGGTAGTGTGGTGTCATGAGGGTTGGGGTGCCTTATGGATTCTAGCAAGTCTGGAAGAGACAGAGGAAAACACCAGTCCTCCTAGTCCAACCCCACAGTGAGGGAGAAGCGTCATGGACAGAGGATAAAATGGGAAGACCAACACTATCGGTTGATATGCTGGAGGAAAATGTGGGTCAGCTAGCGCTTGCAGGACACATTCTGGATTGCAAGGAACCAAGGAACCAAGTGTCCGAACAAGAAGGAGAAGAAACCAACGCCAGCCCACAGGCAACTGGGAGCGAAGCAAGCACTACAGAGCTGGAGAGAGAAGACATTGTTTTGTGAAGCCTACAAACAGCAGCTCTATTAGAGAGGGAAGGGTGCGTTTAGTTGACTCTTTTGTAACACTGACGCAGACATCTCTACCTCACAAGGATCCATAGTACATAATATGGGCCTGACTAGACCCACAAAGCCTCAATAACCCCCTCAAACCAGTCAAATCCCTCCCGAGCCCTCTACACCTGAAAGCAAAGTAATTCGTGGTAAAATACTGAGATTGTAAGAGACAAAAGATTCCCCTAAATCCACAAAAAGCTCTGAGTGATTTTCCCTTGCATTTCTGAACAGAATCTGAAATTCAACAATCAATCATTCAATCAATCAGCAATTTCAGGTTTTTTTTTTAAATCTTCATTTTAAATGTTAAAATTGCGAAGTAGTGAGAAGGATACGGAAGAGGTCGAAGGCTCCTGCCACGTAGATGATAGTGTCTCCGGGCTCCGGCTCCTTCCCAGAGGCAAACTGGATGATTTTTTGGGATGTCTGCAGGAACTGGGATACGCCTGTCCAGGGACTGCGGCTTGTAGGGCCCTGTGGCTCACAGAACACAGACACCTCATCACAATAAAAACCCTGGCCACCAAACTCACCAAACCCACAGAATTTCTGCACATAACCTTCGGTGTGGCTGCTGACAACGATCTTTTTACCTGAAATATAGGTCGTTTTCAAGGTACCCCATTCTGTAATGTTAATCAATAATCCATCCACCCATTTTCTAACCCCTACGTCCAAATCAGGGTTGTGGAGCTGGAGCCTATCCCAGCAAGCAACGGTAGCAAGGCAGGGTACACCCTGGACGGGACACCAGTCCTTCACAGGGCACACAGACATTTACACCAGGGTCAGGACCACAGGATATATATACTCCAAATATAAACTCCTCACTGACTGCACTCCAGGAATTGAGCCCAGGTCTGCAGTGCTGCGTGGCAGCCGCGCTAACCAGTGCGCTATCATGAAATAAATCAGCCAGAGATGAAAAAGAAATAAAGTAGAGCGTTCACATGCAGGATAAAATACTTCAGAGCACGGCACTACTTGGTCTCAACGCACCACCATGTGGCCACAATAAATATTAACATGACTGTTTTAGTTTCATCCTGCAAAATTTCTTCCGCCTGCTTAATGGAGATGTTACACACGTTTTGCTTTTTTCTTCATATTTGAAAAAGCAGCAACCTTTGACTACACAAACTCAGATTTGCAGTGTCTTTGACGGACTGATCATTGAACAATATCTTATTCTGCAATGAAGCTCCCCTATTCATGGGCCATAGCCACCTTAGTATCAACTATAAAACTGACCACAACAAACTCCTTTGTTTTTAGCCAAGCCAGCATTCACAGATGCCAGCCATTCATTAAAACAGAACAGTGCAGAAAAAGGACAGATTGTCTAAGGGTTGTGTTGATACTAAACAACACTCGATACACAACCCAGTAAAAAAGGAGCACCATACTCCTAGCCACTAAAACATCATTCAAGGAAGCTGATTATGGCAAAACTTTTGACTCCCTGGCATAATAGCTATAAATAAGCTATTTATTGCTTTGGTGTTGGAAAAGCAGTACAGAGTGTTGACAGCTTTTGCTATATTTTTTAAATACTTTATTAAGTTCTCATCACCTGCCTAATTGTATACATGTACTGTACCTATATGAGGATTGGCATTTGCATCATGGTCCTTTCAGACAAATTAAAATTTAAACAGCTGAAAATGCAGAATTGAAGAAGTATCGAGACTAACGCACCTTTCCAAAGTTGTCCGTATGCTGCTGGTAATCTGATTTATCCTGCAAAGAGATTAAGAACAGATTAATGAAAAAAAGCTGTTTACATCAAATGAGCGACAAAAAAAAAACAAATTTTCATAAGTAACCAATGCAGACTTTGGCAAACCGATACCGTATGAACCATGAAGGGGTTTGTCTTAAACCTACATTGCATTAGAATTGTAATGACATGCCTCATTTTTCACCAGAAGGCAGTAAGGTGTTTAACTGCCTTGGCTAATCTTTAACAAAACAAATCAGTTAATCGTACAACAAAACCACTCTCGATGCAAAGACAGGTTCGGTGCATTAATTAAGAATATTAATTTCTATTTAACAAATCAAAGGTAATTTTTGGGGGGCTGGGGCCAAACCTGTTAGTGTTCAAAGATACAAAAGGGCCGACCCCCGTCCCTTTCTACCGTGTCCAGTGAAAGCAGGGCTGCTGCTGGGCTGGCCAGCAGAGGGGCACTCACAATGTTGCTGTGGTGAGCCTTCGTCATGAGGAGCATTCGGCCAACCAGATCCGTGGTGGAGACGCCCTGTGTCCGCTTGCATTCCCTGCAACACACAATCCCCTTGGTTGAGAGAGCCGGGGGCTGAACTGAGAGGCCGCAGTCTGATTTACGAAATGACAGAAATGAGACACTGGCTCCTATTTTAATCTGTTTTTATGGAGGTCTTAGTTAGAATCACGTTCTATGGCCAGCTGAATAAAAGCCTTAAGTTAATTGTCCCCTTAAGTGTTCCCTGAGCTAAAGAGTGTTGCAGAAAACATGGCTGCATATATACCCTAGTTAAAACGAGAAGGTAAACCATAGCCAATACTTGTAGAAAGTGAGAAGAGTTTAAATACCCAATATTTCCTTCTGCCATGGCTATCCCTTATGATACAAGTGTACAAATATAAGCTTACATTACCCTACTGGTAAGACAGCTGAAATAGAGGACAGATGTGTTTGCCATATTGCATAAGACTGGAAGAAATTGTTAAGGACAGAAAATCGGTACTGCAGCAATGTTCAAGAGCCAGCAGCTGTATCACCATGCAACTCACAACCAGTAACCCACTGAAGCTCAGCAGGTGTGAGCCTGGATGGGAGACTCCTGGGAAAGCTAAGGTTGCTGCTGGAAGAGGTGTTAGTGTGGCCAGTAGGGGGCGCTCACCCTGCAGTCTGTGTGGGTCCTAATGCGCCAGTATAGTTAATATTGTAAAATGTTAAGAACAGAAAATCGGTACACATATTTGGGACACATATTGTAAAATGGAACTGTCCTTCAGATTAGATGTAAAAGTGAGGTCCTGACTCTCTGTGGTCATTAAAAATCCCAAGTAGTTTCTCGAAAAAAGTAAAATGAGTGAGAGTAGTCCAGGTCAAGTTTTTTCTGGCCTTTACCAGTCATGGTTTCTTACTGCAATTGTCCCCATTTATGAAAATTATGTGCAATAAGTGTAAGGATTATTCTTATTAGAGTTTATCAAAGGTACAGACTGTACAAACAGACAGCCTTACACCATTCCTTTAATTTCGAGAAGCTGATCGCACTGGCAAAATTAGTTAGCAGACATACTGTACACTGCTTTAACACAAAGTGGATGATCTTCATTTCAGCCAGAGATATTCTTCCAATTTCCTACAAAGTCACAAGGATCTTAAAAAATAAGGTAGCTGCATGCTCTCGAGTGAGTCCACAGGCACAGAGGCCGTGGGTTCGAGCCTGAGTCCTGGTGCTAGCTGACTGAGTAATGGAAGGGTTACCCCAAGAGACAGCAGCCAGGGTGGGTTTGAGAGGAGAACCCCAGGACTCTCTTGGGCGAAACAGCAAAAACATACGCCTTGCAAGGACAAGAGAGAGAGACAATACTCTTCAGTGTCTTATAGGTTTTAGCTGCCACTGTGACGTGGGGAGTGGGAGGGCGTCTGTCCAACCACACCCTCCCCATCCAGTTCAGTGGAACAAGTGGGGATTCAAATTGGACGGGTATAAAACAAAAATAAAGACACAAACAAAACAGTTAAAAGGGGGAGACTGTACAAGACTGACACACTCCCTTACACCACTTCCCCATGTTTAGAGAAGTCTTTCTGTGGAAAAGGTAGTTAGCAGAAACACACCACTCAGAGAAATGTCTGCAAGTCAGGAGGGAATGTGTAAAGGGGAATATTCAGCATGAAAAAAGGGCAATGGTGCAAAAAGAGAAACTGATGGGACTTTTTTTTAAAGAAAAAACTGGAAACGATCTGGATTTTAAGTGGATATAGGAAAGGAGAGAAAATGCACCCCTCAAGTCTCAGTATTTCTAGAAATATCAGGCTAAAATGAAGTCATCCTAAGATCCACACCCTAAGCAAGTCTTGTGTCTAAGATCCTTTTAAATGTTTTTATAACCTTCAGTCCTAAAGTACCTGTATCTTCCTGATGTCTTAACCTCTGCATATGTGTCTCTGCCATCCACAGTTAGCGTGATATCATCTGCAATGAAACAGGAACATTTCTCATTGTTTGTACGTGAACGTCCAGGGCTGAGCTTGCAGAGAAGGGAGAGGGGCTCCAGTTCAGGCACACGGATCACTCTGTGTTACCCCAAGAAATTTTAACACCAAGGCAGTAATGTACTTGACTCTATACCACTTCCTGTCAACGCATATCTTACACCTCTGGTCATAAGCAACTGTTAAATCACTATAATATAAAAAGCTAAAGGTTGCTGAACGCTGAATTTGATTTCAGTGCCTTTATTCCAGACATCATTTCTAATCACTTGCTTAATTATTTTAAGGATCCCCAATTTCTAACACCTCAAACTCTTCAATGTCTCTGTAAAGTCAGGGCCCATAGGAAGCTAGTATGTTTTGGTTTAGACAATAAATCAAATATATACTTTATTTTTGTTGAATTGCGCAAAAAAAACCCACATTTGGTCACTTTAACTGCCTTGCTCTCATTGCTCTTTAACATCTACAATCTCCTTCAGGCATCTTTACGCCAACGATCGCCTACCCCCATGGACGCAGAAGTCGCAGTTGTACTTGTCCAGGGTCTCCAGAGTGGTGACGTACGGCGCCCCCTCCACAATCTCGTCCACCCACTTAATGGCACGCACCATCTTGTACCTCTCGGCCTGGGTGAACACCGGAGGACCCTTGTGCTTGGCTATTTCCTCTGGGGTGTGGAAGACGGAGGGAGACAGGGCAGGCAAACAAAAACAAGAATCAACCAAGAGAATCAGCGCCCTCTTCACGCAGGGCAGAATCTGGATTCTACTCTGAACGCGCTCCATTAGTCATCGCTGGGTGACGAGCTACGGTTTGACGAGCTGCTCTGGAAGCTTTGAGAACATGTGCAGAATACCAAACACCAGATCTCTTACTAGCGCACTCCCTTTATAAGGAACAGCCTCACTGCGAGTTACTGTTGGTAGGGACCTCAACAGAAAGAGCAAATGGCTGACCTTTTTTCTCCGCTATTTTCTGAGGTGCAGCAACGCCGTGACTTGTGCGCTCGTGTATCACGACCCGTGCTTTACCGCACGAGCCCACAGCAGGTCACAGTCAGTTAGGAGGGGATACCAGAAACGTGCCGCGCTGGAATCTGACCGTCGCCGGCCTGATGCCCAGGTAGGAGTTTGACGTTGGTGGCTTCTGCTTCATCGAAATCAACCGCGGCAAACTGTCTGGCCAGCTTACCGTCCGTGTGGACGCCGACGATGAGGTGATCGCCCATGGCCCGGGCCTGGCGCAGCTGGTTCGAGTGCCCGTAGTGCACCATGTCATAGCTGAAACACAAACACAAGGGCATGCTGGCACTTTCGCGGGAGACACAGGGCGCGAGGAACCAGAGGGCAGCAGGAAATGGCTCTTGAAGGTAGCATGAGGTGCAGGAGTACGGGCGGGGAGCATTGAAGTCATTCTGGATTCTGTGTGAGGAATAGTAACTATGTGTCTTTGCTAATGTGCCTTTTACTTAGCAACAGTATGAAAGAATAAACTGCAGGCACATTTTTTAATCTTTTTGATGGTAATGCTTTAACCACAGGATGTTTAGCTAAATTTCACACCTTCTATTGGCATACTTCCTTTTCACCAAAGGAAAGGTGAATTTTCATTTCTTAAGAATAAAGTGGTCAGTTGCAAAGAAACATTTGTAGAGAAAAACAGCTCCTAACATGGAAATTTAGAATGAGCTATGTTACCCTGAATCTGCTGTATAAAACCCATTACCTTTGACATGATCTGGTGAGGCTGCTCTCATATCTGTATGATTGTATCCTCTCCATGCGCATGAATAAAGGACTCTGCTGAACCACACCTAACCTGAGTGAAGAGTTTTCTTCAAAGTGTCTATACCACCAATTACAATTTACTCCCTATATATAAATATATAAAAGCAGGGTTACACACTACCCAGCAGCAGGCTCCAAAGGACAGTTCTAAGCCTCAGGGCACAGCATGAGATTCATGATCGAGTGCACTGTACAGACTCTGGTCTGCTTTTGCATTAAATTGTTATTTTTTCTACTGCTTTGGGAACCTTAGGTGAGGTTTCCACAGAGGTTTACTAAACTGAGCAGTTCCCTCAGATAAGGTACAGGAAAATGTGGTCACCATACTGGATCAGGGCAAGCTCAATTAAAAATGTAGCGTACAAAGTCCAAAAGCTTTATTACTGCCAAACAACTACTGTTTGAAATGCACACGGCCTTATTAGATGGAAAGTAATAACTTACTTTGAATAAAGACAAAATATCCTGCAGTTTATCTTCAATTCGAGGTCAATGGGAAGTTAAAGTGCTCCTTACAGCAGACAGGTTTTATCATCTGTTGACCTCAGTGCTATCCATGAAAATTCTTCTTGTATATCCTGTGGTAATTAGATTAACACCGACTCGGGATTATACAAAGCCCACACAGCAGTTATGAATGGCGTATCCCAACTGCTTACTTTTACCACAGGTTGTATCTGAGTTAGGATTCCAACCTCTCACTCTGCAAGAAGATTAAGCAATTTGGCATGTATTTTAAGGCAGTATGCTGCAGTCCACATAAAATCCCACCTCACCACAATTTACTTGCAACCCCGAATGAATTGTTTCAGGGGCATCACATCAATAAAATTATCCTTATCCTTGAGGTTGCGGGAGGTTGAGGTGGGTAAAACTCACTAAAAAAACTTTTACCTTCTCGAAACATCCTTTGATTTGGCCATACTCTTTTTACTAAATTTACTAAAATCACATCACCTTTTTAATTTTAGCCTTCCACTCATATAAATCTGTTCCCCAGTATCTCCCCTACAGTACAGTACCACCTCACCAGCTTCTGTGCCTGCAGTGGAAGGACATTGCATATCACATACAACTTAAATTCAAATGAAAGCCAGATTCCTCCGAGTCAGAGTCCTCATCTGAGCAGTCATCATGCATCAACAGAGTTCAGATATTCATGCTGCAAAAAGGCACAACGGTAAATTTCTTAACCCTCTCTTTTTCTGAATCAAGTCACAAATCTGCCACTTAAAAAAAGTATGAGAATATTACCTAAATTGCAATCCATAATCTGAGTTAACTAGTCCACAAGGCACTATCCATGACTTCTGGCTTGCTGCCTATTTACGCCCTAGGGACTTACTTGGCAGAATTCAATAACTTAAAATGTTTGTGGTCTTAAGTTAAACACGAGCCTTTCAGTACATCGGGCCCATGTTGTCTTCCTCTGTTTTAACAGCAACATAAATGTAATCTCATGTCACAGAATAGTTTCCATTCTGCTGACATATATTAAGAACATATGTACCTCACTGAAGTTTCAGATTACCTACGCCTCATCACTCAACATATACTGTACAAACTCTCGGAGGGATTACTGGGCGCAGTGGTGGCACTGTGGCTAAGGGTCTGCGCCTGTGGCTGGAAGGTTGCCGGTTCAAATCCCGCTGGCGGCAGAGGAATCCTACTCCATTGGGCCCCTGAGCAAGGCCCTTAACCCCAACTGCTCCAGGGGCGCTGTACAATGGCTGACCCTGCACTCTGACCCCAAGCTTCTCTCCCTGTTTGTGTGTCTCATGGAGAGCAAGCTGGGGTAAGCAAAAATAAATTCCTAATGCAAGAAATTGTACATGGCTAATAAAGTGATCTTATCGCCATCGTCATGATTTATAATTCCTTGGGCAAGGGAACTGCCTTGTAATAAAGGCTCCCGTGATACAGCTTTATAATAACAGCCAAGCAGACATTCAAACCAAGTCCTACAGTTTACGATCACTTTAGTCTTCAAACAGCAGAAAGCACACAAGTTAGGAGTTTTGCAAACCTTATGATGTCTGCTAAATCTCATCTGCACTGCAGCTGAAAAAAACAAATGTGATTTGACTGGCCCTCCTACACCTAAAGCTGCAGCAGTGATCTGGGACTGGAGAGAGAGAAAACCCTGAAATATATAGATTACTCCACAAGCAAATCTGAGACAAAATCACCATCCAGTTGACAGACAATATCAGTCTAGTTTCCATACACAACACGTTCAAGAGGATAAGTGAGGGACAGTAACACTATTGTATATCATTGTACTGTGATACCATGAGGGTTGTAGCAGTAGCAGTAGCTGCAACAACTTCAGTTTGTCAATTCAAAATGTGTGGGAGCTTACAAAGAAACAAGACAGCTGGCGCATTTAAACTGAAAAACTATGCAAGAAAGAGGAATGGTCATTTTGTTTCTCGGAGTGGAGCAGTACTCGAGAAGAGGACTCTGAACTGTGTTGAAATATTAATGAGCACAGCTGCTGACTGAAAACTAACATCAAGCACCTAACCTGAAGTGGGAAACAAAGGCACACACTGTTATAAACGTGGGTGGAAAAAAGACTGCTTCTGTGACTGACAAGCCAAATTTGAACTTGTTTCTCACTGATAAATATTAAAAAAGGTAAGAAGGGATTAACTTTGTGTTGCACCTAAGAATGACAGCTCTTGTCCTTATTGCTATCAACATCCTTAATATCTACAATAAATACAGGACTTTAGTTGCTGCTGCTGGGGAGCAGGTAAAACAGCTGTTGCTAACAGGGCCACCTGTGTCAGTGTAGCTTTACTGCAGCATTAGCCTCAGATGGGTGCCTACCTCTGGTAAACTAAAGGTAACTGCAGGTCATTCTTCCTGACGGCTATACAGTGCAAAGCAGCGCAGGTGCAAAGACATTTGTAATCAAGTTCACTACTTAATATTCATTTATTTGATTCATTTATTCAGTGATCATTAACAGCTTCTTGGTGAGAAAGCTGATTGGAAACAGGTAGAGATGTCATTTAGTCTACTAAATGTAAGGCCTGAAGATGAAGGAAGAAAAAAAAACACAGAAAGGAATCAATGTTTCCTGCTTTTCAGAAGAGCGACGCCTTCGTGCTTTCAGTATGTTGGAGGCTGGACTAAGTCTGTGTACTGTCACTCAGAGTCTGGGATGTTCACAGCCAGCAATACAACAGTATCAAAGCTGGCAATACTTTACAGCCCAATAGCCCACTAATGTTGGTCTTCCAGACCGAAGGCTGTAAGTCATGACACCTTGTTAAGGCCAATGGGAAGGCTGGCCTTAACGAGTGTGATGGTCCTGGCAGGACTGGCTTGTCGTTACAGAACTTCCTTTGTAGTGATGAAGGGCAACTTCACTACCTGGCGCGTCATTGATCAATAAGAAATGTTCTTACTCTTTAACACTCAGTTTATATATGTAGCAGTCTTCTGCAGGCACGCCTGCTAAGGACAGGACTTTTTTTTGTTTAATATTTTGAAATTCAAAAGTGGGGCAGGTGTCAGTCCAACGTCACAGAGCAGTGCAGGCAGTCTAAAGACTTTCCCCTTTCACCCTCTGTCCCCAGTGAATAAACAGTGCAGGTCTGCACACTCCTGAACACTCTTCCTCTACCCTGCCAGGGGCTGGGACTGGAGCAGTGGAGGGGGTAGTGCTTGGGGCTTGGGAAAGACTTTGGAACCATCGTGATGACGTTACTATATTTATGCTGGCTGCTCGTAAACACAAACTTTGACCTCTATCATCCCCTTACTACAGGATCTCAGTGGGCTTTTTTTTTTTAAGGCAGCTTTTGACGGCCTCAGTGGCAGCACCCGTGACAGTCAGCTGCAGCACCGTTATAAACTTAGTTCCGACTGCCGCGGGCCACGCTAACTGCTGAACTCTCATGCCAGAATACCGTGCGCGCTTAATGCAGACAGAGAAATTCCCCTCCAGAAAGAGAGGACTGCACATTCCGGGTGAAAATTTACATCAACGACACGTGTGGGAAAGACACAGCCACCTGCCATGCTCGGATGCATCTCATTGTTTAGCTTTTTGGTACACAAGCTCATCGCCAACATTCCACTGGGTCACATTAGAGCTGGGAGAGAGAGAGAGGGAAATTACTGGAATCCTACAAGACAATGCCACCATAATCCCGTCCTTCACACAAACAAATTCAAACCGCCTGGGCTGAACCTTCGGCAAATGACAGTTCTCTCTGTTCAGCAGCTTTTTGAAATTCTTTTTATCGATGTGTCGGGGGTGGAGGGGGGGGGGGGGAACATCCTTGTTTTGCTTTCATAAGATTCTTCCTCATAAAAATCCATCTTTCGCAACATTAAAAGACAACCTGCCTACACACACCTTCCAAAAAATTAGACCGAACTTAAAAAAAAAAACAGGACCCACGTGTCCAGCCATCAGCGGCTTTATCAGGAAGATAAACAGTCACCTGGCATTCGTTTTCAGTTCGTTTTCCTTGTGAGCCAAAAGAAATACGACTGTAGTTGTGCTGAGGCTGTGAGCTTAGGCTGCTGAGGCTATTTACAATGGCCTGCTTATCTACACATCCCCGATCGCCATACTGGAGCAATGGTTTGGAAAATCTGCTCAAGAAAGATGTCCACCTACCAGTTCGCCGGCACAACTTAAAGCAGCAACCTACATCTCCTCAGAGGTCTCCCCTCCCAGTACTGACCAGGACCTGCCTAAGCAGTGCATAGTTTTCAAGGTCTGACAAGACCAGGCTAGAGGGTAGCAACACATCTCTCAACACAGTAACCTTTTTTTAACATCCATCCATCCATCTTCTAAGCACTTCTTCCAGTTCAGGGTCATAGGGGAGCCGGTGCCTATCCCAGCAAGCAACAGGCGCGAGGCAGGATACACCCTGGGCGGGACGCCAGTCCATCACAGGGCAGACAGACACAAACACAGACACACACTCCAGGGTCAGTTTTCCCAGAAACCAATGAACCTACAAGTATGTCTTTGGACTGTGGGAGGAAACCAGAGCACCAAGAGGAAACCCACATGAACACGAGAAGAACATACAAAGTCCACACAGCCAGCACCTCAGATAGAACTGGAGTAGAGCCTAAGGCCTCAGCACAATGCTAACCACTGCACCACCAGCCCTTATAGACTTCAACACAAGACATCAAATGAATTGTGCAGTCGCTGAGGCAAGTCTATTATCGCAGAGGCCCTCCCTTGAAACAACGTCACGTACAAGTTCATCCACGTTATCAGAAAGATGAGTCACAACAACTCGGAGCCAGCGTCTGAAGGCAGGGGCACCACGTGAGACGACAGCCTGTCAGTCTTCAGCAATTCACTTCACTTAAAGACACTGTTTCACCAACTAGGCCCACGGACCAACGATTTACGTTTCAAAGTTTACCGAACAGTGATTTACACTATTCAACTGCAGCACAGCGCCCAGATACTTTGAGTGGGTTGGCGCTGCAGTTCAGAACAATGGCAGCACTTACATACTCTATTGTGCTACTGATGACAAAGCACAGAGGAGGCTGTTTGTGCATTGACAGAGCAGAATATTAGACACTGTCTTCCGGAATGTTTAAGAAGTGTAAAGCTTGAAGGCCAAGCTATTCTTCAGCACACAGAGCGACTCTCCCAGCCCATAATACTTAGCATAAGGAGCACAGGAAGATATCGGTGAAGATGCTTCATCCCAGCTTCCAAGAGAATCAATACTTTCGACTCTCAGCACCTGCTGGCCCCGAGAACAGGAACGTGGACTTCACACTGCTTAGTGAATCTCTCCTGTTGCACTCAGGAATTTCCAGAGCTACATTCCCTATAATAATAATAATAATTATAATTGCTTACACTTATATAGCGCTTTTCTGGACACTCCACTCAAAGCGCTTTACAGGTAATGGGGACTCCCCTCCACCACCATGGGTTTATAAAACCCGATTCTTCCAATTATGTGAAAATGCACCACATGATCAGGCATATATGAGTGTAGTTCTGTCATGTGTAGCTACATGACATTTATTTTGTTTAAAAGGAAGATGGCAGAGGAATTCCGTCCAGCTACTCTAACGTAATGAGCTCCTAAAGGCTGAGTGTTTCAGTCCTGCGGGATTCTCTGCAGCTCATGAATTCTATATAACAAACAAAACAGCCAAGTTGTGACACGCCTGACGGGCTCTAATGACTGCTATTAAGAATCTGCATCTGGTTTTTATCACGTGGCCTGGGTGGCACCGCAGCTGGAGATACAGACGGGGGTCACTTTCAGCACATACAGCTCTGATCAGCGCGATGCTGAAAACAGCTCTCTTTCGACCTCACAAATTATTAAAAGGTAGAAACGTTGCTGTGGTGCTTACGCTGCCTACTCGATCGGTCATTTAGACAGCTGGGCGCTAACACTTGAGCAATGTGCATCATCACTGTGCACACTCGGAATTTGAACGCACAAACCAGAAGACAATGACTGTGATAAAAGCTTAAAAGGAGTAAAAGTAGCAGGTAGGAGGAATGAGCATCTTAAGGAATTCTCAAACTAAGTACGACCGAGGAAATTAAAATAAAATGCTCGTCTTTAGTTGACACCCAAACCCCACCACCCGATAACAGACGAAGTAGTAAAATTACGTCTTGGCAAACGCAACGTGACACTTAGGAGGGGGCAACTCGCTAAATGAACAGAATCACATATGAGAATCGCGTAAAAAAAAAAAAAGGCCGCTTCTGATTTCTGTACTGCAGGATTAAATCGGGTACACGCTGTACCAAAATCCCCGTTACATAACGTTACAAAATGTGACCGAACTCAATGACGTTCCAAAATGCACTCCCCGTAAAGTTTCAGGACGAAGATGTCAGTTTCTCCAAATCTCACACTACCCAGCGCACTGTAACGCACTTACCAGCCGTCGCACCACACACGGACGACCCGCTTCCTCTTCTCCGGGCTGCCGGCGGTGCCCCCAGGACGAGCCCCGACGTCGTTCCCGGACTCCTTGGTTGCGTGGTGACCGTTCTTGATCATCTTAAAACACAGAGATCTGGCCTTCTACAAATACAATCAACGCGACTGCGTTAGGGGGTAATGGTTTAATAAATATATATATAGTTTAAAATAGCAAAATTCGTCATGAACCGATAAAAAAAAAATAAGTTTATAAAGGGGAAATGACAGATGTTAAAGCCCCTCGCTCCACTTTTAGCCGGTATCTGCAGAGGAGTGACGGAAAGGCAGGAGGGGAGAACCTCATTCGTGCCGGGGACATGGCGTCATGGGAGGAGTTGGCTACGTCAAAAGACACATGATTGAACCCTCTCTGGTGGCCGACATCTTAACAGGTACAGGTTTCCACCGTCATGTGACTTTTTTTTTTTTACACTCACCGCAACCACCCTATGATCAGCTGGTGGTTCGATTTTTTTTAAATTAATTTCATTAAACGAAAGAGCAATTACGGTCTATCAAACACGAACCCGATTTAACAGCATTATCATTTTATCAAACCCTAGTCTTTAAACATTATATAAAGCTATTATCTTCAAGATACTCATTTAGTATCTGCAAAAGTCAATGCGATTAGCATTCTAGTTGCTATTGCTTAAATACGGATGGAGATCACTGTGAAAAAGACTGTGGTGCGCGTAATGTAATTTCACGTCAGTATTCTACGGGTTGTTTCTCAAGACGCAAAGACCAAAGGCACATCTACAATATTCCAAAAGGTTATTTTATTTTCTCCAGTTTTACTGTCCAGGTAGCAGTAGGAGAATGAATGCAGCAGCAATACTGAAAATCCGCTGGTGGAAAACAAAAGGCGTTTCAATAGCCAAAACACAAGTACTGTAGGTCTTATTCCAAACACTTTTGAAAAATTCTTCAGAGGAAGTAAACAGTTCAGAAAGCAAGGCGACAAGACTCGTGCTCGTCTCAGCCGTTCGGAAATACTATTGCAGTCACAATATTTAGAGTTTGAGGGAATAAAATCAAAACCACCATAAACAGAATTATACTAGAAAAAGAAGTGTAGAAAAAAATACCTGGGACTGGTGGCACATAAGTAAAAGTTGGCTGCAGAAGGTTTCTCAAGAGTCTTCAAGTATAACCATACAAGGAAGCTCAACATGGCTTAAGCACCTCAGACAAGCACGAAGGCCCCCCGTTTTTAAATGCTTCTCCCCTGAGTTCTCTCCTGAGGTTTTTTTCTGTAAACACTGGCAGGCTCATTTTAAATCTGCCCAGAAAATACATACATATATATATATATCATAAGGCATCCAACTGAAACAAATGTTATGGTTAAATCCTACAGCACCAAGCTGAAACCCCATTCAAATTATAAATTTTAAATGTATTGCTCTTTAGTAATACGATTGGTAAATTCCTCTTATTTCGTTTTCTAACAGATAGTTTTACTCCAGGGCTCCAGGCCACAGACGTTTTGTCAGTGCAATGGTTGTACCTCTTAAGCTAAGGTGCCACTCTGACTAAATTCCTGAGCAGAACATAAGGTGCGAATTTAAAATGCAATAAACAGACTCCAACATTTTGTCTGCACCTTCAGGGAATTCTTGAGATGGTAAAGAGGGTGACAACAGAAGTTCTTCTGTTACAGATCTTAACATGTCGATCAACAGTTCAGATGCACAACTGCAAAATACTTCCATGGGTTTTTTTTTCCTGTCACTTTTAACTCAATGGCTTCTTTTTCTTCCTTCCTTTGGAACAGCCACGGCCAAACCACCCTCCCTGCACAGAAGCCCTGCCGCATTCCTCTGCAGAGCCCTGGAAGATTGCTGGCCGTCCTGCAGGTGGCGCTATCAGCTTTCGGTGGTGACTGTCCGCCTCCTCCGGCCTCAGCGGAGTAGCAAGGCTGAAAATGGGATCCTTGGACCTGCCACCAGGAAGAAAAACACAAAAAACAAGGTGATATCTGAACTTGAGTTTACTCATCTTTCATTGTTAGAAAAAAAAAGACAAGACAACATGGCCTTAATTTAAAGCTCTGGAAGAGGTCAGGATTGTTGAACTGGAGAATTAAACGTATCTTGTGCATTTAGCACTTTCGGCCACATGAAAGTTAGGCAATTTGGTGTTTGGCTAATGCAATCTTACGCTAAGTTGAACACTCAGCTTTTCATTGTGTCATTTTTCAGCAGTTTACTGATGTTGGTTCTTTGATGACAAACCTCAGTGCAATGACTACGCTGAGAGTTATAGACAAAGGCATACATAAAAGGAATTATACACAAGGACAGTACTTAGAAATCAGCAATGCTCAGTGAGGACAGTGGTTGGGTAAGCATTCGCTATTCGTATACCCTAATTTAAACAGACTTGATTTGCAGGCTTATAGCTACCAATATTATAACTGGACACATGGTAGGGAATGGGACTTTAAAGAAGGACAATGAAAACCCAGATATAATTACAATAAATGCCTACTTTATCAACTGACCTCACAGTCAAATTGATAGTCACTATTATGCGGAAAGGAACACACTGTAAAACATATACTCTGATTTAATTTGTATGTTTTGAAATAAATGTACAATTAGTAGGTTACTGACACCCACCAAATAAAAAGTATATTAAATGCATTTGTGTATCTTTGGTATCACCTGCTACTTGGCTTGAAAATTCACTACTGAAAAGTCTGAGACTGAACATCATCTATTGTCAATTCGGCTGAGGTTAAACTTTAGCAAGTTTAGCTTGGTGAGTTAAATTGCTCATGAAAAACAGCGACACATGGACATGCCAATAAAGGCACAAAAGGTGGCTTATTTTTAAGTTCTTCGGCAGGAAAAGGCAGAAGTTTGTTGCAGGCTCTTAATGCATATGTTGACACACAATCTGCTCTTGACCTGTCTGAATGACAGTGCACATGGTTTTCGACAAGGAAGAAAACTTACTTGTCATATTCTGGGATCTGGATGTCCAGTTCTTCCATCAAAAGTTTCATTACATCATCACACTTCCCATGGATTTTGAGGGCCGCAAGGTCATCTTTTGGTGTCCACTGAAAGAAATTTTTTAATGTGATTGCCACAGGCTTTTCAATTACTCAATTCCATTCATATTTAAAAAGAAAAAAACAGGTACCTCATACAAAAACTATAGATGTTTCAATTCATCCCTGGCAAGCCCTACACTTAACACTCTTCAGCACAAGATATTAAGGCAATAACAAGCAGCCAATTAATTAATTTAAGTTGTAATGCACTTAATACTGTAGGGGAAGGAGTGAGACTGTTTCACCACATCATTACTTCAGCACTACATGCACAGAACAAGGTGTCTTTGAGTCTTTCACAGAATAAACTTTAAAAAACAGAGAAAAAATATCCTGCTGAAGGCATATAGCTATACAGGAGTTCTAAATTCACACATTATGTACAGATAACAACAAGATCTATCTCATATTCTTTTTATTAAAAAAACCTGCTGGTAATGAAGTAAATGCAGTACCTGTAAGTTAACAATGTAGAGCTTGGGTCTCTTGTTAGGAGTTCTGTTCATACACCACAGACAGGCATACTTCTTAAGAACCTGTTACAGAGAAAATCATAATCTGTTTCTGACATGAGTGCAGCTGATGACTAAATACTTAATTTCTTCAGTATTCCCCAATACAAAATAAGAGATCATTTGAAATGGCACGTGTAACACCTCATTTACTTAAAAATAAACAGCAAAATGTGGACAAGAGGCTGTATATTTTGCCTTCATCCACCGGGATGTGAAACATGCATTTTTAAGGGGTGTAACTTTAGCCCCTGTGATCGGGGTCTAACCAGGCAACAGACAGGGCAGAAGGCCGTACCTTCAAACTGGAGCCCAGGCAGAGGATGGCGTCTGCTTTCGCTGCGGCCTCAGCTGCCCCCTTCCAGTTGAGGGGCTGGTCCAGCGTGCCGCGCTCGCCGAAGTGGACGATGGTGTCCCGGAGCTCGGCGCCGCAGCGGGAGCAACGGCGGCCCGTCCCGTGCCTGTGCAGGCCTGTCCGCTCCGTCACGTCGAACAGACGCACACGCTCCTCGGGCGGGGAGCAGGCGGTGCACACCTGCCACAGAGAACCACCAGCCTTCACCACATACAGCCCTGGGCTTAGAGTACAAGTCCTACTCTGGTAGGCTAAAGGAACAGCCTTCGCCACGCTCAACAGAGAAGACTACAAGGGGACCAGATTCAGGAACTCGGCACCTTCAAGGACATTGCCAAATGCAAACTAGAGGACACAAGTGGAAACTACAGGGAAGCATAGTTAGAGCTCATAACAGGAAGTACTTCTTTACACAAAGGTTGTGCGGATTACAGATCAAGACACCCAGCCACACTGACATAGTGGCTTCATTCAGGAAGCATCTGGATGCCAGCTGGACCCAAAGGGCCAGGCAGACTGAGACTGGCCTCCTGTCATCTGTAACCCTTCTTACGTTCAGGGTTGCTATAATGTATAGTGCGTGTTAAGGTCTACTTGAATACTCCTGCTTTTAATCCACATACTGTATGCTGCTTTTTGTATTCTTTCAATGTCTAAGAGCACTTTAGACATTAAACTTCGAACACTAAATTAGAAGGCACTCCGCTTTCAGTATCTACAGACAGGAACTGTCTGGCTCGATTAGTGACTGCAGTTGCAACGCTGGCCTTGTGGATACAGAACAACATGAAGTGGAAGACGGTTTTATGTTCAAACCCTAAGCGCAATTAAAGCCTGCTAAAGGCTTGTTGGGCTGGTTTAAACCTCACAGTCACACAGCTTAAACATTACTGCCAAAGAAAAAAACAGGGCCGAATGGAAAAGGACACAGGATGCTGCTCACCTCGATGTACATGTTCCCATGCAGCTCTGAGAGGGCTTGTCTTGGCAGTCCGCTTCGTAAATGGAGTCCATCGCAGTTCTGAGACACCACATGCTGCACCTTCACACAGACATGTGCATTCTTCAAACACGCATTCAACAATCCTCACCACCCCTACCTCCACAATTATACAGTCATTGCCAGAAAACATACTGGCAGTGAACTGCTTGGCACCAGTCTAGTAAAATGTTAAAATGTTCAACACACAGCAATAGTCCTTTTCAGCTTTAAGCATTTATAGGCAGACAGTGAGCGATAAAATGTATTCCAAAAAATAATTAAGTCACTCCTGTGCCAAGCTACATTTCAGAGTAGAAGTATAACTGCACTCAGGTTTTGCAAAAATCAATGTCTGCAGTCTGTAGTCTGCCCACAAGCAGAAGCACTCCCAAAGAATTTAACAATAAAAATGCCAGATTTCTGTTACATTTTTGTTACATTATTATCAATTTCTCAAAAAAAAACATCAAAACCTGTTTCATCATTTTATTTTTAATGGCTATTTGGTTCAGCTTCCTCTCACCAGCTTCTCTTCATGCAGCTTTCCGATGCACATGTGCGTCAAAGTGGGCTCTGCTTCACTGAGGTCTGAAGCACTAAAAAACACAAACAGCATTATTTGTTGAAAACCTCTTCAAATAAACACACCTGGATTATTGTTACTCTGGGTTTAAATTACTTTTTTTTTTAAAACTATGCAAAAAGAGCACAGTACAGGTTTCTGACACTTTTGACTTCAACAGGCTCATTTTGTTTTAGCTGTACGGGCTCCACTGTATTCTTTGATAAGATAACACTTGCCTACAAAAGCTTAACCTTTCTGTTGTCACAAAAGTAAAAAACATAGGGGGAATATACAGAGGTACAGGTGTAGATTAAAACTGTACCAGAACATTCTTTTCTGTCTCTCTGTGACTCAAACAGGGACAAAAATATGATATATTTTTTTCACCAGCATCAATAACTGAAGGTGAAACAGAAATAACAACACGCTAAATGAATATTTCTCACAGGTTCTTACAACAGATGTCATCAAAAATATGCCCAATGGTATAAAAGGACATCCATGAATATTGGGCACTTATAGCTTAACAGACCGTGAGATCTTACAGATCTTAAAACTAATAAATTGCTGATGGCTGATGTTATTTAAAGACCCCCTGTCTAGGATGTTTCAACTGTCACCTAGCAGGGGAACATACCTTTTGGCGAATTGCAAATGTCATAATTGCAAATTTGAATTGCTCATTTGAATTTCAAATTTAAAGAAAACGGACTAAAACTGAGGCGGAGAACAACAGACCAATGAATTTTAAGAAAACTATTAATAGACGGACTATGTTGATTTATAACAGATGGATCTTGTCTAACTTACTAGAATTCTTCAAACAAGGAACAAGAACAGTTCATGGCACTAAATCATCAAACATTGAGCAGTTACATTTCCATAACAAAGATAATCCCTTAAATTAAAAACCACAGGAATCCAAGGCGTTCTAAGCACAAGTATCAACAACTAGTAACAAACAGTATACCATTCATCATCGGCAAGAGAATAGTCTCTAAAGGGCAAATGTAAGCAGTGGTGTAGCACAGGCGTCTCTTTTGGGCTTGTATTTCCTCCTGATCTATATTAATGATTTGCATTTTAGTACAAACTAGCTAAATTTGCAGATGATATGAAAACAGTAACCAAGGAAAAAAACAGAAACAGTGGCAAGAAAATTCCAAAAATGCAAATTCATGGACTGGGCAGACACTTGCGAAACTAAATGTAACATTGATAAGTACAAAGTAGTCCACGCAAGAGACAGGAACATACAGTATGTTATACATATCTTATGGGTGATTCTGAGCTGAGGGAAACTACCAAAGGCATTTATGTAGATTTGTTTATGTTCTTATCAAGGCAAAGAGAATCCTTGGTTACACAGCAAGAAGTGAGGGATTTAAATAATGGAAGTTATACTTAAGCTGGACGCTGCACTAACCAGACCTCATTTAGGATACTATGCTCAATTTCTAGTCACAATAACACAAACAAAATCCTTAGAAGAATTTCAAAGAAGAGAAACAAGAATGGTTCCTAGTCTCATGGGATTGCCACATATGAGGAGGTGGAAGGAACTAAATCTCTTCAGTTTTGAAGAATGGAGGCTGAGTGGGTTTAAGTGTATAAAATCCTGAAGGGTATAGATCGGTTCCACCCACTTACTATTTCATGACAAAGTATTTCAGACACCACAGTGAATCAAGCACAAGAAACGTCAAGGGAATTAATTTTCGCTGAAGGGCAGCCAGCTGTTTTATAGAAACAGCTGTAGAGCACGTGGAATAATATTTCCAGCCAGGTGATTCAGGTCCAAACTCTGGGCTCCTTTGCAAAACAACTACATGAAATTTTAGATTCACTCAGCTGCTAAGCCACCAAATGAGCCAACTGGACTGGGAGGCTGCAAGCGAGAGGAGGTTGTGGAGATGCGCCTCTGCAGTGTAGGGTATCTAATCTGAAACAAAGAGGTGGATCTGCCCTTACCTCACCGACCTGCCCTTCTGGAGCAACGTCCACACCCCATTAGGACCTCGGTAGTCCGGGATGGAAGCTGCCTGCCACAGACAAGGAAGAAGCCAATCAAGCTGCTGCAAGTTCGTTGCAGGACCCGGAAAAGGATTCCCAGCCTTCGATGTAACTTGATTGTAAAGATCCCTCCAAGCGCTGGACATCTTGCATGGTCATGTTATCCTTCTGCTACCATACACGTGCCTGGCATTTTAAATATTATTTGCTACAGAATATTCGTCGTATGATGATCAGAATGACTGTAAGAAGGAAGAAGGCTCACACCTGAAAAAGGCCCCACGGCCAAAATGTTGTGTTTTCTTTCTTCTCTTTTCAGCATGGAATAAACCTATTACTTGTTCCTTTGTAGCCTACGCATGCCAACGCAGCTCCCCACCCGTGTAAAAAGGATTACCCATTCAACTACTGCGCCATCATGACACCAATCTCAGTGCTAGGATATAGATTAGCATGCCATTTGGCATTCTACAAATGTTGATGCATAATTCCTCAAATGCTAACTAACGTTTCCAGATTTGAATTAAAAAGAATAAGCCTTCTAATAATGTTTCGCGACTTCATGCAATTTTGACTTCCTGAAATAGTGAGCAATCTCGTGGTGTGTGAGCCACAGCTCAGGCTTTTCTCAAGTGTCACAAGCCCGACGGGTTCCAGTACAGTACCGTACTGATGCCAGCGCCTGTATACACCACAAGGTATGTGGCTGCTCGAACAGCAGCTGCCAGCTCCTTCACTTTCCTCTGCAGCTCGTCCGGCCTGTCAAGCACCTAGACCAAAGTGACAGGAATGATGTTCACAGGCATTATTTAATACAATTTCAAAATAATGCCCACGCCTAAACAAAATGGATGGGGTTAAAATGCTACACTTTTTATATTTAAGCACTTCAATGGACCCACAGCACCGCTCCCAGGACAGCAGAAAACTCTGCTTCACCCATTAAAGGCCGGGACCCCCTTTTGTAGGAGAATTCAACACCATCCAGGTTCGAAGGGTATGATGGCAGCTTTGGTTACAGTCTTAGTGCCAGATGGGCTCCGTTATGTTCATTATACCTGTATAAGATTTGGAATCTGTGGTCATTTTAGGGCTAAATTACCAGTATTATAACTCCTGGCCGACACTGTGGTGCACTGGTTAGCACTGCTGCCTCACAGGGCAGGGCCCTGGGTTCAGTTCCTGACCTGCAGTGATTTGTGTGGAGTTTGTATGTTCTCCCCTCGTTCGCGTGGGTTCCCTTCTGGTGCTGCGGTTTCCTCCCACAGTCCGAAGACATACCGCAAGGTTAATTGGCTTCTGGCAATATTAGCCCTGGTGTGAGTGTGAGTGTTTATGTCTGTGTGTGCCCTGCAGTGGACTGGCATCCTGCCCAGGGTGTGTTCTGCTTGGCTCCGCTGCTTGTCGTGACCACAACTTGGATGAAGCAGTTAGACAATAGATCAATACTCCTGTCTGATTTTGACTGTTTATTAAACTGCAGCGCTTTGGATTCGGATGTTATATGAGAGCTGAAGGTAAACGCAAACCCTCTCCAGCCAGGCGTAAGAAACAGAGCTGGACAGGGGCCACCCCACCTCCTCCTGTTTCCTCTTCAGGGCGTCCCGTCTGATCTGACGCAGTCTGAGCTCCTGCACCATCTTCTCGCACTGCTGGAGGGTAGCCAGCTCCTCCTCCGTCCGCTCCGACTCGGACTTCTTCAGGATGCGGGACACCTGCACAAGCATGGAACGCAACAGCCTGCCAGCCTCCCTCTCGAACAGGCAGGCTCGTCCCACAGCCCATACTGAACACTTTCCAGCTGACACGGTACTGAAAATGTCTTCCATTCTCTTTAAAAAACCTGCCCAGCGGCACTGCGTGAAACAACAGGTCTTCCACACATTAGGCATAAGACTTTTCAGAAACTTGATGAAACCTTAAGACCCCTTCTGAAACTCATAATGTCCGCCAAAACGTGAATTATATATATATACTGTATTATGAGAGAGTGCCAGCCCTTAAAATGCACGTCATAGGCAGACAGCAGAACTTTTAAGTCATTATTTAAGAGGAATATTGCTGGAAACAGTGTTTTAGAAACCTGATGCCCAAAATATTCTGTCTAAAACTCGCAAAAAGTTGGGGAATCCTATTTCTTATAGGTTTTAAAACAAAAGGTGCATTTTACCGATGTGACAGAAAGATTATATACATTGCTGCGATACCCAAATAACGCAATCATGTCACATGCGTAAATCCAAATTGTATTACATTAATGAACCTATGGATGAGATTTCAGACAATACAAAGGAAAGCAATTTGCTTCTGGAATGATGACAGATAATACGGACATCAAAAAGCGAATTTTAAAATATAACCAGTTCATGGTCTAACAATATATGGGGATTAACTTGCAAATACATGTTTGTGCAGAAGTGTGTCACTGTGTGCCCAAATTACAATGCAAAAAGAGACTCGTGTACCTCCCAACTGAGAATTCTTGCTCTTACCAGTTTGAACGTTTTTCTCTGCTTCTCCTGCTGCAAGATTTTAGCTCTCTCTTGCGCTTTCCTCTCCGTTCGAGAAGACACACGGCCACAGTCCCTGACTGTCCCCTCCATTCTTCCTGTTGTGGGGACGTATCTAAACAACCGGCCGACATTTAACACAACGAGTACGCAGGAAAGAGGAAAAACACAGATGTGACGCTTAAGAAACGCGCCTTCGAAATGAAGCAGCGCCCTCTATTGGTCAATGTGGCGACTGCAACTGTTCGCTGGATCATTTTAGTCCGGGGTTAACCTGCGTAATAAATTTGCTATTGGATATAATTAATAATAATAATTGCTTACACTTATACAGCGCTTTTCTGGACACTCCACTCAGAGCGCTTTACAGGTAATGGGGACTCTCCTCCACCACCACCAATGTGCAGCATCCACCTGAATATGTGACACACCTGAAGATATGTGACATATGTGACACACCTGAAGATATGTGACATATGTGACACACCTGAAGAAGGCTCCGCAGCCGAAACGTGTTTTCTTTCAGCATGGTATAAACCTTTACCTATTCCATTACATAAATTTGCTATCCCATGGACAGGCTTTTGTAAAAAATGTAATAGAAAAGACAGGGTAAAATTAGACGATATCCAAAAGACTCTAAATACAATCGGTTTATCATAAATTGCTGAACTGCAACTTTTGTTGGAACTGGATTTCCAAAAAAACTTAAGTATGTGGTTCAGACACTGTAAAGGTACTAGACCCTTTACTGCTTTACTATTACATTTAAATATAATCGCCAGTTTCCACCCTGCACATCTGATGTCTGTTAAAGGTGCTGTGCATGATAGGCTTCTTTGTCTGAAGTCCCCTGATGCATCCGGAGAATCCAGAGAACAAAAGAAACTCAACTTCAGAAAAATGAAAACACTTTATTTTTACACAGGATGTCTAAAAATAAATATTAAAAAATGTTACAAATTTTGTAAGGAACAAGTTACAGTAAATTGGGGCTTAAAATTATTTTTTTCCGTATCTTATGTTTTTATGCTTCTTAGGATTGATGATTTTTTATAACAATTATCTCAGGTTTATATTTACTGTCCAGATCAACCAATGAGTAATCTCTGATCATTGAATCCCCAGTTAGCCAAGGTTATCCATAAGGGTTATTTCAAGTGCAGGATATAATGTTGTGGTGGCACTCTGACTTTCTGTAAACAGGTGTGGGATGCTGTGCTCTTTGGAGATGACAGTGGCAGAGGTTGGCAGTGGTACAGTATGGACACCCAGCACAGGCAGTGTTTCTTGTAACATTAAGTAAGAATTTCTTCTTGATCCTGAAGAAGGCTGTGTGCATGAGCTGTCTGTATATGTCATCTGTGCTTTGTGGAAAGAGCAGAGCTGTTTTCTTTGGAGCTGTGCTGACGGAGCTGTTTCCCAGGATAAACATTCCCCGACCCCCTCTGTCTCTCTGCAACTCTTTTCCATAACCTGAAAATCAACAGGAGGATGCACATCAATCACCATGGTTACGGAATGGGAAGAACAATATCATGACAGCAGATTTAATACTCTCCCAGTGTCCAAAATACAAAACTAATTAGTACACTTCAGTAGCTGTGAGCATGCAAGAGAGAGGATATTCACATCAGTCAAGCTCTGATCATTTACACCTTGAACCACAGTATAATACAATAAGAGAGCACAGCAGAGACAGAACTAAACCAGAATCTGCACAGAGGTATTGTGGTGAAGCCGAGTCTCGAAGTGATAACTGATAACATAAAGAGGGAATACTACCTAATGGAGAGAAAGATCTACTTAAATAAGGTTGGTGAAAAAGGTGTCCTTGTGTTTTGCAGTGGAAGCTTATGCAATGTTGAGGCCCATCAAAATGGTACTCACAGTAAACTCCTCTTCCTCTCCAGTGACTTCTTTGTGGCAGCTGAAAGTGAGCCTTTTCCTCTGCTGTGTTTTGTCCCATTCTCCTAAAAAACAAAATCTCTTGTTTACAATTTACATGTCTCTTCCATGGCCCAGGCTTCAGTAAAAATAAGTAGACACACAATCAGATCCCTTGTGCATGTTACATACTTGGCAAATAAAGTGATTCTGATCTAATATCAAAACTAGTCTCTGGCTTGAAAATGAGGATGGCTCCACCTTGTGGACTCTGGCAACAGGACTCTGCTCAAAGGCAGTTTAAATAAAAGCACTTGTAAAATGCTGGCCTAAAGGCACATCGGGATGGACACATCCCTAGGCTGATGTCTTTAAGTACAACGTCTTGTTGAATATAACATAAGAGATTTTCAATTCTGAGGGAGTACAGATCATGAAACAAAATGGATTACTTCACAACTTCTGTGATCATTTTATCTGCAATTAAAATATATTAGAATATGTACTTGTGATTATATTAAGGTTTATATTTCTAAATAAATGGTATCTGGCCATTGTAAGAGGAAAAATAATATATGTATAAGTTATGATATATAAACCTACCCTATGTACAGAACAATGAAGATGTGTGAAACCTGCTATAGACAAAAATGGTCAACTTTACACAAGAACATACTTTTTGTTTGATTTCTCTGTTTCTCACTAAATCTCGATCCCAAGAGATGATCTGCATTCGTTCTTCCGTGGACAAACCAAAGAAGATGTCGTGGACTTCATAATGCGCAGAGCGCAGCTGGAAAAACACCACATGGAATCAAGTGTCAGTTTTGTGTTTCACGTGAAGACCTAAACCGTTTTACACAGACTGAGGTACAAAGGTCTTATACTTCACAGACACAGTGAGGAGTTACAATACATGTATGTTCGATATAAACACACAATGAATTCAAAGCTTCCACTACTGTCTTCTTCAATTACAACACTTCTGTTATTAAAAAAAAGCTCGTTTTGGGTGAGAAGCAGCCAGTGTCGTTTCACTGCAATCTTTGAGTTCACACTGATCTTCCATGTATAAAAACTGGATCACCTTGACAACAGCTCAAAGTAAATTCTACGAGAGTGCAAAAGTGTTAGAGCTAATCCATCGCATCCATTTCTCAAGAAAAACTAACTGAATCACTGTCAAGTGTGCCCCATCATTAATATGGATCTCTACACAGCCACAAAGCTACATTTTGTACTGTAAAACCGACGAAAAGGATTAACCGCTGTCTTAGAATATATTGGCTGCAATTTCAGCATACGACCACCAAAGAATCACAGATCTGCCCAAAGCAGGAGAAACATGAAGCACAAAACAACGAGACTAAGACTGTTGCACACCAGTATACTTATACAAACAGCGAGCTAACAGATGACATTTAGTCCGTTTTCTACAATGTTCAGTTTTACTTTAGTTTTATGCCGTTACTTAGATTTGATCACAACACTCTGCATTACCAGGCATCAGCTTTCAGCAATGCGGCCAGGAGCAGAATGACACACCTGGAGCTGGACTCGTTCTCGCAGCGCCTGGTCCTGTTTGGAACTGAACTCCGCCCTTCCTGGGGTGTGTGGCTGCAAAGTGAGCAGGAACTGTCGAGTGTCCTGAGGTTTGAACAATGAAAATCAAGATCACAATCGGGAAGCCAGAAAGGGCAACACAAACATATAGAAATAAGGACATTTACATTTTAGAAACAGTCATTAAAAAACATGGTAAAATATTTAACAAGTGCAAGACCCCCTAAAGGGGTCGACTTAAACCTTTCTCGAATGTAGTTGTTTTGAGCTCTTAACCAACAGCGACGATGCTCTCTGTGTATCTGCTCATCTCAACAGGTGGCAAATGAGAAGGATTATGGGTTTTCAAAGTTCTGTATGGATTTTTATTTTCAACAATACACTTTCAGTTGCTAACAGATGGTTATCATTCTCATTCAAACTACAGACACCATTTGGAAAAGCAGAAGAAATTTTATTCTATAAAACAAGGAGTGCTGTCATCATCGTCACAAGTTAAGTCAAACACAAACCATTTCAGAAGACAAGTGAAATGTTTGTGGTGGGGTGTCTACAGACATGACTACAGCTTTTCCAAACACAATCTGAAATTCTACATTCTGGGTTTGCTCTGTTTTTGCTTTCTTCCTGCCTGTGCCAATAAGAACATAAATCTGGCAAGACAGAGATGCATGTTGATACAGGCATTTGCTATCTTGATCAACATTTGTTTTTGTGTAAAAGACAGAGAAGGCCTTGGCAGCAGGCATCATGGATTACTTTTGCCACCCAAAACTCACAAATTCCATCAGGATCTACCTTGATGGTCCGGACAAGCTGGGCCACGCGCTCTGCACGGAGCAGTCTCCGGGTGAGGTAACCTTTAATTACGGCTGTAATTATGGAAAGCTGAGCCACAGAGTGGGCACCATGTTCCTGTAAACAGATGAATAATACAGGAAGTCATTCACAGCAACAGGAAGCAGGGTATCAACTCAGCTCCCACAGTACAAATGATATCGTACTGTCCTCCTTCTCCCTTTTCAGTGTCTTTTCTTGTTAAAGACCTTCCAAAATTATATGGAACAAGGAGAAGTGTGTTCAATGCTGTACTTCTTCTGCTACTGGGTGTAGAGAAGTGAGATTTAAATTGGGACATCGCAATTTGGAATAAAAAATAAAGTAGCAAAATAATAAACAAAACTGAAACAGCTGACTACCTGCACAGCAACTGGAGGTGAACCAGGCTGTTCAAGCAGAGGGGTGCTGGGAAAAGTCATGTCCCTCCAATATCTGCTGCAGTTAGGAGACATGGCTGAAATGTGCTGCAACAGCTGGTACTGTGTTGCAATTTTCTGTGTAAATAAAAAAAAATGAGTGGGATGTTTAATGAGGCACAATTAATGTAATGGTTAAAGCAAGAGTAAAATTTGAGAACAATAAAGCACAATGGGATAGTCACACACTTAGCTCTAAAAGCATATGATGTCTATAAATCATACAGTATGTCTTGATGTCATTTCTTCTTAATAATAAGAGGCTTCTATTCATTTACTATACACATAGCAGTGAGAATTAAAAATGTGATTACAAAAGAGCTTATATTAATTGCCTTATTAGCCGCGTATGTTCAACACCATAATTAAATGCGTGAGGACAGTGTTACAAATAAAAATTGGAGTGGTGAAAGGCAGGGAAATGGATTTTAAATCCTTGCAAAGAGTAATTCAGCATTTGAGCAGAGTCAGTGATGCTGGGGATTAAGTGATAACAATGCCTGAGCTCTACAAAGAGATTTTACAGAGATCTGCCAAATACCAAAACCAGTGAAAACAAATAAATTGGATGTTTGTCATTGTGTGGGGCTTATTAAATTCGCATTAATCCTAAAAGATCTGAAGCCAAACTGACATTTTCAACAATGGAAAAGGGAAAGTCTCTTCTTCTCCCAATATTTCCCTTTATATCACTGTAGCTAACTATTAAACTATATAATGAATCTACTATATTAATCTAGTCTTATACTCTACCATTACCCTGAGTGAACATCAGTTACACAGTGAATCCTATTTCACTTTAGAAACACATGCACAGAAACCCAAATCAGACAATTCCATTAACAAGGTTCTCTCCAGTTATTGTATAACTGCACAATCCTTTTAGCTCTTCTGATCCTTCAAAGCACTGTGGAAGAGCAGCAGATTCACAGCCTGTCTGAGCAGCTAGGGTAGTCACCTGCAGCATGTGTTGCTGTTCTTTCTGCTGTTCCTCCACCAGAGTGCGAACCTGCATTGCATGTGCTTGCCTCAACTGCAGCTGCTGTTTTTCCATGAGAGATCGTTTGACTGAAAGACAGGAAACAAATGTTGCATCGCTGTAAAACATTCTGGGACAGCTTCACCAGATCTCCATATATACAAGCAGGCTTCAATCTCTGTCCCACAAGATCCATATAGGATCCCTATGTAGGACCAATGTGATTCTCAACAGAATCTCTTAAGGCTTAAATGTCTTCGGTAAAAATGCCGTTTAAGTCTATCTGAAAGAGTCTTGTACAGAGCTGAAAATGTCCTTTATGGTCTTACCGTTAGGGGTGCTTGACATCAGTTTTTCTCCCATTCTGGTTTCCGTTGCAGCTTGACCAGTTTGGATGTTTAAATCTGGTGTGTTCATGAGGAGTCTTCTTTTGGCTCGGGATTCCTGCCCATTCCCCTCGCTCACGGGTGTCAGGGCTTTTCCCCAAGTTTCTTTCTCCTGCCCTGACTCCCGCCCTTGAAGCCAAAGTCCTGAAGGCGTCTCAACATCATACGACTGGTTTACTGAATGGCAACACCACGTGCTTTCAGTTTCTCGAGGTTTCACTGAATCAGCCACAGCTCGAGAACTTAAGTCAGCCAGAACACGTCCCTTCTGTGACCCCACATTGGAGACGAGGTGGCCTTTTGACATGTCTGGAACCCCCAATTTCTGTGCTAGGGATGTTGCTGACATTTGTTTCCAGTCCTCAAGAACCTTCCTATGGTCTGGCTGCATTTTCTTCAACTGGAAAGCCACATTTTCAACATTCTTGACAGAAGCCTCTGTATTTTCCACCATGCTTTCTTCAGACGTAAATTTGGTAGGCACCTCTGTAATGGTCGATTCCAAGTCTAATATCAGGGCCTTAAGAGAGGACAAGTTCATCTCAAGCTGCGTGAGCTGTACTGTCTGATTCCTGCTGTTCCGAATCTGATCATCCACATATGAACAGTTTGGCTTATTGCTGATTTGTTCCCCCTCTATTTCATTTCCAACACTCAAAGATGTGTTCACTAATAGTTTTCTAGAAGGACAGCTAACTTTTTTGGAGTGAACAGGGCTTTTACACAGCTGGGGACATGGGACTGTTCTAAATTTTTTCTCCACAGTGCTTTGTGATGGGATGCAGTCAGGCTTTTTTACATCTATAAAAGAAGCTTGTGGTGTTAAAGCGCGAGAAACATCGGATGGGAGATCAGCTGCTTTATTTTGTTTTGTGGTGTACGATAACACTTCTGGTTCATTACTGGCAAAACTCTTATCTACTACGATCGGTTTGCAAGGAGTAGAAGAAACTGAACCGGCTTCAATGCCTGATCTTTGCTTGGCATACTCCTTTTTTTCCTGGTCAAAACCCATTTTACTACGTTCCAGAATTCCAGGCCTGTTCAGTTTCTTATCAGCCAATAGTATTCGAGTGCCTGAATTTACACTGGAAATTGACGAGACCATGCCTCCTCTCAGCGTTCCCTCCGACACCAAAAATCGAACTCTTCCACAACTTGATTTTTTTTCTTTTGTTTTCCCGGACTCGCCTCTCAGCATCTGAGGGGATGTATCATTCTCTTTGTCAGAGAGGCTGTCAACCTTGCTGTTTTCCAGAGCCCTAGCTTTGGAGTTCTTCAATTGTCGCTGCTTGTTTCTGTATTCCTGAGACTTCTTCAACAGGTTCTGGAGGCTCATACGGTAAGGTTCCACAGGGCGCTCAGGATAACACGGTTTCTCATATCCTACATTTTTCAGGTCTGAATCCTCAGAAACCACATCCTGGCCAGCAGTTTTGCTTCCTTCACAAATATCTTTTGAACTAAAATCGGCTTCCGTATCACCCACTATGTCTGAGACATTACTCGTCAAACCAGCATTTTCGTGTAGGAAAAAACCTTGTGTCACTGTATGTCCATCAGTACCGAAATGACCATTTTCTGCTCCACTGTTCGCATGAAATGTAAGATCTGCATTATCACAAGTTAGGTATCCCGAGGACACCGATCTCTGACTGACATTATTATGAGTCTTAGGGTTTTGAAGCACTTGGGTGTCATTAGCTACGGTACTTTTGGTTTCCGAAGACTGAACTGTGTCACTCTGGTGACAATCAATCACAGACCCTTCATCAGTCACAGGAACTGTGTAAGTGTTTTGGAAATCTGGAGAATCTGTAGCACAAAAGCTATCAACAGAGGATGTTAGTTTAGGAAAACCGATGTCCGTGTTTTCATTATGATCTGGTTTGGCAGGCAGATTGAAGGAAAGTAATGGATCAATATGGTCATTTCTGTCGGCCTCTGATTCAACATTCATGCTCTTTACAGCAGCTTCTTGCAATTTGCCGCTTTCTCTCAGCAAAGGTTCAGAGTCATCTCGCACAAATTCGTCCAGTGTCGGTGCCCTCCTTAGCTAAAAGAGAGAAATAAGACATCTGAGACCCACAAAGCAACAGAAAAGTGGAAGCGAAAACCTTACACAATAAATGTGGTGAAATGAATCCTGTGAGAATATGTTCTGCCACACCTGGACGCTGTCAAGGAGGGCCTGAACCCGGAACATCCGCGGGTCCTTGGGCAATTTCCTCTTCTGATTCATGAAGTTCACGGCTTCTTCTTTATACTTCCACATCTCTGCTCTGCGCTCCCTGGTAAACTACCGCAGGTGAGAAAGACAGGTGCTGCCGTCAGCAAGTGATCATGTTGAGAGCGTGCTGCACCTTTCCCTGATGCACCAAAACTCATCCCCGCGACCAACACTCTGCAAATTAACCAAATATCACCCTTTCCTGTTGAAAATGCGACTGACGCGTCGTGCAAGGCGCGATGAACTCTGATCTTCTAAAAAGCATTTCATATATATTTACACATCACGAGACATTACCACTGGAGGCAGGACGGCAACTCCATGAAATCGTATGAAAGACGAGCTGCAGCGGCTGTTCAGCTCAGGGTCTGCATTCTTGTCGGTTGTGGACAAAGCCCTCTCCTTCACAAGAGACAGTTGAGTCTGGAAAAAATCTTCATAGCTCTCCATTCTGCAAAACAGGTCATAAGACTTTGGAATGCTATTTCACTGGAGGCGCAACAGAGAATTTCACAGCAAAAAAATATGAACACTGAGTTATTCGAATTAAGTGATGATTAAGTGGGCATTTATTATTACCAATGTGATATTATGACGGCCTAAACACCATCTTGGCAATTCAATAACAAGAAAACAGACGTATGGGCGTAACCCATATAGCATGTCTGTATATCGCGTTTGTTTTTATAGAGACGGTGTAACGTTAATACTTGGTATAGTTTTGATACGGGCACTGACAGTTTATTATTTAATTTCACAGCAATACCCAGTACACCGTCAAAGTCCTGTGAGATAAGGTGTGTCACGAAGAAATTTCAATAAAAACAGATTGTGTTTGATTTTGTTTTCTTACCGCATTTTTAAACTTTTGAGGATAGAAACAAAAAGAGGGAGGCTATTCAAATACTAATCGCTGCAACTGCACTACAAGAGAGACCATCAAAATATTACGACGCTTTTTTTTTGATACATGGAAGTTATTTGAAGTGCACAAGCATTGCTATATTTTTTTAAGGTGTATATTTCTATTTCCCAGGAAGGAAAGAGCTCATGTTTTGTTTTATTTAGCGTTTGTATCTTACCCGCTTCCTCTCGGCTTTGACAGTTTGGAAAACTGGAACGGTTGCCGAAACGCACGCTCTGGATTTCCCCAAAGTGGATCCGGACCGACCCCCCCCAAAAAAATCAAAGCACATACGAAAAACACGTAGTGAAACTAAGCATGAACTTGCAGACACTGTTAGTTTTGTCGTGCAGTATGCAAATCCATTTTTAGGCAGGCTTAAAGTCAGTCTAATGCACGAGTTTAACTGGTCACCTGTTACGATGATCTGTAATTTGTAATTTCTGTTACATGTCGCAGCGTGCACGAAGTTGAAAAAAAGACTCTCATGAAACACTTCAATTAACAATCTCAAGACAAACTGTTACGTGCGTAAAGTACAATACTGTTTGTTATATATGCTTCTATATAAGCTTACATTTTTTTTTTCATTACAAAGCATTGGAAAATCCATTTCACTTCTTACTTTGTGCCAACGAGTCGACGTCTACGTGAAAAGCAGGTTTCTGAAGTCGTTACAGACACAGAAATTACAATACTGCCACCTGCGGGCTTGAAGGATTAAATGCCGTAAAAGTACATGGAGGCCATGTGTAAAATTTTGACGTGTATTAATGTTTCTTGAAACGCATCTGTAATATATTTTGTTTAACTAAACACTTAACCCTGACGTCAGGGAACGAATGCACTGCTTTGTTTATACACATTTGCGCACATAAAAACTTGAAAAAATAGCAATGCGATTATTTCTCACAGAAATATCTGTCGTTTCATCTCTGTTGAAGAGGTATCGACGTGCAGTTCAGGGGCCCAAAGCAAGTTTCACGGAAATCGGTTGCATTAAAGCCTTAAGAAACACTATTTTCTTCGCTGCCTGATCTGATACCAGAACGAGTACAAATGAGTCCGTTTTCTTTCACTAAAGGAAAAAAAGGTAGTGAAATATAGATACCGATGAATCAGTTTAACATAGTTTTGTTTAAAGACTTTTGGAGGACCCCAAAAGTATTTATGCATCACGTAATGTTAGAACAAAAACGTACATAATTTCCCAAGAGAATTCAAGGCACTTACCAGATGTCTGACCTACTGTAGGTACGTGTTCAGCATATTTTCTATGAATATTCTTTTCTATGAATATTGTAACATCGTATATTATTGTATTTATTAATATTTCTCTCTTATCTACAATACTAAATAATAAAACTAACCTTTTTCCCTCATTTATGCATGTAATGTACCATAACTGCGAGACACCGAGAGCAGTCACATAATAAGCAAAATATGCTAATCTGAGCAACAGGAGGGGGCAGATTGATTGTGCTGTGGGCTTGGGCTGAAAGATCTGGGCCAGACGGAACAGCAGGTAAAAATGACAAATGTTACGATAGAAAAGGCTCGTCCTAGATTGGCCACTAAATCACCTTAACGCATTTGGCCAAAAAAATTAATCTGGTCTGAAGTGCAATCAATAGTTCCTGAAAGGGAAATCAAGGCCATCGATGACAGGTTGCTTTTCAGGTTTTTGTCTTTCAATTAGTTCAGTAGTTGGTTGTTTTTTTTTTCTTACAATTTAAGGAAATAGCTATGGAAAAACTGGGCTTTTTCCTTAACAGCACAAAACACAGTCATGGTAAAAACAGCAATGAATGATGGGAGAATGAGCCACAAAGAGCACTGTTTTGCCCCAATGTCTTTTGAAATGCGAAGACTACAGCAGAGCAGGAGTCCCATCGCAGTCCTCTGCAATGGCTTTTGTTCTGATCCTGAGAATTCCTTAAATAAAAATGCCGAGAGGCAGCAAAAGGGCAAACCAGATGGGGTGACAGATCCCAAACCAGATGAGAGGAGCACACAGTACCCTGCTTGGTCCTCAAACACACACTCGAGCAAGCCAGAAAAATTAAAATGACAAAAATCCATAAGCAAATAAGGTTAGCCCTGCTTTGGAAAGATAACGAAGCACTTTTATCTCGTTGCATTCTTTCTTGCTGACTGGACTGAGCGCAACTCACTTATTCGACTCGCCTTGAAGCAAACACAGAAGAAGGAAGAAGGTTCATTAAACAATTAGTGCCTTCTTGCTAGCTTTCCCCCGAAAAGCTCAGATATTCTTTACTACAAACAAGAAAGATCTTCATGGAATGTTCTATCCAATCCATTTTTTTGGATATGTAAAGGCTGTTTTTTGGCATGGCCTGTGTGTGTATATTCATCATAGCTTACCTGTCCATCTATCAATCTGTAATCTGGACAGTATTTGGAAAAAGTTTAGAAAAAAATCAGTTTAATATGTTTAACAATTAAACATATTGCAGACCCAATTAACAATCTATATACATTCATACATGCACAGTCAGTTGTACCTCTTTAAGATTCCAAGTCATTTAGTTTTATTCAGCACATAATGTGTAGAAGTCACACATGAAGAATGTGGGTGTTGCTGGCATGTAAGGTACCACATCTCTTCCTAACCCTCTCTAGGCACTTGGGTTGAGAAGACAAATATCAAGACGACTGTGTGTCCTCATTAAGGACAAGCACACCTAGACATCCTTCATGACTCTGTCATGTTTTACTAATGTCAGGCCAAAAATACGTCCACTGAGGTTGCTTAAACTGGGTCATTTGCTATTTTTTTGGATCCTGCAAAAAGAAATCACACTGCTTAAATGGTCTCCTTCTCTTCACACCACCCTGGGCTGAAATACCCTTTTCCAAAAGAATTCCCATTTAGTTTGGGGTTTTATTTTTTTACAAACAACTGGGTCATTAAGGGCCAGTATTTCAACACCACATTTGTTCAGAAACAATATTTCTCATACATTAAAAAAGCATAGGTAGTCTTTTTCAAAATGTGTTTATTGGTCATATACAAAATAAAGTAAGCTGTATATCAACAAACATACAGTATATACATCAATAAATTAAAGACGCGTCCGACTGAGAATGAAACAGTTAATTTCATGGTTGTTATATATGAATACATCATTTTACTTATCTACAGATTGCAAAAAAGTACAATAATTTAGTTAATAAATACAATTAAATGGACTTTTATTTTATGTATTTTTCATACAAAGTACTGTGATATCATAACTTATTACACCCCAGACAGAAAAATAACAAAAACAGATTTTATTATTGTTATTTACCATATTCATAAAACTCACTACTTTTGTATAGCTTTAATTTTCTCACTTTACACTTTTGAGACACAGAAACCTATTCTTGAAGAGCAAGATATTTAAACTTGCCAAATCACGTTTACCGGTTGACGAAGACATGTGGTTTGATTAAAAATAAAATAGCAGTCTAAAGCTTAGATTTTTGTCACGTAAGTGCTGATAAACTATTTCTTCTTTTTTAAAATACATATATTACATCTCATTCGTGACCAAAAGGGTGTTTAATAAAGTAAAAGATGACTGCAGAGGTACTCACAATAGTGCTATTAACATAAATACCAAATATTAACAGTAAAAGGGCTTAAACATTATTATTTCTAAGAAGCTGGGGTTGATACTTGCAGATTTACTCAAAGCATAAAGAACTTCAACATATGCCTAAGTCATAGTAATTGGTCTAGCAGCAACATAGGGAGTTTATTATTTAAAACTCTTTAACAACAACAAACACTATGTGAAGAATTCTAAATTCAGTGAGTAAGCCCGCTGCCCCGTTTTCCTCCTGATTAAAAAAAGGGGTGTCTGATCTATTATCATCCACAATCTTCAAACCTCTTTTCTTCCTTAGCCAGGTATACCTTATGGAAACTGATTCTAGTTTATCTTAAAGGGGAGCTCCAGCAACCAGCGGTGTTAAACAGAGTTGATAAGGCATGGGACCACCCTGGAAGTCAACAACGGTTCCCTCCATACAGCAAAATACAGTACGGACTACTCAGCTATTCAACACAAACTCGCACGCCCTGTCACAATCTGGAGGAACTCTGCGTTTGCGTCCTCTGCTTTGACCAGGACTTATCTGATCTGGGAACAGGAGATAAAGAAGTCTGCTATCTTTTTAGAAAGTCAGGCCTGATGAAAGGAGTCCACAAATATTTCATCTGTTACAGAATACGAGGGGGAAGGCTGCACTCCCACCTCCTCCCCCAAAGTTTTGTCCATTGCCTGGACAGGGATGATTGGCATTCCAGATCGTTTTTAAAATAGAGGAGGCAGAGAGGGGTTCATTTGTGCTTGCATTCATTCTACAAGTACAATTTTTGCCTTGTCTTACGAGCACAAAACTGAAAAGGCAAGGAAACTGCACCAAATGAGGAAAAAAATGGAGAAGATTGTTTGCATGGTGCAAGGATGTCATTAAAAATCAACGTTCATTTCCTACTAAATACCCTGTACTTTAACAACTGTACAGATGACGGAAGTAAAGGGTTATTCTTTTGCTCGGTGAAAGGGAGGGAAAATGAATTCAAGAAGAATCATAGACAGATAAGCACTCTGTATAAAACTATTGACTTTTGTCACTTTACAACATCACTACTCGTAGCTCTGAGCTCTAGTCTCTCACTGTAGTCCACTGAGTTGCATATTTAAAAAGGTTCACTTTTTCACAACAGTCACCACGACGTACGCACGTACGCCACATGTCTCCAGAAGAGAAATGAATGACACAAGGCGCTTGCCAAAACAAGCACTTAAAAACCTTTACACATTGTTCACAGAGGGTAACACTACAGGACCGTCACAGCAAAAACAGAATGTTAACATTGAAACAAGGCAATGCCAAGAATCAGGATCATCTTCCTTAGAGCAGTTTCACAGATAACCAGTCAAATCATGTCTTGTCAATTACTTTTTTTAAAAAGAGAAGATGTATGCATAATATATATATAGAGCGATATATATATACACACACATATTATTCGGATTAAATGCCTCAGGCGTGATTTCCAGTGTTCAGACGTTTTTAAGTTAAATGCATTGTAAAGGCCAAGTGTTGAGCAGGAAGCAAGTTCAAAAGACCAGCAATTCGCTAAGGTTCTCTCTCCTTTGTCACTCAGAGCAGCTCATCTAAAAACCTTTGTCTCCTGGGCTTTGCATCTTTTAGCTTCTCTCCTAGCATTCACGGTCGGGTCTCTGAAGGAAAAGCAAATAAGCTTAGTTACTTTATAATGTGATTTTGCGGCTTTTCGAGAGCTTGTAAAATGTCAGAACAAATATATATTCTTAGTACTTCCTTGTGTGAGGGAGGAAGAGTTCAGGTCCACTTTAGAGGTAAAATAGTTTCTCATGTCAGAAATGCTCAGTGTAAGATCCTTCGGCAGCATTAATCTCTGTTGAAATCCCGTTTTGGATTTTGGTTTCTTAAAATGTTTTCAAGTGAACATGAGCCCTTACTAATCGGGAGTAGCCCTAATCCACAGACCGATTTATATACTGTACATGCTCCCCGTCTTGGGTTTTAAAGGCAACTCCTTGTGTCACATGATATGGTCCCAAAACATTGAATAGCCTGTTACAAAAAGTGATCTCACATCCTCTGCATTCCTGAGCAAATTTCTAATTGGTAGAATGCCATCAAAAAAGGGCAGTATATTAATGATCTTTTCACAATTCACAAAGAAAGGGAAATAATTTTCCCAACTACAGTTGCACAATATGAGCAGTGGTGCAATGCTGTGAGGGACAGGGAACTTCAATCAAGGGAATTTCAAGGTAAAGAACATCTTTACCTTGCACTGGCCAGTAGAGAGCTGACACAGACCTTGTCAAACCCGTGTGTAGCAAAAACTACACAACCTGCGCAAAACATGTCTTCTCTGAAAAAATGAACTCGGAGAGCACATTCAAAAATAAAACTAAATAGGAAACACTTGGCCTTTAACTGTTTAACTTGTCACTCTGTCGATATAAAGAGGAACATCAAACTTTGGAAAAGGCATTCAATTGTTGTGCTATTGACCAATTTGCATTGGACCCCACTGCTTTCTTGTTTTAGTTTAACTAAAAACCTTTCATACTCTTTCGTTTAATTTTTTTAAGGTAATTTCGGTTTCAGTACATTTCCTTTCATCCGTTTTCTAACTGCATTTTCCAATACGGAGTCGCAGGGGAGCCGGAGCCTATCCCGGCAAGCAACACGCGCAAGGCAGGGCACACCCTGGACTGGACGCCAGTCCACCACAGGGCACACATACTCACACTCACACCCGGGCCAGTTTCCCCAGAAGCCAATGAACCTACCAACATGTCTTTAGACAGTGGGAAGAAAACCAGAGCGCCTGGAGGAAACCCAAGTGAAGGTGTGGAGAACATGCAAACTCCATGCAGATAGCACCCCAAGGACTCCAGCACTGAACCCGGGGCCCCAGCGCTACGAGGCAGAGATGCAAATCACTGCATCACCGTGCTGCCCCAGGTGCATTTCCTTTCTGGTCCTTGACAAGCCATTTTTACTGATGTTTAACAAGGTTTTCCATTATAATCTGTCCTCATAAACATACTGTATACTGTTACATAAAGACAACATTTTTTTGAAAAAGCATTCAACCTTTTAAATATTTCATATACAAAAAGAAAAAAAATCAAGCCCTGTTGTTCCTTCGCACTTGATATTAATACAGCATTTAAATAAATACATTTCTTAGAAGACGAATAAGAACAGGTTTTGAACTAAACCCGTTACAAAATATACCTTCTATTGAGAAGTTTTAAAACTTGTTGCACTTTATAGTTGTGGAATACACTGTATTTATTTTCAACTACCTTTAAAGCTAATATGTTCAATATCATATTTTTCCCCCCAAGCAAAAGATTTGTTAGTACCAGCATTGTTTGAAACGGATGCAATTTAACATTTTAAAAAACTCATTGGTTGCACAGAAAAAGTTTTAACTGCAGCCAATAGTAATTCCAAGAACACTGAAAAGTCTCTTTTGGCTTTCTTTAGTATGCAAATTTGCTTTCTCTATTAAACAGCCACAAGAAACTACCTACTGCTCAGCAGTAAAATCTGCTGGTTCTGATTAAATTCTATTGAAAATGGGGCCCCTTGCAAAATGGCAGTAGCTATTATGACGCTTTTTTTACACAGTGCAGAAGAGTCACACATCCCTGGCATTAATAAAAAATAATCATAATAATAATAATAATAATAATTGAAAAAAATGTTTTTTGCCTTAAATATAGCAGAGAAATATACAGAAATCACACATCACAAAAATAACTTAAGAAAGGTGATGTACACAGTCGCGCTTTCATTCTGATGTTTCCTACTTTCAGACCCCCGCAGCAGTTTTGTTATCTGAAAGCTGAACAGATCTCCCCACGCCAGATCAACAGGAATACTTAATGAAGCCGAACACCAATTCTAAAGAGCGCACACAAAGAGCCCTGCTTTGTGGAAGCCAAGGAAACGGCTTTCAATTTCTCAGCATTTGGAAAATGTGTATATTACCACAGTGCATCTCGTACATAAAGATGAGGCTGAGCTTTCTCTCGCTTCGTTGTTCGCGCACACACAAGCACAATACCAATGTGGCACAGAAACCCTTAGGGTTCAAAGCTGTGAGGCGATTTCCATTATTATTATTAAAACCCAAGGAGGAGACCTACATTTCCCTGCTGGATGAAGGGAGGACTCGGACCCCGGCAAGTCATCCCACAGTATCATTTTTCACACTGACACGCAAAACTATTGCCAAAAGCAGGCAATATAAATTCCTAAATCACTCAGATTTTCGGAGCCGACGGGGATACATTTTTTTTTAATAGTTAGCGGCGCATGATTTCGTTATGCCATCAAACAGCGCGAGAAGGCAGTGTTGACAGAATCCAATAAAAAGGGGGTTCTGAAAGACAACAGGCTCTGTTTACATCACCAGTAATCTTTTTTTTTTAAAAAAGAAAAGTACAGCATTACATCCATATAGTGAACAATACTGTCACCTTGTCACTTAAACGTCACGCCACGCGCTAATCCACAGTACGCGCCTATGCACTAGAAAAGCTATCGACTTCAATAATAAGCCACTTTTGGTACAATTGCAAAAAGGATATCAAACAAGTTTTTTTGTACTTTTTTTAAGAGGTTTTATAAATAATGTAAGATACTCTATGTATTTATAAAAATCAACACTTGAACGCGGACAAAGATCCTTAAAATACATACACTAACAATTTTATAGTAAAGCTCCTGTGATTACACAGCTGTCTATTTATGTGGTCAGCTAGTCCCCATTTTATTACCAAAAAAAAGTATTTGCCATTTTTTTTACCGTAGGCTCTGTGTGACTGAAAGCCCCTTCACGGGACATTTTTAAATGATGGACAACAAAAGGTTAATTGAGTCTTTTTCACACGTCTCTCGAATTGAATGGAAATAACAAAACATGTGCTTACGTTGTCATCGGTTCTCCAAAACACTGCGGTGTTGTTTGGCAGCTCTCTGATGTTGCACACAAGTGCAATTTTAGGTGCGAGACCCAGAAAAGCTAACTTTGCAAATATCATGAGCCAAAAAAAATAGTAAAGGTGAATCTTCAGCAAATCAGAAAAGCATTTTCTTCCATTCAACCAATAAATTGAGCAGTCAATAGTTTAAGAACTAAAGCTTGGGATTCCTAACACTGACAAACAAACTTTTCCATACTTAAATATTTTTGTATTGCTTTTCCAATTGAATTGTCTTCATAACAATACTCGTAAACATCTACAAAGAATACCAGCTTATTCCAGACATGGAATATATTACAAAAATTGCGCAACTTCCCAAAAAGTTAAACAAACACCTCAATTTTTTACCTTTTTTTGTTTAATTAAAAAATGGACTACCCAATCACATAAATTGGTCATCTGAGCGAATGTATTTCACTGCCATTCAGATACTGTACAACTCTGAAACAGGTGAACACTTACAGATTTTTGTCTTTTTCAAAATACGGTTGGTCAGTGCAAAATATTAGGCACAGTTTGAAAAACGCATGTGAATGGGATATAAAATGTGGTCTGCCTACACTCAACCCCTCTGTAAAAGAAATGGTTTTGTGCTGTGATTTCACTGAACTTTGCAACAATTGATAAAATATTCTCAGCTGTGCTTGTAAAAAGGCATGAAATTAATTCTCGGATTTGCAAGCTCGTACCCAAACTAGGGAGACAAATCTGGATTCCGGGGCCTTCTTAACCAGTGCAGTCAATAACGTGTAATATCCCATAGGGTGTATTAGGACGGAAAAGACATTGATAAATAAATTATATCGAAAACAGGGAAAAAAAGGAACCGGCAACCACAAATTCGAAAACAGCAGACAGAGCTCACACTTGGACCCTTGCGACCAACGCCTGCCATAAAACCCTGACAAATCTGATCCAGAGAGGTCTTCACACGGACATCTAGGTCGGCTGGCCCGACCTACCCCTCCGGCAATACCCAATTCGACCTGACGTTACACCGTCGCGGTTAAGTGCAGGTGGCAACTTCCCCTGGACGGTCTTGCCTTGATGCCTGGCCACTCGGGAGGTAAAACGATCAGCCTCCCAAGGGTGACGGGGTGAGACGCTGGCAGGGTGCCACTACCACAACAGACCCCCGCCAGCTCGTGCTACACCCTCCCGCACCCCCAAGGAGGCCGCTGCCCCTCCTCCTCCTCCTGCTGCTGCTGCTGCTGCTGGCGGGGGGTGATGGGAGATGGGGTGGGGAGGGAGAGGGGAGGTGCTCAGTTTGAGGGGTAACACAAACAATGAAGCTCTGTGCTCAATTATGATGCACTGACCAGTTCCTCCCAACGGCTCCTGCCCTGCTAGATACTAAGACCTAGCGTCAGTTTTTGACTTGACTATTGTGATAACGCTGGTGGTGGCCACCTTGCCAGGAATGAGGGGGCCGATGACGGAAGCGATGGGGCCCCGGGCGGGGGCCACGGGGCTGCGGGCGACTGTCCGGGCGAAGTTCTGGAGGGCCTCGTATTTGGAGCGCAGGGCGTCCAGCTCCACCTTCATGCTGGCGTTCTCCGAGGCCAGCTTCTCCACCTCCTGCTGCAGCTCGGCCTTCTGCTTCTCCAGCTCCTCCTTCTGCGTCACCCGCTTCACCCGGCAGCTGGCCGCGTAGCCGCGGTTCTTCAGCGTGCGCCGCCGCTGTTTCAGCTGCAGGATCTCCTCCTTGGACAGGCCGCGCAGGTGCTGGTTCAGCTCCCGCACCGACATCGTCACTAGCTCCTCGTCCGTGAGGCTGGTGCCATTCTCCCCCGGTTCCCTTTTCACCTGAAAGAGGCCAGAGAGCACCCAAATCAAAAACGGATAAACCAGCGCAGCTCCTTTCGGCATCACTGCATCCACCCTTCCATCTTCTGCCCACTTCACCCAATTCAGGGTCGCAGGTGGAGCCGGAGCCTGTCCCAGCAAACAGCGGGCACAAGGCAGGGTACACCATGGACGGGACGCCAGTCCAACGCAGGGCACAGCCAGACACAAACACACAGTGGGTGCGATTTTCCCAGGAGCCCATAAACCTGCAAGTACGTCTTTGATCTGTGGGAAGAAACGGGAGCGCCTGGAGGAAACCCACGCGAAACGTGAAGAGAACATACAAACTCCACAAAAATAGCATCCGAGGTCAGGAACTGAACCCAGGGCACCAGAGCTCCCAGGCAGCAATGCTAACCACTGTGTATCCCCTGGTATCACTTCAGAAAATCTAACTTATTTATTTGGATGGAAAAGCACCAAGAACAAAAGCAGCCCATTCTGGTGCAAGTAGCGAACCACTTCCGGCCACTCAGTTATTAATAACTAAGTGACCCAAATGTAAAAGCACATTTGATAGCCTGTTTTTACAATTTCCTGCTGTGCAATGCTCCTGGGGATATAAACATGTTGTGACTGGTTGTGGATTTTGAGTCTGGTGAAACCAGGATGAGAAACAAGCAGCTTTAAATTCTGCTTTGGTCCTTATGAGGCCTCCTCAGGCTTCAGGTTCAGGATTTCCACATTTTTAAAGAAGTGTTTAAAGAAAGCCCACAGGCTAGCTGCCACAAGAGGTGATATTCTCCCCTCATTGAGAGCTCACAGACTATCTGCGAACTATCAGGCTATCAGTGCCACAGGAGGCGATATGCTGCCCTCACTGCAAGCTCACAGGCTAGCTGCCACAGGAGGCGATATGCTGCCCTCACTGTACAGTAACTCACAGTCCAGCTGCCACAGGAGGCGATATGATGTAACTCACCGGCTAGCAGGGTATCAAACCAAGAACTTGCATCTTCATCGAGGTCAAATGTGAAGAAGGCAGAAAGCAAAGCTAATAAATGCCCAAAGGCAATATTTCCGAAGGAGAAAGGCTTTAAAACGCACTTGTCATTTCCAAGCGCCTTACTGCCTCACCTTCAAGGCTTTGCTTCCCTTGTTAGCGGTCGTCATACCACGAGAGCCGGTTCCGACAACACAGGTCTGCAGAGAAAACAAAACAAGTTTAAAATCTTTAATAACTGAGAGGCGATCTCCGTGCACAACAGCCGCTATAACTGAACTTCCCCAGTAAGGAACTGCTGTTTCTGCAGAAACGGACTCCACTGCACATTACTATTACAATGGTTTTTTTTAAATAATGAAACAGAGTACTAAAACAACCAGATATGTTTATTTTAATCCTGCACCTTCTTATCCTCAAGTCTACGTACTGTAAGAGCATGTTTGAAACGAGCTGATCTAAAACCCCAACAATTTTCCATAACACGAAAGGCGAAAAATTCTGTCAGGTTTTGTTTAACAAGCATTCTGAACCCTGCCACTCTTAAAAGTAGGACACTGAATGTGAGAAAGATAACAACCTCCAGTTTCCTGTTTCCTGCAGGCTCCTTGGTGGCACAGTGGTTTTCAACCATTTCTAAGAAAACAACAGAATGAAAAAAAAAAAATCTATCCCTTATTTCATTACCTTCACTAAACCTCTCAACGTCTGCTTGCTATATTTTGACCTCAGATCGACACATCGAAGAATGGAAAACAAATAATGAGAAACTTGAGTTTGGAGCACTAAAATGTCATTTTGCTGAAGTACTCCAAAGAACTTTCAGCCACTTACGTCTACCCAGTCACAGTTACTGTACGTACTTCCCCAACTCCTAGCTACAGAGCAGTTTTCCTCTCATTTCGAAAGAAAATTCTACGCGGCACATCTCGCCACGTGCGTAGGTATGCCTCACCGCTGGGAGTCTGTGTTAAGAGTCCCACAGAAGAGCTGGGGTCGTCATGAAGCACCGATCGGCGCTCCTAAAATCACAACAGCGTAAAAGAGCGTATCGGCCAATCGGGAAGGAGCGTCGGAATCATCTCCATGCTATCTGCCCTGGGCCAACAGCAGCACCAGATGTGACCATTTCCCCCAAGTGAAGATGCCTTTAAGACAATCAAATTAAAGGGCTTTCATAAGAACACAAGGAAGTTTATCACTGGAAGGAGACCATCTAGCCTGTTTGGTAATACGTTTAACACTGAACAGAAACTCATTTCCCCTGCTCGTTCCCCTCTCTACACTGTGCCGCAAAAAATGTTTTTATTCTCAATCTTGACATGTAATTCACTTGTTGCAATTCTCTACATGGAACACATACCAGGCAGATGTCTACATAACCACTTACGTCTGGCTCCAGCCCGCGTGCGGTCTGTGCTTCTGTAGGTGTTCACTGCCTCCGTTTCTGTGTTGCACTGGATTTACTGGCATTATTGTGCTCATCTATGAAGACGTTTTATATACTTAATTGTTTCATGCTTTTCTTGTAATCAAAATCAGATTCCTTCTGATACAGCACTTCATGCTAAGGTTCATTAATGCTCGGCCAGCTCTGGACAAGGGCATCTGCTAAGCAATTCTTCCTATTATTATGCAGATGAAGAAACGTAGGGACTTTCAAGCGAGGCTGTGAAATGGTCCCCAACAAGACTGAGGTGTTATTGTCTTTTAAGAATATTCCAGGGGATTTCCTGGGTGTAATGACAAGCTAAGAAACTGCTCGAAAGAGACAATGATGAGAACCGTACTCCTGCAGAAGAGCACACATGGCAGTTCCAAACTGCACAGCAAGCTGAAGGTCAGCGAAGCCACGGGGTCATCAGTGGCTTTTGTTGCACTCAGCAGCAGCTTGTCACTGCTTACTTCACAGACAGCAAAGCCTGTGTCAGCAAGCGACCCACTGCTCCCACTGCAATGGCTGCTGGTCCTCCGTGCCAGCCTGAGAGACACAGGGAGAAGCGGAGTGGCACCCCACCTGGGTATCGTCACGGGAACTGCCAGGTGCAGGTGGGGGCACTCAGCCTCACACAGGTGAGGACGTTCTGCAACTCCCTGAATGCAGCAGTCAGTTCTGAATGGACTGCATCAAGGTATGGCGATAAAAAGGGTATTTAAAGGCAAGAGAGAATTCACCCTTAATGCCCAATAAAATACAAGAAACCTTGAGCACCAGCCCTTTATATTCTGCTACTTAGAACTTATATTTCAATTATGTTACGGTTACACTAACAATTGTTTTATATATTAGCAGAGACAAATGTATAAAACAAAGTGTTCTCACTATAGATCTTAACACTCTGTTAGACAAATATATAAAAAAGTGAAGAAAACACTGAAGCAACAGAGGAGTTGCTGGTTTTTTTTCTCTTTTACAACTGAACAAGCTCAAAGACGTTGAGCCTGCAGGGAAAACCAGGGAAGAAATCTTAACGCAGTGAGTAGGATCAGGGCCATGTGGACTTTTATGAGTCTCTGATCTGTTTCAAGATTCAAGGTCTGTAGCACAGAGATTTCCACTGAAACAGGTGCAACAGGAAAGTTACAAAAAGTAAAATAACTTTGTATACAAAGTACCAGTGGAAGTCACCACAGATTTCTATAAATGCTTCTTGAATACTGCGTGATAAAAGCAAACCATTGTGCAGTGTGACTGCGCAAATATCATGGGATCAAGTCACCCTGACTCAGCAGATTCCTAATCTCCACCAACACTGGGCTACCGCACCCCCACCCCACAACTCAGCACTATCCCATAATGCTCCAGGGAAGCCAAACAAGCCCCACAGAGTGCACACACACAGCAAGTCACTTGGGAGGAGGAGAATATTTCTGAAATGAATTAATGGATTCAGTATTTATTTCGCCTTTTCACTGCTTTCGTACACTTCCATTACTCTCCAAGACATGCTCTGCATTCCTGCCACTTTTAAGAAATTCTGAACTAAGACTAAATCAGTTAAAGGTGTAAAACAAACACAAAGCTACAGAAGTGATTTGGTAACACGGCTCAAAAACTGCTCTGAAGTCATTCTCTGGCAAAATTCGGGAAACTTAAAAAACAACTTTTCAGACAATTCCCAGTACAACTTCCATACATGTAGGTACTTAAGCAGAGTGCAGTTCACCAATTTCCTTAAATTCTAAACCTGCTTTAAACAGAAAATAAACTAGGCTGCATTTTGCTACATATTAAACAAGCATTAAGTAAATTTAGAATATTAACTTTGCTATTAATTGTTTATTATTAAACTTATTGGAATCATATGGATTATTTTCTAATATGCATCAGCAATGTACAGCGTCTTACATTGACTGCTTAAAAAAAACCTATAAGATTTCTTCCATTTTAATGAGGACAATAAAGACAATATTTAAAAATGCTTCAAGGCAGATTCATTTGTACCAGAGACTTAATTAACTTCTATTTCTTTTGCAGGCAGTTGAGAGTAATTTATATTGTAGAAATAAATCATAAACATATTAAATATGTAAATGTTTTGGGGGAGGTATTTATGATTGGTGGATTTTAATAATTTGCAAAAGAACTAACCATTTGTATCCAATAGTGGACTAAATGTGGAAATATCCTCCAAGCTTGGGTTGTCTGTAACTTGAATCCACTGTGTAAAGTAGCATATTTAAATTCATTTCTGAATACACTCTACCGACAATCCATCAGTTCTTTTATTTCAGTTCAAGAAGAAATTACTGCAATCACTCTTTCCAAACCATACAGGAACAATTTTCCAACAACGCTATAAGGAGATTTCCCCCCCCCCCACCAAGAATAAGAATAAAATAGAAAAAAAATTCTCTGAAGCTAAATAAAGAAACACAGTATCAACCAAGACAAGCATTCCTATGATATGAACGGAGCGCAACTGAACCCAAATCAGACGCCCACAGGCAGAGAGGGGGAGTATTGACAAAGAACACACTAACCCACATTAACCAAGCTGTTACAAAATTGTGATTTTACAGCAGCTATTGTATGAAACAGGGAACCTGCTTAGCAAGTAGCACCTTCCAGCCATAAACCCACCCATTACGAGTATGAAATGGAAGTAAAAACTGAGAAGGGACCAAACAAAGTTCTGACTGACCAAGCATCTGGAAATCTACAACATGGAGCTAACAGGCCGGCTGTTACTGTACCTAAAATTCTCCACACACACACAAAAAAAAGTCAAATGAAGACTAAAAATAGTCTGGGAAGCCACGAGAACACAGGGCTGCTCTTAATCCCACACATCTAAAACAAAAGTTAATTCAGGGAAACAAATTCAGCGATACTTATGAGAAGAGAGAAGCATTAAAAAGAATAATTTGATCTACTTTAATAATTTAGTACTTCAGTAAAGGGTTTACACGCAGGCAGTCACAAAATGGTTCCTGGTTTGTCCTGGTTTGTCTCCTGTTGTGATCGAAGGGCACGGGCTTTCAAGTCGTTTGACAAAATTAAAACCAAACACTGCCCCATGGATGCCTTTAGCCTTTGGTGCATCACGATGTTATTTCCCCAGCGCGCCTCCTGAGCTCCGACTTTCAGAAGAGCACCTCTGTGTAACTAGGCCCGAACGATGAAGAGGAAACATCTTGACGGCAGCCACAGCAGGCACCGCCACTCTGCACACGGGAGGCAGCCGCACAGCGCCATCCCCGCTGACAGGTTTGCTCTTTCAATATTCATGTCAGAAAAGCTTCCAAAGCAGCCTCCTCTTACACAACGCAAACGTGTTACCTCCGGTAAACGATTTCACCTCTCCTGCGCCTGTTTAGTGAGGAAGGACAGAGAAGGGGTGGGGTGGGGGGGCGCTGGCGGGGGACCGAGCCGTCTTTTGCAGGCACAGGCTGAATTTTTATGAATTGCCTAGAAGAATGCTGACATCTCAGAGCTGATTACTTGTAGAAGAGACATCACACCCACAGGAAAAAAAAAATGCTGAGTGTGAACACGGAGTAAAAAAGAAGGAAAGTTTTTTTTTTCTCCTCCTTGTTGAAACTGCATCCTCGACACATTTTCAGGAGCTTAAGGGGAGGGGGGGGAAAAACACCGATCTCAGCAACGACCAGGACCAAGTCTCCAATTAGGAAGTTTCTCAACTTGAGCTAACATGAGTGAGATTCCTATCATTCCACCATTCACACTACCCTCTTGTTAATAAATCTAGAAGTGGAAGAGAATAAGGAAAAAAAAAGCTGATGTGACAAGTTTTCACACGCCTTGTGTTGTCCCTTAATTATCTCATCCTTTTGTAGCTGCCTCTGAAAATGCTACGAGCTTGTCAAGTGGGGTTCAAATTTGTTAATTAACAGCATGATTATTTAACAGCACCCTGGCGCAATACCCATCTCCCATGATGAATATTTATACAGTTATTTACTGGCGAGGGCGAAGGCATCTAACAACACACAAGGGACAATCTGCAAGGTTAATTCCAAGGTTTATTTTAACATCACACACAAGAAAACACAGAATGCTCGCATCTTTAATAGGGTAGCTGGATAAGGTCATTTTTTGAAAAAAAGGCTGTCTTGCCAGCACTGGACTTTCCATAATGACAGACTAACACACCTCACCTGTTGTGGCCTGCACAATATACTATTCTGCTGCTGATGGGTGACTGTGCACAGAATTCTTAATGGCCCTTTTTATCCTGCAGATAAAGGATTCTCATTTTTTTTTCCATGCAGCCAGGAGACATAGCCGAAATTCGTCCTCTCCCAAAGTTGCGCTATTTCAACATTTTGGGATGGCTGCAGAGAAAGACTCCAAAATTAACAATTCCTGGGAAACCGCACCATTGACTATGGCAGGGCGTCCACGCCAGAAATGAGACCAGTTCAATTTCAACAGAACGGCAGAAAAAAACAGAGCACTGCGGAGGAGGGCAGATTTAGGCAACTCTTAAAACACACAACACGAATGTGTACACACCACACCCTAAACCCACACTTCTCAAATGTTTTTTTTCTGTCAGTGATGTTTGCAGCCAGTAAAGACCTGAGGGTTTGTGCTGAAATAGTGAAGTAATCCCCCACTGACTAGAGACCTCAAGACAACAATGCAAAACTTACTGTAAACAGTAATTACACATTTAAGGTTCTGGTTGGGACTTTTTTTTTTAGTTCGCCACATTGTGCAATCATCCAAAACCTTCAAATCTTTTACAAGGCAACCTGCAGCCCACGGAAAAAAAAAAACATATTTCGACTGTATCCGCAGCCAACTTGGAATGCAGTGGAAAGTTACTTCTTTGTATAGCTTGTTACAAATTCTGTACTATTTTAAAATATCTTAGCAAACCTTCACTGCAGAAATGCCGACAGGCCCGATGCAAAGCAGATCCACTTCTCCCAGCTGAATTGACCAAGCCGGGTGTCTGTAGGAAACTATAGGGATCCCTCAAGCCATTTCCTCACAGCTCCATCCAATTCAGAGTTACAGAGGAGCTGGAGCCTATCCCAGCAAGCAATTGGCGCAAGGCAGGGCACAAGACGGGGTGCCAGTCCATCACAGGGCACACACAGACACAAACACTCTCACACCAGGGCCAGTTTTTCCAGAAGTCAATTAACCTACCAGTGTGTCTTTGGACTGTGGGAGAAAACCAGAGCAACTGGAGGAAACCCATGTGAACACAGGCAGAACATACAAACTCCACACAGACAGCACCCCAGCACCAGGATTGAACCCAGGACCCCAGCACTGTGTGGCAGAAATTCTAACCACTTTGCCAACACAAAAATCAGAAAGCCCAATGAGATAATTATGCCTGGGCCCTCAAATTAAAGGATCCAAAAGTGATGCATCTAGGAAGCCTTTTTACTCCTCTGTTTTGTTCTGCTAAACATCCATTATCTAGGATCAGCTGCTGCTCAGTCTGACAAAGGCTAACGGTTCGAACCACAACAGGGAAAAAGATCAATAGGCATTACTGGTCTAGCCAAGTCTTCCAATGCTTTATTCCAGAGGCTTGCTGTTAATTCTCACTCAGAAGACTGCTTGCATTTCATTCTGTTTTTTAAATGAAATGATCCAATGCTCTCCTTTGTTGTGTAAAGTAAATAATTTAACAATCAGTATGTGCCGTCCACCATTTAATAGCAAATTAAAAATGAGACATCTAAGCCAGCGATGCTCTTTTAATGTGGAGCTCGCATCCTATTTATATATATATAGATACAGCATCGCGAACAGATAAGAGGGAAGCTATTAACTACTAGGTATTCAGAGCGTGAAATAAGGAGTGCAGAAAAAAAATGTTCAGCAGCTTTCTGGAGAGAGAAAAAAAATCACAAGATCAGTGGTATGTGGTATTAAAAGAGCAAAAAAAAAAACTGTCTACACGTTTTCCATTTCAGGTACGAAGTCTGTGTGTAATGACAAATTCCCTAACACAAGCAAAAAAGATGCACTGTCAGGGGATTCAAACTTGTTTTTTTTTACCACGTTTTTCCTGTGGAGGACCTTGTAGGTTAATTTAGTCTCCCTTTCCGCAGAGGTAGTGAGAGCAACGGGAGATAAGTTAACTAAATACCTTGGGGGGGGTTTCTCCCATGAACCTGGGTCGGTTAAAAAAAAGAAGAAAGAAAGACTATTACAAAGAGTTTCACTACCCAATCAAAACAAACACCCTGGCTGACATTTAATCAAAGGAGAATGAGGGGCTTGGTTACTGTTCTAAAACCTTCCCTTTTGGTTTCACTTTCCCCAGAAGGAAACCTCCCGAAGAGTCCGGCAAGCACACGAAGATTCTACTCGTTTATGACCAGCCATCGTTATAAGAGAATCGAACTTCACCGTGGCACATATGCCAAATGTCCTTCTCTTGTTTGTGCCCTTTCGGTCAGACTCAAACTGTATCCCATCATACCAAAGTCAAGGCGGCTCAACCAACAGTAAAACCTACTGTGAAAGTAAACTGGAATCTCTTTGCTACTTTACATGGCAGAGCATCAGCTCAGTACTGGGTCATGCTCCTCAAAGTTTACCAATCCAGGTTTTAAACTACAAAATGCATGCTTCTCACACCTCGATTCAGTGCAAGGCACACCAAGTGCTGCGAACGCAGTCAAGGGGCATGGACGCACTATTGACCTGTGCCATCAACTCTAAAAAACACCGGGCGCAAATCACCCGTCTTCACTTGCCTGATGGAAACTATACAGCACAATGTAAGAAAATGAAGTGGAAGTCAAGAGCAGCCTTTGATGATCATTCTAACCCATCGCTCTCAAGCCACGCCAGTTTATGAAGGCTAACAGCCGAGTTCTCAAGTCACGGTAACTGACGCTGAACTGAATTTGCCTCAAAAAGACAGTCTTGTTTTGTGCAGGGAAAGAAGGACAGCACAATAATAAATCTGGGCCGGGAAAAAAAAAGACATTACGTATGAAAACCCGGCAAATAATTTTTAATTCCAAACCCACTTGCCAATAATATTTTAAATACAGAAGATTCTTGCCACATGGCTCAGAAAATATGGCAAATGAGGATAATGAAATCCATCATCCACTACAGGATGCAAATTAAGACGTTTAAATTTGAACAACACATGGAAATTGTACATTAGACTTACAGTGTCTGATTAGTACTGGGGTTTATACAAATGAAACACCTTGCCAATCTCTGTATAACACAGTGACACCTCTCTAACATTAACCACTAAATTCTACGCAAACCCCCCATTACAATTATAGCACATTTAAGTTAATATTTACATTTTGAGGTGTAAGAACAGGTACTAAAAACTATTTGGGACATTTTAAATAATAGATAATAAGAAAGTGTGCACAAAAATTAAATAGTAGAAAACATTCATTCTTGCTTCTCGCCCCCTGATTCCATTGCCACTCTAACTTTAAATGTACAGCAGCTATACTATAAACCAGAGGCCTCTGCCCCTGGTCCAACAGGTATCAATCGGGAAGGTGATGAGTTAAGTGGAGTTATTTTGGGATAATTTGGGACCACAATCTTAATGCTATTCTTCTCTCAAGAACCAAAAATTAACTTAACTGATCAAATTATTTTATTAATAACTTACAGGTGTTCCCTATCTCTAGAAACGGAGAAGAGTTTTATTCAAGGAAGAACCCGTAAGACTTGCTGGAATCAGGTCTAGGTCTGGAGACCCCTGGTATTTTACATGTTGATGCTTATTTTATGTCTTATAAACAAAGGGGTATTTTCCCCGGAAGGAAAAGGTTGTTGTTTTAAATTTGCCTTTTCAGACTTTCACACAAGCTAGCAGACGTTCAGTTCTTATAGACTGTTAAAGAGCATAGAAAAGAAGACTGTTTTACCAGGCTGCCACCGTTACGTCCTTTAAGATGATTTACATCATTCTCAAGCAAGAACAGAAATTGCATTTTTTTAGCAGAAGTACAATTTCTGTGCTGGAATTTAAGGAACATTGTCTGAATTTCAACCCAAACACTAGTAGGGCTGCCTTTTTTAAAATAAAAATATTAAACATTCTGATCTCTCTGGCTGTTTTTTTTTTATGTGCAGCACAACCTCTCTGCTCTGTAGTTTCACCATCCTTGCTATTTCTTCTGTTTTTAACAGTTATGTTTCCAGGTCAGACACTTCAGTAATCTTCCCTGGGCTTACACTTTTTAGTTTCGGGCTTTGCCAAACCTGATCCCAACTAAAAAAAAAAAATCTACCCATAACTATTTGAAAACTGTAATTAATTTTTGGACCAGAGTTAAGGAAATCATAAACTGTCCACGGGCAATGTTATGCATTTGCTTAACAGCATACACATTACGACTAAAATGACAAAAAAGACTGAACATCTTGCATTTAACATTTGCCAATTTATACATAACTTAGTGAATAACTTTATCCAGGCTTAGCCTTAACACTGTTGCGTCAGTACAGTCTCTTATATTGTATGGTACAATCAGTATAGTCGATGATGTAGGAAAATGCTACCAAACGCACATAACAGTAAAGGAAAACTTGGAACCAGACTGAAAATAAAGTTTAAAAGTCATTACAATTTTATAACGCCACCACAACGGCAGAATTAAAACAAGAAGCCGCAAGCCTAAACGATGAATTTACACAGCTGTGGGGCTGTATCAGCATGGGAGAGATTGTGCATATATACTTAAATATACACTGTGTGAGAAAACATCATTGAAAGAGTCAGAAGGCGTGTCAGAAGGAGATGAAAAACAAATGGCTGTCATTTACACACTGTGGGAGGTATCAGAGCTGTGGCAGAAGGCCCTTCCCTTTCGTAACGTTTTCCCCAGCAATCCTGTTAATTCCTTCCACAAACTGCCCTTTTTCCTCACACGACTGTACCACTCATCTTGCTCACAAGGGGAAGGTGCGGAGGGGCAGGTGGACCGAACTGCACAGAAGTTACTTCAAACTGGCCGAGCTGGCACACATAAGGAATGACTATTTTTGGAGTGATTGTTCCCTGGTGTTCCAAGACAGACCTAGAGACAGCTTGTAAACACACTGATTCAAAGTAGAACAAGGCCAGAAACAATAATTACAGACCACCAGTATTGACTTTAATAGACAGCACTACACTCCCACAGAGGTGTGGTATAACCCTCTAGTATCAGGGTGTCGGGAGCTTCTGACTGCATCTAGATAAGATAGTGAGACGCTCGATGCCATAAATATCAGCCTATGCCTCCACTAAACACAGACTTTTAGCCACTTGGCAATCCAGTCTCCCCAGATTTTTACATCTCAAACTTTCTGTGCGGAAAGACAAAAAGGTGTTAATTTACTCCGCCGTCCCGTATTGGGGGGAAAAAAAAGCTGAGAATGACCAGATCACAGCAAATTCAGCATTGCATCCAGTGACTGTAAAGGAACGTTTCATCTTTCAGCCATACTTCAAAATATTTGTCTGGGAAATCGATTGTGATTTGCCCACTTCTGACTGTTATCACCTGCTGAAAATAACTAGCAAAGCGTTTCTCATATAAAGCACAACATCCATTTCGCAATATCTTTACAGATCAAAACCGTTAAAAACAGTTTGAATGCCACCTTTAAAGAGAAAGGCGTTATCCTAAGCTGTGAACTTTGGTCAAACATCTAGTGTTTCTGAAAAGGCTTTCTGACATTGACAGTCATAACTGGACAGGTAAGAATGCCTCCCACTGGATATGCACAGCTCTTCAACAATTCACCCAGGTGTTGGGGTAAGGCATAGAAACCACAATCCAGCACAATAATCGAGGAACACTTCGGCCATGATGGAAATCGGTCAAAATTCATCCGATTCTCTGACCTGAGTCACAAGCTGGCCATCTAAAAAAAAGGAGACATACCATACCGATCTACTAACAGCAAGCGTAACCTGTTTCACTTCTCATTAAGGTTCACCGCTGAGTGACTTCAAAATAAGAAGCAGGAAATATTCTCATACGGAGAAAAGGAAAGTGTGTGTGTGTTTTTTTTTTACATAACACCACACAGATACATTCATTGCCCTTTTGTGATTTACAGCACAACCCCACAACAGTTCGACCTGAACTGGGGGAAAAAATTCAAATACCACCAAGAAGTTTATTGTTCATTTCGTGGTCGTGACGGCCCTGCGGGTTTCGGGACTAACATGGCCCCTTTCGGACCCGTCTGCTGGCCCTGTGGCATCGTCGCTCATCTCCCTAAACCGACAGCAAATAAAAATCATCGATCCTTATCGCCGAGCCCAGACCTCTGTCCGCAGGTCCATGTCAGCACTGCCTGTCCAGTGCCGCCTGCCCAGCCTCAAAATTCAACGTTGTGATGAATCAGCACATACGGTACTTTCTGAGCCGATTTCGAAATCGAAAACAAGCCTTTAGTATTTTTATAGTTTAAAAAAATAATAATAATGATAAGATAACGGTCACACGGTGTAAGAAGACGACTTGAAACACGGGCTCCGACCTACACCGTTCTCTCAAATTCTCATCCACGGTGTAAGATTACAACAATTTCTTTGTTAGTGAAACGTTTGTTCTTGATCACCCCGATACAATGAAGCGATACACCTTTTACTGTAGCGAAGACATTTTCCCCCCCCCCCCCCCCCCCTTAACTGAGGAGCGCTTTCTGCTCGCAAGAATCACATTTTTCGAGACGGGCAGAACGAGTTGGCGCTGCGAGCCGACTCGTCTCGGCGGCCAGCGGCACCAGGCGACGCTACGGCAGCCGATGCTGAGCTCACCTTACCTTCCCAGAAAGCCGGCCAGCCTGACCTCTCTCTCCGCCTTACTACAGCGCCGTCGCCCCGGCTTTCGCCCGTTTTTCAGCACGGCCCCGTTCTGATGAAACAGCAGGTTTGTCCAGCTCAGATGCATTACACATTTCTCGGCAACACGCTCCACGCCGCTGTCTGCCACTGTGACTGACAGGGGCTCGGCGCCAGCTTGCGCCCAGCGAGGTCCCGGACCAAGGGGACTCCCCGGTAAAGCCGAGATTTTACAACCACCTTATCCTTTTGTTAAAAACCCTGTGCCCGCACGGTTCTGACCGCACTCGCCGTGCATGCCTAATGACCCAATCGTGATGAATCAGCATGTCTGGCCCTTTAATGCACTCTCTCTCACACACACACACATCGACATGCACACACCACAGATCTACAGGCAAAGCAAAGGCGTGCACACTCAGCAAAATAACACATCTCTTTCAAATGTGCCGTCCGCGATCGAAGTAAACCCGCCATCGGACTCACCAAACTCAAGGGAGACCCTCTTCCCCACCGCCGGAGGTCTGATATCGGGGTATTTGGAAGTGAGGCGCCTCTATTTCTGGGTAATTTGTAAAATTTACTCCCTCGCCTTCTCCTTGTTGATCCCTTTCTCTTGTGCCGGAGCCAGACGTCATATGATGTTTGGTCACGTGGTTTCATTCATGAAGGATCTACGCAACTGGCAAAAAGGCTTAAAGGGACCGAGGCCGCATATTTTCCAAAAAGCACATTCTTCCACACCTCCCGAAACTCGCTCTTTAAAGGGACAGTCGGCTCCCCAAACCCGTATCCCCCCCAAAAAAAACAAAACAAAACAACGGACTAACTAGCAGCTGTGGCTTTCGAGACAAGCTGGTGTGTTTCGGCGAATTTGGAATCACCCTGCACCGCTTTTTTTTACATATAGTAAGACAGGTTGAGAAAGCAAATATATATATATCCTCAAGAAAGTTTATTTTTTAAAAGTTGCATTGTTCCCAGATTATAATAGATCGTTATCCTAATGTGTGTTACAAGACACTGCGCGGTACGTGCGATGTGCTAACTTGCCGGAGTTAAGCATTCCTCAGAGCAGTACGCAAGGGAAAGTTTGAAAAATGCGCAGCAAATGGCAAAACAAAATGTTTAACATTCCGCCAGTTTTAGCGGGGTACTAAACGCGCTGGTGGGGGGGGGTTCTTCTCTCGCAAGTGTAACAGTGGGAAACGCGATCCCTCCCGAGTTATACAGAAGTGTGTCCAGCCAGCCAGTGGTTGGCCGGGGGCAGATGTGAACGCGGCTCTGCCGAACAGGGAGGGGGGGTCAAAACGGGACAGCCCACCTGCAAAGCATTTTCGAAGGGGGCTGTCGGAACCTGAGCTCCTTTTTCGGCTCTGTGGTTTGATGGGATCTGCGCACCATAAGCAGAAACATTACAGCACTTCCCAGGAATGTCTTAAAGAGGCAAGCGCCGAACAATAGGCAGAATCGCGGATCCCTGTTCGAGAATGCTGGCGCATGTTCTCGTCAATCTTTCCAAAAAAAAAATGCCGTTTTTATCTTTCAAAGGAGACCGTGCATGTTCTACCCTTCCCACCTTTTTTTTTCTGTGTGATTTCTGGACCACTGTCAAGCGCAACAATTTGTATCTTAAAAAAAACATTTCACAATCATGTCTGTTATCACATGTGGTTTTCATTTTGCGGAGCTGCGCATACACTGGCAAATCACTTGCACAATGTACACGTAGGCAGGGCAGTTTAATGTTAAAGTCTGCGTGACCTCTCTGCTTTTAATAGGTTCGAGGCACGTAAATCCGTGCAATCTAGAACATTTATCGTAGGATATAATATTTGTCTTTAAAAAAGTGAACTACGACACACATTTCTCTTTGGGTCCACACACAAAGCGAAAGCAGATGACTAGTATAATATCCTCATTCTTCTCTTAACTAGTTTTGTTGGAGGGGGAGGGCGGAAGGAGTGGATGTAGGCGTCAATGCAATGACTTAAATTTAGGGATCATTTGGGGGACCGTTCGCCTTTAAAATACAAAGCTGCAATTACATTTTATTCTCCCCAGACACCGGGTTCAGTGAAACTCAATCTTCTTCCTCGCAACCACCGGTCCTACAAGCGCCTGACCCAATTCATTCAATCTGTACAAACCGCGACCATCACCCCCTACAAAGCACAGCCTCGTTGAGAACGAGAAAGCGCGTCTGAGTCGATGCAGGCCTGTCACTCAGTTCTGATTGTTCAAATCCGGCGTGTACTCCACAATACAGTATTTGTCCTGGGCAAAGCAAACCTCACTGGAGTCAAGAACAGTGGTATTTTTTGCTGCCTTAACCAATTTTATCTTTTAAAACTAAGGGCAAGAGAAAATGGGGGAAATGTTCACCCTCTTCACGTTTTCAATCTAAATGTCTAATGTGTTCCTTGTTCCTTTAATTTAAAGACATTTACACACTTCACCTGAAAAACTGCTTATTTACATGATTGTATGCCTTGAGCACTTATATTGATATTTCAAGAACTTGCTGACGCTGTGTACGCAAATGTTCTCTGTAGAATGACAAAAAGCAGATTAATGTTTAACATATGTTAAAACAGATTAATATTAACACATTCAGTGTTTAATATGTCTTTAATAACGATAACACCAGTCTTGTGTTAGAAATGTCAGTTGTTTGGGGGTTTTTTTGTGGAATGATTTCCTGCAAAGGAGGCCCATTCTGCAGTTTTTTTCTTAAGAACAGCTCAGGCAATTTGAGTTTATATCGGAGTAGACGAACTTCACCTACTGATCTTGTTAAGGTTTGAGATTCCTGGGTTCATTCATTTAAGCCTTTTAAGTTTACTTGGGTGCTTTACTGCAGCAGACTGAGTGCATTGCTCAATGTTAACAAGAACAGTGTCTCCCCCCCAGAACTGGAATCTACTGTACCACCAGTTGAAAACCTAGAGGCCCAACCACTACTCCATTCTGCCACAATCATATCACAGGAGCTGTCCTGTGTGCGATCCAAGCTGCTTGTCCAACATGTTTAAAAACCGCTGCATGTCAATCCTGCGTTTTGATGAAATGGTGGCCCACTTACAGGAACAGTATACCCGAGTGCATTGACCACGACTGATTTTAATAGATCTGTATTGATCGCCCGCTAATGTATTCCACGGCAGAGAGCATCAGCCAGGAGTCCTCTGGAGTTCGCTCCACCGTCCATGAAACCGTTACAGCACAGGAGACAGCAGGGGGAAGCGAAAGTGATGATTCACTGTCGCTGGAGGGAAATGGTTTTTACTGGTCGTAAAACCAAGCTAGACCTTCTTCCTCACACAGCCCAGCTGCATCTGCACGATAGTGGATCGAATGGGCTGCCTCTTCTCATTTATTATTTCTGCTAATTTAAATTTAGAGCTTCTGCAGCATGGCCTTGCCGTAAGGTCAGGCGCTGTCTGCAGTGCGCTCCTGCCAGAACTCCAGCAAAAGCCTGATTGGACACGATGTTGCCTTCTGCACTGACCAAAAATATTTCAACATTTTCATTGATAAATGTGAGGTTGCAAAAACCCAAATTCATTGCTAAATGATTGGAAATGTAATGTAATGAAGAACATGTTAACATGAGCGTTTCCGATAAGTCAGTGCCAAAGCAAGAGCAAAATTGCTATGTTAGTATCAAGTGTTGATTTGATCTCTAAGCTGTTTTTTTGAAACACATATTTTGACTGCGTAACTCACAGAGACATAGTGTGTCAGTGAAGTATACAGAATCTCTGACTGTAAGCTTATTTTTTCTGTTCCTTGCACAAAGTAAAAGGTATGTTTTTTCCACCAGATGTCAGACTTGGCCCATTTGAACATAATCAAGCCTGACAATGAACCTGAGGAGCTAAAATTGAAATTTCACGTTTCAAACATGAGTGACATTAGTGAAGATGTCTGGCGTGTGTGATTATTTCACATCATGTGTATTTTGAATGGTTTATATTTTAGATATCCAAACCATCTCAGAGCATTTCTACAACCTGTTGTGGCAATGAGTGAGATGTAAGCATACTGTACAATGTGCTCACATCTGGTTACATTTACATACATGTAGGTCAGTTGCTCAGCTCACAATGGAATAAAGCATTGTCTTAACTTGCTGGAAACAAAGACACAGCAACTGTATGCTGTTAATCAGGAAAAAACTATTATATATCTGTTCACAATTCCAGGTCCCAAATACAACTGAGAGAGCATGCACTGTTATCTATGTAAGATATCACAAAGTGGTAGATTCCTCCAGTAATAGGTTCTAAAGCAACTGTAGAACACAGACTGCACCAAATAAACCACAAAACTAAGAAAGAAGTGAATATTTAGATGTTTTTAAGGACAAAGACGAGAAACACTGAATAAACTCAGTAACTTCAGAATCACACAACTACAGAAGAAAAATTATATTCTTTCTGCATTCGGATCATTTTTATTTCTCTTTTGTGGCATTTAAAAAAACTAACGTCCTTTATAAGCAGTGTGAGGCAGTATGTACTGGCACCCTCTAGTGGCTATCCTCCGTGGCAATTCCTTTGAGAGATCATATCAAAGTTGCTGGCACTGCTCACACACGCCTCTTCTTCTTCTTCCTCCTCCGAATCAAAGGAAGCTCACAAAAGCCTGGCAACATCGACAGGCATAATGAGAAGCAAATGAAAAGGTATTTCAGGCCGACTTATCTAGCTGGAGAGTGCTGCGAGGCAGTGGAGTATAACCTTTTGAATAAAAGAGGGATTACGCCAAGACTTCATTGCCTTGCTGCGACTGTAACAAAAATCCTCAAACACAAACAAACGGAAAGCACTGAAGCCTACTTAAGAGTGTGACTTGTTAGGAAAGAAAATGAGCACAAATCCCGGAGCTTGTCAGCTTTTGATATTTACAGGGCACAGTGCCATTTTAAGGTAAAACCTTTTTTTTTTTACAGAAGTGTCTCATATCTCCCATTCTATTCCACTTCTCTTTATCTAGACATAAGTGATACTCAGAATTGTGAAGTGTGCTTGCTAGTGGCATGCAAGGGAGGCTTCACGGTTTATTTATGTGTGTGAACACATTTTTATTGACAAACAGGGAGATGAGAGGATACTACATACAGTTGTGCACCAAAAAAAATTTGAAAAGAATTATTAAATGCAAGATTGGGACAGTTTCTTCTACTTTGCAGCCCAGTGATTCATCGCTCCAGTCAAACCAAAGCCTCACTGACTTCGGAAGATAACCCATCTGAATCCAATCACCATGGTAGTTTAGTGGTCTGAGTCTGCAGCAAAAAAAGCTGACACCACAAAATGCGCTTCTCTCGATGTCAGAGAGGTGGAGCTCAGGTCCAAATTGGTTTATCACTTGAGAAGCTGCTGAGGTAGCCTAGAGCGGATATGGTTCTTCCTACAGTCCATCTTGGCATCATAATTGAGGACCAGGGTTATTCTGTGACTAGGGATATGTATGACATTCGACAGATCTCATTATCCCCCATCATTGTCACAGCAAGGTGTAACCAGTGCACACTGAGAAGTATGGCAGCAAACGACTTTGCCAAGTTCAGTTTTTAACATTCAACGTTGGCCCACTTCAATATTTAGCATTTTAGTGACAACTGACCAGTGGTAAATGACAAGGCACTGTCAAGCTTACATACAGCAACATAATTATTCAGCTCAAATCATCTACTGTATCATGTAATCAGTTTCCAAGCTGGTTATTTAAGGATTTCTCCAAAGTGTTTTGAACCGTGTTCCCCTGCTATAGACTCTTTTTGCATTGAATTTTAAATAAGTGCAATACTGCAGTTTTTAAAGATACTATAGAGGAAGTCAGCAATACTGATTCCAGGACTTAAACCTACATTACTGTGAAAGCCGGCAGTCTGTTTTAATCAAAAACGCATTCACAAGCAAAACACATTCTGTACACCTTAAAAGGACAAAGTACTTTTTCAAAGAAGCATTCTGTAGTTAGCATTAAAACTGGAAAGAACTGACAAAAATATTCTGGACCACAAAAGGACAAGTGTTTCAGTCAACTGATAGAAGATGACACACTGGTAATCTGATTGAGGTCAGTTCTTAAAGCTTGTTTAACGCTTGCTTCTTGCAATTTCTGGCCCTAGAAGGAAAAGCACATCTAACAAGAGGGCTTGTGACATGTGAGGTTTAAAAGTCCCAACTGTCCTCCGTATTATCAAGTGGCAGTTTGAGGCCAGATGGGCTTCATTCTGCCTGGGAAATTTATGAATGTCCATTACAAGCACTTAGCAGGTATGCTTCTACAGTACTGTTCTGCCTGGGATGACACAACGGTGAACCTGAAGTTGAAAATAAAAACACCAAGCATAACCTGGCACTCGCTTTTAAGAAGCTTAAAAATCAAGGAGCCAGTTCTGAAAAATCAAGAGGCTTTGGGCTAATCCAATTAACCATTCAATTCAACGAATGCCAATTATTTTTGAATGCACAGGTGGCAGTGATGTGCAGACATTCAGTAAGGTTTATGCGGAACATCTCCTTACAAATAATACCTTGAAGATCACAAGAGCACTTTCGACGTGTAGAAGGGTTCTGTTTAAATGTAGAATTTGCTTATTCAATAAGTGGGAACTGAGATGTTGGTTTTAAATGTTAATTGGAAGTACTTACTCCTGTCCAGAGAGAGTAAAAAAAAAAGAAGCCTTGATTGTCATTTAAAAAGAATTGCTCATATAAAACTGTTCAGTTTTTAAAATCTCTTTAATCTGCCAAATAAAACATGTCAGTGAGACACTTCAGAATTGGCCAAATTTGAGATCCCTTTGTATACATAATACATAGTTTTACTTGTAACAAAAAATATTCTACTACACATTCTGTAACATAAAATGAAATGATTATTAACACTTTCCACTTAGCACTTTTAAGTGCAGCAAGCTTTATGTTGACAAAACTTAAATTTCATGACCGACATACTACTGGTTCTTTAATGCTGTTTCTTGTACCCATTTCATTTCTCTTTGGATATAAACTGCAAAGCAAGAAGCAGTGTAAACGGTAACAATGCAGAGATGACTGAGATTTAGTGTGCTTTATTTTTCAAAATCAAGGCTTGTTTTTTTTCCTGTGTATATATAAAAAAATATAAAACTACAAAAAATATGCATTAAATTGAAGCAGTAAAGCATGTTGTCAAGAGGACATGCCTGTGTGAAGTTCGCACTAATTATCTTTCTGGATACAGTCTTGCAATCACCAGATTTTTGCTTTTCACTTTTTAACCCCAATTCATCTCTGCAGACTGGTGCTCTCAATGTCTAACGCAGGATTTCGAAACTTGCTTGCAACACATGTGATGCATGGTGGATCATTGCAAATTGACAGCCTTTTTGATGATGTGTAAAACAAAGGCTGTAGTGCCAAATTTATTCCATGGTACACTGCATGACATGCTGTGGCTTTGAACAAATTTCACTTCCTGTGGAAGTACAAAAGTGGGACTTCTTTAAAAAGAGAATGTAGTACCCCAAAGTCCTTATTTTACATCCCTAGATCAAATATCTAATAAAAATCATAAAACCGGATGTAACAAAGACTGATCCACACTATGGCCCTTCCACAGGCGGCATAACTCGCTAAGGACATGATGGTTTTCATCACAGTACACTTCATGATTTCTGTTGACCAAGAGTATTCATACCAAAAGAGTTTGGTACTTTCAGGGCACAATGAAAACAGGAAACGTTTCTGACAGGATAATGTGTGCCCCCCCCCCCCCCTCGGAAAAAAAACAGTAAATAAAAAAATGGAAAAAAAACTAAAACAAGATGTCTAATGCAGAAAACTTTTCATCCCGAAACAACACGTGCTACAATTGCTAGCTGCAAAATTTAGCCTCATCTAAAAGAGGGATCTGGCTGTTGTTGCACCTCCCCCAGTTTATGTTCTGACTTCAGTGTCCTCACTACCTCTGCAAGAGGCTCTCGTGTGAAGAAAGGACCGCTGGCTTTGACAAGCACTTCTGTTGCCAAGGTAATGGCAGGCGAAGTCGCCACCTGACGTTCTCCCCGGCACCCGCGGCCCGCAGGCTGTCCGCTCAGTGCTTCTTGGTGCCTGGGTGCTTGTTATTGAAGAGGTTGAGCCCGGCCTTGGCTCCCATCTGGGGCGACTGCTGGCGGACCTTGTCCAGCGTGGTCTTCTTGATGGCGGCTGGGGAGATCTGCTCCTGGTCAGCCAGGGTCTGCAGCTCCCTAAAGGGCCCCATGGGTCAAGCACAGAGACATGGGTCAAAGCTGCTCCAGCATTCAGGCAACGTCAGGGTAATGACAAGGGTTCTGTACTCGTATGACGCAAACGTCTCTTCCACATCGAGCAGAATGAACTGTAGTGAAATATCTACGGGCTCACAAGGACATAACAAGCTGCTGTTTTATCAACACATTTAAAGTTAAAAGACGAATACCCTCAACAATTGAGATGGAACCCATTCGCCTTTAAAATATCATCTATTCATGCCATCTGCTGGTAGAATTACAGCATAACAAACCCGAAGCATGGGAAGATTTTTTTTCTTGTGTATATTTGTTAAGCCTCACTCATGGAAGCCCAATTAGGGTGATAGAAATAAGAATCCGGTTGCTGAAAACTGCTACTTTAAATTTTAACTAAAATAATAATTATTTTCAGCATAAAGGTTCACATTAAGGTCCTGAAGAAAAGCTTTCCATCTGTCAATATAAAAATAATATTGAATTTAAAAAAATAAAAGAGGAGAAAAGATTTTTGGTCCGTTAATGGCGCTTACATCAAATTGTTGAGGAGATGAGCTGCGAGCTGCTTCTTCCGTCATCAGCAAGTGGTTATACACAAAAAAAAAGCATCCCTCGGTTACCTAGGCAACAAGTGCTGTACCTGGTCCTGATGCAAGACGCCTCTACTGCATTGATGAGCAGGCTGCGGAATCCGCCACTCTCTAGAAAGTGCAGGGCGTGGATGGTGGCGCCGCCGGGTGAGCACACATTATCTTTCAGCTGGCCGGGGTGCTGCTCCGAATCCAGCAGCATCTTAGCAGCTCCCTAAGAGCAGCACACAGGAAAGACAGTGAGTGGAATGAGGACACAGAGGGCAGAAGTTACAGGGAGACACTGCAAAATTTTACCCAAGTGCCCAAGAGCGAGATTTTAAGTAATAACTGAAAAACAGAGCCATGTAAATAACAGCAGAGGTTATTTTACTTAGGTTAATGGGAGATTCAGAAGCTTCATCCAGCCAAGAATCGGAACCAGGAACCGAATATGATGGAAAAAGTTAAATTATTTCTTAACGATGTTGTGCAAATACATAGTTCAGAATCTCTCTGTTGCATGAATATTTCTTCCCAGTGGGTTTTCCTGTGGACTTATGGACCTGTGGAGATTAATTTCCTTGCAACTTTCTCTGTGCTGGAAGGGCTGAACAGGCCAAACCCCTAAAACACAATGAATGTTGTGCCTCAAACTAACATGCCATCCTCCATGTTGTCCATCTCTCTCCCTCCAACACACTCCAGGGTAAAACAGTTTAATCTGGAAAAGGAGATGCCCAGGGATACAACCGACACTTTACAATGCCCCTGGTGCTGCACTGCTGTCCATAGCTCAATGCCATGTTAAACTAATCTGACCCCAAAACATATCTTTGTCCTATCTTTCTTATATAGTCACAATTATTTACAAAGGCCTTTTTGGAAGATTAAACTACATTTTCTGGTGCAGTCCTTTACATTTTACTCGCTTTGTATCCTATTTTTTTATCCTAGGGTAAGGTTTTCTTCGAGTACAACAAACTCTAAGAGGCATTGACAGAGGGAACCATAATTGAAAGCCTGTGGAAATTAGTTTAAACTTGAAGTGAAAAGATTACATGGAATTCGAAAACAAGAACAAGAGACACTTTTGTTACAGTAAGGGTGGTGGGAGTTTGGAGTAAGTTACTTAGCTGTACTGGTGAAGTCAACAGCCAAGAAAGGACTGGGTGAGATCACCTGACCAATTAGCTACTAGTAACCAATTGAGCTGGAAGGACTTAACAGCTCCTTACATTTCTAACCTTTTTTACTTTCTTATGAAAGTAGGGATTCTGAAATGATGTTTAAAAACTCAAATAAATTAAAATGGTTAAGACCTGTAGTTATCTGGAATTTACTGTTTTCTGTAAATATAACAGTTTAGATGCTAACGTCCCGAGAGAATGTGTGGAAAAGTAAGTTAAAAAAATTCAGTTGTAAGCACAACTTCAGGTGTTGTTCATGGTCTTTAAACCTTTATTATCTTGTTAATTAGGGGTGGAATACATCCTTAAGCAAACATTCTCTAACTAATAAAAATAAATGATAAAACTTCTGCTTCATGGCAGATCAAAGCTGTTGTTTAAATGTGCTTTTTTTGGTGCCCATATCACTAACCAGTAGGGCCTGAGCCCCAAGTCGGACTGCCAGTCGTCTGGGGAGCCCCATTTTCACCCCACCGTCTGCCAGGGCATCGAGAGCTGTGAATGCCTGGAAAGAAAAAAGGACAGGCCATCAAAACAATGAACAGAACATGAAAACCGGATGGAGAAACACACAGGGAAAACAGTCACCGAGAGAAAGCTTCATTTCACATACAGTAAAGCTTATCATGCGGTCTTATTTGTAATCCCTGTTTCCCCACAACTAAAGGAAACCACACATGTTGTTCTGCTTACAGTACACCGACTCCACATTTTTCAAAAGGGAAACATTCTTTAAATGTCACTCATGAAGCAAATGTTTGTTAAAAATGAATTTACCACTGATTGGGGGCAATAATTAGAGACACATGACATCAAAATTGCTTTAAAAATAGGAAAAAAAGGCTTACACATAAGGAGTGTAAAATATCTATTACACTAATGAGTGCTAATTAAAACAAACAAACATACAGCATTAAGAAACAATACTCAGAAGCAGACCTCACATCAGATGGCTGATGTTCTACGACCGATGGAGGATGTATAGTACAGTCTAGTGAGCTGAAGTAAATAAACAGTACAAGGATGTGGACTGGCGTGCATTTTTGAAGGAAAAAAAATCACTAAACATGCAGAATAAAGGTTATACATGTTTCAAATGGGTAGATGTGAAAATTCGCGAATCGAACATTTGTCAGAGGAGGAGTCAGCGTGCCGCCTCTTTGCAACTCAGCTGCTTATGTGAATAAACGTAGTAAAGCTTAAAAATGAATCCCCAACAAAGCCAAGTACCAGAAAAGGAGTCGGCCTTTAACAGCTGAAGTAAATGTAAATAACTGTGGAAGTCTGCTGGAGAAGGAGCAAGCTAACAGACTTCCAAGAGTACGATGCGTCTGTCCACAGTCAACACCCCAGTGGGCCCCAGTCCTGGTCCCAGTGACCTGCTGGTTTTCATTCCAGCCCACCTTCATTAAAGCATCGAAGCCTTAATTGATGCAAGAAGTTATATATACTTTATATATAGTTATATCTTTCTTCAGGTGGTTAAAGCTCCGGCATGATTTAGAGCAAAGAGTTTACATTAATATGATTATTCTGAGCTCCGTAAAGGGTCTGACTGTGAAGCTGAGGGCTCAACTGGAATAAAACACCAACAGGCGTGGTGGTCACCAGGACAGGGATGGGGGGGCCACCGCCCAAAAACGATCGAGGAAAACGGGCCTAGATCTCGAGACCCGCCCTCCCCGGGCCAGGCGAGACGGGCTCCCTCACATAGGCTGGGCCGCTCCCACTGAGTCCCGTCACGGCGTCGATCAGATCCTCCTCCACCTCAGTGCAGAAGCCCACGCTGGCCATCAGCTGCTCCAGGAGCCGCCCGTCCTCCACCTCGGCGTGGGTGCCGGTCGCGTACACCGTGGCCCCCTCTCGCACCACCACGGGGGTGTTGGTCATGATGCGCATCACCCGCGGCTCCTGGCGGTGCTGCAGCAGCTTCTGTGAGGAGCAGAGAAACGCGGCGTCGGTTACAGGGAGGGCCGGAGCCTGTCTGACGAGGGCCGAGGGAATTTAGACACCCGCTTAATCCACCCGGCTTCTAACTCCTTCGTCCAGTTCAGGGGTACAGGGGAGCCTGGCAAGCAACAGGTGCGGGGGAGGATACACCCTGGATGGGACACCTGAGATTCACCCCCACTTGCTTAACAAAAGAAAATAAGATGCTGTCAGGGAGGATTAAGGTTTATTCCATGCTGAAAACAGAGGAAAAGAAACACAAGCTCCACAGCCAAAATGTTGTGTTTCTTCTCTTTTCAGCATGGAATAAACTTCTACTTGTTCCTTTGCAGCCTACGCATACCTCTTTAAAATCAGCACTCACAGCTTACCTTGTTAATGAACCTTCCACGAAAAACAAGGTTAATTTCATTTCTGGACACATTTTCTAGAACCAGTCCAATATAGCTAAGCCATATTCTCTAATCCTTAAATCAAATCATCTTGAAACTAAATTTGACAAGCTAAGTGTTCAGAGTAAACATTCACAGAGTTATGTCACGGAAGAAACTAAAGACTTTGCGTCTCTGAGCTGCTCCGTTAAGACACAAAACATTACAATAAAACCTCCTGCAAAGACAGACTTCAGCCTTTAATTTTCACATTCAAATCCCACCATCCCCGTCGATATACAGTGCGGCTTCAATGACAGAAAATGAACATGTGTAAATCTGAGAGGCAGGCCCCACACTCACCTTCTCGATCGAGCTGATGGTGACACCTGCTGCACAGGACACTATCAGGTGTCTCTGCTGTATGTCCGGTCCGATCTCATCCAGGACGAAGGGGATGATGTGGGGTTTCACAGCTAGGAACAGGACGTCGCTGTTGTTCACAGTCTCCTTGTTGCTGGTTGTGAAATTTACCCCCAGTTTCTTAAGAAAAGAAAAAAAACTGCTGTCAGGGAGGATTAAATCCATTATGTCTGCAACCACTCACAATTCATTTAAAAAAAAATCAATCAACATTATGAAAGTCTCAGCGTCTGAAAAACTATGTATTACACGTGCATTTTTATACACTATCCAATTAACAACTTTCTGTGCCATTAATACAGTATTCCAGAAAGTTTAAGTTGACATGCTTTCCTACTATTCTCATTTTATATTGAAAAACTTTTTTGTACGGGGGGTGGAAGGTGTCTATGTTTGTTTTCAAAACAAGATATTCGGGTTGTTGTTTTTTTTCTGAGTGATGCCATCACAAACTTCCCAACAACCACCCTGTGCTAAAACTGGCAGCTCCCACTGGCAGCTCCCCCCCTGCAGTTAACATCTCTGCTTACTGCTCTTTTACACAACAGCACCTACGTTTTTGGCCAATCCTTCCTGGCCCTTACCCTCAGTCCGGACACTGTCGGTAGATCTGTGTCCGGAGAGCTGGCGGTGATCTTGTGAGTGGCAATGACACCTGGGAAAGATTCGAGGCACAGAAGCAAGACCAAAAAGCATTTGACTCCAGGGACACTCCATAGAACAAATTTAAAGCCGTTTACAACACAATATGCTCTACAAGACAAGAGTCATTATTACATAAAAGGAACACAGATATAATAAAGGTGCCTTTTTAAAGTACCTTATTAAAATGCTTAGTACATATTGTACATTTGCATATTTTCATTTTCAGAAGAGGCCCCACACATTAACTCTGCAGGGGTTTGTAAAATGTATTAGATGTAACAAATAGTACAGAATCGACAACAGGTGCCCTGCATATTATGGCGGGTGAAATGTGGGGTAACGGTCAGGGCTCTGGACTCTTGATCAGATCACTGGATGGCTCTGCTGTACCACTGAGCAAGGGACTTTGCCCAGGCTGTCCCAGCAAAGCCAGCTCTTGAAACACCGATCAATAATAGTCAATGTCCGGAAACAGGCAATAGGCATCTCTGTAAATTGTTCTGTCTTAAAAATGTTGGTCAAATTATTCTTATTAATAACAATGTACGGCAGTGGTTAGCACAGGGACCCTGGGGTGCTTGTATGGTTCTCTCTATGTCTGCATGAGCTTCTTCCAGGTTCTCTGGTTTCCTCCCACGGTCCAAAGACATGCTGGTAGGTTAATCAGCTTCTGGGAGAAACTGGCCCTGGTGTGAGAGTGTGTGCATGTCTGTGTCTGTGTGTGTGTGTGTCTGCCCTGCGATGGACTGGCATCCCATCCAGGGTGTATCCTGCCTTTGCTTGCCCATTGCTTGCTGGGATAGGCTCTGGCTCCCACCCGACTCTGTTATCAGATAAAGCGGTTGGAAAAGTTGTGGGTGGGTGGAGAGAATAACACCGTAAAGTCGTTTTATTAATATTGTAAATTAAAAACAATGACCGAGTCTCCACTACTGTGGTGCTTTTCCCGTAGGGCGATGCATTTATCAGTTTAAGGCACTATTAATGAATCAACGCGCCGTCTGCGGAACAGCACTCCCACAGGACATCTCCGGAAGCGGTCCTCGCCTCACCTGCTGCTGTGAACCCCTTGACCAGCGCGTGGGCCAGCTGGCCCGCTCCAATGAACCCCACACTCATTTCAGCGAACCCCTGCAAAACAGCGGTAGCAATACGAATCACGTTCTCGTATTCGACATGCAAAGCGCGGAATCTCTCCATCATGCAACACACGAATCCGTACAAACGATTCTTTTTCTTACAGTACGAGATCTGTACATATTGTAGGCACAATGCTTTTTTTTCCCAGAAAGAGCACACAATTTTAGATGATGCAGCCCCGTTATTAATATTTACGTCGGCAGGCTTCATACCGGAGTAGTGTTTTAAAAAGAGACACTTCTGCATAAATGACACAGTGTACTATAATCTCCAGTGTATAAATGCCATAATGCCCTTTGCTGTTGTACAGATTCACATTCTGAAAATATTTCCGGGAGAAAACTGGTGCCGGTTGAATACGTTTTAGACAGCCCTCGTTTAACCGCTTACCTGAGCAGTGCTTAAATCCTACAGGCAGCAATTTCACAACCTTCAATCTACTTTCTTCTGATAAAACAAGACATATTTACCTTGTCAACGTGGCTTCCTAAATGTGAGTCCCACGTGTTACGGGAAATCAGGTTTGAGTGACAGGCCCGGGGACCAATGAGTGGTAAGTTTCGAGGATGACCGGCCAATCACAGCAAAGCCGACCCAGAATGCACAGTTACAGGAGCGGATCGTAAAACCAGCTCCTCATTGCATCATGCCCGAGATCTTTAAAGATCACAAAAAAAAGATAAAAGGAAAGGTCACATCGTAGGATTTTTTCTAGGCACATAAAAATCCTTGTAGACCGTCTTTACCAAGATTTTAAAGTAATAAATGTGGTGTACAAACCTAAGTGTAACAATTAGAGGAGCTACATATTCTTGCTCAACACGTTTGACTCGGTAACACTCCCCAAACATGATCAGAGAGAGAAAAGAACAATGCGTTTGATTTAGGGCCAAAAGGCAATGCAGTTCTGGAATTCAGATTCTGCACTGATACGCTGTTCACTATTCTGATTCGTATTTTAGTTTCAGCTTTATTTCGAAAGGCACAATTATAAAAAAGCTCGTATTGCCTACATATAGATGTATTCATCTATGGAATCTATTGGATTTCAGTCCGCTCTTCTTGGATGCAGATGGTTCACTCAGACTTCTACAGCAAAATGCACTACAGTAAATGCAATGCAGTAAAATGTATCCAGTATAAATGGTAATCTTGGCAAATGAGAACTTGTTCTCAACATGTCTGATTAAATTAACGATTAAGTAGCACGATCACTACAAAAAGGGGACATTGAATTCACTACGTATGATGCTTAAAGATTCTATTGCTAACTCATTGGTTTTAGTTTCAATAATTTACTGATGCAGTCTGTGTTTCTCCCTTTCAGCTGAGGAGTGCTCTTTACACAAAAATGGCAGTAATGTCTGTCTCTCACAGCTACAGGTGGAGAAAGGCAGCAGGTGTGAGGGATTTGGGGATTTTTTTTCCTTGTTTAATTCTCTCCCTGAGAAGGGAAAGCATCAGAGACCCAAAGGTCAAGTTTCCTGACAGCTGAGAAGAGTCTTAAAGCTTAAAGTGAGACATTCCAGCCATAGTAGTCTTTCCAATGTCAACTCCCTAGTTACTCAGCGAGCAACCTGTGCTGTCTCAGGAATTCACCAGAAGGGACCAGGGTTGGACCTGAAGGTCTGTCTCATAAATGGCATGAACAAGGAATTTAAACATTCCTCCACATTCCTATGCATGCTTCAAACAGCTTCCTAAATGTTGCGGAGAAGCACTGCAAGTAAGCAGAACAATCAATTGTATTTATTCTTCATAAAACGAAGTGATCCAGTTTCGTGGGTTATTTAATGGAAAAATCTCTAACAGGAGTAATTTCCTTCAAAAGGTACAAACTAGCACCGGACATCTTGGTGGCTGACGGAAATAGTTCATTACTCATTCTCAGTAACACTTTGATAAAGATCGTAGTGCTCAAGCTGAACATTTCTCTCCTGATAAGTTTGCACTGACTCACAGAGCTGCCTCTTGTGTTAACTGATGACTCAGTTCATACTGGATTAAAATGAACTGATGAAGAAGTGTCTCTTCTTATTGAATGTAATTGCATGCATTTCTGGAATTGTTTCCATACTGCACATCTAAATATATACTGTAGCTCCTTCAGATGTTCTTCATCCTCTGACAGCTGTCTTATGGATCTGACTGGCACCTGTGCACACAAAAAGGAGAGGGAGAGCTCTCAGTACTTCAGACATGCTATACATTCAGAGGGTTCAGCTTTTACTCAGCCTTGATCTGCTGAAGGGTGTGTGCTAGAGGTTTTATTGCCATCTGTATCTCTCCATTCACAATATCTTCACTTATCTGCAGACAGAAAAAGATCATAGTGGGTTTTTTTTACTTGCTAGTGAGAAGATGACACACCGAAGGCACTGATAAATTCCTAAGCAGCTCCACACCACAGTCTTATACTGTTTTTACCACCTCTACACCGATGTTTTGTATCATGCTTTAACAAGACTCTGGCTTGTTGTTGTTCTGTGATAAATCACAGAAAATGTTTCTGACTGCAGAGAGGCCATGCAAAAACTGTCTAAAGCAGAGCTACTCAACTTGCAGCCCCCAGTCTACTCCACTGCAGAATTTAGATGTGACGAGCCCTTTAATTGCTATATTGTTTACAGGGTAATTAAGGATCCTGTTGTTGCAAGATTCTGGTATGGAGTTAGTAGTGTAGACACTGCAGGCTGAGTAGCCTTGGTCTTGTGCATCGTGTTCAGTTCTGTTCATAACAAATTATAAAACAGACACAGCGGTATGGAAGACATACTGTACAAGTAAGAAGACACAAAAGTAGACAAGTGCCAGGACTTAAAATATGAAGCACAGACAGATTAAGGGGTGCATGATTCTGTACAAGCATGAGGAAGAACACCCATAGCGATTGAAACTGTCTGTTTGCATTGTGTATCTGTTATTATTTTTTAAGACTGGCAGGGCACAAGAATCTGGTTCATGTGTCCATTCATTGACTGTGAGGTTTCTAATTCACCTCTCTGCCTGTCTGTTACCAAACCCAGAAGTTTAAGAATCAATGTTGTTTTACCGTGATGTCAAATTTTTTTAAATACTGTAGATGCCACATCTAACTTACAGTACAAGAGACTCAAACAGAGCAAAACCATAATTAAAGCAGTAGCAAAGATCAGCGATTCAGGAGTGGGTGGTTATGTATATGTATAGCTTGGATATGATGTGCTAGAACTGATTCAGGAAAATAGAATCAACATGCATTTAAAGTGTATACTTAATGGTAGGATTTTATCCAGAGTTACAGTTTTCTATTTCCTATATGGAACTCACTGATGCAAGTGTGCTTTCTGAAGCAGATTACGCCAAGGTGCTTTGTTCCAGAATGTTGGAACCACCTGGGATCCAAGCCCACAGACCTCCAATCAGGACTCTAGAACGTACAGATCTCTAAGCACCACTACACGCTGGCATCCTTTTCCTTTTGGATAAAGAGTGGCACCTGTCGGCTTGCCCTCCAAGGGACTGGTATCCCATTCAAGGTACAGTATATCGTGCCTTTCGCCCTTTGCTTGCAGTGATAGGCACCAGCTGCCCCATGACCTTAAATTGGATGAAGCAAAGAGAAAATGGATGAATGGAACAGTCATCTTAAAATTTGTTCCCTGTTTGGGTCTACAATTGGTCACTGCACAGAACATTTTACCATACTGGCTACCTATGGTATCATAATCACCCATTTGGAGAAGGACATTCTCTGTCAAAAAAAAAAAACAGTCTTTATTTCTGTCAAGTTTTGTCTTTCACACTAAGGCTGGCTAGTTACCTACCCTTCTCAATGCAACAGAAAACAGGCTTCGGCTAAAATAATTTATGTATAAAATACGTACTGTATGTGTATGTTTGACATTCTTGTTTTCAGCTTTAATTCAGCTCTGGTTACAGCGTTATTGTTGTGTGATTATTTATTGTTATGGCAATGGAATTTATTTCTCTATTCATTATTGTGGCGCAGTGCAAAAAAATTATAAGATGTGAATTCTGCATCTGCTGACTACTGAGTTAACAACATACAGCAAATTAATCTTGGTATTCACTGATGTTTAGTTTTATTGACTACATACTGTAAGATGATTAAGATTTAATGCCTGTGTGGAAAGGGTTGTTATTACTGCAGTGTAGTGGAATGTATTAATTTTTGGATAATTTGCTCTGATTTTGCCACAAGAAAATATTTGTCTGAATAAAAAAGGGCTTTGGATTGGTTTTTCAAACGACATGAATAATGCATTGTTTGTGCCACAGTGAAGTTCCAAGTTAAAAACATGCACGCTTAATGTCACAGCAAGACGGTTTTTACACACATCCATCATTTTCGACAAACAAATCACACTTGCCGAGTTTAAGCCTTTCTTTTCTTTTTTCATCACAGCTATTCTCTTGGCATATCTACCCTACTGAAAAGGTACTGAGCTTACAGAATAGAGCCCAGTAGTTCAAAACTCCAGGGTTAGATGGCTGTTAAGGCTGTTAAAAACTGCCAGTCCCTGGATTCTGAAGACTAGTATGTATTGGATGTCCCATGTCATGCAGAGAAGGAGGAATTTTTCAAATTTGAAGTACAGTAGTTCTTCTACGGATCAGGGGTTAGAGACAAACACTAAAGCATCTTAAGTTCTTTTTGGAACTTCACACCAGATATGTTGATCTCCGAAAAACTTGCTTGTTTTTTGTTGGGATTAACGCACCAGTCGTTGCTGTCCTCTGATCTCCAGCAACAATGCCTTAACGTTTTCAACACGAGGATTTAGTTATGTGCGGTTTTAAAATTTGAAAAAGCTGGGAGTGGAAGCTACTGTATGCCTGTGCACACGTTCCTTCCAGAGTCTTTTTACCCTTTGATCGAAGCGAAGTGTGGCATGATTTGGGCGTATTGTCAATGTGCCCACCAGCAAGGAAGGAGATGCCGTTTAAACAGACCTTTCATAGGGTTTAACAGGCGTCTCCCGCAGCGATAAAAACACGGAAACGCCCTGGAACACATCCAAGTCCCGTTTCGCCGAGCTGACAGGGGAGACAGGCCGGCGGTGCGCTCAGGAAGACCTGAAACCTCGCAGAGATGCGGAGATGTCACATTTCGTTAGGCGCCCGGCAGGACAACGGAGTGAGCGAAGCGGTGAGCCGGGCGACACGGGGCTGTGATTTTATCTCAACCGATTATCACCCGAGGGCTCGTCCGTCGCACTGGCTACTTTTGATCAGAAACAACGCCAAAAATAAAAAATAAAAAACTACAGACCGCATCATTTCACTATGGACTTCAATTAAAATCACATCCACGACCGTCACCTCACAAAGGCTGTTGAAGGGAGAAGATCATGTCAAGGAAGGAAGGAAAAGTCGGTGGTGCGTGGCACTAGAGATCGACTGGGACGCAATAAATGCAAAATGTTTATTACAAAAAGCAATGAGTGCAGAATTTCAAAACTCCAGGCTGTTCGTAAGAAATGACACACCTAAAGTTTTAATGTTACATGTATCCAGTAAGTTCAAATAGCTGAACAGTAGAACAGAAAGCTGAAAGTTCAACATCAAGTTCACTAAGTCAAGTCATATCTGCGGATGACTTGCACTGAATTCTGAAGCAAGTTTAACATTTATAAAATACTGTATTATTGTGATGTTTTCTCATACATAGCCTTGAACAGGCGACTCCAAATTCAATTGCCCTTGATAGGTAAATCAGGTAAATGAGGTTAACTTGACGATAAATAATAGGAATGCTATACAACCCAGGACAGATTCTCATCAAACCCTTGTTGACGTGAATTCGTAGAAAAAAGAGGGAGAGTATTTTCCCTGCACAGGACTAATTGAATTTCTCTGAAAAATTTCAGAAGTCTGTTTTTTTTAAGAACTTTTTTCATACATATCACTGTTTCCTTTGAAGGTAAAATTAGCAAATCCCAATGTACACACAGTTTTGAGCTCACTGTGAATGGGGTGTGTTTTCTGAACTTTGATGAATGTCCGTATTTTATTGAGAAACCTGAAACTGTGGGATTTTAGCTCAGGAATTGGTATGGAAAATATTTCAGTTTTGATAGCAATTCTGTAGAATACTGTAGTTATGAAAATCTGTGCACAAATAAGTAAGACTGCTTTCAATAACTCATCTGTTACGGCTTTGGACCCTATCATCCAAAACAGTTGTTACATTGTCTTTTATTACACTACTGAATCTTCTTTCTGTGTGATCATGAAGCAGACACAAACACAGAGTCTAGTTAGTACATTACAGGTTTTGCTTTCTTGATCCTACAGTTCATGTTTCCAGTTTGGAAGGAAAAACTAAATTAATTATGCTCTGCTACTAAAATAAGTTAAATAAATAAGGCAATCACAATGCAAATCTGACAAGAAAAGTTTCTGCTTTTCTGGGCTACTCTCTCAACAGCGAGGAAGTAGACTGAAGTACAGTGAACGTGAATTTCTGCCATCAGTCTGAGAGATCAACACGGTAAGATCAACTTGTCAACACAGACGGAGGCTTTCTGTTGCCGATTCGGATTCTGCTCTCCTGGGGATCAAGCAGCGCAGCGGGTGATGTTGCCATCAGTCATGCCAAGGATGCTGAAAGCAACTCTTATCTCAAGCTGAGTGTCGGAAGATGCGATAGCTCTTTAATGAAGGTGGAAGGAGGGATCATTCCAGGTGATTCTACTCAATGCCAAAGATGGATAAATGCTGCTGTTGAAATCACAGGATTCCATCTGACTGCAGAGACATAGCAAGCAGTTTGAAAGCTTGGATGTAAGTCAAGGAAAAGAAAATGAGATTTCGTGGACCTGGAAGAAGGAGGTAGAAGAGGCTCAGACTGAGTGATTCTTGTCAGATCGATAGCCTAAGCAATTCAATTCAATTGCAGTGGCTTTCAGGCAAAAGCGGCACACAGACAAGAGGAAGGGCTTAGGACAAGGCAAAGAAGACACACAGGAATTTTGCAGAGAAAATGGCGTTTTGTGAGGTGGAGCAAGTTAAGGCTTGATGGGGAAAGATGTCTCCTGAGGTGGTAGGGATAGGGAGATCGGAAGGAGGGGTTTATTTTTTCCCAGTCGGTTGAAGAAAGGAGAAGTGCTTGAAGCCTGGTGGCTGCAGCCAGCCCCTCAGGGCGTCTGGGAGACGAACCGGATCCTCTGGGAGTAGATCAGGTCAGCGATGTACAGGACGAGGTTGGCGTAGGTGAAGATGGCCACCACCAGCTGGCTGTCCCAGGGGCACTTCCCCCGGGGGCAGCCGGAAGGCCGGCTGGGCTGGCCGTACTTCTTGTCGAAGCAGAACACGGGCCAGATCACGGCGGTGCTCACGTACAGCAGGACTGCCAGGAAGGTGTAGATCACCACAAACCGGTCAAATGGGCACCGGAGCGCCGACGTCCGCCCGGAGACCGTCACGCCCACCACGACGACCGTCACGGCAAAGCAGAAGCTGTAGACCGCCACGCAGTACTGCGTGGCGATGTGGCGGCCGTACTGGCTGTCGTTGACCAGGGCCCCGAAGATGATGCAGGCCACGAAGGCCTGGACGATCTTCAGCAGCCCCGAGACGGTGGCCATGTAGCCCACCACGTGGCCCGGCTTGGCCCGGGTGATGAGGACCTCGGCGGCGTACGCCAGGGCGCAGAGGCAGGAGCAGACGGTGACGCCGATGCGGTAGCCGCGCACCTCGCAGCCGCCGGCCGGGCACCCGGAGCGCAGGAAGTAGACGGGGTAGACCACGGAGGCCGTCACATACATGAGCGTGGCCAGCATGGCGAAGGCGATGGTGAAGTTGTCCCAGGAGATGCGCAGGCAGGAGTGGAGCCGCGTGAAGTCCAGCGCGAAGACCACCGCGGTCACGGCAAAGCAGAAGCACCACACGAACATGCAGAAGGTCCCGTAGGCGGCGCTGTAGCCCGCCTGGTGCGCCACCAGGCTCAGAGTGGTGCAGCCCAGAGCCAGCTGGCACAGGCGGGCCACGCCAACGGCGGACGCCACGGCGGAGATGTTCAGGTAGTGCCCCCCCTGCGGATCCATGCCAGGCCCTCCTGCTCGCGGGCCGACGTGAGGGCAGAGAGGAGAAAGCCGCACAGCTTCACTTGCCTACACGAATGCCTGGCCACCTCCGTCTGAGCCGCCCTGAAGGACAGACGCAGAAAATGTGCCTCTTTATAGGGAAAGGTTCAGATATAAATCACTTTACTATGGAATTAGTCCAATCTGTTGGGATTTTTTTTTCTATTTTCTTTTCCAAATTGTCTTTTGGCCAGATCACTAGCTAGGGGGAGAACTGGCAACCAATCACTTACATTATTTGTTTTTCATCATGAAATAACATAACATTCTCTTTGTTTTAAGTCAGACTGTAAATGCAAGTACAACATTTCAGGCCTTTATGACGATTAAACTTCCACACTGAAAGGCCTAGTGAGTATAGAATCTAACCAGTACCTTTGGCAAACTGTTTATTTACAATTTAGGCATTTTCCATTTGGTTTAAACATTAATTTCATATACAATGTATAGTTTAAAAAGAAGAATCACCAAAGCATGATAGAGGAGGCTAGACTTGTTGCTGTTAATGTTGTATTTCCTTCATGTTTTCTTACTTGTATTATTGTTCCATGCTATGTGTCTTCCGAGTTTTCGCAGTAAAGATGGCCAAACCGTAGCTGCGATGCTCCAGATTTGCACAGCGCAGGGCTCCAGGGATCCACCTCAGCATCGACTTAATCAGAAACAGGTTTTCCTTGCTGCGGCTGTGTCTTTCCTATTCAGACCCCAGGGCCCGGTACCATCCTTGTCCTTGCTGCTGCGGTCAGATATATATTCGGTCCACTCCCAGCCTCTGTGTTACAGACACGTCTCTCTCTCTCTCTCTCCCTTTCTCTGAGCAGGCGAGACTGCCAGGGGAGAGTTATTTAAGAGCAGCAATGCAGCTGAGACCAGCGCAGTCTTGGCAAAGGCCACAATTCTGCTATAAATAGTGATCTATATTAACAAAGGAATGGGGAGGGCAACCACATGTGATTCTGAGGTACCAGCGTGTGGAGTTGTGTTCCTCTGGGACCATGAGCTTTCTGCTTTTAAAGAAAGGTGGTGTTCCTGAGCAGAGGTGCTGTGCTCGTGTTGCAGATACTGTCAAATGTAACGAACTGTATGTCATTTCTCCGGGCCTGTCACTAATCTGTTCTGTAATCTCATAAGACATAAAACGTCCTTTTCGTTTTCATTTTTATATATATTTTTCATTTTTTCATTTTTATATATATTTTTAGAAGGCAGTTCTCTAAAAAACTATCTAGATTTCTGATACCTATCTAGGATTTTTGTATTGCTTCTTACATCAGTTTCTTAGGTGTGTATGCATGTAGGGGGCAGACTTCTAAATAAATCTTAGTGTCAGACTACAGTTACTATTTTCAGGCACTTCATCTTTTTTGAAATTGGTGTTCCTTTAAATTTCTCCAGCACAGAGTATGTTCTTTAAGCAAAAAGGCATCTGGTCCTTCTAAGTTCAAAACAAAGTGATTTGTTTTCTGGAAGCAGTAGAATTATTTGGACGTACACAACACTAACTATTGCTCTATGCTATATGGCAACAACTGAGCAACGAAAACTAACACTTAGGTCTGGAATTCTCAAGTTACTGTAGAACTATTTTTAAGCAGATCGAAGTCAGATATTCGTGGAGAAGTAGCTCCATCGTGTGTTATTGTGTGGAATTACAAGTATAACCATTACCGGTAAAAGGCCAAGCTTTTGTTGGTTATTTGCTGCTCATATTTTTGTATAAAGAGATTTCATTCCTGGATTAAGCACAATTATAAGCAGCTTTGATGCCAGCATTAATTATTAACTAGATCCTCAGCCGCATCCTTGTATGTGACTTTGCATATTCATGGCACACACCTGAAGAAAGGGCACACTCGTGCACACAATGGCCTGCCGTGTATTTTGTTCATGAAGAATTTCAGGCAATATTAAGGAGGAAATCTTGTCACTCTTCACAGCTTATATGCTATACACGGAACAGCTACCAAGGGCCACTCGTTCTCATGGGTAATACGCGGGCACTCCAGAGAGTGCTATGTCAGCTGGGTTGGTGGAGATGCCATACCACAAGCACGCACTGGTTAATGTCAGCAATCTTATTGCCATCTGTTGTGTCCCAAGCTTCTATTCATATCCATGGTTCCAATTGTATGTGCACCAATTGCATGTGTGTATGTTTGATTTCATGAGCTCTCTATGAACAATAATCAAGGCTAAAGCACTGTGTACAGTTTCAGGTTTTGCCATCCATTCTGTATTCCTGTGTGCTGGGACTCTGCCCAGTCCGAGATTTTGAGAGCATGAACATATTTAACCTGTTTTTTTTTCCCCAAGTCCCATGTTTCAACTGCATTTGCAAGCTTGACATCCCAAACGCGACCAGAAAGGTTCAGAAAGAACACAGCGAGTCTGTTTGCCATAATAATGTTTCCTTTCTTTAGATCTGTTACAAAGACATGCGGTCAAAACAGAAAAACAAAACAAAAAAAAAGAATATTTACAATTTACAAAGAATCACTTCTCTGTCTGAATAGCACTTATAAATATGATTTACATAATAAAATAAATATGTATCATTACCAAAGTAGCTTGAGTTCTGTTAAAAAAATATGTTACAGGACATAATACAATAATAACCATTTTTCCTGGTTGATATGAAGTATTTTTTTTTATTTATAAAACGTAATGTCAACCAACAATTTTGTAGAGCAGTTTTTTATTTCATATAGTTTTTGTTATAAAAAAAGTCCAGCGTGTCTTCATTTGTTCGTGTACTGAGGAAATGTGCACCGTGTGAATGACGCGCTCCAGCCCGAGTCTAGGCTGTTTGTTTATACAGTGGGCTCTAAAGCACTTCAAAACCTAACGTACACACCTGGTGGAAGAGAAATCTAACTGGAATACAATTGAAATCAATCTTCCAATTTCTCTATAAAATTAAAAAGTAGATGGCAATAAAAAGAGGCAGGAATCGAAATGTTCGTTAAAGGCAGGTTATTTGGGTTTTCTTTGTGCAGTAGAAATACAGACAAATTCCCAAGGCCACTTTGACTGAGCTGCTGTGAATACCCATTTTATAATATGCTACTGATCCTACAGCAAAAAAAAATATTTATCATCTTGAAGACTAAGCTTCACAAAATGAATCCCACAGCTTGGTGTTGCTCTGTTAGTGCTTTGGAGCGTTTAACGAATGTGGAAACAGCATTTTTGCTCCCGATTTACAAAACTTTCATCTGAAGCGTGTCATTTAAAGAAAAAAAAAACTTTGGGAGAAAATGAAGTCTTAGGAAATAATGTTGTTCAATTGGTCTCAGTTTGGTTCAGAGTTCTTTAAAAGCAGAATCACCCTAGTTTGGATGTGAATGACTAGGTTTTCTGAATGCTGGTTAGTTTGGTACAGTTTAAAAACTTCGAGTTCAGCAGCTTCAGACTCTACTGTCCAGAAACATGGGAGGAAATAGGAGAATTGGAACAACACCATGAGTGAATAAAACCCAAAGTGCTCTACTACCACAGTGTCATCTTACTATGACATGCAGAATAATGCATCTGATCAATAAAGCTTAATCAATCAGTTTAATAGATAGCTTTAATACTAGCTGATAGGTGTGTATGTGAGAAATCTCAATTATACTGAGAAATACTATTTAATTAAAATATTACAATGAAAGCCATTGCTGCCTTGCAGCGCTGGGGCCCCGGGGTCAATTCCCAGGCTACTGTCTATGTGGAGTTCATAAGTTCTATTTTTGTTTCCCCCGGGTGCTCCAGTGTCCTCCCACAGTCTGAAGACATACTGGTAAGTTCATTGGCTTCTGGGAAAACTGGCGCTGGTGTGAGTGCATATCAGTGTGTCTGCCCTGAGATGGACTGGAGTCCCATCCAGGGTGGATGCTGCCTTGTGCCCACTGCTTGCCAGAATAGGCTCTGGCTCCCACATGACCCTGAATTAGTTAAAGCAGTTAGAATATGGGTGGATAGATGGACTACAATTAAACGTTTTGCTTTGGTTTTGGCTAGGTGGATATTAATGCATATTTAGCTGCTGTGTTTTTTTCTAGCCAAGCACTTTGAAACTGGTCCTGTGGATCAAGCCGGTTGCCCAAACAAGTCTGTCTCCATCCATTCCTCATCACATGTTGCTCGGGTCCTAAATTCATTCAAATGTTTTCAAACAGCAGCACCAACTCACAGATTTTAACATTCCCACCCAACAGAGCCCAGGAAATCACTGCATTAGAGGTAGACACCGTGACAAGAAAGAGCAAAATGGAGTGAACTTTTCTTACATTTGGTAAGGCACTCGGAACACGTTCCATTCAGCCATAACATAAAGACATAAACATTTACTTCTTTTCATTAGGCTAACAGCACAGAGGACTTAAGTGGAAAATTTGCTGGTACAATAAGAAACCTTCTGCATTAAAGTCGGGAAGGCATGTCATTTCTGCCGTTATGTCCACAGCGACATAGATGTCTACAGGTTTGGTAGCGAGTTTGTGTGTGTTTCATGAAGGTCGTCAGGTCCGGAGTGGTTCTGAGCAGAATCGACCTCTCCTCAAAGATCCAGTTTGTCTAATTCCCAATTTATGGAGTCACAGGCCCTCTAGTCCCGTCTTCCCTGGATTAAAAAAGGATGGATGCTCCAGTGCTTTACCAACCAAGCTTGTCTGCGTGAGTTGGATCACGAAAGGAAAAACGAAGTCCGAAGAACAAACTTGGTCCGCTTCTTGCTGTGGACCCTGATTCTGTTTTGTTTTTTTTGTGTGTGTGTACTTTTAAAATTGAACATCCTAGTCTCCCAGCAATGGCTAGGGATCTCTTTCTTTTACTAGAAATGACGAACAAGAACAACGAAGACAAAAAAAAATGGAGTATCCTTAAAACGGGATTACGTTCGTAATATTTTCTTTTACAACCAAAAGATAATTTAATATGACAAAAATAAGCAGAGGACGATGCATTTTTGTCGTGTTGCATTCCAGAAGTTGCTCTTGGCGTTTCTTTGCCTTGAATTTCTGCTTGGAGGACAGCTGCAGGTGCTGCAGCAGGCAAAGTGAATTGCTTCCTGCATAGCTGGGAAAAGGCGATTTGTGGGACTAGGGTGCAGAGGGGCAGAACATGAGGGGGGGGTTTCCTGACCCCAATTTTGCGATAAACAAGTCACTGGTGTATATAAAGTGGGCTGTGAGCTTAGCTGCCGCTACTGAGCATGCCCAAGAGCTTGCCGGGTTCCATGCCTTGCTGCTGCGCCATTTTCTGCACATCGAAGCCCATGTGCATCAGGAACTGAAAGACGTTCATCTCCTGGCCGGTGAACTGGTCACGGATGGTGGGGCAGGTGGGGTTGCAGTGCGGCCAGGGGCAGTTGTCAATCAGGTGGATGGCACAGCCCTTGGGCGGGCTCTTGTTGTTCTTGCTGTTCTCGTGGAGACTGCGGTCCCAGCAGTGCAGCGCCCGGGGCAGGGAGGTGCCCTTCACCTGGATGTCCATCCAGTAACTGCAACAGGCGAAGGGGAAACATCTGCGTGAAATGCACAGACTTGCACAAGCGAGAGCGGAAACCAGGAGGCACAAGCGGAAGCCACGTGAAGGCAGACGCAGAGGTGTAGAAGTAGAGAAGTTTACAGCCGAGTGCACATTTGCACAGGAGTTCTTATTCCCACTGATCTCTTGGGACACACACAGCACGACAGACAACACCACACGACGTAGACAGCACATTACAGCCATCGTAAATCATAACAACAGAAACAATGAATATGTTGGGGAACAATAAATATGTAGTAGTGAGAAAAAAAAATATGGTAGACCAAGCAAAGAGTGCCTAGTGCAGAGGTGTACTGAGCCTGAGGCATTGCAGTTAGCTGTTGAGGACGCACATTTAAAACCTACAATGAGAGACACCACTACAGACTACAGAAGTAGAAGGCTATGTAGTCCTGTTGCTGAAGCTGATACTCTGGCTTCTTTCAGGGAACAACTGCATGAGATCCTTGGATAAATTAGCTACTGGCTGACCAAATGGGCTGAATGGGCTCCTCTCAATTGTAAGCTTGTTTGTGCTCTCGTATCACACATTTCGGATGGCCAGATTCTCCAAAGCTTTAACACCAAAGATGAGTTTGCTTAACATAGCAATGAGAATGAAATTTTCTAAGGCTCTGCAAATCTTTTTTTCTATGAAAAGGACTTTAGAAAGTCTGAAACCTTTGGCTATGGCTTTCAAGGGCTCCTGCAGGTTAGAGTCTCGAGTGTTGGATACAGTGGGCCTAGATTAGTAAGTCAGTGAAAGACCTGGGTTTAGTTTTTTACAAACTGGGGGTGAAATAAAGTGAACCACTTTGTTAAAATAATTATTTTTAAATAATAAAGTGATTCTCTGCTCTGTAGTTCTGGAAATAAGTCATTTGTTCACTCACCTTCTTGTAATAATTTCATGTGATAGACAGGCAGGAGCAAACATTGCACTGGAAATGAAAATGAAAGGCAAGTTACTAAAGGAAGACAACAAAAACATTTAAACAATTGAAACAGACCTGAGGTGAACAAAACTCTCTGGTGAAAAGACCTGATTAAGATTTAACTCTGTGTCTAAATTTGAAGGCGTTCATCCCTACAATGTGTCCAACCATCAGTAAGAAAGGGAGTGTGGAAACGGTGCAGGGGATTAGCAGGGCTAAATTCTGTCCTGCAACATCCTCTCACTGGGCCCAGGGTTGAAAAAGTGGGTGTCATCGCAAAACACCCCAAGAGCCTCACTGGGTTTGAGCCTGGAACATCAACTTGCACGCTGAGATGCTTGAGCTGTACATTTCCAACAGGGAACACAGGGGGAGCTCAAGTGACTTACTTTGACAAGCTAAATTCATACATAAGAGACGATGCTTACGGGACATCCTTGAGGGTGTTCCTCAGCTCGTTGCCCAGATTCTGAATGTATCGCCATTGTCCCTCCTGCACGGGCTGGCCAGTCAGGTGAATGTTGTCCACTGTAAGCTGAGCTTCGTCAAACAGCCACTGAACTACAAACACAGGACCTGCAGGGGAGAATACAAATGTAACTCCATCAGCACCTAAAGATAATAGTAGGTGGTCATCCACCCCAAGCATGCTAAGCTGAAAAGTGAACGCAGCTAAATGTAGGTTTTTAATGGAGGTTCTCAGGGAGTGAGCATTAGCACTGCATGAGACTGTTATCTGGTTAGTCCCATCCTGGATGAGTTCAAAAAGATCAAAGAAAGAGCTCTTATGCCTTTGTTTTCTGCGCATTAGTTTTCAGGTGTTTGTAATTATGCAATCATGGAGAAATTCCCAGTGTAATTACAAAATAGCCTTGTATTTGAATAGAATCTCCAAATAAATCCTCAACATGCGAGGACATGAGAATGTAAGAAATATTAAAAAATGACAGGAGGATATTCAGCACCCTCATCTAGCTTATTAAGTTGCTACTAGCTAATTAATCTGAGAATCTCAAACGTTTCTTGAAATATCAGGATAGTAGTTCCAACAAACTTCGTATAAAACACTGCCTCCTGTTGTCATTTGTAAATGCACTTTCCTGTAGCTTCCAATTGTTTGTCCTCTGGCTTGTGTTTCACTCTTCCATTTTTCCTTTCCACCCTTGTTAGGTGAATGAGTCTTTTATTTTATTTCTGCCCACAGAGTTCTGGTTATCAATAGAGTCACAGCAGCTTTTCTTCAGAAAACATCACCTAAGGTAACCAAATAACCCACTCCCGCATTTCTAACGAACATCACCAACATGACCCAAAGCCTGTACATCCACCTAGAGAACACCAAGGACCAGAGCCATTCAGTTAGCAAGACTTCACCTCTTTTGATGGGCCTCCAAAAGAACACTGTTCTTACTTTTTAAGGTTGGGTAGACTTTATATCCGAAGAAGCAGTTCCACTCCTCTCCATCTCGGAACTGTTGCCTACAGCGTTCCGGAACTATTCCATTCCAGTACCTGGAAGACGGAGAAAAACAGTGGGGATATTGGGATGAATCCATGAAGATCTCCTCCCAGATCAACTCATGGCAGCCAGGTGAATGTTCTGTTTTCATTCACAAGAACTTGTAAATGGGAGATTCTGAATGGGAGAATGCCACTTTGGCCAACATTACTCTTTTGATTGCTATGTCATACTGAGACCTAGGACCTAATCAAACCATGCTCTTCCAAGCTACTTCTTGAATGATCCCTGTTTCATATACATGCACTTGTTGTTAAAAGATGCAGTACGGACCCAACACATAAAATAGAGAGAAATCTCTCTTAGCTCCTGGTGAGATGATGGCTCCTGCAACTTCCTAGACATTCCTAGACATCTGCAAGCTTGCAGCAACATCATCACCTCTCTTCCAATCAGTATTAACTCTCCTGTCAGGTGCTGTGGAGACTGAGGCATGGAAAATCAGGACTGGCTTTGAAGAGCGGGTCAGAGAAGCTTCTCTTCCTCATCCTAACTCTCCCCATGAAGAACATGTTGTTGCTGCTGCTGTTGTTGTTTTTGCCAAGAGCAATCAAATAACAAGATCAAGACGATCTGACCCAGAGTCAAATTCATTCCAAAGTCTACCAGCATGACTGAGAACAGATGCTCCAAGTTCAACCAGTTGAGCGATGTCTTACTTGATGCCTCTCTTGATGGCTTCGGTGGGTGCGCAGCTGATGGTGTCGATACAGTCTGTACAGCGGTACTGCTTGTTGTCCAGAAACCAGCCAGAATCGGACAGCCCTCGCACCTGGATCCCATGATGTCCCAGTTCCTCTAGCTGTTCTGCTACACGATCCACGTTCAAGAGCACCCCCGTTCCACCGGCACTGCACCATAGGTGAGAGACAGGTCAATGCCATGCAGACATTTGCTACACAACAGGTTACACCATGTACAGCTTCAAGATGAGTAAGACCAAAGGGTTAAGCACACAGAAACAGCAGGAGTGCAATTTATCATCACACAACAGACACATTAGATGAGCATAAACTGCATCAAAGCTTCTTGTATAAATGGGCAAGATTCCCAGTTAAAATCCCACAAAGCCAATGGATTTCTGAAATGCACATACAGCAAAAAAACTATGAGGTAAACCATTTCTCACAAGCTCAGGGGGAATGGTCCAAAAACTCACACAGAGAAAACACAGTTCAAAGTCAAACAAACCAGGGGTTAGTCAAACACAGACAGAGCTAAGCCAGGAGCACAACAAAAATGTAAGAGGTCTAATTAGCACACCTACAGCCCATCAAAATCACACGGCAACACTGCTGGAGTGAATGAAGGAAAATTGCACAGAATATTGAAATAAATCTGCAAACACTTCCAGTCAGAAAAAGGAGACTAGGCCCACATGTTAAGAAACCCACTAGTCACTGGTTAAAAACACACACAGCTGTGTCAATGGTTAAAAAACACATACTGCATTCTTACTGGTTACAAACATGCAGTGTTGCTGTGATCAAAAACATTCAAAGCATTTTTAGTGGTTAAAACCACATATAGAAATGTGATACTTATGAAAACACACACACATCAAAGCCACTGGTACAAAGCCACACACAGCATTGCCATTGGTTAAAAAAACACAAAAACTTGTGTGAAGCGTTGGACTCAGACGTGGCCCATTGTGCCTTTATGAGACGCTGTACCTTGTGCCTGTAAAACATAATGTAGCAAAGACGGAGAAGGGTCTCTACTCACCTGCTACCTGCTAGTAGGAGGACTTTGGCATTGTCAAGCCCTTTAGTGAGCAGCTCCTTCACTACTTCCCTAATGATCAGAGCTCCCATAAAGGCATAGTCACCTGCCGGAGAACACACAGAAGCTCTGTGAGCAAGCCCAGTCCATACCCAACAAAGGGCCCAAAGGAAGTTTTCAGTGCTTCACAGTGAAGGTGGTCCTGTCAGATCTGGTAAATGATCTAGTACCACCATAGTGATCTAGGTGATCCTGCTAGAATATGAAGGGTTCTGAAATACTTAGTGGTGCAAATCCCTCAAAACCTTGCAGAGCCTAGAGCCTGTGCTGTGCCACAACGAAACAGTTCGCAGGGGCTGAGCAAGCCATCCGTTGGAGGTATCAGAGCCAAGGGAACTCCCATCATACAAAGGGGGAACATGCTGGACAGATCCATAAAGACAGAGCCCTTGTCAAACCCTGGACCAGAACCACTACCCAGTGGGTCACCATGTATACATCACTCATGGAGGTCTTTGTGATATACTGTACATTTGAAAGAGGAGGAGACTATAATGCAGTTTTGTTCTGACTTTAATTTCTTACTAGTAATAACAGGGGGAATAATTAGTAAGTTTACGATCTCATCATCACGCATCACTTTAGGCTAAAGAAAGTGAAGTGAAACTTACTTTTGTTAGTCTTGGTAGAAGCTCCACTCCAAACATCACTGGAGCAGTATGGAATAAACCTAAAATTTAAAAGAATGTACAGTGAGCGTTACGTGTTCTCAGATATTTCTAACTCTTACTATGCAAGAGTAACAAACACTACATATTGATATTATATAGTAAGGCTAACATAATATAGATTAAATTAAATATATCTGAAATATAATTATGCAAATACATTGTTCTTGGTCAAGAACTTTGCTTTAACATCAACACAGAGACATCACCTGTAAATTGACTCAACTTAAAGGAAAAGCTTAAAAGTAGGAGGTGCAGATTCTCACTAATGGTGGGTGTGTGAAACAGACAGTCATGTTATCCTGTAGATGGTGAAGGAGAACCTTCAGGAACTGTCTTCATAATGTCTTTGGATTTCTAAGATGCTAGCAAACCGCATGAGCAAAATGGACATAAGGGCCTCCTCTAATCTAAACATTTTCTTCTGTTCTTCTAAGTAACCACTGCTGTTAGAAGGATTTATGCTCTTAAAGCCCATTTATTGACCCAGCTTTCATCCTGCCCTGCATATCTCTCCTTTGATGTTTTCAATCAGTCAAATCACCATCACAACTGAAGAAACCACACATCCACAAGAAACCCCATGCTTTTTTAAGAAGCGCGTGTTTATAAAACACCAAGAAGAAACTACAAGCTAAATATCTCCTTCTGTGAAGATGAATTAAAAGTACATGGGAGTGAGTGTGGATGGGGGAGAGTCTGCACACAGAAAATTCCAAAGAGTGTGGATTTCACGATTCGAAAGGCTTTGCCTGGTACCTTAAAGATCAAAAACCGCATGAGCACACAGAAGACACAGGCAGATATAAACCTTCGACCAGATCTGCCAGTTTTACAGCACAGTGGATCTACAAGTTAAACCTGACCACTCCTTTATAAAAAGTAAAGTCAAGTAAAATCTTGGTGAAATGATGGCAGAGAGAGATATTGTAAAGCATGATACAAGCAGTGTGAAAGCATAGCAACAAATGGTAAAACAGTAGGACAGCGGCTACGGTGAGGAACGTAGTGTGGCATGGCACTCATTACAAGTACAAGAAAAGTTTTACTTCTGAATATTTTGCTTTGTATTTCTTTCTTCTGAGTGACTCCATGGTACAGGAAAGCTGTGCAGCCACCCTTTAATTCACATGCATAAACAAAATTCTGAAGGCTAGGTCTGAAGTCATTCATCTTGCCTTGCCGGCGATTAATAAGCTTCAGCAGGGCGAGACAAATCTGCTTTGAGAAGCATCCCGTGGCAGAATCAACACAAATCATCAAAGTGTAACTGGAGAACTGCACACCGGCGCCTGCTCTAATTCATGCAAGTCCAAAAGAAATAAAAGCTTCCAAAACAGGGATTTGCTTTTCGAGACCAAAGCCTCTAGCGGTCTTGTTTGAATATCAAACGTGGAAAAAAAGGCCCTACCCAGGGAACAAATCCCGAGGCCTGTTCATTACACCTGGGCTGTTTGAAACACTGTGAATGACCCCACAGCACTGGCCGACTCAGTAGCTCCAAAAGAACACAGGTTAACTGTCTCTGACTGCAACACAGGCATGCTTATGTTACACAGTGTAGGAAGCTGTCTAAGTTGCAGCAGCCATGGCATTTAGCTTCCTTACATGAGCCTGATTACTGTCTAAACCAGGGATTTCAAGCCCTGGTCCTGGAGAACCCCAGTCCAGTTAGTCTAATAAACCACTGTAATCAGCCTTTCTTAAAAAAATGTTAGGAAACCTTTGAAGTTATTGTTCAATTAAGCACATAATTTGTTCAACTAAGGCAACTCGTATCCTCTCTAGCTGTAGTGTATACTGCTTTTTTCCAAATGATCTATAATGTAGACTACTTAATCTAATAAATCACAGGATTAATGGATCCTGGTCTTCAGATATTAAGGTTAAATACAAATTTTCTAAACTGAAGAAAAGGACCAGGATTATTCCTTGGTTTATACAATATTGATTACTATAATATTTATTACTTTGCAAATGTCCCTACGCCATATAAAAGCTTAACACTACAGATCTGCAAGGTTTGCTTTATCCTGGTAGTCCTGTAAATAATGAATTTAGGGAGAATATCATGAAATCCCAATTTCTTTGTACATGCAGGCAATTCATAAGTTGCATTACAGAGCAGAGTGAGTTAGTGTTTAAGCACCACTTCGCTTTTCCTTTCAAAAATGGTTTGTTAAAAATGTTTCTCTGCTGACCTAACAAATTGTGTTAGGTCAGGATAGAAGGCAGCTCTTGAGGACAGAAGGCTGATATGACACAAGCCTGCAACCCACTCCATCTAAGAAAGCTGCTCACGTATTTATACAGGACATAATGCTGCCTCATACATTATCACTTGGGTTATTAGAGACTGACAGTTGAAGTACACCGATAATACAGGGTTAATAAAGTGCTCAGAGAGCTCTTGAGACAGAATCCTTGAGTGTAATCACCAGCTGCCTTCCTTTAGGGCATCTGGGCAGCAAGTAGAATGACAGCCGGGCGAAAACATCCCTTCCACCTGCAGTGCCAGTAAGCTACAGTAGTGGTCAGAACACAAAAAAGTGACAAAGGAGCATTACGGTTACTGATGGGAACTTACACCATGTTAGCATTCCACCAGTGGGGGTTCTCTTCCGGTTGAGGGGATAGAATTCCAGTTCCTTTAAAGTTAACACAGAGCCATCAGCAGTGAGTCATTTCAAAGGGAATCATCCATCATCTGGAAGATCCCAATCTTTTTAATCAAAGCATAAATAACAGTCATTATCCCTTTTAAGAGCTAGGTGTTTTCCCCCGTCTTAAAATAACAGGTGTCACACAGCTCTGTATTATATACTGCCAGGGCGTAGTCGGCCTGTTCATTTTTTTTAGAACTCCAGTTGTCCCAAAAAAAAAACCCTCAGTGTAATGTGTGTGAATTAGAAACGCTTTCTATGGATTTCCGTTTCATAGTTGTTCAGAAACTGTAAAGGGGATTCATTTAACAGACAACGCAATCCAAAATTATATTATGTGTCTTGCATGAAAAAAAGGGGATTGCCTTCAAGGAGGATAACCTTTCCCATCACTGTCTGCTCATTTACCCTGCTGTTCTTATGTGAAAGTATCCCCCCTCCCCGGCCTACTTCCTCTGAAAACAAACTTCAAAGTTGTCTTGCAACACTTCAAGCCCTTGCTGAGCTAAATCCCAATAAGAGCACTGCGACCCGGAGGAGGAAAATGTTATGTCAAAAGTGGAGCAGTGGTTAGAGGCTCTGAGCTCCTAACTAGAAAGTCGTGGGTTCAAATCCCAGCAGGGCTTCTGTGGTTGCACCCCTGAGCAATTATATCTTACTCCGATTTCACCAGTAAAATGCCCATCTGTACAAAAGGGTGTAAATGCATGATGCTTTAGATCAAAGCTTCAGCCAAATAAGTCAGTACAAACAACTAGCACTACGGTATTCAGAAACAAGTCTGCAATACATATCTGTTTGATTTGAGAAAGAGATAGCTGCACTAGGCTGACTGCTGAAGTGACTTGAGGAAAGTAAAGTAAGCTGATAAAACTCTTGCTTTTAAACAGGCAAGGCTGTGGGTGCTCTCCCTCACGCCTGCCACTGCTGAACTCTGCGACATGAAAATAACTACCAAGAGTATTTTGAAAGACCTAAGCTGCTCTTTTGAAATTGGTGAGTTCAATATAAAAAGCAGTGAGAGAATGCTAATACAAGCACATAGAAACTTAAGCTTTGGACTCACCTGTCTTGGTCCTTGGCCATTTGGCTGAACTCATGAGCCTCCTCATGGTCTCATACCGGCTGTCGCAGTTTTCCTTATTAAAACAGTACCAGCCACCTGTTAAAGTACATGAGCCGGTTTAACAGCATCCTACCTCAGTCACTTTGCGTTAAATTAAAATTCTCACCCACCTCACTACCTTAAATTCTACACCCAGTACCTCCTGGACGTTTTGTTTGCTAGGGACACTCTGTATCTACTGAACGGAAAAGGTAGGGTAATCGGGGGCGGGTAAGACGATGTTCGATTCAACTGGACCTGCAGTTGAATGCTGAATTTGAGAAGAGGGTAATTCGGGGCTCTTTTTGGGGTCAAACAGTATAGGCACTCACTTGGAGCACAGGTTAGACTCTGTGGTCCAGACATCATCATTTGGATCATATCGATAGCCAGCTGTGACTCATAGAAGTCACCAAGTAGTGGTGAACAACATGCTGATATGCTGGCTTGAATTAAAGGCTTTGGTGGCTTCCCAGCTACTAGCAACTTGCAGTTTTGCCAAATGCCTTCAGGATTGCAGTGAGAGACACGGCACTCCTCCAGTCATCACTAGTTCTCCAGTCAGGCACTGTGACGCTTGAAGGGGGTTGAGTGACATAGGTTCAGCAGGTGAGAATGTCAGCGGAACATGTCTATGAGTCTCAATTGATCTCAAGAGGATACAAGAGTAAAGGTTAGCCAGAAAGTTGAGGTTAAATAACAGTTGATAGGGTGTATAAGAAATATAATAATAACAGGTGACTCTGGGGTCTCCCAAGTGGCCCAACTCATAAAGGCTAAACTCTAGTGTTCAAGGTTGCCTGACTGCAGGCACACAGCACTGTCAGTGGGGGACATCCATCTCCTCCAATCAGCACCCGTGAACTAGAACGGGCTGGATCAGAGGGTGTGGGGGGTCGGAGGAGTCTGTTCACACTTCCCGATTCTTCCCTGTGTGCGGAAGTTGGGTTTGTAGCCACAAGCCGAGTATGGGTATATACACAATTTATCTGGCTGCTCTTCAAAAATAAAATCACCTGGCATGTTTTGCCATGTGGCAGTTATTTTGAACTATGCTCCGAGAAAAAGAAATATAATTGATGATTGTAATATAAAAAATAGTTTTGACTCTGAATGTATAAAATAATGAGAAAAAATATTAAAATACTCACTTGCTTATATGAAGCTTTTTGCCTATGCTACGACAACAATTTTCCAACTCTATGCTCATTTAAATGCAAAATACTTTAAATGCATGAAAAAAGAAATCACTTTTTGTGTTTTAGCAATACTTGGCTCAACATGGAAAGCTGGCTCTTGAAGAAACGAAGATAAAGCAATTGAAACAGGTAACGTGTTGAGCTCCAAAAGAGGTAGCCCCTTCATACCACAATAAATTCCAATCCACTTACCTTCCAGAAACATCAACCACCTTTTACTGCCTTTGGATTCCTTCATGTAATACCTACGAGAATCAAAACAAATAAAACGTGTTTGCATGTGTGAGAACTACATACATCCCGGGGAATGTCTGACTTCTAATAAACAAATTCACCTGCAAATGTGGTTAACCACAGAATGTCTGATCCATCATGTTCTTAAATCACCTAAGTCATGTTTATGTTTAGTAAGCCAAAAACACAAAGAAAAACATAAAGAAGGTGCATTTTCACTTTACAAAATGTGTACGGCGATGTTTACATATGACAAAGCAAGAATGATATTCAGCGCTCTACACTGTGACCATTGTGACCACCTCAAGCTTGAATGACTTCTCTACAGCCAAGCATCTGAATCCCCCTCCACTGTGAAAGGGAAAACGTGAAAGGATGTTTCCTGGGTCTTTCTCGATGATGTGCAAAACAGTTTACTATGCAATACGAACAAAGACACATACTGAAATACGACATGGGAAAGAATTCCAGCTTAGATTTTCACAACGAAATATGTCTTAGGATACTTAGTCAAGAAAATGTTTTTAAAAAAAGGCCTATAGTAATGACCTTTAAAAAAGGCAGGGCAAACATGTACTATTTGCAGGGCACAATGCACTATTCTCTACTGAAGCCGGCTTACAGGGCTGCAGTCTGATATGGGCACTAAACTAAAGCAGTTGTCAGCCCCTATTAGGAAAGTGTGAGAAATCCAAACTAAAAATATGTTGTCAAAGCAATGGAGATAGCAGAGGTGTGGTCCCCACAGCAAATACACCAGTGTTACAAAGCAACATGCAATCTTCATGATCCACCAATAGATAGCACGCATATGGGCACAGTCCTTAATAAGGGCTTTTTGGCACACCTCTCCGCGGCTAAACTAAAGGCCTCAGGGACAAACGATAAAGATCGCTCTATTTCCGTGGGGAGGATACAGATTTAGCTGGAGGGGATCATCGCTGCAGCTATATTTTACCATCATTCGCATACAATTGCTTCATACGGCTTTTATCCTGGGGAGGATAAAATCGGGAAGCCCTTGTCCTTCGTGACGCTGGAATGAAAAACACAGATCAAATGCAGACTTTTACACACTTATGTAGCTACTGCCCTTATTATTCCCGAGAATCCAATGGAATGTTCTTTCACTGTGCTCAGGAATGCATTCAGGAATTGGGTCAAGAGTTCTGTTTGATGCAATCCTGAGATGTGTTTCTTTTACAGAGGAACGTGCTAGCTTGGGAACACACTGGCACCACCACTCATTTAACCTTAAATAGATGTGAATTGGGAAAAACTTCAACATAATGGAGTTATATATTGAATAATGAGGCATCTACTGTATATTACAAGGGTCTGCAGTAGCATGCCTTACAAAAATGCTTCCCCGCCTGAAATGTCAGGGGAAATTCTGGAGGAAAAGTTAAAAAAATTCATTCTGAGGAACAACGAGAGGATGCAAATTGTAAAGACATGTTCTCTATTTTCAAGACATCATTGGGTTGACAGTACTATCACTCAGATCTGGACTTACTTTGAAAAGCCTTGTTAACGTTGTGTAAATGCTGGTCATTTCAAAATCTATTGCATCAAGGTCTGTGACTTAAATGTTTCCACAGAACGTTCAAAGCGTGCATCCACACAGCATGCAGTATCACAAATACTCCTTTGTACTAAGAGTGTGTGGCTTTGTCCTGGCATGGCAAGAGTGTTTGAGTTGGAAGCTGCCCTTCAAAAAACAATCAACTAATTAATTTTAATCTATTTCCTGTCAACAGCAACATAACTACTATAAACAAGCTATAATAAACAGATAATATGTCTGGGGAAAAGACATATCTTTACAATGCCTAAGTGAAACTTAGCTTTCCCATGCCTTCAATTAAAAATTGGAGAAGTGGCATTTTGACAGAACAGTTTCAGGCTGGCTGGATTGACGCTTTTGATGGACATTCAAGTCCGTTGTTTTATGCTGATCATACTTAATTTCTGAAACTGCTTCTGTGATGGCATGCAAAAAATTAACTGACCTATTGGAGTAAATTTACCACTCTCAAAAGGAAGATTTAGTAAAAGCATTACAATAACAGTACAGTACTGCACACGGAATAGTACAGTAATAGAAATAGCATTGTGGTTTATTTACATAACTGCCACAAGAGGGCACTTGTTTCCAAAGTGAAGATTGCTGTATTACTGTAGGAGCCAGTTGTCTCCAATTGAAAACTGAACAAGTTCTTGTTTGCATGCTTACAGTGGCATGCACAATATTGACTGTTCCACCTAAATAATTTTATTTTCTCCTATGTGGAGAAATTACCTAAATACTCTGTTTAAAAGTGGCTGAAATAAGTTCTGAAACACCATCCTCTAGACTGATTAAAGCTAAAAAAACTACAAACGGCTTGTGCATTGATTGCAAAGGAGTTTTCTTTTAGATCTAGCACACATGGTCTAGATGGCTAGAGTAGGTAACCGACAGTAGTTTATTTATCCATGAATCACATCTGTCTGTTGAAAGAATCCAGGGCATCAATACTGATGACAAGAACTGGGGCTCTTAATCCAGATACCCACTTTTTTTTACACAAAGGGTTGTGACTCCAATTCTCAATGCAATCCCTGTGGTTTCTGGTTCACATTGCAGTGGATTCTAAAGAAGTCTTTTCCTCTCCTTAAAAGGGATATTTTTACACAGTGGAACAGTTACATTATAAGCTGTAAATATTTATATTCCCGTTCCTCTTGTTTGCAGAAGATGACTATTCCATTTTTGGTCATGGAATATTGTGTGATTCCAGTATGCAAGCATTCATTAAAACTAAAGGGAAATTAATTCCTTGATGTAAGATGAAAAAGACATTTTGCAGGTATCTCAAATGACCCAGTCTTATCTAGCTTGTCCCTTTGATTCCGATATAAAACACAAAGTCTTTGTTATTCTTTTTGAATGTAAGCATACTAAGGAGATTCTTTCAGAAAGCATAAGCATTTATAGAATTAAAAAAATCAAGAAAGAAGAAGACCATATAGAAATGGCATTTGCTTAAGCATGAAGGTTAGAAACACTGGTTTCCACATGAGGATTACGGGTTTATCAATAACATCTCCCAAGAAAAAAAGTTTAAAATTTTTCACTTTCTCCTTTGAAAAGTCATTACACTAAGGGATCTGTGCTTCACACTGTAACCAAATCTAATGACTGAACATCTAACAGTGTAAACAGAAAACCAAGAAAAAATGCCTGTGCCACAACAACAATAACTTCCATAGGAAAACAAATTATCAAGAAATATGAAGTAAGAACCTTATACAGGTTAAGTATGGTATCTAGGGAATTTATATAAATATATTTTAAATAACAAAGCCAGTACTACAACATACATTTTTCATGATCCTTTCAAGATTTTAAGGAATTATAACAGTAAAAACTGACAGTTTCTTCTACAATACCCGTTTAAAGGAATGTTTTGAACTTTAAGCATATCTGCCTGACAACTAGCACAATGTCACCAGTGACGGTTCACCTCCAGTATAGTATAACACACCTAAGGTTCTGTGGCCAGCCAGCCAAAGCTGATGGCCTCAAACACTATAAGAGGATTATGTGCTGTTTTGGAACTCTTACAGCTTGCAAACATGGAGCTGTTCAAAACATCTCCCAGTTCGAATCCCCAAACCCCACAAATGGTACCTCCTCTCCGGCTTCTTCACGCATTCCTACTAGTGTCATCATTCCACTCCACACACACACACACGCGCGTGCTTTCAAATAAAAAAAGTGAAAATGTAAATTATTGCCTGCATCTCAATGTGTCTACTGTAAATACAGGGCTCCAGTGAACTGTGACCACAGGTCTAACCAGGATCTGCAGAGGCTGCCAAAAATATCCCCAACTTCAAAGGCAGAAATTAGGAAAGGCTAAACAGTGCTGTGAAAATGTCTGACTCACTTGACGTTCAAGAGCTGCCCCTGTTTCCTCTGCTGTATATTCGGAGATTCCAGCTCATGAAAGAAACATCATTTATGAGTCGTTTTTGTTTGGGGGGGGGGGGGGGGGGGGGGAATATTTATTTTTTATTTAAATGTTTTTGAGGAAGGAAATAATAAATTCCAATCGAACCGTCTACTCTGAAGAAGCCAAAATACCGTTTCAGTTTAAAAGCAGAGTGGTAGGAAATTACCCAACTCTTAACGACTGCTTTCATAATGTGTGGAACACACTTATATTGTGTAATAGTCGAGCTGCTTTGAATTACACAGTTCATAATTCCAACGCAGTCTGCTGGTGACATCAAAAACCACAAGAGTCTACTCAAGTGTGTTATGAAGTCATCAAAACCTTGGAATTGGACCGGAATATTTTATTCACAATTATTTCATGTTCTCTTCCTTTATATTTATTCTAACTGGGCACTGCAGCTTAGATCTGCAAAATAAGGAAGGCAAACTGATGGCGCCGATACTCAGAAATATCCATCTCTGTATTCTAGCAGTTGTTAAAATATAAATGGATTATAGCTATTTCTGTGTGTCAATTAAATGACATGTTTATCCTCATGGATTGTTTCAATTGAAGGGTCTTGTCCTTTATTGCTGACGCAGGATCACACAGTCAGCCCACCGAGCAATTTGTTTTATATTAAAGCTTGAAAAGACATGTGCTTGAACCTAGGCTTTGATCAGAACTTAAAACATTTGGCTTTCATTTCACGGCTAAAATGTTCTTTTCAATAAGGACTTGGTTTGATTTCAAAGATCCTGAAACTATTATTAATTACTGAATTAGTATAATACGTGTAGGGACTCACAATGGGCAATTATGTCCAATCACACAACTTATTCCTCTACTGAAGTCACGTTTGCTTGTGTGAGGCACTTTGTTGCTAATGTATTTAAAAAATGCCATGGAGTATGGATTAAATGATCAGGCAATCGGTCCTTTTCTGCAATAGGTACGCTATGGAATATCACAGCTACTTCAGGCTTTGGGATTTTTATAATTCAGTTGGGCAGACCAAGACAATCCCAGCTGATTGATTCAAGCACAAAATTTGGTAATTCAGGAATGTGGATGAGAGGAGAAAGGGGGCACCTCTCCTATCAGCTTTCCGTTTAGCTATTCTAAATATCAGCTTCTATCAGGGAGAAATCCCACCTGCTACTGTAAAGTGCTCTAACAAAAGTCAGCTGTAACTTGCATGTCACTTGCACTGCAGATCAACTTTAAATGTAAAATCCACAGAAAATCCTCAACGGCAATAAAAAAGTCATAGAACTAAAAATACAGAGAATTTACTACACAGCATCCAAAGGAAAAGTGAGGTTAGTTTAGCAACTGACTTGACAGCAACATGCCCTCTGTCTTGCCCTGGTCTGCTTACTTTGTTCCAGTCTTCCATGTATACTCTCAGGAATGGTATTTGACGTGCTTAATGGCAAATGTGATATCTATTTCAGGAGATATAGCATGATTTCCATTACCTTTACACAAATTTGACTGCAATAAAAAAACTAATAAAACAGAAAATGTTCAACCAGCACTGCCTTTACTTCAAAACACTAAGATAAAACAACTTTACCTCACATTTTCTTCGCATCCTGAAATAGAAGATGTTACTGTCTACAAAATTGCCTGTTTGTCTACCTAAATTGGGGCCTTTTTGGGGCTATCATTTCTGCTAATTGAACAACTCTTACAGTTGAACAATACAAATAACAGATTTCATAGTTTTACTATTTCACGGCCATATTCAATGCATTATTTCACCTCTCTCACTTCTCTTCTTCCTAAAGGCTTTTGCAATGTACTCACAGTATGCAAGTGGAAAGTCAACTGCAGAGCTGCACAATAGCTTAACTCATATTATCTTTGGAGATGCAGTAACAATCTCCAAAATGGGTATGGTCAAGAGTTTTTACTTTCATATACAATTTAAATATCAGAAAATCAGTCATGGTGGCTTCTAGCAGACCAAGGAATATGCTAACATGTCTCCAGAGCGATTAAGACATTAAGACACATGTTTGAATGACCCGACGTTACACTCAAAAATCAAACAAAGGGTGAGATCAAAGGACACAAAATTGCACGTGTGCAAATGAGACTGAATGTGCAACACATCGAGCCTTTGTAAATCTTTTTTTTTAAATCAGTATATTCTGTGATAGGTCCTACCATGCTTCACATTCTCCGAAATATTTTTCATGACATTACTGTGACACAGTGCTGAGGAAATATTTACACACAGACCTTAACTCACAAAGGGGTACCATTAAGGAAATATGATATGCCAGAACAATGGCACAGTGGAGGCATTTGTGTTTTCTCTAAAACCGAAGCATTGCAGATTTCTCTACGGAAAATGGCTTTGGTTTTTGGAATTACCAAGCAATCTCAGACATTACTAAAAAAAATGTCTCCCGATGAAAATGTTAATAATGCACACCTGGTTGTTAAATTGAAATTGACCCTATTCTGAAGTGGATGGCATGTAAGAAGTGTATGTAGGCATGTAAGACAGTAAAACACTCAGTATCATCTACAACACGACTACAGGTTATAGAACTCCTTCACCCCCATTAGAGGAAAACCACAAACAGAGCTGCATTTATGCAGAACATACTTCTGAAAAATTTTGTCAGCACATGTATCCCAAGCCGACAATCATTAAATGAAATCCAGTGGGCTGTGAAGAAGAGGAGACAGTTAATTGGGATGTTCTGGAAGTTTGTATTTTTTGTGCGGCTGCCAGACTCACTGCATGAGTAATTTCACAACGCATAAACTGCTGCAACTCTTTCAAAGGAATCTCTTTGATCTGCCATTGTCTAAGAGTAATTCAGTACAGAGTTTAGCAGGGGCATGGCTAGTGTACTTTGCAAGAGATGCTGGCCACTGCAGAAGAGGGTCTGAGGCTGTACACGACATACAAACAGCTGAGAAGGAACAGTAAATTAATGACCATCATATAGTTAAGATTTCATGTGACTATAAAAACTAATTCTATGTTTCAACTCACTGTGAAAACATTTAGAATGAGTGCATAAGTTTTGGGGGGCTTTATCATGAAAAAGCCCTTACCGTCAAGAGTGAATCAAATTCTATTTATGGGCTGTAATCGGTTATTAATTTGACGATGAGCTCAAGAGATCTTCAGAATTTGGGGGTCCAACACAGAGCTCCAGGTTGAACTTGAGAGGACTCTCACTTCTCATCTAAGCTTTTGACCACATTCACTAACTGCATCTTGATATTCTGCCAAATGATGGCATTCTCTGAAAGGGTCAGAAGCAAATTAATTATTTTTTTCATTCTCTGAAAACTGCTTAGTGCTGTAGATTTTCCAAATATTTTGAACACATGTTCTTTGCATGTATATTAGTTTTATTTTCTTTTAAATTATATTATGAAAGACTAAATAACATCTGATGTCTCTTACTTAACGAATCGATTTTATAGTTTATAATAGTGACAGCATCCTGAACAAACAGCTTTCAATAGAAGGGTTGTGATCTGCACTTTTTTCCATGGTTCATCTTTGTCTGTGATGTCTTGTGTTGCATGAAACTGTAGACTTTCAATACTCATCGCCATTACTCTCTACAGGTGTACAACAACAAGGGAACAAGCCTATATGAAGAACAGCCCAGGAGTGAGGAGCTTCACAGAATTCACCAAACTTCACCAGCAGTTTCAAAAACTCTCCTGGTTAGTGAGAGGACTTCCTTCACAAGAATGCTTTCTGCTCTAAATGTGCTTAATATGAACACGATCTTGAAGTAACTCCACCAACTCAAAAATGGAGCACTAAAGCCACTTAATGTTAAAATAACATCCTGGTCTTAACCCACATTTCTGATGCCACAGAATGAATAAGAACAAAAAGGTTTGCAACCCTTGATTTAAAGGCAAAATTCCTTCACCAAATCAGGCTCTTAGTGCTTAAATGTCAGTTACTAGAAGGAACCTGGTGTGGTGACTTGAGTTTTCTGAAGCTATATCTTGCTCCAACTCCCATTGAATTGCAGTGCCATCTGTTACCTCAGTAAATCTTCACTCTTCTTCAAAGGATTATGCCATGAAGTATGGTACATCAATTCCAAACATTTGCATAACATTCTTCTACAAGTGCCGACATGACAAGATGGTCCCCTAATACAACCAACTCCAGCCAAATGTAAAACTTCTTCATTTCCTAGGCATAGTCCTAAGCTGTTCCTGCAGGCTGAAAAGGTTCACCTGCAGACCAAGTACTTTACACTGACTTTGCCAGTGCCTGGGTGCTCTCTCTGCCAAATGGAGAGCACCACAGCAGCAATGTAATTAAGTGAGGAATAATAACAGCCTAAATGGTTTTTGTTCAAGCTCTATAATGAAGCAGGTCTGATCTTACATGGATGCAGTCCATGTAAAATTACAAACCTTGGTGAGTTAAGTTCTTACAGGGGTTTAGCGCGTTTATCTAGTGCTCACTCTTGGTCCACTTTCCTTACACTTGGTCCTGTGCCACAGCACAGCCTGCACATGCATGAGCACTGCTGTTGCCCGTTATGATCATTCCGGCAGCAAACATCAAGCAGTACATGTACATTGCTCAATAGATCTGTGCGGGTTAAAACGTCTTGCCTGGCTGCTTTATTTGCACTCCACTCAAGCCAAAAGATTTTGAATTTACATTGTAAATTAAAGTATAAGGCTATTGTCATATGTGTTCTGTGATAACAGAGACACAGTAATGTGACACCAAAATTCAGGCACTAATTATTTGTAAAGCACTATCCTCTTTTTAATAAGAAACTCATACACTTTTAAAGAATATATTTCACGGATGTTTGGTAGGAATCAAAAATAAATCTTGTATTGTTAAATGTAATTCTAGAGAATTCTGGCTCTTCGCGGCTGGGAACAGAATTCAGGACAAACAAGATGATTGCTATAGGAAAACAGTGCATAATAGTAATAAGTATATAGATTTAAAAAGAAATACTTGCTTGTGAAATTGTGTGCTCCTACACCTTGATCAGTACTACATGATCAGAGAATGGTACATGTGCTCCATCAGTCTTGAAAGGTAATAAAACTTCCCTGCCTTTATTATTCTTGCTAGTAACACTTAAGACAGGTATCCACGGTGATATTGCTCAGGCAAATAACGGTCATTAAACTGCATGATCTTCAGATTATGCTTTAGTATAACACTTTTCAAATTTTCTATTGCACTTGCAACTGCATTTAAATTTATTACAGTGGGCTGACCAAAATCGATTTAATTTGTATTTTGAAATAAGATTCTCCTAAATGTTCCTAAAAGCATTTGCTTTTTATTCTTCATCTTACATATTCATTCTGTGTTGTAGGAGATCCCGTGCTTTGGATGAGAAAACAAACCAACGTCCTGACTGCTTGTGGTTATTAAAGACCCATAACACTGTTCATAGGGTTTTAACCTTGGTGTCCTAGCTACACTACATTGTAAGGATTTTCAGCAAGTTTCCCATTAATTAAAACGCTGAAGCAATTTCTCAGTTTTCCACCTGATCTGCGATGTAGTGGAGCACATCACCCAGGTGGGGGTGGGTCCGTGGGTGCGCCTTCCTGCATGTAATACGCTTTGGGGAGCCTTTGGGATGAAGAGCAATATGGAAAGGCAAGGAAATATTATATTTCTGACTACATGTTGACTTAACACGCTGTACATAAATACTCTCTTATCTTAAATAGCTAAAACCTGTGGCAAACGCGTAAGTGTTATATTTTGTCTCCGAGAAAGGAAATAATAGGGCTTCGTGTTTTTTACTACAAAAGGAAATACGAATGGCGCTCCCAGATGCGGTCTCAGAACGGATTCCTTAGCCGGGCTCTGGCTTAGATGAAAAGGCACAGCGATGTTTGTTTTGACAGTTGCTGTTTAATATGAGAGTAGGTGTATCAAAAGTGATGTACAGTTGTGGCAAAGTGGTATTATGTTGACTTGTAATGGGATTAATTATATTTTGGAGGGATTTATTACTCCAGCAATCCGTTCCTTGAGCCTACTTACCACCGTATCCATTCTTCGTTCACACGCCAATAAGGTTATCGCGACTGGTGGAGTGTAAAGGCAAGCGTTTTCTGATAGCTCATGAATTTTTACAAACCTTTTTCTGAAAGAGCACCTATAAACAGCGATAGTTTGTACAGGTTAGGCTAATATGATGTGTGTAAAGGAGACATACGTCTATGTAACTTATAAAATCGTTCTAAAAGTTTACTTTGGTAAAATTGCACAGTGTTTTTTTTTTGTGACTTTCCCCTTGTTTTACGATTACCATGACATGTATTTGTTTTATTTTGTGTATCACTGTATTACTACCACGCTTTGCTACACAAATACCTACTCTCATGCCTGTGTTGCAACGATTACACGCCGTGCCTTTCCTACAGTTCACATGCAGCTTTTAACATAGGCAGCTACAGTGAAGCACTGGTGACTGGTTGACTGGCACACTCACCCAGCTGGCGTCCCATCGTTGCATGTGACTGACGTGTTCTCCAAGAAATGCAGCTTCATGTCATCGTCTAACTTCTGAGCCGAGCAGGGGTACAGGGACTGCGCGAGGTTCTTGACTTGGGTCATGAAATTGTCCATGTTCTCTTCCACCGCCGTGAAATCCAAGGTAAAGCTCTCGGTCGCCTCGCCTCTGTCCCGGTACGGGGGTGAGGGCTGAGCCCGTCGGAACTGCGGGTTCGCCCGACCTCCTCGCAAACCCTTCCTCCCCTCCAGAACCCCGAACTGCAGCAGCACCAGCAAGAAGCACGAGTGGAAGAGCTTCATGGTCATCGTTCTCTTCTGTAGGCTCTCACAGGCGGTCATTTCCTTTTGGCGTCTTCTCCTTGTTTTGGGGTTTAATTACAGGTTTCTCCCAGCTGGCGTTTTGAGATAACTATGTTCGGAGTGAAAACGACAAATAAATAATAAATAAATTAAATATTAAAAAGATGAGCCTTCTTTTAGCAGTGTGCGTGTGTTTTCTGTATAGTTATGCAGTAATGCCGATGGCATTCATTCTCCGTTACACGGTCCTGTATTCTTTAAAACCAGCTAAGCAAATACATTTTCGAGATCAGACCATGTTCGGATATCTGTATCTTAAAATCACAGAAATAAATACACCAGTCCTGAATGGCATATATTAAAAAAAGAAAAGACTGTTTATACGTTAATATATTTATGTTATATAACGGCTATGATAGCTTAGCAAGATTCGTTTTTGTAAGTGTTCTTAATAAATCCCAGTGTTTTTCAAAGCAGCTATTGGAAAGTTCATATTAATATCACTGCCTTGGAGCTAGCCTATGTTTTAAATTAATAATACTCCCCACTACGGGATGTGGATTTTTATTCAAACTTTTTTTCCCTTTCTTTCTCCTCGGAGCCAATCAGATGAGAGGGCTGGACACTGGGCGTGATTTACAGAGGCTGGAGTTTTTTTTTCTCTTTAATTTATTAAGAAAGATGCCCACGCGCTAGTCCTTTTGATCTCAAGATATTTTACTGGATGTGCTGGCTTTTCTTGGCTCGGCACTGCTATTTCCCAATCCACAAAAATTTACAAAGTGAGAACTAGCTCTCTGTAACTAACCTACCTCAAGGGTAAGAAAAAAAAACTTACAGGCCCAGCCCATACCTCCCATGGGACATCAGAAGGGTATCACTGATATATATATATACATGTTTTACCTATTTACCTATGAGAAAACATTATGTTACTGTATTGGCATTACTTATGTCTACCCCGAAAGAATATACATTTATGCATTTTTAATCTATTCAAAATCTCAGCAGAGGGAATCTCGTTCCCGTTTTTATGTAAAGTTCTTGTCTCAAGTATTGAGGAGGTTAGGGGTAAAAGATACGAAGCGAAATGATTAAAATCGTCAGAAGCTTAAAAAAATATCCTTAAGAATAAAAACGTAAAGTTTTTACCTGACGCACTACTCCTAGACTTCCGTTTCTGAGTAAAGTTTTCCTTCTGAGGTTAAACAAACACAAAGCTGTCGTTTCAGAAAAGGTTGAAACTACGTTTGATGTTGTGTTGCTTCCCCGCTTTCCCAGACGGACAGGGGGGAAAGGCCGTGTTTGTTGATTCAGACAGCAGCGATTTTACTGTCATCCCCAGAATAACTCACCTTCAGACTGCTTTCGGGAAAACGGGAATTGATCAGTTCCTATCACACACAGGTGTTTCGACTACTACAACAACAAGAGCGAGAGACGAAGAAACAATAAACGCATGCATACTTTAAGGTCTTCAGCACTTAGAGGCAAGGCGCTTTCCATAGGATTGATACGCAAATAGAATCTTAAAGGCGAAGCTATTCATGACAGGTCTATTTGGTTTCACACTGAGATGTAGATTACACCCATGGACTCCCAGCGGCCTTTGACTGGCTGATTCACAATCCGATTTTAGGTTCATCGTGTAAGATTAGATGTTTGTCAGCACGCCCGGTTCAACAAAGTGGGTATATAGAGCGCCTTTAAGTGTTATTCATTGATAAACGAGCCTTAACCCCGTGCTTATCATCATCATCATTATTATTATTATTATTATTATTATTATTAACAAACCAGTCTGAAATACATTTACGTGTGTTGTTCTCGGAGAGATGTCGATTGTGTGTTTTTTTTTAATTGTTGCGATGGCTGGAATCGTTTGCGTTAAACTTCTGCGTACATTCAATCCACAGCGCAAAAACTAATATATTGAAGCGGTCATAAAGAAGAGCAGGTGCATATTTTTTCAGCTCTCCTCACAATCGGGTTTTACTGGTACACTATATTGCATAAACTGGTGACTCTGAAGTGTTGCTGTTTCCCCCCTAACTTAAAAGATAACGACTCCATGTATACATTTTCATTGGATTTCTTAGATCAAACTCCACATAACTTCAAACTAATCTCGTTATTGCGGGAACAGGCTTCAAGGTCCAACACCGTCTTCACAACATTCTTTATATTATAACAAATTCATCTCTTCTTCCTGGAGTGCCCTAGATTATGATCTTCCACGCTTCATGAGCTCCCACGTTTGAAGCGCGATTACTTGATATCTGTTTATAAGCAGGCACTTATTGTATCCTGTATCCCTGATCCCCAGCGTGTTCATTACCTTCTTGAGTTCCGGAGAAAAGCGACTCCAGTCTCCCTGGCTGACTCGTCTACCGAAGTTCGCGCAAGAGCAGGTTGTGTTTGCGGGCTACAAGAGGGGACGCCGAAACTTTTTATCTACACGGGGGCCCGTGATGATCAAAGCACCTACCACGATCCTCTTTCTTTCCCTCCCTTTCCCTCCCCCCCCTCGTCCCCCCTCCCGCAAGATCATTTGCCATACTGTATTTCTAGTTAAAAAAAAACACTCCAGTTTCGCATCCTTTGACTGGAAACACGCAACTGTTATACAGGAATGTCCCCGTGGCGGCTCCGGCTATATCCGCTTGTGTTCGTAGGTCTCTGAGATGCAAAGTAGCTGTATTTTATTTTTGTTTTGATCTACGTCTGCGTGATGCAGCGAGCCGTCACGTGAGGATCTTCGATTTAAGTGAGGTATCCTTGCATGAAAAGAGAAGAAAAGAATAAGATAGACAAATTAACCCATTGCTGATTAGCGGCTCTCTCCCCTCCCTTCCCACACTCCCCCACTCTGCCCTGTAATTTAGACATTAAAGGATGTCAAGTCCACGCAAAGTCACTTTAAAGATAATACGATAACCGCAGAAGCCTTGCTTCGAGGAAATGTCGAGATTTAGCCACACTTTTCTGGCATTAGCACAGTTGTGAAACAGTAAATCTCGACGCTGGAGCGCCCTTCAGCCACATCTCCGTGCTGTTCTTGATGGGTGCGTAGTTATTGCGCAAGGAAAAGGGCTGTGCGGCACACGAATCTTTCTGAACCTCTGCCTGTTCCTAATGCAGCTATAGTGACTTCTGCTATAATAATAATAATAATAATTATTATTATTATAATAATTTCTTTTTAATTGCCTTTGTTTCCTTTGGAATATATTGGACGCCAGTCTAGCGAGACTTATAGTCCCTATGAACTATGAAGATGATCATTTCAATCTTGTCTCCTAAACACAGGGGACTGACAGGTTGCTGATATATATATATGCACGTGTATAATTATTCTCACATTTCATCCCGAAATACGACTGCTTTTGCGTTCGAGGGAGAAGCCAGGGAACGTGCGGTGGACCAAGTTTTCCAAATCTTCACAGGGGGGAAGGAAAAGAAATTAGCGAAGCCGCGAGAGACGCCTTGATTACTGCGAAGTGCCGAAAGAGTCACCTGAGAAAATAGAGCAAAATACGTTGTTTCTCACTTCCTCGCAAATGGCTATACGCGTCTCGCTGGGGGACTAAAGAAAACAAAACCGCCTGCATACCTTTAATAAAGCTGTCAGACGACGGTTAAAGGACTTTAAATAGTCCTAGGAGAAGGAGAGGCGTACCACTCCAAGTCCTGTTATAACTCTCTTTCTCTGAGTAATTGCAATGGTAATTAGTTTATTCCCGCTCTGGATGGGGGGGGTGATGCCTTAATTAACCGTTGCGCACAATAAATACATAAAGACATTAGTGTTTTATGGACTTTTCGGGACCCTCTTGGAAGAGTTTATCGGCCCATAGGCGGTGAGATAAAAGAGGAGTGTAGCGATGGTGTTAATGGGACACTTAACTGCAGAAGCCTGTTGTTTTCAACCAGGGGGCTTGGATTCATTTTACCCAGCAACGTGGTAACCGGGAAACCCACCCTTATCTGGCCCGTTCAAAGAGTGGCATATTACAGCCATTCTTTTGTTAAAATGCTAAAGAAGGACACAATAGATATGCTACCAGGATACTGTTCTATTCGAGGAGACGTTACAGTATCGCGTGGGAGCTTGCGAAGAGAGCGATTTCAGATCCGTCGATCAGAGGCGCCTTTGCATGACAGTGTGGCTTTTCTTTATTGCAATCAAATTGCTAATGCTCGCACTGTATGTAGGAAAATGGATGAGCAATCTGAGAACAGTCTCCTGGACTGTTAACAACAGAATGATCTCATATCATTATAGTAGGCAGCAGAGGGGGCTGGCCGGTATGTAACAGATGAAAATGTGACTTTGCCCAGTTTCACTTCAGAGCTCTATAAAATAACTTTAGTAAATATCAAATACGTCCACAGACATACGTCCAGCGAACCCTCTCGTTTAAAAATTGTGGTATAAAATTAAGATTCCAGACGTAGTCTATTTCCCTTGTTTTATAAGAACACTGTCAATGAAATCGTGTTTGCTACAAGAGAAGGTTATCAATACCGGAGAGTCCTTACTTCAACTGAAAATCCTGAACTCCAAAAGCATATGTAATATTTGGCTCGATTTTTATAAGATTTGAATAAAAACAATTTATTTATTTAATATTTTGGGACGTGTTTGGCATCTGAAAGTGCTGCTTTGTACTAAGGTTGGGACAAAAAGAAATGCCTGACATTTGTTTTGGTATTTGTTTAGTATTTGACACTACATTTACAATACTAATATATAGGTGATTGACTTTCAGCCCCATGGAAGTAAGCATGGGTACTGAAAGAGACTCTTCTGTTTCCTGGTCTGATTTCACATGGATGGCAGGAAGACTAACACATTCCAATACATTTATGTATGTGTAAGACACTCTTACTATCAGGTTACAGCACATGATTCTGGCTCTTTAATTGTAGAGAGTGAATTGTTGATAGGTTTGTAAGAACAATAGTTTAGATCAGGGTGATTGTTTTGGTTAAAACCTCACCACGTAATTGTTTCATAATGCTTTTTGGACAACACCCTCTTGCAGAATCCAAGAGATTATGAAGCATTAGATTACTATGTACACATAGTCACAGTTTTAAAATACAACATAATGAGCATATCGCTCACATTGTCTAAACAATTGCAGCTTTAAAAACCTGAGAGAGAGGGGGAGTGAAGAAGTGGGAAAAAAAGCAAGAGGCTGTTTACACAGTTACTCTATGGGTAAACTATCAATGCTAACATATGCACCTCTTATATTTAAATATCTGAAAGATCGGTTGAATAAAAAATGTAGGCATGAACCTTTAAACGTCATTTTTTTTGTTGAAACGTCTGTGCGTGCTTTAGCTGTTGTGTCATGCGATTAGAAGTATTTTCAAAGGATAGTGCTCTGCTGGAATGCTTTGTATGTTTCAATTGAAAAACACAGGGAGCAGGTTGTAGTTGAAAACCTCATTAAAAGTTCTCTAACATATCAACAGACTGATAAGAAAGGAAAGGTGATTTGGAATCTCCTGAAGAAGGCTGATGGCACTCTCTGAGAACTTCAAACAGATGTTTGGCTAGATTTGGACATGTGGTAGCCCCTGGAGGAACAGACCTGTCATTGATTGAGTCTAGTCTCTTTTACTTATACCTTCTGTTTTATCACAAGTCATCCACAAAATCGGAGCCCTTAAATCGCTCACAGATGGGCAGCCAGAGCTCAAGGCTGATCGTCCAACGCACTGCAGCAACACGTTCGCCAGGAATTCTGCCCTCAGTGATGTGACTAAGGATATTGTAAACTGGTGTTTTCACATCTGTCCTCAGAAAAGGTGTGAAGGTTGAAGGATGATATACTGCAGCACATCACACCCATTATGTAAAGAGAAGCACTGAAGATGTTCAGGCACATCCGGGAAAAGGTACAAACCCCTTCCAATCACTCTCCAATCACTTTTCCAATCAAAAGAACTGGTCAAGAAACTCATATCAACACAGCAACCACAACAGCTTCAGAATCTACTATTGAAGAAATAGTTCTGGACCTCAGCAGCATGCGAAAAATTAAAAACTAAATCCGTTATTACTTAAAACCAGGTAACTGGATTATCTTCTATTTGCATTATACAGGAAAGAACGTATCTTGCTGCCCAACACTTCAAGTAACTGACAATACTGGGGTTGGGCCTGTTTTTTATCTTAGTAGTGTGGGTCTAATTTGAACCTCAGGGTCTTAAACTGCTCTGGTCTTCCCTCCCGCTCTGCCCCGCAGATGCAAATATTGCAAAAAGGTCTGAGTGGATTAATTCCAGAATTAGGTCAGCTGAGAATGACCTAGCTGTCATGGCTATAGCCTTTCAGAAGCACAGCCTTCTCCTCATCTGAAAGCCAAGGTGTCTCTTTTATCTCCAATCAGTTTAATTGCACCCTGCCAGACCTATAAACTGAGTGGTTTAGCTGAGAGCTTCGCAGTGGTTTCAATTTTAGAGGCCTGGACTCTAGAGCAGGACTCACCATTGTAGTGGATGGAAACATTTTTTCAATTCAATTCTATTCAAATTCAATTCAAAATACTTGAATCATCCCCGGGGGGTGGGGGGAGTGGGTGGGCTTCAATTCAAGCCACAAGCAGCAGTGCAACATGCAACACATGACAAAAGCGAAGCACAAAAAAAACATTGTGAAGATAAAAACATCTGAAAGTAAGTGTGCAGTATTTGGGAAGGTATTAGTACATCCACATTTGTTGGGGGGGGGGGGGGGGGAGCTCTGTTCAATAGATATCATGTTGATTATCCATTGTTTGCAAGCCCAACAGCCTCTAGAACAATGCTAAATTGCACCGTAGACAGCAAAAGGCAGAAGTTCAAAGAACTGCTGAAGGATGTGAGATGGGTCTTCGGTGAAGGCATAGGTCTTTCCCAGGATCTGCTGGGTATAAAAAGCTGTGCCAGGGGTCCTAAAGGCTCACCAATGATTTTAGAGCTGAGGTTTACAAAATGTTGAAGGCCTTTTTTTGTTGTTTTGAGTGCATGAAGTGAACCAACAGATACGAGAAAAAGTTAAAATACTTCAGATGAAAGAGTTATAGAATGTTCAAAGAATTCTTTTTTGACCTCCAAATGAACTGAGTTTTCTCAGACCATATAAGCGCTGCTGGGATTTCTTCACTATGACACCTATGTTCTCAGTCTTACGTTTATCTTCAAACTCAGTGCCCAGGTATCGGTGTACTATACTAGCAGCCACTTTTCAGGATGAATCCTCCTTCCTCCCAGCACTGTTGCTCCACATGTAGTCTCACACACACCCAAAAGTGAGGACCCAGCCCCCTGTTATTTTTGATCAGTATGTGCCGTTGAAAGCGCATGCCTGATCTTCAAATCCCGTTATTTGGAACTGGTAGATCGGGTTACATCAAAGAGATCAGGATGGATCAGCTTCTTAAAAGGGGTAGGCTTTGTATCGCATCATCAGAAACAGGTGCAGGTCCTTGTTCCAAGAACAAAGGAAAAACCACTGTCTATAAAATTTTTATATTTCACAAGATCATTTCTTTAAATACCTTTTAAGTGGCATCTCTCATTTTTGTCTTGAAAGCAGCAGACCTAGTAGTGCTATCTTAAGATAAAGTTTGATATTGGAACCAGAATACAGTATTTAGCTTTTATTTTCCCCTGTTAACCCTACAAGAGGGTAATAAAATATCATAGATATGTCTATCACATAAATTAGAATATTTTGATAAATTGTTACGGGTTACTGCAATATCTTCGCAGGTACATGCATCACATTTGTTGATTTGTGCAAATATACATATACACCGGTCAATTTGATCACCATTGAATTGTGCAATTTTTCATTTAAAAAATTGTTCTTTAATTACTGTTAATCTAATTGCATTTTCTATGAATTACTCTACATTATATTGTTTCCAAGACTTTTCCAAGTGCACTTCTTACAGTAGCTTCTCAAATGCTCTTGGTGTGTAAATCAGTAGGGTCACCAAATTAGTTTTTAGTTGGGTTTTGGGGGATGAATGTTAAGTATAGTATTGAATTACAAAGAGAATAACCTCAAAGTAGATTTGATCTTTTTTTAAAATAAAGATGTCAAACATGATGTACTCTTTGCTCAAGAAGTATAGATGATGAAATAAACATTCCTGGCCAATTCTGCAGCACTGTCAGGATGGTCCTTCATTCCAACAAGATTGCATCAACTACTAATGATAATCCTCGTTAGCAGCTACTGGTGCTAGACACTGCTTTCCGAAACCAATACACACAGCCCACACCGTCTCATCATGTTCCTTGCAAAAAACTTATAAATACCCTAAAAGCCTATCGAAGTCGTATTTCATGTGTATTCTAGGACGATCACTGTTACATCTAAACGTCGCCTTTTCCTCTCTTTTAAGAGAATGTCAGTTTTTCACATTAGTTAACAAAATGGAATTTAGTTTTCGATCACATAAATTCATTTTCAGCACCGAGGTAATCGAAAAGGAAACGTTACCTATTACCTATTGTGCTATTTTCGAGTTAACGAGGCGGACTCGTAGGTCTGTATTTGTTAAATAGAACTAGGGGGGAGCTGTGCAGTATACGAATATGGTTGAATTGCATTTGCACTTATGCATATCCGAAAGCACTGAATGTCTTTTCAAACTCCACTGGAATCCACAATTTTCACGGAATAGCTGCAGTAAAACCGCATACTGCGTCTAGCAGTCTCTGACAAGATGACATGTCTTTACCATTTAAAATAAAAGGCGCGGACGAAGAACGAAAGTTGACCTTTATCCAAACCGATATCCTATTATTCACTTTCCCCTTATTCGCGTAGATTCGCAGCGGCCGCACAACGAGAGCGAGTGTTCTCAGGGCTTTGTACGCGCTTGTTGATAAAGCTGTTTCAAAATAAACAGGGAGACGTCATACAATCATGGCTGCCAACAGTACAGCTGTGATAGTTCTTGCTCCGAATGGTAGGAGGCAGACGGTTAAAGTCTTACACAGTACCCCGCTTCTGCAGGTAAATATTTACAAACTTGCATATGTACTTTAAAAGAACACAAGAAATGAGTATGGTTATTTGCTCCGTGTTGAATTAATGGATGTTTCCTTTTGGCGGCTGCACAATGACACTTCAGTTTTCGGGGCTCTGAGGATCTATTACACTGCAAAAACTTGTAAAAAAATGGCGTTTTGGTTTTTAAACTTGTATCGTTACTTTTTTTTTACTTATTGAAACCTCCCGTATAAGTTTATTACACCTTGTCCTTTCATCCTGTCATAATAAGACAACCTGCCGTTGTAACAAGCCTTTGTGTAATAAAAAAAAGCAACCTTCTCTTTTCTCTCGTTTTCTTCTAACGAAAGATTTACATTTAAGTGAATTGTGCTGTTTAAACAAGGGTTTTCGAGCTTGGAGATATTCATAAAGATTTCCAAAATTTAATTTATTTTGACTGTACCTGTGTAAGCTTGTCGAAGAAAGACAGTTAATATCCCTTAACCTCAACTGTGCAGTGCAAACCTACTGTTCTGTAATGTAAAGTATTTGGTCACGTTTAGAGATAAAATACTAAAAATATTATTATATTATTAGAATTAATCATGATAATAATATGACCGATTTCACACTGAACCTAAAACAGTATCATGAAATGCAGTCATAGGTTACAAAATACATGATCACTATTGAATGTGTTCAACATTTGCTTTTCCAATTTAGGTTTTGGAAGATGTGTGCAAGAAACAAGGCTTCAATCCAGATGAATATGATCTTAAGTAAGTGCTGTGTTAGTAATATAGAAGGAACATTATTTTGGATATTATACCCTTTTTTACTGTACATTAATAACCTCATAAAGGTTAAAAAGTTGTATATGCTGTTGCCTCTAGATGATCATGTGTACTTTTTAGTTTTACTTATGCTTACTGTTGGAGATGTACAAGCAGTAGTGCCTCCTGTGTTTTCAGAATAAAGAGGGACTGTCGGATGTTAGGAGGTTAGGTTTTATATAGAAACTAAAACGCTGTGTGTGAGCATACTTTTCTGCAGCAGGTTGTGTATAGTAGATTGTTAGCGAAGGGTAGGGTTAGGATTATGGCAGTTGAGAGTTGTGGACTTAAATCATCGTACTCTAAGTTCGGTTTTTAAAAGTAAAAAGAACTTTAGACTTGTCTCTTATCTGGATCCCTTTATGTTTGTGATTTTAAGTCCTGTCTAGAAAGTACATTTTGATGTTCTAAATTCAGTGCCTCTTATTCCCCGTTTACCCATCAGTGTTTCTTAATACTGGCTTTGGAAAACTGGTCCAAGCTACTTCAAAAAAAACAATCAACATTCTCTTGAATTGTAGAATTAATACATACACCTAATAAACCTAGGATGAGCACCAGCTTATAAATTATACCTGTACGGTCAGCCAGCAGAAGAAATAGTTTTCAATAATATGTATGGATAACAAAAATGTTACAAGTTATTACAACACAGAATAAATGTAATGCAGGGTGTTTTATTTTTAACTAGTCGGCTAAAGCTGTTGTTGTCTTCACCTCAGAGCTCAGACTAATATAAACTAAAACTGGTAGAAAAATGTTTTAAAACAAAAAAAAAGGCATTCAGATTTAAAATAAGATTGAAATAAAATGTTAACTTGCTGTTTCCCACATTATTACTGAACAGATTTTAGGGTAATGAGATGTCTTCCTTACCCTGACGATCAAATATTATAAAGTTCTTTTTATGAAATGAATACTATTTGGTTTTTTTTCAGAATCTCTGATTTTATATATGTGTGTGTGCGTGTGTGTGCGCGTGTGCGTAGGCCTGGTTATAATAGGTTAAGCCTGAGCCGTAACTTTTGAACTGTTTGGTCACTTGTCATTATCCAAAATTGTAAGAGCACACAATGATATATTACAGGTATTTTTGTTGGGCTTACATTGTGAATGGCATTAGAATAAAAGTAGTAACTCCATGACGCATAAGTTTAGCATAATGAAAATAATGACTAGATTCACCTCAAATACAGTGCGATGGGGTGTGATGTCGGGTGCTCTGTCTCAGCACATGATCCACAGTTTTCATTATCTGCCTGGAATGCTGTCCTGAATGCTGTCGTATCACATGATATAGCATGAATACAATCCAAACTCACTGTTTTTGTAAGAGATTTTTCAGTTAATGACATGGGAATGAAGAAAACAAAAATACCCTTTTCTTTCAAAAATGAAATTCTGTCCTATTTCCATTTTGTCCTGCTGTAATATATATATATAGTATAAATTCAAGTCTGAGTTGCATATACTCTTGGATAAGAAAGACCTAAAAAAAGAATAACACTAAATTGAATGACAGGATGGTCACCCGAAGATAGTTTTGTGACTTCTGAGTGGGTTTAACATAATCCTTCGCTTAAGTATTTGTAGAATTGCAGAGCAAATGTATAATGAAGCTATTATATGCATGCACCATGCTAACCCAATTGCATCACCCATAAGGAAAAAAAACTGTTCTTTTTATTACTACAGTCTCAGCTTCATGCCATTCATTGAGAATACCCTGAATTCTTGGCCATTTTGCAGCCCTTTGTTGTTCTGTCTTTGAACAGCTCTGTTGCCATCCATTGAGAAATCACTTGCATTGCTGGTGTTTATTTCTAGGTTTCAGAGAACAGTTCTGGATTTGTCACTGCAGTGGAGATTTGCCAGCCTTCCCAACAACGCTAAGCTGGAGATGGTGCCAAGTACCCGGCAAAGAGCTGGAGTGGAAAGCACAGTATGTATTCATCTCCAAATCTACAAGCAAGTGGCAAATGAATAAGTGTGATGATTATCGTTACAGAACAGGCATGTAGAAGATTTTCTGGCTAGATCAGCATATGATAAAATTTAATAAGCAGAAAAGAGCTACTGTATATATTCCTTGGAAGGATAATGGGTATTAAATTTATTTAATTAAATTTTTAATTAAACATTTTAACTTTATTATTTTCCCATTTATCCTGGCTGCATGATGTAGCGTTTTAAATCACAGGGGTTTTCAGGGAGAGTAGAGGTTGATATAAAAAGTAACGCAGATGTATGAGAGCCATGGAAGATAATAGTGTCTTTGTTACCCTGAGAATAATATTGTTTAACTTTAGATTTACAGATTGCAAATTCCTTTCTCTTTCAGTTAGAGGGATAAAAGTATTGGCAATGATCAGAATATGACGAATGTGTGGTTAAGGACATATTATGTGAAATTTTTAAACACTTTTATAAAGACAGCACTCTATGGATACTAAACAAGTTTTGAGGCTTTTAATTTGAGTGTTTTTTTTTCCGTTCTTTTAAAACAAAGCGATTGGATTTAACAGTGTTTGTCAGTTGTTAAAGATTGTTTTGTCTTCCTTAAGATACAGTGCAAATTGCACTGAAATGGAACCACTGTTTTTAAATTGCTCCCTGGCAAGTTTGATTATTATCAGTTCTCAGGCCTTGAGTTTCGCTTGTGGATGTATGTTAAAGAATGCTTCGGTTCTGTGAAGCAGTGTGGCAGATTACTTCACAATGATGGTGTCAGAAACAACGTGTACTTCCATTTTACTGGCTTATCATGGTTGTAAAACTAATCAACTCAGTGTTTGTTACCCCTTTCCAAGATAGTTTCCTTGCCTTTGAACATTGTGTTTTCTTCCTCTTTCACCCTGAGAAATTTCTCAAAGCATCCCATTTTAATTTTACTTTCTATTTTTAAGATGCAATTAGGCCCTGTTGTTAAAAAAACATGTACCGGGTTTCTGTGTTAACACATTCGAAGCATCCTTTCAAGTTCTTTCCCACATGTTTTCTATATTATCCAGAAAGCATCAGTAAACAACCCTGATGCCTGGCTTGTGTCAAGAAGTACCATCTTAGATGTTGACTTCAATAGAGAAAACAGTGAGAGGCTGAAGACACATCTGTCGAGCAGCTTCTTCTTTGGTCAGACGTGATCTTATATTGGTTGCAGATGATGCCCTGTTCAATGGAAACTAATTATTTCAAGATAGGACAGAAGCTTTCCGTTGAGGTCTCTTGGCAGACCGAGGTTACGATTGAATGAGGCTGACAGGTTGAGCCGGTGCAGAAAGTGTTTTTCTTTTTTAATTACACGCTCTCTGAAAATTGTGGACGTTTTCGGGAAGGAAGCTCGACTCTGATCGTCTCTGGAAACACAGTCACATGAGCTGTTTGCAGGACCCTCTTGCCACATTGGTGCTTTTTTCAGTGTGTTTCAGTGCATTCTGAAAAAGTTTTCCTGAATGTTTTTTTTTTTAATGCTGTCATTGTGTTAAGGCCAGTGGGCTTGTGTCGCTGGAACAGAAGCTGTTTGAAATCATTTCCTCAGATTGTGGTTGACAATGCCTGCCTACAGTGAATTTCCAGTTAATACAGCTAATAAAACCATTGATGAATTTCAGGTTGGCAGTGTTAAAGCTGCAATTTTCCATTTTTCTGAAAGTTCTCTATTTTTGTATGTTCTTACATAGGCTATGTGAAAAATATCTCACTTCCTAAACTGTCTGTGTGTCTTCATTGACTAAGGAATCTGTTATCTCAGAACTGTACAATTAAGTTAGCGGGGAAAGCAAAACACCAGAAATCTGCCTTGAATCTTTGAAGCGATGTTAATGAGAGCATAAGGTCTCATTGGTAGCTGTAGCATGTCTCCAGGTTGTTAAGGAGCCAGTTCATTCCATGAGCTGGCTCCAAACTTTCTCAGTGGGGAATGTGTTGTGACTGTTTAGACAGCAGCATAACAACACGGTGTCTCTGTTGCTACACGGACACATCAGGCTTCTTCTTCCTGATGCTGCACAGACCCCTCTATTTAAGGCCAATGGGATAATGGCAGTGTAGGAATGGGCTGAGGAAGTGGCTGGAGACGAGAGATCAACTGGGAATCCTCAGGTGACGGTCGTCCAGGAGTCTGTGTGAAGGCTGGCGCCCTGGTGCTTGTGCCTCTGACGTGAATTGATGAGTCTCTGTAGCCCTCCTGAAGGAGTTTCCACCCGTGGCTGGTGAATCACTGCCTTTCTCTGTTGAGTTTCAAAGAGGGGGTGGAGGGAATCACCAATTAACATGCAGGGCAGACTATCATTATCTTAAAGGATGCATTTTTTTCTCCTTCCTCTTGAGAGAGATGACTATAATCATGCAGTTTTGTTGTGGAAAGTTGTAGATTGTAAAAGTTTATGCTTCTTGCCAGCGGAAGTGGAAAAGCCCTTTCATTCAGTATAGGCATGCAGCTGAGATATTGATTAGCTTAACAATAATAAACATCTTCTGTTAGAGGTTAATGTCTATATGTTTTAAAGTTGCACATGCAGAATTATACACTTGCCTTCATTGTTTCAGAATTAAACAGTGGCAAACCATTGCAGGAATGTTCAGTTTGGCACAGCTTCATGTGTGCTTTGCTGTGCTAAAATGAAGCTGAGTGAGAGTCAGCTGCTAACGGTTGAGAGGAGTGTTGAATTATGATGCTTCAGATCCAGAAGCTTCTGACACAGATCTAATTAAACGAGTTGCTGATGTTCTTTTTCGTTTGCAGTATGTGGCTTGAATATACCCTTATTGACTAAAAAAACGCCTGTGTCTGCTTGGTTGTTTTTTATTGGGTCCGTATGCCAGACCTTTAGTAATGCCGAAGACTGAAGGCACCCTAATCTATTAGACTGTGTTCCACTGGGAATCCAGACATCTCAACTTTCAAACCACAAGACAACTGGCAGGCTCTCTGAACAATAACAGGACACAAAGGCCGTCTCACAAGCTGGTCTCCGGTGGTGGCCAGGCCGGCCACATACATCAAAGTGCTTTCATCTTTTTGTCTGTTTACAAAAAGGTAAATAACTCCAGAAAATAAACAGGTTCTGAAAAACTGCTTACATAGTTGTGCGGAAGAAGATGTTTAGCCAAGCACGATGATGTATAACATGTCAGGACTTCAAATGAGGGCCCGTTCCCTTGCCTTTTAACAGAGCGGCACAGAGAAGTCAGACCTTAAACTGCTGCGTCCTGTGGCTTTTGTTGGCTTTGCCAGTGTTATTACCATAACCAGGTCAATAACATGAAAATAAACTAATCATCGAAAAAGGCTTAGTGATAAGAATTCTATACTTCAGTAGTTGACAACCCTGGTCATTGCAGCTGAGCTCTAAATCTCCCGTGCTAATTGGCGACTTCATTGATCTGCTGTCTTGCTTAGATTTCTATTTAACTTGTTTGTTCGGTCTCTCCAGAGTGTAAAAAAAAAAAGTACTTCAAGGGGCATGTTTCCGACAGCTCCAACAGAGAGAACTTTCAGCGTGCAGCCTCTCCTCAAATTGCTTGCTGTTGTTACAGACTAAACAGGTCGTTAAAAATCCCCGAGCTTTTCTCGAAAATAGTAGGGGTGTTACCCCAGCCAAGTATCCCCCTGGCCTTTGCCAATTGTGGCCTGTAACAGTGTATGACTCTCAGTCTATGGTGCACTTTGGCTCCCTTCGCATCCAGGTGGATAATTGGTGGTGGAAAGGAGTCTCCATTACCTTTAAAGAGCGTTGAGTGGAGTGCCCAGAAAAGCGCTATATAGCAGAGACGGCCACAACGAGTGCACCCTCTGTCTGCAGAGGTCCAATTGGTTACGTTTCGGGCAGCCCACCTGAAACCAAGTTCTGAGACTCAGAAGGTGGTACAGGATTGATACCAATAGCATATACAGTACGTTTGGATTTTTTTAAAAGCTGTAAGCAAATTTACAGATATTTCCCAAAAAGAAAACTAAAATCAGTTAGCAATTTTATTAAGAACTCAAAAACAAAATAGCCAGTGTTTCTCCTTGACCAGGGTTGGGAACCACTGCTGTACTTTTTTTGAAAAAGTGTAAAACGGGTCATCAGAAAGCATTGTAACTAAGTTCAAATACAGGTTGTAATGCAAGCATTCTTTTAATTATACAGATGGGCCAGTCAGGGGCTGATCAGCTGATTTTGACATTTGGTTAGAAAGGCTTATTATATAGATGATTTGTTGAGAGATCTTTCCTTAGAAACTCAGTGATACTTCAAATTGTCCCTGACTTGTTGTCTTAGACGTTAACTTGGATAGTCGCCTGAATTGTTGTGGGGGTTCTTGGACAAAAGGTAAGGGGCCCTCTTTCTGGGTTACATAAATCATCTTAGTGCCCTGCCATTGTAAGCCGGAGAAGGATAATTAAATTGGTACAACAACCATGACTGCCAAGTGCCCAGGAGGTTAGATTTTCATCTGCCACAGTTCTGGAGTAATTGATAAGATATTTTGTTTTGCAAATTGCATATTGCTTAACATAAAGGCAGCTTTTCTATTCAGATTACATTAACGGGTTTTTCTCATGCTATTCCCATCACTTCCAATACCTGCGACATTCAGGATTGAGTTTTAGGTGGTTTCAATGGGTCTTATTTATTGAAATGCTAAAAACTTAACTGTTAAACAATTGCTTTTGTTTGTCCTGCTAACGAGAGAATAAAGTCAATCCACCCATTCAACAAACGGTCCTTACCTGTTGAGACCCTGGTACTTCATACCCCCTCCTAGGAATGGAATGTTTTCATTCTGAACTAGAAGAAACACAAATGTCAGCTTATCTACAAAAGCCTTGTCTGGAAAAGCACAAACTAAGCTGACAAAACTCTCTGCAAGTTTATGCAAGTAGTAAGGTTGACAAGAAATGCATATAATATCTTTAATGAATTTAAGTTACTACTTAATCCATCCATCCATTATCTATATCCTCTTTACCTTACAGAGGGTTGCTTTGAGCCCGCAGTAACTGATCACAAGCCGGAGTTACATCCTGGATGGGATGCCAGTCTATTACTGGACATTGTTAATGCTTCAAATGGATATTGTAGTGTCATCACAAATGATACTAACTGTGTGTCCAGTGTTCACGATAGAAGTTACGCATAGAATTTGATAGATACACAGGAAAATGATTGACCCAGTGACTGCAGCCAGCCAGGTAAACTTGTCTTGAGTTCACGAGGGTATGTATTTTTTCTCCTAGGTTCGCATTGCTTTGCAGTTAGAAGATGGTTCAAGACTGCAGGACTCCTTCTGCTGTGGACAGTCACTGTGGGAGCTCATAAATCATTTCCCACACACGAGGTGAGAGCATATATTTTACAGTGCGGAAACAGAAAAAAATGCAGTGCAGAATGAGGGGAGTAGCTGGGTTACTGTGAACCTGTAGATACACGGGTGTCTGGCAGGGCTACTTGAGTCTTTTACTGGTCCATAAGGCAGATGCGACTGCACAGTGAACTTCCCCCAACTGTAAGCCAGTTTCCCAAAACTATACCCTTCAAACACTCCACATGTACATTCTCGTAAACATTGGGTAAAGAAGTTCAGTCTTTGAATCCTTTAGTGCTTGGCCTCTTGCCTTGCAACTACGTTCCAAGGTGTTTCAGTTGTTTTAGCAACAAAAGATACATCTGGATTTTTAAAAGCATCTCCCATGGCTTTTGGCATTAAGATTGGACGAGACTGTGCTACAAAAATGTGTATTTCCGAGGGTTACACATTAGTACCTGTCAAATGATTACTTTGGTTTTAGAGAGACACACACAGATTTAAAAGATAAAGCAGGAAATGGAACTGAACCATTCTGTTTACGTTGCTCAGAACTGGTGCCTTGTCGACAACTAGATATTGTCATAAAATCCTAACTCATGTATGTGTATTTTTTCTGTTTCAATTTATTTCAAAGCTTTATAGTAACATTGCATTTTTCAGTTATGTTTTGGAATTGCAGAACTGTCTTACACTGTGTTTTGCTTCATTTGTTTTGCTAAATAAAATTCTGTTTTAAAATAGTTACCACTCTTCTTTCTTAATAGTGTTATTCTAAAATCTTAATTTTCAGTGTATTTTCTCATAACCAAGCTGCAATTTGAATTAAAACAAGAGGAATATGAAAGACCCGATCTGGAAAGGTTAAGAAATTTGTTAAATGGTTATAAAATATGGCATTGTAATTGTCAGTCACGACTGGGGGAAATTGTATAAGACTAACAAAGTAATGTCTGACTTTGATGCTAATTTAAGTGTCTTTATGGATTTTTTCTTTAGGTGTTTTGATAACACCATGCACATAAATCTTGGCATTTCCTTCACCTAGAACAAAAATCTGTGCAATTACCTATTTGTTTTCATTCATTTTTTATAAGTAACACTATACTGTAAGCCTATGTGGCCAACTCCACATATTTGAGTTTGAGAAGTGCTTGTTTTCCAATTCTTGATTTACTTAATTTTTTTGCTGAACCCGACAGTGAGATCCAGGTACCTCCGATATTTGAATATCTGTCAAACAACAACAACGGCAACAACAACAAAAAATCATTAAGAGGGTTCCAAATTCTTCCCTTTTATTTCTTTTTCTGTGGTTTTGGAAATGCCTGCCTGTGTAAACACCAACTGAGCCTTTTATGAGTTATAAAAGCTGCACAAGTGAGCGGGTATTGTAATCAAAGCAGTCTCAAAGTGATGCCAGTCTCTCGTCTGGTGCTGTGACTGCATTAAAAATGCCTGAAGTTGGCACCTGCTTTGATTTAATATTTTTATACAATGTAGTGCAATCTTTGCCAGAGCCTCTGTCCAAGTGTCTGCCGAGCTGCCTTTCATCAATATGACATCATTTTACAACTTAATTATTTTCCACAGAAGCTTCCAGGCTTAGGCATTGCTTTATGGAATAAAAATAATGGATTCACTTTTATCTTCAGTAAACATTGGCCGTAAAGTCTCTAGCTCTTATGTACATGCACAAATACAGATACATTTATATATTTTGTGTCCTCATTTGGTGTTGTCTCATGAATTCCTTTAATTAAGCAAGATTGTTATTAAAGAAACACAAGCACACACACACACATACCTGATATTGGCAGACCACCCTTGTGGTTATATTCTCTTGTATTCAAGAAATAAAACAAATTACCTTTCTTCTCAGCTTTGCTGCAAAATATTTATCAGAGCACTTTTGATGTTGTTTCCTCCTGTATTCAGATCTCTAGACCAAGCATCACACAATGTACTGTAGGTAGAATTTACCAGGCCGGATCAAGAGAGAATCTGATGTGATTTTTCATTCCACTCCTTGTGTGTAACCTGGAGAGACTGTGGGTTTCTTGTTCATTGTAATCCTGTATATTTATCTTTGTTTTTATACGTCTCTTTTTCTTTTTGCCTTTCTTTGAAGAGTTTCTCTTTATTATGTCTGTGCATCCTGTCATATGACCCTAATACCTGTTATCAGCTCATGATATTTCTTGTAATTCTCACTTTTCCAGTGTAGTGTTCATTGAGGATCTGTATTTTTCCTTAGCTAATTTGAAAGCTCTGTACAGGGATATCTACTTATTGGTGTATCGATGACAATAGGTATTTGTGTTAACAATATAGTATTTTTGTACAATGTACAAGAACAAATAGCACTGTGTGAAATCTGTGAATGTTGTATCTCTGTAAACATTTCAGTAAATATTTTAGTGCCACACAACCAGATATTTTAAAAGCTGTTGCTTTGGAGCTAGATCTTAAAGACATTACCAATCTGTGCCTCTGATTTTTGTTACAAGAGAGCTGAAAAAATTTGATATACTAGAATAATTGGAAGAAACGTGTGTAAATAATTAAATGCTATAACATTTACCTTTTGGCTTTGTGGGTTTCCTGGGTATCTCATATTTGTATAAAAAGTGTTTGGCTTTTTGTTTTTCTTCTGTAAATATAAAGAGAGGTGGGGTCTGAAATAAATTACCTAGCTATGCTGTTGAAGCAGATTTTCCCTGGAACTCTTCTTGGAAAAGCTGGGCAAGATCCTTGGGTTGATAAGCTTCTAGCATCCAAATAAGCTAGAAGGCCTGAATTTCCTTCTTTCATTTGTAACCTTAGATTCTCATTAAAAATGCATTGAAATCCCCGACAGGATTACACCTGAAATGATACCTTAAGATCTTACAGTTAGGTGTTGAAAGTTCAATATGAACTTGATCATGCCTATCAGGAAACTGATTTGTGAATATGACACAAACAAAGGAGGTGGCCGGGAATTTTCTTTTTCCACTCATGGCGGTGATACATCACTTGCTACTGTATGTCTTTTAAATGCTTAGATTTAGAGCAAACTGCTGCTGAACTAGAAATTCACCCAAAGCCACATGAATTCCCACTTGTGATGTGGGTTTGTTAGTTCTTTATCTACAGTATGTGTAAGGTTTAATCCGGTGGAGTCAATTCAAACCTACTTCCTATGTGTCTGTTTCAAGAATGCAAATGAGCAGTTGGATCCATTATGCAGTTTACATGCAATTTTTGTGCATTGTTTTTGGTTCTGTCTGTGCTAATGTATTGAAAATAATGTTCTCTTTTATGTTTGAGTGGCAGCAGTGTTAATGATTTTGACACTCGAATCATCTCACACTGCAACGTCTGTTTTCATCACTGTTGCACGTGATCTCGGCTTTAAAAATACAGATATAAATGCCAGTTTCTTTTGCTGGTGTTGGTACTCAAAGTTTACAAGACATTCTGGCATATATAATCAATCCTTGTTTTCATATGTCACTAAAGAATTAGTAGTTATTTTCTATTTCTAAAAAACTCAGTGAAGTTGCAGTTCCTAATAGTACTTTCAAGAAGCATTTGAACAAAAATACATGTTTTTGGAGTTATTTTTTTCTAAAGTTTTACCACACAATGCCTTAATGAGTAAACAGTTTGAAATGCCACGTTGTGTTTAAAAATAAGATGATACTGAACTTAAACCACAAACCACTAAGATACTTCAGTATGATGGAAAGCATTAGAGAGACTTATACAGTTGTAGTTGTCTTGTGGTGGCACAGACTGAAATATAGTCTAGTGAATGCATTTGCCAAGTTAAGACATTGAGTATGAATTGAAATGAAATGACTGTAATTTTTAGGTTACATCGAGCAGCTTGGCATTGATTTAAGGCCTTTGTAATAATATGCAGCTTTCACCACGGAGACCAAAGAAATTCTGTGGCCAATTGAAATGGACGTCCCTTTTTTGTACGTATCTACGTCTGAGTTACGGATGTTGTTATTCATTCTACAATTACTAATAATTGTAACAAAACCAAATTGATGGTGATATCAGATGTACTTTACAGTATGTGGTTATGTTAAAATGTTTTTTAATTTAAAAAAGTTATATGTCAAAACGCAGAACATATTGGCTTTTGTTTTCTGGGAAAAAAGAGGACATTTTGAGCTTAAACAATGTTGTCGCCAGCCAGATGGAGGGATACAGTTAACTCTCAAGTATATTTAAGTCCATCTGTTGATTTACTGTGGTGTACATAAACAAGTGGCACTGTATTACATCTTCAGTTCAGTCTCTTTCTATTTGATTTCAAGTACATCTGGAAATGAAAAACATGCTGTGGAACAGGAATGGATAATGTTGAGCCATTTTCTCTGATGAAAGTTATTGTTAGAACATTGAGAGGTGCTTTCTGTGCTGCATGGTGACAGTGGTTGATACAAACAACATGGTGCTCACTCATTGAGTGATAGTGGTGTGGAAACGTGGACCAAGTAATTCAGGTGGATAGATGAGTTTAATGTAATAGCATTTTAGTTTAATGAGTTGTATGCACCTGATTTCAAACCATTCATGTTCATTATTAATTATTATTAGTCAGTTGTTTAAAATAACATATTTTTACACTTACCTGACTTGATCAATTTGGGATTAATTGAAAATTCATTAATCTGCTTAATTGTGTGTGCGGTGAATGATTTCATCAGTAGTCAATTGCGGTCAGCAACAAGAAATGACAGCAATTCAAGCATTTTGTTTGTTGTTTTGTGTTTATTATACATAGAAAAGGCATGAGTATCAGCTAAATGGCAGCATAAATGCAAATAATTAAAAAATCTGGCCAAAAAACATGAAACAAACCAAAGCAGATTGTTTAAGTCAGACACGTAATACCTAACTTGTGTCTAACTCCAGGACATTAGCGGGGGTCAGGGAGTGAGGTGACCTTGTTACTCACAACTTTGAAAAATAAAAGCACATCACCCAGGTAAAAGGGTACACTGTAAGTCAAAACCATAACCTGTTCTTGCCCCTAACTCTCAAACCAGATGAAAATCTGTTGCGATCTTGAAGTTATTTCACCTTCAAAGCTTAGAAAAGATAATTAACAGATGGATTTTGTTTAGTTTTGATGTCAGCTTTGTTGAACCCAGATTGTATAGGTGCAGATGGTCACAGAGTAAATGGTGGAAGCTTGAAGCAAGGTGAGCTGGGTGTGCTTTCATGTCAGCGGGAAGCTAGCGACCTTTGACCTGCTGAACCTCACATGCGGGCTGTCGACAGCGTTTCCCCTAGTGGCCTATAAAGATTAGCACATGGAGTGTGGCTGGAGCGTGCAGGCTCTAATATCACGTAAGAGAGCTTGCAGCCAACCCCTTGTTTCTTTGCTTCGGCGACAGTACACTCGGTTCTCTTATCACAGAAACATTACCATTAGAGGGTGTGAGCAGTAGAGTTATTGATTTAAAAATACGTTGCGAAAGATAAATGTATTTATTGCTACAGGACTGAAACTGAAATCAGTTGTCCATATTTTGTTGAAAAGGGAAACATTGGTATAAGGAGTGGCACAGCTGTGGGAGAGCTTAGCAAATCTCCTAGTTAATAGCCAAACTATGATGCTAGTGATCAGTGGGGAAAAATATCTTGCTTTTTTTTCCACAGTGTTAAACTTGGACATATATAAAATACTGTCACAAATTGTTTTTTTTAATGTTTGAGAGCGATGTAAATAACTACCTTCTTTCTTTGTGTTATATGTCTGAGCATCAAAAGATAAGGGCTTGTTCTGGCTTTACCAACAGGTGTTTTCGTTTTAAATTCAGACTTCTGTAGATTTGTATTAGTTCTTCTGACATGAAGCAGAGTGATCTGTTATGTTAGTAGGATTAAATGGAATGCATAATATCTCACTGCTTTGCTGGTCATTCTTAAAGTGTTTTTTTATAAATAAGATTTTACTGATGGGGAAACAAAAATCATTAATTAATAAGCTTTCGTCCAAATTGACCCCCCAAAAATGGAGCTCAAAATGAATGACATCCCTGCACTGCATTATAAAGAAAGTGTTGCATCTTCAGGAAAGAATTAAAAAAGAAGTGATCATGTGAGCTTGTATTGTACTTTTTAGCGAGTGCTGACTTTATCAGCTACACTTGTTTTAGCCTGATCATTTTAGAAAGGGGATTCCACTAGTCACATGGTATCTGTCTTGCCACATAGACGCACATACTTCCCCACTTGTTTAGTGTGCAGATCTCTGCTGTTGGAGCAAACACTGCTATTTTTTATTTTTAAAATTAGGGGTGCAATTGTTTTCAGCATATTGAATTGCACTTGAACAATTGAACCATCCTGTTTGTAGTTCATTAGTAATGGACCTTAGATTGTAGTAAACCGGGAGTATCTGAATGACATGATTCAGAGCTGTGAACAGGTGCCTTCTCCAATTGGGCCGTATGCAAGCTCTTGTGCTGGGGAAAAAAAAACAAAACATCTTTTAAAATTGAATTTCCTAAAATTGAGGACAGGAGGCCCTTCTGCACAAAGACTTGTGGAAATCTAGAACAAGTTCTCTTATAATGTTTTCGAAAGTGATGCCCTGGCTTCTTTCAAGACGCGTAAGAACATGAAAGGTTGCAAACGATAAGAGGCCATTCGGTCCATCTAGCATATTTGGTGGTTAGTAGTTAATTGATCCAAGCATCTCATCCGGGGTATTGGCTAACATGGCTGGGAGCTTTTTCCAGAATCCCACAACCCAACAACTGGACGAAATACCACGGTTAGTTAGCTGCTAGCCACCAAAGGGGCTAGTTAGATTGTAACAAGTGGGGGTCATTCTGTCTTTCTTCAGGTCTTGTCATCATACTGTCTGGGACTTCATGGCTTGGAGTTCCAGCTGAGTTTGAGAAAGGGCGGCCCCATATGCCCCTGAACTTGTCTACAGTCTTCCCACAGGATGGAGAGAGAAGCGGGCAGTTTTGTTCAAATTCTGCTTCAGCGCATGCTCCTAATACTCCAGTTGCCAGAAAGACCAGTGCATAAACCTTCTTGTTTATGAGCTTGTCAGGAGAAGAAGACAGTATTCACAGTTTATGACAATAGGGCGAAACAGTAAATTTGGTCTTTTAAAAATCTCCAGTTTTTTAATATGAAAAGATCTCTCCATAATTACAATAAACAATGAACAGTCAATTAGAAGATTAAAGGTAGTGGAAAGCCTTCACTTGAGATGGCTTTACAAGTTGGTGTTACAAGACCTGCAATCACAAACCAGTTTCAGATTCTTCTCAAGTCTTATGTGCTCCTGTGATGGAAAAATAATGACTAGGGTTGTTTAATTTCACTTAGATGTGGACTTGGACTTCTGTAAGAGGAAGCTACATTGTGTTTCTTTTATTCTCTTTTCAGCATGGAATAAACCTTTACTTGTTCCTTTGCAGCCTATGCATACTGACGCAGCCACCTACTTGAACAACTAAAACTATTGTTAACTATCCTTTCACAGCTGTCAACTTCACAAAACGTGACAGCAATAATTTAAAACAAAATCAAACAGTAAGAGCTTTCCCCCTTTCTTTCCTGCAAATGCACACAGATAAACACACACAAACACTCCCCCACAGTTTCATATGAATCAACTCAAGCAGACACATGGATCACTGGGTTACTGGCCTGTCTATTGAGGCTGTTTGAAGATTGCGTTTTATTGTTCCAAAAGGTCAAGTTCCTCAAAGCTTTCCTTCTGTTCTCTATAGGGTGCCTGAGCCACAGCTGTCGGGATCCACTCCAGTTTGTGTTTATATGAGAGATGAGGTAGGTCATAGTGGTCTTAAAAATGTTATTACTGGTGCAGGCACTACAGATGCTGTGATATTGTTATTCTTTTTTTTTTAGTAGGTTATAAAAAGAGGGATGGTATTCACGTCTTTAATGACCCCTCTCCTGGTTGACAACAATACAAATAGCTACGCTATCTCAGCTTTGAAGTATTTCTTATGCTTTCCCAGAGCAATATTGCATATTTTTTAAAGGAGATATCTGACCACCAATTAAACAACAATGCTACCTTCCATGTCATTAGTAATGGTTAGATTAAGACAGATCTCCACACTTTACAATGCTATTTAAAGTTTCATGACCTTCACATCAAACATTGTTTACCTAAAATATTGGATTATATCATTCAACCAGACATGATTGAATTGCTAATGGCCTGTCTTGAGATTTAAGAGTTATACACAAGATTGCCTTGCATTAAAAAGTAACTTTCTTTGCTATCCTTAGATAGGATGTAAGAATAGGTTACATGCCAGAATTGAATAGTGTATCAAATTTCCACAGAAATTGTTCAGCTGGGTAGCTACTGGGGCAGGTAACGTTTTGACAAACCAGTCCTAATTTTGCTGTATAATTTTACCTCGCTCCTTGCTGACAGCGAGCAAAGCCACCAGCTAATACGTCACTAAGTGACGACATGTAAGAAGTTGAACAGTTGTGATGTAAGGTGATAAATAATTCTGCATGTGCACGAGAATAGATAGAGCATTACACTGAATGTGAAAGGAAACATGATACTGCTGTTTATTTAATAGCTCGTGTCTTCAGGAAACGTGTTAAAAAAGCCAAATGGTCTTGAAATTTATCCTTTCCCTCTCCAATTTCTCTTTCTTAGTGTTTTCACACGTTTGCCTTCTGCAAAGCCCATGGGATTTAATACGATTCTGTTTGATATTCCAGCTCATTGTGCAAATAATAATACAAAGTATATGTAAATGTCTCATTCAGGTCGCTGGAGAGGAAGCGCTGAAGAAAACGACCCTGAAATCCCTTGGTCTCACAGGTGGCAGTGCCATCGTCAGGTGAGTGGAGCGTTTCTGCTGGATGACCCAGGAAACGACATTTGCACAGTAGGGCATTTTCCCCTTCATTAGCAAGCCTTTCCTGTTAGTTATATGCCCACCCATGTTGGGAATTTGCAGCTGTTTTAAGATTCAGCTGTCCGGCACTGGCTCAGGAGAAAATGTGATGCCGGCACTCTCCCCTGGAGCCCACCTGCAGAGCTGTTTGCTATGTCACACGCCGCTAGCTCCATGTTAACGCCAACTGGAGGAGTAGCACACCCCTGCAGGACTTACCGCTGGTCACATGTGCTACTTGTCAACTCTTGAGTCTGAATATTTTTTATTTCTGATGATGGGAACTGGATGAGTGACAGGGACTGGACACTGAGATATAAAATTTAGTTTATGTCATGAGACAGGCTTAAAGTAGATCATGTCTATAATTTGAAAGAAGTTTCCTCCTGTTTCTCATTGTTTGAATGAGTGCAGCAAAGTGTTATTTTTTTCCTCAATGACGTGGTCTAGTGTGCATATGTAGGTGGGGGTATCTGTTATGTATTACCATTTATATCATTTTTGTAATTTAACAATAAGAAGGGAGGTGTACACTTCAGAGTAGGTTACTCTTTTTTTTTCCTATTGGAAGCATCCCTGAAAAATCCCTAAAGTGCATCTGATGAATGTAAGGGTCTGAGTAAGAGTTTGAAATATTCCTTGGGGAATGTGCCTTAGTTTGTCTTATGTAATACTTGGGTACTATTTGCTGAACCTGGTGTCCTGCTTCTGTCTGCGTACTCCGTCATAGATATGTGCTGAAGAAATCAAAGTCCCCTGAACAGGGTGAGCCTTTGGAAATGGGCAGTGTAGCTGCCGTGAAGAAGGAAGAGAGGCCAGAGACAGCAGATCAGCCTCCCCCACCTGACCCAACGCCCAAGCCGGTGGTGTCGGCTGCGCTCGATAAGACCGAGCCAGAGCCCTCTGCAAAGAAGCCAGTTGCTATTCCCTCTCCATTGCGCGGTGATGCCACAGAGGCCAGCGGAGATGTAGCAAGCCTGGATGATCCGAAACCAAAAGGCGCAGAGAATGCACCAGTAAAAGACCTTGTCACTGAAACCCAAGAATCTGAGCTGAAACCGTCTTCGGAAACCCCCGGTCCCTCTACTGAGTTGCCTTCCAGGATGAAGCCAGCCTCGGCCCACGTTCCAAATCCAAGCACCTTTGTGCCGTTTTCCGGAGGGGGGCAACGGCTCGGAGGGCCAGGTGCTGGGGGTCCCACTGGGGGGAGCGGACAGCTAAACTCCAGCTCTCTGACTTCCCTCTCCAGCCCTGGAGGGCCCCCCAAGGCCAAGAAACCCAAGCCCAGCAGTGAGTCGAAGGTAAGAGTAGGAAAAACTTCTGTCATTATCCTGCCACCTTCACTGAACAGCCTGGCCTAGCTATAAGATTTCAGGGAAATCTCTTGGAAATCAACTGTGTATAGAAAGCATATATCAAAGTTCAGTTGAGCCAAAAAAAATATTTTTTATTAATTGCTGTTAACTAGTTTTTGAGTGATCTTGGAACAAAATATCACCTGCAATCAGCTGCAAAAACAGAAGCAGGAAAAGAGCAGTCTGTGATTTGTGTTTTATATATCTGGAATGTTCTTTGTGATGTTTATACAGTCAGAAAGTAAGTTGCTCGCTTCTTTTGTATTTCTTTTATACGGATGCTGATGGTATATATATATGTATTTTATTAAATGCACAAATACACTTTTTGTATGGTCAAAGGTGAAAACCTCATTTGATTGTTTAGTTTTGTCTTTTGACTTAGATAGTGGAAGATACCTGTATAGGAAAGGGGGTGTTATGATTAGTAGTGAATGAAGTGGGTCCCCACCTATATACCTGAAGATATACCTTGGGATACCTATTTACCTGGGATGAAAAACACTACACCAATGCAAGCAATTAATCATTAATGACAAACCCAAGTATGTAATGTTTGTAAGCAGATTTCAGTATGCTAGAATAATTATTTCAGCCAGTGTATAATGTAATCATTAAGAAAAACAGTGTTTTAGTCATACAGTTGAATGTTGGAGTCCAATGATGTGTAAGACATTTAGGCTTTAGACTACTTCAAATGCTGCAGTTGGTATGACACTGCTGCTTTTAATTCTCAAAAACATTAAGAAAAAGTGACAACTTGAACGTAATCAGTTACGTACTCATCACATTCTGAATCATTTGTTCTGTTCTGAGTTATTTTAAGTTATACAACATCGGAGATTAGTTTGCTTGGAAGAATTGGGATTTTATTATCCATGAAAATGCATTTTTTAAATGTGTGAATTCAGCCAGGCATTTTAGAATGATGCTCAGAAAGGCACCACAGTTCACACAGGCACTGAATTAGATGCACACTTAATGGATTACAGGAAACTAACAGTGCACACATGCACGCACACAGATACACACTACAGCTCACTGCTTATTAATACTCGAGATCCCCTTAGAGTAGCTTTTTAAAGGAGTTTCTTACTTCAGCTATCATGAAAGAGATGATGATACGGTAGGTGTAAGCATTTTCCACTGTATTCTGTGGCATAACTTTAACTCGTTTCAGAAACAGACTTTGATCAGCTCCTGTAATTCTTTGATCTTTGTTGTTTGAATCTGATAATGATGTTTAATTGATTATAAGATACTACAGAATGCCGCCCTGCCTTTGTGTTTATTATTGCCTTTTTTCTTCTTTGCTTTCAAAAAGAAGAATGTTTGCATGCAGTATTGCCCCATTTTTTCGTTTTTTAAAATGAACTTCAAAGCTGCACTCAGTTAATACAAGAGAAAGCCCAGATATTTTCCATTAAGGTTTGAAATGGTTTGATTTTCACCATATAAAAATTCAACCACAGGACTGGATAAAATAACACATTTTGCTTGATTTTTGTGTTATGAGTCTTTAGGAGACCAAGTCAGTTCACGACCTTTGATGTCAGTCGCATTAATTATTTAAAGGTAGTTTTCTTATATCCCCCCCCCCCCCTTTTCAGATCAGAGTGGAATGTTTTCCCATTTCCTGATTATAGTGTGTATAGTTCTGAGTTCTAACAATATTTGGAGGATCGACACTCTTTGAAGTCCGCGTCACTCATTTCTGTTCCTGTCCTAGGCCAGTGTGCTGACCCCTAACGAGGCCTGATTGCTTCCTTGGCGTACCAGAGATAACTGTAAATATATGCCTTTGATATCTGCCTGTGAGCCGGTCAGCCTCAGGGGGACACCATATGGGCTATTACAATTAAGGAGGCCAGAGAAAGATGGGCACAACTCTCTGATCAAAGACCCGAATAATGATTTATTTTCCAGATCACTGAGAAATGGTGGGAAACATTGGTGGGTAGTTTCATTAAGTTTATCAAGTTAAAAAAAAAAGCTGTAAGTGTGTGCGTTGGTTCTGAGAAGTTCCCAACTGTAATTTCTAGAGACAGAAACTTACACACTTGTAAACAATGGAGGGTTTGTCTTTAAAGAGCTTCTAAACTATTGAGGATGTTAAAAAATGTTTGTTTTTTTCAGTGCACTTAAATGTTGAGTATCCTGATATGTTTAGAGGAGCTGAATGTTCCCCTGTTTAAAGCCTTTTACCGATTGCACTAATTAGGCGACTGAAGATACTCAACAGGAAGGGAACGACTCCTTTCTCAGTTTCTTTATTCTTGTTGCATTCATGAACCTTGGCCTGTCCACAGATCTGGAGCCAAAGCGACACTGGGGACAGGACATTGGCACGATGAAAGTCTTATTGCTCCAGAGTCCTTAGCCACAGACCGGTGGGGTGAAAACTAAGCTGCTCAATTTGAAAGCCAGGAGTTCCTACCACTCCTGATTTTTTTAGCACGTGTTCTCCCCCCACCTCTCCACAAGAAATGTTTCCTGCAAAATAATCTTTGGCAACATTTTTCTAAATATTCCTTAGTGTTTGAATTTGGAAGGCTCATTAAACGTAGCTCTGAGGTTTCACGTTTTTTTTTGAATAAAAGAGAAATAACTGTAATCATCTCTTACTGTAACTTTACTGTAAGTACTTCTAGTTTGTCCTCAGGAAATTGATTCAAATTGGGAGCCTGAATCCTGCTCCCATGGTCAACCTGAGCATCATCTGGCAGTGATTTTAAGCAGTGGCTATGACTCATGAGCACTCACCTACGAGTATAAAAGAATGGGTATGAAATTTCCCTTATGAAGCAAAACTGGAAGTGGACTGTGGCAAGTTGGGAGACATGTAAAACACCATACATCCATTTTAGACAGAAAAATGCTGGAAGGCATGACTACACCCTGGATGGTATGCCAGTCCATCACAGGGAAGGTCTAAGGAATCTGTAGCATTTTATGAAAATACAGCAGGCACCCCAGTCCAAAATCGAACCCAGGATCAGGTGTTGACCACCATGTTTGCATGCTGTCTCAAAGATTAAAACCATAGATTTTTGGGGGGCTGGGATGTTTTTTTTTTGGGGGGGAGGGACTTTTTCACTTGTTAATGTTTTACTTTAAGCATGCATTCAAAAATAGAAATGGTAAGACAAATCACCTCTTTTGGTCAGTCAACAGTTAACATGTGCTGTCACAAGAGAGAAAAGAGCTTTGCATCCTGAAGGAGAACTGAATCTGTAGTACAGGGTTTCTCTGCCAGGGCAGGGTTAGTACAGTAGCTATGTTTTGGATCAGCTGTAGTTGATAAGGATGATCTGTTTCTCTGTGTAGTTGCACCCACTCGTTTCAATAGCACACGTCTTGACTCAAGGCAAGCTTCCAAAGACTCATTCAGTTAGGAAGTGTTAAACTGAGTTCTGGGAACAAAGCCTCCTTGATAATTAAAGTATCTTGTTTCTCTTTTAATCACCTTTGTAAGCTTTGTGGCATCACCATGTTTTAATTATGCAGCGTAGAGATTAGAGGAATGTCAGGATGTAAACCTGGAAGATAGCATGGCCAAAAAATCAGGAACATTTCACAACTTAAAGTTGATTGTACTTTTTTAACTTTTTACTCTTAAATCTAATTGTGTTTTAAGAGGATTTAGAATGGATTTTATTTTAGCTTTATAGAAAAGGGTAAATGAAGAAATGCTTAAGATGTGTTAAATGGTAAATTTTCTGTTCAGGCAGATACAGGTTGGTAGTATTACCATATTACTAAGGCAATAAAAATATTACAATGGTTTTGGTCAAATTTAATGATGAAGTTAATGATTTATGGTAATTGTGATTTTTGCCAGTTAAGTGTACAACATGTACCCCTCATAGAGTAGACTGGTTTAGACCTGTGTGTGTTAAAGTTATGATTTTGCTGTGTCAATACAGTTTACAGGTGTTAAAAAGCCTGCTTAGCTGGGGATTCTCAGTACTTTAGGACTTATAAAAATCTAATTACCAGCAATTCTATATGACATGGTTTTCATATTTCACAATTCATATTGTGTGAACTTTCCTCCTTCTAGTTACTTGTTACTTATGTTCTAAGAGTTCTGTAACAGTTGTGTTCCAAGTTCAATAACAAGTGTTCCAGCGTGTCTGGGGAAAGAGACAGTGTACCATTTCAAGAATGCTTCTTGTATGCCTGAATAGCACTGCTTGTGGAAGTATATTAGAAACCGTTTGAGATAAATCACTCATCAAAGGCTCTCTGAATGGTACTATCAAGGCTGCTGACTCGTAGTAGTTGCAATTAGTGATGTCATCGCGGCGTTTTAGCTCTAATGTGTTGTTTGGAAGTAAGTCTGGTGTTTTCATCTTTGAAGAACTGTCAGCATCTGTTTTGGCAACTGGTTCTTGCTGGCTGATGTTTTGTCACATTTCCTAACCTTAACCCTATAGTATGCACAGCTTCAGCATTTCATTGAAAATGCAACAGGCAACATGAATGTGCATTCACCTTATCAGCTCTCAGTCACAGAGAGCTGCAGAGTGCGATAACTGCAATAATAAACTCTTCACTTCTTCACTTTCATCACTAAGGTCTTTACTGATGTTCGAAGGAGTGGAATTCTTTTTGGTTGACTTAATTAAAGATGTTACATTGCAAAGTCTTACACTGTGTAGGATTTTTATTTTCAATTACATCATTAATGCTTGTTTTGTGCTACGATTATTGCTACATCCATTCATTTTCAATTACTGCTTAATCTAACACAGGGTCGTGGTTAGCCAGAGCATAACCTGGCAGACAATGAGCACAAACCAAGATAGATTCTGGACTAGGGGCCAGTCCATCACAAGGCACACATGCACACGCAGAAACTCACTCACTCATACAAGCACTTCTGCACACAAACACACACACTCGCTCACACGTGCACGTACACAAACACACTCACTTATTTACACTTGCACACACAGAAACTCACTCAAACTTTAGGAGGAAATTCAGACACCAACCTGATTGTCTTTGGACTGTGGAACGAAACAGGAGCACCTGTAGAAAAACCCTCAAGGCCACAGGGAATACATGCAGAGTCCACACAAGATCAGTCCAGAGTCAAACCCAGGACCCTAGAGTTGTGAGGCAGCAGCACTAACTACAACACTACAGTGTAATCCACTATAACTATAAAAAACAATTATTTAAGTAGGCTAAGCACTAATAAAATATATAACTCGGAAAAGTGTAGCTTGCTAAACTGTAGTCAGAATTGATCGTTTACTGCTCTTAAAGCACAAATAAGAAATCTGCTCTTTCCATTTGATGGTGGTTTTTCAGATGTTCTGTATTTTGTAATCATTTCATGAACTCCTTATTGAGCCCAATGCCGACGTAAATAAACAAACTAAAAGAAAAATACCCATTTAAAATTGCAGATTTCTTAGAGAGAAAAACCAAGATGGATGTCAGATGAGAGTTCCTAATGGGGACACTCCTAAGGTCTTCTGGAAGAGAGCTCTAATTATCCTGATGTTACCCTGTAGTTACAATGGACTGTGGCATGTTTTCTAAAAAATAAAAATAAAAAAAGAGGTCCCACCACCCACGCTGGGTTGTTGACTATTCTAAATGTCACTTTAATGACAAAAATAGTAAAACAAAGCCTTGTAATTTTGATCAGTCTCTTTTTTAAGAATGCCTTTGTAATCCTTGTTTTTAATTTTGTTTTAGGGCCCAGTGTGTGCTAAACATGGTGAATGGGACATTGAACAGGGAGAAGAATTTTTAGAGGTAAAAAAAGTCATTGATCATTTCATGTTTTGAAAAAAATTAAGTTGGTATGAAGTTACAGAAGGACTGATTGAAAAAATGCACTTTAAAGAGATGTTTGTCCTTTTTTTCTTAAATATTTGGTGTTTGTTATTTTAAGTCTGAAAATATATACAGGGTGATTTGGAGGTCTTTTAAAAGAGCTAAGAAAAATATAAAAAGAATGATTGTAGAAATGAGGGTTAAAGTTACATTCCATGGTCATTTTTATAAAAAGGAAAAGTAGAGCTTTTTTAATCATTCACCGGCTTGCATCAATCAGAGTAATTAGTAATTAAGTAGCTATTTAGCAGACATCAAGGTAAAACTCTGGCCATTTGTTTTTGTATTGCATTACATATGATGTTACTGAGTTAAATAAATCATGTCATTGTCCTGTGTTGCTATTATAAGAAATATGTGCACACATTTTTTTACTTCCTTACTATTATAAGGAGTTTTACATTTAATTCTTGAGAACTTTGGTTTTATAAATTAAATGGTTTCCTTTTTCCCTCAAAGGAGAAACAAAGAATTTCTTCCTATTAATTAATTCATTGAAGCCGTCAGCCACAAAGAGACTTAGACAAAAGAAATGTGTCTCCTCTCCTTGATGCAGCGGATGTCAAAACTGAACAAGGACAAAGAACAAAGTGACTTGTCAGATTAAAGGGCTGTCATATTGGCCATAAATGAAGCCTCACGGCTGGTGATTGGAGCTTGGCAGCGGGCTGAGCCAGAGTGTCGCACCACAGTGGGCATGCTGTGGAGCCAAGAGCAGTGTCTGCTCTAGGAAACCAAAATGGTGCTTTCTATAAAACGGCTAAAAATATCTGTCCCATCTTCTCGTTTCCTCTGCGATTTGCTGTTGACTCCGGAAACGGTCTTGAGGTCAGACATGGTCATTTCTGCAAAGGGTCCAAGCAAAAGAGAATCTGTCAGTCAAAGTTGGCTTCATAAAAAGAAACATGCACATTAGGTTTTGCAATCACTGAGAGAAACAAGTTATTTTTATCATTTATTATTTTAGTTCGCTGTAGGTTTGTTGTGGCCAGGAGACAGGAGACAGGAGACAGGAGACAGGAGACAGGAGACAGGAGACGTTTTCTTAAATTTGATTTTTATTTGACTATTTATGGAACTGGAGGTTGGCATAAAAACGTATTGGAGCACGTAATAGGTTTATTCCATGCTGAAAAAAAGAAGAAAGGAAACACAACGTTTCGGCCGTGGAGCCTTCTTCAGGTGTCTTCTTCACACCTGAAGAAGGCTCCACGACCGAAACGTTGTGTTTTCTTTCTTCTTTTTTTCAGCATGGAATAAACCTATAACCTGTTCCTTTGCAGCCTACACATGCTGACGCAGATACCCACCTGAACTATAAAAACGTATTATTTGGTTCATCACCATTACTAGCACACATTTTTTTAAAATCAATCAAATGATTTTTTTAACTAAGCCATTTAAATAATTGAAATGATGCTAATAATGTGATAATGTTTCTTTATTAGCCCTATACAATTTCTTGCATTAGGAATTCGTCTTTTCGCATACCCCAGCTTTTCTCCATGAGACACAGACACACAGACAAGGAGAGAAGCTTGGGGTCAGAGCACAGGGTCAGCCATTGTACGGCGCCCCTGGAGCAGTTGGGGTTAAGGGCCTTGCTCAGGGGCCCAACAGAGTAGGATTCCTCTGCAGGATTCGGCTGCGGGATTTGAACCGGCAACCTTCCAGGCACAGGCGCAGATCCTTAGCCACAGAGCTACCGCACCGCCTATACTTCATGCATACTCTACAGGCTCCTACAATCCTATCAGTGCCAATGATTTAACATTCTCTTTTTTTCATGTAAATGAGACGTGTCATGAAAGCCGCACGTCAAAGTCTATCATTCCAGTGGCCTCCTGTGTCCCCTCACATTGTCAGGCAGGCATGATGAGCCCCGCTGAGGTCAGGTGCATGCAGCAGCCCCCAAAACTGTCAGGGCAAGTTTTATGTCAGATTTCAGAAAGACATTCTCATGTCCCTATCTCTGAACGCTTGAACAACTGGTCTCTGTTGTGGCCTTTGGTGATCTGTCAGAATAAAAGAATGCAGGCCCTGATGTAGCATCGAGTTTCATATAATTGTAGCATTTCCTGTAGCAACAAATTATTTCTCTGAACGTACCACTTGATTCGTTGTTCATATCTGAACGTCTTGGGTGTATCACCATGACCGTATTATTCTCAAATGGATTACATCCCCCCAAAATTTCAGTTAATACAGCCCTCAGTCTGTTAGTAGAGCTGCTGCACAAAAAATTCAGCATTAAAACAGTTTGCTGTCATCTGGGATTTACATCTCATTCTTCACTTTAATTTGACATTGCACATTCTTTCCCCTTCCTACCAAGTATGTGCCATAACGTGTGACTGCGCCCGTCCCACAAAGCAGACTGCTTCGTTCTCCAGCCGCATTGTTATCCTGGTTGCTTTCGATGCATGGACTTTTTATTTTTAACATCCAGGGCCCTGCTAATTAATCGTTTTCCTCCATGCTGTGCTAGCTGCGCCTACTTCGCAAACATCTGAGGCTATGAAGTGTAAAAGAAAAGTTTTAACATTTAAATATTATAAGCACATACATTAGCATCCCGAAGGATCTGTGAGAGACTTCACAGTTTTCATAGTTTTCTTCTCTTGGTAAAAAAGTCGGATGCAAGTCAGGCAATGTGCTAATTGTTTGTATTGCTCTTGCTGTATAGGCAGCTTGCTTAATGTTAAACATCCCTCAGTGTGTGCTGTACTGAGAGTGGCCTCAGGGGGGAGCTCTAACACGTGTGCTGCAGGAATCTCAAGTTATGCCACATTAAAAGCCTGGTGGTGCAGTTTCAAAACACTCCTTTCTGTGCCAGATATTATTTTTGGCATTACTAGTTGAATGCCTGGCAAAACAGATCTTTCCTGTTGCAGCCTGTGGACAGGGATCCATTGGTCTTTCACATGGATGCTGGGGAACGCGGGCACAGCAACAGCGTAGACCTGCCTGATGAGTTCTTCGAGGTGACCGTCGACGACATCAGGAAGCGGTTTGCGCAGCTAAAGAGCGAACGGTAACCACGTTTTTGTATCGCCCCCCCACCCCCAATCTTCCCAACCCCGACCCTCCAGGCGCTGTTCATCTGACTCCACCCACTCCGCTTTTTTTTTTAAAAAAAGAAGAAAATCTTCTGTGAACTGATCGGACAATGTCATTCAATCTTTTCCCACTGGCTCCTGCCTGGCCGGCCGGTGTTTACCTCAGAAATACGAAAGGTTTGGTCGGTGTAAAGAGAGCCGGGACAAGGCCAGAGAGGCTGGGATCCTAATGGAGAGAGGCATGGCGTGGCTCTGCTTTGGTACAGAAGGAAAGGAGGACAGTAAAGCAGCCTGGGGGGTTGCTATAAATTGCAGCTGGCAGGACACATCGTGACAGAAAGGCTGTTGTGTCGAATGTCTATACTTAGCAACCCTATTACACAGAACAGTGGCAGGTTTCCTGAGCACTTAGTGTAGGGAGAAGACAGATGACCTTGTGCTGAGTTTAGCCTAATGGTATGAGATAGGTCTAGAGAAGGTCACTCGAGTACGTCTGAACTTAAATGTAGCCTCTATTATTGACCCACCTAAAATGGCTCACCTCTCATTTTCAGGGGAATCTTTGGTATTTAAAGTACACGTTGTATTATTTTTAAACTAAAAATTGTAACTTACCATTCCTTAATTAAAAGCCCTTGGAATGGCAATGTAAGACAGTGGCGAAAGTTGCAAAATACCTCTTTTTCTGCCAGTTGGTGTTCTGGCTTTTTTTACGAGTTGCTCTTCAAAACAAAACTTTCTTCGTGAATGTTGTACAACTATTTTTTTTTGCGGTTTGAGATGATAGTAAATGAATGTAACCACAGTAGACAAATGTCTTTGACAGTCTTTCCCTCAATATAATTTTTATTTTAGTTTAATTTACTTCATTTTGTGTGTGGAAAAACCTGATGTGCAGTAAAACTTTTATTGAAATCGTATACATGGGGTGTCAACAAAATATACCAGTTGTTTCATGTCCCTCTGTAATTACACAAATTAGTTATATTAAGGATAAAATATTTTGCTCAAAGCATGATCTTTCTTGCCAAAACAACAAATTCAAAATGAAGCTTGTAATTTGTCTATCAAGATAAGACAAATTCCATATTATCAGAAGTATTATGCCTTTTTAAAAACAATATGGCGTTTTAAATGCTCCTGTTTATATTCATGATTCTCTGTAAACTACATAGAGTCCAGATCAAAAAGCTCAGACCAATTTTCTTCCGTGACACATCTCTAAAATTTAGACAACAGGGTCTCCTGTATATCCCTAGCATAAAACAGCATCTTGGTTTAATATTTCCCCTTGAAGATGGTATAACAAATGTTCTGAGGAATAGCTGTATGGTCTGAGTTTATTTTGCAGAAATAACCCTTTAATGTTTTGGAAACTGATGAGCTTCTGTTTTACTTTACAGCCTCTTTAATTTAAATTCATCCCCATGCCACTTTGAAGTGAGTGTGCACATGGGTCTGCGCTTGTTAAGTCCTCAGTCACAGGGCTGTTTCACCTTTGTGATTGAATCTGAACCCTACAGATGTGAGAGCAAAGCTTCCCTCTTCTTAAACCAGAGCAGGGCAAGCTGCGTGTGAAATTGCATCAGTCAGTGTCCTTCATGAGAAATGAAACTGAAACATCAGGCCCGGCTGAGTTTGGAGATTACTTTTAATATGATCAGTCCAGGCAGGTGTGTTCCTAAGAGCAGGCACAGATTTATGATCATTATTCCAAATTATTAATACATGCAAATTAAACAACAGGCCTTATGTCATCTTGTAACCCATCACTTACTTTTTGTAATTAATGATGCTGTGTATCCTTGCTATTTTATAAGTTCAGTTTGGTGAAAAAATCCATATGTTTGTTTTGTGAGAGCACTACCTGCGAGTACACAACTTTGAGTTTTCCCATTTTACATATTCACTGTGGAAAGCGGGAAAATGAATCAGTGGTGTAACTTTATAAACGTGCATGTTTCTGTCATGTTCAGGGTGTACTATTTCTCCAGTCACATTTTTCCAGTTTCACACAGCACTCAACTAATTGAACTGATGAGCCATACACAGCTGTACAGAGTATTTAACACATTGTCTAGTAACAACTGGAAAATGCAAGAATCTGTGAGACTGATTATTTTGTGGATGTTGTATATAAGTAGTTCTTAAGGCTTGTGTGGACACATACGTCCTTCTCAAATAACAATGCTAGCAATACATTTATGGAAAACCTTTTGTGACTTAGATCCTTGGTATATAGAAGTGAAAAGGTGTGAAGTGGTTTTACAACTACAGTGACTTGTGGTATGAAGCTATAGAACCTGCAATCCACTTTTTATGCCTTTTTCTTCTCAGACGTTTTTTTTGCTTGAAAAACATTTTCGGGAGCCACATTACTGCGTGATTTTTCAGCAGATTCCTTCAAGACATGCAGATCCCCTCTAGGCGTAACTACATTTCAGCGTGGAGACCATTACCTGTAACAGCCAGGTCTTTTTCAAGCAGGGAGGTTCATCAGTGCAAAGGCATATGACACAACCTGTTTTGATGCTGCTGTAATTGGGGGAGGGCATGTCGGGGCTGCAAACCACAGACAGATAAACCCCTGCTGGCCCATTATGGCTTGACATTCTGTGCTTCTTGCACGCATGCCTGACACGCATGGGGCGGCTTCTCTTGCTCGTTTCCCTAATTGCTGTCCTCTCTCCTCCTTCCCATTGGTGGAGAAGGCAACCCCAGTTGCTTTCTTGTTCAGTGTAATTGTCTCCAATTGTATAACATAAAATTAGTCGACCACAGTTCTCTCCGGGCATTCATTGAGCAATAAATCAGACTGGCATAGCTCTCGGAGCACCAGCATTCCTCAGGTTAATATTTTTCTATTTATTTTCTTTGGGCACAGCATAATTTGAGAAATTCCCACTCCTCACTAGTTTTTATATACATGGCTTATTACTGCCAGTGCTAGTGGTTCATTTTGTTTTTATGACCTATTCTGGTCAACCTCGAAACTGTGGTCACCCACATCCAACTGTTCCCTTAACAGCTTTTTGTGTTTTTATAATGTGTCCCAGCTTTTTGGAATTGAACAGATAAAATCGTTCCTGTTGAGGGTAGTTCTTAAAATGGGAAAGTCCCATTTGATGTGTCTTTTTTTATGAAGTGTGTTTTTAAATGGTATATCTACAGTACATACACACACTTGTAAACATGTTTTCAGCTTGTATATTTTGTAATTGTCAAAAAGCAAAACATCTTTCCATTTCCCCCCAGTAACTTTTGGCAAGGGGCATAGTTTTCCACGAGACGTTTTGTATCTGTTTAAAGTGGGAGAGAGTTAATGGGAACTTTTCATAGAGGAATCTGTGTTTAAGAGTGTGTTATTGTTGGATTCTTGGTTTGTTTAATGAAGTGGTAATCTGTCTACACGGAGGGTCGCCTGTGTCTTAAGTTCACAATGTCAAGCAGTAGTTTTTTCAGTTGCCTTCACATTCTTATTAACTTGACTGAAGCAGGCATGCAACTCTCGGAACACAACGCATCATGGTTAGGCAAATCGAGAGGCATTAAAAATGCAACAAAGAGGTTTTGGGAGCCTGGAACAAGAATCAGCTGAATGAGACCCTCATATCAGTTAGCTCTTAACTAATCCACAGGCTAAATGGGCTAAATGCCTGTCTCTTGTTTCCATCCTTTCTTATGTTCTAAAATGTGTATTGGGACCGATAATTTTGTCGTGTATTAATGCCTGTTTGGATGCATCCTTCCATGCTAATAACTAATTAATTTAATCAACTGGAATTTCCCAAATTAAGTTGGCATGGTCTGCTGGCCATGTTTGCTTGTTTACCTTCCATTTGCGATGTTTTAGGGTGCCGTGACTGTCTCAGCAATGGAATAATTCATTGGTGTACACCTGCTAAAAGTATTGGACAGTGCTTTACGGAAGCATTCACCTCCTTCCAATGATGTCTCATTTTGTTGAATGACAAATGATGTGCACACGTTTGCTTTAAAGTAATTATGATAAAAATCTGAACGTACAAGCTGGACACTTTTGTGGATGAAAAGTGTAATGTCAGCAAAAACTGCAAACAAAAATTGAAAACTAAAATATATATCTATATACAGTATATGAGATGTATTTGGAATAGCCATTTGCAATCTGTAGTTTGTTGATTCATATTTATATAAACACTAGATAGATTTTTAGTGGTGGATCAGTTTTGTATTTAAGTATTTTCTTTACTTTCAGTTAATATTTCAGATTATTCCTAGACTTTCTAAGATTATGTGTACAGAGACATGATTCATGGGATAAATATCTGACTCCTTGTGTGGCATTCAATTAAGAGGTTGCGGTGCATTGTCTAAAATTCCTAGCAGTATAAGCAGGTTTATATCTTACAATAGGGCCTTCCTTTCTGCCTCCCCAGCAGGTCCTCTCTTTGTGGCCATGAGCTGCTGATCAGCCAGTTAGTGGCTGAGCAGTAAGAGAACAGATTCTCTGAATTTGGAACCGATAACAAAAGCGAGATGTTGCATCTTTTTTTTTTGCACTAGGAAGCTGTTTGAAGAAGTTCCACTCATGACAAGGGCTCTGCGGGAGTCTCAGATGAAGGAGAAGATGGAGAAATACCCCAAGGTATCTATGTTATCCTCTGTTAGCACTAACTGTGGCGGAAAAGCTGATCAACAAATTTGTCCTCTCCTGAATTGACTACTGTAACGCTCTACTTGCTTAGGTTTCTAAATCCACATTGAACAAATGTCAGTATGTCCAAAATTCGGATGCCAAAATCCTGACCAGGTCTAGTGCAAGTGATCACTTTACTTCTATCCTGGAGTCCTTGCGCTGGCATCGTGTCAAGTTTCGTGTTGACTTCAAAACCCTCACGCTCACCTTTGAGGCTCTGCATGGCTTGGCACCTCAGTACCTGTGTCAGCTACTGTCGTCCTACTCCCCACCTTTCAACCTTCGCTCCACTAATTCTGGTCTCCTATCTGTCCCCAACACCGTCTACACTCTGTGGGTGATGGGGCCTTCTGCTGTTATGCCCTAAAGCTCTGGAACTATCCCTAAGGATATCAGAGAGTCAACTTCTCTAAACTCCTTCAAATCTAGACTCAAAACCTTCTTCTTTAGAAGAGCCTTTGCTTAACTGCAAAGGAACAAGTAATAGGTTTATTCCATGCTGAGCACCTCACACCTGAAGAAGGCTCCACGGCCGAAACGTTGTGTTTTCTTTCTTCTCTTTTCAGCATGGAATAAACCTATTACTTGTTCCCTTGCAGCCTTTTCATGCAGACGCAGCTACCCACCTGAACTTTGCTTAACTGGTTCTGTTCTTTACCCCTCTGCTCCTACTGTATTCAGTACCCCTATCTACTGTTTCCTCTCATTGTGTATTCTCATTGTGCACATCTTGCGTATTTTGTTATTGTTGTTGTCGTTCTGTAAAGCACTTTAAGAAGCCACCTTAAAGGCACTGTATAAATAGTTATTATAATAAGGTATCGCAGAACACTTTTACAATTCAGAGAGATGAGGCAATTTTGTTAGTGCTGTTGGCTCTTGACAGGATGCTCGCTTCATTTTACTTTTCTCGCCAAATCAGTATTCTTTAAATGGAATTCTGATTTTTTGTATAAATCAGCTCAGCTATTTAAGTGTCTGAAGAACAAATTAATCATTTCCTCTGATTTTGTTTTCTTTACTATCTGAACTGTATTTACCAGGTTACTTCCTAGAAGGATCGCATGAAGCTAGCCCCTAAGCCATCACCAATCAACCTACGTTTGTGTTTTACGTTTAACTTACTTAAGTTATAACCTGCAAAGCATCACTTCTTCATTGACTTTTGACTACATACTGTAGCTCCAAAAATTGAATCGTCAAAATACATTTCACTATAAAATAGCAAGGCTTGTACAGGATTTCCCAGATATAAAATTTGCTATGGTGTTTCCTTCTTTGAGGGATAAAAATGCTTCTTTTACAATAAGAAATGTTATCACATATAGATTATATCGTTAATTTATGATGTAGGGTTTTCTAACAGTCTAAATGTCCTCCGATATCACTGTTATTATCACAGTAAAGATTTAAAATGCTTTAATGATGAACAATGATTAGTGCTGTGTTACAGGGGATTTTTAAAATGCTTATCATTAAATTCAGCCACACATGGTCAGCTATAACAGAATATTCAGGATATTTACTTTTTTCACCGCATTAATGGCTGTATTTCCAAAGTGATTGTCTTCCTTGTTAACAAAGTGTTTCTTTCTGTCTCTGTAGGTGGTTGTGAGAGTCCAGTTTCCGGACAGGCATGTTCTACAGGGTTTCTTTCGGCCCCTGGAGACAAGTGAGTGACTTCTAAATTCTTCATAATTTGTGCCATAAATCACAAAACATGTTGCTAGCCAACTGTGACTGGGATTCCCTGGACAATGGTGCATATTGCTTTAGGTAGTATGGGGCTAAATTATTAAAGTGGATTATTAAGGTGGCTGTCTTGCTATGGAGCTTGAAGCATGTCTAACATTTAATGGTCTTCGGCTCCAGTACATACTCTTACTCAGAGCACAGATTAAGATATGTGATCCAAACAGACAGTTTACCCCGGCTTTTGCCACAGGCCAGCAGCTACATCACCCTGTAACTCACCGCTGGCAGCCCACTGAAGCTAGGCAGGTGTGAGCCTGGTCAGTACCTGGAGGGGGGAGTTCAGGTTGCTGCTGGAAGAGGTGTTAGTGGGGCCAGCAGGGGGCACTCACCCTGCATTCTGTGTTGGTCCTAATGCCCCAGTATAGTGATGGGGACATTATACTGTAAAAAAATTAGGCTGATCTTTGGATAAGATTTACAACTTAGGTCCTGACTCTCTGTGGTCTCTAAAAATTCCAAGGCGTGTCTTGGAAAGGGTAAGTGTGTAACCCCAGTGTCCTGGCCAAATTCCCCGTGGCCTTTATCAATCATGGCCTCCTAATAATCCCTATCTGTCTGTTGGCTTCATCGCTCTGGACTCCTCTCCACTGAGAGCTGATGTGTGGTGAGCGTACTGGTGCACTATGGCTGCTGTTGCATCAACCATCCATCCATGTTTTCTAACTTCTTTATCCAGTGTTGGATCACAGGGGTGCCGGAGCCTACCCCAGCAAGCAACAGACACAAGGCACGGTACACCCTGGATGGGACCCCAGTCCATCGCAGTGCAGACAGACAAAAACACACACACACTCACACCAGGGCCAATTTTCTCAGAAACCTGGATGTATGTCTTTAGAGTGTGGGAGGAAGCTGGAGCACCCAGAGGAAACTCAAACACAGGGAGAATATTTAAACTCCACCCAAGGACCCAGTGCTGTGATGATTTTACATTTTTGTAGGTGTTACTGCATTTTGTATGCAGTCAGTGTATGTTATGCAGTTATGAAGGAGCAAGCCTACCTGTTGTCAATTGATTTCTTGCATTGACACATAACAGTGCCCCCTGTGGCCAAGTGTCTGAAGTATAGACCACACCTGTGCTGTGATCAAACTTTATTTGGCTGGTCATTTGTGAACTATAATCCAGCATTATAATACAAAAATATGTGGAGGGCTTGAGAGCCCACAAAATGTAGTTTCTTCTTTATCACTAGCAAATATGGGTGTATAAGAAATTGGATATTGCAAATGAGAGATGAAATGTTTTAGTTCTAAAACACACACATAATAATTGCATTTCATACAGTGCTTTTTATCCCAAAGATAATTAATTCAGAAACAAAACATAGTGTAGTGCCAAAAAAATTCCTTGAAGAAAGCATGACTTTTTTTGTAAATTGTAGTTGTTACATTATTCTGTTCCTGATTTAACAGAAATACATTTGCCTTGCATTTTGCCAACATTGCTGTTAAATCTTTGTATGGATAGCCCACCAGCAATTCAATTCAAAATATTTCCTATTTTGCTTATAGGATTGTGGGAATTATGTTTAAATATGAATGATCTGGTAGAATGAAAAAAAACTGTGTGTTCCAAATATGAATAGTGTGGCATGTGAAATATATTTAAGAAAAGGAAAATTGATTACTTTTTCTCATTTTAAGATTTTCTCATCTCTTCCGTTTTAGTTTGCCTGTTTTTTCTTCACTTTTTTCTTTCCCTCACTAATGTCTATAAAGATTTAAGTAAACAAGAACAACACAAGAGCAGTTATCAAAAACCTGACCAAATGGTTAGTATTACTTTCAGGTGACTGGAAAGATCAAAGCCTTTAAAACATCTAGTGTCAAATAAGGCTTTGACATGCATTGCCTCTGGTGTCATTAGTGTGTATGTGTATCAGATGTGAAATGCTGTACTGTTTAAAAGCAATTGGATTTTTTTAACAGAGTTTTTTTTTTTATTGAGTTTATCCCTTGAGTGAAATTACCCATTGACCCATGGTCATGTGTGTTGTGAAGCTTTCATGTTAGGGTTTAAATTATGTTTTTTATTACTTTTCTTCATTGGATTCCGTAAAGTCCTGAGTTGTAACAACATCTGTAGTTCGCGTGATGGTGTGTCAAGTCTTTCACATGGAGAAGGGCGCTCAGCTAGCAGAACTAAACAGGCACTGTCACGAGTGCTCCGACTGAAAACCTCGCAGACACCACAGGCACAAGTGACTTACAGTAAAGTTTCACACAAAAAAGACTCGTACTGTTGTTTTTTTTAATTGTGTTCTCTAAGCGCCGACTGTGGGCTGCAGTATATATGCAAACCAAGTGGCAATAAAAGTATAATAAAATTTAAAAAAACACAACTTAATTTGAACTTCCTTTAAAGGCACAGAAAAGCAAATCATGCATTTCTTTTGTTTCTTGAGATGATCCTTCTGTCCTCTGGGATGCCAAAAGGGAAACTAAAGCAAGGGGCTTCCGTAAATCTTTTACTCTTAGTAAAAGGAATCCATTAATGTTACAGACATCCATAGATTTCACCATAGGTAGTCAGAATGTGTTCGGGTCTTTTTTGAAGTTCAAGTTCTGCCCATAAATTGGTGAGATGTATAAGTCCCAAAAGAACTTGTACAGTTCTTTCTACGTGAGGGAACAGATGGGACATTAGTATTTTAGGAACAAGTAAAAGTTTACACAACAAAGAAGGCTACACAGCTGAAACATTGTGTTTCCTCTCTTCTCTTTTCAGCAGGGAATAAACCTTTACTTGTTCCTTTGCAGCCTACGCACACTGGTGCAGCCACCTACTTGAACTCCTGTTACTGTTTTATATTGCTTTATTATTAATCTGTGGCATTGCTTTTAGGTAATAAACTGATTCTTTTAGTTTAGTTGTTTTCATTATGTACAGTGCCTTGCAAAAACACTGTTGACCAATAAATTCACGTTTTGATGATACAGGTGATCAATACCTTTGTTCAAATTAATTATTTTATTCAAAACTATAATGAACTTTACACTGTGTAAGCAAAACATTTAAGGAAAAAACAACAAATTAAAATGTACTGGTTGCATTAGATACATAAGTCACCAAGTCATTACTTAGACAAAGACCTTTGGTAGAAATTACGTTTTCTTGGTACTGTGGTGTCAATTTTGCCCTTTCTACCTGGTAAAATTACTCGTTTCGACAAGTTTTTTGAGGACTGTTGATGGGTTTTGACCTTCCATTCTTGCCATAAATTTTCTATTCAGTAAAGTCACCAGGCCACTCAAGGACATACAGTACAGTCTTCTTGTGCAACCATTCCAGAGAGGCTTTGGCCTTCTGCTTCAGGTCTTTGTTCTGCTGAAATGTGAATTTTTGACCCAATTTTAATTTCTTGGCTGATACAGGCAGGTTTTCCCTTAACCTATACCCGCATTTTGCATCATCTGTTTTATCCCCAAACTTGACAGGTTTCCCAATCCGTACAAATAAGAAGCATCTCCTTAAAATGGTGCTGTGACCACTATGCTTGACAGCTGGGATAGTGATGACTGTGTAATATGCAGTGTTAGGCTTGTACCAGATGTAACAGATTGCTTTTAGACCAAAATGTTCAAATATTGTCTCATCTGACCACAAAATCTTCTGCCTGCTTTCAGCTTACATACAGGCCAGCTTTGTGTAAGGACTGGGATATTGCCTATATGTGAAAACTGAATAATTTTGCAAATGTCTCCAAGTCATTGTTGGCTTTAAAGTGGCAGTTTCTGCTTGCACAGCTGCTCAGTTTGGATCTTTGGCCTGATTTCGGATGTATCTGGGTGGTTTAATGCATGTTTCACTTAGTGATGAGCAGTGGCTTTGAAACATGTTTTTAACTTTCTCCTAATCTATACCTGTCTATCACTATATCCCTGACTTATTTGGAAAGCTCCTTGGTTTTTATGGTTGGTTAGACATATCACTATGTGAGTTGTGTCCTGAAATCAAACGGAGGGAGACATGCATTTTCTCTGAACTTAAACCACTTTGATTGCATGCAGACAGAGACCATTACAGTAATCTTTTGACTAATCTTTTGCTCCTGAACTGATTCAGGGGTTGAATACTTTTGCAATTGCAAATCTTTGCATTTTCTCTAAAAAAGTATTTAGATGCTGTTTGTATTTTTAGCTTGATCAATCAGGAGTATATTGTGTAAATTCTAAATATAAACTAACTGAAAGTGTAATGATTTCAAGTTCAGACATCAACAAAAAGTAGAATCTTTATGATTTGTTGAGTAATTTCACAGGATACTGTGTATTTACTCTTTCAGCATTGTTAAGAGAATATCTCTGGGACAGAACATGTTTTTTCCTTCTTCCACAGATTTTGGACAAATCACCAAGTTCAGTATTTTGCAAGCTAGTTTTCTTCATAACCAATATAAACAGTAATATTCCACTTATCTTTGCTCTCTTTTCCCTCTCCGTGTTCAAGTAATAAAGATGACAGGAGTCTCCCTTCAACCCTTGAGCTGGTAAATCTGAAAGTACAATAATAAAGTCATTTTAAAGGGGTTTGAAATAATGAAGACCAGAGTGTAAATGGTTCTGCATCAGCCAGACTAAATCTTAAAAAAAAAAAACGAGAGAGAGATCAAACAGCTTGTGCAATTCAACTTGACTTTGATGTCTGTCTCTTTCATTCTTGCGATGGTTTAATTTTATTAGAGTCTTCCACTTAATGTTCTAAGGAAGGTTTGGCTCCCATTTCTGCAACCTCTTTTACACACAAACAATTTTGAGCTGTAAAATTGTCAGACCGTACTCTTGCTAAAATAAAGAAGTATTTCTTTGCTTTTCTTTGCCACTTTTCTCTTCTGGGTACATTATCAGATATGCTTATCATTTTCAAGATGTCATTTTCACTAATGTGTCACTGTAATCTACAAGAGGGTTCCTTGATACTTGTGTATGTAATAACAGCTGTTGTGATTTTCATCTAGTAACAAAGAAGAGGCAATTTTGTAGAAGGCACATTTTTATGTGCTTTGCCAAGTGTTGGCCCCTGCTCATCTGCTATCAGCTTGAGCTCATTTAGTAAAGCTGATTAAGTTATGAACATTAAAACAGATTTTGTAATTGGTTTCTGCAATCACAATTGAAGATGAATAGCATTATAAAGAAGAGGAGGCCATTCTATCACTCTAGTCCATTTGGTGGTTAGAAGGTAATTGCATGCAGTCCTTTCTTGAAAGCAGACACGGGATCAGGTCAAACAACAAGGCTGTTAGCTTGTGCAATACCCCCGCAGCCCTTTGTGTAAAGACATGCATCCTGTTATAAGTTTTAAATATACATCCCTGCATCTGTGCCTACCTTGTATCATGTTTCATGTTTCTCTGTTGATTCTGAAGGAGTCCACCGGGTTGTCTTTGTCAGTGCCTTTGGGGATTTTGACTATTTTTTTTTATCTGTTCAAGGCTAAAAATATTCCACGCGTTTCTTTTAGCCTGACAGCCTTTAGACTTTCTGGATGTTGTCCCTGGTCAGTTAGGTTCTTTGCTGCTGAAAGGGTGAACGCAGGCTACACTTAGAATCCGCTTGGCATCATAGGGGAGTCCTGTCCTGGCATTCTCTGCCCTCATCTTTTAGTACTGCAGTTGTCATATCAACCTGCAGAGACCTTAACGGTAAAACTGAAAGCAAACCTATCATGCTTTTAAAACATCTTATTGCCTCAAGTCGATTTAGCCAAAGCTAATATGAGACAGGTGGTTTTATTTTAATGTACCTTAGGTGCATATAACATAAGAGAGGATGATGGATTCTGAGAAATGAAAAAAGGATATGTTGATTGGAGAAAGACACTTGGCTAGATTCACAACATAGTTTGGCATGCGATTGCAATAATTAATTTTCACTTTCACATTTTTGTGTATTTTATTTTACGATTTGATGGTTGATATACAGCACGCTTCTGGGGTGTCCTGGCTGAGGCCCGGCTCGTGACTAAGTCCTGGATCTGAATCCCTTTCCTGTTGTTCCTCCCTTTCCAAAGCAAGAAAACCCCCACTCTGCTCACCATGGTGGTCCAGGGAAGGTAGAGTAGCTGAGCCCATGAGCATGTGGGCTGGAATCTCAGATCCCGCCGAGACCTAAACCATCATCCTCTGGATAGCCGCCTAGCACTTAAAACAGCTCACCACAAATATGCATGCAATGCTAATCTGGGCATGGTTAACCTCCACTGATTAAATTAAATCCCAGCTGCTGGTGTGCAACAGGTACACTCGACGGTAATTGACAGAGGGCACGCTTTTCCAACACCAAGTGATAAAGACAAACAAAACATGTTTTCTGTTTGTATTGTAGCAACCACATAAAAAAAAAGAGAAACAACCCCAAAGTAAAGTGATTTTAATCAGTAAATAATTCGCTCTGCTGAATTCTGGGGAGATGGTACACGTTTACAGTATACTTGAATTCAAATAACAATGGTTATGTCATGATCACTGTTTTGATCTTTCCAGGATCTCTTCACCATATCATGCATAGTGCGCAAGTTACCTTTAATTTTTTTTTTCAGCATGGTCTTTATTACTATTGAAGACGTTTATTAAGTCGTTGCTTTTTTTGGCTGTTGCTGAATGTGCTGACATTGTACTGGTTCTGTTTTGTCTCCGTAGTTGGTGCTTTGAGAGAGTTTGTGAAGAAGCACTTGGAGGATCCACAGCTCCGCTTCTACTTGTGTAAGTACAAACAAGCCCATAAATAAAAAGAGGACAAGGCTGCACTTTATTGTCACCCGAGAGGATGTAAGACCCTTTATAAGTTATACTGCTTTGGAATCACTGTAGAATTCTCATGTTTAAGCCCAAATAAATTAGACATTAATTACATGCACTTTGCTCGGGAAAGTGTTGGATGTTCCCATGTGAGAAATATGAGTCACTGAGTTCAACAGTGAATTATAATGACGGAGGATGGGACTGAAAGTGTCTGTTTCCAAGGCAGACATGTTGTCAACCAGGCTAAAAGCGACAGACGTGCTATTATATTTAACTGAAGCCAACCACAGAGGAGTACATCGCATTCTTTTGAAACAAAAAACAGGATAAAGAATAAATTAGCTTTAAATCTCTTACAGTAAGTCTTAGTTAAAAAAGGGTTGGGTTACCAGCAATGTTTTAATTAAGTTTAACATTTGTTTTAAAGAAATCAAGAAGGGTAAAACTGTCATTGGAACCAAATGCTGGGATACACTTCACGAAACATTTTAGTTAATCCTCTTTCACGTACATAGTTTTAATATGTCTGTTTTCTTTGATCAAATACAAATTGCCTGCCCAGACTCTGCTGACAATTACTGATGTGAAAGCCAAATAAAAACATAACAACTGCCCAGTCCCTTTTCAATTATTGAATGTTATTGTTTTCTCTTGCACTGTTTTAGTAATTTCTATAGTAGTACAGTTTGTTCTGAAACCCCGGGATAAAGTGCCTTACTGTTAGTACTTTGAATACCAACTTTCCTTGCTAAAAAATATATACAGAAGTTACAATTCCACACGACACATCTTTAAAACTTCTTTAAAGCCTGTCTTTTTGCGTTACATTTTAATTAAAATTAGTCAATTTACTGTACTGTTTTACTTCTGTTAAGTATATTATATATTTTTTAGAAATATTTTGAAATCATTCAGTAATCTGAAATAAAAATGTATCTTTATCATCTTTATATTACATTTATTCATTTGGCTGTCACCTACAATCACATCTGGTCAGGATGCAAAGGGATAGATTATGGTAGCGTAAAACCACAGAAAACAGCTCAGCATTAAGTATTAAGCAGTATTATCACTTAGCACATTAAGTACTATTTTCAAGCATTTAAAAAGTAATTAAATTAAAAGTAAAAGCATGCCAACTTAAACAAACATGAGTTCTGCCCAAAAATGTCAGTTTTTGCAGCTAGCTGTTCTTCATGGGTGTGTAAAAGTTATCATTGTAAAATTAACATTTCCTTTAATTATTTTGAATCCCATGATTTTTGAAGGCACAAGCTTTCAAGACTTTAAAAGTTACTCATTTAGCTATAAGTAAAAATTTGATGACCAACAATAGGAAGAAATAATTGAGCATTTGTATTTAATGTACAAGCGGGAAAAAGTTTTTCTTATTTTCTCTGTATTTTTATAATTTGATTATTCATTCCCATTTAGTTATTACTCCTCCAAAAACCAATTTGGATGACCCTGCCACCACACTTTTTCAGGTAAGGAAGATATCTATAATTGCTTTATTTCACGATATATATCTTCATATTTCATGATATGCATCTCAATTATCATGTTACCTCATTTGTGGTTTATGTTTTCAACAACGCCTGAAGAGCTGTCACTCACTGAGAGTCTATTTCCTTCTAAAAAATGTTCAAAACAAATCCCAAATAAGATTATGTTCTTTAGGGACACCATACTGGTCTTTATAGATATGTGCCAAAACTGGAGTTATGCATTATTATTAATCTTTTGGCTGCATTTTTTCAGTAGAGGCAATGGAACTTATTACGCTAATAATTCTGTTAAGACTTTGGGCTTGCTTGAATTAAAAAATGACATTCAGTTACTGCCACATTCCTTTCCATCAGAATGGATTTATTAAGGCAGATATCAGCACAGAAATCTCTTCGAGGACTTGTATGGTGATCTTAGTTTTGATGTTAACCTTAAAAAGGTTTCAAAAGGAAGACGGTGTCTTCTTCTGGCTTATTTGCTAAAAACCAGTGAAGGGCTCTCATTGTATGCCACTGAGCCTTGGGCAGGCATTGAAGGAGGGGAGAAGTGGCATTAGGCATTGCAGAGAGTCAAAGCTCTTCTTTGGTACACACTGTACAAGACCTCAAACTGGCGATACAAATGGGGAGGCATTATGAAGGGGATTGGCGCAAATAGCCACAGCTTTATTTTTGCAAAATTGCTTGCAAACTGGGATTTAGAAGAAACTCTGTTCTCTTACCCAGTCTTCCTATGTTGTAAATGGTGAACAAAGAAAAACTCAAGCCCTTCTTTTGGTCTCATATCTATCTGTGCATCTGACAAGTTTGCCTAGTATATACCCAGCAGCCCTCATGTCCAGGAGCTCCTCCAAAGTGGTTCTGAGCCGAAGTGTTTTCCTTTGAACCCTGTACAGAATTAGCGAATGTGCTGTGGATTGCATCTGAACTGTGGTCTCTGACTTACTGCCTAGCCTCAGGTGTTCGGAGATCTTTCTTCCATAATTATTTAGTCAGCAGGCATTCTTTGAGTTTCCTGTACGATTTGGTTCTTTTATGTACTTTTTTGGATGGCCAGGGGAAGGGGTTCACCCATTATCATTTATGCTGAAGAGCCTGGTAATGTAGTGCCGGAACTGGAGACAAATGCACCCTCCCACTTTACACCCTTAGAAGAGGAAAACAGCCAAAAAAGTAGACTTGCTTTGTTGGCTTGCTTTGGCCACAGTATCATCACTCCCATCATGCAACCGTGACCTTCCCACCCCTCACCAGGTGCCCCACAGCTCACCAGGCACCTGTACACTTGCAATGTTGTCAGGGAGGCCAGGGTCAGTGTCTGTAATGCACTCTTACAGTTCTGGTACTGCTGTTAGGAAGCACCGCATCAGTGTCTGTAATGCTCTCTCGCAGTTCTTGCGGTGCAGAGAGCATCGCATCAGTACCTGTGATCATAAAGTGGATGAAAACTTTGGAACGGTTCTCATTCGACTTGTACTGGTGCACCGGTCTTAATTGCGATGGCGAAGTGTTAAACAATAGGCAGTATTAACTGGAAGGACATTATAAAATAATCGTTAACCCCAAATTTGAAACAAAATTCATAGTAAAATAATTAACATGCAAGATTTGGACAAGTAAGTGGCAGGGAAAACCACTCGTTACCTCTATGAACTGGGCTCACTTTCACTAACTATTTTGCATCTTCACTCTATACATTGGTATTCAAAACAAAACCTTGCTGACAACTCCCCCCCCCCCCACCCCAAGTAAAACTGGGATGACACTCGTTGAGACAGGGGGACTGAAAAGTATTATCCGCGGTTATGTGGCTTAGCCCTCAAAGTATTGCTCGGAGGCAGTTATTTAAGTTCACTCACAATTCGTATATTGCTTCCAAACATCTATTCAAAATGACAGCAGTATACTGACGTCAGAGCCCGAGATGTTTTGTTAGAAAACCAAACCCCACTTTTTTTTTTTCCTGGAAGCTCACCCTTTATCTGAAGCAGTGAGCTTTTTTTTTTGCTAGACATAATGTCTTCCCGATGAAGGATGGTCTGCTTCACTCTTCAAAGGCACTTAAGATGTATAATTAATAACAGAAATCAGTAATTTGAAATTATAGCAGAAAGCACCCCGATCCCTTTGAACTGTTCAAATTTCCACTCCCTAAGGATGATTCATATTCCCTTAATTGCACAGGATTAAAAGAGGGTGGAGCCAGTTCCAAAAACAAACAAAAAATCCAATGAATACCCACAGACCTTAAAAAAAACAACAATATATTAAATCTTTTCTTTTCTACAGTAGCTTAATATTCCAAACTCCTTCCCATTATCCTGTGCCAAATCCTATTAGTGCCCATGAGTGGTCTGGGGGAGTATTTATGAGCCTGTGCTGTAAATAACTAACAAACTCACTTTCACCAGAGCACTCTGTCAGCTGTCCCCCTTAATCAGACAATCAGTCAGTCAATCAACTCTTTAATAAACACACACCCATCACAAGACTCTTTGGTAATTTTGTCAGACTTTCATTGGAAGAAACTCATACTTAAAAAAAAAATAATGTCCCTAAACAAGCCACCGCAGCATATACATCTTTAAACCATGCCTGTCAGAAGTCTACACATTATTGAGTTTGGCATGCTGATGACAGCACTACAGTGGCCTAAAAGAACAATATCCCAGACACTCTCGGGTTCATTGAAGTATTAAACTGAAGCTTTCATCTCTTCTCTTCACTGCATGATTAGCACTCCTTTTTTCTGATTCCCGTCATGTTTTTATTCAGTCATTTCTTAGGAAAAAGATAGTTGTTTGAAAAAAATATCATTACTAGATAAGTACTTAAAATAACACATTTCTGTTTAAATAAACATTAAGGGTTTTTGACTTGGCAAGCTTATTAAACACACAAGAAATGAGACGGGCAGTGTTTCGAGCAGAAGCTGATCATTTGAAAACTTTCTGCAGTTTTTTTAAAAAAGTGTCTCTTCTGATGAAGAGTGCGTTAAAGCCAAGGACTTGTAGCTCGAGAGCTTGTGAGCACTCTTCACTGGAAGTGAGTTCAGGCCCCTTGTTTTGTCATTCTCACCCAGATACTCACAGCCCTCTTATACACTGTCCTGCACTGAGAATGCATAACTCCACAGGCAAAAACAAAATAAAATACTGTTTGTCCCTTGACCTATTGCGTTTGTGAACTGTCATTTCAGAGGGCTTATGAATACCAGAGCATGCAATGGCATTCTTCCTTTTTAGCCACTTGGGTGGTCTGGACAACAAGCTTTTCTATGAATCTGGGATCATTGTTTGATTATGAATGAATATGACTTTGTGTCCTCCTATAGAATTGTATTTAAAATTCTGAAAAGTTTCAGACATGTCTGGGAACACCCGTGCACCCCTTTACTTTTGATTGCCAAAATAATCTAATTTTTGGATTTTCTCAGAAGGCTAAGGCATGATAGCTATTCTTTCCATTCTACCCGATTACAAAGATACTTTTCCTGAACACAGCAAAATATATCAAATCAAAAAAAGCTAAAAGAAAAAAACAATAATTCTCCCATATCTTCAATATGTTATGGGGTCTAAAGGTGCCACTGTGTCTTGTAGTTTCTTTTGTATTATTTTAGGCTTCTGCAAGAGAATTTCAAACTTATTGCAAGATGATTAATAAACACTTAAATTAATTTATAAAGGACATTTTAGTTGTGGTGATTGTTTCTTTACTTCAGAGATGACACACAGATTTGGCAGGAGATAAATGAATGTATCTACTTCACCCTTGAGACCCTGTAGTGAAAATACACCCATTATCCAATGGCAAATGAAATAAAGAAGAATGTATTTCATTTTTAAGGCCTGTCATGGGCAAGCACTACAGCCCTTGTGGAAAAATTGACCAGTTAACAGCTCGCACACACTAAAAGGCAAATCTCTTATGAAGGGCTGGACATGAACCTATAACAATAATTGTGGAAATGGCCATATCCAAATGTTTCCTTAACCATTATTAATAATTCATATGATTTCCATGGCTGAACTTCTCAAGAACCTTGCCCTTTTTAGTAGAGCCTGTTTAAATATTAAACCTTGTGTTTGGTGACAGCTACCCTCTAGACTGGTTCCCATTCCAAAAAAGCTCTGTTTTCAGTTTTTCCAGTGTTGTGTGTGTATATGTATTTTGGTTTGCTTTCTGAAAAAAATGGTCAGCTTCCAACACAATGTCAATCCCTTGTCTGCCAGTGACACAACACACGTGCTTGCTGTTTTTAATGTGGCTCTGCTTAGCTACGTTTTAGAAAGGGAGATTTGCACTGTGGTAGAGAGGACAGTTGGCTTATCCATTGCATTCACACCTTGACTGATCTCTGGAGTCTCAGGTTGTGTGACCTTGTGTGGTAAGGTCTGGTCCCTCGATCATAGTTACATTAAATATAATTATTTTACCAAGGTCCATTTTAAGGGATTCATTAACGATCATTGACATTATTTTTGCATGTTTTCTTTTTACACATTTCTGTTGTTTTCCCATTTTCTTCACAAAGTATCTTGTTCTATTTTAACTGGCATATTTCCAGAAACATTCTCCAAAACCTGTCTTCGTGACAACGAATGATGTGGCTGTGGGTGTGGTGGAGTTAAGTTTTTGGAAATTTGTGATCTCTAATACCCTTGAATGGGACATGAATATCACCAGTATTACAAAGAAAGCACAGAAGGGAATGTGCTCTTTGCACCGGTTGGTGTCTCTCAGCCAATTCTGATACAGTTTTGCAGAGCCATCATTCAGAGCTGACTGCCTCTGTAACTGTTCGGCCTGGTAACGCACCTGCCTGCTCCAAAGGCAAACTGCAGTGTGTGGTTCGCTCTGCAGAGAGAGTCACTGGCTGTCACCTGCCCTCCACTGATGATCTGTACAATTCCAGAGCACAGAAGCAGGCAGGAAAGATTGCTGGTTACCCCTCCCACCCAGGTGACCACCTGTTTCATAAACTCTCCTCAGGAAGATGCCACCAGTCTTCAACAGCTTCTTTCCTAGGGCTCTCTTTCTGCTTAACCAGAATTCCCAATTACAGTGTATGTGCGCTGTTTTAATAATGTCTGCTGCCTTGTTTGTGTAGGGGAGAATGTTTTGTGCACCACCAAGTATACCAGAATAAACTCCTTGTACATGAAATGTACTTGGCAAATACAGGTGATTCTGATACTTTGTTAAATCGACCATAATAATTTTTTCAGTTTACACCAGATAGGAAATTCCCAAATTTTGACTTCAGAGTAGAAGCCAGATTTTCAGTTTTTTATTATCATTAGCAAAGAGTAAGAATTTTCTTGTTTTCAGGTAAATAGGACTCAGAAATGCAGCACAGAAAAATACACATGCTGACAGGTTATTAAAGGGCCCTGACCGGTCTTAGGGCTTTTCTTATTGGATGGAAATGCACTGAACTAAATTGACTTGGCAGCTTTCCATTTGTGACATTTGAGTGAATCAGAGTAATTATCACAGAACCCCGCATCACAGAATTCTGCTCTTTTCCCACTGTAGTGCCCTGTCCTGGCAGAATAAAATGAGCATGTGCCATTGTGCACGTGTTGCACATATAAACAACACAAGGGATGTATTTGGGCACCTGGTGCAAGTGTGATGTTTTGCTCATTAAATATCTCTAGCAAGTTTGAAGGAAGTGATTGTGTTTTAGAATATACCCGAGTATTTAGTGAACAAGGTCAACGAGGAAGTGAATTAAGCAATGAAGATGTACCCGTACAATGCCATGTATTAATTCTCTGATATTATTCACAGCTTATAAAGTGTGTATGTCTTTGGGCCGTGTCTTTATTGCCCAGTTTAAATATTTAATGAGCAAGCTTTGACACATTTACATCACTGCCTGTATAGGTGCCCTGTTGCATTTATATACTGTATATAACACAGGTACTCTGCACTGTTGTAGCAGTAGGAGAGAGAATTAAAAAAAAAATCTGCTTAGGTGACTCAAGGATGAATATAAAGGGCAGCCTCACATGCAGAAAACAAGATAGTCTCACACCCACACCCCTTCCCTTCTTAGAACAAGCCTTTAAAGTAATAGCGGAATATTCCTTCCTGTTTTGATCTCATCTGTCTTTGATTTTGCCCAGTTGAAATTGGCACATGGGGTTAATACAGGGGTGCTTTGATCTCCTCTGCCAGGAATAGAACTTGTTTATCTGATGGCTTCTTAAATGTTTTCGGGGGTCTGGCTGCGCGCTGTGCTCCCTTGAAGTATGAGAGATGTCTCTGGGATGGAGGGGGACAAGGGGGACCGAGAGGAAAGAAAATTCCTTCTAATGGTAGAAGGAGCAGGAAGCAGTTCCCAGATGTTGATGATGGACATCACAGCCCGGCCTTCCCTCCGTTATTTACCCTTATCTGTCACATGCAGCTGGGCCGCCAAGCCCCCCGAGTGTCGACATGCCCTTCCAAATGTGACACTCTTTTAATCTTCCCCTCCGCTCTGCACTTCACAAACCACTTCCTGTCCTCCAGCCTGCTTTTCATCAGCTCTTCCAGAATTGCTTTGTTTACTTGCTACCATCTTTTTTTTTTCTTCTTTTAACCGCTGCCCAGTTTAAGTTCAACTTTAGGCTAGACCCAAGCCATTGTAAGCAAAGTGTTGGTTTTAGTTCGAGGATTAGCTGCGATTTTCATTTCGTCCTTCCTTCTGTCCATTTATGCTGGTCTTGCCGTCAAAGCTGAATTCAGACTAATTCGAAAATTAGTACTTTGTGTTCTTTCCAGTGGTGGTACAGCATGCCTGGGGTGCTGCTGTTCAAGAAAAAGTCAGAAATATTCAGACTACATTTTACTGTACTTAGCTCTACAGCTGAGATACTCACATCTATCCTTCGTGCTAAATTTGTCCACTGAAGTATTTGTTTAAGGAACTGAATTACATTCTGTAAGCTGTGTTGACTTCATTTAAAAGCGGAAATCACAAACAAGTATAGGTTGTTCAAGGCATTGCAATATCCAAGTCACAATATAGACCTCTAATATACTGACTGATTAACTGATTTACCAATTAACCAGGAGTACAGTATTTCTTCTGTGTTCCTTATACTGACACCAGTGGTTTAAAATAAGAGACCCTGCAATGCAAAACCATAGCACTCTACCAGTTAATTAATGGAGGTTCTACATGTAATGTAGGGGCAGGGTGTTTGCCACATTTTATTTATTTTATTCATTCAAGTCATCTAAAAATTAAAACTTTCCCATTTAACCAATATATGTGATTTTTTTTTATCTGGAAAAAAGTGACTGTGCAAGGACGTAACCGGAAGAGTATTATTGCTGGCAGGGACCCTTCTCTTATCAAGAAGTGCTCTCTGAGACTCTCGATTATCCAAAGCCTACAGCTGAACCTTCCTGACCTCTGGGTTTTGTTTGATGTGGTCCTGGCCAGTGTGAGATGAAATAGAGTTGAAACGTTTATTGTTTCAAGGGAAGATTTACATGATTAGACCCCCAGAAATAAACTTTCCATTCCCACTTTAGGGCACAGGGAGGCTTTATTTGTATGAGCGTGTGTTTGTGTGCGCATGGCTTTTGTATGCTCTTTCATGGGCAAACAAGATGCAAATAATTTAGGTCCTTATTTAATTCACGAGATTCCTTTGGGTAAAAAAAAAGAGAACCAAGATAAACTTACAAGCACATGTGGCCACAATATTGGTGGGCTTAGTTTTAGTCTGGGGTTGGTAAGAGTTATCCCGCAATACAAACTGCAGTGTCATTTGTCTTGTGTTAACCCTGTGGTGGTGTTTCTGGCATATGTCCCCCCTGGTAGTAAGTTTTTCAAGAAGCCCTGCATCTATGTACCTGAGTAAAATAGCAAGCTACGAGCTTGGAGGGAGCTATGGATATAGATTGCTGTTAATGGAGATACAGCCCAGTTCTCTGACTTTCTAGTTAATTCAGGTAGGTGACATTCCATATTGGGAAGAAAACAGAAAAACCTAAATGAGGCCAGCTTTGTTTTTCCAAGCTTAATTGTTTGGGGGAAACATTTTTTTTATTGGAAAAAGTAAGGTGGGTCAGTAAGGCCTGTCTTTGCGCACTCTAAATTGCCTGTGTTCCCAGTTCAATCTTTGCTGTCTGAGCACAAGAGGCACAAAGGAGGGAACTGAATCATTCTAAAGCAAGACATGTATCAGCATTGTGAAGTTCACCTGCTGAGAACAGTAGAGAACAGTGCGATCGATGGTGATGCAATCTGCTAGAGCTAACTAAAACGTGTCTCAGCGGAGAGAATTACTGGACCTAAGCAGAAAAGTCCCTGAACAATACATTCTTTACTTTTAGTGGGTTAAGCATAGGAAGTGCATTGTTTTGAAATAATGTCCTCCTTAATCTACATCACTTGAAGTGGTCTCCATTTCACCATTCAGCATGTTTTAAAATAAGTGGTACATTATCCTTCATTCCATAGCTTGGAGATATTTCCTTGTGTTTTCCTTTTGTTAGTGAATGCACCACCTCAAATAGCATAAAAAGATAATATAGGAGACTTTAATGAAGTTTTTTTTTCTTGGTCATGGAAATCCAGTACTTAATCTACAAAGGGACATTCAACCTCTAATCCAATGGGATAGGTGCCCTTTGTACTTTTAATATCTCTTTTCCTCTCAGGATAAGTCATCAGTTCGCATCAGTGATTTATAAGGTGTTCATTAGTATTAAATGAATAGCTTGGAATGTAGCCTACCATTAAGATTGAATGGGTTTGACCTTCTTTGAGGTTTTAATTATACTTACTGCACAGAGGGTAGCATTTCATTCACTTGATAGAAGCTCATTTAATGATGACTGTCATACCCAAGCACATGTCAGAGGTGCCCCATGCTTCATGCAGAAAGGTGAAAACAGTTTGAAAAGTGTGCTTTCCATCAATGCTGTTGACACAGGGCATTAGTGTGAAGGGGGCTCACTTGAGCTTGCAAATGTATTTTCGACAGTAATAACACCTTGTACCTCCATTGCAAAGAATTAGTCATTTTGACGGACATTTGAGGCAGATTGTCTTTCAGATTAAGGAAAGGAAGTGTTTTTTTTTTATTAGACATTGATCGAAAAAAATATTTTTTGGTGTTGCAAGTTCCCAGCATTATTTTCCTGGTATCTCTCTCATAACTGCCACAGTGTGATGGTATACAGTGGTATGACTTACATCTGCTTTTGCTAAAGTCATAAGAACATAAGAAAGGATACTGGGGTCATTCAGCCCATCTAGCCCATTGGGTAGTTAATAGCTGAGTGATCTAAGGGATCTTTATATAGATATCAGATACAATACCATTGCTGAGCATCTTGTTCAATTCTTCCGCGACTCTTTGCGTAAAGAAGTGCTTCTAGCTCTTGGTTTTAAGTGCACTTGCCTCTAGTGTATGTGTTTATTTTTGTCAGTCTGTGTTTCCATAGTAGTGAAAGCAATTTGCTCCGGTGTTCTACTGATTGAGTTAGGACGTGGGAAGTCTAGACTGTTAAAAGCAGAGTGTCACCCTACAGGAGGGATCTCAACACTTGTTTGTTGTCTTCCCCATCATGATTTTTTAAATTATTATTATTTTAAATAATTGAAGCCACAGATGAAGCTGTAATACACCATGTCATATTTTCATAGGGTAATGATTGTTAAATGCAGTGATATTTGCAGATATTACAGATGCAGGAATGTTTTCTATGAACTATTTCCCCCCCTTTAAAAATGGTCTCCTTGTTTTCTTGGTTTATTTGGTTCTTAAGGTCCTGTTTCGCCCCAGCCTTCTGAGCCTCACAGCAGTTTCTGCGGTGGGCTCAGAGCTTTCTTCTTTATATGCCTGTCTTGCCTATTAAATTTCTTTTAGCATCAGGCCAACAACAGGCTCAAGGAATCTTAATCACTTTGTGTCATGTAATGGAAAGAATGTTTCCCATCCTAATGGGCCTTTGATTCCTCCGTCCCAGCACACCCTCTTCTAGGGCGGCCCTTCAGAAAGATCATTTGCTCGCTTGGAATGCCGTGTATCCTATTTAAATACACTGTTTCCACTGCGGAACCTGATAATAATAACAAAAATAATGATAGTCCTAATAACAATAAAAACTGCCCGGCAGACGCTGGCCCCAATTCTATCCACACAGTGTTTGTCACTTAATGAACAATGAACATTGCTCATAAATGACTGTCTGGTAGGAGGCAGCCAAGTGGGATCCGACTAGGCGTGTGTGTGTGAGAGAGAGCGCGCTGCAAGCCTCACATGCGTGAGAGCTGATGCTAATCAGGCTGAAGGTGACTGTTCTTCTTTTAGGGTGTCTTTTCTGATGCGGTTGGAAGTTGTGCCGTGAATTTCCCCCAACCCCTCCGGGACTCTTTGTTTTGTTTTTTTTTGTTTTGTTTTTTGGCGCTCTCTGTGTAGCCCTCCGGGCCTTTGATGTCTGTGCCCGACCGCTGATGGACAAAAGAAGATCCTGGAGCAGCACTACAGGGATTTTTTTGGGGGGGCGGAGTGAGCACCACGTGAAACTTTGAATTAAATGGCTCCCTTAAATCTGTTTGATTTACTGTGCGTTTCTAGTTTTTGAAATGAAAATGCATGAGTCAGGAACAAAGTCAAGAATGTGCCATACAGTGTTCCACTTGTGACTGCGTGGCTTCTGTGGGAATGACACTCCGGCTCTACTGCAGTTTTGTTTTGTGGACTTCCTGTCATGGAGCTTGTGGTTTTCAAGGACAGGCTTTAGTACAACTTACAAGCACAGAGAGGTCTGGCCCTCACCACCTCACCGACCAGCTCGTGCTCCGTGCAGTACGTTGCTCAGTGGCAGGTATCGGGTATCTCTTCCTGCTTTTTGAGGTAGAATCGCAGTTGTTCTTGTGAGATTGACTTATAAAAATATATTTTATATTTTAAAAAAATATTTTTTTAAATATATTTTCTAAATGTATAGCTATGTATGTATTTTAAGTTTTGGTTTTAAATCTTGGTTTTACAATACTTTATAGACTCTTTTTCAGAACTCTGCCTCCAGAACCATGCACACTGCCCACGAATAAGAACAAACCTTCTGCAGGGAACTGTGTTTATATCCATTATGAGATCTTTTTGGGAATACCTGGCACTTATTTGCAATTAATTTAACATACTGATGGAGAAAAAAAGCATAGTAATTAGGATGTTTTAGAGCAGGTCACAGTTACCTGTGACCTTTATGTGAGACAGACTAGATGGATGAAAATCCTTGACTGGGCTGCGAAGTGAAACAATGATTTATCTTCCTCTGAAAACCTATGACACTAAATAATCTATTTTAAACTTGCACCTGAATTTTGTTGCAGTACAGTGCTGATCAGTCCAAATGAAGATTGGCCCTGACTCTCTATATCACAAAGGCACTGCTCAGTGACAGTTCATCAGTTACCATCAATCTACAGACAATGTGTTCTGTTGGCAGGTCCATCTGCAGCCAAAAAATCTATTTTATGAGGTTGGGTGGAGACTTGTATGCCCTTAAACCACACTCAGTAGCATTCATGTGCAGAAATTGTTCTTGCACAGAGAAGCTTGGCTTGATGACATTTTGTTAATTTGTGACAGAGGTGAGGTGCTTTTTCTCAGTTTGTCTCGGACCATGTTTTTATCTGTTATGAGCTCCCAGTTTTGGTCCCTTGTGTTTGTAATTGTTGTTTTAAACAAAACTTTTTTCCAGCCGTGTGCTTTTGCACAACAAGTAGCCATGTTGCTGACTCGCTCACAGCATACCTGTCATGATGAGGGAATGAGATATGTTCCTCTCTCACCTCTTGGTATTTTGTGGTTCCTTATAATCATCCTTTTTGGTCTTATAAGCGTCAGTTTTGTAGACTTTAAATTTCAGCCTGGGACATCTTCCAGATTTTTTATGTATGAATCAGAGGGCAAACCAAGTAATTTGCATTCAGGCCGTCTCTTTTTCATGCCTTTTTAACATGCTTTGGGGGAAGGTGTCTCACACCTTAATTACTGTACACTGAAGACCTGGAGCCGAAAAGGATTCTCATTTTACAAGTGCTATATTGCTTTTGTTAGTTTTGTTGGTTCATCCAATCCAAAAAAAACTTTAATTTAAAAGCAGTATTTAGGTGGCATTCAACTGTAGCCCATTTAGATAGATAGATAATACTTTATTAATCCCGTAGGGAAATTGATGAATTGATTTGTGTGCTTATATTTTGCTATTAATTAGGATGCAGGAATTGTTCTGCAAAAAACGATATAACCTACTACATTCTATTGAAGGAGGAAAGGAAACAGGATTTTTTGCATTCATGGTAATAGAGCTTAATAAATATTGATGATATATTTCATTTATAGTACTTTAAGCATTTTTGTTATTTATCTTATTTATCTCTGAGATTGTATCTGTGTTGTGTGAAACTGGTAAAATAAAAATCAGATACTGTAACAAAACTGAGAAGCATAAAATGCTGCTGCCCATAAATGTTGGTTTTTAAGTGAAGTATAGTTTGATTGTATGCTGTAGGTTGATTTTGTACAGTGAGCGCGAATCCATTCTGTGCAGTTTGTCAGTGCATTAGAGTTATAGGTGAGATTAAAGTAGACTTTCTGGCGAAAACTAGTGTAATGAAATCAAAATAAAAAAACAGCTGAAGGCTAGGTAATATTCCATAGTAATTAGTAGATTAAAACCCTTAACAGTGTATGCATGTCTGACTGCAGGACATTGGAAAACTATACGTGTGATTGGGTGTATTTCATGTACTTTTTTGTCCTATTTACACTATAGGCATGTTTTTGTTTTTTCAATGCAGCTAGGATCCTTTTTCATTTTCTTCATATAGTCACAAAATTAGGACACATAAAGAGCTTGTTTCAAGCACTGAAAGGTCCATGATAAAAACTCTAGAACTTCAAATGCAACTAGTTAGCATTCAACCTCCATGTGTCACAGCTGAATGCTAACTACAATATGTGGACAGTTGGTGGCTAAATTCTTCAGCCTGTAGTTATAGTACTGTCGTAACATCAGCTATGGCCTTAATGATGATAACCCACTGTGATCGTTTAGGAAGAAAAGTAGACATTGTGTTTCTCTTTTTGACACGGGTCAGAAAGACAATTAAAGAAACATACAGAAGATAAGACGCTGGCTTCATCCTAATCTGGACACTTGGCAACTGCAGATGTTTAGTGAAAGTGGGTCCATTGTGATTTCACTCCATGAGATGTTATCAAGGAATTAAAGGAAAGCAGAAATTAAAGACAGATAGCGTTTAAGAACTTCAAACACCCTATAGAATAACAAAAAATGTCTGGCATTTGCAAGACTGTTTTATATACTTCATCATCATTGGATTTTACCAAGTCTTTAAACTTGTCCTTCTCTTCATCTTAAATACTACAGATATTTTCTATCCTGAAAATGTTTCATATTTCTCTTCAGCTGCAAAACCTTAAGAGATGCTTAATCTCTTATGCAGGAAAAGGCTTTGAAAGTTTCCCTTGTAATTAATGAGTTTTTAACTTTCTTGAAGAGACATTTCAGAAAATGACATAATGAAACAAACATTATGTTCAGTGTAAGTTATCTGAAGTCTACCTTAACTGTAAACAAAACATACATCTATGATATTTATTGAAAATGTGGATAATTGATACTGTTACTGCAATCGCATGAGTTAAGGAATTTGTTTGAATGCAAAACTGCAAACAGAATTGATGTGAAAACAATGCATTTGAGAAAAAAAAATCTACAGCTGAGTCAATTTGCTACTCAGAGTAGTGTTTTTATAAGTTCAGGACTGTTAGTATACCTTGGAGCTAAGCCATATCTCAGAGCTCTTAAATCTGCATCATACTTACACACAGCAGGGCAAAACCAACTGTGTAGCTAAATATACAGAATTTCTGACTCCTGGAGCTGATCTGTGTCTTGTATTCAAACCGCGTTGTCTTTGCAAAATCCCATCTCAGTGTCTTTTATAGATGTTGTTTAATTCAGGAAGATTACCCACTGCAGCCTAAAAGCAGACCACAGTCTGGGTTTTTTCAGTTTCTGCCATCTCTGTCTGAACTAAGACCAAGGCATTCCTAACTGATAAACCAGACATAAAGCAAAATACTGTATAATGTGCTTCTAAAAGATATATTGCATCTCATTTGAGATGTACCACATTTGCGTCAGACGATCCCAGAGGGCTTTTCTAAGGTGCCAAATTTGTTGATAGCTAATGAACAGCAAATTTCTCCCCATGCTTAGCTCCAGATCTTGTGGGAAGTGTTTGTGTGAACATTTTCAGTTGCCATAATTTTTTTAAAATTTTATATTATGTAATTATGCCTGCTGTAATTCTTTTCACTTTTTTCAAGCTTTAAGGTTGGGTTTGTTTTTATGTATCAATCCAGTACCTCCCACAACAACAATAATAGAATGTCATTAGCTCATTTCATAAAATAAAACCTCAAAATGCTGGACAATATCGCTTAATGAAGGAAAAACTAGGAGAAATAAGAAAATCTATAGAAAAGAAAAGCAAGGTCTTCAAGCAAGTGTTGAAAATGTTGAGGAATCTCTATAACCCAGCTAGTTCTTTCTATATAGTACATGAGCAGGAATCCACTCTAAAGTGACATTTGACAACTGACAAGTGCCTGTGCAGTTTACAGGGGAAGCAGCTGCCTGCTGATGCAGAGTACTTTTACTTACTACAGAAGCTGCAGAATTCAGGACAGACTGAAGCCAATTTAGTACCTTAGATAGAATTCTTACTCTTAACAAAACAAAGCCATGCATCAGTATTTAAGCATCAGACAGGCAGAACCAAGAACCAAGGGCCTTGACCAAGCAGTGTCATACAGGTGGAAGAAAGATACCCATGTGATGTCATTAACATGCAAGAGGTCAGGAGTAATTTCCATCAATACTGTGATTTCCGTATCGTTGGCAGCAACACGGAAGTCACCAGGTCCTGTTTTTCAGAATCTGAGGTCGTTTGGCGCAACCTGATCCCTAGTCATGGAAAAGGCATCCACGTGTTTCCCCATATTGATGGTCTTGAGTCTGTAGTGTTAAACCAGGACTACAGTGACATATGTGGTTCTGCTTCAGATCATTTATATTTGTTCCCAGAAAAATGAAATCAGTTCGAAATCTAATATTTTCACTTAGTGAGTAGTCCTTAATTGAGAGCAATTTTTGCAAAGGGGTCCCCCGCCAGGAAAGTTGGAGAACATGTTTTTTCCAACAACTCTTGTCATCTTTCAACCGATATTGGCATGAGGACCCTGGCAGCTCTCAGCACCGTCTCCAAGCCTGTCTGCAGATCCGGTGTTGTTGAGCCTCACTTGTGTCCTGGCTGGGCTCTCTTAAGGTCTTTAAGACTCAACTCCTTTTAGACTTGAAAAGCAAAAGGCCCAGAAATCCAGTGTTAATAAAACTCATCTGACATCCTAATGATTTTGTGTTTTCAGTTCCTTTTTTTTGGAATTATTTATTTGGTATTCTGTCTCAAGTTTCTCTTGCCACAACAAAGACAGATGTTTGAACGCTATCCAGTGGCACTTTCTGTACTACAAACGTCTCTGTTAAAACCCAATCTCACCTTTTGTTTTTGATGAACCAGGGCTCTCGCTTTTTTCAATTAAATGTGTTTAATTTATTCATGATTTTAAGTAAATTGTTTTCCCTTGTTTTTCAAAGAGCATGTGCACAGTATACTGTTTGTATATGTTTCTTCTCTGATTCTGCTGCGGCTGTAACCACATCAGAGCTTTCCAATGCTTTCCGAACTGTTGACAGATTTTTAAAAAATCCTGGGAATGCTGGATATTGTTTAGTAGATATGTTGGCTAGGATTCTCTAAAGCCCCATAGAACTCTTAAAATGTAATGTTCTTTTTTAGGTCACAGAAGGGATAGGATGTGTTAGTTCCCAACCAAAGTATGTCTTTCAAAAACTGAAGAAGAAACAAGCGAAAGAAGAGCAGAATGCAAAACCTGACACAGTCTTGTCTTGTAATATGTGGTTTTGGATACATCTTTTCCCAGACCTGCAAATGGAAAACAGCAATAAGCTGAAGAATCCTAAAATGAAAACACATTTCCCTTTGAATCAGAAAAAAATAATAAAACATAAAAAATTAGATTGGGCACTGTAGAAATGGCTGTCCAACCACAGAGAGGGTATGAACATGTTTGTATGGCAAGAAATGGAAACTCGTCTACCTCTTCATGGTATTGGAGATGGGTGCATTTTAATTCCTTGAAACAGCTCTCATCCAATAGCAGGTGTCCAAGTACAATATCATGTTTCATGCTTGTCACTTTTGAAAATGTTTTTAATGATGAAACAATAAATAATATGGGGGAAGTATACAATGCACATATTTTTTAAACAGGCAGCGCAGAAATGACTCCGGAGGGGGCAGTGTTCCTGCTCTCTTCGTGATGCCTGCAGAAGATCAAGGCCTTTCAGAGCCTGTTGCTGAGAGCCCACATGCTTCACTAACCTGAGAGGGAGTGTTTACTGAGGCTTGCGCTTCCTTTCAGCGTTGTCTGGGAGTGATAACTTAACAACGGCCTTTGCACCCCTTGGCATTTCCAACATGGGTTGGAGAGGGGAAGAGAGAGAGAGAACAAGGGTCCCATCTGCAGATTGGAAGAAAGCGTTCAGGAGCCCCCGACCCAGAGAAAGAAGAATGGTTAGATGGAGACGGAGGCAGCTCTGTCAGTTATGGTTTGCTGGCTGCCGGCTCAGTTCCTCACACCGCTGAACCTGGTTCCTGTGCCAGGGTTCACAGCTTAGTGGACACATTGGAAGGCAGGAAGGACCCGCAGAAAGGGAGGTCATTAGCATGGCAAGGTCAGGAAGGGAGGAAAAGGTTGGTCTGTCTGTCTTTTATTTCGAATCGCTTTTCAGACAATAGTTGCATTTTTTTAGACATCCTGGTGGGAGGAGGTTGGGGGGGGTTGCAAATTCTGTCTGTTGGTGAAGCAGGTGTAGGAATTGATAGTCTGTGGGAAGATCTCATCTCATTTCATCTCATAGGCCAAAGGCTCCACTGAGCTGGCATGGCTCTGTTTAAGTTTGGTGGCTCTTCCGAATCTCATGAACAGCATTTTCTCATACTTTACTTCCCCCCTTTAAAAAAATCTTGGTGGTCTTCACATACCTATAAAATGCCCCAAATCTGGATCACTTCAGTTTTGGTGTGTGATTACATTTTTAAACAGTAAAACTGCCCGTTGTTTTGCAGCCATGCTTCCCTTTGGGAAGAGTGGGGGGCGGGAATTCTTGCTGGCTCTTGGCCCGATTCAAGTGCCACTTGTCTCTGTAGTTTTCCTTACTACAGTACTGGATCTCTGCACCTAACTGACGGAAACGATACTTTCGCTGTTTTCTTTAGTATTAAACCTGCAAAAATTCCATTGGCAGTGATGTTTGGCTTTTCTGGACACACCTGATGCGTGTGTGATATTTTCCTTCCACCTTTGATCTCAACGCTGCTGGAGGGTAGTGACGGCTCAACCAAGTGGTTCTAATCATTAGCCTACTGTGCATGAGCTGGTATTCCTCTTTCCTAAACATGCACGCACAAAAGCAGGAGGGAGTGTTTTTGAACTTTTATTAAATCCTTTCACTCCACTTGCATATTCTGTCAGAATCAGCCTTGTTCTGGTTCTGGGTTCTGTTCTTGTATCGCCAAAATTTAAGGCTGGGAGGCAGCGGAGTTGTAGAAAGTCACATGGAGCTGGGGGCCGAGTATGAACAGAGTTTAGCTTTCGATTTGGAATTCTCTTAAAAGTGGGATCTATTTGAGTTCGTATTGGGGTAACTTATGTACATTGCAATTTTCTTCAGATTTTTTTTAACGTTAAATTTTTCAATGTAAAATCTTCACCTCTTAAGTGCAATAGAAATAGCAATTCGTTAGTGCGATTTGTAGCTACCTGTTTAGCTATTTAACAGACAGAATATATTTAAGTAGGTGGCTGCATCAGCATGCGTAGGCTGCAAAGGAAGAAGTAAAGGTTTGTTCCCTGCTGAAAAGAGAAGAAAAGAAACAACGTTTTGGCTGTGACACCCGAAGAAGGCTCCACAGCCGAAACGTTGTGTTTCTTTTCTTCTCTTTTCAGCAGGGAATAAACCTTTTCTTGCTCCTTTGCGGAATATATTTAATCTGTAAATATTCCTCTCATGGCTTTAAATTTAAAATACCTTATAATTACAGTTGTATTATCACATTAATTAAAATACAGCATTAAAATCTTGTCAATACAGATGTAGCCCCCCAAAAATAATTGTGAAATTCAGAATTTTGTTTTAATAAATACAGTAATTCTTTTTGCTTCACCGTTTAGGTAGGAAGTAGGTCTAAGGGAGATCACTCACTTTTAAGATGCGTTCCAAAAAATATGTTTGAATTCTATTTATTTGGTTGTTTTTTTTTGTGGCCGCTCATTTCAGAATTGCTAGTTAAATAATTTGGCTCCCTGCTGCAATGTGCACACCAACAAGAGAGGGAAGCCTGTAAATCATGGATCACCAAAAGATATCCTGCCCAGCTCAGGTTCACCCAACACTGGCGGCGCTCAGCCAATTCTCTGTGGTGCTGTTGAGAAACAGTCTCGGTAGACCGACTGGTATAGCCTGACTCGAACCAGCAGTGTCTGTCCTGCTGCAGGACTCGGCCTTCTGTCCAAAACAGCACTTTTCCTATCTGAGCAACCAGGGAGCATGGGTTTTTAAAGCAATTCTGCTTTGTTGCTGTTTTCAAAAGTCATAAATTCATAAATAAGAGATCACAGTACTGGGAAACCCGATAACGTAATCATTTTTGCACATTTTAGATAATCTAACTTTTTTTTTCTAAATGGTGCTTGCATGTAATGGTCTAAAATGCAGTTTAATGACTGTTGGTTTTCCCCTTAAGTGAAACTAAAGACCGTGCTTTAGTAAAAAGTTATATAAATCCTTTTTAACTGAAAAGATTGTTAATCTCTCACTCTGCTGTGTCTGTTTTTCATGGGGTGCATACATAAAGAAATCTCAATATTTAGACAGCTGCTCCGTTTCATCCTCTGAAAATATTAAAAGCACAGGATCCATAAGAAACATTTTATGGAAGCTTAACCATTAAGTAACGTCACACGAGGGGGAGGATGAAAGCTGGAAACACAAGACTAGTGGTATAATACCACAGTCACTGTGGATCAGACGCCTGAGTATAACTCTGTCCTCTTTGTTGTAAACTCAGGCTTCAGTCGAATTGAGCATTTTAAATCTGGAAAAGTAGCGCCTGCGGATTGTAGACTGAACCCAGATCAGAGGAGCAATCCACCTCTTGAAATTCAAACCGCGGGTTAAAGTTGGCATGCTCTCCTTGGCGCCGCTTGCTGATCAGTATGACATCACTGCTGCTGTCTGACATGCTCTGATCTCAAACAAAAACACTGGACCTGTTCCCTTACAATACAAAACCCCATAAGTCAAATTCAAAAGCTTTTTTTTTGTCTTTCAATCACAATGGCAGTGCATTGTGTTTTCTTTGGTGCGGTAGCCAGCTATTGAAGTGGTGTTTTAATGGGGTGGTGCTTTTTTTTTCTTTTCTGTACGGAGGTAAGAACAGGGACCACTTTGAAGATTGTACATATTTCTGTTCTTTTTCAAAAAAGACATTCTAAATTATAGCTTGTTGGGATTTAATCCATTCTCATGCTTGTGAGGCTTAGGTTTCAGACCTGGAAAGGGAAAACTTGTCTTTTTGGAAGAAGTGGGCTTTTGGGCCATCCTGTGCCCTGTGGCATTGTTCCTTTCTCAGCATCCTACATGAGCTGAAGAATTTTTGTTAGCCACCTTTGGGAGGCAGGCCTGTACTAAGTTTGACCAAATCACCCTTCCTAACTTTCAATACCTGAAATCGGATTGTCTCATATTTGTGTCCTCTTATTGTAACTTCTTATTATAATTGGTTCTTTTATCTAAGCAGTGTGTCTCTCATTCATCAACCCCTGATCTGAAAGACATCCATGTTGCCATGTGGCATAACTCTCTTTGCTTGTCTTGTTCAGGCGAATTTGTTTCCAGCAGCCCTGGTGTATTTCGGCTCTGATGTCAAGGCAGGTAGGTAAATTGCCTCATTTATTAAAAAAATGTTTTCAACTAAAAAGAAAAGGGCTTTACGTGTAATTCTTTTATATGGTTGTGTGGATGTAGTAGTGATGCATGCTGATTGGTTTTCCTGGACCTATTCAGTTAGCCTCTGCAGGCCTTCCTCCAGGTGTGTAAGCCTTGACGTTGCAATACATCAGCCTTTTTTCGTTTGTGTATGTAAAATGAAACGTTCAGCAGATGCATCCATGTAAAAACCTTTCACCACTGTGTCCAGCACTAAAACGACCTCTGGTAATTAACAAGCTAATGCACTTGCCCAGAGTTTTTGCCATTGGATTTGAGGGCCACATTGGTTTTGAAAGGGTAATTTGCTACAACCAAAGCAGCCTCATCATGTCACACCTTCTGAATATACACCATAGATTGCATGTCTTCCACTCTCGAGTCTTTACTTTCTCAATCTTGCAGCACTCTTGTCCTTTGATGTACTGAAACCGTCTTTCTAGGAGAATCCCCATACATTTTATTAAGTAAATTGGTTACTATTTGAAGTGGTGTATCTCAGCTCCACATGTGGGGCGCGTTGGAGGCAGGAATGACCTCTTGGAATTGGTTCTACAGACAGTTTAGAGGAAGACTGTTACCGGCTAGGTAGTAATGGGCCTGCTGCATCCACTCACTTTCAAGACAGTTCTCCGTCAATTTTATTTGGTTAGATACTGTATGTAGAACACATGTCACAAGTGTCCATAGTCTGGATGTAAAGAAAAAAACAACAACTCTGTGCCTGCTTTCTAGTAGATGAAAAAAACTTAGGCATATTGCAGGAAAAATGGGGAAATCCAGCCTGACATTTCATCTGAATATATATTAAAGTGAATGGTTTTGATCATGTTCCTTTCATTCTGAGCCTGGCGTTAGTGGTTTCTTATTTTCTAAGCTCCCCTGGTAACCACCCTTGCCATGAATCCTGCTTTGCCTTTCAAAAGAAAGTACAGCAGTTTTTCGGTACTGCTGTGCCAGCTTGATAGAGATCCACGCAGCTGAGCTATTGTGAGAAAGACACTGTTCTCACACACCATTGAAAACCCAGTGAGAAACATCACTGTGTGCTTTCCTCAAAGTGGTGGGCAAACAGGACAGAAACACGCTACCAGTGTCTTAGGCACTGAAGAGTCTTTGAGTGTTCGTATTTATTATAATACATTTTTTTTTAGTATCTGGGAAAAATCATCAAATAGCAAATGATTTAAAAAATGAAATCATCCCCCGTCACTCTTAGATCTGTGTTTAATCCTTTCTGATACTTTGAGTTAAACAGATGTACAGTAAAGATCAGTATTACTTATTACCCTAAAATACTGTTATTAAAAAGAAAACAAAATACAGTTTACACTAGGGATATCTCAAGTATTATTGTCTTTTAATGCCTGTGTTCTTTTCCGGTGTTTTGCAGATTATTATTTACAGAAGCAGCTGCTGGATTCCAAAGTTCCTCCTCAGCAGGCGGATGATGCTGTAGCTGGGTAGGCTTCACAACGCCTTCCTGTCACTTACAAACTAACAATATTGTCTGTAGAAAGCTGCAGGCCCATTTGCATTGAGGACACCCTGCTTAGTTTCAGTCATTGTGTTGCTATGCTCCACATACAGTATTATTACGTAGCATATCCATAAATAGAATATTATTTATTATGAAACAAAAATACAGTATAGCATAGATTTTAACCTGTATCTGTCCATCTATTTTCTAACTGCTTGATCAGATACAGGGTTGTGGGGGGGCATGGACTGTCAAGCAACAGGCGCGAGGCAGGATGAATACACCCTGGTCGGGACGCCAGTCCACCGCAGGGCGCACGCACTCACACCTGGGTCAATTTTCCCAGAGGCCAATTAACCTAGCAGTGTGTCTTTGGACTGCGGGAGGAAACCCACATGAAGACAGGAGGGAATGCACACTCCTTGCTGATAGAACTCGAGGAATTGAATCCAGGACCCCAGCACTGCGGGGCCGCAATGCTAACTACTGCACCACCGTGACGCCCTGTTCGGATTCATATAATCTTCATTTTTTAAGTCAGAATTGGCAACTACTTTTCTTTTTATGCTGCCCTTCTGTTGTGCTGCAGCTGTCACTGACAACGTGGAGCTAGTCAGAACGTCAATTTCGCGTGGCTGGCTGGGGACACCAATATCGGGGGGCTGTGGAGCTCCACCTTTGTTTCAGATAAGCACAGCCCTGGAAATGAGCCAGCTCCAGCCCCACCTTGCGTCACATGTGCAAAAATGCATCATTTGTGCTTGCCTTGAGTATGTTCTTAGTTTCAAGCTTTTAAAAAAGTCTTCTTTAGCCCTGAATATTAGTTCATATCATGGGTGTCAATGCAAGTGCAAAATTCTAACGGATCTGATTCCCATCATTGAATTTTTCATCGATTAGGTTTTCTTCCTGCTTCCTCCCACACAAAGTAGTTCCAGTGACTTCCTTTACATTTGTCTTCTAATAGCTTAAAAGGGCATTTAGGCGGAATATTTTAATAAAAGGAATTTTTCTGGGAGATGAATAGATCACATGACTTCTAGCATATAAATACCATTTTGCATACATTCTTACAGTAGTTGCTCGAAATGTTTTATCTTGTTTATGGAAGAAATATATATTATAAACATTCTTAAAACACACCAATACAAGTCAACATCACATTTCTTAGTGGAAAACCATAAAATGCATTCACTGCTGTGATAAGATCTTATTCACTTTTCGTATGGTTATCAAACTTTTTTAACCCAGACTTCTTCATGTAATCTGGGTAGAACGGGTTGTGCATCATAATGATATCCCCAAAATGTTGAGCTGCAAAGTTATTTCCACACATCCTGCGAGATCAAACCAATAAGCAATGGGGACACTATAGCGAGATAAGAGTCTGCTGCTGCTGAAGGCATAGTTTAAGGGATTAGGTTATATTTATAGAACACAGAGTACAGGAAACTTTTAATAATGAGGACCTCAAATAGTTGACCTATGATGTCTAAAATGAGCCTTCCAAATGCAAAAGGTCATTACTCTGCTTTGTGTCAGAGAGGTGCCGCAGGAGTCCTCCTGTGCGTTTTTCTTGCACTTCCACCTTTTTGAAATTTCCTTGCATATTTGGTGGAATTAAGGAATGAGGTCCCTTTTAACAGTGCTGTACAGTTCAGGCACCATCAGAGAGATATATGGGGGTAGTTAAAGCACATAACGGGGGATTTGAGGATGAGGTGAATATATACATTTTTTCAGGTTGACTTGAAGAGTTTTCCAAGTGCATTATCAGGTAGATTATTGAAAGAATTAGAGCACTGGAGTCTGTAGTCCACCTGGGGTCCTTTGAGTGCATTTAGGTGGTCCACAATAAAACCTAGAAAGTTCCTGCAAGATAAATGTTACACTGACCTTTGTACTCTTAAACCACGACATTTTCAGTAGTTAAAACAGTTCAAGTTTTCTCTAATTCAGATAAATGCAGTGTTTGGTACTTGATCCCAGAAAGTATACTATAGTTTTTATTTAGCACATACTTTAGAATTTAGTATCAACACACTCATAGAGATACAGTAATTCTGCAGAACGATACTCCCTCTGAGAACTTTGAGAAAGATTTGATAAGTACCTTAGGCTTATTGTAGTATCAGTGAACAGCGTTTGTGAACACACGTTCATATTTCTCTTCCCATAAACCTGTATAAATGTTTGTGGCCGATGCAGAGCTACCACTTTAGGAATAACTGTGTGCAATTCTGCATCACTAACCAGTGACCCACCCACCTTGGCCTGTTGCAGGGATTTTAGTTATTAGTCACTCATGCCTAAATATCAACAAGGGCCGCACCTCCGAGATTTCCTGCACATGACATTTAGGTTTAAGCTTCATCAGCACTGGAAAAGGAAGCTGGTGCAGTACTATGTTAATATCGGTGTGTTTGATCGGTCTATAATTTAAGCTCTTCACAGACCCCCTTGTGCCAGGGGTCAGCTATTACCTCCTTGAAACTAAGATAGTCCCTTTCGCCATTGACGTCACTCGAGACTTGGGATGTATTTTTAGAAGCTGTCCAATACTAATTTAACAGTTTCTCTTTGTGTGATCTGTGGCAGGGTTATGTAAGAGGATTACTTATTGTTATTGCCTGAGCTCTGGTAGCATAGGCCACAGGACTAGGGTGTAAAGGGGCTGGGGGAGTGTGTCCAAAAATAGCAAAGCCCTTAGCCTAATTGTCCTTTCCTTGTGCTCTGTATTCTTTCCCAGCTGCATGCCCAGGTCGCCGACCCCATCATCCACTTCAGCGGATTCGGAAGAGTTTTTTCCGCCCCCCTTGGATTCAAACGCGCCGGCCAATCAGAAGAGCACAGCGGCAGACCAGCCCCAGCCACAGACTAACAGCCAAGCGCCAAAACCAGTTAAGACTGATCCCAGCAAAGTGCCCAAGTGGCTCAAGCTCCCAGGTGGGTTCCGATTGGTACAGCAGCAGCAGCAGCATAACAGAGACCAGGGTTAATAAAATAGATCAGCAGAACAGAAATGTTAATGCAGTCCCTTGCCTGATGTGGCCAGCTGCTTTGTCTACCCCGGTCATACATGTGAAAGTGTTAACTATTCTCTATGGGATAGCCTCATTCCTAGCTTTTGAACGCAACCACGACTATATGACTACACTTTCCATATGTCGCTTTTCTCACGTCTTGTATCCCAGATCAGCTGTGAGGATCCGGTTCTTTGAGAGGGTGAAAGTGCAGTGTATTCTAGATGTCAAATCTAATTAAATCTTTGCCACAGTCAAGAACGTTTTTTTCCTCTCATCTGATACAGCGCAGGCCTTTCTTCTATGTGCGTTTGAAATGTTTTCTTGCTGGCTCATAAACATTAATACTTTCTGGCAAATTTCTCACATGTTGCTCTACCCAGCCGAGCCCCTTATTTCATGCCATGCATCAGAGAAGAGACCACAGGGCTTCCTGTCCCGTTCCACTAATACAATACAGCCCTTGAGAATTCCTTCCCTGTGTGTTGTCAGGAAGCAGCCGAAGACACACAAGTGACTCAAAAGATAAGGATGCTTTTGACACTGGATTAGCTAAGGATGCTTTTTTCACATCAGATCGTTTAAAGGTTCTGCGACACTGAAATTTAAACAATGGAGTTTAAACACAAGAATCTGAAGAAAGTCAGATTATCAATGAGCCACATGAAAGTCAGTTAATGTGTTTTACGGGTGCATTGTTTTCAGGTTTCTAAGATGATTCAGTGCCATAATTGAATTTCCATGCTGCCTTGAGGGCTGAGTGTCGTGTGTGAGTGTAATGGCAGGGATTAATACACCACTGGGTTTTGATTTAGCCTTTCAGGTATGATGAAACACAGCCGAAGAACATTGACCTGTATGGATCGTCTTAAATTCACTCTTTGGTGGATTTCGGAGAATAAAGGATTTATATTGTACAGACAGTAAAATGTGTTCCCTATTGTTCGTTTAATGTTAAAACCTTGAATCAGGTTTTGTCTTTAATGTCATCATCACAACAGAAGTTTGCCAGATTTCCATTGTTGAGGAATACAAAAGGCCTCAGTTTTATTTTCTGCATTTTACAAATTCTATTAAATGTGACGTGCCAAATTGCATACATGTTTTCATGATTGCAGTAAAAAAGGGTGTGTGTTTAAGTGCCAATTTGACTCCACGATATTCATGTGCGGCTTGTTTTCTTTTGATTTCCACGTGTTATCATTTTAGAATGGAAATCCTATTGTTTTACAGTTTTTATGGATTTGGAAACTTGAAAAAAAACTTGAATGCCTTGGCAGGTGACATGCTACTCAAGTCAGTGTTGGTATATTGTCAAGAAATGTGCAGATTCTGTTCAGTAATTGCTCTCAGTGTTTTGTATTTTCTTGGTATGGACCATCAGGTGACTCATAGTACAGAAATTATATAGGTGACAAATTTTTGATGTTAATTAATTAAAATGTAAACTATGAGAACGATTCATATAAGACTCAAGCAGTAACTCAACAAGGGCGGTGTGGTGGCTTTGTGGCTAAGGATCTGCGCCTGTGGCCGTAAGGTTGCCGGTTCAAATCCTGCGGCTGGCAGAGGAATCCTACTCCAATGGGCCCCCGAGCAAGGCCCTTAACCCCAACTGCTCCAGGGGCGCTGTGCAATGGCTGACCCTGCACACTAACCCCAAGCTTCTCTCTCCCTGTCTGTGTGTCTCATGGAGAGCGCCAGCTGGGGTATGTGAAAAAGACAAATTCCTACTGCAAGAAATTGTAAAGGGCTAATAAAGTGATCTTAACTTATTTTTTCCAGAGTTTGGGTATTGTTCAAGAATTGATTAGTACTGCATATAGACTCTTTTTTATAAAATCAGCTAACAAAGCACCAGCTTTCTTCAGGGGGAATCTTTTGGCAATTAATGGAAACTAACATGTTTGGCGTTTCATTAAAACATCTGGGGAGATTTTTAAATCAGTCCGATTCAATTTTTAAAAAACAAATTGTGATTTATCTGTAGTTCAAGAGGAAAAAAAATATTTGAGAGTTCTTTTCTACACAGTTGAAGAAAGGTTTTGATGAACATAAACTATCCTTGTAATTTGCTTAAAATTATTGTACCTATGCATGTTTTTAAGTAAATGTGCAGATTATAGAATAGTTTTGTAAGCTATAAACACTTTTTAAAATGTTAATATGTGTTTTAAATTGCTCTTTATTTGTTGTTTTTCAGGAAAGAAATGAAAATGCACTTCCTGAGAAGGGGTTCCAGAACTTAATTTAAACAATGAAATTTTGGATCATGCTAAGGTTCACCAAGAGTAGCTTTAGAAATTGAGGATTTCAAATTGACTTGATGTTTTACATTAAAAGATGTAATTTGCTGCAATCATGATATGTTTGCCTTTTTTTGTAATGGTTTCTTTTTTTCATTCTGTTCTCAAGTTAAAATGGCAAAGAACAAAACGTTTTAGAAGGAAAACATCTGTTACAAAAATGTAGTGTGCTCACATTTCCCATACTGTAGTACTGCAGATACACCTGCTGGTTAGGCAGCATTTTAAGATAAATACCAGAATGTATTTTCTTGCCTCTTCAGGTGAATTTGCTAGTCTTACATGAAAGATTCCTGCTCTGTGATTGAAAGAAGCTGTTCCAATGGCTTGTAAGTAAATCACAGGCCGGCGCAGCACTAATCATTAACCACATGCAGGAGGAACACTGGCTATGACACACCAGAGACGAGCAAGTAACACTGAATCCTACTCTGGCTGCCACATCCACAGCTATTAATACCGCTGCCACAGCCTAGAATGTGACCAATAATCACGATGAGAATGAGAATGATAATTATAGTGATAACTAGTGAAAGTTTTGTTACAGTATTGTTTATCATTGTTAAGCTCTAATACTAGACTTAGTCTTGCATTTTGATCTATAGAGGAAAAATGTGGTGGTGGTAATAATAATAATAATAATAATAATAATGCCTCAAAGTTCTATGTTGGCTGCAACGCCTCAGTGTCTGCAGAACCCATTTGATGGGAGTGATTGGAAAGCTACTGCGACTGGATTTGAAACAGATCCGTCTTCATTTCCTGGGAAATCTCTTCACTCCGGGCTGGGAGGCGTCGCGCAGCGCTGCCTTCCTCACCCACATCCAAAAGCCTGGAATCCCTGTCGATATTTTAAACCTTTAATGTAGGATCAAGAAAGCCTTAACTCATTAGAAAGACTTACTCATTTTTCTTTCTTATTCATCCTGACTGCTTTCATATGTTTTATAAATATCGCCTTGTAATTTGTTCCACTAAAATACACAAAGAGTTCATTTAAATCCCAAAGCTAGAGGACAGTAAAACCTTGTCCTTCTGCATTAGCTGTTTAAGCTCCATATACTGCAGCAAAACTGTGCTCAGTGAGGCTCTTCTGTTGATTTTTCAGGCTCATTCTATCAGTTGGCTTTAGGGATACGGCAGATATCCTTTGCAGCGACGTTGAACTCTTGAGTTGAACTTGATCAGTTTGGCAAGGAATATTTAAATACAATGAGCACTAGCCTTAGAGGACTTAAGGATATTCTGATTTTAGTTCCAAACAATCCCTGAATTACTTAATTGAGCACACCAGTTTACCTGATCATAGTTAAATTGTTGCAGGGCTTTAGCAATTGATGATTTATAATGTAATAAAACCTTGTCCAGGAAACCCCTGTTTTAAAAACTAGGGGTGTCCTGGCTTGCACAGGCATACAGAATTTATTTTTAATTAAGTTAGTGAAGCAGTTTCTTAATTTTGCATCTGATCTGCTGTCTAGTGGTGCTGCTGGTTTATAATAGCTGCTGCATGTCATCCAGGTAGGCATTTCAATGCTGGATAAGGAGGGTCCTCTATATACAGTATGCAAACTGCTTTGGTACTCTGAGACAAAATGCACTTATAAATGCATACAATGGGAGGTAATTAATATCGAATGTAATGAAAAACGAGTTATTTTTTTTGCTACTTATTGTACTTGTAAAAAAAGACTTGATTTCCTCATCTAATCTATATGATTTGGTGGATACAAAGCTTATAGATGAAATCTGATCAAATTTCACTTTAGTTTTTGGGGTTTTTTTTGCTGCTGGTGCTCAGTGAAAACAGAGGTAGGCAGACAATGGTAAGAAATTAAAGAAACAAGCTCAGGTCTGGTCAAGCTCCACGTCTTTTTGCCTTCTCTGACCAAGAACATTGTGAGACATGGTTTTGGTTGATCTACTGTAGTTGTTAGCGTTTAAATCCACTGTATGTTCATTTATGGCTCAATTTGTCCTTCACTTCATTCCAGCCATCAAAACCCATTTTCATTTTCAATCATACAGTTTAATTTACTTTTATGTGAATATTTGCCAAATCATGCCTTGGACTCATGGAGGCACTCATTTTGATAGGTTTTAAAATATGATTTCACCCTTGCCTTGCGCAACCTACAGCGGAAAGTAGATTACAATTGACAGTACGACAATCCAGTGCTATTAGGGTGTCAGCAACGAGAAACCGTTTTTTCTGACATCAGTGCATTGCAGTGTTGTCCCTTGAATCGTGCCAGAAAGAATTCTCATGGGTTCAGAAACATTATGTTTGATCTGGGTAAAGACCTTTGTCAGTAATGTCTGTTCTTGTTACCAATGTACATACAGTATGCTCACAGGCCATGAGTTAAACTCTTTATTTAATTAGTCGGACTTTTAACAAAATCGTAACTGCAAAGTGTAAGCTTCTTTATAAAGCCAAAGTATAAATACTGCATGTAGACAGCTATATAACGTGCAGTTAACTATATAAAGTTACACACCAACCCTAATACTCACCCACACAATACACATACGTTCTCAGCTGTTACAGCCCCTTCATTTAAAGCAATGCACATTTGTCATTGGGATTTAAGATAAGCTTCAAATTTTATATGAAAACAGTAACCTTCCATTTGAACAAATAAAATCCATCTGGACATGCATATTTCTCTATGCAAGATAGTTTGTGACTCAAATGTAGATGTAGTGGTAGTTGAGGTAATTGTAAAAATTCTACTAGAAAATAAAATAATTGTGCCTGTTACGTCCAAAAAAATACTATTAAAAGAACTTGTTTCCTAAAAGAGACATCATCATATCAACACTTGAAACTTGAGTAAAAGTGTATGTCTCTTATTTTGGTCTTTTGTGATATTTTCAAAGAGCAGGAGAGAGAAATTATTGTCAATCCCGGCACATATTATTTAGTTTAGACTTACTCTTTTGGATCTGGGATGAGGCATTCCTAAACGATTTTCCGAAACCCATTTTAAGGAGAGGGGAGAGTTAACCCTGAGTAATTTTAACTTCCCAAATTGCGTATTGCTTTTAGTTGGCCTCTTTTGCAGAAAAGGGGCAACTAATCAGTTCAGATGATCAAACGCGATGGGAAAATGCGCTGTTATTTGCTATATACAGAGAATAGGAGGACTCCCTTCAACCAAGCAGGCAAGGAGTGTTTGCAGATAAAGCAGAACAGGAAAGGAGCCAGATGTTAAATATCCTTCAATGAGGGATCAGGGGGTGAAGACTCTGCATTAACATTGTTCAGGTGTTTGGTTGGAAAAATAGTAACCATGCTTTGATCCTTCCCTCCTTCCCCCCATTTGGCCAGACAGATGTTCTTGGAAATTCCATTACTCAGAAGACACAGAGCAAGATGAAACGTCTGCCATTTTTAACAGCAGCGCCCCATCAGGGATCGGGCACCTGTGTCCATGCTTGCCCCTCGTGCCCTGTCTGTTAAAGCGCCACCGCTGTGGGCGTTTCCTGTTGACCTGGTGCATTGCTCTGGAAAAGGCCCGATCTTCCTCCAGAAGCCAAGTCTAATTTTGTTTTTTGCACAACCTGATCTTTCAATTCTGCCCATTCGCAATTGACAGTCGCAGTCGTTAACGAACCCAGCAATAAAAAGTGGCAAGGACATGCATGAGCTGAAACGTTGGTCTCCTCGGAAGCATTTTTGCAGATCCTGCAGCTCTGTGCGCTTGCGGTTTGCTGTGTTTTTGTTCCATCATACTTTCATGCAATAGTCATTTCCACTGGAAATCTGAGCTGCTGGACAGAGGCATTGACTCAGGTCAGGGAGCATATAGGTGCCTCCCAGGTATGTGTTACACACCACATCAATCCACCTCAGTCTTGCTGTAAGCATTCTCTCCCCGTTAGTCCTGTGCCTTGGCACAAAAATTGGTAGCAAATGTGACAATGCTGCTGTGTTTTCTTTTCGGTCTTTCTGAGGTCATTTTCTTCCATCTGTGGCAGAACAGAGGTTACAGCAGGAACGGTCAGGCTGAGCTGCTAATAATCCATCGCGACATGCTGTCACAACCCTTTTTTTATCTAGTTACACTACTGTCGTTTCAATAAAGTGTTAAAAGATGAATGCCCTGCAAAGTGCTTTGCTATGACTGTTAAGACTGCTACATTGAATTGTACTGTATGAGGTTTGCAGAGTGGGGCTTGCATGAACTCCCAAACACATGCAATATGTGAAAACGATGGGGTTTTTTATATAACATAGCTGTACCACCAACCTGCAGAGGCAGTACCATCTTAAATACGTAAGATTGGCTTCTGGTACATACTGAAGGAAAGGATGTCACCTCTTACTACGGAACACTACAATAAGTGGAGACAGAAGGTGTACAGCTTCCCGCGTGATAAAATAATTGTTGTGCAACACTGTGTTTAAAGAAGAGACCCAAGACAAAACAAGGGTGCATTAATGTGGTGCCTGTCTACAGTAGTGTGTCATTCCCCTGCTATAATGTCAACTCTGTAAACCAAAACATCGATTGAGCTAAGCCCTTCCTTAACCAACAAATGACAATAATTTCAGGGAGATAAAAAGTGTGTGTTGTAAATTCTGCGTTCTGTCAATCAAAGACGGAATTAACTTTTAATTGTGAAAAAGTGAAGAACAATCCGTAAGCCTTAGAGTTTTTGCCCAGTATATCACATTGAATAAATGGGGACTTTCAGGATATTTAATTTGAATAATTTTAAAGCTTGCCAAACCGGTTTTGCAGATGTAAGCCTGGAGTGAATGGAAATGATTTTTTAAGTAATATGACAATGTAACACATCATCAGTTTTGCAGTCAGTAAGAATATTCTTTGTCTGCCACATGAACATTTTGAAGAAGTTATTCAACTGTGTTTTAGATATATAGAGTTTTATCATTCATTTATTTTCATTTATATCCACATAAATTCAGTCTGGCAAATTTAATCTCCTGTGAATTTACATAGGTTGCTTAGTAACGAAGAAGATGGATATTGAATCTGGAGCTATGATTATGAAGTGAGCCCCTCTTGGGATTAAGTTGTTAAAACAAGAATACCTCTAATCAAATTTCTCATTGATTTGATAACAGAACAAACACGAGAGGAGTCCTTTTGGCCCAGAGAGCTCACTTGGTTGTGTTTTTCTGTAGTCCCTGCAATCACCACTAGAATGAAATTTACTTTACAAACTTCCCAGAAAGGGACATTTTGGAGTACTCCATGAATGAATCCTAACTTTTGTGTATTTGGGAGGTGAGAGGAAACCAAAGCACTTGGCAGAAACCCAAAGTCAGCACAAGGAGAAACACGTGCAAATCCCGTTTTTTCCCCCTGTTTGGCTCATTCATTAATGGTCAATGTCTTCTGCCTGCCAAAGACAAAGCCCAACATAAAACCCAGAAGTGCTCTGACAAAAATCAGCACAAATTATTCAAGGAGACAAGCTCTGAAAAGAGAAATTCATTGGCCAGGCCGCTGCCGAATCGCTGAAAAGGGTTCCTTCTGGCATAGCTCTCCCCTGACTGCCGAGATATCAAAAGGAACAGCTGCAGGGACACAAGCCGAAAAACGGGGCTGACAGCTTGTGCCCCTGCTACTGCTGCAGCCAGGACTTCCCTCCCGAAAAAGTACCTCTGAAAGGTTATGACAGAAAGAAATCTTTCCAAGTACGTTTCTTTGGAAAAGTAGAGGTAGTAATTAAAGAGTTAGAGCTGCTTTCACACTCTAAAAATCTTTTTTATTCACACCCTTCAGTTTCATATTCTGCGGCTCTCTCTCAAACTCCCCCCCCCCCCCCAGAATCTCAACTCGTGTGGTCCGAGCTGTGATGGCAGCCTGACACCCCCCCTCCACCCCTCCCCACTAACCAAACAACGCTTGGGCCCAGCTGAGTGAACTTCAAAGTGACCAGAGGGGGTACTCCAGCGTTCCTGGCACTTGTCATTGTCTAACTAGCTGGCTGTGCCCCCACCCCTCACCCCCCATTACTCTAATTACTTCCAACTGCTCTTCAAAGCTTTGATGGCGCAGAGAAAGTAAGCATGCTGGAAGCACCTGCTGAACGCTGTAAAACGCGCAGGTGGGGCTGGTGTGTGGTGAGGCCACTCGCGGCTGTCCGGTCAGCTACTGCTCGCGGGCTGTGCACTGCGGAGAGCCCACAGGGCGGACGGCATGGATCAGGGTGTCCAGATGCTGTTGGAGAAGAAAAAGGGGGGCACCTGGGCACCGAGGAGGCAGAAACAAGTAGTGCAAATTTAAATGACAAAAGCCCAGTGAATATCTTCATCCAGCATTGCAGAGTGGATCAGCCATAAGTCATTTCATTGCATATCCTCAGGCTAGACTAAGGCTCTCAAAGACCCTCTCAGGACACTGTAATAATGTTAATTAGGCTTCAGCTGCCATGCTTGAAAGTTAATCACAGGCACATCACCTCTTCAGCTTTGTTCTGCTGTCCTTGGCTGGTTTCTGCTGATACCGTGATATGCTTGCTGATTCGTGTGTTTTTCTAATGCACATCAACAACTGGGCTGGCAAATATACTGTAGTATGCACAAACCAAAAGTGCTTGCATACTTTAAATGTTCCCCAGCCCTGCTGCAATATGCTGGTTTTGCATGGGTGAATTTAAAGAAGCTGCAGCTTTTCTCTGCCTTCCAGTGTATTTTTTCCACAGCTGTGATGTTTTTTACTACCTTACCTCTCTGCTTGCCCCCCACGCCTGTGTTTTGCACACGACAGGACAGGCAGGCAGAATCCAACTGGAGCTGAGGAGTTTGCTGCCAGTGATGAGAGAGAGAAACATGGCAAACAAAAGGAGAGACAAGCAGCAGGTTACTTTTATTAACGTTGAACAAAAAGAGTGCAATATTTTAACAGCAGTGCCTTCAACTGAATGCCTTTCTGTGGAGAATAAAAAACCTCTCTCCTATTACAACTGGACTCTGAAGTTTAAAAGCTCAAGTGAGCACAAGTATGCCCCCAACTGTTCTAGGAAGCAAGGAAGATTCTTGATCTTCAGCTCACACAAGCTTAAAAGTGGTTTCCCTCAGCTCTGCATTCTGATTAGATGTTTTTTACAGGATAACCTGCATTTATAAAGTAAATTTAATGTACAACTTAATCCTTAGCTTTAAAAAATATAACTTAATTGTTCATTTGAAATCTAAAGGTTTATACCAAACACAGCATGAAAAAGACACAGGATCCCTAAGAATCTACATACCTTACTGACTTCTTTGAAGAGGATGCGTATGACTTTAAACTTTAAAATGAGCAACTGTTCATTCATCACAATATCCTAAAATGAGCCAGGTGTTTGTGGTGAGTCTTGAAGCTCGCAGTTATGGAATGGTCAGCAAAGCTGTAGGGGAAAGCAGCGCTGAAATTGTTTGAGCTTTTGTGATAAGCGTAGTTTTATTTTACAAAGAAGTCAAAGGAACCCCCGGAAGAAAATGTACTGTTTCAGAATGCGTAGGAGACCTTGTCAACCCCAATCTCTTGTGAACCTTGTGAACCACTATCACTGATTGTTTGGAAGGTCCCTTGAAGGAGGTGGCATGCCTTGGGGCACTAAGCCAGTGCCCGTTAAACCAAGACATTACAAATATCAATAACACAAAGATCATAAAAATTAAATGCAGCTACCCTTAAACTACAGTGTGATAAAAATGCACACTTCTTGAACACGAACAAATCTTGGGACTTGCGATTTATTATTAGAAGAGGTTGCAGGGAACCCAGCCTGCACTGTGTAAAAACTGAGAAGGCCCCATGAGAAATGATCCACGATGCAAGGTGATGCCAGTACGGAGCCAGAGCAGCATAAGCTCGGCCCAGAGGCCGTGACAAATGGCACAGCACTGATGTATTGATACAGCTGCTGTGCAGGTCTCCTGATTCATGTGGGAGCCGCAACTAAGCACCAGACAGGAAAGGCAAGGTGTGTCCTCGGAATCACCGAAGATCCAACGGGATATCAAAGAGTCTCCTGCCAGGAAATGCTAATTAGCAGGTGGAGGAGGATGGGAGATCTGCAGGTCAGAGTTTGATGTGGTCGGCTGAGGAAAAAAACTAAACTATCCTTGTAATTTACATTGAAACTTTGTGTGTTATTAGCACGTATTCCTGTTTCACCGAGCTTTCTTCATTCCCTGTTTACCCTAAAAAAAACTGCTTTCATTTTCACAATTTCAAAAGTGAATTTTATTTCTGAGTAGTATCAATACTGAATGTCCTCAATTAATGGGGCTGAGACACTGTATACTAAGAATATAATGAAAGCTTTGAAGTCTCACCTCTTTTTCAGTCCTGTTAATGAATCAGGGTGGCTGTATTGTGATCTGTGTGCAAGATGAGAAGAGGTCCTGGTTGCTTTGTGTTTAGGGTGTGTAAAAAGTGTCAGGTGTCAAGTGCCCTTTAGGCTTTGAGACGTGAGCTCATGGGTGTTTGTGGATCCAGGAGCGAGGCATTCATACTGATGTGTTTCCCATCAACTGGACAGTCATCTCGGCGTGAGGAAACCATCACTGCGAGCACAGGCCCCCGATCTGACTGGACTTCAGTTCCCACTGACTGCAGACTGCAGAAATGCGACACCCACCCTGGCCTGGCTGGAGAAACCAGTGGCAGCTTCGGAAAATCCTCTTTTTAGAAAGGAACCCTCTGCTTCGTCAGGCCTTCACCCCTCTGCTCGCTGATGCCCGTCTGTCTGGAGGAGTACAACACTGCACTGTACAACACTGTACTGTACGGGGAGTGTAACACTGTACAACACTGTACAACCTGTGTTACACTCCCCGCACTCTGGAGACGAAAACCTTTGCTAAATTTACAGTGCTATCACAAAGTTCACCATTTTTTAAAATGTGTAAAATTCTGCAAAAATTAATTAACAATTAATTAATTGTCGTCACGGAGATTATTTCCGTAATGCCACGATAACCAGTCTGGGAAACTGGGACTGCAGTTCCCCCTTAAATCCAGGTCTGAGCACTGGTCTTGTTAGAGCACATTTTATATATATATTTAAAAAAATGCAGAAATCAAATAAAACTTTCAGTTGTGGGAAATACCCTCTAGGTTGTTATTGAGGAATGTGAATCAACAGAGTGCAACAGAACGTTTCCTTAGGTCAGTGTTGTACTCAGAGACAGATCCATTGCATACAAGCCGTTTTGTGGTTTAGGTTTTGCATGGAAGGTGTAGCACGCTGGACAGCGAGCCCAGATGAATGGCCCCGTTATTCAGCTGCCTGATCGCTTAGGACAAAATCGAAGTTTGGCGACAGTCAGGATATCTTTATATATTTCTGTTTTACAATATTATTGTGAAACGCGATACATTTTTTTTAGCATCGGCAGTGTATTTTTCAGGCATGCACGATACTGGCTTGGTTGCCGTGTGCAATGCAGATACAGCCTGAGTCCACAGGGGAGTAGTCAAACGAATTTAAACGTTTCAGTACATAAAGACTAACTGTATGCAAGCAATTCAGGCTATTAGACTAAGACAGCAAGTACTTAAACCTTAACTTTTTACTAAGCAAAGGGTTTCCGTGAGCTCCGATTTTTTTTTGTCCAGTTTCATTTCACGTATGATATTTACATGTAAGCCTAAACTGCACAAATCAGACAATAAGAATACGTGCAAAAATGGCCTGAAACTTCAAGCATGTAGGCGACCCACGAGAGTTCTGGAAGGCAGCCAGACAGTCCCTGACATCAAAGAGGAAGACAAATATTTAACATCAAGAGCAGAGCAAGGGCGTCCTCTAGTGGCTCAGCGGGGTCTAGTCTGTCGAAAAGCAGCGCTGGGAAGCGCAAGAGATGGGTGAGAACGGAGAGTTCATCAAAACCGGTTTAAAGCCTTGAAAATGTGTGAATGTCTATGACAGCGATGGAAGTAATAGGCTTTAGTGAAAATATAAGCACCCCAAAAAACACAGGCTTAAAACTCCAAATTATTCTGGACAGATCATTGCTTTCTATGGGGAAAATGTCTGTCCCAACGTGGCCTATTCCTTTACCAAACCAACGATCAACACTCTTACTGTTGCTTTACAGTGCAAGGTAAATCCACCTAAGGCATGAATTAAATATTCCCCTTATGCCATAAATGCCTTCCAGATGCAGCTGGAAGTGTGTGGCCTGTGTTTACAAGCCAGAAAAATGAAACTCTGACACAACAACCCAGGTGTTTTGAAGTCGTTATTAAACTGATACTTGGTATTACCTCACCCCTTCAGCATTATGATACGGGCTCCTGACCAGATAGCCGATGGTGCGACAGGAACTCTGCCTGCTCATCCTCAGCTGCGAGAATCTTGTTCTGTGTTTATTGAAATTTTATTCTGAAATACAGATTGGGAGATTATAGTAAGATCTTTTTTTTTAGAAAAGGACTGGAGCCTAGGCTCCAGGAAGGTAAATGCTGCAAATAGTTATTTGGTGTTTACAAAGCACAAAACTACAGACACTCACCTAAGATATGGTGACAGGCATTCAGTAGTGGCAGCATCTTTTTCAAAGCGATCAATGCCAATACTGACCAGTGTTCAATAACTGAACCCCAGAGACAACATACAAGCAGAGCCAAATCTGTTGATGAGTGTGAAACTGTTGTCACAAATGTAGAAAAGTGCTACATTTCCCTTTGCAAGGCAGAGTGGATAACATGCTTAGGGTCAAAGATATTCAGTTAATGCAATCAATAGTTCACAGCCTGAAGATTAACATTGGAACCAGTGGCTATTCGTTTCATGTCAATTCCTTGAGATTCAAGTAAGCATAAATATAAACATGGGATCCTGGAGAGCCCCAGTCCAACAAGATTAAATTTGGTAAATATAATTTAGGACTTAAATCCAAGTACTATACTTCTCAGACCGCAAGGACCATATTTCTCATAGTTGAACAGATAATATTGTTATTAGTATTCATCAATACCTTACAGGTGGCCAATCCTTAAAAACAGGTGTCCAGTAAGATTAACTAGATTTGGGCTCATTCCAGGACGTGAGCTGGAGACCTCTGATGTAAATTAACATTAATCCTAAATATCGATCCAACCTGAATGTGATTAGTGTACCAAATCAGGGCATGGTGGTGCAGTGGCTAGCTTGGCAGTGCTGGGGCTCTTCTATCAGTTCCTGGGGTGCTCTCTGTGTGGAGTTTGTATGTTCATCCCAGACTTGCAGGAGTTTCCTCCAGGTGCTCCGGTTTCCTCCCACAGTCCAAAGACTTGCTAGTAGGTAAATTAGGTTTTGGTCAAATTGGCCATGGTGTGGGTGTGTGCTTGAGTCCATGTGTGCGCTGTGATAGACTGGCTTCCCATCCAGGGTATATCCTGCCTTCCCATCCAGGGTATATCCTGCCTTAGGCCTGGTGCTTTCTGGGATAGGCTCCAACTCCCCCACTGTCCTATACTGGATCAAAATGGATGGATGTATCACAGCGAGATAGAATGGGTAGATTTTCTTAACTGAAATCTTTAATAGTACAAGTACAAACTTATCTCTTGATTAGTACTGTGGGGAAAAAAGGAAGATAATTATTTCTGACAGATTAGATGAAAAAATATTTCCTTAGCAATGAACAGTTGTCAGGGAGAGTGTGCAAAATGATGTTGCCTATTTCTTTAGTGTGTTGTTTTAGCTAGTTACCCTTCACTATTTTAAGATTTTTTTTTCAGGGAATTTCTGAGAGACCCCGGAGAATCAACAAAACACACTGCATACCTTGAGCTCCTTAGCACACGTGCAAAATAAATCACTTTTTCCAATTACCATCTTTCTCCGCTAAAACATTTTAAAAAGCACTAGTTTTATACAGCATTTACGGTTTATATCAGAGAGGGTCATCACCAGTCTTGTAGGGACAGGAGTGCATTAACGTTCAGTAAGCAAGAGAAAAGACCAAAATATCAGGAAAAAAATCTAAAACGCTACATCTAGCTTTAATGAAAGAAGAAATAAGGGTCAAACTGAAATGGACAATTTTCTTCAATAGGAGTAAAGACAACAGTCAAACAAGCAGTATTGGATTCACAATGTACAAGACAATGAAAAATAATCTGATATTCATTTTAGTGCAATTACATCAACAAAATGAGGTAGATGATAATCCAGAGAAGACCATTGTCCAACATGTCAGTGTAATCCTTCTCTTTGTTTTCAACAAAGTCCTGGGTGTGTTTGTCTAGTTTAGGAATTCCTTCATCTTTCAAGATCTGCAAATACTCTTCTTCAGTCTATAAAAAAGAAAATATTTTAAAAACATGCATCATCAGGATGTTTTTTCCCCATTGTAAGAAATGGTACAATAACAGTCTTTTCTAAACACAACAAAATACACCACACACTTTAATTTGAAGATAAGGAAAATTTTAAAAAATATACTTATTTTCACTTTGTGAAAATATCACAAATTTCAGCATTAGATATAGACAATAGAAAAAAAGCACCACAAATGAAGAAATAAAAGCGTGGATTTGTATCTTGTAGATTATCTTACTTCTGGTGCTGGTCATACTTATAGCTTTGGATAGGAAAAGGTCCGACCCCTCCGTTTCTGAAGACGGATTCCACGCTGTGTGCCATAAGGTACAGTTCATGGTTTTCATATGCGTAGACGTTGCCTCTGCTGTCAACCATCACAACCAGCTGTTGCCCCTCAGCCAAGCAGGGGTAGTTGTCAACAGCACCAATAACAACCATCTTCTCACTCTTGGGGAGGTACAGCTCTTGCCAGCTCTCCATCATGTCCTTTCTGCCCCAACAGATGGTCCCATCCTGTCCAGCGATCCTCAGACAAAAGCCTTCTGGAGATTTCAAAGGCACTCTCACTCCTGTGTGTCTCTTCACGAGTTCAGACAGCTCATCTACTGTAGGTCTAATTTAGCTGCAAAAAGAGGAATTTTTCAGAAAACCTTGGGCAATAAACACCAACACGCAGATTGAAAAACGAATTCTTGCAAATGCAAGTCACTATTACAAAAGGCTTCAAATCTGGATAGTAAATGAGGCACAAAGGCAGAATTTGAAATAACGTTTCTAATTCAGGTGGGTAGCTGCGTCAGCATGCGTAGGCTGCAAAGGAACAAGTAATAGGTTTATTCCATGCTGAAAAAAAGAGAAGAAAGAGAACACAACGTTTCGGCCGTGGAGCCTTCTTCAGGTGTCCACACCTGAAGAAGGCTCCACGGCCGAAACGTTGTGTTCTCTTTCTTCTCTTTTTTTCAGCATGGAATAAACCTATTAACGTTTCTAATGTTCACAGTTTACTCCAAAAATATAGAACCACTTACATTTATTTAGTCTGCAGAAATCCTTAATGCATTTCTGAATTTCAGGTTTACAAGTCTCACTGTTATCCATACTGTAGACCTTCCTTCACTGAAACATACAAAGACATTTTTAAATGAACAATAATGAGCAACAAACACTAAAAGCCCACGAGCTTAGAACTTTGATGTATATTTTATATACCTATATTTACCTCAGGAAGGTAATGCACGTAAATGCAGCAACAAAATTTGCATCACTGGAGAAGTTTCAAGTATATTCCCCTCAAGATACCATTCTAAACTAAAAATGGTTGTTTACATAATCTAAAGATTTACTACATCATATTACAAAACTCTCGCTTTGTCTGTTGGTAGTATGTGCAGTACGATCACAACTGAGATATATTTTACATTTCACAAAGAAATGTGTTCATGTGTTTGGTTAATAAGCATATTGCAAATCTGTGTATCGGATTACTAATCTAGACTACCTACACGTGATCGTGTTGTACTTTATCTTGTTGCAGCACAGACTATAAAGCCCTTTATGATGGTTCTTGCCATTAAAAGATGGCATACAAAATTACATTTGTGAAATATAATCAGAGAGAGAAATTTTGGAAGGCTAAAGTATACTACATACTGTGCGCATGAGAATGCAAACCAAGACTGAAACCGATTTGTGCCGTGTGTGAACAGCTTGATGGGGAAGCTCCATGCCATTAAAAGAGCTCTGCAGCTCCCACCCCCTAGTCTAAGCTAGGGAACCACCATTCACCATTTTTTTGGACCATTTGCACAGAATGTGACGTGGAATACACTTGCTGAACTGTTTTCAGAAACTTTTCCAATGGCAAAAGCATCCCTTCAATAATCAGGCAATCAGTTACTGGACAGAACCATTCCTCTACTTTTGCAAAGACTGTTCCGCAAGTCTTTACGTCACCCAATTTTACGCTGATCAGAAGCAACTCTTAGCCATGCAACAAACACCTATAGAATATTAGCAAGCATGGTATTGAGAATTTAAATATTTTGCTCAATGAAAAAGTTTTAAAAACCTTTAATTGAAATATAAACTATACAGCACATAATAAATGAAACACTGGAGACAATCACCTTTTAACAAATTTATAAATAATGTACATTATCATTATTACCCTACACTCTACTGTTCAGTACTTGGAAAAAATACTGAAAATTAAATTTCATTTACCTTGAATCCTGGTGGCAACTGGCACGCTTGAAGCTGGGGTTCTGGGGGTGGAGGAGGAGAGGGCTAACGAGGAGCAGAGGAGGGGGAGGGCACGAAAACTAGCTTTACATCATCGAGATCGGCTTCGGTCTTGATGTCGGGCGCAAGCGTTGCAGGAGGCTCAGAGGAAGTACAAGGTGCTGAGGAAGTGGAAGGAGCACAGGCAGGCCATTCAACCTTCCTCATAAATTTGTCAAGTGAGGGCTGGATGGTAGCCTTCTTTTTCTCCTCGTAAATCTCTCTGTAGCAGGCAAGGGCATCCTGAATCAGTCTGTTGACTTTCATGAATCTGGAAGCGTTAGGGTCCATGCTTTCGAAGCGCCCCATTGCCGTGTTAATTTCACGAAAGGCTACTGACATTTCCTGGGGGGTAAAGCTTTTTGGCTCCTCCACTGGTTCATGGTCCTCCTCTTTAGCTTCCTCGGCGAGTCTCTGCGCTTCCAGTTCCAACAGGTCCTCGCTCGACAGCTCCTCGGCATGGGACTGGATCAGCCCCTCGATATCCGCCACGTCCACCTCCAGCTCCAGCTCCTGGGCCAGTTTCACAATTTTGTTGGCCACCTCCTTGAAGGCAGCGTCTTTATCAAAGCCCCTGAAGCCGTGCACAAACTGTGGGCAAAGCTTCTTCCACACGCCGTTCATACAGCCTTTAGAAATGTCCTCCCAGGCTGTAGCAATATTGCGGATGGCTTGATAAATATTGTAGCCCTTCCAGAAGTCCTGCAAGGTCTTGCCAGGCTCCCCTTCAGTGACAGCTCTTGCTTGGGCAAAAGTCATTTGTAGATAGTACGCTTTGAAGATAAAGTTAACCCCCTGATCCATTGGTTGCAGCAGAGACGTTTTGTTGGGTGGGAGGTACACAACCTTGATGTTGGGGTGAAAGTCATCCAGGTGCGCTGGGTGGTCAGGGGCATTATCGAGCACCAGCAAAATCTTGAACGGGATGCGCTTCTCCAAGCAGTACTTCTCCACCTCCGGGATGAAGCAATTCACGAACCAGTCCTCGAACAAAGCGAGCGTGACCCAGGCTTTCGGGTTGGAACGAAAGGTCATAGGGAGGGTCGCTTTGCTGATGCCCTTGAAGGCTCGAGGATGTTCAGAATGGTAAACCAGGAGCGGCTTCAGCTTACAGTCCCCCGCCGCGTTACCCCCAAGCAAAAGGGTCAGGCGATCCTTACCAGCCTTGAAGCCCGGTGTTGTTTTTTCCTCCTTTGAAATGTAGGTACGATCTGGCATTCTTTTCCAGAACAGGCCAGTTTCGTCCACATTAAACACTTGCTCTGGCAAATAACCCCCCTCCTTAATAACTTTAGCCAGCACATCAGGAAAGTACTCGGAAGCCACATTATCTGCACCAGCGGCCTCCCCATTCATTCTCATATTCTGAAAATTGGCACGTGCCTTAAACCTATTGAACCACCCGTGACTCGCCACAAAACTAGTTTCCGTATCACCTTTCTTTGCTTTCAAGTCTTCGAAAAGACTTCTAGCCTTATGCTGGATGGCCATAAGGCTTAGCGGTACGCACTGCTGAATCTGATCTTCCATCCAGATCGTGAGTAACTTTTCCATTTCGTAAATTATACCAGACCTTCGCTTTGTAATCACTGTTGACTTTAATGGCGCTGAGCTCTCTACGTGCTCCTTGATGCGTGCGCTGTCCTTCACTATCGTACTCACGGTTGAGATGGGCATGCCAACCTCTCGCGCGATGGAGGTGAGAGACTGCCCTCCTTCGTAGCGCCTAATTATGTTAATTTTCTGCTCGAGATCAATCACGCGTCGTCTCTTGGTGCTGCCAGCACTCTTTGAAACCTGTGGGTGCTTCCCCGACATGACTGCCGCAGGGTTCATTCACAAATTTCAGTCAAGAAGTGCGAGATGATGCGCTAAGGCTGTCGCACATGTGCAAGAACAAAGAGGGACTGAGCGCACAGCTAAAACACATGCTATGCCACGTGCACGAGCTATCCCTAACCGACCCCTGTTCCAAGATTTTTAAGAAACTGTCTTTTAAATATTCTGTCTTAGAGATCCTTGACAGGAACTGGCTGAATTCCCGCAGGCCTAAATGTTAATTTACAGAATTCAAGCAGTTGTATTGCTGCAACCTGTAATACACCTGTAATCTTTGAAGTATTTTTACCTCTGTATGAAATCTGAAAATACAGACTATATAGAAACAAAATTCCACCCCAAGAGAACAATGATGTCTGAGGACTAAACATTATGCAAGGCCCATAGATAAGTATTTTTCCAGCAAATACTTAATAATTTCAATTTTTTGCTCAAAAACTAAAAAGCACTTTTTTTTAACCCGATTCACAACACGGATGATGAACTAACAATTGTGCTAATAACATTTACATCCCTTCTCCCACCCCTTGCATCCTAAACCAGAACATGCACAGTTGTATTTACCATAGTGCACAGACACGGCCAGTGGAAGCAACAGATCTCAATAAAATTGGATCAACTTAAAATACATACATGCTACAAATTCACTGAAAAAAAAAGTATTTTTTATGTCCTGTCGGGTTTCAGTTCAACTTTAAAGTCACACTCAAGGCAATGGAGCATTTCTCTCTGAAAGATCCAGTCCTAAGAAAAAGAAGAATAAAAAAAATGAGACATTTCCATGTCGCCAACCCAGCTGTCTTTAATCAAATCCAAACACACTGATCAAAATGTACACGTGTGCAGTACACATGTAAGACTTTAAAAACTATTGCTGTGTTTGAAATAAACACAACGTGGGGTTCTGGTGGGCAGAAAAAAAGCTTAAGGCGGTTAAGTAAGAAGCAATTATTTTTTCAACTGCTGGCAACCAAGCATCAGCCTAATCACAGACTGCATTCTTTGCTTACCTCCCCTTGTTTCTTTGGAGTGAATCTTGGACAGTGGCAAGATTTCATTGAATCTTACAACAAAATTCTTAGGAACATACATTTTCATTCATTAAATCCTTAGTCTATACTGTACATCTGCAGTACGTATAGAACTCTATGCATTTCAGTTTTAAATTCCTCAGAACTGGATTCTCTTGAGTTGAAGACACAGGGTTATTAATGTTCAAGCTCTCTTTTGACCTTGCTGTTATAAAGTTTATGAACCTCATCAGCACCTCTGCCGTTGTTGTGTGTAGAGCATGAGTACATTTCCCAAAGAGCAATCTCTTCTGCTTGCTTCATACAAGCAAACCTTGAAGAACCTCTATCTTCCCCTTGACTCTGTATGGCCATGGAGAAGACATACTGTACCACACACAATCTAAATGGTACCACCCCCTCTACTTCCACTGTAGGTGCAAACAAGTACTTAAGTCTAGATTTCATCTATTTTACTATGATGAGCTACACAGTAAAAAAATGAATTTCTGATGGCTAACATTGGACTTTTAAAAGCCAAGATAAAAAAATAAGGTATAAAACAGCCTCTTGAAAATTCCAATTTATACTTTGCTAAAAATGGTGTGCTACTGTATGTGATAAATAGATTTAATATACAGTATGTTAAGTTAATAAAGCAGCAACAAGTACATCTCCTTAATATACCACATCATCGCTCTCCTTATTTACTAAACCTAGCTCAGAACTGATGTGCAACATAAGTGTCACAAACCTTTCCGTTTTATGTCCAAAACAAGACTGTTTTAGAACACATTTCATACTTATTGCCTAAAAATATGGGCAGTTCCCAGCAAGGATGCTTGCAAGCAAATGGAGAATGTAAATATATATATAATCCGTTACCTTACACAAGATTTTTAAAAAACTACTTCATGAAAAAATGGCAGCAGAAACGACACTTAACAAAAATTATCACAGTTGCCTATAAGAAATTTGATTCACGACTCACTTTCTTTTCTTATAGTATTAAAAAAGATTCTAAAAACTAGACGAAAGAGGAGTCCAATAAACGGATTGATGAATGAAGAACGTCCTTTGATAAAATGGCTTCTATCGGGAGATCTTCCGCTAATTCTAACTAAAAGCATGCACATTTACGTACCTGGTTTACAACGTCCTTCAACAAATTAAACTAAACTGGACACCTCTCTTCAGCTAGAACATTTCAATCTCAGCACACTGCAAACCGTACAAAGTATATAAAAACACCCCAGACTGTAATGGCGGACACACCGACCTCACGTTATGGTGACGTCATACAACCAACCAGGCGAGGCGAGGTCAAGGGTCCCGTAGTACTCTCCTTTCCAAAAAACTGATTTCACTAATAACGAAATACAAGCTACAGCTGGGGGTGAAAGTTTGGTGCCTATGCCTTAAGAATAAGGATGCATTATTAATATGATGTTAACAAAGAGAGGCGGCAGATGGACCATTTAAATTATCAATGTGCGCGTATGTTAGTATGAGTATCGGAAACGTTTAGATTATACCAGCGTTAATTTCAGTAAATTACATATATCATTAATGTATTATCCGTACCTTTTCGCGCTGTATGATGTATAGTTTAAACTTCATATACTGTTACGCATTGTCGTGTTTCCATAGTAAACAATAGTGATATCAAAACAAGAACAAAATAACTAATACTTTCTAGACGTATTTAATAAATGAATACTGTTAAATGTGAATCGGTGTGACCTGTACCTTACAGCCCAGTGTTAATTTTTAGGGGGTGAAACTGTCACTCCACTGTCAGGAAACCGGTAGAGTAGAGGAGTTTATTGCCAAATGTACACCTACATTGGAATTCTTATTCGCGCTGTTCTCTCAGGACATGAACAGTACAGCAAACGACACACAGTACGACAGACAACGCCACACAATGTACATAATAAATAGTGATAGTATGTATAATCAATAAACAACCAAAACAATAAATATGAAGTAGTGACAAGTCAAAGGTGCACAGTGCACGCGTGTATCGAGTCTGAGGCATTGCACATTTAGCTGTTAAGGATGCACAATCCAGGGAGGCAGAAGCTGTTCTGAAGTCTAGTGGTCCGTGCTTTAATAGTGCGGTACCACTTGCCAGAGGGCAGGGGAGAAAACAGTTTGTAGCTGAGGTGGCTGGTATCCCAAATGATGGGTTGGGCTTTATTTTGACAGCGCATGGTGTGAATCTATTCATTTAAAGATCCTATAATAAGTCATATCCTATAATCCTCTGTGCCGTTGACAGAACCCTTCGTAGAGCATCTCTGTCATGCATGGTACTATTGCTGTACCACACAGTGATGCCACGAGGGAGGAAACTTTCTATGGTGCAGCGGTTAAAGATCATGAGGAGCTGCTTCACCAAACTGCATTTCTTTAGACACCAACAGTTTCCACTCTTGTGCCCTTGATGCAGATTGGGGCGCGACTCCCTCTGGGTCTCCTAAAGTCGATAATAAGCTCTTTTGTCTTGTTGACATTCAGGGCCAGATTGTTGTCAAGGCACCATCTTGTGAGATGCTCCACCTCTCTCCTACATGGGGACTCATCATTGTTACTGATCAACCCAATAACTGTGGTGTCATCCGCAAATTTGAGAATGTGGTTGCTGCTGTATGTGGCTGTACAGTCACAGGTGAACAGCCTAGAAATGAACTTGGAGAGCTTTTAGGATCACTGTAGAGGTGTTTTTGTTGCCTATTTTTACCACCTGAGGTCCACCCGTCAGAAGCTCCAGCAGCCAGTTGCAGGTAGAGTTGCATAAGCCCAGATTCCTGAGCTCTGGGTCCAACTGTGCAGGAACAATTGTGTTAAAGGCCAAGCTGTAATTTATAAACAGCATCCTAACATAGGTGCCCCACCCGTCTAAACATTCTAGGACAATGTGTAGTGCAAGAGATATGACATCATTAACTTAACCTATTTGAGTGGTAAGCCAACTGAAGTGGGTGAAGGGAGTCTGGAAAAGTGCAGTTTATAAGACAATGAGAGGCTTTCCAAGCACTTCCTGACCAATGGAGTGAGGACCACTGGGTGATAATTGTTCAAACGAGTTACCATGGTCTTCTTGGGGAGTGGTGCAATTGTGGTTTTCTTGACACTCTGGTACTACTGACAGGGACGGAGAGAGGTTAAGAATGTCCGTATACACAGGAAATAGCTGACCCGCACAGGTTTTAAGGACACGAGGGGAGACCGTCAATACTAAAGACAACAAAAGCAAAAACTACCAAGGAGTTTTAAAAATTAGCCACTTTATAGTGTTGTTTATTGTGCAACAGTTCTCAGTCTTTTATTGTGGCTCATCCTGGCTGGCTCCTTTATGGGTTTTCACTCTCTTAAAGGCTCTACACACCACATATTTAGAGAGCTGTAACACACAGTCCCCTGGTTCACTATACTTCATGATAGCCTGAAAGTCTTGCCAGGTGCACCTTGAATTTTCCCCAAATTTGTTTTTGTATTCCCGGTTGAATAGCTTTCTCCAGGTCATAGCTTGATTTGTATCCAGTTCTCTGTCATCTGATTGAAAGACAGCAGACCACGCTTTAAATTTTACAGCGAAGGTATTTGTTCATCCAGGGCTCCGGATTGGGGGTATATCTGGATCTTCCTGGCAGGAACACATCTGTCCACACAATAATTATAGGATGTGACCACCTCTGTATACTCCTTTAGATCAGTATAAGAATTTTTGAATACACCAATCAGGGCATGCGAGTTCTTGCTCAGCAGCGTCTGACCAGCGCTGCACGGTCTTCACTGAAGGTGGCGCTCTTTAGCCGAGGAAGAGGAAGAACGGAGGCGTGGTCGTGACTTGCCGAAATGCGGACGTGAAATGGAACAGTATGTTCCTCTAATGCTGGTGTTTCGGTGAGATCCAGAACCGGGACGTACTGAAAGTACTTTGGTAGTACTTGTGGTTATTCCCTTTCACACACTCAGCATGCGTCTTCATCAGTAAACCTTCAACCAGATAACGCTGATTGAGAACAATTACTTATTGACATTTCCGACATTAAGAGTAATCATTTTTTCTGGAAGCTGCACAGTGGAGGGGAGTCCACATTACCTGTAAAGCGCTTTGAGTGGAGTGTCCAGAAAAGCGCTATATAAGTGTAAGCAATTATTATGATTATTTATACAGACGGCGATTTCCTGAAGCATTAACAGTGAAGTACTTAGGGCACAACGCCACACTGGATCGGAACCACAAGCTCGGACACTGCAAACCATCAGTGATCTGGTGCCCCAGGTGGAACAAGATCACTTCATTTTCGATAACGCCAGATAATCCCATCAAACGCTCTACAGTAACATTTTTGCACATTATTTTTTATTGTTGTTGTTTTGGGGTGTTGTGTATATGTTTATCGGTCGTTTTAAAGATTTTATATATTAAAAAAAGTTATAAATAAAGCGCGGAGTACTCAAAAACAGACTACATACAGTACACTGGAGCTGAAAACCACACTGTTTCTCCTACACAAGCTCCCTGTGCACCCCGCTGTTATAAAGGGGTGCTGCCAGCGCTGCCATTACCATGTGAAGAGCACTTGGACAACATTTCTCAAAGAAATCTCTTTTACCTGCTTCACACAAGTGAACTTCCATCTACCCCATGACTCTACAGGTATTACTGTAGGTGCTAATGAGTCCTTATGCCTATACTCCGTCTTTGAAGGGTGTTCAGATCACAAAAAGGGTGATTTTTTTTTCTGATGGCTAACACTGGACTATTAAAAACAAAGATTCCTAACTAAATTCAAAATATGAAATCTAAAATGCATTTAAAATACAGTGGGTCAGGTAAACCTCCCCTTCTGCATCATTGTATTCTTTGTGTCTCTTGCGCTTTCCCTCCACTGTCAAGAAACGTGTGGCCACTCACTTTACTACACTCAGCCTATCCAGATAACTCTCAGCAACTAACCGGATAAGTCAGAGAGCATACTCTTCTTTACATTGAAAACCATTAATACAGAAGAGGATTTATTGAAGCATAACAGACTTTGCTGTTAAACTCAAGGGTGCAACATCGGGGAATATGAACTATAATCACCTAGTTACCTCAAGCCATTAAGGACCCAGTGCCCCAGGGAGAACGAGTTTTCAAAAAAGACAATCCCAGAGTTTTTAACAGTAACTTACTTTTGTTCACCCTCTTATACAATTGTGGTTTGATGTCATTTAGGCATAAATGTGTATGTTGTTGAGGACTCTAGTCAAGATGCTTCACTCGGATAGGACTCCTTAAAGAGACATGGTGCTTCTGTTGATACCACCACAGGTGCCTTTGTGTTCAGAAATGAACCGATTCTGCAACGTGTCCTTGTCAGGTATAGCCGGGCATCGGTAGATAGGGATCCTATGCGAGGCACTTCTGATGGCGAAGGCCAGGAGTTGAGCCGGTAGACGAAGACGTGGTCGAGTACAAGAGCAGGGGTCCAAAATCCGGGAAGGAGTCGGGAGGTCGTAAGTACCAAATCGAGAGGCGAAGAGAGACGTTGAGTCAGAATTCCGGTGGTCTAAGAACAAGTAAAGCAGGGTGGGGAAACATACAACTACACAGCTCAGGGAGGAGACCTCAATCGTGAGAGAAGAAGGGGAGACTAGTGAGGGTTTAAATAGTGCTAATTAGATCGGTGCGTGGACGTTTAGGGAGAGAAGGGCTCGTGGGAATGTGGGAGCGCTTACATGCCCGTGTGCGATTCGTGACAGTCCTTCTGCATTTATAGAAGCAAAACGAGTGATAACCTGTGTTTGGAGCTAGGAAGAAAGTTCCTGTGTGTCACAATGGTTGAAGGGGATGATTCATGCCTTGCACTGGATAATATTACTCATCTCCTAAAATCAAAAATGGGGGAATTCAGAGAGATATGGGATTCATTTCTAAATGTTCTAGAGAATCATAGGGGTAACATCTAGAGAGAAGGGGAGTAAAGGCTTAAATTAGGGGAACTACTTTATGAAAGGTAATATATTTAAGCCCTGTATACAACATGTATTTATGTAAAAAAAAATGAACACCTATGTGACTTGTGTTTTGAATCACTGCCATCGTATGAGCTATTTGTAAATATGCACACTGGATGTTTTATCGCATTTTTCCTGTTCATTGTTGTTTTCTTTTGTTGTTGTTGTTTGTACATAATTCACATTTTCTCATTTCATATTCAATATGGAAAAACCAATAAACATATTGTTGAAAATTATTATAATTAGTTATTTGAAATTATTTCCCGTATAACATTTTATAAGTAAAGCACAGAATACTTAAAAACACACAAAGACCGCATACATGTTTGAGTACAGTATTGCAGAAACAGTGTGGCCTGTGGACATAAGGACATTACCTCACCCCTTTGGCATTCTGATATGGGCTCCTGACCAGATAGCTGATGGTGATACAAGCACTCTTCCTGCTCGTCCTCAGCTATGAGAATCTTGTTCTGTGTTTATTCAAATGTCTAGAAACATTTCAATAAATGTCTATAAAATATTATTCTGAAATACAGATTGGTGGATTACGGTAATTTTTTTAGAAGAGGCCTGGGCACTGTGAACCAGGAAGGTAAGTGCTGTATGTACATGATATGTAAACATTTGCATTTGAGGAATAAGAACTTTTTTATAACATTTTTACTACAAAGTTCATATAAATGTAATAAAATGTATGTGCATCATTTTGTAAATGATCAAAATGGAACACTGAGGAGGACTGAATACTTTTGCAAGGCACTGTATGTCTGTGGGTGTGATGGAGATCGGAGGCTCTAGTGAGGATTTAAAGACCCCGAACAAATATGCTTTAATATGCTTGTGCCAAGAATATACCTAACCGGGTGGTATAATAAGAGACACCTGATTTTTTTGTTCTCTGGCACAGCTTTGGGGAAAAGATTACTACAGATTGGGAGATTATGGTAAAATCTCTTTTTGAGGAGGCCTGGGCACTGAGACATAATCAGGTGGATGGTGTCGATGGATTGTTATTTAGTATTTACACAGCCCAAAGACAACACTGACCCTCACCTAAGATGTGATGACACATGTTCCAGTTGAGGTAGGATCTTCAAAGTGATGCATGTCAGTACAGACAACACGCAAGTGTAACGAATACACCCCTGTGTATAACAGGGATCTCAGCCGCCCAGGCTGGGGGAGGTCCCCTTTAGCTCAGCTGGCAAGTTCCCTGTTGCATGACGCTGCAGACCTGGGTTCGAGCCCGGGCAGTGAGGGATGAACTGGCAGGGCAGGAGCGGCAAGGGTGGAGACCCCAAGAACCATTACATAAGCATAGCAAAAACCATTGAATATCTCTCTGTGTCCAGATAGCTGTTGATGCTGTACTATTGATGTTGAAAATATTCACATTTTTATGGTGTCTCAACAGCATTTCAAACCAGTCATTTAACTGAGATATCACCAGAAGCCAGTATCTACTCCCTTTAATTTGTCTTCTATACAGAAATTATAACCTGATACCGGACATCACTTCTTCTAGAAAAACTGTAAAAACACAGTCTAACTTGATCAAAACAGGGCAAATTGTGACACGCTCAATAGGAAACATCTCAATCTGCTCTTTCAGTTAAGTTTCATATTCCAAATTTTGCAGTATCTTGATTGTAAATTACGTAATTGTGAGAAAGTCTACAAGTAACATGAGGAAAGTCTGAATTCTGAACCTTTTCTTCACATTTCACTAGGGACAACAATATGAATAACAAAAACAGAAATTCTTTTTTTTTATTTAAAAAACATTCAAATACATTTTAAAATCTTTCACAATGCCCAAACCAAAAATATATTAAACCACCAAACCCAAAAGCATATAAAGACAGGATAGTAGTAATTCCCCAGTCTTTCAATATTTTAAACATTTAAACTATTCTTAAAGTCCTCAGACATATCAGTTTAAGTTTTTTGGGTGGCTGAGATATGAAGACATCTGAAAGGCAAATAAGACCTTGGAATGAGCCTAGATATTGACAATATTTTAATTATTTTAGATATTGCAGCATCTGTCAGTAATACAGCAGATGGAATACTGATGGACAGCCTTGAGAAGCAAATTGGACTTCCTAGTATGGTCTTGTGATTAAGTCATATTTTTATATCATAGGGTATATCAAAAGGGTAAATGCACAAATGTGTAAGTTTTCAGCTAAAAGAGCATTGGTATAAAATGTGTCCCTCCCATCTGTGGTTTATCTTGCAAACATTACAAAAAATAATGTATAGGAAGTTTTATCAGTGTAAACACCACCACACAGTATTTTCAGAAACCGTACGTCTTATCTAATGCCACATAAGAAGCAATTCAAAACAGTCCTGAAGTTTAAAGCAGTACTGCACGTTGGTGAGTGTTGGATTTTGCAAGGCACTTCATTACTGCAGTCACTCCTTACAAACAGTTGGCAAAAAAGTATTGGGGCTAACCCTACCTTCAACCCAAAGAGGGCTGAATAAACTGGACAAGGATTAAGAAAGGCAAATTACTTTTTTGTCTGCAGTATTTTGGTCAGCCATAATAAAAGCAACATTTAATTTTATGTGGCTTGCTGTGCTGGGAAACATGCTGTGCTCTCCGTAGAAACAGAAGGATCATAAAATAAAACAGTACTCCCCAGTTCAAATTTGTTTTTTTCCAGGTTTTTTGCAAGTCTTTCCTTCTTTTGGGAGAGCAAGCGTTCCCAGGAATTTTCAAATTCTGGATCAAGTTTGTTCCTTTTATCCGTCACAAAATTATTCACCCCTTCTTCTGAATTGAGCATTTTACTAACACTCTCACATTCTGCACAGTTTCCATATTCCCATCGAGGTATAAGATTGTATTTAAGAGGCTTTGGTGAGTATTGGATGTTTGGAAACAAGTCCAAACATCTCAGGCAAGGAGGTTTTGGGCCGTAACCAGTCCAGCTGTCCTCTCTGTCAAGTGCACCTTGTTGAATTTCCTCTGAATCACATTTGTCTTTAAAATTAATCATGTAAAAAGCAGCAGAATATACATATTGTGGAAGTGGAATTCCTATCACTGTCTTTTTCTTTTCTTCAGGGATAGTTGCCAGACTCACTGCAAATGATACATTTGTGTTCCATGTGTTTATACATGAAAGATCAATGAAGATTTCCCTCTGCGGCAAGCCTTTGCATGACACCGAGCCACCAAAGTAGTTTCGGGTTTTCTGTTTGGTTTTGAAATCTAAAAAATAGCAGTAATTCACAACAGTAGAAGCAAAAAAGAAATCATTTCCACACTTGTCTTGATCAGGGAATGCAGGTAGAATCATTTCCTTATTCAAGTTCCACAGCTGGTCCAGAACAGCCTTGACATCTTTGTCCCCTTTAATTTCAACCACCTTAAAAAAAGAGATAAAATAGTCACTATAATAAAAACTGCAGCAGCTTATATGAAAGAACAATGTATATATATATATTAATATATTATATAATAATCTCTATACAATACTATTTTCTCTGCACTAGACTGTGTATACAACAGCATCTACATCAGTCTATACAGTAGATACTATAAACATCATAAAATGATTTTAATACATTTGTATGTGTTATGATATCAGGCTTCATTATGAATTAATGGTAACAATCTCTGGACTCCAGAAGGAGGGGTTGTGGATTCAGATCCCAGGGAAAAAGCTGTCTTTGTGTCTTGGAATGAAGTTCAGGGCTCTAAGAGCTCCAATAGATGCCCTGCTAGTCTGAACTCAAAACTGCACTTTTCTCCATGGCCCTGTGATGGACTGTCATTTTGACTCTACAAACTGTGATGCAAAGTAAGGAAATAACCCTTTTACCCTGTAAAAATAAATAGCTTGCTCAACATAAAAATGAATATTTGCCCCCCATTTCCCAGCATTCTTTTTGCATTCTTGAGAACATCTGCCTGATTTAAACAAAGCATAATGTTGAATGTACCACATCCAGAAGTACTGAGTAAGGCGGTCTCTGGGGAAGATGGGTTTTGTATTGTTCAAACACATCTCTGTAGTTCGATTTCAAGTCCGGAAGGAACTTTTTAGGAAGAACGTCATCGGGCTCAATAGAAGGACGGTCGATATGTCCGAGAAAGAATATGCTGTGTAAAACCTGATCAAGAGAAATGCAAAATACAAAATGTAATGCATCTGCACATATTGTACGTACGAGCATATACAGTACAGTATGTAAAAATATACAAGCAAGACACAATAAATTACATTTGCGAGCCTTTCTTCTGTGAAGTTTAAATTTCACTATTGTATCTAACATTAAAAATGTTCCATTTAAGTCAACTTAAATTAAATTAAAACTTGTTGGAGCCCCTTGCAGGCTGTGGGAGGGAGTTCCGCTGTCATGAAGCTATGACACTAAAGACTGAATTAGCCATTTATTTTGATCTGCACCCTGAGTATGAACTGAAGGGCTCTGGACATGTTGGGGCAGCCAATGGACTCGACACTCGAGTTAACAGTCAGCTCTCTTACAGAAACAGATTAACAGATGTGTAACAGATTAACTGCCAACGCATGAGAGACAACTGTGTTAAAGTTTATGAGAAAAAAAAGACCATCATCATTTGTGTTTTTACATTCAAGTAGAGTGTGCAGGCCACCATGTGTGCTACTTGATGCTCCAACAAATGAGCTGGTGTGTCACCACAGTGTAATCGAAGAGCATGTAGCTATTCTAAATGTGAATGGGATCCAGGCAGTGAAAAGACCATAACCCAGGAAGTAATGATGAGTGGACCCCTTAGCACAGCAATCCCCAAGTTACTTGTATTTTCCTTAGCACACATACAGTATACACAATAGACATGCAAAATCTCATTTAGTATATCCTTCAAGTGTACATTACTCATGAAAGCTTTGCAAATACCAAGGAACATAAACTAATCAGCAATATAATCCAAACAAAATGTTATTTTAATTGCAAGCCATTGTTACACAAAACAGAAACAAATCTGAAATACGTGACTAACCTCTTTGATGTATTTTTTTGCTCTGTCAGGGGTTAGATGTTTGAGGCTTACAGCTGACTTAATCAATTTCAGTGTAACAGTAATGAACTGACTGCTACTCCTCACAAGGTTCTGCGTTCTACTTCCATCGATGTTCACATGCTTTATTTTGTCCAACTGACTACAAAAAAATTTCGACAACAAAACAATTTTCTCAGAGAATGATTAAATATTTCTGCACTTTAGTGTGATCATGTTTGTTCTGACAATGGCAGATTTTTTTCAGTGCTACAAAATAAAGTAAAATGTAACCATGTTTCGAGAACCATTTTGCTGTTTTGTGAATGAATGAATTAATCCAGCAGTTTATATGCTCTTACTGCTACAAAGGTTCTATCAAATAACCAATGCTTGTCATAAGACTACAGTGATGAAATCACTACAGGCTAGCAATACTAACTGTTCACTTTTACCATTGAATAGCAATTCTCAGAATGTCACTCTACATCTACCTCAAATCACTCTGATTTACATCTGAAATCGCGGGCCAAAATGTTTCTGTTTTCTTACATAATTCAACGAATGATTTACTGCATTGGTTACATAATTCTCCTGCTCTTTAGCAGGATATAAATATATATGAGACCATCAGGAATCTTCAGGGCTGGATTGGAACCTCTGGACGAGAGGGTGAAACACAAAATAATCTTTAAAAATGTTATAAGCTCATGAGTAAAACACGACACCATAGCCACTGGCTATTCTGTTGCAGAATGAATTATCTTTTTGAGATGCACTGTGGCTTACACATAGGAGACCTGTTCAGAAATTGAAAATGCATTGTCATCTTTGTGGAGATGTTTATTTAAGTACCTCGTCATCCTAATGCTGTTTGTTGCACTCATTATTTCAGTATTACTTTCTCAGGTTCCAGCCTGGACAGATCACTGCAGACAGCTCAGACTTGTCAGGATGTCGAAGAGGGCTTTTAAAACCAAAAATACAGTAAGTAATAAAAGCAAATTCCAATTGGCAAAAATGCAAAATATGTTGAGGCTTGTTCAACAGTCAGTTCCATCTTTCCATTCCACCAGCCACTTTCTAGCTGATTTATCCAGTACAGTGTCGCAGGGGATACTGGAGCCTAAACCAGCAAGCAACAAGCGCAAGGCAGGATACACCCTGGACAGGATACTACAGTACTCCATCAGACAGCACACATAGACACAAACATGCACACACTCGCACCAGAAGCCAGTTAACCTGTGTTTTGGAATATAAAGCCACTGGCACTTTAAATATTTTTTTAAAAGAAAGGTTTAAGAATAACTTCCTGTATCTTACCAGTTTTTAATAACGCTTTCTGAAGAGGGATCTGAACCGTCTGAAAGATGTGCAGCCAAGAACACGAAACTGAAACTTGTACTTCCTTGTATGTTAACTGGGAGTGGTTAAGGAAAAAATCCAATGTTGCTTAATAAAATTAAAGATACAAAGACTACAAGTGAGCTTCATACATTTTTATTTTCTCATACACCCTGCTTTGTTATAGACAATGGAGTAACATTTAGGTGAACTTAAAACCAGGTGGGCAAACACCTGGTTGGCCATGTTTAATGTAGAGGAATGCAGGATTTTGAATGCAGAGAACGAAAACATCAACACAAAAGTGATACAAACATGAAGGTCGGGCTCTGTATTCTGGTTGAAGTTAAATTATGCAATAATACACACAAAATCTTCCTCCTATAAGCAGGTACCCTATACATTCTTGGGTATTAGTCGGGGAGCTGTTGCAAGGGAGGGCAGAGATGAAAATTATGGGATGACCTCCCCGCTTAGTTTCGTTTAAAACTCCATATGCATCGTAACACAAAGATTTAAGAATGGATTTTTCACGACTCCTTTTCAGTTACTGGATTGGAACGGCCGTCGAGAAGTCAAAGCCACTGAAACCAGGTGTAGAATGTAGTGCCAATCTTGTCCAGTAGATGGAGCTACTTCTAGACTTTTCTCTTATTCAGACTTGTATCAAATTAAAACGTTATCATAATCATCAAAAAGTGTAATTAAATCTTCTTTCAGTCACTCTCTGAAATGGAATGTAGGCAAGAAATAACTGTACAGACACCACCTTAAACATCACTGAGCCCTTTTCCCTTCCCTTACACTGAAGCTAAGCAGGTGTGAGCCTGGTCATGGGAGACCTCCTGGGAAAAACTAAGGTTGTTGCTGGAAGAGGTATTAGTGAGGCCAGCAGGGGGCGCTCACCCTGCAGTCCATGTGGGTCCTAATGTCCCAGTATAGTGATGGGGACACTATGCTGTAAACAGGCGCCGTCCTTCGGATGAGACGTAAAACCGAGGTCCTGACTCTCTGTGGTCATTAAAAATCCCAGGGCAAAAAGAGTAGGGGTGTAACCCCGGCGTCCTGGCCAAATTTCCCATTGGCCCTTACCAATCATGGCCTCCTAATTATCCCCCTCTATGAACTGGCTTCATTACTCTGCTCTCCTCCCCACTGAGAGCTGGTGTGTGGGGAGCATTCTGGCGCACTATGGCTGCCGTCGCATCATCCAGATGGGGCTGCACATTGGTGGTGGAGGAGGGGAGTCCCCATTACCTGTAAAGCACTTTGAGTGGAGTGTCCAGAAAAGCGCTATATAAGTGTAAGCAATTATTATTATTATTATTATTACCTTAATGGCAGCCTATTATTACCTTAATGGCAGCCTTAGGGTTTCAAAGACAAAACTGGATTGAATTAGAAATGTAATAACTGGTTTAAACTGCCACAGAATGGGTCTATTTCATCCAAGTCAAATTCTCATTCTGGTAAATTTGACCTTTTGTGAGTGCTGAGTGAGCCGTTAGCACCGACTTGAAATGACTGTGCTCAGAGGTCACGGCGAACGTAGGTGGTGTCAAGGCACCTCAGTGCTATACATACTGTGCTCGCACAGTCAGAGAGCCAAGTCTGAATCACTAGCAGGTTTTGGGCTGCTATAGAGGACCAAGGTCCAATTTTCAAACAAAAGGTGTATGTTTACAGAGTACAGTATTCAGTCAGGTGATTGTTTTAACAAGCAGGAAGAGGAGGGGAGTGGACAGCTGCTGCCTGGGGCTGAGGGCAAAACACCTGTATGGACCACGGGCCAGAGGGAGAACTTACCATTGATTTGACTTCCAGGGAAAGAAACAGTGAATCCTCTGAATCTCGGAGAGACAAGTGTTTCTTTGTCAACATGATGTTCAGTGGTAAAAACACAAGAATATAAAGTGCAAACTTTTAAAAAAGGTAATTATGCACTAATGATGAAATTAAATCTTCATACAGAGAAAACTACTCAGCTGAATAAATGTGCAAAAGGGACATTATAAATAAGGTACCAGAAATGACAGGGAACTGTTTAAGTGAAATTTTAGAACTCTTCTAAAACTGGTAAGGCACAGAAGAAAGAAAAAGTTCACAATACATCCTGATATTTCAGTTTGTTTGCTGACATTTACTGTAACATACCTTATCCTTGTAGGTCATCAACATGAGCATTTCGGTTGCGAACAAAATATTGAATTTAAAAAATACTTTTGCAAAATTTAACAATTTAACAAAATGGGACACCACAGAAAGGCTCAAATTACTTTTGCAAAGCACTTTATGTAGCAGAACAGAATGTGTTGGGTCCTTTCTTGAAGCAGTTGCTCAACACTGAAAATGCACTGAGAGTGCAGATGGGCACAAGACAGTGGGAGGAACAAACTGGTGTGGTGTGGACACAAGAGAGCACAGATACTCAAAAGTGGCCACATTCTTGTCAGTCTAGGTGAACAGGATACGTAAAAAAATATATTTCTCCATTTTCTTGATCTGTTAAACAGCATTTCAGTATTCACTTCACAAACAACTGCAGCAGTTATTTATTCCTATTCCTATATGAAAACATGCTGTTATCCATTATGAAGTAAAACATAATGAAGTGTTAAATATTTGCTTCCTATTCCCATTTAAAGCTTGCTAGGCCAACACTTCCCTTGACAGGTGTGGACAGGATGTGATTTGTGTGCAGCGCTCCGTCAAACTGAAGTCTTCCATTTTCCTTTCCTTATTGTTCTGTTTACACAACCAAAAGACAGAGGTGGAAACTACACTGAATTGAGTTACAAATGTTAAAACCAAATGGTATACAGGGGCTGAATGGCCCCATCTCATTTGTTATCATTCTTACAGCACATTACCTATTTACATCTGTTTTTTGCTTCAAACGTGTGAAGATGGTGTGTGCAACATTAACTGCTGCTTCAACATGCCATGACTGCAAACTCTCAAACTGCAAAATGCAAAAGCTTTGTAAAGCTCTGAATATTTCTGCAAGGCACTGTACGTACATACAGTAATAAAGGTGGAATAGCAATATGTTTATGAATCACATTGCAGAAACAATACTCTGAAGTTCAATCGTTGTAGTTGATGACAAACATTTAGTGAAGACATTTTCTTCATCAGCAGTACAGTCAAACAAGCAGCCCATGTGGGTTCAATATAGACTGTCACCGGCCAAGTGACCAAGTTTGGCTCAAAAGAAAAGAAACTCCCACACAGCAGTCTTCAAATGAAAACAAAACTGGACTTATTGCCATCAAAATAGGGATAACAAAAAAAAACCTCACAGGAGTACTCTCCACACCTTCCCTCCAAGGCACCCTCCCCATACTGAGCCCGTCCTCTCCAAGGACCATCTCCTCAAAGGGACTCACTCACATTTTCTTAACAGAGATGGGTTGTTTGCTCAAAATAAAGTATTTAACCATCCCCCCCAAAAAACTAAACAAAACAACTAACCTTACATCGGTTATTTATAGATGGCTCACCAGTCACCTTTCCCTTTAAGATCATTTGTGTGGTACTACAAACAGGAAAGGTGACTGGTGGCCATCTTGATCAACACAATACAATACTCCAACGGGGAAAACACTGCAGTGATTTTAGGGAAACAACAAAAGGGAAAGTATCATTCACACTTCATTCGTATCACATACACACTCTCAAACATACCAGAAGGATAGAGGGAAGTATTGGAGTATTTCACATTCAGAAAGAAAAAAATAACAAGCACTCTGTCACATATACAAGAGACTGAAGAATAACAAATGGATATTTTTCTTCTTGATGCAACACAATCAATGAATGATAATCCCCACGATGCTTTTGCCATCAGTCTTAAATGACCTACAAGTCCATCAAGAAGTCCATCATTTCAGAGAAATCCTTTTCCTTGCTTTCAACAAACTCCCGGGTGTATCTGTTTATTTTTTTAATTGCCTGATCTTTCAAGATCTGCAAATGCTCTTCTTCAGTCTGCAAAAAAGAACAGGTATCATCATTTGTGTAAGAAATGGTACAGTAACTGTTGCTGGCTTCTTTCCATACATTAGAACATACAATTTTCATTTCTAATTTAAAAATTCAAGATTTACAGTGGAAAGAGCATCATGAACAAAAAAGGCCAAGATTATCTTACTTCTGGTGCTGTGTGTTCTCCATACTTATAGCTTTGGATAGGAAAAGGTCCGACCCCTCTGTTTCTGAAGACGGATTCCACGCTGTGTGACATAAGGTGTAGTTCATGGTTTTCATATGCATAGACGTTGCCTCTGCTGTCAACCATCACAACCAGCTGTTGCCCCTCAGCCAAGCAGGGGTAGTTGTCAACAGCACCAATAACAACCATCTTCTCACTCTTGGGGAGGTACAGCTCTTGCCAGCTCTCCATCATGTCCTTTCTGCCCCAATAGATGGTCCCATCCTGTCCAGTGATCCTCAGATAATAGTCTTTTGGACATTCCAGAGGCACTCTCACTCCTGTGTGTCTCTTCACGAGTTCAGACAGCTCATCTAGGTCTAATTTAGCTGCAGAAAGAAGAATGTTTCAGAAAACCTTGGAGAATAAAAATCAGAAACACGCAGACTGAAAAAACACATACTGCGAATGCAAGTCTTCAAACCTAGATATTAAAAGAAGCTCAATGACAGAACTTGAAATGAGAACATTCCTAATGTTCCCAGCTGACTATAAATACATTTCAACAAAGAATAACTGAAAAATCACCTACATTTCTTGAGCTGGAGGAAGTCCTTAATGCACTTCTGAACTTCAGGTTTACAAGTCTCAGTTTGTTTACACAGAAGCCGTTCTTCACTAGAAAAAACAAAGAAATGTTAAATCTTTTGCTCATCACTCTCACAAGCTAAGCACTCTTTTGGATGGTACCTGGATTTGCTTTACTGGATATTTCTCCAATGTATTTCTCAACCATATTGACATTGTTTAAACTGTAAAAGATTTGTTTGCATAATCTGACGTTTTATTACATTTATTCTGAAACAGCAGCATTATCTACTAGCACTTTTGTCATCACAACTGATGTAGATATTTTACAATTTCCTTTCAAAACTGCTCATACGTGTTATCTATTAGCATCATACAAATCTTTTTTGATTTTACTAGAAGCTTAAAAACTAGTAAACAAAGAAACTGTTCTCCTTCATTCAACAGGGTTTAGTAACCATTTTAAAGTGGATCCCAGTTGTCTAAATAGCTGTGTAGAATAAGGGTATTTGTTAAAAAAATATTTATAGTTTGAAATAGTATTTTAGGAACATATTTGAAATCAACTCCAAACTGTATTTGATAGATTTTTTTGTTATTGAAATACTTAAAAATGCACTGAACTGATTTTGGGCCATTTATTTGAAAATCCACAGAAAAACATTTTCAAATACAAATACTTTGATGTTCATGTAAATAGATGGGGTACATACAGGAAGAAGGAATTAAATCCTTGATTTACTATTTTCAAGCATGAATGGTGAAAATGCTCTTTCACAAAATTGAGTAAAAATGCTGCCACAGAATTATTGGCTAACAATTCCATCACGGATGTTATCTATCTTAAGCCATTCCTGTTAAAGTTTTTAATAAAGACTGCTCTTTGCATTTCATGTTTCCAAGTAGTGGAAGCAAACCCACAGCTCTCAACAAGCCTCAGTGTCCATTTATAGAATTACGTTTTCTGAGCCATTTTACTGATTCTAAATAAATCATTTGTAAACATTTTGTCATGATACCCTTTACCTAAAGACCTGAATGTATAAAAATAGAAAAGAAAATTAAAACGATAATTTCTAGTGAACATCGTGTTATATAAATATTAGTTAAGGTGCACAGAAAATGAAACACTAACTTTTTTTAGCAATATGTTCTAAACTCAATGTTACTGAAGTCATAGTCTTGCTACTTCAAAATAAAAAGCAACAATTAGTATTTACTTACCCCTTTTGCCCACCATTGTACGTCTTAAGCTGCACAGACATTTCCAGTGTAAGCAAGAGTCAATAAATATGTATAAATCCAAATACTTTTTTCCCCAGTACTTGCAACCTGTATTTCCTTCCTCCCGTCTGGTTTCAGTTAACGCACAAAAACACACACAAGGAGCAAATGGGCAATGTTTCTGAAAGATCTGAACCTAAAAATGAAAAAAAGACATTGATGTTACAAACTGAGCTGCCGAGTCTGTAATATGCATAGACTTCTAGACTTTTCAGCTCTCGGTACCCAAATACTGGATTCTCTAAGAGCTGAAAACCACACTTACTCCTACACAAAAGGGTGCTGCCAGCACTGCCGTTACCATGTGAAGAGCACTTGGACAGCATTTCTCAAAGAGAAATTGCTTCTGCCTGCTTCACACAAGTGAACACTGGAGAACCTCTGTCTTTACCATAAGTCTTTATGCCCTCACTCCCATCTTTGAAGGGTGTTCAGATCACAAAAAGTTGCAGACCGGAGCTTACTGATGCGAAACTGAAATACACCGTGGAAATGTTCTGATGGCTAACCCTGGACTGTTAAAAGCAATGATTCCTAAGTATAATTCTGGGAAAGCCCAATTAACACTTTGGTAAAAATGATTAAGTCTAAAATACTGCAGCGCCCCATGCACCCAAGGCGGGCTGGGAACTGCACCTGGGGGCGGGACTACGGGACTGTATATAGTGGGGCGGAGGCTGGCCGACAGACTCTTCCCTTCGTGTCTGTCTGTTAGTGGAGGTGCTGTAACGTGTGTGTACGTACCTTTCCCAGTTCAAGTTAATACATGCGTTCAACCCTATTCCCCGAGTCCCATGCCTGCTCCATTCCGTACCGAAACCCGAATTCGTTACGATACGTTTAAAGTACAAAGCGGTTAGGTAAAAATCCCCTCCGCTACAGACTTCTGCTGATTTACGAAGTGAAACAATTCGTCTTTCTCAGGGGTGGATCTGCGCCACAGCGATGGCACAGATCTTTCCGTTTTTTTTTTGGCTAAAGGTGAAATAGAACAGGTGTAATAGTTCTTAAAAACGTGGAAAATTCATTCTCAAGAGGCTAGTTAGTAGCATGTAACAGATTTATGATACGTAACCTTGAACAAGATTTTAAAAATCCAGTTCCGCCTAACTGCGCTATAACAAAATGGCACCCAAATCGAAACTTCTTAAAAGTTATCGAGGTTGTCAATAAGAATTTTAGTCCACCATCCACATTCGTATAAATAATAATAAACTAATAAAGCATAAAAACGAACGATACATTTTAAAAGCAGATTCACGAATGCGAAACGTGTGATGGTAAAATGGCTTCTGTACATAGCCTCTACACTAGCTCTCACAAAATACAAGAATACACATTCACGTACCCGTTTTCCAGTGTCCTTTAAAATTTTAAAAGGTTAAAAGGCAGGTCACTTCAACCCGATCCAAACTGTGAAGTACAATGGAACCAGTCCTGGCTGAAAACGTCGGAAACAAAAACACCACGCAAACTGTATTGAAAAAAACCGTATCAGGCGTGGCTAGATGTTAGTCTACGCCTGTATTTCGTAATAATAGAGGAAATGAAAAACGACCAAACAGAAGTGGAAACAGTTAGCTTACGCCAAATTTCAGTAAGTTGCGTAAGTTTATTATTTCTATGCTTTAGCCATACATTGTTTCGCTGTGTGCAATAAAAAAAGCTACAAATGTTATAAGGTTGTGAATTGTCGTTTTACCTCTGAAAAAGTATTGTAATGGTTTTAAGACAAGAACAAAATAAATAGTACATATTAATAAGTAGTACTATAAAAGGAACAAGTGCCCAGAAGAGGATAGTTGCACCTTACACTCCAGTGTGGGTTTTATGGAGGTAAAAAGGTCAAGTTTTGTTTTTGGGGTTCACCTAAACTGTATCAGAGAACTCCTAGGAATCCCTAGACAAGACCCCTGAGACAGTCCTAAATTATGACATTTATTTTACAAGCATTACATTTTATCTGCTCTCAAGGATTAAACATTGAAGTATAAAAATAACTGGCATGTGTCTGTGCAATAACTTCCAGAAAAATGAACTGGGTGTTTCAGGCAGTGCTCCCCCTGTTCCAACTCCAAGATTTGTCACTCTCTCTCTGCTGGAGTTCCCATGGATCACGACTGGGACCGTTTCATTTCTTCTTCTGTGGATGTAATTTTTGTATTGGATCACATAAATTCTTCATCTTCTTAAATTTCCTTCCTTTCAGCTTTGGGATATTTGCTGTTCCTGGTTGCAGGCACATGTCATTTCAGGACATTAAATGTACCATTAATAGAGAAGGGGGATTTATTGAAACATTAACAGCTAAATATGTTGCTCAAGGGTATAATGTCACTCTGAATCCGAAGCACAACTGCCTAGTTACCTCAAACCATCAATGATCCAGTGCCCGAGGGGGAAAGAGGTCACTTCGATTTCAAAAACACCAGCTTTACAGTAATTATTCGATATTATTGTGCTTCTTTGTGTTGTATATATCTTTATTAGTGGTTTGAAAGGGTTTCCTGTGTAGAAATATTGTTGTTAAAGTACAGAGCACTTAAAACACACACAAATAGTCTACATTCACACAATTAAAGTATAGCACTGGTGGAACAGTGCCGTACACCACAAATTATTTCAGCTCGTTTAAAGCAAATTACAATACATTAAGCAAGGCAACACTGAAATGAGAAACACAGTACTGTGTGTACATTCTGTATGATAAGCTTTATCCAGACAGCTAAAAAAGGTTGGAAGCCTGGTTATTGGTCACCGAACACTCTGTGTAAAGTAAATGACCTATTGTTGTTTAGATTCTTTAAAAAAATCATTTAGGTTTACAAAAGAGTCCTGAAAGGGTTCTTAAATTTTATGTTGTATAGTTGTCTCTTAGTAATTTCATAAATGTAACTATGGAAATAACTGCCTTCCAAAGATTAAACAAAACAGATCAAAAGAATGAAATGCTTCAGCCCTTGGAAATGAATGTATTCACTGCACAAATCACCAGAACAAAGTGAAATATCACTTCCAGGGACGGTCGATTCATGCTAGGAGTGCCTTCTATTGGCTCAGCACGGTGAATGACACTAAAAGTCCAAAAGCTGTGGGAGAAGGAGAGAACAAGAGGGTTGCGTGAGATTGAGAGGAAGATTAGACTGTTAACACAGTACACCTGTTTGCTGCTTTAGGTAGTATTGGTAGACCAGTGGCGGGTGCTCTCCCTCTGGACAGGAATTACCAGTGTCCCAAAGTGGTAACAGGGGAGTAGTCTTATATACTGTAGCTGTCCTTCAGCACAGACATTAAACAAAGGTTCTAACTTGTTAAGGACTCCATGGGAGTTCTCATAGGAGGTGTTGTGATTAAATTTCACACTGGCTTTGTATAATCTGCCTTTCCTAAAGTCCACCCTTTATTCAACTGGTGAACCGGTTTCTCACTGCTCTGACTGACAAAGCCATCGTAGTGGACTTCTGCAAAATCAATTAGGAAAGGCGAACCAGAGGGCACGAGTGGGAGCTACTGTACATGGAAGAGGATCTGAAACTGAGATCAGGAAGCATTTTCTCATGCAAAAGGTTGGGAGAGTATGGAACAAACTCATATAATGTTCAAACTAGGGCTGGGCGATATGGCCAAAAACATTATCACGATAAAAATTGTCATATCAGTCGATATCGATAATTATCACGATAAATGTCAAATCATTATTTCTTTCAAGTTTAAAGGCAGATTTTTTCTCCTGAGTAAAAGTTGAAGAAACCAGACAGTTAACTGGTAAATTAAACAACTTTTTATTTTAAGAACACAACAAACACTTGCCAAACAGCAGAAACATTAAACAAATCTGTTAGTTGCCCGGTCTGCAACACGCACGCGCACTCGCGCAGTATTGTGTGCGCATGCGCATATCATGCGCATATATATCGCATATGATCTATATATCATGCACATATATATCGAACATTTATCGAACTTTTGTTAAAATTATATCGAGAAAAATTATATCGCGATAATTATCGTTATCGAATTATCGCCCAGCTCTAGTTCAAACTACTCAGCCACATTAGTGATGCCAAGCCCCTTGGCTTTCTCCAAAAACAGCTGAATGCGATCCTTGAATCAATCATCTTTTAGCTACCAAACAGGCTAGATGGACCATACAGCCTCCTCTCATTTTTTATGTATCTGTTTGTATGTGTAGGGGATCTGTTCTTCAGGGGTGGGATCTTTTGGGAAGAAAAGCACTATACCAAAGCAAGGAACTAGGGAGGGTTTGTTTTAAAAATCATATTATACTTTAGTCCTAGTTTATGAATTTTAGTTTTAGCAGAATTAACGTCACATGATGAAGACAAACACAGTATCTACAGTATGATATCCAGGATGCTTCTCCAAAATGCATGTACAGTAAATGCCTGCAAATCACTTTTGTATTTTGTTACAAAACATATAAAACAAAGTGAACAGCTGAAGTGTTGCTTTAAAAAAAAAATCGCAAAAACAATTATTTGACATCCAACCTTGGTTTTGGTGAAAGTAATCAGAAAGTTGACTCATTTTATATTCTTTAAAGATCTATACAGTCTTTGCAAATGTTGTAGTTACATTCAATCATTTTGAAATAGTTTTTATATTCAGCAATTTAATCAGCTGAAAGCATAAACAGAATTTGGTGTTTAGGAAAAACAGCTAAACCTAATTCATTAGGCATGTGTGTGAGGTAGTATCGGCAATTATTTCCATTACGTTAAACAATAAATGTAATTTAGAAAGGAGATGAATAATTCAAGCTACATTTAATCACATGCTATCTTAGGCTATGCATTTATTTCTGTCTTATTTTCAAAGAAAGAAAACAATCACTTAATATATTAAACAGATCAGACACTAGAACAGGGTTGGAACCCTGATTATCGGTCACCGAACAGTCTGTACAAGTAGATAGCAGATCATATCTTGGTAAAATCACTTATAATTTGTAGATTTGTAGGCTATAAGTATCTAATTAAAATGGATTACAAATTTCTGTGCTTGTTTTAAGTACTAACAGGAAGCCTGCACTTTATTATGATACGCTGTTCAGTTTCATATTGTGCGCCATTCAATGGTTTCTTGAAAGCTTTATATTGATACTTTCTTCAGTATTTTAATGACACATACCTCTTCATGATTTCAAGAATTTCAAGTATTCTCAACTAGTGTGAAACATCTAGACAAGGCAGCACATTTTCATGATGCACACAGAATAAATTCTACAGTCAGAGATTTGGATCTGATTATGTTGCAAAGTACAAAAGTAACAAGAAGCTTCTTATTAATTTAAGTGACAAGATAAAAAAAAGTGTACACATTTTCAAGGATTCGCTTCTCTGTCCTTTTGACATTTTGCGCTTATGCACTATGACCTGACTCCGTAAAAACACCTGAGCTGTTGCATTTGAGAGCTAAACCACAGAGCAAGCAGAAAACATTGACACCTGTTGTCACCTTATTCTGACAACTCACTAACTACACTACAGGAAATTGGAACTGTTGCAGTTTTGATTATATATCAAAATATATGTATATATTTTGTACTTTAATTTTTTATTGTAGTTATTCTTAAAATCTGCTTTAGCTAATGGTGACCCAGAAGAGTTATTTTACATGTTGTTTGCACATATTTTGGTAGAGTATCAAAGAAAAAAGTTTTGATATCCACAAATCTTTCTTAAAGGCGATACCTAACATTTCAAAGCCACTTGTACTTATTGTGTTTGTCTTGAACAAATCTGAATCAGGGAAAGAAATACAGGCACAGATTGTAGATTGAGGAAAAGAATCAACTTTAGGTAAAACATTGCACAAACATAATACTTCTCTAGAAAAAGTCTTTAAAAAATATCACCATTCTGATGTAGTTCTAAACTTGCAGAGGAGCAGAATGTTTCTTTTCCTTCCTTAGGGGGACCGTTTTTTAAAATAAAAAAATGTTTTTTTAATCAAAAATAAACATAAATAGACTAAAAAATAAACAAGAAACATGTCACGAAATGTCAAGCTAATAAATTATCTTCATAGACAGAGGAAGATGAAGACTTCTGTAAGCTGAGTGAAGTTTGAAGTGGCCCAGATACAACGAGAAAATTGACCATGTGATGTCTGAGCAGGACCAGACTCTATAGACTGGTCCTGGACATGTTTATTCCCACATACCAGCTGTGGCAGGATCTTCTCGAAGTGATCGATGTCAACACTCTCGCTGTCTTCAGTCACTGCCTGCTTCACTGATCGCTCCGCAGCTTCTGGAACATGCAATGGGCACATGGCACGAGCCTCAGTGATACAACATCACCCTGCAGCTCACAGCTGGCAGCCCACTGAACCTCAGCAGGTGTGAGCCTGGCCAGTACCTGGAGGGGAGACTCCTGGGAAAGCTCAGGCTGCTGCTGGGAGAGGTGTTAGTGGGGCCAGCAGGGGGCGCTCACCCTGCGGTCTGTGTGTGTCCTAATGCCCCAGTATAGCGACGGGGACACTATACTGTAAAAAGGCGCAATGTAAAATCAAGATCCTGACTCTCTGTGGTCACTAAAAATCCCAGAGTGTTTCTTGAAAATAGCAGATGTGTAACCCTGGCGTCCTGACCAAATTACCCCGTGGTGTTTACCAATCACATGAACTGAACTGGCTTCATCACTCTGTTCTCCTCCCCACCAATTGCTGGTGTGTGGTGAGCGGACTGTCGCTTTATCCAAGTTAGGCTGCACACCGGTGGTGGTGGATGGATCCCCATTACCTGTGAAGCGCTTTAAGTGGCGAGTCCACAGTGTTATATAAGTGTAAGGAATGTATTATTGTTATTAAAGTCCTCCCTCTGGCCTGAGGTAATATAGGTGTCTTGCCCTCACCCCCCTCCTCTTCCTGCTTTTTAAAACAATCACCTGGCCAGCTGGCTTCCTGCAACATTCCCTTATGTAACATGGCCAAACATGGTGAAATATTTTTTTACAATAAAAAGATTAGTTGGCTGGCCTGTGGATGTGTTGTTTTTTCAAACATTTATTTAAATTAATTTAATAGTGTACTCAGAAACAGAAGTAAAAAAAAGCACATTAAGAAAGACGGCAGAAGGATGGTGGTAAAGAGCAGCTGCAGTGGTTTTTGTTAAAAAATACAACTTTCTATTTTTTCCCCAGAGGATAGCCTTTCAGTCGTCACGTACAAGAAGCTCAGACGTACTGTATAAAGAAACCTTCCGTGTTTCTTAAAGCCGTGCAGTAATTTGAGGACAGTTTCATGAGGAGTGAACAGATTAAGCATTGCTATTTTGCCTTAAACCTCAATTACAAATATCAATATTACACTTGTATGCAGCAAATCTTCACGTGCCACAATTAAGATAATTAAGACAAAGTTTTAGCTTGCTTATCTTCTATTATGTTCTATTCTATTGTCACAGAACGTATCAGAAACAAAACAGCTGTAGTTCTACAACTGGCTTCTTTATGTAGAAATGGTCATTGCTTTTTTCTTTCATCTTACTTTTAAATGAATGGTTTATCAAATATTTCCAGTATATTAACAGGAAATATTACCATAGCAAACTGTTAAACATAATTTGGTTAATGTAAAACATCTTGGGTAGACTAATTTTATTTACAAAAGAACCAAATGAAAAATACAGCTTGCTTTAAATTTGCTACGGTGCAGCTGTGTGAATGAGATTTATCCCAGTTGTATCAAGAGTGAGGAATTAGGAAACCCTTACCTTGTACAAACACCTTCAACATCTCTGCCATAAGGATTAAGGCATCACTGCTGACTATAAAAAAAGATAAAGGCAGTTTTTGTTAATTACATTTTACTTTAAAAAAATATTTCAAAGATTTTTCATGTTCATTTCGCTATAACTATTAGAGTTTTCATAAAAGGGGATAATTCTTACTTTAAATCATAAAACGTACTGCTAAATATCCAAATCATGGCTCTTCCTGTACACCTCTCAACAATGTTATTTAACAGCTATGTTAATTAACAAACTAACATCCTACATATAGTATGTGTTTCTGAAACTCATATATACCGTATAATAATTGGTTAATGAAGGCACATTAAATAGTCCTAGGCTGTCTAGTATCTCAGTATCTTATTAATAAGTTTAATATTTTCAGAAGCTACATATTATATTACTGTACTTGCTACAAACGTGCATTTATTACTGTACTCCTCGGTTTATGAATGCAGACCTATTGAGTTTTATAAGTGTTAAGACACAACCAGAGCACCATTGAAGGTAATGTACATATATGACGATATCGACAGTAGATATTTTAAAATACAGCTTGCGTCAATTGCACTAATGACAGCTTACCTCTAGTTTTCTCGTCTTTAAAGAACAATGACAGCAGTTTGTTAACCGTTTCCTGAATGAAGAAATGAACGAATTAACGACCCTTCGTTTTACAAAAATGAGTGCAGCGAGATGTATCGTTTGACTGTTTTCGCGTTGCCTCTTTAACATTAACTACCTGCACCAAAAACGGTAACATAATCGATATTAACCACTGAACTGATCATTAAGAGTAACTACTTTATAAGATACAAAAGGTCACCGCACTTTTGTAGGATTAGCGTTAAATATATAACCTTTTCTTTGAGTAACTGAAAAAGGTAAGCGTTACGATACCTTTGTTTTTATGGTACTTATGGCCAACTTATTATTATAATTATTATTCACCTTTTTGAAAGCGGCGCCTTCTGCTTTGTCTTCCATTGCTCTTCTGACAACACTCCAACTTCTTCCGGTTTCCGGTTTCCCCACCAATCATTTCTCGCGTCTCTGCAGGTCATTAGGGGTCAATGGCAACGCAGTAAAAGCGGCGGACTAGCTTTTTTTTTTTTTAATTTTTATTGATGCTTAACAAAAGAACATACATAGCGGCGGACTAGCTGGGGACGATGCAGTTGTTAGCATCCAGTTCCGTGCGAGACGGGTTTGATGGGTTATAATAGCAATTGCAACGGACGTAGCTGCTGAAATTAGTCCCCAGCTCTTCGGTGAAAATGTTCTCTAGTGCAACGAACCCAAAGTTACAGCTGCTGCACTCTTGAGGTCATTGAAGCCCGGGACACGATACTCTTGCAGGCTAAGCAATTTAGTACCGTACTAAGGGGAACGATGAATCGCATTGGAAAATCCCGGATGTAGTAGTAGGAATTTATCACTGGAAAAACATCGTTTATACGAAACGATGTTAATCTTCCGTCGCGGGGGAAATTGCCGCAGTACAGCAGACTAACAGTGGGGGACTGAACACAAGAAGAGCTACTATTGTAAAATAAAATAATGTAGTTTTGCATCGGTAGTGTGGTGCCAGGGTCATTGGCTTTCAGGAGAAATTGGCTCTGGGAAAGATTGGACTAGTTTGTGCTTGTCTATGTCAATGCGTGTCCCGCAGTGGACTGGCGTCCCATCCAGGTTGTACCCTGCCTTGCTGGGACAGGCTCCAGCTCCCCCGAAACCCTGAATTGGAAGAGGCGGTTAGACAATGGATGGATGTACATACCCACTGTGCACCTCAAGTTTTAATGATTGACAAAATCACAAAACTGACATCTTCTTAAGAGAAGCACAGGGCATGGGAGGCATAAATGACACCATCATAGATCAGATCCTCAAGCTAAATGTCTCCAAGACTAAAGACATGATAAATGACTTCAGGAAAAACTGTTCTGGGCTCCAAGCTAAATTTCGAAGCTAATACTGACTTGATCCTCAAAAAGGGACAACAGCCTCTCTTTTTCTGAAGGAAGCTTAAGCATTTAAAGGTTGATGACTCGTTGTTGATTTTGTTCTGCCGATCCTTCCTTGAATCTGTTCTTTTACCCTGATCTGCTGGTTTGGTGACTTGATCCTGAGAGGCACGAACAAACTGGGCTGTCTTGTGCAAATATTCTCTGAAGGTCATTGCTGCTGATCTTCCAGCTCTCTCCACCGTCTATCATTCACGTGTTTGTGCGTAAAGTAAAGTCGATCTGTGACGATCCTTCAATGATTTCCAGTTACTCCCATCAGAACGCAGATACCGGCTCCCCAACACCAAAACCAACAGACCTATGTTCTCATACCTGTAGCCATATCGTTACTTAACACTTGACTTTCTATGCAAATATGTTGTTCTTGTGGTGTTTTTTCCCGTCCGCCTGAACACCAACACGACTGCTGTAAAACAAATTGCTCCCTCGGGGATAATAAAGACACTCTTTCTCAAATATCATATATGACGCGACTGTGAACTCTTACTGTGCGATAAGAGAAGGACTCAGCCTTCCACGCATAATTTAAATTACCCAGTTCAGAACAACTTCTTATGTGAATTTATATTGTAGCGCATTCGCCTGGCGCTGCGGTCGGAGAGCGCCTGGCTGGGATACGCGGCGAGGAGCAGGAGGGGAGTAGTAGTGGTCAGGGCGGGGACTAGGAAAGCTGCTGACCAGTGCAGCTGACCCGCTGCAAAACGGGCGTACAGTTTGGTGAGATCGCCCGGATTCTTGTAAATAGCTCCCTGGTTTCGCACCCCTGTTCTACTCGTACTCAATTGCCATCCTATCGCTGTGTAGCTACCCAAATAGACCCCAGTGTGTTGCTCTCTCTGCGGGCGTAGTGGTGCTGCGCTGGCTCTGCCGAAAAATAAAGCGCTGTTTTTCAGTCAACGAGTGTCTGGGTCACTGTGTCCGTCCTCGCCGAACCCGGAAATGGTACAGTATTAATAATTAAACAGAGCGTTCTAAATATTATATATAATTTTATTTATCTACAATTGCGTTGCTGGGCTGCCCTGGTCTTCTCAGTGAGAACTGTTGCTCAGAAATGGTGACACTGTGTGCCGGGGGATTTTTTTTAACTTGCCTACGCATTTCTTTAAAAAGCTTTGAAATTCTCGACTACGCTGTTTCATTTTTTCCCGGGGGTTCTTCATGTTCCGTTTGTAAGCGACAGAAAGGGGCTTTTTTTTAATTACATAGAAGTACAATTGCTTAACCGTGTGTTACAAAGGAACGAGTAATAGGTTTCTTCCATGCTGAAAAGAGAAGAAAGAAAACACACCGTTTCGGCTGTGGAGCCTTCTTGATATACAGTATTATTATCGACTTTGGGGCGTCACGGTGGCGCAGTGGCTAGCATTGCTGCCTCGCAGCGCTGGGGGTCTGTCTGTGTGGAGTTTACATGTTCTTCTCGTATTAGTGTGGGTTCCCTCCCAGTCCTCCGGTTTCATCCCACAGTCCAAAAACATATTGTAAGGTAATTGGCTTCTGGGAAAACTGGGCCTGGTGTGAGTGTGTGCGTGTTTGTGTTTATGTCTGCACTGCGATGGGGGCTGGTGACCCATCCAGGATTGGCGCCTTTTGCTTGCCGGGACAGGCTCGGCTCCCCGATGAACCTTATGATGTACTTTCCTGTATTGGATGACGCGGTTAGAAAATGGGTGGACGGATTTTTTTCTAGACTGGGTGGTTTAGTGTTTTCTATAAAAGTAAATGAAAGTACACTACAGCCACTTACTAATAATCGAAACTTAACATTCAGAAATGCTTGCACAATCATTTTCAAAGTGGGAAGGGCAAATTCTGAACAACGCCCAAGCTCTGCTCTTGATAGAACTCCACAGGACTGGCAGAACTTTTAAAACAAAACATCAAAATTTCATATCACAATTTTGGTAAAAACCACTCGGAAATACGTAAGGTCATATGTCCAAAGCCTGCAAGCTGCCAATTCCTAAAGCGATCGCATACCTTTTGATTAAGTAATATTACAATTGCAAACACAAATTGTAATTTACACAGACGCAGCTCAGGGAGTGAGCTCAAGTTTCGCAATAAGTTGTAACACTTGCCACTGAATTCTTAGTCACCAAGCAGCACTAGATTAATAGAAATAACCCTGCCACAAATTGCCTTTGTTTTTAATTTTGTTTAAAGTTTGAGTTGTTATATACGTAACTGATAAATCTATCTTTATCGTCATGGACTCCACTAATTACTTCCGTGTTTTTTTTAATTTTGGGTGTACGATATTTGCACGAACAGCGGCTATCCATACCCCTTGAACTTGAAATCAGATAAAATTATATGTTTTTATATTTTAATGCTGAACTGTGACAACTAGTTTACTTCACATATTTGTTTTAAACAATTTTTTTGCGTTTTGTTTTACTCCCCTCATTAAGCAAAATGTTGTCATGTGACGCAGGGATTTGCGTATCTGCCCGGGTGAGCAGATCTCTCCAGTTTTCCAACGCGACAAGGTTTTAGGTGAAGCGAGCTAAGGGTCTGAGTGTTTGTGAGGTAGGAAAAACGCCCTTATACTTTGATTTTAACTGTCATTGAGAGAACAACTGTCAGAAGAGGACTCTGTCTTTATCAGAAATGTTATTTTACATTTAAAAATACGAATGTACTATGGCGAAAAAGAATACACCAAAACTGTCGCGTTACGGTTTCGCCATTGTTGTCTGAACCAGGAAAAGTTTTATTTTTCAGACTGTATGTTTTTATCTACAGTAAAAATTCTCTTTGGGTAATATTTATTTAAACAAGATGTCTTTATTTGTAGATTAAATACCAATTTACGTGTATCTTACTAAAAAGGCAAAACGTAGTTTTAAAACCAGCTATGCATTATTTCCTTCTGGTATCTCGATTTTATGTTAGTGGTAATCTTGCAGTATCTGAACACTTAAATCGAACGTGTTGCGCACGGAACTAAATGAGATTTTATGAGATGGTTCAAAGAGTCAGAAAATATATTTTAACTGCCATACTTATACTCCGGTTTTCATAGTGAAATTTTCTCATTGTGGTTTTAAATGCAAGGATAATGAAGAATCTTATTTTAAATCTTTATTTACTTATTCGTACACTCATATTAAACATGTCTACTACTTTAATACTACTCAATACTCCTACTTTTAATTACTTTAATATGGTGGTATTCTGTTAATTCCAGCAATTGTTTTATATCGACTTTATATCCCGCAATTGCGACTTTTTATCTCACATTTGCGACTTCGAAATAGCCCACATTTCATTGTCTGTCCTTTTGTTATTGTGACGGATTCGTGTTCTAGGGCTTGTGCCCTCGCCGCTCCCACCCTACTTCGTGCCTCACTGCATCGGCTCGAACCCGGGTCTTGCCAGCTGAGCTAAAGAAGACTTTCTTTAGCCTCGGCGGCCAGCATCCCTGTTATGCGTACAATCTGTATGTCGGCCGTTCCGATACACTACATTCATGAATCGTACAGGATCATAGGATCTATAGGCCTGAAGACCTGTCTTGTACAGTGCCCTGATAAAAATCAAATTAATTATATAAATTTTTATAGAATCCCATTTCCGCCAGGGAGGCTTCCATAGTACCCGGGTGGAATAGTGGACGGTGGGCTTTTTGAAAAAGTTTTTCTTTAAACACCAGAAATACAAAAACGGAGACAGAATATGAAATAAGATACAGAAATAGACACTTCACGTCCAGAGGAATTCACAGTTATAAATGCTGAAACGTGTTCTTTTTACATATTTCCATTGTATGTCCTTTTTTACTTAAAAAAGAAGGTTTAGCTCAGCTGGCAAGACCCGGGTTCGAGCCAATGCAGTGAGGCACGGTGGGAGCGGCGAGGGCACAAGCCCTAGAACCCGAATCCGTTACAATAACAAAAGGACAGACAATGAAATGTGGGCTATTTCGAAGTCGCAAATGTGAGATAAAAAGTCGAAATTCTGAGTTACAAAGTCGGAATTCTGAGATACTGTACCATAACGCGTTTTTTTTTACTCCCTGGCGGAAACGGGCTTCCATACATAGAGATAACATAGGAAAGACCCTACAAATCCCAAGACACGTTTAGAAGTTACCTAATGTAATTCTGAATTGTGTGCCAGTTTTTTTATAGTTGAACTGTTCAACGTGTTCTCGGACACTGTAAATGCATCACTGGCAACAGTAAAAACAAAACAATTTACAGATTCAAATATTCCAGTAATGACGAAACACCATAATCAATTAAAAATTATTTAAAGACATTTATACATTCACATAGGCATGCAATGTACTTTTAAGAATAAGATTAAGATTTAAGTTTTTAAGTAAAAATTTAGCCTTGTATATTATTTAAATCAAATGATTATAACCCATACTTTGCTTTCATTTTCATAACTAAACCTGTCTTTGCTCTCAGATCCTTCCCCAAACTGAACCATCTAACACTTGCGTGGATCAGAACATCGAGTTCTGACTCCTTCTGCATGCTCTGTGTCTAACAAAGTTTTGTAACTATCCTCCCCATTTCCTTAGTCACAGAACACATTTGCAGGAGCCTCTTGGAGAATAATGCAATTAAAAATATTTTCTGCTCTTGAGTTATTTTCTGTCACTTGGTCTTGTATTTTTGTGACAATACAGCATTTTGTGTTGTCTAGAAAAGATTTCCATTAGTGGTCATATCAGGAATTTTTTGGTTAGCTCCGAGTTATTAGTAATGTTTTGTTTAAAAAAAAACAGCCGCTAGTTTGTGTCTTCAACGTCACAACTGTCATCAAGTGCAGAAGCAAAGTAAAACTATTTTTGTCGCAGCAGGGGGTCTCAGTTCTTGTCTAGTACTCTGCATTGTACTAGACTGTATCTGATGTTATCATGCTATACAGCGTTTACTGATAGATTAAATTACTATGAAGGCCTCGCAATGCACAGGAGCAAGAAAGATAAAAAGGTGATATTTGTATGTAGGTATATAGAAGTTACAAGGGTTTGATTTCCTCCTGAAATTTATTTTAAAACTTCATTTAGTGCACTTAATAAAATAATTAATTACTATGTTAGAGATCGACGTGGTTGTACCAAAGTCTGTGATTGTGAATACTGATTTTGTTTTTTAGGTACTCAGTATCCTTAGAGCTCAATGATTCCATTTCGCTTCATCTAAAACCTTGTGGTAATTCATTTCTTTTACATATCATTTGTGAAACATATGTTTGATTCATTTTCAAGTTCCGGTTTATTGTGTAATTGTCAAGCTATGAGGAACATTCAAAACATTTTGCAACTCACATAGGCTGTGACTATTGTACAGTTCATATGAATTGGTGACATCTAATAAATCGCGCATTATTTCATATTTGTATCACTATCTCTGGATATTAATTCTGCCAGTTCTTTCCCGTGCTTATTGGGAAAAATTGACCTTTTAAGCTGTATGTGTTAGAATGTACTGAAAAGAAAATCGATTAAAATGTGGTTTCTAGTTTATCATTAGAGGAAAGTTCACTTAAAAGCTCCAGTACACTCGCCACACACCAGCTATCAGTGGGGAGGAGAACAGAGTGCTGATTGGCCAGAGCCAATTCATAGATGAGGATTATTAGGAGGCCATGATTGGTAAGGGCCAATGGGAAATTTAGCCAGAACACCGGGGTGACACCCCTCCTCTTTTCGAGAAACGCCCTGGGATTTTAAATGACCACATAGAGTCGGTTTTACGTCTCATCCGAAAAACGGTGCCTTTTTTACAGTATAGTGTCCCCTTCACTATACTGGGGTATTTAGACCCACACAGACTGCAGAGTGAGCGCCCCCTACTGGTCCCACTAACACCTCTTCCAGCAGCAACCTTAGCTTTCGCAGGAGTCTCCCCTCCAGGTACTGGTCAGGCTCACACCTGCTGAGCTTAAGTGGGTTGTCGGTTGTGAGCTGCAGAGTGATATGGCTGGTGACAATAGATGTAGGTGTATCCGTTAGAATGTACGAAAAAGAAAATCAATGAACATATGGTTTCCAGTTTATTATTAAAGTAATTTTAATTTAAAATAGAGAACAAGTGGAGTGTCATAAACAGATTGTTCATAGGGCAGGTCAAGGTAAAACAAAACGAGGTGTCATAAGGTAAAGAGAAAGTAATTTGTTCTTTACAGTGTGAGACAAAATACTCTGTCTTCAGAGAGCAGATGCTTTCTGAATCAGTGCACCTCAGTTTCCTGGTTTTTAGATCATCACCCTACCAGTTGTCTTACACCTATTGGTCAGGTGACTGTGGATGGCAGGTCGTTTCCCAATGCTTCCTGGGGAATGTAGTTTAGGCAAGAGTATCCATCTTATCTGAATCTACAGCCCTCTCACACATGGAATCTTATGCTTGAATAGCATCTGAAGCCAGTACCGCATGGTGCAGTGCAAGACCCTTTAAGTCCATTGTTGATGTATGCATATTGAAGCATTTGAAATTTTAGAATTGAGCATTGCTAGCTTGATAGACAGGGGGATTAGTTGCATTGAGATAAAGAGTGTGAAAAATGTTGATAAATAATCCTGTATACCAGAGTTGCAAATAGGTTTGGATGTCACTCCTATAATGAGATAATACAGAATGTAACGCAAGTTAAATGCAACATCAAAAGTGGTAAATGTTAGTGACAAAATAGAATAAATTATAACAAACAAAAAAAGAGCATGATTCAGTGATTTAAAAATGTAATGTTGTCTAATTTTAGTAGCTTGTGTATTCATGAATTTTGAAGCTTGAAGATCCAAGTGAATAAGAATTCATATTCTTGAATGTTGAGCATAAATAATAGTGAGTTTTTCCTAGGTGTAGGTTATCTGAAAGGGATTATTCACAAGGGTTAATATAATTTATTTGTAAATATGTTTTATATTCCCCATTTAAAATTTTTAATTATCACTTTACCACCTAATGATTAGGTATTATGTTTTTTTATTCAGGAAAATGGTTGCAAGGACCCTAAGGTAAGTTGTAAAAGTGTTTTTCCTTGTTCATGATTTAGAAACATTTGTAAAAATAGTCTTGTTTACTGGCTTTCTACTATCTTTTAATTAGTCCTATATTTGACACTCAAACAGTTAAGTAACTGTATATATAAGTTAAGTAAATATATATATATCTTTTCTGTACCCTCTATAAACTTGTATATCAGTCCCTCTAAGAGGGTTGAAGTGTATTTTGCAGAAGCAGAAATCTTGGCTAAAATCGTATGAATATCATGTATGGAATTAATAAATGGATTTAAATAAAAGCATTCAAAGTTCTGCTGTATCCCCATTTAAGTAAAATTGCAGTTTTCAAATAACATTACTAATGATTTAAAAAAATTTCTTCATAGCCTGAATAACCCTGTCTTTCCCTAAAAATGAAATCTGCACAAATTTGGGATTCTTGTGTTTGTCCAAGAGGAGAAAATCCATAAGACCTGCATGGGCAGATAGACAGATATAACTGACCTACAGTGCTGTCTGTCTCTTGGGCCCATGGTCACGTTTCATGGAAAGTTCTCCTAGGGACAGACAAGAAATGCCAGATTTGTACAAATATTTCATTAAATGAGGGAAAGGCAGGTATAGTCAGAAAGCCAACGTACATCTCTTACAAATGGTAAGAGATGTACATTGGAAAATTGGATGGAACGGTGGAAAATTGGATGCCAGACAGGTCTTATTAGACCATTTGTATGGGAAGGTAAGGGTCTTTGTTTCTGTAGAACCAAAGGAGTTTTGAAATTTTATTTGACTTAACTCTTTTTTTGTTTAATTTTTTATTTATTTAGGCAAAGAATACAGTTAATTTAATATGATCCGCTATTGCATGAATTCAGTCTTGCAATAATCAGGCTTGCAAACTCAAAAGTAAACTCAAAGATTTACATTTATCTGTTTAGAAAAGTTATACTTGGCTTACAAAAGCAGTACGAGAGAAATTTCATATTTTGCTGTTCATTCCTTTTCCCGATTTTTTTAATCTTCTCTTCAATCCAATTTGTCAAGTCAAGATTGTATAAGTATTCAAACATTTTAGGTGCATTAAATTGCCTTAAGCCATGTTAATGAACTTGGGAAGCTGGGCTCTGTACAATAACAGTGGTTCACATGATTGGACAATAAATTCATCTGTCTCTGTACAATTCCTCAATCGTAAAGAATTTCAAGCAAAGATTCAACAAGGACGACTAAGGATCAGGAGAAAATTTTAAAAAATGTAAAACCATAGAGAATTATTCAGTTAACACCATCCCTACAGTCAAGCAAGGTGGTGACAGCATGATGTTACATTTTTACTTCTCTTCAGCAAAGAAGTTTGTCGAGACGAAGAGACAATAGATGGAACAAAGTACTGACAAATCTTAGAAGTAAACCTGCTTCGGACCCTAAACTGAGACATAAATTCAACATTTCAGCAGAATAATGACCCAAAGCTTATGTCCCGAGCTATACTGGAGTGGCTTAAGAAAAAAAGAAAGATGGTGTTCTTGAGTGGCTAGTCAAAAATGCTGTTGAGAATCTATGGAAATACTTTAAGCAACTTGAGATAACTTTAGCAAATCTGTCAAGAAGAGTTTTCAAAAACCGTGGTTGCTGCTAAAGATGCTTCTACCAGATATTGGGTTCTTTGGTTTATGTTTAATTTTTTTCTTTTTAGTCTCTGCGGACATTTAATGTACATCACCCTTAGAAGTCCTCAGTAAGAACATTAAGGTTTCTAATAAGTTAATGTTTAAAAAATGTGATAGCTGCAATCGGGGAATGAATGTATGTCTTCAGAGACATAGCTAAATATAACAATTAGAAGTAAACAAGAAGCAAAGAAACTGGAATGTTTAAACTTTTGTGGGAATACTATAAAATGAACTCTGGAAATAAATAATTAACTCTGGACTTTTACTCTAGGAATTTGGAACACGAAAAGTTGAAAGATGCATTCTGCAGTGTCAGCAACGGTAATGTTGAATTTTATTTTTCTTATTCTTGTTAATAGATTAAATGTTTCATCATTATTTTTGTTCTTCTTTTTTTGATTTAATAAGCTTAATAAAATGAAGTTGTTTTGAAAACAAAATAAGAATATTAAAAAAGATTAAACTGTTCATAGGTGGCCCAGTGATGCTGGGGCCATGAGTTCAATTTCTGGAGTGTTTTCTGTGTGTGTTCATGTTGTGTGGGTTTCCTCCAGGCGCTCTGGTTTCCTCCTACAGGTCAGAGATATCCTATAAGGAAATGTGTGTTTGAGTTTGTGTGTGCCCTGCGATGGACTATTGTCCTGTCCGTGGCCTTTTCATCTTTTTCCATGCTTGACAATCCGAAGCCTGTTGTGCTATTAAAAATGTTAAGCTCAACTGATGTGTTTTAATGGACAACTCTTTTTCTTACACATGTTGTTAAGACAAATCAATTAATTCAGTTTTCTGCTTTGAATAATAAAGCCTGTATTTTCTCTCAAACAACTGTTGTGTTGGAAAGGCTTGCCCTTCATTATGCTCTGTTTGAACATTTGTTTTACTTTTTTCTCAGATGATCCAGGTTACCTTGACCACATATCCTCACAGGTGGTCAAGTACCGACACACAAAGGTTCCTCTTCCGAAGCCACAGAAATATGACTTGAGAATCGGGGGCCTGAGTGACACCGTCTACTCAGGAAACGAAGAGGAGCTTGAAGCTTGGAAAGATTTTTACCTCCCAGAAAGTACAGAGATGGAAGTCATTGGTACAATTGATCATTTTCCCAGTTTGGCAGTAGGTCTGCAGCTGATCATCTTAGCAGGCGAAGATGGTAAAGTCTACGCTTACGAAAACGAGGTGTTGCACCTAGTGGCCGAGAGCCTGAACGATCTGTTTGATTCCGGAGCTGTCTTTCCTGGCATCAGATCCTACAATCTTGGGGAATGTTTTGAGGAGCCGGTAAGATTTTAAGCTTTTAAAAAAAAAGACTGCATTTTCTGCTGTTTGAGACACAGCAGCAGCTATGTAACTTGTTCCAGTTTAGTAACTTGTGAGCCACAGTTTGCATCCATACCACAAACATCAAAGTGGGCTGCTGACACTCAGCAAAAATATTGACACTGAAAAAAATACTTATACTGAAAAAACAAGTATTTTTGTATTTAGAAAAGGGTTACATTCACCACCTTTTGCCATTCACAGCATCACTCTGTGCACACAACTCACATTATTTGTGTAGTTAAATGGTACAGAATTGTGCTTTATACATTTACCTTCCTGTTTGTAATATTGTCTTTTTGTGGAAGTAAAATACATGTTAACATGGCTCTCTACACTAACTAGTAAAAAGAGGGAACTTGACTGAAAAATTGTCAGTTCAACAGCAAGTGCACCAACATTGTCTTTATCTACCACCTGTCAAAGTGTTATTCTATGATGAATTTGCTGTACTCCTGCTCACTACAAATGTCCAAACCTATACACTGGGATCAGTCTTCTCTCATACAAACTTAGCCTTACCTTTGGAGTGAAAAGCACAATGTAAAGGCTTTTAAAATTATAAAGTGCAACCAGCTTGGTTCCCTAAGCATCGGAAAACTGTAGAATTACCTCCAAATATTTTGATGTTAAGAATTCCTCCATAAGCTAGACTTGATTAATGTGGCTGAAGGAAACTTCACATTAAACTTACAATTAACTAATAATGCTGAACACAAGACACTGTCCTGTTTCTGAGTGAATTTCAGTTGTATAGCAATCAGTACTCAATTTCTGCGAGTATAGTGTATCTGCTTGACATTGATCCTAGAAATCTCTTTACTACAGAAAAGCACAGAACTCTCCTTTTTACACATGGTTTTGGTTAAATTCACTCGGTTTCATTTACTTCAGGAATTAACCGTAACTTTTGAATTTCAGTTTCTGTGATTTTAATTTTTGCTGCAAGTACTGCAAGCCCACATACTGTACATTGGTTGGAGCGTGAGCCAGGCAAAACCAAAAGAAGTTAGTTTACACATGGTTTTACCCTTTGTAAAATAAAAGAAAGCTGCTGCTCCAGTTTTTTTAAAACAGCAGCCTCCCGCCCTGGTTCTTATTAAACATCTGGTTCTTAGAGGATGTCTGTCTGTATTTCAGTTTAGTATAGATTTTTTTGGGAAGTAAATGGAAGAAAACTATAAAGATTGATTAATCACCACAGGCGCAACAGAATAAAACATACCAAATAAAATAGTCTATTTTGATTAAATGTACATTATTAAATTCTTATTTTGTATTACTGTGTGGCAGGCAGTCTGCAAGAGTCAGTGCCTGAGGGGAGCTGGCTGACAATTTTTGCACCCCTGATACCTGCTGGCTGAGCTCCTCTGTATTTAATAGCTTGTGTCTTCTCAGCAGGGATGTGAGGTAGGCTAGAGAAAGCCACAGCTAAAGAGACAAAAGACACCTAAAGAGTAAACGATTGTCAGCATAAGACAGACAAACTGCAAAAAAAATAAATGTTTTGTTTCTCTTGTGGCAAATAAAAAAGTGCTCCGTATCTGCTGTATTTTTATGTCATTTGTTTTTTTTTTATATTTGAAAGACTGAGGAAGAACTAGAAGAAATTATGCAAGACGATGGAATAAAGGAAATTAAAGCAAAAACAAAAGAAATCCTCAAAAGCACAGAAGCTGAATTTTTGGAAATCCTGGATCTTATTGAAAGCAAGAGAGTGTCCAAGGCTGTTGTTCCCTATCAGAGTAATAAGTCTTCAATAACATTGTGTAATGTCTTAACTGGGGAATATTTAGTGGACTCGGTAAGATTTAACGCTAGTTATCCATTTCCCTCTATTAGTATGGTGACTTCCTTGGACAGGATCTTTTCATGTTTTTATTTCTTTTTTTATTTGCTTATATTCATAGACATTTCACTAGGAATAATGTCATCCAAGAATCAGATGCTTTGTGCCTATTGAGTGTTTTAGCTAGAGTAGTTTCGGCTAAACCCATTTGGTTAAGGGGCTATAGATGAGGAGACTTGAAACCCATTGAGTGAGGAGTTAGCCAAGGGGGAGCTGCGAAGGTGGAGGTGGGGTGGAGGAGGCAATGCATGAGGCAATGCATAAAAAGAGGTTTTCGTGTGAGATAAATTTCTATATTTAAATTTAGTAATGATTATGATATAAAACAGCAGGGTGAAACTGGCTTGTTTGTCGCTATTCCTCCCAAACTTTGTTTATGAAATCTTGTTTATTGTTTAGAAGATACCGTTTTCCAGGGTGACTCACAGCTGCATACAATCTGTGCATTAAGTTAAATATTCAGCTGAATTCCTGAGTTCTTGTTCGTTAAGGACCCAAGATCCTGTGACACTGTTTGCAACAGTTAGAGAGCCCAGATTGCACAAGTTCTGAAATCTCAAAATACACCTTTATAAAAGCAGAATGTCCTGCAGTCTGCAAGCATCCTCTATACTAAGTGAGTTATTGCTATATTTGAATCACATCCCTAACTATACCAGAATCTAGATCATTGATATAAATTAGGAAGAGCTGTTCCTTAGTACAGATACTTGAGGTAGTCAGCTACTTACATTGCCTCAGTTTGGGCATTTCATTTTGTCTGTTCTGTCTTTACTAACCATTAATCAATTCTCAATTCAAACACGTGCATTTCTCCAAAAGCCAACAGATTGTATACTATGTGTGTCTATTACTGTTATTGCTTGTTCAAAGATTTGTAAGTTTTGTTAAGCAAGACTTAATTTCTCTAAATCCATATTGAAGGTTTCCTAGGACGTTATATCCATACCTTATTTGTGTAGGTGATGCTCTAGTTCTAATTATTGTTTTTATAACCTTACATGAAAAAATGGTCTATAATTGTCTTTCAGTTTTGTCACCTTTTTTTGCAGGAAGGCACAGGAAGGTTAATATTTCTTAACTGCATCAGTACCACACCTGTCTTGAACGACTGTTACAGTAGTTGTCAATGGCTTATGAATAACATGAATAACATTCCTTGTTTCCTTTAGAACATTAGTACAATTGGTAGAATACCATCAGGCCACGGACATTTATTAAGATTCTAATACATAAAACAGCACTGCTTCTTCTGTGCTAATACTGTTTAATACAGAACCTTATCCTTTCCTCTATGCTGTTTATTTCATTAAAAACAAATAAGATTGATGTCCATTGACACCATTTTTGTCAATTACATATTTGCATTTAGTTTTGAGATGTAGGTTTGGAAAAGTTTGTTGTATTACATTATTAATCCATGTAGAGGAACAATGCAGAAATACTTACTTATGTAAATAATGGGAAGCCATGAATTACCTATATAATTTATTCCTTTATAAATGTAATAGGTCTGAGAATTAACATCTTTGTGCAGTAACTTAATTAAATGTTTTAGGAAAATATATAATTTATTTTTGTATTTTGAAGACACGAATGAAATGCAAGATCCAAGATGAAGATATAAAGCGAAATGAAAAAAATGTTTCAGGAATCCTAGACATCCGCCCAAACATGTTCCATGAAGTTCTGGACATCCTGAATCATGATGAAATCAAGAGAGTGTCCAGGGCTGTTGTTCCCTATCAGAGTAATAAGTCTTCAATAACATTGTGTAACGCCTCAACTCTGGTATATTTTATGGACTTGGTAAGATTTTAAACCACTGAAATAATTAATAATATTATAACAAATGGATAATTCAACATTCCATTTTAAGAAGCATGTTTATAGACTTTTGTTGTATTACATTAATAATCTAAGCAGAAGAATGATGTGGAGACACCAATGTACAGTATGTACTTATACTTTAATAAGAAGGCATAAGTTACATATTACTTTTTTACATACATGATAAGCCTGCAGATTAACATCCTTGTACTGCAACTGTTTTCAAATATTGTGGGACATTAGTTAATATATCTGTTTTTGCATTTTAAAGGGGGAAGACGATCTGAAAGAAAGAAGTATGCGAGATGTAATTAAAAAAATCATCCAGATCCCATATCCAGAGCTGAAAACCCTGTATCACATTGAAAGAAAGACTCATCCACTTGAGAAGTTTCCAAGTGGAGTATTAGCAGTTCTTTGCTTTCTGTACCGTCTTGTGGGTTTCAAACCACCTCTGGCCATACACTATACATAAAAATTGATTAATTTACATCCATTATCTTTTATTATCTCAATATAGTAACAAATGGAAATGGGTCAACAAGAGAAAGAAATGTGTGCCTTTAGTAGCATCCTTGGTTTAAATTAACATTAGCATGTCCTGAATCACTTAGCATAAAGGTGCCCCTATTTGGGCATAACATCTCAAGGAATTTAGCCAGCAACAGGCATGTTATGTTGGAGGCGTTGTTTTGTGCATCGATGCAGAATCGTACAAGAGAGAATCACGATGCATCTAATAATTTTTTTCCCTTTAATAATTTAATTCTTTTTTTAACTTTAATAATGTTTTGCTTTTCCTGCCACAATTCAGACTGATAGAACAACTGATCAATGTTTCTGATATAATTGTAAAATAATTGAGTACACAAATAATGATGTATGGAGAGTTAACACAGGAAAATGGCTTACAAGTAGTCTAAAAAAATCAGAATGACTTTTAACGTTCAAAATTTATAAATTTGATTTTGAACCTGCTTAAAGTTTCCTTTACTACCTTTACTACTTTAATACCTTTACTCAATAAAGTATCTTTATTATGAATTTGTTTTATGGGAAAATTATATTCCAGACTTGACCAATTTAAATATCAATAATTGTGTGTAATAAGTTTTACTTTTAATGCTTAAGAGTATTTTTCTGTATTTTTTATAAACAATGCATAGAAGGGTTTTTTTCACAGTGCTTGCACTCAAAGGTTTTGAAAGCTTTTTCCATCAGAACATAATCACAGAAAATCACACATGTTGGTAAAATAAACAATAATTTGGGTAATCCTAATATATTTGAGTGAATTGTTATAACAATGCATGGATGTTTTCTATGTTATTGCAACAAGACAAATAAAGAAAATTTTAAAAGATGAATATCTGTGTATAAACCAGTTGCTGTTGCTTCTATCATCATTTTTTTAAAATGTATAATACTTTAACTCAAAATTATTACTGTTCAAATCATGATGATCTACAGTTTGGGCCAGCAGGTCAGTGGATAGAGCTGTTAACATGGGCCTTCGCTTCAAGGTGCAACATCTAGACTTCAGGCGCATATGCAATAATTCAGATAATTCAAGAGAATGTACTTTTTACACCAAGTGGTAATGTTTGGTGTCTATACCAATTTTAACACAATTCTACAGAACCATAACTGAGAGCATCCTGACTGCCTCTATGTGTGTTTTTTTTTTGGCAGCACGCTGGCTGGCTCCGGAGGGAAACCGCTGTGTATGGTTCACTCTGCAAAGAGGGTCATTGGCTGTCACCTGCCCTTCACCGATGATTTGTACAATTCCAGAGCAAAGAAGTGGACAGGAAAGATTCCTGATTGCTGAATCTAGTCGTCTTTTCACAGAAGGTTTCTGGTGTGATGGAGTGGTCAGAGTAAATTGGAGGCTTCTGTGAAATCAAAAGGTTTAGTTCTAACCATGAAATTAGGTTGCAAGGTACTTGCAGTAATGATAGTTCTCTGTCGGCTGTGCATACAGCGCACTTCATGGTGAAATAGGCTATCACAGTGGTACTCAAACTGTGGTACGCGTACCGGCAGTGGTACGCCAAATGACCCTGGAACTGTGTCGTGTGCGCTGAAAAATCGGGACGGGTTTTCATATTTTGTATTTTAATACGTGTCGAATACGCAGCGTACGTACTACGATACAGTGCGCGCTAATACTTCAGTGGACACAAGAGATACTCTGTAATTCTATACCACTCTATAGGAATGCGTGCTACGGACGCAAGTGACCAATTGTATTTAAAAAAAGCTACTGTATCTCCAGCAAATAGGGAGAAAGGAGAATGTGCGTGATTTTGGAACAATGCTAACGTTGTAAACACAGGAATGCATAGAAATGCGTGCTACGAACGCAGGTAATCTTGTGAGCACACGAAAGCGTGATAACAGAAAAATATTTAAGAACTGTTCTAATTTGAGAAAAATTCACCGAGCGTCTCTGTGTTTCGCTCCCATGCGCATGAAATAAAAACTTTAAATAAATACGGAAATAAAAACGGAAACGCGGAAAAATGCAAGCTTGCAGATTGCTAAAGCAGGTAAGCTACACTATTTTTGAAGAACCTTATTTACCGTTGGCAAAAGAGCTGACACGTATTATGTGTAGAGAAAAAGCTGCTAAACTGCTCGACCTGCTGCCCCCCTCCCCCTGAAAGACACAGTCACTCATAGAATTATTGAAATGAAGGATTATATCAAAAGTACACTGATAGAGCGCGTTAAGATGAGCAGATCTTTTTCACTGCAATTAGATGAGTCTGTAGTCGATTTGGCCAATTTGCTCGTTTACGTTAGATACGAGTTTGAGGGCATGTCCCATGAAGACTTTCTGTTCTGTAAACCGCTACCAACAGGAACTACAGGAGAGCACATATTTCAGCTTCTGGATGAATTTCTCGAAGAGAATGGCCTCGACTGGATAAAATGCGTCTGAGTTTGTACAGACGGTGCTAGAGCAATGACAAGCCGACACAGCGGTGTAGTTGCACGAATTAGAGAGGTTGCTCCAGAAATTAATGGACGCATTACAACATCCACCGCGAGACCTTTGCCGTCAAGAAAATGCCTGACGATTTAATATCTGTTAGACTCTGTTGTGAATTGTATCAAGGCTCGAAAAAATAATTCACATCTGCTTTGCTCAACTAAACAGGCTCGCCCCTCTCACTGAAATGGTGCTTTTTTATTAGTTGTTGTTAATGTTTTTTTTTCTGTAAAACACTTTGAGAAGCCACCTTTAAAGGCGCTATATCAAATAAAGTTTATTATTATAATATTTATTATATGTATGTGCGCTCATGTTGGTCATTGAGAATTTCTGGGGTTCCTATGAGATGATGACTTGTAGGTGGTACTTGGATGCTTTGGTTGGATTAGGGGTGGTACTTGGTCCAAAAAGTTTGAGAACCACTGGGCTATCATAACAAAAGGCAGAACATACTTTTCATCTTTGTTTTAGCGTTACTTTGCTATTTGGACATTGAATTTAGTCGAGGTAAACATACTTAGTCGAGGTAAACATAAACGAGGTAAGTCAGTTTTCTATACAATCGTTCGGGGGTATTTATGCTGTCATGTAATTTACGTGTTGTTGTTTTTTTCCCGTTCTACACCATACATTCATTTTTTTCTATTTCTTACCCGAGGAAATACGAACCCTCCCACTTAGTTACCATGTTAAAGTCATATTCCACACCCACAGAACAAGGAAGAGATGTTCAGTTTCGTTTCTGTAGCACTGGAGAAAAGCGCTTAACTCAGGTGAGAAAATCGATTAAAACATCTTTGGAAGATTGGAAGATTCATTTAAATTATTTTAGCGAACATGTTTATTTGCCATTTATTTTAATTAGTACTGAGTTTAAAGTTTCTTATAAGAGTTTATAATTACATTTAATTAGTGGTAATTTAGTTTGACATTACGTCGAAATATATTCCCATGTATTCATGAGAATTTTTAACACCAATGATCAGTTTCTGTTATTAAAGCCAAATAAAGTCAGACATTCGTCTAAGATTTTTACTGCAACATGTAGTCTATTAAACTATTGATTTGTTTCTGATTATTTAAGCTTCAAAATAGGATAATGGTATGGATATTAACGACATTGTAAATATTGCAAGAAAAATACGTACTGATGTTGTTTTGTTTTTAGCGAGAATAACGATGGGGAGTGTGAAGAAAGTAAGTACCCTATTGATTTCAATTTGTATTGGCAATGTCCTTTTTTTCCTTTGAACTATTAAGAAAAGCCCATGACATTTCATAAGAAACTCTCAATGTGTTAATATGTGTGCTGATGACAACTTTTTGTTTTCCATGTTTGAAATGGAATCAGTCTCAGCAGGAGAGAAGGTAATTTAAATGTTTTAATTTTTAAAACTTACTTTTCTACAAGTACAACTACCTTTCTTGAAACTACCTCTTCACTTTACAGACTAAATTAAGGTTTTTGTCTGAGCATGACCTAAGTTTGATAACTGGGTGGGCTTGAGTAGTCTAGGCTAAGTCCTAGGACTCTCCTGGCACATCTAGTTTTAAGCATGGTCAGTTAAAAAAAAAATTACTCCAGTTAATGCTGTAAAGCACTGAGGAATGTGCACTGTATTAAAGAGCAAATTAACTCTGAAACATGGATTAGTGGATGTTTCCAGTGGAAAACGTGTGCAGACCTTATTCTTCTTTTTCTGGAATAGGAGCTCGAAGTGGTGAACTGCATTAATTACCAATTGGCTGTTTCTAATTATGAACCAAGCATAAGAGTAAAAATTGTAGATTTCTAATTTTAGAGTGGGAAAAAAATCTTATTATAGGCAGTCAAACTTGCCCCTTTAACCTTTGCTAGCTAGATTTGGTCCATCTAGACCGGTAGTTACCGGTAGTTGGTAGCTAATTGATCCCAGGATCTCATCCAGCTAGCAACCACAAAGCTACAAACACCCTTATGTAATGTTAGTGACAAGGCATTATTCAATTCACTGCAGTAAAGATTTCTCAAACCTGGATCATTTGAAACCAAGAAAACACCAAAACGTTTATAGAACATAAGGCTTCCTGGCATCCAAGCTTTGGCCATTAATTTTAGCAGCCAGAGTTTGTCATTGTCACAGCCAGCAGCCATATCACAATGCAACTCACAGCTGGCACCTCAATGTGAGCCTGGCCAGTACCTGGATGGGAGACTCCTGGGAAAGCTAAGGTTGCTGCTGGAAGAGGTGTTAGTGGGACCAGTAGGGGGCGCTCACCCTGCAGTCTGTGTGGGTTCTAATACCCCAGTCTAGTGATAGGGACACTATACTGTAAAAAGGTGCTGTCCTTCGAATGAGATGTAAAACTGAGATCCTGACTCTCTGTGGTCATTAAAAATCCCGGAGTGTTTCTCAAAAAGAGTAGGGGTGTTACCCGGCATCCTGACCAAATTTCCCATTGGCCTTTGCCACTCACTGTGCAGCCAACATCTGTACCACTGACAGCAACAGCTGCCAGTTTATGGTCATCCCAGTGTGACCATAGTCTACTGATGGTAAGGCCTAGGGAGTGCTCAGGACTCAGTTTGTGCCATCTAGGGAGAAAAAATACACTACTACCAAGTGATGCCCCACTCCTCAACACTATTGAACCTGGCAAACAAAATGCCAAAACTTTGGAACATAGGATACTCTTCCTCCCCCATCGTCAGGGCTTCTGGGATATCCGTACACCGCCTTCCTCACTTTCATTAGTCTTTTGGTTAGTTGATCATCTTGCTAGTTACAACATCTGTCCAGCACATCTGTCCAGCTCACTGAAGAGACTGAAATTGACTTTCTCAAGCATCTCTAGCTTCAGGAGTCCCACAGATTTATAAGCTAGCCCAATTGCTCCTTGCTCCTTGCTCCTTGCTCCAGTTTAGACAGAGACCCCACTCTGTTTGCCTCATAACTGTTCTTATGAGCCAAGAGACATGGCTAATTCCACATAGAGCCTATCCTGATGGCTCTTCCCTCACGTGGAATTTCACTGCTTCTGAGAGCTAATGACCTCCTTCTGCAGGTGATTTCCATCAACAGATGGCTGTTTCACAAAGCCTCCACTCACTACCTCATAGCGTTCTTATGTTGAATTTTAATTAAAAATGTCAGTATCACCTACAGTATGTACTCAGAAAGGTAATGAATTAAATTGCATGGATATTTTCTACATTAGCAGATGGTATCAAAAGTTTCCCATATGAGAACAGTTGAGAAAAAATTAATGTTAATATTTTGATAAGACGTCATATTTTTAAAACTTTGTAACTTAACTGTTTTTCAGATGTTTAACAGTTTTATTTTTATTATTAAAGGAAGAATTTTTTCCGGTATACTGAAAAAATTGTTGCAGATCTTCAAATTTGTGGAAAGAAATTCATAATGAATTTCTTCAAATTCTGTTTGACGCATGGGAACGTGATCGAAAAATACATGGATGAGGTACCGTATTACTGTAATTACTGTAATTCTAACCCTCTGAATGTGATTACTGTATACACATCCCAGTAAACATGTTAACATTAGCCCACCATTGGCTGAAGATAATTCTGCCCATTGACCTAATGACCAACATCAGATAAAAATGTCATAATATGACAGATAGACCGTAAAGTAACTAATGTATGTCTATCAACCTAACACTGCATACTCTCCCCCTCTGATGAAGGAGAAGCTCTGTTTTGATCTTTAAAAAAATATCCACCTTATAGCAAATAAACTAAAATGAGCTTAGTTACAGATGTAAAAAAAGAGACTGATTTAATTGTCCTTTTCATTGAAAACTGTCCATCCATGGGAGCTAAAAGTAATACAGAGGCTGGTCATCAATAAGCCCAACTGTAACCCACCTACCACAACCCACAGCCTTATAAGTCTATAGTGTTAAACACTGCTGCCCCAGCTATTACAGTACATAATATGATATAAATGCACTTTGTATTATAGAACAGGAATAACATACTTTCTTTTTTTTTTGAAGGTGCTTCACTCCATTTTATTTCTGGGACATATACACAGGAAGTCTTATGAGCCTGACTCATTCTTGACTCAGAACGAAATGGAAAAAATACAAGGAATGTTTCCAGATCCTTTTCTCAAGTTCAAAACCCACCTTCCAAAGCAAACACCATTTTCTATCCTACTTGATGCGGTCAGTATAATCTTTTTGTCTTTGTGTCTCTTATGTTAAATGATTCAGTTTTCACGCATCATCACGGTAAACAGGTTTCCGAATTTAGTATGATTTAAAATGAACATTTTTGATTCACATGAAATTGACTTGGACCATGTATGACAATTCCCAGAGATTGATATATGTTTAGCTATTGATCTTAAAGAAACCATTTTGAAAGGCTAGATGTTGTATTACCTCCTTTATAACATAGACAAAGTATACATGTGACTTTTTGTGTAGTAAAACACAAAAACTGTATATCAGAAAATCGACAGTGAAAAAGAAGCATAGTCCTTTGACAACGGAAGTTCTGAAGTTAATGTTCAGTTTCACTTGAAAAATAAGGTGAAATGAAAAACCTTTGGTTCAAAACAAGAAAATACTAGTTGGTATTTTTACACTTTTACACTTATTTTTCAACTGAAAAAGAATATTAACTTGAAAACTTATACTGCTAAAGGATTGTTCTTCTTTTTCAGTTTTAAAGTAAAAAGTAACACTTTTTCATAGAGTCCTTGAATGATTTAAGAACAAAATAATCAACAAAGACAGATTTCTTCCATCTATCCACTATCAGAAATATACCTGTTCCTGGTAATAAACCCTAGAACCAAAGTGCACAAGGCAGAACTACACCCTGGATGCACCACCAGTTAACACCAGTTAACCCAACCAGCATGTCCTTGGAAAGTGGGAGGAAACAAGAGGACCAAGGGAAAGCTCATGTGGACATGAAGAGAGCATGCAAACTCCACACAGAATGTGCCGATGTCCTGTGAGGCAGTTAGAACCATCATAGTGCCTAATAAATTGTTTGTTCAAATATGCTAGTATTAGTATTAGCATTAGTATTAGATGACCACATTTGATTTTTATATGAGTTATTATATGTTGGGATCAGTACTGTGGTAGATACTCAAAACAGAAAGGGTCATTAAAGAGAGAGCCCCACTCCTCAGCAGTCAGGATCAGCAAGATAACACTGCCAATAAACCTCTCAGCATGACTTTCAGATATGGGAGGAAATGAGAGTACCTGAAGAAAGCCCACACAAACACATGATGAACATACAGTCTTCAAACAGAAGGTGCCTCAGGCCAAAATTGAGTTCAGGATCCCAGAGCAGTGAGTTAGCAGCCTTGACAGTCATCTGACACACTGCCAATCCAGTCTGTTGACATTACTTTTTAATTTGCAACAACAAAAAATACGTCTACAATAGTGCATTTCTAGGGCTTACAATAACTTACAATATTCAAAATTATAAGTTCAACTAATACCAATACTACTAATAACTAGTTGTATATGAACACACTGTATATGGTTCTGTTTTGTGTGTCCTTGTACATATGTGGGGTTTATTTTTCTAAAGGATATTAATCTTAAATTATAAATACATAATTAATGTATTGTTTATCTATATTTTAATTTTTTCAGGTCGTTCAAATCAAAGGCTGTGAAAATGAAGAGGAAATTCTGAGGTTTCTTGCACAGATGTGGAAAGACATGGACATGCCAAAAAAACCATGTAAACCAAATGCAAATAATTATTGGGATTTTTATACTTTGGAAGCCACTGTTGTCTGCGTCTGCTATAATGATAAACCTGAAATTAATACTCCAATGAAGTATTATGGAGCTTCCTTGTCCTGCCGGGGTAGAGAGGAAAAACAAATCTTCATTGCTCTCTCATGTCTCCACACATGGAATACACTGGTAGCTCATGCTGTTGCTTTTGGAGAACATGGTCATGCAATACAGTTCCCAGAAACAGTGAACTGCCAAGCTTTTGAAAGAAATTGGACCACAAATCAATATCAAGCTAAAGATGCTTGCAAGAAATGTCAGGACATTTTTTTGGGCATTTCATACAGTCAGTCACAAGAAGATTCACAGTGGCCCTATGGAAACTGTGCAGAGACTGAGTGCCTAAGCAAGCTTCTGAATGAAGATCATGATCTTTATCATGGTACAAAACTGGTTAAAAATGGAACGACAATTGACATTCAGGAAAATGAAATCATGAACAAAGCTAAAAATGCTTTGATCGAATGTTTACAAAAAAGAAATGTTATGACCAATGGCCATACTCTTGAATTTTATAATTATACAACACATGATAATCATGTGCAGTCTTAATAAGTACTTACTGTAGTTAGAACAAAATACATTTGTGCATAGATTTATTATTATTCTATTGTTTTAGTATGTTTAAAATCTCGGTTTAGCTTTTATTCAAGCCATAAACCAGGCTTCTACTGTGTAATCTTCCAGAGATATTACAATGTATTTGAGGGGACATCATACCAGGCAGAAATTGACACTTTTTCCAGTGGTGACAAAGTGTTAATGTCTCGCAGAGTGAAATAATGAAAATCGCTTATTGAATAACCACTTATGTTGATGCATGTAATACACACAGTTAAGTTCAAATACTCAGAAAAAAAGAAATCTGTAGCCACCAATGGTGTCTTGCAGAAAGTTTCTGCTAGATATCTCCAGAAAGTGGATGATATCATGGATGAGAATTAATACAACTTTTCGGGTATTATTTAGGTGTAGAAAAGATTATGAATCACAATCTTATTTTTGGTGTCAATGACTTCCATGAAGCAGCATTCAAAATTCATCATTTTGAAACAAACCATTTGAATTAGCATAACAAATTTCTTGGTAGATTGACTTAATTTGGCATGTGCAAACATTAAAATCTTCTGTTATTCAATGTGTGCAATGCTCCATACATTTCTTTTTATTTAGATTCCTTACTACATGTGAAGTTTTATGTACATACGTGTGAGAGATATTCACTAATTTAAAACTTTAAAGTATTTCTTCAGGTTATCTTTTACATGATTGTATGTGATTACCTTCAGAGCTGTGATCATCATTACAGGAAAATGATATGTTCTTAAATACTTTTTGAACTAAATCATTCTATAATAACATTTTTCAATGAAATTCACTTTTCTAAGTTTTGTAAAAAGTGTTTATTTTATAAACGGTTGCTTTTTTTGGTAAAATTTCAATGCATTTCTGATATATATTTTAATCTGTTATCTATACTGTATATTGCTCCTATAACGTATTAGTTTTAGTCTATGTTGTGTAGTTTTAATGAATATTTGTAATAAATCATTGACTTTTTCTTACTTTGTGACCCTGCTTGTTTCTTTTGATCAGTGGCTGTCACTTTAGAAATGGGCGCCAGTCCATCGCAGGGCACGTGCAAGCCAATCATACATGGGGACAATTTGGAGCCACGGTAAAGGCCGAGGGGGGGAAATTTGCCCCGGACGCTGAAATAACTCCCTACTCTTATCGAGAAATGCCCGGGGATCTTTAATGGCCACTGAGAGTCAGGACCCCGGTTTAACATCTCATCCGAAAGACGGACTTTAAAAATGGACTTGATTTATTTTTACCTACACTAAAACTGAAGGTGCAAACAGTTCAGTTACATAAACTGGCTACAATTAAGAGGGTTGCCATTTCTTGTATAAATGCCAAAATTCTAGAAAATTACATGGTTTTAAGACAATGGGTCACATTTATTTGATCCAAAGCGCAGACCAGAAATGTTTGGCTCGCACAAGCCAGCATATCTAATGCTTTTAAAATCAACTCTAGCTCATTTTTCTCTTCTCTACAACAAGCTAAACCCAATCATATTACTGAGTTATTCTTCTCCTTATTCACTTTCTCTCCTGTCAAAGCATGAACTCTCTCTCTTCTTGATTATTTGAATAGGAAGATGATTAGAGCTCCTTCACCATATAAAATCTCCTGACTGCTGCAGTTTTTGACCACTTTTTTTGACAGATTTGCTCAAGATTTCTCAAGTTGCTTTGGGATCCCTTACAGAGAGCAGTTTTCAAGTTATTTCCAAGATTCTCTATAGAGAATAAAACTCTTACCTACTACATTATTTAATAAACAACTTACAGGAAATTTGGTTTCACTGTTAGGCTGTAGACTAAAACCCACGTGACAATTCAGTTTCCTCTAAGAAAGAGGTGTTTTTCGATCAAGGTTTAAGATGTGGAAGAGTTATCTAAATGTAATACTGTGAATGAACCACATATTTTTCCCGTTGACATTTTAGGCTGCATTACACTGCAGTGGGCTGTTTCAGCCATTATGTATGCACACAGTGAGTCAAGCAAGGTGTGGTGGAAACAAAACATCTTTAAAATGCACTATAAGAAGAAAATTAACGTGATGCAAGGTACAATAAGCGACAAGAATGATCCGGAAGTGTATGTAAATAGCCAAATTTCAATCAAAATAAAATAAAATACCACAGTAGCGTATGAAGAGTATAGCAACATTAAGCGAAGTGACAAGCAGCTGAAACACCTGCTTTGTTATTTCTTCGTGGTTAACTGTGATTCCTGTGGGTCTATTTATCACATTCTACCTAGTTTTGAGGATGTACAAATTGGGGTGGAGCGGTGGCACTGTGGCTAAGGCTCTGTGCCTATGGCTAGAAGGTTGCTGGTTCAAATCCTGCAGTCAGCAGAGGAATCCTACTCCGTTGGGCCCCTGAGCAAGGCCCTTAACCCCAACTGCTCCAGGGGTGCTGTACAATGGCTGACCCTTTGCTCTGACCCCAGGCTTCTCTCCCCGTGTCTCATAGAGAGCAAGCTGAGGTATGTGAAAAGACGAATTCCTACTGCAAGAAATTGTATATGGCTAATAAAGTGATCCGATCTGTTGTTGTGCTATAAATGTGACTTTACCTGGTCCAGGATTTTTTTTTTCTGAGGCAGGTTTAATGGGGCTTTTATTTTGAAAGGTGCCGCCAAGCCAGCGTCGCTTAATATAGCTTCACGCTGCTCTACTACGACACAGACAGGTCCGGGAAAGACCGAGTAACTTCCGCAGTAATCAAAAAAAAAAAGCAACTTCCGCAGTTCACATTCTTGACGGTTTGGAAGCGCTGCCGAGGAAAGGGTAAGAGAAATTCGAGTAAAAACGGACAAGTACTTCATACTGATTTAAAAGATATGGATTTGGACAAATAGGCAGGTTTGTGATACTTGTACACCACATTTCGCATTACAAAGGAATAATATGTCACAGAATATCAGCGACGCCATTACAGTTTAATCGACGTGTTTTCTTTCTAGTCCCTTGCATAACGAGCTTACTTCGTTTCGTTTCAGTGTAGGTGCTGTTGTAGGTTTTTGTAGTCCTTTTCGTTTGTATGTTCTGTTTGCTCGCTATGAAAATTAAATGATGTGGCTACAGGACCCGATTTGTAAACCATGTTTACAACTCATTATTCTCAGAGACATTCTGTACCAGAAGCTGCTCTCTTGAAAATATAGACCTGATTTCACTCAGTAGTAAACGGAATTCACGCAAAATCAAGTTGAAAATAATTTAACAGATGTAATACTTTCGAATATTTATATAATGTTATTCATGTATTTTTTGCATTTATTAAGAAGCTTAAGATGGCATTGAATAAAAAAAGTAAATTGAATCTACAGTAGCCATGAATACGTAGAATTTCACGTTTATAATGGAATATTCTTGTCCTATATTTAAATTATAGATGCAGTAGGCAGACATGCCTTATAACTTATGTTAAATAAACTGGGTGTGTGTTTAACGTCGTTTTTTCTGCAAGTTTTGCTTTCTCTTTTAGGTTCGTGTAAATATGTGAAAAAATACTTAGACGCTGTTTTAATGTGTCTTTTTAAAATACTTTTTTGACAAACGCAGTTTAAGTATGCTGTATGCCTTACATATTTAAACATGTTTCCTTATTAATAACGGGTTATGGGAAAGCACGTTCTTATTAGTCATTTAGTCTAGATTGCGTGCGCACGAAAAGTCATACACGGGGATATTTTTTCAAATAACGAGTGGTTTACTCACTTCATTACTACGTGGGTTTTTTTTCTTTCGTCACTAGTAAACTGAACAGACCATTGTGGTTGGAGTCAGGAACAATAGAGATAAAGAAATTCCACACAAAACTCAAAATAAAAAAAAAGGTCCTCTCAACTAGAAAACATCTGAACTATTTTGTATAACAATAATGTGTAAATTATAGGAAAACAATGTGTGGAGGGGTAGAATGATATGTTAAAAATGAGAAGGAAATAAAACATAAAGTGCCAAAAGTCTGTAAAATATGTATTATAAGCCACAAAAATTGATAAAACCCTTAAAAGGTGTAAAATAAATATTTTAAAGACCAGAGACAGATAGTTTTAAATTAATAATAATATTGAGTGAATATTAAGGTATTATATAGGAAAGAAGACTATGATGAGACCTCATTATGAGAATACAAACAAAATTTGTGGATAACTTCGGTATCTTCTCAATGGGGGAAAAAAAACATTTTTCACTGAAAATGTCCCACACATATTTGACACGTGGTCTCCAAAGTTCAACCATTATATCCTTGTGGTTTTAATATTATTAAATATTAATAACTGCAGGTGTGAAACTGTGTTGCACAGTCCAGTATTGCTACCTCGCAGCGCTGGGACCCTGGGTTCAGTTCGTGGGGTGGTATCTATATGGTGTTTGCATTGTACTCCCCTGTGTTCGCGTGGGTTTCTTCTGGGTGCTCTGTTTTGTTCTGGTTGATTGGCTTTAGGAAAATTAGTCCTGGTGTGCGTTTTGTCTGTATGCCCTGTGATGGACTGGCGTCCCATCCAAGGTGTATCCTGCCTTGTGCCCATTGCTTGCCGGGACGGGCTTCGGCTCCCTCATGAACTTGTGTTGGATAAAGCGGTTATAAGATGGATGGATTAATAAGTGCTTAATTTTAAAGCTGTAGAATTTAAGTGGAGGCTGCACACAGTGTATGCTGACTACATTTGACCTGACGTTTTCAGAGATATGAAAGAGTGCAGACGTTGACTGAGAAATTTAACAAGGAAAAAAACAAATGAAAACATTTTCAATGTGTTTTAATTTTATGTGATGATAATTTTAAAAGTGTGAAAACCATAATAAACATTCTGCATTTTAGAGGTGTAGCAGCAAGGCTTATTAAAAATACAGGAATTAAGTTTGCTGCTCCCTTGCCAGTCCCTCTCTCCTTCATCTCAGTGGTGCTGGATACAGAGAGGCCATTCCATTTGGTTCACATTTAAGGTGTTTTTCTAGCTGATAGTGTCCTGATAAGGAACAGCTCCCAAAGCTGAGATTCTCCAGCAGCCTTAATAAAGGGTCATCTCTGGCGCCTTACTGTCTGGGAGATTCCAAGGGAGAGTCTCATCCCAAGTTTACAACCCTAAGGTCAGAGTGCATTGTTCCTCATCATCAGCCTATCAGGAACTGGTAGGGCAGGGTAACCCCACGTGGGTCTCAAATGCCCATGAAACTTTCAACCAATAAACGACCGTAGTTCCTCCAGGTAAAACAGGCAGCACAGGGCTCCTCCTGGACATTCTTCAACTCAGCTCGGACAACCATGTAACGGCCAGTGTGTCCCAAGTGACAGGACTTTACTTTGTTATAAGAGTCGAGAGCGGAGGTCGCCAGCGCGTAACCAAAGGATCCAGCCGAGGTTATCCCAGCAGCAAGCCTCTTGAACCCACTGCGAACGCTCACCTGATCAACAAGTGAACTACGGTCGGAACTGTGGACAGCTGAATCTCAGGATTCAGGACTAGCGCTACATCAGGAACGAAGCGGTCTTCTTCCTGTCTAAAGAGTGTGACCTGCTTGGACCCGCAGTCACCTTTTCCGTGTGCACAAACTCGGCTAGCCAACACTAACTAGCCGGTCTTCAGAGAGCCCACTGCTAGAGCATCGCCGCAGAAATCTCTCCCACATCGCACGCCGAACCAGCACTGCCTGGCACCTGGCCATAGAGCGCCGATTGGACACAGCAACAGCCTGCCACTGTTCCTTTGTGTCCACGGGAGATCTGAATCCACACAGATTGGATGAGTATTCAACATTCTGCATTAGAGCTCGAGAATTCAATTGTTACCTCAACCCCAGTTGATATCAATTTAATTCCTCTGAGTGATGTACTTGCTTTTGAGTGTCTAGTGTAGAAGTTGTAATCCAAGTTCATTTACGAAACGGTCTAAATGAATGGTATACTGAATGTATGTCCCTCTTGGTTTTTAACTCTTCGTGATTGAATATATACCTTTTGTATTCTGCTAACCCTCACTATAAGATCTGTTATGTTTATATGCACATTTTCTGTATTAATAAATGTATTCTCGTGTATTAGTATCCACGTGTGTGCGTGCTGAGTTATCCTGCTGGGTCGGTCTTCTAATAGCCATCGAAGAATCATTTTGTGAATTACTGCTACAATTAATAATTGTCCCAGTAAATGCACAAAACCCCTACATTTATTGGTGCCTCCTGAGAGGATGCCTACAGAGGTAATCAGATTTGAGGTTTTCTTGCAGGATGCCATTATGGTGAAAATAAATAAACCCAAACCTGGTATTAATATCACCATGGTACTTATTGGGTAATTATGTGTTTTGTTGTCGAGGTGGTTAGGTGTTAACAGGCAGAGGCAGTTCGATGCACAACATGATATAAACGTACAATGACAGAGGAGAAAGTCCAGGGGTGACAGGTGAGATCTTCAGACTTACAAGTATTCTTTAACTATTTAAAGATGAAGAAGAAAAAAATGAAACTGTTATACAGTATCTTTAAATTATACCGGAACTAATGGACAGTTCAGTTCTTCTATATGTTGTAGCGGCAAGGCTTATTAAAAATACAGGAATTAAGTTTGCTGCTCCCTTGCCAGTCCCTCTCTCCTTCATCTCAGTGGTGCTGGATACAGAGAGGCCAGTCCATTTGGTTCACATTTAAGGTGTTTTTCTTGCTGATAGAGTGTCCTGATAAGGAACAACTCCCAAAGCTAAGATTCTCTAGCAACCTTAATAAATGGTCATCTCTGGTGCCTTACTGTCTGGGAGATTCCAAGGGAGAGTCTCATCCCAAGTTGTTTGCAACCCTAAGGTCAGAGTGCATTGTTACTCATCATCAGCCAATCAGGAACTGGTAGGGCAGGACAACCGTACGTGGGTCTCGGATGCCCATGAAACTTTCATCCAGTGAATGACCGCAGTTCCTCCAGGTAAAACAGGCAGCACAGGACTCCCTCGGTGCTCCTCCTGGACATTTTTCAGACTCGGCTCCTCCTAGACTTTTCTCAGACTCAGCTCGGACAACCACATGACGGCCAGTGTGTCCCAAGTGACAGGACTTTCCTTTGTTCTAAGAGTCGAGAACGGAGGTTGCCAGCGCGTAACCAAAGGATCCAGCCGAGGTTATCCCAGCAGCAAGCCTCTTAAACCCACTGCGAACGCTCACCTGATCAACAAGTGAACTACGGTCGGAACTGTGGACAGCTGAATCTCAGGATTCAGGACTAGCGCTACATCAGGAACGAAGCGGTCTTCTTCCTGTCTAAAGAGTGTGACCTGCTTGGACCCGCAGTCACCTTTTCCGTGTGCACAAACTCGGCTAGCCAGCACTAACTAGCCGGTCTTCAGAGAGCCCACTGCTAGAGCATCGCCGCAGAAATCTCTCCCACATCGCACGCCGAACCAGCACTGCCTGGCACCGGGCCAGAGAGCGCCGATTGGACGCAACAGCCTGCCACTGTTCCTTTGTGTCCACGGGAGATCTGAATCCACACAGATTGGATGAGTATTCAACATTCTGCATTAGAGCTCGAGAATTCAATTGTTACCTCAACCCCAGTTGATATCAATTTAATTCCTCTGAGTGATGTACTTGCTTTTGAGTGTCTAGTGTAGAAGTTGTAATCCAAGTTCATTTACAAAACGGTCTAAATGAATGGTATTCTGAATGTATGTCCCTCTTGGTATTTGTAACTCCTCGTTATTGAATATATGCCTTTTGTATTCTGCTAACCCTCACTATAAGATCTGTTATGTTTATATGCACATTTTATGTATTAAAGAATCATTCAAAATAATTTTGTGACTTACTGCTACAATTAATAATTGTCCCAGTAAATGCACAAAACCCCTACATTTATTGGTGCCTCGTGAGAGGATGCCTACAAAGTGATGTTCATTATAACAAAATGTGAATGAATGCTTTTGTTATATATTTTAGTGTAGAAACTTTGACTCAGATGTTTGTGTTTTATTTAGGCACTCATTTATCCCATCCTTCAAACGTTGGAACTTTTCCAAACCTAATGACGACATGTACAATCTCAAGGTAATGTTCAAAATGTATACTTTTATAATTATCTAGGAGGTATTAAATTCTGTATTACACTTTAATAGGCAATGATTTACACTAGGTGTTTGGTATTGGTATTTTCAGTTACGAATAAACATGTTAAATGCTGTTTTATTGTGAAATATGGTAAATGGTCATATAGCAAGTGACCTAATGCTTTACTATATGTATTATTTTAATATACGTAACAGATTACAGGAGGCCACCTTATTTGCCCTTTAAATAGGGAGACCTTTAAATAACAAGCTACACCAGCTGGGAAGAAGGTGCAATGAGTAGATCTATCACGTGAATCTGATAAAAACATGGGTAATCAAGAAGACTTTATTAATGGAATTAATAAACACATATGATGACATGTTAAACCCTGTGCCAGAAAGTACCTGTGTGTTGCAACATGAGATCAGGACACCTCCAAGGAAAATTACATGTTGAGCCATAATTGGCTATCAATATTTAGGATATAGGATGAAAGATAGTGAAATGTCCAAGGAAAAAAAAAAGTCATTGTAATATGCGAGTAGCTAACCATGTTACAAGAAAGAGAAAAAATACTGCTATTATTTACTGGGAAGACAGTTACACTTATTCTGGATTTGCCAGAACTATGAAAAAAATTGCAAGAATCACGTTGAGGTTTCTTTCTCATTGGCCATATGGAGTCCACCCCTTTTTTTCTTTATTCCGTAACAGGGGTCTGGGCTGTCGGTATTGTATTTGTATAAGATTGCTATATAACTAACTCAAAACCACAGCACTATATTTCATATATGGCTAAATCAATTGCAGTATACACTTATGATGCTGTGATATTTCTGAAACCACATTTTGTGAACAATAGTCATTATTACAACTTCACATTTTTGCAGCTCTTCAAGTTTGAAACGTCTGAGAAAGGATTTCCGCAGTGTTAAAGCAGGTAGAATTAAATTTTCATTTCACTAAGAAAAAAATTAAAGTTTTGAATTCTTTCACTTGAACTGATTTTCTACAGTTTTGCATTTTTAGATTTTGCAGTTTAATCTTCTTAGATAATAGGAATGGTATGTTTCAAAATGCGATCCCAAAAGTTTAATAATTACTTTTATATTAAACTACTACTAAAGAAGTATAAATTCAATTTCAGTGAAACAATTATATTTTAAAAGCATTTAAAGTATTTTGAACATATTTCTGGTCAAGAGAAGGTTTCCAAATTCTGTTTTTTTAGCATTTAAAATCAATCGCTGTTCAGGGGCTATCTTAGAAAATGCATACCTCTCCCTGAATGGGAAAGCACTTTAAATTAATTTGAATACAAAATTAAGGATCTATATTGGACACCTGTAGCAAAAGTGAGCCATAGAAATATTCCTATAATATTTTTTAAACTTGTTTGGCTAAGTTGTGGTCAGTTCATCTTCCTCATGAATTTATTTATGCAATTTTATGCAACGTGCATTACCCTCCAGAATCATTACCATCAGTTGTAATCAATACTCAGTGAAATGCATCAAATCCGTTTTCTATGAATAAGAATATAATTTGAAAATATATATACCCCATTTGGTAAAGTTTGGTTTCCATTTGTTTTTAAGTGAAATTCTATTTTTCTGTTGTTGGATAGATGATCCAGGTTACCTTGACCACATATCCTCACAGGTGGTCAAGTACCGACACACAAAGGTTCCTCTTCCGAAGCCACAGAAATATGACTTGAGAATCGGGGGCCTGAGTGACACCGTCTACTCAGGAAACGAAGAGGAGCTTGAAGCTTGGAAAGATTTTTACCTCCCAGAAAGAACAGAGATGGAAGTCATTGGTACAATTGATCATTTTCCCAGTTTGGCAGTAGGTCTGCAGCTGATCATCTTAGCAGGCGAAGATGGTAAAGTCTACGCTTACGAAAACGAGGTGTTGCACCTAGTGGCCGAGAGCCTGAACGATCTGTTTGATTCCGGAGCCGTCTTTCCTGGCATCAGATCCTACAATCTTGGGGAATGTTTTGAGGAGCCGGTAAGATTTTAAATTTGTCAAAAATTGATTATGGCAACAATACATAAACAACTGTCACAGCTTAAAGGGTAGGTAGAGAAAAACAGAATATTCGTAGATATTGAATACATGAGCTTTGATGTCTAACAGGTTCTTGCTCTCCAGTGTATTTAAAAGGCACATTTATAACAGGAAAGCATGTGCTTAATTCTGTAATGTGCAATTTGCTGTAACACACATAACTGTGGAAAAACCCTATATAAAACAGACTGTTAGATAAAGTTCGTTTCAACATGTCATTTTTCATTTTTAGTTCTATTATGTTGCATGTTTGTTTTAAACTTCGTTATCAAAGCTGTGTTATTGGTCATATGGTAGTAGTATACATTTCATTTACAACAAAAGTTCAGGGGAAGACAAGGTCCTCATGGGAAGGATATCAAGTAAAATTCAAGACATAGTCACTCCATGAGACTTGTCTGCACAATCTGTGATGTTATTGCTGTTTATTTTATCTTCTTTAGGTCTACCCCAGTCTAGAGTCACATTAGAAACCGAATTCCAGTAGAACTAAAGCTTCTGTTGAGAGTGCAGGACAAACCTGTCAACCTGGGAAGTTGCTAACTCTATGGTTGGTTAGCCAGATCCTGATTGTGAAACTTCCTGACCCTGGTGAAGAATTCTTATTGAGGCTTACCATCACCTATGAATAAGAATCAATAGGTTCTAAAACCATATACACATGTTCATGATGTGACAACAATCTTATGTCTGGAATTTCTCTATTACAGGCTGGTTAAACAGAAACTGGCACAACACTGCTGTGACAGTCAGCTGAATTAGTCACCATCTGAGAGGAGCCAGCTGACGATCCTTACAGTCCCTATACCTGACAGCCACGCTCCTCTCTATTTAAACATGTGCTCCCTTTGTAGCAAGAGGGTGTGTGACCAAGCTGGGTACAGGATGAAAGACGCCACACACCGGGGCCCTGTGGGAGAGCACAGAGTTTTCATAGAGAGGATCGCAGCTGTCGGATATCAGTCTCGCACGAACCTGCACCATTCCAGCAGTGTTGCGCAAACCTTGCGAAAACATTCTGTCCAACGTTTTCCCGCATCATTTGAAAATGTTGTGACAAAATGTTGCATTAGTTACAAGAGTTTAGTTATATTGTAGTTGCGTGAGCCTTATCTGTGTTCTGGCTTCACTAATTCAAAGTTTTTAAAATATGTATTATTAACCCCCATTGAGCATTTCTGAGAACCTGGCCTTTTAGGAGCATTGTTGGAATTTGTTTAACTGAACGTAAAATGGCAGTAGGCAGGATAGCAAATAAGAATGAAAACTTTTTTCGAAATGAAAAACGTCCTCTGAACATAGTTCTGAATATTGTGTACTGAAAGAACTCTTCGATTACATGTACCTTCTGATTTTTTTATATCAAAATATGACACCACTTTGTTTTTCCAGATGTGATCATGTTAGAAGTAGTTAAGGCTGGTTTCAGTTGCAGTCACCCTTTGGTTTGCTTTACTGGGGGGGTGGACGCCTCTACCCTCTTTCACACAGTCAGAGCTCACCTCTTTGCCCATACAGCCTAGAGCCAAAGACATTGTAATGACATTTACTTTATATGGGGCTTGTCTGAAAATACTGTGTGCACGTCTGACAAATATATTGCCTCAGATCACAAAAAGTACTGTGGCATATTTGAACTTGTTAGAATGTGTGGCAATCATAAAACTCATTCAACCGCTTACACTTTAAACTTTATGAATTTTGAGAGCAGTTATGGTCAGGTATTTAAGATTTTCTGTTATTTATGTTATTTATAGGATGCATCAGTTACTTTGTGTTTTTGTATACTGAGAGGCTATTAAGGTCTCTGAGCAAATGTGATTGGTTCAGTATATATACATGTAGTTTGAACCTTGCAGATGGCTGATAAGGGTGTAGTATTAGTTTTTGTAATGATGAAATAAATATAAATGGAAATGGAATTCATTTAATACCTTAGAAAAAAAATTCAGTAGTAATAAATGCCAACACAGTACAAACAGATAATTTGTTCATGTTTGGCCTTAACTCTTTGTATTTGTATTTAACTCTTTGACAAGCTGGTCATATGAATAAGGTAGTTAGAAACCTCTTGGATAACGGATAGATGAACATGATTAGCCATATAGCCGAGCATTTTTCTGCATCTTGCTTTTGTAGTTGTTTGTGAGAGAGAGAAATTATTTTTTAATGTTTAACTTTGTATTTTTAGACGGAGGATGAGCTGCAAGAAATGATGGAAGATGAAAAAATAAAACAAATTGAAGAGAAGACCAAAGAAGAACTCAAAAGCACAGAAGCTGAATTTCTGGAAATCCTGGATCAGATTGAAAGGCAAAAGAAAGGACAGGATTGTAAGGCACTTGTGCCCTACAATTTGTATTTGACAAATTTTTTGATGCCGTTGTTAAGTGGCAATGATCCAGATAAGAAAAAAGTTCATCAGAGGGCCAGTACTAGAGGTCCATTTACCAGCTGTGAAATGGTTTATTGAGTTGCTGTGGATCAGGGGTTTGTTTCCATGTCGTGGACACGCGAGTACAAACACAAAACAGAATTTATCACCTCCGGTTTTGAACTTTTGGTGCTTACTATATTTCTTCCCAATCAAAACGTCTTGTGTATCGAGTACATCCTGTAAATAACAAAATCCTGCAAATGTAAATGAGAGCACAGACTACCCAAACACCCCCCTCACTACTGTGAGGAGTGAGCTAGGGAGTTTTGTGGGTGTAGATGGGGAGGTGGTTGGAGGGGCATGTGAGAGAGATGCGCAATGGGGAGACTTACAGTGGATATCAAACGTATTCACCTCTCTTGGACTTTTTTGTATTTTATGGTGTTATAATATGTAATCAGAATGTATTAAAGTGGGAGTTTTGGACATTGGTTGATGGAAAACACTCTGTAATATGTTTGTGTAATCTGAGTTAAATGTAAAAAGTCCAAGGGGTGAATACTTTTGATAGCCACTTAGTATATAGCTATGTATAGCAATGTGTATATGTAGGTGAGTGGAAGATGTCAAGATCAGTATCTAAACGTCCTATGAAATGACTGTTACATATTGCATTTAATGTATCGGTACCCTTAAAATTAAAACGGGTGGTAGTTTTTTTTAAGCAAAAACTGTGGTGGGTGTCTGGAAACTTAGCAGTCTTGTAGCACATTCCTCTGGATCCTTGAAGTCATTGGTGTGTGAGGTTTTTAGCACAAGCTCCTACCAACAGCCAAATGGATTTTTTTTAAAAGATGTCCATATTCTAATCTTGCATTTCTACTCTCTTACACATAAATGCCTCGGCTGCTGTGTGTACCTTTTCTCGCACCCCATTTCCACACTTTGCAGCTTTGCAGCAGGATACTCGCGTCCATGGTGCTGAAAAGCTCCATACTCAATCAAGAATAACTATCAAATGCCTTGTTGGTCCATTTAATTTTAATTTTGATGCATTTGGTCCTAGATTAACATTTTATAAAAATAATTATTTTAAAATTAACACCAATCTGGTATTTCTGTTTAACATTAACAGGTGCAAAATGGAAAGTGCAGTAGTTATGATTATAAGCACAACTTTAAAAATCACAGTTGTAACTAGAAGGGGGATAATAATGTGATCTGATATGATTCCAGGTATGTAGTTTTATAACTTCATATAAGCACGTTGTGCAGAATTTAACATTATTCCTGTATAGTGATCTGTAGCTTTATTTTGCCAGTTGTCATTTTCTGTTATATTTTATATATGTCTACGATGCACATTTTCATAATCCCTTTGATACATTTTTCTCTGTTCTGTTTCCTGGGCAGAAGAATTTTCAATGCTGAAAACTACAGTGGCCCAGAAGTGCAGAAGACAAGCAAATAAAACATATGTGCCACTTCACAAAGTGTGAGGAAAGTGTAGTCCAGACACCTGAAGTCCTTTGTGTAAGGAAGAACTTTAATTTTTCAGCCTTGAAAAGCCTTTAATCTCAGATTACTCAAGATTCCTCTTCTTACCGGCAGTTTACCCAGCTGGAATCCTTTGATGTATAAAATTCCAATGTCAAAAGTTCCTTAGCAGAGAAGGCATTCAAATCCTTTGTGTTGCCAGTTGATCGTATGGTGGTGCCTGCTTGCATGTGAGTGGAGGTTGAGGTTTGAACATGTAAGAAGGCATCGGTTTCAGACAAGAGGCTGATTTTTGTCTAAACCGCATTCCCCAGAATGCTGAGGGAACAGAGCCGCTGTCTTCAGTCCTCTAAGGCTAAGCCACTCTGGGAAGGTGACTGGTCAGATGACCGAGCCAGGAAGCTGAGGACACCCTTGCATAACAAAATCCATTGGTTACACAGCTCTGGGGCAAAATGCTTTCAGTTGTTGATGCTTCTTTTCCAGGAGCTAAGTGTACTTATGCAGAGAATTTTTTAAAATATTTTTTTTCATTCTCAGCTCAGTTTGATCTTCTTGTCTGTACCTGCGCAAAATTAGTGACATTTTGTGTTCATTCAAGTCTAACCTCCTCGACTGAAAACAAGCAAAGTAAATAAAGGAAAAAATGCCAATACCACTCTCACTCTGTTTATTCAAAGCTTTGTAGTGTTAAATACATTGCTGGCAGCCATATCACCCTGCAACTCACAACTGGCGACAGCGTGAAGCTCAGCAGGTGTGAGCCTGGTCAGTACCTGGAGGGGAGACCTCCTGGGAAAACTAAGGTTTCTGCTGGAAGAGGTGTTAGTGGGGCCAACAGGAGGCACTCACCCTGCGGTCTGTGTGGGTCCTAATGTCCCAGTATAGCGACAGGGACACTATACTGTACAAGGGTGCTGTCCGTTGGATGAGACATAAAATTGAGATCCTGACTGAGGTCATTAATAATCCCAGAGTTTTTTTAAATGAGTAGGGGTGTTATTCTGGCCAAACTTCATAGCCTCCTAATAATCCCCATCTATGAACTGGTTTCATCACTCTATTCTTCTCCCCACTGAAAGCTGGTGTGTGGTGAGCGGACTGGTGCACTATGGCTGCTGTTTCATCATCCAGGTGGGGCTGCACACTGGTGGTGGTGGAGGGGAGCCTCGATTACCTGTAAAGCACTTTTCAGTGGAGTGTCCAAAAAAGTGCTATAGAAGTTTAAGGAATTTTATTATTATTATTATTATTATTATTTCATCTCGTCTGCCCCAGTACGAGGAGCAAAATACACCACAGGCAAATATTCATCGGTCGAATTAGGGGAATGAAATAAAAGATTTACATCAACACTTGGTACCTAGAATACTGTAACGAACGCGGCCTTGGGTTCGGAATGGACAGCCATAACGCTCAGGAAATGGGGTTGAACAACATTTATTAACTCGAACCGGGGAAAGGTACATACACGCACAGGGACAGGGGTTACAGCGCCATACCTACACCAACACACAGACACGAAGGGAAGAGACCGTCTCCCACCCTCCGCCCCGCTATATACAGTCCCGTAGTCCAGTCCCCAGGCTGCCTAGCGTGCGCAAGGCTAACGCGCCCAGCGCGGCGCTGCAATACGTACAGTATGAATCTTAAAATAACATCATGAAATTATTTTTTTTACATAAAATATTATGAGTTTTAAAAAGTTACATCTTGCTACCACATGAAGAACGTACGCTCCGTGGCAACTTTTCTCCGCTTTGATAGGCTACATTTTTTAAAAACTTTTTTTATTTATGCCTAACAAAAGAACAAAAATTACAATACAAACAAGAGTACATTTAACAATTCAAAACAAAAATATCGTCAGGGGTACATATTACTACATAAATTCAAGTTATGAAAAAAAGATTAAACAAATTAAATAAAAATAATGTCCGCACCGCTTTCATATTTTTGCATTTCGAAATAGTCTGCAAATACCCCCTTACTTCCATTTTAAAATACTCAAACACAGGGTACTTCCCAGACCACTTCATTTTATGTATGTGACAACGTGCCAGTATAATAATTAAATTTATTACAAACGAAATTTTGATATTGTTTTCAATGGGGCTGAAACTTAACATCTTTTTCATCAAAACAAATATCAATATTGGTACGGAACATTTTTACCCTAGGACATAACCAAAACAAATGCTGAATAGTTTCAAGGCTATTGTCACACACAAAAAAAAACCACATTTGTCATCTATATTAATTTTAAATCGTTGGGTAAAAGCGAGGCTACAACATCAAACGTGGCCATTCCGCGAGGACTTCTGGGTAATTCCCTGCAGCGGCACAGTGTCTCTCTACCCTTCATATGCGCCTCCCCGCTCAAGTCTGCAAGGGCTTAGGGGGTCCCATTTCTAAGTCAGTGTTTCACAAGGGGGCTCAGGAGACCTTGATGTCCCCTTCTCTGAGGTCCGCATTGGGGCAGAATACGCTGAAGGGAATCGCCCCCATGTTCTCTAGGTCTAGCCCATCAAAGCAGAGAGAAGTGGCCGTGAAGAATGAATGATTCACGTGTTAGTAAAATTAAGCTTTTTTTTTTACAGTTTTGAAACTCATAATATGTTATGTTTTAAAAAAAATCATGAGGCTACTTTAGTTACATATTGTATGTATTCTAGGTACGACGTTTTGACATACTGTAAAATGTTCTATTTCCTCGTTTCGACTGAGGAATAATAATCGTTTACCTGCACTAAACTGCACTAAAAAGTGTAGTTTTTAGACGGAATACTTAATAGTATACGTATTTAATAGTACAAATCTTTCAAGTATTGCCAAGTACACCTTATTTAGTTCACATTGAATGAACGCGTTTTGTTCCTCGTACTGTCATGTCTACAGGAACAGACGATAGGAAATGCATCTTGTAAGCTTTGAGAGAGTGGTATCGCCAAAGTTTCCTTAGTTTACTTCGCCCGTTTCGAGTCGAGCCTCTCGACATGAAATGAACACGACGTGTCACTACTTTTGTGCAGGGATAGACGAGATGAAATTGAATTTAATCAAACTGCGAGCGGAGAATGAAAAAAAAAACTATCAAAATACCGACATGCCACTGGAAAAGAAACTTCAACAACAGAAAGCATTTTCACCTTGAGCCTAGTAACCAGCGAGATATGGCGTCACGGAAGTGAGGACTAGGAGGAAGAGCTTAGGCTGTAATGTTTAAGGTTAAATGTTACATGTGGAGATTTTGATATTTTATATTTTACTAGACCTGATTTGGATAAAGGATATGTTTTTAGAATTTATCTGTTATTTTGGCGAAATACTCCATCCACATAAAAAAAATGGTCTAATACTGCTCCCTCTATTAATGCTTTAAAGGTACTGTAGAATTCCTTTTTATTTAAATTCTATTAGAAATTTAAAGAATCAAAAGGCAGGACATACAATGGGAATAAGTAAAACGCTTAATTTTCATCTTTTATAATTCCTGACGTTTAAATAAAAACTTAATTTAAAAAAAGCTTAGGGTGTGATGAAGGGCACATGTCTGAATAGGGAGGGCAGAGCCTCTGATTAGGCAATTGCACCAGCAGCAGAGACAGAACTGAGTCACTGTCGGACTGGCTGAGCAAGCCAGCCGACTTAGTTACCGGCGAATATTCTGTGAGTTTGACACGCAAGTTTAGACGTGGCATGGAGGGCTTTCTGCAGTAGAAGGACAGTCGCAGGCGTTACTGGGGATGACCCCCCGGGGTTAGTGCGCAGCATCGTACTAAACTGCAAAGGAACAAGTAATGGGTTTATTCCCTGCTGAAAAGAAGACAGGCCACTCAGGAAGTGCAAAGTGGAGAGGGGTGGAGAAAGGTGTAAAAGTCAAAACCAGCATGAGAATAGAGAAGATTACACAAAAATAAGTCTTTCATTGAGAGAAGGGGGATGGTGTGAACCTAGTTTCAGGATGAGTTTCGTTTCTGTTGTTTTTCTGCTATGGGAGATTAGAAACCCTTCTTTGAGAACATAGCGAGATCAGTGTGATCATGGCCGTCTGAGGTGAGATGAGAAACTATGGGCTTGAAGAAATCTTTAATCTTCACAGCCCTAACATGTTCTCTGAAGCGGTCTCCTAGTCTCCTTCTGGTTTCCCCAACGTAGATAGCTGGGCGTTTTTTTGCGAGAGATACAGTAAAGGAGATTGCTGGAGATACAGGATGTTGTCTGGATGATCCGGAATTGACCTGCGGGGCCCTGAATGAGCGTGTTGTTAGATATGTATTTGCAGGTGATGCAGTTAGTCTGTTGCAGGGGAGGGTGCCTGGTGGGGATGATAGCCGAGTGCGGTCAAGGGAGCTGTGAACCAGACGTTTACGTAGACTGGCTGGTCGGTGGAAAGAGATGATTGGGCGCTCGGAAAAAAGGGTACAGATGGAGGGATCGTCCTGTAAAATGGAGTAGTTGTTAATGATGGTCCTGGGGATAGAAAGTGTGTTAAGTCTGTTAGATCGTCCTAAACTAACGCACTAGGTAAATACCAGTTGCGCATTGGTTACCTTTGCGTGTCAGTCCTTGTGTTTACAGTGGTAAAAAGGGTGACTCTCAGGAGGATGGAGACACACAGCGTGTTTATTTACTCAGCTGTCTGAAAAACTAAAATTGTCCGAAACATTCCCAGCGCTGTGGAGCTACTGCAGGAGATAGTTAAAGAATGTGAGTTTTCAGCAGCTTATATAGAAGTAATGTTAATTTACTTGTAACATTGTGTCCTGCAGATGACTCGGAAAAAACTACTCAGAGTAGAAGGGTAAAGAACGGAACCAGTTAAGTAAAGGCTCTTCTAAAGAAGAAGGTTTTGAGTCTGGATCTGAATTCAATTCAATTCAACTTTATTGTCATTAAACTTACACAGTATAATGAAAAGTGTTTCTCATTAGTCACTCAGGTGCAGTATCTAAATAGGACAGAAGATAAGACAATAGACAGTTACACAATAGCAATAACAGTAAGATGTAATAACATAACATAAATAACATGTAATCAAGTAATCAAAACTGTGCAAAATTCCGCAAACAGAGAAAATATAACAGGACAAAAACAGTGCAAGGTAATTCTTGGAACAGTGCAAAAAATAGTATGGTTAAAAATAGTATGGTTAATTAATAAATATTAGATATTATTATGCCTGTTACAGTTTTACTGGGCTATCGAGGGGACAGTACAATTTCGGCTTACATGTGTGTGTGGTGGTGTAGGAGTACAGTCGTTGTGGGTACAGGAGGATGTTAGGAGAGATCATAATAAGGTGGAAGGGAGTGGGGGCGTCACCAACTTGACAGCTCTGGGGAAGAAGCTATTTTGGAGTCTAGTTGTGTGCGACTGGAGTGACCGGAACCTTCTGCCAGATGGTAGGGGAACAAACAAGTTATGACCAGGGTGAGTGGGGTCAGACATAATTTTGGTGGCTTTTTTCAGACTCCTGGTGTTGTAGATTTCCTGGATGGGTGGTAAGGCACTGCCGATGATGTGTTGGGCAGTTTTGACCACCCGCTGTAGTGCCTTACGGTCAGATGCGGTGCAGTTGCCGTACCAGACTGTGATGCAGCTGGTCAGTATGCTCTCCACCGTACATCTGTAGAAGTTGGTGAGGATCAGTGGATGTAGGTGTATTTTCTTCAGCCTTCTCAGGAAGTACAGCCGCTGTTGTGCCTTCTTGATGAGACTGGAGGTGTTCAGTGTCCATGTAAGGTCCTTAGAGATGTGAACACCTAGGAATTTGAAGTTATTCACCATCTCCACCGCAGACCCTTCTATGTAGATGGGGGAGTGAACTTTTCCTTGTCTCCTGAAGTCAACAATCAGCTTGGTTTTGCTGATATTGAGACATAGGTTGTTGGTTCGGCACCAGTCTGCGAGTTGTTTTATCTCCTCCCTGTAGGCAGTCTCATCATTGTCAGTGATCAGGCCCACGACTGTGGTATCGTCAGCATACTTGATGATGGTGTTTGTGCTGAACTTAGCAGTACAGTTGTGGGTGAACAGGGAGTAAAGCAGTGGGCTGACCACACAGCCTTGAGGGGCACCGGTGTTAAGGGTGAGTGTGTTGGAGGTGAGGTTGCCAATCCTGACAGTCTGGGGTCTGCTGGTGAGGAAGTCTAGGATCCAGCTGCAGAGGGTTGTATCTAAACCTAGAGCCCTGAGTTTGGTAGAAAGTTTTATGGGTATGATGGTGTTAAATGCTGAGCTAAAGTCAATGAACAGCATTCTTGTATAGGTGTTCCTTTTATCCAGGTGGGTTAGTGTGGTGTGTAAAGCTATAGAGATTGCATCCTCTGTGGAGCGGTTTGTGCAATAGGCAGACTGGAGAGGATCCAGTGTTTTTGGAATGCTGGCTTTAATGTGCAGAATAAGTAGTTTTTCAAAGCACTTCATTATGATGGGGGTGAGTGCAATAGGGCGGTAGTCGTTTAGGCATGTGGGGGTTGATTTTTTCGGTACTGGCACGATGGTGGTCATCTTGTGGTCATCTTGAAGCAGCTAGGTACAGTGGCCTGGGCCAAGGACATGTTTAAAGAAGGAGTTTAAAGAAGGTGACTCTCTGATATCCTTGGGCAGAGAGTTCCAGAGCTTGGGGGCATAACAGGAGAAGGCCCTGTCATACATACAATGTAGATGGACTTGGGGGACAGTTAGGAGACCAGAATTTGAAGAGCGAAGGTTGCGAGGTGGGGAGTAGGGCGATAATAGTTCAGACAGATACTGAGGTGCCAAGCCATGCAGAGCCTTGTAGGTGAGCATGAGGATTTTAAAGTCTACACAGAATTTGACAGGAAGCCAGTGCAAGGACTCCAGAATAGGAGTCATGTGATCACTTGCGCTAGAGCTGGTCAGGATTCTGGCTGCCAAAATTTGAACATACTGCAGTTTGTTCAATGGTGATTTAGATACCCCAGCGAGTAGAGTATTACAGTAGTCCATTTGGGAAAACACAAATGTGTTGATCAGCTTTTCAGCCACAGTTAGTGATAACATAGGGCGTAGTCTAGTGATGTTTCTGAGGTGAAAAAAAGATGTTTTGACAATATACTGTACAAGTGGGTCGAATATTAAGCCAGAAGCGATTATCACCCCAAGGCTTTTCAATTTAGACTGAAAGTGTTAAAGGTTCTAGGTGCTACACCTGTTGTTAATTGTAGCCATTTAAATAAAACAGACCTAGGTAACTCCTGCCTTTGAGTTTTTATTCACTTCTTAAAATAAACACTTGCATTCATTTACTTGACTTTCCAGGACAACCTGCTGCTGTTTCAAAGATCCAAACAAAACCTGCAAGATTCCATCTCATGACTGATTATTCAGCATGAAGCTGGTTATCCTCTGAAATTAGTAGTAAACATTTGTGCAGTTTAGGAACAAAAATATAAAAAATGAATGCGGCTCAATTACAGGATAAGGTGCAAGTCATTTCAATCTGGTGTTGGAAGACAGGAATTGATAAAAAAATAGCTTTATTAAATGCCAGTTGATCAGTCTTCACAATATAAACATAAGAAAATCCATGAATATTAAATATCTTTATTTCAGGAAAGACTGTTACTGTTTCATAACATCAGCCATTAAAACTGTGAAATGTGAAACATACAGTATACATGAAAAGAAACCTTCTATGGTATAGAAAGGACAACCTTACAAAAAGAAAAATGTTGTTCAAAATAAAGAATAATAAAAGCATTCTTCTTACTTTTATGGGATTTGGAGTCTTCAGCAATATTCTGATTTGTCAATCAAATCCAAATAACATTTTTCTATTTCAAAAGGATATGTTTTTGTGGGTTTTCAAAATGTTTACACAAAGATGCTTTATTTTGCAGTCTAAATGTTACACAGTTCTAAATGGATATAAAATCTTTGGTTTTAAGAGAGCCTGCAAAGTAAAGCAAATACTGTATGTAAACACTATAAATGGTAATATAGTGTTAATATAGTGCAGAATAAATACGAATTTGGACACTTAAACTTAAAACTGAGATCTGATTTCCAGTCCCAACCGCTGGTGAGTAAAGTTTTTCTCACCACAAAATCAAGGTTATTCTACTCCTTTTTTTAAAACAAGTTCTTTTGGTTTCTGCATGCAGCCAATATTTCTAACATCATGCTTCCAAAAGTAAAAAGGTAAAAAAACCTAAATACACCATACTAGTGCATTTAGTCAAACACACCAATATATCTTTTGTAACTTACGGTATTATTTAACACAACTTTGGGGGATGGTCTAATGCTAAATGCACTTCTGCTCTCTTACGTACTGTATTATAGTACATACAGTACCATCACAACTCTGATCTTTTTTAGCTCCTCCTCCACCTCAACTTCACCCTTGCAGGAGCTCCCTGATTCATTTCCCGTACATGTTCGTAAGCCAGCGCTGCATTTCTTTAGCCAGAAGAGTTAACACCAGACTATCGAGCCTGCTATCCTTTCTATTCATTGGCCCAATATGTTGTTATTAGAATTTGACAGAACTACTGAATGCAGGGCCTGTAGTGAAATTCCAAAGTGTCTCGTAACGGTGCCTCTGCAGAATCCCAGCGTTGTTGGTTCAACAAAAGTTTATTAAACAAGCTTTAGGTCTGAAAGTGTTGTAGTCAGTACTGCACAGCAAAGAATTTAAAATCGTCCAATTCGATTCTAAACTTTCTCGAATTCAGCAGCTGGGTCACGTTCTTTTTTGCTTCCTGCACGATTTCTTCTATGTTTATAATTACCTCGTGTGTTTTAAAAGCCTTAATTGCATTCCTCACATTTTGCTCTGTGTTAAGCAGGTGGCTGAGAGATTCAGTTTCAGCACAATTGCCATACTGCCAGTCCTGCCCTTTTGGCCATTCAGACGGTGGAGGCAGAAAGTTCACGTTCCGGAACATCCCATGACACTTCTTGCAGGGGGCTTTCTCAATATTGTAGCCTGATTTTAGATCATATTTATAGGCCTCGCATGTCACCCCGTCAGGAAATTTGATGAAGCCCCCGTTCTTAGCGTGACAGACGGCGTGTGCGACTGCATCATTCCACGTCTTGATGCACGAGAGTGCAATCATGATCTTGGTCTCTACTTTACCGCTGCAAGAAAGAGACGCTCCATAATTAAACCCTTTCTCTGTTGTTCGGAAGTAGGACATGCAGATGACACTGGCTGTCAAGCTGTAGTTATTTCCAAATTGGTTGTCTTTGTTTTTCTCAGTTAATTCTTTCTTCACCTCCTCCACTTGGCTCAGTATAGCTCTGTGATCCATGTGACCCTTCACCTTTAATACCTTCAATTAAGAGGCACAAATAAGGAAGTATTGTTACAATGCTGAAGTTGTAATTGGGTACTAGGATGGAATTTATTCTATGGTGGACAAATTTTCTGTACAAAAGAACTTAACGGATTTCATTAAAGCTTTAGGCATCAAATATGTCTCTGTAAGATGTGTATATTCTGTGGTTAAAAACTAAAGGGGAAAACTACATATATAGTAAATTAATCAAGAAATAAGGTATACTTAAAAATTATTAGTATAAAAAGAATGAATAATGACAATAAGATTCACAAACTTAATGAAGCATTCTCCATGACCACTTCGATCAAATTAATTAAATTCTATATTAAATCATAAAATGACTAATTGTATACTGACCATATCAAGAAGGATGGAAAATGGTGTGCGTTTTGGCAAATGGGTGGAGTAGTGCTCGAAAGGCTCTGGAAACTGCCTCTTGAATATCTGAAACAGTCTGTCGTTCTGGAAGAAGGTCTTGGGATTGATGGGCATTTCATGGATGTGCCCCAAGAAGAATATACAGTGAAGAACCTGGTTCAATGAGAACATACAAGCAGAGAACGGTTATAATGAAAAAGAAACTAATTGTTAACTTTATGCATTTCTAGTGTTTTAATTAACTTGCAGTTGTTTTTTTTTCACTGATTAATAAAATTTGCATTGGTTTAGGTCTTCTGCCAAGAGCTCATAATTAGCAAGAGTGTGGAACAAATCCAGTGTTCATTTTCTCTTATCAAGAGCTTCCAAAAGATCGACTGTCAAGGGACTGTCCTCTCTAAGCAGGTATGTCACATGATAATGAACTTGCTTAAATGAAGGATGTTTGAGGTTTTGCAGTTTCTTCTCAACTGCTCCTCTGTTTAGCTGTATCCTTGAGATTTTTTTGGCGGCCACGTTATTTGGGGGTCTCCTTCATAATGAAGTTAGTGAAATGTTAATGCCTTGGGAGGTGGCATTGGGTAACAAGTGTAGCACTTTTCGTTGTCACTAGAACCCTCACTTCTGCACATTCCTTTTTTGTGAGGCCTTGTGATCCACAGCGCTGACTGTATATTAACACACAGCTACTCAATTCATGACACTGTGTCGAAAAAATAGCCCTTAGCAAGGGTTTAACAGCTGACAATAAGACATTAATCAAAGAGCAAAAATCTAAATTCCACTTTGCCACTGTTAAAATTAGTTAAAATGAAGGATTTAAGTTATGCAGGCATATTTAGTCAGCTAAGCAAAAAATCAGATTTTAGTTAACAACATTTAAGTAGCTTTAAATCTAGTATCACCTCAGCCATGTAAGCCATCAGAGACACATCTGCATTGCTTTGGATATTTTTCTCTAAGGCTGACAGCACTTTCCAGAACACCAAGATGAAATCCGTTCCACTTTGCACAAGCCTCTGCTTAATTTCTTCTTTATTTTTCTGAAGCTTACAATTTTTCCTCAGTGCCTCCATTCTGAAAGAAGTAAAACAAGCAGAGCAGATCATCACGAGCTCCATTGTGCCTGGGATTCTTAGGTTTTGACAAAGATGGGTTTAAAATATCTGAATTACCTTGAAGGGGAATGTGCATCAGCTTCCTGGGGATTGTCGTTCTGTTCCACAAAAAGAATATGATATAATTATAAAAGTTTCCAGTAGGTGGATTAGGTCAGAATGAATGGGATAGAGAGATGAAATGTGTAGGGTGTATTTGGCGTGATTTTTCGAGCTGAGGCAATAGCTATGAGGAGTAGCCTGCCCAAACCCTCCCTCAATTTTGAGGAATGAGCCAGGGAGCTGCTGCAGAGGTGAGAGTAAGCGCAGTTAAGATCTCACCTTCCTCCCTAACCTCTGTTACAAAATCCATTTCTTTCAAAAGCACCGGAATCCTGTAAATGAGTATGAAAGGCTCCATAAATTGCTGAGTTATTTTGTTTTATTAAGAGTTCAGATCTTAGGATTACAACAGTAGATAGAGGTGAGGTGTTTAGCGGGTTTACTTTGATATAGGGAGCTACCACGAGAGCTGGTACTCTCAAGACTTGAATACCGTGCGACAGTCTGGCCTTGATACACCCTTGACTGCGGCCGAGAGCCAATGCAGCGCTTGAGCTTTTCCAATGGATTTATTTCTGTCAGTACTGCCACACACCATGATGGAGAAATGTGTAGGCTTTACAGGCCAGGAAAGTGTGATTTTTATTTTCTCAGATTGAGAACCTTGGGCAAAAACCTTAATCATCTGCAAAGAACAAACGGTTTTGACAGAATTTCTGCTCATTAACAACTATCATGTTAATTTTCTGTGATGTTCACTGTGGGTTTAGGAACTACTGTGAAGAGCACAAATAGACAAAGCGAAAATGTCATTTGAAAGGCAAATTGTTGGTGCTTCTTAAATATCAGTGAACTTACAAATACAATTACTTGCTTTTCTTTACATTTTTTCCTTTAAAATCTTAATCTATGTTTTACTTGTCCTCAGTGCGAAGAGGTTCACTTTTTCCAAATGTTCATTCATTTTTATGAAAACACTGAGATTTTTTTTTAAAAAGCAAATTAACACCATCTTAGGTGATGTGCCACTTTACCTTTGTTCACCTGTTGTCATGCTGAATAGCTAAGAGAGAAATGGCATCAGGAGATGTTGATATCAAAGAGAATACTTACATTTTCCATGAATGTTGTCAGAATGTTCCAAATAAATTTTAAAAATGTATTCCGTTCAGGCTGTAAAATAAAATGCAATTATATCATTGTGATTTGGAAGTGTCCTATCATGTTTCACTGAGCTAACGTTAGATGATTACAGCAGGGCTGTATTATCCAGTTGGCAAAGTAACCACTATTCCTAGAGCCTAGGAGAAGTAAGGGGTTTATGGCAAATCATGTTTTTTATATGATAAAAAGGTAACAAAGATCTCTTCTTGAATATAGTATATAGCAAGGACAGGCTACCTGAACAACCACCTACCCACAGAATTGATACACCCCCAAAACAAACTATATCCACGGACGGGCCTACAAGGAAATTATTCGGCCCTGTTTTAAAGGAGGAAAACAGAAGAATTTTTCTGGCATGGTGCAATAGCTGAAACTAGTTTTTTTGGTGCTGAATTACCTGAGTCGGTAATTTCATTGCTTAAACGTTGCTTGTTTGTAACTGCCGTTTATGTATCAGATCAATAAAACTAATGTTATACATTACCAATAAGGCTTTCTGTATTTCTTTTATAATATAGTGAATACAGCTTGAACGCTAATTTACTTGATTCGTCGTGTTGCAGCTCCAAACATTAAAAGAAGTGTGGTTTTATATTGTACTCTTAACTATTCTATTTGGTTACATACGGTAAATCTATCTGCGGCTAAAGTAGCCTAAAATATTTAGTTCGAGAAACTAGATGGACTGCGCCCAACTCTAACAATGAAGAATCAACAAGACTTACATAAAAAGACTATTGCGGAAATGTTGTATACTGTAGTTCCGATACTTTTCACGACAAATTTACTCGAACAGCACTGAGCTGATATGCTGATGAGTTTTGTAAAAGCGATTTACCTGACGAGTTTAAAGGTTTAACTCCGAAACGTTAAACGATCGCTCAGTCCGTGTTCATAAAATTTAAACTTGATCTGCAACGCAATTTTTTTCGCACACGTGTCACATCAATATTTCTATTCATGTATTGTTACCTTCTAAGAACCAACCCAGAGAATATAGTAGGATAGACATACCTTGTCTACCAGGGGAGAGGAAATTTTAAATCCAGTTTTCCCGAGATTAAAATATGGTCGTCGGTTTCCTCAGAATATAGTTAACTAATAAGAAAAAAATCTAACCCAACTAACTTTAGCACCGCCTTCTGACCATTAAAGTGAGAAACGAAACTGGAAGATACAAGATACTGTCAAAGCGTACCTTCCGATAATCATCTTTTTAAAGAGGTTTTGAAGTTGTATGGTGCTATAGTATAAAGTACGTTTTGTAGATTTTCATGTTATACTTGCTAAAATCATGTTTTCGCGATGGTTTTACATAATTTCAATGTGCATTTGAGACCTAGTACAGCCCAAGAATTGAGTATCGAGTTTCTGTACTGCAACATCAAGGCACGGCCCTCCTTTGACCATAGTCTTGCGTGTCAGACGGACTCCAAGCGCTAATAATTTGGTTCTTCGTTTAATTTTAGACGGAACAAAACCTGTCAACGCAATGAACGCCAGTCTGAACGGTCCAGAATCCATTTTTAAACATAACATGTTTTCATAAAGAGAAATAATGGGCCCATATAAAATGACACCGTTGGAAATTAAACCTTTAAACATAAAATACACTCAAGTGCGCTCTTGATCGCGGAAATTCAGGATTTAAATGCGGGCATTCTGTCTGTCAAAAGTCATCACCGTCGCCGAGGAGCAGACTGCAACTCTCAGCATTTATTGTTTTACTCGGGTTGTATTTTTCACGGGTTGTATATTTAAACCGAATAAACGGTGTGCTAATTCGACTGACACTGTGAGCGTCAAGAAATCGTTTAAAAACAAGGAAATTGGCCAAATAAAATATTCAAGAGTGATTTTTTTATGTTCTCCGATCAGATTAAATGTATTTAATGTAAAACTCCTTTCCTCAACGTGTTGTTTATAGCCAAACTACAGCACTCGAGTTCTTGGGCGGTTCCTCTGAAACCATAAGTCGGAAACTAAAAAAAAAACTGTCGGCACAAATTCCGGAATCGAAATCGAGGTCCTAAATAAATGTAGATGTTTACATCTACGTGTTTTAAATCTTAAACCAATTGCAAATGATTTAGGAATAGATCAGTGTATCCAATATCCTCCCTATACTATACTACACGTCTCACGAGCTCTTACAACTTTACAGCACTTTCCATCCTGTTTAGTTTTACAGAGGACTTCCTACGGCATTGAATGTTTTAAACAGTAAAAGTATTGAAGTTAAGAATACAAATTATAAGGATATGAACACTAATAACCTTAGCTTGGAAATTCATAAAACGTCTTGGATTCATTGTTTTTTTAACGAACATGGAAAGAATATTTAATGAACCACTGAGGTAAATGACAGGTACAGGCTTAAACGGTAGACACCATATACAGTACATTTATATAATTGTAAAGGAACAGGTAAAGCTTTATGCCATGCTGAAAGGAAGAGAAAAGAGACACGATTTTTTTTTGTTTTGACACCTGATACAACAAGGCTCCACGGGTGACAATTTGCGTCTCTTTTCATTGTCCTTTCAGCATGGAATAAACCTTTACCTGTTCCATTGCAGGCTAGGCCTGCTGTCGCACCACCTACAGTACTTGAACTTCTTCATATGATCGTAGCTGGATCCCGCCAATACGGGGTGAGTGATAACACGCAATCAAGGAATCACCGTTTTCTTACTCAGAAAGTGGGAAAGTGGATCACATCTGCTCCCCTACAAACAGCACAATGTAGCCCACCGCGACCAGTAGTGCTCCGTTTGTGCGGGTTGTTCTGGGTGAGCAACTTCACGGAACTGCTGTAATCAAGGTAACGGAGAAACGAGGACAAAACCAGCAATACAATGCAAAACAAATACTATTGCATGTGAATAACCACAATTTTCAAGCGACCAGTGTCATTTCTGTAATACCAACAGCAATCACGCTCCATACCGTGTGTAACTCTCGGTATCAAATTACAGTATGTCGTGTTGGGTAACATTGAAAATGCGGAAGAAAGAGGGATACGGGTATATTAATTAGTTACAAACGTAAAAAAGGCCATCCCCGCTTTAAAACAAATTAAATCCTCAGTAAAAAACTAACGTAATGATCCATGTAACTGAACGTGGATCCTCTATTATGTTGGGAATGCAGGAATAGCTTGATTAAGGTCGCACTGTTACTGAGCATAAAGACTTCCGCGGCCCATTAAAGGACCGAGGACACCTAAGACTACCTCAGCAGTAGCCTAATCGACACCGTTTATCAAAGAAAATACGCACATACAAGCTACAAACATGGCTTTACAAAAAACTTTTTTTTATTGATTACAGAAGGAGTCCAGTCAGCACCTCACAAAAAAAATAATTAATTAAAATAAAAATAAGAAAAATGTTGTAAAAACGAAGGCACCAGTACGGCTTTCTTTATTACGATATCTCACGTACTTAACGCTAGCCTTGACAAACACAAAACGGAGCAGGCGGAATCATAACGAGCTGAATCGTTTTCCAGAAGTGCAGGGTAGCCGTCTGTGCAAATCGACTTATGAAGAAACGAAAATATGCACATTAACTATCAGAACAGGTATAAAAAAGAAGTAGATGTTAACTCCCATCCGTGACATTATATTCAACACGTAGGTTTTCCAATGGACGCATGAATGCATTGTCACTCAATAGCGTCCAGCTAGCCCGGCAGTAAACACGCACCGTCTTTCTGGCTCACTCGGTGAGAGGGCTGGTTCTGGTTGACACATACCAAATGCTGGATGTCGGGCTGCAGAGACATATGTTGTTCAGCTTTAAAGCCTCGTTGGATAACACGTCGGAACACACAGTTCCCAGGCACGTATTTTCTCTTTTTTAATTTGGGTTATCGGTATATGACACTGAATCAGTTTCTTTGACCGTAGATGGGCCTTCCTCTATGTCTTTCCTTATAACAGAACCAAACGCAAGCCACTTATCCATGATATGAAGGGTAACGATGAGGTGAGGTGGAAGAGGTGTTAGTGGGGCCAGCAGGGGGCGCTCACCCTGCGGTCTGTGTAGGTCCTAATGCCCCAGTGTAGTGACGGGGGACACTATACTGTAAACAGGCGCCGTCCTTCGGATGAGACGTAAAACCGAGGTCCTGACTCTCTGTGGTCATTAAAAATCCCAGGGCGATTCTCGAAAAGAGTAGGGGTGTAACCCCGGCGTCCTGGCCAAATTTCCCATTGGCCCTTACCAATCATGGCCTCCTAATAATCCCCCTCTATGAATTGGCTTCATCACTCTGTTCTCCTCCCCACTGAGAGCTGGTGTGTGGGGAGCATTCTGGCGCACAATGGCTGCCGTCGCATCATCCAGGTGGGGCTGCACACAGGTGGTGGTGGAGGGGAGTCCCCATTACCTGTAAAAAATTATTTATATTACATATAGTGTTATATATTTACGACTGCTTTACAATTACAACCAGGGCCGGCGTAACCCATTCGTGGGCCCGAGTGCACGTAAGTGCAGGTCCCGCCCCCGGCTTCCTGCTCCCTCCGCCAGCGCACACAGAGCAAGAGAGCACAATTCACACGGGCTAACACATTGCACTTGATACTAAGTAACTAGTTATTTAAAAGTTTACAGCTTGATTCGTCGCAGCAAACGTAGCGATGATATCACTGAAATCCACTGAAATCACTGAAAGCCTTGTGGTGCTTTTCTCTGTAGACAGCAAAGCCAGAGCTGACAGTCTTTCCTGTGACATGGTGGACCTTAGATAAGTTTTGATCAATTTCGGTTTGCTAAACGAGCGTTCATCACTGGCGACAGCAACTGGAATTGTTAACAACACTTGACATGTTATTACTGTGTTCGGGAAACGCAGATTCATATCTTGGTTGACCAAATACTGCAGTACTTCAGACGCAGCGATGATTTAATCGGGGAGCAGATAAGACAAACTTTAAGTCAGTTGCCAAATCCCCACCATGTCTCCTAAAATCAAGGTTCGTTACAGGCTTCAGCTGAATTATCTCCGGTATTTTTTTATGTCAAACAAAAAGACGTCTGAATTAGCGCAACAAAAAACGTTCTTGTGTCTCACTGATGACAGTGCCCAGTAAGCAATTGATAAAGTTCACTTTAAACTTTTCCTCTTCAATTGCCTTTTCTGTTCTTTGCGTTTCTCGCTACCCGATTTACATTTCTGGGTCGCTTTCATGTCGCACACTAACGAACACAGCTTGGCTTAATGTAAACCTGTGAGTTGCTAGGTCTTGCAGGGGAACAGGTCGCGTTTTCCAATTCTACATATTGTGGAATGAACGCGCCGATGATCAATTGCAAATCAGCCGCGCAGCCGCGTTTTCCAATAGAGCAGTTTTATTTTAAAATATGCTGGACTAATATTGCTATTGGATAATACACCGCGTTCCCCGCCCCAGACATACGAACCCTAGTTCGTTTATTTCACGGATGGTCTTTTCTTTAAAAAAGTCATTTTAATGACGTTAGGAACGGGCCCCGCTGCAGTTGCATTCATTGCATCCCCCGTAGCGACGGCCCCCCTGCAGTACCACCGCGGCCCACAGGTTGAAACACAACAATACTACACAATTTCCAGCGAACCAGCCCTAAGGGAGTCCCACTGTACAGCAGCTGCAGTGTAACATGCGCAGCAAGTGTTCCCGTGTGATTGTACCTACCCCTCCAACAAGACGAGGCAAGATTCCGATGCTGGTTTGGAAAGGCAGTCATGACCCACTCTAAAACACTCGTGTCGGAACACTAGGCAATGTTATGGTGCTTTTTTATGTACAAGCTGACCAGCCATGTCTCGTAATGGGTACTGGAAACGAGAGGTTCATAATTAAATGCCTTAAGAAACATTTGCATTGGCAAGTAAGCCCTGCAGTTCATATAGGCCCACTTCATTTAGTTCAAACAGGGAGCTGCGTCGGTATGCGTAGGTGGCAAAGGAACAAGTAAAGGCTTATTCCATGCTGAAAAGAGAAGAAAGGAAATGTTTGGGCCGTGGGGCCTTCTATGGGTGTAAGTATGAGAGTAAAGTCAGCAGAGCAAAAGCTGGGAGTGGAGAAGAGGCAGGAGCAGGAGAGAAGCAGAGTGGGCACGCAGGTGAGGTGAACTCGAGGTGTGAAGTGAAAACCTGCAACTGGATAAGAGGATGAGAAGGAAAGGAGGCGGTCACTGAAAGTGTGATCCTAGGATCACCCCACATCAAATTGACTTAAAGAAATGGTTTTTGACACATTTTAATAAAATATTTTATTTACAGGTAAAGGTGCAATGCTCCTCATTGTAAAGTATGACACCAACCACTCTTCTCAGTGTTGAGTCTCTGATCTATACTATGACCATGAGGGTCATGTCTAGGTCACGGCACTGGTTTGGCTCACTCCTAAGAGACTGAACACATGCTTCCTGCATAACACCTGATGCACAGCTTACCTGCCTTTCATTCTCTCTCCCAATCCAAGGCAGCAGCCGAATGAGCTCGACCATCTCACTATGAGTGACAGCTCTCCGAGATAATGCAGTGGCTTCCCAGCCAGCCGTGGTTGTGCAGTGTGTCAAAGCCAGGACATCCCCAGCAAATTTAAAACCACCCAAACCCCACCCTGCTTCCCTTCTTAGGGAATCCTGGTCCTGCCAGGCTCAGGCCCTGCCAGAATGATTGGGCTGCACCTGCCCCACATATCATCAAGGCTCAGGAGGTCAGGAACGGTCTTCTCCTCTCAGTCCTACTCTCTGACCTACGTCGAGTCAAGTCTGTTTTGGATCTTGCTTAGGACCACAGTCACCATTTAAGCCAACAAGCCAGCTTGCCTGCCCAATGACTCAATTTAGCTTCCCCATCTTCACCAACATTCTGTCAAAGAAGGCGGCCATCTCCTCAAACTCCTCCTTTTTACTTTCGACATATTCCTGCGTGCGTCTATTGATCTCTTGAATTTCTTCACGTTGCTGGAATTCCAGGTATTCTTCTTCAGTCTTTTGAATAAAAAAGAAAAACAAACCACATGCAGTGCAGTCCGTAAGTATTTGGACAGTGACACAATTTGTGTTGTTTTGGCTCTGTACTCCAGCACACTGGATTTGAAATGAAAACACTGACTACGAGGTTAAAGTGCAGAGTGTCGGCTTTAATTTGAAGGTGTTTACATCTATATTGGGTGAACCATATAGCAGTCACAACCCCTTTTATACATAGACTCCCCCATTTACTTTTGGGAGGACTATGTATAAAAAGGGGTTGTGATTCCTATATGGTTCACCCAATATAGGAGTAAACGCCTTCAAATTAAAGCCGACACTCTGCACTTTAACCTCGTAGTCATTGTTTCATTTCAAATCCAGTGTGTTGGAGTACAGAGCCAAAACAACACAAATTGTGTCACTGTCCAAATACTTACGGACTGCACTGCATGTAGACTTCTAGAAAAGATACAGGTACATGGTTTTTTGCTAGAAATCAACATACAGTGCAGTCTGCAAGTATGTCGACTTCTAGAAAAGATACAAGTACATGGTTTTGGCTAGAAAGCAACATACAGTGCAGTTCGCAAGTATGTAGATTTCTAGAAAAGATACAGGGAGGTGGTTTTGGCTAGAAATCAACATACAGTGCAGTTCGCAAATATGTAGATTTCTAGCAAAAACCATGTACCCGTATCTTTGCTAGAAATCTACATATAGTGCAGTCCGCAAGTATGTAGATTTCTAGAAAAGATGCAGGTACATGGTTTTGGCTAGAAATCAACATACAGTGCAGTCCGCATGTAGATTTCTAGCAAAGATGCGGGTACATTGTTTTTTGCTAGAAATCCACATGCAGTGCAGTCCGTAAGTATTTGGACAGTGACACAATTTGTGTTGTTTTGGCTCTGTACTCCAGCACACTGGATTTGAAATGAAAACACTGACTACGAGGTTAAAGTGCAGAGTGTCGGCTTTAATTTGAAGGCGTTTACGTCTATATTGGGTGAACCATATAGCAGTCACAACCCCTTTTATACATAGACTCCCCCATTTACTTTTGGGAGGACTATGTATAAAAAGGGGTTGTGATTCCTACATGGTTCACCCAATATAGGCGTAAACGCCTTCAAATTAAAGCCGACACTCTGCACTTTAACCTCGTAGTCATTGTTTCATTTCAAATCCAGTGTGCTGGAGTACAGAGCCAAAACAACACAAATTGTGTCACTGTCCAAATACTTATGGACTGCACTGCATGTAGATTTCTAGCAAAAAACCATGTACCCGTATCTATGGTAGAGATATGTTGGTTGCCTTACCAGTGGTTCACAGTAGCTTCCCTTTTCATAGCTTTTGATCCAAGGTAAAGAGAACCCATCTTTGAAGAAGTCCTCTAAGCTGCGCGTCACATGGTGCAGCACCTCATTTTCATAGGCGTAGACATTGCCCTTGCTGTCTACCATCAGGATGAGCTGCTGCCCCATGGCCAAGCAGGGGACATTGTCAATGGCACCAAAGACAACCATCTTCTCGCTCTCGGGCAGGTAGAGCTCCTCCCAGGCTTCGATCATCTCTTCTCTTCCCCAAAGGACAGTGTCCTCAAGCCCACCAATTCTCATGACCCATGTGCCTTTTAAAGTTACTTCCTTATTTCTGTACTTCTCTACCATTTTGGCCAGTTTCTTCAGAAAATCATCAGCTGTAAAGAGACAGCAGACCATCAGTTTAAGAAAAGAGTGCTTCCTCACACCATATAACAAACAGAATAACTTCCAATTCACATATTTATGGATGCAATGTTGCACTATAAACGGAAAACAATAACTTCATCTAGCAAGTGCCATAACTGACTATTGTAAATCTCTCAAATTATTCTTCTGTAACGATGAAGAAGCATTGAATAACACAATCCCTCTTTTTTTTTAAGCATACAGCTTTGTGATCTTTATATGACCAGTACTGTTCTTGGGGAAAAAAGTTAAGAAACAGAAAATGACTTACAGTTCTGGAGATTGACAAAGTCTCTATGAATTTCATCTTCACTTGGAATTCTGGACCCATTACTCCTTCGGTCCTTCTGGTTCTTTTTATTCCTGGGGAGAAATTCTTTTATAATTATGCCTGAACATCATTAACATCACTGTCTAACTGACCCTCACTGAAACATATTCCTCAATTTTTAACATTATTGATATTATTCTGCAGCATCAATAACTGTACTTCTCAACAGATTGGGGGGCAGAGCAGAACCGTACTAGACAGCCCCCCCAACACGAGACGAGGAGACTCTTCGAATTGGTCTTAGCTGCCTCTCCTCACCCACAGTTCGTGGAGCAGATGACGCAGGCAGAAAGAATGACAACATTCTGTTCTTCATACTTGACCGAAGCTTCCACTGGTTTGTAATGTGCTCACGGTGAACACTGATCCATAACAAAATGTCCCAGATGAATTCAAAACGGATAATCCTTCACCAATGATTCTCCTCTATACACTCAAACAAAAGTCTGTGTCTATTTTATCTTCCAGAGAACAATTTGGTCGTCTTGCTGTCGGAATTATACCAGATGTTGAACTGCTGCAATTAAGCAACATCTGTCAAGACCTCATTTTAGAAATTCTCAGCAATGCAACATGAATGCAAAGAGAACACTCTTCTCCTGATCAATTTTATTTATTTTTTTAAATCAGAAGGGGATACAACCACACATTGGTAAGCACTCTGTAGGTCACAATTAACAGGATTACTGGACAATGGAGAGAAGGAGGGCTCCTCATCTCTTCTTGAACTTGTATGATTTTTTCTTGGTTTGCATAAGATGTTTCAGTTTCTCAGGAGAATTCGGACTTCCATTTCAAAAACAGAAAGCACAGACTTGGGTCACGATGCAGAACATGGAAGAGCAGGATATACATGTTTCCAAGGCATGGCAGGGCATAGTACAGCACACGTTTTCAGAGGACTGCAGCTCAGGTTATACAGCACAAAATCCACAGGACAAGGAAGGGACATCCATCGGATTTTGTGCAGATCTCAACTGTAGTGGGTTTTAATGGGAGCTTCTCATTCACCTGGTAATCTGTCAGGTTTTTAGACTTTTCACTGGTGATCTTCAAGTAGTTTGCTGCAGGTGATGTCCGGCAGAGATTTTGCAGGGAATGGAATTTCGACAGGCTGAATAGTCTTCATTGTTGATTTTGCCTTTTTTTAAAAATGCCCTTCTCTTATGCTGCTTTAGGTGGGGGCATGTCAGACGTTACGAAGTGTACCTTTTAAACTTTAATAACAAAACTATTTCTATTAGCAAAATGACATGGCATAAATAATGCCAAAATGCATCAGTTTACAAACTTACCACTTGTCTCCTGATTCTGAAAAGCCATTTCTGGGTCTTTCAATTTCAATCATTTTCCTCTGAACACCAACCACGGTCACTTCGAATGAAAAAAAAAAAGCGACTCCGGTCGCAAACACCTAATCTATCGGAGTTTTTTGAGAATCTGACTTTTGTCTTTTATAAAATAACAGGATGGGTTTTGTTCAAGCTTTGTTCCAAAAGGTCCGTGGACGGCACATTAAATGGTTCCTAAAAAAAAAGAGTATCGTTAATGTATACAATAATTCATCGGTTATTAATACCGCCCTTTTTATTTCGGTTACCTCTAAACTAATAAATGAAACTACAATTTGCATATCAAAATAATGCTTTCATTTTAAAATAAAAAACAGCAATTAAAATGAAGAGTCCACTCCCAAAAAGAAAAAAAACTTTAAACAAACTCCCAAGTTTGCTGTACAGCTACGATACTTCTTGCCAGAATCACCACACCAATCGGACTGAAAAGTTTTCTTTCTGGGGAAAACATGATCGCTTTAAATTGCTCGTCATCGCACAATCTGACCTAACGATCAGAACTACAGCTGCAATTCACAAAAGTCGTAATAAATAGCACTAACGACAAGATTCTCAAAATGCAGGTATTGGCCAATACCTACATGTTTACGAGATATTCGCTTCCACGACGTGAATAAATTAGGCCGAATTTAGGAATGGCAATTTGGCAATCTGCCATAAATTTTAAACGTATTCCAGTGTCACTTCGACGTTAAATGGTAAAATGAGACTGTAAAGATTACGACCGTTTTAGAATAAGCTCAATTTAAAATAAAGTGAAAAGTACAATTCTTCAGAAATGGCTGATCTTAAATCTAACTTCTTCTGTAACTCATTTCCACATTCAACGCCCCAGCGCCATGATGTAGCGAGTCTCCGAAATATCCAACTGCGCAATATAACATTTACATAAAAATACATGATTAAACTACATGTCTTTCAAGTCCATGTCACAAATTATTGTGGGGAAAACATTAAAAAAACAAATCCCCGTCATTCGTCGACCCTTAAACAGTAATGCTGCTAAAATGTCCAAAAAAACAACTCTTTCCTACTACGTGTCCATTTTAGAACTGAACCACAACAAAATGGCGCACGAATCGAAACTTTTACAGAAAAAATTGTACGATCATGAATTATATTACAATAAAACATTTCCAGTAAATGAGCAGATTTTTCTAAAGGTTTTTCTTAATCAAAACTCAAAAGAGTAGATTTAGATAAAGAATATTGTTGAGTATTTTAATTTAAAAAATACTAATCCGACTCTACATTTTTTTCCCCCAAATAGGAATTACAAAAGCTAACTAAAGGTTTACAAGACAAAAAAAAGACACAGATAAAATTAAAGATATTTCAAAATACTTACTACACAAATTCTACATGAAATGGCCGATAAGTAAATGGAGAGGAAGGGCGGACACAAACCTTATATCAAGAAGGAGGCGTGACCGGGGAGAAGAAGAAAGCCTATCAAAAGTCAGAAAATACAGCCCAGCCCTTATGTGTCACAAACTATCTGCCGTTTCTGCAACTAAAAGAAAAAAGGAATGAAGTATAAAATAATGTATACTTATTTACAGTCTAAAATAATGAAGGCCTTTTATTTTTAAACGGGTAATTAACATGTAATAATCCCCTTTCTCAATATACGAATAAATTATCTATAGAGGGTCATACATGTTTATGGAGACGAAAAAAATAGAAACGGTTTGACGCAGAATAACATGTGATCTTGGTCAACGTGATATTTTGCACTTCGACGAAGACCTGACTATTCCCCCACACGTCATGACATTTTAACATCTAGTCCGTGACGAAGGTATAAAATCCTGTTATGTCTGGGATATAATCTTTTGCATTTACTTCGTCTGTGCCCTTATTCTTTTTCAGCCACTGCAGATACAGTAGGTTGTCGGGAAAATTTAATCTTACTACCTATTAATACCTAAAAACACTGTTCACTTAGTACATGGAACATATGTAAAATTTAACTTCGTGGTTAAATAACACTGGCTTTCATAATAACGACCATTCGAAAGAAAATTATATAAAATTTAATAAAACGCATTTAAAGAGTAAATTGTTGAACTTGGTTATTCCATAGTCATTTCAATCTTTGACTTCGGAACGTGTTAGTGGGTTGGGAAGGAACAAAAACATGTTTTGACTTGACACTGAAAGTGAACTGGATTTGTTTGCCAGGCCCAGAAAATACAGGTTCACCTGAAAGCTTTTAAGTTATCAAGCAATTTTTGGCAATAACCCAAAAATTAACCCAACCCAGAATACCATACTGGAAGAACATTATGAAAGATGCTAAACCTCTTGCGTGATAAGCTACATCTGTATGTGCCTAATGCTAATTTCTTACCTTTTAGCTCAGTCATTCTTAATGAATATTTTTTAAATATGAACAACAGGGACAAGGGTAAGAAAACGTTTTTTTATTTTTCAAATCACAGTTTTAAACAACAAAAAAAGACACCACAACCAGACCCTGTATAAAACACGATAAAAATAAATAAAGTACAATAAGCAATTTAGATGGGATTTGTTTTAATATTCTAGTGGTTAATCCTTATTGAGTTTTGTGTATATTCAGTCCCTACACATCACAAGTTGGATTTCTGTAGTCTTGCGCCCTGAAATGTCCAAACCTTGGTGAAGTACGATATACTGGCTCATAGGTTTTACTGATGGTGCTCAACAATGTGACACAACAGCCAGCAGTCCTATCATTTGCCAGAATTCAACCACCTTCTTCACTCAAGTTCCTCTGGACTGGGTAACCAGAAATTCATTTTTCTTGAAGAGGCTGCAGTCTTTAGGAGGACGAAGGGGTCTGCTGTGCTAGAAAAGCACAATTGGTCTAATATAATGCACCAGTTCCCGAACATCAGAAAAAACCATTCATTCTTTACACCCGCTACTCAAAAGTGGGCCATCTCCCTTCGGCACCTATGAGGAAGGCTGTCTAGGTCCCGACAACACCCTTAACCATCTGGTCTGTAACCTGTGCAGATTTCTGACATGTTCTGCCTCAGCTTCCCCTCCTGTTTGTAAAGAGCAGAAGAATGCAGGTATTCCAAAGGTCGATATGATTTGCTTTGTCACTCCGGTTCACATTACGCAGGTGCGCAGTTCACATTTTATTATCTTCCAGTCAGCCAGGCAGCTTCTCTTTTAAGTAAACTGACTTTAACAGTGGCAAGGGGCAAGTTTAGGGTGCTCGGAACAAATCATTTCCCTTTCCCCAGCTAGGAGTCCTGCGAATTAAAGACATAAAACATCAGAAATTCCCACAGCACTGTACACACAGGAGAGGCCGTCTTTTGAACACCACTAAACTGCAGCCCCCTCCTCATTAATTACTTACTAAAGATCACCTGAAAAGAGTTTGACAAGACATAACCACATAGGACAGATTGGAAAAGAAAATCTGAATATTGGACATCACTTTTGACAGATTATAAATTGAAAAAGATCCATCAGACAGCTGGATTAACAAGTCAAACCCACATCTGTCTGGTTTTAGTGGAACGAACATCAGCATCAATACTCTAAAGAGCAAACAGTATAGGTCAGATTTTTCTGTATTTGTAAAAAAATTGCTTTATAGTGGTTTGACAGAAACATATTACACCACGGTACTAACAGGCATGAATCCAGTGGACTGTCAGCAGACGTGTGGTTCAGTATGAAGGCTGTCATTACTGCTTGATTTAAAAGCGGGTGTGCGACAATACAGTACACTGTTACTGTTACTATGGTAACTTCACTTGGATACACACTTCAGACTCTACACCAGCTAAAATAACAGGCCTACTGTATTTGTAATTGCCAAATTAAAATAATGTTGATTTAGTTAGATGTTATTGTTCTGTTTTCCAGATGCAAGAAACCGACAAAGATTGCTCATGTTTGGATTAAAAGGACGAAAGGACAAAACTGGCATTTGGCATTTAAAAAAAATTAATTGTCAACCACAGTTAAATTGGGTCAGGACTTGTGAGAATGAAAATGGTCTGCTTTGCTGTGCTCTGTACATAAAATGTTAGCATTAATTATGTGATGTAGATTTTTTATTATTGCATTTAGATTTTGTTATCTTTGTTCTTCATCTAATTAGTTTGAATAACCAAAAACAATTTTGTACATATGTTTTAAAAAAGGCTGTTCCTTATTTTTCCCAAAATAAAATATCAATGTAATGAATAATAAATTAAGAAATATACTGCAGAACTAAAGTAGCTGATTTTTTTAAAGGTTTCCAACTCCTCAGGACAAAATCATAATAATGGCTTCACCACCAGGGACAAGTCATAATACATCAATAGTGCAAGCTGACTAAAACTCACCTGACTGCTTCTAATATTCGACCTCCTCCCAGACACTGGCCTTTTCTGCTCGTGAATCACCTGCAGTTTTGTAATAAGGAACTTTTTGTCCTCTCCCTCCTATGAATGGCACGGAAAACGTGTCACAGGGAAAAGAGATTTAGTATTTTTACAAATCGCAACAGAGACCTCTTATGGCCAAAAAGGCAATGGCATGTTCGTCTGGGCTTGTAGGAGAAATAGCTAAGTGTCTGGGTACAAGTAGAAGGCAAGGTTATCAGATCCACAGTTGTGACAGTAAAACTCCCCTGAAAACTCCCTTTTTATCGAGAAACTCAATGTGAAGTTATGTTAATTTTCTTTACTACTTCACATCCAATACAGCTTTTAATCAACTCATTAATACACATGATTGAGTACTACATGCCTAATTAGTAATTCTACACAATACAAATCAATGAAGATGCTAGAAAATGACTTAGTGGCAGTGTTTTACTTACATTTTCTATCTGTTCTTGAAGCAAACAGATTATTTTCCTTTGGCCATCCACGACTTGTGTGTGGAAATAAATAACAACTCTGGGCGGAAAGAAAAAAAAATCAAAACCTTCTGCTGTTCTAGGAACAGGCACAGACAGCATCAACACGAAGCATTTCTCACAGAACTGAACACAGCCTGAATATGCACAGGCTTGTATCGCTCTTTGGAATCAGGGCCTGAATGCAGAATAAAATGTGATGAAGAATGAAGAGGTGCTTAACTTTTTTCTGAATTTTGTGCACTGAGCTAGCCGATACTAGAAAATTAATAGCTCATTGGTAAAACAACGGACTTGCTGCTGATCGAGTCAGATATCAAAAGGAGTCAGATGTTTTACTGTTGTGTACCAGAGCAAAGCTGCTACAGATAATGCTCTCTGTACTTCTTTCCACTGTAATGACATACACGAACTGTGATGCAACTCATGCAGTAATTAGACAGAAGAATACCAACATGTTTGTAAGCCGTGTTGACTTACAGGAAGATGCCCCCTGCAATGAAGAGGAACAGGGGGTTCTCCACCAGGTACGTGTGCACCCAGGCGAGCCAGGCCAGGTCTGGATTGGTGCTCTTGAGCTTCTCAGCCCACTTCTTCCCCGACTGAAACATGCTGTTCAGACCACGGAAAGGCCCACAGCTCTCAGAGGGCTTGATCCTGCAGAAGGAATATTACAATTCCTAAGCAGCCATATCACTCTGCAACTCAGAACTGGCAGCCCACAGAAGCTCAGCAGGTGTGAGCCTGGGCAGTACCTAGATGAGAGAGCTCCTGGGAACAAAACTAAGGCTGCTGCTGGAAGAGGTGTTAGTGGGGCCAGCAGTGGGCGCTCACCCTGTGGTCCATGTGGGTCCTAATGACCCAGTAAAGTGACGGGGACACTACACTAAACAGGCGCCGTCCTTCGGATGAGACATAAAAGCTCTGTGGTCATTAAAAATCCCAGGCTGTTTCTCAAAAAGAGCAGGGGTGTAACCCCAGCGTCCTGGCCAAATTTCCCATTGGCCCTTACCAATCATGACCTCCTAATAATCCCCATCTCTGAATTGGCTTCATCACTCTGCTCTCCTCCCCACTGATAGTTGATGTGTGGTGAGCGTTCTGGCGCACTATGGCTGCCGTCACATCATCCAGGTGGGGCTGCACATTGGTGGTGGTGGAGGGGAGACCCCATTACCTGTAAAGTGCTTTGAGTGGAGTGTCCAGAAAAGCGCTATATAGGTGTAAGCTATTTTTTTTGGTTGTTTTTAAGCGTTCTTTAAAACTCATGTTCTGCATCTACAGACTTACAGAAACTGCCAACTTGGGCTCACTCAGACACCTAAGGCCTCCCTGCTTTTGTTCCTGTGCGAGTGTGCACCCCTCCTGCGATCTGTGCTGAACCCCCTGAATGGGCGTCCCCCGATGGATTAAGACATGAGTAGCTGAAAGGGTCAGGGGATTCATTCCTCCTTCTCGCCCTTTTTATTTTCATTTGCCTTATTCATGCCTGTGAGCTGTGAGGAAAAACACCCACTGGGCGATTCCCAATTGAACGGGTATATAACAAAAATAAAGGGAAAAATTAATTTTGTAAAGACAGCTCTGTTTAGCCAGAGGAGGTCTGACCTGTGAGAGTGAGTAATTCAGGGCAAGGAGGGTCTCCCTTTTGGGCTATTAAAGACCATGCTCTTCTTTCCATGTCTCTCTCCAGTTTGGAAAATTACATTTTTGCTTGTATTCCATTTAATTCAAGAGTAAAATTACTCCCATTTTGGCCAAATGGTACAACCCAATGGTAAATCCTACACTTTTATACTTTTAAACTACATCAAAAGCAGAGGTGGAACGAAAAATAGAAAGAGCTGTTCTAACCTAAGATTTACTTTGTCTCTGAATCGAAACACACAAGTCGAATATCCAGTGCTATGAATGCAATAATTTCCCCAGGGCAGCACTTAAATAGTGTTTAATGAACTCAAGATAAACGAATATGTACTGTTTTTGTGCACGTTTCTCTTTGTTTTGCGGCTGCTTGTTAGGAATTTCCTTGTGCCCCAGTTCCTCTGCCAGGACCACCAAGTCCCACACACACAGACCGGGAGGGAGGCGATACTTACGCCCAGAAGGTGTACGTGACAGTGACCGCGGCCCCTAGGAAAGAGGGGAAACACAGCAGGCTGATGAAGATGGTGGTCATCTGACTGGCCCTCCACGGCTTCCTCGGAGATTGGCAGTTCATCATCAGACTGGTCTGCAAGGTCAGACAGCAGTGCCTTAACATCAGCTACGTTCAGCTGGTAACATTTTCAACACCACGATACCATGCTCAAACTGTCAAGGTAAAATGCAGCCATGCAGTTATTCATGTCTGCTAAAAGCTGGATTCATAATTTGATCCACCTGACCTGAATAAAATAATCCTGAAACGGCAGCCTGGAGAAATGTGCAGGTGGATCAGGGGAATTCTACTACAGGCTGTCTCTGATTAGCGATGCTGTTACAGCTGCAAGACTTGCTTTCTCATGGATAGTAACTGCTTTTGAAATTAATGACCCATACATTCAGTTGTGATCAAGACTGAATGCATGGAATTTGCATATGTATTCTCAGGTGTGTTAGGATATTTAGGTTTAGGAAAGGACATTACAGCAAAACTGCACATTATAGAATTCTTAGCTACCAAGTGATTAAAAATGCTGTGTACTAAAGGCCCTGAACACGAGACCACCAAACTGGTCTCTTGACATTCTTACCCACCTTTTTAATATAAAATAAAAGCAGTAGTTTGATAATCTGCATAGCAGGAAGTAAGGGGGAAAACAGCACACCCAACCTAGAGGGGAAAAAAAGATATTCTGTGATATTCAATCAAAATGATTTCCATGACAGGCATCAAACTCAAAACAGCATTTAAATGCCCTTCAAAACATGCTTTTTTGCATGGGGATAAAACTACACTTTTACTATTACAGTACGAATGACCATTTGGGGTACAGTAACTAAGCACATTTTCTGACAGTCTGAGTCAAGTTCTAACACGGCAAGAGTAACTTAAAAATGGCATGCTACCACTAAAACAAAATTTGAATAATTTTCCATTTGAGGAAGTGAGAGATCTATTGGGAACTTCTCACACGCATCGTTCAATAGGAACATCCAGTAAATGAACTGATGCCTGCTTTCACATGCGAAGCTAATGCACCTATCGATTTCTTGAGAAAAGAAAGCTGTGGTTTTCACCAGGCTAGTGTCTGCCCGTAGATAAGTTCCAGCACATTACGGGCAATGTCGAACTCGGGTTTCCTCTTCCTCTTCAGGGCTCTCTGAGAAAACAGCCTGCAAGCAAAGAAAGGAGTTGCAGAGGAAGAGCTGTGGCCACCAGAACCGCGTTTCACTTTGAATCATAGTACCCACAGCACACTGAGGGAATTAACTCAATCTGCCAGTCAAAAACTGGCATTCCGCTGAACAACAGAAAATACCATTTCCTAAAATTGTGCCTACTTTTGCCTACTATTTGATAGCATTTGTTTATCGAGTTCTTCAAGCTCAAGACCCATATAATTTCTCTGGCTTCTGTAAAAATGTCCTTATATCAGGTCTGAGTAAAAGCCAGAAAATTATGTGAAAAAGTGTTTGTAATGCCTGTCCTCTAATATATATCCATCCACCCATTTTCTAACTGCTTTATCCTGGCAAACCAAAGGCACCAGGCTGGGTACACCCTGGACGAGACCAGCCAGTCCATCGCCGGACACGCACATACTGGTACGTTGCCTTCTGGGAAACTGGCCCCAGTGTGAGTGTGGGTGTGTTTGAGTCTGTCTTTGGACTGTGGGGGGAAACCAGACCACCCTGAAGAAACCCACGTGAACAGAGGGAGAACATACAAACTCCACACAGATACCGCTCCAGGAACTGAACCCAGGAGCCCAGCACTCAGAGGCAGCAATGCTAACCACTGCACTACCCTGTTGCCACTCTAGTACACAGCGACTTTAAATTGATTAATATTTTTTTACCCGTGTGCTTGCAAGTGTACAAACAGCGTCTGTTTCTTAGATTCAGAGAAAACCGTGGGGAAAATTGTTACTCTTCCATCCTTACTGAGCATGTTTGGTTTGGTAAGTATAAAACTACCACAAGTATTGTCATTCATACCGATAAAGAAAGGTTTTCCCATGGTAAAATAACATGACAGAACTTCTATACCAATGTACTGTACAACTTGTGATTTAATACATTGTTTGTAAGTACTTTGCACTAAATGTAACGATGAGCCTATGCTGGTAAAGAAAAAGTTAATTGAGGTCCTTCTTGAAATGACAGAACTGCAATTAAACATACTTCCAGAGGAATTCCCCAAAGAGGGTATCCAGTAAGGTGAAGATGAAATCCATCAGCAAAAAGCGATACAGCTCCTGTCCAACAAAGGTCTCCCAGCACTGAGAAGAAGAGAATGAGAAAAGTTACCAGAGTTTGCAGCTGTGGGATTTAAAAATAAATACGTGCTGCACTTTTATTTTCAAAGTAATGCCGAGGCAACGATGTCTTAAAATACTTGAGAAGCAAAAGCACACAGTTGTAACATGTGTAACAGCTGACAACCAAAGACATGCAAGCATCCACTTATTTCACAGGTACTGATATTATCCACAGTAATGATATTATCTTGTATGACTGCAAATCAAAGCTAGACAAATATATTACTTTCCTTTTTGTTCAACAACTAAGGCTGAATTTCTCAAGGCCCACTGGCAAGCAGAATCTATGTAAGCCAACAACAGATGACAGATCTGGGGCTACTGTTAAATTGCGGCAGTTGATTAAAGATACTCAAGAGCAAATTAAAAAAAAAAAATTGTAGTTTATGCAGATCATCAGGAGCAGAGCTGAGCACCTCTTGTGTAAGAGGTAAGGTATTTATTCTTAGTGTCTCAATTCAAGTTTAGTTCTGTTACATCGCCAAAGTCAAATATAATATCATACCATAAGAAATTTGGAGCAGAATCACAAATAGAAAACAGTGAACACAGGTGAAGGTCAAGTATTCTCTCTTATCTTCCCTTCACCCAATTCAGGGTATTGGTCACCCTATCTAGGCAGGCAAAGGGCACAAGGCAGGATTCATCCTGGACGGGATGCCTGTCCATCGCAGGGCACGCAGACACAGACGTGCACCAACTCACACCAGAGCCAGTTTCTCCCAGAAGTCAATTAACCCACCAGCACGTCTGGACTGTGGGAGGAAACCGAAGCACCCAGAGGAAACCCACGCAAACACGGGAAGAACATACGAAACCCTGGGTCCAAAATTGAACCGAGGACCTCACCGCTGCAAGGCAGCATTGCTAACCACTACCACTGCCCTCTCTCCTAATGTTAGTAGCCAATCAGAGCAGACTGCCAAGGACTGGGAGTCTTGCACTGTCCACCAGCCTGCTTGACCGAAACCAGAGGTCAATCTCTCACCTCCAAGTTCACACTCTGTGGGTTCTTGGCAATGTTTCTCAGCCAGTGGTAACACAGCACTCCCAGCAAGCTCACTTTCAGCACCAGGTTCCTGCAAACAGCCCAGAATAGTCATGTAACTGGAGGGCAGTTCTGCTTTGCAACAGCACCCTATCCATTCACCGTTCCTCTTCTTAGCAATGCATGAAGACGGAATAAAAACGCACTCTCTGAAGACAACATAACCGACTTCATTTTCCTAATCTAGCTGACATCATGTTAGAGCAGGGGGAAAATCATAGCACTAGACCTATTTGTCAGTGAATTCCTTATTTGACTGGAACAAGGAGCTCAGATTTCCAGTCAGATTCCAGCTGTATACTCCCAGCTAATTTGGACCTGTAGATCAGGGTTATTCAATACAATTCCAATTCCTTAAAAGTTCAAAACATCACAATGCTATTAAGGATATTTTCCAGCTTAAAGTAAACTTTTTAAGCGGAAGAATGAACAGACAAATTCCATTTGTTACCTGAAGATGGCGACATAGGTGTGCATACTGGGTGAGCTGAACTCCTCCATCCAGGCTACTGTGTTGAAGAAGCCCGGTACCAGCAGGTTAATACTGGAAACCACCACAGGCAGAGCTAGCAGACTGGCTTCTTGCAGCAGGAGACCCTCTGGCCTGCTGTTCTGGTCAACATTTCGTGTCCTCGTCCTCAGGTCCTGTGTGGAACACACAGAACCAGGGCTGGGATCAGTTGCTTTGCTCCACTGTAACAATACTCTCAATCCAGTCAGATACCAGTACAGCATTTCACTCTCCCAGCTCTGTTAGAATGTGGAGCATTTATGTTATGAGAAGACGATAAGCAATTCATTCAATTATTATAACCGCAAAGAAAGAGGCTGGGACTATCTAATGAGCTGCCTGGGAGATGACTCTTTCCAACTGCATTGTAAAACAATAATACAAATTATTTTCGTCTTGGTCATGCGATGATTGTCCCAATACTGCAGCAGGTAGGAGAGAAATGGGACTATTCTGATGCCAGTGTATCGGCAGCAGAGTCCACAGAAGAGCTCTAAAATAACCTGATGAAAAATATATAATATCTGAGGTAGTACATATCTAGAATTTATTTTAAATCAATGTGTGATCTACTTTGAGCTTGGTTTCTCAACAAACAAAATATCTTCGGCTTATATCAGCTATGACTATGGAGATCACCACTCCAAACGGACACTGATTTTGTAAACCTCTGCCTGGCCAGGCGCCATGTTAAGACCTTGTGGTTGTGGTCCTGGATGGTGCAAAGATGAGCTCATTACATGGCAGCACCCAGCCAAGACTGAAAATCTTAAAACCAGGAGTAACAACATTATCTGATGCAGTGCTTGTGTGTGTCACACACACATGCCTTCAGGTCGTTTGGTTTCATCACACACGTCAGATCTCCTTAGACTGGATAAGAGATTGTGAATTATGGAGGTTTCTCTGACAGCTCTTGCACCCACTTGCTGTCTTTCCAGTACCTACACTCCCAACAGGATGTTGTGGCAACAGCTAGTTTAATCATAATCGCACAATAGCACTGCATTTTTTGTTGTGGGGGGGGGGGGGGGGGGGTAAACTCACAGTTTCTGGTGAGCTCTGTGGATTCCTGTAGGTTGATGTCTTTTATGGATTCTTATATTTCTTATAGTTTTAAAGCAATGTTTATCTGTACTGTTTAGATTGTTTTTGTATGTTCGTGCCTATGTGAAACAGCTGCTTGGGTGCTAAACAAATTTCAAAGAAATCAGACAAAGTATTATCGTATCATATAAAAGTGGATGGAATTGTTTTGTGTTTTTTTAAGGATACGCCTTAAAAAAAACAAAACAATTCCATCCACTGCATAGGCAGACATTCTAAACAGAAACCCTTGAAAACTCACCTACGTGGTTATCATCATAAAATACTGCTAATTTCACTGAATGAGAACACATACCTAAGCAGCACAGAACAATCATTTTCCATGTGGGAGAAAAAAAAACTGGACCAACAAGGAGACCCTTTCCTTGGCTGCTTGAACCAGGCCCTGTGGTTGATCCCAGGCTCATGCCTGTGCCTGCTAACATTCCTGGGAATCCGTGAAGATTCCCACCCCCGCTGTCGCGCATTTAATTCCCCGAATCCCTGTGAGCAAGGTGAACTCACACATGGGTCCCATCACTTTGAGGCTGTAAGTCACATTACTCTGGGATTCAGAGCAGTTAAGTACACAAGCATCTAAAGAGCCGGGGATTCACAAATCTTTCTGCTAACTGATGATCTCCACCCTCAGTGCCACCTTCTCATTTGCAAAAAGGATCATTTGAAGTTCTCCAGGTTTGGAAATGCTAGGTTACCTCGCCTGTGTTGAAGCTCACCTTGCAATATGCACGATATACGCAAGAGAGACACCCTGCAGAAAACCTTGCGCCGATCATACAGAGAACGGAGCCCAAACAATGCAGCTACTCACTCCTACATACATCAAGAGGCTGATCATCTCTCACAGCTCTCAGCTCTCACATTTTTATTCACTGGTATTAATTTTATTAATCAAAACATGAAACAAATTCAAATGTACAAACCTCAGGTCCTGTTGTTTTAATCACAGCACACTAAGATCAGCATTATTCTAACAGCAAGTAGTAAAGCATATAATATAAGCAGAGCATGTTTGTCCTATGATGCTAGGCCTAATCCAAGCTGTAAATAAAAATACAAGACACTACCTAATAACAGAAGGCCGTGAGCGAGGCTGAGAGTTCATTTTCTATGTTTTTTTAATTCTTGGTCACATCATCCAAACATACTCTGCAGTTTGACCAGGGGGTTTTGATTGTGAAAAATGTTTTGGAAAATCCGAGCAATGCCCCCCATGATTACACAGCGCATGTAGTTTGGACATGTGCTGTATAACCTCCGTGTCCACTACGGTCTTACCTGGTGCATGTAATCAGAGAAGTAGTATGTGGCCAGGACACAGCCCAGTGTGACTCCCAGGCACATTGCCCAGGCCAGCATGTGCACCATCACCCACGCCAGCCTCTGAAGCAGGCTCGTCTTGTTCTTCCTGAGGGCCAGCTCTGACAGCAGCTCCTGCAGCCGAGAGGTCACAGGGAGAGTGAACAACTTGCTTTCATCTCCAGTATGTGGCTTTGTCATTGGTCTCGGGGGGGGGGCAACAGCTGTTGTTGTCAAGGGCTGCGCAGTCCCCCTCTCCCTTCCTGCCCTGCTGCGTCACTGGCTTTTCTGAACTTCATTGTCGTCTGCAGCCCCGGGTGGAATGTTTTCCCCCTTTCCAACCCTTCCCAGGAAAACAGAAATCTTTCTGTGGAGTCAGGTCAGGACTATACTCAGTGCCGGATTTCCATTTAGGCACAGTGCCTAGGGCCGACGAACTTTTTAGGGCCTACAAAGGAGGGAAACACTAGTGACTAACGAAAAATGAGCTGAAACTAGAATCGAAGTGATGGCCGCTTGACTCACTCCATCGATCACGTGGTTTAGCATTAGAAAAGTTTAGTGCATCATGTCAATCGACGTCATTCAATTGGCGTTGACCCCTCTTTTTGCACATTTCGGAGTGAAAGTGCCTAGGGCCTACGAACACCAAAATCCAGCCCTGACTACACTGCCCCTGTATGCTAACTGCTCACTCTCGTCTGGCAGCATAATCAAGTAGGACAATTCCAGCTGTGTGTGCCCAAGTGTTGTCAAACTACCTTCAGCTGAGTGCTGATGTTCTCACACTGCAGCTTTACAGAGCTCTTCTTAATGACTTTAAAATCCCAGGAACAGAACACCTTCATCGCCAGGTCACCGTGAGGGGTGTCTATCCGGTAACTTTCACCAAAAGACTTCGACATGCTGCAAAAACAGAAAAGCACAAGCGCTGGTTTAACCATCAAGGAAATCTGTGTTTCCAGGCTGCATATAGCTCCTGACTTCGCACTCCAGAAGTGTGACACCATATCTGGACAAATGAACAAGTTAACAAAGCCTTTTTAAAGGGATCTACAGTTGGAAATATTATTTAGCAGATCAGCAGTTCTAAAATGGCTTGAATAATGAAAGCCAAGCTGATCATTTGGCTTTCATTATCCATGAAACATGTTATGTCTACGCGTTTTAATGTTGTGCAGCACGTAATCCAACCGGCACATCATCTTAAAAGAATCACCAGCACAGCTAACCTGAAGACAAGGATGATGCAGGTGATAAAGAACGAGATGCCAATGGTGAAGAAGTAGGCCAGAGGCATGTTGTAGGGCATCCTTTTCTCATCAGAGGCTCCGGCTGCAGGGCTAGAGCTGCTGTTCAAGGTAGAGTTGGTGTAGTAGCCATAAAACATCACAGTATCTGTAAAGTAGCCCTGTGCAGAAACAGAATGGGCAGAATTAGATACGTCAACCGGGCGACAGAAGGCCCATCTGCCCCAGTCATGCCTCGAAAGCCTAACTGCGACAGTACAGGTGTTTATTCAACCAGAATCTTAAAGAATTTGTCATGAAACCTCCCCTGCTTTAAATTACTTTAAAATCCTCAGCTACCACTTGTCTGTGCTGACTGGGAATTATTCTGGGTGTACAGCATGTTGGCAAATCCGTCTGAGCCCGGACGGAAGGAATGCTAGCGGGTCTCGGGTGTCCGGACGGGAGCGCCGACGGTCAGGCCTGTCCTTACCGCCCCCGTGAGCAGCTCCAGGCCCAGGAAGGATCTGTTCTTGACGTCCGGGGGCCGGTGGACCACCTGCGGGATGACTAGGAAGAAGGTGTTGACGAGGAAGAGGAAGACGTTGAAGAGCAGCAGGGTCCTGAGGAAGACGAAGTAGGAGAGCACGCCCGTCCCGAAGCGGCCGCCCAGCTGCTTCAGCGCCACCTGCCACAGCTGCAGGCGGTGCAGGAAGGCCAGCCAGCTGGACCAGCCCTGCCGCAGGCCCTGCGCAAGACAAGCCACAGAACACCGCCGCTGGCCGTCATCTAGTGGAACACTTTCAGGCGTCCTAAAACACGTCCAGGCTCAGAGCCGCTCGGCTGAGGGCCGATGGACCGCCTGACTGTGCTCACAGCAGCAGGGAAAAACACAACAACCGCACCTCAAAACAATTCTTCACTATAAATATCAGTGTCAAAGGAATATTCCTTTTGATCAATTGCATGGTCAAACGCATGATTCATACAAACCCAACTGCAAATTAAGTAAACTAGAATGGCAATTACTGAGCATAGTGCAGTAATGCAGTGATCAGTTCATGGACTTGCGGCTCTGCGACTTGTTGTGACACACCTAAGTTTGTCTTCATTTCAGGATTTTGCGTTTTCTAATGGATTCTGTACACTTGTTTGCTACACGTGAGGAGCAATTTACATGCAAAAAAAAATTGCATGTTAAAAGTTAGAAAATACTTAAGGTAGGATGTTACATAGAGTTGTTACGCAACATAAAAAAAACCCTTCAGAAAAAAATGAGTCAGACTTTGCTCCTGGTACAAAGGATACAAACGTACCCACAGTGACGTTTTATGCAGAGCGGAAACTACAGTTCTTCGTAAGGATTTGGCAACACTTAACCCTTCACTTGCCAGCTAGGAGCAAAAATTACCAAATAAAATTTTTTTTTGCTAATTAGAAAATTGTTTCTTAGCATTTTCTGGCTTCCTCTGAAACCCGTGGACTCTCATGCCGTTCGGCTTCTGTCGTTTGATTGTAAGTGAACGTTAAAGGGGTAAAGTGCACCTTGTAACCCAAGGTCGTGTTTTGCACACAGCTGCAGGCCGGTTACTCACAATGATGAAATAACTCTTGATGTGGCTGCAGCACGGAATCTCACTGCGGGAAACAGAGCGCCCTCCTTTATAGTTACAGGCCAGTTTCCTGCGGACAAATTCAAGAAAAAACAGAATTTGTCTTTCTTTTCCCCATGCGAATCCAGGATGTCCCAGCTATACAATGCAAGAAATTGTATACCTAATGCAAGAAACTGTATATGGCTAATAAAGTGATCTTATCTAAAAAAAAAAAGGGCCCGTGCCTGTGGCTGGAAGGTTGCCGGTTCAAATCCCACGGCCGGCAGAGGAATCCTACTCCGTTGGGCCCCTGAGCAAGGCCCTTAACCCCAACTGCTCCAGGGGTGCTGTATTAAATGGCTGACCCTGCGCTCTGACCCCAAGCTTCTCTCCCTGTCTGTGTGTCTCATGGAGAGCAAGCTGGGGTAAGCAAAAAGAAATTCCTAATGCAAGAAATTGTACATGGCTAATAAAGTCTTATCTCTTATCTTATCTTATCCCCTGTCTAGACCTTGCACTCTTCATGTACTGAAACCAATTATTAAAAAAAAATCTCATGAACTGCAGATATCTGAAAGAGAGGAGATTGAAAGATGGGCTGTTGCCTGTATCCAGTGGCAGGTATGAATCAGAATAACCCCCCCATCTCCACTGAGAGCAGGCAGCGTGAGGGTTCGGGCTCGGGCTCGGGGTGGAGGCCATGCCTACCGGAGCTCAGACTTCTCGCTCAGGCTGAGGGGCATGGTCCGCAGCGTGCGGGCCCGATCACTGGCTGGCAGGCTCTTCAGGTTGCTGATCAGACGCTCCGTCTTTAGAGCTGAAACCAACCGGACCATCAATGAGATCATTGCAACAGTGTTTTCACTCCTGTGTGGTTGTAGCACACCCGCCGAGACAAAAAAAGTAAGGCGAGCTCTCCCACTCGCGCATCAACAGCTTGAATGAGACGGGCCAGATTAAGGTTTTCTCATTTTCCTCTTCCAGGTGGTCTAGCTAAAGCTCCACCTGCCTCTCTGGCCTGGGCAACGTTATTAGCCAGAAAGTGGGTTTTTAAACTTGTGGAAGTCTCTCTGTGCAGACGCACAGTAAGTGGGTCAAATAATAATTTCTATTTTTGAGAAGGCAAACATACAGTCTCACCACTATATTCATTTCTTCTTTTCTACTATACGAGTTATAAATAAAGGTCTTCCACTCCTGGCTTCCATAATTGGAACCAGGAACTGCACTTCATTTAATTTCACTTCCTTCATTCTAAAGAAAAAAAAATGTAAAGCCAATGTACTGCATATCTAACCCTCCCACATGAAGTGTTACTTTGTAGACTAGAAGACAGTAAAATAAACAGGTGGTGCGAGTGGAACAGGCCAGTGTGCAAATGACTGACGAGAACTGGGTGCCCACAAGACGCAAGTGTCGTTTGTGAGAACCTGACGGCAGACGACAAGCTGCTGATGCAGAATACCACTTTGGTGCTTCTTAACTCACGGGATATGAAGTAAAATGAGTTAATGTATGGATGGTACAGGGGTCATCTAAAGTATCTTAATTCAGCTAAATAGGAAATTAAAGAGCTTGCTTGCTCCAATTAAAAAAATCTTGGTTTTCAACCACTCGTTTATTTTTCATGTACTCTGTACAGGATATATATTAGGGTTTGGGTGGTATCGTCTTTGACGAGACGGCTGGATAGCTTGATCCAGGCAAGCCCGGCGGAATACTCCATTAAACGGCTTGAACACATTAACCTCGGCTCAATGTCAGTACTGATGTCGGGGCCCCACTGCGATTCTAGGGCATGTGCAATTGCCCCCGGGCACCCCCCTGGGTGCACTCCGACAAAATCCGCGCGCAACGGCGACGGGGCGCGGCCAGGCGGAGCCCTCACCGTCCTCGTCCTCGCCCACCGCCACCCCGTATCCGCGGATGCTGGGCCGGGAGGAGTGGGAGAAGTCCCGGATGGAGGGCCGGCTCTGGTGGCGACGCCGCAGCTGCAGGGTGCGGTTGTAGTACTGAGAGATGATGGCACCGCGGTTGCGCCCTGGGGCAAGGAGGGGGGAAGGGACACGCAGTCAGCAGCCGGCGATAAAAACCCGGGACAGCGGAGCCGACGCCAGGAACCCGAACTCCCCTCAGGTCTGCGCTCGCTGGTGACTAATACTTCTCTGGCCTTTGCGCATGATACAAGCCACGATGACATCACGGTGGTGCGTCAATGACAGAAAACTGCGCAAGAACAATCTTGAGAATGTTATTTAAAGACCTTACAGGTTCGGTTTCAAGAAACTCCACTATTTAGTTATAATGCATCAGCTACCTCAGCAGATTGTAGGATTTTGTTTGATTTTACATATAAGACCCCTGAAGAGCCTGTGAAAAGTGCTGTTGTGTAGCTATGACCCCACCACCACCACCAGCAGGCTCCTGTCCCACAACCCCGGATTTTTCCATGCTCTTGCAGGGGAAAGAAACTCCCAAGTCAGAGGCATCTGGAAGTTATTAGAGGGCTTGATCCATGGAGTCAGATTCTCCCCAGAGCTCCTTTGCTGAAGCTCTTGACAGACACATTTTCAAAACACAAAAGATTGAGGGCGGAAAACCAAAACCCATGAGGATATCGAGGGAGCTGATGCGTATAAGCAGGTCTGACATACTGCGCGTTTTACAGGAGATACCGAAATGTTCCCACCACAATAAGACCTTTTGCAGAAGGAAGTTGCTTTTGACACTGAAAGCTGATTCTGCCAGACAGCAGCAGTGCCAGCGGAAGATGAACTAGAGCATAGGTGAGGCAGAGAAGAGCCCTCTGTTGCAATGCCATGCAATAGTCCTGCATGCCTGAAACAGGCAACAAGCAGCACATATGCAGACGTTCATTGCTGTAGGGAGTAAAACGTCACAGGCAGCAGGTTTCACAAAATAAGCAAACCTAGGCCTGGAACAAATCAAAAAAGTAAGAACATTAACCTCTCCTCCCCACCCCCATCTTCACAATTATGCCCACGGGACTTGATGGTGAATTTTTATCTGGTAGATGAATGCGACAGATTAGAACAAAGACCAGATTAGAACACACCCACTGTCAGGCAACTGTGAAAAAAAAACAAACTTTTTTTTAACATTAAATTTCTTCACCATTACAATGTATCACAATTCTGCTTTCTCCAAATTTCTAAGTGGGTCTCAAGTTACGGAGGCAATGGAGGTTACGGACTGGACCATAGATCCGACAGAACAGGAATGTTTCCTCTAACTTTTCAGCAACTCAAACTTAAGTCAGCCTTTCACACCACACTTGTAAAAACCTGCTATGTTGAAAAATCATCTTTATCTTGCTGAAACTTAAGGTTTCACTTAAATTTCACACTTATAAACATCATGTGATGAAATATTTTTAGACTGAGATACACTCTTAGTCAAAAGTTATTTTAAAGTGCTGATGTTGTAAAACACACCCTGTTATCAATAAGGTTCTCAGACAGCTTGCTACAGTATGTGCACTGCAAGAGCTGGAGGCCTAAACCAAAGGCACGAGGAATACAATCTTATTTAGCTATGTATCTGCAAAGATTCATCATTCTAAGACCAATACGCAGGATCCTGCCTTGATCCTGTTCTGATCCAGATCCACAGATCCCTGAAGACCCCAAGTGGTTTTCTCAGGCATGTGCAAGATCTGCCGCAGAATGAGTTAGGATCACAAGGTAAGTCAAAGAGTGGTGTGGAGGAAATGTGTGGCATCAATGGATTGCAAGCAAAACAAATCCTGATTTGTTTTAAGAATAATATATGCATCTTATATATATATATTTATAAAGATATATGGAGTTCTGACAAAGGTTCAGGAGGGGATGAGGGTAGTGGGACGGATGAAACTCAGCTGCCATAACCCACAACAAATCCTGATGTAATTTCTCAGATTCCCATATATACCACACACCACCCTCTCCTCTTCCTCGCTTGTCTCCACCTTCTCAGCTGCCCCTTGGTCGCCTTTTCACCGGGCAGGAGGGTCCTACCCCCGTGCTACCCCCAGGAGGTTGGCCCTCAGCCAAGCTGGTGAAGCCAAGTCTTCACCAACTTAATTCCCAATTCTGCTTTCACACAATCTCCGGCTGCCCTCACGCCTTGAGAAATATCTTAACACTGGAATTTCAGCAGCATTCCGTTTAAAAGTGTCCTGCACATATAGTTGAGTGCCGTGGTGTCCGAGATGCAAAGGGACTACGAGCACAAAACAAATATCCCATTCCTGCAGGATTCCAGGAGCAGCTCCAAAGCAGCAGGAACTATCCTTACACTTGCTCTAAGCTGGTTTAGGATTTGCAGTGGTACTACCACATTACTCAAAGTGAATATTCTGCCCGCCATTGCAAGAGGTCGCAGCACAGTTCAACGAAGGTTTAAGATCAATTTTAAACCGTGACGAAAACGGCCATTTTCTAGAGAACACCAGGAGAAGACACACACATAAGGTGCAAGCCCCATATTGTCCCGAATTCCAGCAGCGATACCACAAGTTTTGTAGTCTGGCTGCAGCCATGTGCGTCCTATGTTATGACCATGCATGGGTGTTTGTGAGTGACCATTACCAATCTTGCTGCAATCATGGAAATTATTTCCACTTATGGCGCAGTGGCTTTCCTGATAACGTTGTCCCCGCTTTCAGTTACTCCTGCGGTGTCACGTACAACAAGTGACACTTGTTGAGGTGCCTTGATAACAATCTGGCCCTGAATGTCAACAAGACAAAAGAACTCATTGTGGACTTGAGGAGACCCAGAGGGAGTCGCGCCCCAATCTCATCGTTGGCACAGCAGTGGAAACTGTCAGCTGCTTCAGGTTCCTCAGTCTGCAGATCTCCACTGGCTTGGCTTGGTCACACAACACTGTAGCCAGTCTAAAAAAGGCACAACAGCACCTGCACTTTCTGCAGGTGCTTAAAGAAACGCGGTATGGGGAAGCAGCTCCTCCTGAACTTTTACCGGTGCACCATAGAAAGTTAGAAAGTTTCCTCCCTCGTGGCATCACTGTGCAGTACAGCAATACTACCGTGCAGGACAGAGACGCTCTACAAAGGCTTGTGGAAACGGCACAGTGGATTATAGCACATGACTTACCATTAATAGAAGAGATTCACACCATCAACTGGTGAGATTCAAACCATCCGCTGTCGCAACAAAGGACAACCCGTCACGCAAGCAGTACCGCACTATTAAAGCACAGACCACTAGGCTTGAGAACAGCTCCTACCCTCCTGCAGTGTGGATCCTCAACAGCTAACTGTGCAGCGCCTCGGTCTCAATGCACTTTTTGCATGGTCTACCATGTTTTTTTTTCCTTTCTCACTACTACATATTTATTGTTCCCATTGTTATTATTTATTATGTCTGCAATGCACTGTCTACATTGTGCAGTGCTGTCTGTGTATTGTGTATGTCCTGAGAGAACAGTGCGAATAAGAAATTCCAACGCACATGTACATATGGCAGTAAACCCCTCTACTCCCTACTCTCCACGACAGTTATTTCTGAGACGTCCCGTACAGCAGGTGTCCGTTTCAAATGCACCGAGGCCAGTCCAGGAGTGATGGTCCCAGGCCGGAGGCAGATTTCCGCAGCCCTAAACAGCGTAAGAGGCGCAAGGTCGCGCCGCCAGACGGGACTCACCGATGGTGCGGCTGGGCATGGCCGACAGCACCCTGAGAGTGGCGGCAGAGAAGTGCTCGCTCATAAGGGGGTCCCCATCTCGCACGCCCCCGCTGATGGGGAGCTCCCTCTCTCCCGGCTCATCCCTGCCGTGCCGGGCCGGAGAGGACAGGTAGGCCGGATTATCTGAGATAAAGAGACCAAAGAACAGGGGCCTTTCAGACGGAGAGCAAAAACCTGGGACACAAGAAGCGCGTCAAGTCAGATATTATTGTCCAGAGTTCTCTTTAAACACTGAATGCTTTTCTTAAATGACCAAGACATCCTAATTAAGATTAAAGCATTCAACCTCACATGGCTTGTGGAAACCTCCAACAGGCTCCGTTGACTTATTATTAGTTTGTAAAACCCCCGCTGTTACCTCGCCCCTCCCCCAGAATGTCATCCATCTCGATGACCTCCTGACCCTCCTCGTCCATGCTGTGGCTCTGCTCCTCGATCAGCTGGCTGAAGGAGTCGTGGACAAGGTTTTCGTCCATGGGACTTAAGGGACTCCTGCAGGGAAACAGGAAAAAAATCCTTACTGAGCAAGCGTGTAGACACAGTTCATACACATGCAGTGGCACGTGGCAGATAAGGCAGGTCATGAGATGGCTGGCTGGACCAGGGTTAGACTTTCTTCTGCTTTCAAGGAAGATTTCAACATCTGTATTCTTATAGTCATTCAAAACATAACCCTGTGTAAATTCCTGTGTAAATTTCCCTCCTGTGCTGAACTGCAACATCATGATAAACTTATCAACCCATCCCCCTCCCCAACCCTCCAAGGCAACTCTTAGAGGTGGATGACAGCCTCTGACACAGGGGCACTGCGAAGGAAGAAATTTAACAGTTTAGGAATGAGAGCAGGTCTAGACAAGAGACGAACTGACACAGAAACTGACAAAAAAAAATGAGAAGGAGGATGCAAAGCTGTTGTTGGGTGTTTTTTTTTCTTGTTCTGAAGAGTTACTTGATAATAGATTAAAACAAAGCTGCTTTTGCATCAGAGACAGAATACATACCCTAAAAAAAGATCAGAGCTCCCCAGAGAACAATGACAGAGAATAATAATGGACTGACAATTACAGACATTTTTACTATTTAATGGGCTCTCATGCAAATGAGCTGCAAAACAAGAGTGCAGAGTGTCACATTAGACTGCTGAGACTCTCCCACTCCTGATCGCAGTCTGTCCTGCGTTGGAACTGACTGTGTACCCACGGCCAATCGATAAGGCAGGCCAAGCAGAAGTCTGATAGCCAATCTTATTTCTTCCCTTCCTGCGAGCGGGTATACTGTATAAAAGTAATCTGTAATGCACAAAAGAAACGGGCTTTAGACGGATATTTAGGGGAGTGAATTGGAGGGGTGCTGGGGGATATGAAAGACTTAATATTTGTGACTCACTCTATCGCAGCTTCCATTTCCTCCAAGTCGCTGAAGCTGACCTTCCTCGCCATCCCACTACCAGTCTGTCTCGGGGTGACCGCAGGAGGGTAGCGATTACTGCAGGGGCTCCCTCGTCCAATCAGATTGCTGCCTTTCTTCAGTCATGCTCGCCGTTACCTGGGGAGACAGAAGGAATGCTCAGTCTTGTGCAAGCAGGCACGGCCATGCTTTCAGTCAGTCATCTCCTTGCTAGCGTGTGCTTCAAGAAAGGAATGGCTAGATGATCCAGCATGCGGACAAACCTTAAGCATAATTACCTTCAGAAGCGTGAAAAGAGAAGAGGTTTGGGTGCACATGAATGCTGCGCAATAATGCTTTACCAACGTGGAAAACAGCATGGTGCAACACTCATTTCCTTTCAACAGGAAGGCAATTACTCATAAGCAGATGTGGAACCAGGTGTTGCAGGCATGGGAGACGAGCTGAAAAAGAAGTGGTCACACACCTCTGTCCACTGGCAAGCTGTGATCTTGCTGCACCCCGTGTGCTAACAGCAGATAACCCAAGCAGACAGACCACTGGTGAAATGCTCTCGACACACTCGCAAGCTATGAGAAATTTAATGAGGAGAACACACAGTATAGGCAGTCTACAGAATATCCGCAGAGACTGTGTCTCCGATTTCTGTCAACGACAAACACAACCCAGACGCTTAGAGTATATAAATACATCCATATTCAAACACGATGGTTTAATTTGCATCTTGAATAAGATCAGACACACAATGAAGTCTGAGACACGATCTGAAAGCCACATCAGAGGCCAACCCAGAAGAACAAGCCGAAGCTTGAAATAACCATTTAAAAAAAACGAAATTCAATGCAAAAGAAAAGTTATGCTAACAAATGGAATGGACGCAGACATAGTTTGTTCTAGCCCTCTAATGCCTTGAAAACAGAAAGAAACCTTTAGGAAGACACTCAAGCGTAATAAGTTTGAAACTTGAACTCAATGTACTGTGGAGAACAAACCTCAAGAAAACAAACGTCTAAGTGCTCTGTGCCTGTAATTCTTTGGTGGAGACAGGGTGATCTTTCTTCCTGAAACAGTAAGTTTCTTCTTCCATCACTTGTCTGCAGCTCTGCAGTGATGTCAATGGAAATTTGAATTATTAATAAAGGCAGCTCTTCACAGAGACCCACTATTCCTTCCCACAGATCATCTGGGTCTCCTCCAGCTCCCTGACTTCATCACCGCGGACAGGGTGTCTGTAGGGCTTCTACATCATCTCAGATTTTTCATCCTCCCCCTCATCCAAGGGCTGGAAAATATGTTCCCACAGCCCGGCAGCCCTTCTTCGAAAACACATCTTCACAGGAAAAAAAAACAAGTTTCTTGTGGTAATGTTGCCATTTTCCTTCACTGTTTACAACAGAAAGCATAACAATAAGGAATAATAAACCCTTAGCTCAGCGCTGATCTGAGCCTCCACTGAGTTATAAACTATCCCCATCACAACAGCTTATGCACCTCGTCGGTATGAATTCAGTGAAGCCTCTAGAAATATTAATTCCCCGACTTAAAAAATATCTTTTAAAATATGTATATTCAGAGATCAATGACGGCAACTCTTGTTCTAATAAAAAAATATAAATCTGCATGTCAGCTTTATGATGTGTTCTGGGCAGTTCACAGTTTCTGTTACAGGAGAATAGAGTTCCTTTTGCTGCCACCACCAAGACTGTTGTGCACTGTGGACTAAGACCACATTGTGAAAGCCCCGTCACAGTGTCAGAAATCAAAACCACTAAATATCTTTAATTTACAAACATGGCCTGCTTCTACCAGGGGAGGATGTATATACATCCTTGTTCTCTATGTGTACTTTACTACAGAAAAAAATACCTTGATCCTTGGTCTTGGCACTACATGTAATACAATATGATGAAAATAAAATGTAGAAAAGTAAAAAAAAACAAATTCTAGGAGTTCACAATAAACACATTTTAAATCACCAGGAGATATACAGTAAATATCCTCCAGATAATATTTTCAGAATTCCATGAGAATTCAAAAGTATTACATTAATGAAGGAGCCACTTGATGTTAATTTGTGTTTGTTGGATAAAGACTAAAGAGGGATGCAAGAAAACAGACCAATCTCTCTTAGAAAACTTTTTTACTGCTGGCAGTAAATAAAATTGTCTATACATTTCTGCTTCCAGTTAAATCTCTTCCTTTCCAACATGCTGTTTAAATCTGTTTCCGTGTACCAATGACACCAGTACAAGTACAGTAATATCTGAGCTTTGGCTTAAGAAGGTAGTGGAAGACATTTTAGTTGCTTCAGCAAGTTACGCTTGGCTCTCTCTAAGTTAGCAACTTGATAGCATGCATTTAGTGGTCAGTCCACAGCGATCCTCACAAGACAATGCAAGCCAAGTCAGATTTAGTCAGTAAAACTTAAATGGCCCCTGAGCAAATTTCCATAGTGCAGTTCCTGGACGAAAACACAAAGAAAGGAAAACATGGATTCAATTAAACGATCCCCTGCTCTATAATTAGGCATACTGTAAAATTTCTGTAGACACTGGACCGCTCCAAGATATTTTTAAGGTGCCAGGCTGATTTAACTCCCATCGTGCCACACTAATGGTTTAATTATTTTTTGGAATAAAAAAAAACTAGAGAGCACGTGAGCACCGCTTACATTTCATAAAGCAATATGAAATCATCTGAACACAGAAAGAAAAAGTACTCAAGACGTTTTAACTTCCATCTTCTCCACAGTTGCACAGTAAGTCGCTCCCAGGTTTGCACAGGTGATGGGGTAAAAGCTGAAAGAGCTGGACCTGTTCAGCCTCAAGCACTGAAGACTACGGCGGGGCACGATCCAGGTTTTCAAAATCCTCAAAGCCAGCAAGTTTCAACAGTGGCAAACGAGAACCGGAGGTCACACGCGGACACAATGTGGAAGTGCTTTTAAACCTGACAACAGGAGGAACTTCTTTATGCAAAGGGTGAGGGGCAGTATGGGACAAGCTACACAGAAACAGCTGGCATCCTTGGACTAACTGGTTACCGACGTCCAATGGGGCAAATGTCTTCCTCTTGTTTGGAAGCCTGATGATGTTGTTATTATAGATTGTGAAGCTGTTCTGGACTGGGACTCTAAGAAGGTGTGTCCCCAGTTACTCATCTGTGAGGCTTTGCTTTTGCAAAGCACTGGAGCGCATAGCTTTCAGCCGACACCCATTTACTGACACCTGTCCACGGCTGAGAGGGGAAATTCAAGCCTGCCCTGAGGATATCCTTTGAAATTCCTCCCGCGCTCTCTAGCCAATTTCAGAGAGATGCTGCAGACCTCTGTCAAGGACTCGTCTGGAAAGTCAAAATGCCTTCAGAGAAAATTAACTAGGAAAGAATATTCAGTTTAAACTACTGTACCCATCACAAAATAATTCTCAAGTGCAAGACCTCAAGTGATAGTAGAACACCTGTGTTTGAGTCTGTAATTATGTTGCTGTGCGATATTTTTTTGCAGCATTCTGTTTTTAGTCTAACGTATAATAGAGACCAAGCCAAATGACAACACATTGTGATTCGACCCAGCAACTGTCACATTACATATTTGGCCACACAGCAGCTAATCCCCTGATTACAATCAACTGCACTGCTTGTTCTCTACAGCTGTGAGTGGGCTGTGCTCCCCAGCTACAGGACAAGACAAAGTATAGTTTCATCACTGGCCTGAACCAGCCACATGGACTGCCCATTGGTATTTCCAGCTGTCCAGTCCAGTTTCCAGGTGTATGGGATGTATAGCCTCATTTGGATGCTCCCTGGCTGGTTTTCTGCAGCCATCTGATGAACGTCTAGAGAGACGTTCAAGTGGTTCACAGAGGTAGAAGTCTAAATATATTAGCGCTAATGCCACAATATTTCTAAATCAGGTGTCCTGAGCGCAGACACGGCTTTCTGGTGGGAACTGTGGGTTTCGCAGCACGCACGCTTCCACAGAGCCGGCGACTGGAGACTTGGAGTCTTCTTACTACACTTGAGACTTCAGGAGTCAGCTGGAGTTCACTTACAAAGAACTAGCTCCCCACTAAACGACCTCTCTTAGTCCATTGAGCATGCAAGCCGGAAAAGAGATTCTCCCACGCTCTTTAAAAATGCAACCCTTCATTATTTTTCTAATAATGCGTTTGTTTCCATAAAGCCCTAACACGTATGTTAAACACACATTCGCAAAACGTCAGCCTAAGGTCCCTATGTGGTGGTGTTGTCTTTACTAACTGCATGCATTGCAGTTTCTTTCAATGACAGCCAGCTTGACTCCAGCAGACTCGGGCATGGATTGCGGAACTGCCCCGGGGCTGTAGTTTTTAAACACCCCGTGTGAAAACCATTCAAGGTTTACAGTCATCGCCCGGTCGAGCTGGGCTCCTACATTTATACACAAGAAAACGAGCGTCAACGCACGTAATTATAAAAGCAAGGGTAGTAATCTCCTAATCTCTAAGTGCGATTTGTCCTGTTAGTACCCTGTGGCGGAATGATTTGTTGTACGAGGTTTAAAAATTAATAACATAAAGGTATCGATTCGCGTATACGACAGTACCAAGACTTATAAACACAAGCAGCACTGCGTGTATAAAATCTTCTAACTGCGGACTCACCTCCAAGTGCCGTAACAAAACTTTCTCTTTATGCACAACCGGCTTTCACGATCTCTCCAAAGTTTCAGCTCTTCTGGACGGGAGGTAAGCACCAAGCACAGACCACCGCTTCTCAAGGGGGTAGCAATATACTCCAGAAGAAATGTTGCGGGATATTTGTTGGCAAGCTTTTTAAACTGTTCAAAAAACAACACACTCCGTGTTTTGTTTCTTTTATATTGGATATTGCCTTTACCGCCCGATCACGCCCCGAGTCGGCGAACTTGCAGAAGTTGTCCTTACGGTCAAGTTGCTGGGCAATGGTATAACCCTATTCTTTATTATTAAATGCATGCGTTCCCTGTTGTTGTTTTTTTTTCCATTTTCCAATGTATGTTTTCTCAAACTGCTGTTAACAGGCACTGCAGCTACTTTAAATCAATGTCTGCATTGTCGATCAAAAAGCGTGGTGCAGAAAGACAGAAAAAATGAACTTTTAAAGCGGCATCGATCGAGAATCGGTGAATCTCTGCAATCGAAGGACATTCTTCGCCTCAGTCCTCAATTGTCTTCTTCTGTCCCGCCCCTAATCTGAATCACAATACACTCGTATCTGTCCCTTTCAGAGGAATAACCATACATTAGCCGCGGTTTTACCACACTAAACTATCCATATGTTTTATCAACCATATGGCTCTGTCAGTAATGCAAAAACACACGCTAGAACTACTTACCGTGACTTTAGTTGCAGCTTTTGGAAAGTTTTTAAAGGGCGAACCAAAAATATACTTTGAACAAGTTTCCCGTCTGTTAATCCGGATTTTATATCTTAATATATGTTATGTTTCAAAATATTTGACATCAAACGGCATGCTGGAGTACTTGAATACTGCGCGGCGCTCCTTTTCTACAGCTCTGTTAAATTAAATGTACATAAAGCGACAATTATTAACAGTCTGGGAGATTTGGGAGAAACAGCTGCACTTTAAATGTCACTTCTATAACCACATGATCACAGTGTTTTAGGAATAATGCCAGAGGAGAGTGGCAAACTGACCTGTAACAATAGCTATAGCTGCTGTGTTAAATTAAAATCCAGCTAGTTTAAAAAACGTAAAAAAAGAATCTAACAATAACAATGTGTCATAGCGTCCCTCCTGATACTTTCCAAGGAAAGAAATACTGCCTGGTCTACTGCCTGGGTAAAATTAATAATCCCTTTTTCGCTTGGTATTATTAACGCACCACGCCGGATTGTGTTAGCAGGATCAAAATCTCTTAAATCTCAATCTCGTTACAAAACTGAGGGGTAGCCTGTCACAAGTAGTCTACCGGGCTTCGTATTCTTTAATCACATTTCAGATTGTATATTCTTTTTTTCCCCAGTTTTCCTGTACTAATGTGCTCTTTCGCGTGTGTCTGTGAGCCAGAGTGTTTCATCTGAAGTCCAGGTTCATTTTAAATTGTATTCTGGCATGTAAGGTTTGGTATTATGAAACAGGATACTCGATGGTTTATTGCGAGAACTTTGGTCGGTTCCTCCCACTACCTTTATTTTTGTGAAAAAATTAACCTATGTGGACGCGGTTTCCCCACAATCAAGACGTACACGAGTCTATCAATTAAAATTAATAAAATTAAGTCACCTTACCAGGAAAGCGCCTTCGCCACAGCTCGTTGAGTTCAGTGCGATCTTTATTCCTCCTTCTGTACAGTCATAATGGGGGGAACAGAGCAAAAAAGGTGTGAGTCTACCTGGCTCGAGAATGACTGCAGCCTCACCTGTATGAGCTAAGATGTCTGGGAAATGTAGTTTTAAAACGAGAGTTTCACGAGATGCCAAGGAGGTAGATGTATTCACGGTACCTGCAGACCTGTAGTCCCTTCTTCTGTACGTTTTTTCTTAAATGTCCTTAGTATCACAACATTATTTTTGTTCAGTAGAATCGAGGTGCATTTTTAAATTTTAAATTAGCCTGTAATCTGACAGAACGGCAAAAGCACAACCGCTGAAAAATATAATCATGTAACACCGAGAATGATTCAATTCCTTACCATTAAAAAAAAACCCATATTATTACAAAAGTTGAACGAAAATAATATTCTTTATTTTATTTTAAAAAATGTTTTGTCTGTTGTTGTTGTTGTTGTTGTTGTTGTTGTTGTTTTTAAAGTAGGCAACAGCATCTAACGAGGTATCACAGAGGCCTGTGACTAAGACAGAAAAAAATCTGAAAGTCAGAAAGCAGGAAGCATCATGTCCTGATGGCACAAGTTTCTATTTCAGTGAAAACAGCACCTCTTCTTCCGGGAAAAGAGTTTGGGCTCGGAAGGAAAAAATAACAAAACACTAAAAAGGTTAAAAAATTAAGGGGGAGTTTGAAATCCCGTGTTTTGTCTCAATGTCACAGTGAAGTGATAAACTACAGGGCTTGAAGGACATCTTTGGGGTTGGAGTACTGCGAAAACATGACGTTTTACTGCAACGTCACGTCTATCCCTCCAAAGACAAGTGCTCTGCTCTACTGTTGTATTTAAAGTTGAATTATTAATTTATGACTAAAGGTGAAATGCTGTCACATATCTGTGCCTGTGATTGTTCTATATTCTATATATATATGTGTTTGTGCTACAGTTACATTTTCAGAAACAGTATACCCCCGTCATAGCGCCACAAAACGAATTGTTCTGTTTTCAGACCAGATTCCACCCCGGGTTTTTCAGTAAATGTCTTTGCTCTGGCTCATCAGCAGCAGGTTCTCCACAAGTTCTCGGTATGACTGCAGCTGAAATGCGCGCACTCCCACACAGACTGACGAGTGGAAACACTTGCAGAGACTAGAAATATTTTTGGTACGAAATGTAGAGTTGGTTCAAGTATCTGTAAGCGGTCGAAATCCACAAGTTAAGGGTACAGACAGCCCCCCAGGTCTGGGATTGAACCCAGGGCCCCAGCACTGTGAGATTGCAATGCTAATTACTGCACCACCATGCTGCCCAACCTGATACAGTATATCTTATGCATCATGTATAATTTATATATTTTATTTATTTCAGAAAGCATGCATGGCTGGGCCTGGTCAGTACGGGGATGGGACACATAGGAAAAATCAGGGTGCTGCTGTAAGTGGTGTTGGTAGCTCAGTAGGTGGCGCTCTCCAGCCTGCATCAGAAACTCCAGACTAATGACCCAGCAGGGCGACAGGGAACACTGCTTTAGGAGGGGCCTTCCTCCTGATCACACTTTCAGCCAAGGTCCAGACTACTTGGTTATTAAGGATCCTGTGGCAGGAGCTCACAGTAGGGCTGTTAACGCTGGTGTCCTGGCTAAATGCCAATTTGGGCTACAGTCTTGGGCTTTCCAGAAATGTCCCTCTTAAGTTTCTCACGTCTCCTGCTGAATGGCTGCCGTGTGTCACCCAGGAGCGTACTGAGGGCGAGAGCTCTCTAAAATGCAATTTCTTCTTGTTTTTCTTCTTATTCTCACATACAAAAACCATTCGTACTCCTTTGCAGTTTTTGCCTCCACGTCCTGTGGACACAGCTTGAGGTCATGTGTGCCGAACTTTTGCTTCAGCTGTCTTGGGATGGTACTCTCTTGATTTGATAACCCCCCTCAACATGTTTGCTAGAGGCAGAGAGCTTTGTGCTAACCCCCCAGCTGCTGGACGTCCAATTGGTCTTAAAGAACAGGCCTGTGGTTTGAGCATTGTCCAGCATGTTTCATCTCTGCGGCGATTGCTTCAGCACTGTCACTGTTCATTTCATGGCATTTCGTTTTGACCTGGGTGCGCTCTTACAAGCAGCTCCCTCAAGCTCTAAAGCCTCTCTGTGTGGCCCTTTCCTTGTGTCCTGGTTTTCAAACTTGGGCTCCCTGCTGTGTGTGTCTCTTTTGTCTGGTGCTAATCTGTTTGTTAATGGTGGATGTATTCTTCTAAACCTGCAAAAGGTTTTTATACATTCCCAAGTTGTGACTCAGCACTGCTGCCTCCCAGCTGATTAGATTTCTTCAGCAGGATAGCTAAGTTCGGTCAAGTCTCAGCTTGCTCAATTCTTAGCTCCCATTGCACTAATTTTTTAGCTTCTCCTTTTAATGAACGGGCAACTGAACAGTAAGTCATTTTGCTATTTTGTTCTATGTCAGTTTTGGGTTATCAAATACTTTTTCTGTGTTATAATGTCCGTCTCTGATCCCACTGTGACCCGCTGTGACCACTGTAATCTACTGTATTTTTGTTAAGGAATCCACTTGTGTTTACCTGTAAGGACAAACAAGTTTTGTTTTGCCTGTGGCCTTTCGCTGTTGTCAGCTGCCCAAGTGCAGAGTGTTGATACTGTGATTCCTGCAGACTGTGAACAGCTGTACTGCAGTAAAGAGGAACAGATGACTGGTAGTGCCAACTGCACTGTTAGGGAGACCATGCCTAATGGACAGAGCTGTCACAAGACCCTAACTCAGCCACCTCCACTTCCCTGCACTTTGGAAAAGCTCATGCAAAAGAATGTAGGGTCATTGGAATTACATGCAGCCAATGCAAAATGCAAATTAAGATTATTCATTATTCTTTGTTCTGTGAGAACACTAACTGAAACTTTTAACTGCAAATCAAATACAATTTGACACCCTGCTTTTTAAACAATTTAATTAACTACAGCAATATTAACAATGTTATTGTTAATATTGTCTTTTTTCTTGTCTTAATCAGGCAGGCACTTACTGTAAATAATTATAAACCTCCTTTTGTGTTTGTTAGCTTTCCAACAGTAAGATGAGGCTTCATACAGAAAATTGCCTTAATACATAATGCCACATTCCTGGAGGAAAAGCATTAATAATTGTTATGCCAGACAGCAGAACCTCTCCTTTTTATACAAACACTACTTGTCATCAAGTATTTTCTAGTTTTGTACATCATTTAGAAAACTAGAAAATAAGTAGAAACCCCCAAAAAAGAAAGACATAAACAGTATTGTGTCTTGTTTTTTTCTTAGAATAACCCTTTTCCTGCTATTTGTTTTCCTGAGTTGAGCTTTCCTGTCAAATCCTTAACGATGACATCTGATGAGAGAGTGCTCTCGGCAGCAGAACAGCCCCCAGAGTTACAACAGCAGCATAATGTTTCATGACAAAACAATGAAATGCCAGCAACATTGTACTGTAAATACAATTCAGAATTTATATGCTGATTCACAGGGAGTTAAGAACTGGATCAGACAGAGAAGCATTTCTAGATCAGTATTTTGACTTAACACTCCAAAGAATGTACATCTGTCTTTTTGAAGAATTATGTGCAGTGCGGTAGTGCTTTAATGAAACCTAAAGTAACTTTTTTAACATAACTCTTGGAAGAAAGATGCTCCCAAGGACCAGAAATTCCAAAGGACCATCACTAAGAAGCTCATGGCATTGTGTTAAAATGGAAACCCAGTTCTGTCTCACCTTTCTGTGCTGTGTTATACATCGATTTACTGCAGCGAGTCACAGTGTCCGTGAGATGACAGTGACATCCAAGTGCACTCTGGGCTGAAAACGGAGCTGTTTAACTTCGAACCTGAGTTAGAAAAATCACATAACCCCCCCCCCACCCCACACACACACTCACACAAACACCTTCCATCCTCCCCCTGAGCTCTTCCAAAGAGGCCAGGGACCAGTGGAGGCAACTGGGAAGTTTACTCACCTGGTAACAGGCATCAAGACTCCTTCTGAGGCGCAGAGCAGACCCAGTGTAATGCAAAATAGTCGCATAACCACGAGTATCTTCTGTTGGAACAGACGTCCGCTTGAGGTGAAGGAGGAAGAGATAACACCAACCCCTTCGCCTCCCCGTCTGTTTCCTGTCATGTGATTTCAAGAACCTGCAGCCTCTGGGTGTATTTCTTCAACTCGGCCATGTCCACCACAAAAAAAAAGTCTCTCGGGTGCCTTTGAGCAGCAGCGTCGAGGAGGACAGCCATGGAGGAGACCAGACAGAGCTATGTGGAGTTCTTCCGCCTGGAGTCGGGTGAGTTTTGTGATCTCCTGCACGAAACTGGGCTCAGTTACACCTTTTCCCTTTCCTGTGTTGGTCACAAAATATGTTTTGGTCTTTTCTGCGGGGACATATTTTCCCTTTCTCTAGACTGTAAATGGATCAGGATCATGCTCGTTTTTTTTAACTTTTCATGGCTGTTCTGAGGTCATTATCCCTTCAGGTGCCTTTTTGTTACCATTGAGAAGTCTGTGCTTCATCTTTTCCTTTAGTTTGAAATGTTGTAGAATTGGAACAACAAAAAACATTGCAGATGCAGAGCACGGCTATTAAGAAAATAATCAACTATTAAAGTCAATGACGTGGAACGTATGACATATTGTGCTTTCTACCTCTTTATGTTTTAACCCATGTAACAATTTTATCCTTGTAAAGAAGTTGGTATATGCTGTCATATGGTGCCCTTCTGAGGATATTGTCAGAGCCGTGGACTGGTGTTTCTTATGTTGCTGTCACTGAGTTTGGCACCTTTAAGATTACGTTATATGGTTCTGTGACGTCAGGCAGGCTACTGGGCCTATTTCAGAAGGACACAACACAAGATGGTCGATCATCCATTCCTCAGTTGTGCTGCTTGCATCGTGATGTCTGTGGAAACCTTTAATGGCACTTTCCTGAGACAGCCACCTCCACAGATAGACAAACAGAGAGGCCTGCATCAGTGCAGCCAGAAATAAAATATGTCCACAGCATCGTTGTTTCCTGAGACCTGGACGCACCCACGTCCACAAGGATGTAATACCAATGGCCTCTGTGTTCAGCATCTGCACAACGTCTCTGCTTCCAGGATCCCTTTCAGATTCTCTCCTAAGCCAGAGCCCTGGGGTTGGGCAGAGTTATCAGGGTTTGGGGAAATACTTTTCTAGACCACGCTTCATGACAGCAAGCTGCACAGCTTATACACAGTAGTTCCAATAAAACAGTCTAGTAAAAAGAAAAACTGAATTATAAAGTCAGTGAAATAAGCAGACTTCCAAGAAAACACTGATTGTATGTAAGTGGGTGGAATAATTGTTGCTCAACTTTCCCAGGAACAGAACTGCTGCCCCAGGCCTGTCCTAAGCTGGTTGCTGCAGCTTTGCTGCAATTGTCTTCCGGAGCTTGTGGCTCATCCGCAGTTAGTGACAGTGAATTTCACTTCCCCAGAATTGCAGTTATTATCAAAAAAAGAGCAGGTATCTCAGTAATCAACAAGCAATGCTTGGCATCCAGCTGTGGAGCAAACCCTGCCTACCAAAGGCATTAAAATCGATAAGCAATCAATGGATCTGGTGTGAAGGACTCGGTGGTTGTCCATTATTAGAGGGTGAGACCTTTGCAGAGCCTCTAGCTGAGTCAGTTAGCACTACAGTGCTATAGGTGTTGTGACCTTTAGCTTGGTGAAGACATGCTTTCATTTTTTATTCCTTTGCAGAACATTTCCCACTTCCTCATTGCCCTGCTCTACGTCTGTGGTGTTTTTAGGAAGAAAAAAAGAGGGGGGAACAAAGGAATCAAACACAGTCCATCCATGCCAACACCAGATGGCACTGGAGGGCTGGTGGGCTCGAGGCCTGCAGGGGAGTGGGTAAGGGCCCTTGCTGTCTGACCTCTGCCCTTTGTTTTTGGCGCAGGTGAAAGCGCCGTCACATCGCTCTACGACGAACCCAGCAGCTATCACCAGACTGCTGTTTTCACCCAGCTGCCCAGCTCCCAGTCCCTGCGCCGCAGGAGAGGAGAGAGTGGGCACACAGGACCGGCTGGCTGGGAGGAGAGGCGGGAGGAGGAGGAGGGAGACAGAGCCACAGCTGGCTTCAAATCCAGGGAGTGGGACCCCAACACGCCTCTCCGACTGCTCCCCCTGTCCATGGAGCAGAAGAGGAACACCAGGTACATCCCGCACTTCATCACATGTGTGCACAAATTTGTGCACAAAATGTGCAACTGGGTGCAAGTTTTAAGCATGTTCAACTTGGTGAGCTGTCAAAAAAAGAACGGTATCTGTTATTTTTGTACTTAATGCACTTCAAATGGATTGATGTGTTTACTCTGACACTGTTGAACTCCTACTATTTAAAATATCCTATGTCCTATGTTCTGTATCCTTATAATATTCTAGTTCTGAGCCAATTCCTCAGTTTTTCTTTCACTGTATTTTAGCAGTGTATCTTTGTTCATGTGGGTGTTCGTCTGGGTTAGCTGCATTGTGTTTCAGTATTACTGATGTCTGCAATTCTGTGGCTTAAAACTTGTGCACCTAGTCACAAAACCACCACTGTTTATAAATAAGTGTGGAGCTTCCGAACCTTAATATGCTCTAACAAACACGTATGTACATAGGAACAAGTAATAGGTTTATTCCATGCTGAAAAAAAGAAGAAAGAGAACACAACGTTTCGGCCGTGGAGCCTTCTTCAGGTGTGTGAAGAACACCTGACACACCTGAAGAAGGCTCCACGGCCGAAACGTTGTGTTCTCTTTCTTCTTTTTTTCAGCATGGAATAAACCTATTACTTGTTCCTTTGCAGCCTACGCATGCTGACGCAGCTACCCACCTGAACTACGTATGTACATATATGTATTGTACTGTATATGTGAAGGAAGAAGCAGAGAATTATTCCACACTGAAAAGTCAAGTATATCTTTCTAGTGATCACTGCATTGAGGGAAACAGACTGTCTTATTTGGATATTAATCTGATTATGAAATTTTCACTCTATAGTCTCCAATTCCTATAATGTTGTATCCATAATATAATATAATTTTATATTTGTAGTAGGTGCGTGTATTGTTATATGTTAGAAAATGAGAAAAAATACAGTTGGTAGCAATTATAAAATAAACAGAATTAATCGATTAAATCAACATTAAATCAGCTGTGCAAGCAAATGAAGGACAGCTAACAGCTGAACACCCCTTGTTACGAAGGAAGTGGTAACATGGCTCATGTTTTCAGCATAGTAATAAAGTAAAAAACCAGGAGCAAAGCTTAAGGCACAAATACCATGAAGGGAAAAGAGGAATCTCTCAGCCCTGTTCAGACTGTATTACTGCCAGGCCAACAACCAGAGTTGGAAACTTCTGAAAACAAGACCGGAAAATCCCAATCCGAATAAAGTATCACTACAGAAGTGAGATTCATTATAGACTGATGGACACCGCAAGTAATCAGTCAACAGTTCCTTTCCTAAAGCCCAAAACTGGTCGTATTACTGCTCAGACTCCCTGATTGTGTCCTTCTCCTCGTGGTCTATAAAGGAGGAACTATTTGACAGTGTAACGTTTCTACTGTCTTTCTTTTGCTTCGCTGTTTCTTCTCCTCTATATCTGTTTCTGTGCTCTGATTTTATCCTGTTTTGGATACATGCTTTTTATGTCTTATCCACCAGGGCTAGTGATTGATTTTTTTCTGCAATTGTTTTAGTCTCAGTTAAAATGAGAAAAAACTTCATTTGAACTTAATTAATTTGAATAAATTAAAACAGAAAATTGAATTAGATTAATTAAAAATGCAATTGCCTAGCCACGTTTACTGCTTCAGAACATCATAAAACTATCAACATCTGTGCAAACATTTCTCAGGATGCCCATTTTTTGTGGATGAAAGTTGCATGTACAGTGGATTTATGCAGCTTTCCTCTGCTTACTGTAATCTAAATTGTAATCTACTGGAAGGTATCAAAATGTTTAAATTACACATCGAAGTACCCCAGCTTTAAAGAATACAAAAGTAATTGATTGTCATACTTGAGTTTCATCGCGAATGTATCTGAGGTTTCACTCACTGACAACTTTTTTTTGAACTGTGAGGAATATTTAAAACTACTGGCTTGTTTTTTAAATCTTATGTATGTTTTTTATTTGTTAATTGATTCATGTTGCGTCAACTTTTACAGAATGTGTACGTCTTTTAACCTCCCTGTTAGGCAAAATAGAAACATTTGATGCCTCCCAACAGGGAGCATATAACAGGAAATATATTTATTTAAGCAAGAATATGATAATTAAATGAATAAATAAACAAAAGGATAAATGCTTAGGTACAATTATAGTTTTGACTGTTGTTAAGGAAGATTAAAGCAAAGGAAATTATAGGTAGACTTTGTGTACGTCCCAGAATGATCTATACAGGACATCATTATCATGTGTATATAATTAAATATATACTGTATAATCATATCAGATTAGGAACAACATCTCTTTCTTTTAGGCTTATCAACAAATGTATTAGTGTTTTATATGATCATATCTAATTAGTCTTGCAATGTGGCTTTCGTCTTTGTCTTTAATGTTGACATAAACTGTACTTTTTTACAGAGCAAAAAAAAGGAGAACCAATGCAAATAAAGTCCTTATGCTTCACCTTTATGTTAAAATGATATATTTCTTTAGAGCTGATTTTGTCTTCTCCTTTAGGAGAGCAAAAAATACCTTTCACAGTATGAAATGAGAAATTCACGCTCTTTAGGAGCTGTTTAAAAGAGACATACAGAGCCCTGCTGAGCCACGTCAACAGCTCAGAGTGCAGACTGACTCTCTGACAGCCACAGTGTCGCAGTGCAGAAAACACAAACCTGTTTTTCAAGATGAGCAGTATGCAGACCTGCAAGTGCAGAGCAGGCTCTTGTCTGCACAAAGAAATAAAGTGCTCAGACTCCATGAGGTTCGTTTTTCAACTGAAGTATTTATTGGAAACTTCAAAAGGGAGTGTTTTTTCCTAATACTTCCTTAAGCCTTATAGTTTTTAATATACAGCATGATCACGCTGTGATCATATTAGGAATTCGAAAACGTAACTTTCAAACCCACGCCAATTTAAAGAACTACTCAGTTCTTTGATTGTTGTCTTGATTATGTTTTGATACAGTTTTCTGATTATGTATAATTTGGTTTCAGAGTCTCAGTAGGAAGCAGAACTGCTATTACAGAACATACTGTCGTTATTATTGTGCCATCTCGTGGTGGTTATGTGAAGCGTAGTACAAAAAACCTTCCTGTAGCTCGTAATATCCCTGCAGCTAATCAGAGAACCAGTACAACTGGAGTACTGCCAAAATCTCTATTCAAAATCCAGTTTTGAGGGGTTCTGAAGGTATCTCACAGTCATCAGTGAGTGGGGGCGTGATTATCATGACAGATAATTACACTTCACTTCATTTTCCTGATGTTCTGAAGCCGGATTGTTGACTGTCCTGGTACGCATGATCAGAGGAGTCCAGTGCAGTAAAAACGCTGGTCTGTGCGCGTCATTCCTGCGCAGTCTAGTCTGAATCGCGCCTTTCTTTGCTCTGGGGGGGGGGTTCAGAAAGCAGCGGCAGGAGAAGCAGCGCAACATTGGCTGCTGGGAGTCATGGCGGCAGAGCCAGCGCACATCCAGGAGGAGGCTGCGGGAGAGCCTGGCCAACAAGCTGCGAGACTTGCAGCCCTGGAAGGCTGTCCTACACCAGATCGAGGGTGAGCCCTCCCACCACTTTCTCTTCTTCTTCTTCTACTCGCTCTCACTCCTTCCCAGACCTTCGTCTCCCAGATCTTCCTCGTCTTTGCTCCAGCCAAGGGCTTAAGCACAGCCCCACTGATTCAGGTTTACCTTGGGGGCGTAGTGTGCAATTCGCTTTCAGCTCTGGAAAAGTCTGATGGGATTTGTACCTGGGTATCAACCCCGTATCAGTTCTTGAGTTTCAAAACCGCCCTCGTTCAGGTGTGCTGCCTGCAAAGTAACCAGCTGGACCTCTCGCAGAAGGAAAAAGATCTCTGATACGGTCTCATCTCCCATTAAGAGCTGTTTGGTCAGAAATAAGGGTAAGCAAGTTGAGGAGTAGCTGCTTAAGGATCTGTGTATTGAAGGTAGTCAAAACAGCACCCTTGAAATGGGGTATTTTTGAAACTCAGGACTTAGTGCAGAAAAAAAGTTCAAGCTAAAAGTCTAAACAAACAAGAATCAGGATCAATTAAAGTCATCGACAGATATTTAGAGCTCAGCTGGAACAGCAGACGCAGTGTCACCAAGACTGGAGTAGAGGGTCGCAGCTCTGTCTCAGACTCCTGTCATGATCAGATGGATGAGCAAGGTTTCTTATCATGTGCTTAAGTTACCAAAGACACATGATGAGGCAGACAGGAAGCAAGCACTGGAAATCTGTGCCATGTCTGGGATGGTCACTGGTTAAAATCAAATGTACAATTTAAGCAAATCGCACACTTCGTATTTCGTCTTTTTGCATTCCTGCAGGTAAATTCGGTTCTGGAGTGATGTCATATTTCACCTTCCTTCGTTGCTTGGTCTACCTGAATCTGCTAAACGTCCTGGTCATCACTGGAATGGTGATAGTACCCATTACAGTGTACGAGAGGAACAGCACCGTCAGGCAGAGAGAAGGCACGTGGGGTCTCACAATAATGGGGTTGGCAGCTGGGGGAGGGGGAGGAGTGCAACACAAATTCTGCGCTGCTAGATCTGTATGTGAATGAAGGGAGTCACAGTATACTCCTCTGTCATAGTATTTCTTATTCTTCACACTTGCACTTTCCATAATGAGTAGTGTATGAAAACCACAGGGGGATATCTGTGTCTTTTTTGAGCGCAATTATTGCAATTTTCACTGCAAAGAATAGAGTAAAATTAAAAACTTTAATAACTTTTCCCAATGGCATCATTTCAATGAATAGTCCATAATTAACAGTATATACCTAAATAGGCATTTTTGTTTTCATTTGCACAAGGTATCTTTAATTCATTTCCCAAGACGAGACCAGCTATTGCTCAAGAGTGATTTTATTTTATATTCCATCTTGTTGTTTGCTTTCTTGATTGTAGCAACCTGCAAACTAAATGACTCCTTTTTGGACCTGTTCTCGGGGATGGTGAGTCTCTGTCTCCTGTCGTGCCGTTTGAACAAGGGTGTGGGTTTCCGCCTCCTCAGATTAGGACCAGTGATTCCTTTAATGAAGCAGCCTTGCCTCATTAGAATAAAAAACAATAAAAAGAACAGATGAAGAGCAGTACTGCACTGTGTTTAAGGGAACCTTCTGCCCATGTTTCCTTGCTGTACAGGAAAACCATTGGGTTTTAAAAGGCTAATAGCATGTGTGGAGCAAATTACATGAGTGTTACTTTAAAATAAGTGAAACGCTTTGATGAATCCTACAGTTTTTTTAAGAGAGCCTGTCTTAGGATCTACTGTTAGGATAGTTTCCGACAGTAAATCTGCACAGTTTTCCTGTAGTTTTCTTGCTGCTTTCCCATGCATTTGCGCTGCTTTACCATGGAAGACGCCTTTGCTTTACCATACCTATCCCACAGTTTCATTCGATTTAGCTAGCCCACCTCTCTGTAATGCCGGACACATTTCCCATGGGGAGCGCTGTGCATTTTCCCGCTGTGGGCTAGCAGATCCCTGTCTCCGCAGGGCTTTCTGGGCCGCTCCTCCCTGTTCTACGGTTTCTACACCAGGAGAAGTCTGGACTCCGCGTGCCTCAACATCCCCTTGCTCTTCCTGCTCAGTGTTGGCGTGGTGCTCCTTGTCAATCTGGTGTGGGTGGTGGTGAGGTATGAAGTGAAGAAAGGGGTCCATCTGCTTCTCCTTGATTATGATTCCATTTCTTTCCTTTTTTTTCTCCCCCTGGGGTATTTCTTCTCTGGCGCTTGTTATTGGCGGTGGCAGTAAATGTGCAATGGCGAAGTAGAACAGGCAGGTAATGAACTGAGGTCCATCCGTCCTGCCCCAAAAGGGGCAGCTATTCATCCGAAGCAACAGAGAACGCTAGTCTTCACTCATTTGAATACCTGCCCCTTTTTTCAATTTGAGCTATGGAATCCTGTGTGAATAAACATGACAAAGAGCCTTGATACATATCAGTACTGTTCTTCCCATTAGCTTTTATTGTGAGGCCTCTTACTGTATTTCTCTGTGAGAGTTTGAAAGTGGCAGTGGTAGAAGAAATGCCATTGCTTCAGCGGCTTCATAAAACTGGTTAAAGCGTGGAGTATGAGAGCTCTAAAAGAGCCGTGGTGTCTAATTCACCACGGTGTTGTGAGCCTCTGTTTTCTCTCCACAGGACTGTCAATGGCTACAAGCTGAAGTGGATGCTGGGAAACCGCTACAAGATGACAAAGAGCTACAGAATCTTCTGCGGCTGGGACTTCTGCATCCAGGTTCCCGACTCTGCCGCCCTCCGGCACAGCAACATCAGGAACGACCTGAAAGTGAGCAAGGAAGTGTTATGCTCCACATCCCTCTTCTAGAGGGCGCTCCTCCCCCTTTCTGTTATGATTAGTTTTTATTATTTCCTGGTGCGTCTCGTCTGGTTTGTGGTTAAAAGCCTAGCGTCTCTGCAGTTCCGGGCCCAGTATTGGAAGATGGACGCCACAAGGCTGGCCTATTCCCCGGGCTCACGGGTAGCCCGAAGGCAGGTCTTATTCCCCGGCGTCTGACCGTCTGGGTCCGGGGTTCAGAGCGCCTGGTCTTATGCTTTTAGTTCCTGTTCCGGTTCCGACCCGGTTCCTGTTTTTAACTGTTTGTCTTGGATGGATCCCCGGCCTTTGGATTACGGACTGCGCCCCGACTTCCCTTTTTGGACTTCCTTGGACTTGGACACTACAGTCACCGCCCCCTGTCTGTCAACCCATCCTAACCCCGCTGTACCTTCCTCAGCTGTCATTTCTGGATTCTACCGTCTGCATAGGGTCTTTAATAACGCACTCCAGGGGAGTCAGAACCGGCCCCCGTGACAGGAAGAGGCCGGCATCGTGTTTCAGCAGCACCGCTGCCTGTGTGCTGAGTGAGCGTAGGGTCCCCCTGCCCCTTAGTTGTTGTAATTCTTTGCAATGTTCCAAATCTGCCCTTACACTGAGCTGTGAATCAACATGGATGCTTCAGTAGCGTGCACAGCAAGTACGTCACCCTGATCAGTAACAGCCCTTTTGTTTGGCTCAGTTGAAATGGGAGTTCCTGTGTAAACTCTTCCAAGACATCATTGCTGGTGCAGGGCTGACAGCTTTTCAAAAACCCGTTTTGAAAAAGGGTAGTGGCATCTTTACAGGACCTTTACGAAGGGGCAAGGAGGACACATCTATGATTAGATGATGGGGGGGGGGGGGGGGCACTTCTTTTTAACCAGGAGAGCGCCCCCCCCTCCTCTCCCCCCGAAAGGTTGAACACCCTGGGTGTCGAGTTACCTCTCCGCCTGCCTCCCCGCAGGTGGATCTGGAGGAAGAGAGGTTTCTCCAGCGCGAGTCCCAGCGCACGGTGCAGCAGTGGGTTCTGCTTTACTTCATGCGAGCCGTCCTGAACCTGGCCGTCTTCGTCCTGCTCTCTGGAGCGTTCTATCTCATATACTTCGCCACCCAGCGCTCCCAGCGTTATCAGCAGGTGAGACGGTCTTTGTAGTTTAAAGACTCGGGCGTGAAAGGGCTCAGGCCCTGCGCCTGCAGCGGGGTTCCAGCCCCGACAGACAGGGAGAGCTGCTCTCTTCACACAGACGTGCTCCCCATGCATGCTACTGAACGTGTTAAAACCGGAGGCTGCTGACTGGCTTAGCTGATAATGCTCAAGCTCGTCTGCTCCAGGCCTGGATGATGCACGAGGCAGTCAGTGCACCACTGGGGAGTCAGCCTGGGTGTCCCCAGCTAGCGAGAGCAGCAGGGCTTGACACTCACCTTTGAGGCTGGAGTGTGTTATCTATAAAAGCTGCATCTGTCCTGCATTACATTACAGATAGTGGGGACTCCCCTCCACCTCCACCAGTGTGTAGCCCCACCTGTGTGATGTGATGGGAGCCATAATGCACCAGTACGCTCACCATACATCACCTAACAGTGGGGAGGAGAACCCAGTGATGAAGCCAGTTCATAGATGGGGATTATTAGGAGGCCATGATTGGTAAAGGCCAATGGGAAATTTAACCAGGATGCCAGGGTGACATCCCTACTCTTTTCAAGAAACATCCTGGAATTTTTACTGACCACAGAGAGTCTCATCTGAAGAATGGCAATTTTTTACATTTTATAGTGTCCCCATTACTATACTGGGGCATTAGGACCCACACAGAGCACAGGATGAGTGCCCCCTGCTGGCCCCAGTAACACCTCTTCCAGCAGAAACCTTAGCTTTCCCAGGAGGTCTCCCATTCAAGTACTGACCAGGCTCACACCTGCTGAACTTCAGTGGGCTGCTAGTTGTGAGTTGCAGGGTGATATGGCTGCTGGCTATCTACACTTCTTAATGGTGAGTGAGTTATAAAGAAAACATTCAACATCTATGGACCGGACAAAAAAAAAAAATTGAATGGTTTGATATCATTTTGCAATTGCAGTGGCCTGAATCCTCTATACTTCTGTGTTCAGGCAAAATCTGGCTGGATCCTAAACCTTTTCATGGAATACCTTCCATCCATAACCATCACCCTTGTAAACTTCCTGCTGCCTCTCATCTTCTGCAAGATCGTGAAGTTCGAGGATTATTCTGTTGCCAACAAGGTCAACATCACCCTGGTGAGGTAAGGGTCCTCTCTCAAGTCCCCACTGTCTGAATGCAGGGGCATAACTGGGTTTTCAGTTTGTGTACCGACATGTGCATTCTTAACTATAAGGCTAAGACTGGTCATTTTGCAATGGGGTTTAAATGGGGTTGACATTATAAGATCTACAATGACTGATCTTATTGATGCAAAGAACAGTACCAAATTATGTATGTAGCCAGACCTGAGATTAGGCCATCCCTGAGTTCCCAACCCATGCAAGTGTCAAACCCTCCAGGGCCTTAGAACACTTCGGCCTGCCGGAGTAATTTCACCATATAAGCATTGCTTTAGAATACAAGATCTGGAACTCTGTACTAACACAGTATTGTCTGAAGAATGATTGTTTTGCGTTCTTAAAAGAAGGTTTCCTCCTTGAATCAGCTATAGTGAGCTGAAGAATTATTGATTCAATCATTTTTATGTTTTCCGAGAAAACAAATTGTATTACTCATTTAAAAAAAAACATTTGTTTTGAAATAAGGTGTGTTAGAAGAAAAACCTGTAGATTTCCCATTTTGGGGTCATAAAATATAGTTCCTTATCTGTGCTGTTTATTTGATACAGCTCTTTTGTTCCTCTCTATCAAGGGTGCCAGTAATTCCTGAGCCCACTGTAGCTTGCTTTCGAGGCTGAAGTGAAGCTTTCCGTTGATAACTAGCCTTGGCGGTGATTTTACAAGGCGTGCTCCAGCACCCTGTCCAGCCGTCCTAGTTTCTTTGACATCCTTTCTGGCACTGTCCCACCATCTCCAACATGCATCCGAGTTTCCTGTGATGGGTGACACTGAACTGGGATGAGGGGGTGGGGTTTTGCTTTTCTTCCACGCAGGAGCATCTTCCTGAAGTTGGCCAGCCTGGGCATGTTCCTCTTCTTCGTGTATCAGAGCGTCCGAACAACACAACAACAGAACTCCAAAAGTCCAACTTGTGAAAAACAGGTAACACTCAGCTTTGCTATCCATACCACATTAACAAAAGGCCAACTGCGCCCACGTGAAACTGTTTTTCCAAAAATATAAGCTGAAAAACGTTAAGACTTAGTAGAAAGTTAGTTGAACATATTACTTAGTATACACTGAAGTGAGATGTGGTGCCCTTTCCTTAACATACGACACATGTACATTTCTGTTGCTCAAAAGCACTCTCTGCTGGACTCCATACACAACAAATGTCTACATGGAAAAGTCAGATGACTCAGTTCACACCCTGAAGAAGGCTCCACGGCCGAAACGTTGTGTTTTCTTTGTTCTCTTTCCAGCATGGAATAAAACTTTTATTTAATGTCTTGTATACATAATTGACACTAAGATAAACCAAGATGATTAAGGCCAACTTTATCTGGCTTGAAATGTTGAGGTTCAAGGGTTAAGCGTTGTCTGCATTCTAATACACTGAACATAGCCATTACTTTAACTGCAAAATATTTTGGAAAATGTTGTATTTCTGAGACCTGTGTGTTTCCCACACTCTGTGGGCGTTGAAGAAAAAGAGTGTATTCTGCTTGTGTTGTATTGCAGTGCTGGGAGAACACGATCGGCCAGGAGATGTACAAGCTGCTGGTGTTTGATTTTCTGGCGTCCTTAGGAAACACGATCCTCGTGGCGTACCCCAGAAAGTAAGCAGCCCCTCGCAAACCGCCGCTGTTTCTGACTCCCTTGTGGTTCTCCCCGTGAAGGGGCTGCCGTGCCTGTCCTGTCCTGCCTGTCCCGGAGGCTCTGTCCGAGTCACCGTGTGGGGCTGTGTGTCGGCAGGCAGCTGGTGGAGAGGTGCTCATGGCGTCTGGTGCAGATGATCGGCAAGGACCAGTTTCTCATTCCCCTGAACGTCCTGGACATCGTGTACAGCCAGACCGTCAGCTGGGTGGGGCTCTTCTTCTGCCCCCTGCTGCCCCTGCTCAACCTGGTCAAGATGCTCGCTCTCTTTTACATCCGCAAGGCAAGCCAGAGCCCGCCTCCCTCTCGTCCACAGGGCCCGTGGGGTTCAGGCCGGAGGAATCGCGACAGCTGATGTTTATTAGGCCTTAACATCTCTGCATCTTAGGTCTCATCTTTCCAAGCTCTGCATGGCCCAGTCTATTTATAGAAGGGGTCCCCTTTTTTAAGCAAATCTGTTGCTATAAGGACCCCCAATCAAACCTTTGTCATTGATTGTTAAAAAAACACTATGCTGCTGTTAATTGTAACACATGAGAAGCGGGACAGCAAGTCCACAGACCAACCTCAGTTAATGGGGTTTGTGACTTTGCTCGCTGTCGTGCGGAGTGTAACTCCCTCTCCTCCTGCCTGCCCTCCTCTCTCTCTCCTCAGTTCCACCTCTTCAAGAACTGCGCGCCGGTGAGGAGGATGTTCCGAGCCTCCAGCTCCTCCGTACTGTTCTACTTCATGCTCCTGCTGGGGCTGCTAATGTCCTTGGCTGCCCTTGGGATCCACTTCGTCGAGTAAGTGTTGATGGGTGATGAACGCTGGCCGCCGTTAGCCCTGTGGAGCGTTGTTGAACGTGTGCAGGAGATGAAGAGTGAACAGGCAGCCTCTTTTCCCGTGAGCTCTTATGGAAAAGATAATGTCTTCAGAGCACCATAAACGGAGATGCCTGCACCATGCCCCAGCACAGTCCTTCACCTTCTTTAAATAAATACAGTCCTTAAGTGGCTGAGGCTAAACAAGGACCTCTGTGGCTATAAAGACGCTAATTAAAATACTCTTCAACTGGGACTTTTCTAACTCCAATGTGCCATTTCCTGTATGTCCCATGTGACAGTATACAGTATCCTGTACAACCTGCACAACTGTATTTTAAGGAATAATCTGAGCATTATACGTATAATAGATATATTTTTTACTATGGAACAAGTAAGGGTTTATTCCATGCTGAAAAGAGAAGAAAAGAAACACAACATTCCAGCTGTGGTGCCTTCTTCGGGTGTGATGTTTTTACTATTACACTTACAACATGAAGCTAAATGACAAACCATGAAAAATGGCCGCCTGGATGTGTGCTTTTCTTGCTGTCGTGTCTTCCAGGTTCAAGCCATCCAGGGCCTGCGGGCCGTTTCAGGAGCAGGAGAGGGTGCTGGACGTGGCCACTGTTTGCATTAAAAGCCTGCCCAACGCTACCAGGCCTGTCCTCCTCTACCTCGTGTCAGAGGCCTTCGCTATACCCCTGATATTGACTGAAATGTATGTGCCGTTTGCCCCTGAATGTGCGCGTCAGATTTCGGCTGATTACAGTTTACATTTTCTCAATCCTGGAATTACCTGCTATTGTCCTGGTTAATGTGCATCTACAAGGGTGGTATTTCAATTTTTTTAGACTTTATTATCCCTGAGACTGACCTAACCCTCCATGGCATGCTTTAAAAAACGTGGTGGAAGATATCTGTCCTTTAAATTTCTTATTTAAGCCTATATTACTTTTTTGTGAAATATATTTTAGTAAGATGTAAGCATTCTCTGAAGAACATCATTCAATTGCGGAAATATGTTTTTTTGCTATACATTTTCCCTATTATATATCTGCAATTTCCCTCACGGGATCAATAAAGTATCTATCTATCTATCTATCTAAAATAATTTTCTGGTAACAAAAGGAATAATATCATCACAATTCACCCCTTTTCATGTTTCTAAAAAACTAATGTTACAATGAGAGCTGTCTCCCTGAGTGGGCCGGCTTTGATCTGGTATGGCAAACATCGATCTCGTCTGAATCGCCCTAGAAGTCACCCACTCGTAAATACTGTACGACTGAACATGCTAAACAATTTGTAATTTCTAATACGTGCATAGAAACTTTTTAAAAAGAAAATTTAAAATTGTGTGGAATGATGTTAAGTTATTTCAAGGTTGGTCTTATTAGATTATAATATGATAGTAATGTAATATTTATATTTAATATTATCTGTGTAAGTGCTTCCCAATTGCTCACAGCTTCCTTAAAAGGCAAGTAGGCATATCGGTATCTCTGTGCTGTCACCAGTAATTGGTTTCTAATCCACAGCATCCTCCTGACATTCTACATGTCCATATACAGAGCAAACTGCAAAACCATTGAGAGACTGAAAGACAGGCTTGTCATGGTGAGTACGTTTAGCAACACTGTTCTTAATTCTCACACACTGCTCAACCACAAGGCTAGAGGATGGTATGTTCCATTGGACTGAGCATCCTATGGTGCGGTATCACCCATGATTCCTCGGGAGAGTAAAGCAGTAGCAGACCAGAGTGCTGTGCTATGGGAATGAAGCCTGTTGCCAATGTGTCCATTCACACAGCCTGAAAGGTTTGCAGGCTGTGGGTGGTGGATGGGAAGTACAGTCCGAGCCACAAGACGCTCCTGAACCAAAGGGACAGTTCACTGATTTCATATCCGAAGTGGTCATGTATAATTATCGCATGTACATCTAAGAAATATATGATGTATATTTAATGGAATCTGTTCTGAACAGTTCTGTAAGCCCCAGGCATACCAGCGTGCGATGAAACTTCTTCTGAAATATTTTGGTAGAATATTGTAGCGCCCTCATCAGGCAGTGATGGGGAAGTGAGTGGACAGGTAATTGGGTTGGTGATGTCAGCCCCAAGAGAGCATGCTGGGATAGATGGGAACTTCTCTGGAATAGTTGGGAACTAGCAGGGACATTAACTCCTGGGACATTGGGGGAAGACAGGGGTTTATGTACATGTTGTACATGTTATGCGAATGTACCTTTGTGACTGTCCCATGTTCCCCCATCCTGATCTGTGGTCTCAGGTTCCCACCCTGACATTCCTGACCTGTCAGATAGGACACCACACCTTCAACATATTTTGCAGCGGCTTTGTTCTTGCAGATTGGGGAGAGTGGTCGAATTAAGCATAACAAATTTTTGCCATTCTGATTAATAAAATAGTACTGCCATTATCACTCTTCCATTTGATTATTGGCTGTGTTACAATATATGCAGTATGCAGCATGCTTTCTTTTTGAACGTGTGACCAGAGCAAAGTAAGTTCTACTGATGGAGCACATCGCTTTTCTTCTCTCTTATCAGGAGGGTTATGACAAAAGATTCTTGGTGAAGAAACTTTCTGCTGCTCTACAAAAGTATGAGAGGAGACTGAGGACGGACATCTCTAAAGGCAGTGACAGTGAAGACATCCATTCCTGGCAGGGCGTGACAGACCTCCAGGACTTCGATCCTGTGCTCAGCAGAGGAGTCAGTGTGGAGTCTGAGGAGGACGAAGGGAGAAATCTAGCAGTGATGTCTACCCAGACCGACACTTGAATGTCTTTTGTCTTCTGGAACAATAGATGCCTCCAAACTGCAAATCTTCAAGCAATTTAATTGTAATTCGTGGTGTCCATAGGGACCAGTTTTATGTCCATTGCATCTCCTTTTCTGTTCAAATTAGATAGATTCCGGTTTAGTAAGCAAATACTTTCATTTACAGATGGTACAAAAACAGGAAGAGTAGCAAAGGACTTGCAAAGAGTGAGTTATAGATTCCTGGAAGTGAGCTCCACTAATCAGTAACGCCTTCTTATATCCTCTCAGTGGAGCGTATAGACTTAAAATAAATCTCAGAGATTAGCAAAATATGGTCCTTTCTCAGTGTTGGACTTAAGCTCTGTAAATGTAACTTTACAGTTGTTTGCATTCCAGCAGTAGTACATTGTGCTAAATAACCAAGGGAATGTTTTTGTTTTATTTTTTGTATCTATAATACATGTAAAGTAATTTAATTAGTAGTTTGGTTTATTTTTTTAGTTCTAAAGACTTATGTTGTGATATTAAGTTTGGCTACATTTTCAGCATTCTAGTTCAAAATACTTTTATCGGTCTGTATAGTTCAGTGCCTTGACCAATGTAATATTTTTTTTACTCTGAAGTAAGACTTTTTTTGACTGGAATTTACCAGTCAAAAGTTATTTTATTATTGGGCAGAAGCTCACATATTCCTGTTGCAGTGGTAGTATCCTTTATTGGCAGTTTCTGTTTTTTTTTTACTATTGTACATTTTTTAAACTAGTGTTGTTTACAGGGATATCCCATCAACAGTGTTCTTTTTGTAAATACGTTTAAAAACCTGTTGAAAGTGCAGTGATGAAATTGATTGTGTTGCCTCAACAAACAGTATTAAAGTTTTCAGTAAACGTTCAGTTGACTTTGGTTTGTTTCTTTGTCGTTTTTTGACAAGTTGTAATACTCAGTGCTGGTTCATCATGCTTTTACTCAGTTTTGGGTTGAACTACGAGAGCCGCACAGAGCCCCTGCTATCTGCACAGTGCAAAAGGAGAGGTGGTATATATCATGTGTGCACAGTACACTCCTATTTTCCTTGGAAAGTGAAGACTTTATATTACTGCAGTAGAGTTGTCTTTTGGAGCTGACACTTGCTGTCTAGCATGAAGAGTGAGAGCAGAGAACTGGGGCAAATTCTGTTCGGAGTATATTAGTATAACTGTAATGAAGAATACACTTCTGGAATGTCTTCCGATGATCACTGGTAAGTGAGCCACTCGGTTAGCCAGAAGGAAATTTAACTTGTCACAGGGACGGTGAAATATGTTAATTTTTAAAAAACTGCTGTGTTCTGGCTGGAAAACAAAAATTTTACATTTATCTTTTTTTACTTTTTTCTTATTTCTTTCAGAAAAAGGACAAAATATATACCAAAAATGGAACAATTTAAAATATTATTTCTTTCTACAGAGCCATACCGAACGGTTTTATTGATTTGTGAAGTTGTACAACTTTAGAAAACGTCCTGAAATGTTGCAAAATTATTAAATGTGATAGCATAGTAGCATTCAAAATTTCATAAGAACAACTATCTAGAAATTTACTTGAAAACAATAGATTCATGACATTGCTGCATTCTCTCTCTTATGCGACAGTAGTTTAATGACTTTGGAATATAAAGAGAGAAAGTCTATCAGAAGAAGTAACAAAGTTTTACATTCTGGTTTGAAACTCCTATAGTTTTCCTACTAAATATATAATTGAACATAATTTACATCTGTGGGAAAGCAATAAATGTTAGGGAATATACTGTAATTAATAGTGTAGAAATTAAATACAATTATATTGCAATTCAGATATTGATTATCTGGAATCAGTTCATGGAAAAGTGACGAAATATATTCTTGTATTTAAATAGTTCAATCATTTTGGTTAAATATTTTAGTTAAAAGGACAAACAGAATGTTAGGGTATATAACTAGTGTCGAATTTAAATCACATTGTGTGATATTAAAATTGAACTCTAACAAGGTCTCATTTGGAATATTTGTGCGAAAGATTGTAGTTGCAAAGAAAGATCGATTCTCTCGAATCAGTTCATGGGTAAGGGAAAATCTGACCTTAGGAATACAAATAGAAACGATGTGGACAGAGTGCAAGCATGTAAAACTGAGCTCAGGAAGCACGTCTTTACACAACGGGCTGTGGAAGTATGGAAAAAAACCCAGCCATGCTGTGGAGGCAGATTTTCACAGTCTGTTCCTTTCAAGAAACAGCTGGTTGGGATCCTGAAATCAAATATCTACTAACAACTGAACTGGTTAGTTATTATTCCAGTGAGTCTATTCGAATGTATTTGAACACCTGCTGCTATGACAAAGCCTTCTAATCATGTCTTATTAGATATTTTCAAAGCTCTCTGCCTCCTTTCTCATTTCCAACAGTTTTCAGTTCCAGTTCCGTTTATTTGTCATATGCACAAGTGCAATGAAATGCTTATTTGCATGTATGCTCCAATTCAAAAGATGAATCATGTACAACTTGAATGCAAGTCGGCACAGCCAGTGTCCAAAGCAAAAAAAAACCAAGTATTACAGTATTACAGACTCCCAAACAGGATATGAGGTGCTGTGGACAATGTGATGTCATGCAGCAAAAAATGTTCATAGTACTGTACAAACGAGCTGCTTTCACAACTCTGGATACTTTTTTTTTCTTCAGATAACGTCACTACAGAGTAAATATTTTCTAAATTGTTTTCTTTTCTTGTAGTTATGGCGTCTGTCTGCATCAGCACCTGTAAGTACAGTTATTATTTTTGTACAAATGTGTGAGACTGGCGCAGTGGTTAGCATTGCTGCCTTGCGGTACTGGGGCCCTGGGCTCATTCTCAGTGCTGCCAGCAAGGAGTTGATATGTCCTTCCCATGTTCACACGGGTTTCCTCCCACAGTGCAGAGATATTTTTTCTATCACAATAAACAAATCCCAATAATTACACACTCATGCAAAGTCATGCAATCGCTACCACACTCCAACGGTTCTTAAAAAGAGTAATTGTCCTTTATCAATCAGAGCAAGTGGGTGCTGGGGCTGGATTTGCACAATGAAAGAGTCCCCCCAAGCCCTGCCACTTGCTGTTGTCTGTGCCTTTCCCCTGTCCCGGCTCTGAAACTGCTTTTCGTTGTCCAGTCCTCCGCAGATACTCAAAGGAATAGGGATTTCCTCCTTAGTCCCTGCACAGGACAGGGCCCACTGTCCAAAGGTATATTGGTAGGTTAACTGGCTTCTGGGAAAACTGGCCCTGGTGTGAGTGTGTGTGGGTCTGTGTGTGCCCCGTGATGGACTGGCGATGGACAGGATGTACCCCACCTTGCACCTGTTGCCTGCTGGGATAGGGACGGGCTCCCCCATGAGCCTGTATTGGCTAAAGCGATTAGAAGATGGATGGACTGATGCAAAATGTGAGAGGTATTCCGTTGGGATATTCTCATAACATTACATAGGTTTAGTCAAACTAATCTGCATGGTTCGATTTCAAAACGCAGCTGTGTTATATCCACGGGAATACTGACTGACCCGCTCAAAAGAGATCTCTGCTCTTCTGTTGCTTGTTCTTGAAGGCGCGTCAGCTTTGCCGAAGCCCACTCTCAGAGGGCCAGATGCTGCCCTTTTGGATGATGTCATAGAGTTCAGATGTGAATCACCCGAAACGCAAGAGGCTGTTACATATGTCCTACTGAGAGACAATGAGAAGTTGTCACCAGTGGCGCCACAAGCTTCATTGAGAAACCGAACGGCTTGGTTTAACTATGTGGTTAAGAACGACTCTGATGGATACTACATCTGCAAGACATTTGTGGATAACAGCACCATCAGCCCACAGTTTAGCAACAAGATCCAGCTGCGAGTAATAAGTAAGAGTGGACATATGTGCATTTCTAGTCTTATGCATTGAGCTCCTGAACACTGTATTAAATAGCTACTTTTGTTAATATGGTCAGACAGAAGCTGTTACAAAAACCTGCCTTGAAACCTTGAACAGCAGTACAGGCATTAAGTTTTAGTCAGTGTTTTACGAATGAGCCCTAATGCTGTAGCTGCCAAGAACAAAGACGTTTTGGTAGATTGTATTCTTGTCCTTTTTTTTGCCGTACTGATCAGCCATCTTTGCGTTTGTGGATGATGTCCCACAGTTCCTGTGTCCAGAGCGAGTATTGTGTCAGACCCTGGACCAGATGGGGCTGAGCTCTTCGAGGGAGACACTTTGACCCTGCGCTGTGAGGTGCTGAAAGGCAACCACCTCTCCTACGAGTGGTACTTCAATACGAGCAAAGTGTCGAGCTCAGCAGCTCACAGGTTGGTCAATAACATGATGGTTATTGACAGAGTCAGCGTTCAGCAGGCAGGAATCTACTCCTGCATTGCAAAGAACCAGGTCAGCAACTCCAGCAAATTCACCTCTGCAAGCACCAACCTAAAGGTGATCGTCAAAGGTAAAATGCAACAAGCCTGTGTCTTGGCAACATTGAAAGAACATGAGAAAGTTTACAAACGATAGAAGGCCTTGTGGCCAATCTCACCCATTTAGCAGAAAGTACCCTAATCGATCCAAGGACATCGCCTAGCCCTTTCTAGGTTGTAGGTTTATGACTTCAGTATAACAGGGCTGGACAGCTTATTCCTCAACCCCACCACCCTTTGCTTAAATCAGTTCCTCTCTCTCTCAGTTTTCAACATTATTAATTTGTGAGACATACATTTTTATCCAAAGCAACCAACAACAGATGGTGCAATTCTATGTGTTTTTACAAGTACATTTTGAGTTCCACAGCTGGGTTTGATGGTTAATCAGTGTTCCATTTTTTTAAGAACCAGGCCCAATAAACTACAAAAGTCAGTAGACAGGGTCGTAGCGAGGAGAGATTTCTCAGAACTCTCAGTCCAAAATATATAACTCTCTCTATAACCCTGCCCCACATTCAGTCACCATGGGTAAAAATACAGCAGGTATGTAGAAAGCAAGCGCTTCCTGATGCCACCTGTGTCTCATGTGTGAATTCAGCAAACACCAGCCCAGCATGCTTAGGGCCGTGTATAAAAAAGCTGGACAGGCCTGGTTGTCTATCATTATGGCTAGAATGACTGCAAGGGTGTAGATGGGGGATTGCTGGGACATGTTTGGTGGGAGCTCGGTCACCAAGATTGCTGATGTTTTTATAAGTAATGCTGTCTTAGGTAACGTCAGCATGGAACCCAGAGGGAAAGACTTTCCACCTACTTCAACCAAGCATGATCCGACAGACATTACTCATGGAATAATGAAGCTGCATTCCTCCTGCAGAATTCCAGATGCACATGACGACCCAGCACGTTTATAAGTGACTTTGTGTTGGTGTTGCCAGATGTTTGTTCAGGGCTGTAGGGCAAAAGTGTCCTCACCTGGGACTCGAACCTACAACCCTGTGGTCAACACCAGCAGACGGTCTTCATTCAGAAGGATGGTTAGCCTTCTCAGTCCCATTCTGTAAAAGTTAATCAAAATCTTTAACATTAATCAGGACATACAGGGGTCAAAGAGAAAAAAAGTTTACTTAGATACAGATTATGGTAAAGAAAAAATCTGACTCAACTTAATTTAATTTTTTTGAAACCCTCTCAAATGCTGGTTTTTCAGTGCTGGTTTGACTGGTTTTTAATGACCAACATTTAAAATAGGTTTGTTAATTAATTAACAATTAAATGAGAGCAGCTCTGGCACCTTCTCTGATGTATTCAACAGCAACTTTCTTCTCCCTCTGTAGTGCTTGTGTCCAAGCCAGAGATCTCATACACAATAATTAAAGAGGACTCGACCTACCAGGCCAATATAATGTGCAAATCAATCAGAGGAACCCCCCCAGTAACCTTCATACTCTGCAGTGATGCAAACAGCAGCTTTCCCAACGTCACCACAGACACCCTGAACGCCACCTTCTCTGTGCCCGTCGCCCTGAACCAACATGTGGGGGATTTCTTCTGTGGAGCCACTAATGGGGCAAAGCCAGTGTTGGGTAAATCTGCAAGCCTGGAAGTGGGTATGAACCTGGCACGCGCCCTGTCTTCTGTTGATGTGCTTTATTATTCGTCGTCGGTACTCATCACGTGAGCTGAAACACGTTGTCACGGGTTTGGTAGTTACAGTAGTGTTACCACCTCGCAGCCTGATCTTAGTCAGATCTCAGAAGCTAAGCAAGGGCCGGGCCTGGTCAACCCAGGGACTCCTCTATGGATAGATAGGTTGCTGCTGGAAGTGGCGTTGGTGGACCAGTAGGTGGCACTCTTCCCTCCAGTCCAGGATTTTCACACTGGTGACGCTGTACTGTAGGAGGTGAAACCACAAACCCAGGAACGGCTGCTTGATTATTACTGTTCCTATGGCACTGTTCTTGCTGCTGTCACCAATCCCAGTGTCCAGGCAAAAATTCGCACTGAGATTGCAGAACCTGTCTTCCTTAAATCTTCCCCTTCATGGGTTGAAAGGGAGAAGTCATTTCTTACTCCTCCACCTGACCTGTAGTGTAGTGGGGCTGCAGTGCCCAAAGCCCAGTTCAGTGGTGGTTAAATGTGAGGCACCTTAGGGTCTTTCAGGGTGGAAAGCACTATTATTACTCTTACTCTTACTCTTACTCTTACTCTTACAAGTAGGGAGCTGTGTCAGTATGGCTGCATAGGAACAGGTAGAGGGTTATTCCATGCTGAAAAGAAAAGTGAACAGTTCCAGCTGTGGAGCCTTCACACACACCTGAAGAAGGCTCCACGGCTGAAAAACTGCATCTGTTTTCTTTTCAGCATGGAATAACCCTCTACCTGTTCCTATTCCTATTAATGTGGAGTTGTCTGTGATTTGAAAAAAAAAGAATTAGTTTCCACGATGCCTTTAAGAATGATGTAATCCTCCAAAGAGCGAACTATCACATTTATGTATACAAAAGTATGCATTTAGTATACATTAATTATACAAGTAAAGACATTTAATAAGAGCTTGGTTGTAAATTAAAATGAATGCTTTCGGTTGCAAGCTTAGTTCGATTTTTTATTTCCATCAAAGCAATCCAACTGCATGTTGAGTGGAGACGGCCGTAAACCAAACGTCTCTTCAATTAAGGACCAAAAACACTGGTCTTGAATGTTGCCTACGAATCAATCAAATTAACATGATCTCTTAATCAGAGTGGATGAGGATCCTGATGAGCAGAAAAGTGATTTTTGTGGAGGATGTGTTGCTGCTCTCTGTGTAAATTCATCCAGCTGTAGTGTTTGAAGGGACTGTAGAAACTTTTGTTGCATTTGTGAATCAGTTCTGGGTGTGAAAACCTTTTAAGATGTGAAAGTGGTGCAATTTTTTTAACGTACCTGTATTAATTACATCATGGCATTTGCAGGAGATCGTGGTTCATTCGTTCATTCATCCACCTTCCACTGTTTTCCTTCATGCCCTCAGTTCCAGTCGGCGGGCAGGTGAGCCTCCAGGTGACCCAGCTTCTTGACGAGAACTTCAGCGTTGTGGGGGTACAACTCCTCTGCTCTGTGGAGAGAGGGAGCTTCCCCAGGTTCTCCTGGTTCTTCAATGGATCCCAGGTGCCGGAGAAGGGCGATTTTCACGCTGTAATGGAGCAGGGCAGATCCCTCATCCTGTTCCCTCTTGTCTCAACGGACAACAACTCCTATCAATGCGCGGCCAGCGACAGCTTTGATGACACTCAGCAGATAAGGAGCGTTCCTCGTTCTATTGAATTGAGAGGTACTAAAGATCTTTCAAAATTCACTCATTCGTGAAAATATATAGTAGTAAAGAATAATTCATTAGTTATTCTATTTTTGATTTGGTAAATTGCCTGTTTTGTGTGTTTTTTAAGAATATTCTTTCTGATTAGTGATTAAAATACTAAGTGTTCAAATCAAAAGAGGTTTCTCATGCAGTTAGCCCTGTCTAAATTGTTTCAGTGACCGAGCCTTAAAACCTAAAGCCTTACAACATTGAATGACTCTCCTGAAGAGCTCAGGCCCTCTCGCAGCCTGTGTGAGAGGCACGGGACTGTTGTTATGGACCTGCTGCTTGTAATAAAACAGCCTTCATTCTGGATTCTTTGGGAATAAACACTGATTGTACAGTCTTTTCAAGGAGCATTCATGGCATTATTACGACTCATCCGTAGTTACAGAGCTCTTAATGGAAGTTCAGAGGAACAGCCCCAGTCCCATCCTCACTGAATCATAAGTATTAGGTGTCTCACACACCTTCCGAGGTTCGGAAATAATTCTGCCTTTTGCTTCATCTTGATTGGGGTTGCCCAAAATTAGCCATTTAAAAAGATTTATCATGTCAAGCCTGCATTAATTTATTGCATGTGCTTGAAGGGGTACAGTTTCTCAGCGAGTGTTGAATGCAGTGTTGGACCGTATTTTTTCCTTCTCCACCTGCCTCATGGTGGCCCTCAGGCCTGCTCTGCACTCCTCTCCAACAGCCTTGGCTCCATTGTCTTCACAGATGTTTACCCTTTCTCCATGGAGACGATTGCTATAGTGTTCAGCATCTTCCTCTTCCTCATGGTTCTGGTGGCTGCCTGCTGTGTCGTCCGACTCCGGAGCAGTAAGTTTATCTCCTCCTCTACCAACCTGTTTCAATATTTCTACACAATATCACTCAGTCCCGCGCGTAAAACACACAAAGGTATAACTCTCTTTAAAAAGTGTGCTAGTAAAATATCTTAATTTAGCACACTGTGTGCATTATGGACAGACACCAAAGTCAGGGCAAAGGCAGAATCTGCAGCTGTATGATATCTTATCAAGGTAATGTGTGACAAAGCTACACTCTGAACTAGGGTAGACGACACATGGTCATTGGTAGAATTTTGATATACTGCTGTAATTACAGAATAAATTCTTCTTTCTCTGTAGTAAAACTGTTGTCAACTTCCTCATTCGCAATCCAAAATACTTCTCTCTCGGGACAGGATGCCTCTCTCTCAGAAATACTGGGTGTGAGCGAGTGTCTTCTTAAAAATTCTTCCAGGCGGTTGTGGAGGAGGTGGAGGAGACAATACCCTGTGCCCTCCTTCAGGCACTGCCCGAACAGAAATTGAAATTTAAGCGATCATTTGGTTTCTGGGGCCCTGAGTTCGAGTCTCAGGCTGCTACCAGCATGGAATTTGCATGTTCTTCCCACGTTTGAGTGGATTTCCTCCCGGTGCTCCGGTTTCCTCCCATGGTACAAAAACGTACCGGTAGGTAACTTGGCTTCTGGGGAAACTGGCCCTGCTCTTTGTGTGCCCTACAATGGACTGGAGCCCCATTCAAGGTGTATTCTACCTTGTGCCCACTGCCTGCTGGGATAGGCTCCAGCTCTCCCGTTGTTCCGGAAGAGTATAGAGTATAATGCAAAATGATTTCATTCAAAGTTAAAATAAAGTGAGGCTGTCACAGTGCTGTCACTCCCCAGGATTCTTCAAAGCAAGCCCCCTGTGCTTGGGGGCTGGCCTGTGGCATTGCTGGCTCTTTCGCTGCTGTTCTTGTCAGACACTTCAAAGTGACTTTTCACTCCTAGTCTGACTTGTGCCGCCCTCGCTCACCAGTAACTAGTCTGCCCAGTGGACTCACACTCATTGTCGTGGACAGTGGTGAGTAACACTACTTATCTGTCTTCCAGGGCCAGAGCACGCCAGGAGGCCCAGGTGAGTGAGACAGGTATGGTGTCTAGCAAGTGATATGGTGTCTCAGGGCTCAGTGCAGAGCATCTCTCACTACCCTGCACCGAGATTCCCTGAGTGTGAACTAATGACAGCGCCTGTGCCATCTGTGTAGAGTGGTATCCTCTTCAATCAAGTACAAATTGATTTGGAGGGCATCCTAAAGCTTCTTATTTCATCTTCTGAATTTTGTTCCATATTATAAACTTTACAGAGACTGTTTTGTCTTTGGTTAATCTGCATTCTTTTCACTGTTTAAAACCTGTTTCTTTAGCCAAACGTAAGGAATGAGAGGCTTGAATCCATCTGTCTGTCTACCAGTCAACTAACGATACAGGACTCATTTTACCCATTACTTTTCACTCTACAGCTAAACAACTCTCTCTTTTATGGGTATAGAGAACTGCCTCTAGCTTTGAAAGTTAAGGTTTCTAACAGGTTCTCTTCTATGACAGATCCTACTCACTGGGGCTGACAGCCTTTCCCACTAGCAAGGAAACAAGTCAAACAGATGATGTTAGAGAATGAGGCCCAGGAGCAGGTAAAGTGTTTCATCTGTTCAGCATTGACAACCACTAAACCACCAGCACCAACAGCAACACATACAAATCATTTTCCACCACAAACTTGGCCACTGAGGCTCTAAAGAACACCTCCCCCAGAGACAGCCTCACGTGTCATGGTAGACATCCCACCTCCAGGGGGCGCTCTGAGACCCGATCTATCTCGTTTTCTTCACTTAGGGCGTAAATCAGGTTGACAGGTTGTCACATTGTCACGCCTGCACGGCAAATCACTTGTCACCTGGTTCGTGTGAACAAACCCTTGTGTGTCTTCCCTGACATCTGCCTCTGGAGTCTGTAATCCGCTCCTGCCGTCACGCCTAGGGTACAAAAATGGACAGTCAAAGACCACCATTCATAACACTCACCGCTCCAAAGGTGAATGGAGCGAGCCTGGGGAATCATCTGAGGAAGACGTCAACATGATTTAACATCCAGGTTCATCAAAGTGTGGTTTCTATTCTCCACTTCATGGCATCAGCACACACAGGGCCGATTCTCCGACAAAGTGTGCACTGTGAGTTGCTGTGGGCTCAGTCCTTTCTTTTCCTTTCTGTTCTCTGTCTAGCTTGAGGAGCCGTCATCTGATCTTGCGTGCAAAGAAGCTCCAGTAACTACAGCAACGTGCTGAAACATGAAAACGGAGACGTGGAAAGAACCTGCATCACCATGCCAGACAGAAGACATTTGCTTTTGCCTGTCTTTTCGTGCACAGCTTGAGTTATCAACTCAAGAAATCAACATGTGTTCAACACCATTAATACATTTAAATTTAAGAGGTCTGACGTTTGACCAGTGGTTGTGTTCATGTTCTTAAGAACACTGATACAACACATTCATGGTCTGACACCTGTAAAATCTACAGTAAGTCATTGTAATGAAATAGATATATAGATGTAAGTCTTTCTAAATAATCCAATGCAATACTGTAAATACCTGATTGTATCTTACGGTGCAAAAGAAAGTGTTTGGGTAGATATTTAGTTCTTTCCTATATAAGGCAGAATTGATAAAAGAATTAAAAAGAGGACTATAAAAAATTCTAACTAGAGCATATAGTCTCTTTATTGTGCAAGTGTCAGACCAAAGAAGAACACTTTATTGGCCTATACAATTTTCTTGTATTAGGAATTTGTCTTTTCGTATACCCCAACTTGCTCTCCATGAGACACAGACAGGGAGAGAAGCTGGGGGTCAGAGTGCAGGGTCAGCCATTTGTATGGCACCCCTGGAGCAGTTGGGGTTAAGGGCCTTGCTCAGGGGCCCAATGGAGTAGGATTCCTCTGCCAGCCGCGGGATATGAACCAGTAACCTTCCAGCCACAGGCCTTAGCCACAGAGCCTCCACAACGCCCAAAGACTTAACAAAGGGTGTGCTTTACGTGTTGTAAACATTGGCTGCAGAATCAGAACATCCATTCACTTTTCTAACCACTTCATCCAGTTCAGGGTCACAGGGGCACTGGAGCCTAAGATGGCAAGTCACATACACAATGCAGAGTGGATTCCAGTCCATCACAGGGCACACACAGACACAGACACGCTCACTCACACTAGGGGCAGTGAGACAGATGCTCTGCTTGACCACAACACAAGAGACAAACTACAGTATTTGGCTCCCAGGGCTTTTTGTTTTTGCAAGACCAGCTGCAATTACATATGTAATTAAAAATTAAGAAAAAGAAAAAGGCTTCGCATTTTGCTCTATCCAGTAGTAGAACTGGAAGATATTCTCAGACAAAGGTTTTTCAAGAAAGGGTATTTTTATTAATATGTGTGAAACAGCAAAATATTGGTAATTCTGGAAGCAAAAAGGGTTGCTCATAATTACAGAACACAATGTTCTAATTAGCTTGTGGGCTACCAGTACTGAGAAATAACAAATATTCCTACAGAGGTGTGGCAGATAGCTTCTTCCAAATCATTTTGGGGATTCTTGAGAAGCGCCGTTCTCTGTCTGGGCTAGCCTTTGCCTTTTTTATTTTACCATGCCATGACTTTTTTAATTAAAAAAATTAAAGTTAAATTGAATCCTTAAGTTTTGTAAGAACGCAGTATTTGTTAAGGTTGTTCTTGGGTTTTTTACACAGTATTTGTCTGTATTCTTATTGGCTGTGAACTCTGAAAGACACACTGCTGCTATCTCTGCAGTGCACATGGAAGGCACGTCCTTTATCACGTGCACAGTCTTTGGGTGGGGAGGAATTCAACTGTCATTTATAATTCATTACTGAGTGCAAGGACTTGGGTCCAGATCACTTTTGAATGGGACAGTCCCAGGACAAACGGAGGAAGATGAAGTCTCTTGGACATACCGTGCTGATCTTGGGTAAGGGAGCGATTCAGTTATTTTAACGAGAGAACCAACGGGAAACTGATTTCCCCCTTACTTGTGTTTTTAGTGTGTCCTCTCAGCAAAGCAAAGGGCGAGAAAAATGATTTTATCTCTCAGTCGGCCTCAGTCATGAAGATATAACTGACTTTCTTCAAGTAAATCCCTGGTGAATAGAGAATTTGTATACTAGTCAGCATACAGTACTGAGCAGCACTGTAGAGAATAATTAAAAATAAAAGTGTTGGAATTTGATGTTTTAAAAATATTATACATACAGTATTAAAAAAGCTGTTCAAAATTAGCTGTTTGTTAAGACCTCTAGTAAAAAATATAATATTTATGGTCATTCTATTTCAGACACCCAGTAGGTACAAGAAAGGAAATGTTAAAACAGACTGTCGTTTTTAATTCAAATTCCTCATTTAGCAACTACCAGTTCTACAGTATTACATTTTACTCAGCTTCTCAATGTGCCATCCATGATGTCATTCAGGCTGTTTACATTTGAAAGAGAATTTGTAGTGCTAGTGTAAATTCATACAGTTACAGCTTAGAAATTGTTAGTACATTATTTTATTGTTTATTTTTCAGTGTTGGCGGATCTATGCTCTGAGATGAGTAAGTACAGTTAAAACGTTTCACACTTATTACTCAGTAGCATTAAAACTTAATATTATGTAGTGTACAGTACACAGTTCAGGGAATGTTTCCCTCAACGAAACATGAAACATTTTAATTTCTCATTTATAACACAAAGATAATTAGGGATTAAAATCCACCTGTTAGAAATCTTTTGCAGGAATTGTTTGCTGAAATACTATCATGTATTCTGTCCAAGTGTCACCTGAGATGGGCACTTTTGTTTTAAGTGATCACACTGAGAGGGTGTGAATTCCATTCACTAACTCTTGTGTGTTAGTGTAGTGGATGCCTGTCAGCACACTGAATGACCTGTTCACTCCCGTGTTCATTCTTTAAGTTGCCTCAGTTTTGGAGAGACCAACATTCTCGGGACCAAAAGAAGCTCTGTTGGGTGAAATTGTAGAATTTAATTGTGAGTCACCTCCAATACAAGAAACAGTTACTTACCAGTTTCTGAAAGCTGGTGAGAAGGAAAAAGCTCAAGAATATACTTCCTTGACAAATGAAACAGCTACATTCAACCTTGTTGTCAAAACCACTTCTGAAGGACTTTATTACTGTAACGCCTTTGTGGAAAACAACACCTCCATCGAGCCTCAGCGCAGCAATAAAATCTGGCTGAAGGTTATAAGTAAGTAAAAGCCAAGTGTGCATTTTTCTCATTGAAATCCAGAACACTGCATTGAGCTGACACATCTGCTTTCACGCTTTGGATAGTGCCAAATGTAGTGCTGCTATTTTACTCACATAAAGTGTTGACGATGAAGCAGAGAGAAGTGAAAACGTTTGCTTGATTACATTAATTTAATAAGATCATCTGCTGAAGTGTTTGACGGTACTTATGGTATCTTGCAGTTCCTGTTAAGGGAGCGAGACTCGAGTCTGACCCGGGGCCAGACCAAGCTGATCTTTTAGAGGGTGAAAAGCTGACCCTGAGTTGTAAGGTAACTGAAGGTACCCATCTCTTTTATGAGTGGTACTTCAACAGGAGCCCAATTCCGGACTCATTGGACCACAGAATTGTCGAAAACAAGATGATTATTGACAAAATCGTCGACCGTCAAGCTGGGACATATTTCTGCACAACAAGCAACAGTATCAATGAAACTCATCAGTACTCTTCCACAAGTAATGACCTGGTCGTCACAGTCAAAGGTAAGGTGACAACAAACCTGTCTCCATAGCACAGCTGTGAAAGCTCTCCATACTCTCCAAAGTTCTCATCGAACATTAATTATTACTGAATTCTCTCTTGTCAATGTCTTCTTAAAGTGCCCTTGTCCAAACCAGAAATCTCATACACCGTGACAAAGGAAGCCCCGACACTCCAAGCCATCATAACCTGCAATTCCACCAGAGGAAGCCCACCAATCACCTTCTTGTTCTACAATAAGACCAATCGGCTTTTCAGTCGTACAGCACAGGAGCCGAGTGCTTTGTTCACCGTGCCTCTCACCCAGCTTGTGCGCATGGGGGCAATACACTGCGAGGCAGAGAATGAGGTAACCCAGCTCCAGTCAAATACATCTGTGAGGCTGGACGCAGGTGAGGACATGACATGAACCCTTTTCTGTTGCTATGTACTATTGTTCAGAATGCTGTACACCTCGTGTGAATTACAAATTGTTCTCATTAAATAGGAGTTCTACTGTATGGAATTCCAGGTGCTCTGAATTCCTCCCACAGTCCAAACGCATACTGGAAGGTTAACTGGCTTCTGTGAAATTGGCCCTGGTGTGAGTGTGTGCGTGTCCGTGTGTCTGTCCTGCGATGGACTGGCATCCCACCTTTTGCCCGCTGCTTGCCAGGATAGGCTCTGGCTCCCCTGCGACCTTGAATGGGGATTCTTTCACAGGATCGCCTTGGGAATTGGATAAGTAGGAGACTTCTAGGGGAAGAGTTTAAAGGGAATGACCTAGGGTGGCCCAGGATTCACTGAGAAAAGTCAGGGCAGAGATTTGGAAATAGAGGGCAGGTTCCTTCCTGGCTCTGTACTGTTTAAACAGGCTGAGTGGTTTTGCTCACTGAATGAGGAAGAAAAGTTTATTATTTGCATCTTGCGGTCCAAGCACTCTGGTTGGGGGCACTGGGAGTTCTCATTCTGGTACATACAACTATGGATTATTCTTGACTTCTCCTTTCTATGTGTGTTTTTATTTTTTTGCAATCGTTCCTAGTTGGGGGTGAAGTGAGACTACAAACTGAGCACTTCTATGAAGACAATGGCACAGTCCTGTGGTCAAGACTCTGTTGCTCTGTGGAGAGAGGGACCTTCCCCCAGTTTACCTGGTTTTTAAATGGACTCCCCTTAGAGAAAAGAGTTGACAGTCTTTCCAAATTGGAGTACACCGGATCCCACAATGTGTCATGTTTAATCCCAACTGTTAAGGGGTCCTATCACTGCGAGGCCAGCGATGAGTTTGATTTTACTCACCGAATAGTCACCAAAGGATTTGTTGTTAATCCAAGAGGTACTTTGTCATTTTATCTGTATAACTGCATTTTATTTAAATAATTACAGGAGATCCAGTTTGTAATAATATTTCATTTTTACTCCAGTTTGTAGTAATATTAAACATGATTTACTGTGCGAAATGTTATAATCTGCAAGACTCAGTGATTTTACATCAGATGTATTTCACAGATGTATATATAAACTTGAAGAGGTGCACTTAATGACACTTTGCTCTTTAAGTTACTATACTGATCTCTGGTAATCAGAGCCGACTTTCAGAGAATCCTCTATTCTCTTTACAGAGTTTAAGCCCATGTCCATTGAAGTGATTGCTGTGCTGCTAAGCGGATTCATCCTCCTTATAATCACAGTGGCCACCTGCTGTCTCTTTCTGCTGCTACGCAGTGAGTTTGTCCATCATTCACCTCACGCCGCACAGTGCCTGGAAACTCACTAACACCCAGTTCATACCATGACACCGGCACCTCCCATTAAGAAAATGAGGACGCAGATATCTGTAGGAAATTTAAAACTAAAGATCGATGTGCCACTAATAACTACCAAATGTGGTTTTGTAGTGAGCTCTTACAGTGTTTTACAAGGTTTTTTAAATAGTAAAAAGAGTCGTCCTGCTGTTATCAGGAAGCAGTTTGTCCTGCAAGGGGTACCTACACCAGAAACCTACTCTGCAAAGCAGGACTGAGGGCATTGGACTGCCCTTTCCTCTGGACAGGGTGCCAGTCTTTTGAGAGGCCTGGCATGTCAGTCGTTCACCCACAGAAACATGCCAGCTGACAAAATCATATCAAAATGAAAGATTTACAAAAAAAAAGCAACTGCAATACTGCTTTTTCGGCTATTGAAAATGCAGAGCATGGGATATTACTGTATCTGTAAGCTTGAAGAGGTTTGAGCAAAGAGATGTAGCAGTGTGCGAGCTGCAGAGGATCATGCAGAGGTTGGTTTCACACCCAAGAGTATAATGAAAAAGTCAAAGAATATTTTGCATTGCTGAGCCCATAGCTAAAACCTGGCATCCTTTCTTCTTTTCTTCCTTTTCAGCATTGAATTCGCCTCTTGTAATATTGGTCATTTCCAAGTTTAGCTAATGAATTGAGTATTTGGTACAGTTCACCACACTCATTCTTTATTAACAACACCGCAGAGAAGAACATGATCTATACCACCCCATATCAGCCTTGTTCTTATTGAGGTGACTAGATAACTAGCCCTGCAGGACCTGATGATATACAATATGGTAATAGAAACTAACAGACTAATAGAAACTCATTATCAAAACATCAGTCCTCTCAATAGCAGTCAGTGATGTGTCAGTAAGGTCATTGCAGATCACATTATAGCCAGCAGCCATATCACTCTGCAATTTACTGCTGGCAGCCCACTGAAGCTTAGCTGGTGTGAGTCTTGTCAGTACCTGGAGGGGAGACTCCTGGGAAAGCTAAGGCTGTGACTGGAAGAGGTGTTAGTGGGGCCAGCAGGGGGCGCTCACCCTGCGGTCTGTGTGGGTCCTGATGCCCCAGTATAGTGACGGGGGCACTAAACTGTAATAAGGCGCTGTCTTTCGGATGAGACGTAAAACCGAGGTCCTGACTCTCTGTGGTTATTAAAAATCCTGTTTCTTGAAAAGAGAAGGGATGTTTTCCCTGGTGTCCTGGCCAAATTTCCTTTTGGTGTGTACCAATCATGGCCTCCTAATAATCTACATCTATGAATTGGCTTCATCACTCATCATCATCACTCTTCATCACTGTTCTCCTCCCCACTGAGAGCTGGTGTGTGGGGAGTGTTCTGGTGCACTATGGCTGCTGTAGCATCATCCAGATGGTGGTGGTGGAGGGGAGTCCCCATTACCTGTAAAGCGCTTTGAGTGGAATGTCTTGAACAGCTCTATGTAACTGTAAGGAATTATTAATATTCTTACCATGATACGTCATTAATGCTGCTTGTCTGTCTTCTAGGAAAGAAAAGGAAACCAGAGGAGTCTGGGTGAGTAAGACAGTATAAATGCCCAGAGCTGTACTTGAACCTGAGTGAAAAGACAGTTTCACAGTTGTCACCAGCATCTGTCTCGTGTAAATTTCCAGCAACATTCCACTATTTAGGAGCAAAGAATCAGTTCAATTTTAGGGCTCAATGAGCTAAACTTCCTTTGGATGAGACATAAACCTGAGAGCTGGTGTGTGGTGAGAGTATTGGCATCACATCATCCAGGTGGAGCTGCACACTGGTGCACACTGGTGGTGGTGGAGCGCTTTGAGTGGAGTGTCCAGAAAAGCGCTATATTAGTGTTCAGAATTTATTATTATGAATAATAATATTAAGGTTTTGAGTGGATTTCCGAGTCATCAAGATTTCCTAACATCAAGATTTACCTTTGCCGCAGATCTGATGTGCATATCAGCGAGGAGACAGAGGAGAAGAGGGTTTTGGAAACGGAGCAGCAGGAGCAGCAGGAGCAGGCGAGTGGGAAACTCAGTAACACTGGGCTCATCTGCCCATGTGCTGTACAAGCCTTTTTTTTCCTTATCCTATTTCTGGGTGCCGAGCCTGCTGGGAATGTCTGCATCATGAGACTGAGCTTCATCCCTCTCAAGACAGCTTTATCTTTTACTACAATATACGTGCACTCTGGCATAGCCTAAACGAGGTGTCTAGCAATTGTGTTCATTAGAATAAGTAAAAAGAAAAATGACATCAATGTAAACAAAGGCTTAGGCTGACCAAAATCCAGAAGAGGTTTTTGTGGACATAAAGAAAAATTGCAGCCTCACCTCTCCAGCCAGGACTATCTTGAGATCTGTTCACAGAAAGGTAGGCTACTCCGTGTTCACTACTTTTGATCCCTCTGTTTTATTTCCTCCTAGGTCGACGAAGTATCTGTGAGTAGTTTAGAAGACAGTACCATGGTGTGAAAAGCAATGGGCTGCAAAAAATAAAACAAAAATGTTTTGGAAGGCAGCGGGAACAATTTGGAACAGAGTGGGCAGCTAATGACTGGAGTTCATATTGTGGACTGAAGCGGAGGAGATCCTCATCCATCAGGGAATCAAGAAAAAAAGGGATGAAGATGGTGAAGATCATGATGAAAACTGTACTCTAAGGCTCAAATCTGACCTAGATCAAAATTTTGATTTAGCCCGGTCAAAATCAAAATCCTACCACTCGAGTATTGGACAACTGAATTTGGCTTGCAAGTGTTTATGTACTGGATAAGGTTGAGGTTGAGGAACATTTTACAAGGCTGTGGTGTTTTTTTTAAAACAAGCAGAAGTCACAATGTATCATATGAATAGGAATATTAATTAGCTCTGGCAGCTTCATGATGTATACAGTATATGTGTAGGTAATGGTATTTATACAGCACTCTTCATGTCAAACGATCCCAGCTTTACATATATAGTGAAATACATCCTTCACCCGAGTGAGGTAGAACAGCCACAATCACCAAACAGAAACCAATTGTATATATAAGTGATGTCTTTATAAATTTATATATTTATAATTTATAATTATATTTATATAATTTTATAAATACCATGCAAATTAATTTCTGTACTGTGAAGCCTTTGCTTGTTACCACCCCAGTCCCTATAACATTGCTATATAAATGTGAATAAACACATCTTTACAATCAAAGGGCACAAACTTTATTTACCATCCAGGATTCATGCTTGCTCTCATTGCCATTGTGATACCAAAGTCAGACAAGAAAAGTAGCTCAAGGTTAAATAAGTTAAAATTTGTCTAGTATATGAATTGACAGTACTGTTCAAAAGCACACAAAAATGATTAAATAGAGGCTTTCTTTTCTAAAACACAGCTGAAACCTTACGCACAACTTTTGTGTAATACTGTTACCTCTTTGGTTGGTTGTTTGGTTACCTGTTTGAGCAACTTTCATCAATACACTGCAACTTTAATAATATACAGTACAACATGTTCCTTTAGAAACCACTCTAAAATGCAATCACAGTGCTGAGTCAACAGGAAATATACAATATGCCAAATGGAAGGAAAAAACTGAAGAGTCCTATAAACAAAAACAAAGACTAAATTACATAAAATGAACATTCTTTGTGCAAGTATTATGTTTAATAATATAACAATTTTTGCTGGTATGAGGAATGCTGACTACAAATGCAATTTATTAAATAATGCGAATAAAAGTAGTCATTAACTATCTCAGTTACCAGTCGCAGCTGTTATTATTGGATACCTGAAGGAAGCAGACTGTGTTCTATGTTCTATGTCTTTGGATGGTTAAACAGCGCAACGACACAATACAATACAATAACACCAGCGCTTCTTGTCAAGGAAATGAAAATAAACTGCCGTGTATTTTAATAATCATAAATCTTACAATCAGCCTTAATACTGCCGGATAATTAATACATCGTGAACCAATAAGCATGTCGTCGGCAATAATCACTTTGCAAAGTCCGCATTTAGAGACTTATCCCAACAGTTGCGCACCTCCGAACATTGAAATGTGCTACAGTAAACAGCAGAGGGCGCTACACGCAAACACGAGCTGTTGCCTGACGAGGGCCTGAAAGATAGCACGGCAGAGAGAAGATTCAGTTATTATTATATAATAATAATAATAATAATAATAATAATAATAATAATAATAATAATAATCAATTTTATTTTATATAGCGCCTTTAAAGGTGGCTTCTCAAACGCTTTACAGGATGACAACAACAATAAATAAGAAAAATACACAAGATAAAACACAATTACAATATACAGAGGAGACATGGATGGTGGTACTAAGAAAAGCAGAGGGGTGAAGAATGGAACCAGTTCAGAAAAGGCTTTTCTAAAGAAGAAGGTTTTGAGTCTGGATCTGAAGAAGTTTAAAGAAGGTGACTCTCTGATATCCTTGGGGAGAGAGTTCCAGAGCTTCAGGGCATAACAATAGGATGTAGTCTAGCGATATTTCTAAGGTGAAAAAAAGAGGTTTTGACAGTATGCTGCAAGCTTGTTGTTGCTTATTCAATGCTTTTCAATTCAGGGTTTGTTGTCCCCTACGGGAAATTTGTTTTGCCTCAGAGTCCAACACAATAGTACAACAAAATCTATAATCACCAACAAAGAGAACCTGATTATTTCTTTTCTTAAATAAAGAGATAAAGAGATTAAACAATTTTGCATTATTTATGAATGCGACAGTAGAGGGAATGGTTTCCTAAGTCAATTTCTATTACACCTAGGGGCACAGAGGTGTCTCCCAGGTGAGAGCATTGTAAATCCACAGAGGAGGGGGTGTGTCGCACACTTCATAATGCTGTAGGGCTGGACTTCATCAGAGTACTCTGTACAGTGGAAATTTCCCCAGTTCCATTGTCCTAATTTCAGTGCACTTTGGCTGAATTGCCTGATAATTTCCTACCTACACAGAAGCAAATTACACTGATCCAGAGTACCTCACAGTATGGGCAATGCCAGTGTGCAGCTAGAATCTGCCTTTTAGCCAGATTACTGGCAATATTATAATGTCAGCATTTTACCAACTGCCCAGAAATTGCCAACACTGTATAATCTCTGTAACGAAAAGATTAGTCTGAACACAAACTACTAAGAAAATGAGCTGAGTCTAATAACAAACAGAGCCAGTCCAAAAGGTATATACTGTAAGCAGCTCTTTTCCAGTCAAACAATGTAATAATAATAAAAAAATCCTTACACGCTTCCTTAGCGCCTTTCTGGACACTCCACTCAAAGCGCTTTACAGGTAATGGGGACTCCCTTCCACCACCACCAATATACAGCACCACCTGGATGAAGCGATGGCAGCCATAGTGCACCAGTACTCTCACCACACACCAGATCTCAGTGGGGAGGAGAGTGATGACGCCAGTTCAGAGATGGGGATTATTAGGAGGCCATGATTGATAAAGGCCAGGGGAGAAATTTGGCCAGAACACCAGGGTAACACCCTTACACTTTTCGAGAAACGCCCTGGGATTTTTAATGACCACAGAGTCAGGACCTTGGTTTTACATCTCATCCGAAGGACGGCGCCTTTTTTACAGTATAGTGTCCCAGTCACTATATTGAGGCATCAGGACCCACACAGACAGCATTGTGAGTCCCCCCTACTGGCCAGGAGGTCTCCCACCAAGTTACTGGCCAGGTTCAAACTGGCTGAGCTTCAGTGGGCTGCTAGTTATGGGTTGCAGGGTAATATACAGTAGCTGCTGGCAGGGTCTGGGTAGATATTGCTTGTTCACATTTTCTCCAAAAATCACACCAATGTGAAATCTCCAGACTTCATTGTCTCTCCTTTCGCTCTGATCTGGAGCTGGATTAGAGCAGGACTGGGACACACAGGTCTGTGAGCTTCGCCCGGGCAGTCTCTGCCTTCTGGACAAGACTACACTGCTTCAGGGCATTTTACTGACCACGGCTCCTCAGATAAAGGTGGAGGTGTAATAAGACAAAGAAAACGTTGCTGATAAGTGAAGGGAGAGGCAAATAGGAGACACCTGCTGCTTTTAGACCTGAGAATATTAAAGTCTCGTTCATGACTGTGAGGACAAAAGCAGTCAATAATTAACTAACCACAGTACTGTACGTTACACACACTGTGTGTTTATCCCTGGGGCTGAAGCCACTCATTTTGTTGCAAGAGTTTTTTTCTACATTGCTATTTGTGAGAATAGACTTGCATAGTTAGCATTGCTGCTTAGCAGCACTGAGGGCCTGGGTTCGATTCCTGTCTTGCGGTGCTATCTGTGTGGAGTATGCATGTTCTTCATGGGTTTCCTCAAGGTGTTCCAGTTTCCAAAGACATACTAGTAGTCTAATTGGCTCCTGGGTAAACTGACCCTGGTGTGAGTGTGTGCATGTCTGTGTCTGTGTGTGCCCCCGTGATGGACTAGCGTACCCCACCTTGTGGGTACCCCACCTTGTGCCTGTTGCTTGCCAGGATAGGCTCCTGCTCCAACGCGACACTAAAATAGATGAAGAGGTTAGAAAATGGATGGGCTGGATGATTGTCTACACAGAAGGTAGGCAGGACAAATCCAACAGCACTGTTAATAAATGCTAGAAAAAAAAGGTGAAATGAATGTGGCCTTTTTATCTGTGACCAGAAAAACATCTCATGAACAGTTGTAAAATACTGAACAAGAACTGTTCCGTGGTAATTGAATGTAAAAACTGCAGCTGTAAAACTAGTCTTTCTCATGTCAGGCCTTGTTCAAATATTTATCTGCTTTCAGAGCCGTGCGCCTCAAGGGAACAGAAGAATACAAAATAAAAAAACTTTCAAGCATTTAAAAGAAAAGGTCAAAAATCCCAGCGCTGATATTTTCGCTTATGGTGTCTTGAGTGTTAAATCAATATTCTATTTACAACAGCGAAAGCAGGTCTGGAGCCCTTCTGGTCATCTGCGGTCAGCAGCTCCCCGCGTGGTTCCTCGAGACAGTAATTAAAGCCCATTACAATAACAGGAAATAGGCGACCCCGTAATTAATTCACGGAATGAAAGCTTTCTTGCAGCCGTTTGAAGCATTGTGTTTTTATGCACTCTTCTGGATAATCAGCAGTAAAGTCCACGAGATTTATTCTGCACGACCTTAGCAGGCCTTGCATAATGTGTCCTTATTACAGCGGGATATATTTCAGCTACACCCAAACTTCTGCGCCAAGGGAATAAGTCCATTCAACAAATTTTAAACCAACTTCTTGAACTTTGTATTCATTGTAAGTCACTCTATATAATAGCGTCTACCAAAACAATAAGGATGGTTAATCGCATTACATATATATAAAATGTCTTTAATGTCACTTTCATTTACTTGTTTGACTTTAACGTGTGTTGCTGTGAGAGGTCAGAATATGAATCCGGTTCCACATCAAAGAGATTATGCCAGTAAGGGATCATCTACAAACATTTCATAAGTAAAGTGTAAACATTTCTTTCAAGTTGGGGCCTGTTTTGCAACTGAAGCGATGGCTTGGTTTTCCATTAAAAAAAAAGTTTAGCAAAAGAACTTCGATGAATTTAAAACCGCAAAATAAATTAAAATGTGTAATTAACGCCTCGCCATGTTTATTGCACACAACACCAATAAGTGTCAGCATTGTGGGGTTTTTTTTCAATTTGCGCACAGCTACTTTTATTCTAAATATTTATTTCAAATCAAGAGGAAATATCAACTTCATTTCAAAATCTCTTATTCTGCGCTATATAGTCTGGAAATTAAGGCAGGTGCTCTTCAAGTGCTTTTTATAAATCACTTTTTTTTGTGGAGCGGCACTTTGAAGACGATTCCTTAACTTAAGGGCGCTTGCGAGATTGCTGTGTCCTGACGTGGTCTTGTCACGCGTGATGGGAGTTTTCTTTCTCTTTCAGGAAACGACGGTGAAAGTTTTGCCTGTCAAGGAAGTCGGCACGCTTATTGCAGTTTTCAGGACGGTGACTTCTGGACACCTGGGCTGAAACGAAAAATGGAGACGGGTGCCTACGGGGCGGCCAAGGCCGGGGGTGCCTTTGACTTCCCGACTTTCCTGAAACAGCCGCAAACTATCATCCGCTTCTTAAGCTGGGTGAGTGTCCGGTAAAAACAAGAAATGTATGCATATTCTTTATGTCCCGATTCAGAAAATGTAACAACTTATGTACTGCGAAGTCCTGGCAGTGTGTTTTATGAGCTAACGCGTGAACCACCTGTTGTGCAGTTGTAGGATTTAAAAAAAAAAATTCCGTTTTCAGGGGGGCCGTTTTTTTTTAAAAAAAAATCGACAGGCTGGTTTTATTAAACTTTCCGGGTCCTAAATCATGCGTCTCGTCGCAGAAAGAGTGAAACAGCTGTTCCTTGCCTTTCTCTTTTACTTTAAATACTTTGAAATCAAAATAAACGATCGCCCTCGCCTGATAATGTAAGGCATTTTTTTTAAAAAAAAGAGGATCGTTTTAGTGTTGTCTGCGTTTCGCTTTGATTCGAGTTTCACATCCATTTACGTTGTATGGTATAAAACCAGGCGCACCATACGTCTGTGAAAATGGAGCTCCAGATTCATTTTCGCTGTGATCCACAGCCGTCTGATGTGTCCAAGTTCGTCTTGTTTTCAAAAATCAGACACCTGTTCAAAGCATACGCAGCACCAGTTAGCTAAGTGTTTATTTTATGTTACAACGCCAGTAGTGCGCCGGCTTCTAACTGCAAGTACATGAAATGCAAAAACTAATAGTCAATACGGAATCCTTTTATCGAGGTTTTGCTTTGTCAGATATTCCCTCTTTTAGTTTAAGACCTATGCTGCAAATATTTGTTTGCATTAGAGAATATTGAAATTGCCGAGTTTGTATCGTAGAAAACGAGCAGTTACACTACGTCAGGTTAAAAATGTAGCTCAACACACCCTTCTTGCAAATATTTGCTTTAATTCCACTGCGCAGACGCACTTTGTGGTAGATTAATGTATTACCCTGCAGGATGTTGTTTTAATTTGTTATAAACCAGTAGCTTGTATTGCGTGTTGCTTTTCCCGTGGTGTCGTTGATTGTACAGGGGTTAAACAGGGGTCTTTTCTGGTAACTTTGAAAATATGAGATTGTATCCAGATAATTTCAAAACGGTGGGCATAACGAAGGGTATTCGTTTCACGATTATAGTACAGAGCTTTACTTTTGCTGAAGAATCTTCTCTTCGCTACATTATGTGCGGTTACAGTTGGGACATGATCCCTCCGGGAAGAGACGGATTTGCCGGAGTTTTCCCAGGAAAGTTCTGAAGGGGGTTAGTGATCTAACGTCTGTGCAATCCTTCAGCTTTGACACGCTGGGCCAGATGAATGTGTGTGTGTCACAAGACTCGGCAGAGGACTTGCTGCTTATTGCTGCCAACGTAAAGGAAATGATTAGATACTTTTTTTAAAAAAAAATGTTGGAAATACCCTAGAATTCTAAAGCATACTAGCCTGTCGAACAAGGGGGTTTTATCTGAAATCATGGTCCAATTTATTTCCCATAAACTTCCCCTGCAGAAGCAAAACTGAAAAAGAATATTATGAGAAACTTCTCAAAACTGAGAAGTCCACTCTGTGGCTCATATTTAGAAAGAGATCTTGAATTCATCAGCTTTTTTTTGTCATAAGACATTTTTGATGTAGCCCTGTTAACAGCACCTGGGCAGGTAAAGATGGTATTTAAATTGGTACTAATCAGTTTCCTGTGGGACAGAAAACACTCTTCCGTAATCAACAATTACCACCCATGTTAGTGAAATATATACTGTACTGTATATTCATCATTTAAAATAATACATTTTCAAAGGTGTACACGGGAGGCAGAGGACTTTATCACAGAAATACATTTGCTGAAACAATTCTAAAACTTTCAGCGTCTTTCAACATACTGCCCATTTTCAGCCCCGTGCAAGGCGACTCATTTGACCACATGCGGCGTCTTTTCGTAAGGTGAGGACAGAGGGCTGTTTTTGTCAGTAAGGTTCTTGACTAATCCCTCGTTCTGCAACGGTCTCGTTATCGCTTAAGGTCCCGGGTTGTGTAAGGCTGCGAAGCCGAGACTAAGACAACAGCCCAGACTCGAAATCAGCCGTTCCGCTCTCAAAGAGCGAGAAAGAAAAACGTGGCTGTCGATTTTCAGCTGCTGGGTGTTCTTACCAAGTGTCCACCCTCCTAATTTACAATTGAACTCGGGTCTATGGAACAGGATGGCTGCAGAATACCGGGTTGACATTGACAAAATAACGTTTAATACACAGAAGAGGCCATTCTACCAGCACAGCAGACTCCAGCCTGCCTTGCTCGCAGTCCCGGTGGAAGAAGGGACGCGTGTTTCCTGGTGGAACAGTATGTGCCCCTCTGCCCGTGCTCTTTCAGGCCTGTGAAAACAGAAACAAGAGCAGAGAGCTGGGGAAATGCGATACGTGGGTCACCGCGCTGCCAGGATTGGTGACTTGCACATGATGCATGGTGTTAGGCCGCATAGATTTTTCACTCGGTGCATGTGATTCATGGTTCCGTTAGGCGTGCATTTTTTTTAAAAAATCTTCCCTAGAACAGGGCGAATAGCGTAATTGTCAGAAAATCCCCCTGGTGCTGTTTGTTCACTCGGGGGGTGGGCGGTGGTGGCAGCAAGGTGCCCATGTGATGCGTCGTGGCTCGGGCCCTGGGCTGCTGTGGTTGACACCTGATCGTGACGTTTGGTGCTGCTCAAATCCCCTCGAGGTGCCACAGGAGTGGAAAAGCTTAGGTCACGCGTGGGTTTTATTGGGGCCGTGGTCTGTAGTTTTTATGTCTTGCCACACGAGTCGCACCAGTAAAGATGAAGCGGGGGAAAAATTCTTCATACCTAATCGAGTATTGTTAATAAATGGAAACCTTGCTGTCGTTAACACTCCTGTCCACGCGGTACATCAGTGTGATTTGATTTGCTGTGGTCTTTTTTTTTTAAGGTCTTTAAAGGATTAAACAGCGAGGTGCTTTCCAGTAAAGGCAAGGTTGTTCAGATAAAACATGAACTGTTTTATCTACACCCTAGAATTTCTCATATTTAACTCGGTAAAGGACCAAGAGAAATCCGTTCAGAATTTAACATAATTTTTTTAATGTATGTTGTGATTTTAATGTCCAAAGTGCCGTGGTCATGAAGTGGTTACCGAACCTGTCTGGTAAGTTTATAGCAGTCTGTGGCACTCCAGCATTGTGCTGCACGGAAAGCACCCCACAGTATTTTACTAATGCTGCATTGTAAGATCAGCGGGACGCCCTGCTGCTACTGTTGGATTCAATGGCTGCTCTAAAGGGGAGCTGCAGTTCCAGTTTCTCAGGCCGGTTGTTAAATCTCGGTAACAAAATAAATCAGTTGACGGTAACGCAAGATTTTTAAAAATCCCAAAGTTCTCAATTGTGCGCTCAATTCGGAAAGTACTGTGTGGTCGCCATGTTGTGGCAAACCGCCGGTCCCGCCACGGGCGAGAGGGAGAGTCATTGAGAGTCGTAATGTGAGGCGGCCCTTCCTGCTCACTAGTCACTGTAATAACTAACGTGATGGACGAGCGAATAAGTACAGGTTGGGCAGCAGACGTTTCACCGCAGAAATATATTCTCTGTCCGTAGAGGGCTGGGGGGAAAACCTGCTCTTTCTTTCTTGTTCCAACGTGATTTGCGTGCAGCGTTAACAAATAAGTAGTATTTCAAAATCCCAAAGTTGAGAGCAATATTTCTGTTGGATTAAAAGAGATGGATGCACAAGCCTGCTTGTCTACAATGTAATAGAGCTGCTTCACCTCACCAGAGGCTGTGTTGTCTCGTTCTGAATCGCAGAACATGGCGCCGAGCATGCTTGGAAATTTAGTCTATTTTGTGATGTAAATTGGACATTTTACACGTTACTGTGCGCATTTCACTTCTTGGTGTGGTTTGAAACGCACTTGTCAATGCCAACTCATTCCCACCCCCGGGATATAAAAAGAGCGCTGCAGTTCTCCTTCAACAGCGAGTGCCGTCTCTGCTTCGTCCAGGTCTTCGCCATCGTGGTCTTCGCGTCCATCACCGGAGAGGGCTACGTGAACACGGCACATGACAAGGAGACGTCCTGCATGTTCAACGAAAATGACAGCGCCTGCCACTACGGCGTGGGCGTGGGCGTGCTGGCCTTCCTGGGCTGCGTGGCCTTCTTCATCCTGGACGCCTACTTCCCCCAGATCAGCAACGCCAACGACAGGAAGTACATCGTCATGGCGGACCTGGCCTTCTCAGGTAGGGGCCCAGGCCGCGCGGAAGGCAGGAATGAGTGACGGGGGCACAACGAGGGCTGTTGAAAAGGCAAGGCTGGCGGTTGGCCTGGGCCGTGACTGCTGGGTCAGGGTGTGTGGCTTTGAGTGGGACGTGGCGAGGGGTAAATTTGAAGAAACCTGAAGAGAGGAGCAAGTGTGGGTTGCGGCGTGAGAGGTATTGACCCAGGCTGGGGCGGGGGTGGCCTGATCTCGGTTCTGATCTCTTTGAAGAGGCCCCCCTGACAAGTTGGGAGAATTTGCTGTCGGGGCGAGGAGAAGACGGTTTAACTAATCGACGTGAAAACCTGGGGGCGCTCCTGCCCTCCACGGACCATGATTGGACACTCTGTCCGTAGAGGGCTGGGGGGAAAACCTGCTCTTTCTTTCTGCGCCTGTCTCATTCTGTGTTTTTCCTTCTCTCAGGGGTCTGGACACTCCTGTGGTTTGTGGGCTTCTGCTTCCTGACCAATCAGTGGTCTCAAACCACGGAGAAGGAGCACTTGGTAGGGGACGCTGCCCGAGCAAGCATCACCTTCAGCTTCTTCTCCATCTTCACCTGGGTACGTACCCTGCTCTTACCAGGCCTTCCAGCTTCCCTGTAGGCGAAGAGAGAATGGGGCACTGCATAAAAAAACATCCCACAATTATGATACAGCAACTCGCTTGCATGCAGCAGGGAGAAGTAAAGGGCAGGTTTCTGTTCATCCCACAATTTGTTTTCTTTTTAAGTATTTTATTAATTCTGTACCTGATTTGGAATCAGCATTTTTTTAAGACAAAAAAATCCTCAGCTCTCTCGCTCATCGGGAGAGAATGAGAACGCTCCAGCATGCTGCCCCAGCGAGAGCACCTGCTGTAGCCACTGGTCACTCGGTGTGCTACAGGTTCCACAGTGACGTCATCACGAGCCTGCAGACTCCTGGGAAGCCACAGGGATTGCTGTTCAGGAGGAGAGTCGAGAGTACCCTGAATGACTAACCCCACCCCGGCTCCAGCGGGTCCTGGCCAGCTGAATGCCACCTGTTTGGGGAATCGCGGTCTCGGAATCGGAAGCACGAGATCACGCGGGCTTGTGCCAGGGGCCAGCTAGTCAAGTGACCCGGGTCTGAACTCAAATCGGAGTTTAATTTAAATGTCAAAACATTCAGAGTAAAAAGAACGCATTGCTTACAGTTTGATTCAGCAGCATCGGATTTCATTTAGCAGTTGAGCACCCGAAGGAAAATCAAGAAGTCATGGCATGCACGTGTTCGATAAGGTGAAAAGCAGCAGAGGAAGAGGGACAGTGGGGTACAGACGAGCCCAGGTTTACTCTAGACACCAGGGACACAGTGTAAAGAGGTTATTTGGGATCTTTTTCATTCCCAGCCTATTGAACTCTTCTGTCTTTATCAGAATTATTTTTCAGCATTTTAGGATTGTTGTTTTAATACATGCAAAATGTTATAAATTGATTTTTGTTTCCACCCGAAACAGGGGCTCCTGTCCTATTTAGCACTGAAGAGGTACCGGCAAGGAGTGGATGATTTTAGTCAAAACTACACAGACCCAAGCAGCGACCACACTACTCCGTACCCACCCTACCCCACTGCCAGCGACAGTTACCAGCAGTCCCCCTTCGACTCCAACCCCCAGCCAGCGGCAGAGGGTGCTTATCAGCCTCCTGTCTACTGAGGGTCATCGTGACATACTGCAAGATGAAAAGAAAGAAGGAGGTTTTAAAGCAGACGATACTAGCTCTGCTATAAAGACTGGTCCTAGTGCTCCAACTCTTGAAATTTGTTTTGCAAAGGCATCGATTCAAAATTTCATTCATGGGTAATTTGGTTATACGTGGTATGTATGTGTATATATATATAAAACATGGCTGTAAATGGGTGACAGTGGACACGTATCCAGAAGATATGTGTATAGAACTCTTTACATTTTAAAATACTTTATGATACAAAATAATATAACACTGTGACTACTGCCTAAATGCCCCGAAAATATCAAATATCAAATGAATACAAGAAGAAAATGTTTTGGGACTTTTCTTCTGAACCTTAATTTTGGATTCAGATTGGATTCCAGATGCAGGAGAGATGAAAACGAGTAATTCAGAAAGAACAGCCATAGACAAAGCTGATCCATTTTGAATTGTAGGTGTCCACTCTAAATAGGTATACTGCTAAGGAAAATGTGTACGGTTAAGCATAGTCTTTATGGCAGCGAGTTAGGTATGCAAATGACATACAGAGGCCTTCGGCATTACTTCAAGGTGTCAGTGTTATTTGTATTGCAAATTGACAATGAAACACTGTGGTTCTGTTGTAGAGGACTAATATTGAATCCCAATTTGTTTTAATATCTGTACTTAACCACTGACACAAACTGTCAGTTCACGCTTATCAGCAGTGTCACACCTTACTAGAAGAGAGATCTTGAACACAGAGCAGTGGTTGGGAACAACATGGCCGGAGTAGAAACTGGTGAGCGGTCTGGCTTTTTTTCCCTAGGATGAACTCGGTAACCTTGATGTGCTGTTGTCTTGCATGCACTACAGACAGGTGCCCGGACAGATGGCTTTTTAGTCCTGAAGTCCCACCCCCTCCTGCCTAATTTAGTTTCTCTTGATGAGTGCCAATTTACTTGTGTTAGGGCATGCAATAATTTTGCATTTTACTCCACTCCTTGAGGGAGAGCCACAGCAACTGAGTTTTCAGCAGAATCTCTGGTCCCCTTGTAAAATCATTCCTGTGTACAGTACTACTAAAATGCAGGATAATATTTCTGGTTTGGCTTCGTAATGAATGTTCCTTTGAAATTGAACCGATTCAGCGGGAATTCCCCAGGATGTGCTGCTTATATAACTGCAGGTGCAGCTTGTTGGGTTACACTTCCTAAATTTACTTCTCGAGTAGGAGGTAACTATAATTACCTACAACAGTATGAAGGTCTGAAACCGTTAAAAGGCACTGTATACCAAATACATGTCCCATTATAGAGGTGATTCATGTACTGTATGTCTGGTTACTGTTTCTAGCTATACAGATTCAATCCTCATTTACGTTGAAGGCTCTTGGTTTCCCCCATATTTCACCTGAAAGTGTGCTGATCACTCTACACCCGTGTGCCAAATTAGCTGATCTGCCTCCGAGAACATGACAGCCGTAGAAACTTAACAAATAAGCATGAAGTACCTGTGAAAATCCTGTGCCTAAAGTTCCTAGATGTTTCACGATCATGAAAAAGAGCTCTATTCTTTGCCATGTTATAAAGGCTACTGTACTAGAGTGAAAGATTGGTACAGTTTGAGGTATAAATAGATCTCTATACATCTGAATAACCCATTTTTTTCAATATGTTATGCACTTTCTTAAAAAGCACTATTGAAGGATTTGTGAAGCTTAGATATGTGTGGTCTTGATTCAGCTGATTTTATACATTGGCAGTATACAGCAAAGAAATGGATCTTGCATTGAAGTTTCAGGTTATTGATCCTGGTAGGCTGGTTCCTTTGGCAATTCCAGAATCACCCCAGCTTACGCTATGCAAAGTCCTCTAATGAGTGCAAGGGGCCAGTCCTTATTTGGGGCTTGTAATGCACACCAGATCTAAACACATTAAGTGCCTGGGTGCTGTGGGTCTGAGAAACGATGGAGAACTGGTGGCATAATAATGTGGTGATCAAAGATGAATCTTCTACATGCTGGATTGCAGCATATTATAACACATTACCATGCTTCACACCAAAGCACAAACCATCATGGTCATTTAATTTTGTTTGCTGTGAGTGTAACACATTTTACTCCCAAGAGCCGAATGGTAAAAATCTGTTACGGTGAAGAGGCTTATACTGCTACTGCAAAGTGTAAGAGTACAACACTACACTGGAGTCAGAGTTACTCTTTATCCCTCTTGAAATCAGAATTTTACAGATAGATTTTGGACATTTGAGGCCACAAAGTTCACAGACCCAGCTGTGCCTTATTCACCACCAGGCAGTGTCTTTTTTTTTTAAATGCCACTGAATATTATCTTCATGCACTGGATAAAATGTGCCTTATTGATTTTTTTTGGTTATTATCTTTGTTCATATATAATGTATTTTATTTTTAAATATTGTTAAATGATAATAGCAGTGAGCTTCCAATGTAAAATACCTTTAACATTGACGTGGTTCTGATTTTGATACCGTTTGTTGTGTGTGTATATATATGCAAAGAACTCCTTAAGCAGTTTTTTTTATATATATGAGGCTTTCTGTTTTATGAAATTGTTACAAGAGCTGACAGGGCTTATGCAGTTTCTGCAGCATGCTACAGAACAGGTTGAACAAACAGTAGTTTGAATTTCCTCATTTACAGCGTGGTATATTTAATCAAATCTTTTTTTTATGTAAGACCTTGTTCCTCTGTGCCATCTTGCTCACCGAACAGCAAAAATGTGTTATAGCCAGTTTGCTTTTTAGCCATTATAAATGCATACCAAAACTGTTGAATACTCCCAGTTGCAGCTGTTTTTTTTTTGCTCTGTGATTAAAAGGACTTTATTCCTTCAGAACAGTTTGCCTTTAGTTTGCATATTCATAATCAATTTGGGTTTCCAGTGTTGAGGCAAGAAATAAGAATTTTGCCAAGGTACAAAGTCTAGCATGGAGTAAATGTACCGTTATCAGTAAATTTATTACAAACGTTAAAAAAGCTAGAAGATAATGTGAAAGGTCTTTCAAGGAGACTGCTGTATTAAAACATTAAATAGGTTTTGTTCCAAGCAGACCACAGGAGTGATGATACTCTGTACATGCTCTTCCTCGGTATATTTATGCCACACGCTCACTGCTTCATGAGAGATGAAGCTTAAGAATATCTGTCTGAAGAAGCTTTAAATTGCAATGGTGGGGGTTTACAGAAGCACATCTAATTCTTGACATAATGTCACCAAAACAATAAGTTAATTACTGACAAGCTGAGGTTCTGAGGTCCTGTTTCATTTGTTGAAAACCCATTGCTCCAGGTTACAAGGACATTGAGTTCACTAGGGTAGATTTGACTGTTCTACAAAGAACCCAACAGCTCAGGCTGTTCTTCATGCCTTCCTGTTTCAATAACGCTTGGTACTTGACCAGGTACTACATGGCCTCAGCAAGATGCTGTATGGGAATACAGCACCACAGGGTGGCGATATTCCACTTTTGACATTTCCTTCCACTCATTATCACTGTCTTAGCAGTGCCCTCTGCTTTTTAAACCAAATGGGGAAAAAAATTAAACACTAGACATACCCATAAATAGTTCTCACTCAGGCAATGGGAACAGATTGCAGCTAAGTGGATCTTAACCTGGTGTTGGGGCACAGAACAGGGATGACAACCTGCAAATTGGGCAGAAAGTCAGCACCATTGCTCAGCACACATAAGGTTTGAAGTTTTCAAAACCCGGCTGGTGTTAATTCCCTCTCTTTTCATCCCAAACCGTTTACATGTGCCTGGTGCACACCTCATCTTGTTCCATTTTAGATTTTACATTTCTTTGCCAGGCCAAGAAAAAAAGCCCCCAGGTGTTTGTTCCGGATGGTAACTGTAGTTATCGTTTCGTTGCCTGGTAGCTCTTTTAAGTGCTTTACTTGACTGTTAACATGAGGAAGTGAAAAGAGCTGAAAATGGTGCACGAGAGTGAGGTATCTTTTAATGCAATGATAAAAGCTTTCTCCATCGTACTAGAAATGATACTTGAAGTAATGGCAAACAGGACTTAATGTAGTATAAAGGATGAAAATCTAAATTATGACTTAAGCCACATGAACAATACCACTCCCCATTAAAGAACATCTTCATAAATCAAAGTTTAATTAAAATGCTTTTCAGCACATTTAATACAAAAAACACCACCTTACTTTGAAATACTCAACTTAAATATGAAAATCTCTGAAGTGGGACTTTGGCAGTGAGTTTATGGTACAATAGCTGGCATTGTAAATAAGTCTCCTTTTTAGAGATCTGGCAGAGGTTAAAATACAGTACATCTTACAGTCATTCTCCACCCAGCACCATGGAACACCACAGACACACATGTACAAAATGAAAAGAATCACAATCTCTGGTTACCTAAACATCCAAGCCCTAAACTTTTGGTTTTGTCTTTTAAGATAAAAATATACATTTTATTTTTGAAAGCATTTTTGCCCAGAGGTTAATCTTTAACTGTACAGTATTTGTAAAGAAATGTACTTCAGGGTGAAAAGTGTTGGTTGATGTTCACAATAGGCACCATTAATGCTTGAACCAACTTAAAACATATCTAAACCACATTTTTCCTAATCATTAGAAACTTTAAGATACTGAAAAATGCCTGTTTTGAAGATATTAACATGCATATTGCTTTGAAGAAATCCACACAGCACATCACTCCGTCCACTACACAGTCAAAATCATTTTAATACATTCCATACCCATGCATTAAGCCCTTGAGACGTAGTAGGGCCAATGTCAGAATGTGATTTTTTTGCTTTTTAAGATCGGATTCTCCAAATGAAGCATGGTTTGCAGAGGATAATCACAAAACCCTTGTCTGTTTTATGAGTTGCTTAAGATCTGCGTTTCTAGGTGCTGTAAAGCTCAATGACAAGAAAACTCAATCTGTTTAGCACTGCATTGGGATTCTATTATTTGACAATGCATGACAATGTGTAATATATGACCTACAGTAAGTGTAGTTCTCTACACTTACAGATGCACAAAAGAAAATACGCAACAAACAGCTGTGCCTCCTACAGAAGGGAATATTAAGCAATTTACTTAAAATAGAAAGCCTAACAATTGTTTAGCCTTCTCCCAGGTTATAAACAGAAAACAGAATGGGTTTGTGCTTTTGTTTCTATTCTCTTTACAATGTAGACCTTGTTCTCAGTGTTATACACCGATTCTGCACACAGTACTTTTCCTGGCTATGCCTGTAACACCCAGCATTTCGGTTGTAGTTTTCGGTTTTTGAAACCTTCATGTCCTTGTAACAAAAAGTCTTACAATAGAACTGCCACTTTCAGTGTACACAGTCCGTTCCTCAGTGGCTCTTACAGAGCATGTCCTTCGGGCAGGACTCCTGCTAGACCTGCAGTGTCGCAAACAGCTTCCGGGGCACCTTGGTGTCCAGGTGCTTCGCAGGCAGGGCGTGAGGGGGTGTCTCTTCTCTCGTCAGCTGCGGCAAACAGTTCTCCTTCCCCTCCGCCCGCAGGCCTCTGTAGCAGGCTCTGCACACGGCGTGGTATTTATCTGCCCCACCGATCACCTCCACCTGCCCACGGCACAAAGAACAGAAAGTTAAAACGGATGAGGGAACGTGTAGGACGACTACAGCCAAAATTCTACTACCCTAAAGGACGCAAAGGCAAACCAGAATTCAGTTACGTACAGTTAACCTGGTAATCAATTGAATGTGAAATGGCCGCGTCTTCCATTTTCTTACCATGCAAATCTTGCAAGACTCAAGCAGGTGTATAGTATGTGAGAGACCAAAAAGAAGAGTATGCCAGTATGGGAGCCGATGCTGCCTTCACGGACAGGATCTCTATAATATCACGAGGACACCCGAGGCCTAGATGTCACGGTACAACTGACTGAACACCGCCCGGCGTCTCACTATTCCGACAACCCCTTGGGCACCTGTATGTTTTCAGTGATGTCGGAGAGAGACGCACTGCTTATCAAAGCAGCACTAAGTCCCGTTATAAGGCAGCAAATCACACCTACATGAAGGCACACGGAAGGATAGGTCTCCTTCTCGACTAAGCAGGCTCGGGAGCTGGTGCCAGAGGGCCAACCGTTTAGCAATCCCAAATTGAGTGGGGGTATATATGCTCTAAAACAAAAGATTCAACAAGCATGTCCTGTGCGTGCCATGTGCAAGTACAGCCTTGAGGTTCTGAAGATGCCCTCACCTCTTTCTCGGCCCCAAGCCTCTTGGTGTAGGCGGCCTCTCTGAAGCACTCCATGCACACAGCGTTCAGCTTCACGACGCTCTCAGCCAGGGGCACCAGGTTCAAGATGTTGCCGAACGCCTGTAGCCACAGCGTTGAGACGCCACGTCAGGAGCAGTATTACACTATAAGCAACAGTCAGTTGCTCTTCCCTTATCAGCCGTTTCATTTACAATCTCTCTTGTTGCAAAGAGACCTTCCCATTTCAGTAAATTCCTACTAAAATCCAAGCAGAATTTAGGAATGTCTGTCTTTTTCACATTCAACTCAGCTAGGTCTGGATATCCAGACAGCAGTATGTGAATAAATCACCCTGCAGCACTCCGGATCAAGGAGTCGCTATCATCCTGATTAATGAGATCTTCGAAAGATGGTAAATTTCTTGACATGGTAGAAAATATCTAATAAAAGTGCAAACAGTGGTCCTGCATAATGAATCCGTTCATTGTCCACAGTTGCTTCTTCCCATAGAAGGTCACCAGTGAGCAAATGATCCAGTCTAACCCAGGCACAAGATAAGATACACCCAGGATAGGATATCAGCCTATCAACGGCTCCTACTTAAACCAAGTTACACAACAGCTTACTTAGTTGTATATTAAAACCCTTGAACACGGACATCTGCACGGACATTTGTCCTGGAATGAATTTTAATCAAAATCTGCTGCAGGCTGGAAATACCTTTCTCTGGAAAGTGCCATCCAGCGCTGCTACAATGATGGTCTTGCCCATGTTGGCCATTTCCTCACAGAACTCCACCGTGTCTGGAAACTGGGGGGAAAACACAGGATACCCCAGCGCAGAATTAAAATCAGAGAAAATAGCACGGCCCCACCATGCACAAAATGTCTCGCACCCAGTAAAACAGACTCAAGCCTGAACAGTACATCAAGCGTGGTTCAAATACACTCAGTACGAGAACCAAGATTCTCTCATCCCTACAACAGGTCAGTTAGAAGCCTTCCTGGTCAAGAGTGAGCTGCCAAAAACCCAATCTAAGCAAAATCCTTTTTAAATCACACATTTTAGGGGCAGCACCACGCACGCACAATCCTGACCAGATCACTCCAGCTTCCAGAAATCAAATCTCAGCCGTGCCCAGTTCCTCCTGGCACTGCTAACAGATTGGAAAAACCTAACTTCCTAGTACAAAGATGCCCAAAGTGCACCAAATAAAGATGAGCACCAAAGCCTCCCCCAGGAAAAAAAACAGGGGTGGGGTTTCCCCAGAGTTCAGAGGCCTCAGATGAAGATGGAGCCCACAAGGCCATGCACACTTACAAACTGGCCCTCGTCGATGCCAATGACAGCGCAGTCCAGAGCCTGCTGGTAGATGTCTCTGAGCTGACTGGCCGGCACAGCCTCCATCGTCCTTCTGCAGAGGGAGAAAGCAGGTTTTAAAGAGGATGGGTTCCCCGTTTCCATAGCAACACATTTCCCAGCTCGGAGGCACCAGCAGCCCCCCCCCATCTGCACTACAGGTATTCAGTCTGCCTGCCTGGATTACAGGCTTAATGCCTCTTAAGCTTCAAGGATGCTGCAAAAATGTATCTTATAACACTCAGGTACACGTACTGTACCAGCCGACAGGGAGATGTTTCCATATAAAAGGCAAGGCAATGTTAATACTAGCCGTTTTATTTAGCCTCCCCCTGCCCAATTCATACCGTCAGGTCTCAGAAAGCTAAAAAATTGTACCACCGCCAGTCTGTGATGGTAAAGTGGTAAAATTACGGAGACATTTCAAAGACACTGGAAATTCAAGCTTTTATTTTTACCTATCATGTGTTGCAACCCCGGAGTCGGAGTAGCGGTTGTCTTTTGAGTATTTGACCAGCAGACATTTGTACTGGGCAATCTGGAAACGGCGGACTCTCCTCATCAACTCGGTGCTGGTAACGAAATGACGACATTAAATTAAGTTTAAAACAATAATCCAGTACAATAATGAAGTATACAGTACACTTAAGTAATTATAACGCCTACCGGAAGAACTGTTCCACCATTGCTGCGATTTATTACTTAACATGTCTGACATTGAACAGTTTCAATAATTATGGTTAAAAGGAATACGAGTGACTAACAAAATACTGCCTACAAATCATAAAACACATACATAAAAATACTTATGTATTTTATGTAAAATACATAAAACTTTGCAAAAAAAACATTACGATTTGTTTTTACTACTAGCAATTTTGGCGCCAATAGAACAAAATGAAACAAAGAAAGGGTATTGTAGTTTTCTATTAAAACATAAAAGATTACCTTTTTCCTGAAAACATAGGCCCGAAAATAACCTACAATCAATCCAACAAAATAAACAAAGGTTAGGAACGGTAAACTGGCAGTTTAGTGATCACCAAAGCAGCGTTTTAAATACGTTAAATCAGTCTACAACAAAAGCACAAAATAAATGCAAAAACACTTGGCAACAGATCTCTTTCTCTCTCTATATATATATACAGACACATTTTTAAAAGGAATGTACAAAATTCACAAAACTAATTTACATAACGAAAAAATATATCACAGATGGTTTAACTAGAATCAATTGTTCGGTCCCATTACGTTTCATAGGACACGCACGGGTTATTTTACGGCTTAAATAGAGAAGGATTTCCTTATAGTGCCAGGGAAGAAAAAAAAAAGACTTAAAACCGAATGCTTGATTGTGTTTTACCTGGATTTGTCCCCTCATTCTCCTGGGAGAATTGGGCAAAACTCCGGGAAGGTTCAAGCACTCCATTGTTGTACGACGAAAAGAAAGAAAGAAAGATACAGTACAACGAAAATAAAAAAAAAGATAATTATAGTGCAATATAAAATAAGCTAAAACACAGCCACTCCGGCCTCCAAGAAATGCACCCGGTTGAGTACAAAGCGGACTGTTCTCCCGCCTGATGTTTAAATAAGGAGACTGACGCCTGACCACACCGCCCCCGACATGGTGACTGCAGCTCGTCGAGGCCAATCAGGGAGACGGGCCTGACTTCTCTCTTCCCTGTTGGGCAGGTCGGAAAACGTACAGCTTCGTATTCTGGCGGGATAAGGTTTCTGGTTTTGACCCCCCTCCCCTTTAAAAAAAAATAAAATAAACTTTTGTACTGTGGTCGTCCAAAATCTGCTTGCTTCTCAGGTAGCTCATATGGGGGGGGGCGTACCGGTCTTGTCCGTGCGAGTGTGATAACTGTGTTATTATTAGGTAAAACGCCGTTTGTTAACTAAGGACTTTAAAATGTATATGCTTTATTTGTACGTGCTTTTGGAACATTTGCTGCAGGGTAACCTGGGCTAAACCGCACGTTTTCCAGAAAACAAATTATTGCATTGACAAAGAGTGACCGCAGTTTGACATCTACCTACTGTATGCGGGATAAGAGACCAAACCTTTGGAAATGCATTTCTCAGGCAACAAACGATGGAAATGAACAGGTAACGGGTTTATTCTATGCTGAAAAGAAAAGAAAGAAAACACGTGTTTCCTTTCTTTTCAGCATGGAATAAACCCGTTACCTGTTCCTTTGCAGCCTACGCATGCTGACGCAGCTACCTACTTGAACTACTTCAAACCACGGAAATGATCCTTGACAGTAAGGAGTAGACTCATTTTTTAATGCCCTTGAAGGAATTTGCATAGAAGAAATCAATTTCATTTCAGAGGGGTGAAATGCAAGGATTGTTAAATACTGTAGTGCTCTCCGGTTCACGTAGGGTATGCGCCCTCACAACTACCGCCTCAGGACGGCCCCCCACCGCTGGGGACTCGAACCCGGGCCTCCAGCGTCACTCAACAGGGAACCAGCCAGTTGGGCTGAGGGGTTCGAGTTTAATTTACAGTATAGGGATGTAAATGAAAACACTATGTAATGAAAGGAGCTAAACATAAAATGGGGGGTACTACTGCTAGTACAGTGTGTTCAGCATTTCGTTTTCTTTTTAAAAGAACTCCAATAACTTTTGCATTTCCTGAAAAAAAAACTCTGCTTTTTTAAACAGACTGGATTGTCATTGAAACACTAATTGTCTAAAATGAAAAATATTACCAGAATATAAAACAGGTGTCTGTACACAGAATTTACAATACAAAAACATGAAAAATATAACCAGAATATAATACAGATGTCTGTGCACAGTATTTGCAGTGTTGTACTTTTATCCTTTTATCATATGCTTTGATAACATTTATGTGTTCATACCGAGCCTTTGAATGTGCCTTGTTTACTCATCTGAAGTTGCTCTTAAATTTGGCAAAACAGATCTCCTTTTAAAGTCTGGGGGGTGGTGGGGGTAGCAGGAATGGGGAGGGCAAAGTCTGTATTGATACAGGGATCCTCTTTAGAAGCCAAACAGTGACATCACTGAAATGCTGCTCTCTCATTGGTTGCCTACAGCCAAATGGTTTGGTCAGTGGTTTTCAAATGCCCTTGGACTCTCAGAAGCTGTAGTAGAAACTCACAAGCAAAATGGCCCACTGGAGGGAAATGAAGAAAGAGGTAAGCATGTGTGATGTTTTTGTCTGTTAGCTCTGGTGGTCTCCGTAGTTAACTGTGTTCTAGATATTTGTAAATAGCTGTATAGAAATGCATACAGTACGTCAAGCCAGTATGACTGTGTAAGTATGAGTAGACTCTCCCACTGAAGTATACAGCCCTGAAATATACAGACAGAACTGGCTGACTTTCAATATTTGTGCAGGCAATTGTATTTTATAAAAAGGCACTGATTTCCTTATGCTGGTTATCTAAATTATGCTGTTTTGTTAGTCACCAAATTTGAGAAAAAATACTGTAGTTATTATACAAGTATTGTGAACTCAGTAGTACTTAATGCAACTTGGTTAAGGAGATCAGGGCTCCATTAATACACTGTAATACCCTGACGTGAACATTTTACATTTACTTTTGCAGCTGCTCTGTTACTGAGTGGTTAGGGTTTTCTCGGGCACTTATCAGTGTGTCAGCTTTTTTTGCTAATATGTCCACATATTTCCAGATTAAACAGACCAGAAGCTTGTGAAAATGAAAGGGGAACATTCGGTTCAGTGTCTCCTCTTTAAAGAGGAACTTCAGACTCAAAATCTGCCTGCGTCATACGCGAGCAAAAAGAACTATTGTGAGGGCTGTCAGCTCGGGAAGACTGTCACTCTGTGGCGCTGTGGGCTGGCTGGCTGGCCTGAGTCCTGTCTCTGCCCGTGTGTGTGTGCGTGTGTTTGCTTGCGCATGTGTGTGTGTGCTGCGAACAGGGCTGTCACAGTCTGAAAGGGCTGTGCTGTTCCAGGAGCTGGAGAAGCAGTACTCCCCCAGTCAGTGGTCTCACAGGATGGCAGCTGATGTAGTGGTACAGGCCCATGCAGCGTCTCTCAAAGAAGGTTTGTTGTTGTTACTGTTAATCATTAAATTGCTTCTTACCGAGCTTAAAAGAGCTCAGTAAATGCTGGTGACTATGTGAATTGCAGAAGACTGGTGCATATTCAGTAAGGCTTTTGTATATTCAGCAAGTTGCTGAAACGTTAGCATTCTAACAGACTACAGTATTTTAAGGAAACCACTTTATCAGGGGGGTTAAGAGGGTAGTTCAGTGTAGGGAGGGTCAGACAGGAATGCACTGTGGTGCTATAATATTCACAAATGCCACTTGGGTCAGGCAGCTGTACTCTTTTCACTGCAAGTAAGGACCAGACTTGAGCCATGTTCTGCCAGAGAAGACTTTCATGAAAATAATGTCATGATCAAAAAAGAACACTTGTTTAATTATTCTTAGTCATAGTTAGGTGGTTGATTGCATTGTTCTGTAACATGCAGGGATGCTGTCTTTTCCTCTTGTAGGCACTGACAGAGCACGCGCTGTGGCACAGACCTTTCTCAATGTGCCTTATGGAGAAGGAGAGAGGGAGAAACTTGACATCTACGTGCCTACAAGGCCCTCACTAGGTATGAGCTGGACGCCAACACTGACCTCTTAAGTGCATTTTTGGTAGTATGACTTTACCACTGCTTGCCACAGTTTCCCAGGCCTCTGTATAGCTTCTCAGACCTTTTACAGGTGGTGACAGTTTGCAGCAGTGTGAGGAGTGTACAGGAGTGTGTCAGTGGGGTGAAAGAAGCAAAGAACAGAGTTTTGTGCTATAGATCGATGCAAGGATCTGCTTCTGCACAGATAAACTGTGATTAATGGTTTTCCATTTTTCCTTTGCTGTGTTTCAGATTTACCTTTAGTCATTTACATCCATGGGGGATACTGGCAATTTTTAAGGTACGTTGCTTGTGAGCTGCTTGTAATAACAAGAGATGTTACATAGGATGTGCATAATCTGTTAGATTCAATCACCTTAATATTTTCCTTCTTATGCACAAACTCTTATGTATCCTGGGGTCAGCATGGCATAGTGTGTTAGCCTTTGGACTCATAACTGTCCGGTTGTGGGTTGAAGTCCCTGCTGTTGTGCCTTAAGTGAGGTATTTTATCCCATTTGCAGCAGCCCACCCAGCTGTATAAGTGCGACCAGCAGGGAGGGGTCAGCCCTGCAATGAACTGAGATCCCATCTGTGGAGGGTGGCAGGAGTCACATGCTCTGTAGTCTGCTTAACCCCACAGAGACCAGGATAAGCTCTGGCTGTGGTTCTGGTTTAGACTTTACCCTTTTACATGAGGTCTTCTAGTTACTGATGTTAATGTTCAAAATTATCCCCTGCCCTATGGGGAAAAGGGCATGACTTGATCATTTTAAAATCACTGTTACGCCACAACTAATGATTACAAAAGCACTCATTCTAATTCCGTGAACTGACATGGTTTGCGCTTGCCAATCAAAACTCTTTTTGAATGCATGATAACATTGTGCGACTATTATGCTAGAACTGGGGCACTCCTTCACACAAAGGGTTGTGGGAGTATGGAACTTCTTTCTCACAGCCGCGAAATGAGATGATTTGAATCGATTAACTATTGAAAAAAAGACAAATGGAACTAGATGTGGCACATGGCCCCATGTTTGTAACCGTTCGTATGTTTATTAAAGTATATATTTTTATTTCATCTTGAATTTTCATTTTGTCAGCAAGGAGGAGTCTGGATTTTTGGCTGTTCCTCTGGTGTCTAAAGGTATCGCAGTAGTGGCAGTCGGTTATGACACTGCACCCAAAGGTGAAGCAGTTTTTCTATTGATAACTTATTCATAATGAAACACATCAGTACTTTCAGGATATGAAATCTTTGAAAATGTGAATTTATTCTGATTGAAGGCATTTCTTTATTTTTGTTTGTTAATAAACAGCATCATTAAAACATCTCCTGAGCAAAACTGACTTAGCTGAGCTACGACAATCCCTTTAAGTCTAGTTTCCTGAAAGGAAAGTAAATGCTCAAGTCAGTTAAAAATGATATTTCAGACACAGACCGCGTTTGTTGATTATTATATTGGTTTTCTGACTCATTTTGCCTGCAACTCATGTGTGATCTGTAGGTGTCTCATTTCTCAGGTGACATGGATCTGATGGTGTCACAGGTGCGGCGTAGTGTGGCATCTGTTGTCCAGCAGTACTCTCACATCAGGTAGAATAAATATTTGCGAAGTAACACTGTCCAGTCTGGCAGTCTGTAAGGATGGAATTGATCCTGACAAATAATTACCTGTGATCCAAACAATTGGACATCCCAAACAAGAACCCAGGCTTTAATATCACAGTTTACTATGCCATTGTAAAACCATGGTAAAGGACACATTATGAGAAGGATAAGACCATGGGGAAACCATGGAAATACCATATCTAGTTTTTCCAGTCAGCTGTCATACGCATTTGTCTCCCCACAGTGGAGTATACCTGTGTGGCCACTCTGCAGGAGCACACCTGGCTGCTATGGTCCTCTGTACTGACTGGTCCCAGTATAGCACCACGCCCAACATCAAAGGTGCGTCAGCTAACCAGAGCCTGCGACTGCTGACAATTGCGGCCTTTGGAGGTTTGGCAGGTCTAACCAGATCTTAAGGCACCTGTGTCTCAACTTCTCACCTGCGAAAAAAAAAATGCCTTTGTAAAGAGCAGAAAGCGGTGAACTTGTGCAACAAGCTTCCGTTTGTGACCTGGTGGCTCACCAGCAGCTGTGATCATCAGTGTTTCTTAATGTTATTAAATTGGAACACGCAAATATAATGTTTATGGAGCTCTTCATCCACTCTGCATGTCAGAAAAAGAACGAAGCACAACACTGTTTTTTCAAAGACTCTTGATTTACAGCTGATTGACCTAAGTGGGGAAGAAGCAAATGATCTGAGATTTCGGAGGCATGCCATTGTCTGTGTTCATGGTGGTGTAGCTAATGATGACAGTGTCCGTAAATGAGACATTTGTTGTGTGCGCTTTGCAGCTCATACTAAACAGTGCTTTCTTTCTTGCAGGTGCATTTCTGGTCAGCGGTATTTATGATTTGGTGCCTCTCATGTCCACTTACGTGAATGATCCCCTGAAGATGACAGAGTATGTGCAATACATGCAGAGTGAAAATTAAATGTGGAAAGCTTGCAAGCTGGGTCTGATGATCAGAGGAAAAATGTTTATGACCTTTTGCCATACAACTGCAAAGAACTTGCACTCCTTGTTTGAGAAATGATAGCAATGCAACATCAGGTTGCATTGGATAAACCAGTTTTTCCTGTGGTAAAAGGCCTACTTATTTATATGCTTCAGGGATACTACCAAATATTTTTAAAAATCATTTAGAGATTTATTCTAAGCACTTACTGTTAATGTTTGAGTTTTCTGATGACGTGAAACATTTCAAACTGTGGAGGGGAATGGTCACGGCCACTGACTGTCATCACATCTGCTTCTAACAGTGCTGTAACCTTTTAATAGACAGCAAATTCTTTCCTGTCGCTCCTGCAGTTCACAAATTGAGGTTCCACTATGAGACACCACACTACTCAAAATTCACAGAGCTGCTTTTTGGGTGAATTCTAAAATCCAGAGTAAACTAAAATCGAGATGAGAAACCACATTTATTTTTGTGCTGGTAGCGGATTGCAAGTTGGAAGAGCTTGGTTTTCCAACACCTCTGTCCTCTCCTTGAGACTGGGTTATGTTTGAAAGACTGTGCTGTTCTCCCACTAGAGACGTAGCCCTGAGGAACAGTCCCATGCAGCTGGTTCCTCAGCTGAAGCAGTTCTCTTCGGGCTGTGAGATCGTGGTGGCAGTAGCACAACATGACTCCCCTGAATTCAGGAAGCAGTCTTTAGAGTTCTTCCAGGTAAATCTGAACACCAACAGGAATGCAGTGATTTCCAGAAGCGTTAGCTATTCCGAGCTTTCTCAAGGATACTGTTTAAATCATCTTTCTGACAGGCTTTGGAATCCTCAGGGCTGAAGGTCAGCTTTGATGATGTCCCCAACACAGATCACTTCAACATAATAGAACAGCTAGTTAACGAGGAATATCACCTCACACAGGTATGGCAACAGGGTGTCCTTTAACTTATGTTTTGTATACTACAATGTAAATAGTGCAACAGGATGATAAGTGAACACTGTGATACTGATAGGACTCTTGTGTCTCTTGTCTAGTGTTCTGGGTTGGGATGCCTTCTGTGTTGAGATCCATGGTGTACTAGTGATCACACCGTTTTCCCCCACTCCTGAAAGACATGTGTTTGATTGCCTTAGGGGTCTCCAACCCTGTGTCAGCTGTCATTTTTTAAAAATATTCTCTATTGCCCAGGGACAGTAGTGGAGCTTCTTCCTCCATAGATATGCCATTGATAGAATAGGTTTAGGTGAAGAAGAGGTAGCAGTGAAACACCATAGTGAGATATGTCTACTATCTTGAAATCACTAGTACTGTTATAAAATACATTCTGAGTACTTGTTCTGTCATCCAGTCACATATGGCATGCACAGAAATATGTATGTACCCAACTTACATTGGGTGTTTTTTAAAAATGACTGAATACAGATACAGTATTTTTAACATAGCTATTTTGAAATAAACTTCCGTTTTAGACTTCACAATGTGACTTTTGTGGTCACTGTACGCAGCTCGCGTAGTGGTGTTTATCTGCAGTCATTCCATTGCCGTTATTGATGCTCGTCTGTGTTCTGCAGCTCTTGCTCAAGACGATAGAAAGAAACGCGGCGAGTCACACACAGGAGCCCTGACCTGATCTGCCTTTGGGGAATCCTGCTCAGACGTCCACATCTGCGTTACGCCATCAGTTATTCTCCGAGTCAGAAAATGCAGTAGTGATTATTCGTGTTCTAACTGGTAGATTGTAAACTTTGGTGATGAAGAGGACAGAAGCCGAGACAAGAAGGAGCTGGTAATGTTCTCGTGCTCCTTCTGTGCGTGCAGGGGAATTGCACTGGAAAAGAGTGTCTGAGACATGTTCCTTTCTGGAGCTGGGCAAGGCCGTTGCCCTCTAGCACATTAATGTGATGGTGTCCTTAGAAATTACACTTACTGTAGTGTTCACATCAGTATCAGCAATGTTTTTAACTTCACCCAAGGAAATGGTTGCTGTAACAAACAGATCAAAGTCAAAGTAAAATTTTGAGAGTTTTCTGACGCTGTTTTTGACAAACTGCCAAGTATATTATGACTGTAGATGACTTGCTGCTGATAATCTGTGTTTAAATAGTGGAGCATTAATTTTCTGATAAAATCCATATTTTAAACTGTTTTTCTTTGCATTTGTGGTGCATTTCTTTTCTATAGGTAGTGCCATACACATTTTCACTTGTTTTTATAAACCTGAGTGGGGTTTACAGAATTTATGAGAAAATCAGGCTAATGCCATCAGAACTGGACAGAAACTATTCTGAATTCCATTTGTCCCTCCATTCATCCTTTCACTTTCTAACCTCTTCGTCCAATTTAGGGTCCCGGGTTGCGAGGGAGCTGGAGCCCATCCTGGCAGGCAGTGGGTACAAGGCAGGGTACACCCTGGACAGGACGCCAGTCCATCGCAGGGTAGACAGGCACGAACACAGACGCACACACACTCGCGCCTGGGCCGGTTTTCCCGGAATCCACTTAACCTTCCAGTATGTCTTCGGACTGTGGGAGGAAAGGGGAGCACCTGGAGATAACCATGAACACAGAACACAGAACGCAAGAACATGCTAACTCCACCCAGAAAGCAATCCAGGTGAATTAGAACCCAGGCCCCAGCATGACTACAATACTGAAGATATATGAGGCTGGCCCTTCTCAATTCTTAATTTTTTTTAGTGTGTTGTGCTAAGCACTTACAAAATTTAAATAGCATATTTCAGAGCATTTTACTTTAATAATACACATTTGACACATGTATGGGTACTTTCACTTTCTGAGGTAGTGGGTGTCATTATATATACGACAGGTATGATACAGTAAGAGATAATAATAATAATATATTTTATTTATAAAACACCTCTCCAAACCCGAGGATGCTGTACACAGTGATAAAAAATACAATACACAATAAAAGAAAAGGCATACAGAGCATAAGATTTGGCACAAGAGCATACGGGTTTATACCGAGAGAACAGGCCATCAGGCAATCAAGCCCCGGTAAAAAGGTGAATTTTGAGTTTGGATTTCAAGAGAGTCAAAGTATTTGTTTCTCATATGGTCTGAGGAAGGGCATTCCATAACAATGGAACTGCAACAGTCTCCAAAAGCCAAGGATTTAGACCTGGGTCCAGTGAGATCCACCATTGTCACCAGCCGAGACCTGTGCTTTAGTCTAGGAGCCCTGAAAGTGGTTTCATTTGCAAAGTTTGGAAGTTTTGTGTCACTTGGTGTTAACGAACAGTCAGTGAATGTACTGTGTTCTTGAACGTCATGCAGCGTGAAAGGTCAACGACATAAACTACAGGTGAAGCAGGCCTGGGTCCACAAAGATGATAAGGGTAAAAGAGCTCTATTCCTGGGTAGACACAAAGGTCTAGCTCGAATTTCTTAAAGCATCAACCCTTCCACCCATTCCCTCTCGGCTATGCACCCCATACAATGCCTGTAAAGGCAGCAGTGTGGAGTACTAGACAGGACTTCAGCCTGGAGGGTCCTGGGTTCGAATCCCAGGTGGAGTTCTGCTGTTGCAGTTAATTAGTTATTTGAAGTGGATTCACCTAAGAAATGACTGAAAATGCAGCCCACTGCACAGCAGAGCAGATAGAAATTAGGTCCACTTTGCTTACTTAAAGTTAGGGTGGAGAAAGGGTTAGGTAGACCAGATGGTGCATGCCCAGAGTAAAATGTAATATTCTACATGGAAGTGTATTTAAAACCGACAACAGGAGGCTCTTCTGTACCCAAAGGGTAATGTGAGTGTGGAACAGCCTACCCAGCCATGTTGTTGAAGCCGATACCCCCTGGCTTCTATGAAGAAGCAGCTGGGTGAGATCCTTGGATCAATTTAGTCCTAACCACCAAATGGCTAGATGGGCTGAAGAGCTTCCTGTCTTATATTCTAACACCAATAAAACCCTCTCGTTATAATTTAAAAAATAGCGGCCGCAGACGCTATATTATAAACATAGGGAGCGCTAGTTACAAATGTAGAACTTGAGGCTCTCTGTGGCGCCCTCTAGTGACGGCTGCGTAGTTCTGTCGGGGCCACAGAGTCCAAGTGAAAAAGTAGTAGAGCGGTTCACCGTGTGTCTATTCTTTTATCCTGCCCTTAGCCTTGTGGTCATTCATTCGTGCGTCTTGTTTGAGCTTAAACAACAAAACATAAGGCTGGGGGAGACCTTACTGTCCCTCCCAGAGAAGATAAGCCTCAGGCTCATAAGTTGCGCAAAATGCGTGTTGGGTAGGCGGGGCTGTCTCAGAGGGAGCGGAAGTGCTCTGCGGGGAGACGCAATGTGAGCCAAGCGATGGAGCAGGGACGGCTTACGACAGAATAAACGCGTTTTTTCTCCTCCCCCCCTCCCTACACCACTCACTGAGTGAGACCTACGGAGGATCGCAACTCACTGCAAGTATCGCTGTATAATACTGTCATGTTTGTGTTTTATTTCTGCGTGGCTGGCACCGCTGAGCTCAGCTCTTAACGACCGCGGTCGGAGATGGAGCGACGATTAGTGGCTACCTACTGTATCGGCGAATTCCTGAACGCAGCATCTGTGCAGAGTGTTGTTGTTTTTTTTTTAATTATCCTGCAATTTGGTGCATCTGCCTGCCTAGAATTTGCAGCGTGCGGTATTTAAAATGAAGCGAAGACAAATTAGCTTCTACAAGGCTGCGCAAGGTCACCTCTCCGCGGTATGAAGCGGCGAGGAAGCCAACTGTGGTATTGAAGCTCGGAGGAGCTGAGCTGAGTGTTGTCCGGTTTCTGATGAAAGCAGCATCTGTTCCCAGGGCGCTATGAGTGAGCATCTGTAGGGTAAATGTCTGGAGAATAATGTTTGACTTTTTAAACATTATTATGCGTAGTACAACGGGAGCTTCTTTAGTTTTTGCACTGAAGGAGACTTCTTCAGAAAAGTGGTTGTAATGACACTGTAGGTATTATTACATTTAATTAAGCCTAGATGACTTTACGACAGAGTGCCTCGTTAATTGCATTGTGTGATGATCATCCTGGAGTCTAAAAAACAGCCCATGGATTTAATTTTCTTAATTATTCCTGCAGTTATTAAAGGCTTGGGGGGGAAAAAAAGTGATGTTCTAGACTCGCCTTCAGACTTAGCCTGCGGTTAAAGTTTGCTCAATTTCCCCGCATGGTGATACAGGATCAGTTAGTTACATACCCATTTTAGGTAAAACCTAAGTCTTAGAAAAGTGCTCTATTTGAAAGCAATTACATTTTAAATTCTTTCAAATGTATTTTTATGGCCAAAATGAATATCAAACCGAGACAGGTGTGCCCCAGTTTTGGGGCTCACAAAACGTCACTTTAATAATTAAAGTTATAATAATTAAGTAAAAAGCTGTCCTAGGGGAGCAGGCCTTTTAGACGCAGTCTAACTATGTAGAGTTGGTGCATATTGAAAATTTCCGTAAGGTTTTTTTTCAGGACTGGTACCTATAGGCTTTTAAAACTTTCTATTGTTTTTGTTAATTTTAATGTTTTAAAGAAAAGGGCAAGTTAAAAGTCCCAAACCTACCAAATAAGAAACGTTAACTGGCAGTATTCACCTTGCTAAATTGTAATAGTTGAATACTTCAGTACCTAGTTTTGTTGTTTTCTAATTATGACAAAACACTAGGCCAGCAACTGTTCTGTCAAAACCGTCTTTGGTTTCCTTTTGCAGTCCCCCGGGTTTTTAAACCTATTCATGCATTTTAAAGGAAATGATAAAATCTCTTACTGTTCCTGGTATCACGTTTGGCTTCTTAACCACACTGCTGCCGTCTGCGCAGCTATGAATAAGACCTGTAGTGTTTGCTGAGATATCTAGCCACTGAAAAAGCCCTGGAAGAAACAGTGAGGGGAGGGAGGGTGCAGATTACAGGGTCACGCAGACCATTGGTCTGGTCTGTGTAACACTGAAACTCTTCCCCCATCCTCGTTTCCTGCCATGCAGCTTTAGGTGCTGTGTTTCCTGGATTAGGATATGGCGTAATAGGCAGGACTCCTAAAAACGGTACACTTCGTACACCAGAATTGCAGTGACAACATGATACAGGCTGGATCAAGAGCTCCGCTAGTACGGATGTTTGCGTTTCCGTGGTTACAAGGCTTCTTGTAACTTGTATGACAAGTGGGGCCGTGTTGTGTGGTGTTCCGGTATCTGTGCAGGTGGCCCTTGTCCTAAATTTACAGCTTAGATGCATTGAAACTGTTCTTCTATGGATTTAATGTGTAGGAAAAAATATAAACTTCTAGTATTTGTTTTGAACCGGTTGTATGCTGAAGAAAAGAAAGCCAACAGTTGTTTTAAGCGTGACTTTGCAAAACTGAAATGGAATCAGTGTGTGAGAGGTGTCAGTGTCAGTAACACACTGCCCCTTGGACCCTAGTTAAGCAGTTTGAGATTAATCTTTGTGTAGTTAAAGTTCATAGCAGTCTCTCACCCCATGAATTCCTTCTCATCCCTATAAAATACCTGATTGTGTCCATGAGTGTTCAGAACCAGGAGTGGAGCAGATCTGAGGGAGTGTGTGGGGAGAGATGGCTGTCCGGCGCTCACAGAAAAAGAGGTGGAAAGGTATAGAGTACAGCAGCAGTTTCGTTCCTCTTGATGAGCATGTTGAAAAGCAGCACTAGTGTCGTTGGAGTGTGTGTGAACTGGGGACGTTCCCTCTAAATGCTTCTTTGGGCTAGCAGATCATAGACCAACGCAGGAGATGAACAACTACTACCAAGGTTTTTGTCAGTCTGTCTATTTAATTTCTTAGTGGCGCTTTCTGTGTCCGGAAGGCAGCCTGTTTTCCGAATCTTCCTTTCTTTTTTTCCCAAGGTGTTGTGGTTTTTCGCTGCATTTTTGTAATGTGCCTGGCAGCACACAGGGTAAACTGCAGCAAGACCAGCTGAGGCTCTGAACCTTTCAGGGAGGAAGGGTGGAATTTCACACCGGGAGAAATAAACGTTCCTTTCATTCTAATCATTTGTAATCCTTGTATGTGGCCCCCCAAAATACTAGACCGTATATGAAGTCCTGAAGTGGGAAATAAAGAGAGTGCAGGAAAAGCATTTACTCTGCTCGTGTTCCTAATTGTATCAGTGTGAATATTTCTTTCAACAAAAACCCACCTCTTGCCTTAATAATTATTAACTGATTGATTGATTCACAGCCTCCTGGCAACAAGAGTTTCTGGGCGCAGCGAGAAGGCTGCTTCCTCGTACTCTCTGTAGCCTCTAGAAAATTTTGAAGCGTTCTTTGTGTGGCCTGTGGGACTTTTACATTATTTGATTATTTTTTTTATTATTTGCACATATTAAGACCTTCCTGTTTTGTCTCGGGAGCCTCTGGAGTGGTGTTGGGATCTGCTCCCTGCTGCAGGATGCAGAGTGACTGGGCTGACAGGCTCACTGAAGGTAGCAGCCCTCCCCAGACACACCAGTCCAAAAAGGAGGTCTGTCTGGCCGGGGGTCTGTGTTGAAAAGGGCTATTGAGCAGTGGGCCTACGAGCTCCACACACTGACACAGGGCAGGTCTCGGAGAGGCGTTGTTTCCCAGCACAGCGTCAAGAAGCTGGTCCTGAAACGGGCTCTGTTTTGCCCAGTTCATCTGGCTTGTAGAGGCCATTGTTCCCTGTTGTTCCCCCACTGCCAGTCAGCCTTGAAGTAACCTCTCTGGGCCGCCAGCAGGGCCTGACTGAGGTGGCTGTCTGTAGCCTGTGTCATCGTTCACGGGCCGTTCAGAAGGAAAAGAAAACTGGCTATAAAAATAAACATACATTCTAAACATAGCTCTCCATTTCCCAGAGACAGACGTGCAGCTGTGAGTCCAGAACACCAATGAATTCGCTTTCACACACAGCCCTGAGCACAAAGCTATAGAAAGGCAGTAGTGTTAGACTAAGAGCAGACTGCGTCTAAAGTGAATGTTCCCGCCATGTGTGTGTAATAACGAATCATTTTTATTTGTGCTTCCTAGACCCGCACTTAAGATCAGTGTGGGTGAAATCGTCTGCCGCTACAGATTGTGAATTTGCATTTCATTTGTTAATTGATTACAATACAGCTCCTGGTTTCTTTCTGTAATAAGGACCTTCAGACATTTTGGCAGTGTATAGGTCACCGTTTTTCAATCTTACGGGTCAAGTGAAAATCTTATCCAGTGCTTTAGGCTAGCTGGTCCCTGGTGTTGGCTGGCGGTCGTGTTGGCGCTGCTGCTGGGCAGTTGTGGGAGCTGAGCCTGGCGTTGGCTCAGCCTCCTGACCTCTCTTACTGCAGGAGCGAGTGCCTGCCCCCACAACGTGCTTTTCTGCCGGCACTTCCTGCTCTACCTGTTTGCTCCCTGCTTCCCTGGCCGTATCCGAGATACTGAGCCACTCCCGGCCTCCACGTCTTCACTCTCTCCGGGGTGCACCTGTGGCATGTTGGTAAGGTACAGTGCGGCTCTGGGGGGCTTGTGGTGACCCCACGTGCTGATTCTTCACTATGTGCTCTCACTAGGGTCAAGGGAATTCTGCTCCTCCGTGCTGTAGTATGGGCCTTTGGGTCTTTAACCTTTTTAAGTTGTTTTCCTGCATTGTTTGGCTGTATCTCCTCCCGATGGGAAAGAAAATGTTGGATACAAACGTTTAATGAAGTTCCACGTTTAGTTCTGACACGTTTGTTAAATGACCGTTGCTATTATACTGAAAAAGTTAACCAAGCAGTTCAGCGCTGAGATTTGTGTTCTGGGGTTGTGAGATTGAGCATTTCTGTACAGCCTTCATAAGTATAAAATCAATGTGAACTGTTTCAGCTTAAGTGGTTGGCGGTGGTAGATTTTGTGGTTGGTGCTGCCCTTGAGCTGAATTAGAATTGTAATTAGAATCATGTGATAATTTTTAATGTGTTTTTTTGTGGTGTCATTTCCTGGCTTTCTTCTCTGCGAATATATGTAGTGATGGCTGGTAGAGGGGAGACTTAAACTGTTACATTTTTCTTTTAACTCGTTTTAAAGACATTTTTATGTGAGTTTTTTGTGAAATTTAGAATGTCTTTTGTTTATTCAGGATTGGCAAGGTTCTAATTTTAGTGAAAACAGAGAAGACCTGTTTTGCAGGTTTTATTATAGCTACGGCTGTTGCTCACTTGAACATAACAGCGTTGTGATCTGAACTACGTCAGGTGAGGTCTTTTTTTGCAGAAGAAGATTGTACGGGCAGTGTTCATTTGGGGTTATTTAAGTACTCGCTTAATTCATTTTGTTGCCGATGTGAAAACTCAATCTAGAGACTTTAATCTCTGGGTAATCTTTGAATCTCAGCCCCAGCTTTCTCACTGTGGAACTGAAGAGGCACCTGCCCACAGAGACTATAATTAAATCTTCCAGTTACATCAGAACGCATTTCTGAAATATTGCTTAAGAATCTTCAGTGTTTATTCTTCATTGTTTCATGTTGAATTGTATTTTTTTTTTTTACTGTTTCTGAAATTGGAAATGTGTGTAGAAGACAAGCCAGTGACTTGCTCCAGGGTTGAATGACTTTTCACGTGTTCTGACTGCTCTCAGGATGCGTGTTAAAGGCCCAGTCCTGATCTCTGCGCCTTTTTGCAGTTCATATAGTGAAGTAACTCGTGGCGGCTTTTGTGTGGTAAAGGCTGGGGGGCGAAGTATTGTGAAACCTTCCCAGGGTTGAACATTGAACACGGCCCGGAAGTAGCTCCAGGAGTCCTGTTTACTTAAAGGCGTGTCGTGAAAGCTCAGCTCCCGGACAGCGCGGGACCTTAATCGCACTTTTTTTTCGGAGAGGCGGGTTCAAAACAGAAATGACAGGAAATCCTTTGTCTTCCCTAGACTCGTGACCTCATGTGCCGATCTTTGGAGCTGGGGGAGAAGCGACTATGTCCGGTTCACTGACCCTCCTTGTCCCTGTTCTCCCCCCCCCAGGGCTCTCTCCCGCTCCCTGCTCCATGCCCGTTGTCCCAGGCTATGGCTCGCCTGAGCGGAATGAGTCTATGAACTCTCTGCACATCTCCGTGGGCACCCTCCCCGTGCTGGCCTCCATGACCAACCCCACGGACCCCCGCTTCCGGCTCAAGTGGAGGCCCATCGTGGCCGTGGCCCTGGCCTTCACCCTGGCCCTGCTGCTGTACCTGCACCGCTCCGCGGGGGCCCCCGGCGCGGCCCCGCGCGCCCCGCCGGAGGACAGCCGCGGCTGGCGCGCCAGCCGGCCGGGGGGCGGGCGGTACAACGACACGTACCCGCTGAGCCCGCCCGAGCGCTCGGCGCAGGGCGTGCGGTACCGCCTGGGCCTGATCGCCGACCTGGACACGGACTCGCGCAGCGCCAAGGAGCAGACCTGGTTCAGCTACATGCGCCGGGGCCACGTGCTGGTGTCGGAGAGCGGGGACTCGGTGAGGGTGGAGTGGGACAAGGAGGACGTGGTGCTGGAGACGCACCTGGCCGAGAAGGGCCGGGGCATGGAGCTGTCGGAGCTGGTGGCGTTCAACGGGCAGCTGTACAGCGTGGACGACCGCACCGGCGTGGTGTACCGCATCACGGGCAACAGGGCCGTGCCCTGGGTCATCCTCCCCGATGGCGATGGCTCCGTCTCTAAAGGTTCGTGCCACCTCCTCAGCCTGGGCACACCGTCCGGACTTCTGCAGGCTGTGAACTGGTGATCCTTGTGAGTTTCAGCCAGGTGCTATTTATGGATGAAGTCATTGCTTGAAATGTATTTTAATAATAATGTAATTATTTAGAATAGTTTAATATTTACATTATTTAATTATTATTTAATGAACTCTTATATATAGCGCTTTCTGGACACTACACTTAAAAAAAGCGCTTTACAGGTAATGGGGACTCGCCTCCACTACCACCACCAGAGTGTAGTTTCACCTGGATGATGCACCAGTCCGCTCCCCACACGCCAGCTCTCAGTGGGGAGGAGAACAGAGTGATGAAGCCAGTTCAGAGATGGGGATTATTAGGAGAGCATGACTGGTAAAGGCCATGGGGAAATTTGGCCAGGATGCTGGGATAACACCCCTACTGTTTTTGGAAAATGCCCTGGAATTTTTAATAACCATAGAGAGTTAGGACCTCGGTTTTTCTTCTCATCCGAAGGATGGCGCCTTTTTACAGTATAGTGTCCCCATCACCATACTGGGGGGAACAAGACCCATGCAGACTTCTGGGGGTAGCGCCCCCTACTGGTCCCACTATCACCTCTTCCAGCAGCAACCTTAGCTTTCCCAGGAGTCTCCCCTCCGTGTACTGGCCAGGCTCACACCTGCTGAGCTTCAGGGGGCTGCCAGCTGTGAGTTGCAGAGTGTTATGGCTTTTGGTAATCATCCCTTGACCGAGGTTCTCTGCTGCCAAGGAACAGGTGAAGGTTTATTGCTTGCTGAAAGGAAAAGAAGAGATACAACATTTCGTCTGTGGAGCCTTCTTATCAAGGTATTGAGGTTCTTTGCCATCATGTCTTGAAGCGCACACAGTATTTTGCTCTTTGTCTCCCTCTAGTGGCTGATGAGCCGAAGGTCAACAGCACAGGTTTCAATTTCACTTTCTGGCCTACTGGTCCTTCTAAACGCCCTGCTGGGGAACTCGGGGTGCCGTGGCGAATCGGTGGGATGCTGACGGTCGCCTCTCCCTCGCAGGGTTCAAGGCGGAGTGGCTGGCGGTGAAGGACGAGCGGCTCTACGTGGGGGGCCTGGGGAAGGAGTGGACCACCACCACTGGGGAGGTGGTGAACGAGAACCCCCAGTGGGTGAAGGTGGTGGGGTACCAGGGGAATGTGGAGCACGAGAACTGGGTGCCCCAGTACAACGCCCTGAGAGCCGCCGCGGGCATCACCCCCCCAGGTGAGGACTGGGGAAGGGCAGTGAGGGGTGAGGGGGGTGATCACCGTGACGGGACTGAGGGTCGGTTGTTTAGGCGTCTCTGCCTCCTGAGCAAGGAAGACCGAATTCCCAAGAAGGGCACCTGTTTCTAGGTACAGGGGGGATCATGCAGAAGACGGCTCCTTTTCCAGCTCCATTTCAAGTCGTTTTTTTTTTTTGCAGACCCTGTAACAGCGCTATGATGTAATATAGATAGGAAGGTTTTGGAAAAAATTGGATTCATCCATCTATCCATTTTGGGGGTTGTGGGGGAGCTGGAGCCTATCCCAGCAAGGCCAGTCCATCACATGGCCCACAGACACACACATACTTGCACCAGGGCCAGTTTTCCCAAGAGCAAATTAGCCCCCCAGCATGTTTTTGGACTGTGGGGGGGGAACTGGAGCACCTGGAGGAAACCCTGTTGAACTCAGGGAGAACGTACAAACTCCACACAGATAGTACTTCAGGTCAGAACTTGAAGCAGTGTTAACCACTGTAACGCGGTGCCACCCTTTATCCCGATTTACCGATCTGCACAATCATTTGAGCGCTAAAAACAAGGTCTGAAGACCGTTTTTTGAAAAAATCTTTTAATTCCCGTCTGTCCGCCCGTACAGGCTACCTCATCCACGAGTCGGCGGCGTGGAGCGACACGCTGCAGCGCTGGTTCTTCCTGCCGCGCCGCGCCAGCGCCGAGCGCTACGACGAGAAGGCGGACGAGCGCCGCGGCACCAACCTGGTCCTGAGCTGCTCGCCTGACTTCCGCCACATCCAGGTCAGCCGGGTGGGCCAGCTCAACCCCACGCACGGCTTCTCCTCCTTCAAGTTCGTCCCGGACACCGACGACCAGATCGTCCTGGCGCTCAAGTCCGAGGAGGACGCCGGCAAGATCGCCACCTACATCCTGGCGTTCACGCTGGACGGGCGCATCCTGATGCCCGAGACCAAGATCGGGGACGTGAAGTACGAGGGGCTGGAGTTCATCTAGAGAGCTCAGGCGTCAGACGGCGTTTTTCTGACACAGTCGCAGTCACACTCCGAGGGGGGGGCAGATAAGTGCCCTTTCTGAGAGATGGGCCGCGGCGATGCGGCGTTTCCTCTTGACTGTGCGTCTCAGCCTGGTCCGCCAGGCTTGGCTCACGGTCTCTCCCCAACAACTCTGCAGCCTCACACTCGACAAGTTTCTGACTTTCTGGAGAGGAATTTAGAAAGCCAGTCACCTCACCTTTAACAAAATGTGCTGTACGTTTATCGTTAAGGGACCTTGAAACGCCAAGAACAACCACTGCAGAGAAATGACAGTGTATCCTCAAAACTGACTAGATCCATTTACATTTACTGTTTGTGAAAGACGGCTTGCGGGTCTGACACTGTTTGCTTACTTGAGGTCGGCGTGTTTTATTTTTTTTTTTAGGATTGTTTTTAATTTTTGTTTTTTTAAAAAAAACGTGAACGAAAGTTCTGCATCGCCTCGAGGATCAGTTGTAAAGTTTTGTTTTCCCCAGTAAAAAAAAAAAACTTCAATAAACACTCGTGATGTTCCCGTTTTCTTTTTGTTCAACGCCGAGATGAAATTTCATTTCTGTCCGTGGGAGACCAGGTCTCTTCGTGGCGGCCCATGTGATTTCCAGGAAGGGGGCCGAAGTGAAACTCCTCCTAATCCAGTTGTAGGACTATAGCTGGTCGCCGTCTGCAGGGGTTAGTGCAGCTCTGGCGCTGAAAGATTTGGGGTTTGACACTTTGATTCTCGGTGTCGGCGGGTAAGACGCTTAGAATGCATTCTTTCCGAATCGTTAACCAGTTCAGGACATTTTAGTCGCAGAGCAAATATCTTATCTTTGACCTGCCGGTTAAAACATCGGCTTTGATTCTTTTTCTAAATTATTACTCCTGAACGGACTTTTATGCCGCAGCTGAAAGACTTAACTGTAAAATGTAAACTGGCTTGTGAAGTTTAGTGTAGCTGAATAGATCCAAATTAATGTAAGCTGAGGCTGTTTCAAAGCTGTGTGCATCTCACACCTGTGTCTAGCCCAGAATTTAAAGTTAGTGTAGCCCAGGCTTTATTCAAATAGTTTTTTTTTCTAGAGCGTCATTGTCAATAACACAGTAGTCTGAAGTGCATTTTAAAACCGTGGGTTTACACGATCCTACATGTCGGTGTTTCGGGAACAAAAGCCTTTATCCTCAAAATTAATTTTGCTAGAATTTCTTCCAATTCGTTTTAAACATGTGTCCCCGTTGAATTTTTCAGACCAAAAAGGAAACGGGTGAATTGTTTTTTTTTAGAAATTACCTCCATTATTAAGTTTCGATTTTGAGTGTTTTTTTTTTGCTTTTAACGTGTGATGCTCGCAAAGAAATATATTCTGCTCATAATGCCGTTTAAGGGACTAGCACCCGCGGTACCCAAAGAACAACTCCATGTACTTCTATTAGAAACGGCAGACTGTAGTGCTGGAGTTTGATGAGGCTTGGAACAGTTTTACCTCAGAGGTAAGTGAGGCAGACCAGATAACCGCACTTTTAATTATCCAGTGTCTTTATTTCTCGTAATTGAACTGGTCAGTAATAATTTAAACATCTGCCACTTCAAAGCTAGTTACATTAAGTGCAGAGATTAGTCTACTGAGGGTTAGTATGGTATTTTGATTAACTTTGATTTGCGGTTTATAAAAAAAAAACCTCGATGGTTGATTCACCGTTAAAGTTTGCTGGGGTGCCCGACGGCAGTGTGCCATTTTTTTTTATCCCTACATCCATTTTTTAACCGCATCTTACAATGCAAGGTCGCGGAGAAGCCTATCCCGGCAAGCAACGGAAGCCAGTCCACCACGGTACATACTGACCCAAACACAGATACCCGCCCCGCACACACACACACCTGGGCCAGTTCTCCCAGAAGCCAACCTACCAGCTTGTCTTTTGATAGTGAGAGGAAATCCAGCGAAAAACATACAAGCTCCACACAGACAGCACCCCGGGTCTCTGAAATTGAACCCAGGGCCCCAGCGCTGCGAAGCAATAAATCTGACCACTGTGCCGCCAGTTCTTGTTATTATAAAAATAAATCGCGCAGGAGATTTTCACTTTTAAACACTGGATACTTACTGTATGACCTGTGTTCATAGATGGCATGCTGTTTTCCTTTTAATTATGAAATGTTAAGGAACGTTTTCAATGTTCCAGTTTGCGAAGACTGCACAGGGATTGTGAAAAGTTGATTCGTGTTTTGTATTTTTGTAGCGTTTGAAAATCCGTTTTACCTCATGTAAACCAGCTCCTGTGTCTTCTATTTCTCCTTATTTATAACGGTAACACTTCCCATTAACTCGCGTTTCTGCTTGAATTGGGACTCGGCGCTGTGTTCGGTTTTCCATTTGAATTGTATTGTACTGTCTGAAGGGACCTGCTTTAGTCTGAACTGGGGTGTTTCTTTAGTCTCTGTTCTTGGCAGCCTAGGTAGGCAACAGGAGAATTGGTAAGTGCCATTTGTCTGCTTTGGAGACGCATACCGGCAGCCTGGGTCGGGTCTTTTTCATTAGAAATGATGCATGATACATTAATATAACTTGTGTAGAACGTAGTCATGGCTTTGTTGTGTGTTTTGTATTTATTTTTTTTTGCTGTCCTTTAAAAAATCTTTTTTTGTGTGTTAATTCTTGAGGTGTTAATTCTTAGGACCTTACAACAGAAGGAAGAATGTAAGTCGTGTTAGGACTGAGTAGACCACTCGTGTCTGGTTTGTCCGCAGGTTTTCCTTCCAGCTCAGATCCTACTGAGCTAAACCAGCTGCTTACTGGCTTAACTGGACCAATTCACTAGCTTGTCTCAGCTCTTCGGGTGCTGGGGCTTTGAAGAGACCCGGATAGTCTATAGATACACCAGACCTTCAGTACCAGGAATGGACAATGCGAAACAAAGTGAAAAAACTGACTAGCGTCTAAGCACTACAGCACATACAGTATACTGCACAGTACTTGCCGGTACGGAAACCTCTTCTGTACTGTACTTGTTTGTGGTTTGTGCTATTCGAGTCCAGAGAAGTGAGAAGTCCTTTTGACAGCAGAAATCGCATTTCACTTCCTCCTCTCCGTTTTGTTTCTGTTGTCGTTCCAGACAAGTGCGTTTCCTTCCAGTCGTGCCGTGAAGATGCGAGTGTGCAGTTTCGCTGCCGCTTTGGCTGCGCTGCTCCTGCTGCTGCAGGCGAGACCGGACGCAGGTGAGAAGAAAGGCTCACGAAAACTCAGTTTACGGTCTTACCAGCAGGTGGCACTGTTTGTCTGGGTTTTCAATTAGTCCGCTTATTTCAAATTAAACTTGTGAGTAGAAAGAAAATACCGGAGCACGTCTGAACGTCTGCACGTCTTAAAAATGTCTGAACTAAAGCGAAACTGGCGAATGCTGAAGTATCAACATGTCCACAACATGACAGATCAAGGTTAAAAGTGAGGCTGTTGTATGTAGAAACTGTTCTCCATGGTGAATAGTTAATTACAGTCAATGGGATTTTTTGTGTATGTTGTGTACGCTCAATATGACGACGAATCTTTATAAAGAGCGTTGTTTTCCAAAAAACATATTCGGAATCAAGTGTTTTCGAGACATCCTAGTAAAAGGTGTAGAAATAAAGGGGACTTTGAGAAAGACAACTGGAAGCATCTCTGCATTGCGGTCTCTCGGGAGCTCACGGCGGCCTCCGGCTCTCCCCCCCTGCAGCAGCGAGCAACGGGGACGTGAGGCTGGTGGGGGGCGCGTCCTCCTCTGAGGGCCGAGTGGAGGTGTATTATACTGGGAGCTGGGGGACGGTCTGCGACGACAGCTGGGATATAGCCGACGCCACGGTCGTGTGTCGCTCGCTGGGATTCGCCAACGCCACCTCCGCCGTCACGGGGGCCATGTTCGGGGCAGGTGAGTCACCTGGCTGGGCTAGAGGTGGGGAAGCTGAAGACACGGAGTGGGTCCGGGCGCTCAGAGGTCGCCTGCCGGGGGTTTCTCGAACAGTGGCGCACAAGCTCCTTTTACCCAAAAGAAGGTTTTCCCAACAGTTTTAGCCAGTATTTGGAGTCTTCCCTAGCGTCAGGCGGCTTCTGTCAATCGAAATGATGCAGTCACAGGAGGCGCCACATGATCATCTCTCTGAACCCGCGGCAGCAAATGTTGCTTACAGTACCACGGCAGAGAAATACAGTCTATAATGTGCGATGCCGTGGCCTCTGTTTGTCAGAGGGAAAGAAATGGAGGGAAATGCCATTTTCAAATGAACAGATTTTTGCTTCCTTATTTATTCTTCTGTTTAGTTCATGCCTTTATCAGAGGCAGCCTCACATAATCACAATTGCCCGAGACACAGATATATTAATGCTCCACACCACATTTGAATTCCTTTTCTTAAAGGATGACCTTTAACAGAAATAGGTTTGCTATTTCTATATAACAGGCTTACTATTGTGATGACCTGAGGTCTAGCCATTCAAGCTTGCAAGCCAATAGATCATTTTATCTTTCTTAAACTCGCTATATGTATTATACAGTATACACCGTGTTGTAGACAATATACACTGTGTTCCAGGAACAGAAACCAGACTTCATTTTAATAGGAGGAAGTCCGTGGTGGAAACTGTAATTCGTTAAGCCTGAGTTTCAGACGAACACTCTTTCTGCTGCGCTGTCTGGTCCTTGTCCGATTCCCCCCCCGTTCTCTCCCTCTCTCTCTGCCTCTCTGCCTGTCCCCAGGCTCTGGCAGGATCTGGCTGGACGATGTGAGTTGCCAGGGGACAGAGAGCTCGCTGGCCCTCTGCAAGTTCAAGGGCTGGGGCATCACCGACTGCCAACACTCTGAAGACGCCGGAGTCCGCTGCCAAAAGAGTAAGTATTCAGCACCCTGCTTAGTAAATAATGCCTTACACGTATAAACCATTTTACTGGGACGCTCCACTCAAATGGAATTTTGGCCAGGACATCAAGGTAACACCCCTACCATTTGCACCTTTTTACAGTATAATGTCCCCATCATTATAGAGGGACATCAGGACCCACATAGACCACAGGGTGAGCACCCCCTACTGGCCCCTCTAACACCTCTTCCAGCAGCAGCCTGAGCTTTCCCATGAGGTCTCCCATCCAGGAATTGGCCAGGCTTACACCTGCTGAGCTTCAGGGGGCTGCCAGTGGTGAGCTGTAGGGTGATATAGCCGCTGGTGACTGCACACTCCCCTGCTGCACTCCAGCCCCTGTAGTTTCTCTGCACTGTGGATTGTAGTAGACGTCAGCTCCCATGTGAGTGAGAAATATCCAGGAAAGAGATGCCAGGAAAGGGAAGGGGGGGGGGGCAGTTATCTTTTTTTGCAGCTGTAACATTGAAAGCCAGCCCCCTGTCAGACGCTTTGAAAGGTCAAAACAGGAGCCGACATTCAGAGTGTCAGAGTTGGATGTAAAGATGTTCTGATCCAAAATACTAGAAGAGATATTCCGGGATCAGGTTCCCAGGGCAAGTATATGTCATTCATCAACACCTGGAGAAGGCTTCACAGCCAAAATGTTGCATCTTTTTTCTTTCCTTTTCCGCATGGAATAAACCTGTAAAACTGCCTACAGTGAAGCAATATTCTCTGATTTTTTAGATCAAGTGTTTATTTTGATTTTAAAAAGGATCTTCAGAACAGTAAGAAGGCTTTCAAGAAATAATGCAAGAAGCTGAATTGGTTTAATAAACTCCTTAAGAAGTATCAGTGCTTTGGCAGTTTTGGAAGCCTAACAGTTATGCCTTTCTTCCAGATGTGGCGTTGGACGACACCAGCGTGTATTCTCTGGACAGCAGCTCAGACTTGCCGAAGGCCCTGGGGGAGCTGTTCGACAGCAAGCGGGGCTGTGACTTCTACATCACCGTGAAGAGCTCCAGAGAGGAGGAGGAGGCCACATCACAAACCCTCTGCGTGCACAAGGTGGTGCTGTCCCTCAACACGGAGGCCTCCTTCCTTAATCTCACCCAGAGCTCCAGTCAGATCACCATCGAAGTCACTCAGGACTGCCAGCCCTTCGTCGCTGACTTCATCAGGTGACATCACAGTCGCAGCCTCGTGAACTGCATGCACTGCGTCCTCACACACACCCCCTTCTCTTTGACGAGTATCTGCTACTTAATCTCTGGTAGAAATAAGGTCATGTTTCTTTGTGCTTTTTAAGTTAAAACTCAGTTAATGCAGGCCCTTTGCCTTTTGAGCCTTGTTTTACATCAGTCACAATGAAGGGCTAAACACTGAAGCAAAACCTGTAGCATTGTAGTTTGCCTTGTTCTGCTTACCTGATTGACGATTTAACAGATTGCCTCACTCTCGTGCTCCACTCCAGGTACCTGTACACACGCAAGATAGATGTCACCCTCTCATCAGCCCAGTGCCTTCACAAGCTGGCCTCCGACTACCAGGTGAGCACCTTGCAGCAATATGCTGGGCAGCTCTTCTCCTGGCTCCTGCCCGAGGACTCCACCTTTAAGAGCCAGCTGTCCTTGTATGAATACGCCATCCGCTCTAGGGACCCCATGTTACAGGAGACCTGCCTCCAGTACCTGGCCTGGAACTGCAAGGCCCTGATTGGCTCTCCCATGTGGACGAAGCTGGGCAGGGAGACCATGCAAGCCTTGTTGTCTCGCTCCGATCTGGTGGTGCCAGATGAGGCCTTCCTGCTGGAGGCAGTGGAGAGCTGGGTCCAGGCCAACCACACAGGTGACGGCGCCCCCAGCCTGGAGAGCGAGTCAGCCCTCCTGCAGCAGATACGGTTCCCCATGATTCCCCCCGAGAAGCTCTTCGATCTCCAGTTCACCTCCAGCGTTTTCAAGAGTCACAGCCAGGTCTACCAGAGCGGGATGCTCCAAGGATTCCAGTTCCACTCGGTCTCATTCCCCAAGCTCATGCAGCACCGGGAGCAAATGAGGGAAGACTACATACCCAGGATCTACACCGCTGACCCCTGGAGCTTCACCTACAACATGTCTGCCGCCCAAGACACGTACAGATACAACTCCTACCACAGAAAATACAGTTCCCAAAGGCACTACGGCTCGGGATACAACATGGGATCCAATGGCAGGTGGTCCCAGTCCTTCCAAACCCCAGCTCACAACAGCGCCTTTCTGAAGTCCAGCCCCATCTCGTGGAGCGTGGGCGTCTACACCTCCGTGCAGGGCTGCCAAAACAGCGGCTACAGGTGCGACTCCGCCCCCGCCGTCAGCCTCTCAGGCTACACAGGCCAGACGTACGGAAACTACAGCATTCTGTACGAAAACCGGGTCCTGTGGGTGTGCAGTGGTGGCTACGTCGCCCACGTCCAAGAATTCAAGAACAACCTGGCCGTCCTCCCTTCCAACGGCACTGACGGTCTGACCTACCCCTGCCAGTCCGATTACGAGTCGTATCGCTTTATTGTCCGTCCGCGGTACAGCCTGCATAACTAATGGCGTGCCCTCAGTTAAGGAGCCGGTCGATACCCTCTCCGCGTCACCTGGCCTTCCCTTGTAATGGGCACTGAGGTCATTTTGTCAGCTTCCCCCAGCAGGGCTCGCTTTCATTTTTTTTTTTGTGGGGCTTTTTCCTGTACGTTTCGTTTTAAATTCTGAACCTGACTGTAATCCAATTAAGTTTAGGGTTTCAATCTGTTGTGACGAATAACAGCTAGCCACGGCCTCTGGAAGGGTCGTTTTGCAGTCTTACAAATAAATGGAAACATGAACGCTTTTCGTGTAGTCTGTTTTGTCATTGCAGACGTGTTTTCGAGCGCGGGTCTGTGCGCTCAGATGGGTTAGATTAACATCCAGTGAAGCAGAACCTTTTAAATGGTTGTTCTGACGCTGCGCTCAGTGAAGTGACAGTAACATAATACTGCAGCCCAGTGTATTCCGCTTCCAAGAGCGACGGGTAAAAAAGCCGAAATGCCTTGGCATGTAACAGCGATTTAAACACCAGAGGGCAGTGTGAAATAGGCAAGAAGGGAGCTTAAAAGCTGCAATGCGTAAAAGAAATAAAAAAAGTAAAACTTAACAGGAACTACGCCTGCTGGCGAGTGCTTATCGTACAGTAGGATAATGAATGCAGATTTGTGGGTGAACACGGAGCAAGAGAGGTTTAAGACGGGTTTCTGTGAGCGGGTTGACAAACTCGGTCTTGCGCAAAGTGATGGAGTCGAGTCAAGAGCTGCCGAAGCCCTCGGGAGACCTGCGCCCGCTTCCCGGCCTTGTGCGTCTCGTCAGACACTGGATCTGTGCTTCCGTGACAGTGGGGCCACGGCTCTTTCAGAACAGATCACCATCACCGGCAGGGGGTCGTGCGTCCCACTGGACGAGTCAGACCACCGTGACAAGCGGGAGCAGGCGTTGTCAGCCTGAGTACCAGGAAACACATGCGATGGGCACAGACTGCATTCTGTCAGATATCGTACAGTCCTCCCGGGAGCTGGAATACATTGTTTTCATTCATTTTATGCATAGAAAATCTAAAATGGACGTCCTTTTTATTAAATTATTAAAAACCAGTCTCCTTCAGAAGAGGTGGACTTAATTCATGTCCCGATACTTTTAATCTGTATGGCTTTCAGTAACTCATCTCAACTTAATTGGTAAATGAGGCATCTTGTTCATTCCTGAATAATTCACTATTACAAAAAAAAAAAACAATTAGACGCCAGGTAATTCGTGAGTTTCTGTATAAAGAATTTGTTTCTGTTTCAAACTTTTCTGGAGACGTTACAGATCTGATCATTTATATTTATTATGCGTTTGATATCCTGGACCAGCTATCAAAGGCAGTATACATGTCTAAATGTTATTTATTACATCACCAGCTTAATATGTCTTCCATAACATAAATAATTCATTTGACCTTAAATGTATTGTTGGATGACTGTATGGCACTTTCTAGGTTCATAATTCTAATTCCATATTGCGAGTGAAAAAAACACTCTTTGTAAGGGTGTTGCAAACTTGATTGCTGAGCAGCTCTGCATCTAAAGAAACTGAAAACATTTAACAAAAAGGTTAAGCTCTGATACATGAAGTGACAAAACTTATAAAGAGATTCTTAAGACTGTGGCGTGATACTTCCACTCTGCACTATTTTCCTGTTTTATTTCCAAAATTCTGGTTTTCAAAAATAGATATTGGACCTGAACTAACAGTTTCAAATAAATGGGACTTTCCAATTATTCTTTCTACAGTTTGTCTTAGGCGATAGCACCGCCTTTAATTCTCCGGCTGAAGAAACCTTTTCAGTTTGCTCGAATCTGCAGTGTTTTAGAGATTGCAGCACCTCTCCATTAAATGCTGCAATGCAACAAAGCTGAGATCTGCAGGAAACCTTCAGAAAATTAAATCACATTCATTTCCAAAACGTAATTGATCAAACGTATTTATCATTAACTAAATGTGATTAATGATAATTCTTCAGCAGAGGAAATGAGGAGCTGTAGTAATTCTCCTGTTTCTTTGGCAGACATTTTTATTTTCTGAAGCCCAGTTCATGGTGATGTTTAATGATAAAGCGATTATTGGGCTGCCTGAGAGTTATGCACCTGTGTTTCATATTTGTTCTAATGTAGAAAAGAGGAAATTGCGGCATTTTAAGGTTTTTGCAGAAACAGAAGAGCTCTTTGCATTCTGCATCACTCTGTAGCCTGCAGGCCTTTTCCAAAGGGTAATGTGGAACAGCTGTGGTGGGCATGCAGACCAGGGAGTGCTCTCTAATTCTCAGCATCTGAGCCTGAGCATCTGGCTCTGTCGCTGTTACAGACGCTTTGGCAGAGCTGGGCAGGCTGCTGAAACAAGCTTAGCCTTCCCAAGACCAATGTGTGCGGAAGGGACTGAAAGGATATGAGTAGTCTTTTTGATTACACTTTTAACACCTTATGGTAAGTAAGGTATAAAGTAATTTATGTTCTTCTCATTAATGATAATCTCAACCATCAAACACCCTCTTCAATGAGCTGTATGTATTGCATGTAAAAGAAATGAGGACAGCCATCCTATTACCTGGAATGCATTACTGCCCATTTTGTAGGTACAGTACGTTCAAATTACCCATCGAAAAAGGTTAGGTGTTCTTTGACCATTTAAGCCCAAAAACTAAATCAATTTACTGCGAGCTCAGACAATGTGAAGACTACAAGATCCCAGTACTCTTCAGCAGTGCTTTCCAGATGTGCAGTCAAATAGTCCTCGTTTAGATTGTTGTCTATACTTCAATTTGAAATAAATGTGATTTCTTTCTGTATTAGTGTTGATGAGTTTAAAATGCCTCGAGGTGCCTCGAAAAGTATAGGATGTTAGAAATGTACCAAGTTCTGAGACTGTTTTGGAAGTGCTGTTTGCTAAGACTAAGGTTGGTCTGTCCTGCAAAAGCACACATCGGGCTTGAATATTTACATTTGTAACCCCCGGAAATTCACCCCCCTTACTGCTCCCCCAGCTATTGCCCCAGCCTGTTCACTGTCGTGACTGTCCAGCCAGCTACCCCAAGCAAAAACTCTGAGAAAGAATTACAAGATAGAAATCAAAGACTGAGCTCCAGTGTTACCAGGGTTTCTGTCTGAGTGCAGCAATGTGAGAATACTACTATCTGGTTGTGCAGGAATTAAAGAATGTAAATAGCAGGCCATCTGATATTGCAAGAACGCACATAGTCCCACTGTGACCCAGGGCACTGAAATAAGTTCAGCCTCAATAATGCTGGCCTGACTCTAAACAGAATGAGGGACTTTTTGCTAATATGTGTACACGCTGCTTGCAGATTGACTAGAGTTATTACTGTAATAATATTAAGTTTTCAAAATATCAGAACTCTTCAGTACATTATGGTTCATACAATGCTTAGTTCAGCTGTATTTATATACAACTGTATTAATTTGTTATGTGCAGTCTTTTTCCAGTCTATACAGAATTGACTTTGTGACAGTCACAGCAAAGGATAGTCTGTCTATACCAGGAAAACTTAATACTCAATATAAAGACAATATTCTCCAATGGGCGTACTGTGATGTACATACCTGCTCACAATAAAAAAGCAGGTCTAAATTTATCTTGGTTGAATACTGTAATCTCCACTGCACTTACAATAATGAAATTAAATTTTGTAGACTTCAAATCACATATGTTATGTGTGAGTAGATCCACACTCGATTCAATGGCAGGTCCAAGGGTATTTTGTCTTCATCATGGGGGTTAATTGCTTGACAAACAGTGCAAAGGTGCAAGGCACATATTTCTATTTGTTTCGGCCCGTCTTCAGCGTTAACAAATCGAGTAACAGTAAAGGCATTTCCTATCTGCCATTTCAGGGAGCTCATACACTAATGTGCAGTTACCAAAAGCATAAGTACTGTACTGCTTTGCTGACTCATCGTCATGGCAGACGGTGTCCCACAGGGTTAAAAAGAAAGAAATTGCTCTCTGCAGTCTTGCTACATCTGTGTACAAAACCCATGCATCAGTGGCCGCCAGCATATCACTCTGTTTGGGTTAATGTTAATGTTTTTTTTTTCTCTAACAACACGGAAATGGCAAAAGCATTCCTTCTGGGCACAGATAAGACATTTTCTGCGTATTTTCCTGGTTAAGTAGAACTCCACAGCTAGAGTAACTGTTCTTGGCAGCCCCACCTCGGTGACATAAATCACAGCCTGTGCTCTGTGGTTCTCCTCCAGAGACCCACCTAGAATAGTTCCTTCATCCTCAGCTCGGTTGCGGTCCGTTTTTTTTCATTCCGGAACCATTCCATTCCCCTCATTCCCCGGCCCAGGAATGTCAGTGTTTGCTTTTCCCGAAGAGGAGGATTGGTGAGATTTTCCTGAGAGAGCATTCAATGTGCGTGTGTGTGTTTATTTCAATAACAGTTGAAGGCTGTTAAAAACCCAATGGCCTTAAATATAGGCAACTTAAAATGTAGGTCACTCAAACTAAATGAATTTGAAAAGCAGGGTTTTTGTAGATTTGACCTTCAAAACCTGCCTCACACCTTTATTTATTGCATTGTTTTTTTATTTGTCAAGCTACAGTGCAGTGAAAAAGTTAATGCAACCCCTTAAGTTTTTATGGTTACACTTGTTTAGAAATATATGACCTTCACCTGCTCTTCAACAAGTCCTAATAGCAGCAGATGAAACTAACCTCATTTGACAAATAGCACAGACAAATTCGACTTTGTCATTATTTATTGAAAAACTTCAACCAGGATTCAATATCTTTGTGTGAAGAAGTTAAGTGCACGCCTTGATTCAATAACTTGTGGTGCCCCTTCAGCAGCAATAAATGGAGCTTGTAATGAAAGATTGGGAGGGATGACAACAGACAAGTTCAATCAGACCAGTAATTCATTATCATTCCTGATGTCATGTCCTCACCTAAAACATTATAAATACTGCACATGATCCCCTTCTCTCCTTCACATACATCATTTTGCGAGCGGTGCGGTGGCTCTGTGGCTAAGGATCTGCGCCTGTGGCTGGAAGGTTGCCGGTTCGTATCCCGCGGCCGGCAGAGGAATCCTACTCTGTTGGGCCCCTGAGCAAGGCCCTTAACCCCAACTGCTCCAGGGGTGCTGTACAATGGCTGACCCTGCGCTCCGACCCCAAGCTTCTCTCCCTGTCTGTGTGTCTCATGGAGAGCAAGTTTGGGTATTCGAAAAAAGACAAATTCCTAATACAAGAAATTGTATAGGCCAATAAAGTGATCTTATCTCATTTCACTTCCATCTCATCTCCACCTGTGCAGCTACCTGTTGGTCACTCCTCTATCTGCACAAGAGTCCCAGCCTCCTCTTCCTCTGGCCAGGAGGTTAGCCCTCATCCAAGCGGGTTAAGAGAAGTTGTCTTGTGGCTAAAACACTCCATAAACCTTTCAGTACACTTAGCTGTTGGATGTTGTTGTTCCTAATGTACCTGAATTCAACATCTCCTGAGAGGCATTCTGGCCCACTCTTCCTCACACAGCTGCTTCAGCTCTGTGGCGTTTGAGGGCTTGCTGCACTATGCACTGTACATGGACACCCCTGAAGCTAAATCTCTGACAGGAGTCCAGCCCTGGTCCTGGACAGCCCTAGTCCAGGTAGTCTTACACGTCACCCATTTCTAAACATTGGAAATGACTGTAGGTTATTGATGGCTCAGCTAAGTAATCCATTCACAGTTAAGAGAAACCTAGTCTTTCAGGGCTAAATTACTTAATGTAACCAATCTCCTGCTTAAAAGATTTAGAAATGGGCGATTTAATGGTGACCTGTAACACCTGCTGGTCGGAGAGCCCTGGTCTAGTGTCTGGAGTTTTTATATTTTGAAAGGACATGTTTGTTTTAATCTATAAGATACTTCCATGGTTTCAAATTCCTGATAAGACTTTATAGCTTTGCTTTATGCTCACTTGTCTTATGGGTTTTCTTTAATCTTTCCGAAAGAACTTTCAGTCAGCTCCCAGCCTGGATTCAAATCAGTTTGTGTTTATGGTTTCGCGAAAATGTTTGTTTTGGAGTCAACTGCCATGGAAAGGCTAAAACAAACACCTGAGTGTAACATTCCTCGAGGTAAACATTACACTATTCATACGGAGCTCTCAGAATGTTTTTATACAAACGGGTTGAGGAGGGGAAATGGCAAATTTAGATGCCTGCGCTCTAAAAAAAAAAAACTGCTTGTGCGAAAGAAAAAAATCTCCCTTTCATTTCTCCTATCTTGGTGTGTTTTTTTTTTACGCCGCCTAGTCCTCGTTATGGACGGAGATGAATACAAATGTGCAACTAAAATTGGCGACAGTTGCGCTTTGAAAACATTCTCCACAAAGGGTTTTGAAAGGAGGGGTTCAAGAGCGCTTGATGTAATAGGCAGAGGTGTGGGTGGAGGAAGGAAGTCTCGGCCACACTCTGAACTCCATAGCGCGTCCTTTTATGTCTCGGTGCCTATTTTCTTTGAAGGTATTTTGGGCTGGCGAACTCCTTGATCCTGCCCAAGTGCCACTACCTTGCCCAGACCTCTCGCTGTTTTCCTTGTGCAGAATTCAGTCAAGAAGAGTCAGATATCTTTTACCCTTTTTGCTCCTTCAAGTCGGCGTCCCGTGGGCAGACCTTTGCCGACAGGAACAAAAGCCCAGCAGAAAGCTTCTCTGACCCAGAGTCAGGCAATTAGTGGTTCCTTCCCATTAAATTTTGTCTCCCAGGCAAATTACAAGCCGGCGTGTACTGGCAGGACGCTCATCAAAGGCACAGGCTGCCCCCTCCACTTCTCCTCTGGCTGCTGTCAATTTAGAGCACGCACAGCTTCTCGAAGCCTGAAGAGAGGGGCAGGTTGTTTTGTGGGTGGTCATGGTATGTCACTCTGTCACCCCAAACTAAAACACGTTTTGGACAATCGATACTGTTGAAAGTTTAAACAGAAGGACTTTTGCTTTAAAATAAATGCCACAGTCTGATTCAAGATTACTTTCAGCCTCCAAGAAAATGATAAACAAAAAATCCGTCAGGCGTTTTACTCTGGTGGAAAATATCCCTTTTCATTTTGACTAGGTGCAGTTCACTCTTGACAAAACGCTGGCAAACAAGATTTTAGGCTCACAAAAATGAAAGCTGAAGGACCTGAATTTTAACCTTCTCTGACGACACACATTTATCCCAACCTCTTTGTACCTATGTAGGCTTGTAAACTAGTTGAACCCTTGACACCCCTTCAACTATATTGCTTGGATGAAACTAATCGGTAGGTCTGTTCCCGCTGTTGTTCAAATGCACTTGAAGTCACTTCAGAGGGTTTCAGGAAGGGGACTCTCAGTGCGGTCATCACACACCCGTCTCCCATGTAGACCACATCAGTGTGATACAGACATGGGAGCCAGGCTAAATGTTTGTGTATTGGGGCTCAGCCTTCCTGCGCAAATATAAATAAGTGCTGGAAAGATGTGGGTTTGGCTCTGTGGGTCTTTAAAGCAAAATTGTGTTGGCATATTTTCCCCTGGATGTGTCATTTCCTTTCATTAATTGTACTGCTTGCATCGATCGGCAGATTTCATCTGAGAGTCTCAGCTGTCCATCACAAAACAAAGACTGGCCAGCCCTGTGTAACAACAGCACTTTCACGTAATTGGCCTTATTCAGCTTTACTGTGCGGTGCTGTCAGATCTATTGTAGATCAGACAAAGAGCTCGAGATAAAGGGAAAGTCTAGACAGTCTGCATAAACCTGTGGGTTTTAAATCTTGTCATTGAAGGCTTGACTGAAAATAACTTTGCCAAGATGTCCTTGACAAGTGATATACTGTACAGTAGCTGACAAAGGCATGCTCCCATAAGACAGACAGGCTTCCACAAATCTCATTTAGGAGAATTTCTGAAGAACCTCCCATGCAAAGGATAACAATTTGTATGGAAGTATACAGAATCTTCCGTCAGTCATCTCCAGTGCTTTGCAGAGATTTTCACCCCCTGCCAGCGACATCCCAAAAGGATGAGTTACAAAATCATGTGCTGTGTGCGCTTTCTTGAAGCGAGTATTTTTTACTTAAACCTTGAACACTCAAACTTAACACCTTTTGGTGGAGAAAGATGTCAAACATTAGCAAAATTTGCCAAAAAAAAAGAAAAACTATGATAAACCTTGTGCACAAGGCTGCTGGAAAAGAGAAACCTCTTGGGTGACTTCACGTTTGTTTTAAACATTTTTCTGGGGAGCAACTTCACCTGAACAACAGTGATCTGGGGCTGAAGCTCTGGTGGATTTCTAGGCTTATGGTTTATTCATTGCCATCTGAATAGAATTGTGAAAGAAATAGGTGTCCAAATAAGAGGTCACATACAGTATGATATATCTTTTGTGTGATATGTAATTTTCATGTTAAACTTTCCAGCTCTAGGGGCTCTGATATTTTTCTATTGATAACTATAGCTGAAGCTCATAAATATTATGTATTTGGGGATTAGGTTAGTTTTAAGTCAAAATAAAACTTTAGAGCTTGGGTACATTCCCACATCATTGCAGCCTCATCATTTACACACACGGAAGGATGTTTATAAAAGTTTACCATGGAACACTTGACACATTTTTGTGGCTTTATAATGCTGATGCCATGCAGTTCCCTTGCTCAGCCAGACGTTGGCCTATACCACGCTTCCTCAAGCTTTGCAGCAATATTCCTGTGCTTAACCAGACCACACTCCGGTTTGAGCTATAGTATATCTCAACTGGGAGTAATAATATTGCAAGTTTATATGAGATTGCATTCCTGCTTATTTTTGCCATTTTAGGAGGCAGCACCAGAATTGGAATAGATAAGTGTATACAGAGATACCCCCAGAAACTGCAACAATGCTGAGCAACATATTTGCTGTGCTTTACTTCTGCTGGTCACACCTGTCACTATTGTACTACCATGCTGGGCTGTGCTGGACATTTCTCAGATTAAAGCCCCAGTGCGTTCATCCATCCATTTTCTATCATATACAGGGTCACGTGGGAGCCAGAACCTGTCTCAGCAAGCAACAGGCGCAAGGCAGACACACGCACACACTCACACTTGGGCATCATTTTTCCGGAAGCCAGTTTACCTACCACGATGTCTTTGGACTGTGGGAGGAAACCAGAGCACGCAGAGGAAACACAGGGAGAACATACATACTCTACACAGATAGCACTGCAGGAATTGAACTCAGGGCTCCCGCTGACCACTGTGCCACAGTGCCACCCTGCCAGTGCATGTGTGACATTCCTTTTTGCCCCACCGTAGATTGGGTCATTTAATAAAGATCCAAGAAGACTATAATCTAGCACTTCCACTCTCCTATGTATAAATAATAGCCGGCTGCCCACAGCTCTGTGCGCCTCTTTTCTAGCTCAACTCCACCCCAACTGCACCCTTGCAGCTGTCTCCCTAGTTCATTCCTCATACATAAGGGAGGTTGCGACAGCAGTGATCTTTGGCTAGGTGGAGTATTAAGCACATTATTCCTGTCTAAACATCAGCTCATTTGGTCTTAATAAGAATTTCAAGAAACTACTGAGATGTAGTTTGTTGGATATGGAATAAGGTTATGGAACTTATGTATGGAATGTTTGTCACAAGCGAGCGGCAAACTATGGAATATAGTGTGGTGTTCGACGAGACAAGATACTCATAACCATGTGATGCAGTTCAGTAATGGACAGCAACTGTTTTTTATTAACTTGCAGAACAGAGTGGGGGGGGGGGGTAACTTAGTGGAGTTTTCAAAGGGCTTCTCTGTGCAGAATTAAAGAACTTTGAATACTCATTGTGGCTGAGTCCTGTTTAAGCACTAAATGGTAAAAAAAACTAAATAACAGAAAAACTGCGGAAATGCTTTCCCAGAAGCCCAAGGCAGCCACTATAGTGCTGCCAAGAATAATGTCAGTGATGTAATGGAGGAGCTGCAAATACGCACGATATTTTCCAAATTATTTCTTATTATTATTCCTGTTGTTTTCATTACTTGCATTCTAACCATGGGTCTCAGAACAGAATTTTGGAATTTTGTTTTGGGGGGGGGGTTAGTCTAATTGCTGGGAATTTCAAGTAAAGACAGGAATGTTGGTTTATAGGGAAGAAGGAAATGCCTAAAGAACATAACCATAATGTTTTATTCAGCAAGACAAAAATAAATCACCAAAGAAAGTACTGAACCCAGATTGAAGCGATTGTCTTTAATGGGATGATGTCACCTCTTTCTGTGTTGCTGTGCCATTCTGTGGTATTTTGTCCCAGAAGCTGTCTCGGCTGCTGAAGTCTTGCAGTCACTGTGAAGCTTTGGGCAAACTTTGCTACTGTATAAGGGATACTGTTACTCACAATAATGCATCTGGAATTCAGCAATCCCATTCCACAGACAGACACTTTAATGGAGGTGCAGTTGAAGAGAATCAATCTTTCACACAGTGAATCTCAACAGCTAATGCCTCCATGCTTTTTAAAAAAAATCCTACAGAACGAAGCCAGACAGCAGGGGGATGATGGTGATAGTCAATAGGATCTTGGGGTTCTTCCTGCATCAGAAGCAAACCCCCACTCTCCAAGAGATTTTTTGTGGCCATACTGAAACCTTTTGAGTGATCGTGACAGCTGTCCCAAGAGGCAAACCACTTCTGCAGTTGGAACAGTCATTCCTCTTTCATCATTTTATTGAGCAGGGGATGGAGAACTTAAAATTGAAGATGAAAAGCTGTAAATACCATACAATCTCTGTCTGAGCTGCGGCACCTAACTTTCCGCAGTGTGAATCATGTTGATTCCATTCGTACTCCCAGATATACTCAGTTTAGGACCATAAGAGTGTCTGGACAGCCTGTCTGAGTCTTGGGAATCTGAGTGTCGGAGTTAGGCCTAGAACCATGCTCAGTCTTTTCTGAGCAAGTGGAAAACTAAAGATCTGGAAAGAGCCTACAGTAGATGCTTAGGCCTTGAGCCCCATCAAAACCTTGCACAACTGACACTCCCACAATTCTAAAAATCCTTTATGGTTTGAATTGAGACTAAATAACACATTTCTGAAGCTGAAGCGACTGTAGTGCGTTTTTAATTTTAATTTCTACATTCTGCTTCAAGAGCATTTAAATGAGACACCCCCCTCGGTCCCTTGGAGTAAATATTATCGCGCCTATTGGACATTTTCAAGTTTAAAGCAGAACTGTCACGCCTCATGTATTATTTCGAAAGCGCTGTAGTTTTTTTTTAATGCAGTGAATACACGAATGAGCCCGTTTCCGCAAGCCTTCTTTAATAAAACGGTCGCATACGGTGATATTACAATAGTTGGCGGCTCCGAAACGCGTAAACAAATGCTCGGAGTTGAGCACAGGGGGAACACGAGCAGACGAGACCGATCTGTGGTGCAAGCCCAGCGCCCCCGACTACTGAATGGGAGGAGCCCCAACAGCAAGCCATAAAAAAAATGAGGCTGATCTCAGCGAAAAGGAAACAGACAGACCCGTAGAAGGAGAGTGCTGAGGAAAGGCGGCTTGAGAGAGGCAACCGAGAAAATACTGGTAGTGGTCGTGTTTCCCCCCCCCCCCCTTCTACGGCGCTGCTCAGTCCTGGTGAATTTCTGCACAGAACTGTCGACTGCAACCTCTCTTCTCAACTGCTGCTGGAAAACAGCAACTTCGTTCGTATTTATTACTCTTTGTTGTAAAAAAAAAGAGAGAGAGAACCCGAACATTTTTTAAGACGGGCTTTTTTTTTGTTGTTGTTTCTCTGCGATCCGTAGACGTCAGATTTTTCTTCTGCGAGGTGGTGACGAAGCGAGGAGACCAAAATGAGTTGTACTGTTAGCAGTTTCTTCGCCACTCTGGCGGTGCTGCTTCTGTGGCGAGTGAAAGAAATAGCGGAAGGTTGCAGTTGCTCACCCGTCCACCCACAACAGGCTTTTTGCAATGCAGATGTAGGTAAGATCACGTTCTGATTTACTTATGTATTCGCGCAGATGACTGTGGCACGTTTTTACGCTCCTGTAACCCGCTAGGTAGCGGTCTGTTGTATTAATTGTTTTAAACTGTGACAGTGTCGGAATGCAATCCACAATCCACAAGTTCAGATTCAGCCAGGATCGTTTAGTTTGCGTGATGTCTGGATGCCATCTGAAACAAACGCACTGGGCATTTCCCCACTCGCGAAATATCGATCCCAACTTTTGACTTGTGAGATGCATCTAAATTAACTGTAACGTTAATCTCTGTGAGAGAACCGCGTTTTGGGGGGGGGGGGTTGTTACCTGAGGTGGGGTGCGTTACACGAACTCCTGCTGTTGTAAATTTTATTTTAAAACGAATTCATTCGCGGGAGACGCGTCAAGAGGGGTCAAGATCAACTGCCTCGCCACTAAATGTACAACTGGCAAGTTTAAGTCACGAAGCCACCTGTAACGGTGATGTCGGGGTGTTTTCAGTAGGACAGGTTTAATGCATCCCAAAAGACTGGGTATGTCTCTACCTGTCTCTTAGCCTTGCCTCTTTTTAAAATGGATTGCGTAACGAAACGCCTCAAGTGCTCAAAACGTTTGCAGCGCACGTTAAGATATTTTCGTGAGTAGCAGATATGATGGACGTTTTCTTTGCTGTTGTACCGACTTCTTAGATCTCGACTACTATTGTTCACGTAAAAATGTAGCGCACAAAAACAATCACACACAGAGAGAGAGAGAGCCTATATAAATGTGTCTCGTATGTTGTAACTCATTGTAGTGGTTAGTATTTTGCTACCGATGTCAAATCGTTATCCGCGAACTGCGATAGTCGTCTGATACAGGAAGTCCTAGAAAGAAAACTCTGGAAAAGTTTGCAAGGTCTCTGGTAAACAATATTTTCCGTTTGCGTCCTTTTAAGTCCAACTTCCCAGATTCGCACTGTCATTGTGTGTAAATTGCCAAATATTTACCCCCACCACAATATGAGCCTGAAGTTTAAAGGTGTTGGTAAACAAATAAAAACGGTCTATGTCGATTTTACAGATTTTGCACATTTTTGTAATGGACATTTGTAAACAAATTGGTGAGATCACATCTTTGTTGATCATCGCTTATCGAAAAATCCCCCATGCCTGTCATATGTGCCCTGTTTCGTGTAGACGTGTTTGTGTTTGGGGTGACTGTCCGCCGTCTGGCTTGGCTGTTTCATTCAGTGTCTGGCAGGTCGACACCTCGCGTCCCTCACTCGTTACGTCTTCAAATCTTTCAGGTTTCCTGTTTTCGGTAGAAGGGATTCTCGGGGAGCTGTTGAAATGGAGCTGCGTGTAACATGTAAAACGGTCAAGATTTTGAAATCCCTATTCCCCCCCCCCCCCCCCGCCAAGCAGCGAACTACCCCTGGTGCTGTCCTCGTAAAAGGAATGCTAATTAGGTCTGCGTGACTCGTGGAAAACAGCAGTTAGCGTTTACGTTGTGCGGTTGTGCTAATTTGCATTAATCTATCCATACCTTTTTGAGTGTGGAGTTGGTTGGGATCTGTACTGGATTTGTTCAAATAGGCCTGCATGTTGCAGTTGCCCTGGGATTCTCTGGTGGTTTGGTCCTGAACTATGCGGATTTCAGCCCGTGGATAAATGAGCTACGCATTTCAAGCGCTCCTGAATGACGGCGCACATCCCAGTTTTGTGAAAGCGCACGTCGCTTGACTTTCCGATTAACAGCTACGGAAAGCAGGCACGGCGACCGTGGGGAGTGAATGTGTGTGTGTGTATGTGTGTGTCCCAGTCTGAAGGTTGCTTCTAATTAAACACCGAAGGGTTTAACTTCATTTTAAAAACGATTTCAACTAGAAGACCGTGGCATGACATATATAAGTTTGATTTGCATTTGTGCTTTTACGAATATTACGCTGCGTGTTGTTACTACTACATAAGATGTTTTTGTCATTGCCCCCCTTTGTCTTTGAGGTTGCCTTGGTGGGGAGTCGGTGTGCTTCACTTAGGGAAATTATGGAAAAGTGACGTTACGGGTTCAGCTGGTGATCTGCTGAAGCTGTAAGAGGCGGGATAGGTCCAACAGCTGAAATTAAATCCCCTGATGTGTCACTGGTTACTTGTGACTGAATCATTACTGGGCGTATCTTGGCTTTGTAATTCAGTTCCTTTTGATTTCAAATGTCAGGCATGTGCTAATTACAAACAGATCACTAGTGCTATTGACAGTTTTGATGGCTTTTTTTTGTGCTTAAAATGTACTTTTATGTTGCTAAAAATGGGCATTTCTGAAAAGCAAGGCTCCCACAGAACAGATATATCACAGGATATGAATAATCACTTAAGATGCAGCTCGTATGCCAAGTACAGAGGAGTTTAAAAGTTTTCATAATCCATTAAGCCACTCCTAAAGCGAGTCTGCTCTATGATACGGGCAGCTCTGCCGATTGAAGTATCTGCCGTGAACAAAGCACTTCCCGTGCCTTTCCCGTTCTGAGAATCTTCATGATGCTGGGCGCAAGTTCCCGGGATTGGGAACGCAGGATCTCCGGAGGGAAAGCGTTTGCTGGCACTGCAAGCCGCTCGCCTTTCCAGAAAAACATCCCTTCCCCTCCAAGTGTGTGCTGAGCAGGATCCCTCTGCGGCGCTGAAGGGGTGGGTGTCAGATGTGTACGTGGCAGGAGGGGGCTCACGCCAGTGGGAATGTCTGGGCTCGGGGCTCTGTTCCTCCCGCGCTAGCCGTGATCGGGCTGGAGCGCCGGTCAGCCCCTCCAGATCCGGCCTGAGGAATGGCAGGAATGCTCTGATGTATCCCACTGGGGGTTTCCCCACCCAGCTCAAGGCTGAATCAGTGGGACAGCGCTGGGCAGATGTGAGGCTACAAGCTGCTGCAGCTGGAATGGAGTCCATCTCTGTGCCTGCAGTCAGACGGAGTTTATAGGTTGAAGCCTGGAGGCAATTGATCCAGGCCCCCGACTCCCCAACAGAAGAGGGCCAACGCACTCACACGTTCTCTCTCTCTTAAATATGCCTGATGTCATGCCAGCAGTCTTTCTACCTTTTTTCATTTCTGCTCGTTTGTCGAAGTTTAGCAATAAAGAAGCATGTCAGGCAAGGGATTTTCTTCTGCCATAACCTGGGTGTTTCTATTCAGGTTAGTAACCGCATTGATGGCGAAGTGAGTGATCTTGTAGGTGATCTGAGGACGAAAGGATTTACCGTCCTTCGAACTGGCTCGGTTTGGTGTGAAGTTTCACCCTGCCTCATTAATCTGAAAAGTGCATTTTGTAGTGTCTTTAGGCACGCTGCTCTTTGTAGTAGGTTGCAGTTTGTGTATTCCTCCAGTTGTTGGAGGAAGTTTGGGGGTTTGTTTGTGCAGATCTGAAAAGTCTTCCCCTGAAACCTCTCTCAGGCCTGGTCTCCTGCTGGACACCATGTTTGTGCAGAGTGTCCTGTTCATCAGAGCTGATGTCTTACTTTTAATATGCTGCCAGTATTGTAAAGAACTCTCTTATTTAGCACAGGGCCCTGACGTTTAAGGCAGAGTCACATCAGGCTGAGATTATAGTCTGCAGAATTGCACCTTCAGGAATGACTGATGACTTGATCTTGGGACCTTTTCCAGCTTTTATTACTAGTGAATTGACTTTTATACCCCTCACACAGATTTCTGTTTCTGACTTTTCATCGTAAATGAAAATATGATAATTAGATCACTAACAGAAGCGGACTTGTCTTTTACTGCACCTATTAAAATACTGCTCTGCTTGTTGGAAGGCAGGAGAATGTGAGCTGGTTGGACTGCAGTGTACACGGCACATTGCTCATTAAAAGGGTACTCTTTGCTGAGCTGCATGTTACCGTGGCTCTGCAGTTTCCAAAAACCACAGTGAGCAGCTGAAGTAGTGAAACTTAGCTGTATGGTGCATTTCCAAACTGCTGAAGCATGTTTGGAAATCTGAATATTTTCGCTTGTCAGCAGTTGACCTAGCTCTTCTTTAATTTCTACCCTTTCTGAAAATAAAAGTTTAATGTACCATATACAGTATTTATTTCATCCCTGGGAGCTTTTGCATGGTAATTGAAGGCACTGCTGTTCATCCTTAGGTAGAATCGATGATAGCTTCGTCAGACTTTCTCGTAATACTCCAATAAGACCTGTGTTATTATAAGAGCATGACAGATGCTTTTTTTCTGATGTTTAATCTCAGGTTTTCAAACCAACTCATCTAGTTAAGGCCTCCATGTGCTTCCTGGAGATAAGCTCAGCAAACAGTTTTTTTTCCCCAGACAGTTTTGCTGGAATAGTTCATTTCCCAGTCGCAGCTGTAAGGACAAGAGCATTCTCAGAACATGTGGCAAGTATGAGATAAACTAGCCAAAACATTCAGATGATACACACTGTCCTGCCTCATTAAATTCCTGCTGAAGTCAGGATTGAACTTTTGATCTCCTGGTTCACAGACTGTCTCTGCTAAATGGCAGAGGGATCAGATTGCATTGGCCGAGCAGGCGTGTAATTCTCATACGTGGGAGATTTTTAAACAGAAATGCCATTTTTTCACATTGCATAGGATCGTCCTGGTGCGCTGCCCTGCAGGAGGCATCGTGCTTGTTCATTTTAATGATAAAGCACATCATGGCTTCTAGCAGATGAATGTTATCATGATGTCAGCGTCCCTGGAACTCAGTGCCGTTTTCCAGCTTGTGTGCAAGAGAGCTGTGCCACAATATGGCAAAGGGTACTGATGGGTTTTGTCAAAGCCAGAGGAGCTGCACTTTCTTCTGTGTGGGTGAGAATGGATACCTAGACAGAGTCTTGGCTCCATGCTGCCTGTTACGTTGCAGGGAGCAGGGGCTGAGTCACAACACAGCACACCCGCACTGTAATGCTGTAGCTGGAGCCCAGACTGCCACTTTCTCATAATGATATGTCCCGCAGCAGAGCGCTTCCAGTTGCTTTCCGAGCCATTTTCTTTTGCAGTGCAGCGCAAGAGTATGGGGCCAAATCTGTGTCATTTTTCAACTACAGTTGCTATTCCAGTAAGGAGCACACTGCTGGTAACAGATCATTTGGGTAGCGAAGCCCTGGTGTATAACTTACCGAGTTGTCTTAGGCGTCAGACCTTCAGCATTTCACAGGGGCTGAACAAATATGTGACTCAGTGCAGAGGGGATTGGCATCATATAAATTGAGCTCATGGCTTGCCCGGGCTGTGCTTATCATGCACTTCTATAGTAGCATTTCATCTTTATCGCGGCTGTTTTTTTTTTCCCCTGCTAGGCTGCAGGTCCAATTAAACCTCGCAGTTTGTTTGTTTTTTTCGAGCTAAGACCTCCTACCGAGTAAGCAGGTGAAGAATTGGGGGTTGCCCTCGTGTGTTCTGCTGAAACATTGTGATTGGCTCTTGAGGGGTCTTCTGAGGTTGAGAGCCGCTCTCTCATTGTGTACTGTGTGAGATTAGACCTGCTCTGTAACAGCGTGTTTGAATGTTAGTCATACTCAAGTAATAGGGCCGTTTTTGTTGCTGGTAAGGGTATAAGAAAGGGGCACCATGATCAGCAGTTGTTTGGGATGCTTCCCAGGATTCATTAATCAGTGCTGCGGTATGACTTAAAACAGATGTGATGTGCCCTGTCCACCCCCTGTAATGGAGGTATCCCATGATAACTCAAATTCAAGCTTAGCCTGTGTAGGTTTCCCCACCCCCCGTTGAGCTGGAGAGCGAATTTAAAGTTTGGGGGTTCTTTGGCTGCACTAGTTTCCAAACTATTTTGTCTGCGTCCTCTCCTGTGGTTTTCTTCTAGAACAAATTCCGGGTGGGTTCCTCTCTGTAAAACCGGGGTTGTCTGGCTCAAACCAGAGTTGTGTCCGGCATCTGCAGAAAAAAAAACCAAAAACACAACGGTACACCGTCCAAATCTAGCCACCTCATCTCGCGCAAAAGGACCAGGGAGGAAGGAAGGAATGGTCCAGGAAGTGGTGAGCTGGGTCGTGAGAGTCCGCTGCAGGGGCTGGTGAGAGAGGAGGCAGGGTGCCCGCGAGAGCCTCCTTCACTGACGCTGCAGTCCTGTCCTGTCCCGTCCCAGACGTCCTTCTCCTGCCCCTGTTTGTAACCCTGGCAGGGACACAGTGTGCCAGCAGGGTTATTTTTGATAGAAAAGTGGCCCCTCTGGGCAGGGATGTTCCTGTGATCTCTTCAACCTCTTGCGTCAGAAACCAGAAGAAATTAGAACCGATTTTCCCATGTGTGTGAGAAGTATTTTATGAGATAATCTGACCTCCTCCCTTCTTCCGCGGGCATTAATACTCCCTGTATTGCCACTGACTGACTGACTGTCAGATGCCCTTGTTTAAAGACGAAGAATTGTGTGGTTACTGGGCGAGTTTATGTGAGGGGACCTTGCAATTGCAGTTAATTAGTCAAGGCAGACACAACAAGTGCTTTCAGAGTTGTTTTGTTTTCCACTTAGTGCTTAGTCATTGTGTGTAGAGGCTGCTCACTGCATCTGGGAGCAAGCTTTGCTTCTAATAAGCTTCCTTTAGAAAAGTCTCATCCCTGTTATTAAACACTTAGTACAGCCCGAGCTTTGGGGTCATCTGGATCACCATGCACCGATCTCCTTCTCTTTAGTATTACAAATAATAATATACCCCCAGTTTTATAATTAGTTAAGCATGAAAATTGTCAATAAGAATGCATAACAATGCGAGATCGTTCATATGGCCTCCTTGCTAATTGGGAGCTTAACGATCCAAGGATCCTGTGCTGCTTCTTCCTGGATACCGAGGACTCGTCTACAGCAAACGCGGATGGCTTGTGTGCGCCAGACACCCGCGACGCAGAGTCTTCTATTTTCAGTCCTAAACGCTCTTCGATTTCCGCCCCTGGCCCTGACCGGTGAGTCATCAAGCAAAATTGCTTTTCGATGGAAAAGTATCCCACAGGTCCTTGAGCGTGTACTTCTCTCGTGCCAAGATCTTGCACTGCGTACCTTCCTGCCACCCTGAACCACTGCTTTCCCAAAGGGGGACGTCCAGAAGCCGGCTGCCCTTGTCCGGGGCCCTTGCTTGCTCTGCGTCGGTGTCGGGTGCGCCGACCCGTGCCTCATGTGTTTAGAGCCGTGAGCGCCGAGCCAGCGCGCGGAGGTTAATGTGAAGTGATTTCGTGGATCGGTTTATGTGTGTCCCGGGGAGTCTGGATGGGCTCCCACATTCTGTCGTCTTCGCTGCCCAGTGGGAGGATCACGCGGTCTCCAAGTGGAAAAATACCAACCTGCAGAAGACGTCGGGAGGAAGACTGTGGCTGCAGTGTTTCCTTGAAGGCCTTGGCCATGCTGCTGCAACACCCTGCTAATCGGGGTCATTTTAAATAGAATATCATGCGGTTCTTTTCTCCCTGCCTTTTTTTTTTTGGTCTTCAGGTTCCCCACAAAATGCTGTAACGGCAACAGCTGGGGACTGTTGGAAGGTTTGTTCCTTATCCAGGAACTGAAGGATCTGCCTATAAATGTCACAGCGTAACTTGCAGTGCAGTACTTTAGTTCTTTTGTGCTATTCGATGGTTTTGCCAACAAAAGCTGGGTTGCAGTTCACTAATAAGTCATTGTTCATTGAATTTCACAATAACTATTCCATATAAATGATATTATTTTGTGTTTAATAGGTTGCTGGCAAGAAACCGGCAAAAAGCAGTAAGAAAGTGTATGTTTTCTGTAAAATATCCTAGCTGAAACTTGTTTCCAGGAAGTCGTCTGTGTTAAGAGGATGCGGGTATTGACTTCTGTGGAAATGTTTCTGTAATACTTGAACCTCAAAACAAACCTGCTGTCATGGTGCTTACCAACGTACTTACCAGCGTTGGAACTGGGGGGATAGTCCCTCATTCCTCAAACAATGAAATACAGCACCTGGAACTGAAAGGAAAAGGAGACATTCCTAGTTTAATCCCATTGCCTTTTTAAGTAGTTTGGCAAAGCACCTTAAATCATGTGATCTGTGACACTATTGGATTAATCCTAGCACAGACCATCTAACCTTCATAATTACGATTCCTGGCATAATGTGATAGGGCTGTCTGTGGTTTAAAAGTTTGACCCCTTGGGTACCAGGAACAGTAGATGCTCCTTGCCCTTATAGCAGCATGTGCGCGTGAAAGGTTTGTAGTCCAGTTCTGACTTGCAGAAATTATAGTTACTTTTTATGTTATTCTTTTCATTAGCGCCTCTCCACACCAGTGAGGTCCTCATATGTTTTTTTTTCAATTTGCTGTCAGATTTACTGTAAATTAGGAGACAGGCTGACTTTTGCAATGGGTAATGTTGAAATGTCCTAAAGGTGAAGGCAATGCTTCCGTGCCGAGTAACTGTCTTGCAACAAGCTGTGGCAGGGGCGACTGCGGATTGAGAAACCAGTAACTGTAGATGGGCAATGCAGTGATTTAGCTGCAGAGTCCTGTGCACTGTCCAATCTGGCAGTGGGCCCTCCAGCACAGTGCAGTAGCCTAACATGCATCCATTTTCTAAAGGCTTTTTCTAACTCGTGAGCAGGAGTCAGTCCACGCACACTCTCCCACCAGAGCCAATTTTCCGTTAAGGCCTACCAGCATGTCTTTGGCCTGTGGGAGGAAACCGGAGCACCTGATGGAAACCCACACGGACACAGGAACAACATGCAGACTCCATGCTGATATTCCTGCGGTGCTATAACCCAGGACCCCAGTGCTGGGAGACAGCAGTGCTTACCACTGTGCCACTGTGCCACCCCACAATAGTCTATCAGTATGATCCAGGTCAGCTTCCCTTTATTTCTGCTTTGTGTTGCGGGCACATTGTGTGAAAGTGCAATTCCGATGGGCCATGCTGACAAGTGATCAGATTCAGAATGTGGGCGGCTTCGTTACCAGCCCTGTAGCAGGGCCAGAGCTCCGCCTGAGCTTTTGGACTTTTTGGACACCCCATCTCCTGTTGTCATAGGTCTCTGCATTGTGCTGCTGTCATGAGAGGTATGTGGGATATTATTTGGGCGGGCGACTAAGGGGAAGAAGACTCATGGGGAAGCATTTTGAGGGGAATGTTGTGTGAAAAACATTTTCCCTCCCTCACATTCAGCAGAGGAGTTAATAGACAGGCCTTCTGGTCCCTCTTTATTGGGTAGCTCTTGTGCCAGGAGAGCTTCAGTTCAAAGATAATCCAGTGTTCTGTCCCAAGGCTGCAGGAATTAAAATGGCCCAGCTCAAAGGTATGGCGACTGTAATTATATTTTTATATAATATTATATATTATATTTTTATCATGCCCCTTTAGAAAAAAAAGTCAGTTCGTACTGCAGGACCAGGGAGCTGTGTGTTCGGAGGAGCGCTCTGTGGGACTTGAGCTTGTCTGTGGAAACAGTAGCATTTTGGTAACTGAAAACACGTGAAAGATTCTGTCGTCAGTGTTCTCTGGGTTTGTGGCTCCAGTGCTGGAGATGGCTTTGCAACACGCAGTGAGGAAAAGTGGGTCAACTCAGAGGGAAGGCAGAAAAAAACGGTGAATGCATTTGCAGGGAGGAAGGCCTTCTGTGTTGGCACTCTTCTTTGCAAGGTTTGCTTGCCTCATTAAGGACCTAATTCATGCTGCTGCAGGCGCACGGTGCTGGCCTGGAAATGAACTGGCACTCGTTTCTCTTCCTGGGCAATTAAAGGCAACTTGAATCCACATAAAAGAGAGACAAATATCAATTTGAGATTTTCTTGTGCATTCTTACACCTCCAGTCCTAAAAGGGCTCACGGCTTCTTCTATCCCTGACCCAGAAAAACACGAAAGGTCCAGAATTGGTAGCTGAGGGGGCATGCTGTCCTGTCTGGAGATCAAAGCTCGGCCCTTATGACTCCAAACTCCACAGGTCCCACACTTGTATCACCTCCAACATGCAAGCTGGCCAGTACTGCCTTTATAGCAAGGAGCCCCAGGAACGCAAGGCTGTTTTTTTTTTAGGATTGAAAGCAGGTTGCAGGAGAGACATCTTGCTTTGATTGCTCAAGACTGTACTAATAACTGGTTCTGGTTGTGAAAGATGCCAAACTGTGTCCATGATGTAATCGGAGAGCTGTATCTAGTCTGTGATAAACAGTCAAGTTATCAAATACATTTACTCTTGAGTGGAAGAAAAGTTCTCTTTCTGGGAAGTATAGGAGGTTACCGTATTAATCCTGAACTCTCTGGTTAGCCTGTCATCTGTCATGATGACCTGATGTCTTCATGTATAGCTGCAGATTTGTAATGGATTAACTCGCAGGAGTGTAAATGCCCATACGCGGCTAATGTAAAAGCCTTTCAAGTAGGGAGCTGCGTCAGCATGTGTAGGCAGCAAAGGAACAAGTAAAGGTTTATTCCATGCTGAAAAGAAAACTAATATTTCGGCTGTGGAGCCTACTATGGGTCCTATGGTACCTGAAGAAGGCTCCACAGCTGAAACGTTGTGTTTCTTTTCTTCCATTTTCAGCATGGAATGAATCTTTACTTGTTCCTAATGTGAAAACCACTTCGTTTTTCGTAGCAGCGGTGTACAGTAAATGATGGCTTCATATTCAGATTACAGTGAGAGTTCTGATCACTCAGCACCTGTAGTGTCACTGTTTGGGTAAAGTGACACCATCCACTCACAGAGGTTGGTGTGATTTTTTTCATTATTATTAATACTCATGACAGATGCTGCAAAGCTGTATCTTGGGTTTACCATACCTCTATAAGGGTCTTTATGTATAACGTCCTGCTGTACGTCAAACGATGTCATTACATGCTCTCTGCTCTCTGAACCCTTACTGAGTTGATGGGTCTCTTGCCCCTGGCTGGAAGGGCTGTGATTTTGGGGACACGGTGCCCTGTAATTCTTTGTCCTCAGTCTAAATCGGTTGCACAAAGAGAGTTTCCGGATGTAGGGTCAGTAGCTCTCAGGTCACAATGCTATTGACTCATCTGTGAGAAATCCCACTTTTTTCCCATTGCATGCTTTATTGCATTTGCTGCAGAGTTTGAACTTCCTTGTGCCTTTTCTGAACCCCGAGTGCTTTGCAAAGCTGATTTTTTTTCTCTTCTGTGTATAATTCTGAACTGCTTAAATGGAACTTCTGAGCTCTAAAAGCCATTAACAACATTTGCCTGTATCTTAAATCTAACTCATTCTTGCAATGTGGAGACAGCCTTTTACACTACGAAAGGAGATGTGTTTATAGGCCCAAGTTTTCAGTCAAGCTTGTTTCACACATACCAACACAGGACAAGCAAATGCAATACAAGTACCAGCTAATATGTGAACTAGCAGGTTGTCTGGTTCTGCTTTTTGTCATGCCACCCTATAGCATGGGCACTGGGGGGACTAATACAGCTTGCACTGGCAGCAAAGCTAACCCAGGCGCGTGGCTAGCTACTGAGGCAGCTTGTAGTTTGTGAACTGTAAGCCAAAGCCATCCTGATCAATTCAAACCCACCCAGCCCTGGGAGCGGTGAGTCAGACATGTGCCACTTGGGGAATCCTTTTCACACTTGGCTAGCGACAGCCAGGACCGGGGCCAGTGACCTCTGAGCTGGAGGGCCTTCACAAGCACTCCCGAGTCTGTAGTGGAGGAAACGTCCAGCAGCCTCACCATCCCAGTGCCCCCTCTGCCTCCAGTACACGTGACCTACGATGGCAAGCGATGTAGGTCTAGATTTAAAACGAATATTAATTTCGGAAAAACGCCGCACAAGCCCACTATAACTCCAGGATTGCAGGGTAATCGTCTCCATGTCTGTGGCAGAGCGCGTACAAGACTCATTAACTGAGCCATTAAATGGAGGAAAAAACAGGAGCTGCGGATTAAAATATTGCAGCCCTGTGTGCGGAAATTACACTGAGCCAAGATTGCCTGATTATTCTAAATGATTGCTAAAAGTAGTCTAGAGTCCCCTGTGTGTAGTTAACATCCTAAGCAGAGGACATGGAGAGTTAGAGGCTTGCTGTAGAAACCTAGATGTTGTGTGTAAGAGTCATACTAGGGAAAGCATGTGCTCTGACAAGGCTCTCATTATCTTATCAGCAGCAGTGAGCCCTTCATAGCTCTGTACCTTCCAGGCTCTAAAGTGAATCCTAGCCTACAGTCTCATGTCTTTTCCCAAACTTGTTTCTTTTATTTTTCAGTCGTTCTGCATCTTCCTGTGTAGTAACTAGTACTGTATAATACCCCTGGGCTCACATTTGCCATGCCATACCTGTCTTACTGAGGTGTTGCGTAGCTCTGGGTATTTGTCAGTGTTGGCATCCATGCTGGCTGTACAGTGATCGGGATACAATGCAAGGCTGTCATATTTTAAATTTAATTTACATTTTTAAATTGTGAGACAACACAATGCAGAATGCTGGTCCCTGCTTTAGGACAAGATATATTTCCCTTCAATACTGTGATCTTGTTGCTGTGACATTTCTGGGGGGCCATGATTTAAAACTTGATTTAAAATGCTCTCAGGAAAAAGAGAAAGGTGGGATGTTTCTCATATGCAGAAAGCAACAGGTAAAGGTTAATTCCCCGCTGAAAGGAAAAGAGGAGAGACACAATGTTTTGGCTGTGGAGCCGAAATGTCAGACACCCGAAGAAGGCTCCATAGCCGAAATGTTGTCTCTTTTCCTTTCAGCGGGGAATAAACTTTAACCTGTTCTTTTGCAGCCTACTGACACAGGATGCTGACACAGCTACCTTACCTGATATTTAGAAAGTCTTCGATAACCAGTGAAGATACTGCTCCTTTGACCTGTTGTGCTACTGTATGCAGTCCCATTTATAGCCCCCAGTCCTATGACATGCAGTATGCTTGCTGAGAACGGGCTGTGGACTTGGAAGAGACCTAGCTTATGCAGCGGGAACTCTGCTCTTGTCCCTGAACCACAGTTGGTTTGTGAGTCTTGGCCCAGCTCCTCAGTGCCCCCTGCTGGACGAATCGCTCTGCTGCTTGTTCGTAGAGCTGGCATGGTATTCAAGTGGAACAAGCTGCCATTTTGATTGTTTTGATTGTTTTGATATTTTCTTATACTCTGAAGGCAACCCCTGTGACCTAGCAAAACCATTTTTTCTGTTAATCTTTGCGGGATGTTAGACAATATTACATGCTCCCTGGTTATTTTAGACTTAGGACTAAACAAAATTGTTATTCCAAAACATTTCTTGAGAAAGGGAGTGCCAATCAAATCTCATAACATTTCACACTTTACAGGGCTGTTGATCCTGACAATGATGACATTACTGTTTATTGTATACAAATGTTATTGTGGGTGTAAAGTTGGTGTAGGAAAAGGAGCTGTTGCCCTGCTCTACATGAGTTTAAACAATCTCTCGACTGCTTGGAAGTGCCATTTAGGAATCTATCTGTTTCTGATTGAGAAATATGTCTGGCTTCTTGAGTAGCTATTCTAATTCAATTGCATCTGCTCATCGTTATCCTGGGCCTTTTTTATGTGGTGGGGGTTTAAATTGAAAGCAGCCATTGGAGTAGGAAGCCTGCTTCTTGTATACAGGCCCACAGAGGCATTTGATAATGTAACATCAAGTGCTTCAGACTGAGAATCTTGCGAGCACAAAAATGTGCTCTGTATCAAGACCAGTGTGGAGCCCACAGCAGGCAAAAATCATAGTTAGTAACGTAGCCAGCCAGTTGTTTTTCCAGATTGTATATTTTTGTTAAAACAAGATTAATCCAGGCTTTAGTCAGACAAGGCTCTGTTTAAAGTGCGAGGTGGAAGTTCTGGAGCTCATTGCTGATCAACATGTCGAAATTGGCAATGGCTGCTTTCAGCCGATACTGCCTACCTAAAAAGATTTACCAAAGTAAATGATTAAATGTTTGCTCTATACGGTTAACCACAAAAGAATTGGTCTTGAAAACATTGCATGTTCTTAGAGTGTTTTAGTGAACTTTCATGATGTCATTCAGTGTTGTGTTTCTGTTGAATAAGAAAGAGCTCAGCAGCAGGATCTGCAGAGTACTTTGCAGGCACCCTCACTGAGAGAGACACGATGACAGCGTAATGTGAGTCACGAGAGTCAAGTCCTGGAGGGGTTGATTCTACTCTCGTTATAGAACAGCTTTGTGATCCGAGAGGCTATATGTATAGGTTTACATTTGTGGCTTGCCTCTTATAAAGACGTTTTCGCTTTGGATAAATAAATGTAGGTGAACCCCTTCTCCCCCATGAAAGGCTGGGGGTTTTCCTCTCTCACATGGCTGCGGTGAGAGAGGGAACAGCAGTCCCTGCACAAAGGAAGCTCCGGCGGCAAACAGCAGAGCCAGAGGATTCTTCCCCTCCCCTCTTTTCTTTCGTCTGCAGCCAAGCCTGCTCCAATCCCCTGAATCAGGCTTTCCAAAAAAAGAAGAAAGGAAAGAAAAAAAAGAGTGAGCAAACTGCTGTGTGTCCACGGCTGCACCAGGCTACACGTCAGCTGTTTAGATGGAGAATTTTGTGCTGAGAAAATGTAAATTTTAGCTTCTGCACGGGGGAACAGCTTGGCGCCGCTCCAGACTGACCTTCTTACCTCCTCTAGAGGAACACGTGGAGGCTCAGTTCCACGCTGGAAAGCAGAAAGGAGGAAAAAGCCGATGTTTCAGCTGTGACTCCTACTTCAGGTGTGCGAAGAGCACTTCACAGCTGGAAAGTGGTTTGGCTTTTCTTTCCACTTTCCAGGGCTTGTTGTCTTGGCAGGCGAACACGAACAGAGCATACCGAGAATTGTGCTCTGATAATGTCGGTTGAGCACCCATATGTGTTCCCTCAGCACAGCTCTGTCTTCATCCTGCTTTTAAACGATGAATTGATCATATCTGCACAAAGAAAGGCATGGCAGTACTTGCAGCAATAGCTTATGCATTACAAAAACCATTGTATTTTGAAGTTCATACTTCTGTGGCTTAAGGCAGTGACATTAAGTAGAGACATTAAGAGACTTTTGTGTTTTAGAGGAACATGCTATTTTAAATTATTTTAATAGCATTTCCATGCTTTTTTAGGCTAGGCTGTAGAAAAGAGTGCTATGACTAGTGAGAGAACCTGCCACTGTTGCTCAGTGCATCAGCCTGATGTGTTCATTTCTTTATCTCTATTTTTTTTTACTCCCAGTGATCAGGGCAAAGGTGATTGGAGGTAAGGAAGTGGATTCTGGGAACGACATCTATGGCAACCCAATCAAGAGAATCCAGTATGAGATCAAGCAGATCAAGGTAGGAACTGAGATCACTCCTGATACAAGATCCTGGCTGGAAGTAACGAATGTGTCTTTAGACACATTACTCTTCACTGCACTCCTGTTTTATTCTGTTTGGCTGATCTTGATTGATTTATTCTGGGGTACAGTAAAATCTGGTTCCCCCTCAAAGGCTTATGACAGCATTGTATTATTATAATAATATTCTTAAAACCCTGTTTTAAACAAAAAGTGCATCTTCTGGTGTTTGTGTAAAGCTTGAAGTATACGTTGTTTAAATTAATCGCTCAGTGTCTACTGTGTTGTTGAGTTTGGTACAGGCTTCAGGAGAACAGCAATGATCTCTGGTCCTGGTAAGACAGCATCCGAGACTGAATAAAGTGGGTACCACACTCCAGACCCATTTCTTTCCCTGCATCTGTCCATGAAATGGAAGAAAGTGCTTGCCCTGTCTGTTGTATTGCTTACTGACCCATTGCTGCACTACGGTGCTTGCAGATGGTTGTTCGTGTTCTACACTTCTACATCTCTGTACAAGAGATGTCTTTGCCTTGTTGAGAAGTAATAAGGGGACAGCTGAAAGAAAGCCGAGGCTCGTTTTAAAGATGAGTCTGAAATGGAAAAAACAACTCTTGCCAAACCTCTTCTGAAACCAAACAAAATAAGGAAAAATTTTCAAGTGCTGTCAACTTTCCAGAAAGCCCTGCTGTCCTCTGAGACATCTGTGTTTTCAGTAAAATGTGCTGCTGCTCTGTTTGTTTCAGATGTTCAAAGGCCCAGATAGAGACATAGAAACTGTCTTCACTGCCCCCTCTTCTGCTGTGTGTGGAGTGACTCTGGAGACCAATGGCAAAAAGGAGTACCTCATTTCAGGTAGCGTGTGAGACGCCATCACCAGAATTTCTTTTTCCTTTTCTTAAATTTTGAATTGCTGATTATTTTTTATTATATGCCCACTGAATTTGGAATTGGATCTTTTTTTGGCTCTCATGCCAAATCTCCTGTATCCACTCGGGTGAGAATGAGACGCACAGCCACGTGCCTCTGACACGCCCACTTTCAGATCTCCCACAGTGCCCGACAGGCGAGTCAGCGATGATTGGAGGAGCAGCCTCTCTCGCTAACATCACGACAAGCCGTGTGGAATCTCAGGGGAGATGGTGTTTGCAGGAAATCTGAAAACATTGAAACCCTGGAAACAACTTTCCAAATGTTAGCCACGAGCCATGAGGAAAAAAAAATTGCCATTTAATCTTTAAAGCTTTCCTTAAATAAACTCGAATGTTATTCCCATTTTTATACCCTAAGTCTTTTTAAATTTTTAAATATTTAACTCTAGATAAAGCCGCATAAAGGGTTTTTTAATGCAACAGTGTTACTTCTGTTTGAAAGGTTTTACTGAATGGAAAAGGAAAACAAGACTCAAGGCTGTAAAAACAGACTTTCTCTGGTTTCTCTATCTAGACTGATCTCCTACACCAAAACAAGCTGAAATTATAGTGTGGGCATTGAAGATAATATGGGTAATTCCTTTAAAATAGTTGAGTGGAAGCAGATAGTATGAGGAGTCTGGGCTTGTAATTGCTGAGGCCTTGATTTTAAAGGAACTCTTTCCAGTCCTGCAAGTCAGACAGAAACTGACTCCCTCTAAATCCCAGATCAGATCTTGCGTGCCTTTAAAAAAAAACACTCTGCAAAATCCACTTCTCTCTTATCACAAAGCCCAGTGCTCTGTGAGTGAGGCTTTATGGTGTCTAGTGACTGGGTAGCATTAACTAGCTCCCAGCGTGGGGATGCTGACATTGAAGCAAGGCAGCGTGTGACTGATTATAATAATAATTCCTTACACTTATATAGCGCTTTTCTGGACAATACACTCAAAGCGCTTTATAGGTAGTGGGGACTCCCCTCCACCACCACCACTGTGCAGCCTCCACCTGGATGATGCGATGGCAGCCAGTGTGTGCCAGTTTGTTCACCACACACCAGCTATCAGTGAGGAGGAGAACAGAGTGATGAAGTCAGTTCATAGATGGGGATTATTAGGAGGCCATGATTGGTAAAGGCCAATGGGAAATTTGGCCAGGACACCGGGTTTACACCCCTACTCTTTTTGAGACACACCTTGGGATTTTTAATGACCACAGAGAGTCAGGGCCTCGGTTTTACATCTCATGCGAAGTATGGTGCCTTTTTACAGTATAGTGTCCCTGTCACTATACTGGGGCATTAGGACCCACACAGACCGCAGGGTGAGCGCCCCCTGCTGGTCCCACTAACACCTCCTCCAGCAGCAACCTGAGCTTTCCCAGGAGGTCTCCCCTCCAGGTACTGGCCAGGCTCACACCTGCTGAGCTCCAGTGGGCTGCCAGCCGTGAGCTGCAGGGTGATATGGCTGCTGATGCGACTGTCCCTGTAACCCCCAGGCAAGGCAGAAGCGGATGGAAAGATGCACGTGACCCTGTGTGACTTCATCGTGCCCTGGGAGTCCATGAGCGCCACTCAGAAGAAGAGTCTGAACCAGCGGTACCAGATGGGCTGTGAGTGCAAGGTGAGGAGGGACCGGTCTGGCCATGGGGTGGCGATTCCCAGTCCGGGTCCAGGATACCCACGGGCCTGCCGGGCTTTCTTCCAGCCCAGCTCTCAGCGACGCAACCAGTCCCCCCGTTGACTTAATCATAGGATTAGTTCCTGCTCCTAAACATCATATTTTGTGCCCCTCGTTCCTCTTGGACTGTCTCTCTCGGTTCTCTCTTATCCTGTTTGTGGCCATCCCTGTGTTCTGATGTTCAAAGGTCCACACATTTACAACTGCTTCACCTGCTAAAACTGCTTTAAGACCAAAAGCGCGAAACTCGTCTCTCGTCTCTAGTTTTTGCAGCACAGCCTCCTCCGGGATGCTGTGCAGCGGCCGGCGGCGGCGCTGGCAAGGAAGACGAGCGCGGCCCCAGCTAACGGGTGTTGTCCTTCCACAGATATCGCGCTGCTCCTCCATCCCGTGCATCATCAACAGCCAGGACGAGTGCCTGTGGACGGACTGGGTGATGGAGAAGAGCATCAGCGGTCGTCAGGCCAACCACTATGCCTGCATCAAGAGGAGTGACGGCTCCTGTGCTTGGTACCGCGGAGTGGCGCCCCCCAAGAAGGAATTCTTGGACATTGAGGACCCCTAAACCCACCCCACCCCCCCCACACACACACACACACCCCCACCCCCACCCCCCCCTGCTCGCCCGCCCGCCCGCCCGCGCGTGCCCTCTGCGCCGCCTGCAGACACCGTCTGCGAAACGATAAGAAGAAAAAAAAGAGCATTATAAATAATTAAATAAACAGTGAGATTATTAAAACGTAACAGATGTAGACTGGTCGAGTGATGATGTCACTTCCTCAAGAAGCCTTGCAGCAACTACGGCAGTGTGTGAGGGACAATCTTGTGAGGACAGCACTTTCTGCCCCAAAAAGCGCTTATTCTTCTTTAAAAAAAAATACAGCAAAATTAAAATAACCTACCAAACATCGGTTTGTGCTTTACTTATAGCAAGGCTATAACGATATCTTTGTCCACAACAAAGGTGTTGTTTATCCTGTTGAAAGCCAAATCTCCAAAGGTCAAATCTCACTGAACATATCCTGTTTCTCATAACCATGCAGCTTGAACCAATCAGATTCATGGTGAGGCGGGACTTCCCAGAATATTGTGATGTTTGTTTCTGAATGACAGCATTATGTGTAAAAAAAAAAATGCATGGTTTATGAGATGGAAATTTTGAACCAAAGGCTTGAACTACTCATTTCTAGCAGTTTTGAGACGCAATAAAGAACTGACCTGTGCGTTCTTCCAGTCGTTGCCTTTAGCACCTTCTCGGTTCACCAAGAGATACCCTGTTGAAAATAAAATAGTGCTCACGATGCTTTTCACACGTGTTGGGAATTCTTAAACTGTTACATGTCGTAAAAGGGCATGATTTAGTCTGAGCCATGAAATAGAGGTTTGCTGACATAGGTCTTACACAAGAGCCCTATAAGTGTTTGAAACTGTTTGTTTGCAAGTCAGCTGGGCCTTCTCCCCCCTGTGGCGTCAGGAGTGCTGATGTCAGGGTGAAGAGGACTGTGGGTATTTGCGGCTGGGAGCTGGCAGGCAGTGTGCAGGGGTGTGAATGTACAGAAGCAGCTTCTCTGGGCACAGCTGGCACAGCCACCCCTCTGCCAAAGCAGCAGACTCTTCCCAGGGCGGGATTGTTCCTGGTCTTAGACCTTGAACAGGGCAGATTGGAATACCGGCCGAGTGAACCGTCGCCAGAAACTGTCCGCACGAGGTAGTCGTGACCAGAATTTGGAAACCCAGTCGCGTTTGTGGCGTTGTGGTGGAAGCGAAAGTCGAGACCCAGGCTCAGCCCTTGGAGAAACCTCAGTTCGCTAGGAAATGAAGGAATGTAATCGTGTTCCACGATTTGAACAGTAGTTCAGTGACAGATTTGACCTTTCTCCTCCTCGAGGGGATTCCTGATGTCTCACTGGTCCAGTCTATGCCTTGTCAATAAAGTAATGGAGCCTTGCTTGCTGTGGTTGTTCCTATATGCTCCTATGGCCTATCGCCCCCTCTGTCCACATTGTCTTCCTGTCCCCTGTACAGTACCTATGCATATACGTTTGTTATTTTTATACATATATTTTTAAATTCTTTTTTATTATAATTATTAATAATCTTGGTTAGACCTTTTTAGATTTGCACTTTCTAAGGAGTCGAGACATTTGGTCAAAAGACGAATGTCTCAAACAGGGAGGATTGAATCCTCTTCTTGATTTTTGTAATTTTTGTTTTGTAACCTTCTAGTTCTTTATACAATTGATTTTCTAATATTATTGTTTGGTCTTGCTACTTTCATGTAATGCTTTTATTCTCTCTTTTTTCTTTAAAGTACTATAGAAACTTCAAAATCCCCCCCCCCCATTTGTGTATGTTGAGTTGCTGTAAGGCAGGGCTCGAGGTTATGATGACCCACAGCACACATTGTGATGTCTAGGAAACCATATGTTGTTCATAACCGTGTTCATTGCCAGGAACTACTTTATAGAGTGTGTTTCAGAAGACTGAAACCAAATAAAGGAACAATTTAAACAAGTGAAATGATAAAGGAATGTATTCTTTGACTTCATATCCCATTGCTTCAGGTCAGGTATAAATGCACATCCATCTTTAGAAATCTGATTCCTGGAGCATTAACAAGTATTGCGATTTAGAAATATAGAGTACGTTTATAAGGAAGCATCCAGGGTGTTCAGTATCATAATATTCTTCATTCATTCTCCCAATACTCTTAACGCCTACACCATATTGATCATGGTGATTTGTTAAAAAGCAGTATTCCTGGTTTTGCAATTCATACTGATATTTTTTTCTTAAAATCACTATGGAATATAGTTTGTCAAAAAAGACAGTTTGCTAAGTAAAGACTGTTGTATCACGCCATTTTCATAAACGCACAGTGCTTTGCTGGAGAAATATCGCAGTGACTCCAGACTGCTGGGGTGTGCAGTTTGATTGCTCTCAGTGTCATTTTGAAATCTCTGGAATTAATTGCGTAATAGTTTTATGCATTTGTATCACTGAAAATAAAGTGATCTGTGGCAATATGTTAAAGTAGCTGTCTTGCAGAGATGTTTGTAGGGTAAGTTACTGTGTCTCCATATACATGAAGGGCAAAGTGCAGGCATCATTCAACAAGAACTGTGCTATAGCCTGTTAACTGATTAATTGGGTTTGATAAATAAGTACACTTTACTTAAGGATGAGTGATATTTTTTTTTACATTTATTGAACATTGGTTCATCCCAGCCATTAGTAAAATTTTCAGATTTCACATAAGTTCATTTCAGATGGGGGAAATCAATACTTAGAGGTTTAGTCAAACTATCTTGGTCTGATAGAACACCAAGCAACATGATTTTAAATGCTGCAGAGTGTTGCTCTAATGATATTCAACTGTTTGAAATAATAGGAGATGTCTCAGAATGAGAAAATTTAAATTCATGTAATTATCTGCATTCAGGTCCCAGACAGTAATGGCAAATCTGCTAAAAACCAGTCCATTACTTTAAACACACATTTCTGTCTTGCGTAGAGAAATTCATCCTACAAGACCTGTTAAGTGAAAGCAAAAGTTTACATGGTATTTTTAGTATTTTGTTGCTATTCAAGTACTAGATGTATCTGAAAACGCATAATTTAAATCTTGAGTGATCTGTGTTTTTTCTTTATTTGGCCATTTTATTTTTTTATTGTATTTTTTTTCTTCTTTCTCTGATGTTTGCTGAAGAGTGAGATTTCTTGTGCTGGAGACACATGAGAGCCATTGTACAATGAAAACCAGACTATGCATGTCTTTGACGCTTTGTATAATTCATATGTGGGCATACAGTCAATGGATTAAATATACAGTATTATCAAATAAAAATTTAGAATAACATGTCTCTTCATTTCTTATAAGATAACCTCCCTCCCTGGACTATGGCTAATTCACATGCGTCTTATTGACCTGCATTTGAAAATGGCAACAGATTTGGTCATCGGAAGTAAAAGTAATTTCAGTTCTCAACCCCTTTTAACTGAACTAAATAAGGACCTACAAATCCCTTGATATTAGTAGTTTTAAAATGAACTGCCCATGCTAGCGGTTTCTGTTTCGACACGGACTTTTCACCCAAAATATTTTCTTTGCATCTAGAAGTCTGTTTTTTTAGAAGTAGTCTATGAAAGAACCTTTATCATAGCAGCAATTAAATTGCATCCTTCCTAACCCATATCCTTTCGTTGTTTATTTGTACTCATTACCTTCAAACGCACGGAAGGGACGTTAACAAATGGAACCCTATCCACTGTTTTACGGATTTAAGTGTAAAAAAGGAGATGAAGATGAAATCCTACGTCCTGTTGCTTTGAATAACACATTTCTGGGGATTTAATGCGGTGAAAGACTGCCTACTTGTGGTCGCACTATTTAATTACAAGATTACCACAAAAACAACACAAAACAGGCTGTGCTTCATTGCCATTACAGTCAATGCCCTCTTACCTATGATATTCTTCGGATAAATCGAGCACACCAGTAAGACTGATTATATATATATATCACACGATGTAGGCCTACACTGAAAGCCTGGATGGACTAAAACATAAAATATATGACCTGAAAACCAAATATGAAAAAGATGAGGCTCATGTATTTTTTTAAGATACAAATAAAACGTATGACGGATATTTTTAACCACACATTGGCGTGTTTAACGAAGAGCAAAGGCTACAAGAGACTGCACTAAACGACGTTATCTTACCGAGCAAGATTTGGCAAATTATATTTTACAAAACAGAACGACGCCACACGTGTACAATCGACACCATACAGAAATCGGTTTAAAAATGTTTCGTTGTTGTTTACAATCTGGAGTTTGGTGGGGTTTGGAGCTTATGCGGTTATTTTCGCGAAAATACGGTGTCGTGTGAGAGGCCGGGTGTTGCGAATTGAGGAGTAAATTTGTGTTGTGTGTGTTGTACAGAGAAAAGGCTTTCGGTGTTATTCTCACAAGACTCCCCACAGCTTCGGAGCCGGGATACAGACACAAACCACTATTTTTAGGTAAGATGGAGACCCGGAGCTCTGGGTTTGGCCTTGAGGTGAGAGCTGTTTCATCTTGTTCTAAGTCTGGTTTGTATTAACGTGTATTTGCTGTATCTGGTCAAATCTTCAAACGTCGCATAATAGACTCGAATCAAGAAGGAGGCAAATTCGGGTAAACGAGGCAGCGTTACTGTCACTTTGCTGAATACTGTAGTAAATTCTTAAAATAATTTTATATTCATCTTAACTGAACCAGTTAATGTTCACGTTAAGTGAAGTGAGTCTGTTTTCTAGAGGATGACCTTAGGTGCGATTTGCTGTTGTGGTGTATTTACCGTAGTACGGCACTGAGCTACTATTCGATTGATCACCAGTGATCCAAAAGACAAGTTATTTTGACTGCCACATATACTTCTCTTTCCACAACTAGAAGATACATTTCTGGGATAATTACTCAAATATCAGTTCTACGTTTTCGCTGTTGTACACTTTAGTCTGGGGATTCCAAGAAATGCTGCATTAACTGTCTAGTTGGTTTACACCACTGAAAAAAAATGTGGCGTATCTGAAGAGGTACCACTTGATCCTCTTCATTTTAATGTGTTGGATTACTTTTGTGAGCTTTTTACTGTTACACATTTTCCATTAAACACCTTTTCCCTTCCAGTATTTTCACCAAGATGGAGCTTTTTAAAAGTTCATCACTGCAGGAATTCACAGAGGATGGTGATAGTCGGCATTTGTGTTTTCAGTCCAGAGCTGTGCTGCCCTGGGTTATTGTTGGGATAAGACAGTGGAGGGCAAGCACATTTCATTTCAAGATGTTGTATGGCATAAAACTGCTTATGGGTGAAAATAATCACTTGAATTTCTTTGTGGTGGGTTTATCAGAATAATTTCACCCAAACCGCTGAGCTGTGGTTGCTGCGGTAAGGGGCGTTGGTGGGTCACTAGGTGGCGTCCTTCAGGTGATACATTGAACCAAGGTCCAGACGACTTTGTCTTTAAATGTCCCGGAGCACTGTCAGTAAGAGCAGAGGTCTTCGCCCTGGTGTCCAGGCTAAACTCCTATTTGGGCTTGTTCAGTCTGGCCTCCCTAAATAAACATCCTTCTTTAATATCATTGGTGAATCTGTGTCTAATTCTTCACCTAATTTGCTGTGGCTGACATGTAATGGAGGCTCAAATGTCACTCAGGTGGGGGTCGCACTTAAGTGGTGGATGATGTAGGTCTCCTGTTGAAGAGCAGAGCTCCCTGGGATGAGAAGCACTATGTGAGCTGGTTTGTGGTGAGTGTACTGGTGCACTTTGGCTGCCGTCGCATCATGCAGGTGGAGCTGCACACTTGTGGTAGGGGATCCCCATTACTTGTAAAGCGCTTTGAGTGGAGTTTCAGGAAAAGCACCATATAAGTGTATGGAATTATTATTCAATTTTTTTTTCCCAATCAGGCAGCACAGCACAGGCAGCTGTGATTAGCATTAACTCCTGATCTGGGATGCTATCTGTGTGGAGTTTGTATGTTCTATCCGGTGTTTGTGTGGGTTTCCCCTTACAGTCCAGGGAATGCCGGTAAGTTAATGGGCCTCTGGGAAAACTGGCCCTGGTGTGAGTGTGTGCCTGTGATGGACTGGTGTCCCGTCCAGGGTGTACCCTGCCTTGCTGGGACAAGCTCCAGCTCCGCCAGAGAAGAAGCGGTTTGAAAATAGATGCATGGAAGAATGTTTTTTTAACTTTTTTGTCAAAAGCACTAATATGTCTCCTTATTCAAAACCATGATGCATACATTTATCTGAATTTCATTATTCATTATCAGGAAGCTTCCTATTGCCAGTGATGGCCACCCCCCAGAACCACAATGTGCTAGACGGGGCTACAGGACGTCAGTCCAATAGTGAGGTGCACACACACAGGGACAAGTCAGTATCACTGAATTATGCACTCATGGTGTATTTCTAATATTATGTTGCATTTGTTTTAATTTTTTACTTCAGTCAGCTTTGTGGTTATATGATGAGGTTTGAACTGTAAAAAGACTGCACTTTTACAGTTATATTCAGGAACTCTCTCCCCCTCCCCCCAATGCCCCCCAAAATAAATATAATTCAGGTTTATCTGCAAACCAAAACATTATGTTGTTAAATGTAATAAAGGTCAGGAATTAACATAAAATATAATATCGCCTCCCAGACTTATTCTAGATGGCCTTGGCGCAGTGAATTTACAGTTCTTTATTCAGCCTGTTTCTCAGGAGTCCTCTTGGATGTAGAAAGGTATTATAAAATCATACGTGTGGGAAAGGTGTGTGAGGGTCTATTTAAAAGCAGTAGGTCATCCTCCATCACGGCCTGTAGAAGACTTTTTCAATTTAGTGCGTGATGAAGACCTGCCCCAGGTGCCATCGTAATAAAGAAATGTATGGAACTACCAGCGATTAATTAGGTACATGCTCACTATTTGCTTTGTGAAATTAGGTATTCGCACGAGTAACATTGATCTACGTTAGAACTACATTTTCCCGGCACTGAGCAAACCAGGGTGTAAACAAACAACTTTAAAATGGAATCCTCCGGAAAGTTGGCACCCAGGACCTCCCACTGTCGTCTCCGATTGGCTAAAAATGACCTGCGCGTACTCTGACGTATACCGATTCCTGGCGATCTGGTTGGCCACAGGGAGTGCCACTCATGCTTGCCCCTCCCACGCCCTCCCATGTTGCAGCATGGAGGATCGAATGTAACAAAATCCAGGTACTGTAGCAAACGGAGCGGCGATCCGCAAACTTTTCTGTAAAAAAAACGAGGGACATCGCTTTGTGGAAGATCACAGCGCAAGGTAAAGACCGAGAGTATGTAAAAACCGGTGTAGAAACGACATTGTATAGTTATGATTTTATTTTTTTAATCGCAGGGTGGTGGTGGTAACCCTGTTAGGTTTCTGCGCTGGGAGGCAGAGGTAGGTTAGTCGGCTTGTTTCAGCACGGTTTATTGCTCTTTTAGTATTCAATGGCCCAATACCTTGCACGGCTCAGGTACAGCAGTTGATTTTGCTGCCCGTGTGCGTGAGGGATCTTATTCGCTTTGCTGGTGCAAGTAAAAAAACAACAACAACAAAATCTCGGCAGTGCTGTCGCGACTCGTCTAAGAGGCATGCTTCTCTGTGCGCTTTTTAAAAACCAGTCCGTTTCGCATTACGATAGTGGCACAACTACTGGAAACAACCGTGAGCCGCTGTCTAGCGCGGGTTACCGCTACGGCGCCTCTTCGCCTCTTTTTCTTGTTTGATATTTTTTCGTCTTTATTTTTATTTTATTTTTTTTCCGCGTGTCCCCGGCGCCACGCCGGACCCGCAGAGCTGCCTCGTCTTTAAAACGTGTCTCCCGTGACTGCAACGTGGGGGGTGAGGCGCAGCTGCCCGAGGAAATCCGGGTCGTGCGTTTCGGCGCATAACGCCTCCTTCCACGCGTTTGCCCGGCGCTTCGTCAAACGCCCATTGCCCAGATAACGGTTTCGACAGTCCGGTACACGAATGCCACCGTGTCGTGTTTTCGCGAAGTAAGTGTACCTCAGCATGACGAAGGCAGACGCTTGTTTCCATTTTGGACAGTTGTTCGGGAGAACTGCAATGTCTCCAGTGGTCAGACCACACTGTCTGCTCTACACGTTACGTGGGAACAGTCATGTTACAACGCTGCTGATATTATTTCAGACTCCGGTTAACGCATCCTTACGATATAGTCTGTTTTCTTGAGCAAATTGTGTTGCGCGGTTTCAAACGTTCACGAATCATTTGTAATTCTACGGTCGAATACCATCACAGTTTTGTCATTCTTTAAACAGCAGGTTTCTGATGCAGTGAGAAGCGTGCTTTAGTAACGCATAGCCCTCGGGCCTCTATTTCATATTAAAATGTGTTTTTTTTTAATTTGATTTCTTTTTATTATCTTGTCCCTTTCTTTTTTTGTGAAGTGATTTTTCTTGAAAGAAAATTAAAATCGCCCCCGGTCTGAATATTTTCACAGTGTGATGAACACACAGATGTAGCGCGATTCCCCAGTGCACGGTAGCTGGAGCTTTTCCCTGCCTTGCTGCTGTTCTAATAATTATATTATATACCTGTATACATTCTTTTTTGGTGCCATAATGTTTTTAAGGGCGAGTTACTGATGTTGAGACAGGGTTCATTTAGGGCTTTGAGTGGTTTTCTGATGTCGACGACGATGTCTCTGCAAATGTGATCATGGTGTTAGGAGGTAGTACAGTGCCGGTGGTAAAGCTGTGACTTAGTGTAGGATCGAGACTTTTAGTTGTAGCAGAGATGATTTAAAAAAAATCTCCATCTTAGCCCTTGTACATTTCCGTGTCGCACAGCGATGCTATCCCTTTGTAAATAGATATGGGGTCACTATGACAAACAATATCTCCTGCTGTATTCTTAATATTCCCCAAATGCAGAGTGTTTTCTAGTGCTCGAAGAGACTGTAGAGTGATTAGTGGCTGATTGTGGTATCTGACGGGCAGCCGGGGTCCCACGTGTAGCTCTGCTGGGCCCACACGTTTCCTCCGGAGACAGATCTGCAGAGCACAGGTCTGGGAGCAGGCTTCAGGTGTTAGGAGGGAGCCAGCAGAGGGATTGTCTCGGAATGCAGAGACGCTTCATCTTCCCGCTAAACATGGGATGAAAACTCTTTTCCTTCAGTCAGTTTTAAGGAGGTATATTTCAGCGCTTCTGTCTGTTTGGAATCCTTCAGCCAGTTCTAGCTTTCATTCTTCTGACACAGCTTCGTGTGTTGTCATACTGCGTGGCAGAAATAATTGGTCATTGGTCGTGTACTTATTATTTCTCTTTTTTGTATGTAAATGGCAGCTTGCACAGTTAGATTCGGAAATGAGGCGAAGAAGCGATCTAGAAGAATTCAGAGATCATTACTTTTTTTCAATACACAAGTAATCTGGGTTGTTCGGGTCAGTGGACGGCAGTCTTAAAAGGGGACAGCAACATGTCTCCCTTTTTTTCCCACTCGTATTGTTGATGGTAATTTAATTTATGGAAGGTGGAAGGTTTATGGAAGGTGACATAGACTCAGTGTGCTGTAAAATATTGAAGTAGTTCCGCCATGCAGGGTCGTATATACGAATGTGAGTTACGTTATTTGACGTTATCAGTAAGTGACAAAAATCGAAATGCGTGGCTCTGAATTACAGTACACGGTGAGTGGAAATTCATAAGCACGGAACAAGGCTTGGAGATTACGGCAGTAAGGCACACAGCCTGCTGATAAACCAGCGAACCTTGGCTGGGAGGGGATCAGGGCCGGTGCTGTCCGGAGGTTTCCTCTTAGGTGTTTCCTTGAGACGCAGGACAAGTGAGCGACCAGCAGAGGGAGCGAGAGAGGTTGGGGTGGGGGGGGTTGGAGACAGGAGCGATGGGGGCAGCAGTAGGTAAGGACAAGGATCTGTTTAAGAATTTAGGTTTGGAATGTGCCACAGCTCTCACTGTTGTTATAGTACTTTAAATTGAATGTACCCCAGCCTGATTGAGTACCTGCGAGCATGTGATGTGCAGTCTGTGATATTTAGCCTCAATGCCTCTCTTGGTGCTTGGCGATTTGCTAATCATCTAAAAGTATATCAGTCCTTGGTCAGGTCTTTGTCTTTTGTATTTTTTACACCGTTTGTGATCATGAGGAGACTGGACACAATTAGCAGAGCCAGGCCGTGAGGGGGGGATTAGTCGATCATTGCTGTATGATCAGGCAGTAAGACACGATCGGGAATTCCAAGTCAGTTGGGTATCACAATGGCAGATAGGGAAGATAAAGCACGTCGCCTGTTTGGCTCAGAGAGAGGTGTGTGAGCGAGTTGTCCTGAGACGGAAATGTAGAGAGATCCGAATGAGGCCGTGTGTGCTGACATGTGCCACGGTGGGAGTTTGTATGTTCTTCCCGTGTTTGTGTGGGTTTCCTCCCAGAGTCCAAAGACATACTGCTAGGTGAATTGGTTTCTGGGAAAATTGGCCCTGGTGTGAGTTTGTCTGTGTGCGCGCTGTGATGGACTGGCGACCAGTCCAAGGTGTACCCCGCCTTGCACCCGTTGTTTTCTGGGATAGGCTCCGGTCTCTCCATGACCCTGAATTGAATGAAGCAGTTTAATAATGGATAGACGGAATATAGTACAGCACTTGTTCCACATGATATGTTTAAGTTTTAACTAGGAGGCCTTCATGTTGGCTGTTCCTTTACGCATGCGAAGAAATGGGTCTTGTGTTGTTTACATACATGATGTTTTAGTTTCATGATAAAAGTGAAGCTTTTCTTTTGTGGGATAATCTCTCAGAATAAAAACTCATTAATCCCCCAAAATAACTTTGCAGTCCTGTGACTTTAAATCTTTTTCTCCATCTCCCTAGTCACTATCTGCATGTGCCTGTAGGGTAGACAGTATTCTTTATGGTCATTCCCTAAATTTACTGTTTGTCATGGCTTTGGTTTGGATGAAGCTAATTTAATTTCTCCGGCAACAAGATGATTTAAAGACCACTTAAGTCGGTACGGACAGTGTCTTAGTAAACTGGGGTCTTCCTCCGCAGTGGATCTAAAATAAAGCTTTTGTCTTAGCCGGAGTCCAAAAGTAATTTAGATGCTGTGTGCTATAACGCAGGTCTGCTTTTTCCAAATGCCTTCCAGGTGTCAGTCTTGCAAGTGATGTTGTAGACTGGACTGGTTGTGAGCTCTTGCCCCGACGAAGAGCCTAGATAACCTGCCTGATTCTGGATCATGAGCCGCGGACCTGCGTGAGCAGGGAGGAGTCTGATTGTTTCCGGCCGTAGGAGTGGAAATTTGCTAGTGGGGCTGACTGGGGACCCGGCTACGACCTGGTGTACAGTTAAGATCTGGAGATGGATCTGTGACACCTTGCAGCGTCATCCTCCAGCCCTCCTCTGGCGCTTGCTGTTCCCCTGTTACATCACAGCCGTGTGTGTGTGTGTGTGTGTGTGTGAGATTGCTGCGAGGGCCGTGCTGTTCTTAATCATGCACATCAGTACGTGAAGGTTACCTTGCCCTTGTGGTTTTAGTACATGTGTGTCTACGGCCAGGCCGGCTGCTGCTCCCTGCTCACTGTGAGCCGCCTGATGATCAAGCGTCTTCCTCCTTGCTGGAGTACTTCACCGGCTTCTCCTGTGGACGTGTGCGTGTGCGAGAGATGCCCCGAGTACTGGGCTGCTGCCTTGGTGGGCTGCCAGCTTGCAGTCGGAGCAAGTGCGCAGCTGAGGGGAGCACTGCTCCTCCTCTTCCTCCTCCTCTTGGCCGGTGATGTGCTGTCCGCAGCCAGCCCCCCTTCTCCTGGTCGCTCACTAGCTCCCTGTGATGCCCAGGCCTTGTGACTGTCACTCTTGAGAGAAGAAAGACTTTGGCTTTTTGCAAATCATGAGCAATCTTAAAAAAAAAAAGTTTACGTTCAATTTTAGCCACTTGTCTTTTTTTGCCTCGTCGTTCCTGGTCGTGGAGCACGTTGTACCTTTCATCAGCAGGAGCTCACTGCTGTTATTGTCTCCTACAGTGCAGACGATGAGAATTTGGGAACGGTGGGTCACGGGGAAACGAGCCCTTTGTGAAAAGGTACCCAGCCTGACCAGGATTTCACCCTGGTGACGGACGTCATGTTTGGGGAAAAATATTTTCTTCTTTAACCAGATGAAAATGTTACCAACCGCTCGTTCTCTTCCCACTTCACTGTGTTCCTTCTTGTCCTCAGCTGTCAGGTTTCAGCAAAAACAAACGATTTCTCAAGAGGAGGAATGTTTGTTTTGTACCGTGTTGCTCAGGCACAATCGCTTTGGAGTCTTGGGCTCCGAGGGCTGAAATGGAGGAGAAGATTGTATGAATTCTCTCACCGCTGTTTCCCCTGTCTCTTGCATAAAAACAGTCCCTACTGCTTGTTGCTCTAAATGGGAGTAATTCCGCCTCTCACACTTAAATAATTGCCTTTTCTGTTCAAAACATGACTCAAATGTTGCGCCTTTGAAATGCCTCAAATCCACTAACTCCACATACAAGACTATTTGAAGCAGGTCATTTCCATTTTAAGAGGAAATTATTTCCTACTTAGTAGCAGCAATCCAATTTCGTACGGTGACAGCTAGTTTCATCAAATCTGTGTTTTCAGCTTGTTAAGAAGCGTTTCCTATGCAGCCCTATCCATAGTGACAAGCCTCTTCTTTCACTCTAATGTCTTTTGAATGTTGCCATGCAAGGTTAGGTTAATTATGCTGCATTCAGCGTTGCTTATGGTGGTAAAATTTGAACGCTTTTGACAGCTTTCAAGAGCCACCGATAGGTGTGTCAGTCATAATTGTACAACCTTATTGCATGAATAACACCATCAATTTGGTCTTTCCTTAAAGTGTTCTTTGAAGTTCTGCTTTGCATGTGATCATTTATGTGGTTCCTCACATTCTTAAACATGGGGAGGAGGGGATTCTGGGCCACTTTGCTGCCACTGCGCTACCAAGACGAATGTGCTGTTTGTAGGGATGCAATTTCAATTCCTGGATGCAAAAATGTTTCTCATTCTTGTTATTGGTATTTGAGTAGGAAGTGATTTTTTGGGACAGGTAATCAAAGCTGGAAATTGCAGACTGCTTTTTAAAAGGTATTTGGAACAAGACTTTGAGAAAAACAAAGTTGTAGTCTGTCTCTGTGGTCTGGTCATTGCATACAAACAGCTCCTAATTTCTGCTTAATTATTGGGGTTTCTGTTCTGCAGCTTTTGTTAGGATTGGATTGCTACCAAGCTTTTGCATAACATAAGAAAAGAAAGCTACAGCCACAGGTTAAAAGGTTATTGCAAAAAACATTGAACCTTTCACGACAAATGCACTGTGCTCGAAATCAAGTAAGACAGCTTAACGTACATTTGAAATTTTTCCCCAATAGTAATTCAGGAATATCCTGCTGTGTTTTAATTGGATTCTTTTAAAGCATGCATTTACTTAAAAATGAACAATGAACTGTGTTCCTTGTTGGAAGCCTCCTGTGTTTAAAGTATCCTACGTTGACTTTCCTCTGGGTTCTGTGGCTTCAGCCCACGTGGAAGCAGTGTTCTGTAAATGACTTACTGGGGCAGAACTGAGCTGGGCATCAGCTGCTGTCAGGTGCCGTCTCCTCTGCTGGAGGGTCAAGCGTCTCTTTGTATTGAGCTGCAGAAAAATGTTAAGGTGGGCACCACATGCAGAATACGGTATGCCTAGAATCACAAATATGAGCAGGCCTGTGTCTGGCGGCATTGTTTTAATTCTGCTTTTTACTCACTCTCTGCTCTCATTCCAAAGGTTTCATCTCTCTCAGTTTGTTTTTAGAAAAGGGCACGGTCTTCATGTAATCTGCATTTTTTTGGAATATCGCAGTATATTTTTAGAACAAAAGTGCAAAATGCACACGTCTTTGGTGATGAGCGAAGCTACACAGGGTGGCACTGCAGTGATTTAAAGAGACTTTTTTCAGCACGTGAGGCCCACACGGCTTTAGATGAAACAGCATATTGAGGATGCTGAGAGTTACGTAGGTCTTTTCTTCAATTCTTTCAAAAATTGTGGAATTTGGTTTGTGACCAAAGATGGGTAGTCAAGGCTGAGAGACCGACAACTTTAAACTCTTCTCAATTGTGCAACGTTGTGTTACGATGGCTGTTGGGCACTGTGGTGTGTTGCATTGCTGACTCGCCTGTGTGGTATGACCCTGACTTTCTGGGTTACAGTGATGCACAATGCCAATAGTGGACAAGCTCAAAGAGGCCCTGAAACCGGGGCGCAAGGACTCTGCTGATGATAGTGACCTCAACAAGCTGCTGGCCTCCTCCGCCAAGAAGGTGCTGCTGCAGAAGATTGAGTTCGAGCCAGCCAGCAAGGGCTTCTCCTACCAGCTGGAGGCGCTCAAGACCAAGTATGTCATTCTCAACCCCAAGGCAGAGGGAGCTGTGGGACAGAGGGCGGCGGACCCCCTACCGATGAAGAAGCAGGGTAGGTGTGGCCCGATTGTGGGGCGAGGGTTAAGCTGCAGTGTTGAGGCTGGCGTGGAGGGGGATCTTGGCTTCCCTTTGTGATTAACATCCAAGGAGATTTAAGTCTGCATACTTGCCTTGTCATCCAAGAGGGGCCACCAATCGTACCCACACCAATGACCATCCACATCATCAGTCAAGCTCACCACTTGCTCACCACTTCAGACTTGTCACTTCAAAGATCTTGGACAAGTTAGCTGATAACTGATTGGTGATGGAGGTGATTGGCTGGGCTCTCCTTATTGGTTAAGGGTGAACACATCGTTTAAACCATCTGAACAGTGTTTTCTCATGATTGGTATTGTTTTTCTCGGGTCTGCTCAGCCGTGTGTGTGTGGTAAAGATATTCAATGTATTCTGTTGCCTTAAGTTCTTGAACCATCCTACATTTTAGCGTGCAAGCGCTCATGCTTCCAGGCTTTTCACAGACTCTCGCTTGCTAATGGTCGCTAATGCATCCACTCGGGTTTTTGTGTTCAGTCTCGGAGGGTGTTGGTGGCGGACAGAGTGACGGGATCCCTGCCCCACAGAAGATGCTGTTCCCGGGGAACAGGCTGTCCATGAAGTGGGAGCGAATTTACAGAGTAGGAGCCGGTCTCCACAACCTGGGCAACACCTGCTTCCTGAACTCCACGGTGCAGTGCCTGACCTACACCCCTCCCCTCGCCAACTACCTTCTGTCCAAGGAGCACAGCAGGGCTTGTAAGCTGCCTTCACTGTTTCTGATCCTCTCACGCTATGATCTGTACATTTATTGATGCCATACAAGACTGTTAGTTTGGATGATAGGCTTAAAAACATTTTTTTCCCCTGTCCTGCATGTGTTTGAAGTTGTAAATAGAAAATTAGTATTGCTATTCTATATTTTTAAATGTTGTTGTTGTTGTTTAAATTAATGTTTAGGCTTAAGTGGTTCCTGTAGTTCTTCATCATGGGGATCTCAGCAACTGACTGAAGGAGCAGACGTTTGTCCTAACCCTTGCTCTGTGTCTCTGTGTGTTACAGGTCACCAGTCAGGATTCTGCATGATGTGCGTGATGCAGAACCACATAATACAGGCGTTTGCCAACACTGGCAACGCCATCAAACCGGTCTCCTTCATCAGGGACTTGAAAAGTAAGCTGGATTTGCATCCGCCTGCTCCCCCCTAGGCAGAGCGTTAATGTGGAGGAGAGGGACAGTGTAAAAGAAGAATGGTGGAGCATGTATCAGCTTTGATTTTGTGGAAAAGAAACTAGTTATAGCTGGCTTGGTGGAACTCTGCTGCGTCATAGGTTTGATTCTGAGCTGGGGCTGTGTTTATGTGGAGCTGCATATATCCCTAGTGTTCCTCTGTGTTTTCCCCAACTCCTTCACTTTCCAAGCATTTTACAAAGACATGCTGGCTGCTGGCTGGGTTAACTGGTGCGTCTTAATTGCCCCATTGTGCACCTTTGTATTTGTGCCCTGTGAAAGACTGATGTCTCTTCCAGGGTACGTCTCGTCCCTGCACTTTCACAGTGGGCCACGGATTGCCTGCTTGGAGAACACTAAAGCATCACTCTCTGTAAAAAGAGCAGCTCAGGAGCTGTTTTATTTACAGGAGTGACATCCTTTCCAGTTTGGCTCTAAAGGCATTTTAAAACAAGTTCAGCTGAGGCTGTATGTGAGGCTAAGAGTGCAAAAAAAAAAACACACATCAGAAATTGTGTTGGAGAGAATACCATGGAGTGTGTGGTCATGTGTCAGAACAGCACTGTCCTCCTACTCCAGTCTTAAAGATGTGTGACACCCCAGGGTTTTGCATCACACTGCAGCTCGGCTTTTTTCGCTGGCTGTAGGCTGGGAACAGCTGCCTTTACATTGGCACAAAACCTCAGAAAAGTCTGCATTCAGCTGACATGAAGGCGGTGACTGTATTTGTTTAACATTAGTTACCGCTGACCCTATCTCTTTCATTACAGTCATTCGTGTTCTCCTGTGACTGAGTGATCCTGGATCAAGCGAGTTTTCTTTGGCTGGTTTTGATCAGGCTCCCTCTCACCTTTTTATTTCTTCCTTACTTTTGAACAAGGATCCTGGAGGGTGATCTGGCAAACGACTCTGTGTTTGAGAGCTCGTCGTGCACTGTGTAGGGAATGAATCACTGGTGCGAATGGGTTCTCATGCGATTCTCGTGCTGGTTTTCAGAAATTGCCAGGCACTTCCGATTCGGGAGTCAGGAGGATGCCCACGAGTTTTTGCGCTACACCATCGATGCCATGCAGAAGGCCTGCCTCAGTGGCTACACCAAGTAAGACCTCAAGTACTGTTCATAGTCCTCTATCTGAGATACTGTATGGGCCACAACATTATTGCACCAAGCGTTTTAATTTAGATTTGCATTTGAATGGGCTGCCCATTTAGATATTTATATTTCTTACTCTGTTTTAGTGCCAAATTCAAAAGCTCATATTCAGTTGTTAAGAAAATAGTAATTTGCCATTTTTATGGCATGTGGTTTCAGGCAAGCAAGTGATTTATCTGTTGTCCTTATATTACATTTAGGATTCTTTGTTTTGAACTTCATGACCATCTGCATCAAAACAGAGCTCAAGAGTTCTTGATGTGCAGGGAACTGTTCATGAAGCCCTTTTTTTTTCCCCTCTCCCTTTTTCTTTAACGTGTAGACTGGACAGGCAAACACAGGCCACCACCTTGGTCCATCAGATCTTTGGTGGTTATCTCAGGTCTCGAGGTAAGTCAGTGTATTTGTAGCATTTGCTGCACTTGATATGCACGTTGTTTATAGTAAGGCACTAACCCCATGAGCTGCTGAATTAAATGATTGTCAGCAACATGTAGATTGATTAAGAAAAACGGTCATGTGGTGTAAGAGTGGTGGAAGTTATTAAAACGAAAACACTCTGACAAGATGGCACATGGTCAAGTGACATTTGACAAAATGTAGGCATCTGAAGCAATGATAAAAAATAAATACTACATTAACAAGTTAATTATTCTGATTTTACAGGGAATAATTTTAAAGAATATCGTATAAGAAACTTGGTATAAATATACGGATTTGTATGTGTGTGTGTGGTACAGAATGTCATTTCTTTGGCCTTTTTTCTAGCATTGTCTTTATCTTTTCTCCAGTCAAATGTTCCGTCTGTAAAAGTGTGTCGGATACCTATGATCCTTATCTGGACATAGCCGTTGAAATCCGGGTGAGTCATTCAAGGTTTGCTTCCCGAAATTCCAGCACAGTGGGGGAAAAATTTAAAACCGCCGAAAGCTGAGGAATAAACAAGTGCCTTCGGAGACGTGGTCCGTCTTTTGACATGGCTATGGCCATTAACGTATCTTTAAGGAAGAGAAAAAGGAGAATCGTTGACCCGGACAACCAAAACTTTTGGCGATTGTGTCCCTGCAACGTCATGATGAAACGCAGATTGAAAATCAGTTTAAGAACATCACCATCCTCACACAGCTGGGATGAAAGTTCAGTTGTTCTCCCAGTTGGAATGTTCCCACAGCACATGGGCAGAGGGGTAGAGTTGCCACTTCCTGCGAATATTAAGGAGGAGCATGGGCGGTGAAGGCTAGACACTGATTCACTCTTGCCGTTAGGCATTGGGTTGCCCAGGGAATCTTCCAATACATGTAAATACCCGCAAAAGGATGGCTGAATGAGCAAAGCAAGAGGCAGTTTGGCTTCAGTTCAGGTTCGATTTCTATTTGCCATATGTGAACATTTTAAACTCATCTTTATTTGTCATGTGTAAAATTAACATACTGCCACTGGTTACCTTTAAGGTACTTTTTATTGTGGTGGAATTGAGAAATTTGCACCATTCCCTCAGCTATTACACTTCGTTATTTTATATGCTGGCATAAATGTATTAAAAATACAGTGCTTTCAGTTAAGTAGTTAATGTGTGATATAATAGGGAAATTGCTAGAACTGGATTTTAGTCATAGCAATTGTGTCACTAGACCTGGAAGTTTATATATATATATTCATCCTGCAGTGTGTAAGTCACCAAATACAGCAGTATGTCAGTTCAGTTGTGGAAAATATGCCTTTACATCTTGACTCTTCTGAGCATTTAGCGTAACAGATGCTGTACCGAAAATGATTTAGTAAGGATTTCGGCTAATCTGCCTCTCAACATGTGTACAATCCCAGCTGTCGTGACTTTGTCAATAAACACGCCTGGTTATTTTCCTGTGGACTGAAGGGCCGCGTTGTCTTGTCTTTCAGCAAGCCGCAAACATCGTCCGAGCTCTTGAGCTGTTTGTGAAGCCCGATGTTTTGAGTGGAGAGAACGCTTACATGTGTGCAAAGTGAGTGCCTTTCTTAAAAAAAAAACAAAAAACAAACAATCTGTAACTTGATAACGATTCAAGTTGGCAACCTTATTTCAAATGAAGGATCGTGGTAGGTGGTCCCACAGCAGAACCTTCTGAAAGCCAAGAGGTGCAATTGAAAATGTAACTCAATACAAGCTGGCGTATAATACCAGGTGGTTTTAGAAGACGAACAAGTTCATTTCTATACAAAATAACACATTTCCCTGAAGCAGGGTCTGCTGAAGGCATTACGGCACTGCTCAAGGTCTGATGTTAATTCTGCGGCTGTCGGCCTTTTCATTACAGCAGTCTCAGTTCAGATGCAAATGGAAAAGCTCTGCACTAGGAGGACAGCAGGTGAAGCTGCAGTGGCAAGCTCGGGCTTTTCTTTGGCAGCTGACTCGGGTGTTTTTCTCTTTCTCGGCTGCAATCAGGTGTAAGAAGAAAGTGCCGGCCACAAAGCGCTTTACAGTCCATCGACCCTCCAACGTCCTGACCTTGTCTCTCAAGAGGTTTGCCAACTTCAGTGGAGGGAAGATCACCAAGGTGAGGGGCAGCGTGACTGTCGAACCGTGGGCCGGCCTTGTACTGTGTGTCTCTTACAGCAGCTGGGGCACCAATACAGGAGCAAACAGGATGCCGAGCACCACTTTGTCTCCCCCACCCACACAGAAAACACAGTTCATAATCACATACATATGATATGATCCTGCAAGAATATCGGGAGCGTGCTGTCTTTCTATTTTAAACCACAACGCTGGGGCCCTGGGTTGCTATCTGTGTGGAGTTTGTATGTTTCCTCCAGGTGCTTCGGTTTCCTCCCACACTCCAAAGACCTACTGATTAATTGTTAATTGGCTTCTGGGACCTGGACCTGGTGTGAGTGCGTCTGTGTGTGCCCCTGCAGTGCCAGGTGTCCTGTCCAGGGTGTACCCTGCCTTGTGCCTTGTGCTTTTTGGGATACCCTCCAGCTCTGCTGTGGCTCAGAACTGGATGAAGTGGTTAGAAAATGGATGGATGAAAGTCCAAGGCAGAAAAATGGGTGGTGTAGCGGTGGAAATCCAGAGAAACGCATATCCTCTTATGAGCACGTGTTGGGGAGTGAAGTACTGCGGGCTGACTCCTCCGGCTCTTTTGAGCTGCTCTTCTGTTAATGCGTCACAAGCAGCACAGCCTCGTACCGAAGGGCTCTGGTTCCAGAGGCCTGATCCTGAGATCATCGAACTCAGCCCGTGCTCAGGCCTCATCTGAGATTTAGTTTTAGAAATATTCTGGAGCACTTTAAAAAAAAAAAAACAAGACTCTTAAAAGTGTTTGACAAATAGTATTATTCAGATTTGTGCATTTGTCCATGGTTAAAGAGGGCTGCTAAGGATTTATGGACGTTCGGTTTAACGTCCTGCTCTTCTCTTCTCAGGATGTGGGTTACCCAGAGTTCCTAAACATCCGCCCCTACATGTCCCAGAGTTCGGGGGACCCAGTTATGTACGGGCTGTACGCCGTGCTGGTGCATTCAGGGTACAGCTGCCATGCTGGGCACTATTACTGCTATGTTAAGGTAAGACCAGCTGTATTAACTAATTTTTACTGTATATTGGAGGCATCAGTGTGCTTGGAAGGTTCAGTGTCTTCTGTACATATACTTTTACAGGTGTTGGCTCATATTTGTTTTTACTGGAGCTGTTAAGGGAAGAGAGAGTAATTGCAGAAGCATTAGATTTTTCTTTTAGGGGCTTTATTAAAAAAACAGCTTCTCCTCCATGAGTTTGAGTCCTGGGATAAAATTAGTCAGCTATACTGTTTATTCAAAAGTTTTTTTAAAAAAGCCTCTGACTACAAGGGAGCAATATTTCGTTCATAACATTTGTTCAAATGAATTTTTTTTGTTTTATATCATTTGGTGAGATAGCCATGTTAACGTTAATAAATGTCTCACAAAACTTCACGCAGAATGAGTGAAATTTATACACATTTGAAAGAAGACTAACAGCCAGTTTCTAAAAGATGGAAAAGTACTGCTAAGAAATAGGTAGCAAAGTGCTTTTTAAGATCATCTTCAGGTCTTGTGTTTTTCATGTGGTTTATCTAAAATATGCCGTTATTGACTTGTGAAAGGGTAGGTAACGTAAAGAGATTCAGTTACATAAACCAGGCCTTACAAATCATCTTGCAAACTAGTTATTTTATGCCTCTGTTGAAAATCATGCCATGAGGTCTGCACATTACAGAGCTGGGAGAGCAAGAGAATGAGAGATTAAACTTGAACTTTTATGACAAAACCAGAAGACCCCATCTTTCGTTGAGTTGTTCTCGGACAGATATTGTAATGTATTCAGCGCCGATGTGTCACAAAAGCCGTCTGAAACAGGGCTGTCTGGGTGGCTGCAGTATTTCAGCTCCAGCAGATTATTTTAAAGAGCGCTGGTTTGTCTTGTCTTGCAGGCCAGCAATGGCCAGTGGTACCAGATGAACGATTCCATGGTGCATTCCAGTAACATCAAAGTGGTTCTCAACCAACAAGCCTATGTGCTGTTTTACCTGAGGTGAGAATTGGTTTGAAGTTAAATACATGAACATCGGAGATTTTTTCCCCACAGCTGAGATGACCACTCACACACGCTTGCATTGTAAAACAAGTATTTTAAAATTAAGAATGCGTGCAATAAAAGATGCATCACTGTGATCTTGTAATCAAGTTGCTGCTGTTCTGATTTTTTTTTTTTGCCTGTAGAATTCCAGAAACCAGGAAGAACCTGGATGGTCCAATCTCTAAACAGGGTGTCGTACCGTCTGGAAGGAACAGCATGACTCCGGAGCAGTTAAAGAAAGCCACTCTGAATGGACCTCTGTCCTCTCCACAGGTGGGGAAGGTAAGAGGCCCAGAAAGCCGACAGGTCAAGGACGAATGTGAAGGCTGGAAAGAAAAAGACGGCATGAATTACATTAGGATGCATGAGCCCATTATTATTTCTCAAAGCTTTCCCTACTCTTACATTAGTATAAATAACTTCACAGCAGAGGAAATCAGCACACTTACAACATGCTAAATGAAACGGAGGATATTGGGTTGTCTATTTTCTGGCTTGTAATTTTGGGGCTGAACTGTGCTTTCTATGAACGTTAATTATCCGGTTCAGGCTTGCTTTTAATTCCCGCAGCACGTTATCTGCTGGAAGCTTTGTTGACTGAAACATTTAATCTGATTGCAAATGATAAAGTCCTCTTTCCCCTGTTTTGTATTCGTATCTTTAAGTGAAAAGACTCGGATCCCAGTCGCTTGAGCTTTTGGTTGCTTTCTCCCCCCCATAACAGAAGCTGGAATCCTCCCAGGTGCGCAAGGTCCAGGCTGCAGATGGAGTGGGGGTCCCCGTCCCCCGAAACGGGAGTGCCTGCCAGCCCCCGAAGCTTGCGAATGGCTCCCCTCTTCTGCCTGCTGCCTCCAGGGCCCCCGCTGGCCCCACTGTGATCGAGGAGCCCCTGAAGAAGGTGAAGAAGCCATCGCCGCAACTGCAGGCTCGCAGTGGCCCCAGCGGGGCCTCCAACGGCCTCGGCGGGGCCCCCAAACCAGAGAGCGACAGGAGGCACGCGGCGGAGAGCAGGGGCCTGTCTGCATCTACCTCAATGAAGTCCCTGACTGACTCGTCTCCCGACACCTCGGAGGCGAAGGTAAGGCCGGCAGACCCTTCTATACAGAACTCAAAACCTGAGGTGCTACTTTTGACCCCCCCCCCCCCCCCCCGACTTCTCTCTCATTAGGGGTCTCTCAAGGGTATCGCCCTCCCACCCCGCCTGACATGGTGGGGATGGGAGTCTTGCTCGGCCTGGTTGACACAGGAATTTTGGTTTTGATTCATTTCAAGGAGGGGTGTTTCTGAAAGTTACTAAAAAGGTTTCTATGGTCTAGACCGGTGTCTAGAAAGCTTGAGTCTTAATTAAAATACTCTGCGTTATCACTTAACGACCATCTCTGTAGATTGAAGTAGCATCTTCAGAATGTACTGCTGGTGTTCTCCTCTTCATGTCTAAGTTATTGAGCGGTATAGTGCTAGATTATTTTAAATATTTATTTATATACAACCCATCTTAAAATGGGAGATCTGCTGGTTGAAGCCCGCTTACTCTGCTCAACACTTGGATCCACGCGGGTGGGGATATAGCCGTCTCACCTGCAATGCCACGTCTCTGGAGCTGGCTGCCCAAATCCATTAGATACTCTGCAGCTGTCGAGGTTTTTAAAACAGGCTTAATGATCTTTTGTCTTACTTAAGCTTTTAATGTATGATTCTAGTTTAACTCTTTGTTTTTGGTGGTTCTGGGAAAACCCTGCATAAATAAATATTATTTTTAAAAAGGAAACTTTCTTGTGTACAAAAGCATAGACATTTTAGAAGCCACATGCTAGGTTTCTGTAGTAGTTCAGGTGGGTACCTGCATCAGTATGCGTAGGCTGCAAAGGAACAAGTACAGGTTTATTCCTTGCTGAAAAGAGAAGAAAAGAAACACAATGTTTCGGCTGTGGAGCCTCCTTTGGGTATGTGGAGGCTCCACAGCTGAAACGTTGTGTTTCTTTTCTTCTCTTTTCAGCAGGGAATAAACCTTTGCTTGTTCAGCTGCTAGGTTTCTGTCCTAGGTTACTGTGTTCTGAAAAGATAATATCGACTTTTGTTAGAGGCATTTTGTTTTTCCCATAAAGCCAGGGCGTTCTGTCCTGGAAGGTATGTGTGTCTTTGGCTTTTAAAGCATCAGCTTGATTCTAGGTTCTTTTAAAGTGCCAGCATCTGCAGAGCTAGGACGGGTGGTTAAATTGCTCCATTTATTAATTGACCAGTAATCTTGAGCTGAGAAAGGGTGAGAGTCTGAAGACACCATGACCCTCCAGGATCTGGATTGAATGCCCCTGGCCTGTAGGATGAACTGTGCTGGATTGTTTCGGGCGTGAGCACGTTATGTGCATCTCTCATTTAACACGGTAGTTTTGGAGAGGCTCAGGAGGGCCCGCCCTCCAGCGGGCATGCCAAGCAGGTGCGGGCCTCTTCCGTGCGACTGAGGCGCGGCCGTGCTCTGAAAATTTCAGGACGGGGACCTGAGCGGCCCGCCGCCGAAGGAAGCGAGCAGCCCGAGGAGCCTCCCCAAGGGCGAGCCCCCCGCGAGGAGCGGCCTCAGCGGCGGCGCGGCGTCGCCCAGGCGGGGGCCTGAAGCCCCGAGCCCCGGGGGCGCGGAGGAGAAGAGCGTGAAGTTCAAGCCCCAGGCCCTGACCAACGTCGCCTCCGAGCCGGCCAGCACCATATCGCCTCCCCCTGCCAAGAAACTGGCTCTTTCTGCCAAGAAGGTGAGAGTGCGTGGCGGGGCCGTGCGGGGCCGGTCTGAGAGCAGCCTGGTCTCTTTGGCTTGGCTGGCAGGACAGACAGGTTCCAAGTAGCCGGGGAATCTGAGGCGTTGGTGTGCCGTATGAACGCCGAGACGTGTCCGGACGGCCATTCTGTGTTGCCAGTGGGAGAGGTCCTGAGACAACTGCATGCTGCCTCGGAAAGCAGTCTTCATATTAAAGTGTAATTTATTTTGTGTTTAGGGGGCTTCAGCTGCCCAGAATCACACTTCATTTTCAAATATTGACCTGAAATTCATAAAAGAAAAAGGCTCATAGAATATATGAAAGCAGTATATCGGAAATCCCCCGAACCTTACTATTTTCAGCATGTGCTCCTTCGAATTGAAATGCACCTTTATTTTGGGTAACAATAACAGACACATGTAGAAACATATACAGCCTTTGTGTTGCATTAAAGGCTTTACACAGAGCGCATAGAACTAATAATTCATTTTCCCTCGAGCGCATAGTTCTAAAACATGCTTTTATATCTCAGATAGCAAAGTTTCCTAAAACACTTTCAATATTTTACTCAAGAAATCTTATTTCAATCTTACGTCCGATTTCAAGTTATTTAACCACAAGTTTAATTTTCACACCATAGCCTTGTATAATTGAACTATGTAATCGCAGATATAACTTTAATAAGAGCAAAACTCAGTTTCAGTTTAATAATACTGTATCTCCTGCAGTTATAACACCAAAATGATCTAACTTTCTTTTAGCTGTTATAAGTTTTTTCCTCATACAAAGAGTGCCGAATATTTGAATGCAATAAATTAACAAATTACATTTAAAAAGTTATGAGAGTTATTGTTGGAAAGAAGCCATTGCAGTGGCATCTTGGAGATGTGCCCAGAGACCATCGATAAAGCACTCGTTTCATAGGAAACAGAAGGAATCATCACTCATAACTCTCATAACTGCAAAAAAAAAAAGCCATATGAGCTGCACTGAATTCACACTACTGGAATATAAAAGACAGAACAATGTTTCTGAATAAAAACAGGATTTGCATTTAAATTTGAAGAAATGTTATCAAATGTGATCAACTAGACTGCAAAAGAAAAAAAGAAAGTAAAGAATTGAGCAGTTTAGAATTAGCCCAGCAGGTCCTGTTTGCACACTAGTGAAGAGTCTATTTTGAAGTTTTGTTTGGTGCGCAGCTTTGTTGAGGCAGGACCCCAGATTTTGTTTCTTTTGGGATTTATTACCCCACAGTGAGAAGTGCTGAAGATAGGTAGGCTCCGTACTAGCCCTTTGGCAAATCGTTAAATGTTCTACTTTTGTGATGAATTTATCAAAACCCTGCTTCTTTCAGTGCATGTTATCATCTACCTGAATTTTAGTAGCACTGCCACACTTGTCTTGCAAACAGAAAACAGCTTCCTGCACTGGTTCCCATCCAGTTACAGAGAGGCTGTTCAGATCAGCCGTGTTACAGATCAAACAGCTGATACTGCAGGACATGCTGTAAATGCAGATTAATGAAGGTGTTTTCTTTATTATATTACAGGTAGGTTTTGAGTATCTTATTTTAAGTTCTCCCTTTTCCATTCCTATACTGGACCTGCTGCTTTTTCTTGACTTGAACAGTTTTTGTTGGCTTGTGTCTTTAGATAGGATTTATATTTTAAGCTTTGGGGCACATAAACAGTCTCCCAGTCTGTAAACTGTTGTCTAACCAGTGCTTTGTTGGACTGTCTTTACTTTCAAGCGAGAGCTGTTTCTTTGTAATTTCTGAGCATGACCTTTTCACTCTTTGTGTTTTCTTTTCTTCTAACCATTTCTAATTCTTCTTCTGCCATACCTTTTCCTGTTTTTTCCCCCCGTTTTCTTTTTTCCCCCCTCTCTCTCTCTCTTTTTTTTTTGTCATATTCATGGCTACGTTTTTTTTAGACCACCAAGTTTTTATTTATGTCAATAACTGCAGGCCAGGTCCAGCCAGAGTCCGAGCGGCAGTGAGTCCTCATTCTCTCCACGCCATCTGCCCAGCGATTCCACGCATCCAACCACACCCCGCCACTTCTCCTCGCCCGCCGCTGCCCACAGACACAGGTACGGCTCTGGGAACTACCTCCCGCATCACTGGAACACGTCCGTGATTTCCTTGTAATGCCAGAACCATAGAGGTTATGCATTTCAGGGCTGTGCCTTTGTGCAAAGCCTTTATCGCCTTAAAAAGCCATTTTCAAGTTAGGAATCTCCTAAATGACCAGATCTAGGCCCCCTTTATTCAGTTGTTTATCTTCATGTGTTTTTCCCCTTGTAAAACCTCGATACAAAAGATATGAACTAAATTTCAATATTTCAAAAAGTAGAAAGCCTTTTAAATGAAGAAATTGGCTTCTCTTTTGCATGAAATCTAAAACTCTGTTTTTTTTTCTCCTTTCCTCAGGGCTGACTCATTCCATTCTCCCAAATTGCAAGCTCTGCCCAAGCCATGGTCAGACTCCCTGTGTAGTAAAGATGGCCGCAGGAAGTCAGCCATCGCCTCTCCCTTCGATTCAGTTGGCATGCAGCCGCCTTGTGGTTCCCCTTCTCGAACCAATGGCTTTCTTCCCAGAAGCCCGGAGAAAGGCAGCCCCCTGGGCCCCGCGGCACCGGTCCTGCCCCGGAGCAGCTCCCAGTCCGGCCCGGCGGGCACCGCTGAGCCCTTGTCCGTTCCTGGCCCCGTGAAAAAGCCGAAGAAACACAAGCGCCGCTGTCCCGGGGGAGACGACCGGCCCCCTTCTGTAGCGGAGAATGGCCACAAGGAGGGCGCCGAGGAGGCCCCGAAAAAGAAGAAGAAGAGGAGGAGGAGGAAGAGGAGAGCAGAGGATGAAGAGCAGGGCGTAGCGGGCCCTGCGAGGGAGAGCGTGCTGTCCCACCTGGAGTCGCCTCAAGACACCCCCCAGGGTCCGGGCTCTCCTCCCAGGCTCCCGGCTCCTCCGGAGAGCTGGACCGCATCCGAGGAGCCGCCGGCCCCCCGCCCCCCAGGCGAAGAGGCGGCCCCAGGGGACAAGAAGAAGAAAAAGAGACGAAGGGAGAAAAGCAAGGAAGGGACGTCCGGAGAAGAGAGCTTTTCCAAGTCTGTTTCCGACAGGTAGGTCCCGCTTGGTCAGGCCTGTGTCGTGAGGCCAGAGCTGGGGGCGTACGTCAGGTGGGGACTCCTCGGCTCTCGGCCGAATGGCGGTTTCTTGCAACTTGCTGGGTTCCTGCAGTTGTACAGAGATGCCAGAGAGAAGAGCACCTCTCCCATAGCCTGCAGCTAGATCACCGCTGGCAGCCCACTGAAGCTCAGCAGGTGTGAGCCTGGCCAGTACCTGGAGGGGAGACTCCTGGGAAAGCTAAGACTGCTGCTGGGAGAGGTGTTAGTGGGGCCAGTAGGGGGCGCTCACCCTGCAGTCTGTGTGGGTCCTAATGCCCCAGTATAGTGATGGGGACACTATACTTTAAAAAGGCACTATATTTCAGATGAGAAGTAAAACTAAGGTCCTGACTCTCTGTGGTCATTAAAAATCCCAGGGCATTTCTCAAAAAGAGTAGGGGTGTTAACCCGGGTTCCCAGGCCAAATTTCCCCGTCTTTTGCCAGTCGTGGACTCTAATAATCTCTGAACTGGCTTCATCACTCTGTTCTCCTCCCCACTGAGAGCTGGTGTGTGGGGAGCATTCTGGCGCACTCTGGCTGCCACTGCATCATGCAGGTGGGGCTGCACACTGGTGGTGGTGGAGGGGGGTCCCCATTACCTGTAAAGCGCTTGGAGAGTAGTGTCCAGAAAAGCGCTATATGAGAGTAAGGATAGTTATGGAACCCGCCACCTTCCTGCAGGAGGATGGTGCTGATGGGTAGGCAAGAGGGAGGAGCCTGTCTGTTGGTTCTCACTGTAACGTGCACTACAGTACTAAAGAACTGGCATGTCCAAACTGCGTGGGTGTATAGTAAAGAATAATACTATATAATTAAAATAATAAAAAATATTAGAGCTTCCCTTCAAGTACAAACGAAAACATTTTTTACCAAATAGAAATGACACCTTTTCTTACAGACTGCGTACCGTAGTGTGGTTTTTCTGCACCGCTGAAACGCCCTGTTGTGTTTACGGTACTTGTGCACATCAGGACACTTGAACATGTGAGGTCATTGTGGGTCATCGATTGATCTGGCTTGGTGTCACCGCCTCTCCCCTCTCCTGCCCCGTGTCCAGCTCAGGGATCAGGGAAGCAGCGGTGGGGACCGACGCCGATGATTTGGACAAGCTGAAAAAGAAGAGGGAGAAACTCAAGGAGAAAGCAGAACGGAGAAAGAGGAAGAGGAGTGCGAGTGACGAGGAAGGCCGCAGCTCCGATCCCCTTCCGGAGGAGAGTACAGTAAACGGGGGAAGAGCTGGCAATACCAAACCAGGTGCAGAGCAGTCAGTCGCCTTAGATGCTTAGACCTCCGTTTGCTACACCTGCACGTGTTCACAGCTAGAAGCACTTCAGTGCACTTGAAGGTTATGAGCAGGTTTGAAAGGTGATGCCAACAGTGAACCAGTCTTCAATCCAAAGAGCGCCTTCTAACGGAAATGTTTTTTTTTCTGCAGTGGTCATCTGGGATGGCCAGGTACGCGACGGTTACAAACGTACACCAGAGCTCCCAGCGGCGCAGTCCTCCTTGGCCTGGGATGGCAGGAGGAGCTGTAGCGTGGTGACCGAGCTCCTCCGGCACTCTGAAGACCGGGCGTACGGAGCGGAAGGTGAGCGGCGAGGGTGTCCCCGAGCCGGTCGTGTGCTGCCGCTCTGACAGGCTGAGCCAGCTGCCCGAATTCCTAGTTTTCTGTCGTTTCCTCGTTAAGTATGCATTCCGGCGTGGAACCGGCACTTGTTTCGGGAACTAGCTGTCGGGCTGTGAATCCCGTGCTCTCCCGGGAGAGACGCTGCTCCTATACTCCCACCCTCGGGTGCTACCTGTCCGTGGGGTGGAGAGGCACGGGAGTCTCGGTTTCAGATAAGATCACGTTATTAGTCCAATTTCTTGCATTAGGAATTTGTCTTTTCGCATACCTGAGACTCCATGAGACTCCATGAGACACACAGACAGGGAGAGAAGCTTGGGGTCAGAGCCCAGGGTCAGCCATTTATACAGCGCCCCTGGAGCAGCTGGGTTTTAAGGGCCTTGCTCAGGGGCCCAACGGAGTAGGATTCCCCTGCCAGCCGCAGGATTTGAACCGGCAACCTTCCAGCCGCAGGCACAGATCCTTAGCCACAGAGCCACCGCTCCGCCCCATCAGAAACCTTAAGAGTTTTGTAGGCACATTTGTAGTGATGTGCCTGCAAGAAACGGGTTTCTAAATTTTTTTGTTGAGCGTGAAATCGGAATGACAGCTTTAAAAGGTTTTGCTGTTTGGTTTGTCTGATGTCAGCTCTGTTGCATTTCAGTCTTGACCTGGGATGGGGAGGTCTCTGCTCTCAGCAGAGAGGCCATTGAGGACACCCACATTGCCAGAAACGACACTGTGATTGATGAATGGGATGAAGACTTTGACAGTGGGAAGGTGAGGAGACAGAGCTGTTTTTTGGGGGGGCTTTTATTCTTTCTTGATATTTTTTTCCTTTCTCTCGCCTCAGGTCAATACTTCCGTAATGTTTTTCAAGTTCTTGTTGTGTACTGTTAGCAAGAACATCAGTGCTTTTTTTTCAGCACTGATTTTTTTCACCTCTTCGTTGGGTTACATGGGATTATAAACAGCCACCCACACGTTATCAGAAAGCTGCTCCTTTAAGTAAGGGTAAGGTAAGGGTTAGTAGAGGCACCAGTTAACCTGGATAACGTGTCTTTGGAGGGGGGGGGAAACTGGGGCCCCCAGAGAAAACCCACACCAACCTGGGAAGAGCAGGCAGACTCCACACAGAAGGCACCAAACCCCCAAAGTCCAAGCCATGACCCAAAACCTGTGAAGCACACCAGCTCAACTGAAACACCACCACACTGCTGTAATAAATTCTCTGCCAGGTTAATAACGTACCTGATATGATAGTAGTGATTTACACTGCAGGCACTTCAAGTCACTGAAGGTCACTAAAGTGTATTTCAGTAACTTAAGGAATAAAAGAAAAAAAAGCTACAGATCTTTTATTTTGCTTTTAAACAGGTTAAGAAAGTAAAAAAGTATAGGAAGGAGAAGAGGAGGAACTTCAATGTCTTCCAGAAAGTCCAGAACCGTCGTAATCTATGGTCGGTCACCCACGGAGGGAGGATGACGAGTCTGGGTCACCGGTTCTAACCAGCAAGACTGGGTGAGTCACAGAGAGAGAGAGCCACTCGGAACGGACCACATTCGCAGGGTGCGTTACACTGTCTTTAAGGAAACGTTTAAGACTGTTTGCTATGATATGTACTGTTTTCTTAAATTCCACTTTGAATTAGTTTCCTGTAAACGGATGAAAGTTGTGTCATGGAGGAACTATGCCTCACTAATGTCTCTCATAGACTGGTATGGAATGGTGCTTGAGGGACCTTGTCTTTCTTGCAAGATGTATATCTAAGTGCATTTGAAATACTTTTTTACATACTGGCACGTCTCAATGTTCTTTAAACTCCTTTTTGCAGATGAGAAAGGGTGTCTTTTCGAGATCAAGGAGGGATCTGTCTAAGCTTCTGCACGAGGAGGCTGCAGGTCTGTCCCTCAGTCTTCTTGTAGCGAAGGCTGGATGTTATCGGGAGGAGAGGAAGGTGGCAGGACAAGACAGGAGGACTCTGCTGAGCTACCGTTTCTTCTAGGAGCCACAGACAGCTGGACAGCCACCGCCATGACAACCATGAATTGGCTAAGGGCTCCTTTGGGTGAGGAGAGCAGCTTGAATTGGACTTGGAAAGAAAAAGAACGAGTGTACCTGTGAATTCCGGAACAAAAGTTTGTAAATTGTATGAAAGGGGCAAACATATTACTGCGGTAAAAAACAACCCGAATGCAGTCTGCAAATGAAGTCATAAAATGGATGGTGGCTTCCCCACCTAGCTTAAATCTTGATGAACCAGATGCATTCAGAAATGTGTACAGTGTGAGGCCAGAAGATGTCGAGCTGATGCTCATGCGGTGTGGAATCACAGCTCCTTGCACCTAGCAATGCACGTTAATGCAAGATCCATTCAGGAAAAACTACTGATCGGTACTGTGAACCGCAGGGGGCTGTGTTAAAAAATGCGCTGTTTTTGGTGCAAGTGTTAAGTGTACGGGAAGAGGGGAAAAAAGGGAGAGTTCAAGCTGAGACGCTAGATTTACTCCTGCCGAAGGGTTTTGCACGTGCTTTGTGCAGCCTGCTCCAGGGAGAGATCTTACATCTGAAGTCACCGCTAAATCAGGAGCAAACTAGTCCCCACAGCAGTCTGTTAAAATAGCCGGAAAAATTTAGCAGTGCAATTTCCTAAATTCAGTGTTTATAAGTATTAAATATGACATGTATATCAGAATAATTAAAAATGATTTTTTAAATTTCAGTTCCATCCCAAAATTAGCAAAACTGAATGAACACAGTGCTGCGGCCTGTTCTGCGTCAATCAAAGACAAACAGACAATTTAAATGAAATTGAAACCATCTCAGGGTTCAAATTCACTGAATTTGGAAACAGAGATGCGGGAGAATTTTGATTGCCCTCTGTACAGGTCTGAGCAATCGTGACATTTGCCAAAAACACTCACTGTAGCCTGGAGACCATAAAGCAGAACAAAAAAGGTTTCCTCCTACTACATTATATTTAAGAACAATCTGCTTAGCTGTAAAGACCAGCTAAGCAGATTGCAGGGGGCAGTTGTGGTTATTTAGCATATTTCCATTAAGAGAACACGTATCAAATCCTTATGCCCATATATCGAGTAGGGCTTTCAGCCTGTATTCACACATTTTGACCACCGGTGACCTCTTCACGTTTCCCACAGGTTCATTGCTGTTTCACAGTTTTTTGCAGTAGTGCCTGTTAAACATGTCATTCGGTGTGTCCCTGAAGCTGTGTCCGTTAAGGCATGAAGGCGTTTGCTGTCGCTTGTGACCGATTTAGTTCTTGATTTGGAGCCATGTGCTCCAGGCTGGTGCAGGACTGAGACTAGGCTGCAGAATTGTGCCAGGTAGGAAATTCTCCATTGTTCCCATCACAGCACCCATAAGAAAGCGCCGAGTTAATCGACATTTATCAGAGGAACCTGCTCATACCTGTGGACGGTTTTAGGCTGTAATCAAATCAGTTTATCGGGGTTAAGCATTATTCTGGGTTGCAAAGAGACTGAATTTATTGGGGTTTCCTTGATTGTAATAAGAACTCAAGACCGGTGACAAACGACAGGAGGCCTTTCAGCCCATCTTACCTGCATAATGAAGAAAAAACAAAAAGAGACTTCCTGGGAAGGAGAAGTGAGGTCTGCGAGTTGGAAATGTTTTACCAGGAAAAAACAAGGAATTTTACTCACCTCTGATAAATCTCACCCCTGCTGCTCTCTAGGCCAGTCGCAGGAGACTGGCACACATGCTTGTTTAGTTTTGACAGCCTTGTTTATGCTGGCGGCCCGGCTGAGGTGATGAGCTCAGTCTCACTGATGTAGTTGTAGTGCTTTGGGACGTGTGCTTTATTGGGGAAAAAAAAAACCCCTATTGCGTTTCAACTTCATCAGCTTCACATTTAAGGGTTGCCGTAATGAGGCACATCATTGGGGGTTCTGGAAAGTTGCAGTCCATCAACACGCACCTAAGAAACAGAAAAACTGCACATACTACATAGTGCCAGTTTCAGAATGTTCCCTGCAAAGTTTTCAGTTGTTTTCTAACATTAAGGCATTTTTTTATCAGAAAAAAAGATATATGGGTATCTTTTGTGTGTAACAGAAAGTTGTCTTATATCTAGTTCCGAACTGTAAAGATTTTTTTGTTCTGTTTAGCATGTTTTTGTTTTATATTCTAAACAAACATCAAAAACATATCACAAGATCTCTTTCAGCATTTGTTTACATTTTGTTTTGTAGATTTAGACAGTGAAAAAATACATGAATGAGGAAAGGAAGTATTGCACATTTCCAGCTACACCAAAACCTCACTCTGCCAGTGTAAGATAGATATATTTGAACTAAACAGGAACAGGATATGGTAGTTTATCTACCGTGAATGTTTAACACAGGAAGTTTGTGCTTTCTGCTTGTATTCGAAAAGTTAATCTCTCCAAAAAATAAGATAAAAGGACCACTTTAGGATCAGTTTAGGTCTTATGTTAACTGTGTAAATTTACCTTTTCTTGTACACGTTCAGAATCTGTTTCACATTAAAATGTAAACCAGTTTAGTTGTAGGTTTTGATAGCATTTCTAAGCTGCTGAATAGGTTTCCAGTCTTATTACAGAGTAGCGCAGTTTAACCAGTTGACACTTGACCAGTTGGATTTTAAACGTCTTCTACAACCATTCTTATACAAATGTATTGTAGATTTTTTTTTCTTAATAGTTATTTTGATTGTACAATACATCAGGATGTGTAAGTGAAGTTAAGTTTTATCACTCCTGAAGTGTACTAAATTAGTACTAAAGTTTTGAAACCACTCAGGTCTTTTTGACTCAGATTTATTTTTTTAACATACAGTAAATTATATCTTCACATATGCAAACTAAACCATGCTAACAGTTCCTTTGGTTAAATATCTGTAAATTAAAAGTGAAGGAAATCTGTAAATGACATTAGTCACTGCTTTTATGAAGAGGCCACAGTGTGTACAGTCAGTTGTTGTGATGGTATTTTTGGAGAGACTTTTATGTTGTTCGTTGAATTGTTTGACAATATTAGCATACTGTTTTACCGAATGCAGTTGGTGTATGTTGGCATGACTAATGCTTTCGGACTGTGGCTTTTTTCCATCTCTGTAACTTTTAAAATATTTCATAACATTTTTCATCTGAATCTACCTCTGTTGTCCATCTCAGCTACTCGATCCTCAGTTCTCGTGTCAGCTCACAAACCTATATATCCCTCAGACTTTCACTTACTTTTCTCACAGCAATTCATTCTAGGTAAGTGTTACAAATTTGAGAACTTAAATCAACTAGCAAAAACAATAAGGAAAACCCTTCCTTTTATTTGGGGTAATTGATATGACCTCTTGTCAGTCTGGTCCTTTCTTATTACCTGTCTAGGCCCTGCTTCATCATACTGAGCAGAGTTTCCTTTGAATGTTTAATGCATAACTGCACTCATTGATCCTTGGCACACTTTCAATTGACTCCCCATTAAGTAACAGAGTTTTGAAAAGGGGTGGCTAACACGTTCCAAGTATTTCTAACCTGCATTTTCACATGAAGATGTGGCTTTTCGTCACGTGCTGTTAAATAGCGATGCATAACGGTTTTTGTTTTTTTTTACTGCTTATTTCTTCATCGGTTTCAAAAAGCCGGCTGTTGCAACTCCAGCTGTGTTGTAGGTCCTCCCCTGGAGAGTCGGTGTCCATTCTGTTTGGCGGAAATGGTGAAAGAATAGGGTGTAAATCGATGCCCATCTGTCTCTCGCGCACCCATCAATGCGAAAATAATTCCGATCTAGCGGTGGCTTGGTCATTCTGGGATTTGTCACCCTGTGTCCCTTCAGCCCTTTAGAAAGCAAAGTGATACTTTTCTACTTTTTTTTTCCCCAGACCGCAACTCCCGATCCTTAAGAACGAGACTTTATTGTTCTGCCTGCCTTCCTGTGCGCAAACGTCTCACCGTAACTAGTGCCTGCGTAACGAACTTTCAGCCTACAGGTTTCTTATTGTTGGACCTGACCACGAGCCCTCCTCTGCCTCCCAGTCTGAGCTAGGTGTGCTGGAGTGTAGGGCCAGAAGAACTACTGTCCCAGCCCTGGTTTGGTGCTACACAGCTTTTAACATTTTGGCTTGCATTGCGTTCATCACTCTTTCCAAGGAGCTTGTATATATCTAATTATATATCAATGCCCCTGTCTCTACTTTCTATGCAATTCTGGACTTTGACATTCGAACTGGTCACTCTTTCGTTAGCGGGATGCCTCAGGAACAAAAACGGTTGTCACTGCAGATGACGATGTCATTTTTTTTCTTGCGTTCTGTGTGGTACTTGTACAATGGAATGGCTGGGGTCATACACTGTGCCATTTTTGCATAACACATCCTTCCTTAGTGTTTTTAAATTCCTATAACTTATATTGTAAGGAATATATAGTATGTATTATAAAATCATTGGGGTCTTCCACTTGTCTGGGCACAGATATATTACATTTATATTGAAAGTAATAATAAAATGCTTTGCCAATGTAGAGTTTGTACAGTACACCATGTGCTTCCGGTGTATCCAGTACTATTTCGTGTATAACTTCCCAAACAAGTTTTATTTTGGAAAGGTGGCCTCAGGCTGGCTTTACGATTAAAAATAAAACACCGAAAAAACGATGGTGTAGTTACAGGTTATTGGACTGTGAGTTAAACTTTAGAATTTATCAACAGTTAAGTTTTTGTGAAAAATGCAATGTGTTTCATATGATCCCTTAAAACTGTTAACTGTAGAGTTTACAGTAAATGACAGGTGTAAAAGGCATATTGCTATAGAAGTACTGTGTTATATAGAGTGTATGAATGTTTAATGTGGAATTATCCTGAGATTAGACATATTTTAATATCAATACAATTGACACTTTTTTAAACAGATTCTGGTCTAAGAGAGATCTGTATCATATTTGCATTTATAGTTCTGATTTTTGCACCGTTATTTTCTGACCAAGGAGTGACCTTTATTATTTCCAACTGGAACTCTTAATATATATATATACAAACAGGTGCAATAAAGTTGTCAATTTTGTGAGTCTTGACTTTTTTTTCTTATTTAATCTCTTGACTGTTCAGTAAGGTCCAGCATTATTTTGTATGAGATTTTGTTTGACAGCATTTGTGAAGATCCTTAAAGGTGCAGTTGAAACCAAACAATCACATTTTCTTGAGAATACAGGGACTCGTGGGGGAAACTGTTTTGAAGGAATAGATTGATACCTTGTAGAATCAGCCAGACAAATAGCCAGTAGACATATCCTGACTCTCTGTGGTCATTAAAAATCCCAGGGTGTTTCTCGAAAAGAGTAGGGGTGTAACCCCGGTATCCTGGCCAAATTTCCCATTGGCCCTTACCAATCATAGCCTCTTAATTATCCCCCTCTATGAACTGGCTTCATTACTCTGCTCTCCTCCCCACTGAGAGCTGGTGTGTGGGGAGTGGACTGGTGCACTATGGCTGCCGTTGCATCATCCAGGTGGGGCTGCACATTGGTGGTGGTGGAGGGGATCCCCATTACCTGTAAAGCGCTGAGTGGAGTGTCCAGAAAAGCGATATATAAGTGTAAGCAATTATTATTATTATTAAATAACCCTCCTCCCCCCGAAAAAACAAAATCCAACATCCACCTTCTGTGTCAGCTGGATTTCTGTGTGTTGTTTTCAGTGTGGTGTGCGTAGAATAAACGGAAAGCAACATTCATGGTAAGAGGCCAAATGGCTAATATTGAAGTCGTCACTCATGGTTTTAATGGGATTTACCTACGGCTGGCCCTGATGGCTTCTACCGCTATCTGTAAGGAGTTTGTTCTCTTGGTTTGCCTGGGTTTCCTCCAGCAGTTCAAACACATAGTGATGGGGTTAATTGGTTTCTGGGAAAATTGGCCCCTTGTATGTGTCTGTGTCTACGCTATGATGGACTGGTGTCCTGTCCCATGTGTATCCGGCCGTGTGCTCATTGCTTGCTGGGATAGGCTCCGTCTCTGGCTTCCTGACAACCTGAAAGGGATAAAGAGGTTGGAAAATGGATGGATGGCTTCCTGTTCTGTGCCAGCAGCCCAACTGTAGCTCGGAGTAAGTGAAAAAGTTAGATGTCACCAGTTGACTTAGGTGGGAACACTGGCCTTGCTCAATCTGCTCTCTTCAGCATTACCACTGCTGATCTTAAGACCAGGGCCATGGGATTTTTATTTCACTGACTTTTCAGGACATCAGATGAACATCCCCCAAGGATGGCCTGTACCTTCCACAGCACAGTGTTCCCTCACAGTGACTCCAGATGCGTGGGACAAGGCCTACTGCTCCAGCCCCAGATCCGGGTGGCTGGGCTGGGCTCTCTAGGGGGAGAGAGAGGGGGTGGGATGGGATGATATTCATGCCACCCGGTAAAGATCCATATGTGCCTTTTTTGACAAAATCAAGCAAGTTCGTTTCTCCCTCCTTTCTACCTTCCTTTAAACCTGGCGACACTCCCTGTGTCTAAGCCCAGATGTGGGCCGCTGCAGCCTTTCCAGTAACAAAGGCTCATGACATTCAGAGGTGTCACAGGGACCTTCAGCGCCTGTGATGAATGACGCCATTCGGCAAGGTGACAGCGGCTGACGGCCGGAATGCACAATGTCTGTCCTTGTCAGTCTTCGCTGCTTTAGGATCGCTTGGCTGCTGATTTTTCTCCAAGGTATCTCAGTGTTTGTTCAGCAGACCATTTTTACTGGAGTTATTGGAATGAGAGAATGAGATGTGCTGTAGCACTAAAAGGTACAACCGCTGTGCACACTCGCACACATTTCAACACACAACCTCAACGGCAGGAGTCTGGACTAGGAGACCCTAACCTCTTTTCTGCACTGCAGCTCATAAGCTTTGTTAATATCTCTCCTATGAGAGTAAAACACAAAGCCATAAAGCTAGTGTTGTTATAATTCCTTACACTTATGTAGTGCTTTTCTGGACATCCCCCTCAAAGTGCTTTACAGGTAATGGGGATCCCCTCCACCTGGTTGATGTGACACCACACAGCAGCTATCAGTGAGGAGGAGTACAGAGTGATGAAGCCTACGGTGATGATCTGTAAAGGCCAATGGGAAATTTGGCAAAGACATCAGGGCGACACCCCTACTCCTTTCAAGAAATGCTTTTTAACGACCACAGAGAGTCAGGACCTTGGTTTTACATCTCATCCTAAGACAGCGCCTGTTTACAGTATAGTGTCCCCGTCACTATACTGGGGCATTAGGACCCATGTGGACCACAGGGTGAGCACCCCCTACTGGCCCCACTAACACCTCTCCCAGAAGCAACCTGAGCTTTCCCAGGAGTCTCCCCTCCAGGTATTGGTCAGGCTCACACCTGCTGAGCTCCAGGGGACTGCCAGCTGTGAGCTGCAGGGTGATTTTTAACCTTTGCATTTTCGATGTTCCTGTAGTTCTCCAACTCGGGTTCCACCAGTCCGATTCTGTTTTGTTCAAATCTGTTTCTGCCCACCGAATAAAAATAAACCTCTGTGGTGTATCTGCACCAGGCAATGATGGGAGCCGAGTTGCAAGCGCATTAAAACTTCCCCCAAGAGCTGGTTTTACGTTTAGTGCTTAAGCCTCTTTGGTTAATCACAACGCACCGACGGTGCTATCGTTGGATTAGTTACATTTCACAATTTCAGATAAACGTGATACGAGGAAGTAAAAGACGCGCAATTATCTTCTAAAACCGATAAAATTAATTTGCGGTGTGTCGTTTACAGTTCGGTTCCATCTTGTGGTAGTTTTTTCACGCCACGTTAATTATAACTGCGGGAAATTCATTGAGACCACCAGATGCAAACAAAAAAATAATTATAAATCGATGTTGAAACGAAATTGTAACTCAGCGTGAACTAAATTCCAAATGTAAAAAAAAAGGATAGGTTACCTTCTTGAATCCTAGAGCAAGTATTTCTCACGTGACTCGGATCGCCTCTGTTTATTCATTTACCGGACAGATCATGTAATGTTATAACCGGCAGGGTGCAGATTGCAGACATGGCTAGAGTTTCACGCCGCTATTTTAAGTCGGTGGTGACAGAATTTATGATCTGATCGTTTTAACTGCTTGGGGGGGGTACGTATTTACCGCGCGTTAAGTGTTACCGTCCATTTTTCATTAATCATTTACGCGTGTGTGGTTTTTTTTAAAAACAAATACAATGTCACAGATAGGGTAGAACTGGGTTTGGTTGCGTGTTTGGTAACAGAGTTACCACGGTTAACGTCAGCATGTTTTAAAATAGCAAAGAGTTAAAAAAAAAAGGTTACGGCTGGTGACATCACATCACTAAGACGGACGGACGGACGGGCGCCCCCTAGCGAGTACGGGGGATGAAAGCGCTTATGTGAAGGTGCTACTACCAGCAAGCCGGCGGCGAGAAGCGCGGAAGACGGGGAGAGAGAGAGACTAGAAACCCCCCAAGACCCGACAGAAGAGGCAAGACGAGAGGCAGAAGAGAGAGATACGGAGGGCAGAGAGCGTGAGAGAAAACCGAGGGGACTTCAGCTGCTCCTCCTGACCGGCGCCCTGAGACAGCCAGAGGCGAGGAGGACGCGTGTGCACCTGGCAAGCATGGAAGAGGAGCTCTACGGTCAGTGCCCGTACAGGAGCGCATCACTTTTTTTTCCTTAACCATTGACTGCATTTTCAAAAAGGGGGATGCGGCCATGCATGTGGGCATTTAGTAGAGGAGAAAGCTGGTTGCGCAAGCTGGTTGGAGGGGAAAGCCATCTGTGATAACCCGGAGGAAGCGAGGTCTCGCTGCGGCTGCACTGCGAGAGAGGTCAGGCTGGGTTGATGCTGCTGCTGCTGCTCAGTACTACTGCTGTGGCGTGTAGCTGCCACTGAAACAAAACAGTTATGTTACTCCCACCCATTTAATCGGTCAGGGAGTAAAGTGTAACCAGGGGAGTCAAGGGTTTGATGGAAAAGCGGGTCGTCGCGACGTTTTTACACGCTGAAGATGTAGCACTTCTGTGCAGTAGCGATAAACGAGATTGCTCGCTCGCCGCGAAGCGATTCCCGACATGGCAGTAACAAGTTACTCTAACTTAGGCTACCGACGAGCTGTTCCGCTGACTTAACTAAAAGTTGAAACTTCTCTTCCCCCCCTCAGTTATTCTTCTTATTGACTTTTGTTTCTAACAGACATATCTCTAAATAGGCGGAATTGTTAATAATAGTTTTTTTTTTCATTTTAACGTGTCACTCGCAGGAGTTTCTCTTGTAGCAAGAGCAGTAATTCTAGCGAACAGCTAGGAAAAACCATTGCAGTAAATGAAAACCTTATCAAAAACCTCATGTCATCATATTACGTTTTATTTTTAAATAGAAAAAAAAACCTTGTGACATTTGCATACATAGCAGATTATTAAGGAAAATCGAATGTGGTTAAGAGCAGAATGTGAAGTTTGTTGGGTATGAGGGCCAGACATCCTGAAAATTGGGGTGTGATGCACAACAACAGTTTGCTGATTGCTTAGATTCTTCATACAGTATTTATTATTCATTACTTTACTAAGTGCTTGATGCTCTGATGCATAATGGGTTCTTAAAGTGCTTTAGATAGGAGGAAGATACAGTCCAGCAAGAGATGATCTCATGAGACAAATGAGATAAAAGATGTCCATTCAGATCAAAGAGTAATTATGGTTTTCTAGCCTCATTATTCGAACATGATGGATATCTGTGGAGCTGAATTGCAAATTTACTGTATATTATAAACGTTTTTGATTAAATAAGCACACAGTTGATTGGAATGATTGATATTGTGTATTTACCAGTGGGACTCAGTAGAGATCCCACAAAAAGTATGCTAGAAGCTTGTGTGCCATTAATAGTTTTCTTAATTGATCACCCTTGTGTTTTTGGAAGTATCATTGGCAACCAAAAAATGTTTGTGGTTTTCTCTTCTTCAGAAAATCTTCTGTCATTCTGAAACCACAGCGTACACAACGGCCTGTCGGTAAATTAGTCAGCAAGAGGAAATGTGGAGCTTTGATTCAAATAGTGCATGCCAGGTAGTAGTTTTAAAGGTGATAGCTTTTCCTCTCCGTGTTTGCCAATGTTTTGTGTCTGCATCAAACGGTCAGACACTGTGACTCAAGTCAGAACCTCAGCAGTTAAGGCAGCTGGTTGCTGTAGCACAGAGAGCTCAACTCCTGAGGTTTGTTCACGGTCAGACTGCGTTTACCATGCAGACACAGGGCTGGAACTGGTTTTTAATCAACTCAGATCTCGAGATCTTTGGGTTACGATTAATGGACTGGCTCTTGTCCACCAAGTTTTTACCTGCTGGAGAGTTCGCCCATGGAATTCTAATAATAAACTGGAATCAATGTTCAGAAAATAGTCTTGTTGCCATTGAAGAATATTGAGCCTTGAGTTCATGCTTTAACTGTCTCCAATTACAAATCAATGTCGATCAATATAGCTTTCGTCTCACATTATTGCAGTTCGCATGTGACGCCCAGAATTTGTTGTTGGGGCTGTTTGGCAGATTTGAGCAGTGCCTGCAGTGTTGCAATAGTTTGAAAAATTTAGAATTCTAGCATTTATGTTGACAGACGTGGACACACAGGTATGACTAAATACATCTCTGTGACACTTATGTGTGGCCATGGGTATCAAATTACTCATGAGTTCAGTTTGCCTCCTCTCTGGTTCTGGTCTCACTCAACAGTCTTCCCCCAGTGAGTCATTTCCCTCTCTTTCACCTTCACAGGCTCAGTACTCATGTACAGGATAGTCTGCAGCCTAAACACGCTGCCGTAGTTTTGAAATCACTGTCACCAGCAGGGGGCGACTTGGGGTTTTCTCCTCTTCAACAGGATACTGAGGGTGTGACTGTACACACCATGTAGCATCTCCTAATCACTGAGGACATCATTCCTTTCAGTAATGAGAACAAAATGGACTATTGACTGAGCCTTTGCCCTCAAAACCTAAGAGCTGTGGTTCAATGTGGTGTGAAGGAGGTGAGGGAAGGAAGAGGCTGAAGGGGTGAACGTGTGTGTGTGTGTGGGGGGGTGATAGCAAATTGCTTTGGTGAATTCTAACCAAATTGAGAAAGAGGGGTGAAGGCTTTTAAAGTTGTGCCCACACTAGACAACATCAATCAGTCTAGAGTTGTGGCCAAATTGAGCTGATGCCCAAGCATTGGTTTTCATTTAGAGAACAGCTACTGGCGAATAAAGAGAGAGGGGAGTGGACTTAAGGGAACAGGACATGTGGCAATGTTCCCTGACACAAGTGCTTTCGCTCTGTAAACATCAGCCTAATCCAAAGCAACAGGAGGAAAATTGACCCAGAAACAATCACTGCAGTCTGCACAGAATATACTGACGATGAAGCTGGAAGCTTGTTTTTTTTTGGGGGGGGGGGAGGGGGGAAGCAGATTACTGAATGAAATGCATCACCTTGATAACTTTTTTTGGGCCATTTTATCACTTTATGATTTTAATGACTTAAAAAAAGTTTGTCAGCTCGGTCAGTGGTCTTTCGGTTCTCGACACTTGGCATACAACATGGGTGCGATGAGTTTGTTTTAAACAGATTGATAAGTTCCAGCATGTGCTTTAATTAATTTTAAACAAGCTGGAGCAGTGGTTCCAGTGACAGGAATACGGGCAGAGCTGTGGGAGACATCCTAGAATAGAGATGAACTTGTGTAAATCTTGCAGGTAATTAACCAGAAAACTACAAGCTGACTTGTTTGGGCTTCAGTGTAGGATCTGCTTCCCAGGCTCAAAGCTCAGACCCGGTAAACAATGACTGTTTGCAAAGTAGCCAAAGAGAGGGTGTTTGCAGATGTGCTGTCTCATAGACTTTGGTCTTTTGCAACATGGAGAAGCAGAATGGGAAATGAATCAGGGATTGAGTTCAGGTGTTGCGTAACCCATTGAGCAACCAGAATGAGCACAACACAATGGCCAAAAAATCAGTATGTCTTTCTTTTAACTGTGGAGCTGCATCTGAAATGGAGGTGACAGGCTGGCGATGCAAAACTTACGTATTTTAGAAAAATTGCCCCCCTTTTTCCTCACACTGCAGGTCCCAGGTAGACCTTGACAAGTGTTTTACAAAATGCTAAAGAAACTAGAGGGGTTATCTGAGACCACCTCTGATGGCAGAAGAGCATCTCTGTTGTTAGTACGTATGCATTTCCACAATATTGCAACTATGCTTGGTACTGTAGAAGCTCAGACATGCCAAATGTCTCTAAGGTCTGCACGTGAGTATGTAGTGCCTTTTGATCCTCTACTCTTTTTCAGAATATGCAGCCATGCACCATAAAAGTCTTGGGGACAGGATAAAGCCCTTGCATGCAATTAACCATCTCCATGTATCTCATGGTAGCAAAACTTACTGTATGCTGTGTAAAATTGGTTTTCAAAACATTCATTTTATATTATCCTTCCACTTACATAGTGCCATTCTGAACACACGACTCAAAGCACTTTACAGGTAATGGGGACTCCCCTCCACCACCACCACCACCACCACCAGTGTGCAGCCCCACCTGGATGATGAGCCAGTCCGCTCACCACACACCAGCTACACCTCACTCTTGCCTCTGTAGAGGTGCTGGGTGCTCTCCTGCAGCACGTCTGGTTAGCTCTGTGCAGAGCTTCAGACAGAGTGAGAAGCGGAGACGCCAACAGGTGTCTGTGGTGAGTGTGGTGAGAGCTGGCCGGCTGCAGGCAGGCTGTTTCTCATCTGTCTGAAACCAAGACTCACGGCTGAGCACACCTTCATTAACCTTGCTTACCACTGCTTTATTGCAGATGTGCTGCCACCAGTCAGGGTGTGATTTTACAACTGGGCGAAAACACCCCAGGGAAATAACCAGAAACGTCTCCCCCTTCCTCAGCTTTGTGCTTTTAAGAGCCAATCACTTTTCTTTGTGTGTCAGACCCAACTTGTGAGTGTTTACCACACGTGTTAGTGTGGAAGATCCCTTAATGCAGTAAGAACTCCTGGAGACAAAGTGAGGGAAGTGTTGTTTCATTAAGTACATCTCGCTCCTTTGCTTGTAACTCGTTTACCAGAGAGACCAGGAATGAGGGACAGCAGTCGAGCATGTAGGTAGCCAACCTGTCAACCAGCCCTCACAGAAAAGAGTAGGTGTCTTTTAAAGAAGTTCATATTTGGTTTTGTACTAACTGGTGCCTAATACGGCATTCAGGATGAAAAATTCCAGAAGAGTCATAGATATTTACAGATATAAAAAGCATTGAAGCTAAGTGAAGATTTCATAGGATGAAGCAAGATCAGATTGACTTATGCCTCCATTTAAGTGCAGATTAAGTCTGGGGCTTCAGCATTTTTAATAACTAAATCTGTGCTGCATCAGCATCTGCCTAAGTGCAGATACATCTAGAAATATGATTTTAACTGCTGTCCTGATGGTACAACAAAGGCAGAGGCAGTTGAAAGGGCTCAGTCGAGCTCCCAAAACACCACACTGATAAAGCAAGACATAGTTCAGCCCTTTGTGAATTGATCGACTTGATAGTGAATTTAATAGTCGAATTCAGGCAGCATGGTGGTACAGTGGTGAGCATTTCTGCTTTGCTGGGGCCCTGGGTTTAATTCCTAGGGGTGTTATCTGTGTGGAGAATGTATGTTCTCCCTAATGTTTGTGTGGAGTTCCTCTGGCCTGTGACTGGTACTGTGCAGGGCCTGGTCTGGCCTTCAGCATGGTGGAGTGAGTGTTTTCGACAGGAGCAAGTTGGAGAAGTCTCAGTTCTGCATCAATGCCCGTCCTGGGACAGCACACCTCTGAGGGCTGAGGGCGTTCGCTGAGGGATTCAGACAGAAGCATGCATTTAAAAAAAAAAAATCTTCTCACCAAGTGTGCAGTTTGCAGAATTTTCTGATGCTCTGATAAGAATCTTTATCACTTAAGCGTACGGTGTTCTTTTGTCCCGGCACAGCTGATCACACAGGAGACAAAAAAGTCCCCACACTTTTTGTGACATTCAGAAAACAGCGTGTGGTTGTACTTCAACTTCCTTATTCATCTGCAGCTTTGTGACTTTTTTAAAGTAAGCCATTTATCACTTGTATGGCAAATTAAATACATGTAAATATATTTACATAGTTTTCTTAATGTAATGTGTTTTTGTTGAACTTCTTTCACTGTGCATTCATTTTCATTCTTGGGGGTTTTCCACCCCTGTTAGTTCAGTAATGCAATTGAAACCCATCTTCTTTCTTCCCTCTGAGAACTACAGGAGCATGTCCAGGGACTTACTGTGCTCCAGCATGCAGAATTTGTTTGTTAGAAGACCAATTTATCATCACTTTTTCAGTTTCTAGATTTTGTTTTTGTGTGTGGTGCAGTAAAGTAATAAATAATAATAAACTTTATTTTATATAGCGCCTTTAAAGGTGGCTTCTCAAAGCACTTTACAGAATGACAACAACAATAAATAAAAAGAATACACAAGATAAAACACAATTACAATATACAGAGGAGACCGTGGACGGTGGTACTAAGAAGAGCAGAGGGGTGAAGAATGGAACCAGTTAAGTAAAGGCTCTTCTAAAGAAGAAGGTTTTGAGTCTGGATTTGAAGGAGTTTAGAGAAGGTGACTCTCTGATATCCTTGGGCAGAGAGTTCCAGAGCTTGGGGGCATAACAGGAGAAGGCCCTGTCGCCCATAGATTGTAGACGGGCTTGGGGTGCAGATAGGAGACCAGAATTAGAAGAGTGAAGGTTGCGAGGTGGGGAGTAGGGCGATAATAGTACTGACAGGTACTGAGGTGCCAAGCCATGCAGAGCCTTGTAGGTGAGCATGAGGATTTTAAAGTCCACACAGAATTTGACAGGAAGCCAGTGCAAGGACTCCAGGATAGTACAGGGATTAATTAAGATATCCTTTTAGTCTGACTATCTGTTTTTCTAGTTCACTTGTAGAGGAATAGAGAGGTTCACGTGCAGGGTTTGTGGACTGGACGGAAACAGATGTAGTTTACACAGAGGCCACTAGGTTGTCCCTCAGACCACGAAATGACAGAAAACAGCTGCCACCTTCCTCTGTCCCTGATGTGAAGTGTGCACGTTTCTGAGAGATTGAGATGGATCTCAGAATCCTTTGCTGAAAACTACGAACCTTGACAAACCCTAATCTATCATTTATGAAATAAGGAATACCAGTCGTTTTAAATTGAAGCTGTGTTATATTAAATAAATATTGCATTTGATAGTCTTGTTTTGTGCTATATTTTGTAATGGAAAGGCAATCAACAGTAAAATAAACTTATTTAACAATCATCTTGTAGCAGTTAAAGCTCTGACATTGCTCTTATTAAGTCGATGAAGGGTTTGACTAGATGACAGCTGTCACGGTTCTGTTTTATAGGTAACGCAGGCTGAGAGTTTTTAGGTGGAATATTTGTAGTTTTGAGGCTGTTGAACCTATTTGCTACTTCAATCAAGTATGCTTGCCCAATGTGGCTCCTCATTTCCAAGTCCTGGAGTTCAGATGTGGAAGAATAATTTGATGATTCCAAGATTTAGCCTTGTGTGTGTCATGAACACCTGTGCCAGGCGAAACTGTTTCCCTTGCTTTCTTTTAATAAGCACGAACCACACAAAACACCAGTCGCCAGTGGCAGGGTGACGCAGACTAGTGACAGTTTAATTGTGTTTAAGGGCAGCTTAGATTACTGTGTCTATGAATTTACCAGGCTGAAGCACAGTGACTCATTTATTGGGGAGCTGGAGAGGTTAATGTCTTCTGTTGCAAGTTTCCTAAGTCTTCTGATGCCACAGTGCCCTCAGTCCAAAACTGACCGGCTTTTACTGTGACTGTGCCCAGATCTCACCTCAAAGTTTGTCCCATTGAGGTGCCTGTGGTAAATGAGTTTCTGTATCATTTGCCATGTAGGCTGTGTATGCAGTGTTTCGCAGGCTTGAATTGTGTCTGTGGCCTGCTCGTGGTCAGGCTGATCAAAATGGACTCTCATTGTAAAAGCCAGTCACAAAGCAATGAAGGAGCATAGAAGCCAGCTTCCCAAAAATGAACCACACTTTGGTAATACGCACCTTAACGGCTACCTCAGAAGAAGGTTGAAGTTGAAATCTTCTATTGCATTTCCTCTTTGAACTTCTGAAATTGCCTAAGATGAAGCCTTTAACTTTAAACTGGTACCAGACAGTTTTATAGCAAATACCTCAGACAGGAAATTGCTGGCAAATTGTATTCCACTCTGCTGTGCATCTGCATTTGTTCTGAAAAATAGTGTGAAAAAGTCTGGAAATAAGTACTATGTTGTTGGTATTATTTTTCTGTTTGTTTGCAAGGCATTCTGACTTGGCATTGAAGTCTTAAATGTTTATATGAGGCTTGTTAATCTTTCTTAAAGAGTTCCAGAGCTACTGCAGGGAAACTGTGTTGGGTCCAGAATGGATGTCAGAAAGCCTGACGAGTAATCCTGATAATTAAATATTTTATGTGTGCTGAGTGTGTGAAGGGGGTTGTTACGTTGAGATTGAAGAGGTTGCATGTTTTTTATAAACCCTGCCTCTTGGTGTGAGAGAGAAATCTTCTGGTGTCTGGGGGCCTGTAGTGCTGCATGCATCGGCCACTGACTGTTGAGGCTGGGTTTGAAGTGTGGAAGAGCAGGCATGTAGAAGCAGCCTTAAAAACCCTGTAAAGGATTTCTAATAAGCAATTTTTTGGTTCATTTAAGGATTCAGTTCAGTGATGAGCTCAGCCACAATGAAAACCCGCAGCTGTGTGTGTCCCATACACCAGGAGAGGAAACCCCCATCCTGGAGTGTGAGAATATATTCTTTTCAGAAAAATGGAGGGAATCTCTTATTTGACTGTTTTTGGTGCATGGAGCAGGTAAATTAGTTTTTTTACTTAAGTTTAAAATTGTAAGTCAGATTTCCAGTGCTGGGTCTTGTGAGCATGATACCAATCGGTAGGGGTTCCTAATATTATGGCCAGTGAGTGCATACTAAAGTAATATTACTCACTTAATAGGTTATGTGCTGTTAGTTTTAGACCATTAGTGGTCAGCTCTGCTCCTCATGGACTGCTGTCCAGCAGGATTTATAAATCTCTCCACTTTCTTAAGAACAAGGAGTGGCTCCAACTAGTACAATTAAGCAAAGAATGAGTTTAATTAGGAAGGAAAGCCAGAAGCCTTCTGTCTCTCTGGGGCTGGGGTTGTACCCCCTTGTCTTGGGTTTCCGAATGTACAGACTTGCAGTAAGGCTGCATTTTTTAAAAGCTGCTAAAAGAAACTTGAGAAAATCGCCGTTTTTTCTTTTTGCTTTCAATCAGATTCAGTGAGAATCTTACCTTCTGCTCCGTGTGTTTTAACTGGATCCTCCTTGTGCCGGTAATTCATAATTCAGTCATTTAGTTATTTAGTCTTCTAGTACGGAAAGAAAAATGATACTCTGATGCACTTACATGGATGTTTGCTTAGTGGCCTAGACAGCTGTGGCTGGGCAGAATTGTCTGATTTAATAGTGCAGAGAGAATAATAAAGCCAGTCTGAGCCCTTTTAGTTGTGCTATTGTGGGGGAGTGTTGCTGTCCAGGGTGCACTCACACACATTGATCAGGCCTTTGATAAAGGGCCGTAATTTTGCTCACTGTTACATAACTGACATTTGTGGGGCATCTGTCTGGCTTGCTATATTTGGTGGAAGGCACAAGTCCCGGCGAATGTGACTGTGTCAGGAAACTGTGTGTTTGTGGTTTGTCATCCTGACAACTGACTTTGAGAAATCAATGTAAAATAAGAACTGGAGGACGTGACTGAGATAGCAGGAATTCAAGGGCTCTTCTGCTGTGGTGTAGAAGAAACGTGTTGCACATCAGTTGCTTGTTGGCAAATGTGTGGCAACTGTATAATGAGTTTGTATCAGAGGCATTTCTAAACTATCAACCTTCAAGCACCAAAAATGAAGCACTTCTTGTGAACTTTAATCTTTTGAACAGGACCGATTTCCGTCTCTAAAGCTGCTGCTGGCTTTGATCTCTTTCCTAAAGAAGCCCTTAATGTGCAATCAATATGCTTTTGGAGGAGGTTGGTTCATGGTCGGGTCTGACTCTCAAGTTCATTACCCGTCACCAAATTATTGAAACACAGTGAATTACGTGAGTCTTATTTTGAAACAGGGAGAATTACTTCAACGACTGACCTTACATAACATGGAATCTAGTTGCAGTATGATTAGCCAGCAGCCATATCACCCTGCAATCCACAGCATGCAGCCCACTGAAGCTCATCAGGTGGGTGTGAGCCCGGTCAGTACCTGGATGGGAGACCTCCTGGGAAAGCTAAGGCTGCTGCTGGAAGAGGTGTTGGTGGGGCCAGCAGGAGGCACCCTGTGGTCTGTGTGGGTTCTAATGCCCCAGTATAGATGAGATGTTAAACTGGGGTCCCGACTCTCTGTGAAATCCCAGGGCGTTTCTTGAAAAGAGAAGGGGTGTTACCTCAGCATCCTGGCCAAATGTTCCCCTGGCCTTTACCAATCATGGCCTCTGAATAATCCCCATCTCTGAACTGGCTTCATCACTCTGTTCTCCTCCCCACTGAGAGCTGGTGTGTGGTGAGCGGACTGGTGCACTATGGCTGCCGTCACATCATCGAGGTGGGGCTACACACTGGTGGTGGTGGAGGGGATCCCCATTACTTGTAAAGCACTTTGAGTGGAGTGTCCAGAAAAGCGCTATATATGTGTAAGGAATTATTATTATAATGATTCTGAAACCGTACTCAAAATCAGCCAACGAAGCTTGATAAAATACACCTGTGAGCTCCACAATGGGCTTCTTTTAAAGTGACTAAACTATGAGACTATGGATGTCCTTCCTACAGTGTACAAAGTGCTGATTAAGTGTGCATCTGTCCCTTTTTCTTCTGCTTTTGCAGTGTGGTTTGTTGTGTCTCTGTCCTGTGGTGGTTTACAGTGGGGTGTGCTAACTAAGCTGCGCTCACATCAGCCTGTATTGCCTGTGCAGTGATTTTGTTGCTGTTCAGTCCGGGTTACATGCGGGTCTGTTCTTTTCATGCTGAGAAGCCCTGGAGTTGCCCCGGTCCCCCCAGGAGCTGTGTCTGTGCCCATTAAACATGGGTGTCTTGTACAGTTTGGAATTGTCCAATATTTAACTCTTTAGTCCCCTGTAATTGAGAAATATCCCGAAGTTAATCACCCTGGCTAGCCACCACAACCCTCATACTAACTGCAGAGCACTCTTTCCTCTGTGCTGTCCTATAAGACAAGCACTCGTTTCGCCTTTCAACAAACTACAAGTCCCACAGTGCCTTGCAGCTCTCAGCTGCCATTGGAGATTTTGTATGGCCCTTGCTCACCACACTATATTGCGTATTTTTTGTTGTCATTCTGTAAAGTACTTTGAGTAGACACCTTTAAAGGTGCTATATAAAATAAAGTTTGTTGTTGTTGTTGTTATTATTATTATTATTATTATTATTATTATTATTATTATTGTAAGCTCATGGGCAACCTGACAGATCACATGGGTTGCAGGCAAGTCCACCCAGTGCTGCCCAGTCAATTATATGTCATCTTCTTGGGGAATGCTGGTCATGGTTAACTTATATCATAGCCATGCTTGATGTCATAGCCAGTGATGTCATATCCATGTGCCGGGTCATAGCCAGTGATGTCCTAGACAGTGATATCTGGATTGCTGGGCCCAACCCAAACTCTGAACAAGTGCTTTTACTGCTAGAGCTACCCGTCATCAGTGTAAACTGAAGCATTGATCATGATATTGCACACTGCTGCTGCATGAGTCACTAGGGTTATAGTGCCAGGAATGATCAGTGGATACTTGAACGTTATTCAGTTATTTTGTTGTGGCAAGTAACTGTGGTACAAACTGCTTCCTTTACTGTGTAAAGGCAGTTGTTTACTTCAGTGTTCCTCCCAGTAATTTGTACATCCTGCACACCCCAAGGACAGAATGTCAAGTGGCCTGACTGTCCCAGCTCAATTAGCTTGCGTTAGTGCTCCTGCGTGTGCACGCGGATGGTTTCCCCCCTTTTCATTTTATTCATCTCTGTGGCTTCTTTTTGCTGGAGAAGGGATTAAACTCTGCTCCTGCCGCCCCCAGCTGCTGAGCTTTCCCCGACTTTCCGAAGCGTGATCCGGAATAAATAAGCCCCTTCGAAAACTTCAAATGCGCACACCAGGCAACTGGAATCAGTTGACAACAAAAAAAAGATCATGGAAAACAGCTCCTGAAAGCGGCTGTCGGAGGGGTTAATTTAATTTAGTCTCATTTTCAGCTTCTTTCTCTACTGGATGCCTTTTCAAGATCAGCCCCTGCCATTTTAGAGATGGTGGCAGGGTGGGGCGTCCAGTATCGCCCATTTCCAGTATCGAACCTCTTTGGACGTTCAAAACTCATTTTCCCCCCAGCGCCCCCCGGGCTGTGAGTGGTATGTGTTATGGTCCTGAGTGTTTTTTAGTGCCACTCTGGCTTCACAACCCCTCTGGTACTGGCTAACTGGTAAGGGGGCCGGGGGAGGACAGGTTTAATGACTGTGATAGCGCTCAAGAAAGGCAGAAGGTAGCATTGGCCTTGCAGGAGAAGGCAGAAAAGTTCAGCCCCGACCTGCTGAAGAGGCACGGGCTCCTGTCACAGTGTGTGTGTGGGACTCTGGAGAGAGGCTTATCATCCTGTTTCCTTCTCCCTCCTTCAGACTTGCTGGCATGCTGGCCTGTGCCCTTGAAATTCCAGTAACTGCCACGTGCGATGCTTTGTGCTTTTTTTGGGGGGGGGGGGGGCATAACTTTTAATTTGGTTAAAAAGCGCCTGCCTCTGTCTTCCCACTGTGTGCGGCAGGCTGCAGAATTTCCCATCTCTCTTCCTCTCCGCGGCAGTGGAGACCCTTCATCATTTTGTGTGAGTTTATTTAATTACTGACTTTGACAGGCTGGTTTCTTTCTGTGATCACCGCCACGTCCTTATCACAGGAGGGTCGGAACTGCGTGTTAGATTGTGGAAATGGTAAGGTCTGTGGGAAAACTTCTTTCAGAACTGGGAGAGAAAGAGGGTACAGGCGTCCCAGTTCAGAGCTGCGGCTGTCGGGGGGGTTTTCTTGCTCTCTCAGCCCTGGGTGAAGCAAGCTCCGCTTCACAGAGAGCGGAGAGCCGGCCGTGCATGAGCCCCTCCCTCGCAGGGCTCGGGGAGATGTGACCCCTCTGCCTCAGCTGCCGACAGGCCCTTCCTCTTCTCCCCCGCGAGTCTGCGAGTCCTGCCCTTTCTGCTCCTCTGCTGACGGGCTGGTGTTCCGACGAGCCGCTGACATGAACAGTCTTACTGTGCACGAAAGGAGGGATGAACTGGGTGCAGTCCTGGGCTCTGGAATAGCGAATTCTGTAGTTTGTGTGAGTATTTACACGTGCATACACAGCACATTTGTAGATGTAGGGATGTGTGTCCCTACATATCCCTACAGGACCATGTCATAAAAGCTGTGCACACTTAAACTCAGCACACGTGAGGAGCAGATCCCCATGTGTGCTCCGTTTCGCATTGGAGGGCACTATTTTATTTCAGAATAACTACTCTTTGTGTCCGCAAAAGCTTGCATTCATTTTTCTGGTGGACACCAGTGATGACTGCACCCTTTGTGTCAAAGTACGGTGGACTGCTCCACAGCGCAGTTCCCAAGATACAGGTCGTGTATGTAAGTATAGTCCATTGAGAAACATAGCATTCCACATGCAAACGAGGAGCACTGCAGAACGATGTGTGTCCTGACCATCTGTTCTTCAGATGACCAGCTGGAGGCGGCAAAGCTCTGGGCTGGCTTGACAGCTGATCAGTAGGAAGTGCGTTAATACTCCCAGGACCATCAGTCTCAAAAGACTGATAAGAATCACAGGGCTTTTGTGCTGCCTTGGAGAGCTGCGCCTCTAAGGTCCTCTGCTACCGTCTATTGATGCTAAATTAGTCCTAACAGGCTGTTAGTGTTAGCTAAGATGCTAACTTTGAAAGGCTGAACTTCATAAACGTGAAGATTTTTCAGGCAAACAAAAAGTACAAGAATCCCTGACTTTATATGGACTCCTCTGCCAGGGCAGCAGTTTTACTGCTGACTTCTTCATTGACGTCTTCGCTGTCACCTGACGGTCATCTTAGTCAGGCTGTTCCCTTCCCTCTCGCTGTCTGGAAAGAGGAAGTTACCCGCCAGTCTCTGAGCTCAGGCAGGCCTGTCTTTCACACCAGAGCTGATTCTCACAGAGCTGCTCTTCCCGTTTCGTTATGTCAGTGCACTGAGGTGCAGGGGTGGCCTCAGCAAAGCAGGGAGGACGTTTAACATTGGAGGGGGGCTGAAGGGGGCTTTCTCATGGTGGGGAGGGCAAAATCATCATGGGGATGGTTGGGAACGAATGGGGGCAGCTATGAGCTGGACACCAGAAATCTCAACCCTGGACCTGGGGTGTCCCAGTCTGCCAGAGTTTATAGGTAAAAGGCCCGGAACAATTAAACTGGTGGTGTGTTCAATTAAGTAATTTTTTAGATCAGCTGGAACTTAAGTTAGGATATCCTTCACACTTAAAGGACGAGTTTTCCCTTTATTGAAACTTGACTTGCTTAGTTGATCAGTGTTCCTCATCTTTATTTAACACGGGTGATTGAGCCTGAAGTGTCGCAGTAACTGGCCTGGGGATCTCCAGAGTTGGAGACCCGGGCATACATAAAAATGCATTATGATGAGAGCAGGAAAAACCCCAGCACATCATGGTTTTTGTTGGTAAATCCAAAAACGGACTGGAAAGCAGCTGCTTGTCAGGGAATTAAGGAAAGGGAAAGCCAGAGCATAATGAAGGGCAAATTCCTGTAACCATACAGGTTGGAATGAGGTGCATGTTTCATAGGTGGTCTAGGAGCTACCCAAGGAGAACTGTGGGGTTTCCTGGCAGTCTACAGCAACTGTAACCTCACCTCTTCAGCACGCCTCTAGCTCCAGCAAGACCCCTGCCTCCCCCTGGGGCTGTGGATCACCTGCAGAGGCTCCCTGGCCTCTCAGTTGTAGCTTTTACAAATAGTGTAGTGCACCACAACACACGGGTCTGTTTTTCTAATGCATCACCTCTTTCAGCTTTTGCTAAAGTCACAATTTCCATATGTATATTTTTTAGCAGGGCTCTGTAATTTCAGAGTGCCAGGGAAGAATAACAGCCTTAGGGAGGGAGAGAAAGTGAACAGGTACTGTTTTTCCTCTGTGGGTGCTGGGGCTTTGGTTTTCTATGAATTTGGAAGAAATCTTCTGTCGGCATCAGTATCTTTTATTTTTTAATTTTAGAATATTTTCTTTTTCCATCCCCCGAGGTCGGATCTCTTCCCTGCAGGCACATGTAAAATTAAAAAAGTGTGAATTACCTGACGTCCTCTCCTCTGACTGCAGTCGACTTTTCTTGGCATCAGGCTCCCAGAAGCCGTTTTTTTCTCTTTATTACTTATTTTTGTAGGGGGTGGATGGTGGGGGGGGGGCTGGTTTTCTGTTTGTTGTTCTCAGTGGTTGGCAAATCTTTAGCATTCTTTGGAAACTTTTTTTTGAATGGTGTTAAAAACTGAAAGAGGCCACATTAGTCTTTATCATTTGTACAGCAAGCCACCTCACAGTGAGAGCCTCGAGTTCTCTCAGCAGTGGAAAGACCTGATAAGCCTCTCTCTCAGGATGTACAGTATACACACAGTACGTGGGTGTCCGCGCGTGAGTGTGTGTGTGTGTGTGGAGAAGCTCCATACGTGTCATAGATGTCTGCACGTGTGTGTTTGTGCCTATGAATCACTTCATTCTTTACAGAAACGGCAAATTCTCATAGAGGAACCTTTATAATTTATGTAACACTGTTGCCATGCAACAGCGTGGACTTGATGCAGTACATAAAGACTTAATAAGGCAAAAACGCGGGTAGGGCTGTGCATTGCCAAACGGAGAGAAAGAAGGCTTGGAAAAGACTATGTCAGGGCAGTAAATCTGGGGTGGGAAGGAGGGATAGGGATCTTGCGGAAATAATGAGGGCGTGACAGAGCTGTAGGCTCTGGGCCGTGTCACTGGGGGAGCAGGAATGAGGCCAACACGGAGACAGCGAGCTGGGTTGACCGGGCACAGGGAAACTGTGTTTGTCCCAAGCTGTCGTATCATTTTAAACTGTGCTTGCTGCCTTTGCCCTCTTCTGTTACGCACTGGCCTCTGGCTGGGTAACCTTGCCATCCTCACCACAGCGGTTGTGGAGTGGATCCGTTTTAACGGCTGCAAGTTCTCCTCTGAAGGAGGGGTGGGGGTAATCAGCATTTGGCTGAATAGGGAATGAAGGAAGTGGGAAGAATGGGAAAAATGGGGAGATAAAGGGGAAAGACAGAGCAGGCTGTGGAGAGCAAAGGTCAGCATTCGCTTTAATTCAACAGAATCAGTTGCAGCATGGGATCTTACAATGGGCAAAATGTCCCTCAGCATACCACAGTGCATCGTTCTTAGGCAGGGATCTCCAATCTTGGTCCTTGAAAGCCTTCTTGTGCATAGATTTCTTTGCAGCCATCATTTGACAACACAAATCAGCTCACAGTTAGCTTAATGGGACCAATTTAGCAACAACTTTAGCTTTTTTAGCTACTAGTGCTTTAATTGCCCCTAGAAAACTTTCAGACACAGCAGTCCTCCGAGACTAGGATTGTACAGCCTGAGGGGCTTGCAGGGAAAGTGACTAACCTCACTGCAGGTGCTTGCTGAGCTTGGAATAACTTTGGAAGTGCCGGAGAGCAGGAATGGGGAGCGGACTGGAGTTACAGACATTTTGGAGTGATTAGGAAGTTTGTGAGGGATAAGACTAAAAGGTTCTGCCTTGGCAAAACTGGGAATCGATTAGGTATGGTCTGACAAAGTGTGTCCGTTTCAAATACAGTGCATTATCGGTGACCCATGATCTTCATGGGACTCAAGCTCCAAATAATAACAACCAGAGGAGAACTGGACATGGAGAGTGAGGATTAGAGGTCACCAGGTTTTGATCGCTAATGATAATAATATAGTCTTCAATTTCATCAGACCTGCGGCTCGATGAGTCTTATAGTTATGTTGAGCCTGTGCTACAGTGTTCAGTTCAGAAGCTGTGTTATAGAATACTCTCTATGCAATAGCTAAGCAAGTAAGCTTCAGATGGAGAAAGCTGACTGCAAAGGCAGCACTAGAGATGGGTTTGGGCAATTACAGCGCTGCACGGTGTGTCGGGTATCCCTTTCGTTGGAACACCTCAGGAATGAACGACATTCAATCATAAAATCTACGGTTGTGCTTAATGGGGGGACAGTCTTTCCTGAGCGCGCTGTCAGGAGAATGAAGTGTTTTGTGCGCTCATGGGCGTGCTGCAGTCGGTGGTGTAAACCTGAGTGGGCAGCAGGAGAACAGGCTGAGACGCTGAAGGTACACTTAAGGCTGTGATGAAAAGCTCTCTTCAGAAAGGGGTGGACGTCTTTGGAAAGGCTGCACCACATTGCTTGTGTACGCAGGGTGAGGGGCTGATTTTACAGCAGATGAAAGCAGGTGTTTTGAGAGGTCACGAGTGCGGGCTGTTTTGGGACTGGCTCAAGTAATGGTCTCAATAGAACAGAATTCCCCACCACCCCCCAGACAACACAGAGGAAAACTGCGCTGTGAGATGCATGAACATGAACAATGTTCTGGGCTCTGGGTTCCAGACCCAGGGGGTCGTGGGTTCGAATCCCAGCTGAGACACCACTGCTGTACCCTTGAGCGCTGTGCTTTAGTCGGATCGCTCCGGTAAAACACCCGGCTGCATGAATGAGCTCTTCCCAGCCCGTCATTGTAAGTAAGACTGTGTTCTCAAGCAGCGACGCAGCAAGTTAAATAAAGGATTAACAAAATGCCAAGAAAAAAGGATTCTGAATCGATTCTGTTACAGGGTTGAGTAGCTCTGGGGCTTCTGCAGACTTAGCAGAAAAAAAAATGTAAATATTGTTTTTTGAAAAGATGTTCTTCTGAATGGAAAATGCAGTAGCTGGAGGCTACATTGTGAGATGCGACTGGCAATGGTCCCCCTCTATTGCTGCTTCCCAATGCCTGTGTGGGCACGCGTGTGTTTGAGTGGGTGTATGAATGCGAGGGTCAGTGTGTCTGTGAGGATGCATGTATATATGTGTATGCATATGCTGTGCTGTGGCTGAACCCACTTTCCCAACTCTGTCACGCTTTGATACAGCAGCAGTCTTGACAGAGTAACAGCTCACAGCGCTGAGGTGTTGGTGAGGGTTTGCATCTTGCAAACCCATGTTTATATACCGAGTCTGGGGAGGGCGCGTGTGTATGTGTGTAATCTGTTAGGTCTCTAAGAATATCTCACAGTTACTGTGCAAACCAATGAGAGTGAGAGAGAGAGAGAGGCAGGCACAGAGAGAGAGAGGGGAAGAAGGAGCTGGGAGTAGTGCTGTCAGAGCAGAGAGAGCGAGAGTACAGCAGAGGAGAGGTGGAATTATTTGGGGAGCGGATTAAGGGATTCGTGAAGCAGCCGCAGTAGCAGCCGAACTCTGAGAAATTAATAAATGGACTGGAAGTCCTCAGGGCTGGGGATCTTCAGCAGGCAGGCGGTCTCAGGAAGTTCCCCTGTTTATAAAAAAAAAATCTGAGTCTGAACAGAAAACGGGCATCTGAAAAGGGTCTTGCTTTGGGGCTGGAGCCATGGGGACGGTGAGCGAACTTTGTGCCTCCAGTTTCCAAGCTTTCCTCTGTCCGAGCATCCACGCACCCCAGCCAGGTGAGTACCGGCTCCCGAGACGGACCCTCTGGAGACTGGAAAACGTGTGATTTGCTCGCACGCCTCGTAGTTTTTCTGGCGCCTGTGTCGCGTTGTAATAGGCAGTTGTGAAGAAGATGCACAGTTAGGTCTCTGGCTCTGCCTCGGTTGCAGAAAACAGAAGTGAGCTGTTGTTTCAAAGAGTTCAAGGAGGTCTATGGAAAGTTTTTAAGTAATGCCACTTTTTATTTGTGTCTGGCTTGTTGGGAAACCTTACTAGTGATTTAAAGACGCACAGGTTATCTTCCCACAAGGCAGCAGCTGGGAACAAGCTGACATTGTTCTCGCTTTAGATCAGAAAGTTTCTCATGATCGGTCTTTCAGATACCATGGAGTCATTTGCTTGACCCTCTCTGGTGTTTTATCTGTGAATCTGGATCTGTTACAGTGTGTGCTGTCGGTGCTTCTCTGAGGTGGAAAGATTGTACTATCAGGTGGCAAAGAGTTTCCATATGGTGTGCTGCGTGAGGTCACTGCTGAGTGTTTCTCATGCAGACCTCCTCCGAGGCTCTCCAGAGGGTCTACATGCATGTGTGCTGCCTGGTTTTAGTTTTAATATGCGATGTCCTCCTCTGAAGAGCTTGGTTCCGCTTTCACAGCGTTGCTCAGAATCGGTGGAAGTCAGTGGGCAGCCTCAGGCGTTGTCTGCTCGCAGGCTTAGTTGCGTTTACCCGACTGCCAGAAAAATCCAGCAAGTTGGTTGTGCTGGTTTGGTTTAGTTCTCTTTCTTTCACCTGTTGCTGAGCTGGTGACTGGTCCGTGATGGTCATGATGATTTATTATCTGTTATTGCATTTGTCTTTCATTCCCTGCTTAAAATCAGCAGCGCTTTAAAGGGTACTTAATTTGAAATGGCATCATTGTGTGTTTCTGTGGCGTCCCAGGTCTCTCTTTCTCTCTCCCCCCAACCCCTGTCCCTCCCGTAGCTCAGCTGACCTGACAAATCAGGAATTCTGCCTTTCACAATTGACACGGAACGAGTATCTCAAAACAGGTCGTTATCGCCACGTTCCATCAGCCAGGCAAATCACCAGGAAACATAGGAGACATAGTGCTGGGAATAGAGAAGGTCTAATTAGCCAGGAACTGCTGTGTGCCCATCCTCAGTGTCCTCTGGAGGTCTTCGTTTAGACCATAGTGCTATCACTTTTGAAAAGAGACACTGAAGTGCTCTTTGTAGGGCTGATCGCTGTTCTGTGTTCATTAAGAATATGTACTGAATCTGAATGAAAAGATTTGTAGTTTCACAATGACGGGTTGCACTTGCAAGACACTTTTCCTGTCATTAATGTGGAACACGATAGCTATGTTCTGTTTTTCTGCTGCGTCAGGTGTTGAGAAATCCGAGTTCTATGCCATCCTGGAAATTTTGGTTGTTTCAGCACTGAGACGCGCTCAACAGCAGCCAGACCCAGCCAGACAAGACCCGAGGGAGTTTCCCAGAATGCTGTGGGAGAGTTTAGTGCCCACTCTGTGTAGTTCCAGCCCCTTTGCTCCTCCTAAGCACCACCTGTCTTATAGTGCTTTCATTCTGAATGTGCAGATGATCTGGTGTTGCTGCACCCTTGAATCATAGTAATCAAGAAAAACCATCCCTAATCTAGTGGAGAAAAATAGCTCGCATGTTTATTTCATTCCCTAGCAATTGGAACATTCAGGGGTTTGCAAAATGAAATGCTGAGCTTAATGTAAAAAGATTTGCAAGTGATGTTTTTCCAGTTAAGATACAGTCAACCGCAGTTCGATGTCAATTTTTGAGCAGACTCTCTGTAGCACAGCAGAAAAATCAGGCTGGAGGTTCTAGTAACGCAGAAGAGAGACTTTGTCGCTGACGTGTGTCTACGGCCAGCAGCCTTTGGAGTGTTTTAGCGTGAGTGCAGTTTGAGGAGCGGGGTGCTGCGAGGGTCTAAGAAGAGTGTGTTTGTCGTGGGGGTGGCGGGGGGGGGGGACACTGTGGTTTTGTACCTGGCAAGGGTGGGCCTGAGTGCCACAGTGGAGGAGGACGGGCTTTGATGTTCAGAGCCGTTATATAACCGCAGTTTTCGCCATGAATAATGGAGGGACTCCGGAGAGAGGGAGCCCTGGCCTCTGAGTGCTTTGACAAGGAGCTGCGTGACAACGGCGGGCGAAGTGGTGCTGGTTCCCAGCTTTGTTCCCGAGAAACTGTAACTCCTTCCTTCCCTGGGCTGAGCTGGGGACAGCAGGGGAACCTCAGCTGTGCTCCTACCCACTGGGTTGGCAGCGCCAAGCCGTTAAAGTAAATTCCAGGTGTGAAGAAGCTCGACAGCCAAAACATTGTGGTTTTTCCTTCTTTTCAGCGAGCAAACAACCTTTTCTTGTTGCTTTGTAGACTAGATTAGACCTGTTCGTAGAGTAAAGGTCTGACATGAGTATGTGCCTTTTCCTTAGTGCTTCTCCTTGTGGAATTTGCCCCCAGTGGATTCTGCATGGCAGGTTTCTGTATGGCCTTGGCTTCACCATGCAAAAACCTCACAATTACATTGCTTCACTGCACTTCGCCTTCACGCTGTCTTCTGTCTCCTGCTTTTATCACACCCTCTCTGTCCTTCATTATTACACCCTGTTCAGCTTTCACAAAATTATATCAAAGTCCGCCATCACAGAAGGTTCATAAAATTAAATACATGAATTCATTGCAATTATAAAGCTCTTTTCTGGACACTCCAGTCAAAGCGTTTCACAGTTAATGAGGACTGCCCTCCACCAACAATGTGTATCCTCACCTGGATGATGCGCCAGTACTCTCCCCACACACCAGCTCTCAGTGGGGAGGAGAACAGAGTGATGAAGCCAGTTCAGAGATGGAGATTATTAGGAGGCCATGATTGGTAAAGGCCAATGGGAAATTTGGGCAGGACACAGGTGTAACACCCCTACTCGACAGCACCTTTTTGCAGGACAGTGTCCCAGTCACTATATTGGGGCATTAGGACCCACACAGACTGCAGGGTGAGCGCCCCCTGCTGGTCTCACTAATACCTCTTCCAGCAGCAACCTGAGCTTTCCCATCAGTCTCCCTTCCAGGTACTGGCCAGGCTCACACCTGCTGAGCTCCAGTGGGCTGCCAGCTGTGAGTTGCAGGGTTATGTAGTTGCTGGCTCATGAGTGCTTCCTAAGCAAGGTGAATTCTGATACAACGAAGAGAGCAGAGTCTCCCGGCCCAGCGCGGCAGGCTCCGTTTCCTCTGGGCCGGCCCGATTAAATGACTTCCTCGCCTGCCGCTCTTCTGTAATGGAGGTCGTGAACAAACGCCCTAATTGACTTCACGCCAAGGAAAATCCCAGGAAACACAAGAGAGGCATGCAGAGGGGGGCCAAGAAGGACAAATCCGGCAGCTCTTTCAGTATATTAATGTGGGTGCCAGCGTGCTGAAGAAGACTGGCTCATCCTCGCTCTGCTAAGCCCTTTATTTCCACACAGGCGAGGACAGGAGCGTGGCTAATTCCATTAGAGAGCAGACGCCTGGCAGTGCTGCAGCTGTAATTGCAACTCGCTCGCCAGTTTCCCCTGGTGGGAAAGAGCTGCCCTGATCTGTGCCCCCTTTCCCCTGCCCTCTTTCACCTTTCCACCTCCCCTCAAGGAACCAAAAACCCACAGCCCACATATCGGCTGCAGCCTCAGTACCATTTCCTGGCCTGCTGAACACAGCCCAGTCTCCAAGGTGCTGTACAGCCTGCTTTTCACGAGCTTCTCTGGTAGAGAGTCTTTTGTCATCTTGTTTTTTTGTGTCTGTAGTCCTACTACTGATACAGAAGTCTAACAGGGGCCAGACACAGATCTCAGAAGCTCTTTGAAGCTGCAGTATCATTACCAGCAGAGTGATGGGGGCTTGTAAGAGAGTTATAATATCTCATCACCGTTTAATCTTTGCAGTGTCAGGTTTCTGGTTATTTTTGGATGCTGGTGGCAGTGGGTCAGCATAGCATTCATATGGGTAGCTGGAGATTTAACCTGATTTTCAGCAATCAACCCTCATGACAGAGCCAAGTGTGTCACATTTGCATGGCAGCTTTTTTTGGAAAGCCTTTAAGGTTTAATGAGTTTTTCTGAAGTTCACTGATTCCTGACACCCAGGGCTGGTGTGTTGCTGCCTCAATCTGGGAGGGAGGGGATCAGGATCCACTGGGTTCTGCAGACCTGCCAGGCTGGGCACCCCTGTAGGCCTGGCACACCTGCAGAGACCAGCTGAGGGAGGGGCTGCATGAAGCCATCCACCATTGCTTCACAGAGAGGCTGTGTCTTACAGTGACACCAAAGCACAGATGACAACGTCATCGGTGCTTTTAAAAATGCGGGGGAAGGATCTCTAACAATTGATGTTCAGTCATGGTTTTGAAATACAAAAAGGAGGAAAGAGGCTTCCTGCTGGCTTTGAGCACAAGGCCAGCCTGGGCAGGATGTGCTGTTAAGTGGGAGAGAGACAGAGAGCCTGGAGCACAAAGCTGCAGGCTGGAAGTGGAAGGTTAGCTTTTCAATTGTTTCCAGCTCCTTTCTGATTCGAGGGCCTGACGGCCACACGGCTGGCCCCGCTGCAGCCTGATTACTTATGGTAATGAAGGAGGGGATAATGATTTCAATCGGGGACTGAAGGCACATGGGCTTTAGTCATGTTCCCTTTCATCTGCAGTCAGACGGCCTGCCACTCAAACTGGCATCTTCGCCTACCTCTCCTCGCGCCCGCGTCCACACAGCTTAACCCAGCCAGTCTTTCGCAATGCCAGCCTGGCAGCTGGTCCCGATTGAATTTTTTTCTTGCCTTAAATTGGGTTTCTAGTTCTTCTCGTTTTCTAGTTCTCAGTGTCTCTGTTTATGTAACATTGCCTGTCCAATTATCTTAGTGACAATTACTGTGTGCCGTAATTTGTACTACTTGACAGAATATGGCAGTCTTGTCTTTGTATCATTTTAAAATGGAGAATTAAAATTTCCTCCTGTTTCGGTGTGTAATTATAGACTACAGAGTGCAGAACTGACAGCTACTCTACTGTGTGCAGCCTCTGTCATACTGTAAATCCTCCAAATGTGGATTTCTCATGTTCTGTTGAGTTTTTAAATTTGTCTTAATTTGGGCTCAAACATGCGTCATTTTTTGCTGTTGTCTACATATCCAATGAATTATAGCTTTTGGCGATATGGGGTGGAAGACAAATCTTATGATTGACCAGACATTGCGCGGTACATTTCTTATGCTAAAAAGATGATGATTTTGCAGACAGGCTTGTAGTTTTTCCTGAAAAAGAAATGGGAAAAACCCCCCGACATGTTTCATTTTTCATTTGGGTGCTGATTGAGAAGTTTTGCTTCTGTTCAGAACAGCAAACAGCTGGAAAGAAAGAAGAACTGGTCAGGTCAAATCAAAACAAGACTGCAGCCTCAACGTTTAAGACACCCGCTGAGCACACAGTCTGGAAAGTTGCTGCCTGAACTATATTCACAGTGTGCAGAACCTCACACCTCTCGGAGAAAGTACGGTGCGCACGTCAGCTCGCCATCTCTGAAGACAGGGCTGTGACCTTGAGCTGCACTCATGTTCCTTTGTGGGACAGTAACCTTTGATCTAACACCGAGACAAGCAACAGTTACTTTGCCCTTCATAGACTTAGAAGTCGCTATAGACTCGCTTCTGTACATGTGAATTCATAACCAACATGAAATGCTGCTGAACCAAGACGAAATCGAGTTCCTTTTTCAAGTCAGGCCACTCGGATACTGGTCCTTCCTTGCTTTCTCTGTTTTTTTGTGTCAGTTGCACTTGTTTGACTTTGCTGTACAGCGTTTTAATATTTAATAGCTTAAAAGCTTTTGCCCTGAAGAGTGAGGAGAGGAAAAATAAATGCACACACCTGCCTGTCTCTGGTTCAAAGCCAGCAGAACTCCTGATTGCTCCTTGCATGAAATACAAAAGAGCCCTTATTTTCAGTGTGGAACGTCATTCACCTGACTCCCACACTGCCAGCCCCCCTCCTCGACTCCGCAGTCTGAGGCCTCATTACTCTTCACACAATACGCTCTGCTGCACTCCTACCTCTGCTAATAGCCGTTTAAGGATGGTACTTTTAATTTAAACTTTGCTTCAACCTTATTTTAAAAATGCATTGCGGTGACAGCTGGGTTATGGTAACTTTTCTTAGTTGGACTCAAATCTCTGCGCAAATTCCACCTATCCATTCCCAGGCAGCTGCATGTTCCTGGTGAAGAGGATGGCATTCCAGAGCCCATCCCCAGAGCATGGGGCGCAGGGCAGGACCACTCCCTCGACCAGACCCCTGTCCATCGCAGGACACACTGTCTTGCATGAGCAGGCAGGGACGGTTTCGAGATGTTGATTGGGCCAGGTGTAAGTGCTCACAGCACGAAGCAAGTACATATTGAGTGTGCTGGCCCGGGAGTGAGAGCAGTACGCACTGAGCATGCTGGGACAGGAGTAAGGGCTCACAGAGCAGAGCAATACGTACTGAGCATGCTGGGACAGGGGTAAGGGCTCACAGAGCAGAACAAAGCATTACACACCGAGTATGCTGGCCTGGGTGTAAGGGCTCAGAGGGGTATGTACTGAGCATGCAACACTGCTCCCTTACACCCTGACTTCTCAAAGAACTTTCCAGAAGAACATAGAGCAGTTTTTGTTGTTGTGTTTTTATACTTGATGTTGTTTTCTGTACATCTGCAGCCTCATGCAGCAAAAACACCAAATTAATCACATCCATGGGCTGCTAATTCCAAAATTAAAGTAAAAATATGATGATGTGACACTGTTCAGTGTTACAAAGGAAGGTACTGTAATTGAGTGTTAATGCAAGCAGTTGCTTTTCTGCATGAAAAACTGTAATAACTCACGTCCTTGCTTGGCATACAGAGAGTAAAATACCAAGATGAACGGATGGCTCCTGTTTAATAATAAGATTTACTAAAGCTCAAAAGTTAGGATCAACCACTAAAAAAGTGCTGTAGCATTTTACAAACACTTGCTGCTTTTTATCTTCACTGTAGGTGAAATGTTTGCAGTGTTAATAGCTTCTTTATTATTGTTTGTACTAACTGAAGAGCTTGCGAGCTGTGGTGTTGATTTGCTAGACTAGTTGATTTGTTAATGCATTGCATTAATATATCACTTTTCAGCTCAAAGAATCCTGAAGTGCTGTACACTCTAGGAAAACTGCCTGGGTGACTCTCACTATGCTTTATGCACCAGCAGCCCTACTACACAGCAGACCAGGGCGACAAGAGGGAAATTGCTTCATCCATTGAATTAAGAGAAAGCTTGAAGATGGGCAGAGTGTGCAAGCCCAAAGTAGAATTCAGCCTTTATCCCTGCCCCCCAAATATAGCTCTACACGTACAAACATCGTCATGGTGCTTTAATGGGCAAGCGATAACAGCACATGGTTCCAGCGCTGTCTGTCTGGGGTGGGCTGCTCCCTAATGCCCCTCACAGCACCACTCTGGTTTCCCTCCGAGGTCAGCCCAGGCACTGGTTACAACTACACCCATATCTGATGTATTCTCCAGATTTTAAACTGTATGAATCTCTTTTGTTGGAGTACAGGTATTTGTCTGTGTTAACAATGTAAAAATCTTAATATACGGAGTCATGATGGCTATTTTGGAAGAACGTTTGGCTGGAGTAGCGCAGATCTTCTGAGCAAGACTGGAACAATTAACATCAATTCTACATGAATATCCTCCTATTTCGTATTTTGATACTCCTACAGTAGGTTGCACTAATAAAACGAGTAAAAAAATATTGAGTACTGGCCTGAAATCCACCCTGTATTACAATGTACTGTAGGTCCAAATACCTCCCTAATCTCTCCCTCATGCTCTCTGATCTAGCACTGCAGTAAGGAGCATCATTAGACCTGCAGTGCCCACCTGGGCAGCACCCCTGCACGGTGGATGTGCCACTGAGGAGCCCAGGTGTGCCCCCTCTAACCTCTTCTTTTTGATCTTCAGGGAGGCAGTGAGTCACTGTACTTCCAATGTAATCATTTGCTACTCAGTCGTGACGTCTCCCCCATATTTATTGTTCTAAATAAGCCTAATCCTGTAACCCTGGAGGCTGAGTCACAGCTCCGCTGCAGTGGAAGATCTGGACCTCTTCTCTAATGCGGGGAGCCAATTCATTTTCCGACGAATGGTGAAGGGCTTTGCGCCAGGTGCCCCTTTGACCTTTGACTCTTGGCGTTTTCCGGGCCTGCAGCCTCAATCCTCTGCCTTCGTGGTGTGAGGAGTGGGGACGCTGCAGTGTGGTGTGAGGAGCTACGGCTGACTGCCTGGCGAAAGCGTGAGAAGACACAGCTCGGTGTTTGAAAATCGCACGCAGTCGGCACACCAGGACCCTTTTTTTAGTTGGTGCTGTCTGTTGAGACTTGCCTAGCTTTGCGAGAGGAGTAGGTCCTTATTTTACACTGTGGGCACGCTGCCCACTCTGTTGTAAATGAGCGAAGTGGGCGGGTTGCCCACTGTTTGCTCACAGAGTAGAACCGAACCCTCAGTGCCTTTTTTGTGTGTCTAATGAAGTCTGTAATGTTTCACACATTATCGATTCCGCGGTTTAGTTCTCCGCAGTATGGCCTAACTCATTTCCCCTGGTAATAGACACTGAAATGAAGACTGATTCAGAAAGAGGCAGACAAATCCACTACTGCTCTCAACGCAGGCTTTTCAAACTTGCCTTTTCATAATGTTACTGGAGACATTTAAGTGGGAGGAATCAGAAACAGCTCAAGCTCCTTGGAAACCTGAACAGCTCATACTCATGGCAGAAGTTATTCAGTCTGTATTAAATCTCTGAGTTTCCAGCTTCTGAATTAATTGCGTTGCGAAGGAGACCCAGGGGTCTAGGTATGGGAGACTGGAGAGGTGGCCCAGTACTGGCAAGTCTCTCACTGTTTCTTCAGATTGTTGACTCATTCAGTGCTGAAACCTTCAGTGTGCAGAAGATTCATCTGGCTTTTTACTGTAATGTCATAGTTCAATCACAGATTCTGATTCACAGATTCTAAGGCAGGAAGGTTGTGATGGGGATCAGGTATTTTCATGTGCTTTTATCGCAACGTCTGCAACAGGTGCGCTAGGCTGTAAGCTTTTGAGGTGAGACAGAAAGAGAAGTGAGGGGCACAAGGGTGTTTAGACATTGGGCTGGATACAGGCTGGGGGTGTGTGGCTCGTATGTGCCCATCCCTGACCCATGAGTGCCGTTTCTCATGTAGGGATAACCCTGCAGGGTCCTGTTGCCCCTCGGCGCCACTCTGCGACCCGGCTGTCGTGTCGTGTGGGCCGTGACTGTGTGTGGGATAAGGTTTTCCCTGCAGAGTGGAGATCTAGGCAGCTGAAAGAGTAACTGTGGCCTCCATGGGTGAAGCTGTTCACCACCATCTCAGAAAGGCCACTTTCTAGGCTTTAGGAGACCACAGGGGAGCTGTTGGGTCACAGAGGGTTACAGCAGTAGAAATGTTGCTTTGTAGATTGGTCTCCTCGTTTTACCGCAGCTGTTCAAGTTAGCACTGCTGCTTGACTTGATAATGGCTTGTGACACCTCCTGGCGAAGCGTATTTCTGTAGCTGATGGTGCCTTTGATCCTCCGTTCAACCTGACCACCTGCAATCAGCCTTCATCTTCTCAAGCTCCCAGCCTCTTTCTTCACTCCACTTGCCGAATCTGTAGGTTGTTCTTAAAGTCTTTCCTTCTCACAGGAAAAGCCTGTCATTAGCGGTGTATATTTGTATTCAAATGTATTCAGATTCTGCTGTGGTCGCAATTCTATAAGGCTGTGCTCCACAGACTGTTGTCCTCCTGCTTTAGAGAGCGAGAGAGAGGGCAGCTCTGTCAGCAGGTTCCGACTCCAAACATGTGAAATAAATAGGCAACTGGGAAAATCCACAAAGCCTAATTTTTTCAAAACCCGTGCGTGCTTATTTTAATCTCTGCGTTTATAGTGCTTAAAGGAGAGAAGAACTCTTCCAGGTTGCTGCACAGGGCTAATAAATGACGGAATGTAGCATTGGTGGGAACATAGGTACTACAGTCACAGGGACAGCAAGTGGCTGAATCACAGCTTGGAATCTGTTGATGACACTTCATATCCTGACATGCCTGCAGTCCTTTCCCTGCTCATATTCAAGCCCATGCACCCAGATCCAGTTAATTAGATGCATCATAAATCCGAGGGCTACGATACAGACCTGCTCAATTATTTGCTTTTCAGAGGATTTTTACATGCTTTTTTTTTTTTACATTTATGGATCTGAAAAACTGCTGTCCCACCCCCTGCACTGTATTTGCAGTACAGTACCAGTCTGTGCCAAGGTGCTGCATGAGACTGGATTGCTGCTGGTGTTTTCGGCTCTGTAGTTCTGTGCCAGACTTCGCTTCCAGTCCCTCTCTTCTTCGGGGTGACGAGTTTGGTTTTGTGAACTTGCAGATCTCGCTCCATGGCAGGTGGGAAGAAAGAGTTGTTTTGTTTGTTTGTTTGTTTTTGGACGCTCAAACAAAGCCGTTTTACAGAAAGCGTCGAGACAGATGTTTCTACTTTTTTCTGTTTCTATTTCAGGCACACGGTTATGAATGCGTCTTTCCAAGGCATCATGACTTACTCCATGCTCTGCAGTTACTCATTAGGATGTGCCGAGAGCTGGGGGCCAGCTATTTCACTTCAGATATACTGGGCCTGAATGGCACAGTAGATCCCTGATTGTTAAACATGCACCTGTGAGTGCAGATTTCAAAGGTGATACTCTTACAATAAGAGGTGCGGCTTCAACAGTGTACGTTTACTGTTGATAATCTGAAAATGTTGAAATCCTTTTTAATATGTCATGCACAATGGCACTTGATAGACTTTATAGCTGTTGGAGCATAAACACAGGAGAATTGAAGGATGTCCATTACCTTTAACTCAGCCTTTCTCCCTTTCTCCATCATAACCACGTGTTCACTGTCACTGTCTTCCGCGCTGGTAAACTGTTATAAGGAGGACCTCTGATGTACTAATGTGGACAATACTTCTGTCAAAAAAAATTTCTGTCTCTGGTCTAGCTCCATTTCTCACTGGAGAAACAGCATGTCGGAGGCTGTCCACAGAACTTGCATCCTCCTGATTGTAATCTCAGGGGTCTGCTGCACCTCCCACACTGGAGCAAACGGAGGAGCTGTTTCAGAAATTCTCATCTCTGCAGAGGGCCATCAAGGACACAGCTGCTGGAGGTGGCAGTGATGTGCTCTGGCTGCGCATCTGTGGTTGCAGTTGGCTTCGCCGTTTGTTTTCGTGCTGTATTTTAGGTTATAAATAAAGGCGGGTCGCTTCATGCACTTTCATTTGCCCACCTGTCTTGGCGTCCTGCTTTCGGTCTTTCTCTCTCACAAGCACCACTCACCTCTGTAATGGGTGCAGATACCCATTATCACCCACGGGAGAGCAGGGGGCATCTGTGGGTTCCACATTCCCCACTTTCGTCGGCTTTGACTCCTATATTAAATGTTAAATGTGCAAATGTTTGAGAACTGGCTTCTTTTCAAAAGGGTTCTTAAAAGAAGCCTTAGGAATGCATGATTGCAGGACTTCTAACTGGTGTCCGATTGCCAGTACCTCTAGTTAATGAAATTTCCATTGCATGAGGTTGTGAGACCCACTCCTTTTTATCTCCTATTATCTTTACAATTCAGATTGCATCTCGCTGTGACATCATTTTTGTGTCGCAGGTTTGCTTCAATTACAGGCTGAGCTGTAGCGTATCAAGCTGACTCATTGAAAATAATTGCCCGATCCCAGGCAGAGCTCCGAAGTGTTCTGGAAAATCTTAATTTTCAAACCTGTTATCGTCAGAGATATTGGAGGAAATAAATTTGGGGCAAAATATCATTCACAGAATGCATTGACAAAAGGATGAGTACTTTCAGTTGCTTGCTTCTCCCAGAGTCAGTGAAAGCTGAGTGCATATTGAACAGCTGCCTGTGCTGTAACACCAAAAGCCTTAACTGCATTGTTGCTTCTCGCTATTACTAACTGTGATCTGTGACTGTTTGTATTAAATATGCATATTTCTGTCCATATGGTGTGCATTGTCATTCATACAGCTTCAATAAGTCCTTGATCTTGTAATCATATCACGGGGGGGAGGATGGAGATGGAGGGACTGTGCATTTGGGGATGGGGTCTGGTGGTCCTGGGGGGCTGAGACCCCCCCCACCCTGATCCGTCTCCGCCTCTTATGGGTGGCCCTGCAGTGGCCCCCTGGGAAAATCTCTCACCGCTAACTGAAGCTCTTGCTGTTGCCATTGGTTGTAGTTCATTGCCATTGTGACCCTGTTACAGCAAGATTGGGCCCTCTCGCTCCCGCCTTCTGTGCCCTGTGAAACGCTGATCTCTGGTCTCGGCCCGTCTCGGCTCCTGCCTCGTTCCTGCAGCCAAGAAACCGAGCAGAAGGCTGCGAGGAGCTGTGCCCATACTTCTCTGTCAGCAGAGCTCTGCCAGCAGGCAGCTTACAGCTCAATCTAATAACAACAACGATATTAATCCTAACAAACATGATAATAGTGTTACTATTACTAATAATAGTAATTAGTCCTTTTAAAGTAGCAAACCCCTTTCAAATATATATTTAAATTTGATAAGAGAATTTTTTTAATGCACTTAAGTCTTGTGCAAATTACCCTAAATGTCATTCAGGTAAGTTTATATATTGAAACCTAAACAAAGCCACTAACTCTCCTTCATGGAAGGAGTACACATGGAAGGTTTTGTTGAAGAGCACCTGCCAAATCAAACAGGTGCGTTTTAGTCATGCAAAGCTATAAAAACACTTTGATGAAGGATGCTTGAAGGACGATCTGAAATGTTTCTTGTTCACGGTAAACTGGACCCCAGCTTCAGTAGCTTCGGTGCACTGTCAGCAGCAGCAGAGGAAGTTCTGAATTGCAGCCATGAGCCGAAGCACTAGAAACTGGCTGAAGCCATAGGCCATAGACCAAACTGGAATCAACAACTTGTATTTGCAAAAAGATGGTTGAAAGGGGTAAGATGTGTAGGATCTCTGTCTCAGTACGTGTACGAAAGGTGCAGCAGACAGATTGATTATTTGTTCTGCAAATTATTATTATCGTTTTGGTTTTGTCCCTTTTTTTCTTTTTAGATAGATGTGAAAAGGGGGGATGCTGTTGTTATTGCAGTTTAGTAAAATAAAGGTGTGTTTAATGCCCCCTTGCCACCCATGTCTGGGGGAGTGTTGCGTCGGGCTGCATCGAGGGTGCGCCCCAGAAACGGGACCCCACCCCGGTGTGGATTAAGCCCCCGTGGTGATAAGCAGCCGGGGAATGGGATTCCCAGACGGGGATAATCCTGCAGCAAGATTCCACTGGGTCACGAGTCTTTGGAGTCGGTTGAGAATTATTTCCCACTGCTGGCAGAAGGAAGGTGCAGAAAGGCATAAAAAAAGTTAGCCACCCCTTACACGGAAAGAAAGCTTTAAAAACGGTAGAAGTATCTTTTCTCGATGGACCGTAATTTGGGATTGTTCTTTCATCCAGGGCGTATCATTTGCCATAAAGATGGCTGATGGGATTATTTCCTTCACCTGTAGTGCCACCTGGTGGCTGTTTCATTACAAGTTATTGCTGCATGGAAAATAGAGAGAGTTCGATAAGATCACTTTATTGGCTATATACAATTTCTTGTATTAGGAATTTGTCTTTTTCACATACCCCCACTTGCTATGAGACGCACAGACAGAGAAGCTTGGGGTCAGAGCTCAGGGTCAGCCATTTATATGGCACCCCTGTAGCAGCTGGAGTTAAGGGCCTTGCTCAGACTTGCCCCAGTATAGAGATGGGGACACTATACTGTAAACAGGTGCTGTCCTTCGGATGAGACGTAAAACCGAGGTCCTGACTCAATGTGGTCATTAAAAGTCCCAGGGCGTTTCTCGAAAAGAGTAGGGTTGTAACCCCGGTGTCTTGGCCAAATTTTCCCCTGTCCTTTACCAATCATGGCCTCCTAATAACCCCCCTCTATGAACTGTCTTCATCACTCTGCTCTCCTCCCCACTGAGAGCTGGTGTGTGGTGAGAGTACTGGTGCACTATGGCTGCTGTCGCACCATCCAGGTGGGGCTGCACACTGATGGTGGTGGAGGGGATCCCCATTACCTGTAAAGTGCTTTGAGTGGAGTGTCCAGAAAAGTGCTATATAAGTATAAGAAATTTATTATTATTATTATTATTATTATTATTATTATTATTATTACTGGATTCCAGTATGAGCATGTGGGATGGGGCAGCAGTGCAAAGCAGTGGTTAATGAAAAAATTGAACTGTGTGTTCAGGCCTGCATCAGAAGGCATGGCTCATCTCTTCATGCCATCAGTGTAGTCTGGAATCTCGCAGGGACAGCTGCCCAGGAGAGAGCTGGCACAGCTCTCCTTCACCAGAAACCTTCAGTGCCACCCATTATTCCCACGCAGATGGAGCTGTGAGCTGTGTACAGATACTGCTCTCCTCTCGCCAGCCTGCCTTGACACTGGGCAGCTCAGCTCACATCCCAGAGACCTCATAGGAAGCTGACAAGAAGAGCCATTCGTTCTTAATTGGGAACAAAAGGGGTTGACTGGAATCTTCCCAGGTTGACACAGAGCAGGTGGTCTGTGTGTTGAGGATTATTTATGGATCAGCTTTCCCCAGCTTTCATCTGCTCTGTGCACAAAAAAAAACTGTTTTATTTAGTTAACTGAAGCTGGGGCTGGATGGATGCCTCACTGAGTTAGCGGTGATTTGTTTCATAACAGGGCAGCGTAAAAAGCCGTGGGTGTTAATTCAGCCCCTGATGTTTCTTCAGAGGAGGGCCTGCAGTAAACAGCGCTGCAGAGCACCCCAAGTGGCGAACTGTATGTCGAGACAGTGCTGTATTTCTGAGAGTGTAGTGTTCTGGTGTTCATTATTAATGTGACAGCCAATTTCCAAAGAGCAGAGAAGGCCTGAATTTAACAGTTTAACTCATCTCTCTCTAGTCCTGGGATATGAGGAATGACATAGGGATAACAGTAAGAAAGTCTTTTAATTTACTGTTAATATGAGCAAGTGGCAACGCAATACATCAATGTAAAAGACTCATGGCTTTGGGTATTCTCATTGACTGGCAGTGACACACACCTGTGTGCATTGCACTTGCACCTACAGTACATCTCCTACATTGACAGACAAACAGATCCACACCTACACAGTGAAGCACACAAACAGCTTTACTTGCTCTTATCTGTGTACAGGCATGCATAAGCTCAGGTACATGTGTATTTTTTGCATTCATTGTATTTTTAGGACCTAGGCCTTCTTCTGTGGTTTTGTATATATGACGTCTTTTTGAAAGGTTATTTCTATTATGTCTGAATCCTTCCTGGCACATGTAAGGCATTCAGGACTCCTAGAAGGGAGCTAGGCAAGACACCTTAACTGTTTCAGCAGGAAGGCTGTCTTAATGGTGTGGTTTAGACTGTGCATTGGGGAAACCAGGGTTTGCAGTCTGTCTCCACAAATGCTGTGCTCATTAATGTTTCCACATGAGAAAGGGACCCCTTGCAAACTTCTCCTGGTAACAAGGGACGGTGTGAAAAGTGCTTGTCACTGTGAATTCTGTGCGGAGCATTCTCACACTTTCTCCTCCTAGTTTAATGAGGCAGCCTTTTCTTTCTTTTTCTGTCTTTACTCAAAAACTGGTAATGTTCTAGCTGTCTTATTTGTGTAAGTATTACTGAATTCATAACAAAAAGTAATGCGGGTTTTGTAATCCCTCCATTGTCACCTGTAGAAAGAAACCTCTGGTTGAGCTGACCCAGGGCTCATTTCCACATGAGTGAAGAGGGATGACAGGCACTCTAACAGATGGAAGAGTCTTGTCTTTCTGTTTTCATTTCAAAGGGGATCTTTAGAAATTAGGTCCTATCTTCAATCCATTTTTTTCTCATTTATTTTTTTGCATGCCATAATCTCTTGTGTGTGCTCTCCGTTGCCATTTCTGCTTCAAATCATGCTTTCTAGGTAACTGTCTCTGCACTAATCGGACAGGATTTCTCAAGGGCTAAGGCGAGAACATGAGTTGGGAAGGCATATCAAGGCTTCAGTTCACAGAGCTTCACCATTAGGCTTTACAGTCATGTGTTACATTAAAATGATCCCCCCCCCTCACACTTCCTCTCAATCAAGATTTCTGTTCAAAATGTCTGTTTGAAAAGCTATGAGTCAGAAAGTTACACTTCAGAGAGTCAATGTGAGAGAGAATCCCACAGACATCACAGATTAAAGTCTGCAAATAGTATGGAGTCTGATTAGAAGAGTGTAGACAGTCTTTCTGTACAGCACTGGCTGGTGTGTGATAGCAGTCAGGCCCCTGGGCAGATTGAGAGACTTGGCGTCTGTCCTGCTGTTACTATGCTTCCCTCTGATCCCTATTAATTCCCTCTGTGTGGGTTTTAATTGTTTAATTAGTGACAGATTTATTTTCTCTGGTAAAAGAGAGATTGTGAATGATTCTTTGGTTCTGTGTGCAATGAACTTCAGAATTTTTTTTTTTTACTGCTTGCTTGTGGTAAAAATAACATTGCACTATGTCAAAGCGCCAAGGAAAACAGTGCTAGAATATTGACAAAACATGTTCGGTAACACAGAGCCAACAAATCGTACCTCAAGAATCCCTGTTTGGTGGCAGATTCTGTGACAGTTGTCTTAAACAATTCCATCAGACTCTCCCTCTCACTAGTTTACCAAAGAAGCTAGAACATAAATCATTCAGTATCTGTCTTCTGTAACATAAAGACAGCAAATCAAACATTTATCAAAGTTCTGCAGACATGTGTTTTCATCAAAGCTGCAGATGCTAAGGGGATTGATCATCTTGATTAGTGTGCCTTATTGCAGATCGCCGAACTCACAATAAATAAAGATACGCTTCCACACCCAGAAGCTGCCAGTGTTAAACCTGATCCAGAGTTCATCAAAACTACGCTGCTACATTTTCCCAATATTTTTCAGATTTTTCCTTTATTTAATAAAATTGTAATTTGGGGACTGTACTTTTGGTGGTTTTTTATGCTGTGCTACAAGAAAAATAACCCAAGAATCCAAGGATAGGCTTTCAATAAAATTAAAATTGAAATGCATTGAAATACTGCGGTAACAGCCCTGACATGTCTGCAGCTTTTAGAAAAAAATCTAAATGAACATACGACATGTTGCTTTGTTCAGACATCACCATTTTGAGTGTGGGCTGTGTGGGTGGCTGACTGTAACAGGGACTCCCTGAGCAGAGGAGAACAGTCAGACAAGGCTCACCAGGGCTGATTGGGTTTTGAGGCGGTCAGGGTACAGTACCTACTGGGTACCTGGTACCTACAGGGTACCTACACTGTACAGCTGCAACCCCTGTGATGTGCAGAGCGCCTGTAAGCTTGGCACTGCTGTCACCTTCCTGCCAAGCATTGTGGGACTTTAGGTGTGTAAAACCTTGAAAGATTCGGACAGATGCATGTGTCTGAGGAAAGTTCTGTGTGCGGGATCACATATGGTTCATTCCACACTGGGGCGTGGCAGCACAGGGTATTACAAAAACTGGCAGTTCCAAAATTTAAAAAATAAACATGCCCTGTGCACATTAAAAGAAGTGTGGCAGCATGCGTGATTTGACAGTTATCACTTTCACGCCGTGCATCTCAATAGGATAGCACGATCGTTATTACTGGAGCAGTTTGACAGTGTTCTTCACAGACGTGGTGTTGGATTGTACAACTGTGCCTGAGAGGGGGCTGGTGCAAAGACCGATTGTAATTCAGCTGCTCGGCTTGAATGGTGTTTTTAAAGCTAAATTATTTTACATGAGTGGGTGTTTCTATTTTTAGTCCCTGCAAGCAAAACCAAAAACCAGGAAAGAGAAAATAATTGTTTCACTGTAGGACTTTCAGGGTAAAGAAGCAAATATACTGTGAAATAGTTATTTTTAAGAGAGTCACAGCCGTATACGGTATTGATTTGCGTTTTCAAACCAGACTAGTGCAATTGTTCCTGCAAAGATCTTATAAAATTTTCCAGCATTTCTGCAGGACCTGTACAGTCAGAATCCTTCCCCTTGCTTAAGGACAGGGTGAGCTGACAATATCGCCAGGCCATTCTGGTGTCCTGGGTCTTTATGAGCAGTTTTAATCTGGAACTCTCAGCGTCTTTCCCCAAAACAGCGTTAGCTTCTGTTAATACAAACCACTAAGCTGGATATCTTCCAAGTATGCACAGAAGCCAAACTCTCTCACTCCTCTGTCTGTAACCGACCATGGAAGATCTGCACACTGGACCTGCAGGACAGCTACACGGTTACCAGCTTCCTAAAGAGGAGGAAAGGAATCTCTTTAGTAGATTCTCCAGAACAGGGAGGGGGAAAAATGCACAAGGTCATGTTTCCAGCCTTTTCAGTACTCCCGATGAGCCTACTTACTGTGAGGTTATTACAGCAATCTTTCCACAGTGGGGGGTTATTCCCAGAGATCGACTGGAGCAGAGACGGGTTCTGGAATTCAAGGAGAGAGACCTGGAACCCTGTGCTAGCGCAGAGCCGGGCTTGGTTCCTGTCTCAGGACCCGCTTGGCCATGACAACAGGAGCCTGCTGTCCCTCTCTCTGTGTCCCTCTGCTGCTGCTGCTGCTGCTGCTGCTGTCTCTCGGATGTCCTGGAGAACGCCGGCAGATGCGAGAGGAGCGCCTCAGTCTCGCTTGTTAAGTAATCTGGCAGCGTGTCGCACTGCATCTCATATTGCGCTATAATACAAGAAGCAGAACAGGGTTGTACGTCACCATGGCGACCAGGTTATGCCGACCTAACACGCTGACCCCTTGTAATGTACCCTCTGCTGTGACAGGGGTGTGGGAGTAATTGTCTTTCCTTACGGGTTTTGTCTGGTTTAGATTCCCGGGATCTCTCTGTGAAGCTAGTAATTTTTTTTCTTTAAAAAAAAAAGTCACCCGCTTGGTAGTACTGAAGCGCGTAGCACCTGCCTAAATCAGTGCCTTGACTGGGCTGATCTGTGAATCCTCCTGTCAGCCTCCTCTGCCGTCAGCACTCTGCACGACTGTAAGAAGTCCTTGCTACCTCTAGCCCAAATGCAGGCGCTGTGATGTTTTTTTTTTTAAATGCACGAATGAACTACTGTAAATGGGCGCAGGAACGATATCTGTTTTCCCCCTGCAGCTGAATGTAATGTACTGTAACATGCGGTCGCATAACAAACCATAGAAGGTTTTTTCTTTTTCCAAAAGGCTAATAACGGAGAAGAATGAACCCCCCGAGGAAGAGACTTGAAAACAAATTGATTGATTTTTTTTTTTCCCTTTTCAAACATCATTTCTGTCTCGCTCTCTCTTGTCTGTCGGTCATCTGGGTTCGGGGACTGTTTTCAGCGCCATGCATTGAATTGAGTTTCCAAGAAGCCAGCGCCTCTTGCAGGACTCTGTGAGTCCTGGCAGCCCGGGGATGACCTCCGACGAACCGCTGGTCAAATAAAAGCTTTTGAAACTTTTAGATTCCCATGCAGGTCCTGAGTGTGCGAGATTGCTAGACACAGGGCAAGCTAATTTAACCAGCCTATGTATCCATGTGGGCTGGGCGGCAGTTCAATAGGTGGAGAGAGTGAAAATGCTGGAAAATAAAAATAATTCTAACAATTTGTTAACAGACTGCTCCTCCATCTGCTCTTTGGGGACTTCCTGTTTATTGCATTTTTTCAGCTCAGTCCTCAGAAAAGATTCTTCTGGCTCATTACATGTGTGTCTGGAGGGGGAGAGAGAGAGACACCATTCGGAGCCCCATTTACATCAACGATATTAAATATCTCCTCCTGGCCACAGTCTCTGTTTCCCCTGACTGCGGCTATTTATATGGACTCAAAGCTTCTGTTCAGGCAGCTGTGCTATAAGAAACAATTTTGGTTCTGTTTTTTTTAATAAGACGCCTAAAGACTGAAGCCTCGTCTCCAAAGGATGAGGTTAACCTTGGTGTTTTGGTTTTGAACGGACGTTTTGCAAGTAAGATTTTCTCTGCAAAACTGCAACAAAAAATGCAGTTCAAAAGGGTGCAGATGTGCTCCTGTCAGTAGGAAATGAAATAGAAATTTAAAGCTGGAGCCTGACTGATACCCATGGCTCAGATGGTAATATGTGCAGTAATCTTGCACCCTCCTGAGCTGTTGTTACTGTACGTGTTGTAACCAGGGCATTTTAACCCTTCCTTTCGTTCTGTCTGCCTTTATCAGTTTCTCTTTCAGAAAGAAACTGACATTTTTGTGCATGAGGGGAGAACATGTAGCATGAATGTATTTTAGTATCTAAGAGTTCCTTTCTCATTGCGAGAGAGAAATAGTGCTTAGAGAGGTAAGTATTGTTTTTACAGTGCAAAATACACTACAGACCTTTAATTTCAATTTCCCCTGAACTCTAGGTAGCTCCCATGTAAGACTATGCCTGTTTTTTTATTAATTTTATAGCTCAACAGTTGTAGTTCATCACTGCAGCCTGTAATACATACTCTGACCAGGAGAGGTCAGAATTACAGATCCAGATGGCAGGATGCCAACCTGGAAACAGATGGTCAAATTAAAACACAGCACAGTATTTCTTTTAAAATGAATGATTAAATTAACATTAAATGAATGTTGTTTTATCCGTTGCATATAGGAAGTCTTAAATTAGTTTAGTTTGTTGTTCCTTATTGACTGAATTGTCAAAGTTTGTGACAGAAGAATGTTTTGTATTTCTCCATAAGAGTTTGTGACCATTGACAAAGCTTTTTTTTTCTATCCAAAGTGCTGAACTGCATTAGAATTATTTTTTAACAAAGATTTTATTCACAAAAAAAGGTGAATGTCTTCATACTTTGTGGTGACTGTCACTTGCATGTTTGTGTGAAACAAATGGTTATTCTGTCTGGAAGGTTCTGGCGTGTTGATATCAAGGCCGGCTGTGTAGCGCAAAAGAAGGTCAAGGGAAGGCTGGTGGTGGGGGAGGGAGTGGAGGGGACTTTGCCGAAGTGCTGTCTCCTTCATGCCTGTTTACTTATCTCCTCCACAGCTTATTCGCTGCTCCTAATGACAAGACGGATCAGATAAAGAAGCAGACAAAGTCACCCCAAGTGATTGTGTTCTGTAACCCTTGGAAATGGGAAGTCAGTTACCTTGGTTACCAGGGGCTGACTTCCTCTTTCTGTGGTGTGCTACTGGGGGCTATATTTTCTACACACATTGGTTGAGGCCTTCCTCTGAATTTCACCTTGGGATTAAGACGAGTGGTAAAATGTCTCGTCGTGGGAATAGGAAAATCCGTCCCTTGTTTGCGGCAGTTGAGTTTTGCCCTGTCTGGTTTAGGTTTTTCTGGTGACACCGGCCTTTGTGACATTCGAGTGTTTAAAAGGAAAGGGGGGGGGGAACCAGGAAGAATTCCTCTTAGTTTGCTAAAAACATGAATGGTTCGAGAGCAGGCAGTTCAGAAAATGTACTCTTGACTCTCGCATCTAATAGTGCAGTTGATTACTTTCTAAAACATACAGTACTAATTTTGTGAATGACAGCCTTCTTAATTAAAGACACTGTATTAAGTTATGGGGGTAAAACATTAAGCATAATAAGATGTAACAAGGAGCATGTAGCTATATTGATGAATCTCAGTGCCTACTAACAACTTAAACATTGTATAAATCAAATGATGTTAAACAATTAATCTAAATAAAGTTTACCTGCAGAACATACGTAATAAGGATAGCAATGTACAGACATTCAACCCGTTTGAACAGGAATTCAATAAGAAACAATTTCTGTTGAAAGTGTCTAGGTTCTCCCAGTAGGACACAAAAGGTCCCTTATTAATAATGTAATAGGATTTCTTAATGGATTGCCGCAGTCTGTGAGCAGCGTTATTAACAAATGTCAGTAGGGCTTAATGAAACAGCTTAGCAGCCTACCCCACAACAGCCACCACGGTGCTAATTACAACACGGTAAATATTGAGCGTGTCTCCTGAGTGAAGACAAACAACAATAACTGCAATTTCTCCTCTAATCCCAGCCCATCTTGTACTGACAGCTCGGGTCATACTTGGCATTCTCCTCCTAGGGAGACCGCGCTAGCTAGTTCCTCACAGGACTGGATACAGTCAGCACTGTGTTCTTCCTTTTGTCTCATTGTACACTTCAGAATCATTAGGCGGCCTTTTGCCCGAGTCTCTCCCAGGATGACCAGAGGAAGGCGAAGGCACAGCGGCATGGCCACTGAGACGCGTGATTCACAGACGTTATTCCGCTGCCTCGCTTGCGAGACATGTTGGAGCTGTGAACCACGAAACCAACCGCTGACGGCAAACAGACCTCACAGCCAGCATCGCACGCCGCCTTCTGAGCTTGGGATGATCTGGTCTGTATCTGCCGTCTCCTCAGACAGGCACAGCCCAGGCACAGCATCACTGGTGTTGTTCATGGCCGGAGCAAAGCAAACAAAACGTGCTGTTCTGTGAGCCCATGCGGCATGTCGAATTTTCTGTATATGCACTACATATATAATTACCGAGACAGGCCATCTCTCCAAGTCTTGGGATCCATCTTAAACTTCAGTTTTATCTCTGATATCTTTCAGTTGAACCACCCAGTTAGTTGCTCTTGAACTCACTGATCTGAATTATAAATAGATGTAAAAAAGGGGGCTTTGCTAGTTCTGCTTCTAATTGAATAGTGGGTGTCTGTGGGGGCGTTTGTGGTTATGAGGCTGGTTTTCACTGAGCGATCGTAGGCTCAAACACAGCTCAGAAACGGCACCCACTGTACTACTGTTATTAGCCCAGTGCTTGCTGTTTACGTCAGCCTTGGAGCTCGGAGGACCACCTTAAATTTCCCCATCAGCGGCCCCTGTTTGAAAGGGAAAGTCTTTTTATTTGCCCAGGCTTGTCTTGTAGGGACTCTGTCTCCCCTCGTGCTCTACAATTGCGGCCTAGGGGGCTGTGGCCCAAGCCTATTCCTAAAGCACATCTGCCAGGGGAGGCCTGACACCGAGACAAAAAGGCATCTTGAGCTGCTGAGCTGCTTCTCTGGATGTGCTGACGAGCTGCGCTGGCTTTTCTGCATGCTGCTTGCCCAGAGCAGGCGCACACCCTCTGCCCCTGAAGGAGTCGAGAATGAGTTATCTTCGTACAGGAAAGACCGGCCCACTTGAAACAGGATGACGTGTTTTCTGCAGAAGTGGCTGTGGTGGTTCCTTTTCTTTCTTGTTAATACAAGTTTGCGAGTCTTGTAGGAAAGATAAGTTTCGCAATCCTGGCCTACTCAGACCGAGGGATTCATATCCTATATACTGTCAATTCACTTGTTTAAAAATGCAGTTCTCAGATCTGTGTGCATTATACAATAAAATGGACGGAAGTAATATTTTAAGGTCCATTGAGATCACTTGACCAAAACAAATGACCATATTGTTTGTAGGTTCCCCATTATTTCTATAGTTTGCATTTAATTTCCCTGTAAAAAATATTTTTTCAAGGTTTCAGTATCTTCTGTGGCTTTCACTATAGTTATCCTTCAATATTAGAGAGTTTGAATTTATTGACTGCCATTGCTGTTATAGTTAGTGTTAGCTAGTGTGAACCCTTCTGAATTCATTTTAATATAACTATTACCAATACGTAGTATTTCCAAAAAATCAATCCTAATTAAGAGGTAACATTTTCAGACTCTTTATCCAATTTTATTAATACCGTACAGCAGGGGATCAATTTGGATAGAAAACATAAGAGGAGAAGTATCCAATTCCCATGATATAATTAGTGGAGTACCACAGGGGTCTCTATTGGGACCACTGCTCTTCCTAATTTCTAATAATGATACAATTAAGAAACTATTCACTTTGCAGATAGTAATAAAATGTGAGGATTAGTCAATATAAGAGAAGCTACCAAGCAAATTCAAAAAGGTCTGGAAAACATTTGAGACTGGCCCTTGTTTATAGTAATTGTCATCTGACAGGTGTTTTGGCTAGTGTTACATACAGGCAACACTGTATGTGAACCATAAACCATAGAAGTTGGCAAAATAAAAATGTAGAGGCAACTTATGAAAAGGCAAAGGTATAAACATTCATCTCCTAGACCGTGTGGGAAAGAAATTAAAATAAAGTGCATTTGTAATGTTAGCATAGTGTCAAACTGAACTGAACAGGAGGAACATTTCTGCCCAAAGAGCCGTGGTAAGCTGGAGCACACTGTTCAGCCATGTGGTCCAAGCTAACACCCTGCCATCTTTCAGGTTAGCAACTTCTAATCAAAACTATTACCTACAATTGACAAAATGAGCTGGTAACCCTAATGTTCTTATGTTGAATTAATACCGTTATTAACAGGAAGTAAGATGGGGCTTCCTGGAATTAGCTTCTGTACTAGAGCTGCAAAACTTCAGTATGAAGAGTTAATCAACACGTTTTTTTTCCCCCATTATCAGCCTGCTACTACAGTAGGTTTCTCTGTCTTTTCTCACTTTCCTTAATGTAGTGTTTATTTCAGTTGTTAGGTAGCCATGGCAACAGCCGTGGAGCTGCATGCTGAAATTAAGAGCCTTCAGTTATGATGTTTTGGTTTTGCGAGCCATATTTCTGTTTTTCCATCCATGTATCTATCCAGGTTATAAAAAGGTCTGGGGCCACACAACACCTCTCGCATCTGATGTAGAAGTTATTGTTTTCCATTCTCGGCTGTCCACAGTCATCTTTGTGTGAATGAGTGATGTTCTTCACCCAGAAGGCTACCTTATTAATCCACTGTAAAGGAGGCTGAACTCTAGTAAGGAGCTGTGTGTTTAGCCAGGACTTAGTTGCCCAGTGGTCTGGGATTTGCTTTTGTTCCACTGTGAGTGATTTTTGACTGTTTTGCCACTCTTGGTGTTTAGCTACCCATCATTCACTCGCCCCAGGAGAGCACCAGTTCACTTACGAGTCTGCTACAGACGATTTCCTCTCCTCGAGCTGCCCAGTTCCTCTGGTGAGGATAATGAGGGGGCCGACACTTCCAGCCTTTTTTTTTTCCTCTCCACTGAATTCCGTTCCTAAAACAGTGGCCTAAGACACGGTTGCAGACCAGAGAAAGCCTTTTGGCCCACCAAGCTTGTGTGGTGGCTAAAGGGCTAACTATCTTAAGGATCTCTGTCAACTGTTTCTTGAAACCCCTTAGCTGGTCATAATGTTTCCTCGAACCAGAACTAGGGAGTGTATACTCTCTTCAAGAAGCACACACTGTTGAGCCATTTTTCCATTTTACAGACTGTTCTTCATGGTATATATACTGTAGGGTTGGTATCAACTGGGGGAATGGTGTGCCTTTTACTGACAGCATGACAAGCTTGCAGGGGTCAGGGGGTGTGGCCAGTGGCATGCTGTACCTCCACATGGGCAGCCCTTGTCAGTGGGCTGAGGACACAGACTGGTGATGTCTGGAGTACAGAGCTCATCCTGCACTTTGAGTGTTCTGAGAAACAAGGGAAGAAATATCCAGGCTGGAAACTGCTGGCGTGCTTGCATTCCAAGGTGTAACTAGCTCCATCTGAAGGAAAAGAAAGATGCTATGTTTAAGGATTTTCCTAGTCGCATTCTGAGTCATGATTTATGAAGCATGTGGGTGAAATGCAGACTATTTAGCTGCTGCATTAATGGTCTGGAGATTTTTCTGGAATTAATATAGAGATTGTGCTTGTGGGTGTGTTTCTTTTAAATTCACACATCTTTCTCAGTTACTTTACATTCTCATACAACTTGTTTTCTTGTGCTATCGCACCTCTTGTTCCAACCTAAACAAAATAATGGCTGCCAATATTAAAAGGCAGAGTGACTCGGGTTCAGGTATTACATGTGCTAATACTGTCTTTAAAGGTAATGTTTGTATTCTGCAGCAGGAATTTGTTTTAAAAAAACACACCATCTACTATAATGTATTAGCCTTAAAAAGATGTACAGTACTAAATAGTCAGTTTTCATTAAATGCCATAAAATTGAATAAAAGCTTTAAATATCTTAATATTGGAATTAAATAGAAAATAGATTCCGATTCTCTGATAGAAAGGGTTAGGGTTCTGGACTCATAACTGGTAGGCTGTAGGTTCAAATCCCAGGTGAAACACTGGTGTTGTAACCCTTGAGCAAGACACTTCACCTGGACTGGCCCTGTAAAATACACAGCAGTATAAATGGGTGCAAATGTTAGTGTCTTTGGATAAACGTGTCAGCCAAAAAAAATTAGTAAGCATAATATTAATAGACTTAGGAAAACTAAAGGATCTGTTAGGCTTGCCTGACACCAGTGCAGTGCTCAGCATTAGTCACTGCACGGCTCCGCTCACACAGTCTGCACAGCAAATGCCAGTATAATATAGTGCGTCAGACTGGGGAAGGGGAAATAGTTCTTCCTGTGGACTCATACATTACGTCTTTAACAATCCTTAATAAAAAAAAATGCCTTCAAACTACAAGATGTCTGCTGTTTTGGGGGCTCAAGACTGTGACCCAGATGGATGGGTTGTCATCTCTTACTGCTTGGGACAAACACAGAGGGCTCTGTTAGAGATCTGCCCGCTCTGCGTCGTGTGAGCTCTGTTGCCTCCAGCGTCTTAATGCGCCATCAGTCACTTTGTCCCTGAGGCGTTGACAGAAATATGTCTACAGCTGCCAGTGTTTTGCTGTTCTTCGCTGTTGAAGCGGAACGTTTTCTGTACACCAATTATCGTAGTGTTGTACAGATCCAATGAAGGCTTGTTTGAGGTTATGGTTGACAATATTTTCCCATTTGACATATCAATTGAATTTGCTGTGATAAAATGAAGAAGTCATCGAGGTACGTAAACACAATGTGACTGCGCTACATGCCAACTATATGTTGGAATCGCAGAATATGTATTGATTGGGTTAGAAGATTTACATGAGAACATAAGAAAGAGAAGGCGATATGATGTATCTAGGTTGTTTGCTTATGGGTAGCTATTGACTGGTGGACCTCAGCCATTCATGTCTAGGAAGAAGCGTGGGTGTTGGCTTTGATGATGTGACTGGTAGGTTGTTCCATACTCCCCCAACCCTTTGTGTAAAGGTTTAGAAATGCATTTCCCCATCACTTTCTATTTGTGTTCACTGTTCATTCTGAAGAAGTTCCTTGGGTTGTCACTGTCTTTGAGGAGTGCGAGTTCTTGAATTAGGTCCCAGGTAGTCTGGAGGTGTGGCAGTAAGTGTCACTGCCCCACAGTCCTTGGGTCCTTGGTTTGTGTCTGGACTACGGCACCTTCTGTGTGGAGTTTGCATGTTTCTCCTGGGTTCATTTGAGTTTTTCATCCACCTTTCAGTTTCAGGTTGGCTAGATTCATTGGTGTCTCTCAATTGTCCTTGTGTGCATCAGCCCTGCGACAAACTAGTCTCTCCTGCAGATAATAGTTCAGCTTTCTGGCCCTTTATCAGAAGTAAATGGCTTTCTGATGATGAATTCATGGAATTGGGTCTCCTCATAGTCGTCTTGGTTCATAACTAGAAAGATTTGGGTCCAGCAGTGTGTGTAGGGCATTCCTTTGAGCCCGTGAACATATTGGTTCATATCTCTCTGGACTGAAGCAGCGGTATCTTTTTTTCAGTGTGGTGAGAAAAAAAATGTGTGCAGTATTCTAGTGCATTGTACAATTCTAACCTAACATCCCTGGATTTAATTTTTCCACTTTCAGCTGTACTCTAGTCTATATCCTAATAATCAGTTCGCCTTTTTCATTGCTTAGATTTCTTTTCAGTTCCATTTCAGTGCAGTGACATTGCTGATCAACCCTGTAAATATGTCATATAATCAAGATGTAACAGAGACAGTATTATTTGGCCAGTTACATCGATGGGCTATTTTTAGCATAAGTGAAAATGACAAATCAGTTTTCACTCTTCTAATGTCGGTGGCGATGTTGTTTTAGTGACATGGGCTTGTGGTTTAAGCCAGAAGTCCCTTAATGTACAAGGACACGTATGACAGATCAGAATGTGCTGAGCGAGTTACAGAAGTGATGTCAGCCTCCACTGAAGCCTGGAGACTGTAAAAGCTAGGCCTGGAGTTTTGGTATGGAGGAAGTAGCCGCTGTCTAGAGAGTGGTGCTGTGCCTCTACGGAGCCCAGGAGCCACCGAGGTCGAATCCCAGTAGGCAGGAAGTGCTAGTCTCTTCCCCTGTGCTTACCTTCCAGCTTTCTCATCGTGTGATGTATTATAATCATATGATGATGGAAAACAATTGGCTTGTCTGTATTCTGTAAAGGTCAGGGCTCCCAATCCAGGACAGCCAAGGCTTCTGCTGTCTCTCATCTCTTCACACCTGCAGGGGGGGGTGTGACGTCCGTCACGTTACCACGCTGCAGCACCACTTCTACAGACAGGACCAGGAAGTGTGTGCAAATCTGAGAACTGAGCTAAGTGACTCGGTGTCGCACATCAGCTTGATCACAACTGCATCACGGAGTCACGTGTAGCAGCTGTAAACCCAAGCCTTACTACATCGTTCTAAAACTCACGGTTCCGTGCACGACCTTACAAAGCCTGACCCACTTTGGTTGCTTAGGGAATCCAAAACATCAGAGTCTGCAAATAGAATAACAAAAATGTTGTTCAAAGGTTTTCTGATTAGAAATTATACAAATCCAAATCCTTATCTCAACTTCCTCTTCTGTGTGCAGCACATCTAACCTACTTGTGAAGGATTTACACGGCCAAGGATGTTCGACAGCCCATGTTTAACGTTGTGGTTTTTCTTTTTGCTTCTCAGCATGTATTAACCTACTTGATCATAATATTTTTATAGACCTTTACTGTTTTCACGCATTGCCTGAAGGAGGAAATTGAGAATAAATGCCTAAATGGCTTGCATAAGTATCTTCAAGATCAGTGTTACCCATCCTGTATTTATAACGAGGTCTTGCTGCAGCATGTAAACCTTGTATTTATCTGTATTAAATTACATTTGACATCTGCTCAGTGCTGGGTGACATCTAAGTCTTTCTGTACTGCATTTTCTGCTCCTAAATGAAGTGTGAAGTTCTGATAGGCTATTCTAGGTGTATGGACTTAGTAGGTTTTCACAGGATTTTTGTATCGGCACCATCCTGGTCAATGTGGAAAAAGTCGTGTAAGTCTGGACATCGTTACATGTGTATATATGCATTTATGGTTTTGAATGCAGCAAAATTCTTCTTACTCGGCACAGCATAACTAGAGCCCTTAGCAATAATAGCTATCAAGCTTATGTTGAGACCAAATCACAAGGTTTAGGTCTTATGTTTTGTGTAGAGATTTTCATTGACGTTTGATCCATTTATGTAACCAGGATGTAAAAAGCCTCCAAATTCTCACACCACCATACCGAATCAATCCCACAGAAAACACAAACCGTGAAAGCCTTTGACACAAATTTTATTAGTTTGTTGTGAAATCAAGACTACATCTTTTAAAAAAGGCTTTATAAAGCTGGTTTGTAATTCAAAATAATAGTGTACTTTGTACTGATTTAAATACAATACCTGCACCTGTTGATTTTGTTATAGATTTTTTGTTTAAGCAGATTAATGGTGATTTTGTCAGACATCCACATGGCTCCTTTTAAACAGATCAGGTCCTTGCATAATGTTTGACTGCTTTTCTGAACTCTGCGTTAAGGCTTTTGTTAAGTTTTCAAGATGATGTATCTCATTTGACCCGTATCAGTACAACGTGATTCAGTGCAGCTGTTCGACTTCAGTAGAGATACAGAATTTAATTGGCCCCACTAGTCTATATATCTATATCGTGTTTTAATGTGTGTATATATAGTGTTTCGTTCAGTTTGTCCTCGGCCTTGGGCTTTGAAACTGTTGTGGTGTGTCCTGGCTGAAGCAACAGCTGTATTTTTAGCTCTCTCTTTATATACATTTCTACACGGGACAAGAAGGAAAAGGCGTGGTAATGTCAAGCACAGACTAGATTTAACTCCTTGTGTGCAAAACCGATGACCGAGAGCTAAGATTACTTTTACCAGCACTTCATCAACTACAGTAAAACTCCTGTTATAAACTTATTTCCACTCCCTTCAATCCTCTTGTTAAAACATTTTAATGAGCGTTTTTGCAGGTTGTCGAGACGGCAAAAAGTAAGATACAGATTCTAAGGATAACAAGTGACGCCGAGACAGCAGGGAGCAGCGACAGCTCTTTTCAACACTCGGTGATATTGAGGCTGTTTCTTACTATGATAGATGAAAAGTGAATTATGGAGAGGTACAAACCAGACTTTGTGAAGAAGTCTCTGTATTCCTGGCTGTTCGAAACCGTCATCGAAAGAAAAATATGTACCACAAGAGACGGCGTTAAATGAATTACGTTTATGCGTTATTTTTTATTTTGGTTGTCGGTTATAGGTGGAGTATTTGCACCTAATAAGTTACATAACTCATCGTCATCTTAGATTTAGGCGGAGGTCCCATTGTTCAGTTTTGCTGGGGCTGGACCAGAATTAATTGAAACAGCAATGTGTCACGTCTAACCAGTGTCAGCAGGTGTTGTTATTTTCCTGGAAAGTTTCCAAAGACATCAAGGCTGAAATTATTCCTTTGTTCTCGATGGAGAGAGGTCTTGAGTCGCGTACTAAATACTTTCATTGTATTTTAGGCTATGTTTAAGTAGTAAAGAAATGAGAGATCCGCCCTAAGGTTTGGCTTACAACAACACAAAGTGAATCTTCATTTGACCCACCCAGAAACGTAACATCTGCCTTATCTGTCTTTAATGGCAAGGATTGTCTGATAAACAAACGTAGCTGACATTCCAGCGATATAAAGCTGTGGAGGGCTGTAAATATATATATAGAAAAAGATGTTTCGTCACTCCCGATTAATTAAAATGGCAGGTTTCGGGTTTTCTTTGGATTTGCAGTTTTGCGGGTCGGTGACCTTTTCCCTGGCCTGTATGTTCCTGCGCTCAATTTTTTTTTTCGGGCGACGGCGGATGGCGTAAAACAGTCCAGTCGCTTGTTTACCGCCCTCTCCCCACCCCCCCCAACGCGTAGCCTCCCTGTGCAGCAACAACTGGGTGTGCGTGACACTCAACACCCACGGAGGAAAGAGGCGGATTGAGAAGGCGCGATAAGCCTAGTCAGAGAGCGAGCGACTCGTTGGCAACACGCCGCCCAGTAGGCCCTCCTCACCCGGCTGCCAGAACGCAAGAAAGCCGCCTGAGTGGCTGTTTTATTAGGCCTCAGGTAGCCGAAGCCACTCCCTCTCGTAGGGGGGACTTGCGCCTAGCTACTCAATTTCTCATCCGGTGTGGTTTGCGTTTGCTGCTACTGTATCGTACTTAGCGGAAGGAGAATTAACGAAGAGGACGAACCGAAAATAGTTCTTTTTTTTTAAAAAAAAGAATTAGAGATCGAAATAAGTTTTATTTTTCGCGAAAACCCATTCGGAATACAGTTCGGACACGATGGTACTGAAATCGGAAGACGGGGTCGGTAAGTGGAATGAGCTGTTTTTTTTATTTTTGTTTTCGTCAAGTTTAATATTTTTTGGACAAGTTTCTGTGAAACTGTGAGGAGTTGCGTGGGATTGGCGGAGAAGTTGTTTCTCTCGGAGATACGGCTTAAGCGACTTTTATGAAGGACAAGAAGTAAATGGTTATTCAACAGGTCCCAAGAAATCCTTCTTTTTGTGCTAATGTGGACTGAATGCTTTATTTGCTGTAATTGAAGTGTGAGGTCGGTGGAGGGCGCCGATTATGACAAACGGTGTTTGATTTGTGTTACACAGGACAGAACGAAAAGGTTTATAAAAGTTCAATTGTATTTCGTCTATAATAGCAAGGCTGAGGTAACGCAGGGCAGTATTATCTTCATTGATGTTAGCACAAAGGACTGAATCACTCATGAGTAACAAATCATTAATCATGGTCAGACAATATATACATTTTCCAAAACATTACGAAATCCATTGTGGGCTTTTTTTTTAAAATCATGGCTAGAATGAATTTCTTACAATTACCATGATCGTGAAGATGACGAATATTCACTGTAGTGAAACTTTATGAAGAGTACCAAATAGAGCCGAACTTGTTATTGTAGGACTCAAAGACAATTCCGTGTTAAATAATATCAAATCTAAGTTTTGTCTGCCGGCAGTGCCTTGGCTAATCTGCATTGTTCACTTAAGGCTCAAGTTCGTTAAATTCATGTTATTCTGGTTTTTACATATTTGTATATAAAATGGGTCTGAAAATGGATTGCTTTCGTATTTTCTGAAAATAAGTCTCATTTCCAGCCAGTTCCGAGCTATTGAAACATTAGTAGTACAGTAATTTGCACAAATAGGTAGTCTCCCCCTTTAGTTATAAACGTAGTTTATCCCATGACGAAATACCAGTGACCCCGTTTAAAATCCACCCTTCGGAACAGGAGTCCAATGTGTATTCTGGCATGTCAGTTCGCAGTCATTCTCCGGCATTTAAACCACTGAGCCAGCTGTAAAACCTGTCTGAAAACACAAGAGGGTATTAAGTGCATCGAGACATCTTTATAAATAACGCCGTCCTTTGCTTTTTTTTTAAATCCCTGTGCCCTGTCAGTTGGAAAGTAACCAGCACCATGGATGTCTGTAGTATCAGTGGGTCGTGTGTTGAAGTACTGAAATCCTAGAAAGAACTTCTTTCTGAGGCTCACCCTGAAGGGGCAGTTTTGATGAGATTGTTTGGGTGGATGAATAAGATTGTTGTTTTTGGGATGCCTGTGTGAGGGGGGTACTGCATCCTGAGTTAATAATGGATATCATGGGAGGCACTGTATAGAATAGTTGATCGTATTTTTTAAAATACGACCTGTGTCTGCGTGAAATGTCTGTCCGTAGGAATCCAGGATCTACAGTCAAAACACTGAACCTTATGTTATCTACGAGTTATAGACTCTCCAAGGTGGAAGAGCACCTAGATTTAAAATTCACAGAGTATCACGTGTACGGGTATGAGTGCTCCAGGGGATCAGTCTTTCATTTTAGCCAAATGCCCTTTGACATTTAAATAAATGTATTTTTCCAGAGAAATGAAAATCATGCCCTCCTTTTAATCAGGTTGAAGCCAGAGGTGTCCACGGTGCCACCAGTCTCCGAGCCAGTTTCTCTCTTCAAGTTTAGAGATAGAGATAGATGAAAATAGAGGAGTTTATTTTCTGTATGTACATGTATAAATGGGATTCTTACTCGCGCTGTTCTCTCAGGACATGCACAGTACAGCAGACAACACAGTACAACACCACACAATGTAGACAAGACATTACAAAACAGTAAATAATAGCGGTATGTACGGACAATAAACAAATGAATACATACAAACACAACAAATTCCAAGAACAGAACTATGCTTAAATCAATTTAAAGTAATAATGGACATAATTTTAACTTGTGAAAGCATTAGTCATTTTGTTGGGCGTTAAATGGGTTTTATTGCAGCACCACTGATGTTGTAAGTTTCTTCAAGTGTCTTGCTTGTCAGCTGAGGAGTGGCCGTGCTTTAGAAGTTTTGGAGTTTGCTGCTGTTAAACCTTATGTTATAATTAAAATTGGGATTTAAAAGCAATATACCAAGTGTCCATTTTTTGCCTGTGTTGTTTCCCAAAAGTATTTTTTGCTGTATGTTCTCAGAATCTTAGTCCTTATCAGAAGTTAAAGGATTATTAACAAAGAATTCTCTAGCCCATAACATTCATTTCTCCTGCCTGTCAGAAAACAGACGATTTCAGAACTGGAAGGAGTGGCTGTGCTTGTGACCTGTATTTGATGTAGCATACTTCTAAGATCATCTGCAGCCTTGTGGTTTATTGCAAACTCTCCTCAGAGAAATCATTTTGCTGAAGATCTCTTTGAAACATGTTTGTGGCTGATCTGAAATGCTGTCCCACTTAGCTTATCCAATGTGACAGTGTGTACTGTTTCACTTTGTAGGCTAGTTCCAGGGAAAATGTCTTTGCCTCTGTGGACAGATAAAGTTTTCAATTATTATAATGCTTATTAGTGTATTCTACGATACTTTTACCTTACAAACGGTGTAATGGGAGTGCTTATGTATTGCTTGATATTAATTTTGGGTACATGCGTATTAAATATGTTGGAGGCTCTGAGCACACAGCTATGTTCTTGTAATTGTTCTCCGTTTTAATTTGCAGTCATCACCAGAAATTAATTAGCGGTTCATATATGGACCTTCACGTTGTACAGTTTTCCTGGTCTAAAGAGGAAAAACCCCAGAATGTTCCTGAGGATACAGGTTACAGCAGTAATTGGCGAGTTTTTTTCTGGGCTAGTGTCGGCCAGGTGTGTGCTGCTAGACTTCATTTACCAGGTCCTTTAAAAAATAGAAGTTCTCTGTTATCCCATGCAGGAGCCTGCGTGCGTTAAACTAATATATATGCACACCTGCAGATGAAGTAATGAAGTAAAACCTGTGGCAACAACAGAAGGCCTGTGGGATGTATATTGCCTGCTACAAGTCGATGCTTGCATGAAGGTTCATTAGGTGTACTTAATTCTTCTGCTGGTGGCATCACAGACGCTGATTGACAAGATCTAGGGAGGGATTAAGAAGAAAAAAAGTACAACAGGTTGTCAGGAGTTGACAGTTTCATACCAAACTGGTTCCATCCACTGAGTGTTTGAGCCCGTGACGTGATTTGTAAGGCTCCAGACAGTCCTTTGATATAGCTGAGCCAGCCTTCTTTATGCGCTAAAATGTTGATTTGGACAAGGCCTGTGCTGTACTGGAGACTTGAGCCTAATATTTCATATCTCCCAGGCCCGGGGCTGCTTGAAGCCTGTCACCTGGCTCGGCAGAAGGCTCTCTGTCTCAACATGACTCTGCTCAGGTGCAACAGGCGTCATTGCTCCACAAAATTACCTGTTCATAAACAGAACCACATTTGCTTGAAGATCAAGGTGATATCTTTCCACAACCCGAGCCTCCAAATTCCTGTCTTGTTCAGATTTGTTTCAGCATTGCAAACGGGCCCAAATGATAGCTGTACCATCAGACTTATGATTTAGGCTTAAAACAAGTTAACGCCATCTAATGTACAAGCTGTACCTCATACGTTTTACATTTCTGTTTTGTCCTTTGTGGAGCTTTAAAGGAAATATAAAGTGTAAAATTGATGAATGAAGCACAATTCTCACAGAAAAGGTTTGGAATACCAAGGTGACGTCGAAATAATCACATGTGGCTCATACAGAGTATAGTTTACTGGGAGTGCCCTCAAGCAGCACTATGTGAATTGCCTTTTTAGATGACCAGGAAGCAGAAGCACCCCTGAAGACTCCTTTGCAAGTTGTTTCGCATGATCCTAGTGCTGACCGACCTACCCACCCACTATTTTTCAGGGTCCTTGAAGATGGTAGTGCCTGCAAAATAAGCACCATCAGTTCTTGCACCTCGGCTGTGCTCCAGGATAAGACTCTCTTTCCTTGTCCACGCTCTCGAGCCGGTAGCATGCGTTTGCATCTCCGTACCGTGGGAAAGAGCTTTCTTCAGAACTTGTGGGTTAACGTGGGTTTATGCCCTGTGTGCGGGTCCCCACAGCTGTTTTCACTGGTCTTTTTCTTTGAAAGTGTTTTGACGCAGCTCTCTGCTTCTGACACATTCTTGGTACCGACCGGAAGGTGTGGCTTCTCCTTATGTCTGTAAACAATTCTTACTTGTTTTCTGTGAAAACCAGCACAAGTTTCCAAAATGGTCTCCAGAGGGTGTACATGTGTAACACTGGAAACACCGGTGTGCTGCTGGTCAGTGTTACTCGACACAGAATCCACTCCCATAAAATTCCCAGCTCTGTTCTGAAAAGGGCTGAGTTGTGTGTTCTGACTGCTCTAGTGTGACGGCAGGGTGAAGCGTTGTCTTCTGTAGCGTCGTTTGGGTGGAGTGGATGTTGTGCTTGTGTCAGTCGGGGAGGGCCGAGTACTTTCACACTGCGTGCGGAGCTGAGAGCGCAGAGGCGCGGTCGGAAGGCCGCCGCCCCCAGCAGGAAATGCTGACACCCCGCAAAGCAGGGCCTCTGAGGAGAGGGGGCACGTGCCATGCTCCTCTGGAGGCAGAGCAGAGTGGCACGTTTTTCCAAGAACAGGGGCAGTGATCCCTGGTCCCTTCCTGTCTGCGTGACTTCCAATTGTGATGCTGCTGGTGATAATTCACGAAAGGTTACAAACGAGAGGATGGAACTTTGGCTTGTTTGATAGCTAAGGATCTCATCCCACTGTTTCTGAAAGAGTGGTCCTCTTGTCATCTGACCACGTGTGTCCTCTGTCTTGTGTGTAACTGAAGAAGTCCACAGGTCTGTCTTTGAGGGTTTTGAATCCTTGGGTCAGGTCTTCTTGTCATCCTGTCTGTTCTAGACTGGAAAGGTTCTGTCAAACTGTCAGTATAGTGCACTTCCTTAAGCTACAGCAGATATATAGATGTATTTTCCAATTTTCATATATACGCAGTATAAACATTAATTAAATTTACAACAGGGAAGTAAGAATTGTGTATATAGAACAAGCATGAGCAACTGCAGTACTCCTTTCAAAAGTTTGTGATTCTGTAGTTTATATTTTTATGGTTATTGAGCTGTTATCCAAAGCTGCCTTTGACATAGGGAATAAAGAAAATATTGCACCGGAGGCACTAGCTAAGATGAATCATACCAAGTGCGAACAGTCCTGTCAGGTCAGACTCGGCTTCGCTTTTTATATTCTGTTGCTTCTGTTGTCAGAAACAGAAGAGTCACAAAAGACCGATTGGGTGGAGGTTGACAAAGGAACACCTGCCTCACTCAGAGATCATACATTTTATTTTATTTTTAAAAAGGTATCTGAGGGATTCAGATTGTTTAACTTTTTTAATTTTAGCTGGGAGTTGAGAACTCCCTGCTGAGGCTATCTGAGACCCCAGTAGTGGAGCACATTGTAGGCGTGTTCGAGCGTGCTGTATGAATGTCATCCTCCTGCATTCTCAGCTTATAATGTATGTTTGGAATGGCTGTTTTAAAGAGCATTGCGAGAGCTTTTTAAAGGACTTTTTTAATACAGTGCTGGGGAAAGGAATCGATTGGGTTCCCCATGTGTGAAATCAAATTGAATTTTTAATGGAAGATATTTTTTTACAACACGCATTGTAAGCCTAAGGACAGATTTCATCCTACCTTTACGCAGCCTTGGGGGGAAAAAAGGGGAGAAAAATGTAGCTTTTGTAAAATCAAAGATTTTGGCTGGAGTTCTGTTCAGGTGCCCTGTGGAGAGAAAGGAAGCAGGCTGGCGTTTTCTGGCGAGTCCCTTGTCCTTACAGTTGCAGTCCTGCAGGGGGAGCTCTGACTGCAGTGAGGTTTTGCTGATGTCCTAGCGCTGTGCTGTGCGAAGCCTGGTGCTCCAGGATGTTTATACAGCACAGCAATGTCACTGTTTGTTTAGAGAGGAGACTGTCTGAGACTGTGGTATCTCTGTCTGCTCTCTTATTAACTCCATATTTGCTTGACAAAGACACTGATTTTAACCCAGTGTCTGGAGTCAGTCTTTGGAGACACTCTGAGCCTTTTTAGTTCTAGGATTTGTGTAGCTTGGCTTTTGTTTTATGTGTAAATATATTTAGCCTAGTGAAGATCTTTTTTAAATCGCACTCAAACATGAGTATAAGAATCCCAACAGAGGAGTGACCCAATTAGATACGATTAGCACATTCTGTCCTGTTGAATTATGAAGCTGTAAATCGAATAATCGATATTCAAGCATAAAGGGCCAGATAGCATTAATATTTACTAGAGGATATTCAAAGTCATTTAAGATACAACATGTCTTTACAGCTCATAGAGTTACAGAAATTAATTATTCACCACCTATGATTTAAACTCACAAATTCACTAGAAATCCCAGTTTCCACCTGTTGATTGAGCATTCAGAAAATAGCTGATATTGTTAGATTATTACATCCTAAAAAGACATATCAGGAGGCCACTAAGTCTGCTGTTGTATTTTAGCAGATATTGGCCTTAATAAATTTGTGAATAGCAGTTAAGAAGTGGATAGTGTTGTTGCATGTGTGACTGCTAGTGAGCAAGGCACATCAGCTCTGTGTATAGCTTGACCCACTGCTGGCGTGAAGGCAGTTCCCAACACCAGTGCAGCTCTACCCTGTTCCTTCCTGTCCAGTCCATGCAGAACTGGGGTGTGTTTTATCAGCTATCGGCTTGCAAAGGGACTCGGGGATGGTAAACGCAGAAAGGCACATGAATGTGCTGACTGGGAGATTCAGTGAAGTGGAACTCGCTGCCTTGACCAGACTGGACCTCTCTCTCTCTCAAGAGAGAGAGACAACCATTCCTCCTGCAGGCTCTGCTCCTGGAACGTCCCTCAGACAACGAGCTGCGGAAGTGAAGAGGCTGTGGGAATCTCCTTCTCTGGCACGCAGCTATTTAGGGTGGGGGTGGATTATAACAGATTGTTTATTCTTTATTGTAGCTTTCTTTTAGGTATTGAAAAAGGAACCTTCTTGTTGATTAGCAGACCTATGAAGGGAACCCTCCTGCCTGCACCCAGCCTGACCTCCCCAACAGTGTGCAGACCAGTGTGGCTTTTTAAAATGATGAATCTCCTCAGTAATAAATCATGAACGTATTTCTTTCTTGGGCCACTCTGTGTTCTTCATGGTCATGGTAGGACTGTTTCTCTTGAAGTAGCGTATATTTACTTCATTTGGGTCTCTGCCTGCCTTCATTTACTACTGTTGGGTCATGCTTAAACAGCTCATAATTGATGAACACTCCTTTTCAGTAGCAGCTGGTAAATTCCCCAAGAACATAAACTTGTATTTCTGTTCATCTTGCATGGGCCCTTGAACGATGAGAAAGCCAACAAACAGGGAGTGGCAGACGTGCGGTGAGGAGGTGGTTTTCAGTCCCTGTCTTGGGTGTCTCAGTCCATCTTTTACTGTACATCCTCCCTCTCTGTTCATCTCTGTGCTGTGGTTCAGTCTGCCACCAGCACTGAGGTGAGTCGGACTTCTGAGTGCTGCTTGATGCAGTGAGGACCCAGTGTGAAAAGGGGCTGTTTGAGTTGTGTTATGTTGCTTCTTGACTGTGGAGGCGGTGAGGGAATCAAGACAGGTGAGGGAGACTAATTTAGAGGGTCCCACTCCTCTCTCTGGGTCAGTGATCGGACCTGGATAAACCCTGTAATACCCTTGAACATGACTAGCTTTGTTACCCTCACTAGCTGTCTGCAGTCCAGATTGTATTAGAATTAGTGGCAGATTTCAATTCTGCTTTGATCATGTTGTCTTCACTTATGTACAGTTGTGATTTCCACCAACAGGGGCTTTAACTGGCTGTTTTAGTAGGAGTTTCTGATGACTTTCTTATTATAAACACAGTGCTATTGATTGTATTACTAAATGCATGAAATTACAACTTAAAGTCCCCTGCTAATACTCTTCGCCATGCCTCGGGATCTTTTTTCTGACTCACTGCTGGGAAGTCTTGACTCACAGGCTGAGGTACAATGTGAGAACTATGTGCAGGAGGTATTCCCCCTGGCTTTTAAGCAGTGTGTCATGCTGTCCACTGCCGTCTTCTTAAGATGTGTGCTTAACATTTTGCTGTCTTGGAACGAAATCGGAGAAAATCGGATTGTTTGTAATACAGCTTTGTTGTACATTAAGTCCAGTCTTCAGAAGTATTTCACATGGGGCGCCCGCACTATGTGAATGACAGTTCAGTCTCCTATCCAATTATACTGAAAATACTTCAGTTTCCACAAAAGAGCCCACGACGGAAGCATCTGGTTAAGAAAAATTGATTGTGTGTGATGCATCACATGGTGATCATGGATTTCATACGTCCTTATGTGTGATCCAAACTTCCAATACTTAGAACATTAAGTGAACATCAAGGAGGAGGTATAATAGTTTGACAAGCCTTAATTTATTTGTACTAATCATTCAGAACAAGAATATATCCTCTCTTCAGATACAGGGTGCCAGTGTTCACAGATCTATCTGCAGCCATAAACACAAATGGTGCTGCCGTTCGTATTTAATCGATTGGCCGATCTGTGCAGGTGCTCTGAAGGGTTAATAACAAGCCTGCTCTTTTTATTGTTCCACATCCTCCGCCTGCTCCACACGGTGAGCCCGCAGGAAAACGGTCAAGCTCACGGGGATCTTTCTGCCCAGACAAGTGAGCCCAGGGGTGTGCCTGCTGCCCTTGCTTGTTGGCGGGGGTACAGAAAGCTGGGGAGAGGTCTGGGCCCCGCGTGCACAGCGGAGGCGGGAGAGGGAGGAGAGAGGGAGAGAGAGGGAGAGGGGAATAAAGACACAGGGTGGAGCTGCTATGCTAATCGGAAATGAGGGAGGGAGGGGGTTCTCCCGACGTTGCTGCACACACTGAGCAGGCTCAGCTGCCTCCGTCCTGGGCGCTACTGTACTTGCTGGCGGCTTGCAGGCTATCACTGAGGCAGGAACTGGGACTCGTGGTGCGCTCCGGCTCACTGCAGATGGAGCCCCCCGGATTACTGGAGGGAGCCTACAGGACCTGATGACCCGGGGGATCTTATTGTACTGCGGGTGGAGAGCCAGGGATTGTTTTAAGAGCACGGCCCGGGAGGGTGCTGTGCAAGGACACCAGGGCAGAGAAGAGAGGGGCGTGAGAGAGAATCTCATACCTCACATAGTGTCCAATTGGAAGGACTGTGCATTCTGGTAAGGATATTGATATTGATATTGATTTTTCTTCCCTCAGTTTCTCCTCATAACTGACTGATGGGATGTTTGTTTGGTAATGTCCAAACGTCGGCAGTGGGAATGAAAATTCCCCTCTACTGATCGTTAGTATGTTTTTGAGACTGTTTCTGTTGCTTTAAACTGTTTTGGGGTTGCTGTTGTTTTCATCCTGTTGTCTGTGAATACTGAAATAAAATGACGTTCTGCTTATGTTAATAAGCATGGAGAGTGGATAGATATAAAATCCAGCATAGCAGATGAAGCAGCGATGATTATTTTCTATATTGTTCTTTGTGATTACAGAGATGCTCTGTGCTTTATCATCGGCCTGAGGCATGAACAGTTGCAGCAGTGTTTCACATGTGACCATGTTCATGGTCCTTTTACTGTAAATAAGCTCTCCTACACAACATAAGGAGATGCGTGTAAGTTTACCGCGTATAACAGCTATTGATTAAGCTGTAAGTGCTGAATTATACTCTGTGCCTGTGGCAAGGTGCTGGCAATCAAAAACTACTTCAGAATCGATATCTATTCAGAAGCATTACAGTCATGTGCTCCTCATGGATGGGGGAGTCTTCTTTTGTAGACAAGGAACAGTGCTCTTTATAGTGATGAGTGCAGGATCCTAGATTTTCTGAGTACAAGTTACCAGAACCTGAATGTAGTGTTGGGCTTAATCAGCTGAAGTACAGCTGAGATCTTTCTTCTCTTTCTGTTAGAGATGATGGTGGTACTGTAGAAAGAGAACAGGTCTCTTTTCCTCTCGAATGACTGCAATGACCAACGTTTCTTCAGATTTGCAGCGGATGTTTGTGTCAGGCCATTTTTGCTGATTAGCTGTGCCGGGGAGGAATTTGACATTTCATTTTTATCGTGTTGTCCTCTACAGTGTCTGCATTGTAAGGATAGTGGTTTGTCTTGGTATCATATGAGGGCACAGAGCTCTCACCCTGCTGGGCAGAGAAAGGGTAGGAGCTGGACATCCCTGTGGTAGTTATATTTGGAAGGGCATGTTCTGGCATTGCTTTGCAGCCCAGCAACTTTGAACCAGCAAAGTCTGCTCATTTGCTGCCTCACTGAATGCTGTGGTCAAGAGCCATACAGTAGACTGTCACATACTGTATGCTGTACTGCTAGAGCCAGAGCTGCCTGGTGTTGCAAACAGGAAAGACACTTGTCACGCACTTGCCCGTGATGACAATGTGAGAGAGTCTACTCATCCCCAACAGGATGGGAAAGGAGATAAGGGAATATTCTTCACTGCTATTGCAGCTTCTCTTACCCTTTTGCATGTACAGGTCGCACTTTCACAAGGCAAGCAAGGCAATCCAGCTTTTCTTACGTGAGCTGGGCACGCGGTGTGGGTTAAGAAAAAGCTTGGCCGTTTCTTAAAATGTCATCCAAATGGTCAAAGAAGTGGAGGGGATGATCATTCTCATAAGGCAAAATAGTCTCGGACGTGAACATACTGCAAAACATTGTTTTGCATCCGAATAGACAGGAAATCCTCAGTGTCGGTGAGAGTTCGATTGCACTGACTAGCGCATGTACTGTAGCACAAAACCTCTAGGCCTGGATGGATGAACCAGCCTGGTCCCACAGTGATGCCATCGGTGCTTCCAGTGTCCCAGAACACACCCTTGCCTTGTTTTGTCTTTCCATAATGAGCAGGTCCTGGGTTGGGAAGCATGAGCCGATGAAGGGCTGTGGAATACGGAAGAGGTCTGGAGATGGGAGGCGATTGGGTTATTCAAGACCCTCAGGAGTTCTGAAAGGGTCTCGGCGTGCGCGCTATGTTACCGTGCGACGATAAAGAGGCGCAAACCTGATCTCGGTCAAAATGTCACCGCGGGGAAGAGAGGGCGGGCAGTTCGACCGAGCGAAATCTTGCGCGACCAAGGGAATCGGCGGTCGCATTCGGTCAGAGGTGCCTCGTAATCGCTTCACTGTTCAGCAACCGGGTGATGGCATGTGAAACGGGCTGTGTGTAACAACAGGTCTACGTGTGCACGTTTACATCGGTTTCACCGGCTTCTTGGGTGTTTTTCTCCTTAGTGCTGTCTTAGGCAGCGGCTTCTCCGGAATTCGGCATTAACTTAAAAAAAATAAAACCCGAGGAACAGCAGTTGTACCCGACTAAACATATCGACAGATTGCAGCACCCAACCTACATGGAAGAGGTTTACTGTTCCGATGAAACGCCTGGGTCTGAGAGTTACATATTGTTTCTGGGGCGCATCCGAACGAGAAAAGCACGCCCCAAACAATGAGACTCGGATCATTTTGGTTCAACGGGAGTTTAAGTTTCAAATTTCCGAGCTGGAGTGGCTGAGATAGAAATAATGTGCTGAGCTCCTGCCAAGACTTCAATCAGGTGGAGGCTTAGGGAGGTGTTTCACGCTGGCTGTTCGGTTTAATTTTATCATCCCTGCTAAGCCCCTGCCCTTTCCCTAAAGAGCGACCTAGCTGGCAGGCCGGACCGGGAGCGCTCCGAGACTCCTCGCACGTGCTCGGAGACGGCCGCCATGTTGGAGCTGGAGCAGAGGGAAGGAGGCCGGCGTCGCCGTGGCAACGGAGGCCGGCTGCCTGCCTGCCTTGGGCCCGAGTTGGCGTGGTGTGAGCTGTCAGGGATGTTGTGAAATGTTGTGGTATTTGTCAATCTTAAGATGAAAGAAAGCAAGCTCCCGAGTCTAGATCTTAGTCACTGAAACGATTCCCCCCCCCACTCAGGAAATACTTCTCTCAAGCGGGTTTGCTAGCCATGGGGGAAAAAAAAAGTGCGAGACTGAATTAGTCTTACATGGGAAAGTGATGTCGCGCACGAAGGGGGTTTTGTGGTGACAGATGGAGCTCCTTTCACGCTAAGTGCGTTTCCAGGACTATTGCTCTTTATTGTCAGTAATGATTTATGAAAAGGTACCTCACTCATTCGGATCCTGATCACGAATTGACTTTCTCTTTTTCAAGTAGTCGCGCTGTACTGTCCCAAGGTGCCAACACTGATTTCTTCAGCTTACCAATTACTTGCTCTGGCTGCTTGAAATGCCCAATTTTATTCTCTATGTGCAGTGTCTGAGCTTTTCTTGTGGGTGGGGTGGGCGAATTTCACATGGAGGGGTGAAAGGATGGAGAGGGTTAAGTTATCACTTGCTGAAACCCCCCCCCCCCCCCCCTCGCTCCCTGTGGTTCTCCTTCCGGTCTTTGAGGAGCCCTGGGACAGAGCGGGGGTGAGGGTGAGGAGCTGTGAATGTGGTGTTGAACTGCTAAGTGAGCGTCCTTTAGAAAATACAGAAGAAGGCAAGTCGCCGTATAGTGGTTGAGGTTGTGTACTTTATATCTTTATGTACATGTGTTTATTATTTTGTACTCTTGTGGGGCAGTGTGGTCATGCAGCGGCTGGCATTTCTGCCTCGAAGCGCTGGGGCCTTGAGTTCAGTTCTCGGGGTTTGTCTGTGTGGAGTTGGCATGGTCTCCACGGGTTTTCCTCTGGGTGCACGTTGCTTGGCTCTTGACTGCCCCGCGACCATGAGTTGAATGAAGTGATGAGAGAATGGATGGGTAGTGTCCCTGTAACTTCAGAAGACTTTACCCAGCAGGGGGATCTGGTGCATTTTTTCCCATTTACTTCACGAAGGAGATCGGAGGAGGAATCTTGACGTTTCTGAACTGAATGGCCCCTTTCTCGTTTCTGACCTTTCTTGCGTTCTCAAAGGGACCACATGGTGCTGTCTGCTGTGCCTTCATTTTCACATTGTGTGTGGCCGAGACGTTTGTTTTCCTGCATCGCTACCTTTGTTTTTTTAGGCCTCAATCCCTGTGAGAGTCTTGGCTGCCGACAGTGCCTGTAGAAGCCCTTTGATGGGGTCTTGCCCACAGTGCCCTGCGAGGTGGCTGATCCCCTGTCCTTGCTGTTTCCTGAATCCATCATGGGGCGCATCAGTGGCCGTGCTGGGGTCCCCCCCTTTTAACGGGCTCCAGGCTCCCTCCCGCTGCTTTTTAGAAAAGCAGGATCACATCTGTGGAAGTTTAACCGAAATCCTACCGGAAGGTTGGGAGGCTGTCGGAATCCTTCACGCCGTCTGCGAGATGTTTGTTTTTAGTCGTCTCCATTGCAAATCCTCCCCCCGCCCAGTTTTGCGATAGGAGGGTGAGGAAACGTCTCCCAGTTAGTCAAAACGAAGAAAGAGCCGGGACTGGGATTTTGAACTCGTGTGGCAGAGGATCTCGAAGTCTCCCAGGTTTATTCCAGATCCGAGTGGAAATAAGAAGCAGGGAGGGGGAACGCTTTAAAATTAAAAGTTGTGCTGTCCAGAAAGCGATTTTAAGAGCGGCTGAAAAGAATTCTGTTAGGTGTCCCCTGGCTGTTACTGCAAGGGTTTGGATGTAGCAATACTAATATAGAGAATTTGCTTTTATACGCTTTCCCTAGTTTTCAGTCTACTGGGTTGCTTTTATCGATGCAGTGCAGGGCTTGAATTAATGGAGACGGAAGTTAGCGCTTAAACCCAGCTGTTGTCCGGGGTACAGCGCATTTTGAAAGAGCATGTATCTGCTGCCGGGAGGTGGGGCCAGCTATGTGGAAAGTGGAATCTGATCTGTCTCCAGTGGTTTGCTGATCGTAATTGCCAGTATGTGACAGTTAACGTGCAATTCGCTGCTGGGCCTCACGAGCTCGGCAGTCCAGCTTCGTGAGTGTAGACTTGATGTGTTCTCTTACTGCCGTCTACAGTTACTTTTGCCTTGAAATACTCATGGCAGTGCAATACGTCATCTTCAGTATGCATGTTCTAAATGATCTGTTCACTCATTCGAAATTAGCTCTTGAAATGTTCAGGCAGACTTACTGTTTGACAGAGATCTCCAATCCTAGTCCTGGAGAGTTCCAATCCGACAGGTGTTACCGGTCACCCATTTCTAAAGATAAGAAACAACTCCATTGTGATCAGTTGCACAGGTCATGCTGTACATTAAATTCAGTAATCTCTGACAAGTTTTCTTACTTCAGATCATCTATATACTCTTTAGCCCTCAGGGACCAGAGTTTGCATGATGGCACAGATCACTTGCTCTATTTGTCAATAGTTTAAGAATATCTGGACTGAGGCTCTTGAGGACCAGAGCCAGACACTCTTGTGTCTGTGGGGTGTTTGAGGCTTGGTGGTGAGGCGATTCCCAGCCCCACTAAATGTTCAGCTTTCAAAATATTATAGAATGAAATAAATGCAGAAGATGAAGGTTTCAGCATCATTATGTAAAGTGGTAATACTGCTCGACATCCACATTCAGTGATGCATTGTGAACTAGATCATCAAAGTAAGGTAGATTCAGTCAGAGATCTGAGGCATTTCTTTCCCTGTGAAATTCTGAATGAAATAAGCTTTACTTGCATTTCCACTTAGATTATATCTGTGCATTGGATTACCACAAGCGTACACTTGCTCCAGGCTTTTTTAAATGTGTTCTTTTCTAGTCGGGCAGATATTCTAATGCTGGATGGATATGTACATTTCCAGGCCTCCTTGAGTCGCTCTTTGTCCTCGCAGGCAGCGTTGGTGGGGAGTTTGTGTACGCCCAGGGGAGATGAGCAACGGAGTGCATAATGCGCACAGATAAGAGGATCGATTAACAGGCTCCCTGTTCAGCAACAAGTCACACCCCTCCGGACTTCGCATTAAGTCCTCTCGTCCTCCAGCCAAGAGATGGATCAAGCCCTGAATTTTATTGATTTTTATTGGTCAAAGACGGCCTGAATTCCCTGGAGGGGAAGTGTATGTGTTAAAGGCACGTGTCCTTTTTTTTTTTAGTTCACCACGTTAAAGAGTGTGTTTAAAAAAAAAAAGAGAGGCAGAGCTGCCCTGCGCTGATGCTCTCAATATGCTTCTCTCCCCCTGCCAGCGGGGGCTGTCCACGTTCACCAGTGAGGGCACCACGCTGCCCGACCGCTGTGCCCACGACCTGCCCTTGCCAGAGAGCAGGGGGACACGCTCCTCATGTACTGTCGTTAGGGTCCTGAGATCCTGCCAGGGCGCCTCCCTTCATGGTCTTCATGGTCTCGCTTGGTGTTGCCGAAGGGTGAGAGAGATCACGCTGGCCCTTCTTCACCCTGGCAGGAGGGGATTGGTCACCAGATGGGTAGTAAGATCTAAGAAAGTGGGGAAGAAGAACTAAAAATCCACAGGGAACTTTAAGAAGGCTTACATAATATCTTAACTTCTGAGGCGCTTTTAGCCAGCCTGCATGGACTTCTGTGCCTCAACCTCAGGTCTCCCAGCACAGTGACAGAGTCAGTCAGCGAAAGCTGGATCATCGAAATTACCACACTTACCACCCTAAATCATTGATGAGAGCAGCACTGCTTAATGGGTTTGCCATTTCCGACATCACAGCAGCCTGGCTCTCGCAGGGGTGCAAGTAATGAGATTAGGTGCTTCGCTGAAAACTAAAGTCGTCCGTCTTTTCGCAGGGGCAGTGATTATCTCTGCTGTGCGATCTTGCTTGTTTCGCTTTTTAAACGCAAGCTTTAACGCGCTGTGACGTGGACACAGCGAACAGATTCCTGGGGTGCTTTCAGATTTCTCCTGAAGCCAAATGGGGCTTATTCTGTTTTTGAATTATTGTGCTGAGCCAGCAAAAAAGCCACCTGCCTGTTGACGGTAAGACTCAGTGTGATCAGAGAGCCCCAGTCCAAGCGCCGAGGGTGAACACATGGTCTCATAGATGTTTCAGAGCTGCTCGCTGTTCATGTGGTACAACATGAATGGATCTTCCGAAGGAAAGTGTCGTATCACACTGATCATGTGGAGCTTGTGGTCCTAAAAATAGTAAAGAACCAGAATGGAATTTCTTGGACTAAACCCTTACCCTTGCATTTCGAGAAATGTGTTTCTTTAAAATATCTGTAAATAGCCCGCAGAAATAATTGCTCATAAATGATGGGGAGAGGGAACAGGATGTATTTATTCTGCCTCGGTTAGGTGGTAAATGGTTACAGTCGGGTTTCTCAAAAATGTGGCCCGTGGGTGGATGTGGTGTGCAGAATGAAATGCTGGATCGGTTTTACCCAAATTCCCAACTGCGTCGCAGAATGTCCACCCAGATGGCTCCATATTGCTAGAAAGAAAATGTTTTCCTGCCATTTATAAGCTGCTCATTATTGTGATGTCTAGATTTCTGTAGGTTTATTTTCCCACAGATAGCATCCAAAACAAAACTCGTATAACAGCCAGACGTTACATAGCATAACTTCCATGTTTCGACAGAAATATAGGGGTTTTTGTGGGTTTTTCATAAATAGAACGGTAGCAAGTAATGTAATTTCCCTTGTATTGCATGGTTACAGTTTAAACTGGGTGTATGTAAATGTGAAAGCTTTGCATCAGATACTATCAAATTAAGTCTCTTTCAGTATAGGCTTTGTCTACCAAAACAGCAGTGTGTGATCTTTGGCCATGATGTGCAAAACGAAAGCACTTCACTCTCAGCCTCACAGCCCTGTCACCCCTGTCCCAGCAGTGAACCTAGTGTTGTCTCGCTGTCTTTTTCATCAGCGTGGTTCTGCAAGACTCTAGTTCTTCCCTTCTTCCAAGTAACTTTCCTCATGGGGTAAAGAGATAGCTCTTAAGTCAATTAATTTAAATTAAATTAATTAGTATGAAAGCCACATGCCCTCAAACCATAGGTGCACAACTCCCAATTCAACCAGAATCCAGCAGGTTTTTGGCAAACAAGTCAGTAACTTTAAAAAGGAGCTGAAGTGGATCATCTTAACAAATTATCAAGTCCATTAGCTGATGAGGAGCAGAAGTCGAACAAAAATCCGATCAACAGTGTGACCCACCAGGACCAGAGTAGTGCCTTAAATTCTGCAGCAGCGGACTTGGAGACCCCTGTTCTGGATTCTCACTTGAGCACAAGCCTAGTGTGTTTTGAGAGACTGCGAAAATCTCCTTGCACAGGCCAGTCTGTGCTCAGTGCAGCCACGCCTTGGGCAGCTCCGGTCTCTATTCACATGACTCGTGTTATACATTTCTGGGCTGAGAGGCGCAAGGGAGCAGGGAATGTTAGAAATGGCAATCCCATCAAATTCCTGGGAGGAAAAAATAGGAAAGGGCTAAATAAGCCCTTTTGTTGTTGCATGTGGTATCATCTCACTGTACAAACAGGCCACAGAAGCAGGCATCATGAGCCCTCTCCCTGTGTCAGCTAGCTGGACTCGGAGGAACAGGGTGTCGTTTGTGCTGTGGCTCTCAATACGCTTCTCTCTCAGACACCCACCCAAGCCAGCATTGCTGCCATTCTCACGGACGGGTATCGCTGCCTCTCCCATCACCGTGAGAGAAACTCGTGCTCTTCCTTCTTTTTGTGGCCTGACGTGTGCTTAAAAAAGAGTCTTTCAGTCTCGGGCTAATATGCTGTAAATTGCACACTTCTCTCTTTTATTTCTGTCTTGCACACCTTGTGTGAGCATAGCAGTGTCGACGCTGGTTTCCTTGCGGCGTATACCAGGGGTGGCTGAACTCACGCAGGGCGTAATGCGATTAAATCACCTTTTAAGTGACGGCTTGTTGTACATGGTTGTACCTTTCATTTGCCTTTCTATTTTCTGCTGTTGTTTTTAGTATTTGCTGCTCCGTGGTAATTGGAGGTCTGGCGTTGATTGGATTCCTTGTAAGGAAGTTGTTGTGGTAGGAGCACTCCTGGTTACTTGTAGAGCATTCTTCTTGATACGCTCACAATCTGAGGTTCCTGCTGTACGCTCTGTGTAACAGTCACGTCTCTAGCTTCCGTATACTGCCGCAAAGGCCCTTCTGCTCAGTTTCCCACCATGTAGCCAGTGGATGTGACCGCAGACTTTGATATTCTTTTATTGTTTGGGGGGTGAGTGTTGAGGCCTGTTTGGTGTGCATCTGTGGAGCGACAGGGCACATGGTTTTAAGTGCCGTTTTGCTTTCTGGGGTGCCTGCGTCTGCCTTCAGATGGCTTGGCTTGTGCAGTCTGCAGGCTGTGGGTCGCCATGGTGATGATAGGCGTTTGGAAACATGCTGGTGGTTGCTAAGGTAACCAGCAGTCTTGAATCAGGATGGCGAAATGTCATTTTTAAGACTGGAGGAAAAATAAAAACCTTTGATAGTGGCTGTTTGATGCAGGAAGGTTGCACTGTTAAATCATGGAAGGCAAGTGTGGCACCAAGGCTACTAACATACAGTAGTTTGATCCATCACAACAGTAGTTCTGCCTGTTTTGCAGTTTATACTGGTGAAATCCACCCTTTCTTAGACATCACTTACAGTATTCAGGTTTTGTGAACTGGGCAGAGAACCCTCCTTGAGGCTCTAACTTGGCATCTTATTTCCTTAGGTGTCTCTTCTCTCTCATTAATAATGCAGCATTCTCCTCCTCCCTGTACAGAACAGCACAGAGCTAGCCATGATCCCAGTCATGACTGCTGCTCCTGTCTATACGTCTCGGAAGAAGAGCGTGATTCCCATTTTAGCGTGAAATACACATCCTCTGGCCGATCCGTCTGTCCCCTGGTCGTGGGTTCAAACAAGAACGCCTGCTGAATATTTCACAGGCTCTAGTCTTCGTTTTCTGTGTACTCGCGTACCAATTTGTAATACAGCCCCCATAGCCTCCCCCCTAGTGTAACTCTGCATTCAGTTGGCCTTACATCTATCATGTCTTTTACCGATACAGAAGACTAATAAACATTTTCAAAAAAGGTGCATCCAGCAAACAGAAGTTATTTACTGCAACAAGCAGCAGTGGTTTATTTGAGCCTTGAAAATATAAGTGCTTTGTCTGGGCCAGCTGATGCAGGCTGCTGAGAGAGCATTGCTAATTCTGTGCTGGGTGGCGGCCAGAACTCCCCAGCCACACACCCACCCAGTTCTCTTGCTCATACTGTCGCTCTCTCAGCTCATCTCCTACAGGTCTGACCTGTTCAGCTGGGGGTCAGGACCTCTGAACTCCCGCGGCCCACCATGAAGGGTTGAAAGAGGGTCAGGAGTGAGGTCGGAGAGGTTATCAGCCATGTGACCAGAGGCTCTGGCTAAGTCAATCGAATGACTGCTGCTCACAGAGAGGGCAAGCCTGGGTTGTGTAAGGCTGCTAACTAGATAGGAGAGGAAGACTGGGACCCAACTCCCTCGCTCTGACGGAGCACGTGGACAGCATGCTATTGATTTAAAGACAGTGTTTCCGGCCTCTAAGTAACATTTCCCGTGTCTTTAAAGGTTGGGGTGTTTATAACACCTGCCCGGCTTCTTGCTCTTTTTCTTTAAAAGCAGAGAGACTGTACCTTTTGCATCTAGAAAATTAATTTAATACCACTGTCAAACTGCTAGCCCTCTTTCTCTTTTCCGTTTGATCGAGTTTATTGCGTGTGTATAGCTGTAAGGGTGCCATGGGAATGCTGTTGATTCTACACAGATCAGCTGATTGACATGTTATGCGCATTTAAAACGCAAAGCATTGTGTGCATCCAAAGTGGAAATATAGATAGCTGTCAGTAGTTTTTTTTCCTTTTCACATTTAAAGGAGTCTCTTTAACAGTGCTTGCTCCCAAGTACTAATATATTCTGCAGTTTTGATGAAGCTTGGTTTCAGGCCTTTCCTCCAGTGTTGCTTTTGGGGTTGCTGTCCAAGCCTGTGTTAGTACCCAGTGCCCGCTGAAGGCTCGTCTGGTAGGCTCGCAGGCTGGCGGGGTCCCGCGCTCATCCCGATGCCCGTGCCAGTGCTTCCTACAGGTCTATTTTGAGCTCTGTGCTGTGTGCTATTGAGATTAATCATCCCGTGTCAAAGGCGAGGCCAAGAGCTTTGCTATTGTGGCTGTAGAAAGCCACATGTCCTCAGTGCTACTGGTGCATAATGAAATAACAGCGCTGCAAAGAGTCTTTAATGCAGTGCCTCTCCAGAGGACGGCTGGTCACCATCACCCGTTTGACAATTGACTTTTCCCCATCAGGGTGAAACAGCTGATCTGTTCTGTCATTTAAAAACAGGTTCTACCCCAGACAGGATTTCAGGTTGCTCCTTAAACCCAGTGAACAAGTGATGTTCTTTTTTTTTTTCAAACCCTGAGCTTGTCAGAGTAAACTTTTAAGTTATTGAATCTCTGTTTTATTTTTAGATGTGAATCTGTGGACTTTTGGTTCTCATACTGTGTATATACTGTTCAAACAAGTGATTTAGGTCATTGAAGGTTGTATACAGTACCTCCTTTGCTTGTAGCTTATAATCAGCTGCTGTATCCTGTATTTATCTAGTAATGTAAGCACTGAGAATCCAATGTTGCAGTAATATTAATAACAGAAATGAATTGCAGGAGTAAAACTAATAGCGTTACAGTAGTCTTTATAGTATAATAGTAATAGTGGAAATAATTTGCAACAGAGTAACAGCAATAATGGTAGCACAACAGTAGTAATAGTAATCTTTTCTATATTTTAATGACTGCGTAAAAAATACATGTGATGTCTAAGTAGGACTTCAGCACTGTATCACCCACATAACAGTAGATGCTCTGTGGATCTGTGTGTCATGCTGGGAGTTTTGTAGTGTGAACTTCGAATGTCTGTGCAGACAAGTAATGCTTGAAAGGGAGGCAGAGCATAAATATTACAACTCAGTTTTGCAGATAAAATGATCATGTTCTCCGTCTTGGCCCTGCTGTGATTTAAGGTTGTTACAGTTTGTGTACGTGACCGGTATGAAGTGTTTGTAAATAGAGAGATGTGTTTTGACAAGCTGCTTTCAGCTCTTGTAGCTGTCAAGGTCTGTACTTCGGTGTGTTTTATATCAAGATATTCCTTTCCTGCCGGTCAGCAATTCTGCTGCCCTGGTAAAGATTGCTTTCTGTGGCTCGGCTTGAAAAGAAACCAAACAGAATTCTTTTATTGGAAAAACAAAACAAGCTCTGATTTACTCAGCCACCTTAGTTGACTTCTTGTTCAGCTTCAGGGAGACAGTCTAGTGCCGGTGAAAAGAAGGAAAACTGCTTTGTCCCCCAGGAGAGAGGCCAGTGTCCTGGCGCTGTGCTGCTCTGATGCCGGTCCAGGCAGGGGGTCGTGCCGTGACCCCTGGCCAGGGCTCCCATGCTGTAGGCACCCGTGTCTGACCGCCTCCCCTCCTCTCTCTCTCGTTCCCAGTTCCGGACGACCTCACCCCAGAGGAGCAGCAGGAGCTGGAGAACATCCGCCGCCGAAAGCAGGAGCTGCTGGAAGACATTCAGGTGCCAGCCCGTCCGCCCCGGCCGCAGATGAGCTCGTGTCCGGTCTGATCCTGCTTTGATTGCGTCTGTGAGACGGGCGCCATGCCGTTCATCGGCTCGGCCCGCCTGCTGCCGTGTGCCCACCTGTGCCAGCTCCCAGGCTTCTCTCTCTAGTTCATCGTCGGCGCCGCGTTCTGCATCGGCTCGAAAGACTAGGAGTTGGCTGCCCCCGAGGGGCTCCGTCTACATTTCACGTTTTGATTAAATATTTACTGCCTTCCTTCCAAGCTGTTGCTGCGGTCCCGTCGTTTTTTTTTAATCGCTAGGATGTTTCTGCCCTCGTGGAAAAAAAGCCAAGCATGTCCGCATGTTCACTTAAAATTTCTCAGCTGTTAGCCGAAGTTGAGCAAGCGGGTTTGTGTGTAAGGATGTGGCTCCTGGGAAAGGGTTATGCTTATCATGAAAAATGGGACTGGGAATTCGCCTTTGATGTGTTACTTGCCTTTAAAATGTTTTACAAATGGTTTTGTTCTGAGCTGCTGCATTACATAACATTTATGTGATTTATTTACATGCAGATTTGTACACAAAATACAGGCTAAGATTTAATTAATACCCCGTCTTGTCAGAAGCTGCGTTTTTTTTTTTTTACAGCAGGAGTCGGGTGTTCCTTTTCAAATTGCAGATGTCTTATGTTTTTGCACATTGAAGTGTTGCAAGTTTGCAATGTGGAAAGCGTTTTTCTCAAATTCTCCAGGCCACTTTGTGTTGTCTGGCACATCTGGGTTAACAATTAAATTGACAATTAATTACTGGGTTAACATCAGCATTTCGATGACCAATGACAAGGGGTTTGTCTAAAGCAAGCAATTCTGAAATGATCCTATACAAGGCATTTCTCTGACTAGACATCCAGACCGTGTTCTTTACAATAGGGGACCTTCTATATGGTACGTGAGAACAAACCGGCTTTCTGAGTAGTCAGAATTTATTATCAAAGGGGGTTACTGTGCATGGTAGGGGGTGTTAATCAAACCGGATTCCTTGTCCCCTGTCAATCCAACAGCTGTAAGACTGCTGCAAGTGCTGTAGAGCAGATGGCTTTTACCCAGTGAGCAAATTTAATGGTCTCTATTATGTAGAGCCGATCACTAAAAATTGATTACTGTTTGGCTTTTTGTTTCAATAATTACCTATACAACGATCCATCCACTTTTTATTTTGTTTTTTGCCTCTCACTAAAAGGATCTCTTAAAAACACTGCAAGCTGTGCTCCAGTAATGAGCAGCTGAGCAGAATTTCACAACGATTTCCGTGCACCTTTTCTTTAAGAAAAACCGTATCCTTAGAGCTCCGACGTCTCGGAGGATCTCAAGAGGCGAATGTGTGATCAGTCTTCCAGTTCAGATAATTCCAAATGGCACAGTGGCGCAGTACTGCTGACTCAGGAATACTGTGACCTGACCCACTTCTGAGCAGGAGCCAGTCAGCGCCCGCGGCCTGCTGTTATCCGGCTCCAGTGACGCGCCAAGGTCTCCCTACACAAGCCCTGCCTTTGTTTGTGGAAGCAAGCATCCGAGGAATTTGTTGTGATAGCTGAGCCTGCGCCTTGAATCAGCCGGGTCTTTGACGGGACTGCTGAGGGGGTGGCTCAGACAGCCCTTAAGCAGAAGAGACAGGCCTGAAATTCTGTTCACTGCATCCACATCCAACAAAATCCCCGTTTTGTTGCCCTTGGGCAACCAAAACGCAGTTGAGTATCCAAACCTCAGAGGTGAGGGTGGGGAAAGGGGGCCGGAATGAAGGAAAAAGACCCTCAGGCATGGAATTCATTGAATTCCTTCCAGACCTCTTTGCTTATGAGGGGTCTGATGAGTCCTGCAGGCACAGCGCAGGGCAGTCTGCATCCTTTAAGGTAAGACTGCTGACCTGGAAGATGTAGGCCCAGCTAGGGGCAGGGGGTATGCAGTCTACAGTTCACCCTCCATCGAGCACACTGCATCGCAGGGCTTCTCAGACAAGCAGACCTCACTGCTGTAACCAGGTCAGCTGTGCGTCTTGCACGGTGTCCTTTAGATTGGGTCGAATAAGCAAGGTAGGGTGAGGATGCTTTGTTAAATTATTAAAGAGTTCTTAACTGATCGTTATTCCCCGCATGTCTAGACCAGCGATTCCAAACCGTTGTCCTGAAGGAACACTCTCTGTTCTGATTTTTACTCCAGCTGTGTTCTGAATCACAGTCTAATTGAATTCAATTTTCTGTTTGGGGGTCTGTGTATACATTTGCTTTCAGCTCTTGAAAGGTCAAATGGAATTTGTAACTGGCATCAGCCCTGTACCAGTTTCTGATTTTCAGAACAGTCCTCATTCAGGTGTGCCATCCGAAACGTGACCAACTGCACCTTACCCGCTCTGTGGAACGATAAAACACTGTGGACGTGTCTGATACAGAGTTATTCGCACCCAAGTCTGATCATCCACAGTAATTGAGAGCTGTTTAGTCAGAAATAAGAGCAAGCACATTGGTGAGAGGCTGTGCACAATTCTGTGTACTGACGTTGCTGGAAACAGGACCCTTGAAGTCGGGTGTTTTTGATGCTCAAGACTGACCAAACTAACATTTTAAATAAAAGTCTGAACAAGCAAGTATTGGGCAGGGTTCCTCCAGGGCTGAGACAGAAGTAATCCAGTGCTTCTCTCTCACAGAGCAGTATTGCTGTTTCAGAGCTAATCCAGTTCCTGTTTGGCTCCTGCTAATACATGAAGCTTCCTTCCTATCTTCTGTTCCATTAGCCTTAGGGCATAAGCAATTTTTCTGGGGTTAATAATGAGGTTTCTATTGAACCAATTAGGAATAATTCGTTGAGATTAGTGCAGAATGTGAGGTGGTTACTGGATGAACCTATTTACAATGTCAGCAGTAACCTGTTTTAATTTGTGATGAAATCGGCTCCTGTATTGGTGCTCTGCAAAATAAAAGCAAAGTCACAGTAGGCCATTACTCGAGTTCTACTTTCTACAGTTGCTTGTGCATCAATTTTTGCATCAGTGAAATCTGCAAGGATGCCTTCTCTGAAATTTAAAAGCTTTCTGCTCCTGCCTGAGCTTCAGGAGAGCTCCCTGCTCTCGGCCTCATCATGCCGTCTTAGGTCCTCATCTGCAGAATTCCAATACAGTCTAACATTTCACGTGGCCTAAAGTGACAGCATCAGATGCAACTGTAGCGTAAAAGTGGCATTTGTAGTTTTTGACATGCTCCAATAACATCAAAAAAGATAAAAAAGACTTTAAGAACAGGGTGCATAGTCTGATCTGCACTATGAGTTATCCTAGATACTGTGATCACAGGGTAGAGCATAGTTCAAGAATAAGCTTAAACCCCAAACCCTTGATTTTGTCCACCTAACACTGGACTGGCATGACTCAGTGTTAAGGGTATACCTGCTCTTCACATTATGTGTGATTCAGTGCAAGGACCGAGTTCTTTATATTACTAGCTCTGGTGTAGTTGAAAGCTAGGAAACGGATCTAGTTGACAAGTACTAACACAGAGTCCAAAGCTGACGACATCCCCTTGATGTATTTCACAAGTGGAGTGTGCTGCCAGTGCGTGCCATGGTTGAGGTCACTAGCACATTTGTAGTGAAACCCCAGCCCTCTTGCTTCCTTTTGTATTTGCATTCATCTGTGGTTAAGCGCGAGTGAGCAAGGACACATGCAAACAGGGACAAACTAACAAACAGAAGAAGAATGAAGTGTGGAGACTCTGGCGTTTCCGTGAAACGAGAACATGCCTCAGCGTTTCTGGTGCTTTGTAACTTCACAGTGGGCAGAGTGAGCATCTGGTCGCTGAGCAGTTGCTTTCACGCTTCTAAGAACGCAAGGACAGTTACAAAACAAGGAGTCCATTTGGCCCATCTGACCCATTTGGTTGTTGGGAGCTAATTGATCCAGCATTGTCTTTAAAGAAGCCGTGGTATCAGCTTCTTTCATGACTGGTTAGGTTGCGTCATCCTCCTGCAACCCTCTGGGTAAAGTGCCTCAGGTTCTTGCTTTTAAACGCACTTTTGCTTAGCGTCCACTTGTGCTGTCTGGGTCGTGTTTCACTTTTCCTTTATTTTGACAGTGTCCGCTAGGTTGGCTTTTTTTCGGTGCCTTTGAGGATTTAGAACGCTTTCATTGGGTTCCCTTGTAGTCCTCCCTGTTCAAGACTAAAAAAAAAAGTTAAATTCCTTCAGTCTGGCACTGTGGGACAATCCCTTGAGCCCAGAATTGTATCCGGTTGCTCATCCCTTGACTAATTCCAGAGCAGCAATATGTTTTCTATATCATGGTGATCACCACTGTGTACAATATCCTAAATGAGGCCTTGTTAGCTGTATATTCGAGTCGAGCTGGTGTTTGATTCCTGAGAATCTCCCTGATATTTTAAACCTGCTTCTGTGTTTCTGGTTACTGACCTTCGGGTTAGAAATGACAAATTTCTAAATGGACTCCCTTCTTACCCCAATCCGTTTTAATTCCCCTCCCCCCTTTTTTGTTGATAGGCTGTTTTACTGCCCCATAAGAAAATGAAGCTGGTTCACTAATATCCTAAATCAGGTCTGATTACTGCTTATCCTGCCATCATCGTTGACAGGTTTAGTAAAGCCATGTTCCAGTTAACAACCCTCTTAGACCTGCAGGCTAATGAGTGAGCGTCTCTCTGGCACTCTGCACCCGGGCACATGGCACAGGGCAGAGCAGGGCGAGCGACCCCTCAGCAGCGGTACATGTGGCTCTGTCAGCCTTCTGGCACTGAAGCACAAATTAACTGCACTTTGATTGAGGCCAGGAGGTGGTCTTTTAAGATGAAGTGGATGGGAAATTCTGACATGCGCAATTAATGGAAAGCAAGGAGGTGCAGTAATTACTCCCATCAGACGAAGAGGTGAAGAGGCACACGAGTTCACCCAGCGCCGCTGGGAGCAAGGAGAGTGAAAGTGCAGGGTTGCGCATTTTTATTTTTATTTTTTCATACCACTTGCATCCGAAGATGCCTGCGTTCCAGGCGGATTCTCTGTCTTAATTACAGACGTGCCTTGAGAGAGATCGGGGCTGTTTTTAGCGGGCAGGGCCCCGAGGCGCAGGCTTGGCTGGGAGGATGACACGCCGATGGACCTACGTGGCCCCCCCGTCCCCGTCCCCCCCTGGCTGGGTCTGCAGCAGCCTCCGGAGTCTGGCGGGGGCGGAGAGACTCGCCCGAGACCAAGCCCGACGGTCCTGCCCTCTGCCTGTCCAGCCCTGCTTGCAGTGATGGCCTTTCAGCAGTCGAAGGGCCCAGATTGTCCTGGATTTGAAGCCCCGCAGTGTATGATTGAGAATGTTAAATATTCCCAAAGGGGGCAGGCTTTCCTTTTCTGTGTGTTAATAACGGAGGGTGTACCAAGGGCAGCTTGCGGGAAAGTGACCCAGGAGGGCTCTCGGTGGTTAAAGTACAATGGAGAAGAGCCGGGCTGAGTGTTTTTAAAACGCTTTAAGAAAGTGCTGTGTAATAGCCCTGAGAAGGCCGCATCCCTGTTATCATCCCCCAGATAAACAGGAAAAATCCATTACTGGTGAGACAGCAAGAACTTTTTTTTCTGGAATTGTTTTACCTTCTTCGTGACTTGCGGCCTCAGTGTTGAAGGTTCATTATATGACAAAGTTTTTTTTCCCCCCCTCCTGTCTCTTTCTTGTCTCAGTTGGTTAAAAGGAATTCATCATTTTCTGCTTTCTGCTGCAGCGTTTCAGGCGCTGTGGCTCTTTCCCGACAGAATTTGCACAGTTGAGTCGAAGATTTTGGGGGCAGTAAATGGGGACGGTCTGAAGTGCAGTGCAACTTTGCAAAGACATGGAAAACAAACTGTCCCGAAGAAAAATGTACTGTATTTCAAAATGCTGGAGTGCTTATAGTGCTGCTGAGTTTACAGAGCTGCTTTGTGATAACCCTGGCAGTCGGCCCAAGAGAGCCTTTTAAAAACGGCTGTTATGAAAGGGGGCTCAGGTCATGCTGGCCATTTTTAAAGGGGATTGTATTTTATTTGCTTTGTCTTTTGAAGCATTCTGGAGACTTTTCTAGGTCAGAACAAAGCCCGTGTGAAAGTGGGTCAGGTCGGATCGACAGGATAGCTGTACCCCGTTCTGGAGGAGAGGGTGTCTGGGGTACAGGGAGAGCGAGGAGGAGGGGGAGGGAGGGGGCCCTCTCTCTTTCTTCCTCTCTCGGCAGCCCTCCCCCCCTCACCCGCCAGAGGGCTTGCTGCCTTGTGGAAACAAGTGAAGGTTATTGATCTGTTTTGAGCGCTCCAGAGAGTAATGGAGCACTAATGCAGGAGTGGAGTGAGCAGGCCTCTCAGCAGCTGAGGCTGCGATGTCGAGACGAGGATTTCAAAGGCTTGTTGGGGGGGATGAGGGGGCACAACCTGTGCGAAAGGTCATGCTGAACGCAGGAGAAGAGGCGTTTCTCTTTGCACTTTTCCTGAAGCGGGTGTTGCTGTTGGAGGACTGTAATTTACAGAGCCCAGGTCAACTATCGCCTTTGCAGTGAAGGCCGGCAAGATGGCGGAGGAGTGTGTTGATGTCAGCCACGCAGGCAGGCTCCTTTAACCAAGAACAGAAACGGAAAATGTGCTAATTCTTTTTGTTGCTGATGTTTGTCTACTTCTGTGCTTTTATTTACTGGTTCTGAAAGTTCCCATGTTTAGGCTGCTTGCTCCAGGAATGTGCTTGATGTTCATATGCAGAGTAGCTTATTCCTGGACACACAGAGTCCATTTGATTGCAGATGTATCGTTTTTGTTTTGGGAAGAAGATATTAAGGTCCTATGACATTGATTTGAGCACCTGAGTTGCTCTCACAGCAGTGTTTTAGAACCAAAACCACCTGCAATATCCAGCTTGTCATCGCGAGCTGCAGACAGACTCTTCTCATGCGGGTGCTAGGAAGAGCGATTTGTTCTTTTTGGAGTGTTCAGACTAGTTCTTTTTCTTTTTAGTCGATTTACGTGATCTAGAGGAGATAATTCACATCAAAAGGGCTTAGGCCTAGAGCTGTTTAAGAAAGAGGTATCTTTCATGCCGATGCAAAGAAGCGTTTTCCCTCTCCCGTCATTTTAATGGGCACAGGAAAGAGGCTTTCCTCGGCTGTTTTCAGAGGAGGACGTGTGCGTGTGCTGTTAAACTCAGACTGTGAACACAAAAGCAGCCCGCGTTCACGGCTGCCTGTCTGGCTGGTGGTATTATGTTTGATCAAAGTGAACACGGCCCCTTCTGATTGCAGTAATGAAATAAAAAGTGACTGGAGGCCTGTAATCACATTCCCACTGCTCTTCTGCCAGGGCCTTGTGGAGTGAAAATCTCATGGGTCCTAATGTCCCCAGGGTTTGACTTGAGCATGAGGAGCAAATCGGCAAATTTATGATAAATCATGCTGTAGAGCTGCTTGAAGCCCGTTTGTCTGTCTGCCTTGCATCCTTCAGGTGCCTGTAGTGCATCTGAGGTGCATGGGAAAAATGGGATAAAGAGTACATTTACTGCGTCCCTCCTTTGCAAAGTTTTACACCCCCTCTCCTCCTTGTTTCTTCTCAGCGTCTGAAGGATGAGATAGCAGAGGTCACGAATGAGATTGAAAACCTGGGATCCACTGAAGAGAGGTAAGGGTTAGGGTGCACTGCGTGAGCCTGAAGCCTGAAGCTGCTGGGCAGATCAGAAGAATCGATCAGGGGAGAAAAAGTGACCAATAGCTGTAGGAGTTTAATGATGTTACCCATGTCTACGTGGCCCACCAGTTTTGGGTTGGATGCTAGTGGCAAGAAAATCCATCTAAAATATCTCACAACATCTGCTTGAACCACATGATCCTCTGTGTGAATAAATGCCCCCTGTTTTTTAGTCTAAAATTCTCCTAAACCTCATATGTATTGTGTCCCATGGACCTTGTAGTACTGTTGATCTTTAAGTCTTGGTCAGGCCCTTCCAGAAATTTGAAAACCTGAACCAAGTTGTCAGGCAATATCCTACTCTCTAGACTTTGTTATCTTAATCAGAGCATCATATCCCCCTCAAACGAAGTGAGATTGTTCCCCTCTATAGTGCCTCCAGAGCAACAGTACCTTTGTGTTCAGAAATGTGCAGGCGAGGAATTTAATAAAGCTCTTTGGGCACCCTCTCTTCGTCACTCAGGCTTGCTCTAGGGCACTGGGGACACACAGCTCATTTTGCGCTTAGACTCAGATTAACACCGAGCCACAATAAAGGCACGCACTTCAAATCGATCGTACACGTCTCATTAAATAATAACGTCAAGGCCTAAAAACTCTGTTCACAATCTTTAAAGAGGCCTTTTAAATGTTTAATCATCTTTATCCATATTGATGAGCTGCCTGTGAATTATTCAGGGCTATTTTGGTCCGGCAGCAAGCAATGGGAGCTCTCCTGGGACAGTGTTGTGGTCCCGGTTGGTCTTAGGGGGCTCATCTACTGCTGAAGTTAACACCCCCTCTTTTCTTCTCCCCCAAATGAGACCTTACACCCAGGCACCTGCATGCTCTACAGCACCCTTTCAAAGTTGCAGTGAAGAAAAATTAAAATCTGCGGTGCTTTTAGAATTTTATTTCACCACTTAAAGCAGTGTAAATTCATTAATCATTTATTTGGTTGATGCTTTTGTTCAAACCCGTTTCTACGGCTAAAGCGTGTGCAGCAAGCAGAAACAAAGTGAGGAAGAAACTGAGTGAGTGCCTTGAACAGGAGTGCAGCAGCAGGGTTCTAACGGGAGGAGAACCACAGACCTCTAGTGTTACTGATTCTCTAGAGCCCACAGTCACAGCTCCACACCTGCTGATTGGGCATTTCTCCAGGCCAGACCTACCACTGCTGCAAAAGCTAGTCTCTTTCCAGACCATTTCCATATTGTCCTGGGTTACCTCCCTATGATGCGGAGTATCTGAAAAGCCCCACACAAGCAACACTCTCGGTTCTCACTACACGATCTTTAAGTGCGGATACTGTTAACTACACTGTTAACAGCTGCCTCTAAATATTGCATGCCTCACTTCCCAGAGCAAAAGAGGTAGAAGGTGTATAATAGTGTAAATGACTGAAAGTCACGTATAGATGTCTGCATCCAAACTTCCACATGTGTCTGCTGTATATATTTATATTAATGTAAATTAACGTAAAGAAGCTTGTATCTTGAAGGCAGTGGCTATAGTTTACTATTGAAAGTCAGAGACTTGTAAGGTAACCATGGTGCACCTGTCTTCAGAGTGCTTTATTCATGGGGAACTAAATGGTAGAACACAAAGTTTCTTTCCCTTCTCTACAGTCAGTTTGCTGGCCCTCTTTGTTTTAACAAGCACCTCACTTTCTGGGTACCCTAATTTGGAAAGAGCCTAGTTACCTTTGGGGAGTGTTAGGGGTGACCTCCTTTTGAGCAGTGTGCCCAAGATTATTGTGAAGCTGGTGCTGCATTGGTTAGGTATACAATATAATACCTAAGTTAATTTTTTTTAATTTTACTGCATCTTTAAAGTTTTTTTGAGGTGAATTGATATTTTATCTTGCAGGAAAAACATGCAGAGGAGTAAACAGGTGGCCATGGGCCGTAAGAAATTCAACATGGACCCCAAAAAGGTAAGCAGTCGCGATTTTCTGGACCCAGGCAGTCGTCAGACAGAGCTTTGGGGCACAGCAGGGGAAGGCCCCGTCACGGTCTAACCCTGCTTGTTGTCTGGTTGTGCGCCTGTTCCTCCCCAGGGGATCCAGTTCCTGATTGAGAACGACCTGCTGAAGAACACCTGCGAGGATATCGCGCAGTTCCTGTACAAGGGCGAGGGCCTGAACAAGACCGCCATCGGGGATTACCTGGGCGAGAGGTCAGCTGCTTCCCGCCGGGGCCGCTGGGGAGGCTGCACGAGGCTTGTGTGTGCCAGTCTTCGTGGGCGTGCTCTGTGCTTCCGCAGGCATCTGTCTTGTCTAATGGTGTTCTGTGGGCATGTGGGCCTTCTATGATATTGTTCTAAGGACTTTTCTGTTACGTGGTGGGTGAAAAAAAGGGGTTTGAATATAGAATCTTAAGAGAATTATTCGGGGCAAAATTCAGATGAACATTTTCTTATATTTCAGTGAACTGTCATGCTGAGATGCTCCTTTTTTGATCAAAGTATCCATAAAACATGGTTGATCAAATATACTTTTAATACCATCTGCACTTATTTAGAGTTGTGGGACTGTGATATTGGTGGTGTCTGTGTACAGGATCTGTTCCTGACTTATCCTTGGCTACAGGCTCCTGATGTCTTGGAAATCAGAGAGAACCGGAACACTGCCTTCCCGCCCCTGACCGAGGGCTGGAAAGCACTGCGTCACAATCCATCTATCCCGTCCGTTGATTCTGGCAGCTAGCCTTTGAAGAGATTTGAAGAGAGCTGTTTTCACGTTGATACAGCACTGTAATCTGAATTTTAAAAATGCCTCCATGCATCACTAACCATGGAAAGCAGGTCTGCACAGGAAAGGAGTTACTATCTAGATGCTGCATCTTTTTAACATTCTGTGCATCACCCTTGCACTACGAGGAAAAAAAAAGTTTCCATTGCACACGTGCCTCGGGCCCTTTCCAAAAATAGCGTTAAGTTAAAGGATATTTTCAAAGGTGAAATCTAAACATCTGTACAGAACGTCTAGCTACAGCCACCACCCCTGTTAACTTTCAAGAGAATAAAAATGAAAGCTTATCAAACAAGTTAATCCACTATAGTGTCCTGTAGACCTGATTAGTATTGAATTATCTTGCATTAAAATATGATGTCTTTAGACGTGGTGAATTTCAGGCATATTTACATAAATCAGAACAGCCTTTTCTAAAAGAAAGATTTGATTTAATTTTTTTAAAAAGGTATTAAATGTGCAGCTGCAGTTCTCTGGCACCTGTCTCCCGAGCTCTCGGCTCCCCTGGCCTGCCTGTGCCGACCTTCTCCCTCCCTCCTCCGGGATGAAGTGACTGCCCTTGGAGCAGGCCGAGCGGAAGGAAGCAGCTGTGTGGGTGGTGTCGGCTCCGCTGTCGGAGCCCCGCAGTGGAGAGGGGCTGGGAAATGTACCGTCCAGGCCTCGCTGCTTGTGCTCTGTTCCATCTTCTGCACGAGGAGAGGTGGTCATGAGGAGCAACAGGCTGACCCCGGGAGTCAGCCCTTGAAAACAGTCCGAGTGAAGGAAGCTAGTGAATGAGGCGTCTTGGTCTTGTCAGCATTTCTCTGTAATGTAGGGCACGCATTGCACATGAGAGTTGATCAGATCAAAGGTTCTGAGCTGGCTTTACAGTATGTTTGCTGTGTGATGGCTGCCTTGTGTGCATTGCTTCCCCCGCGACCCTGAATTGGATTAAGCAGTTGAGAAAATGGATGGATGGACATTGCAATAGAAGCATCAGTGATCTGTTCAGAGCGTGGCAATTTGTTTCTGAAAGTCCAGCCTCAGCAATAACAAGGAAGCCTGAAGAGATGGGGCACGGTTTATCTAAATAATATCCCCCCCCCCCCCCCCCCCATTATAAACTGACATTTTGAAGCACATTTTTCCTCATAGAACATTATTTCTTTGGCACTTACAATATTGAAGCACAGCATAAGCAGCTGAAGGCCTATCCACTGGATTAGTGGATCTTTTCCTTTTTTATTCCTTCCTCCCTTTCTTTCCATACTAGTGGCAAAGCAGGGAAAAGAACCTTGCATTCCGTGCTCCATCCGAAAGCCCTTACTACTGTCCTTGCTTCGGGAAATGGTCATTGTGAAAACCTTGAGCCCATTAACGCCTTAGCCATGAGCTTATTCGCAGCTGGGGCCCTCAAAAACGATCAGGCCCCATTTGAAAAGCTTGCCGCTCCCATGGTTAGCTTTACTAGGAAATGGTCAATTTCGGTAGTACTTGAAAACTTAGGTTGCATGCCACAGACCTGCTCTGCGGTCCATCTTTCAGATCGGCTCTGTTGTAAACATCCTGCCCTGTGCTGGGCTGGGGTTGGTGAGTGATGTCAGTGTGCACTTGCAGTGGTTTTACCCTCCTACATGTTTTGAACAGGTCCTCTTTCTGAACCAGCCCCGGGTTACATTTTCATAACATACAGTCTGGACTTTGGGTGAGTCCGCTATGTTTTTGCATCACCTGGGGTGGAAGTAGATCGAATCGTTAAATCGCGGGTTACAAACGCAGCTTTCGGGCACGGGGCTGCGCAACGTGGAGGGTGTACTGACATGGCTTGGGGCGGCTTCTCCCGAAACGGAGCTCTGGAAAAGCTGGGATGCGTGAGCGGAGTGAGCCGTCGGGCAGTGGAGGGAAGAGGGCCATCTGCAGCCCCTGGTGTTGAAACAGGGGGGCAGGCAGGGAGCTGGGCTCGCCCCCTCCGCCTCGGAGTGTCTCCTTTCCCCCAGGGGTCCCCGAGACGCCCGCTGGGGAGGATCTCTTATTGAAAGGTCGCAGAGGTTAAGAGTGAGGTAATCTGCTTGAAATTGAGAAAGATGCATTCGCTTTTCATTCTTCACTCCTATTAAAACAATCATCCTGCCTGATTTATTTAGTAGAAACAAAAAGTTTTGAACCTTTTGGTTTATATTTGTGCTGCTGTTTTTTTTTTTTGCAGGGATGATTTCAATATCCAGGTTCTTCATGCCTTCGTGGAGCTGCATGAATTCACAGACCTGAACCTGGTGCAGGCTCTACGGTAATTCCCTAGGAGGGCTACTGTCCCTTGTAGGAAGGAAACACTTACTATGAATTAGATTGTCAAGAAATAAAAAAACACAATTTACTTTCTAAAAATGACCTTAATATTAAGATTTGCATTTTACCCTTTTACCACGGCCTGTGTCTGATTGCCCTACATTCTTTATATATAAGCCCTTGTTTTTTTTCCCCGTTGTATTTTGTACTTTATGTGCAGTGATTCATGTACAGTGTCCTTGGCACTTTATTATTATGATGATGGTGATGACTGCATTGTTCTTCAGATATTCACTGTGTAGCCACAGGGAACTGTGTTCATTAGTGCCCACAGTCTTGCCATTCGTTTTGATTGTCGTGGTGGATACTGTGATCCGTGTTGACTCTGATCCGTGGTCGTCTCCTCACAGGCAGTTCCTGTGGAGTTTCCGGTTGCCCGGAGAGGCCCAGAAGATTGACCGCATGATGGAGGCCTTTGCCCAGCGCTACTGCCAGTGTAATCCTGGGGTCTTCCAGTCCACAGGTCGGTGATTTCAGGTGCTGCTGGGGCTCACATCCTCGTGGCAGGCAGCTGGACACTGCAGCCGAGTGGCAGATCTAGCTGGCGTGATGGAACGAGATGGTGTCTGAACGCTTTTCCTGAGGATTCCTGAAGGATTTGTCCTCTCAGAATGTCTTTCAGGATACAATGGATGGCAAAGGTTATCCGAGCAGAGGTTGGCATCTCTGGGTAGTGCCCAGGGAGGTCTTAGAATCTTAGGGTAATGCCCTTAGGGTCAGCCAGGGCAAGGGGTCATCGTCAAGGTGACAAGATGATCCCTGAGATCTCCCAGTCGGAAAGCCAGCCTGCAATCCCTCCTCTTGTTAATCCAGCTGGTTGTATTTGAGCACATTAAATCACTTTGCATCTGGTTCTTCAGTATTCCCATCCGTTATGGAATCTCGTACAGTACATAGATGTTGGCTCCAAAGTATCTCTATTCGAGAACATATTTTCCTTGAATTAAGAGAATGTGGTTTCTCAAGTAGAGGAACTGTTATGGATCAGTTGTGATTTCCACAGCGGCTTAATGCTGCTTTAATCTTTCCAAACAGTCTGCCTTGCTAAAGTCCATTCCTTTAAAGACCTGTAAAGATATTACGTAGGAGGATATCAATAAAGTTCATACTTAGGCTTTTGAATATTTGATGCTCTGAGTGTTAACAGACCTGTGAATCTTACTATATGTAACAGGACTGGGAGTTAAAGGGATACATTATTTATGCTGTTTCTGCTGATCTTGCTGTGTTAAATTTAAAGTGCTGCTGTGTCAGCTGTGCTCCGAACAGAGCCAGGGTAGCATGGAAAGAGCCTTGTGTTCATCACGCAGTCATGCTCTTTCATCCCAAAGTGGCATCCTTTCAGGCTGGGTGATTGGCATTTATATTTAAACACAACATTAGACCGACTGGCCTTTTGAACTAAGTTGCAAGCACAAATGATGAATCGAGCCCTGTCACCTCGACTTTGCTCGGGTGGCTAATGAAGTGGTTTGTGAGAGTGGCGAACTTTAAAGTCAGGTGTTTTTGTGTTGAGTCCTAGTCAGTTTTTCTGTTTGGAAATGAGCCGTGAAGCAACAGTCTTTGCTTTCCACTTCGGTTTGACCCACAGACACCTGCTACGTGCTGTCCTTCGCCATCATCATGCTCAACACCAGCCTGCACAACCCCAATGTGAAGGACAAGCCGTCCGTGGAGCGTTTCATCGCCATGAACCGGGGCATCAACGATGGGGGCGACCTGCCTGAGGAGTTGCTCCGGGTCAGTGGCTCCCACATTTCCTTCCTGGGTCGAGCTCTTGGCCTGTAACTATGCATTTAGGACAGAGAGAACAGCAAATCCACATCCGCAGCGCTGAGAGTCCAGTTCCAAAGTACTGATCCCAACCCTGGGCTCATAAATAAATCTATAGCTGTCTTGTTCAACCAGATCATGTGCTGTTTTGTAAAAAAACAAAAATCTTCAGCTGGTTTCCTATGCTGCTCATCTTGTGTAGTCGTTTGAGATGGGCCTGCGTCGATTTCTGAGACGCTCCAAAGGGTGTGAAGGGTTGCTGTGTAAAGATCGTCGTCTCTTCTGTGTGAAAGTGAAGTGTTGTCTTTCTGCACTGCTGGCTTCACACTTGCAGAACCTGTACGAAAGCATCAAGAACGAGCCCTTCAAAATCCCAGAGGACGACGGCAATGACCTCACGCACACCTTCTTCAACCCCGACCGCGAGGGCTGGCTGCTGAAGCTCGGTGAGTCCGGCCTCCGACTCGTGTCTCAGCATTAAGGGACAATTCATAACGGTTCAGTTGCACGGAGGCATTGCAAACTAGGCCTGTAAAAAAAAATCCTGGAATCTCTTTTGTTGAGCATGTGTGTGTGTATGTGTGTGTCCATGGCTTTGTGCACAGCTCAGGATTTTATTAAGACTAGGACAGCAGCTTTAAAGTCCCATGAAGAAGAATCAAAACCAGTCAGCAGCAACCTTGTTTTCCTTGGAGATCTCTCATCCCAGTACAGACCAGACCCAGCCTGCTCTGCTTCCGAGATCTTGACGAGATCAGGATACAAGGCGTTATGCTGCTCCCAGATAGAAATGCCATCGACAGTGTCTCGAACATGTTCTGAATCTTTTAAACAAGGACATGGCTGGTTGAGGGAAACGCACTCCATGGAGCTGGCTGGGAATGTGTTTAGGCATTTGAAGCGTGCGCTCTTGCTCAATGCATTATGAATGTGGCCTTGAGATCAGACAGGAGCATCAAGCCTGAGATGAATTATTAAAACCACACAGAATACACACACGCAGCATGCCCCATGTGAGAACTCACTTTTGCCTTCCATCCCTTCACTTCGCAGCTTTCTCAGTGCTAAAGAGACCACATGGGGTGGAAGGAGGAGTATTTCTCAGAACGAATTCCTCTCTGACATGGCGTGCATCTATCTATGAACCATGGTCAATGAGATCTTCCCCACTCCCTTGTAGCTTCTTCCCATGAGACATCGATTCTCACACAGGGCAAGCAGTTTCTTACAGCCTCATTTCCTTACTGTTCGCAATAATTGCCCTTTACAGGGGAGTTAACAAACTGAGGTGCAGGAAAGGGACAAAGAAGGAGAATGTTACAGAAAGCTGTGAAAGCCATTGGCAGAATCGCAGATTTCAATACCTAAGGTTGTGTGCGACATCCTAACACACACCTTTAGGTCTCTTCTCCCTTTAGTTGTTACAGGTCCAGTCTGAATTTTGGGAAGAAAGTCAACTAGGAGGGCAGGTTGGATGTAACTAACTCCCCCCCCACCAACACTGCCATAGCTATGTGCACAGTGCCACTTGGGTTTTGTGTGTGTGTGTGGGCTCTTGAATTACAAGTGAAGCAAACGAGAAGGAAATCAAGGAATTCAGCCAGGCTGATCTGAGCAAAGGCTGCAGGGTTATGTCGTGAAAATGCAGTCTGAAGAGAAGCTGTTCTCCAGCGGTGCATTGTCTTCACTAGGGGCTGCTCAGGCTCCTTGAAACAGCGCAGGGAACCCGAGAAGCTCACGTACAAATCTACAAATAATATCCCCGTGGCTCTGTTAATGCTGACTGTGGGGGACCAGAACAGTCTTATCTGATGAAACCCCGTGCCATGGGTGGCAGCCATTCCATTCGGCCAGCAGCGTCTTGATGGGATATTGAGCAGTAATAAACATCGAGAGTGTCAAAGTTAGTGACCTGACCCGTCACATAAACAATGTGCCACTGGAGTATTCCTTCACCTGTCTGCAAGATGATATGCAGTATATCACAAAGCATGGCGGTCTTGTTTTTCTTTATTAATTATCATTAACAGAGTTTCAGTGTTTTTTTTTTCATTTGGATGTTTTTTGTTGCTTTGTGGGGTTTTTTAACAACCAGTGTGTTCACAATACAATGAAAGCCTGGCAGCAATCCAGGGCCAAATGGAATTTAAAAAAAAATGTTTTTATTTAACTGAAGGCAATGCAATCTATGTAGACCACATGCAGTTCCACTTCTTTCTGGCTGGGAAGCTCATGAAGCTGCAACAGTCGACTTTTCTTCTGAAATATTATTAAATTGAGAGTTGTATGCCCTCTTGTGAGACTTTTCAGTAGTGCTCTGCAGTTGCATTGCAAAGCACGTATGTTAGTTACAGCGAATAGCAGGAGGCCTTTCAGGAAGTCTGAACCTAAAGTGCCCACTTGGTGGAAATACCAAGAGAATCAATTCTGATCGTCGTGGATTTCTTATTTATGCCCTTTTCATATCATCAGATCAAATGGAAATGAAAAAAACATTTCGAAATCTCAAATTTAGACAATCGGGTGTCCAGTGCCTGCTTCGTAAAATATTGCATAGAACATTTTGTATTACCAATAAGCAGGGTATGATTTCTTATGATTTAATTTTTTTTCTTTCTTCCTCATTTGTTTGTTTGTTTGTTTGTTTCCATGATTTTGGCTGTTCTCTTTCTTCAGGAGGTATGTACATCTGCTCTTCAATAGCCCGTAGCTCTTCTCCTGGGTGCTTTGGTGGTCAAGCCTTGCTTTTGTTACCATTCTCTATTTAGTTGTATTTTTTGTTTTGTTTTTTATTTCTATTTCAAATATGAATTCATATAATTTGTAGTTTATTTACTTTTTTTGTTTGTTGTTTTTTTTTTATTTCCCAAGCTGGTGGATGTCCTTGTGCTGCTTCTCTGTCGTTTTTGGGTGCTTGTCGTAGCTCTGGGCGGGCGCCCAGCTGCGCGGTGTTGCCTGTACTAGTGGAGAGTTAGTCTTCTCTGTTGCTGTGGTGTTCAACCTGTGGGTCTCTGTTGGAAGCTGCAGTATTCCCTTCTGGAGCCCTGTAGCTCCCCCTGTCGACAGTCACAGCAAGACTCATGAAAGCACTTTGAGTCTGGATGACCCGTGGAATTCTCTGGAATTGGCTATTTTGCTGTTTTCTGTCCCTGATTTATGCGTTTTGCATTACTACTCAATCTCCAAAATATGTCTCCCGGATCTTGCTTGGATTGGTTTTAATTTGTTGACTCGTGCAAGAGTTCCACTTCTTGGTCTCCCGATATCCAATATTATTCCATTTTCTCTCCTGGCTGTTGCTCTCTGCACGCTAGATTTGTTCTTCGGAAAAATTGGTTGGGGCGCTCCGAATGTATACCTGGAGGAGACTCCCGAAAGGGAATACTGCACCTGTACAAATCTGGCTCAAGCTCTGCTCTCTTCATGTTCCAATAAACCTCCAAGTTCACAGTGTGCTCCGGTGTGGTGCTGGACTGGTGTGGAGGGGCAGGGTTGTCTTGGGGGCACCTGGGGTGTGGGGCTGTCCCTCCCCAGGACCACAGGGCCTGAGTGAGCGCGGGCTTGTCCACCCTTCTCAGCTGACCAGCTCATCAGGACGCTGCCAGGCCTCAGGACTTGAGAGCATGGGGCGTAAATAGCAATCCACAGACAGACAGAGGTTACTGCTTCTTTACCCATGCCTGCATAAGACACTTCACTGATATTTTAAATATGAGTTTAAACTCCTCCATTAAAGATTAGGAAAGCTATTGTACTTAGGAATTTAAAGCAGATTTAAAATGCTACCCCTTTATCAGAAATGCTACTTTGTTTTAGGGAAGTAAAAATGCAATGAAAGTTTTAGGTTCTGCTTAGTCTTGTATTTTTGCTGTATTTTTGAATATTTCCCATACAATACAGAAACAATTTTTTTTGATTTTGTATTCAAATCACCATTGTGATTTGAATACAAAAATCACAGTGGTGATGTCTGTACTATACGGGAAATTTGTAGCCAGGTTCCACCCTTTTGTGAGAAATCATTAGCTGATTTCAGATTCGTTTTTGCTTGTAGTTTATTGAGGTTATTTTAAATAAAGTTTTCATTCAGTAAACAAGTCCTCCAGTTTATGGGTTATCCTGGGATGGATGAAGTCTAGAGGAAAGCAGAGCCTCTAATTAAAGACGTGTGTGCTGAAGAGCTAGAAGGCAGTTTCAGGAGGAATTGAGCAAAGGGAGTTAAAGGGCTTTTTAAGGGAAACAGTACTCAGTTCCAGGGGTTTGATTTCTTCCTTGTTTGCGCAGGCAGGAAGTTAGGACAGCGCTCATGGACTCGCCCTGTCGGCCGAGCCGGTCTCGGGTTCTCCACACCAGTCCCCAACCCTCGCTGCTTGACTCAGAATGAAGTGATCATTAACACTCGCAAACCAATCCTCACTCCGCGCCCGCGATCCCGCCATCGTGTGCTGTTGTCTGTGTCCTCCGCCTGTTTGCCGATGCCCGGCTGGGAGGGGGGCAGGTCCCTGCAGGTCTCTCTTTCTTCGGGGCCGGGGCTGTCCAGGCAGGGAGGCACCTCGGGGATCCCTCCTCTGGAGGGAGTGGCGAAGTTAGGGTCTGCATTGGCGGCCTGTCGCGGGCCCAGTTCACCGCTGTGTTCCTTTGAGGCTGCCTGGAAACAGGTTCCTCTTGACCTGACTGGAGTTGTCACTGTGGCTGTCCCGTACTGCCTTCAGATTTATGCAAGCTGGGAGAGGAACCTCCAGGACCTAAAGCTTTTGTTGTTTTATGCCCCATCCCACTGATTGCACCACACGTATGTCAGTCTTTATGAGTTTGTGTGCTGTTATTTTGTTGTACTCCTGCGCTTACACTGACATTGGCGTTGTGCTGAGATGTCAGGGCGGTGTTCTGCGGAGTTCTGCTTTCCTGGGGGTTGATGGGAATGGTGTTGAGTGAAGGGTGACTCCAGACCCAGAGTTCCGCCTTTGTTGTGTGTGGAAGGGTGTTGTTGTTATTAGGGTATCCCGATTCCCCCCCTAGACTTCTCCCACCCCCTTGGACTATCCTATTTCCTCTCAAACAGCCGCCATCTGCTTCTGAGATTGAGTTACAATTCGGTAGGAAACCAAATGAGAAAGGTCAGATCTGGGAACAGCTGACACATGCTGTCTGTGGATGGGGGTTTTAACTGCAGAATTAGAAGTTACAGTAAGTGGCAAGTTAGGCATTCAAAGGAATTGTTTCCTGTTAGGTTTGGTTTACAGTTGTCCTGTCTGTATTTAATCTTTCTGGTCATTGGAATGCCTCTTCCTGTTGCTTGTGACTTGAAAGGCAAGAAGAATTTGAAAACATTGAAAAACCAGAACCTCTACATGAAACGCCTAAAGTCCCACGAGGCATGACTGTACAGTTAAGCATTAAGAGCACGGCCTCATCCTGCTTGTTATCTTCCTGTGCCAGTTTTTCCGACTCCATGGGAAAAAATCCAACAGTGCAGATTTACCGAGCCGTGCGGGGAGTACCTGTCAAGAATGACAAACACACAGAGGAAACACTGTATACCCATTTGCAGTGAACATGTTAGTGTGCATCAAGAGTGCTGCCTGGCCAGGCCATTACTGACAGAGTGCTCTGTGCGCACAGCACGTTGTAGTACATTGTCCTGCTTAGGTAAACCCCAACGTTTTTGAGCTGGCTTTTTTTTAGCTTTCCACTTTCCGCACACTTAATACTCACCTTGAAGAATGAAAGCTGCAGGATGGAGCTGCTAGAGCCCATTGGACATGGAGTCCCGTTGTGCTGAGTGCTGGTTAACTGGGCACCAAGAGCAAGAGCAGTGGAGAACACCAGCTGTGAATGCAGTCCATTCATGAGTCAACAGCCCGGACAGCCCACCGCCTCTTAACAGCAAGTGTTGAACAATACCTTTCAAGCTTTCTGTAAGAAAAATGGACATTTGCTAGGTTAGGTTTTTAACGTGTTTTAGTGCTTCATCCAACACAGGATGAAGTGTTAACTTTGTGGTTCTCTTTGGGATAAGAAGTGGCCTACTTGTTTGAAGGATATGTCCGTACCCGGTCATCAGTAATAGAAGCAGTGTGTTCTGTTCACCAGGAGTAGGATACTTCAGGCTATAAGTACTTGAATGTTACCTGTGGCTCAGTTTTGAACCACTGTCTTCGGATGCGTTTGCTTCAGTCCATTCAGAAAATGTGTTTAGTTTCATTTTCTGGGCAGCTAGGATGGGTATCGATCAGCAGATCTATGACATGCTTGAGCTGCAGCCTGGGAGATCAGAGATTTTGTAAAAATACCCAGAATGTTTTTGTGCTGAGGTCACCCTCTGGCAGACTGAATGCTTGTCAGAGTGTATAAACCGGAGGATTTATGAAAGGTGTGATCTCTTTCTTTTTCCACCCTGTTGACAACGTCTTCAAGGCATTTCTTCATTCCCAGTCTGGAAAGGTTGTTTTTGTACATCTGCTCTTCAATAGCCCGTAGCTCTTCTCCACAAAGGACAAGGGAGGTTTGCTGAGGGCACCTCCACCCCTCCTGCTGGATTTCCCGTGAGATTCGGGGGCACCTGCCCGCGCTGGCCACTAGGGCGGCGTAAAGCGAAAAGGAGGTAGTTGCTTGCTTGTGTAGCAGTTGTGGTTTGTTGAGGTTTTTCCCTCCTTTGCCTTCCATGGGCTTGTTGTAGCGCCTCTACTAAACTGGTCCAACTGGAGCGTCTGGGGTGGAGTGGCAGTGGAATGGAATGGGTTTGTAGGGTGATGGCGAGATGCTCGTGCTGTTCCTGGCCCGGGAAAACCTCAGCGCTCAGGGAGCTCAGGTTTCTCTCCCCCAGTGAGCCATCGGAACTGCCCCTGTGATTTTGGTGCAGCAGCCTCCATTTGTCTGTCTGTCTCTCCATGTGTCCGTCTGCGCCTCCCCCCCCACCCCCCGCCCCGCTGCTGCTGCTCTGCGAGTCGCGCCGCCCCCCTCCTCAACACCGCCACCACCACACCGGTGTCAGAGCTCGGCTGACCTCCATGTTTCTGTCCGCCAGGTGGCAGAGTAAAAACCTGGAAAAGAAGATGGTTCATCCTCACGGACAACTGCCTTTATTACTTCGAGTACACCACTGTGAGTACACACCGGGCTCTTTAACTCCTGTCGCTGGGCCTGACGCCTCCCTGCCAAACCAGCATGAAACCCTGTTCCTGTTAGTGTGGCCTCGGTGTAATGTGTGCATACTGCACCTGTGCTCTAGGGAAGATTGAGGGCTGACACTTCAGCTTTTTTATGTGGTGCCGAGAACATCCTGTCTCTGATGTAAGGCGTTTAACATTGAATAGGTCCTTTTGTTTTCCTGAAAGAATTGATCAATTGGTGGTAATGTTTTTGTAGGTTTTTATTAATCTATTAATATTGAGTGCTTATTAACCACAGAATACATAGTCATTATTTTAAAGTGCAACCAGGTGAACCTTCATCAGGAGAGCAAATCACTCACAGGGCACACCTTGGCTGTGTGCATTTGGTGTCCTTTAGCCCTAAGAGAACTCCCCTGAAGGGTTTGTCAGTCTGGGAGAACTGAGACAGACTGTCTGGCTGCTTCAGTTTGGTTTCCCGTCAGCTCATTATTTTTCCTTTATACAGAAATGGCGTAGCACTTTGGATCTGACTTACTTGCAGCTGCCTCCTTTTGGCCCCTTCAGTATAATAAAAGTGTCAGATATTTCAGGTTGCAAAGCTTTTTATGACGATATTGCCCATAGCTGACTCGGGGTGGATGTGCTATGATGTTCCCCCATGGCCGTAGCTGTAGCGCGGAACTTGTAATAGCCACAGGGTGACGATCCATTAATTGCCTTCATTATCTTTAACGTTTTGAAAGGTCTGCTTGACATGAGGCATAGCTTAAGGCCCTCATCAAGTCTGTGCAGGGTGCACCAGGAGTGCACGGCAAGGCTGGTATTTTATTTTAGCTGCGTGCAGAAGTTACTGTGTGCTGCTGCACACCCCAAGGAACGGCTGAAGTATGGTGTGAACCTGGGGAAAAAAGCCCACTAGTGTAGTACAGCTTCTGTAGAGCGCCATGACACAGGGCCTGCACCATGCCTAGCTACTGCAGGTGTGGTGTAGTCGTGTTTTCCGGTCCATTCGGTGTTGGAGAACCAAGTGCGATCTGACAGCTGTCTCCCTGACTGCAGGACAAGGAGCCCAGAGGGATCATCCCCCTGGAGAACCTGAGCATCCGAGAAGTGGAAGACTCCAAGAAGCCAGTGAGTCGTGTTCTGAGCTGCTCTGTAGTAACCAATTTGTACCTCACACACTTACAGTAGTCCGAGAGAACGGAAAGGATGCCTCTAGGAATCTTAACTCAGATGTTCGACATGTCAAGGGTGAGGTCAAGGGAAATAAAGGTAGGCTACAGTTTGACGGCTTTCTTAGAGTAAATTCTCTTTTACTTCTCGAGCCGTCAGATTTACAAAATTAGTTTATTTTTTGCCTTATTGTAACCCATGTTCCCAGCATGAACGAGACATAATTTTAGCCTCTGAGCCCCTTAATTCCATGTGCCCTGCTGTATAAATGGGTACAGGAATAGCAGGGACTGTAGGGAACGTCCTGCATTGACCAACTGAAGGAACTGACCCTTTTCATTTGAGTAGAGAAGACAAATGAGTGAACTTGCTCCAAGTATTCAAACTGGACAAAGTACAGTCATTGACAAAGTGGACTTTAGACTATAGAGGGTAAAATGAACCTGAGGACACCAGTGGAAACAATTTAGAATCCAAAATCCTTTGCCCAGAGGGTTGCTACTAGTGTAAGAAGAAGATACCCGACCATGTTGTTGAAGCTAGTACTTACTGAAGGCTTCTTTCAAGAAGGGACTGGAGGAGATCCATAGATCAGTTAGGGCTTGATGGGCAAAATGGCCTCCTCTTGTTTGTGATTTTGTCGTATGGTCTAATGCCGGGCTGTCTGCTTGTGTCTGTATCCCAGAACTGTTTCGAGCTCTTCATCCCCGACAACAAGGACCAGGTGATTAAGGCCTGCAAGACGGAGGCGGATGGGCGTGTGGTGGAGGGCAACCACACCTTCTATCGCATCTCCGCCCCCACCACCGAGGAGAAGGACGAGTGGATGAAGTGCATTAAGTGAGAGACGTCCCCTTCTGTGTTCGCTTGTCTTAACTGAGTATCTGTGCTGGAGAGCCATGCGACTCAGCTCTTGTTGACGGATCTCATCTGTGTCTCTCCTCGACATGCATGCGTGGGGGTGTGTCTGCATGCATGCGGTTAGTTGTCTGTGTTATTGTGTCAGTTCAAGTGTGCAGTGTTTCTTTGTATGCAATCACATGGAAGAGGCTACATTTCCATGTATCTGCGAAAGCCTCTTCCATGGTCTCTGTGTGTATCTGGTATCTTAACCTTGGAATATGTGTGATGTTTGCCTTTCTGGATTTTGGTGTTGGAGAACAATTTTTTTTAAATAGATCCAGTAATAGAGGAGGTATATGAACCTACTCACCACACTACAACAAAAGCTCTCTCTCTCCTTTCTGTTCTCAGAGCTGCCATCAGCAGAGACCCCTTCTACGAGATGCTGGCAGCCAGGAAGAAGAAAGTGTCCTCAATGAAGAGGCACTAGATCCACGCTGGACATTTTTGCACTTGTGGGACTCATGCTGTGTTGAGCTACTCTCCCTCTGAGTAGCGGACCTGGTTTTAGAACTGGGGAGGCGTGTTTTTGGGGGGTCAGCGGCGGGGTTAGACTTGGGGGGAGGTAGGTGGAACGGAGGCGGGCAGGCTGGCTTGCTGCTTCTCTGCTGATCTGGACTACTGGACACTTCTCCTGGGCCTCTCTGCCTTCACACCCGCCTGCCTCGTTGCCCAGGGGGTTGTCTTCACTCCTCTGTTTCTCTGTCCTCTGGGTGAAGCTGTGGTTCCTCAACCCCTCCAGAGCCCAGGCTCTCTGTCCAAACATCCAACCTCACACATGCAACCCCCTCGTTTGTCTTTTCAACTCAGCAGGTCTGACTGAATGTGGCACCCCAACCAAAATGTTCTAAATTGCTTTGAAAGAATGAAAAACTAAGTTGAACAGATGTTTTTTTGCTCTTGTGTACAGATATACAACATGCATCTATTTTTTCAAGAGGCCGCAACCTTATTTTTACTTTTCAGGAGGGTTTTTTCAAAATGGACTTTTGCCAGAAGCTTTTGTGATCTTAAGGATTTTCATTGTAAACTTTCAGGAACTTAAGTTCTGTTTTGTATTTCTGTTGTTAGTTTTTTTAAATTTTGTTTCAGTTCACTTGAGACTATTTTTCTTGCTTCCTCATGGGAGAGTGATTTTTTCTTGGAATGGAAGGGTCTTTTGAAACGTGTGGAGACGAGGTTAGAAAAATAGAGATCCAAGCTTGAGAGTTTCTTGGAGTTGTTTGAACAGAAATGTGCCATCAAAGCCAAATTTCTCTTGTTAGATTTTACAACTCTTGAAAGATCCCTTATTTATCAATGCTAACTTGATAATGATTGAAATGCCAAAGTAGCACAGAGGACTGCTTGTACAAGTTCAGGTAGAAACGAGAAGATAGGAAACGAATCTCCACACCCTCTCTTTGCCTGCTCTCTGAGCACGTGTGGGATTCTGGTCAAACTGGAGTGTGTGGTTCATCTTTCTGTGGCTTCAGCTGGAACATTGCTCTTCAGTGCTACCATCCAGGTGCAATGGGCTACAACACAAGCACAGAAGCTGCAGAGGAATTGGAATATGGAGGAAAATTAATGGGGGAAAAAGACAAAGGATCAAGTGGTTAAGACAGATTTAGCTAGTTGTCTCACAGTGAATTTCATTGAAGTTCATAACCTACGCAACATCGATTGCGAACATGGGCAGGCATTCGGGTCCCTGCTCGATGCTGGAGAACCACTGTCTGCAGGGTTCAGCTTGTTTTTCCCTTTCAGTCAAATCAGATCTTTCCGATTGCTTTTGGCCAGTTGAAGCTGATGTGGGGAAAGGGATATCTCGAGACAGGCCAGTCACAGAGGAGAGTGCTGGGTTTTCACAGACTGTGACTGGAATCCTCGCTAACTGGAGTAGAAGTAGAAATGGCAGTTTTGTTTTTTTCCTTACTCTTTTCGGTAGGAGCTGTGCATTTGCCAAATGTAAAGACTGTTTGAGGCTGAATTCCTTTTGCCTCCCGTCCAGACCAGACCTCTCTGCTCTGTAATTTGTCAGCCAGAATCCTCTCAACCCCTTCGCCAGCCTGGTTCATGTGCCTTTTCCTGACCCTGAGCACTGGGGCAGCGCCAGTCAGCCTTTCTCGTCACAGACTGCCTCATGATCTCACAGACTGTCCACCACCTTTTCTGTTGAATTTTGTATATTGCCATGTATAAACAAAATTAAAAAACAAAAACAGCAAGTGAGGTTTTCATAGAGCTGTTCACAAAAGAATTTACAAAGTGGTTTCTTCACCTCTCTTTTACTCTTGAGTATGTCTAGGGAGACATAGGAGCCACAAGTGCTGTGTACCTGAGTCACTCCTCTCTCTTTGGAGTCCCTTAAAATCATGTCCCTACTAATCATCCCCTGTGCTCATTTGCATCCTTGGGGCAGCTGCCCTAAAGCTTTGTGCTTGTACTGGCTAATCACAGCCATCCAAAACAGTATTTTTAAAACAAAGAATTTTGCTACACAATAATGCTCTTTTAGTTTGTTTAAAATGTTTGGGTAATATTTTTTGTCCAGCTGAAAGCTCTTAGCCTCCTTATAAGGCAAGACAGAGACGATTTAACTTAAAGTGGTTAAATACATCCTGTTTTTCCCCCGTGTTGTGACACTTAGTTCGTTTTAGTCTTGTATGGAGAGCTTGCACGTGAAGGAGCTTCTTAAAATATCATGTCGGCTGTATCCTGTCTTCAGAAGACCTTCAACTCTGCTTCTCCAATTAGAAACACAACACGGCTGAAAAAAGGGCAGGATTCAAGAAAAAAAAGATGAATCTTAAAACAACCAGTCCAGTTAAGGTCATTTTGCCTTCCCCCCCACCCCCCAAGTGCTTTGGTATGTCACATTAACTCCAGCTTGGTTGAAAGAAATGATTGGTCTTGACTGAATAATCGTGAAGCAGTGAGGTTCCCCTTTTAATCGCACTGCATTTATTGGTTTTGTTCCCTCGAAGCATTTCGATGCTCTCATTTTATTTATTCATTTTTTTGTCTGACTCGCTCGAATGAGCTAGCAGAATGAGGGGATGTGTTGGAGACTCACTGTGATTGTGTTTTTTTTACCGCTGGGAAGCCCTCAGAGCACTCAGTCCCGTTCGTGACAGCTCTGTGGCTCCCCCTGTGGGTCAGGAGCAGTCCCAGTTGCAGTGACTGCGGCTCTGGATCGTTACCGTGGAGATTAATTAGCGCTGGTGGGCGGAGCCCAACCAGACAGGTAAAACTCTGCCCCATCTTTTCTGTATTTCAGGCTCTAACACAGGGGCTAGACTGGAATATCACACAGCTGGCTGCGTCTGTGTTTTTCCCAACAGGCCAGGATAAGATTTTTTTCATATACCTCACACACCTGGAATTTTTTCCGTATGTTTTTATTACTCTCCCAAAGTTGTCTGGGTAGTCTGGCTCCACTTCAGTCTTCAGTCAAGTGTCAGCTGGTTTTCAGCTTCCACTGATGCTTTGAAAAGGTTTAGAGATTTTAATAATTCTCTTGGAGTAAGAGGTTTAATTGAACCTGAAGTGTTGTTTGTCCTAAAATAAACTGTTTGGGGGAGAGGTCAGCTAATTTTTTTGAAAAGCCATTCTGATTTTTTTTAACGTATATTTTACTTTCCACATTTTGATGCACTGGGTATTTTAAAAGCAAAAATAAAATTAAAGTAACAATTGACTAAGCAGTATTAGTCTATTTATCAGAGTTGTATATACTTAAATGTATAGTTTTCCTTCTGTTTATTTTATATTGTTAAATTTTATGTTTGTGTATCGGTATATAAAGAGAAGTCGAGTGCCAGTTTTTCCTTTCCTTTGATTTCAGACTTCTTCCTTGGCCATGTAATCTAGTGCTGATGAACTGGATAAACAAATAAATTTAAGAATTGCTTAAGTGTGATTGTCATCTTTTAATTCGCAAACTTCCAGCTTAATCAAAGCACTGTTCTTTTTTAATAGAAATAGGGGATGAAGAACAAATGGGCACATCTGTGCTGTTGGCAGTGGCTTTTCAGTAGAAATATCGCAGTGCCCGCAGAATTCAAGTGAATTTCCTCCAGGGGTTTATTATTGTGTAAACGCATAGCTTCATTGTCCGGCCACATCCGCTTTCTACTCTTTCTACCCACTAGTCACATTTAAAGAAAGGGTGAAGTGCTTTTTTCCAGCTTCTTTTTCTTCGCCTTAATCCCTCAAATTGTTTTAGTTGTGCAGAGCACACGTGCAAAGCTGGCTGTAGGAATGATTATGGTTTGCATTGCAGGCACTAGGTGGCAGTGCTGGGCAAGTGATCTGCTTTATTCTGAATACAGAGGCGCTAAATACTTTAGTATTAACAATTTTGTTTTACTCTAGGTTATATGCAGTGCTTATTTCTTTTCTTTGGGAGTGATGGAGAAGATGAATTGCATCTTGATGATATGTCTAGTAGCAAGGCAGAAGGAAAATTTAAAGGTCGAGCTCTAATGTGGAGCTCTAGTGGGGCCAGCAGGGGGCGGTCACCCTGTGGTCCATGTGGGTCCTAATGCCCCAGTGTAGTGACAGGGACACTATACTGTAAACAGGCACCATCCTTTGGATGAGATGTAAAACCGAGGTCCTGACTCTCTGTGGTCATTAAAAATCCCAGGGCTTTTCTCTAAAAGAGTAGGGTTGTAACCCCGTCTTGGCCAAATTTCCCATTGGCCCTTACCAATCATGGCCTCCTAATAATCCCCCTCTATGAATTGGCTTCATCACTCTGTTCTCCTCCCCACTGAGAGCTGGTGTGTGGTGAGCAGACTGGCGCACTATGGCTGCCGGTGCATCATCCAGGGTGGAGCTGCACACAAGTGGTGGTGGAGGGGATCCCCATTACCTGTAAAGCGCTTTGAGTGAAGTGTCCAGAAAAGCGCTATATAAGTGTAAGCAATTATTATAATTATAATTAATGTAGTATCAAAAAAAGCATTTTCTGGTTTTGATGACCTTCAATAGATTACACATCTACACTTATCTCTTTTAGTAAATATGTTCTAACAGCTTCTTCCAATTAAGGACCGCAGGAGAGCCAGAGCCCTACAACCTGGGTAGAGTTCATAGCAGGTCACACGGACACAAACACACTCGCACCAGGATCAGTTTTCCCAGCAGCCAGTTAACCCACCAGTCCGTCTTCAGACTGTGGGAGGAAACCCACACCAACACAGGGAGAACATACAAGCTCCACACACATAGAACCTCAGGGCCAGAATGGAGCCCTGTGCCGCACGTGTCTGATATCTCTGGCCTTGATTTCTCACAGTGGGGGGAAACCTGCAAGATGCCAGGCCATCTCATCCCAAGGTGTTAAGTTCAGGATGTACTCCCTGGGGGAAATTGCTGACCTTCCCTCTGTGGATAAGGTTAAAACCTGGGACAGATCTGATGAAATAACACTGGGTTCTCCTGTGCCCCGTAGTGGCCATCCTGACCCTCATACCACTCCTGCTTGCCAAACCTTAAAGCCTGGAGAGGGCATGGCAAAGGTCAGTGGATCTGCTGAAGGAAAACATCCTCCCCCTAATTAAGACAGCAGAACTTGCGTTGTGTGCGCTGGGAGCACTTCCAGTGTTTCACGGTCTTCAAGCGGCTGAGTTTGGGTGTTACACTAGCTCAGATTGCCTCCTTGTTTTAGGATTTAAAGGAACAGAGCGTGACGCGCAAGTTTCTTAGCAGCCCTTGAATATGGTGTCCTGAGGCTGAACTCCCGACTCCCTGGGACAGCTGGCTGGTCTCCACGCGAGCTTCTGGGAAATGACTGCGCTGAGCAAGACCAGCCCGCGGTTCCCCGCCTGAAACCTCTTCATCAGCCCCATTTCCTTCCTTTCACATGGCAACCTGTCAGCCCTTCCCTGCAGGGCTGTTGAGTTACCGTCAGAAGCTCTGAGCTGGGTCTGTCCGGTGGCCCTTCTCAGGTATTGGACTTGCTTTCTTATCACCGTTACATTGACACATGCAGGTGCTGCTCTCTACTGTTACTAAGAGGAAGAGGAACAGGTTTCATAGAAAATAAATGTCTTTTGTGTTTCAGTCCTAGCGCACTGTGACACAAAGATAACTGCAATATCAACTCTCTTCCATTCTTGGTAAACATGCCACATCATTCCTGTACGAGGCAGGCCGGACTGACTGTATTTCATTTTCATTGTGTTTTTTTTTTGGCACTGGTGTCACTGTGTCTTTCTGGATTGATCAATGGATGATCGATGAAAAAGAGTGTTATCGCTGGTAAATGTGAAATGCAATAACAGCTTCCACATAGTCTTGGAGAGTTCTGCCAGTGGAGCAGTTTTTTTGATCGATTTCCAAAGAGAATTAACTCCCCGAATGGTTTAGTGATCAGAAAGCACTGCTGTGAGCTGTGTGCTCTCCAGAGGGTAGCAGGGCTCTGTGTTGGGTTACAGCTGTAGCACTTAGCCCTCAGCTGAATACCTCAATGGCCTCCTGCCTTAAAATCCTGCTGTGCCAAAAAGCAGTGTTTTTCAAAAAGCTTAATTCAAATGCTTTAATTCTTACAGTTCTAAAAGCATGTGCTGAAATAAAGAAATCCTACTGACCTTTCTGGCCAACACTACAACTGTGGACTGTTAGGTTGGTCTGAAAGAAAGGGGAAATGATCAGCTTACAGACTGACACGGACTACTTCTCAGGACTGTGGTGTTTTTAAGAGAAAGCTGTGAATTACGGGAATGCGAATATCCATTTGCTTTGGCCATTTCGCAGTGCTAGAAAGAAGAACCGTCTGAACAAACTCCTGTACGTATAAAAAACCAGTTATCCATCGGAACCGACTCACCCCACCACAGAAATGAGGTCTGAGCAGGTAGGTGATTAACAGACACCTGTAAGTGTGGAGTTTTGTTTTAGTTGCTAATATGCTGTGGAATGGTTTTTTTTTAATCCAGACCCACTCCAGCAGACGGGCTGATTCCAGTTCCAACGTGTTTGCGGAGCTGCGTCTTCCATTCTGGGAAGATCTGCAAATCATGGAAAAGCTTCAATTGCCTGTCATCCGCGCGTGTGTGTGTATTACTCTGCTGTGCCGACGAGTCTGGTTAATGATTAGCGGTGGAGACGAGGATTCTGGCGTGACGGTAACCTCTCGTTTCCAGTCATCTTGTCCTCAATTGCATAATAGCTCTTGTTTCCCTTAAACAGCAGCCCCGATGGTTTCTTCCTGTGATTACAAAGGTTTTTCCATGTGGTGGCTAATCACTTTCTGTGTTCCCACAACACAGAAGGAATACGGGAACGTTTCGGGTCTAACTTTTTTTTTGTTCTGAAGAGCTCAGTAATTTGAGAGGGGATATTTCTTGCCGAACTTGTTTTTTTTTCTTACATTTTTGGAGTTACCTCAGCTGACTCAGAATGGGACACCCGAATCCTCACGACACAGTCTCCCAGATTTTGCTTTTCAGTCTATTCTCCTGCAGCAACGAAGGGTCCTGAACAGTTCATGAGGTGTACGAGCACTTACTGTACAAGCTAACAGTTGTTGCTGTGCTTTGGCTTCAGTACTGTAAGGTGTCAAAGACAAGGAAAATGGCGAAGTAACAAGGCAGAAGCCCCAGTTGGACTGATCTTGTAAACATGCCCTGAGCAGAGCAACCACCCCGATTCAAGAGAATAAAGCCACAGCCTTCAAGAGCGAATGTAATAATAGACACACGCAGACTGCTTCCCGTATATGCAGCTCGTAGCGCACGGTAGCGAGCCAGGCATCCTAGAGTAACTCAAACTTAATTTTATTACATTTCAGTTGAGAACATTGCTCTTGTGTCAAAGGCGGCAATGTGCTTCTGCCTTTTTTAAATCTAACTGTTGGGGAAATAAGAACATTGCTCTTGTGTCAAAGGCGGCAATGTGCTTCTGCCTTTTTTAAATCTAACTGTTGGGGAAATAAAATACATTCCTGTATGTTATTTGCATACACAATGAAATACATTGCTGAATCCGACGTCCGCGAGGCAAAACGGTAAATGCCACCTACTGTAGTCTCAGTAAGACCTCGTGGAAACTGGCCTAACGGTGCGTGACGCCCAGATTTACTTCGGACAAGGTCACGTTTTTAAATAGTTTCCAGTCACAGGGTGCGCTGCTTGCTACAGTACGTTGTCAACTTGGTTGAAATGATTTAACCGCGGAGTGTTAAATTTTACTTCCAGCAAGGAAATTCAGGCACTTTCCTCACCCGCCAAAAAGATGTTTTTGAACAAAAGTCTCAGTAGCCATTTCTGACTTTGGAAAGGACATACAGTACTTGTATTATGAGCTTATGAAGAATAATTTGATGCAACTTCAGTTTGTATTTCATGGTTTCTCTGAGTCATGCTTCGAGTTCCACCATACACTTGGCTACCCTATCCTAGTATTCCCAATAGCACCCTGAGATCCTGCAGCTACGCACATCTGAACTAATCTTAACCACCTTTCCCTTAAGAAAGAAGTAGCTTAGAGAAAGCTACACACAAGAGGAGGCCATCAGGGCTGGCCCAGGTTTGCTCATTTGATTGCTACCTCATACATCCCAGAGATGTACCAAGTTATGTACTTTTCTGTGCAAAGATATGCTTCCTGTTTTGAGTTCTCAATGCATCTGCTCTTAATTTCCACTTGACCTTGGAGTAATTGCTCGGGTTGACTTTGTCCATCCCTTTGAGATTCCCTTTGTGAAATTCTTGAATCCGATCCTTTGCAGTCCCCTGCTTCATGCTTCCTGTGAGCCAGCTGACAACTAGTCTTACTGTATTTAATTAATACTTTGTGCGCTAAATTTTCCTTTTCTTTCATAAGCTCTTCTTACCACTGATTAGGCAATGCAATTGAAATTAGGAAAACCCGCTATACAGTATATAATTGCCATAAATGAGTGCATAATTTGCAATGACTGTTTTTATCAAATTAAAACATTTTGAATTCATGAATACATGAGAAAAACAAAATGCATTATGATTTTACGATTTAGAACATAAACGGAATACGCCTCATAAGTTTGGAATGTCTGGGTGAAAGCGAAGGTGAGATTGGCCGTAGTGTTGGTGAGGCACACAGCAGGGAGACAGAATAATGACAACATGTAGGTGTCCTGTTTTGTAAAAAAAAAATAAAACGTTGATCTAATCAGGGTAAACCTTATATTGCCATTGAGACCTTTTCTATTTGTTGTTTTGTTGACTGTACCAACCTGTACATTCAGAAAGCAAGTTACATTTTATTGGTGGATTCTCTGATTTTATCATTTGAATATTTCTGGAAGAATTTGAACCACAACTGATCAATGATAAAAGAAAGACTGACCAAAGACAAACAGACTACAAGCCAATCTCCCCCCCCCCCCCGGCAAGAACATTTACAGGACATACTGTACGTTTATACACAGATATGTGATTGTATTGACATTATTAAAAAATATACACAATAGAGTGGAGTGAAAGAATGTTTGTATTAATGATTTTTCAAAACATCTTTCCTCCAGAGTCCTGGCCTATTTAAAGCCGATCCCAAATCACCATATCACATTTCTGGTAAGTTACTACAGTATGACACAGCACTTCCCTCACTGCTCAGGGCAAGATCTGCATGTTATTGTTGGAAAGCGAGTTAAACCACCCCCTGACTTTTGGATCTGCAACTTTCCTGGCCCCAATAAATGCCTCTCTACCAGCGACATCAGAATAGAGTAGATGATTTTGCACAAATACGGTTGAGACCAAATATCAGGTACCACTGATATAGGCTGATTCCGAGGAAGAAAACATTCACCTGGCTGACTCTTTTCCGTGCTTTAACCCAGTGCTCCAGAATGACCTATCACTCACGCAGAGGGGAGCTCACAGAATATGGACTCAACTCCCAACAGCTGGTGGTCCTCAGTGTTTTTGCCTGTTGTTACCACTTTAACCCCAGGTGTTGCAGATTAGCCAAGTGTAAAAACAAACCTCCATGAATATTATCACTCTCCAGTCTGTTTTTTTTTCATGTTTCATCTTGCTTCTTTCACGTTGCAGTGAGAGGAAAGGACACAGTTGTCAATTGTGCTCCGCAGATCTCTGATGGGAAGAGACACATGGGGCAACATGGTGACGCAGTGGCTAGCACTGGACCTGGGGTGCTATCTGTGTGGGGTTTGCATGTTCTGTGTTCACATGCGGTTCTCCAGGTGCTCTGGTTTCCTCCCACAATCCAAAGACATACTGGTGTGAGTGTGTGCAGGTCTATTTGTCTGCCTCCTGGTGGACTGGTGTCCTGTCCACGGTGTGTCCTGCCTTGCGCCTATTGCTTTCTTTTGCTCCAGCTCCCCTGTGACCCTGAATTAGATAAAATGGTTAAAAAAATGGATGGATTCATGAGTATTTTTGATATAATTTGATTTTTCTGTATTGCCAGTACCTAATGAAAACAGTTTGACTTACTGTTAACACAGAGAAACTTGTATGTCTGGTTCTGCATTTGAATAGCTCCCTGTGCATCATGAATGCCTATTTCTCAGACTGAGCGACGTTCCTTTGTAGCCACTACCCAAATCCATTACATCTCGTTCACACGCATGCAATGCACCTGTTTATAACAAAACCCCTGCCAAACCAGCAGACACTTCTGTATCAAAAATGAAGTCACCCAACAAGCTTCACAGCTGAAATGTTCCTGTGCACTCATGTGCTCTCTCCTCTTCCCCTGGGTCAGCATGGGCGGACAACCTGGACTGCGGCAGCTGTTGACCACAGGGTCGTCCCATTTATCCCCACTGTGTCCGACCTTCTCAACCTTGGCCAGGTGAGAAGATCTAGATTGACAGACCCGGACAGAAAATATTGATAGTAATATTGCTGTGCTGTGCAGTAGAAAAACAACCATAAACAAAGATTCAGACAAAAATCCATGAATATGCAATGAGCAATAGTGGGAGACGTTTCCTGTTACCAGCCGTTCATAGCCTCGTCAAAGGGACAAACTAGAGACGAGACAAGAGTCAGCAGGACCCGAGAATAAGCTAGAGGTGCCATTTTTTGGGAGATCAAGTCTTATGAATTATTGAAGTTATTGGTATGATGGCTGATGTTTCAGCACTGGTGTGAGAGCAGCAATACCCTGTTCTGACAGCTCTGGAGCTTGTGGACTTCATTATCAGTGAGGCTGTGGGGAAGTAGACTAGGTGATATTAACCAATGGAATAACGACACACGCCATACGATGTGGGAGTGTCAAAGTGGACTCAAAGTTCGCGTCTGATTGCATCAAGCCTGGTGTTGAAGGACTGGACTCTAGAAGAATGATCGTATGGACCTCGATGAACAGGTGACTCGGACAAGCAGCTTGGCTCTAGAAATGGAGCAGCGGAGAACAGCAGTCTTGGGTTGGTCAGGCCCATTCTCAAAGAGACTGCTGGCAGTAGCATCCTCACAAATAAATCCTAACAAATCCTAATCATTTAGGATTAGATACAAAATGAAGGGAATTGAATGGACAGGGACACCTGTCATAAATCGGAAAGTTAGAAACTAACAGGAATTTACTGATAACTAAATTTAGACTTGACACCTATTGGGAGTAGGGGCAACTAACTGACTAGCTAATTGACTAACTGTTAAAGTCCAAAAGTGCAAAGAATTCAGTTACCATGAGGAGTGTTAGGAATATTAAAATCTCTCATACTACACACAGCTTCAGCCCTCTCCAGATCACTCTGGCTGTGCTTGCACATGAATCGGTCAACACTGCCTTGTTGAAAAAAAACACTTGAGCCGACAGACGGATCTGCACCTCTGATGTGCTTCAAATGTGTTAGATGGGAGACACAAACAACGAGGGGGCAGAGCGAGACTGATGTGGTCCAACAAAGTCAACATTTATTGCAGTGCATAGAACTTTAACATTGTGTTTTTCCAGCAACAGATTTCCTAAAATTGTGGCAGGATTGTATAGCTTGATTCCTGCCCAGGAGAACAATTAAAGCAAAACATGAGGGTTTTCCTGATTGCTGTCCTAGAGGGTTGAATTCCTGCAGGTTTGATAAGTCTCTTTGAATCAGCAGCTCCTGAAGACATGAGAAGATCTGGTAAACTGCTCCCAGATAAATCAATAATCAGCGCAATTAAAATGTTAAGATTTGTGCTGCAATGAAAATCTGCAGTGTTGTTGCCTTCTGTTCCAGGACTAGATTCAGGAACCCTGTGACAGAATATCATTGAAGACTCTGAACAGCCACAAGAGTAGGCCATCTGGCCCCTAGTCCTATAGCCAGGCTGATTATAAAGGCAAAAGGCCCCCACAAGTATAAAACTCCTAGAGAGGGACAATTTGGAGCAGCAAATCAGGCCTTACCTGTGGGAGGAAAACAGAGTCCATGGCAACAAACCCATGTGGATGTGGAGAGACCATGCAAACTCCACACACACAGGGGCACCACAAGGGGAATCTGAATGTGGCTGTGGTGTCAATCACCATGTCAAGCACCAAACAGAGCAAGTGCCCTGTGACTTGAACATATTCGGCAACCTATACAGCTTGTGCGTCATATCGTTTCCCACTTTCAGGATTTTGGAGAAACTGCACATAGTGGTTATGATCACAGGCTGCGTCTGTTTTGGCCCCTGCATTTCTTCTCCCTCAGCGCCATGCAGAACCAGCGCAGACCCACACAGCACTGTAAAAAGGACAGGGTTACAGCCCTCCCCTACTCCACTCTACTCACACAGCACATTCCGGGATAATGACAGTAATCTTAACTTGGGTTCATAAAATCTGCATGCAGTATTGCCACCCCTACCTTTCTTACCAGCACAGTAAGTTCGAAGCGGCCCTCCAACAAGTCTTGGTTTCATATTCGCTTAGCTCTTTGGAATTTTCTGCAGTGCTTTCAGGGTGGATTGTCCGTTTGCCAAAAAGTAATTTAGTCTGTTTAAGGTAGGAGCTGTGGCTACAAATGCTCAGTTTAAACAGAGGGTTGAAATCATTCGACTTTATTTATAGTCAAAAAAATACTCGTCTGAAAAGGCTCTGTAAGATTTTGTTGCAGGGTTCCAGGGATCAATATTTTGCCATCACAAGCACTATACTTTGCTTAAGCCTGGGCTTTGTATTCTCTCTGTAGTCAAAAGCCACAGGAGCCATCTACAGTACCTCTACGCTGGCACTGAGCCACTGAGTGTGCTTACCCAACCACGCCAATGCTGTGAATGGAAGGCGGTAGAAGCTCTCACAACCTGCTGTCAGTGATGACCAAAGTTGCAGCCTGGCATCATTAATTCTGTCTGTACCAATTCAAAAAAAATTGGTGCATTCAATGAAATGTATTTGCAACATTTATCTTTTTATCTTTTTTTCACTGCATGCCTTATGTTTCAGCAGCTGAGACACACTTGAATATTTTCTGGGGGAGAATATATTCACTGCAAATGTTTATTACTACTAATTATTTGGCTGAAGCTTACAGCCAAAGTGTGTCAACATCTGCACACATTTAGACAGCTACTGTAGTTATTTTACTGGAGCAGAGCGGATGATTCGTCTCACTCAAAGGTGGCTCGACAACAGCAGGGTCTCGTTTCAGTTTTGAACTTCCCAGCTATGGCCAGTACCCGAGAGTGTGTGAAATGCACGCTTGCCAAGCTAAAACCTTTGAACTTAGTCTGGAGCCTGTGAAATGCATCATTGCTTTCTGATGTTGAAGGCGTGGCTTCCGCTGGGTTGGGGCAGCCCTAGGGGACCCCGACATCCTTGAATTCTGCCCCGTTATCTGGTGGCCCACTCCCGTCACACAGCTGGTAAGAGCATCAGCAAAGGAGCAAATCTGCAAGCGTGGTGTGAAAGTTAATGCATTTTAATTACTCCTGAAAGCTCAGATCAGTGCAACGTGGAAGATACACTGGAATAGGCTGGAAGTCCATGTTAGTCAAGTGACCTAAATGTGCCTTTTAACTCTTCTCATATACAACAAAAAGAAGTATAATAGACCCAGGGAATAAGGTGTTATTTTGTTTTCAGTTATTAATGTACTGGAATGCAGCATAAACACTGTTGTTTTCTCTGGATTCAAAGGCTACTGAGGCATATAAGAAATTGTTTCCTATTCCTAAAGAGGGCTGGACAGCTTTCTACATCCAGGGACTTCTGGCGGACTCATTCATCTGTTCATGTGTTTTTCTTACATTGTATAGCATCTTATATGCTGTAAGAAAATGCTATACAATAACATTGATGCTATTGTATAGCATATGTATACAGTGTATATATACTGTATAGTTCAGGTGGGTAGCTGCGTCAGCATGCGTAGGCTGCAAAGGAACAAGTAATAGGTTTATTCCACGGCCGAAACGTTGTGTTTTCTTTCTTCTTTTTTTTCCAGCATGGAATAAACCTATTACTTGTTCCTATATACTGTATATCTGAGTTTTTGAAATGTTATATTTAGTCATGTGCTGCTCTTCCTAATAGGTGACTTTCCCAGGGCCCATACTGTAAATACAGTGCTGGAGTTCACTTCAGAGGTTCACATTGTTCCATCTGACTTCCTGTTCCCAGAATGCAATGGGGAGGATTGCCAGGCCTGCTGTGTGTAGAACAACATTCAGACATCCAGGTCACTCATGTTGTGAGCACTGGCTCCACAGGGTTCCAAAGGAGCAGTTTCACACTCACCTTTCTATTACAGCATTGAATGTTCCGGTGGTTTAATTTCCTGTTACCAGTAACATTGTGTGATTCTCTGTGTTCGTTTCTTCCTTAACCTCCTGTTACCGTCAGCCATGTCTGATTGACGTCAAAACCTTGGCAGAATTTGCTTGTAAATGTGTCACAGAGCACTTCCGCTTTAGATACCTTGTATGCCTCATCTTCCATGAAGGGATTCAGCTTTCTGTGAGACATGGAACAAAAAAAACACTTACTGGGGACAATAACCAGCTACTTCAGCAGAACAGAAAAAAAAGGTTCTCTACTATGAAGTTGAGAGACTGGATGTCCCGATTTTCCACAGGCTGGGTTCTCATTGTGTTTCCATTGTGGTTTTTAGAGATTAATTATATCTGATTAAAATATCTGTCTGATAGTTCTATAGAGAAGTAAGACTTCTTCAATGCACACTTCATTCAGTTGTTAACTTATCAATAACTCAGAAGGCAATAAAACTTTTTCGCAACTTGGTTTTCCACAGTTTCTCACCATAGAGAAAGACGACCACTGATCTTATACAGTAAGTGTGTCAGAGAATTACATAATGGACCAAATTCTTAGAAATAACATAAGGTGTGACCTAGTAGTGCTTCGAGACATACAGTAGACTTTTGTAAGCGGTTGTGGTTTTGAAGCAAACTGATTTTCATTCAGTAGCCCCTGTGGTTACTAAAGGGCAAATCTGCGCATTTGTGCAAGAGAGTTGTCACTTAAAATCCACAGAACTGCATCTGTAACAAGGATATGGAATTTTATAATGGAATAAAAGGCAGAAAATGTTTTCTCACAGACCTCAACGTGTAGATCTCCGTTTATTTATTTTGCGACTGGCAACATGACACTTCGACTAATTATTTATTTATCCGAGAAAGGGTTGGTTATTTCTTTTTATGGATTTATTAAATGGCTAATGCTAGGCATTACGTCAATGTTAAAGTGTTTCTCCATTACTGCCCACATATCGCGAGTGAAGCGGGCAATTCCAGGAAACAAGTAATCAGATTCACGCAAATATTTACTCCTAACAGGGATTCGGCGATCCTCTGTTGCTAAACCGCCTTTGTTAAGAAATTTCAAGGTCAGTTTTACACTTAAACAGAAGACAACAGTCTGGACTGAATACCATTAGGTTTCCATCAACCTCAGTGATTTCTTGTTTACACAAGTTACACAAAACAGTACAACGACTGAAATAAATTAGAACCACTCTAAGGTTTTATCTATAGTTGTGCCCCCTTTAACAAAGAATTGTAGTTATTTTTTTAATCAAACAGAAGGAGCTTCTCTAAATCAGCATATCGTAATTTTTAAAAAAAGTAAGATTATAACAGCCTGAAGACGTCCCAACACGTATTACTGCTGCTTGTGGTACTGCAACACATCGTTAGACGAGATACCAGACAAATGGTCACTGTCTTAAGCGTGTAATCCCAAAATGTTAGGTTTTAATTGCTTAAATGTTGTAAAACCAACTATATATATTAATAAATTAGTGATTTAATACTACACCATGTTCTGTCGCTAGAGCATCTAAAGGGGACTTTTTATGCGAAACCTAACATTAATCGTTTAAAGGGTACATCGACTAATTGTTTTAAAGTGGACTGATTCACTGTAGATTATTTAATATTCTAATATTAAATTATATATTTATTTGTAATATTAACTGTAATTCTTAAAACTCCGTTTTGAGTTTATTTAAATTTACTGCTTCAAGGGACAGGTTCACCAGCGTTTCAGGTTTTCGATTCTACCTTGCTGGCTGGGGGGGGTGTAATACATCCACAATTAAAATGTGAAAGAGACTAACTAAAACTTACGTTACTGAATATTAAAATATATTTGACGTGATAATTTTTGTTGAGGTTTGAATTGTGGAGCGTAAACTTCTCCAGGGTACGTTTATAGCACATGTAATTAATCGTAATCCACCCATTCGTCTACTGATGGTTCAGACTGAAACCTTTCCGTTTAAAAAAGTGGCCCGTGTTCCATTTTTTAACGGATAAATTGGGACTTTTTTTAAAGACGACAATTTACTAGCCTAACGCACCATTTTATGTATTCAGTTTAGTAAAATGTTAATGTATTTTTATAATACTTGGATTATTTTTTAGATTATTGTCCAGATAGACCAAAAGGCCAGTTGTTCACAGTTTAGAAATTGAAGCTTAGTGTAAAATCAGGTAGTTTGCCGAGGGTATACTTAAAAAAAAATATTGACAAGTGTTTCAGTGATGCATAGTAGCGGATAATTTTAGAAACCAACGGACATGGAAGAACAAGACAAAAGATTAGAGTATTTACAGGTCTTCACGTTAAAGACCCTAAAGCAGAAAGCTGACAAATGGACGAAGTTTATAGCCACGGAAGAGAACCGACTAATTGTTTACAATTTCTTTGAGAAAGCAGACGTTTTGGTTTTGATCATTTCCATGAATCAAGCAGCCCAACTAGTAGCAAACCAGGAGTTCCCGCGCTCCTTGAAAAACAAGGCTGTTTATTTTATCAAAAAGAAGAAGGAAGTGATCACGAAAGACAGCGTTAAAAACCTCCTCGTTGGAGACGTCGCCTTCTCGCCCGTAGACGAGCTAATCGCCGTGGTTGAAGAGGTGAAATTAGTTGCCAACTACTATAAATTATGTACTACTATGAATGTACAGTAGCAGTTTCAACAGTTATCGCAACATTAAGTTAACAGAATCTACGATCAGCCTCGCTTAGAGCACAAGTTTGAATATTCCCTTGGAATATGGCTACCTAACGTTAGTTACGTGGAAGAACTGACAATACAATTGCTAGTGATGTGGTCGAAAAATATCTTCTAACAACCTGTAGTGAAATTAATGACGCAATGCTTTCGTTTCCCAACAATCAATACGTTTTTAAATAATCGGATATTTAGGATGACACATCCTACAATGTGCAGAGATCCACATTTTTACCGTCTGCACAAATCAACCCAGGCAGGCATACGGTACGGTCCATGACTGTTTCTTCCCCCAGGTGGTTTATTCATTGCACACCAACAGTGATAATATGCGAGGCTGGCCGCGAGTGGTGTCGGACGATGTATGCAGACGTGCTCACAAGTTGAAGAATGAAATGTGTGTTGTCGGAGGGCAAGTTAAAGGCAAAACACACCTTCCTTTGCCTGAAAATGCCGACAAGTTCGTGGATCCTGAGGGCCGCAGGTAAGACACGCCCTGTCGCCCTGGCTTCATTGGCGTTTCCCCTCATTTCGCAATTGCACCGCCTCTAATTAAAATAAATCACTTCTTTTCAGTTTTGATTTGCACCCTACATTAAGATTAGGATACAACGTTTTACGAACAGGTAATGGTTTATTCCATGCTGAAAACAGAAGAAAAGAAACAACGTTTCGTCTGTGTAGTCTTCTTCGGGTGTGTGCAGTTACCAGCAGTGTTTAATCATGATATTCCTTGAAATACATTTCCTTTCTAGCTTGGTTGTGCCTTTTCACTCCAAAATGTTCTCCTGACCGTTTTGCATTACTTTCACATTGTTACAGTTTTCTCGTTTTTTTTTTAAAGAGATGTTCTGAGTTGTTTTCTGTTCTTATTACTGTAGATTCCCCCCTCTTATTGACGCCAAGCTAATGCATGCCTTTGAAACGGTAATAATAGAGTGGACTCACCAGATTAAAGATGTTTTGAGTAAGGACTCTGCACAGCCGATTTTGGATGGGCTAAACCCTCTGCCGAAAGTCGAGATTGATTTCTGGAACTGCAGGCTAAGGAATCTTGATTACATTTATGAACAGGTAACTATCAATTGAAAGAATGCTCATGGTTTTTAACCATTAAAAAGTAGTCCATAATTATTTAACCCCATTTTTCACTTAAAGCTGTTGAATCCACAAGTACGCAAAATAGCTGAGATAGTGGAAAGGGCAGCCAGCAGCTACTGGCCAGCTTTGAAGAGCCTTTACAGGGATGTTAATGAAGGTAAATTACAAATCAGATTAACTGTTTCCATATTGCTGTCATGGAGGCTTTACATACAGTAGTTGCATCACCACATGGTCTGTTTTTGCAATGCAGGACTCAAAGAGGCTAAGGATATTGTTCTCTACCTGAAACCCTTGCACAAGGTATTGGAGGAAGTGGAGCAAGTGGACTACTCATTGGTAAATAATAATTGAAACAATCTGTCACTGAATTGTAACTATAGTGGTACTTCATGAAAAAAACAGGAGTCCTGTAATTTCCAGCAGCATTGACTTCAGGATCGTTTATTGAATTCTCTAAATTTAATCTGAAATGTTTTCAAATAATGTCATGCTGCGTGAACTTCATGAAGACTCACAAATGAAAATGTCTGATGTTTCATCTTATTCATCTTAATATCTGCATGTGTTAATGTGTGTCTGCAGTTCAAGTTCATTTACAGTCTGATTCTTTTTTTTTTGTCCTAGTTGCCTTCCTGTGTTGGAGCAGTGATGCACACAGTTTGTTTGATTTGGGCAAACTCAGAGTACTACTGTCATCCTGAGAGAATTATTGTCATTCTGCAAGAGATCTGCAACCTTTTTATTGAATTGGTACAATTAATTTTTGTTTAAAAGAAAGGTTTGAGTCCATTTTGAGATCTGTGTGAGTTATTAAAAGTATTATAATTTCTATCAGACCAGAGGTTTTTTAGGTCCAGATGAGGTGCTGAAGGGGCTGCAAGGAGAAATAGACGAAGTACATGCCAAAATAAAACTGAGTGCTCTCACATTGGAGAATCTCAGGGAATCATACGATCAGTGCAGGTCAAAGATGGATGGTTTTTTCAAGGCAGGTTTGCACAGTTATTTTTACTGCTAAACATAAGTAACTGTAAGAACAGCTTTATTATGATAACCTTACATTTATAAAAAAAAACAAACCTTAATTATCTGTATTCACTTCACAGGCTTTTAAATTCCTCCCATAATTATAAAAACAATTCTCACCTTGAGAAAAAGACCTTTCCTACTTTTTGCGATGTCTAATTTTCTCAGATTGCTTAATTATTTGCATTAGTCAGTAACCTTTTGTTGTTGTCTGTCTTGTATAATGTTCTAATGGTATTCCAGTTTCTGTTTCATATTGCTGTTTAAGTAATGTGTAAAATCATTATAATTTAACCATGTATGCATTGTTTATTTATGCAATGTTTACTTTAAAATGTTACATGAAAAATACATATTTCATTTTCTGTTTTGTCAGGATAAAAAGACAAAGCACTGGGAATTCCCCACGTACCTTGTTTTCTCAAGGCTTGACACGTTTCTACAGCGCTTACAGACCATTGAGGTATTATGTGCCTGAACAACTGAACAAGTTGATCCTGCCCTGAAGAAAATTTGCTTATACGATTTGTTGCAATTTATTCTATCGTTTAATTATGTAAATAATATTATAAGTTTCAGTACATTTGCTTGCTCATTATATAATCATAGCTCTGTCAGGCTTTTTTTGTGAAAGGCACAATTAGAATTGACTGATAACTCCACAATTCTGTAGCTAGTCTTGCACATCAATTAATAAATTTAATTTTTTGGTTTACATTTTTTTCAGTTGTGGAATTATAGTTATAAGATATGATTAACAGTATTTTTGCTCTTTCTGAAAAATATATATTTTTCCAGAATAATTTGTGGATACATCACTTTTTGTCTCCCAGGAACTGTATCACATCTCGGTGGAGTTTCTGAAGCTGGAGAAAGTAGATATTCAAGGTGTGAGAGGCAGTGCCCTGGGGACCATGGTGTTCTCTATCTATGAGGAGTTCCTGGAGCTGATCAAAGTGTTTGCAGAGTGCAAATATGACACCCTGGACCCTGAGGACAAAGTGAGATTAGTTGCAAGAGTTAATGTTTTGACCAGTTTGTTCAGCCCTTTGAACCACAGTGAACTATTGCAGCTGTTTTGAAAAGCTCTTACTGTACTCTTTATACAGTATTTCATTAGCTTTAAACATTGAAAATATAACTGAAACTGCATTAGATCACTGATCTTAATTGAGCTTTATGTTCAGTTCCCTGATATATCCCAGATTGAATGCCCTTGATAGGATTTCTTTCAAAATGCAAAATGTAGTGGTTTGGATTTTTTCTTCTTCTCTCAGTAGTGATTCAGTGTTCAATATCTGAAGCCTGTGTTACATAGTTTGTTCACACTGAAAGGCAAAAACATGAAGTGTCTACAAAGTTATTGCCTTATGCCTCTTGTTCTTTATTTTCAATAGACATTCGATGAAAGCTTTGCCAATTTCCGGGATCAAATTCAGGATTATGACAGAAGGCTGGGAACTGTGCTTAGTCAGGCATTTGATGACTGTTCATCTATTGAATCTACTGTAAAAGTAAGTTATTCTGCCTATAAATGTTATGGTGTTGGGTATCATTTGTTTTTATTTGTTCTATTTACGCTTTTTAAATATTGCAATTTGTGCATTCTTACAAAAGAAATCTTATTTGCGAAGATTGATAGTATTGTTGTGTTTCATGGCCTTGAAGCTTTAAGAATGTAGTTTAATGGTTTACAGAATACAACGTTTTCAATAGATGTAAAGTTTTATTTTAAATGGAGTTTGAAGCAAATGTACCTGCTTCCTATTATTAGTGTAATATGTTTTAAAAATTCTGTACTGAATACCACAGAATTATTAATGTCATTTTCCTTTTAGCTTTTTGACATGTTTGGTTTCCTTTTGGAGCGTCCTGACATAAAAGCACAGATGTCTTTGAAATACAAAGACTTGGTTGAGAAGTTTAACATTGAGTTAGACAGAGCAAAGCTGGTGTATGATGCTCAGATGGCAACTATGAAAGCAAGTGGAGATGTTCCACCCATCAATAAAAACCTGCCCCACATAGCTGGCCAGCTGAAATGGGCACAAGAGCTGCGAGACAGGATCCAGACGCCCATGAAAAGCTTCAAAGCTATAAATCACCCGTAAGTAATTCATACTGGAAGAGACTGAATTGGATTTTGAGTTGTTGTGGAAGAGGTTGATTTATAGTTCTTTTAAAGATTCTCAGTCTTTCTTACCAATCTTGTTAGATCATTTTAGAAACAGAAATACATATAATCTTTTGTTCATATTACCTTTTTTAAATAGTCTTCATGAATTCTTTGAGTAACATAAAAATGTTTATTCTTCTCAGCTGCATGGTAACGGATGAAGCCAGGATGGTTTTCTACAAGTATGATGAAATGTTGAACTTACTCCAGAATTACTGTGTGCTTGTATATAATGGATGGACCAAAAGAGTAGACACAGACTGCCATTTCAACCTTGACCAGCCCCTGATCTTGCGCAACCCAAAGACTAATTTCTTAAGAGTTAACTTTAACAAACAGGTTAGCATATTTGTTTTTTTCATTAAGTAGCATGAGACTGTTCGGGATAATACCAATATTTTATAAACTGCAAAAGACAGAATTGCCAATAAGTGCCCATAAGGTGTATTTTATGTTTGTAGTTGGTTGCAGTACTCCGTGAGGTGAAGTACCTGACTATTCTGGGTCAAGAAAATATCCCACTAAGCGCTGGAGATGTTTTTTCCAAAAATGAAACCTTTCGAATGTATGTTGGCAGTCTGGATCTGATTGTATCCTGGTACAATAAGGTATGTCTTTATATAAAGTAATGTAAAACAGGAATTATATATATATATATGTTTTATCAGGTTTAAGCAGTATTTTTATATAGTAATATAAATCAATATATATTTGCATGGGAGGATGTCGCAGTAGTTGCTTTTGAGCTGAGAGCCAAGACTTAACCACTCTACCCTGGCAACACTCAAAACACAGCCTGCTGCTTGAGGAATCTCAGCCATGGTTGGCATGACCCAGGCTAAAACTAGCAATATTGGGTGCACAGAACTCAACTTGGTCTCTGATTTGAGAATTTTTTACAGATTGAGCCACTACAGGGCCCCAGATTTATCCTGCTGAGCATAATGGTAACTGTGGCTGAGAATAGGACTTCATCCCACCCCTCAGTAACAGTTTCCAGTCCGGCAGCCCGATGGTTGATGTCAGTGTGTCAGAGGCCTCTTGTATCTACCAATCGTAAACTGCTGTAATTTATGAGCAGTTAGACTGGATTTAATTGGATCTGTTTTAGTCTTTTACACTGTTTTATTTCTCAGGTTTTTCATTTAACTGATGTTCCGGGTGTTCTGCTTTTTTAAAACATTTGAAATGTCACATTTCATTTTATGAACAATCATATTTCGCAGATAAAGTCAACAGTTCTTGCAGTTGAATTTCCTCTTATTAAGAGTGAACTTAAAGCTATAGATGAAAAGTTGGAGAAAGGTGAAAGTACACTGCACTGGAATAGTGAGGGTAGGTCAAATGCCTGTCTCTTGTCTTAATGGATCAGTTTTGCCTGACCTGACTGCCATGCCAGACTTGCATAATCTATGTTTGGGATGTACAGTATATTATCCATAAATATCTGATTTAACATTTATTGACTTTACGGTGCTATTGCAAAACTGGTGGGCTGGTATTCTTAACTTCTGTATACTATTATAATATTTTCACTGATTTTAGAGCAGTTATGTTCAGTATATAAATGTATTTACATGTATTTAATTCCTAAACAATGATTTGTTTGGCAGGTGTATGGGAATATATACAGATGATGCGAGATTTACTCAGTGACTTTGAAACAAGAATAGATAAGACCAAATCCAATGTTGAAGCCATTTTATTAATAATGGAGGCAAGTATAGCTATGAAAATAATGTAAAGACTTTCTAGTTAGTTTGTTAGCTTTCTTTAATTTTCAGCAATTGATAATCAGCTCAGCTTTTCCATTGCTATGGGGAGGATGAGAAGCTCTCATTTGTTTGAGATGGACATCCATCATTATTCATAGTGCTTGCAGGAGAGTTGGAAGACTTACAGTTTGTGACTTAATGTATCATGTAACCTCACAGAAAGGGTAATTTTGTGCAGATGTGGGAGATACCCTGTCTAATTGTATGCTAACTTGCAACACCACTTGGGCATTTCCAGTCACAGTTGGCTAATGTTGCTGTGGACTTAACCAGGTACAGCCCAGGCCAGGGATTCCCAAATTCAGACATGATCTACTAGAACTGATTTCTGGAAAACAGTTGAACATTTTTTTCAGCTCTTGAGGTTTTTCCAAATTAAAGAAATTGATAAAGCCTTCAGGGGCCTGACTTCACAGGATTGAAGTTTGGAACACTTGGTCTAAACTTTAGCAGTGTTCCTTCATCTTTTTTATAACATGACTGGCTGGCTGGCTTTCTAGACCACAGTGGATTGTTTGGTCTTTTAAAGTGACATTTTATTTACATTCTATTGCAGAGCAGACCTAATGCAGTAGCAGTAAGATCACTGTGAGTGTAGAGTGGGTTTATTTCCACTCTGTGCACACTCATGAAATATAAAACTTAGTCTATGAATTTACTTAATCCTATACAGCCCAGGTAGGAGGCTGCCACAGATGAGGTGATCACTGGTCTAGAGTAGAACTCTGCCTTCTCACTGAGCTAGTGCATTCACTATTTGTGTCACTCAGGAGACCCAACGTTTAGGAACTTTAAGTCCAAAATATATTTGCAAGGTTTTAAATTAGATTAAAAATTCAGTTTTAATTAATTTAATTAAAAATGTAGTTAAAAATACTAGTTATTTTTGATTAACCCTTAAAATTATTTGAGCTGTTTTAAAGGTTGTTTTATTTCCACGTATCTTTTTGTGATAAAAAAATTTGAAAGTTGACATTTAATGTTCTATATTTTACAGGAGTGGTCAGTATCTCCTATGTTTGAGAGAAAGGACAATAAAAGGGAATCTCTTCTTGATCTCGATGGAAGAGTAAATGCATTAAACAAGAAATATGCAGCCATCAGAGAATCTGGAGAAAAAATTCATGCATTACTTGAGGTGAAGAGATTGCTGAAATTCCAAATTGTAGAGGATATTTCTTGTGTTATCCAACAATGCAGAAATAGAATCTTGGAAAAGAATTTCCTTCAATTTCACAGCATAAATTATGATAAATCTTTTCATTAAGGGATGTGTCAAGGAAGAAATGGATGACATTTTATTTTTTCTTTCTCTTCACTCATAGCAACATGTTTTGATAAAGGAAAATATAACTATCTTTGTCATCTTTGTAAATGTTTTTTAAATACTTTGAGATATTGATATTTTTCTGTCTATACTGTACTGTGGAGTGATTGGAGACCTGGGGCCTTTCAGTTTTTACAGTAACTCTGACATAACCATTTAGTCTTTTAGCATTAAAAAACTTGTGTCCACAGTGCCACAGTCACTCTACCTATTCTGCATCAATCTGGGGTCAACTGGCAGATTGTAACCCAGTAGAGAAGTTGGAAGAGAGAGCTGTGGAATTATAAATGTCAACATGTACAGTGACTAATGTTGAGTAATATCCCTGTTCTCGATGTGCAATGTCTCTGATAGTCTAGATGTTAGAGGCTATGGTGACCACACTTACTGTTAATTATATGATGTGACCTGTACAGTACTTCACCTGACTGTTTAATATTTTAAGTGATCATTTGTCCAGAAAATGAGCAGAATTAATTTTAACTGAGTCAGACTAGAATTGCATATATAAATTGTTTTTTAAGCACAGTATAAATGCTATACATGTAAACTGTTATTGCAACATTCTTATTAAATTATGTAAATGTTTTCCTCTGCAGGAGAATAAGAAATTGTTTAGAGCAACTGATGACACACCAGTGTGGAAGGCATATGTAGAATACATAGATAATATGGTTTTGGATGGGTTCTTTAAAGTTATTCATGTATCCATGCAGTTCCTTTCCAACAACATGTGTGCTGAGGTATTTTACTTTAAACAAATAATTTGTTTGTAATTCTTATAAATTCTATAATATTATATACTTGAAATACTTTTTTATGTATTATGTCACATAGGTCAGTACTGGTCCTCTTTTCGAAGTACGTTTTGAGCTGGAAGACTGTGACACTGTTTTCTATCCATCTCTTGCATATGGAATTTCAGATGGTTTCTATGATTTATTTGAAAGTTTAATAAATGATGTTTATAAAGCTGCACACCTGGTTCCACGGCTTACTCAAGATCACCATCTGAGCTACCAGGTGAGAAAATGATATGAACATTTGGACTGAAGGCTAATGGGAAACTTATATTTTGAATATCTGTAATAAAAAATATTCTGTATTGCCTATGAGCACATTTACAAAGCAGATAGTTTTTCAGCAAACAGGAATTTTAACACATTGAGTGGTGAGTTAAAAAAGGAGTAACCTGATGATACTGTATAAGGCAATGCAAGCATTAATGATGCTATACTGTATAGTAAAAACTGCAGTATAGTATTTTAAGGAGTGTAATCATCACTTATCCTTAAATAATTGCTATTTTTGCAGCTTGAAGTGACCTCTCTTCTTTTTAGAGTGACTTGGAGGAGATGGTAGAGCTGTCAGAGTTAAGAGATAGCATTATGACCCATGTTGCTAATGCAATGAAGGAGGCCCAGGATTACCAAGAACTGCTTGATAAATACTCCTACCTGTGGGAGGATGACCGCGATGAGTTCATGGAACAGTTCCTTCTGTATGGCCACGTGCTTACGCCTGAAGAAATAGAAGCACATGGAGAGGAGAATGTGCCAAAAAATCCTCCTACTCTCGTAGAGTACAAAATACAGGTACAGGATTGGTGCTTTACTTAATATCTTTCAGTTTGTTTTTTCATAAGCTATTTTGTAAAAACAATCATTGGTAAATTGTACAGTACATCTTTGTACCAAGTGTCTGAAAATCACAACAATTTAATCATGTAAACCTCTAGAACATTGTTTACATATTCACATGCTGTTGAGTTGCATGTCTTCGTATAATAGTTTAATTATTATTACATCTTTGCCTGCAGATTGACTTCTATGAAAACCTCTGTGGTGAAATATCCAGACTTGAAAATTCCAAGGTGTTGGATGGCTGGCTGCGGATTGACTGCAGACCTTTTAAACAAGCTCTTTTGAACACCATCAAACGATGGAGCCTCATGTTTAAACAATACCTAATTAAACGGGTCACTAACAGGTACAGTTAATACAGGGTTTTTGAGTCCTGGTGTTTGTAATCTGAAACAGAGCCTAAATAAAGTTGTATATTGTAATGTGGCTAAATCACCTACATGAATCCATCCGTACAAAATTGCTTATTCCTGGTGAGGATTGTGGCATAAAGGCAGAGGGCACAGGGCAGTGCCACAGGTCAGACAGGACACCTGGTGTCTGGCAGTTTCCACTCGTGTTTTCTGGTTCGTTTATTCACTGTTGTTCCTGAAGGAGCCTGTTGGGCTTGCTTCTTCAGTGGCCTTGGATATTTTGAATATTGAAAATCCCTTTGTAGACTATATTCAAAGCTAACAGTATTCCCTTAGCCTGATAGTGTAGGATATCTCTTTATGCTTCAGAATGCATCTCATCACTTTTCTCTGGACTGATGTCAGAACAACAGTATAGTATTCCTCAAACTGAACATAGTATTCTAAATTAAGTCTTAATAGTGAATTATACAATTTTAACATAGTCTCCTCATTTAAAATCTATATTTTTAATGTTCTATCCTACTACTATTTACCTTTTTATTGCTTACCAAATTTGTCTAGACAAAAATGTTATCAGTTACATTGATGTTATCAGTTATATGAGGGTCTTTTTCGTAATCACTTCCTCAAGCTTATCTAACGTCTGTAGTTTTGTATAAATTTAAAAAAAGAGACAGAAATAAATAACTGCGTCACATCTAAATTTGCTACTCTTATTCTGTCTTTTCTTTTTGCAGTCTGAGTGACCTTGAGTCTTTCATTAAAGAGGCAAGGGCTGGCCTTACTAAACCAGTGGAAGACGGGGATTACCATGGGCTGGTGGAGGTGATGGGTCATCTGATGAGAGTGAAGGCCAGGCAGGTGGCTACAGACGGCATGTTTGAGCCGCTGAAGGAAACCATCGAATTCCTGAAGAACTTCGGGGTGGAGCTGCCAGATGAAGTGCACACACAGCTTCATGTCAGTTTGTCTCTCGAATTGCAGATTTGTTTTTCAAACTTTTTGATTGTTCCAACAACAGTCAAACATGGTTTGACCTTTCACGTCTGCATGAATATCTGCACAACATTAGATTCAACATGGTTTATTAAAATCTATGAGAATTCTTATTGTAAAGCTACGTCTGCAGTGCCCTTGGGTGCTTTGTGATCTTAATGGCTGCCTTCTTTACTGTGTGTTGGTTATTTCATTTAATACGAAGAAACCAGCTGCTGCTGTAAATTGAATTGTTGTACCATTAACATATTAGTTTATAATGTATTCAGTAGTGTTAAAGGAAAACATTAGGACAAGAACAAAATGGCTATTGAAAGTGATAGATATTGTGGTACAGTGTATTTTATAAACTTTCATTTCTCCTTAGGATCTTCCTGAACATTGGAACAATATTAAAAAGACAGTTCTTCAAGTGAAACAGAATGTCGCACCTTTGCAAGCCAATGAAGTTACTATCATTCGAAGAAAATGTCAGCAGTTTGAGGTACTGTTGAAGAGTACTAATAGGCTTCAGAAAGTTTGGTAATAATAGATTCTTAAAATCAATACACTTTAAAACAAAACTATGTACAGTACGTCAAACTTTCACAAGTTCTACATTATTTTAATGCACACGGTGAGTGCTAAGATTTTTTCTCTCTAATAACGATGTAACTTTAATGTTTGTTTACAGCTCAAACAGCATGAATTCAGAGAGAAGTTCCGTCAAGAGGGCTTCTTTTGCTTTTCTTTTGAAAGGCCACATGAAGCTTTGGATGAGGTAATTATTTAATGGGCCAGATTCTGTTTTCTGAAGAAAATGTATTTTCCATCAAGCACATAGTGTAATGTTGCATTTATTTTTTATGGCCATCATCCTGACAAAAAACTGTTTTACTGGCTTAACATTTCAACTGCTTCTTTTTAATTCATCAGATACACAGAAATATATCTTCATTAGAGAAAGAAATGGTATCTCTCTCAAAATCGGCTAGTTTATTTGAAGTGAATGTACCTGATTATAAGCAGCTGAAGGCGTGCAGAAAGGAGGTGATATTACTGAAAGAGCTCTGGGATATGATCCATTTGGTGAGCTGTTTATTCAAATTAATCAAATAATCAAAATGCAAAATCATTTTTCCTAATTACCTTTTCTACTGTAGTGCAAAAAAAGTAGCTGAAGTCCAAAATCGTATGAACCTTTTTAAGGTGGGATATGGCCTCTATTTTTACATGTAGGTGAGAGGCAACATGGATGACTGGAAAACCACTCTATGGAAGGACATCAATGTAGATGAAATGGACATGGACACAAAGAAGTATGCCAAAGATATCAAGGGACTGGATAAGGAAATGAGAGCCTGGGATGCTTTCCTGGGGTTGGACAGCATGGTGAAAAACATGATAACATCTCTCAGAGCAGTGGGAGACCTTCAGAACCCTGCCATTAGAGACAGACACTGGCTTCAGCTGATGGTGGCTACCAAGGTACAGGCCTTTAAGAAACATTCACTTATGCCTTTAAAGTAGATTTAAATGTTTGTATGAATACGAGAATGCACAAAGGATTACCAAAGAAAGAGGTCCATTTGACCCATAATGCTTGTTTGGTTACTGCTGCTACGAACAGGAACAATTTTCTCCAAAAGCATTTCCTGTTTTAGGACTTTGTTCTGCTATTCTTTCTTCTTGATAGACCTCAAATAATAACGACTGGATCTAGTTAGCCCAAACAATACTTCCTGAAAGCTCTGCGCTCTGTGTACAAGTAGAATATGCACTTTGATTTTGCAGGTTAAATTTGTGATGTCAGATAAGACAACATTTGAAGATTTGCTGAAACTTAACCTACACAATTTTGAGGATGAAGTACGCAATATTGTAGATAAAGCTGTGAAGGAGTCAGGAATGGAGAAGGTACTGTAGTATACGGGATAAAAAATGTTACTAGCATCCCATATGTGTTTTATTTCAGTAAATTAAACTTATGCAAGTTGTTAGTGATGCTTTTTATTTACATGTATAATCATTAATATTAATATTTCTTCTAATGTTTTATTTAATATCTTTAATAAGACATTCTCAAAATGTATGTTTACATATATTTTTTTACTACAGTGACTTAAAACGTTGATAATTATTTTTTAGACATTGAAAGAGCTGAATAGCACATGGAGCACCATGCAGTTTGAACATGAAGCCCATGGAAGAACTGGAACCATGTTGCTGAAAGTCAGTGAAGAGCTGGTAGAAACCCTGGAGGATAACCAAGTGCAGCTGCAGACAATGATGACCTCCAAGTACATTGCTCACTTCTTGCAGGAGGTGTCTGACTGGCAGCAGAAGCTGTCCACTGCAGATGCTGTCATCTCCATCTGGTTCCAGGTGCAAAGGACCTGGACACACCTGGAGAGCATTTTCATCGGGTCAGAGGACATTCGGTCACAGCTGCCAGAAGACTCCAAACGATTTGATGAGATTGACACTCTTTTCAAAGTGAGTCTCCGTATTTTGTTAGTGCATTTACATGCTTTTTTATCTTGACCTCTTAACTGTTATCGGCTTATTTCTATTTCTAGGAGATAATGGCTGATGCTGTAAAGACACCAAATGTAATTCAAGCTACTAACAAAGCCGGCCTTTTGAATAAGCTGGAGCATCTAGAGAAAAGGTTACTTTTAAATTATGAAAATGCATTTTGGTCAGTCAGAAGAAACCTACAGTAAATACTTAATTGGGAGCTGTTGTTATATAGTATCTCTTTCATTTGGTTATCTTTTTAGGACCTACTTGAGAAATTATCTATTGTCTTCAGTTAACATTAATATACTGTAGTATGATAATGCAATATATTTTGTATGTGAAATTTTAATATTTACATTTAGTGTTTCTGTAGATGCAAAAAAATCCATTATATTTCTGGTATTGTGAAAATGATAAAATACTCTGTAAATTGATGTTTTAAAGGGGGTAGGTATTGTACTTGACCTAATGTAGGATAGCAAATACTGTACAGTGTATCTGTTGAAAGTTTTTGTTGGTATTTGCAAAATAACTAAAGCTTCTAATATCCAACAGCTTGTCTATGTGTGAGAAGGCTCTGGCTGAGTATTTAGAAACCAAGAGACTTGCCTTCCCCAGATTCTACTTTGTATCTTCTGCAGATCTGCTGGATATTTTATCTAATGGAAACAATCCTGTGGAGGTGTGGTAACTTTTTTTAGGCGTTAATCTTTGAGGCAGATATACTTTACATCTTCACCTCGTACTCATCATCCATATCTGACCTTGACAGTCCAGTTTATAAGAAAGCTGGTTATTTCAGGATTCAATTTCTTTCGATTTGATGCTCAGCAGTATTCCCACAGATGCAAGGCTGTCAGTTCTAGTCATTACTAAGATCATGCTGAAATGTTCAGATGCAATGAACATGTCATTTGTTACTTATACACTTGTTTAGCATACTGTTTGCATTTCTAAGGAAACATTAAATTGATATCTTCATTTTAATCACTGTGGTCAAATTTCTGTCCTAGAAGTAAATTGTTTTGCACTGCAGCTTATAGCTGTCCTAATGCCTTTGTATTTTTCATAAACACATTTCAGACATTACACTGCAGCATATTTAATAAAATCGTGTTAATTAAATCTGCTGAAATAAACTTATTGATGAAACCTTAACCACTATGTTCACAGGTCAGCAAGCATTTATCTAAACTGTTTGATAGCATGTCCAAACTGGAATTTCAGCTTGATGAAAATAAGAAACCCATAAAAGTGGGACTAGGAATGTACAGCAAAGAGAATGAATATGTTAAATTTGATACGGAATGTGATTGCTCTGGACAGGCAAGTATATCACCGGCTTAATTGCTTCTAGAAACCCTAAACCCATATTCAGTTCAATATAAGTGAGTATAAGGTTCTTGTCAGGTAAGTAAAGCAAGCAGAAATGTTATCATACAGTGTTTTTTAGTTGTTTTAATGAATATTGAAATGTAGTCGTAATACTAGTATGTTTGCTGGAATGTTATTAACCTACAAGACTGTGTTTTCTTAGTTAATTTAATTTAAGGGGAAAGAAAAATCAATCATAAAGTACTAAACTGCATTTCTGATCCTATAGTTTGATGATCATGTACTCCAAAACATCTCCCTTACGGGGCACATTATGTCACCTTGTCACGTGCAGACAGTACTAGAATCCTATACTCTAGAATACTAGAATTGCACTGGAAACATAATCAATAATCTATAGTCTGTAATCAAAAGGCAGCAATATGCCACATTGCCATGATTAACATAAAATGACATAAAACATTATAAACTGCAGTTTGCAACAGTTCGGTGTATCCTTCACACCAGATTAATTTACAGATTAATATACAGTAGATTATTTGAATTTACTGAATTTCATCAGTAGCCATGTTGGACATCAAATAAGAGATGCTAAGTATCTCCAGAGCTCTTTATATGTGTTCTTACTGTTGAAGGTTGAAGCTTGGCTAACTCGGGTGCTAGAAAGAATGTGTGCTACGCTGCGCAGTGAATTAGGGGAGGCTGTACTGACTTATGAGGAAAAGCCAAGAGAACAGTGGCTGTTCGACTATCCTGCACAGGTCTGTTTCTGTTTTAACAATGATCAACATTGCTTTCATATGGTTCCCATCTTTTATTGTGGTCTTCTGTTGTAATTCTCTTAAATATGAGTAAAGTTCATTAATTATTTTTTATCTGAAAAGCACTTGGGGAAAAATGGGCTTGAGTTAAGAAATGTTATCTTAATGATGATGAAAATGCCAGTTATAAGAGAACATACAGTACTATATCTGGTTATTGCTCATGATAAAATTCTACAGTTGAGGGCATATTCCATGTTTCATTTGCGACTAATGTGGCCAGGTCAAAGAGTATAATGTAACTGTTTTTCTGTCATTTTCTATGGTGTTGACTGAAAGCACAAACTAAAGCCTTCAATAAGCTAAATAACATTTTCATGGAAGTCTCGTGTTTATTTAATTAAAATATGTCTTGCAGAATACAGTAATATTAAATGTTAGATTTTGTAATAATGATTACAAATTAATAATGATTAATAATGGTATTAAATGTGTATTGTAGTATAAGAGGTTACAGTGTATCTGCAGACAAATGAGTATATCCTATGTCAATTTCTCACATTTCAGGTTGCATTGTGCACCACACAGATTTGGTGGACAACTGAAGTTGGAATTGCATTTTCCAGGCTTGAGGAGGGTTATGAAAATGCCATTAAAGACTACTTTAAAAAGCAGGTGTGGTTATACTTGATGGATTTTTTTCTTTTGTATAAAATGCATTGCTATATCTGCGGTTTCTTTTTGTATTTAAATGTGGTTTACTATTTAAATGTTTCGGAGGTTTTAGAATTTTAGAACTAGGCAAACCTCAAATTGAAAACTATTACATTTAAGCAAGAAAAAGATTATGTTGCTGTATTCTTTCTAAAAATTACTGTCACTGATATTATCTAACTGTAGGTCACCCAGCTAAACACCCTGATAACTCTGCTCATTGGGAACCTCTCAAAAGGAGACAGACAGAAGATCATGACTATTTGTACGATAGATGTACATGCTCGCGATGTTGTGGGAAAACTTGTTTCTGGCAAGGTGTGTTTTCTACCTTCAGGCAGAAAGTTTTGAGAAGTTTTGGAATAAGAATTATTCTATAGATTCATGGGTCCATGTGTTTTATGGATATTCTTATTATGTAAAAATATATTAGTATACACAAACAGTACTCTTGGGGTATTGCACAGAATCCTGCCTTTCTCTAAGGTCAACATAGTTGCAGGATGTTATTGTCTTTTTTATCAGAAATGGTCTTATAACATTAGAATGATTCCTATTGCATTTTGGAGCTATAGGCTTTGAACATAAAAATATTTCAAACCTTTCTGCAGCTCCCAGTTTATCATAGCTGGTAATTTGTGCTTGTGGCTGTTATTAAGGTGGAGCAGGTTGTTCACAGGTGTGGATGCCTTGTTTTGTAGGTTGAAAGCGCTCAGGCATTTACCTGGCAGTCCCAGCTGAGGCACCGCTGGGATGATGAGAAGAAGCATTGCTTTGCTAACATTTGTGACGCCCAGTTCAGATACTCGTATGAGTATCTGGGGAACACCCCTCGCCTTGTCATTACTCCCCTAACAGACAGGTTCCTCCAGACATTCACTTTACTATAAGAATTCAGGAAAATTGCATTGTACTTGCTGTCTTAAAAAATCATAACTATTCGCCATGTTCAATTAAATCATTAATACATTTAACTAACATATCATTTTAATTATATTACCTGCAGTGATATCTTACATTCTATATAAATATCCCATTTATCAATCAAATATCCTAATAATATATCTAAATATCTCAGTTTACAGAAGTTCCTTTTTACTCCATTGTGGAATTGTGATGTACATCCGTTGAATAGATGGGATAAAAAAGAAAAACATAAATAACTTTTTATGTTTAGGATATGACTTAATCATGAATACATAAAAGTTAAGAAGATTTTTGCTGGGTAACCACTTATAGGTACATCTGTTTTCTTGTAGGTGCTATATTACCCTCACTCAGTCTCTCCATCTGATCATGGGCGGAGCACCAGCAGGCCCTGCAGGGACTGGGAAAACTGAGACCACAAAGGATCTGGGAAGAGCTTTGGGGATTATGGTATATGTATTCAACTGTTCTGAGCAAATGGACTACAAGGTGAAAATGAGCAGCTTTAAAAAATGCCTTATCTTAATTTTCATAATATTGCTGTCCAAACGTGCCTGCTTACCAATGCTGAAGATCATAAAAGATCTTATTAAGTATAGGTTGAAATATACTTATTGAGATGCATTTTTTAAATGGTGTGTTTACATCATTGTGAAATATTTGAAATTCGTGTGCAAATATTAGTTTGTTTTTTCTAGTTCTAAGAAAGGAAATACACATATACTCTAATGTTATTGTAAAAGAAAATGATTATTATGTGAATTCTACTAATACATTTTGTGCTATGGATTATGTTATAGATATGATGCTTTAATATTGAATTTTTGTTAATTTTACCTTCAATTTTCTTTCAATTAGTCCTGTGGTGATATTTACAAAGGATTAGCACAAACTGGAGCATGGGGCTGTTTTGATGAGTTCAACAGAATATGTGTGGAAGTGCTGTCTGTTATTGCAGTTCAGGTAATAACATTAAGACATGTTTTTGTTCTGTTAATGTGGAAAGCATGAAAGCAATTGACAATCTGATTTTCCTTTGAGAAAACACTAGAGTTTATTTTCTTGATAAAACTCCCTTTTCTTTTGTCCTTAGGTAAAGTGTGTCCAGGATGGCATTCGATACAAAAGGACAACTTTTAATTTTCTGGGGGAGATCATTAACCTAATACCCACTGTTGGAGTTTTCATAACAATGAACCCAGGATATGCAGGGCGAGCAGAGCTGCCTGAGAATTTAAAAGCACTGTTTAGGTACTTCAAAATTCCTTTTTATTCTCTTTTTAAGATATCTTCATTTATTTATAGGACTAGTACCTTAGACATGGGCAATTTCTTTTTCTTCCCAGACCCTGTGCAATGGTGGTCCCTGACTTTGAGCTAATTTGTGAAATTATGTTGGTAGCAGAAGGTTTTATTGATGCTAGAATACTGGCTAGAAAATTTATTACCTTGTACACTCTGTGCAAAGAACTTCTCTCAAAACAGGTATGTTTTCTCCATTTTTGATTCATTTTAATTCTGAAAAGGATTGTATCAAAGTATTCCATATTGCTGAACTGAGATGTGACTTTTGAATATAAATCTGTATACCTTTGCTCTTATTCTCAGGATCACTATGACTGGGGGTTGCGTGCCATCAAATCTGTGCTTGTAGTAGCAGGATCTTTAAAGAGAGGGGATCCAGGTCGACCAGAAGACCAAGTACTAATGAGAGCCTTGAGAGACTTCAATATACCAAAGATTGTGACGGATGACATGCCAGTCTTCATGGGGTTGATTGGAGATCTCTTCCCAGCACTGGATGTGCCAAGAAAGAGAGACTTAGAATTTGAAAAAGTGAGAAGACATTAGGAACATTATGCTGTGTAGTTGAGTGTAACACTGAACAGTGGAGCATTAGTATTACTTAGTAGATTAATTACTACTGTATTTAGTAGAAGAGTCCCAGAAATTATTTTGAGTTGTGGTTGTGTTAAAATCAATTATACTTAATCAAGTCTAGACCTTATTTAAGTCTATTGTTCTTCAATAGAAATAAAGGTAGGGAAGAATTAATATCTTATCTGTTTCCCAAGGTTGTGAAGCAGTCTGTGTTAGACATGAAGCTACAGGCAGAGGACAGCTTTGTTCTGAAAGTGGTTCAGTTGGAAGAGCTTCTTGCAGTGAGGCATTCAGTTTTTATCATTGGAAATGCTGGCACGGGCAAATCTCAGGTATACCTGCAGAAACAATAGAAAACAGCATACTGCCTGCTAGATCTTTCTCCTGGGCCATTGTTCTCATTACACTACCAGTGGTGGTTTTTAATGCAATATCAAGTCATTAACAAACTTTTCATTTATCATTTGATTCACAAATGTTCTGTTGTCACAGAAATATTTTTATCAATAATGTAAAAATGAATTATTTTCTCAGCAGTTCCTTCAAGTGCTGGCTATTGCCCCAAGGTGGGCTCGATGGTCGTATGGCCTCCTCTTGTTTGTAACCATTCTTGACTTAAGAAATTAGGTTCTAGTACTGAATTGAATATTTTGTTCTCAAAGGTGCTTAAATCCCTTAACAAGACCTATCAAAACATGAAGAGAAGACCTGTAGCTGTAGACCTGGATCCAAAAGCTGTTACCTGTGATGAGCTCTTTGGAATTATCAACCCTGCCACTAGAGAATGGAAGGATGGTATAATTATTTTTTTGTAAACCTTAGTTTCACGCAAACACACAAATGTAGACAGACAATAAAAACCTATCTTTGTCTAGGTCTTTTTTCCTGCATAATGAGGGACTTGGCCAATAATACTCACAGTGGACCAAAATGGATAGTCCTGGATGGTGATATAGACCCAATGTGGATCGAATCTCTTAATACAGTTATGGATGACAATAAGGTTTGCAAATAAGGAATAAGTAATGCTCGTCAATTTATAAATTAATGTTCTTTTTTCCTCTTAATTTAGCCAACATAGCATTTAAGATCAAATTGTTTCTGTTGGTCAGGTTTTGACTTTAGCTAGCAATGAGCGAATCCCCCTGAACCCTACCATGCGTCTTGTGTTTGAGATCAGCCATCTGAGAACAGCCACCCCAGCCACAGTGTCCAGAGCGGGAATTCTCTACATCAACCCCGCAGACCTGGGCTGGAACCCGTGAGTGTCTTCACTTTAGTTCAGCTTGACTTGGTAATTAGTTAGCCATACATTTTGTCGCACTGCCGTGTGTAATTCTAGGAAGCTTTGAAATTATATGGCGTTAATTAATAACACAGCATTATTCTGTCTTCTTCCTCAGAGTTGTAACTAGCTGGATTGAGAAGCGGGAGGTCCAATCTGAGAAAGCAAACTTAATGATTTTGTTTGACAAGTATTTGCCTGCCTGCCTAGAAAAACTCAAATTTGGGTTTAAGAAGATAACCCCAGTTCCCGAGATCACTATGGTTCAGACTGTGCTATACTTCATGGAGTGTCTTCTGATACCAGACAATACTCCACCTGACTCCAGTAAAGAGCTTTACGAGCTCTACTTTGTATTTGCCTGCATTTGGGCTTTTGGAGGCGCAATGTTTCAGGACCAGGTTTGATCTCTCGTGTTTCAGTGTTATTTTATAACAACATTTATTATGTTATTTAATACATGTAATGCCAAAAATGTTACATACAACAGGTCAAATATATATTTGTGACTCATAGTGGTTTCACACTTGTTTTATTATTTTGCTGAAGTAAAATAATTTAGATGTTCAACATGCTACTACATAATGAAAATAATTGTACTTTTTTGCAAAAATATAATTGAATAATGCTGTACCAGATTGACCAAGACTGGACTCATTTATTCGTTCTTATGATTTTGATGTTGTTTTAGTGTTTTAAAGGCACAGCAAACCATTCTTCATCACAATTGTTTTATTTTAATTTGCAGTTGATTGACTATCGAGTGGAATTCAGCAAGTGGTGGGTGAATGAATTTAAAACTATAAAGTTTCCATCTCAGGGAACAGTGTTTGACTACTATATTGATTCTGAGTCAAAGAAGTTCATGCCTTGGACAGAAAAAGTTCCTGTATTTCAGCTGGATCCTGACTTGCCTTTGCAGGTACAGTACAGCTAGTTTCTCTTTGTTAATTTGTTTCATTTTATTCTTAAAAATATATTCTCTTTTCTTTATCTTTTGACCCTAAGGCAAACATTTGGAATAGCAGGTGGCATACACTCATAACAGAATAACTAAATGATGGATGAAATGCTCCTAAAACTGGTTAGGTCAGATTGGGGTGTAGTGACAAGATGTGAGCTGATTGGCTTATTGCATCTCTTGCAGGAAGACAAAAAGATGTGAGATTTCTCTTAGCTAATATGTCCTTGTTTTACCTTTCCTGGTCCTGATTAAACTAATGTTTCTGTCTGCATCCTTTAACAGAGATTCAGTAGATATTACTTCAGAAAGATACTACTTCCCCCTTTTCAAGTTTCCCTGGGATTAATCTCCCAGATTTCCAGCTCTTTACATCCCCTTTCTCACCTCCCATTCCCATTCTCACATTCTCTTTCTTATGTCCTCCTTATCTACCCCTTTGTCTATATTCCTGCTCTGTCCCTCATTCCCACACACACCTGAAGAAGGCTCCACAAACAAAACATTGTTTTTTTTCTTCTTTTTAGTGGTCAAAGTGAAATTAACCTCAATGCATCTGCATCTCATAGTTTATGTTTACTGGATGTGTTCCAATGAAAAACCTCGAATGTGCAAATTAAGGAATTTGTGTAATTGAAGTGCTTTGTTTGCAGCTTTCATGTGAACCTCATTTAAATTTAAAATCAAATATTAATTTAATTAAATAATTAACAGGATGTTATGTGTAGGACAGTATGAATGACCAATCACAGTTAACAAGATTTGGTAGTTTTTAAGTTTTTTAAAATTATTTTATCTTGGACACAATTATTTGGTTTGAAGTATACATGTACTGTATAAGTTTAATGTAATTTAATCTTTATTAAATTGTGTTGGTGTAACTGATGACATTCACAGAAGTAGAGCAATTTAAGTCAGAACTATGGTTATAAAGATAAAGGATCACCAATAAAACCCATTTTGAATAATATTGCACTCTGCCGGTTTGCAGGCCTCTCTTGTGCACACCTCAGAAACCATTCGCATCAGGTACTTCATGGACATGATGATGGAGAAAAAGCGACCTGTGATGTTGGTGGGAAATGCAGGAAGCGGAAAGTCAGTGCTGATGGGAGAGAAGCTGAGGGGTCTTAACACAGATAACTATGTGGTGCAGTCTGTCCCTTTTAATTTCTATACCACATCTGCCATGTTACAGGGTAAGAAGAGCAAAAGATTTTAAAGTGTACTATCCATCATTGAAACAATTAACCTTTAACATTTTAATCTGGCAACTTGTCATTGTTTAAAGCAATTCTTGAGAAACCACTTGAGAAGAAAGCAGGTAGGAACTATGGTCCTCCAGGAAGAAGAAATCTGATCTATTTCATTGATGATATGAACATGCCTGAAGTGGACAAATATGGGACTGTTGCTCCTCACACACTCATCCGCCAGCACATGGACCATGGGCACTGGTAAATCAAGTAAAGATTAAATGCAGTTCAAATTCATACATACTTCATCTGTTTCTTCATCTCTACTGTATCTCTAATAATCCAAAATACTTTAAGTGAATTTAAAATATTTAAATATTGCTTTCCAGGTATGACCGACAAAAACTCACACTGAAGGACATTCACAACTGCCAGTATGTAGCCTGTATGAATCCTACTTCTGGTAGTTTCACTATCGATCCTAGACTCCAGGTAAGCACATTGTGTGTATCAGATGTTTTTTATGATGTGGTCTTAATTACCCGTACTGTATATCAAATAGAAATATGTTTAATTAAAGCCAAAAGAAGGTTTCCAAAATACTGAATCACCAAGATATGAAAAATAATTAGCATCATGTATTTGAAACTGTTTCTGATAGATGTTCTATTTATATGGACAATATTGAAAATAATAAGTCTAGTTTTTATTGGCTCTTCATGCAAGATATGCCACAAATCTGGAGAAGTTGAAGCAGTTTTGTAAGGAAGAATGGGCAAAAATCGTATTATTACTGTTGCTATATTAGTAACTATAATAATAATACAGAAAACATTTGGTTGCTGTCATAACTGCTAAAGGATTTCACAACCGCCTATTGAATTACTTACTCGCTTACTTTTGCACACAGGAATCTTTGATCCTCTGTTAAATAAACATGTTTTATTTAGTAAATAATAAAACTATATGTTTTATGTTTTTTATTCATCTTATTATAATTAAATATTATGCCTGTACATAATATAATAATAGTACAGGCAGCATTATATACTGGACTGTAAAGTAACATTTTTTTCCAAGACAATAAGTTTGGAGACTGCTGTATCTAAGAGAAATGCTACTGGGACTGTAAATTTCTGTGCAGATCATTTAATATTTTGCTTGTTTGAGACTTCAGACTAGGACATTCTCTAAGGAGACTGAAGAATTGAGACTTTTTTTTCATTTCACTAGAGACACTTCTGTGTATTTGCTGTGAGCTTTCCTGGACAGGATTCATTGCATAGCATCTATAACAGCATTCTCTCTCAACATTTAGAAATGAACAACTTTCCACCAGCACTTAAAAAATTCTCCACGACACTGGTCTCAGGTGCTCTTGGTATGCAAAATTCCATGATGGATTACTTCTGATGACAACCATTTTATTAGTTTTTGAGGTTAAAATGATTATATACTGTTAATATACTGTAAGTGTATATAAGCTGATTAGTAATACTTAAGAGTAATATAGTTTGTTTACCTCTTTTATGTTTGCAAATTAGGTTAGTAGTAACCAAGGGAATAACTGATAAGCACTGAAATGCAACAAATGATATTGATTCCAGTACTCATTTATGTTTTTAATGCATCTTGGTATATGTGCTCACAAGTTAGAAACCTTGTTACTGAAATATAAACTGTCCCTTTTTGTCTCTAATAGCTTTTCATCAGAAGATCTCTACTTCCTTCCTGCCAACTGCTATAAAGTTTCATTATGTATTTAATCTGAGAGACCTTTCAAATATATTTCAGGCAAGTTGCATACTTTAAGTTCTATAAAATAGATTTGTGTTCACAAAACATTAAGTATTATGTAAATATGAAAAAGCTATTGTCTTTAAAAAAACATTAATTTACATATTACAGTTAGAGAATGAAGGTACACTTAGTATTTTAAAATATTGCTGATCCAGATCCAGAAGGTAGTCTGTCACAGATTCTTCACAATAACAGCAATGCATTGCTGTGTTACTTCTCTTACTAGAAGTAGTAGAAAAGTAATCCCATCAGATCCTTATGCAAGAGTATTTGCTCGCACAGTTGGCTTCATGCTGAGGATCATGGCTTCCTCAGTGAGCTAGATACTGTAGTTGCACTCTACTATCCAGTTTAACTATAAACAATGTCCAGGCATGGTTTAAGAGAAAGCCTAAGTTCATGAGCTAAAACCTATGCAGTACTTTTCCAAGAGCAAACAACATAGGAGAATGTATCAAGTTGTTTCAGTTAGAATTCTCTATGTATATAAATGTTATTTTTTATTGTTGTCATGTAAAAAACACTGCACCTTTGTAAGGTGTGGTTAAGAGATTTTGAAGAATATTTACACTGGACTTACCAGGACTGGATCTAAGTCCTCTTTAGCAATGAATCATGTTTTTGTATCAGTGTACACCTTGATGGACATGGTGCTCATGTGCAGAAGAATATTCGACTTATTGTACACAACGGATTTATTGATGGGGAGGGTCCATCATGGTGCTAAGTTGATTAAGTCCTACAGTAGTACCTCTCTTTCCTGCTCCCTGCTGGCTCATCCTGACATGACTTCATTCCAGTAGGACAACACATATCCTCATGCTGCATTTAACAATGGCTTTTTTGTGAGCTGAAAATTTGACGGTTATTTTTGGATGCCTAACATGCCACATGTTTCAATGCCCTGTTGATCATTTGTAGGATGAGCAGGTATGACATGTGGTATATGGGGCATAGAGACCAGAGAAGAGGCACGTGCTTGTCCAGGCATTATGAGAGAAATGGAACAGAATCTCATAAATAAGACACAAGACTTCATCTGCAGCCTGGTGCAAAGAATTTGTCAAAGATTAATAGGTGTTATTGCTTCCCACATTCACCACACATGCGTATACCTCCTGTTGATGACAAATGTTAATCAGGATGATGAATTTATCCATGTAATCTGTATTCTACAAAATGTGTACCTGTTACAAAAAATCTTATTTTCATGATGATGATTTTGATACTACATGTACTTTTAATTTTATCATTACTCTGATTCTGAAATCAAGAATTTCTGTTTTCTCACAGGGTTTGCTGTTTGCAACAGTAGATTGTGTGAAAGCCCCACCTGAACTGGTCAGATTGTGGTTACATGAAACTGACAGAGTTTATGGTGACAAACTAGTTGACGAGAAAGACATAGCACAGTTCACAAAGATTCAGGTAGAAATCTGTAAGAAGTGCTTTGAGGTAAGAATAGCTCGCATGCCAATTTACATTCAGTTACTCCTGAGCAAAGAAACTGCTTGGTGTCTATAACGTTTTCTTTAGCAAAGTGGTGCCAAGCTCTGGTCCTGGAGGTGCTTTTATAAGTGTTTCAAATATCAGTAGCACATTAACTGCTGGGAGGGGTTGTCAGACTGCAACAATTAAGCCAATAATTAATTTGACTGGGCTGAGCTGAAACGAAAACTTGCTGAAAGAGTGACACTTCAGGACTGGATTTTGGCATCCTTGCTTTAGTAGCAAAATGTAAACTTTTATCTTTAAATACCGTGAAATGATGGTATGCTTTTAAAAATATTTAAACCCTTGACTTGGTAGTGTTATTTCTAACAATTTCTCACTTAGTTATGAATTTGATACAGGGTTGTCTTTTATATGAGCAACATTTACACTTATTTTGTGCAATAATAAACTGCATTTTTAATCAATTACAAATTCGCAAAAATGAATATGGCACTTGTAGTTTCTCACAAATCAGTGTATGAATGGGCACTGCACAGTATGTAACTTGTAGTTGTTTCTGTTTTATTCTCTCTCTATACTGTATACATTTCTTCTGTTTCTTTCTGATGCAGGATATGGATGAAAATGTACTGTTTGCAAAGCCCGTCCTTTTTTGTCATTTTGCACAAGGAATTGGGGAACCTAAATATTTACCTATAGGTGACTGGCCAACTTTAAACAAACTGTTGGTGGAAGCCTTAGACAGCTACAATGAAGTGAATGCAGTTATGAACTTGGCAAGTGTATCTTTATGTTCTTAAAAGCCTCCAAACATGTGAAGGAGCTTAACGTGGTGTATTGTTTTAATACTTTGCCTATGTCTTTGCTTTTGTTTCAGGTTCTGTTTGAAGATGCAATGTCTCACATCTGCAGAATAAACCGAATTTTGGAATTGCCACGTGGAAATGCACTGCTAGTAGGAGTGGGAGGCAGTGGAAAGCAGAGTTTATCTCGACTAGCTGCCAGTATCAGTAATTTAGAGGTGTTTCAGATATCACTGAGGAAGGGATATGCAATCCCAGACTTGAAGGCAACTATTGAGATTCTTTCCATGACATTGAACTATTGAAAAAAATCACAATCAAAATCGATATGTTAGCTACACATGTCTTAGAAGTTTGTAGAATTTCAGCTTTTTTCAAGTGCAATAGAAGTGATCATCATTCACCTTTTTAAAAATAGCTCCTCTTTTAACCTCATGCAGTTACATTGGAAGCTTTAAATAAAAAGAACATATTGTTGGTAATGTGCTGGATTCATAGTTGAAATTAGCTTGCCATTTCTTTTTCTTTACGAACGTTACTATAGTGGGTCATTCTCAGGAGCTGATAAATTTGATTCTGTGAAATTGAAACTTGATGAATGCTAATTGTTAACCTAGGTGGACCTTGCTGCCCAGTATATCAAAGCAGGAGTGAAGAACATTGGAACAGTTTTCCTGATGACAGACTCGCAGGTGGCAGAGGAGCAGTTTCTGGTTCTCATTAATGATCTGCTTGCATCCGGGGAGATCCCAGGCCTATTTCAGGATGATGAAATGGAGAATATTATTGGCTCAATGCGAAATGAAGTGAAAGGCATTGGATTACAAGATACTAGAGAAAACTGCTGGAAATTTTTTATTGATAGAGTCAGGAAACAGCTGAAGGTATTACAGCACCCTTCACCCTTATATTATCTTATCATATCACAAGGGTCTTTAATTATTAGTGGGGTTGGAGACCTCCTAGAAGAAAACATGCCCTGCTGTTGTATGTGGTGTTGCTCGGCCAGTAGGTGGCACTCTTTCCGGTGGACCAGTGCTTCCAAGCCGAAACCAGTGTTTCTGAGCCAATGGTGATAGGAAATGCTGTCTCAAACAAAAAACTTTGAACCAATGTTGCTGTTATTTGGATATTAAAGATCCCATAGCATTATTTTAAGGACAAGGGTGTTATTTCCAGTATCCTTTGTAAATGAAACAATCCTGCTCATTACCCAGGCCAGTGCGGTACTTCAGTTTGTAGATGAAGTGGGTCATGTGCTGTGTGTAAAGAACTTTGGGGTGAAAAGCATTATATATTGAATTTGTGAGTCTTGTTTATGACAGTTCTTCATCACGCTGTATTATTTGCTTGAATGTATAGTTGCAGCTTTGTTTCTCTGTAATGCAGAGTGCTACAATATTTTTTGTGTGTTTTTCCTTGAGGTCATTCTGTGTTTTTCCCCTGTTGGCTCTACTTTACGAGTTCGGGCAAGGAAGTTCCCAGCTGTGGTGAACTGCACGTCAATTGACTGGTTTCACGAATGGCCTGAGGAAGCTCTGGTGTCAGTTAGCGCCCGATTTCTCCAGGAAACTGAAGGCATTGTGGTAAAAAAATATATAGAATATGAGTTTGAAACTACAATGCATTTCCTCTTTCTTGACTGTGCATACATTTTTTGCATGTGTTTTCAGGCTAAGCTTCAAAAGATTTTTTTATCTTTATGTCTTGACATAATGTGGTATATTTTCCTTGTTTCTCCATACCAGCCTGAAGTTAAAACATCCCTGAGCCAGTTTATGGCTTTTGTACACAAAACAGTGAATGAAATGTCTAAAGCATACCTCACATCGGACAGGCGCTATAACTATACAACTCCAAAAACCTTTCTGGAGCAGATTAAATTGTATCAGAATCTGCTGTCAATTAAAAGGAGTGAGTTGCTTTCAAAGATGGAAAGATTGGAGAATGGTCTGACCAAACTTCAGAGCACATCTGCACAGGTTTGTAGGAAATCTTTCAGAACTCAACGTTTTCGGGTTTATCACATTACATACCTTATATATCATGTTTGAATAAAGATGGCAAGAATATGAGAGGATAAATGAATAAAAGAAAGTAAGCCTGTAAAACATGAGAAGAGCTAATTTAGTTTGACATAATGATCTTCATAGGCAGTGAACTGTGACTTCCTAAGGCTATATTCCTGTGTATCATTAAATGAGCTCTTCAGATTTCCAGAATTGAATTTTAACGCCCTTCATTTTTATATTATTATATTTTTATATTCATTTTTTGCACCCTTTTCAGTCTTGTGTTTCAGTATTCAGGTGTAATCTAAACTGTTACCCTACGTTTTTGTACTGTAGGTGGATGATTTAAAAGCTAAGTTAGCAGTGCAAGAAGTAGAACTCAAACAAAAAAATGAGGATGCCGATAAACTCATTGAAGTAGTAGGTATCGAGACGGAAAAGGTGTCTAAAGAGAAAGTCATTGCCAATGATGAAGAGTTAAAAGTTCAGGTCATTGCTAAGGTATTTGTATTTTCAATCTGTTATTTATAATTAATATAATTTTGTTAAACCATATTTCTCAGTGTGTTTAATGCATGAATGTGAAATTCCTTTTGTTGTTCTATAACAAACAGATTTATTTAATAACAGATTTCCGTTTTCAGAATGTTGGAGAAAAACAAAGGTCTTGTGAGGAAGATCTTGCCAAAGCAGAGCCAGCTCTCATAGCTGCACAGGAAGCTCTCAACACACTTAACAAGGTAGGTCTTTGCGTCTACAAGGAACCTATACAAGGAAAGTGTTTAAATGTATTTTCTTTTTTCTTTTTGATATATTTTTATTCCCAAGATAGCTACTTTGGTTATAGGAACAAGGTTTTTGCTGTGCCTTGTGTTGAAACAGTGCTAAGAATGGAGTCATAATTATGTTTCATAAATAACATTTTTTAAATTTGTTTCTACCACTTGATTGTCTCTTCAGAATAACCTGACAGAACTCAAGTCCTTCGGTTCCCCTCCAGAAGCAGTAGTAAATGTAACAGCAGCTGTAATGATCCTATTGGCTCCTGGAGGAAAAATCCCAAAGGACAGAAGCTGGAAAGCAGCTAAGAATACAATGGCTAAAGTAGATTCTTTCCTTGATAGTTTGATCAACTATGACAAGGAACACATCCATGAAGCATGTATTAAAGCTTTTCAGTAAGTCCATGGGAATGCCGTCATTTTATTTGATTCAGTTATTTTTAGGGAAGGGATAACAGTACTAAATGTACATTGTTCCTTGCCTTTTCGTTCCTCATAATACAAATTATAAAGAAATCTTGTAAAATAAATATTTTGTTTAGAAAACAAGGCCTTACTATGGAAGATTGTACAACTTGTTTTGTAAAATTTAATTAAATGCTTTTATGCATTATCATTTATTTCTGCATATAAATCTTTTTATATGCATTTTAAATCTTTATTTAACCACAGTGTTCTAAAACATCGAAAAATGTTGTCCTGTCTCCTTTCCCTCAAGGCCTTACAAGAGCGATTCCAGTTTTGAGCCTGAATTTATTCGGTCTAAATCCATAGCTGCTGCTGGTCTGTGCTCCTGGTGTATTAATATTGTCAGGTTTTATGAGGTGTATTGTGATGTAGAGCCCAAGAGACAAGCCTTGGCTCAGGCTAATGCAGAGCTAGCAGCTGCACAGGAGAAACTTTCCATCATTAAAGCCAAAATAACAGTAAGTACAACGCTTCTGTGAAGGGTTTGGCAGTGTTTGAAAATGGCAAGAGTAATGATGTAATAGACATTGTGCATTTCAGAAGCTTGTTATTAGAGTTTCAAGAATATGTGGGGAAAACCTCATTGCTGTAATATCAACTGAATTTAGAAAACAGTTTGTGAATACTGTGTTTTACGTGTTACAGTACACTATGCCATGAGTATCTGATGTTTATAAGCATATTAGTGCTAAGGTTGATTTGCACTCTGTTAATTTAGCCCGTTTGTTGTATTGGGATTTCAAGTTAATTGCATGTTATTCATTTCACATGGAAACACACATTAATTGAGTTCTTTATAGCTTTTTCTGTATTATCTTTTTAAGTAAATTAAATAGTTTGTTACTGATAGACATAGCAAACATCAAGACAGTGACTATAATACTGGAATGTTTTGTAGCAATTAAATGCGAACTTAGCCAAACTAACATCAGAGTTTGAGAAAGCTACAGAGGATAAACTGAAGTGTCAGCAGGAGGCAGATGCTACCAATCAAACTATTTCTCTAGCTAATAGGTATGTGAAAACAAATTTTCAGTAGGTCATTTTGTGAGTGCATAAATACAATATACAAGTTTGAAATGTATTTTTTTTCACATTGAACCTTAATAGACTTATTTTCCCACATATGTAAATTGTTTTCTGCAATTTTTCTTTCTTTACTGTTACCCTTACTCATGTAACATCCATTCTGTGCGATGCATCTATTAGCAAACTTCTTTCAGCATCTAAAAATCATACAGTAAATCATAAAGTATTGCTAAGTTGAAGTAAGACCCAGCTCTTAAGCTTACTTTAACACCAATAAGAGGAATAAAATGTAATAACCTTAAATGTAATACTCTTAGAAAAGTTTAAACTAGTAGGATGTTCTTTTCCTGTTTCTAGACTGGTGGGAGGACTGGCATCGGAGAAGATTCGCTGGTCGGAATCTGTAGCTCTCTTTAAAGAACAGGAGAAAACTCTGAGTGGAGATGTGATGCTGATTTCTGCATTTGTTTCATATGTTGGTTATTTTACCAAAAGATACAGGACTGATTTACTGGATAAATACTGGATGCCTTATTTGAAAGAGCTAAAGGTAGCGATGTGTGTAAATTGATCTGAAAATAACTTTTGGGTAGAAAAAGTAATAATCATTTTTAGATTTCATAATCTAAAAATAGAGTGTTTTACATTTTACATTTCTCAATACATATTGATATATAAAGGGGTTAAAGTATACAATAATTTGGATAATTGCATTGAATGAGATATGATGAATCAATCACTGTTGAATTGAACAGATGCCATATTAGTCGTATTCCTGTTTAATGTTCACATTCACCCTGGGCTTCAGGTTCCTATTCCAATTACTGAAGGCCTGGATCCTCTTTGCCTGCTGACCGACGATGCTGATATTGCAGCCTGGAGTAATGAGGGGCTGCCCAGTGACCGTATGTCCATTGAAAATGCCACCATCCTCTGCAACACTGAGCGCTGGCCTCTGATTGTGGATGCACAGCTGCAGGGAATAAAGTGGATCAAAAATAAATATGGAAGTGATCTCAAAGTAATCCGTTTGGGACAGAAAGGGTAGGGACCGAGCTCTCAAAAAATAAAAGTGGAGTAAAGGAATGCTGTTTTAGGAGGGGAAATGCTGCTGTTTTCTCTTTTGCTGTTGTTCTGTGGATCATAGGGGAATTTGTAAAAAGATGGTGCTAGGTCATGCAGGGTGACAAGCTTTTGAAGGGAAAGGAGTGTTAATCCAGACTGATGTTGGTCGAAAAGACCTTCCTCATTGTTTTCATCAGAAAGCTTAATTTTTTAGAGATGGCCACAAAATCTATTTCCTGCAATCTTGCTGTTTTAATGACATCAAATCTGCTACCTATTATAATTGTGCCCTATACTGTACAGTCCTGAAAATCAATCATGAATATGCTGCTTTGTTGTTAATGGAATTGTTACATCTAGTGGGAATAACACTGTGTAGGAAACCATTAAACATCAAACATTAATTTTGTGATTAATAGTAAATCATATAAGTGCACCTAAAAATGTGCATTAACATTTTATATGAAAACAATCATTAGTTGTTTAAACGTGCTAATTCTTCCTTCTCTGTTTTATATGCAAGTTACCTCGATACTATAGAGAGGGCAGTTTCAAATGGGGACACTCTGCTGATTGAAAATATCAGCGAAACCGTGGAGCCAGTGTTGGATCCTCTGCTTGGCAGAAACACCATAAAAAAGGGAAAGTAAGACTCTACGTCTGAGTGCACTTGCTAATTATTTCCTCTTTTCTCAAGCACATTTATACATTTCTTTAGTAAGCCCTTTTGTTTCAAGTATAAACATATTAACAACTTAATTGTATTAAGTAATGTTTAAAATATGAAAGTGGATTATTTTGTGATGTCCTTGTTTTAACTGTGTTTCACAGATACATTCGGATAGGTGACAAGGAAGTGGAGTATCATCCAAATTTCAGGCTCATTTTGCATACAAAGTATTTCAATCCTCACTACAAACCAGAGATGCAAGCCCAGTGCACACTCATTAACTTCCTGGTGACCAGAGATGGCTTGGAGGACCAGCTGTTGGCTGCTGTGGTGGCCAAAGAGAGACCTGATCTGGAGGAACTTAAGGTGAAATGGCGTTTCACCTGTTATTAGGTCTAAACCAGGAAAAACTAGGAAGCAGCATGTTACATTACTGGGTTGACAGACATTTATTTATTTTAGTTTGGTCACCTGGATCTACTGGAGTTTGAAACAGGCAAACAACCTTTAGAAGAAAGTGCTGTGTGTTGAGATTAATGGCTTGTGATTAGTTCTGGATAAATATTTGTTTGTCTTTTGCTATAATACAAAAGATGGTGGCATATTTTCAATATCACACTTTATTTAAATCCTCCGAATCTTTTTTTATTACACTTTGTTACCACATCCCCACACAGCTTAAAAGTGTGTAACAAATAGCAGTGTTTCGAAGGTAATATGGCAAAAATAATGGGTAATTCAGTCAATATTCATTTTGAATGTGGGGATGTCGGTGACTTCCATTTGATAAATGTAATCTGATACCAGAATGGCATCTGATATTGGAGGAAGTGAGAGATATTCGTTAGGAATTTGTAGTCGTTAAAATGTTAGTGTTGTACCATTAATCAAAATGCGTTCATAAAAATAAAAAAACACATGAGCGATATACAGATACATTTATAATCCACACTGAAAAATGGTTTTATTCTCATTGTGGAGCAACTCGTAACACAGATACTTAGCTGCTGTTGCATCGTGTGGCCGGTTACAGGCTGGCCTGACCAAGCAGCAGAATGACTTTAAGATCGTGCTGAAGCAGCTGGAGGACTCGCTGCTGGCTCGGCTTTCTGCCGCTTCAGGAAACTTCCTGGGAGATACTGCTCTCGTGGAGAATCTAGAGACAACCAAACGCACTGCTACTGAGATTGAGGAGAAGGTGAGAAACAACTCAAGTTAATTTATTCTCATGTTGTAACAAGCTTAAATCAGTTCCCAGTTTACCCCATTTTTCACGAGCACTAAGTACACAAGAGACCTTGTGAATGTGACCGCAGTCCTTTAACATTTTCAATCCCTTCTGTACAATGAATTGCAGAGAAGTGGACATTGTTAAACATTGTGCAAGTGTTGTTATTTGAAGACAATCATATCAACCAATTGCTGTTAATGTAGAAGACACCTTAAATCTGTTCATCTTAATAGTATTTTCATTCACATTTTAGGTGCGAGAAGCAAAAATCACTGAAGTTAAAATCAATGAAGCAAGAGAAAACTACAGGCCAGCATCTATAAGAGCAGCATTACTGTACTTCATTCTGAATGACTTAAATAAAATAAACCCCATCTATCAGTTCTCTTTAAAGGTAAAATGCTTCATTCTGTCTTTTTGTTATTTTTTCCTTAACATTTTGTACATATTAAATTACTGTCCTTTCACAGATCAGAATTTATAGATTGTTGTTTTTGTTAAAAGTGATGTTTATGTATAATGCATTATTTGAAAATGTGTTGTGCATATCTTTCCTCCCTTGAAGAGAAAAAAAATATTTGTGATGTGCTAGTCATAATGGGTGAAATGGATTCTGTTTTAAATTTGATTTGATTTTTTAATGAACCAATCATTCCTCGAAAGGCATTCAGTGTAGTGTTTGAGAAGGCTATCATGCGCTCAGAGTCAGCTGAAGAGGTGAAACAGAGGGTCGATAACCTAATAGATGAAATCACCTACTCTGTGTTCATGTATACAAACAGAAGTCTGTTTGAAAGGGACAAACTTACCTTCACAGCACAGGTGGCATTCCAAGTAAGTAAGACTATTCAGGCAACATTTTTGTATGTGACAGTAAAATGAGTAGAACAAGACCTTTTATTTTTCTTCAATGCAGTAATAAAGTAAGATGATATATTAAGGAGATTATTTGCTAATATCAGATTCAGGAAAATTAACAAGAACAGAAATATGTACTAATCTCTTTTAAGATATACAAAATGAAGACAATTTGGAATTAGTGATTGTGTTGGATTTGTCTATTTGATTTGTGCAGTAAGTGTAGAAGCCTTTTGTAATTGTAAGATTTTTATATATTTTTTTCTTCTTGAATTTTAAACTGGATGTGATTCAGTGTAGCTGATCAGCTGATCAACTTCAACTTTGGCAGGTGTAGTGCTGAAGACCTAGTATTCCACATTACTGAAGCTGTGGTCCTGAGCCAACCAAGACAGTGGCCTGACATATTCAAAAAAACTTTCAAAATCATCTTGGGATGGGCAGAACTGTTATAATTGAGTTGAAACTTTACAGATTTGATTAACACCCAAACCAGATACATATATAACCCTCCCATGTTAATTGTGAAAATATTATAATAATAATGTGATGATATTTATATCCATACTGGATCATAAGATTTTGCTGATATGTGGCCCATATCAAAACTGCTCCTATTCAAAAACCGTCTGACAACTCTTAACTGGATAAGTATCGTTCTAACAGCAATACAATTAAAAATGACAGAATGAGCTTCCTGTGTAAGCTGTTATGAGCTGTTGTATTCAGAACATTAAAACTGAATATTTATGTATCCTGTGAGCTACAGAATTAGTAGGCATCATTCTGGGCGTCAGTTCTAATTGATGTGATGTTATTGCTGCTGTATGTCAACTAGCTGGCTGGGCTGCATTTTCGAGAAATCATTCCTTGTCATTTTTTTAAAAAGATTTTAGTGATGAAGAAGGAAGTGAATCCTGCTGAATTGGATTTCCTCTTGCGATTCCCATTCAAAGCAGGTTTGATAAGCCCGGTTGATTTTCTCTCAAACCAAGGATGGGGTGGGATTAAGGTTTGTTTTTGTGAATTCATAGATTGAAATGTTAGTTACAGTGCCCTCTAGATTAATTCATATCCTCAAAGGACTAGTAACCAAAAGACACTAGAACAGCATTATCTAGTGCCATCATCTATAAAATATCAGAATTTTAGAGCTCTTATGTTCTTTAATAAGTAAATTAAAATACTATGAATGCATTTGCTAAGTTAACCAAACTCAAAAGCAATACATAAAAGTGAAACTGAAAAACAAGCAATAACATTTCTTTACAGAAACAAGATTCATGTGAACAGAAAATGTGATACAAGACCAAACTTAATAAGAAAAGCAGTCCTTGTATGTTAAATCTACAATTATGACCATAATTAAAAGATTGTAGAGTATTTTCCACAAATACTCATGTTTGTTCATGAAGGCTTTGGCTGAAATGGATGAGTTTAAAAACCTGGACAGAGACATTGAAGGTTCAGCAAAAAGATGGAAGAAATTTGTGGAGTCAGAGGCACCAGAAAAAGACAAGTTTCCCCAGGAGTGGAAAAATAAGTCGGGACTCCAGAAACTCTGCATGATGAGGTGTATGAGGCCAGACAGAATGTCTTATGCAGTACGGTAAGATATAACCTTTAGTTTGCACTTTGAACGCAATTGCCTTTGAAAAATGGATGTTGTTTTTTTTCTTTTCACTTTTTAAAATCACATTTTGCTGTGACCTCTCAAAAAAGTTTAGTTTGAAATATCCTGCGTTACAGCAACTGTTTTACATATAAGAAGTCTGACAAATATCAGCTACCTCTGATGTGCAGTCTTATATATCTTTATATATCAGGAACTTTGTTGAGGAAAAGCTGGGGACTAAGTATGTAGAAGGCCGCAGTGTAGAATTCTCAGTGTCCTATGAAGAGAGCAGCTCATCAACCCCAGTATTCTTTATCCTTTCACCAGGAGTGGACCCTCTCAAAGATGTAGAAACACTGGGTAAGCAAGCGGGCCCAAGTGTCAGAACAGAGTGTGCTTCAGACAGCTTAACAATATCTGTGAGATGCATTTTAGTGTTGAACCTGAAAGTTTCGATTTTATGTTAATGCATTCTGCAAGAGTATATAATGTAGTGGTAGTGAAATGCCCATAAACTAAGCTGGTACAGAACTTTGTTGGTATAATACTTGTTTTTTCTCTTCAAAGGTAAAAAGCTGGGCTTCATGTTTGACAACAACAAGTTTCATAACGTGTCTCTGGGTCAAGGTCAGGAAGTAGTTGCAGAGAATGCTCTGGATATTGCTGCAAAGGAAGGACACTGGGTAATTTTGCAGGTATGGAAATTTGCATTAGAATCTTGTTGCATTAGCACACAGCATGGCGTAAACTTCAGATCTTCATATATATTTTAATAAAAATTGAGTTCTTTATAGTTATTAGGTGTAGTTTCTGTTTAAATATATTGTAGAAGCCTTCAGTGAAAAAGATGCACAAAACATTTAACTGTATTTGTTATACTTTTTTCTTCAACACAATCATCTGCATTATAGAATATCCATCTTGTGGCAAAATGGCTGAATACTTTGGACAAGAAAGTGGAGATGTTTAGTATAGGGAGTCATGAGGACTATCGGGTATTCATGAGCGCAGAGCCTGCTCCTACAGCTGACTCGCACATCATCCCCCAAGGCCTTCTGGAGAACGCTATTAAAATCACCAATGAGCCTCCCACAGGCATGCATGCCAACCTGCACAAAGCCTTGGACTTGTTCAATCAGGTACTGTACATAGCCCAGAGACGGAAGGGTGTATGCCCAAGAACAAGACATGGACATGCTATTTCAAGTAGAAATTACAGGCTAATGGTTTTTATATACAAATGCACATTTTATGTTTTATAAATATGTTGATGGAATGCTACAGTAGCATCATAATACTCAATAGATCAATTGTAATAACTGTTAAACATTTCTTTTTTTTTCAATTGTAGGATACCTTAGAGATGTGCTCTAAGGAGTCTGAATTCAAGTGCATACTTTTTGCCTTGTGTTATTTTCATGCTGTGGTTGCTGAAAGGCGCAAGTTTGGTGCTCAGGGCTGGAACAGGTCCTATCCCTTCAATAACGGGGACCTCACAATCTCTGTCAATGTGCTGTATAACTATCTAGAAGCCAATGCTAAGGTAACTGAATACAGTAAGATAGTCTTGTTAAATAACTTGTTTTACTACAAGATTCTGTGTTACCGTATTAATGTACTTATTTTGATGTTTAACTTATTTTTGCTTTTCTTTTTCAATTTTACAGGTTCCCTGGGATGATTTGCGCTACCTGTTTGGAGAGATCATGTATGGTGGACACATCACAGATGACTGGGACCGGAAGCTCTGCAGAACGTACCTTCAAGAATATGTACGTCCTGAAATGTTGGATGGAGAACTGCACCTGGCACCTGGATTCCTTGTACCTCCTAACTCTGACTACAAGGTCTGTAGTGACAGCTAGTTCTATTCCCACATTGTATTATAGGAACACATAATGTAAACACTACCACGTAGCCTGATATTGTTACATCTCATAAGGTAAACAGGACAGAGCCATGTCAGTGCTGCAGCACGAAACCTCTTAAAATACTCCAGATTGCTGCAGTGGGTACCAGTAGGTGGCACCCTTCCCTCTTGATCAGAATTTCCAAACCAGTATACTTCAGTGTAGCAGCAGGAGCCACTGCCATAAGAGGTGCTGTTCTTCAGATGAAACATTAAACACAAGTCCAAACTACGTGGTTATTAATATCCATGCCAGTGTTGGTTATAGTGAGAGATGTTCAACTCAGTGTCCTAGTATACTTCCACCCTCGGCTTGTACAGTCTGGACGTCCTAAACTCCCCCCTAATTTAATTGGTGGTTACTTCTAATGTCTCCACCGGATCACCTGAACATTGGGATACTGCTTTGGGATACAGTGCATGAAAAGCACTATGAAAATAATTATTATTTGGACAATAGAATTTTAGAATTAACAGCAGTAAATGGCTTTGCAATGCATTGGTTTTATTTTAAAAAAATGAGCATGGTTTGTGTTGCATTATCCAGTATATACAACTTTCTACAGTATATAACACACAATACAGGAGATGAAAATCAAATGATGGTTGACACTTTGAATACAACATGACAGAGCATACCTCTGAAAATGTTTTTTACACAGAATGCATTGGCTACTGTACGGCTGCAAGAAATATGTTCACTGTTTAACAGGGTTACCATGGGTATATAGATGAAACGCTGCCTGCAGAAAGCCCTTATCTCTATGGTTTACATCCCAATGCTGAGATTGGCTTCCTGACCATCACATCTGAGAAACTGTTTCGAACAGTGTTAGAGATGCAGCCCAAGGAATCAGACGCAGCTGGAGGGGCCGGGGTCTCTCGAGAGGAGAAAGTAAGTAAACCATTATTTATATCTGAGAAATATGAAACCATTTCATGCAAGTTAAACAATGAATGCAATTGTGGAAAACATATTGGAACTTGATAAAGTCCTGCTGACTGAAAATACCTCTCAACTCTGAATCGGGGCTTCTGGTGTGGAGAGACAGACATGCTAAAAGACATCAGACAGCAGCCTCAAGGTGGACACTAGCAGGCATTAGTCTTCCAAAGAGCCAGATGTTAATTATATCCCACTGAAGAGAATCTCAGCCACATTCAAGGTGCCCACTCTTTTAAATTTTCCTTTGCATTAAAAATGTGTTTTTTTTAGTTAGAATGATTAACTTATGAATGCATCTAATAAAACAATATATGCATACCTTGTATAAAAGTCATTTCACAACTTAATAACATCAAAATATTCAACTTGGATACTCATAGGTGTAGAGAGACCTGGTGGGACTGCCAGTAAATATTGTTGTACAACTATGAAAGTTTGAGTTTTTATATGAAAGTAAAGTTTTATTTTTCTATCAAAGGAAGTATTCCCACAATACAGGAGTACTTATTTTTCCAGAAATAAACCAACAATTTAGGCCTTAAGGGTTAAAAAAAAAATAATATACTCAGCATTTTTGCTAACTTCCAATAATTCCTTATCAGTGAAACTGACCTATTCATTTAGTCAAGTCAGAGGTGATGAACCATTTTCTGAGCAGCTATAAGGTAAATGGATGAGCCAAGCAGCCCCCCCCCTCTTGTTTGTAAACTTTTTTGTTCAGGTAAAAGGACTTCTGGATGAAATCCTAGAAAAGCTACCAGATGGATTTAACATGATGGAGATTATGGCCAAGGTGGAGGAGAGGACTCCCTATATAGTTGTTGCTCTTCAAGAGTGTGAAAGAATGAACATATTGACCAAAGAAATAAGGAGGTCTTTGAAAGAGCTTGATTTGGGTTTAAAGGCGAGTCTTTCTTTATAAAATGCTATGATTTTTTTTCTACATTGTATATAGTATAGTAAATGGTGAATTGGTGGTGTTATTTATTTTTTAAATGAGCATGATAAAGTCTTTCTTTTATTCAGTAATTCAGTTATGTGTGGAAAAATGAAAAACTCTGTTTTGTAACAGGGAGAATTAACAATAACATCAGATATGGAGGAGCTCTCCAATGCCCTATTTTTAGATACTGTTCCAGAGTCTTGGACAAAGCTTGCCTATCCATCACTTCATGGACTAGGAGCTTGGTATGCAGATCTGTTGCTAAGAATCAGGGTAAGCTTTTACTTGTTCAGAAATGCAACAGTTCACAGTAATTTAATGGAGGTGTGGTAATTTCTGTTTGCATGGGTTTCACTATTAGTCTGCTGGATGGGAATCAGTGAAACTAAAGTTTCCTGCAATGTGTAACAGTGAGTATAAATAGCATTACTGTGGTAAAAGGCTGATGAATTCATTCTTTAGGAGCTGGAGTCCTGGACTACAGATTTTGCCCTTCCCACAGCTGTGTGGCTGGCAGGCTTCTTTAACCCCCAGTCCTTCCTCACTGCCATCATGCAGTCCATGGCCAGGAAGAATGAGTGGCCCCTGGATAAGATGTGTCTCTCTGTGGAGGTCACGAAGAAGAATCGCGAGGACATGACCAGCCCGCCCAGAGAGGGTGCTTACGTGCATGGTCTCTTCATGGAAGGTAGGTTACAGTTTGTGCAGAACATTTGGAAACCCTGGAGTATGCGTTAATAATGACACTGTTTCCAAAAAAAGTAAGATTTTCGTAACCAATACAAACAAACATATATTAAGAAAGTTCACTTTGCGTAACATATCTTCATGTTATGTATTTAATCAAAGGTCTGCAATAACATTTGACAGGGCCAGAAAAACCTTGGTACCATTTTAGTAATGGATTCCTGGAACTTGGAAAAGATAGCAACTTCACATTAATTCATGCACTCTCAGTTTTCAGTCATGAGAATATATTTGTACATTAGAATAAAACAGTTTAAAATGTACATAGTACATTAAGCCAACATATTATGAGACAATATGGGTAAGTGCTCAGAAATACAGTAGACATTTTCAAGGTTTCAGTTCTCTTCTGGAGTCCCCAGTTTAAGCATTGTGTTGTTTCAGTTTTATCACAAAGAAAGACTTTTAAGTTGTAGAATGAGAAACAGAGAATTTTGTTAAAATTAAAAACCTGTAAAAACTTGTTAAAACCACAAACAATTATTGTACACTGGCAAAAGGCACCTAGACTCAAAGTAATAGTCCCCTACCCTCCCCCAGTTTCAAGGGTAAAGAAGATAATTTCTGTTGCTGTTGGTGTCAAGATGAATCACGATTAACAAAAGTACGGCTATTATGTATTGGTAATTGTAATTGTAACTGTTAACTGGTAATTAAACATTTTATTCAGACTTTTTCATTGCTTCACTTTACAATTCTGATACCAGACTGCATGAGTCTCCTGAATCAGTGGGTCCCTATGCTAGGGGTAGACTGTGCTGCTGGCTTTCACTAACTTTCATTAAGACATTACATACTGGTGTTAAGTGATGCTGTTGATCTGTTTACTTGTTCACCATCAAATGCACACTATCTTATAATATCAGCATTATAAACTTTATGATATCTTTCCTCATCTTTAAAGGGTTTTCCCTTATTTCTAGTTAGACATTTCTTAATGTGTGATCAGTTTTAGGAGGTAGAATTAACAATAACATTGTGAGGAGCACACAACAACCCAACGTAGGAAGCAGAATGCCTCACATACTCCCAAAATCAGTTTTCCCCCCATTCTATAGAGGCCCAAGACTGAGTACCATATCCAAATACAGAGTTCTGAAACTGAAGAATACAGGGTAGAGTCAAATTACAAATCCCTTCAATTAAAAGAACTGCAAGTACATTTTAAAAGACATCATAGGAAGAAAAAGTAAATAAATAAGTGTGCAGTTAATAACATGGCTATAACAAAAACTGAAAGAGACAGCAGGCCACAGGACCAGGGCTGGAAGCCATGGTCTGAAATGACCAAGCAGAGTTGAGCATGTCCTCTCTGCCTTCCTCCCATAGGGATAGAATTCCCAGCAGTTGTATCCCTGTGAGTTGGTGACGGACTTTGTCCTCCAAAAAATAATCTCTTACCTCATACTTGAGTTACCCTGTTCTGTCTGTGGTTTAGTGGAGCAGAGATGACATAGCTAATGATGTTATTTCCTGCTCACGAAAACACGGTTTTTGGAGCCTGTAAAAACAATGCTTCAAAACACTCATTAAATACAATCAGTTTGTACTGGAAACTAGTGCAACTAAGGAAACATTTGTGCAGTCTGGAAGATTTTGGAATCCTCAGTTACAGAGGAATTAATATTGTCTAAGAATATTTTCTAATGTGCAAATATCTTAATATCCAATTAGTTACACACAAAAGACAACTTTAGTAATTGTAATTGATATATAAATTACTGTTTATAGAGAATGTAAAGAAAATGACTTTGTAATATTTGTTTGTCACTGTTTTGATAAATTTAATCTCGATTTCAATCTATTGCATGAAGGCTAGATTACTGTACATGCTCATCCTGGGATGAACATGGAATATTTATTTGTATCTGCATACGTGATAAAGATATTGATATTTGGATGTTAATGGGCCAAAAGCAGAACAAACGACACCTTTAGAAGTTCACAGCCTTTTTCCTTCTGGCAAGGTGATGCAGTGCACTCCTTAACATCTGTTTTTCTCATTCCTAGGAAATGAGAAAGACCATATCTTTTGTGATTAACTTCCATATTTTTGCAAAAACTTGCTGAGGATTAATTTTTGCATAATACAAACAGAGATATAGTAAATGTGCTTGGAGTTATGTGCTTAGAGTTGCACCTTTTAGATAAGGAAAGAATGTTATGGCTCTAGCCTAAAGCTGCCAGTAAATTTCATTCCACTAGATTACAAGTGGGATGCACATCTGCAACAGGAATGGTAGGAGGTAGTATTGGTCATTTATTCATAGATAAGTTACTTCGATTTTATAAATGAAAAATTGTTCCATACTACTAGGCCTTTATAATCGTTTCGAAGAGCAAACACTGAATATGAAACAACCATGAAAATAGGAAAGACTAGATAAATGATACCTTTTCTAATGTAATATACCATCAGGAACAAAAGGATATGAGTTCAAGAAATGAAGTCCTAGTTTCCCAATGTTATTGTGCATTGCAGGAGCTCGCTGGGACACGCAGGCTGGGGTGATTGCAGATGCTAGGTTGAAGGATTTAACCCCTGCTATGCCAGTGATCTTCATTAAAGCCATTCCTGTGGACAGGCAAGAGACCAAGAACATCTACGAATGTCCAGTGTACAAAACTCGCATCCGCGGACCAACCTTTGTCTGGACATTCAACCTGAAAACAAAGGAGAAACCAGCTAAGTGGGTACTGGCAGCAGTCTGCCTGCTATTACAGATGTAATCCACAAATGTGTAAAACAAACACAGAAGGAACAGCTTTTGAAAGTTTAACCAGTTTGCAAAGGGAGTATTTTTCAATCTCTGTATGTTGCACTCTAAAGTACACTATCATCCATTCCAAAACTTCTGTTTCTGTTTAGTTACACATAAAGACTAGAATAAAAATGCAAAAAAAGGTCAAGGTTATTTTTTATAAAGGTCAACCATTTATGACATCTCAATTCATCTGTTGGGTGTGCAGAGCTCAAAGATCACATTTCCTTGAACAAAATACAGTCAATAGAACTTAAAAACTAAGGGAAAATGAATGTTTGGAGGGATAACATTGAGAAAGATGAGAAAATACATTAAAGGCACAGGAACACTGTACATCGTAAAACCAAATCAATTAAGGTAAAGTTAAAAACTATTTTATTTTTGTAAAATAGTGAGATAATGTGAAACCGTAGAAAAACTCTTTCAGCAGACAGTGAACATATGTCTACATAGTTCTGGTGAATTTAACCCAAGATAACTTTCTGTTACTGTTCCCTTAACAAGTGACTGGTAGTGCTTTCACCATTTCCCAGAAGAAGTCAAATAACCACCTCCCCTTCCTTTGCCTTTGTCCTTGTGTAAAAGAATGTTAGTATTTCTGCTAAGGACCTTCTGCTTGAACAATGTTTATTCCTAAAAATATACTTTTGATTAAACTATTTTCATCCCTAATTTAATAATTATAAACATCCGTCTTCAAGGAGGATGTTTTTCATTCTTATCCCCACTGGACCTGCAACAGCCATAGTACTGTTAGTATATTATTTAATAATAATATTAAACAATACCTAATTGGTTCTCCTGTTCTTATTGATGTCCAAGTCAATCTACACATAGTAAGAAGACAGATATATCAGAAACCATTTATCTTAGTTAAATTACCATCTTAATGATTCAAGGCTTGATTACCCAATGACTGTATGTTATGTTCCAGAAGAGTGCTGTGTAATATGCCTACATTAATCAGCCACATTAAGTTATGTAATTACCTTCATAAAGACTACTGCAAGGGAAATAACACTTGTCTGTTTTTAAGGGCAATCAAGAAAATCAAAAAGCATGCATACATTATCAGCTTTCATCTGGTCTTCATTCACTTACTCTGTAATATTACCTACTATATTTTACAGTTTTGCATAGGTTGGGAAAACCACTGACTGATATAGCCACTGCACATTATTAATGTAATTTTGTTGCACAAACATAGTACATTTAGCATTAATTATTTTATCAGTTTGTATAGGTAAGAAGCAAAGTACTGCTTTGTTTAACTTTTTCAGTAACTAGACAAAACAAGTTTATATAAACACTTTTACATATAGTTTTAATAGAACCAATAGAAATACTTTTAGAGGATTAGGTTTATATTGTTTAAAATCAGTGCTCCAGAAAAAAATATTGAAAATATATACCACTGAAACTTGTTTAAAAACCCTTAATCCAGAATAAGAAATTCAGATTTCAAATTACTATAATCTTAAAACGAATTTCATTTTAAGATCCACAAGGTGTCAGTCTTTCCCATTGAATTCAATTTATTTATCCTTCATAATACAAGGCCCAGTCTTTATATTTCATATTATTGTGATTACAAACTAATTGTAAATGCACATGGCTCAAATAAATTGAAATGCTATTGTCTTACATCACTGGAGAGTACTTAAAATTAAGAGCATCTAAATGAAATCCCACAAGTTTACAATTTTCCTTCATTTATGCAAACTACAAAACATAAGAAGTCATACATTACTGATTATGTACCTAACAATGTAAATTAGGTTAAAAAACCAATAGCTTACAAATAAAGACTGAAATAAGCTCCTTAAAACTGTTGATATTGTAAAGGTATAGTCACAATATGTCATACAATTCTCTGACCATGTCATTTCACAGAAACCATACAGGTTACTAGTAAAACTTTATCTCCCTTTCAAAATGCCTTCCAAAATCCCAACAATAATGGAATCTCCTATAAATAGTCTCCTCTCATTTTCTTGTAAAAATACATTTTTTAAGCTCTTGATTTTTAGAACAACAACAAACATGTTACTGAATACATTTGCGCAACAGTGTTTCACAATCCAGAACAGAAAAAAATCTGGGTTCTCACATGTACCCTGAGCAATACATAACGTGCTCCTTCCCATCAGTCCTTGTGAAATGTTTTCCAAAGTACAGTATTAACAAAAAAACAGGATGTTTATATCTGCATTATATTTCTCTTATTGTATTTAAGGCAGTTGCAAAAGACACTAATCTGCTTTTTACTAAAAAAACAACATGTAGGCTACCTCTTTTGAAAATGTAAAAAGGGGGAAATGGTATTCTATGATGACGTTATTTTTCCAGACTAATGTATAGAATATCAGGTCCCGAGTCTTTTACAAAAACAAGATGCAAGTCAATGTATCATTTTTATTATAACACAGTCCCATAAAGCATGATCAAATTTAATAGACACAAAATATTTAACAAATATATGAACAGGAAACATATATTAGTATGTACCATGTAATTATGCATTAGTTACTATTGCTAACTACATTAAACATTTCAAGCACTTTCTCTTATTATAACTATTGTCATAAATGTAGAACAGCTAGCAGAATGGAATGAAGATGAAGAACTGTTTATTTTTTAAACAATACATTCAAATATAAAAAAACTAATGTCCCAAAATAACCAAAACAACTGAGGTCTACCCCATGCAACTGCAAATGTTTGTGGTTATTTCTTTTACTTTAGAAAAAAGGAGTGTCTTTTTCTACAATAGAACTTCTAGGACTAAACAGGAAATAAGTGTGGGCTACTAAAGTACTTTGAGCCCCTGTACAAAAGTTTCACGGAAGTCTGTTGCAATGTTTTGCATAGAACAACTCAGGAGCCCTGCTCAACAAGCCACAACAAAGAATCAGTACAAGTCTTAGTGCAATCTGCAGTTCCCAGCAGGGCTGAAGGGACTGCTTGTGGACTGCCCACTGCTCTGCCATTTAACAAAAATGTCTTTTTTCTTGCAAGAATATTAAAGAACATGGTATTATCAACTGAAAGTTGATACCAACGATGAAATAATTTAAAGTCATCGTAAGAACAGGCTTAATTCCTACACAACAAGGTCAAAATGTTTTCAGATTTTTTGTAACAAAGGGTTTCAGATTTCACTGCTCTTTAGAAGCATACAATCAATTCATTCAATTGCTATGCATTTTAAATAAAGGCTTAGGCTTACTCTTGTTTAGTAATAGCTTGGGAATGGTCAGCTCCGTTTTACAGTGGGTCTTTGCATTCACAGAACAAGTATTGTATTGGTATTTAAATAAATCATAACAATATGGTTCATCTCTCATTTCAAGGCTGAATATTACTGGAAAAAAGTCCTGTTCTATTCTCACTGCCTGACAGCTATCACGATGAGGCTACCCTTGAGACAGAAAAACAATTGAAATCCATCAGTCATTGGTAGGTGTATTTGTGATGGAGCCCAAACATGAGTCCATTCAGGCATCTACAGTATACTGTAAGCACACAAGCAGTACTGCACTCTACCATTAGTGTGCAAGATCACAGCAACCACTTTTGCAATTCAACTAAATTGCAACTGTTTCTATCTTATCTTTTTCCATTCATGAACACATCTTTGCATCGAAATCACCTGACCTACTGTACACACCACGTCCAATATTGAATGATTACTATATACTATCAGATCTTCTAGTTCAGTTCCTTAGTATGATGTCTGCAGATGAACAACGTGGTCTATTAACATACAAACTTATATTAATATTTAATATGTAATATAAAAAAATACTCCTCATGAAAGATGGATTTTATGTGAAATATTTAACAATTTTCACTTATAATCACAGATGTCATTACAGAAACCTTAGCAGTTATATGAATTGTCTATCAAATATTTTTGGAAGTGATAAATTAGATAAATTAAATCATTGAAGGTATCCCATTTTTGGCTGTACCACACTGTGCATTCTCTTTGATTGTGGTTCACAGAATGGAATATACAAAGTATCCCAATGCCGAATGGCTGTACAAGTTACTCATTTCTTGGAATCATTTAGATAAGCTAGAATTTGTATGTAAGTATGTACAGTACATCATCTTGGTATACAATGTTGTTCGTATTACAGTACTACACAGACTGGGCTCACACCCTTGTGCGAGTTGAGGCAACATTTGCAGTTAAGGGTAATATCATCTGAAGATTACAATTCAAAACTCTTAAAGGACAGCAATATTTACTAATACAGATGAAAAGCCCTAAAATATTTTAACCCAACACTAAAAGATGAAGCAATTGGACAGGACAGAATACAGAACCACATAGTTGGGAAACAGTGGTGGATGAGCATAGCCTGATCTTAAAGAGCACGTATAGCACTGGACTTGGAACACAACAGAATTGGTATTATCATCACCACAAAACAGTGCAGACATGTAAATACTAAAATTTCTACTCAATACCTGAGGTTATCACTGATGCTAAGGAGTACGTATACACTTTGAGACTAGGAAGAAAAATGATTAAAAAAAAGATAAGAAATTTAAAACAGAGGTAGACTTTCATCATTTGCTGCATAATTTTAATTTTAGAATTATATGATTGATTTTTAAAAATCCAGTTTCTGGAAAAGAAAACGATGATCATAACAGAGCCTTTTATCTTTTCTGTATTTATCATAAACAGAGCCCCTTACTATAACTGCTTTTAGTTTTTTCTAAAACTCTTCCACCTACACTTTATAAAAACTTCAGAAGATAACCCCGGTAAAGATTGTTTTTATCTGATTAAAGGGGGAAATACTAAGTGTACAAAGCATGCTGGCACTGGTTAATGTGAAAACCCTTCTGGCATCAGTATGTGCTGATAAGATCAGTGTGAAGGAATGAAAATAGTTTGGCTGTTCAGTATGTTGGCAAAATAGCACCTGGTGTATAAGAGCTGTAAGCTTAACGATTGCAGCATTTTCCCCAGACACTCTAAAACAGAATGGTCGGCTATAGAGAGCTCATCAGCATAGTGATGTTCTGCAGCCCTCAATAGCTAGAAAAAACATATTCCGATCTAAAGCTTACAAGTGGTTCAAGAGCCGACGATCAGTATCTCTATTTATAAAACCTGTATGTCTCTGGACTCTTAACATAAAGGCTTGCTTTCAGGTTCTTAGTAGATCCAGTACTCTAGCTTGTATAAATGGGAACCTGCATTTCTGGGAGTTACTGTGCAATGGACTAATGTGTTGGGAGGCATGTACACTCAGTCCACTTAGTGCTAAAGAAAACAGGACAAGCTTCAGCCTGGTAAGCCTCTAAGCTTGAGTATGCTCTTTTATTTTATTTCATGCCATGGAAAGTAACTGTATAACTGTAATTGGTATAAAACTGAATAACAAATACTTGTTTAATCTTCTACTTTAATGTAATAAAAGTATTCATTAAAGTGATAAGATTTCTGAATTAAGTGTTTCAAACATTATCACTTCATAAGAGCCCGTATAAAGATGTAATACACTTATAACCACACGGTCAGCGGCTATCCAGACCGCTCTTCTGAGTCTCCAAGTGCAGGTTCGCGCTAGTCTGTGATCAGCCAAAAACAGAGCCAATGCGAAGCACAGAAAAAAATATTAAGAAAACTGACAATGCACAGAAGTATAAACATGTCTCCATGTATTCATCTGGCACATTACAGTGGATCTTTGTAGTGATGTTTCTAGTCCAGCCCTATGAAGTATAATACTATTGAAAGCAGAAGTACAGTTACATTGTATTGATCAAGTAAGTCATGGGACCCCTGAAAAAAAATTCCAGCATGACATTCTAACTAAAGTGACCATCTCTAAAATCCATACCAATGCAGTAATTCCTTCACCACTTCTCTTTAGTGAAAGATGCTGTATTGGAGAGCCCCTATGCCCAATTTCACTAGAAAGAGAAACTGCACTTCAAAAGGAGGAAAAATATTTAACCTCTTTAACAAAATTATAAAGAGGATGTTGAAAAGGTTATGGTTTCTTTAGAATTTAGTGGTAAAGATGTGATAAAAAGCCTTTAATGTGAATCAGAAAACGACACATTTGTGGAAACTGTTCTTTGGTTGTTCTTTAAACACTTAGATTCTTCCCCCCAAAAAACACTTTCCATAGGCTGAGACAATCTGGACTATTAACTGCATATATGGATCCATCATTTATCAAATAAGAGACTACTGAGAAACTATGGCATTGTTTCAAAAAATGCATCAAGTCACACTATAGTCTTTATGATCTGAATCCAGTCAAAAGGCAGTGAACCACGATATCCTTCAATTCCCATCAACATTTCTGCAAATCAGTGAAATGTCTGCATGCCTCATACCCTGTGCAGGACTTTGTTAGCAGCGGGAAGGTTAAGAAGCTCTGTAGAGCAAAGGGGTTGTGGCTTGGGTGGTCTGGTATGTTTCAGGACTCTGTACAAGGCAGACTGTGACTTTGGCCGACAGCTCTTCTGTACCTGTTCCTGGTAGTGCAGAGCAGCATGTTGATGCAGGGGGTCTGTCTCCTTGTTAAAAGAAGTTCTTGATGAATGGAGTGACCAGTTTGACCCACAGCTTGACGTAGCGGTTAGGCTGCTCGAAGGTGGAGGAGGACACCTCTGTGGAGCGTTGATACAGCATCTCCTGTTCCTGTGGGATGACCATTCCCATATTATCATCAAGAGGACCAGCCAGCATGGAAGATCAACTCACTTCTGACTCCCGAGTTCTCACAGGCCGAGGTCTTTTTGATTTGTACCTACATATGTCACAGTTCCTTATCACTTTTTATAGAATTAATAAAATATAATTAATAGAAACATAACATTTATAAATTATATATATATAAATATGCACTTCACACATTTTAACAAGCAAAAGGTATAAAGTTAGAAATGCTTCCCGGTCTTTTTTTAAACCTTAGGCAATGTAAGTTTAGTAATAATGAATATGGACGGCCTCTAGCAGACCAAAATTCAAAAGGGTCTGTGTTGAATTTTAATAAACTTGAAGCCCAGACTGCGCTACTGTGTTGACAGGCAGGTGACCTTTGTATAGCTGAAGAATGCTTAGGATAGTTGAGAATCTACAGGGCTCTAGGAGTGTGGAAAAAGCTATCCAGTCAGGAAACAGCAGGATGAGATCCTTTAATTACTACTAACCACCAAACACGGACGGCACAAAAGAAAGACAGTCACAGGGAGCTAGGGAATCGCTCCAACTCACAGAGATTTCCAGGCAATGTGGTGCTTAAAATTATTAAACTTATTTCCTGTTTTCTTTAATTCCCAATAAATCACACTCAACACAGTGGTCTTTTCAGCTGTTTGGGAGTCACTGTACCATAAAGGAACAGGGTGAAAGTATGAGGAACAGTGGAATGCCTGGTGCGCTCTTCAGGGCTCTAGCTGGCTGTCACTTCTTAAAACTGAGTATCGCCATTTGCATCAGCTACAGACCATTGAAAATAAATTGCAGACTTGTGGCAGAATGTAAACTCTGCCATTCGGATGTACGCGAGCAAGCCCAGTCGTGTTGCGAGTCAGGTTAAGCAACTCACCGAACAGTTTTTGTTGTATAAAAAAAATGTTTGGATGTTAGAATTGTCCTTGGTCCCAGGTCTCGGACTCCCCCAAGCTAATGAGCATTGGGTAGATCAACCTTGCTTTTCAGTGCCGAATTCCTTCATCTCCTAAATTGGGAGATCCTATGGGATTACCATTTAATAACTTAAGGTACAATCACAATCCCCTTTCAGATACACATGAATGTACAGTAGGTACTGTCCACAGCAACCCATCGGGCAACAGCTTGTCCGTGTTTCCTTTGCATCAAGCAGACAAGAGAACATGTGACCCCTCCCCTATCCAGGATGGGTCACCAGTCCATTTCAGGGATTACCCCATGCAATGCTAGTCTCCCTTCATACGGCTACATGTCAATGGAGATTAAAAGAAATGACCAGAGCTTTTCAGTGTGCACGTTCTTCTCCTGCACTGTTATGTTGAATGTTCTCTGCAGTGTCAGCAGCTGTAATCACATATCCCATTCTGTTTTTTTCCATCAGACATCTGCTTCTGTGAAATATTTCCCTCTGATCACCTTGTGAAGGTGTTACTTGTCATAACCAAGCCAGACAGGCTGCACATTTTTCACCGTAAAGACCAATGCAGTCTTGTTGGCGTTACACTGTGCTCTGTACATAAGCTCTTGAAATGAAAGCAGACTGTCATTAAGCTCTCTTGCAATTTGTTCTAACCAGGCGTAGGCTTGATTAAAGAGTTCTTTGTGGTTAACTTGATGAGAAAAAAAGTAAACTTCAGCTAAGACAGAGTCCTGGAAAGTATGTCATATTTCAACAGATTCATGCCGGAGCACTCAGGCAGCATTTAGTTCAGATCCATTTCCCAGAAACAAGCAACATTTACTTCATTCTTGTTTAATAGGAGAACGTTCAATTCAGCATACATTACCTAAGAGAGTCTAGCAGAACTGTGGAAAAACCTAGTCTAGCCAAGGGAGTTGGGGAAAAAAAATAAGAAACCTGGATGAGGCGAGCTTCTCCTTTTTGGCCATCCTTAATCCTTGTTGAACAACCGCATGACCATTTTGAGATCACTGGGGCTTTTGTCAGCCAGTGTTAGACATCTGAGCTGGCAAAGTGTCACCTAAGCAGACCTCTGTCAGGGCAGCTGGTTTGAGACAAATAGGCTGTTGTGGCAACATTAGGACTACTGGAATTAAGCAAAATGATGAAAACCAGAATTCAACACAAAATAAAAGGGCATAATTAAAAACACAGCGCTTAAAAAATCAGGACTCAAGCTGGGAAGGACCCTTGCAGTCCTACCTGCTGTAGCTGTGCCTGCAGCTCCTTGTTCTCCGTCACAATGGCAATCTGGGCCTCCAGGTCTCGGTGAACAGAGCGGTACCCAAAATTGGGTGAGCCAATCAGAGTGAGGCACGGTTTGTCACTCCCCTGCAGGTAGTACCACAGCCCTACAGGGAGACAGACAGAGAGGCCTGTATGAGCGGAGAGACGACACGGGCACAGACCTGTGGCTGCCAGTGCTCTTTAGCACAGAGGGAGCAATGATGCTAAGAGGCATTTCTATCACCCGGTAGACCGCTGAAATTTGTGGATCATGGAAGCTACACTTTTCACAGGCTCACACGAGAACGAGGAGTCCTGTGACTCATCAGAGCCACGCGGTTAGACAGGGCGCTCACAGGAGCACCGGCACCGCGGTGCAGCAGCGTCTCTCTCGTGCCTCCGACGCCTCCGCAAGCTCGCGGCCGCCTGGCAGGTCCCAGGCGAAGAGGCCCGAGCCCCTTCAGGGCCCAACCCGCCATGCCGGTGTTTAGCCAAGGGAGCTGGGCTACTGGCTGGATTATTCTAGCATCCCCTCGCAATTTGCCCTTTTCCAGCTCAGTCGGATATCTTATGAACACTGCAAATCGCTTACATGCGCCAGATAGTTTGTTATCTCCATCGTGATAAGGCATTCTCAGATGTGAATTCATGCACGTCCCCTACCCAGAGTTTGCTCAGTGAAAGAACAAAGAGAGACGTCAGGCATCTCTTCCTATAATTGCTTTAAAGAAAGGAAACCCTCATATCGCTTTTTTTTTTTAAAGGTCACTGCACCAATATTCAGTGTTACAGAAATGAGTGACAAGTTCTTGAGTCTCTCTCTCTGAACGTATGGGAAAAAGAAGGTTTCTTTTCTTTTCAGAAAACCACAGGTAGTAGATTAAAGTGGTAACGTGACAACAGCAAGCTTACTGAGGTACAGTTCGCAGTTCACACAAGACAGCCATCGCGATGCGTTTCCACAGGCCACCCACGCTCTACCCGTGTCATGCCCACACCGACACGAATCGCTTACCGACACACAGGGCCGTGGAAGGCCGCACACACTCCGACTTACAGGCACTGCCACAGGCCCACACAAACAGAGACACAAACACAGAAATGGATGCGCCGATGCAATCACATTGAATTAAGGCAAACGTAAAAAAACAGGAAGACAAGGTGCGTTTCATGTAGAGCAACATGCCTGACCACATAAGGGGATTTTTATAATTCTTCCTATACTTAAATTTTAACTGGCAAGAGACTATAAAGATAAAATGATACAGTAGGATTAATTAGGTATATTATACACAAGCACCACCTCATACTCAATGAGCGAGACAGAAAGTAAATATAATCTAACAACAGTCCCAAGCTGTCTCTAGCCGAGCGTGACTAAGGATTCCCCATGTTTTAGTGAACAATCTGCAGGCGTAAGTCAGCCAGGGCACTAGCCAGGAGAAACAGCGACTTCTGCAACATGCAATGACACTCCTGCCTCTCCGCCGTGCGCCGACTCTCCTGTACGGGAAGATCAATGGCTCTGATGGAGGGCTGCTTGGCCCTCACTGCCCCCTGTGCAGTACAAGAGAGTGCGCGTGGAGCCGAGACTGGGGAGAAACCACTGATGACTGCAGTCCGGGACAGAGTGTCTTTTTTTAAATGTTGTATACTGCGAGCTTGCTTATCATCAGGGTGAACTGCCTGAGACATCTTTGCTACTATTGCACATGCATTCATTATCCAAAACTGAAACACCTTCTGAGCTGAGCCCTGACTTCTCACTCCTTCCTGGCTGTATACATATGTATATATGCAAGAACAGGAGTCTCCAACCCTTAGAGAGTCCCAATCCAGCAAGTGTCTATTTTCTAAAGTTGGAACAGGTCACTCATTTAATTAATCACTTATTTACAGGTGATGCCGTTTAACAGAACTCTGGTGCTTAAGGGTACTTAAGAGTTTCCCACATCTTTAAATTACTTACTTTAAACAAATTGACAATTTTCATTGTGACTAATTAAGATGGCATATCTAAGACTTCAGATACTGGGTGATGTAGTGTTAACCTACAAAATCTGCTGTACTGAGGCTCTGCAGGATAAGGACAGGAGATCTCTGTGCTAAAAGTTAAAAGGGAACTCCTTACCCAGGCCTTTTCTAAACACCACTGATACATTCATACCCAGATACTGGTAATACATGGCCTCAGAAATCAGCCTTTCAGCACGTTGTCTTCAATACGTAGTAAACATGTAGGCAAAGGAAAACCCTGAGGCTGAATTTAGATCACCTCACCTCCTGAGAAAAACAATTAAAAGCCAACGCTTCCACTGTTCCTGTAGTGAATACTTAACAATGTAGACAATTCACCTGAAAGAGGATGCTGTCTGCCAGAGCCACAGTAAATAACTGCAGGCTCTGCCATGCAATGCTCTAGCCCTGATCCTGGACACCTTCCAAACCACTACATTTTATGGGGCACCCTAAAGAAATGGGGAGGAGGGGGAGGGAGCTGTCGAAACATTGTATTGCCCTATTCGAATTTTCTTTTGTTTTAGGATTTAAAAAAAAATCTTTCACAAAAAAGCAAATGAGTTCCTTAATGACTGTGCAGATGCTTTTTGCCCACTGGCTTCATCAGAATGATATAAACTAGCCAAAGTGCAGCTGTATGAACTATGCACACTCCTTTTTACAGCTGGGTTCTGAAAGTATGTGTTATCCTGATGAAGGAAAGGCCCAAACATTAACAGCTGCAATGACACGTTTTTTTTTTGCTTTCATTCATCTCCCTAGTGCCACTTAGTTTATTTCCACAATACGTCTTTCTTGAACCTCAGCTTTGCCAGCTTTTCCTGTTAAAGAAGAGTTTTGCCTGTTTTTCCTTTAGCTCTGCAAATTAGTCTCTCAGTGCAAAATCGGGCACGAAATCAGGTTCTTGTGAGCCAGGCAAGAACGAGGCATTTCACCTCAGTCCAGATGACCCAAGTAAGGGGTTCACAGACAAAACAGCCTTTTACAGGGAACACAAACCTGATTACCCATAACCAGGAAAATCCACATCACTAAATACGTGGCCAAAATTCACACCTCTTTTGTAGAACAGCAGAATGAACTAGGCTAATGTCTGTTACATAACAAGCAACAAAGAATACTATACAATAAGCATTACATTTAACAAGTTTATCAAGAAAAATCCATAGCTGATCATTTTGCCTAAAGAGGTTCTGTAACGGAAGCAAAACAATCTTTGACAAAGTGCTTACTGCAAAGCCAGATCGCATTATCCAACACAAACTGAATGACAAGTCTCTTTTCAATTCATTGGTGTGTGAATTTAAAAAAAACACTATGCTCATTTAAATCAATACAATATATTTACCAATTAAATGAAAATATACCAATTTTAACCTTTAATGTTTCAAGACCATATAGGTATGGATCGGATATATAATTTCCAGCAGGCATTGTGAAAAGACATTGGTGATAAATGGGGGGAAAAAAACGGCCAAATCCTGTTATTTCCCGATTAAAATAACAATTTCCAGGAATGCCCTGTTGCTTGAAACATTAAAGGAGTGACCCTAGAGGTCAGCCCCAGTCCAGTAAATGTTTAAGATTGATTAACTGATTTGCACAGCACAGCAAAATCCCACACTCAGCCCCCCTGTCCTATATAGCACAAGAGAGAAATGAACAGCCACACAACACTCAGCTGTGGCTCTTCTGCTTTTCCAGGTAAGGAATCTGTGACTCAAATGACGTTTTTTTTTTGCTTTAAGCAAGCGGATGATTTCCAAACAATCTCTGTAATGACTGCTAGAATCCAAGAAATTACCCAGGGAAAATCACACAGAAGGACAACTTCCTCTTTCAAAGACAAAGCTGCTTGCTTCCTCTTTGGAGGATCGGCTGCACCGTGGCAAAGGGAAAGGCAAAGAAGGTCAATCGACGGTAAACTCAGTTCTGTGGAAACAAAGAACTACAGAATTTCCTTGATCTGTGGGTGTCTGTGCGAAGCAGGGGGCAGGACAGAACAATTCGTGCAGGAATGTCCTGCTTCAGTGGTAACCAGTACGGGATTTACTGTATCTTTAGAGCATTCTGCTTTCAGAAGTTAAAAACATTTTTAAAAAATCTTGAATTCTTCTTTTAAATGTCAAACAGGAAAAAAAAAGTACAACTTTTCTAGAAGCTTTCAGAGAAAAACCAAAGGATACAGAGAGCTCAGACAGGGCATGGGGAATGGATTATGATAAGAGTACCATAACAGGGGAGTGTAAACGGAAATAAAAATAAAACACCCTTCCCCCCCAAAAAATCACATACTGGTACTAAAACCACTCTATTTACCTCATGTGAAAAAGTGACCAATATATAATCTCTAATGCACTTTAAGGGTATTTAATTCTACAAATCATTCTCTACGTCTACCAAAGCCTGAAACTTGTGCCCTGTCATTGTGGCAAACAATGCACATTATGAACAGATTTCTATGTAACAGTACAGGATACCTCATCTACAGTAATGAGACACAACTGCAAAAATGAAATCATCAAGAAATGTTCCTGGTTCAGCTGGTTTCTGGGCCAAACACAATAAGTGCTAATAAACTTCATCTTTCCCAGAAGAGTAAAAGCGGTGTTATTTGCCTTGAAGGACATGGCAAAATGTCCAACCACAGACAATAGTTGCTTTGAACAGTCAGGAATAAAAACAAACAAAAAATTATCATAACTGAATATACTTAGTGAATAATCTCTCCGCATTGTAAACTGTAAACTAGACCTACAGCGGGGGGAGGGTTAATTTCTAGTCATCATATGCTTGTTTTATTACAGTATATACAAAACTAAACTGCTAATGTTTGCTTACAAAACATGTAGAACAAAATTACAGTTTATCAGGCCAGACTTATTAAGGGTCATCCCAATTTCAAATACAAATTCACTCCAGGTGCTCAAGAGTCTTAATTCATGGTCAAAGCACAGACAGGAGTACAGGAGTAAAGCCAGCTTTGAAAGATTAAACCCACTGCAAAGAGATCTGTAAACGTTTCAGTAGAAAGAAACATTAAAATGCTTCTATTAATCAAAGGTCTTTGACACATTTCATGTGCCGTCCTTGAAACACTATAGAAAACAATAAAAGACAATGATTAAAAAAAAACAAGTGGCTTCGACCACAACAAAAAGAGTCAGTCTTCACTTTGCAGAGGCTCAGAAAAGACACGCAGTGCTGGCGGACACGCACGTCAACTAATGAGCAAGAATCATTCCATTTTAAGTTACTTTGTAGGTTTCTCACTTTTTGGTTTTCCACATTGCAATGTCTACAGAACTATTCAAATCAACGAGGCTACAAAACAAACAGGAAACAACCAGGAGCTAGATAAGGAACAGTTTAATCCATTACCTGTTCAGACCTTTTTTTTGTCAGTGATATCTCATTGGAATGGCTGAAAATGTGGGAAAAACAGAAATAAAACAGCCGTTCTTTTCTTTACCTTGCCAAAATACTGAATTTTTACATTTAACAAAAGTAACCCCCTCGTAAAAGATCATTGGATTAAGGCACTGAAATACACCCTGTCACGCTAACATCACTAATGTATAATCTAATTCTGCACGGACACCACTTTTGTAAGAAACGAACAATGAACAGATAAAAGACTTATCTACAAAAAAAAACATTATGATCAGAAACCATGGAGGGCTTTATAAATAAGGCTGCGCCCTGACAAGAGATCTGTGTGATTAAAGGCACTATGACCAAGACAAATAATCCCCTTGCTTTATGAACAAGTGAAAGGCTATTTGTGTACGTTGTCAGGAGAAGATGTTACACAAGCACCACACCTTACCACACCTCACCTTCTCTTTTCCTGCTTTCTCCAGCAGTGAGAAGAGCTCAGAAAAGGACAGGCACAGAGAACGTGTGATAATGTGCGATAACCTCTAATCTGGCTCCCAGGCTCAGTGTTTTAATAGCAGAGTTCCTGGCACAGCCTCTGCGCTGCTGCAAGGCTGTGGGGGGGGGGGCGAGCGAGGGGCCGGCCAGCTAGTTCCAGGAATCGCCTGCATGCCATCACCAGAGGAGCTGAGGAAGGAAGCCCCAGAACGAGGAGCCTGGGCCCCCAACATCCCATCCATCTCGTCTCTCTCCTTCAAGCCCTCCACCGGCACCCCCAGACCCGGCCCTGCCCCCACCCTGCAGAGCCCCATTCCAGGAACAAGCCTGGCGCCATGGTTACCACCACACACGGTGGCACGTACAGTTGTACAAGTGGGGGGGGGGGGGGGGGCTGGGAGCACCTCCTCCTGGCAGAAAGAGGGGAGCCGGAAAATCAGGGATTTTACGGACCACAGCTTGCAGCTTCGACGACGCTCACCTCGGCGCCTCCCAAAACACCAGAAAAAACCACAGCTTCGGACAGCAGTGGCAACACGCACACACACTCGCAAAGAGCACAACCACTTGTCACAATAGCGCATTATTCGGAATGAGCACGACAGATGTCCTTCATTGAATTTGCTGCCCGATTAAAAAAAAAAAATGGGAGAACTGAATCTGCAATTTGAGTCTGCAGAGCCGCAGATGCAAGATAAATCTTTAAGATTTTGTGACAATATTAAGGGGCTCAAAGTTACAGGAAGGGGGCTCACAGGAAGAAAAGGCAGGAGGCAGGAGGCCGACCAAAGCCGAGACCCCATGGCGGGAGCAGACACTGCCTCGCCTGGGCTTCCGTCTGCAGAGGACTCCCACCAGTCAGGGGCTCCTGCTCGTATTGATGGACAGCGACGCTTTCTTCCAGCTCCTGTCCCCTTTGGCGTCTCTGTTCTCTGCACAGATTAACCTGATGGGGCTCCAGGTTAACATCACAATACCTTTAATGGCGATTGATTGTTCCCGGCTCCTCCAAATGTATTTTTCACTCCATTCCCACTCTGATCAAAGCGCCCAGTGTTTACTAGAAATACCAGGGCAGCACGGCTTTATTAAATAAATAAGAAGACTTCTTATAAGCCCCCGCGGTTCTGCATGACAACATTAAATTGAATTCCAGCGAAGCCGTTTTCCCGATCGTGGATAATTTCCATAAAGGCATTTCTGTAAAGTCAAATAATTTCCCCTCACATGCTGCCCCCGGATAAAAATAGTTAATTTGCTGTTGGGTTGTCTTGTATACATATATCAATCGGCATTTTTATCACAAGATGGGATCTGAGCAACAGATCTGTATGTTGTAGATGTCAGTAATTCAACCAAATCATTGTTTTTAAATTCTGACATCGACAACTGTAAAACAAATAATGACTCTTTTTATTGTTGCGTGAAGCACAGTGGCAACCTTACTCAACAAACATTAGCTCAGTTTAATTAACCAAAAGAGTTTCAGCCATTAGGTTTGTCCTCTGGGCATAATCAGCATAACAGAAAGCAGTGGGAACACACCGATCTGAAGCCAAGGCAGAGGAGCAGCACATCTGAATATCCAAATGTTCAAAAGTAGACGCTTTTGCTAAACATTCTTAAGTGCCAATAATTTGTGCATACCCATACCTGTCACAGCTCCATTTATGTTCTTAAAAAAATCAGATTACAGATCAGAACAACCAGCAACAAAGGCAAGAGTGAACCTCATAGAGAACTGCCTTCAAACTGATAATAAATTTGCTTCTTCGTTTAGTGAGTAAATTTACAGCTTACTTCGAGCAGAAAGTAGATGGCATACTTTGGAAATCCAAAACATTGCAGATCACAGATAAACCACTGTCATTGTTAAAACACCCACATTGTGTGTGCTGAGAGAGAGTGTATGTCCAAGTGCTAGAGAAGAATTCATCATGAAAGATTATCCCCTTTAAGCCATTTGTTAAGGCTAACTTAACAGTAATTGTATTATGGACTTCAGTATAATGGTACAGTACATAATACAAGTACATAATGCATAATTTTATTTGTGTCTCTTTTCCTGTAGATCTAAAAAAATTGTACTCCAATACACTGACTGCCCAGAATCTCACAAAAAACATCCAAAACAGAAGACTCTATGCACACATTCATCACAGAGCAGGACAGTGCAGCACAGCACATTGTTTTGTGTTTCACACTGCAAACAAAGAAAACAGCCATGAGTTTTCTAGAACAGCGGGTCCTGCTTGTTTTCTTGTGAAGCTGAGGGAACTGGCTCTAGGCTTGCACTGTACATTTGCAATTCCAGTAAAACTGCACTCTCAGCTATGTTTATTGAGATTTTAGGAAACTAATTTCCTGTCAAGCCAGTGGTTCAAGCCTTGTTTTCTTTGGGCCCTGTTTTAGTTGGAAAGAACGCTGACTTTTCTATTAGTTCTAGTTCAGAAATCCAGGTCAGAGCTCAGAGCGAGCACTTATTTTGTGTGCATCTAGAAGAATAACACTCAGAAGAGGCACCACGCTGGCTGTGAAAGAACCAGCCCATGGGGCTTGTAGCCGAGGAGCTGGGAGGCTGAGACTGAGGAAAGGTCTCTGTTGTGAGAGTGGGGTAGCTGATGAGCTCCTTGCTGAAAGGAACTGACAGAAAAGAGGCACATCTTACAGGAAAGTGCAAATGAGTCTGCACTAAGGGGAACAAATTCCATCCTGTCTCTTTACTGTGTGCGCTTTTGGCATGTTTGTGAGACTTTCTAAAGTTTTTAAGCATATACCCCACAGCTCCTGTATCAGGCATATTTGAGAGGTATCTAGGGACGCACTGGGTAGTTTCACAAAAGCAACGGAGAGACTGAAGCAGTGGCGCCCAGCAGCAGTTTTTGTGGCTGATCCGACGGCCGAAGGGCCACAATTTAAAAACCAACACCCGCTTCCGACTCACCCTTGGCGTGGAAGGTCCAGTTGCGCTGGTGGTACTCGTGCAGTCTGATGCGCTCCTGCTGGCCCAGGCGGCAGACCCTGCTGTAGAACTGCCTGGCGATGTGGACGTAGGCCGCGGGGATGGAGCCCGCCACGCCCTTGGCGCCGAAGAAGCCGTTGACCTCCGGAGACGCCAGCAGGATGCGGTAGTCCGCCGCCGCGCTCAGCAGCAGCTGCACGTACGCCCGCGTGAGGTTGAAATACCCCGAGGTGAGGTAGATGCGGCAGTCGCCCCCCGCCTCCGTCAGCAGCCTCTTGGTCACTTGCTCGTCCAGGCTGATCCCCAGAGGCTTCATCTGCACCAGGGGGAAAACCCACGTGTCCTCCCGGCCCGGCCCGGCGGCCGTGCCCTCGCCCGCACCCTCACCCTCTTGCGCCGCGGTGACCTCCAGACGCTGCCTGGCGCGCGCAGAGTTCACCACTCCCATGACCCGCTGGCGAGCCGCGGCAGCAAACTCTGTGCGGTCACCTGGAAAAGACGTGGGCATCAGCGCCTGGGCTGACCTGGGCAGGAGAACTATTATAAACCGTGGGAGGAAATGCAACAGAAAGCTCTCAAATAAACATCCCGATAAACTTTCAAGCCGTCTTCTTTAATATTCGATACGCGTACGACAAATGACCAGTATTAAATGTTTGTGAATAAATAAAGCAAGGCCCAGCATTGATTTTTCTGAAATGTTACTGAATTTAGTCACAGCTCGGGGAAAATCATCTTTAAAGACTTTGCAAGGAGGTGGAGGCTGGGGAGAGGCACTGAACACTCACATTTTGCAATATTTTTTTGCTATTTGCTATTGCACTGCACTGGTCTCCAACCCGGCTCCTGGAGAGCTCCATTTCAGTCGGCTTTAAATCATCAATTTCTAAAATTCCTGGTCTCTCCTGCTGAGAGATCATCTGGAGCAAAATCAAAATATCCTTCAGCCCTCAAGAACCGGCGATACCTTCACTGGAACACAACTTGCTAAACCAAGTGTCCCTAATCTTTGAATAGCAGGTGATTTGGGGTGATCTGCGAGACCAGCTCGATTGGGGCTCTCCAGGGCCAGGCTTGGAGAACTCTGTCTTGATGCTCGAAGGCATTTATGAATTTAAAAAAAGGGGAGAACATTTGTAAACTGTTAGGGCCTTACATTTTGGATAAACAAACAGATAATAATAGGGAAAAAAACACAACTTAATTTTGGTTGCGGTGCTACTTTACGGTATTTTATTTAATGATAAACAGATGAACCAAAAATGTAGCCTGTATGCAAGTGTGGCAAAAGCAAGCTGCAGTAACAGCACCTTTAATACAGTAGAGCGAAGCGCAGTGACAGACGCATGCTTTCCCCCCTCCAAAACAGCACAGCCCTGCTCTGGGGGGTCGGGATAGACCACCGAGAAGAGGCAGGGAGTGCAGGAGGCCCCCAGGAATTCAGACAAACAAGGGAGTCGCCCTGAACGAGATGAGCCCTCCTCTGAGGGAGGGCAAAACAACAAAAATAACTCAAAAAAGAAAAAAAAAAGAGAGGAATGCGCCTATTTTGTTTGGAAACACGGAACAAGTGGCAAAAAATGACTCATGATTGATAATGGTAAGAAACAATGCACTCAGACTCCAGCGGATTTTACAACAACGGCTTCTTAACTCCCATCTCCGACAACCGGGAGGCGTCTTCCCCACCCAGCTAGCTTTCCCAGACACTGCCTCGGGCTTCGGCGACGGCTTTGCCAGCAGCCCTTCTGCAGCCTTCGGTTCGGCCGCGGTCTGCAGAGGTCCCGAGCGGAAAGCAGGAATGCCACCAGCCTGCAGCGTTAGCCTCACACTGCTCCCAGTGAGTGCCCGGGGGGAGGGGGGGGGGGGGGGAGAGCGCACTGCAAGCTTCCCTGCCTCGTACTGACCAAACCATGGCTGGGCTGGGAGGCCGTGGCTGTGGCTGTGGAAGAGCAGCTATAAAATGAGTAAAACCTGAAGGGAGGTACTACTGAGGTACTGAACACCCATCCTCCTGGCCTTCCAGGACAGTCCCACAGGGCGGCCCGGGTCAGGGCAGCTATATTCGGGAGCCGAGACCACTCCGCAGTCCCTGGAGGGAACCGTTCAGATACAGTAAAGCCAGCAGCACAGAGCTGCACGGTTTCCTGGCACTATCGCAGATCGAGTTTCCAAAGACGGCTCGTGCCAATGCATACAGAGTGCTGAATCGAGCAGCAGTTCACTGCGTTTAAATTTAATGACTCAGATCACCCCCTCAGCCGTCCACTGCCAGCCGTACTTATGAATAGAACGGCGCACAGCAAATGAATGAAGAACGGCTCATGTAAAATCTAACATTGTTTAAAAATTAAAAAGGTGTCTTGTTTCAGGTTGTACTCATCGCGCTGAGGTCACACTGAGGAATATCCTGCTGGTGTCTGTCCGCTAGGATACTGAAATTACTCTCTTTTCAGCTCACTCAGATTATTTACCAACATCATTATGACTTCAGAGAGTTATTTCTGGAATCCAATTCAATTGAACTTCTTCTTACTCTTATTGTGTCATTTCTTATTTTTAATCACTGCGTTTAGTACCGATATTGACAATCAAGAACACTTTCTTACAATTATTGTGTTTTCAGTTATCTGACCTTTGCTGAACTTGGTGATCTAGCCATGAAAAACAAATGTTTCCTAACAAAATCTGAAAAAAACTATCAGCACCTACTTCCAGCGGCAAAAAAACTGCAGATACCATAAACAAAACGAAGATAGTTGTACATAAAATTGAATTTATGCATATAAAAAGCAATGACATACATCCTTAGTTAAATAAATTTTCTTTTTGTGTCTAGTATTGAACAGTTACTGTCTCCTTTCTTGAAAAGTGATGTCCAAGGAACAAGAAGACCAGTTCTTTGACAAAGATGCAGCTGTGGTGTCTATCAATCTCAGCTGTGGCATCGCTTTGCTGTAACTTATAACCACAGATTCATAAATTGAATCAGCACGATAACTGATTGCATTAAGAATACCGTAATAAAATGACATCTCAGTCATCTCAGCAGCAATCCCACAGAAGCCACAAGAGGAGGGACGGAGAGAGATGGGGGCGAGAAAGGAGATCAGGCGCTCAGATGGGCATTTCCTTTCATCTTTCACAACCCTTCAGCCAAGATGGGCTTACAGCAAGTGCAACATGTCATTCAAAGACTTAGGAACGACAGATTCATTTCAGAACTGATCTGTTTTCTGGCAATTTATTGTAAAGGGAAACCAGAAAATAATAATCAACATAATCCGTTATTAGATGAATCAGCTCAAGGCCGAAAGGGCTGTCGGAAGTCTAGAATAAGATGAAGCTCTATAAAACTACTTTCTAACACCCCAAACCATTTTCTCTTTTCTTTTAAATTCCCTAACTTTTACCCTTTAGTGTATACGTCTTACACTATACCACGTTGCTGTAAACGCTCAGTTCCCAGTTATAAAAAAACAGTATTCACTCACTACTGAACGAATCGTAGAGGGTGGTGTGGCGATGGCGGTCGGCTCCACTGCCTCGCAAATCCAAAGCCCTGGGTTCGAGACCGGGCTACAGCACCCTTCTCGGGGGAGTCTGCATGTTCTCCCCACAGCTCTCCCTGGCACCCGATCTTATTAACCCACCCCGTCAGCAGCGGCCCTGCCACATGCCAGTAGCAAAGGGACGAGACAAAGTTCTTGCTGGGTGAAACAGGACATCATAACAAGCAAGATAATCACGCCCGCTGGTACGGTTCAGCACCCCCCGGCACACGACGGGGGTACAACCCGGGCGGAACCCATGCCCCGGCGACGCCACCTGCCTTTGTAAGGGTGCACCCTCCCCTCCTGCATGCGCACGCCGTCGTCGGGCTGCAGCTGCAGGGAGGAGTCCGCCACGGCCCCCACCAGCTCGGCGAAGAAATCGGCCACTTCCCGGCAGCCCTGCAGCAGCACGTAGCGGTCCTGCCGGTTCGTGAAGTACGAGTCGCTCAGGTTGGCTCTGGGAGGGGCGACAGGACGAGACACGGTCACGGCGACGCCGGAGAGAAGGGACATTTCCCACGCGTCTCTACGGCGCTTCGTTCCTGGCGTTTACTTTTTATCGTGGGACATACCTGCTAACCACGCCACAGGCCGATTCCATTTCTCGGCCAATAATACAGAAATCTCATGAGCCTCAATCAATGCCAGAATTAAACATTCTCATTACATTAACATATACAATCAAAATCAGTGTCAATTCTGTATTAACAGCCATACACAAAAAACTTAGATAGTTGTACATATAAGAGAAAAATTTGAATTGAATCATATAAAAAGCAATGACATACACCCTTAGTTAAAGGAGTTTTCTTTTTGTATCAAGTATTGCCCAGTTTCTGTCTCCTTTCTTGAAAAGTGATGCTCAAGGAACAAGAAGACCAGTTCTTTGACAAAGATGCAGCTGTGGTGGCTGCTGTAACTGATAACCACAGATTCCTTTCTAGATCTGGCTGTTTTTCTTTAAAAAAAGAACTTAATTTTGGCTGCCCTGTCTTGCAGGATCTTCCGGCACGTTTTTCTTTGCGTCTGCTGGAGAGGAATCCTGCCAGCGGGTGGCGGCCCAGCAGCAGACACCGGGCGGCGGCCCCGCGCGCGACCGCGCGGCCGGGAGGAGCACTCCGTCGGGGGCACGGACCCGCTGATGAGCAGGTCGTCGTCGAACAGGTAGGCCTTGATGTGCTGCACGCCGATGGTCTCGTTGAAGCGCTCGGGCACCAGCAGGCGGAGCAGGCCGCGCAGGTCGGGGGTGTGGTACAGGGCCACGCGTAGCTGTCCCGGAAAGCCCTTCAGCAGGGGCAGCAGCATGGTCCGGGAGTTCCTCTTGCCTGCCAGGGAAAAGCCACACCTCGTCAGGAAGGGGGCCAGCGCATAAAACCACAACCCCCTGAACTTCTCAGTCAGCCACACTGATTACGCACGTACATACTGTACCCACCTTATCGTGAGATTCACACCGTCCCGGCCACAACCAGTTCTCCCCCCACTGTGCTGTGGCAAACAGTACCGCACCATTAAAGCAAAAACCCCTAGGCTTAAGAACAGCGTCTACCCTCCTGCAGTGTAGATCCTCAACAGCTAACTGCAATGCCTCAGACTCAATGCATGTCTGCACTGGGCACTTTTTGCATGGTCTACCTTGGGTTTTTTTTTGTTTCACTGCTGCATATTTCTTATTTCCCACAACATATTTATTGTTCTGGTTGTTATTATTTATTACGTTTGTAATGTACTGTCTACATTGCATGGCGTTGTCTGTCGTACTGTGTCATTTTAGTATTTACTGTACATCCTGAGAGAACGGAGCAAATAAGAATTCCAATGTAGATGTACATATGGCAATAAACTCCTCTACTCTCTCTCTGAAAAAGAGAGCTGCACAGCTCTTAAATCTCAGGATATTCCTAAATAATGGTGTAAAAGTGCACACATTTCACCAACACGTGCCGTGAAACAAGGGGAACAGGCTGCAATTCCAGACAGAGATACTCAGGCCTATTTAGAAGCTGAAGTGTCTAATAAGATCAGTCATGACCAGTCAGGCCTTTTAATAACAAGCCATGATTTGTCTTTTAAACATTTCAGCTTCCGATCAGGAAAACAGGAAGCAATAAAGGCCCTAAGAACACAGCACTGATCACAGAACATGGCCAGTGCTGTTGACTTCACTGCCTTCGAGATGCTGTCTGTTATTTTTTAATTTTTCTGGAATTTTAAACTTCCATACCAAATTGAACAATTAGCACCAAGGCTTTAAAGGCAAGATGAAAACATAATCATGTGGCCAAAACTGAAACCACAGCTTTGGCAGAAAAAGCAGCATTTGTAGGGTGTTTTTTAAATTCCTAGATTCAGATTCATACCAATTGTGCGCAACTTACAGAGTAGAGTAGAGGAGTTTACTGCCATACGTACACGTACACTGGCATTCTTCATCGCGCTGATGTCTCGGGACATACACAGTACAACAGACAACACCACACAATACAGACAACAGGAACAATAAATGTGATGTGAACACATGATGTGTTCTCTCACGTTCTAAAAATGTGAGAAAAAAACAGCTGTGGCACAATGGGTTTTTCCTGCACGATGTTCTTTCACTTTATTTACCAATGACCATTGTCACCGTCACGTAGCCGTGAGAAAAGTACTCCACAACGCCCCCGATTGAGCCAATACAGACATGTCTGTAGCTTCCAGAACTAGATCTACAATGGCTGCACTGTTCAAAGAACAAGCCAATATTTGTTTATGTCACTTGTGGTGAAAATATAACAGGTAGGAGGAAGAGGAAAACTGAGTAAATATGACAGGTGCCGAAAGGCAACAATACAGCAAGTGAGTGACATGCTGTTGCAAGATAAGCCACATACAGTGCCTTGCAAAAGTATTCATCCCCCTTGGACTTTTTCATATTTTATTGCGTTACAGCATGGGACCATAACGTATTAAACAGAATTTTTGCCACTCATCAACACAAAGTACTCTATAATGTCAAAGTGAAAAACAAATCCAGACATTTCACTAAATTAATTAAAAATAAAAAAACAGAATAATAATTGAATGCATATGTATTCACCCCCCAGAGTTAATACTTGGTAAGACCACCTTTGGCAGCAATTACAGCTGTGAGTCTCTTTTGATAAGTCTCTATCAGTGTTGCATACTAAGTCCAAGGGGCGTGAATACTTTTGCAAGGCACTGTACTTACAGAAATATATTTCCTTAATCCCGATTTCATATTTGGTGGCAACGGCATGATTATTCTTCCAATACACTCAGCTACATTTGACAGCTATTTGGCTTTCTAGACAAATCCACTGCAATACATAGACGTGGGTTCTGTGTTTGAAAAATAGCTTTGGTGTTACTTTAAGTGACTTGACGACCCAAGCCTGCGAAAACTGTTGAAACTACCCCACTACCAGTATGGGGGAAAGTATAGCATAGAGGGTAAGCCATTAAACTCATTACTGTCAGGCTGTGGGTTCGAGTCCCTGCTGTTGCACCTTGTAGGAGGCATTTTACAACAGCTGCTTCAGTCTACCCATCTCTGTCAGTGGGGATCAGCAATGCTGGGGGAAACATCCAGAGGGGCTTGCATGTTTTCTAGTCCTGTTAGCTCTACAGAAACCAGGCTGATCTCTGGCCCTGTGAGCCTCTGAGGCCCTGGCATGGAAATACTACCGGCATTAGAGGGAGGTAAAATTCCACCACTATACAATAAGTTACGTGCCGCTGGACCAAAAGGACAAGACTACAAGGAACACAAGTGAGCTGTGTTACCAGATGCTTCAAAACATCACCAGAGACCACTGGGTATCCACCCACCTCTAGATCCTCTGGTGTAGTCCAGAAGAATGGAGACCTTGAAGTCAGAAGTCAAACTCTCCTTCCTGGATCTTACCAGGGCTTCCTCTATGCAGTCCACCTAGAACAGTACAAGAGTCAGCACTAGCAGCAATGCATTCAGGATCCTGAAGTGAGCCACTGCAGTGATTCAGTCTGATGGGCCTGCGCACGCACACTTTGTCTCGGTCAAAATAGCGTCTTTACTTAAGTTCAGATTTGGAAGTCCAGCATTGCTAGCCCACTTAAAAGCCCACATGGCACCCGACTAAAAGGTGCCTCCTGTGCTCAGCCTATGAAGCATTTAGTGGGGGAAACTCTTTTTAGAGTTCTGCTTTTATTTTATGTAATTCCACACACCCTGCGACTGGACTGGCAAAATGCATCGCCAAAACTCTTTCCCAGTCTCACCAGTTCCTGTTCCAGGGGTCCTGTGCCTAGGTACAGGGAGGCCATCACTACCCGTTTCTTAGCCGTCCTGATACGTGCCTGAAAATAAATGAAAAAAAATCTTTGCTTACACACGTGTTTAAAAATAACTTTTATTGTGAAGTCTGAATGTGTTTTTTTTACCTTCGGTTTGAAAACCAGCTTTTCAAGTTTCATTCTTAGGTTAAAGCTTTAAATCGTTTTAAAACATGGAAACCACTTTCTGGAAAAAGTGTTCCTGTACACACCCTGGACTGAGCATTTTAGACATCTAGCTGCATGCTGCCTTTATCTCTTTAAAGGTCATTAGCTGTCATTCAATCTTTGCCAGATCCCTAATGAAGCCACTGCTGTGTGTTCTTTGGCAAATATACCTGTGCTGTAATATCGCCTGACCTGCACAACCCCAACATTTCACACTGCACCCGCTGCTGAGCTGTGCAGTGTGTGCACTCATGTCATGCTCCAGGTAAGTAGAGAGTTAAATTTTTTTATAGACAAAAATGAAAACATGATTCACATTCATATACACTAACCATCTTTGTACCACTGTCTCATATCAAGTGTCCTGTGATCCATGAGAGAACGGCGACTGTAATTCAAGTATTTCCTATTTTAGCATGATGATGCAGAAAGGCAACACTGACACACTGCGTCACACAACCAAATGGAAACATTCCTTCTCTTCCTGAAACCAGAACCTGCTCTCTTGTTTCACCCAAACAATTACACTTTCTCTTCCTCCTGTGGTATCACTTCAGGTAAGTGTGTTTTCGCTTACAGGTATGTTCCCTAAAAATTTGACCCCACAAGAATTATAAATAGGCACCTTCTTACTGTAACGATGTATGTCACAAACCATTCATGCAAGCTGGAATTAGACACAAAATGTTGTGAAACAATACACTGTGGAATTTGGAGTTCTGAAAGGTCAAAGAAAAAAATACTTTACATGGGCTAGGAGCAAAACAAATACATTATTGAAAGTCTTTTTCTTGAATAAATGAAAGCATACCTTATCTATAAGGTGTTAAACAGAGTGGAAGATAATACAGATAAAATAATAATAATAATAAACTTTATTTTATATAGCGCCTTTAAAGGTGGCTCCTCAAAGTGCTTTACAGAATGACAACGACAATAAACAGAAAGAATATGCAAGATAAAACACAATTACCATACACAGGGGAGACCGTGGACAGTGGTACACAGTATAGTAGGAGCAGAGGGGTAAAGAATGGAACCAGTTCAGTAAAGGCTCTTCTAAAGAAGAAGGTTTTGAGTCTGGACTTGAAGGAGTTTAGAGAAGGTGACTCTCTGATATCCTTGGGCAGAGAGTTCCAGAGCTTGGGGGCATAACAGGAGAAGGCCCTGTCGCCCATAGATTGTAGACGGGCTTGGGGGACAGTTAGGAGACCAGAATTAGAAGAGCGAAGGTTGCGAGGTGGGGAGTAGGGCGATAATAGTACTGACAGGTACTGAGGTGCCAAGCCATGCAGAGTCTTATAGGTGAGATAAAAGCATCTGGGCAGCTGCAGATATATATAACTTGTATGTCAAACACTATATACACTTATATGTTGTAATATTCTGGACACTACAGTGTGATGAAGTCATTTCTGAGATGGGGATTATTAAGAGGCCATGATTGGTAAAGGCCAGGGGGAATATTTTGGCCAGGACATAGGGGTAACACCCCTACTCTTTTCAACAAATGCCCTGGGGTTTTTAATGTGCATGCAGAGTCATTCCCTGTCAGAAAGCTCAATTATTGCAGATGTTGTCAGTTCAGTTAATCACCCCCCGTGGACACAAAAGCAGGCAGAAAGACGACACCACCGTCTCTGACCTTCATGACCTGGAAGAACTCATCGGGGGTGCGGAGCACGCGGACCCGGTGCCCCGGGATGCAGAACGCCGGGACGTGGTCGGCGATCCACCGGAAGCGGTGATGTAACCCCTCGGTGCCGGCGGTGACCGGCGATCGCGGCTGGGACGTCGTCGAGAGGGGGTCCGCCTCGGCCAGCAGCGGGGCCAGCAGCAGGACCGAGGACCTGCGCCGCAGACAGGAAAGCGGGGGTCACTGCACACATACAGGACATCTTTGTACAACGCCACCGGCTGGACCCGCGGTGTGAGCTCGGAGCAGCCTCCGCCATCCTGCAACTGCAAAATTGCAGTTTTCCAGCGCTTCTTGCTTGATTTTTTTTCCCCCCAGGATCTCTGCTCCGGATCAATGAGAAGAATAGTCATGACTGGATCCTGACCTCAGTTATGCAACAAAGACGACATTATTTTTATTTACATGTTTTAGGGGAAAGGGAGATCTGAGACACTGCAATATGCTGAATTAATTTTTAATGCGTACACAAGGCAACCTGATCCCGAAGGTTTTTGCATGTTCTCCCTGCTGCAGCTAAGACTTCCACTTCGTAATGCCATTACTAGACTTTCAATGATTGAATACTCACAGACATTTGTAGGAGAATTTTGTTACAGAAAAGTAATTTCCAAAAGGTACAGCTATGAACTTCACTAAAATATAACAAGTCTACTGCGATACATTTTTTATTACTTTCAACTCAGATTCCTTTACACTAATTTTTTTTCTAAAAAAGCCAACATTCCAAATAATCTTATTTTAGGTTTCAGATGATACATTTCTAAGATATGACAGTAAATGAGCGCTTTGTTCACATTTACTGTAAGTCCCATTATGTGAAACCTGAATTTACACTCCGCCCCTTCAGTGTGGAAGCAGAATGGACAAGAATGTAAGGTTTTCATGGACGATGAACATAATTGCAGAAACAAAACGGTTCAAAGCATTTATCCTCGCATCTCTCATGTTGTGTATTAATGTGGCTGCAGGCACATGTTTTTCATTTCTCAATTTGTCTGGAAGCGCAATCGATGTTAACAAGCTGTGCAAACAGAAAAAGCCATGGGGGAATGTGGGAGGAACTGGGCGTGTGGCACACCAAGGCTGGGCAGGAGCTGAATGGCCCTGGCGCAGCTCGCAGACAATGCAAGCAAGATCAACACGCACAGCTGAAAACATTTATCCTGGCTGAAACAACAAGCTAGGAAGACACACAACACGCAAAGTCACTGCAGTTTACCCTCTTGAAACTTAACTATGCACTTAGAGCAGAGAGCAGGAGGCGCTTTTTTTTTTTAATTTTACACAAAGGGTGACGGAGGGTCAGAAACAAGCTGCCAAAGCACAGAGCTGAAGCCAACTCACTGACGGCCTTCGGGAAATAACTGCATGAGACCCTTGGATCAATAAGCTGCCTGCAATCAAAGGAGTGCAGTCAGGCAGCCATTTGACCCCTCTGGCCTGTTCGGTATTCAGTAGCTAATTGATCCGAAGTTCTCATCCCTGCCACTTCTTGAAAGAAGCCTCAGCTTCACACAACAGCAGCTCGGATCCTGCAATGGACCCCGCCATCAACAGTCTTATCAGGTGCCGATGTTCCCCAAACGAAGTAAGACGGGTAATAATTAATAATAATAATAATAATAATAATTGCTTACACTTATATAGTGCTTTTCTGGACACTCCACTCAAAGCACTTTACAGGTAATGGGGACTCCCCTCCACCACCACCAATGTGCAGCCCCACCTGGATGAAGTGACGGCAGCCATAGTGCGCCAGAATGCTCACCACACACCAGCTCTCAGTGGGGAGGAGAGCAGAGTAATAAAGCCAATTCATAGAGGGGGATTATTAGGAGGCCATGATTGGTAAGGGCCAATGGGAAGTTTGGCCAGGACGCCGGGATTACAACCCTACTCTTTTCGAGAAACGTCCTGGGATTTTTAATGACTACAGAGAGTCAGGACCTCGGTTTTACGTCTCATCCAAAGGACGGCGCCTGTTTACATTATAGCGTCCCCATCACTATACTGGGGCATTAGGACCCACATGGACCACGGGATGAGCGCCCCCTGCTGGCCTCACTAACACCTCTTCCAGCAGCAACCTTAGTTTTTCTGGGTAAAGCAGAAGAATAGGGGGAAATGCCCTTATTGCTGCACCGAGACTTTCTCCATTATTAGGATGTTTCTCCTATTCAGAAAATCGTTCTCGGGTATCGAACAACTGTGACAACAGAGACAAAGGACAGCCCTGCACTCTCCATCCTTCAACAGAGTGAAGGACCGTCTTGGACAAGACGGGTTCAAGTGACCGATCCCCTTTAGTCTTGAACAGACCAAACTACGGGGAAGGGGGGGGACTTGATACAAGCATCTAAAATCCCCCAAATATTAAAGGTTATATCAGGAACAAAGGTAAAAAAAAAGACCCAAAGAGATATTCAAGTCTGAATCTAGAACTGGTACCAGAAAGTACTTTTTTACATTGAGGGGTGTAGCCACGTTGCTCAGCAATGCTGTAGAAGCTGATTTTCTGTAACACCTAAAAAAAATGGGATAAGTTCCTTGGCTCTGTAACCTACTTGATCCATGACCTCCATTCATCTGTAACCTTCCTTATGTTCTTGCTTCACTGCAGTCTACCCCGATTGTTCTTCGACCTTATTCCTCCCTTTTTAGTTCAAAACATTTTCCCAAGGGCAGCAGCGGAAAACCCTTCTCTGACATTTGTGATTTAAAGGCTTTGGCTTGATGGCGAGCAGATCCAGCCCAACATATTCTGGAGAACTGGCCTTTCAGTTAAGCAAATACATGGAGGAAGGACACAGAAACAACTAAACATGCTGAGAAGAGTCACTGGAAAGTCCAAAGAGTATTAATTGGCAAAGTGTAGTCTTTGTTTAATCACACCATTATAGGAGAAGTGCTTTAGAGGTCTGTGAATCAAAACCGAACATCTGCTCTTCTGGGAAACTGGTAGTGATGAAATTCCAACACAGTCCTATTCAATTGCTTAGTAATAAGATCCCTCTTGTCAACAGTACTATTACACCTCACTTTGATTTCTTTAGAAATAGAGGAGAGGCTAAATAAGAGTTTTAAAAATTTTCAAGGGTGCCTTGCTTGTGACAATTTGGGTCATTCAGGACAGGAAATCAAACCCTGCTAAATGTGCTAATAAAAGTAATCTGCTGGCTTCCAAAAAGTATGGGATACTTTGGAATACATATGGAATAGGTCCTGCGTGTCCCAAGATCAGGCAGGGAGAATCCTGGCTTTTCCTTGCACACAAACTTCTAGAATGATCAATTAACATTTTTCCACTATTTTAACAGGTTTATGGAAGTTAATTTACTCTCACTTTTGTTTCAACCAAAACCTGATTGAAAAAGCAATATCTGTAAAATATATTGAGCTTCAGCAAAGGTGTTTTTGTATTATCCTGTTTAGAAAATAAAACAGATTAGGAATCTGACATGAACTAAGGCAGATCCATACACCACAATGGAGTAAACGGGGGTAAACTGAGTCTCAGACTTTTAAGAAATATTTTTTTTTCCATTCTGGCATTTCATTTTTTAAGCATTATGCTCCTTGATTCACTGGTGATAAAGCTGGAATTATTTTTTTGCACACCAAAGGAATTACTGGAACCTCTTACAAACCTTTACTCTGACTCACTAACAGTGAAATGCGTGAAACACTCGCTTACCCAAAGAATACAACACTTTGTCAATAATTTGCTTGGAACTCATTATTACTACCCTGAAAAAAGGCTACAAAAGGGAAAAAACAACAGGTGTTATTTATTAAATTATGAGTGCATCTTTTACTACTAGTTCCAGTTATTAAGACAATGTGACTGGACATACAAAAAAAACATTCTAGGAATTCAGTAAATTCAAAAAAATCTTCAGTTGCTGCAGTCTAACAGGATCAGACATACATAAGCATTTGGCAATGAAGTTCAGTATTTAAATAACAGCTTTACAAATATTATATTAAATGCAGATTAGGCAGCTACTCTAATCTGTAATCCCCACATCCTCTGTGCTACATGTGGGTGACAAATCAAGAACATTTTTGACTTATCACCCATGACTTCACATCCATCATTTAAATTCTGATGAAAAAATAAATGCAAAGGATAAAAGTTCACAGGGTCTAGCTCATAAACCTTGCTGTTTTTTAGGCTTAGCTTAAATTCCAATGCATCTGACAAATGCAATGAGTCCATTGAAACCCATTCACACATTGCCCAACAGGCCCAATGATTAACTGAGCAAACACAGAGGGTGAGACCTACACCTTGAAATCAGCACATGAGAGGGGGGGGGGTTGTAAAAGGCACAGCGGTACATTGCCTGCTAAACTGATATAGCCATAAAGATCAAATCAGCAGTTAAAAAACTGTTGATAGGAAAGAAAATGTGTTTTCTTCAAAGCTTTCATGCAATAGGCAGGCAATGTCTCATGTGCATCAGCAATGGCATTACATTTGTGCTTATGGACATCAAAATAATTTCTAATCTAAACTACTGAATACCAAAAGAGAGCAGTAGGAAATGTTTTGACATGTCACTTCAACACTGCATAAAACATTCACCATTCACATATATGTGATGGCATGCTGACTTCTGTGTTTGCATTCTTCAAGTTTCACTGACAGACTGTATTTAGGGGTAATCTGCACTTGACAAAGACTTTTCCACAGTTTCATTAAACAGTTCTCAGTAAAGTACATGTAGAGTTCACTGGAAAGGTGACAGGGAGAGAAAACACTTCTGCACGTGACGCAACATCAGAGTGCAGGGTGTGTCTACAATAATGTAACAAAGCATACTCATTGTTGGCAGCTGGCATTTAGCCTGGTAATCCATACAAAGCAATATGTTTTTAGAACCTGGTCATGGACATGGAGGTGAACCTTCCAGTTTCCCGTCCCACCCAACTCATCGAGTTCTTCCAGAGCTTGTTCTTTTCTGCCCAGAAGGGATTGCGCAGAACATCTGTACATGACACAACGGTTTTCAGGAAACTAAAGGAATTCAGCTGTACTGAACAGCAAGACTTCCCCATCTGACTCATCCTGTGAACCTGGCTTCTGTGAGGCACTGACTGAGCAACTACAAACCACACAAACCCTTTTATTTTGGATACCACTGCCACCACTACCCCCCTCCCCATGTTTTTATTCCCTTAGTACTTTGTACTCGGTGCTCTTATGTGTAGCCCACAATGGGAAAAGCCTGCATCCGTGCAAACCTGTCATTAATAAAAGTGCAGGTCCTTGCATTCCTTGGTCAGTGTTCAGTAGTAATGGTTTCTGAATAAAAACGGGATGGAGGCAGGTAATCCCGTTTAAAACTGCAGCCTCTGTAACCGCTGTGGAATGCATTAAGGATTTTTTTCCTCTCCTTTTTACCATTGAAAATGACTTAGCAAGGCTGAGTCAGCAGCACACAGCTTTAAGATCAGTTAATTAAAGCACATATGCCGCCCATCCAGGGGGAAGGCCACATGCTTAATGGAAAAGGCTTTTCCCAGAGACCTTCCATTGCTTTCAATGTTGGCAGGTCTTAGCGATCTCTGTTCCTGACTTGTTTCTCAATGATCTACTGGGCTGCCAGGGACAGAAGTGACAGCTTACAAGAACAGAGCCATCACTGCCGCACAGCAATACAAATGCATCGCAGAACTAACGTTTTGAACAGATGGGTCAAAATGACGTGTCCCGCCTTGTGAAAGTATCACACTGAGGACTACATGTTTGGTATGAAAATGCCTCATTTCAGAAAGCACTCCTAACAAACTACTAGCCTCAGCCTCAGCTGTCACTGTTTAGCTTTCCAATCTTGAGAAACAAAAATAAGCCACATATTCTCATTTTTTACTTTAATAGAAAAGATATACAATTCCCATACAAAATTCTTACTGTGGAAGCATCACCACTGCCCAACTGAGTAGGCAAACAAAAGGTTAAAGTCCGATTTAAATATAGACTTGCAACCCATCCCTGTAACCAATTTATTCTATAGAGCAGGAGAGTCCAATCAAGGTCTGGGAGGGCTGGTGTGTCAGCACGCTTTGTTCCAAGCCAGTTCTTATCCATCTACATCAGCTCATTATTAGCTTAACTAGATCAATTTAACAACTTCTTCCAGCTCATCAGGTGCTGGTGCTTTAACGAGACCTAGAAGAACTGCTGACACACCACCCTTCCTGGAACAAGACTGGGCACCCCTGCTGCAAGGGGTCATAGCAAGAGCGAGCGGACACAAGACAGGAAAAAGGCCAGTCCTCCTCACAGCAGAGACACAGCTTTCACTCTCACAGGCAACAAGGGCGAGGGGGGTAATGTAGATGCCAACTGACCAGAAAGCATGTCTTTTTGATTGAGGGGAGGAAACTGAATACATGCAAACTCCAAACAGAAGACCCCATAGGCCAGAACAGAACCCAGGATTCTAGAGTTGTGATGAAGCCTCATTATCAACTCTTGCACCCAGCTTCAAATACAGACATTGCAAGAAAAAAACATTAAAATAGCTGCACATATAATAAAATTAAAACTTCCAAGTGCTCAGAAGTGCAAATATTGTGGTTAAACTGTTCAAATCTATCTCATCCAGTAATCTTGTATATCTGTTGGTGCCTCGCTGCACCTCCTGCTGAGAAAGCTCACACATGCAAAGAAATTGAAACTGAAGTCACTAGACAAGATTCTATACAAGAAACCGAGACTACAGTTTCATTTAATTCATTTATTAACAAACGTCATCTTGCAGTCTCATCTGAGTAACACTGAATGCAAAAGTCTTTCATTTAAAATGTCTTTTGCAGAGTGCTAAAATAGAGGTCTGTTTTTTTATAGGAAATAAAACATTCAACGTTAATTGAAACATTGTTTCGATTATGTTGGTCACACTAAATACAAAATAAAAATAAAAAAGAAAAATCATGACTTGCTAACAGTGCTTATAAGGTCTAAGCCACGAGATTTTATCATCTCAGAATAAATCCTGGAAAAGCTTGAAAATCTGCCAATAAAAATGTGTATCATTCTGAAGGCTCCTGGAAGTTGTCCAGGCAGTTTGAGCGACGCTGCATTTATGTGTTGGACACATTTTTTATGCCAAAAATGTTACAGCCCTGTTTTTCAGGGTCTACAGGAAAGTTCACTCTTCTGGTAATTTGTACTTAAATCTTCATCTGCCCACTCCCCACGTAGGAAGTTGAGCACAACCCAGACTGGGTTTTAGTGACTTCAAAAAGAGCTCACCTGGGACTAGGCTGACTCTAGCACAGTTGTTTCAGTCTTCCTCCTGTCAGATTCAAGTTTACAGAGACCACAGAGCACCAGAAGCCAGAGACATTTATTTTGGACATTCTGTATGTCAAATGATCTATTTCTGCTGGAGGATATTCACACTTGTCCTCAGGGATATTAAACCAAACTTGGCAATCCTGTGAACTACAGTACACTCCATTATTTCTATTTTTTAAGACGGCAGCCTTCTGTTGCTCTGCACTCATTGGCAATATACCAGGAACAAGAAATGCAGATAATTCCTTAAACAAAGCTCAGAAAGAAGTTAGCTGCAGAACAAATTCAGGGAATCTCTTACTCATATCAGGAGGAAACAAGAAATTGTTATTACAGGAAATGCACGCATGAGGCGTCACAAGGGCTGTAGGAGGGATCGGTATCATGGCACAATATTGTAACAGACAGCTATTAAGACCGCTACTTTGTTATTGAGTGCTACCGCTGCAATAAAGGCTTGTTTATTCTATATGATGCTACTTCATTATTGTTTTTTAAAACCTACTGAAACACATTAACATTAGAAAACAAACCCGTGCAGTTTTCGATTATCTTGTGTTTATTTGTATTGTTTTAGAACGCTGTTTGCTATATATTGGAAAGTAAATGGTATGCGACTATAATAGCTGAGTAGTTGGTCCTTACAAAGTCATACGGAGCTTAAAGTGCTAAGAGTTCCTCCAACACAATCTACAAGAGGTCCTGTAAGCGAATATCAACCATTAGGGAAAATACAAATAAACACGGAAGGGTCCCCCTCTCATTTCAACTTTGATATAACGACCGATGCCCTCCGAAGTGGAAAGGCAAAAACTCCAACTCTAACTCAAGACATCCTTCATCGTGGCAGGACTAACGGTCAGCCTCTTCTAATAACAACACTCAAACCCATCCGTTAAGTTTGAGCTCTCAATCACTTGTGACAATAAGAAAAATTGCTACTGCTTGTTAATTATGCACGTAAATAATGGGTTTTAAATGGGCTGCCTAAAATAAAGTTTACTCCCCTTTATATCATCCAATAGCTTGGGACGCGCACTCTTTAAGAGTCCTTGTACGTCAAGGATCAACACTGCCTTACCCACGCTACCTGGCGTCTCAGCAAAACTGAGAAAGCTCCCGGCCTGGTACCGAACTCCAAAAAGGTTGCTCTTACCCTTGTCTCCGGTCCCGAGTCCGAAAGAACCTATCGGACATGCGGGTAATAAGGCCGGACACAGCCGGCGCGTACACGGAACACACAAGCCTTCTCCAGGACATGGGTGCCGCCATACCTAGCTCTGGATTTTGAACCGACAAAACTTTATTGTCACAGAGTCGCACGGAGGAGCACACACAGCGTCTGTGTTCTGGCTCTGCTACAGTGGGGCGCCTTAACCACGTTCATCCCAACTTGCAAGATACTTCCTGTACATGATTTAAAAAAAAAATAAAACCAAAAGGTTATTCGACGGAAGGGCTTTTTTTTTTCGAGTTTAAAGAAAAACAAGGGTCTCATTACAGTGAATCTCCACTGGACGGCTGTGTGGGGGATAAGTTCACCTGCGGTTATGCTTTTAATATTTCTGAATTAGTGATTAGCAGTCGTTACAGCTAGCCATCGTCCTCTGCAGTCTGAATTTGTGTTGAAACAGTCCGAAAAGGTATATTCTAGGTTCAGCCCCTCGCACTGAATAGGTATAACTAGTGAAAGTACTGTGTGTTGTGTGCACCAACTGGGTCTGGGTCGGCGGTTCTGCTTTCTGACGGGTCTCAAGAAGCACGGGAGAGCTTGGCGCTCTAACGGGAAACACAAGGGGATGTGGTTTAATTACCCCCGACGTAAGATGAACACCTGTGCTCGCCTGAAATGAACATTTTGCCGCCAGCTGCTAAAAACACTGAAGAGCGAAAGCAAAAGCTCTTCAAAATTTGATGCCCCCACCTCCCCAGTTCCAAGCATATGCAATGCAGCTTTCACGATACAGGGACTTTTGAAAATATTATCCATTTTCGTTTCCAGTCATTCTGCACTTAAGAAATGGAACAAATGAACACAAAACTGAAAAAAAAACGATGCAGTGATTAATGTCGAATGGAACATTAAATCTGCCTGGAAGTCGGCTAATTCCTGACCCCCTAAATCATAAATCACGCTGAAGGGTGTTTGGGGGGTCCACCTGATTTCCCGAGCTACATGCAAGTAATAATAAGACTGACAGGAATTATTGTAATTTAGTACATCTCACTGAGAAACATATCACCCAAGAGGGTAGCGGATTGCACTCATTTCTGCACGTAGTCTGTGTGTGTGTGTCCTAGTCTGAATTGATTTCACCTGAAGATGCGCTTCGCTAAGGTTACGTTAGCGAAAAAGAGTTTTGTTTACTCTGGCGTCTTTAGATTTGCCAATTTTAAAACAAATATTTAACATTTGATAAAGAGTGCCCCCTCAAGGACAGCGGGAGCGGAGCACCCGGCGTTTTAATAAGCTGTTTCTTTTTTTAAAAAAAAAAGTTCGCCTCTCCTTATTCCAGTGGAGGTCGTTGTCGAAAGGCTGACTTGACGGACGCGACCTACAGTACCCCTGTGCCCCCCACTCTCACCCACCCACGGGAAGTCCACGCCTCACACTGCGAGGAAAGCGCAGCCTAATCAGTCTTCCCGAATAAGATAAGCAAAACGTTATCTCCGATCTCATGACCCCTTAAGCGAATTACAGAGTTAGAGGACCTGAAGAGGACAGCGCAGCCATGAATAGCTAAACATTCCGCTGTTGGCAATTTGCGTTTTATTTCTTGTTGTCTTTTGTTGTTGTTGTTGTTGTTGTTGTTGTGTACGGCTGCACCGCTTTTAGTGGTTGACGGGGAAATGGAGATCGCGGGTTACCGTAAGGGAGTCCCTTTTCTCCTTCTCATAGGGAAGCACTGGGCAGCCCACAACCTGAACTTGCTTCACCTTGTAAGAATGAGAGCAGTGTATTCAAAGCGGGGAGAGAGAGGGAGAGGGAGGGAGGGAGAGAGAGAGGGGGAGGGGTTGGGCTGTGTGAGTACCAGGAACAGGCCGGTTAAAAACATGAAAACTGTGTCTTTTACTGGAAGGTGGGGGGTGGAGCTTCTTACAGCATATGAACTGTACTAGCCGAGGGACTTTGGCATTATACGGCTGCCACTGCCTGGGTTACAGTCGGCGAGTACAAAAGCTCTGTAGCTCCAAGTCATTTAAAAGGGGGGCTGTTCTGTCGTCCTCTCCTGCAGAGCGCCTTCCAGCCGGGACCCTGTAACTCCTTCTCTTTGCATCGCCTTATTGTGGAGACCCTCGACTGAGCCCGAGCAAAAGTTCAGGTTAAAGAAGACGCATTTGGATTAATTAACATTTTCAACAACAACAACAAAAAAAAAGGATACTAGTTTTTGAAATCCTCCTCAAGGTAATTATACCGCTTTTTTTTAAAAAAAAGAGTTTGCTATTCAAAACTTTTTTTGGGGGGGGTACTCTGTGTAGATCAACAGCGATTTAACAATAGCCCTTACCTTGAACATTACTTATGATTCATGTATAAAACAAAAATAACAGTGTTTAACAAGACAAGGGTGTTTGCCTCACTGAGACGCGTGTAGAAGGATGAAAATTATTAAACGCATGAGTGATTACCAAACACTAAATTTCAGCCGCATGGTCCAGCTAAGACAAGATGGCATTCGGTTGTGCAAGATACTGGTTCCTCCGGGGCTTCAAAACTTTGTTGAATATCGTGGATCGAGTTGAGGGAATATACAGATGGGGGAGGTGTGCTCGGCGGTGCATGGAGGGGGGATGGCTCCACAGATCGCTAGTCAGGAAACTGGAGCCCCTTTTCATAACAGAGGGGAGACTGTCCTGGGATGCTTTTATCCCTATAATGTTTCCCAGAACAGGAGAATGGAGCGTTCTTTAGACTCAAAAGAATTACTTTTCAGCATATTTTAAGAGCAGATGCGGAGAGAATTCAAGTAACTCTTCTTTAATGACGGGGGTTGTTACCGTATCCCGCAGCGCTGTGCGGTACTTTTACTGTAATGTAGTTTCACCGCAGGGAAAAACGAAAAGCGGTATTCCTCCTGTATGTCTTGAAAAAAGATTAGACGCGCAGCAGAACTGGGAAGGGGTGTTTTTTTTTCTTCCCAAGAGGGGAATGACTGCTGTGCGATTCGACGGAGATTAAGAATGGACCAGACATTCTCCGTTAGCCTGGCTCACAAAACCCCAGTGAGATTTTTTCGATGATATCAAAGGAGATTGTGATTAGGGTCCACGCAGAATTTGCGTAAACCGGAGATGCAGTCAAAAGGCTGTTTCACACACCGAGTCTTTAAGATGGAAACCGTGTCTCCTCCTGCCTGGGATATTTGCGCTTCCAGTCCCACCAGGTGCTTTGGTTGTCAAAATGAAGTTATTTTCTGTTACGGAAATCCTCATTCCTGCTCCTAAAAGGCAGATGTCGGTGTCCAATGTTGTGTCTCCCCTCTGGGCCACGTACTGAAGCAGTGTGCTGAATCAGCTTTAATGTGGTATTAGGGAACTCTACCGAGGTACACTGGATTATTGTAGCCAGAGTATTTACCCATGTAGCCTAATGCTTGCTTTTTATTTTTCCCAGTGTGTGGTTAAAGGCCAGGAATAGTCGATCCTGATGCTCTAGTGGAAGAGCAACACCAGGATCCTCTCCGTACCCCTGCCTGGACTTCGGACCCTGCCCCGAGAGATCGCCCCGTTCTGGACACTGCGTCGTGAGGACCGGGAAGTTCAGGGCGCGTTCGCAGCGCCATGGTAACCCACAGCAAGTTTGACTCCGCGATGAGCAGCAGCCCTCTCGACGCCAGTATGCGGCTGCCACCTCACCGCTACAAGACCTTCAGCTCCAAGCTGCAGTACCAGCTCATCCTGAACGCCGTGCGGAAGTTGCAGGAGAGCGGTTTTTACTGGAACACGGTGAGCGGGAAGGAGGCCAACAACCTGCTGAGCTCTGAGCCAGCCGGCACTTTCCTGATACGGGACAGTTCGGATAACCGGCACTTCTTCACCCTCAGTGTCAAAACTGCCTCCGGGACAAAGAACCTGCGCATCCAGTGTGACAGCTGCTCCTTCTTCCTCCAAACTGACCCCAAGAACGCGCAGTCGGTCCCCAGGTTCGACTGCGTGCTAAAACTGATTCACCACTATATGCCTTCCAAAGGGACATCATCCGCAGGGAACGGGAGGAGCACCTATTTCATTTACTCCGGCGGGGAGAAGATCCCACTCGAACTGCTCCGGCCTCTGTCCTCCAGCATGTCCACGTTACAGCACCTCTGCCGGAAGACCGTCAATGGGCACATTGACATCTCCAGCAAAAGGGACCAGCTGCCCCACACGGTCAAGGAGTTCCTCCAGGATTACGATGCTCCTATTTAAAGACCCTCCCCCCCCCCAGCCGGAGCGGACGCTCGTAGAAATTGCCTCAGTGACTTGTTTAAGGTGGAAATCTTGTATGTGAGGAATCTCTGTACTGTAACCAAAGGGGGCAACTTGACCAGAAGGAATCTGTGTTAAAGTCTTAAAATTAAAATTGAAGAACATGCAAGACAACAGGAGCGGCTGTGTAGCTAGCATGTCACTCTAGTATTGAGGATGGTACATAGTTCTCTTTCACTAGCAGGTAGTGGATCCCGATTGTGCCTTCTGTTTGTAGTAAGACGCTCGGGAAGGGATCACTAGCACAGATTTGTCCAGGATTAAGGAAGGAGCTGGTGTTCAATATTCTAACTAATGCAACTGTGACTCATGTTGTGTTTTAATACCAGTCCTTTTTAACCTCGTACCTGATTAGCGTACCAGTATGCTGCTCTGGCTAAGCGCCATATTTCACTGTTTGATCAGAAATGTTATAATGTAACATTTAACTTCTCATGGAGAAATGTGACCCAGGTTTTTAGTCCTACGTTTGACTTAAACTCAGAACCAGAAGGCTGGGTGACTCAGACATTTCCACTAGTGCCTGCCAAGTATTGTTACCTATTAAGTGGGTGTGGGGATAAGAACCCACAGGACATCAGCCCTGCTCTTCTGAGACACTGGTGAATCAGCCCTTTGGCCTGGTCTAACTGTACGCATTGTGAGACTAGTACAGTTATACAGACTGAAAGTATTAAGTATGTGGAAGGCTCCATGAGATTCCTTCACCATGAATCCAAACACTGTGAGGAAACCTACACCCAAGATTTCAGAACCATTATTCAGTGGAAAATCCTGAATGTGTCCGAAGTAAAATATGTCTGACGGAGCAGCCCGTGTGCCAGCAATCACTGAGGCCACTATAGAGCCATGAGCTTTGCAAATTCTGGAAATACACAACTCGCAGAACAAGAGCCGTCCTATTCTGGATGGTTTTGGAAGAGTTGTAGTTGATTCTGGCATTATCTCCCAGCTCCGACGGGTGTTTTATTTCGGTTACTGTGGCCATCTTTGCTTGCATGCCACTGATGGGTGGAAATTATAACTGACGGAGAGCTCTCTGCTCTTGAGAACCGCTGTGCTAGGGTACGCGTGTGAAACTGCAGGCACCTTTGCTTTCTGGTTATTGCAAAGCAGCTCCAATTAAGGAGAAGGTGGAAAGAGATGACTAGGATGTCGGAAGCTGACCGAGAATTCCAATCCCAGCTAAAGATAATGTGAAGGCAAATCTGTAGAACAAGGGTGGTGGCATTGCAAAGCATGAGATAAACACACCCAGGAGCACTGGGGGGGGGGGGGTGCAGGTTTATCTGAACCGGTGTTGTCTCAAGGCCTTTTTTTAAATCAGAAGTGTACCCTAATGAATAAGGTGGCGTTTGTTTCTCAAGCACGACAGGAGATCTGCTTGCTAATGAATGTATTGGGCGGAATCAGCCTTCCTTTCTCGGTGCCTTGCCCGTTACCGCAGAAGGGTTGGGAGGTCCATGTAGTATTTTTATAAAAACAAGAAAATGTTTACATGTGTGAAAACAAACGGAAAACCTTTTTTTTGTCTTTTATAAAGATTCCACCTTAACGTCCAGCCCGATGACTGGTAGTACAAGCTTGAAGATCTATGAGGAAAAAACAAAACAAAAAACAAAAAAAGAAACTTTGCACATATTTATATTTATAAAACATTTCAATAATTTATAATAAAGAGCACTATTTTTTACAAAATTATACCTGCTTTTGTGTATTTCTGTTCCTTTCCCTTAGTCACCGATGGTGTGGTTTAGGGAGAGAAAGCGTGTTTGGCACATTATCGTGAAAAACATCTTTACGGATGTCTTTGGATTCAGCATCATTTCTTAATTGGAGTAATTAGATGCGCGACAGCTGGCTGACAGCAGTGAAAGCCCTGTGCAGACTAACTGCAGCGCGTGATGCATGCAGATCATGCAGTGGTTCGGGGGGGGGGGGGGGGGGGGCGTGTGGAGAGTTCAGGATGCAAAGGAGCAAGCAGAGACTAATCCCATGTTGAAATGCAGAAAGAATAGGTGGGAACCCATCGGATCCTCTGGAATGTTTCCAGGTGGAATTATTCTAGTTTTTGTGCATTTCTAAATATTCATACCCCCTGGGCATTGGGATAGAAATCAGTTAAATCTAACATCACCCTTAAGGATTAAATGCTGTTTAAAGCTGCACTGAGAAGACTAATGTCTATCAGAGGGGCTTTCTTAGGTTTTCAATTGGTAAGCATGTCAAGTTACACTTCTGGCATCTGTAGTATGTTACAATTTACACACTCTTTTCCTAGGGTCTTTATAAACTTTAGCTGTGTTAAAAGACATTTCTTGGTCCCTTCGTGGGTCTCTGAGCTCTTGAAATTGCTCGCCGTCCTTCCTCATCTCTTCTTGAAGTTCCACTGGTGATTCAGAGCTGTCTGGACCGACAATCATAAGCGTTTACTGTAACACTCCTCTCCTCGGGCTCGGCCTCTGTTATTTATGCTTTCTATGAATCAGCACGCGGGTACAACACTTCACATTGCACTTCCCACGAAACAGAAAGAGGTCTGTAGTACTCAACTCATACAGGCACTGAGCTCCTTCTCCTGCAATTGTTCATTCAAGTCCCACGGATATTTCCCTCCGTCTTACGCAGAAAAGCCCACTGAGTCAAGTTACTCTTAAGGGAGAGCAGTTTTCATTTCTAGACTTTGTAGTTGTCAAAATTGACAGACAGGAGGGTTCAGAATGTCAACTAAGCTTTTTGTGCAACCACGCATGTTTCTGTTTGAACTACAAAATGGTTCTTGAAATAAATCTCCTCACCTGTCTTCTTTGAACTGATGACTTATTTTTATGACTGCACTAAGACTGAACTTCCTCCACTGCTACATTATGCATTTCCTATGGGGAGAAACATAAAATGACATTTTAAAATAAGACGCCGCCGTTTTCATAGGTAAGTATTCTATAACAAAAAAACAGACATAAGTATAAAGTACTGTATGTAAGGAGGCATCTTAAAATGTAAAAAAGACAGCTGTTTGTTGTTAACCAGCTAAAGGATTCTACGCCATTTGATTTTATTATTCAATCATCTTCAGGGGTTACATACAAGACGAAGAACACCAACACACTCTTCTCTCCTAGTGTCGATTAATCAGGTGTTTTCCTCTCTGTGTCATCTTGTCCACTGAGTGATATTACTTAAATTAAAAAGAAGAGATTTTAACATTCTGAAATAATTGCATACAGTGGGCTCACAGTACTGTGATAAGACACCAATGCTTTCCCAAGATAACACTGGCAGTGTTATCCTCAAACACAGCTCTGACAGACAGAAAAAAATGAATATGATCAATGCACCATAGACACAGAAGCAGTGTGATTTGATTTTGTGGTTTATGATGTTGTATTTTTACCGTGAATAAACTACATGCAGTATATGAAAAAAAACATCATGTGTACTGAGCATAAAAAACATATCTGCGACAAATTCACAAAGTAATCAGGAAAATTACAGTTCTTTTGTAGTTGGTGCTCTGAGTAATGTATCACCTAAACAGACATGACAAAGGTAAGTACATTATGATGATTAACATTCCAGGAACTAGGCTGATTAACAGAGGATGAACAGTGAAAGTCACAGGCTACTAGCATGTGTAGCCTCTGTTGGAAACAATATTAGCTCTACAACTGAATCATGTGCTTTTCGCCAAGTTGCAGATGCTGTTTTGTGGGATTCTATCCCATTCTGTAGAGCCAGGACAAGCATGTGTCTGAGCATAAGAAACTGAATTGTACATTTTCTCTGCAACAAGACCAAAGGTGACTTCAATTTTTTATTCTGATTCAGCTCAATTAACCGTGCACAGAAGTCTAATTCTGTCGGGAAGATTATTACAGTAAAATAAAATAATCAACGTCAGGAATGGCGCTTGGGTGGCACAGTGGTTAGCATTGCTGCCTCACAGTGCTGGGGCCCTGGGTTTGATTTCAAACTCAGGGTGCTGTCTGCGTGGAGTTTCTACTGTATGTTCTCTTCATGTTCATGTGAGCTTCCAAAGACATTACTGTTAGGATAAGTGGCTTCTGGGAAAACTGACCCTTCTAAGAGTGTGTGTGTGCCTGTCTGCCCTGCGATGGACTGGCGTCCTGTCCAGGATGTACCCTGCCTTGCGCCCGTTGCTTGCCAGGACAAGCCCCAGTTTCCCCGCGACACTGAATTGGACAAACCGATTAGAAAATGGATGGACGGAGGAATTGTGCCTGTTGGTTGAGTTTTTCTCTTCCACATATTGGTAACCAGCAACTTCTAAAACAAAGAGGCAGCAAATCTTCACAGCTGAGGAAGGCTTCTGCAGGCACCCCTTCCCCCTGGCCTCACACCAGCCCTGGGAGAGAACATCGGCAGGGCTGGAATTTAGAGGCGAGTGAAGGCCAACTGGGTGCCAGCTGAAATCCACAGCCGAGCTGCACGAGGCCACCATCGGATGGCGAGTTTCTGGGAAGAGGCTGGAACGACGCTACCTAAGTTAAGACAGGGACCAGCTCAAAGGGTGCTTTGTGGATTGAGCATCATTTCCACAAAAAGAACTCAGATAACCTGATTCTCCTGGCAAGAGAGGAAGAATTGCAACCACTGGCCTATTACTTCAGATACATTTTTCTTCGTTTTTGTGTTACTGGGGTAACATGAGGGCTACCGTGCACTAAAGTTCAATCATTTTTAACCTGTATTAAACTGAATCTGTGATGTCCAGTAAGCACGTCGTACATCTCCTTTTCTCCAAGTCCTGGTGACTGGTGCTTGAAGCAGAGAACAACAGTGTCTGAGCACTAGTTACTGCCTGCTGACTCCTCAGCTGTAGCATGTGTGTTGCTGGCAGGGCTTGCTCTTTTACTAACTTTCAAAAGCAAAGCACATAGCAGCCTCCCACATGTATCAGAAGTGCTGAATGGAGTTACAGGGCCAAAAAAAATATAACAGACTGAGAACCAGGGCCAAAGAGGAGAAGGGAGGTGACATGCATCAGAGAGGACACTGAAAGATAAAATTGTGCGTAATGGCTGCACTTGCGCAAGCTTCACCTCCTCCGCAGTTTCTTCATGTACATGGTATTGCTGTTTGAGCTGCTGCCTCACAGCTCTTGGGTCCAGGGTTCAATTTGGAACAAGTGGAACATTCTGTGTGGAGTCTGCATGTTCTAGCCTGCCCAAATGGGTTTTTTCCCCAGATACTCCAGTACCGTCCGACCTCCCATAGACAAGTGGCATGTCTAATATTTTGTAAAGTTCCCTTGTGTTTGTGTGTGCCCTACGATGCACAGGCCCAGGAGATTCCAGGATAACCACTATGTTGCCACAACCCTTACCAGCAATAAGACTGGAATAATCAGTGGTTTTCAAGCCATAGCAGATTGAACGGAATTGGTAGAGATGCCCATTTTTACCCTTTGGGTCCAGAATGCAGCAGGTTTTCTGTTTCCTTAGCTTATTATAATTTACGTTTACACTGACTAATTCATCCTTTATCCACGATCTTAAGTTGTCCAGACTAAACACTGAACACTTGTGCTGCACCTTTAACTGTAAAGACCTTCTGCTGTTAAGAAAGAATTGACTTTACTAACACACTGACAGTAAAATCATGTGTCTGTGAAAGACTTGTCTTGTGTGCACATATTTATTTGGTATCTGCATCGCAACTGCACCATAAAAAAAATCAACACATTTTGAAAACATCTACAAAATGCAGGGCCACCGTACTTAGATGTAAAATACAGGAATATAGAACAAATTTATAGATCCAATATTTCTATGAATAAATCATTCACATGTGTTTTTTCTGTCCTTGTCTGAAGATCTTTCCAAAATAAAGTTACTTCATTGGACGTATACTGTAACTGTCCTCAGAAGGAACTACTGACACAAAGGCTCCACTGTAAATAACTGACTCAATGCATGATTCACCCCACTCCTGAACTGCAGATGTTCCTTTACTGAAGTGCTCAGAAAAAATCAGTCTGAAAACAGCCTAATATCTACCAGTTCTTGTCGTCACTACCTATACAACCTGTCCCAACAAGCCCCTCAAACAAAACATCTTTTACAAGAAATGGAAAGGCAATATGGGCGGTATGGTGGAGCAGTAGCTAATGTTGCTGCCTTGCAGCACTGGGGCCCTGAGTTCTGTACTGCACCTGGGGTCCTGTCTGTGTGGAGTTTGTATGTTCTCCCTGTTTTTGCATGTGCTTCCTTGGTGTGCTCTGGTTGGAAAGCCAATAAACAGTTGCATTGTGGCATAGAATTACAATGAGAAATAGCTCACCAATAGGAAACTGTGATCCTTTTTCATATAGAATTCTGAAACCTAGTCTGATTCAGCTTTACAATTTTTGCGTGCTGTGGTGCTATGCTCATATCGAAGGTGGCACGTCATCCCTGCACCCAGAGCTGGCTGCCAACGTAATTTGCGAGCACTTATAATTTTACTGAAGGAGTCCGGCTTCTCATGATCAAAGTTAGTATCTCTCTGCAGGAACATGAAATTAAAAAGCAAGAAAAATCCTCTCTCTCCAGATTAGAGGAGTTGCTTCCAGAAGAATGTAGGGACTTTTTTTTTTACCGTAAGGCTAGGACGCTTGAAGATCTGTGTGAAGTTCAAAGCAGAGAAATTTGGAGCTAATGAGAGAAGTGTGCTCGGCAAACACATCTGTTAAACAGAAGAAGAAAGAATGTGGGGCAAGGTGAGGGTAATGAACACTGGAATATGAGGACAAGATGATTATCAAGGTGTTTTGTACTGAATAGGGCACACACAAGAAGAATCAGTAAAAGCATGCACAGAAAACATTTTCTCAGCCTTCTGCAGCACATCTGAAACATAATCAGCTTTGGAAATTCTTCTCTATGCAAGTATTAAAACACATTTTCCAGTTTTAATTTGTGGCGGTGCCTAGCTACACAGTCTGGATCAAAGCGGGCTGTGTGACTCATGCAGAATTTCTCTTTTTAAGCACTGCGAGACTTTGCAAGCGAAAAAAAAATGCACTCCCTTCACAGCCTCTCCCCACTCTCCACAAAAGCAAGGAAAAATCCCTCACAAAGGTAGCAGAAGCATGATTTAAGGTAATCACCACACCCTTCAGTCACACAATAGATGTGAGTGGGAAATCTTAACAGTGGTGCCAGAATGTACTCTTTAAAGGTCACAGAGACAAATGTCACATGTCTGCATCTATGAATGGTGCATAATACTTACAAAAAACAAAGTCACATATGGAAAGTAACAGTTTCGCTTAATTCTGCTGTACACCGTGTATATCTTAAACCTTTTTCCTCATTCACTGAAGAAGGGAGTGTGATGTTTTGATAACACTATGATGATGATGACGATGACGATCGCCCTTATCAACATTGTCTTAATAGCATGGATCCAGGCTGACTGACATCACATAGCACGCTAGTCCCTTTTTCTTTGTGGAAATGGTGAATTTAAAATACCTGGTTTTGCCCATGGAAAGTGTGTAACCACAAAAAAGGCAGATTGAGATCCTGATTATTATTATGATTAATGCTCCTAGGGCAGTATTCTAATGACAACAGCTGGGTTACAAACCACATGCTTAAATGGAATCCTGGTCATGACAAATCGATATTTATCTAAAACGCTGGATGTTGGACAGGAAGAGTCCCTTCGCTTTGGCATTGCAGACATCAAGAAGGGAGAGTGGAGTTTCACTTCTATACACTAGTTTACCAGCTACCGGCACTGTGCATATTCTCAGATTCCTACCACTTCTTCTACAAGTGTCACCCGGTAGATGTGAAGCCTAGGTAAGGGAGGAGCAGCTCTCTGATTGAAAGACGCTGTAACTCAGTAAGCTCATGTCTGCTGGGAAGCAGGCCAGGCATCTCGGATGTCAGCCTTGTATTGTGGCGTACCTAACAGGAAAAGAATGCACTGAGCTTTTTATACATCCTGCGCTGAGGCTGTGTGATAGTGGGGAAAAGCAGTCTCTTGCACAGCAGTAACCTTCAGCAGACTGCTGGCTGGGAGCCACACCAATGGAGCAGCGAGCAGAAGACACCCGTTTTCAGCCAGTGCTCGGCCGCTGTGCCAGCGCTGACCCTGCGCTCTGAGGTGTCAGGAATCCCTCCTTACTCAGGACTGGCACTCCTCTGCTCTAATCCCATTCCAGGCCCAGACCACCATCGTCACCACCATCTCCTTTTCCATTCACCCATCCATCTGTTTTCTCACCGCTGCTTCTAATTCAGGGTCACGTGGGGAGCCGGAGCCTATCCCAGCAAGCAACGGGTGCAGGGTGGGATACCACCAGGACGGGATGCTCGTCCTATGCAGGGCACACATTCACACCAGGCCCAATTCACATACCAGTATATCTTTGGCCTGTGGGAATAAACCGGAGCATCTAGAGGAAACCCACACGAACACGGGGAGAACATGCAAACTCCACGCAGATAGCAAATTGGTTCTGGAGCCGAACAAAGGGCCACAGCACTGCATACAGTAGGAGCGATGCTAACCACTGCGCTGCTGTGGCGCCCCAGCTCCTTTGCCTTCTTTCCGCAACAAATCTGTTACATAGATGTCTCTCCTGTCCCCCCTAACGGCGCTTCAGGGCATGTGGTGCAAGGCTTGTGAGTTCAGCAGGGTCGTCGGCCTGAACTGGCGAGGCTCCCGAAGAGCAAACCTGTCCGCTTTGAAGTGCCTGCTTTTGAGCCCAGGTTCTTTGATTATTTTTTTTTTCATTACGCAGCAGATCAATACCTCACGTCATATTACAGAAAAAAGGTTAGAGATCATGGCCATGGTCATGGATCTTTTTTTCAGGCCAGGGAGACTGAGGGCATCAGCATGAGAGGGCGGCAGTAAAATACCCGTAAACATAGCAAACATGCCAAAAAGTGAACCTTGATTTATTTACTTTTTTTGGCACCAGTTTTTATGCGCTCTCACTTTGAACTAAAAAGAAAGGCTTATTTTCTCTATTGTTCTTCTTTGTTTCAAGCCAGAATACTATCTGGGACACCAGAAAGGACATAAAAGACTTAATATTTAAAAATCTCTGTGCATTACAGGGCATAGCAGGGAGAGCTGGTAGGGCCTGCTCTGTGCCAGATAAGCGTGATTTGAATGTGTGTGCTTTGTTCCCTGTAAAGAGGCTCTGAGTTTTCCCTGTTACACATGGTTTCCATTCTCGAAATGCCTTCTGGACCATGTGGAGTTTATTTCCAGGAAAACTGTTTTAATTGACTTGCCTCCAGCTGCTCGCCTGGCATGTGTTAAAGACACAAAGGGCTGAGTATTGAGAACAGTTCTGTAACCACTCGCAGACACAGCCTGGAATAAAGTACATTCTGTATATACTGTACACTTTTATTTACTTACTGTAAAATGCCACGTTTTCCAGTAAATAGGAAAATTACTTTTGCTGCCTGCTCAAACAGAGAAAGACTCTGCTTCAAATTCAGTCGCATTGTCAGAACATCGTGAATTTGTGCTGCATAAGCTATCTTAAGCCACCAGGCACTGCTTTTGTCTTCAATTTGCTGATATGACACTATTTCCTCTGAAGTAATCATCACCATCCCTCGTAAAAGTCTGATTGTAAAATAAAGTACCTCTAAACCTGCAGAAAAAAAGTTGTGTTTGCTGTACTGGAGATGGAGCCATTTTACAAGTACTTTCTTAGTTGCAAGAAAATGGAGACAACCAAAAAGAACTCTCATCAAACCCATTGTGTGTTATAGTGCATTTTTTACAACTATTTCTGAAGTCTAAATTGAAATGTTCAAAGACAAATATTACGAACAAAAAAAGTCCTGGAAACTGTTTTTCAAATTAGTGCAACAGGTAGATTGTTAAATGGGGATTACAGTAGCTGCATTTAAAAATGGTGCAAACAGTTAATCTGGTTTGCTTACGCCAAGATGTCCGAAGGACAAAGCAACATATTTTAAAGGGCGATGACATATTCTCAGTAAAACTCAGGAATCAAAGATTTCCACTGCGCCGGCAGAACAGGAAGCTGTTGGCAGGTTGTAAGGCATATCATCTGGTGCCTGAGGGTTCAGAAGCAGTAGGATCTGACTCTCAGTCACTTACTGTCAAGATGGACTGCAGGGAGTCTGTCCCCCACCCTAAGTGAGCACCCTCTGCTTTTTCAAAAAAGCCCTCCAAGTCTCTCGATGACGAGCTTGCCGATTCCCAAGTGCACAGACAACAGATTTTTAAAATAAAAAGCCTGCCGCCTAAATTCTGACCTCTCTTGTCATTGCAGAAGTGCACAAATGCAATCATCCCGACATGGCACAAAACAAATTGGATTTAGGAAATTGGAACACTGTCGTCTTGTAAGTAGTGTCTGACAACTTGATGTAATATTAAATAAATTTGTTGCCTGAAGGAAAGAGACAACCTTTGAATTTCTCTATGGTGTGTGCCTAATAACTGCATTATATGTGTAACACCTGCACAGGATTTTACAAGAACTGGTTTTACCCCAGTGACAACTATATTGTTGTTGCTATTGCATTTATCTCTGGGGTGTATATTTAGAGATATCTGAGGAGGGTTAAAGGAATCCTAAGGAAGCCCCCAACTGGTAGGTCTGGGGATCTTCCTTCACTGTTGATCTGCCTGATCGCATGGGTATGCACAGAGCTGTCCCCATGAAATTTATATGAAATATGCATCAGTTTGGAGAGTGGTTTTCAACTGAATTTTTAATTTCTATTTTCCATTTAATTTTTATTTAACATTTTTTAAACATAACATAGAGTGCGTTATCTGCTTCACTGTGAACTGGATTGGAATATCAAAGGTGTACTTGACATGTTGGCGTACACCAGGATGCATGCAGGTGTTTTGATCTTTGAACGCACATGATTCTCTGAGAAGTTTGAAATGCCTGTGCTCTGCGTTTGTGTGTGTGCGCACGCGAGCGTGCGTGCGTGCGTGTGTGAGCGCAAGAGGGAGAAGGAGCTCTAGACTTCCCAGCAGTAAGAGGGGCTTTGAAGTGTTCCTCGATGCAACACGCCCAGAAATGTTCTGTTGCCTTGGTAACGCCAAAAAGAAAAAAAAACAGGGTCCTGTTTGTTTTCAGTGAAGACAGAGAGAGCGCCAGGAAACCAGAGCGCTGAGGAGGGTTTCCGGTTTGCTGCTTCAGCGGAGCGAGAGAGGAAGAAAGCAAATACACCTGAACCACTAGGCCCAGGCATACGAGACCTGGGTGAGACACGCCGAAAAAACAACAACAAACCACACAGCACGCTTCAATGCACAAAAACACAATAGTAATACACAGAAACGTCAGACCTGTCATATATACTGCCACAGAAAGATAAATACACAAACATCACCATTTCAAATGGACTAGTGTGAAAAAGAGTTCATGTAAGCTGCTTCTCTTACTGACTGCACCATGGGTCAGTGTTTCCCAGTCCTGGCACTGGAGTACCCTCGGTAATCCTCCAGTATACTGAGGTGAGCTCCAGGACCAGAAATCCCAAACACTTCCTAAGCTCAGGACATAGACTTGGTCTGCCCAGTGCTGGTCTGGGAGGGAGCGTGTCTGCAGGTTTTCAGTACAGCTCAACTCCTAATGAGCTCAAACACCAAATTACTGGCTTCATTACACTAATGTGACAGGTACTGTACAACCTTCTGTTCAGGCACTGCTGCTTTTTAGCGGCCTTGAGAATCTGCTGACGGACTGTCCCTCACAAAGGACACACAGGACCTGGACTGGGCAGCCCTGCTACACCGCAATGGAGTGTGTTTACACTGCTTGTGGACACTTTTCTCTCAGCTTGGCTCCTCATCTGTTGGTTCTCTGACACAGGGCTCCCAATCCTGGGGACCAGCACAGCTGCTGGTTTCTGTTCCACATGAGCACTCAATTAAATAATCGAACCCTTAATAGACCTAATAATAGGTCTTAATTTGCACTCTTTGTTTTCAGTTCCTGAAATCACACGAGCTGCCTTCTAAATTTTGCATTTCTTAAGTCATTTAAAAATCTCGAACCTTTGAGTGAAAAAAACAAACTTGCGAAGGGCCTGCAACCAAGCAAGTTGTTGGTTCAGTTCAGGATGCAATTAAGTGAAGAACTCACCTGCAATGAAAATCAGTGGTTGGCCCCAGGACCAAGACTGGAATCCACGGCTCTAAATCTTAAACCTAATGCTGAGAAACTACATTGAATTATGCCTTTATACCACCAGCTTTTGCACTGAGCCCCCAGGAAAAGACATAGAAATCCAGGTCAGGAACAATCCTGAAAAAGTTGCCTACTGCACACTGCAAGGGAAATGCACTTTACTGGCAAAAACTGTTAAATAATTAGCCAGCGATTTGTGCAAAGATAACTACAGGGCATGCAGCAAGAGAAGCCTGTGGAGGTTCTGTGGATCCTGTGAAAAGGGAGTATAAAATAACACACCACCATGGATTGCAAAAAACTGTACTTCTGAGAAATAAATTAAAGAACTGAGAAGAACATGACAAACAGGAAAGCTTTATCTCTAAAGAAGTCTTGCAGCTGTATAGTGCAGTTAAAGTGGATGAAAGGTATATCTGGCAAAATATTAAATATTTACAAGTCTACATTTTAGAAGTAATAAACCAGCATAGGGTCAGAGTCACAGATGACATTATAGATCCACAAGCTACACTGAGGAACATGGACCAAGAATAATAGGAAGTGGTATTGAGCCCTTTAACCAAAGATGTGTTTTTCCAAATATGCCAAAGAAATATTCAGAAGAAACTAAAGGGGCTGAGCTAGAAAAATTACTACAGACCGTAGTTATCACTTCAGTCTTAAAAATAAATAACATGGAAAAAGCAGTACCACCAGCTAACTACTGTGCTATTAAAGCCTATCTGGTGTGCTTTAGGGCAGCATGGTGGCACAGTGGTTACCTAGGCGCTGTCTGTGTGGAGTCTGTATGTTCTCCCTGTGGTCATGTGGGTTTCCTCCCAAAGTCCAAAGGCATACTGGCAGGTTAATTGGCCTGTGGGAAAATTTCCCTGGTGTGAGTCTGTGCGTGTCTGTGTGTGCCCTGTGACGGACTGGCGTCCCATTCAGGGTGTATCCTGCCCTGTGCCCGTTGCTTGCTGGGATAGGCTCCTACTCCCCCACTTGGATATTTAACCCCAAATTTGACAAAGCAGGTGTGGATGGACGGTGTGCTTTTTCATCTGTTATGAGATGTCATGCCATGCAGGCCGTAACCAAATCTGCAGGCTATGACTTAATAATACTGTGCTGATAGCAGTCATCGCATGAAACTACAAATATCTTTCGGCTCTTTTATGGGAGATTAGAAATCTATGAAAAAAGGGTTTTTGATAAATCTTTATCTGCTGTACACTGTAATTCTCCCTCGGGTTGTGTCTAAAAGAATGCCGTCTCATGATTAAACCCTTGCCAGACATCTGAGCTAATGCTTTCGGAAACTAAGCTGGTTTTCTTCCTTAGATGTGTTTACTGATTTGCCTGTTAATGTCAGCCTTTTTGTTGTCCTCATTGTAACCAACTTTTTCCTGGAAGAGCTGTGGTCTGGCGGTGACCTTTTACAGGGAGTTGGAGGGACACGGGAGATGAGAGGAGGCTGTCCTCAAGTGGTATCCTGTCTCTCAGAGGATGCTCTTGCTCATTAGCTGTTGTATGGATGCCGTCTCAGATAAGATGGAATATAGCTCTTTCAGAACCCTAAAAACACACAGATTCATCTTGATGTTAGCCCTTAGTTAAACACCAGAAGGTCAACAGAAGAAAAGATACAAACGTGAGGAGCCATTTGGTCCATCTAGACCGGTAGTTACCGGTGGTTGGTAGCTAATTGATCCCAGGATCTCATCCAGCTCATCATTGCAGAGTACCTTGTTCCATACTCCCACAGCCCTTTGTGTAAAGAAATGCCCCCTGTTTGTGTCCTCTAGTCTGTGTTTCATTGCTTATTGTGAATGATCCGGCTGGCTTAGTGTTAAACATGTTTCCAAGCTAGACAACACTACTAGGTATCAGTTCTTGGTTATGCTGTAATGGAGGGAGTCAATTGTAGGTGATACTAGTTTACACTTTAGAGGTATCAGGCACAGAAAGAGCTGATACAGTACGTATTAGCTGCATATTAGCTAAAGACAGCTTGATTACACTTTTTCTACAATGTTTTGTGCACACCTAAGCTATTATTTCGCATTATCTAATACATTTATCACATCAAGTTCTTTGCATCAAGTTTGTTAGATATATTGCACTATCTAATAAATCTATCACATTAAGCTCTTATGAGGTATGGATAAGTGGATGTATATTTTAGGTACAAGGAAGGATGTATAGATACCCTTGTGATGGCAGTAGCTGTTTATCTTTTGTCATGTAAACAGAGATTATACACAGATATGTCCAAAGCAAACTGCTGCTCAAAGGTATTAAACTCCTTTGTAGTGCTAGTATGTTTCACTTTGTTTGGAGAGACAGAAGAGCAGACAATTGATCCAGCAGGGCAATTTGTCTTTCCTGCTTTCATGTCTGTCTAAAAACGACTACCTTTGACCAACCTCGCACATGCCCAGTGCTTGTTGATCAAAACTGACAAGTCACCTCTACCCACTCTTTGTGCCCCACGCCTTCTAAGAAAATTACTGTACTACAGCACAAGCTTTTTTTTCTGCAGTCTCAATTAAGAAGAATCCCTCCTGTGACATTTCACAACTGAAATCCTCCGTACAGCAAGGCTCTTGATCCTCCAGCACTAGAGCTTAAATGTAGCCGCAGTGACTGTGGGTCTATATAAGGAAAGTCACAGCTACAGATAGCGAGATATAATATACAAGTACAGCGGAATTACATTTTACTCAATAACCCACTTCCAATGAACTGTGTGCACAGTTTGTGTGGTTATGCAATCTTTAGCTGCTGTCATTGTACACTGAAGAGCTGCCTACTCTGTGCGTGTGAAGGTAAGGAATGAGCCAGACTGTGATAACAGCCCCTCCCACACTGACTACCACACACAGCATTGTTTCCATAGAAACACAGGCACAGCTGGGAGGCAATTCTTGAGAAGTAGTTTGATACCTGATGTCGGTTGTATTAACAGACAAAATGTTGTTTGATTGTGTTCACTGTTAGTTCTTGTGAATTAAAAGCTGGGGCAAAAAAAAAAATGGATGTCTGGAATAAAACCACTCTGTGTTATGTGTGTACCACTACCTGCATGTGTCTGTTTTTCTTAATCCTTTTATATACAGAAAGGTTTTGATATGAAAGTGTTCTTCTCTGTAAATTCTACAGAAGTCACTGTTATACATCACGGCAATTCAAATGACAACATCAACAGAGAGCACTGGCCTCTCATTATACCTTTGTTTGCAAGAGGTAGGCAGAAAAGGAAAACAGTGTTTAAAAATGAGTGGATCACAGAACCTCTGTGAACTGCTTTCTTCATGATGTATGTATGTATTGTATGTCTATATTTTGAACATGAGGGTAGCTTGCTGGGACACGACTGTATTTTTGTCAATGGTGGCCTTGATGCTAGGTTCTCAGTATGAGGAGAAATGAAGTGGTCTGCCTTCTGTTTCGCAGAGCCCTTGTTTTGCTTAACTCAGCTGGTTCCAAGAAGTAAGAGTTCCCCCTGGAATGTCACCGCGAGTGAGTCGCAAGGCTACACAAGTTGAAACATGTTAAAGGAGAGCGCCAGTCAGTCACAACAGTAAAGGTTCTCTAATTATAGACCCTTAGATTCACTTTCCTGTACCTGACAAGTTGTTGCTAAATTGGATCTTGCGATTGAAACGTTCCCCATCAAAACCAGCTCATAACACATTTTCAAATTCCCATAAGAGGCTGTCGAAAAATATGACTCCGGGCCTTTCCCAGAGCACTGCAAATTCCCACAATCCAGGCAGAGGAGAGTGAGACAGTGTCATTTTTTAAAGGCCTTCATTACTGAAAAGTATCCTATTATTACTTTTTTTAAAAAAGTCGGATTCACCTTGTATTCATCAGCAAAACACCATAACTAAAACAGGACATTTACTTGCCTGTGGTCTTTTTTTCAAAGCTGAAATATTTATCCTAACAACAAAAACAGCAGTGGCAATGCAGCTAATAATACACCATTTTAAAGACCATCATACGTCACAGAGGCGGCATGGAGGCGCAGTGGTTAGTATTGCTGTCTCGCGGCGCTGGGGCCCTGGTCCTGTCCCGTGTTCTCCTTGTCTTCGTGCTGATTTTCTCCCACAGTCCAAAAACATACTGCTAAAATAGGGTGAGTGAGTGCATGTCTGTGTCTGCCCTGTAATGGACTGGCATCCCATCCAGGGTGTACCCTGCCTTGCGCCCCTTGCTTGCTGGGATAGACTCCGGCTCCCCCATGCCCCTGCACTGGATGAAGCGGTTGGAAAATGGGTGGATGTATTATGTGTCACCAAAGAAATTATAGCGACAGAAGCACTGGCAACCTCTCTTTGAACACTCTCAATTCAGTCTTCACTTGCCAGCCTGAATCCACGTTCAAAAACGTTTTTAAAGATGCCACTGATAAAAAAATACTGTTTAATAAGGTTCAATAAAATGATGAAACGTTTAACAAAAGCTGTATTTACTGTTGTGTGTTTAATGCTGTTGACACTGAAGCGCAATGTGTAGTAGCCTACAAGGTATCACCCACCGAATTAAAAATGAGTTAATGATAACCCTAACAATCAAATGAAACACTTCAGCTTCTTTGTCTCCTGATGAATGAGAGGGCGCAGGGCTTGGCAGAATGGCAATCTGCTGGATTGTGTCACCAGTACACCTCTCAGCACATAAGAGCAGTCAGATGGAGTGGGCAGACCCCCCTTAGTTAAAACATCCGGGGATATCCAAGAGGACTCCCGCTCTGAAGGATACTGCAGTCCTCTCACTGTTTATATTTCCACAACTGGTATGTTGCCATGGAGACTCGGGGAAAGGCAGCTCGCTGCTGGTACACACGCCACAGTGAATGAACAGGCTCCCTCCGTTCTGAATGAACGTGTTCGTGGAGGGTGAGTCACCACTCATTTCATCCTCAGAAAAAAAAAGGACAAGCCTGCAAGTTTACTACAGAAATGGCCCTCGCCACCTCTGGCTAAAACCCAACCCAGTATGACTCAGCTTTCTGTAGACACAAGAAGACTTTGGGTCATAAAGGAACATACTGTACATACATGCTATATGTGTGTATATCGTACAAAAAAACACCACCCAGAATTATGGAGTTTACCAGCAAGCTATCACCGTGATTTGTGGGAATGCGGCTAATTGGTTCTGTCCATTTCGCAACACCAGAAGGCAGAACTGTGTGAACAGGCTTCTCATTTCTTTTCCCACAGATGTTGGCAATATTGACAATATTCCAATTTTAGGATCGGGTATGACCTCCCTAAGCGTGAACACAATCCTTTTAGCACTGACAGCATTCTGGTCAGACCTGCAGAATGGCCCTCTTACTGCAGGCAAGCATTTGGCTGGGGGGGGGGCAACTGTCTCTCATTGATGTCACTGGTGAGTTTGTTGTCCAGACCCCCATGGCAAGATGTTCTCTTAGCCTTAGATCAGGAGAAAGAGCTGGCAAAGACAAGACCTCAGCATCATTTGTGCCTCTTTAATCTTAGCAGTGTGCGGTCTTGTATTGTCCTGATGGAAAGCCATCCCTTCCAGATTGATTTCAACAGGAGCGGGAAAAACTGTTGGCTCAAGGACTTTGTCACTCGGCTGTGAGGCCGACTTCGATCTGCGCCAAAGAAGTTCTGGTGTTAAACGAGATTCCTCTCCGCATCACTGAGCATACCATTCACAACATCTCCACAAGTGCTATCTTCCGTCAGGTCCGTTAAGGACAAAGCAGCGTTCAATGATGAATGAAACACTCCAGCATCTTCATGAAGTTGCCACCCTTACAAACAGCACAAACAATGAAACCGACTGCATTTTTTGTGTTGCATTTGCGGTGGCTTGTGTCATTGAAAGTACCCATTTGTGCTGTTTTCGTTCCCAAGACATAGTTCCTTATTATTTTTTACTCACCCCCACCCCAAAGAGTGCAGGAGAACCAAACTGATCTCATTCGCTTGTGCCTTTAAAAGTAGCGTCTGAGGTGCAGGTGCTTTTGTTCCCAAGATATAGTGTCTTATTTTTCTGGGGAGTCACGTCATTCATTGGTTGTCCTGTTTGTAGGGGCAATGGCTTCACAGAGATCACTCCATCGCTCTCTCTGCTGCCCTGTATAAATGGGTGCAACTGCATTGCTATGGATAACAGCATCAGCAAAGCCAATTACTAGCCATTTGCATTCAGATGTTGAGCTACATCCGTTATACTGATGTGGGTTATTTATTCCTGGAACTCCTTGTACTGTGGACATTGCACTCTTTAGTTATGCAGATGGATCAGATGGGTTTGAAGGCGCTGGGCCACTATGGTGCCTTCCCTGAGGGCCTGTTTTCTGGTTTCTTTGGACTAGTCTGCCAGTTCTGGAAGCAGAACATTTCAAGCAACATCGCTCACAGACAGGAGACAGGCTGCCTTCAATCATGCTGACAGCCACCAGGCAATTTGTTTGCATGACTAGTTACATAGTTGTAACTCATTTTAGCAATTGTAACTCAATTCAGAATACAAAGTACCTGGCTTCGATTTATGAAATCAGATGACCTGAGCTCAATATTCTGTGATTCTCAGGAACAATGCTATTAAACTAACAAACCAATCAGCTCACCATTAACAATGAAACAACTATTTATTCAATATTCTGTGATCCCAAGGAACAATGCTAATCAATTAACAAACCAATCAGCTCACCATAAAAAATGAGTATGTGCACAATAAGCTATTGATGAGAAATTGTATCATTTTCACTATATACAGTAGTACGATTATATACAATATAACAGCTATATGTAATGATGCTTTCTTGTACTGTTAAACGGCCAAATAAACAGATCATTGTGCATTTCCATAATTCATAAGGATGTCTCGCTCTCAACAATAACTACACAGTGGTCCTTGTTTATATGCGTGCACATGGTATAAAAACATTCTTCTGGGATAGACTCCAGGTTGCTCCAAATGTCACCAGGAACCAGCAGCTTTCTGGTAATAGACTGATGGATGTTTTGTATAACGTTAAAATGCAAACATAAGACAGCCCTGAGGTAGAGGTAATTTCAGTCATAATAAAACACCTGGCGCTCATCTGTATTATCTCCTCACAAGATGATCTTATCGCCAGTACAATGCTGAAACAAATTATACAGCTACATCTATTTTTTTTCAATTTCTAAGTAATTAAGAACAAAAGGGAATTTTCTTCACAGGTAAAATTACAGGCAGATACCAGCCAAGTTAAATAACATAAGGGAATTAGTAACATAATAAAATAATAAGGAAAAAAAGCATTATGGGAGCAATGTTTAACTTGATTCTTTTAAATTTGAAAGCAAAAAAGTAATAATGATGGTAATTTCTCAGCCATAATTTACCATAAGGGAAGCATAGAATACATTATAAATTCCTAAACAAAGAGATTAGATTACAGATTTCCAGTAACTGGAACTGATGTTCCTTCAGTTTTTTGGGGGGAGGGCATAATGGCAGAGTGCACAACACACACACACACACGCCCTTAAACTGATACAGTAGTGCTGGCCCCTGCTTCTCAAATCCTTAAAGACAAACTGCCAATTCCTCTGTCCTGGTACAACACATTGTGATCTCCTGGCAGGTAATGTTAATGCAAGGCCATATGGGAGGAATGGAAAAAAAAAACTCAGCCAGTGGCTCAGCCAGCACAGGGGCTCACCAGGCCGGAGGATGAGCTCTATAACCTGGAGGTCTCGGGTTTGAGCCTGGGTCACGGCAGCTTCTGATTGGTGTCTTTATTGATTGATTGGTGGCTTCACTTTCCAGGTGTACACGGACTGCAGGAGCTAGAGCGAGCTTCCCCAGTCCTAAGCCACTGTAGATCGTGTCAGGCACGTCACAAGACCCATGTTTGAATTTGCACCCCAAGTTCAGCGTTTCTCTGCTTTGGAGGACAACTCGGGGTTTGTGCTGGCAGTCTGGTGCAGTGAAGCTGTGTGGAGGATTTGCGAAAAACAAAAATTGGCTTTACTATTTGGTGAATGAGTCACAAATACGAATGAAACCTGTTTTGCTGTCCTCGTGCAATTGTACTGCACTGTGATGTGGTGCATTCCTGCCATCACATAAGCCAGCTACTCACCACGTTCACTCCGTTACAGTAGTGCACACATACTGAAGGGTAGCCATTTTTACATCTCAAACCTTTCTTACATCGAACAAGAAGGTTTCTGTATCATTCCCCTAGACAGAAGTGTACTTTCTCATATCTCAAATCTACCCCTATTTAAGGAACCTAGACGTAGCAGGAGGGTTACATTAGATGTTCTAGTTTCCTCACTCAAAACAATGAAGGCTAAGTGAAGCCCAACACAATTATACAAGGCTAAGTTCACATTGGAGACTTCCTTTGTGGAAACTCTCTGGGGAAAAAAAAGGCTGGGAATGTGCTGACTTCAGCCTTATTATTCTTCACACATGATTATACAAACACAGTATGCACATTCACAATATGAAGAGAACAGTTAAAGTCAGTATATTTTTCATCATGGCAGCAAAACCCACACTCATTGATTGTAGAGGAAGAAAATTGCTCAGTTGTTTTTTCTTATTTATGATACTATAAAATCTCAAGCAGGCTGATGACAAGAATAAACATCTGAAAGTCTGATTTGTATTTTCACCCTCATAACGCAGTACACAGTGAAGTGTCCAAAGTCAGCTCTCACTAGTTATTGTGAGTGAGAAATCTAGACAAGCAGGTTTTACATCCAGAATATTTGTATTACTGTTCTTAAACTGATATCATCTCATCATGACATCACTGCAGCTTCATGTTTCACAAAGACAGCACTCTTAAATTTCTGTTTCACTTATTGTATGTCCGCATTGCTGTACACTGAATCTCCTGAGGGCAGGACCACGCTATCCTGATCTGACAAATGTTATGCGGTAGGTGTCCTCTTTTTTGAGAGAAAAATTAAAAAAACAGCTACTTTAAATCTTACACTCAAGATGCACTCTTCCAATACCATGCAAACCGAGGCAAAAAGAGACCTAGCTGTGGCAATTAGTTTATCCGGGAATCAGATTTTTTTTACTTGAAAAGCATCTGTGGGACGCATTTTGACTCTAACCAAAGCGAAAAACTATGTGTTTTTTTGCGCCTTGGTGAGTTCTTCCCCCTTAAACCCCACACAGCCTTATCAATGGGCTCCCACTGATCTACATTGAGTGCTGGGGGGAGGCAGAGATTAATGACTACAACGTTCAGGAATAATAAATGCCAGCCATAATGTGTAAATGATGGTAAATGAGGGTGCGGGACGGAATGTACAATAAAGCAGCAGATCTTAATTGTGCACTCATGATGACTTTACAATCCTGGCAACAATGCTTCTATTTAATCTCGTCCCATCAATCATTACTAAGTCATATTTGAATAGATGACTGTGCTTCTGGGATACATCGCCACAGAGCCCCATAGTTTGCAGTGCAGCTCGGGGGAAGTGGCACCAGCAGTCTTGTCTGGCTTCCTGTCTCAAAGTGGCTCTGTTACTGTAAGCCCTGCCAGCGCCTGCCTTGTCACCTTCCTGATGGGAAAACCTTGCAGTCGGAAGTATCGCCTGGCGCTTACCAGCCTCGTCTTGGCCACATGCAGAACAATAACACCACACCAGCTCATTTCTGATAAGCCCACTGTTTTCTTTTGGTATAGAAAGCTGTTAACTAGTTTCCATGATAGGACCAAAGCTTTTTAACAGGCATTTCAGGGACATACATGTGCGCAAGCCTGTGTTTTTTTACAAAGGCATGGGTATACTTCAGGAAAATGAAAAAAATCCTAATTTTTTCATTTTTGCATCCTTTTGTTCATCATTGCATGCGTCTTTTTCTGTGCATGACTATTGTGTTTGCTTGTACCTTTTACTCTGGAAAAGGGCACTTAGACCGTTTTTGTCCTGAGTGCAATCCAGTTTAAAAGACGGATGTGTTTCAGAAAGGTACAAAGGATTCAAACGTTCACAAGGAAAATGAAAACCATGAAGTTGTGATGACACTCTGTGTGATACTGCCAGATATGAAAATTAGTTCCTTGTGATTTGAGTTGCATGGAACCTGACCACTTAACAGACACAAACCGTGCCGATAGCACTCATGATTACTGTGAATTACTGTAAGATGAAAAGTAAGTGAATATCAGCACACACAGGTCTCATTAGAAAACATTCTTCCGTATCCTGTCAGGTGCACCTATAACAAAAGTAAAACTTAAGCATATAACTTTAGTTACTTCCCTGTTTTACCTTTTGTTACACTAAAAAAAGGCAGATTGTTTCCAGATTTCCCTGGAATCATAAAACATTTCAGCAGGCTCAGACTTCGGCCCTGACCAGTAACACATGATCCTGCTTTATCTGTCACCTTTGATACAACTTTGATATATACATTACTGAATTCGATTATTACATGTCTGTTTTATGTCAATTATTTGTTTTGATTGCATGGGCATCTTTTCGATTTTTTATTTTTCTAACGGAAGCACGGAACACACAAGCAGGGTCATTGTGTTGAGAGCAAAGGCGCCTTGGAAAAACCAGCACAGAAAGTAAAGGCTGATCTTCAGCAGGGTCCCAGCGGGGAAAAGCAGTTATCCGTCCATTATCAGAGACTGGATTCACCTGGCGAGGGCTGAGGCAACCAGGAGCCTGTTCCGGAACTACAGGGCATGAGTCGGGGCTCCGAGCACGCAGCTCGATCGCAGGCATGCGGAGGAAGGGGCACAGTGTACCGGCCCATCATGCCGAGCCAGGAGAAGGCAGCGAGGCCATCCACTAGGCTGGCCACAAGCCGAATCTTCACGCTAAAATTTAGAAACGACTGCTAATATATTGGCTGCCACTTTTATTCAAAGCAACAGCTTTATACAAGCAGGTGTCTCAGTGCAGCAATCCAGCTGAAGTACCTCACCTGGGACTGGAACTCACAACCCCGCAGTCACAAGCTAACAACTGCTGCTCCACTGCTCCGCTACTGCACAAATAAGGAGCATCATAGAAACCCGAGAAATGTGATAGTGGGTGGATACAAACAGCAGAAACAGGAGCAGGCTGGGAACGAGGAAGCAGAGGCAACATGGCTCAGCAGGTTGAGGACTGGGCCTGACAGAGTTCACATGCTGGCAAAGACTGCAGAGACAGGGGAGTGTCTCTGAAACCTCATCTTCAGCCACGTGAAACGCTAACACACGAGACTCCAAGTCCATCTCCTTATACAGACACAGCAAAAGAAACAACAACAAGACCAGCACCAGAGCAAGGGGGCAGGAGATTAGAATTGGATTACGAGAAGGACTATGTGATAAAACAAGTTACAAAGCCTTCTAGGGGAGCCAGAGAATTCCGAGCAGAACAATACGAAAGTTGACTTTTCAGACACCTACTCTATGCAGACGTGCAGGTTTTTTCATCTGGTGAAAATTTATTTAATTCAGATTTGTTCAAGAAATCAGCATTTTTGAGTAAACACAGACTGCAGACTAGTATTGATAATAACAGACATTCACTGGGACATACATGTAACGAATAGATGAAAGAATAATAGATGAGGTACAATATAAAGACACTATTGTATAAATACACTGCATGACCCATTTACTGTAATTGCCCATGCAGAGGAACTGGTCACCCTCTAAACCTAAAATTGCCCATACCAATATAAACACAAGAAACAGCAGCCTTCAGGACACCCAACTTCCCAAACAGTTATGGAAAATTGAATCATTATTGGTTCAAACTTGCAACCGGCTGCAGAAAAAAAAAGAACAGAGGAAATTAAATACAGTAAATCTCAAGGAAGTGTTACGTCCAGGAACCCAAAAGCAGGGAGATATTTACCTGGCAAAGTAAGTGTGCCATTGATTTGCACCTTTTGAACAGTAAGATAGTTATCTGAGTGTGCGCACACACACATGCTTCAAGAAACATTTCGTCCTGTTCCAGTAACTCAGCCCAGACTCTTCTGGAGGGCACAGCAAGGGCATTCAACACACACTGCCAGGAAAGCAAACTATGAATATCATCTAAACACCCTGTTATGCTTCTGAGTTAATAGTTAGACAGGCGCACAAGTGACTTCACAGCTATCAGCTACAATGGTCTTTTTATAGACCTCTAGTACTATACAGTTATGGCTCTATGAGCACTTCTCTGCAAGCATTAATTAACCCCTTGCTGGCCACTCGGAAAAGAATGCTGCACTAGGAGTTGTACTCAGCAGAGCACAGCACAGTAAGACAACCCCCTGCAGGTCGCAGTTGTGCACATGGTACACAACTGCTTCTCCTCTTGCTTGTACACTTTTTCCAAGTGTGCATGAGCAGAAATCCCCCAGCAGGCCCAATACTAATATTAATAATACACAACCTTGTCACATCTGCATGCGTGAAGCCTTCACTTCCTGGGCTCTTAAACTGATTGGAAACGTTCCCAAAGAAAAGCTGTTAATAATATGTTATTAACTTGGCTATGGTTCTTATTTGTCTAATTGTGCTGCTCTGTACGAGCACTCGTCAGATTTTGTTGTCCATCAGATTCTACACATCCCTGTTTATAAATTCCATCCTGTTTATGTTTTTTAAACAGTAAGAACATTCAATTGACTGTAGCATTTTATAGTAAACGCTGTAAAATCACTAGGATATTTCGTGCATATTTTGACAAAGAGGAATAACGGAAAAAGTCACATCAACTTGACGAACTTGAAAAACAGAAAACAAACAGGACATATAGATATAACAAATGCAATAAATCCCAGAATTACCCCTGTCCGGTTTGCTGGAAGTTCCTGTCAATAGGTTACGGAATCTAATTAAATGAGCAACCATATAATTAACTTTTGAAGATTCATCGGGCAGTGGAAGGTAAGACAATGCGATAATTGTTTTGGAGGAGGGTTCAATTTGTAATTTGTACTGAGGAGTGTGACTTATGACTTAAGGATCATGTGGCTGACAGGAACTTAGAGAGTGTCAATGCTGGAATGTCCTTCAAAACAGGATGTTTAAAAGAACTCTCTGTCATCAGTCCTGCTATTGGACACGATGCGAGTATTCTTTGAAGGAACTGTGCAACAGAAAAGTAACTGCAGCACTGCACAAGCAAGGTTTTAAAAGTTTTTTAAAACTCATTTCCATTAGAATAGTCAATAACTGGTGCCTATTTTCACATTTAAAGAGTGTATACAAAGTTAAACCCTTTAAGAAATACAGCCCCATACTCCATATTAACCGTAGGCCATTCGGAATTTCATTCAATTTTTGGGCATCATTTCACGACTTGCAACTAGGTTTCTGACAAAATCATCAGACGGTATGGGTCACATGGTACATGAAGTCATTGTCATGAGATCAATGGTAATCAAGCTGCCCGCCCTCAGTGTCCACACGTGAATGTAAGCAGCATGCCATGGAGTGGCACAGGGCCCTCAGCGATACTGCTCTATCCTAGGGGTCTCCAACCCTCATCCAGCACAGCTTCAGTCCAGCAGGTTTCATAGGCAGCCTATGAAACAGCAATTTCCAAAGGCCTGGAATGATTTAACTACTGCAATTAAATCAGCTGTGTGATCAATTAAGTCATTTAGAGAACATCTGGACCAAACTCAGAATTAAAGCCATCAAGGACCAGTGTTTCATTCATTGAAACGTCCATACATCCATTTTCTTACCTCTTTATCCAATACAGCGTCAATTCGGCAAGCTCAAGGCGGGATACACCCTGGATGGGATGCCAGTCCTTCGCAGTGCAGACAGACACCAACACACCGTCCATCCAGTTTCTACCTGCTTTATCCAATTCAGGGTCGTGGGGGAGCTGGAGCCCATCCCTGCAAGCCCTGGGCACGGGGCAGAGGCAGGATACATCCTGAATGGGATGTCAGTCCATCACGGGGCACACGGATACACACATACACTCACACCAGGGTCAATTTTCCCAGGAACCAATTATCCTACCAGCAGGTCTTTGGACTGTGGAAGGAAACCAGAGCACCTGAAGGAAACCCACACAAACATGGGGAGAACAAGCAATCCTCACACACATGGCATTACTTGCTTAATTGATCAATTGCTTAAAAATGTGATCTTAATCCTTAAATAGCAGGAGTTTTAGACTGACCTATAAGAATAGAAGACCTTGATTTACCTTGACCTATAAAACCTATAAGAATAACTGGATTGGGTCTATCCAGGACCAGGCTTGGAGGTGCCTGTTCTATGCAATCTGTAAAGAAAATGCCAGACAAGTGACTTTATCTGGTGCTTGACATGCCAACCCATGAATGGCAATGATTCAGCCTCAGGACATCATGAGGAGTCCAGAAATGGGGACATGAATTAATGTTTTAGCAGGTATATCACAATAAATTCAGTGGGTTAAACATCTAGAGATGCGTAGTGAGTATTTTAATTCTAATCTTTTCAAAATGCACTTAAGCATTGGTATCCCTTTGAAACAGGTTTATTTAACACTTTATTTAAGTGCAAAACACTACTTGCTATGCAATGTAATTGTGCATTACATGTATTCTAAGTTTATTGATTAATTATACATTCTGTCCAATGCAAGATAAAATGTTCTAGGTAATGGACAATAGCACTTTGAAACTGATGGATTTAATAATATTTTTATTCTGCAACACTAAAAAAACATCAAAGAAACACAGTGTTAGAAGAATACAGCATCAGCAGTGCAATCATTACTGACAATTTCAAACTGGTTCTCAGAAACCTGAAACCTCACTGGTGTCTTACAGTATTAAGCAACTTGCAAAATCTCAACACATGCCAAAAGTGTGCTTTATGTGTGCTGTGCTCGTGCATCAGCAACTCTTTAACCTGGAGTCTCTAGGTGAAACTTCATGCCTGCAGTGCAAATATGGTGTTAAAAGGTTACGGTTTGTGAAAGAGTCAGCCCGAAGTTCAAAGCTTTGAGAAAATGTAAATTGAAAAAGTGGGGGAACACAGCAGACCAAGTCCTTTATAGATTTTCTTGCCAGTTTTTTTCTTTTTATGAACTGTAATAACCCACTATAATTGCAGAGGAAAGGCTTAAGTGAAAACCCAAGTGTAGAATTTTATTGTACAAGAGGCCATTTTACATTTTCTCTCCCTTTACTGGCAATCCAGATTAGATCACGTCTGCCAGCAGCTTGCGTCACCATTTAAACAGATGGGCTTGGTTAAAACAAAATCTTTATTTATTGTCAGATACCTATTGGCTAATTAGTCAATTAACGAATCTGGTAAGCCCATTCCACAGGCATTCCATTCCCACTGTTTTCATTTTAATATTTAATTATCTCAGCCCCAGAGGAACATGTTACAGAAACAGCAATTAAACAGCTTGGTTTGTCTTTGTGAAAACAAAACCGACTGCAGACAAGCTGTTAAACACACACAGCGAAACTCAAGCCTATCTCACAAGTCATTGTGTCATTACAGAGGTGCTTTTGTGTTGGTCATTATTAATACTGGCTGCTTTTCACACTTTGCCTCATGATATCAACCTGAGAACAAATGCATTAAAAGATTGTTTTTGGAGAGGTCCGAGTCGATTGACTAATTTCTTTGAAGAACCTCTTTATTCATTTATAGATTCCAGCTCTTCAGACCTCTTCCTCAGTTCTCCCTTTATCTGGACACTTTTTCTCAGCTGCTCTGTCCTTAGCTTTCCTGTGTTTTATATCCCCATAACCTTCCTGTCTCTCCCTCACACTTGAAGTAGGCTCAACGGGTGAAATGTTGCATTTTTTCCTTCTACTTCTCAGCGAGGAATTAACTGTTACCTTTCCTGTTGTAGTTAATCCTTAACAATGGCAATGCAATTTGCTTCTCCAGCACTGAAATTATACCAGCTTTCTGCTTTAACTTGGTGTACTGCCGGTATTTTGAAGTCTTCCTGATGACCAGTGCTGATAAGTAATTAGTAATGGCACACCATCCCGCAAGTGTGTTTCACTCCTAGTCCCCATATTTACATTACTCAGCACTGTGAGCCTGGATGGGAGACTCCAGGGAAAAACAAAGGTTGCTGCTGGAAGTGGTGTTAGAGGGACCAGTAGGAAGCACTCACTCTGCAGTCTGTGTGGGTCCTAATTCCTCAGTAGAGTGATGAGTACAAAATTCTGCAAAGACTATCTGACTATCTGACCTGACTACCCTTGGTCATTAAAAATAACAGGGCATTTCAGGGTGTTATTCCTGTGTCCTGGCCAAATTTCCCATTGGCCTTTACCAATCATGGCCTCCTAATAATCCCCATTTCTGAACTGGCTTCATCACTCTGCTCTCCTCCCCACTGAGAGCTGGTGTGTGGTGAGCAGACTGGCACATCAAAAGGGCTATATAAGTGTAGTAAATTATTATTATTACTATTATTATTATTACCTGCATAATTCCAAAAAATACCAACCAATAAAATAAGCTGCCTTTCCTTTTTGCAGCTGAAATCTTAGACAAGCGATGCAAGAATGAACTCAGAACTCTGTTTCACAATCATGCTTGTTTTGCAGTCTATGCACACCACAGTACAGAACTGAGAAGATGAGGGTCAGCAACTCAGATTCCTACTGCGTTTCGTGAGCCAAGCATGCCACAGAAGAAAAAGGAAACAGAGATTACTATCTTCAATAGACCTCATTGTGACTGACGTCAGACGTGTGTTAGTACATCACCTCACAGCTCACAGCAGTGCTTTTTCGTCACTGAGGTACAGGGTGCTCTAGATTCCTGGCATGGTTGGACATGACGGACAATGCTGCTTTCAGAGTGACTGCCTGCTTTAGGAATGTTACTTTACATTCTTATGCCTAAGAATAGAACACCTGATCTAAAACTGGATGCACTTCATATAGTAAAGAATAATGGTGATTAAAGCATAGCGGAAGATATACATACAGTAAACACCTGTGATGTATAATCTGAGGAAAGCTAAGGATATGCTGCCCAGAGCTGATGTGGAAAACATGTTTAACCAGCTGCAGAAGATCTGGAATTGTAACCCATACTGTCCTAGAAAGCCTGAGGCTTAAATATCACGTGTTTCATGATCACACACTACCAAATAACACAGTGGCCACTGTCTGAAACAACCGGGAAAATGACACTTGAAGATAGTGGCAAAGCACTGGTATCGGTTCCTCAAACACTACAGCCACTCCCTGACCTCTGGTGGACTTGTGATTCCTCCTCCCCAAAACTCCAGTCTTTTGATGCCATCAAACCCTGTCCCACTGAAGAGGCCGCTGTACTGTTAGGGAGTTTGTTCTTTTTGAGAGACACTGACATTAGGTGAGCGTCTACTGGGACACTCAGAGCTGGGCACCAGCAGCAACTTGTCAATACTGTATTCACAGGAGAAGCGTTTTATTTTTTTTGGCAATTTAACAAAAATATGAAGCATCACCATACTGTGTTTTTAGGCTGCACATTCAGTATTCAAAATTTCCATGGATGTTACTCCAAATAATAAAGTATCATATCATAAATAAAAATCGAGACACCCACAAAGGTAATAAATTCACATTTTGTGTGGCTGTTGTACAGACAGCTGTGAATGATGCAGCCAGTCCTTTGTTCATCATAGTTGTGTATCTTTCCTTTACGGTTTGGAAAGATCGATGCACAGTCTATACCAAGACGTAGTCAACCTGTGCTCCCTCCAATCCACTCTATTACCTTATTTCAAAGCAACCAACTCCTTTTAGCACTGCACTCCCAAGATATATTGATTGTTCTAAATATCAATTAAATAATTAAGGAGATGGCTGTAGCAAAATTCTGTAATGGATCTGATTGAAGCTGATATACATATATATTATTAATACTTTCCCCCCCCCCCCGCAGTACATATGATAGGTAAATGGCATGTGTGTTTCTTCCTTTCATTTTCCCTGACACTCGACATTACGCATGAGTGACATACTAAATGGCATGTCAAAATGTTTATTCAGGGGAGCTGATGAACTGGTGCTGGCTCTAAAGGACAGCTCCTGACGAAACGCGATCACAGGCACCCTAATTTAGAGTGCCTCAGGCCTGGTGTCTGTGATGTTGTTGTACAAAGAACTGTAATTTTGATTTTTTTTTCCCTGAAGGGAGGGGAACTAATTCAGGGAGACGAGCAACAAGCAACAAGGTGATTTGAGAACTTACTGTATAAACGGATACTTTCAACAGTACATTGATCCAGCTCTCCGGATAGCACAAAGACAAATCACAGGGGGGAAAAAAAGCAGGCAGGAGGACAATTTCAAAGCATACATGTAGATCCGGGGCGCAGGCTTGCGAATGAATAGGATAATCAATTCATTTTGAAATCAAAACATTTTTTTTTTGCTCATCGAGTTCTGTAAACTCCAGATCTGAAGGTGCTGAAGGCAGGAAGGGCTTAACACTCAAAACGTGTCTGAACAAGCATGGAGAATAAAACTGAAATTTAAAAGAAACACACAGGTCATCGATCGCAGGAAACAGCTTATAATAAATGTCATATCTCTCCGGCGATATGCAAATCAGTTTCGAGGAAGTCCAGGGTTTTCCTGCAGACACAACAGGCCGGAAGGCGGGCAGGGGGAGCGGCAGCAGCAATCACTGGCTCTTGTCCTGGAGCCCTAGCAGGAGGAGCCAGCCGAGACGCGGCGCGGAGAAAATACCCAAAAGCACTGTCGCCGGTCCCGCTCTCGGTGACGCAGGCCAGACCCGAAACTGACACGCAGAAAAATCAGTTCTGGGATTTTTTTCAGAATTCTGATCAAAATGGAACGAAACGGTGGGGAGGGGGAGTTTCAGCCACAAATGGGGCGGGGGTTTCTTATAGGCAGAATGCATTCGCCGGGTTGTGGTTTATGATTCTTTTTATTTTGGATACAGAGACTGTGTGTGTGTGTTGGGGGGAGGGTTCTGACAGCTGGTCAACAACAGCAAAAAGGAGTTTTCCCAAATTCCTTCTATTCGTTTCTAATTCACGATTTTAATTACAGAACAGAAAGAATACAGGAAAGCTGAGGTCATTTGTCTAGTACTTGAATTTCAAATCCTCAAGGCTGCATGTCCCAGTCTGTCCTCTATCCCTTCAGAATTTCCCAACAAATTTCCTAGGGCGTTCAAAGCAGTTGTTTTACTGTATTATTCTGTTACTCATTTTAATATCCAAACACTGTGAGTCACCACTAAATGATTCTGGCTGTAGAGAAGTTCCCCACTTCCTATAAAAAATACAAGGTCTCCGCCATGCAATTTGCTCGTACTGTTGAGGATTCAGTTCAGTGAACCAGGAGTGGGGTGCACCAGGACCAGCATTGGGAACTGTATTGTATTTCAACTGCATTGAAATGTAAGACTGAGGTCCTCACTCTTTGTGGTCATTAAAAATCCCAGGGTGTCTCTCAAAAAGAGTGGGGGTGTAACCCCAGCGTGCTGGCCACATTTCCCGTTGGCCTTTACCACTCATGGACTCCTAATAATCCCCATCTCTGAACTGGCTTCATCACTCTGTTCTCCTCCCCACTGAGAGCTGATGTGTGGTGAGCGGACTGGCGCACTATAGCTGCTGTTACATCATCCAGGTGGGGCTGCACACTGGTGGTGGTGGAGGGGAGACCCCATTCCCCACAAAAGGTCTTTGAGTTGAGTTTCCAGAAAACTGCTGTATATGTGTAAGGAATTATTATTATTATTATTATTATTATTATTAATAACCCTACATCGTCTCTTTGCGGCTCAGCCTGGCCATGCCTGTCCACATGCACCAGCACAGGCTGCTTGCGTGACCTTGACCTGAGCACATGCTTTTGATGATGCAACACGCCAGCTGCAAGTATTGGAGACTAGTCAATCTGGATGCAGGACAAGCCAGTCTGAACTCATTCATCTCAGATTGCATTTGACCAGCATTGAGTTATTCCACACAAGCCAGAGGATTCCAAAGGAAAACATTCTGCTGAAGAGCCAGGTGCTCCTTTTGTCAAGGGTTACTGGGTCTCCTTCAATTACACCCAGAACAAAACCAAGATAGAGAGCGATCAAAAATGGAGAGTCTGGATCTGTGTTTATTTGGTATTTCTGTCTGGCTGACCTAACTCAGTTTTGTGTTCCTAGTTTCTGCAGTAACACTGAAATTTGTTGTTGGTTTTGAGCAGTGCCAATGTTGGACAACAGTGTGATGCCTTTACTGTAAGGGACTATGAAGATCTTGCAAATAACATGATATTTCTAGCAACAGAAACACACTAAGGCAGTAATTATAGGTTGTTTGGGGCTGATTTTCTCTGAGCATGGAGGTCCTGGAGTTTCCCGATATGGAATTTAGCCAGTAAAGGAATGTAGAATTATGGAAAATGTGGCTTAAAACACTAAAGAAATCGTTAATGTGTTGCTTAGGTAACAAAGAATGCCTTTAGGAGGTCTGATGTATTAAAAAAAAACATCAAAGCTCTTATATTCACTGAAAAGCAAAACAGATGGATCCTGTCCCATGGCAGCTTTAAAAGAGTGATTAGCAACAGCCCTAGGAGACCGTATTTGAACTGAACAACACATGATATTAAATGGGCTCCCTTAAAATATTGGAAGGCAAATGTACAACCCAGTAATGATTGCAACCGCTAAATTAAAAGTTAAGAAAGCTTGTTCTTACTTTAATGAAAAGGAACACTCATTGCACTTGTTCCATTAATGATGCAGCCCCTTGAGACGCAGGCTGTTGAATAGCAGTGATCCTGAAGTCTTTCTTCTAACTGAGCTGCACTGAGCCTACACTACGTCTGCATATTTCCTTGTCAGCTCCAGGAAATCCCGCTGGAAGCTTTTATTTTTACTAGAATAGGTAAGCTGAATAAAAAAAAAAATCTAAACCAAAACAATAACTGAGAAACATACAGGGCACACTCTAGCAAAGAAGTCAGTTCACATGATACACCCGCCTCCTTAACGAAGCCAGCGGAACCAGCCCTGTAATTAGGGAAGTAATCAAGTCAGGCTGGACAACATGGGCATGTGTACCAGGAAAAAAAAGGGATTTTATGACACCACGCTTCTTCCTTACAGTCTTAGCAATTCTACTGCAGGGGAAGGATTGACACTTCTGTAGACTGCCGCACGTACCAGGTGCATTCCTGTTGTGCTTCACTTCCAAATAAACCAAAGCAAAAGCAGAAGAGAGAAAGGTTACCAGAACGGGCTCAGTCCAGTCACGTGATTTACCCTTTTTCTAACCAGGCCACCTGCTTTCGCTTTTATGTTAAGTGTCATTTTAACATGATGGGACGCCTCTCAGAGGAGAAACCTCAGGCCATTCCACTGCCAGCTAGCAAGGTTTAACCTGATGGTCGGCTCAGGTACAGTATTTGTAGTTGAGAGAGGTGGAACTCTTCTAAAAACTTCTCAGCAATGTCTCGGCAAGAGGGGGGAGCTGCAGAATGAGGCTACAACACACATGAAAGAAAATCCTGCCCTCTTCTCCAGGCAGAGAACATTTGGAACGCCCCCCCCCCCCTCCCGCCTTGTACATTTTCTCTCTCTTTTGCTTCTTTAGCCAGCCTTTTCTTTTTATGGTCTCCTCAGTTTTTGTTTCTTTCACCCATTTTCATTTTGCCTTTGCTTGTTCCCTTTCTCTGCCTTTTCTGTTTGTTTTTACTCTCTTCTTTGTCGAACAAAGTCAGCCTGTGGTTTAGGAGAGCAGGAACAAAATAACAGACAAACACACGTGATCAACCCTTAACAGCTTTACTGGAAATACATGAATTTCCAAACTACCAGAATTTGACATTAGTTTACAGGCCATTTCCCATTCCCAAAGTCAAAAATAGTTAAACACAAACATAATGATTCCCCCAGGGACCTCAGAAAGAATGTAGAAATGCTGGAAATATAATATTACTACATAAACTGGATGAGAAATAATTTTCCTGTAATGTGGTGGTTGGTAATCTGGGGTCTTTCGATTGCATCACAGACTCCTAACTCAAGAGCTTCTTAAAATCGGTAATCTGAAGCTAAGCAAGGCCTTTCTTATCACTTCCTGGCCCAGCTGAGCAATGCTTACGCTTTTACTGCAGACAGCTGTTCTGTAACAAGCGCGCCTCTCCGATCCACTCGGGTTTACAGTAACAGCTGTAATCTCTCCATGCGCTTCGTGAGACAGAGCTCAGACGCGGCCCAGCACGAGTCACACACCAGAGCTTATTCCTGTACACCACGTTACACTGCCTGTGATGTCAGCCCCTCGACCGTAAAACCCATGCCACACAGCTGCAGAACTTACACAATGAGTTTCAAAGAGGCTCAAAACAAGAAGAAGGACATCCTCTTTTTTCTGCCACCAAATCCTCCCCCCCATCATCTATATATTTAGATTCTGAAGATTTTTTTTCTGGTTCTTGAAAACAGAGGAACTGCCACACAAGTTTTGTCTGTAAAGCAGACTGGATGACATCTTTCTCTCATTTCCACACCTGTCTTGAACTGCCTTTGTCATTCTGGGCTGGACCTCTCCGAGCTACTAAAGAGGCAGAAACTTTGCCTAGATGAGAACTGATTAACACAAGCTCAAGCCCCCTGTGGAATAAACCGAGACTGCAAAACTCCTGTCTCTTGAGAGAATAATGTTTTTTTTCTTTATTTTGAGTAACACATAGAACCTGACATTTGTACATCCTGTTCTTCTAACAGAAAGGAAATAGAATCCCTTTGGGGATAAAAAAAGAAGCGTTTGATAGCAGCACATATGCAAAACCCATTTTGTGCTTATTGTTCAGCAGGTAAAAGAGTTTTGTTTTTGTTTTTGGGGGGTGGGAGGGGTGGGGAGGCATTAAACAATTTGTTTTCGTGTTCCGGAAAGGTCTAGGAGAAAAGTGGAAAGCCTTATTGAGGAAACATACTGTACTGCTGCCATGGAAACCACAGACCACACCCCCTGTGTCCCACAGTGTTATCCCCCCCATCACAGAAAACCTCAGACATCTGAGCATGCTCAAAAAGAGCTAAAGAACTTCCAGAGACACTAACAGAGCATTCCAATAGCCTATCAATAGTAAAACTCATTACACACTGGGACAGAAATGACTGTGAAAGATAAACCCACAAGACTCTATTTGTAGTGTGCCAGGTCGCAGAACAGCATACTAATCCAAATCAGCGATGGAGCAGGCTTCCCAAGCACCATCCTAATTAAACACAGTGTGGAGGGACGGACAATGGTCACCTCAGGATAAGCAGAGATTTGCAACATCAGTGGAAAGTAAGTGATTTATTAAGCCAGCAGAAAAGCAGGCAATATATATCTGTACCTCTGTTCTTTAAAGCAATCTTGTTTTTCCTATTTTCTGCTAGATGCGGAGAGTGCGTTCAGTAAGATATTTCACGGTAAAGGCATGCAGAAGTCAAGGCTCCACAACGACTGGCCGACATGGGCATCGATAAAGGATTTTTCCTTTCCCAGTCCAGCTCTGCTACTAAAGAACAGCCCTGCCCGTCACTCTCTCAAAATAAGTGGAGGGAATTCCTCCTGTCGCCTCGAGTCCTGATTATAGGAACAGCTGGGCAATGGTGTATCTAAGTGCACTGGCTGTATATACATAAGGAAACCCCATCTGCCTTTGGGCTGAGGTCATTCAGCTTAACTCTGAACTCTTCCAAAATACGAGAGGCGTCTCCTGGATACCAAGGCAGAGTGCCAGTACCCTGGATGTAATCCTTTCTAAAAAACCCGCGCTCACTCTATTCCCATGGTGAAGCTGGTGAGGAATCCAAGACAGCTAAAGTAAAAAAAATAATATAAGTACACAGAAAGGTCTAAACACATGGTCTTCTTGACATGGTGCCAACGTTAGGGCCTGGCCAAGACAGTTGCCATAGAAACAGGCTCTCGCAGCTCTAACCTTTAATCCAAGGCCAACTGCAGATTGTGTAAATTAGTCATTATTTAAAAACTGCGTTCCAAAAGTCTGAAGAATGCTCGTTTCCAAGAAGCAGTGGAACAGATGATGAAGATTTTTGGACGGCATTACATAACACTTAGGACAGTTTTTATAGGATCTTCCAGCAGGAACAGTCTGCTCAAGAGAAACTCCCGGGGAAATAAGAAACTACGACATTGTTTGCATAGTATTTCCAAAGCATGATGTTTTCATTAAGCCCTTTTATTGTAAATTCAATTTGTTAGCTCTCAGGTGGAACAACAGAACCCATCACCTGCTTAGTTCCTGGCCCAGATGAAGCTGTTTTAATGGATATATTTCTTGCGAAGGATTCCTGGAAATCTACTTCATGCACCTCAGAAAGCCGTCTATAAGGAATATTCCCATAATTTCAGCCTAATGCTTTCTTCTTTGTTGTTTGAAGCCTGTTGCTAAGGAATCTGGAACTGCAGGGAAATGAGCCACAGAAGCTCAGAGCTCAGCTTGACTGTACCTGTGAGTTACAGAAAGTGAAATCAGAAAGAAGGAAATTATGGAGAATTATAGTAATCACTTCTCACTGCCAGTCTAAGAATACAAGCGTTTCTGTTGAGATTTCTGAAAAAATCAGGACTTCATCATCCAGTGTGGCCTTAGTGTACAGAGCTGGAACTTTTTATTTTTACTGTGACCCATTGTTCTATTCTTGTGAAGGCGTGCTGGACACCCCGTCGATCAGAAATATGACTGGCCATACTGAGGGTGCAAAAGAAAACCAGCATCTTTCTAATTACATCATTCCATCTTTTTAAGGCTAACGGGAACCCAACTGGCGGCTGGGTGAGCCCAGACAGTCGTCCGTTAAGGAATATAATTCAGCCATCCGTTCTCCAGATGATCAGCACGTCAGTGGCTGAGAAGGTTCTTTCCTGAAGGTGTGTCCCTGAGGAGGAGTTCTTTCACCCGCCGAGATTAAGACACACAAAGACACGGACGTGCACTAATGAAGGGGTCTGCACTGATGCATTCAGACGTGCACGTTAATGAGTAAAGTCTTACCAACAGCCTTTAAAAACACCTGTTCCTTAAGGTTAATTTCAACTACATTTGATTTCAGTAACCACTGGAATATTATTCCCACTGCATGATCCAAAACAATTCAATGCATTTTCTACCGATTGCATTAGATCAAAAAGTATGTGGACTGCCATGCCATGACTGAATCAACTATAATCAGACCACAGGAGTCATCAGTCTTGCACAGACATTGTTGTGACACTGGATGTTTCGCAGACTTACTGGAAGGGGCGACACGGAGCTATCCTCTTTCTGAAAAAGGTCAAAGCGCTTGTGCACATCCTAGGATTACTAATAGTCCCCTGAAATCTGAAGAAAACAGAAAGTTCAGCATTTTCTGACACCTGTTGTGACACACTGGATCTCCTGTCAGGCATGAACACTGATATGAAAAAGCGAGAAGGAGGAAGTGACTACAAACATCTCACAAATTCTTAACTTAATCACAATTCTTTTCCCAGAATGAGAAACAGCTGATGCCTAACTGACATCCTTGCCTCACACTCTGGTACCAGTAGGTATTGATCACATTGTGACTCAATATAACTTCTGGTTTATTTAGCTCTGGTAAGTCGGCCTCAGTGCGTTTTATAGCAGGAAATGGTGAAGAGTTTATTAAGAAATTGCACATCTCTCACCATTGTCCCTGTAACAGTGGGAACACCTGCTTGGACAAACATGCCACCTCAGCCCTTGTTTGTCATTTCTATTTCCAGGAGCTGTTTGACTCATCAGTGTCCAAGCTGTCTTACAGTAAGGGAAGAGGTGTGAATTGCTTGAAAGGCCTATTCTATGCCAGTACAGACAGTCACAAAATAGCAGAATTGCTGGGAAAAACATCTGCCTCCAAGACAGCTAAGCATTGAGGTGTCAAATCACAAAACAAGCACAGATGTCAAGGCTTAAAACTTTTGAAAGCAAATACCACACAGTTCAAAGTTGTCTTTCCTGCCTGCCTTTTGATAATGAGGCTCTACAATTCTGTCATGTGAACAAGAGCTACAGGCAACCTTGCACACACAATTATATTTAAAGACTGGTGTCTTATTGGCGGAGTATCCAGTCTGTTACAGAAACCACTGCATTAAGACTGACACCATTAGGTTTGAGTTAAGAGAATGATGTAATACCACTTGAATGAATCTCACAAGCATCACAAACTCTATTAATTTTTGAGAAGGCTTAATGAGAAAACAAAACATAAAACAAATCCATTGTTTCATCATCAAGCTATTTGCAGACTTTCTGGAATGGGATAAGGCAGGGATATCCTGTTTCTGAAATATTTGTGCATACTCATACATTACTAATAGTGCATCAAAATTAAAAGAAAGCAATGTTTCAGACCGGGGCAGCATGGTGGTGCAGTGGTTAGCAGTGGTGCCTTACAGCCCTGGGGCCTTGGGTTCAATTCCAGATGTGCTTGGAGTTGGTATGTTTTCCTCGGCTCGCATGGTTTTCCCCCAGGTGCAGTGGTTTCCTCCCACAGTCCAAAGACATACTGGTACATTAACTGGCCCTGGTGTGTGTGTGTGTGTGTGTGTGTGTGTGTGTGTGCCCTGGGATGGACTAAAGCCTGCCTTGAGGCTCTGGCTCCCCTGCAGCCCTGTATTGGTTAAAGCAGTAAGAAAATGGCAGCATATTTCATATCAAGGTTCCAGGGGTGTGTAAAAGAGCTTCAGCAGTAATTATACTTCAGTGTAATTCAAGGGCAAATGTATAAGGCCCATCTGGGCTGTGGGAGTCTAGAACAAGCTGCCCAGACATGTTGTTGAAGCCAATACCTTGGCTTTTTTCAGAAAACAATGGCTCTTCTTTGCAACCTTTATTGAAGTTCAGTCTAGTCTTCAGTATTACTAAAAAAATCCGCATATTGTGTGCTTCACATCTTTTGCTGAATGTTTAACCATGGTTTACATTTACACTCAGCAAATCATGCACCAATGTGAATTTTAAATAAGCAATTAGGCTCCTTTAAACCCTTCATGAAAGTCAGAGTGATGGTTTACCACATGCTTGTTTTAAGAATCCAGTGGCTTAATACAGTATGTGTTACTGAAAGCTAAACAATGGAGGTGGAAAGTAAATGTGATCATTTCTAGATTCCAGTAAAACACTGCTGGCAAAAGGAAAAAGGTAACAACTACAAGAGGACTTTAAGAAACATTTGGGATTATGACCATGCACACAGGAAAATCAAACTGTAAAACAGGCTGCTTTATGTGTAATAAAGTTTTGCAACTCTAGTGGATGTATGCATAAGTAATACACCAGAAACAGCTTAAGCAAGAACAAAGATTCTCAATAACTCCCTCAGGAAATGTACAACAGGCGGGTGTAAGCTGTGTGCAAACTATTACAGCACTACATAGGAAGTAGTGTTATGTGATATAGAAATGGATTACAAATCTAGTCATTTTCCAAGGCAGCTTTGTGAAGTCATAAAGATTCTACAATTTTACAGTTAAATATTGTATAGAATGTGCGTATTCTACACTGGAGCTCTGAATATTATAGGGATTTTACTATCTTTTTATTTTCTGCAAACCGATAAGACAAGATCAGGCTGAAAAAAACAGGCTTTTATTTGTGCATGGTTAAATATTCTGAGGTGACTATGACCCCACAAGTGCATTTGGAAACAAACCCTACTACAGTCTCCGAAGACATGAACTGAGAACACAGCTAAAGCTAACATCAGACAGCTCTGCAGTGGATGTGTGAAGCACCTAGGAACCCATGTACTGTATCCATAACCTTGCTCTTTAACATACCTATGTCAAATGTTCTGATTTGTACGTCATTATAAAGCGTTAAATAAACACATTCTATTGTATTATAAAGGAAATTCAAAAATATTCCCTAAGTTAAGACAAATATTCACGTATGAACTGTGAAGCATTCAAGGCACAGAGTTCTCAGGAAAGTCTGTCCGGGATGCTATAAACATGGGAGATGGCTGAAAGTAGGAAGAAGCGCATGCAGTGCACAGGCAGAGTCCCGGTGTTTTTCATAAGGCATTGCTACAGGGGGTGGAGGTTCACGTTTCACGTTTCACCTTACAAATCATACTCGGAATTCTCGTGCACTCCTTTCGCTCTCAAGACACACAGAATTGTCTCCGAGAAGCGTGACTCACTGCACCATCAGGAAACCCTTCAGATGATTACCGAAAGCTGCCTTGAGCAACACATGGGCTCCTCTCCGGTGCACACTGAATCACTACTGGCTCACTCCCTCTCTCACACACACACACTCACGCTACCGCTTACACACCAGGAAGGCATGTTGAAACGGAGGCAGGATATTGACACAGGAGAGAGGCGCTCCAACCTTCTTCTGAAAATTGCTTGCGATCAAAATTCGCCGATCGCATTTCGATTTCGCTTAAAGATAAAGACAAGTTCCTGAAAAGAGAAGGCCGTGCTGTCCACTGGTTCTCGGACTGCTGCCTGGAGCTTGTGTACGTCATCCAGACAGCAATCGCCAGGCCCCAGTAAATCAGAAAGCTCACAGGTTATTCATCAGAGAAATGTTCCCAGTGTCACACATACTAATGTGTAACCCATGTGTAAAGACTTACATATTGTACCTTAATCCTCTCTGGTTTTGACATAGTTTTTAAGTGTTGTAACTGGGCTATGTCATAATCACTCTCAAAATTGCACTTTTTAAAGCACCGTTTTCTGCCAGGTCTTATTCGTATCCTAAAGCTTCACCTCAAAGGGCAAAGTTCTCTCTTAGTTAAAATGGATGAACTACTTTATTATTGGCCGTAAACCCCTGCTAAATTCTGGCAATAAAAATTCCTACTTTAATCGTAGGACACCTTTAGCCAAACAGATAAGGGCTGACAAAAAGCTCTTATTCTCATAGACGGCTGAATCATTGTCTTGGTATTTTTGGTTTGCATCCTCTGCAATGCTGGCAGATCCTTGCAGAAGAATGCTGAGAGGATTCTTCAGTGGCTGTGAGAGCAGCCATATGAACAATAAATCCCTCACCATGAATTTAATGTTAACTGGAACTCTTAAAAGAAAAACCTCACTCAACAACTGTTAAAAAAATTATCTTGCATTGTCTGTCACCCTGAGTAAACAATACAGGGGAGTTTTCTGACAGTAAAAGAAGTGAATAAATGTCAGTCATCACCAGATACAGTTTATAGAACGAAGTCCCAATTCAACACTGTGCCTGTGTCACAACACATACATGCCTTTGACTCCCAGACTGCACGGGACTATCCTAGAACAAGCTCTCAGGCTGCTCTGTCGGCCCTGTTGGGCCCCTGCTGCCACCTGCAATTCTTCAGCCTCAGAAATCTTCTCTCGCCAGGCCGGAGATAAAGACCTTTTTTTTTCGGGAAGGAGGTTGTGGAGGAGGCTCAGCGTGCAGCCTGCTCAAAGGCCCGATAGACAGCAGGCGCCGGGGAAATTTGCAGAAATAGCTGCTCTTCCGAGAAGCGGGATCCCAGCTTCTGCAGAGAGCTAAGTAATCCCCTCCCTGCACTCTGGCGCTGGGCCACACATGGGAGATCCCTGTCAAGGTAGCACGGCCCAGGCTGAAACCCACAAGGCTGTTGAGCTCATCCCTAGTGAATGCCTTGACTAGCTGATTTGGAGAGCAGATTATTTACAGCATGCAGGCAGTTTGAAACGTTCCAATGCTTGTCTGCTGCATAAAATGCTAGTGAGTGCAGGTTCCCATGGTCCTTGGCTGCAGAGCCCTCCCTCACAAAGAGCAGTGGAAACGCGGAGGTATGGCGCTCCACTTGCAATCACACTTGGAAGCAGCACTGAATTTCACGAACCCTCTAGGACATCCGCTGAGGTGCAGTTTTCAGGGGAACAAAAGGAAGTTCTGGCAGCAGGGCAGGCCTGACCGTGCAGAATCTGCGTGGTAACTGTAAATTGATTCCATGAAGGTTACGGAAAAGTCAATGGAGGGTGTTTTGTTTTTTTCTGGTAAACGATCGTGATGTGAATTTTCCATTTGTTCCAACCACCCCCTCCACTTCACAGAAGACAAGCAATGCAATCAATTTCACCACAGCTTGGTTAGAATAACATTTCAATAAAAAAACCTTTGTATACAGTAAATGGCTTTCGGTATTTATACAAAGCATGGATGCTTTACTCACGCATCTGTTATGCACGAAGACATGCATAAATCAGCAATTAATTTCATGAGATGTTTAAGCAATGGCATTTCAAAACGCTGCCTTGTGCCAAAAATAAAAATTTACTGTACCTGAGCAGATTGCGGTACTGTTAATTCGCTCATTAGATAAAAATGGCAAAGCTGAGTCTATTCTTGGAACTATGATAAGCAATCCCCACAAATGTTTGGTCAGATGGCAGGAATTAATAGTTTTTAAAAAGTTTCACATTCAAAAACAGTTCCTAAATAAAGATTGCCGAAGGTGGCATTGACTGGCAACACAGATCATTATTTTACTGCAAGGCCACACGCAATAAATTGGGAGAGTGACAAAACAGTTTAGCCAGGGGACAAGCTGCAGTGCTGTGTTAGCAGACCATGCATTGAGGAAAAGGCGATCAGGCGTGCACAGGGAGATAGAGAGGGCCAGTCCTGACACATGACATCCATGTGAACTGATGCAAGTTTATTCCGCCTCACTAGATGGAAGGATTCGATCTTGCTTAGAAATGATGCCTACCTTAGTAATTGCTCTGTGTTAGGGCACACACTACTCATTTCCCAAACACAGCTTATCGATAGCAATGACGAGCGTGAAACGTGTGAAGAGCTGAACAGCGAGATTAAAGGCATCTCACTAGAGGACTCCAATCTCGGTGATCTCACACAGATGCATCTTCACATCCAGCCCTGGGGTGAGAGACGCTATCGTTCTAAGATTAGAAACTTGGCCCGCCCACTCTTCTGTGACATACAGGAAGACCTTGGGTTTCCCTGGTAACCCCCATTCCCCTCTCCACCCACCCAAACCATCACCTCAACACCCCGGCCTCAGCAGAGACAGGCGGTATTATTAGCAACGCGTATTAGTCAGTTATGCTCTTCTCAGTGAGCCACACAGCGAAAACCGACTCCAGCAATGAGTGGTTAAACCAAAAGAGTGTGGGGTCCTGTACAGGGAACCCAATGCGTTTTAAGTGTCAGAGGCATGGTGTGTGATGCTCGCTGGAGTGGAGTCAGTGGGAGTGTCCAGAAAAGCTCTACGTAAGTGTAATGAAGCGTTATTATTTACTGCTGCCAGCACCTTGACACAAGCTTTAGTAACTAAGGGCTAAGGCCTCTCCCACACACAGCTTCCTGCAGACCTGCTTGTGAAAAAAAATCACGTTTTGTGGGAATGGGCAGCTGGTTCAGGGGAACCATGAATGTTTAACCCACTGAAGCTCAGCAGGTGTGAGCCTGGCCAGTACCTGGATGGGAGACCTCCTGGGAAAGCTAAGGCTGCTGCTGGAACAGGTGTTATTGGGGCCAGTAGGAAGGCGCTCACCTTGCTGTCTGTGTGGGTTCTAATGCCCCAGAATGGTCACGGGGAGACTATACTGTAAAATACTCATCCTTTGGATGAGATGTAAAACCGAAGTCCTGACTCTCTGTGGTAAAAAAAAATCCTAGGGCATTTCTCGAAAGATTTGGGGTGTTATCCTGGTGTCCTGGCCAAATTTCCCACCTGGCCTTTACCAATCATGGCCTCCTAATAATCCCCATCTGTCAACTAGCTTAATCGCTTTGCTCTCCTCCCCACTGTTAGCTGGTGTGTGGTGAGCATACTGGTGCATTATGGCTGCCGTCGCGCCATCCAGATGGGGCTGCACACTGGTGGTGGTGGAGGGGATCCCCATTACCTGTAAAGCGCTTTGAGTGGAGTGTCCAGAAAAGCGCTATATAAATGTCAAGAACAATCTCTAAAGTTATCTTGAATATGTCACAGTAGAAAAGCGTCAGATATCTAGATTTATAATCATTCTCTGTGCAATTATTAAAAAAGCCCACAACAACAAAAAACATTCAGCAGCATGATGCAATCCCTAAAACTGACTTTCGTTTTAAAGCATTACCTTTGAACAACTTCAAGGGCAATACAGCAGATTACCATTTCTCGTGCATCTGGAAGTCATTTGGAACGTCCGCACTGCTGGCTGTGCAGTGCAACTGCTGCAGTCCCAGAGACACAAATGTACGATCTCCAGCTCAAAACATGTCCTAAAGCAGTCGCAGGTATTTGTAAAGGTGAGTAATAACTTTAAAATCAGTTTGTTTAGACAAAATAAAAGACGGAAGCACTAAGTGTTCTCCAAAACATCCATGACAAAATGATAGAGATGGCAGGGAAATCTGTGATGCCAGACAGACTTAGGTGTTTAATATTTTTGTCATATGTTATTCATTCTAAAGAATCTGATGCCTTGGTCATATCTTGAGCATTGGAGCTGTGTCCATCACAGATAGATCTGACCTACACATGGAGAAAGGCGCCAGTCAGATTCCCTACAGCATTTCTTTGGTCACTGATAATCTTTCCATCGTTTCAAAACTGTCTGAGGTTTTTAAAAAGCTTCAAGCCTAATGGTACAAAGACAAAATATTAAACAGCTCCCTGGTGCATTGGTTGTTAAAAATTCAGGTCTGTCCCACTGATGGGACAAAGAACCTTCATAACAACATTCCGGGTGTTACAGGGGTGGGTTTGGATTATCACAGGCCGTTTCTACACAGAGCAGACTTCTTCCCAGTGTTCCAACGTTTCATCAAACTGTTCACGAACCAACTCACAGACCCTTACCAGGTAGTGGAGAGTAAAACTCGAGTTCGGATGGTGTAAACACAGCTCTATAAATAGACTGACATCAAACATTTTAGTACAAGACCTTCTACCTATTTGTCATCGTAGATGTTTATTTGGTAAAGTTCTTTGAAAGCTCTTTGCCGCTGCCCTGCTCCGAGAGGCTGCTTATTTATCCGATTAGGTTCAATCTTGTTGAGCTCAGCTCAAGCACGCCCAAGGGTTTTCCAGGAACAGGCTAGCATACCAAAGCATCAATCCAACATCTGCCAGACCACTATTAGCTCCCCCAGTTTTTGAAGGAAAAAAAAAACAGCTCAAAGCTGGATTAAAACCATATGGAAAATATGGCTCATTGTTTAAAACTGCAAGATTCAATTTAGTGAATGTTAAATTTGATTAAATGGGAAAAGAACGAGCTGAAGTTTCACTTGACAGGCTGTTTTCGTGACTTAAATGCACACAGTACGTATAAAGTAAAGAAGGCTGCATTTCAAAAATACATAATCCGCACTTGCATTCTCACAGACTACAGGTGACAATTCCAGTTGTACTTTAAATCATTATAGCATATAGAAATAAAGCAGGACTAAACTTGGGGCATTCATTTCCATGTTGCTCAACATCCAGACGCCTTCATGATATATAAATTGAGGGTCACAAAATGTAAGACTATTCAGGTAATAAGCAAAAACACTTGACACTTGCCCCCAGTATGACCCCACTCTGCTGCTTTTTCTCTTCCACGAAAGAGAGGGAACAGTATTTACTATTCAGATCCTTGTCTTATTCTGGGTTTCTTGGCAACATGCTTGTGGCCACAGCACTTTCACGGGGCTTCTGGATTGTATTAGTGCTTTTCTGAAAAAGTGCTTTGAACAGTTCAAATGTATAGGCTAGGTTTTGAGCAAAGAGTGACAATTCGCACAATAGCACAAGCAAGATCGTGGAATAACATGCTAGCCAGAGCTGACATATAAATCAGGGATTTCAGTTCAAAACTGATGCAAAAAAAAAACACACCAACGTATTGTTCTTTAAGACATGATCAACTGGTATCTTTTGGGGGGTCAGAAAGGCTTATACAGCAAGACTCATGAAGAGGACTGTTTAGGGAAAGCCCATAGCTTTCCAAAGAATTACTGTCACCTGGTAAAAAAACCCAGTGTTACGAAAGTCTCATTGACCTCATGATTAGAATTTTACAATTTCTTTAAATTAAAACTAAGCTATTTAAATATGGCAAAGCTTATGATGGTATTTTATTTTAGGACTCCCTTAGATTTCTTAAAACAGCAGTTTTGAACCTGTTTAAGTATCATTAAAAGCTGGCGTGAAGACAACACTCTTTTGGCATAAGTCACAATTAACACCAACGATTCTAGGATTTTGCATGAATCAAGATTTTGAAAAAGGCACGTTTTACTCAGCTACACAGAAAGACCAGACTTACTACACAGAAGGAGCAATTTTAGGCAATTCATTGAAAGTGCCTAAGTGTCTCTCAGGGCTCGCGTGGGCTGCTGGCTTCTCAGAAGCAGGGGGTTTTCTAACCAAATGAAAAAGGAAAGCTTGGTTTCTGATGCTTCTGTTTAACGCCCATCTGTCAGGCTGCAGAGGCAGCAGAGTCCGGGCAGGGCTGAAAACAGCTGCACCGTGCATGGAGAAGTGAGCCGTGCTGGCGACGGGGCGGAGCGCGGGCACACTTGTGCGTGGGCATCGCTGGGGCCCAGCGGAAACCAGCGCAGAAAGGATACCAGCCTTAGGATGCAGAAAAAAAGGTCAGTGAAGACCAAGGGCTTTTCTAATAGGACACACATCTAATTCCTCTCAGAAAACCGGACTAATTGCTAGAGAAGGGAAACCAAACTGATCCAGACAAGACTGCCTGCCAACATCAGCGACCATGTCAGATGCACAGCCATCACCTTGCACCCCACATAACATACTGCTTCAATGAGAGGAGCCACAGTTCAGCACGCCGCCCCAGCCCAACAATTGAGTGCAACCAAGTAAGTGGACAGAAACCACGTCACAGGACATACAGTATACTGTCCCTGCCTGCCAGAGTCCTGTGGCACAGCTGTGAACAAAATGTATCGAACTTTTGCATTTCCAGGTAATGCCTGATAGATAACGCTTTGCAGTAACACTTATCTTAGATTAGGGCATTTGGCTCCGATTGCTATGCAAATCCAAGTCAAGGAACAGGATTCTCAAAGCATATGGGCTCCACGCAGCAGTGACCACTGTGCCGGGAGACATGCTGAGACTGCGTCCAGCTTCTCTGTGTGAGGTGTCCACCTCAGTTCTGTCCTGCACTCATCACTCTCTATTTCATGATTTCACAGACCATCTGGAAACCATAAGGACTATGAGTGGAGCAACTTTTATTTCTTAACTGCTGGGGGGGAGGGAGGGTTCTGAATCTGTCAGATTGAAAATCTGTCAGAAGAAAAAGATTCCAGGGCCAAAAAAAGAGAATTTACTTTCTGTTTTGGAAAAAAAAAGAAACTTTTGGCCAACTCATATTACAATACTGGATTTTGTTTAGTCAGATTGCAAGATAAACCAGTCAGGGAGTTGCGTGTAGCATACCTAAATAAAGCAATTATTGTGAAGTCAAATATTCTGCAATTGATTGCCGTGAGTTACCCCACACAGATGCCCACATTATGCCTGGATACTGTTCGGATTGCAGAGATTGCTTCACTTTCCTCTAATCCAGGGTGAAATGCTGCTGACAGACAAGAGGTGGGGTCAGTCTCAGGTCAGGGCTGAGGTGTTCTTTAGGAGAGAAAGGAAACAGTGACCTCACGCTGACTTCTGAGAAAGTGCTCTGCACTGTCACCATCCTGTTACTCCAAATGCACGACTACTGACGAAAAGATTCCTATTCAGACAGGGGCATCCTAACACCAGGCGTGTCCCACTCACCAGCACATAAACTGCTTGAGTCCCCACTGTATTTTTACCCTGAACTCCTCAGACATACAGTACAACACAGCCATTCAACAGCACCCATTAGCATGATGACTCGCTGTGTTTTAACATTGCTGTCACAGTGCCAGCTACCTCTTTCACTTTAAAGGTAGTCTGTTGTAATGAACAATTCCCTCCTATTACAGTTCCTTTTTAACCAGTTCCTGAGAAGAGATTGTGTTATGACATGCTGTGCTTGGTGTGCTGTAAGAGAGAGGCGCCTTCCTCCTCACATGCAAATTAAAATGAGGAAATCAACACAGGGAACATATCCCTCCCACGCTCGCATGTATAGCATTTTTATTTGGCCCTTCTGAAATTCCATCTTTTTTCTCTCTTTCAGAAAAGTCTCTCCCATCGCTTTTTCTATATGCTTTCCTGTCACAAAGAAGGCCGACGTGCCGGGAAAAAGTCACATCCCAAAAAACACACCCTAGGACAGGGAAAACTCAAACTCGGGAACCTCCTGTTCATGTCAGAGCAGTTCCTTGGCTAAACACAGCTCATTAATTACACAGCAGAGATGATTAACAGTAATGATTGAAAATGACTCGGAAAAATGCACCAGAACAAGATAAATTATTGTTACAGTATGTAACTGTTGCCTGGTCTACCTTTAACGAGATGTGTTCATATGTAATGTTTTAGGTATGTATATTTATGTAAAGTTTTCCATTTTGTGATTATCTGTATTTATTTGTGAAAAGATATTAACTTTCTTAAAAATCAATTAAGAGTCAAAATGCTGGCTGTGCGAAACCCTCACAGTGACAGGGCCCTGAACATCTGGCACTGTATTTAAGTTAACAAGAGCCCCTGGTAATAGTCACATTCAGATTTATTGTAGATACAGCTATAAGACAACTGGGTCCCGTCACGCGCTGCTTGAAATGCAGTAAATAAGGGAGGACTGGAACACAACAGAGAGAGATTACCAGCCTGAAGATATATAATAAGTCAAAGCAAACTGTACGAGGGAGGAGAAGAGATACACCTAAGGTCATATTATGATCTGCTCAGTGGGGGCCACATATTCTTTCAAGGAGTTTTGTAATGGAAAGCTGCGTTCTCAAATGTCAGTACCTACGGTCAGTACCAGCCGACCTCAAGAGACTCGGGAGTCTGAAAAGGCCGACCACTGGGAAACGACCATACAGTTCTCCCCAGTGGTCTTCAGCTTGTAGGCAGTTGAGATCAGGGCAGTTCTCAATGCGGCTTTTTTCACGGCTGCTTCTTGTGTGTCTTTAAATGCATTTTACTTCAAATTACAAATTTGTTCGGCGGGGTTGTTAGGGCATTAATAAAAAAGTTTGTGAGCAGCGGTGGTTCATACAGCTCACTGTTCCTTTTCCTGCAGAGTCTGTATTGCCCTTGCTGAAACAAGATTGTTACAGATAACACTGATGGGAACAAGATGTACCACTTAATTTTTTTTACTAGGCATGTCTACCGTAACCTATTGCGTGATGTGGCCCTTAAAATAACATCCATACAGAGAAGAAACCCCCCCCACACACACACACACGAGGACCTCCCACTAAAGCGCATTCTATTTTTAGTTTCTGTTGTAGACCCTGGCAAAGTGAAACTCGATAAAGGGTGAAAGAAGTCCCAGACCTGTGGATATTTTAATGAAAATGCCATTTTGGTTGACGAGAAAAGGGAATTTGCCTCATCTGAACATCCCCACCAGTCCTAACAATGGGTAACCATGGCTGTGAAGGGATTTTCTCCAGCGTAGTCCTCGTGAAGACAGGAATATTGCACTCGCCCGAGCACAGCCAGGCGTGAATGTCCCACTATGGGGCCATACCACAACCACTGACGTTTTTCACCCAGGAAAGGCAGGGACGGGAGACGGGAAGGAACTGCACTTCTCCACCAAGGCTTACCTGCCAGTCCCAGAGGCTATACACTGTGATAAATCACGAGGTGGCACTGCAACAGACGTGGATTACAAGCAGACATGTTGTGAATGAGTTGCAGGAATGTTGTGAATGCAGAGTGCGCTGAAACACTTGCTGCAACACTGCAAATCGTTTTTCTGACTGTTTGGGCAGCAAGGATCTTGGAGGACTTGCGTGATGTCACCCGGCAGTGTTCTCAGCGCTGTGGGACATGTTGTTCCTTCTTTCACCATGTGTCTTGCAGCAAGGGCCTCGCCTTTCCCTGTAACAAATCGGCTGTGGGCTTGTTCTGTGGCTCTCCGCCTGAGGCCCTGTGTGTCAGTTACATGGAAAGGATCAATTATTAACCTCCAAATAGAAAACACAAAAGGCCTGCGAAGATATGAACTATGAAATAAATGAGTCACGTGGAATGTCAGGTTGCTCACGTTTTACCGTTGGTATTGTTGTCAGAATATTCGGGGAATGTTTTTTTAAGGCTTTCACTGATAGGAATCCCCTCTTCGGTTAATTCCCTTGTTTACATACTTCTCAGTTACTCGCAAGCCCTACCTATGAATGAGGCGCCTGCTAATGGATTTCATTTAAAATGCATTATGAAAAGGTTCCATTCAAATAGAATGAAACATTCAAAAAAAAAGAAAGTCAAGAGGAACTCAGATAACAAATCATTGATTGCCAGTACTTTATTCAAATAAATAGTTCTAGTCCATTGCCCTGACCTACACCTGCCCATTATGTCATGGGAGTCCAATGCCCTTTGCCATCTATACAAGGACTCTAATTTAGCTTTAAGAAAATTCAGACAGCTCATATCTGATAACTGCTCACAGCAATGAATATGGCCCAGAATACTGGGACAACTTACAGGACACAGGATGAAGTATTTGTCCATCCATTATCATAAAGCTGATCATTCCTGGTAAGGGTGAGAGCTGATCTCAGAAGCACGTGGCATGAGCCAGAACGACACCCTGGAGGTGGTGCTAGTCTGCGGCAGGGGGCACCTTCATAGGGACAGCGGAGGATACACCGACCGACGCAGCTAGTCTCGAGGAGGCGAGATGTAACCAGATTGCCGAAAGGAAACCCACAAGGATACGAGGAAGAACCGACAGGATCCCGGCTCTTCCCGGCTGCTCCAGCCTGAACTCAAACCCAGGACTCAGGAGCTGGGAAGCAACTTCACTGACCGACCACGCAGCAATGCCGCCCACTGCAGATAACAACCAAGCCAATTACATTATCCGCAGCCTTCAGATTTGCAGAGAAACTTGCAAATTAAGTTTCCAGCTGAGAAATTAAAATTGTTCCACTCTTGTTACTTGATATTACCCCCACCTCCACCCTGTGTGTTACCACTGAGTGAGACACTCTAAAAGTCCAGATGGCAGTGATGGTGGGCGAAAGCTTACAGGAAAGGGTAGGAAATGTGGCGTGGTGACTGTGATTTGCATGTGCCAGTTGGCAGTGTGATCTAGAGCTCAAAGAGAGCTAGTGTATAGGCAAGCCTTCATGAACGGCCACATAACTCACTGTCGTGTTGACGTCCACTGATTCTACTGCCCTCGGCTCACTCAGGTCCCAGAAAACCACCACACATTTGCATGCTGAACTATACTGTCGCCATTCCACAACCTCCCTTCCTGCGCTGACGTTGAGAGGGGAATTAGAATAATACCAGCTGTTCTTTTATTAAAGGAGGTCAAAACAACTTTCCTTTTATGCATATGAAATCATTCTGAAAATACGCCTGTTTCTTAAACACGATTGTATTTAAAAGGACCTTGTTGGCAGTGTGATCTGGAGCTCAGAGACAGCTAGGTAGTTTTTCACACGCACTTTTCACAGACATCCTAGCATGGCATCTTCATCTGGAGACATTACAATTGGAATGAAGATAATGAAGTGTTTTAGGAAGGGAGAAAGTATTGATAATGGTTTTTGTTTGTACAAATAAAATGCAGTTAAGAGTAACAGAAACTCCCGGTCTTAAACATAATTGAGTCCATTTTACAAACTAGTATCAACAGCACGGACTGTAGCTTCACAGATACTGTAAATCAACTGCATTTACCAGTGAAGAGTCATTGCATTGGTATACAGTATACTGGCATGTGCCTCTGACAGTGTTTGTCAGGAACAACAGACTGCAAGTACAGTGCAAAAGGGTTTTACTAATCAAAAACAAACAATCTACCAAGCTGCATACAGGACACCTACAGTGTGTCTGTGCATCCACACACTTGCTTTTTCTTTGGTCTGATCTCCACTCGGAGATCAGGTGAGTGCTGGGGACAGCCTGAAGTACAGTAGCTCATAGCAGACAGGCACACAGTGACATGAAGAAGCGATTAAGTGGTCAGCGCGAATATCAGTAACAATTTTGGTTTTGCCCGCATTATTTTTTCAAAACAGGACGCTTAATGAGATCATCTTCTATTCATGAGGCCGAAGGAGTCAGTGATCCCCCACAGGACAGCCATCCTTCTCCGCTAATAATCGCCTTTCAGAAAATCATGCTAGCCATGCAATTTGTACACGAGGGATTGACAATCATAACAAAAAGATGCAGTTTAAGCAGATCTGGATGACACACTCATTTTTGTCTGTGAACGCTCAGCGCTTTTTTTAAGGATTAGATTTGTACCTTTTTCCCGTACGGATAATTTTGACGCCTTGCTTGCTAAGTTTAGCCAATGCCCAGCTCTTTTGCGAAGGCCTTCTGTGGAAGGCTCAGTCTAAAGAAGGGCGTATCAGATTGGAGTTGACATGTGTTTCTGTAAGACATGTGTATGTTTCCAGTCCCACAGCAGTGAAGCAGCAGTTTTGCTGAAGGATTTGTTGATACAGGACTCAAGTGCTCCTGGCGGGCGATTATGAGAAGTGATTTCTTGTTGCTGAAATATTATCCTGTGGGGAAGAAGCCGGCACTGTCTGACTACTGGTTACAGAAACAATCCCCTCTATCTTATTTACCCTCAGACTGGTGTTTAATTGTGTCTCCTAATTAGATCTGTGCCAAGTGGGAACTGGCAGTGCAGACAGCAGACATTGGATTTTCTCCCTCCTTTCAATCAATGCACTTAACGGATCGTGAGCTGAGAGAGAAGCACTTACCACGGGTGTTGGAAGAGGGCAGATAAATGCTGAGCTCCTGCAGACCAAGACTGAGGGATAGACTGCCCCCTCTGCTTGGCTGTTGGTCACAGACATGGCTTGTGGTGTAGAGAGAAGGCCTGTTGAGCCTCCCACTTCTGAGACAGAAGCCCACACTAATATAGTACCTTTCAATTAAGACTTCTGCTGACTTTACTATCTAGCATCTTACAGCAAGTCTTGCTCATCGAAGACCTTTTTCACAAATTCTCACTTTGTTAAGTAATTGAGTAGTGATTAACCCAGTGCAATGGAGTCTATGAACTACAGTCCCAAAATAAAATACAGCACCACTGCTCAGATGACAGGCAGGCAGCCTCGCACTCCAATGCATTCTAAGACTGCAAAAAAATCACATTTTGAGCACATGCCTTGTGAAAATCCAGCCTTCTAGACAAGCATGTGGATGAGAATGCTCTAAATACTGAAATGTTTCTGTGACAGGCCTTTTAGGTCTTATTGACTTAATTAGATCTGTGTTGAGAAAGTGCAAAAGATTTCCTATCTGTTCTCCGAAAATGCCTGCCCACCCCATATTTTTGCACAAAAAGACGAACTTGTTGAGCACCTAACACGTACATCTGCATGAGCGAAAATAATGTCACAATATTCTGAAACCCAGTAAGACAGCTCCCTTGTTTGAAAACAAATCCTGAGCCCCAGAGCAATGGTTTATAGAGCAGCACTTCAGGGAAACCATGTGACTTTCCAACCGGTGCAGAGAGCGGGCAACCAAGAAAAAGAGGAGAGGGGAGGAGGGGATTGTGAAAGAGAGAGAGAGAGGGAAAAGGGCTTGAACGGAGCTTAACAGATTAATGTTGGGCTGCAGGCTGGAAAGGCACTGGGTTTAGGTAGTTCAGTGGTAAGAGTGCCGTCAGCAGCTCTGATGACCTGCTGTTGTAACACATAATAATGCATTGCTCTATACAGTACGGCCTGTTATCACTCATCAATTGCAGATACAGAACAGCAAACAGGCGTTTGTTTCACTACACAACAACCACCATGCATTTGCAGCTACCCTCGACCCCCGCCCCTGAAACCCAGCTCCCGTCCCCACCTCGCTCCTGCGAAGACTGTAAACGAAGCGTGAGCCCTGGAGAGGGCCAAGGAAGTGTGTAAAAACAGCTTAACAGCTTACGATAGCACCCCGGAGACTATGAGCTCCCTAATTAAATCTCCATATAAAAGCTCTGAATAATTCATACATCAGCACCAGGCAGAGAAAATTAAACAGCTTTTCTACACTCCCAAAGCTAGCACAGTACACACAGAGATCTGTACTTGGTAAATACTGGAGGGAATCCAGCAGAGTTGACATTTTAGTTATGGTTACTTGACTGTGCTTTTGTGGCTATTGTTAAGATGGCCATATGGTAACTGGACAACAGCAATAAAAAGCAGAGAATGAATCCCAAAGTAGGCTGTTGGTCTTAATAACCATGCTACCATGTGGTATTCTTTACTCTTAGAAAGGCAAAAGAAGGAAAACTCAGCTCAAAAGCACTGAATTTGTCCCAGATGTGCCCAGCTGTGCTCTGATCATACAAAAGAAGGCCACACTTCATTGTAATCCAAGTAAGGGGTGACTAAAGATTACCAGAGAGCTGTTTCTGTGCATGTGTGTGTTTGTGGTTGAGAAGACAGCGAGGGGGCTGGAAAGCAGGATCAGGAGATTCTGGGTGTGTTCATGACTAGGATTTATCAGTGAATGTCTCCTGTCACCACAGTGGATTCTATATAATACATGGAAGTCAATGGAAGTACAGAAAATAAAGAACAGCACCGGCCAATTAGTTCTTGGAAATAATCGTATATTAAACAACACATTTCCATTCTTATCTGAATGTGAGGTCAGGCACATTTCCTGTGCCAAATCCTTAGCGTTACAAGGAAGGGACGGAACTGGACGAGTAGTTCCTGAGAACTCAATTCCTTTTTTTTAAAAAGGTACAAATAGTTGGCAGCCATTCTGGTCTGGCACTGACTGGAGTGATTAGATGAGAACAGTGTTCCCTGTTTGACCAGATGCTTTTCTAAGAAGAAATGAAACAGTTATGGACATGTGAAATAAGCAACTACGAGAAACACAAGTGAGCCTTTGGCATGTGACGTAAATGAATACACTCACTTCTCTTATGTATTTCACTCTGTGAATATCATTACCACTTACTGCGATCTTCATTTAGACATCTCAGAACTGAACCTGAAATTCAGGATCGCTGCCACTTATGCTTTTCAAACAGTTACATTAATGGAAGCCTTTTTAACCCTTTGGAAGACTTCAATGTTCATCGTCACGCGAAGGATGTTTTTCTAAGACCAGTTCTCCACACTGTTTCAAATGCTACACATTACCAAAGACGTCTAGCTGTCCAATGCAACTTGAAAGATGCAGTCTATTTAAAGGCGCGTGCAACTCTAGCTACTGCTGCTCTTCAAGCTAAAAATGGTGGCATCTGCCACGCAGCCTATACATCTATACATCTGCAACAGTAGTCCAGGCACTGATCCAAAATTAGAGCCAAAGAGCTTGTCTAGAGTGTAAACATAACATCACTTTATTAGCCCTATACAATTTCTTGCATTAGGAATTCGTCTTTTTTGCATACCCCAGCTTGCTCTCCACAAGACACAGACAGGAAGAGAAGCCTGGGGTCAGAGTGCAGGGTCAGCTATTGTACAGCATCCCTGAAGCAGCTGGGGTTAAGGGCCTTGCTCAGGGGCCCAACAGAGTAGGATTCCTCTGCCAGCTGTGGGATTTGAGCCCGCAACCTTCCAGTCACAGGCGCAGATCCTTAGCCACAGGACCACCACTCCGCCCCACTAATCATCAGGTGTGAACTGCGCCCTGAATCAAAAGTTAATGCATGCACTTGTCCAGGTCATATAGAATAGAAGAGTCTGACCCATAAGCCCCTCTTTCTCTTGACTACTGTCATGTGTTCTGCACAAACCTGGATATGTGTTCAACCTCTGTAAGGGGCTGTTCTGTACAGTGTAATTTGCAAAGCAAATAATATAAAAAAATATTCAAGAAATTATATTGAAAGGACTAGAGTGGGGAGCTGCATCTGCATGCTCTGCTTACAAAAGAACAAGTATAGATTAATTCCACACTGAAACGTGGAATAAAAAGAAAATCTTCAGGTCTTCACACCTTAAGAAGGCTCGGCAGCTGAAACGGTGCATTGTTTCTTTCTGCTTTTTATTGTGAAATTAATCTTTACCTTTTCCTTTGTAGCAGATATTTCCTATTATTTCTTAAATTCTGCGGGGAAAAAAGAACGACCAGAAATAATACCAACAGTAGCCGCAACCCACAAAAAAAAACAAACAAACAACCATCACGTTGGTTTTAATACAGGCAATTTATCATCTCACTTCCCTTTCAACAGCCGTTTACTGGACTTCATGTTGTCAAACATTACTGGAAGTGGTCAGACAAGCAAGGTTTTACATTCAAAGATTAAGACTATGACATCACTGTGCTCTGGTTTGCACAACTGAACAGACAGAAAGACTTATCATTTTTTCCTGTAAGGCTTGTGCAAATGGGAGGAATAGGACAGTTCAGAAACTCCGCTGCCATCAGTGTTGTTGTTGTTGTTGTTGTTGGGATTTTTTTTCCAGTGGTGATCACGAGTCTACTTCTGTGTGCTCGACTTGTGCTGCGTCGCAGCTTGCCTGCTTTGTGTCCTTCGAGTAAACCCCAACTAAAATTCCTGAACACCCACACTGTCTATGTTTACTGTCGGAATATAGGGACAAGTCACGCATCGAAAAATCCAACCGGTTTGTTTGTTTGCGTACATCTCTGCGTCTTTAGTAGCGGAGGCCTTTGCTTTCCAACAAGCCTGGCCTCCAGTTTCATTCTGCGCTGGGGCACAGAGTACAGATTTGCTCCCCGGGTGTAATAAGCCTCAACGTTTTTGCAAGTGAGCCGCGACCGGCCTCGGAAATGCTAATCCGCAAGGATAGCGGCTGGTGGGAACTTGCACAACCATCGGCGTCAGCTCAAGAAACATGAGGAAAAAATGAAAAACGGATGGCAACAAGCTGAAAATGCACCACTACCGGGGGGGGGGGGTGAGTGTATGCGGTGAACAGCAAATTCAAAAAAAGAGGAAGGGGTTAATTTAGAAAAACAAACAGGAGAGCAGAATAAAATATGCCTTGTTTGGGCTTGGGCCGTATCTCAAAGAAGCCATTATGTTTTCATCTCCGTCTTTGCCCGATGGAAAAAAACAAAGGTGGCAGCCTAAATTACATTCCAGGAAGAAAAAAAAAACCTTCAAACAAAGACGGGGAACTGCATTGTTTATACACGTAAATAACAATAACGAAAACATCCTGTAGATTTATCACGCTGAAACTCCGTAAAAGAGGCCTTTAGTGTAGTATTTAAAGACATATTTCTCCTGTCCCCAAGCCAAAATGTGGAGTCCTGCTGTACAGAACCGCTGAGGCGGCACTCATGAGCCGACTGCGTTGCGATGCTGTCAGAGGCGCAACCACTGCACATTAGCCACTGGGATATGGATTTGTTATTAAAGGTTTTACTGGAAAGCCCGGCGACGCTGTTGCCATGACGACCAGGTGCCCCGTCGTAATGGGTAGTTGTACGGCACACAAAGAAAGGGTCTCCGGCGATTCTCCGAGGATAAAGCCGACCGCGGAGTTTCGCAAGGCGAAGTGCGAGTCGCCGGCTTGCCTGCCACACTTGGGTATCGCGCTATTAATAAAAAAAAAAAGGGCGCTGGGGAAGTTGAACTGGCAGTTTAAGAAAGGCAAAGCGAGGGTCTTCACCCATGCTTTTCGGAGAGCCATTTTAAAAATCCAACGTGGATTTATTTGTACCTTTGTGTTCTGTCTCTGGCAGTGCAAAAGTGGCCACGACTGTATAAAGGGGGTCTCTTTCTTTCTCTCTCTCTCTCTTTCTGACCGACTGAATGCCTCTCTAACTGCCTCTCCTGCTGTGAATGGATGGGAACAATCTTGCTTCGCTGAATTGGCCTCATACACAGAGCAGCAGTTCCCTGCAGTCAGGTGACCAGGCTGCTTTCAGCCCTGTGTGGCTGCTCATTCAAAGGATCAGCTGTCAGTTGCCAGAGCCCTTGAACACTGAGAGAGGAAGCAAGCTCACCTGCCACACACACACACACTGCTGAAACACTGAGAATTGTACTCTTTTTGCTTCTCAGAGTGGAATTAGAGGGCGACATGGAGACATGCTGGTTAGTGCTGCTCAAGGCTCCCCAGGCGCTGGGCTGGCACAGGCATGGGGTGCCTTCCGTGTGGAGTTTGCATGTTCGCCCCAGGTCCAGGTGGATTTTCTCCAGATGCTCCAGTCCCCGTGTGCAGAAGTATACCCTACCTTGGGCTGGCACAGGCCTGGGGAGCCTTCCGTGTGGAGTTTGCACGTTCTCCTCAGGTACTAGTGGATTGTCTCGTGATGCCCCATCTGCAGAGGTGTGCCCTGCCGTGGGCTGGGCTGGCCTCCCACGTTCTCAACCGTGAGGGGGTGACTTTCCGATGCTGCTGACACAGCTCCTCGTTCCAACCTCTTCACTTTTATATCTGTTTAGTCTACAAGGAGGCACTGATGGGTCCCTGTTCACAAGAGTTCATTTCTCTAGAAAATTAAAGTATGCAACTATTAAAGAAAGGAACACATTGGTTTATTTTTTTTGGCTCTTTGCCTTTTTATATATATACTTTCCTGTATAAAAGCACATGCATGAACAAATACATAGTCTTCATGACGGAGCCAAGATGTTGGCCATTTTTGGGACCTGCATTTTTCCAGAAAGATAAAGACAACATAATCTACTCTAATTAAAGCATGGCCTTAAAGAAACCAAGGTGGAAGCTAAAAACTCCTGAATCACCACCACAAAGTCCTGTCAGGAATGCATTTGACCTTTTATGGGGATCACCCAGTGTCAGAGAAAAGCAAGAGGAATCCAAGAATGTTACACTGCTGGGATGCTTACAAGAAATTTGGTACACAATTCCAACAACAGTACTTAAAATGCACGCTGAAAAGGTGATTAGTTGAATAAATTGTAACATGTACAGTTTGTTAGACGTGTTAATGGAATGGTTTCACTACATTAAAGTTTACATTTCACTGAATTTACGTGAACATTTGGACAGAACGATAGATGCAGACGTTCATACACATGAGCAGGTTTGCCTTGGCATGTGATTGAGGAAGTAATCCCTTCAGATTATTCACCCCAGCGTATAGTCTGTCATAAATGTCCGTTTCGGAAAGCTTCAAACACGTACAGTATTTGACATTAGTTTGAGAATGATTCACATGTTCACATTCAAGGAGACAGACACAATATTTTCAGGATGTCCTTGCCAGTTAGGCCACATACTGTACCAGATGGAGCATTCAGAATGTAGGCACATAGATAAATGAAACTGTGATGTATTGTTTTGCTTTACGTTTTACAAAGTCTTATCTTACATGCAAAGGTCAAGCACGTCGCATTTTGATCTTACTAGTTACACACTGAAATCTAGTTAACCATGAAAGTTTTCTCATCTGCTGGTGCAGTTCCCTTAAACTAATCGGATTCTTGCAAAAGAATGTTTGGCTCTGAGAGCCCCATTGGGTTGAACCCCTGTGTCCCCAGAGCTTTTGAACTCTTCCTCTATAATACTTGTTAATAAGATCAACTGCTTCTGTATTACTGATGTCATTCTACAATGATTTAGAGTCCCTCATTGGAGACTCAACAAAATGAGTTCACAGTAAAGGAGTAATGGTTTATTGGCAGTGATATCAGTCGATTATGTGCAGAAGTGAAGGGGTGATGTGAAATTATTGGGGGTTAGTGTAATTGTGGAGGCAGTACATTTCTAGGGTTCTGGTGCAGTTGTGTGGTTTACTGTAGGAGTGATGTGAAATGAATATGCATCGGTACATGTCTGTTATGTAAAGTGACACTTGTAAAGTCATGTTTACTTGTGCTGTTTGTCTTGTATGTTTCTATGGAGTAAAACATAGCTGCTTTGATGCCAAACAAATTTCTGAGAAATCGGGTCATAAAGTATCATCACATCTTACATTAAAGTATTGTATGATCCAGTAGATCATGTCTACCTTTATTCCAGGGCATTAACAAAAAAGGATTCTGTAGGACACAGCTAACAAAATATACTATACTGCACAAACATCAGATCTGGGCACCTTGGTGCTCTGAGCATGTGATTTTAAGAGAGTTACCGGTACTGAAGGTCTAAGCGCCGCCCAAGAGTTTATTCTCGTTTGAGTCTGAAAAGCCGAGGGCACGCTAACTCCGGCAGTAGATTCTCGGAAAGCTCTGTTTTGGCTCTCAGACAGGCTGCCGAGTGCTCTGTGAAGGAGAATTCAATCTGTCTGGCCTGGTGTGAGAAACGCAAGCTGTTCTATAGTGAGGTCATTCCAGGAGCTCTTCAGAGAACTGTGCCACAGTGGATCAGGTAGCAACGATGATTACAGACTAATCACCGATACTTCATTGGGCCTGCAGCAGACAAACTGAAGCACTCAAAACAGAAGTCAGATTATTCTTTGCGCAGGCTCATACATGCACTGGAAAACAGCTTTGATAATTGCTACCATTTCGAACTGCTGTGGACAATGGACTCAGTCAAACGAGAACTGCTCACACTCCTATCCACCCACTTGAAAGCTTAAGATGACATGTTGTCATTGAGCCCCTGCTGTTTGAAACTTGAGTAAGAGCATATCTGACTGCATTTACCTGAATTCCCTTTAAGGCAATTAAACCTTATCCCCGTTTTAAGATCACACACTTTTTTCATTTTCCTGCAGGTCTCACCGAAACACCAGCATAACAGTTGCCACTTTGATTTATTTTGCAAGCATTTTTTTTATCTTTTGTGTATTGACTCCATGTTAAAAATAGCTTTCATGGGGATTGCTGACTCTGAAATATGCAAACTGCCAGTGATGGGAAAGGAAGTGTTTTTTTAATTTTTAAAAAAATGGATTTCTGTTTTGCAAACATAAGGTCGTGGAGAACACTTTTTTGAGAGACCGATGTTCTTAGATTGTGCAGAAACATGCATCAATGCACATGTAAAAAATATACAAAATGTAGCCTTAAATACACAGAGACATAAGTGTAAAAGCTCATGAACAGATACAAAAGGCTGCAGAAATATATACTCTTCCTCTGTTCCCATCAGCTCTAAAGGTTATGGTGTAGTAAGTGTTAGTTTTTTTTCTTTGCGGCTGCTTCCTTACTGAAGAGGAAATGGTTCAGGTGTAATTCTAACCTTGCCAGTATGTACCTGCCTGTGTTACCGGAATACTTAGTGCTATTTATAAACCTGCAAATTGCAGCTAATCTCTGATCTCTTTTTAGGGTATTCCACCAATATGAAATGCAATTCATTTCAGGAGAACAGGCACTTCTTCTATCATTGTGAACAGAACTCTCTCTCGTGATAATCCTTAAAGGGTGTTTATGAAGTGCAAACTAACTTTAGCTGGATTTGATCAATGTCGATGGTGCCTGGTATTTGTCAAAACACGTCACTGTGGAGATCCTAAAATTACTAGCCATGATCTCATCCAGTCTTCTCTGGCTCGCCGTGCTTGAACCCCTAGTGGCAGAAGAGACAGGCTGCACTGTGCATCCCAAAGCACGCCTCCGTGACACGGGTTATTAATAATAATAACATCACTTTATTAACCTTTACAATTTCTTGCATTAGGAATTATCTTTTCACATACCCCAGCTTGCTCTCCATGAGACACACAGACATGCAGACAGGGAGAGAGCCTGGGGTCAGAGCGCAGGGTCAGCCATTGTACAGCGCCCCTGGAGCAGTTGGGGATAAGGGCCTTGCTCAGGAGCCCAACAGAGTAGGATTCCTCTGCCGGCTGCGGGATTTGAAACGGCAACCTTCCAGCCACAGGCGCAGATCCTCAGCCACAGAGCCACCACTCCACCCTCCAAGTCCCTATTACAGTCCTGCTTCAAAACTGGCACACATGCATGCAAGCTGCCGGTTCGTTTTTATCGCAGCCTTCTTCAAAAACACACAGGCAACCTGATGATACCCTACAAACCTAACTACAAACCACCCAACCCCAGCAGCAGGGAATCCACAAGACTGAGCCTGAAGACATTTGGATGACAGATTCACACCAATGATGTGAATCGACAACTTTGCAGCTTAAATCACTCAGTTAGCATCCACCTGAAAAGTGAATACTAAGCACCTTAGTGTATCGGGAAGCTAAACTGCATTTTATTTTAGTCTTTAATATTGTAGCGCTCATTAGCTCATGCGCTGGTAAGCCGGCTCGACCACCCTGCAATGGCGGCCGTATGCGTTACAATATTAAAAGAAACCCGGTTGTCCTCGTTCCACAGGTTGTTTTCCCAACAGCTATACAGACCAGACATCCTGGAAAAGGCTTGACCATTAAGGTCTGTATGTAAATCAAACCATTTGAATGTTTTAAGGGACAAATCTCAACAGAGACAAAGCTGTTGTGAGACACAGATATGCGCGTTTTTTTTTTTTGCCCCTGCATGCACGTTTGCAATTTTTTCCGTGGTTTTTTTTATTTGATAAATTAGGGTAGAATGCACTAGGGCAGCAGGCTTTGGAAGCCCTTCTGTAAATGAATGAAATTCTCCAGGTTCTGAGCTGTGAGCTAGGATGGTGCACAATGCAGTCTTCACAGAAGCCACACGAGTTTAGATGCCAATTACAGCGTGCAGCCTTGCCCTGGGGGACCTGGAAAACTGCTCAGGTCACGGGTGATTACTGTCATTCATGCTCTTCCTGGCAGAGCATGACCTAATATTGAACTTTAGGGTACTGTCAGCCACCAATTTATCTCTGTTTGTCGTTCTACCATGCGTTACCTAGCTGTCAGCTCTTCTCGTAACAAACCACACTCCCCTCCGCCATGCGTCTAACCGCGGCGTGCGGTGAACACCTGCCCTTGTCCCAGATCGGGGCATGCACCAGTGCTGAGCAGAGCTGCAAGCACGCTTTCTTAAGGGCTTGGTCGTGCAAGGCAACGAGAGCCCACGTCAGTGGCGTGCTGACCACCCCAAAGAGCAACACCTGCATGAATGGGGTGCAGGTTTGTGTGACAAAGTGAGAAAGGGACACGGAAAGTATCTGCCTTTGTTGATAAAGTTTGTGTGGGGGCGCATGTGTGTCTGAGTGTGTGGAGGACGACAACGTGTGTGGCAGTATAAACTCCTGACCCTCACAGGAGCGCGCGTCTGCCTGTGTGTATTGGAATCTGTAAGGCTAAGCATGTCTTCAGACTTCGTTTTTAAAAATAACGAGGCTCTTCAAGTCATGAAGTCGTTGCATCCTTCCGTAGTCTCCGTGTGCATACGGTGCACTTATTTTGTGGTCGTGTGCGTTTCTGCACATCGAGTACACAGTGCTTTTAAACTCCTCTGAACACCAGCACAGTAGCTGCATGAAACAAAATTAGCACGATCTGTTTACTTCCATGTTGAGAGACTTTGCACAGATGTGTATCGATTTCTCAAAATTTCTCCCCATCTATACCAGCCGCAAAACTTTCAGAAGCTTCCTGATTTTCGCTGAACCCAGTAAGCTGAAGCGTGTTTTATTTGAGTTGTAAACTTCCTCGGAAAAAAAAACAACTTTTATTATAAATATATAAGTGAGCTTCCTGTGTGGCTTTTGTCTCGCGTCCTCTCTTTGTGGCGCGTTAGCTAGATTTCTTAAAAAGCAGACCACTTGACAGGGTCTAAGTCTGGAAACCTTCTGTTGTGCCTTCACACCGCACGACGTACTGTAAACTGTAACGCGTCGTCTAAATTGAGAGCCTGGCGGGTTGAATGAATGACTGATCTCTCGCGAGCAGATGAAATAAGAGGGGTAAGGTTGCCATGACACAGAACAGATCTGATAAAGATATGGAATCGAACAGATGCATGCTCTCCCAAGTCTGACCAGAAAGCTGCAGCGCAGAGGCATGGGCCAATATCCTTGTACAGTATGCACTGCTCAGACTCTCAGGATCTCTTAGATAGTCCAAAACACTCTCCTGTTCTCCTTGTGTGTGGTGTCAGTATGAAATGTTCCAAGCAGATCAGATATTTCATACTGACACTACACACAAGGAGAACAGGAGAGTGTTTTGGACTAGCAGAAATAATTGCCTGATGTACAGGGAAATAAATATCAGTACAGGATACACATTTATCAGCCTTATAAAGAAAGGGCTGAGCAAAGGAAAGTGTAAACTTTCAAATAAGAGGAACATGTGCCCGCGGGCATATCAGACATTTCTGTTATTAAAACTTTAAGATGATGGCCCACATTTACCGTAAGACGACAGGCTAGGTTTTCCTGAAAAGTCAAGTGAAAGTCACTCAGAATCTGTTTTTTTAATGCAATATTGCTGAAGGAGCATGTTGGCGCAGCCCGGGCATGAGCTCATGCTTCTTGGCACCATAAACCTTGGCCATACTTCAGCTTGCAGTGACCAGATATTTACCACAGGTCTGCATTCACATCTGTGCCAGCCATACCCCGTGAGGGCAAAGAGAGATGATTCCAAGGCTGCAGCTCTGCCAGGAAAGACGTGGGTGGTGTGGAACCTGGCCACTGGTCTTTAAATCCCCAGGATCCCCATTGGGCGCCGCCTGCCCCCGCTGAAGAACGCTACCACGAATGTGTGAACTTCCAATTGAAACCACCAGATGGCAAAAGGGATGTCCGTACAAAATTCTGATGGCAGTAAAACGTGTTCAAGGCTATTGGAAAGGTAAGTAGACATATCATATGTAAACTTTTGCTAAAATGACAACAGTTTTAACTCTTAAAGAGACTTACAGCCAAAAAGAGACCAGAAACTCAAGGTTGTGTTTTATTGCCAGATTCTGCTGCTGTTCACAGGATGATACAAGACGTGTAAACATTCCGAGATTACAAGGACTTTGCTTGAGGGAAATGTCATGGAAAACATGCTCTCAAGGGAATGGAAAATACCACTGCTCCTCACAATATGTGGTATCATAAGCACCGTCGGGATGATTTTGTAACATTTTGTTTCAGGAGGACAACGAACAGTCCAGTGGAGCCAGATACTGTACCAGCTGACCCTTCTGTCCAGGCAGACAGGCCACGCATGTGACCGCATGCACTGCAAACTCCTTTACGCAGGAGGGCAGGGTCAGGTCACTGCCCTGAGATAAGGCCACTGCTGATAAATTGAAACAAACACCAACGTCTGCAAGTCACCACATTACACAATGTGCCACACCTCCCTGACCGCTGAGGCACACCGACGAGCCCGAATGGCTCTAAAGTAAGACTGAGAAGAGGACACAGAGTGAGAGTTTCACTGCGAAGGTGCTGTAAGCCAGTCAATTCCTGAACACATCATATACTGAACAGACAGGGGGACGAGGTGATGGCAGCTCTGAGAGCCGGGGAGCGTGAGCGCTCCAGCCAGTTAAACGGCGAGACTGCACAATTCCTGAGGGTACGGGACTAGTTCTGAGAACAGGGAAGTAGTCGTGTTGAACTACAGGCCTGGAGAGGACACATGGGCCCCCTGCTTTGGAGAAAGCACAATGCATCTCTGATGACTGTCCAGGATTCGGCCCTCTTGGGGGAAAAGGAAAGTACACAGACAATGCAGGCGCTGATTAACGGCAACGCTGAGGTTGAAAAAATTAGCTTCTTTCAAATACGGGCTTCCAGTGAGTACAGTGTGTGACTTTTTGTTTTGTAGGAACGAAAGGTTGGGTCTAGAGGATAATACATTCATTATGCTCCACAAACGTAGAAGTACTGTATCGCCACGGAGAGAGCAGGAACTCACCAGTGTCCAGTATTGTGCTCTGCCGGCTCTGTTGTGGCTTCTCTGGAAAACACCCTGCAGAATGGGGGTACCAGGATCAGGCACAGAGCGAGGAAAACAGGCTTCAAGAAGAAAAACCCAGGAGCCCCAAGAGTTTCATCCTATGCATTGAGGCTGGAATGGGCACAGAAAGGCTGGCAATGCCACAGCTAATGTGGTTTTGCGTAAGGCAATGATGCCGTCACAATACTCAGAAGAAGTTTCACAGAGCACTTAGATATTGTGCTGTATTACACCCTAAGGAAGTTCCAAACAAAGAAAATCAAAGCCGCACAAGCATGCCAAAAACGTTATTCATTTATTCCAATTAAATATGCTATAAAACTATTTCAAGTCCTCTTTAGAAAGATTTAATTAATCAATTTTGGATTGATGCATACGCGCGCACACAACTGTAACTGTAACGCCCTACACTTTATGTTGGCTATGCCATTACTGAGCAATTTCAGGTGCACTTAAATAATTCCATATTATTCTGCACCATTTCAGCATAATTAACATTCATGTGCAATACCTTCTACCAATGCATGCAAGTACGCATTTGTCCTCATTATCTCAAAGCAAGCGCACACAATTACATTTTAACTAGGAATTATACCACTGACATTATGAGTTAAATAAATACTGGTTAATATTACTATGGTAAAAGTTTTACAGTACTAAAAGGCTTTTACAAGAGTAAAATAAATTAATGCATATAAAAGTATATTAATGCATATTTTAAAAAAATCTAATGTTGCATGCATTCATGTACGTACTTAAAAATGTTATTAAACATTGAGAAGCCTTCCCTAACATTTCTAAGAGCAGCCTGTCTCTTTTGAACAGTAGTAGCCCTTTGCAATTAATAAGGGGAACCTGTCAACGAAGGGTGCCAGCAGTTCAGCAAGAATGACTTAACTACAATACAGGCTCCCATTGCCAATATGGCACACCCCTTCTCCTTTACTGGAAATGCAGACAGCTGCGCTATTGAATTTCACAGCCCTACACTTCCACCTGCTCTTATTAAAGTCTGTCTGGCACTGAGGCAGTCACCCTGACACTTATAGTGGCTTTGAGCCGGAAGCAGGAGCCTAACTCCTAGTTTGTAGTGAAATAAGTAGTTATTCCAAAACAATGTCATTAACAGAACTAATGGGATAAAGAGCAATTGAAAAAAAAAACATGATTTAATCATGATTTAACTCCACGGAAGAGGCTGACCAGTGCGTATCCTGCAGAAGAACACAGAAAGATGCATTTATCTTAAAAAATACAATTAGATCAATGCAAAGCAAGTTTCGGAGTACAAGAACATAATAACTACATTGTCCAAGAGCGATCAAATCTTCAAGAACATTTTAGAAAAGTGCAAGACATGCAACTAACTGCACTGATGTTAACATCATTGAGACTGACAAATATCACTTAAGGGTCATTCTGTGACAAATTTGTTCCAAAACAAATTGCATTTAAAAAGCTAGCTGATTTGTACCACAATTGGTCCTTAGTAACCCTTTCAGAAACAGTTTGCATTATTAGGCTGGTTTTTCCACAGCTGGTCAATAATAGCTTAATTCTGTTGAAGCTTAGTAATGCTAGTAGTCAACAGTATTGCAGATGTAATGTAACTGGCATTATAATGTATTTTAGAAGTACTTCAGCAATGATGTTGGCTTTGTAACTGCACTGTATTATAGCTCTTATTGATTAGGAATACTGATCTATGACTGTATTTCTCAATATTTTTTATGTCAAGGACAGGCTGACTGCCTTTCTGAAATGTCCCGGGGTGCCTGATCTTTCTAAAATCCAGGCCATCCTAACCTGTTTTCATTATGGTGGGATATCATTATATAACCTTTTCCACGTGAACCCTACATGCTAATGCTCCATACGAAATAAACGTGTACATGTGGTCAACAGAAAAGCTGAACATTCTGAAACAGGCAAATTAAATGACAAACACCCCAAACAAAATACACACAATGACAGCGCCCAACGCGCACCACTTTATGAAGTCGCACTTGTTCAATAACAGCATAAAACATAGGTTTACCAATATTTTAATTTTAAGCTGTCTTTTACTTAATCTCAACCAAACCAGATGAAGAAGATTCTGAAGGCAAATACAACAGAGCAACGCTTAAGCATTTGGTGTGATTTAAAACAATATTTAAAGCATCAATGACCAAAGCAACAGCCAGCATCCTAGAGAAGAGTCCTCGCTTGAACCCAACCTCAACTTTACCCTGATCTGCCAGGCTGGAGGGCAGACAGAGATCACTGTTCCACACACTTGCTAAGCAGTGTGCTGCAGGTTGCAGAGACAAAAAAACCCTCACCTCTGCAAATTTACAACATTTAACTTTATTTAAAAATTGGATAAAACTGAAGAGTATGTACATAAGGAGATACGACCGACAGAGGTGAGAGTGGCTCAACGTCTGCTCATGTTCCATTACAGAGCGGAGATAATGAAGCAGAGCACAAGAATGCTGAAGAGCAGGGTGGGGGTTTTCTGACCAATAAACACACACATTTCATCAAACTTTTCCCCTTAAAACTGTGTTGAAATGAAACCTCACACAGACTGACTAGGAAACTGCCGAAGATTGGTCAGGATTGCTCATTGAGAAGCCCTGCTCTGGAATTCAACGTTTTACAGTTGTTTGTGATTAAATAGGAACCGTGGTTTGCCACGTACACATCTCACACTCATTGTTTTCCTTGTGTCACCAGTGATTTATCGAAGACTAACACGGACGAGGCTGCACAGCAGCTCCTGGTTTCTGCAATTGACACTTCAAATTTCGATCCGTCCGCCGCAGTGAACCAGTTCCCCCAGGACAGGACTTCAGATTTAAAGAAAAACTTTAGATCTGAATCCTTGGATGGATTGTGGGACAAATCGCATTCTCTGAGATGTGCACAGTTCCTTGCATTACTCCACAGGTGAGTATTCTAACATTGTACGGTATGTTTTGTGGCCTGTGTACTGTAACATTTATGCACACCAATAAAGAAGAAACACAAAAAAGGACCTTCTAGAGACATATCTCCTTTTATAACATTCTAGAAACAAATGAACTTGTTATTATTTCAGGATAAATCATGAAGGGCAGAAACACAGTACATGCATGTCTTTCAATATATTACTATTCTTAACATTAAGCCTATTTGGTGCTGTTTACTCCCCTTGATCTTGGACAATTTTAGCATCAAATGGCTGGTGATTGACGCATTCAGTCTCAACAAACCACTGTAAAGACAACTAACAATCCTAAAATTCTTGCATACCTCCCTTTCCCCCAGAATTCAAGAGTTCTAGGTCAGGAGTCAGCCACTCCAGTCCACTCCGTCATTGTTCCAGCTGATCCTGAAGTATTTAAGTCAACGCTAAATCACCACTTTCTAAAGATCGTCTGGAAGACGAAACTGAAAATCTATCCGCTCCTAGGGACTATGGCTCCCTTGATCTAAGAAATCACTTTCTTTAATAAGGCTATGGAAAAATAAGATTTATATTAATACACTTTTTTAATTCATCACTTGTCAAAAGTTATAATACAAATCAGGAGTTACTAATAAAGAGGTTTTAGAATAGGGGCACCCAACCGCCACTGTCTCTACAGGTTTGTGTTCTTTCACAATTTTAATGACCCAATTAAACTAATTGCTGGCCTAACCAGACCAAGTTAACACCTTTTTTCCCCAAGCACTGCTGATTTAAAGGCTGGACTGCAGCCTTCCAGCACTCGAGCTGGGCGCCACTATTTTTAGACAACGCTGAAGAGACATTACTCCTCCTAAAGGAAATCTTGCCATAAACATTTTCTGGTAAATGCAAAGGAAGTGGAGGCATTTATGGCAATGTAATTAAATGCCAGCTCTGAAAATAAAAATAAATGCCCCCTGATGCTGTATTACGTCAGCCCTAAATCTGTGCTGCTTTGTCCTAAAATAAGAGTTGGAAGGGGATTCTCTCCTTGCAATTCCTCTGGATTGCAGAAACTCCCTTATCATTGGCTGCATTGGAAGAGCCAAGAGAGCCTGTACTTCCACCACGGAACAGTTCATGCATCCAAGACTTCAATTAAGTAATTAAGCTTGGTTGGAAGGAAAACCAGGTGTGTGGAGTCCTGGACCAGGACTGGGAGCTCCTGTATTAGATCATTCCTGCACTCTCTGCTTCCAGTGCTGTTTTGCCTCCATATGTTGAAACCCTCCTGAGTCATCGGACAATGAAACACAGACAACCTTCGCAGGGCTATACTGAACACCGGCAGTGGAAACTGCTGAATCAGTCAAAATGTTCTCAAGTTTTAATAGGTTCTATTTAAGGTTGACTTTACTGTTAGTCTCAAAAAGTACACAAGCTCCTCTTCGGTCACCTTAATTTTCGACAGAAGAATCGATATTGTGCTCCAGTACCGCTTTTTGACCCATTAAATTGTAAAATCCTAACTTGCAAGACAACAACTCCATCACTTGATATATTTGTGCGATATTTCTCTTATAAATACATCATCAAACGGGGCAAAACTTGACACCACATATTCAGTTATTACATATATTTAAGTTTTATTTGCTGAAGTTAAAGAAATTGCACGGGAAAGTAAAAAAAGTCATAGGTTTTGTAATACTTTTCGTTTGTGTAGTTTTGAGACCTGTCTGCATTAATTGCAAAATAAAATCCAAAATTAAAGGTAGTAACATTGTAATTGCAACAGAAATCATTAAAATATAAATTATAAAAATACGATGCAAAAAGTTTTCCTCTCAGGTGACTCCTAGAAGAAACAAAAGTTTATATCTGGACCTACAGCGACCTCAGGCGGGAGGAAATAATATTGCAGGTCTACTTCGCGCTTCTAGCAAGAATACGTGCGCCTCGAAAGGAACTTCACCCTCACAAAGCAACAAACTCATTATCAGGAATAGGTTCTGGGCCCCCTGAAACCCTGTAATCAATAACGTGGATAGAAAATGGATGGATGGTTTCATCAGCAGGAGGCCTGTTGGGGTACTCACAGCTGGTCACTTCTGGAACCGACACAAGCTGTACTTCTGTGATGCAGTTTGCACCTGAGGTCTTGCAGGATTTTCTCCTACTCCTGTCATAAAGCCTGGTCAGGAGTATAAAGCCTATCGACTGGTCTCTAAACTAGACACACCACGTCTTCCCAGCTCACTCCACAGACGTTCAGGTGAGCCAAAAAGTGAGTTCCCAGGGACTTGAACAACGAAGCTCCATGCAGTCAGGTTGCCATTAGTCACTACAAGTGGACTGGTATAGCGACTAGTCCCTCCTGCCCATTCTCACGACTGGATCTCCCCATCAATTGGTCTGTTATCCTCAACAAGCTAGTCCACCATTCTGCATAGCTGTGCCACGCTGGCGTGCATCAGGTGGGTCTACAGCAGGGCTCCCCCGTCCTGGTCCAGCAGGGGGCGCTGTGTCCACAGCAGGGCTCCCCAGTCCCAGTCCAGCAGGGGGCGCTGTGTCTACAGCAGAGAGTTACAGTCTCGCTCCTGCAGGGGGCGCTGTGTCTACAGCAGAGAGTTACAGTCCTGCTCCTGCAGGGGGCGCTGTCTACAGCAGGGAGTTACAGTCCTGCTCCTGCAGAGGGCACTGTCTACAGCAGGGAGTTACAGTCCTGATCCGGCAGGGGGCGCTGTGTCTACAACAGGGAGTTACAGTCCTGCTCCGGCAGGGGGCGCTGTGTCTAGAGCTGGGTTTCCACTCACCTCAGTTCAAACGGGTGTATTCTTGTGCTGGGTTGACATCACACTCCCCTGGCGGTCAGGTCTGGTGCGTGTTCCCAGTGAAATCCTGCACAAAATCATGAATAATCTTATCAATCAATATCCGTGCTTTTCTCCTTGCAATGCTTTCACTTGCGAATAATGAAATGTGTAGAGAAGTACAGTACTTTCTTTCCACTTTTTAAAAGTAATCCTACGGTAACTTCCATCATTTCTTATGCCGATAGATTTGTGTGGTATTTAGATTATAAATACAAAACGATAAACAACTGGCAGCCCACATGAACGAAGTACAGTAATACTTTGTAAAGTAGCTGACAGGTTGCAAGCAGTTGTGTTAACAGTTTAACTGCGTCTATTTTCTGTTGTCGGAAGATAGGTTTTAATGTGAGACTCTAAATCGGTTTTACTTCCTAAACCAGTTTCACCGTATCAATATCACATGCCAAATAAGCTTACTATACACAGTACAATACATGTTCGCGTTCAAATGCTTAATTGCAAAAAAAAACGATCCCACGAGCCATCGACGGTGCCCGTTCGACTACACTTGCCTTAAACATGACTCCCTACAGCATCCTCTGATCGCAATTGCAATGAGCCAAAGTTCATTTTTCGAGAGAAGCAAAAACAGCGGAGGCGCCTTTATCCTCTTTATTCAAACAACAAAACATGAATTTAAAACCTCTAACCTTCTCGGCGCGCAGACTGCTGCATTGCAGGACCAGTCGAGCGAACATTATTAATGGCGGTTCTGTGAAACAGTGGTCTGTGCACGGCGGTGCTGCAAGGGGCACTTCAGTCAGATACTACTACGAGCAAACTAAAGGTGCAGATCGGATACAGCCAGGCTCGTTTCCAGTTCGGACTGTAGACCTCCGCAGCGACACCGTTACCAAACCCGGACCTGCGATGCGCCGGGCCATGGCTGAAGCCGAGGTCGGGGACGATGTTTTTGGGGAGGATCCGACTGTTAACGGTGAGAGAAATGTCCCCCTCTTCTCCCCCACACACGCTCAGAATATATCAAATAGTTATTAAAGCAGGCGGGTTTTTCAGTGTGCCGAACGACACAAAACTGGCCGTTTGGTTTGGATAACTGAAATGTCACTTCCAGTGAAAAACTTCTTAGCCCACAAAACCCAGAGACCTCGAAAGTCATTTTTGAACAGTGGGGTAATTATGTAAACTTACAGGGTCGCAGTGGTCACCATCCCGGTTCTGTAGAAGCACACTTGTTCCCCCTCCCCCCCACAGACGAGTTCTTCTCATTATTTCAATTATCTGATTGGGGTATATGTATATATTTACTTTCAACTCTTAAAAATATCAAGTGATTTTGTTTTTGGTATCAACCCGTACCGATATCAGAGTTTCAGAACTGCACTCATTCACTGACATTTAACCAGCTTCATTTCCGCGGTAGGAGGAAAGACTCACCGTGGCCGTGTCTGATATAGGGTCATTCCCACACGTGTCTCTGTGTGCTGAGGTTGTTAGAAACTTTATCTTGAACTAGGGTATTTTAACACTCAGGACAGACCAAAGAAACAAGTTAAACAAAGTCTAATCAGGCAATAATACCAATTACATAATCAATTAGCAGTGGAGAATGGTAGCCATATCACCCTGCAGCTCACAGCTGGCAGCCCACTGAAGCTCAGCAGGTGTGAGCCTGGCCAGTACCTGGAGGGGAGACTCCTGGGAAAGCTCAGGCTGCTGCTGGAAGAGGTGTTAGTGGGGCCAGCAGGGGGCGCTCACCCTGCGGTCTGTGTGGGTCCTAATGCCCCAGTATAGTAATGGGGTGAAACATAAACCCAAGGTCCTGACTGCTGTCATTAAAAATCCTAGGGTGTTTCTCGAAAAGTGTAAGGGTGGCCAAAGTTTCCCCTGTCCTTTACCAATCATGGCCTCCTAATAATCCCCTCTGTGAATTTGCTTCATCATTCTGTTCTCCTCCCCACTGGGAGAGCTGGTGTGTGCTGAGCGGACTGGTGCACATCCAGGTGGGGCTGCACACTGGTGGTGGAGGGGAGTCCCCACTACCTGAAAAGCACTTTGAGTGGAGATTCCAGGAAAAGCGCTATATAGGTGTAAGGAATTCATATTACAACTGTTATAACTCAGCTGCTCTAAATGGTCTACTCTGGACTAAGTTTCTTTGTGAGATGTGGTTCCTGGCCAGATTGTTGGCTGTAATGTTGCATTGGCTTAGTGATTGCCTCGCTCGTCTCCAGTAGAGGGCAGAAGTGGACAAATGTCACAATCAAACGCTGAAACCTCCAAGCAGCTTAATTGCACTGTAAAACTTCCTCTGTAGAGAAGTACCCTGTGAACGAGCAAATAGAAACTTGGTAATGACCAGCTGGGGATCTGAAATGAAATATGACTCATAAGCTGTTTCAGGCAAAAAAAAAGCCTTTTCTTCTTAGAAAAGTTAGAAACGGGCAGGCTGTGGTCTACAGATGATTAATTAAAATGTCAACAGCTTTCCTGCCTTGTAGCCCGATCTCGTTAGCTCTCACAGGCCCTGCAAGGCTGAGCCCGCTCAATACTGGAATGGGAAGCCTGAGGAAAACTGCATTACTGCCTGTTGTTGTCCGACCAGTAGGTGGCGCTTTGTCTTCTGGCCTTGAACTTCCTAACCAGCGCCCCAGTATGGTGATACTGAAGTGTAAGCACTGCAGCCCTGTGGAAAAGAGTTTAAACAGAAGTCCTCATTCGTGGTCAGTAATTAACCCAAACCCCTGTCCGTATGAATAGGGGTGTTGATCCCTGAGTCCCAGCTCAGTTCCGCTCAGGGTTTGAGCAGTGTGGCCAAACCCCAGTTCCCCTTAATTGAACTGGGGAAGCAGTTTCTCGCTTCTTTCCCTGATCTGCTGTGTACTGAAGCTAATGGTTCCAAATGATTGCTGAGGGTCACCCAGGTGATGGTGCAGTCTTGGGGGGGATGGGCTGGGTGCCCTCCTCTTTACAAAGCACTTTAAACAGTGAGGAAATAACAAAATATGGATTAAAAGGGTTTTCTCATAACGGGCAAATTCGTATTCTTATTCTTAACTTAATATTGGTAGTAATATAATAGAACATTATTGAACATTTAGGGATTAATACTGAGCTTTAAACATCTGTCAGAATCTGCAGTCTTTTGTATTAAAATGAGGAAAAATGAGAATTATCCATATGAAGAGAATATGAAATATATCATACTAAATCAGACCCCCAAATACAAATTAGAGCTGGCACAAACACACCAGGGTGTAGTGTCTTGCACAGGTGTGGCAGTAGTTAGACTGCGAGCAATCATAGGCCCTTGCATGAGTATTTATGTGAGCATCAGGACTTGTGTGTTATGTGTTTCCCCAGAACTGCAGAAAAGGGCAGCTGATGTGTTTGGGATGGAGGCAGCTCTGTTTGTCCCCACTGGAACCATGAGCAATCTCATCGCAGGTGAAACTGAAACTCGAACCCGCATCTGCCTGTGTGATGTATTGTGCTTGAGGTTTCTCTCTCGATTCACGGTGTATTAAACAAAGCAGGTTTGTGTTGCTAACAGATGTCCTGCATCGGTACTGTGCTGACGTGTGCCTGTGTGTGCGTGCTTATATCTCCTTCAAGTCATGGTGCACTGCTCGGAGAGAGGCGATGAGATCATCGTGGGGGATCAGTCACACCTGCACGTCTACGAGCAAGGAGGCAGCGCACAGGTACGTGATATCTGACCCTTCACACCCCTGCCACGTGTTCTGGGGTGAGGTGGGAGAGGAGGGGGCAGCCCATCAGACAATTTAGTGGCACCCAAAACTACAGGTGTCAGCCCTGATTGACAGTGTTTGCCCAGGCTCACTGGCTCAGCTTTAGCTTCAGGGTGATGCAGACTGAATGGTAATGTAGCCAGTAGCCATGTTAAAAATGCACCATGGTATTGTTTAGGGTCAAAAACATGGTATTGTTTTTTACATTTCTTGTACCATAATATCTTTCAGTCTACAGTATGTTTAATCCCGCTTCCTATCTGAGTTGTAGAAGACAGGAAATTAATTTTTGTTAACCTGCGCAGTCCTATAAATAAACAGTGCACAGCGTGCTTTGAGTTTTCACACTCTACCTCCAGCCCCGCAGCTCATTATTTTAAGAAGCACTCCAAAATACGTTAATTGCCGAAGCTCAATTTTCGCCTCTTCTGTGTTGCCTCGCAATCAAATCCGCACCCCTGTGAGTCTCGTTTCCGCCCAGCGGAAATCGTGCTCCAGCGCCCCTCTGATTAGCGCTGCCGTCGATTTATGAAGTTGTTTATTTTTCAAAAAATAACAAGAAGATTGCATTTGAGAAAAATGGGAAAAAAAAACAACTTTTATCAAGGCATCTTAGTGTTTCACCCAGCAAAATCTGTATTTTACCATAAACATTTTGAATGCTGAATGCCATCAATTATGATTTGATTTAGAGGCACAAGTCCTTAATTAATGACCATGACAAAGAATAAACATGATCTATCTAAAGCATTCTAGGGTAGTAGGACTGTGACGATCACCTCAGCATGTCTGCTAGTGTTCACCTCTCCTCATCTTTAATCTCCTCTCTGCTGCCTCCTCTCCTGACTTCTGCTCCCCTCGCAGTGTGCAGGCGTTCACTCCACTACTGTTTCCAACCTCCCTGACGGGACCTTTGACCTGGAAGAGATGGAATCCAAGATCAGGCACGGCTACCCTGATGCACATTACCCCCGTTCTCGTCTGGTCTGTGTCGAGAACACGCACAACATCTGTGGGGGGTGCGTCCTGCCTCTCTCCTTCCTTCAAGAGGTGAGACCCAGGGGGGGTCAGCCCAGCACACTGTCTGCAGCTTTCCTCGCTGACCATGCCTTGACCGTGATGTTCCCCTGTCTGGGAAGGGGAGAATCATATCTTACAGCAAATGAAGTCTTAGCTGAGTCTGTAAGGCCATGTTGATTCTATACTTTCAAGGGGGAGTTTGTTTTGGATGAGCAAGTCTGGAGGCCAATAACCAGGGAGTTGGAGTATAAAGAACACAGGGCTGAATAGACTTTTATCACAATGACTTAACTTGAACTCACACTGAACTCACACTCACACTGAACCTTGCCTCATGTCAGATCTCAGCTGCTGCACGTGCCTCGTCTGAAAGCTTCCTCTCCAGAAAATTCACTTACTGAAAAATGTTTGTCTTTGCTTTAACAGATGTGGTAAACATGTTGTGCATTAGGGAAAGAGCAGCTGGGCTAAACATAGACATGATAAGAGCGAACTCTAGTATTTTTTTAAGGAGGCACTTGTTTCACAAGCAGCGCATATTCCAAAGACACACGTTTCCTCGTGCACAGAAGAGCAGAGCTCACTTGATGATGCCGTGTTGTACGAGACGCACCGGCGTGCTGCTACAGAGAAGGCTGCCCTGACTCTCCCGGCCTGAGGTCTGCGTGCTCTTCTGTCTTTGCCCCCTCAGCTGCGCCTGCTGGCTGACCGCTACGGCTTGGCCGTGCACATGGACGGAGCGAGGCTGATGAACGCGGCCGTGGCGCTGGGCGTCCGCCCTGCCCACATCCTGCAGCACTGCCACTCTGTGAGCGTGTGCCTGTCCAAGGTAACGCGGCCCCAATACCCAGCTCGACACAGGGAGACAGCAGCATCAGAACAACTAGGGCTAACGTACAGGGAGGTCCGTGCTGAGATGCAGAATCCTTTCCTTATGCACTGAATTGCCATTTGCAGAAGGCAACAGGAGCCTCTTGTGGTTTTCGAGTAAAAGAAAGGTGCATTGTCACAAAAATAATTCAATGGTACAAGAGGATAGTGAACATTATTCTGGAAAAGGGCGACGGAAAGGTACAATGAGTAGCACAGAAAAGATGTGTTAAAGCAAAGCAGGCATTAAAGATGTTCGAGTGAGCGGATTGTTGGAGTGATGCAATCAATCTCCTGCCAGCATGCAGGCGTCCCGGTGAAAAGCTGCTGTAGTCTGTTGCCACGGTCTGCCTGTGTCTGTGCTGACGCTCTGTCACCGACAGGGGCTCGGGGCACCAGCCGGCAGCCTGCTGGGCGGGCGCAGTGAGTTTGTGCAGAGAGCGGTGCGTGCCCGCAAGGTGCTGGGCGGAGGGATGAGGCAGGCGGGCATCCTGGCAGCAGCTGGCATCATTGCCCTGACGGACATGGTGGCCAGGCTGGAGGAGGACCACTGCAATGCCAAGGCCTTTGCCAGAGGTGCGTTCTGGTAGCCGGGAGAGCTGGAGCACACGGTGGGGTGGTGAGACCATGAGACCAGATCTGGCTTGATGGTGACAGTCTGGGAATGAAAACAAGTTCAGGAAACCACACTGGCACAGCAGAGTACTCGCAACTGTTTCACATTTGCCTTTTCTTTTAACAAACACTTTCTTCCACGAAGGCTGAAGAAAAAAAAATCACTTTGAATCAGTATTCAAAGCACACTTGGACTTTATCAACAATAAAACAAGTGCCAAGTCAGAAAAGTGAACCTTTACAAGCCAGGGTCTGGATTCCTAGATGTTTTAAAATGTAAACGTGAGAGTGCAAAGGACAGTGGGTAAGTGTAGCGTTAGTGACAGGACAAATATCCGCGGTTTGTCTTATCTGACAGTCCGGAGTGGTAAAAGAATGATCCATCCGCATCCCTATTGTCCCCAGCGTTACTGCAGAGCGACCCTTCCCTGTACCAGCTGGACCTCGGGGCTGTGGAGACCAACATCCTCCGCTTCCGCCTCTGTGACCCCGGCCTGACCCCGGAGGAGTTCTGCCGGCGGATGGGAGGGGCCTGCGGCGAGGAGGCGGAGTCTCTGGGCCAGGCGGTGCGCGTGCTGATGTTCCCCCACGTGGGGCGCTCGGTGCGGGCCGTGTGGCACCTGGGCGTCAGTCGGGAGGACACCGAGCTCGCCATCCGGAAACTGCGCTACGTCACTCAGCGGTACAGAGAGGAGAGCCGCCGCCAGGCTTGAGCCCCGGCAGTGGACAGATGTCGCCTCCGGGTGTGGATATCGGAAAGGAAAGGGAAAGGGCTGAGCTATTTTTAAAGAAAATTCCCTGCCTCCGCGTGATCCCGCTCTGCACAATTTCCTTAATTGCTCTGAAATGTCAGTCTCGCATGAAAGGCAGATGGCATTTGTAATGTAATTGATTGGGGAGGAAGATGTCTAAATTGGAGCCTAAGTGGTCGCTATTAAAGTGAAGAATAATTTAAGTAAGGAAGAGGATTTTGCCTTAACCTGCCACTTTTATAGCCAATGGGCTAAAAAAAATTGCTTACACTTATATAGCGCTTTTCTGGACACTCCACTCAAAGCGCTTTACAGGTAATGGGGATCCCCTCCACCACCACCTGTGTGCAGCCCCACCTGGATGAAGTGACGGCAGCCATAGTGCACCAGTCCGCTCCCCACACACCAGCTCTCAGTGGGGAGGAGAGCAGAGTGATGAAGCCAGTTTATAGATGGGGATTATTAGGAGGCCATGATTGGTAAGGGCCAAAGGGAAATTTGGCCAGGACACCGGGGTTACACCCCTACTCTTTTCAAGAAACACCCTGGGTACGGTCAACACCTTAACCCGTACATCTCAACTGCCTGGCAAAGGGTCAGTGATTTATGAGCGTAGTCTAATTGCACCCATTGTTTTCAAAAGGAAAATTCAAATATTTATTTCACAGAAGAAAAGTTCTAAAAATAGATCACTGTATGTCATTACACTCCTGTTTCGTGTTGGAAGTGGAAGGTGGCTGCAAGAATTCTAACATCAAGGCACAGAGAAACAATTTCATTGTTCTCTACGTGTGTGCATTCAAAATGTACTGGAGAAGGATTGAGAATTTGCTCTCTTCCATTTTTTTCTTATTGACCCTGGTGTAGGTTCCTTACCTTGACCTATTCATTGAACAGTTCAGAAACCCACAGGTTGCTCTGGAACAGGAGATGTGGGACTGGTGTAATCGAAAATGTCACTCAGTTTAAGTCCTGCGTGGGACTGGAAACCATGAAGCCTGAAACAGAGGCTCAGAGTTAAGGAAGCCCGTAGCACTTGAGACACATTTGTAGGGAACTGTGAGAAGGGACACTTGGAACCTCTCTGTAGAGTAACTGCCTGGCAAACTGAGAAAACAAACTGCAGTTTCTTGGTCCGTTTCTCTGGATTCTGTCATCTGAATCATCAACCCTAAAGACACACACAAGTCACCTTGAATAAAATGTGTCTGTCTCCTGAAGACGTCAGTGAGCACCTGAGTCTGACCAACAGTGCTTGTTCATTGTTAAGGTTCACTTGGCCTTCTTTGAGAATGGTTTTTTAAGTGTAAAGCAGTCCATTGTGCTGCACCGTCCTTGATATTTTCCTTGAGCCTTTCCGTTGGAGTGACATTTCTTTTAAAATTGAAATTAATATACTCCCCCCCCCACCCCCCATCTAAGCAGGGCAACTGGAGACCATTGATTCAGGGTCACAGACAGTGGAAAAGGACCTGCATCTCAATGAAGAAGATATGCGTTAGAAGCCACGCTGAAAGAATGAATGAGTTGCTGCTGAAAAAAGAATCTGATTCTTTATAAATCTAAAAGAAAAAAGAAAAAGTAATAAAAGAAAAAAAAGATTGTCTCCAGTTGGAAATAATTTTTTATCCTAGTTTTCAGCTGCCTGTTTGCTCAATGCTTTACTGAGAGTTTATCATGAATCTTTTGAACTGCTGCCTCTATCAATCAACGGGCAGAAAGTAAAAAAAAAGATTTTATATACTGTATAGATTTGCACAGACTACAGTGCAGTTCCTTCTGCTCAGAGAATCGTTCTCACTGTGTATCTCCCATACTGCTGGTTGACCTTCCAATGATGATATCCCTGGGACAAATTTGCCTCCTGTCCCACTGTCCTGACAGTTGTCAGAGGGTCCTTAGCCCTTGACCAAGGAAGACCAAGAAACACCAAGGCACCAAGAGAACCAAGAGGAGGCCATTAGGCCTATAGAGGTTGTTTGGTTGTTGGCATCTAATTGATCCAAATATCTCATTCAGCTGTTTCTTGAAATAATCCAGGGAACTGGCTTCAACAACATGGCTTACTAGTTAGTTTCATAGTCCTTCAACACCCCGTGTAAAGAAATGCCTCCTTTTTTCTGGTTTCAAATGCCTTTCCATGTTGTATGTAGGTGTCAGTCATGTATTCAATTTCATTTACACCTCAGTGATTCTGGTGCAGTAGGTTTCGAGTTAAAATCATTCATAATAAAATGTCATAAATCAAAACGTTTGAATCGGGCCCATTCAAACACGAAGACCCCTGTTAATAATCCATAGGAAGAAATAGGTAAATAGTATTGCCAAAGCAACACTTGGTTCAGAGTGTTTTGCAGCACGTGCCTGCATGATTCCACAGTATTCTCGACAGACGTGTCGATGGGGTAATATCAACACAGCAACATGAGGCTGCCTTCTTGTTGATGTCTGTGTCAACAACACCTCCAGCCTTACCGGAGTCTGAACTAAACTTCTTTCATAATTTTTACAATTCACAGTAACTGTGATCCCTGCATAAATAAGATAATTCATCTCATGATCTAGTGGCGGAGTGCAAGTCAATGGCTGTCTGATTGAAGGTTAGTGAAAGCTGGCTGTGAAGGGATACCAGTTCTTTTTATAAAAGCCACAGGGGTGACAGCAGGCAGCCCCAGAGTGTGGAATTTTCACTGTGTCATCTCATTAGCTGGACCAAGGACAGTGCTGCCACAGTCTCTTCAGCCAGTGATTAGTCTGTCACCTGGAGTGTGGCTCACCCATCATGCAGTTCACAAAGATCTCTCCCTCTCTTCCTGTATCCCTCTCCTGGCCAGCTTTGATCTCTCAATGGCTTGTTCTTCAATTGCCACATAAGAATTGTATGAAATAGTACCTTTCAGCTGCCCTCTTACACTGAAATAAATTCCACTACATAATGCCTTTACTCCTTCATCTTCTGTGGGTATTACCATGGCTTTCTATGCTACTCTGCTCTGAAGGGCCTCAGACATGATATCTGTGCTAACAAAAAGAACATTAATGACATACCTCCGAGCTCAGGCTTGGAACATTATCCAGTGGAGTGGCTAGCTAGCAGAGATCATAACATATTCAAGTGAAAATGCATTTCTGTGCACAGTCAATTAAGCTTTCACCAAGTAAATAGATTCACTATAATTGCACCTATAGGTTGAGCAAATACCCTGTAGAGTAAATGGGATTCATCGGAACATGCTGTCATTTCCCTTTTATAATAAAACCTGAGGCTGAGGGTTTAACATGCTTGTAGAACAGCACTTTTCTGTGTCTCCTTGACACGGATGTAAGGCTCCACCTGTTAGGTAATTCTGCGCACAAAGCCTTCCATGCACCTGTGGGAAATTGTACTCAACAGGCCACACTGCAGGATGTTTCATTAAAAAAAACGATGAAGACGTGAACAGAAGGACAGAGGGTGACGCAGGCTCGCAGCTTCAGTAGCTGATCCTCAAACCTAAAATGAAATATATTTTTTTCGAAAGATTCAAAGGAGTGTGACTAACCTACCACACACAGGAGCCGCTCGATTTCAGATCTGTGTGAAGGTGACACTCATCCCAAGACCCACAAACTCCCAGCGTGTGTATTGCATTAAGTGGTTCCGGACTCTCCTGGCTCCGGTTCCCCTTTATCATGGTTGGCCTGACCTGAACCTGCTCTTAATAGACATTGTTGAGTAAAACAAGCCTGATTCCAGGTTTAGTCCTCTGCAGTGTAAAGTTTATTAAAGCTCTAGCTGGTCACCTATAATCCATTCCTACTTTTGTGCTTCTAATTCAGCTTCTCATCTGTTCATAGTAAGCAGCCCCAGTATCTCCCTTATTCGGGTTCAAAAGCATGGTATAGCTAGTTTGACCAACAAAACCTTCTATTTAATTAATAGAGATCAATTAAACATCTGATTTAATCATTAATTATCAATGAAGTCACAGGTAACCTCAACTCATTACCATAATATTTGTGAAAGAACAGGTGAAGGTTCATTTCATGCTGAAAGGTAAAGAAACACTGTGCTTCGGCCTTCCTCTTTTCTTTTCCTTTCAGCATGGAGTGAACCTTTACCTGTTTCTTTGCACATTTACACATTCAGACGCAGCTACCTACTCGAAAGTCTTCAATATAATGTTTTTGTGTTTAATGTAAATACCCACTGTACTTACAGCAGAACAAAGACATCTGAGCACAGCCAAACTTTCTTCCCACATCATTTCCTTGCCCACTAGGTACCATTCGAGTTGGCACATGTGCTGTGCTTGTGCTTCTTTTGCTGCTTCTGCTGCTTCTTCTTGCTTCTGCGCCACACGTTTCTATCAGAAGAGCCCGTTCGTAAATACCAAGGCTGCATGCAGATTCAATTCCACGCGCAGGTGCAATTTTTCATTGCTCATATTGCAGATGCTCAACAGCTACCGCCTACGCCAGGAGTAACTGCGCGTGCTTGTGTGCAACAGGGGAACGGGGCAGTGCAGAGTCGTGCTCTTCAGTTCAGCACTTCGGTACTTTGCCTAGTCCAGGTCTGTGAGCACGGGGGAATGACAGAAAACGCAAAATATCATTATTTCTGGGTCTGAAATTAAATGTGGAAGATCAGCAAAGTCCCCTGTACCATGTGCAGTTTCTCTCTCTCCTTTCACCTTGGCAACTGGCAGCTTATTCCCTGATTAGGGAGAGCTCATCTCATGTCTCAGGAGCCTTGGGCAGTTCAGTGTGCACAATGTCAGCCCGTGAGGTGCTTGTTTCTATGGTGACTGCACAAAAGGGAGTGCTTCATAAATGTTTACCACAATCTCTGTGTTTAATTCATAAGCAATGCGCTGCAGCGCAGCCTGGCCAGGATTAACCTTCTTCACCTGGTAACGCTTCATTACTTACCTGCTTACGTTTGAAAAGAGCTGCTTGGCAAAGCCCTTGGAGGTCAGCTGCAAAGTGTGTGACTGTGGGGTTTTTAACAGAAGCCTGCAAATAAATCCCAGGGAATGCAAGATCCATAAAATAGCCTGGATATTTCCCAGACATCTTGCTGAAAGGTAGGTGAAGGACTCAGCAGGAATCAAAGACACAACAGGAAAGGAGCTTTTTCAGTCCAAGGTTTATAAAAAGCACTTTGGTATGTCAAGAATGTTTGCCATTGTATATCAATCTCAGTTGTGTTCCATAGATATTCAATTATTAAAAAATGTATTTTTTATATGAATGCCACAATAAATTCCTTTCAGGCTTTGATACAACCCTGCAAGAGCAGAAGAATGTTAGACACATGAATACTAATTAACCAGTTCCACAATACCAGAAAGCTTAATGGTCTCAAGAAACCTTTAATAGTGCTCACTACATAATAAATCAAGGTATACCACCAAACAGGGTGGTGGCAGAGCAGTGGCTCTGTGGCTAAGGATCTGCGCCTGTGACTGGAAGGTTGCCAGTTCATATCCTGGGGCCGGCAGAGGAATCCTACTCTGTTGGGCCCCTGAGCAAGGCCCTTCACCCCAACTGCTCCAGGGGTGCTATATAAATGGCTGACCCTGTGCTCTGACCCCAAGCTTCTCTTTCCCTGTCTGTGTGTCTCATGGAGGATAAGTTGAGGTATGTGAAAAGACAACTTCTTAATACTAGAAATTATATGTTGCCAATAAAGTGATCATATCAGCCTTATTAGCGGTGTAACAACCTTGTAGTCTGATCTCGTCAAGTCACAAAAGCTAAGCAAGGCCTGTCAGTAATGGGGTGTGAGAAACAGTTTGCTGCTGCAAGTGAAGTTGGGAAATTGATGCCCCAGTATAATAACGGGAGACACTGTGCTGTAGGTGTCAAACCACCCTTTGAATGAGGTGTTAATCAAAGCTCTCCTTAATTCATCTGGTGAAGAAATGTCTCACTGTTTTCTAGATAGTGTGTTTCTGTGCTTCTGGTGCACAATTGTGTTTTGTTATCCCCTTGGAATTAAAATTGTTTTTTTATTATTATTATTATTATTATTATTATGATTATTATGGTTTGCCCTGATAATAATACCACTCAGCCTGCTGTAGTATTAGATGTAGCTTTACACAAACCTAATTATAAGTCTCTTTAGACAGTTCTACTTTCTTGCCTTTTGATGACTAATTATTAGTAAACTATCCTGTAATGCTTAGTCACTTCCATTGATTTTGAGATTTCTGTCTGGTTTTAAAAACAGCCTATCTTTGATTAGTATTCCTAGATAGAAAGACGAACAGCTACAGAAAGACGAAGAGAACAGTAATCATAACAGGGCCACATGCATCAGCAGAAGGAAATTGTTTAGTTCAGTTTCAGCTAAACAGTACATTACATTAGTATCTCATTTTAAAAAGGAACCCTCATAGTCTGATAGCACCAGCCGCGCTTACACAAACACACACATTACAAGACAAAATGAGGTTAGGTGCTGGCTGTGTGCTCCCCACAGAACACATTGAACCTGATATGGAAAGCATTGTTTCTGGTATGCCCAAGAAATGACTGATTTGCTGTAATCATCTACATCTCCACAGGTTTCACATGCTTTTTAGCTCCCAGAACTGAACTTAATCACGTAGGCATTTCTCATTACAATGTCCAGAACATAAAGTCTTACCTGTTCTTTTCTCTTGTTGCTAAATCAGTAACAGTTGATGCAAATGTAAGATGACTACACTGCTGGGTGACCAAGTGTTATACATTTTAATGGAGCAGTCTGATTCTGCAGTGCTAGAGAGTAAAAGACATTCTTATATTTCTTAAATTTGATGTAATACAAACATGTTAACATGTAACTGAGTTTTGCCTTTAAAAAACTTTCAAGATTCTTCTCTGATCATGAATATTAGGCGAGACTAAGGATGGGCTGGGAAATGTGAACAACTTCTCCACATCTGGCAACATACCAAATAATTAATAATCTTCTGACTGACAGCTGAAGAGTTTTGAAAAGTCAAGGAATCCTCTGCTTCTGAAATCTCAGACGACATCTTTTATTCCAAATCCCTCCTTAATTCAGTTTCTAAACATAATAAAAAAACAATGTTTCAAAGGTGAATGTTTAATAAACAGGAAATACAATGTACCTCTTTCTAGCTGTATTTGCATAATTAAATCACTGGCTCCCATCATATTATAAAGTGCAGTCAAATCGAGGTAAGAGCATTAATCCCTAAAATGTACAAGCTAGTTTTAATTAGGAATTAATGATTAATGCCAATTATGACTCCCCAATCCAGTTAATTAGTCAGTGTAATCTGGCACTTCAGCTCTCCTCTTCACATTAGCAGAAAGACTTCTAATGATACTAGGAGAAAGGAATAGTGAATGTGAATTATTCTGGCATTAGTGTTATTAAATATTGAACATTGCAGCTATTTGGCAATGGCTTATTTTGTTGTTGTTTTTTAAAAAAAGATGGTGTAGTGTTTATGGTGCAACTACACCAAGCATAGCATTGCTCTTGTGTGAATGACAAATTAGTGGTGTTCTTTGACATCTGAAACCATTTTAAGGATCAACGTGTATTGGGAACTTCTGCAGCTATGTACAAAATCAATAGAAGTGTTTTACCTCATACCCTAGAAGTAAACTATTTGTAATACACATTCATGGATGCTTCGCTAGGAGGAGAAAGTATCAGTAAGAGAAGCTGGGAGAAAAGCAGGAAAAGTTCAGAGGACGTAACTCCAAACAGGACAGAGCTTGAAAGGCAATTGCCACTCCCAGCTGTACACACAGACATTTTAACACCAAACTGTAACCCTGTCAAGCACCTGAATCAACAGTGGCCGAAGACACAAAAGCAATGTAAAACTTTAAGAATTGCATCAGAATTGCAGAATGGTTGCATGTTATCCACAAGCAAAAAGCTTATCTTTGCATAAAATAGCACTGAAGCTACACAGCTGCCCGGACATTGTCATGTCTTTTCATACAGCCCTACAGTCATGGAATTCACAGCAGTGTACCATACCCTTACTGTAGAGGTGTTAATCATAATTTTAATAGAAGTTATATATTTTTTGTTTTTAGAAAAATACTCTGCATACTAGCTTGCTATCAGTAGGGACAGCACACATCCATTCAAAAAAAAAGCTGCAGCTGCTGAAGGTTTAATGGATCATTTGCATATTTCATGCTACTTCTGATACATTCCCTGAGACAAAAGCAATGAAAGAATGCAGCCCTACATCATGACCAACTGGTTTAATCAAGTCCTGTTTTTGTATGGCTGAAATGCAGGTTCAATGGCAGTAAATAAGCACTGAGACAAGGAAAATGCTCCCCTGGTGTGCCGAGTGCAGACTCGGCTTTTGGAAAAACAATCAGCCTGGCTGTTTCAGCTGAAGACGAGAGCAGCCTCCCACTCTGGCTCACTGCATGAACAGCCTGCGGATTAGCTCTGGTTTATCGGACTGAATGCAAACCCGAGGTGGGTGTGGCGCCACCCATTCTAGGCTAATGAGATGGCCGGCGCCAACTCCTGTCTGCTCTGCAGGTAGGTGATCCTGGCTCCCAGGAACAGAAGCACTCCCGTGATGACCTCCAGGGCAAACGAGAGCCAGGCCAAGCCCATGGACCAGCCGAAGGAGATGTGGACATGAGTCATGCGTGCCGGCCCCACTGTGCGCACTATTTCCTCCAGGGCCATGTGGGAGTAGCTAATGTACACACTCACTCCCGTCAGGGTGATCCCGCCTGCAGGGACACAGAGGGACAGTGGGATTGAGCACGGAAAGGATTCCCCACTCGGTCAACATTACTGGGTCATACACATCGCTGTGGTGGAGTTCAGGGAGGGGTCAAGACCTTTGTCGTGAGGAGTTGCAAGCATAGGTCAAGCTGCGTTTGTGTTGCCCAACAGCAAAAAACATCCATCCATCCATCCATCTCTTAACCACTTCATCCGATTCAGGGTCGCAGGGGAGCCTGAGCCTATCCCAGCAAGCAACGGGTGCACCCCGAACGCCAGTCCATCACAGGGCACACACAGACACAGACACGCACACACCTGGGCCAGTTTTCCCAAATACCAATTTACCTACCAGCATGTCTTTGGACTGAGGGAGGAAACCAGAGCACCCGGAGTAAACCCACAATAAACAAGGACATACACACTGCACACAGATCGCACCCCAGGTCCTTCATTGAACCCTGGATCCCATAGCTGTAGGCAGCAATTCTAAGCACTGCAGCACCATGCTGTCCAGCAACAAACATTTTGGAGTTTAATATACATCAGAACAATATTATATAGGATGTTACATATAATATATAGAATGTATAATGTGCTGCTTCAAAATGTTTTAATATTGTATAGGCATGCAATAAAAATGAGATGAAATACTAAAACAATGCCGATGTTCCTACAGTAAATTACAGTAATAAAAAAAACATTGATATAAAATGCTCCCCTCATTACTGTATAATTATAGAAAATGTAATGATTAATTAATATCCTATAACGGGGTTTTTTATACACAGTACAACGTAAATTACCATTACTAGAAAGTGTACTGGGTTTGAATTATACTTCTATATGTTCAGTGAATGAAACAAATTCTAAATGAATGATGTTTAACACATCTCATTTGCTCCTTATTAACTTACATGGGCTTCTGTCTATAGCATAAAGATTCTTTTGTTAGCTGGTACAAACAAAACGTTGTCCTGTATGATACTTAAAAGGCACATTTCACTTGTTCATTGAATTCTGATCCCAGTCCTCTGCCAGCGGTCCTCTGTTAACACAGAGCACCTGACTTGTTTATTACAGAGCTTTCAAGTCTATGTGGCACCAAAAGTGTCTGCATTCTTAATCTCTTTATTTTAATAGCATAATAAGAGAATCTAATCATGGTATTTAGTCTGTTCTGGTACAGTGTCAAGCTGAATTAAGAAGTCCCATGTTCTGCTTCTCACTGATTGAATTATAATATTTAATTTCTGTTAACAGTAGCATCTCTGAGCTTCAGTCCCAGCTGTCAGGGGGCTTTGAAAGGTCTAGGTATGAAAGATGTGCTTCAAAAACAAGGAGCAAACAACAGTTAACAGTTTTCTGGTCAAAATATCTCCTAAACATTGAAATGCAATTGAGATGAATTGGCATGCAATCATGTATGAATTAAAAGCACTTAATTCAGTGTAGAAGAACAAACCTTTTCCAGTTTGTTACCTTTAGAAGTGATTTTTCAGCCCGCACAGTCTGTGGAAAGACATCTTTAAACAAAGACTGAATTTTTTTTTTCAAATGTCATATTCATCTTGAAATGTATTTAGAAGACTTGTTCTTTTAGTTGTTACTGTGGGGAATAGATTACAATTAGCCCATTTTCTTCTTTTTGCTTCATACTGCCTTTTTTAATGAAAAATATGACTTAGCCCTTGTGTTCCCACTTGCTGCTTAATATTAAATTGCTGTTCAGCTAACAGAAGCCCGAAGGGTGAGCAGGAATAAAATGAACAAATGAAGGTGGCAGTTTTCATCACATTGGGAATGATAGATGGGCTTTTAACAATAATCATGCTGCCGGCACTACGACTGTCATTGTAAATAGTCATAAGCTCAGTGCCCTGGATAAGAATAAGCAACAAATTTGCAAATGCTGTTAAAGCGCAAATAACTCCAACAGATGGTAAAAGGCATGATAACAAACACGGGAGAAATAACAATAAAAGCTGGTGTTAGCAGAAAAGATCACTTTATTGGCCACATACAATTTCTTGCATTAGGAATTTGTCTTTTTGCATACCTTTGTGTGCTCTCCATGAGACACACAGACAGGAAGAGAGAAGCTTGGGGTCAGAGCACAGGGTCAGCCATTGTACAGCACCCCTGGAGCAGTGGGGGTGAGGGGCCTTGCTCAGGGGCCCAACAGAGTAGGATTCCTCTGCCAGCCACAGGATTTGAACCAGCAACCTTCCACCACCACTCCCCGCTAAAAACCCTAAGAATTTTATTTTTAAAAACCCCAAGATAGCGATATCTTCTCTGCTACAGAAGAAGAAAACTGATGTTTTAGACAAGTATTTCAACAGTTTTAAAGGCTTTGACTGCCTCAGGCAAAGCTGCTCTTTAGTGCCCATTAATACAGTCTGTGTAACTCTGTAATTCCCATTCAATTCAAAATACTGAAAAAAGGCGTGCCAGAAATTAATTTGGTACAATACTTGCTTTTACCCGTCTCTTTTAGATTTCAGACATTCCTCATTTTCTTTTTTCCTGTCTCAGCTTTGTGCGAAGCTAATTTGCCTCCCCTGCAAATGCCCTGTCAATCATTTTTGCATGTTGCCGCTCAGCATGAAAAGCAGCACTGTAAAAACAAAAGCATGCTCAACTGATCCGTCAGAAGTCTCCCGGAGAAGGCCCCGTTGTGAGTTGTTAACTGTTTGAGGTTGGTCCTATTTGAACCTAGCTATGTGTTTCGACATGCACGTTTTGAGTCCATAAGTGCAGTTTGAAGCTGCAGCTCGCCGTGCTCAGTTATGTACAGTAAATACACAGGAAATCTACGCTCCTTTCCGAGTGTTAATCATTCCGTATTCCCCCCTTGGCAGCTGCGCCCCCTTAAACCCACTGGCCTTATCCGTGTGGCCAGGCTGCGACTGGCCTGGCTAAAAGGGTCTGCTCACATCCATCGTGCTAATACAGTTATAAGGTCACCTGTACCAAATTTGTATCATGCTGGTCCTGTATCCTGCTCAATACTAGACTTAGACAGAACATATTGAAAGCAGGTGCAGCCTATTGCACATCCAATTTAAAACAAACTGCCTTTCAAATCATTCCATACCACACCAGGCCTTGCGTTTTGGTTCGACATACTGCCTAGGGGTTAAAATAGGTTCCACTTCATCACTGGAGTTCTAGAAACAAGAAAAATCTTTCAGGCCATGAGCTACTGGATCATAGAGTGAAATAAGAGGAATGTGTGGCTCTGTGAAAAGAATGTCAGTGGAAAAAGAACTCTGTTTGTCATTATTTTCCTTAAAGAAACAGTGGGTTAGAGCACTGGAGTCTTAATTAGATGGCTGAGAGTTCCAAATCCAGGATTGTCAACAGCTGTTTAACTCTCGCACAAATTATTTCATACAGATTTAAATGAAACACTGAACTCTATAAAGGGGTACAAATACAAACTGCTTTGGAACAGGCCAGTTGAATGAATCAATTAACCTAATGGTGCAGTGGGTCAGCACTGTTGCTCCACAGGGCTAGACCCCAGGGGCAATTCCAGACCAAGGGTGGAGTTTGCATGTTCTCCACTCCTTCACAAGGGTTTCCTCTGCTCCAGTTTCCTCCCACAGTCCAAAAACATACTGGCAGGTTAATTGGCTTTTGGGAAAATCGGCCCAGGTGTGAGTGTGTGTGTGTGTCTGCTCTCTGATGGACTGGCGTCCCGTTCAGGGTACACCCTGTCTTGTGGCTGTTGCTTGATGGGATAGGCTCCAGCTTTCCCATGACCCCGAACTGGAAGAAGCACTTGAAAATGGATTGATGGAATGGCAGATCTCAGTCCTTGAATGTTATCTTTCAAGCTTTAAAAATACATGCAGGGGAACAGGGGTAGCATCTCAAGTGTCTCATCCAGAGTCTATGTTTGCTCTCCAGAGTGTGCCTAATGGCCTGATGTGATACAGTTTGCAAATATATATTTAGTTATGTTACAAAAGGTCATATCAGATGTAGGTGTTCTGAGATGTTTTTAAAACCATCCGTACAGGTTTCAATCATGCCTCAGAGCTACAATCCATAAGCATGCTCATTCTGAATACATCCCGTGTCTTTGGCTTAATGGCTTTGCTAGAATAATTTGTTTATGCATGATGTTTTAATTACCAAAAATGTTGAGAAGGATATAAAGAAGTCATAGCATTTCGCTGCCCTGCTGACATATGCTGTAGCTCTATTGCTAGACACAGCAGATGAGGACCATCTGCCAAAAATACCATCAGCTTTTAAAGACACCTTTATTTATATAATCTAGAACTCCATTTGCAAATTGGAGCCATCAAAACAAAAACAAATAAAATGCAGTTAAAAGCTCTTCTGGTCCATCAAGAGACAGCTCATGATTTGAATGCGGGAAGAAGCTTTTTTAAAACAAATTAAAACTGATTACAAGGCTAAAACATGCTTCCAATTTTTGACATTACCATTTCTACTATTCATAGGAGCAATGATGGCGATGGTATGAAACCCAGAATGTTTCTACTTGTCTCTGACAAATGTGTTTAACGTCACACGGAACCCCCTGCTTTGCAGTAGGGCTCACATGTGCAGGCCAGACAAGGGAAGGTGTTTTTTCCATAACAACATATCGGGACAACTTCAATAATCTCGAAGCCTGTGAGTTACTGGAAGTCACAGGTCCTGCCATGAGGTACCGAAAGCCTCAGGGAAGATATGAGTGTGTGGTGCTTTGAGGGATTCATTTTCTGTACACCATTTGGGATGGGCAGACTCAAACTTAACTTGAACTTGAAAATTAACTTGAAGCCAATTTGTCTTAATTTACATAATGAGAACTGCATTTTGTTACCAAGCTTAAATAGCAACAGGATTATTTAATAAGAATGAATTGTTAATTAGAATTAACTGATAATATTTTTTTCCCTTAGTAGATGGATTTTACAATTCAAAAGATAAAAAGACTATACTTTTTTATGTAGACTTATTATTAGTAGTATTAAACAGCTTTCTAAATCCTGTAATTAATTTCATTCCAGATTCAAAGTCTCTTTTTCCTTCTGGAAAGACTAATATGTAGATACACCAGGGTAATGGGAATATTAAATAGGGCAGATTTGTTGCATCAGAGGTTATAAAACACCTACCAAACACACCAATACCTTCCCAGGTATGAACCAATCCTTTCTTTCTGGACCTCTTTCAACTGAGCAAAGCTGACCGCAGCCCCAGCGACAGCTACCAACAGACACACAACATCAGCAAAGCCCCAGGCGATGCTTGTAATCAGGGAAAGTCCTTCCAGCGTCGAAGACTTACTGCAGAGGAGGAGGTAGGCGCCCGTACCCACGAGAAGGGGGCAGCTGCGCGCCAGGGAGCTGACAAGACCGCAGATCCCCCCGAAAACCAGGAGCACCAGGCTGAGGGGCAGCACGACGATAATGACCTTCTGCATGTCTGCAGGGAGGGGCAAGAGAGCAGGCAATCACATCATATGGACACAGACAGACGCATATACCACATACAGCACACCCCGCACCCAGAACCCCATCACATCTGTCCTGCTGCTACCCAGCTAAGCACTGGGTGAGCTACAGCAGGCGCACTAGCTTTCCCCTCTGACCCGAAAGGACACATAACTGTAGTGGAGAGAGTCATTCCATCCACAGCATGGGAAAACTGAAGCACTGAAATGATGTCCCTTGAAAGACATGATATCAACTTTGTGAAGCACGTTTCCTCCCAGAAGTTGAATGGCTGATCATTCGGAGATTTCCTTCAGCGTAGTCTCCCACGTCCACCCGGGATGCCACTTGAGCGGAACGCCAACTGGACATGGCACCCCGGTGCCGTCACCCAAGGGGGCACTGATGATAAGGGCCGAAACGGCACAACGGTGGTAATCTCAACAGGAGTGTGAACAAAACCAAAAGATAAAATTATCACTAGGTTGTGGGGGCATGGAACAAGCTACCCAGCCATGTCACTGAAGCCAAAGCCCTGGCTTCCTTCGAGTAATGGGATCCTCAGATCAATTAACTTCTTTCAAACAGACCTGATGGGCCAAATGGCTTCCTCCTGTTTATAACTGTTCATACTGCATGTTCTTCTCTCGTGCAGCTGCAGTACTCCATGACACAGGTGACCTTACACTGTTTATAATAATATAATAATAAACAGTGGCAGGAATTTGGTCATTTCAGAGCAGGTGGGTGTACAGCTTAATAACTATGTGCATCACAAGAAAGACATTAATTATTATGTGTAGGTTAGTAATTTAAATGTACTGCCTGTCATATAATTGCTACATTATTTTGCTGTGATTAATATGCATTTTAGTTAACAAAGGTTATCTTTGTCTGGCACAATTCAATTTACTACAAAGACTATGCAAGTGGATTTTTTGAAAACTGCAAAGAATGAAAGCTTTGGTACAATAAAGACCACTGTGTCAGACTAACGTCTTTTTTTGAGGACTGCTTAAATTAATTAAACCTCTAATTAGACATGAGAGAGACAGAGTTTAAGTAAAGATGTTGGCTTTCATGAAAACAGCATTGGAAGGGATATCCATCGTCCTTCTCCAACACACACACTCCGTGGATCTGGAAGACCTGAAAAGGCTTGAAAAATAAATATTTTTAAAAGGCGGCGCTTACGTTTAATGGAAAAGAAATACGCAAGTTATTATTATTAATCTCTTTGTTTGAATGCCTTCGGCTGTCATCTTAGTAAAGCAATTCTCAGTAGACCTACACTGGAAACAAAGAGCAGTGCAAAGGGTACTCACTGATTAAATACCTCTCAGCGTCTGAGAATTTGGAGGTGTCTTCAGTGAAGGGATAGACGAGAGGGATACAGGCATTGTTACCTGGGACAGCAACACAAGAGGAGAGAGGTGAGAGGTTTAAAAAGGTGTTAAGGTGTTGTAAAAACATTCTTCCATTCCCTTTTTTCAATTCAATTCAATTCAAGGTGCTTTATTAGCACAACCGATGGGTACAATCAGCGTTGCCAAAGCAAATAAAAATAATAAAATTAACATGAAACAAAACAAAAAATAAAAGTAAAATAAAATCTATGGACATATTACAGACATTGCTTATTTATTTTACGTTTATTTTCTCTCTGTAAGCATATCAAAGAAAAAGGGATGTGTGAGATTTTCTTTGAGCTTTTACCTGCTGCACATTGTTTAAGCAATTTATACATTGTAAGCAACTGCCTCATGTTTTTCTGGTAAATCTCTTTGTATACCCTGCGCAGCTAAAAGTAGTCTTCTTAGATACCTGTAGGGCAGCTAAAAATGGATTTCTTAAGAGCCTATCCAGACAAGGATTGGGCCCAAGGCAGGGCACACCATGGACAAAACACCAGTTCATCGCAGGGCACACACAGACAAACACACACTCTCACAACAGGGACAACTTGCCCCTAAGCTAATTGACCTACCAGTATGTCTTTGGGCTGTAGGAAGAAACCAGAGCCCCTGGAAAAACCCTAATGAACTCAGGAAGAACATACAAACTCCACACAGACAGCACCCCAGGACTAGAATTGAACCCACCAGCACAAGGCAGCAGTGCTAACCACTGCACCGCCGTGCTGCCCTATATGCCAACTATTCTGAATAAATACAGCACAAAAACTTCAAGGCTAACTGAATACTTAAGGAAACAAATCATGAAGCAAATATTAGAGTTATCAGCGAGTACTAGGGTTGCCACATCAAACATAAAAGCATTGTAGTGATTCCACACTGATGGCACTTGTGTGGGTGGAGAAACAGAAATACTTCAGATTATTTTGAGTTAAACGTTGCTCAAAGGTAACGTGTGTGTTTTGTGCTTACAAGTCAGGAAGCAGATCAAATATATCCCAGCATCCCAATGATAAGGTGACATTGTAACAGGAATTCCTAAATCTAAGGCTTTGATGGATCTTCATCGTGACCCTACAGCTGACCACAGACAGAAGAAGAGAAATATGCAGCGCAGTGAACTCAAGGGACCAGAGAAAGAAGACATGCTTGGCCAAGCAGTAAGTTACACTTGTATTCGACCTTAAACCACGTGTCTCAAATGCCTACATTCTGCATTCCATTAACCTCAAAATATTCAACCAGTACCAAAACAAAACATCTCCTATATTTCTGCTGATTGTTGCAGGATAAATACAAGCAGCATTAAAATCTTTCTTTTTAAATTTTAACCTGTAACTTTTAATCAGCACAAGGAACAGAAATCACAGACTGGCCATGTCCAGTCAGAGTGGTAGTTAGTCTGACAGTGACCAGGACTCCCCAACCCACGGTCAAGTACGTGTCTCCAGGACCTGCTGGGCTTGCGAGGGAGAGAGTGCCCCCTGCTGGATGTGCAACAGCCACACCAGTGACATGCTGAGAGTGTCTCTGCGAAGGATCTGTTACCTGAGAGTTAAGCCCACTCTACTAACACTCTATTAAACTACCAAACTGGGAGGGCATAAAAAGAAATAAAGCATGCTTTTTCTAAAAGAAGTGAAGGACTAGCCATCTTACAAAACCATCAGCAAGGTCTTATGCTTTTTTATACAGCATCTCTATCGAACACGCTGTATTTCTCCATTCACTGGACTAACTCAGTACTGCATCTGCCCAGAGCCCCAGGTTATTCAGCTAAGCATGCCAAGAGATCCAATCACTTCTTACCCTTCTTCTTCTCTGCAGTAAACCATTACAACTTTTTTGTTAAAAGAAATCCCTGTCTTTCTTTTTGGGTCCACTCAATGTTGAACGTGACCAGTACCTCAATATGCACACTGACCTACAGTTTGGGGGAATCCTGGCCACAACAGAACAAGGGCACAATCCAGGACGTTTGGGCTCAGCCTGGCTCCAAGCTGGGCTCCAGACCGATACACTGCGTTTGCTAAATGACCTGGAAGCATTTTAGGGTCAGGAATACATTTTTCCATACATGACCAAACATTAAAACAAGTCCGTAAGATGTAGCTCCCTGTTTTTGCTGTTTGGAAATCCACATGTCAACAGTCATTTAGGTGCATATGTCAAAGTCTCTGTTAGGCACCGCAACAACATAATTTCATGTCGTATTATAAAGAGAGTTGAAATGATGTAATTCATACATAAATTATACTGCTAATCCAGGAGTCAGTCTTAACACTCTTGGATTGGCACATCAATAGTGTCCACACCACCCTGAGCCTCACCTTATTCATGATATCAAAGCAAAGTTCAAGCAGGCCCGGAAAGTTAAACAGAAGCTATTTGCGCCGGTTAGTGTTCCTGGGCTGCAGGTTTGTTTTGTGTGAGCTCGTAGCCGGGTTATTTTCTGCTAGACCAAAGAAAGAGCATGGAGCAAAAGGCTTTAGTAGAAAGAGGTATGGTCCCGCACTCCCCGAGGAAAAACCTATTACTTCACAGCATTTTCTACACACAAAAAGAGCGCTACGTGTTCTTCAGCACCTCCATTCCATCAAAGCTCCTAGCTCTTTGACACTGGCCAAGCCATTAACTTCCAGCGACATTCCCAGCGCAGCACAGTTTGCTCGGGGGGACAGGCTATAACCGCCGTGCCCGGTTAAGACACATGGAATGCAATTAGAGAACTTTGATTTAATAATCCACCCCAGGCTCTGGAAGGATATCGCATCGATCTGCATGTGCCTCTCCACAAATTTACATCATATTGCGTGGGTTGCTTTCATTCAAAGTGCTTGCCTATCTTTTGATTGTTCTGTCGAGCAACAAGTTCAATTATTTGGAAGGAGAGCTGGCCAGACTAAATCCTACATAAAATTCAAGACCTCGCCTAGAAGAAATATGTTTTCCTAAATGCACAAGGCCTCAGGCACAAACATATTGATGTATTTTTAGAGGCATGCCCTGACTTCATAATTACATTACTCTGAACGATTTAGCATGCTTATTTGATGTGCATATTTCATCATTACAATCTCCTCACTATTTGTAATGATCTTGAAAATGACTTAATTATTTTGGGGCAAATGGCACTTTCCTTCTTGGATCCTGCTCACCATGTTAATTATGCGCCAAGCCGTTAAAAGCTAAATTCCTCTTATTACACAAATCCCAAGAGGCCCCTTAAATTTCTGTATCGAATTGGCATTTGCAAACCTGAATGTACAAACCTAAACTTACCTCTGAATTAATATTCACTGTTTTTATTGGGCAGGAGACACAGAAATACTCAGATGCTCATCTTGGTCCCGTTTAAGTCAAATCAAGGGATCAAGGCAAAGGAAAGAGAAAGGCTCATCGTCCAGTATTTTTTGTCGGTATTAGCAAAAGCGCTATATAACTGTATTCGTTGTTATTATTATTATTATTATTATTGATTTAATACAATACATTGAGATCAACTAGAAAATGTGTTGACATTCTCAAGACACCTGCCAGGCTTCTCCCTCTTAAGAGACACAAATCCAAATCAATTAACATCCAACCGAGAGTCATATTCTCCCTAATGGTCTAAAGATCCAGAAGCCTAACTCGTTTGCTCTCTAGTAGCTAATTGACCGGCAGCTCTCATTAAATCTCATTAAACCTCAATGCACTTTCCTTACTCTTTGATGCTGTGCATTACCAGATTACTGGCCAGTGTAAGTGTGCTGTATGCCTGTGCACGATTCTGTGTGTAGGGTCCTCTGGAGAAACATGCTTGTTCACTCAGGCGGAGCAGCTTCAATCCTGCTTCAGCTAATGACACAAATCAGCTGCAAAGATGCCTCAATGGTCCTGTAATGGCAGCAATTGGACGTTTAAATGATGGTGTGTCAGCGCACGTTGTACCCACGTTGTCGGATTTTGTGCTGTTGCAATGTGCCTCAGTCGGATTGCGGTACACATGTAAGTTGCTTTAGTTGAAAGCACCTACCACATACTGTACGTTATTAATATTACTTTGATCAACATACGTGCAGTAAGAACTAAACTGGCAGCTGGCTGAAATCCCCAGGATATTCTTTTAATTGTGGGATTAGGATGCCAGCTGCTGTTCTCCAGTGAGCCAGCGGACTCGCAGATCAGGGAAAGCTGTGCGACTCAGACATGTGCCGCGGGGAGCGCGGTGATACAAGCAAGATCAGAGCCCAAAGCCGTAAAAGAACAGTGTGTATTTCTTTTGAATTGTAAATGAAAGTTTAAATGGTTTTCTAAGTGTGCTTGCTTCCTCACACGCTCCGCTAACAGCAGCGGGGGATGTTTACACTTTGCGGGCACTTGGTCGAGTCTTGATATTCAGGACCCACTTAAACGCAACCCCGCGCCCCTTGAGGCTAGAGGAGGAGGGCGGGCGTGGTTTTGCTTTGGTCCATATACCGAAATGGAGCCCTACCGATGCCCTCCCCCAGTCCCCCATCTCAACCTACTGCACAGAGGACGTCCGCATTCCTCCGGCACTGTGGGGTGTAGCTGGGGTTAGCTATAGTCTCCTTTCTATCCGTTTCTTGCAGTTTCGTAGTCCGAACATGCAGAACGAGCCTAAAGCGCTATTCAATTCATTTTTATATAGCGCCTTTCACAACAAGGTTGCCCCAACGGGCGCAATATGATGTCAGGTGGGACACGGAAAGCTTTGAACTGTACAGGTACGAAGTCATGACAGCATATTTGCCTGCAATGTGGAAAGTCGATTAAGGAAACGTACTGTTAAACGTATTGTGTGTCATTCATTCATTTATCATTCATTATTAATTCAATCAATTAATTAATTGTTAATTGTTAATTGAGTTAATGCGATGCAATACGTTTCGTAGCATTTTAGTAGCCAGAAAATGTTTCAAGTGATTGTAACTGATATACAATAATAATATACGTCCGTCAATTCATCCATCCGTTTTCCAACCTTTTCATACACTGTAGGTTTGAGCCGGAGCCTATCTCGGCAAGCAGCGAGCGCAAGGCGGGGTACACCCTGGACGGGACGCCAGTCCATCGCAGGGCACTGACAGACACAGACCCTCACACACTCACACTTGGTCCAGTTTTTCCAGAAGCCAGTTTACCCACCAATGTCTTTGGGCTGTGGGAGAAAACCTTAGCAACCGGACGAATCCCACGCAAAACACGAGGGAGAACATACAAACTCCACGCACAATTCTAGTGGTGAACCCCGAACCCCAGCAACGCTAATCACTGCGCCACCGTGCCGCCCCGAATATGCTCCCTAAATAAATATGTCAGCCTTCCTAAGATATATTTCTCAATTAGCCCTTGCAGCCAGGACTCTATATTCCTCCACAATTAAACACTGACGTGAGGTTACAAGATGCCTTTCTAAAATAAGTACAGCATCTGAAAAGACACAAACCTGAAGACTTGAGAGGCAGCTAACATGTCAACACCTTCCTGTACCACAACAGACGTAAATATGTTTTTGTTACACTGGGTAACAGCTGGAAAGCCGCCTGTACAACAATTTATCGCGCCTTCATTTGATACGAATTGTTTCTGATTATCACGACTCGCGACCCACGCTCCAGCCTGTAAAAATCTCAAAAACCTCAACGTCGCAGTCATTTTCCATCTGCTGATCGGAGGAAAATCATTCTTCAGAGTGTAATATTAACACTTTCAGTTACAGCACACTCTTCATTCAGAAAGAACCTCTGTATTGGATGTAAATTTAAAATGGTTAATTTATGAATAAACAAAAATGTGAATATATTACATCCATAAATTGCAACACACACATATATATAAAGCAATGGACAATATTTCTCAGTGCTTTCCCGACTCTTCTTAATATTGCCTTCTAATTGTTTAATTGCGCTTTAAATATTGAACTTAAATCTGCCAGAAAAGTTAGGCACATCTCTTTTTGTAAATCCATTGCTACAAATATATTTATCATACAAGATGTCCTGATACGCTATTTCTTTATATTTTTTGTCTTCTATTTTTTGTGGGTTGTGTCCTGCTCAGGGACTACAGAGGTAAATGAGCTTGTTTAGCTAGCTCTGGTTGCATCTCAACAGCTGTGTGCAGTCACTGTTCAATATGCTGAAAACTAAAATGACATTTTTTCTACTATTAGGTTTAACAGCGATAGGTGTGTACTACCTCTGCCCGTACTGCTGAGGTCTGTCGTGCTGTACGCTACCTTCATACCTTCGCAAGTTCTCCACAGTCCAGTATGCGAGCTCAGTTCTTCCGACTTGGTTCCGTTCGGTTTATTCACCTCCAGAATGTACCAGTACTCGCTCGCTATTGCTGCTGCCAGGAAGCTGAAACTGAGCAGCCCCATTAAGCCCGCGAGAACAACCGCTGCCCCGAAGTTCATCTTCATTAACGGCGGGTGGCGAGAACAGATCAGAGCGAACGGGATCGCGACGCCTTACGGACTTTAATTCAGTCTCTCCGTGTCCTGGTTGACGTTCCTCTTCATTTCCACTCCGTCTCTCTCTCTTCCTGGAGCAGAAGTATTGTGAATGCCTTTCCTCGAATCGCCAACTGGAGTAGCTGACGTGTTGTCTCTTAACTAATTACTAGCCCCACTCACGACCCTTGCTCTAAAACCTTCTGTTTTAGAAATAAAATTGGTCTAATGCGAAGAACGGTATTTTCACGGTTTTTCGGATTGAAGCAATGTGTTCTTCCAATGGCGATACACCCTCCCCAAGACAGACACCTTAAAAGGTTTTTTTTTCCTGTGCGAAGAAACACAGATGTGAGTCTGCAGCTTCCGAAACCGACAGCAAGAGAGCTTAGCACACTCAGATCTGCGCCACTGTGCCTAACTCTCTCATCCCACACCCGGCAACCGCACTTAATCAAGAAGGAATAAGCTTCAATCACCACTTCAATAACGGTGATAATCAAATGAATTTTCTTTCCTGCACCTGAAAAATTCCTGCCTGTTTACTGTTCTGCGCAAGAGACAGGTTACCCTAACAAGAGAGAAGCAAACTTCAGTCAGTGTCACAATACATAATGATAAAAACACAAATTAAAAAAATCTAATTCTGTGAGTAGAGGGTCCGTCTCTGCTAGGGAAATGCAAACATGGAGCCTTCTTCAGGTGACACCTGAAGAAGTCTCCACGGCCGAAACGTTGTGTTCTCTTTCTTCTTTTTTTTCAGCATGGAATAAACCTATTACTTGTTCCTTTGCAGCCTACGCATGCTGACGCAGCTCCCCACCTGAACTAATAAAGCAAACTCACCTGTCCAGTAGACAAATAGCCATCTGTCCATTTTCTAACTGCTTAGTCCAATTCAGGGCCTTGGGAGAGCCAGAGGCTATCCCCACAAGCAAAAGGCACCAGGCAGGGTACACCAGTCCATCACAGGGAACACACAGACACAGACATGCACACCAGTGCTGGTTTTCCCAGAAGCCAATGAACCTACCTGTACAGTATGTCTTTGAACTGTGGGAGGAAACCAGAGCACCCAGAGGAAACCCACGCAAACTTACAAACACCAGTACCAGGGTTGAACCACTAACCACTGCGCCACCATTCTGACACCAAAGTCAAGAGCTGACAGGATGTCTAAGAGAAGGAGGGCTGTTACTCTAGATCAGGAGTTCCCCGTATAATAATAATAATAATAATAATAATAATCCTTACACTTATAAAGTACTTTTATGGATGCTCCACTCAAAGCACTTTACAGGTAATGGGGACTCCCCTCCACCACCACCAGTGTGCATCAGCCAGAGCGCACCAGTACGCTCACCACTCACCCGCTCTCAGTGGTGAGGAGAGCAGGGTGATGAAGCCAGTTCAGTGATGGGGATTATTAGGAGGCCATGATGGGTAAAGGCCAGGGGGAAATTTGACCAGGACACCGAGGTAACACCCTTACACTTTTCGAGAGACGCCGTGGGATTTTTAATGACCACAGAGAGTCAGGACCTCGGTTTTACATCTCTTCTGAAGAATGGTGCATTTTTTGCAAAAGAGTGTCCCCCTCACTATATTGGGTGCACTAGGACCCACACAGTGAGCACCTTCTACTGGTCCCACTAACACCTCTTCCAGCAGCAGCCTGAGTTTTCCCAGGAGGTCCCCCCTCCAGGTACTGACCAGACTCACACTGAGCTCCAGTGGAGCTGTGGGGTGAGATAGCTGAAGCCACAGATTCACCCTCAAACACCCACCCTGCAGACACATGGCCCCTCTGGCCAGTTCCAGATCACCCAGAGGGCATCTTGTTTTTCCCGCTGGCTCATTAATTGCAGTTCCTGCAGAGCGTGCTCTAGCATTTATACATTTATACTAGCGAAACAGGAAGAAGAAGGCCATCTGTTTCAGGGACCATGTCAGAGCAGTGTGGATCAAAACTGCTCATTCTTATTTCACATTTCCAGGCTATTTTCGCATCCATTCTCACATGCTATTTCTTTTTACTCTACCCACCCTGCTGTCGTGTATTTTTTGCATACTCCCTCATTCATTCACATGCCTTCAGAAGGCCAGAAGGTTTTTCTTTTACTTTTCGACATGTACCTTAATTATAGTCATTACTGGCAAATGGCTTGAAATGCTATGGTCTCGTCCAAAGCCTCACATTTCCATTTATTCCTCAAAGAAATAAAAATAGAAAAGCACTTTTAAAAATGGACGCAGAACAAAAAAAAATGGAATAAAAACAAGTGAATTTGTGCAAAATGAGTGGGTTAAGAACGCAAGCCCACGTAATGTATTTTTCATTTGGTTTAAAAGGGTCTGAAGTTCTGTTCATATTTCCCACCACAGAACAAATCGGAAAACACAAAAAAACATGACGCACATCAAAATAAAAAAAAATGCCTTTATTTCAAAATAAAGCAGAGACTAATATGCCTGGAGACTAATTATCCTGCTACTATACTTCTGCATCTGGTGTAATTCAAATGTAGATAGCTAAATAAAGCACTCACAAGCATTCCGGAAAGCATGCATTTCCTCTGTAGTGAAAAAGGGAAAATTCATCCAAAGAGATGACTGAGGTCTTGCAGATAACACCCATTCTCTCAGTTCCCTGAAAGAATATGTAATATCATTTGATTCTCACTTTGTCTAGTAATGATATCACGACACAAACTCACTTTACCTGTACCTGCTCACCCCTGTTTGCTGTCCCGGAACAGGACATAGTCCAAGTGAAATGAACACACCATCCCAGAACTGTTGAGTGGATCTGTAGTTACACAATATGGGAACACGCTTGCATTCTGCACTGGTGCACCAAACAAATGGGTGCATGCATTCGCTTAATATACAAGATGACAGGGCATTGTTACTGATGTTTCAAGGTTTGTTTGATCATGAACAGAACAGATATGGAGCAGAAGCTGAGCCGTAGACTCCTTTCCCAAGGTTTGAATCCCAGGTAAGTACACACTAGCGCGGCATACCTGAGCAGGGGTTTTCTCCAGAATACTCCAGCAAGCCTGACTGAGTAAACAGATCCCCACATTGACGTGCTAAAATAAGAAATTGTAATCCTTGTAAGTTGCTCTGGCTATTAAGTGGCTGCTAAATGTCAGCTAAACAAACTGATGATATTAGTTTCTTCAGGGATAGTCTTATCCAGGGTGACATGCAGTAATATAAATTCAAGTTCAGTAAATAAACAGAGTAATGTAGAAAAAATGTATAATCAAGTACAGAAATTGAATAAATCAGCATAAAGATGACCTACAGGAACAGGAAGGTCAGGTGCCCAATAGAGGGGCCATTACAATATTTGCAATATATTTGTCCCTAGTTATAGAATTCGCTTCATTAAGAAATCTGGTAAATAACCTGAATTTTATTCTCCTATTTTCTTTCTGCTTGGAGTAATATACTGTATATATCACTTCCCATTCCTGCTAAGCTGCAGGGTTTACTTGAAGACATTGTGACACTGATAACATTTGTATGGCAAGAAGTGTAAAGATCGTCACCCCTGCCTCTCTCTGAAGGTGATGAATGGGTGTCTGGGAGACAAAGGGGTTAGGAGAGACAGCACCTGTCCAACATGTTCGGAAAGAACATGAGAAGAGTGCTCAGCATGTAAATGTGCACTTCAAAAGAGGCTAGAAGGCTCAGCTGATGAAAAGCCTTTCTTGCAGGTGAAGGAACTACCGTGCTGGAACTTGAAAAGGAAGTTTTTTATTTCTGTAAGCGAGTGGCCAGGCCATCAGTGCTGGAGTTTCACAGCTCTCGGGTCCTGGGTTGGACTGTGTGGGCTGTGGGACTATGTGTGGAGTTTGCATGTCCTCACTGCATTCACGTTGATGGGCTCCAGCTTCCTTCGACATTACAGAAGCATGCTGCACAGATTGAACAGTGTTTCTAAACTGTCCCATGCGTGTGCCCAGCAATGGACTGGCATCCCATCCAAGGTGTCATCCTATCTTAATTCTTCGGTCTGCTGGCTCTGGTTTCAGCTTGGTGCAAGTATCGGTAGAATGAAGCTGCTCTGCGATAGATGGATTTTCTTTAGGAAGCATACAGAGTGACCTGATACACTGAATGATATTAGTTACATTTTTGACAGTCTTTTTTAACGTTAGGAGTGAGATACAGACTCCATCTACAGGCTGTTAGGTCATAACAGGCTGTTAGCTCATACTAACACACATGCTCAAACTGACCTGCGAAAGGCACGCGCTAATGAGCACAAGCTTCAAGAGCATAAAAATATGTAATAATGGAAAAGCTCATTCAATATCTGCCTCATAATTCTTCAAATACAGAGGCTTTATCTTCCCCTAAAATGAAAAACATGCAAAATTTAGCATGAAAATTTGTGACATGAAAGTTAAAGGCAGTACCAGATTGCGGCCGCAGATTTCAGTAACCTTTTCCGACCTTTATAAATCATGAACCAATTCTTATTAGCACTTCAAGAACTAATCTATAAGGCTTGATTGGGACACAGAAGGATAAGTGGATCGTGAGTGCTTCTCATAAGTTTTAAAAATAATGAAATCAATTTCATGGATTGACGATGCAATTACAGCATATAGCTGGATTTAGAAGTTATATGGCAAAACGAATGAAGATGTAGACCTGTAATGAAACTAAGCAGGCATAATGAAGCGGCAGCCCTTCCTAATGAATATTAATTCCAAATATGTACATACAGCAATGAAAGAATTGGAGCAGTACTGCATACTTTAAACAGGTTCTCAATCTATTGCCAACTGAAATTGGGATTTCAGAGTAAACAGTACTATATAACACACAAAAGCACAAAATTCAAAATTAGTATTGCATTGTTAGAAGGTATAATACACAAAAAGGAGACAGTCACATGAAATTGTTTTGCTAATTTAGATGACTATGTCTATAGTCTATAGCACCCATATAGTATTTTAGGTTGCAGTTCATTTCAGGGGGCATTTAGAAGGCTATATTGTATATGTAGCTCAAACCAGAAAAGACATTTAGTAACCTCTTCCCAGATTTCTAGTCAAACTAAATAGCTCATGACCCCCAGTGCAGAATCGGGTCTTTGCCTGGACAACTTACATCAGCATTCTGCTCCCCACCCCCCACTCTATAGGATGTGGGGAAAAAAAACAGGGCACTTCAACCTACAAAATTGTACAGATGAATGATCTTCTTCCCACTTGTACACTCCCCTGTTGTGTGCACAACAAAGGCAAGACAGTGCAAATTACTGCGCAATTTACTGAGCAATTTCATCTCCCGATGAATATGAGTTCTGCTGTGCATGGACCAGATAGCACTGACTTTCGAAAATAAGGGCTGATAATATAAAACTAGGTTTTTGTGGATAATATGGTACATCTTTCTGAAGCACTTTAATAAGGCCAACTAATTAGTGCTTACCAACTGATAAACTACAAAGAAAGGAGTGTGCAACACCCCAGTTCCAGGTAAAGAATGAAAGCAACGACAACAGACATTCAATGAATGAATTACTAATTTATTTGCCTGATTCTATTATCCCAAGCACGTTACATTTGCACAGCTGGGTATTTTACTGGAGCAATAGGAGTGAATATCTTGCTGAAAGGTACAACAACAGTGTCTCAGCTTGGATTTGAACATACAACCTTCTATTACTAGTCCAGAACCCTGATCACTGCTCCATGCTGTACATAAACCTACAAACGGGAGCTAAAAACAGAAATTGTGTAAATAGCGTAGCTGGATTATTTAAGCATTAACGTACTGGCTTAAAGCTAGGCGCCCAACAGAAAAAAAAATGTTTGCATCCAAAACATATGGATATTAATTATTTTGTATTCTAAATGTATATTGTATTTTGCTTAAATAGTGGCATGTGGTCCAATGCAAAACTCAGATCTAAAGTAGAAGTTCCAGAGACCAATCAGGTTTATATATTCATGTTATTGAAAAATGTGAATCATGCAAAAAAAGATCTTACAATCAAGTTTTATAGAAAAAGCTGACTAGTCACTAGAGTAGCAAGTTGTTCCTCCATCTAAAATACTTTTTGCAAATGAACACAAATGTGACCTTAGGATATTTTAGACTCCACTCGAAAATTTTGTAGCTGCACATAGATTCTCCTGCAAAAGGCATTGCACCTGAACTTTAATAACAGACTTGTTTCAAAAAAGCTTTAATAAAAGTCATACAACTAACTTTCACTATTATGAGAAAGCCTTATATGAGAGAAAAAAAAATTAAAATTGCTTCTATGCAAGTAGACAGCTAAAACAAATAACGTATTAAACAAACAGCTCCTTGCTCATTCGTTTCCTTGAGTACAGAAAGGTCCTTTAAAAAACCTTGCTTACAGCAGCAGCCTTTTCCCTTTTCAGAGGATTGTTCCATTTCAAAAGATTGTTTTCCAGCAAGGGTTGAAAATAAGGTCAAGGAGTTGGTTAAAGATGCTTAATGAACAACCACACTACCCACCACTATAGACCTTAAGAGTCTGACAATCTCCTTATCCATTTAACATCTTCCCACTATAGACAGGCCTTATGAAGAAAAAGAATTTCATAAATATTTACAGCAGGATTTGTCTAAAATGAACCCGCTGCAATGCTCCCAACTGTCAGTAAGACCACTGAGCTCAACCAGAGTAGGTGAGATAGTGCTTTTTCTTACCGAGTGCAACTTTCAACTGTGATGTCCTCTTAAATGCAGTTCTGATAGTAGAGATATGATTGGAAGCATTACACTTTCATTATAAAAGGCACAGGATGAAAAATTAGATTTGAATTTTGGGTAGCTAAATGAAGGATCCTTGACTGATACAGGGGAGATCAAAGTGAGTTTTCTAAAAGTACTTTATTACTGTAGTGCGTGACAGGACACACAACTATTTACAAGGCAGAAAGCAAGAACATCTGAAGTGTCTCAGAAAAATAAATATATACATACGCTTGCAAATGATGAGCACACTAAGGGAAATGAAGCACAATTAACACTTGAAGCCGTGGGCTGCGATAGCAGAGCACTTGGCTCAGCAGTATGCCCTTCACCACAGGAGACGTAAGCACGCAGTGCCTGCAGCTGCAGCCCTCTCATCATTCTCTTCATTCTTCATCCATTGCAGATTTAACCACCTCAGCCCGTGTGTTTTTAGCCGCTCCCTCGAATTTCTCAATGATTTGATTGCATCTTTTGCTCTGTAATGGGAAAGAACATTTCTCTCAACACTGGGAGTTGAATGCATTGCACTTCTTACCACAGGCTATTGTACAAGTGTATGACCATAGGTCTGCCCGCAATTATATTCCCAGATACCACCTAAAAAAGTAAAAGGCTGCTGTAAGTCAGAGGATCGCAGAAATACAGCATCTTCTTAGTAATGCATTCTCTATGGAACAGTTAATTAAATCATCTGAATCAATGCTCAGACAGTAATATTCATTATTTAATACCGAACCCAAATATTCAATTATGTACTCACAGTGAGCACTAAAAATGTACTTTCGCTAAAGTTTTAGAATATTGCCAAGCTTTATGCAATATCACAAAACGAGATTAAACACCCACATTTCCTCTTCTAAGCCATGCTATTTAGTAAGAAACCCGATGCGAAGTCAATCAGATTACTGAAATAAGCTCCTGTTCCTGTCTTCCCCAGGTCCATTTGAATGTCACTTGTGTAGCCCATGTTGTGAGGTGTGCACAGGCTACGGCACTTTCAGAACAGCAACAGGCCACAGTGACATGAGGGATTACTGAATTTTAAAATACCTCAAGGGCCTCACAGCAAACCCATCACTTATACCTTAATTCTTTGCAGTTCCTAAAAATATTTGCTTTTATATTCAAATTTGATCTTTACAATGATGGACAGGACTACATTTGCAGTTATAAAACAGCTTGCAGTTTATAACGCACCCCTCGGGAATAACCTTCATCATGTTGATTACATAGTCGCCTTGCACAACATTCATCGTTTGATGGAATCAAACACTTACGAATATGTAATAGAAATACTTCCATCTCAACTTGTAAAAATGCAATTTAAATTTAGAGGGAAAAGTTAGATAAAAAAAGTACTCGTTCCTCCACAAAACAGTACATATCAAGGCTAATAAAAACAAAAGGAGTTAACACTCGCATGAAAAAAACTAGCCGCCGAGGTAGAAATCAAAAGCCAACAGCCAGGATACAAGGCTAACAGCACACAAATGAGGGAGCGCCTCCTCTCACACACACAGTAAATAGGACAGGAACCCACTCGCTGGACACGTTGACGAGCACCAAATTCAGGACGCTCAGCTGATCTCTTCAGACCCTCAGTGCAGCATTCTGTGCGTGCCAACGGTGTCAAGCAACAGTGAGTTTTAGAAACACTAATTAAAATGACTCTAGACAAAATGCCACGTAATCAACGATAGCTGTAGGTCTTTCCTTCGCAGGTGTTGCAGTATAACCAGTTGGACATTTCACTGGGAGCTTTAGCGAGCACAGGGAAGGAAGCCTCAGTGGCAAAGGCCACGCTCAGTCACGCAGCTGTACTCACAATGTAGGACTTCTGCCTCTCTTTCTGCAGCCTGATGAACTCCTCCACTGTAAGCTCCTCCACATCCTTCTTCAGGTTAATGAAAGCACAAGACGGGGAATGGGACTTATGTTCCTTCCTGACAGAGGCATTAAACAAGTTATTAATTCCTATGTACAAAAAAAAAGTCAAAGAGGATTAATTTTTTTTCTCAAATAAAACTGAAAAGGTCACAAAGCTAAGCTGCACTATACCAGATGCATAAAATTAATTCTTGTGAGCAGCATCGCAAATTTCAGTTCTTGGCTGTCGCTGAACTACATTAATGGCCTTAAAATCAATTAGCGGAAGACAGCTGGCTTCATGTGGACTACAGTGTCACATTAAGAAAATCTAACATCTTTACCTAACAAAGTTATGGAAAAACAGATGTGCTACCATATTTGTGCTCCTACACAAAATATAATTCTTCGGAAGATAATCAGATGCTTTTAATTAACCTTTGCAGGCTTCTCTTAAGTTAGTAGATGCAGGTAATGCTTTTGTTTAAAAGACCAAGGAAAAATTTAACTTTGTTAGAAACTGCTGCTCACTTCTTTTTAACTCTTGCACCTCCACAGCCCTGTTAAATGGTGACCCTTTTGTTCAAGTGGACCAACCCAACTCCTTATCCAGCAGCACTGCATTGTTTATCTTGTAAAAGATGGCCAAATCTAAAGGTTGGGATTAGGAAAGCATGAATACATGCTACAACACAAGAAGAAAAAGGTAACTGACCATTGACTGCTGGCAAGACGCTACTCTGATGCACAGTGATTTGAAAACGTTTTGAGCGTCAACTCCCTGAGTAACGCAACGCCTCTGGTTACTCACACAGGGTCATCCTCCGGCTCCCAGCCCTCCAGCTCCTTATAACAGACGAAGCACTGAGCCACATCGGGGCTGTTGTCAGTGGGAGTGTGAAGAAATCCTGCCTTCGCCATCTACCCACGAGAAGAAAACGGCTTTCAGAAACGTTGTCAAAAAGTCAAGACGTGCCAGTTGTGGGATATGGGATTTCTAAAGCTCACCAGGCCATATTTACAGAAGCCAAAATAAGCAAATGTCCAAGACAAAAAAAATCCAACCTTGTGTACATTTACAGTCCACCATGTGTATTATACTGTACTGAAGGAATAATCATAGACTATATGACAAGCTGCAAGACTCATTATTCTAGCTTGTGTGTGTAGTATAGTGCGCACACATGTGTATAATAAGAGATCATGTTCCCCAGGAATCCAAAAACAGCTGGTATATTTGCTAGTGAAAAAAAAAATCCGTAGTGATTACGTTTGTGATGTGCAGATAAAAAAAGTAAAAGCAATAGAGCTATAAAAATCCAACAACCTCAGCTACTGTGCAGAGACTCCTATACTCAATAATTATTGATACGTTTACTGTTAATATCAATACCTTCTGACAATGTCATGCTCTTAGTATCCATTAATGTAACTTTAGTGCTTAGTATCCATTAACTATAATAAAATGGAAGCGATGGGCCAACATTTTCCTGAATTATAAATCACATAAAAATAAAAAAAAAACGTGAAAACATAACCAAGCATTGAACTACAGTCTGCCCGATACCTAATCAGGCTATTCTTCTGAAAAACAGGAGTGTTAAGATTTTGGGGACGAACAACTTGGAAAATAATGTTTTGATTCTTATCGAGTCACTGCAACGTTTTAAGAGATATCGACAGATCATCGGATAAAGCATACATTACGGATGAAGACCAGTGAAGCCCCCGGCGGAGTCGTCTATTATAAGCATTATAAACTGCAATGCGTCTCGCAAACTGATGATTGTGTGTTCGAGATAAGTAATAACTAATCAACCGGGCGAATCCAACCATGACACAAGCATTCGGATAAAGGTACGAATCGCCTCGCGTCGAACAGTTAGAACCTGAAAAAAAGATCTAACACACTTCAAAGCCGATTACTACCATTATTATTATCAAGGTAGATTAAGAAAACAATTGAAGAGACATCCAAAAATTAAACAGGCCAAGCTACGGTTACAGAAATAGAGGATTAAATTTAGGCTTTTATAACGGGCAGATCAACTGTTAACTGATAAGAGCTTTTAAAACATTTATAACAAATTCTTGTAAAAACTTACACTCTTGGAGTATTTTATTTTTAAAAACGAATACAGGACTTACATTTTCCGGCGTACAAGCACAACCCTCTTGAAAAGGCCATCCTGAAAAAGTATCCAAACGGTTTTTATAGAAGTACATTTTAATATGATCTCCTTGCATCACATTCATATTCTAACTTTTAAAATAATAAAAAAGTATTTAAAATGTTAAACTTTAATGCTTTAAAAAATATTTTCTTCTATAATTTCTCAGTCACACTTGTTTACACCGCCTCTGATATTCGTTTAAATTTCCAGCGCGGTTATTCATTGGCTAAAACGTCATTTCCGTTGACGCGCCCATTCCCCTGTTGTTTTCTGGGAATTGTAGGCGGTTCGCTTACATTAATTTTTTTCACAAGTTTTCTGGCCCAAGAATCACTTTTTCCAAGAACTCCAACCCCAATAAAGATACAATCCATTGTAAATGTTTAAATGAAAAGAAACAACGTAAATATTGATTATCGAATATAAAAAGCAGAACATAGGTCCAATAACATTACATAACGACAAGGCTCCGAATACATACATCCCTCTGAATTTATTAGACAAATTCTGTTAAAATAACATTTCCCATGTTGTTAAATTCTGGTTATATTGGATTCCGCTGTTCTTGTATTTGACATGCTGAACAGTACCAGTGTTAAGTGTTGAAATTGTAGCAACTCCGAAGTACACAAAATTAATCTTTAGTTTACAATAACTTAACGTCTGCCGCCACCAAGCGGTTCTCAGAAAGATTTGTGTGCGTCCGCGTCCTAACGAAACCGCAAATTCAGAATAAGAGCGGTGATTGGACGTTAAACCGTCAATAACATTTCTCCCACCCCTTTAAAGTAATTCTATCCTCTTATTGGTTTATTTCGTGCCCACTGACCTTCGACCCTACGCCTTAAACTGCGATTGGTGCGTACTCTCCGGAGCGGTAACTATGAGGAAGGAGCTGGTTAGTAACTACACGGGGTGTGAGAATGTCGTCAATGTTTTCACAATCGCTTTACCTAGGTGGTGATGTAGACGTATGTAGTACAATGAGAAAGTACGTGAATCCTATATAATGTTGTATACCTTATTGTTAACGTAATTTCCATCGTAATTTAAAAAATGGGGACTAACTATGTAGCTTCTGTATGTTAAGCTCATACGAATAATAATAATAACATGTTTTAATAACATGAGGTCTTTAGTGCACTCTGTAATTGCAGTACACAGGACGGACAGTGATAATCGTGCAAGATAAAAAGTTGAGTCACATGTGAGTTTGGATGCGGGTCCTTTCATTAAGTGACAAGTCAAGATTTATTCCATGCTGAAAAGAAAAACAAAGCGACACGACGTTTCGACTGCGGAGCCTTGGACTTTTTTTTTTTTAAGTGAGCCCGGTGTTTCCCGGTGTGCGGCGATGGCAGACGGCAGGTGTACAGTGGAACCCCTGGCCGGGTTCCAGCGCCCCTCAGGCTCCGCGCAGGTGCTCACCTGCGGGCCCGACCTGCTGCTGCTGCGGAACGGGAGCGAGAGAGTGTTCGTGTACAGCAGCCGTGAGGCGAGAGTGCAGGTACAGTACCCGACGTGCTGGAGAAACCTCGGTGTCGCACGACGGCAGATCAGGGCATGAACACAGTTCTTCGAAAGCGCAAGGAAGTTTATCTGTTGTTTTCAGTGGTTTATTTTTTTTTAATTTTCGGTGGGGTTCTGATGGTCCACGGTACGACTCTATCGGTCTCGCCTTTATGTGAGCTCTCAAAGGCGCTGCAGCCGTGTCCGGGAATAACTGTTTCATCTGCTGTCAGTCTCCCCCTGTCCTAACTAAAGATTGTGCCTATGGCATTATTCCAGGGACCAGGCCAGAAACTTTCTCTTCTCTTTTACCTTACTTGCAAATTGTTGAACCACACAGAACTTGAAATGTTTCTGTTCCATATGATTTTAACACTCTGGAGGGTTTGTTAAAAAATATATAAAAATAGTGCTGCTGGGAAGTAGCTGAGGGGGTTTCTGTCATGTATTAAAATGGGGGAGTATATTCTATCAAAGATTTCGAAAAGGAAACAAAGTTCGGTGTCTTGAATAGGTTGTTAATACCGTCTGTACTGAGTCTTGGGTGGTAAATCCGTGTCTATTTTTTCCGGCAGGCCGTCTATATTTTTGCTGGCCGTGTTACTCAGCTGCTGGAGAGCCCCGACTGTCGATGCATTTTTGCTCTGTGCCAAAACGATGGAATTTACTGCACCTCGCTGCATCAGATCGGCAGGTGAGACCAGCATAAGTGCGAGACCCTGGATGTTCTTTAGAGTACAACTCTGTACCCAAAGAGTGGTGGGGGTCTGGAACAAGCTACCCAGCTGTGTGGTTGAAGTCAATACTCCTTCAGGGAAGCCTGGATGAGATCCCTGGATCAATAAGCTATTAACTTCCCAATGGGTCAGATGGTCTTCTCATTTGTTATCGGTTCTATTTTCTTCAGATGGCAAGCTGGGATACAATTAAAGAAACAAGTGGGTTTTTTTTCAACACTGAGGATTAGTATGGGGAAGCAGGCTTACCCTGAAATTCCCTGTTTTATGATCAGCTTTCTAATTGATAATCTGGTTGTTTTTTTTCCTCCTACATAGGGAGCCGTCTCCCACAGCTACTGAGGCAGCACCTAAGAGCCCAGTCCTGGTTACGGTGCCTCCCGATGCCTGTGTGCTGAAAGACCCAGGTGCCTGCTCTTTTGCTGTGCTGGAGAATGCGCTGGTGGCAGTGGCATGCAGTGGCACGGCGTGGCAGATGGGTTTTTATGAAGTCCCAGCAGGATCCACAGGGAGCTGTAAGAAAGTGGAGGAGCTGTGCATCCCCGTTCTGTCAGCAGGGTGTTCCAGCGCCTACGGGGGTGGAGAAGAGGCCGTACCCCCTGTTCTGTGTTGCATATACCCTCATGGAGCAAAAGCAAAGGCCACAGCAGGCAGCAGCAGCAGTCACTTGTTCTTGGAACAGGTCCTCTTCAGGCTCCTCTTTGGTGTGGATGCGGCTCTGCTGTCCTCTCCCATAATCCTGTGCGGCCTGCCGGATGGGCGTCTTTGCTGCCTGCCTCTGCGGCGACCGGGGAACCCCGAGGCCGAGGGCGGGGAGTCCCGGGTGAAAGTGCTCCACCATCTGGGCCAGCCGATCGCCTTCATTGGAGCGTGGGGCGCCGGGGGCGACGACAGGGGATCCAGCTGCCTGCTGGTGGTTGGCAGCAGTGGCAGGGCTCTGCTGATGCTCGCTGAGGGCGAGGTGGAAGGCCGTGCTCTGGAGTTCCGAGAAAGGCACCTCTCTATCCGCGTGCAGAGCGCTTGTCTCGGCACCAGTCAACTCTTTTACAGCACGGGCTCTGACCTCCTGGCTGTGCAGCTCTGCCCCAGCCCTTCTGGGGACAGACCAGATCTATGGACCCCGGCCCTGCAACCCCCTGTCAGCCTGAACGTCTGCAGCCTCATCGCACTGTCCAGACCCACAGAGACACCTGCAGGTACTGGAGACTACATCCAGGCTTTACAGTCTTGATGCGGTGCGGGTGTTAAAATATAAATGCACCGGGCAGATTTTCACAAATTAACTGTAGCTGGTAGATTATCCTTTTTGCAGTTCAAAGTGGTGAATCGTGTTTTTTTGGAAGCAGTTCCAGTGGAGCAATTAACATGTAACAAATTTTAAGAAAAGATTCTCACATTGACTGCAAATTTAGACTCTGAAGGAATCGCGGTAAAGACAACAAGTGTCGAGGCGAAGGCAGCAAAATTGTTGAGTCCCCACTTTAGTTCTTTAAATGTACAGTCTGTGATCGTGCTGGTGTTTCTTTAAAGGCCCGTGCAGCTGAAGAGTGTGTCTCTGTGGTGTACAGGGGCTGTGAAGCTGTTCGCTGTATCACTCAAGGGGAGGCTGCTGAGGGTGACTCTGCCTCAGAAGTCACACAGGGCTCATGGGACACTGTCAGCAGCACAGGTGGGCCAGAAAGTGAGGGACCTTCTTGCTGGCATTGGAAATGTCTCGGATAGGTGAGGACAGAAAACAACATGTCATGCATGTGTTCAGAATGAAGTGTAGTAATCTTACTGGGAGTGTACCGCATATGCTTAAAAGAGGAAATGTACAGTTACACAAAATTAAGTCATTTGGCCGAATATATAAATTCTTATATATTTACCAGAATAACTGTCAAACTGTGTGTGGATTACATAAAACAGGATTATACCATAATGCACGTATATGTTTGTATTATACTTGAATAATTTTATTCATTATTTCAGTCCATGAATGTATTGTGACCTGTGGTTTTATTATTATCTTTCTGCATCATTTATGTATGCGTAGGAAAGTTATGACTGTTATCTTGTCTATTCAGCTCATCAATTCATATCTTTAGGGGAGTTAGATCTCAGTGTTTTTCCACTATTGTCAGTGTGTTTTATAATTGGATTTTGCCAGTGCTCTTTTCTTTCCTTACCTTTCCAGAGTTTCTTCTTTAAAAAGCTGCATTCACCTGAAAAATGACGCCCTGAGGAACCTCAACCAAGTTTTCAATATCTGCTGCTTGCTGCTGCCCAATCAGAGGAGTGCAGGGGGTGGTCCTTGCCCTGTGCGTCCTATCAGCTGCCATGTCCGGGTCAGACGCAGTTGCATACTGCAGCAAGAGATGCTGTTTCTGAGCTGCGTCCTGCAGAATTCCAGCGATTACATTCTGGAACAGGGCTGGACTCTGTGTGTACAGCTGATTTATCCCCCTTACCCTTTGACCGCGCAGGGTGAACGTCCTACCAAGACTTACTCCTTCCCGTTCGATAAATTGCTTCCAGGTAAAAACCTAGAAGTGACCCTGCCACTAGCCGCAGAGAGTGAGTTAGCCCTCCCTGTGACGGTCTGCTGCTCCCTCATGTACTTTCTGCAAAGCATCCTGGGAGAGGAGGAGTGCAGATGGACCCCTAGGAGCCAGCCTTCACTCTCCCAGCTGGTAAAAGACTCTGGTTACATCAGCCTGGTTTTAGACACCCAGACGGTGGACTGGTTGGACTGTCTGTGGGTCGGTTGTCCTGCCACTCAGGGAAGCAACTCCAGGCCCAGCTCAGGTTCTGGTGTTGACCTGGTCCAGACCCTCCTGACCTCGTCCCGAAAGGCCCAGCAACAGGACTCTGAGGGAGCTCCACTGAAGACACTCCCACAGCTGAGCACGGAAGGGGGGCCTTTTGTAGTGTCCCTCAAAGTGTCCTCAGACCTGCTGAAAACTGGACTGCAACTCTCCAGTTCAGGTACTGTTTATCAGTTTCTCCAGAAAGCCGCTAACTCTAGGTAAGGGCTGTGGGACCCAGGAGCTGATCTGGGAAGCACTGGGCGTAAGGCAGGACTGCACCTTGGATGTGACCAAAAGATGCAAGGCAAAAAAAAAACAAACCCACACACACTCAGCACCTGGCATTCGAGCCCAGAACCCCAGAGTTAAGACCTTAAATGTTTTCTTTTAAATTTTAGGTTTAGTCTTTTGCTTTGTAACCATTAACATCCTCTTGTGTCATGATTAGAATTCTAATTTCAATACCAGGTGGTATCCTATTTTCTCCTAAGTGAATGCAATAGTCACATTAAAAAGAAACTTGTCTCTGATGATAAATAGGTAATAGAGATATCTTTGCCTCTGGATAACTGTTGTTTCAATTGGAAGCTCTTGAGTTGTAACATTGAGTCTGTGTTGCTGCAGGTCCCTCTGTGTCCAGCGCAGTGTTGCACTGGTTGGTGTCCTGCAGCCCTGCTGGGGAGAACATTGCGTTTGAGGACATTCCTGTGCTGTCTGCTGTCTGCCCTGGGGGGGCCTCTCTGAGGCTGCTGGCTCAGGAGGTATGTGAATGCAGAACGCGAGCTTCATTCCACCCAGGAATTCCCTTGCATTTCTTTGATCTTCGCCTTAATAGGTAAACGTACTGTCGTGTGCCTTTGGTGTTTTGTTCATCTCTGGCTACTAGAGAAGCTAGCAACTAATTAAATTTATGCACTACTTTTCTTTGCAATTGACAATCAAATTTAACTTTTTTTACCTTCGTTATTATTTTTGTACATGTTTCTAGTAAGATTTGAAAACAGACTTTCAATTCTGTTTGTTGAGACACATCTCTGCACATCCTCACTTTGACAGGGCATTTTCTGTCGTTCTTGTGCTTGTGTTACGTGTTATATTGTGTTTCCATAAGGTGGCTTGCATGATCCCCTGCGCCCCCTGTTGTATAGAGCAATCCTGTGTCTTTTGTGAGCTCTGGAAAAATATTCCATCTTGCAGGTAACCGTGAGCGACTTGTGCGCTGATGGGCCGATCACAGCTGTGGAGATCCGGATTGAGAGCTCCTCATTGGCTGAAGTGTGCGGGCTGCACTTTGCCGTGTTACGGCGTCTCCAGGTGAAGAATCTGTGCACTTTCCTGTAATTTCAGTCTGGTTCTTCAGAGGCCAGAGCCCCATAAATATACCAGTTCAAGCACCCGTGCCTCTATGTCCTCCTAGCAGATTGTAAGTGACTCAGCCTTATGGGTATAACTCCTGTTCTTTTTGTTGGAGGATGAGCCATGTAGACATGTTTCTCTTACTCCCATCTGTCTGAGACGTGCATTGTTTTCACAGAGCTGGTACGGCTTGGAGGAGCTGCGTATCTTTTGCTGATGGTGCTGCAGGCACCTGGCAAGTCACAGTGGTCAACTGTGTGCTAGAAAGAATGGTTCATTAATTCCAGCCTTACTCCTGCGGAGCTTAGCCAGTCGTGTGCTGCCACTTGCGGCAGTCAAGTCACAATCCGCTGATGACACAGACCAAACATGAACCAGCAGCACCAGGACTCTAGGGCTCAACCTGTCCTTTGAGTGTGCATTTTTTTGTGCTATTTCCTTTGGAGTGACATGATTGTAATTCCAGGTACTGTTTCTGAGTAAACTGTTTCACCACCAAGCTAACCCACATATCTGGGGTGTGCTCTGACATTGCTGCGCCTCTCTTTTTTCCTGATGGCATCAGACTCTGCTCAAGGAGGGGGTCCCTGAGGCTGGAGCTGCAACGCGGTTAAAAGGACAGAGCTTTGTACAGCTCTTACAGCACACGGAGGTGAGTGAGACCTGCTGTGTACGTACTTCCCCTGTCTTCAGGGGTTAGGTTAGGTCTTTCAGGTCCACTAGAGGGATGTCTGAATTGGCAGGTTGCACCTGAGAGCTATGCTTTTGTGTACCTCTCCAAAGCACCTCCCCTTAAGACCTTCTTGCTAAGAATATGAAACCTGCCTAATGAAATCACAACTATTGGCACTCTCAGAAGGGTACAGGACGTGTCCTCAGGCCTGTTTGATAGCACCAGTGATTTCTGTGAATGATTAGTCAGAATGAATTGGACAGGCTGTCAACACACTCAGGGACATTAATAGCTGTGGTGCTGCTCCCTGAATAACAGCTGTTGTGTGAATGTAATTCATTGATGTTTATGGTGCAAATCAGCCTGTTCTCACGTCCAAAGGCACTGACATGGTGCTGTCTGATTGCTGCAGGCTTTATCGAAGGCTGTCCAGGAGGCTCGAGGACACATTGCCCTGGGACTGGGGATGTCAAGTAGGATCACCGAGAAACTGCTCCACACCTATCAGCAGCTGAGGGACAGCCCGTTCCTGATCCTTTGAGGGTACGACCTGGGGGCTCCAGGTGTCAGTCTGCCCCTCGCCCATGTCCCACGAGTGGACAGTGTGGAAAAGAGAAGACTCATCCTGACCCACCTGACGGGAGCTCCCTCCACGCTCTGGACTAGCACTGCACCAGCCAGCTCCCCTCCTGTTAGAAGCAGGGCAGTGTGAGGGCAGTGCTGGCTGTCTCATGCAGAATAGGAATAGGCTGAATAAACTACTCCAGTCTAGGACCAGAAACAAAAACAAAACGCATGGGGGGACACCTTACTATTTTGACATCAGTCGACATCCTAAAGGACAGTGTCCCTTCGCATTTCAGGGGCCTAACGTCCTCTAGCTGCCCAGTGAACAAGTGATAACCGGGCCCCTTTGAAGGGGATGAGTCCAGGGCTTGGCAGAAGAAACCAGAAGATCCTGACTTCTAATTGGTTTGACTATGAGCTCTTCATTTCGGTGCCAAGAGAATCAGATGCATCCGAATAAAGTCCTCAGCCGAAAAAGCCTACTGGTAATGTTTAAAATTAGGCATAGCCAGCCCTTCACTAGCTTAGGGGATTGTAAGGTTGCCAGCCAGATTCCTGGCCTCTTTCCCATCCACATGAAATTAATCCTGATGGAATTGATTTGTTCTAAGTGTTGCTGCGGAGGGGAGACTGGGAGTTTCTTCCTCTTAACTTCTGGGGTTTTCTGTTAGGAGAATCCAGGGTGTTGGTGCTTTGGCCTGGACACCTGAGCTGTGGGAATGATCCCTGTGTGGGGGCAGAACAGGCTGCTCTTCAGACAGGCACTGTAGTCTATACTGCACGTGTTTTGCATGCAGTTAGTTGAGCAGCCATGGAGCTGCTGAAACCCGTGCCCCTCTCGTGTGCGACTGTGGCATTATCTCCCCCTCCTCTCTGTCCCTGAAAACACTCTCCTGCTGCAGGAGAGCACTGACTACAGCCCTCCACACCTCAACGAGGAGATGCGCCGGACTGCATTTGGCTTCTGTGCTTTGAGTTCTCCCAGACTGACGGGTTTTTTTCCTCTCTTTTCAGCACGTCGAGAAGCCAGATCATTTAAAAATAAAGTTTCCACTTTTGCCTTTGAAAACTGAACTAAGATGTAAACTGTCTCTTGGTGGTAACAGCAGCATGAACCTAGCAAAGGGCAATAAGATCAAGATGTTTTTAGGTGTCTAGTAGATACAACTACAGTTAACTTACGCAAATCAAAAGCTGACATATTGCAGTGATCTTTTTCAGTTCAGGTACACAATGTATGTTGATGTTGGATATACAAACTTTTACTTTTTTAACAGTTTCTCCCATTTTTGGCTAAATCCTGATAATTTTCACTGAAAAGCCGTATATGATGTATGTGAGTATTGTTAAACGGTCTCAACTTTGCATTCTAAAATGATTTGGTTGAGCCTTTATAGTGAGTGTCCATCATTCACTGCAACAAAAGTAGTGGTTTAGCGTGTCTTTCTAATGATTTTATTCATTTAAGGCACAGAATATTATGTCATCAGCAGAGGGCAGTAGAACCTAGTCCTGAAGCTGAAATCATCGGCTTTTTTGAAACATGTTCCATGTTATCATTTTGTCGTGTAATGTGTATTGGGAATTTAGACTCACATACACAGTCGAACTGTCTGGCTCCAGGAGTGAAAAATCAAAGACGTGCAGTACATGCATGTCAGGTTTATGGGTTAAAACCACAGTGTTACCCCAGGATAAGTTTAGTATAATCTCAAAAGTGGTTGCATTAAACCTTAAGTGGATAGCTGGGGTATGTTTGGTCCCCAAGGTAATGTCGGTATGACCCTGACAAGGTAATTGTGATTATGACCCTGAGCCTCTTCCTCCTGTCTTTCATATCTTCAAGCTACTTGTCTTTCAAATCATACCCCATGCGTCTTGCTTTTTTGCTTTCATTTTACTTCATCATGCTGTCAGACTTCATAATCGGCCCCAACTTGCCTCTCAAGGGTTAAGCCGCAAGAGCCGATGTGTTCTGTAAGTGCTCTGTCTGGTTTGATTGTAGTGTGCATGGTTGCTTCCCAGACCGTCTGTCAATTTGAGTGTGGCTGCTGGGTGCCTCTGGACTTGCAGATAAACCCCTCTTAGCTTTTCAGGTATTTTCAGGCAGTGTGCTGAATGCTGTGTATTCTGATCCATGAATTATGTGGGTTTGCGTACAATCAAAACATTTTGCCCGCTCTTTTACATTACCCAGTTTCAGGGACTGGGAAATATTGCAGATAAAACTTTGATGAAAATGGTAGCTTTTCCAGGACACACACGCCTCTTTATTATAAAGTGGGACATGGTAGCATGTAATTCCTTCAAAAACAATTGTGCATTAGTATCTAGGCCATTTAATACATTCTGTTTTTCTCCTGGAAGGCGACATTTTTGAATAATGAAAATGATTATAATAAGTGCAGGAATGGCTCTGTGGAATGCAGGGGTATAACCATTAACCCAGGCATTGCCAAGAGAGCAGGAGGGAGAGACACTCATCCCTATCCTGTGTCCTCCCTCCCAGAGCTAAATTCTTGCCTTGTTATTGGCAATTTCCCTCTTTCAATCCTTCAGTGTTCTAACATTACATATGCTTTAGTTCTATAAAGAAAAAGTGCTGTGTCACAAATTGCTCAGTGTTTTCATTAACAGCTCGGGAGTTTAACTTTCTCAGTTGTGTTTTGCTGATTTTCTGCAAGATTTTTAATTTAAAAAAAATTCTAAGTGAGTAGGGCTGTGCGAGACAAATGGCTTTGTACTACTATCCTCTAAGCAAAACCTTCTCTCACATGCACTTGATCACTTGCTTTTGATTTTCCCCTTTGTGTCCGTTCGCTCTTTTATCCTGTGTCATCAATAAGAGGGATCAAAGTTTCTTTTTCTCTTTGCCGTTTCTCCTTGTTCTCTCTCTGGTCTGCCATTACGTGCAGAAAAAAAAATGAGGCCACTATTTTTTCTTCTTCTTTCTGACGATTCACCTTGTTTGTCCACTACATCCCTGGCTTCTGTTGGCCACGCTCCACCTTAAATTTGGATTCGCCAGTTATTTATTTTACACCTTCCTAGTATGGACTTCCCACGTGTTTGAGATTGGACTTCCTGGCACCGAGTCCCGTACGGCAGGAGGGAAACTGTGACTGGGAGTGGGTCCCCCTCTCTGAGCTCTTCCATGTTGGTCACACAACAGGCTCCGCAGTGCCTGGTGGGAGAGGTAGCACCAAGTGGAGGGGTGCCACGACACCAAATGTCAGTGTGTTCCCAAATGCTAAGAGGACCTGCTGTCTCTGACCCCCACTCTGTCCTACCCTGGGCCTGTCTACTACTACTCTCTGGTGCACTTAAGTGTGAGTCTGAGCCGTCACAGTCGGCTAGTAACATTTCCCAGATTCAAACCAGCGCTGCCTGGGCGACAGGCTGCAAGCCTCAGACTGACTGAACCCCTCTGCCTCTTTCCAACTTTTTCTTTAGCTCACCAGCTTCTGAAGGCCTGAGGTGAACCTCTGACTAGACTAACTGGAATCACTCTCCTCCTTTCTTCAGCCTGACCTGCCCCTCTTTTGTTTTTTTGGTGAACCACAGTTTACATTTCTCAAACACGGGAACCGTCCGACCCTGCTGGACTGCGACGAGGTCAGTTTTAGTTCGCCCTGTGCTGGCTGCTGTGGCCTGAGTGCGGTGCAGGGGGGGATGGATACGAGCTCCCTGGACAGAGTGTGGGCTGCGCTTTGCTCCAGCCAGCCGGTAAAGAACCGTTCGCATGAGCTAATTCTTCCTGACATTGACCATCGGCTCCTTTATTTATAGCGGGAGAGAATTATCTGAGATCCCAGAGAGCTGAGGGTCAGTTAAAGGACTTGAGTCCTGTGCCGTTGATATTATTATGTAGAACAGCAGTGGCACAAAGTGCAAAACCCTTTGTCACATCACCATATAGGCATGCATTTCCTCTAAATTTCCCTCATGGGATCAATAAAGTTTCTAAAACTCAGAACCAGGTGGAGGAATTAAATAGAAAATTTATAATACTGAGCATTTAATAAGATGCTAAACCTTCTGCAGCACTCCCTCAGAAGCAATGGATCGCATTCATGGTATCAGGTAGGCAGGATATTGGGGTCTGAGTCAGGTTATAGTTTGCTTTAGGACTGATTTAGTTCTAGGAACATTGCCAAGGGCCAATAAACACAATGGCATCATCATAACCACTTAGAAAGCTTGTGGCTCATTATCTCAAGCGACACACTTAAAACTAAGAACATAGGATTATATTGGTTATAAATGAGAGGAGCCCTTCAGCCCACCCAGTCCATTTGGTAGTTAGTAGCTAATTGATCCAAGAATCTCATCCGTCTGTTTTCTTGAAAGAAGCCATGGTCTAAATGAGAGCAGCTCTCCGTTCTGAGGAAATAATGCATGAGATTACTAAAAGCCGTGGTGTATCGAGAGTCGATCTGAAGTGTATGGGGTTTCAGTGGGGTGAGGCGATGCCTCTGCAGGCTGTTTGTGCTGATTTGCAGAACACATTGGGTTAAGCAGCGATATTTAATCCACAAGTCATGCCAATGAGTACTCTGGCTTTTTTTTTTCTTGGAGGCGATTTGGAATTCTGGTGACAGAATTGATCCAGTTTAATAATCTTGCTATTCCATGCAAGTGGCAGGTGCTGATTGCAGGATTGCTGTTCTTGTTAAAAAAAATCAGAAAAAGGAGTGTTATTTTTTCTAACTTTGTTCATGCAGTGCATTTGCCTTTTGCGATACTTGAAGCCGGTCCTCAGAGACCTCTAGGTAATTTGTGTCTCTGCATGATTCCACAGGACCTGTGCAGTGCTGAGGGCTGAGGCTGGCCTGCAAAGGGTGTGCTTTTTTCAGCCCTTGAAGGAAATTCTGAAGCGACAGCCCAGAAATGATAGAAATGACAGTTGCTGGGTCTCAAACAGAGAGAGTGTGTAACTCCTTCCTGCCTGGGCAGGTTTGGGGGTAAAGATGTAGGATTCAAGAGCTTTTTCCTGGAGGTCTTATGGAGGAATCCTAGAGTTATGTACTGTTACAGCTTTCTTTGTGTGTTATTTTAACATCAGTGGCAAAAGTATTAAAATATTAAATACTGCGTGAGAGCTGTTCAGGTTAGTTGTATGCACTGCTACTTGAATATCTGTTTCCATTTAGACAAGGTCATCAAGCCTTCAGAGTAAAAATGCTTGTGCAATTTTACCTCATAAAGAACTAGAATTCCCAACAGGTTTACATTGCATCATTATGTAAGCAATACATTATAGTGCAATATAGTAATTAGTGAGCGCTATAATATCTCAAGATAGAGCTGCAGACAGAAGCTCAGGTAAGCTCCTTGTCCCTTAAGACATCCTTGCACTGCCCTGTTGTAACTCCTGTTTGTGCTGCCAAGAACACTGGACTTTTCCATAAACACCCTCAGACCAGTGACGTTCACACCCGAACCTCTTTGAATGGAGGCCTCCCTTGCAGCATTCCCTTTTTTAAAAAAAATCAGAACAGATGTTTCTTTTCCAGCTGGCAGATGATACAGTAGGTGTTGGTGTGGAAGGTGGGACTGGGAAAGGTGTTGTGTCAACCCTGATTGATGGATGGATGGATGGATACAAAATAAAAATGCCAGCCCGAGATATGGGAGAAAAGCTGATTTTTATTATCACTGTGAAATCATCCGAGGAATAAACCAAACCCCCCCAAAAAAGATCCTTTCCACTATTTTTCTTTCCTGACATGGCATGCCAGACCTCCTCACAGATAATCTAAAGGCTAACAGGCTCTGTTTCTCATTACATTAAACTGCAGGTTGATAGGTGTTGGATCTGGTGTTTAAAGTAACTTTATAGTCCTCCTATGACTGGCTCCATTGAGACACTACTCTCGGCTCTGATTGCGAGTCCGTGATGAGTCTATGGTTGCAGCACTGCCTGTAACTTCATACTGTAAACTGGCGCTGGGAGAAGGCTCAGCTAGGATCGGCTGGGCAAAAACCCTGAGGAGGAGGAGGAGGATTATTTAAGGGGCTCTACTGAACGGCAGGGTCTCGACAGCGGTTCCCCAGTTCTGAGAGCGAGGAGTGGGGCACGCTTTGAGTCGTCTGACAAGAGGGGGCTGCAGTGAATTCTGGGAACCGAGTGACTGAACTGCTGCTTCTGAGTTTGTTTCTGCGCCTGCCTCTCTGTGGCGTCTCTTACCTTGCTATCCCCCGAAATGTCCTAGTGAGAGATTTGCTTCTACAGGGAAGAGTTGGCTGAGGATTTTAAAGGGATTTCTTCTTCGAGTTTTTGGCTAAGGGGGGGGTTGGGGTGCTGTGGCTCCCACTACTGTCAACAAGAGTTGAGTCTTCGTTACGTAGTGACAACACACTGGAAGAGGAATGAAACCTTTTGGACTGTGGAAGGGGTGCGAGTGTTGGGTTCTCGAGCTAATCGGTACTTGTGCAAGTAGCAGTATTTCTTTTGCAGTGCTTTGGAAGGGAGGTCCTGACCAGAACATGATTCAGAAAGTCAGCTTTCGCTTTGATCAACCAGGCACCAGACGGTGAGGTGTCCACTCACTTGTGGACCTTGCCCTGAAAGTGTTTTGCACCTCTCTAGACGTAGATTCGGAAGTAGCAGGTTAAGCATGAAATCACCATTAGCTTTCTGGTATTTTCAGATGTACATAATGTGGAAGCAAATGACTGTGAAAAAGTGACAGTGATATTGAACGATCCATAGCTCTCCTTGATTCCCCCAAATCCTAAACACAATCCTATCTGACTGGGGTCCTCGCTGCTACACGTGTGTGCGCTTTTCTGCCGCCAGCCTGGGATTCCTTGCCTGTGCTGCTGGTGTGGGGCCTTTCTCCCCCCGTCCACTAGGGGGTCAGTACTCCCAGAGAGAGGAGCTGTCCACGCAGTCGGTGTCGGCCTTCAGGGTGCCGCCCTGGTCCCCTCGTAGGTACTTGCTGTTCTTGCCCTTGATGGCCACGCGCCCGTGCTCCAGGAACTCGAAGAAGAAGTCCTCGGCCACCTCCCCGTCCGAGCACACCAGGCCGGAGCTGGAGATGTACCAGAACTTCCCCTCCGAGCCTGCATGGGGAGGAGAGAGGGGAGTTACAGGTGAGCCAACCCCTCCTCGTCAGCCCTCGCCGAAGAGGGACAGCAGCCCCGTCGCAGACACTTCCAATGTGCTTGTCCCGATCAAGAAAACGTAAAGGGGAACTGCAGCGCTATTTTTATATTTCTGGGTTAGAAAGAATTAGCACTGATGTGTGCATTTCAAGCCCCAATGAAAGTAACATGTACACGGTAACTCGTTAAACCTCCAACTTGCATCACAAAATAGTTTCCAGGTGTGCACAGTGCCATGTTCTGCGATTCCGAATGAGGTAACAAAACAACGGCCTTATTACATTATATAAAGCAGGCTTGTGAATACATCTCTTTCAATCCAATAGAAATTTGCTCTCGACTTGGGAGTCGACTTGCAATCTCAAACAACATGGACACTTGCAGTACTTTCAAAAAGTTCACAATTTTGTGCTTAATTCCAAATGTGAAATTGTTTTCTATACTGTCACTGAATTTATTTTGCTACCAAGATTCAATAACCGGTCTGAGAAATTGGGACTGCATTTCCCCTTTAAGAACAAGAAAAAAATATTCTTGCACTTATATAGCACTTTTACAGGTAATGGGGACTCCCCTCCACCACCACCAGTGTGCATCCCCACCTGGATGATGCAGCAGCAGCCAGAGTACCCCAGTCCACTCACCACACACCAGCTCTCAGTGGGGAGGAGAACAGAGTGATAAAGCCAGTTAAGGGTTGGGGATTATTAGGAGAGCATGATTGGTAAAGCCCAGGGTGAAATATGGCCAGGACACCCTGAAACACCCTGGGATTTTTAATGACTACAGAGAGTCAGGACCTCAGTTTAATGTCTCATCTGAAGGACAAATGAAGAAAAGACAAAAAGGCAAATGTCAGAAGCAGGCCATTCAGCGCATCAGTGCTCATCATTTTCCAGCACACTAAAAGTTTATCATAGCATCAGGCCTTAACTTGAAAGATCCCAGAATCTCTGCATCCACAACATACCCTGGTAATCCAGTTTCCCTTCACTGAGCACTGCAGCCATTCAGTATCTTAATTCCTGGAAAGAGTCATGGCAACCCAGAGCCTATCCCAGGATAATAGAGCAAATATTGGGATTGAGAGTGCAAAACCATTCTGTCAGTGGACAGGACACCAGCCCATCGCTGGGGGCATCTCCCTTTTCGTGTACTGCTTCAAATTGTGCTTTCTATAGGTTCAAGGTAAATTACTGCTTGCCAAACTTAATTTGAATGTAAGAGGAATGTAAGCCAGCTTTATTACTTGCCTTTAATGACAAGATCACCGAAGTTTCCTTTCAGACATTGTTAACTAAAATTGGACTAAAATTGGTACTGGATTGCGTTCCTTTAACCTCTCCAAGAAGAATAACTCATTCTGGAGAGTCTGGGCTGCTGTTCTCTGGAATGCTTCCTTACATAGTTTTTTTTGTCTGTTTGACTTTCCTTTCTGTACACATGCAGCAAAAAATTGGTGTGTCAATCGCAGGCCAAAAATCAGTTACAGTGATTAAAAACAGTCTTATTTTTTTAAACAGCGCTGTGGCGGCCAAACAGATTCATGAGAATCTTCACCCTTTTATACTAAAGCAATGTAAAAAGAGCCAATATTTATGAAGGGAATATCTGAGAAGGTTCTATGAAGCATGAGTCATTTACTCATATGACATCCTACATTGCAACAGGTTTTGTTTTTCTGAACAAACTACTACCTAAACTATATCAGCCCTGTGATTTGCCTGACAGGTCTGTTCCAGAGATAGCGTCAGACACGTGAAATCTTATCTTAAAGCTAGTGTGTCAGCTGTGATGTTGTGATATACTGAAAGAATCTTAGGACCATAGTCCAGGGCTTAGGTCAAGCCTCATTGTCACCAGCGTTAATGTTTGGGTATAAGCTCCTACAAAGTGCTTGTTCTTTATCCCAGTGTCACTGAAGACCATTGGCACTGGATGGTTGTTTGCAAGGTACACAGTCATGTCATCATGTCTGTAGTGCAGTATGGCCTGGGTGTTTGTGCTGCTTGTTGGGTGGTCGTGTGGCAGTTACACAAGAGGCACTTCTTTACCCAAAGAGTTGTGGGAGTATGGAACAAGCTACCCAACCCTGTTGCTGAAGTTGATACCATGGCTTCATTCCAGAAGTGGATGAATGAGATCCTCAGGCCAACGAGCTACTAACTGCCAATTGGGCTGGATGGGCGGGACATCCTCCTCTTGCTTGCAGCCTGTGTCAGCTTTCTAATGTACCTTTGATGTGGTAGGCACCGTCGCTGAAGAGTAGCGTGAAGATGTCGTAGACGGAGCGGTTGGCATCCAAGGTGTTGGAGCTCTTGTGGTGGCACACGAAGCCGTTCTCCCCGCGCAGGATCAGGATCGGCCGGTTGATCAGCTTCAGCAGGAGCTCCTCATCCTCACCTGAGAGTAGAACGACAGAGCATGCCAGCGCTGAGCTGCCGGAGGCTCTGAAGTGGGGTGTGTGCACGGGCGCAGGTGTGTGTTTTCTGCCTCAGCTGACGGCGGGGATCATGGATTGTTAGGGGAGCCATACGAATAGTGAAGGGTTGCACGGCTCCGCACGTCCGCAGCTGCAGGACACTCACCCACGGAGTCGCTGACCGCCGCCAGCTGGCCGTTCTTCTTGGTGCAGACGTACTTGCCGTTACCTGCCCTGAGCGCCACCCTGCGCCCCCGCCACTCGATATCGAACATGGTGTTGGCAGCTCTGCCAGGGAGAGCAGACGGGCAGAGATGTTAACCTGTGTGTGTCTGTGCGATTTCGTGTGTGTGTGGGAGCGAGTGTGGGATGAGTGTGTTGCAAGTGAGTGTGCAAATGAGATTTTGTGTGTCCGAGCAAGTGTGTGTGTGCAAATGAGATTTTGTGTGTTTGAGCGAGTGTGTGAATGAGATTTTGTGTGAGCGTGATTGTGTGTGTGAGTGAACTGTATGTGTGCAATACGTTTGTGCAAGTGAGAGTGCGAGTGTGTGCAGGAGAGATTTTGTGTGAGTGCGAGAGAGTGTATGTGTGAGTGTGTGCGAATGTGTGAGAGTGTCGAGGGATCAGTCGGAAAAGGATGTGCTTATGGTACAGTATGTAGTCAGGATTTCAAACCAAGCGCAGGGGAAATGCCAAAGCCTTTCATTTCATCTCAGAAGCATGTACTCGGTAAAGTGCAGAAATTAGAACAACATTGCTAAAATATCTTACTGCTAAAAAAGATCTTTCCAGCTTTTGAGCATCTGGTTTCACTGTTTTGATTTTATAGGGCATGTTTCCATATTTTGAATTTAAAAAAATAATTTAAAATTTGATTTTAAATAAATTTCCTGACCTGCCATGACTAGGAATGTTAGCTCATAGGAAGCCCTGTAATTGGGAAAATCATTCTACTCTCTTGAGAAAAAGTGTAGATTTGTAGTTCAATGTTTTGCTTTGTATTCTGATTACTTCTGTGTGTAGGAAGGAACTGTATGCGGTCATGAGGTTATTCAGGTCTGTAAAGAATCAGTTCATCTGTTCACTTTGTGCTATTCAAAATTAAACAGGCAGGCACGCATATTGTTAAGGAATTAGAGGGGGCTGCTCAGAAGAGTGTTTGATATCTGCAGAAAATGTTTATGCACGTGCACTGATAAACCCACATTCAAGGACTAGTGGCTCTCCCAATCAGTTCCTGCAAGCGGGCATTCTGGACTTTGTGACGTATGGGTGTCTGGGTGAGAGGTAAAGCAGTGCACACTTCAACAAGGGAAGGAGAGGGGATGTAGAGGGGTACAGAGTGGCTCCTCACATTTCGGTTGCTGTGGACTGGACGCCCCCATGAGAGACCAGTGTCCAGTAGGTGCCCCCATTGGTTCTGAACATGCATTTCTTAGTCTCCTTGTCAACCTCCATCTGGAAAGTCTCCTGGTCAGTCTCGTCATCCTGATTGGCTGAGATGCTCACACCTAGAGATGTTAGAAAACAGGACAGGTGAAGCTCGTCTTCGGTTTTGCTGCTGAGTCAGAGCATAGCTGGAGAGACCAACAAGGGGACCACAGCCCTTTCATCAGCTTTGCTCAGCACTGTGGTAAAAAAGTGCAGTTTCCTAGTTTTTCACCAGTTTTTTAATGCATTGCCATACTCTATAAACTGCTTTTCTTTTTTTCTTCTTTCACAATAACTAAGCCTTTCACCAAGATTTAATCTTGCCAATTTTACCAGGAAATTAATGTGGGGGAGGTATTTTGATGTTACAACCATCTGACGCCGAATTAGTGGTGCAACATTTCTTCTCCCCCCCCCCCCTCCCCAGCCACCTTCCTGTGCCGTGGCTCTGGCTCTTATCCCGTGACCTTGGGACTGCTGTGCCCTTGGAAAGCTGTGGTTTAGTCTTCCTGTCCACTGCACAGCTCATCACAGCAGGACAGTCCTCATCTCCTGCCAGTACGGGCATTGACACACCTACTGCACAACCTCCCCGCCCACACACACATGAACACGGACGCACACTGTGAGCCCTCAAACACCAGCTACAGTTCTGTCTTGTTTGTTTTTTCGACGCTTTATTGATCAAACCAGCATTCGCAGGATATTTTCGGAATTGAAGAAGCAGGGAAACAAGCCTCCCGTTTCAACTTACAGTGACCTAAAACAATAAAAGCCAGCCAAGTGTGGATTAAGGTTTCAGCTATTTCTGAATGAAATGTGAGACAAAAAATCATTGTACTGAATATGCAGCAATATGCAGGGAACACACAGGAGATTCGCAATGAGTTTTATCGAATTAAACCACACTGTTTTGAGAACCCTAGTATTAAGAGTGCGGTGAAGATAATAATTTTAGAGAACAAAGGGAGTATTGCTATGATTTTTTTTACTTTTGACTGCTCTTTAATCTACTGTGTCCTCTTGAATCTGTAATGAATTTCAAGCAAAACAAAAGTTATTCATGCACCCTAAAAATGTAGGGGCCGCTCACATCTTTGCTTAGGTGGGGAATAATGTCACATTCAAAACGTTTGTTTGTTCCTCTGTTTGAAGTCACGTTGAAATTAGTTTTCACTTTCTTACACTTTCAATTGCATCAAAAGGAAAACCAAGCATTTATTAAGACGTAGAGCAGTGATCAGGTTTCAGGTTTCATTACCAGAAGGCTGTATTTTGTAGGCTGTTCAAATCCCAGGCGAGGCACCGCTGTTGTACCTTTGAGTGAGATACTTCACCCAAATTGCTCCAGTAAAAAATAAGTTGGTTTGGATAAAAGCATCAGCTGTACAAATAAATAATATAAAAGTAAGAGGGAACAAGTCTCCTTATCAGCATATCTTTCTGATGGTTTAATGTGGATTTACATTGAAATTCAATATTCTGTTCCATGGTTTAATGGAAAAATCCTAAGGTTGAGTGTAAATCAGGCCCATTAGTGATATTAAGGCTAAAGTGCTGCTGTACAGAGTGTTCCAAGCGTGCACTGGAGGTAAATGCTGTCTGCTACACTGCTCTTCAGCAGCTTTTGCTTTGCGCTTACTGCAGCCCACAGCGCAGTATTCCCTCAGTCACTGTCCTTAATTCCTAATCGCCTGTCTCATCAGGTAAAGAAATAAGTGCACCAATGAAAGCGAATGTAGCAGATTGTGTCTGATGCCTAAATTAGATGCCACAGAAATATCCCTCAACCATTTCCTTAATCCTTTTACTGTGAAAACGCCCCCCCCCTCCATGCCCTGTAGCTGTAATACCTTTGGTGGTGAAATGCAAATCTGAGGCTTGTCTGGTGTGTGGGGGGAGTTTAAGCAGCTTTGCTCGTTGTTTCTGAGATATTTTACCGTAGTCTGGAAACACGTAGGCACAACTCCCTTGCTGGCGTGGGACAGCGCAGCCCTGAGCAGACCCTTCTGCACCTGGACGCAGGCCCTGGAAATAGCTGGGTTTGAGCTGTGGTCTGAGTTGTCTCCAACCTTGTGGCCATTAAATGCATTTTTCGCACTGACCGTCAGACTGAGCGAACCTAGTGACCTTGTCTCCTGCCTGCCTGATCCTGTATATCTCTTGGTTGCGTCCTCTCACCCATGCCACGCTGTGCCCACCAGAGAGAGGCGCCTTCTCCTGAGTTTTAGGAGCATGAGTTTAATAATAATAATAATAATAATAATAATAATAATAATAGCTTACACTTATATAGAGCTTTTCTGGACACTCCACTCAAAGCGCTTTACATTTTAATGGGGACACCCCTCCACCACCACCAATGTGCAGCATCCACCTGCTGCACAGGTGGTTTAGATCCTCTTGGCAGCAATCTCCCTCTGCTCTTTCTCCCTCTGCTCTTTCTAGAGGCCAGACTTGTCCATTAAAGGAGAGGCCTTTAGATTAGAGATGGCAAATTCCGTTATTAATGGAGAATTAATGCCAGTAACATGGAAGACACCTACAGTACCTGCTGTAACCGCTTGTTTATTCATAAAAATCAAATTGTTCTCTTATTCCTAAAGGCCCTTTTAATGCACAACGTAGTGTTGACGTGGCTCAAGAAATGGCTGGATAAGAACCTTGGGTGAATTAGTTACTGACTGTTCAACAGGCTAGCCACATGGCCTCCTCTCATTTCTAACATGTCTTATGTTCTCATGCAAGTTATTTACAGCTTCTCTGGTGCATTTGCAATATAAAGTGCCATTTCCAAAACCCCAAACTAAAGGGTTACCCAAAACTGGTAGGCTTTCCTTCAGCCACCTTCCTGGCTCAGAATGGGACATGTTGCTTGTCCTGGACTCTGATTTTCAGAGTAACGTTAGCTGTTTCTACACTCTTCTTTCCTCTGGCCCTGCCAGGGCAATGCTCAGCCAGTCCCACCTTGCCTCACTTGACTGAGCTTAACTCAGGGTAGTTGTTCACGATGAGCCCACAGGAGTCAAAAGCAAGAAATCCATGGTAAACTTATTAAAGATGCTATTTTGTTTTGCAATTTGTGCATTGCATTTAATACAGTGCAATTTGGGGATGTCTTGAAACAAATATCCTTGAAACCTGATAGTGCACATTTGTTTGGAGACCTCCTCCAGTTAGTTTGCAAAGCAGTGAGGTAGTCAACGAGCTTGTTTCAAGCCTGTTGCTTACCTTACCCTTAGTAATGCTTTTTAGGTTATACTGTAGCTCATTCTGTGCAATTAGCTGATTGTGCCAGACTGGTGCAGCACATGGAAACTGATACAGGTATATCACAGGTATTATGTGTCACCTTAATGAACCATAAAACCATATCACATATTATACAACTACATAAAAGCTGTTGGGGGTTGTGAAAACTAAAAAAACCAGAGTGGCCTAAACATGCAGGACTTTCAAGTTCATGGTATTGTACTACATTGAAAAAAAGCCACTCATATTGTAGTGGCCATTTCTAATTCATCGCTAAGTTGCTTGGAACTGAATAATTTACTGTAAAATGACTCCATCCTTCTCTCTGGTTCCTTTTTCTCGCTTGTTGCCAGCTGCAGGCGTGTGTCTCTTTGGGCTTTGAGGTCTGTCTCCATTTCACGCTCCAGGTGGACAGGCCAGACCAGGCCTGGGCATTCTCAGAGAGAAAGAAGGGGCTGGTGACAGATGTAGATACACTGTAATAGTTTTGTCTGTAGGCACGTCCTCTGGTTACCTTCCCTCGAGATAACGAAGTGAGAAATTACAGGGTCCTTAATCAGGCATTCTCCCCACCTCCGCGTTTCCTCTCTGGAGCTTGAATTGTTTACTAATCCCATTAATTAGGGAATACGTCCAAGGCAAAGCTTAAGAATTTCTGTTTAATGAAGCCAGAGTTCCTCAGCTCACCCTCAGTAATTAAGAAACATTCCCCAGACCTGCCTGAAGTCATTTGTTGCGCCGACTTTAATCTCCCTGAGTCACTTGGTGAAAATGACCTAAACCCATTAGCATGATTACTTACGTTCGGAATTTCTATTAATTGCTTTCAGTGACTGGCCAGTGAAATCACAGGGATCGTGCCCACTGCTTTTATTTAGCTGCAAATGTGTTTGTGTGTTTTTTTTATATGATTATCTCCTTTTTTTCTTTATCATGCAGATTTTTCCTGATTAGCTGGTTTAATTGTGCTTTTAGGAGGCTGTAATGAATGCTCCCGAAATCAAGTAGTTGCAGCCTGTGAAATGGGCTAACATCCTTGCCCTAGTGTGTAGAATCATGTGAACTCTGTGAGACCTGGGTTTGTAAATTCTACCCAAACTGAACAGTAATTGCAAGGAGAATAGTCCCGCAGTGCCTTAAAATCTTCCTCTTTCTTGGATGTTTTCTGAGATGCATCTTTGTCACCAGTATATTCACTGTATATTTTAAAAGGGGGAATGGAGTGTTGTTCACCTCAAGGACAGTGTTTTTGTGACCACAAGGACAAAGGGTATAAAGAAATAAGTGATGTAGTGAATGTTGTCAACAGTGATGTACTGTACAAGCATGCACACCTACACTAACAGATACAAGGAGACAAACACAATATTAAAGATCTCCCTTTGTCCATGGGTCTGTTGTCCCTTTCAGACATTATTGATTAAATAAGCAGGTCATTGATTAATCACTGTGCAAAAGTGACAAGGCAAAGCAGTGTGCTCCACCTGGGCACGCCCAGCCAAATTGTAAATCTTTGGTGGGGGCTCTGTGGCTCAGGATCTGCACCTGTGGCTGGAAGGTTGCCGGTTTGTAACCAGCAGCCGGCAGAGGAATCCTACTCCGTTGGGCCCCTGAGCAAGGCCCTTCACCCCAAGCTTCTCTCCCTGTCTGTGTGTCTCATTGAGAGCAAGTTGGGGTATGTGAAAAGACAAATTCCTAATACAAGAAATTATGTATGGCCAATCAAGTGATCGTATCTTACTGTGGCCTGTATCCGATCCTTTTACTGAGGCTTTTCTATGATGCAGCACTTTGACACAGCATTGTCTTTCCTCTTTCAGGTTTGCCCATCAGTTGCAGTGCCTCCCCTCCCCTCAGGCCTCTCTGCTTTACAGGTCAGCGTTTTTTCAAAGGAAGCCAGGGCTGCGTTTGCTCCATCAATGAGCCAGCTTTGTGCATGCGTTGTGTGTTGGGCCCCACCTTTGTGTGGCTGTCTGGTTGGGCTCCGGCCCTCTTGCAGACCTCCCTTTGACAGTTTATCACAATTGGTAGGTAAAGGGCAGTACAGATGCGCCTCTCTTATCTACTGGTGTGCACTGTAGGGAATAGTGTCTCTTGTAAAGGCTGTGTCTTCTGTTGTAAATTTCACCAACAACTGTAACAGGGAGATAAACATTTCCTGCCTTTGTTTTGCATGTTTACTACCAGGGCATCTTGTTCACAGCACAGTCTCCTGGAGCATGACTTAGACAAGCACTGTACCCAGAGAGCAGCCCGGCATTACCTACTGTATATGCAATGCAAGGTAATTGGATTGCAAGAGGGTGTAGTATGCCTCTGCACAGACAGTTCCAGTTGATGGGGGCTTAATCTCCATCAACTGTTCATGTTAAATGTTCATGTTAAAGCAGCGACTCGAAATGTATTAGCGTCTGACCTGCAGATGCAGAAAAGACAGCTGCAGAAGCAAAGCAAAATGAAATGCATGAAAATGATTATTTTTTCCAGGATTAAAAATGACCTAGATAAGTTCCAGACCACGTTCTCTGTTCTCACCTAGTTTCTCATCACAGCTGTTGTTCTGTATAAAGTAGTAGCACCTGGATTTCCAATCCTTTACTATCAGACTATTCAACCGCAATCAAACCAAACCAAAATATTATTAATCAGATGGAAATATTAATCAAATAAATTAAAAACAGGTGCGAGGTCAATGGGCTTTCAACACCCTGTCACCTTTATTACTTTGGTGTAGCAGTCATACATACTAATACCTTATATACTGTACACCATACATACTCATAGCCTATGTACTGTACGTGCCCCTGATCACGTGGCTCAATGGTAAAATGTCAGTCCAAGCCCTGAAAGCCTGTCTCAGGTATTAGTTAAGACGACAGTGTGGTTTATACACCAAGGAAGTTAAAAACATTGTTTTACTTATGTCTAATAGGTACAATAGAGCTTCTGAAAATACGGTGGTACTGTGTCCTCATTCATAGACATGCACTCTGAACACTAGGTTATGAACAGTATTGAAAGCTAGATAAGAGTTGGTTAGTCTTTCTACTCAAAAGGTGGGTGAAGATAAATGAGTACACCAAAGGTCATCCTTGACCATCCATACTGACATCTGGAGGAAGTCAAAAATGGGCTTTGAAAGGATTCAAGCTGAAAAATCACTCTTGCTCTTGTTCAAAAAAGACATATCAAGAGACATAATTCCAGTGCTGGAAAGACCCTGTATTAAAGCAACCTCCTGGAGGAGGAGCTAATCACCTCATATCCTGGCTCATTCGTTATCCCTGACACAAGTGTTTGAGAGTGCAGGCCTTGTAATGACACTCTTAACATTCAGGAGGACCTAAGATGACTTTAACCCTTACCAGTTTTTTAGAAATGTAGCCAATTTCCAGCAGCAGGGAGCTGCCAGACTTGCACAACATGCATGGTGTAACCATCTGGGTCTTTCTGTTAACATGCAAATGTGCAAATCTTCTTTTTCATTCCATGGGTTTAAGAAGCGCATAGCAGGCGAATGCACAGAGCAAACCCGAGAATGGAATCTGTGAATCTACAGTAACACAAGCACGCACACATGCACAAGCACGCATGCACACAAGCACGCACGCACACATTTGTTTTGGATGTTTACAACCAGAGCATCTTGTTCACAAGATGCAAAAGTTTGCAAAGCTGCGCAGACAGAGCCTGCGCCAGTGAGTCTTGATTACCTTGGCGGATGGAGACGAATCTGCCGTTGGCGGCCTGCAAGACCACCTGGGGGTGGCTCTCCTCCAGGTCGAAGAGCTCGTCCTTGCCGGGCTTGGAGCTGCGGCCCGACCGCAGCGTTCCCGTGGGACCCATGGGCGTCAGATACTTGCCCTCACAGTCCTTGAAGGCCAGTTTCCCGGACTTGAACTCCAGGGTGTAGCTGGTGGAGCGGCCGGGCTCCTTCACCAGCTTGCCATCGCTGTTGAGGAAGCGACTGTCGCAGGTCTTGAGGCAGTACTTGCCGTCCAGGTAGAGGAGGGTGAGCAGGGAGTCCACCCCCCAGGGGATGTTGCTGTCGGCGGAGATCTCGTCCTCCTGGGTGGAGAGGTGGGCGTACCGCTTCCGGCTCACGCTCAGCAGGTTGGCCTGCGGGTGCAGGGCCAGGTGGACGGCCCACAGCTCGGGGTCGCCAATGGCCTGGGCGAAGCAGGAGAGGCGGTCATCCGAGCCCCCGAAGTAGCGGGCGTGGGGCTCGGACTGCAGGGCCCAGCGCCCGTCGGACTGGGCGGCGATGAGAAAGCGGCAGTCGGCCTCCGGCTTCTCCGCCCCACAGCTCACCTTTCCGTCTATGTCGGCGGCCAGGTAGCGGCCCAGGTGGCTCCGGAGGTACACCACGGAGCTGTCGTTCTCATCCTGCTCCAAGGTCCAGATCTGCTTCTTCTTCATGCTGGGCGCCGAAGCGTTCACCTTGAAGCCGAAGGCCTCGGCCGTTAGGTAGCGGCTCTCGTGATTGATCAGCCCGAACTGCAGCTTCAGGGCTTGGTGAATCCCGTTGGTAGGCATGGCCACCTGCTCGAAGCAGCGAGTTTCGGGACTGAGTTTGGTGGGGAAAGGGAGGTTAGGTTGAGGGGGAGGGAGAAATGGGGGAAGAGTCAACAAGTGTCAGCAAAATGGATTGAAAGCTGGGTTTTCTTCTTTCCTTCTTTTAGCTGTGCCTTCGAACTAGGTGAAAGGAGCCCTGTGGATTCTTTGCTAATCTTCTTATCTTTGTGCTTCTGTTCCTTTCCACTTCTCGTCCTAGTTTCTGGCTTCCAATGTTTACAATGTTTCCTCTTTTTTCCCTTTTGACGTTTTCCTGTTGCTTGTTTCCTCTTTTGTTTTTTTTTATCAGCCCTTCTTCTTTTTTTCTACCTCCCTTCTTCCCTTCGCTGCTCCTTCCCCTTCAAAACTCTGTTCCTCTCTCTCTCCCGGTGGCACGCGCCGCGTACAGGCTGCTGCTGTTGCTTCCCCCCCCCCCCGTTTTGTTTCCTAATCAGCTCGGATTAAAATCAGCAGGACTCAACACCTCAATCAGGCAAGCCGCTGACGTCACCTTGATCCCCGGCAGCTCTCTCCTGACCTCCCTCTTTCCCCGGCACTCTCTCTGTGTCAATGTCTGCTGTCCCTTGCGAGCCTCAGCCCAGCTCTCCCTGCAGCTCCAGATACCCTGGGGACGACTGAGCTGCTGATCGTCTACCGAGAGTCTGCCGACAATGGGGGAGACCCAGCCAGGAGGAGCATCACTGGTTTCCTTCTGCTTTCTCTTGGCTCTCTTCTTCACCGTCCCTTACACGTTTCATCTCCCTGAAGGACGGCCGTGGCTTGATTGGCGGGCCCCCTTAATTGAGGCACATCTTGGATTACAAGCTTTCCCAGATTTCAATAAGCCAGCCTGAGTGCCACGTTATGTAGGGAATCAGTAGCACAGAGTAACAGAGAGATTTGCACTCCTGTTTCGCACAAAGACCTCTTTCACCAAGCTCATTTCCTCCACTCAGCCTCTGCACAACTTGGTTCCGATTTCCCTTTCGCCCAACTTGACTTCCATAGACATCCCCCAGAGGCTCTTTTGTCCTGTGTTCATCTTTCCTATTCCTCTTCTCCCCACTGCGGCCACTCTGCCAAGGCAGGTTGGCTACAAAGCCAGGTAATGCGATTCCTCCCCAGCGTCAGTGGTCCTAGTCCAACCAAGGGTGTCTGCTTTCCTTCGCACTACCGTATAAAGTTACCGCAGGTCTCTGATTCCAAAACTAAAACACATCCATCCACACTACACATGCTCGCTCACACACACTCACACAAACACACACACACACACACACGCACGCTTTGGAAAACAGCCCTCTCCATTCCACCCATCCCTAATCTTCTTTACAACTATCCTGCCACTTCATTAGCCTCTTCTAATCCTCTCAGCCCTCTTTCATGTCACTAACGAACTTTCTTCCATCTGTTCTGTGCCTGGAGAGGGAGCAGACTCGGAGTGGAGAGAGAGGAAGTACAATCCGGGATGAGAGTTCTTCCGGGGAAAGACAAGACACAAGAGTCTCAAGGCCCTGGTCTTTTCCCAGAATCCCTCAGGCGTGACTGTGTTTAACCTTGGGGGCAACAGCTGGAACCAATCCCACCGCCAGTAACTTGGAACCCCTGTTGCCTGTTTTTCACAAAGTGGGTTAAATTGTGCAGCCAAACTGTCGCTCAAGCTTGTTTCCTTTCACCCCCAGGTATGTTTTGAGGTGAAAAGAGATTCTGAGATGTTTTGAGGTTCTTTGTTTTTGGGATAGAGGAATGTCCTTTATCAATAAACCAGTTGAAGCTTTTAAGGCTCCTTTTGGTATTTTATGCCTTAAAACACTATATTCAGAAAACACTCACCTCCATTATTTCAGATCTGGGTTTTCCTATTAAAGGAGCAACAGTATGAACTTGTACAAGCGGCCCTTCTGTTTTTCAGGGTGCTAATTATGTGAACATCACTATGGTCCCTTTGTTTTTTTCCCTGTTTTGCTCTTTTCTTTGTATTAATTCAAGGCATTATGACAGAAAACACATTTTATGAATATGTCCCCTCAACACAAAAAAGAGAAATCTGGTGAAAGAAAAAGCAACACATAGTTCCTGTTAATTCCCAAAGAGACCAGATGGGCCCCATGGTCTCCTCTTGCTTGTAACCATTCTTGTGTTTAGCTGTTTCTTATCCACTTCCTGGAGATGTTCGTGTTTGTTGGCTGTTGTAATGGGACAGGGTGACGAGTTAATTAAACTGAGTGGTGGCTCACAGTTGGGATTAAAAATCCCATGGTGTTTCTAGAAAATAATAATGGTGTTACTGGCCAAATGTCCTCCTGGCCTTCACCAGTGATGGCCTCCTAATAATCCCAATCCACTGTATGAATTGGGTTCATCACTCTGTTGTCCTGGCACACTCTGGCTGCCATCGCATCCTCCAGATGGTGGAGGAGGGGAGTCCCCATTACCTGTAAAGAGCTTTGAGCAGAGTCTCCAGAAAAGCACCGTGTACTGTAAATGTAAGGAACTACTAATTATGATAATGACAGAATATGATGGATTTCTGTTCAGATTTATCATGGACAGAAATATTGTCCCCCTGTTTTTTTATAAACGTTCGCAGATAAAGATTGTCAAATTTAGGTTGAGATTTTAACTTAAAGGGATCCGAATCCCTTCCATTGCAAAGCTTTGTAGCTGATGCTTTGATGTTTTATTGCTCAAACATGACATAGGAAGATTCATTTATGCTGACTAACATTTGTCAACAACAGCTGTATTAACAGACTGTCTGCTGTGTGTGCCCAACGCTGGAAAAACTGCGGGTTATACCGCCATCATGCACACATTGTATGCACTTTCTATCTGTCTAGTGTGCTGTCCCCTTCCTATAGGAGAGCCTGGACAACCTGGACAATCCTGATGCGATGAAGCAGCCATTCTCTCTCCTGTGGGAGGGCCACACTAATTCCTTCCTGAGCTCATCTTGACTCTCTCCAGGCTTGACATTGGACAGGCTACGTCAGATCATCACTTTTGCCCAATCGACTCTCTCACTAACAAGGTGATTTATTACTTACAGAACAGTTGAAGTTGCTCATAAATGCTCGGTTAATCAAAATAACACCAAAAAAGCATTCAATATCACTATGCCTTATTTAAAAAAATAGAAAGATGCATTTCTTTTAATGCTGACTGTTTTTTACCAATATGTTGCAGATGTATAAACTGATCTAATTTACTGGTTGGTGTCCAGCTCCACTAGAACTCTTTTTTACAGTTTTTTGTATGTATTTTTAAAAATCCCATAAAAATCCATTGATTTTCTAACTGCTTCATCCAGTGCAGGGAGGCTGGGGGAGCTGGAGCCAACCCAACCAGCAGGGGGCACTTGATACACTCTGGACGGGACCCCAGTCCATCACAGGTCTCATATAAATATTAGTTTTAATTTCATATGTAGCATAAAGCTGATGTTACGCACAATTACACTTTTTCAGGACATCATTTGAAAACTAAAGTTGAAGTTCAATACACTCAGCATGTTACTGCTGGAATGGAATTCAACATTCAACTTGGTAAAGCAGTTAGGAGGAATTTATTTTCAAATTTCTGCTTTTGCCTTTTCAAGTCAATCCCACACCCCCCACGGGCATGTGAGACAAAGGCCCCAGAGATTTACTTCAAACAAGTTGCCTGGTCGGAAAGTAAGAGCCCTTGTATCTCTTTTGTTGGGTTATTGATCCTGTCGTAATTGGAAAGCGAGATTGTGCAGGGACAATGTGTGGCGTTAATGAGGTTCAGGTATGCTAATAAAAAGGTTCTGATTTCTAATTCCTGTCTTTTATCTCCGAGATGACAAGTATTGAGTTACCCATCCCACAGTCAGACACACTCCTTCCTTCCTTGTGCATCCCTCCGGACCTGGATAGATTTCCTATCATTATTTCATTGCCCTGCTCTCCATTTCCTCTCTTCCTCCCTCTCCCTCCCTGCTCCTCTTGCTCTCTCCCCTCTTCATAAAACTGATCAGATTACCATGCTGAAATCTGCTCTGCCTTTGTGAGGCTTGTACTCCTTTCACAGGCTCACTAGTTTTCCTGCAAGAAGCTCACATCGCACTTGACTGCTGTTCCACATACTTAAACATTCCCAAGATTTCACTGCATTCTACTGCGCTCAGACCTGCACCAAATCCAGGGCTGTGTTCTGTGTCTCAACTCATTGGAGGGTTGCACTTAACCTGTTTTAGGTTTCCATTATTGCACAGGGGTTTAATATATACTGTTGCCACATTCCTGTAATCAGAGAAGGCACAGATCTCTATGGAGCAGGAGGGGGCATAATTATTGCAGGCGTTCGACTGTAGAATTCTTCAGTTGCTCACTTTCTGTAAGTGAAACTCACATGACACACAGCCTGATGTTGATGTTGCCTGTTTTTGTTAAGGCTTGTGCATGCACAAGGGCGAAGGCGCTGTTATTATTTGATGGGTTAATCAATGGATGTGAGGTTTTTCAAAACGTGTTTCTGCCTATGTAATAACTGCAATATATAAGAGTGGAAATCATCCCATTTTCACCCAAACCTTCTGGCAGAAGTGAAGGAAAATATTTCTGATTCACTTAAAATTGTTAGTGCACTAATGTAGATGTCAGTCTTTTCAGTAAGTGCCTCTTTTAAGCTCATAGTTCATTGTTTAGAACTACTGATTGGTTGACTCTCATTGGCAGAAGTGGAACAGATAATACAGCACCAAGATCTATAGACTGTATATAGACAGAAGTGTTCAAGTCGGAAACCGTGTCAGCATGTGAGCTATTAATAATCAAATACTGGTTAATTCCAGGCTAACATGTCATAGCAATGTCATAAAATATATGATATTTTACCAAATGTTGAAGAATGTTTCAGAACAGAAGTTTTTGAGAATGGATTGATGGGGTGTTAGATAGAGACACTCCAGCTGCTTTAGCATGCTTTAGGATCAGGTCCCCATGCTTGACAAGCAGATGTCCCTAGTTCTGTCCTCCTGTGAAGTCATGGCTAAAGACGCACATAAGAAACCGAATCCTGTACTTAGGGCAAAACCTACTGGTAATGCATTCATTCTGCTTTTGAAATGTTCAGGAATACAGATCTGTGAATTCACGTACAGTTCAGCGACTACACATGCCATCTGTGCACTACATAATTGCATAACTGCACACAATTGCAGAAACTGGGCACTTGGCTAATTTTCAGTTACCTGGATCCCATACTGAGACAGCCCCCTAGTGGCTGACACCTCTCCCTGCAGCCTCCCTCAAGTTTTTTGCCCTGTAAACCAAAAGGACTAAAAGTTGAACTGTTCAACTGTAAATTAGTTTCCTCGTGCATGACTCAGACCCCATGCTTCCTTATTTCTTCTTGTCCAGGTTATCACATTCCCTGCCTTTCCGAGTCTCCACTGTTGAGACCAAAGTGGTATCTTGTTTTGTTTTGTGGAGATGACGTACTTTTCTAGCCCAGCTGTCCAATAAAAAAGGAAGCTGAGAGCAGTCAGAAATAATTGATCCCACCCGGGGAGCCTGAATGTCTGAGGACAGGGGCGCAGTCCAGTAGGCGAACACAAACCCAAGAGCGTGCTCTCCAGTCCATTACACTGTCCAGTCTCCTTTTTCTTGTAGTTTTTAAAAACCACAAAATGGCTTCCATGTGCCCTTCTGCTCCCCTTGCCCACCCGCCTAGACCCTTGTGTTTCTAGGTCACAGCTAAAGTCAAATCCAGAGGGAGCGTGTCTCACTTGGAGGGGCAGACACCTGGAGGATCTTTTGATGGGGAGATTGAATTGCAGGAGTAATCTCTCTTAAAGACTGCTCAGCACACATGGATATGTCACGAACAGTAGTTAAGCCAAGAAGTACAGTTTCATTCCCACTAATCCCTAACCCGAACTGACCCTTTGGGTTGTCTTGCATTGCTCTAGGAAAGAGCTTCTGTTTTGTTTAGAGACACCTTAGGGCTCCAGTCTATTTCAGACAATGGATTTTAAATGTATTCCTGCCGTCTTACATATACTGGAAGGACAGAGCTGTGTCTGTTATTCTCAGTTGCATTAAAGAAAATGTCAGATGTGTGTCCTTTAATAATCAATCAAAAGTCTTTCGGAGGGGCTTTTTATGTCCTGGAAGTAAAAACCCCTTGTCTGTTGTATTATTTGTGTTGACCTTTGACAGATCAAACAGATCTTCACCAGAACCCATATTGTTTAATTGCCCTGTCTCTTTATTAAAGCTCAAGTGATGACCTAAACCAGCTCAAATATTCCATCAGCCAGCAGTGTGTGAGCAAGACTGATTATTGCTCAATTCCTGCTGTGTATAGATGGTGTAGCCAGCTCACATTGCACTGCCAGCTTCATAAAACTCCTTATTTTCAACACACCCTTCTTAAACCCATCCAAACTGTTAAATACAAAACAAACTAGGGGTGATTAGATCACAAAGTTCACTTGGAAACTGTGTAAAATGGGGCTGTGTAAAACTAGATCTGGGAAACAGAAGAACTATAAGCTTCTTTTTCTGCCAAATCGTACTGCTCGTGGCCTTGCATTGGTATCGAATGGAATGCTGAGACGGCACAAAAAATATCAAAGGATTCTTCCAAAAATTAATGCCAAAGATAAAACAATATTGTCTGATAAAGTGCATGGACTTTAGGGAAGATCCATGATCAGGTTTGGACATATATACCCCTATAGTGCTGAGTAAACCACTGTTCCATCCTCAAGAATAACCGGCGATACAGCCGGTCAATCTGCAAGCTCATGCAACATGTGTTTGCTAACCTAATACCCAAGGTGAGTTTGAAACAGGCTCCGTTAGTGCAACGCACTGTAAGGTGCTAAGCTAAAAGGAGAGCTGTTACCTCCCTGACAATGTACTTTCAATTTTGACTTCAGTTCTTCTCATCATGCATTTAACCCTTTCAGGATCTCTCTTCTGTGTACTTTAGACAGCTGCAGGGTACTCTTAGAAACACAGTGCTGCTTTTTCAAACCTGGGCCAGGCTTGTAAAGGGAGAGCAATTAAGACGTATAACCCCTGTCTTCCATTTATTCCCTTTCTCAATATATTGTAGAATCCAAAAATTGAAACTCACTAAGATCAAAAGCAGTTAAGAACGTGACATTCTTTTTGGCATTAGAATGGGTGACAAGAATAACAGAGGTGCTGTTTTGTGCAGTGTCTTATCAATATTGTAACAGATCCAAACCAGATTTGAATGACAATCTTTTTTCTGCCATTTTCAGTATGTTTCACTACAGTACGAGCTAGGTTTCTGTGGGTTGTATTAATAACGTTTGCGTCCCTCTACAGCTCAGAGGGTGTGAGCTCCTCCCTGTGTCTGTTCACAGTTGTACGTCCACGACAGACACTCCCCACACCATGACTCAGAATGGCCAAATAAGGGCATAAAAGGTGCTGTTAGATTGTTTTATAATTATTGTTTGTTTTTCTTCAGATGTCTTCAAGCCTGTGGGCACAAACAAGTCCTACCTCACCTCCTCATCGATTCTCACTCTCTCTGCCTCACCAGGACCAATGCAGACAAACCTGTTTTTTTGCTCTCTATCTCTGTGGCCCTATCTCATTCTTGCATATCTCTGGAGCCAGGTTCCTGGTCCCTCTGAATGGGTAACCAGAACTACGGATGTCTTGAAGAGGCTGCAGTCTGTAGGAAGAAGAACAGGCCTGGTGGCTGAGAAAACCACAATTTTGCCTAATATAATGCACCAGTTCCTGTAAAATCAGAAAAAGCCATTCATTCTTTACACCCACTACTCAAAAGTTTCAAATGTGGCATTTGTTCAATGCACAATTCACATTGGTCCTTTAATGTGTGTTTAGGTATAAAAACTGGAGTTAGAATTGAATGAGATGTACTGTATTTGTCCTCTTTAATAAATATATCTTATTTTAGGTGTTTGTTTGGTTTCTCCCTGACTTATCAGTGTAATAATTAATAACAGTTATTGATTAATAATAACAACTAATTATTATTTCTCTCGCCATTGATACATGAGGTCCTCTTATTTGTATTTTTGCATAGTACTGGTAATTCTTATAAGGCCTTTTTGAAAAATTCAAAATGTCTCACTTGTTTCTTCCTTATTTTTATCTTTGGCCAGCAACAGATTATTTCAGGATCAGGCATGGACCTAGGAACACAGAAGGAAAATTAACGGGAGGTGCACTTCGGACTTTTACACAAAGAGTGATGGGTGTCTGGAACATGGCACCCAGTCGTGCTGTTCAATCATTGCATCTTTCCAGACGCATCTGGGTGAGATTCATGGACCAATTAGGTATTAGCAGTACGTCCCTCTGTTTTCTAACCACTTTATCCAATACATGGATCGTGGAAGAGGTGAAATCTATCCTTGCAAGCAACCAGCACAAGGCGGGGTACACCCTGGATGGGACGCCAGTCTGTCACAGGGGAAACAGACCTAGCAAAACAGCACCCAGGAGAAACCCACGCGAATATGGAGAGAACATGCAAACTCCATGCAGAAAGCACATCAGGAATTGAATCTAGATCCAAGTGAATCCAGTGAATGGCATAAACCATATAACCTCCCCTAATTTGTAACCTGCATCATGTGACCAATGGGACAGACATATTTGTACAGTACCAGGCTTGCACCAAATTCGTTGTCCTTCCTGACAAGCTCACAAATTATTTTTTTTAATTGCTTTTGCCTCTTTTTTTTGCAGCATCCCTGACCATTCGCTAGTAAGAACACTCACTTGTAACACACAGTCCTTTCACGAGGAATGACAGCAGCCGAAAGCTTGGGAGAAATTAGAATCGTTTATTGTGATGTGGAGATTTGGCGTAACCCGCTTGGCTGAGGGCCAACCTCCCGGCCGTTGGACGGGGAGGATAGGACCCCCATGCGACCAACTGGGCAGCTGCAAAGGTGGAGAGGGGGTGGAGGAGGGATGCAGAAAACGAATGAGGAAGAGGAGAGGGTGACGTTTGATATTTATGGAGACCGGTTGCTTACGTCAGGATTAGTGAGAATTGCGGCAGCTGTGTCGAATGAGCTCGGCTGCCTTCATTCCTCCCGAACTTTCTTTTAAACATTTTGTCAGCCTCATCTGAGTATGCATGATCTGAGTATTCAAGGATCTGAAAAATCCAGGCAGATAATTTAGAGGCAAACCAAGAATGTGATCAAGCATTATGCATGACTACTGAGCTCCTACATGAAAGGCAGACTCTTCGCTTTGATAATGTGCTGAGATTGTAAAAGTGTGCACAATGTGCAGAAACCAATGAAAAAAGAGAAAGGCATGTCAGTGCTGAAATATTCTTTACATTAGGTTGCATGAGTGTGGATCAATGTATGTCTTTCACTTCCAGGGTTTTTTTTTTTTGTCACAGCAAAATAACGACGCACGTTCAAATCAGTTCATTTCAAATTATTTTTTATGTAGCGCCTTTCACAACAATGTTGCCCCAAGGTGCTTAACAATGTAGGTAACCATACATTTTGTCAATACAGAACAGAAAATACCAAAAGACAACGGAGGAGAGGAACCAAAAGATCCTTAGTAAGGAGAAAAGAAACCGCTAGGGGTCCAAGGTCAACTGGCTGCCCAACCCCTTTGGGCATGTTAACATTATATAATTAAAAAAAGGAAATAAATGAATGAAGGTATTACTCCATCCATCCATCATGTCTTCTGTATGTCAGTACTCTATGCAGATCTCTGTAGACCAGCAAAATCCTCCTAAACGATAGCTATATCCACGAAGTCCCCCTTGGATCCATGGCAGTGATGCAGCATCCAACTCAGATGGTGCCCAGTCCGGGCGCCATCCGGACATGTGGGGAGGAGAATAGGATAGTTTGGTCAGAACAGATGTCTCTACCTGGTGGGCCAACACAGAGACACACAATGGCATGTACAGCAGCACCTGCAGCCATGGTTACAGCAGGCTATACTGTAAGGTGTGAGTAGGCTTGGCTGACATAATACTGTAGGTCTTCAGTCTGGATTTGAATACTGAGATTGACTAAATCCACAATGCTCTCTGAAAAGCCATTGAATCACAGGAAATAAAGGAACATCATTTCTTTATCTGTGTCAGCAATCTTAAACTGAAGCTTGTGATAGCAAAATCTGGAGTTGATGATTGTTATTGTGCACATTTTACCCAAGATGTGCACAACATCATTGAAATACACGTAAACAAGTTGATATAATTATAAGTACAAATCAAATTCTAATACTAAAACGTGTATCGGAAAATATGACACATGATTCAGGATATCTTCTAGCTTTTAATATTTTCAAACAGGCAATATGTGCATTACTTTTAATGACTCATTGTCTTATTGCCCATGAGTCAGCGTTTTGGTTTATTTCTTCACTCTTGTATCTATAAAGCAGCCAGCCCTCCAGAGAGGTTTCAAAGACCTTGCCCAGAGTGAGACAACTGAGCTTTTTCCCCAACTGCAACGTCAAAGTCACCAGAGACTCCACTGCTGTCATTAGCAACCCAACCTTTGACCCTTAGCAACAGTTGTCTGACAGCACGCCAGAGCAACATGAGCCTGTGTACATTGATTGTGACCACGTGCTGGAGCAATACTAGTTCAAGGCTAACATTGCCCAACAGGTTGGATATCATTCAAAGGGATTCGAGGACAGAGATGGCAGTAGTGCTTTCAAGACGTTCCCAGCATTTCAATGTCCACCAGTTTCAGATCTGAGTTCTGGTTAAACATGTTTTCTCAAGTTGCTTCCCACTTATTGCCTATATGCGATGGAAAGAAACTGCAGCTAGCATGATATTCAGTCACAACCAGTGTCTGAAGTCTTTCTGAAACACCCCAGTACAGTTATCTGCCAACCTTCAGACTTCGGGAAGTACCGGGCTCTGCTGGTATCTTTGGGTTGTAGCCAAGAGTAAGGCAGGCACACACACACACAGCAGGGCCAGTTTTCCCAGAAGCCAGTTAACCTACCAGTATATCTTTGGGCTGTTATATCACTCATATTATCAAACATTTCATTATTATCACATATCACTCATTATTATCATGCATTTCTTAATAGTAAAATTGAAACTCAAGCACCATGCCTGTCTCTGTCTAGAGATGGAGTTGATTAAAGCTTCTTAAGTTCATGCTTCTTAAGGTAGCATCCTACCACTCCATTGCCTAAAAAAATGTTTTGCCCAATTTTTTACATTATAGCGTAGTACTGAGTAAATTAGAGACCTAAAATACAGAAACTGATCCACACTGAAGGAGTTGTTTCTCTTTGGGTGGGGTGATTTTAATTAAATCGGGCTTCAAAAGGCTACAATCCAACCCATGTGATTAATACCAAACTCCGGCTTGGACTGGTAAAACCTAAAAAGAACACTTTTCCATAACTGGGGCGAAAGAAGAGGCTTGTTAAGCAAAATATGAAACACGTGCTGTAACTGGTGAGTAATAGCTTGTGGAATATTATCAGTGTAATAAAAATGTGTATTTCAAAGGTCTGGCATTACATGTCTCTCAGAAAGGATGCATTTAAAATAATACATCTTCTATATGGTTATTTTAAATCTATAACCTCTTCAGTCAAACATATTTCCCTGTGGAGCTGTTGTGACTGAAAAACAGTACTAGAGAATTTGTAAGCCTTTGACACGATATTTTAAGAGTATCAAGCCCTCTTCTGAAAGAAAGTGTGAGGCCCCTGGCTGTTGGGTTGTGACTTATTGTACTAATAATTCCTATCTCAGTGATAAACCCAAGACACACAAGTTATCTTGTTCACAACCCTCATTGCCTTGTAAGGGAATTTCCATCGGTATTCTCTGGCAACTCTGAAAAAAATACCAAGGTTTCTTGTTAACGTTATTTTTTTTAAAAAAGTCAAGATACAAAACACCTGTTTTTTAAAGACAATTTCTTATAACACGCCCTGTTAAATGCCAGCCAACTGCAGGAGCTGACTTCATTATTAAAGAGCTGGAATAGAATGTCTCACGGTTATACTATCAGACGGGTCTACTACATCCCAATTGCTCCAGACTATCACTCAGAATTATTAGGTTACCAGTAATAAAGGTATCCCAGAGCAGGCCTTTCCTCCCAGCGAGCTAATTACTGTATATAAATCTGATGTTTATGTTCCTTTTCATTTACTTGATGTTATTGTAACTTCTTTGACAACAAAATAGGACCCCCCCACCGTGTAAAGTTAAGCATCCAAACCACACACTAAAAGTTTTACTTTACTGTGAATACTATGAATTACAAACGCGAATTCTGAAAAGAAAGGCTAGAAGCATCGGCTTTATTGACCGTCAATAAAACAAGCAACATTCATTTCCATAATAAGAGTTTGCCATTTTAGATAAAGACTGATCAACACGGGTAGTTTAACCGGACCCTGATTTTCATCATCAGTTTATTTTTATTTTCATTTCTCCCCGTTCGCCCATCAACCAGTTTTACACCGGTCATTACCAAACAGGTAACTCAGCGTTCCCAAGGTAGCTTCCGGCGGGGGGGGGGGGTTCAGGCCACGTTCAGCGTCCGGAAGTCACGTGAACAGGGACCTTGGCAGCCAATCCCGACGCTTTTTTGTGAAAGATGCCCATATTTGGCGAGGTTAGGTGCGCGCGGAGGGAGGGCCGGGCTCTTGTTGTGAGATTGAAAAGGGAGAAGGAGCCGGCCAGCTCGGTCACCCGCCGGCTGCGGACATCTCAGCGTGCTCGTACACATCCAAGAGCCTCCATCCACCCGCAAGCACTAGGACACCGCCTCTTGCTACAGGTAACTGGGGCTTCAACTTGGGCTTCGTTTAGCGTTTGGGTATGTTTGCGGGTGGTTTATGAAGACGCGTTTAATTGCTTATTTGCTTGTCTTCGGCTTGCCTTTTCTGGAGGCGAAAGGCTGTCTGCCTTAGCCGATAACCTGTGTAGAACAAAAACTTGTACTCAAGTCGTGCCGTTATTGGAATATGAATTCCGGAGTGCCTGTATAAGTGGCAGTAAGCTCCTCCACTAGAAGTACATGTTTACCGCTCTTAATTCACTTTAAAACTGAGTGCAGTCGTGTTGTACCGGCAAATTGATTTCCCCCCCCCAGCCCCAGTAAACTGTGAAGATGTTGCAAATCGTTCGATAACGAAACGAAGGGCTTGGTTTCACGGCTGTCCGACTTGTACACGGGGAAGCGACCCCCATGATCAAGCCTTGCGGTGCTGACACCAGATGCGCGCTGGCGGCTCTTTAAAGAGCTGTCTGGCTCTCGCATCCTCTCCGGCGCGCCGCGGCGAGGGGAGTGGCTGTCCGCTCCTCATTCATTCTCCTCCGTCCGCTCCGGGCTGGGTCCCGAGCTCGCACTTCGCTTTTAAAAGCGGGTAGATGTGGCGAAAACGAGCGTGCCTCCTTCAGTGAGGGTTGGAAAGCACTTTTTTTTTTTTGGCGCTGAGGGGGAAGTTGATAGTCTAAAAGGCAACAAAAAGCCAGTAACCGCAGCGGGTTGCAGATTCGGTGAGCTGAATTATTCATGTCCGACAGGCTGGCGGGCGACAGCTCGGCCGGCAGGGTGGGGTTATTCCTGCTTTGTGAAAGGGGGTAACCCGGCTTTGTAGTGCTGGCTGTTAAGTTAACGAGGCCATTGTTCCCAGAGATAAAGTAACCGCATATTTTATCCTTTCATTATTAATGCGTTTACGGCGTCCCGAGCAACTACCTCTTTTGTTGTACTTTTTTAAATTTTTCTACACGGTTCGGTCCACACGTGGCTTTTGTGGACTGCACTTCACAATATTAAACCAGACGTTGCTTTTTTTTGTGACTTCTCGTCGTGTCCAAAAAGGAACGCGACCCACACAGGTGCCGTGCACTTTTCAATTTTCTGTTCATTCAGTGTATGCTAGGTGTCGAGAACAAGACTTCAGAGCTTTAAAAGGACGGCTGCACGAGTGAGGGAGGATACTCGGGCATAGAGGGTAGTCTGAACTTTCAAAACGATCTCCCTTTTACTGGATCTATGTCTACCGCTGGACTGGAGAGACGCTTGCTCTTCTCTTGCCGGTGCCTTGTTTTAAATAAAACGTAGCTTTTCTGGCATTAGCCTGCTTCCAGAAAACGAGGTACAGCCGACCCCCGTTAGTCTGCATTTGTCCAGTGCTTGAGATGCTGCGGTCTGGGGGAAGTGTTTTGAAAGGATCCGTCTTGTTTTTCCCCACAGAATGGCTGACGACGATATTGCTGCTCTGGTCATCGACAATGGCTCCGGAATGTGCAAAGCTGGCTTTGCCGGGGATGATGCCCCCCGTGCGGTGTTCCCCTCCATCGTGGGACGTCCCAGACACCAGGTGAGCAGACTTGCTCCTGTAGCTTTTTAAGGTGGCGGTGGACGCCATTGATCTAAAGGCTTTAGGGGTCTTAGCGTGAGGTCCGGCTCATGAGCGGGTGTTGGCTGTTAAGATGGCGGAGTAGCCCGAGATGACGCAGCTGGAGTGAGCGGTGGCAGTCGGCTCACTTGCTGCTGAATTCCCGCAGGGCGTGATGGTGGGCATGGGCCAGAAGGACAGCTATGTCGGGGACGAGGCCCAGAGCAAGAGGGGTATCCTGACCCTGAAGTACCCCATCGAGCACGGCATTGTCACCAACTGGGATGACATGGAGAAGATCTGGCACCACACCTTCTACAACGAGCTGCGCGTGGCCCCCGAGGAGCACCCCGTCCTGCTCACCGAGGCCCCGCTGAACCCCAAGGCCAACAGGGAGAAGATGACGCAGGTAATCTTGCCCTCAGTGTGGTGGGTGTATGTGGGACCTACCTGAGTCCCTCTCACCCTGGGAGAAGAGGTGTGGCAGAACAATACCTGCTTCCTGTGTGGCCGGTGTATTTGTCCCAGACCAAAGTCCGACTTAAAGCTCCTATATTGAAGGAAGCTGTCCTTTCAGAGGGTCCAGAGTACTCCCATAAGGAGCAGTGAATGGATCTTATCTTGGGCAGGGGTTAATTTGTCATTCTGGAGATGGTTGGTCACCCCGTGTTTATCCAATCCCACATCCATTTTGTGTATTGGGTGAAATAAAATCCTTGCTGGATCTAAATGAATTTTCAATTTGGCAAACAATCCTGCATCTCCCTTTTGTGATGTTGGCTTTTATTTTGTGAGCTTAGGCTTTTAAACCCACCCTGGTTTATACTTTTCCATGCACTTGCTGTCCCCAACTGAAGTACAAAGCTTGAGTGCAAGAGAATCTTTTTTTTTTTTTATTCTGGGCAGTAACTTGCACCTGTGTGCACTGCTTACATGGGTGTGCTGTAACAATGCTTTTAGCAGGCCCTGAACACTGCCCATGTTATACATGCATGGTGTGAGGTGTTGGCCTTCAGTTGCTGTGATGCTCACCTGTGTAACTTGGTTCCCCCTCTCCACCCCCAGATCATGTTCGAGACCTTCAACACTCCAGCCATGTACGTAGCCATCCAGGCTGTGCTGTCCCTCTACGCCTCGGGGCGGACCACCGGTATCGTCATGGACTCGGGCGATGGCGTCAGCCACACCGTGCCCATCTACGAGGGTTATGCCCTGCCCCACGCCATCCTGCGTATGGACCTGGCTGGCCGCGACCTCACGGACTACCTCATGAAGATCCTGACCGAGCGCGGCTACAGCTTCACCACCACGGCCGAGCGCGAGATCGTGCGCGACATCAAGGAGAAGCTCTGCTACGTGGCTCTGGACTTTGAGCAGGAGATGCAGACGGCGGCCTCCTCCTCCTCGCTGGAGAAGAGCTACGAGCTGCCCGACGGGCAGGTCATCACCATCGGCAACGAGCGTTTCCGCTGTCCAGAGGCCCTCTTCCAGCCTTCCTTCTTGGGTAGGTGGCAGGTCTTCTGCAGGTGGTGGCACCCAGCAGTGTAGGCATGCAGGGCGGTCACGGTGCAGTCCAGTGAGGGTCTGGGGCTTGTTTAATTGTAACGAGGATGGCCGGAGAATTATGATGTGCACAAGGTGGATCTCCAGAGTGCCGCTAGTTGCAATGGTGTTGCAGATGGGTCTTCTATTCAGATTCGGCTATGTTCACACTATCGCAAATGGGGGTATAAGAGTGCTCATTCCTCTTATGGCCCAGTGGCTATTCCTGATGGTTATTCCTGAGGTGTCATGTACAATAGTGGGTGTCTTTAAAATTCCCTCAAGCCAGGTAAGGAGTAATGACCACAGACCCGAGTCCGATGTTGCGGGATCTGTGACTCCTGATATCTGTGGAAGCCCTGATACCTTCACAACCTGCTGACATTGCAGCGGCTTTTCAATGGATGCTAGTTATGGTTAAGATGTTTTAGGTCTATCCACTCCCCCTGCGATTGGGGGGGTGGGGAGTACAAGAGGAAAAACTTAAAATGCATAGTCTTTTTGGTATGATGAAGTTTCTTTGCAATAGAACAGACTGGGGAAATACTAACTGTACAGCTTTCTTTCCTAATCCTGACTGTCTTCCTCTGTGCAGGCATGGAATGCTGTGGTGTCCATGAGACCACTTTCAACTCCATCATGAAGTGTGACGTCGACATCCGTAAGGACCTGTATGCCAACACAGTGCTGTCTGGTGGTACCACCATGTACCCTGGCATTGCAGACAGAATGCAGAAGGAGATTGTTGCTCTGGCACCTGCAACAATGAAAATCAAGGTGTGTGTTTTTTACAGCTGTACTGCAAGTGCAAGATGATGTTCAGTGACCAATGCATGCTTTGACCTATTTGCCATGGTGCAGCACACTTTTCAGCAAGCTAGTGTCTCTATTCAATCTTCTTCCTCAGCTTACCAACAGTTGTCAAAACGGTTTCCTTCCCCCCCCCCCAGATCATTGCCCCCCCGGAGCGGAAGTACTCCGTCTGGATCGGCGGTTCCATCCTGGCCTCCCTCTCCACCTTCCAGCAGATGTGGATCAGCAAGCAGGAGTACGACGAGTCCGGTCCTTCCATCGTCCACCGCAAATGCTTCTAACTGACTGGACTGTGACTTTTTTGTTCCTGTTCATCATGGTGGCATAATGAGGAAACCTAGGATGGTGATGTAATGACTTTGAAAAGCCTGCGAACACTAGTTGGACTGTTGCGTCATGCTTCACTGCTGTTCAAAGCAGGTGCCCCATTGTGACATTGCACACCCAAGCATTCCCTTCCACCCCCCTCCTGTGACTTGGGCTGGAGTTTTGATTACCCAAGCGGCAAGTCCTGACATCTTGCCTGTACATTATATACATAGTTTTTTTTTGTATGTTGCCTTCCCAAATCCCCCCCCCCACAAAACCGGTGTACATTCCCTGATGTAAAATTCCACAGTTGCTCTTGGAATAAAAGATGAAAAATGACTTGCTCTTCCCTCTTTAACTCCATGCATGCTACAGCTCAATGATGTGCTATCTGTGGAGCACAGTTTCTTCAGATATGGACACGGTCTTGTTGAGGCTCATTTGAAAACTGAAGCTGTGCAGTAAATGGTCCAAATGTTTTTAAAAATGGTATGGTTTAGTACTTGTACATATAGGGGCAGGTACAGCAAAACAAATGTGCAACATTTCCACTTTTCTTTCCAGTTAAAGAAAATGATGCCTGGTGGGGTTTTTTTGTGCTGGGTTTGTCCTGTGCCTTGACAAGTTCTTGTTTCCATGCATGGTGTGCTAGTGTTGGCAGACTGCAGTGGTGGAGGTTGACTAGGGGGCAGTATTGTCCAGTTCTTCATCACTCCAGGGTGGTGAGCTAACCGAATCTGCTGTCAGCAGGGTTTAACACTGCTGGCCTGACTGGAGGAGAACTGCAGGGTCCTTCTGATCCTATTATACAGCAGCTGAGGCCCACAAATCAGCAAGCAGGCTTTGTACCCCTGGGGATGATTGGGCCTGTGCACACAAGCCATCTAGCTGCATCCTCTGCATGCAGTAGCCCGTTCAAAGGTGCATGTCCAGCATGCTTTAGGTTTCTACAACCCTGGTGCATGCAGAGGATGCTGACCTCAGGTCCAAGAACTACCCACACTGCAATGTCAATCAGATGATTGATCAGCATATAGAAGAGTTGAAACTCCTGTGTCCAGTCCTCTGGAATTAGAACATCCGTGTATTAAGTACTGATACCCCCACCTCTCTCTCAAAATATCTACTGCTCAGTTTATTCATCCTCTTATTCTCTACATGTGTTTTGCGACTAAGCAGACTGCAATTATTCTCGGGTGTAAATTGGATTCAAGCATCAGTCCCAGCGATTTAATTTAGTAAGGAAAGTGGGAGGCGGCCTTGCGGTGACCATACATGCTGTGCAACAGCGTTGTCCTGCCCGTCCTGTCAATGTGGGGGACTGACCGCTAGAGGGCAGCAAAGCTCTTAAAATCCTTAGTGAGTTTTTCCATCATGTTCACTAGCTGCACTCGTGCACAATTCCTGTCCTGGCGGGCCGCGGAGTTAGGGTGTCAGTGGGTTTCCTTTCCATTTCTGCTCTTAATGACCTAATTGAGCCGATAATTAGCTTGACTAGACGGCTTTAGCACTTCTCAGAAATCTTCCGCTGTGGATGATTTAAAGAGTTAGAAAACCTGCTGCATCCTGACCGTCATGCAGAAGGAAGAAGGGCTCCCAGCAGCGCAAGGTTCTACTGCTGAGCTCGGGCCCCTCGGCCGAAGCAGTTTCCTCACACACACACGGTGAAGAGCAAAGGGCTGCATGAAGTGAACTCAAGAGGCTTGGCTGTACGTACAGTAAACACGAACCAGAAGACAGAAGTGGAAACTAATTGAAAGTGTTTTTAAAACCAAGAACGGGTGGCGGTTCTTTACCCAAAGGGCTGTAGGGGTGTGGAACAAGCCGCCCAGCCATGTTGTCGAAGGGTCCCCGGCTCCTTTCAGAAGACAGCTGGACTAACTTCCATTAATGGGGTAGACGAACTTGAACGGCCTCCTTTGCAATCTTCCTAGCGTTCTTCCGTGTGGCACTCCAGCATAACTATTCACATTTAATATTACCCACATCCATTACCTCTCCACAGACAGTGTATCGTACAGACACACGCAGGTGTGCTGTGTATTTACACGTCGATGTGTGCTGCTCGTGGGGCGCCTTCCTGGTATTTCATGCAACATTAGCGGGCAGAGAGGCGCTGCCCTCTTCCCGTGCTGCATCTGGCGCAGGCAGGGGCGCGGGATGGTGAACCAGATGTTTTTCCTGAGTGAAGCCGCCAGGTTCACGTCGAAATGGTGCTTCAGAGCCCATTACTGCGCGCCTCTGATGACACTCAAATGGCCATCATTACGCTTCCGCCGCCAGAGGAGGGGACGCAATCGACGAGACACCAGAGTTTAAAATGAACATTTCGGAGTTAACAGCCCCCAGCTCTTTCTACCCTATTAACCGCTGTACCGCCATTCCACTTCACGGCAGGAGGCGCAGCGCCCCGGCCCCGTCTCTCCGCCGGGTCTCCCGCCCTCCCAGAGCCGGACTGCGGGCACAGCGTCCCAGGCGGAATCATCGCCGTGGCGAGCTGCGGCTCTGCTCCTGTCACCCGACACCACGCCCAGAGGACTGGGACCATGGCAGCACAGCACCCGCACGCACACACCATCACAAACATAACACACACATCGACACACACACCATCAAAACAACACACACACACCGTCACAAACACAACACACACATCATCACAAACACATCAACACATGCACACACAAACACAACACACATCAACACATACGCCAACACACACATACACATGCGCACACACAGATCAACACACACCAAGACAAACACACATACACATGGACACACACATCAACACACAGGACCTGCACGGAGGATCTCGCAAACAGTGCACACACATGTACACACTCACATACCATCACACACACAACCTACACCTACACAGCCAGAGGATCTCACAAACACACATGAACACACACACAACCTGTGCAGCCAGCTAGAGGATCTAAAAAACACACACATACACAAATCAACACACACACATGATCAGCACAGTCAGAGGATCACACACACGGATGTACAAACACACAAAAACGCACACGACCCGTGCAATCAGCCAGAGCATACATACACACATGACCTGGGCAAGCATAGGATCTCAAACTGTGCAGCAGGAAGATCTCACAAACAACACACACACACACACACACACACACACACACAGAGCTCACCCGACACTGCCTTGAGTCTTTGCATTCAGACTGACCGAGGGCCGAGACTGAAGGCGTACGGATATTATATTAGTAAGGATAAGTGAGGAGTAAGAATTTTAAGAAAATTAGATTCCTTTTCATCACTAGGTTGTAAAAATTACGTATTTATCTTATTATTTTTAATGACATCCCTTGATTAATCGTGAAACGCTATATGTTCACGTTGCGCTGGGAAATTGGATCTGAGTCACTGGACACACTCCTTGCTCAGCACACGGAAGTGACAAGGAGCCCTGCGACCTAGGCTGGAATAAATTCCAAAACAGATCTATAACAGCATCAGTTATTATTTATTAGAAGCAGCAGTAGCAGTAAATGCCTGATAGGTCCATTGTTATTGATCCGAACACACCGGGGCGAGTGACGCCGAAGTTCCTTCGTTTCCTGGGCTCGTGCAACTCGCCACTGTGTCCACGAGGTGGCAGGGTTGTAGTTTCTTTGTTCGGCGTTTCAGGCCTTCGGGCTCGTTTCTTTCGAATTCCCCTATTTAACCTTATCTGAGTCAATTAAGCACACACTCTCAGTTACCACGATGGGCCCCGAGAATTCGCACCCCGACGCGAGAGCAGTGTCGGTGCAGTTTCTCGCCTGAATGTTCAACGGGACCGCTCCACGCAAGATGGGAGTCCACACTGCACCCCGCAGCCCCAAGACCCATCGGCTGCTGCCTCACTTATTGAGAACATAAAATACGGGTGTCCAGTGAACCGGGGGTGGGGCTCTGCGTAGCTATGAAACAGCAGGACTACAACGCCAAGCAACTGCTTTTATTGCTTCGCATTAAAGTCGCCCTTCTAGGTACGTTCGGAGCAAACTCGCGTCACCTACACACTTTGACGGGCGTCTAAAGCATTCCTGCACTGCACAATAAAAACAGCGTCCCACCACAACACAATAAAACAGCGACAGCTTGCCAGCTGTATTAAATCCTTCGGCTGCAGAGCCGATTCTCCGTCCCACCTGACACTCACAGGGAAACTAAGCCGGCCCATTAAATATGGGCCTCAGACTGCCCCGCTGCTGGAATCCTGCCGACTTGCAAAATACAGGACAGCCTGGTCTCGAGCTTTAGCGCGGGGATAATACACACAGGGCGCTAAAAACGGAGGAAAAGTTTCTCTGCGGCGGCCGGGGCGGGTGCCGCAGACTTCGCTTGCTTGACAATAAAACAAGTCAAGTGGTGATGGTACGTGTGTTAAACACCCGTGGGTTGTACCCCCAGCAGTCTCATACAAAGCAGGCGTCAGGCAGGGTAATTGGGGGGAAACAGCGTTCATTGGGACTGCCTGTAAACCACTGAAATACTTCCCCCCCCGCGTATTAATTTTTTTTTTAAACACAGAAAGTTCGTGTGACTTTCTTAAATTTCAGATTATACCAGAAACTGTGCGAATACATTTTTGTGAACCATGGACGTAAGCAAAGTCAGAGGTGAGGAAAACGTATAACGAGGCGATTTTTCCTCCCCTTTCGGAAGGTGTGGCTCGTTCTTCGCGTTTTATCAAATATAACGGGAATATATCAAGCTACCCAGGTCCTGTGTCAATATTTCGTTAAGCGTAGATTCATTGTACGAGCCGGTTCTGATTTAATGGTAGGAAGGGGTTAAAGATGCTGTAGGACGGAGCGCGAGCCGTAAGAAATCCCCCTTGAGCCAATCAGGATTCAGATTAACACCTCGGTCGCCGCTGATTGGCGGAATCGGAATGAAAGGCCGGCCGCTGTTTTTGTCAGCGGCTCCGGACCCCACGTGGGTACGAGCCGATGGTAGCGCTCTGATTGGTTAAAAGGGGTCCGCGAACGTCAGGCCCCGGCACTAGGGGAGCTGTGATTGGGTACTCCCCCCCCCCCTGCGTTGGCCCCTCCCCGCTCCTTGTTCTCACTTGGCGGAAACATCCCAGCGCGAGCACAAAGCCAGCGCCCTCGGCTCGTCGCCTCGCATCTATCAGCCAGTGCGTGAAACTAGCACGCCTCTGACATTTTGTACCGCACCTCTTAACAGCCCTAATATGACTTCTTTTAAAAAACATGATTATTAGATATGATATTTAACTCTCCATCGCCACCCCGTTTCTGCCTGCAATACAAATGCCGCTGTCGGCATGTGTGTTTTATGGTGTTATTTTTTTTAACCGATTCCCTCATGTTCTGCCCCTCCACTGTAGTGCGTCTTTCCCAGAGACAATCGGGCAAAGCGATGTGTTTGCAAATATGGAGTGGTTGCGAACCCAGAACATTAAAGCACACAGGAAATTACACGTGTAAGGGTCCCCGAAAACCTTGGAAATGAGACCTGGGAGAAGCGCTACGCGTTTTCTTCGCTCATTTTCCATTAGTGGGCCTGACGGGCCAGAAATCCCCATTATCCAAGCCCACGAGGGGCTCAAACCAGCCCAAACTGATTCGTGAAACACTCGGGGAAAGTGGAGGGCTTCATGACGCCAAAGACCTGGCACTTTTTCACAGCAGTTACAAGGGCAGCTCTCGCACTTTTTAAAAATTATTTTAATGCATAAACGGCAGTGATTTACACATCTGTCCTTATCCCCCGCCTGCGCAGTTCTGTGTCAATGCCATGCAGCGGTTCCTGGTCGAGAAGCGCGGTGCCGTCTTGCAGGTGCGCGGAGGGAAGACGGGACCAGACGGACGAGGCGGAACCAGCGCCGGGCTGCGGCCTGGTCAGAGGTAGGAGGTCGCCGGCGGCAGGCGTAGCCGCAATGTATTTGGGGGAAATTAATGACCAAATACTCCTTAATTAGTTGAAATCAGCTTCCGCCTTTTAACACGGAGAAAATTGAATGAGGTGTGGGAAACGTCATATTTTGCTGCGACGCTTTCAAGCTAGCGTGGCATTAGGAGACATTCACCCGGTGCTTGAGGTGCGTTAGGCGGCTTGCTGTGCTCATCTTGTCAGTGGTCCGGCGAGTTTAACGCGAGTTGTGCGCCCCAAGCCCCGCTCTACAGAACAGGTAGAACCGCGCTGTTTCAGAGTCTCTGATTCTTGTTCAGACGCAGGTGCAGAAGTTCCCCGGAACTTTTCATTCTTTTTTTTATGACCGCAAAAAAAAAAGTGGAAACTGCATTTTCTAAATGGGGGGGGCACGAGAGTGCTTTCCTTTCCTGGGAGTTTTAGGGAACTTGTAAGTACAGAGGTTCTAAGAAAATACACGACGCTTCTGATCTTTTAATGCAAAAACTCTAAAAAGGGGGCTTCCGCGTTTATAGTGGTACACTTCACTTTCCTCACCCGTTTTGAGCAATCCTGCTCTACCTCGTCTTCAGAGCCTGGAACTATAGTACACACTGTACAGGTAATACAAGGTAGGCCCAATAACCCTCAGCAGTTATCTTCACAAAAAGTGCTGCTTGTTCAATTTCAATTTTCAATTCAAGGTGCTTTATTAGCATGACCGATGGGTACAATCAGTGTTGCCAAAGCAAATAAAAGTAATGATATTTACATTAAACAAAACAAAAAATAAAATAAAATCTACAGATTTATTACAGACAGTTACAACAAAGACATATCATAAAATATTTACATATACTGTAAATATGTTGAGCATTATTGGGAGACAGACTCACTGTTCCTCAGGCTGGGACAGGAGATCACATACTGGGCTGCCAGTTCATCTGAGTTCCCTCCTTTCTCTCCCAGTAGGATTGGGACCCGTTGTGATTCTGGCAGGTGTGGGAACTCCGAGATTAGATTTCTGAATTTAGGGAAGAATGTTTTTCTAATCCCAGAATATCTGTCACAGTGCCGTGACAGTGCACTTTTCTCAGATTCATCCACTAGGTGGTGGAATATAGCTGCTTCTGTTTTCCCCTGGGGTCTCTAGGAGCTGACTGTACTCTCTGGGCTTCCTCTGCCTTTAAATACTGTGTGCGGGCTATTGTTCTGAAGGGCTGTGACTGTGGAATGTCATGCCTGTGTAGGCACCACAGTAGGGTCTTTGTAAAGCATGTTAATAGCGATGATCCGCAAGAGGTCTGTGACATCCATGATTTTCATGTGTAGCCTGTTAGGCTCATCTTGCCCAGCCGAGCAGCCGCGGAGAGGGATCTGGGAAACCAAGAGCTGTAAAACTTGTGAGCCGCAGTCTGGGACTGCAAGCGCATCACAAGTGAGGCTGAGGATTAAAGACCAGCGCTTGCTGGGTCACATGTACTGTAGAGGTCAGCGTCCCGCGCCCGTCCAAATTTAGCGCTCTGCGGTTGCATTCATGGCGAAACGGTGGGACTGTGCACTAAAACATTACTGAATCGCTCACTCTCGGGCCTGTCTTCCCCCTCTTGAAATCTGATATTTTGTTGGGTTTAGGTTGAGGAGCGCTGTTGAAAGAACAAGTTCGAAAAGGGTCCCCTGAGCACAGCCTGTCTGAGAACTAATGCTTTATATCTGAGCCTCCAGCTGTTTGGATTTGCACACGCACAGCGCTCTTTGTTAGGTAGGCTCTTCCGTGAGGTGTAAGGGTGATTTAAAGCGTTTAAATACTGCACACCTTTCTGTGGCGGTCCCAGCAGACTGCAACGTTTGTGCACGCTAGGCCTGTTTATGTGAGCGCGCGCGCGCTAAGTGTGTAATGTGTCTCCCTGCTCACACACAAACATTCAGTCTCTGGCTGTGGAAACTCGGAGAGCCTGTCGGATTAACGGGGATCCCTGCCTCCCCGAGAGGCACGGCCAGCGAACGCACCGTTGGCAGAGAGACGCACTCTTCGCCGCTCGGCAATCTGCGCAGGCCTTCCCCTCCGGCCCCGGACGTGGATTAATGTGTTTAGTGCAGTTATTTAATTTATTACTGTCCTGGGTCTTTTCAGATAAAACCATTATTCAGGTTGCTAACCATTATTACCTTACAGAATCCAAGCACAGGGCTTCAAAGTTAAAGACACAACACCCTCATTTGTTCATGATCTCCCATTGTGTCTTATCCAGCTCCTCCTTCAGTGGCTCAGTACAGCCAAAGCAATTTAAACACCCACACCTCATCATTCCTTGTTTCCTTTATTCTTATGCATGACTGAAATAAGGCAGTACAGTTCCGATCACTTCATTTCGACCACACAAAAAGATGTTCCTTTTTTCCCCTGACTGTTACTGCTGTTTCTCCAACAGGTTAGTTTCCTCTGAGCCTTTGGCTTTTGGCAGCTGTTCAGGATGTGAGGAAAGCCATCTTTCTGGACGATTTTCAAAGAGCTGCCTTGCCTTCAGTTGCGTGCAATGTCAGGGTAGAAGTAAACGCGCATCGACATGCATGTGATAGGGCGGCTGGGCTGCAGGGCTGTGGTTACCAGCCCTCGTGAGCTCCTTGCCCGTCGGTCTTGTTTGGCGCGGTGTTCCTGACAGCCACAGGCAGTGGTACCGGTACAGCTGTGGTTGTGCTGCTGCATGGCCTGACAGCCTCCCTGCCAACCGGTACCGCTCACTCCCAGCCCTCCTCTGCAGCTCCCTGCCCCCGTCCCATCAGGGCAGGGGGCACACCAGTCACATGGCCCCCAGTGAGCTGCCTGCAGACAGTTGCTGGGCTGAGGCCTGTCGCTTGCAAAGGGAAAAAACTATCTTAAAAGAAGTTTTCCAGTAAATGTCTGTTTAGAAAGCTGGACCCCCCCCTGCTAGCAGCCGTTTGGCTGCAAAAACAGGAAAGGCCATGGCTTGGGTTATAGCTAGGGCTACGATGTCAGCGCGGAAGTCACAGAGGTCAGGGCACAGCACAGTTTTAAGAGACGTCCACGAATTCCTGAAAGATCCAACAAGTGTAAGGTTCCAGAATAAAAGACCTCTTCTGTTTCTTGACAAATACACTCGAAACCCCCGTACACACACACACATTTTCTTGCCCCTCTTGGGGGCTGGGCCAATCAGATTTCCTGTTCCCGAGCAGAGAGGTGTGAGGTGGGGAGGGTGGGATGTTGTGGAGCAGAATGGAGACTAGGGCGGGCAAGCCGAGATGCAAGGGAGATCCAAAGAGAACATTTCCTGAAAGCGTGCAGCGTACCCGTAGATGCCAAAAGAAAAGTAAAGAAAAGTAAGAAAAGTAAGCTCCAACAAAAACATAGTGCCTTGCATAAAATTAATAATAATTGCTTACACTTATATAGTGCTTTTTCTGGACACTCCACTCAAACTCCACTCCACTCAAAGCACTTTACAGGTAATGGGGACTCCCCTCCACCACCAATGTGCAGCATCCACCTGGATGATGCAACGGCAGCCATAGTGCACCAGAACGCTCACCACACATCAGCTCTCCTCTGGGGAGGAGAGCAGACTAATGAAGCCAATTCATAGAGGGGGATTATTAGGAGGCCATGATTGGTAAGGGCCAATGGGAAATTTGGCCAGGACGCCGGGGTTACACCCCTACTCTTTTCGAGAAACGCCCTGGGATTTTTAATGACTACAGAGAGTCAGGACCTTGGTTTTACATCTCATCCGAAGGACGGCACCTGTTTACAGTATAGTGTCCCCGTCATTATACTGGGGCATTAGGACCCACATGGACCACAGGGTGAGCGCCCCCTGCTGGCCCCACTAACACCTCTTCCAGCAGCAACCTTAGTTTTTCCCAGGAGGTCTCCCATCCAGGTACTGACCAGGCTCACACCTGCTGAGCTTCGGTGGGTTGCCAGTTGTGAGTTGCAGGGTGATATGGCTGCTGGCTTAAGATGCAGGGCCTTAAGTCTGCTGTCTACAGGATGGGTGAAAGTGTAAAAAAACGAGGACGCAGTTTACTGGAAGAGCCGAAGACCAGACACTTCTCCGTACAGAGGTTTAAAGATTTACAGAAACGTTCTGCACCAGTAACATTTCACTGCCTGTCCTGGACAACCCTGCTATGAAAGCCTATATGGAAACCAAAAACATTACCTTAAAAAAGCTTCTGTCATGCCTGTTGTGTCATCTCCGAAAAGCTGTAATTGTATGTAAATCGACATTTTTCACTCTACAATTAATCTTACCAGTGGTCAGAGTCATATTCTGTTGTTTAATGTGGTATTAAAAAGCTTTTGTATTGATGTAGTGAAAACCCTCCTGCACCTACTTTTCTGTGTTACTATGGTAATTTTCCAGTAAACCTGTTTATGATGTCTGATAAAAATACCCGCCTCAAAATCGTGGCCCTAGGCATTATGGAGAGCAGTGGTCCGCATATTTGTTTGCCATGTTAAAACATTAATTCGTCAAAGCCGGTATTTCTTTCCAATTTGACGGTCGTATCCCTTCTCAGTCCTGCTCCCTTGCCCGTGTAATTTGTAATTCTAGAGAGACCTCCCCGATCCAAACAGCAAAATGTGCTCGGAAACATTTTTTTTCCCCATCTCATCTGCGAGCGGGGCTGCCGCCGCGAAGCAGGAAATGCGGACGGAAACCGCGCGGCCCCTACCTCGTTCTCATGCCGTCGCCATTGTGCTACCTTCAGCCCAAAGGACGGAGGCCTGCGCCTTTTTACCGCGTTGTGGGGTTGCCATGGAAGCCACTTAGTTAAGGCCTGCTGCTTCTGATGGGCTGCCCAATCACAGCCTCCCTGTCTCCAGCCCAGGTCACACTCGGCCCTAAAACTGCCCGCAGAGCCTGCCTCGTATCCCCTGAGGGCCAGGAGGCCTTGCACAACGGCCTCGGAACAATAACCGGCTTTGGTTTGTGACCTTATTAACAAAATAACCGCATACGTCATTTTCCTCCTGACAGAAGGCAAGAGTGTCAGTGATGAAAGACGCTCAATGTCATAATTTGTCTGGGCTTGTTGTTTCAAGAGAGCTGGACACTTTGTCTTGATCAAACCAACCCCCAGCTCCTCCAGCAGCTCCCTGCTCCGTGTTAATACCGTCTGATGAAGGAAAGAATTCTTTCAGGTTGAGTACTCTGAGGCAGACCAAGGATGAGGCCTGGCTTTGCCTGGGGGAGTGTGTCCACAGCATTATGTTGGTGATTAAAGGGCATTTCTCATACTCTACTGATATGTAAATTTAATAAGGGTATAGGGAAAGGTAGCAAGATTAGTACCTCAACCTTTGTCGTATCGTTCCCGGAACTTTCTAGATATGCTGTAGGAGACATACTCAAATCGTAAAAGAAGTTATGGCTAGGCAGGGAATAAATCATTTAAAAAGTGTTCCGCGCGGCTTAGGAGGCATTTACACATAAACATAAGTTTGCAGCGTGTTTGAGATGTTTTTGTGTTTCACAGGGGTGGTGGCTGCGCCGTCGCCGGAGAACAATCCTCTTCCCAGCCCTAAGGCCCTTTCCGTCGTTATCTGCTCCAGAAAATCCCGTGCAGCTGTTCCCAGTTCAAAGGCTCGTGTAAGGAAAGAATGCAGCTCAAATTTCCAAATCCGCCTTTTTGACATACAGTGCACGCCTTCCCTTTCTTCTGGAATTGTATGTATAAATGTATATACAAGGGCACATAATACCTGGGAAAGCATGTACCAAGCAACAAGGCAACACACACATGTTGCACGGCTCCCTAGAGCGAAGCCGTGCTAGGGCAGGGCTGTTAGTCCCACCTGCTCTGCGTGGCAAGAGAGCAGTGGTCTGATTTTAAAAGGCAGCATGTCTCCAGGTTTTGTGAAGACTGCGGAAGATGTCAGAACCCCTAGCTGTGATACCTGGATTGCATTGTGCTCCGGTAGATACCCGAAAGTCTACTGTTCGTTTTCCTGGTTTCTCTTGCGTGATTTGTCACTGTCTCAGACACGGGCGGTGGAGCAGGTTTCTGCGTTGCCACGTGCCGTGACATGCTTGTGTTCCAGATTGTCCCCTCATTCATTTCCCAGCTCTGATCCCATCTTTTCTCAGGCATTTTTCTGGGGGGGGGGGGGTCAGCTTGTAGCAACAGGGAAGCACTACAAATACACCTGTGCTTGACAGAAGTCAATCTCGTCCGGTTGGTGTTCACCTGTGCATGTCGGAGAACTCTGGGAAAAATGCAATTTTCCCAGAAGACGTGTCTTTGCTTTCCGATGCTCACAAACAAGTGGAGGCCATTCAACCCAGTTTGCTCATGACTTTGTGATGACATCACCTTCCCAACAGTTCATTCCATAGAGGCAGTAGGGTCTTCCTGTAAGCTGCATGCCGTGTGAACATTATCATGAAAAGTATCGGAAAATACAATAAATATAATAGAAATCATTCTGGCCCAAGATACCTTTCATAAGGCACTTGCCTGTTCATGTGTGCTGTATCTGCAAAATGCCAACTTATCATGGGAGTGTAATAAGAGAAGCAATAACAGAGAAGGAAAAATGTGATAAAAATGACAAGATATGGCCTTTATTATTTCAGCCTAATGTATGCACAATAATTCTCCTCCTAAAGCAGACCACCCTGTTGCAGTGTGGGGCGTCAGTGCTGCACACAGCTAGACTGTCACTCTGTGTGATTCAAACCTGCAGCCGTCAGCATCGCTTAGCGCCAGTGGGCACGATTAGGAGCAGGCCGATCCATTGACGTTTTCTGTCCTTACGTGGCCAACATTGCTGTAGAATTTATTACAGAGCAAGGAGGTAAAAGGAAAAAAAGAACCTGCCCGTGGTCCGTAGGTTCCTTATTGCGAGCACCTTCGATTAAAGCACATGTGCGTTACTGAGGGTGGCGGGCGTTCCCCGAGGCGTGCCACAGATGGAATTAGACCAGAGGAATTGGAGCCGTTACAGTGCCATCAGGCATTGGAGCCGAGTCCCTAGAGGTTTCAGTTGGGTGGAGGGCGCCTCGCGGTTCGTTTTCATTGGCGCAGCGTTACGGAGTTATGGGGTCTGTTCCACGCTCTGGCACGTTCCCCACTTGCTCTGCTGTGGGTGGGGATGTGCCTTGTGGCTCTGAGGGTCTCCCTCTGGGAAAATGTCTGAGGGTGCATGGGTATGGTGTCTGAACTGAGTTCCTGCCCCGCTAGGACTGTCTAAGGAGGCAGGGTTTTGAATCAAGCTTCTGAAACTTGGGGATAGAAGGCAGACCCCAGTCAATTGCATTCTCTCTAATGCTGTTAAGCCAGGGATAGCAAGCTTAATTCTTGGAAGACCTACTATCTTCTGGTTCTGTGGTCCAGTCTGAGTTAAATAATTGACCTAATTATTATCTCAATTAGACGTATGTATGTTACTCTTAAATTTACCTTTTACGGTTGATTACTGAAAAAAATGCCCTTCGGTAAAAGCACAGTTAGCTATCCAACACGTTCAGAACTGGTTAGAAGTCTTAGCGATCATGATGTTAATGGAATAACAAGACCAGCTAGAGCATGTGACTGCTAGCTCAGGAAAAAGGAAGAAGACACCTGGCCCAGCGGGAATTGAGTTTGATGTCCCTGTTCTGGGCTGTAGGGTGTTTGCTCCACTCCTTGTATATAAGGGATGCACTCAATGTGAAGTATATAAATACTGATTAGGCACTTCCTGGACTCTCTTGACAAGGTTTGGCAGAATGCTGAGTTCTCTTTGATTGCAGCTGTCCGTCATGAACACAAGAAGAGAAGTGTTTCTAAAAAGCCCATGATAAATTGAAGCTTTAGTCGAATGTCTCCTGTGTAAATATTCATTGAAATTGTACAAAGTGTGGGGATACAGCTCCTAATAAGTTCTTTTTTTCTGTTGTTCCCTTTTTTTATATGAAACCCACGCTGCAGGAAGTTTCTTCTTGGATGGCTGGCGTTCCCAGCATTCCTCACTCCACATCTCTCCACCAATCCCATAGTCGCCAACCCATTTTATAGGCTCTTCCAGGTCGGAATTGGTTCAAGCCAGAATACATCCTTTAGTGCTCGCTGTCTTTTAGTAAACCCCCTATCTCCTGTTGGGAGTGCCTGTGGTCTTTATTTCTGACCATAGGGGGGCTCTCTCCTGTGGCACCCTCCCCAAATCTTTGATGTGCGTTGAGCAGGGATAAGACTGTGCGGAAGACAGGTCCTGGGAGCCGTTCCAGGAGGGCAGTGCTGTGGGTTGATATCCCAGATACACCCTTTTTCTCAACCTAGTCCCATAGACAACCTCATGGTTTGAGAAGGCAGCTCACACGCACGAGAGTGTATCCCACTAAAAACACCTGTGCTGCTCTAGAGTGAGTGCAGATGCTGTAGCTGCAGGGTACTGGTTAGTGCATGTTTAGAATATTTGCTGCGTTTACTTGATATCTTATTTATTTATTCATTCAATCAATTAATCCAGGTTTTAATTCAGAGAGAAATGAACCCTGCACTAAAAGATTTATTACCCATTGTAATAGGGTGCCGAGAAAACAGCATGCTATCTGTGATTAAATGCCGTTCTGTAAATGTCACTGATTTTAATGCCATGTTGCTGGGGTGAATTTTTTGTTTGGCGTTAATGGTAAGCGAATGTCTACTTGTTGTACTTCAATTTCATTGTGTACAAACTAGCTGTTTTATGGTTTTGGTAGCAGACCAGGCACATTGGTGAAAGCCTAATTCTTTTTTTTTTACTTCTGCTAGTGTTTGCTGAGGAAGGGTCTTCAATTATTAACCCCCGAACTCAGTGGACACTGGCCTGCTTCCCAGTGTCAATAGAGACGCAGGTCTCCAGCATCTGACAGTGGGGCACATGCAGTATATAATGGGCATGTTGTTGTGATTCTCTGCACTGGGGTTTTGACACGCCTGAAATATATGGACCGAGTGCCTTGTCTCTTAATGGAAGAGTGTCTCTTTCACACCCAGCCACGATATAAATTACAGGCAGCAGGTGTGTGGGATGGGCGCGGCCTTTCCAGAGAAACACTGCAGGTTTATATGCGAGATCAGCCACTGGGCAGGCAGACCATACTATCACTGCGTTGTAGTCCTGTCAGCTTTATTGGAACAGAAAGAGAATGTAAAAGGACCGTTTCAAGAAGAAATGCAGAAATATTACAGCGATATGCATATCTATTATCCAAGTTCATTTTAATTGAAAAACATAGCCTGTGGTATGAGAGGAATATATAACAGTATATGAACAGCTGTCTTCTGTGTACTGGACTGCCTGCTTTATTGTTGTGGTCAATGAAAAGAGGCCTACAGTGTAAAATATTTCATGTCCCAATGTCTAACTTGATAAAATGGGTACAATAGTATAGCACTGTCACAAATTTCAACTGTGATGTCTTTTTATCACTACTGCTAGTGAATATTGTCAGAATTGTATGGAAATGAAGGATTAAATATAATTTCTTTTCTTGTTTGCGCACAGTGTGCACGTGACTATTTGAACCGCTCGCTCCCCGACCAGTTAAATTCTGTTCATAATGGATTTTGTTTACCGTGTTCTTGAAGGGAACTAAACAGAGCAAACCGAATTAGCAGAGAAAAACTGACTTATTAACTTATCAAGTTTAAGTGCTGTAATGAAACCTTGTTATATATTGCCACAATCCTTTAAAAAGTAGCTAACTGCATGTCCAAGATAAATCACCAATGCCCTTCAAGTGATTGGGAGCCCAGAGGATTGTGGGAGCTTGGAGAGAGAATAGCAACATAATGTGAAACAAATGTATTGCTGGCATGTACTTTGACTCGTAATAAACTTGCTTAATTGGGAAATGTGTCTCTGGGGTTGGAAGTGTTAGGACAAGCTGAAGATGAACTTCAATAATAACTGTTTTGGATCACAGTTTTTTTTTAAAAATCACTGTTGTATCCTGTAAGAAGGGTTTTTGGCCCACTCCCATCTGGCACCCTGAAGGAGAAGGCTGGCCCATTCTTCAGCAAGAACATTAGATGTAGACAAGTACCTAATACTGACTAAATGAAAAAATCCAGCTACTGTAGGTTTTCAGCTTTTCCTAAAATGATTGAGTCTGTTTTTGATTAAAGCACAGGAGGGTTTAGAACAGGCCTAACACCACTGAAGACAAGTTAGTATTTGTAAACTGAGGCTTGACTGAATTTCCAGCAGTCAAAAAGACTGTTGTGGTTTAATTGGTTTCTTTAAATAATTGCTTTAAAGTTAAGCCACCACTTTAGAGAGAGACAACTAAATGTGTAACAGCCATAACCTCTAAACAGGTGCTGGAATGAGATGGCTTCGTGCATGGGAAAAAGATTCACATTAAAGATGCAATGTTTTTAATGGTTGTTCTTCACATGCAGGTTCTGATTCGTAATGCGAGCACTTTATTGCTAAAAAGTCGCTGAAGAAATCGTGTCCGTGTGCACCTGAAATGGATTCTGCTAACCATTCATTGATTCAGTTAGGGCAGCTTTAACAGTTTCCTCTTTTGTTAGCTGTGGTCCTGCTGTAAGCACGAGGGCTCCGTGCGTGAGAGTGAAGCAGAGGTTACAGATGAATTCCTCGTATTTATACAGATCCCAAAGAGCTTTACACAGGGAGGGAAGCCACTTAATCCACCAATGTAGTGCAGCACCCATCCAGTTAATGTGTTGTAGCCATTCAGCGCCACCTGCCCCACTGCACAGCACTGTGGGGGACGAAGTGAGAAACTTTACCAGTTTAGATTAGCCAGATTAGTTTGGCCAGTCCCAAAAGAATTTTACCAGAGTTTACACCCCTACTTGTACAACCAATGTCATGGGGTTGAAAATGACTATGTACTAAGGAACTCCGCTTGATCATTTAATCAAAAACACCTCCTCCTGCAGCACAGTGACCCCTGTCATCATACCGGGATGGAAAAAACAAAACAAAAAGCATTTGTTTGGAAATTTAGGTCAAAAGGGAAGAGTCTCATCTACTGGTCTGCCAACACCAATAACAGTAGCAGCCTCCCTTGAGGTCTCTCATCCCAGCGCTGATCAGACCCAACTTTGCCCAGCTTGTGAATAATTAAGAAGGAAGTTAAAGTGTGCCCATACACTTGCTACACACCAGCTCTCAGGGGTGAGAACAACAGGGTAATGAAGCCAGTTCATAGATGGGAATTGTTAAGAGCCATGATTGGTGAAGGCCAGGAGGCATTTTGTCCAGGACACTGGACTTACCAGCTCTTTTTGCACCCTGGGATTTTTAATTACAACGGAGAGTCAGGACCTCAGTTTTATGTCCTGTCAAGGGATGACACCATTTTTACAGTATAGTGTCCCCATGACTATACTGGGGCATTAGGACCCACACAGACCACAGGGTGAGCGCCCCCAACTGGCCCCACTAACACCTCTTCCAGCAGAAACCTTAGCTTTCCCAGGAGGTCTCCCATTCAAGTACTGACCAGTACTGACACAGGCTGATCTACCTTGATGCAGTCAAAACTATTGTCACTGTTCACCTTGGTCTTGATCTATTTAGCAGCGGGAGGCTGGATGCCGTGCAGCACATCTGTAGGTGTGGTTTACCATATTCACAGCAAGGGAGACGCACTTGGGTTATGGTGTTTCTTTAGGAGGAACGTGGTATTTGGTTCTGAGGGATGGAAAAATTGAGAGTTTTTTTTTGCTCAGGATCCATGGCACCTTGTGCTGAAGGAATACATGAAGAAGGATGTCCCACTACTCTGAGCTGAAAGGCTGTCAGAGGGAATTCTGGAGAAGCCAGAGGAAGGTTTGGGACCTAATACTTACTTGTGAGGAACTGGGCACTGGTTGTCCTAATGGTTAGATCGAAGGAAGAGTGAACTCATTGTTAGAGCGATGGGGCTGGTCTAGGAGCTGTCTGCTAGATGCCAACCAGGACTAGGAGCCTCTGGCGAACCAGGAGATAAAACTGCAACACCTGTTGAAAATGCACATGAATACGCAGAGAACCCCAGTCCGGAACTGAACCCGGGGCCTTTAAGCTAGCTCCTGCGCCAGCCTGCCGCCCGGCGAGTCGCTTCTGGATGAGTGGGCTTGTTCGCCTCACTTGGTCTTGCAATGTAACTGAGGGACCGAAGGGTTGTGAAAGCAAGGTTTCGTGCTGAAAATCGAGGCGTCAATGAGGTGGCGGTCGTGGAAGAACGGCAGTGGGTTCAGAAAACAAGTTCTGCAACTCGGCAGAACCTGCTTATCCTGGTTTTGGAGCTCATTTCCTTCTGCCTGAGGTGGGCTGGGGGAGGAGTGGGGGGAGAGGTGAACTGTTTTTTCAGTCATGCTCTGGAATCCTGAGATGGGATCTGCACTGTCCAAGCTTCCCTCAGTGTGCTCCATTATTCTCTGAACTTCAAAGGGTTAAGAGCCTTCAGGCGTTTTAGTCATTAAGCTCTTTAAAACCACAGTAAATCAACGAAATGTTTGCCTGAGCAACTCTAATCATCTATTAAAACCTCCATTACTGTGCATGTGTATCAAGCATTGTCTGTAAAGTGATATTTGCAGATCCTGCTGATAAAGCGCACCTTAACCCTTTGCTGTGTGTTTTTCTTGTGGATTTTAAACGGAGCGCTGACTGGCGATAAATGTCCTCGGCACCCATCGAAAGTTGCTTATGTGTATTCATGCTTGAAGCCATTTGGCTCTATGATAATATTCCCAACAATATGCACCCAGGAACACCTATTGAATACATTTCTGGAGCTCAGTTTCCATTGACGTGGGTAAAACGATGCTGTACCATATTTTAAGATGGAAATGGAAGATAGTTTTCTGTTGTTAATGCCAGTTTCATTGTGCAAAGGATTTTTGTTGGAAAACCCAGTGTAATGTACAAATGGACAATATTGTATAAAGGACATTACAGTCTGTTTCACCAAAACATGAAAACATGAACATGTGGAAGGTAAAGGTGGAACTTTACATTGCCTTTTGGCCTCTGATGTCAAACATTCTACTAAAGCTTTCAAAATGTGTTTTCAAACAGAGTACACATGCTGTAGTATGGGCCTGCGATATGCCAAACATATATGAGTTATAGATGAAAATATTGAACAGTTGGTATTCTAATTCTTAAATGAACGGGTCATTAAACGGGTCGCCAGGATTTGACAGAACACCTGACTGTGCCACAGTCACACTTGAAAAGAATTCCAAGAACTGTAGCAGAATTCTGTTTAGTTTCATTCGAATTCACAGCTTGCCTTCAGGGAAAACTGTCTCTTGGAAAGAGATCAAATGTATTTCTTTTAAAATTGTAATTTTTAAAACAAAGTGCCTCCTTGTTTTGTGGCAGGGAATGGGATTCAGACAGTTCGTGGCAGGGCAGACTAGTGTTTCAGTGCTGTGTCTGTGATGTTTTTTAATAATCATGGCCAACTCGTGAAGAAGGCTCACACGATTTATGCCACATTGCTGTAATTACACAGCATGAATGTTTATTACTGTTTTTTAATGGTGGAATATGAGAGGAGCGAATATGCGAAGGCTAGCATAAAAAGGGACCCAACGGATATTTTAAGCAGTCTCTTAATTTTATTTGTCCAAATTTAGTTCCTATGTCACTTCCTGAAAGGGCAAGCAAAAATAGGCGAGAAAATTTCAGTAAACTGAAGATTCTTAAAGCAACGTCTGCTACTGACACATATTTCTGTTTACTCAGACAGACACCTTGTAGGAGGCGCAAGGCAAACTGTTAAATAAATGTGATTACTTAAATTAAGACGTTGGCTTATATTCTTCATTTTTCAGCTGTCAAAATGCAGCTATTGGGTTTTTCTTTCTAAACTTTGGAGATCATTGTGTACTCGCTGTGATTTTATGCTTGCAGATTTTCTGCCCAATAAAGTATTGATAATGTCTTCACATGACTGAAAGGGATGATTTTGCACTGATTTGGTTTAGCTGAAATGTGCCCCGTATTGAAACAGTTTAATTGTTTAAGGTAATCAAGGTGGAAAATGACAGAACTATCAGACTGAATTTAACTTTCCAGAAATGCGGGATCCATTTGAACATTTGGTTACACTTGCCCAATAAGCCCACTCCGTGAAGTGCAATGACATTGTTTCTCATTCAAACAAGATTAGAATGATGTAAGCTGTAATAATGACTGAATGGCTAAAACTAGCTATGGTTCTCTCAAAAAAACAAACCTGTTTTAAATTCCAGTTTTCAGGTATGTACATTTTTCTAATGTTTTATCTTAAGATGACAGAATATTTCAACAGGTTCAGTCTGTGAGAATGGACAATATTTGACAGTAGTTTGTTTTGGCATTTTAACAAAAGAATATACATTGATAGTGATAAAGAACAGCCCATAGGCAAAAGCAGGAGATTTTGCCTGAGACTTTGTAGTGCCTCAGATTCAGTGACTCCACCATATAAAGATATAAAGCATTTTTAAAATAGTTTGTAAAGCGTCCTTATCAATGAATTATTGATATTTTAAATCCTCCAATAATTTCAGATCTCATCTGAAGAATCTATACTTTACTGCAGACATTGCAGAAAAAGGCTGCAGAAGGCACGCCCTAAGCAAATTAGAAAACTTAACGAAATGAGAAAAGGTTATTTGACTCGTCAATGGTACTCTTGTTACTAGAACTTAATTGATCCCAGAGCTTCTTTAAAGGAGCAGAATGAGTCAGAAGATGCATCAGAACTTGATAACTTGTTCAGTATACTTACACCCACCACTCTGCATCAGACACGATCTCCTGCTCTCGACTGAGTGTAAGCAGTACACCTGCTAAGTCAAGCCAAGGGGTGTTTTAGCAGTTTAGGTTTTTGTGTATTGTTTATGTAATTACTTTGTTTCAGTATCCACATTGTAAGACTTGGGTTGTTAGAAATGGTTCTCTTTTTCCTATACTCTTATATTGCTAATGTCACCAGCAAATAGCTGTGCTTTATCACAAACATTAAGCTCTACTGGAAAATCCCTCTTATTCACACTGGTGGAGTGAAAAAATCTTGATTGTTATACATTGGGCAAACGGCACAAATTCAGTTATATGTGTTTTAACTGTTGTATTAGTCAGAGGGAGAACAATCACACTCCTGGATGATGCAGATATGCGCTCCATACATGCCCGGTAGTTTTTGTCCTTGTTTTAGGTACCGTACTTTAATCACGATCAACACTCAACACATGCGTTCTCTTGCTCTTGTTTTCAATGACGTTGGAGTCAAAATCGTTTGTGCTAGTGTTATATTCCGCATTATCACAGAGGGCTTCCTGCGAAAAATCTTAAAAGAAATGCAGGAAATCCCTCCAGGATTCCAACTAACCCATTTGGGGGCATTGTTTGATGTGGTTTTCCGCAGGTTTGCCGTTTGACTAGAGAAAGAACATTAAAATCAATATCGCTGGGATCAGCTGCTGCCACCCAGACCTGAGGCTCTCCCTCTCAGAAGGCCTCGTTTCCATGGAGACGCAAACAGAGCACAAGGCAGCCTGCAGGTGATTTCCTCCGCTTCTTCTTTGACAGCTGAATGGGTCAGTTTAAATCCCCTTTCAGGCTTTGCCCATGCTTGGAAGGAGCCAAGACAGAGCTGAACCCAGACCTTATTGAATGCCTTGTTCTCAGGTGCCACAGTTGCGTTCTGCTTGAAACACAGACCAAGCCCCAAGTTTCTGCCACGCACTCCCACTCTGAAATTTATCCCAGTCCGATTTCCGTCTCTCACTTTAAACCTTTTATCCATTAGGCCATCCTCCTCAATTTACAGTCCTGCCTCAATATCCTTTGAAAGCAACTTCCTAAAGGGCTTTTTAGTTCTCTAAATTAAAAACAAAGCAACATCCTTCTTCCTAGTTCCCTTTTTATTACCGCTCAGTCTTTAGCCGGCCTGCTGGGTATTTTGTGTCCCATTGTTTCTGAGCTAACCATCTGCTCCTGCAATTTCGTTGAACAACTCTTTCTTGCTGTAACCCACATCCTGCATGACTCAAACCCCAGTCGTTCAAGTCCAACCACTGGCCAGTGCCGTGCGCAGGGCCCCCTGTAAACGCAGAACCAGCTCAAAATAGGGCCGCGGGCAAGCCTGGCAGAGAGGGAGAAGGGAACAGGAGGCCGGCTCGGCCACAAACAGGTTTCATTTGTCTGTCATCCCTGGAGCCTTGGGGGGAGGGGGGCGTCATGCACACCTGTGTTCTCACAATGGCTGTTTTTCTTTCCAGGGAGGAAGTTGAGAAATGGGAGGAGGGGTTAGGGCGTGTTGAGGGTCTTTTTGTTTTGTCGATTATGAAAATCTTATTGTGTTCCTTCTTGTCAGTTTTTTTTTTGGTGGTGGTGTTCTTGAAACCCCCTTTTGAAATACCTGAAGAGCCACACAATGACTGTTATCACTCCCGGGCCACAGAACATTGTTTATCCCTCCCTAAGGCTCTTGTCCCTCATTCATCACCTCTCTTGCTCGCCTTCTATCTAACAGACATACCACACCTGCCTGTCCCTTACAGCAGCCCACTGTCAGGAATTCAGAAGCTTTTACCCAGGTAGATCAGTTGTTGTGTTTGTCCTTTACTGATCGAACATTTTTAGGGTTATCAAAAACTTTCAGGCATCCGCATTTTGGAGCCTTACCTTAACATACTCTCTGTATTATTGAAGTTTTGCAAGAGCTTTCAGAGTATTTTACCAGGGGCTTTACTGTGGTTAACTATAATGCTTTTGGCATCCAGATTGCACTGTTCTGCTCGCGCCACGGTTGTCAAAATGACAGGCCCTGGTAAAGGAAATCCTTTAGTAAAATATCATGCTGTCAGAGCAGAAATGAATATTTAAAACTGTTGTACAAAATGTGAAGGATGGTAGGTGAGAGTATTGATTTGGAATCTAACCTTTCTGAAAGGTGGTAAAAGTGTCTGTTTTCAGATTCTGATCTTGGATACTGGGACATTTGAGCAAGAGTGTTCTTATGCAAAGTACACTAGCACTTGGGGGAGTGTTTGGACATACAGTACGTGTAAGAACCATGCGGTTGAGGAATTTAAAGTTGGAAGGCTCTATCACAAATTTAGTAATTACCAGTGTTTATTGCCATCAAACATGGCCAAGAAACTGTTCTGTACACCTGCAATAATAGATTTCTTATCCATAAAGTACAGTATTTTGGCTGCCTTGATTGATTTTGGCAAAGAGGCAGAATTATTTATATCCTGGCTAAGCTCAGAAAATGATGATACCTAAACACAGCCATCAGAGGTTTAGAGTTCTAAAAATTTGTATACATTTCTGTTGTTGCATAATTCATTGAGGTCATTAAGGGTGCTTTTACCTCATTTCCTAATACACTTATACAGTCATATAAGCAAAAGGTGAGCCAGAAAAATGTCCTCTGCGATTTGATGTGTCATGGTTTGTGCTCCAGTGGGGAGCAGAGTGTTTGCTGCAAGGAAACAAGTACTGTAGAAGTTAATTCCACACTGAAAAGCAGAAAGAGGAAACGTGATGTTTCAGCTGCCGAGTCTTCTTCAGGAGTGAAGAAGACACCTGAAAAACATGTGTAACAGCCAAACCCTTTCTGATTTGTTTTCTGTGCATTTAATACTGTATTTTTTTAAAGTGTGGCGTTTTGTCAGCTCTTTGATCCTAAGGCTGATCCTAAGGCTGATCCTAAGGCTGACAGGAATGCCGTCCGTTCTGCAGTCGGGGAGCAGGCTGACCTGTGCTTCGCAGTGGGTTAGCCATGCCGTTGTCACATGCAGTGAGGATGTCAAGGAGGGTCTGTGAGCCTATGGGTGGCAGTTGTCAAGCTGTGCTGAAATTCAGCTGCACAGTTCTGAACATGTGCCGCCCCAACAGTTCCGACTTCAAAATTCTAGTGAAGTGAGTAGACATGCAAGTTTGTTCCTGTTCATAAATATACATGTATATACTGCACATCTCAAGAATCTGTAGCATTTCATCACCTTTAATTTTTTTTTTAAAGTATGAATAACAGATTGACATTAGTGCTTTAATGGCTTCCTCTTGCAAGCAATTAAAGTTGCGTGCAGCGACGGGACCATGTTAAGGCAGTTTATCTGCTGAGCACAATGGCTGTAAGCAGTGCGGGTTTAGGAGTGAGCCAATTCATCAGTTTGGCAGCTAGCGGATCCTTTGACGGACAGCTTTTTGCATTTACAATAAAGCGTGCCTCGCCGTACTCCTGTGTGTGCTTGGGCAGGGGATCTTGCAGATATGGGGCTTGAGGTGGGGGCAGAGGGGTAGGCGTCTGCCAGGCCCTAGAGCAGTGATTGTTGTCAGGAAAACCACGCAGCTTGAGCAGCAACACGCAGCCAGGACCTTCATTACACTGACAAGATCACACAGCGGAATTCTAGGATGGGGTCTCCCGAGGCTGCTGTCCCAGAACACAGGTGTTAGGAAGCTGCTGTAACACCACTCCCTCCCCTTCTGTCTCCAAAGCGGTTAGTCAGCTGTTTTTCTCGTGCTAAATTATGTTGTTCTGTTTTTCTGGCGTTTTCTTAAGGTACTGTAAAACGCCTTAAAGGCATCATTATTTTGATGCTTCCAGGTCTTGGACTGATGTCTTTTCTTTCCCTAATCAGCAGTTTTTTTTATTGTTCTTACAAAAAATAATGACAGAGGCAAAGTAATGACCACAACTGTATACAGAGCAAAGCTCACCATCTTGTACTCCCCCCCTTCAGGCTGAGGTTCATGGGTTTGGAGAAAGAAACAGGCTCAGAAAGCACATTGAAAGGGGTAAGGAGCTCCCTGAATGTAGGATTAAACAGTCAGTACATGCAATGAGCTTAAGGGATTTGTGAATATCTCCCCTTGAAAAAATCCAAAATTGAGTCTCATTATCTGCCTCAGCTTCCTGGTTCGTTTTAAAATCTGTCCTCACTTGTTTGGCGTTTCCATTTTTTTGTAGTTTCAAAGCATTCATTCAAGATGCAAGTACAAGTACGTGTGTGCCAAGAAGAGCACTTGCAAATAGCCTATTCTGCCAGGATACTCTCTGCTTTTCTTTTCTGGAGCAAAACAGCCTTTGGATGTTGGTAGAGAGTGTCTGATGTGCCCCCGCTGAGAACTGCTAGCTGGCCTGGCTGCCGTGCATTTTGGTTTTGGTTTTGGGGTTTACAGTAAAAACGAAGGGACGATTTGTCTCAATTAGATTTTTATCCCGGTTAAGTAAAGGTTAATAAATGAACAGATAAATTAGCGAGACTGCAGCTTCGCCTGATGGTCTCTGGAGAACCCAGCACCCCCCCTACCCCCATCCACAGGCATGTTAATGAAGCACGCTGGCTCCTTGTCAAACACGCGTTCTCATTAAAGAAGTCTTCCTGACAGGTTATGAGAGAGATGGTGTCAGGCCGCGGCGATGCGATTTGTAAGTAACAGGTGAAAAATGAAAGAGGGAGGGAGAAGATCATACTGTTGATGCTCTGAGGCGGCCTCTCTTCCGAACCGTTGTGAACCTCACAGAATTGGTCTTTTGCAGCCTCTTTCCTGTTATTGTTTAGTAATTTGAGAATATCTTTGGTATTTCATTTGTTACACTTAAATCCAGCCTCCTGCAATACGTCCAAGTCATGATCCTGAACTCTTTATTTGTAGTCATGATCGGAGAGTTGCAAACTGATCTAGTTCTCTGTTGCAGCCAGGAAAGTTCAGAGTTATTGAATAAAACTAAGCAGGATGGGGGCATGGACGGCGAATTTAGGTTTTCTACATTCTTGTGGTATTCTAGACAACTAGTAATTTTCATTGATGATTATCGTAGACCATACAGATTATTTGGTAATGAACCTTAAGTAGAACTTTTTTGCTAAAAGGAGCAAGAAGGAATATATTGTAGTAGTGAAAGGTTTTCAAAGTCAAGCTGTTTTTTATTCTTTCTATTATTATTATGATTACTGTCCTTCACCTATTCATCCACTCTGCAAAATTTGCCTTTTCCTCTCGTTTTGATGTCCGAGAGAGTCCCCGAAACGCATGAAAAGGTAGCATTTAAACCTGTGGAGCTGTGAGGGTTAGAGTGTCCTGAATGTCATAACAACTCTACCCCAGGGTTTAGGAGAGGCTAGCCTGCTGTGAGTCAAGCCCTGATGCAGAAACAGCTCTTTCTCAAGTAGTTTTCTATTCAGAGACCCATTACATCGAAGCTGTCTTGTGGATCAGCACAATTTTTTAAGCACAGGAATTTATCAGCAGCCACCACCTACTTCTTTCTTTAAAAAAACAAAGGACAAACACGCTTCACATATAAATACATACAGTACATATAAATACAGCAATGTTTATGGTGCCCGGGCCTACGAACCCGAACTTGTTCGCTGAGCCTTTTTCTGGAAGTGTGTTGTGAGGGCAATGCTGGAAGAGGAACTTCCATTAAGAGGCGGTGGAATATTTTTTTTTATATTTTAACACAACAATAAGTTAAGTGTAGTTTTGAGCTGGGTTTACGGAGATGGGAGGCAAGATGGCCAACACCTTAAGTAAGAAACATAGCCTTGTCCCCATGACGACAGACAACTGCATGGCCTTGTGGCTGAAGCTGTGGCACTGAGGGCAGCACTTGAATCTGTGACAGATGGAGGCATCGTGGCCTGGTGGTTACTGCTGAGGGACTGGGAGCAAAATAGGGTGTCCTTGGGTTTTCCCTGAAGGGCAGTGGGGAGCAGAAAGCGGTAGAAGCCAGTTTTTTTCTGTTATTGTTTTCAGGCAACTTCTTCAAGATGACAAAGGACCCTGTCGCAGGGTTTCCATCATCTGCATGTGCCTTCCTGTTACCATGGGAACCGCATGTGCCCACTACTGTGCAGTAATTTGTACAGTGATTGCTGCTATCTATTAAGGAAAAAAAATGATAAAAATTATTAGCACACAGTAATGTTCCAAGACCCTGCACTGCAGGTTTTTTTTGGTACGGTTTCTTCCAATTTACCTAATTTAACATGAGATCCTTCTCCTGTCAGTGTTTATCAGGAAGGAGTGAGTGGCAGATGACAGTAGGACATGGGCACACGCAGATGCAAGGGCTAGAACATGTTGGACACACATGTGCGCGTGCACACACAGTCGCTTTGACTGTGCCCAAGCACGCAGCCACCCGATGTGCTCCCTCTCTCTCACCTGCGCCACTCTCAGTCCACAGAGCCATGCACGCCCTTGAGAGTGTCTGCGGACAAAAGGTTTTCCGAGAAGGACCAAACAGTAAGACAGATAAAAAAAAACTTGTTCTGGAACCCCGTAATGGTGTTTAAACATGAAAACACAGCACATCAGGTCTCCTGCTGCAGCCTTTGTGCTGTGATTGACTACCTGTCTACCCCTCCCCCCCATGTCGGCCTATGGCCTGGGGTTGAGTCGATGGACAGCCTGCGGCCTAGCTTTTCCTCCTTGCTCCTGACTCGACAACTGAAAAAACAGCACGGAAAATGTAAAACACAGCCCTCGTTGCCTGTGCCTAGAGCCAGCCTGGTGTGGCCTACGCCAGCCGGGAGGGGAGGGGCGTTGGTCGGTGCGTTGTTTAGCGTGGAGCCACATTCCTCCCCGCGCCTCTCTGCTCCTCTCTGCGCGTCGGCGACGTCAGCGCCGCTCTGTATCAAAGCGGGGGCCCCTGGCTGCAGTGACTCGGGGGTTGTGTCTGCGGAAGGGGGGGAGAAGGGATTAAACGTGGGCGGAACGAGGGTGCCGACTCTTCAGAAGCATTTGAAGTGTTGGCGCTCGTGTGGTCGATGCCAGGTCCCACAGTTCCACAAATCCAAGAAAGGCGAGAACTCTGACCTTTTTGCAGGTTGACTGCAACGACTTTTAGAGGTTTTTGGTCACGACCAGATTTGCCCAAAGGCCTATCGCACTCGAACTTGTGCAGTTTTTGGTCCATTTCTTTTCTGTTCCTCACTGAAGCTGAAATTGATCGGGGTCAGTCTAGGAGCTCTGCCCATGCAGTCAGAGCATGTTTAAGGTGGCGGTGATGTTTCAGCGATGAATGGAATCGCATTCCATGTTTTTGTGAATGTAATAAGTGGGTGTCTGGGAGCTTTTCAGGGCCGCTGGCAGTGTCAGGTGATAGCAGAAGAAAAACAGAGGGGCGGTGGTCTTCTAACATCCTAGCCAGCATGCGCAGGAGGTTGTCAGCAACGTGGGCACTGATGGCTAACAGAATGCACAAAACCACATCAACACTGCAGCCATTCTATGGATTTATGGGTCCCTAACCAGAGCAGATATGTCTGCCCTCATATCTTAGGCCAGAATAATCCGGCCCCACACTTTGCTTGGCACAGCTTGCATTGCTTCGGAGTATCTTCTAATCATTGTTTTATTATTGGATTGCAAAAGCATGCCAGTGGCTTTCAGCTGGAAAGATCCAGGAGGTACAATTATTCTTTTTAAAGGCGTGCAGGTAACTGGCGCAACAAAGGAGTTTGATGCATTCAATTAATAGTTTTTATTAGCACCACCCCATTGTTAAGAGTGCTGGTTCAAAGGCCAGGGTAGTGTTTTTAAAAAGCAGGCACATACAGTGGCGCTGTACACCAAACGCAAGGAAATCGTATGCATTCCAGGCAGAGAGAGATGAAGTAACAGGAGCAGGGGGTTTTGTGCACAAGGGAAATGGAAGAAAATATTTTAATAATAAGATAATGAATAGGAAAGGTGCTGGGATTTTAATTCTAAATGTTGAAGATTTAGCTGTTTTATGTTGTATGGTCAACTTCTGTTTCTTGAAGTTTTTGGACTGGTTTGGTTCTGTTCAGGAACATATCAGACACCTGCTGGCGCAGACATTTCAGATCGTAAAGGGTGATGGAAATTTACTGATTACAGAGCAGATAAAGAAATTCCATGCAGTTCTCACGTTGCCGAACAAAACAGATTTGTGTTTTAGAAGTGAGTTTCAAAATCTGAGATGTCAGAGTGTGGACTGACTTATCGAGCCAGAGGACAGCCTGGCCAATATGAGAGTGACATTATGTGCTTTGTGCACTTGGATCAGTCTGCGCAGGGTGAGATGTTTAAGAAACATTAATACAGAAGGGTAAAACCAAGCTTTGGAAATATATCTTAAAACTCTGAAATATTACCATCCTATATCCTTCACGTCCTTTGAAAGCAAATTTGTGGGAAAGCAGACAAAGTAAACAAAGCTTTAAGGTCCAGTTGTAGGTTTTGATTGAATTTCTGTGCACTCTTTATTTTTGGTGTTGTATTTGTCTGTTTCCCTTGTTACAGCCGTTTCCTGTTGGGTTGAAGGAAGAATGTTAATCAAGAAATTGTCACATTGTTGCACGAGTGAAAGAGTTGCGCAAAGTATTTGCTAGTTGCCGGGATTCTATCTAAATTACAGGCCCAGGATTTGGAATAGGATAGCGAAGGAAATTTGAGCCATTTGTATTTGTTTTGTATCGTCGCATACACAATATACAGACTCTGAACTGCCCTAGACTAACATAAGCATGCAATACAGAATATAGCAGCAGAGTGCTTCAAAGACTTAATTTAGACCTTACATAAACTGAAAAATTAAACCCAAATAAATACTTTGCTACTTCGCTACTGGTGGTAGCTGACAGAAAGGAGTGGGCATTACGTTATACAGTGTGCAATAAAATATTTATCGCGGCGGGTCCACAGAGACCTAACCTCTTCCCATTAGTGCATTTCCAGAGTGGTGTCGTCAGCAAGGCCTGGCCAGAGGAAACCATCCGTCAATAGACAGCGTAGGATGTGAGCCCAGCAGAGGGGTGAATTATGATACTCTGCCTGTAGAGCCTCCCTAATCTGCATCGGCTTCCCATTCGTCAGCTAATCGATTATGGAATGTTGATTCATTGTGCTTTCCTCCCGGAATGCCGATGGCTCTGTGTTCTGGAAATCCAGCTGTGGAGCACAGCTGGCCTGCCCTTTTGCGAGTACAGATTGGCTGGCAGAGGGGTCTGGCGAAGAGCTGCACTAAAATGTTAAAGAGAGAGGCTGTAATGAAATGCGGACCGACAGCAGTAATAAAGCAGGGATTTTCCTCGAGCCATGTGACCATGAGCTACCTTTTTTTTCCTGAAAATGACAAATGTGATCACTCCCGCTGTTAGAAAGTGTGCGCTGTTACACATGGCCCTTCCTCACCGTGCCCTACCCACTACTCGCCCGGCTGATGTCTGATGTAGGAGCTGCCACGCACTTGGCAAGTCTCAGCAAAGTCAAAACGGTGTTTCTTGTCCTGATCCCCTCAAGTGTGTTAATGCGTCAGCCACGGTCATGCTTTTGTCGGGAGTTATTAGCTCTTGTGCTCTGCTTCGTACAGTGGAACGTGTCTTTTATCACAGAGTTGAACCTGTCTTGTATGGTGTGATTTCCGTATATCAGCACAAAGAGTTCCACCTGTCTTTTGTCTTCTGTTGAATCAGAAAGCATTATATAGTCATCTGTACAGTGAACTCTCACTTACGGTACAGCAGCCTCCTTCAGGCAGCACATAAAATTGATTTTCTCCTATGTTACACTAGAACTTATGTTCGTACTGTATGTACAACTCAGACTGGTACAGTAGTTTTGAATTATGTGCAGCCCAGCCCAATTTCCTAAAATAGCCCCTGGGCTTTCATTCCAATACATCACGCGGCAAATTCAGAAAACGTTTTTGTGTTTTGCATGGTTAAAATGCAGTGAAGCAGGAGGGAAAAAGGGTGAGGCAGAACTGTCATACCCAGTCCTAGCTTGCCTGCCGTTGCTTCTCCGAGGATGTGGCGTGCATTGGGATTTGTGCAGCGGGCTTGGGGGCACAGGAGGGTAGGCAGGGCAAAAACACAGTGAGCCTGAACGGCAATGTGCACTCAGCCAGCGCACAAGGACTGAGCACTATTGCGCTATAACACGAGGAGGGCTTGCGGCTTCCCAGCTCCTGCCTGCTGCTGCTACTGTGACGAGCCAGGATCTTGCAAGCTTCCTCTGTCTTAGCATCTCTGCTGAGTCAGAATCCGCTGGTCAGCCGGGGGGGCTTCCCGCTGATGGCACTGGAACACTGGGAAGCAAGCGATTCAGCACTGGATTGTGGAAATAACCCCCCCCCCAGACACAACAAATGAAACCCATCAGCGAAGCACCTCCATCACTACTCACTCTGGGCCTTCCTGCCTCTGATCGGGCCAGGGCTGTAGTGACAGGCTCACCGCCACTCCAGCTGTGGGATTCCTGCCGTCCGGACTGGCGTGGGGGAGGGGCCGCAGTGGAGGGAAGGTGACAGGCATATGGGAGGAGGAGGGGGGGAGGTAGGGGTTTCAGTAGTTGATTAATAGCCCCTGAGCTGCTGGCAGACAGAGGAGCAGTGTAAATAATTGAAAGTTCAAAGTAAAGGGTGCCAGGACCGGCACAGGGGGATGATGGATGAACACAGGAGCTACTTACAGCCCCGACAGCTCTCCGAGAGAATTCCTCTGGGCTGAGTCTGCAGGAGCGTCTGTGTGACTGTGCTAGCTCTTGTGCTCATGTGCACAGCGGGCAGTCAGTCATTCCCCTAACACCTGCGGAGTATGAAACACCCTCATGCCATTTTTTTTTTCACAGAGCTTCAGGACCCAATCAATGCTGTGGGGGTTTGAATTCCGATCAGGGCAGCGCGTTGAGACACAGGGGGGCGTCAGGAGACAAATATCTTGACATGGCCCTAGAATAACCGATTTTCTCTTTAACATCCCATGGATGCGTCACAGCAAGGTACGTCTTCCTGGAAAAGCACAGACCACTGTGTTTCACTTCTTCGTGCTCCGATCCAGCCCACCTCTTTATTGAGGCCATCTGACATCTGCAGTACTGCTGGACCCGACTGTATTTGCAAGTATAAAGCTTATGCTTTGTAATATAAATTATTTATTTAATTTGAAAGAAGTGCAGAAAACATCAGTTAAAATTTGAAGTCTGAATATTTTTTCTCATGTTGTCTTGGTTTAATCATTTAGACTGAGCGGACACCTGAGTCAGACCTGTATCTTTGTTTGGAAGCTGAATCTTTGTCTGTGAAATGCCAGCTAACGGAGTTAAATATTGTTCTGGAAGTTAACTTTTCTATTTCCACCACATTTGCAAAATGTTCTCAGTATTATACTTCACTTAATTATGCAAAGCCTGTGAATAAAGTCATCACCTGCCTCTTTTACTCTCACTTAACCAGCTGAAATAACAAGTCTGCTGGAAAACTGCTGTGTTTATTGAACAGAGGTGCAGAAAGGCTACCAGATTCAAATGTGTATGTTATTCATACTCTTAAAAGAAGAGGCTAAAAAGTTATCTTTGTAGGTACATCTTATAACAGATATGCAATGTTTGTCACCATTATAAAGAAACTTATGCTAATTTGAGAAAACGTATTAATGAAGGCGTTGATGAGGGAATGAAGTCCGTCTGTATTTTTCCCCAATCCTCAGATGCTGCTGTGGTTCGTCACCTGGATTTCAAGCATCTCCTTTCTGCTGCAGTTGGAATATTGTCCCACAGTACTATTTGGAAGCCTGGCACAACCTCACATGGGCTTGTAATGGGGAAGTGTCTGCTGGAGAAAATACAGTAATGATAGTTTGGTCAAAATGTTCTTGTTTTTTCTGATTTTTGTTTTTTGTACCATAGTAACTCTGTTTTTAAAGTTTGCCCACCAGCTGTTTTGGCTTCCAGGCCCATGGGGATGCCATGTATTCATGACGTGCTCTGCTCCTTCCTTTTAGCGCTAGCTGATTGACCTGTAGTACGGATGGGGGCAGCGGCAGCATTTAGCAAATGGCATCCGAGCAGCATGCTAATAAAACGGTGATTGTCAGTGGTAATCATGAATGCAATATGGTTTCCGTTAGAGCCCCTAGGCAAGTATCATGATGTCAAAACAGAAGAACGATGCATGACCTAGGAGGGGCTGGTAGCTCAGGTGCTGTCAATAAACAGCCTCACAGGGTTAAAGGTCAGAGGTGTACTGGGACTTACCCTTTGCCTGCAGGTAGACAAATGGAAAGGAGCCATTCAAGGGTCAGATGTAAAACCCTTCCTCATTAAACAGCTCTCCACATTTTAATCAGTATGAACACTCCTTCATTCACCCCACAGAGGACAGCTTTTGGACGTAATAACCTGTTCTTTTAAGTAGAGCTGAGCCACAGGGCACTCCAAATACAGCCATGGTACAGAGTTTTCAAGAGCACTCTTGCTGTGTGCTCCACCAGCCCACTAGGAAATGCATTAGTGAGCTTTTATTTCCTACCTGGTGGGCTACAGTATGATACCATTCCTGATTTCCCTGCTCTTGTGAAATGAAAGGCTGTCTGTGTGGAAGAAGGGGTCGATCATGTTGTCTGACTGGGATCCAGATGCTCCCATTGGCCACTGCCGTCTCAGAGCTCACGGGATGATTTATGTGGAAAGTTGCCTTCTCCAGCTGCTGCTGAGCTAAACATGGGTCAGGACATCTCCTTGAAGGGGCTTTCTGGTTTCAGAACCGCACATCATTCTTCCCGGCACAGGCAGGCAGAGCCCGACTGTCACGGCTCTGGGAAAGGGAACACCCGGGATCGTGGCGGAGCTGGTCTAGGTGCCGGGACGGCCCACCTCCCGAAACCCTCTCACGTGCAGGAGAGGGGGTGGGGGTGAGAGACGCTGCCTGGAAGGTTGGGACCCTCTTGAGCACTGGCAACAGCAGGTGAGGAGATATTTATACAGCCCGCGCGAACCACAGCACTGTAAAAGGCAACGTTCACAGCGGAGAAGCTTCCCCGAGTGCGAGTATGAGGGATTTATGGAGGGCAGAGGGATAGCTGCTCCATGCAGGGGGAGATCCTCAGCCCTCTTGAGGTAGTGGCCCCCAGTGTCTTCCTTTGGACACAAGGCAGCTATCATGTCTGTCGTGATTTATAACGGACTTGCAGTGCCCAGTTCCCAGTGAAAAACATACTGGAGTGTTTGTCACCCCTGCTGCTACTGCAGCCCCACTTGCAGTGCGCCCGTTGACCGATTTGAGTTTTTCGTTCCATTTCTTGCCTTGTGGTGGCCCGTTGTACGGATTTGCTTTTGTTCGACCACACAGCTGTGAGATCGGCAAACTTCTTTAAAAAAATCCCTCCGACAGGAAACTGTTTGGCCTTCCTGTTTCCCTCTGTCCTGAGGCTGTGTTTGATAATCTGGCGATTTGCTCGTTTAAAACAGCAGATAATCCCTTAATATTGCTATACTTAAAGGGTACAATTAACATGTTCTCTGTCTGTACTGCAGTCTTCTGTGACTCTTTTGTAGCTTTATATCTTTTTGCATCACTAGCACCACGCCTGAGAAAAATCAACGTTAATATGCAGTGCAGCAATGTGGATTAGCATACAATAACAGAAACTGGACACATGTAGACCTGGCCGCCCAGAGAGGACACAGGCTCAGTAACCACAGCCTGGCCATAAAAACTAGACACAGGCAGAATTGGCTACCCAGAAAAAACACAAGTTCAGTGACCACAGCCTGGCCATAGAAACTGGACACAGGCAGACCTGGCTACTCAGAGGACACAGACTGTGCTCCCAATGCCAGCAGGGAGAAGCAGAGCTTCACAACAGGCCGAGTCAGAGCAGCTCTTAATCCTGCTCCTGGGGTTGGAACTCAATAGAGCTAGCCAGTATGTGATTTCCTGTCAGAGGCTGACAGCAGAAACAGGGAATGAGCCTCTCTCATACATAACTGTATGTTAAATGTTTTTTTTCTCATTGTTTCATTGTTACTGCTTGAGCAGTATTGTATTTAACCTTTCATGCCAATATTAATTAAATTACTAACCGTTAAAATAATGGTGAAATCTTAGAATTTAGGATGGGTAGGAGGAGGGTGGGGATGAAAGTTGGAGCCGAGACAGTTATTTAGGGAGGTAAAGGAGACTCCAGGGGGGAGAGGGAGACAGAGAGAGGGAGGCGAGCCAGCAGACAAACGGCCGGAGGGGGGGGGGGTCACCGTTTGCAGTGACAGGAGCAGCGGTGAGCTGTCAGGGTGTAACTCCTGGGGGAAAACTTCACACTGAAGCTCGAAACACAGCTGTGCCACCGTGTGTGAGTGTGTGAGAGCCACTCTGTATCAGTGTGTAGCTGTGTGTTAATACTAGGCTACCAGGGTGTGACAAGCGGCTTCCTTTAGTATTTGTGCACCAGATATACAATTTCTGACTGGGGGGCTCAGCATCATTTTGTGTCTTGTGTGTTTGTGTGAGTGCGTCTGTGTTTCTCTGTTTTGGAATGCAAGTCTGTGCAAAAGTGCAGTGACAGAACAATGCACACGGCTTTATTGCCTCAGAATGCAGTTTTAGTTATGGTATAATAAAATTTTAAGGGCAGTTTAAGTAGCTGTAAGTACTTTTATATCCTGGTCACAGTTTATTTCAGTAAATTATAATGATATATCTAGGATTGGCATGGCACTATTGCATGTGGTGTTGGAGAGTGAATTGGCAATTTGTTCAAACCTTTGCAGTCAATTTGTTTGTGTAAATAAAAGGGTAAAAGTTTGAATTAAAAAGTTTTTCTTTAAATTTGCTGTCCTATAACAAAGAGTAGTTCTTAGATGCAGTTTACATTGAAACCTCAATCAGGTGGACCTGCTGCAAAGCTTCAAAGTTACAAAAACAGTGGAAGGGAAGAAAAATGTTTTCCTTTAAAAAAAAACAACCCAAAAATTGGAACCATTTCACAAGCAAGATACCGAAAGCAAGCCTTTCAGATTTGCGGAGTTTCAGAGCTGCAGTAAACTTTGAAACTGTTTTTGCATTGTACCTACCGTGTGAACTACACCCTTGCTAACATGAATAATTAAAATGTTTATGGAAAGGATGTGCTATGGGTTCTGCATCCATCCATCCATCCATTTTCTAACTGCATCATCCAATTCAGGGTCACAATGGAGCCGGAGCCTATCCCAGCAAGCAACAGGCACAAGGCAGGGTACAGCCTGGACCGGACACCAGTCTATCACAGGGCAGACAAACGCACACTCACACCAGGGCCAGTTTTCCCAATTATCCTACCAGAATGTGTCTTTGGACTGTGGAAACAGGAGGAAACCGGAGCACTTGGAGGAAACCCATGCGAACATACAAACTCCAGGCTCTGTATCTGTCCTCCATAATTATGTCCTTGGGCAGTTTGAAGACATTTTCTTGTGGATAATGGCGGTGAACCTCACCCCAAGATGTGATCAAGATAATAAAAAATATATTAAACATGAAAGGGTAATCCCACTCTTGCTGCAAAACGTAGGAGCTCTATTTTGAATCCAGTTCTCTGAGGAGTGATTGCTGTGTATCATGCTTACTGCATAAACCCAGTGTAATTCTCTATTTAAAAATCAGCAACAAAGGGCTTTTGTGAATCCTAAACAAATCCTAACTACAGAGAACAAAGCTTTTTCTATATTTGAAAGAAATTGCATTTATGTTTTTTTAACGAACCCAATATAACATGATTAGAATTGATGCACTGGAAAAAAACGCAGATCTCCTTCAATGATAAGTTCACCTGTGGTGCAAACCCCAGGCTCTTTTTTACTATTCCAGTTCCTGATTCTGTAAGTGCAATAAAGCGTTGGCACAATGAGATTATTGAGATAAAAATGTACTGGTATTGTAGGCTGAAACAGCTAGCATTCTACAGTTACAGGTACTTCCCCCTCACTTTCAAGACCTTTTCTGCTAACTGATTTCATTGAGCAACTTAATATGCAATCATTTCCGAACATTATTAAAACCTAAACAACATGGTGCAGTTGCTGAAAGCACGGCTGGTGAAAATCGGAGCAGCATATCAAAAAAGTTCTCAAAATGGCATTCAATTCCTACATTTGATGATCGTCTGAGCCGTGGTACAAAACCCTTTAGTTGTAGTAACAATAAAAAGAATAGTTTTACAAGCTAAAAAACAAATGACAATAACATGGGGTCTCAAGCAGACCCATATCTTACCTTTTCATGGAGTCCGATACATACGGACCCCTTAGAATTATATGCTGTCACTTCACAATCTGAAGTGAAACGCAGTGGTCAGCATTGCTGCCTTGTAGGGGCCCCGGGTTGAATTCTGGACCTGGGGTGCTAACTGTGGGGAGTTTGCATGTTCTCCCCACGCTTGTGTTGGTTTCCTCCCACAGTCCGAAGACTGTGTAGGTTAATACTTGTAGGTTAAGTGGTGCCGGTGTGAGTGCATGTTTGTTCTGTGATGGACTGGCGTCCTGTGAGGGTGTACCTTGCCTTGCGCCTGTTGTTTTTCAGGATTGACTCCGGCTCCTCTGCGACCCTGAATTGGATGAAACAGTTAGAAAAGAAGATTATTTCCATAAATAGTGAGGTATTCATGTTGGCAAGGATGTGGTAAGCTCAGTTCACATGGCAGGTACAATGTACAATGTTTCTGGCCATCTGCTCTCCGATGGACTGGTGTCCCATCCAGGGTGTACTCTGCCTTGAGCCCATTGCTTACCCGGATAGGGTCCAGCTCCCACGTGGTTCTGAATTGGAAGAAGTGGTTAGAAAATGGATGGATTGATGGAGAAATTTTGATACCTCTTGTCGAATCGGGTGGCATTTTTTTATCATCTCCTGGGTCTGCCAAGCATGACAGGGCATGTGAAGAGAAGTGCCGCTTCAGTGCTCCTGTGAAGCACACGTGCATGAGAGGGGTGCAGACGAGTCCATTTTTGGCACAGCAGGTCACTAATGCCAACATGAACAGTACTCTCGCTGCACAGGGTCCTCTTGTCACAGAAACTCCAGAGGCAGTGTAATTGTGTAATCTGCTTTCAGCGCTACCCTAACCTCTCACAGGGTCACTCACAACACCCTGCATCAATCTGGGAATATATACATTGCAGCATCTTGTTTAGTGCTAGGTAGCCTGCTGTATCACTGGATCTTAGCCCCCCCCAAGAAGTGCTGGGTGGACCCAAATGTCTGCGTCAGTCAGCACCTAACATATTACATTTTTCTTCTGGCTGCTGCTTTATAGAGAGGATGAAGGGACAGTCCTGTGGTCTGTGCTGCATTGCCTATGTGGTTGAATCTGAGCTAACAGTGGACACATTGGGTGTTGATCACCTAGGGATGTTTCTCTTGAATGTACTATATGGTCTGTACCACACCTGGCTTTAAACCTTCCTGTTTAATTCTTATGCCTTCTAATCATTATCTCCAGTCTGGGGAAGTTCCAACTTAATAGCGGACACAAAGCCTAGCTTTAAACCTGTGCTTGTCAGGAGATGGCACGACCAGGCTGAATGTGATTTAATCCTTGATGTGAAATTGAATTAGAAGTAACACACACAGGCAAATTGGATCTATTAATTAAAAGGGAGGGAGTTGATGGTACAGCATTTGAACCCCCCCCCCCACTCATGTTGCTCAGTAGTGAAATTTATTTTGAATAGGAAAGCTGATGCTACAAAACGATGCCCCCTGAGGGATGGGACAAAGGGGCTGTTTCCCCACAAAATGTGTTTTAACCCACAGGTGAGAGGCCTGTGGGCAGAAAGAACTGAAGTCAAAGGAATTGACATGAATAATGCAAGGAATGCTCACTTGCAGATGAATTATGTCGTTTTGTCAATCTCAGAGTGGTTAGGAATCCTTAAAATTATATCTCGCACAGATAAATGAGTTTGAATCCTTCGACTAGATCTGCTTATATTTAAACGTCTGCGTCTTACAGTAGTTTTCTGAAGATTCCAGATGAGCACAAGAATAAACTCTTTCATCCTGTTGCCTGTCTAATAAATTAGATGTGGTAATGATGTAGGAAAGAAATTGATGCACATTAAGAGTTTTTTTATTGTTTACCCTCCATTTTATATATTTATATTTTTTAAGTGTTCGATTTTTTTTTTTCTTTTAAAAAGACAGAAATTTTATTTAAATGGTCTCGGCTGCCTTGCGCGCATAAAAGCATGCGTTTAGTCATTTTTACAGTGGCTTATAAATGACAGCAAAATAGTATTACATTCTAATAACAGCAGCAGTGCCGGAAAGGAAAGAGTGGGGACAGGGGAGTCTGGAGGGGCGGCGAGGCGATGGAACGTTAATAACATATTTGTGTCGTCGTTCGACTGGCTGCACTCGAACAGCAGGCAAATTAAGCCGTGATGTCTGAGAGCTGGGAACACGTAGAGGAAGCCATTAAAGATCACCTGAGGGCTTTAGCGGGAAAAAGGGAGGGAGAAGGGGGGGGTGGAGGGGTGGAGCTGCCAATTTACAGCTGTATTTTCTGTCTGGCAACAAACGCCACTTCTCTCCTCCCCCCTCCTCTGCTGTGAACCTGCCTTCGCTCCTGAGAGGTCCTCCTGTGCACAGGCCTGCCGCCAGTGTGGCTGGAACAGGGGCAGCAGGCTCTGGAGCTGGTGATTTTATAGGAGAGGTTTCAACTCTTCCGATTTGTTTAATGGTCCAGATAATAAAGCATTTCCTTTAGAGAAACGCAGGCTTTCAACAGCTTGAGATACCTGGTTTGGGCTGTGGAAAACTACACCTTAGTATCCTCAGGGAATGATGACTCGCAGCGCATCAGTCATGAAAGCACTCCTGGCAGGTAATTAGAGCTACAGTTTGGGTTGCAGGCGCTACTCGGCAAGTTAAACTGTTGAATTCGACCAACCCAATTAAAAAAATCAGCATTGGTTTCGTGTTCAGGGTTTCTAGCGCCTAGGAGTGGTTGAAATGAGACCGCTGGGCACAAGCGGTCAGGTCACACTGCATGGAGCTAGCGATGTTGACGAGCTGTCCCTCGGAGGTTCAAGATGGCTGTGCCGCCCCCCTCCCTCCACTCTGCTCTGGGTTCAGCAGAGAGGCAGGTTTGCGACCTGTCAGCTGATTAACAGCCAATGATGAATGAGTTTTTGAATCCTTTTTAAACCCAGACACTTCTGGAAGGGTCTGTTTGACTTCTTCACATCACCACCCACACCTCATTCAGAACCCCACCTCCCCCCCACCCCACCATTCAGGCGAGACGGGGTCATTCAGAGGCCAAGACGTTTATGAGGTGAAGGTATTTGCACAGGGCAGCCCCCTCTGAGTGCACAGCCCTGTTGACACAGCACAGCCCGGGCCTGGCTGGAGTGGGAGTGAAGTGAGTTTAATAGGAGGCTTGTCTTTCCCCAGCCTTGCTTTTGTACTGATGTGCTCCCCAGTCACCCCACCCCATACCATACTGTTCAGCGCTGTAGCCAAACTCAGCCAGAAATATGAACACACTGGGACCCAAAACACATACCTACTGGTTAGAACCTCCACTAGCTCTCCATAACCTTAAAGAATATACAGTAGCACACAATTGCTTACTTTCAAATGCAAGGGATAGTACCTCCTCTTTGCACAGATCTTGTCTCCAAATGAGTGCTGTGCTTGACTACTTGATGCCTCTTTCATAGTTTACTTTTGACATCTGCTCCTAAAAGATGTCTAAAGAGTTTATGCAAAGTGCCTGAGGCCTGTTGTAATGTACAGGGGGGTGCTCTAGAGATCTGGTGATTGATGTCGCACACTTGCAGGTTTTGGCTTACGGCACGTCTCAGACTGACCCAACTTTAGCTCAAGCCACGACTTGCACAGACCCGAGATAAACTCCAGATAACAGCTAGTGGATTATCATTTGGTTGAGGCTTTTGCAATGTCGACCAAAATGAACAGCAGTTGTTCATTTTGTGGTAGTGATTATATACCGCAGGCCCCAGGTAAAGTAGTAGTAATAAAAACAATAATTCCCTACACTTATAAAGCACTTTCTGGACACTCCACAGGTAATGGGGACTCCCCTCCACCACCACCAATATACAGCACCACCTGGATGAAGCGACGGCAGCCATAGTGCACCAGTCATCTCACCACACATCAGCTCTCATTGGGGAGGAGAGCAGGGTGATGAAGCCAGTTCAGAGAGAGGGAGTCAGGACCTCGGTTTTAGATCTCATCCGAAGGACGGCACCTGGTTACGATATAGTGTCCCCGTCACTATACTGTGGTATTAGGACCCACACAAACCACAGGGTGAGTGCCCCCTGCTGGCCCCACTAACACCTCTTCCAGCAACAACCTTAGTTTTTCCCAGGAGGTCTCCCATCCAGGTACTGGCCACACTTGCTGAGCTTCAGTGGGTTGCCAGTTGTGAGTTGCAGAGTGATATGGCTGCTGACATATGTGCCTTAATGTGCCTTCGTCCATATAAAACAGCTACAGATCACACAAAACTAGCAAATCGGGTACCAAGAGCTACAGCCCGAAGAACACATCCATGCAGCTGCTGAAGTGATAGACATTATCATGGGCCTTGATATCGAGATGTGTAACGCCCCAGACAAGGAATGTGTCTTGAAAAGACCACAACCTACTTCCAATGCCTATGGGTTATCTCAATCATTTAAAGACTGGAGATACTAATCTCCTTGTAGATGAGTAAATGCTAACTTGCAGTGCTGGAAAGATTAAGAGGACTCTGATATATTAAATGAAAGTGATACCACTTCACTGAGCCCTTATGTCAAAACGTGGGCATTTAGGATGTTGCTTAATTCGTTAGGGAAGATTCTAGCATTATTTGAAGGTAACTTCAAATGTAGAGCAACAGGGTGATGAATTCGAAATGATAAACTGATCACCTTGGATTCAGGTGATCACAACAGTCATCCAGGGAGGCAGGCAGTGATGATGTTTGAGTGACACTCGTCCCGGATTCTAGGTGTGAAGTCATCAGGGCACACAAGACGCCCCCAGTCCACCCCAGGGGTGCTAAAACCACCAGGGTGTCCTGGAGCAACTGGGATAAAGTACCTTACTGAAGGCACAACAGCAGTCTGCATTGGGGACTCGAACCCACAACCAGTACAGACCAGTCAGTTTCGGCTCAAAACTCAAGCTTTTCTAAAATAAATGAATACAACGTGTATTTTTTTCTTATATTTATTCATAAGCCATCTATAAAAATCTTAATACTAAAATGCTTTTACTTAGAGTTTGATGTTCATAAACTCCATCTTTTTTTATGTTTACTCCGAAATCAAAAATCAAAACAAAAGTCATACTTTACACATTTACAAGAGTCTTTACAACATGGAAACACAATTAGAAAAAAAAAAGACTTTGAATTCTGAAAAAAGAAATGAAACAAAAAAAACAATATTCATAATTAAAAATCTTTTTTTTTAAATCAGTGTTAAAATATCTTAATATTTACTTAGCAACTCTGAGAAAAATTGTATTTTAGGTACACGTTTTAAACCTTACCTCTTTTATTCTCTTAAATGATAGCTGATTTAAATAAAGAGAGCACAAGGATAAACGATCCTGCGTCCCCCTTGTCCCTTCTTTTGGCTAATAAGCCTTTTTCTTAAATGCTGTCTAACTGCTGAATATTAATGCAGTTCTGTACATTGTAGTAGTATTGCACCTGCGCCTTGGAGAAAGTGACCTGTCTCCTAATGATGACATCACTTCCTCTCTCTTGTGCATGTGCGCATACTTGCGCAAATGCACACTTTTGCTCGTGCTTGCTTTCTTTTGAGGCAAGTTTTCTCCCCCTCCCAAACTCCTAACCAGAAACTGTCTGACCTTCATATTAGCAGGAATAATAAACAAGTCAGTTATAACTGAGATGCAGATACACTTAAGCAATCAAGTGAATTCAATAACCTCTATAAACTATAAGGCTTTTGAGTCACCACGTGGCTCCAGGATCTAAGACACAGCTCGGAAAAGATCACAGTTTATATACAAGTTAGTTTTCACTCCCCGATCTCAGTACATTCACAACTTTTTGGCCAGTGTCTTTCATTTTAAGGGATACAGGACCAAGAGTCCCAGAATGCACTGTGACAAGTTTAACAAAACACACACAAATAAAACAAAAACAACTGTTCAGAGCTGTTCCTCAGATCTTACAGCCACATGGAAAAAAACTGTTAGGTTCCCAGATTTACAGTGTTTTTGTATGGTACAGAAATATACAGCAAAGAATATCATTATATACATTACAGCCAGAATTTCAAGCAATCTAGTTAACCTGTCAATGAAGAACAGTAAAACTACTGTTACTGAATTTTGACTCTGGATTTCAATGTGGAGAAGTGTTATGCATTTTGTAGTGGTCTTCTACATGAGAATCACAGAATCTGTTTTTTTTTTGGTAATTGGGAAAAAAACAGAACAATAATAAAAGTCTTTGTGTTATAAATGTTTTTTGTACAGTAAAGTTAATGCTTGAAATATTTGAAAGAAAAGTTCCACTTCCCATTTTCAAAACTCATAGTACAAGCACAGGTCATTTGAAGAGATCCCGTTAACCACTGGAAGTACCCACCTCCATTTCTAACAAAGAACATTTTAAAACATACAATATATTAAAAAAACAATGTGAGCCATATACATAGACATTAATTTAAACCAAACTGCTTAGAAGCTACACCATAGCAATTTTAATTAAATGCAATGCAAGGCAATAAAATAAAGATAAATAATCAAAAAACAGATTTAATATTTATTACTCCATAACCTTTGAAACCATATTAATAACCATATCCACCCCAGGATCACAGCAGCCATGGGGGTGGGGTTATGAGCTGGTGTGGGATGATGTCACTTCCTGTGCTGACCCAGCATGAGATATGAAAGGAGTGTTAGAATTCCTATCTTCCTGTACTGTTACTGACCTGATTTAGGACCAGGGACACATCCAGCCATATAACCGCTGCTTTTCAGAGGACTGCCAGGGGGCACAGGTTTGAGGAAACTTTCAAATCAAATTTTTGATGAATTGTGTGGTGATGAAATTAATGAAATACAAATGCAAAAGGTAAATGTTTCTATTAATTTTTTACCATGCTTTGTGTGAGGATTTCTCAGAAATTCTTTGTACAGTGTATACAATACTTAAATGTTGTATGGGTGTGTGGCACAGAAGGCTAAAGGTGACATAGATGCACACATTTAAAACACCTACATCAGTTTGATGGCCTCAACATTAACACCAGCACTAGTGCTTCAGGAAATTACTGTACTCATAAATGACCCCCTGGAACGTTTTGTCCATGACTGAGAAAAGGCTTAATTTGGGTAAACACAGCCTGAAAATCCTGCCTATGGGCTTTAGATTTCAAACAGGCTTTCCTTTCATTGGAGAAGATGTGCTTGAAAGCGACATCATCTGCCCCACACCAGTTTTCTTTAAAGCTATTGATTTTGCAAATTAACAGCAACAACAGCAGAAAACAAATCCGTCAATGATGAGCTGATATAAACATTTACCTTGAGCAGGACAGTGATCAGCGCAGTAAATATGGGCTTGCATATTGCATGACAACAACAACAACAAGAACAAGGACACAACAACAACAACAACAAAATGTATTTGGCAAAAAGCAAAAATGTGACCTGGTAACATTTTGATTGAACCTCTCCAACTGCCTTCTTGCGATAATATGATTGTCCTTCACAGGTACCATGAGCAAGGCCCAGAAAAGCCTCCAAGTGCTTCTGGTGTGTGTCTGTGCACATGTGGTGCTGTGTGTCACACACATTTACAACACAAGACCACATACTCTCACACACTGTCTTCTACTGCTTCTAAAGTTCGATTGCAGGCTCCCGGACAACGATTTCTCAATTGATTTCATATGTTTAAAACACAATGTGAAAAAGGAAATTATAAAACCCTTAAAGGTCCTTTGGTTTTAAAAGCCAAACAAATGTATATATTTAAATTTTTAACCACAATTTCAGAGGATTGAGATCTGTATCAGCTACACTCCCCTAATTTTCAAACAAGTAGTAAGAAACTAAGTTTCTATTAGTATTTTATCAGTGAGCTTTAAACAGCAGGAAGGGCTTAATCAGGAAATGTCTTTAGAATGTTTGCATGAAGTAGTTTAACACTTCACAGAAAAGAGATCTCTAAACACATCTCTAATTCACTGTGACACTTAGCAGCAAACACTAAACCTGGAGTAATAGTTCAGGCTTTCATTTTGTGAAGGAAAAAGTGTTGAACTGTTGTTCTTTTTGCAAGTTTTAAAATTTCACTCTTTCACGAGGCTTGGGCAGCAGGTTCAGAAAGAATTTAGGCTGCCAGACGAACACGTCCGATTCTGTTGGATCCTGTCATGATAAAAGACAGCTTTTGACTGCTGAAGGCTATTCTTAAAACCGGGGGCCTGGAGGTGCAGGAGTTAAAGTGACAGATTGTACAGCGGTACCCCTGTTGTGGCCTGGAGGGGTCACACCTGACTCGGGCTGCGTGTGGCGTGAGCACGCTTATTTCAGCTCAGTGCGTTCATGCACAGAAATCCACACCACAGCACTGCCACCCAGCTTCGCACAGTTCAGCAGTCTTGGCTGTGGGAGACCAAGGACAAACCCACAGAGCCCGAGAAGGGTCGGGCCTTGGGTGCCCTCTCTGAGCTCCGAGAGGACGCGCTGAGCTGTAACGAGCCCTGTGTGACAGAGAAGAAGAGGCAGGAGTGCAAGCAAAGGAGTCAACCCTTTCCTTAGCCAGACTCCTGACGATTCTCCACCAGCGCCACGCACGCCGCCTGGGGCTTCAGACCCACTGGAGCTTCGCTTTAGTTTCCCAAGGCAGTAGTCTAAGATTTCCTGATCATATAGCACGGCCATTTGGAAATAAAATAAATTTCAAAAGACACTCGTTTTCTGTTGCACAAAACAAAATGAAGCAGGTATATAACGAGAATGGTCCAAATAACCTAATTTGACCCTTATAAGAGCGCTCCTATAAACCACCCTTATTTCCTTCTTCTGAACCATTTAGAACATTTCACAAATGCCCCCCACCTCAGCAGGACTCATACAGTGCAGGGTTTTATACCGAGATTTTTTAATTTATAACTTTCGTAAGAACAGCGAAATAAAAAAAAAAGTCACCAATCTTTCATTCAATCAAGGAAAAAAAAATTATAAGTGAAATTATATATTCCAGATACTATTTATACATATATACACACAGAGATAATTGACCTGTACAGTTTACACCTGATTCAGATGACAGGCAGAGGTACTGTAGTGTATGGCTTGATAGGAAACATCATTCCTTTCTTTTAAAAAAAATATTTATATATTTATATATATTTACGTCTCTTTAAAAACATCCCTGGAAACATCTAAATGAGGTCTGGAGATTAGCCTGTATCGAACGGTCCATTTCAGACCAGTTCAATCCTCTCTACATGCCCTTTCAGCACACGTGCTATTTTCTTTCCACAACGGACTCCTGGCAACTTAATGTGCTCAAGCCTGTGCCCTACAGGCCAGAGGGCGTCAGAAACACAGCGCCGCACAGAAGCTCCTGGTGATGCTGCTCAGTGCCTTGATTACAGTTAGCGGCCCTAAAAACGGCAAGACCTCAGCTGGAGAAATCCTGCGTCTCCTAATTCTCTCACGCTCAAGATGTAGGGAGCCAGATCCGACACAAAAACGGACATGCCTCCCCTGCGACGTGTGAGGATGAGATGACAGGTACTTCCTCATTAAGTTGCCCTGTGTACAGTCGGGTGCTTGGAGAGTCTCGTGCGGTTGTGCACGCGGAGCATGTTTCCGAAACCTTGAGTGTTGATGGTCTCTCCCCTGCTGCGATGCAGACAAACAGTACAACGTGTCCAGGCAGGGGGCGGAGGCCGAGTGTTTGCTGGTGAGGATTCAGGTCTCACATCACCTGCAACTGAAGTGCACTTTGGGTACTTTTAGCTACCAGGGTGCAATACCCAAGCCAGGGTCTGAGAAGTGCTAGTGCCGGTCAAATCAAATGCTAATCTTTCTAAAAAGCCGTCAGGTCAGGTGTGCCGGCAACAGAACCCCGGTCTGCCCGAGAAACTAAGAGTTTTGATCTTGCATCTTTTCCTAAAGGAAATTTTCAGAGCAATTTATTCTTGCAGGAGGAGTGTTAAATGTCATGGTTAAACGTATGACACTAAATGCTTCATTGCATCCCCTTGGTGCTTCACCGGTTTCATGGGAAACCGCCTGCGTTCCGAACACAAGCCATTCATTCTCAAGAATCTGGCTGAATCCCTCAGCTACTTGCCAGGAGGAAGGTCAGTCCTGGACGCTGTCATCCCTGGGTTGAATCCTAGAGGCCGGGCTGTTCCTGTTGCCCGCCGCTGGCTGCAACAGCCCCACCTACTGCGACGTCCTGAGGTGCCCACTTCTGCCCAGTGTGGATGAGGAGAAAGGCTGGGCTGCGCTCTTCTAACATGGGCTCAGGTGTAGTCGCTCGTGGGGAAGTGGTAGTCATGTTCAGATATTAGCTTGTGCGGCCACACACACATGACTTATCCATATTGCGTCCTCCAAAACGTTAGGCGTTCAGACGAATGAACAAGACTGATACACCTCAAGTGCTGACACAACGATCCCCAGTGCTCTTTCGCAATGCCCACGTTCAGGACTGTTAATCCAAGGTTGACCAGTTGGGACAGATCCTTCAGCAGCTATGTCAGGAGCCTGAACGGTGCCACTAACAGAGGATGGATACGCCCTCAGCGGTGACCAGCTGACCAGATGTAGGGTCATAGGTCCCTGCCAGATAGTAGAGGTCCTGACTGTTGTTGTGCTTCCTGCCACGGCTCAGGTGCTCATACTCCTCCCGGCTCACTACCTGGCACTTGTGGGAGATGGTCTGAACATCGTTCTCATCCTCATGGCATGACTGGTACAGGGCATGCTGGAACGGGGCAAGAGAAAGACAGGTCTTAGTTTTACTTTCAGCACTTGACTATGTATGAAGAATGGTGATGAGAACAGAACCATGTTTTCTAAATCTCTTTGGCCATACTCATCATGTGGGGTGCCTGTGTTGCTTCTGATACCATCGCACGTGGAAGACAAACATACCAGGGCATACTGGCCAAATTTGGCCATTATCTACCTGAAGTTTCAGGAATGATTACCCCGATTTGGGAGCTGTCAGATCACCAGATATGCTGTTCGTAATTTTAAAACCTTTTTTGTAAACCAGCACTCACATACTCGACGCTTGACAACTAAGACACCTGAAATGTGTCAAAAGCCCCAGGAAGCCTCCGGTACGTCCTGGGATGTGGTCTTACCTTCCCATCCCGGTGTCGCTTGCCCAACTTGGTCTCCTCGGGATGGTAGAACCACTTCACCTTCACCACCATGTTGCTGGCCCAGGACTCCCAGAAGCTCTCAATGCGGCCAATGTAGGGCAGGTGGGGCCGGCCAGCAGAGAGGAACACCGCACAGTCGCCCACGCACACCGTCTCCCGGCCGCGTACTATGGCCTTGTAGAACAGTTTCCGCGCCTTGCCTTTCACGCCGCGTCTCTGCAACACAAAGGAAGCAAAGGGTGAATGGTGTCCCACTGAGCGGTGATTTCAGGCACTATGGAGCAGTTGTGATGCCTCACCTGGGTGGGGTTCCCAGACCATCTCCAGAGCTGCCGTGCTGGCAGGAAAGCCGAGATCTTGGGTCGGTTGTCAACGGATGGCAGCCTCTGTCTTTTGGCCAGATCCTTAGAGTTTTTGGTTGAGGAGAGAGAGGAGGGAGTTCTGGGAACCTCTTTCCTTTTCAGCGGTTTGTTGGTGCTGTTGTTGCCCCCGCCCTTGCTGCTAGGGACAGCCATGGCTTTGGCCACAAAGGATCGCTGTGATGGGCCAGAGGGAGGCTCGGGGGGCTGTAGAAGAGCATGATGGGATGACAGGCAGCTCTGCAGTAGCAGTGTGGAACCTTCCTCATCCTCTGAGCTGTAGGAAGAGTCATTGTCAGAAGAACACAGGCTGGAGCTGGAGAGCGAGCCAGAGCTGGAGGAACTGGAGGACCCCGATGAAGATGAGGAGACGGACAGCCGGGAGAGGAAGCGCCCAGCTGTCCTCAGGCCTCCTGAAGCTGCAGCCAGAGCAGCCCGCCTTTCATCTTCCTCTTCATCTTCCTCGTCCATGTCAGAGTACGAGCTATGGCAGTCACTGTGGCAGTTCAGCCCAAACTCGGTGTACTCCCCCAGGCCCAGGGTAGAAGAAGGTTTGCGTAGCTGTGTGGCACCTTTCAGCAGGAGCTCTGCCCTGGTGCTGCCACTTTTCTTATTGTCCTTGACAAGAAGGATGGGGTGGGAGTATCCCATAGGCGAGGAGATCTCCGTTACTTTGGCCCCAAAGGCCTTCTCCATTCTATTGCCCTGCCCTGGGGCCCCTAGGAGCAACAAAGCCTTCCCATTCTTGGTCTTGGGAGACGTCACCCCCTCATGGTCAAGTTTGACCAGAAATTCTGCACTCCCTGCCTTCCTACCCTTAAGTCCTGGTTCACTGGGCTTCCTGCCCCTGCTGGCAGGAGTGCAGTCCCTGGGGCTAAGTGGCATCATGGAGGGCTGGCTGCCAAACTGTGAGTATCCATTGGCGATACTGCTGAAGGAGTCCACCTCAAAGGAGCTGCTGAAGATGCCTTTGGCAGGGGCAGCTGCTGGGGCAGTGAGGAGGGGGAAGACATCAGCCTCCTTGCCCTTGAGGGTTTTCTTTGGGGTCCCGTTGAGCTGGAACAGGTTGTGAGGAGACCTCTTCTTGGGAACTGCCACTGCAGGCCAACCAAGGAGCGGCGTGCTAGTCTTACACGGGCCCTCTGACACTGGACTTTTTGTCCCTGAGTTGATGGTTTTTGGTTTGCCTTGAAATGAAAAAGGAAATGCAAGAATGAGAGGCGATACCTTAAAAAGTGCTCCCGTGAGGGTTCCTAGTCTGTTAGAACCTGTTAGAAACCTTTATAACCTAACACGAGACAGGACGTGGCACAGAACCCTTCCATGAGACCTATCATGTGCAGAATGTTAAGCCCCCCAGTAGAAAAACTAAAGAGATGAGGAGATGCTCATTTTCTTAAGAATACTAAAGTCATGGGGTTTACATGAATGTCCACATTTTTAGTTCCACAATGGGGAATGAAACCCTTTTTGTCTCCTCGTTGGAGGATAAAAGACAGGAGAGCCTGTGTACCTGGCTTGGCCTTTGTGGCAGTCTTCTTCTCCGGGCTCCGTGCCTTCTCGTTGTTCTCGGGCCTATCTGAAGATGTGTCACTTGGCGCAGGCTTCTCTGCTGTGCTCCTCCGGCACCGGCGAGACCCATTGGTGATGAGCAAGGCCGGGGATGGTTCTGTGCCTGTACACAGCGAGACTAGGTGTCAATCCACAGTCACCCCACTCCCCAGGAGCAGAACTGGAGCAAATGGCATGAGCTTACGAGAAGGCTATCTCGTCCAAAGATGGTTGCGCTGTTCCTGGCAAAGGAACGTGGCAGCCACAGAGAAAGAGGGCAGGGACTTACAATGGATCTGGTAGTCTGGTGGCAGGAGGCGAATGTTGGAAAGGGAGATCCGTCCTCTGTCCCCATCATCAAACTCCACCATGACACTGCCTTCCTTCTCATCCTCACCAGGACCTCCTGCAGAACAGGCATGGAAACAACAGTGTGAGCCTCATCTCCCAACATCTGGGTGCCATGATGATATGATCAACATGGATACAGATACTGCCTGATGGAACGATGGTTATAGAGAACAAGAGGCTGTTTGTTCCGGTACTCATTGGTTGCATTTTAATGCCTCTCAGCGCAGATCTTTTCTGTACGTCTCAGTCTAAAGACACTGGGTGTTTATGAAATGTCGCCCTTCTGTGCCCTCTCACCTCTGCGCACATAGCCTGGGTACAGACAGCGTGATCGCTCGCTCCAGTATGCACAGACTCGGGTACCTGCTGCCAACACAGCTTCAGACTCTGGGCACACATCCAGCACCTGCCAGAAATGCAGAAACCAGGTATTAAATTCCAAGAGATGGTACTAATCATCAAGTTGATACTTAACTAGTTAGTTGTCATTAAATCACCAAGAGCACAAAAAATCCCCAAGAAACGAGAGCAAATCATTCAGTCAGTGAGAACTGGACTCAGAAGCACACATACAAGTCCACATACAAGAGCAACACACGTACACAAATACAGAAACAACAGCTGAATAGGAAAAAGCATTTAGCCTCCTTCATTTGCAATGTTGTGGGCTGACTAATATGAGACGGTAGCCCAGAGTTACAAATATTCTACCACAATTTCAGCCCCTTCATCTCTAATCTAAACTCTCGTCAAGTCACTCAGCTCTCATCACCAGGGCACAGTGCCTCTCTACCCTTATCTTTAGCCAATAATTCAATCTAATCCAGTGTTCAAAGAGACAGGAAATGATGATGTATAAATCAGACCTACTAGGCAAGAAAAAAATCAGATGAATTAATTGTAGCCTTTTGGCTTCACTCCTGCAGTGCAGGAAGATTGGGAGCATAATGCTTATAGAAGCCGAGAAGCTCTTTCAAGCCGAGTTAAAATATGGTGCACTGGAAAAGGCTTCTAACGGGGAAGTGCACTCTATGGCCAGGTGTTAAAGGTGTTAAATGCAAACAAATGATAAGAAAATTGAAAGACAACAATATAAAAATTAATAAAATGCAAACAGCTGCAGTCTGAACACTGTTTACACAATGGCAATACACAACCAAGAGTATAGCACTAAGAGATTGAGAGTTAATTGTATTTAATGTGTGTGTTCAAGACAGAGTTTGTGTCTGCATGACTGTTAAACCAACAATGCATTCTGTATTTGTGGACCATAAATGCCAAAATATAAATGATTTTTTTTAAGACCATGGGATTATATGAGAAAGCAAATGATATAGCGACTGTGTCTATGAGTACAAGTGTTGAGTGTCTCCGGTCCTCATGCAAGCGTGATGATTGTCTCTGGTCCTAGTGCAACCGTGTCAACTCTCTCTGATCCTTGTGTAACTTAGTCAACTATCTCTGATCCTTGTGCAAGCGTGTTGACTTCTCCGGTCCTCATGCAAGCGTGGTGATTGTCTCTGGTCCTTGTGCAAATGTGTTGTTGTTTCTGGTCCTCGTGCAAGCATGTCGACTGTCTCTGGTTCTAGTGCAAGCATAGTGCTTGTCTCAGGTCCTCATGGGAGCTGGTCCACTGAATACTCTACAGCCTGGTGACTACCGAGTATAGAGTGTGATTTGCGAAGATCAAGGGAACATGGTACCATGGAGCAAGTTGGGAATAAATGTTCTGCTGCCTGGTAATTGGTGAAGATAGTGTGAACAGAACAATCATGAAGTCATGAGTTGTGTGTAGGAGGAAGACAAACAGAAGGCCTGGGCCTGTGCTGTCTTTCCTGAGAGGGGAGCCCGGTACAATGATCCCATAGGCAAAAACAAAAGCGGAGAAAGACCACAAAAACACAAAAAACTAGGGTAGCACACTAGCACTGTTGAGTGTGGTGGTGTGTGTGCCAGTGTTTCTCATACTGCTTTTGTGCACGAGCCCGTGTATAACCTGCTGGTGCTATATGGGGAAGAATGCAGTGAGAGGAGGAGAGGCGATTCAGCTCTGAAATCTGTGGACTTATTCCATAAACTGTGTGAGGTCAACATAGTGGAAATGGGAGGAGGGGTGTGCTGACAGAAACAAGACAAGATCTGCGCTTTCCCATAACCATAAAACGAGTCCGATCATCATTCAATCCAGATGTTAGAATGTTACCTACACAGTCACTCAGAGTGGGATTAAAAAAGAAGATATAAAACACACTCACATCTATCCATAAACAGATGTTTAACTCTAATGACTTGTGCAGATTGCGAGAGGACAGCACCCACCACCCCCGCCAGCATGCCTGTGTTGTAGTACCGGTCCTGCGCTGTGTCTTAGGGGTGGCCACAGAGCGCGGCCGAGAACTGAGCACCTGAGAGCTTCCAGAGGTGGGTGTGTGTGTGGGGGGGGGTAGCCAGCAAGGGGAAGGAGATGGATCTGAAGGCGTGGAACTCACCGCTTCCTGCAGCAGCTGCTCGAGGGAGTAGATTCTCGGCCGGTTTCCTCTCTCCCCCTCGATCACGATGCTGTAGCTGAGAGGGGAAAGAAAAAAAAATGTTTTGTTTTCAAAGCCAAGTTCTTCTGCTCGTTTCCCACGTTGGGGAAGGAGCTGGATGGGCACTCAGGGGTGCTCGGAGAAGGGAACACTGGGCCGCCCCCCCCTCCAGCCCAACATGCTGTTTCGTGTGACTTTGCAACAACAAAATCAGAGGTTAAAGGAAAGGGGAACTTTATTTTCAGAGTGTCAAGCCGGAATCAGCCGGAGGCTGTGCTCGGTTTAAGAAACACGCAAAGCGGAGAACACATCCCACAGCCGGTGTGTGATTTTAAGAACTGGTTTAAAATACCTTCCTAAAGCACTGACGTGATTGACATACCTAAGAGCATACATGTAAGTATAAACCTGCTTTTGCGCTGGTGATATAGACTATGAATGTTTACAACAGAAACCACTTTGAATATCCCACTGGTTGTGCAAATGGCTTAAGCAGCAATGCATGAGAGTGGTGCTGCCGTGGTGGCGGAGCCGCTGTGCTGTGCACACGGGAAAGCTGAGCCCCACACGCGGATGGACGTGCTCACATGTCAGGCAGCTGCAGCGTGTGGACGTAGGCGGCGTACAGCAGCTCGTCCTCCTTGGGGATCAACACCTTCAGCCCGTCCACCAGCAGCTCCTTGGTCAGGGTGCAGTTCGGGACGGCTGTTGGGGGCGACAGGGACAAGTGTCACAGTTTATTCTGGGCAGGAGAGTCACCATTCCCCTTCCGTATGGCTCTTCTTCCCTGTTTCACTGCCGGCAAATAAGCACACGGGGCTCCCTGTACACACAAGGTGTGGGCGTGGCATTTTATCGGCAGGTAATATGCAACGGCGCTCGGATCTCAACAGACAGATGGCCACTCTCTGTAAACTCTTTAAGGAAAGTCAGATAACCCTTCAGCCCAAGGCTCTGCTTCAGTGACTTGAGCAGCAGGCGTTTAACTTCGCAGGCAGACTGGCTGAGCCACAGGGGTCCTGACCCCTCTCTCTCACGCTAACCTGGTGGGCTCCTTCGGCTCTGCAGCGGTGCCCCTTGGGGCGTGTGGTCCCCATCCCCCTCGGAGAAGCTGGTGTCCTCGTCCATCTGAAACCCCTCGTCCGCTGCGAAGCTCTCCAGCAGACGACTGACCGCACGGCCCTTGGACTGAGGAGATGAGACATGGCAAAGGGTCAGCGGTCAGTTCAAACCTGCTCGCACGGTCTCCTCGAATGACCTCTGCAAGCCCTGCAGTTCCTCTAAATGCGGGGCAGTTCCTTAGCCGGACACGTAATGCTGTGCAGACCTCAAAGTTATTTCTGTTGCACTAACGGAGATGTACTCCCCGCTTTGTGAAATAAACAGGCAGGTGATCCCAAATGGTACTGACAAGGTTAACCTACAGGACCACTTCAGGACCAGAAATGAAATCAGCACACATGTGGAAATACAGAGGCCGTGCATTAAGGTAAAAATTGGAAGCACTTCTTTACACAGAGGGTCATGGGGATCTAGATCGAAATGCTCAGGCGTGCTGTAGGAGCTCTGCCCGTGAGCCCCAGGCTGGGAGAGGCGCGCGCTCTCACCTGTTTGCTGCTGATCCTCTTGCCCTTCACGTTCTCTGGTCTCCGTGCACACTGAGCTCCCCCCAGCCAGCCGCCCTTGTCCTGCAGCGACAGAAAACAGCGCTGAGCTGTATGGGCGGCCCACTTCAGGTCTGTTTCCCCAACACGCCCGAGTCGCTGTGTTTAACACCCCCCCCCCCCCCCCCGACTCCTCCCGGGAGGTGCTCCTCAGGCCAGCTCACCTTGCTCAGCGCTCTCGGCAGCCCCCCGCTCTTCCGCGTGGCCTTCTTCAGCCTTTCGCTGGGCGTGGGGAGGGCGTGGGGTGCCGCGCCCCGCCGGTACGGGCCCCCAGAGCCCAGCGGCCCCCACAGCTGCTGCTGCTGCCTGGGGGGCCTTTTCCGCTTCCCCCCCTCCTGCTCCCGGGGGCCCAGCCTCCTCTTCGCTGCACTGAGAGGGGCGGCCTTGCAGGGCCCACGTTTCCTCACCTTCACCTCCCCGTCGACCCCCGACAGGCGCAGGGCCCCTGGGCGAGAGAGAGGGGGAGACAGGAGCGTCAGCGTCAGCACACGCGCTCACAGCATACAAGCAAGCCTGGGCGGTTTTCCCAGCACAGAACGAATTTGAGATTTAAACATTCCCACTTAGTAATTCACTTACTTTGCAATAAGAACTGCTTCAGACGCACAATCGTTAAAATTTCTGTATGAAGTTTAATAGTCCTTTAAAAACGTGAAAATAAAAAGCCAACAAAAGTACGTCACCCACCAACATTTGTTTTAGCCTTTTATTACGTCAGTCTTACCCAGAAGCCTCTGTCTCTCCTTCTTGTTCTTGGCTTTTTGATTGGCTTCTAATTTCACGACCGATGAAGGGGATGGACCAATCAGGGCTGAGCTCGGAGGCGGGTCTTTTGAAGGCGGGGCCTTGATGTTGTCATCTCCTTCCTCACTGTCATAGCTACCCTCCTCTTCTTCTGCAAAACAGCAGCAAATGAACAGTCAGGAAACAAGTCATCTCTGGTGTCTCTGTTCAGCTGAATTGTTATGATGCTTCAAAGGATATCAATTTTTAGGCTGGGGGCATTTAATGTGCTGCACATCCATTTTGTGTTTGTTAAGAACACAGCAATGTGGAGTGAGCAAAATGGCAGTGTTGGTCATAAGAACATCAGAAAGGCTACAAATGAAATTAGGCTATTCATGTCATCTAACATGTGTGGTTGCAAATAATTAATTTGAGAATCTCATCCAGCCTGAAATGATTTCTTGAAAGAGGTAAGGATATGAGCTTTAGCAATATGGTGGGGAAGCCTGATCCAATCTCCCACAGTCCTCTCTGTAATAACCTGCCTCCTTTTCTCAGTTCTCTTACCTCCTGTGCGAAACTGCAGACAATTAAGAATTACACTGAGCATCTCTTTGTTTAAAAAATCTGCTCAGAACAGAGCAATCCCCTTAAAGCACAGCACAGGTAATCTGAAAACAGTTTGTGAATCCCAAACGGTATGCATATTTAGCAAGCAGTTGTTTCTTGGGTGAGCCTGTTCAATTTTCTTTTTATCTTTCTGCAATAAGTGTTTAAATGACTTGTGGGGATTTGAACAGCAGGATTCAGTTTGTTGAAATTATGGGTTTTTTCCCCCGTCTAGTTAGAAAACCGCTGGCGGAGTTTCTTCCGAGTTATACAGGTGCAGGAGCTCTGCGGTCTGACACTGGTCTGCCGCGCAGAGCTCTCATTTCCTGCTGCAGTGGCAGTGCGTGGAGAAGGGGTCTCACATTCAGAGCAGGGCAGCAACACTACCTCAGCAAAGCCGTGTCAGATGTCAACACGCTGCTGACACATTTTGTCATTCACAAGACGCTTGTCGAGACTTTTTCACATGCCTTCGAAATGTGAAAGGGATAACTTGTAGGGCAATTAACAAACGGTTGAGGAGACTCTATACTAGTGACGTACTGACAGCTCTGGTCTATACGTCAGTCTCATCAGCATGAATAATGTGATCCTAATGCCATGTAAGGACGAGATTTCAAAAGTCCAGGGGAAACAGAGAGCTGAGGCGCCCTTGATCACCGCGCTCGGAGAGCTCCGATTTTCAGCCTCGTCGCTCACCCTGCTCCGAGGACTCGCTCTCCGAAGGTGATGTCTCCTTCTCTTCCACCGCCTCCTGCTTGGGCTTGCTGTTTCCCGCGCGAAGGCTCCTGGCCCTGGGTGGCAACCGAGCGACTGGCCCCTTCCTCTCCCTCCGCATCAGGAGCACCCTGCCAGCCCAGCCCTCCGGCGCAGCTCGGTCTGCCCTGCCTGCTGGAATGACACAGCAGCAACGTGCTTCACACACTGGGGAAAGGGCTTTCACGAGCCGGCTGCAGGAGTGAAGCACACCCCAGCACGTGCCTCAGCTGTCATGCTTGAGCATCAAACGGCACAGCGATCTTCTGTCAATGTAAACTGATTACATCATTGATTGATCAAGACGTGGGAGAATAAATGACTATTTTAACTTTGGAGAGCCGGCGAGCCATCCTTTACTTAGCAATCGCCTTTTTGACAGCATAGCCCTGCTGTCCTGGCTACAACCCAGAGCATCTACAAACAGCCGGAGAGCCCTGTGTTCGGGAAGGAGCGGGGCTCTTATTGCCTACCGGTGTCAGGGTGGCCCCCAGCCAGGCCCGCCCGCTTCTCCTCTGCCCCGGGGGACCGCTGGCCTCGACACAGCCGTGGGGGAGCAGCGCTGGGCGTCTGTGTCTCTCTCCGCCGGAACGCGGTCCCCGCTGGGGCCACGCGCTTCGCTTTGGCTTTCTGCTTCAGCTGCGACACCTTCCTGGCCAGCTTGGAGCTGAGCGCCCCCTGGCGGCCACTCTGCTTACCACACCGTGCCTTCATCTGCATGGGAAGAAGCAGTGTCATGGGAGAGATCGTAGGCGGTTATAATGACATATTCTCTCAAGCACAAGCATTACCAGTTGGGGAAAAAAATCACTTCTGTACATGCACATCTGGTGTAAATCTACCTTATTTTATTCCGGCATGACCATTCGTACTGCACTCCTGATTTTCAAAGGAGTCCTTTCGACTTCTGCAGATCCATCACTTGCTAAAGGTTTGAACAGGTCTTCAGGTTTTTTATACATGAGTGGTTTGATGAGCACTGCTTAAAGTCGGCACTGGATTAACCTCGGATGAAGAGTTTAATATCATGCAACAGTCAGGAAAAGACTCAATTAAAGTGAAAGGCTGCTTAGTCTGGCTCCTTGAATGGCAGAAATAGAGTAAAGGGCTAGAATGCTTTTATAGACACAGTTCTTAGCCTGTTGTATTTCCCCAGGCGTGGACAGGCTGAGACTGGCACCCTGTTCAATGGCACTGACCTGGGTTGAGTTAAGGCGATCGAAGCTCCGATTGGTCAATTTCTTCTTCTTCCTCTGGGTCTCTCCTCCTCGCAGATCCTCACACAGCACATCGAGCCCTGCGCCCAGGGACCTAGCAACAGCAGAGCCAGAGGGGGTTTGTCAGGAGATGGGTAAGAGGAAAACAGGGCACGAGTCACCGTTCTTCAGCTGCACACAACCCTGCTTTCACTCCCTGGATTAAATGTCAAGGAAGAATCACCAAACCATACTGTAAACTTCTATCAAAACTAACAACCAGTCACCAGACCACAAATAGTCAAAATATCTCAGGCAGCATTTTCAGCAACTATTCTGCACTAGTGGTCCATCAAAAAGGTTTTCTTGATATCAGGAGCTCTAAATTAACGCTTTCTTCCATTATCCGGAGGGGGACACTCCTGTAAAATCATCCCTTATGTGCATACCCGGTAGACCAGACGAACTGCAAGCCTGGATTTCCCCAACGATTAAAGCCAAAACTGCAAACTCTTACTTGCATTTCTATTCAAAAAGTCTTCGTTGCTGTGAACTACTGAAAGCATTCTTCAGTGAGCCGACCGAACCTCATCCCTGTTTTGCAGCTTGAACTGGAGCTTCTTTGAGTGAACGTGCCGATACCAGGACCAAGTTTCTGCTCCGGCCCTTTCCCGCGGCTCGGCGCTGTGAGCGGGGCCCGAGCCCCACTGGGACAAACGCGAGGTGACAGGGCCGCTCCCCTCTGTCGGATCGGTGCGTGGCTGCCGGGGTAATCTCACAATGACTAATTAAGACAGGATCCTGATTAGTGAGGTTCGCCGTCTCCCTGGCAGTCTTCAGACAGCTACTCTCCTATGGCTAAGGGCTTATTTCTGCACCCGGCTACAGAGCGTTACACATGCACATCAGCCTCTAAGCACGAGGTTAACCCCTCTTTACCCCCAGCCCTGTGTGCTCTTAGCACCACACCCATCCTCCCTCGCTCCCTTCCCCCTGGGGGTGAGCTCAATGAATTAAACATCTATTCATTAGTACTCCTGACCCACTGCGATTGCTTCCCGGCCACTGACACATCTGCCTCCCCTTAACCGAACACTCCAGCTGCAGATCAGGGAGAGCACAAAGCACGCTGGGAGTTTTCACGGCAGAACATGGCACCTGTCTGACACTTTACTAATGAATAGTAGAGCACAGATCTGTGGGCTGAGTACTACTTTAATCAAACCTGTCGGGTTTGTAGCTAAACATGGCTATTTTTTCTTTTTCGAGAAATTCAGTAACTGGCTAATTACCCCTAAATCAGTGCCTCATTACTGTGCTGTACTCTTGGACGAAGAGTGTGTAGACTATTCAAGAGGATACTTCCGGCGAATTTTCTCCCCTCCCTTGGCAAGTGGAAGAAGGTGTGATTCCTACACGTGCTCTTTTTGCAGGTTAACAGTGATTTCAGGGTCTTGAGCCAGGATCTCAGCATGTGCCTTGGTTCTTGCTGGCTTCATGCTTTTGGAACACTTCAGTGTAGTCAGTGCTGGACTCTGAATGACTTCACTGGATTGATTACTTAATTGGGAGGGGCTCACCTGATTTTCAGGTCTCTACGTGGGACTGCCTATAAAACCTATGCAAGACCATGCCTCAGAGCAACGATAGCTACAAACTGTTAGTCTGGCCGCTCAGAAATAACTCAAATGTAACAGGAGGAATGATGCAAGGTACAGTTCCACCCTGGCTCTCAGCCATTGTCTTGCCATGCAGTGGTCTGGGCATCACTGTCACAAGTCCAGACAGCTGGAAGTTGGGGTACAACCCCAAGTTGTTGGTGGTGTGGGGTACAAAAGACTTTACACAGTCAGGACTGAGGTGGTCGATCAAAGCGAGCTGGAGAGAGCTGCTGATGGTGCAGAAGCGGTGTGCAGGCAATGCTACCTTCCTTGCCGTGTGGCGTTCTGACTCACTGCTTCCTTTTGCCTGGCACAGAGCTTGTGCTGCTCTTCCAGCATTTGCTGGGCTTATTTTCCATTTGGTGAGGTTGTTGTCTGGATGTGAAATTCCACAGGCGAATGTGTATTGTAATTTGCCCCGGATAAAGATGTCAAAGTTCCAGAAATCTAACCACGCTTAGTTGTGTGTAATCATTGTGACCTTTTTTTCTATGAACTGTTCTAAAATGTCATCTCGGTCTGTGTAGAACTCAATAAAGCTTTTACCTGTATCATTTTATCATATTTATCATACTTTTTACAGCTAACTGAGCACACTAGGTCTGATTTGCTACAGCATTTACAATATGCGTTTATTCAGAACCTATCATCATAATGACTTGAAGGCACATTAAAGAAAGCACATTTTTATTATTGTATTCATTCAATTTTCTGAAAAAAAATGAAAACGGATGGATCAGAGCTCCTAATATTAACGCTAAGTCCAACCTTTTAACCTAATTTTAATATTATATCCCTTTATTTTTAAGACACTGCAAAGGTCAGGTTCACTAAACACTATAAGAATAATAACAAGATTAGAATATGATAACTGGCCAGAAGCTGTACAGTAGAAAAACAGGTTAAAAAATACTGTGCTGTGTGTCAGAATGTGGCTTTTACAGAGCTCTAAGAACGTGGTACAGCATTCAAGAAGCAGGGTTTAGGAGAACAGTGCTGCCAATAGTCCTGTTACCCCCACATCCCATCCCCCGGGCCCCAGGGTGACTGGGAAGATGAACATGGGGCAGGAAGAAAGCAAAATCCCAGAGGAGCCGGCTGACCTGAGCCCCCGGACTGGATCAATAAACACTGACCTCTATCGACTGGGCCAGCAGCGTCTCTACGGGTCCTGCCACCCAGCCCAGTCCTAATCTCCTGTATAACACTCTCATAACCTGCACGTCCTCAAACACGCCGGATTTTAAATAGCTAATGATAGGTGTTGGCTGGCTGCTGTTTTTTTTCCTAAAGGAAAGCCTAGGCAGTGTATATGAGAAGGAGACACACAGAGACCAGTGCAGCCCTTGTGGGTGAATCCTACACCCTCCTTTCTAGGTTTTCCAGAGCAAAACATGACAGTTGATGTTTAAACCGACACCTTTTCATGGTGGAAGCGTGGAGCTCAGTGTCCCCGGCTGTTCAGTGAAGGTAAAATAAATACACTGAAGCAGAATTCTTTACAACAAAATAAATCGGATTCTCTTTCTTCCTTAGCTGTCGGAGAGCTGCAATATCATTTTTTTCAGCAATGATTTCTAACTCTTTTGTGCTTGCTGACTGTACACTCCCTCCCCCCCTGTGCAAGTTATTCCCATGTCCTGAATCGCTGTGCACGTGCACCCCATGCTCATTTTATTTGCAGTGATCTAGAAAAAGAAAGCATGAAACCAGGAAGCTGAGGACGCCACAGATCTCAGCGCCAGGCCCCCCACCTGTGCCCCATACCCTTCAGCCACTCAAGAGTCTGTCTACACTGACCAGCACCCTCTGCGCTGACCTTTCACTCTCCTGACCTCATGCAACTCCAGAGCCAAATGTCAGCCTCGTGTCACATTCCTTCTGCCGGTGAGCCGCAGGCAGTCTTCATCATTTCCCCCCTCCTTCAGCCCATTTCAGAACTGATTAGGTGAAAACAGTCCCCCTTTTCCTGTAGGTTAGCCGAGTCTCCATTCGCTCTCATACAAAGAGAGCTTAATTCAATATTCCCAGCATTAGCAAGTCACATACCTTCACAGAGAGAGGGATATCTGCGCCTTTCAGACTTGCCAGCTGACTTTTTTACAGTGCTGATGTCAACAACTACAAAACAAACCCTTAATTAAAGGAATCTAAGATATGTAGACCTAGCATGGGGAAAGTAATTGCTCATGTGCGAAAGTAGAGCAAATTAGAGCTGTTTTAAGTGCTTGGGTCCTTTTTTTCAGCACCACTGCTTTAGGATTGGACATGACAGCCTTTTGATGTTTTCAAATTTTCTCAGCACGTTATCACTCAAATCTATATCCTATTCCTCAAGCACAGCGAACAAGTCTGTAAAGTGGAGAGCAGTAAGTGTCAAAAGATTTATGCAGAGTATAAATAAAGCTATAATTGTAATGAAAGAAATCTAGAATGGGAGAGGGGTTAAAATAGCTGTGTAGCAAAAAGTTTCAGCAGTTAACCTCCTAAGCTTCCATACTTCCTATGTGGACCGATGGGGTAGAAACAGGCCGAAGTGCTCAGCCTTCACAGTCAGCTGGCTGTGCCCTGGCGCCGAGTCCGCCATGCTCGTCCTGGCCCAGTTCACAACCAGGTTTCTTGTTCATTCAGGAATTAGGAACAAGGCTGGGGAGAGACAGGCTGCCACTGAATACCGCACCCCTCCCCCACCCTCACGGTTGCCATTCCCTCTCGGCGTGACCTTTGACCCCTCCACCATCTTTGACCCCCTCCACCATCTTTCCACCCGCCACTGTCACACAGCAAAGAACTATCCATCTTACACCTATTAGCTTACCCAGCACCACTACCTGGAGACCGGCTCACACAGCTGGGAGCTTTCAATAGGAGTTTTTCAAACTTACGCTTATGTAAAAAAGTGTGTCTTTAAAAAAGTCTTTTTATTGACACTCAGATAATTCCTTTACTACTCTTTACACAAGAAACGAAGTTTTTGAAAGCTGCTTTTTCTTGCTCTGAAAACCACGTGACCAGTTCCGGTTGTCTCTTTTCCTGATAAAACACTGTTTAAAACGCAGCGGTCAGTGTCAGGGGTGGGCTAACCTGCTTCTTCAGTGAAAACTTCGGGCAAATACTAAAAGTTCTGGGACAGGGAGAGGCTTTTTTCTGAAGATTTTTTTTACATTTCTCAGTCTTACAAGAGGGCGGCTTGGTAGTGCAGTGGTTAGCATTGCTGCCCTGCAGTACTGGGCTCTGTTCCTTGGGTGCAGTGTGTGTGGAGTTTGTATGTTCTCCCCAAGTTTGTGCCAGATTTCCTCTGGGTGCTCCAGTTTCCTCCCACAATCCAAAGACATACTGGCAGTTTAATTGGCTTCTGGGAAAACTGGCCCTGGAGTGAGCGTGTGCGTGTCTGTGTTTGTCAGAGCCCTCCTAGACAGGGTGTACCCTTGTTGCGCTGGTTGCTTGTGGGATAGGCTCTGTCTCCCCCGTGACCCTGAATTGTATGAAATGGTTAGAAAACGAACGGATGGCCTTACAAGATAAAACGAGCACGTCTATGAGGCGAAACCAGAAGAGGACAAGACACCACGCTCCATCTGCGGAGTGTTTAAAAAAACTCTGAGAACTACTCAGCGTACTGCAGCAATAAATCATTACTAAGAGCTATATTACTGCCAGAGTTGTTTTAGTAGAAGTAGCTGTTTGTTTGCCTTCAGGTTTATTAATTACAGAAATAAGTATAGTATCAGTAATTTAGCTGCAATTACGCTCAAACCTGAGTTCTTAATTAGTCAGGGACTAAATTTAGGGCGCAGTAATAAAACTGGAAATTTTGTTAATCAGGTGGAGTAACTTGGTCTGATTGAATTATTAAAATTGCACAACAAGATGTAAACAAAGGCGGGTTTTCAAGGAGTAAACACATTAATCAAAATGATAACCGAACTCTGACTTCACTGAGGCGTTTTACTGCTTAGTTTTATCATATTAATATCACCAGACCTCTTGGGTCAGGAGGTGTTTCAACTCTTCCACATAATCAATGGAACTTATAAATATGATTAATGGGTTGGCCCCTCGCACTGATTATTCCTTTAACTTTCCTAATTTAAACGAATATGAGGGTTCCTACAGAACGGACGTGAACTCGGGGTGACGTGCGCTGCCACCTGCGAATGCCTCTGTGCCGGGCTCTGCCCTAACGATGCTCAGAGTCACCGCAGACACCCTACTCTGGCAGGGTGAAGAACAGCATGGGGCCGGGGCAGAACAGGCTGCAATTTAATTTGAAAAAAGCATGCAACTAAACTCGACGGATAATTCGTGTGCAAAAAAAAAGGAACAGAATAAACTGCGAAGGATACAGTTAGGTCCCGAAAACCCACTTTTAGGTCCAGTTCACATAACACAATAAGTTCTGCCTGACAAGCAGATTTACTTTCGCTCCGTGGATCCACGTGATCATCCTTTCATCACCATGGGGCCACAGAGGGACTGGCGTCGGGAACTCAGCAGGTTTTTGTGGGAGATGTGCCGCCCCTGACAGGCAGGAGGGTACAGGTGAGCGGATTCTTAGAAACGCATTACTGTGGACCTCCCCTGCCCTGGCACGCTGGCTGTGCCCTTCCCAGAGGGCCCTGTCTGCACCGATGTTGGCCAACGCACTCGTACGTAGCGTTAAAAATCGCCGTGACTGCTCAGGAACACGCGCGAGTAAACCCCGAGTCAAGGACTTTCTGCGGGACGGGCAGGGAAACACGCAAGAGGCAAGGGCGAGGGAATGGGTTTAAGACTGAGACCCGGAGGCGCTGCTTCACGCATGAGAATTGTGCGCCTCTAGAGCACGCTAACCACCACATGGTGGAATCTCATAACCTGGAACCTTTCAAGACACGACGGCTTGAGATCGCGCGGTCAATCAGCTACTGGCAAGCAAACGATCCTGATGGACAGAACTGCCTCTTCCCGCGCTTAGCGGGTTTAGTGAACTCGCCAGTCACACACAGAGAATGACGCCTCTAGGTGCCCCCATCTTCCTTCTGAATGCACACACTTAGAGAAGCCCGGCGATTTTAATTCCTGTTTACTCTCGTTTAACAGAGTATGGAAACCTATTCTGGTTGACTAGAGACACTAAGTGCGCTGCAAGCGCTCACTCACACCACTGTTTTAGATGCACAGATCCATAGTTCCTTAATGACCTGATCTTTAAATGCGATCAGTGAGGGGGAGTGTGTAAAATGTGATTCACTGATGCTTGTCGTGCCTCCTTAGTGGCAATTACAGCAGCGATCACTTACCCAGCCAAGCCCAGCCATGAATCAGGGCTTCCCAGTCCACAGCTGGCATGTAATGAGACCAGCTAAATATTTCAAGATTGGAACACAAACAGCACAAAACTAATCTCCCTTCGCACTACCTTGCTTTCCAGTCAGTCTTTAAAAGAACAACAGTGATGTGCACATCCTGACATGCCACCAGGGCTCTTAAATTCAAAAGGAGAGTCCAAAGAGCTATAACCATGGTGGCAGGTCATTTCACTGTCCTCGTACACTGAATTGTGTGGGCAGGCAGGAACACGGCTTTCTCGGCTCAGAGCGCAGGGACTCACTTGACTCTCCTTGGGGCCTCTGCCGGGACCACAGTCCCTCCCGGGGCACACTTCCGCTTTCGGGGCCGCCCCGGGCCGCGGCGGGCAGGGCTGCGAGACGTTTCTTCTTTCCTGGAAGGGGGAGTGGGGAGTTGGACAGTCTGAGCAGAGGACCGAAAGAGGAGCCGCCTGACTGACGTAGCACTCTTCGCTCACTTCCAAAGATCCAGCAGAGATTCCAATAGCAGATTTAGGTGAGATCTGAACCCAAGGCACTGTACAATAGTTCAAAACCAATCCCAAATGGATCTTTGTGAAGGTCTGGTAAATTTACTATAGCATTTAAGCTCTTTTGTTTTGGTTTCCCCACAATTTTCTTGTGGGACTACTAACAATTTTACTATTGTTTACTACAACGAACCACAGGAATACCACGATTTAGCACATAAATGTTTCTAGTTTCTCGGTATAGTGTTAACTACATTTTCAGAGGTACTCTCCCATTCCACTGCAGTAAAGCACAGTGAAGGCCTGCTGAAACTATGGTAAAACCACGGCCTCACTGCAACATTACTACAGCAGATATACCAAGTCTGGAGATGTGAGGAGTTACAGTGTAAAGGATGAGAGTGCCTGTTGACCATGCCATGTGCAATTAGCTAATGTATATAACGTGTTTGTTCCCAACTTGAAAGCATTGTCAGGGGACAATTTGAAACACTCTGACAAAGCCCCCTCAGCTGAACAGCAGACAAGTTCACGTTTCTGTATTTGCTAGAACAGGGAAGCTGTGCTCACTGGTGGTCGTGTTTCCTCTGCAGCTTGGCCAGCTCTCTCTGCTTCTCCTTGTAGCGCCTCTGCAGCTCTGCCAGCCTGACCCGCATGGCCAGCTCCTGCCCATCCATGGTCTCCATGGCAACTTTCACCGGACACACCTGGAGGGGGGGGAGGGGGGACACACAGCCAGCGTCAGAGCCCGGGGCATAGTCTCGGACACGCGACACAACAGGCAGAAACTGACCCCGCAGAGCCGGACAGACAGGCTGTTCAGTTCAGGGTGCTGACACAGTCGAAATGACATGAAAATCCTTCCCAAGGCGGATCAGTGCAAAAAGGGGAACTGATCAGGGCGTGCAGGTGATTCTTGCCTGAGAATCCAAGGGAAACACCAGCACTTTCGGTCTCTGTAGTGGATCCAAAGAGATACTGTTCCACTATCTAAAAGGAGCTTTTGATTTTGAAGTCCACTGAAGACTTAGGAAAGGTTTTTTACTGATTTTTATATATTTATAGTGTAAAGAAGTGTTCCTATGCCTGAAGGTATTTTAGATCAGAGTTTCAATGTTTCTCGTTGTGCGCAGTTTCGCTATGTATCATCGTGGTTGTGCCACTCCGGTGCTCACCGGTTCGTGTCGCGGAGTCCAGCTGCACTTCCTGCGCAGGTTGAGAGCCCGGCGGACTGGGCAGTGCCGCTCCGTACCCGCCCTGCCCACCTCCAGGGGGCTGAGCTCCAGAGACCGCGCGGCTGCCAGGGTGGCCAGGCTCTGCAGGTCAAAGGTCAAGAGCTCCTCTCCTGTACAGCACAAAGAAAACATTTACTTTTAATTACCCCAGGAGACACCCAGAGCTGGGGGGTGGGGGGTGGGGGGGGGAGGGGACTGAGGAGGTGGACACAGCAATTCGGGAAAGTAAACATTTACTGAGTGCTGCACTTTGTCGAGCAAGCTGGCTTTTGTTAAAAAGCCCACATGTTTCTAAACTGTATAATTTGCCACTGTCCTTCTGCATGCAGAAAGGCATGGTTTTCGGGATTAATTTTTTTTTCTTAAACAAAGCTTTCATTGCTATTTATCTCGATCCATCAAAACACTTTCAGAAAGATGTTTAAAACGCAGGCAGAAAACCGAAACTTTCATGCATCACTGTCTCCCTAAGGTAATAATTCTGTGACTGTGTCGCCTAATGGGATTAAACAAACGAGAAATGTGTGATTTCTTGCTCTATTTTTTTCCTTTTCCCTTAAAACAAAGCCTGACAAAAACAGGTTTTTCGTGAACACGCTTGAGAGTGTTCGCAACCATGGATGTGTGACTTGAGCTTGTAAGCAAATGTGCGCAAGTCAGAATGCACACACTGATGCCAGTCAGTAGGAGCCATGCATACATAAGCCAGCGACGCAGGGTACACTGAATGCATAGTTTCCTCAGCATCTCTTTCATACAGTCAACAATGATGATAGCTATTAACTAGGAGCTTATCTGTGTGCCCTCACCCAAGCGAGCAAGGAGCCCTGCAAGAGAAAGGTTGCTTTGCATTTATCACTGTCATTAAGACAGCAGTCTCGCTCACAGGCCCAGCAATCAAATGAGCCTTGAATATTCATGGCAGCCCGGGCTGGCCCCCTGGACACACCGGAGATTATACAGCGCTCTGCTGAATTACAGGCATGTTATGTTCTCAGCTTTCTGCAATCACTCCAGCCTGACTGCGGCGTCAGGCAGTGAAGAGAGAGTGAGAGTGAGAGAGAGAGAGAGGAGGGTCGGACTTGTGGGAGCAAAGTAGCTATTGAGCGATCTATTTATTCTCAAACATGCCCTCACTGCTGACGTGGAAACGGTCCAATCTGCAGAGCCGTAACCCAAAAAGAAAGGAACAAAAATGAGAAGGAAAAACGGACTTCCCCCTGCATTGTGAGTGCACAATCGGGAATGGGCACAGACCCTCGTGTAGGAGGGAGCAGACACAATAAGCAGTAAGTAAGCGCTGGGTTGTTTGACCACAACTGTTCTGCCAAACTGCTGGAGCTCAGGAAACTCTGAAACCCTTTTCACTGGCAAGATTGAAAAAAAACAACAACATTTGAGCACATCCCAGGCAGAGTCAGAGCAAACAATGTATTGGTGGTATGTGAGCCTAGCTGTTAGCCCCTGCGCCCTCATGGACAGGCCCAGGTGAGACAAAAACCTGAAAATGTGGGGTGGGGGAGCAGGAGATGAAGCAGCCCCCCTGTGCTTCGGGAGTATTTAAGCTCCAGCTGAAGCACAGCTCTCATCTCCGAGCACCACAGGCACCCCGACTTCTGCTCTCGCGCTTAACAGACGTGCGGGGGTGCGGTCAGGGCTGCGTGTGTCCTTTATCGGAGAGGTCGGATGAGGCCAGTCGGGCCGGAACAAAGCTGTGATGTCAGCGCCTGGCCAGGTAGAGTTTCCTCACCTGGCTGACATGACCTTTCCTGAATTAGCAGCTATGGTCTGGCCAGGATCAATGCCTCTCTCCTAGCGCCAGAGCTCTTGAGACCAAGCGAGCTGAGCTGACTGAGCAGAGAGAGACCATTACATCATGAGAGCCGTAGGAAAGGAGGGGAGGCTGCAGGATGATTAAAAGCTGTGGTAACAGGACCAGGGAAGTCTCAGGGGAGACTGTACTTCATTCTGGGGCATGATGGAGGAGCACAGAGACCGCTAAGGTGAGGGACACACAGACTAAAATCCCAGATTAAAATCGTCTACTGCCAAAGCCGTAGAGCAGAGATTTTTCACTATGGAACACATTAAGTGAAATCTACTTATGTTGGTTTGTGTTTTTGTCTGGAAATTGAATAATTAAGTTCTGGCCGTTCTGTGTTTGTTTGTTTTTTTAATGTGGACAGGGGAAGGGAATTTTCGGTTTTACATTCGCGTATCTTTATTTTGTGCGCAAAAGATTTACTCCCCGACAGGAAACAAGTCTGAAACAAACACTGTTACACGAAAAAAAAAAAGCTTCTTTGGGGATTACTGAAAAGGCTTCAGGATGTTCACATAAATAAAAACCTTCTTTTGCATTCAGAAAACAATGCCCCTGAATAGAAAAAACTTTTAAAGGCATTTTAAACAATGGAGCCTAATTAGGAAGCTAATACTCATGAGTCAATGAAACATCATCTGTTTTTTCAACTAAATGAATTTCACTCTCACCATACTTCTCAAGAGGAGTTTAAGAAAACAGCCGGGGCCTTTGTTAAAAAAACAAAACCTTATTAGGTTGATCAAAAAGGTTAAAAGAACTAAAATAAAGAAAAACAGAACTAAATGGAAGGGGTCCAGTTCGGTATACCCTAGAGGAGGATCTAATATTAGAAAGTCTTAAGATATTCTCCTACTCTTTCAAACAAGTCCAAACACATCTTAAAACATACTCTACGCAGATTCTCCAGGGGTACGACTGAACCCACAAGGCTATGGGGAACATTTGATCCATCATCTGGTAACGCAGAACTGCTTTCTGGATTTGTGAAGGCGGGTGTCTGTGAGAACCGCAGGAAGGAAGCCAGTTGGAGAGTGCCTGGCTGTTCTCAGAGGGGGTGGGGAGGCTGGTTTCAACTCCTGGGTCACTGCAGTGACAGAGTCCCATGGCAGCCAAGGGTCTGGTCTGCACTGCAGGGGAGGAGAGTGGACGGGCGTGGACATGGGGGGGGGGAGGGGGTGATGGGGGAAAGGCTGTCATCTTATCTCCCAAAAGCACAAAGGCAGTGAACTGCTTCTGCTGAAACCCAGTTTTCAAACCCTGGTCTTTTCCAGGTCTCCATGCAGTAGAAAAAAAAAATCGGAACAGAAGTCTGTATTGCCATTGACGCGAACTCTTCTAGCATTTTCAGAGGGAATCAACACAACAAAAGAAACAAATTCAAACACAGATGGATGGTGTGCGGCACAGCTGGCAAGACCGGCAAGTTTGGGGGCACACTGACCCTGCTGCTCATCTCTGAGGGAAATTCGCTGGCCACTGGGCTCCCAAGACCACACTCCCTGAAGGAGAAACATGCTTCCAATTTTACTGGGGTGTAAGCAAAACTCTCGCATGTGTAACAGCAATTGCGGGGGGAATAACAGTTTCCCTGTTTTAAGATGGAGTCAGCTATATGTAGATAGCATGAAACTTTCTACATTTTACCTGAGACATCCATAAGTGAAGGCCTGCATGTTTGTGTGCTCCATACAATTTAATACACAAAATGTGCGACTATACAAATGTATTTTTGATGATAGATTTGTTCATTATTTTTCTTTTTGCCTTTTTTCTTTTTTTTAATTTCCCGCATCTTGGCTCACAACGATGAACCTTGTCACCGCACACGGGAGAGAATGAGCAAGACTAAGCAGACTCCTCAGCCCCGCCCACCTTCCATCCACGCCTCTTGACACGTCACGTGCAGCACAGCTCCCTGCTGGAGGAGAGCTGCAACATGAGGCTGTGGGTTGCCTGAGAGGCCACAGGGGGTGCTGTGCCGATGACAGCCCAAGCCAACTAATCCCACCTCCCCCCTCAGCCAATTGTGCTGAGAACCCTGGTAACTTATGTCTAGTGACGTGCCCCAGACTCGAACCTGTGATCAACGAGCTCGGCCTGCCTTTACCGGAAATTACTCATTATTTTTTGTACTTGCTTATAGTTTATTATTATTCCCCTTCTAACATCTTACAGATGTTTTTGAATTTGGAATGGTATTGAAGTTGTTTCCCAGAAATATTCTAGCTACGAAAACAGATCTTCACAAAAACAAAGGACAATAACTAAAAAAAACCAACTAATTTTCTTCATTAACTGACATCCAAAAGAAGAAAACATCTCGCATGTCTTTATTAACTGTTTACTGTAGCGTTTTCTAACTGCTCCCTAAATCATAAAAACGAGAGACAACCAAAAGCAGTTCCCAGCCTGGCTGGAACTGTCTCAACACCTATGTTCTTTCACCGCTGTGACACTCTGGCTCTCGGTTCTGGTTCCACTGCATGGGTGTCTCAGACTGTGCACCCAGGGCTCGGGCTCACCTTGGCTCTGTCCCACGCTCTTCCTATGCTGCTGCAGCTCTAGGTATGCCAGCTCACTGAGCAGCTCCATGCCACGGGTTCCTGGGCAATTCTGGGGCAGCCCGGCTGGGGAAGGAGGGGGAGGGTCGTCTCTCTCTGCGCAGAGGGCAGCAGCAATCAGCAGCTCCAGGCTGCTGCTGGGCATGGCTGGCCACTCTGTCAGCGAGGAGGAATCCACCCAGACCCCCGAGGTACTGTGCCTGAGGTCACCGGATTGTGGAGAGGAAAGGGTGGGCAAGGGGCTTCTCAGCAGCTCCACAGAGGCTTCGCTGGGAGTCTTTCTCCCAGGGTCTAGAGATGTTTCGTTGTCTGCCGTGTCGGAGGCGTGGATGTCAGCGGAGCAGCCCGGAGCCAGGTCCTCTTCTCTCTCCTCCGAGCCCGCCTCTCTCTCGCCTTCTTCCTCCTGCTTCCCTTGCCTTTCCTCTCCCAAGCCCACATCTTCATTGCATATCAAAGAGTCCTCTACCACGTCCTGCACCACAGACGGAGAAGTGGGAGCAGAGGAGCAGGGCACCGGGGTTTTGGAGATCTCGTCCTCAGCAGCAGTGCAGGTGAACAACCCGCCCTGCTCCAGCTCAGGAGGGGTGCAGCAGGGCACAGACCCTCCCCCCTCCACGCCCCCCCCAGGCTCCACAGCTTTTGGCTCCTCCTCCTCTAACGTCCTCATAGGGGTCACGACCTCTTCACACTCGGGCCCCTCCCCCACAGAGGAGAGTGAACGAGGGGTGGGCTCAGTTGGCTCCGCCTGCACAGCCTCCAGGTCTGCTGGCTCAGCCAATCGCACATCCTGGGGGGAGGGGCCACTGCTATAACCCATGGTAATGGCAGGATAAGTATATCCAGGTGGTAGGTCTACAATAACACAAAAAGAGAAACAAATCTGAGCTTCTGAATGAATTAAACACGCACCACTCAAACATATTTACACGGACTGGAAAAGGAGCATTTCACTGCATTTAACATGGATTTTCATAAATTGTAATAAATAGTAACTGAATTGATGAAGTCATGGCATACCATGAAACTCTCTGCATTCATACCTCTGCATATTTATGATTCCCCTATTATCTGACTGAAAATATGTTAGCATTCTGTGGGAATGGAAATGCATTATTTGACGTGTTGAGGTATTGTGTGTGCGTGTGTGTGTGTGTGTGTGTGTGTGTGTGCGTGCGTGCGTGTGTGTGTGTTTCTGCAGTGCTGCTCACGGGGAGTGAATGTCTGCGTCAATGCCTCAGTTGTGTGTGCTTGTGGTGCCAAGGCCCGGGCTGGATATTGATGACACTGTGGTGTCTGGGTGTGATTGCAGAGCCGGCCCTGTCACCCCCATGAGCCGTGTTATTGATGGTATCCATCCGCCCCCCTGACAACACCGCCAGATGAATGCGTATCCTTCCGCTACGGCCCGCTCAAGGACCCCTGAAGGATAAGAAGGGCCCCGTCTGCAATCTCCCTGACCTCCCCTCCTCCCTCTCCATCTCCCTCACTCGCCCCCCCCCGCCGCCGCCTCCTGGCTTTCACACACACACTCCGCACGCGGCGAAGCTAGATAGCTCAAAATACCCGAGCCCATGCAACAACCCCGCATTCCTTTTCCTAGGACAGTGCAAAACATGAAGATACATGACCGAGACCTGTACCCAAACTGTCTCTCACATCGCCTGAAAAGAAGCTGAAACACCGAAAGCAGGAGGTGAGTAAAAAACCTCAGTCGCCACACTACCCTCTGCCTCGCCTTGTCCCTGTCCCCTGCCTTTCTTTCCCTCCTTCCCGCCTGTCACTAACCTTCCCCTTATCTCTGTCTCTCCAGGGAAGAGGAGCTGGGCACACTACTGAAGGCCTAACCTTGAGAATTGTAATGAGCTTTCATTACTTGCACTTTGTTTTGGGACAAGACAGCAGTGCCGGCAGCCCGGGGAGGAGGATACGGGCTCGTCGGATGTGTTATTTGAAATAAAGCAGCCTTTAATTTTAATTATGTCCTGGCACCTCCTTGCTCTGGCATGCTAAAAATGCCCTCCCTGCCAGCCTGCCATACATTAGTAATTAAAAAGAGGGCAGATGGTCCAAGGCAGTGGAGAAGAGGGTATTTATTTACTAATTGCTGAGGTGACAAGGCTGGAGAGGTGAGGATGAAGTGTTGCAGGCACACATTACTGTGGCGAACAGTTAAATGTGGGATGTTCTCAGGCTTTAAGATGACAAACAGTTCTAAAGCCTGTTTAGAAAGACCTGCAGGATGGATTGTAAAGCCTTAAGGTTGTTCATTCAGTTTCAAGCTACACCGCTCAACGACAGTGGTCAGGATTTGTAGGAAGTAGAGTCTTGTAAAATCACCTGGCAAGACTTAGTATAGTATAGTATAGTATAGTATAGTATAGTATAGTAAATTGCCCACCACTGACTGCCACCATCATTGCCTGAGACCCCACTATCAGGTGATGTGCGAGTCTCTCCTCTGGCTTTATAAAAGCTGAAGGAACAGTATCTGCAGAAGGTATGCAGAACAAACAAGACAATGTCTTGTCGATGAGTCTGTGATCCCTTCGTCCCGCCAGGCTAGACGGTAGGGTCACAGTGGTAATAAGAACAGGCCAATCTAATGGGGATGAATAGCCCAGGGAAGATCATTCTACATGGATTAAAATAAAACGCCTGCAACAAGAAGCGATAGATGGTCTTGCTTCTGAATGAACGGGCAGGCGTCTGGGGAGCCAGAGTGCAGCGTTTAGATGGTGACAAGCGCAGAGCTACAGCGGCTCAGAAGCCACAATGAGAACACGCGTCTACAGGCAGAGGGCTGTCCCTGTAGAGCTCTTCACTATCGCACCTTTTGTTAGACCGTCCCTGGCAGCCTTCCAGATTTCACGTTTCACTGTAATTAGATGTCGGAGCAAATCCTAATTGGATTAGGCTGTTTACATCTTGGCTGCGCATGTAAATACCCCGAAAAGGGTAAACAGGGCAGGAGTGAGGGATCGCGTGTGGAGATGCCAGAAGAAATGGGAATTTTGTATCGCAGGTAGGAGGATTCAGATGAACTAACGGGAGCTACGCACATAGGCTCTGCAGTAAGAAAAATGTTCTGCTTAGAAAAAGAAGTTGCAACTCTAATTTCCTGTATTAGCACTTGCAAACAAGCCCAAACTGTTATGAAGAAAGGGCATTTCTTAAAAGAAACTGACATCTCACTCCTTCAGTAACTACCTCAGTGTCTCAGTGCAGATAGACCCAACTCGACAGTTCAGGAGATGTTTTCTTTACTCTAATTCCATACAAGTGGAATAAGCAGCATGACTTCCAACACCTGCTCCTATCTTTGCTTTAACCAGGGAAAGCTACGTTATCGTGAATGATGACAACATTCCTCCAGGTAGAAGCAAGAACATACTTGTACGATGCCTAAGCTATCGAGAGAGTCGGAAAACAATAGAGAGACAAGTCAAGAAACGCGATCATTGGAGCATTGCTGAGCTGAGGCAGTAATCAAGACGCAATCACTCACAGAAAACAGATTGCGCGTGTGACGGATGACTTGTTCACGAAGATATTGACTTAATATTTTCATATGAGGCTGAAGATGAAAAAGATGGGATTTTTGTAGTTGGTGCTGACTGCAGTTTTATTTAAGTAAACAGGATACAGCGCAGTTCAGTTTGAAGCAGCGGGTGGACCTACCAGGCTCCAGGGATTGTGGGTAATCCTGTGGCGGCTGCCCCTCCCCTCTCTTGTCCTGTGACTCTGCCCCCTTGGAGGCGTGGGGAGGGGTGGGGCTGAGGGCGGGGGAGCGGGGGGCAGCAGCGGCAGGGCTGGGGGCAGGGCAAGGGGTGCAAGGGGTGCTCTTGGGGTGCGGGCGCAGGGAGGGAGAACGGCAGCAGGGGGACAGCCTGGCACCACAGGCACTGGGGGAGGGGACGCTTTTGTTGGAAGGGGCAAAGGAAAAAGGCTTGGACGTCTTGGGGGTCCGAGGCTCGGGCAGCACGTTGTCCAGCTCCATGGATGGGTCTTCCGCCTTCCGCTGAAAGAGCAGAACAGATCATTAAAACAGGGATTCAAACAAGACCCCCGGTTCAGTACCGTGTAGTGTCTTACTGACACCTCAAAGGCAGCACAAGAATATCACATAGGCTGGCATGGGCCAGTCCTTTTAGATCTGAGTGCACAGCTCAATCTGAAATTGAGACGCATTCCAACTCCAGTGTGAAAGAGCTAAAGACTCAACACTCATCGACAGGCTGATTTGCTGGGTATTCAGGGACAGCAGCCTGGCCTGGAGGAAGAGGTCATAAGAACCTCCTCTATGACCAAGGAGTGGCTGCCATAGTGGTTGTGAAGGAGGGGCGCTGGCGCAGTGAACCCTGGGATAGACTGGACAAAAGGTCCATATACAGTATAGAACGACTGATGGGAGCTGGTCTTCCAACCAAACCTTTATTACGAACTGCAGTGGGAATATGACAAAGACTTACAGCCTGCTGGCTCTCAGCATCATTTCTGTCTTCACAGCTACTGCCGTAACACTACAAGTATTTCGTTTTGTTCCCAGCGTTATATTTTCCCTGAAGAAAAACAGTCGCACCAAGCCAGAGGCTTTTACAGACTGCCAAAGCAAAGAGTTGCTATTTGAGACTTGTTTGGGGGAAACGAACGGGAACTTTGGCATCTTTCATTACAGTGTCTGTTTATTGTATCACTGTGTGGATAGAATTTCACAATAATGCGAAGCCGCTGCTCCTGCCAGCAACCAGAAGTCATTGCAAAAAAACCTTCAGAGTGCTTGTTCTAGTTCTGAAAGTCGCGTTACAGTGACAGTGGCTGTGCATGATGAACACCAGTGTGGACCCGTCACTGGAAAGGCTGACGATTCAATCCTAGCCGGTTGTGCCCTGAGCAAGGTACTTCGCTCAGGTTACTTTGGTAAAACGCCCAACTGTAAAAATGGGCACAACAGAAAGCACAAAAAAAATTAATAATCATCTGCCCTGGCCGCTTTGTCACTTGACAGTAGCTGCGAGTGCTCTGTGTTAAAGGCTGTGGTTGCCGTAATTCCACGGTGTCTGCTTTATGTAATTGGCTGTGGGAGTGCTAATTGCACAGTGTCTCGTCTGCGTTATTGGCTGGAGGTGCAATAACTGTATCGCGTGCAAGAGTCAGACAATGCAGTAATTAGGATGTTTGTTACACCATCGGCTGGGGAATGCTCTGCTCTGTGTCGGCAGCTCTCTCGTATCGACTGTGGGAAAGTGGACAATAAGGCGTCGATTATGCGTGATGGGGGTGTGCTCTGTGTTACCTGGGAGTGGCTGTGCCTGTGCTGTAACTCCACAGCCTGCACCGCCCTGTGCTGCTGCTGTTGCTGCTGCTGCTGGTGCTGCTGGTGCTGCTGCTGCTGCTGCTGCTGCTGCTGGTGCTGATGCTGCTGCAGAGCGTAGAGCTCCTGTTGCCGTAGAAACTGGGAGCGGGAATAGACGGCGGGGTGCTGCATGTGAGGGGCGGGCCCTCGGGCGCCGTACACCGGCGGCCACAGCGAAGGCTGCTCCATCACGTCTGCGGAGAGAGGAGGGTCTCGTCAGGCACAGCCTGCCCCCGGGCCAGGGGGGCACACAGAGGCCCGGGTCCTGCTCTGCTCACCGAGGGCTGGTATTGATTTTGGCTCTGGATGTAGTGCTTTGGTTTCTCGAAGCCTTGTACTGTTTTTTTTTCCTCCAAAGAAATGCTTTTGAACTCAACGTGCGCGTCTTAGTCAGGCCACCTAACTAGGGACAAACCGGGAGTTCAACGTTCACGTTTTATTCCTAACACCACTCTAACCCGACCTTGCAAAGGGAGAGCAACATCACAAAAAATACGCTTCGGAGAGAAAGCCGCGGAAATCTGCTTTGATATCATCTGGTGCTCAGTTGTGTGGGTTAAAGACAGTTCCTACATCTTGAATAAAAGTGCGCTGTTAAACTTAGAAGTCAATTATAATCTAGTGTATGACACCAAATGGAACTTGACACTCTCACCAATGTTAAGTGTGCTTGTACCGCATTCTCAATAGCTGTCTCTCCTTTCAGAGAAGTCTTAAAGTTCAAAATGACTTGAAAATAATAAGCAAAGCAGTGCTTTTGTTTGTAGGAAGTCAGCTACTGTATGTGTTTTATGTTTCAAAATTTATACATGTTCTTTTAAGTAAAGGCAAAAAGTGCGCATAATTTTGTAGTCAAGGCCTCTGTGAATCTTGCATATAATACAAGACTTCATTCCCAGCCTCCATCAAGCTGAGGAGACACCTTATTGGGGAACAAAATGATTTAAAATTTGATTGAACACAATGAGGAAAAAAAATGGAATAGGACCACCTTCACGCTTTCACATCAGCCAGTTTCTTGTTGTCATGAGAGGCCAATCGCACACCGTGACATGCTGGGTCAGGGTCCACTGGACAGCTTTAATGAGACAGACCCAGCTATTTAAAGAACAGGTCTGCACACCTCTGTGAACGCCTGGTCATCCACACAGCAACATCTGATATGCACTGTCTCTTCTGCCAATTTGCAATGTGCACACTGGAGGCTAGTGACAATATAAAGCATAAATAACATAACTAATAATAAAACAGGCCCCAGCTGAAAGCAAACCCAATTTTCAACTAGAGTTACTAACAGGCTGTCTCTTACACCTCTTCAGAATAAGTGGCATTCTACAGCTCCCTCACAAGAGCTAGGTCATGGCATGCAGGCATTCAGATAAACCAGTTCCCACATCTTTTAAAGCACATACAGCTGGCGAGCTTGTGTGAGCCGTAGGTGAAGAGCAGCTGTCAAAATGTTTGCAGCTTTGAGAATTAGCCCACATCTTTTCCAGCACACAGCTGTGCGCAGTATGTATTAATGTGCATGCTGAACATAAACCTATCCACCTCCAGCAACAACCCCCCCCGCAACACACACACATATGCACACACACCAACCCCCTTCATTCTCCCAAGTGGCACCCAGGGACCTTTGTTCTAAAAGATTACCCTGACTCAGCTAATGTTTCCCTGGGGAAGGGTTCTGCGGTTGCACTTCCCCTTTCTGCTGGAACTCCTACAGAGCGAGGAAGGAAATGCGCCACTAAAGACTAAAAACTAATTAAATTTCACAGCCTGTTTGCTATACAGGGGACAAGGCACAGACTACAGATCAGTTAAATCTTCCCCCGCTTGTCAGTTGTCTTTATTTTCGTCGAGAGGCACAGGAAGATTACACAGTGTTTCCACTCAGACCAGGCTCTGATCCCCACTGGACAGGGTGGGAAGTCAACAGGAAGGGCCTGGACAGTGGGCTGCTGTGTTTCTTCATCAAGTGCGCACAGCTTTTGTCACCTGCGCAGCTTCATTTAACTCTGTCTGCTACAGTGGTCTGTCAGACACACAAACCAAAGAACTATTCATTCGTAAGGTTCAGCAGGGAGATATGCAGAGTACTCCAGAACACAGAACAAGTCAGTGAAACCTCAGTGTAATTATGAAAATGATCATTTCTTGCCACTATACCCTATTTAGTACCATGATAATGGATTTACATTTGCAAATTCAATGTTTGATTGTGCCACGTGAACCCCTAGTTTACTAAGCACAATTTAAAGGGGTAAATAGAATCAGGAGGTGTTTATAGTGGTCAGAAACATTTTGTGTCTGGTCTTTGCCTTACATGTTAGTGGCAACACATCATGCCAAAGAGATTTCAGAGGACTAGATCTCAGAAGTAGTTGATACTCACCTGTCTGGGTTTAAAAACCATCTCTAAATGACCCTGTCAGATTGTCTACAAATGGTGAATGTTCAAGACTATAGTGGCACCACCAGGAACAGGTCATCCACCCATGATCTTCCCAAGAACAGCCTGAAAAATCATCTAGAAGTCACAAAGGCCTTTGTAGTAACAGAGGGATCTACAGGCCTCTCTCACTGCTTGTCAGGGCTCATACCTCAGCCACCAGGAAAAGACTGAATGGGAATGGTTTTCATGGGAGGACAGCCAGGAAGAAACTGCTGCTCTCTAGCAAGATCCTCAAGACTATGGGAAAAATGTTTTCTGGACAGAAGAATCAAAATCTGAACTTTCAGGCCATAATAAAAAACATATTTTGTGACAAAACCAAACACTGCCTGCCAATAGTCGAATCTCATCCTGACCACCAAGCATGGTGGTGGGAGAGTCATGGTTTGGGGCTGCTTTGCCAAACGTGGGTCATGCAGGAGGACAGTGATCCTAAACACGCAAGCAGATCTAAAATGGACTGGCTGAAGAACTCACACGAGGATATGTACTCTACTTAATGAACAAAATGATCAAAATATAGATATATTTCTTTGTGTTATACATGTAATTGAGACATCTTTGCTTAAGATTTTCATCTAATAACATCTGAGGTCTAAAATATACAAGAATAAGGAGCACAGTATGTATATAGCATAGTTCAATGCTCTCCTTTTATGCCAGTAATAATGGGGAACCCTACATTACTCAAAAAGCAATCTTATTGGCCCCTAAAGCAGCTGCAAGGGCCACACCAATCCAGCCATGCAAAGAACAAGAAACCACAAAGCCCTAAGCACTCCTGGCTAAAAACATGATCAGAAACAACACTGCTGCCTGACAGAACTTGAGAGGTGAAACCAGGCCACAGAGAAGCAAGAGAGGGCACCGTACCGAGGTGGTGGGTGGCGGGGTGGGCAGCTGGCTCTGTGGGCAGTACTACCAGCTGCGTGGGAGGGTCTTGTGGCATGGGCAGGACGGGCTGCAGGGGGCTGGGCATGGCTGCAGAGAAGCCAGGGGGTAGGTTCTGGTGCAGAGCTGCATGGCTGATCCCTGCAGACAGGAAATACAAGACAGCAGGGTTAACAATCAGGATAACAAGACGGAGACAGAGGGGGCAAGGCTTCAATACTGCAGAATTCCACACAAGCATGGTGCTCCTGCACCCCTCCATTGAGTATCAAGGCATTGGTTTATACATGGAACACACCGATTACAGATCGTAACACCTGTGTGTCAAATGTAAACCACTCCCTCTTCCAACTCCCCTCTGCTTCACTGACCGTAGGAATGTCCCGTCATCCATAAGGAGGGACTTCCTGTCCGTGGCATCCAATGGTGATGAGCTGGATGGGCATGTGCTGCTGGATCAGCTCCTAATTGGCTGGCCTGTAAGGAAGTTCCACCTGTCACCATGAGGTGAGAGGTCAGATCACCATGGCAGCTGCTGGAGGGATGGATTCTGGCAAACTCCACCCGATCTTTGTTGTCTCTGGTTTAAATACAAAGAACAATTAATTAATTAAACTGTGTGGGATAGTTGTGAAACTCTTTATGGGAATTTCATACTTCCATTAACACTTATGATTCCATCATTAAGAGACAGTATCATTTTAGAACGCCTTATAATTAGACAATTTTTAAAAACTGAGGTACTTACACCACAAAAGGTCCTCAAAAGGCTCTGAAACAGTTAACTGGTGAAAAGGTGAGGGATGAACGTTAGAACAGGAAGAGATGTCAGCCAGGAAGACTCACAGACCTGATGAGCAGCTCTCTCTCCCGGTCCAGGCAGGGCAGCCCCAGAGGGTCCTCGCACAGCCTCCTCCTCTCCTCCTCGCTGTCCGGGTCCAGAGGGAACACAGAGCGGGACACTCCTGAGGGAGAGACACTCGGCTCAGCCGGGGCATGGCTTTCTAACACGGGTCTAAAATTCACCGAGAAGGCAACAGGGATCGACAAAGACCACAAAAACAACAACGAACGGGTGGAATTTGTTTTCTATGCCGCAACGGGACACAAAGACATTACAAGTCAGCTGCGATCCAACAAATTATTACATGACTTTGGGAGCTTGTATGAAGCCAGGGCATGAGCTGGCAGCACCAGTTTCCATAGCCTTCAGCTCCCTGCCTCTCACGTGGGGCGTTCACTTGTTATGAAACAGGCAGCAGTGATTTGCTTCGGGCTCGGCTGAGACAATCACTTAACTTTCACCTAAAGCAGTCATGCGCCAGGACTAAGGACTGAGGACACAATGCGAGTTCATGCACCGCACTTCTTAGCCTCCGCAGAAAAATGAGAACCTCGACGCTCCCCTGCTCGTTAGCAGGCCCAGCGCAAGGCCGCGCTTCCTCACCTTTCATAGCCGGTAGCACCCTGCCCTGCCGGCTGTGGCCAGGGTGCCCATCCAGAGGACGGCAGGGCGGCTCCCTCTGCCTCGCCACAGCCACCGCAATGCCCACGGGCGGCTGCCGCACCTCCCCCTCCCCGTGGGGGGCGTCGCCCGCCTCCCGGCCCCGCCCGCTGCAGTCCGACCTCTCGCCGTCACTGGCCGGGCCCTTCCTGGGGGGCAGGGCCTGCTTGGCGTCCTGCAGGGCGCAGCTGCTGCTGCCGCCCCCAGCGGTCTTCAGGCTGCCCAGGCCCCCAAAGGGGCTCTTCTGGGACAGCAGGAGGGGCTGCTGCTGAGTGCTGTACTTCAGGAGGCTCTTCATGGCGCTGCTCTCTCCCTGGCTGCCCTGCTGCCCAGTTTCCTGCTGGGTCTGGGAGGCCATGCCCTGCTGCTGCTGCTGGCCCTGCTGCCTGCTGCTGAAGGAGTCCAGGTAGGCTTTCCGCTGCTCCTCCTCCGCCTGCGCCTGGTGCCCTCGCGCTGCCCAGGAAGGCAGCGCCTGCTGCTGCTGCTGCTGCTGCTGCTGCTGCTGCTGCTGCTGCTGCCCGCTGATGCTGTACCCAAGTGACGCCAACTCCAGCTTCCTTTTCATGTCCTGCCCGCTGCTGCCCGGCGCTAACTCACTGGAAGTGCTGTCCGGCCCGGGCCGGTTGTGCTGCTGGTGCCTGATCCGGGCCACTTTCTGCCCGTCTCGCTGTAAAGTGCACCCAGCCCCACTGCCGCCGCCGCCGCCGCCGCCGCCGCCCTGCGGTGGACCCGCTTTCCCTTCGGACGGCTGCGAGGTGGGAGGACCCGAGTGAGAACAGTCCCGGAAGGGGGGGGTGCTGACGTAGGGGCCGCTCTTTCCCGAGGGGCCGCCCTTGGCCCCCTGAGGGAGGGAGGGCCTGAACAGGTCCAAGTCAGCGCTGCTGATGCACTCCAGGCTCCGCGATCGGGCGCTGGGGTGATGCTGCTGCTGCTGCTGCTGCTGTAAGTGCTGATGGTTACTTTGCAGCCAGTCGGGAGCCTTGTCTGCCTTTCCATAGGCGTGCTGCTGCTGCTGCTGCTGCTGCTGCTGCTGCTGCTGCTTTCTCTGGCAGCTGCTGGGAGGGCCGCCGCCACTGTTGTTGTTCTTGTCTAAGGTTTTGTCCTTGGCGCCTCCGCCCCCGCCCCGGCAGTCTGGGCTGGCCAGCTGGAAGGGCCCGCTCGCTTTGTCGCCCAGGTGCCCCACCGAAGGCACGAAAGTCGGCCCCGTGACTTTGAGCTCGCGCCCGCCGCCGGCTGAGCCCTTCTCCTGCGCGGAGGGCACTGCCAGCGGGGGCGGGGGTGGGGGGCAGTAGAAGTCCGGGTGGTGGTGGTGGTGGTGGTGGTGGTGGTGGTGCGGGTGGTGGGGGTGGCTGGGGTGCAGCTGCAGGCAGGGGAAGCCCCCCGGGTCCCCCCTGCCGGCCGCGGAGCTCATGGACAGGGGAGGGGGCACGGAGTAGGAGACGGAGTGGTGCAGCATCTGCCGGCTCTCCAGGCAGTCCGGCGGGTGCCCGCTCACCCTCACCTCCCCGATCGCCGCCTCCTTGGCGCAGCGGCTGCCCGCCTGCCTGCCCGGGCCGCCCCCCGTGGCGCTGCCGCAGCTGGACAGCAGCCCCTTGGCGCCGGCCCCGGGCTCCCCGTTCAGCACCTTGGCGCTCAGCAGGCAGGCGCTGAGGTGCTTGCCCCTGCCCAGCGGGTCCTCTTTGCCGTCCAGCGCCAGGCCGGCCTTGTGCCGCTCCAGGGCCCTGCCGCTCTCCTCCTCCAGGCCGGCCGGGTGCTGCGGGTGCTGGGGGTGATGGTGGGACCCCGGGTGGTGCCCGTGATGCTGCCTGTCCTTGGCCTCCTGCTTGCTGCCGGCCCTGTCCTTGTCCTTGGCGCCCAGCACCACCCCGCGCTCCCCGCCCCCCTCCTTCAGGCTCTTGTGCAGCCCCCCGCCCCCGTCCCGCTCCCGGCTGCAGGACCCCAGCGGGTGCCCCGGCGCTGCCCGAGAGATGGGCGGGAAGCTGTGGTTGGCCGACAGAAGAGCTGGCTGAGAGGGGAGGCCCCTCAGGTAGAAGTTATCTGTGGGATAAGAGAGAAAGGGCACGGGAAAATGAACTGCTTGTGTCTGGGTGTTTGGCTTCTTTTTTGTTTGTTTTTTTGGACCACGGCGAGGATGAAAAAGTAACAGCAGCAAAAACATCGTGTGAAACAGGGGCTCAGCAGAGGCTTCCAATCAGGTGAATGTGATAACTGCAAGTTAATGGATTCTGATCGATAACTCAGCATTCAAGCCTGAAGATTAGCTCCTGGGCCTTGGATCATCCGCTGGCTAGTCTGAGATCAGCGTGTTTAAATCTGATCAGATTTTTCTCTGCTCCTCACAAGAATCGTTCCTGCTCTGTGATGCGTTCGCTTGCCTTCCTCATGCAATGGTGGAGTCAACTCACCTTTCTGGGTGTCATAGAAACGGTGCTGTCCATAGAGAACGCTGCTGTTGCCATGGTGATCCAGATGGCTCATGGGAAGGAAGGTGGAGGCCAGACTCCCTGAAAAGCGGGGATACCCTGGGGCTGCTGAGACAGACAACAGAGGTGGGGGGAGAGACAGAGGGAGTTTTAAAGAAGTACAGCACAAGGTAAGGAAAGAGCATTTCCTCGCTGGATAGGAGCAGAGCTCAAGCGCCTGGTGTGCCACCTGGGTTGTGCTGTATGTAGATTCTCACATCAGTGCTGAGCAGTAACCAGTGAGGAAGACCGGAGCCTTGCATCTCAGGATGATATAACTCTTAAACTTTATTATATAGCGCCTTTTTAGGAAAGCATCTTTCAGAGACCACTGCAACACTGAAACATTCCAGATACAATAGAAAAGGGGAAAAAAGCAAAATAAACATGGGTTTAACATGTTTATTTAAAAGTGGGCAATAGTTAAGATAAAAACCATCAGATAAGTGGTTGCAAAACTAATACCCTTTTAAACACCCCAGTGCATAGCAATTTCCACTGCGATGTTCTGCAAAGTTCATAACCACTACAAAAGTGCAGAGCCCAACAGAAGTCTATCAGCCAATCACTATCCCCCACTCCTGAACGAAAGCTCTTCTTAGGGGAAAGTCAGTGAAAAAAGATTGAGTTTTTATTCTAGACTTGAATAAAAGGAAGGGAATTTGCAATGAGTGGGATTAGCAGAGCTAATAGGTTGACCAGAAAGTTTGTGTTTTTAGACTCTGGAATAAGAAGGAGACCAGTTCTTATGCTGCATCTAGGGCAAGAGTCCTGCTGAGAGTTACATGTTAACAGAAGCATTTTTATATTAACCCTGGATCTGACAGTCGACCAGTAAGGAGTTATGTGATCATGAGAAGACCCCGTTCCTTCAGCAGCTTGGTTCTGGAAGGTCCAGTGATTGAATTTCCTTCTCTCAGACAAAGATAAACCAAGATAAAAAAAAACAGCAAAACTAACTCTGCTTTCCTCAAAACAAACAAAAACAAAACTGTCCATTTCATCAGCAGGGCTTGTCTTTTCCAGAATGAGCTGGAACACAGCTGCACCCAGGAGGTCAGCCGGACAAGAACCAGCTTTTCCTCCACACTGGTTCTCCCAGGGAACCCAACTGCATCCCCGCAGGGGAACGACTTCACTGAGAAAGCACTTATCTGACGCCGAAACAGTCCTCTCTCACAACACCACTCTCAGCTGCATCACCAGAGATTTCCAGCCGGAACAAAAGTGTGCACTGCATTGCATGATGTGAATTGACCAGCAAGTTGAGTAAAAGAAAAAATAAAAATCACCAAATTTCCCATTTTCTGAAACAGGAAGCAGCTGGTATGTTTTTCATTTTTAGCCTAGGTTCTCCATCATACCTCCACCACTGTTATTATTTTACTTCACCGCTCTGAACCATAACTCCTGCGTGGCATTTAATGCACTCTAAGCAGGCATGGTTCACACATTACACAGTGCTGATTACACAGTGCTGTCCTGCCTCCAGTTAAAACACAGCTGTCAGCTCCTAGTCCTGGAGGGCTGGAATGTCTCTTCAGCAAGCTAAACCTTTAAACAGCTGCCTACTGGCTTAACTGGACCAATTTAACATCATTTCCTGGCTCTTCAGATGCTGCTGCTTTAAAGAGACCTGAAAAACTTGCAGACACACCAGCTCTCCTGGATCAGGACTGGAGACATCTGGACAAGAGCACACTGCTAATGCACAACTAAACCTGACTTCTTAACATGCAGCTCATTTCTAGTGCAGTGCTCAGCCTTGTTGACTGTCCTTGATTCGAATGGAGATGGTGCCTTACTGCAGATTTCTGTTTAAGGCTGACTGTAAGCATAGGAGGAGGTGGGGGGGAGGTAAGGATCAGGGGTGGAACTGATTCAAAGAACTGCATTCTTGCAGGCTTGTGAAGGGTTAATGCCTACCGAGTGCCCCCCTGCCGGCCCTTTAATTAAATGGCGTTAAAAGTTTAACTAGCTCAGCTAAAGTAAACACTAGTCTATAACATACAGTCTCCAGATGCCTCTGACTTTTTGCCCCCCCAGCCTTAAAATATTCACAGCAGTCCCCTCCCGCCCCCACTGCCCTGGAAGGCGAGCGGGGCACACATCTGTTCCTCCCAGCTCCCAGTGCCCTTTCCTCCTCAAGGCCTGTAGCACAGCTAGCTCTGTTTGCATTACGGCGCTCAGCAGACATGTCTGAGTCGGCTGGGCTAGCGAGGGAAGCACCACAGCTCTGCGTTTGCCGGAGTTTTGTTTTGACAGCTTCGTCCCTCCGTAATTACACTGCAAACTCCAAAAGGCCTTTCCCTGCAGTATCCCATACATGCACTGCCGATTCCGATCGGTCTGTCCCCACAGTATCCCATACACGCACTGCTGATTCCGATCAGTCATTCCCCGCAGTGTCCCATACACGCACTGCTGATTCCGATCAGCCATTCCCTGCAGTATCCCATACATGCACTGCCAATTCCGATCAGTCCATCATACATGCACTGCTCATTCCGATCGGTCTGTCCCCGCAGTGTCCCATACATGCACTATGTATTCCAAGAGGCCTTTCCCTGCAAAGTCCCATATATTACTGCAAGCATCATTTAAAGTTGCACATACCAAAAAAAAGTAATGAATCCATTGAAGATTTGCAGAAGTTTGCAGAAAAAAGACACTTCCTTAGGTACCCACAGAATAAGAGACAATACTATGAGATTGCTCTTAAGACTACAAACATCCCTCTTGATTTCTATGTACATATGGTACAAGTACAACTGAATACAAATTTGTGTTAACGGTTACTGAAAGGACATCAAATGGATTAAAATGCATAACACATACATGGCAGAACATCACAGGCTTCAGGACAAGTAAACCCCAAGAAACTAGGGCAGGATTTCTGAAAAACAGATTGTACGCTGCTCCTCTTAAAAGCATTTTCACATACAATCACATGGCCATCCGGCTCTTTTATTATGAATCAGCCTTTGAAAATAAAAATGGTCTTTTATGAGGGAGGACAGATATAAAGTCACCACTTGGGCTGTTCACCCAGAACTTGCTCCCCGCAACAAAGAGAGCAGATTCTACAACCTTGTTTCTCATTACCGCCTCAGCAAAGTCAATCTGAGCTCACAGTCCATTGGATCCCTGAAAACAACTGCTGGGGTTCATTATATCCAGTTATTTCTTCTGGTTTTGAATTCCAGGCAATGATACATGTATTGGGCAACAAGCTATCAAAGAAAAAGCCAAGGAATGAGAAGTGTCTAGCACAGAAGAATACCACAGACTGAAAATGTCTGGGGAGGCTGTATAGAGAAGGCTTTGGCACAAATAGCCCTGATTCTGTAAATAACTCAAAACGAGGATAATACACTGTAATTGCGATTCATTTGCTCAAGAGGAAGGGTGTGGTGGTATTTGGGCTAGAATGGCCTCTTCCCATTGGTAATATTTCTCTTAAGACAGACAACTCAAGCCTGTAGGGGGGATCTAGACAGCCTTCACATCTTTCCATTGGACAGGAGAAAAAGCAGATGCAGAGCCAGCAGTCTGATAGCAGTTCCTTTACTGTACAATGCACCTGTTGCTACAACTATTTCTTACAGAAACAGAGACCTTGCCTAAAAGTGATCACAAAATCACTGATCAAGAAAAATTCTCATAAATAAAATAATACGCTTTTCAAATAAAGAGAGCGACATATTTCTGACAGAAGTGAAGTGTTCTAGATGGACTGACAAGTGTTATTTAACTTACACATACAGCGTGAACAAACATTCCTTCAATAACTCAGGAGTCACAGCGTTTTACAGAATTGGGGAACAACAATTCGGCTTCTATCTTTTTGCTTACTGTGATTAGTTTGCCTACAATTATGCCCCATAATCGTTTTAGAATGAAGCTTTGTTTAGTTTCAGTACAAAAAAACAACAAACAACCCAATTAACTCATGCTTTCCTCAAAAACACTCCTTAAAAGCACTAAGGACACGAATCCCCTTTCACGCCACAGGCTGTCTAGGGTTGATAGCTCCAGTTCGGTGGCGCCAAAACGCTGCTCATTTTAACGTCCTGCAAACTCATCAGCCCATCCTTAATCTGAAGAAAAGATGCTGCTGAAGACACATCGGAAGGTTTAGCAGAGTGCTGACACCGTGCTGCCGCCGCTACACACAGCTGAGTCACAGGATCGACTTGGAGCTTGGGCAACAAAGACTTTGTGAGGTCAGCGAATCAGATGTCACGCTTTTCAAACAAATTTATGCCTACTGGGGGACATCAGACCTTTTATCTTTTTCCTTCAATTCTGCAGACAGAAAAATACGGTTTGATTGCTGCCCCTTCAAAAAAAAAATGAGGACGCTGTGTGGCCTTGTCTGGGATGGGATAATGAAGGATTCAGCCACATGCTCCAGACGATCCATGGCAGAATGTGTTTGAAGGCGGGTCTTTCACATGGGAAACCCAAAGAAAGTTTTATGGTTATTAAAAGGTCTGAAATCGCCCCCTGGTTATTTTCTGTCGTAAAAGCACTTGTATTAGAATCCCCAGTCGTTTTAAAGATCTTATCCGGCGATGACTCCTGGAGAAACAGACATGCGAACGAGCCCACCTGCAGAGCCACTCATCAAGTGACAGGCTGAGAGCTCCACAGCGCCTGGCAGGAGAGTCTGTGCCCATAGGAGGAGAGGCGCGTTGCTCGCTGATGTCACTGTGAACCTGCCGGCAGCCTCCAAGCCACCGCGGCCACTCACACAGACAGGCTCATCCCATCCCTTCTCCCAGGGGTGCTCTAGCCTCTGCTGTCAGCATGCACCTTCATCGGCTGAGCCACAGGGGTGCCTTACCTACCCTCCTCCACCAAAGAGGAAATGTTAAAATCCTGCCCTGCAGAGGTGACTCTCTGCCCTGTCCCCTCATGTCAACAGAACTCAATGACAAAAGAAAACAAATCGGGGAACCTTCTCTGCACCCCCTGCCTCATCCCCCCCCCCCCCCCACCCCCAAACACCCCCTCACATACAGATGCACTCGCTCAAAGCAATTAATTTAAATGGCAACAATTAGACAAAGGGCACATGACAATCTAAAAGCAATCAGAGTCTAATGATGTGTAATAAACTCAGCCAGGCTCTTCTTGTGCTGGATGCAGCCAATTATCGTGGCACTGGAGAAAGGCACCCAGACACGACGGAATCGGCCCCAGTCCCCTGCCTCCTGCCCCCCCAGCTTCAAGGTTAAAGCCGATTCCTGGTCTTGCGAGACTGAATCCCTATCAACAGCAAGATCTCCAAGCGCTGCTAGGACACCACTCACTGACTGGGCTTGTATTTTCTTCCCCTACACTTTTTGAAACATACGCTCGCCTCCGCGTCGTGCCACGTCTTTACACAGCGGCTTTCAGAGAGAACGATTCCCCTGAAAGAGCCCGCAGAGTGGAGCAAGGGAAGTCTGCCTTCCCCCGTAAGGACAAAGTTTCCAGGCAAGCTACGGTAGTCAGAACAGCAGTCTCAAGCCTCTGAATCAGTGATTGATTTTTTCCTCCAAGAAATAACCTTCCTTCCCCCTTCCTTGAGTTACCCTGTCCCATCTGTGGTTTCCAGGGCTAGACAGCACAAAGCTTCTCCTCCAAGCAAACAGAATGCATCACAAAACCATTGTTACATATAGTATTCCAGACAGTCCTGGAACTCGGGCAACTGGTTGCAAAAGACCTGCAGGGTCAGCAGTGACCTGGCCTCATTTTTACGGCAGTTTGGCTTCCAGACTGAAACTTGACCCGACTTCATGCAATACAAAGAAACGAGGGTGCAGATAGCGGCAGGCGAGTCAGCGTTCGAGCCCAGCCCCAGCTGGCCCCAGGGATGATCCCCCTCCGGAGTGCAGGTAATCCAGGCTCCCGAACACCTGCGCTCCAAGCTCCGAGCTAATGAAGAGGTAAAGGAGAGGCAGTCTGATCCCGGCTCCGTGAGAGAGACCTCCCGAGGGCTGGCAGACAACCCCCCCCCACCACCCCCCACCCTCCTTCAGCAACCGCACACCTGCAGGCACGGCACCCGGCTGTATGACAGCACGCCCCTGCACCTGCCCGAGCGGCCACCGGTACAGGCACGGCTTCCCCAGCAGCCTTCAGACGCCACAGACGAGCCAGAGCGGCCTGCGACGGCCACACGCCGCCCGGACGCCAGACGAGGACCAGGTCAGGGAAAAGGGATTCCTTTGGCCCCCGATCAGCTCATAGGTGGACGGAACACACACAGCCAACTCGCCGAGCCAGCCCACGGGAAATGATTCTGCACGCAAGCTCACTGAGAGACAGACTGCTATTAGAGGGCGGGTCTGTGAAAGGAAATGAGCTGTCCCCGAACGAGTTAACGCAGAGTTGAGACGGGACTGGGGGCAGACCTGGCGGCGGCCTGTGGGTTAAACACGGCGGGAGGCAGAGAGGGTGAACGCAGCCACAGGTACCCCCCCCCCTCCCCTCGGCTACGGCGTCCTTTTCCCAGTTTTATTACCTTGCTTTACCTAGAGAGAAACCGAGGCCAGCTGGTTTCTGACATGAAGAAAAAAGGTGGCTAATGAATCTCTCTGCCCCCCCTCCCCGCCCACCCCCAACGCTCCCTCCCCCCCACCCCCACCAGTTCCTCCCCTCCTTCTCTCCACTCCCTTTACAATTCATGTTTTTCTTAAACTGACTTCCACTAGCCCTCCTATCCCAACAGCCCCCTCGGGAACGCTAAGCGGTTAGACATTACGGCTGCCTTTCATCCACCTGTCAGTTCGAGGCTTTTACATCCCCGCTATTGTCCCCGGCACTGGAGGCATAAGAGCTCAGGGAAATCGGGCAGGGGGTGGCAGGCCTTCTTAATAAATTTATTGTCTTGCAGAACCCCCCCCCACCACCATCCCCATCTCCAGGGCCCAATTACCGCACTCCCTGTAAAGGTAAATTATGGAATCACCCCTCTACAGTGCAGCGCTGCACAAGAGAGAAAAAAAACCCACAACAATCGCAGAAAAGTTCCACAAGGCTGTGCTAAGCACTCAGAAAACAAGCAAAACCAAATACACGGCCGAAGCTCGGGGACTGCCGGCTTCAAGCGCAGGACGTCTTCGTTTTCACTCTCCGACACCTTCCTCTTCTCTTTGGGAGACGGGTTCTCCACATCGTTTCACCTCGTTCCCACAGTCTCAGGCTCAATTCCTCGGCGCGCGAGCTTAGCACGGCTTGGGAAAACGTGCAAACAGACACACGCTTAGCGAATTCTACCTGGCAGACCGCTTGCGCTGGATCTGTTCAGAGCAGAGCTGGGAGAGAGGTGGTGAGGGGCCGCAGGTGGGAAACTTGGGAATCTACCGAAGAAGAAACGAATCCATCCTGTTGCCTTGCGTTTTCCCATCGGACTGAGCCCCACACAGCTCCGGAGAGCAGCCGGGCAGCAGGGATGGGAAAGAGCGAGAGGAGGGAAGAGGTGTTTGTGCTGAGTCGGGAGACGGAGGGGGGGTCTGGGAGGCAAGACTGGAGACAAACCCGCCAGTCAGCTCCGCTAATTGAGAAAAAGCGACGGAGTGAGCGAGAGTGAGGAAGCACGGGGGGGGGAAGAAAAAAACGGGGGAGTGCGAAACAGAAGGGAGGAGGGAGGAGGGAGGAGGGATGAGGGATGGAGTCAGATGGGCCAAGAGCGAGAGGGGTGGAGGACATCGCCGAGCAGACGGACGAGCGGGGAAGCCAGCGGACAGACAGAGGAAAGAGCACAAGGAGAGGAAAGATGGAGGAGAGGAGGGTGAAGGGAGACTGAGAGAGAGGCGAGGGGGGCGAGGGGGGGGGGGGTTGGCTGGCATGGCTCTCGGCACTGGCAGAGCTCCAGCTGCTAACTTTGGATTGAGGCCAACTGGCAGCTGGCATGCTGGGGCTTGGGTGCAGGATTTCTCCTTCTTTCCTGATTTTTATTTAACTGTGGGGGGGGGGAGAGGGTTGGATGGGGGTGTGTGGGTCGGGGGTTGGGAGATTTGCAGGGGTAAGGGGGTGGGGACCGACCTCCAACCAGCGAGGGTCCATATGGACCTGACCAGCAGCCTGTCGCGATATGGCGGAGCTCAGCTCTGCAGCCGCAGGAGTGGCTGAGAGCGAGATGGCGAGGGGGGGGGGTGTGTGTGTGTGTGTGGGGGGGGGCGTTCGCCAGCGGGCTGCCTCTTAACTCCTTGCACGCTCTCCTGCGCGCTCCCTCTTTCTCTCCTCTCTCACCGCGCGCACCACAACAATCGCCGCTGTCAGCCGCGCCAGCCGACACAAGACACGCCGTCCGCGGCCCCTCTTGTCTCCAGGCGCTTTCCGGCGCCGCCAGGCTGTGACATCAAAGGTGAGCCCGGGCGAAAACGGGCACGTCGCCAGCTCCCCCTGCCGCCCGGTGGGGGGTCGAAGAGGTGGAGGCCCTGTGGGAAGAAATCTTCTACAACGCTGGAGGAAAAACTAAAGCTTTTACTACGGAGGGCTCTGGCTGGAGCAAGACGAAGATGTTCCTGACCCTGGGGCCACAGGGCCACGGGGCCACGTTCTGCCTGCGGTTGTCTGCCTGCTCATCCAGACAAAGCAAGGACAACTTGCAAAGGTGGGGGGGGGGGGGGGGAGCAACTCAGAGGGTGCAGACCTCCGGAATTCTGCTGGAAGTAAAAGTAGCAGTTCTGCACTATTTGGAATCAAGGACAGCCTTTTTTTTTCCATTTCAGTGCACAAGCTTTTAAAATCAAGAGCAGAACTGGATCGTTAAATCTGAGATGTAAGTAACAAGACTGCGCCGAGTCTGATGAGCTCCTGCGGGTCCTGAAATTGTGTGTGTACAGATCTCCAAGGATCCGAATGAGAAGGGGACACCTGCAAGCGTGGGATTTGTGTGTATGTTCACCTCCGTTATTGTAACTGCGGCGTGCATATCCTTCTCTGAGAGTATCCTTGCATGAGCTAGTGGAAACGACGCTCACTGCAGAAGCCAGAACTGAGTATGTTCTTTCTTTCACAAAGCCTCTCTATGAGTAGCTATACTCAGATCATCGTTATATAGAACAGGAAACAGGTGTCCTATTCACTGGTGACATGGGTATCTGAATCTCTTACACACGGGGCAGAAGGAGACAGAAAGAGACAAAGAACGAAGCAGGCTGCAGACATAGGCAGAAAGAGCCACGTTCTCAGCTTTCCAAGACCGTCACAGAAACAATGAAAGTCCCATTTTAGAAAATAGGAATAGAATGGTAAGATCGGGTCACAGGAGAAAAAAAATCTATTTGGAAAAAAACAAAACAGTAAAATGTATTGAACTCATGTATTTATCTTTTCATGCCTGCTGACATGTCTGATGACAAAAAAGACTGGGATCATGACTGTTTACCACAGTACCCAGGAAAGATCTGTGCACCAGCTCGGTTCACCTCTTGGGAGTTATGATAATCTTTAATGGTGGCAAAGAATTGTGTATTTTTATAGGAAGGATTATTGTTGAGGTTTAAATAAACACCTGTGTGTGCATAACTTAAAGGTTACATATTAATAATATTAATGCAGGTTTTTTTTTTGCCAGGGGATTTGCTTATTTGAGTATAAGCAATATTCCAAACACCGTATTTTTCCTGTGCCATGAACAATCTGTACATCACAGAGCACACAACAGTACTAGAGTGATCCTATCTCTAACTTTCCAGACTGCTGCTTTCAGCCTCGGTCACAAGGAGTCCCAGTGCTTTCAGGTTGTATAGGAATCTTCACCACAAGGTGGAAAATGACGGTAATCATCAGAAATTAAACACGAAACGGGCCCAGCTGTATCACTGAGTGTCCAAAATCCAAGTCCGATCCAAGAGTGGGGACGAAGACCTCTCATCAGACAGTAGAAACCACAGTAAAACTTGCATCAAAAAAACGACAGACAGATAAAACAGAACAAGACAAATGTGACGAGACAAGATAACCCCTTCAGACTAGGCCAGACCCACTGACCACTAACGGCTGACAGCTCGCCCTGACGTGACTCAACCCTGTGTGCCAGCAAAGTCATTTCTAGAGACAGAAAGCGCGGTTACAACATTTCTATTTGAGGTTGCGAGGTCATCAAGTTGTCAGATAACACTTGAGGCTTTATCTTTCAAACGAGAAGCGTGTGTTTTGACAAAAAAAAAGGGTGACCAAAACCCCCCAAAAAAACAATCGCTGCGATGGGGCGGTGTGGTGTGACTGCTAACAGATTCATTCTCCAGATCCGGAAGCGCCGCTCCGCCACAAGAGCGCGGTGGTTTTGGGGGCGGCGCGTGGCTCCGCAGATGTCTGGGGGACAGCAGGGGCTGGGGCGCCGTCTCCGCCCCAGCGGCGCTGTCAGTTGGCTGGGCAGGAAGCGAGCCGTTGCCGGGCGGTTTACCCAGCGTGGGTCACGTGCCCTGCAGGGTGGGGGGACACCTGCGGCGGGGGGAAAGCTAGCACGTCTTTGCCTGGAAGCGCCGACTCAAAACCACCTGAGACCCCACCGGCGCAGGCCGCGGCTGCCAACGGCTGCCAGCAGGGGGCGGCGCGGAGCCGGTACCCACAGCGTATTGGCAGCAGGGCTACGGCTGGGTTTGGCGGCCAGTGGCTTGGACACATTGCCTACCATGGCCAGCCGCGTCTATAGAGCTGGTGGCGAGGGGCAGCTCTCTGATGATCCACTCTACTGGGTTCAGGGAGTATGGCAGGCCTTGCAAAGGAAAAGCGTTTATTCCACGCTGAAAGGAAGAGAAAAGAGACACAGCCTTTCGGCTGTGGAGCCTTCTTCAGGTGTCAAACGTCTCCTATGGGAAAACCTTTTAAGTGGCACCATGACCAGGAAAATCAATGCTGCACCTCTCCCAGAAGACAGACAAGGCCCGGCCCTACGAGCCACGAGCTAGCAGCCTAGCCTTTCTGCTGTACGCCTGTTTGTTTTCACAACACATCTTTCGGGGAAGGAGAAGTGTGCTGGAAATGGTTTGTTCTACTTTATTTTGCTCAGCAAAACGAACCACCCGACGATGGTAAGCACTTACAATAAAAGGCCAGCTATAAGCAGTGGGATTTACAACGGTTTTGCAAAAAAAAAAGAAAGCAAAAATCTGGTTTCATAAAGGAAGCCAATAAATACAGAATTCCAGATGGCGGGACTCTGTTAACAGCACTCTTCCTGCCGCGAGCTGGCACATAAAGGGTTATTCTGAGACGCGGCGAGCTGCCGTCTGGCCGGGGAGAGGAAAAGGGCTCTCCTGCGATCAGGCCCGTCCGTTTCTCAAGAGTGGATCCCAGCATTTGGGGAAGGAAAAGGAGGAATTCCAAAAAAAATCCCAGCGGAGAGCGAGAAAGGGAGATGGGGAGGGCAGGAGGGGAGAAGGGCGTGTGGGCAATGACTGGAGCATCGCCTACAATTAAAATCAGGATCACTCCTCCAGAAAACCCCACCACCCCATCCCTGTTCTCCCCAAGACCGCTGCCCACAGGCTCTCTGCCCCAGGGGCCTCTGTCTGAGCTCCTCTCCCCGGCCTTCAGCTCCCTTCTGTGTCACAGCTGGAATGTAGGTCAGGAAAAGCCCAACGCTACCAGTGGGACACTGCTGTAGCCTGAAGTGGGTGATTTGGGTAATTGCATTGCCCATTCTCATAACATGCTTTTTATGCAAAACAGAAAACAATATGCAATTATCCTTAAGGACGAATTGCTGCATGTCATCAGAAAACGGGCCTGATTCAATCATGCATTTAGAAGGCTATATGCAATTAAGCCATAATAAAGATAATTATTTTCACCGCTCTCACAATAATCATCACCGTCATTATCAGCATCTTTATCACGGCCATTATTATTATTGTTATTACTGTTATTTTAAGGACGTGTTTACGACGCAGTTAAAACATGCGCGCGTCACGTGCCTGCGTTTTTACTAAAACCGGCCCCGCTTGGAAAATCACGGCACACGTTCATAGCAGGAGGAAGGACACAAAGCCCTTCCCGAAAACCGCCTCCGACATCCAGGAAGGAAAGGCGAAAACGCAAACTCGGAGAGTAGCTGCGGGACGAGCCGACACCAATCCAAAAATGGTTCGCGGGTCTTCTAGGCAGGCGCATCCTTAAGCAGCAGTTTCCCTCGCCTCGTCCAGCTCCTCTCCTGTCTCTCTCTCTCTCCACTACAACTGCGCTCACACTTGCTGCGTCCTCTAAATAATCCCTGCCACTTCTTCCGCACTCAGTTCTACCACATCTCTCTCCCTCTCCCGGCTCTGCTCTCTATTATTATTCTGTTGAGCTACAGCTCCCTCCCTCCCTCTCTCTCTCACAGCAGATTTGTTCAGTCATTGAGTTACAGTAGAGCTGGGTGCCAACAGCAAAGCCCCACTGTGCGGCCTGCCAACAGCAATTACTGTTTTCTCTGGCAGCTGCCAACAACTAGGAGGACAGAGGCTACTTAACTCCCACTGTGCCGCAGCACAGTCGCACTTCAGCGCCGAGCAGGGGAGGCCCCGGCCCTGACCGCTGCCCACACGAGCACCATTTCCTCACCGGGCTTCAGCGGACACTGGGGGGCTCCGGCCCCCTCGAGCCGGCACAGCCCGGCGCGCGCGTCACCCGACCCCAGGCCCTGGAGAAACGGGGGCGCCAGCTGGGACAGGGGTGCACGGGGACAGAGCGAGCGCTGGTGGAAGAAAAAAAATAACGAGAGGAGGAGGCGAAACTCAAAAGGCAGGGGTCCGGACGCAGCGCTGGGGGGACAGATCTCGCGCACCTGGAAAGGCACCGCGGACCTCCACCCCCTCCACGCCCAGCGAGGCCCACCGCGACGCCGATGGACCGGAAAACAGAGACGCCAAAGAAAAAGAAAAGAAACCCCCTATAACAGAGAGGGGAAAAAAAAGCATTGCGTTTCATGAATATGAAATCTCAATTTGGGATTACCTTAAGACAAACTAATTAAACAGACTTTACGAGCGCTTAAGGGAAACATCAGGAATCAGATGTTATGCAAGAGCCTGTATTTACTGAAGACTCTGCAGAAGCTTAAGCCAACGGCGGCGGTGCTGACAGACTAGACGCCTTGAGGCGACATTGCCCCCAAATAAAACCAGATTTCCTCAATCCTTCGTCTGCTTACACAGCGCTGCACACTTGGAACAGATGACCAGGCTGCACCAGTTGCCCCGAGAGCAGTTCGGTCTTCAAATCAGCCGCAGCCCAGATGAGTCAAGTCTGGTTCACGACTGCTTAGTCCGCCTCAGCGCAAAGGGCTTTCTTCTCGTCAAAAAAAAAGGACTGGGGGGGGGGAGACTGCGCCCCACTACAGTGAAACGAGCAACCACGACACAACTTGAAAGCCACCGCTTTCTGAAGATAAAAGCTTCCCCTTGGCAAGACTGCTATAAAAACCAGAAATCCAAACCCCTTGTTCTTCCAGTTTGCTCCTGCTCACTCTCGCAGAGCTGCGCGGTGTTAAATCCGGGCCTGAACTCGGAGCCCCGCCTGCAACCTCTGAAACAGCAGGGTTTTTGTTTTGAAAAGAAACATCTCTTCCACAACGCTGTCTGAAGAGCTCCACCCTGTCCCTTAATAAAGAACAGGTGACAGACAGAGTGGGCGGCACAGCCGCTAAAACACTCGTTAAACACGCACAACCCACCCCACACCGGGCAGGAGATGAGAAGGCTCACCCCTTCCCCCCCCCCACCACGGGGGGCGCTGAGCTTACCTTCATGCGAATGGGGGAACCAGATCTGAGAGGCGCTGGAGTGGGGACCCCCTCGGAAGGAGGGCTCGGAGGGGGAGGAGGGCGGACCCGAGGGGTGGGGCGGGTGCGAGGGGGGCGACCCCAGACTGCTAGCCAGGAAGGTCCCCATGAAGGATGCAGAGGAGTTGCCCATCAATCCGCTGCCTGGATCCGGGGAGAGAGACAGAGAGAGACAGGGACAAGACAGTTAGACCGGCTCACACACTTTCCTGTGCTACACAAGAACAGCCTCCAAGATGTCCGAGAGGGGAGCCCTCCCGCCTCCAGCGGTTTGTGGTTTTACTGTACTGGCTGGCAGGTGCTGCGCAGAAAGCTCAGAGGAGAAACCGCTGCAGCAGTGCAGGACCGGGGGCCCCCTTAGTATTTACCTGTAACCATGTGGCAACGGGAGGACTGCTGGAGATTGGAACGTGCCCTGTCCCTGCGCCGCGACTGGACGGCCCGGCTCCCGGCTGCAGGACAGGGTCCACACCTCAGACGAAAACTTGCAAGAACTCTGCCGCGCACGAGCTAAACTGCAGGGCTTGTCACCAAGGACTGCAATGCAAAAAAGCAACACTAACCCTAGAAGCAAGCCCGCCTCTGTCACTCAGATTCAGAGCGCGCGTTAGAAAGAGGAAGCTGCCCACGGCGCTTCAAAGACAGAGACAATGACCTGAAAGCCCCAGGTCTCGTGGCAGACGTCTGTGTAGGAATCCCCTGATGGGTGTGAGTGGGGGGGGGTTCCTGGGTGTGTATGTGTAGGACCGGCCGCAGTGGAATCATGCAGCCTCAGCGACAGGAAGTGCTACATCATCATCACACCAAAACCGCCACCAACAGCCATTACAACAGCTCTCGATTTCAGACGCCCTGCAAACCGAAAGATGCTTTTGTTGTTGCAGTGTGACATTCGTGCATTTACCTCCCCACTGGGGGGGGGTGTTCTTTGTTAGTAAGCTCGATGGACAATGTCTCCAAAATACATTTCTCAGACACTGAGCTTCCCATTTGGAAGGCTCATTCATTTATAATGAAACACAGAAAACAAAGCAAGAAGACTGTATGTTGTAAGTGCCAGGAAGAGGACAAGGCCTCGCTGTGTGCCCAGTGATGCGATCAGCTGGGACTGCAGTTTAGTTTAAGTGTCTTCTCTTAACATTAAGTGTAACGATGTAAAATGAAGTCATGCCTTTCCCACCCCACACCTGACTGCTTACTGTGGATGTGTAGGTTTGGCTCCAATTGCGCATGCATGCTGATTAATTTGACACACTAGGATTTTAATTAGGGCAGGGTCTCCCCTGTGATTGATGCAAACATGCAATCAGCTTGCCCCCTGCTCCGTCTCTGTCAGAGCTACAGGCCCTCTCACGGATTCCTCATGTGCTTTTCCCTCTTTGCACTGTCCAGTACACAGACCCTCGAACCCTGGCTATCCGGGTGGAGTGCAGTGCCCTGCGGCCAGATCTAGCACTGCCTCCCCCCGCACACAGACGCACACAACTCCCGTCTATCCCTCTGGGCGTCCCGGCAGCTCGGCGCAGCTCAAACACCTGCCTGCGGCACGCTCCTAGGTGGCTCTGCAGGAGGCAGCTACAGCACCTGGCTGCAGATTTCGACTGCTGTTCCTGCTGACAGCGGCAGGGCAGGCCCCTGAGCCCCAGACATGAGCTCAGCGCATCATGGCTGACCCGAATGCGCCCGCACAGGCCGGCTTTCTGTCTTCGTCCACAAACAGGGTTGTGCCAGCAGAATCCGTTCTCTTTATTATGCTGTGCTGCCAGTAAAAGAGACAAAGCTAGCTGATGGCAGGTCTGAATCCCTCTGCAAAGTGCATCCTCATTATTTAACTGCCATCGTCACCAAGATTAAAAACAGCAATGGTTTATGTTAAGATTGTGCTAGCATACACGGCCCAAATGTAAAAAAAAAAAGAGACAAATCTCATTCCCAAATGAGCATTGCGTGTTTCTGAGACCATGGCGGTCTGGCTTTAGGCTTTACACTTTGTGTGGAAGGGGAGAGCAGGCTCCGCGTCAGAGCTAGTAAGTGCCGTGCTGCTCTCTGCAGAGGAGCTACACAGCGGCACACACGGGGTTAACAGTGGCGGGAATGCTCCGTGGCTGTCAGAGCTCCAGGTGGCTCCACTGTCAGATCTCCTTGCGCCGTATTCCCCTAATTGCACAGCAGACACCTTTCAACTCCGGAGAGAGGGAGACTTGGCAATTATGGGGCTGAGTGCTGGTCCCCCCCCCCATCGCCCCCCATCGTCACTTTGAGAGCCTGCTGTGCGGCCAGGCCTGCCACTGCAAGAGGAGAGGAGAGGTGAGGCCGTCTCCTCTCACTCCTGACTCGCGCCCTGACTGGGGGGGGCGGGGGTCTCGCTGGTCAGGAGGCGTCTCTTCCAACAGATTCCACGAGGGACCCCACAAAAGTAAGAGAAGGCCGTCTTGAAAACAGACCCAGGCAGCTGTCTTCGTCTTTAGACGGGGGTCTCGAGCTCCACTCCCTGAGGACCTCGTCACGTGTCTCCCGGTGTTTGACCCATGACCACCCTGTTACATAGCGGGCCTAATTATTCAACTGCATAGCTGGAACACGGCACGTCCAGCCAGACTGGAAGGCTTTTTTTATTGGTAACTGTAGCTTTAACGAAGTGAATGTCCTGAGTTAACAAACTGTAAGGAAAAATCCTATAGATGTCAAAGACAACAATAAGACAGACTGTTTAACTGACTACCCAGGTAGCGCAAAACAAAACAGAAACCACCAGAGCCTCTCTAGAGCTGAGCCTGAGACCCCTGCTTAAACAGGTAAAACTGTCCAGACCTGAGACACGTACTGTAAAACCACTGCACTACAAGTGCCTCAGTGCAGTGGCTTTACAGTACGTGTCTCAGGTCTGGAGAGTTCTGAAAAATTCAATTAAACTTGGTTACTAAAGTACCAAAAGAGCCCAACAGGAAGAATGGCCTCCTCTTGTGTGCAGTTCTTCGTATGTGGTGTAGGATAAGTGAAGAGGGGTGTTTGAAGTTTTACTCATTACTAATACAATGCAATTATCTTAGCTGTAGACGTTGCACAAAAAAATAACATGATCAGCACTCTCAGGGATGCAGCAAAGCTGCCATTCGCAAGCTGCAGCCGACGAGCCAAAGCCCTCTTCTGACATTGCCGGCCATGGCAGGCTGTGCACAGGTTTGACTGCATGACTTTTCAGCGCGGGTCCCTTCCTTCACCTGCGGCCGGAACAGAGCTGTGGCTTGTCTGCTGCTGCTGATGGCCGGATCATAAATCAGTCTCGAGGGCGAAACACTAAGGTGATCCCATTAATTAGACAAGAATAATAGCTTTCATTAAAGTGACAGGAGGCTCAGTAACACCTGCTTTCAGGTGCGAGGAGAAACAGAAGAGCCGGCGCCGTGGAGCGCAGTGTTGACGCTGGTGCTGCACCACGCTGGCAACAAAAACTGCCCAAAATATTCCCACAGAGCACCTCGTACATTTCAGGTACTTCACATCACTTACGAACACAGCTTACAAAGAGCTAGAAATCCCCCAGAAAACCTCAGATTAGGATATACTGTTGTGTTTCTCCATTCTTGATAAAATCGCTTTTTAAAGGGGAAGGTACTAAGAATCACACGTTCACAAGACCGGAGCACTTTTGCAGACAAAAGAACAAAAATACACGCTGAGGTAGGTCTTGAGAAACGTGGGGATATGTGAGGAATGGGGGAATAACGTGGGCAGGAAGTAGCTCCATGGAAAGCAACGTCTTGGTGGAACCCACAGTGAAGGGTATTGCCCTTGGTCTTCTTGAAGGGTTGTGTGAGAGGCAAGCTGCTCAAGCCCGACTCCTGCTACATTCAAGAAACAGATGGATGAGCCACCCACTACCTCCTGGGCCAGATAAGCAAAGCGGCCCCGTCTTGTCTGCAAGCGTTCTTATGTTCTTGTCACGGCACAAAGAGACAGGAGTCACACCAGCGGGAGGCGTCCTGGGCTATCAGGTGTCTGCCTCACTAACTGCCCGCACTGCACCACTGCGGGGAGAACCGGCCAGGACCCTTGCAACCCCACAGGAGACAGGAGGACAGGAGAGGTGACCAGAGGACAGGAGAGGAGACCGGAGGAGAGGTGACTGGAGGAGAGGAGAGGAGACTGGAGGACAGGAGAGGTGACCGGAGGAGAGGAGAGGAGACCGGAGGAGAGGAGGCCGGAGGAGAGGAGAGGTGACCGGAGGAGAGGTGGGAGCGAAAGGGAACCGAAAACCCTCCAACACGTCATTCGAAGCTTGGCCGTTCTCGGGCGGTTTGTTGTTTTTCCCGGACGCCGAAAAGAACGGACAGAACGAGACCAGTAGACCAATAACAATTACAAACGCTGTCAGATACAGATACATCGGCCTCAGCAGACGCGTAACTAAAGGACCAAAGACTGATGTGCCCACCTCAGTCGGTGCCCCCCCCACCCCCAACTAAAAGATAGTCTCCTCAGACCCTACCCCACCCCAGAACACCTCGGAATGGGGCAGATTAGTTACAGCAGACAGCGGTACAGAGCACCTGTTTGCCCTCTGAAATTAGTCCCCTAATCCTCATCCATTATTGACGGCCACCCTGAAGTGAGCGCGGGGCTCCTTTAAACCACACATCACAGCTGCAAAAAAACAACAAGAAGAGCACCTCGGGCAGAGAGATGGCAGCGGGAGGAGTGAGGTGATCGCGGTAAGGGCCAGGTAAGGGCGCAGGGCTGGCCACCAGGGCTCTCCAGCCGGCCCGCCCGGTGACAGGCTGCGCGCCGCCGGGACGAGTGCGAGACTGCGCCTCGCTCGCGGAAGCAGGGGCATGCTCCGGCTCGAGGGCTCCGCGCGCGGAAACATCAGGTGCAAGACATGGCCTCGAGTCTAATCCAGGACAGGCTCCTCATTCCTGACGCCTGCGAGCTCACCTCAGGGTACTGACGCACGCCGGAATCTTACATAAACAAGCGCAAATTACAAGCGCGCACTCGAGTGCCCCGCCACAGACTCGTGCTGTGGGTTTGCTTAACTCAAGCGATCGGGGCTGCGCAGAATGAATACAATAATATTTGATCGCAACAACGCTAGCACGGCAAACCACACTGAGTCAACAAAACCCACTCCCTGCCACCCTGCAGCCCGGCACTCTACCCACTGAGCGAGGCAAAAGCTAACTGCCTTCTGCACTGCAGCCTGGCGCTCTTGCACACCGAGAAGTCACACTCACGCTCTCTTTCACAGCATGCTTTGAAACTGCGCAAAACCAACCATGATGTAACCCTGGGGGAAAGGGTTATTTATAGCTCCTGTTGAGCCCCAGTTGGTATTTATTCATTCAGTAATGGCAGTCCTTTTTAAGTAATAAACTTTAATTACTGCAATTGCAAAGTACAGGAAAAAAGGCACAAAATTACCAGTTAACTGAGTCACATTTCATTTTGTAAGAACAAAGAGCTGATGCTTTTCTTGTCCTAAAACACTACAATCGCATGAAACAACAAAATTACAGGTTGAAGGCGGCTGCTGTTTCTGTCTGTGTGAGGATATTCCCATCCCTGGATCAAAGAGCAGACAGACAGGGATTCCAGGCAGCCTATCCCCTATCCCTCTCTCCTCCGGGCATCCCTGCAAACGGAACAAGCGCAGCTGCCGGCAACTCTACAGCGTGGGCACCGTCTCCACCTGGGATTCTGTCCATCGTACCCGCGTTATTCCTCTCCACACACAAAAAAAAAACATTTTTTGGAGAATTTGGCTTTTCGGGCGAGTTGTTTCTGGTTGTTGCTGCTTTGCCGAATCCCTGCCTGTGAGGTCGGAAGCGATGGCGGAGCCGCAGGAAAAGGCGAGGCTGAAACATGACCGGAAGCTGCTGGGAGCACGCGGACGAGGAGACCCGCACAGTTTTCTGGTTCTGGTGCTTGGTGCTAAAGGACAGAAGAGCCTGCTTAGAGCCAGGGCTCACACTGGCTGACTCCGTCGGGTTATCAACGGGGCGCAGACCGTGCACTTCTGCAAAAGCTTAGGGCCAATCAGGTCCTGTGCTTGCTGGTCTGGATGATCCCTGACAGTAAGGCTGCTTAATCCAATTAAAGAGTTAAAACAGGGGGACTGTAACAGACCCTCCCTCCCGCCCCGACTCTGCCCAGCCAAACGCAAAACCTAGAAGAGGGTGCAGGGATTGTGTGGGGGTGCGACACCCCTTCTCAGAGGCTGCACCTTGGCATCAGGTCTTATACCTGCCAGGCTCATGGGTGTGGAACTGCCTTTTTCTGCCAAGGCCTTACCAGGTCTTGCACAACTCTTCTCCACAAGCCAACCAGCCCACCCCCGAACCCCCCCCTCCGGCTGCCGCCACCCACTTTCTTTCCACGCTCTCTGGTAAGTCCAGTCAGCAGCACGCTGACCACGTTTAACCACTGTGCAAACCAGGAGGCCATTTGGAAACCAATTATAAAGCAGTCTGCCTGCACGCAGAAATATTCCGAAGGAGGAATGGAGCTGTGCCAGGGAGAGGTCCAGGTCTGATATCAAACATCTGCAGGGGGGAAAGGCCCAAGCTCTCGAAGGTGTGTCTGTTCCTCTGCAGCGAGCACAGTTGCATGTACTTTGCTTTGAACAAGGACCTCTCTGAGTTCTAGCAAGCTGCATGTTATGTCCCATCTGGTTTAGATGATTCATTATCCGTGTAGAAGTATGCTTTTAAACAGTTCTGTTGTGAAAGCCCGAAGAGCAGACAGAGTGCAGCATGACACAAATAAAACGTATCCGTATGATTAAAAAAAATGGTACTAGAAAAGAGGAATGTAACTTATTTTCTGAGTTCGGTGCACATAAACACAGTATTTCCACTAATTGTTTAGACATCTGCAACACAGACAAAAGCGAACCAAAGCCACTGACTGCTTTAGCTAAACCATTTTGAGACTCAAACTAGATCGTAACACATAGGTATATACTGGCAAAAATGTAATTGTTTTTTTATCATCACAGGAGCTGTAAGATGTTTAGCAGTATGGTCAGAGGTGCCCAGAAAGTGACAAGCCAGTCTCCAGAAGGCCATGAACCCACAGCCACAAAGTCAAAGAGGCAGGACTGGGCGACAGACTGGCAGGGCTCTGAGTCAGACCCTCGGACAGACCTGGGCTGCCTGGTTCCGAGCTGACCCAACCATAGAGCTAGGAGAAAAGAGGAACACCCAGGCTGTGTGGGGATCCTGTGCTGCCTTCACTGGTCTGAAGACACACCTGCACCACAGCTCAACAAAACTCCCGCCAGCCTAGGAAATCTGGGGAGTCCTCCGCAGCACGAGAGAGCACAGAACAGGACAGATTAAATCATTCGGAGAAAAGAAACGAATCCGAAATTGGATACGCTTCACCGTGCCTCGTGGAATCAAAAAGAAAATAAATGGTAATGATAGCCACTGTGATTAGCATCATTCTCACCTATCAAAGCTCTCAACAGCCACAAAGTTTCGTTTCATTCATTGAACTTGAGGAGGAAAAAAAAAAAAAGGAAGCAATTCCAGATGTAGAAACTGTTCCGATTTTTGAAGTGGTTCAAATTAAGAGGCGCTCTGTTTGGCTGCCTTCAGAACCGATTTTTTCACCCGTCTGTTCAAACACACTCGAGGAGCCCGCGCGCACAAGCCAAGAGCTACATCAGCCCTGCGAAGAACTCCCGTTTCCCTGCTGCAGCTTCCCAGACCGGCGTGAGACGTGACAGACACTCGAGCTGAAGCAGTATCGGCCACTTACCCCAGAGAAACATACTGTTTCAAAATGACTTGTATCCTTGTATTAGAGCAACGGCAAAGAGAGTTCGGAGCTTAGCAAAAGCCGCTCAGCACCTTTGGAACACTCCCCTCAGCGCAGCCCAACTGCGTTCAGGATATTTTAAGGTTGAGTAACTCACTGCCTGGTTCCTTACAACAGAAAAGAAGAAAAAAAATTCGAAGGGGGGATTTCCTTAAAGTCTAAGTCATCTTGAAAACATTAGAGTTACAAGTAGCCAAATTCCTGTTGGTTTGGAAATAACTGCTGCAGGAGGAATTTTTTCTAACCTTTTTTTTTGGGGGGGGAGAAAGAAAAAAAAATTCTTTGGACCCCACAGATTTTTTTTTCTTCTTTTCCTTGGGAAGCCCAGCTGCCAAGAAAGTTTTCCTTTTTCTTCCCTTTTTTGATCAGAAGCAGGAGAGGAGCTGTCCTGGAGGGGGTCCAGCGGCGGAGGGGGCGGGGGCCGGGGGAAGTGAGGTCAGTACCACCGCGCAGCGCCTGGCTGCCCACGCCCAGGGCCCTCGGCCTACTGGATGTTTGAGCACTGAGTCGGGTGGATGTGGTCAGAGCCGGTTTCCATTCCCTCTTCAACACCCGGAGCAGGGAGCCAAGATCCTATAATCCGGGGCAGGCACGGGGTGGGGCACCCAGAAACAGGTGGACATCTCCGGGCCCTCAGGACGACCTGGCTGCCGAGGCGCTGACCTCGACGATCAAAAGGAGCGAGGGCCCAGAGGGAAGGAGGGCAGGGGGACGCGCCACTCCGGTGGGACGAGGGGGAATGTGCAGCCCAGAGCTCCGGCCTGGACACTCCCGACGGGCCGGGGCGGAGGAGGAGCAGACAGGAGCTCAGGGGCGCACGGACACTCAGAGGGGTCCCGGGTTCGAGCCGCCAGCGCCGAGGGGAGACGGGGGCCGCAGAGACACCCCGCTGGGGGCGTGGGAACTGTGGAGCTGCTGGGAGACCAAGGTGGACGGGCCCCAGGCTCCCTGGCCTGGCTGTCAAGTGCAGGAGAAGAAAAACGCACCGAAATCGGGGCCGCTAACGTCCGGGTGGAAATGCAGTCACAGAGGGAGAGGCGGTTAAGAAATCTTCCATGCGCGCACAGCTGCACGCCTCCCACATCTGGCCAGAGGCTGAGCTGGTGTTTACCTCGCCCCCCCCAGCCCCCCGCCTCCCCTGGCCGGCCTTCCTGGCAGGCAGAAACCCAACAGCTCGGCAAAGATTACTCAGCACAACGCCTAGCCACCTTTCCGATCCAGCTCAGCGTGCAGCGCGAGCGGGCGTGTGTGGCGCTTCACGAGCCCAGAACACGCTCAGCTGGCTTCGCAGACTTCCCTCCGCTTCCTGAAGTCAAGGTGGGACTCCAGACCCGAGGCAAGTGGATTCGCTGAAACTCCCTTCGCTGCCGTTTCTTACTGACTCATTCCTCTAGCTGCTGGCTGTGTGCAGGACCAGTAACCATACACCATTAGGAGGGGCAACAGCATTTTTATTATTAATGCAGCATATAAATATTGCAGGATAAAATAAAATATTGCAAGTACTGCAACAAAAAAAACCGACAATAGAAAATGTATTGTAGGGTACACTATTAGAATAATTTCTATATAATCTACGTATCACACTGAATACCAGATAAAATTTTAATTTTGCTGCAGGATATTAATGTCGACATGTCTCTGTGGAGACTGGGAGCTACAAATGTAGTCTTGTTTCTTTGTTCCTGGTTGCAGAACAGAGGGGCTTATTAACAAAGCTTTTAAAATGGTATTTTAACACATTGTGAGATTCAAATCCCAGAATCAGAGCCTGCAGATTTCAGGAGATAAACTACCCACTCAATGCTTCTGATCAAAATGTAGCGCTGTTTGGAGCAAAATTACTGTAGGTCTAGTCTTTGGGAGTTACGAGAGGCAAGATGGATGACAGAATGTGAGATACAGGCAAGTCAACGCCCTGAATGCTATTATTGCAAACCTCTGATGCCTGTTCAGATTCCAGAACGGAGAAAAAAAAAAACAAATTGGCACCAAATACCCAAATCACCCCACCAGTTTTATTCAGATCAGCAAAGGGAAAGAACATGATCATTATGATCATCAAGGGAGCCTTGGGGAGATGTGAAAGTGGGGGGCGGGCGGTGATGATGACTGAAGATGTAAGCAATTTAAGTGATACATTATTTAATAACTGAAGTCAGCAGCGAGCAGTGAAAGTATAAAAACAACAGTAAAAAGTTAAGGGGTGGTTAATGAATCCAGCCGAAGCTGGTTAGGAGAGAGCGCTCAGTCTGTTAAACCCCACTCCCCTGTCTGCAGAGCACCCACTGACATTGCTAGGCAGCAATGACAATGATAAGGACATTGCCTCATTTGTTCAACAGCAATAAAAATGCATCAAGCATGAAAGCAACTTGCTAGAAAAACAGCCTCAGCAAGCAAACCTTAACGATGAAAAATAGCCCCTTTCCCATATTGGGGAATTAAGATGTCACCAGATTTTTGACAGGCACCCAATCAATGCGCTGTGCTAGTCCCTCACACTCCCTTCGCCTTCACACTGCAGCGTAATTTCACAACGCCAGCGTCGCCAAGCTTTAACACCCCTCTTCGGCCGTGCTGCTGTCCGGCCACCTTGCACACCCATGCAAAGCGGAACTTCAACCGGATAACACGTTTGGAGCTTTTCTTCGCCGTAGGAGGGAAGACGGGTGCCAGCCCAGAAATAGCGCTGTGAAATCCCAATTCGAGCAGCAGGCATCCAGACCTCGAGCTGGCACGTTGGTGCTGGAGGGACACGGGACCGGACCACCACACTGCGCCAGCACACAATATGCGATACGAACCCGAGCTCACCTGGAGTTCAGGATCCTCAGCTGCACAGCCAATCGTCCAGAAAATTATGGACCACGAGCCCAGCTTTCTTACTATAGATGCAATTCTGTCGGCTTTGCATTCTCGAAAGCAACAGAATACACCGACGTAAGATCCAATTCCACCGGTATAGTAAGTACTCAGCACAGAGAGGGCTCTGAAAGTAATTCAGTCTTTCCATTCACACTACACTGCATTGCCAAGGTGCTACAGCTGGGTAACTTATTAAGTTGGTGCTGAGAAAACCCTGCCATTAACTGATAAGGCCACAGCCTCTGAGCAGAAGAATGTCTCTTTCTCTATTGCGTCTAGACAGACTCCCCCTCGCTCGCTCTGTACCAGCAATGCCAACCAACATAGCTTTCAGGAGCTGGTACTTCACAGCAGCCCCAGCAAAATAAGCCCCGGAGCACGACGAAAAACAAATTCACGCCAAGCCAGTCAAGGTACTTTACAGCGTCCTGAAGATAAAGCTCGGATAAATAGTCAAGCTCTGGGTCTTTCTGCTGCAGACTGGAGTGGGGGAGTCTTGAGTCATGGCTGTCCTTGGAGATGTGAATACCACAACAGGGTGTGAGTGGAGGCTGCATAACAACAGGAAGAGGCCAGACAAATGAATTATTATCCCATTTTCTTCTTTCAACACCCACACACGGACCAAGGCTCCAGGGTTACAGAAGGCCTCCGCTCTCACCAGCAACGGTTTCACACCGGAGGATCCGTCCAATTATCCTGAGCTAATGCAGGCCTGTCCAGCTAAACCAGTCTCACACTTGTAAAACTGCTTTCTCACGGACAAGCCCGGCAAAGTGCAAACTGCTGGCTCAGAACTCACATTTCACTGTAGCATAAAATATGAATGCATTGCTTCGGTTTTTCCCCATTAGTCAATGTTTTTAAATATTTGGATGGATACAGCATAAATATAAACAGCGCTCTGCAAATAAGGCTAGGTCTTTCAATAACATGACTTAATACAGAACTCTCCCACAAGAGAGATCTTCATTTTCCTTTTCACCTTACCTTAGCTTTTACGCGCCTTTCTGCAAAGGTATTTTTACTGTGTTTGCACTGATTATATCTCACATTAATGCTGATTTTAACCTGCTAGATAAAAGAAAGATACCAACATGCTCAGCAAGCTGCATTTCAGCTAATTAAATGCTGCCAGCATGAATCCATCTGTAGAGATGGAACAATTCAATTTTGAGAGGAACATTTATTTCCATGCTAACAGGCAAGGTGTTGCATCACGCTTTTTAATATCTAAACTGGTCGTTCAGCTCGTAGCACGCGCTGAATTTTAATCGGCTCTTGGATCTGCACCAGCAGACGCAAGAAAAAAAAAGTTTTAAAGCGATCCCCTCGAGTTATTTCAGGACGGAAACGTGAGAATTCAGGAGTCCCCCCCCCCCCCCCCGAGTGAGCAACCTAACTCTGACACACTGTTTTTGCGTTTATTCCCCCCTTTTTATTTCCCATCAACCTGCAAACATGCAGCAGCGTAAGGTAAGTGGAGCGCCGGCCTACAGGGTCTTTCTGGCCCTCGCTCGCTACAGACCCCACGCTCGTGGTCACGGCTCATCCTGCACTTGTGCCCGACCAGTCCCTCCCCCAGCCGGGTGCCAGGAGTGCACTGGGCAGCCATCAGAGCGAGCATGTCCCACACACACCAGATCCGAGCCCAGTGCCAGCGCCAGCCCGGTCACATGAGTTTGTTTTCCTTCTCATTAGATTTTCCGTTGGCACGAAAAAAGCAGTAAATCATATCTGTCTCCCACTGGGCTCGTGTCGTCACATTGATATGGAAAATTATTTTTGAGGCAGCCTTAGCCATAAATGTTATTTTTCTTTTTTTTTTACTATAATCCTTTTTTTTTGTGGTGAGCATTTCTTCCCAGCCTTGTCAACCCACACACAGTGCTGGCTACTTCCTCTGGGCCAGGGTGAGTGACAAGCGCCAGAACTTCGCTCCAAGGGCCTGTTTTCAGATCCGGTCACCCAGAGTCCATGTTCAGAGATTTTACTCTTGCTTAACACCTTTAATGCTGGGCAAAAAGCAGTGACATTCTTTTGTCAGACATTACCCCTGTACCTCTTAGCGGGACTGTCACTGAAACATCTGCATGTTACTCCACTTATGCAATTTGCCTATTGGATAACCTGTCCATAGGGCATATCCCATCATACAGCAGAGTCTCCTGCGAGTTACACAACAGCTTGCAAAATCCTAAGTAAGAAATCCTTTCCTATAGAAGTCCTTTCCAACTCTCCCCCTTCCACCCCGAAGACAAATTCAAAACAGCAGGACGTTTTCAACATGGACCGAATCCACGCTGAGATGTTGTAACACAGAGGGCTGCAGGCTGGTTTATCGATGGGACAGAACGACTTTCTTGCACAACGGCCAGAGCCGAAGGGCAAGGCAGGGCCCCAGCACTTACACTGTACTCCACTCTTCCCAACTGGAGTAGCTCCCGGAGAGCAAGATTACAGGGATCTTGGGTTGCAGACCCCCTGCGGAGCTGCGCAAACAAGGCCTGGGACGTTTCCTCACTACAAAGATGCAGAACATCCAGTAAAAAACATAAAAGAATGTTTCATGGAAACGCTTCTGTTTAAAGCCGGGGGACTACTGGTGAGCAAATCTTTAATATCTTTAATATCTTCTGCAGCAACAAAGATGACTAATGTTAATTACGACCAGTAGTTCCAGTTGACGTGGATGGCTGTCTTAGTCAGACAAAAGCTGAGGAGCAAATGCCTGGGCTTTGTCCTGAGGGGAATACAGCACACAAACTGATGGTTCTTATTGAGGGAAATTCTCCTTTTTGACAAATTACAGGGCAAGGCTGGTGGTGGGGGAGTTAAACTCGGGGAGTGTTTTTTTTCCCTGGATGACCACTGTGCCCTGATGGAAGTGGGCTGACAGACAGCGCACGGCTTCCTTGCGCTCGTTTGCCAGGCCGGCCTTGCGTGCTCTGCCTGAAGAGACGGGCTCTGTGTGAGCCGAGGTCTGTGCTGCAGCAGAGCCTGTTAAACGCAATGGGAGAAACCGCACTGGAGGGCACGAAGGAGGCAGGGGAACTGGCTCGCCCTGTGGTGCACATGTTCGCCCACATCAAAGGCCGACCGGGGACAGAAAGGTGGGTGGTCCGCTGATGAATAAGGACAGACACGCGGAGAGCCGAGAACAGCGCTGCTAGTCCCTGCCGCAGAAGGGAGAGCCCAAGAATTTCTACCGGTCTGAGTGTGGCAGGTCAAGGGGCGGCCGCTGACCCCTGACCTCTGACCTCTGCTCACACGGTATCTCCACCGTCAGGCCGCGCTCGCGCCTCTTCAGACTGAGAGAGAAGGCGGGACGGCAGTGGCTAAGCGTAAGGAAGTTCCCAGGCCCAGGTAGATAGTAAACATATGTCTTGTGCCACGGCCAAATCGCTTCCCGGGCTAACAGCTTCTTGGAAACCGAGGAGCAGTGTTAAAAAAAGTAAAATACTGTAAAAGTCTTTGCTCCGTTCCAGTGCTGGCGCGGGCTGTCTTGAGAACCAGCTCTGTCCACTGGCTCTCACACCCTCTCCCCTGCATTTCCCAACAGCTGAGTCACTGTAACAGCAGGGCAGCCAGGCAGAGCGTTCCCAGCGCACACTCACTCTCTCCTCTGCTCTCGCCTAAAAACACAAGAACACCACACGTGCCCACTTTCGGGCTTGCACGCTCTCCTCCACGCTCTGTAATCTCCGTGCCGCGCTGCCTTCCTAATCGTTGGGTCTGTGTTAGTAAACATGTATACACACGGCATCCTGAGCAGCCCGCGTTCACACGAGGTACTACACGTTCACTAGCGTCCAAAAGAGGCTTTCCTGAAGCCGTGCGTTTTTATCATAAATAACTCTCAGCTAAAACGCTGTACTGATCATTTCCATATTCTGTTACAATATTTTAAGAAGTATGTGATGCATCATGTCTTTTTTTATTGTTGTAAAACTGCAATAAAATACATCAGAAAGAGGATTTACTTCATTTTATGGTGTTTTTCCATTCATCATTGCACTCTCCATATTATGATATTATTATTTACCCATTTTTCTTTTAATGCACACAACTGCAGAAACCTGGGTAAGGAACCTTGCTCGGGGGTACAGTGAGTGACCCCACCTCAGATTTGAACCTGCAACCTTCTCGTCAGTAACCCTGACCAGAGCTCCACACTGCCTTCCCCCCTTCCTGTTTCTCTCCAGCTCAATCAACATGTTCCTTCTCTTTAACTCTTGTCCTGTTCCTCACAGTAGCTCTCTTCTCTCTTTCTCCCATTCGCCTCTTCTCCTGTCACGATCTCAGTTCTGTTCAGCTTCCCACTCACTTCCTGTCCGTCTCTGCCTGGGCTCTCTTCCTTTCAATTTATCTTTCTTTCGCTCCCAGCATTCTCTTTTTTTAAGCACAAGTTTGTTTCTCCTTCTTTCTCAGTAGGACACACATCTGTCTTTGCTGTTTCTTCATGGTTTTTTTTTTACAAGCCTCTCTTGTCCAGCCTAGAGTCGGAGGGACACGCGTTTTTAAAGAAAATTATTTTCGGCAATTTACAAGTTCAGCCTTCCTTGTTCTGAGGGGTCCTGCCAAGCCCTAAATCATGACTCCACACAGAAACATCAGCACAGGAAAATAAAGGGACTGTTCAATGTCAGACTTAAACTCCAATGTTCGCTGATCATGAGTGTAATTAAATCTGACATTCTCAAGACCTGAGACTTCTCCAGATCTACGATTGTCCTGCTGAGGTCGAAAAACTATTTTTTTCGAAGTGTGGTATGATTGGAGACTTCATTATCGCGCCTCGACGTGCGGGTACGTTTGCGACCGGAGTCGGTCGAAACGCTTTTGAATATCGGTCGCGAGCGGCTGTCGTCGCCGTCCGTTAGGGGCGGAGACGGTGCCCTGGCGCGAGACCGGCGGGTGACGGGGGCGCGGCCGTGACGTCAGCGCGGCCCCAGCGCGTGGGCAAACCTCGCGGTGGGCGGACGAGGGGCTGGAATGTATAGACGGCTGCGTTTAATTTAACTTGGAAGAGGCTGCTGCAAAACACAGCCCGTGGCAGGAGGGGGAAAGTGTGGGAAGACTATATGTAAACAGAGCGTGTTTGTTGTGCTCGGCGCTGTCGAGCCGGCTGCTGAGGAAGACAGCAGGCCGCCAGCGTACGCGCTGAGCCGGCGCTCTTTCAAGTGTGCGACTGCGGGAGATGAAGACTCGCGTACCTCCATAACACTGTCAGAGGAGCCCGACTTTCAACAACTGGGGGGGGGGGAAGAGAACTGTAAAATATTCATGACATGCAAAGGCACTGTGCGGCGTCTCGCAGCAACATCGCGTCTGTTTTATTTCAGCCCAGGTGCCAGATCTTCGCTTTCAAGGGGGGAGTAAGAAAGAACACCATTAATATAACGGTTATCTATCGCCCTGACGTCGCGCCATCTTTATTGCAAAAGAAAAAAAAAAGGACAGTGGGTAATATATATATATATGAAGCAAACTGAGGAATGGGAGAAGTGAAAAAAGTGTCGAGTATATCTTCCCAGGCAAGGGAGCTCCCGGAAGAAAGCCGACGGAGAATAGCATTAAGTTCACGGGGGCGGCGGGTTAGCGCGGATGATGGCTCTGCCTTAAATAAATCAAGGAGCGCGTTTGGGGGGGGGGCGGCGGCGGTGGTAGGATTGAATTCTGACTGTTATGAGCAGACGTGGGGTTCGCGAGTGTAGCGGGAGTGCAGACCGGCGAGGTGAAAGACGGCCCGAGCGGGCTGATGGGTTACAAACCAGCACGGCAGCTGCACCGTCTTCCCGGCGAGCAGCAGTTATTAAGGAGAGAGTGAGAGGCGGAGGCGCTGTCAGGCCCCGCTGCCGACTCCTTTACGCCCATGAATAATGAATTCCCAGCGCTGCTTTTTCTCCGGCGCTAATGGACCCTTAACCCTTACAGGGCCACGGGATCACCCGGCGCTCTGCTCGGGGGGGTAAATCAGCTGTTTCCGCGGCCTCTCCCCCCTCATCATCCTAATGACCCTCATGACATCGGGCCCGGCTCACCCGTACCCGATACCACAGCTGCGGGGGCAGCACGCCAGGCGAACTCCCGATCACGCACACGTGAAGGCTGTCCAACGTGGAAACGGAGTGAAACCGAGAATTACCCACGCTATCATGTATGCAGAACTTGGGAGTCTCCAGTATTTCTATTAATAATACAAATGCAGACCCCCCACCCCACCTCAACCCCTTTATAGGAATGTACTGCACACACCCTATATCCACATGCTGATGTATGTACGCGAGAGAACATCTTCCTGGGCTTGTAAAGAACTGCTTGTTTAGAACCGTGTGAATTAAACGGGGGGGATGTGCAAACTACTAGTTTAATATGAGAAACTTCTCAACGGTGAAGGTCCGCGGGGGGTTAGGCTGTAACCCTACGTTTTTACTGCCGCCGTCACTCCCCCGAGGAGAGAAGCGGACTTGCACGTGGGACCTCTCGCGTGACATCACACGCCGCGGCGCGAGCTGGGGCCCGCTGTCTCGCGCGGTACATTTTATGCGCGACGTGGGTCCGGCGAGACCTGGCTTTCGGACTGAATCTCGCTTCCCCATCCACTGACACCGGTCTCCCGCGGAATGCAGTTACGATGGCTGGTCAACATCTGCTAAAATAAACTCAAAATACCACTGAGTAAAATTAAGAGCATTTCCGGCTCTTAAATAGGCAAAAAAAAAATCATCATTACTGGAAAAGGCAAGATGATGTGTCAAAGATTATTAAAGTAGCAGAGCGTGTTTTTTTTTTTTAAAAAGCACGGTGTTAGGCTTATACTACATTAACGTGCACGTGTTCTACTTGCTAAAAAACATTCAGCTGCTCCTTAAATTGTCTTAACTACGTAAAGGGCAACACGTTAAAAATCGGACTCTGATGAGGTGAGGCTCCTGCGTGATCGGCGGGGGAGCAGTTCCGCCCGGCGGGTCACCGGAAGAGGAGCGGGGCCGGGCGCAGGCTGAGCGTCGGGTCACCCCCTCTCCCCCACCGCGTGCCGGGAAAGGCCATGCTAAAGAGAGCCAACAGCCAAGCTAACAGCCAGGGATCGGGGGGCGCCTGGGGTTTTCGGTCACATCTGCAGATTAACAGCACATCTTTACAAACGCAAACCTGCTGATCGTGCTTGTATACGTACTGTACACGTGCTACCTGTACAAAGAAGATGTCGATAGATGATCGACCGTAGATATCACACTGCATGTTAAACACGTATCATCCATGAGTACTTGAAAACAGACAGATCATACACACTCATTCTGCCTACACAACAACCTGCAGCTGTCAAGAGGTTCTGTTGGGCCAGTAGGTGGCAATCTTCCCTCTGGGTCAGAATTCCAATGTGTTCATTGTGGGTTAATTCTTTTGAGGACCATTGGGGGTGAAGAGCGCTCCATAAATGCAAGAAATTAGTAAATGATCTGTTCTTTTGAAAATCAAACTGCTTGCATTTTTGCACCGGGCTCGGCAGGGCTCTTAATTATGATTTTGTACCTAGCGGGTGAAAGGAAAGGTAAAGTACTGGTGAAGAGGTGTGACTGAGGAGCCAGAAAGGCTCATTTTACAACACGAGAGGTAGAAATGCAAACCGCTTGCTTTGTGGGGAAAAAAGCCTGTCTTGTTCTTGTGCTTGACTTTCTACCACTGGAAAGACACGCGGGACACCCGTGGCACTCGCGTGTCGAATCCTCAGAGGAGCGCACTGCACCTCCGACGGCGGTCTGCTTAGGCATCCTTCGCTCGGGGCCGTGAGCTCGGTCCGCACGGGTCTGGGGCAGCCCGGGGAGTTCAGCGGCCTTGCCACTCGCGAAACCAACGAGCCGCCCCGAGTTGTGGCGCAGAACCGCCGTCACGCGGGAGGCGAAAGGAAAAGACAGGAGCAGAGGAGCTGAGAGGCAGTGTGGAAGTCTGGGAGCAGGCCTTTCTGATGTGTTTTGACATGAAGAAATAGCAAAAGTGACAGGAGCACTTAAACACTGCAGGATTTAGTATTGCTGAGGAAACCCTGTGCCATTCTCTCTTTTCTGTTCTATTAGTAACAGTATCGCTGTAATACAAACACAATAAAACTGGATTGCAGCTTTTTGTGAAGGACATAATCTTGTTTTGAAGAGCTACAAGAGTTTTGATCTACGCACCCACAATGAATTCCACTCACTCTCTGTGGAGTTAAGTTCCCTTGATTATAACGAGCAAATTACTCTGCTTTTCTGGGGCTGGGGAGGGGTGGGGGGGGGGGCAGCTACTAAATTGCATACTTTAAGGAAACCAAAATATGCTGCAATTTTCCTTCACTACACGCAACAAACAACCTGCTTGTTTAGCATGCAGCTATAAATACTGTGCAATTTGCTGGTCCTGTATCTCTCCTCAATTACCGCAGTCTCTCACACTTCGGCTCAGTTTTGAGCTGTAACAGTTATTGTCCGTCCAGCGCTCAGCTGCTTCGGGTGGAGCAGTAACCGAGGCCTCCAGCATCACTGTTCCCCCAGCTCTGCCGGCTGTGTGCGCACTTCTGTCAGACTTCGTGACCAAGTCAGCACCCATCCACCCATTCTCTAACAGCTTTATCCATTCCAGGGTCCTGGGGATGCAAAAGCCATCCGGTCAAAAAACAGCACAAGGCAGGGGATACACCCTGGACAGGACACCAGTCCATCGCAGGGGAGACACAGACGCAGACGCACACACTCACACGCACACCAGGGCCAGTTTCCCAGAAGAAGCCAGTAAACGCACCAGTATGTCTTACTGGGCTGTGGGAGAAAACCAGAGCACCCAGAGGAAATCAACTCAAACACAAGGAGAACATGCAAACTCCACACAGACAGCACCCCAGGAATTGAACCCAGGGTACCAGTGCTGCAGGTTTCGGATGCACAATAAGAAGTTGCAAAACTAAAAGAAATGAGGGCAGGACAGCCAAGAGTCTCTGTAGCTTCATAAAGTACCAAGCAAAACTCAAAGACAACAGACACTAAAGGATGATTGGTGGTGGTGCAGTAGTGAGCACAGTGTGTGAGAAGGCAGGGTCAGAGTGTGAGCTGGACAGAGGAACACGTCAAGAAAGGGCGGCTGAAAAACACAAACTCACGCAAAATCTGTAATGTTATAAGCAGAATTTTGTGCTATGACTAATTTACACAAATCTAGACAATAAAAACAAGCAGATAATGTAAAAATAGAAGTTCTGCGACTAAAGGACATTTTTAGATGAGCAAAATGGAAAGGTTGTGTAAAGTTTTATCATCTGTCTTTTTCCTGAAAATTACAAACCATTTATGTGCCTACTGTACTCCTTAACAGCAAAGTGTGACAGGTTTACAGCTCTGTTAAGCCATTTACGTTGTTTGATGTTCATAGGAGTGTGATCTCTCTACTCCCCCCTTGTACCCACCTTGCTGACGGAGTTACCAAGCCATCACTCCAGAAAAAGGGAGAGAACACCCATAATCACTTTGCAATTCACCCCTCAGCCAAATTTCAAAGAGCACTATTTAAATCTAGTTATTTGCACAAGTTTGCCTTTCATCTTTAGAGAGGGAAGCAATTATGTCAACATTCAGCACACTAACACAGCAAATGTCTGTTGACATTTAACAACAAGTGTTTGCTCAGGCTCACAACCTTAAAGTACAGTACAACTGCCCCCAGATGAATCTGATAGGCTCACTGGCTCCTCCTACTGCCGGAGTGCAAGAATGCTCTTTTCACTCCCAGCCCTGCTCTGCGCTGGAGAGTGCGTGTTCAACAAGAGCAAGGCAGCACAACCACCACTGCTGAACAGAGGTCTTGCTCAAGGACAGGGAGATTGTACAGCTACTCACATGCAATTACTGGAGCACAGCAATTGCTTCCTTCAGCTAGAACCTGAAGTATCTCCGATTCCGGCAAATAGGGCACTTTAAGCAGACGATTGTACATTATCTGCTAATATCACATTCAACTACCTGTTTACAGGTAATGTAGATATTTTATTATTAAATGTATACTCATCTCTGAAACTACTCTGCAGCAGGCATTTTGAGTACTGTAACTTGGTTTGAACTCCACTCGTTACATTCAGTGTCGTCAAGCTACAAAATATTAAAATGGAAAACTGTTGCTTTGACATCAAAGGATCTGTGTAACCTTTTTTCAACCCCAAACAGCATTTCCGTGTCCAAGCAGTTTGTCCACTTTCGTCGTCCTTCTTGGGAACATCGCTGGCGTACACCCGTATCTGCACACTGTCTCTGCGGGAATGTCAGTCCTGGCCCAGTTCCACTGTGGGCCTGTACAGTCTGGGCTCCCTCAATGCCTCATGTCTCCACCTGACCCTGCCCTTCAGTGGGACTGCTGGATGTCACCCAGGAAGGTCCTCTCCTGTATGTAAACTGCTTTGGAATGAAAGGCGCTATATGGCTGTAATTCATTATCACCGATGATTAAAGTGATGCCCCAAATGCAGCAGTGCTGAAGCTGACCTCCTTTGCTGAGAGAAGCCCTGTCCATTTGGAGGTATTTGCTCGCAAACTCTGAAACTCTTCCCCCTCGAGTCGAGCAGCAGGCATCTCTCTTCACGACCCCTTCTCAAAGGCGGAACACAAAAAAAAACGTTTTTTGTCGGATCCCGCCTTTAATTGGGTTTTCATCTTCCAAGCTTTTTCTGATCTGGTTAAAGCACCTTGAGATGCCTGATGTGGGAGAATGGGGTCCTGCAGTACTTCTCCTGGACAGGTTTCTCATTAACACTGGCAGTTGAGGTGTTCCGTCAGGATGCTTCACGGTAAAAATCAGAGAGCCCACCAAAGCGCGACCATCATAAGAATGACGCTCACGTGTGTCCAGTGAGCCTCAAACTGCTGTGCACTTGCAGAAACAGATTATTCCCTACACAACGGAGCTAACGGAAGACAACACTTCAGCGCGTCTCTGTGGGACGACACTGCTGTGTTTCTCAAAAACAGACCCCTGTGGTCGGACTGTGAACTCCGGCTCAACCTGCTATGAACTGACAGCTCTCGAAACCGTAACAAAGTAAAAAGGATCGCATAATCCCTCTGAAATATTTAGCAGCGTAGGAAATGTGCCCAACTAACGACAAATTCTGAAACACACATAATGTGCTACAGAAATATATTAGTTACTCAGGAATGCTTCCAAAAACACATCCACACTGAGAACCTTTTTACTTAACAAGGTCTAAATTGTTTTGGGTTTTTTTTCCCCTTTCTTTATAGCTATCAGCCCTGTCAGAAAATATGCACAGTCTCTCCGCAGGAGAACAGACAGAGCTGCAACGTTTTAAGAGGGGGGGGGGGGAAGGCAGAGATGAAAAGTCGCAAATTAGAGATTTCCTTCACAACCACATAAATCAGAAATGCAGGCAGAAGCAATGTGCTCCTAAGGAGGTTTTCTTTTAAAAACTCAACTCCCCCCCCCCCCTTCCTCTCCAGATTGTCTGTCCGCTGGAATGGCGTCTTCACCACAAGAAGCCGATCCAGAGCTCTTCAGAGAGCCCTGGCACAAAGCAAGGGCTCATAAAATCAATCACTGTTAGGAACTGCAGAAGGGCTTCAAAGCAGACAGCCTTCAAACCGGGCTCTATAAACAGCCCGACGCACTCTCGCTCAAATAAAACATACTCATACTGTCACATAAAACGAACACCAGCCGTCGCGGAGACATACGGCTCCTAACGCTCACACTGTAGCTGGAGCCCCACACAGACGCACTCAGACAGGTACACAAACACAAGCCCACAGGCGCACACAACGGGTAGGCGACTGGCAGCGAGGCGCGCCCGCGCCCACCCCCACCCCCCCAGCAGGAAGTGAGAGGGACACCAACAGGGACAGAGGTGCGCGAAAAAACACACTCGGAGGCGACTGTAAAAAAAAACAAACGGACTCGTCCACCAAATCCAATTACACCAACAGGCGCGTCCACGTAGCTCTGCAAAGAAAGGGTTTTCCTTCCAGTTTCACTACTTTCCAGGATCTGGACAGCAAGCAAGTTTCTCCCCTATGACCTGCGTTCCCTGGTCTCTTACAAAAAAAAATGGCATTTATCGCAAGAACGGCAACTGTTGGAACGCCGAAATGAGCTGTGCTGCATGAAGTGAAGACTTTTAACTCCATTGTCAGGCGTGTCTGTTCACCTGAAAATGGGTGATTCGCAGCTGTCTCAAGGAAACTGCGGAAAGGAGGACTTCAGGGAATCTCCTAAGGTCCAAAGACGACCTCCGTGCTTTAAACTGCACGGTGTTCTCCAAATGCAATAAGGCAACTGCAACAAGACAGATTTTAACGGCACTTTCACCCCTCGCCCTCTTTTTCACTTCAAAAACACAGAATGCCCAAATTATTTTGTTTTTTTAACCTCGTATCCAAATTGTTAATAACCACCGGACGGCCGGCGGCAGCCTGACTTCCCGCACCCACGAAGAGAGAAGAGAGGAAGTGCGGACAGGCACCCCCGACCCCCGCCTACCTGTAACCCCCCCTCCTCTCCTCTCCAAGCCCCGCAGCGCCGCACAGGAGACACCGTCAGGGAGGAGAGCCCTGACGTCACCGCGACCCTGCAGTCCAGCGGGAAAAAGACCCCGGGTTCGCGTTTGGGCCGGAAGCACTGCCCCGACTGTCGGGTAGGCAACCCCGACATTCACCAGCCCTGCGCACGGAGCAAACAGTCGCCCCGGACCGGCCTCGGCAACGGCGCTCTGACGCGCCTGTAAAAAGGCACCTCAGCTGGATCCTGCCCTCTGAAGAGGAACAAAAAAAAAATCCGACACATGGGCCTAATCAGAAGCAACACTTCATGACGAACGTAATAAATTTTTAACAGAAAAACCATGGCTAAATCATTTGGAATAATAAAGGGAGATTTGCAGCAATCCCGAAATTAAGCCTGTGGGTTTTTTTAATTACTGCCATGTGGTCTACTGTTGGAGCAGGCCAGCGGACGAGAACACCCCGAACTCAGGAGCGCGGGCCTGCCGCTGTCCTCGTCTCCCTGGGGCGCCCCCAGTGAGACCCAACGTTTCCATTCCCGTCTTCGAGGGGGCATCCCATCGACTCTCATTCTAATTCCACGTCCTATTCTACCCTCCACTGAAATGAGACCCGATGCCGTGTGGTTTGCTAAAAAAAACAAGTATTTCCCATCGTGCTGGCAGTGTCTGCTCGCCGGGGGCATTATCTTTGTGGAGAAACGGGGGTCGAAATTTGATAGAAATGCCTTTACACGCGCGCACTGAGGGAGCGAGAATCCTCAAGTGTGGTGGGGGGGGGGGGGACGCCCCGATATTTCCCCTAATAACCCTTCGCTTGGCGACTCCTAGGTCCCCGAGCTCCGTTAATCGAAATGAGGAGGGTAACGCCCCGCCACCCCACCCGGCTCCCCGACAGATCAGGTCAGGAGAAAATCGCGGCCCATCCTGAGCCACTATTTGTTTACAAGATCTCGTCTAATTGAATTATGAGGTCAATCTGAAGCCCCTCACCCTGCGGCTGCGTCATGACTCTGTGTGACCTCTGGAACTCATTACGCACATCTGTTTCATGCTTTCATGTGTATTTTCCTCCTACAGTACATTCGGCTGAACGGACAGAAACTTTCCCTGACCCGGGTACTCCAATCTGGCGATGTCGTTCGCCGTGGTAGGAAGCCTGCATGCTTCTTAAGGCCAGGCCAGGGTGAAATCCCACACCCAGGCTGATTCAGCAGGACAAGCAATGCCTGCATCGGGTATTCGTTAGTCATTCGCTTAAGGAAACAAAAAAAGTGCCGAGAACTGTCAGGAGAGGTGGAGCAAAACTCTGTTCAGCCTTCGCTCCTTACCTTGTCTACAACACGAGTAAAAAAAACAACAAAGCTATTTCAATTTTCAAGATGTAATACTGAGGCAAATCCACTGGAAAACAAGGGCACAGAGTGCACAGTCTTCCAGGGAATTTCCTGAGAAGGATATTTCACTGTAACCTATGGGAATTCAGAAGAAAGGAATAAATGCATGAAAAGCAGGGGGAGACTGGATATCCAGCGTCAGTATTGAGAAGCGATCCGGCCAGTTTGGAATTCTGCTCTCAGGAATCTGCTGCTGTCTGCAGGTGGCCTGCGGAAGCCAGCCGTCCTGCAACGATGAGCCGCCCAGTGCCCAGTGACGCCAGGGCCCCGCACGGTGCCACGCCAGAGCACAATTAGTAGCAGACAGCTAATGAAGTTGGGATGCTTCAGAAATCCAAAACCGCACGGCAGGAGAAAAGAGTGAAGTCGCTCGTTTCCGGCGATTCGCCGAGAAACAGGAAGTGGAAGACCGTGGGGGAAAAAGGAGTAAGGTGCTTGCCCAGCCTGTCTGCGGCAGAAAGAGCTTTGTCATTAGGCAGCGAATGACAGCACGTCAGCCTTTGGGAGGTGCGAGGATGGCGAAGCACGCAACGAAAACATCCGCAAATGCAGGCAGAACATGCAAACTCCACACAGACAGGCTCCCAGACTCAAAACCAGCACCCCAGAGAAGTGAGGAAGCAGCACTGAATGCTTTATCATCTAGTCACCCACAGGTATGTGCAAGACAAGGGGTGAGGGGGGCTCTAGTGTCTTCTGGTGCACTAACACTATAGACACCCAGCCCATTCTAAATCACATGCCACTGAACGAACAGGAGCCTGTCTGGTCTTAAAACTATTTTACTGAGTGCAAGTAACCCAGCTGATGAGCTACAGGCACACAACAGATCTGTCTGCCCACTCCCCAGAGCCCTGCCCCTTGTGCGTTATTATAGCAGTCCTTTGACTGGTTATCTCCTGGGGTCTTCGCATTTTCAAGACAAATCACGACTAAGCAATAGACTAACCCATCACATGGTTAAAAAAGAAAACTCAGCGCTTTTCCAAAGATGCTTGTGTATGCAGATCAGCAAAACACATACCCTATTATTATTATTATTATTATTAATAATAATAAAAAAATAGTTTCTCAAATAACATCTGATTCCAGAGTGTGGAATCCATCAGCTGGCATGACGTGGTGCTAGCAAGTCGAGACCCGATGTTGCCTTTCTAGCGACTCCAGAGGTTCAGAGCTGGTGGTACCAGCTTGCTGCCTCTAAACCACAGCCGGGTTCTGCACAGCGACACGGAGTCCAGTTCTGGTGCCAAGCGCAGGCAGGAGCTGGCAGTGTGGAAGGCAGACACTCTTCTGAGTGTGGAAAAAAAGCGCACTGTACACCCCTGGGCTCTCCAAGGTAAATGGTCACAGACAGCATCCTGTTATGAAAGTGGAAACAGCTACAATTACGAAATGGCCTGGCTTTCTATAGTAAGCCCGCTTCTGGCGACTGTGGGCGGAAATTTCTAAATCCGTTCCTTGAAATTGGGAAAGAAAAAGAAAGCAAAATAAGGATTTTTTATATAAATAAAGTATGACACAACAGACCTCAATTTTATATATATATATTGGAAAGCTCTCTGGAGAAGAAAAAGAGTTATATTCTTAAACCCATCTTATTATAGTTAGAGGGAGTCCACAGCCACACTCAGACAGCTCTCAAGTCCAAATTCGGCACCACTGACACCACCCTGTATGAGGAGGGATGCTTCATTGTGCTGCTCTCTGGACGCTTGTGATTAAAATAGCGTGTGCCCACTCCTGACACCCAGCGCCACAAGCGTAGAAGATAATTAATGATAATTCCTTACACATATATAATGCTTTTCCAGACACTCCACTCAAAGCGCTTTACAGGTAATGGGGATCACCACCACCACCACCAGTGTGCAGCCCCACCTGGATGATGCGACGGCAGCCATAGTGCACCAGTCCGCTCCCCACACACCAGCTCTCAGTGGGGAGGAGAACAGAGTGATGAAGCCAGTTCAGAGATAGGGATTATTAGGAGGCCATGATTGGTAAAGGCCAATGGGAAATTTGGCCAGGACACCAGAGTAACACTCTTACTCTTTTCGAGAAACACCCCGGGATTTTTAATGTGCTGGGATAGTCAGGACCTTGGTTTTACCTCTCATTCAAAGGATGGTGCCTTTTTTTACACTATGGTGGTCCCATCATTATACTGGGGCAGTAGGACTCACACAGACTGCAGGGTGAGCGCCCCCTACTGGTCCCACTGACACCTCTCCCAGCAGCAGCCTGAGCTTTCCCAGGAGCCTCCCCTCCAGGTACTGGCCAGGCTCACACCTGCTGGGCTCCAGTGGGCTGCCAGCGGTGAGCTGCAGGGCGATATAGCTGCCGGCGATAGAGGCTTTGACGCCGACCCCTGCGCCGTGGTGTGAGGCAGATGGCAGATCCTGGACCACGTGGACACAGCCTGAGTCCGCTTTCACGGCTAAAGGTCGTGGAGTTAACAGCTACAGCTCTGAAAAGCGGGAGACAAAGGAAAACTCGGGTCTGTGAGTTCCGCCCTTTGCTTTCGCCAGGTTCCGGTGACTTGTTATCGCTGGTTTCGAGCTCTGGAGTTTCACCAACAAAAAGAAATGGAGGTCTAAGGTTGGGGCTTATTTTTGGAAACCAGCTTGAGAGCTCACTGCCAGGGGGGCCCGCCGGGTCGGCCGCGAGGTCGCGCCGAGCCGCGAACGAGCCCAGAGGCGGGCAGCGACTCCGGCTCCTGCTTGTCCTTCGCTCTTCCTATCTTTCAGCCGCAGAGCTTTCCCGGAACGCCGACCTCCTCCTTCTGGAGCTCCCTCAAGATAAACACCTTGGAGGCCATCACCCCTCGGCCCCGCACCGGCCAGCGGTGAGCGGCACCGTTGTTTCTATCCAGGATGAGGTCACTTCCCCTTCCTGTCTGCAGGTCAGAGAGGCCACCGTGTCAACGGAAAAGGCTTCCTTCTGAAGCCAGCGCTGTCTTGAGGAAGGAACAGGAGATTAATTCACTGCAGGCTCTGATTACGGCTACTGTCACACTGTTAACCTCTCTGTTGTTCTAAAACTCCTCTGAAGAAGTAAAAAAAAAGTTCCGAAAGAGCTATTAAAAATGGAGCTCCTCGGCATCTTCCTACAGTTTTCTTTTTTTCCCTGCGAGGGACGGTCTCACTGGGGCCGATCGTGCCGCCAGCCCGCGGTAGAAGTTATCTCGTCGCCTTGCTTCCTCACTCCCCGCAAAAACGCTAAAAGAGAGCCAAGCGCTCATTATTATTCTGGAAGGTATGTGGGTTTCAGCGAAACCACATTACAACCACACAATGTAAACCTCAGAGTACTAAAAACAACCTCTGGTAACGCTAACCTTCCCACTCTTCAAGGTGAGCGCTGAGTGGGCGTCCTGTGAGGACGGGGAGCAGCTACAAGCTGTGACAGAGCAGCTCAGCCCCGGCGCGGGCTCCGAATTCTCAACCGGGTGGTGGAGTATCGAGATCAGACGACTGACAAGCCTACAGCTGCGGCACCAAACGTCACCGAATCAGGACCTCGGGGCATCGCCTGCGAAACGCATCCAGCTTGTTGCAGCTCCTCTGCCTTCACCTGTGCACTGGCAGGGGGGTCAAGCTCCACGAAGGGCAATGCGCTGTGTACCTCCGCACCTCTCCCCCACCCGTCTGCCTCTCAAATCGGCCTGCCCAATAAACATCCCAGGCAAGCGCTGGCCTGAGCAATTTACACAAGTGCAGTAAATCCATTCCCAGCCATCTAAATATCGACCTCCAGCCTCCATTTACAACCGAAAGGCAAAGGCCAGGGTGCGAGGGCACACCCAGAGAGACAATCTCTGCAGCCGGCACTGCCGGCCTCACTCTTCAGACTTCCTGTGCAGGACAAGTGTCAGCGCTCCCCCCTCCCCCCCCCCCCCCCCAGCGACTCCTCGAGACCGATTTTCCCTCGCTTTCAAAGAAAGACACTGAAACTGTGGCACACCTGATAAATGACTCTCTAGGGGACTGGAGTTCATGGCAGACAAGTCCTGGGTCTGAGCTTGTCCCACCCTGTCCACGTATTCAGCTGTGGCACAAAGACGCTCAGGCACTGATAAAATGACTGCCTGCTTGAAAAGAGAAGCAGAGTCTTGCGTTTTCACGCAAACAAACGCCCTCCCTGCTGCATTGTAATCTTCGGACTAAGATTCATTAAGAGCAAACATGCACTCCGGGTTCAAGTACGGCGCGCCTCAGGTTTAAGACAAGCGATAATGAATTAGCCACCTGCACCGGTCAGACGTAAATCAGAGTGCAGGCAGCACTCGGAACCTGTAGTGCCTTTTAAACTGTTTGCAAAACCCTTATCATAATGGTACAGGCTTAAGGGCACAAAGCATGATTGAAAAAATGGAACCAGCAATGAACGCCAAAAGGTGATGTGGATTAGTTACAGCTTTTCAACAAAAGTAAAGTCTCTGAAAAGTGTAACATGAAATGCTGAGGAAACACAATTTTTTTATGTATCACAGGGCTTCTCATTGTTGATCGGGGTGTATTTTATGAGAACAGGTATATAATAACCGCAGGTTAGAGCAAGGGGCTTTATTTCTGCCCCACTTTCTATAGGAAGAGGAAATCTTGGCAAGAACTCATTTCAGAATTTTAAACAGCATCCAATTCCTATGCACTGCATTGTTATTCAATTCTTACCTTGCTTGCCCTGCAATGTGTATTCTGAGGGTTCTACCAGCTGTTAGCTATGCTTAGAAAATGATTTGCTGCACTAAGCTAACATCCATTTTCAGGAACTGTCTTATCCTTAGAGGGTCACAGCGAATCCAAGCGTCACCCTGCAGATACAGGAAGCCTGGGGCTGTACCCTGGACAGGATGCCAGTCCACTGCAGGACAAACACACGCACACACATATACACGCGTGTATCCACTCACACACACACACCCAGATGGGTGACAGTGCAATGCAGAGATGCACAGATCCTAGTCAAAAACAGCTTCAGCAAAGACTTTACAAAATCCAGATCCTTCCAAGAACACAGAGGAAACTAAGCCCCCCCCGTTAACTCGGGAAAAAAGACCGGAACTGAACTGGAAGAGCTCCGGCACTTTCGAACGCGTATTGCAAGTCAGACACAGGACTAGAAAAGAGGCAGCAGATCAGAGGGCCTGAAAATGATGCACTGCTCCTCTGAAAGGAAAACACCTGTTGATTTTACATCGCTAAAAATAAACCCCGATAGATCATTTAGAGCCTTTCAACTATGCGCACTGTTCTTCTTCTTTTCTAATGAATAACGATGCAAGTTTTGTTCTACAGGAAGCCTGTTTTTTTTTTTTTAAAAACCCCAAGCCCCCTGACTTAAGGAAGTGTGTTTATGATGAAACTGTATGTACAGTATGAATGCAACAGATAAATGAGGCGCAGCTCTGTGCAGATGGGGGCCCAGTTCCAGCTACGCCTTAGAAGAAAGAGCCCAGAATGTAGGACACACATGGTACGGTATCAGCACTTCCTGCTGACCCAGCTGATAGCGAGTCTCTTGCTTTGGGGTTTCTGAAGCTGGTGGATTTTTGGTGAGGGGAGGAGAGGGTATTTAGATCTTGGCTGCCCAGGACGGCTGCCTATTTAAAAATAATTTAGGAAAAAAAACGGCATTGACGACAAAGCTAGAGAAGGGGACTCGTCGACCTCAGGTCCACTCTTGGGAGGGCTGTGCTGAAGGGCAGTTCTGGGATCTTTGCAAGGAAAGCAGGCAACAGGCAAAAGCTCTGGGCAACGGGCTGCAACAAAGCACGCGCAACTCAGGAGGCTGTGCAGACTGCACACTGCTCCCCAAAATCATAACCAGAACCACAGCAAGAGGGAAAGACCCCCCGCCCCCAACCCTCCACGCCAAACTGGGAGAGGGTGGAGCAGGAGAAGGAGGAGGGCGGGGGGCTGCCATTCTGAATTCTGAGCTGCTGACACCCTGCCAAAACGAACATTCTGTGTATTAGCCAACATATAATCATACCCTGACCTCGGAGTAATTAGGAGCATTAAGGGCTAATTCTGCAGCCTTTTAAGTGGAAACATAACATTGTCTCGCTACTCTTGTTTACGTACGCCACAGACATTTCAAACAGCTGACAGGCTCGCCTTCCCGAGGCAGCGAGCCAGCCGGGACCTCCCCGTTCGGCCCTCGCCGGGGCAGGAGGGAGGGGGCGTTGTGGAGACAGGGGCAAATCTCCCCCGGGCTCCTTCACAAGCCACCCTGCGGAGGGCGAACCCCACCTCGCTCTTCCTCCCGCTGCTACCCAAACAACCTTTACAATGGAAGCTAGGCTTGAACTGTTTGCCTGGCCTGGAAGCGGGAATAATAAAAGAAAGGCTCCTGCATCCTACAGGAGAAAATCGCGAGCCAGACTCCCGCACCACTCTCAAGCCGTCCGAACGCAATCGCGAAGGACTTTCTTCTCTCGTCCTGCCTTTTACGGGACGGAGGCTCCTAAAACGTCGGTTCAGTTGTTCGCCAGGCAAAGGATCCCAAGACGCAGCCCAGCGTCACGTCATCAAGCCGGAACGCGGCAGAGAAAAGGCAGGGGCGAGCAGAAAGAGGTCAGATCGGAGGCAGAGAAGGTCCAGATGCCGTTCGGATCTATTAAACTGTTGAGCTGTAACCTGTCCTCTCTAATAAAACACTGCACGTCCGCTCGGCCACTGCCTCCGAGGTACAACAGGAGCGAATTCAAACAGAAGAGGGAGTGGTCTCTGGCAGCGAGAGGCCTGGCAGCTCTCCCCCCCTTCCAGCAGGCGCTGATATGAGCAGCACCAGAGCAGCGCTCCTGAAAGTCTTCTCAGGGCGCTGTGAGAGGAAGCAGGAGTTGCAAAGACACCTTCCATTACTGTCAGGATCCCAGAGCTCTTCGCAAAAAACACCAAAACACCACAACGACACCAACGAACTCATCGCCGCAGACGGGCGCCCCTCGCCACCGCTAAGCCAACGCGACGCCCGCCGTGCCTGACCATGGGCTGGAAGCGCCCCGGAGTGCGAGAGGGAGGGCAGGAAACAGATCTGAACTGTAACCGAAACCAAAACACGGCAGGAAGGCTCAAAGCACTATTCCGAAACCCACTGACACAAAACATTTGGCACCACGGCGCGCGCCCAGTGATGACACACCGGCCTGCTCGGCCCCCTCGCGACCCGTCCACTCTTGAGGGATCGATTCTCTTCCCGCTCGGGTGGTTCGTTTCAGAAGCGTTGGGACATTCCGTGGCAACGAAGCAACGCAAGGAGGAAAAACCAGAATACCCCCCCACCCCCCGGAAACACACAACACAATTGAAATGAAGAAGAAACTGAGAAGGCAGGTAAAAGTAACACATATCATCTGACCCTTTGTTGCAACACAAAGGCAACAAAGCAGGTGTTCCCAGAAAGGGGCTGGGGTTGCTTCATTATAGCAGTGGAGTCAGTGTTAATCAATAAAGAAGTGGCAAAAGTAAGGATACAAAGCCCAGACACAAAGAAGCATCATAAAGGATGGCCTAGCAGAATGATGTCACATAATTAACCCTCATCCCACTGCGTTCACACACCTACTGCCTTATTTAAACGCGTTTCAGAAACATTTGACTGCTCGGGCCGTTAAGCACGGAGAGTCATCATTCACGGGCAGTGATATGTCTGAGTATGATGTGGATGTCAGGAAGGACTAGACAATCCCACGAATGAGGTCTTAGATGCAGTAAAATTAAGCCTTCCTTGGCCACACAATTAGGGTGGAAAAAAAAACAACAGAATTGATAAATTGGTAGCTCTGACTCACACTCGGATCCCCCCTAACCTGTATCATTCTGAAGTGCTTCAACCACAGCTGAAGAGCAGTTGAACTGTGGTCTAATAGCACTTTGCAGCGGCAATCTGTTCCACGTTCTGCTCACAGAAAACCTGGCTGGTGTTTCCGACTCAGAACAGGCCGTTCCATTACCAGCGTGACCACTGAGATCGCTTGCACAGCCTTGGGGGAGGGGAGAGGGAGGTCAGGTAATCAGCAGAAGAAGATGGACAGTACTGGGTGAAGACAGACAGGGAAACGTTTGTAACGAGGTTGGTGTAAAGGCCTGCGTTAGTAACAAATGACTAAAACGTCACGCCCAAGCATGTGTGTGATACGTCGCAGGCTTCCATTAAGAGAACCGTGTCGCAAGCAAGCCTTTATGTCGACGGAGGAATACAAAACGCAGAAAGTGGAAAACGCAGAGGAGCAGAGACTGGGAGGCGTTAACTTCGCCCCGTTTACGCGCGGGCTTTGGTTTACAAAACCGGCGTCAAAAAAAAAATCGTCACGTGTAATTAGGAAGAAGGAAGAACAAATAAAAAAAAATCCCTGCTAATGAAGACAGACGAAAGAACGTTGCTGAGCAGATCTTGTTTCCATTAGTCCCCTATTAAGAGTGTATACCAGGGTGTCACTTCCCAGGATTGCAAGTCATTAATCAGCCCCCCCCCTCCACCCCCAAGCCAGCCTGCCTCACTATCAGCACAATAAGCCCATTTAGCCCTCGGTAGCTCTACGTCTCTGCCGGACAGCCGCGCATTATCTGTGCATGTACATTACATCATCACTCATTATTATATACCACAGTCTGGCATCGCTCCCTGTTCGTTTCTGCACAAGGCCTGAACCAGGGGGCACCTAGTTCTTACTGCCTCCAGTATATTAGCACAATATATTACTATAATCCCACTCCTGGCCCCGGCCACAGCCCGATTCATTGTCAACGCCGCCGAATCGCGCTTCAGCCCAGCCCCTGTACTGTGGGTTCCTAGAGCACCTCGCCTTCAATAAAAACCTGACAGATCCAGCAAAAAGCTAGGTGGTCTCCCAAGTCCAGATAGCTCACTTCCCTCTTTCATCTCTTTTTCCTCTGTATATAAATCGTGAAGTTCTCCTGCTAGGCTTTTTGGCTTCCCTTGTAATAACACCAATCATTTTTGCTATACGTCTGCTACTTAGGGCAGAGGATTAACTCAAGGGATAGTGCTGTTTCTTCAGCATCAGACAGATTTTCTACAATATTAATCCCCGTTGTAAAGCCTTTTTTTTTAGACTCTGGTGATGTACCTTACATGAGGGCCCATGTACACAGGGCTTGTTTGCATCTGCTTTGCTTTTGTCTGTTCAGATAAAGACTCTGTCACAGCACTGTAATGCCAGTACTAGAAAAAAAATGCAGAACAAATTGGTACAGCGTTTGACGTGGAAATCTGGCTTGCCTCTACTACTGAAATGTAATTTTACAATCATGTTTTAAAAAAAAAAAGCCTGGGTTGCAGTTACGGCTTATTTTCCAGCTGTATCATGCTCTAAAAGTTCAGATCTATTCCAATTGTCGTGTGTCTGGGAGTACATTTACACCCTTAACCCTGTTCGAGTTCAAACCCATTATGCCCAGCGTACAGAACAGAAGTCACAAACCGGCTCTGCTGCGTAAAATCACTGCGGGTTACCTGGCTAATCTGCCTACCTCCCCGCAGGGCTGTAGGGCAACGGAGGAAAACGCTTCGGTGTTCTGGTCACAACACACACATTATTCAGCACAAAATAAAATTCGAACAATCACACGGCACCCCCTGCATTTCGCAAAGCCGATGCCTCATGGTCAATTTTGGCAAAGCGCTCTTTCAGGCCGGCGAGAAAGAATTATTTATTAGAATAAAAAATGTGGGCATGCTTTGAAACAAGCATGACAAAAAGCATGCTAGCATGCACAATCCAGAGCCGACAGAGGTCACAGATACTGTAGCAGACGTGGACAGATGCATCCCGATGCCCAGGGATCAAGCACAGGACTGAGCCCTCCCTGTGTCTGATCCGTGTCGCCGAGAGGGTTTTACACAAGACCCAGCAATCGCTCATCTGTTGCTGCGGATTTTTTTTTGTTTGGCGGATGAGTCCCGGGAATCAGAAGTCACTAAGAGAGAGCAGGCAGTGTAGCCTAGTGGTCAGAGCAGACAGGGAGCAAGGAGAGCAGGAGAGGCGCGCACAGGACGACAGAGGAGACAAGGCAACTGCAGAGAAACACGGCGAAGGAGGAAAAGACATCTGAAGAGAGGATCCTGGGGGTGCAGGAGAAGACAAACGGCAAGACTCAAGCAGCCGGGAATTCTAGAGAAACAAAGCAACCAGGACAGGGGAAGGGAGTTCTGTTCTAATCAACGCCAGGCTTGGAGAAATCCTGACACACGTACAAACGCAACAAGTCCCTCTTGAATCGAGACCCAGGCGGCTGGTTGCAGGTCTCCAGAGACTGATTAATATTGAATTCCTGATGCTAATCTTTGTTTTCTTTATAAAGGGCTGACGCATCCTTGAGAAGCACACCGCATGTATATTTAATGTCAAACTCTGCATATATTTAGTGCTGCGTTTCATTGTCTGGCCCTCTGTGTTGCCGCTGATGCTCGCTGTTTTACTGACAGTCGTTGAATCGCAGCCCATTATTTGCATTTAACTGCATTCACGTGGGTTTACAGCCACTGCAATGGCATATGTACATGCATATGCATAATTATACACACATATACAGTTTATGGAAGATAACTGGAAACCTTTAAAACACACAAGAATTTGACAGAGTAGAGCCCCGAACATAACATGTTTGGAAAGCAGCTGCACCCAAAACCTGGTACGTTAGAATGCCTCTACATGGAAATTAATTCATTCGACTCAAAATCAGACGCACTTTTTTTTTAGTCTATCTGACACGGGCTATATTTTCTTCTTCACACAAACTCACGGGGAAAAGGCTCTTCTGCTGTGAAGTGCACAGCCGACAATGGTTCTGCAGCTCAGCCCAGAAACGCGGTGCATGTGCATGTAAGAGCAGCTCTATACAGTACCTGCCAGGTGCACAGTGCTCTGGAAACTCACACCAGCCTTCACACCTCCAAAGGCAGGAATGCACACACACGCAGCCCGAAATCTCACAGCCTCCACACCGGGGAGACTCCTGAGGAGATTTATCCAGTCGAAAAACCAGGAGAAGCCCCGGGTGGATGAGCAGAGAGCGTGGGCACTCCCCTGGGGCCCAGCTGATGAAATCTCTCGCCACAGAGCGAGCACCTGTGAGTCTGGTGCTGGCTGGCTTCAATCGCATGTGCCAAGAGCTGCCAGGCGTGGATGGAGATCCCAAACGCGGCCTGCACAAGCCTCAGAGCCCCAGACAGAGAGAAGAGGAAGTGAGAGGTAGCGATCAGAGAGGACAATCTGCGGGTATTAAGATATTAGGGTGCTGTGGGCCATTTTTTGCACAGCAAGGCTACTCAGTGCATGGCCCTTTCAGTCCACAATACTGCAGCAGCGTTGTGCAACCAGCAGCTTAGTTGTCATACTGATCCTGCTGATTATCAGGAAGAGCCGGATGTCGTGAAACCCTGCACTGGAGCGGGCCGGACCCCCCGCAGGTAGGGAAGCCCCGCTCCACAGCACGCGGTCAGAGCCACCGCAAGCACAAAGCAAGCTTAAGGGCGGTTCTATACTTTCTGCAAAAATCGCATTGGGTTAGACAAAGGAAATACAGCACGGGTTTCACCCCAAGATTACGAGAAGAAAATCAAAATTAAAAACAAGTAATCTGGATTTTCTGGTCCGCTGGTGAATAATGTCAAACAGCTGTCAAATGTTTCAGCACAGCAGCAGCAGCAGCTCCCTGATCAGAAGCAGGCTAACAGTGTCGAAGGGAATGCGTGGTTTTTACTTTTTGCAAGCTGATCCTGAGAGCTAGCTACACTACGTACGCCACCAATAAACGGACAGCTGATGTTCTCGCTGTGTTTTTTTTTGCCATTTACCCTACATTTAGGCATTGAGCCTTGGAACCCACTAAACACTCTCCTTTATGAATGTATTTATTTAGTGTGCTCTCCTAACACAAACCTGTCCTGTTATCTCCATTCTGCTTCAGCTGAATCACTTTTGCCTAATTTGCTTTTGTTTCACCACTTTGGTGCGGACTGAAAGGCAGCTAGGGGTTCTTTGCCTTTGAAATTCCTCATGTCCGCTCTGACAGTAACAAAAACTACCAAGCAGGCCACCGAAAGGGCCAGATTTCTACGGAACACGGAACGACCTGCTGAGCTCCAGAACCCCAGACACTGACGCTGTGAAATCAGATACAATAATGTTTCAACGGTCTAACAGTTTTTTCCTTACCATTGCTTAATCGTAATTTTTGCACACTCTGGAGCTCACTGGCACCCATTAATGATGCAATCTGGTGTTTTTCCTGATGTGTGTAAGCCTGTCTTGCGAGGGCAGAGGTTGAAATTTGTTTCCACTTGTGGTTCGCGTACAAAGGCCTGGGGGACGATTCCCCAGCAAACACTCGGTCCAGCATAAACAACTGCAACATCTTGTTTCTTTTCTTAATATTTCTCTTCTGTTTGACGGGTATTTGTCCTTAGGTTAAAGATTAAACAAAATAAAACAAACAAAAAAAAACCTTCTGATCTCTATTTTTCAGCATTTCTGCAAACCTAAAACAATGAATCCTTTGAAAAAACAATATTTTTTTTAAGTGCATGTGTCTGTATCAGACAGTGAAAAAAGTTTATCCAATTCTCCTGGTAACATTGATTAAAAACATTGTACAACTTGAATATATTGACGAAATTGATCCCAATAGAACTCATGTGGCAATACTCAGCAATCTATGTGTTATAAAATATTTCAATTTTGTAAATCCTTTGCCAATAAAAAGTAGCTACAATAATACACAGCATATCTTTTTTCTTTTCTGGTTTATTTCACATTCAGAGTTTTGTCATGACCTCATGTCTTGATGAAAACTTGAAGAAATCGTTCCTAAGCAAACGATTAACATCGTAACAAGTAGCCTCTCAGGTGTTTTACCTCATTCTGCACCCCAGTCAGACTCGCCTCATTGCTTTTCTCCCTGCCTTCGCAGACAAGGGGGCGGCGTGCTCGAAGAGCTGTTAAGCAGCCCTGTTGGGCGGTTTGCGTGCTGATCGACAGGTTGATGGATTAAGCTGATTGATTAATTCATAGGCACAGCCAAGGCGGTCTGTAAGGACAACAGGGTGATTTTCAGCCAGGTGTCAGGTGCCCAGCAAAGCAGGGCAGAGTCATCTGATGAGAACGAGGGGTGACATCATGTCTGTGTGGCGATGATGTCATCGGAGAGAGAGAGAAAAAAAAACTGCAAGCAGGTTGTGAACATCAGGGTGGAGCCAGGGCCTTGTTATCATCCACATCAACAAGCCTTGCTTCAGAACAAGGAACAGTTGTAGCATTTTGTTTGGCGACCTGTCTGAACGTTGTTTTTCTTTCTTTTTCATTCTTCAATGTGAATTCTGAAAACTTTTATTTTTTAGCCAAATCATCATCATCATCACCACCTAACAGCATCCATGGCTCTGAGGGAATCCAGCATCAGTATTCACTTTGTGCTCCTCAGCTTTCTTCCTTCTTACCACAGTAAAAACACGTCTGAAAATGATCTTTATTAAAAGGCCTCAAATTTCCCATGATTGCGTACAATCTACAGTGAACTTGTAGAAAGACATTTCCCCTTCTGAAAACACAGAGCGAAGGCCAACAGAAATAACACTTCAGTAGAAAAGGTTGTTGGCGGGGTATAAAAACAGGGGGAGACACAGTTATGTCTTGCTATTATTCAATAAACAGTTATGCATTTCTTTTGCTTCGGCTAGTGTGCGAGTCGGGAGGGAGTGATGGGGTGGGGCGAGGAATCGAGAAGCAGTCAAACAGAAGCACATGCTGAAAAGGGGAAACAGAGGTGGCGCAGAAACAACTAAATCAGTGTCCCAGGCGGCAGTACCTTCCTGGGGAAACGGGGCGCGTGCGCAGAGGGGGCGCATTCTGGCCTCCGCTACAGAGAGGATTAACACCCCAGTTTGTCACATGAAAAAACAGAGGATAGCTTGACTGCAAGGTAACAGTGTTTGCTTAATCAAGCCATGAGGAGACGATGAATGAGTTAGAGCTCACAGAGAAAATAGTGTTGCAAGCTGTGCATACTGGGGCAATGGCGTGGAGCAGAACCAGAACCACTCGGAACCACAGGGGTGTTGTGGGTTCAAATCCCAGGAGTGATACTGCTGTTGCACCCTTGAGCTAGGAACTTCTGCTGAATTGCTCCAGTGTAGCAATGCTGTATATAAATGGGTACTCAGCAGCCTGCCATTACAGATGTCTGTTGGTTCTCAATTGACTTATCTATTTAAACTAAAGATTAGATTTCAAAAGAATGACATTTTCCTTAAGCAGAGACTATTTTTTTTTCTTTCTTTCAATGAACTTCCTGTCCTATATGATAAGTCATAAAGATAAAAAAAACAGGCAACTTGATGATGATATTTCTTTTACCATCAAAATATTGGAGCTCTTTAGGGATCGAATCCTTTTTTTCGGCATGAAAAAAATGATTTCAGGAGAAATTTCTATTGCTGACAATGGTCATTCTAAGGTGGTATTAATGTTTTTTTGCACTCTAGTTAAAGAAAACAGTCATTACACATTCCTCCTGGAAGAAATCCTGTCAAGACATAGTATTTATAATGGTGTTTATTCACTGCGGGCATGTGCTCCCCTGGGAGATTAACCAAGCACTATTACAGGACAGTGCTGTCTCTACAAAAATAAAATATCCTGCCACTATTTAGATAGCAATAATTTGTTAAATATTTTTTTCGCACATGGAGTTCAGATTGCGAGAGCAGTATCACAACACTTGTAAAAACTGTAAAAGCCAAATATACTCCATGTTTACTCTCAAAACCAAAATTTCACCCAGCCCTCAGAATACAAAGTACTCAAGGAAACAAACACAGCCCTGGTGACATCGTGGTCATCCGAAAGCTTTCCAAATTTGTCTTTTTCTATTGCAAAGAAATAAGAAACAAAAATACAGGTTTAAAAACAGAAAAGACATTGAATCCTGTTGTCCTTCTGTAAAAGCCAGACAGATCATAATACAGACAATTCAAAGTCACAAATCTGGATTCGGCATTACAGATGGTCGATTTCCTGAAATCTAGAGGCAAACAACCTAATCCCTGCAAAATGCTGTTGCTTTAATTTCAAACGAGGATCATGTTAAAATTCCTGTGTAGTTGCAGAAAGGGTTTTGGAAATGGCCTTATGTGTCAATTTATGATACCACCTATATAATTGCTACAGTATTTGACGCAGCAGCATTCTGATATTGCAGACTCACTTGGTGATGACCTGACTCTTTACCCCTCTATAAAATAAGGCTGTGTGCTTGCCTACCTAACAGCCAGGTTTATATGTTCAGGATTGCCAATGTTTAGATCATTTTCACTTCATACCTAAAGAACAGCTTCGTGTTATAAAGGCTCCAGCACCAGGACAGCCTGCAGAAGACAGCTCTGAAATAATATGGGTTAAAACACTTTTTATGCCACGCTGCAACAGTGAAAAACAAAAACCCAAATTCTTTAACCTTGGCATAAACAGTTCAGTAATTTGTATGTTTGGAATGCACAGTCTAGAAGGGAACCAGTCCTTGCAAATGTTATACTGTGTGCTGTTTGCCTTCCCTTGTAAGTGTCTAATGCACCTAGACAGCCTGTGTTAAATAGCGCACTGTACTGACTCAGACGAGACAGCAGGATCTTTTGCCTTACTGAGAGATGAAAGCTACTTTCACAAGGAGCCAGCGAGGCAGTTCCCACTGCTGAACTGGTCCGCTGAATCATTTTGTATCCCTTTATGCTTAAAAGCCAGCATGCTGCCATATCGCTTTATTGTAAAAGTTCTGTTGCTGCACACAGCGGAGGGCCGCCTGTAATATCAGGCTCCTGAAACAGTGCCAGCTTTGCAACCAGGTGGAAAATTTTATTTATTTTTCCTCTTCTAAAGAGAATTTGAAAAATCCAAAAGGCACCACTCAGCGCACATGCATCTGCACTTCTGTTTTTCTAGTTTAACACTGTTTCCCCACACCTCCCAAAATTTTACTTAAGACGGTTGCTTTAAGAGGAACAAAAAAAAAATTAAGCCACTAATTTTATTGACAACGGGGCAGCTGAATTCTTTGTTTAAAAAACACCTATAAAACTATATTGTGATGCTTTAAACCTGATTTGAAAAGCATTTATCTGGTCCTTTGAAAACTAATAGCACATTCATCCTCATTGCCAAAGAAGGCCCCTCTGAACATTGTCTGCTTCGTACGAACTGCTGGGTTAAGCACTTTCAGAATGACAAGGTTTCATTGTGGCAGCGCAGTAGGGAGAGGTAATTTACCCTAGCATGCATAGAAATACACCACTATCAAGACTCTGAGAGGGGATGCCAACCTGTTTTCTACAACTGGGGTTAGAGTCATTCGGCCTGAGGCTACCGAGAACCAAGCTTCTCTGCAAGATACTGCTGGAGAGAGTGGATTCAACGGGCTGCTTGGATCTGAGGCAGCTGAGAACACTGTGCTGCGGTGCCAATGTTTTCCAAACAGTCAGACGGACTGGCATTGTGGTGGGAGGCTTGCTCAGACGTGGTCTGTGATCAAGAAGGGCTGCTATATAAGACTGGAAAAGACATAGCAAGAGCCGGGTCCACAAAACAAAAATGTCTACACAAAGGTATGGGTGTTTAGTAACATCACAAGAGCTAAAATAACAAAAAGAAGTTTTCAACAGATAGGACACTTTCAAAAAGAACGCCAAAAGAATGAACGTAGTCCAATTAGGGTCTTTCACGGAAATATTTCTGTACAAAGAACACACGACAGTGTCAGGGCGTCTAACATTTTCATGAACCGCAGCAGAAATGTGCCAGAATATATTTGATTTTTTTTTTTAACATTGATATGTTTTTTTCTAACATTCACGCGCCCTGTGGATTGGACAGGAGACACTAAGACTGGTGCTCAGCCACTCACACTCACTGTTTTACATACAATTCACTGTCTCGCACAACCAAGGCCACACACAATTATAGCAGGAACCTTTACTCTGAAGCTGGACGCAGCAAATACACTCACACGTTGCAAAAATCTACAAAGTAAATGTATGCCACGAGTATTTGATAAGTTTGCATGTGAAAACATAAACAGAGTTTAGCTTCGATTTACTACAGTGTGATAAAACTGTACTGCAGGGAAACCCTGAAATGTGTCAGCTCTAAAAGCTTTCCATTTTACAGTGAAATCTACTAACAAGGAAAGTCTGAACATTTGCATTTGTGCAACATGCTTGCTGGCATTTTCATTCCAGGATAAAGAGGCTACTGACAATGGATGGGTGGGATACCAATCTGTGACACTAGATTTTAAAAATTATTCATGCTTAGGAGAATTTAAAGTCTCTTTTTTGGTCTCTCTGTACTGCAGTAATTCTGTGCCATTTGCACTGCAGATTAAGAATAACGGAGGGGTGGCATACTTGTTTATCCACATTTACAAACAATTCAAATATCTGTGCGAAAGAGGGGAAACTGCACCTCCTATATCACCCTTCATTATGCTCGTTACTGAGTATCTTTGATAGACCCACGCCTTCCAGTGTGGAAAGGAAGAAATACCCACCCTGCGTTTCAAATGCAATCACACTGACAATTTTGGGATCGATCACAATAAGCAGCAGATGGGATTCTCAACTTGTGGCCTTTTAAAATGCGAGAAATGTTTTGTGTCCTTTTTTTTTTTACGGCTCTCTTGATGTTAATTGAACTGGGTTCTTTGACTCAAACAAACAAGAGATTATGTTAAGGAGACCAGGCGACCGCCCTGAATGTTTAGAATGTGGATTTAACCAGAGAGCCAGCGTGAGGCGCTGACCGTACAGCCACTGATGATCTATCAATGCATATTAAGCGGGCTTGTGAGCAGCTGAATTTGTGTAGAAGAAATGCCATGAAAATGACGTCTTTCTTAATAAGAAAAAACAGCAAAGCAGTGCGTTAGGTGCAGAGATTGTTCTCCCCTTTGACATGTAGTGGAGGCATCAAAGCCAGATCTTAAGAGACCTCTCCCAGCTTCCTCTGTTTCTTCCTGCACACCTCCCTCGAAATTAAGGAACGCCGCGTCATACAAACCATCCCCACAAATCGAGTCATTGAAGTTGGTGCCCTGCTCCCTCAAAGACACACACCACAGCTCCCGATACCCACACCTAAAAAACCTTGGAATGAGCACAAGGCAGATCACCAGTTTGCCTCCTGTGTGAAACACCAGACCAGCACCAATGGGGAAAACTTCTGGCCTTTCCTACAGTTCCATCAGCCTGCCATCAAACCGCATTTACCGACCCGCAACCCCCTCCTCTCTGTATGTATCCTCTTACAAGGTGCACATTGTGGAAAAGTAGCAACGTGTATTGTAACAACCTGTCAAATGGGCAATGAAAGAACATAGGATCGAAGAGAGCAATAAGACACACGATAAAAGAGCACGTTGCAATAAACAAAAGTATCAAAAATGGATGAACCAATGGTACTCCACTTTACATCAGTACTAAAGCGTCTTAGAATTATTAGCTTAACAGAGGCAACATCATTAGGCAGAACCCTACGTATACACACAAAAAGACATAAGCCTACTGACAGGCTGGTCTCCACACCTCCTCAACGCCATTCCTACACCATCGCAGAGCTCGGAAAACCTGCCACGGGAGGCGAGCAAAGATTATTCTAGAACCTCTAGAAAAATAATTACAAACTTATTTGAAGCTTAAGTTTTGCTGTCAACAAAAAGGCTCCACGCCATCGAAAATAAACTCCACCGCTCCGACTGAAACGCGCGCCCTTGAGAAAATACACAGTATAGCACATGAAAATACTCCAACGTATGTATGCGTGTGTGTGTGTGTGCGCGCACATATAATGAATATTCCTCACTCACAAAGGTCTCTACAGAGCAGTATAATAGGACAGGGGGCTACACTCTACAGCTCACACTCGGGAAACATCAGCCCGGCTTCGTGTCATAAGGTTTGTGCACCTAGAGCACCTCGCTCCAGCCGGGCTAAGACAGCCGCCATCTCCTCAAACCGGTTTATCTCCCCGCTTGTTTTCACTGGCATAAAACCGACACAAGCGGTGTCCTGACGTCTCGGAAAGAAGCAGGTATAGATCACGGAGAAGAGCAAGAGGAAAATTCCTCTTGCAAACACTGTAGTCGACTGCGTATTGCGGGCGGTTGTTTTTTTTGCACCGTGAGGAGATAAGGGCAATACATTTTAAACTGTCACAGAAAGATGAGATCGGCATTTGTAACCCTTTGCTAGCTCAAATGATTGTATAGGCCTAGTAAGCATAACTTAAAATCGTTATGAGTCCTTTGGAAGGGCACATAATTAAAACCAGTAATTAATGTGGGAAGCACGGTTAATTATTAGGAATGCAAAGTGAATTGCAAAAGTGGCCACGTTCCTAAACGCAAGTCCACAACACAATGGTTAGTGGAACATCATAAAAGCTTTTTAAGAAATATTGGATTTTTCAGGCGAGAATTTGCTATTGAATAGCGGTTAAATTCACGTACACTTTTTACTTGATAAAATGCCCAGAATTTGCCGTTATTAGTACAAGAATAGTTACAATCTATGCAAGTGTATTCGCTGAACACGCTTCTGAAGGCCAAAGAATACTGTGACGAGCGCATACCGATTGAAATACTACAAGCACACGTACATTCCCCGGACATCTGAAAGGAGCTTTTAAGAAGCTGCAGTTATTCCTATCACACTGACGCCGACTGCTTCTTAATACTGTATTACACAAATTCTCACACAACCCCGAGTGGCAGAGTTCAGGTGCTTCTCCGCTAATAAATTTTCTTTAATGTCAGATTTCGCGCTTTTAAAGAAAAAAAATAGCCTAATTCGACTCAGGCTGCATTAAAAACACGAAGGTCGACAGCAGGTTAGTGTCATGTTCAATTGATTCGCCGTTAAACATGTATGAAAGTGCTACTGGATTAATAAAATATGTAACATTCTGATTACACCGTCAAAGTACTGTGGGTATTTTTTTGATCACGGTTTCTTGAAATTTGATTCCAACGTTACTTTTCTGGTCTACGACGCTCTGTTTACTGTAAAATATGTAAGTAATGTGTTCTTAAACTCATCTCTAAAGGTTATTTTGCCATCACAAAAGAGGCAATTAAGAACAAAGCAAACAGCTCTGTGACATATAATTTTACTTTCTCCACTTATAAATATCACTGTTGACTTACAACAAAAGCTTACAATACCTTTCCAGAAGAAAAACAAAACGTTTCCAGAAGGAATGAATACTCAACCTGTTATATGATTAGGGTTTGAGTTTTTAAAACAAACTACAGTGCAAGACCATAAACCCAGCTTTGCTGTGTGATTTATTTTTCTTTTAATTCAATGTTACCAACTTAACAGTCTCTATTAACTGAGATCGTGTTTTAAAACAAACGGCGAGGTCTGTCATTTTTAATTTTGTAAAACTGCAAAACCACGTTACTGGAGCTCCAGGTTCCTCGAGATCCACATATCACACAATAAATCTACTTATATAAGCGCTGGTGTAAAAATGTATGTGATACCTTTAGTGAAATATACCATACACTATCATATGCAAAACATACACACGAAGTGTTATCGCTCTGTAGCTTTCAGTGTACTTAAACTAGATACCAAAGCCACTTGTTAAACCTAACGCACGCACTGCCAACCCATTCTCACCCTGACACATCACTGCTCAATATAGAAACAGGATTTTCTGGTATTACAGAAGCCTCTATTAGCACAAACCCATCGCACATACCACTGACCCTAATCCCGAACACCCCTGCGCGGACTGCGACAGGCAGACACTCGCACCCGCCACGAGCCCCCGGACACCGCGGCCAGCGGCTCGCGGAGCGCGCGCAGCTTCTTGATCACTCAGAAACAACGCCGAAAACTCACGAAAGGATTCAGGGCGCAGGAAAATCTAATGACTCCCCCCCAAAAAAAAAATATAATGAGGAGGGGGGAATTACGTTTGTAAAAACTAGAATTAGCGCCGGTCGTAGATCTGTAATAAGGTGCTGCTTTAGCTAAGTAGCTAACTTGCACAAAATTATTTTACAGCCTTCTGCTTAAAGGTTCAATTAACATCGGTAATTACTGTATCCGACAGACATGAGCTTTAAGGATGCTTTATTTACCCGCAGTCTGTTCGTTATTTTAAAATGTTGGACTCTTCCCTTTGTCTCATTCTTTTTTTAAGTCCATCTCGTTCCAAACATCCAAGTCGCCTTTTTTTTACGACAAGCTAAAAAGAAACAGAGCAGTAAGCAGTTTCAATAAAATTTAATAATATTGTCTAAAATTAGCACATAAAAATCTAAAGAGTCTGCAGCAATTGCTAATTTCCAAAATGGCCCTACTGTCCAACTAATTTCCTCCTCCAATAAATTACTGTTTGGCTCCGGATCCCTGGGGTTACGGTTAACTAAATAACATACCGAAGGAAACGCAGCCCGAACGGAGCATTAACTTTAAACAAAAAAAAAATACAACAAAGAGAAGGAAAAACGATTTCCAAAAAGATCCCTTATCAGAGGTCAAATAATGTAGTTAACCGACCTGAGTGCGGAGCCATGGGGATGGGGGACGGGTAGTATTTTCCAGGCTGGAAGTGGCCGGGGTGTTGTACGTTGCTGTGGCCGGCTGAAGCTATCCGAGACGCGGCGCGGTGAACCAGCGCGCTCCGCTCAGACAGGAGGTGGGGCGGAGGAGCAAAATCACGGCCTTCCATTGCGTGGAAACGGATAAATCCCCCCAAATCCAACAGGGACACCAAGAAAATCAAACGCGACCCAAATATTATAATCCCTTTTCAGTGCTTCGGGCGAGTCTTGCTTTCAGTTGATCGCTGGCGTTCCCAGCCGAAAAAGTCGTCGGCGAACATTTTTTTTCTGCAATTGAGAAACAAAATAGGAGAGTCAGTAAAAACAAAGCAGCAGAACACTGGTTAAAGCACAAATGACAGGGTAGTTTGCTATAATTACCGTGTTAGTGAAATGTGATGCTTTTCTAATACTTTTTATTATGTAAACCCCCCTCGCTGTTTTTATTTTTTTGTTGTTTTTTTTTAACTTGGGAAAACAAATATTGTTGACTATGTGTTACAAGTCCGGTCACACGACCGGGGGGGGAAGTTCATTTCTTTTCTTCCCAGAGGTTATGTGCGCCGCGTCTGTGGGAGAGTGAGCGCCGCGAGGGAGAGAAGTCGACATCAGCAACTCTGAAAGAAGGAGAGTGGAAAAAAAAACCAATCTCACGAATCTTTTACGATTCTCCTGTCATAAAAAAAGCACTTTGAAATCTAGCTCTGCGAAAAGTCTTGGGGCTGTGCAAAGGGGCATGGTTCTGGCGGAATTCGGCAGTATCGATCAGGCCAGAAAGTCGGCGTAGATGAAGAAAAACAGTGCACGATCTTCTACTTTATTGTGAGACTAAGTGTCTCATACAGCCAGGAAAATAAAGAGCTCAGGATATCACCGTGCTGTCCTGTGAATACCGTGTGTTTTTACTGTTAGCTGCTGTTCATTAACGATATAGGAACGTTTTTGTCTCCAACGCACAAATGAAAAAGTCCGGTTATTAGAACGCACACGCGGTACATTCACGTTTTAGCAAGACTGCGATATGTCAGGGCACGGGTTAGTGCTATGAAGGCTATGGTTTCCCAAGTCTCCATCCCGTACTTTGGCCCTTTCTTGTATTAATGAATTCATTCACGGCCGTGTACTGTTGTAATCTGGTAGATCAGTATACGCCAATAAAGTGCGATATTAAAAACCTTACAAACTTTTAAGAAGAAATATATGTGCTGCAGTAGAGCACAGATACGTCTGGCGAGCATATCAAAATGATGATCTCTGATCCTTTTGCGAGACACGTATCTCCAAAAGTATGTCCTTGTAAAACTGAACGTGTCTGTATTTGTATCTACATAATGCGTTCAAAATTAATTAAGTCTTGCAAATTTGTGTGCAAATACATAAACACGTCAGCTATTAACGTTGTGTAAATTATCGATTTTATTTAAACTATAGATTTTATTACATGGATGTAGTGTGCATACTTTATAGAATAACTTACGGTGTTTACTTCAGTAAGAAAAGTTGCAGAGTTCTTCAAAGTCTTCATATTGGTGATGCACAACCCCCTTCAAAAAACACGAAACTATACAGTGACATTCTTAAGAACAAGAAGCTCTATTTAGAATAACATCCACGTGCCCATAAATCAGGAAATTGCTCGGTTTAGGTTAGGAAAACGTGCTCTTTTCTAGCAGTTGTTACTGTGTACTAATCTTAATTCAAGAATTAACCATCTAGCGCTCACGACTTAGATAGCGGTGAACCTCCGTTCTTATCGCTTCATCTTAGATAAGGAAACAAAGAAAAAAAATTGTAATGTACACAGACGTAACTGGATTTTCATTATCACACTGTACACATTACAACAGAAAACGCATCCTGTTCTTCAAAATCACTTCATAATTCATGGTTCTTATGAAATCTTAATGAAATTTACAATTAAAAAATTTAAATGGTCTTTTTTATGCTTCAAACTCGATATAGGCCAAAGTGCTATAGCATTGGCAAAGAAAGAGTTAAAGTGATTTTGTGTGTGGGTACACATGTATATGCTACTTTTACATTTTCCTAAAACAAGAATACTGTCTAATTTTCTGTAATTTGTCATTAAATAGTCGGATCTCCATATCATAACAACTTAACCACTGTGGCACAGTACAAGCCTTCCTGAGACTATTTTAAAGCTACCTACAATCTGACGCATGTCTCTCAGAAGCGGGCTATCTGCTCGTACATTTGTATATTCTGGGTCATGTAGTTTAGTGGTGGACCAGAAAATATTCTAATTCTTACTCAAACGTCTGTTTTTTTTTAAACGACAGAATGCTACAAAAAATATTGTTAAAAACCGGAAGAAATTATTTACATTGCCGTACAGAACGCCCGAGGGACCACGGCATATATATAATTTTAGTTCCATGTAAAAGCCTAAATGGGATTTGTCCAAAAGAAAAACGCATATGAATTATAGTCTTGAATTTTACTCGCAGTGTATTGTAGTCATGTATCTGACTATCAATTATCTTTCATCCCTATTTTTTTTATTTCAAGGGCATTTTAAAGTAATACTAACGTATATTCCACAATAACGAGGAAAAAACGTGTTTATGCACATTTTGAGAGACTACGGGGATGCAGAAGTCAGATTTGGCAAATGGCAGTTCGCGCTGACTGACATCGCCTCCACATTGAAGACGCGCCGTCTGCCACAGGCTCCTCTCAACAAGACGATGTTTCGGGGGGGAAAAAAATGGTCGGTTTTTAAAACAAGCACCCATGACCAGAAAGGCAGGAGAGACCTTTGATCGAAACCTGAAATATTTCAATAGCGAAATATCTTCAGCCGTGTCCAGTTCAGAAAATATTTTGTGATCCATGAGTAATGCATTCCTATCTTGTTAGACAAAGCAATCTCTGAAAGGAATTGTCTTTTCTGAACAAAAATTGACCTTTCTGTATAACAAAGTGTTAAAGCCGACCAAGAACACAAAACGAAGGCTCCTTAGGTGTAAGTATTCGTCCTGTGCTGAAACGAGGGCGATAATCTAAGCTTATTTTCGAGATCAGACCCCGCTGCACAAGGCGGGCTTCTCGCGCCTGCAGTGGCCGGGCATGGCGACACTTTCGTCGGACTAGAAACTGTAAACATATCGCAGGCGACAGGAACCGCCTGAAAATCCACGGAACTATTCATTTAATCCAAGAAATTGCCCCCCAAAATTCAATTTGGAGTAATTCTGAATATTGAAAACCAGGCCCTAATTAAAATTAAGAATTTTAATATAAAATATTGATGTTGCTTATCATTAATAACTCAGCTTCGTTCTCGATTTCAAGTTCTGTGAAAAAAAGCTCTATGCAAAGGTTCAAAACGTGATATAATAATTCGCTTTTCTGTTGGATATAATTATTAATCGGACAGCAATAAACCTACAAAAATTCACTACGGCTTTATTCAATTGTAGCAATAACATAAAATAACATAAATAACGCGAGGTGAAATCGAACGTAAATATTATTTTTAATTGAATGCGATTCTATAACTGTACTATCAGTTGAAATAACATTCGAATCGTATGATTAGATATTTCAAATACATTGTTATTGCTCGACAAATTAATACAGAAAAATAATATTTTCACCTCGAGGTAAACTGCTAGGACCACGACGAATTCGGGCGACTCAATCAATATATTACAATGTGTTGTGTTCAGAACCTATTCAACGTTTTATTTAGCAACAATAGTTCTAGCACGACACCAGAAATGAACAATTAAAAAATAATAACATCGCCATCATCACATATTTTAAGCACACAACATGTTTTGTATGTGTTTCTCATTCATATATATGATAACAATGAATAAATGCCAGATTTAAAATCAAGTATTTTACCAAAAGCGTTAGATACCCTGTTAAATGTTTCCCCAAGAATGATTATCTATAATGAAAATTGCAATACTGTAAAAACAGCCAGCAGAACAAAAGGTTTATTTATACACATATTCCGAAATATACAATAAACAAAGTACTTACTGGTAAGTTATTCCTTGCATAACAATAAGTGATTGCAATTTAGTAAAATAATATATTTGCTTTAAAAAAAAGAAGAAAAGGAATTAAGAAGCTGTATAAATCATGTGGAAATGGTTACATCCTAGTGTGCTGTTTGCTGTATGCAGTTGTAATATACTGTACAGATGCACCGGACTTCGAGCTTCTAGTGAAACGCAGCTCGAGCCGCCGAACAGCCACTCTCTTTCCTTGTGCCCTGATCTGCTCGTGCCACTCAACTCAGGAGGGGGGTAAACACGCTCGCCCATTGGCCGGTTCCCCGCATCCTAATGAGCTCGTGCCGGTCGCCTAGGGGTAAACAGGCACCCCGATTGGCTGTTGCGCTGGTCCAATGGCGGAGCGGCTGGAGTAACTAAACAAAACGGCGGGCGCCCGATTCAAGCTTTCCTACTGCGCAGCATGCCGTGCGCAACTTGCACGGCGAAATGGGGTATTCGTGGGACGTTCGTGAGTGGTAAAAAGGGCTTTGTACTGTGTTTTTTTTATCTCGAGCGAGTCGGTGACACCAGAGGAAAGAAAAAAGAAAGATTTTTCACTTTATTTTTTTTCTTATTCATCCATCAAAAATTTAGAGGCAGCTTTCGATTAAACCCGCGCCTATCGTTTCGTGACCAGATCGCCTCTTGATCAGATTTAAAGTCGCACAGCGTCGTCAGCAAGGCGACGTTGCTTTGGCTAAAACAAAGTGCCTTGCATGATGTCATCTGCTTATGTAAAGGATGAACATAAATTATTGAGTTTTAATTTGTTTTAGCCTGTACATGTTATTCGATGTAAGATTTCCAACATACGTGCTCAGTGTTAAAAAAAACATTTTATTTTTGTACACAGTTAAGACATCTTTTCCTTATTTTTACCCTGACACGTTTTGTCTTGAAATGCAAGTTTTTCCTTAGTTTACAGGCTCGGCAGCTGGGAAGGGCTCTTTTTCCCCACTGCTGTTGTTTCAACCAGTTTTAAACAACGCAAAATAAAAGCGGGCCGAACTTTTAAATAAACATAGGAATTCTAAAGAACGATTAGGGGAGATGTAACAGAAGCACATAAAGGATTTCAAAAATGAATCTGTAGGCCTTGTGTTCAACTCCTTATGTGTAGGCAATGTAGGTACACGCAGGTTCCACTAACAATCCTGTCTTAAGAAACAAAACTTAAAACTGGAGCTACCAGCAAAGGTGAAGGCGGAAATAGTTCAAAACACTATTGAGTTGGCCTTTTCAGTTGTTGTGTACTTGTGTTGAGCTTCCATTCCCACAGATAAGAGCTTAACAGACCCCAGTGCTGTTCAGTCTTAGTCACAACAATAATATCTACGACTGTACTAACAAAGGATGAGTCTATTTTAAGTAGGCAGTTCAGAGAGACTGCTGACTGTACAGCAGAAGCTGACTGAGAGAGGGAGACCACGGCGTTGTTAAAAGAGTTTCAGCTCCTCTAGCGGGTGAGTGTGGAAGGAACAGGGCAGATCCCTCACAGCGGGATTCCCTGCTCCTGGGGCAACTGAGTAACCCCCACCCTCGAAAAAAAATAGGGGTCTATACCATGACCCCCATAACCTACATCCATCGGTTAGCAGCTTGATAGCATGACAAGAATACAGGAGAATTATAGCAAACCAGTGAAGAGCACCAATTAATGTGAACTCCGAGACGTGCGACAGAAATGAGCAGCATTTACAGGGAATGATCAATTGGTTATACTAAAAGGAACAAGTTAACAGAAAACAACAATACGCGCTTCTTCCAACTTCCCCTTCGCGCACACTGTCTTAACCAAAGTTTTGAAAATCCAGCGTTTCGGTTCCTCTGTCCCGATACGACTACCAACAGCTGCCAAGACTATAAAACACAATGTGAATCATTTGAGTAATGTTTATAATCATGTTTTTTTCTTTTTTTCCTGTTTTGACTTTCCAACAATACCGTTTTCAGTTCGCATATATTGCACGGAGCAAGTAACAGTATGTGTAAGAACGCACAAATCACACATGCACATAAGATTCACTACCATTTTCTAACCAGAAATATCCCTGATAATCAGGAATCAATATTTGCATTTGATAGCTTTTAAAGGACGCATAATCGAATTAATATGCAAGCTCTAGGTTTCTTTAAATAGATGTATTTTGCGGAGGCACATAAATAGTTAAAGCTTTTAGGTTCGCTCAATGTGCCGCCTCTGATTGGCTGGCGCGCTGCCAGATCACTGTCAATCACAGAGTGTAAACAAGGCTCTGATTGGCTGCTGGCCAGTCCGCACTGGGCTGCCTGAAAAAAGCAATTACTGGCCCTGCGGTTTCAAGGCGGCCCGGGGTTGGCTGATGAAAGGAGATAAGGAGGAGCTGTTTCAAGGCGTCCCTTAGGCGAAACCCGTTGGCCCCAGAGCCAAAAGAGAGTCGGCAATGACTAAATCAAAGAGAATATGGTAAAAAGGGGGGAAATTACACGTTGTATTAAAATATGGAGGCTAGCTTTACGGATTAACGGACGCAAAAACATCAGCGGCAGCGGCGGCGGCGTTTTAGAATGAGATTTGCTCGGTCAGCATGGAGTGTAAGATTGACCTGTGCGGAATACGACGAACTGCAAAAGTTAGCTGTTGGGAAGTGCAACGTCTGCCTGAGCCCCAGCCAGACGGAGAAAACCCTGCACGGTGATCGTGGATGGCTTCCGTTGTTGTTTTTTTAAATCGCGGATTTTTGTATTTACCTGTGACTGAAATACGACTGATGTTTTTTTTTTAAAAATCGTTAGATCCAGAAAGTATAAGAAACGGTTTTGCATTTTAAAAAGTACTGGACAGCGTTACTACGGTGTTATTTTAGTTTTTCTCCTCCCTCGTCTGCAAACCGGAAGAATTGTTTTAAGCCCTAGAATGTGTCTGGGTGTAACGCGAATAGCCTGTGCGTTGTAAAAGACTCATTTTAATGAATGGAGTTCGGCGAAGGTGAATCTCTTTAAACATTTGTCACGGATTGCGGAGAATAAGGGGAGCAGTTGCATGTGTGATTGTGTACAAAACGTTATTTGCATTGCTTTTTCGTGTCTTCCTTTTTTTTTACCTTCTTGTCACTGCATACATGTGCCTTGTAGTTACAATGTAATTTTTGTGTATTATTTATATTTCGCCCGTATGCGACAATACTGACGGAAGGGTAATGCGTAGCCTTGTCATGCAAGTCCTGTATACAATGGAGAGAACAATTTAAGTAACTCTAGTTTTTTTGTGTGTGTTACAGCGAAGAACGCGATGTATTCGTGTTAATAGATGTACCTGAATTTTTTTGTTTAGTTGTCTAAAGCGCTCCCATTTAAACCAGATTGAATTATCCTGTTTTGTAGCGCACAAGTAAAGCTACTTCAACTGTCGAGAATGTCGAAGACTATTAACGCAGATCAGTGTTCTTTATTTTTTTGTTTTAAATCATGGTGGTTTAAATGAAATGATGTCTGACCTATGGTACGGAACATTAAAACGTATGTCTTTTGTTTTGTCCACGCTAAATGTATCCGTTTTAAGTTGTCATCTCATTCTGATATATTGTAGTGTCGCGTTTCTTCTGATGTTTCATAATTCGTTCAGTTTCACTTAGCGAAAAGGAAGAGGTTGGGGAGTCTCGAGCCCGCTTTGATAATTATTAAAGAAATTTACATTCAGTCCGAAAGGTAACTGCGCGGCACTGGGTTGTTTTTGACTGCATTGCACTCCTATCGGAGTTTAGAAATGTGATGTACCCAGTTTAAAATGATTTCCAGAGTCAGTGTGGATAGGTTACATTTTTTGTTCTGGTCTACCTCAGACCAGAGCAAAGTATCCCCCTTGCTCAGCGTGGCTCTGCAGTTGAAGAAAACAAAAAGAACTCTCTAACCTCCCAATACTTTCTTGAGTTTTTAAAAATAAATTTCGACATTGTTTCATTTTTGAGACCGGTTGTAGTTTGCAGTTGACCGACCCACACGCCCTCTTTTATCTGTCTAAAAAAAGATGCCTTCATGTTTTAACGTTACAGGAAACTACTCTGTACGCGATTTAGCCCTGTTGAGAAAGACACCCGTGCCAGACGAACAGTTCTGACATATACATCTGGCCTTGGTCTAAATTAAAATCCTTGAAGCCAAACTGTATATAATTTCCTTACCCACTTAAGGTGTGTATATATTAATAGTTGCCTTGCATTGATTTCGCTAGGGTCATGACCTCTGGCGCCCTATTACTGCCTCAGTAATGCCAGCGCCCACACACACACATTCGGACTGGTGCTCAGCTTTACCCCAAAAACAAGGTAGTAGATTCGATACGTAATGTGGTCCGTGTATTTTTAAAGAGACGCTTCTGCTTGTCAGGCGAGGAAACAGGGAGCAATGTTAAATTTATTTCATCGTGGGCAGCATAGTGTTACACTAATAAAAAAAATAATTCATCAGGCACTATTCGTAATTAATGATAGTACATCAATAAAACGACTCTTACTTTAAGCGTCAACGTACAACGTGCCTCAATACAGTATGTATAGGCCTTTCGCTATAAAATTCATGCTTCTATATAACATGTTTTTGTCAAGTTTCTGTTGTTTTAATCATATTGATTTAAAAAACAATATAGAAACTACAAAAACATTTGTAAGAAAAAAATGGACAACGTAACCCTGCTCTTTTATAATTTCTGCATAAGGTCTTCGTGGATGCTTGTGAAATACGTATTTGTAGTTTAGACCGATTAAAAATGTCTGAGGTCGAAACTACAAACTACCCTGGTATCCACTCACAAGCGTTGTCTGATCGTACAGACGGGTGTAATCATATATTTCGCAAAAACACAGGATTTGAAATTTAGAATTTCGCCAACAACAACAACAACAACAAAAAACCTTTCCGCGAACTGTCTCAGCTTTCTGCAAAGGCCAAACCCCTCGTACACTTCATTTATTACAGTGCCAGTGAACTGCTCAGCTCTTGCCTAGACTAATGCTAGCAGTACAATGAGAAATTCCAGCCCGTCTCTCGCAAATAATAAAAACTTATGTAACACGCAGCTTCCCTTGTATATTGAGTGACTACCGAAATCCTTCAATTGCTTAAATTATTTTTATGGGTTCCTCCGCTCATTGTGAAGGGGGGGTGAGTGGATCTACGTGCACAGAAAGCACAACAGACTCACACACGAGCGCCTTTCTCTCGCTCCGTCTCCTAGTCCGTGTGCCTGCAAACTGCCCTACGGAGGGACGCGGCGATAATTAATGCGGAGTGACTGATTGCTCTTCAAACAGGCCAGTCCTGCGAAGAGAATTGTCCCTGATCAATGAAGCGTCTCTGATTGACACTTTCCTTCCATCTCCCAATCCACATGCAACTGCCGGAACAGGACATTTGTCACTAGCCCCGGCAAGAGCACTGCAAAACCCGGCTTTACTTCTTCACCCGAGCCTGGACGTCAGTCCTACACCTGAAACCGACTATGGTATTGGGGTCCCGTTTGCCTCAACGCTTAAACTCCGGGTTCAGACAGCTGAACGGTTGTCACTTCGGCCCACCTCCGACGTTGAACAATGTGCAGAGCGAGGGGGTGTATTTTGTAGCTCAGATGATTAAAATATTTCAGTCAAGAGCAGAATTTACACTGCACAGGAACATTACCTCTTTGCCGTGATGTCCGATCTATTCCCCGCGTTCGCCACCCATATTAAATTACCTTACAGAACGTTTTAAATTAAAAAAAAAATTAGTATGAGGCTGTTACTTTTAACAGTTACACCTATCAAACTGTTATGTCGAGGACTGGCTTTTTGTCCCCGTTTTACACCACAAATTATAAAATAACCGTGAAAATTTCAATTAGAAGTCGAATTCACGTGCACCCGAGCTTGCACTTTTAGCTCATGCTCTGTAAATTTTATACTTCCACGTAAAGTATATTTATCATACTATTTTCATTGCTTTTTGTAAAGCTAAAATGGTTAAAAAGCCATATCATCAAAACAGCTCCACAGCCGCTGTCTGGCCTGTCTCCATTGAGTGTGGAAAAAATCCGGTTTTCTTTCAAGGAGCAAAACATTTTAGGCTTAGCATTCAGATAATATTTGATTATGTTTCTGCGATTGACAGGATGAGTCTCCCCCCTCTCGCAGTTTTTAAATTGTTTTAAATCGTATTGATCAGACCTATCACACAATGAACGTAATAAAATTAGTGTTTCAGACCAAGATATATGCAAATTACAGAATACTACAGCTTTGTTGCATATCAGAACGCGTTTAGTGTCGAGTCATACTTGAGACGTAATGGGATTATACCGATGACAAAACGATGCTGATAATTGTGTATGAACACTTTCTGATATATAGTATTAAAATGATATGTGGGTTAACTGAAAACGTGTCAAAGAGGTCATAATCACAGAATTTAGATTTACAATAGAAACAATTCGGCTCATTTTTAAGCAGACGTACGTTTTGTTGTTTTTTTCTAATAATGTGCTTAAAATAAAAAAAAATTACGATTGCTGCCAAACGTCAGGGGATACGTAACTACACACACTTTATAAGTTGATAAATGACGCTCTGAAGAATTTAGTCAGATAGTGAAGGCAAAGATTTAACAGCCTTAAAGTCACTTCGGACACAGCAGCCAAGAAGCAGGGTTTTCTTATTTGAAAAGCCAGCGCTTTTCGGGATTAAACAGACAACTGCCTTTACATAAAACAGAACACGTTGATTTCAGCGGCGTTTACATTGCACTAATTCTCCTTAAAATGTGAACAATTAAAAAAAAAGTCTGGAATCACAATTGGTTCTTTACGCCAGTCTTTATGAACGTTGCCAGTGCGTTATTACGACCCAACTTTGTAATAGTAACATATTTAACATGAGCATTTAAACATTGGTATGTAACATGTTAATTGTTTTATCGCCACTTCGAAATTTAAAACAACAAATCCTTATTTTATTTGAAAATAAGTATAGAATATTCACTCATTCGGTTATTCCCATGACTCTTATCTTCATACGGATCTCATTTTGGGAAAAGCGGAGGTTGTTAACGTGTTTTTTCAGAGCATTATGTTTCTGTATTCAAATGTGTTGCAAAAAAAAATACATAATAAACGCAGTTTCTTGCGTCCCCCTTCAATTTCTATTGTAAAAGCACAATAGCGACGCTTTGGGAAAACCGGGCTTCTCACCTTTTACCAAAGAGTTGCATTTAAAAGGACGGCATCTGGAATTTCCCGAAGAAATTTAAAAGACAAATGATTCCGGCCGGCAATGTTGTAGAAGTGGGCCGACAGGGCGCGCGCATTAGGGTGCTTTCTGGGCGCGTGTTCCGAGCTTCCAGCTTAACCGTGTGGGTTTATTTCATTCGTGCACGATCATTAGTAGAAATTGACAGAATTACGATCTGAAGTGGAAACTTTTGGAGGAGTGGCAATGTCTCCTCGATAGAAGTGAATTGGAGGATCGACAAACTATTAAAAAAAAACCAAACAAACAAACAAACACAAAGGTATGCGATTGTATCGAATGGATGCATAATTACGTGGACTTTTTTTTAAAAAAAATCTTTATCTCAATTTGTAAACAACACTAATTGCGTTATGATTACATAAGAAAAAAAAAGTGCCTCATTTTGTATGTTGTTGATAAAGGCGATTGAGATTTGTACCCGTACTTGTCACGGGAGGCAACCTTGCGTTAGGTATATTTCTCGGAAGAGTAAGGAGAGTGTTATTAACATCGCCTGCAAACTGACCAAGGTTTATGTCAGGTTTTGCTCCTTCTAAAACCTGACTCCTTTCCAGGGAAAGAAGGCTTGTCGCCTTTAAACTTTAGAAAATGTGTAGTGCAACTCTGATCCGGCGGAGTTTTTTTCAGCTGACCTGGGTCATGTCTTCCATCAACACAAAAGACTTTCTTATCAAAGAACTGCATCATTTATTGACATCGAAGTAAAGAAGTTTCCGTTCATAAAATGTAATGCCCTATTTCGAGCGGAATACAGTTCGCACTGAAAGTGGTTCTCCTCTTGAGTTTAACTGTAAGATTAGTTTTTCTCCTTAATAAATCTTGCAAATTATAAATGAAACGTAATTAATGGTAGGAGACAGATACCTTAAAAAAAACCCTGCGTCGTTTTATAATGATTTTATTAAAAAGCAATTGTAGGCGACGACGGCGATGAAAAATATACAGTATAAACTCTAGAAAGTCAGAACTGTGTAGGAGTGACAGTATTTGCACTTAAATGATATACGGCATCTTAAGGAAAATCTGTAAATTAACTCTAATTGTCGTCCTTAATATGATAATCTTCTTAAATCACCCTAAATACAAACCATCCCTGTCCTGCTGTTGTGAAGAAAAAGTGAAGTTTAATAAAATAATTAGTTCCATGTTAATTTCGACTTCGAAAATCGCAAATGAAATTATAGCCAGAGATAGTCTTTAAAAAAAAACATATAGCTTTTTGTTTCTGTGCGATTTTAAAGAAGGGGTCTTGGCGTGTAATTAAATAAGCATCAATCTTTAAGAGCGAAAGGTACAGCCGAAATGCGATTTGTAATCTGCAGCTAAACGCACTCGGACATGTTTATACTCGGCCATTTAATTCTGTGCCTTTATTGTGTGGGGTTATCAATAGGAGAACCCATCTGGGCTCAATTAGAGCGAGTCTGGGCTGAGCTCTAATAAACGGCACAAACCATTGGCAGGCCTCCTTCATTACGACCTGTTTTATTGAAAAAGCTAAATGTGAAACTAAACAGGGGTACGAAAAGGAAAAAAAAAATAAACGGGATGAAACAGGGATGAGGCGAGATTAGGAATCACCAAGAGGGCTAGCCGGTCACAAAGGGTGTTACACAGGCCGTCTAGCCTACAGCAGGCGACCAGCAAGAAATGATTCTTTACCTTTGGGTGAGCCCATCATATCTAGAGGATATCACAAAATTCACCTGGAACGCTCAATTTGGTCAAGAGGACATCCGATTTTTTAAGCATGCGTGAATACCTATATCTGTTAATGCATACTGTAATATTTATAAGAATAAGTTGCAGCTTCTGTGGCGCATTCTTTAGAAAGTATCAGATCATCAAAATGACCGCTGAAATAACACCGACACAATGCACGGCAGATGTACACAATATTTGGACAGTCCAGCGATCATTAAGGACTCCGTGCACCTCTGCACTCCTGACCTCCTGTGCCCTGGTTCTGGCGCAGAAACAATGATAAATTTGTCAAGACATTCTGTGTGGAAAAAAAATATTCCAATTTTAATTTAAAAAAATGTTTAACTAGCATATTGGCGGTTTGTTCATTTAGTTTCACAAATCGTGTTCGACGTCTTTACTAAAATCCTCAGATTTCTTCACTTTAGGCCTGTTGTTCTTCTACAAGTGGGACCCCTGATGTAGTTTTTTTGGGGTCCCCACTCTGACAGGGAGGGATTGGAGTTGGGGACGGTGTTGTTGTAAGAGTTTTAAAATAATTTAACTCACAATAAACAATGGTTAATCAAGCACATAAAAGCTTTTATTTTTTTTAAATGACTGATTACACAAATTAATTAGCAGAGGCAGAAACACAATTGAAGATCTTCACTTTCTCAAAGCCATAAAGAGGTCTGCGCCGATCAGAAATGCAATACTATGAGCACTGGGAATTTCAAATTTAGCACTGAATACAATCAAACACAAGAGGTTCTCTATTTTTGTCACAATAGGGTTGGAAATTACTGGCAACAGGCAAGTATGTAAGTTAATCATCTCTCTCCGTGCATGGTTAACTATAAGCACGGAAATCGCAGAATTAGTAACTACTTCTGATCAGAAAGTAGAAGGGTTCACCTCATTAAGTCCCTAAAAACGCATGGAATTCACTTCGAGTTTTTTCTCGAACCTTATCATTTTAACATCGCAATTCTACGAGTTTCGCAGTCCGAGGCGGAATGGTGTCACTCAGGTTAATGTTTAGTCGGAACAGTTATTTCTTTCATTGCCTGTTATACCGCTGTTAATTATTAATTATCTATGCAAACAGGAAGTCCATCCAGGCTGTATACCCAATCAATTCTTTATATTTACGGCGCCTTTAATGTGGAATGATACCGTTGTGTAATTTGTCTAAATAAACTTTGAAACATAGGAAATGTGTACATGATTTATGTGGAAACAAACTTTCAATTTTGGAAATTTCAAGGCACCTTTTTTTCTTAAAAAAAAAAAGATAAGGCTCGTCTCTTCCACGCCTTCAGCGCTGACATTTGCCCTCGACTCGCGGCTCCAATCTATCGTTTCATTCGCGAGCTGCTTTCACAAAGCACAGCCACCTTCCGAACATCTTAAACTCATCGTGCATGGTCACGTTGGACTACAGGAACTACTCCCTTCGAATTACTTTATGCAGAGATATTTAAGAGTGGTTTCGTCTACAACTTAATTAAAATCATTACACAATGCACTGCAGTGTAAAGGCTGCACACACAGGTACGAGCCTGGAGAACGGTAGCAGTCACTAGTTACTAAATACAGCGTTTAAAAAAGTGGGGAAATCATTTTTAAAAAGTTAAATGGGAAGAGGGGACGCTTCAGGATCTACGTTTAAAAATATTGCTTCGCCAATTTTTGTATTTAATACAGGACTTCCGTTTTTGACGCCGTGAAAGCCATATGGCTCTTCTACCAAATCTAGACGTTTTTTCATGCAGATCCATTCTACGGTCTACAAGTCATTAACTCAATGAACACGTTTCTACAAGATGACAAGTCCTGTGTAACACGTCACAGAGGTGTTTATTTAACCGAAAACAAGGCGTTATAAAGCAGACATTAGGTCACAGTACATAAAGTATAATCACACACCAGGATATGCACACTAAATTCTGATTTTTAGTCCATTTCATGTTTTGGGGAGAGGAAAGGGAAATTTACAAGAGCTACTTACTTGCAAATAATTTGCTGAAAAGTAGCAAACTTCAACGCCTGCACTGATGAAGGAAAATCACGTTTTATAAGACGTCACGAAAGATCACACTACTGCCCGGGTTGCAGCAGCAAAATAATCGCTTTCACCCCTGTTCTATTCCTCCTTCCAAGAGAAAAACTGTCTTCGAATGAAACTAAAACACTACTTGCATTGAAATCCAAATGCCTTGCATTTAAGATCGAGTGTGCATACGTACAGATACACTCGAGAATGGTTGAATTATGCCTTTGCTATAACCTCCTATCATTCGCCTAACAAGCACGTTATTGATCAAGCACAAGTCACAGGACAGCTTTTTTAAAATTCGTCTTGGGTAGAAATATAGTGGCGCAGAATTGCATCTTAAAATATCTTCAAATTATCGCTATACATTATTATACCACTGTACTTCAGAAAAAAAGTATTGTATCTGAAAAATGCAGTTTGTCAAATTCAATGCAGATCCTTCTCAACCAACATCAGATCGTTAAGGTTTTATTTTAAAAAAGCAGTTACCCAGAAAGTGTACAAAAATCCATAGTTTCTTTCCAAAATGTGATCAGATGATGCGTAAAAAATAGGCTAATTATTGTCAGAACCCAAGTAAACCCGTCGGTTTTACAATACAATATTCTGTATTACGCATCCCCTACATGTTGCCTAATATTGCTTTTTATTTTTTATTGCGAGAGAATCTTTTCTACCCAAGTACTAAATACATAACTGCGCTTGTTATACCCAAACACCAAACAATCAAAACACAATTCTGATTTGATTTGCAAAAAAAAATGAGTTCTCCAGGTATTGCTCTCAAGACTAAGTGTGTGCGTTAGGTTCTATTTATTACCTGGCAAAATCAGGTTAAAAAAATCTAAATAAAAAACACTGTGAAACACAAAGACAATTATAAACGTTTATGGTCAAATACACTGGGAATGCTAAATACCGTTTCACTTCATACCGCAAATCTGAATTTACCCGAGAAAACGCACTCTTTGTATATACAGTACACTGCATGTCGAAATTTAAAAAATCCTAACGCCTTGTTATATCGAAAGGATTGTTTTCAAATATCTTTTAAATGTTGAAACGTTTATTTTTCTGATCAACATAAATTTACAGCCTTTGTGTTTATGAATAATTGAAATGTAAAAGGTCTCTCCGAACAGCAGTGGTCTCATGCATTGAAATTCATAATATAAATTAAATTTAAAATTAGACGTGCTCGTGTTCATGCATTTACAGAGGCTTTTCTTCATTTAACGCTACTAATTGTTATACTTTAACGTTTCGTTGCAATGAATACATAATTGAAAAGATCATTTTCATGTGTAAAGCAGAAACCACCTACCTACAAAAACGAAACTCCATGGAGGAAAAAAAAAACAATGAAAATCGTGGGGGGGGGGGTCCTAAAGATTTATAACCGTACGGGGGCGGGGAAAAAAGAACCAAAAATACACAAATCCGGAAAATGCCGTTGTAAAAAAAAAATGTGGAAAAGTTTCCTTCCGTGCAAATTCAGTCCATTCACAGTCGGGAAAACGGGTGATGTTTAGAAATAGCACCGGATCATTGAATCCTTTTTTTTTTTAAGAGTACCAAAAACAAAAACAAAAGCGCGTGTTTATATATATATTAAATACACTTGGATACAGTGTGCTCTTCTAAAGATGTTTATTTTTTATTTTTCGCTATCCCCTCTCTGAGCACGGATCCCTACCTCCGTGCACGGAGAAAAGCCGTCCAAATAGAACCAACAGTGTCTTCAAGGCTCTATAATCACAAATTTATGTCCGGATGACGCGTCCTCTTCTCCCACAATGGAGCCCAGTGACATTAAACAGTAAATTGATGGAGAGAACGGGCGAAATCTAATCTCTTCTCCACACTCAGACCATCGCTTGTTCTCCCCTTCAGCAGGAGAGGAAGCACAGGCGAATGGTGCATGTACCGGTCTCTCCGCGACCCATTCCGCACGTTATCGTTTAATGTTGTTGGTTTTCACGAAGCGGGTGGAAAGCACAAAATACTACCCCGGTCTCCACCGAGAGGTTTAAGGATTTAAGGAAGCGGTCTCAGATCTACCATTTTAACTCCCCTCCCTCCGTCCTTAAAATGCATCCTCTCCACCGCCCCCCCCCACCAAAAAAAAACATTTATTAGCCACCTAAAATTCAATTTTAACATCGCGATTCCCGGTTTTCCAGTTGCTGTAGAGTGGAAAATGGCCTTAACGCCCGTTAAGGTGAAACGGAAAGTTTTAACACCAGAAACACCCTTGCTCACCGAAAACGACCGGAACGCCGCCGGTAATAAAACACACGGCAGAACAAAACGAATTCCAAAACTTTTTTTTATGCACTCATTAAAGAAAAGAACCCCTCACTTTTATGAATTAGTGGTTGTGCTTGCGCACCAACGGAGCACCCGGATCACCAAGGTTCACCGCTGGAAGGAAACCGTGCTGCGGTTCTCTAACCAAAAAGTGAAACATTTTTTACGCCATTCGCCAGTGTTTCCAAATGACCAGGTTCAGCCGAGAACTCTGCAGTTCCCCCTCCATTCGGCTCTACAGCCTCCTGCAAGCTGGAAGAGGACGACAAAATGAAAACACAGACACGGAACAGTTTCGTTTCGATCGAGCATTTACTTTAAAAATGTGCAGCGTCGTTACCTTCACTTAAAAACACAATCCAGGAGAATAAAAAAAAACAACCCGCGCCTGTTCCTTGATTACGGTCCCCTCCTCCACCCCCCTCAAATAAACCAGCTTGCCAAATTTTTTTGTCCCCTTAAAAAAGAGTTTTCTGCCTTAAAGGCGATGCTGCCTTTCCCACACATCCCCGAAGCAAGACGCCCTCCCCCTGCCTTTAAGGTCACCGCCCCAGGAAGAATGACGTCACGTCGTTAACCCCTCCGCGACCACAACAAAAGCGAAGGACAACGTGCAACTTGTGTTTGTTCAATGACCTGTGTCTGCGCATATCTCGTGTTCAGAGGCAAGCTGTTGTCATTCTGCACCAGATTAGAGATCGTGCTTCTATTTTGGCCATTCCATACACCAGATCGTCATCTTAACTGTAATCATCTTATCTCTCAGATACAGCGCAGCAGTATCATTTCGTCCTATTCTGTTGATTTCTTCTTAAATTTAAATCTTTAGGGTAAATTCAGCTTGTCCCAGTCCAGTGATGAACAACAGTGAAACACATGTCACATGGGAAGCTTGATAACTATAGTTTTTATACTGGTTAGATTTGAGTTATATTAAAAGTGAGGTCTAGTATGGGGTATGTCAGTCTACAATGTCTACTCATTGCTTAAAATTTAATTTCTGCCTCAAGGGTGGAAGAAAATGTGCAAAATGGTTTTAGAAAAGACCTCAGATTGAAACCCATTAGCTTTCCTGTCAAGTCCTTAACAAAACAGGTGCACAAGCTGTGTGTGTTTTCCATGATGGGTCGTTTTCAGCTGTGTGCTGTCGGTATGCCATTCTGTACTGATCCATCGCTCGGGTTCTCCATCAGAGAGTGAGCGGTTCGCTGGTCTGTGGCCTCCTGTCCGAGAGCTGGTGACGCCGAGCTCTCTTCCTCCCCAGCTGAAACCCTGCAAGCAGAGAACCTTCTCAGCGCCAGGAATTCTGTGGCTCGGGATCGACTCGAGGTGAAATGAAGATGGCACTGCAGCAGTAAGCTTGTGTAACAGATCTGCTGCAAAGCAGTGATAGCGATATTCATCTGACGGAGGCAGCCCTGGTCGTGTTTTCCCCACCTGTCATCCAGACACTGATACGGCACCCAGACAGGCCAGTCCAGCGTTAATGAAGGTACACTGACTGGGTGTCCATACACAGAATGAAGGCAAGTATTAGCAGGGTAGAAATATCCTCAGTCTGTAAGGTTGTTGTTTTTAAAAACAACTATCTCTTGATAGCTCAATGACTTATTAAAATATCAGCACGCCTCCATCTCTACAACATGACGTGTCATCGGTGTTGATAGGAACTATTCAAAACACGTGTGTTGTTATCATACAGGTGCTAGCATGCAAAGCAGCACCCGCCCTTCACTGATGGGCATGACCTTAGCGATCCGTAGAATCACAGCAGTGGAAACGATTGTGAGAACAAAGAGGGGTAAGAGCACAATGTAGATGAACAGCTTTTGTATATTAATGAAATGTTACCTAATACAGTATTATACGGACATATTACAGCAACAGAGAACGTCAGACAAACCATCAGGAGGTGCTGCGTCACTTCAAGGCCTCTATGGCTACAGCCATGATGCCATTGTAGAGGTTTAAATTTGCAGTGAACACTGTGGCTGGGGGAAAGGAAGCCCCACATGAGCACAGAACGCCGAGCTCATGAAGGCTACTCGTCTTGACAGAGCACTATCACGTACTTTCTGCACAAGTGCTATTATGAATCTATGAATTGGCTTCATTGCTCTGCTCTCCTCCCCACTGAGAGCTGATGTGTGGTGAGTGGACTGGTGCACTGGCTGCCAGGTGGGGCTGCACACTGGTGGTGGTGGAGGGGAGTCCCCACTACCTGTAAAGCGCTTTGAGTGGAGTGTCCAGAAAAGCGCTATATAAGTGTAAGCAATTATTATTATTATTATTATTATTATTAGTCTATAGTATTATTTGTATTATATATTCTCTTCTTCTGCTTCCAGATTTATTTACAATACTGTGTATTCTAATATGTTACAGAGGCAGAAACATCAAAGGCTCACAGTTTGTCAATAAAGTAACTTTGCATAACTGCATGGGAGAATTAATCCAACACTACCACCCTTCTATCTTGGTTTATAATTCATAGTCTTTCATTGCATTCATATTGTGCATTTCATCTCAAAGGTACTTTACAAACAGCTCATCCACCACTGAATTGCAACCCCACCTGGGTGACGTCAAAACACACAGCAGCCATTCTACACAAAAGACCAGGTAGACAACCGAGAATTTCTCCACCAGTTGAATTAATGGGAACTGCTCTTACGAAGAGTGCCATGAGAACATTAATGACCAAGTAGTCAGGTCCTTAGATTAACACCTCAAATGAAGGACAGCACCTCAAGCGGTACTGCACTATTAAAGCAGCAGCCAGCAGCCATATCACTCTGCAACTCACAACTGGCAGCCCACTGAAGCTCAGCAGGTGTGAGCCTGGCCAGTACCTGGATGGGAGACCTCTTGGGAAAAACAGGTTGCTGCTGGAAGAGCTGTTAGTGGGGCCAGCAGGGGACACCCATGTGGGTCCTAATGCCCCAGTATAGTGACGGGGACACTATACTGTAAACAGGCGCCGTCCTTCGGATGAGACGTAAAACCGAGGTCCTGACTCTCTGTGGTCATTAAAAATCCCAGGGCGTTTCTCCAAAAGAGTAGGGTTGTAACCCTGGCCTCCTGGCCACATTTCCCATTGGTGTTTACCAATCATGGCCTCCTAATAATCCCCAGCTCTGAACTGGCTTCATCCCTCTGTTCTCCTCCCCACTGAGAGCTGGTGTGTGGTGAGTGGACTGGTGCACTATGGCTTTTTGGCGTTGTCTGTCGTGCCGTGTCATTTGCTGTACTGTTCATGTCCTGAGAGAACAGCGCGAATAAGAATTCCAGTGTAGGTGTACGTTTGGCAATAAACTCCTCTACTCTATCTTCTACAGCACAACTCCACTTACTATTCTGGCACATTGGTTTGGCTTTAGGTCCAAGAGCCCCACTAACTGCAGCACATGTTTTTTGTAGAATGATTTACAAATGCTACAAGCATTAGAATGACACAAATGCTTTTGTTGTCCAGCCCTGCTGAGATCTGACAGGATCAAGCTAGATGGTCACCTTGTCCTCCAAGTGGAAGTTCTCAGGACACTCTATGGGCACCTATTTTGAGTTCTTGTTTACCTTCCACAGCTTCTGTTTCTTCCTTGGCATAAGTGCATTAAATTCACATACACTTAAATTCAGTCATTACAATAATACCAACAATCATCACGCTTCCTGTCATTGTTACTGTCCATTGTTTCCTCGTCTATTTGGAGTCCCACAATTGTGAGAATCAGGCTACAAGGTGGTAGCTGCCATTTGTTGTTGTGCAACTGATTGGGATAAGCATTGTTTGTCCTGATGGATAACTGGAGAGAAAAGAAGTGTTAATATTACAGTTTAGGATTTTACAAATAGTTTATTTTATACTTTTTCGGAATTCAGTGATTAAACTGAGGAGTCGGGTTATTTCTGTTTGTTTTAAATTCGAATCAAACATTCATTAGCAGTAAAACAAAAGGAAAGAAGCCTTTTGTCCTTGTAACAATGAACAAATAGGGTACAACACCTATATCAGACAATGAGACAGCCATTTGTTACACGTGTTTAAACACATAAATTAGTGTCCCAGGGTACCGTATTGAGATATCGGAAATATATCTTGCCAAATTACAAATCCTCAATCGAATCTTTTAATATCGATCTTATTGGAACAATCCCTGATTTTCCATGGAGATGAACACAGAAAGCAGAGACAGACAACAGTTTTACAGGTTGAAGGTGTGGACATTGCAGAGAGCAAAGGAAGCACAGAATTGCACCCTCACGCAAAATGCAAGAAAAAACAAACAGATACATAGAATATGCACTAGACAAACACATAGCCGTTTCAGTTTAAAATGTATTTTTCATGTCGTGCATGACAGAAATAGCCTTTGAGCTTGGCGTTTGTGCATATAGCGTCACGAGGAGTGGACAGTGCCAAGCTCGTGGCTGTTGTGGTGAAAATGCTGGAGTTCAGGAGCAGCAGCAGCAGAAGGAATGCGAGGAGAAGGGAGTGAAGGGCTGGGTGCATGTGCAGACAAACCTTGGTGCTGCTTGGTGCCAGGCTTCTCCTCTGTGCCAGCTGATGAGCGCAGTGCCAACGCCTTGCCAGCACTTCACAGAAATGCAGGAGCGCAGCTGAGAGCCCGCGTTGACAACTTAACAGAGTGCAAAGTTCCCCCCACCCCCCCACCACCACCTCTAGAGCTCCAACCCCTTTAGTCGCAGCTCTAATTAGACGAGCCTGCACCTGAGAAGACGTGGGAGGAGAACGTGCAACGTTTTGAAAACAATTATCTCGACCTCGCCAGGATGGAGTCTGCGGTGAAAAGAGGTCTGGCCAGAAGACCCCACACCGCCGCCACGTTCCCCTGAAACAGGCATCTTCTGCAGCAGCAGCACTGGTGACTGGCCTGACCTAGAATGAAGCAGAAGTGTCAGATGCTTGTCCTCAAGGACTGTGGCTCAGCCAGTGCTGTAAGTGCTTCTGGAGCTGCTAAAGTTCTAGGAATAATGGAACTGCTGTGTATTCATAGAATCATGCAATAATTTAACCCAGACTCTACTCATTTCTGGATGTTGCTTAGTTCCAGAACAGAAAGCAATTAATCTGAGCAGAATGAAGGCTTCTTACTGACCAAAATTCAAAGGTATGGTAAACAGGACACAGGAAATGAGCTGAAGCCGGGATCTGCCTTTTATGTGCAATGGAGAGCTGGGGTGTGCGGAGCAGAGTTGTGGCTAATATACATAAGCATGTTACAAAAGCTATCACACAGCACACCACAAACAGAGCTGTCTCTTCAGCCAGGGTATTGACTTTTCATTCTCTCTTTTTAAATAACCTCTTTTTTTGCAGCTGTTTCATACAGCTGCTGGGGAGACAAGGACTGTATTGTGGCCCCTTCTCTTTGCCACACTTCAGTTCCTTCGCCACGTTTCCCCCCCCCCTCCCCGCTACATCTGCACCGCCATCACGTGGTGCGGCCGGGGGTCACGTGACCACAGCGGCTGTCGCTGCGGCTCTTGTTCGCGAGGATAAAGGAGGTTTGTGTGGCGACCCTCTTCCAGCTGCAGGGTTGAGGGTCGCAAGAAGTTTACGCAGCAAAATCGATTCAGCTGACAAAGAGGCGACTTTCACACTATCTCGCAATCTCCCTCTTTGATCAATGTCTCCATCTCTCAGCCTTGGGCTCTGTCGAGGAGAAGATCCCAGAGACCTCAAGAAGGGCTCAGTTTTCACGCCATCTCTGCCTTCCAGTTCCCCCGGACTTTTGAAGCAAATCTTAAGCATCGTCTTCTTTGAGGCCTGAGATCAAATCATTGCTTGAAACTCTCCATCTGAAAACCTTTAGAACATTAAAGATAAATAGGAGAAAGGGAGGAGCAACAGGATATTAATTTTTTCTTGATGGTGAGCTGTAGCACTGCAGTCATTGCCAGCCTCATCATTGCTTTGTATGTAAGAGAGACATCTATCCTGGATAGAGGGGACAATGCCGTTTTTAAACTGGACCTGAAACCACCAACGTATTCATTAATGCAACATCACGAGAGCAACTTTAATCTATCACCCTGTAACTCACAACTGACAACCCACCGACACTAGGCAGGTGTGAGCCTGGTCAGTACCTGGATGGGAGACTCCTGGGAAAAACTAAGGTTGCTGCTGGAAGTGGTGTTAATGGGACCAGTAGGAGGTGCTGTGGGTCCTAATGCCCAAGTATAGTGACGAGGACACAATACTGTATAAAGGTGCCATCCTTCAGATGAGACATAAAACCAGGGTCCTGACTCTCTGTGATTAAAAATCCTAGGATGTTTCTTGAAAAGAGTAGGGGTGTTACCACAGTGTCCTGGCCAAATTTCCCATTGGCCTTTACCAATCATGGCCTCCTAATAATCCCCCTCTATGAACTGGCTTCATCACCCTGTTCTCCTCCCCACTGATAGATAATAATAAGGAATTATTATTATCTTCTTTTACCTTGGATGGAGTAGCTTAGAATCTGACCCAACATCGCGACAATAAGGCAGTATGTTTCCTGTTTGTGGGACACGACGTGGTATGACAAGGTCCACTAGGGAGCTAATGGAGAGCTAATTTTGGTTGTCACCTGAACGTCCATGTTCTTGTTCCGCTGAGCACAAGTCCCAGACAGAGCTAGTTCCCTCGGTTTCCAGCGATTACCCGTACGACTGCACGGAGGCACCGCAAGCGTTAAAGGAGCTACTGAGTGGCAGGCCAGTGATCAGTAAAAGCAGACCTTCTGCGTGCTTCACGTCCATCCCTCTGCGACTGCTGATCCTGCTGCTGAATTAACTCTATTAAGACTCTTCTGGCAAAATGTGTCCCAATTAAAAAATGGAACGCATGGTAGGGAATGACACAGAACAGCAATGGTAGCTTCCATGTGCAGTGAGGATGATTAAAATGCCCTGACCTTCTCGTCAAAAGGCCTCAGTCTCAGCTGCTTGGAGTGGTAGGGGAAGTTTGTTGCTGCAACAAACTGACCCGGGCTCCTGTTCTTGATCACACACCCTGAGAAGCAGGCACCTACGCACCGCAGTGACCACCTCTCAGCTAATTTGGGATAAAGTGCCATGATTTGGGGAAATTTCTCTCTCTTTCCTTGTAGGATGGTGAAAAACATGAGAAAAGGGCTCATGATGTCAAGTTCTCATGGTCTGGTGGACCCAGGAGAGTAGCGTCAGTCACAGTTGCGCTATTCCTACTGGATGAGGCAACAGTGTTAGGAAGCAGGGCGACGGTTATTTTTATTATTATCTTGATTTGAAACATTTGTGAATGGAATGCCCTTTTGGGAAGGAAGAAACAGAAGGTCAACAAGAACTTAGAATAGTTGCCCGCAATATGCTCTGAGACCGTCCACTCAGAGTACAGCGTTACCAGGTTCTAGTGTGACCCCAGACCTCAGAAGCTCAGCAGGGCTGGGCCTGGTCGGTACTCGAATAGCAGAGTTCTGAAAAAAACCTTCTTTCCTGTTGCTACTGAAAATGGTGTTGATGGACCTGTAGGTAATACTCTTTTTCCTGGAGCAGACTGTCCAAACCAGTGCCCCACCGCCTTTCCAAATCAATCATCTGAGGGTGATCCGAGCCTCGCAATGAAATGTTAAACCTGGATCCTAACTATTTATTTGGTCATTAAAGATCCCATTACAGTTTTCAAAAGCCGTGGTTAAATTATACTCTGGGCATGTACAGTCTTGCTTCTTTGTATCAATGTCCCTCTCAGATCTGGGCTCATGCCACTAAATTCCACCCATTTGCAATTCAACCCGTGTTTAAATCCTGGAGAAAGGCCTTTCTGCATGCAGGACATAGTCAGCTCTGTAATCCAAAAATTAAATGCAAGCAATCAAACTACCAATGAACCAATAAACATTTAATTCCCATAAGAGGAAGAATAAAATAATGAAGTTGTTATGCATATTAAACCTATAATATACAATGCTATCATTCTGTAAAATACAATCACCCCTTTCTCTGCAAAGGGCACGCAACATTTTTCCTGCATCAGATTTATATAGTCTTCACAACAGCTGTAATTGGATACCTCATGAAATCCAATATATAAACATACTGCATTTATGTATAACATTGGATATAATTGGACAGCTCACATATCTTTTATAATGTATGGCCTTCCACACATAAACATATATATGTATGATATTTATACAGGAACGTTTATTTGACATGTATAGGTACTTTCCCCGAAGTGCCCTATTAAATATATCCTTCTCAAGGATGAAATTATTGTTCAATGGGGGCAATCTCCCCCTGCAACAGGTGGCCTTTCTTTCAGATTAACTTTACATCCTAATGGCTGATTCTGTCCTGGACACGAAACTGATGAGCTATATTTCATCACCCTGCCTAATAAGGCACGACGCCACTGGGATTTTACAAGGCCTGCCAAAGCACTGCACTGTGGTACCTTCTCCTCTGACAAACCGCACCATGTCGGCTGGAGATAAAATTTTAGTACTCAAGGTAATATCTTGGATTGCTGCTGCCGCCGCCGCCGTGGGCGATTGGCAACTCTGAACAGCACACCCACTCCCACTCCCCACCCCCACACCTGAACAATCCTTTTCACCAGCGTCCCCCCCCCCCCACCTCTGTCTAACCCAGCACACAGCTCCAGGACACAAATGCAGAAGTGTGTCCACTGCCCTTAATGGAAAAGGCACAGAAATGCCCCCACACCAAGACATCGCTCGATTTTATAGCTATTAGATTGAAGTCTTAAAGGGGTCTGGTGGGGGGTCTGTCCTGCCTAGTATAAAACCATCCTGCTGCTCCAATAATCCTCAGTCCAAGCCTCATTTAGCACCGTAGTACAAAGCATGTGACTGGATCTGGCACTGCAGCTCTGGATTAGTTCTACAGAGCGCCAGACGACCCAGCAACAAGGACACTCTGAGAGTATTTTCTGTCCATTTGGGTTGGGTCGTAGTGCCCTTGTCCTCGCCAGCAGACATAGATGGATGTGAAAATAAAAGAAAGCCTCTTTTTTTTTTCCTGGCTCCCACCTCATATTTTTTATGCTATAACCAAGCGCCACAGTCCTGATCTTGAAAACTCCTGCGTTCTGTCCTCAAGGCCTACTTTCCAAACACTGTTAGGAATGATATTCAAAGTTTAATATAGGGCTTGAGCTATTTCAGCAGTTAGGCAGGAGAAATTTCTATTTCAAGGGACATGATCACTCATGTTGTGAAAGACTTGGGGGCATTTATAAACAGCGGCCTGACTGCTCAGTTAGCTTCTGCTACAGCACGACTTTACAACCGAACATTCAGCTTCTTGATGTTTTTTTTTTTCTTTTCAGTCCTGGTGTCTGTATGATTGTAGGACCGACTTTACTGATAAATGACCCGGGCAACATCGACCAGTTCTCATTGGATTAAAAAAAAAACAAAACAAACGAATCCTGTACCTATGCACTGCAAGAAAAGACAGGAATCAGGAGAGAACTGAAAAAAAAGACTTGTCTGGAAACCAAGGTAGCCAAGACACACATGAGGCAGCCCTCGGGAAACTTCTGTATCCATAATTTTAATCATAAGAGCATCACCCGCCAGACGGCGAGCAGAAGAATCGTTTTCACAAAAGCACAACGTTACAGACGTAAAGTGCAAGAGATGGGGCTCTATATCGCTCCTGTTGCTTTTGGAATAAATACTTCTGCAGTCTCCCTGTCCCTTAAGGTATATATAAACTATGATATATGGTTAGGGATTAGCACATAGTTGAACAGCAGGGCTTCTCACAAACGAAAACACCAAAGGATTGTGACTGATGAATTTATAGCGTGCTTTTCAAAAACCTTCGCTCCCGAGCGCAATTTCCTCCAGAAGAAAAGAAGCTGGAGCCAACAGTAATTATGTATTTATTATAGATTTCACTAAGACGTGTCTCGTACATTTTGCAACGAGGCAAAAAAAAAACCTTTGAAAGTTGCCCCGTGAATTTTTGTGTCCGCCGTTTGTAAAAGTTGGAGACAATCGCCAGGAATTTGTCTACGAAAACCTGGGACACTCATGAAAGAAATGTTGCCTGGCAATAAATCATTTGACCACTTTCTTAGGTCTACTGGGTGTTATCACTGAACATTGGGGCAGACGTGCGAAGAAATGGCTTGCTTCCAGAAAATACAATGATTATATTCTCCACGAAGGGAAATATAGAAGGCATGAAGGGGTTTTCTTTACTTCATTCCTTTTAATTCTGGTCTGGTTTTAGTGTGATCCTTCATTGAAGTACAATTACACCTAAACGTGGCTCTAAAGGCCTGCATCACGTTTTAAACAGTGGTAAGGGGAATCCATCTTCGTGAACGGGGTTATCCATTAGCCTGTGAAAGTCGTGGCAAAGAAACCATTTGTGATTATTTGTTCACGGGCAGACCAACGTTTTAAAGGCCACGCGTTCTCATCCATGAGGGTTTTATCACGAGGTTATTCATTCCATTATAAAAGACAGTTCTCATCGAGACAGAGGGATATTCTTAATTCATCTTGGAGATATACTGTAATAAATAAATAAAAATAAAGTCGTTTCGCAGACAGAGGCCGCTCAGATAGGTTCGACCCGCGGCTATTCTGTAGCCTGAGTAGGTATCGTTTGAAAAGCCCGCTCCACCCCCTGCGTGATGAACGAGCCCTGTGCTGTGCCTATCGGCAGCTGAGCTCACCCGCTCCTTCGCGGTTATGGAAGAAGAAGAAAGAGAAATGCGAGTCAGCGACCCCCGTGGACGGGTGCCAGTCCACGAACACGCAGCGTGCCGACGCGGGCATTTGAAAAAAGAATCGGACGAACAGCCCCTCTGACGATTGGTCAAAGCGTTTAGCAGAGCTCAGATGCGCTGCTTAAGGAGGGCAACCAATGCGATTTCAACATCACGTTTCCTTCCATGTTGCTTTTATTTAAAAATACGTTAGGAACAATAAAAGAACAATGGAAAAAATATATTATTTCAAGAATTGTAGTAGAAGCGGTAATAGTAGCACCGACATCTCTTTAGATTATCTACTGCTTGTCAGCACGTTTGGTATCTTCAGAAGACTGTATTTAAAATCCGGTGTTCCAGCAACATTGATTTAATGGTAATTTAGAAAAGAAGTTTTTTTTTGTTAATTGAGAAGAGGCTTTTATAACCTAGGGCCGTATTTTAAATCGGTATTCTAACAAATGAAACCAAGTAGCGCAGTACTACTTAACACGTGGGTAACGTTTTACAGAACTAAACTTCTAGACCACTTATTAAAGACAACAACATCTAGAAATAATTTGCATTACTGCACAAAAAGATTTGGAGGGTTCGTAAGTCGTGTTTAAGCACCAATCTCTGGCGAGTGCGGCGATCTGGTTCTGCGAAATCTGCATTCATGTAAAAACATTTCAGATTCTCAATTTCCAGAGCCTCCTTAAAATCGCAAGATCTTGCAAGGGATTCCCTTGTACTTCTGCGATCCGGGAATACCTTCGGCTGTTCCAATAAAACACCCCTCCCCCCCTCTCCGCCTCAAGCGTCTCTATTGGGGGAACAACCCCCCCCCCCCCTCCTCTCCACTCCGGGCTTGACCGAAAGGAAACTTGCCTCGCAGACTAACGGAGGCGAGGTGAGGGCGCGACGGTAAAGTATCAGAGAAACTAGGCACATGCAGGGCATGCGATGACGAACACGACTTCACAGCAGCAGGACCGAGTGCACCCCGAGGTCCAGGCGAGATGCGTGCGCTTTCTCTCCAGGGGAAAGCAGAAAGGAGCCGTTGTGCAGGAGAGCTGGTGGGGAGCGGAGGCGGAGGCGGAGGAGGATGGGGGGAGGGGAGCTGAAGGATAAAACCCACGCCGTTAGGAAAGCTACGACTTTCAAGGTATTTAATTTTACAAAAAGCTCTGGCACGTTAAATGGGGGGGGGGGTCTGAGTTTTCTGGCTCAGGGGGTCGTGTCCCCCCCCCGCCCGCCCTCCTCCTCCTCCAATGCCTGCTGCCGTTTAATATAACTTGTAGCGAAAAGATGATGAAAGTCCGCTTCGGGCCGGCGAGTCTGGTTAGGAGACAGGAGGAGAACAGGCTATGCGCGACACCATCTTTAATTCTCCTCTGACATCGGAGCGGCGGCGCGAGTTTCGAACAGGATGGTGCGGACGGCAGTGGGAGCTGATATCATATTCATGCAAACTGCGTCGGGGGAGACTGCGCGCGTCTCTGGGGCCGCTCGCGTCCGAATACACTACGAGGCGCAGTAGTGAGGAAACAACAGCAACTGCGCGAAATTCGTACAAGCGGGGCCGGGGTGTGAGGTGGGGGGTTGCATATAATTCCTCACGATCTGATCTGTCTGTATCTCTCACTGGTGTTCGTGTTTTTTTTTTTCCTTCCATCATGCAGCTGAGCGAGGAGAAGGCGAACAGTCTCGTCTGAAGAAAAGCGTGAGGATATCCGTGAGAAGAGAGGGTCACTTTTATAAGAAAGGTGGGCCAGGGAGAAGCCTTCTCTCCTGCTTTATTTTATGTGGTGAAAGAGCGTGCTTTACTCGGTGTATAAATCACTATCCAGGCGCTGATGCAATAGATGTTATCTACCTGAACGACTGCTGCAAAGGCACTTCAAGACTGAGGTTATACACACTGTGGTTTTAGCAATACACTTGTATTTACAATACTATCGGGTATAAAGTTATGTCACGCAAAACCTTTAGTTTTAATTGAGACTGTTATTGAACTCTTTTTGGAGATCTGCAGATTTGTGAAATGGCCAAGGACTCCTTTTCAGGCGTTCTCTTGCTCGTGTAGAACTGTTTCCAGAGGATTTTGTAAACGGTAACTAGAATTCCGGGTCTTACACAAACGCTTATGTAATCCGGGTGCACCCTAATCCTGCGTTTTATTACTGTATTTCCTCACTTTTGAAAATGAAGGCCGCCAGGACTGAACGATACTTTTATTTCCCTCCCCCTGTTCCAAAATTGGTTTAAAAACCTCATGAGCACAATTTCAGCACGAAACGTTTAGTTAGGATACGCAGTTAGGACGTCCAATTGTTCTTTATGGCCTAAATTATTCGGGGGAGATTTAATGTCTGACTTATTTTTGTGTGTGACGCAAGGTCTGGAGGTAATATTTTCTGTAGAGATGTGATGGATTTTGGAGCGTTTTTGGTCTTTTTAATTTCCTGTTTAGAGGAGTAGCGTTACAATTTCGATAAACCCCAAAAGACAAAGCACAAACAAGGCATCACTTATGTTTGTATGTGCACCTACAAATATTTTGTAGCCGGTACGCTATTTGATATTTTTTTGTTGATGTGTGATGTATTCAGCAAATATTGAGCTTGTATAAATCTCTGTAATATATGTGTAACAATATCTTGGCATTGCCAAACGCAGATTTAAGCGGTACCGCACAGGATTAATGTACTTAATAACATTTTAGTTTGATTGCGGGGATGACGTTTATATAATGTTGTCACGACTTCCCTCACTTGTAGTTGTTTTTTCTAAAGGCGTCTGTTAAAAATCTTCAGTTATTACCCGATTTCACCGAACTGCTAGCGATATGAAATATGAATGCGTTTGTTTTAAGCAATAGGTTTAGTCGCGTGTAGAATCTAAAAATATATCGACTATGTTAACGCCACGCCGCAGAATGTTTATAGAATTTCACAAAGGATAATAAAAATAATAACTTTTGTTTGATCTCTATTTGCATTTTTGTTCTGAGTTGCTGTGTTATGTATTTTAACTATTTTAGTTTGATTTCATTTTTTTCTAAAAATGCGCGAATTCATAATTTATCTTTTATATTTGACCTCTGAAGGTTTAATGTAGTTGCACAGTATAAGGTAGGGCTCAAGATAAAATTTTAGAATTTACTCAAAGTTCTCATATTTAGACAATTGATGGTAATTTATTTTAAGACTTTAATTGTATATCTTTCAGCGGAGTTTATTTTATATTTAGGAATGCAGCCTGCGGTTGCATTTTGAAATGTAGGGCTAATCTTTAACTTCTGCAATTGACTTGAGGTTTTCGAAATTATACACGCAGACATTTTTCAGATCACATAAATACACATTGTTAAAGTTTAAAAACGTGAACCCGGGGCTGGGGAAACGTGCAACGCAGTTGAATTCAGGGAATTTACCAATAGCTATTACATGATTGAGTGCTACAGTGGATCCATCGCGTATATTTTATTGTCGGCTCGTTTTAAGAAATGGGGAGGTTTGCTATGCGTTTGCAAGTGCGTAGGTATCTCTTTCAGTGTGAGGCGAAATGCTGATATTTATCAGTAAATTACTTAGCAAAATGTTCATAGTTTCACGACTGACTTTACTCAAACTTGAATTTTTATTTTACTCTGCGCAGGCCTATCCAGGTTATTCCCCGAAATACAGCTTCTGAAAATATTCAGCTAGACGACTCTTGCAGTTTTGGGGAACTTGGACAGTATTTGAAGGTACATTTAAGCAGGCTGGTAAAGACGAGTTTCTTTTGTTTGAAGCGTGATACATCCGAAAGCCAGTCTTACGGCAGGTCGCTGTGGTTTCGAGTCTCGCTCTCGGTGGAGACCCTGCAGCACGGGCAGATCTGGGGACGCGCACGAGGGTAGAGGTTAGGGGGACAGCCAAGGTCAGAGGGGGCGCCGCGTGCGACGTCACATGACGGCGGGTATAAAAGGCCCGGCTGATGGGACTCGGTTTACAGGAGAAACGATAAAACAGCGCTTCGGCCTCACCTCAGAGCGCCGTGAGACGCGAGAGTTGCAAATACGTTAAAAAAAACAGCGCGGCGAAATGAAAATTAACATAGAAAAGAAACATGTTTGAGTGGTTCTCCTGCCAAAACCCTCACGTAGATTAGTAAATCCATCCATTCTGGTTAAGCAAACGTCATTGATGCCACTCGCTCTCTGAAAGTGCAATGCACATATGCCTCTTAGCAAATGTAAAACTTATTTGGGCCAATTTTCTACTGCATTATTTTAATAGTTTGATCCTATTTTACTTTTTTTTTTAATAAGACTTGCTGGGTTAAACATTTGATGTCTTAAAAGTTAGAAATACAGTTTGTTTCCCGACAGCATTACAGATGTCTCATGTATTTTATCATTTGAATTGTATTATTAACAGTCCTTACAGAGAAAGGGACTTGCAATCAAACAGTGTTTCTTATTACTTCAAAACGTGTAATTTTAGCGAATTCCGTCAAAGGTATACATCCAATGTATTGTTAATGCTTTATTGCGGAAGTAATCTATACTTTAAATTTTATTGTGCAACTCTTTCGAAGAGAAATCAAGAACAGGGCGTATTAAGAGTTGGATCCTCTCGTGTAGATGATTTGTATAGTCGAGGTTTCTGTAACTTTCCCTCGCGGTTGTGAAGAGTTGAGGTCTCGCAGTTTTAGTACGAATTTCGCCAGTGACCTCGAGTCGAGTTATGGTTTCTGTCAAAAAAGGGTCACATGTCGTGTTTATGTTTCAAAGCTTTTACTACCTTGGCAAAAATAACTCTGCATAAGAAAATAGTCATTTGTATATTATTTTAAAGTGCCCGTTTAAGAAGGCGTTAATGAAACAGTGGGATAGGTGTTCCCAGGTATTACAGGATGGTATCAATTCAATTCACCAATTCAAAGGTGATCTGTATATTTAATTAACTGTAGGGTATGTGCGATTTCTACATCATTAACAGATAAGATAACGCATTTTTATAAGCAACTGTGTGAACATATGGAAAATAAACTGGGAATGTTTGAGACTAAACAGAATTCCGTTAAAGGGCCTTTTATTGTGGGTTTATGTACCATAATTTTAGCATTTATATTCTGTTCTGAGACCTCAAAAGACATGACAGTCGTTTAGCCCCCTCTTCCAAGACGAAATACACGTTATAACCGAGCTTTTATGCTAATTTGGTTGCATTTTGACTAGTTTTTTTAAGTAAACGTTCATCCTTAATTTATCTCAGTCTATGAAATTATGCAGTCTGCAAATCGCGTGAGACGCTTCAGCATTAATCATCGCAGGAATCTTCACAATGAAAACGCATTTGTATAAATATATAATTATCTGTTGGGTTGTAAGTTTCGGATTTAAAGAAGAAAAAAAAACTCCAGCAGGTCTGCAAATAAAACACGTACGGGGATTTTTTTTAAATAAAGGTTATTACATAAAGCAGTCAACAAATGTCCCAGTTTAATTGGCTGTATTAACCAATCTCCTGCCAGTACCCAAACCTTTTTTTCCCCCAGACGTGAATGTGCTGTAATGTGGTTCCTAATTGATGTGAAGACTTAAAGAGTTACGGACTGGCTTGTACATGTGTCTTTCGGCTCACCTGTCTGTTTGCATTACTCCTCATCCCGCATCGCGAGGGAGAGCCCGTACGAGACAGCGGGAGCCGGGGACAGCTCGAGCGAGCGGCCTGCGCGATTCGAACTCGCTACCTTGGCGCTGTAGCCCCCGAGGAGCAGCGAAACGCCTTGCTATGGCAAGTGAGCGCAAACCCACGCTGTTAATTCTGCTAACCGCAAACGCGTTCTGCGTTCATCCCGTGTTGTTTTGTAGCATTATTTTAGTCTAATAAATATTGTATCCACTTAACACGGTGTATTTTTATTTAAAAAAAAACCTTAAAAAAAGACAACCCGCACATAACGGTGTATAAATTTTGCCCCCTTTCCAAAACAGTGATACGGGGGGAGGGTTTATAGAAGTACCACTTTTCCTGAACTTTAATCTGAAATTACTTCAACGGGGGGGGGGCGAGTTCTGAGTGCAAAATGACAATAATATCAGTAATAAAGTCTGTGCTTCCACAAAAAAAAAACACACACATTGAAATAAAAATATATTAAGGGAAAGGCCAATATTTGTTTAGGGTGTCTCGGGGTTTAGAATTCGTCTGTGCTGTTTCCCACCTGAAAACAATTTGGACGCAGGCGAATAGTTCACCTTTTCCGATTTTCGATTTCTCATTATAACTTAGAAAACCCCCAGAGTGTTTCTGAAAACCGACACTGGCGAGGTGTTTGTAGCTGTATCGTCATTGCTAACCGAATATCTTGGCAGTCCAGATTTTAGGCGGAAAGATCAACCGCCGAGGTCAAGCTGCTACGTCGCAGTGCAATGACGTGTGTAAGTCCAAAGCAAGGGTGACGTTTTGCAAATTCAGTGCCATCGCGTACGTTTACGTCATGTCGTCGTTCAGCCCAGCTATAAGGGTTGTTGTCTTAATATTACTAAATAGTAATTGGTTGTGAGGGTTAAAAACTATTAAAAAAAAACAATTAAAAGAGCTGACAAAATTACAGGGTTGCGTTTTTGTAGTTGCGCTCAGGACAGTTAAAGCCTCAGCCTTCTGTCCGAAGGATCAGTGGAAATTCATTCCAGAATCAGGATTTCCTTTGTCTTCCACAGCTTCTCTTGATTGGGCCCTTAATGAGCTCAGAACACCGCCACGATCTCTCGACCGTTCTATTTATTGTTTCAGTTCGGCGATTCTCTCTTACGCGAATGATTCTGACCAAGCAAAACTAGTTTCTCGTCTCTTGTGTGCATTTTAGAACAAGTTTTTTTTTTAGCCTTTGAATCGGTATTAGATGACCACGGAGTAAAATGAAATTCAAACGAGAGTTTGTTGACAGGTCATCTAAAAAAAAAAAAATCAAGTATAAGCAACAGTTGGGCCGTGTGCTATAATGCTGTTATTTCCTATTGCGAAGGTTAAAGCTGGCCAGCTATACCGAAGTGAGTGACCTAGACACCTAATACACGAGTTGTGCAAATGTTTCATTAATTAAATTACTTCTCTCCGCACTTACATTAAACGTCTTCACAAATGTCAGTGCATTTTATTCCAAAGCTTTGCACATCAAAGGACACTCACGCTACCAGTATATCTTTTTTGACGTCATCTTTTGAAATTGCGATCTCTATATACACATCTGCTTTCTCACGTGCCTTCCTGGATTAGACAGCCGTTTAGCCTATAAGCTTTAGTTTAATTAACGACGCCTTATGGTTGATTTTGTTGATAAAAAAATACTGTAAGGCTTTTTGAAAATAAAAAACAGAAATGCATCTAACTCACCCGAATACCATATATGCAATACATACAGCAGTTTCGTGATACGCAAGTGCTAGGGAAAAAACATTTTCTTGACTTTGAAATAGTTAGAAACTGGTACTCTCGCAACCTACTTCAAGATTCATTGTTCTAAACGACAGAAAATAGTTAGGTGCCAAAGTATGGCATTTAGGAGGCTATAACGACTTCGTATTATTGAATTTAACGTTTTAAGGCGCCATTTGAATCTTTTTATTTCTGTTGTTGTTTCTGCAATATAGAACCTGCACGTGAAATTAAAGCCACACTAAAGCAAACGTCAAAATGTATTTTAAATGTAAACGGGGAGTATTTATTGCAGCTGCGATGTGTATTTAATGACAAATCTGCAAGTTCTCCGCCACCTCTCTCAGAGGCGACAGTAGGGTCCTGTTAAAATTGTCGCCATGCCGTCAAGACTTCAAAGTTAATTGTATTAATCCGTAAGAAACACGAAAGCCTTTTCATTCACGGTACTGTAACTAAAACGCGGAGTTTTTTCACAATTTTTAAAACGGGTAACGTTTAGAATATTTTACCAGCAAATATGACAATTCAGATCGCAGAGTCTACATTCGAATCTGTTTGAAAGAGAAAATGATTCTAAAACTTTTTGCGATACGTTTGGATTATAATACCATCAAGATCCCCTGTTTCTAACAGCAGGTGTAGATATTACAACCTTTATATTTGCTGATATCTTGCTGTCCGTGTGTTGTTTTCACTATCGCATAATGTTCTTTAGTTCTGAATTTTCAATTTTTCAGTATACTGCTCCTCTGTTGTGTAACTTTTGCACTATTTTGGGGGGTAAATTTCGGCTACATTTCAATACAAATCTCACTGGTCAAATGTGGAAGGTGAATATGAAAAAAATAATTAGTAATATCTAGGACGTATTTGTTTCCTGTTTTTAAAAGAGACATTTGTTTTTTAAAAGAAAAGTCGATGTCTTTGAGAAATAACCCTTTAGCTTGATTTAGTCTTAGAACAATATTTTCAGAAGAGCATTTAAGAGTTACTCGCTATTAAAGCATGGCTTGAGAGTAATTGTGCATAAAACGACATCATTTGAATGGCGGCTTCTGGGTGGGCGATAGTTTTTTAAAAAAATTGCGTGAGGTGGCTACAACTTGATTTTTTACCTGGGGACCCCTGATTAAAGCTTCGCTTAACTCGAAAGTCCAAGTTACTTACAACCAACGCGTGTTCTTTGAACAGGTAAAAAACAAGCCCCAACAATCAGTCAGTGGTAATGCGTGATAAATGGTTCCCGTTTTCCCTACAAAAGGCCAGGAGGTGACTGTTGTAGGTTCCCTTCAAGGGAAGGAGAAGAGGGAGCGCACAGTCTTCAGCTGTCAGTCCTCATTAGAGTCGGAGGCCGCCTCGCGCTGCTCGCGACGGTTTGATTATTTGGTGGTTTTGTAAAATGCAGATTGGAGGCCTAGCGAGGGCCGGGGGGTGTCGGGGGGAGGGGGGCAGGTCGCCTAGTGGGGTCTCTCCCGCCCCCCTGCGGCCGCAGCTAGACAGGGAAGGAGTGTCTACCCGGGGAACAAGGCGTCCAGCTAAGAAACGCAATTCAGACGCAATTAAGTATAGCCTCTGCTGTGATTTACGGATATGAATGATAAATTAAGCGTCCCGCTCTACACCATAGGATTTCATGAATCGTAATAATATGCAAAAAAAAAAAGAGACTTTGTAGGGGTTTTGTCATATGAAATTAAGTTTTGTTTGAGTTATTTCACAGGAATGCAGGTATTCTAAAAGCGCTCGTCAGCACTTAACGTGCGAGTGAAGAGCTATTTTTCTCACGTGTTCGTGGGGTGTCCGTATAGTCCCGTAGGTTGTGTTGTGCAGAAGGAGTAAAAATCTTTTTTTGTTGTTTTGAACCACAGTTAAAATGGTCCCAAATAAGTGGTTGATCATTCCTGTTTAAGACGAACAAATGTATATTTAATGACATTATGCCTCGTCTCCATTTATTCAATTAAATCTTCCAAGTAGTTTTTTTAATTCCTGCTCTTTTATTCTGCACGACATCGATTGTTTGCAAGAAATGCAGAAACGCCTCTCTGCATAAAAAAGAATTCGGAATGTGTGTCATACATATTGTAGCTTGTCTGGCAGCCCATGTGAGCCGTCCCAGCTGTAATAGATATGTCAGGCTATGAGCATTGTTTATGTTGCTTTTAGAAAGTGAAGCTAATATTGTACGAGTTTCTTATCTTGTCTGGCATAGATACATCCCTATTTAGTGCCAGCAGGGGTCACTGTAACCAAGCTTCTGGTCTGACGGACGTGGCACAGCGCAGGTCTTCATATGGTACCCAGGTACACCGCAGTGCTCTTCCTCTTCCATAACACTACATCACTGTGCTTTTCATGGACAGCCAGAGGTGATAGAATTGCTTATCTCGAAGCAGATACCATTGCAGCAGTTGTCTTCCAGAGCACTAGAAGTCAGCAGCACTGAGACATGAACTAGCCTCCCGAGAAATCCAGCCTTACACTAGGGTCAGACCCATTAGTGAGGTGAGTATTTCATTCTTTTCTCCAGCTGTGAAGTTGAGGCGTTTTTCTGTTTATGTCCCACAGAGGGCATTCAGCAAACAAATTGCCTAACATTTGTGCTTCGCAACGGTTTTATTTGCACAGTGTAGAGAGATATTTTGAGACTGTCCAGGCGGCCTGTATAAAGGCAGATTTTCTAAAATGAAACCATTTGTTCCTTTTACACATGCAAACTTTGCAATTGATGCAGATGACAGTGACAGATAAACTGGCTGTTTCCTTGTTGGTGGCTCAGTCTTAAAGTCCCCCTCACCATGCAGTACATAGCAAACGTGTGCTTTGCATTTTCTTCTGAAGCAGTCCGAAATGAAAGCCACAGGTATCCTTATAGAGGATCTGTAGAACTTGAGTAAAATCATCACATTGATCTGATCCTGATGTTTGAAAGGACCTGTTGAGAGTAAAAATATGAGGTAAATAAGAGGGAAACGTTACTCCAAAGCCCTGTTTTCCTGTTATTTCATGCCAAGTTATTTAGACCAAAGTTTCTCTGGGCTAAAGAACATAAGAACGTTTACAAAAGAGAGGAGATCATTGAACACATTTACCTCACTCTATTTTTAGTAGCTAATTGGTCAGATTATCTCATCTAACCCATCCATCCACTTTCTAACCCCTTCTTCCGGTTCAGGGTCGCGGGAGAGCTGGAGCCTATCCTGGCAAGCCACGGGAGCAAGGTAGGATACACCCTGGGCAGGACGCCAGTCCACTGAGGGCAGACAGACACAAACACGTGCAGCACAGCAAATTTTTCCAGAAGCCACCTAACCTTCCAGTATATTTTTGGACTGTGGGAGGAAACCGGAGTACCCAGAGGAAACCCACGCAAATACGGGGGATCTCATCCAATCATTTTTTTTGGGGAAAAAAAAGCAATAACATCGTTGGGGTGTGCTTCCAGGCCCCCAACAAGTCTCCCTTGTAAAAAAAAAGTGTCACATGTCATAGGTTTTAAATGCACCTCCCTTGGGTTTTCGCTTGCGCCCTCTGGTTTGTACTGCCACTAAAATGAATCTCCGAGAAGTCTTTTTAGAAAGTCAAAGGTATCTTCACCTATTGAGATACAGTATATAAGAGGAAACTGGGCATTGATGCACCAGGCCTTATGGGAAGCATTGTGGGTTGATGGGGCTGAACCGTTAATGTCCTTCTCCATTTCATGTTCTCCCATGATACTTTGGTACATGTCTGCTTTGGGTTATTATGCGTGTTGGACCTCTCTGGCATGAAAATTTAGGCAAAAGTGCCTATGGTGCAAAGTTCTATATGGTGGATATATAGAAAAGTGAATGTCTGTGTTGGTTCTGTGGTTCTGTTTTGGAGTTTTGTGATCTTTATTATATTTTTATTTCTTTTTTGATCTTGCTCCCTGCTGATGAAGGCCAGGGGCTACCGGGGGAAAGCAGCCATTACTGCAAGTAGAGAAATTACAATTAAGCACTTTGAGATAACCCAAGAGCTCCCGAAAACAAAGCACCAATTCACTGATGTTCTGCTTTAGTAATATTTTCCCCTCCATCTCCCTCTCCCTCTCTGACTGTGGGAGGAGTAAATGGTAGAATATAGGAGATTTTGCATATTTCCCAAATGATGCTTCCCTGTGTTTAAGCAGCACGCGTGCAGCTGCACCAGAGAGAGGTGTCAGAAAGGCATAGCCGTGAGCTGACGACGCTGAGCCACACGTTGCTGTAGAGATTGTGTCAGCACACTAATCGAACCTGAATGGCCAGCATTCATTTGTAGATCTGCTTACGCTGATAACGACTAAGGGTTTGAGGAAGAAAAAAAGTTATTTTCAGTGAGGCACAAAAGTAAATCTAGATATTTATTTTCAGGTGCAAATCTTATACTTTATTGATCTGCCAAGAATTATTGAGTTCAGTGACTATTCCTCATTTCTGGTGGAGATCTGTGCGTCTCACTTCTGCTCCCCACAAGATACATCATGCAACAGTGTTATCACTGCTGATCGATACTCTCTGTAGGGTTTACAGTTCAGGCCACAGCTTGGAATCAGTGGAGTTTTGCTACATTCATCTCCGAATGCTTCGGATTTAAAATTGTCTGTAACTCAAATTCGCACAGTGATTTGACAGCAGCCTCATTTTTATCTTCCCTTTGAATCTTTAGGTTTTAATAAAGTTATGTGGATTTAAAACAAAAACGTGTTTATTGTCATTATTTTTTTTTCCGGATATATTTTCATTTTCTCCCTCAGGCTTACTGACAGCAAAGGCAACATTTCATTTTATTTCTGTTCCACCAAGAAAGTGCAAGACCTAATTTTTTTTATACAGTTGCCTTTGACTATATTGCTGATAATTGTGCTGAAGAAAAAAAATCTGGAATGTGTAAACCCTTCAAAGGTTTATTAATTTAAAGACCAATTTTACATTCTTTGAATGGGACTTAAAAAAATATCCTTCACATTTAGCATTGTAATATACTTTAATTTGGAACTAACAACTTTTACACTAAATCAACACCCTTGCTCTTAATTTTAGCATTTTCTTTTCAAACTCCTTTATTAATTCCAGTTTTTAATTTTGGCACTTTTGTGCTTTGTGGTAATGGCACCATCTGTACCCTACAATGAAAACTTACATTTATTTCCTACTCTTTTTATAAAGAGCTGATTCCTCTTATTGGTGGTATGGGCTAATGTGATTAAGAGTAATTCTTGCAAGCACAATCATTACACCCCAGTCATAATACATATTTCTAAAACACCTGAGGTGTGTGTGATGCTCATTATATTCACAATGACACAGGTGGCTGGCTGAGAGGAGTGAAAGAGGTTTGTTGTGTTCAGCTTGAGACAAATGAGAATGCACTATTAAAACCATTTCCTGTTTTTATGGATTTAAAAAAAAAACACTTAGCATTACTTCGAATGTAATAGTGTATGTTCACTCCTATCCTAACTGTCTGGCCATGTTAACAACATTGTCTACTCTGTAAAACACCTATACAAGTTTTATTTTTAAAATGTTTTTGTCCCCTTACAATTTGCCATCTGGATTTCAAATATCACTTACATTCTCTTTAAGTCCTTATTCTGACATCAGTGGTGATCGGGTGTCTGGGGTGAAACTGTGCTCCTATGTAGCATTTACCCATCATTGTGCTAATCCTGTGGGATGTCCCCCTGCAATTCCTGTGTTCTTGGGAGAGTTGCAGGGGCGTGGGGTAGAACTTTATACAGTGACAGTTATTCTAATACAATTATAGGTAAACGTAACACAATTTGCTAGCAAATTCCTATTAAGAGCCAGTGAGGTAAGCATCTGTTCCCAGCATTTCCCATACTGATATGCTTAAAACCTCACTGCTTATGAGTGTAGATCTACTGGGCAGTGCATGAAATGAAACCCAAGGAGTTCGGGATGATCTCATGTTGATGAAGTAATAAATCAATTTAAAGTCGAAACGTTGCACCAGCTTTTGTACCAGAATCTTTTCAATGTTGAAAGGCAAGTTGATCAAATCCAGATCCTCCCTTTATTTCCTTTCATAACTAGTTACACAGCCCATTCATTGTGTTTTTGTGCTAGTCTTCACTTTTCTCCCTGCTGTTTTTTCTTTATGGCTTACCTTTCTGGATCAAGTGTTAACCAGCTGAGCACGATGACACTGTGTACTGGCACAGGTGTGAAAGGATAAGTCACTCTTTCTACTAAAATACCCTTCTGTAAGCACTATTCACTCTTGTGCACACCGGAGGGCTTTGTAGAAACATTAGCATCACTAGCAGGACTGCTGCAGCTGTTATTGCAAAGTCAAAAGTACCTGAAAAGCTGCAGGAGTTGCTCTTGTCCAGCCAGTCAAGGGTAACCATGCTGATGAAATACTCATGACTTTATTCAGCCACTCAAATCAGTTCAGAAACAAATTGTCATTTACAATGCTGAACTCAACAACAGACTCAACCCACTGATATAAAGAGATTAAAGCAGTGAAGTTCTTTTTTGTATAATCAATAAAAAATATACAGCAAATATCAGTCCAGAGGTGGACAATCCTGATGCTGGAGGGCTGGTGAGTCTGCACGTTTTCTAGGACTCCTCCTAGAAGCAGCACCTGAAGAGCTGGGAGAAGCTGTTCAGTTGGTCTCTTTAAGCCAGTGTTGGTTTATGTCATTAAGAGCGGAGCTGGAGTGAAAACACACTGGCCCTCCAGGACCAGGACTGCCTGCCCCTGTCCCAGCTCATGGTCTCTTTAATCACAAGCCCTCCACTCACAGGACAGGCTGCGCTCTTGAAAAATGAAAGCGTCGGTCTCGTGAGCTGTCTTCACCGCCCCGTTTGTTAGGTTTGTGTTCCCTGGGCTGTGACTTTCCCTGACCTGTTTAATTTTCTTAATTGTGCAATTACAGCTTTTTCATCTGGAGCTGCAGTGCAGAAAACTGCCCGTACATAGATGTTTGATCTGCTGAAAAGCAACAAATTACAGCTGGAACAGATCATCGATTGATCCAAAGGGCAAAAAATCTAAATTTGCTCAGCTTTTAGTTAAAAGGCTTGTAGAAATCTTAACCAAATATATCTAATTCTAATACGGTCGTTATGTCAGATTTATTTTTGCCCACGTGAAACATTATGCCAGTTTGGTTGTGTTTGGATGAAAAATTCCTTATACAATTTACTCAAAGTGTCTTAATACATTTTGAAATGCTCCTTTAACATCAGTGTTAAAATTTCTTCTGTCCTGGTTTATCACTTCCACATGTAATTTTCACTGTAGGGTTTTACCTTGTTTCTCAAACACAGAAGGACTGCCTGTATTCTGGGTGTGGAATTATCCTCTTTCAGTTTCATCTGATGAGATCCTGGCTTGAATATCTCTTCCTCACTGGTCACCTCACACACTTGGGGTCACTCTGTCACCTTTCTGTGGGGATGCAGACAATATTCCATTACATCAAATGCTTGGCCACCCAGTCTGTACCAGACTTTTTTTAACTTGTTCTGTGACCTGAAACTTTCAGCTCTAATAAGCTGTGATGTCTCTCTGTGAGGGTAATGAAAATTGAATTCTTTTTCTTTAATATTCCCACGGTTGCTAAAGATAATTATGCTCTCCCATTCTCTGTGCATTGACTTCTCCTACCTACCAGTTTCCCACTGTCCCACCAATACTACTGTAGTCAAAACTAAACTGTTCTTCCTCATATACAGCAGCTCATGCCCTTGTGATACAGCAGAACAGCACCGCTGTGCTGAAGATTTCCGGACAGTATGACTCTGGCATTAGCTGTATGTCTCTCTCACTGTCTCTCCAGCTGTGTGCCAGGCACTCACTGCTCACCTCTGTTGCAGAGATGATGTCCTTGACTGTTCACTCTGCTAGACCTCTAGCGATGCAGTTCTCTCTGTCTCACTCACAGAAACGCACAGAGGCACACAAGCCCATACATGCATGCACACACTTGTACCCGCACATGAAGGCACAAATGCATGCACATGCTTGCACCCACACAAAGGTCCAAATCTGTGTGCATGCTTACAGCCACGCATGAACGCTCACATGTATGCACATGCTTGCACCCACACATGAAGGCACAAATCCTTGTACACGCTTGCACCCATGTGTGAACACTCTGATGTATGTGCATGCTTACAGCCACGCATGAGCGCTCGCATGTATGCACACGCTTGCGTTCATGCAGAAGCTTGCACTCACACATGAACGCTCACATGCATGCACATGCTTGCACCAATGCATGAATGCGCACACACGTGCAAGTATGTATGCACACACTCCGGCAGTAACAGAGAGAGAAACCTGCTCTAACTGCAGTGGAGAGCCAGGAGAGCTTGGTATCACACCTACTGGTACAGAAGAACGAGAGAGAAAGGAAGGGAAGGGAGGGCAGCTGGATGGACGACAGCTCCCTGCTGGGCTGCAGTGGGAGGAGAGAAACAGTGGACCCCCCCAGCCTGCTGAGGGCGCCATATCAGCTAGCCATAAGGGCAGAGGCTAATATCAAACTAGTGTTTGGAACCTGTAGTGTGGTGGAGAGCCAGACAAGGAAGAATCCAGCTGTATGTTGTATCAGAGCAGAGACTAAGGCAGAAAACGTGCGAGGCAGGGGGACAGAGGCCATATAGTTGCTGGAGATGGAGTGAGACCGAGAGAACAGCCTTATTTACACCTGAGTCTGAACAGGAGGTTCAGGCTGATGAGGGGGAGTGAGAGAGGAGAGCTTTGGGATTTTTATGTCCAACAGTGTGTCCGTGCAGAGATGCTGAGAGAACGTGAGGGGGAGATGATATAACAGGTTGTGAGACGCAATGTTGATGATACACGACTGGGCCTGAGAATGAGCACTGTCTTAACTCATAGACAGTATTGTCCAGTTGCGTTGTCCCCACTGCAGTTGGGATCGATTGAACTCCTGTTGAAAAATAATATCTAGCCTCATCTTAATGCACAAAATAACCTTTTATATCATTGCAAAGAGATACTTTTTTGCTAGGCATTGGTGTGTGTGCTTAATTTCTACAAGTCTTATAAATGACCTGTCAACTGTATATTGAAATTCACTGAATAAAGGCTGTGGAATGGCCTGCTATAATCTATTATTATTATTGCTGAATGAAAATTTGGAGGCTGTAAGTTTCAATTATCCTTGCTCCAAAGTAAGGAAAGCTCAGAGCAAGGCAAGAGGGCTGGGGAGATGTTACAAAGAACCATGCTTTACATCTGGGTGCAGGCACTGTGCTGCACAGTGGCAAATTAAACTTCATGAAAGGGGAAAAACACATAACACCAGCCCCCCCAACACACAACTACAGTACATGCCCTTTCCTTCTGAAAAAAAATATTAAAAAGCGACTTATTTCAGCGAGATTGTTTGCAGTTCCCAAAGTCTGATTTCATCTGTATACGGTGCTCAGTTTTAATTTAGTTGAAAAAGACAATGTGCCCCACCAAGGCACCTGGTCCCCATACTTCCTAATATGCCTTTGCTGAAGGATGTGAGCAATGAAATACAGTTAAATCAGAGCACAGAAAGCCATTAATCAGCTTTTTTATTTCTCTTTTTTTTTCCAAAGGCTGCTGAAGCCCAGAAGGAATAGTTTTATAAATTTCTAATTTATTCTGAACTGCATCCCACAGTGGCTGTGTTTAATCCCACTACAAATGTTTTGACAGCAATAAAATCATTTAAAAAAGATCAGCGCCCAGGAATCCGGGGAGACTCTGAGCCTCTTAGCTCCCTGCTTTCTTATCCCGTTTAGTCACAGAAATACTATTAAAGTCCCAACGTTCGCTTTTGTCAGGAGGCACCGGTCGCCTTTTAAAAGGCGAGAAGCACAGAAGAAGAAACTGACATTCCTGTGACGCTTTCAACAACAGAATCTCTCGTCTATTCTGAACAAGGTGCGCTGTATGCTTATTTATGGTTTTTGCTTTTGTTTTTTTCATGGGGGGGGGGGGCAGTTTCTTCCTCTTTCCAGACCCCCTGTCTCCTTTCTGACCACATGTTTATTTTCTATCGGTTTATTCAACAGGGGGAGGAGGGGGAGCTGTTGAGTTGCAGTGAGTGAAAGGGGAATTATTTAACAGCCGTTGAAGATTGCAGCAACGTTTTCAAGACAGTGACCCCTGGAAATGCGCAGAGCCTTTGTAGCCTGGTAGAGAAAGCAAGGTTTCTTCATGGAGGGAGGTGGAGGACTGCTCTTTTTTAAACAGGGAAGCTGCGTTTTTGTTGTAGCCTGAGAGAAGTGTGATATCCTGTCCTGCTCACTCCTTCTTGGGAAAAGGATCCTCTTCACAGACAGGCCCTTCTGCTCACTGCTAGTAGGGCTATCTGGATTTTGTACTGCTTACTTACAGCAGTAGTGCTGCAGTGGCCTCCTACAGAATATTGCACCCCCTGGCCACTGACTGTCTGCTGCATTTGCCCGACCTCCCTGTCCAGGTAGATGGGGTTGCCTCTGGCTTTCCACTTGGTGCGTGTCGCAGTTGCGCAAGGCGCTCCACAAACACCCGCTCTAATCCTCCAGACCACGTGCGCGCTGCTGCCGCAAGCCCAGCTTCTCTGCCCTTTGAAAATCCAGACAAGCCACACCTGACGGCGCCCGCCGAGCTCCTCTGTGCTCCTGCGGAAATAAAGAAGGGATTTTCCTGAAGGAGGGGGGAGGAGACGTACGAGGAGGAGGAGGGGGCAGTGGCGGGGGTGGTGTTGGGGGTGGTGGCGGTTTAATCAGCCCGTATTTAATTGCCTCCCGGCCTCCTGGAGTTTGAGCATTTCCATGAAATAGGCTGAGACCCTCTAACACCACCTTTTCTAATTAAAATCATTATAAATTCCCAGCGTTGCATTGCACCGCATTAAGTGAGCCTCTTTAAGAAACAAATCCCGCAAACCTAGAATTTAACCCCTGCGGGCCTGGCCTTGGCGCATCTGTACGTTTGATCCCTTTTCTCAGTTAAATTCCTTGAACTACATGGGCCTGTGTGACAGTGAGGGTGTGTGTGTGTGTTGGAAAGGGGGGGGGGGGAGAGACCTTAAAGAACTGAAGACAAAGAACCCAGTCAAACAATAACCGGGTGCTCAATTAATACACCATTAAAGCTTGACCCACTGGGTTTGGAAACTGTGGTCTTCAAAGTGCGGCCCAGTGAGAAGGAGCAGAGTACAGCCTGGGGAGCAGATCTGTTGTGCTGCTGTATTCAGAGCGCTTGTCGTGGGGGTGGAGAGGTGTGTGTGTGAGGGGGTGGGTAAGGGCTCAGTCACCCTTTCACCCATTTAGATTGCTTTGCAAAATTATATTTTTGTAATGTTACTGGTGTTAAAAGACAAAATAAAACAGTCCACTGAAGTTGGAAATACTTTTTTTTTCAGTTTTTAGCTTTTATTTGACCTGCGATCATTATTAGGGGGTTTCACAGGCTTTGTATGGTCTTCAAAGAAATACCAACGGGGACTCAGTTTGGCATGTGGACCACCTTATGAATTGAGTTTTTCTTGACCCTTTAAACTGCTGTCTGGACATCTCTTCCAACACTGAAGCCTATATGTCAAATACCCAATTAAATACCCCCATTAGATCCAGAGATATGTTAAATATTCATTTAATAACCATTTAACAACATCATCACTGACTCAGAGAACAAACATTGATCTTCCCACCTGTACAGTTGTAACATTTTTGGCAACTCTCAGTAATTAAGAGTTCTCCATTAGGGAAGATAGAGAGGATTATAAATGAGAGACTGTCTAGTTTTCTCGCACGGCTTCAGGCCCTCTTGGAGAAAAGAGCTCACTAAAGACCCACCACATGAGCACCAGCAATCACAGAACCCGGAATCCCTGGCTGAGGGCTGCTGGGACAGAGGGGAAGTGAGAGGATGAGGGAGGTGGGCTATGGTTTAGAGAGAGAGGAAGGGCGAGGACAAAGGGACCCCTAGCTGTTGTTTCTGGCTTGGAATCCCACATGCATCACTCTCACGCCTGGGGTGTGCAGTGCTGCCACTAATGGAGATAGTAGAGAGGGTGACAAAGAGGATTAATGAGCTGGAGATTGGGGGGTGGGCATGGGCGGGGGCCAAGGTGGTCAAACCAGATGTTGAGAGGGGGTCTTGAGAAGGTCAGGGCGATGTCTAACCACAGCTGCTGGCCTCCTGCCCTCTTTGCTCTTTCAATGTTTAACTGCCCCCCCTCAGCAGGGTGTGAGTGTGAGTGTAAGGATCAGCCTCTGATGCTGCTGGATCAGTACAGACAGAGATATATAAATAGACCGGGTTGGGCTAGCAGGGGTGGGCTTGGAAAGATGCTTAACGGAAAAGCAAACATAGGGGTTGTCAAAAACAACAATGTGGTTTGGGGCTGGAATGTGAGATTGGGGTATTCTGCTGTTTTTTTTCCCCCCTTCTAATTCTGCGTGTGTTGAAGCGGCTCTGGATCAGCTCATCTCCTTGTGCTTTGACCACTTGGCAGTACCGTTGCCTTCCGCTGCGGCCTTCTGGGAAATGAGCCGGGATCAAAACAGCCGAAATCAAAACTGCTGCAGGCCTGCCCAGGGCACCGGATACCTCTGCGGAAGAGCCTGCCGGCCCATGCATCTCTCCTGACTCCTGTCGCGGTGTCATCTCTCTGGCTCAAGATTCTCATTCCAGCAGAACAAATGGTCTTTATGGGCAGTGTGGAGTCGCTGCCAGGGTTGGCCGTGCTGGAACTACACTTCCCAGTGCCCTCACCTCCTGCCACCACTCTTTGTGTCTGCTCTCACATCCAGGAGCCAGAGAGCTGCCAGCATCTCAAATCCGAAATGCCAGTGCTCAGGAATGATCCAGAATGCAGGCCATGCCTACACAGAACTGCCGACACTCAGTGTAAGATATGATAATCAAGAGTGCTGGAGTAGCCCCATAAATCCATTCAATAATTTGAGAACATCGGAAAGTTATCACTGTGGGCTGTTTTTTTATTCCAGTTTGCAGCCTGTGCAGATTTACCTAAGGTTTCTACTGGACTGGAGAACTTTTATTTAAGATCAGATATCAACCAGTCATCCAACAACACAAATGTGTTTCAACTTGCTTTAATGTGCAAAAATTACATAACTAAATGTAACATTGAAAATATTTTAAAAACAGTAATGGCAATGGATGTTCTACATACCTAATATTTCAGACCTACTTTCATTTGGAATATTTTAAATGCATGACTTTCCTTCTGCTATACTGAACAATAATGATTAGGTCACTTGTGATCATAGAGTGCTGTTTAGGAAAACAACAGAATTCTGTTTTCTATTGTTTTCCTTACCCAGTCTAAAACTGTAAAAATATCGGAAAATATTCAAATCTGAATCTAATTAATCCTCAAAGAAAAGTCTTAAAACTTGTAAATGTTTGAGGCAAAGGGAAACTGTTTTCCTTTCCAATAAATTCTTTTGAAAAGCAATGCTGGTCCTTGTTATCTAATCTTTTTTGGGGTGGGTAAACACGAACATACAGTAACACAAATTAAATACCGACAGCTTAATTAAACCGCAATTATGTTTTTCAATAGTGTCGACCAGATCGGAAACAATGCGCACACCTCCCCCTACCGGCGTTCCGAGGAATAACGAGCAGTACATCTGACAGGAAGAGCCTTGGAAGTCGGATAAGCCTTGCAAAAAATTCCTAGTTCCTCTGGTAAAATATTATTCAATATTACAATATCTTTATCTTCACGAGGAAAACAGAATATCATTTTCCCTCCTTTTTTCATTATAGTTGACACATCCCTGACTGTTTTGCAGCCTTTCATTGCTGCGTGATTTAAAATGACAACCAACAATTATTTAAAACGATTGACAGTGAATAATGGAAGAGGGAAAAGTAAGAGATATGACACTGTCGCTTCACAGTTATGTGGAGTTGTTTTACTTTGGATGCTGGGATGGCTTTGTCAACGACTTTGAAGACCTACAATAAAGTCTCACCAAACAAGCATGCTTAAAATGTCTAGAAATACAATTTTGCTTAAATGAAAAGTTCTTCAGAAGAATGGAAATGTGCAAAGGGCTGTGGTACTCGGCTTCACCCGCCTGGTTTACATGAAGGTTTGGCAATGTCCTCGATGGCGAGAGTGCTACCCTGCTGCCCAGTGGACTGAGGAGGAAGTGTGCTTATTGTAAGCTGTAGCCTAAATACTGAGCCAATCTGTTCTATTGTTGAGAGAAGGGGTCTGGACACGTAGTTGCTTTAAAAACATCAAACTGTGTTTGGCTATATTTAGCATAGCTCTGCCCTTGGTAAATAAACACCATTTGAGCTGCAGTACAGGGGCCAGGCCTAATTAATCATACAAGGCGCTAGGAGGTATAATTGTGTAGTGGGCGACCCTCAGGGGCCTTTGGGTTCTCGTTTGGTCTGGGTTCGTAAGCAGTTGCTGACTCTGCAGAAACCTCAGAGGAAAGGCTGTGTGTGTGTGTATGTGTTCACCCAGAAGGCTGAGCCGATCCTTCCTCTTTCTTCTGCTCCCTCTGCCCCTCGCACCCTCCTCAGAGCACAGCACTGCCAGTAACACGAGGAAAAGAAAAGCAGCAGCATGAGCCTCTTCCATAGTGCTCACAGGGTGGGGTTCTGCTGAGTGCTTGCAGACCAGAAGAGTGTGGGCCCAGGGTTACTGACGCAGAACATTGCTTTAACTCTCTGGTCTCGGGAGAGCTCTCTCTCTCTCTCATAGATGAGCACAACAAACTGCAGTTGGGAAAAGGATTGCCTGGTGGCTGGTACCACTTCTGTTTTGCAACCCTTTAGTGAAAAACAGACAGGTTTTTAGTTAGGCACTTCTTTACACAAAGGGTGGTGAGTGTATGGAACAAGCTACCCAATCATGTTGTTGAAGCCTATACCTTGGCTTCTATTAAGGCACAGCTGGGTGAGATCCTCAGATAACTGTCAAACGGGCTGGATCTGCTGAATAGCCGTCTCTCATTTATAACCTTTCTGATGTTATTATAACAGATTTCACCACTATACATACAGACAGAGTGCAAACTGGGCTTCCTTGCCTTGCCTTCTGCATTGTCACTAATACTCGGTCATCAGCACTTATACCAGTTATACCAACGCACTCCTGCATGTGGCATAATTCCTGGTGCACTTGCAGTGAACTTGCTAGCTTAGTAACTGACCCCTTCAGCACTGGCAGGGATGTTGGGAAGGATACTGCATCACAAAGTATCTCTCAGCAGCATTTCCTGTGCATTTCTTTGTGTTGTATTGTTTGTGCCAGTACCCTGTGTTAGGACTGTGCTCTAGAATCAGTTGCCTCTTCCCTCACACTTAGAACCAGCTTGGAGCTCCATGTCCCTCAGATCATTGTTAGTAATTATTTCAAGAATTACAGACACTTCATCTCGAAATACCATGGCAGGTACATCTGTGTGTTTTTGTTATTTTTGCTTAGAAAGTCATTTTAGTTTAGCTTGGTTTGCCAGATTTAAATATTTTGACAGTACGCATATTAAGTTGAATCAACTTGTTTACGTTCGCACCCTTGCCAACAAAAACACACAGAAGAGACTTTTCAAGGGGGCTGCATGTGTTTCCTATCAGGACGTCTCAGACAGGCCTGCCAACAGCTCCCAGACGCTACCAATTACGGGCTGGAGTGTCCTGGCCTGCCGGCGCCCTCTCTGAGCCACGCTGGGAACTGCAGCACGCGAGATCAAAACCGACAGCCCAGCGAGCTTCACTGGAGAAGCTACCTCTTGTCTTGACAGCAGCGCAAAGGTCTGCTACTGAGGTGTAGTAGGAACTATGGAGCAGAGGATGTCACATTTGATGGGCAGGTTAGTGCAGAAAGGCAGGAAGTCTCTATGCTGTATATAATATCTACAAGGAAGTTTGTAGTTGGGTGGAGTAGTGGTTAGGGGCTTTGGAGACGTAATGGGAAGAGTGTGGGTTAAACTCCCAGGTGTATCAATGGCACTGTACCCTTGATCAAGGTGCTTCACTCAGATTGTGCCAGTTAAATGCCCCACCGTAATCAGTAATCATTGGGTACAAATGGAAGCTGCTTGAGATGCAAGCGGCAGTCAAATACATTGCTTTTATTTTACCATTCTGCTTTACTCTGGTTAGTGTGTCTTTCCTAAGCCCTGTTACCCTTTACCACCCTGTGTAATTACTGTATGTCGTTGTGGTTTACAGCACCATTTCTCCTTCTACGGCGGAGGTGTGCACTGCAGGGCTCCAGCCTGCTGTTTGACTCACAGAATATCATCATCCCAGAAAAGCATTAACAAGTCAAAAGTGACATCTTCATTGGATTACTTCGTTATTAAGCACAGCCGACATTAGTATCCAAACTATAATGAAGTAAGCCTTTAGAAAAGAGCTTTCCAAACAAGTATTGCCTACATCCAGAATATTATCAATGTACCGTACAGCAGTGCTGCCCACTGCAGGGTTTGCCAGACCAGCTACACAGGGCAGCAGCTGCAAACCGCACTCATGCTGATGATTGGTGTTACATCACTGCACTGGATTCAAGTCACTGAACTGAGGGAAGACATGGTTAGGCATCGGTGCTGTTCGGCACTGTAACAATACGCACCCAACTTTTCTAGGCAGCTCCTGATAAAGAAAATGTGTTACTTTCACAAAGGTGCTGTAATGACTGTGCACAGTCACGCCCTTTGAAGGTCAGACATAAAAAACAAGTACTCATCCACGTACCAGAAGGAGAGGTTCAGAGGTCAGAGGTTAAGGAAGGCCAATGTCGCGATCGTAATTCCTCCTCTTAAGGGCGCTCTGGCTCTTTCACATTTTAGTTGATTATGTGCACCTGCCCTCAATCCTGCCCCTCCTTATTTAAGCCCGGCGCTCTCGCTACTCCTGGCTCTGCATTGGAAGATGGACGCCCGGAGGCCTGCCTACCACCAAGTAGCCCTACACCCGCGGCTTGAGGGCATAGGTCTCCTATCGGCGTCCTGACCATCTGAGTCCGGGGCTTGGAGCACCTGGCCTCGTCATCCTGTTTTTATTCCCTGTCCCTGGACCAGATCCCGTTCCGGTTTTTAACTGTGTCTTGTTTTCGTCACGGATGGATCTACCGGATTTGGACCTTGGACTTCGCCCCTGATTTCTCCCCTGGACTCCCTTGTTAGCCATGGTCACGCCCCCCGACCCCCAGTTCACTGTCGTCACGCCCCCCTGTTCATCAACCTGCCCCGATCCCCTCGCCGTTGTCCTTTTCCACTTACTTCCACATTATACCGTCTGCATAGGGTCCTGAACTACGCACCATAACAGCCAAGGAGTTCCCGCAGGGCACACAGGATGGAGATACACTCAAAGATCCCAATTCCATGCTGGGTTTTATAGAGTCTGCTTTTATCTCATTCATTCTGAAGCCCTATAGAAACACTATGGACGAGACCAATCAGTGCACAAGATGAAAACTGCACAAAGGAGATTCTAAATGAGCTGCAATCACAGACATTTCTTTCTAATCCAATCTATGTTTTTACTTCCCAATATGTTGAGAATCCCAGAGCACAATGTTTGAGTCAGCACCGCTCTTCTATCAGTAACCCATTGTTACCACCTTTATGCCAACCAAATATCCCCAGCCCTGGCCAGCCAGCTAGTGGTTTTGTTGGAGAATGATGGCAGTACATCACTTTGAAAATCCCTTGATTAGAAAGAGCAGGTGGCTCAGCGAGGTGGGTCTCTCCGAGTCAAGAAACAGAAACATTCCCTTGAGCCCCGTGCAAAGCGCACCGTATTCCTGTCGTAAGCGCTTCTCCGCGATTTTGGAAGTGCTTTCCAAGTGTGGAAACATGCTTTGGAGAAAGCAAGCGCGGATCATATTTGTTTAAACTAATTTAGGGCTGGAAACGATACGTTCTTTTTATAATGAGAACAAAATCCCACACAAGCGCTCCAGGTTCCACGTGTGCGCGTCTCTGTCCTGCGCGGGGGTGTAAGGCTAATTTGACGCCGGTTTCCTAGCGCACAGGTGCGCAAGACGGTCGCTGCTTGAAAAGACGCCTGCTTCTTCCTCTCTTTCTGCCTCCCTCGTTCCTCTCCAGACCGCGTGGCTCTCGTTACTCAGTAGCATATTAGTTGCAGGTGGAGGGGGGCGCCATGTGCTTTCGATTTGAGCAGGACTTAAACGGCTGCAATTAAAACCAAATGCGCAAGCTGCGGCCAGCTAAGCCATTTGGCCTGCCGAAGCAGCAGTTCCTATTTCAAAAAAACATTTCAGATTTATTGGTTGGAAACGAAATAATTGCCTGGGCGGCAAATTGCTCGAATAGGCGGCTGAGTTCTTCCAAGGACAGATGAAAGAAGACGTTGATTTTTTTTTTCCTCCTTAAAAATAGGGTAGACAAACACGAGGATGAGTACTGTGCTGGTAAATAGAGTGATAGATGAAGAGAGGTGGGGGGAAAAGGCTACCGTGTAAACAAAGTCAATAAGTAGGGACACGTACTCTTTTATTAGAACAGGAGGCGCGCAAATTTCAGAGCGAGCGGAAGGATGTAAAAACGCGATTTTGACGTTTTCTGTTTTCTACCGCACCTCAGCAACAGAAGGTTTTCAGGGACACACACAGCGCTGCCTTGTTACCCTGCACGCCTCTCGGAGCCGACCCCCGAAAACCAAAGCACAAGAAACTCGAGAAAAAGCGGGTTCGCGAGTCAGCCGGCAGGCGCGACGCGGGGTGAGAACGCAGGCGGCACGGGGCCCTTCAGACGGGCGGCGTGCTCGGCAAAGGCGCCAACTCCAACTAGCTACGAGGAAATGAGTCAAAGGACGAGATATAAGAATGACGTTTTATTTTATTCTTTTTGAGCGAGCGAGCCCTGCGTCTGTCCCTATGCGAGTGAAAGACGATTTTGGAAATCCATTTGGACATCTCGGAGTCCAGAGGGGAGTATGAAGTAAAATGGAAACCACACTTCGTGTGTCACCTGAAACTGTTCTGCACGTGTGGCGTGAAGATTGAGCACCCCGTGTTTAGGGCAGGGAGCGGCCAGGCGATTTGGCTCAACTAACCGGAAGGCGGCGGGTTCAAATTCGGATTGTTTCATTAAAGTTCCCAAAAGTGTAAGTGGATCCGAATGCAAGCTGCTTGGACAAAAGCAGCAGCCAAATAAAAGTGTAATAATCGCAATCGTTCTGCAGTTTCTCTACAGAGCGTGTTACTCCAGGCCCTGCGCTACTGTAAGGGTTAAGCCCTCCTGTGTGAAAACCCTGTCCTCCAGGCCTCAGTGAAGAGGCTATTTGAGCTGACTAGCTCGTCAAAGGACACGACTTAAAATAATAGATTTTCTAGCCACTAACCCGAGGGGCAATGGCTCCCCTGTTTTGATAGGCCAGGGCAATCCCCGAGGTCTATAATTAATTTCTGAATGCCTAATTACCTAGTAATAGGTTGTAGATTTAGGAAACGGTGGCGATGGGGTGGGGCTGTGCAGCACTGGGTCTTCTGGGCCCTGTTGGCGATACTCTTTTGTAGGCATTAGCTCACAGTTGACTGCAAACTGCAGCTCCTAAATGTTAGCAAATGCTCTGGATTTCCCTGCTGTGAGTCCGAGCACAACAGGCAACACGCTCGACAAGACTTTGGCAAAACCTGCAGTGTCGGACGCGTCACCCGTTATAAATATAGCAGATTTCATTTCTTTGTCACTTCGAAAGAGGGGAAAGATCATCACAAAAGGATGTCCCCCCCCCCTTCCAGGATTTTGCCCCGCGATGATGTTTTCGGAATGTGAGGAAATGGAGAAATCGAGCCCCCTTTATTTTGTCCTCGGAGAAAAAAAAAAACGAGTCATAAATTGGGGAGGAAAAAAAGAAAAATAACCTTTTGAAACCACATCCAGGCATGATAGAAAAACCCACAAAGAGTCTCCTTGATCAGCCCCGGAGAGGAACAAAGAGTAGACTGTGCACAGCCTCCACTTTCAAGTCAATATATACTTTCTATGCACACACAAGTACTCACGTGTGTGCTGCGCTGATATCCACATGAATGTGTGCGCCGCAGCAGAAACAAAAGAGTTGTTGAAAACGCACACTGGGTAAAGTGTGTTCGCTCGGTTTGCGATCGAGATCAGCAGAGTGCGTTAAAATTATAACGCAGTGGGTAATTAACATGTTTTCGTAGAGGGGAGATGGACTTCAGAAATGTCTCGGTCTCGGAAGTGTTAGGCGGTGCGTTGATTGTTTTTGTTTAGAAGCTGTAGTGTAAAGCGCAGAAAAAGAGGAGTGAAAGGGACTGAACCCCTAACTGAAAGCTGTGCTGCTTTTGTAATCAGCATCAGGAAAGGCCTAGGGTTTTTAACAGCAACATCAGACCCAAGGTCTAGCCTAATATAGCCCGATAGGAATGAATGCAAAATATATTTACAGCGTCATTCTAGAACGCAGCTGATAATACAATTATCTCTTTGTTTTAATTTGCATCTGCTGTGACTTAGCTGGGATTCGAAGGGAGAGGACAGAGAAAAAGACAGGCATGATGTGGAAGCACAGGCACCAGCACTGAGGGGAACCAGAGAGGCTTGCAGAGGAAAGGATAGGGGTGGCAGAGGAAGGGAGAAGATAGATGTTTGTTCTGTGTTCTAACCGCCTTGATAAAGCTTCAGCTGCATTCATGCCAGTGAAACATCTTTGAAGCGTCTTTGATTTGCAGGGAACTGAAGACTGAGTTGGACTGAGCGAGTCGGAGAGAGACCGTGAAAAGACGCGCTTTCCACACCACCAAACCCATTTCTTTTTTAGTTTGAGACTTGGCGCTGCCAGCAGCTCTGTCTGGCTACTAATTAGGTTTTCTGGAATCCTTGTCATCTCTTGCCAGTGGTCTCATTTGTACTCGGATACAGTAAATAAATCATATTAGTTTTCCAGCTTTTATGATATTTTGCATTGCTGTGGAATTCTGGTTTTTAGCAGAAGTGGCCTGTGTCGACCAGAGAGGCCCTAATCACAGCTCCAAGCCCTGCTACTTCATCACGGGCTGGGGGTAGCCCAGCATTAGGACTAACATAAAACATGGCATTGTTATATTATGGATAATGATGTCTGGTTGTGCTTCCAATACAGCTGGCTCGTTGGGGGGGGGGGGGAAGAAGCTAAAAAAAGTTAGTCACAGAATTAGATTAAAAATAGTCATTATTCTACATCTTTACCATCTACAATTCCTAGGAGTGATTCTATTCTGAGCGATTCAAATATAGAAAATATTCTATATTTGGACGATTCTCTTTGGAAAACCAGCCAGAGAAAGCTGAGATACTTAAAACTCAGCTTTTAAGCTAACTTAAAACTTACACCCTACTCACCAAGGCTGTCCTGCATAGGCATTTTTAAAAACTTGTGGTTTTGTATTTTTCGTTACCTACCCCAACCCCATTTGGAATTGCCAGATATTAGTTTACATCTCAGCTTACAGGGGCAACTCCCATACAGTGTGGTGAGCATAAGGAGGAACAGAAATGCCGAGCCTGTGATCTGCCCATCCATTGAGCCATGAGTCCTTTGACACTGGCTTTCCTGGAATCATTCAGCAGGGAATGGCTGTCCTGAGTGTGAGGCAGTGCCATCTGACAGGGGAGAAAGGGCTGACCTTCAATGATTACTGCTTCGTCCCCAACAAATCCCTCCCTGCCCAGAGCTTGAAATTCAAACGCTGCTTTAGTACAGTACATAACCTACCAAGCTGTTAAAGAAACCAGGATGGTTTTGAATAGCTTGAAGACCATAAGGTAGCTTCCACTATAATGGATATTTGCAAATGGATACCTGCTTGGTTTAAAACCATTCTCATTCCACCACGTGCTTCAAAATCTATTCAAATATGTGTGTGTCCAGACTGAAGGGCGCAAGCTAGACTATGTGTAGAGCCCTGTGGTTGAATTCTCCTCTGCAAGTCTTTCTCCTTATATATTTCTACCTTGGCTCATTTTTCTCATAGAAGTCCGTGGGGTGTCTATAGTTAACCGCCCTCTGGGAACACTCGAGAGCAGCGTAGTGTTTAACATAGCTCTTTAAGCCTATGAGTTTTTTAAATTAAAAACTCCCCCTTATGTCTCAATTGAGTTCTTTTGCTAGTTGTGGGGAATGACCACACGAGGAAGAGAACAGAGTGTTCTTGGAAAAAGGCTTGTTTTGACTGTTTTCTAGTGAGATCTTCTGGTTTGGAGAGGTTCTGGTCAGCTAGATGTCAGTGGGTGGGCCAAAATGTATTTTTTTTCTTCGCGGATGACTGTCGGGCCATGTCGTTCTGTTTGGTTAAGGTTAGACGCAGGTTAACGTGTAAGAACCTAGCAATTTAGGGCATGTTTTGGTGAGGTGCCACAGACTATGATGGAGGTGTTCTAATGGGGTAAGTTTGACAATTCGAGACTGTTTATTCAACAGGGCTGGTATAATATAAACATGGCTTGTCTCTGCCTTGTGGTTTCAGCCCTTGAATGGACTCTCTTTGGCCCCTTTGGTTAAAGGTGGTCAGGTTGTGTGAAAGGTGGCCTGTGTTCCTCCCCAAGCTCCTCCTCTAACGAAGAGCAGCAGAGCTTTATTCTTTCTGCAGACTCCTGAGCCGGGAGTCATTCCCAGGAGATGCACTGCATGGAGCAGACTTGGAGAGAGCGCCGTTTTTCAGATTAAGTGGAAAATGTTTGGCATTGTCACTTCGCTGACATGAAGCAGGGGTCCCTGGTAAAGGATTGCGAGGCTAATTGGCCGAACGATCCATGAGGTGGAGCTCTAATCACCATCAGCTGCACAAATTCATTCCACTTTACTCTGTCCATACTTCACTGAGACTGAGATCGAGGGCGTGAGAAGGGGAGAGGAAAATGTGCAGGGCAGGAGGAAAATGTGAGACTGGAGGATTGAAAGACAGAATGGAAGAGAAGAAAAGCAGGAAGAAGCAGAAAAGAGCACTCTGCTAAATGTCGATAATAGATGAAGTGTTAGAATACCAGACCAAGATACGTGCACATCTGTGTGTGAAATACTCTATAAAATATTTAATGTCAATTTGATACCGAGAGGGGAAAGGGTTTTGGGGGAGGTGGGTGCTCAATGGTAGGAAGATTGATATGGAGAAAGAGGGAGGGCCATCAAGATGGGGATGTGGATTCCTGAAGCCCATCTGCTGCCCTCAGTCAAGCGCGGCGATAGAGAGCACAGGTCACACAGAGGCCAGCAGTCAGCCATAAACAGGCATGGAAATCATATGAAAGGGGAAATTAATATAAAAGACTGTAACTGCCTGCTGACATTATCACTGCTCCTCATCCCTTTTATAGCCTCTGACTCACAACAGCTGCATTCTCATTTTCAGCTGTGTGTGTGCGAGCTTTGGGGGGGGGGGGGGAGAGGCTGATTGTCATGTGCCATGTCATGTGTGTTTGTGTGTGAGTGTGCTCCATTGTGCTTGTGTTTGTGTCTGTCAGCCAGTGTAATAGGTTTGTGCGTGCCGTAGTCCCTTGGAATTAAAGCTGGTATTGTTTGATTGGACTCTGCTTACAACTGCCTAATTGAATCCATTAGACCTCCAGTCAGATCTTAAAAGAGTGGCCTGTCGTACCTTTTGAAATGCAGTGAATCCCATGACATGCGTATCAGAGGTAGTGTGCCCCCTGCTGAACCAGAGGGAATATTACCCTCTTGTGTAAAAAATAACCTTCAATTTAATAAGGGTTCTGAAATGTGTTTAGTGCACTATATTGTACACAGTGTTGTTAATGTGGATGAGAGATAGACTAGCGGCTCAACCCAGTTTTATGACATGCTGGATCTGAAGGCTAGTGGATGCCAGATGTGCTGATCCCATTGGTCTCTCTATGAGTTTTACGGCTTCTAAATCCCCAGCTGTTTGGCTTTGTCATGAAACATCTGGAAGGGGGGGGGGGTAGGACTTCAAAGGACAATATAATCTCCCATCCCTTTGACCTGCCTCTCCCCACATTTTCTCCCCCTGTCGCTCCCACAGAGAGTGCACAGTAAAAATCTCAGTGAGTTACAATGGCTTGGCTGTTTATGGGAAAGCTGTGGCTGAGTGGGCAGGCCTGGTGAGCAGTTTGCTGTCCAGGTGCTGAACTCTGGAAACAGACATACAGTATGGACAATTATCTCTTAATTTACTGTCCGAGTGCCCTTCGTCTGAGGGCAGCAACTGAAGTGTTTTTGTGCAAAGATCCATCAACAGGAACAACAAGGAGACCACTGGCTGGAGGAGAGGGAAACCATATCCAAAGTTCAGTCATGTCTGCGCCCGGGGAAAAAAGTCCATTGAACCTTAAACAAAACTGATCGCTAATAAAAACTACCAGCTTTTGCCATAGGCAGGTGTGTGCAGGTATCTACACGCTAGGCTTGTGAGAGTGTGTGGCTGAGTTCTGCACAAGGAATGGCTGGTGTGTTTGTTTGATGTGAGTGTGCTTGTGTCCATTCGAGCCAGAGCAAAGAAAACAGTGGCGGATAATATAGTGAAAGATACTGTAGATGTGTTCCAGTACGCTGTATCTCACGGAAAATCAGCCCTACACAGAAAGTGTGGGAGAGTGTCTGAGCCCAGCATTGTTTAGAGTTAGGCACCTATGAAAGCCCTACAGATCCCCAGGGCTGAATTCACAAGGAAGACTAGGTTTTCAGTCAGAACAGGCTAAGGCATCCTGCTGGAAAATGTTGCAGACTGGGGGTGTCTCAACAAAGAGGCTTATGAGGCATGTTGGAAGGAAAATCAGACATGCAGCAGGGCAGACGCAGATGCATGGTTCAGCCTCTTCTCTGTAACTTCTTCCACTCAGGATCGGGACAGAAACGGCATGGCATGTTCCTCTGCTGTCTGCAGGGTTTAAGAGGCATGTTTCTGCAGTTGGCGCGATAGGAAAAATAAATATTGCTGACACATATTCTCACACAGGTAATTAGACACTGCTTTAGTTCGGTATTGCTTGAAAAACATGTGGTTTTCACTATGCGTTTATTTATTCCCTTGTCAGCTGAGCAAGAGGCCATGCCTGACTTCTGAAACAGCGCTGTCTGAGACCCCGCAGGCAAGCGTGGAAGGGAGTCCTCTGCTGTCTCCGACCAGGGATGCTCCTGGTGGTTCTGGAGATGCACGAGTGTCTCGTTTCAAACTGCCCCTCAGATGTTTTCTGGATGTATTCAAGACACCGGAATATTCTCCAAATGACGTCGCGGGATGTGTGCTTGGAAAAGCAAGAAGAGTGCTTGGAAACCGACCTTGGTAATATTACTGGTATTTTGTTTTCCCTAATTTAGCGACCGTGTCTGCATTTTAGCAATGAATTTGTTCCCATTAAGCTAACTGACAAGCTAAACACTCCCCAACAAGGGACAATAGTTTGTGTTGGATTTTCGCTCTTTTCTCCTGGGTGTTTCCTGTGCATCGAGCACTATTCTCATCACAGTTTTCATGGCTGTTTTAGCATGAGCAGCACCCAGCCCTCTGTGCAGGTTTATTTCAAAGACTCAGCAGGAACTGACACAGGCCTCTTTCTGTTAAGAGCAGAGCGGACAACAGCGTCTGCCGTTGATGAGAGGTACCAGCACGGCTTGTTAATAGGGCAGGCGGCTCGTCGGCTGAATCCTGTCACTCCGCTGTTTTATGAGTCTGGCCTTTTACAATTTATGGTCAGTTTTCTCTGCTATTTCATGGCTATTTTAGTTCCGTTTGTTAAGCGGTTGCAGCATGGTAACCCAATTGCTCCAACCGCTGCCTGACTCTGCGTGACCCCACAGCCAGCGCGGCTTGCAGCCAGGGGCTTGGAGGCAGAGCAGAGAAATAGCAGGCTGTCACTAGGAGTCGTCGGTGGAAGAATCCGGAGGTCCCAATGGAAACGGACAGCTCAGCCATCCCTAGTAGAGAAACAAAAGCAAACGAAGAGAATCGGTTACTTCTGACCGGTCTCTGTATGTGATGAGATGGCGTGTGAAGGAACTGCCCAGAAATGTTTTTTTGTCACTTAGTTAATAGCCCCAGTAGCTATTGCCCCCCCCCCCAAAAAAAAATGTTATTGTAGGTAGCTGCATCAGCATGTGGAGGCTACAGAGGAGCAGGTAAAGGTTTATTCCATGCTGAAAGGAAAAGAAAAGAGACTCTGTTTTGGCCTTGTTCAGGTGATAATCCTGCTATTTTCTAGCATAGTCACCGAAAATAATTCAGCACTTTTTGTTCACATTCATTCATATCATAAGTGTTAAATAGTTGTAAATCCTGAGTCAGAACCAGCACCAGTTCTGACGTTTGCAAGTGGACTGAAATAGCTTTTCTGACTCCTCGACATCCTCCCCAACTTTCTTATCTCATCTTCTGCCTAGGCTCCGAACCCCCTTAGATCCCCCATTTCTCTCCTGTTCTCATTAAGGACCCCAAACTAAACATTTAGAACATAAATGGGACGCACCTGAAGAAGGCTCCACAGCCGAAAAAGTTGCGTTTCTTTTCTTCTCTTGTCAGCATGGAATAAATCTTTACTTGTTCCTTTGCGGCCGCCGCATGCTGGCGCAGCTCCCTACTCGAACTACATCATTTACAGCATCACACTGAAGTCAGTAATTGTCAATGATCAACAATTAAAAAATGAAAGGTTATCTGCAGGTCAGGTCATATCTGCAGCGCAGATCCCCTGTGTCTGTCAGTTCCAGACATTTTACTTACGACTGAAAGCTGCTGGCTGCTCCTGGGCTGTCTGTGCAGCAGGCTTCGGGGGCCCCAGGTAACCCAGGCTGAAAGCCCTTGACATGACTGTGCCCTTCCTCCTTACACTTCCTTCCTCACACTCCCAAAGACGTGCCCTCGCTGGCTAAGCTGAGCTCGTTTCACAACGCTCTGCGGTACAGCACCTCTCCCAGCCCACCGACAGAAATCCGGACTCTCTCTGCCTTTCCAGCGCCTGGGAGCTTTTTGGATGTTGGATGCTGCGGCTTTGTTGACTCTGCACTGCTATCGTGAGCTTGGCAAAGCACGGTCCCACCACAGCATCCAGAATCAGTTAACTGCTTGAGTGAGGCGGGGTGAGAGTTTTGTGGAGCTGGATGTGGAAAGTATGATCCACAGATGTCTGCTTCATAAGAACAGAGGCAAGAAAGCCCCTCAATGAGTTTGTTTGTTCACGCATAATAAAATTCCAATTACTGACACCTACCATCCAACTCTTTTTTCCTTTTCCCTGAGAATTCCCATAAAAATCTGCAGCTGGTGTTCCTGTGTCTGTCCAATTAGGAACCATGTGGGTTCCTGTCCATGCTCTATCAATCTGTGATACTCCTGTACAGATATGCCCTTTTGCTATAGAGCACTGGCGAATTTGTCTCTATAAAGTGACCCTGAGTGCCCAGTTCTTTGTTTGAATTACACAGGATCTGCAATCTGATACACATGAGACCGGTTTAATGGTGGATACAGATGAATGACATCATTTGTAATCATGATCACAAATACCAACTGCTTGACTGTGAAGCCAAAATAACAGTTTTGACTTTGCTATCTCGGTTGTGCTGGAGGGCACTGCACATGGGCCCTCAGTCTAAGTTAATTAACTATTCCTGATAAAAGTTTGACCAGACATGGTCATTTCTGAATCTCTCCTTTAAACATTAAAATTGTGAAAAGGCTGTTTTGTTCAAATAAATTCGTAGCCTCTTCTGTTCTTATGCGTTGTTTTACATAAAGTACTCCAATGACGTAGGAAGAGAACGGATTGTTGTTAACTTTTCAGCTAGGCAGGCTGTTTCTTTTAGACCTACGTAAGATCCCCTTCAATAAGCATAGATTTTTAAAAATACCACTTTGGTTTCATCCACACAAACAAGATGAATCATGCTGGTCAAAATGTTTGCTCTCAGCCTATGTTCCTCCACGTAGAATGTGATCATTTTATCTTACCGGTTGGACAAGCGCTGTGTGCTTCGCTGATTAGTTACATAATTGCACTTAGTTTAGGTCCGTCATTCAGATAACGATAAGGAGAATGAGGTTAAAAAGACTGCAGAGAAGCCTTGCACTGGACAAAGGTAGGTAATGTCTTGCTGGACAAGTGGAGCCTTCTCTTTTCAGAGGCAGACATTCAATAAGGAAGCCATACTGTGGGTTGGATAAAATGTAATTAAATGTGATTACTGAAGCAGCATTTTTTTTTTGAACAGCACACACAATCTAGTCATGCCATGTCCTCCAGAGCCCTCCCCCTGGCCCATTCTCACTGCCTGGCCTGCTCTATTGGCCTTGAGTGAGGGGCTGCTGATGGGAATTTTGTGCATGCCTGCGTTCACAAAGTCCCTTTCAGCTCCCACATGCTTGACCCTTCCCGGTTCACAGTGCTGTTTTGTTCCCTGCTGACCCCTGCACTGACCAAGGGTCGCCTGCAGTTCAAAAGGTCGCCCTGCGCCTGAGTGCAATTTCACCCCAGCCGGAATATCCCTGCTTGTGACGGTTCTTTTCTTCCCGACCGGCTCTGAGATCTGCCCTTTGGTTCCCTCCCCAGTCCCCCGAGCCTCCCCTCCCCCCCCCCCCATCCTCCCCTAGCTCCCGGATTAACCGCAGGGCCCCTCAGGCTAGAGGACATCCTCGCCCTCCCTGCAGTGCCTCTCAGAGAGCTCCTGCACTGGCTGGGCCCCTGCTTCCTCCCTGACATCAACACGCCAGAGCCGCCGTGCTGCTCTCACAGCACCAGATACCCTCCTTTCAGCTGTTTCCAGTGAGGTTCCTTCCCTTCCCTGCCAGAACAGTCTCACCACACCGCTGGGGAGCTCTGTCTCAGAAGAAATTCAGCAAGAACGGGCCTGGAAACACGTTCTGCTTCAGGCTCCCTGGACAGCAGCATCCCCCTGTTACAGCCTGTGCTGCCTGTATAATAACTGTCCGTGTCCAGCTTGGAGACACTGCCTCGCACGTCTTGGCTCGTTTCAAAGAGGACACACACAGGAACACCGGAAACGCTGGACTGATCCTCGCCTTTCCTTCTTCCAGACTGTCATTCACTGTCTGTGCCTGTTGCTTTGGCTCACCGAGCGCCAGTGGTGAAGACTGAGGCAGACGTCGGACGTTTCCGCTCCTGTCTTCATTCAGGATATGCGACATGAAGAAGATTGAACACTTTACCCAAAGCGATAGCTTCCACCTGTAGTTCATCCACCTGCATGCTCTAATTACAAACAGCAATCTTTGTATAGGTGTATGACCTGCGTGTCCACTTATTTATATGAACTGTACACGTGTTGCATCACTCGGACAAGTAAAAAGTGGAAAAACACGATGTTTTGTTTGTGGAGATTTCTTCAGGTGTGTGTGGGGAGTGAGCGGGGATCTGGACAATGGGGTGGATAAGGAGGACATAAGAAAGAGAATGTGAGAATGGGAATGGGAGGTGAGGAAGGCGGTCCAAAGAGCTGGAAACCTGGGAGATGAATCCCAGGGGAAGTGTGAGAGTCAAATGCTGTAAGACAGTGAATGGAGAGATTTAAACAGAACTTAGTCAGACATTGAAGGCTGGGGGAGTGTGTGGGTATAATTTAAGGGTAATCTGGGCTTCTGGTGTCTTTCTGGAATAGGAGTCCTTGAATCTCAGTGAGAGGGAGGACGTGAGTGTAATAATAGCCAGAAGAGACAGATCCTTGATCGCCACTGCTCTGACATCCCCTGAAACGGCCGGGCAGACTTCTTCTTGTGTGAATGTCAGGGCAGGTTCTGCAGGAGAAGCAATACACGAGCCAGGTGGAGAAAAACAGTGGGTGTTCTCTGGGTGATCTTGAGCTGGCCAGCGGGGCCGTGTATCTGTGTGTTTGCTGGGGAAAGCTCAGCTGCAGCAGTAAGGGTCTGGTGTGGGGGAAGGCTGTGTTAAAGAAACTGCGCACAAGGCAGGGCTTAGGTGGCTGTCAGTATGAAATGACTCGTGAGTCTGGAAGACAAGTCCTAGTTAACGAGTCATTGGAATTAGAGAGGTTTAGTGTCATGACCTTGGGAATGCGCGGCCTGTGTGGAGTTTGTGGGTTCTACCTGAGTTTGTGTGGGGTTTTGCTGCTTATCAGACTATCAGACCCATAGTCCAAACACATGCTGGAAGGTTAAGTGACTGGCCCTGGTGTGATGATGTGTGACTGTGTCTGTGTGTGCCCTGCGATGGACAGGCGTCCAGTCCAGCGTGTGTCCTGCCTCATGTCTGTTGCTTGCTGGGATAGGCTCCGGCTCCCCAGCGACCCTGTGCTGGATAAAGCAGTCAGAGAAGGGAAGGGCAGAAGGAATGGGGTTCTTGGTGAGGTAATTTCTCAAGGGGTTATTGTGCTGAGGGCTGCCTTTGACTCAAGTAAGAGCCTTGGCAATGCAGTGTGAATGATACCCCCTGCCAGTGACATACAAATATATAGCATTACATCACACACTTTAAACACATACTTTAAAAGCAAAAGACTTTCACTTCCAATCCAGTTACCAAGAGTCTGGGACCACAAGCCCCAAGACTCATTAAAAACCGAGTAATTGCTCTGATCTCTCTTGTAAAAGCCTATGTACACATTAATTCCTATTAAATTAATCGGGGATGTTAAATTGAATGACTCACAGCTCCCTTTTGTGGCCCCTGTTATATTTTTGTCTTTTTGCACCCACGATAGTAACACGCATGGAGTTTGGATCTGCTGGTAGGATTGCCTTCCCATTTTTCATACTGGTTTTTTTTATATCCCCCTGGAGATCCTCTGCCGGAGGAGAACGCGTGGCCAAAGTCCTGCACCAGATCCAGAAGGTGATCCTGAAAAGAGGTGGATGAAAAGTTTTCATTCTGTCCCTGGTGATGCGTATCCCATGCTGGGGAGGTACTACACAGCTTGCACTTGAACACTGGAGCTGTGCTGTGTGCACACTGTACATACGAAGCAATACGGATCACACACAGCATGGTGGCACAGTGGTTAGCACTGCTGCCTTGCAGTACTGGGGGCTTGGGTTCAATTTCTAGGGTGCTGTCTGTGTGGAGTTTGTATGTTCATGTTCACATGGGCTTCCTCTGGGTGGTCTGGTTCCTCTCACAATCCAAAGACATACTGGTTGGTAATCTGGCTTCTGGGAGAACTGGCCCTGGTGTGAGTGTGTGCCCTGGGGGGGGGGGGGACTGGCATCCTGTGCAGAGCGCATTGTACCTTGTGCCCGTTGCTGGCTGGGATAGACTCCGGCATCCCCCGCGACTCTGAAGTGGAAGATGCGGTTAGAAAATGGGATGGATGGATTACAAATCTCTGCTGGGTACACGATTCACTTTTCGAAATGTATTTTCCAGCTTTCATTCTTGTCTGTTCCAGGCTGGAATGAATCTACTAGTGCCCAGCAGGACTGGCCAAAGTAGCCCAAACAGCAGTGGTGGCACCATTTTTTTTTTTATCTGGCCGGAGCTCAGGCATGTTGCGCAGGCGTGAGGGGATCCGAACTCCTCCGCGCCGCTAGGAGCAGCAGAGAGCGCTCCTGCTTGGCGACTCTATGGCCCTTTCTTGTGCCCACGACGCGTTTCGTTGTTTGCCAGGTACTTCCTGGTAACGCAGGCAGGAAATAAAGAACTAGAAAATTCGGAAGCGAAACAGTCTGTAATAAACAGGGGGGGGGGGAATACAGAAATTATATTTATCTTGCAACTTGATTCCTCCTGGTCGGTGTTGCAACTCTTCGATTAGAGGCTTTTAGCCACTTTTAGACCCGCACCGATGGTGACATAGGCTGGAGTTTTGGGAGGTGGACTGCGTTTCGAGCCAATTTCCGTTTAAAGAAAAAGAGCTGAATATGTTTGTTATTAAAGGAAAAGCTGTTAATACGAGCCCGGGATCGATATTTCCGCGCGGAGTGTTTTTTAGTTTAGCCCAAGGACGTAAACTTCATTGAAATCGTTCTGGGGGGGGGGGAGACATAACAATTTTCCCACAACGCCACGTCACAAACTACAGTGAAACAGACGGAAAACAAGCTCCGGACATTTTGGCCGGTTTTGAATTGCAGGTGGTTGTGGACAAATCTTTACATTTAATTAAGCGACATCACATTTTAATATATTGAAAAGACAACCATGGCCGCTTCCAATTGCGGTCTGATAATGAACGTTGTAAACAGCATCGTGGGAGTCAGTGTGCTGACGATGCCTTTTTGCTTCAAGCAGGTAAGTAAATTTAAAATGACCTGTTCGACGCTGTATAACTGAGTGTTGTGCTTCACAGAGATTCATGTCAAAGGAAAGCAGAGCTTGTAGCGGATGGAAGCGATTTGCATGGCTGTTATTTTGAGCACAAAGTTATAGGGAAATTCAGTCAAATTCAAGTGAAAGTTTGAAATCTCTCCATGTTCGCAGGTGTTATGCGTGTTTAGTGTTGGCTGAAGTTTCACTGCCGTAGAAATAGTTTTTTTTTCCAACAGAACATGAAATAGAACGTCATTGTTTTGAAACCTTAACTTAAAATATGCTTGCTCCGTGTTGTCCACAATGTTACTTTACGTGCGAGGGAATCTGGACTTTTAAAAAGTTTGTCTCTGTGACTGGTTGTATTATGTACGGCCCTGCCTTAAAGGAAATGAGTCCTACCTGTGAAAAGGAGAGGACAGAAATGTCAGCCTTGAGCACTGGGTGAGATTCTGTGGGGGGGGCATTGCTGATCCTCTCTGTTTCTGTTGGTCTTGCTGCAGTGTGGGATTATTTTAGGGACCTTGCTCCTGTTCTTCTGCTCCTGGATGACCCACCAGTCCTGCATGTTCCTGGTTCACTCTGCCAGCAGCACCAAGCGCCGGACCTACGCCGGGCTGGGTAAGGGCCAGCAGGCCCCCCCGTCACTGCCCTCACTCTTCACTGTCTCGTTCTCGGACACACGCGGATCTGTTTAATGTAAATCTCCTAGAACAGGTTGACTCGGAAACAAGTTCACCCAGCTCAACGAATAACCACTTACCAGTCAGCTTTACCAATTGATTTGGTTCATTCTTTCTAATAAATATCTAGTGGTTCAATGGTTCTGTAAATAACTGATTACAACAGGTAAAATAGAAAGGAAGCCTGATGGCTCTTGGGGAAAATAAAAACATTTTTTTAGCTCAGCTGCACCCCTCTGCTGATACTTTGTATTTGGCTTCCAAGATCACATCATTTTTACATGCAGTGAGATGTAAAATACAGGCAGCATAATTAAGCATGATAGAAGTCCGATTGTTGAAGTTGTGCATAATCTTGACCGTATTTCAATTTCATATTTTTGCAGCTTTCCATGCATATGGAAAAGCAGGAAAAGCCTTAGTGGAAACAAGGTGAGGATTTTCCTTCACATCAGTGATCCCTTCATGTTGTGTTTGAAACTAGAGCTCCTGTAGGTTTTAACTAGTCAAGGTTAATGTTATTATTTTAGACTAACCTGAATATTGTATGGAAAACTAATTGTTTTGTCTTTGTCGAGCAGTATGATTGGACTCATGTTGGGGACCTGCATAGCCTTCTATGTCGTCATTGCTGATTTGGGGTCCAATTTCTTTGCCCAGTTGCTGGGTCTCCAGGTGGGTGCTGTTTCATAGGAGTGCACAGCTAGTCTATTTTCGTAAATTTCTGAAATCAAGGGTTAGAACTTTCTTTGTATATTGAATGTAATAGTCATTTTATTTTATTGCTTCCAGGAATAATCCAGTTAGCTTTCATCCTGTCTCCCTGTGTTCAGTGTACATATCTGACTGGGCCAGATTGCTCCAGTAAGGTTCTGACCTTCTGGTTCTCCTGTCTGTGTCATTAGTAAACCCTTAAGGAGCTGTTTGGGTTTTGTTGAATTGGTACACACCAAGAAGACACAGATGTGCACATTGATTTTAATTGTATTCTAATCTGTGGAGTCCATTGATTTTAAGAACGCCCTTTTCCTGACTGCTTTATGATGGTGCCAACTTAAAAAATGTTGAGACGCCACTGTTGTTAAAGTGCATTTTATTACAAAGCTTGGCTGAACTTGCTTTACCTGTGTTATTACTCTTAAAACAATCACACCCACTTCAGACTGACTGGAATATAGGTGGCAGAACCAGTAGGTTATGAAATGAATGTATTGACTGGGTCATGCAACCATGAATGTTTGAGAAGCACTGAGGTGTATTTGATAATGTCAAACAGTGTTTGAATGTTAAAATAAGGAGGAGAGCTGTGTGATGTCTTTCTCATGTTCTGTTTATGCACATTAAAGCCTTTGATGAAAAGTTATCAATGCCAGCCGGGAACTACTTTGTGCCTCAACATGCTCTTTTTTACTTTGGGCCTTTGTTTTGGTTTAATTCAGTTGCATTTTGGACAGCATATAAACAAGTTATATGTATTATTAGGATTATACCTTTAAAGCTTGACTGAGCAGCATGATGAGTAATAATTTGCATTTAATTAACTAATGCTTCATGACAATTTTCCTGTCAGTGCCCAGCGTGTGATCACATTAGACTTCACTGAAAAGGGACCAGAGTTACAGCCTTTTTTAATCCCTCTGCAATTTGTCTGTTGCTAGATGAGACTAATGTTTAGAGTGGGGGAGGGATTGTATATCTGTTTTATTGATGCACAGGTCTATACCATTAACTTTAAAGCAAGTAAGTCATTGCCTTAAACTTGCATGCCACCTGCTAGCATGTCTCTGAAGTAAATGTCAGTCTGTTGCGCAAGACTAAGATCTTTGAATGTCAACTATCTAACCTGCCCTGTGCGTGTCCTGTGGCATAAGGAGAAGGCTGTGGGCTGTTGTGGTGTCTGTAGCTGACTGGGGTGTAGGGGGTTAGGGCTGTGCAGGGATGGGTGTGGTGTCTGTAGCTGACTGGGGTGTAGGGGGTTAGGGCTGTGCAGGGATGGGTGTGGTGTCTGTAGCTGACTGGGGTGTAGGGGGTTAGGGCTGTGCAGGGATGGGTGTGGTGTCTGTAGCTGACTGGGGTGTAGGGGGTTGGGGCTGTGCAGGGTTGGGTGTATAGGTGATGGTTCTGTAAGATGGAGTGGGGTTTATTGATGCCCAGTGCTAATCAATTGCTGTGTGTTTCAGGTGACAGGGAGTTTCCGTGTGTTTCTGCTAATCGTCGTCTCCATCTTCATCGTGCTGCCACTCAGCCTTCAGAGGAACATGATGTCTTCCATTCAGTCCTTTTCTGCCATGGCTCTCATATTCTATACCCTTTTCATGTTTGTGGTGAGTATTGCTTTCCTGAAATACACAGCTGGTTCCCGGGCTTTACAGCTCTAGAGTAAAATTGCACTAGTCCACTTATATCCCCCAGACAGCTTTTAGTCTTTAAAGGGGAACTGAAATGTTATTAAACTTATCAGTAAGCATAAGACATCACTGGTGGCCACCAGGACTTTTCCTAGAATAGAATTACAATGTCATATATTGGGCATGTAAAGTTGTCAAAAGCTAATCTACCTCAGTACTGCATTGTTCTGTAAACATAATTACCGATTATGATCTTCTATAACAAACAAGGTTTAATTATTAATAATTTATTGGATTTGTGTAGCACTTTTATCCCAAAGGATCTTAAATTGTTTTACGTATGGGATGGGACCCACATCTACCACTGAAGTGAAGCACCCTCCTTAAAGATGTATTGCAACCATTTTGTGCCTCTAGTCCCACAACACAGCAGTTCAGGTGCAGGAGCGAGAAATTCTTTACCATTTGAACTAAGGGGAAGCTTTAGAAAGGCTAGACTGCAAGCCCAAAGTGCAATTTGGTCAGGACAGAAGGGTTAATGTCCTTATCCCATGGCACTGCACCAGGTAGCTAAGTAAGTTGGTTGACTTGGTTTAACTTAAAGGATGGTATGTCCTACAGCCCAGTGCCCTGTCACTGTACTGAATCATGGGTTTGGAAATTCTGACCCAGATGGATGGGCGACATCTACTCGTGCTCCAGCTGGTTTGATGTCAACCCCACCCCTGTACAGTACTGACCAGGCCCAGCCTTTCTTAACATCTGATGCCTGACAAGTCGGTAATGCTGCTGTCAATTACAGTAACAGTCATAGCTTTAAGACCAGAAAATGGCAGCAAAGTGAATATTAGCTTACAACAATTGCAAAAGTTTCTCAAGGCTTGTTGTCATAGACATTTTCTGCTCGGAACATTCATCCTTGTGGTCACAAAAGAAGTGCTTGATATGTGCACATAGAGAAAAGTAGAAAGGCCTAAGGAAAAAAAGACGCATAAAAGTAACACTCAGGCATACAATCTGTACAGGGAAGAAAAATAAGGAGAGAATTACTGTATATATATATTTGTTGCATTATAGTCTTCCACATAATGAAAATGAGCCGACTTAGTTCATCTGTATTGTTCATAACTGAGTTGGCAAGCATGTGGGAACACTATCTCCCACCCACTGACATCACGGGACTTATGGAAGGATCAGTGGTGGTGCACATGAGCATTAAGAAAGAATTGGTAAAGATACCAAACCGCTTCTGAAAGTCATTTATGGACCCAGTTTGAATGCCATATCCACCTGGAAAAATGTTTCAGTTCCCCTTCAAGAGGCTGCTTGTTTAAGCTTTGATTAAATTTAGATGCCTTCGCTCTTTGGACAGTAGTTTTAAGCTCATTTAGAAAAGGCTTAAGCCTTAAATTTGGATAAAGAAAGCCCATCATTTGAAAAGTTATCAGCTGAATCCTGTTCACAGGAGTGATAAAAAATTGATCATTTTAAAAAATTCAGAATTTCCCTTTAACAGTAGGCAGCATTCGTTGTCATTCAGTCTTTCTCACAGACTGAATTTTCTTCATGCGAGAGAATGAGAAAATGTGCTCTTAGGCATCAACATCTAAATTGAAAGTACATGAATAGGAACTAAAGGTTAATGTGAAACCACTTTTGAGAATTTACTACTGGTTCTAGATCAGATGTTAATGAGTCTGAATGGGAGAGAAAAAGCAACTCTCTTCACTAAGTAGCTCAGGCCCATAGTGGATTAAAATGCAGGTCACAGTCCCCACACATTTCCTCTGGACTGGTTCATCCTGGCAGAGTGACAGTGACAGGGACACAGACTGACATTGGAGCAGTAAGCTAGTACAGGTGGCATTGGAGGCCTCTGTCTGTGCATGTTCCCTGGAGGGGAGAGTACAGCTTTCCATTTGCCACAGATTGATGTCTGAGACCTTGACAGTTCAGGCCAAGCAAGGAGGGGGATTTGCTCATGTGTCTCCTCCACAGTCCTGGAGTGTATGTGAGAGCATTTCACTAAAAACTAATACTGCTAAATTGCAGTATGCAGTCCATAAATGTTATAGAACAAATGCATAAGATTTATAGAGATATAGAATTTGCTTCATGTTTTCTTGTGTGCAAAACCTATGATTAGTCTGCTGCTTGCATTTTGTACCAGCCATGTTTTTTGGCCTCACTCTGCTAAGAAATGTGAACTGCTCTAGTTTATTAATCGCACTGTATTAGTTTATAGCTTGCGGTCACTGGGGTGCAGTTTGTAGCAGTTGAAGACATTACCGGTCGCAAACTGGAGTAAAGTGGAACATTGCCTGGGCAGCACCATTGCCTGTGTCGAGGGGTCTTTGATCAGCTGTTCCAATGTTGCTGATGACAGAAAGTATCAGTGAGTTGGGTCCCAAGCTTAACTTTGCCCTTAGGCACGCTGGCAAGCAGAAGTGGACTTCTGCTACTATGAACAGGCGGTTCATGGGCTCCTGGGCGTGCAGACTTCAGTACCAGAGATAATGGCAAATCTGCTGCTCTCATAGCTGTCCAGAGTAAAATCCTAAAATAGCCATGAGCAGCATCCATACGTAGTTTATGGACATTGAATGGGAGGATTTCAGTTTCAATTCTCTTAGCAAGGATTGGAAAGCTGTTTTTCAGATGGTGGCAAAAAAGCTGAACAACCTGATGCTAAATAGAAGAGAGAGAGGAACAACCAGTCCCAGTCTTTCAGACCCTCATACTGAAGTCTGCTCCCGATACCAACTGCCACACATTTAACACCGTGTCACTCTGTTTGAAGTTAGAGAGCAAACAAAACACAGAATTGAGCAAACGAAAAGCCACCTAAACAAAGCCTAGAAATAAGGAAATGTCGCCTGTTAACAAAATGTTGGCGACAAGGTGTGGCTAAATCGCTTGTCAGCTGGGCCACGTCACACCTGCGGATCTGACTTCGCCACTAACGCTGTCCATGATGTGTTTCCCCTTTGCTCCCTTCTTACGCTGCTTCTAGATAGTGTTGTCTTCACTGCGTTACGGGATTATCAGTGGGTCATGGGTGGAGAAAGTGCACCTGTGGCGTGTCTCAGGGGTCGTTCAATGCCTGCCAATTATTGCGACTACCTTCTGCTGCCATCCGTAAGTAAATTGCGAAACAAAAAAAAATCACATCCTGTTGATTAATCTTCATGGGGGGTGGCTCAGAACATGGCATGGCATTCTCCCTCCTCCGCCCCCCTGCCCCCCCACCATTCACCTTCCACCCCATGTTCCTGGAGACTGTACCTGATTTCTGGGCATGTGGAGCTGGGGGGTGGGGGAGAGTGGGGTTGTGTGTTTTGGGGAGGTGGTACCTACAGCAAATGCCATGTTAATTGCAAAATTGGTGACTGGATTTTGATTTAAAAAAATGTTTTTTAAATGATCTGACTTTCTCAAAAAAAAAACGATCTCTAATCTAAATTGCATTGCTTCCTGTCAAACTTTCTTTAGCCCTCTGGATGTGTTGCACTCTGACACTTGTATTTCACTGCCACTTTCAGGCTTCACGTACTTGCGGAGTGTTGATGTGTAGGGGGTCCAAACTGATTTCTTAAGAATCAACAAAAATTTTCTGATAATTTCTGTCATAAAATGATCAGTAGATGGAGAAAAATGTGCCCAGTCAGCTAAGAGGTCTTTTTCTCTAGAGTGAACTATTGTTGCATTGAGAAGAAATTAGTTTCAGTGCAACATGCCTTTTAAATTTAAAAAGGGTGAAAACCATTGGTGCGTTAAAGTCATGGGTGGGCACACCAGTTTTATTTTAGCATGGCATTTCCTGGTCTTTCCTTTCTCCTCTGCCCCCGACTCCTTGGCGAGAGAGGCGCCTGGTTGATTGATCTGGACGACCTGTAATCTTCCTTGCTCTCCCTCAAACGCAGATGGTGCTGTCCTCCTTCAAACATGGCCTCTTCAGTGGGCAATGGCTGAAGCTGGTCAGTTACGTGCGCTGGGACGGCGTCTTTCGCTGCATCCCTATCTGTGGCATGGCTTTCGCCTGTCAGTCGTAAGTACTCCCTCGTCTCTCCTTCCTCTGTGGACTTGGGATGGGGAAGCTAGCTGTACTCCGCCATGGAAAAGCCGGTTCTTCACCCCTTTAAATCCCTCTGCTTTCCGGGCACGTTTTTCAGTGCCGGCTGCTCCAACCAGTGCGCTCGAATGCCACTCCTGACTCAATTGTTGTGATCAGGATGTAAAGGCTTATCAGGAGAAGGAGTCTTATAGTCTTATAGTTGTTCTGGGGGCTGAAAGTTTTATTTATGGTGAATGAAAACTAACGGTGACCAGTGGCTTTGAGGCACAATCTTCCTGCAAGGTTCTGCACTCTGGTTCCCATGAATGTGTAGCACTTTTTGGATTGGAAGCAAAAAGTTATTTGCAACCACTTCTGGTGTGTACGTTATACCGTATATAATGTTTTTTTTTCCTTCCTAATCTGACCGCGAAATCTCCCTCTGTCATCCATGTGCTTTTTGTTTTTTGGCTCACTTTGAAAAGCTGAGTTACACAGTTTTTCGTCAAGCCAGAAATCGCGTCCAAATCTGACTAAGCCAGAACTGTCATATGCCACGATTTTCTTAATCCCCTGTCTCTTTGTAGGCCTTCCAGGTCTATTAGTCTTTTCCTATCTAGAGATGGAGACTAGTAACATTGACTAAAATAGTTTCTTTTTTCCAGTTTACATTAGTAACAGTTTGTGTTTTAAAGGAATGGCGTGTTTCACATGAGTAGTTCTTAGCTGAGGGAGGAACACTGGTCTCCCTAAGGGACTGATGCCAAGGGAATAAGTAGCTTTTAGTGAAGTCTGTCAGTACGTGGACTGAAGGCTTTTTAACTTCACCTTTTTTTCTGTCCCTTCCCATACCTTTATCATGCTGTACATTCAGTGGGGATGCTACGTTTGTCGAGATGGATATAAGGATTGACCTGCTGGTTTTAAAGGAAATGATCGCTTGTGTCCTTTCATCCATGGTTTTGCTGTGGGATGCCAGTCACTCAAATGGGTGAATGAAAAATGAATGCATGAAAACATATCAAGGGAGCATGTGCATGAATACATCTAGCCAGTAGAATCTCATCTGCATGTGCGTCAAGAAACCCATCCAAAGGTACCTGTGCATAGTCTTCAAAAAAGAAAATGGCTTTGGAATAATAAACCCTCTTGCTTGTAAATCTGCGAAGAGGGTTGAGCTAGTACTGAAGAACTGCATGCCAATGGTGTCTGAAATAAGGAAAGCGGATCTTAGGGCGTTCTTGGGCAGGGGTGTCTTAATTCTTTCTGAAGGGCCACATGTAAGGTGCCTTGCAGGGTTTTCATCAATAGGGCACAATACGGAAGTTATCTAAAGTCACGTAGGAACTGACTTGGAATGTAAATGGGATGATCTTGAAGTCGTTGAGGATTGGAGCTGGCTGAATCTCTTCCAGGGGAAGGCAGCGGGTGAAGGCGAGCCGGGGATTAAGGGATTGGAAGGGTGGAGATCACAGCGTGGCACTGGCTCTGCAGGCCAATGGGAAGGGGCCAGTGAGACCAGTTTCATTACAGTTTGGGGAAAAAACTCATCTTTTCTGGAGACCTGCAGCAGTGATCCCTTTTGGTCCTGGAGGAGAGATTTTCACTAAAAATTTAGAGAGCCATGGTGTCTTTTTTTCATTTGAATGCCTCATGATTTATTTGAATCAACTGACTGAACTGCCTTCGATTACCACAGTCCAGGGTTTTCCAATTCTGGTCCTTGTGTCCCAGAATCGATTGGTTATCATTCCAGCAGGACTCTTGTTTCTTTGATTGAACCAATATTATGATTGATTACGCATTCTTAATTGCTTTCTGATCCTCTACATTTTAATTTTTGAGTTTTTTCATACACCTCATCAGCCTGCAGGGGTTTGGTTCTGCAGGACTCGGGATCGCTGGTCTAGGGTTAGCTGGTTCGGCCTCTGCTCAAACTCATTTAAATGAAACTGTGAAAATGATAAGATCTGATTAAACTTGTCTTCCAGTGGTTTTGTAATGAATTTAAAATACAAATTCAATTTTCTTGAAAATCCTTAAACACCCCTCTCTCACTTCTGTTGATTCTCTTACATATGGGGGGGGGGAGGTGGTGCACAGCTCCAGTCCCTGAGGGCCAGAAGGCTTCTAGTTTTCCTTCCTCCTGAGCCCTTAATTACCTAATTGAACTCATTCTTTCCTTGATTGGACACATTTAAGCTTTCCTGGGTCTTGAGAAATTGGAGAGTGAAAGAGACCTATAAAACCTGCAGGACAACATCCCTTGAGGACCAGAGTTGGCCCCCACTGCCTCACAGCCAGTCCAGGGAGGAAAGTGTCTGCCATTTCTGACTGATCTTTTTTTTTGTCAGCATGCCTAGCCCTTAGTAGAAGCTTTTAAACGGGGGGAAAAAGGAATTCATGCTCTCGCATCCTCGAATCATCTCATAAGATATCCATTATTCTGTGTCTGCATGTGTTTATTGTTAAATCTTATCTGCTGTCATCATCATTGGCGCCCTAGCTTGTGAAAAGTTGTCTTGGAGAGATGTCTTCCATTAATGCAATAAAGGAGAAAAGGCATTATGCAATATGATTTATGCTGAGTGAGTCCAAATCCTGACAGAAACCATCGGTTTCACACTGGCACAGACTGTTAAACCTGGGTTTTGCAGTGCCCTTTAAGGGACTGTCTCAGCTCTTTGGCCTGCACAGTGCAGATGACTTTTGCAAACTCATATTAGAATTGGGTTTCCTGGTCCATGAATATGAAGAGAAAAACATTATCTTGTAGTGAGTAATGGCTTATGCCATAATTTAATGTTTATTTTTCGTTCTTGTCCCCAAGCAATCAAATAATCATTATGTAGGGCCTGATCCTAGCTGATTTTATTTAAAACTGTAGAGTTTACACCATGGACAACTGGATACTGATTCATAGAAACAAGCTGAGATAAACAAGCTGCCAGGTGGCATCTTGTGTACCTTAGTTGCATGCTTTTTTTCATGCAAACCTTAATGTGAAATTTCAGACAAAATGTACATCCCTTGCTCTTCTGAGCTGTACTGGATCAAAAACCCTTGTGCCTACTAGTGCAGGTTTCAGCAGTATCAAGTAGTGATGTCCTTTGCTGAACTGTGCTGCCTTAAACTGAACTGTTTGACTTGTTGGATGCATTGGAGTCATAGCAAACAAAACCATAAGGGAAAACAGAGCTAAAAAACTAAGCTGGTCAATTAAGAAATTGTACTGGTTAAACACTGAGGCTCCAGACTGCTATAGAATTGATTGATATGGGAATCTGTGTTATTTGCTCAGTCTTTGCTTGCTGTTCTAGTGCTGAAAGAAGCAATGACCAAACATCTCCAAACAGAATTAACATTTAGAGACAAGATACTGGAGAAAAACAAGTATGACCCCTTTTTTCAAACCTAATACCGCCAAGAAACTTTATAAGGTTCTAAAACTTGACTCGCACTCTGCTTTAATATATTGCAGCTGTAAATTCCCCTTTTAATGTGCGTTGGCTAGCACTTTTATAGTGTGCTGTGATGACAGTGATTTTTGTCGCTTTTTGTTTCCAAAAGATAAGTTGGACTGTGTTGCTAAAAGGCTTTATTCTCTCTGTTCATTAGGAGTTTTATTATTTCTTTCAAATCTTTGTTTCCTGTTTCATTTCTTTTTTGGATCATACATTTAACCTGATGCTGTTCGATGCCGCCTTCAATGTCTGTCTATTTGGGTGGTTTTATTTGTACGTCCAGTAGCTGGTTCGGGCTCCACTTTTCTTGAGATTCAACTTTTTGATGTTCTAACGAACCCATGTCATGGCTTGTTTAACACCTTGCTGAGACTGCAGTTCTCTTCCTTGCTTTCCAGGCAAGTCCTGCCCACCTACGACAGCCTGGATGAGCCCTCTGTGAAAAGAATGAGCACCATATTCACATCTTCTCTCAATGTGGTCACTACTTTCTACATCACGGTGAGTGTGTAAAGACATTCCTTAATCTGTGGCTTATCAAAACCACAGATTTGGTGATTTCCGTTGAGTTTCAAGCGTGGCATTCTTTCTAATTCTTTTTTAGGAGTGACAGCAATCACCCTTCCTTAAAATTGCTTCAGACCAGTTTGAATTAATTTAGAGAATTTTGAATTCAATTTGATTTCCTATTTCAGCAGATGTGAAAAAGCAGAAGTTCAAAGTACTAAGCAGCACCAAATGCGTGTGTATCCTGATACACGCTGCATGAAATAAACGTCTTTGGTATGCATGACAGAATGGAAGTCTTCTAGGATGTACATGCCATACCACACCTTAAAGAAATGGTTTGTATGGCTTGCTGCAAAGATGGCATGTTGGTTTTTATTCATGCCGTGCCTCTTTGTGCTTGTATGATTCAATCCTGGAGCTTGACGTTGACGTTTTTTTCCCTGATTTTGGTTCATTGACATTCTCTGCTCAGGGGGCTGGGGACACTGCTGTTCAGAATTATTAGTCTAGTTGGCGCTCATGGAGCCTATCAGGGATTTGACTTATAATAATAAGCTTTAACTTCTAGGCCACAGAGCCTCCCCATCCAAATGCTAGGATGGTTAATTATAGGCTACAGGGACAATCATTTAAACTGCCTTCTGGGTTTAAAAAAAATCAATTAGCCTTGTAGTTTCTAATGAACTTCTAATGTCTCTAGTCAGATCTAAAAATATGCTTACATGCATACACACAGAAAAATATACTTTTTGTTAAAATATACAGGAGAACTGTGGTCTCTTGTGTGTCTTTATATGGGTCATTTCTGTAATGAGATCATCCAAGGGTTTTTTGCTGTTTAGGAAAGACATTTCTGGAGCTGTCCGCAATTCCATAACACACATTGAATTTATCATGTAGTGTATGATCCATACACCACGTTAAGTATATTTACTGAAGGACACTGCATCAGGGCTGTGAGAACATAAGAGTTTTACTCTTTATTCAATCTACCTGAATAGCAGCTTGCCTTGGAATCACATGGTTGTCATTCACTTCAGTCACAATAGGTATTCTGCATAGTTGGGTATGTATTCACGGCATTTCCATCTGAAGGTCATTTCCTTGTGAAATTTACTTTTTTCCCTCACAGATTTTTTTTTTTTTACCATTGCAGAAATACATGTGATTGATTAAATCTAATTGTGAAAATTAAATCCTGTTCTTAATCATGGTCATTCCATTGCCACTAAGTGAGTAGCAATGGAATTTCTGTCAACCCCCTTGGAGGTCCGTATTCTTACTTATGGACAATACGGTGGTTTAGTGGACTATCTTGATACCTTTAGTTACATGTGATCATCTCTTTGCTCACTACTGTGTATGTGATAAGCACCAGGAAGGCATCAGTTTGGCGTCATATGAGGCAGCTGAGATATGTGCAGTCTCAAGTTCTGGGGTTTAAGCCTCAGCAGTTCTTCAAAATCTAGTTGGTTGCTGTTAATAAAAATCAGATTTCTGTAAAGAGCATTGGATTTAAGCTCAGCTTTGATGAGTGCTCATATGTTTTGTCACCTCTCCCACGGCTGCAGCATTTCCTCTTTTGTATGCAGCTCTCCTTTCTTCCTTTATTAGCACTGTTGTAGGAGCTGGAGAACGAAGAGCTTTGTTGAACACTCAAGGTCTTCTACCTTGTGATGATCTCGGCACATTTTCCACGAAACATCAAGGATAGCTCTGCTTTTCTCTTGTTTTGCCTTTACAGCCCGGGCCAAGATATGAGGGATGATAAATGAATCCTCTCTAAAAAGTTCAGAGCGGTGTATCTGGTGGAACTGTTTTAGCAGGGTTTTTTTTGTTTTAATTGCTGGTTAAGGGTAATGCAGTTGAGCAAAAGAAGGTTTTGACAAAGAAAAGGATGAACAGAATTGTAATGCATTTTTGACTTTGGGTTAGAGGTTTTCTTTTCATGGGAGTTCGCACCAGTTCTGTCTTGGCTTTAAGGACAGCTGAAAATGTTTGTTATATATTTATATAACATAATATCTTTGTGTATGTATTGCAGGATCTGCAGTGACCTAAACAAAATATTTTGTGAACACTTTGCTTTTTCTTGTGACTGCAGATAGGATGTATAATTGAGAAATTATCAAAATAAAAGCTAAGAGTATGAGTCTCAGGCTGTTTAAAATCGAGCAGCATTAGGAACATATAAAATGGAGATATCAATGGCATTTGTGGTGTCAGGGAACATGTGACTTTCTGATCAGTCTTCATTTTGACAAGTTAGGTAGAATGTGAGTAACTTGTTGACATCTGATAGAGACAAACTTATAATGCTGTCATTATGGCCATTTGGCTATGAGCAATTTCATATGACAGCAGCATTCTGAAAAGATCACAGTGTGCCTAGCGCTCTTCCAGTTTCTTTTACAACTTCTTTTAAAAATGCTACTGCAGGTAGTAAAGATGATGTGCTGTGCCAAACCTCAGAACCAAAATGCCTGATTTTCTTTGCATCTTTTGCATCCTTTCTCCTTCAGCATTATTGGATGGGAGTGTGTCCTTTAAATTCAGAGCTTTAGTGCTATCGTACTGCTATCAGCTTCATTGAAATGAATGATGTTGGGTGACTTGGCTCTGTCAGCTCCCGAGAAATGTGGAGATGAAAGGATAACAGCTAGGTTGTGTACAGCATGATTTAAATTGGACCCCTATTTCTGTTCTCTTTTACTAAAAAATAATACTCCTGTTAATCCTGTATTGCAAACTGGAGAGCAGACAGGAACACTCTCTGTGTTTTTGCTTTTCTGCCAGAGGGGTAACATGAGGGCTAGGTTGTTTTAGAACATTTCACAGTCTGAAGTGAAAGTACTGTATGTTGATTGTTGCTGTGTGTTTAATGTTGAAAGCATCCTGTTCTGTGATGATTTACAGCCTTGAGAGCAATAGAAGATCTGTAAGCATGCAATGCTGGTATATTCCTCAGGTTGGTTTCTTTGGCTATGTGAGCTTCACGGAAGACATTGAAGGAAATGTGCTGATGAACTTCCCCTCCAACCTGGTGACAGAGATGATCCGTGTGGGCTTCATGATGTCGGTGGCAGTAGGCTTTCCTATGATGATTCTGCCCTGCCGACAGGCCATCAACACCATGCTCTTTGAGCAGCAGGTAAGAGGAGTGGGCAACACGTCATGCATACAGTGACAAAACCTGAACTTTCAATTTAGTGTGATACTACATATAGTTCAGCGTAGCTTCTTGGATTTGTCTTCTGTGACTGAATCTTTGTTTTTTAAGAGAAGATTCCTTGTCGAAGAACAGTTTTTCTGGGACTGTAGACACACATCGCAGAGGTTTCGTCCCCTTTCCTGCCCAGAGAGCTCATCTGACAGAGCGAGGTTAGAATTGTAATGGCGAACCACACTCACCAGGGCATCTCCTATTTCTCAGCAGAAAGACGGCACCTTTGCAGCAGGGGGGTACATGCCACCTCTCCGGTTTAAAGGCATCACGCTTTGCATCGTCTTCGGTACCATGCTGGGTGGGATCCTCATCCCCAACGGTAAGTCTTAAATATCGCAGTTATTACTTTTATTACTTGTAAATATTTTTCAAAGGGCAACATTTTTTTCTGTTTATAGGAAGGTAAAAATGGAAACCCATATGCTGTGCCCTAAAGCTGGTACATTGCTTTTCATAAAATTAATCAAAATGGCAGGAATCTGTTTTCAGGTTTTATGCATTTTTTTTTCTAGGATACACCCAAGTCTTTCAACTTGCAGCCCCTAATTAGTGCTATCTCCACTGGCTCTGCATACAGGGACCGCTCTTTTGGATCCTGTTGTACACGTGCTCACTGCTCCTTTCAGGCTCTTTTGATGCTGCCTGCTTAGATCTTTTAGCAAATATATTTGGCCTATTTTAACTTTTTTTTTGTTCCCAGAGCCTTTAATGCTGCTTTATGGGGTTACCCTTTGGGAAGATACAGTTGTAATGGATGCTGTATTCAATAAATAATGTTCTCGCTATTGCAAAGTGATTTCCAGTTCCATTTGTTCATTTGCATTACAGTGAGCATCTTAGTTTTTAAATCCAGTTATGTTGGTGTGTTGAATTCACATCACACAAAGTAACATGTTGCCTATACTGTACAAGTTGAAAGCATGCAGATGTTCTCCTTCACATTTTATTTGCTGTATTTGAGTTAAAGTGTGCTTTTAAAGTAATTTTGTTTGGTCTTGTGCCTTTTAAAAACCAAGCAAGTCTTTATTGCTATGGAATACTCTGCCTGAGTGTGTTTGTGACCGATAACTGCAAACCGCAATAAAGGTATGTGTTTCAGGCATCACTTTTTCATTCAGCATTGGGTTAAATTATTACTAACACAAGAGACGTCCGGGGCTTAATTAGGCTAATGGGGGGGGGGAAAGGATTAAGAGCTGCAGTTTATTTAATTAAGTGTATCTGTTCCTGGCAGCTATGTCCTGTGCCAGCGTTCATGTTCCACAGAAGTTCTGCTTCAGTCAGGCAATCCAGAGGATAAATTTAAATGATATCCCTTGTGATAAAAAGTAATGATTCAGCTGCTTACCCTGAATGAACTAAAGGAATTGCCTGGCTGTACATCTGCTTTTTCAGTTGAGACGATTCTGGGTCTAACTGGAGCCACCATGGGGAGTCTGATCTGTTTTGTCTGTCCTGCCCTCATCTACAAAAAGATCCAGAAGAACGGGCTGTCTGCTCAGGTATGGGACGCTTGGCATGCACCCTGCCACATGGACACGGGCCCTGATCCAGGTGTATATAGCACCTTCGGCTACATATGTAGGCATCCTGAAGTGGAGAAAGGAGACTAAAATGTCTTCAGCATGCACCACTGCAAGGATCTTGGATATCCTTGAAGTAGTCGGGAGTTACAATACATGTTACAAGCATCAACAACATATTTAAAGCCTCCAGCAGTGTTGTCTGCTTGTTGGAACAACTTTGATTGTAAAGAAACCAATCTTATTTAGTATTCCTTACATTGTATTGGAATCTTCACATAGGTGACCATAACAACCCAAGGTAAACTATGCATGAGATACTAATATAAGTGTTATAGAAGCTAATTCATTACATTTGCCAATCAAATATACCAAAATATCCAATGCCTAGTTGACTTATCAAGTTCAAGTTCACGTTTATTGTCATTACACTCATATACATGGTATATGGTATAACGAAATGCTATTTAGCTAGCTCTCGGACATAAGTAGTACAAAGAGAAAAAAAAACAACAACAACAATACAATTGTGTAGCAAAAGAAAGACAGAGACAACAGGCAGTGTGCAAAAGAACAACAACAGGCAATGTGCAAAAAACAACAGGCAATGTGCAAAAAACAACAACAGGCAATGTGCAAAACAACAAAAAGGTAATAGGTTATGTGCAAAAATATGCATCAACAGAATAAAATAAAGGGATAGAAATTATGGGGAGTGAGCGTTTGACATGTATGGTAGAGGTAGATTTTCAATGTGTGTTTGGGTTTTTGGTAAGAAAGAAAGGAAGAAGGCACTGTGAGGTTCAGATCATAGGTGAGAGGTGAGAGTGAGAGAGGTTGGGAATTTAACAGTTTGATAGTGCGGGAGTAAAAACTGTCTCTGAGTCTGGTAGTCCAGGCCCGAATGCTCCGGTACAGTTTTCCAGATGGTAGCAGATCATAAAGTCTGTAGCTGGGGTGTGTGGGGTCTTTGATTATGCTTAGAGCTTTCCTCAAGCACCGTCTGTCATAAATGTCCTGTATAGATGGGAGGGTAACCCCAGTGATGGACTGGGCAGTTTTCACCACCCACTGTAGGGCTTTGCGGTCAGCAGCACTGCAGTTGCCATACCACACTGTGATGTGACTTATCAAGTGTGCCTTGTCATAAACTTACAAAGATTAGAAGTTACTTATTTTGCTATAAAATCCAGAGATATAATGATTGTTACCTTGAAACACAGTAGGTAAAATTTCAGTCTAGCATTGATATTGAATTGTTTTTGCATAAAGAAGGAAAAACATTGAGTGAAAATAATAGAACAATGCAGAATGTCAAACTTTAGCACAAGTCTAAGTCAGCTAATTCTTTGACGTTTTATTACAGCAGTTCTATATACATTTGATTCGATGACAAAAAAATCCAATAAACTAAACCTTTTGAACAGTTATTTAATACATATCCCATGTAAAAGAAGAAATAAACCAAGTACCCAATAGAGGTATTTGCTCCTAGAATTTGGACCTTTTAATTTTTTCCCAAGAATGCATATTCTATACAGTAATATAGTCTTATGAGCTTTGTTAATGTTGGAGACCTGGTAGGGTCTTAATGTATAATAAATTATTGAGAAAGTTCATTTACAATGCTGGGCATTATTTGGTAAGTGTTATTAGGTATAGACGTTGTCCAGCTGGTCTGAAGGATTCCTCTCTAGAGCGATCCCAGACAAATACAATGAATGAAGAGCTCAGTGCACAGGGTCTGAATTCTAAGAAATTCATCTTAGGAAGGCATGCGCCAGGAATCTCAGAGCTCTTAAAGACAAGTGCAAAAAGAACAGCACAGAGAACCACACTTTCCCTGAATAACAATTGACATTATATTTGGGATACTCTTGTATGCAATCATAGTTGGACCTCCTTTGACTGTGTGATAAAAGGAGGTATAATGTTCTTTTTCAAAATAGTTTATATTGTTCAGTCCAGTGTTTTAGAGGGTGGTATTAATTGATTAACGGGGAGCCATTATTATAACTTGCTGCATGTGTACAGTATGTATTTTCTTGCAATACCATTTGACACTGCAGGCTGCTAAAAGCAGGCAAAAACCAGAGTATTACGCCACACTGTTATGATATTTCCGATATTATTATTATGATATTTGAATGTGAAAGCTACCAGTTGTCTCTCACCAGAAAAAATAATATTCAAGATTCTTTTTAAGGTTTGCTTAAAATAGTGAAGTAATAATGATAGACATGATGGAACTAATAATAAAAATGCCATGCCAGATGTAAAGCTTGGCTCTCAGATTTCCTCAGCCGGCTGTCTGTCTGGCTATCCCGCCTTGCGGGGAGAGAGCTTGCTCGAGTCCGGGAGGAGGCATCCTGTCAGTCAGCACCACAGCAGAAATAATGGAAAGAAGTTTGTTGTGAAAGGAAAGAGTGAGGGATATAATTACAGGAAAGGCCTTCGGTTCCCTGACACTGCTGTCTCTGGCAGCTTGCCTGCTCCTGCCTTGCCAAGGGCTTCCGTTATCTTGCTTGGGGGTCTCGGGTGCCGTGCCAGACTCTTTTCCTGTCCTTCTTCACCCAGAAAAGCTTCTTAAATTCATAATTTTTATTTATTTAAGTGCCTTCTGAAAGGGCTTCATTAGCGTTTATTATTACTTCTTGATAGGATCAGTGTCGGAAAGCGGATAGTTTTACTAGAATGGAGAGCACATGGTTTACAGCGTGCTGCAGTTCTGGCAGAGAGAGCCCATCCATAATGGCTGTTCAGCAGCAGCCAAAGGAAACTTTTAAAACAAGAGAGCATTGAAAAGACAGGAGAACTGCAAGTGGCATTGCACCTTCAAACTAGGGTTGCACCACTTAAGACTTTATTGCCCCATGCAGATATTGGTGTTTAGAACTGTAGTAGACTAAAAATTAACGTGTAGATTTATTTAAGTTGTTGCTTTTGTAACCGAAACCGAATGTGTTTTGTAGTAGTTATGTGGTGCAGTTAGTTCAGAACACAAAAAATAGTCTTAAAGCTAAAAACTACTTTGTTAGCGCTTGTAGAAATGACAAGAATATAATGAATTTGTGCTGTGACTTTAGTTTATAGTAGAAAGTGTATGCATGTAATCTGGTCAGATTTCCCCCTGGCCTTTAACAATCATGGCCTCCTAATAATCCCCACCTATGGTTTGGTTTCTTCTCTCTGTTCTCCTCCCTACTGAGAGCTGGTGTGTGGTGAGCGTTCTGGCGCACTATGACTGGCATTGCATCATCCAGGTGTGGCTGCACACTGGTAGTGGTGGAGGGGAGTCCCCATTACCTGTAAAGTGGGGACTCCCATTTGAGTGGAGTGTCCAGAAAAACGCTATACAAGTGTAGGGAATTATTATTAATCTGGTCAACTGTAGCAAAATGTAGCCTTGCACAACTGAAAACTGTGCTTAAAGAAGCTTGTCTTTAAACTACACCGTAAATACATTTGGTAGCAGGGAACCAGAAGGTGGGGTAAAGGTTTGTGGTGTTTTGTAGTAGTAGACATGATAGCTCATGGGTTTATAGCATTGCCTTTTATACATTGTTATTCTCTGTGCAGTTAATCTCTGCACTGACACATCAGAGCTCTAGACATCAGTCATATAAACAGAGAGTCTTTAATATGGCGTGTCTTAAATCAGAGCATTATATAGCTCGTGCGGTGTCGGACAAAAATTGTCTGGTAGTGTGTAAGAAGGGTCCCCCAGACAAAAACTGCTCATCATCCAGAGCTGTTCCATTACATGTCCAGTAACTTTTTTTGCCTTAAGATCAAAATTCTTACCAGCAATTTAGTGCTTGCAGCAATGATAGCTGCTTGAGCATGGACCTTTTTTTCTCTAGTGCTACATATAAAGCTGTATCAAGCAGGGTGATATACTTTGAGGCATGGTATTGAATTTGTTTTGAAATCTTTACCCGTCTGTCTTCCAAGCAGAATTTGTGCAGCACTCAGTTTGTTTGCAGTCGGCTGTCCTGTAATTGTCAGACGCTTACTTTCGGACAATTCCAAACTGTTTTTTTTTTTAGATTTGCAGCAGATGGCGATTGCACACTGCATGGTACAGCAAACTCATGCTTGTCTCACTGTTTGTATACAACCTATTCAGCAGCAAGCAACGATGTCAATGAATGGCACTGGCTGCGACAACAGAAAAGGACATTAGCCAGTTATCTGTTTTTTCCCCCCTGTATTGATGCACATAATTCAAACAGAATATGGAGAAAATAAGGAAGAATGAAATAAGTGTTTGGCATTAGGTAGGGGGTGAGGTTTTTTTTTTTAAAAAGTCCACCATGGAATGAGTGGTCATCGCTGTAAAACCTAACTGCTGCTATAGGGAAAGTCTCAGAAGCATTTGAATGAGATCACAGAAAGGCCCAGGAAAACAAACCTGTCAAGCACCTTTCTCTCTTTGATGCTGCCATGCATGCTGTCCTGTGGCCCTGCTGTGTAACGGTGTGTCCGTCTCCCTGACCTCTGTGCCTTGGGATACGCGAGGAGCCCTGTCTCGCAGTTGCCACAGGACAATGGGCAGCCAGCAGTGTTTGCTCAGTGGGTCAGGTTTTAATTCTGGGGGCGGGCAGGAGGCTGGAATTGTTTTTCGTGAGTGGAGCAGATGTTAGTGTTGGCTAGAAAAGGACTGAGTTCCTGCCAACCGAGGGCCTGATCACACCAGACAGCTGTTCCCTCAGTCAACACTGCCCAGAACACAGGGCCCCAGTGCCAGCATGGTGGCACCGAACCCTCACCTTCCTGGTCTCCAAGCAGGGCACTTATTTTTATTCCTTATTCTCTGCCCTTCTGTATGAATTGAAGAGCTGTCTACTAAGGTGGGGCTTAGGTGACACTTCTCATCTCACTCTGTTGTATTGTTTCAGATCCTTTTCCCAAGCGCTTCTTAATTATTTCTGTAACACTTAGCAAAGACATCAGTGAAGGCCAAACTATGGAGTTAAAGCTTGTGTTGTAACAAAGATTTGTAATAACATGAGCTGCAGGAACCAAAGTTGTATCCCATTTTCCTAGAGGAGCTTTAAACATAGAAGGCATTGTGGTCTACACCTGTAATACTGTTTTTATTTAAAGATCTTGCCCTGATGTTTGCCAAATGGCATTCTCTCATTAGTAACCTTTCTTATGTCCTCATGAATCCCTGAGTCACAGCATTCCTAATCTTCAGTAAAGGGAGAGATGGTGTGTAATCTTGTGTTTTTCACCCATGTGTCTTGTATGTGTTTCTGTAGCTAGTGCTGTTGGTTGGCCTGGGGATCCTGCTCATCAGCACCTTCACCACTCTTTCTATGTTCGGGAGCCAACCTGTGAAGGTGGAGCCCCCCGTTAACCTGGATGACCAACATGTACTTGACCAATTAGTGGAGAAACCAGATCCAGCCAAGATCTCTGGTATGTATGGACTCTTTTTGTTAGTTTTGATTTCAAAGTATGATGTGATATATTCCGCCAATGTCAAATCCCCATATTGAACATCAACTCTCAATACCGTGTAATTGTAAGTAAGGATGAGTGAAGGTGGATGAGATCCCTCACTGTGTGGCTAGATCACTTAATCTGATGAACTGAGTCAGTATTATATATTCCAAGCAGATGTAGTTCATTGTAATTGTGGGGTAGTGAGGCAATTCTACTGTTTAGAAATTCCCTCCCCAGTTCATCCTACATTTTCAAAACCAGCCATGGGCAGGGAGAGCAGTATGTGTTTGGTCTGGGCATTCGAGCAATTATTCTTGCTCCATCCTGAACCTCCGTCCATGACTGACATGATCCCATTTATCACTAGAGGACGCCCACTTCCACACCTGTTTCCTGTTTACGCCATCATGGTGAGAGGGCAGCTGTGCGGAAGTGTGTGTGAGTGTGTGAGTGTGTGAGTGTGTCTGTGAGGGCCGGGGGAGAGACAGGTCTGTAACCGTGGAGGTGAAGCTTTTCTTTCTCTCTTGCTTCTGAAAACCCGCTCATAACTGAACAGCACGATTATTTCCCCATGATGTGCGCAGCCTTGACAGCCAGACGTTATCTCGGGCTTGTGCGATGCCGAATATACCGTCTAGCATTTCGTTCTGCTGCTATAATGAAATACAACTGAACGTTCAGTCCTCCTGCAGCAGCTGAGAAAAAAAAAAAGTTACCTTTCTGGGAAAAACCCAAATTAAATTGTCTTTCAATTGGGCAACAATTGAAGAAACACAAGCTCACATTAGGTAAGCTGTATTAATGTGTGCTGTTCAGAGTGATAGCACATGACAACATTTCTGACTAAATTAGATAAAATTCCATGTTTTTTATTTGTTCGTAGACGCGCTCATCATATTATTAGCTGTAATAATAAAAAACAATTGCTCACATGTTTTCGTTTTTGAACAATCCTGCAGCTGTTCGACTTCGGTGCGGAGGAATGTTGCGGACGCTGTGTAACCCATAATCAAACAAGCATGGTCTTAGTTTTGTTGGTTTGACCTGTACATGCTGACGCCTATTATTCTGTAAGCAAGGGCTTGTCTTAAGACATCTGCAGTCAGCTTACTATCTCTCCTCACTTTCAAATGGGGGAAAATGGGGTAGTGAATAAACCTGCTTAAAAAAGAACCCCGAAAAAGCTGCCTCATTGCTCATTGTGATAAACGTCACCATTCCTAACCTCGCAGACAAAAACGCACACGAGCACGCCACATCAGAATCACAGGATTGTGGTTCCTTGTCTTTCCTTCTGTGTGGAAGGCTAAATCCTCAGCATTGTAAGCAGGAATGAAGTCTTTTAGCTATCTGCTGTCTCCCTGACACTGCACACAAAGCTCCCATCTCGGAAGAGCTGCTCTTCTTTTTTTTTTCTGTGTGCTCGGCTGACGAGCTCTGCAAAGCGTTGGAATAAATGAGGTGAATCGTTTTTACTGCTACCCTGAATGACCCTGAGATTGCAGGCGATTATTTTGCATCCCCAGTGAAATTGTTTAATATCAGCCAAAAGCAGCCCCCTCACTGTGTCGTAAAGAGTGAGCGCGGCTGTTAATGCCTGTCCCTACAATGATTTTAATTTCGCTCCCTGCTGAGCAGATAGCTGCTCTGAGACAGGGGGAGACAGGCGCCCAACTGTGGGGCAGAGTTTATACACGTTTTAAACAGCGTTTTTTCACTGGGCACCATGGTGCGCTGTGTACTTGTTTAATCAAACTGGCTGTGCGAATTCAGATTATGAGCACTCGTCTATGCGGCGGTTTTTGTGTTTCGGATCTACTTCTGTGCTTGTCCGGTTTTTATTTTCGCTCTTCTTGTTTATGTGAATGCCTTAGCATGTGAATTGAATACTCAAGCAGGTTTAGTAGGTGCTGTCCCCGTCCTCTTAGTTTTGCACAGTGCTATTACTGGAAACGTCTGTCAGTCTTTGTGTGTTGTTGTGTAAGCCTTCTTTCAAGGCCATTCCAGTTCTTCTTTTATTCTCTCTTCGTTTATTGTATTGGGAAGGGAAGAAGGGTGGAAAACTGATCAAAGTTCTCTTTGGACAGGCCAGCATTTGCAGGAAATGAAATGCACTTGTTTAGGTACATTTAGAACAATACGTTGTGCCTTTTCAACAGCGGACACATTTCAGCATCAGCTGGGATTGAGCACATTATATGGAGAAACATTCAGAGCAGCATCTGGTAATGTTAAATGGTTTCAAACACGGTGTGCTCTTTTGTGAGCACATTTCTGGTGACTAACGGGAAGGTTGTATTTAACGGTGGAGGCTGCAGTCTTCTCTTACAGTTGTGTGTTCGTTGTTGTGACTCCTGTGTTTATGCTTCCATCTAGTGGCAGCTTTTAAGGCATGCATCTTTACTGTTCTCCCTAAGTTTGAGTTGTTCTTCTAAAGCGCTCAGACTCTGGAAGGGGCTTGACCTGTTTCTTGTGTGGGTGTTGTCCCAGGTGGGCTGTCCATGTATTCTCTATACCCAATCACATATTTAGACCTAGAAGAGAGAAAAGTGAAAAGGTTTGCTTTGGTTTATTGTAGCCTATATAAATTAAACATAGAGAAACTACTGAATCTATCTTGTGGTGTTTTGCACACCTTATGATGAAGAGTTTGAAGGGAGAACTCAGTTTGCTTTTGATAAAGTCATTCTTCGTGGCTTGTTTGATGTTTAACCTTTAAAAAAAGACATTAAATATTATATAAATTAGAACGCTAACCATGGCACAGGTACTGTACGCAGCTGCCTTGAGTCTGCTCTTTTCTCAGCTCTGAGCTTGCTGCAGTGCACTCTAGTGGTTTTCCCAGTATGTTAGGAACACAGTTCCTTCTGCCCCTGCAGTGGAAAACCCGATAGTGCATGAGCCAGTGGACAAGGAGGAGAAACCAAACCCCCCCAGGGAGGCAGAGTTACCAGGCCAGAGGGAACCAGCAGAACCCCCCCAGATTAAAGGTCCGGTGGAGATCCCAGAGAGGAAGAAGGAGGAGGAGGTTCAGCTGGATCGACCCGATGCAGGTGACCCTACACTGATGGGCCGGGCCTTACCACCATCACTGAGTGATAGTTCATTCTGTTGATTGCCTTTTGCAGTTAACATTAAGGGAGACATTGGCATCCACAGGTACATAGGCATTACTAGCCAACAGTGGCCATCTTGGTTGCTAATAATGATGAAAGATGCTACTGTAGATCAAGATATATATATATATTTTGTTTGCTTTGTATGACATTTGAAAAACATAATCCCTCCACAGACTGGGTTTATTCATAAGTGCAAGGGACTAATCAGTATAGAAATACAATGGACCCATGATTTCTGATAGAAACCATCACTGTGCAAGAGATTAAGCTGTCAATTAAAGTGTTACCCAGTTCTAGCTCACTTTTTTCTTTTATTCACATTTTTTTTTAGAAAACTAAACACTCATTGTATTAACTGGGCAGAAATCAAAGCACGCCTTTTATCTGCATCCTCTTGTACGGATGAGTTAACTGATTTATTTTACCATTGTATCTTTAATCTTATACCACTGCCTATATTTTATTCATAGGCTGTGTATTCTGACGTGTTGGAGCCTAATAGCTGTGAAAGTAGATTGATGAAAGGAAGGGGGGATAAAAGGCGCTTTGTAACCCTCTCCTAACTTTGCAGGTGTGGCAGTGCCCGTTGGGGAAGCCCACCGTCATGAGCCGCCCATCCCTCACGACGAGGTGCTTGTGGATGAGAGGAAAGACAAGGAGGAGCTGGAGAAGAATGAGCCTGCCCAGGAGGCCGGTCAGGGTGTGGCGCAGGGGCATGCAGAGGAGGAAGAAGAGCAGAAGGGAGCACCGGATAGAGAGGGGGCCCAGGGCCTCGAGAGCCACAAGAAGGAAGACCATCCAAAGGCAGGGGAGCGTGTCCAGGCGAACGCGGTCGAGTCAAAGCAGGAAGGGAAGGACATCAAGGACGGACAGGAAGGACAAGGGATGAAGCCAGCTTATAAGGACCTGGAGGGTGTTGCGCATGAACAGCAGGCTCCTGAAAAAGAGGTGCACCCTGGAAATGCAGGGGAGAACATGGCAGTGAACCCCAAAGAAGCAGACAAGGCCCCCAAGAAATCAGTAGGAAAAGGTGATTTTTTAAAAACAAATTCAGTTTCTTCTTCTGTGTTCTCTCCCTCATTTTTCAAAGGCTGCTATACGCAGCTGAACGTTATAGGGCTTTCAGTGATCCAAAGACTAAGCAAAAGTACCACATGGTCTACTTACAGGTGGCCAGCCGCCCGAGGGGCCCGAACCAGAGGATCATGGGCTGGGAGAGGACAGAGCTGAGAGGAACTTGGAGGTAAAGGAAACGGGAGCAGAGGACAAAGTGGATGGTGAGTGTAACCTTTCTGGAGCTGCTGATACATTTGCAAAATTAATATTTCTCAGACACACTTTCTTTTCTGTACCTGAAAGGTGATCAGTGTTTCTGCTTTTAAATACTTTGAAGAAGATACCATACCTCAATGACCGATGTCTTCCTAAATATTTTTTTTTTCCATACAGAAAGTAAAAAAAAGTTCAAACCAAACATTTGTTTTAGGCTAGTTGTACTTAAAAAGGTAGTGCTAATCTAAAAATAATTTGAAAAGTCCTTTAAGGTACTGTGAGTTTGTGGCTGACTGTGTTATTGAGTGTGCTTATGCAGTCACTTAAAGCGGAGACGATGTCTAGTCTGAAGGTTGAGGAGAAGCACAGCATGAAGTGTGTAGCTGTAGGTCCAGGTAGATGAAGATGTATTTAGAGAGAGTAAATGAGCTGTGAAAGCAGGTTCTCCTTCCTCCAGTAGAAATGACCTTCAAGGAGCTGACGAGACATGATATTTTCTGATGCAAGTAGCTTGAGCTAGGCCTGAACAAGCATTGTCTTCGTGTAGCTTTTTTTTCTAGCTGAAACATTTGTCACCCATGTAAAATAGGACAAAAAGACAGCTCGATTTCTGGCACACTTCTGACCTGTTTTCACGGCTTGTGTTACATCAGGGACTGCTCTTCTGTAACTCCCGAAGCTGTTAGTGGGCTGCAGCACTTCAGTGTAGCGTGGCTGCGCTGTGTTCATATGGCTCCTGCCTGTTGCCCCATTCTCCGAATTGGGCTGGATCGGAAGTGCAGGGGAGAAAAGAGCTATACTTTCTTTGCTCCAGAGAACTCCATCACTAACTGGGAGCCTTATTTCTGCTCTGATTTGGAAATCCGATTTGAAATGGCATCTCGCTAAACGGGCTTTCCTAAATTGATTTTCGTGTCATTCAGCCAGTTTGTTGCGTGAAGATTTCATTTCTGTTAGAAGGCCCCTTCAGGGCATTCTTTGGCAACTGTTCATAAATTATACTGTTTTATTTCCTGAGATTGAGATTTATTGAGTACTTTTTCCTATTTCAATAATAGCCCTATGTAATTTAGACTTGGTTTTTAGTTTGGATTCTGGACTGTGGTGTCTTCTGTGATAAATTTGCTTGTTCTCCCTGCGTTTGTGTGGGTATTTCCAAATGCATGCCGGGCTAATTTGTGTCTCAGAGGTGTCTCTGTGTTCTTGTATGGGTGTGTATGGACAAGTATTCAACTCAAGAAGCGGTCTTATCTTTTACCCTGTGCTTCTAGGATAGGCTCGTGGATGCCACACCCTTACCAGGCTGAATATGAGTATTCAGATAACTTAGATATTTCAGTCTTAGAGCTGCTGTGTTCTGCCTCAAGGCATCATTATGTAGTGTTTGTGCCTGATATTAGGAGCAAAGCATTTAGACTTTTCAGTCAGCCTTGGGATGCACTGGTTGGGCTATCCATTTCACAGTATTGAATTTACTCATTTCCTAACAGGAAGGAGGAGGCAATACGTTTGGGGTAAATCATGTGATGCGTGTAGTGTAAATGCTGTTGTTTCTAATTGAGTTGTTAGGGATTTTCGTAGCTTACTCTTTTATAATGGTTTAGGTGTTGTTAAAAATATATTTTGTGACCATTTGTAAAATGTTGGAAGTCCCTTGCATTGTTGCCTAGTATTTAGTGTTTGATAAAAGGTCGAGCCGTCAGTGTATAAACTGAATTGATGGTCTTTTTTTTACAGAATGTACCAAAGTCCGACATAGATAATTTCACTCTTAAGTCTTGTGCAAGGTCTAGAGTAGTTATTACAGACTGTCCTCTAATCCTTGTCTTTTCTCCTGCTGTCAATGGATCTCTGCTGCAGAAATTAAAAGGCTGGTAGCAGGTATGGATTTCCCTTCACCTTTCTCCCTTTGGTCTCTTACATTAAAGCAAGCATTGCTGTTCGCTGGCAGCATTCTCACATTCGTTAACTGGTAGCATCTTCGTATAGCTAGACAGGTCAAAGTGTCATTTGGGTTTAGAGGGAGCAGAGATTTGATCCTTCTCCGCAGGCCGTTAGTATAATTTGTGTGACCATTTCACAGCACTTTGACCTCTCGCTCTCTGTCTTGTTCTCATGTAAGGCACTGAACTGTTCCTGTCTCCTCATGCTCTTTCCCTGCAATTTAGAGCATTTCACAGACCTATGTCCTTATCCCCACCGTCATGAGAACACCCCCCTCACAGCTTCTTATACATCTTTTCTCCATGACGGTAGACTCTGGTGCTCATGCCCGGTCCCCGCTCTCCCCCCTCTCCCCCGCAGAGGTGCAGCAGGAGGGGAAGCTGGACCAAGCCAAGCTGCTGGAGGTGCTGAAGGAGCAGCAGGAGCAGCAGAAGAGGCTGTTGGACCAGCATGAGAAGCTCTTGGCTGTCATCCAGGAGCAGCACAAGGAGATTCACCAGCAGAAACAGGACGGAGAGGAGGAAAGGCCCCCAGGTAACACACTGCCTGCAAGCAGAGAGAGCGCATAGAGCTTGCGATTCTTTAAGAGCTCCCCAGCACGTTCCAGGCAGTGCACTTTTTAAGTGATTAAAAGAGAGCACATTGCCTTCCTGATATTTCCTCTTTTTATAAATGAATTCCTTGCATTTATCCCAAAGGTTCTCAAAGTGTTCTACATAGATACCAACCACTGAAGTGCAGCCCCCACCTGGGTAGTCATTACACACCAGCAACCCCTCTACACAGCACTACAGCTGGAGAAGTGGAGAAATTTGACCTGCAAAATCATGCATTTAGGATTTTATTCCCTTATGACCTAAGTGGCTGTCAGACATTACTGACTTCCTCATAAACAGAATTCAGGAAATTATTTTTTGGGTGTTTATTCTCTTTGAGAAGTGTTAAGAATAATTACACAGTCATTCCTTGTATTACTTTGCAACATCCTGCCAAAACATGCTAATCATCTGGGTTTTCAGAAGTGATGTAAATGAACTTTCCTTTCAACAGAACAGCGATTTAGTTTCATTTACTCACATACTTTTATAACCGACTACAACGCTTTAGTTTCTAAAGCAGCTATTTCTCATTCCACATTTTTTAAGCTACTGGGCACATGCCTGTGTCTTTAATTTAATTTACTGTATTTAATTAGAAATGCCTGAGCCATAATGAATTGCAGTTCTTGTTTATCGTCATTATGTTTAGATGGAGGATGAAATATACCCTCTGGCATTCATGGTTTTTTTAATGAGGTTAAAATGGCTCTTCACCACAGAGACACCCCACACTCCATGTTTGTATAAATGTGTTTTGTATATCCTGTTGAGTAATAATGTAGCAATGTTTGAAGACTTAAATATGAATAGTTTTCCATAGTTATTTTTAATGTTTCTGTTGCAGTATGAGGTGCCATGTATAGTATGCTCTTTAGCTAGCAATGAAAAACTACAATCTCGTGACACTACTGAAATACCTTTGTTGGTTCAGGTGGCTGAAATATCATGTTGGTTTAGTAACAGTGAATTGTAATTGTGCAGAGCTGTGGAAAAAATACCTTTAGAAATTCTAAACATTTAGGATCGTATGTAGGAGTTTAATATTGTTGCAGTAAACTGTATAACCTGCTCTGTCTCTCCAGAGGGGCACCCAGAGGCCCATGCACCACCAGGAGAGCAGCTGGCTGAGAAGCCCGAACCCGAGGGTCAAAACCCTCAGGGCCTGGCAGTAGATGGCCCAGTGGGGGCAGGAAGGGGCGCAGCGCTGGACACTGACCAGCGTGAAGGGGGTTCTGACAACAGGGAGCATGCGGGTGGCGTGGCGTCCCACCACAAGCCGGCCCAAGAGGATGCCCCTCATCACCCAGGACGGAACGCGGAGGAGGGGGACCACAGCGGCCCTAAAGATGGGACGAACAAGGAAGAGCAGCGCAAGGAGGTGCTTCCGGATGCTGCAGCCAAGCCGCTGAAACCAAACTGGGGGCAGGAGAACCAGCCTGTGAAGGCTCACCAGCAGCAGCCAAGGGAGGGAGAAGCTGGGCACCGATTTGATGAGGCAAAGCCTGACGTGAAGGTTGGGGTGGCAGTGGTTGTGCAGAAGGAAGTTGGAGCCAGAGGAGTACCCCTGGGTCAGAAGAAGCCTCCAGCAGTAGAGCAGGCTCAGCCCAAACCCCACCATGAACAGCTGGCTGGAGAAGGAGAGAAGCAGTCAGAGAAGAGAGCAGAGCAGGCAGAGGTGGCAGTGAAACGCAGAGAGGCCAATGAAGGGGACAAGGAGAAGGAGATGGAGAAGGAGGAAGACAAGGAAGGAGAGATGCAGCGTGCCAGAGATGCCCAACAGGCCGTAGAGGAGGTGAAGGCCAGAGCAGCGGCCGAGCAGGAATCTCTGAAGAAGGGTGGAAGGGACCTAAAGCAAGACACACTGCAGAGGCCAGAGGTACGGCAGCTGACTGCAGAGGAAGAGGAAGAAGGGGCAGCGGCAATGGAGGAAGAGCAGCCGCTCGGCAAAGACAAGATCTTGGAGCAGAAGCAGCCACGGGACACGGAGCCCAAGGGGAATCCGCCCAGAGACCCGGGGGGAATGGATCTCAAGAGGAGGAGGCGGGAGCTGGGCGGGGGCGGGGTCCCGGGGCTGGAGCCCCTGCTGGAGCTGGGGGGGTCGGACCTGCACGCCGCTCTCGAGGGCCAGCTGCTCGGGGGGTCGCTGGTTCACTCCCGCCAGATCAAACAGGAACCCCAGTCCCAACAGGAGAAATAACACATTCAGCGCCCGTCCCAGAACTAGGCCCCTGCCTCCCTCCTCACCCCCCTGCGCACAACGTGGAGGCGGCTCTGCCCATTCAGAACCCATGACTTGAAGGACTGAGAGCCCAAGCTTTTCATCGCCCTGAAGCTCCAAGGGCTTGAGCTTGAGCTGCAGCTGGCTGTGTTCTGCTTTTCTTTTGTATTGGCTGCTGCCTTCTTAACATCTGAAGCTCATGTCCACAGCTAAAATGTTGTACAAAGATCAAGACAAGCTTTGAACCTTAGAGTGTTCAGCATGGTTTGCTGTGGGAGGATGCATTGCCAAATTGAAACCGTTTTAGACCATTTAACTGGCTAAACCCAGACAGAAGAGACAGGAACTCCCATCCCATCCCTCCCTTATTTTTGTTCACGGTATGGATTATTTGAATGTACAGCAGTAAGACATTCCACGTCGCGGACAAGTCTGCAGTTTGGGATGACAGGGGTGTTCGGGTTAAAATGCGGGGTTCCATGAGACAACAGGAACGTTTCCCTAGCAAAACAAAGCTCAGCACAATCTTAAAGATTAAAAACTGACTTGGAACTTAAAAAGATCAAGACTTGTACACTGAACACATTGCAGTGGAGTCTCGGTTGTTACTTCGATGCCTGTCATCAGTTTCTGTGCCACTGTGATGACAGCTGTCAGATGACAGTGTAAGAAGACTGCCAGCAGGCTCCTGTATGGAGCCTTTTGCTACAGTTAAAAATGTACTGTCTAGACAATTTTCCCCAAAATACAGTAAAGTGGGGAGAAAATTTCAGCAAATGTTACATTTACTACCAGATTTATTTTCCTTGGAGAAAATGGAGAAAAAGTGATGATGTCTTGGGAATGTGCTAATGTGGAGCACAGTGGGTGCGGCTTTTTGTTTTTCTTTTGTGAAACCATAAATGTTGCAAACCATTAACTACGAACTTTCTCCCAGTTGAGAGACTAAAATAACATTCCAAATGGCTTTGTGACATTTCCCTCCCCCCCCCACTTACAAAGCATGTTTCAAACTGCTCGTCAGTGCTGGGTCTGTGAAATCCGCCCTGTTCCAAGCAAATCCTACAAAACCTCAGTGGAGCTGACTTGAATCCACTGCCATCAGCAGCAGTGGACTGTTTTCATAAAATACCTTTTAACCTGAGAAAGCCAGGCGTTGACTCATGTCTAAATTATTTGGAGTTCTTTGAAGTCAGCAGGCGTCTTGTGTCCATTAGTCAGAAAAGGTGCTAATGACAGTTCAGTGAAAGTGAATTGCCAACAGTGTTCTCTGCAAGAGCCCTTATTGTATAGTCACCAAGACATTCAGTCAGAGCCCCGCTTGGGGAAACAACCTCTGGCTCAGTTCAACGCCACATCGCCGGGTACCACACCTTCAGTAGGCAGGGTTACTGGGCATCTTATTTTTCCAAAAAAGCTGTCAATCTTAGAAACGATATCTTCCGTCCTGAATTAACTGTGAATGCAAGGAAGGGAAATGTGTACAAAATAAACGATAAAACCAAAGTGGCCATATATTAATTGGAGGTTCCTCGGCCGCACTAGATCAGTCCATATTATCAAATCAGCCTGAAAGGGCTTTTAAAATCTCTTCATCTCCAAAGGCCTTTCTTGAAATGTGTGGGTATGTATGTTTGAGCATGGCTTTTAATAGAGAAGTAGAATATACGTAGAGGATAGGATCATCCATATGAAATCTGTAACTTTACATTCCATTTTCTTTTACCGTGACCAATACAAAGGCAAAAAGGTAGATATGCATGGCAATGTACTTATCGGTTAACCTAAGCGAATCAAGTTTTTATTTTTCCAGTTTAATTTGGATGTCTTGTTGTTTATCCAAGGGGGAAAGCTAGGTCGATTGTACTTGATTATACCGGTTCCTTTAGAACAAGGGTCTCCAACCCTTGTCCTGGAGACCACCAGTCCCCAACCAGGTCTTAGAGTTCACCCAGAATCACCCGTTTTTAAAGATTGGCTCAAGATGTAAGTTATGAATCAAATCAATCAAACAAGTAATATGCTCAAATAAAGGAAATCTGGTCTGGTAAATTTCCAATTTAACAAATTGCTTGTCATTGCTCACAAAGGAATTATTTTGAGTCTTTAGAAACTGATGATTTGTTGGTTATCTATAAAAACTGCTGGACTCTCTCTGCGGGAATGGAGATAAAGATGCCTGTATTACAGGCTAAAAACTGCTTGTTTGGGAATAGAAGTTTGTTTAGCCTTGGATCTGATTGTTGACGCTCTTAATGTCCATTTCATGCCTCTTTTTCCATAGGCTTGACTTCTTGGGAAGTGTTTGTGCGTTTGCATTTGTTTTGATGGAATTTTATGGATTGTAGTCCCATTCAGTGCAATCTTAATGAAAATCCCAAAACTCATTCAAATGCATGCATTTGTGTAAGGTATTCTGCTTGCATCTAGATTGAAGTTTTGTCAGTGAACATTTGAAGAAGGTACAGTTTGCTTGACTGTGAAGTATACTTTTTTTTTTGCTCCTCTGAAGTATTGGTCTGATTTTGAGTTGGTGGCAAAAACAGTCAAGTTCATATTGCTTTTGTGCAAAAGTAAGCAGGTGTGTGTTAGCTCCTGAATTTGCTGCCTAAATACACCACTTTTTCTTTCCCCTTTTCTGATCTGGGTTTGAAAAAACAGCACAGAAACTGTTCTACTCTTTGTAACCAGACAGTTTTTGCTGTTTTTCACAGGCCTGGAATGAGCAGACATTTTGTGCTGCCACGAAGATGAGACCTGAGATCAGTGCAGTTCATCAACGTACACTGTTCACACTCTTACATAACATTCCAGACCCTTGTCCTGAATGTTGTTGATCTTTAGTGCCTTATTGTCGTTACAATGTACTGCAGAATTGTGTTTAATGTAGTGTATGTTGTGTTCCATCCATGTTTGAAGAGTTATCAATGAACCTGTCACAGGTGTACTTACTGTTTTGTGCCTCTGTCACAAAACAGCAGTAAATTTGTCTACCAGCAATTTGGTATACAGGCTTGAAATACAATGTGCAGAATGTTGTTTGGTGTTGTATGGCTAGAACTTTAAAGCCAAGTGTTAAAGTTAGCATTTTTTCAGGGATCTTTCTGAACTGATTTTTGTTCCAAAAAAACTTCTAGTTTTTCCATCTGTAAAATCAGTCATGTGGTTGTCTCATTTTGAAAAATTCTGGGATTGTGCTGTGACACTGCTAAACTCCAAGCCAAACTCTTCCAACTGTTTATTGGTGCAAAAAACAAAATAGTTGCGCTACTTCCACAGATTTATATTTTTAAAATCTGAATAGTGCATCACAAGGACAGTACTAAATTATTAAGTTATTATTAAGTTGCCTAAGGTTCAAGTATAACAAGGCAATCCTTTAATATACATAAAACTATTTACTAGGGCTCTGCCTGCTTTGGAGAAGATGAGATTCCTGTGGACCATCAACTGTCTTGAGATGCGATTTCACATCTAAACTACCAATGAAAGACGGGACTAGAAGTAATTGGATTTCAAGTGTTCAGCATTGTTCCTAATGCATACCAAAGTCACCAGATTAACAGTAAACTAAACATAACAGTGGCAAATATTTTATTTGTATTTTGTGAACATAAGTATTCACGACCACTTTGGTGTTGACATGACAGCTGACATGCTCCTCCACACCGTGTTCATTAGAGCCACTTGTCTTTTGGCACGGTGCAAGCACCACGGTGCCTTACAGGAGAGAGAGAGCTAGTGCCGATGGGAGGAGCGGCCTGTCCCAGGAGCTACATTTCTGCCAGTTGTGTGCTGGGGACTCCCAGTCACAGATGGCAGTAACAGTGTGTAATAATGTAAGGGGTATAACTTATGTTTGCTTTAACTTTTACCTAGATGAAACTCAAGCTCACTACCTCTGTACCCATGTTGACTTGCTAAATGCTCCAATATCTTGTATAATATAATGTAAATCTTGTATTTCCGATACCACAGTGCATTATGTTTTTATGTAAAAGGCTTAGGTTGGTACATATGAAATTCCCTGGACTGAACAGCCCTGCTCTCAAACCCTCTGATTTGGGTTTTTGACTGTCACCCTCCAGGCACCATGCAAAATAGAAAATAAGTAGTGCAAAAAAAGGCAAAAGCAGTCCTTTCTTGCAACACATGCAATAGAGATTACTTTGTGAAGCTTGCAAATGCTTTTTTTGATAAGTAGCTGGGGTGAAAAATTAATAAGGTTTGCATGCTAAATTGATAAAACCAACTGCGCAAGAAAAGTTACAGTAAAACTCAAAATATCTGGGCTTTTTAAAATGTTGGAAGATTAGATGTACTGTTTGTACTGAATTTCTAAACCAATTCATTGATTGTCATAAGGCTTCTGTTTTTTTGTTGCAAAAAAGCCTTTCAAAAACTGATTTAATTTACAATAAATATTTTGAAAATCACTTTCAATATGGTCTCTCTCTTGGATGTCCTGAAGTTTTTTCCACTTTGTTACAAAATCAGGTTATCAATTAAATTACAACACATTTTGATTTGAAGTTCAGTATTTCAACAGGACCACATTACAACCTTGTCTGAGGCAAGTTCATTTTAAATCACAAGAACCAAACCAGCAGTACCTGTTTTAATAAACACCCTTAATGACTCTGCAGCTGTATAGACAGTTTTTTTCAGAAAACCTATGGCCTGTAGAGAGAACTTAATTTTGGTCTGGGCCACAATTCTATATCATGTCCATTTGAAGATTTATGCCAGCACTGGTGTTTAGACTATTGGAACATTTCACAGAACACCAAAAGCTACCCTTTGTTACTATGTGCAACTTGTACAAGTAAGGTTTTGGAAAAGAAAACATGACTTGGAAAATTGTAATGAGAACTCTGGGCTGAAAACCCAGACTTGTAAGAGAGAACCAAGATACTGCCAAGGTGCAGCATTTCAAAAGCAAACCTTTTGGTCTCGCAGAAAATTCCTGCATTAACAACCTGCTTCTAATTGCCAACCTGCTTGAGTAGCACAGTGAAGCTGAATCATTAGTGGCAGGTTTTACTGCCTTTTAGCTATTTACATCTTGCTAATGAGGAGTGCATTTGTTTTAAATGCAGGATCCAGGGACCTCATAATGAGGACACGGGGTTTATGGCAGGTTCAGCCATGTGTGATCTATTAACGTGCTTAAATTCTTTAATTTTAGTGGCAGGACAGGGTCATCTTTTACACTAATGAACTTAACTTTCATCTCTTATTTCACAAGCAGTTTGTATCTCATTTTGCATTCTTTAGAATTTCTGCATTTTGTCACCAAATCATTTTCTTACATACTGGATAGCATTACAGATCTAAAGGACCCATTTGTCAAATTGTTTTTAAAAAATCTGCTCCAACAACCAGATGAGACATTTTTCTACAATTCCTATATGTCCTGCTTCCACAGGTATGCCAATAAAATGAACAGTATAAAGGTTATAGAATCCTTAATTTAAGGATTTTAAATTCATAAACCCAAAACTAGCTTTACTCAACTTTATTCCACATGCTGCAGTTCAATGTAAAATAAGTAGCTTGCTTGTACAAGTAACTGATGATGTTCAGATAAACTTGGATTAACTTAGAGTTCAGGGTATTTCTGTCAGTGGTATAATCTAGGCTGTTTGGCACTGTGTGATGAAGCCTGATGTCTAATGCGTTTGACTCGAGGATCGAGACCAATTTGGCTTTGCTTCAGTTGAAGAAAACAAGTTCTTCCTCCATGTCTTCACACGTCACAGTGGGAGGACTGTCCTATTTTACATTTCTCTTGGCCTGCAAGGAAAGGAGAGAGAGGCAGAATTCATTTCAATTTATGGAGATTTATTCACACAACCTATAAATTACAATGTTGCCAAAGCAGGAACCATGCCAAATCATGCACAAGCTTTTACACCAATAACTATTTGAGGTGGCTTTCTCTGTTCTGCAGGCTATGACTAGTTTCCACTCCCTTCCTGCAGTAAAACTGACAACTGCTGATACGGCACTATAAAGACACGAATCTGCGACATCCTGGCGGACGTCTTTCCTCTGCAACAGACTTTCCTTCAGCTGTTCTTCACCTGTATGGGAGGACTTGTCTGGCAGCACGACTGGAAATCAACAGGTTGTTACAAATGTATACTTCTCAGCCCCTGCTGTAGCTGGAAAAAATGTACACCTCGCAGTTTAAGCAACGAATAAGCATCATTAATAACACACAGTTGTAACTACCATGAGCTCTCCCACATCAGGAAGGACGACAGCCTGTATACCCAACTGCTTTACTAGCATGAAGGCAGACCAGGCTGTAAGTGACCTGGTCATAGTTCTAGCTCCAGCTTTGTCTTTGTTACTCCTTGTATCTCAGTTCAAAGATGCTCTAAGAGTAACTAAGCACAGAATTGCTTTTCCCAAAAATAAATCCACTGTGGACAAAAGGACCCCTTACTTTTGCCTTACTGTTAGAAAACATTGTGTGTGAGCATGCACTGCGGAAAAGCGATAAAAGCTCATGTCAAGGGATGTGATGAAGCCCGTTAAAACCAGCCGTGAGTCTGTATTAATTTGGGGCGGAGCGGTGGCTCTGTGGCTAAGCATCTGCACCTGTGGCTGGAAGTTTTCCGGTCCAAAGGCAGAGGAATCCTAATCTGTTGGGCCCCAGAGCAAGGCCCTTAACCCCAACTGTTCCGGGGGCGCCGTAAAAATGGACCCTGCACTCTGACCCCAGGCTTCTCTCTCCCTGTCTGTGTCTCTCATGGAGAGCAAGCTGGGGTATGCAAAAAGACAAATTCCTAATGCAAGAAATTGTATAGGGCTAATAAAGTGATCTTATCTTATATTCACTGCAGCTCTGGTCGGTAGAGACGGGCAGCGAGCCGGCCGACTTACTGCAGCCACACAACACCTCTTCAGCGCTTCAAACTCCCTACCGCAGTGACCCTTCCTCAAGTCCTGTTTGCCAAGCGTCGCGGCAGACACACATCTCCCATAAGCTGCTGCCTGCAAGAATACAAAATACATTCTATTTTTTTACGAATAATTACAGACATTTACGCTTGGTTTTCCCAAGCCACTGAGTCTCCAGAATAGTCCCCAATGGTCTCTACAGATGGAGAATAACCACTAACCTCCGAGGAACACTGAGCCAGCAGTTCCGGGAACCGTCTCATCCTGTCCCGGCTGCGAGTCCAAACGTTTTTTGCCGACATGCTAACTGGGATATAACTGACTGGAGCTGGAGTAACACTGAAGGGTTAATATCAAAACCCTTAAGGAAAGACCAGGCTGTTATAATGTAATTTTCTAACTAAGTAATATAAATATTTTACAAAATAATTTTAATTACACACTTATCTGTACAAAATAACGTCTTTTAAAACATCTGTTATGTCCTATATTCTCTGTGTTCTCTGAACACAGCCATCTTGCTTACCCTTGACCTCAATACCCTGAGTTTGTTCCAATTGACCAATGATGTCTGCTTGAGGTTTTTGGTTGGTGGAAACCCATGTCAATCAAATTAGCACCCGGAAGTTCTTAGCCGTCCCTTCATTGGAAGGAACACGCAGCCAAGTCTAAGAAGGAACCAATAAGAGCAAAGGAGGTGTCGGTCTTCACGTTGCGGTTGGCTACAGCCCGACACTGGCCCCGCCTCTCACTGTTATGGAGGATCAGCTGGAACTTTGACAGTGCGGAATCATGGCAACCTTTATGGAGAGACTCGCTTTCCTTCCGAAAGTAGGTGCAGTCACTGAAACGTAGTGTTTTTAAGATAAAATTATTTATCCGACCATGATTCTTTTATGATTAGAAAGTATACTTTGTCATTCTAACTCCGGGTTCGAAAGAAAAAACACAGCCGCACCTGGCAGGATGCGCTGTCGACGCAGGGGTAGACTGCAATTTTGTGTGCTTTTTACTTCTCCGAATTGAAACTACAGTTTAAGATCGGGGGTTGTTCCAACTTCCAAGTAAATAACTCCTTCTAGTCGTAACCGACTTAAATTAGTACGACAAAGGCTTTAACAGGTGTCTAACAGTATGCTTGGAGGATTCATATATTCCACTTGTTAATGACTTTCTGTTTGAAGCAGGGCTTGGCACCGAGAGCTGGCGAGGTGGTGCTCGCACTGCGTTTACATATTTTAATCTATGTATATGATTACTACATATACTCTTAGCAAAACTTGAGTGCTTAAATAGAACTATGGCATCATAGAAACGTTTTCTTTATTAACGATGGCTAAGTGTTGCCGTTTCAGCTAAAATCCTAAGAACTAGGCGAGTGGCTGTATTTGTGCCGATGTGTATGTTTAAAAGGTATCTTTTAATTTTGGGGGATTACTTAGAAGGCAAACAATGAGGTGATTCAACTGCAGGACTGTGTAGGTAAAGTTGGTTACCTTTGCTGAAGGAATAAAGACATTTTTCATTTTGAGTATTTTTGCAAGTGTCAGCACCTCTAGATTAAATCCTGGACTGCAGTTGTAAATTCCAAGTGGAAAGATTTTCAATCATCTTCAATTTTTCCTCCCTTAGGTGCCCACGCTGATGAAAGCCACTGCAGATGATGAAACTCCATGTCCTGGCTATCTTTTTGAGGAGATTGGAAGTATCCTTTGTCCACTGCCTCCATAATCTTTAAGGACTCTATTTATATGCCATCAATAAGTGCCTTTTTAAAAAAATCAGTATTTTTGTGGTAGTCATCACGTCACCAGTTATGTCTAACAATTAACTCATGAAAGATTTAGTATTATTTTCTTGTGATGCACAACTAACCTTTTACTTCTCTGAAAACCCACAGAAGGAACCTCCACTGTTACCACATAGAACTGTATTGTAGTCCTTGGCAGGAGGTGCTCAGTGTGAACTAAGTGAACCAGTCAACAGGAGAGTTGTATCTTTTAACTTGAATGGAACCCCAGATTTTTCCCGTGAGTCTGTGGGCTGCAGCCAGTGTCTGCTGGAGTACCTGCTGGAACGGCTGCAGGTGGACTCCTGTCATGTTAAACTGAAGGTGAGAGGGGCTCCGAAGGAGGGCAGACAGGGGGTCAGGGCTGCTCCCGTGCTCTGATGTCATGAAAGCAGGGCACCTGTCAACCGATGTGTTGTCTCTTCTATTCTTTTATCCGATTTATGTAGGCCAAACACCAGATAGCCTTAGGTTACAACAATTTACAATGTAGTTGTTTTCCTGACAGTGCTTAAGTGGAGTTTAAGAACATAGAAGAACACAGAGGAATGTTCTTCCTCTATGGTGCAGTTTTGTGACTCGCATTGTGACTTGGAGAAGGAAACGAGTGTGCTGGATGCAGGGTTGTTGCTGTGGCTGTCGAATGTGGCAGCTCGGAGAGCTCTGGAGCGCTCAAGAATGGTTACAGAAACGAAAGGCAAGAAACAAAAATGCAAGAGAGGTGGCAAGATCCATAGCAGGATACTGCTGGGCTCTGTGTTGAAACCCTTCTCCTCTCCCAGGTCCTCAAGATCCTTCTTCACCTCTGCAGCAATGCCTCACCTCACCTGGTCACAGAGCTCCGCCGGAACATCACCTTTGTCCAGGAAGCGACTGGTAAGCCTCAGCTCGTCTGATGTTCAGCAGAACCCCTCATACCAATGCAAATTATCTGGAGTCTGGAGGGTAATCTGCTTTCACTGCAGCTCTCTTTATGGGCTTGCCAACTAAGATCATACTGTCCTTTATTATCAAATTATGAGATCTTGTATACAGGGATATGACATGTTATTTACAGTACACCAGAAGTCTTAAACTAAACCCCGAAGGGCCTAGTGTCTTCTTATTTTTGTTTCAGTCTGGCCAGTCACTTAAACGACATCATTGTTAACATCATTGTACTGTACCTGTAAAAAACCTCAGAACCTGGTTGGCAGTATTACAATTATGCAGTGAATTACTAATTATATTAACTACAGTGTGCAGTAAGTGGGAATCGAGTGGGACAAACAGCAGAAGATGCATGACTGGGAGCTGATTTTGAGAGCCCTGCTGCAGCCTGTATTTGTTGCTCTCTGCGCTGTGTGTACTGCCGGCTCAGTGTTGTGTGTCTGTCAGTTTTCAGCGGTCCCCCAGATCCCATCCATGGCAATGTTTTTTACCAGAGGGTGCGGATGGCAGCGCAGGTGAGTGCTTGCGTGTGTGTCCTCCTCCGCTATTAAAGATGTTTCAGCTGCGGCATTTAACAGAATTTATTTATGAGCTAAAGGATTGTCCTGGTGGCGTCACATTCAAAATAAACCGCACAACAGGAGCAGAAGCGCTTAAAGCAGTTTCATAGCATCCACATCTAGTGCCATTTGGATCTTCTGATTCTCTCACACAGTTAATCTGTCTTGCCGTATCTCATCCCGTCTGTCCATTTTCAGGAGTTGGCCAGTGTCTTGTTCGCTGATACAGTCTCTCCCCAACCCACCTTATCCCCCTGCAAAGCTGCTACACCTAGTTTGGGTGAGTAGATGTCTGCATGTAGGTTTCTGCAGTATTCAGGCATATATGTCTGCCACTTACCTTAAAACCTGCAACACAGCTTTTCAGTGGGACAGAATTCAATCCTAAATAAGAGTTTGATTCAGATGGTCTTACTGCTGAAAAATGGGCAATTCACAGTGTTCTAGACAAGAGCTATGTGGGAACATCCTGAAAAATAGGCAGAGAGGCCTTGTCATCATTAGTGCCAATGCAAAATGTTCCCTCCTTTACACACTCTCCATACACCACTGCTCCTTAGTGTGTTTCACGATGAGTCATAATGGTTGCATGTAGTGGGACTGCAGTATTGGGACTATTGCAATATCGGGACTTCAGTCTCAATTTCTTAGATTGATTGTTAAATCTCAGAAACAAAATAAATTAATTGAGGTTATAGAAAAATTTAACAAATTTTGAATTAAATCATTAAAATCATGAACTTTGTGAAAGTACTGTAAGTCGCCATGTCGTGTCAAACTCGTAATGGAGTTCCCTTGAATCGCAATGTGAAGCGGTCCTTCCTGCTCACTAGTCCTTGTACTGACTAATGCACTGAGATGTGAAGCGGTCCTTCCTGCTCACTAGTCACTGCACTGACTAATGTAATGTGATGTACGAGTGAATAAATACAGGTTGTGCAGCAGACATTTCACCGCAATTCAATTTATTTTTATAAAGCGCCTTTCACAACAAGGTTGCCCCAAGGCGCTTAACAAAGCAAGTGACCATACATGTTGTGAATACAGAACAGAAAAGACCAGCAGACAATGGAGGAGAGGAACGAAAAACTCCTTAGGAAGGAGAAAAGAAACCTCTAGGGGTCCAAGGTCAACTGGCTGCCCAACCCCTCTGGGCAAACTAACATCGTACAATTTAATAAAAGGAAAAAAGGAATAAAGGGTCACATGTGATGTGTTCCAATGTGATCTGCATGCAGAGTTAGCAGAGTTAACAAGTAGTATTTGTTGAAAAAACTCTCGAAATCAAGAGCAATATTTCTATTGGATTGAAAGAGATGTATGCACAAGGCTGCTTCTTTACAATGTAATAAGACCACATCACATCATTGGGAGTTTTGCTGCCTTGTTCTGAGTCTCAGAACATGGCGCTGGACATACCTGGAAATGTAGTCTATTTTGGGATGTAATTGGAGGTTTTACAAGTTAATGTGTATATTTTACATTTATTGTGGTTTAAAATGCACTCATCAGTGCAGATTCTTTCTAACCCTGAAATATAAAAAGAGTGTTGCAGTTCCCCTTTAATAAAAATGCTCTGCAGATGTGGGAGTTAATACTTAAAACAAGCTTTTATTACAAACATAGAATGTTGAGTGTCCACCTGGGTTGTAATATAATAGCTTCTTTCCTTTCCAGGAATGGGCTCAGACTCGGGGCTGAGGTCTGGGGTGCAGGGCTTCGGGTACAGTCCTGGGAGGCATGGCTCCAGTAAGTATGCCCGGTGTTGTCGGCCCGTCTCCTTGCAGCCATATCACCCTGCAGCTCACAGCGCGCAGCCCACTGAAGCTCGGCAGTTGTGAGCCTGGTCACTACCTGGATGGGAGACCTCCTGGGAAAAACTTAAGGTTTCAGCTGGAAGAGCTGTTAGTGGGGCCAGCAGGGAGTCTGTGTGGGTCCTAATGCCCCAGTATAGTGACGGGGACACTATACTGTAAAAAGGTGCTGTCCTTCCGATGAGATGTAAAACATAGGTCATGACTCTCTGTGGTCATTAAAAATCCCAGGGTGTTTCTCGAAAAGAGGAGTGGTGTTACCCCGGCATCCTGGCCAAATTTCATATTGGCTTTTACCAATCATGGCCTCCTAATAATTCCCATCTCTGAACCTGCTTCATCACCCTGTTCTCCTCCCCACTGAGAGCTGGTGTGTGGTGAGCGGACCGGCGCACTATGGCTGCCGTCACATCATCCAGGTGGGACTGCACACTGGTGGTGGTGGAGAGGGGAGTCCCCTTTACCTGTAAAGCGTTTTGAGTGGAGTGTCCAGGAAAGCGTTATATAAGTGTAAGGAATTATTAAATTATTATGTGAGTGTACCAGAGTGCCTGTGTGCCCTTGACAGGTGGAACTCTGCTGGACAGAATACAGAAGGCAGCGGAGGTGGTGGTCAGCGCCGTCCTGCCACCAACAGAACACAATGGCATCCGTCTCCATGAGAACAACTACCAGCCAGTGGTGGCGCCCTCTGCAGTAGTGGAGGTGGCAGTGCCAGCGTGTCCCTGCAGTGTGCCTGTCCGTGGGGTTAGAGGTGAGGGGGCAGCCAGCCTGTCAGAATCTGTGTTTCCTGTTATTGGAAAGCAAAAAGTAAACTGAGGCAAAGCCATTTGCTTTACAAAAACAGCTGTTCAGGGACTGTCACTAAAGGACTTAGCTGTACAACAATACGAATTTGTAAACCAGCCCAAAGCCAGTGGTTTAATTCTTAATATAAATATCTAAAAATATTCTGACATCTTATTTGGAATATATAATTAGTATTTTTATGCTTTATGGTAATAAAGGGGATGTGTTTCAATTCAGAAAATTAATTAACTTGTAAATTCAACATTCTGCTTTGCTGAAATTAAAATCCGTGCCCAATTCCCATGCACGGTAAATGTGTATCACACATCAGCTGTTCACTATAAAACCAGACCCACAATGACACTTGCAGACAAATCAGCAGCAATTTTCAGCTGCTCACAAGGTCTGATCATTGGTAGGATTAGTGAATGGCTGATCACTACTACAGGATTATTTCCCGCACACTGGCATTAATAATAATTTTTGTATTTCAGAAGAGGCATAATATTGAGTTTGCAAATTATTTTTTCCAGTTTAAGGACAGTTCTAAAATTCAACTTGTTAAAACGTGCCCTAGGAACCCAAAGGGTCACCCTAGCTATAAGATGGAACAGGTCTCTGGGATATCTTCTGAGCATGCTCAAACCATATTCTTACAGACGATGGGATATGAATGCCAGATGATTGGTTTTATGAACTATTAGCCCCCCTCTCCTTCTGCATATCAGCACAGCGGTGTCCGGGCCAGCCTGGCGGGGGCTGGGAGGAGAGCGACAGTGGGCACAGTTCCCAGAATTCCTCTCAGGAGAAAGGAGATCGCAGCAGAGCCTCTCAGGGCAGCAGCAGCAAGTCTGGGACTGATAGCCAATCAGGAGCCAGCAGGGAGAGCGGGGATCTGTCAGAACGGTATCTTTCATTGCAGTCAGACGCATGCCTTCAGATTGCCTTTGGGTGCATTCGGCACATCAGAAATTCATACTTGTTTTTGCACATGTTTGTAAGATCTGGAATATAGAATAGAGCCTCTATAAGACATGTAAGAGATACGATCTCTTTATTTTATAGACATTAAAGCACACGCATCTCATGATAGTATTGACTTATCACTGACCTGGGCTTAAGTAGCCTAGTGTATATTTAGCGCATATTTGTTTAGGATCTGTTGAAAGTTGATTTAGAATGATGTGTTTTAAAGTGGATGATCTGTTGTCATGGCTGAGGCTGTTACGACACTGTGATGGGTGTCTTTTCAGGGTGGAGGTGATGCATTTGGGAGACTGTGCCCAGGAAATGATCCTTATCAACAGATTGACTGAGGGGTCAAAGGTCTTCCTATCCAGAGAGGAAACGCAGCACTTTCTTAAAGAGTATGGTCCTCGCTGCGCTCTCTCAATTTTGTTGCGTCTCTTGTTTTTGTTGTTTTGCTTTCGGTTACTACTGTTCCCTTGTTTGGTAATCCTGCTGCAGGTGTGCCACGCTGAACTGTGAAGCGGTGGTGGAGCTGCTCTGTGGAAAGCTGCAGGGCTGTACACAGACTGTCCAAATGGTACGTTGTTGTTTCTGGCCCATGACTTTCCTGCTCATTTGTTTCAGGTGTCCTCAAGACACCCGTAATTTGTCGCAGTGCACAAGCTCTATGCACTAGTTAAAGCTGCACAGATCATAAAGTGTCCAGACATTGTTCTGGTCAGTCTTTGTCTCCTATGCTATGTGTTTCCAGTCCTCATCCCAATCTTAAAAAAAAAAACATAGTTAGAATTGTAAAGCTTCTACCAGAGGTTTCTACTTTGGTTCAACACTGAATGATAATAAGATACCCAGCCATGTTGTTGAAGCCAATACCCTGACTTCATTTGAGCTGGAAGAGATCTCTGGATCAGTAAGCTACAAACTTCTAAAAGACTTCCTCTCATTTGTAAATGCTCTTATGTTATTTCAGATATATGTGATGAAACTTGTGACTTTGAAGAACTGTGAAAGGCTGTATGTATATGAAGGGTGTAAAGAGGGGTGCAGTATGTCTGCCAACCGCCATTGGCCTATTTGCTTCACTCCAGTCCAGTTACAAAAGCTAGTAGTACGTGAACGTAAAAATTGAATCACTTCGAAGGATAAATGAGAATTTTTTGTTGTTGTGAATCATTCTCTCTGTGTCCTTCCAGAGGGCTCTGTGTGCAGTGGCGTGTCTGATGTCATCTGACCTACTTTCACTGGACCACGTATTTGGGGTTACCCAGAAGCACTTGGTGCAGCTGAGCAATGGACCACCAGGGGCTGTGGCCAATAAGGCCACCAAGGTGAGCACTGGTTGGGCTAAGAGGTAAAGAAGCAGATCTAAAACCTCCCCTGTAACCCATAGTTTCAGATTTTCTAAGAGTTCCTGTATTTGAAGAGTACCACAAGTGACTGCTGTTCTGTGCACTTGCAGCTCCTCAGGCAGTTTGAGGCGCTGATGCATGGCCAGCAGGGGGCATCAAGGTGTGACGGCAGTGCCTTCCCAGCAGTCACAGGCCCTGCAGCCCTGCAGGACTCCTCCAAACTAATGGACACCCTATTTTTGCCAACATCACGTGGGGAAACCAACATAGAAAGGGCACCAGGGAGTCCAGATGTTACCCTCCAAGGTGAAATATCACCCTCCGGATACCAAAACAGCATCTCCTCAGTTCCTGACTCGGAATGGGACAGCCATTGCACGCAGACAGAGGTACAACGATGTGGATCAGAACTTTTCCAACCCACTGTCAATATTGCCAAGAATGTTCCACCAGGTAGAGACCCAGAGCATTGCCAAGACAGCCACTTGGGTGCATGTGCCTCTTCAGACACCGGTGTGTTTGGGCAGGGAACGCCGGCAGGGGACAGTGTTTCTGAGGCTGCATCAGCTGTGGTGGAGGATCTTGATGATCTTCCCTCCGGTAAGCTGTCTCTTTTTTCAGACATGGAGCTTGTAATAAGAGGCAAGCCTTCATGCTTCCCTGACTCTTCCAGGACAGAAGCCACTCCTCCTGCTCTGTGCACAGGGCAGGATACCGACACTCACGGGACTGCAGAGCCTACGGCCTGCTTCACGGACAATACCATCACAGCCTCGCCGCCATCCGACTCCGAGCACAGCCAGCACCTCTCCGCTTTCTCCTTTCTCAATGTGTAAAGACCAGGCCTGATGTCTGCAAAGCAGAAGTAATAATGACAATAATAAGAACAGTGATTATTCATCCAGGTGGGGCTGCACAGTGAAGGGGAGTCTGTTACCTGTAAAGCGCTTTGAGTGGTGTGTCCAGAAAAGCACTATATAAGTGTAAGCAATTAGTATTATTATACATGATTATAGAAATGCAGTATAGGTTTTTGGAGATGCCTATGAGAGGAGCAAGCATTCGTCATGTGGGATTGGACCAAGAGTGGTCAGTGAGAGATTCCTGTTCATCATGTGTTGCTAAAATGAAAAGGAAATGAATTAGAGTGGGTCACCAATGCTTGGCTTTTTTCAGCTGATGGGTACTACTAAATAAAGCCAGGACTTCAGTGTTAACTGTCCTAAATCATTTACCTTAATACGTGCCAGCTAAGAGCAGTAGATAAGAATACCATGAATCTGCACTTGTTGGAGGAAGCCTCCAAAGCCTTTAACATGCAAAACACTTTCAGTCAAGTACTCACTGACTTGGTTGCCTTTCTATTTCAACTGCTATTTTAAAAGGGGAATAAAAATAATATGCCCCTTTTATTTTCTTTTCCTGTATTATGCATTCTGTGTGGAATGACACCCTCTTTCCTGTTGTTACTTTACAAAGTTATTAATGTGCCAAAATCCAGTTGGCTAAAATAAGTTGCACCATGTGGGTGTCATGAGAAGGCTTTCCCTCATTCATGATTGAATATTGAAATATTGACAACGCTATTTTCTTCTCATTTCTGATGATTTTTTTGCAAAAAAATTAAAAAAATTATTACTGTAGTCAGAACATGTTGTATGAAGAAAAGTTTAACAGTTCTGTGAAGATCGGTTAACGTGAGTTTCAGCTAATGAAAACCAATTTGGTCAGAAAAGCCTCTAGTGTTTTTTAAGATATACCGTATATAGCGGTTTATACCGATAAACCTATTAAGCATGAACGAGGGAATTGTTATGTACCGTTATTCAGGGCTGTGTAGACTGGTTTCTGCATCCTGATAAGTGCCTTTGCTGCAAGGCAGAACATCATTTTACTTCCAATAGAACTGCTGCAGCAGCAAAGGATTCTTATTCTAACACCTTATGTCACAGATGTTTTTTTTTTTAAGTCTGCACATGTAACATCCCATCTGAAAGGTGGTGCTATTCATGCAAATACAGTTTACCAATGCATGCACACTGAAAAAAGCATGGTATCTCACCGTACCACAGACTTGCAGGACTCTTTTGCAACCTTGAGACTAGTAGTTTAGGTCCAACTTATTAGGAAGTTATCAAGTGAAGCATTTGCAATGCAGCGATGAACACTGAAAGCATCGCAGTAAACCAGCTAATGCACAATGTTAGCCTGTTCTGAATGCTAAATGATAATGATGTGCCCCATTTTTTTATTCTACTATAGACACAAAAACAGTGGAATCATCTGGATTATCAGAACTGCTTCTCTACCGCAGTCTCTGTAACACTGCTGTGTAAAAGTGATCACATCACATACAATGAACTGAGCAGAGGTTTCTTTGTGCTGAGTGTGAAGGTCTATGGTTATTTAATGTTTGCTCCTCCTGGATCACAGGAATACCTTGGGCTGTAATGCAAAACTGTGAAGGTGCTTATTAAATTGCTAAAGCCATCAAATGCAGAACAGTTAGCAAGTGTGAAACTGGCTTACTGTGTACTCCAGCATGGTGTGCATGACCAGCTCTGAACATCACACCACTGCTATGCATGTTTCTACACACTGATCCCTGCGAAATCTACAGCAAAGTTTAACTGAAAAGTGGGGATGTTCTCACCAACAAAGTTAAATGAAAAAGTTCTGATATTTTCACCAACTATAGACTGCATGCTCAAAGGCTAGCAGAGGACATTGTGCCCAACACACAAGCCCACTCAAATGGCACTTGAAATGGTTTGGGCTACAGGACTCAGCCTGCACTCTGAACAGTTTCAAATTTAAATTAAATATACACCAACCATCTATTAAAAAATGAATAAATAACATGAACTCTTGCTTTGTGTACTACCTACAAGAAAAGCAAGACAAGATTAAAAACAAAAAAACTGTTTATTTCAAATGTAAGAGATGGATTAAAAAAAAACTATCCAGAACTCAAATGTAGGCTAAAAGTTATTGTACATTTCTAAATACAAAACATTATAATCAAATGTTTTTCCATCTTCGCCATACAAAGAACAAAATTTGTGGGTAATATTGTATGGGAACAGTTCAAAAGGTAGCTGGCTTCCTCCTGTCACACTGCACATAAAATGGGAGCCAGGCAAGATGTTAATAATAAAGGGACAAGTGACTCAGTGGTCAGCCAGGTGGGGACTGAGCTCAATTAAGCCCCTGAAGTGTCCAACTCATTTGTTCACTCACCAGCTCTTCCAACCCATCATCCTTTCACAATGGCTATGGAGGAAGCCCTTGGGATATTCACCCACCTTCCTCCTCCAATACCTTGTAGGCTTTCCCCTCAAACACCAGGTCAAAAGGTTATAGGTAAAACCTTCCTCACTGGGAATGTGGAAAACAGGACAGGATAGCCAGTGGGCTCTGTAATGGCGGCACACACGGAGACAAGCCGGTGTTTTTAAACTCGCCCCTTGGCTACACAGTACATCATTACAGACTGAATGAATTCAGCCAAGTGCTAACCTGACTAGTGCAGGGTTAAAAACAAGAACCTTTCTTGAGTGGTTTGATTTATAAAACTCTCTTTCCAATGCAGGCAAGTAGGTTTCTGCCAGGCAAAGGATTCATGGTCATTTAACCATTTAAGTAAACCTGCTACTTGTGGTTTATTGGCAAACTGAGAAACCCAACAAAGTATTGCAGTATCATAAGCGGTGGTCACTACAAATTAATTTGCTTTAACCCAGATACTATATTTCCTACCTAAATTCTGCTACACCAGAACTTAACTGCTAAATTATTTTCTGTCACCCAAGCCCACTTTGTACTACTAATACTGGAGACCATAGTTAGACAAATATTAAATTAGGTGCACAACTCTTATCAGGTCAGCTTAATATGTGTGCCCTTGAAGAGGGTGCTGATGGGCTTGTCTTGCTGGGGGGAGGGGGGGGTCACTTACAGGACTTTGGTTTAACTTTAAAATCCCTTCAGAATGAGTCTGTCGAAGAAGGTGCTCTATATCTTAAATGGAATCCACACAATGCGTCATGAATTTTGAATCAATATCTTAATTTATTGCTTCAGATGATTTATATTCTCCACCCTACGTTAAAGTGCAAACAATGGAGAGAAAATGTGAAATGGCGCTATAAGCAGATTTTTCACAGAGTCAGGGGTCCACATTTCTGCTAGTTTTTACATGGCAAAGAACACGAGTCTCACGTACTGCTTTCAATTCAGTGATTAAACCAATCCTATAGAATTATGTGAACATTTCAGTACTCATTCTTTCACCAATACAACATAAATATTGTTAAAACAAAGTCACCAATAAGTGCCATCAAACCCCTTTAACTCACTGAGAGGGCCTGGCTTTAATGCAAATAAAAATGTAGATTCTAAATACACTAATACAAAGGACCAACTTGAGACATCCTTCGAAACACACTCCCTGACTCAAATCTCTTCTGCGTTATGAAAAAGACTCTTAGTTTGCAAATTCCAAGCAACTGTACAAGAAACATGAAAATAACCTCTTCCTACTGTGACCCGACAGCCAACCAGCTGGTAATAACAGAGGACAGATGTCCAGAACCAGATGATCTGAATATGCCACTCAAACCTGGCAAGATACTTCACAGGCCCAGGGTCAGTTTCTCTTCTTTTCACTGCCTTTCTCCATTCCTCCTATCAGTTTACTCACAACAGGAAAAATAAAGCTTAAATCAAAATATTCACTAAGCTAGGCTTTGTAAACAGCATGTAAACCAGCTTGGCCAACACAGGAGGAGGAAACATGTTTAATCATCAATGCAACCAATGCTATAGTTTTTGGAATATCCTCCATATCAAGAGATGGGCTACACAATGACAACCTGCCCATGGATGAGAGAAGAAAATAAATGTGTTGAAACATGATAAAGCAAGGTCCTTAACAAAAGGACAGGATCTTGTGCAAAGGCTGAATGCTCCATGTCCAGCGCCCCCTCCCTGGTGGCCAGGGGAGAAGTGTGAAGTTGCACGGTCTCCCCTCTCGGGAGGGGGTAGGCGTGGGGGGGCGAGGAGGGCGGCAGTCACGTGGCCCCCGGCTGCCCGCGGCTCTGCAGGCTGTGGAAGTGGGCGTCGCGGAGGATGCGGTTGATGCGCTGGTAGGAGCATTGGCTCAGGGACGCGGACTCCTCGGTGAGCTGCGCCGCGCTGGGGGGGCTGCAGGCGCCAGGGTGGTACCCTCCTGTCTCCGCAGACTGGCTGCTGCTCCCCGCCGCTCGCTCCGGGCTGCTGATGGCGCTGCTGTCGCTGCTGGAGGACTGCGGAAAGAGGCGAACTGCTTATCCACCGGGCCAGCAGCGCTTACTGATCTCAGGCCTACCTTTCCTTCGCTTTTGCTGACGCAGAGCAGAAATCCAAGCTACTGATGTCTCGCTGTCATTGTTTCACTGTCAGGTGTCATTTACAATGGTTTTTCAGAACCGCCACTTACTTAGATGTGCACTGGTGTACAACCCTGGAACTGACTGCACCCAACTAGAGTTTAACAAAGATTAGAGAGAAATAAACACAAAAATCTAGACACTAGACATCTTAAATGTGATTTCTTACCATCTTCCACTTGCTCTCCACTTTCTGCCCCTGCTCTCTTTCAAGTTACTCCAGTACTCAGACATACGTTATGACAGTGTGCAGCACATCTTTATAGGGGAAGCTGCACTTCAGTGCACAACAGCAGAGTCAGTTCAGGCTTAACTTAATAGCTCTTGGAGATCCTGCTTGTGATAGTAGCTGCCATGTAGTGGATTTACAATCAGTGGAAACCCCAGTACCAAATAACGTGTTGGGCCTCTGCAAGCAGCAGGAACAGTTTGAGGAGGAAATGACATGCAATTCCACAATGTTCTGCAGTATCTGCAGCCCTAACCCACCCCCTGCTTGAGGCAGGATCACCTGCCGTTACGACTGTGGCAGGGATCATCCGAATTTTCCATGCTTTTCCTCCACAGCAGTTAATCTGAGGATCTTTTCAACCAGGGAGCACGTTGTCTCATGTCCCTCAAATCAACCATGCACTGCCTGCCTCTGGGTCTGCTCAGGTGTTAGGGGAGCAGGTGTCCTCTCCTCTTACCTCCGAGTCCCAGGCATCCCGACCCAGCTCAGGGAACAGGGGGTGGCCCGTGCCCCCCCTCTTGGCCTGGGGTAAAAGCTGGCTGTCATCATGGTCACAGCTCCGCCGCCGTTTCCTGTGGGGAACATGACCATTTCAGAGAGGCACCGCGGTTATCGCCAGTCTGTCACACTTACCGATTACTGACCGAGAGCACATACCACCAACCGAAACCCCTTCCCCCCCCCCAACTCAGTTTTGTAAAACAATTTGGGCCAGTTCTACCAAAATTATGGGTGGCAGTCGAGCCCTCAACCATCAACTTGATCATCTTGATCTGTCAGTTTACCTTCTTTGTTTCCATCTGCATAGCAGAAGGCATAACAATCAGAATGACACTGCAGTTTGGGCACTGTTTTGCAAGTCATGCAAACAGAATTTCTCAGTGACCAAGCATACGGGAGAGTTACCAACCATTTTCTTCACATAGGTTCACTTGGGAACATCAAAAACTGCATCCTGCTATGTTGCCATGCTATTCCTTCTTTCAGACCCCTCCACTAAAAATAGAAAACTTATTAAATTTTAAAGAAACTAATTTCAAAAGAGGAACCCATATTTAATTCTTTAGCCAGAGAAGTCAACTGAGAATAAATCTTGTTTCACCATCCTGGCCAAGAGCCTTATACTGCTGCAGCATAGAAAACAAGACAACGAAGAAAAGAATCAATTTGAAATGTAAATAAGACATGACCACGTTAAGTGCAAGTACAAAGCCTGAATGATTTTAACATACAACTCAAAATACCTCATACAAAATGCCAGAATACCAGAATCTAATTGGCCAGATTTACTCTGAAAATTGATCCAGTCATTAGCTGTGGCAAACAGATGACTCGTGCCTAAAAACAGCACTTGCTCTTGGAAGGTTCAGTATGATACAATTATAACTGGGGTCAGAGATATCTGCAAGTAGTTACAGTATATGGATAGGAAGGACTGTTCTAAAAATGAACAAGCCATTTTCCAAGGCATTTGTGTAGATGCGCAGAAAGCCAATCAAAGAGTAAAGATTACAATGGAAACTCAATATACTCCTCAAGTAATCATTCTAATTGTTAATTTTAAGAATGTAAAGATCTCAGGCATCAACGTAAAGTCCGGGCAGTAACAACATAACCAGTCCGTAAATAACCAATTGTATACCTCGTTAACACTATCCTACCACCCTGCAATGAAAACTATTTACTTTAATGCAAAAGCAGGGAATTCTGCAAGATACAAGTGGCTCATATAGCACCATAAATGCATAAAGTACATTTATGTACTTAGATTAACTATAATATTATTAATACTCTCATCTATACTCAACATCCAGGATTCCAATACAAAGTATTTAGCTGCACCACAGTTCACACTCCATGACCTGTTTGATTCTAAGCAACTGAAAGTGATGAAAATAATCTCACGCACGTAGTTCAGTGAAAATCCTGTAACAACTGAACAATGATATGCTTGCCTCCACGTAAACCCAGCACCTCATTTAAAACTATTCTGTTGTAAAAGCTATATCGTGCACATTAAATGAACAAAGTATCGGTAACATCCCGAAGCGGGATTTCTTCCAGTAATAACCAAAAACAGAAATCGACAGTAAAACAAACTTCACTCACCTGTTTTCCGATAACATCTAAAACGCCACGGGACCAAGAGCTACTGTGAAAACACCTCCTCTCCGCGTCGCCTCTCTCTCAAAACCAGGGCTTGTCGGGGGACTTTATTTTTGGTTGGACTCTTTCGCCTTCTTAATTCGGTAAACGGACATAACTCACAAATATTCTCAGCTCTCCAACTACATGCAAATATAACAACGGTCTCTCTTCGGAACTGCAACCTGCTTGCGGCAGTGCCCGAAGTCTTGAACGACGAGTATTCAAGTACTGTATCTGTATATTAAGTAACACAGTGCATCGGCCGAGAGGTTAAATCTAGTTTTACAGGCCCACTTATGCACGAACCACGGCTTTTTGGTTTCTCTTTCAGGAGAGGGAAACAAGAAGCAATTTTCTGCTAAAAGACAGTGGCATGAAGACTGAACGGAAGAACCCCCCCCCCTCGTATTACAAGCCAGCCAGCCTGAGTTGTTTAAGTCTTAACTACGGGCTACAGCAAGTCCTCTAAACTCACGTCGTACATTTCTTAGATGGTAAAAATCTTAAAGATCAATATTAAGAAAAAAAATCCCTCCGTCTCAGGTCTATCTACCCCCCTACAAACACAACGACGATTCCTCACAGTATCTACCCCTGTCGCCCCCGGCTTCAATCTAATTCTCCCCCACCCGGCGCTATCTCATCGATTCTTTTAACATAAAATCAAGATTAAGCTACGTCAAAACATTTTTTTAGCTTAGACACTTCATATCGTTAACGTAAATGATCTCTTATCGTGAGAATCGCACCGGTTCCACCACCCAGCTCTCCCTCTCCAGCCTCAGTAGGTAGAGCTCCCCAGCTGTTTACATGACATTGCGCCTGCGCAATAAAGCCGGGCAGGTCACTGCAAACCGCTCAGGCAAGAGAAGGCCACCTATATCCTGGATCTCAAATGTCGGTAGGGCTCCCCCAAAACTTCGTCAGCAGCGACATAAATGTGTTTACTTTAAGCTTCAAAACAGAATTGGCATTAAGCCCATTACTCTTGGTTCAATACTGTGGCGCAGTATAATTCATTTTCCGAAACACAGGCATTTGCGTAAGCTACCTATATTAAGGGCCTTTGCTTGCTACTTGTGTTTTTTGTCAGATACTTTTGTACAGTACGTGTAAGGATGAAACATACTAAGCGCCTAACAGAGTTTAAATATTGCGTGGCTATTTATTGACTGTTATTTATTTAGCGACCGAAAGCTACAATGATTATCGTGGTACTGTATGGTAACGTTTCTGAAAAAGTATCAAATTACAAAACGTAATTTTTCCGTTAATAAGTAACGCACAAAATATTTAACATCAAGTCTCACCGCAGTTTCATGCTCTCGGAGTACAAACAGCTGGAAATTCAGGCGACGTCAACCACTCCACCAATGGCCTATGCGCGATATTTTCTAAGCGTCTCTTCTGATTGGCTAGGTCACAAAGTCCGACGACGATTTAAGGAGACATGAGCTCGGGTGAGTTTTTTTTTAATCTTGAGTAACTTGGCGTTAACTTTTTACGCTACATTGACATCACAGCTATTTTTGAATTTTCCGAACCAATCAACGTTCTATCACAATGCATGTACCCCTTATTCCAAACATTGACGCCCCCTGTATGAGAGTTTGTCTGGGGTGGGTGTCTCTGTCTCCGCTAGTTTTTGTTCCAGCTGACCTGTTAACTGATCTGCTTCTTGTTTAGACTTTTGTTTTTCTGTTTCTGCAATTGGTACGCCTTTAACTCCATTAGTACCGCTTCCCCATAGCTCTCTGTTTGTCCCGGCCATTATTTTTCTTCTCCCAATACACCTGTATAAAAGCAGAATTTGTCTGTCTGTGATGTGCAAATAGAACAACCTGGAGCACACTCAGCACAGACTGGGGTTTTGCACTCTGCTACTGTTTGTGCAGAAAGCAAGAGGAATTTTCCAAGCTCGCAGTTAATGAGAGTGTGGCTTGATATGTACTAGTTCAGGTGGGGAGCTGCGTCAGCGTGCGTAGGCTGCAAAGGAACAAGTAACAGGTTTATTCCATGCTGAAAAGAGAAGAAAGAAAACACAACGTTTTGGCCGTGGAGCCCTCTTCAGGTGCTCACCGAAACGTTGTGTTCTCTTTCTTCTCTTTTCAGCATGGAATAAACCTATTACTTGTTCCTTTGAAATGTACTATATGTTTACTGTATGGCCAACGCCATTTGTAATCGTTCTGCCAGTTCTCTTTGTGTTCAGTGATTTGCTGTGATCTCACCTGGTCTGGATTCATGGAAGAGATAAGATCACTTTATTGGCCATATGTAATTTCATGTATTAGGAATTTGTCTTTTCGCATACCCCAACTTGCACTTCATGAGACACAGAGGCACACAGGCGGGGAGAGAGAAGCTTGGGGTCAGAGCGCAGGGTCAGCCATTTATACGGCGCCCCTGGAGCAGTTGGGGTTAAGGGCCTTGCTCAGGGGCCCAACGGAGTAGGATTCCTCTGCCGGCCGCGGGATACAAACCAGCAACCTTCCAACCACAGGTGCAGATCCTGAGCCACAGAGCCCCCACACAATGTACCACACAATGTACTACGCAGTTCTGTCATATTCAATTCAGCACTGCACTGGCCAGGTAAAACATTGAAATAGAGATAAATAAGTCTACGTAAAGGTAGTACAGCCTCTTTCTGTGGTCTTTATTTCAATGTGCAGTTGACCTGGATTTACTTGCTCCTGAAACAATGAAGTAAAAGAATGAGACAGAAAAGTAAAACATGGACATGTCTTTTAAAATGGTTTTGAAAGTTTTTTTTCTTTATCAGACAACAGATCGGGTTTGGGTTCTCCTGGGATGGAGGAATGTCCATTTTGTGGCAGGCCTTTCAAGAGGCTAAAATCGCACCTTCCTCACTGCAAAATGGCTCCTGTTACCAGTGGAACGAAAAGCCCCAAAGCATTATTATTCCTCAAGACCAGTGTACCTCCGGAGAAACAGACTACAGCAGCCAAGACAAAGAAGAAGAAGAAGGTCACCATGGATACAGAGACTTCAAAAAAAGGCCCTACAAATAAAAATGACATATCTCAAGACGTGAGTGAAAACAAAGTGGATCTGCAGTGGAAGAGATCCAGTGTTGAGCACCAGGCTGTGAAGAAGCAGGTTTTGTTCCCTTCAAAAAACAGAGTAAAGAATAGTATTTCTGTGTCTCAGCATCAGTCCAGACCTGCAGAGCCAGGAAGCAGTTCAGTTTCCATTCAGAAGGATGCTGGCACATGTAGTGTAGGAGTCCCCGAGGCACAGAGGCAGGGTACTCCCAAAGACAACTGCCCCAGGACAAAGCAGGACCACAGCTTGTCTTTGAAATCTCCTGTCGATACTCCTGCGCGGCAGGAGACATCTCAAGGCCAGTGTACGGCATCTGTCAGTGCAAGCAAGAGTGGGACAGAAGCGACGCCGACTGATGGAAGAAATTACAGGAAAACTGATGTTTGGGAGCACATCCAATACAGCTTGGTGAGCGAGAAAGGTTCAGTCGCATGTTACCAAAGCAATATGAGAACAAAGGTATATAGTGGCGCATTGGGCGGTGTGGAAGAAAACCACCACTTGACCAAGATAATGGAGAATTTCAGCGTCAAGACCTTTAAACCTGCATGCACTAATGGAGCCAGTGAAAGAGCTCTCACAGAGGGGAATCATGGCAGTAGAGTAGCGAGCGCATCGTGGCTAGATGGGCCAATGCCTGCAGGCTGCACCGCTGGCAGGGCTGCACTCGAGAGTGGAGATCTCCGGGGAGCCCCTCGGCCTGCGCCTCGTGCTCCAGGGGCCGTGGCCATGAAGCCCGTCACCGTCGCGGCTCCTGGCCGGCCCGCCGCACCGAGAGGCTTGGAGTGGTTCGCAGAGCTGGGCCCAGGGTATCGGGCCATCAGGTTCTCCATGCTCCCTCTGCAGCCCCTCCCTGAGCTCGCGGACAACAGGACAGGCCAGCGCCCAGGGCCAGTGGGAGCAGGTACAGAACTATCGACACGGCTGAGATGAGTAATCTCTGCATGAGTACTTGTTATTTCTGGATATTATCCATCTATCAGTATTGGATTGGAAGCGTATGGACTCACAGGAACACTTAAAACCATACCAGAAAGAATCTCTGTAAAACATATGTCAGCGCAGCCATCCTACACTTTGAGATTAATTCTCCATGTTAACTTTTAACCTTACTGAAAAGCTTTAAACCAGAGTATAACATAAGTTGAAGGGATTGCTTCACCTCTGTTTGCTTTGCAGAAGCAGCCTGATAGAATTAGAATGTCTGATGCAAAAAGTCCCATTGTAAAAAGGAGTAGAGAAGAACACTATGTAACTAGAAGACAATTTGACAGAACCTGGATAATGCAAAGTCCTGTGCCTGTGATCTGAAGCCAAAGGGTATTACAAGCCTGAAGGATCCAAACCCAAGCTTAGATTCAGAGTGAGGCTAATTGGAATCGTGAAATTTAAGTGTTTGCTTGAACTAGGACGGTTATTAAACCCCCAGTTTGTGTCAGCAGGTCTTGCTGCTCTGCTGAGTGGGATAGTGGTTCTGTTCCAGGCTAGGTCAGCAATGGCCACATCATTGTCCCAGTGGCATTGTTTTGGCTGTGCATGTGGTCCCCAGTCTGGGTCACTGAGGTGGTGGTGGTGCTACAGTGCTCGGATCAGTGCCTGCTGTGTGCAGCGCAGGGCAGGCTGCTGACGGGCAGTGTTTGTGTGTGTGTGTGCAGGTCCCCCGACCCAGTTTCCCGTAGCTCTGGCGCAGCGCAGACTGATGGAGGTGCAGCTGGGGGAGCTGCCTGCCTGGCTGGCCATGGGCACAATGACACCCTGGGTGGGGATGGCAGCTCTGCGCCGAGGTCAGCACAATCCATTGTTGTCTTACCTGGTCTCAACTCCAGCAGGTTCCAGGTCTTTATCCGTTGAAGAGTGTAGGCTCCCTGTCGAGACCTGCATGGCTGTGGCTCTCCAGGAGCGGGAGTGATCGGAGAGAGTGCACCGATCCAGCAGGCTCAAGTGAAAGAACAGAGCAGGTATTGGCAGGGAGCAATGGGCTGATAAGAAAAAAGGGATGTGAAAAACACTGGGGTCACTCAAGCTTTTTCTACTTGTAGAGTTCCTGCAGGTCCTTTTGAGGTTTTAGTGAAAATTTAATTAGCTTCTCAGTCCTGGTCCTGAAAGAGCCCTGTGTTAGCCTGTTTTTTTTATTTTCAAGCTGACTCCTAATTACCAAAACTAATTGATCCCTTTAAATGAACCACTTGCTTCAGCAGACCTTTTTAACCTCATTCTGTACCCCGTCCTTGATTTAAAAAAAAATGCTCAGCTGCAGGCAAGTATTTTTCAAGAGATTTAGTGAGCACGAACCTGTTATTTTAGTTTTTGATAATAATAATAATTGCTTACACTTATAGAACGCTTTTCTGGACACTCCACACAAAGTGCTTTACAGCTAATGGGGATCCCCTCCACCACCACTAGTGTGCACGCCCACCTGGATGTGCTTATTATGTTGCTGCTCCTTTATTTCTGTAGCTCTTGATAAGTGATCAGTTATCTTACAATGCTTTCATTTAAAAAGGGAGATCTGTTAACATTGAAAATGGTACTGTGAAAACGCTGATGACAAACCCAATCCATATTTATGAGCTGTGAAACTCCTAAGTTCAATGTCTTGACAATTGGAGGTCAGTTGTCCTCCAAGATCAAGACCTGAAAACCAGATGACAGGGGAATCAGGACCAGGACCAGGGCTGGCTCTGCATCTTGGATTCTTTTGCAAGATGGCATCATAATCGTTTAAAAGTTTAAATGAGGAAGATCCCAGGGGAAAATTGCATTTTCCAGGAAGATCCTGGGAATAAAGAAGGCTCCAACAGTGAGATTTGGGAGGATCACCTGCTGAGATTGCCATCTTCTGTGTGCGCATATTTCCAGTGTCACCGGTTCAGTGCTTGGCATTGTGTATTGTTGTTCTTGCAGGCTGGCAGAGGTACTACAGCAAGTATATTGATGTGAGGAAAGGTGGAGCTGGGGGCTTGACCATGCTGCTGGCTGCCTACTGTGTCCTTAGCTACAGCTGGAATTACCCACACCTCAGTGAGTAGAGCTCCCTTCTGTGAATGGCATCAGCTGCCTCATGTACATCACACACTGGCACATTCATGATTTACTACTGCTGAGAACTTCAAAACTTATTACCCAGGGGTCCACCATCTTTTTTATTGAAGTATTTAAATAGTTCAGCCCAAACCCTAACTGAGATGAAGGAGAGGCATGGTTTGGATTAGTTGCTTTGTTGGCTGAACCCGCCTGGCTGTTGTTGTTTTTTTGTGCCTCCCTGTCATCATGTCATTTCAGAGCAGCAGCGCTGGAGGAAGTATCACTGAAGACCAGGACACTCCGGTTCCTGCAGCAGGTCACATGGCAGCCCTGACTGGAGCGACACACTGCACATGCAGGCACACGGCCTGTCTAACTGCTTCGTGTTCCATGTGAGCACCGGACTCAGACTTGGATACTGGACTGAACTGGACCAGATTCACCTTGTTTTCTAGGTTGAAATAGCTGGCAAAATCAAATACTGCTCAGGCCCCCTCCAGAATCAGGAGTACTTCACCTGCTGAATGCAGAAGCTGGAAGCTTATATACGCTAGATGTCTTTACATTGAGAAGGCCTTACTTTTTTAACATAGGGTAGGCTCGCGCTTTCTTTACCTGTGAATTATATTCACTAAGTGTGAGATTTTGCAAGGTTTCCTGCTGAATTTTTGCATGAGCTAGAAGTGTGAGAAATTACACTTTTTAACACGTGCTAATCATGTATTTATAATACTGATCTATTTATCTGCTGTAGAGTATATTTATTACAGTCATGCCCCGTTGAATGTGGGTCCGTTTCTCTGCTCAGGTCTGAAGTGTGTGCTTCCCGTCCTTTTGGATTTAAAAAGCAAGCGTTATTTTCCAAGTGGGCACCAGAGGGCGGTCTAGTAACTTGCATCACTCATCCAATTGAAAAGTATTTTACAATCTGCTTAAGTACATTCTGATACACTGAATGTGCTAACACACAAACTTTATTTTATAAAAGCAATAAAACCTTTCAATTAAATGTTATGATTTTATGAAATAATTATGTAAAATAGTAGTTGAAGCAATTCCATCTGTCCTCTTTAGGAAGATATACATTGACATTTTGTTAGTAAGTTTCAAGTCTCCTTGCAGTCTTCTCTGTTCAAGATTAAAAAGGTATTGCAAATTGCCCAGAAGACCTTGTATGAGTATTCAAAATCCTGAGAACACTAACAAAGTCAAACTAGCCACCTTCTTCAGAATTACAGAGAATAGCATTCTACTGAGAATAAAGACAACACATTGAACAATCTCAAGGAGACAGATGTTTAAACTTCACTCAAGTAATATGAATAGCTAAACAGAGACACTGCAAATACAGGACTGCTACTCAAAAGTAAAACCAAAAAGGGTGATCTGTAATGATTCCAAAGTCATCTGTAGCTCTTTTTTGGATTTATATGTACATCCGTTTCCACTTCCCTATAATGTACATATTATGTAGCTGGATAAAAATAATCTAGTGCTCTAGAAGCGTGAAAACCAACTCACTATCCAGATCCGGTATTAGGGCAGTTTTAAAAACTAACACTAGAAAGTATGTAGACAGTGTTACTTGTAGCATTTGCGTGCTCACATTGGCATGAGAAAGTTGTGATACAATTTGGATTTTACTCAAATCCATTAGGGCTATTCAAACATTTGGAAACTTAACATATAATGAAAGAGTAGCAGCTCCTTACAGTCCAAATCAGAAGTACGGAAATAATGATTTTTTTGCATCCCATACCTATTACAGTCTATGTTCAAAATTAATCATCTTCCTATTTCCTTTTAAATTGGGCTCTGCTAAACTATAAGAGTCTATTAAATACTGATAAAATCCAATCAGTGATACATAAATAATATCATGGGCTTTGTGAACCAACCCTACATTATAGTAATGAATGTGATTTATATAACATCTTTTATCCAAACTGATCTGAAACGGATTCACACATAGTAGGGACCCACTTCATCTCCCCACTGAAGTGCACCCCTTACCTGTGGGGGGGAGATGCCTGGCCTTCACCTGACAGGTGAACAAGTGAAGTGAGAAATTGATTCACTGATTGAATTAAGTGGGGACTTCAGGTACGACCGTGCTCAGATCATTACTGGATTCTGACAAAGTCACTTAGTCTGTTCCAGCAATCAGGAAGTAAGACACACACACCCCTGAAACGTAGGAACGGGCTACAGGCATGTGGAACCCAAGTGAGAGGTTAGACAGAGGAAAAAAAAGAGACCCTCACAAGAAAACAGCCTCTCATCCCACCTCAGGGTGATGTGGATAGGACTGACACAGAGTTGTAGGGGGACAGTGACCCTTTTGTAGTAATTTGTGCATTGTAAAAAAAAATACTGCTGTTTAAATCTGAACCCATTATTATTAGTAGTGGGAGAATGTATTGCCTGTCAGATGAACAGGCAAGACAGCTCAGTACCTTTCAGGAGAGCAAAGTTAAAAAAAATCTTAAAAACAGGACCTTCTCTGCTCTTCACTGCAAATTGGCAAGACGGTGTTGGAACTGCAGGGCTGAAAAACAAACGAAGTGTGTATCCATCCTAATGGAGCATGACAGTATTGGGTGCCTTGTCAAAAAGTTAAAGGATGATGTAGCTGCGATGGAAGTCTTTCTCCTCCGCAGGCCTGGGCGCACATCCAGCTGGGTCAGCAGCAAATGCAATCTGGCAGTGCTGTGAGCTAAGACACCATTAGGAATAAGTCTGCACCGCACAAGGTATTAAAGAGCTCGGTTGCACTGGACAGTTGATACAGAAGCAATGGAACACATTCTAAGAAGTGCTTGAATATATTAAAAAGCTTTTGGGTGCAACAGTGTTTCAACATGTTTTTTTCTTATAGACAAGCTATAACGCACAGACATGCCTTTTCCATTTCCCAATGAGGCCCTCGGCTCTGAGTCATTTACTCGAAGTTAATTAGGTCCCGTAATTTCGTCAAGTGCTTCCTGCTCTTTTCCTGCCTCTGACAGATGGAACAGAACTTGTTTTTTTTCCTTTTCCTCTACTCACTTTCAGGGTTACTGGTTGCTGCTAGCCCTGCCTATTTAAGCAGCTTTAAAGAAAGGACAATGAATCGAAAGATGCTTTTCGTCTATTTTAAAAGAATGACGTAACTTGGCACACATCTTGGATACAGAGGTCTGACTTGGTCCTGAGCTCTTACATTTAACCCCTCCTGTACTAAGAGGACTGTTAGCACCCCCCCATTCTAAACTACACCCCAACATTATGCATAATGGCAAACACAAAGAGGAGTTATTGTTCTCGCTATTACAGGAAAATAGCGTTATTACAGGAAAAGGTTACCTTGAGACGGGCATCCCTGTACTGTGTGTTCTGCTGCAATATCAGCATATTTTCTCTCTAGACAATATGGGACAAATTAAATCACCCAGAAGACAGGGTAGGCAGAAAAGGACAATTCACACAAGGCAGAACAGTGCTCCCTTGATCACGCAGGACCTCTAAAATGAATATAATGCTATAATTAACAAATAGCCTTTATAGTGCACATGTACATACTTTTAATTTCTTCCTTAAACATCGGACGATGCCTTGTAAATACACTCCACTGATATGGAGCTCGTCTGCATTAGCTTGCGCGGAGAAACGCTACTTCAGCAGTAGCCTTCCGGCGTCATGTTGCACTTCTGCAAAATCCCGCAGGGGAGCGCTAGTGCACAACCAGCGTAGCTACTGCTTTCCTCTTCCCTCCCCATCACGCCCTTCAGCACCGGCAGGAACTCGGGAAAGGGCGAGGTCTCGAACGCCAATTAAACTGTTTCGTTCCTCAGTGCAAGAAAACCGACGGGTTTTGTGTCGAATCAACGAAAGCGCTGAATTACCCGCATCCGAGCGGGACAATGTCTAACTCCCCCCCAACAGGTTTACTGAAGTTATCTATACAGCCGCAAGAGGGCACTGTCGCCTACAAAGTAGTAGCCTGCTTCAGAATTTAAAACGAAACTTCGATTAATGAAATATAATTGATTTAATACCTCACTTTATCTTGAACTTCTTATGAATGGCAATAACAAACGACGAAGTGCACGGCTGTAAGTACCCACGCCGATGGTTCATAAAATAGCCACCTCGTTTTTTTTTGTCGTTTTTCGCTATTAACGGCAAGGATTCGAAAACGCGAAGGAGGCAGTACATTTTACTTCACCAACTTTATAGAGTTCAGCCGCCCAGCCCTAAGATCAAGCAGACCGGGTTTACAACTCCCTCAAGCTACCGTGTTGTCAAGGTCAAACAACGAGAAAGGAATAAAAGGGAAGGCGCTCGGTTGTCTTCCCACAGCGAGAAACTTTTAATTTCACTAACAGCTTCTGGCCGGTTCTCCCTCTTTCTCCTTCCACCAGTAATTCATCTTCTCGGCGTACAGGTACCTTTTCATCAACAGCACCGCGCAGTAGAAGACGACACGGTGTTGGCTGGTGCTGTATGGAACACGCCAGTGACAGCCGGTGTCAATGTTGACGATGTAATTTGCACACATTTTACCACAGTCCCCTCCCTCCGCCTCCCAAACCAGTCACATGTAGACGGTGGAGGGTGGTGCCGATAGCGCAGCTGTTTCACCTCAAGCGCCGTGCGTCTGTCCGCCTGCGGATTCGGGGTCTAGAAGCTCCAGCTCCGGGACGTGCGGTCGGGGGGCTCCTTGTTGTGCAAGATGAGGAGAGTCAGCATCTGGCGCGCAGCTGTGGGTCACGCTCCACCGACTCCCATTACAAACCAGGAAAGGTCTCTGCGTCTTCCAGCGGGGCTACAGCAGGAATTCTTAAACGAACAGGGCTTGGTTCTTCGAAGCTGAGCAAGAGCACCAATATGAACAAGAAGTTAGGGCTCACATAGACACTCGCATAGACTCTCACAATAGTGTACAGACAGCAGAGTCCTTGGTCCTATTTTTTTTTGCTGCTTGGTAGTGAATTCTAACACAGGGCGGATATCTTGGGATCAGATAACTGCCCTAAAATGATGGACAAAACGGATCATCAGCAGCGAAGAAAGCCTTTTGACGTTACTGCACCACTTCCAGACCCGGCCAGCCACTGCAGCTGCTTGCCGTTGCCAAGAACAGTGTCGTTCCGGGCAGGATGGAGAGGAGTGCCGTTTCAGTCCACGCTCGTTGTCAACAGCTGCTCCTGTTTGCCCAGGAAGGACAATGAGCTGCACCCTGGGCCCGGCCGACACCATTGTGCCCCGGCCCTGCCTCGTGAGCGCGCCGCACACGATTCACATTCATTCGCTCCTGCCGGACAATAGTCCTCTCACGTCCCGGCCGCGCCCACCTCCCTGCCTCTAACCCCGGCCCCCCCAGCTCCCGCACGGTCTCAGCCTCCAGCCGGTTAGCTGTCGCCATTATCAGAAAAATCCCCACAAGGCCTTTAAATTGCCTGGGAAAAATGTGAAACATAACGCACAAGAGATAGATGTGAAAGGCACATGGCTAGCAAAGAGTGCAGAAAGTTTCAAGCATATTTCGAGAACAAAAATGGTACGAATACCAGACGACCAGGAGATCTGCTTCTGGGTCACAGCTCTGGCAGTGTTGGGCTCTGCACATGAGCTGGCAGAGTGGCACAAGGGGGCTGCAGCAGGAACAGAACCTTCTGCTTGTAACCCCCTCCCTACACCTCTATTACACACCGCAGTCAACTGCACCTCTTCTTCCACACACCTCCTCATTCCTTCTCGTCACAAAACATATCGTCTTACACCACAAATAGTTTCTGAGCCTTTACTGTGCTAGCACAAAGCAGGCATTGTATTGGCCTTCACTGGAAAAACAGGGCAGCTCGTCTTACCCCAGTGAGCGTGGCATCAGACTGCCAGGCCAACAGGCTGGGCAGAGTGAACTGAGGCATTCACCAGGCTGGAGGAACTGAACCCTGCACAAGGGCACCTTGATTTGAGTTTTCAAAATCCACACGAGCGTCAACCCAGCAGACTTCAGCAGCATGGAACGAAACGCTAAGCACAGAACTCGAGCAGAACTCCTTTTAAAACTGATAACAGAAGGAGCATCTTCACACAAAGGGTTGTGGGAGTATGGAACTGTAACAAGATACCCAGCCAACACCAGTTTCTTTGAAGAAATGGCTGGATGAGATCAAACAGGTCACCTGAATGAGCTCCAACATGCCAAATGGGATCCTCTTGTCTGTAACCTTTCTTCCAACAATAGACTAAACAGGGAAAAGTAAACATGGAAGATCAGGGAATCCATCACAGCTCTGTTCTTTTCCAAGAGGATGAGATAGTTCTTGGAAAGACAAGGGAGAGAGACCCTTTCGTCAACATCTATGTAGTATATTGTTAAAGACTTGTCTCTCATTGCACTTTTTTTCTTCTCTTTATGGCACATTCTTGTTTTTGGTAACCCATCTCCTATCGTAATTCCTACTTTATCAATTTTCTCATTAGATGTAAACTGATTACAGAATAACAACTTAATCTAATTGATGTGCTTCCACAGAATCTCACCCACTTGCTCCAGTACTGCTTTAGGTAGACCTTCCCTGGTAGAGACAAATCAGTCTGCCAACCACGTAGTAATATAATAATAATAATAATAATAATGATAATAATAATATCCTTGCATCTAGAGCACTTTTCTGGACTCTCCACTCAAGTTATGCGTGCTCCCCTCCTCCACCACCACCACCAATGTGTAGCACCCATCTGTATGACGCGACACCAGCCACAGTGTGCCAATATGCTCAATCAGGGTGAACACCCCTGCTCTTTACAAGAAAGCCCTGGGGTTTTGAATGAGCAGAGATCCAGGACCTTGGTTTTACATCTCATCCAAAGGATGGCCTCTTTTTACAGTGTCTGTGACTATACTGGGGTATTAGGACCCACACAGACCGCAGGGTGAGCGCCCCCTGCTGGCCCCACTAACACCACTTCCAGCAGCAACCTGAGCTTTCCCAGGAGTCTCTCCTCCAGGTACTGGGAAGACATGCAAAGTTAGAAATGAGAAAAAACACATATTAGAACATTCAGCTATCAAATAATGAATCCAAATGACATTATCTTAAAAACATTAACCTTTTGTGGAACAACTATGACTACTGACATCTAGATTTAGTTTATTTCAACATCTCATGAGGCAATGAGCAGTTACTCCCTAGAAAGACCGGTATAGTCCTAGAAAGAAAAAGTACAGCACTGTTCACCAAGGAAAGATTACCAGGTTTTCTTTTATTGAAAAATATACTTGTTATTTGGAAGGAGAAACAGGAAGTAAATACATATGTATAGTGAGAGAGGAGCAAAGGACTGGGAAATGAAAAAAATTTCAGCTACTGAAAAATAATTTTAAATGGAACACTTTCAGAAAAATGCATGTTCTTCACAAATATATTTAATTTTTCTTCAATGTCGATGCAGAGTGGGTATTCCAACGGGCTGTTACAACAGAGGAATTTCTATTCTACACAGAATCACACACAGCAGGACGAGCTCCTGACCTTCCGCCCTGCACTGAAGCTCCTCTGTTGCAGTGCTGTGCCACTCAAGGGGAAAGGCAAGGGGCCACAGCTAAGACATCTCTTCTGAATCACCGTTGGCACTTTTAAAAACTGTCCCCTAGACCGAGGCAAGCTCTACATCTTGATCATTCATTTTATTTAGCGAAACAAAAACGAGCACTTGTCTGGGAGGTCTACAGGTCTATCTGGTCTCTGCTTTCTTAATATACAGCCCCTACGTTCTGTACAGCGTGACAGCCTGAAATGGAAAGAGGTGTAGCTCCATTCGCTCAGTTCAACGTACAGAGATTACAGCCCAGTCTCTGGCTAATTTCCAAGACTATCAATTTGACTTTGGAATTTACTCCAGAACTAGGTCTTAGAATCAAAGCATTGTATAACCGATTCATATCATTAAATGAAGATTAGGTAGTTTGTCTCTACACGAATTATAAAACAAAAAAACCCATGGAAAACAGGTCTTCTTTGGCACCTTATGCTCTAAAACAATTTTGTCCAACAATAGGTCACAAATTTATTATGGCATTCCGCAATATTAAAAGTAGCTTACTGCGGTAGCACAAATATGGCCATTTTGTTATTGGGCTTAGCAGTCATAGAAAACAAAAGTCCTTTCTGGAAAGGTTTAAATGAACTCTTTTAAAACAAAATGCTGACACCTTCCTTCTCCACCTTCCAGAGAACATCAGACACTTATACACGACATGCTACTTAATCAGTATCTGGTTTTACTAAAATAGCTAGATGTGGACTTGATCTTAGTACAACGTGGGTCCAGCTGTCTTGTCTTTCCCATAATTATAAGCACATGACATGACCTGTTTCTTCCATGAGCAAGCAGCCTCTTTCTGTAAAGCCTGGCCACGCTTTGAGCCTTGAAATCATGTAACCTGCACAGCACTGTTCTGATGGAGATTCTTCCAGCCACAGAGGAGAAGTTTAGTTTGCACCTTCAGGCACCCATCAGAGCAGCAAGGCAGCTCCATGGCCACTTCAGAATCCCGAATGTCAAACGTGGGCTGTGCAAGTCCTACGGGACTCTCAAGTCAAACGATGCCTGCACTAGACCCAAACCCGTATTCTCACAACTGTAGCGTGCAGTTTGTTGTAGCCTTCTTGTTTGTCCAATAAGGTAGCAATCACGTATAAAAAAACCCTGCTTTCTGCTTTGAATGTTTTTGCAGCAGAGCCACTCTGTTGTTTTAAGTATGGGTACACATACAGCTCTCGGGAGTATGAAAATGTTTGAGACTGTGTGAAGATAAGGTTAGAGGAATCTACAAGAAGGGGAAGGGGAATCAGTCACTGATCCATCCTCCAACACAATGTCTGAATGCAAACTCTTGGCCTGAAGAGCTCACAAGTGCCTCTTTCCAACAGAGAAGGTGGGGCATGTGTTTGAGTGTACAGCTGTGGGAATTCAAGGCCAGTCTATCTGTGGAGCCTACACATCTGGGCAGACGTGGACACACAGGGCACTGCTGCCTGCCATACAGCTCACAGATGATTTCAGCACAATGAAAAGGAAGTCTGTTTCAATCAATGGTTTGTGGAGGATACTGCAAAGTGTTTTGACCACATCTCTGAACTCCTTAAAACAATTTCTCTGCAGAGAAACAGATTTTAAACAAAGCCGACAAGTTTCTTTCTCAGGACAATGACCCAGAAAGCTGCACAGCACATGACTGTTCCTCCTCCAGAGTTGAACCGACCAGATTCCTTCTGTAAACCTCCAGCAAAAATACTCAATACCCTGATTTGCAAAGAATTTGTGTAAAGAATTGTAGGACAACTTTGTTCTGAAACAGAGGTGGTAAAACCGCACTATTTTGCATGACGATTCCAGGAAAAGGCCACTTCAGATAAATACAATGTTTGATTTTTTTTCTGCATTTCCTTTCTTTTGCAGCTGAAATACAAAATACACATTAAATGAACATTTCTAAAGTCTTTACATCTGTAGAAAAGTTAGTGTTTTACATTTCCCAAACTGAAGATGTTTAGGTAAAGAAACAGAACGTCCCATCACAGTTCGCAGAGGGAGGCCTGGCGTGAGTCCACTGTGAAGGGTCTGCATCATTTAACTATTGCTTTTTTACTTATAGACCTAACTACTGCCTACAAATCTTTGTCCCCACTGGCCTCTCCAACTCAAATGCCAGCTACATGGAAAATGAGGCGAGAGATAATTGCTTGAGTACCTTTGAGGGAAAAAAAATACAACCTAAAAAAATAGCCTCCACTCCCAGAATGCACTGTGAATTTTAAAGCAGGGTGGGGGTAACTCTCAAAAGACTTCCAGAACAATCCATTTTTTTTAGCAATCCCAGGTTTGGGGTGTCTTTTTATCTCCATTCGTAGCCAGTGTCTCATGCCCGATACTGAAATGCTCTCTTCCATGGACTGCCATTCCCAGAATGCACTGCACACTGGAACTCTCTTCCTGTGCACACAGGAAATTGCGCGCCAGCAGCGTAGCTCTATGCCTCCCGTCAGGTGTCTGGAGGAAGCGGGCAGACGATAAAAGAAATAAACCAAAGTTCGGCCTAGATTAATACTTTTATAGGTCCTATGTTTATAAAAAGGGTACAACAATGAAAATAAAAACAATATTATAAAGAAAACCACCCCATTACTGTATTCATCTCAGAGAGTTTTAATTATGATAAAATAGCTACCATGAATCACTTAATAAACCTGCATTTTAGAGAGCTGAGAAGGCTTTCTGGCCCTGACTTCCCACTGACAACTTTCTTCAACTGCGGCTGCCTCCCAGAAACCACAGCCAGCGGGGGATGAATGCACTGTCCCTCCCCTCCCCTTTCCTCTCCCAGCTCCTCCAGACTGCAGGAAAACACAGTTCAGTCCGTGTAGGCTTGACCCTCAGGCTCATTCCAATCGGCTTTCTAAGGGGGGGGGATGTTCTTTAGGCAAAAGGCTAGAAGATTGCAGTGGCCTTGGCTCGTCTGTGATCCGACTCTGCTGTGACGGCTGGAAAGCTTTATCATTGCTGCTGATACTCCTACACTGCAGTCGTCCATGTTCACTTCAACAGCACTGACTATAGCCTCAGCCATGCTGCTCAGTGTTTAGGGGCCCCAATACTGACTGTACTGTTTTAAGAACAGCTGTCAGTATATCCCCTTGTGGTTAAGCAAAGAAATCCCGTTTCCTGTTTAAAAGCATTTGGCGCCACCTGCATTCGATCACGATAAGGAACCGCCTTTCTTCCGTTGGACTGGATAATGTAATCTCTAAATGCAGCGCCGCTTAAAAACTGAACTGCAGCGATAACCTCACATTACATAATGCCGTTTGTTCACAAAGCACTCGAGTGAGTGAAGGACAGCGCGCAGGTAAATGTTTAGAAACTTCATCAGGAGGAACATGGCCCGGAAAGCATGAGGGTTCTGGTTCTGACAGCAGTGTGCGAGCAGCAGCAGTGGTGGAATAGTGTTCTCTTTTACAGCATTCGACTGCACAACGGCACATGGCTGAGTGCGTGTAAGAACTTGGCTGTCATTTAAGAAAAACAAACAGGTTAAAACAGTCATGATAATATTTCAAGAATTCAGAGGTCGTTTTCTTAATTCCTGGTCCTTGCTGGACCATTTAAGGATTTCAGCATAATAGTCCACACAGTCTCCTGCTGCTTCAGAAGCAAGGGCATCTGCAGAGTGCAGGAACAGTCACAGCAGTACAGGACGAGGTTTAATACTGTGATTCCAACTCAAATATTAATTTGCTTTCCCTTATGCTAATGATGGACTGAACTGCAGCTTCCTGTAGACTGGTAGAGCCAAACACCCCAGCTAGTGCCTTCTCTAAAAGCCCAGGTCCTAGATGCCATTATGGATTCGACTGCGATCGTACTTGTCTTTCCTCTTTATACTCTAATTTCGTCGTCGTCCTCGTCCATGAAGGAGAAGTCCTTCTCGTCCTCCCCCTGCGGCGAGCTGGACTTGGCGCTTTCCGCGTCGCCCTGCGCTGGGCTCCCCTCCAGGGCCGCCGATCCCGCGCTGGAGATGGACGAGGTGTCCAGCTGCTGGCGCCGGGGCTGGGGCTCTGGGGTCAGGGGGCCGGCGCGGTGAGCCTGGCATTCTGAAGCTTTGGGCGGGCGGGGCTCCTCCTCCCCCTGGCCCATAAGAGGTGGCGAGCCCCTGCCTTCGCTGCTTCTCCCCTCCTCGAACCCCAGATCGTCCTCCTCCCAGGCGCTTTTATCCATGACGCTCAGGATATCTCCCAGCATGGAGGGACCCAGGTCGATGTGGAAGGACATGACGGACTCGGCGTGTTTCAGCCCTCCCCCGACTCTAGGGGGCGACGACGGGGGGAGGTCTGTCAGCTCGCCGAAGTTCTTCTCATCCAGCTCGGGGTCGTAGGGCCTGTTTATGCTGGAGGGGGAGGCGACAGCGGCGGCCGCCGCACCGTTGACAGGCTTCTCGGAGTCCGGCGCCTTCTTCAGGGGGCTGGAGGAGAGGCTCTTGGGGACGCGGCCACCCCTTTTCTCCCCGTCCTCGTCGTTGAGGTGCGGCAGGGACACGGCGTTCTTCACGAAGGTGGGGGAGCCCCTGGGCGGCGCCAGAGTGGACTCCCGCTTGTCGGCCCGCGTGACGGACTGGGACCGCCGGCTGTGCCGGAACGTGCGGGAGAAGAGCCCCGGCTTGGGGCTCGGGGAGTGCGCCGGGCTGTCCCCCTCGCGGGGGGGCTCCCCGGAGCGGGTGCTGAGGAAGGATGTATCCCCGAAAGCGTCCCCGCCCCGGCCCACGTGCATGGTGTGGCGGAAGTCCCCCAGGGGGGCGCTGATCATCTCCACCGTGAGATCGGCCCGCGAGCGGCGCTTGGACTGGGACGAGTTCGAAACCAGCTGCTTGAGGATCGGCATTCTGACACAGCTCCCGAGAAACGAGGGGAAGAGGATTCGGGATGGGAGATTCCCTAGGCAAGTCCTAAATAAGCTCGAGTCCTTCTGCTCACTGGAGGCGGGCTATGTGGAGACGTCAGGGTACGAGAATTTCCAGATATCTCCAGGTCACAGCCATTGCAGTCCCCCCACCATTGGTCTTGACACCCCAAAATCCTCTCGATCAACCCTGAAAAACAAAAGCAAGAGAAACCATATGGATGAGATGTACAGCCGACGTCTACCAAGTCTTCTAGTTTCAGATCTGACGAGCACGGCAGACAAACTGGTATTCTATAGTTTCATTCTTTAAAAGGAAAGACAGCGGACGGTAAGAATCAATAAAACAGAACTATGTTTGCGAGCCAACTAACTATAGACAATACAATTCACAGCACAGAGTTGCAAAATACTAGTAAATCTTTCAGCTTTTCACGAAAACGCAAATTTCAAAAGGTCTTGACAGCAGCAGTAACTGGAATATTCAAAGTAAAGGGAGATCTGTAGTACTCCAAGACACAGAGGTGGAAGAAACCAACATAAAAAGGATCCAATTTTAAAGATGGGCTGCAACATGCGTGAAAACTTTATTATAATTTTCAACTACAATATTGATCTCGCCAAGAAAACTATTATGTGATGCATCGTCAGCTTGCTCTCGGCAAATGGCATTAGAGGACCAGGACTCTTGAGCATCCGCAGTCACAGAGAGAGGCAGAGCAGCCTGCTCTCCATCAGCACCTCAGAGCCGCCCCCTCACAATCATTTCTGTTTGTTCAATTCCCTGCCAGCTTGCAAGTAAACAATCTTTTCCATGTCAAACATGGTTTCCAGGTGACTACGTTCAAATGGTTGTTAATGCACTGAATTCATTAGAACGGAAACAAAAAGAAACCCAGAAGCATGGTAGATCTGTTCAATGCACCTGCAAGAAAAGCAAGTATTGAATAGCAGAACTATAACTAACCAGGTGTGACCCACAACAATAAGATACACATTGAAGTGGCCTCATAACTGCAACTCTATCAGTCACAAACCCCCAGCACCTGTCCGTCTTAAGACGCATTTAAATGTATGCAGGTAGAACACACCACCAGGGGGCAGTGTTCATGGCCTGCCCCACGCAGTGGGGTGCACACAGGACTCTCACAGGGAAAACAGAACAGAACCATAAGGTCCAAATCACTGTAAATGGGTAAGGAAAAGAGAAAAGTGCAAGACTGGTGGCTAAGTCAAGCCGGAGAATCTGAGAATGGAGGTACTCAACTCTCAGCTCACGTTTGCCTTATTCTACACTGACATCTCCATCATCTGTAGACCTAGTGTTGACAAGAGCCCCAAGGAGCTCTAACGCAGTGTGTTGCACTGGCACATTGATCTGGGCAATGACACCCAGCTTATTGAAACAGTCTTTATCGCAGTGACGCTGCCAAGGAGTTACATCCTTTTAGAATAAAAGCTAAAGGAATGCAGACTTTCCAAAATCACAGCTACACTGCCAGAAATGCTTAAGAATGAATTACTGCCATGCTGTACTCCATTATATATTAAATAACCTGTCGTCCTTCACCCTAACTGCAGAGGTTTGCACTCAAAGCAATTTTTTCTGAAAGGCATGTTCGTCCCATCAAGCATGTTTTTCAGGACTCTTCCTTCTCTCCTAACCACATGTGTGGAACAACAGGAATTCTCATCAGCGTGCTCCGGATTCCCAAGCAGACCCCAGGGAGCCCCTGCGCCTTCCATATGATTTCCAGTCCCGACTTCACAAGTTGAAATTTACACGTAAAACCAAGCCTCTGAAGATTCGACCCTTCTAACAATCTTCGATGGCGCTTCTTGATCTCCTGTTCTGGTTTTTACGTCATCAAGGGATCAGGTTGCTCTCGTCTGGCATTTTTCTCATTTTCTAGCTGCTTCTGATTCTAAAGGGTCATTTACAGCTTTAGGCGAAGAAAATCAAAATCTGGTTTTACGCCACACACAAAACTTGTGTTATTGCTTCCCCTAAAATGAACTTAAGGTTTCTGAAAGCTTTCTTCTTTCTCTTCAGTACTTGATTAGATTATTAGCTGGTGTGCGGTGAAAGTTCTGGCGCACTATGGCTGCCGTCGCATCATCCAGGTGGAGCTGCACACAGGTGGTGGTGGAGGGGAGTCCCCATTACCTGTAAAGCGCTTTGAGTGGAGTGTCCAGAAAAGTGCTATATAAGTGTAAGCAATTATTATTATTATTATTCAGGGAGGCCTGTTTGCAGGCACTTATAAATGTTGACAAACAGAAGTAGCGTCTGTCCCAGTACAGCTGCTCGTGTGTCTTAGTCCGCCAGCGCTAACACCCAGCACTCTTGGCTTGACAGTAATCACAGAGATAAAAAAATAGTCGGCACACTACTGCACGTTCACTTGCAGCCCATTTCCTCCCCCCCTTGAAACAAATGAGGCAATTTTGAGCTACAGCCCTCGGGGCTCGGCCGAGCGTCTCGCTGATGGGAGTCACCTAAAAAAACAAGAAACCGTCCTTCCAGCCAGCCGAGTCGCTGACAGGGGAGGATGTGTCGTCACTGAAACCTCAGGTTTCATATGCTGTACGAGTTACCCTCAACGCAGGCTACAGGTCAGGCCACGCCGCCCCGGAACCTGAGGAGTGGAGGTTTTGCTTATTTTGAATGCAAAAAAGTGTTGATGAACCTTTAAATTCCTGTTTGGCTTTTAGTCACAGAATGATGGATTTCAGGCCAGAGTCAGCAAACTTGTCAAGATCCAACGAGCTGCTGCTAGAGAAGGCTCTGCTTCAGCAGCAGGATGTCGCTCTACCCATGTCTCATGTGCAGCAGCACGCCTGGCGGGACCTCCTCCTCTAGTCTCAGTGCTACACCATGACCTCATGCAAGGCTGCGTAATTATGGTCTGCAGCGTTCAGATTTTTCCTCAAGCTTGTTCCTGAACCACTGGCTGGTGCCAACCTCAGGATCTGGCGCGAGCACGCAGCCAGAGGGCACTGTCCCATTGCCTGCCCCACATTACCACTCCCAAGCCCAAAGCACATGGTGACCTGGGGAAATCAGAAATGGATGACAGAGCAGAGCAAAAGGCTTGAAACCATCTCTTGAAAGCACATCCTAGGGTCCGCTGGCTTTTTTGTTCCAACTGCTTTAGCAAACCAAATCTGAAAAGGTGACAAGGAATTTGCTAATCAGACCATTCTGACATCAGTTTTGACCCATCCGATTTCACATCTGCCCATCCAAATCCATGGAAAACAAGCAACCCGCAAAATTTTCAGGAGCGGAAAACAGAGCATCCAGCCCCAACGAAAACCAGTAGGCTATGAGAAGCAGGACTGGGAAGACCTGTTCAGAGAATCCTTTCCTGAAATCAAGTGAGTTTCATTTCAAGGAAAATCTTAGCCTTGAAGCACACAAACATTCCCCAAGTCTACAAGCCCAATTCCATTAAGCAACCGTCTGCGAAGCTGAGCAGATGCGAGAGTGAAAAACAACAAGATGGGCGGAGTGCTGAAGGACAGCTGGATTCAGTTGTCTTGCCTGTAACAACACTCAACAGTTAACCTCGTTATTGGAAAAACTTTTAACGACCCCTCAAGCCTTTCCAAGTTTCCATTCAGTCTGGAGAATTCGTCCACCCACAGACAAAATAATCCCGATGTAAAAATAGAAAGCAAATAATGAGAAAAGCCACATCCCGCTGCACTTCGAAAATCGGCATAGAGCTCCTTAAGGTTTCAGTATTTCCAGCCTGCACAGAGAAACACTAAGCACTGCCTACAACACGGTCAACCATTTAAATGGCACTGAAAAGGAAGAGTGCAACAATGCTAAAATGGAATGTTTTTTTTAGCAGTGTAGGTCTCATGTTAATCAGCATGTTTTCTAAGCAGATGAGAGAAAAACAACTTGCAGCAAGAAGCCAGTCTGTAATTAGCTGGTTGGGCGTTTCAAGCTACTGTTCTGTCAACACGATGCGCTTGCTGTGCTGGATTCAGCAGTTTCACAGCTTGACAACATGTTGCATCTCGGGGGATCTGTGCTCTGTGTAGGCAAGAGGCAATACTGTTAGCACTCGGCTTCAGTTTGTGAGGCTCCTGCATGTGTCTGCAAGTGTCGGCTGAGCTCAACAGCCCAGACACTGCTACATCGAGCCCGAGCCACATGACACGACGGCCCGGACTGTCCTGGTGGGGCTAGGGTTAGTTGGCGCTCTTGGCTTTCTGACCACCAGCTACGCCACCCATTCAGTGTGCCCTTATAGGCTTGCAGTGATGCCAACAAGAAGCACAGCAGACTCCTCCTTTGTCAGGCTACAGGTAAAGAGAGGCCCTGCTGACCAACTCTGGATCAACTCTCGCCCAGGAACAGGTACAGGAGCAGTTGCCAGACAGCCCAGGCCCGAAACATTCGGCAACTCCGAAGGGGCTGACATTGAAGAAAAATAATCGATTCCAACGTAAAAATAACAATGCCCTTATTGGGATCTGCTACATTAGGGCTTCAATAATCTTTCAATTATTTGAATCGATCCCAGAATCCTCTACTCCAGGGTGCACTTTCTCCCTGTACAACTCGCACTACAGTCATCACAATTTAAAACAAAAGGGCACCCCCTCCCTCCTCACCCTCTCAGTTCAGGTTTCCTGCCTCAAGCTTACAAGTCATGCTACACCATTACTCATTACGGCCTTTCTCGTTAAAATGCCCTTGAAATATGATACACCCGCCCCCCTCCCACCAATGCCAACACCACACTCACCTGCCAAGGCTCTGACTGACTACTGGAGGGAAAAACTCCCCACAGACAAGAGAGCAGCTCCTGCAGCGCGAGGTGTGGTGCACAGACACTGCAAGCACAACACGACCCGCGGTTCTTTCCCAGAGCAACACTGGCAAGAAACAATCAAGTGATTGGACGAAAAGAAAACTTGCTCTTACAGAGGGGGGAAAAAAATTAATAGAGAACATATGGAATAGAGAACAGTTTCCATAATCCCTCCACATCCGGAGTTGATTTTCGGCCTGGGACTCTGTGTTCTTCCTGGTCCTGAGCGATGGGGGTCCTGTCAGCTGCCGCGCCGGCTCCCAGGAAGCTCCTGCCTCTCTCACTCTGGCCAGGCCTGCACTGAGCCGGGAGGATCAGGCCGTTCCCGGAGCACAGCGTACCGCTACTCTCCCGCTCTCACAGGAAGCAGCAGTTTGGAACACACGGCCTGGCAGCCCCCATGAGCTCCTTCATGGGTACGACTGTCATTCAAAGTGAATGCGCTGCCCATGTTGGTGCACAGAGCCGTTGCCACCAGCAATGCCAAACTACATCTTACAATCGGAGGCGCAAAAAAAAATAACCCAGACAATTAAGCAAATTCAAGAAGGCAGGAAATACCACAGACAGATGATCAATATCTAACTACCACTGTCGATACTTTTCAAGAATGTGTGTGGCTTCTCACTGAAAAGCATTTAGCTGTACCCTGGCAATGACCTTTCAAAACCAAACAACTAATCATAATTTCCCTAAAAGGGAACTGCATTTCAATTTCCCACTACATCTGACAGTTTTCACTTTCCATCGTTCAACAACAATCACAATATCTGAAATCAGGAGCTTCGCAAGGAGCTTCGCAACACTGGATTTCTTCACTGAAAAGACTCATGGTGTTCAAACAGGACGTTTTTATGCATGGATGGTAAACCTGACCCAGACCAACAATATTGTTTCAGGCATGAAGTCTTCATCCGATCCGATTAAGAGGAAGAGTTTGTTTTCCCAATCCTTTTACTTCACCTCAATCTCTTCCTACCTTCCCTTAAGAGAAAAAGATCTAGTGGAGGAAAGGGTCTAGGTCCGGATGTCTTGAATTTGTACGTCTACAGATACTTGGCATTTCAGCCGGAAGATCAAATTATTAAAACAAAAAGTAAGTTATGTTTTCGATACTGAAATGTTAAAACTTTATAATGCACTAGTGAGGCCTTGTTTAGAATTATGTACAATTGTGATCACCACATCACAGAAAAGATAACTGTTGCTTTGGATGCCTTCCAGAATAGAGGAACCAGACACATTCTGGGGGTTAAGGAATGTCCTGAACTGGCAGGCTGAAGGAACTGTACATTATTAGTCTTGGAAAAAGAAGCTAATGAGGGGAAGTACTGGAAAAACCTCAAAAGGAATCGACAGTCATCCCAGCAGATTTCCTTAGAATGAACGAACCAGAGGACACAAGCGAAAATGACGTATAAGTGCACAGGAAAACTTCTTTAGACAAGAGTCTGGACAGGCCACCCAGCCATGCTGTTGATGCCTATAACCTGACTTCTTTTATAAGATGTCTGGCTGAGAACCTTGGGATCAACCTACCAAAGAGGGCAAATGGCCATCTCTCCTGGTTTAAGCAGAAGTCAAGGCAATGTCAAGTGAACCCTGAGAGGGAGAGGAAGTAGGAGAATTACCCTTCCTGGGGTTCATGCTCCATGCAATTGTTCTCATTAACAATCTAATATTTGCTCTACATCGCTTTTTACATCTCTTAGCAAACTGGTAAAATAATACTACATTGAAAAAGTTATTCCACTCCACTGACAAACCCAGATGAAGATGTTTCTAGCAGACAGGGCTATTGGCTAAACATTGGTTATTCTTTTTAACCTCAATAACCTCCTTCTCACAACAGAAACATTTACACCTTTAGTGGGAACTTATTCTAAACCTTTACCTCCAGGCCTTTTACTTGAAAGCATGCCCATTTATGTTTACAAAAGGCTTCACTAAAACTTCACAAGATTATGTTCTGGGTACTACTGCTTTATTACATTCCCCTTCACTGCACACGTCTGGACACTGGGTCACATGCTGTCCTCCGGAGCACGTCTCAGGCGAGCCGCTGGCCTTGTACTGCGTGCTCACCAATCACCATTTAATTTTCAACTGCTTATGTGAATAACAAGCTCTCATACCTACCTTGGTTGAAGCTGCTTTTAACAACCCAAGCTCTGCTTTGCTTCAAAGTGACAGCAATTAAACACTCTTGGCTGTAAGGAGTCCAGGTATTCAAGCTGCTGCCATCTTGCATACGAAGAGGTCCAAAATGGTCACAGCTCAGCATCAACACAGCCCGAAGAACAGCTTTCCTTTTAAGTCAAGCAATGATTCGCTTTCCACAAGAGCCCTGGCCTCTGTCGGAATGGCACAAGATGCCTGCCCTCGGCTTTATACACAGAGCACTCCCAGCCACACCACATTGAACTGCCCCTGCTGCAGGTCACAGCCATTCGCATGCAAATGATCAAGAAAGGAGCTCAGACTAGCCGCCAGCGGAGCCTCGTCTGTCCCATTAATTAACCCGCGGCAGTCATCGGCAGCACCCCCTCACAAATGCATGCCCTGCTTTTTAATGCTAATCCCGTTATGGAGGCAAAGGTAACTATCCCATCAGCAGTTCATCTGAATAAAGTCTGGCCACATTACACCCCAAAAGCCATATCTGATGTGATATCATAAAAGATTAAAGCAGCACATAGAAACGACATTTGTCAGGCGATCAGTAAAGACAGACAAAATTAAATCGTATAGTTCCTAGATAAAGCACTCCAATCAAATACTGGATAATGCTTTGAAGCGATATCCTATTAATCTAATATTCTTAAAAAAATAAACATGCTCTCAACATATTTAGAACACTTAATGGCTGAGGAAGTGTAAAATCTGTCTGGACCAGTAACGTCTTCAGATACACCTTATCTAAGTTTGATGGTGCTACCAAAATGATACACTCAACCTCACTTTCAATGATAAAAAAAAGATTTTCATCAGGCTAGAAAGACTACATCAACTGATTTAAGGAGTTGCCAAACCTTGTAATTGACAGCCCATTCTCTGTCATGAAAATGCAAAAACAAATGTTGACCTTTCCCTCCTAATTTAAATGATCACAGTAACCAGCATTGTATGCAGCATTCATTCAAGAAACAGCTGGATAAGATCCGTGGACTCATTACTAACAAGGCAGATGGGCTGTATGCCCGCCACTTATTTTTAACCATTGTTATGAGTAACTGGACAACTAACAGTGGGTCAGTACTAGCTGAGGCTGAGCTCTGCAGTCATGTCTAGAGAGGACACTGACAGGGGCTGAGTTGGAACTCCAGAGGAACTAGGGTGTCAATTTGTGTTCGAGTTTCCCTAAACTGTTTTTTTTACTTTCCCAAAACCCACCTGTTAAAGGACACCCGCTTTCCACCACACGCACCCCGTTTTAGTTATGACTTGTCCCGTTTCCTGCACAGCAAGTCCCCACAGCCAGGACCTTATCTGGTGCTTTTCCAACGTCTTTAACCATTGTCAGGAAACTGCTGCCGATCGTGAGGCCTGCCCCAGTATGGTGAGCGAAACACATAAGGAAAAACAACAATTCAGTATGGAAACTGGGGAACAATTAAAAAGGGATGATGCCAACTTTAAAAGCCTGTACTGAAAGGCTCAGAAAACAAGAAGAGATCAAGAGATGAATGGTAATTACACAAGATGCTGTCCCCACAAGTCACAGAAAGGGCAGCTGTATGCAGTATGTCACCTGTTAGGTCCAACGCCTCTTTAAATTACATACCATATACTTCTAAAATCTGGCCGACAGCTACCACACCTCCGGAACAGAGCAAATCATGGAACCTTTAGTCAAAAGCACACTAATTCAGGGGAAGTTCCAGAAAACAATACAGTCAAGCTACTTATCTGCAAGTGCTCTGGGGGCATTTCTGATTGGTACTAGCAATTTTCAGTGATGAAGGAGATGAGAAACTATGGTTTGTCAGGACAAATAAAACTTCAAATTCTAGTCAATGTTAAATAATAGACAAAAAAGACTTTCCCAATGCCCCATGTTTATTAGGAAACGTTAATGAACATATCCTGATACACATGCATAGCACAGACGGCGCAGGCAGATTCAGGCATAGCTGCCACACACAGGCTAGCTGCTGCAGGATCAAGTCACGCGTTTTGGTACCACACCCCTAACGTGACCTCTCTCCTCTCACCTGCAACTGACTGAAGAGAGTTACCTCTCCACTGAAACAGACCTTAATACTGCTTATCCTGTTTTCTCCCTCATTTTCAAACCTGTCCTATCGGTCAGCTTCCCGATCACATCGTGTTTCATGCGGTCTTTGGGTATGCAGCCACAGAGCTGAAATGGTACAACTTTATTTCTAAGCACCAGTAACTCATTAGAGATCTGGATTAAGAGTACAGCATCATTTATACTGTGACAATCTCTACACACTCAATCTTGTTAATGACAGGGATGACGGGTGTATGGCAGATGTTAAATCATGTGGATGTGCATGTCACACTGGTGCATAAGTAAAATAAAAATGTCTTATGCTGAAAGGGAAAAAAGGAGGGTTATAAATGTCAGCCCTTGTTTTATTCCTCAAGGTTTCATCTGTCAAGGTGACAGACAACAGCACAGGCTGGCATGCTGAAATGTCTCTTTCTTGGTACCCCAGTGATGGGGGCCACTGGCTTTCCTTCTGTGGGCTGATTGGTCAGCCTGGAGCCCAGCCTGAGCAGAGCGCGCCTCCCTGACATTTACAGAGCAGAAAGGAAGCTCAGAATGGGCACGACCAGGGTGCAGAGTTGGCAGGGCTCTTCAGGAGAGCTGTGCTCTTATTGCACTAAACGTATTACCTAAACCTCTTGGAATGTGCCCAGACCTCATTAGTCTGCCGAATGAGAAGAGCAGAGGAAAGCGAGACAGAGGACGATTGTGTCCGTCTCCAATTTTTCACTCCAACTGAGTTGTCTTTTATTTTATCTTTATCCTTGTCTGGCTGCTGCTTTTTTTTTTTTAAATGTGCTGATCGCCAACGGTTTTATGGGATGGGGCTTTTGTTTTAAAAGGATTTTTCCCCATAAAGGATGGAGCTGGAGGGCTGGGGGTGGGGGGAGGGGGAAAATTGGAAGAGTCTGCACAGGAGAATTAAAAAAAAAAGTGATTCTGAAATGACAAAAACCTCATTCTGAAGACACAATCTTACCCCCTGGCAAAGAGTGGGGCTGAAAAACCTTTTCTGGAGAGGAATCGGAAAGCAAAATAACTGAAATCAGAGTGCCACTTCAGAAACCTACTGCAACAATGGAGGAAAAAGAAAAGTTTAGAAAAAGAGCTCCCCCTTTCACTATTACTCGCTTTTCCGTACAGACAAACGGGTCATTTCACCAGTATGATAAGCGTCTGATAACAGTGCTGCAGAAACTAAGCCTCTGTTCAGCAAACGCAGCAATTACCGTCTCACAGAAAGACGTACACAAGGTCAGCCTGCCAGAAAGTGGATGGGAAAGGCAAAGCACCATGGGACTGTGGAGGACCGAGAGCAGGAGGTCTGTGGTATTGACATTGTGGGTCATGCTGTCAGGAAGGGAGGGCGGAGGGCACTTTCCCTCCAACGGTGACTGCCCTGCGGAAATAAAGCACGCCGCCTCTTCCTGTTCTCTCACATGCAGGACACCTGTGAGCCACAGGCGCCTGAGCCTGCAGGCGCAGCACTCATGTAAATTCTCCAGGAACCCTCGCGTGCAAATAAAAAACCGCATAACGCGCGTCCCCTGGTCTCCTCAGGCACTCCCTCAACAGGACGCTCCAGCCTCCTCCTTTCCAACGGCCCTCTCGCTTGAGGGCACAACTGCACCAACCGGCCTAAACACAGGAAAGAAATGTCTTCTCTCGGCGCACAGGTCTCGCCAGGGAACAGTAAAAGTGCTGTTTTAAGAGAAAACCCTCAGCATGGGCTCTGTCCTTAATGATTTAACCAGAGGTGGATATAAAACCGTTGCTTGTAAAAACTATATTAATCCCACTGGTCTGCCTGCTTGGCATGAAAAGAATGGGTTCCCACAATGACTGTTTGTTTGCTTTTCATACTTTATAAGTGATAGCTGGCAGCAAGTGCTTTAAGCAGAAAAGCCCGTTTCAGTGTGGATGGATCTAAGGCGGAGCTCCATCACTACGCATGTTTAAAGCGAAGAGCCTTTCTTAATTGGGGCCACTTCCCTAATCTGCCCCCGTGAAGAGCCAGTTAAATTATCGGGAGTCAAAACGTGGCAGTTTTGGTCTCCTGCTTATTTCATTAGCACCCCAGCCGAGAGTTTTAATGTCTATTCCTATTTCCTGCCAAAGGACAGAGACATCGGCAGCCTGCTCAGGGCAGGCGTCTTCACGATCCTTCTGACAGTGGCCGAATAGAGCCGCAACAGCGGTAGTACGTGGAAGCTGAGAAACCGTGGATCACAAACTGGAGGAAATTCATTTGGGCAAGTAAAGAAACACGGCATCTGTCAAATATCCAGTCAACTCAAAACGCAGCGCAGTATTGAGCAGTGTGTGGTTTCAGCGTGTGGTCATCCCCCCTGTATAACACAGCATAGCAGGGCGCACCTCTGACTCATGTCGTGTGGCCGAAAGCTCAGTGCACAACACACAGCAACTGTCCCACTCAAACAGCTCAAACCTAACACTTTCCAACCCGACGCAATGAAAGGCCGGCACCACACAGCTTTGCTCGCACAAGCAGTGACAACTGCATTGACCTGCTCAAGACGGACGCTCTTTGCTCTGGAGGGGATTGAGATTCTCCTGACAGTGGCCAAACAGAGCAGAGGACTCGCAGACACAGACTCCGCGCGACCTCTGTGGAATAACAGCAGCACGGACGCGTCAAAACCTGATTATCGCAAGCCGATTTCAAACGCGATGCGGAGGAAACACAACAATTACAACACACTTGAGAGAGGCCGAGTTTTAGAACGCGAGCGACACCCACTAAAAACAAGATCTTAAAGGGCCACACAGTGAGTGAGTCATGTTAAATAGGTGTGTTTTTCTGCCTGAGCGGGGCTGTTAGGAGTCTCGGTGCCCAGAGCAGCAGAACAAGCAGCTCCTTGACACGGAGCACAGGTTTCCCCCGAGTCTGGGAGTCACCGAAGGAAAAGGCTCTGGCTCTTCCGGAAAATGAGGGGGGGGGGTATCACTACTGCTCTTGCAAAAGCCTCTTCTCATCACAGGACAGGACGCCTCAGTGCCCAGGTAAGTCCACTGGCAGGCACAGAATCACCACAGCCCAGCCACTGGGGTCACCTGCAGGTCAGCGCCTCTCGGGCTCCGGATGAGCACACCCTTGCAAACAAATGAGCAGAACTCGGAGTGCAATACCCAAAAAAAATGAATCAGTCTCTCTGAGTGTATTACAGGAGGTATCAATAACAAGCACAGACATCACTTAATAGATTAGATGTTAATCAGAATATTAGCTGACTTGCAGAGGAGTCTTGCTCTAGACAAAAAAAAGCAGGACCAAAAATCCTTACAAATTTCCCCCAGTGCATCCCCTGAATCTTCCACACTTTATGTTCACTATTTGTATTTGGCCAGTATCCAGGCTCTACTAAAAAGAGCTGATGGAAAGAGTCTATCAGATGAGACAGTTCAGCAGTGCTGAGCTGGCACGCTTGTGATCACATGTAGCTGCCCAGGTGGAATAAGAGCTGAACAGAGGCAACGAACTATGAAGACTCTCTGGACTGTGAAGGGGCTTGTAGCACAGACGGGAGGTGCTATTTTTCTCAAACTGCTGGCCACACAAATTCAAATTCAAGGAATTCTATTGCCTTGAACAATGCAGAAGCATTTAACTGTATTTACAGACACTGGCATTATAAACATTACTGGAAACACACATTACGTAAAACCTTGTGAGACACTGTCTGCTCCTCAGGCTGTGATAGGATATCAATTCAATTCAATTCAAGGTGCTTTATTAGCATGACCAATGGGTACAATCAGTGTTGCCAAAGCAAATGAAAGTAATGATATTTACATTAAACAAAACAAAAAATAAAAGTAAAATAAAATCTACAGACATATTACAGACATTTACAACAAAGACATATTATAAAATATTGACATATACTGTAGGCAGCTGGAGCATTATTGGGAGACAGACTCACTGTTCCTCAGGCTGTGACAGGAGATCACATATTGGGCTGCCAGTAACTCATATCTCTCACAGATAAGAAGGGCCTTAACACTGAAGAATTCAGCGAGTTAATGGTTAATCACTGTCAAGGGGGCAAATGCTCCTGGAAAAGAATGACTCCCACAAAGAGCTGGACCTGACTGAGTGCCACAGTCCAGATGATTGAAACCAGATGGGACGTCTCTGGAGACCTCACATCCTAACTTGTCAAGGTTCGGAGCCCCATTCAAATCTGCCACAGTTTTTCTCACGAGTTAGTACAAGGTCTTTTTTCCCCCCAAGGTGGGGAAATTCTTTTGAAAGGCTAGCTCCGGAGTCGGCCTGCTTCGGTACATGCGACCCAGACCTCAACAACGCGAGACAACAATGAAACGCAAGAGGTAACATTTTCCCCATGTTCACATAAGTGGAGAAAGGTTTTTATCTTCCGACGGACTGCATGAGCGCCGAGTTACAAGTTAAGCCTGGAAGGGGCTCCGCAGAGGCACTCTGAAAGCAATTAACTGTACCACATCTTTGGAATGAACAAATTGTTGTGACAAAATAACAGGGAGAAGAAAGAAGGAACACTTTTAAGTGTGTCAGTGTCTTCTGCTCAGCTTTGAAAACATACACAGAACAGGTCTCACTTCTTTGCACTACTTATTTATTCCTGTGCAGCTGGAAACCAGCAAAGCTGTAATTATCCTTGTGGAATCCCCACACACACACGCCAGCTCCTACAGAGGGTTTGCCACTCTGCTCCAAGTACTATTCACAACGTGCTCTCCAGCATTTATCAGCAAATTATCAATGCAGAAGCTGAAAGAAAAGCCCTGTTTGAAAGGAGAAGAGGCTAAGAATCTTACAAGGCTTACCACACCGCACTGAAGCCATTTTGGGAGACAAATATTTTAAACCAAAGGCCACTTCTTTAGCGAGATCTCTTACAAAGCAACGACTGCGATATCCGTGAGCAGGTTTGTTCCTGTTCCTCTGACACGGACAGAAGCCAGCAATTGAAGTCTGAGAACCCTTTGGACTCTGAACCACAGACCAGAATGTGTCGTACCAGGGCCTGGTTTCAGCAGATAAAGCAGCTGAGAAAAGACAAAACCAGGCAATGCTGTAATGGAGCCTCCCCAAAACTGAAACACTGAACATTGCCTGGGGCGAGGGTATTGAAGTGGATCTAGATACAGATCAGTAAGAATGAATCATTTCACTTTTTAAATACACTCACCCCAAAAGTACACTAAGCAGCCCCTACTCTTCTACCTCGTCACCATCCACGTAGGTCAGCCCATCTCCTATTACAGAAGCCGAACGGGAGAAGGGGGGCTCCACAGGAATATTATTCCTTGATAAAGAAGGAAATGGCACATACTTGAAGTGTATCTGCTTCCTGGCAGTTCTCCTTTTAATGACACTGGAAAAGAGGCTTGGTATGCACCCAGTTCAAAAGGATCCATTTCTGTTCCCGAAAACTATATCCTGCTATTGTTTTTTTATGTAATAAGATGTGGCTCCTCCGAGAGCGTGGGAATTACCTGCCACACCCCCCTGGACAATACAGCCGGACAGAAGCCCTATCGGACACAACCCGGATAGGCAACCTGTTTGCACACCACGCTGTTTCACTGCATGTGAGGAGCCGTGTCCGAGCGGTTTGGCCACAAGGAACTTTTCCACCTGAACTCCACTCACAAGTATGTCTTCAGGAAAGCAAAAGGCAAGACCTCCTTCAGGTGCATAACAGCGGAAACACTATTTCTTCTTTCTGGTGTTCAGCGTGGAAGTAAGAAGTAACCTCTCTTTGTTCCTTTTTTGTTTCCATGCCTAACTGGAAAAAAAACTAATCTTTAACAACTATAATGGGGAAGAATCGTTTGGTTAACTGTGAATACAACAGGGGCTCTCATACATTGTACAAAATATTCACAAAGCAGTTTGATGCTTACAAATAATTACTGCAGAATCCAACGGAAAAATAGCAGAGTAAACTGCAGTAATGCCAGTCAATTCATGAGAAACTACGAAACCTGAGGTAATCAAGCTGTGGTAAGTCAGGATGAGGGTAACACTCACCTTAATATGATGTGTTGGTCTAACAGATACAAGCAGTGAACACTCATGCACACATAAGCACAGGCCTAGAAACAAAATCAGGCACACCTGTTCACCTCAATGAAATCTCTGAAACAGATCTAACAGATACTAGCAACACCTGCCTTCTGTGGGGCATAACAGACAAAGTACAACACTTAGTGCAGGCAACTGTTTCTCCTGCCTGTGATCTCAGTCAGGGGTTATACAGCTGTCAACATAATGGGCAAGTATGGTGATGAACAGTGTAATGAAGTATTGTATGGAGCACAAAGTATTTTAAATGCCAACTGAGTTCAAGAACTCACATTATGAAACACAAGGAAGTTAAATGAAGAATATTACAGAAATAAATGGATTTGCTTACAACCAGGTTCACCATTGACCCAAGGCAGGGTATAGCAGAGGTTAACTTCACGTTTTTGAATGTTTGTCTCAAACGTTGCGTGCTTCCTGCTTTTGGCATGGAATTAACCTGGAGTTTGCAGCCTGCAAGCTGAAGCAGCTCCACCTCTCCAACCTAAGACCGGACATGCACCAAATATGCACCATCAATTCTTATGCAAACAGCTTCAATAGGAAGGGGGTCAAAGAAGACAGGAGCTTTCACTTTACCTCACAGAGGATTAACACAGCTTAATGCGTGAGCATTCCTTCCTGTACTTCAGTACATGTTTGGCCACCAAACAACCTGACCGGCGCATTCCTACCCAGCCTCTATCCCACAAAAATGTATGCTGCTTTGCACACATACACAGCCCTCTCCAGCAATGTACGAGCCTTTGGTCACTGTCTGCAGCAACTAGCCGTCAAGCCAAATTCCAGAAAAAACAAACAGTTTACATTGGAATTTCCTGGAATGCAGAGGAGGAGGAGCGGACAGCAGCACTGCCTACATACATACATTGCCACACACGGATCACAGCAATCATGCAAGCACAGCACGAGGATGCCAAATGTAGAGCTAATGCAGAACCGTGCATTTGACGAACACAGAGGGCACTCTTCTGCAACACGAAACGGACTAGCAATGTGAAAACTGCAAATAGCCAGCCTTTCCAATTGTTTCTCTCTTTAGCTTTTCCACATGAACTTTTATTCTGCAAAAGCCTTCGGTGTTGTTTCAAAGTAGGCTGCTATTTTACGCATCACACCAGCTCGCTACACCAAGAAGCATTAGCCATGTAACTAATGAGCATTTTTGCGGTCTTGTTGCCTTTCTGTATATTTGCACAGCTCCACAGTGGCTGAGGCAGGAGATTAAAGCAACATGAAGCAGCATGCAGTGCAATGGCGACTTTCAATAAGCTAATTCTTACCCCTCCTATTCAGTCACATCCCCTATACAAGTCAGAAGTCTTTCTCAGAAGCCATGTTTGAAAATGTCAGTCAGTTATTACAGCAAACAAAGCAACAAGAAAGGGTGATTCAACAGGCCAGCATACAAAGGGCATGCACAGGGGGTGAGGCACACCCTGCTCTTCTCCAGGCTGCGCAGATGCTCTAGACCTCCTCATCTCGTTCAGAATCGTGGATACAAACAGGCCGCCTGTCCGAGGTCTCAAGTTCTCTAGTTCTCTTCCCTCCAGCTGCACTTCACTTCAGACTGAAGGAAAATGCACACACATCACTTTCTCCTGGGAGGAAAGCCAATTCTATACAGCACCAGAAACTGGCCTTGCAAAGACTTTCACAGAAGGAGGACAAGAGGAGAAGACAATCTCCTTCAGATGCGCCATAGATCTAGAACGGGCCCTGGCAGCTGCACTCTTTTACTTTAAGAAGCCATGCTGGTTGTAGAGCTGGTCTGTCTAATATGCGTCTGTATTAAAAATGCACATTGTCAGCTCTCTGGCAAGAGCAGCAAGAGCACAGCAGGCCAGGAGAGGAGTCCGTCCAGCTGCTGGCCGAGGTCTGGCCCCAGGCTCAACGAGTATAAACACTTCTGCCTTGGAAGAGGTCCATTCGTTTTCAAGATGCAACAATATTTACTTTAACATTCAACTCAAACAAAAAGGAGCGCTTGGCAAAGCAGGAGTTTGAAATATGTTACGTACAGCAACCATCTTCTGCATCTTCTGAAAATGGTCTACTGCACACCTCTTCAATTAAACGCAAAGAAGTGCAAACTGTAGCATGAACACATGAGACAGGCAATGGGAGACTACTTACCCACTGTATGGCCCATGAATCTCTGTGAGTTTTGTGCCTGCTTGGGCTTCTAAGAACGGCAAAAACTGGACAGAAATCTTTTTGCAAAAAGGGGTTTGCCACCCTGGTCTAGTTAGTCCAAGCAATTTGATCAATTATGGAATGATGGGTTCTCGTGGGCTGGAGGGTATTCATAGTTTTGTTCCAAAAGCTCAACATTATTTATTTAAATATCACTTAGCTAATTGTTCAAATTAAATTATTCCAAGTCATTAGAAACTGATGATTCAACGGTTCCCTACAAAAACCAGCTGCACCAAAGCTTCTCCGTTTTTGTACAGTATTTCAATCCGGAGTTTTACTGTGTCATCAGAGGAAAAGGTCAGCCTGATCGACACTTAACAGGCTCTGGCCCCAGCAGGACAGGGCTGTGGGACCTGGAGGTAGTGTCTCCATGGGGGGGACAGTCAGTCAGAGGGGGGGCAAAGAGCTGCTTGCAATGTCCTTCAGTGGTCAGCATCCCCCCCAGCCTGTATCATTTTAATGCAAGTCAGATGTCTGGCAACTGCTCCACACTTCTTCCAGCACAAAGCAAACCAAGCCATGACAATGGAGCGAACTGCCCAATCGTGTGCCCTTTCCGTCTCGGTATTTACACAAAGGTCGGTCAAACAAGTGGTCTTTCAGCAACACAATGGGCAATCGTAACATTCAGGTCAGGCAAAAAAGATAAACAGTTCTTTATGGTGCGACCACTAGCACATTGACCATCAAAAAGTATGACTGCGGAGCGGGCTGCTCCAATAACACTGGATACAAGCCACAAATCATTTTATGTGCCCAAAAGTCTATGATGATTTCTGTCTAGACAACTGATTACTGTTAGAAAAGCAGTACAGACCAGCAAAAGTCACAAGTGAGAGAAGTTCTCAAAGCCTGTAGTGTTTCTCATTTACTGACCAACAGAAGGAATTCATGACAGTATTATCTTTCCTACGCCTTGTTAAATGAATACAGATTTACTTTTGGAGTAATTGTACAAAGAGCCAAAAAAAGCACGACTCAGTCGTTTGACCGAGTAGATGACAGAACTGCTGTCAAACACAGAAACTGCAGGCAGCATCGAGGAGGAGCAGTCAGGGCTCTAGATTCCGATCCCAGATTCCTGGAGGGTTGCGGGTTCGAGCTCCAGGTTCTTCACTGAGTGGTTCTCCACTGCTGTTCTGACCCTGAGCAAGGTTTTTCGCTCACACACGTCTGGCTGTGCAAATGGGTCTCCAGGTCATCACTGTAACTAAGCATTTGTTCCCAACTGACGTAGCTGGCAAAACAACATGATAAAAATAATCTCTCAAAGAGCAGCAAGCTGCAATCCTTACACAAGCACTAACGGATGACCGAATGTTATTTTTTAGAACCGTCCTTAGTGGTGGAGCAGGACAGGTAAGACAAGGATGGGAGGTGATTTTCATTGCTTTGGAGTTGCTGCCCAATTCCAGCTGTCGACCACTGTGAATACCCAAGCCCCCCCTCCCACACGCACAGCCCCACCTCTCTGGCTCTTCCTATGTACCACGCAACGCTGTTATGCGAAATAAAAATAGATTTTATTCATAAAGAAAGTTGCACAACTTGTGTCTGCGAGTGCTTCTATAGTTATACATGCACTGGTTTCAGTCTCCATTTTTAACACTGCGCTTCCTCAGGGCAAGCTATTTTCATAGGCGTGTACACATGAGGTATATAAAGCATTGATTGCACAGGGAAGGCGTGTCTGATGTAGCACCGATTTAGAAAAATACCTATCACAATCCTAATTGTGCTGTTCCACGTCCCTAACTTTATTGAGCTCGGAAACGAGAACTCTTGGAATCTAACCTTTCGTTTCTGTACCAGCAGGACTCACTCTTACGCAGTCACCAAAGTTGTGCATGAGAATGTCAAGAGGCCAACGAAATGAGGGCAAAATCCTCATGCTGAACCAGTCTGCACCTGGCCTTGCTCAAAGGGCAGACAAAGGCTTCGTTAAAACTGATGGGCTACTCGAATGAAGTCATTGGCCCACCAATGGAATGACACAATCACCCCAGCAGTCAGATACAATTCCCTTTCCCACTGAACACGCCCCCAAACCATCCCTTCATGCCCTAGCTTACTGTATCTAGACAGACCGCAGTATAATCCCCCCCATTTTTCAAACAGCACTTGCCACCATCCAACACATTTACTGGGCTGTGCTTAATGGGTCATTTGCAGGAGTGCTGAAGCTAACAGGGGGCCTATTAACTTTACAGCCTCTTCGTTTTTTAAAGACATCAACTGCTTTTCGCCCCGCAGGCTTTCAGCTCCGACTTTACTCTTTATCATCATCAGAGCTGATGGATGGCAGGCGTATATCGGTGTGGAGGCTCCACACGCCAGAGATATTTCTTCCCCTATTAGAAATGACTCGGGCTGCCTCAGGATGAACGACATCTTTCAAGCGCGCCCTCCCTGCCTTGCAGGTCTGTTCCTCTTGACACCAGGCCTGACGGGGCAGTCCAGTCAACTGGATCTGGGTCCTGGATTTACACGAGGTGACAGAAGAATGACAAAGCAATCTACAGAGAGGGCATCTCTGATGGGGAGAGTCTAAAAACAGCGCCTCTGTTGGCTTCCAGTAAGCTGGGTTAAAACTCATTTTGAGGCTTCGATAGTCAATGTGAGAAACTCGGAACAACCTTTTCAGCCATACAGTCGCTAGAGTAGCAGCGCCTCGTCGTTTTAATCAAATCAGGAGAAGTAAAAACACCGTAAGGCTGCGGATATTCTCTCATGTGCAAGGACGTTAACTCAGTACAAAGTACACGCTGGAGGCGGTTAACCATTCAGCTTTGCGGGCTGGGACGAGGCATTGCAAATCCTGTTATGGGCCAAAAAACAGCTTCGGGAATTTTCCGAGCCGGGACACAGCCATGTCATCCCGCCAAACAAAAATAAAAGCTATCGCAGTCACCCTTTGTTGTGAAGCGGAATCAAAAGCAGTCTGGCGTTAAGACAACAAAGGGACTAGTCGTTGCTGAAGTAAAGCACCAGGAGAAAGGGTTTAAATTAAGTGATGCAGCCTCACAAGGAGACGCGTCTTAGGCAAGAACGAGACGGCTTTTGTACCTCAAGTAAAACAGGCGAGCTCACTCAGACACTCCCTTATCCGAGACTGTGCCACGGCAAGGCAAATGCGAGTTGCAGTACTGTGCATGCACCTATCTGAGGGACAGAAAATCCTTTGTGTTAAATACAAATTAACACAGGAACAAAGATCAGGAGTCCGCTCACGTATCGCTCTTTTCATTGGCTCTGCACGTATTACAAGCTTTAAATACAATTAAAACCTACTCAGGTATTGAAACAGTCTATTTACCATGCTATTTCTGTATTACAGAAATCCTGTAAATTCTCCAATCCACGATACATTATAAGAATTATATTGTAACTACAGTTTACGCAACATCGCTATGCAGCGAAGTTTAGTTTCCACCTACAACTACAATGGTTAACTTACCGTCATGCGATTCTTTTTATCTCCACAAAATCCACACCGTTTAATTATTCTGTAAGGATCCCCAGTTCGCTGATCGCGGGTTGCGACTGTGGTTATTTTAGTACACTAGCCTGTGTATTTTATTGTTTGTTTTTTATTTGATCCGACAAGCGCAAAAAAAGACCCAAGTTTGTTCAGGCGCTTGGTAAAACATCTGCTCACTTCTTTTTTTTTTTATCCTTCACTGACTCGTGGATAACTTCTCAGGTTTACCACGATCTGAAGAAGGCGTTTGAGAGGCACATGATTTTCGTTACAATGTTTAAGGCGTTATTTTTGTCGGTGCGTCTGCTGCTGAATCAACTACTACAGCACCTCAACTCGAGATCCTTCCCGGTCTGTCTCGCACTGCAGCTGCGTGATGGCGCTATCCGCGAACTGTTCCTCCTCCTCTCTCCTCTCAGAGCAATCACCACCCTCTTTACACGTTTAAAGCGACAGGACGCTATTAAGATCACAGGATAAGACAACCGGGTGGCAATTTATAGTTTCGGACACAGTCACGGACAATACTGGGTGGTTTATTTTAATGGAGTGGGCCTTGGTGTTTTTACCCTATTTATTTACTGGTATGTTGGCGACAAGAAAAAGAGAAGTCCGAATAGTTTAATGAAGAAATGCAACCATTTCGACGCGTTTTTAGGTGTAACTTTGTTTTAGACTTTGCTCTTTGGAGCCGCTCCTGCATTATTTTCAAGTGTAGAAACACGGACGGTCGCAGTTACTGTTGTGACTGTGAAACAACCTTGAACCAAGAACCCCTCTTGTGCTGTAAAAAAAAAACAGGAGAAACAGTTTTCTGCTTTTACAGGCCTGTTTAAAATTCCACACTATTTCCCAACGCATTCTTTCAAAAGTTCAAATTATTTAGCGTTTTTTAAAAGAAAACATGCAACGAAGCAAAATGTGCTCTCGAGACTCGTGAACCCTATAATTACATCAATAATATAATTACAGCTCCCTCTGAAGAATTTGCGCATAATGGTATTAAAGCCCGTGTTTAAAGTCGAACCGCGGATTATTTCCTGTCCTGCCTCGGCTCTGAGATCCCTCCCCCGCCGTCTTTCGGTCCAAATAATTAGAGTGACCCCTTTATCCCGAAAAAGGGACATCTTTAACCCTGTAGTCCCACGCCTAGGTTGTCCTCCCCAATGAAATCAAGCATGCGCCGTAAAAAAAAAAATTCGAAATATCACACGGGCTCGACTGCGTGATAACTTTTCAAGTAGGCACGGGAATCCCAAACTCGCCTAACCCGTTCTACCTTATTCCAGCCACATTCTGCAAGTTTATTTTTATACACATATCAAATGATCAAAACACAGAATGCATGACGCCAATACACCACAGGTACTGTAGGCGCGGCAGCACACGAGAGTACCTGGTGGTTTACCTGGTGTAATCTCTAACGTGACGCTTTTTGTGTTGTGAACGTCATTTTCAATACCAAGGCAATACCCCCAGTTTCTTGCTTGACTTCGTTTAATTAACAACGTTTCTAATCCATTACATCGTCTTCTAACCAGCGCTGCTTGCTGTCGTCAGTCTCCCGTTTCACGGAGAAGTCCGGCCTTCCCCCATGACCCCAGAACGCCGTAATTCCACATTTTAATTCCTAATCTCTCCCTGGCTAGCAAAACTAATCTAAAGCAGAAATCATTCAAAACCGCTCCACACCTGAAGCCCGAAACCGCATCAAGATAATGAAACAACCTGCAAACCTTCAGTTTGGTCAGATAATTCTGACCACAACATATTTTATCCTCAGTCGTCCTCGGGATAACAGCCGAGGCCATTCGCTTCAGTGTGTGATATTAAATGCGCGATCACACTTCATTCTATAACTTTGTCAGAAAAAACGATGCCATAAGTGCACGTTAATTCTGTTTAAAACAATGTTTACGGGTTATTATTTTTCAGCGTTTTATACACAGCATTCAATATATGAGCATTCTCTCATGAAGTGGAAAAAGACTGCCTTGTTTTGTTCCTAGTTTAATTTGAAAAGGTTGAATCATTCTAGTAGGTTTCAATATATGATGTAATACCACGAAAATAAAACAATGACAAACCAATAAAAGAAAAATAGCAATAACAGGACCTTAAGCATACCTCAGAAAGAGCATGATTTCATGTTTTCTCCTAATCCTTAAAATAACATTATCTAACAGCTAGCCACTCAGCACACGTTAATTAAAACCCTAGTTTTGATGCGTATTAACACTTCCCAAGGAACGGGCAGATTAGGTTCCCTTAAAATACGCATGCACCCTAATCTGTCGCGCTACGAGCAGTGAAATAATTGAGCGTTAGACTGGGAGGTCTGCTGGGATTCAGTGAACTGGACTGGTGTAAAATGGGGAGCTTTATTATATTATAATTTGGAAAGGGAAAGTGAAACACCTGTGAATTCCTGTTTCTGAAATCACTACCACACATTTTCTACTGTCATGCGTGTTCACTTCCTGCAATCGTATTGCGTTTTCTTCAGTAACCTAGACAGTGATGAACGATATCCGCCTTCTCTAATGGAATATCACCTTTACACATGCATAATAATTTCTCTTTCTTTATCACGATCTAACTTTGCACTAACAGCAAACAGCTTTCCAACACTTCACAGTCTGTACGCCACATGGTATAAACAGCAACAATAAATAAACAATTTCACTTTTAACTTCGAACACCTCACCACAAAAACCATAGGAGACTCTAGGACAAGACTTGTTACTATTGAGTCCTAACCAGGAAAGTCGGTGACGTGGTGATGGAGGCGCGCGCTCATCCAGCAAAGCAAACTTTTATTTTCATGAACCGCTGTCATGACACGTTGTCATTTTTGCGACATGCTATCGTCGTGACATGCTGGCCTTGTCGCAACTATACTTGACGCACGTCTGGAGACAGAGGCGCACTGTTGCTATATGGGCCCGCCGCTGTCACTTTCACTATCCGATTTACTGCTCTCCTTCTCTCTCTCTGCAGCCCTTACTGGGAGATGGGTGAAGAGTGAGAGTTTCCAGTAATCACACCGTGAATAATGCATTGATCGCCGATCCAAGTCGTCACGCTGTGCCGTGTTTGTGAACACCAGGGAATGAAAGACTTTTTTTTTTCTGATTTCGGAGAGGTTTCTGTCTTTAATGAAAATTATTCCCTCTACTCCTCTACTGGCCTGATGGATCTTTAGAGAGCTCTCTGTCTCAAGAGTGCATCACTCTTAGTCACTGTTCCTGAATCAAGCTACATAGCTGATATGCAAGCCCTGTGCTCTGTAAATCATGGCGTGGAAATAATTGAGCATCAGACTGGGAGATCAGCTGGGATTCAGTGAACCGAACAGAGAGGTCAAAGGCAAAAAACATTAGGTTGATCGTAACTTGGGACAGTCTGTAGCAGTTATCGTAGCACCGGCCAGATGGTCACTGGCATACCCATTACTGGGTACAACAGATCACTCTTTCACCCAGACGTGCACCAAGGTTTATGAGTTTTTAGGGACATGCAGACCAGGTCTTATGTGACGCATATGAGAGGTCTTTATTGTATGTATGCAGGCGTCTATTTGAAAATGATGTTGAGTTAGGACAGTGATTAGGCTTAACAGTCCAAATTCATATTTGAGCGTGTTCTGAACTGCCATGGTTTTTCAGGCTCAGATTACACGATTTTACAAAAGGAGGCAATAAACACCATGGCACACACTCAGATATACATTTTTTTCTTTATTAAAAAAGTTTATTTCATAGTCAGTTCATCTTCAAATCCTTCTTCTATCTGCAATTCCGTTCAGAGCAGCAGGGCACGTCAGAGTTCCAAAGCACCTCCAAGAGATTTGTAATATAATAAAGAATATATTTGATCACACATAGTACATCCTTGGCACTAAACACTCAATATGTTACAATACTTGTGGAAGGAGCCTCAAACTCACAATATCCAAGCTCCCAAGTTCAGCATTGGTATCTTTCAGCAGCTTGATTTGGCTGTCAACACCCCACAAAGTGATAAAAATCAAACTGAGCAAAATCAAGCCACCACTGTTGAATTTTACAAAGGTCACATTTTCAATTGTGACGTGGATTCTTAAATCATCCTACCACTCAGAAATTTTGAGAGGCAACTACTGAATCAGTCAAATGTAATTCAAAATACTATGTAGGTATTAAATTCGTCTCTGTGACCAAACTCTACTGCAGAATTTGAAATGAAAAGTGGAATACAATCAACAGTGTTTTCCGAGGCTCCTACAAAGTCGGTGCTTGGGTATTCTGAATATTTCAAAATGAAAAATCAGTCCCAGATGACAGAGATAATTGAATTAATTCCACACAGCACAATTTTAAGGAACTATTTTTACAACTGAGAGAAGGTAGGCTATTAGATAACAACTTTTAATTTTTTTATTATCTTAAATCTTTAATAAAAATATAGATTTGTTCCCTTCATTTACTTTTAAATACTTTTTTGTCCATCGACTAACTTTGGATTCACAATCAAGCGCATGTTAAAGGAATGGAGTGATGTACTTCATTTACATTGGTCAAGCATGATGAACGAGGACTTCCAGAAGGAAGAATAGTCTATGAAAAGCCGGACACATGTGTGGCCACACTTGGCCTCTTTTGGAAATAAAAACATGAAAAAATGCCTCTCACACGGGTTTGCACACGACTATAAAAAACACTCCTTGAGATTTATTATTAAAGAGGCAAGGAGCACCTCAGAAAGAAGTCTCCAAGGGAAAAACAACAAAATAATATCAAACCACAAATGCAAACAAAATAAAAATCCTTACACGTGTGATTTTAATGAGCTTCAAACAGCCGAGAAAAATGTTTTTGCTTGCAAGCATCATTACAATCACATTGTCCTTTGCTGGATTTTCCATGTTGTCTTTGAATACTCTGACCTGTGGACTTTCTCACCTGCATTCCACCTTTCAGCAGGGCTTATGGGAACAGTGACTGAAGTCGAGATTAGGCTCAAACTCTCCTAATTTCAACATCCCTTTCTCAGGAAGAAAGAGTGTTTCCCAACCAAGCCCTGCTTGTTTTTAATGGACTGCAAGGAAATCACGAACACAAGGTCAGAACACGGGGGCAAATGTCTGGCAATTGCCCCTGGGCTTCCGGTACACCCCTTCACTTGTGGTGAAAGAGGAAGTACAACCAATGTGCTAATGGCTTTACAGTGGGTTAACAAATTAACCCCTTGAAGAGCACAGCAGGACGATAAACTGGAAGCATAATTCCTTTCAGTCGCTGATATCCCACAGCTTGCCTTCACAATCCTTTCCTAGCACGATGAACCCTGACAACGTAAAACCAGACAGACACAGCCCGGAGACCGAGCTCCGAGGACAGGACTGGGCTGCAATGCCGACAGAAAGACGGACACATTAACGTACAGATTCTGCATTTAGATCAGTGCCTGTGGAGGCTTTCTGCAGTACAGAGAAGCGGGTAGATATACTAACTATGTGGGCCACAAAGGAATGGGACAGCACTGTTTGTGATGTGCCTGTGATTGAACTCAAGGTCATGTGTGCATCACGTCATTGTATTCTTTGTGATTTATATCAAAGCTATTAACACTGATTTATTTCTCTGTTCGGCGGTAAGCATAATACTTAATCAAATGTTGCCCTGTATTAAAGCTTTGATGGTATGATGACTATTTGAATAGACAAAACTAGCTCTCTGCGCCAGTGGAAGCTGACATCAGCCACTTTGGGGTTTGGACAAGTCACAGTCAGGAGGGCTCTTTTCTGTGCAAGCCATATTGTGTCTGTATTAGTCTGGGATATGTCACTGTAGATCTAACATGCAAGATGAAAAAAGAAACAAATCAGTCCTTTAAATTAGAACCACAATGCTGGGCCTAAAACACATGCATTGTGTGATGCAGAAAGAAAATTAAATATTTATTAAAAAGTGGCTAGAAAGACATTGATTTAATACTGAATTACACAACGCCTTGTTTGACATCGATATTGCTACACCAGTTCTGATAAGCATGTGAACAGAACTGCAGTATCACTGCTGTATACTGAGCTATTAATAAAAACCTCCTGTGTATCATCAAAGGAGAATATGTTTCAGCTCCACAAAAGTGCAGGAAACCGCTTTTTTAAAGTTGAAAAATTTGAATCAAATCATACGTCAGACACTACAGCTTTTAGAGATATATGAAAGGTCTGAGGACACTGTGTGGGTAACTGAGCCAGTTTGCCACAGTACCAGGCACACACAGTGAAAGGTAAGATGTGTAACCCATCGCACATCCCTCTTCATTTGACAAGTTAACATCTTGACACAATAGAAGAGTGTTCACCTGCATCTACCGTACATTAATCATTCACGTTTCAAAACAATTTCCAGCTTTTGGCAACTCTCCCAGCATTCTTTAGCTTTTCCTTCCCTGCAAGAAATTCCCTTTGTGAGATGTTAACACCCTCTGGCTCGCTAATGGTTGACCACATTTGTAACGTCTGGCTTTGTCTAGCCCAGATGAAATGGCTATCTGTTGCTGTTCATGTTTCTCTTTCCCTGGGTTGCAACCCCCTCCCCCTCTAATCCTGGCCCCAGTTCTCCCCTCCATCCCCCACCCAGGAAGATCAGTTTTCCCGGCCTGGAATAAAGGGATTAAATCCAGGCAGACAGCGTTCCCCTCTGTGTTGGAGCCAATCACTGCTCTTTAGCGTGCTGCATGGTCTGTAGGCAATCAAGATGACGGTTATTCAGGCCTGCATTTGAATTTGTTTCAATTGCATCTGCCACCCTTGGCAAACAAGGTTAATTGTGATTGAAACAAAATAGGTTTTCATTGTCATCGTTACTGTAATTAAACTCTGCCCTGGAGTGCTGTCTAGAGTATACCAGAGAGTTTAAAGAATGAAGTCACCTTCATCTCCACTGAGTGCCCTGTTTTCTTTACTAAGGAAGACCTTCAGATGCATAAACAGCCCAACATGATGATCTTTTTCAAAGCTTCTACTAGCTACTTATTTTTCGGTCTTTCTTTTCTACTTTTTTCTTTTTCCCCTGAACACCTCTTTGACTAGGTGGTATGCACAGAGAAAGCAAGGCAAGACTGAAGCAGTCCTTTCCACACCACACAACACTAAAAGCAAAATGGCTTTCTAACGGGGACAGATTACGACTATTTATCTTTGATCTTAGAATCATTTCCTGAAGGATACCAGAGAAGAAGCCAGATGTGGTTAGCTCTGTGACTCACTTTAAAAAAATCAGTGGTCTGTGAGACAGTGGTCAGCAAAGGACAGCTGTAACTGCATAACAGGATTTCACAAGGACTACAGATCCGATTTATCTGAGATCACAGTGCTTATTACCTCACTGCACTCTGGGAAAATTTCATTATGTAAAGGTTCAGTAACTTCAAAAACTCATGGCTCGGCCAAACACCCTTTTTGGTGTTCTGTAGGTAACTGCTCATTAGAAAAAATCAGATTAGTTAATATGAAGTTAATAATTCACCTTATACGCTACAATCCACACAGACGCTAGTGAAAGTATTACAAGGCAGAGAGGGATTTGAGACAACATAAATGCCTGATCTCTTAATTACCAGCTGGGTGTCTTTCTCTCTGGCTGTGGGGAAGGAGTTAAAATTTAAAGATCTGCAACGTCACATATGACCCTTCAATCAAATCCGCAGTCAAAAACCAACATTTAAAAATAATGTATTTAGAAATAACATTATCAGATCCATTCAGATTCATACAAAAACATTCATAGTCAAAAACCTAGTCCTGCTCACTCTTCTTTTATGGCCTGTCCAGATGTGCTTATCCCACCTGCAGAGGATACATCTGCACTCATTCAAAGAAACCAGAAACAAGCAGGAAAATATCATATTCCTGTAAACTTACTTTCATTTCCTTTTTAAAATCCTAGAAACCTTGTCATATCATAGTATAATCTGAGCACAGGGTTGTGCACATACAGTAGGTCTCTGACCTTTAGCCCACAGTCACATTACATCTTTATACCTTCCAAACAGTTTACTGGTCACCATAACCACGGTGTGAACCACTTCAAAGCACGATCTGACTTACACACTGTTCACCAAATATTTTCACTGTCTCTTTCAGAATGTCAAGGACATCCATAAGGCTTCTGATCAAGAGGTGCGATTACGTCATTGCTGAAGACTGGCTCCAAGCCTCTGATGATGTAATCTGCAGAACCTGAGAGTGCTTGCAGCAACATTGGTACACCTTGATCACTTATCAGGATTACATCACAATACAAGAAACAAAACAGGGATCTTGTAACCTACCCACAAAGTGCTGAAAACTCATGCGCCCACATGTTTTGACAAGATCGACCTTACAGCACTGACAGTTTTCACAAAATCCACTTCCCTTTATGGCGTCACTGTGTGAATATGAATAATATTACAAATATAGGAACCACATAATCCTTTCTAGGAATGTTAGTGCCCACTGCAAAGTAAATTCACACCCAAATAGTTTGTGAGACATTAACACAGAAATTCTATAGTCGGATGGTTCAGTGACTAAGACAACGCTTAATTTTTTTTACAGTTCAGTGTGTGAATTAATTTGATTGCAGCTGATGTGTTGAACTCCCAAATGGTCTCCTGAATGACTGTAGACGTGCTTCCTGGGGCTGCCTGTCTCCAACAAATAGTTTAAACCTGTGTGGGGAATGTTGCCGGATAACTCTATGTATGTTACTGCAGTTGAAAATCTTCATGAAGACATGTCTTGGGGTCAGAATGAAATTGACAATCACAATTTACAGAAGGCTTTCACAGATAACTTTCTATAAGCAACCAATCACAGCACAAGCTTTGGAGGGCAGCCATTTTGTATGTGGGCACATTTGGCCTAGTAGCCAGTTTTGACATCACTGTGTCTTTCTCCTTTCTCCTTTACTCTTTCTCCCCCTTCATTCATCTGTCCATCTTTCTTTGGCCTTCTTCTAAAATCCAGGCTCCCGTTCACACCGCCATCCAAGTGTTCACGGCTGAGACGTTGTAGCTTTTTTAAAACACTTTTGTATTTTGTATTTTTTTTTAAAGAATCTCATCGATTCTCCCCCTTTTTCGCATATGTGAAAGGGCAACAAAAATAAAGCAAATGAAATGTTTTTTAAAAAATCATGCAAACTCGCTCAAAGCAGAGGCAAAAAAACCCAACTCCAGAATACTTCGATACCGTCACTTCCAAGTGATTGTCTTTTTTCAGCAACACGCACACACACCAGCACACACGCGCGCACGCGCGCCAGAGGAAAAGCACGTAAATGGAAAAAAATATCCATCGGTGTTTTCTTATGCTTCTTTAAAAATAACTGAGTTTAAAAAAATTAAAAAAAAACAATAGAAAAACTAACAAACAAAAATCACAAAAGAAAAAGAAGGGTTGTTCTTTTCGTATCTAGACACGCCGGAGTAAAAGTCTGGCGTCAAACGAAGGAGGAGAAGCCAGCGATAGGAGCTCTAGACCCTGGCGCCAGGCTGCTGGGGGGTCTGTAGAGAGTGCTGTGCTGGCTGGGGGGGTTGGAGGGCTGCTGCTGGGGGGTGGGAGTCCGGCTGCCTTTGGGCCTGAACAGGCTGCCCTGGGCCTGAGCCTGGGCCTGGGCTGTGTTGTTGAGCTGGGGAGGCAGTGGCGGCAGGGGGGGTAGGGGCGGAGGGGGCGCGCAGTGCTCCGGCTCGCCCGAGTCGCTCTCCGTGTAGCTGTAGGCCTGCGCCCGTGAGATGCCCTTCTGCTGGCGCCTCCAGGAGTTGTAGTAGGTGGGGTCGCTGATGTAGTGGTTGACGAAGGAGTGGGTCTTCTGGCGGTTCTGGTCCACTTCGTACTCGCTGTCGCTGCCCTGTGAGCAAAAGAAATGGGCGTACAGGGAGAGAAAGAATGTTACCGGGAGGCCATGCTTCCAACATGCTGTAACACCCTGGGGCTGCCTGATCGCTCCAGCGAGAACAACGTGAGGTGTACTGACTTGAAACGAGTTCAGGTGCGTACCAGTACCCTCCAAACTGTACCTTTCCACCTACATGTTTTAAGGAACAAGGCTTTGCCGGGTTTAGCCCTCTAAACAGGATACTAAATAGAATCTTATGCAGGATATTTCTGGCCATGAGAAAAAAAAAACTGTTTGGGGAAAATATGAAAAAAAATGAAAAACAAAATTAAAATATAAAAAAAAATATTAGGAAAAATGACTGAAATAAGCACATTGCCACTTAGCAGCAAAATGTGGTAATGTCAGGGGAGTTCTTCAATGAATATAAAAAGTAGCCAAATTCAAATTACGACAAGTGATCCGTCGGATATAGAGGGATGGTGCTCTAGTGTGGAGTTATCTGGTCTGGCTGAGGAAAGGACAGTCCTGTCACGTTCCTGTCATGTATGAGGCTGCTACAGGGAGTGGCTGGGGTGGCGGGAGGGGAGCTAGCAAAGATAACACATCTGTCAGGAGCTGCCTCTTCCCCTGAAGGTCTGTTTAAGCTTATCATGTACAGATTTCAGAAATGAATAAAAAATGCTGGGATCTGAGAAAGAGTAAGAGAGCAAATAATTGTGAAAAGAGAGACAGAAATAATTTTATATGTACAGACGTCAACAAATGAGGCACCTTCTTTAATTTGGAATTAAAACTGGAATTAAGAATTCCTAAATGTCACAGACTAAAACTCATCACTAGAATACTAATATTATTCCAACGAAACACAGTGGTAGACCAAAAACTTAAGCACAAGAAGGAAAGCTAACACTAGGAACTACCTTCCCACTAGCACACAAAATACAGACACAAGATCACCTCACCCATTGAAGTGGAAGAACACGAAGACCGCCGTTCTTTAAAGAGAAAAGCGCCTCCTACAAGTGGACAAAGATATTGTTTTGGAAGAAACTGAAACCCAGGGTGTCTCCCTAATTCAAAAACAACACCATCTTCCAAGGCAATGATCGTAAAACATCACCTGGGATGTGAAGAGCTTGTGTGAACAGACATAAAGAAAGGCATGTGTTCGGTTTGTGCCTTGGGGCAGTTTAAGGCAGTCTGCCAGGGAAATCCCTCTCACATAACACTTAAAATTCACTTCATTGATCCTTCACCACCCCTATCCCAGGCCTTCCAAGTACATGGAAGTTCCCCAAAATTGTATGAGTTTACTGAGAGGTTTCAATCCTGTGAGTGTTATATTAATGGTCCTGTTATACTTTTTGTACATGATGATATAAGCAACACAATGCCTTCATCGCTATTCAGTTCAATTCAAAATACTTCATTCATCCCCAGGTGGGAAGTTTAAGCAGCAAGGGGCGCAACATACAACACATTCCCAATAAAACAACATTACTATTAAAAAAACAAAGGGGATGGTCAGATGTTTGGTCAGTGTCGCTCTCAGCGTAAGTTATGTCTCAATGGTGGCTCATGTGTGCTGGTTTTTGTTATGTGCTCAGCCAAATTGCAATGAAAATTACAGTGTTTTTTATGGCCAGCAGCCATGTCACCCTGCAGCTCACAACTGACAACCCACGGAAACTAGGCAGGTGTGAGCCTGGTCAGTACCTGGATGGGAGACCTCCTGGGAAAGCTCAGGTTCCTGCTGGAAGTGGTGTTAGTGGGGCAGTAGGGGGCACTCACCCTGCAGTCTGTGTGGGTCCTAATGCCCCAGTATAGTGACGGGGACTCTATACTGTAAAAAGGAGCTGTCCTTCGGACGAGACGTAAAACCGAGGTTCTGAGTCATTAAAAATCCCAGGGTGTTTCACGAGAAGAATAGGGGTGTTACCCTGGTGTCCTGGCCAAGTTTCCCCCTGGCCTTTACCAATCATGGCCTCCTAATAATCCCCATCTCCGAACTGGCTTCATCACTCTGTTCTCCTCCCCACTGAGAGCTGGTGTGTGGTGAGCGTACTGCCGCACTATGGCTGCCGTTGCATCATCCAGGTGGGGCTGCACATTGGTGGTGGAGGGGATCCCCATTACCTGTAAAGTGCTTTGAGTGGAGTGTCCAGAAAAACAAGTGTAAGGAACTATTATTATTATTGATGCAGGCTTGACCAAACTGGCTCAGCACCAGTTAAGAGCACATTTACTTGTCCTGAATGTGCATCAGAACAGCACAGGAATGTACCTCCTTAACCAGCCTCTCTCATCTTTCCTCTTTCCTCCACGTGTCATTATAATATACTGTGCAGTGATGCTACAAAGCACTGTAAGTGATGCAAAAGACTCCATTCCTTGTCTTAACGAGTTATTTAATTATAACTACAGTAGCTGTAACTACTTGCTGTTGAAGAGGGCACTGTAAAAATGAGTCAGAGGAGTACTGTTCACATCCGAGCACGAGACAGGACCCTACAGGACAGTACACAACACACAGATCATTAGAAATTGTTTTAAACGCTGAAGAAAAATGAGCCTATTACTGTTTCCACAAGATTTGTTCATATAGAAGCCAAGTCTGGAAGCAACATTATAAACATGTCCCTGGAACAGCACCACTTAAAAATAGTAAATCATTGTCAGTGAATTTTACCAAGTCCTGTTGTGTAAGTCACAAGACATACTTGGAATACAAACTCATCTACTCAGTCCCCTGCATTCCTCATAGCACTTCCTCATTTCTGAGCCGAGCTCTGCAGCAGGGGACAGGGGCACAAGCTCAGGGCTGGTGTGACAGGCGAGCTGAAGGCACACAGCTGCCAAGCCCAGGCAGGATTAGAACAGATGTTCTCATCTCAGGGCAGCACATCTGTCCATTTCACTGATTCATCACCCCCCTTCTATCTAAAAATAGCTTCATTATAAGATGCCTGCTGGAACCCACAATAATAAGATTCATAAAAAGCTGCAATAATTAGAATTTAGAGGGCATTGGAGGGGATTTACATTAATTAGCTCTCCAACTCAGATTTCAAAGAACCACAGTTTACGAAAACCTAGCGTAAAGGATAGTAGGAATTATGCTGGATCTTTTATAAGTCTGGCAATTAAGAGATTCATTTCTCTTCCTGTATTATTTTTTATTTTGTACTGTTTCTGAACTAGATCTTACTCTAAGAAGACAGCTCCCTTAGATGGCTGAAGAAATGAAGGGTTTCTAACATTCCCCTTCTGTGTGTGCCTTCTCTGCTAATCTCTGAGGAGTTTCAGCCCACAGTACAGCCTGAAGGGTGTGTATTTACTACATGATACCTAAGTAAATTGGAGGAGAAATTGTTTCCTCAGGGGTTTCAGGTAAAATGATCTCGAATAGGATTAAAGCCTTGTCAAATCTGTCTTCATCAGCTTTCAGATGAAGACGGCTCCTCATTGAAATATAGTACATTTCCCAGCAGTACTCTGTTACAGAAGTACTGCCCATTTCCAGTATGTAGTTAAAACAGCTGTGCTTCAAGTTCTTAAATCCTAAACAGTTCTTTGCAGTGGAAGTGACACCCCAGCACTGGTGGATCAGCTGTTTAAGGAGTTCTCTAAAGCACCTGTCTTCTTCTTTTCTTATTTTTTGTGAAATTGAGGAGAAATCAATTTGGAAAAAAGTCATCACTGCATCCAGTTTACCACATGTGTTTGAGAAACTTTGACGACACTTTGCTAGTACAGCTTTTCTTTAAGAAAAAGGAGCTTCAGCAGCAGCTGTACGATAAATGATTTGTATAGTGTGTGGACAGTCCGGTTATCTGCCAATCCCTGAACCTTCTAGCTCAGACTGAGACAAAAAGGCCCCACACTTACAAATAAAACTGTGGTTCAGCTTGTTCTGCCTGGCTTTAGGACACACATTGGCAGCCTAGACTAATGCTCTTAAGATAGCAAGTTGGCTCTTTGCTGTTTTCTCCTTGTCTGCTAGATATGGATTATCATTGAACCAGACTGGGCCGAGAGAGTTTCTGTCTCTAGAAACTGTAAACAGCGGTGAATTCAGAGATGAATAAAGAGGAAAAATGGGCAATCCAGGATCCCTACAGACACTTGTCTTACAGACAAGTAAATCCGAACAAGGAAAGGCTATAGAGATACATACTGTAGCTTTGATCTGATGAATGCCCATCAGCTGGTGCTTATTCTTTGAATGTTTCTGACCAAGCAAGAAGCATGACAGCCTGGCTGAGGTGGAGAGGTCAACATAGCCCACTGACTGAGAGATCATGAACATGGAGCCTGTGCCTATCGGTGGAAAGCAAAATACCCTATGAAATCCACTAATGCTTTTTCTTATTACTGCTGTAGATCTGCCACTCCACCTAGATAACTTCACCATGAGCTCATCTGACCGTAAACTCTACTCAAGAGCCTCCTTTAAAAACATGAATATTTCTACATTAATGAATGTACACACAAATCTTCTTGGCAGATCCATTCAAAGAGAGGAAAAGGAGAATGGTTACTGGGGCAACGTCAGGTGTGGCTGTTTACCTGCACGGGGATTGAGGTGGCCAAGTTTCCATGCCGACGGCATTTCTTTTTCAAAATCCCTTCTTACGAGAACAATGCCTGACTCATGCCTCTCCACACAACTTGCAGTAACGGGATACACTTAAGGGGGGCTGATAGCCCCCACGTTATCCGCTCAATAAAACTTCAAAGGAAATTCCAGCTCAGGTCTTTAATATGCCATTTAGCGAATGTCATCGCTGCCAGGCAGTAAGAGTGTCAGAAGTGTTTCTGGAGTACAGGAACTGGGAACAAGGCAGAGTCTGTTTAAGTGATAGTGGAATGTATGTAGCCTTGTAGCATCTGCTGATCTGGTGGCAGGCTCTTGTCTTTCACTCAATTATAACACATGAGGAGATAGAAATAGTGGTTTTGTTTTATTTAGCAAAGAATTTGTAAAACCAGTAGAATTTGTGGTATTGCAGCTACTGGTCTAATGCAAAGTATAAAGCCATGTCTATCCCCCTTTGCAGCTGTTTGATGCAGTTGACTGTTCCTGTGCCAGCAGGAGGGCTCCTTTTGTGAAGATCCTGGTGTCACATCTGATCTGATACGTCCTGATCCAATAGTCTCATCTGAGACCTGGCCTTATACTCTGTCTTGCCTGACAGCAGATGTTGATAGAAGAATGGTAATAGGTCCCAGCACAGGGTGGGGGCAGCTAGAATGAATGGTGCCAAGATATGGAAGTTCTGTTCAATTACTTCTACAGTTTCATTGCAGGAGTATCAGACTCATTTGTTACTGATGGAGACGGGAGTATCGGGCTGATCCTTACTGATGGAGACAGGAGTATCAGACTGTCTCGTTACTGATTGGGATGGGAGTATCAGACTGATTCCTTACTGATAGGGAGGGGAGTATTAGACTGATTTGTTACTGATGCAGAAGGAGTATCAGAGTGATTGAGTACTGATGGAGAAGGGAGTATCAGGTGGTCCATATCCAGTGTTCTGGAGCTTGGTTACAGCCCAGGACAAGTAAAAGAATAGGTTAAAAAGCTTTGTCCTCCATTGTTTTCAGTACTGTCTTTTATTTCTCCTGTTTTTGGGTAAGTGGGATGGCGTACTGAGAAGTATATCATGGCATATCATATTTAATAGCAGGCATACGTAAAGCTGGTAAAGAGCACATTACTGAATTATTGAATTATTTGAGTAATTCTGATGCCACTGGGATGTACTACAAGAAATAAAAGTAACAGGCTAGGCAGTGGAATCATTTTAAGTCCTTGCAGCACTACAGTATAAACTGTAGGTCTTAGTGCAATGTTATGAAAGACACTGTGTGCTTTGGGAGGCTATAGATGGTTATTCCTATTCTGAAAAGAACACATGAAAAAGAAGCCTAACACAGTGCATAGTATAACATCTAAATCTAATTACAATTTATAATATAATTAATTAAAGATCTGAATTAGATCATAATTGAATTAATCTCTCACTCTCGCAGTTCAATCAAGTCTGTGCAAAATCTGCCTTAACTGAACAGCAGCAGGAGTGAAAATGAGGCAGAAATGCCGCAATGACACCCCTCTGAAACATCATGCGCAGCAGCGGTGCCGGGGACAGCGAGCGAGAGGGCGAGAGGCACGGAGAGATCAAGGATCACAGACAAGCGAGATGAGAGAAAGCTGTTCCAGGGGTGGCTTTGCCAGAGACCATACTGTCACGTCAATTCAGCGGGTGCCAGGGAGTCCTGAGCACTCTGGGCCGCTTGAATTCAGCTGAGAAGCTGTTGCCCGAGACCAGCAGTGTGCGATGGAAGGAATCCAGGTTTGCGAGTCCTGAGACACTCTCGCCATTGTGAGCGCAGCTCAACACGCTCTCTGTTTACCCTGCCCCTCCCCCTTCCCTCAAGACCACGCTGTCCACGGGAGTGTTCCCAGATCCCCTGCCCCCGTGGAGAAGAGTCGAGACACAGCTGCAGGACATCCTGGATCATGCCCCCCCCTGCCTGAGATGAGCATCTTTTCCCTTTTGCATGCAGACTGCAGGCTGGAATACGAGTTCCATGGGAGATAATTAAAACCTCCATCCCTTCTCCTCCAGGAGAATTCAGACAGCAACACTAACATTCTCCTTCTCCTCCAGGAGACTTCGGGCATCTCATTTGTGGTTGATCCTATGCTACAGCTTTCTCAAGGCCTCTTGAAGGTTGCCTAGTGGGTTACCAGAGGACAGTACTGGGCTTACGATGAGGCAGCTACCCTGGTTTTCAATAACTCTAACTACACACTTTTCCACTACTCGCTCAATATCATCCCGCGGCTCAGAGTGTCAAAACTGCTTTTCAGTGCCTTTTGAACTCAGAAGGTTTGTTTAGTCAGTTTTTCACCATCCTCTCACCCTGTATCATGTGCCTTCTTCAATCTTGTCTATCCTGTAGGACATAACTGCAAGCTGTGTTTGTTAAAATGGTGTATTGAGGCACAGTTCTGCCACCAGAATAAATCTATGCCTTTTTTTTCATTTTTTTAGATTGTTGTAGCTTGGAAATTCCTTCTGCCGATAAGGTTCCCTCTTGGCAAAGTTTTAGTATCGCACAAATTAAACAGACATCATGGCAAATTGCAGACAATGACAGCGATGGGGATGAAATTCAAACTGGCCATGAGCACTGCAGTGCAACATGTCCTCAGTGCGCATATTCAGGTCAATTCCACCCATGACAGAAACACTGAGTGGTGAGAGAGAGCTTTGGTTTTGACACACTGCATGCCACTGGGGAAATGTTCTCCTGCTTTGCCTGGATCTCTCTGAATTCTTCGCGGGGCAAAGTATTTCCCTTCTCGGCCAATCAACTGATGTGGAAGAATTAACGCTCTCCAAGACACATCTGAGACACGTCCAGGGGTTCCTGAAAGGTGACGCCAGGCACAAGGCCAGCTCGGACTGAGAGCCAGATCAGACACAGCAGGGATGGAGGCAGACAGCAGCACTCACCTGGGAGTCAGAGATCTCGGAGGGCTTCTCCGTCAGACTGCTGCTCTCTGCTGGGATCAGGTCGTTGTATTTGGTGCTGACATCCTCATCGGAGTAATGCAAGCTGCCGGGACTGGGCCTCGGTGGGGACCTGGGAGAGAGCCCACAGTTAGCGTTCACCCTTCACACGCTTGGCCTGGACAACCTGCTTGTCAGCAGGTGAATGACTTTTTACTTCATTAGTGAGCAGCTCATTATGGTTTTCATAGTTCTGTCAGCTTGCACTGTCATTTGGCATGTTAACCCTAACTCTTTTATCAGACATAACTCCTGACCAGAGCACTTAACATTTATTGCCAAACATTGTTAACCTTTCTAGACCGAAGCCCATAAAATTGATACATTCTCTTATCATTCCTTCCTAATCTGCATTGAGAAGTTTGGGGCAGAAGTTACCCTGAAACTCTTTGTAGAGACCACCACAGCAGCTTTTATTTTTGCAGCTCAAGCAATGTAAAACATTTTATGCTAGCAGTGAAAATCTGACACATGGGAGGAGTGACGTTCAGCAAAACCAATCGATCAGGAGCGTGTCCAAAGCTCAGCAGCAGCGCTGGGAAATAGTTTCAGGCTCACAATCACTCCTTTATCTACAGAGACAAAATGCATTCAGCTGGCAGCCTCTGTTGCCTGTTGACATACTCAATCTCTTGTTTGGATGAAGGGGACTGATATTCACTTCATAAACATCATGGGACACACATGTGAGTCTCTCTTGGAGGTTCTCTGGAGCAGTTTTGTTTTTGTCTGGTTAATATGATATGCCAAAAGATTGTTGGTCTGCCCTTGTGACATCTCGTGAGCTGCACTTCAAGTACTGTAAGAGGATGAACAGAGCAAACTATACACATAGTGTTATATCAAAGAACCCTTTTAATGCTGACAAAAGGAGGAAATCGCTGGGTCTCTTCTCCCCCATAGAACAATCAAATGACTGTTCTCGCTAAACATTTCCTTATTTTATCATACAACCTATGCTCCTGTTTAAGGCCGAAAAAAACATTCAGATATAAATATTGGCCAATCTGAGCAGCGGGTTGTTTTTTTAAAGGAGAAACCAGACCAAGTCTAATGATGAGTTATGGGGAAAAAAAAAGATTACATGGAAAATCGTGAATTGCCTGTAATTTTGTTTTTGCAACAATAAAATGCTTAAAAGTATATTAACAGGGAGGAAGAAAACAATCTAAATAAAATTTCAAGATGACAACAGTCTTGATTTTATATTTAGGAGCCCCATGGCCCTTCGTAACCAAAATAGGTCTTAATGCAGCTTCATAGCTATAACTGAATTAACTATTTCATGTATTCAGAGGCTGTGTTCAAGGAATAAATTGCACACAGAGGGTGAAAGTCATGACTTCACCCTGACTGAAGCCAGAAAGACATGTCCCTACACTGAATACACAGTGGCCCTGCCATGGACTGAAGGCAATGGGTGGTGGCAAGACTTGATAAACACTGCCTTCAAAGAGAAAAGCTCAAGATTTCCAGAGGAAAGCTGGCTGATAAAGGTCTTTCACATCCATCTTGGTGCTCCTGCCCTTCATTGAGCCTCCCAGATGGAGGCAGTGTGTCTGGCCAACATCACACTCCCTCTACCTGCAGGCGAGGTTTGGGAGCAGAAGGGGAGTCTTGCTGGGGTCTGACAGAAGGCCTATTGTTTGCAAGGTGATTTCCACACTCAGTCCATGTGGCTTGGCTGGAATTTCGAGCAGCTCCATGGGAGGCAGGCTGCAGCCTCTCTCTGTCTGTCAGAGAGGGAGCAGTGCTTTTACTGGGGGCTCTTTCATGAAGCAATCTGCCTACAGCCTCAGAGCCTGCCAATGTCTCAAACTCAATGCAGTCAAAGAAAAAAACCCTCTCTTCTTCACTGTACTGTGCACTGCATTGAAGTAAATGGGAAACTGGCTCATGGCCATTTGCATAAATGTATTTGTGGTTTTTAGTCAGGTCCTGTGACCTGAATACATGATTCAATGATCCCCAAACACTGCCTTTGATCACCAAAAGGCTTGAGAAGTGCTTTTGCACTAACCTAATCATCAACCAAAATGTGGTGCCAGTACTTGGGGGCAAATCAATTCCCTTCCATTTCTCTTTGGATGAGTGGACGAAATCAGGTTTCAGGCGATTTTGCCCTCACATGTGATGAGATCTTTGATTTAATGAGATGCCGGATATTTTAAGTAAACCACACATTCACAAAATAACCCCAGCTCTTTACCCTCTGTCAGAGAACTGCTGTCAGAACCCCAGACCTGACTTGCAAGACTGGGGATGCAGGAAGTTGACAAAGAAACGCATACCGAGGAAAGAGTTAACTGAATTGGTTTCATGCAGAGAAGGTCATCAGATCCCTGAGAACAAGCAGAAGGGAAGTGGGGGAGTGGGGGGAGCAGGGAAGGTCTTGCACTTTTAAAGATTTGGAGGCTGCACAGACGGCAGTGCAGGGGAGGGCCCCCAGACTCCAGCTCCTTGTTTAAATTCGAGTTAAACTTCAATTCAGAAGCTGCCCAGCATAATATCTCCCTTGCCCTGTGCTGCCTCCTCTAAGGATTGGCGGTTGACTTCTACCTGGTGCCAGGGGGTGCCACCTTCACCCACTAGAGCACAGCTCTGGTGTTCCCAGCCCATGGCCCGTCAGAGGAACTCGCAGTTCCCCAACAACAACTGTCATGCTTGACACAGGAATGAGTCAACCATGAAGGAGCTTGGGAAGGTCTGCCAATGTGGCCTTCTCCTGCGCTTCTACCTCACTCATCTCGACTGGGGGCACAGGGACATGTAATTTGTGGAACACTGGGAACACATTTTCCACCTCTTCACATTTTAAGGCCTCACCTTCATCTTCATTAGATTCTGAGCCCAGCCTTTTAAACTTTTGATGACTTTTCCACGGTCTGTGGGCTAGGAATGGGACAGTCTGACGAGGGGACCTGCTATTGTTCAGCTCTGTAAGGGCCTGTATTTCGTGGTGAGGAATCACACAAGGCCTTTTTTAAACATTTCACTTGTTTTCTGATCAAGACGCTCTGGGAATTTTCACAAAAGAGCTTTGTTTATTTATTGATGCAATGTCAAGAATCAATACCCAGTCTTGAGCAGAAGAGTGCGTATGTGTGAGTGTGGTGTCTGGTCAACCAGGGTGTGTCGCAGCAGTGCGAGGTTTCAGCCTTTCTGAAACAGGAGCACCATCCCAGGATCCCGAAACCCGCACCTTGACCCAAGGCAGATTGAGCCTGTCTTATTTGATCTGCTGTCAAGGTCAGGCTCGCTGTTCTCCAGAGATGCTGGATTTGTGCGATCATTCCCTTGGCAAGCACACTAGAGAAAAAATTCCAAGCTCGCTCCGAGCAGGCTCTGCCTCTTCCCGGAAAGATATCCCAAGGAAAGGGAATAGAGCAAGAAAAACCCAACCAGTCAAAAACCGTTTCAGAAACTAAACACCGTGATCAATAAATGTGTAAGAACTGAGCTGATATTTGTGCTGCTACTGATAGGGAAAAGTCACTCAGATAGCTGAGTCAGGTGTATTAATTCCTTCTGCACTCGGAATTCTCAAGGACACGGACAGAGTCGACACAGAGGATCGCTTCCAAATGAACAGTCAAACAAACCAGTGGGCACAATGGGAAAAATATGGATAGGCATTTTAAAATTGAAACTTTATCTGACGGGGTTGTGAGAGGTTGAAACAGGCCACCCCGTTGTCGTAGCTGTTAACCTGGCCTCTTTCAAGAAATGTCTGGATGAGTTCCTTGAATCAATTAACTACCAGACAGGCTTAATGGGCCAAACGGCCTCCTTTCACTGGTAACCTTTCTTATGTTCTTAATGGGCTGCCCACCTTCTCATGCTACGGATGCTGCCTCAGCAGATGGTTCAGCATTGTCTAATGCTGTTGCTGTCTGGGGGCTTCTGAACACTGGACAGATGGTCATTCTGTCGATACCCTTCGGTTTTAATACAGGTATTTAAGTACGCTTCCTGTCTCTGAGAAACGTGAATGTGTCCCCACACCCATCTCCACAGACAATAAATATTACAATATATGAAATTCAATGTATAAGTGACAACTTAAAACAACTGTGTCCTTCAACACAGTTCAACAGTTCATCTGTTATTGTATTTAAAACAGGAATTAAAATATATATTTTTAAACTTAAGAGCTACAGGCCAAAGGACTGCTTGCTTGATATTTTTTATTTGGAATCGTTCATTTCTAGATTTCTAGATTTTCATACACTTTTCTAACTTCTAAATTGCAAAAAGGTGTTTTTAAAATGTCCCTTACACATTCTGGATTGCGCTACATCCTGTAATTTGAAATAAATTTGAAAATCATTGGCTCAGCTCAATGCTTCCCAGGAATTCTTAAGACAGTTGTTTTATATCATTATCAACCTCTCAGACAAAGTTCGTGTTTTTTTAGCTTTGAAGATATAATGAAACGTAAACAAAAATGTATTCTTCTGGAAACTCTGGAACAGAAGCCGGCTGAGAAAGTTTTTCTTTGAGGGCGTTAACCCAGAACACAATTTACTGAAACAATCTTTTCCAAAACAGTCTTCCAACACATGTGAATGAGACTGTTAAATGAAACTCAAATCTCTTCAAGCAGTGCTTGTAGGTTGTAAAAGGATCAGTATTTATTATTGGATAGGGAAGATGAAACTAAAAAAACTAATTTCATATTTTCTCCATAAAATAAGAATTGATTTTATATATAGAACCTCCTAATATTCTCTTTGTGTAAAGATAAAATGTGGCTCTCAAGTACAGATGTATTGTATTAACCTCATTAATAATAACTCATGGACCTACTTTTCACAGTTTGCCTAGTTTTTGTTCTCTATTTTAATTTAGATTTCACATACTGTAAAAAACAAGTGTGTTTTGTCCATTTTTAGTTTGGCAGGAGTTATAAAAGGACCATGACAACATTAAGTAAACACACAAAATCAAAGTGCCTGAATGGAAACACACACTCCATTAATGTGGCTTCAGCAGAGCAGAAATCTTCTCCAGGCGGAGAGTCTGTAGTTGGAGACTGGGTGTCTGCCATTCAAATCAAGGCCTAATTAAACTGTTAGCTTTATGGAGCCATGAAAGCACAAATAGTTCAATGCTTTACTGGGGAAAACAAAGAACTGATTACCTCATTACAGCAAACTCTCACATCACACATCATACACACTGCAAGCTTTCATTTCACAGTTAATTCCATTAACCTCTTTCCAATACAGCTTCTAATCACTTACAAAAGTGTATGAGCCCATTTTACTGACTTCTGAAGAGAGGCAGAGAATATATTAAATCTTTTATTTGTGTGGGTCGTTTTCAAAAAAAATATTTTTCATTGAAACCTCAAGAATGTCTTGTCTGTTGTAGATGTGCTTGCTTTCTGTACAGAAGGCATAATTTTCTATGCACATCAGGAACTACGTAGAACAGTTAGTCCTGATGGCACTGCCTCATTAAGTCCACTTAAGGCAACTACCAAAAATTGGACAGCAGTAACATCTAAAAGCAGATGTACAGCTACATCCATAGGCACGGACACAGGACGGAGAGCATCATCTGCTCCATGGCAAACGTGCATATTGGGCTTCATCAGAGGCCATTAGGCACCTCAATACATAGATTTTGGATGTTGCATTGATTGAAATTTGTACTGTGTATGTGTAAGTGTAATATGTGTTTTGTTGTTTTCCTGTTTTTTAATCTGGGCAAATTCCAACCCATGTTGTTGACATGGCAATCAAGTATTAAACCTGATTCATCAGACTGAAAACATGAAAACACAATTTTCAGCACAGCTGTAGATGTTGGGGAGAAGAGCTGCCTGCTTTGTGTGAAAGGCAGCAGGGTTTGTGCGTACCTGGTGTAGACTCCATTCTTCCGGCAGAAGGAGTTTTTGACTGAGAGCCTGCGGTTGTTCAGCTCCAGAGCCGGAAATCTCCCCTCATCCAGACTCACCATTTCCCCATGACTCAGTGCGTTGCAGTTGGAGTTGTTCCCTGAGAGGAGATACCAAGACACGATGTGAGCACAGGCTGCAAAGACAAAGGAGGTTTTGTTCAATACGTTACAAAAAAACATCTGACTGAAGTTTAGCAACATCACTTACAGTCAAAGAGCTAAAGAAACTGTTGTTGTTAGGATTTGTGGCACAACACTGGCTTACTGGCTCAGCGAAACTGCCATCAGAAACTTCCAATGTTAAGAAAGGCAGTCAAGGGAAAAGCATTTTAGTCAAATCTGCCTGGATTGCCTTTAATTGGAACTGCATTTTCAGATTCCTTCTCCTTTGACAATCAGAAAACTGTTTATTTTCACTTTCCCTCTCTCTATGTTTCTAGTTCAGTCAGTGTGGAAGTTACTTTTATTATAATGGAAGTGTTGTAAAAAAAGTGTGTGTAGAACATCTTGACATCTTACAGTGTGAGGTTTTTGTAGCCAGTAATACTGTACGTATTTCACTGTCTGGTTTAAATGGGGACGAAAGGATGTTGGAAAGGTAAAGGCAATGAAAGCTGAATTAGCCTCCAGGTCCTATTGATCCATGGGCCTCACTAAAAAGTAGCAGAGGTGTTCAGGATGGACAGTGAAATATGAAGCAGACGACACAAGTGGAAACTATATAGATGTGTATTTAGAACTGAGAACAGGAGGCACTTCTTTATCTAAAGAATTGTGAGAGTGTGGAAGAAGCTACCCAGCCATGTTTGAAACCAATGCTCTAGCTTCATTCAAGAAACAGCTGGATGAGATCCTTTGACCAATAAGGCCAGATGGGTTGAATGGCCTCCTGTTGTTTGGAACTGTTCTTGTGTTTTTAATTGGTTTCCTAAAAAAAAGCCATAGCCAATCAACTTTCAGTGTCCTGGAACTGCTAGGCGCTCTCATGTAGAGTAAAGTTCCCAGGAGGCAGTGCAGTCAGTGCCTCAGTCTCTCTCTCTTCACTCCACGCAAGACGCCCCCTGGCCTCTCGGACCAGGCTGGAGGACAGGCAGCGGTTAAACACACAGAAATAAAGAAACAAACAAGAGCTGCGCGGTCCCTCCCGCTGCCCTTGCCCCGAGAGCCTGAAAAGTGCTTCTTTGTGTCCCGGACAAATGCTTCTCTTGTTTTTTCCGTCTCAGCTAGAAACGTGTTTACAGATGAAATCTCAGCCTCGGCAGGAGAAGCGCTGCAGACACTGCTGACGGAGGCAGAATGTTGGACCTCAGGGCTGGGCTGGGCAGCCTCTCCCCGCCTGAGATAGCAGCCATCAGACACTGGCAGGCAGCAGCTCTGCATGTCCCGAGACACAGCTTGGGACTGCCCGCACACACACATACTGTATGTCATCTTAGATGGATTTATTGTCTCTGTGGCAGATGAGGCTGGTTGACAATACGCTCGAATCCCTCTGTCCAGTCTTTAGGGTGAGGAGCAGTTTCCCCACTGTATCCTGCACTGCACTTGTACAAAAGATGCATAAAGACACAACAGAGCCATGCAGTGCCCAAGATACTGCAGCACAGCTGTGTGGATTCCTACTGTATGCCAAAAGATCTTGTCTTTGCTAAGCTTTAGCCTTGTTGTGCAGCCAGCATTGTGCTTTTCTTAATCTAAACCAGACTATTTTCCTATTTTTATTTTTAGTGTGCTAAAAAACTTTACTACTATCACTGGAACTGAAGATGCTCTGCTCTACAGACAGCCAAGAGACAGTGCTGAGGTACTGGGAAGGGGTTAGAACGGCAGTTCTTTTGTGAGAGAAAGACAGATCCATTTTCATTCCTTATCTGAGAAATAGATGATAATGGGAGTATGCCAAATTATCTAACAAGGCTCAATCTCTTTGAAGTTGCAGTTCCTACCAGCTGCAGATTCTTAGAAAAAATTGAATATTTGAAGATTATTGGCTTGAAGGGGATTTGACGTTTGTCCGAAGCATGTTTAACGCATGACGGCTTATACAGCAAAAAGATGAATTGGGTAAAAAGTGATCCCAGGACCTTTTCAAACATCTTACCTGCTGTTTGTGTTTCTGAAATTTTCTAATCAGGCCTTGCTGATTGCTACTAGGCTTGAGTGTACCTGCCTGCTTTCAGTGCTGTCATTCTCTTTCAGAATCACGGAGTGCGCTGCCATTTCAGAAGTGTAAACGAGACACAGCAAAACTTCTTCTTTAGTACCCCAGAATGATTAATTTCTGAATCTGGTCTGGAGCTTTGAAAATAGGTTTTGGCCAAATAAGATGAATATTATTAGTGGCAGCTTTCCAACTGTTACTCTTTCTGAACAAAGAACTTCAAACAAAGTCAATCAACTGTGAATGAGTGTAATGCAGTCACAAAAAGAAAACAACTGAAAAGAATCGTAAAAAACTTCAGATTTTGTAATGTGAACCGTTTTCATTTTATGGGAAATCCGGTGCACTGATCCAAAGCTCAACTGATTTAGCCCCACCCCCTCTGAAATATGAGATCTCATTCTTAAAAGGATTGGTCAATGCCATATTTCCAGACATCAGACAAAGGGGAGAATCTGATCTAGAAAAATAGACAAAGCGAAATTGATGGATCTTGCCCGAGCTCTCTCAACATCCAAGCTAAATTACAGGACACAAGCTCTGCGCAACGGTATGCTGACACATGGCTCAGGAGAAGACTGCCCCCTGCTGAATGTCCAGCCACCTTGCTCAGAACCCATGGCTGTCATGGGATACTGCAGGACAGGGGAAAGACACAATGACCAACTTTGATAGTCATCTACCTGTACAACATTTTGCTTTGAGAATATTCCCTTTTATCTTTCAAAGTAGATGGTTAGCGTACTTGCTGCTCTCTTACCACCTGACACACGTGCATGAGCCTTCCACGTACCTGAATCAGATTTCTTCGCATATTTCTTGCTCTGCCCACGAATGATCAGGATGAAAACCAGCAGCAGGATAAAGATGAGCCCCACCAGCGCGATCACCACCAGGAACCACCACTCCTCGTAGAAGGGTGCCACCTTCTGGGCTGGAGGCCAAGGATATGATATTGTCAAAAAAGGGAACGGCAAAGACTATTCAGTTTGTTTTTCACGAGTGTTTTGCTGGTTTACACTGTCCACAAACTGAGAGTGAATTCAATGTGCGGGAGTACTGAGGCACAAAGTTTGATTTTATCTACATCTAAGGTAAAGAAAACACAAAAAATCAGTCAGGATTTGAACAGTTTCTACTTCACACTAGCTGTAAAGGTTAAAGATCAGACAAGACAAAAAGAAGAACAATAAAAAAACAATATCTGACCAGAAATAGAAGGTGAGGGAGCACTGGGTGAACCATAGCCATAGTCGTTGACCCCAATGACTCGGAAATCATAGCTCACTCCTTGTTTCAGTATGTCCATATTGAATGTGTATGATGTCACTTCCTTCGGAATGTCCTTGATGAGGATGTCCCACAATCCCTCATCTGCATACAAAGTAGCAATGGGGTATGTGGTTAGGTAAAAGCAAAAAGAAATTGTATCTTAAGGACTAGAGATATTTTATTACTGGCACCAGACTACGGAGATGTTAGTATGTAATTCTCCTCACTGAGAAGCTCCCATGAATAAGTATCTTTGGTGCCTGTGACTTTCAATAAAGGTGAGATCTTAACACCTACCAACATTTCTAAAATGTTACATAATCTCTTTTAGATCCTTGATTTTAGGTTTAAAGCTGGAAGATAGCTCCTTCATTTGCATTTCATGTAAACCTGAAAACCACACAGAATGGCTAACCATCTGAGGAGTATTGTGATTGCCCACGGGTAGAGTAAATGCAGATCTTGCATTACTGTTTGGTTTACTTTGCAATAAAACGCACTGCAGCTCAACCAAGGTATCATTAAGAATGCAAAGGGCCCACATAAGATACACTGGCCAGATAGATCGCTTGCAGAAGATACGATCAGTTCCTGGTTCCAACCTGTCTGATGTGCTGCTGGAGAGGCAGACTGACATAAGGAAAAGCAGACTTGGTAGTAATTCCTCTGGGAGCTATCTGAGTGACACACAAGCTGAATCTTTTCACTGGCAGGACACTTGGCAGCTGACAACCTGTCCCGTGTTGTAGTCTCAGCATCTGCACAGCCATGTTTTCCACCCCTTGTTCTGTTCCCAGAAACAGTGCAATCGATCCCCCTCGCCCTCCTCCAGCCCTCTCCCAGACTCCTCTGTGTTGATCAGTCAGTGTCAGTCACTGTGATACTTGATTCTTCCTATCTTCCCTTGATGTGTCCTGATCGATATTCCATTAAAAGACTTAGAGGAACAATTATGGTGCCCTGCTGTTCATCTTCCTGGGTTCTATGGAGTGGGATAACTATACTTGGGAATGCTGAGAAATAATTGCCGTTATCCAGGCTGCTGCTGGCTTCCCAGCATCATTGTTTTAAAATAGAACTTGCAAAAACAGTCTTGTGTAACAATCATTTTGAAAACAAGCAGACGACGATTTTCAAAGCAACAGGCTGGAGACAACCCGGTATTTTGACTGGAAGCTTCTGTTTCTCAAATACAGTATATTTACACTACATGCACATATATAGTATAAAATATCTAGAATGAGTTTGACTTTGAATTTTTAAGAACATAAGAAAGGTTCCAGTCGAGAGGAGGCTCATCTAGCCTGTTTGCTGGTTAGTGGTTAATTGATCCAAGCATCTGATCCAGCTGTTTCTTGAAGGAAGCCAAAGAACAGCTCCAAACACACAGTAGCTTGCTCCAGACTCCAACAACCTTTTGAATAAAGTTCCTCCTGTATTCAGTTTTAAATGCACTTCCATATATAGAAGTTTCCACTCGTGTTGTGGAAACTGGTCCATGTTTCACTGTTGATTCTGAAGAAGTCAGCTGGGTTGACCTTATCAAAGCCTTCCATAATTCTGAAAACATGTATCAAGTTTCCTTGCAGCCTCCTCTGCTTCGGCCTAAAAAGGTTCAGTTCCTTCAGCCTGTCAGTGTAGAACGTTTCTTAAAGTCCCAGAATGCATCTTATCGCTCTTCTCGGGACTGATTACAGAGCTGCCAAATCTTTTTTGTAAAATCGTGGCCGAAATTGTGCGCAGTGTTATAAATGAGGCCTAGCTAGTGCATTATCAAATTGCACACATTTTAAGTTTGACTTCAGCTACATACTATTAACTATTGGCACCCTCCACCTTAAATCAGCGAATTCACTAAATGCATGATTGTTCAATAAACCTAGAAAAGTAACTCTTGAAAAAGTATTGTAGTTTAATAGACAATATTCATGAAACCTATGAAAATGGCGAGCAGCGCTTTGAGAAGCACCCTTCTGCCAGGCTTACCTGAGGGTCTGGCCTCGATGACGTAGCGGGTTATGGGGGCTCGCCCGGGGTCCCCATTTGCCCAGTGAAGGGTGAGAGCCGAGCCGTATCGAGAGATAAAGGGCTCCCCTGGGGGGCCAGGGGCTCCTGGGAGAGGGGAGAGAGAGACAGGGAGAGATGGCTCAGTGTCGCAAATCCGATCCTTAGAAATAAAAACGCCAGATTGCTTCGCTGTCAGAATACAACACTCTTCGTTGGATGGCTCAGAATATGCATCTATGAGGCTCACCCAACAAAATAAGGTTTATTAGCCCTGTCTCAACAGTTTAAAACAGAGTTACAAAATTAAAAATTTAATGATGCCCAGATATCAAACAGATATCCTGTCTGATATGAAACAGAAACTGAATCAGCGAGCCTGTTTCTGTTATTTCTGCGATGTCATTAAATGCTGTGTTAATTGTATCCGCTTTAGCAACACTGTAATTCATCTGTCATGCCAATAAAAGCCTTTTGAATTTGAAATTGAAATGTGTGTGGTCTTGTTCTTCATGCTCATTCAAAGGTGTCTCCTGAAAGACTCCCTGCACCCTGGACTGGACACAACACCACCCTAATTTGGAAACCTCACTGGAACTTCTACCACAGCCTCAGAGCCTAGGCTGTACTGTCTTGTCTGGGGACCGTCTCAACAGGCTGTCAAGTCTGCATGTAGACATGGAGGGTTTGTAGGAAGAGGAGCACCTGTACTAACTGGAAGGGGACGAGGGACAGACACAAGAACAGGAAAAAACAGACCTTCTCCAGGCCCAGTGGTGATGTTGGCCTCCACCTCCGGCCCGTAAGCGAAGGTCTTGGCGCGGATGCGGAAGTTATAGGTCACCCCGTCGGCCAGGTCCTTGATCTTCATCCACAGGGGGGCGCTCCCCTTCACGTCCACTGTCACGATCTTACTGACGCCTGGGGGGGAGGGGGAGTGAAGACAGGAGTCGGCACAGGCCACTGAGGACTCTAGATAAACATACTGCATTTAGAGTCGGTCCCATTCATTTAGGATTGCACAGTCATGCATGCACATGTATTACACAACATTACACAATAACCAGGACACCACAATATCCTCATATTTTAAAATGTCCAATTCATCATCCCTCCAAGAAACTACAGGAAATGCTACAGAGTGATGGCTGAGTGAAGCGTATCTACAGCTGGACTGCTTTTTCAACTGAGCTGCCACAACACCAGTATTCAGCACTAATCTCTTCACAAGCTGGCTCAGTGTGGGCCTCCTGGGCTGATTCATTTGAAAGGGAGATCTAGTTTTTGCAGATCTGCTGGCCAGAATTTCTAATATGCAGAGATGCAAACAAAATGAATCTTGAAGTTTGCACTTTTTAAGCCACACTCCTCCGGCATTTCTCCCACTTAGCATACTGTGTGTCCTTCACTTCTGCTTCACATCAGTTTCACAAGCCTGGAAAAACCCTCAGGTTGGAAGAGTCAGTTCTCCCTTCCATGGGAAATTATTAAGACAGTATATTAACTCTAGCACATCCCATGAGATACAAGAGCATCTTTTCCCTTGAACTTTGGGACACAGAAGGGCTAAGTAGGCCATAACAGCTGCTAATAAAACAGGTCAACTGCTGTAAAAGAAAAGGTCAATTTGACATATTATCTTACATCCTGTGTCCCCTGAGATATGCTTTAATTGATTCAGAATGGTTGCTCAGCAAGAGGCTAGTAGACCTCACAGAATGCCTGAGTGGTACCAGTGTCTGGGCTACAGAAAGCTCCTCGGTGAAAATAACACTTGTGATAATTACACTGAGCTGAGGAAAGTGCTTCTGTTCCGAAGTTCACACCATCTGTGCCTTCTGGCGCCCAGAGCAAGGCTTGAAACTGTACCCTCAGTTGACCATATGTACAGCAGAGAGTGGCCCATTTACAACTACAGCCAAAATTTCTATGTGGTTCCTTAAAGAAAAAAAAAGCACGCAGCTATAATGGGAAGGTGGAACATACCGTCTACTGGCGTGCAGGGTTCATAGATGAGCCGGTATCCCTCAATAATGCCATTTGGGTGGACAGGTTCCCCCCAAGACACGTTGACTGAGGTAGTGGTCAGTTCACTGAAGTGGATGAAACTTGGAGCGCTGGGGGCTAAATCAGAGGTTTGTCAGAGGCAGCGGGTCAGAGAGACTCTACTAAATTATGAGCGTAGTCATTGAGAACAGACCTTGCTGTCATGCTGTCAAACGCAACATGCAAGCCATTTTCTATGGAAAGAAGAAAAACTTCTAGGCACAAACAAGACATCTAAGGCTTCTGTAACCTCAGGAGCAGGTCCGTAAAATCGATAGGAAGTTGAATTTGAAAATGTCTAAATGGCTGTCTGTGACAGCGCTTCATGGAAAGGGCTTAGACGGGGAGGATGGGGCAGTTTTAAACTCCGAGACAGTCTTAAGCAGAGGAGCCAGGGAAGACAGCAGTCGTGTGTTACATCACAGACAGTGTCAGCGCGGAGAGCCGGGGAGAGACACAGAGAAGAGCACAGCAGCACTAAATCAAATGGGAGAGGGCCAAGACCCCTGCTAGAGTTTCCCTTTCACAGTTTCAGCCAGGCCGCACAATGAAGGATTGTTTGTGAGAGCGGAAAGGGGAAAAGTGTTTCTAAAAAATCTGCTGTGTTTTCGCGAGCGGCGAGGCGGCTCTCCGTGTCCTAGAACACAGGCCCCATTGTAAGGGCTGGCCCAGAACCTGCCGCCCGCCATCTTCCCCTCTCCTCCGCAAGACTGTCAGAAACTTCCGTGTCTCCGGCTGCTCCGCGCAGACATGCCAACAAAACTCCAGCAATATCCGGCGCAGACGTGCCAACAAAACTCCAGCAACAGTCTTCCCAGGATCCCCCCCTCCTCGCTCTTTACTTCATCCCGTCCGCAAGCCGTTTCAAAAGTGGAAATCAGAAACACATTGCTCCCAAACTGCGAAGTTGGGGCTTTGTTTTCGCTTGGGGCAAAAAACAAGCCATTTATGTTCTTAGCTCATCCTGCAAACACTGTAAATTAAAACCTACAGCACCTCCAAATTTAAGGGGTATGTTGTAATGCAATATAAACACAAGAGCGTCTAAGGCAAACAGCAGTGCTGACGACACCTATAACAAATGGGGAAATTCTTTAACTGACACAGTGGTGCAGTGGTCAGTATTGCTGCTTTGCTGCGCTGGGGCCCTGGGTTCAATTCTGGACCTAGGGTGCTAAGTGTGTGGAGTTTGTTCTCCCAGTGTTGGCCTGGGTTTCCTTTGGGTGCTCTGGTTTCCTCCCACAGTCCAAAGACTCATGTTAAGTGAATAATGTAGTTAAGTTCATAATAAGTTAAGTTAATGGCAAGTTAATTGGCTTCTGGGAAAACTGGCGCAGGTGTGAGCGTGCGCATGTCAATGTCCGTGTCTGCCCTGTGATGGGCAGGCGTCCGGTCCAGAGTGTACCCTGCCTTGGTGCCTTGCTTGCCAGGATTGACTCTAGCTCCCCAGTGACCCTGAATTGGATAAAGCAGTTAAAAAATGGATGGATGAGTTATTCAACTGGCCAGACATCACTTTCATAATGTACAAATCTGGACACAAAATAATATTCTCATAATAATACATTTACAGGTACGCTCCCCACTCACCCGCTCTCAGTGGGGAGGAGAACAGGGTGATGAGGCCAGTTCAGAGATGGGGATTATTAGGAGGCCATGATTGGTAAAGGCCAATGGGACTTTTGGTCAGGGCACTGTGGATAACACCCCTTAAGGTTCTAATTGTTGCTCATTTTCTTTTCCTTCTGGGTTCTCATAAGCCGTGAGCAGTTTATGCACTCCACTCCCTCACCTGCCTGCTGAGTGCGCCCCCTGGTGGCGGGGCTGCGGGGGCCATCTCCCGCTGCATTGAAGGCCGCCACGCTGATCATGTAGGTGGTGTAGCCCGTCAGGTTCTTCAGCTTCACCCCTCCTTTGGGAAGGAACAGAGTCCGGAGCCGCTCCGTCTCATTCTGCCGCTGGAACTCCCAGAAATAGATCTGAAGCAGGAGAGCAGGTTGGTGGGGGAGAAGACCCGAAGAGTCAGCTGCTGACTGACACCAGAACAACCTTGAGCTTTCACAGCTCTGCAACCCAGGAGTGGCAATCCAAGGTTTTGCTTAATAAGGTACTGATTGAAATACCAAGCCCTTTCCCATCTTCCACTGCAAGGCTGGGTAACAAACACCATATTTTGAGTCAAAACTAAAAAAATTGCAGGTTTTTACGTAGAACAGAATATTACCTTATATCCCTGGATGTCACCATTCTGAGCCTCCAGAGGGGGCGGGTCCCAGGTGACATCAAGCTGTGTGGCAGTTGCTGATTGGATAGCCACATTCTGGGGCGGGGCAGTAGGAACTGAAAAAAAGGCATCATGGGTTTGATAATTCTGTACTCCCTGGAAATCGATCACTTCTGTGCACTGCAACCATCCCTAGACACTTCCACAAATGAGTAGGGGTAAGTCAAGCATAGCGATTGGCAAGGTCAGAAGTATTCTGCAAGATCCAACATTGAAAGTATGGAATTGTCTCGTTTTTTATATAAGGGAAGATTTTTATGAATCATAGCAACATTTAGTGAAGAAACTGTAATCAATATACAAATGCATTAAATTCTTATATAAAAAACATACAACACAGCTCTTAATGAAAAAACACTGAGAAATGTCTATTTAATACTTTATTGAAAATATAATAATAAAAATAATGTCTTTATAATATTAAAAACATAAGTGTCTGGAGAGAATGGATTCTCATTTTATGTTAAACTAACAAAATCCACAACAGTTCAGGCTTGGAACTAGAATCTGACAACTAACTAAAGCAGACACGATTTAGATCTTTAACAATAGTATTATGTTTATGAGACTCGTCATCATCTTCATTAGATACTAAATGTCATGTTGAGTTCAATATCGAGAACACATGACACATAGAACAAGCAGCAGATGAATAGGCCCAAGCAGTCAGTGTTGTGTCAGCGTTGGTCAGACTCTAGGGGAGTCACCAATGACGTCACACCGGAGCAGACAGGATATCGTAGCTCCTACCACTCACCCGCCTCTCCCACAAACACTTCCTGTGGTGCGCTGGTGGGCCCCTCCCCCACGGCGTTGTAGACACTCAGACGGATCTCGTAGCGCTTGTGTTTGCTCAGGTCTGCGGGACACAACACAGCAACACCCTCAGCCACAGCACAGCAAGCCAGCTCTTTTCTCCATTTCCTTTTAGATGTAAGAGACTCCCAAACCTGACTGCAATATTTTGCCACTACACTGTAACTGCGTGTCCATTCTGTTCTTATAATCGGGTAGGTTTGGATAGGAATAATTTATCATAACATAACTGCACTAGCTAGGAACATAAATCCTCTTCCTACCCCCATGCCACTAAAACAGTGCAGAAATCCGTAGAAAAAGGAAAATGTTTTACCAAAAAATGACGTCAACTGAAACATCATGCTCCACTGACAGTTTTAATTCTAGGGCCTTGTATTTTGACATCATAAAAATAACTGATACGATTTTTACATTTAAAAAAATAATTGAAATGCAAATAGATTAGCCTTGTGATGGTGACACACAGTGCAGACTCCGTTGTACTTTACAGGTGCTGACAGCAAAACCACCATGTCTGTCACTGACAAGTCACTGTGTTACAGAGCTCGGTTGACTAATAACCCCCTGACCCTGGCAGCGAGTGTGCCGCCAACCTGTGAGCTCTTGCAATTAGGGAATTCTTTTCCCAGTCGGGCAGCAACATTAACCAGGCTCGAACTAGGCTATAGATGTCCTGACCACTTCAAACATTCACAACAAAATAAAAAAAAAAACAAACACCAAGTCAACAAAATAGAAAAACCACACCTGTAACTTCAAACAGTCTATCAGAAGAAAACTAAAAGGAACCAGCTGTGGGGTCAGGAGGTGGGGGGGGGGGGGTCACCTAAGCCGTGAAGACATGAGTTGAAACGTGTTCATTGCCAGCTGGCGCCTTTTAACCTTCCTACCACTGAAAGAGTAGACAATGAATGTTGGAGGACTTACTGTCCAGCTCGTATTGGGTGAGCGAGGACTCTGTCAGGTTCCTCACGCTGTAGGGCGCTGTGTGGGGCATGGGGAGGAGATGGGGCATGGGGAGGGTTGCGGGGCAGCAGTGAGAGAGAGGGAGAGACAGAGGTTAGTGAGTTAGTTCACACCACATTCAGCTGGAGCAGCGCTGTTCCAACCAGTGCAATGGTCAGGACTGATTTTAAAGCAGAGGTTAAGAAAAACAACACAGAACAAGTCCGAAACACAAAACAGGAAACACTGTACAAGGGTACTGACTGCCTGGGCTCCACAGCACGGTGTCAGTCACAGCCAGGGGGTTATAGGGAGTCACTGTAGAGGAGATTGGGTTACGTTTTCATTCAGTTTCAGCAGTAATTCAGACTTTCACTCAGAGCTGAGACTCAAGAAGGTTTAGAATATGAGCCCAAGGTTTGGTATGAAAACAAACACACAACCAGAGAGATGATGACTACAAATAAAACACAAACTGCCCCTCCACCCCCACCCCAGGAACTGAAAACACACACATCTGAAGCAAAGAAAATGACACTTCATCCAAAGACTCCCACCCTCACAAAGAAAGTGTCAAAGGTATAGAAGAGCTAAGAAAAGAGTATGTCAGGGGTCGCCATCCCTTCTTCTGGAGAGCCTGATACAGTAAGTGTTACAGTCTTCATCTGTTGGCAATATCTGTAAGTTGCTGATGAATCAAGCACGTAAGCTGTTCTTCTGTCCTTAAGGGCTGAAGAGTTCTTAGAGTTCTATCCTAAATGACTTCATTGATCATATTCGTGCACAAGATGAACGGGTCATCACGCCAGACGTTTTTTCGGCCCCACTGAAATGTGGGTCCTGGATCGGGAAAGCCCGGCAAGCGAGCCGGACCCCAGAGGAGAGAGGGAGCAGGCCGCACTCACAGGTCAGCTCGGCCCAGGTGGCCGTGGGGCCGTTGAAGGTGCGCACGGTGAAGCTGCGGAGCCGCTCGTACAGCAGCTCGCGGTAGTGGATCCGGAAGCCCAGGAGGATGCCGTTGATGTGCTCTTCCGAGGGGGGCTGCAGGGGGGGAGAGGGGAGGACAGGAGTCAAGGAGCGGCTGAGTGACGTCCTGAGAAGAGTTGACTCTATGGCAGGCCTCTGCGAAACTGTGCTCTAAATACAATCATTCTCGAGTACGAAGATCAAGTATGAACATACTAACCTCTTCTGTTAACATAAATGTCTGGACAAAGACATATATTTAAACACAGAATGTTAAACGGTATAAGAATATTTTGGTCGCGAATCACAGGATGCTTTATCTAACGTCCAGCTGCCTGAGAAAAAGTCAGCTAAACATCTAAAATGGTTACAGCAAACAACAGGTCTGCCTGCCTGAATTCTTAAACGTGATCTCGTACCCCATCTAAAGTTCAGAAGACATCCGTTTGATTAGCAGATATAATAAACTACAAGATATGTAGGTGCAGGGATAGAGTACCCAGAATTAACTCCAATGGGTTTTTTTAAGCGAAATAACTTGGCAAGCGAAGGTGTTGCAGTTAGGGCTTAGCTTCAACATTTGGCTTGTTACCTGCCAGCGAATCAGCACAGATGTCGTGGTGTGGGGTGTAACAGAGAGGATTACAGGAGCCGCGTCCGGGGCTAAACAGGAAGGGAGACAGGAACAGTTCAGCGTGTGAATCAGGGGTCGGCCCATGGGAATTTCTAGCACGGTCTGTCACATGTAACACACAAATAACTTTACTTAGGGCTGTAGAAGAGGGTAAAACCCAGGAATGAGGGTAACATACTTGTTTCTTGTGAGCATCATAATCAGGTAAACTAGTTTTATGGATCTTCTGTATAGATAACATACTTTTGACTTGATCTGTTCTTTGTTCCAAAGCAATCAGAGATATGTTCTGACATGATTCAGTTAAAAAGCCTAAAGGACACAAGATATTTATCAGTGTTTGACGCAGATCAAAATCCTTTGTAAAGAACATTAGCATTTACATCCAGGAGTTTGTGTACACACTTGTACACATGAGGTAAAGACAAGGAAGATGGGCAGAATTCAGGTGGAACAGTGTGACAGGTCAGGTGTTAGGTCCATGGCCAAAAATGAAAGGGGACACAGTAGAACAAGATTCCTTAATCTCCTGATTAAATCTCCTGAGTGGGATCAGGGGTCAATATCCTCACCGTCCTGCAGTGTGGTGATGGCTTCACTCTCTTCGCTGTACTCGCTATCTCCAATATCATTGGTCGCTTTGACTCTGAACTGGTAGGAAGTGAAGGGCTTCAGTCTGTCAAGGAGGAAGGACAATTGAATACACTCCATCCGATCTGCAGGCTTGATGCAGCTGGGTTCAGTTGGGTTCAATCATGAGAAATACGTATTAATTCTTCATTGATAAGCAATCCCAGAGCTAATAATGAGTGACAAGAGGCTGTAAACTGTACGTATATGGGCTGCTCTTACCTGTTCACAATGTAAGAGGTTGCCTCGTGGCTGACAGAGGCTGAGTGGACAGTCCAGTTCTTGTTAGGGAGCTCTCTCAACTGGACCGTGTAATATCGAACTGGAGAGAGCCCATCGCTGCCTGGTTCCCATGACAACAGCACACTGCGGGCCTGCACGTTTTCCTGCTGGACTGTTGGCCTGCTGGTGGGCTGGGGCCGGGCTGAGAGGGAGAAAGGGGTGGTTACTATGACAGCAGAACTACACAAGGCCCAGTGCCTAGCCCAGTCCCTGGACACACAAATACCCTGCATTGCTGGTCGAGTCAAAGCAGGCTTTCTATCACAATCAATAAATTCTAGCAGCACATTGAATTATGGGTACTATGCTGTTTTAGTTAGTTTTTTTCTGTACTGTGGCTCGACCATGAATAGCAATAAGAGAATAGAAAATAAATGGATGTTCAGCGGCCTAAATGGATCTTTGCTTGTGATTATTCTATGTTTTAGAGATTAGCCATTTAAGTTGAAGTCATTCACTTTAAAGGTCTATAAGAAAACACCTGAAAACACCTCTTCCAGAGCTCTCAGTGACAGAACAAATGCTGCATGAACTGAAAGTAGGAGGTGTGTGCATTAGAGGTCATAGGAAACAGGCTTATTTCATGTACTGTAGTAAAGACACGTTTTAATTTTCTACAAAAACGCACAATTGCTGATATGTCAGACAGGCTCTTCAGACAGGGTTTTAGGGGTACCTCTCTTCTCTGTGGTGACCACCAGGGCCTCAGCCACTTCCCCCCAGCCTTTCCTCGTCTGTGCTGTGATGCGGAACACATAGACAGACTCGGGTTTCAGTCCGGTCACAGTAAACTGTCGAGCACTGGGGTTCAGCACTTCCACGGTGGCTGTGTTACTACTGGTAGAGTTCAGGCGGTAAGTGATCTGGTACGCTAGGAGGGAACAGGACATGGACATGGTTTCAGTGACATGACACAAGGCCAGATGGCTCTCTCGGGACCTTTACCAGTACCCACACTGTAAACTCACCCAGAATGATGCCGTTAGGCTGGGCGGGGGATTGCCAGATGAGCCTGACAGAGTTTGTCCGCACCTCAGGGAAGAGAATACCCACTGGGGGTCCAGGCACTGAAAGGAAAACGGGAGGTTCAGTTCCTTGTGGAAAGGGAGTTTAATTCAGATTAAGATTCAATTAAAAAAAAAAACACTACTGTTGTGGATTACTGAATAACTTTTTGTGCTGGATGTTTAACAGCTCACTTTAAGGAAGGACAAGCTTAATCAACAACTTCTCTAGTGATCTTGTCAGATCTGTCGAATGGGACTTTTGCTTCTCAGTATGTAAAACCTGCAGAGCATTTCGCTATAACTGGCAGGCATTCTGTGTGTACCATCATCCAGGGTCCTCTCCAGGATTGGGGGTTTGCTGGGGACCCCATCTCCGATCCGGGTGAACGCCAGCACCTGAATCTGGTACAGGACATACTTCCCCAGGCCCGTAAGCTGGACACTTTGTGTGGCATTGCCCTCCACTGTCCAGAACCGCAGGGGTGAATCTGAGTCTTTCTCCTTGTACACCACCTGAGACCGAGAGAGAGAGAGAGAGAGAGAGAGAGAGTCACAGCAGTGGATAACACACTCCTCAGCCCCAAGGCAGCTGGTGTTTGTGAAACACATAATTATTCTTGCAAGTCTTGGCTGATTTCTGTCTTAGAGGCTCATACTGATAAATGATGCATGTATAACTGTCCATTTCCAAACCGGAGATGTGAGCTGTGAGCTGTGTCATCACCCCCAAACCAGTTAATTCTCAGGCAGCATCTGATTACCAAAGTAAAGGCTATATTCAAAAACTCTAGCTATGATTTCACCTGTCTGCTCTCTTAATTAAAACCATGGTGTCATGCAATTGATTTTCTGTTGCTCATTTAAAAATCCCTTAAGGCTGTTTACACCTCTCTTTTTAAATTTGCAACCTTTTTTTTTTCTCATTTTCAAAACTTATCATGCGGCAATGTTTTTTTATAAAGGGAACCCTGCATGTCAGGAGAATCCGGGTCCCAGCTGAGAAGAGGAATGAAGCTCGTGGTTTGGTGCCGCACCTTGTATCCGAGAATGAGCCCATTCCGGTCCGGCTCAGGAACCTCGTGCCAGCGGATCAGGATGCTGCTGGAGGTGGTGGCGAAGGCGGTGATGTTGGTTGGGCCGCAGGAGGGGACTGTGGGAAAGCAGAAGGAGAACGAAAGGTCTGATGAGGGAATGAGGGAAAAAAATCACCTTTGTCTAAACACACAGAATACGCTTGCTCTGCCAGCTGACGTGATTAGTAGCGGCAATGTTGTAAACCTCAAAACTGCTCTCAGCGGATTCAATTCCCAGGTTCAGCGGGAACAACCCGGAGGCTCGTAACGTGTGGAGGAGTGGTTGGGCCTGTGGGCTTGTAATTGAAAGGTTGTGGGTTCACTTCCAGGGTAAGCCTGCTTCCTTGAGGACAGCACTTCACTAAGATTGCTCCAGTAAATCACCCAGCTGTATGATTGGGAGCAAATATAAGTCACTTTGAATTAAAGCATCTGCAAAACAAATCCATAATTTTCCATGAAAACCTTCTGTGCTCCCTTGCACTGAGGAAAGCATTGTTCAGACCCTCTAATGGGCTGTTTCTCTACCTTTTTATGCAAAGGGAAAAAAAAAATTCTGTTTACATTTTTTTTTCATTCCTGGCCAACATAACAGGGCAGACCTCAGACCTGTGCATGTACAACCAGCATAACCTTGAGGCAATGAGGCCTGACAATCAGCCTAAGAGTAGTTTTAATAATTGACCTGACCACCTGCTGTTTGGTTCCACACATACAGGGCAAACACAGTTTCATGAAAATAAGAACGCCAAGCCCAGGCAACGTTCTCCTACACGAAACCAGTAGCCTTGGGGAATTTATCCAAAATAGTAGAACAGCACACAAAACCCTCACATATCCCATGTGTTCCCCATTTCCTGTTCCCTTCCCTGTAATCTGGTCACCATGGACACCAGACAAGCCAGACAGGAGACAGTGGATCCGCTCCAGAGCAAAGTTTTGGATAACAGAAAAAAATACAAGCTCTATAAGACAAGAGGAAAGCTTCTTTTCGAAATGCTCAGTAGTGAATTCTTCATTGTTTTTAACCAGCTGAACTTGGAACTGTCTGGCTTTCATTGGCAGAGATCAAACCATTCTGCTTTCCTCTTCAAAATTTCAGTCTGGCACAGCTGTGATTGTGAGTACAGACAAAAGAGCCTACAGAGAGCAATTTCCGTTCAGCAAGATGGTTCAACATTAGGGTAGGTGGGCGAGGAAACTATCATTGAATCCACATTGTCACTGCCTCAGACTAAAAGCTGAATGGAGACCATGTGTAAGATTTATATCAAACTGATTATAAACACCACATATCCTGTCAGACATAAAAGAAAATTAAAAATAGTGCAAACAGATTCAGGGCAGAACGATGTTTTACGAGATAAATTAAATCGTAAACTGTAAATAAAAGTAAATGTTAAAAATAGTTTAAAAGAAAAATGTCTTTTCACAGTGCTTGGAATGAATGAACCATCAGCAATAATGCAGTCTGGCGAGAGTCTATCGGGCTGAATAACACAGAGAAACCTCATATTTTAAAATATTTTTTATGAACTCACACACATGGCAGTTGGTGTATTATTTGATATGACTAATGCACAAGATCCCTGTCATTTACCATTGTTTGAATGAATACTCCTGCAGTAGAAATCCTTGTGTGTGTGTGTCTTATATCTACAGGGCTGTAGTCAGCTGGGCTTTGAGTGGAAAGAGGTGGAAAGAGACCCCCAAAATATAAGAAGGGTCACAAATGGGAGGAGGCTACTTGGCCCATATAGCAAATCGCCTATTTGGCAATAAAACATAAGAGATGCTCCTATGGTCTCAGCCTTTAAATCAAGGCTCCAGACTTGTTTCTTTAGTTACTGCTTTTCTTAGCCTACAATCTCAGATCCACCACTAAGCATGCATGTGCTGACGACCTGTAACGTTAGAATGCTAATGATAAGACACACACCCAGGAAACCTCTGCTACTTCACTCGGATAACCCTGATGACAGACTAAGGATAGCAGGATCTCAGCCCTTAGCTTTGCAGAGATTGTCCATGACTGATCATGATTAACGCGGCCCTAATACATTGGCTGGGGGGGTGGCGACCATCAAGCATGGTATCCCCAGAGGTTTCATTTCTCCCCCAGGGTGTTTTCCCCTCCTCCAGGCCCACTCCTGCTACTGCACAGGCAGCGCTGTCAGGTGCTGTGTAATTCTGTGACTTACTGTTGAGCAGGGCGCTATATCAAATACATGCTCGACTTGTTTACCGGACTCCCGGGTTCTGCCGCGGACGGGCTGGCTCCAGGGACCGGCGCCGATGCCGTTGAGTGCCTGCACCCTCACTTCGTACTCCGTCCACTCCTCCAGGTCCTCGATGGTGAACTCCCGCTCCAGCCGGTCCTGGATGACGTGGGTGAGCGCGCGGCCCTGCGCCCCCGTCCGTGAGTACTGCACCCTGTATCCCACGAACTCCGGGTTCCCGTTGTATTCCCACTCTGGCAGGGGCTGGGGGACCGAGAAGGCCCAGTGAGAAACACACGACACAGCAAAGCAAAATCATGCAGATGAATCTTACTCGCTAGGACCCTTTCATTAATTCTGATGCCCGGGTCTTTTACTGCAGCAATTCAGGAGAAGAACCTCACTCAAGGGTACAAGAGCAGCGCCTAACCTGGGATTTGAACTCAAAATCTTCCAGTTACGACTCCAGAACCATAAGAACCATCCCACACTGCAGTAGTAGAACTTTCCTTTGATTTTTTAGAGATCTGTGGTCATAATACTTAATAGCTTATACCCCCACTGTTTCCTGTATGCATTTAGGGGCCAACAAGTTTTTAAAACAGGGACCATGTATTTAAAGTTTTAAAAAACGTTACACTACTTGATTTCCATCTCAAATTCCACATGCAACTGGATACCAGGCAGATGGATTGCTCTGACGCAGACGCAGGGACATCAGAGGAAGAGCGGTGAGACATCTCCTGAAGGAACTTACCACCCAGCGCAGCCACAGGCTGGTCTCGCTGGCTGTGCGCAGAGTGACGTTGGCGGGGGCGATGTCCGGGGGGGCCTGCAGGGTTTGGATCTTCCGGGAGGGCTGGCTGGGGGGGCTCGTGCCAACTATGTTCACCTGGCGCATTCGAAACCTGTTGGGGCGAGTGGGGGGAAGGGGGATGTGGAGATCTGACCTCTGGCTTCTGGTGTCATAACATCCTACTACCTCAAGTGATATCCAGCAAAACACTGACGCAGCATAACTGTAAACTGGACCACAGGGATCGCTTGTCATGGGATACAATGAATTCATCACAACCATACTGTCGTACACGTTTCTGCTGTGCTGCAGTAATATTACGATAGGGCATCAGCTTCGTGTTGGATGTTGTATAATTAGTCGTTGGTCCATGGAAAGCCACTCAGAATCTTTAGTTTCTTATAGTATGGGGTATAGCAAGGGCAGTGCACAGAACCTGACAAGACAAAGGTTTTTGAAGGAACCCATGCCTGTTAGGAGGTAACAAGTAAGCCCTTGAGAACTATTTTACTGTTTTGTGCATTCCCAGCTGGCCTATGTTTCTCCAAGGTCTTTTGAGTGGAGGTGTACTGTAACTAATGTATCCTACGCATGACTTAGCAACATGAAAGGGAACAGGGGTCTTATGTAATTAGGGGTCTTGGTTAATTGTCCAAGGGTGACCTAACTGCTTAACTTTTTGACCTTGTTTACACCTTTTATGGTAACAAACTGTTACTGACCAATCAAAAAAAATGTATGTTTTTGTATGGAAATTTTGCTCATCTTCAAGAATAAAAGCCTGTTGCTGTCCTTAGAAAAGTGAGTGAGAGACAAGCTTAACTTGTAAACTTTGTCTGTCCTCCTTTCTTTATTGCAGTTTTCCAGCTTGATCTACCAGAGTCATGTTGTTTACTGAGAAAAGGGTCTAACATTTGCCAATACATTATCTCACACAGCAGTCTCTTCACAGAACGCCAAGCAGAATCTAGGAAGAGACCTTTTCACTTTGCCCCCACTCACCTGTAGAAGGTATAGGGGTTGAGGTTGGGCACCTCCAGGGAGCGGGCGTCCGGTTCGTTGGGCACCTGATGGACCAGCACCCACTCCTCATTTTCACCAATCACCGTGATCTGCAGGAAGGAAACCAGACAGGCAGCTCAGGAGGGGTTATGAAAGCCTGCAGGATGGGTGCCGGTTCACCAGCACTGCAAACGCGTTGCATGCTCACCTGTGCCTCCACCTGCCACCTGGATATGGAGGTTTTGCCATCGTAGCCGGGCTTGAACTGCAGAGTGACAGAGCGGGGGCCGATGTTGGATATGGCCATGTTGGTTGGCGGACCGGGCAGCTCTGTGGGAGGAGGTAAGTGTGATTGTGAGCGCTGCCCTGATGCATATCACCCCGTCTGCTCAAGGTGCGCAGCTGCATTATTGTGCCACTGCAGAGCATGCTGGGAGACAATGCCAGGCATTGTAGGAATTGTAAGGAACTGTAAACTTATCAAAGGCAATGAAGTAAAACATGCAAGCAATGGCGTATAGAATCATAATGGAAGCAGATAAAGATAGAATTGGTATTTGTCCCAGGAAATAGGTAGTGGTAAGATCGCATTAAAAAATATTTCCTTTTATATCAGCTGTAAAAAATCAAACCTGCAAGAACCAAAGAATGCACTTGCAAAGAAATGTGTCTTTGCTCTGCACCCTTGCAGATGCACTTTGAGACAATCAAGGACTCAAGGAGTTCAAGCAGGAATTCCAGTTAGTGTTCCACAAGCTGTCTCTAAGTAACGTCCATTCAGTGGCCTCTCAATACTCTGCTCCATCTGTATCTAACATTCAAATTACATCAGTGCTCAGAGACTCGGTGACAGACCTCAAGCCTGGGAGGCTGCAGTCTTGCAGATAGACATGAGGCTCACTATTAAGACTATCAAACTAGGGATTTAGGAGCTCCTGCAGTATGTTAGCATTAGAAGGGCCACCATTGGTCCTGGGGAGCTTTATGTTGTATTCAATGTCACAAAAATAGTCTTGTTTTTCTGCTGTCATTCACCACACAGAAAACTTTGATGTACAGCCGGACACAAGTTTCTGAACTCTGAATAAAACCCCCACGTTGAGCAGTGACTCTCAGATTATTGTGTTATACTGCCCTCTGGTGACTACCCCTTGTACTGCAGCAGAGTTTCCTCTATCCGCCCTGTAAATGCGTCTTTTTCACATGACAGCCCTGCCTGAACAGTACGTTCAATATTCATTGCCATAATGGGAGGAGAGGGCTCTAGTTTAGGAGACACATCTCATTATCTACAAAAGAACCAAGAGCTTGTGGAGGGGGCAAACCCAAGTCACATTCACACATCACCGGTTTGAATCTTGCACATTTGTCTAGCCTATCCATCTAATCTCAAACTACTTGCGCAAAGCAGTTCGCGATAGACGTGAGCCTGTCACCTAGGAGTAGGAAAGCTGCAGAGCAAAAGCAGACAGCTAAGAACACAATCAGCAGGCAGGGAGATAAAAAACAAACAAACAGCAAATGGCAGACAGCTCCTCGTTAAAAGGATGACCAATTACAGGCAGCGCAGGGGTGAGAGAGATTCATGTCCTCAGCAATTACCACTCAGGCAGGCTCTAATTTCTGCTGCTGGTGCTCAGACTGTTGTTTGTCATGCTAGCTAACCAGAAATCCCAAAAGGAGTTTCTGAAGTGACATACATCTCCAGGCTGCCTGTCAGGAAGCACAGTGCAGTGAGCTACTAGCTCTGCTACCCGTTAATGAAGCAGTGCACACATCAGTCCTTTCACCTGGGCAAACTGCCCACTCCTTAGTGGAAGAATTAGGTAGGCGGTCAGCTTGCAGTGTGCCCACAGTGTATCTGCCTATTTAGCAAGGTAAATAACCCAAAGCAAAGCTTCTCTCTCCCTATCTGTGTGTCTCATGGAGAGCAAGCTGGGGTATGAAATTGTATATGGCCAATAAAGTGATCTTATCTTATCTTATCTATGTACAGAACCTGCACAAGAGAGAAGCAATACAACATCAAAGGTGGTAATGTTAGCTAGGCGTTTTGTACAGGCCCAGAAAAGAAAAATCTTTCACCTACAGAAACTAATGACTGATTCTTCCCTCTTCCTTCTTAAAATGCGGTCCTCAGAAATGTTCTGTCGGGAAGGACTGTGCTTACACAGAGAGGGCTTCAGCCATGACGGAGAGATAAAAACGGCCTGCCTGACTGAAGCGTGTCACCTGATCACTGATCGGGGGGGTTCTGTGCTGGCTGATGTCACATGGTGAGCAGCTCAAGGACACGAAGCCTGGAGCGGCTGCGATGAGGGTCACTCTTAACACCGCCTCTTTTTCAGCAGAGAGCGACATGCTGCAGAGCCACGTCAGACGCTCTCGCCTCCCTGACGATGCAGCCCCCCATGGTGCCCCTGAGGCCCCTGAGGCCAGTCGGGGGCCAGGACGGAGCGGGAGGACGGAGGGGGGGGGGTGTCAGCACTCACCTGGGGGGACGCCGGAGGAGATGGTGGATGACGACAGCTGGCCCTGGCCTTTGGAGGTCATGGCAGCCACCTCGATGGTGTAGGTGGTGAGGGCAGTGAGGCCCGTCACCCGGTACTCCAGCGTGACGTTGGGCAGGTAGTGGGTGACCCGCGTGTTGGTGCGATTGTACTCCTCCCAGGAGATGCGGTACCCTACGGGCGAAAGACGAGGCATGTTCTATGACTTCTGAAAGGGTTATTCTAAATCGAGCTGAGCTCCCTCCTAAGCACTGTCAACATAAAGCATACAAACCATTAAATTAAACCAACACTGTTATTCCTTTATAGTACACTGTATATATTTCCTAAGCAGCATATAAACGTAAATATCTAAATATATAATATAAGTATATAATGTTGTATATAAACTTTAAAGAAACTATGATGGCTGCAATAATGTGCATATTTATCAAATTAAATAGTGGGAGTCACCAAAAGGCACTTCAGAATGTCTTGCGACGATGAGGGATGGTAATAGGGTTTGGTGGAATGAGTTCACCAGACCACTTCCTGCTGGACGAGCACCAGTGCAAACCCCCCCACAAGCACGGTCTGTTCTGAGTTCAGAACCACCAGAACAACACGGACTGGGCCGAAAGTCCAGCCCGCCCTGTGGTCTGCAGCTCCTCTCACTCGTCTTGGCTTTACAGACGGGAGGTCAACTTTGAAGTGGGACCCAGAGCAGCGTGTGGGCGTGCTGGACCAGCGAGTGACAGAAGAGGCGTCAGACTGTCGCGGCCCAGGGCCCTGGAGAGGCGGAGCTCTGAGCTGTCTAGGGAGAGGGACCGGGACTGGATCCCAGCAGTGGCAGGGAGAGCCTGCCCTCAGTACCTGTCAGGATGCCGTTCTTCTCGTTGGGCTCCCTCCAGCTCACTTTCAGAGACGTGTCCAGGATCTCAGTGAAACTCAGGTGTCCCACAGCACCGGGAACTGAAGACACAAAAGAGCAGGTTCTTCACAGGAAGATAGGATAGGAACACTTCTGAAATACTCTTTACGCTGTTGCAGTCAGAGCAGAATATTTATTTTGCACCTCCACAAATATTTTATTTTCCATATCTCACACGTCACATGCTTTTAGATTTAGAATGAAATGGGATTTTTTGTAGAATCTCATCCTTTAACAGTACAAAAGCACAGAAAATGGATGGAGTTGCAAATGTTTCAATTACTCAAGGTTTGTACTAAAATCCAGTGGGATTAGTTTTTCCCAACTATGTTGACTATATTTAACTAGGTAAATGTAGTACCTTTTACTTTGAAGTGGGAAGCTAGCCCACAGGGAGAAGGGGGACCAAATGTTTCTTTTAGCAAACCCACAATAACTAAAATTAAAGAAGTTAATGAGCATTGGTTTGCTGATTATGACTTGGGCTGACTCTTTCAAGCCCAGTTTGAGCTGTGGGAGACTCACTGTCCTCGTGTGTGCGCAGGGCGTGGGAAGCACTGCGAGGGCCGTCTCCGGGCGTGGTGAAGCACAGGACTGAGGTGAAATACTCGGTGAACTTCTTCAGGCCTGTGATGTACCCCACATGGACATTGTCCTGGAAGTTGGGCCTCACAGTTACCACGGTAACCTCCTCCTCCTTGCCTGGTTCCCATGCCAACAGCTAAGGGTCGGGTAGCGGGAGGTAAAGGGAGTTAAAAAACCACAAGAGGGGTTGAGAAACCTTTGGGATGCTATCGAGTCTCAACTTCTGAACACCCAGCAAGTTCCTTTCTCCCATGGTAACCACGGTCTTGTCAATCTAGACAATTTACCCATTATTTTACTGTTATTTCTTGTTTGGCAACCAAAAACAGCTCTATTCTATCTTTCAGTACCACTCAAATATAGTTTTTGCACAAGTTATAATTATTCAAATCAAAGGCAAATTTGGCTGAGACTGAAAAACAAACACTATTCCTTTAGGACGTGTCTGTAGTGAAACATGACTTTAAGACAAGTGAAATAACTCAGCATTTACTGAGAATACTGTAATTGCAAACATATTGGAAATGTAAGTTAACATACTGAATTGGCAATTAAGCATTTAGTTAATTACTCCCCTGGCAACAGTGCTGTTTTTCTTCCATGCAGAAACTTTGTGAAAGAATGATTTATTGGCACCAGGAGGCAGGGAATGTGAAAGGCATGCAGAGAGCCTGGAGCTCTGTAGCTTGTTCCGTACTGCTGTGAGGATATTTCCTTAGCAGTCAAACTGTGCAGGCAGTGGAATTTAATGTCCCTGAAACTGGTACATTTTAAATTACCAGTGGGACCAGGCTAGGACATCAGCTCTAACTGGAAGTGGAAAGTAGAGCCACTCTGGCTGAAATACCTTGGACTGCTTTTACAAATCTCACCGTATAACATTTACAGTACCATAGACATACTTCAAGATTGTTACTTATCTTTATAAAGCTGATAGCATATAGGTGTTGTGCAAAATCCCAGACTTGCTTTGACACAATACAATACTTTTAAAGTTCTGGGGACACATAAGTATTGCTGTGTAATATTCAGCAGACGTTAAGAGAAATGGGAAAAAAATCATTTCTGTTAGATGCAAATGACATGTAGCTCCTTATGCCGGCACTAGGGGGAGCCTGGCCTGGCACTGAGCGGAAGGGAGGTGTGAAATCGGGGAGCAGCACCCACCTTGTAGCCCTGGTTGATGCCATTGATGAACTGTGGGCTCGGGGGGGTCCAGGTGAAGCGGACGGTGGTGGAGTTCACAGCCTCAGCCTGGACATTACCGGGAGGGACCGTCGGCACTGCCAACACGAGGGTAAAGATGATGTTCATGGCTTGTTCTTTTAAGGACACTATCCAATCCCTTTCTGTTTGGTCCCAACCCAATGTGTACTCCTTCCCGACTTGGGATGTGAGTCACCATCAGGAACAGGAGCAGGTGTTGTCTGATTCACGCGCTGATCGCTGCTTTGATTTCATTGATCAGTACAGGCCCAGGCAAGTGAAAAACCACAACTGCCTTCCCTTGCGCTGGGCGGATTCTCCGCGTGATGGACTGCTTGCTGCTGATTTGTTGCCACCCGTCCTGAAAACTACTGGTAATGTTGTTAAGTAAAATCAAGCTATTATCTTAATAGCTTACACTCCATGTTCCTGTTTAATGGAAAGGGGAAACATTTTAAGTGAAGTAAAAATATTATTGAAAGAATGGGAAGGGGCTGATATACTGTAAGTTCTGCAATCCAGTGTTTTCTCATTGTGGCAATTCTAAGAGAGATAACACAGGTCACAGATCCCTGTAAGGAGGAGATGACAAGTCTGGATTTGGAGTGAGATATGAAACCAGAAGCTGGATTATGAAGCTATCACATGGAAACAGGGCAGGCATCCCTACAGGGTGATGAGGTCCACAGATTGGAAGAAGACTTGATAGGGAATGAAGGATGTCCTTTCGAACTTGTGGACAGAAGGAAGTTGTAGTGTCGAGGGGGGTGGCACACTGGATTTCTGAAACACTGTGTGCAGAAAGGGCAGGAAAGGGGCGTTACCTCCCTGCAGAGTCCACTCGGTCACCGTGTGGCTGTACACACCCAGCCCGGCCCCGTTGTAGGCGGCCACCTCGATCTCGTAGTTGGTCCAGATGATGAGGTCCTCCAGCAGGAGGTTCGTCACATCGGGGTTGGTGATGTTTTTAAACTGGTACTCCACTGGCAGCCCCGCCAGGCAGTACCTGTGGGGAAAGGAGTGCAGATAGAGGCCGGCGTCGTTAGACCCCCGACACAGGACAGGAGACCATTTCTAGATAATGGTTCACTCCATGGTGAAAGTTGAAAAAAAGAAACACAAACGTTTTGGCTATGGAGCAACACACTGTATTGCTTTCCTTACATTTCTAGATAATGACACTTTAATCACTTTTAATTACTTGGATTCCCTTGGGGAAGCCTGTTATTGAAACTGGCTTTAAATTATAATGTGGAAACACAGATGCAGAGCAACAATAAGGAGCAGTCATTCTGAAAGGGAAGGAGTACAGGGAAAGAAGCATCCTTTGAGAGCTAAAGTGAGATCAGATTGACACTCTTTTGGAGTATGAGCATCTGCCGGTGGGTCTCAGCAGTGCTCCCTAAGACTGTGCTCTTGGTGAACACAATCAAAAGCTCCACAAGGCAAAACACCAGTTCTCCACCCCTCCACACCCATCCTCTCCATACCGGATGATGTAGCCCCGCAAGATGCCGTTCTGGTGGGTCTCCGGAGGAGGTTGCCACTGGATCATGATGGACTGGTTGGTGCGCCCACTGGCAATGACGTTCTGCGGGGGGGCGCTGGGGGGCTCCTCTGGGAGAGACAGCCTGCAAAGAGAGTGAGACAGAGAGAGGGGATGGAAGTGTGGTCCCGTAATACCATTGCCTTCATTAGCGCTGAAGGAGGTGGGATGACGAGGGAGTTGACAGGGATTGCACCCAGGACAGATCAGTTCTGCATTCACGCCACCCCCAGTCCCTGATATTCACGCTCCCACACCTTTTAATTACAGCCAGACACTGAAAAGATGAAGAGGGACAGAGATTTTAGCAAGCGTAGGCCTCTTACTTCCATCTCCAATTGTAAGCAAATTATAACAAAACATTTACAATTATTTTTCACATATTATTCACACATTTATGGTTATATATGATATATTTGGAGCAGCTGGGAGTTCTCACAGTTCTCACTGTCTCGTCTTACAGTTCTGAAACCCTGAAACCGCACACAGGGGAGAAAAAGGAGGAGCAGGCAGACACCTCCGACCTGCTTGCTTTCAATCCACCTGTCCTTCAACATCATCCTGATCACAGTGCGCCTCTCCCTGACTGCATTGCCAGCCTGCAGGGGGCGCCGTGTCCTCAAGAGCTCAGGGAACACTAGTTAACGCAACCCAGCCCGCCTTCAGTGGTACGCCAGTCCTGGGTAGAATCATATATTGAATGACATGACTCAGACTCAAACCCGTGACACTTGCATCACAGACCACCGAACACCACTTGGACGAGCACCACTCCAAAGGCCCTAAAATTATTGCTTTATTTCAGATTCTTCTGGAAATTAACATTTTAAAGGAGTTCAGTGCCCCTTTGTGTTGAGGAGGTAGAGACTGTAGCAGCGGCTGAGAAACTGCCTTTTAAATCAGGACCATTTCCAGAACGGACTTGAAATCTACCATCTCAAATTAATTGAACTGTGAAGATTGAGCTTTCCTTCATGAACAAAGAACATGATTTGCTGTGGCATTTTGGTGCAAGATCTGTGACAAATTGTCCCCAAACACAGCCAAACAAGTTCAAAGGAAACAGTAGAAAATTAATTACTTGACATTGTCACTGAGGAATCTGTGACTGGCTGTAAAGACATCAGAATAGTTTTTTGTATTGAACTCATGTTGATGTAAAGCCATTGCTGGCAGCAGAGTATTTTATTAGGGATTTGAGTCCATTTGTAGATATAACTCACTCAGAATAAAATCAAGCCTTTATTTTCTACTTGAGGTGACTCACTCTTGAAGACAGTGTTGAAACAGGAACTGAATCTGCTCTGTGTATCACAGCAGAGTTCTGCAAGTATAGATAAGCATTGGACAAACGAACTGAGACGGTCAACTTATATAAGATCCTAAATAAGAAATAAAATGATTGGATGCCCCCCAAAATATAACGATGTAGAGAATGCAGAGATTCCAGCAGATCCTTGCTGGAAAAAGATTTAACAGATTTATTTGGAAATAGTATTAAAAGCAGGGAAAGTGAGTGAATGGAACTGCTTGACATATTTCAAAATTACTCATCCTGCAGTGGGCACAGAGACTTGTGAAATGCTGTAACTGTGTCTTCTCTATTTTTGGGGTCTTAATTACAGAAATGAGAAAAGGCTGCAGAAGGAGAATGTGCCAATTTTCTCTTTATTAATACTGAGTTTCTGTCTGAGTACTCTTTGCGGTATGTGCCATTTTCACTCCTTGGTTTTGAATTTGAGTTATCATAAGGAAGCAGAAACAGAGTAGATGATTTATTTTTGTTCCGTAAAAAAAACTGCAGCAGGTAAGTCTCTTTAGACCTCTCGTCTTTGGAAGTCATTTCCTGTCCAGAAGGTGGCAGTCTTGAGGAGTGACAGTGGTGCAATGCAAACAGAGGGCTTCCAGCTCACCGGTCTGTTTCCTTGCTGAACTGCCCTTTCCCCACATCGTTGACGGCACAGATCCGGAACTGATAAGAGCGTGCAGGGATGAGCCCGCCTACTGTGACCATGTTGGACTCGGGTTCGATGTTCGCCAGCAGTACCGTCCAGGGTGCGTCTAGAAAAGACAGACCAGAGGAATTATGGAGCATGCTTGGTGTAAAACAACTACAGTTCAACATCCCCATGCCACCAGTTCTTCTGACTTCTGACTTCCTCCATTCCTCCATTCCTCCTCTAAGCCATTCCTCTTTGGTACTTGTGAAGTTCTAACCTGCTCCCCTGACGCCCCCATAGTGTTCAGTGCCACTGCTCCTCCATTCTCAGTATCAGCATCCCCTGTCTCCTCCCAGTTTCATAAGCCCCGCCCCCTCATCCAAGCGAGAGTTCTCATCCTGTCCCCACCCCCATGCATGGTCTCCGTTCCTGAGCCCCGCCCACCTTCAGACACTCACTGTTCTCAGACACCTCCAGGATGTAGCGGATTAGCGGGCTGTTCCCGTCAAAGGGTTTGGCCCAGGTCAGGTTGATGGCTCTCTTCTCTATCGAGCTCAGTGTCGCTACAGGGTTTTCCGGAGCGTGAGGAAGCTGCCTATGAGAGAGAGTGGATGGGGGAGAGAAGGTGGAAGAGAAAGGGGACTCAGAAACCTTACAGAGTACTGTGGCGCAGGCAGCCAAGGCAAGGTCATGCGAAGAGAGAAAGGGAAGGAGTGTCAGAAACAGAGACGTGCCACAGCTGGGAGCCCCAGAGAGAGTAAAGGAAGCAGGGTTACTAACAGGATGGAAAGAGACGTAGTGAGAGTGGAACGAAAACTAGCAGCAGGTGGGCTGGACAGCTGGACAGAGAGGGAGGGCGAGGCTGACCTGACGCGGAGGTGGGCACTGCGCGAGTCGTTGCCCCCCACGGAGGTGACGTGGCAGGTGTAGGTGCCGATGTCCCCCGACCAGGTCTGGGAGATGTGAAGGGTACCGTCGGGGTCCATGCGGATGCGGGGGACAGAGTCGGGGTTGATGACGGAGCCTCCTTTCTCCCATGTGTACCTGCAAGCACACACACACACTGCTGTCACCAGCACACACAGAGCCCACAAGGGATTGACGGATATCTCTCGAACTACTTTGGTTGATAGAATGGTGTTTTCTAAATGTTGCACAACTACGTTTGCAGCTGTCTCTAATTAAATACTGTCTCCAATGTCAGGGAATACTTCTGCAACAATATTTATTGAATCAATAATAAAATGGACCTTTAATTATTTCCAGTCATAGATAAAAATAATTCAAATAGAGTTCATGCCAGCTGCCCTTTTCCTTCATCAAGCAGCAGGGATGCATTCCTCTACACTGACTGGGAAGATAGCAGATTTAACAGAGTGCTGGCACAGATCAGTTCAAGCAGACCTTCGCTGCTGACAGAGAAGTTTTTAGTAGACTCCAGTCAATCTATGCAACCCCATATGGGAAAGAGTTAAAACTTTTGGGGCTGTACTGCCCCTGACAGTCATTAGACTTCCCAGGGTGCTAATGTTTTTGATACCGGATGTCAACACCTCTGTTCGCACCTGCTCCGTTTGCATTCCCGCATTCCTGGTGTGCCTGACAGTACCTGACAGTAACGCTTGGATCGTGAGTCACACCGCAAGTCAAGATGGCTTTGGTCCCCTTGATGACACTCTGGTCCTGGGGAGGGCTTGTAATCCGGGTTCGGGCTGAAAAAGCAAACCGGGAGGGAAGTAGGAACATCCTGAACAAGAGAACCAAACTCCTGTCTCATTCGGACACCGACAAACACCCACAGAACCTGTATGAAGAAAGTACAGCTTTGCAAAAAAAGCTTTGGAAACACAAACTGTAGGCGGCTCTACTTTAATTTATTCAATAAAGATGAATTCATGTGATCAACAGAAAACATTTTTTTTAATTTTGAAGAGGCAGTTGTTATCTCGGGTCACATACCTACACAATTTGGAATTATCAATTGTTTAGGTCTCCTGGATTTGAACTTGCACTGCAGACAGGCTGTTCTGACACGCTCAACCTAGTGAGAGCTTGGGCAAGCCTGGTCAGCGTTAAAGTCAGTGATTCTGATTGAAAATAGCATCATCTGGACCGCAACATACATTTTGTGATTCAAAGAAGTAATGGTGATGGCAAGACTGAGGACCTCAGTACAGGAAGGAGAAAATGACATCACTTGTCTCCAAAGGTAAAATCAACTTTTATGAGTGGCCTTATCAAACATAAAAGCTAGATAAGGCAATGATGCCAGCAGTACTAATTAGGGTGGAAGAGCCACTTCACTGTACCCCGTTTCTTATGGATCTAAAAACAGTGCTTATCCTGAAAAGGTAAATGTGATGATAGCATTGAAACTTCTCAGGGAGGTCCCACCAGATTCACTACATACATTCTCTGACAGTAACGTACCCTGGGTTTAGTTGTGATTATACCTTTCTGAGACATTTGAATGTGAGCATCTAAGACTGTTCTTTTTTCATAAGTAGGCATGTCATCTGTTTCTCAACTTTCTCTGTTCTGCCAGAAATTTTGGGAGCCTTTGGAATGCTCAAAGTGAGCAAGGCATTCTTGCGTCCTTCCTGCAGGACTACGTTTCAGGAATCAAAAATGGAGGAGAAAACATCCTGCTGGAGGTGCTAGAGAGTGTGGGCGGGCTCTGACCCTTCCTGACTGGCTTTCCCCTCCCTCTCTTACCCCAGACGACGAGCTCAGCGGATGCTTCGTCGATGCCTCGGGAGTTGCTGGCCATGCAGGTGTAGGTGCCGGCGTCCGAGATGTGGGAGGGGCTGATGAGCAGGCTGCCGGACTCCAGCAGCGTGAACCGTGGAAGCTGGACCGAGCCGCTGGCCAGGATACGCTCTCCTGCACGGGAGGGGGGAAGAACAGTTACTTCCAAAGCTCTATCACCCTGCAGCTCCCAGCTGGCAACCCACTGAATCTCAGCAGGTACGAGCCTGGCCAGTACCTCGATGGGAGACCTCCTGGGAAAGCTCAGGTTGCTGCTGGAAGAGGTGTTAGTGGGGCCAATAGGGGGCGCTCACCCTGTGGTCTGTGTGGGTTCTAATGCCCCATTATAGTCATGGGGACACTATACTGTAAAAAGGCACCATCCTTGGATGAGAGATAAAACTGAGGTCCTGACTCTTCATGGGCATTAAAAATTCCTGAAAAGAGTAGGGGTGTTAACTCTGTTGTCCTGGCCAAATTTCCCCCTGGCCTTTACTAGTCATGGCCTCCTAATAATCCCCATCTCTGAACTGGCTTCATTACTGCTCTCCTGCTGGTGTGCAGTGAGCGGACTGGCACACTGCCTGCTGTGCATCATCCAGGTGGGGCTGCACACTAGTGGTGGTGGAAGGGAGACCCCATTACCTGTAAAGCGCTTTAAGTGGAGTGTCCAGAATATTACACTATATAAGTGTAAGGAAGTATTATTTTCATCAGATTCATAAGAAGTCATTAGATAGATAGATGAGATAGAAAGAGGAAAAACAGTAAGACAGAAGGGCAGACGCTGATAGAAAGGGGTGGAGGTTTAACTCATTTGACAGGCAGAAAGGTACTGTACATCACTCACCTTTCTGCCATGTGATGGCGGGGCGGGGGGCTCCCGAGGTCTCGCAGTGCAGGATCACAGACATGCCATCGATCACGGTGCTGTCCGAGGGCCCCGCGGTGATGTTCGGGGCGATACCTGCGACAAAACACAGGCTGCTGAGGAAGAGACGTTACGAACCAAGACAGGGAAATTCCTGCTGGGCAGGGTAGAAAATAAAGACAGAACAGAAGGACACAATCCTGGGAAAACCGTCTTTCTGACGTCACTCTCCAACGTCATTTCAAGGTCAAAACTGGCTAATCTGTAACCCCCTCCGCCCCAGGGTCTGGACTTGGGTTTCGCTCTGTTGTTCGCTGCTGTACTGTGTTTGCACCACCCTGCCTCCTGTTGAAATGGGGCACTAAGGTGATGAAATCGCGCAGCTTTTTTGCTTATAACTGGTGACGCAGGCCTTCGAGGCTGACGGCAGTCTGGTCTCCACAAGAGCGAGGGATCCCGGCTGGAAACGCCTCACGCAGGCAGCCCTGACTTTCCTACACCTGCAGATGAGGATGACCTCGTCAACCACTGCTAGACAGACCGAGGAAGGAAGAAGGAAGGGAGACGGTGGGCGTACTGGTGACAGCGAGGTAGGTGTTGGTCTGCACCTCCCCGGCAGGGTTGCGGGCAAAGCACTGGAACATTCCGGTGTCGTCCGGCAGAAGGCCGTTGACCTGCAGGCTGCCCCCACTTAAGACGCGGTACCGCAGGGTCTTCACGTGGCTGATGGGCACGGCGTCCTTGTACCACACGATCTCAGGCTGAGGCACGCCTGTAGACACAGGGGGACACAGGGGAGACGAGTCAGCCGTGTGGCTGAGGTCTTCCCCTCCTTTCTAAGGAAGGGCCTGGTTCAGTCTGTAAAGGGAAGTTTAGGAATATGAACGAGTGTTACCTTACTAAGACTTCAGTAAACAGGGTATATTCCATTTTCTGTGAGGGAAGGACCATAATAACAAGAGCTGCTTTCTTGAAGCCACCAAATAAACTGTCATACACAGCACTTTTCTTCACAGGAGTGATGGAAACATGAGGTCCCAGTGCACTGTGAACTCATCTTGAGTTCGGTAATACAGTAAGTGTGTCCCTCTCTCGCTGCGGCCTTGGTGTCTGTGCGATGGGAAGGTTGTGTGTGTGTCTAACCCCTGGGTGGATGAATTCGAGGGGTGTCCAGGAGTCTCCGCTCACCTCTGGCCTGGCAGGGGATGTCCACCACTTTCTCCATTTCTGCAGTGATGTGTCTGTCTGGCTCCTTGACAAACTGAGGGGGCTCTGAGGGGGACCAAGAGTTAGGAAACAAGCCATTTCTGGGTTACAGTGGGTATTTGGAGGCGACTGCAGTATGTCTTGCTACCTGATCCCTGATCGCTGCATATCATGCAGCATGTACTGCCCTTCCAGTGATTCAATCAAAAAGAATTATTACAACACAAAATAACCTTGGCCGAATGGACGAATGAAAAATGGTGCCAATGACAAGCACTGTAACACAAAGCAAAAATAAATCTGAAAAGAATTCAGAAGGGCCTACTGTTGAAGATTCGTTAATCCAAGTAATTCTCATTCCCAGCTACGGCATTACCCTGAGGGCATCAGCTCCACATGCCTCACTGGTCTGGGCGGGCAGAGGTACCTAGAACGTGCAGGTAGGCTCCGGCGCTGACCGAGGGCACACTGCTGCTGCGCAGGACGGCCTCACACTCGTAGAATCCCGCATCGCTGACCGCGGGGCTCAGGACGGTCAGCCGGCGGTTGAAGTCACTCAGGCCGCTGGTCACCAGGACGCCGTCCTTCCGCCAGGAAATGCTCAGTTTGATAAGTGGCCTGCAGCAACAGGAGGGAACAGCGGTCAGGGCAGGAGCAGGCGGGCGCTGGGGAGGAGGGCTGACTGGCCGGCCAGCTGCGCCTTGCAGTGCCCGATCTCATCTCGTTTTTCATTTCCCTCTGAGCCTCCGAGCGCCGATTTCCTGTTGCTCTGTCCGTGGTGCGTGACCACACTGCTCCACGGTTCCTCAGTTCCACTGAAACCCAGGCACAGAGGCCTGCTTCAATGCTGGCAGCGCAGAACTGAACTCACCCCGCAGTTAATAAGTGTTTTGCTACAGGTGTTGCTGATATCCTGCAGAGGAGCAGGGTTGACAGCCCAGTATTTGACTGTTCATTCTCTCAGTTAGGTTCTGGTGGGCGGGTGTCCTGACCTGGCATTGGCGACGCACTCCATGGTCACCTCGGAGGTCCCCGAGATCACGCTGGTGTTTCGTGGGGGGATGATGATGGTGGGGGCGATGGGGTCTGCGGGACCCCCCACATCTGTGCAGAGAGAGAGAGAGAAAGAAAGGAAAAAACAGATCAAGCTCAGAAAGCTCAGAAACTGCAGGACCCAGCCGAACAGAAAGGCTGAAGCCCAATACCCAGAGTGAGCAATTCCAAAACTATGCTGCTGCTTCACAGACATCCTCTGACACACCCTGGCCAGACAGCCTCCAGCTTAACGTACCGCACTAACGACTCTGAATAAGATCGCAATCCCTGCTGCAGCTCTGCTTTGTGGTTCAATCTTCCACTTTTTAACTCCTGCATGACGCGGGAAGGCACTCCACCCTCTCTTACAGCAAAACGTTCCTGGAATTTCATTTAAGAGTAAATCCTCTTTCACTGCTCCATTTTTACTTTCAGTCAGTGTGACGGGCCAAGTTCTTATACACCGTGAAATGGGTTTCGGAGGCAATCTGTTGAAAATGACACGTGGTTTGTGGTTTAAAAAGCACTGACACAATTCAGCTTGGCTTGTGATCATCTAAGAATAAGACAAGAGTAATGACACAGCATGAGCCAGATGATGTTAAGCAACACTGAAAGCCCACTGTACTTCAAATATTTTTCAGTTTTTTGGATCCTAAATGGTGATTTCTCCCACGCCCCTATCAGTACTATACTCCAGGGCAAAATGAAAAGCACACCTACATGCGCGGGAGCAGATTGTAAATGCCTGTTATTCCTCCCTTGCAGGACGTGCGCTGTTAGCCAGCAGGGGGAGCTATTGCTTCTCAGCCCACTCCATGGCTGCCCAAGGAAACCTGTTGCTTCTCCCGTTGAAAGCTGTAATTTTCCACGCAGTTAATAAAAGAATAAACTGCGATCTCAGAAACACAAGGACCCTGTACATGTTGCGAATACAGGAAAAGGTTTTAAACATGAAGAATCACAGATCAGTAAGATGTAGTACTAGGCCTCTTTAAAAAATGAAAAGACCGAATGATCTGCCAAAAGAAACCCGTGTAATAATGGGATAAAACATGAGAGAGGAAATACTTTTTTTAAATCTACATTCCAATCAGAGTAGTTTAGTGGTATAGGGATTGGAAGAAGGAATGAAAGTCTCTGAGTCATGTTGCATGCACCTGTTGCAAAAACGTACAGTATATATTATGAATATAATCCTATTTATCCATCCATTCTCTAATCCCTTTATCCAATACAGGATCACAGGGGAGCCACAGCCTAGCACGCACTGGCCACAAATCAGAATACACCCTGGATGGGACGCCAGTTACCCCTGCCACATAATCTTGGAATATATATATAATTAAATTACACTAAAGTTATGTAGCTTCATATTTGGTTTCATAATGTAACTACTTTTCTGGACATATTCCAGACGATCATGCAAATTGGACCCTCCATTTACAGAATAATCACATCCCTACATCATCATTAAACAGCAGGCCCTGCTGCAGGTTAAGTTACTGTACCGATGTCTTTTTCTTCTGCCGTGTAGAAGGAGGGGTCTAGAGGAGGGGTGTCATAAATATTCACGGCAGGCGCTAGTCCTGTGCGGGAGATGCAGTCGCCTCGTACACACACTCGCACAGTGTCCCTTGCTTCGTCGGCCACTCTGCCAGGAGCACTGGCCCCTGCTCAGCGCCCCCTGCAGGCCATCTAGGCAGGACAAGCTGTGCTTCCACATCCTTCAGCTAGACGCTCTGAATATCTACAGGCCCTGGATAGTCTTAAGCCCACAGATGCTTAGCGCCTGTCCAGTGCTATCTGCCTGCCTGATGGAGCTCTTTCAGTCCTTAAGCCTGTTCCAGTGAAGGAATCCCCTGTAAGAACACAAATGAGAGGAGGCCCTCCTCTCTAGCCCCTGAGGTAGTTAGAAGTTAATTGATCCAAAGATTTCATCCAGTCGATTCTTGAAAGAAACCAGGGTAATGGCTTCGACTGCATGACTCGGTAGCTTGTTCCATACTCCTCCAGCTCTTGGGGTAAGGAAATGGCTCTAATTCTTGGCTTTTAATGCACCTCCACATACAGTACCTTCCACTTGTGACCTCTGGTTCATTTTTTCACTGTTCCTTCAGAACAGAAGAAACCCCCCCAAAATCAGTGATCGCTTTGAATTCCCCTGCCATGGGAGCCTGGCTTTCTGTAATTCACTCCTCAGTGTGGCTTGGACCTGGGAGGAGCCTGAGAAAAAGTCACCGAACCCTAGCAGGGTGTGAGCTGCACACACCACACCTACAGCTCTCTCGCTGTTACTCTGTTCAGAATCTCCTGCACCTTTGGTCGCTGTACTGTAGCACATTCCAGTGTACTGCTAAGAGCATTGAGCTACAGCCTCTAATTTTGGGAAATAAATTCTTACTTTTCCATTTTTGTACTTTAGATGTAGTATAATTTAATTCTCTGGCTACATCTGGTATAGTTAACAGAATTCTCAGACATCCCGAAATCTAAAGTGACATTATATTAAATCTGTTTTATCTGTGACAAGAGAATATGATAATATTTGGGAAATGGCCTACAGATTTAAATTATCTATAACCAGTGGAAATTGTACCTTAAGACTGGGAGTTTCTTAATGTTCAGACAGGGAGCCACTGCTGCTGAGGTGTCTGAAGGTTATTTAACGTTTTTCTGAGTCTCTTTTTAAAAAAAAAAGCATTCAGTGTGAAATATGTTCTGCACAAAATCAGACTTGGTGACTCTGTATACAGACCACCTGCCCCGCTGACGCAGGTAGGCCCAGTGTTACACTTCCCTCCCCCTGCGGAGTGGGAACTCTGCTGGCATGAGCAAGAGGCAGCACTACAGAAAATGCAGGGGCTTGTATCTTAATCAGCGTTCAGCAGACACTAAAGCATCTGGTATCACCCTCTTGTCAGTTACTTATCAAGATTAATAGACTGCGCAGGAATTATGGATGAATTTTATTAAGATGCTCCACCCTTGGCATAATGGAAACCTAGCCCTGGAATCTGATTGTAGCAGTCATGTCAACTAGACTGATGCCCAGTAGGGAGAGAGAGGCTGAGCTGGCAGATATTCCCATCATGCCCTTCTCTCTCTTACAGCCACATCACCCTGCAGCTCACAACTGGTAAGCTCCATCAAACTCAGCAGGTGTGAGCCTGGTCAGTACCTGGATGGGAGACCCCCTCCGAAAATCTAAGGTTGCTGCTGGAAGAGGTGTTAGTGGGATCAGTAGGGGGCGCTCATCCTGCAGACTGAGTGGGTCCTAATGCCCAGCGTAGTGGCAGGAACACTATATTATAAATAGGCACTGTCCTTGTCCTGGATGACACATAAAATCGAGGTCCTGACTCTCTGTGATCACAGAAATGTAAGGAATTATTATTACCGTGTCACTCGTCTCAAGTCCTCCGTCTCCCATCTACCTCGAACACAGCAGAGGTCACACTGTCTGCCTGCTCAAAACCGCTGAGAGGGAACCCGAGGCAATGAGGGGTGTTCGGTGATAACGACAATCCATAACCTGCCCTTGAGTAAATGTCCGAAGGGAAGGAATTTTGACAGGGTGTGAACACTCCGTATAATGTTCATGAGAAACTCCAGGCGCAAGCAGAGTTCTCATCTCCGTTCCGAGGTGAACTCCAAGTGAATAAAGAAGCCAAAGCAGAAGAGGAATCTCCTCAATGAAATCTAGGTAGTGGATAAGGAGGCGGGAGCCTGTGGGCGAATACGCATGCACCGAGCTGGCTAACACTCTCATGTTGAAAGCAGATCTCTTGACCTCTGCTGCTCACATGCCCAGCTGTTCTCGGCATCTTCCCCACACTTCCGCTGGCAGCATCCTGGCATGGGGCCTCTCATAAATATCCCGCTGACATGGCAGGATACCAGTGTGCAAGAGGTGAGAGGGAGGTTACAGGCCCTTCAGTACAGCCGATGGGAATCACATATCACTGCATTTGTACACGCTGCATGCTGGCTGCCCTACACTTATCACTGTCAGAAGGGCACGGCCACTGGGACTGGCCCAGCTGGCCAACAATGGAGCTCCAGCAATGCATTCAACCACAGTGCTTTAATTAAAAACCACTTTGTTCCAAACAGTTCAAGAACTAGTGGTTTTGTGCAGAAAGACATAAAGAGAAAGAGACCAGTGTTAAATTAGTTTCCCTCTAATTCTGCCTGTAGTCAAATCCATACCAATGCAACACAAATTTGACACTGGCAGTTTGTTTTTAATCCAAATGGACCTTGAGTCTTTCCTGTGCACAGATCTCCTTGCTTTTTCATATACTAGTCACATAACGATTTCAGTCAATAACAGACACTATTTTAAATTATTGCCCAGGCCACTGCTGGTCTAGTACCATGCTTGGTACTGCGATTAAAAGAAGGCAACAGCTGGGACCAAACTAGTTGTTATATAGAAACTGAGCCACTTAGACACAATAAACATCCATTTGGGCTAACCTTCTCTCAGACAGCACACAGGGCTTAATGTACTGGATGACTTGTATGGATAGAGTTATTTCATTACTCTTAATGCTACCAAATCGCCTTGGTTCAGGGTTAGAATGCACATCTACGAGCAGCACTATCTGTGTGTTGCAGAATCCGTTGCGTTCAAAGCTCTTTGAAAAAGAACTGCTCTATTTTTATGTTAGGAAGAACATGACCAGGACAAAAACATTTGCCTGACAGCCCAGCTTGAGAATCGTCCCGAGTTTCCCCAACATTCTGGTCTAGGACCTGGTGTGTGTGTGTGTGTGTGTGTGTGTGTGTGTGTGTGTGTGTGTTAGTGGGGAAGGCTTTTTGTGAGTCTCCCTGTCTGGACAGACGACGCTAACCTGAACAAATAGCTTCCAGCGAACGAAACTACAAGGGATTCAATTATCTTCAAGCAAATCAGAGGTGTCCTGGTCTAATGAATGGCCTTGCAGAGAGCAGTGTTCTGCTCTGCCCGGCCAAAACGCTGAGCGGGAGACACCAGAGGACTCACCTTGAGAGGGGTTATGGAGAAGTGCACTGTATTAAAAGGCCATTTGAGTAAGCAGATACTTCTCCCCCCCCCGCCACCCTCCCAAGCTCTTATACTGGAAAAACACCTGCGTGCAATCAGGCCTTTCTGTCCACTGAGGCTGAATAAATCCCAGAACTGTGAATCAACATGTCAGGGCTGGGGAGCTCGGAGATGGACTGTAGATTACACTGGGGCTGCAGCTTCTCCTGACTGCTGATGATCACGGGGGAGGGGTGAGAGGAGAAGGGGGCTTCATTTATCTTCTCTGGATTTCTCATCTTAAAATAGCGTTGTGCTGTTGGGTTGATGGGGGTTAGTGGGGGGTTGAAGATCCAATTGAGTGGTACGAATCTAAAAAATTTTGTGAAACAGCTGCGGCCCTCAAGTCTGACAGACCCCCAAAGTGCTTTTGAGGGGGCTTATTTCTCCACTTGTAATCGCTGCAGTGGCCGGTCTTGCTGGTAATGACTACACAGCTGTAGACTGTTAAATAACAAAAGAGCTGAGAAGTTCTTCACACCGACCAGCAAGGTAATTGATAAGGGAGGTGTGTGTGTTCTGTAGCCAGCTGCCTCACTTAGTGAATCCTTATCTGGGCCACGAAATGCTTAAGAGGCACGTGTTGGAAAGATCTAAGACCACATTAAAAGGAAATGCTGTTCAAATAGGTCTAGCCTGAGCAAATGAAGTACAAGCTGTTGATGCAGCCTATTTCTTCTGTACAATTTTGTGTAAGTGAATTATGCCTAAGAAATTCCTTGTTTCTAAAAGTAACAGTTAGTCTCTGACAACTGATTCCCTCTCTCACATACTGACCCATTCCACACATTGGCATGTTCTGCTTCATGTAATGAAAAATGACGAACAATTTCTCAACAGTAAAATGCCGGCACGTTTAGGAAATTCACGCTGGACGTTTAACGCTGTTAAAATGAACATTGCCTTTGGACTTGCCATTGGGAAGAGAATGGAAATTCACGCTGACAACAAAATATGCAAAAGTAAAAGAGGATCGACCTTCAGTTTGATAAACAAAAGTGACTGCTTGTGAAGACGATGAAGATGACCTGATAGTATAATATGAAAACCACAACTTTCCCACATTGATCCTTTGTGTTCCAGTAAAGATTGTTCTAGAAGAGTGTGTGTGTGCTGTCGGTGTGGTAACTTTGGGACTCACTGTCCACGGAGAGGGTGATTGGCTGGCTAGTTTTGTTCTCTCCATTCTTGTCATTGACAGCCTGAACGTAGTATCGACCGGCGTCTGGTGCCACGGTGGACAGGATGACCAGGGTGTTGTCCAGAGTGATGGCTCTAAAGAGAACAGGAGAGGTCAAAGGTCAAGGTGGGTTTGGCATCTGACATTGCTTTTGTGCAGAAAACATTCCATAATAAAACAACAACAATGAAAAACTGAAATTTTAACTTCCCAGAACAACTGATTCTGAAGTTCTGATGAACACATCTCTGAGAGTCTAAAGGAGCTCATTAGATGTCCATTCACTCTAGATTCTAGCAATGCTAAATTCCAGATCTTCTGCAGGTCAGTAGGTCATACTGTATATTGACACATCATTTATGTTTCCTAGAGCAAACAAAATTTTAGGATATATGGTTAAAGGTGTAGAATTTAAATTGAGGGATGCTATATTACAATAGCATAATGCACCAATATGGTCTCATTTAGAATACTGTACACAGTTTTGCTCTGGAATTAGTCCAAGGAAGAGCAAAAATGTCTGAAGACAGACAGAACGCGAGGAGGCCTGAAACAAGCATTCAGAATCCTCAAAGGCATTGAGCAAGTTAACCTAATAGACTTCAGAATGAAGAGTGAAACATAAATCAGAGGACACAGGTAGAAACTATGCAGTATGCATTTAAATGACGAACTTCTTTACCCAAAAGGTTGTGGGAATATGAACAAGCCCTGCTGTTAATGCTGATATCCTGGCTCACTGGATCAAACGGGTACTTACTACTCCACGAGCTATATGAGCCGTTTGTTATTGTTTTATCAAAAGAAAGCTCACGCCAATTGAGCTACCGTATTCATCCAATTTACTTATTCCAAAATAAATTAGATGAAGCCCCGGTCTCACCGGTACTGTTCTCCAGCACAGCCTAACGGGGGCAGCAGTGAGTTGCATGTTAATATCAGAGGCCGCCTGTGTTTACAATCAATCTGTTGATATTTGGAGTGCGTGTTTATCTGTTTGGGAATTTGAATGCATGTTCCATGCAGTTGCCCCAACCTTTTTCGTCAGCTCCTCTGGGAAACAAATGCAAATTTGAAACAACTCAGCCTGCTAATAGAAAATCAATCTTCCGACAATGGCTCAGCAGGCTGCATTATCCTGAAATGAGAGTTACAGTACAGCTTACATAAGAACCTAAGAAAGCTGCAAACAAGAAGTAGTCAATCCACCTATTGTCCTCTATTGGTTGCTAGATGTTCATTGATGCAAGGATTTCATCCAGCCAGTTTTTGAAGGTTCCTGATGAATCGCCTGCGACAACTGCGGTCCATGTGGGTCCTAATGCTCCAGTATAGTGACAGGGACACTATACTGTAAACAGGCGCCGTCTTTCGGATCAGACGTAAAACCGAGGTCCTGACTCTCTGTGGTCATTAAAAATCCCAGGGCGTAAAGAGTAGGGGTGTAACCCCGGCGTCCTGGCCAAATTTCCCATTGGCCCTTACCAATCATGGCCTCCTAATAATCCCCCTCTATGAATTGGTTTCATCACTCTGCTCTCCTCCCCACTGAGAGCTGGTGTGTGGTGAGAATTCTGGTAACACTATGGCTGCCGTCACTTCATCCAGGTGGGGCTGCACATTGGTGGTGGTGGAGGGGAGTCCCCATTACGTGTAAAGCGCTTTGAGTGGAGTGTCCAGAAAAGTGCTATATAAGTGTAAGCAATTATTATTATTATTATTACAACTTGACCTTGTCACGCCAGCGCCGCTGCATCACAGCTGGGCGTGACGCGGTCGAGGGGCCGGCGGCCACGCCTGCGTCCCGCCCTGGTCGCTGAGGGGACAGCATACACAGAGCACCTGGCTGTAGTGAGACGTCACTTACTGCCAGGTGCTCTCGGCGGGTACTTAAATATTTTAACCCTGACTGGTCTCTCCTTAACGTTGTGTGAAGGAGAAACAGAGTTATTTCACCTCCGAGCAGTAGCTCGGCGCTTCCCAGTTAGAGTTTTCTGTTCCTGTTTCCTGACTCGCCTGGACTCCGCCTGGGAACCCTTTTCGCGGCTGTGTGGTCCAGGGCTCCTCCAGGCTGCTGGGTGTGGAAGAGAGGTCGGGACCCCACTTCGGACACGGAATCGCTAGACGCCTCTGTCAGGCGCTGTCTCTGGCTCGCCTCTCTAAATCTGACCTGCTGGCGTGTGCTAGCCTGCTCTCTACAGGAGACCCCCGGAGAGCACCTGACCCGGCCAGCTCCAGTCTGGCGTGCCCTCTGGGCAACTACCCTGACCAGCCTTTCTTCAGTTTAAAATGCACATTTTTACAGTATATCCTAGCATTTCGTGGTCTCATTTAATTGCCTCTTTTTGTTTTCCAGTGGAGGAACAATGATGAGTCAATAAAAACCCTTAAGTTGCTTTCATAGGTTGCTTTCTCTAGCACACTGCCACCCATCTGTTATTCATAGAGGGCACGACCTGCCTGTATTACTTTACACTTGACTATGTTAAATTTCATTCGCCAGGTGTCTGCCCAGTATTGAATAGAGTCTGCATTTCCTTTTCCACTTCTTTTGTGCTTGCCACCCCTCTTACCATCCATTTAGTGTCATCTTAGCATTAAATGAATGCTACACACACACTACAGGATCTATCAGGAACCACCGCACTGCAATTTTCTGTCATTTGCTTTGTGACTGGAGAAAAAATAACCCTTTTACAAAGCCACCTCTGTAATAATCCCGTGGTTCAATGTGAGGGCAATGCAGCAACTTTAAGTAATTTAAACACCAATGCTTAATACGGCTTGATTTATCAAAGATTAGTAGCTGCTTATTGGTCATTACTGCTGTAATTGTGAGAGATTAAGTACCAGTATTTGGATAATAAGACCTTCCACACTGCATTCTGTAGCCTTTTTCCCCATTGAAAAGGAAGAAAATAAATTTGCTCTGCAGATGCAACCCTACCACTATATGAATAAATGCCTACTTGTTAGTTTTAATTCCATTATAGGGTCAGTTTTGTAACTGTTCCATTATTGCCATTTTATTGTTTCCTTACTGTATGTATATGTACTGAACAATAAATATACTGTACATAAATGCAGATTTGCAGATCTTACTGCATGCATATACTATACCTATACACATACTATATGCATATATGAAATCACTTTAAAAATTGTAAACTATTAGTTATTCTTTAATGTAAACGTACTACTTTACTATTAACTATGAACTGAGAGGAATATTTGTCCTTTTATTCTCCTGAGACAAAAAAAATACAAGTACACATTTTACCCACATGTGTGTTTTTGAGTGTTCCTCTGCACAGATGACGTATGCATACAGTATATGAGAGTACTGTATATGAAAGTGACTGAGGTTCCCCATCTTTAAATCACACTGCACCAACACCCCTGGTCATTGAACGAGGGAGTGTGCTCTGGGAATATGGAAACATACTATATAGAGATATGTTTCATTTAGCACCGCAAATGACCTGCCTTCTACATTTCATAATCTTTCAGCAGCTCCTGCAGAAACGGTTTCTTCAATGCTCCTGTGTCTGGAATGCTTTATCTTATGAGCACCATAAATAATTAATGATACATCCACAAATATGACATATAGGACACGCAGATAAATAATAGATTTGCTTCGTGAACAGACGCCGGTGGTGGAGGCTGTCGATGTTTGGACGGTAAATTAATCCCTGACGATTCTTAAGACCTGCCAAAAATAGGCTACACCATTTATTTCCTCTCCATTTACACCAACCATAATTGCTAATGAGCTGTGCTGCTAACAGGATACTTAAAATTCCCCATCTCTGCCAGCGTGGCCAGGCCCTGTGTGCTCACAGTAACCCTCTGTAAGCCTACTTGTACAGATGCCCTGCAAATCTTGGCAGGTCAGGCTTATCAAACTGAACCCTGTGCTACCCTACAGCGAGACTAGCCTGACTGCAGCAACCGTTACTTGGCAATCTGAAAATCTGCCAGGTCTACAGCAACCTCAGGAGTGTATATTTTAGAAACTTGCAACAGAGTCTAGTATTTTTTTTTAAGTGTCATCTAAAGAAAAAAAAAAAGCCGTCCATGATATGGCTCATTGCATGCCAAGAACACTGAGTCAGTCTGGCTGGGGCAGCTGTTCCTGAACTGGGAGACTGGGTTTCAATAAAGCACTGCAGGCTTCAGAGTAAATGACTGATGTACAATGACATGACCATAAGCCACCAGAGCTTGGTGCCCCCTTTGCAGAGAGGTGCTTGAGCACAGCTCCCACACTTGAAGGAGGATGGCTCTGCAGTACTGTAGAGGAGAAGGAGAGGGAAGGGTGTAATGATATTCAGAGCGAACTGTAAAAACAACCGTCTCCACGTCTCTTCCTCTCACAGTGGAGTGCGCCCAGCCTAGTGCGGCGATGGAGAATTACCACTAATGACTTTTAAACATGGTCCAATATGTGTCAGGATTTGTCAACCCAGGGAGCTGAGAAATTGCCAGAGTCAGAGGGTGAGATATTGACCTGGTGGGGAGGATTAGCAAAAGCAGAGCTGCTCCCTCTGAGCTGCTTCTCGTGGAAGGCTGTGTGCCCCTGAACGCTGACGATAAGAAACCACATTAATCCAATGGAGGAGGAACACTTCTGACACGTGGCCATGCTGAAGCCCGGTAAGAAGGGGAGAACGAAGTGGGAATAGGAGACGAGGGCTTGGATCAGGAAACATTTGAACTCAACTCAGGTCTGTTACTGATTCCCACCCCTGCAAATCCTATGTCTCTCCCTTTCTCTCCCACACTTTAACAACAGAAGGGCTGGGCCTTGCTATGAGCTCCTAAATGGGCTCTTTTTGATAATAAATCCCTTGGATTGGTGGTGTTTTGAAGAATTTATCTTGAACACTTTTAGAAAAGGATGCAGAAGGATGGTTATCTTTACTTGATCAGGGGGGTTTCCGTGAGGTTGCTTCAATGAGTGCCTCGGGCAGCAGAATTAATATCCAATAGGGCAAAATGAACCCTGACTGCATTACTCAGTTTATCAGTTTTAATTCCATTGCTGAATTCAGTACAGTTCTCATAGGCTCTGAGTGATCATCTCCATTATTCAATGAGAAACTGTGATTCAATTCCTGCTCTGGAACAGGAATAATAGGTTTCCACAGAACCTTGGCAGAAAAAGTATATTTGAGCTGAAACAAGCAAAAAGAATACATTTGTTCTCCACCTAGGACTTGTCTCTAACGATATGTTGTTAACATTCATGGAAATGAGCTTAGTAAAGTACAGCCATCTTTTAACTTTTCTTTGCAACTGTAATTTTTATCACGAGCTGTAGTGGCACACAGACAATACTCTCAGAACTGTAACCATGTTTCATAAAGCTAAATGTTTAGCTAAACACTAAGCCATAGTGCTGTCAGACAGTGGAGTCTTCTAGTCCTGGTCCTGGGGAATGTGAAGTATACTGTAGCTAAGAAGATTAAGAAGGCTATGAACCAGCACGGCCTCTAAGGGAAGGAGACTGGCCAATCAAGTGACAAGAACATAAAGGTACAGTTTGTGTGTTAATTGAACATGTGAAGAAATGTCAATTGTTGTAAGATAAGGTCACTTAAGTAGGAAAGCCTCCAATAGCTCAGAGCTCCTCGAGTCAAGGCAGAAAACCACAGAACATCCAAATGAACTAAACAAACAGGACACAAGTTGAAACCAAGTGCTCAGCTCTTAACCAGCAGAGTCAATGCAGAACACAAGAGTGGAAATCTGATCCACAGTCGCGGTTCAATGCAAATCTGCTTATAGAAGCAACTTTGAGGGAAAACTTTGCTAGCATTTATTACATACACCATTAGGTTAAAGAAAAAAACACACACAACGAAAGGTTTTCAATTGTAATCAGATTCAGTAATGGAAGAGTAATAGCTGAAATAACTTTTATTCCCACTTGCTCTCTGAGCTTGGAGAATAACAATGAGCTCCATCTAGTCTGAACATTGCTTCTGGACTTTCAAATCATCAACAACCAAGCACTAGAAAATATCAAGGAAATATCAAGACTAATTGCGGCCGTTTGTTCATTAGTTTTTCAACACCTCTCTCACAGCAAATCTCGACTGTATGACGTGACCTGGTTTCTTTGTAAATCCAAGACAGAGTGTTGGAAATGCTCTTGTGCGATCGACAAGGGCTATGCACCACAAGATGAACCACAGATATAATCTACAAGGGCTGCAGATTCGGGTTTCAGAATGCCTGGTTTTCAAGTGCTTTGAAAAACAGTGTGTTACTGGAGTCACAGAGGTCAGTCAAGATATAGGCAGAGTGCACCAGCTTTGTAGACACAAGAGAGGTGATAGCAGCAGTTACTTGCAGATGACACAGCTTAGTCATGAAAAAAGCACTGTGCCTTGTAAATAGCAAATACTATTCTATCTCCCAATACAGTGCAGCAGCACTCTCTATCAACAGGCCTGCTTGGATACCTATTCAGCAAGGGGTTGCGCTGTGTAAATATTACTACAGCGATTATTCCCACCTCCCTTACAGAAGGAAAAAAAACCCAAAGTTCTCCAGCCCTCACGTGAAAGAGAGCAGGAGGCGCAGTCTGCCAGGGGGGTGGCTCTGGACTGAATGGTTATAAATATTTCATCTTTCAGAGACGGTGAGTCGTGCTCCTACTGCGCATCCCTGATAAAACACTCAAACAGATAATAAAGACACCCCGCGACACACACGCAGTCTTCCATTTTCCTCCCTCGTTGCTGTAGGACTAACTGCCTCACCCGCTCCCTAGGATCTGGAATACTGCAGATGTGAAATGCGTGATATATTTGAAATTTGGCGTGCATATCATTGAAATGGGGCGGAGCGGTGGCTCTGTGGCTAAGGATGTGCGCCTGTGGTTGGAAGGTTGCCGGTTCAAATCCCACAGCCGGCAGAGGAATCCTACTCCGTTGGGCCCCTGAGCAAGGCCCTTAACCCCAACTGCTCCAGGGGCGCCGTACAATGGCTGACCCTGCGCTCTGACCCCAGGCTCTCTCCCTGTCTGCGTGTCTGTGTGTCTCATGGAGAGCAAGCTGGGGTATGCGAAAAGATAATTCCTAATGCAAGAAATTGTAAAGGGTTAATAAAGTGATGTTAAAAAAAAATCATTCTGCAGAGTGTACAGGATGTGGATATGTTAGCAAACGATTTTACAGGATAGCGCCACATATTAAAAGTGCGGCATCTGTCGAAGTGTGTACATCAAACCTTTCTTGATTTTGATAGTCTTCAATTTCAGTTTCAAATCTATTTCGTTCCTTTAATCACACATTTCTAAAGTTTAATTGTATTTCTTTACTTATATAATTTCTAGAAAGTGCCCTGAGAGTGCTCAGTAGTGAAAGGTGCTATACAGTATAAGATTGATTGATTACCTTCCTGCCTTTACCTCAGGCACATTTCTTTTCTTTTTTTTTGGGGGGGGGGGGGGCGGGGGGTTTTGAGCAAACAAGTACAGCTGGAAAATAAAAAAATAAAATAAGCACGCCTGTCCTTGAGAAGAAAGCTTTCCTTCCCTTTTCTTTGCAACAGCAGATGAGAATTCGTCAGCACAGCTACCAACTTTTCCCGACAGATCTCTGACAAGTTATAAAGCCTTACATGCCAGCAGAGGGGTTCTGTCCCCTCTTGCAATGTGACAGCTGCACGGCTGAGCGACAGTATCGCTTTAAAAATATGTCACTGCAGGCCCGGGATAAACTGCACTTGCATTTTTGTGTGTGGCATGTTTTTTTTTTTTAAATGACTCCAATTCATATTCAAATGATACGCTACAAGGCAATGGAAAGAAATCTCTCCGGGTAGTTGTAAATTATAATTATGTCACACATAGCATTGGTAAGAGCTGCCTGTCTAACAAAACAAAATGATTACACATAAGATACATTTCTGAAGGATATAGAGTCATCACAACAACAAAATAACTGTTACAAGTCATTTCAGGCCTCAGTGTTTTATTGTATAGTCAAGGATGAGATAATGAATTTATTTTATAGGAGAACCCCCCCTCAGTGGTAGGTAGGCCTCAGTGTTTTATTAGGTATAGTCAAGGATGAGATAATGAATTTATTTTATAGGAGAACCCCCCCTCTCCTGTCCAAAACAGACAAATTAGAGCAGCCAATAAAATTTAAGCTGCAAGTCAATCGATGGGAGAAAACTAGAACACCCAGTAAAAACCCTCAATAACACAGGGAGAACATGCAAGCTCCACCAGACAGGTGCTCCAAGCTTAGGCATCTGAGTTTTATTTGGTAGGATATGTGAATAGAATTAATGCTACAGGCTTCTTAGACATCTTATCATTGATAACCCCAGTACAGTAATTATAAGTACTACTGTACACACCTATCAGACATTACACACTCTATACATGATATGTGTATTGGAATATACTTTGTAACAATCCCTTCTCTTTCTGTGCTTCAGACATCCTGGAAGTCACTGCAAGGATGCCGGTGACGGCCATTTAAATTCACTTATCTCACAAATGTTATCGTTATCATTCATTTTCACACAGTCACCTTGGAGGAGCACGTGGAGTTTGCAGTTTTAAACCCGGGGAAACACAATTGCGTTTGGCGCAGTGGAGAGCCACTGCTGGGTTTCTGGCTGCACAGGCAGATGTGCAGGTTGACAGCTAAGGCCAGGGTCCCCGGAGAAGACCCCTCTAGAAAGACCCTGTGAGCAGGAATGCATTTCAGTGCTCCCTGATCCAGCAGAAGGGCCACAAAATGTGCAGCCCCCTCCTGCAGTCCTGATGAAGATACAAGTCATTTCAGGGCACAGGAGTCCCTCCCAAGCTGACTCTGTTCATAAATAACATAAGAACAGAGCTGGCCCTGTCTTGACACTGTCAGTACCACCCTGTGAGGAGTTTAGGGTAAACTACTAGTGGCAGTTTCCCGTGAAAAGTTTACAGAAGGAGGCTGGTGCACTGTCGTCTTTAATTTCTGACCTCCACCTCTTGCCCAGCACAACCTTTTGTGTTTTGAACTCTGTTGCGGAGAAGTGAAGCTGTCAGAAGTGCCCCTGTCAGAACGATCCCAGTGAATATTAATGTACTTTAATGGCTCTGATAAGAGAAGTAAAACTGAGCTCAGAGAAAGCCATTTAATATGCCCTTTATAGAGCATTAGAGAAGACAGGAGCAGTGGTGGAGGAATCATCAATTACTGCCTTCATCAGGAATTCCCGGTGTCCCTGAGGGACCCAGACTGCCAGACGTATCCCGTGATAAACACTCGCTCTTATCCTGCTGGCACTATGGGACATCCTACTACAGGCCTCACTACAGCCCCATTACAGTCTCTCCAAACTCACTACTGAATGAGCTTTCATTGTATACTACATCCAACAGGTTTTGCATAATACAGAAGAACATTAAAAATATGCATATTTAATTAAAATGAACATAAAATCAAAAACATTGCAGTTTCTTATCTGATACTGATTTTTATTCCCCTAAACACAGCACATTCCTCATTTACTCTAAAGACCCTTACAGGGGTTTCAATGCGATACAGACCAAAATTAATTGGAAAAAACCTTCTGGGGATCTGATCTCTAAGAACAGGAGCTCCTGTCTAAAGGGAGCACAGAAAACAAAGAGACAGCTCAGGTCTTTGTTTTAAAACTGATTTAATCCACTAAAGAGCTATTATATAAAAAGCGCTCCCTAGAGCACTGTTGGCCAATTTGCCTCTTCTCCATCAGACACTCAATTTTTTTCTGTTTTTCTTTAAGTGGAATAAAAAAATGTTTCATCAGCAACACGAAACAGTAATAACAAACACTATAAAAGCTGTAAAGTGCTGAAATTATCCTATTTTACATGCTAAGTGCAACTCAAAAACAATTTCAAACTAGGTAAACTGACTGAGGTGTGGCTCAGTCATGACTTGAACAGGCAGGCTGAACACACACTTGCGCAGGCACAGAGACACCTGCAGGACTTGAGCAGGCAGACTGAACACACACTTGCGCAGACACAGAGACACCTGCATGACTTGAGCAGTCAGACTGAACACACACTTGCCCAGACACAGAGACACCTGCAGGACTTGAGCAGGCAGACTTGAACACACACTTGAGCAGACACAGAGACACCTGCATGACTTGAGCAGGCAGACTGAACACACACTTGCGCAGACACAGAGACACCTGCAGGACTTGAGCAGGCAGACTGAACACACACTTGCGCAGACACAGAGACACCTGCAGGACTTGAGCAGGCAGACTGAACACACACTTGCGCAGACACAGAGACACCTGCATGACTTGAGCAGGCAGACTGAACACACACTTGCGCAGACACAGAGACACCTGCAGGACTTGAGCAGGCAGGCTGAACACACACTTGCGCAGACACAGAGACACCTGCAGGACTTGAGCAGGCAGGCTGAACACACACTTGCTCAGACACAGGGGCACCTACATGCGGCTGCTGGGGGGGATCTTCCGTCCGTCTCTAAACCATGTGACCTGCGGCTGGGGAAAGCTGCGGATCCGTGGGGCTGGAATGACGGCTCCCTCCCCCTGCGAAACGGCCTGCGAGCGCTCCCCCTCCTCAAAGTTGCCCATGACTGTGGGAGACAAGCAGAAGGCAGACACAGTGATGATGGAAACCAGTAATCGTCACCCCCCAAATGCATGGGGTTGCACATTCTTGGAAGGAACACACTTGCAAAATTTCTAGACATCTCTGCTTTTATTTGCAAACATCTCCACTCACATCTGTGCATTACCAGAAAACTGTTTAGTCAGGTGAGGGTCACAGCCACTCCGAGCCTGTTCTGGAGCCACAGGGCACAAGGTGGACATGACAGCACACAGCTGGACAGCACACCAGTCCATTGCAGGGATAATGTACAATCATACCTAGTCAGGTTGGCTTTGGGAGCATCTGGCATACACTCATGTGAACACTGGAGGAACATGCAAACTCTATACAGAATGACATTCAGGTTCCTTGATCAGTGGAGAAGCAGGGTTAAGCACCTTGCCACCATCCCACTTCTCTACTTACAGCATAAAGAATAATTTCAACAGAAAAGAACTGGTTCAGCACTACCTGCTCTCATTTAATCACTGCAAACTCTCTGGCAACAAATGTAATTATAGCTCAGCTTTGACATAATGAGTTGAAGCCATTACTGGCGACACGCTGTAAACCAGCCCCTGTGCTGCAGATTATTGCTTGTGATGGCTGAGAGAGATGAGATGAGCTTTAGTCAAGTAAATTTTTATTGATTATCAGACTCACCATGGTCCAGATTTGATTAGTCAAACCAGAATCTCACCTGAATAAATGAAGCTGTATGTGGAAGGGTAGGATGGGATGTGGGGTGTGGTTTAACTTTAAATAACAAGGACCAGATCCTACTAAAGGTTCATTCAAGGTTTGTCTTTGTCTGTGTAATCCTGTAGTGGTGATTGAAACCAAAATCACTCTGTTAATGACTGTTAATGAGTATTGAGGTGAGGACACCAGCCATCATCTTCATGAAGGCCCAACCTGAGTGACACAAATTAATGTAGCCAGTCAGGTCTGATGTGCATGTTTTAGGGAGCAAACCAGAGCCCTTAGAAAGCCCACTCAAATAGGGACAACACATGATCTTCAGTGGGGTGCTGTCTCCTACAGCCCAAACATGGCTGGGCAGAGTCAGATCACTGTTACTAACTGCACTGTAGGGTTGCAGGATAGGTTAATCCCATGCAGTTTAGAGGACGTTTTCATCAGCCCCATAATTGAAAAATCTGTCAAACACATATGACAATATGTTTTAACTGGTGTGGCTTTGAAACATTTGGAATAGCCAATTCTCTTTGTTAGACCCACTTGATTTGGAACAGCCACTTGGGCATTTTTCATGTGTTGGCACTGAGCTACGAACCCAATCAAACACAGGATAACACATGATCTCCAGAGGGGTGCTCTGAAGATCGCATGTTGTCCCCCTGTAGGGAAGATTGAGTAAGTGGGGGCAGACTCTTCTGAACCGCCTGCCATCGATAAACATGTTACAAGCGATACAGCCCTGTACCTGAGGATCAGCACTATCTGGAGGAGAGACTGAAGGTGTCACTGAGAGCTGAGACAACCCTGGCTGACTAATCGTACCCTATACAATTGTGCATCGCCTCTTGGGGAATCCCTATCATAAGCAACTAGTGACATGACCCAAGCTCGAACCCATGATCATAGACCTCAAGTGAGTGCCTTTATTGGTAGGACCACTCATTAGACCTGCCAATGTTGCTTGTTAACAAGATGGCTTAGGGGAGTGTTACTCTGACAGGCAAAACACAACTGTTTGTGATCCATGTCTGCAGGCCCCACTCTCAGACTCCAATTAAACTGGCCCTATGCAGATGTCTCCAAACCCTGCTTAAACTCTTTCAACTTTAACTTGAACATCGCCACCCCCTTTCTCTGTTTGAAGAGAAACGCAAAAACAGCCTTTTCTAATTGACCGCTTTTAACCAGAGTAATTAAAACAGGGACAAAATCGTTAATGACTCTCCCCATTATCGTTTGTCATTAGCAGAGCTTACTTATTAATTTCTCATTACCTACTCAATTAAGCTGTCTGTTTCTGATGGGAGGGTGACAGGGAATTGGAGAGGGTGGGGAATAGGGAAGAGGCGAAGGATTTTGAATTCTGTATTGTTTATTCCATTCATAACCAATGAAACAGTCCCTGAGTCCCACTCTCAAAATCTCATATTGAGTACCACATGGAAATTCAAATGGGGTAATACACTAGTTCATTTCAAAATTGATTTATAATAATGCCACCTTCTATAAATCATCCGTCAATAGAAGGCTATTAGAGGCATATTTAAAAAAACAAATTCTAAGAAATATTTACTTGGATCTTGTGAGAAATAAAAACCATAAGTTATATCCCAACCAAAAAGCCTCGACTTTCAAGCAAGACGCCAGATTTCTGGCGTGCCTTTTATCTCGAAGATCTGCTTTTTCCCCAAGAATTAATAACGCTAGACTGTGAATGAACAATAATGTTAATACAAAAAAGTAACTGAAGTTCAACCTCTTTGATCTTTGATTCTCTGTGTTGCTTCCTCCTCAGCTCTCTGACTGCAACATTCTGTTTCACTTAATACTTTTTAAAATGTTTGTCTTATTACAGTGCTTGAAGCTCCTGCCGATCCTTTATCAATGTATACCCTTGTAGATTAATTGCCCTTGTGTTATTGTGCAGATCTTAGGGAAGATATAAAACACTCTCCAGTAGTGTTCAGGAAATATTAGTGCATACATTAATTTAGTAAATTAATTCCACTGTCCAAGACATTGCTTTTTACTTGATATTTTATATTTACTAATGTGATACACAGGATCCTAAGTTTACATATTAGAGGGGATCCACTCATTTGCACCAAGGTGCTGAGTTCACTTTGATAAACAATCACAGGCTTTCTGTGGAGTACACACAGCACACAGCAGATGAGTTGGATGAGTCTGTGAAATCAAGGGTGAACTCTAGGGGAGCCAGATCGGACAAAACCTAAGTGGGGTTTAGCCAGGATACTATGGTTCACTCTCATGCCCTTCTGAACAGTCTTGGGTTCCTTAAAGACCAAGTCAGCCAGCACCTTGTCTCAATGTCTCATTGAAAATAAGGCACCTCCTGTAGCACGAGCCCTGTCACCTCACTCCCTGCTCAACACACCGGAGCACTGGACTGGATGTTCAGCTCTGGGGGGAAAGGCCCCCCCATCAGGGCCCAGCACCACTTAGAGCAGCAATCTGGCTTGCCTTTGGAGTCCTCCCGCCCATGACAGACCAGCTGTGCTGGGCCAGCTTCTGAGGTATGATGAGATCAGATTACAGGGTGGCAAAACTGCTGATGTAAGAGATACCTGTTGGTAATACCTCTATTACTTACCAGACAGTCTAGAGGCAGATAGTTTCTAGGCAACCCAGTCTCCAAGAGTTCTTGCCACACAGGTCAGATGATTGGGTTCAATGGGTGAAAATGTGTGACTAGTTGCAAAATGCACTTTAAATTAAATGTCTCCTTTGCATTCCTTGAATTAATGGATATTGAACACAGCATCACTTTGCACAATGTAGTTAATGCTTTAGTTAAATTGGGGAATACATCCCTGTTTGATTCTGTACTCTTTTAATTTAATACTCAAAGTTCAGCTTTGTGCAATCATGTGAGCCAGCCACATGTCAGCTTGCAGCTATGTAGTCCTGGTGAAGAAATGTGAAATATGAAAAAAGACAAAAGCCACCTTGAAACACAAACTCTCTATGTTGTCTAGAGGAAAACGATGATGCATGAGATACTGAGCAGCATGGTGTAGCAAATGTTTTTAAAAATGTGAGAGCAGTAGCAATGGTTAGATTACCACTCCAATCTACCTTGTTGATCTTTCATTTTTCTTTGGCAACAGAAAAAAGTAAAATCATAATGAAGAGAAACAGAAAAAAGATCTTTCATTTACATAAGCACATTAAGAAGACAGCATCCTGACACCAAAACAACAGCTGTTTTGATAAAAACAAAACATTTATCACCTTCATACTGATTAAGGGCTTTATTAAAACAGCTGTCTGTTTTGAATTTCAATACACGTGTTCAGTGCAACAGTGAACAAACAATGGTTTAACCTTCTTTGTACAAGCAGCACTGCGACACACACACCCGGCCTCAGTGAGCACCTGCACAGGTAGGGCCAGCAGGCATACTCACAGGCAACCTGCACTTCCGTTCTCCGCTGCATGAGGGCGCCAACGCGGTTCCGTACGATGCACCGATAGAAGCCGGCGTGAGACCGGTCCAGAGAGGGGATCTGGTACCTGGGGGCGAGAGTTGGGAGATATCAGTGGGGTTTTGGAATCTGACTCTTCAAAATTCGGGTTGGACCTTAATTTTGCCTAAGCACGCTATCTGTTCATGCAAGAAAGCACTGATGGGGGTCTATCACATTTTGACAAAGGGAAGACCATTTACCCAACGCTGCATGAATTACATGAGGACAACTGAGGCTGCAAAGCATGAGTGGTATAAAGTGCTAGCAATCAGCCAATGGCCAGTCCAATCCCAGGTCTCTCATAGCAACATGCCAGGGACATCTGGATAATTAAGTTTCAATGCCACCCTTCTCTCACACTGAGATTCTTTAATTCTCAGTGCATTTTCAGCTTCATCTTGAGGCATGCAAATAAATCTGCACCACAGGGTAGTTCTTTAGGTTGTGTCTTTAATTCCATAGTAATTACATAGTACAGATATGTATACTTACTCATACTTGCAATGACACTATGCATAATCACAAAATAATTCATGCCATTCTTTAGTTGGAATATACAGCTACACATATATTTTGAAATCACCATTAACAATGGCACAGGTATATCTATAGGTAAAGAGAATCACACCATTCCTTTCTCTGTGTCTCCAGTACAGTCCTGATCCCGGATACTTCCCTCTTGTTCTCAATATTACCCACACTGCTGTGCCAAACTACCAAATAGACTGAAGCTTTTGTGAGTTGCCCTACTTAAGGCATTGGGAAGAAAATATGGCAAGCTAAATTTGAAGTTCGTGTGTGAATTGAGGGAGTCTGGAACCTCTGACCTTCAGAGATGAACAGTTTGACGAGACTTGCAGATTACGGCAAAGCCCCATGTTTCCTTGTATGATTTAAACTCATTTTTATAGCTTCAGCTGTGTCTCTTTGGTCAATAAACCAGTGTGTATTGCTGTAAAAGATGCCTGCATGAGCAGACTACTCGTGCTCCCTCTGGTACACACTTACTTTCATGTTAAATTCCTTTTTCCACACCTCCTCTGACCTTGAAATTCCTGCTGCACACAGGCTTTCCTCCAAGGCTAGATCTTAAGACCTGCAGTGCCGCACATTTCCAGCAGGGGCCACTCTAACACACACTATGTCTGCAGAGCAGCTGCGCTGGCTCTTGCTGAGGGTCTAGTTGGAACGACAGTACGCTGGAGAGGGGAGAGGCTGACATCACTGCTGAGTATGAATACATCGTCTTTTGTTTGAATAATTAGCCGCTGGAAAGGAAAGTGTCCTTTTCCTTAAAAATTGTTTGGGTTGGGCTGTGACTAGCATGCTAACAGGTGCATACCCTTCAGACTTTTGTGAATTCCCAGCTCATGATTATATCCAGTAGGTTTTGCATAGCTAAAGCTGGAAAAGCAGCAATTCCCCATCAAAGCAGAAACCAAAGGATTATGGAAGGTGATTTCGAAGCCCTTGTTGGAAGTGACACTCTCACCATCAAGCCACTTGCCTTTTAACAAGACACAGGCAGGGCAGCCTCAAACCAGGGGTCAGTGCCAGTGGCCAGTGGAGGAGAGCACAGCACAGTGTAGCTGTAAGCTCCTGAAAGGCCGAAGGGGTCAGTACGTTAGTCAACAGAGCCCTAGTATGAGAGTGCTCCCAGCCCTACTACTGGTGGGGGCTCAGCCTATCCCAGGCACAGTCGGCTAGTGACACAACCCAGTCTCGAACCTGTCACCACAGGGCCATGTCAGAAGTCCTTACCTTATATACTTAAGCGTCGATGAACAGAAAAAGATGCAATAATCAAATGATAAAACTCTGATGCTTGAGCTTATTTACAGATATTCTGACTGAAAACATTTATAAATTAAATGAGACGCACTAAGTCCTGGGTCCCAAAACCCTCCTTACCCCCCCCCCCCAGGAGTTTGACTGCTTATAGAACTGCTGCTGCCTGCTCGGAGTGCAAACAGAAGATTCACAGTGACAATGTAGTCAAAACCATTTATCAGCCTGCAGTTTGCACTGAAGCATAAGAAAAATATCTTTCAAAAACCTGACAAACAAACAAGTCAAGAAATGAACAGCCGAGATGGAAAGGCTCCTGGCACCAAAGCAGCTGGAAAAGATCTTCCTGAGCTCTACAAAGAGATCAGAAACACCATGTAAAATAAATTTAAAAAACACATTAAGATTTGCAACAGCAGAAATGTCTGCTATATATCTTGAAATTCAGATTTTTCATCACACTGTTCAAAGATTTCTTGACACCTCTCTACATGTAGGGAATACATATTCACTTAAATCCCATAGATTGCAGGATATCAGGAGAGCCGGAGCATGATCAAGACTTAAGCAGAAATGTTTGGAGGCATAAAAAGTTCCCATTTTCAGGCATTTAAACACAAACATGGAAGAAAGGTAAAGCCACTAAAGGAAGGATCATGTAAACACATCCCTGTTTGCTTATCGCAGTTATCTCAGAGGCACATCTGTGCTGTAAATTGCTTTTGTTTTGGAATAACGGAGTATCACCTTGCTGAAAGCACCAGCACCATTTTTATTTTGGGGCTTTCAAGGTGTTGTCTATCATGAGTAAAAGATAGGTTTGCCATAGGATGCTTGTATATTAAGGCTCTAGAAATCATTGGACACTAAGAACTGGTTTTTGGAACTGTAACTGGTTTTTGCAACAATGTGCAGTTACAACACTTGGCCATTGGTGGCACTGTTTGAGATTGGACTGGCTCATTTCATTAAAAAACAAGCTGGTGTTTGGAATCAACCGCACGTGGTACAATTGATTCACCTTAATCTAATGGACACTTTTTATAATCTAGGAGTGCTAAGAGTCCCAGGGGATCAATCAATTTGCTCTACACTTACTAAAACATAAGAACATAGGAAAATACTTTTCTCTTTCTCTCACACTGTCATTCCCCGCGGAATCTGAGTCAACAGTACAGTGCTTGACCCTTGAGCAATGGCCTTGAGTTCAATGTTACAATTTTGAAAAGTCTTTTGACCCAGGGTTAAAAAATCAATAGAGGGTGGGGGGTTTTGATAGAGAGAGATAGCCAGAAAGTTGGGTGGAAAAGATAGTCTGGGGTTCGATCTTGCTGCCTTAAAAAGCTATTGACCTGAGATGTGGCAATCAATAGACACAATAGACTAGTGAGGGTAAAAAGATCCCCTAAGACAGGCAGAGAGAGAGCAAGAACGAATGGCTTCTGGAAAGTACACAGACACAAAGTCAGAGGAGTTGGAAGGAGGAAGGTGAGCAATCTGGCTGTTTTAACTATTTCCACACGAGGACTGGCAGAAACGAAACTGTCTGCAGACAGAGTGCTTCTGCAACAGAGCATCCACTGTAGATGCTCCAAGCTCTTTAGTCTGCGCAAGAATAATAATGATTACCTGGAGTATATACTCATCAATCAGGCCACATATTGAACAGGCTCACTTCATGTCATAAAAGCAGCCAGTAACGTGAAGCGTTAGTCAACAGAGCCCTAGTATGAGAGTGCTCCCAGCCCTCCCAGCGTAACTGCCTGGGCTGGATTAGACGGCGAGAGGAGAAGAAAGCTCTCACACAGATTGAAAGTGGGGGGCGCAGGGAGTCTGTGTTGATGGGCAGTCTGAAAGGGAAAACTCCCTGTGTGCTGTCATTAACAGCCTGATAATGAAGTATCAAATAATATTAGCAGAGGGTTAGCAGGGTACACATCCAGCCAAGTGTGTTAAATTACTTCTTGTGTGAAGTCTATTAGTGTTAATGGACTAATTAACAGCGTTGCAATGTGTGGGTTCTGAGATTTCAGCAGCCCCGCACCTAGTTTGTAAACCCGTGCAAAAAGATAATGTTATTTATGAGTGAAGAATGAACATAGATCTTGCTCAAGGACCAAGGCTGTCTTAGTGGAACTGATTTTTTCTCTGTGTATTTTTTCCAGCATATTTAGGTGGTTAGGGCGCAGCCAGGCAAGTAGATGTTGTACACAACCCAAAAGGCAACGAGAGATTTTGAGTCGGTCCTTTCCTTAAATGTTTTAACAAGGGAAGACAAAGAACGCTCGTTGTGTGAGAATCATGTGTGACAGGTGGAGCATTTTAACCTTCCAAACCTAAAGACAATACACCTCTTCATCAGCCAGACCTTCACAATGACTTTATGCGTTGATCTGAACATCTGTGGTTAGCTTTTTACAATCAACACAATTAACCTTTCGGGAGCAGTGTGTGTGAACAGCTATGTGTCTAGGGTGTCAGAAAGTGATTGATGGATGTTCCCTTTAAGAGCAATTTCAGTCTGCTTACCTAATCTACTCTAGTTACATGGTAACCGAATTGTAACTAATTGTAATGGCCAACTCACGGAAAGACCACAGCTGCTCAGTTCATACACACAGCACAGATAGCTACACCACAGATCATAGCATGTATTAGGGACAAGGGTAAGGCTAGGGTCACTATGTACTGTATGTGAAAATACATATTTCTGAAACTATAGTAATAAATGAGTTAAAATGCAGCTCCAGTGTTTCATGAAGCTTCCATCAAGGTGCTATTCTTGTTACATAAAACTGCATTCAAAAAAAGCATGACTCAATAATTCTGTCTTTAAAAACAAATGTTTTTTAAAACCACAGCTTATGCCTCTCTATTATAAAAACAGACTCTTGGACTCTTATATAAGGCTACTGCGAACAATTCACCAAGTCTGTCGCCAAGCCTTGACATCACAGAGGCTTTAAAGAACAGTCGGTATGACCCGGTCTGGATGCGAAAAAGTAAAGCATGACTCACTTGCTCTTGCATGGAACAGTGAGGTTCCAAGAATGTGCTACAATGACCTTTAACCCATGGAAAACTTTATGAACACGGAGCGATCTATATTGCTCTAGTAAATGCCACACAGTCCTGTATATCACTTTGCTGCAAGGGAAGTGGTTCTCCATATAAATAACAGACCTGTGGTTTTGGGCTTTTTTATTACATTGGAAATCAATTGAGTATAATACATTGCGCTCTTGTACAGATTCCCTTTACAGTGCTATCTCCTCTGCTCTCTGCCTTCGCAGGCTCAGTGTATAAGGTGTTATATACAGCATGATGACAGCACACATTCTGTTTTTACACAAAAGGATTGTGGGGGTCTGGAGCAAACTACCCTGCCCTGTTGTCGAAGCTGATACCCTGGCTTCTTTCAAGAAGTGGCTGGGTATGATTTTGTGGATCAATTGGCCACTAACTGCCAAAATAGTGAGTTGGGCACGATGTTTCTCAGTTGTGTTCTTTCTTATATTTCTGATGGAATCTATATGACCTCACCTCTGTCATTGTCTGAAACAGAAAAGCATTTTTTTATGAGGTTACAATGAAATTTGCCATGTGTGTTGTCATGTGACTTTTTTTTTCATTCCTTCAGACCCAGAAGTGCTTAAACAAATATAACGCGTCCCTTCAGTGTTTTTTTATTAGGAAGCACGGAGTGAAGGCTGGCTTCTCGGGGAGCTAATTGATTTGCGAGGCTCCCAGGTAAAACAGCCGCCGAGTTAAAGCTCTGAAGAGAAAGAGAGAAGGGAAATCACTCAGACAGAGCCTGGAGTTAAAAACAGACACGCGGATATATGTCAGGGATGAAACGTGAACCCATTCATCTGCCATGGCTGATAGAAGAACGCATACCAGAACAGGACCAGGGTGCTTTTCAACAGCAGACCGACAAGGACTTAGGGCTCGGGGGCTGACATAAACTACAGATTTCTCACAGGCCGGGTCACAGCACCAATTCACCTGGAGCGTCTTCAAACAATATAAATTTGTCTAAACCAGGAGCAGGCAATCCTGGTCTTGGAGGGTTGGATTGTCTCCATATTTTCATTCCAACCCAGTCCTCAACACTCTAAATCAATTTCTTGTGGGCTTTAAAGGGACTAATTGAATAGCTTCTCCCAGCTCTTATGGTCTTAAATCTGCAGAGTGCAGTGTTGATCTCTAGATGTAACATTTGGTCAGTAAAAGAGAAAGAGGTGAAATAAAGAAACAAATATGACAAACACATCCAAGCAAGATACAGTAGGTAAGAATTAATTCATAGGACTTTGAAACAGTTTCCAAGAGTTGTGTCCCCTGGTGCGTGTTGCACTGTTCATTCAGAAGACATAAACTTGCCTGACTTTGTCATTGCTTATGAAGGTTCTGACTTTGTCAAGCTGCAAGCTCTGTAGGTGCTGCATGTTTCATGACATTATCCTATTTAGTAAATATACAGAATCAGAATTGTGTCTGTAGTCTCTGTTTACCTTTACATATTCATCCGCTGTCCAAAATATTAGAAATTCCTGCTGAACAATCGGTTGGGTTTCTGCCAGAACCAAGTACTGCTTGAACAGGACAGGGCAAGAGCACTCCCAGGACCTTCCAGCAGTTCTGTCAGTTTTCAAGGACTGAGATCAGGGGATTCTTCCAGCCAGGGAAGTTTCTGATGCCACTTGTGCTTTGCCCAGCCTTGTGTGAGTCTATGAATTTAACTGGGAGTTCCTGTTATTCAGACAAAAGAGTGTTGTAGTACAAAAGCTGTTTTGGCAAATAAACAGGCACCTTCCTTAAAACGTTCTCATACACTTGCCAATGTACAAGAAATACAGAACCAGAAACTGACTCAGTAGTGCAGGGGCTGCTGCTAGATTATTAATAGCTCTGTTTGCTATCAAACATTGCTCTAAACATAACAAAGTATAAAACACCCAAGTCTTTAAATGTGGATATCTGCGAACGAACATGCTGACTTTCTCAGTGTTTGATTTCAGCTCTGCCTGCTTGGCCACACAGTGGTTTTTCGGCATCCCTTCTGCCAACAGAACACTCAAAACAATCAACTGTTAATGCCTACAAACATCTCAGATGAAAAACAAAAAGAAATTCTGTTTCTCCAGTCATTTTTTTTTCTTCTCATGAACCGACGGCAAGTCTACTCTGCACGCAAGCTCACTGCCATCACACTGTAGACAAGAATATTATTGGATCGAGCTTGTTTTAATTTGTTCTTAGCCGGCATGAAATTATGTCTGCTAATAAAAATACACCCACTTAATCCCAAGGCCAGACACTGGGTCTATTATTTGTTTAAGTGAGATCTCGGGGTCTGCCTGACATCTACCACCATAAACGCCTTTTAAAATTACCGAGGCTCAGGGAAAATTTTCTGTAGCAATGATATGAGAAGAAGGGGAGACCAAAATGCAGAAGACCTGCACAGCAGTGTTCCTGAAAAGTTAAAATGTGTGAAATTAAGGTGCTCACTGGTGAAACTGCCAAGCGAATCAGCCCTCTCATTCTTTCACAACGAATGCTGATAACCAGTCACGTTTGGGCCAAATGTGGTAGCTACTCAATTTGGCTGGAGTGCTTCTGCATTTAGCTTTTTTGTCAAGTGCCGTCAATCATTCCTAACTTATTTAGTCAAATCTTATGTCTTCATTTAATTAATTTACCCAAGACTTTTCAAAGGAATACAATATACAGAAAGCATAGAGTGTGAGAATTTATCATAATAAAACACAAGGCACAGGAATCACAGCAAACACGGGAATGTGAGAAAGGAGGTGCTGGTGCTGTTTTTTACAGAAGTACTCTATTCTTCACTCGAACCTTGCTAGTGTCACCAGGGCTGCTTCAGTGTAGCTGAGATGTGTAAGTACCGCTGATTTCTAACAATGTTAAATCAGTTCTAGCAGACTGTGCTGGCATGGTTTTGTAGACCTGTACAGATATTGGCAACACTGCTACATTACCGCTGGGGAGGATCATAAGCATTTTACAAAGACTACAATTATTTTATTCCAAGTTCATAAAACATGACATTACTCAGGAAAATCACATTGATCTCCTTCGGCTGAGAACCCCCTGTATGGAACTGTTCCATTTACAAGGTGGTCATTTAATTCCTCAGCCCTCAATACCTCGTCTGTCATCTTTATAAGGAAAGAAAGAGCACAATGGGCGATGAGATAGTACCTCTCCATAAAGAGAAAAGAGGACACCTTGACGTTTGTGAAATGCCATGTTATTTTTATTAGCACCAGTGGCGTGGCTGAGAGCATTTTACAAGTTTCTCCGACGGAAATAGACAGAGGACAGTATACACTAGGGGCTGGTGACTCAGACATGTGTACAATGGCCATTTCCACTGATCTATCACAAAAAGAGCTACTGCTTTTGAATCTTTTCAGATTTGCCTCTTACTGCTACAATACATATTGAAGCATTCTAGTCTATAAGCATCCATGAAACCATACTGTACACTGCTGGGAAGGGTTGCCACAGGCCTGAGCCCTGGAAATACAGGGTGCATGGAGGGACTATACCTTGGACGCCAGCACGACAGTCTGGGTGGATGGGTACTGCGACACCCCGTTGCCTACACACACAAAGGAGTTAGGCCCAGGGGCTGCTGCGCTGCTTCAGATGATTTCTGACCCACAGCAGACAAAACCTTTTCAGACAACATTTTTAGGACGATTCAAATCTCTCTGTTAACATTAAACAGCTTTATCTGTGCTCTCAGGTCGCTTGTAATCGATCTCTGGGATAAAGGACATCAGTTTGAGTTTGTCAGGAAAGCAAAACCATACTGGCTGTGAGGCTGGTAGCCCTATCAGGGATGGGGTGTGGATGCGTGTGGATGCACCCGCAGACTGCAGGGAAGGGTGTGACCACATGGCAGACTAGGGGCTGAGAAAAGGACAGACGATACACTGATCCACAGACCGAGAGCTGGAATTTGGATGCCAGCCCAATATTACTCTTACAGCATACCAGAAGGAGACATATAGCCATGCCTGAAATCCCCTACAGTACGTCATGCTTGATAGAAAGGACTATACTGCAGATATCTAAACAGTTACAATACAAATTCATTTTTACGCAATACACTTTATGTCAAGACATCCCAGCGCAATGTACAGAAGTATAAACAAGACAACAGAGAGGTACATAGGGTAACATGTCAGTTGCAAGCCATTTATGTAAGTCATATTCAAAATTTAAAGTTGTCAGTCCTGTCTTTAAAGAACCCGGAAGGTATATTAAGAACAGGTAAAGGGCCATTCATGTGTCAGGTGACACACATCTGAAGAAGGCTCCACAGCAGAACCGTGTCTCTGTTCTTTTCCTTTCAGCATGGAATTGACCTGTTCCTCAAGACCAGAGCAGGTCTACAGCATGTTGACTGGGGCAGAGTTGGTGTCTTACCTGTACTCCAGTGAAAAGCGAGTCAGTTCAGTCCCATTATGGATCCACTTGAACTCCAGAGGCCAGCTGCCCTCTGCCATGCAGGTGAGGACCAAGCGGTTCCTCTCCAGGTGCAGTTGGGTCCTGACGGGCTCTGTCTTGAAATAGGGGGGAACGTCATCTGCAACACAGAGAAGCTTCGTATGAGACCAGGGGGTGAAACCTAGCGCTGCTGGGAAAGGCACTTCCTGGACTTTCTGGGAAATGTGAAATACTGAACCAGAATCCACAGAACAGCTGTCGGGGTATTCCATGACAAGCCTAACCAAAACACAAACATAAATAACTGGAATACGAACTTAAGGTTCTCTTGCTTTTCTACTCAACAATGTCCCAGGCGAGAAGGTAACAGATTTTTGTGTTATGTGATATACTCTGTAAGCTAAACAGCCTAAACAGGAGTAATGAACACACAGACTAAGACAGTGATGCCCAAGTCAGGAATGTAAGGATGCACATCATGTATAATAAACAGAAGGAGTGCAGGGAAAGGGGTTTATTACCTGATTAGGGTAAATGCTGCTTATTAGTGAAAATATATGGGAATTTTATCAAAATAAAGGTGTTTGAGCACTAGATTTATATGCAGCAGGAGGTCACAGGTCTCTAAAGGAAGGACTGTTATCTGGAATAGAGTGAGTTACAGGGACAAAAACCAGGAGAAAAACAGAGAAGAGGAGTGTTTGTGAAGGAACAGACTGAATGTTAAAGATGCCACATAGGATCAATATGAGAATCTGATTTAATAACTATTTGTCCAGGCACATCACAGCACTTATAAAAAACAATAAATGAGGTTAGATTCGTTCACCACAGAGGTGTAGTGACTTGGTTAACAGAAACTAGGATTCTGTAGTAGGTTCTGAGGTCCGTGCGTTGGAAGTGTTAAACCCAGGTGTTCCCTAGGCAGCAGCACGGCAGACACAGCCGTAGCACAGCAGAGCAGAGACCCGGGTCTGGAACAGGACTCGGTTTCCCCATTCACCACAGGCTTCCCTGCTATACTTAAGTGCCACTTTCAGACAATCACTCCTAATAACATCTTTACACTGCAAATGAAAACCAGTGCTGTATGAAAGGGCTGCAGGCAACCTAGCCTGTAGAGCTGTATGTTCTCATTTAGTGGTACACAAATAGTGATGTGCGTAGCAACCAGCTTCTGAAACAGAGCTGTCTCCTTTCGAATATGCAGATTAGCCTTCACAGCAGACAAAGGGCCCTTTAAGCACCTTAGAGAGCTCAGAGGACCCACGTGAGGCAGTTACACAGGTCATGCGTTGTACACTCGCTCTTGGAGTTTATTTTTAAATCTGCGCGGCATATTCGGTCAATTACACCTTTTTACTAATTAATGCTAAACATCATCCAGGTACAAATGCAAGCCTTCCGGTTAACATAAATAATTAAACCCAATCTGTATCATTTAAAAAGTTCTCTTCCTCTTGCATGGCCACCTTATACTTTAATGAGCACTAAAACACTCCATTACTGATTTCTAAAGTTCACTCAGCTACTACTGTATCGATAAGCAGGGGGCAATAAGTACATTTTCCTTTCCACAGCCTGGGAATATAGAGTTGATCTCAACATGAGACTGACCTTTATAGAAGTTTATATATAGAAAGTCAGACGTAAGGCATGGTGGAGGCAATTCATATACCTGGTAATTTGAATATGGCACAACACAATTTAATGCAGACAGTGGCAAACCAATGTATAGACAATGAGCATGGTAAAACTACAAGAGAACTGCAAAAACACTGTGCAGAATTCACAATGTTTATTTTTTTATCAGAGGTGATCCTTCATATAGAGGCCTCCTGTTCCGAAGCGTCTTTCAGACAGCACAATCCAGAAGGGAGTGAACAGACACGGGGAGCAGATGAGGAACTGGGCTGGTAGACGAACAGGGTGTGACGAAGGTGCTCGGGGGGACGTGGTCCAAGCAAACAGCCCAAAGGGAGTCCGAAGGGCAATCCAGTACAGGCAAAAGTCCAGAACCGGGTGATCGATCCAAGACGAACAAGACAAGTTAAACAAGTTAAAAACCGGAGCGGGATCCGGTGAAGGGTCGGGGAAAAAAGGGGGAATGGGACCAGGCGCTCCAAGTCCCGGACTCGGCTGGTTTGCAACGCTGATAGGAGGCCAATGCCCTCCGAGCCGCAGACGTAGGGCGACTCGGAGGTAGGCAGACCTCTGGGCATCCAAGTTCCAGTGCAGAGCCCGGAACAGAGTTAGCGTCTGGCTTTAAAGGTGGGCTGGAACAGCGAGCAGGTGCAGAAAATCAACTAAAATGTGAACGAGCCAGAGCCTCCTTAAGGGGGAGGGATTACAATCGTGACACCTCCAAACCTCTCAGACTGAGCTTTATAATGGGATTCTGGGCTCTTCAATACCTCCATCAGAGTGTTACTGAGCACTAAAACACTGGGTTCGAAAACCTGCATGCTGTCCCTCTAAGTGCACAAAAATATTCTCCCTTCACCCAACCATTGTCTCCTTTATCATGAGCAGAGTCGCATGGAGGTCAACTGCTGTCTTCACAAAACCCAGGAATGGGTTGATATGCCCCAGGATGCAACAAGCCTCAGAGCTTCTACAACTGCCCTACCCCTCATGGGGAAAAAAAATTTAATACACATCTATGTTTTTTTCAATTGGAAAATAAGGAAACGATAAAGGAAAATCCAATTTTTTTCCCTCCAACTGCCAGTTTCCCAGAGACCCCTGCCCTCCAATGAGACACACATCTCCCCAGCTGTGCTTAAACACTCTGCCAGCGAGCACAGCCCTCTCTAAAGCAATGCATACATATTTCACTGGGAGTCCTGCAGCCTCAGGGCACAACACACACAGACAGATAGGTATGAGCACACGCTGTCAGTCTGCACATCTAATACTGAATGGAATACTTCTGTTTGCATTAGAAGTGAACAAAGAAAAATCAAATTATACTGTCCTCACTCTTCTAACTTCAAAAGCAATGCCTAACCACACTGGAGGGCTTCTAATCACTATTTTTGTAATAAATGGATTTGGCCGCATAAACCATACTTTTCCTTAACCCATTGCAAAAAAAAACCAGCATCTGTTGTCGTCATCATCTCGGATACCAAATTCACACAGTCGCGCAGTCATGTTCACCTTTAAGAAATCCCACAGCAGCTATCGAAAACTCTGGGGAAAAAAACCTCGAGGAACGGGAGACACAGCGATGGGAACAGGCCATTTTTCTCCCGTCGCTAACAAGCTCTAAGCCGAGAGCCGTGGCACAGGGGTGTAAGCACAGCACTTTTTTTATTTTTCTGCAGGAAGACCGATTGTCTCTCTTCCTCCAGGCCTCTATTGGGTTAGTGTCAGAGAAGACATAAAGGCTGCTTTGTAATCCTGTGTACACACAGCTTGTGGAATGAATGCTCCTGCTGCCAGCGTGGCCAGAGATGGCAGCATTATTGCCAAAGAGCTTTATCAACACTGGCACTTCACTCCCATCCCAAGTGTCAGTGCCCTATAATAATCCATGGGCACAGGCTGAGAGGGGACTGCTTTTTCAAGTGGCTCTGGCACAGCAGGGTATGAGAAAAAGCCAGCTCTCAGTGGCTTGCAGCCTGACAAGGTTCCCCAGGCTTGTGGCCTGCAAGACAGTGACCACCGCTGCCAAGGTGATCAGTGGCATTTGCTGTGCGAAACAGGCCACTGAGCTCCAGCCCTCTCCCTGCCGTGGTCTGATACCTGGCTGGAAGAAGAGGACTATAGGAAATGGAGTTGGGGTTCAAGGAGAGTCTCAGGCTGGAGGACACCCCTTGATGTTTGGTCCTCTGTATTTCAAGGTGGGTGGGTGGCTGCGGAAGAGTGAGACTTCCACGGAATACAGCCATCGGCAAAAAGTGAGCCTGGAATATTGAAACCATAAATCTGCAGCTAACGTAAAACTGTCTCTTTTTATGACCTCGCAAAGGTGTTATTGTAAATCTGGTGACTAACCTAAAGCAATGACAGGATAAGCTATTACCTTGTTGTTTTTATTGCTTGCTGTACGGATTTGTCTTAAATATGCAGCAAAATGGCAGAGATACCGCAACACTTCATAAGCCTTAAATTTAAAACACATGCTGTATAATGTAAGCAGTCCGCATCACGATGGAGCAATTTAATTTCCCCAAAGAATGAGTAAACTACCCAAGCTATGGATTTTTTTTTCACCTGATCTCTCTCTTCCTTGGTCCACAGGAAGCCACCATAGTGTAAACTATCACACGTGATTGTGAAAAGTAAATGACTCCCCCAGTATCACAGACAAGAAGCCAACAAGCTGAGCAGGTTTCTGAAGTCCTTCAAGCTCGTGCTATGAGCTGCTTGTTGTCAGACCCAATAGCATTTAAGGTATGTTTTTCTCCCTGTGACAAAGCCATGAGTAATTTGGCCCTTTTGCATTTTTGAATGAGCCATCCTTTCAGGCTCCATTTCTGCCTGGTGTGCAGTTGCTGAAACAAAGAGATGTCCCGCTGGAACTTGAGCTGAACAGTGCCAGAGCATCACGCCAGGCAGAGAAGAGTGCATCGAGCCAAACTGACGGGTGGACTGAGCTGAATTCTTAGACACACACTGTTCCACACACGCCTGCTGCCACGCTCACCTGCACTACAGCGGGACCAACCTTTTAAGCTAGCTTCCTCAAGGGTGTTAAAAAATTAAGGCAGAGAAACAATGTTCTCTGGCTGTAAATAATAAATGTCTGGGTTTCTACAAGGAGCCACTGAATCTCAGAGAGACTTGCTAACATGCAGAACATTTAGGACAAAGGGCTGTTAAGCAGAAGGAATCTATATATTCTGTACACAGCGAAACAGGCCAACACTGACGGCTTCCATCCTAAAAAGCACCTGTGCGGATGATACTGGTGGAGAGAGTATGAGAGTTTAGCATATAAAAATGATCATGCTATAGGGGATCATGTGGTGATGTTTTTCTTAGCTCTAGGAAACATTCAAAACAACATAAACGTACAGAGTGGATTTAATACCAAAGAAAGACAATGAATATTCAGACAGATGCAGAATCTGGAGCCCATGCTAGGTGCTTGAAGGCAAACTGGGGAGAGGCGGTAGAGCAGTCTTCTTGCAGCTAGAAATATATGTCTTTTTGTAGTCCTTGGCTTTTCCTTGCCTCTTGAACATCTTTTCAACAGCAAGAAAAGAGAGGAAAACCAACAACCAACTTGAACTGGGATGAGAGCTGCAATTCTGCACTCTCTGCCTCCCAAGCAGAAGGCAAGTCTCTTCTGTAAATCAAAGCTGTCCCTACACCCAAGGCAGTCCCACACCAATCACATCAAGGAAGAACATTAGGACTAAGAGCAGCTGAGAGCACCTCAAAGATGGTCCTTGACTGCAGTCTTTCTGCCTTGCTGCTTCTCACAGTGATGGCCAACCTTCCACAACAATCAGATGAGGCCTGCAAATTCTTGAGCAGTGGTATGTATGCTCTCCCTGGTGGCAGGAGGTCAGATCTTATCAAAGCTGGAAATCTGAGGTGCCCTCAGTCAAACACGGCCCCACACAGATAAATCACTAATCACTAATTCTATAATTACAACTCAGGCTGGCTTCAAAGAGCTCACTCATCAAAGGTTCAATGATGTAAACTTTTTTGTTTTTATTACCATCAGAGGTAATAAAAACAGCCCCACTTTATTCCATAAAGCAGAACTAACACACACTCAATGCACAATAGTAATATCCGGGTAATCTCATCACTGGGAAATTGAGTGACATTAATTTTTACCAACAGAGCCCCACATCCACTTAGTAATCCAATAATATAAATTGACTACCATTAGCTGCCTCCTGACAAAGCATAACATTAAAATTAACTGCAAAAAGCATTTGGTCTGAAACAATAGTACTCATTACGTTACTTTGTACAAAAACTCTTTTCCGATTAGGGGAAAATAAGACAGAAGCTCCCATTAAAATCAGGCCCCTGGCCACAGAGAGTTCTTCATAAAAGTAATAAACTTCATCCAATTGATTAAAATCAAGGCAGACACTACAGATGCATTTCGACAAAGAAGACTTCTTCAGCGCAAGAAGGGAAAAAAAAGACGAGTCTTTAAAGAGGTAATTATTCATTTCGGGTGATCGTTAGAACAGGCACATTTTAAATCTGCAGGGACTTCTGGAAGAAATAGCAGCAGCCATTGATTGAACACTCTTTAAAAGCAGCGTCAAGCTGATAATCAAAGAGAATCAACCGCAGCACTGTACTCATTGATTATTCGGCGACCGATAATTTGGCTTTCAACATTTTCCAGTGGTTACAGGCCAATCATGTGAAAATGTATTATACAGGATTTATAGACTGAGTAAATAGATTAACCAGGTACAGTAGTAAATATAATGTATTGTACTTTGCATTAAACAAGTTGTAGTAATGTGTGCTGTGTAGCACTTTAAATGTGTGTGTAGCCAATTTGTGTGATTAAAGTCCTCCACGATTTAATTGTAACCTTTTTTACAGTAACCATAAGCACAACACCCAAAAACACAATGTTATGAAAGTATACGCAAACATAAGCAACTGTAAAAAAAATCAGTTTTCCTAGGAAAAGGTACCATGTGCTTTGCAAAGCTGTTTCAGATAAGTTTGTAACAGCAACCCCTGAACAGGTAATACTTTACATTACAGACTGCAAATTCCATTTCTAAATGCTTTATGATTTAAACATAGTATTAATAGAGAAACATAAATGTGATAACCAATACTTACTTATATAGTAAATGCAGTTATATTGTATACAGTACTGTATGTATGGATGTTAACCCTAATCTTAACTGTAGCCTGAACCGTACCTTTCATCCTAACTCTGGGGTTAAGGGTTTGTAATATGCTTAACTTTTTAAAACTCCATTAATAATGTGCTAATCGATTAATTATTAACAGCTATAAATGACCAGAAAAACTCAAGTGTAACAAGAATACATTTCTTTGTTTTGCAACTGCTCAAAACAATTTCTTTATATTTGACAAACTTCATCCTAACCCAACCATTTGGGACAGACTAGACTGACACTAAACAGAGGAATGGACTGTAACTGTACATTATCACTGTTAGTAAGCTAGGCTTGTTGCTTTAATTATTGCTCTTACACTAATTGCAGCATTCTGTTTCTCATGCTGTTATTTGGTTATATATTTTTCGGTTGTTTACTTACTTTGTTGTCGTAGCAGGAGCGTGACAGCCTCTTTAAGTGCCTTATCAGTTGAAGGAAAATAAAAACAGGGTTCTGTGGAGTAGCTGGAGATAATTCTTCACATTATTACTTAATGTAAGGGGAGGGCGGTGCTGGTTAAATTTGTGGGTGTAGGGGTCTTTGCATTATTTCAATTCCTTTCACAGAAGTCAGTTTTCATTTCATCCGGTTTTGACAGAATTATGATATAATTGTTACAATGATGTTAAACGGGCTTTATTTTGTTCCTACAATATTGCACTTGAAATGCAGTGACAAAGCTGGGTATATCAATGAAAAGCAGGCTCCTTGGTTCATTTATTTTTTCTTCCAGTTTTTTTGATTTATAAATTATGATTTATAAACTACTAACATCTTTACAATATTTCTGTCATTACTTCCCAAACTTGCATTTTGGGGAAAAAAAGCAGAGGCTAAGTTTAGGAGAGGCTAAGCAGGGTTCTAAACTAGAGTATTCCAAATTTTCCACAACCAGAGATGGTAGAGATGGGATGTCCTAAAAAAAGCAACGCTATCAGCTTCAGTCAAATAATGCATAATGGAAAACTGAGAAAGTTAAATGTTTCTACCTGTGCTTAATAAATTAATATTTTCAAGATCTGTTGTGAAATGTGTCACAATCAATGTACCAAATAGTACAGGGTTCAAGTAGAGTTTTAGGACAACGTCAGTGTACAGTATCTCACTATCAAATCCACTGAGACAGGGGCAACTGGATTGGCCTCGTGTTACCTTCAGAAGTCCAGTTTTATATCCTGCTTAGAAATTTACATAAGATCCTCTTCTGAAATTTTACTTTTAAAATTGGAATTCAAGAGCTCTTTGACAGGCAACAGAATCCCAAATTCCTGCAGCTGTGGGCTAGAGAGGTCAAGCAGATTGGAAAGATCCATCGAATGGGGTGTCTTTCACAGGGACGGAGACTCTGAAAACGAGGGACAGGAGGCCTTTGAGAATTTCATTTAGCGTAATCCTTAATGCTTTCTTAATGAGTTTTAATTTTGGTGCCTCCCTTATCGCACCACATGGAGCTGAAAAGATAAAGGCGAGAGCTTCTAGGGAGGAAGAGAGTCATCCTAACTGCGAGGGAGGGGCTGTTCAGTTGTATTTATCAGTCAGGAAGTGGGAGCTTTTGAGCTTTTGAGCTGCACTGCTTAGGACTGACCAGTAATGTTGGGCACATCCAGGATAGTTCCAGAAATGTACTGTAGCTCATCCAGGCACAAGTTTAGAATCACAATACCAAGTCAACTTTCCTCGAACCAATTATCAACCAGAAAAGAATGTAAATCATCTACGTTAAGACAATTTCCACCTCTCCCCAATTCTCCTTCCTCAAAACATGCCTCTGAGGCTTTCTTTTAAATGTCTAAGCATATGCTGTTGTCTGTATTTTTCTGTGCTCATAAAATATAAAGAGGACTTCTCTCCTCTTCCAAAACAGGTCACCAACACTTTTTCATATATAGGAACCATTTCCAAAGCCGTTGAGCTAGAAGTGTCAATAGGGCTTGCGGAGTGAATTTCAGCACCACAAGGTGTGCAGAGCACCAATGATTATATTGAGGTATTCTAACACTATTCTTACGAAATGCCCAACCCTAATCTTAGAACTAATTGCTCATTCCTAAATACATCCATATAAATAACACCATGAACATGCAAGGTGATGCTTTTTTGCCAGCAGAAGTCTCTTCGAGTCTTGAGTGATGAAAGGTAGAGCTGTCTTTCACACTTGCAAGCCAGGTGACAATAGCAGCAAGACTTGTGACGACTCTCCAACCAGCTCAACGAGTGAGTCCTGTCACCTGCAAATGTTTCTCCTCGAAAGTGAAGCTAAGGAGTATGAAGGCAGTGCTAACAGGTATGGCTACAATCTCCCCTAGGAAAACGAAATAAAATGAATTTACAAAGCGTTTGACAAAAGAAAAGAATCGTTTTTAAAAACCAACAGCAAATGTAATGCATGCTGTAGCTTTATACTGATGAGGTGTTTTTCAAGTCCAGTCTGGATACATCACAATTGGTATCTCTCACTAGCACTAAATAGTTCAGATTACTTCTGCAACCCGTAGCAAGGCACGCAATAACCAGCAACGTGTTGCGCCTCACTGTAATTATCGGGTATTCAGCACACTATTAAACAGCGCTCATTACAGAGGACAGCGATCGTAAATACTTCTTTTAGCCAGCCGTACTATAGGGCAGTGTCAGCGAAGAGCTGTGCTGTTGAACTAAGAGCAGGCAGATAAGGGCAATATTTTGATGAGATCAAGTTATCCATGACCGTGATATGTTTTCAATTTCTCTGGCACTTTCGCTTCTTATAAGTGTCACACGGCTTAATACCCCGGCATTACCTTGGTCAGTCCATTAACACGGGAGTAATTTAAATGACAATCTCTCTAACTGGCAGATACATAACGCCTTCCGCTTGAAGGAGCTGACGGTGCCTGAGTGACGACGTTGTTACTGCTGATCGCGCCTGAGTGGCAGCTCTGTGAGGCTGGGCGGGGGCCGAAAGAGGGGGGGATTGACAGTCCTGCCTCCTCCATCATACGGCGTCCCAGCAGACCCAGGCTGAGAGGCAGAGGCCACAAGCAGTCACCCAGATACCTCACACCTTCTTTCCAAAACGCACCGCACACGCCCAGCTTCGCTCCCCGTGTGAGAACACCAGTGTTCTCAGTGTCATTCATCGCTTGTTCCTTTCCTTGCAATCCACACACTTCATTTTGGGGAAATGCTATAAATTACCAGGGTAGAGACTACCAAGATGCATCGTATTACATATACCAGGAAAACAAATTATGCCACAGAAATGTAATGAATGACATAGTGCAATTAAGACCCGACTGTCTAGTATTATAAAATATCGCGCACGATGAAATGTAAGAATTTGTACAGTGTAGGTACTACTGTAATAGCATTGTGTTTTACACAGACTTCATATCCAGTTACCCGGAGCAGAATTGTCTCCTTTTTGTGTGGCTGGAGAAAGGCAGGGAGAGGGATTCGAGTTCATGGTTAATGATGCAGGACGGGAGCTGGAAACCAGGGGCACACACTGCTATTCAGGAACGACATCATTATATCAAAAGTTCCCTGTGGAAAATATTTTTCGGGGCAAATGGACTCTTGATTTTGCCTCTCAGCTGTGAGTTGATTTGGTAACGACATCCTGCTTAACTGGAGTCATTCTGAACTGTGCAACAGATGAGGAAGACTTCTCCTGATACAGTAGTCACACAACCTCGTGCTGGGAGGGAGCTTGTTTGTTTTTAACGTGGGGTCGGGGAGGGATGAGGGCTGTGCATGGGGCAACAAACCCGCCGTGCCATCTGCACCCAACCCGTGGCATGAAAAACGCCCTCCCACCAGCTGCCAGCTCACACCACCCTTCTCACTCTCTCTCGCTCCTCAAATGCACAAGAAGGTTCTCAAAGGTGGCATTTCGTAATGAGCTGGTCCCGAGGATAGCCTGGTGTTAATGAGAGAGTCAGTGAAGTATCTCTGGCAATTCCAGGTCACTGGCAGGGGTTAGCATAAAACTAGTGCCCACTGACAGAGGGGGCAGAAGATTAAATGTAAAAATCCAGAGCTCTACTTGAGCTATTTTGGTAGCACATTAAAAGTGTGCCTGAAGCATGGCACAGTACACACAACACAATTCCTCTCTTGTAGTCTGGAGGAGTTCCCACTCAGTTCTCAGAATATGGCGAAAAGTGTATATCCAATCAATAGGCTGTGGAATTACACTTTGCTAAAAAACGTAATCACATTACATCTCCATATAGAGTATTTTGCAAAGCATGCAATCCAAAGTACTGAAACTTTAATACATTGGCTCTATGCCCAGCATAGACCTAGATCAGTTTGTGTTTGCTGAGGGATAAAACTGAAGCCAGAAATGAAGTAAAGAGACCTGATAGTGAAACATGAATATACAGCGCCAAATGAAATTCTTTGCACCTTTTCCAAAGTAACAAATGATGTGGCCTCACAGTCTGAAATCAAGATTCATTCATTACAATTGATTTTACATTAAGTGACACGTCGTAACACACAACCTCCACGTGAAAAACAAATTCTGAAAAGAACTGTAATTAAAAATGAAAACGTAAAAAATGTGTTACTTTAGAAAGGGTGTGTAGAGTTTCTATAGGCACAGTACAGTACATTCAAATTGAGAATCTTGGCTTCAAGTCTGCTTCAAACACTTAAGAGTTGATTTAAATTTCTTATCAGTCCTTCAGGGCTGGAAAACATTATTTTGCAAGATGCAAACTAAGTCTTACTGACTGTAGATCTTTGATTAAAGAAGGGCAATGGATTTTATTTCAGATTTCCCCCTCTGTTTAATTCCTCAGCTCCAGGAGCTGATCTTTGGTTCTCAGGGCTAACCTATCCCCTGTCTCTGCTGAGAATTTCCATTACACACTGCCGCTCACGGAGAATGATGAGTTTGTTCTGTCTGCGTGTGCACTGTCTCTGGGAGCGCTCAGCTCTAGGAAATCATTTCTGATTTTTTTCCTTCCTGAAATGAAAGGCTGTTTAGTAGCCAGGATCGCTCTTGTGCAAGCTCTTCAAAGCGTGACTGCCAAGTGAAGAATGGTTGACTTTTTAGTCGTGAAGTCTGGCTCCTCAAAGCACCTCAATCCTCAGGTTTTTAAAAGGTTTGACTTTCCCAAATAGTTTACGTTAGACAGGCTGAAAGGAACCAGTGGAAGAGTTTTTAACATATTTGTCCAGGATAGACTGTTACCTCTGCTCCTCTGAGGTAATTATTCATCGTTGTGAAATGTATTTTTTGTGGCCTGGCCAGGCCTTAACCTTGGCTTGTTAATGGCCACAGAACACTGAAGTCAGTCACCTCTCCCCACAACTCCACTTCTGCCCCCACCTCCCCCTTTGTGCTGGATGCAGAGCGAAGGGTGACAGTTGATCAATCTCGGTCAACTACAGTATGACTGGCCGCTCTAATCTCTCTCTCCATTCTCCTTCCCACCTGAAGGTCAGAGCTTTCAGCCTGGGAGAGCCAGGAATCAGTCACTGGGTCACCCCTGCCGTTGCCAATGACAACCTGGCGATTGACGTTCAATCAGCTACTGTGTTCCCTCCTCTTGAAAACAGTAACATAGTGGTTGTCTGTTGTGACTCATGAAAATAATTGCAGCATAACACAAAGGGTATAATACAGCAGTACTCCACTGAGCAGGTTATCTGCCTGCTGCCTTCAGTTAGTGTAATGCTAATAGCAAGGGTAATTGTGCCTGGAATATGACAGTTACTCACTTCTTTGAAAAGGGCTTCTGAAAAAAAACTACAGTGGTCTTTTCAGCAGGACTTTTTTAACTTCCCAAAAATGTCAATCGTTCAAAAGTGTGTGCCACAAGAAACCCAGAGCATTGTCCATTATCACACCTGCTCATTTCAAGAAGCAGTATAAAGACAGGGGTGAATGTGCCAGCGAAGAGTTGAGTGACATGTCAGTGGGCGTCAGAGTTCTTTCAACAACCTGGGGATCATTTTCTTTCAACACTGTCCTTTCTTTCCCTCCCGGGAAGAAAAAAAAGAGGCTGTAAATGGTACGCAACCGTTGTGATCAGATCAGGTACCTCCAATAAGACACGTACAGTAGCATTTCATGTTCTGTGCCTTTTCCAGTCTTGATTGAAACCTGCGGGCTAAAATTCCAACAGGGCAAGGAAAGAAAAGCAAATGTTTTCATCATCTGTGGAAACTCTCCAATTTTGACATCCCAGCCTGTCACACAAATAACAGAGAGCTCTTTGCAACTTCATCCATTTCGCCAAAACTCACTGGAAAGGTCATTCGCTCTCAGATGGACGTAAACAGAAAAACAAGAAACCCCAAACATTTCACTGTTGCTCCTTTACGCATTTGATCTCCTCCATAATTGAACAAGTCGGCTCAGGAGCCCACTTCCACTTTTGGGAAATGGGAGAGCAAGTTCAAGGAATGAAAGGAGCAGCACAAGAAAGGGAAGGAGGCATTTTCCTGGACTCAGTGAGCACATTCCGTGTATCTGCAACGTGCAGGTTCTTGCCTGATTCTCCTTGGGATTGAGATTGCTAATAGTGCAGTACTGCTGATAGCAGACAACGCATTTTGAAGGAATGAAGCACTTTGGCATCTCACAGTGTTGGAAAGTATAGTACAAGCCTCCCCTGGCAGCTTACTACAGTGTGAGAACACGCTCCTGCTAAGAACATGTTCTGCTAAACATGCACGTCTTCTGCAAAGACTTAAAAGCTCATCTTGCTTGTGCTCTGAGGAATTATTCCCTGCAATGTACGTTTTCTGGCATGCAGATAAACACTTAATGGATTTGGAAAGGAATTGCACAAGTACACATACTTTGAAAAATGCTGCTCCAGCTCCAGCTGACAATGAATGTTTTACACTTTTGTTATTTTTCTGAACTCTTAGGATAAATTTACAGCCACTGTTAAGATGGTAGGGGCATAAAGAATGTCTGCGTCTTTCTTCTGTTTTCGTTTTGGGCGAAAGATCTTTTCTGTCTGCATTCACCAAAAGGCTCAAAATTCAAGAGGACTTATTTATTAAAGGGATATTGCTCAGTTCATTGCACATTCAAAGAAGGCTACCCCAAACCTTAGCTTGTAAAGAGACTTCAGAAATGCTTCATTATTACCAAAGAGAAAGGGATTGATTGTTTTGAATTGGTCTGGTTTCAAAACAATCCATTTTAGCTCCAGGACAAGGGCTGTGAAGTACAATTTCTCTGAGAAAGCAGTGCCGAAAGATGCCATGCAATGAAAGGGATTTGGGTCTGTGTAGCTAATGCTGTGGAAGAATGAAAGATTATACTGTTCCACATGATTTTGAAAGCCATGTGGTAACAAGTAAAGCAGGACTAAATTAAATGAATGAAATTGGTTTTAAGCATGGGAATGAGAATGAAATTGGTTTTAAGCGTGTAATGACTAACTTCTTTTACTAAGAGCTCACCAGAAACTGACTTGACGTGCTGCTAAATGAAAAGTCATTTCATTCTATTCTCATAGGCCACAATTGCTCTTTCTTTCTTTCTGTGTTCATGTAAAGAGCAGTTCAAAACCAAAATCCATTTCTAGCCCAAGTGTCTCCGAGTGGAATGGGTGGCCATGTAAATTGGAGAAAGTTGGAAAGCTGGAAAACATAATAAAGGCTTCTGACCAAATATTGCACAGATGGGTTTCAGAGCGATCCCACCCTTTGGACGTGACTGACTCGACCGCTTTGTGTTCTACGTAGTTTAAAAGATTTGAGTGACAGAACTGCAGCCTCTTCTATGTTTCTGAATGACGATGACAAAGAGCAACAGGACATGAACACTGTCGAGCCAAACAGGTGAAATTCCACTTTCTTCTCCATGGGAGGCGGGGTGGGGGCATTCTGGACACAGAGTGGAAATGGGGGTCTGGGGGTTGAAACACGTTTCGAGGTTCTCTAGGCTACGCCGGCCATGAGCGAAATTGTAGGAGGTGAAGGAGCTGTGGAGGGTGAACGGGTTTCTCTCCACACAACACTCTTCACGGGCTGGAGAGAGAACTGAACAATCTGCAGCGTGATTCCTTCACTCCAGAGCAGCCAGAGAGAGAGAGAGAGGACCCTGGCGGCTCGAATGAAGATTAATCACGTTTGAGGATTTATTGGAGAAAAAGGCATTACGAGCACGAAGGAAGGGGAAAAGTGGGGGAAAAAAAGACCTGGGAGAATCGTTCTGCGGCCGCCACTCCTGTCTCTACCACTGATTTGTGGGCAGCCAATAAAGTAACTTAAAAACAATTAAAGGCATCAATGAGCCAACAAATGAAGAAATTAATTTGGAGTGAAGAGAGCGCAGGGAGCCGTTAGCCTCAGGACTGAGTTATCGGCACCTGGAGTATTAGACTTGCAGCCGCCTCACGCCACGCGTCTCGGCGAGAGTCCTCTGCCCGGCTGTCTGCCGGGGGGAAGGCGCACTCTGCTCGAGTGCAGAAGAACCGGCCGGGAGATTAATTAAGCACAAGGAAGTGCGCCACAACTCTGAGGATAACAAGAAGACAGCAGGCATTGTGGAGCACAAAACATACTGTAGCACAGGCAAAAGAAAACCAGGCGGAATATTTCCGCATGAATGCAAGCTTCCATAACACCCCACTTGGGAGAGGAATATTTGGACCAATTAACATCACGGGCCTTTTTCACAAATTGATATTTAAGACCCAGAAGCAGGAGCGGCCTGGGTGTCTGGATCAGCAGGCCCCAGGGCCTCTCCTTCTTGCTCTGTTTGTTAGAGAGTGACAAAATAAAAGGCCCGGTTTTCAAAAATTCGTTTTCTATCGGAAGGCTGTTAATTTGAAGTGTATCAGAATAAAATGAGCATTTGTAAGCCTGTCACGGTTCTAGTTAAATCAACCAAAAGTAAAAATACAGAACAATTACCGTGTATGAAGATTAAAACTATTGTACTGTTCCGCAGTGTATATTTCTGACTTAGAGCTGTGTAATTAAAAAAGAGCCCTCCCCACCATCCGCAAAAATAAAAAAGCCATGGAAGCTCGAGTAGTCCACACGCTTTGTGAGTCTTACGTGGCATGCATTTAAAACGTGTCAGATTGCTTCTGTTACTGGTTTTGAGTAATGCAATACGATTAGATCCACTGCATTTATAACGTGCCTTAAGAGAGATAATGTTCCCCAAGGTAATTGGAATATAATATGGAAAGATGGTATCTTTGTATTCAAGGAAATGCAAAAGGATACAAATTACAGGCAGCTATTCATTCCACTGAGCAAGTCTGCTTTCCATTGCAGGATCTCCTCCAGGTGTTTGTTAAAATCACCTTCAGCCACGCGACTCGTACTCAACACCCTCAGCGTTTGGTGTAAAAGAAGTGGTGGCGCAGCTAAAGGCTGGCTTCAGTGAGAAAAAAAGGGCGCGAGGGACATGTTAGCTATGTTTCCTGAAAAGAAATAAAAAAGTTTTACAAATGTAGAGGTGAGCGCACAGAACCTTTCTCACCCCCTCCTCTTTGGTTGTCACAGGGAGTCAGCTGGATCTACAATCTAAATGTGGCATATCGTGAGACGAAGAAAAACACGGGAAGCAAGAAAAAGCCCAGGCGAACTAGTGACCTCAGCTTTCAGACTAGCTGGGTTCTCCAGCGTCTTGTTGCTGACTTGTACTGTTGATCTTTTTTCTTTGCGAGCGAACATACGGTGAGTGGAATCTGCAATTCTAATAAAGATGAGACAAAGGAAGAGACAGTCACCAGGATGAGCTCTGTAGAGCGTCATGATAAAACTTGCAGGTGCGGACAGGTTCGACACAGAGCATTGGAAGAGAAACCAGAAACACAAAACAAAATCCCAGCCACATCGAGCTTAAGGTCATTACCGTTAATTCCTCACTCTTTGCCATCTGCTGTGATTGTTTACACTCTGCTTGCTAATTAGTTCCTAATTAGTCAATGCTGAAAAATCCTCAGCTTTCCAGACACACACCGGTGTGTGAGGTACATTATCACAACATCTGCACAGCTGCCAGGGAGAGAGACGCCCAGCAGGCCAGCTCTTCAGGTTTGTTTGTGTTTTATCAGCTCTCCGCTCAGCCCCGTGAGCAGCAAGAGGGAGGAGTGATCTCAGGCCTGAGCCAGGCTGTGGAGGGAAGACAGCAGACCGATTCTTCACCCCCCCCACCCGCCGCGATCAGACTCAGATCACCAACTGGCCAAGTTTCAAAGCCAGCTCCCACACAGAATTCGCTCCGTTTGTTCGACGTCCAATCGAAAGGGCGGCTACAATTGCTTTATCCCTTGCAAATATGGAAACTATAAAGATGCTTTAATATTGAATTTCGCACTGATCTACAATTGAATTATGTAAAACCCCTTCCTTGCTTCACCTGGGGCACACGGGGTACAGAGGCACAGATCTCTATAGACATTCATATATCTGTGCACCTGTTCTGTTTACCCTGTAAATGAAATGCCTCATTTCTACCACTTCAAGTTAACATTAAAGGTACTGTATTTGACTAGAGAATGTCATTTGCATGGGTCTCATGTTTTCATCCAGGGATTTGATCTGTTTAGACACATCCAAGCACCCTGACATCATCTCAGATGCTTACTGCTTACTGTGCCCTAAATGGAAAATTGGATTGGATTGGACGTTAACATCATTCTACCGCATATTAACTGACCATCCCTTTTCAATCAAGGCCTTTGGAAATAAAGCATTCTCAACCAGAGGAACGTTTGACACTTGCCAAGGAAAGACTTCACTCGTTACAGGTCAATAGAGAGCACGGCCACTCTTGGTGTACCTTTAAGAAAGAAAGGAGACAATAGGAGTCAACGGGAGGCTGGGAAGCACTGTGGCCGAAGACCAGGAAGCACAGATTTACAAGCCTGTAGTCCTTAAAAATGGGACAATATTCTTTTTAACAGCGAAGGAATTAAATAAAAACCCATGCCAACTGAGCAGTTAATTGCTTCATGGATGTGACCTACAGCTTTCGAAGTGGAACGGTGTTCACTACTGATAATTGCTGGGAAAATGACAAATGCCAAAAAAAAAACAAAACATCGCATCACAAAACAGTGAGAAAATAATGAATAAATTGAAACAAAAATATAACAAGCCGAAATGGGGCTGGAATGCGGAGACAGGTAACCTTTTCAATGAGATGTTTTTATGCATAAATAAAAGCAAAGAAAAGCAGATTCTAATTAGCAAGGGCTGAAAGCATCAGTGTTGTTCTGACGGTTTTTCAAACAGCCAGTGCTGTCACAGTCCCACAGCATGGCACCCCTCACCCAGGAATGCTTTGTAGCAACCTGGCAGGGTGTGGCAGTGGTAGACCCTCCGTCTGTTCTTGTGTTCGACCTACCTGTGTGCCCTTTAATACTAATAATAATAATAATGATGATGATGATGATGATGATGAGCTTTGTTTTATATAGCTTTAAAGGTGGCTTCTCAAAGCGCTTTACAGAATGACAACAATAACAAAAAATACACAGTATACACACTATGTAAATACACTATGAGAAGGGACAGTAGGGGTACAGAAAACTGGTAGGAGTAAAGTGTATGTAACAGAACCAGTTAAGTAATGGCCCTTCTAAAGAAGAATGTTTTGGGTCTAGATTTGAAAGAGTTTAGAGAAGGTGACTCTCTGATATCATTGGGGAGAGAGTTCCAGAGCTCTGGGGCATGACAGGAGAAGGCCCTGTCACCCATAGGGTGTGGGGGACAGATAGGAATTAGAATTAGAAGAGAGAAGGTTGCGAGGTGGGGAGTAGGACGATAGGCAAAGTCTTAGTTAGTAAGTGTGGGCGAACAAACTTGCATCTTTTCTCCGAGCAGAAGCTTCTAATACAGTTCAGGACCGCCACTGCAGCCAGAAGAGGGGACCCCTGGGGAGCAGAGAGACTTAGACGGGCTGGGGGTGAACGTTATGGGATCTACTGCATGACCTCCACCAGTGTGTTGTCTTATTTGCTCAACAACAAGCAAACAATGAAAACATTAAGAGGCATACAAATATTACCGCTAAGCAGCATCTTTTAATGAACCTTTGTAGAGTAGTCGGAACAATACGAAGGCTAGCCCACTTAACATCAGTGCAGAGATAGTGGGGCTGGTGCCTCTTTACTGGCATGTGATGTCACCTGTGAAGTGAACCGCCTCCCTCAGCCCATTACCAGCAGTAAGACAGGGCACTCGCACACTACTAAGTGAGTGTATTGATTGGTGGATGTACTGTTTGAGAGCCATCCAGCATCGTTTGATGTAGAACCCTGGGACTGGCTAGAGTTATGCACACTTACAATGAGTGATTTTTCCCTGCTGGAGTTCGACCCCTTGTGAAGAGTGTTTAAACGGCTGTTGTGCTGTGTGCAGCGCTGTGGGGGGTCGAGCAGGTGCCACTCCCGTTGGGCTTTGTTTTAATTGTGACAACTGCAGTCAAAAAGAACAGGAATGGAGAGAGGGGCACTGGGCGGTGAATACAATACAAATGAATGCAAAAAAGACGCTGTATGTGCGTAGTAGTGGATATACAGCATGCAGATGTGTGCTAAACAATGAAGAATGATTTTGTACGTGTAAATAAAGATCAGTTACGAATGCAGAGGTTTCCAATCCTGATCCTAGACAGCCTCGGTCAAGTTAGTCTTACAGGCCACCTGCTTCTAAAATTGGTAACACCTGTAAGGTATTGATAAATCGAGCAAGTAATTTGCTCAATCAAGAGAGCTCTGGTCGTTGATGGCTGACGAGTACTTAGCTTTTCATCCAAAGTGATCTCTAAAAAAATCTTGTTACTGACTTGTTGCTGGAAACAGCGTAAAAAAAAACAACCTCTGTCATTACATTTCTTTCATCTTATGCCTTTTCCTCTTAAATGTAATTGAAGAAAAATAGTCTAATAATTTCAACATAACTGCATTGGTGTGCTTAGGGCTACAAGCATTAGTGGAAATTAATACCATTCCGGTTGTCTTGTGGAGATCTCCTGTAGGCCAATTCAGAAATTAGATGAAGAAATAATGTTATACTTCCTACAGAAACCAAAAATAGTGGATACAATTCTTGTCAAAAAAAGGAAAGAAGCAAACAAGGATCAATCTCTATACCCTTTCCTTTGTATACTGGGTGGTACATACAGGGGAATGTTAACTAAATGGGCTTGTTTCAGAGGCCTGAGCCTGCCCCACTGCCAGGCTGAGGACAGAATGCTGAACAGTAAGCTGCAGCAAACAGTGGCAGTCAGAAGTAACCTCAGGGAACTCAATTATGCCGCTGTCCTTTAGAGGCTAATGACACAGAACACCTTCCACTGGCCCAGCGAGGAAGAGCCGCACAGTGGCGGCTGGTGTGGCGGGCAGGCTGACCTCCTGGCTGCCTGTGGAGGATAACCAGCGTGCTGAGGTGAGCCGAGGGGGGAGGGGGCAGCTAACGAACCAGCAAGGTCAATTATCTCCAGCCAGGACATCTGTTCTCGAGGACGGGAACGAGTCTGGAATGATGTATCCACACTTGTCCCTTCCAGTGAGAGGCTGCCTCCTGTACTCAGTACTCACCACACTCTGTCTGAGCGGCCCTTTGTGTTTGAGAGGATTTCTGAGCTGAAATGATACTTTCACCTGCCGGCACTGGGGCAAGGCAAAGAACAGAAGCCAGCAGCCTACCTACACCACCGAAGACAGATGCTGAAACGTTTTTTATTTTTGCGTGTGCAGTTTCAGTTTTTTAAATTTGAAAAGCGTTTTTTTCCCCCCACTTCTCTTAGTATGCCGAGCAACATCCACACCCCCTCGCACTTTTTTTTTCCCCGGCTCCTCAACCAGTCAGACATCCCCGCATCGCGACAGTCTTATTCTGCTGCTTTTAAAAACCTGCAATTACGCAGGCTTCGCAGATCAATTATGGCATTGTAATAAAAAAGCCGCTACCAAAAAAAAAAACTGAAGAAAAAAAAGCCCCACTACAGCACACATTGCCTCTGAGTAAATATGCAGGCTGTGAAATTAAAAAAAAAATCAAGGTTTGGTCTAAATATACCTGGGTCTAAGTACACACTGGAAGTACTCCCAGCTCTATTATGCAAGGTCTTAATTCAGACATAAAAATGCTGCTGAAATATCAGCAGGTCTGCACACCTTTACAAACAGTTCTCCTTCCTGCTGCCCATTGCTCTGCCCCTAACACACCTTTCTTTGTCCCAACCACATGCTTCATGAAATGGCAATCTGGGATGCGGTCCCACAGCCAGTGTTATGCTGGTTTCTGTCTACCGTAAAAGCAAAATGTCATTTACAAATGTTTTGTGACCTTAATCCCACCCCATATTCTAAACCACAAAGACACGGTTGCCTCCAATGAGTTTTTAAGCAGGCAGATCGGCAACTTACAAGCTCTGCATCCTTCCTTCCTACAGTACATTCTCCTGGTAATCAGAAAAGCTTGGCCAAAGCAGAGACATGAGAGTTCACTTAATTGGATCCACGAAGCAGTTTGTGTGGTATCATAGCAATAATTATAATAATTACTATAATACACTAATGTACATATCGTTCCACAACTAACTGGGACTCCTTCACTGACAATACAAACACATTATTCACACTCTAACGAAAGGGTAGTTATTTTGATCTGGCATTCTATATTTTCTCTTATGTTCATGACTGGGAGCCAAAATGTACGTGTTTCATCACACAATAGGTAGCTCGGGCAACTGAGCCTGGTGAAGGAAAACCACGGTTTTAGCCAGATTTGCTCATAGAGGATTGCCACTGAGTTAGAACACATAAGAAAATGGAAACTAGCGTGCGCAGGGTGCAACTCATTGGAAGGTCAAACGAATTCAGGTGCAAACAATACCTGTATCAGGCAGTCCCTTTATTAACCGGACTCGGCAGAAGAAAATAGACTCAGAGAAGGGGGGTGGAATAATGGAGGGTGGGGTGGGCAGACTATAGTATCTTAGGCACACAGGCTACTTGAAATCAAGCAAATCTGATAAGTAAATGATGGCTTTCCATAGACAGCTTTAATGTCTGAAACTTGGACTGAAATTGCACCGTGAAGATCACAGATTATAGCTTGTCTCAGAGCGCACAGACACATCACTTTAATGCATTGTTCCCAGACCTTTTGACTCCACTCTTTTAGGTAGTACATCCTGGGAGGAAAGTAAGTGTGTAGAGTTATGGTCTAATTACCAACAGCACATTCAAGTTTCTCCAGAAACACAACAAGAGGTGTCTCCTTCCAGTGTCATTTTCCTCCATTTCTGAAATTCAATTTAAAAACTGCACTGCTTTCTCAGAGACTTCTGGGAAGCTGACGTGCAGCTGTCAATGCAGGAAAAGAGATTTGTGATTCCAAATAAAATGTTTTCTGACTAATGTTTTTGCCAAGATTTATAATGTAAACATTACTTCTGACTTTAGGTAATGGTGGTAGAAGGTACTTTTTGATATATTTCTGTTTTGGTACTGTATATTTTATAAATAGTAGACAAGACATCATTTGAGCATCATATTATAGACTGAAGGCATGTCTTGAAACAACGAAGAAATGATTTATAAGGGTTACTGCTTCTGTAGTGCATTCTGTATTGACTTGTTAAAGAAAGATACAAGCCACAAAGGGTTGGATTCACTTCATACAGTGGTGCAGGCTAACCTGCACAGGTTAGTCAAGGGGAAGAAACCATCTTTGCCTGGTTGTCAAAAGAATTTATGCACTGAATTTCGTAAGACAGGAAGGACTCCCCACTACAACAAGTGACATAAATACCTGCAGGCAAAACAATCCTTTAGGACGTTTCCCTAAATTATAAATATTAAGCATTAGACATATGCATACGAATGGCCATTTTAAAGTGTTCCTCTCTGAAAACACCTAAACACCTTTCTCTAATAAGACCACCAGTGTGATTTTGTGGGGTCACAGCCCCAGTAAAGTAACATATTACAAGTGGTTTTCCATAAAAAAAAACCTTCCATTATATTCACATTAAAATAACAGTAGGAGGCCATCAGTAAAAACTTTAAGATCAGAACAAAACTTTGGAAACTTCTGGTTTGAGTTTTTACTGCAGCCTCTCTATAATTTGAATAGAGTGCTGTTCTTTGTGCTTATATAATATATTAGATGATATACTGTATCTACACAGATGTATACAGTATATAACAGATGTATTCTTAAACTCCCCCCATGTGAATGAACAGGTGGCTCAAACAGTGAAGGCTATAAGGTTTACAGTCATGGTGAAATGTGGCTGTCTATAGAAAAATAAATGTTATTCTACTTTTTAGTAAAAACAAAACAACAGAGAAAGCAACTCCTGAACCACCTGTCGCCAAGGACAGTATGAAACTATATGTTTAATGCCAGTGCAGTGAGTGCTGCATATTTATCAAAAGAAGTGATTAGTATTCATACCAGGTTTCAAATATGCTTAGGATGACTAAGTTAAATCGAACCAATCTGATAAAACATTGCATTATTAATATTTTTTCATAAGAAACCCACATCTCATCACTTCTGAAGATGATATAATTCAGATCGACCTCTACGGCATTCTTGTAAACATGTTGTAAACATTGCAAATCAATTGTCCTTTGAACAGTAACAGAAATATGGATTAATATTGCAGAGCATTTGTTTAAGAGAGAAACTCACCAAGTATGTATTGATGCATTTTTATTTCTTTTTTATTTTTTTATGAACAGTTAATGAAGTTTGATTTCCGAAGAGGGGTGGGCTGGAGTAAATATTTCCATGACTCTTTGTCTCTCTCTTTCTGCAGGGAAGTGTCCTACATTATGAACCGGTCTGATAACACACACACACAAACCAATAAAGAAGGTTAAATCAAACAAATACAGGTCTACTGATAACTGGAGCCAGGTTCCTGAAAGCGGGGATACCAGTAAAGGCCTCTAGCTAAAAGGATCTCTGTGTAAAGAAATAAAAAAGCTTACCCCGGGAACAGCAGATACAGTCGTACCCAGAAAGCCATTAAACATGGGACCTTTCAATAAATGAAAATCCAACAGCAGAAGAAAGCACGTTGTTAAGAGATGAAGAATAGATGAAGAGATGAACAATTTTTCTTTCCTTTCCCATTTTGTTTGGAGCTGGAAAGTGATTTTACTGCTTGATGTGTTTTTTGGGCACAAAACCTCACCCATTTCAGTACAAGACAGTACAGTACAAGACAGCAGTTTATCCCTTAAATCCTTATGTGCACAGAGAGGCAGTTAAATGTTTGGGATAGAGCAAATCGCAGTCCTCTGAGCAAATGAAAAGAGCCTGTTGTGCCTTCAGTCATGAATATTGTTTATCATTAATATTGTCATTAAGATCACGTTGTGTTAACACGTTCATTGCTGGAGACACACAGGGTGCCTGTCCACTGCCTGGTTTCAGAAACTGTGATATTGTCATTGACATGGACAATAAAGCTACAGCAGTGCTGTGCTCCTTGCTTTTGTGCAATCTTCCTTCCAGAACTCCAAGATATTCCTGTCTGTGTATCTTTATTAAGCTATATAAACATGAATCAGATGCCGAGTGGAAATGTTTTTTATATACACAAATTAAGAAGTCATATACTGTACCCATGTTTGTACTGTCACTCCTATGCAATGTAAATCAATCTCACAGCAGCTTTAGTGCAGATCTGCTGCAGGTTTTGAGGCTTGTATAAAGGCAATTTCATGAAGAAGCTGTAAGAATAACAGTACTGTTAGTAGATATACAGTATACGATCATAAAGCTTCCATTCAGACCAGTCTTTCCAGTCTTGTTTGGTTGCTAGCAGATAAGCGATCAGCTGTTTTATTAAAGAAACCAAGGTAACAGTTTTGACAAGAAGACTCCAGATTCCCACAACCCCAGTTCTCAGTTTTTAAAGCACTTCCCTATCGTTTCCACTTGTGTCCTCTGTTGTCTGATGCATGAGTCTCTATTAGTTCTGTTAAAGTTGAATGGTCAAGTCGAGTGTCAATGTCTTCAAAGATTTTGAATACCCGATTCAAGACCACTCATAATTTTCACTGCTCAAGACTAAAAAAAAACAACCAAATGAATCTTTTTCTTTGGTGAATCCAGTCACTCAAACAAAATAAAATCTTTTAACTGACTAATGGAAAGTCTTATAATCTCTCCCAAGAGCTTGTGAAGTGTTCTGCTAAAGTGATTTTTATTAAAAAAACCAGAAGTCCAATTTATTTTATTACACAAGCTCATAAATACGAAAATCTATTTATAAATACATAAGGAATGCAGCACCTCTACAAATTGCATATTGCAGTAAGATTGTCATTAAAACAAATGAACAAAACGACCTGGTGTGAAGAAGAAAGCTCAACAGCCGAAACGTTGTGTTTCTTTTCTTCTCTTCTCAGCATGGAATAAACCTGTGCTTGTTCCTTTGCAGCCTACACGTGCTAATGCAGTTACCTACTTGAACTTCAAAACAACCATATTTTTATACCCATTTATTGTATATACCTCAGTGGGCAAAAGATATGACCCATTGTAACTATAAGAACTTTTGACTGTTGTATTCTTAAATCAATATGAATGGAGGGCCTGTGACAACCAAATCCAAAAGCCAAAAACCATATCTACATAAAATAATCTTACCAGGCACAAGGAATACAATTCAAGTGGAGAACGTGCAAGATCTGTGCGTCTGAGTTGCTCAAGTCAAAGTGTTTCTTTGTTTAATGCAGGAGTACCACTGCCAGCCTGATCTCACATCTCAGCATCTAGGCAAAGCCGGTATGGTGTCAGGTGACATTGGGCTGAGGTCCCAACTACTTGGTCGTTAAGGATCCCAAGACACTGTTAGAAAGTTTAGGGGTGTCCTGGCTATAGTCCAGCCTGTGCTTGTACAATCTAAGCATCCTAAAAGCAAAGTAATGCCTCACTTCTCTGCCTTATATTGTGTAGTGTGGCTGCTATTGTAGAATGGCTGCCAAGTGTCACCAGGTGGGCTGAACTTCAGAGGTGGAGAATTTGAGATGCCTTTGGGCTTTAGAGAGCTTTCCACTCCTTGGGGATAAAATCCACAATATAACATGTAATGAATTTATATATCTAACCCAAGCATCAATCAATGTTGAGATGTACCAGAACTGATTGTCAGGACTGAAAATTTGCAGGAACAAATCAAATAAGCTTGCAGGTGTAGCACATGATAACAGAGCCTGTCACAGGAACGCCTCCCAGCACTTTGTCTGTTGAGATGAAACAATCATCCAAGTACTTACGCCAGAAAAGAGGCGTCTTGACCTAATGAGTGTCAATGGTCTTAAGAAATTCTGGTTTTGACATAAAATTGTCTTCTTCTAAATCAAGAGACCTGCTACAAAGATGTCAGAATTTTTTCTCTTTACAGAATCAATCCTTATATAGCCATATTTGTTTATGTTCCAAACATTAAAATTCAGTCCAATTTTCTGCAAATGCCTTTTTATACATCCTATAATTTTGAAACACGGGAGAACAAAGCCTTTGCATGTCACTTGTCTACTTTGCCCATTCCAATATCATTATTCCTTGATCTTATTGACACAACACTGGATACCTGTAGTACATGTTGACAGAAGATCTGTCAAAAACTTCAGTCCTTGTCATTTTGAGATAGTTATGGACTATAATCATGCATTAACATTCTGAAACCAGCAATCAAGTGAAATATGCAATCATTTTGCAATAGCAATGGAGTGTTGACTGTGTAATTTAGAGGATTAATACAGTTCATTACACCATAGACAAAGCAGCGATCTGTATCTTATATATGCAAAAAACAGACTTTGAATTAAATATCAAATCATCAAGAAATAAGTAAATCTGAAACAGAAAGCCCTGGACATGTCAGAAAGGATGCAGGTTGTGCCAGAGGTATTGTGTTTTTACTTTGGGGGTTTCAGTTTGACGACACAATTTGTAAAAAAAATATTTTGTTATTGACAGCTGTGTAGCTTCTTTCATAATGCTGTCTTTGGTATTTATGACTATTAGCTGATAAGCTTTATCTACAATATAAAGCTAAGATAAAGAGGAAATCATATAAAAATCTTATTTACATACAGCACATTAGGGGATCTTTTTGTTCAGAATGGCTTTGCTGTTTTAAAATGCCCTTAAGCACTTAAGAATTTTATTAGAAGCACTTAAATGCAGCCCTGCTGTTGTAAGTAATGGGGTTTAATATAGGGATAATGCAACTGCAGTTATTACTAAATAATGTATTTTTTTTAACCAGAGGAAGGAAGTGACAGCTTTTATCTTAAGTAAAGATCGAGGCTGAGGGAGTCAAACTGGGAATTCAAAACAAAGAGGAGATGGGTTTTTAAGAAGGCCAGAGAAAGCTGCTGTCATTTCTTCCAAAGGCTCGTTAACGAGAGATCAACATTGCGCTATTAGCAAGCTTGCTAACCTTGATAAACGTTTACTGGAAGTGTGCTGGCAAGGTGCTTCCCCATTGCTTTTCCAATGCAAATTCAACATTTGTTTTCATGCTACATTTTAGCATGCAAACATGCTGGATTAAATCCCTATTGCACCTAATTCACCCCATATACTGTATACTTCCCGCTTTCATTTTCATGAATCAAACAACGCTAATAACGACACATAACTACCAGATCTGCAGATCTATCCTTCTACAGCTGGAATTGATCTTCGAAAAGATTCATGATTCTGAGACTCTTCCACGCGGAGGTCTCTGAAGTAAGACTAATCACTTTGTAGGCGATTCCATTCTTTCAAAGCCAGGTCTCGGCGTGGACTGGACAATCCAACACAGACGGAGGTCTGTATTGATTTTTATTGCAAGGCATTTATCATAATTGCTCATTCCTGAATTTAGCCAACAATGTGTGGCAGAAGAGAGAGCCCTGGTTCCCATTAGAAATCAGATTAGCAATGCTGCCGGAACTTATTCTAAACAGAAGCGAGAAAGGCCCACAGATTCATGATCTCTTAGTTATTTACTGTTTTTTCTTCCACATTCCAGGATCTATTAGCAGCATTACTTTTCCTGAGCCACTGCTCCTGGACTAAAGTTATACACCCTGTAACAGAGAAGCAGCTTCAATGCTTAAGGGGAGCCTTTCTGGTGGGATGGTGGGATTTTACAATCCTCCCTCCCTCTCACGCAGACAACCCTGGCTCTTGATAAAAAAGTAATAAAGGCAGTTCACCGCACATCAATTTCCAATCCACAGTGAATTCTTCCTGAAAATAGCTTCGTGTTTCAGAAACAAAGGTCTGGAGTTAACAGTCTGAGAGCACCACATAGTAGCTTGCCTGGTCTATCTTTAATTGAAAAGCTGCAACAATGGTACTTAGAGAATCCCAAAAGACACTGCGCACAGACCACCAGGGCCCACTTGATCAGACGGAGGTTCAGCCTTCCTAACTCTCCGCACAACCCCAATGAGACATGAAGAGATCCCCATCTTCATAATGGACGGATCCCACAACATTCCAGGGTATGAGATGATGTACAGCAGAAATCACAAACCAAAAGCACACAGCTAAAGCTCTATAACATTACATAGGTGATGAGTGAACCCAACAGATGCCAATAAAATCTAGTCTGTACACAGGCTCCTTTTCCTTGATTGAATGCAAAGCAATCAGATGTTCATTTCTTCATACTTCCTTCCCGAGAGCTTCCACTCCAAAGACAATCCACTATCAGTGAATCGAGAATAAACAAAGAGGAGAGGCGAACAAAACACTGGCTGCACTGCCAGTTTCTCACCATGTTGTCTGAAGAGTTTTTTTTCCAAGGGGAAACCAGAGGAGCTATGAAACGAAGAACCTGCGCTAATTACTGTACATGCGCTAAACGTCTCCACGACGCCACACTGCCAATCTCAAAAACGAGCTCTTTCAGGTCTGAGCTTCAGTTTGCCATTGCTTTAATTTTGCACTGGGTTGCCCCTTTAAGGGTGTGCTGGGGCTGGAGTGCCATTGTTTAAAAAGCCATGCTGCACTTTACGACACCAGCTGCCATTTTACTCTCCATAGTAAAAACTTAACATGCCTCGTTTTCTTAAAAAAGCACGACATCAGCTTTCAGCCCCAGCAGTTTCTCTCTCTCTCTCTCGGGTGGTGGCTCAGAAACCAAAAGTGCAATTGAATCAATTATCGCGCAAATATTTACTAGGTAAAAGCCTTCACGAAGGGCTCTTCCTTCAGATCAATTCCTTTTTATATAAAAGTGAACAAAAATATCTGCCCCCCCCCACTCTTGCACCCACCCACAACAGACTAGCCCATAAAAAAATCAATAACACTCTTCTCAAAACATTAACAATTGAGGTAATTAACTGCGCGCTCACAAATAAAAAAGAGCAAAACAAACCACTTTATGTTCCCTTATAAAAGCTTTTTCATTTCTAGCTTTCACAATCACCCCCCACCCCCAATCCTGATTCAGAAGACTAGTCCCCGATATTCGCCTCTCCATCCCTGGTGGTCCTTCCCTCATGGGGTGGGGCTCCCACACTCTCTGCCTCATTGTGCTTTTATTACCAGCAATGCAGCGCGTTGAAAAAAGAAGGAATAAAAAAAGAAACACTCCTTGGCCTCTTAAAAGACGGACAGGAGATATTAATAGTGACAGGTCTAGCTCCTGAAAGCCTGGAAGATGACAATAGCTTTCTCAGATGTCTTGTGGGAGGGGGGAGGCTGACGTCTGCCTGTTTGAGATGACCTCCTGACAATAAAACCCATTATCCCGATGGATAATTCTTCCCTAAAAGCCTCCCCCTCATCTCAGAAGGCAGGATCTCACTCCCCTGGCCACAACTTTGCCTACCTGTCTGACTGAGCCTTTCTGACAGCTGTGAGCCAGGGTTCGAGTTCCGTCATCACTCGCTCAACTCTCACACACAAACACACAGCTTTACTACTCCAGTATTCTCCGAATACGGGAATATTCCTATGAACACATAAAACCATCTGGCTTTGCAGGCCTATTTTTGTAAAAATGTGTGTGCGTAAATATAACATACTGTATGAACCTCATTGTTTCTGCCTTTTTTAGGCCTGAGCCCTTGTCTTACAAAAACATTAGACTTTACTTGATAGATCTCTGTTTCTGGCATGTTTCCAGTCTTCCACTGTTGTATTAAAACTCTCTGATACCCGTTTTCAGAAGGGGAGAGAGTGCATACGGGCTGGGCCTCACCTTTCCAGTGAGCAAAATTCTTTAATGAAATCAAATAAATAAATGAACAAGGAAAGAAAATCTCTCTATGTGCTGACCCGTGGTCTGCTGTCTCGTGTGGTTGGTAGAACATGAGGAAAGGCTTTAATAAGGAGAACCGAACATCCATGATAACCAAAAAGGCTTTAGCCTGCAGCTAAGATTCCTGAAACTCTGCAGCATCTGTGCCCTTCACCTGACTTCTGTAATCCACTGCACCCCAGCGTGTGAACTTTTGAATTTTAAATTGGCAGGGTTTTGTACAATATATCCCCCTTTCATGCTGCCTCTTGTGCAAGGGTGAGATGTCTACCAGTTGGTTAGTTGCTCTGCCTAGCTCGGAGCAGAATTTACCTCGCAGTCTGCTTTGAACAGACAACAGTACAGAACTCAACCCCAAATGCCATTCTCATTATCGCACCACTTGATATTTCTGTAACTGCTTTTCAAGAGCCCAGATCCATTCTATGAATCATTGTAACGTATTTTTAGGTCAGCTGTAAATTACGTCCCTAAACGAATCCATGTGTGTTGCGATATCATACGTCCTTGTGTTAGCCAGACGTCAGACTGTCTTAAATTATACTCTCAGTGTTAACGGCAAGCCTGATTCTCGAGACTTCTTGTGATATTCCTCTGATTGCACCTGATCTAAACTCCCAGCCAGGGTGAGAAATGTTGTCATTTGTTTGGGTAGTAGAAAAGTATACTGTAAATAATATACTGAAATAGAAGATATACAGTGTGGTATTGATATTTGTGAATTATCTGGTTGTTTTTAGTATGCTTTTTTTGTGGACAGTTGTTAATTATTGCTCACACTTGCTCACACTTGCCTGAATTGTATACACATGCAAACCCTGTGCAGGAATAATGAGATGAGGGGCTGGGGTTACATAAATGAACCCATGTCATAGTTTCAGTCATAGTGTTGAATCTAACACCACTGTATGTAAAGTAGCATGAGGTTTAAAAACTGTGGACCATTCACCTGCGGGCCCTGAGAATCACTGAATAAATTGCATATTCGGCCACTTCTGTGAGTCTGATTCCTGTTGAAGGCTTTGAGTAGCTACAGGTTGATTGACCAGTCCAAGACTGCTCCCTCTCATGGATCTTGGTTAAGAAATGAATATAAAGTGTTAACTAGAAGATTACACACAGGACTACAAGATAACAAAGGATCCGTGCAAAAAACAAGTGCAAATGAAAAGGGACAACAGAACTGAACTCCAGTCTTCACAGTCTGCAGATTCACCGGAGTGGAGGATAATATGAACAATATCCATTCATTTTGGGAGAAAATTAAACCTTTGTGAGACTTGGGGCCTATATTGAAGGCTTTAGCCAATGAGATCTCTCAAGGATGTTTTCTTTCAAGTCAATTTTAATTATTAACATGCAGTTTCATATTTATTACACTGTTCTCGGCTTTTCAAGGCTGCTTGAACTACAGTCAGAAGCAATGTTGTGAATATCAAACTGATCTTATTCATAGGAACACACTTTTAACAGAAGAAGAAGAAGGAAAAAAAACAACTTTTCAATAACTTATAAATAAAAGTTTTATTGGGTCTTTTGTGGAATCTGTTGAATATTTCAGATTCTGACTCATGTAGAGTATGCAGGGAATTGACACAGAAAATATCCTCTGGGCATCTATCAGACATTTAAAAGCAAACAAAGAATATCAGTTATTTTATTGGGCCATAATCCTGAAAAATGAACCAGGCTTTCAAAGAAAAAACCTTTTTGAGCAAATTTTGCAGACATTTAAATAAACACAGGTTGTGCTAAGGAGATTTATACAGAGAAACACAGAGAAACGTTAAAAATAATAACAAATAGCATGAAATGCTTTAAATGCCTCTTGGTATATTTGTTTACTGTATAAAATGATGGTACTGACAAAGGGTACATTCATGTAGTAGCATGTTTGTATTTCTCAGCACTTTCACACCAGGTTACTCACACACTAAATGGACCTAAAACACCTAAAAATCACTCACACAGTTACAAGACCTAAACACAAACCTAAAAAATACTTTACATAAAGACAATGGGCAAACAGACATTTTCATCTGTGACATCCATACTTCTATAGTATAGAAACTCTAGTTTCCAAATGGACTGGGCCTGTCCTGTGATAGACTGGGATCTTGTCAGGGTGTGGTCTCGTCTTGTGCTCCTGCTTCTGGAATAGGCTCTGGCTTTTCAGCAGCCCTTACCAGGAATAAGCAGAAGTTTGACGATGGATGGAAAAGGTGGAGAAAATTTTGTACTGTTTCAAACGTTTTTAAAACTGATAGAGGATCAGGATCAAACCTCAAGGAAGGTTTGTATTTCTGCTTTCTGGAAATGTGGCACCCCAGTGGCACAGCATCGTCAGGTCAGAGCACTTTTCACCTGAACCCCGACTCTTACCCACTCAGTTACATTGATATATTGTTCTTGCAGATGCCCTGCCTGAGTGCCCTTAAAAACCAATTATCAGCTCCGAGCACCAGGCTGTAAATTCAGTAGCCGGTGCCTGAACCCCCTTCTTTTTCCCACTCAAATGTTTTTCTTGTTCCTCTCCAAACTTTTCACCATCCTCGCCTCCCTTCAAGTCTCTTGTCATGTCAAAACTTTCTATTTTTTTGCCCTTTCATCTCCCCCAGCTCTCCCTGGGCCTTCCTTCATGTTTCTGGAAACCCAGACATAAAGACTTCACTGCATCTACATGCTGTAAACAGAACCGAAAACAGTAACACTTGAACTTCTCTTGAAAATGTATTCATTTGTCACTCTAACCACGTACAGAGAAATTACATGGACAAGAGATTCTGCCAATGGACCAAAACGTTACCTTACAGCCAGACCTTGAAGATCGCAAAGAATAAAAATTAGAAAACAACGTAAGAAGTAGAGATAGAAACACACAACACCAGTGCAAGTGTCTTGTATAAACAGCATGCCTACACTAGCTGTAAGCAATTTATTACTCTGCAGTTCTGAAGCTTTCTGTATAGAAAACAACAAATCATGCAAGGCATGTATTATTTGCCAGCACAGCAGAAGATATTTCACATTGTTTGTGACGGCCCTATTAAACATTTTCAATCTTTCTCACATTTTCGCCTCCTAGTCCAACATTTTATAGCTACCTAAGCGTGTAATTCGAGCTTTTCAGTTGCAGTGTAGACAACAATACCACCACTGTGTCTCTGACACCTGCTCATGTTGAGTGCCTAACAGAAGAGGAATGCCATCATAGCTAAGCTTAGAGGTTACAGAATAAGCAGAATAAACCAGCTGGTCATACGTTTCTATTTGATCACATTAAAGATGGAACTAGATACAGTGCCTTCTGCAAACAACCCCAGCTTTAGGGCTAGATGTATGCTTCTGGCTCTGGTCAGGATGAACATTTTGTTATTAACACGTAATTAAACTACAGTGAGGGTTGGTTGTATGTTGCCCAACTAATGCTTTATCAACACGTTCTATTTGCAAAATGTGTAATGTTTCCATTATACATTTACAGAAGTGCACTGCTGCCATCAAGGAAAAAGGTAGTACATTATCTCGTAACTATCAGATAAAAATGGCCATTTGAGTGTATGAACAACCTCTTATGTTGTGTAATGACAGCACCTAGAAGCTGCCAAAAGCTCCGCTGGATATCTGGGGTGAGTGTTTGTGTCAGTGTCCAACATTGTGGAATGTGCATGGACTTACTTTCGACTGGGGTTTATTCATAAGGAAATGTTACAATTTCTACCTAAAGTGAACACAAGCATGATATCCATGTGGACACTCACACTTATCCTTAAACATGAAACAGTGCACCATGCAATTGAATCCACTGTTTAAAACTGAAAGTCAGCTAATGGTAATGTAGGTTTCGTCCAACAATTGTGATATTGCATGATGATAACACAAAGTACGCGATAGCATAAAATCTCATAACTACAACGTACCATCTTGTAATAACAAGGTAATGTAGTATCTAGTAATAACAAGATCATTTTCTCATAATTCTGAGATAGCAAATGAAATTTTTTTTTTCCGTGATGGAAGCAAGGAAACGTACACACTGTGAAGGCTTTGCAAAGAAGGCATTCACAATCCAAAGTTATTTGTAAACAAGACTGTATTCTCCTGATAATAGATTGTGCTATTATTCTGCATGACCTTATATCTCGCCATGTCATGGGGATCATTAAAAGTCACTCAAAGGGGCACATCGGGACGTCCCCTTGTGCATTGTCTTTGTCTCCCCCTTGTACCGCACTCCTCCTCATGTGTTTCTTCTTCATCATCCCTTCCCTGGGCTTGCAGCCTGCCCAAGACCTCCGTATTATTTATCATTTCTCCAATTTCTCTCCATTCTCTCCCTTCCCCTCCCTCTCTTTCAGCCCTTCTTGACTTCAGTTGCGGCACAAATACAGCAATAAATCTGTCCTGGCCAGCCGACTGCTGAGTAAATTGGAGGAGGAAGGTTTAGGGGGAGGGAAGGAGATTTTATAGAGGGCAGCTTTTACTGGAACTTGAATTTGGCTAAAATGTCTCTCTCAATTTCCTCTCTCTCCAAATTCAGGCCTAATTCAAAAGGACTTCATCAACCTGACAAGCAATAGGGTTATTCTCAACACTAGCACATCAAATATGCCTAATACAAGGGGAGGGCTACAAGCAGAGCACACTCAGGACTGCACTGCATTACCAATGAGGCAGCAAGGATATTTCACTGCCTCTCATTCCCCTCCATCCCTTGTGTAGTAAAGCATTAATTCCTAATCCATTTATAATTGCATATGACTAGTCTAATCCTGTATACATTTTCATAATGGAAGCAAATCTCATTCAGCTGGTACCAAAGGAGAAGTGCAATGTATAGACAGTGATGTACAGTATAAAGTGTTTTAATCCATATATCTTCCTTTTTATGGAGAGAGGGGATTGTGACACTAAAACATCCACTGGCAGATTGAAAGGCTAGATTGCAATGGATTGACGCCCGCCTTCTTCCGCAACTTTACAACTTCAGCAGCTGAGTGGCACAAGCTTAGATGCTGCCTGGCTTAGAATTAACCTACTTTTCTTTTTTACAAATGACTCAAGTCACCTTTCACGCCAAAACACCGAAGCAAAAAGCTTCTCCTTTGCTCGTGTGTTTTGATTATTTTTGACACTTCAGGGAATGCGCTGGAATGCTGGAGTCCTGGCTGCACTGAAAGATGGACAACAAAGTGCTGTCTGCCTGCCCACTCTATTTTTTTTTTAAGAATCGCCAATTGATAACGGTCACAGGTTTACTTCCTTGACCCTGTTCCATCATGAGGGCAACTTGCTTTAAAAAGTGTCTGTCTCACTGGTCTCTCTTCCTGGAGTCAGAAAGCAGTTGTACTGCTCCTTCAGAACATCTGGTCTGCTGTGAGACCAGGCTGCAAGGCTACCTGAGAGGATCGACTGTCATTTTACATTCTGCAACTCCCACTGTCCCATTAGAAGAGGTACCATCAGTGCTTGCAGATCTCCATTACCTCCCAGAGTGCCCCACCACTAATAAGGACAATGTGTTGTCAGCAACACTCAACATGTACAGTACTCTGTACAGCACCTTCATTGGTTGAACTGCTTGGGAGCTCATTCACAGGTTTATTGTGGATTGTTAGCTTTAAATCTTGTTTTCCACTGAAAATAAAGCCTCACCCCTGCTTATGTTCAAAGAAAACCAAAAATCCTTTGAAAATCCTCCTGAGATGAAAACTTTCAGGGCTTGTCCTAATCTTTTTAGACTGGCTGCGACTGCCCCCTCCCTGGAGTCAGAATAGTACCGGGCTGCTTCATCAGAATGTTTGGCCTGCTGGGAGGTGAGGCTGCAAGGCCACTTCACCCAGCTCTGCTGCTCCAAGACACATAGGAATCAATGATCAAAGCCTGGAACAATTTCATTCTGATCAATTAGCGAGGTGATTTGTTAAGTGATTTAGAGATAAAAAATTAGAATACCTTTTAGACTTTAAATGCAAAGGGAAAACAAATTGATTAACAAATTGATTGATTGGTAGACAGACAGACAGATTTTGATTCAAACAAAATCAAACTGAGAGTGAATTGACACTAATGTTTCAGGTTGGAGGGACTTTTAGGGATTTCATACACTAGGGGTTTCACTGCCCTTGAATGACTGCATTTTTCCTCCCTCTGTTTCTCAAAATCTTTACTGAAACACCGGTTAAAGGAGGGGTTAGATAATGAACTTTTGCACCTGCGGAAGAATTCACCCTGAAGTCGCAGAGGGTTGTGGGTTCAGATCCCTGATACAAACACTATTGCTGTGTCCTTCTGTTAGGTATTCACCCCATATACCCCACCCACTGGTATAAATGGGTACTAGCACTCCTGGAGGGATAGTTAACATCCCAGCCATGGATAATCTTGTGGTCTTAGCTTCCATAACGCTGCAGGACCCCGGATTAGGTCTGGGCTGCATTGTGAATGACTTCAATCTTATTTGTAACAGCTCAAGCCCGTGCACTCCCCTAATTAAGGCTTAACCACAGTAAGAGAGTCATTCAGAACTTCGTCAAGAGTTTACCGTAATCAGATGAAAGCACAGGGGATGTGGTTGACCTGGTTTGACTCTTTGTCATGGGAATCGGGATGACCCAGATCGGCACTGTTCAGGAACAGTCTTCATTCCCTGCTTCCATATCCGGTTTCTGATTGTCAAAATAAGTGTAGAGGTTATGACACCGCTGTTGTGTTGGGAGGCACTATACATGTGGCACACCCATGGATGCACTATTGCAAAACATGGCTGCTGTGGAGCAGGTACTAGAAAGGCCATCTTCAAATGACTGACCTACAAACAACACACAGACATCCATTTCTGAATAGGAATTTTATTTTTGGTCAGATAAATCCTATAAAAACTGGTGACACTCTTCTGCTATGTTCCGATATTGAAAAGCGTTTGCCATAAACTGCGTGAAGAGACGAACGGAAATATCACTTTGCCTGCTTGTATTAACTGCAAATTTATTTCGGCTCCCAGCTGTATTCAAAGAGCAGGGATGATATGGAGCTTGGCTGGACAAAGTGATTCCACAGTGACAATCTGGAGTGGAAGATAGGTTAGCAGTCAGTGTCTCAGCTGTAAGCTCACAGCAGATTTCAGATGTGGGCGCCGCAGACCTGTCAGCTGCTAACACATTTCCAGACAAAGTTTCAGCTCAGATCCATTACAGGAGAAACACCCACAAAATAGAAAACACTGACACTTCATTCCACACTGGGATTGGTACAATCACAGCCTCCTTGACAACCAACAAATTGGGTCAGTCTCTGTAAACCTCAAGTCTAGAATAAGTGATTCCCAAACATTCCCGAGAACAATCTGAAAGAAAGAAATGGATTCAGACAGAGACTGATCCACTAGTCTTCGTAAAAAGGAAATCATTCCTCTGTCTGTATTGTTATTTATCCACAGTGACCTACAGAGGTTACACTCTTTATTTTTTAACTATCTAATTTGGTAGCCACTTACACAGTCAGGTTTGCAAGGGCAGGAAGGTGCAAATCACTTTGTTCTGGGGACATAGCTGCAGGATGCCCATCTGGGAGTTGACCGCGTGACCTGCAAGTTAGGAGTCCTTGGCCCTAACCAAAAGGCCATTTTAGTGAGTCCACAGATGCTGCAATGGGCATGTCAGAATGCATCAGTACAGATAGCACTCCTTCTTGCGCCAGAGGACACCCCTGGTAGCTCAGGAGGCTACACTGAGAGAATTTATTTTTGAGACTGACAGTGTGGCTTATTGAACATGCTTAGGAGCATAGAACTATCATACAAAGACATAATATATCTTAAATTGTAGTTTGGTGTACTTTATGTTTGATTTTAGTTTTGCACTATATGTCTCCTTAGATTGTGTTGATTTTCAGGAGGAAGTGGGTGAAATGAGCCCTTCTGGAGAGCAGTAAGGCATAACATCCTCAGTGTCCATCCTCTATCAAACAGCTAAGCACAAACATCTCTAAAAATAAGGCTTAGATACCAGTATACTTCCCATGCAGAGGCAGATCATTCCCAAGACTGCTGGCAAAGATGCATTAGATGTATAAAATATCTAAAGCATTAAGTCTCCCTGGCACAGCGATGAAAGAAAGCCCCTCAAAGGAAACTTTGGCCCAGCTGTTGGCTTTTGAGTCGCAAAGCTGGGATTTTTCCCATTCTGGAACGTGTAGAACATCTTTAGCAGTGTACATGTGACACAGCGGCTATCCACAGCTCCATGTGTCAGAGCTTACAGAGTCCGGGGAATTCACAAGTGCTTGCGAAAAAGGGACTGCAAGATCTTGAAGCAGGGGCTCTCTGCAGAGACCCATGGGGGTTATCTGCGGGTCTCAGAAGAGATGCTTTGCAGTTTGGGGTGGAGAAGAGACGCGGGAAAACTTTGTTGGGAACGTTCATCTGCGAATAAACTGAAAACCTCAGACAGAATGAGTGTGAAAAAGAAGCACTGTGAAAGCAGCACCAATGAATAATTCTGAAAGGAGTGCTGTGCAGTTCTGTGAAATACCCTCATTTCCTTTCCCCAAATTAGGCTGTTTACCAAAGTCAGAAAGAAAGTGTGAAAATTAATGGCAATCAGGAAAAGAAACATAAAGACTTCCTATCCCAAAATGTAATTTTCTTCCAAACAAACCACTGCAAAATTCTTGAGACATATTTGGTATAAGTCTCCCATCAGTTCTTAAAAATCGTTTTCTCTGATGACGTCAAGGAAATAAAAACTGACTAGCCTAATTATAAACTATCCATTTTTTCCCGGCTCCTTCCTCACAAAACAAGCTCAGAGAGGAAAAATTGTTTGCTTTGCAGATGCCAGAGGTCAAAGGTTGTGATCTCTTGAACCATCTGCAGCTCAAATTGTTAATTCCTTCAGAAATGGGGTCAGATCAGATATAGGCCAGGTCTTCTCATTACTTTATACAGTAGCCTTAGGGAGTTCAATGATCATTGAAAATATCCTTCAGTGCAAAACTAATCAGTCCTGTATGTTCGGTTTGTTACCCTCAAGCAATTTATTCTTTTAAAAATCGATTTTTTGATTGTACTTTCTATTAGTGTTCTTCCACACTTTTACAGTACTATACCTTATATGGAATTCCCTATAAAAGGGCTTAATAATGATGATAATAATAATAACAATAATAATAATAATAATGATTATAATAATAATAATAGAGACCATGTTATATTTGGTGGGTAATAAATGATGGGCAAATAAATGGGTGAGGATCTTAAGTAAAGATTCTTTGGCTATTTGTGAATGGTGAAGCATAAATGAGAGATTTGTAGACTGTTTAAACTCTTGGATCCATCCTCTTCCATCCTTCGTTAAGTGCCATATGTACATACTATATGTAGTCAGGTAAAATGTACATCTTGTGTATACTATGGCATCAAAATAATTGGGGTTTTAATCTTTGATTTTGGAATAAATTGCATGCGCTGCTCATAATTGGTTGCTTCATATTTCCTGCCTTCTGGGTTAGGACTCTCTCTCCACGCAAAAGAAAAAAAAAGGTAACTCATCTTATTTTCAGGGTCATACAAAAATTAAAAAAAAACGTTTCCATTGTATCAAGTCCTACTGTATTCTGACCCAGTGCTATTTGTTTTTTTATAAAGAGTGCTCAATATACTGTAAATGGGTGCCTTTTAATCAATCAGTAACAGATCAACTACTTTTCCATTTAGGCATTCATTCCAAAACAGGACAGTGCTGTATGTCTGGAGTGGTGTGGACAAGGACAGGAAGGAGCTGAATGGCCCAATGCATGCCTGTGGAAAGGGTGTAGTGTGCCGTATGTGAGACAGTGCTTCAACAAGTTGTGGGGTTCTGGAGTAAGTTGCCCCGCCATATTACTGAAGCTGAGACCCCGGTGCTACAAACTACCGAATGGGCTAGATGGGTCGAACAGCCACCTCTCGTTTCTAAATACTGGAAACGCGGAGCTGGAGGAGAGAGGCAAGAGCACTGCTGCCACAACTCTCCCCTTCAGGCCCGTCTCCGGCTGCCACTATTCACTATCTGGAGTCAAAGTCATAACTGAGAGCAGGCAGAAGGAAAAGAACAAAATGACAGGAATGAGAAAGAGATGAAAAGAGAGAAAAGGTGGGGGGGGGGGGGCGGTGGAAGGTTGGGAGGAGTGGAAAGACAGAGAGGAGAGTGAGGAAGAGCAGTGGGCTGGAAAAGGGGGCTCTGAAGTCAGTGGAGCAGCAAAACAATCAGACACAGATAATGGGCCTCAGCAGTCTCATTGTGAAGACACACAGCAGCCCCCACCAAGAGCACATACACCTTCTCCCATGCTCAGATCAGGGCTGCCATTTCCAGCTCTCCCGAGCTAAAGGGCTCCCAACCCACACACACAAAAGCACGCACCTTCAATGCGCTGGCAGCTCAGACAAACACAGACCTCCTGAGAAACAACAAACGCACACAACTCTGGAGACACACTAGCGTACAGACAGACTTAACTCATCTTAGTGTTTCCCCTACCTAAACACACGGGCTAATGTTTGACTTCTCAGTGACTCTTATTCTATTCTTATTTACGATTCTATACTCAAGTAGACTAAATAGACTCCTATATAGTCTAAACAAATAGTTTTGGCATTTGTACATTTAAAAGAACATGACAGCTGGCTTACAAAATAAGTCATTTCAATTGTGGGGAGGTTTAGTCTGTTTTGCAGGGGGCTGGCTGATATAGTAGTATTACATTAAATTCACACACTTGTGCCATGGCTTTAAAAGGCAGCATATAAAACCATTCTCCCTTCTGATGTCAAAAGCATTTTAAATTCTCAAAATGAGAGTGTCAATGCACATTCTTGGTGGAGTTTTTTTTTTGCTTTTTCAATTAGATATTCTGATTCCCGGTGATAGGGGCCTAAAAATGAAAGCCCGGATATTGATTTTTTATTGATATGTTGTTGTGTTCATGAGCCACTTCCCCTTTTGGCAAGGCTAACTGGAACTCAGACATCCAAGAGAAACTTACATTCTGGAAAATGTAGCTCTAATATTGCCTTACAGTTTTTTAATTAATTTTCACAGTAAGTGTGCATTATATAACTCTGATCTGCACACAGCAGTATTTCAATGTACTTCAAAAATCAACATTAAATCTATTTCTTTTTCTTTCTTTGGATTGAATTCACTGCTCAGCAAAGCAGGCTCCCTTCTTTATAAAGCACCCTGTGGTTAACCAGTTCCAGGACACAACTACTGGAAGAATTAATGAGCATCAAAAAGGGAAACATTATGAGCTTCTCAGACCACACTAGCCTGGAAACTGTGGCACCCTCTTTAGTGGGGAGAGTGGCACCTCTGGCAACTGCTGTAATCTCGGCACCCTTTACAGCCTGCAAGGTTAAAATCTGTGCCTCAAGTGCCAGCACTAACTGTGTCACCAGCGTTGGCACCAGAGCACCACATTGTCAGTCAGGGTGGCATCTGGTTGCTGCAGGCTTGCCTCACACACAGGCACAGGAGGGGGGGGGCTGGCGATGCAACAGCTGCTACCATACATGTTCATCTGCCCGGGCAAGGCAGCATGCCAATCACAGACACGCACCAACACACCCACCGCCGAACCGGCAGCTGGAGGTGATCTCCTGCAAGGGTGGAGAGAGGGGCAGCAAAGAGCTCAATCTGTACCGATTGGTGCCCAGTGGGATAACAGAATCACACAGCTAGGGTCAATCTGTCAGCACACTTGCACTCAGAATTGGCCTCCAGGATCTTCTTTGCAAGCTTGTTTGGGTCTTGACTGTTTTTTCGTTTCTGTTGGGTTTTGCCAAGACAGATAGAGACCACAGATGTCTTTTTTCCCTTTCGCCTCTGTCTTCCATCAATTACTTTCAATATCAAACCAAACAGGACATCTCAGGACACGACCTCACTAGTGTCCCAAAGACTCCCACTTCTGAAAGATCTTTTCTTAAATTGTACTTCAGGACATCTGTATTCTCCATGAACCCACACTGGCCTAATTAACAGAGATATACTATGCTAACAGATAAGACATTATTTTGATTAAGCTATTCCTTAACTGTGCTCATTATTAACCCAATTTAATTGGCCACATTATTTAATTAACCCAACAATGAAGGTATACAGTGAAACAATGAGGATAGAGGCCGTCAGATACACGATTCCACAATCCTCACGCTGGAGCCTTCAGTGCAGTTTGGATCAGACAGAATACAGCTGAGAAATGGCCCTCCTGTCCCCAGACAAAAGAGCCGCAGAGTCATTTTGCTTTTGAATATTTAATACAATGAGGGGGAGGGAACTTTGGAATTCATTTATCTGAGGTAAGGGAAATTTAGACAGCCCTGAATCTTAGTTCGAGTCTGGAATTTAGCCAAGATATCATAGCGCAATCTGTCTTTGAAACTGTGTTATTAATAGACAGCAGGACAGTCCTTAATACTGCAAACGTTCCTTGCATGCGTGCACACACGCACACACACAAACATGCAAACTGTCACACCTTTCAAGCCAGTGCTTTATAACGGATGAAATGGAAAGCGAAACACTGGGTTCCTCGCGAGATGTGGAGAATGGAAATTTCACAGAATAAGTTGCAGAGGCTGCTGCAGGTTGGCGGCAGATAGGAGTCATGTGTCTGATGCCAGTAACACTTCTGCTTTGTCAGTAAATAGGCGACCGTCCTTGTCAGTAAAATGTTTATGTGGTTGGCAAGTCTCGAGGATGCAGGGTGAAGCTGACGAAGCCGATAAAGAACTTTGACGAAGTTGGCGGACTATAAAAGAGGAAAAAAAAAACATCTTAGGTTTCACCTACAATATTGCGCAGTCCTGTTTTTTGTTGGATCTGTTCAAGTGTTCCCTGCATGATTTGTACACACCATTCACCAGAGGATGTTGTAAAGTATAATACGAAGAAAACAAAAGCACAGGAAGTGCTTTACTTATGGACGACGGGGTTTGCTACCTGTGTCATTTCGACTGCTCTCCAGTCCTTTGATTTTATTAGCCCTCCTCCTAGAAAGGGATGCTAACAGCACTTACTTTGTGATAATATGGTGAATGAAGCAGAAGGCTTCCCATTTCAAAACTGTCAACACATGCCGTTTTATTTAGCTTGACATCACAATTCACACTCTGAAATACCCCTCAGCTCGCTCGACGAGTTTGCGATGTATTACTACAGCACAGCTCTGCGTGCCATTCATAGTGTCATGGTGCCTGTTATTCTGTGCCACCGTATCACTCATCCTTCAACAAACAGGATGCCAGATCCATCTGAATTACCAATGCTGGGTAAAGATTTAAGAAGGGCCTATGTTATTAACAGGGATATCTCATCAACCTGTCGACTAGGTCTCAATTTGGCAAGAAAACCTCCTCCAACACTGTTTTGCAATAATAGCTGGAAATTTTCCTGCCCCTACAGTAGTCCATTGGTAACCAAAACTGCACACTTTGAATGCAATTGCCTTCAAAGATTACTACACGGTATTACATGGGCCCAAACTCGTTTAGCTGCTGGGATCTAAATGAAGCTGATAAAAGGATGAAGAAGGATATCGTGTATTCCTCACACAAATCTTGTGTAATCCTTGCATTGTTGTTATTTTTTTCACCTCACTAATCTCTGAGTCGCTTCTTTCTCCCATTCTTAATATCCTTGTCTCGTGTATAGGCAAAAACACCTCTTCCCCTGTCTTCACAAAAGGCAGTGCTGCAGGTTGGTGGGTGTTGCAAATCCATTACATCAGATAAAGAAGAACAAATCCCAAGCAGGCTCCCATTAGTGCAGAACAGATGAGAAAGGGATTAGTCCCCCTGTTATTAAGACACAACAGAATGGGACCCATTGCAACCATATGTGCTCTGCCCATTGTAATCTGATTTCATTAGAGTAAAGTACAAAAAGAGAAAATCCATTAAAAGAAACGGGGGAAAAACAAAATAAGCGATGATCATGCTGAACAGCCTAACATCTGCCGGGCTGATGATGCCCACAGCCCATTGGCACACGCATTTACCAGTTTTGTTGCTGGGATGATTTGTTTAGGGTGTCTTTTTTCCATCCCTTCACAGTGCTGATTCCTGTTTTATTACCAGCACTATTCTGACTCCAAGGGGCCAATCTGGTTTCCTCAATGCTCGGGGAATGTGAAGTGACTGCTGTCGTACATCATTCTGCTCTCTTCGAGACAAACTCTGTAGCTGGAGTCATTAGAGCTGAGGCTAAGATCAAACGATGCAAATAGTCAGGCTACATTAGCTTTGATATTTTCATTTCGCAAAGATCACGAAACCTGCATGTTCTCGCTGAGATCGGAAGAACACGTCTCCAAAGACGCCTGCTGCACTGCCAATGAGAAACGAAACAAAGCAAGAAAAATTCCCCCTTCCTTATGGAGGATGGGAGAAAATGCAGGAATATCAGGGGAAAAGAGGTTTTATTATGTGTGTGGAAAACTGTCAGTGGTCTAAACGCAAGTGGAATCCACACAGGTGTCTACATATCATACCCCTAAAGATTCGTCTGATCGTCTTTCTCCTGGGCAATGTAGCTGGGTTTACAGCCTGAGCTGTAAGCCTGGGTTACTATTCATGCTAACGCTAAACCATGTATCTGGGTCAGCAGCCACCAACCTCAGGACGTGGATCATTTTGCTTCTGCTTCCACAAGATGCTAAACACAGATTGCTGAAAAAACACACACAAGGGCCCAGACGATCAATGAACAGCAACCGTGCCACCTCGCAGCCTGATCTTATCGGACTGCTGATGCTGAGCAAGTCTGGGCCTGCTAAGTACTGGGACTTAAATCAGGTTGCTGCTGTAAGTGATGTAACTTTTTCCTCACACCAGAATTTCTAATCCTGTACAGGAACACTCAGAGATGCAGAGGTGCCACCCTTCAGAGAAAACATTAGCCTGGGGTCCTGACTATGTGGCTATCGTGGATCCCATGGCACAGTCCAGAAAAGTAAAGGAATAATGGATAAATGAATGAATCCACGGATATACTGTATTCTGCTTTCCAGGGATACCCATGAGCTTGAGTTAAGAGACAGTGCCACGGCAGTGACTAGGGCTCTGGACACCTGGAGGGACAGGAGGTCATTCACCCAGACTGCCAAAGCAAAACTAGCTGGATAAACTTCCATCAAACCGTTAATGTAAAAAAACAGGCAACGGGAATCTGATTGAGGTAATTGTTAATAACAATGTCAATGTCGCTGGACCAGTAAAGAATGTGACTAGAGTGGGCCTCCCAGCAGTACAGGAAGACAAAAAAATAGATGAATAACACTGCTAGAGATATACGTGAAGGTTTAAAACAACACATTTCAAGATGGGAACACCACAGAAGTCTGCTGGTTCTCTATTAAATCATAAAAAACTATATTAAAACACTTTATGATGCTGACAAAGCAGAATTTAATTTTTATGGCAGCACAAGATTATTTATTCACCCCAGACGGCTTTTATATATATACTGTATAATTTGAAAATGAAGATTAAGCCTTTTCTTCAGAGGCCCATGAAAGGACTGTAATTTGTGGAGCTCTTTGGTGGGGTGACGGCAGGCCCAGGGCCTGTGTTTTTGGGGGGCTGTGATGTGCAATGAGAGAAAGCTGCTGTAGCCATGGCAATTGGTAGCTTTTTGCAAAGCTATCATTAGGCCATGGGGTGTAATCGTTAAAACTCAGATTGCTGCTCATTAATATTCCAATTCCTCGCACATGCTCCCTTTCAACCCTCTTTGACAGACAGGAGGCAGGTGTATTTGTATTTTAATGCCGTAAAATGGATGTTTAATGGGCTTTGTTGAAGGGCTTTTTGTTACGAAACTCAAAAGACCTTTTGAACATAGTGCTGCACTGGCACTTTTAATTGTAGTACACTCTGGCAGTCAGGCAGAAAAAGACAGAGTAGCTGAGAAAGAGAGAAAGAAATAAAATGCATAGTTCATTTTATTTTGTGGGTGTGGGTGGGTGTTACATGTGTAAAAGCCATGCTCTCTGTTTGGGGTAGATGCAACATAAGTTAAACTCATGCTGTGTTTTAATGGAAGATTTCTTGCAAGGAGTCTTAGTAGGTTGTAAAATGCACCACTGTTGTGGTTAGTGCTGCTGCCTCAAAACTCCTGACTAAGGAGTGCTTTCAGTGTGGATTTTGCATATTCTACCTCATGGAATTTGTCCAGGTAATTAGATTTGCTCCCAATTTTAAAAGACATGCCAGTGAGGTTAACTGGTATCTCTTAATTGTAACTGTGTGCTTGTTTTCCTATATACTCTGCAGATGACAGGTGTCCAGTCCAGTCTTTTCACCTTGTGCTCAATGCCAGGTGACCCTTACCTTACCAGGAATAGGCATCAATCTGATATTGGATGTACGGAAATAAGTTCATGTAGAATTAATCTTTTTAAAGTTTGAGAAGTTTCCTTTCTGGTTTTGCAAAAGTAGTCTCCATCTTTTTAAAAAAACATAAAAATTGGACCGATATTTTTTAAACAATAATTAGAGTATGCTGGATAAAGTCCCACAGACTGATTTCTAAGTGTGCCCCTTTCTATTCGTAATGCAGGAGGACTTTTGAGCTACAGTCTGCTCTGCTGCTCCCGGATAGATCATCAGTGCCAAACAGGAACTCAAACAGCAAGAGTTTCTGTGCCGTGGATGATCAGCATATACTGTAGCTGAGATCATGGATCAGATCCAATTACTGCTAGGCTCTCCAAATTAGTACTTCAACAGGAAAACAGGAAGTGTGAGTTAGCACAGACTGCGACCCCCCCGAAAGTGCTTGCCACAAAACAGATTTCTACACTCAGTGCAAAACATAACATGCAACAGTGAAAATTGAGCTCCGGCTCGATTTAGAACGTTCATTGTTTTTTTTATAGTTTGTTTTTGCTACAGTAGCTTCGGCTTTGTTCTTGCTTGTTCAGTGTTTGTTTGTGTTATTGGTGCTTGTATTACCTCCCTTTGAGAATGCAGGGAGGAGGAGTGTGAAAGTGAGCACATGGCAGGGGAGGGGAAAGACCATTGCTAAGGCATTTGGGGAAGGTCGAAGCTGGTCAGCAGACCCACCTTGACAAGACTACGGAAAGGAAGGGGTGCTAAGTAATTAAGTCCATTAACAATGCACCTCTAGATAGAAAGTACTGTATGTCCAATGAGAAATAATAGATTCTCATTATTGTTAGTAATCTTATAATTATCAGACAGAGCACAGAAGGTCTTATAGATTTCTGCTGCTGCTATCACCGACTCCAGAGGTGAGCAATTTCTGCTCTGTGTGCGAGAAATAGAAGCCTGACTTTGTCATTCGTTTATGTAACATAAAATAAAATTCATACGAAGCAGGCTGTGATGGGGCTCTTCGAGAACTAAAATAAGCACGGAAAACGGCGTTCAATGCCCAGTTCACCAAATTATGTAGGTGTAAAAATTGATTACTGAGTAGTGACTTGTCTGGGGCATACCTATTTGCTTGCACTGAACAAGCCACAGGGGACATTAATGATGCAATCAAATATGGTCTCTGTGGTCCTTGCCATCACTGTTACCCATTAACCTGTGACCCATGTAGCAGAATTAGTCTACATGCTGTTCAGAGACCAAGCATAACATCAAGAAAAGGAAAGTATGACATCATCAGAAGTAATGTGTGTGTCAGCACTTCTGATTGTGAAAGTAGTGACAGGGTGGGACACACTACTATTCATGACAGAACACCATGGGTAGCTGTGGGCCGTCAGATCATCTCTCTCAGAAAGACGTTCATTAATAAGGAAGCACAAGGTGAGCAAAGCCAAACTTGGACTTCAAACTTAATTGAATAAATATTGGAAGGTGTTGAAAGGCGGACAACATAGACAAATATGTTGCGAAGGAATCGGCAAAGGTTTCTGAATGATGAAGGACATAGAATGCACCTGATGTTCTGATGAACCTTAATGAGAAGTGGCTTAGACTGCAAACTAAAATCGCTGCTGCTGTTGGAACCTGCCCTCAGTCCCCCCTCCTGCCAGCATATGGGTAGACTGCAGCTGTTGAAGGCATTGTTTTCTGTTGACAGCAGTGCTGCACAATGCGTCACAGCGATATCCAGGCAGACCATTGAAACTTCTGTTTAGGTGCTTCATTGTCTGCATCATTATAGTAGCCCGTTCCTGAAATATAATGGAAAGTGTTTCTGACATTTGTATTGGCCCAATACGCAATCATAAAGTCAGGTTGGCAGCAAAGGAATTTTAGAAAAAGTATGTTTCGGTTCATTTTGTACAGTTACCCCAACATGTGCTCATGTGTGCCTGGTGCCAAATTAGATTTATGACACCATTCGGGAAAGGCTATACGACTTGTGAAGGTTCTAATATAACAATCTGTTCCCATGAGCGAGATAAATCTACAACTGTATTTCCATACTGAGTGGGTATCAAAAAATGCTTCAGAGCAACAGAGCATCAACTAGGCAGTCAACATGTTGTGTTGGCGGCTCTATTTAAATCAACATCAACAAAGCTCAGCAGACACACCAAGCTGGGGGAGCAGAAGGCCATTTGGTTTCTGAAGAAGAAGGCGTAAAAGAAGAAAATGACTGGAAATCATAAGACAAAAAACGCACAGCCTAAAATGTTTCTTTTACCTTTTACCACTGGCTGTTGATTTATGAGTTCCTTATCCATTACATTATTATTTGTGAGGCCCCCCCAAAAATTGATATGGAGTGTTTTGAGACTGGCAAACGTAATGATGGTGGCGATTATGTGACAGGACCCATTGTGCTCTCTGCTCTCCGTTTTCCTGACTCACTCTAAGCAGAAATCGTGAGGAACAAATGTTGAGGTTCGCTGGCTGGAAGTGCAAATAGAAAACGTGGCTTTGATGGAAAAAAACAAAATGAGAAAAATACAGTAAATGCGACCACTGAATAAGCAACCATTGTCTCTGTCCGCAGCCACACAACAGAAGAGAAAGGCGCAACTGGGGGGAATTGCGAAATAGTAACGAAATATCCGTCAAAATGGGAAGAGTAAACAAACTTTTGCCAGTGGGTCATTACTGACAGCTGGTCTAGCAGTATGGGGTGAAACAGCAATGCAGGCCTAACAACGTAGCAGTACTAGAATGTGCAAAAGCACAGTGCATTAAGGTGCCTATAAAACAAAGTAAAAAATACCTGTATCAAACAGTATGTCTCAAATGTAGCTATCTGAACTTCTATGATGTAAACACTGGACAAGTACACAATATCATACAGGTTCCACATTATGCACATTCTCTCTAAATCTGTTCTCATTACTTCTGTTCTTCCTGTGTCCTGTTACCCAAAAATCCCATTCAATCCTGTGCCAGAAAACACTGGGAGGATGTTGTTCAGATCTGTAAGACACTAAAAGCCATGTATTTTCTCATCTCCTACCCTCACACCTGGCACTGTGAAACCCCTTCAGCCGGTGGGAGCATTTTCAGTCTTGGAAGGAAAGAAAAACTATGAACCTCGCAGAATACGTACAAAATGATGTATCAAATAAGATACAGAAGACAATGCAATGGCACACTCTTAGGCCTCTGCACTGAAAGAGTTTTACTTCTATATCAATAGTAACAAATACTTGGACGGCAAGCTCCTGGACACGTCTCTGTTGGTACTGTATGCATCTAGCTACAAGAGTCTCAAAGTCTGATTAGAAACCCAGAGCAAGATGATTAAATCCCTTTGACACCTGATGGAGACTCCCAGCTCCCCTTGAAAGGCATTCAGCCTTAAGGCAATTCTAATTTGGGTGGGTGGGTTGGAGATTTCATTGACATTTGAGCTGTCTGGAACTTAAGAAACAAATCTTGTCCTAAAACCTCCTTTGGAAGAGTGTTAAATAGAAGGGCTGGGATTAAGGAGAACCATTGCCAAGAGAGTGAGAGAGAGAGAGAACAAAGCTATTGTAAAAGTAATTTATGAGAGTACTTTAGGGGTGAAGCTCGTTTTACTCCAAGTGACAGTCTCTATTCTATGGTTTAAACGTTTGACATTTTGAGGAGGGCTGCACTTTAACACACTGCACTGTGAGAGATCATTAAAGCAAAAGATGTCATTTACAGTTCTGTTGCATAATATACTCCGGTGAAGGAAAAATAAAAATAACAACAGATGAGAAAATCTGTTCTTTGTGGTAAAACAGGGATTTGAAGTTACCCATCTCACCCAATCCTCCTGGTGCCTGTGAGTTCTGTGTGGCAGTCATTACCGGCTTAACTGAGGCAGGAACAGTCCCTCTTCACAGAGTCAGATTTAAAAAAAAACGAAGTCACGGATTAAATCACAACTTCAAACTGCCCACCACACGTGAACTACAGAAGTCAGTACTTGACATTACGCAGCATGAAAGGAAACATGTAAAGTAAAGATTACTTTAAAGATTACCTTGTCTCTCTCACACCTGAAGAAGGCTCCACGGCCGAAACGTTGTGATTTTTCTCTCTTCTTTTTTTCAGCATGGAATAAACCTATTACTTGTTCCTTTGCAGCCTACGCATGCTGACGCAGCTACCCACCTGAAGTAAAGATTACTATCATTACACGTCAGAGACTTTTGTTTCCAAGAGGGTTTTAAATTTGGCACCGGTAGGTGGGGATCAATTTCATCTGGACCCTCGCTCTCAAAATCACCATTTTTTGCCGGACGAAGAGGGAATACATATAGGGTGACCTTTCCTTAAAAAAAAAATTCTATACCAAGGTCCATGTAATAGTGACTAGGTAGTGACATGAGTCACAGCACAACCAGTTAAATGTCAGACTGTAAAAAAAAGATGCATATCCTTGCAATTCTAAAACGTACAGAGGCCGGAGTGGTTGGCGCTCTGGACTGTAACTGCAAGAACGTCTGTTCATATCCCAATCAGGGCATTGCTCTCGTACCCTTGAGCAAGGTACTTAACGCAGGTTGCTACAGTAAAGTGCTCAGCTGTATGAATGTCACTTGTTTTGAATAAAAGTTTTAGCCCAATAAATTACTAGTCAACTGCAAATGCTAAATTGTTTATTTCTTGCAGAGTTATTGCAAAATTCCATGCAAATTGAGAAAGAAGACTTACGCTGCTTCTAGGCTACAATCACTAATGTAAGTAAAATGATAAAATAATATTGTATTACTTATATTTGTATAATAAACCAACTACAGTAATAGTTAATCATAACCTTTTGTACCTTTGAAAAAACAGTTATAACACAATTCCACGTACAAAGTGGCACACGCAACTATTTTGTTGCAACTGTCACCATAACAAGGATATTTTAAAAAATAAATATATAAACCTGACAGCTTATTTGGGAAATTTTCACTTTCCATTTATCACGTACCATCAGAGTGATTTTAAATATTTCTTCCTGAACTCATATTTTACAAGGGATGAAATCCCCTGTTAATTACAGCCTTTCCACATGAGGGGAATATTTGCAGTTCTCAACTCTCAGCCCATGTGTACTCTGTTCTGCCTGCACAGACTTCATCTAATATTTGAAGTTATTACAAATTAATTTCACATACTTTGGTGCACAGAAAATGCTGCATTCAGATCAGCAGCTGGACATACATGGAATTTGCAAAACAGATTTTCCAGTAGTTGCCACTTTCTCACAATGCCAAGCTAGTCCTTTAGGGTTATATTGTAGGTCGCACCAAATAGCTCATGATGACTAAGGCAGCAACACATTCTTATTTGGCCTGTGGTTACTTGTCTTCTAAAGGCAAGTAGGGGTGACAGGTACCAAAGTCACTCTGGTCATGAGTGAGTAATGAGGTGAGGAGACCAGCCACTGTCCTTGTGAGGGACAGACTCCAGTGAGACAGTCAGAGTAGCAGAAGTGTGTGTCTCAGAGGGGGAACCAGAGTTCCCACCAAAAAAACAACAACACACAAGAACACAGGGAGAGCATGCAAACTCCACACGCACCTGTCAAGAATGGAACCACCCCCTAATTAAAATGCCAATTATTTCTATTTCTCTTTTTGTTGGGTTTTCAGATCCTACTGTATGTTTAGCTTCTTACACTCTGGATGTCATGGCGGAGAAATTCATAAATACACAAACAAAACTTTCTTTGCCTCTGACATTCCTGCGCTAATTGCACTTTGCTGCTCACTTGTTTAACAGCATGACATACTGTCTGCACAAATACACGCAACAGGGCAGGGCCTATATAATTCACATTAAACAGAGGCATTTCAAAAAGACGCTCACTGGCACCGGCAGTAAAATACCTGAATCATGAACCAGAACACGGAATGATGGAAAACAACTTAGAACAGTACCTGATGAGAAAATAAATGGAGAAACTGAGATAAAACTGAGTAAGTGCAATATATACAGCTTTTATATTCCCGGTTGGGGGGGTAGCAAGGCCTTGGAATTGTTTTTAATCAGTGCTGTATCTTTTCCCAGCTGTCCCTACGAGTGCTGGAATTGGCAGTGCCTGTATTACCTGACCTGATCCCTAACAAGGCCAAGCACACACTGTTCCCTGAGTCTCCAGCTGTCCCGGTTTTTGCACGGGTTTAAGGATCTGATCGTAGTGACGGGGTGCTGGAGCGGAGAGGTTCGGATTAGTGCAAATAATCTGGAGACAAGGTCTGGATGTGCTCCCTGGGATTTAAGTAGGTCACCTGTCACAGATTACTACTTCTAATCGGCTGTTGATGGGTGTGGGTGAGGAATGGTGAGACGGAGAGACGGAGATTAGATCTGGTTTATGCCACTGGAAATTGCTACAATCCTATAGCTACAGAATTTACACGTTTGAGACTTTAAGAGGACCTTGTGACTGACATGATGCTACAGACTGTTGTCATGTCCATGAGGTGTCTAAACCCTGGGATTAGATCTATCCCTGAAGATAACAATAGGGCACCAATTGAAAGTGGCTGTTTTCCAAAGGATTCAGAATGTGTAGCTATTTAAGATCTCTCAGATAACCCTCCCATCTCTATACACTGCCTTAAGCCACACCTAGCACAGCTATCCTCTTCTAAAACAAGGCATGTTTTTACATTTTATTTGGATCAATAAAATCACAGGAGGCTAACTTTATTGGAAGAACACATAATAGGAATTTCTGAATTACAGTTGGGTGAATACTGACAAATCCATAGGGCTTTTCTTGGATCAATTCATAAGATATGAAATTATGATTATGGCTTAAGCCCTTCCTTTGGTATTACAATTTGTTAGAAATATGAGGCCCATTATTTTCTTATTTCAAAGGCAGACAAAAATATTAACCCCTTTTAACAAAGAATTGAGTTTGTTTGTGGAGAAGACAAAGCTGTGTCTGGCTGTATACCCAATAATATTTACCCATTATCACAATAAGAAGCGCGAGTTCTTTGGTTACCCAGCTGTCCTGAGCACTATTGTTTCAAACAAGGTGATTATAATTGAGAAGAAATGTATTATTATGTTGTATCTAAGGCTCTCATTCGCGCCGGTGTCTGTGTGTCCATTCCCTCACCAAGCAAAGCATCCTTGAAGGCCTTAACAAGCCAGGCCATTTCCCTTTCAGACCTCCCAGTCCTGCCTGCTCCATCCTGGGACCCTACTCCCCTGTGCTTCCCTGGCTTCTCCTACTGCTGCCAGCCTACAGCCCTAGAGGGCACTGGCGGGATTAATAAGCATTTATTCGCGACTTCTCCCTGACAGTGACAACTGATCGGCAGAAGCAGAGTGGAGAGAGGTAATTATCGCACAAAGTCAACGGAGACATGAAAATAAACATCTAGCTACATTTCCCTTGTCCCCCCCCCCCCCATTCCACACCGCTAATTAAGCGGAATAGACGATCTCAATCAAAATGCAGGCCGCATCGATTTTCCAATGATAAGGTTTTGGGATTGGAGGAAGGGGGTTGCAGGCTAATTTAACTCTTAACCTGCCCTGCCCTTTACCATCTCCTCATGCATTCCAGTGCCTATGAATTTCCATTTCACTGACCATCATGAACCTGGGCTCAACGCCACTCTGTACAAGATCTCTCGCCAAGCTGACCGGGGGGGACTCCGAAGTGCAGGGGAGATGAGATTCTCATCACTGCCGAATTTTGATGAGCTCTAATCAATTTTCCTCAAGCTCCCGGGCTTGTCGCCTTTTGCCTTTGCCTGGTGAGAATGAATTAGCAGGAGGAACGCAGACTGTCTGCAACAGCCTGAAGTGACATTTCTCTTATTCTAACCTGCTTTGTATAATAAGCACGGCATATGAATTTGAGACAGAGCTCTCAAAAGACCCCACTTAAGTTCCACCAAAAGGTTTTTTCAGGATACTAGAACAAGTATTATTACTTACACTGTGACTACTACAGTGGCTCAGTTGTCATGAAAGGAAACATATGTAGTCCTTTTGCCTTTCAAGGAGAATTCTCAGCTGTAAGCCATCCAGCATTGTAATACTAGATTTCTAACAATCCTGCAATGTCACTGCTATCATCTATCACTAAATCTTATGTATTAGATGCGAGACCCACCACACACCCCTATATTAAGTCAGGTTCTCAAACAAAGTCTGACTCTGCAGAAACGATGAGGCAGGGGTTAACTGTGTCAGTGCTGGAAGCTGCATCTCCTCCAGTTCAGCCATCGACTATGTGGAGTCCTTAATTACATGGTACGGGGTAACAGAAATAGAAAATTGCTACCCATGATTGAAAACAGATGACGGAATTCTAGAACTTCCTGGTGAAGGGAAAATGGCTTCAATATGGACTCCATTTTCAACCCTGCGTTTCATGTGGCTGGTGAGTGGGAACAAAATGTCAGCACAAAAAATGTGCCGGGACACACCCGGTGATGAAATAGGGGGCAAGCAGAGGTTTAGGGGGTAGCCTGGCATTTAAGCTGAGTGGCAAAGGTGATACAGTATAGGTTAATGAAACAGATGTACAACCTGGACAGACAACTGTTGCCATGAATTTGCATTTGCATTGCATGTTGGCAGTTCACCCATGTGTTTGCCTTATCTATATCTTGAGTAAAATTCCCAAAGTTTCCGTTCACATCACACCTTCACATCTCTCTATGCTTTTACCATGCTCGCAGTGTGTTTTACTACACTTTACTCTGACTTTACCACGGCAAGCCAGACAATACTACTTCTACTTTAATACTACTTTAATACTATTTGCAAAAGATTCTACCGAAATATTTCTGGAGGGGGAAGGTTAAGAACCACTGAGGAGCAGCAGACATTATTCAACAATATTGAACAAGCAAGAGCTCAGGACTTCAGGAAAGTAAAATCAGGACTTCAGGAAGGTCAAATTAGGTATGAGCTTTGAAATCTTTTGCAGTGGTACAGTATGTTTCTGCCTTATAGCTTATTATTAAAATAGCTTAATTTCATTTGCCCTTGCAAGGAAAAGTTAGTTTTGGGGAGTTTATTGTCTCTCTAGTGCCATAAGCCATTTTTCATAATCATAAATTTCACAGCACTAAGTAATGTGGTTCGTACGTACAAATCTACTTTTCAAAACGATAGCTTCTTTTAAAAGTACACCCTTCCCCTCTCTGCTATTTTCCCCAGGTGCAGAAAAATGCTGAAAAAGAAATCATATGAAAGTATTGTAGACCCATGAACAGTATGCCTGGAGGGTATTGTGTGGCTCGGAACAGTAGTCTCTCGACTGCAGCATGTGGGTATTAGAACTGGGAACACAATATAAATCAATCTAAAAAAATGATGTTCACCGAGTACAGAGACAAAAAAGACCAAAGAGATAGAATAAGAAAAAAAACCCATCCATATGTTTAATCTGAAATACCAGATTGGAAGCCAGCAATTTGACAAGAGGAAGAACACAGAAAGGACTCCTCTTGCAACAGGAACGAGATTAAATTTTCTAAAAAAAGAGGTGCTGTAGGAATCTGAAGAGACGTTTGCAAAGTAACTGGCTGTTGAAAGAAAACCAATGTAAATGGCAACTTTGAATTTCTTTTTTAGAGAGGAAAGAAGGGGCAAAATTTCTAAAGAAGGTTGAAATAGTGAAGCAGACGCAAATCACCAATATTTATTCCTAACTAGGTCCTTTCAGCTACCTGCTCTCTACTGTACTGACAGCTCTCAGGCGATATCTGTCAGTTCACCAGCCACAGAAAAGAAAGCACCCAGCTGAGTCCTTTCACTCAGTGTCTTAAGGATTCCCAGACTGAACTCCCTTCTTCTCGCTTCTCGTCTGCTCTCAGTTGCTGGGGTGAGGCTGCTCATGCAGCGAGTGAGATGATGGGAGGCTGGTACTTTCTGCAAGGTGGCAGTCCTGCAGGATCTCTCCTGGGAAAGGGACAGTCCTGTGAGGATCTCTCCTGGGAAAGGTCCTGCAAGGATCTGCCTTGCAGAAAGAGATAGTACTGCAGGATCTCATCTGGGACCGAAGGAACAGTTGTGTTATTCTGTCACCTACAGAAGGGTCAGCATGAGAGATCCCACTAAGGTGTCTTTCCAAACATCAGCTGAGAGAACCCACTGCTTGGAAAGACACCTGATTGCAGCTTACATTATACAAAAATGTAAGGATGCTTGAGCCTCAGTTGTTCACCTTGTGCTTGTGTGCTTGAGCAATGACTTTCTCCAGGGAAGACAATATACAGTAGTTTGACTTAACACTGTTTTGAGTAAATTTGAAAAGGAGAAACAGTAAGTTTCCCCTCTGCTGTCTTTACAAATTTCTCTTGAGTTTCAAGATAACAGCTGCATTCCACTCATATACTTTTATTATTTACTACTATACACATTTGTGCAGAGCATAAATAAAGTACATTACTTAATATAAACATTAATTGCAATGAGTCTTAAATTTGTGATTTTATTAATTCTTTAAACCCTCTTTTTACAGCTAGGAGCAGGGATTGCGCTTTGCAAAACACTATCTGATGTTTGATGGTGTACAAGAGGAATTTGCTGTTGTGGATCCCTGCTAGTTAAGTCAAAACAAGGAAAAACAATAACTCTTCGAAGTAGAGGCCGTCAAAAAAGAAGACAAACTCAATTATTATAGGCATGATCTACATGTCTGGCAGCTTGTCTGCCTCAGCTTATATGTCAAAGCTTATCTGTCAACACAAGAGTGAATACACTCATACAGAAAACAACACACCTGAAATGTTCTGTGAAGTGTATAAACAGATCCTAGATTTCTCACTGAGAGAAGGCCCAGGGAAATTACATGAAGGGATGATTATTGACGAATATGAAGGTATCCAAATATCTCCTTCAGGGTCCCCTGAAGAGGCAAAGTGCTCTTGTTTCACCTCACTTAAGCATTCTGGCTGCTTTCACAAGATTTTCATTTTCAAAAAGAGAGCCCTTCCAATTCCTGGTCCCAAAAATAGGCTCTAAAGAAACAAGAAACAAGAGAATAGAGACAGGACAGCCTCAACAGAGTGGAAATCTTATCCTAGGTAAAGACCCGCAGGACAAGAAAATTGGATTTCTCTCTTGTTGCTCTGTGCTGGCCCTTTAACATCTTCAGTGCCAGGGTAGAACTCACAGTGATCCATGCTAGTCACATTGGGGCTCCTGATAGAGAAATGGCACATTTGCATTTGGATCCAAAACACCATCGGCGTCTTCTTTCGGCTGGTGACAGGTGATGACAGTATGCTTATTTCATAGGTCACAAGCTGAAGAGTTACTGGAAAAGCACCGAACTAAGAACTGAAATGGCAGTCACATTAAATGCTAGGCCATGTGGCTTCCTTCACTGCTGTCCTCACTTCTTGGACAGTGCTGATCCAGTCCTCAGTCTCAGCTCTAACCAATGAGCCTCGCCATCTCCCAGTCCCTCAGTCTTAATTCAGTCTATTAGGACTAAGCCAACAGCAGGCTGCCTGCCTTGCACTCAGGCTTCATCTCTGAGATTTCTGCAAGGCTCTTGGGAAAACAGCTGTTTCAGATTTATCGCACACATCTACTGTAGCTGATCGTCTTGGGTGTGGTAGTGGATGCAGAGAGGCATGCTTTTTGGTTCCGAAAAGGAAATTAAAACAGCCCAGCAAAACAGAGAAGAACACTGGCGCTGTAAGTAACCGTAAAACAATAAAACAAAAACCTCAATACGACTTGATTTCCATCCTAATCTTTGTACTGTTTCCTTGAACATGTTAACTGTCATGGTTAAGAAAACAAACAGATTTTTGTAATGGGGCAATTTGTTGTTTTACAGTTCTTTTGTCCAGATGGGTCAAACACTCCAACATTAGATACTGAGGAGACCCAGAGGAAGAAAAAGAACACATGCTCTTTCAACTGCTCTTTCAAAGAGAGACAGGCAGGGGTTTAATTGCTTTGAAGCGGTAGTTTCCGACAGCAGAAAGGCACCTCTGACTGTAAATTCTTTCGCTGGACCTGCTTCAGCACTTTTGACTCATCAGTTAATTGATAAATATGCACTGGTCTGTACGTTGCATATAATATATGGTATATCTAACACACACAGGGGAAGCTCAGTGGTTAGCATTGCTGCCACACAGAGCTGGGGCCCTGGTTCAGTTCCTAAGGTGCTATTTGCGTGGAGTTACTCTCTGTGCTTACATGGGTTTTTTTCCAGTGCTCCGATTTCCTTCCACAGTCCAAAGACATAATGGTAGGTTAACTGGCTTCAAAAATGGTCCTGGTGTGAGTGTGTGAATGTCTGTGTCTGTGCCCGCCCTGTGATGGACTGGTATTCCATCCAGGGTGGATCCTGCCTTGTGCCCATTGCTTGCCGGGATAGACTCCAGTTGCCCCACAACCCTTATTGAATGAAGTGGTGAGAAAATGGATGGACATGTAACTGATTTCTAAATCAGTTTAACTGCATGACCCATTTAGTATGCAAACCTGTGCTTCCACCAAGTTATAGCACAATGGGTCTAACAAAAATACTAATCTGTACTGCCAATATTTCTTCTATTGTGCATAGAATATTCCTCTGAAGTATAGTAAATTAATGATGAAATGGGAAATGTAGCCTCCTGGCTTAGCTTTTTGAATCAGTTACCTCACTAAAGCATTACCATAGCTTAAGGTACCGAAAATGAGAGAAAGAACTTTGTAATAACCTCGAATGCGGGAATTTCTTTTAATGGAAAGTGGATTAAACAAGGCATAGAATGCAGATTTGATATCCCGTGATTTAAATAACAGCTGCAGAGAATTTGCATTCAGTGTATTGAAGCAAAACTGGTCCATTTGTTCTTATATAGAACGCCCCGGTCTGCAAGGGGCTCTGAGATTCCTCTGAGAAATGTGGAACCTGTCTTTTTCACATTTCCACCTTCAGTGCGTACTGTGTTTGAAGAAGGGAGACACAGTCGAGTCACACAAAACGCATCCAGTGAGCACACGCTGCCGAGATTTTGAACAAAGCAAGACAATATGTTTTTATCCGGAAAGCAATCAGTGTTCCTCAAATTGCTCTGAGGATCCAGTTAATGTTCTTTGGTCCTGCAGGAAGACCTATGCCTTGCTTTCAGAACCCTCAATCATGATATCATATCTGGTAACATATCATGGCTAAAGACTTCTGGCTTTAAAACTCCTTCAACATATTTGCTGGATGAATTGGTGGGCAGGCAGGATAACTGATCTATTTACTCTGTAGGACAGACCCCAAAACAGGCTGCACTAGAAGACATTTTGTAGTTGGGCATATGGCAGATATCCAGTCATTTGCTTGTCAGCAAAAACATGAAGAATTGCTCACAAAAAAGTACTCCAAGGTTTTTGTACATGATTGTGCACTTACAGTCCGCAGGTGAGATTGACACACAGCATCGTCAGCAAAATTCCCGTTCTCTGACCTTTACCATCAACACAGAAAATCCTGGAGGTATTTGTGTTTCCGATAGTAAAGGCGTAGCTAACAGCTGATAAGGTGTCCTGATGGCTGTGTTAGCCCATGTCTTCTGAAGCAGTAGAAACATTTTTTTAATAAAAAGGCTATGCATTTTGCAAGTTACATTTTCTGCTTGTTAAATGTCAGAGTGCGGTTAGAATGCATTAATTTTTCATTGTCTGTTGGTAAGATAATCGCGATGATTAAATGCCGGGCATGTAGCAGGAGATGGCTGAGGAGGAACACACTGCTGGGTGTGGGGGTTTCAACAGCACGGGAGAGAGGGGGTGAGTACAGGGTGAGACAGAGAGGAGGAGGGAAGTGAACAAGGGGAAGAATGGAAGTACAGAGGGAGAGAGAGGCAGATTACATTTTGGCATGTAAAGAAATGGAGCTGTGTGCAATGAGGTCTCAGCAGTACTAAAGAGGTCAGGGTTAAGAGAATCCCAGAGGCACAGAGGCACTGTGGTTTGACAGCTACTCACGCTGATAGTAAAACACTGCAGATACATTGATAAAGGCAGCAGGCCAGAGGAAAGAGCTCAACAGATGGATGGATAAATAAACACAGCAAGCAGGCACACAGACAGACCAACAGAAATGGCCTCACAAGACAGATCATAGATACATGCGGATCACATAGCTGTGAAATGCCAGATGGATATTGTCTTCTAATAAAAAAAGAATAAAGTGGAAACTAATCACTACCGCACAACTTGAATCTGTGGAGCTGTAAGGTTGCGTGTGATTGCAGATAAACCCTACTTAAAGGATAGCAGTGCTGTGTATCCAGAAACAGATACTTGCAGGGCTGTGGTACCAGAGGTTAGATCTGCACCTTTCACGTCTCTGAGCCTAGAAACAGCTAGACTTTGCTTCCTCTGAGATCAACACTTTTCTGTCACGAAAGGTCAGACATACAGTAGTATTTGTCTCTTCTCATTTCATAATCATAGAACAATTGACATAACTTCAAATGATACACCCTCTTTTGGTTAGAGGAAGTTTGTTAATTATTAATTGGTGTGTATTCACTTGGATGCATTGTGGGACAATAATAGATCTTAATAATAATAATAGAATAATAGATCACACCCGAAGAAGGCTCCACAGGCAAAAGGTTGTGTTTCTTTTCTTCTCTTTTCAGCAGGTACTGTAATAAACCTTTACCTGTTCCTTTGCAGCCTATGCATGCTGACACAGCTACCTACTTGATCTACAATAATAGATCTTGTCTCTTTATATCTGTAAGGGATTTGGTAAGCTTGCCAGTCCATCTTTATTAAAGGACACTAATAAGTAGTTTAAAGTGACATTTTGGATCATAAACAAAATTTAATTCAAAAAGTTATTTAATACCCTCCTAGTATATCAGTATTCAGTGAAAGTATGGCAGGTTCCACGTTCTTAATAAAGGACTTAAACGTTTACATAACTTCCAAGCATCCTGAGCTTTTGTCAAAAAGCACTGTGTCCTTCAACAAACATGCATGGGAAAATACTTTCCACTATTTAACCATCAACATACTGTAAAAGAGTCAATCACTCCACCAGAATTTAAAATTTAAAGACTTACGACTTAAGAAAACAAAATCTTAAACAGAACACATCACAGTTAGGCTCAATACAAACAACACCGCTGAGCAATGTTGTTGACACCAGAAAGAAGCTCCTGTAGTAATGCTAAGATTCAGTGAAATCCTTTCTATATATTGAAAGTGTGCAGCGGCCCGTGGAGTGAAGCCATTCAGGTAGAATAACCGTACCAGACTTTAGCCAAAGCAGAAGCAGCTCCTGCTCCCAGTTCAAGGTAGTACGGAGGTCTGTAAAACCGGTCCAGTCAATGTCAGGCACTCTCTTTCTCTGGGTTTGCACATGTTGGCATTGACTTCCATGTTGAAAGCAGTGGCTTGAAAAGAAAGGGGGTGATGTCATGCGGAGGAGAAAGACAGAGAAAGACGGAGACCTGCGCAGGCTCGTATTACAGCAAGTGTCGCCACGCATGTGGCAGCCTGTACCACAGAAAGACTCCTCTGTAACAAGGACTGCACTAAAACACCCAGGTGACCCTCAGTGCCTACAGATCTGAGCATGCCATCAGTACTACTGTCTGAATCAAACCCGTGATTAACTGGATTAGAACTCTTGTTACCATTATTATATAGTAAAAATCGATGCCTCACTGATCTTGTGAAAAGGGAGTGGAGATTGGGATACTAATCCTGTAGTAATTTGCAAAAAAAAGTAGCTGTTTTTTTTAGCTTTCTAGTTAAGGCTTTGATTTCTGCCAGCTTGTCGGTTTAAGTTTCCTTCCCAGCAGCCACAGCATTCAGCACATATTCACCTCATTATACCGGCATCAGCGCCTATTATTTTATAGTCTTTAAGAGGGCATGGCACTTTCAGACTGTTTGAAGTGACAACCAACAAGACTGCACCGCAGCACCGCTGTGCATGTCATCCTTGCAGAAAACACGGGATAATATCATGCACTTTTTTATTTCCAGGTTGTCCGGGGTGCTCAAATTGGACTGTACAGCCCGGTAGACGGGGGCACCCTGAAGGGGTTAAGCCAGTGTCCCAGGCAGGCCCTGAGAGGGGAAGATGGTGTCTGTGGGGATGCTGCACTTGGTGCATGCTCTGGCGACAGGTGCAGGGAATTAGCGCCTCTGGCTGAGCTGCCCAGCTGTCATTTCCTGCACAAACAGTTTCGAGGGGGCTCGTCTCTCTCCACTCCGCTAAGCCACCTGCCCAGCCCAGCAGTACCCGTATTCCTCCTTCCTCTCCCCCTCTGTGTACCAGGGAAATGTGGAGAATGAAGAAGAAATCTGGAGCTTTGTCTGTTACAGTGGAAATGGGGATAGTTCCTACTGTACATTTAATGAAGTTCCTTTTCTTCAACAGGCTGGTTAACAGGAATACGTGCTGCGTGTGTAACAAAATACCATCGACTTGACTTCAGTGTAGTGCAAACCAAAACCCTACTTTTAGTTCCTTAAGGGTATTCTGACTTACTCGTGTTCAGCCAGACCAGCACAGAAATGAAATATCTGAACTTCATAAAAAGTGACCACAATGGACATGCAAACAAATGAAACACACAGGCAGCATGCCAGCTCAGCGCCTGTAGTTTTGGTTTTATTCCTAATCAAATAAACATTACACTGCAAACGCCTGGAAATCCACACTGAGACAGAACAACATTATTTGAAGTCAAACATGAACACTTACAAAAAAGGATTTGGGGTGAAGAACACTGCTAAATTTAATCTCGCTATGATAAAAAAAATCAAATTCAGCTCCAACTTCCAAGCTTTTCAAACGCTAAAGTGATTATGTCTGTCATTGGATAAATGTTAATATGGCATGTGTAAGCATTAACAGACCTTAAATTAAGCTGGGATTCAAAGATCTGACACTGTATTTTACCCTATAAACAAAGCTGCAGGTGAACAATCTCAATTGTTATACAGAGCTTAAGCTATGAGAATGTCAGCTAACAAAAGATAATGCATCTATGACATTCTTGCGCTTAAAATAAGCAACACCATGAAAGACATCTTTTTGCCAGTCTCAGTTAATAATAGACCTATTACCTTTGGTGAATTTCAGTAAGTAATAAAAGATTACCATAATCATTGTCAGGATAGCGCCTAGATGTAATTTGAGTAATTCTTGTTTAGTTTGAGTAAAACATAATTACAAAGGTTTGTGTAGGACACCACTGTGAAAAATGTGAATTCATTTCTCTTCTCAATAGGCAGGGATGTACATTCACAGTTAGACAGCCCCTAGATTCTCGTTAAAGCAGCTCTAATACATTTCTCCTTCTCTAGTTTTCCCCACCAATCCCTGTAGCTCTTTCTCTATTGTGTCGAGAGTGAGAGTCTCCCTGTTTTTGGGCCTCTGCAGCTCAAAGAAATACTTTGATTGCGTCAGATTTCTGGGGTTTTGAAATGCAGATTTCAGACGGATTTCAAAGAGCCAGAGCGGCTTGCTGAAGGCCTGGAGACGCGCAGTACGCTCACGTCCTGCACCAGTTTCACTGGAACAGTTACAGCTGTTTTCAGGGAGCTCTCATACAGAATCAGTTCTCAGTAACCTATGGTCAAGTGCTGGCAACTGTCATTGGTGGACCAGCTGCCTAGTAATACCATCAAACTGACTGGAATGCAATGGCCTTTTCATTTATGATCAAATTTATATTTTACCGCAAACAGTAAGAATTAAGAGTCTAACAAACTACTCCTCCTATCCTTCCCAGCAGCCCCCCCAACCCTCTCCGGTATCAGGACAGTCAGACAAGAGACAGCAGCTCAGTTATCTCCCCTGTCTTATTTACTCCAGCAGCAGAAAGTTACAAATAAAAGAAATAAGGCAACCATTGTCATATAGGAACTGTGCAAGGACGGAGTCAGTGCTGTCCTAGAGCTTATTCTGCAGTCAACCAGCAAGCCAAACTCTCAGTTGATACTCCAGCACTTCAAGCTATGGATCACCGTGAAGTAATGGCATGACTGGATTTAATGGTAAACTGTTCACAATCATTCTAGGCTCTGCCTGGTCCCCAGAAGACTTGACCTCTGGCTTACATTCCTAAAATCATGTGAGTTTTCAACATTTACATAGAAGGTTGCGAGGAAATCCCACAAGGAATCTCTTGTAAGACATCCAGCAGGTTCTATGACATACTTTGAGATGAATTGGTTGATAGCAAAAGTTTATAGATAGATTAATTATATTCTCCCTTCCGATCAATTAGTCCATCTTCTGGGTTGAGATAGTTTCCCCACAGTCTGAAAAGTGCCAGTGGTTTGTACGAAGCTTTAAGAAGGAGTGAATATACAGTTGAAACCGGCTCCTAAGAAAACCCACTCAAGGCCTGATCATCTGTGTGATGTATTATTAGCTCCTATCCCCAGGGATCTCCATAGGCACATAAGGCAGAATGCAATGCGAGACTTAAGAAAATGGATGATCCTGGTGCATTAAAATGTGAAATAAACTCCTGGAAATGAATGAGCCTGTCTTTGTTGTACATACAGTATCTTTAAGTATGTTAATACCATTGTTAGACCAGAAGCTGAAAACAAAGACCACAGAGCACTGTTACACTGTTTGTGCCATTTAATATCACTTCCCATCAGTTTTTCCATTTCTCTCTAGACAGTTATAGAATTTCAAATGGGAAGGCCATAATAAAGAACACAGAATGTGTTTGTGATTCCTGCACATGAAATGTTTTGCTGTCCTATGGGATTCACTAATTCTTCTTCAATATCTCTGCAGGGCACAACAGACACTGGATTTAACCACATTTTTACGGATGCCGATTGCAAATCCCGATGATACAGCTGAAAATTGGGACAGCAAAGCTGTTGTACAGTATTAAATTTAATTTGGAATTCTTGTTCCACAAGAACTTTCTAATTAAAGAATCTCTTTTAGCCCCATATCTAATGGGGGTGTGTTTGGTATTAAATCAAGCCACTCATTAAGCAATCTAAAGAAAGAATATTCATTTTAACTTTATTGATTTGAGTTGGTAGGGTGCCCAGCAAAACTGACTCTCTTTTTAATGTCTCCCTTCTGTATGTACAGAGAGGTATTGTTGACTGTGGATTAGAGGGGGTCCATATAGGAATGTCAAGGAGTGTTAACTGCTTGTGGACCAGAATGACAGAGGGTAAAGGGACTTAACCACCAGATGCATTCAGAAGCAACAGTGCTGACTTTGTCCAGCTAATTTCATGTCCCGAGAAGTCACATACGGCGCTGAAGGCTGTGAATCTGTACAAAGCAGAATTCTAAACATTTGCAGTATATAGATGACAATTGAATGCCATCTGCATAAAAAGCCACATGACGTGAAGATTCAAACTTCATTTTAAATTGACCCAGAACCAGTTACTTACTGTCACAATTCACTCCTGTTTTCAGCGATCATTTAAATAAGGTGTTTTTTAAACTACTGAGACATGACTTAACTGATTTGGCATTAACAGTGACTTTTTATGCCAGAGAACAGTTTGCCAAAAAGCCCATTTTATTGCATCACAGAATAATTCTGTTGCTCCCTTATACAGTATGTGTTCCATATTGTTCCAATGCATACTGTACTTGGCTGAAGTGCCAATGTGTTTAGCTTCCTTTGTATACACACGTGTGCCTTGCTCTTCGTGTGCCAGTTTCAGAAGCCTGGCATGCTGTGCACCTGGGGACTTTCAGAAAGTGAGATCTGAGCCCTTCAGAAAAGCACAGCTCTACGCCAGATCGGGCGCTTGCACACACACAAAACGGAACATCATCACACATCATTGTTTCTTCCCCAAAAGCCACTTATATTTCTCTAACCGTTCAGCTGGAGAAAAAGGGAGAAAAGGTTGAATAATGAAAAGGGTAGAAACGGAGCAACCATGTGTTTTCTGTTAGCCAGCGACCGAATGAATATCCTTCCTTAGCCACTAACCTGCTCTGCTCTCACTAAGACAGGGAGAGGCACTGGGAAAAGAGAATTCCCAGCACGGAATGCCAGGGTCAGCGCTGACATTTACGCTTGGTACTATTTGTAATATGGGAATGTGGATTTTCATTAACTCTGGTCATCACAAAATGCTAGAAATCAGAGCCAACAAAAGAAATTTCTAATTCCACTCTTTTGCACTTAATTGGGCTTATGAGTGTGACATGTAAGCTGTGTTATGCTAATGAGCCCTACTAAAGGGCGAAAGAGCTGTCCATGGCTGCTTACTTTGACAATATATATGCAAAGCATTAATAGAAATCTCTTTAGCACTGTTCTGCTTTCTAGCGCTGTGAAACAGCCAGGGCTAATTCATATTCATATTCCCATAATTCAGAGCAAATTACTCGCTCTTAAAAAACATAACCATGAAAGGTGTTTCTTGTGAGATAAATGCATGCTTTTGATTTGTGGTCCCCAGAACGGGAGCCAGAAAGGTACTTACAACAGTTGTGTCAGAGCCTGTATTTCGCAATGCCAACCTTTAACACACTATGACGTACCGTGGAATTTCCATATCTGGTTGGCATGTTCCCTCTTTACAATTGACAATAGATAATTTGATGTGTCCAGATTGTGTATATATTGTAGGTTCAGACATTGGGTGTCGGGGCTTGGCTGAGGACCCAGTGGCACAGTGCGATTATGACTGAATGTCGCACAAACCCTCCTGAAGGGTGAGCTTCTCCTTTCAACCTTAAAGGACCCCTTTGGTCATGACCTGGAAATGTTCTCCAGTCTCCATCCCTACCACCCCCTCCCAGCATCAAAGCATGTCCCTTCGGGTCACCAATCTGTGGGGTCAAATTAAGCAATTTAAGTAAACCTAAGATCATCAATTTCATTGTATTGCCAGCTCAAGCTCTGAAATGAATCAGAGCTGAAAAGCCTAGAAAAGGCCCTAGTAGTCTCCGCAAAAGCTTGTATCTTCAATTAAACAATTAGGTTACTCTGCAGGGCAAGTTACCTTATAGGCACGTACACAGGGGAAAGCAGAGATGGTGTGCGTTAGGAATACAGATGAAGCGAAGTCTGCATCCATGATCAAGACCAGCATTTGTTGTGAAACAGCCAAATGGTGACATGACAACTCAAACCTTAGACCTTTGCTCAGAACGCACCACAAGGAGGTTTTTGTATAATATGGAGGAGGCAGTCGGTGGAATTTCACTTGCTGTGAAATTACAAAAAGTCATCTTCATTTCCATGGAGGCCCACAGCAATAAAAGCTGCAGAACAGCACCAGTTGTGTGCTAGACAAAGCTTCCCAGAGTCTGCCTGTACAGCAAATAATTACACCTGTAATTAAGCACTGATGACTTTGTTAAAAGACAGCAGCTTCTTCAGAGTGGATTGTTTAGTGCAGAGATGAAGTTGTATTTAAAAAGAACCCCAGGGACAATCTATCGCTTTCTTGCTCAGGCCACATAATTTGCAGACGGTGCCTCACTCAACTTCAGGAAGAAGATAATTGAGGTCTGGCTGCAGATAATGGAATTGGGATTACTTTATTAATAATTAATTCCTAGAAGTATCAGGAGATGTGGGTGGATACATTAAGTTGGTGCTTAAAGTGTGGCTAGGTGACGATGTAGCTCCAGATTAACAACGGAGATCAGCGCTTGCATCAGGACAGCTGCACTTTTACACCTGTAGCTCCTCTGGCCGCTTCTTTCATTTCTTTATCATTTCATTTCGCCAGCACACTATTCCTGTCTATTTCTGTCCAGAAAACCAACTCAATAACAACTTGGTGGTTGTACAGTACATTTGATGTGGGAGTCATATCATGAGAATAATTTGTGGAAAAACAGACAGGAACAAGGACTCCAGCTGTCACAGAATATGTGGTTTTCTGCTTTCTGCAAGTTAATGCTAGCAAAAAATAAATGATCATGCTGGGCATTCCTTTCCCTAAGCAAAAATGAGTTTGGAATTGTGTATTTTTTGTGTGCATACAGATGTGTAAACTGGTTCTGCACTGTACCCAGGTACAAATCTACAGGTGAGTAGTAAGTGCCGTTCCCAGTTTAAATGAATGTATTATAAGCTACAATGTGACACACCACTCTCTGACTCCTCTCTCTAGCTTTCTCCTGCAGTGTGTGTGAGCTTTCATTCCTATTTGTCCCAAAAAAGGGAATCACAACAGCTAAAACATCACAAAACTGAAATGTGATCTCAAGCACCAAGCAGACATCAACAAGCCAGGTTCAGATCTCCTCTCCAGTGCCCGTGTGTGACAAGAACAGCTCCTAAATCATCCCCAACTGCCTAACTATGAGCAACGGGCCACCCTAACCTTTCTCAGGCTTGAAACAAAAGACACAAAAGTGGAATTCAAATGAGCCAGGAGCTGCATGACAGTGGTGTTAGGGTGAAGCCCTGCACCTTCACCCAAAGCTGGACTGTGTTAAGATCAATGGACTGGAATTGACTGAAACTGCATTGATCTTTGCTACTTGCAGACTCTGGTGCCACTACTGCTGTGTTGGGAAGCAGCAGGGCTTTAAAAGGACCCCATTCAGGACCGGTCACCTCCCCCCACGCACCACACACACACACCACCTCCCTCTGAGTCTCTTTCACTACCGACTCAGCACATTCCGGCATCGCTATCCTCCCACGGCAACCACACATGGCAACCCTATTTCCCTGAGGCTGTTCTCTTAAAGGGGCGCTGCAGGCAAAGTGAAAAAAACACACACTGGGTTAGCTAGGTCTGGGGGATGTTTACCAAGCAGCAGGATTTATGGCTGCTGCAGCTGCACCTTTAAGGCTCTGACTTAAAACAACTTCATGAGCCACACTAACCATGTAATGAGAACTGACACAAGAAGGAGTTTTCTGAAGGTTAATCTTGTTTTTAGCACAAAAGAGTATGAAAGAACTATTGTAAACTGGGGTTTTCATTTCCAGTGAAGAATATGCAGAAATAAATTAAACAAATTAAATTGAATTTCTCGCTAGCATCTCAATTCCTTTGTGCAATCATTTACAGAGAACATGACAAAAGTGAAAATCTTAAACTTTATATGCTATTCTGAGGGATGCCACGCTGAATTAATATATCTGTTTTTTGTAATACAGAAGGTTAAAAGTAATTTTAAACTGAGAACGCTTACAGGGATCTGGATTTGGGTAACAAACTGGAGAAAAATCAATGAATAAATATTCTACAGGCAGAACAGACTGAAGGTGAGCTGACGAGCCTGATTCGGAGGTCATGCCTGTGGGTATAACAGTGACAGCTCAGTCCTGCTGTGCTGTGAGAGGAGCCTGGCGCAGTGCCTATCCCTCACCCCCGAGCGTGAACCAGATCATCCTGACTCAGCAGATTCCAGACCCCACCCCAGGATGACCTTTACCCCTCCTCTCCACGCAACACAAAGAGGGGATCAGCAGCCTGATCTTGGCATTCACTGGCTGAATGTGTTCTGTCACCCGGCAACAGCATTGGGCCACACTGCTGGGAAAACTGCTCGGCTGCGCTCGTCCGGCCTAGCTCAACGAGCGCAGGGCCTGGGCGCCCAGCTACTGTTACCAGACCTTGCTCTGCTGGCACTGCTGAAACATGTGGGTTTAGTGTCAGTTTCAATGTTGCAGGAGAACGAACGGAGATGAGTTCTCATCAATCCTCTGCCGAAAGCGAGAACGTGTTTGATGTCGGTTTGAGCTGAGAGGAAGGATGCAGTGTAGGCCCATCTGAAACTGCTGGGGCTGCGATCAGTCCTTCAGGGCTGACAATGAAGGTTAGCTGTTTCATCAGATCTACCTTTAATCCCTCGTGAGCCTACCCGGGACACAGCAGCAAAGAGCAAATGGTATCCTTCATTCTGAAAATCCATCGAACAAAATCCACATGGCAGGCAGGTGTGTGTGTGTGTGTGTGTGTGTGTGGGTGGGGGGGGGGGGGGGGGGGTGGGTAGGGGGGTTGGGCCACTCCATCTTCTCTCGCCTAAGCCAAAGTTTGCAGTCTGCCATGCCAGGCCCTCTCCTGATATTTCACCTCCCTCCCACCCATGCCCACCATGCCCAGCAGTGTGATAGCGCTCCGCCGCGCTGTACACAAACTGCCGCCACCAAACCTTCTGAAAGACTTCAAAACCAACAGCCTTGAGATGCCTCTTTCTTTCCTTAATAAGCTACAGAAGTCGGCTTATTTGCGCAGTTTTGCCGTTTTACGTGATATCTCTGATCTCCTCTCTCCTAGCTCTGTTTAATTGGAAAGGGCTGGAAGGCAACCCGCAGCCCTCTCGCACTACATTACCTGCCTAATTATACAAGGGATTAAACTAAGCTTCCCGAGTAAACAAGGCAACAGCTGGAATAATAATAATATAATCAGAGCAGGCCTACTGATACCATAGGTGGGAGCTTGAGATCCCGAAGAGCCAAGGCCAGGGAGAGACACGGGAAGAGGAGAGGAGAGAGCTCCCTTGGAAAACACACAAGCTTAAATCCTCAGAGACAAGCCTCAGCAGCCTTTGCAACCAATATCAAACCTTAGCGAAACTGCAGGACAAATTTAGATTCGGCTCCAATGCAAGTAAATTAACAATAAAAGGCTAATATATTAGCAAAGCTAGTTCACCCAAGCCTCCGTAGTTTGAAAAACACGATCTTTCTACTCAGGGCATATCTTTATACCTTGGAGATCATGAAAGCGCTCGGAGTGTGCTGGTAGTTGTAGTCGTACAGTACGTGACATACTATTCTGACACACACAGAAGTACACATCCTACTGCACAAAGGATGGGGCAGAAACCTTTGAAAAACCCACCAAGGCGAATCCACAGCACACATGGTACAGGCAAACACATACCGACAAGTTATCAAGAACACTGATCTGCACTGGGCTGATAGTGCCAAGAGAGAGCAAGCAGCTAGAGGCTTGCACGTGTTATTCTGTTTCTTGAGTTGAAGTGAAACGCACAAAGCTGGATGCATTTCTTGTTTGGATCAATGACAGTTCATAAAAAATAGTTTGACAGTGAAAAATAAGTCGAAAGCATCAGACGTGCTGTTTTTATGGGCCTGCAGTAGAAAAGGCAGAAGGAATGACAGAATGGAAGAAAGAACAGGGGTGACCTCTGTAGCCCTGGCCTTGTTAGAGACACTCCTTCTTTCCTCACAACTGCTAACGCCTCACACGCGGGCGGCCTACTTAGCGCTGACAGCTGAGCAGCATTAAACATTAGCCAGGAATAGCTTCGCGGTATTGATCTGCTATTTATAATTTCTTGTTGCATAAATTACATTAGCCAAAGATAAGGAAAACTAAGTAGCAGCAACCCAGTTTGTGTTGCCTTCCATCATTTTATTGGATCGCTGTTCTCTGTTCTCATTAAGGCTCTGTCTAGGTGTTCGCCCAGGAGAGTGGATAATGAAGACAAAAGTACTGGAAAGCTGAGAATTAAGGGCCTAGAATGGTCACCGTTAAGGTGACAAATCAGGAAAGCTGAGAAAAGGTTCTTTAAACTCTTATTAAATAGGCAATGACAGGTGGCTTAAAATGGCATGTTTTAGTATCCATTACTATGGCGACAGTACCAGAAACCTGAGAATGACATGGCCGAGAGATCATTATGGAACACTTGTCTTTCGCCCCTCTCTCCTCTTTGTTGTTTCTCAAAATGACACGAATGGAGTTTTTTGGCCTCCTGTTTATTCCACGAATGGAATTGTCCAATCTTCTCCAGTTCCTGCTGTCTAACCACAGGATCCAGTACATGGGATCTGTGCTGAGCTTCGGCTCGGCCCTTGCCACTTTCTGTGTCTGCTTCCTGTTTAGCCTCGGCCGCCAGGGAGCCAAGCTGGTGCCTGACACGGAGCTCATCCCTGGATGGTTAATGCCCTATCTGTACCTTAATGACCATCTGAGGCATTACAGGTCACTTAGTGTAAACTCCACTGGCAGGATAGTATTACCACCTCACTGCATGCTGCCCGGTAGAGCTATCTGTTTACTGGAAATGACAAAGAACCCCCTCCCCCCAGCCTACATAGCCAGTCCATCTCATGGACATTGGGAGCACCTATGGGCACAATCTCATGATTGCTCCCTGCCTCTCCCTCCCTGGGCACAATACTTAGCTCTGCTTTAGCTGTTTTTTAGCCGTTTTAGCTGTTGGTTTGATGCCCATAAACCTCTGTGAAGCATGCAATTTTCAAATTAAATTTCAGGTTTCATTTTTTGGGAATTATTGAACCGTTTTGAAACCAAAAGAAAAAAAAAACATTTGTTTGGATTTTCCTTATACTCTTGTGCATGCCTGTATAAGTGTATTGTGGGTACAACAGGCATCAAATGCTGTATTAATGGAAGTCAGGTCATTAATACATCATGGGAATCTTACAAGTCCTACCTCAGGGGTGGTTTTTAAACCACAAACAGAGTGCAAATAGCCAGACAACTGGAGCTGGAGGACACATACATTTTGCAAAACCTTTCAAGAACTGCCTTGATCAGGTTCAAAGAGGAAATCATGAATAACAATAGAATCCCAGTGTTACTCAGCTGCTTGTGCTCCTCCGATCGCTACCTTCCAATGATGGTACAGTAAAACTACACAATGACAGCTGTGGTGCTTATGATAGCTTGTCCTGAATCCTCATCCCCTCTGCATCCCAGTCCCATCGTCTCCTTCTCTCTCCTGCTCTGCTGATATCGAACAGATGCTGCTGCTGCTCACTAATCATGTCAGTGCTGTGAGCACCTCTGTCACTCTCCTGACACAAGGCCATCAACAAGGAGATGAATTACTTCCATAAATCCACCCCACCCAACCACCCCCCCACCCTCACCCCTCCACTGCCCAATCAATACGCTGTCTGGACAGCACTTCATTCTTCATAAAAATGGGTGCATTGTCACTCTCCTGCTTCCCCTGTCAGGTCACTCCAGGAATAGCTTGCAGTGTTCTGCAACTCCACCTGCATCAAAGAATTCCTAGTTTCCACTATTCCTAAACTTCCACTAGCTCTCGCATTGCAAGGTCTAAAAGAGCAAGGCTCGGGCACCACGTTTTTTCTGTAACCTCTCAGCTGCAATCAGCTTGGACATAGAGAAAGGCATAGCAACCTTTTGCCTGCTATTGCACACAGAGTTGTATTATATATCACTGAGAAGTAGAGCTAAGTAGGTTCCTCTTTAAACACCACAATTTCAGCAAATGCTCATGTAATGGTGCATTAATTTCTAATACAGTCAGTCATTTATATCCCACGCCTTGGTTAAAGAGTGGCACTGCATTTGAATGTCACGAAAATGGTAATATAAACATGGTTTTTATACTGTATCAGCCAAACAGTAACAAAGACAAGACAAATTCCAGCCTCTAGCAGACTGCCTATCCTATAAGCACAGGGTGCGAGTTGGGGCTAGGACTGCGCTCACCCTGCACAGCATGCCAGCCCTTAGGAGCAATGATACAAAGTCAAATATCAATTAGAACAATAGGAAACAATGATGGTAATTACAGAAAATGCAATTAAAGGATCAGCTTGGTGACCTCACCAAATTAGCAGCACCTTTTCATTTCTCTGTAGTGGAAAAGAAGGCACTTTATGGCTGGGCGGAGGGAGCAACTTCCATTAATTGCTTTCAATTTCTGAGAGTTACTTAAACAGTGCACACATTATTTTAGCTTAATCTGTTAATTCTTTTTAATAATTGATATTCTTCGACCGAGGGCTTTCTTCAGTAATGAATGTTAGCTGCGGTTTTCCATGGTAACGCTTGGACAAGCAGGGGTGTCAGGGAAGCATTACGGTAAAGCCCACAAGAGCTACAGTACAGGCCCAGGAACATGTGAACGGCTCACACTAAAGGCAAGGAGATGAACCAGGTGCCAGCTTGTTTGTTTCTATGAGAATCAATACTATCATCGAATGTCAGATTCAGACAATAACCTAGCCTAAAGAGCTCTTTCAAAACTGACACCTGTGCAATCAGTTTTCCTTGGCAAAATCATAGCTTTGCAGAAACATAACCTGCTTCCTACACAAGCTTATCCTAAAAACCCTTTCCTCTCTATACTTATACCAGTTTTTTCAAAGCACTGCTCTCTCAAGGCTTATTCCGTTGTCAAGCAGGTGTATTTTGTATTTCCTATAATAACACGAAAAATGATACGAGAGAGAAATTACAGAGTAAATGTGTAATAAAATATGAGACGTGTCTTGGGAAATGAGGGTGACACTTGCCCTCTGGTTCTCTAACAAAGAAACAGACCTACCTTAACAAAAAATCACCAGGCCCTCTCTTTGCGTCTGAGGGAAGTAATTCAGACTCGTTTATTAAATTGTCTGTTGCTTCAGCTGTCCTTAAAAAACGGCAGCAGCTTAGTCAGGAGCAAAAAGGAATCCCTCCAGGCCTTCGACACAAAACGGCAAGGAGCCCTTAAATGTGATTATTTAATAAAAAAAAATATCCTTTTGTGCACAGAAAAAGACATGTTATGGGTTGCCTGTGCGCTTTTAAACTTCTTTCTGCGATTCAGAATTACGTGAACGGAACAGAACTGAAATGAACAGAGGAGCAGATTTTCAGCAGGCGTGCACTCCTGGAGGGTCTAGTGTCTTCTAGTTTGTGTTGCAAATTGAGGAGTCAATTAAACAATGAACCTAATTATTTTCTCAGTTAGACATAAATAGGATGCTTCTTAAGGTCCTTTACAGTTGATTGCTCAAAACATTCATTTCATCAAAGGTTCAGTTACCTTTAAAACACCAAGGAACCTGGTTAGAAATGTTACAATTATGCAGTAAATTAAATAACTAGACCCACTATATAGCTGAGAGCTCAAGTGGAACAAAACCCAGCAGACTCTGGACTCCCTAGAAGCAGAGTCTGTTAGCTCTGATCTACTGCATACAGTATGTAGCCACAGGTGCAAATACTTGTGAAAGACAAGACAGAATACCCTGCATCACATGGGAAAGCCTCAATATGCAACCAAAAGCTCTCTATCACATCCTCACAGCTTATAGTCTCCCATTTCGATCTTTCTAATGTTGCAGTGTTCATGAACAATCATCTTCTTCAGTTCCGTACTTCCTCAGCCACTGGTCCTGTCATTTTGAAACAAGGTTTATGTGTTGGGGGAGGAATCCATTAACAGGACAAGAAAAAAAATAGTGATAAATTATTCATGTTAGCCGGCATTGAAACACTGATGTGCCTATGAAACAGAGTAGATTTTCCTAGCTAACAGGAAACATAAATCCCTTATCTATTGTTTTTCTTACATAAAGATTACTCTTTTGACTGTAATTGTAGTTTAGCTAAATTTGTGCACGTTTCAAGGAGTCTTCTGAAGTGCAGCACACCAGCACACAGAGCACCTGGCTACAGGTATTCCCAAAGTGGTTTGGCTCCATCTAATAGTCGCAAATTGGTCTAATTCATTCAGAATCTATGGCCATTCTAGGGACCCTCACTATCCACAGGATGGGTGCTTAAATCTTAGAGAATTAAAGATCTGTGGAAATCCTGCAGCTGCTGGTGTCTGCATTGCACAAGGACACAGACTTTCACTGTAAAACCACACTAGAATAATATCTGACTTCATTCCAATTGTAACATTCTATAGCAAACTTCACTTACTGTGCATACAGCATGGAACAAGGAATTGCAAGTCCATACCAGTCCATTTAATCACCAAGTGAATGACGACAACACTCTTATCCTGTAGGTCTTACATCAATAACACCAACTGCTGAGTGTTAAAGCCATTTTGAGTTTAGTTTGCTAGATAACAGTACAAATGTTACAGATTGAACAACTACTAAAGGACACGAACAAGGACTCATTGAAGGCTCAGGAAGCTGGCCTGTTGCCCCCTCAGGATCAAGCACACAATAAACACACACAATTGCTAAGCATAAGCCTTGTAAGATGCTTAGGACGAAAGTGCTACTAATATAAATAATGAGCATTTTTATCAGCAATATGGGTGGCACAGTGGTTATCATTGGTGCTTCATGTGCTGGGGGCCACGGGTTCAATTCCTGGGGTGTTATCTGTGTGGAGCTTGTATGTTCTCCCTGTGTTCACAAGGGGTTTCTCCAAATTGGCCCTGGTGTGAGTCTGTGCATGTCTGAGTGTGCCCTACAATGGACTGGCACCCTGTCCAGAGTTTCTCCTGCCTTTGTTTGTTGGCAGGAGAGCTTAAGAAGATGCATGGATTGTCATCATTAATAAGAATAATAACAACAATACTGTGAGCCTGAGATGCCCAGTACTACTGCTTTACGTGACCTGTATACTGTACATGGAAAGTTCTCTCTGGAGTCATATATAGGTAACATAACATACTGTAACATCACTTTATTAGCCCTATACAATTTCTTGCATTAGGAATTAGCCTTTTTCGCAAACCCCAGCTTGCTCTCCATGAGACACAGACACACAGACAGGGAGAGAAGCTTGGGGTCAGTGCACAGGGTCAGCCATTGTACAGCACCCCTGGAGCAGCTGGGGTTAAGGGCCTTGCTCAGGGGCCCAACGGAGTAGGATTCCGGCAACCTTCCAGCCACAGGCGCAGATCCTGAGCCACAGAGCCACTGCTCCGCCCAAGACTGTATGCACATGGCTTTAGGCACATGCTCGTGATAAGATATGAGATATTTTGCCACTGTTCTAAATGAAAAGAGATTACTGATTCTTTAACGAGTAAGTGTTATTGGAAAATTAATGCTGTACTACAGAACAATCTATAAGAGCTCACTCATTATATTGTCAAATACTGACATGATGCAGAGAAGGGCTGTGAAGTGCCAGAATCAGACTTGGCTGTGCCAAACAGCACCGCGCTGCCCTGGAGTCTGTCCTGCCGCTGATACTGGGAGGGTCTCGGCATTCTTAAACAACCACCATGAAAAGACAGAACAATACCTTTTATTTATTCAATTGGAAGTTCCCTTATTTGATTTACTCCATGTTGCATGCCTTTTTTACATGATCCTAACTCATTCCCAGTATATGCAATTGCGACTTTCTTTAGCATTCAGCCTTCCCTGACGCAAAAACTACCCTCCAACACCAAAATCCACCTGAAAACTATACACACAAGGCAGGGACCAGGTCAGCAGGTGTGCAGGTTTAGCTGGAGCTTCCAGTTGAGCAAATGCAGAATGACTTTGGACAGAGCCTCACGGATGTCTGCTCTTCAAGTAAACAAACAAATAAATAAATAAATCACCCCCCCCCCCCAGGAGCTACAAAATTCATCTTTTCCCCCTGTGCTCTGTTGCCATTGATTTTCATTTTCTGCCTGCATAAATACGAGTGACATTTTTAAATATTCTCTGTAATCAATATGATTTAATTCATTAGTGGTGAGAGCTGTCAACAAGCAGGCGAGGCCTAGGGGGGAGACCCACTGCAGTCAATCCTCTTGCCTACCTGGGCATCAGATTTACTGCATAGAGGAGGGGGGAAGGATAACAAAAACCTATTAAACTCTTGCAATAACCCCCAGCGAATGTTGCTTCTTGGTCAGCTTAAGTGCATTTACGTTGCAGCTAAATTCATTGAGACAGGTAGTGACAAAGCACAGCTTTTCTTATTGTTGTTGGAGAGAGGGAAGGATTTTCTAAGGAGTATTTATTAATCTAAAGATATTGCATCCCCTGCTGGGCGCTGTCAAGATGTGTCCCTGAAGAACGTGAGTGTATTTGCTTTCCTATATTTTACCTGAGGCCAATTATACGTTTTTCTTTGTTAAAAAATATATAACAACAATGCATTTCATTGGCATCATGGCTATTTATAACTTCAAGGACTGTTATGACCCATGACAATATGATTAAAAAGACATACAAGGAGTAATATATCCAGCTCCATACTGGTAAGACTGAACTTCTAATTAATCATTTTGTATCATCGTATCACCAGAGTTTGCATTAACTGCAAGTACCATATCTGTCTATCTTACAGGAATTTCAAACTGCAACGCCACAGTGATTCGGTGTTTAACCTACTCCTAGCTGCTCCAACACAAACTCTGCAGCCCAGACCATCGGCTGCAAAAATTATCTACAGGGCTCCACTGGTTTCCAGTTCTCTGTGGTACGCATAGGGGACACCCCCGTCCTAGACTCTACAGATCTACTTCCATTGCCACTTCGATCCTACAGACAGTCGTGAGGGAGGGTAATGCCTAACACCTGGCTGAAGCAGACGCACGGTGTGAGGCGTGACTACACCCGGACAGGACATGAGTCTGTTGTAGGGCAGGCGCACACACTATTTAAAACCATCAGGTGACCTAGTCTGCGTGTCTTGATGGGAGGAATACACAGACAAACAAAGGGAGAATATGCAGACTCCACAAGGAAGGTAAAACTCTTCTCAAGGCTCTTTGTTGAAATCACCAAGACACAGACTCTCCACTTTGCAGGCTTTTGATCCATTAAGCCTTACTTTTCTGCTTCTTTACCCCCTGCTCCTTAGCAGGAGACAGATGCTTCTTAAGCAATAACACACTTCAACAGGGAATAACTGGCAATGAAATGCGGCTGCATAAAATAAAATAACCGCCTCAGAAATCATTATTCCCTATCTCATCATCTGTTTTTCCGTCGTTTCTTTATTAAAATACATTTTCAATAAAAGGAATAAACATCCAGACGGTACAAGGAGCTGTTTAACGGGTGACTAGGGACAGCGAAATCCCAGTCGCCGGTCTCGCTATCCTCCACCTCCACCGCCTCCTGAAGCGAACTGCTGTTCTGAGGTGCAGGTTGGGGGGGTGGGGCAGAACCGGCTTTGTAAAAATAAATAAATAAAAAATAGAGGGAGAGAGACTGAGAAGTGGAACAAAAATGTGTTTCATCTTGGTCTCTCAGGACCCGCTGCATCTAGAAAGTAACACTACCTTTTTCAAACTCCATCAGTCGACATACGCACACTTCCTGAGAGCTGTAAGTGCTGCAGCTGAGCCGCAAAGAAGGACAAGCCAGGCTCCGAAAGCTGGGCCTGTACCTGTGATGAATTTCTGACTGGAACATAGTAAACACAACCGAGCAACAAGATGCTGCATCAAAGGCAAGTTCAGACACAGATTCTGATCTCTGCACAGGTGGACTTGAAGCACAGAATGATCAAAGCACCAATCACCAGCCACCTCCAAACGCAGAGGGAATTTCACCCAAACCAGCAGATTCTTCATTTATTATTTCCTTGATTAGGTTCATAGAATGCTTTTTCTACGTCTCAGGGCCCAGTACTGTAGCACACCACTCTAATTGTTGAAATCCAAGCCTTTTAGAATTTGTATAGGAAATCATTAGATGTATGACATATTTAAGAAGAAATAAGGCCAAAAAAACCATGTGCGTTTATGAAATTAATAATTAAATGTTTGGGGTATGTAAAAACAGATATTACTTTATGTTTTGCAGACATTTGAGTGTTTTTGCTGTAGACTAAATGAACAATGTAATATGGATAAAAGTGACAAAACTTGCACAAATTTTAATGCTCCCTGCTTCTCATTTACCATGTTCTCAGAATGTTTGGGAACTGTAACCTGTATTTACAGTACATGTCTGTGCTGGACATGGCAGGAATGAGATCATCTGTTTTGATATTTGTAATATTTTCCACTGTTGTACATGTACCCTAGGAGAAGTAAGGCATTAAACAGTTAAGAGAATGAACAAGATGTGGAGTCTGGAAGTGTAAGAGCTTCGAAGGAGGTTTTGGTGTGAAGAAGGGTGACGGTGTCTAATGAACATCACCCTCGTCATCTCAGTAAAGCTCTGCACAGATTACCATTTAACACCTTGATGACTGATGCTGGAGTGGTAAATGAACCAAGCACGGTGCGGGGAAGAGAAAGTCAGATTGAGTATGTTTTAGGGCAGATGCATAATTTATAGATCTTTCCTCTAAAATTCAGCGTTGGAGAAAGTGCCGAAGCTATATGCGGGATGCTAATGTGAGGATGACGTTGAATATGAATGTATTAAATCAGCTGCTCTCACCTTTGCAGTGTCGTCTGATAAACACTGCGCCGGCGTTTTAACTACTTGACCAGATTCACGGATCCTTAAAGCAGGAATTCCTGGAAATGCGGGCAAAAGGGACATAACCCTTTCACGGATATTTTCATATGCGTTGTATCCCCATTTAACCCTTTCTGGGAGGTGTGTTCCAGTGCAAAACAGATACACTTCTTAAATCTTTACAATTGAATCAGATCTGTTGGTTGTGCTTATTTACTTGTAAGAAATGCGCTCCAAGGTTCTTGGGACTCAGTAAAAGTTTGTAATAGGTGCATTTGAGCTTTGAAGTTTTTCGCGGTTTGCTCTTATTATACAGAAAACAATAAGAGAAATTTTGGAACACTTCCCATGAAAATCGGGACCGATAATCTCCCCCATGCTGACAATTTCATTTTATTGATTTTCCTCATCCTCTCCTTTATTAAACCAGTTAATTTTTCAGAGCTGCAAACTTTCTTTATAGACACACTCCCCAGATACATAGGTTAGCTAGTTTTTAATTTAGAATCACTCTTCAACATTTCAATTGCGTTGATTTGTCTAAAAAAATATTAACTCATGCACTCCGCAATCGTTCACAGTAACCAATACAGATTTGCACCGAAACGTGTTTCAGATCCTCGCACACACATCTGAAATCTCCATATAATATACAGTATATGTACATTATGCTGATCGGCAAAACTATATCAACGACAGTTGTGCACATAATGCACTGTGGAAGAACTACAATCAAAACAGAGGGGCTGAATTATTAAAATGTCACTTATTATTCGTGGCAGTATTATTGTACAGGGAAATTACTGGAGATACATACATTATTTTCAAATTGTGCTTTCATCATTCGAAAATACTGCCTTGAGTGTGCTGCAAAGGAGAAGTCTCAACTCCCGTGTCACGCCCTGTTAGTTTTTACAGAAACCCTGCCCGTCTCACGGAGAGTATTTGCATACTCGGGTACAAGGAAAATGAAGCACCTGGTTTCAAACGATCTGATTATTGTTTTTCAGCTGTTCGTCTCAGGTATTAGAGTAGAGGTACTGTATGGCCACTGGTCTGAGCAGGTGTGTGTGTTAGTACGTAGTGTAAGGATGAGTCCAGGAGCCAGGCAGCAGTACAGACATGTGCTGTGAGAGAGCCATGCCAAGATGCCAAGACCTGAGGGGGCAGCAACTCCAACACACCCCTGTCTTCCACTGCATCTCAATCTGTGCTGCCCTACGGTGCCATCGCACAGACTGGCTCTGTCCTGACGTGCTCCAGTGAGCAAGAGGCATTAAGCTCCTCCCAGATACCATGTCTCTCACCTGAAGTGTTTGCTCCCCCTTACTCATGCAGAGCCCCTCTCCAGACACACAACAGCGGAGACCGCATCACATTCCAGCTTCGCCCTTCAAACCAAGCCAGACATCATCAGCTGTTTTACAGGAACAAAATACCAAGGCCCCTAAGGCTACAGTGGGCATTGAACAGCCTTCAGTTTTTCTGCAAAGCATCTTCACAATTAGACTGGGGAGATGTGTCAGTGTGAAAAGCCGCAAAGGAGCAAGCAGAGGTTAATTCCACACAGAAAAGTGGAAAAAAAGATGACGACTGCGGAGCTTTCTTCACAATTATCGAATTTCTCGCCATTTACTGGAGTTCAATGGTCCTCAATTATAATTTTATTCAAGGGCAATTTAGCATCCCATAAAGAGACAGAAGGGAAAAAGGCAATAATTGGGAGGGATCCTTGTGTTCTCTGAAGCACTGTGGCATGGGGTTTTACAGCTGCCTTCATGAACAAGTGAAAAATGGTATGATATAAAACATTAACCACCAAGTTACTTGTAAAGAAGGGTAAAAAGCAGAGTAAATGTTTTCTCCAAATCTGCTGCCTTTGACAAAGGAGGTTTAACGGTGGGGAAAAGGGGGCTTTTGAAATGACTTGACAGGAATAGATCCCATTCAGCATGGACACTGGAAGCACAGGCCATTCATTCTAATGGAGTAGATGGCAAATGTGTGAGGGATACTGTGATCAGAGAAGAGATGGCAGGAGGGAGGGGCAAGGACATATGAGCCCTTGGAAAAGGAAATAATAACTTCTTCTGACTCCTGGCCCTGTTTCAGAAAAGCTTTCTGCTCGCATGCTAGGGTACTGTATGTAACAAAAAAGAGAAGAGAACACCTGTCAGCTTAATGAGCACTGCCTACCCTTATAAAAGCTGTAGGAATTCAGCAAGATGCATTAAACTCTGAAAGCTTCTTTAGCTTCTCCACGGGTATTAAGATTGAGTTTGAAAATATGTAATACATAAGTGTTGCATCTAAGGCAGATTTTTAAAAGTGGTCAGGGGCTGTGAAAATTCCAAAACTGAAAGATCCTTTAAAACAGTGTAACACACTGCAAAGTTCTTAGCTATCGGAAACTGGAGGGCAGTGCTTGAGGAATCAATGTGTTACAAGAATGGTGGCTCACGGTTTTAGCCCAAACACTGTTGTCCTGAAATGTCTAGCTTCATAATCAAAAGAACCCACAGCTTCTGTATTAAAAATGATATCTTCAGGCAAAAGACCTATTGAACCATGAACAGATACAACATTAAATTACTGCCACATAAAAAAAAACAAAACTAAAACTATTTATACAGTTGGAACGTGTTCAAAAGCCAGCTTCAGTCTTTCATATGGAGGGTTTGGGAGGCCAGCGAGTTCTAGATGTGGCCTTTTTGTGGCCAGATCAGCGGATTTTCTGTTCTTTTCTGGGAGCACGATTCTCTGGGAGCAAACAGCATTTTCCAAAACCTTGTCTGATTCTTGTACATTCTGCCTGAGCTTCCCCTGTCATCAAAATACAGGGGTAATGACTCTTGAGTGAGGCAGAAAGAAAACAGATTTGAGAGAAGGATCAAGCAACTGCACGTAATCTCTTATTAAAGAGGTAATAAAATCTACAAATCCTACAATGCAGTCTTACATAAGGTTGGGTAGTATTTCTGGGTGCATGATTGTTATGCTAATACAGTGAATCCTCGACAGAAAATTACACAAGATAACAAAGACCAGTGTAGCATCAAATGATATGCATCATACCTTCAGCGTAAATGTTTGCTTTATCCATTATGAAAGCAACAGATTTTCTCATTTTTTTCTGATTAACATATACTTGTTGCATATTCTGTTAGGCTTCTGTTTAATACTAGATGCTTTTTAATGAGGTTATTAGTTGTCCTCACTAATTGCTTCAGGGCAAAATATTATCTGCAAGAGCTTGTCACAGAGTCAGGTAAGCGGGGAAGCAAATTAACATTGACCAAGGTAGCAAAATCCATCCACAAGGCTTTGTATATTCAGGCTTATACTACTGGGATACGCTTCCCAGTCACATTTCCTGTAGTTCTTCCTTCTACAAGTACTCCATCATTATTATTTATTCATAAAGACAAATAACAGAGCAAAATTAACAAGGAATGAAATGTAGCATGCAATTGGCTTTGGAAATTAATGAGATACAATTTAAGACCAAGCTAGAGACATAACGTTCAGACAATAATGCAGTTTTTAAACCCTAGACAAACAGATTGTTAGATGGTTAGATAGAAAAAATGCAGGTGATTCAGATTTAATTTCCACTGTTACCCATCAATGACGGCCCTGTCCTCTTATGAGGAACAGCCTTGTGCTGCATTCCTGTTTTGCAGATGTCTAGCCTGCAGCCATGCCCACTCATAGCCTTGTCACATTTCACAGGCTATGTAAAGCTGCAATGAGATGGGTGACTTCCAACACAAGAACAGGTGCAGTGGGAAGTTGCCTTCAAAGTGCTCTCAGCTATACCAACATGGAGTGCTGCCATTTGGAAACCTTTCCTTTCCTAGACAGCACATCCCCTAGTGAATACAGGCACTGACAAACACATGTGATTGATCAAACCATTTCATTCCGGTTCTGTTCCCTTCACATTGTCCCACTTACAAAAAAAAAACATTGAGAAAGCAAGAAGCACCTGGATGAGTCAATTAACATGATGCTATGCACGGCATGTCAGGGACTTAGTAATTCTGTTTCTGTAGTTTTCATAAAGAAATAACATCAGCTCATCCTAGCAATCAACTTCAGGGAGATCAGTGTGAAACTTCTGCTTTACAAGACAAGAAAAAGATTGTCAGCTCCTAACTGCTTGGGGGATGGATGGTGAGGGGTTGGGTTAGTCTGTCTGCAGTGATCAAGCTGTCATGGAGTTAAAAAGCTAGACCTGAGGTTCCCCAAGTGGCTCAACAGGTAAGTGTGCCTTGTCCCAGACATTGTTTCCAGCCTGGATCGCGCAAACAGCTGACTGGGCTCAGGATTCCCAAAGTCCACAACTGGCAGAATACCCCTGCTGGGGTAGAGTGGGCGTCAAGTCGACAAGCCTCTCTCAGCTCTCGGTGCGACAGCGAATCCTGAAACCTATTGGGCAGCTGCAGTCTTGCAGTGACAGCGATGTGAAATGTGCTGCAGCACCACCCCTGCTGTGTGTCAGAAGATGAATGGCACTGACAGGTGAGCATGTCTGCAGGTTCTCACTCTCTTTGTGTGTCACACCTGAAGAAGGCTCCACAGCCGCAGAAGTATCTTTTTACTTCTGTCCGCCTGCCTCTCCTTGTTCCTTATAAGTAATGCCACTTTTTTGATAGTAGTAATCTTTAAAACTTCCACTTCTCATTGGCCAGTGAGCTGGTAAGAAGCAGTGAGGGAACTGACAGCATATTTCTGGGGAATAGCAGCATGGACAAAGCAGCATGGACAAAGGCTTAATTGAAAGCCCACTAAGTTCCTGGGGGTGAGCTGCAGATAGAGAACACTGGAGTGGGGGGGGGTACTGTGAGATTGTGCAACTGTCTAACAGAGTGAACACATGGCAAGATGGAACAGAGGGGCTAGTGCAATGGGGGGCTCGTTTCAGTCAACAAATAAGCCCAACACAAATGACAGCATCCTTGCAGACACCAAAGGCTGCAACTGTGAAGCCCAAGCTTTGTGAAACAGAAACATTTTATTGAAGTCTCTCACAGCTTGCTCCATCTGTGTATTTAAAAAAATATCATAATGGGTGTAATGTACGCCATTGGTAATAGGAATAGGCCCTGCATTCTGGGCAGGAGGAAGGCTGGGGTTTTAGTGTACTGGGATTGACACAAGACATGGCACGAGGGAGTGCTGAAGAGCAAGAGAGCAAGAGAAAACAGAGCCATCAAATGAAGTTGAACGGTGATCATTGTTTTTTATAAAGTGCTTTTCCAAACCCAAGGATGCTGAAAGCTCAAGTAACAACCAGTGAGTGAATTGCACAAATTAAAACGAAGACTCCAAAAGCCAAACAACAAATAAGGTGGGCTAAGCCAACAAAGTTCCTCAAGACTAACTTTTCATGCCTTTCGCCTGGAAGCTAGCTTGGTGCACTTAAACATCAAAACCACCACAGCAGAATGAGGCAGCTACAGCGGAGGTCTCAAGTGGAGGTTGGCATTCACAGGCCCAGAATCCGAACAATCCCCCTGGTCAATGAAAGAGCTTGGTACTCCAGGACAGGGCTGTTTAAGGCAAATGAAGGTAGATCTCGCTATGACTCACTACACGGTTACCTGCTCCATGGATGGAGAGAAAATGTGATTTTCCACTGTTCCGTCCAATCCCTTTCACAGGCATGGAGAAATATCCACACCAGACCTGCACACACAGACGTAAAGCCTTTACCATGCTTGAGGGAAAAAAGAGCCACCAATCACCCTGCAGTCTCTCGAGCTGCCTGCATTTAAAAGTGATTTCACAGTACGTGAGCACAGCTAAACAAAACCACCACTGCATCTCTGGGAGACAATGAGCGCTCTTATAATATTTGTTGTTTTTTTTGCACAAAGATACAAAAAGAATAAAAGTACATTAACTGGAGGGGGGGAGTGTGTGTTGAGGGTGGGGTGGGGGGGATCAGAAAAAAAAGAAAGATCTGTGAAATGTAGCGAGGCGTGTTTAATTAAATTTCACGCGCTGCCGAGTATCAGATACAAACTGCACAATGTGCTCGCAGCCGGGAGAGGCAGATGAGATTTGATTTCGGGGGCTGCTATTAATTTATGGCAAAGTGCTCTCCTGATAAGTGAAAGGCCTGTGTTTAATTAATAGTCTGAAGGATTTAGAAAGCAAGAGAACTCCTCTCAGTGGCAAAGGGAAAAAAAGGAAGACGAGGATGAAAATCAGAAATAGGGCGCCGGACTTCGGCGGTGTCTTTGAGGGCAGTGATTTACTGACAGCGGCTGGTGTATGGCTTCTTATAGCATCTCCACTGCTGCTGAGACAGATACCAGGTGGTTGCACTGATAATGCTAATCAAAGTGAACAAGCATGCAAGACAACCTAAATTACCAGCAAGGAATATATATATATACAGTACTGCAACCTACCTGGGAACTTAAACACTGTGCTACACCTCAACATCCCTGCAACAGGCGGACATCCACATATCCATGTAACACAGGACCTGCATCCAAGCCTATTGTCTCTTTTTCTCTTCGTACTTTCTAAAATTTGATATTTGTTTGACAATTTTACATCAACAGACACAGAACCGACAGAGTCGATGACACGGAAAAACAGGCAGAGATATGCAGAGACAGACAGATAATAGGACTGTCATGTGTGCAACACATGTCATAAAGGCATACTGGAGATGGCATTTACAAAGATGTGATCATACACTGGTGGAGATGGTCAGTGGCCTGAACTGGCCTGGACCTGTAAGTGGGCAAGATACTTCAAGTTATCATCACGTTCAAGTGATGAGTATCTTCCACTAGAGCCTGGTCCTGAAACTTCGCTTGGATGTGAAGTGTTAGTCTTCAGCTATGATTCTGCTCAACAGGAGGACAGAGACAAGTTTCCACAAGTCTCTGCTCACACATGGCTATAATAGCTTATTATGTTTAGTGCATCTTAACACTGGCACTTTCCTTCAGTTACCAATGATACATCTGGCTCCTTAAACTGTGATCAGTGCATACAGAAATTAAATATAAATGTCCAGACAGGCAAGGGTTTCATTTTGTTTGTAATTCTGAATATTTGATGAGTGAAGGCTGTTCACTAAGTGTGTTGCCATATGTTAACAATCACATTATGCTGTGATATTAGCAACAGGCGGGTGTTCAGCACAGCCAGCAATACAGGAGTTCAGTCAGTTTATACATTCCAGCACAACACGTTTGTTTTCCGCTTTTGAGAAAAACCTGTTGGAGAAAAAAAAGGAGTGCACCACACTGCTCTAATGTGCAACATGTCTATAATCTTGTTACTTTAATGAAATTGTCATGCTCCTGAAAGATCAAAAAGATTAACCCCAGCTGTGATACTAAAAAATAAAGCTTCACTTTCCTAGAGAATGTGAAATGTCACCAGATAGCAATGCTTCGATTTTGTCTTCTAGAGTAAAGATTGCCAGATTTCAAGAGTCACCTAGGCTTAGCAAAATAAGAACAAAAAATAAGCAATTCAGCCTTTTCCATTCCATCGGAGAACAATTTAACAACAGCCTATTGAAAGCTGTGTACTTTAGTCAACAGCACTGCTTGTTAGGTCAAATAGCAGCTCTGCCTAATCACAAGAAGCATTGGCTTGTGGTCACTGAAGCTGAAATGGGAATTTATCTCCATAAAAGCACACTTATTTGCTCATATATATCACATCTATGCTAACCAACTTGCTCTTGTGCACACAGATTTTGACATCAATGGTATTATATAAAGTTTACACGGGTGACAGTAGAACAATAAAAAAAGAAGATAAAAGACCCATAATCCTCTCCAACTATCCTGAATATATTTATAAAAACATCTTAAATATTCCAGCTTACCTATGCATCATACAACCCCTTTCCACATGGGACTTAACTGGTGTTCTTCACTCGAAGGTCCCCACATCCTTTCTTCAAAAATGTATGAGACATCAGCCTTGAAGTAAGTTTCACCCACTCCCAGGAAACCAATTTTATTTTGATATTCATCTTTCTGAAAGCATGAAACATATTTTACTGGAGCCTCGAAAGGTTTCATGCTAACACAAGCGTCCACTTTCAGCAAAGCCCTTATGAACGAGCCTGTGAAAACGGTCAATGGTGATTTCTGAATTGTATTGAGCTCATCTAATCTAAAGGACAGTGTGGACTGCTACCTACTGTATCATCTAAAATATGTATAAATGGGTACCAGCATTTACTGGGGATGCATCTGTGAAAGAACCTGCTTTCCATCCAGGGGGACTGCTGTTCTCTCAGTCTGCTTCATGCTACAGAATATGGGATAAGTGCTGATGCTGTGTGCAACTTAGATTTGAAAACTGCTCTGAACGTTTGAATTTATTCTAATACACAGCATGACTCTCAAATGTGTATCAAGCTGCCTATCCTTAATAGTCTTAATCTGATCTCTAGACAATTTTCCAATTCAATACTTGATTGAATGAAGCACCACCTTTCATGAAACCTCATTATTACTAGGTGAGGAGCAACACTTCGGACGCCCAGCAGGTGGCGATCATGTACAGTATGTATTCAAATCTGAATGGGTATTAGTCATTCAAAACCGCTACTAGCAATGCATTTAAATTACATCTACGAGCAAGCAGAATGTAATGGCAAATGCAAATCCAGTGTCAGGAAGGGCATTCCGGATTATTCCCAGCCAAGATGCATAATGTGATATAGGCATTTGTAAAGTGTTTAAAACAGAAGCCTGGAATGCCTTCCACTGTGTCTACTGTGTAGAAACAAACAGATTCTCTATGCATCAGACTGTGAAAGTCAGCCAAAGGTACTGCTGCCTATTAAGTTGCTCTTTGATTTTGTTTTCCTCCTCCATTTTTTGTTTGCATTCAAAAGGAAAACATGAAAGTACAGAAACAGGTCATACCCAATTTCTTTTTTTTAACTAGCAAAATAGAGTGTGTGTGCAGCCCACACAGTCTGCCCTGCACCCACAGCAGCGTGGGACCGAGAGGAGCTCGGTAATCAGTCACACTGCTCCACGCCGGCCTGTCTGCTGCCTACGAGCCTGCCTACCCGAGCTGCGGCCCTCGAGGGGCAGTGAGAGGGCGGCTCGCTGGCGAGGCATCAGAAGCCCTGGCACTCCCGGCTGGTGTTCCACATGCCGACAGCACGAGCACCGTGGGACTCCCTCTCCATGCCCTCAAACGCTTGGCTTTAAAAACAAACACCTGCAGCATGCCCAGACTCCTGGGACACTGCAGATACACTGTGACTGGCTCAGTCCTGAAGAATCCCAACCACACACACACACCTCGCTCCAGTTTCTGCCGCAGCTCTGTGGGATGGAAAAGAGGAATACAGGCGAAGAGAAAGAGTAGGTCTGAGCAAGAGGCCTCCAAGGCCTGTACAAGGCTGATTCATTTGTCAAGGGACTTCAGCTTTCTGTTGTCTGCTCCTCAACATGTTCCATTTCACACCTACTGTATTGTGTACCAGTGCTGTGAGAACAAATGTACTACCATAGATGCACTATAATTTGTTTTCAAGTCCAATATGTGCTAGAATATCATTACAACACTGGCTGACTGGTCTCATCTGCATCATACCATATATATTGTAGCGCCATGCGCACGCAAGGCGGGCTGAGAACAGCACCTGGGGGCGGGACTACAGGACTGTATATAGTGGGGCGGAGGCTGGGAGATAGCCCCTTCCCTTCGTGTCTGTGCATTAGTGAAGGTGCAGCTGCTGTGCATTTTCCTGGCCTCTGTTCTGAGAGGCTTTGCGCCAGCACCTGAAGCGCCTACCTGGACTTATTTTGCCAGGCTTGGGTAGGTACGGAGGTGTTCAGAGTGTGGGGTATCAGACCCCAGCTGGATGCCCCACTCTGTGACACATGCCCTGCAATTTATGGACAGTTAAACGTTTTCTAAGATCTCACCCAATTGGCCACATTCCCTTCCGAGATGTCAGCGTCCAAAAACTGGAAGACTTCGTTTCCCCTCAGAACAATAGGCAGACCCCTGTGGGCATTTTAACATCAGCCCAAACAAGGAAGGTGTGGAAACACACATCCTCTAAGTTTCTGTGCAACGTTCACAGAGACTTAGCCTGGAGTGTCGTCCACCGGTGAACCTTCTTGTACCACAGGGGCCTCACCCCCAGCCCTCGCTGTGTCAGGGTGGGCTGCGGTGAGGAGGAGACTGTGACCCATCTCCTGTGGTCCTGCTTCTTTGCTAAGGCTTTCTGGGCCCAGTTTGAAGACTGGTTGCAAGCCCTCTCACCCCACTTTTCCCTGACTGCTGCTTTCGTTATATACGGCATCTCTCCTGTCAAACTTCCTCCTGACGTGTTTGACAGGATCTGGGCCGTGGTGAACAGTGGGAAACACGCCCTGTTGAGAGTGAGGAACATGGGGGTGTTCAAAGGCATCGAGGTTCCAGTCAAGGCAGCAGGTAGCCTGGCCCTGTCCATTACCAGAGAGAACTATTACCTCAGAGATCTGTGGAAAGGAGGGAGGAAGTAAGCAGAAAATCTGTGGGAAATAGAGGGCATAGCACAGTATCTCAAGAAGCTGTGAAAAACTATATCATGTTAAAGTAAAGAATGGGATTTGCACCGGAAAAAGATAAATTGTTGCTATGTAACTGTTACCGTGTCAAAACGTAATGAGATGTGATCATATATACTGTTTTAAGTATGTATATTAATGTAAAGCTTTCTATTTTGTGATTCCCTGTATTTAATTGTGAAAAGAAAATAAAGTTCTTAAAAATCGAAATCGCAGCGCTATAACCCCTGTCCCTGTGTGTGTGTGTGTGTGTACCTTTCCCGGTTCGAGTTAATAAATGCGTTGTTCAACCCCATTCCGAGTCCCATGCCTGCTGCATTCCGTACCGAAACCCGCGGTCGTTACAATATATAAACAGTATTGAGGAAAGTTGCTTTAGCAAGAGTACAACTTAACTATTCTATACTGTGTCTGAATAGTTACTACGAAATGTCATGTCATGTCATGGCATGCCAAACCGCTTTATACCATACGGTGTCGCGGGAAGCCGGAGCCTACCCGGCCAGCAACGAGCACAAGGCAGGGTACACCCTGGACAGGGCGCCAGTCCATCCCAGGACAAGTGCAAGGCGATGTTACTACGGAATGTTACAGTGTATATTCCCACAAGGCATGATTGTTTTAATTAAAACGTAATCACATGCATAAGCAACTTGTAACTGTTTATTATTAAAGCCAATTTTCCCACCGCTGTACACCTGTAAACACACACAGTGATCAGAACCATCAGGAATAATTAAGAAACCTGTGACAGCTGGAAAACCGATAAGGCCATGAGCCCTAGCTGCTCTCTCAGACAGCCTCACCCAGCTGAGTTCTCCCAGTCTCCACAGGGAGAGAAAAAAAAAGACGAGCTTTCAGAAGCAAACTCCTTTTGACACCATGTGCAATGAACATTTCAAACAGTTCCCGATCGCTTCTAAAGAAGAAATGCGGCAGCATCAGGGACCAGATTTCCACAAACAGATAGGGACGTTACAACAACTGCCTGTTAAAAACTAAGTGTGCTGTCAAAACCTCAAGGAGTTGCCCGTGTGAACTGAACTGAAAAAAAGCCTACAAAAAAATAGGAGAACAGCGAAAGGAGCCTTCTGATATGAAATCAAAACAATCCCTTCTTCCCAGCAGAGTGTCGCTCGTAATCTACAGCTCCAAGTTTCTATAATATTTTACAATTACCATAGAAGAAGAAAATCGTTAAGTACGCAAAGACAATCAACGGACTCTTCTGAACATTTTTATTATAAAAATAAACCTTTTCTCCTTTGGTGGGATTACACATCTAACCCTTTCTTGTGTGTGCTTCCCAGTGTTTTACAATGAAACGCTTCCATAACGTACAGTAGCTATGTACAGACTTGCTCCTCCGTGCCAAAGGAGTTAAAAAAAACCTCTTCCCCCAAAGACCCCCCCCCCCGCTCTCAGTCAACATGGTGCAGTCCCGGGTCATGTGACACAGAGACAACCACGTTCCAGGGTGTTTATTTTTTTCCCCCCACTTACATCTAGTAATCTGATTGTGGGTTTAACTGGATTACACAGGAGGTTTCTGGAGATGGTGAAGGAAAGTGCCTATTACAAAGAGCCAACAGGAATAAGCAAGTTATTTAAGGAAGGATTTTCCAATTCAGTGGCAATATGCTAGGAGAATTTAAAAAGGATTTTCTCTGTGTGTCTTTCCAGTTGCAGCTCTCCCTGCCTGAGGAGGTCTTGATGGAGCATGGAGCTATGGTCGTAGTGGACACCCAGGAAGGGAGATGGGGGGAGCCCCACAGATAGAATGGAGGTCCAATTACCTTAGTTACCCATCCCTGTGCAAAGGGAACGGACAGGAATTTTGTCACTCTGCCAGGAAATGTCAAGAATCCCACCATTTCCAGCACCTGTTCTCCTAATCAGCAGTGAGACAGAGGCAGATACTGGGGGGTCACGAGTGAGGCTGAAAAGGTCACACGACACTCACGACTGAAGCCAGTCTTCTGTGACTCAAAAAACCCCAGAAGCTCGGTAGGAAGCGTAGATCTCATTCTGATTGTCATTAAAACCAGAGGGGACATGGGCTGTCCAGACCTGCAGAGAACTGTAATGATTGCCAGCATATAAAGGCCAACTGCAATGATTCTTAATCATTTCCAGTATAAGGTATTTCTTTGAGCTTAGGTTTGACTCATTATTAAGACTGACAGCTTTTAGAGGTTATTAACCCATTTGGAACAGTGGGGGCGGAGGAGGGCAGCCATAAATCACAGCACTTGTATGTCTTCTAGCTGTTTCCGAGAAATCGAGGGTGGTATCTTCTTGACCAAAATTAATTTCTGTGGGGCTGCAAGGTACTGGTTTCTCTGGACACAACCAATCACTCGGCTCAGGGGCTTTGATCCGCGTACATGTGCTACAGGTCTTCAGTTCAAAGTGTTTTGTGTCAAAGTTGCTGTGCCTCTGTGTACATTATTCATCTCCTCCGTATAGGATAGAGCCCGTGACGTCCTGTTACTTCTTTCCACCTTGCCTTAGAGCCCTTTGATTAAGAAAACAGGACAAGGCACAGGGACAGCATCAGGCTGGGAAGAAGGAGTTGCTCCTGTCAAATACAGAGCTGCTTGGCAAGCAGATCCCTGTTATTTAAACTACAGATTTCATGAATGGGAGTCTCAACGGAAATGGAAGTTTCCTGTTCCTTTCTATATCTGCATGGTGAAATGACAGGGTCTGAAACATACCATCCCATCAGTTAAAAATAGGTTTTACAGATTTGAAATGCATAAGAAGCTCTGCAATCAGACATAAAAAATGCTACCTTCCAGCTGACATGGAAAATCAAATGTAATACCCATCCACAGGCAATACTATGAACAGTATCAGGAACACATCCTAGACCTCAGGCACAGTTGGAGTGGTGCTGATGTTCAGCAAAATAATGTCAACCATTCTGAACTCTCTAGCAGCTGGGAGCCCTAGACTATCCATTTCATTCTCTGCAGCACCATTTCATTCTCTGCATTCTGAATCACACTCGGAGAGAAGAAAACAATATTCACCTCTCCTGGCCTGTCCAAAGAAATTTTGTATGATCAATACAGCCATGCGATGTTTGTGTTACCCTGGGTTGTTAACGGCATGAAAGGCAGGTGGTTTGGGGGGGGGTTGCTCAAAGGGAAGAAGCTGCCGAGCAAAGGTGCAAAATGAACAATTTTATTCTCAAGAGAAAATGCCAGAAACAAAGGGCTCCTTCTTAGTGGCTCGGGAAAACAAATCACAGAGAATCAATTGCCGGAAACTCTGTCCCTGGTATAAGGGAAGGAAGCTTCTGTTTCATTAACACGGTCATTAATAAAAGATGACATTCTCATTAGTAATTAGAATGTGTTTGTGGTGTCTGAGTATTGTAGAAGTCTGAACCCCATGCTGCAGTGTAGTGATTCGCTGTTCAGTGATGACGGCGCACAGCTCCACTCTTTCTAGTTAAAACACTTCGCTCCCTGATTTCAATGGCTTTGCTTGTCTATTAACCAGCCTGCTCCTCTTCTGCGCTGTGGGGCTGAAGACTGAGAGAACTGCAGCAGAAAAAAAAAATCCACCTTTCAGAGATAAACGCCTGACCCTGGGTCCTCATTAAAATCCATTTAATTACCCAACTAGCCTCACCATGTTTAATTTATTATTTGCTATAAGACAACGGAAATTTAGCACAGCCCTAATTACCACAGCGGGTTAGGAAACACAAATACACCTACTGTATGCAGACTAATCAATAAGAAAAGTCAGAAGCCCGTTAGTTAACTAAACGCTAAAACATATAATACGTACTGCATTCTGTGTACTAGTGAGACTTAAACACAGCAAAGTCGTAGAATTCACACCATACGCACGTCTCATTACATGTGTAATAGAAAGGACTGGTCTCCAACTTTTTGAAAAAAGTCATTGTTCATATTTTTTTCTTGGGTCCTGCTGCTCCAAACTGAATGGGGTGTCAGTATATCTGGTTCATGTTGTGCCAAGTCTGGTGCCCAACAGGACCGGCATGTTGATTTCATAAGGGACATGTTAAACATTAAGCACCATGTGTTAATACATGCAACACTTCAGTTTCTATAGAAAAAGATGCATAGGTTGGAGAGAGTGGTATCTCTCAGTAGCTAAATAGTGGAGCTTAGACAGTGTAGTCTTAAAGACTTACATAATTTTATGACCTACTGTATAAAAAGGACAATGAGATTGTCCTTGCTCCTACTCACCCCCTGTGTCAGTGGGCTATTTTACCATCTGGATGCAGGATACACTCTCTGTCTATGAAGACTAAGCAGAGTCTTTCCAGCTTCATGCCTGCATGCATTAGGCTGCTGAGTTCTAAGGTTTCCTGTGCTCCATTCTTCACCATAAAAAGGAGATTCTTAGACATATATCCTCACCTCCTTCTCCTTTTTCACCAGCTTCCTTATAATTAATTCTCCTGTTTTATAAATATTTTTGAGTAACATCAAAATATATATAACACACTGGACTGCAGACCTTGTTTCATAATAGTGTGTGATCTGTTATAATGTCAGATGTATGAAGGATGTGTTTGTAATGTACCCAGCAACACAAATGAAGTTAGTCGTGGAACAATAGTTCTTCTACGTTTAAGAGAGAACAATTTCCATTTAAAAGTGGGAAGAGGTGTTCTGTGATCACAGGCAAATATGCTGCTCAAGAAATAAGCTTGGCTGTCATCACAGACGCATGTTTTTGTTTTCTCACTGGAATTTAATGGGAAAAATGATTAGAAGACAATCGCGGAGCGCCGTATTTTTCGTATTGACTGTCTCCTCGTTGCTATGGATGCTACCTGTGTGACGCCCTGTCAGATCAAAGCCCAGTCATCATCTGAAATCAATGCTCAAGCTGATCGAATGACAATGGATGTCCGGGCCTATGGGGAAAGTCATTTCTGAATCGTCCTGGTGACATCCAAACGAGCGATCCTCCTTTCTCCCAGATTTACCACTTGCTGAAGGAGCGACCCAAACTGTCAAGTTGAAGTACTTCGCAGGAATCCACTGCCCACTGTCCACCCACATCCACTGCCACTCGATTTCATAATCAGGCTCTGTTTTATTTTTTATACTTCCTTGGCGCCCATTAACTATAGTCATCCATATCCTTCTGTGCAGTCTATCTGCAAAAAGCACTTGTTGACCTTGCTTCTGTGACTAACAGCGTGTCTATGCCGACTGTATACTAAATAACCACGGAGAGAGCTGCTTCCTTCTGGAAAACAGATTAGTTCGAATGCCCACCCCTGCTGTCACGTGTGTGGATAGCACTTCTGTGTACCCAGTTATGCTACTGTGTGTCCAATTGCTTACAATTTGGCCTGCCAATATCGAAAAAAGGGTCTCCTCTACAGCTGGAAGGGCCCAGAGGAAAGAACTTATTAATCACTGCGCTTAGATGGCTTTTACACTCTCATTGAGTTGTTTGTACAGAGCTGCTGGAAATAAACGAGTTCAACAGTTTTGCCGTGTAGCGCAGTTGTTTATCGATGCTTTAAAATTGCAATAAAACAGCAATGTATCAGTGACACCCAAATGGATCCGCAGGTTATTTATACTTACAGTTTAGCATAAAAAGCCAAAGACAATAACTCTATGGCTGCAGAGGGCAGCTTTTGCTGAAAAAAAAAAAGAATTCAACTAAGGAGCAAAGGTAAGGAGCAAAGCAGGATTACTGTATTTTATTGCCTATGTTGTGCATAGGCTAGTACTGTTTCTGTCCGTTCCTTGAACGGGGTTAATATGTTTTTTCACTGGATAAATATTTGAGTACTCACATCAATGTAAATACCAAAATACCACTGTTTCTTGGCCCTGCACCTAATTCAAAACATTATAAACTGCTTTGTGCACACTCACGCTTTGTCCTCTGAAGCCAGATTGCAACAGATGCTTAATCTAAAGAATTCAAGCAACATGCTGTTTTTTGAAATTTCAGTGCTCGACTACACATGCATTGAGCATGCATTCCTAAATTCATAAATGCATTCTGCATTCTCAGTCACAGATAGTGCTGAGATGACTTTGCAGGTTCTGGACCCAGGAGCTACATTATCAACAAGAAGAAATAATCCTTGCTTGTATTATTTCATTGTGGGTATATCGTCTTGCCTTTTGGAAGTCAAAATACATTCCGAATAAGACACTAATTTCTGTCTATTGATGGGAGCTTAGAAGGCAGCCTTTCCTTCCAGACATCAGTTCTGCCTGACTTGTGAAAGCAAAACTAATTTTCAGACACTTACAGCCACCTTCTGCTCTCCAATCAGAACAGAAAACTGCGATTCTTCATCTTCCCACTGCAGAATGTCTACCGCTGGGGGATGGAGATGCTTTAATAAATTACAGTGAAAGTCATTTCTCAGTTCTCTTTCTAATATCCAGTGGAATAATTGCCATCATACCAAGCACACAGTCTGAAAAACCAAACTGCGCTTTTCTTGCCCAAAGTATTTCAAAAGCTGGATGTAGAAAGTCTTCCAGAGATTAATTCATAGAATCTGCTGTTGTCTTTTTAATTCCAAGTCACCTTTTTTCGTCTTGCTATGTGATCAGTTTGTCTCACACCAGTATACACTGGATTCTAGTTGCAAGTTGAATTTAATTAATTAGACAATTCTGGCCAATTGGAAACCTGTAATAAATCTATACTGGACCAGAAAAAAACAGCACATCTTTCATCTTAAAATAAGTAGATTACAAAGCAGCAAAGTCTGTAGACTTTAGGATTTCATCAATATCACAAATATAGTCTCTTAATGTCTTGTATGTCTACTCTTTATGATAAGTGTACACAGTCTCCCTGTTACGCATTAATGAGATAGACACACATATACAGTTTCCTGCTGGCATTAGTATCCTCAGTGAGTCACACACAGCCCCCTCCATCGCTGTTACAATGTGTCCTCAAAAACACACACAGCATCGCTCTGACACAAACACTGGGAGCCACCATGCTGTAGGAAAGGCTCTTTAATCACATCCCCATGGTCCCTGGCAAATTACTGCCTTCTGATTACAATCGATAATCCAATAGCAGAGGACCAAACTGCTCTTAGGGGTCAGGGACAAGTGTCTGTTGAAGTTGAAAAGCAGGATGATGCTTATGGAGCAAACAGCTTTAAAGCCAGCATGGCTGGGATAGGTAGCCATGGGAGAAAAAGACTGCTGCGAAGATCATAGAGAAAATGATGAGAGAAAGAGAGCGTTAGAGGAAGGGGATGTGACAGAACCAGCTGAACGTGTGCAACGTGCAGAATGCAAACTTCACATGTAAAGAAGATTTTTCAATCTTTCACACACTGATAAACTTGAAAAAAATGTTATGCTTCCCAAGTGCCATGGAAGAGAGAGAAAGAAAGTTTAAAAGCAAATCGACAGATCAATCAATCAATAAATTCTTGGCCACGTCTTTGGCTATGGAGCAACTAAGTTGAGAGACAACATGCAGATCTCCCAATGACGCAAGGCTCTTTTGCTATGTTGCGTTGGGATCCTCCTTGCCAAAACCATCCCATCATGGTAGGGTCCTCCTCTTGTAAATGGCTTTAAGACAATGTAGCTGAAGAGGAACCTCAGCTTAATCCGTTCCCGAACAAGGCATGCTGTGTGAGATGCACAGCTTAGGTTTCCCATAGGATGAAAGACAAAGATAAAAGAAGTGTGCTTATTAATGTGGGAGAAAAAGCCAGAGAGAGAGAAACTGGGGGGAGGATTGATCCAATACAGACACACAGTTTCATACTGCCCTGCTGTGCACTCCCCTCCTGGAATAATGCTGGTATTGTCAACCAGAAAGCATAGCGTGATACACAGTCTGATAGTAGGCCTTTGCTGATTTTTTAAATCTTATTCTGCTCTCTAGAGCTGTATTCAGTTTCCTAAGTGTTTGCACAGCTGTTAGCTCTCCCTTGCCAAGCCCATCGATATTTCCTCTTCCACCTGTCCGTGCACTTCACAAATGCACACTGCCCTTTACTCCAAAGATAGAGAAAGCTCTTTTTTTAAAGATGTGATAATTTAATTTTTATGAAAGGCTCCAAAATTCTCCACGCTTCTCGGCTTTGAGTTCCTGCCTGAGGCTCTCCTGGGGGTTGACTATAGTAGCTCTGGACACCTCTCATCTGTTTATTTCACCTACTTGGAGAGTACTAGCATTGCAGCTGCTTAATCCGAGCTAATCAACTAAAGGAATGATCTGGGCTAAAGTAGTAGTTTTAAAAACACAAGGCTCTGAAATCCATGACGTGGAGATAACAAAACCCTTGGATTGACTAAACAAAGGCTGAGCTGTTTAACGCACCATGTTTCCAAAGGCAGTATGAGAAAGCCTCAGTCTTGTTTCTGGAATGTAAGTTCAGACGATCTGCAGTCAGATAAGCGACATAATGGCAGTTTGCACATTGGCAAAGCTACAGTTCTCAGAATTGACAAAACACAGAGAAACCCAGGACAAATGGGAATGGATGCGACCTTTGTGTGATGTTTTTTTTCATACAAATTACAATAAATTATCATATTGATTCGTCCAGTTGACTGGCTCATTTATTTTGAGCCTGTTTTAAGTGTTTTGCTAATAGTACTTCTGCAGGAGATTAATTCTTTTTTTTTGCATTACATTAACTAAAACAAACGGTCATGGCAACCAGGTCTCCCCAGGCCATGCTTAACATAAACCAGGCTGACAACCCTAATGGGGTCATTTAGAAAGCTGAAATATGTGTTGAGCAGGAGCTGAACTTCCGTGAGCGCGGTCCAGGCATTCAAACAACCCACACACCGCCTGATCTGGGCACCCTGTGCCACCTACCAGCACCAGCAAGCTGCCCCCGATTGGCTATAGTACGATATGCAAAGCACCAACATGCAGCCAGTATTATCCTGGGTAAAGCAGACATCTGATTATATGACCCCTCAGGCCTAACCATGCAGAAACCCTACTAGATTCTCATCTCAGAATGCCACTAATTAGCCAGTCTTCCAGTCCCTCGCCTCTGTCACACTGTCCTTCAGAGCCTCAGATCTTGTCGTAATCCCCTCATATCCTCTCTAACAATGCTAACCTAAGCCTTGATGCTTTCACTGAAAGTCCCTTCCTCAGCTGATGACTTTGGACCTCTGAGGACACGGTGTTTCTCAGTTCCTCAGACCCACTTTGTTTGAAAGCATTGAGTTACCAGCGCCTCCCAGGCCCACTGGCTGAGACCAACGTCTCCCAGTCCCTGTTGTTGGGCCTAATCTCTAGACCATCCAGTTCACTCTCTCTACATTCCTATTTTACGCTGCTAGCGCAGCTGTGTGATAGTTATACCATGCAACTGCGTGCTGCCAGTCAGCTTTAACACTCTTCCCACCCCACCCTGCCCCCCACTGAAGAAGGAGGAGGAGGGTTTTTGTACGGCTGGAATGGGGAGAGGGCACGGACCCTGTCATCTCAGCTATTGAAACATCGCTCTTCTCATCTCGGGAGCTCGTAGCCGAGCACAGCTGTCGGTTTTCGAGGGAGAAAGAAAAGAAGGGGGGAAAAAAGCTTCTAGTCACTTCACAGCCAAATCAGACCTGCCGTCCTTGAAATACAGCAGTCTGGAGATGTGTGAGGAAAATTCCCAGTGATTTGCTCTTCAAGGGGAACTATTGAAATGCTCACTTACATTTTTTTTCCAACAGAAAAGTGTAGAGAATTCAAATGAGCTTCTACAGTATACAAATAAGGTTTCAAATTGGATTTCTGAACCCGTCAATGAAACAAGGAGCTGTGCATGTGCAGCAGGGCTCATTGGCACCAGCTCTGGTACACATGGTGATGTCACTCCCTTGGAACCTGGAGAGCACTGAATTCCCCTGTGGCAGGGGGTCTGGCCTTGTGGCTTTTGGCTAAGGCTGATGCTGTATGGCTTTGAAGCCAGAGATGCCAGTTGTCAAATCACTGTGCGATTACCACATCTGCACTCCAGTTCTCAGCTCTGTACAAGGAGACCCCAGGAGGAGCCAAAGAAAGATCAAACAGAGCCATTAATGGAGGCACAGTTGGTCTCTCTATCTATTGTGGTTGTGATTGGTCTAAGGACAATTAATATTTATATCCTAACCCACGCAACTGTGTGCTCTTAACACATACCCTAACTTATTGTAGATTTTGGTTTGTAACCATCTATCTCTATACTACAGATAAAGCTGCAACTAGTGAATGTTTCAGTTTGCAGAAGAATAATCAATCTGATCCAGGCAGGAAAGAGAGATATACAGTATGTCTTTGTAGGCTGTCACGCATGGTTTATGCAGCTGAACAAAACTTTGGTCACACAAAAAAAGCTCAAAAACAGTAGAAACAGGATTTCCATGCTGACAAACAGCTCTCTGCCTTGTCATCAACTGGTCTATTGACTGTTCTATCGTTAAGTGACACGACAAGCTGCTCAAAGGCAAAGATAAAGGATCATGTTGATTGATGAATTGATTAATAACTGCAATCGATGGGAGGGGCTTTCCCATGCCTTCTCCCTGTAAATGGTTTGAAAAACAGCTGCAATTCTTACCCTAAAAAACAGCAATAACAAGTATCAAATCTATATCGTGCATTTTATGGTGAGGATCGCAGGGAAAGAAATAAGACTGTTATTTATTCTGTATGAAGGATGCCGAAACTGAATTTGTGCTAAATAAAATGAAATGTACCATCCAACCATTACCTGTAGCAATAAAACACAGACACAACTGTGCAAGGGGGCACTGGATAAATCTGCCTTTAAAAAAAAAGAAAGAAATTGCTTTTCCTAGAGAGGGAAGGAAGCTACCGTAGCGTTCTGGGTTTTGCATTTTAACAGCTTGTTCTTTTACTAGCAATTGTTTAGAAAAGAAAAGGATAAAATCCATAATAAAATCACACCGCAATGTGATGTAAAGCAAATGAAGGTTCCCTAATGGAGGCATTTTTTACAATTATGAGGGGAATTGATGGTGCAGAGCAGGATTTACATTAAGAGCTGTGAATGCACTCTTACTGCCCAGCAATACCTGAATTTCCCTTTTCTGAATGACACCTTTGCACGTGGTCAAATTGTCAGGACATGGAGATGAATAACGTGATTCAAAGACAATCTCATCGTTGGCTGATTCAGCACTAAACACATCACACACACATGACTTATAAACACCACGTGCTGCCTAATAATTGAGAGTCTGGGCTCACAAACAGGCTCTCACTCTCCCACTATGAGCTATGTTAAACTGTCCACAGACACTTCATTAGTTTAGGTCAGACAATACAGTCTTCCAAGAAGCATTTTAGTGAATATGAAAGTGCTGATTTATGGGTTGAAAAGGAATCACTCTGGCAATCCCAGACCCTACTGTTCAGTCTGCTGCAGGCTGTAACCAGTCTTCAGGAGAACAATAACACATAACAGGCAAGATTTGTAGTGAGTCTGATATATTACACAATTATGGAATACCCCAGCAAAGTAAAATTACAAAGAGACCTGCATTAATCTGTAGGTCTTAGCTTAGCAAGTAGCTCTAAATTATGCAGATCTGGATGTATAATTTATAAACATGCATTAAAAGCCCCTTTCAGTCCTTTGGTAACAAATCTCACAAAGCTCAACAAAGTGAAGTCAGACCTTTTGAAGACAGGCTTGTTTGTCTGAGTCTTTGCTCAACAAAAGTACAAACACTACTGCCCCAGCACTCACTGCAGCAGTGTGAGTGAAAGCACAAATTGGTGGACGAGGTGTGCTTTACTAATTCTGAAAGACTTTTGGTTAAGTGTTTGATTTGATGGATAACAAGGGAAAGCATTTTTGAAAGAACTGTATGTGCTCAACAGTGACTCCAAAGGGTGCTTAACAGACAGCATGTAATTTATAGATTATTAACCATCCATCATCTTTTACTTCAAGAAGTCAGTCATACAGTTTGTGGCATTCTTAACACTAGGCATCTGTGCCTTCTCTGTCCATGACAGTACCGTGTGCGTGTTTTTCTTGTGGTGCTGCTGTTTCGTCGGCTTTGTGCTGTCTCTGCCTCTATGTTTTTCAAAGCTTGCCTGCTATTCCAAGGGACTGTCTTGTCATGAAACATACTGTATCCAACCAGCACAGACATATTCCCTTAGTTTTCTGTAAGATTAAGCTACCGCCATCTACACACTTAGGATGTAAGAAATACAAACAATTAAGGGTACTATGATATTTTTCTGCTGTCCTGCTTCCCTCTGTCCTGCTATTCATTTCACTGGCAGTCGGTAGCTTCATTTTCACAGACAGAGAAAAACGCAGTGAGTGCTTTGGAAACACTCAGATAATGGGGGTTGCAGCAGTCCATTCGAGAGTTAACCTCCTCTAATATGGGAAGACTGACGATCAGCAGCCTGAAATGGGAAGCCTGATTGAGGGATTAGAAAGGCTCAATTCAATTCAAAATACTGTTGTTGCAGGTTTTATGCACATCACTCAGTGTGCCCCTTGAGCCGAGGTGAACGATTTACATAGCATCACTCGCGCAAGGGAGGCGGCGACGGTTTTAATTATAGGTACACAGGTGCAAAGTATCTCCTGTCTGCCTTAAGTGTCCTATATTGTTAGAGGCAGTGTTTTACATATAAATTGAATTACTGGGAATATGCTCTGCCCCTTATTAATGTCCTCTATGCAAATACACCAGCTGAATACAATGGTTGCAGGACTGCAAAGCTTTCCAAGCAAGGCCTAAAACGCCATCCCGATTACATGCTGAAGGGAAAAATATACTTAATTAAAAACTTCTACAGCAATATTGTTTTCTTTCTGGTGGGGGTGGAGTGGGTGTAATTGTAATTATTTACACAGGCGTGTGTGTACCATACTTCCACAAAGACTTTGTGAAATGGAAAAAAAAAAAGATTTTCTGATTTGCTGTAATGTCCCCAGAGCTGGCCGGGATTGTTGAAGACAGTTATGGCTGCAGGCAGGGGCTTTTCCACTTCATTAAAAAGAACATTTAACCGGGGATCGGTTAAGGAAACCGTGATGTTGACCAGATGCAGTGCTGCTGGTTGACCTGTAAGGGGCACTGTCAGATTTCGTCCCAGGCTGTCTTTATGGTTGATTGCATCAAAAGGCTCTCAGCTCCACCATGAAGAAGATCACAGCAGACAGTCTTTGCTAGATGTCTCAAATTTCCAAACAAGTCACAATATTGGGCCTGGCTGCATTCCTCTGTCGCGACTAATTTGAGGCACATCTGTTTCTCTCACTCCGTATCTTACAACAATCACAGTTGTTTGTTTCTTGCCTTCTCTAAAGCCTGCTTTCCTCGTCTTCCATCTCTGAATTGCTCCACCCTTGCTCATTCTCTAACTCTCCCTAAATCCCACCCCTTCTCAAATTCCATGAGGTTTTTTTTCATCTCTTGCCAAGAGGATCTAATTTTGTGCCAAGAATCTTCAATCAGCATAAAGGCATGCGACGCATGCAGATGCTAATATTTGCAACCATTAGCAAATAAGAAAGCAATAACATCACCATGAGTTTAAACTTGATAGCTCAGGTAGAGGAAAGAAGGGTATACATTTACTTTAATGAGCCTAAAAGAAAATGTCATAATGCACTACACAACATGGAACTATTTGTGCAAAAGACATATTTAATTCCTCATAACAGTTCATAACGAGACAGTTTCAGCTGAAAGGTAAGAGCAGGTATCTCTAGGTAGACAGAACGTTAAAAAGATGGGAGACATCATTAAAGAGCTGAGAGCTGACAAGGGCTTCCTGCAGATGCAGCTCAGTCACACTGGGTCTGGTATGTTTATGTGAAATTATATTTGGCTAGATAATTTTTCTTGCATGTTGTTTTATTTGCGTGTTGCTTATTGGGCTATTTTTATTTTAGCCAAGCAAAGCACTACCAGAAGAACTTCCATGCTAAAGAGATCAATTACTGTCCCTCATTCACAATCTGTCTCAGTGTCCCTTATTCTCCATTAGCCTTTCCTTCGTCTCATTTACCCACAACCTGTTTGCTTCTTGTGGTCTCTTAAGTGTAACTCAACCCCCCCCCCCAAAAAAAAAAACAACTTAACACTGTTCTCATCATGCTGGGCCCTATCCTGATTAAAATTCCAGTGTTTTTCTCGGAGGCTGATAATTAAGACAGTTTGTGCCTAATTACTCCCAGCTCCGAGGCCTTATTATTAGTCTTCGTGCGCCGTGTCTGGGAGTAGCGGGCGGCTGTGTCCTAGGAACACTAAATACTTTCTGTTTGTTGTTGCTGTTGTTTCTGTACTCGCTGGAGATTTAGAAACGGTAAACGAATAACAAAATTGACAAGACGGAATCGACGCAGAGCTCCGCGGCTGACACAGCAAGAAGCCTCACGACAGCGGGGGGCTTAAGCGCCAGTCAGTCGCTTTCCATACACCAAAACCACCAGCTTACTGACAGGAACAGGGGGCAGAACGCAACACAGGGGGCAGAATAAATGGGCAAGTTAACAGGAGGTGTTTTTTTCACTACTTACACCCAGTGGTGACACCCAGGGAAATCATTTAACACTAATGTGAGCCACAGTGATGAATGAACTTTCATTAATTGCATTCATATGGCGCTTTTCATCAAAACCAGAGGAAATGCTCAAACGGGGTCCCTTAGTACGAAATACTGTGTTCCCACGCCTCCCAAAAGAAGTCGGTGCCGACTCCCAGACTGAAAATTATGTTCTTTAAGAAGCGGTCAATCGCTCGTCTTCCTTCAGCTGGGCGGTGCGGACGCGCACGGTGTTCTCTGAGCCCGCAAAGGGACAGACACGAACAGCCCAGCCTGCTAGTCGCCACTCACAACAGAAACCTGAACCAAAATAAAACAAGAGGAGAGTAGGGGCAAGCCAGGAGAGAGCTGTGAGCTGGTGTCAGTCCTTTTCGGCAGAGAACAGAAGACGACCGAGAGAAACAGTTCTATGGCTGAAATTGATTTGCGGGATTTCTTTTAGAGACAGCCTGATGAGGTATATTAATCTAGCAGCACGCACGTGACTTGTAATCTTTCCTCTAGATGTCCTAAGTAAATTTGCTTTAACTTTACCATGTTTGAAGAAACTATTTCATACTGACTCTTATAATTTCTGCTCTTTCATAAAGCACACCCTTTGATGTGTGTTTAACATTCTCAAACATTTCTTGAAAGCAGGGAAAGAAACCAAAATCAGCTTTTGATTGATTTTTGTGTCTCATTCCTCCCTAGATTCTTCCAGCTGGTGCTTGTCTATTTTTCATCTTTTTGTTTTCAATTAATACATTTTTAAAAAAAGGAGTTCTGTGATACAAAAAATGGGGCTGTAAAAATGTAATTTGTTGTTCACATTGTCGTCTCCTAAAATGTTTTAATTATACCTGTTAATTAGGGAAATGTCAAGATGATGAATAATTCTGGCTTACACAAGGCCTAGTAATTTACATGGTGTTATTACAGGGGCCTAGTTTTCATTTAAAAATGTTCAGAACCTGAAAAAATTGGAATAAAAAGAATTTTTCACAAACTTTACCATTTCCAAAGATGCAATTAAACCTATTTCTCATTGTTTTGTCACCAAAACCTCAGGAGCAAATGACACGTGCATAAAAAAATTATATGATTGCAAAAATTAAACTATTTATTAAGACATTTATTTACATAAACTAAAACTCTTTCTTAATGTCACGAAGAAGTCAAATGTGCCGCCTTTTTGGTTTTCGGAGCATTTTTATGTAGTTTTCTTGTGTTCTCTGATTCATGTTTCATGGTTTAATCTGAAGAAGGTCACTGGTTTACCTTCGTCTATACCTTTGAGGATTGTGAATACTTGTACAAGGTCCCTCTGTAAGCTTCTTAATTCAGGACTAGAAAGGTCCTATTCCTTTCGCCTGAGAGAATAGGACACTCCCTTAAGCCCTGGAATGTAATGCAGTATAGATTCTATAACATGGTAACCAACATTCTACACAGTATTCTTAAGGAGACCCTACTAGTGCATTATACAATTTTAACATAACATACCTTGATTTAAATTCTACAGTTTTTAATGTACAGTATATCCTAAGGTTGTGTTGCCTTTGTTGCACATTGCCTAATTAACGTAAATGAGCTGGAGACATAAACACCTCACTTTTTTCATACCTTATTTTCTATAATGGATCCACAAAGATGACACTTGCAAAGAGATTAGTTAAAAAAAAACCTTTATTTGTATGCAGGCATCTTACCTGTGTCTGAACACGAAAGAACATTGGCATCAGATTGCATTTAGAGGCGCCCAAGTCTCCCCTTCACATCAGGACTGTTGCTAATTATATACTGAGCTTTAAACAATCGCAGCTCATAAAGCCGGTTTCATTTTGGATAAAACAAAAGACGGCAGAGGGAGGGGGTTGCTGTAACAACCTACAATGCTGAAGGCTTCTGAGCAATTGGTTTAAAAACACAATAGATGCACATGTCAGCTCCCAGGTTTGAAAGAAAGATGTAATGTACAAGCTGTGCAGGAAACACAATTAATCTGACTTAAAGCATCTTCTTAATGTTTTACATAAGACACAAGAGAGTACACAAAGCAGCAAATAAACTTCAAACACTCTGTTAGCATGATTCATTTCCCTTTTAATATCCTATCAGAATAACTTTAAAACATTGCCACTTCTGTCAGAATAAGAGCATTTTCCCTTAATGTAACGGAACAGTTCTTTCCGGACCCTATGCGGACGACACAATCCAGGGTAGGGTGAGAAAACACGGGGGGGAAAAGTCATGCAGGAGACGGGAATGAAGACAGGGGCGTGTCCTTGGTGCCCTGGTGTACGGGGAAGGTTTGGCCGAGGCAAACAATCCAAATAATAAGTCCATAGGCAAATTCCAAAAACACAAGCAAAAGTCCATGGCCAGGTGATCCATCCAAAACTAAGGATGAAAATCAGGAACCGGGTCGGAACCGGCAAGGGGAACAGGAACAGGCATAGAAACTTAAAAACATAACGGAGCCAGGAGCAACCAGGTCCCGGGCTCGCACGATATGGAAATCAGATGCAGAGCCCGGATTAACGTCAGCGCCTGGCTTTTAAGGGAAGCTGGAAGGAGGCTAGAACAAGGAACAGGTGTTCCTGCAAAGAAAATGGCTACATTGGTTTTTAATAGAACTTCTCTGCTGCCCCAGCATGAATTTGGTGGTTTCACACCCCACCTCTGTGCCACCTGCCTGCTCCAGCTCCTTCTCTCAGCCAGGCCTCCTAGAACCTCTTTCCCTCTCATCATCTTCCTCTCACACACACTGTTGTTCCCCGAGTAACACCCTCCCTCACTCCCTTCGTCTTCTTCCAGAGTTTCTCCACTTTAGCTGATCTTCATCGCACTTCTCTCCCGCCCTCTGTCTCTGGTCCCTTTCTGACTGAACAGCTGCTTCAGCTCTGGGAAAGAGGGTGAGGAAGTTATGGGGGGTAGCAGGATGACACGTATGGGAGTGCCTTATTTTGCCAGTGTCGGACTGATGCTCCTTCACATTACAACGCCCGAGGCAAGTCCTGGCACACAGAGTCGCACTTTCAGCAAGCATGGCAGTCGCCACTTCCACGAGTTAAAAAAATTCTTTGACGCACTCCTGTGAAATGCAAGTTAAGTTACACAGATCTATACAGTATGAAAGCCAATTTAAAGCCTTTGAAAGTTGAAAGCGTTACTTTAGATGGAATTAATAAGCCCTTTTATCTTCCAAGCGCATTAAGTAATTCTGTTTTATAACCTCTCCATGGCAGAGTTAATTGGAGAGAATAACTGAAGGTGTGTCTGTTCTCTGTAATGATTAGCCTATAGGCTCTTGTAACAGGATACTACCTAATTTGCCTTAATGGATCTGATTAGCCTATAGGCAGTATCCGTAAGAAGAATCTTATATTGCTACACTATAGACACAATTCACAAGCTGTTACAGATTTGTCATTTTCACCTACAATAAATACCACAAATATTTTCAAATGCAGGGCTTTTTTTTACAGTATACCTATACCAACCATTTCTTGGTTATTATTGGCAGCAAAAAAAGCTAATTATGGCAAATCCACCTGGATTCCAATCTATGTGGCATTTTCTGAACATAGAATTTCTACGAATAATTCCTTAAGGGCAGACTGTTGGTAGATTATTTTATGCTCCTGTGTGCTGGAGTCAGCTCATAAAAGGAGTTCTGTGCGGTTAGCTCCTGTCCTCATCGGCAGGCATGAAAGTGTTACTGCCTGGCTGGGGAGGTGAGTTGTGCCAAGTGACAGGTCTGACTGCTGTCAGCACAGGGAGCAAGAACTGGAGCCCCACGTCTTGCTGCTAGTAAACAAACAGCTGGCTGTCCGTCTGACAAGGCCCTGGCAGCAGGAGAGAGACAGGAACCGAGGAAGGGGGAGACAGAGAGTGTGGAGTGCCAGCACAGCCTGCTGTATCTAGCTTGCTTTCCGAGTTCTGCGCAAGTCTGAATCTCTCCCTTGGCCTCCCTTCCTCTACTGACCACCCAGCCTTGGCTGTGCTAGGTTAAGGACTGACCACACCCTGTCCCGGCTGAGGCCCAGGGGCTGGCCTACGCCTCTGCTGACACTGCCGACTAAATATGGAGCTACTGAAGGCTCATTGTGAGCTCTGACGAAAACTTTCCTCTCCCGACTTCCAAAACCAATTAAAGACCTACAAACCAAACATCTGAAACGGAAAGGTTGCGTCACGCAATGTCTCAAAGGCTGTGACTTCTTGGTGATTTTCTTCACAATTCTGCGAAATGAAGATTCAACTGGTTTGAACAGTTTGTTTTGTGTTGAGCAATGCACTGGCATTATGATATGAGGGCACATACAAGCAGACCTAAAACCATGATCAGCTTTTCGTTTCTTCACATTTAAATGGCACATCACCCAGTAAATATTATAATAAAATCGATGAATCATCACAGCTTGGGTTTAGGAATATAAAGTTAATCACCAAATATTCAGCATCAGCATTTTCGTTCAGCACCTTAAGTCAGTTTAAAATGATGAATGGATTCATTTATAGAAGCAGCTGTTAAGGCGCTGGTATTTTTTTCAAGTTAAAGTTGCTGTTTTGCCTGATGTGACTCAAAGCGAGGTATACCTCCACTTGCATCTGGCTGGATCGCATTCCTGATATGCAGTTCATTCATTATTTTCACAGCAGAGGAATGAACACGGGAGGTCAAGACCTTTGCTGTTGAAACACAAAGCAAAGCGGATGATCAGTTGGCTCGTATAAAAAAAAAGGTTATTGCATTCCGCAAGTTAACTTTAAGTCCTGAGCAAATAATTCGAAACAGGAATAAGAAAATGAATCCAGTTTTAATAGTGACTATTACAAGTCTTGACAGCGCTTTGTAACATTTAATCTATGGGGTTCTTTAACTCCCTCACAATTCCTTTCAGATCCCCAAGAAATTCTAGTTCTCATTCATCTATGGCAACTGGAGATTTACACTTGCTGCAAACATGAGCCAACTTGAAATTGGTTCCTGACTCTAACATGAATTGTCACATTTCTGCAGTGGATGCACTAAGGTCTGAGAAATTAACTTTTGGTCTTTAAGGCTTTAAAGTCTGCCTTGTTTGGGGTTTTTTTTCTCGCCACTTTAATCACACTGAAAAAAAGGAAGACGGTCTGAATGTTGCTCAAGCAGAAGATTATTAACGACCTGAAGTTCTCAAAGATGCATAACGCTAAATCGCAACGAAGCCTTATATATTGACCAAACTTCTTCTACAGTATATTCAGAGCTTTTAAAAACCATCCTCCTTGGAGTGTTACATATTTTACAGGCAAAATGTACCAAACGTCTTTACACAGTGAAGTGGGCGTATGAAACAAATTGCTAAGTTGTCTTGTGGTTGTCCATTTACTAGGATAGTTCAATAACATACGCTGATGATATTCAAGGATCAATAAGCTACTAACAACAGAAGGAGCATGGAAGACTAGATGACTTCCTCTTGTTCACACTGTCTCTTATATTTTATGTATGGGAAGCAAAAAAGAGTGCTGCTAGCAAACATTAAGTGATTTTTTTCTTCACAAGAGAACGTTAGCTGCCCTCAAAGACTGCACATTCTAAGAATCTGAAGCTATTAATATTATCTGAAGCGAGGAACAGCGTGAAAGGCTCCTACTGAGATTTATTGTAATTACAGTATTGATGGTACTGTACTTTCAGAACATCAACATTTAATAATCGAGTTAACTGCTAAAGTGCAAGAGCAAGGATTAAGTTCCTTGAAAGACCAGGTAACAGACACCCTTTACTCAGTGCTGTATTCCTCTTTCCACTTTACCAGCACTCTTTCAGTTCTGATGACCTCATCCTTAAGGTCAGGCTGTCATTCCCTGAGTCATTTGGTTTAAAGCCAAATCTGTCCTCAAATTGCTCCTCACGAAACCACTCAACACTAGAGTTAGGCCCTGAGCTGCTGAATGCCACCCTGTCTTTAAAATAAAATAACAGCCTTTAGCTAGAAGCTTGTGTTCACAGATGCAATATCACTATTCAGATGGTTGGCCTCCTCATGGAGTCAGTCAAAGAGGTGGAACTTGTAACAGAGTTCACAACCCAGCTGTCTGTTATCCTTCAGGTCCTACCTTCTGGACTAAGGGAGACCAGTTAACCCCCATGAAAAACAAGCTTTCTTTCCGGACAGCTGACAGGCTAGGTTTCTCAAGGACAGGAGCTGAGAGGGGACCTCAGGAATGTGGGTCACCATGGAGACACAGCGCAGACGGCAGACCTCACCGACTGCCCGGCTCTAATCTCTCTCCGTTTGTTTGAAGTCGTCTTAATTAAGAGGAAATGGCTAGACCACTTAAAGCAGGGGGAAGAAACTGGAGAAGAGCCCTTGTCGTCAGCTGCTTTCGCCTGCTCTGATGTGCTGAAGAAAGATCTGGTCCCCATGGGGCAGGGCTGGCTGTCTTTTAGACTGTCGCCCAGAGAAGAAAAGACTCAACTGCACATCGTCCATCCCTCAGACTGCCTGCCATTTCTCATAAGAACACATGATAGCCTAAAGAAGCAACAATTCTTCCAGCTCCTTAAAGGAAGGCCTTCATCATGTTCTTTTTCTCTATCATACATCTCATTAAATACTGCAGTCTGTGTTCCTCTCCTGTCTTCTTTCTGCTTAGTCACTAGCAACACTCACTGTTCTTGTAAAAGTACATCCAGCAATCATGTCTCAAAGCCAGGAAAAGCACAAGGAAAGTAAAAGGACTACTTACCCTTTTGGTCCTGAACTTCATTACTATGCATTTTCTCTCTCTGCTCAAAAGCAGCCCTGCACTTCCAGACTGTTTTGAAGGTACTTACTTTCTGTTCAAATCACCAGCTCCCTTCATGATTCTTTTTCATGCAGCACATGAGTCCAAAGCTGGGCAGTTTCTTTTCTGCATTTTTATGATTCTTTTTTGGGGGGAGGGGCATGATAAAAGTTTGGAAGTTGAAGTTTGAAAACTAGAATATAAAATATGGGTCTCCTTGAAGGTCATGATCAAGGTCTGCTTTTGTTCTTATCTGAATCATACAAACGGCAAATCTGAACATTGTAAAAGAAAATCCAGTAAAAACTCTTCAGTAGCTTATTGACATTCAGACTAATTTAATTCTAAAAAGGATTTCATGAATAGCTATGAATAGCCATAATGAAAATGGACAGTAGAACCGGTTGAGGTTTTTTTCCACTCGCGTACTCTGTTGATTTTATGATTGAGTGCTGGAAGTCACGGTTCAGTCCCCCCGCAGTCTTGCTGTCTAAATCAACTACTTCAGGGCTGGGCAGAGGTTTCAGTGAAGGAGGCTCAGGCTGGCATCATCGGGGTTTGCAGTGGGACTGCCATGGGACGAGACACTGGCCAGCAATCATTCCATCATTCCATCAGCCTCTTCCCTCCCTCGCACTCCAGTTATTCCGCCTAATCCCAACTCTTAGCTTTGACACCAGGTCCGTCCCCGTCGGCTCCACTTTAGCATGGGAGTGTTTCATTCAATGGGATTAAAACTTGGCTTTGGTGAAAATCCTCCAGATCTCTTTCACTCTAATCTCTTCTTGCATTTTAATTACAAATATTTCAACGCAACATCCGTTCTGCCTGCCATGTCCACCAGGAGGCACTATCAAACTCCATCCCTTCCACCACCACCCAAGACATCAACAAGCCCTTCTAACTTAATGGGGACTCCTAATGCAGTAATACAGTAGAAGTGTGTGACCTTCAACACACTCTTAATGCTCACTGGCTGTGCTTTTACATCAAACTGCACACACAGTTAATGTAAACCTAATGTTCTACACAGCCCTCACTTATTCTCTAAATAAGCTGGTAAGCTCCATTAATCAAAATAACAGAAAAGCAGAATCCATTCTCTTGTTGCCACTGTAATGTTGATGCACAATGCTAAACCTAAATTAAAAGCAGTAGGGTCCATAAATAATGAGCTGCATTTTTGGATAAATCTTGATTTCTACAACAATACATATTTCCCAGTACATGAACACAGAGAGAATGTTTAGTGCAATGAAGTTACTAGATCCAAAAATATTGAAAGAATCTGCAATTATACGCTGCTCAAGTCTGTATGGAAACTCAATGGTTAACCAACGTTCTAAAAGGACAACAGTGTGCCCCCATTTTGTTTGTGATAAACATATTAAAAAATGTGAGCTGTGTGAATCTGATAACTGTCAAACCACCTTAAAACGACATCTGTTGGCAAGACATGTTATTCATTAATTTAAATTAATCCTATTGACTTTCTAAATTCTTGCATGAATCTTGCTTTATGAGTTCTGTCACCCCTGAGGGCGAAAAGATGTTCTTGTACAGTCTGAGAGCTCTTCCCTTCCAATAAAACATCTGTACTTAAATGTAGAGCAGGCAAGGCATTCTTTAGAAGCCTTTAGTTTGGTACCATTATAAATGGACTGTCATTCCTCTTCGGAAAAACAATTTGTGAGTGAGCTGTTTGCAGGCAACTTTTTCCAGGGAGATAAACCTTATTTTTTTCACAAGACGAAAGAGCTGGAGTGAAAAAACAGCTCTTTGATTGGCAAAGAGGGACACTATTGTTTGCTGTTATTCATAAACAAACCTTGATTTTGGTTTACGCGATTACTTTGCTTGGTAGACCTCCGAAGGGTACTAGGTGTATCACATGAAAGAAGGCTGTTCAGCTTAGTCTCAGGGGAGCAGTCTATTATTTCTGTTTCTTTCAGTCTCTCTCACGAACACACACCAACACACACACACACACTCTTCCAGTAATCATGCCCGGCGGTTTTTAGCAGGCTCAAAATATGCTGCAATAAACAGTAAGGCCCCCACTAAACAAGAGTTACAGGTCAAATCCTGTCTAGACCTCTACAGATCTATAAAGAGTGTATTACAAAGGCTGCTAACAATTTGTCAATCAAACAAATCTAGCTATCTGCAGCTGGCTTTAAATCACCCATTGCACTTCAATTTTCCTTACAGCTAATACAGAAATAAATATATTGGAGATTAAATATATAAGTCTGGTCTATAATGACTAATAGATCTTCTCTCCTTAATGTTTTAAACCTACAGCATGAAAGGTGCTGTTGAATGTTAGTATTCGAAGGGGCATACATTTTCTCAAGTCTGGTTTCTGAAATGCAGCGAAGCACAAATCTGGGACTGACTTCTTCATCATGCTGAGAGAGGTTCAGCGGGCCTGGAGCTCTTCGACTGTTTGAATTGGTATTCCCAGCTGAGATTTTGTCAGTGTTTTCTCCTGTGCAGGATGAGACAGATGAGTTCTGGTGAAATACTTCCTACCAAGGTGCTGTTTTTTTTAACTTGAAGAGGCATAGCTACACATAGACCAGCCCTGTGTTACACAAGCAAGGCTCTTCCTGGAGGGTGGCAAATTTCTTAAGTATGGTTTTCTCTCATCAGTGCAGAGAAGCACAGATGAGCAGAGAGCATTTAGTCTTTATTACCACCAATACCTCATCCTGATCTTCCTCTAAACCGCTAGGACTTCCATAGTTAGTAGAAGAATTCTAGAATCATTTTCACTAATAACTCCCTGTTTAAAGCATTTGAAACACAGCCCTTAGGTTATCAGGTTAAATGAGAAGTTTGTGATGAGTGTCTGAGACTTGAAGAGGTTTAAAGATCTCCGAAGAGCTGCTATTGAGAATTGAAGTAGAGAAAATGCATCTCAAAGGTTAATCAGTCTTACTAAAAGTGAATTTTAACCATCTTTTTTTTTGTTCTGCAAAGAGACTTTTGGACTGCACGGTCATGCTAAATTATCAGAGAGCAACTTTGCATTTTTTGGAGGTTCCAAGAGAGTTTAGGACTGATTGGACTGAAAATAGACCAAATCCTTTTTATTTCCTAATTGGCCACGAACAAGAGTTAAAATATTAAGTACTCCAGCAAATACAGATGGGTAAGGGATTAGTCTAGTTGCCTACAGGAGGGTGTAAATACAAATGACACTTATAGAAGATCACGGGACAAACCAATTGATCCCTTTAATATGTAATCAGGAGAATTTACCGCCATATGGTGTTTTAGCAAAGCCATCAGCCAGCATGAAAATGAACCATGTTTGCTTATTCTGTTGATCTGGATGTTGAAAAGTTCACATTTGCCTTTTAATTTGTTTAACTGGAAGCAGGTTTTTTTTCACATGTTCCCAGGCATGCGATCAATACAGTAAGCAAAGATGACACCTACTGTGCAACGTTTCCTGGTGCAAAACAACAGACAACGTCTATGGGGTTAACTGCCAAAAGGTGTTGAAATTTCTCTAAAATAATTATTTTGCTGTTAATGCATTTAAATGCGTCTCTCCTGCCATGTTAAATAACGTTGGAACAAAAGCAAGTTGAGTCCTTAGGGAATATCACACAAAAAACAGAGAATTTCAACAAAACAAGCAGCCTTTTGTCAGGTTTAAATAAAGGTTTCTCTCTGCATTAAAAATTACAGGTACAGGTTAATGCATTTGACTCCCATCCTGAGTAGAAATTTTATACAGGGTCTCCTTATTTAGCAAATCATTGATTATTTTTGTCATGTGAACGTGTTCCCTTCACTGCAATGCCTTTGTTCGGTCTTGATGGCTTCTTTGAGTCTCTGACCTTTTAAATACCAGGGACAAACAGGTTCTTATTCTTGTCTGTCAGAGTGATAAAAATGCTTGTATGCCTGTAATTTTTTAAGCAACTTAAGAACTGGTGTCTTTCAAAAAAGAGAAATGTAAAACCCCAGAAAAAGCAAAAAGGCTAATCTGCCCTTAGTAGTAAGTTTCTGTTAAAATATAATAGGCCTAAGCAAAGTATGAATCCAATTCCCGGATGAAATTTTCATCCTGACACCTAATGCTAAAAAAAAGCTCCCTGGATGTTTGGAAATCTAGTTATAGCGCTTAATATGTACGTCACCCAATCACATCTGCACATTCCATATGGGCACTGCAAATTCCTGCCATTTGGCATCTCCCAGGACATCTTTGGAAGTGGCACAGCAGCCTCTCCAGGGGTAGGGGAGGGGTAATTAAAAAATGAATACAGAAGGAAAGACAGCTGTTTCGTTCAAGTGGGCTCCCTGACTGTTGGTGGGGGGGGGGGGCGGTTATTTTCCACAGCGCTATGGCACAGTGTGGTGGTGGTGGGGGGGGGACAGAGCTGGGCTGCCTCGGCACTATAGTCTGACTGACTCCATCCTCCTCACTAACAAGGCGGCCTAATCCCCATGATCCCCTTTTTTCACAGATGTCAGCTGTTTCCCAGCAGCCTTTATACCCCTGCCTCGACAGGCTTAGCCCTCAATCATAGACTCACGCCACTCTTTCACTCTCCTGCTCTGGTCCTGTTTTTAATTTCTTCCTACTTTCACATTTTTATAGGACTGCTCTACACCTCTTCCTACTTTTCACATTCTTGGTGTTGATCATTAGGGACAGAAAGCTTTCTTCTCAGCGTCCCATCTTCAGTCACCCTGTTTACCTTTGCCCTGCTGCCAATCTTCCAGCTCTCCTAGTCTCTCACCAGTCCCCGAGCATTCCTTCAAACACAGCCCGCCTCCTTTCACTCCAACACAGTGAGCCACCACATCCTCGCAGACACCCTTTTGTTGAGTTAAAATTAACCACTGGGACAAAAGGGCTGTCACCCAGTGTCTTAACTCTAACCCAGCTGCAATCAAACAGCTTTACTCGCAGTGGTTCAGACAAAAATGAGGACGCTTTAAATCACTGAGATGATGAATTTCTCTACTGAGGAGGCTGAGGCTAAGGTGGGTATTGTCTTCACAGTGCCTGAAACGTTTTTAGAAACAAGAAAAAAAACCAGAAACAGTGCAACTGCTGGAGTAATTTTATTTAAAATGAACTATTTGCAAGGAAACTCTTCGTGCAGCCGTTGTATAAACCTGGCCTTCTGGATCCAGCACGAGCTTTCCTAATGGACATTTAAAATGCTAGGGGCTTGAGGTGGGGCCTCTCATTTCAAAGTAAAACACTGGCCCTGAACATGGTTTCCATACCGCATTAACAACTTGAGTCCTGTTTTTCTGAACAGCCCCAGATGGAGAGGAGAGATGGGAACAGACAGCAGCGTGAACGAGAGTTGAAGAGCAGAGAAACAGATGGAGGGACATAAAGAAAAGGGGAAAATGGAGGAATAAAGTCAGAGGGGAAGGGAAAAGAGAAAGGAAAGAGGGGGGCAGGGAAGAAAATGTGAGAAAACAAAGGGATGAAAGGGCAGAGGGTGGACAGGAGAAAAGGGAGAGGAAATGAAGAGAAGGAGAAAGAAGAGTGAAGGACAGGAGAAATAAGAGGATAGCGTGGGAGAGAGAGGGAGGAAGCGAGAGGAATGAGAAGAAGAGAGGAAGAAGACAGAGAGAAGGGGTAGGAGAGGAAGGGAATGAAAGACGGGCCTGAAGGAAGGCCACAGGCCCTTCTGGATGACCACCAGCCAGGACTAGCTGAGAGGACCACAGGCACACCGGGCACCGTACCCCATAGCTTTCCTGCATGGCAGCCAGCTCCTCTCCCCGCATCCCACAGGCACCCCCATCTGCTCAGCGCCGCGCGCCTGCTCCCCGGTGTTCGTTAAGAGCCCCGCGATGTCTGCCGCGATCGGAGGCAGGAAGTGGCCTGCGCTGAGGACGCATCGCATCGCAAAACCCAGAAACCCAGGATCGGGAGCTCGTTCAGCTCTCGTGGCGGTGCTGGGGTACACCAATTATTTACTTGCTCAGCAGACACCCTTACAGCCTTTATACATTTTTATAGCACGTGCAAATAAGGTCCAAAAGCAGACAATGCGCGATTAGAATTGTATCATTACAATTCTGATGAAAGCAAGTACAATGAAGTTTGTGGCAGTGAAAATATAATGAAAGTGCCACACAAACACAAAAAAAGTCCATAACTCCAAGCAGACATAGTGTCTGACATAGATAGTGCAGGCAGAAAGCAGCAATGCAGACACTCGGTTGGCATGTGTTCCTGGTTCTGCATGAATAAGATCAGCATCAAGATTCTTAATCATAATTGAATAGGACCAGGTTAAATGTTAAACATGTTAAATGTTAAACTTTCCAAACGCCGCTACCAATAAAATACAATCCTGCGAATGAAGGCTATACAGGGAAATAAATGGAATTCCATTCAAAACAAAGTTTCACCTTTCATTGTGACCCTGTGCAATGCTGTCCACAAAGGCCAGAGCTCAGAAGGCTGCATGAGGGGGCAGCTTCATTTTCATGACTTGGAATCAGCTTTGTGTGAAGCCAACAGCATTGTGCAACACCTTTACAGAAAGCAGACAATGGTAATGCAAGTAAATAAGAAGTCTTGCTGTTACAGACACTGCTGACATTTATATTTCTCTATTTGCAAGCAATGAGCACTGAGGCCACTGTTCAATGCCTTTACTTTATGTCAATGTTCTGTCTCTATCTAAAATGAACATAATACAGTTTATATAATTACATCATATTCATACAGAGAAATAACATTTCATTTACTTTTTCTTGTGTTTTTAATGCACTGTTAGGAGATCATTCACGACAGAGCAGCAGGTCAGGAATCTTAATTTCTCTGACTAATGTGAGATGAAACTCAGGGCTGAAGGGCTAGCTCGGCTGAAACAAGAGGTTTCTTATTTTGCTTCTTAACAAAAAAAGGAGGTTTTAATTACAAGATGCCTCCTGCTATTTCTTTAATCTCCCCTTTTAATTAAGCCCCAGAATACTTCAAAAGCCAAATGACACCTTCCTGTCGATTAATACAATGATAGAAAACAAGTAGCATAGGATTTAGGAAAAAGTCCTTCAGGGTAAAAAAAGTGTAAGGAGCAGTTCTATTGTATTCAAATAATGTGCACGTTAGACCTCCTATTTCATTAATTAAACTCATCTGTCCTGCAGATTTCTGATTTCAATTAACAACTGAGATTTCAGTGACACTGTCTCCTTGAATGCCATTTACTGCTTTCTGGATCTCTCCGGTAAAGCTTTTTGAAGGTTCATTTTTTGTTTCCTGTTCTGTTAAATTGCTATTTCATCAGCAGCACAGGTGATGGCCAGGAATGCTATAGAAGATGTACCTATATGCGCTGCAAGTTCCATTCAAGGTTATGAGCAAGACTCATGACACAGACGTTGTCTCAAATCATGCTACAGAATGGCAGGATTGCACACACACAGACAATAGGATTAAAAAATGGAGAAGTAACTCCATTGAAAGCCTCCATGAAATTAATTTCCAAAAGGCCTTGTTTCCAAAGAAAACCGCAGGCTTGATAGATGCTATACACAACAAAATATTATCTATTGTGAACCAGGTTTACAATAGAAGATTATCGAGAACATAACAAATACAAATTCTGCCTTTTTAAAAATACAAATACAAAAAAGATGCTCTTTCTTGGGTCAACTTTTTGTTGTTAAAACATCAACAAAAATCAACAGTCACTAAACGGGTCAGAAGGGGCTGTACAGCGTGAAACTCCCAAAAAAGTCACCGGAACCTGAGAAAACTAGGAGTGCTTGCCAAAGGAATTATCAAAAATGACTTTACAACCAGTAAAAGGAAGGGCTGGAAATAGAGAGGCCTGCTGCTTTGAGTTGCAGCTTCCAGTAGTGGTGTGTGTGTGGTGCCTCTAGGACAGCTCATGCTTTGCTCAGATGTATTTGTTCTTCGGCACCCCGAGGCAAAGAGACCAACTTGCACCAATAATACAGACTAAGCAGAGAGACTGCGATCCTACAGCAGCCTTGCTGTTGATTTAGTGGAACGCTATCAAATACGACTGAAGCATCTGGCCTTAAAACCGCCTGCTAAACCTTTGTTTTCCTTACAAAATGTCTGGCGGATTAAGAAACAAAAAAGAAGAGCTGGGCAAACTGTTAAGAGTTGGACGCCCCCAGAGGAAAAAAAAAAACAGACTAAACCGTTTTGTTCACATCAGCACGGCTGAGCATGGAGAAAATCCGCAGAACCTCTCCTCTCAGGTTGGTGCAAAAAAAGGTCTCCCTCATTAATGCGATTTCATCACAGTCTGACAGGAGCATATTTATGGCTGTCCCAATGCTGACCATTATGGGCCCAGCCATGCGCAGCTTCATTACAAGCCTAAAGTAACTTTAATGAGAACCTAATCCCTCCCAATGGCTCTTGGTGACACTGGACCGTGTAAGTATAAAAAGAGCACACTGGAATGAGTAAACAAATAAAAATCAAGGCCACATTCATCCGCCTTGGCTACCTTCACACTCTTTATCCGGGTCTTCTGGGAGTGCACTCAGGCATGGCACTCCCTGCTCGACTGTTTCCTGGTCCGCTCTGAGCCCAAGTCTCCGAGGGGCACTTTATCCACAATGCCCTTTTCAGGAAGTGAAAGACAGGAGAAAGACCCGAGCAGTAAACTACAGACTCATGTGAAAGGTAGAAAAAATGTCTCCGAACACCAACAACCCTGACGCCCTGGGATCTGAAAACGCTGACAAACACTTTCTCCAGGCAAGGCACCAAAAGCAGAGGGCCTTTTACAGGGAAACAGCAAAGAACTATTGTAATATCTGTAAGTTCACATTAGTTTACACAGAGGTGTGGGGGTCCCTTTCTGGGAGCAGGAGCTTGAGAAGAGGTTTCCTTAGCCTGATTCCCTGGTGGCGAGGGACAGGGAAACCCAATCAAATGCAGGAACAGTTAAGCAGCGAAGCACAGAGCATTCACGACTGCTCCTCTGACTTTCTGGCGCAAGAGCCCATGTTGATGAGAGAGGCCCCCTGCACTCTAGAGACCTGTCTCCACTGTGCGATGGGAACAGCCTGCCTGCATTCCTGAAGCCGTTTGCTCACCGAAAGGATCAGAGTCCCCACTGGAGGTGACCGAACAGCACTGCTTTTCCCATGAGGTGGTTCATGGAGAGAGCAATCACTGTCTGGGTCTCCATGGGTTAACTACGAAAGTGTTCAGTAAAACACCACCATCAATTACCAGCCACTCCACAACAGGCATGCTGCAGGTGACCTCTGACCTCCCAGGTCTACTCCTGTGCAGCCAGGCTTCACAGTGCCCAGTCATTTACCGCTCTGAAGGGAGGGTGTAGAGGAATGGTGGGGGGTAGCCCTATGGCTCACAGAGAAAAGAAGATTGGAACTTAAACAAGACTAGACACCACTCTCTGAAACGCCAGGGCCTTTCACTCGTGCATTTCCCTTCATCTCTGAGCTCGGGGTGAGATTCATCCCCCGAAAAACCACAGGCCCTTCGTTCCTTTTACACCCCAGTTTTCACAGCGGGTCGCAGACAGAAGTGGAAATAGCAGCACTGGAGTTAACAGGTCAGTGGACCCACACACAGCAGCACCACCCCCTCTGACATGGCATTCCAGAATATTTGACTGCGTCGATTGCGTGGCTGTGTGCAGATGGCATTGTTGGCATCATCGCCATCATTCCCACCCACGAGCCAAAGACAAGGGACTGCCACGCTTACTTTCTGGCTGCCGCCATGCTGGATTTGAACCCAGGGTGAGCGACGCTGTGCTGCGTTTCCGTTTCAATTCTGCCTGTCCGCAGGGATACGGTCAACCGAGGGAGCTCAAAAAACCCTCAAAGACAAGCCCTAACGATGTCATCCTGCAATGCTCCAGCGGATTAATCCTCCCCAATAAATCAACTCGAAGATGCAGACCTGACGGGCCGGAGCCATCATCTTGTGGCTCAGCCTCATGGAGTATCTCCAGTGGAAAAGTTAACAGAAAGAAAAAGCATTACTGAGTCAGGAGCAGGGTAAACAGCCCTTCTGGGAGTTGCTTTCTTTCGAACTTTACAGGAGTTTGAGCTGTTCCAGGTTTAATTGTGATCTTAATTAAGGCGCACTGGGATTCCTCTCGGGCACACCAGGCATCATTTGAGCAATTAAGGCGCATGGAAAAACTTACGATGCATATGAAATTACAATCTATTTGCCTTTTTCTTCCACCGACCCAGCTAGGCACTTATCTAGGACTCATTCAGCTGAGATAAACAATATATAGAGTCCTATTAGCCAGGTCCTCCTCAATCGGCTGCCCTTTTAAGTAAGGATCTCCTCCTTTAACCATTATTTCTTAAATTGGGTGACTTTTTTTCAAGAAGTTTGACTGTGACTATGCAAGGCATACATTCACTGTGGGCAAATACTGTTTTGCATCGCCTATTCTGTATTAAAGTTCGAACAGATTGTTTTAAGGAGCATATACAGCTCGTCCAATCAAAACAGCCACAAAACAATCCATTTCATAACAGCATTTCCCCCCCTTTCCAGATAAAACAAAATCCCTCCAAGCTAGCATTGCCTGCACTTCAAGGACTTAACATACCGCTAGTGTATAAAGTCTAATGTAGATTGTCTGCATGTTTTCCGGTTGTGTCCATCTCAAAACGACAGCATTTTAGAGGGCCAGTTAAATCCATTAGTTGCAGAATTTATTTATTGCTTCTACAGTTATGTGTTTTACAAAATAGGCAAACAGCCATTCTAATTTTTAAATCAGTTAATTGGACACATTTTTCTTCCAAAGTCTTGGGAATTTGTACAGGGCACTGCCTCACAGTCCTTCATTGATGTGGACTCATTGTGCTCTGGGCTTCATCAACAACTTCAAAGTCAACATCCTACCAGTTGGCAGGGTGCACATCTGAAAGAAAAACTTAACCATTAGTCCTAAAAAACAACTTTGCAAGGCAGAGACTGCTGGAGCTTCACGATATAGTACAAACTGCATTTACTAATGCACTTCTGCTGTGCAGATTCACAGAAATGTAACTCGAGACATCAATTCTAGCAATAATGGAAACAAACTCCGACACAAATGACAAATCATCAAGTTGCAATGCAGCATGTTTTAGATCTTTCCAACAGACTCATTTTCCTCATCTCCTGGGATGCAGAGGGCAACTTTGTGAGCTCAAGAACTGAGCCTGACGCTAAACACTGAGAGCTGGCTTATTGGACCCTGGGTGACAGATGAAAGGCCAGCCAGCTCATGAAAAACTCGCTCCTGGGCCCGACAAAGGAGATATTAAGTGACCTTGAGGCCCGCACAAAACGCTGGTCTTATTTTTCAGAGAGCAACAGCAGCGTGCCTGCCTACGTATCGATTTTGCTGCTGAAATCGGAAGCGAGCCTTACTGAGAGCCCACAATTAAATCAGCTAACATAAAAAAACAAGGACAAGAAATCCCTGGCAATCGCTAACGCCCTCCCCGAAGAGCGACAGGCAGAACAAGTGGCAGGAGTTGGTGCGAGAGTTTCCGAGCGCGACTTCCAGTTTCCAAAGTGCGGCGATGGAAGGTTGTGGCTCTCCGTACAGCAACGCCGCGCAGGGGTCATTATGATCGGATCACTGGCTACAGGATCATCAGTCAGAAGCTAAATGAACTACAAACACCTCATCAAAGTGCTGTAAACCGTGAGAAATGGAACGGGGAGAGGAGTATTTCCCTGTCATGCTTGGCAAGGCTGCAAAATCTCTCTCTCCGGGCTCGGAGTGCTTACTAGTGCAGAAGAGGAGAACGAGAGAGGACAGTGGGAGAGGGCAGGATCACCTGAACAGCTTTGCGATAGGTCAAGCCAGCACATGTCCGTCTCCCCAACTTTCTCAAAAGCTGAAGCGCTACACCCCCGAGCAGGTCTGCCAAAACACTGTACATTAAGCCAGGATCAGTCCGGTAAAAATCATTTTCAATGTCTGCTTTTTCCTGTGCTCTAATTCTAGGACATGGCCCTTTCACTTGGAAACTGCCACTCCACTAATTAATGACTTTTAAACAGCAAATTTAAGGCGGCACTCGTAGTACAAGCTGCAGTGGCCCTGGGCAGTGCTTATTAACATTACTGTCACTAGACATTAGCGGCCCAGCACTGGTTGTCTCATTCTTGACTAAGCTTTATTATTTTTAGTGCTGTTTGACCGCAGGGGATCACTAGGTTCGTCCAAATGGGATGAAACGGGAGCGAAGGGGCTGTACCAAGTCTTGTAAATTAAGAACAAACTCCAGTTTGAACAGACAACATCTGGCAGCCAAGAAGTGGGTCAATAACTTACTTCTTCGCCACAACCTGATGAAAATCAGGAAACACTGCCCAAGTGCAACTGGAAATCCGGCGTGCTGACCTGCCGCCGTCGAGCAAGGAGAATTGCTCAGCCTCTTGAAGCTGAGCTCGTGGCTTTTAAGGAATTATTCTGAACCAGCACACACCCGCACTGTAGCTGAAACCTGCACCGCAGGTGAGGGGGAAATTACACACTGAACAAAGCCGACGGAGAGAGAGGGATGAGGCGATTCGTTCCGCTGAGCTTTGTGTGCTCAATCAGCGCTCTCTGAGAGCCCTTCATTAACTGTGCCCACTGCAGCGATGTGATTGAACCAGCTGCTCGCCGACCATCATTAAAACAGCACGCTCTTCAAAAGCTGTTGGCACGGTGCTGCTTTGGACAAGGGCAAGAAGGGGAATTTATCTCCCGCTAGGGGCTCGGCTGGGCCACTCTGAAAACAAGGCCCATGTCACACCAACCACTATTCCCAATTTCACACACCCTTTTCTACCGACAGAAACCTCATGAGGGCTCTGTGGACTCCAGCTTGTTCAAGCTGCATAGCTATTGTTTCATTCTGGCAGCTTCATCCCTAAATATAGAACATTCTGTCATCCCTATCCCCAGCCTGTAGCTAGAATTGAAAGGTAGGCTACAGACTTCCTTTGGCTAGGGAAAGTCTTATGAAGCACCTTTGATCACTGACCTGCCGTGCAATGCTACTCATTTGGAATTCAAAATGCGATTTATATCATCTCTGAAATTATAGCAGAACAGGTCCTTACGAAAGCCTCCCCTTGTAGATTACTTATCACATTTACTTCCTTCAGAAGCATTCACTTAATCATAATACTACAATGTCAAGGTGCCAGTTATTTCTGTGCATTCATACATGACCTTCTTCAATGGAGCAGAACACCCTCCTTACACCCTGTAACATTTTCAAATGTCTTTTGTATCTTTCTGCATTTTCTTTCTTAAGTCAGTACAGCAGGAGGTTAAATTTCATTTCAAATATATGTACTCTAATTTACCTTTCTTTTCCCTACAGGTTAGCGATACTGGGGTTGTTCAAAAACCAACTGAATAAGTGAAATAGCCTCCATCTGTACCATGATAACCACAAGGGTTAGCTGAACAAACAGTCTCTGGATTTAGACTAATACAGTGCACTAAAGCTCTATTAGCATAGTAATGTTAGAGAACTTTATTTTATTAGTCACTTAAGACTCCTGGCAAGCCTCTTCATCTATTATAGATTATTCCAGAAATAAACCCCGGTGTGTCCCTTTACTGATACACTAACACTAGTGTATTGGATAAGTCTGTCAATCAACTTGATTCTCCATTACAGTAAAATTTATTAAACCTTGTGAAGCAAACAAACCATTTCATACTACAAAACAATTCCTGCACAAAACAAAATGCTAGGCACAAATGATGGACTTAGATTCATTTCTTTTCCACCTTCATTCACATAAAGGCCATTATGCAGATACAGCAGAGTCTATAAATAGTTCAAGCTAAAAAGCCTCAAATAAAGCCTGTAATATGTAATGTATGCGGGTTGGATATACAAACCTCAGAGTGATGGCAAACTGCAGTATCGTCGGCAAAGAAAGACTAGGATTATTACCGCTCAACAGTCCAATAAGCTGTTAATGAATTAGAAATTCTCAGTAGGTCGACTCTTCTTCGGGCTCTTCTCCATGCTGAAGAGAGACTCCGAGCAAGCACGGCCTTTGTTCACAGGCAGGAGAAGCAGACACAAACACTATGTCCATGAGCGACGTACCCTGACTGAGACCACTGAGACAGCCTTAAAAGATATTTTTCTCTTCTCAGTCCTGAAAGACCTGTCTCTGGGTTGGGGATTTCTGTCTGCGATGAGGTCTTCAACTTTGGAATAAAGAACTGTGAGGTGGCGAGAGAAAGCATGTAGATGGCTGATTTCCTTTTGGGTTGGGCTGAAGGACATTTCTGAAGGTTCAGAGAGAGAGAGAGGGGTGCTCTCACTGGAGATCCGGCCTGGCGGTTTTTAAAGTGCTGGCATCGCCACAGGTTAGTTTTGAACTCATGTAAAACAAGCTGACTTGTCAGATGGGTGCGTTTCAGGATTTTGGTGGGAGTGAGGGAAGTTGTTTTTTATCTCCAATGTATTGATGAGTTGGATTGTAAAAATGTGAGCATTGAATTTTATAGAAAATTGTGTTCTCCATGAAAATTGCAAATCAGTCATAATATTCTGCTTATTAGCAGGGGGAGGCTGGGAGAGTTGTAGATATGACTGTTGTTTCACTAGTTATTGTTTGTTGATATATAAAATACTTAAAACTTTACCATGTGATGTGTACTGTATGTGATATGACTGCATTTATTGGAATATGTTATTTCAAAAATAAAGTAATTGGTTAAGAAAAGATATTTTAAAACCTATATTTTAAAAGATAAAGCCTGAATCATTAGTATATACCACAAGTTAATTATAAACAGATATCTGAGGGATGCTGTGGAAAATAAAATATCTTATTGCCATTCTTCAGTTAAATTATAGCCCCCACAAAAAACATATTCTGAAACTAGAAATAGTTATGGGTTATGAAGCCATCCAACAACAGCGTAATTTGAAAAGCAAACAATTGACTCAATAACATCTCTTCAAAGCTGTACTTCCTGCGACTTTCATATAAGACTACAGAGTACATACTGCGTCCTCATTACAGGTTTCTAATTCTCTTCTTTTGTGTCCCATAATTTACACATATACATTCAAAAATGACTCCCCAGGAGAGGGACCTACATAAAAAACAAACCGTGGGATGAAATGGAGCCGGCATGTATAATTTAAACAATCACGCACAACACTTGTAAAATTTCCCCCGGGATGGATCTTAAAAAAAACAATTCCTACAAAAATGCTGCAAGTCAATTCCCCTGTATGGCTGCAATGGGAAAGGGGGTGGGAGTTAGCAGGGCTGAGTGCTGCATGTACAGAAGCCTGAAGGAGGTTCATAGAGCATCAGCGGTTTGCTGTAGTGAAGCTCGGAGACGGCTGATCATACAAACCAGAAGCGACATCAAACAGAAGGAAAGTCCCAGCTGAGCGGGGCTGGGATGTCTCTTGGTCCCATCCAATATTGATCGCGAGGTGTCGAAAAGTTCCCACTGCCAGAGGTAAGGCAGAATGCAGCGGGCTAACTGCCAGACGAGGAACACTGGATTCAGAGCAGGAGAATCAGAGACCCAGCGGAGACAGTGCAGTATCACTTGAATGGGCGCGTGCAGAACGCTTTTGTAAAATAAAATGAGGAAATGCAGTTTTTATTACTCCAGCACAGATCCCCTCCAGCCCTCCTGCTATGTTTATCTTTCTGACATACATGAGAGATTTAGGTTCTGTCTATTTAAAAAAATGTTTTGTGGGCCTGTGTATGATGGACAGTTGACAGCAATGGGTCTGGTGAATCCACGGGGCAGGTAAAACGTGTGAGATGGATTTATAGCCTGTGACAGGTGAGGGACTGACTCGCATTCCTAAGCAGAAATCTCTTGGTTTCGTCTGTCCATCTGTCAATCCGCAAGCAGGGCAGGTAGAGCACAGGGAAGGCAACAAAACTAAAGCCTGTTCATCTTTCATGAGTAGCAGCTTAAGACGCACAGTTCCCCTGTTTAAACCAACTTTAATTCAGACCGGCTGTTTCCGACAGCAGTTCATATTAACTTACGGAGCCAAGAACTAGACCACCTTCCTAAACCAATACGATTATCACTCCCTTCCACTTCAAAGACAGGTGGAGAAGCTGGGATCAGAGGACCATGGTCACTATGAGCGTGGCTGAAGATCATGCTCCCACTTCGGATTATTTGGCTGAAACACCTGTTAACACAAATCCCTCAAACACGTGACTTTATGGTTTTTAAGGACATAAAGCGAAGAATTAACTTTTTTTAGCAACCTGCTATTTACATGAAAAATAGCTGAACCGTTTTTCTTTTTTTATATTTAGGCTGATAATGTGTTGTTTATCATACACTGCAGGGAGCTTGAAAAGCTATGATGCAAAAAAAAAAAACTTCACAGAACAAAAGGTTTTGATCTTACATTTTCATAGTTTTTTTTTTATCTCGGATTCCTTGAAGTAAAAACAACAATCTCTCTCTCTCGCTATCCCTGTCCGAGTCTGACTATCAGTTCACAGGCAGGAACAGCCAAGAGCTCCTGTGGGTGAAAGGCAACCAAATGAAAGTGTTAGTTAATTGAGTGAGTAAGGAAACTTTCCTTTGTTACAATTCCTAAGGTGTTTATACAAGAGAGAAATCACCTGGATGAGCCATCTCTTTCACAGTAAATGCCCATTCACAGAGGCAGAAGTCCTTCCAGACCAGTAAAAGTGATCAAACTTACCAGATCGTTTTCATTTTCTTCTCTGCTCTTTCAAGACAATTTTTTTCTGTTTTTTTAATTGGCCTAACAGTCCCGCTCGAGCTTAACAAATATGCCATGGCTGGGAAACCAAAATCCCTTGTATTTCAGGTCATTTTGCTTGCTATCTATAAAGATTTTTTTACCAGCTGAGAAGGTGATTTAACACAGCCAGTGACATTTTTGAGAGGCCTAAATGAATAGATGTCCTTTCCAAGGGTAATTCTGGCCAGTAAAGTCACTTATCGGGCATTAAGTTAGGAGGCCAACTAAATTTATTTGCCTTAGCTTATTAGCATTTTCTACTTTTTTTTCCTTTGCTCTTGATATTTCTGTCAGCCCATAGTCATAGTCCAGTGAAGTTGCTCAGTTCCTGAAAGAGGTGATTAGAATTAAAAGAGTATTAAATTACATTTTGCTGTTACTTCGCAACCAGACTGTGGGCAGGAGAAAACATTTAATGAAATGATGGACTCAGCAAATCTCATCTTCTAACAAGGTTAACCATTTTGTCCACCCTTGGTGTTGGAAGACATTTCATTTGAATTTCTTCCAGCTGAAAGCCTTTGTACGTCTGTGCTGTCTTTGGCCTAAACTGTACACAGTTACCAAAAATAACATAACGCACGTCTCAAGAGGATGAAACTTCTTTTGTATTCAAAGACAGCAATGAATGCTGAATCATTCTCAAGCTTTAAACAGATTTTTTTTCTCCCTTCAGTAAATTTCAGCTTAAGTTAGTAGCAGGCAAGTTAGGCAAAAACATAGATCACTGTAGTTTTATAAAACAGTTTGCTTATCCAAATGGTTACTTTTGTTTCAATTTACTTTGGTATTGAGGTTTGAGAGCTGGACTTCGTTTCCAAACTTATTAAGTTACTTCTATTCAAAATGTGAATTTTGGATTGGATGTCGGCTTTAAAAATAGGGGTTGATCCTAAACAGCTGGAAAAGCAGTATTTCACTTTATTGGGGTCATTTTTTGTTGTCCAGATTCCAGCAAAGAAACTATTTTGGGATGCGGCTCGACTATAAATTAGTTTTTTTTATGCATCTTGCAAAAGCATCATGACCTTCTTTCCTTAAGACACCATGTAATCACTTCAGGAATAACCTGGAAACACGCTGCCTTTCACATTTTCCCTCAGAGCTGCAATTTAACACAGGGGCTCCTGGCTCCCATCCCTTTAAATGTCAGATTCTTGCCACAATAAAATACAAGGGTTTCCCCCATCCCTTTAAGTCTCTCCAAATTTTCATGGTGAATTAGTAGGCTATTAGCTGCTGCTGACGGCCAGACGAGCCGAGAGGCTGGGAAAAAGCTCAGCTCCCATCAACATGCCAATTAATCAATTAGTGGAGGCAAATCAATATCCCCGCCCAGACTGGCAGCTTGACAGAACTCAGGTGTAATTAAAATTGTAACTGCTAGAAAATCAAGATGGATAGGTCTCTCCGGCTGGCAGCACCTGGAGAGAAAGATTCTGTGCTGTGCAGCCTGCTTTCTCACTATTCTCACTCGCTAACCACGAGGGGCCACGAGGGGCTGTACAGCTCCTCACAGTCAGGTTCGGGGCCTAGTTGGTGCAGCGCACTACAGACATGGAGTTAAAATGATTTAACCCCTCTCTCTGGACTTCCACTGACTGCACCTCTCCAATACACCTTCCCTTTTCTTGTCAGCTTACCTACTTCTGATCAATCAGCTTGATCCTTTGGGGACAGTTAAAGGCTTGGGAGCCCTTAAGAGGATATGCTAGTGCAGGTACAGTATGTTCAGCTTTATCTGGGGCACTGTAGGTAAAAAAAGTTTCTCAAAACTGTGAAACAGTTTTATTACTGAAGCCGTTTATCTTTTTGCTTGATAAATTCTATCAATACGATCACAAGTTTTGTTTGTGTTTTTTTTCTTAGTAGTTCTGTTCCATTTTCGATGTCTCTGTACCAGTTTCAGAAAAGGCAGCAGTTCGTCTCCAAGCATCCAAGCTGCACCAGACGTGACAAAAAGCTGCGATGGCAGTTTTGGATTCTTAGGGGGAAAAAAACAAGTTGAACTTTTCTCATCCCTTCGACAGGAACGGATTAACAGGATACCACAACGTGGGCTCATTTTTCCAGTTCGGCCTCTGAAGCTCAGGCTCTTATTGTCTTGTTTCTCTATTCATGTTTTCCACACAATCTGCCCTCTCGGAACAGAGAACGCAGCCGCAGACTGCTGCCAGAGACACTCGCGAAACTACTTTCAAGGACTCAAGAGTGCTGCCTGTAAACATGATGGATTCCAGAAGATTGGCTCAGAAAGCACTAGGCACGCCACTCAGCCCGGCAACCAGGAACACTGCTCAATTATGTATAAAAGCCAAACGCATTTTGAGTTATGAGGTTTTGTTTTCATCTCTTTATATATTTATAGAAAACACGAGGAATGCAAATGTAATCATTTAAAAAGCAACACACATGACTGCGCTCTCCCAGTGCTGGAACGAGCCTATCATTGCAGAGAGACTCCAGTCTTGCCTGGCTATTACTCTTATCATATTAATGGCTTTTGCCTTTCACAAGCGCCACATGCCAGCAATATGAGGCGTAGAGGCACGGAAAAATCTGGAACAGTTCAGAGAGTTCTGGAAGAACTCTTATCTTATTTATCTGTAACACTGCTCTCAAACAGGACCACTGTCACCAGGAGTCTGGTGCTAACACAAAGGATGATGCTTGTAAAAACTCAGAGTTAAGGGTCTTTTTCCTCAGTCTGATGTCCCACGAAGTCTGGAAGAATACCGGCAACTCTTCACCTCGGATAGATTGGAACATCACAACCCCAAACTCTTAAGCAAAGCAAAAGCAAAACCCAGGGTCTCAAGAGCTTGTGAGATTCCTGGGGTATCCTTTTCACTTGGCAGGAAAGTAATAAGTGTGCATTTTTATACTACCACACAAGGTCTTACAAAAGAAGCAGCAAATGGCAAATACAGGATGCTTCTTTTTTGTGCTCAAATTTTATTTTCAATCAGAACAATCAAAAGACATACAAACAATCAAGCCCCTCCAGGAAGAGGACTCTTGAACCCTTCCCCCTGTCCATCATCGCCCCTTGATCCCACCACTCCCCTTCCTACAGGAATAAACCCCTCTCCCACCTCCCCACAGAACCCATCCTGTCTCCTGGACGGACCCCTGGAGTTTCAAAGTCAGCTCGGCAACTAGAGGATGAAGGCAGGACCAACAGTGCTCTTCTGTTTCCTACAGTTGTCTCCCAGTGTCATGGGATTAAATAAATATGCTTCTAATTAATTTTTGAATGCATGAAAAAAAGCAATCAAATCAGTATAATGGAGCTGCAGCATGTGGTTCTCCTGTCAGCAACACAAATAAAACTAATTGTTTTGTTCTCCGGAAATTTCAGTTTGTTTGGTGCATTATTTCATCCTGTAACAATGCAGAATTCCATCATTTCTAATCGTACAACACCGTTCGCGGCCTGCCAGAAGGCTTACGTGCAAAATGAAGAGGCAATGGACTTAAGCACTGCTAAACTAGGGGGAACAATGAAAAAGTAATTTAATTTTTTAAAAATGTCAAATGAAATACATAAGAAAAAACGTTTCATCTCGGCCTTATTAAACTTTCTGAAGAACTCTGCTTTGACGACTGTTATTAAATATTCTGTGCCACAGCTGTTACTCAGTTATAAGTTCAATTGACTTCTAATTAAAAAAAGAAAGAAAATATCTCCCTATTAAGAAACATTAATCTATCATTTAGCCTTTCATATTTCAAGATGCCCAGCTTACCTAACAGAAATATCACAAGCGCTATTAAAAATTCACCAAGATCTTAACCCAATGTTGGGTTCACCAAAATCTTAACCCCTTGTCACTAAACTGCAGCCACCTTTTACGAGACTCCCATTTTGTTCTCTGAACTTGTTTTGTGTCCCTTTTATGGTAATATGCTCAAACTACAAGAACAATCCAATTCCTCCGAGTATAAATGTGATGCAGTCTAATGATACATAGGTCATGATGTGAAGCCGTCTAAGCCCTGAATTAATTTGAGTAAAACAAATTAATCAAAGCTCTAGCAAATTTCTTAAAAGGCAAAATGTAAATGAGATGTCCTGGAACATGCATTTCATGCTGCTGTAACAAATGTGTGTGTCATTCAGGAGTCTCTTGGCAGAATTCATTTGATTGTAAAGCTCTTGTGGTCACAGATCAACAAACGCACTACCTTGGGATGCGGCTGCCTTTGGAATCTTTTGGACCGATTTCAGAATGATTTCTTAAGACTACTTAAGAGCATCGAAATGATGGACTGGTGCTGAAGTTGGAGAATGTCAATATTGCATCACAGGCCATGAGGTGGAATTCCACTCTATCTTCACAATGATTTGGAGAAGGGTGCCATCCCTCACCAATACTCTACGTCAATGCTGGGATCAAAAAGAGCAGCTCCATCTGTTCCCACAGGACGTTACGGCATCCCACAAAATTAAGGCAATTACACATGCTTACCTTATCTCCTGAAAGGAAAAAGAGATATTTATCTTGGTCAGAACAGCATTCTAACAGGAGCATGTGTTTAGATTTGATTAATCCTAGATGGGCAGGTAGTCCATTTGTTCCTTTTGCAGAAACAGAAACTTGAAGGCAATCTGTGGGATGCGATAGGATACACACATTGACATGAGGAAACCTCCTTGCTGTTGAAGCCGATACCACTCCCTCTGTCAAGAAACAGGACAGAGGAGCTCAATGACCTCTTCTCATCTGCCAACTTGCTTACAATTAAATTGATCAGTGAAGCCATGAAAGAAAATGGTCAAAGCTGACCACTTTCACTGGATCAGGCTACAGCTGGTGAACACGAGGTGACCCTTTCAGTTTAAACATTTGATTAAAACAGTGTATTGCCACTGCAAGGACAATAAAATGAATAACATCTTCCATTAAGCAGGTAACATTTCTAGTGAAAGGAAGTGTGTCTGACTCATGATCGGAACAGTACAGGATGTCACACACAACTACATACACAGTAAATTGCTTAGCGATGTGAGTTATTAGTTTAATAGGCCTTCTTGCCAAGCGCTACTAAGTTGACAACAAGCATGTCTTAATAGATGCGACTTCAAAAGCCATTGGTCCTTTATAGTGGTCTCTGTGTGGTAACACATCACTGTCACAGTGCCTGATAAGAGACCACTTCCCCTGCACTCCCTTATTATCAGTCCCCAAGAGGTCAGCAATTACTGGGTTCAGAGGTGGGCCCTGCATTCCTAATTCCAAGCCGATCTGATTGCATTTCCATTACAAATGCAGCTTGACAGCCTGTGACATTTTCGCAAATGCTTGCTTAAGCTATATTCATGGGCTTCTCACTGAACTAAGGATAAAATTGGTTGTTGGCATTATGAAAGTTGAGTACACCTGCTTAACTTGCCTGCTGTATATGATTGGTTTTTTATAAAAAAAAATAAAAGATCACAGCTTGCAATTTCATGTAAATTGCATCTGCAAATGTGGCTTGTTCTTACATATTGTAGTCAATCACACGTTTGTTTTGCTTTATCCTTTCATTGGGTGACTAGGCTTCTTACAATTCTCGCAGTGCTGAGATTAGCTTTTCTCTCTAAAACCTTAGATAAAGCCTTCATTCATTACACCAAGAGGCATGTTAGCATTCTTCAAATTTCTCCAAGTAGGAATACCTTCCACAACCACTGCATTATACCTGAGCAGTCTCAATCATGCAGGAATATATATTTTTTTCAAGTAAGAAAACCCAGGCATTCGGCCTCATAAAGGCTAAACATAAAAAGAAACTGTTTAGAAAAAGAAATTTGTAAGAGATTTTTTGTAAGACATTTCTACTTGTAACATATCAAGTGAAGTTTAAATGCAGTGCTGTGTGAGGTATGTGTTCTTTGTTAGAAATTTGATCTGGCCTCAGTTATACGTACATTGTTGAAAGAGGGAAAAAATTCTCACACGGGCAAGCAAAAAGTGAGACCTTTTCTTAAAAAAAAGAAACGGAAGCTGCTTGATGTGATTCTGCTCTCAAATTACAGTCCTATCAGAAGGAGAACAAGAGAAACAATAACGTGAATTGATAACAGAAAATATCACCCAGAGCTACAGGACAAATTGTCTTATTGGAAATTACTTTAAACACTGCACTGAAGTCCGATACAACCTGGAATCTTTCCAGCACTGTAGAGTTAATAAAGAATGATATTAGAAGGGTAATAGTTGTCCCATTTCTTCTTCGGTGGGGCTTGACAAAAAGTGATCCATAAACTACTAATGAGTTGTCCATCTCTCCCAGGATAAAGATGCATCTCCTTTACTAGGAGGCCAGGTTTGCAGACCAATTGCCACCTAAACTCTTCATTTACTTTAAAAAGTTTAGTTTGAAAAGTTGTAGAATAAACAAACACCCAAAAAGAGATCAGGCCTCTGAACACCCCATCCAAATCACATGCTTTATTACTTCTGCACCAGCACAGTAAGATTACAGCATTCATCCTACAGTATGTACAGAGCTCATGCTTTGTAACCTAAATTAAACTATTTCCCTCTGTCATCTTCTAGGCCTCACGAACTAGCACATCAGTTTCCTGAGTAATCAGTGAGAGGTTTTCATATCAGGTAAGACTGCAAAACCCAATGGCAAATTCATTAGCAGAACCAGAATGATGCAATTATCTATCCATTATAGCGGAGGAGGAGGGCGAGAGACATGTTTGAATTCTTAAATTTTTTATGTTTCTTATAAAGCCTGATCGCATCTTGCACACACTCTCAGAGGTCACACAATTGACTTTTCATCTCTCCAGCAAGGTGAAGACACTCATGTCAGCGGTTGCTCTGTATCCATAAATTCAAGTTAAGGAACTGGTCCCAGTATCACGAGTGTGACGGATTTAGCCCGAGTCGGAACCGGGGATGTGGTTCTGGAAGATGGAGTTTTAAAGAATGCCGTCACTACTGGCAAACACATTGGCCTTGACCATCAGAAACTACTCTCACTACCTGCCAGGAACTTCATCAATAATGCATAGAGACAAACAGCAAGAATAGGTCATTTCAGCAAGAGCCAGGGCACAAACAAGAGCCATTTACAAGACAGCCAAAACCAAAACAAACAGATTCCTGCACCGCTGGATTTATGAAGCGACCAACAACATATTGTTCATCTGCTTGGAAACGCTTGGACTTTTTAAGCAGAGGTCGGGAAAAAAAGCCGCTTTTTGTCAACAACACCCGGCCTCGTTGCATGACAGAGATTTGAACAGCAGGCCTTCGCAAAGCATGGATTAAAACTGAAAGGATGTGCTGAACAAGACAGGGGGGAGGGGGCAGGAATTAGACTGAACAGTATCTTCCAGCTGTTTTTACCATGCAGAGCCGAGCTGAACATCTTTAACACTTTGACCCACACACACGCAAAACGCCCTGCCAGATTAAAACAGGAAGCTTTGACAGGGAGGACAGCACAGACAATGCCAAAGCACAAAGTGGAGGAGACACAAACACAGCAAAATGTCATGGCTTGGCTTTGTGAATCACATGGGGGGACTATATGACTGGGCCATTTTACCGCAGTGGAGCGAGGGCATAAAAGCAATTCCATGCTCGAAAGTGCTCATTTTAACATCTCCATCTTTGTTTGCTCACAAACATGCACACTTGCCCTTCTCTTTGAACAACAAAAAGTTTTGGACAAGCAAGAGTAGGGGTCTTTATGCAGATGTGGGCATGCAGAAATGACAACACTATTGCACTGAATAGTTCAGAATTCTCAAATACTTGTTTGCCTCTGAAATTATTTTGTCAATCTACTGTATGCCCAATTCCAAATCCCCCACGCGGTACATTTCCCATGGTCATATTCTAGGCCTCGGTTCACACAGTGCGGTAACAGTATACTGCGCAGCTTTTTTCTAAGGCTGTGCACATTTTCCCATGTGCACTTGTGCATGTGCACATTGATGTGCTCTGTGCAACTGGCCTTCTCATTACCATACTGCACTCAGTAGAAGAATTAGTGTATAGATAAATGAATAAGGCATAAACCATCTCTTCGAGGAACAGTAAAATTGGGTATTACTGGGATAAAGACATCTTTATACACATTGGTGTCTCTGCCTCCACAGTGGTGCAACAGACTCTTGGAGTACTTCCACTTCGAACCATATGCTGAGTTGCTGCTATAGACTTCACAGCTTGGCATGCAGCAATGCTTAAAGACCTTGTTTCCCAAAGGGGTTTGTTATAGCAGCAGAGTTCTGCTGTCTTATTGTGGGCACACTACAGAGGAGTACAGTGAGCACTAAGCCATAGCCTGTATGCAGCTGTATCTGGCTGTGTGTACAGTAATATACAAGGGTATTATCTTAATCATGCATAAGATCAGGGAGTTCTAATCACACAAGGATTTACCCACATATTTAAAAAGGGTCCTTTATGGTGACCATGGGATATAAGCCAATATAATCATAAGACTTCGAATCATAAGAAGAGAGAATGGGAAATGGCTGGCTACTGTCAATCTGAATAATAGCTCAAGGTGGGGAAAGTACATTGGTCGTGCTTGGCAGCATGTCACTGTCTGCTCCCATGGTGCACACAGGTACAGATGTACACACACATTCAGACAATTGTACAGGCAGCAAAAGCTTAAGTGTAGCAAACAATTCAGTTGACGGGATGTTAAGAGAGCAGTTCAAAGAAGTATTTCAAATGAGCAATCGGAACGAATATTCAGCTCCGTTTAGATTAAGGACTTTTTTGGTATGCATTATGTTGATTTGAATCCCAGTAGTAGCCATCACCATGTGTGTTTTTCAATAAGCTGTCAAGGCAGTATTAAAAAAGCCTACAGTAAACAGCAGGCACTGGAAAAGGTTCCTCACAGGAGTCTACTGGGTATCCCAATGTGCAATTAAGAATCAGTAAGAAATTCAGCACAATGGGGAAGGGGTCCTCAGTCACAGGAAGTGGTAGCCGTGTTTCAAACCTTTGCTTTTGAAACTTTTACTGATTTTGTTTCATCACAAAAAGATAACATGCCCCGAACTCCTATAAGAGCTCAAATATGAACCGAACAGGGGCATAACATTTATACAAAGATCATGCACATCTGAAGAGACCGTACAAGTGTCAATTATGTGAGTGTCAGAAAAAAAACAAACCCGTGGCTGGCTGACTATTTTGGGATTCTGCGATAATAAGTGAAGGAGAGAGACAGTGGTAAATGTGCATCTTGCATTCCAGAACACAGGGAGCCCCATCTTTACCAACAGAGATGTAAGCTCATGCAAATGAATGGAGATATCCTTCACTGAAGGTAACTGAGGATTGCAAGGAGGAGCTTCATGATAATGGCTGTTCCTAGCCCATAGTGTGACCTTGACAGGGACAAGTGGTTTTCCTTCTATCAATGTCCAGTCATTCGTGGCAAATACATCCATCCTCTAACTGCTTAATACAATTCAGTGTTGCTGGGGAATTGGAGCCTATGCAACAGAGCATTGGTTAGTATTGCAAAGGATCAAGTAATAGGTTTATTCCATGCGGAAAAGAGAAGAGTGAAAACACAACGTTTCAGCTGCGAAGCCTTCTTCAGGTGTGAGGCTGACGCAGCTACCCACATGAACTATTGGTTAGTATTGCCACCTCGAAGTGCAGGGTGGGACTCTAGGTTCAATTGCGCAGGTGCTATCTACATGGAGTTTGCATGCTCTCTCCATGTTCGTGTAGGTTTTCTCCAGCTGCTCCGGGTTTCCTCCCACAGTCACATGACATACTATACTCGTTGGTTCACTGACTTGTGTAAATCTGTAGGGGCGTTTGTGTCTGTGTGTGCTTTGCAGTGGACTGGCGTCCCATCCAAGGTGTAACCTGCCTTGCGCCCACTGCAACCCCAACTCGGTTAAAGTGGTCATTTAAAGTGTTGTGAAATAATGACTGTGGCGTTTTGGTTGTATGTTTCTTTGTGCTAAAGCCAGACAGATGCACTGATGCAACACAAAGCTGCTGATTGCCCAGTATAGACACCACCCAAGAGGACTAATACCGACTTTAACCAATTCAGGGAAGTCATCTATCCTACATGTGTGAACTCCAGCAAATCCTTTGCTTAATAATCATTCTGACTGCTAAGAAATGTGTTAAACCGGGATGAAAATGTTCCTTGTCAAAGCTTTTACATTCCCACAGGCATCGTCTTTTGAAAGAGAAGCATACAGTATGCCTCTTTTCAAACGAATTCTGGGGAGCTGATAAGAGCACACAGGAATTGTTGCGGATCGGCACACTGCGGGCTGCATGGAATAATGTCAATGCTAGCAATAGGCATCAGCTCATTGCCCTAACACCACTGCAAAGGAGCAGATAGAGAGCGACAGTGAAGTTCAACACCGACAAACGTTTCGGCAGCGTTGCGCGGGGCTGCTGATGGAGGTGAGCGCAGACAGACCTGCTGAGCAGAGACACAAGCGGCTCACACTTGCATAAAATAATCCGTATGGTAATTAGCCTGCGTTTCGCTCTCATGCACACACAGCATCCAAGCACAGGCCAGTCAAGAAAATCTAATTTCTTGCGTTGGTTGTGATTTATTTGGGGGATGCCACGTTCAATTGAATTGTCTCCTACTATGATTAAGGCAAAGCTTGTCAGCACAAAAATGCAGTGGAATAAGCTGGCCAGTAGTAATGACAAAGAAACAATAATGAAGAAATATAGCATTTTCCACACTGTAAGGTGCTGTTCTACATATTTTTTAAAATTTATAGAAATAAAAAAAAACAAAATGGAGGAAATTCAACATAAATCTAGATGTTTCATTATCACTATGAAAGAAACATTTTGAGACTGGATTCCTGTTTCGCTTTGTTGTCTAATGGTGAAATTCAGTGCAACGCTCTAACCCGTACACAAGGGGATAAACTGAGTGAATTGAAACTCCACGCAGCGTAACTGAAGTGACAAGCTTGTAATTGTCATTAATTGGCATGGGGCACACTATTAAGCAGGTCATTTTGTAGTTTTTGCAGTACAAACTGGGCTCCAGTTAATAAACAGTAACACAAAATAATCACTGAATTGAAAGCATGTTTAATTAGTTCTTTACATAGTAGCACCACATACTGTACAGTAAATGTTTGGAGCATGCACTAAGGTGTTGCCACTGTATGTGTAAGAAATCTGGACAGACCTAAAGGACATAAACTACAGACAGGTAACTTGAAAAGTACAATGGAATCGTAGCACTCCAAACGGGTTTCACTTGTACAGATAATAAAAATTCTGCCAAAGACAATCCAGTGTGTTGTACACACAAAATCACAAAAGGACAGAACTGCATTTATGCCACTTACAAATGGGTTTGCTTTCTTCCACACAGACTAATGGATGATATCCTGTAAGAAAGGCATTGTGAATATTTTGGGCTGATGGCCATAAGACTATGTGAAGTATATAAAAAAGTCCCAAACTCTGGGGCACTCACAGGCATGAAGGGAATCTGGGAGTGCTCTTGCTGTTAATAAACACTCGGATACTGTCCGGAATGCTTTCTCCTATCCCATGTCCTCCCCACCGGAGATTACAGGGCTTGGTGCACACCGACCCACAGATTCTACAGATGCCTGGAGCAATGAGAGCTCACCCATAGAGTTTAACAATCTCTCACCCTTCTGACTAACCTACAGAAAACCCAAACGGACAAAAGACTGGCAGGATCAATGTTTCAACCCCCTACTGCTGCTAAATTCACCCCCCTCAAGACCCATTTGGAGATCGCTCTGGAAGGACACTACAAGAGTGCTTTACTCACCAGGCTGTTGGCACAGTGTTATTCCTAAACCATACATGAAAATAAATCTGTGCATATGTAAAATGACTATGGAGATAAATACAATTTATCTTTAAAAAAAACAGGTTTCTCCATATTCTTAAAGAAGATTTAGAAGTGGGCTAACAAATGAGGTTTTAGCTACACTCCTGCAGAGTTTTTGATAAGTATTTAGCATCAGGGAAAGAGGGACAAAAAAGTCCCAGGATCACAGACCTTAAACCCTGCTGGTTCACGCATACGTCTGAAACAAAATACATCTCACAGACTTGGCATCTATAAACGCCTGTGAGCGAACATTTTCAAACTCCAGTACCTGTGTTTTACTGCAGGTTGTTTCGTACATTTTCAATGATTTCGTTCTGTTAACGGGAATATGGATACTGCAGACTTCCACTGTCTAATCTATTTTTGATGCGTTGTCTTTTATTTTTCACGAAACCTTTTGTAACGCAAAGAGCAGACTCACCGTGAACCTTCCCGATAAATTAAATATGTATATAAAGAAACCTAGTCTCCCTCAATTGAAAATTACTTGAATTAAAAAAATGACCAAGTACAAACATGAACACTTTACCACTTGTAATTGTATAATAAAAAACAAATCGAAATAAAAATATACAGTATGTAGACACCCTGAACCATAGCAATTTTACTAAGCAAGGACTACACTGCATTTCTTAAACGCGCGCAGTCACGTTAGCTTTTAGTTTGCATAAGACCATTTAGGCTTCAGCCGCGGAAAGCGCTGTAAAACGACGCTGATACCGGGCTGAATGGACGCTTACACACCAAGGAGGAGTTCGGGCTCCTGTTGCTCATAGACAGAGCTTTGCGTACCTTTTGCAACAGAAAACGCCACGCTTGTGTACGTGTACGTTACAACCCAGGCTACTAACTTCATTGATAATTTACAGGTCAGGCTTAAGGTTAAATGGGGAACTGGTAATCCAGTTATGTAGATCCCAACTAAATGATGACGACAGGACTCGCTTTTAAAAAGATAAAGTGTCAGACTTCTTTGACATTAGTTCTGAATTGTTTTCGCGTCATTCTAAAACGTCATTTCCAAGCCGTCTATTTTAGGAATATGATCACCTGTGCGTCATGTATACAAGGCGCTATTCAAACATTCTTGTTCTTTGAACTTGATCCCTTGTGTACAAGTAGCGAACCCATTTCAATCACAGATGAATCTCAGCTCGCAATTAGCGTGTTAGCCCCCCCCATCGCTCCTTCTCTTCAGTTAAATTAATTACGACTGGACGATATATTTCAGTTTTTACTTTCACCCCCCAGGCAGCTCACACAGAACCGTTACATCGTCCCAAAACATGGTACTGAAGAGAATATTATATACTGTACACAGGAGAAATAAAACATGAGTTTATTATTTTTACATCAAGTAAATCAGAATCGAATCTTGTAGGAAACACTATCCATGTTTTAAATCCGATGGATAATATTTTTACCCCCCCCAAAAAAAAAAAAATACACGTAGCAGACACTTGGGTCGATAGATAACACGTGAAATTCCTGCCGTGTGGCTCTGTAAAATTCCCGTCATTAAAAATAAATCACCGGTCCTTACCTTGAGCTCTTGTGGTGTAGATTAGCAGGGAAAACAATAGAATCCAACTGGAGCGCCACTTCAGTCCGGCCGAATCCGTAAACATTTTCCAGAACCCGGCTAAACCAACAGCGTGTGGCCGGCACGCTGGATACATGTTGCTCAGGTCCCTCTAGAGTTGTGTGTGTATTTGTGTGTGTCGGGGGGGGTTGTGGTTAACGCAGTACTGTGGCTGGCCGGCTAGTCTTGTGTGTGTTCGTGCGGGACTGCTAGATCCCGAAGCCCAGCTCCGGAGCGACTCCTGCGCCGTAAAACAGATGGAGGAGGTGGCGGCGGCGTCTCGGGGCGATTTAGCGCAGGAGAATTTCCCAGGAATTCTGTATTCAAATGTCTGGCTGCTCCCAAATGCGCGTGAACAAAAATTAGCTTCGCTTTCGCTTTGTAAAAAAAAAAAACAGCAACTCACTGGAAATAAAAAGGCAGTAAATAGCGGTTCGTTCTTGTCACTTTCTCGCAGCAGGAAAACTTACTCCGTGTGGGTTTTAAGATTCAGTTTTATACACACCTATTCCACAGTTTCATGAAGATGCTGAACCCGCAAGTTTTGAATCGGATTTTAGTCGAGAACATGATTCACCTCCGGAATACGTCTCCCCTCGCGTTTACTAACGCTGATCAAAGTTTACGGAGAGGTGAACAAATTAATTCAAACGCGCACGGATGGTTATTGCTGCACCCAGAATACAAACTCCACTAGTAAACGTAAGAAGTGGTCCTTAAGCGATTTGAAATTCCACGCCTGGTTACTATCACGGACATTCACAGAACACAGAGCCGCGCTTGTCCTGCGAAACAGGTTACAGTGCTCGACATTCCTTTCACGTAGGCCAAAGTATTCGTTTGGACAAATGTAGTAAATGTACATTTATTTGCGCCAACTATAAATCCGCTGTTCAAGAAAGTTTATTCTCTGCAATTGCAAGTGATCCACGCCGCTTTGTGGGCTTGACGGCTTTGCCTTGGCAGTTATGCGTATCTTCTTAGTAGCTTTAGGCTAGAATTGCAGTCTTCCTCTGTCTCGATCCCAAAAAGAGTGCAGTTCGGCAAGCCCACTTTTTTTTGTTCACTTCTCTCCTGTGTAAACGGGACCTCTTTCAGTCTTCGGGTCTGGTCCTGTATTAGAACGAGCCGGATGTCCACAACAGAAATTAAGTTTCGGAACCGCGGACTCTCCGCCCGTGCGAGCGTGCTAACGGGATTGACTTCTGCAAAGCGAAAAACTAAAACGACCACATTAATGGAACAGGGCATAGGGAGCTGGAGAGGAGAAAAAAAGCGAGCCAAGCTGTCACCGGGCGCTTGTAGCGGAGCCAGTGCTACAGTGCGCTTTGAGAGCAGGGATCTTAGCCAGATATGAGCTGTGAGCTTGGTGTGCGTTTCAAAGAGAAGTAAGTTACGAGCGTAGGAGGTCGCCACCGCGCGGTGTACAGAAATATGACATTTAAGGTGCTGTATCATCCTGGATTTAGAAATTTGGAAAGCAACCCATCTCTATACCCGGCTTTACGTGCGAGTTTGTAGAACTGTCGGTTAGATCATTGCTGAATGGCACGATTCACACTGTCATTATTAGAGATGATGAAATGAAGTTGTAAATCGTACTACATATAGGCTACAGTCTATACGAGTAAACCGAAGGTGCTCATAAAAAAATTATCAGCTATATATAAAGGTTAGCACTCGTGAATTGAAGTTCTAATCTGAATGTCAGAATATTTGAACTGTTTGAAAACAGCATCTAATCCCAATTCTGCTTCCACGTTACTTGTTGATGAACTGTCTTTCGTAAAACGACGAATAGCCGTGATCTTTAAAAGAATCTGGTAAGTCAAATAAATATTTTTGTTTACTTTTCAGGTCTCTGTAGGTATTTGAACCAATAGCTCTAAGCGTATTTAAAAACTACAGGTACTACCTGAGATGATTAGTAAACGCCTGTAGCATGTACCGGCAACAATTACATACAGTATATACCTGAAACTCCCACTAGTTCTGAAGTGCCTCTGTTAATGAAGAAGACTGCTTCTCAGGTTTACAATGTCAAACCTTTACTGGCTTACCCTACCTCAGCATTAACAACTGAGCGCTAAAAAAAAAACAATTTCTAAGGCAAGAATCAATAAAACACAAAACGTGCTTTTTCAATCCTTTATTTAACGAGAGATGTCAAATACGCGCAAATTCTTACTTATTTAATTCTTACCTGGAGAATCCCCTATATACAGTACACGGCCATTCACGGGCGCAATCTCGAATCTCAGAACTCGAGCCCTCGTCACCCTCCACTGTCCCGAACAGGATCCATAATTTACATGCTGCTGACCTAATAGGTGACGAAACTAGAGCCCAGCATCTACTGTATTAAACACTGCAGGATACACATTCACCTAGGTTAAACGTTTGTCCAATGTTTATTCATACTAGTTAAATATTTTTCCCACTGATAAAATGAAATCCAAATATATCAGAAATATTTTCATATCTATGCAAAAATGCCTAAATGCATTACCACCATAATCGTCATCTGGAATTAAATCAAGTTGGACTGGATAAACAAAACGATTCTATTTGGTATTAATCTAAGAATTCATCAATTAGTGTTACCACCAAATGATATGAAGCTGTATACTTCCAGATTTAAGTTCACATAAAAAAGGTCTCACTGCGATTATTAACGTTTTTCGGCGTGTAAACCGCACTGAAAACGATTATATACTGTAGGTTGTTTTTAAATATTCAAACACATTAAAGCAGCCATGGTAGATGAAATTTTAGATAGCTCCTGGCAAAATCCTTTAATAGGTGTTTAGGTACAGCTTGAGGTTTCATCCCAGGGAGATACTGTATACTGTATTTTACTGAATTCAAATCAACTGCCTGCGCTTCTGTTAACGACTACAGTCGAAAAACGTAAAGCGAGAGATGTGAAGAAGGCTTATAATGCTTTAGTCTGAATTTACAACGCCTTATTAGGAATTGTTTCAATAGTATTTTTACAAACCACTTAGGTTCTGTACCACATTACGTTCAGAAGAAAAGCCATAATAACAAAAAGCCCCATTCCGGTATTTTTCTTTCCTCTCTAGAAAACACAAAACCTTACAAAGAAGTTAATAATAAGCGAGTTAGCGTCAGGAAAATCAAGATGAACTGCTTCCTGTCTTACCCTGAAGGAAAAACGCTACCTGATTTATGATTCTTAACGTATTTATTGTGTCTATATACAGCAAGGGAGTGAATTTCAAAACTTACCAAGTAGATTTTGAGTAATTATATTTATTTTAACCATTTTTACTATGTGTATTGCTGCCCTTTTCTCAAGTTGTTTTTTCGCATTGAATTATGTTGTTTCATATTTTGCAGCTTCTGCCAGTTTTAGACCCGCTCCTTTTCTGCAGTAGACCCACTTTTCAGTTTATATGGCAAAACAACGAAATGCGAAGAGACTTGAAACTGACGTCATTAAAAAAAACTTTCATTCTGGAAACGTGAAAACGGACCTTTGTAACAATAACAAATTAGTGAACTTCATTTTTTTTCTGATTAGCAATTTCCCCCCAGTCAATGTACAGGTATTACCACACAACATGCTGAGTAAAATATTGTAAATAATCAAAGTTTGTATATATAAAAGCACTGGATTTCGAGCCCTTTGGAAAAAAATGAGTTTGTTAATTAAGGATTTTTTAACTAACAAATGGTACAAACCCAGAACCCTTGGCCTTTCAGGCCAGATTCTCTAATGGTGGAAGGGTATTGTCTAATGGATGAGATACAATATGTTACCAAGTTACAGTATTTGTAGTTGAATGAACATTTAGGTTAAAGACTCTAAACCTAACCTGTAAGTGTGGTGGAAGCTGTAAAACTAATTGCAATAAATGTGAAAATATGTAACAAACATATGTTCCTAGTGGAAATTCCTGTAGACTTCCTGTAGCAAATCCTTGGATCTAAGAGCCATCAGGTCTGTGCAAGGCTAGCTCATCAGAATTGAAATGTTGACAAGGCTGGATCTGGTCATTACTTGGAAGACAGATCACTAAGTAAAAGCTTAAACCGGTGTACTGTACTGTAAATGGCGTTGGTGGACCAGTAGGTGGCTCTCCACCCTCCAGACCAGAATGTCCAAACCAATGTCCCCATATGGCGAATAGAGACACTATGCTGCAGAAGCTGGTGCTGTCTGTCGGACTTTAAAATAAGGTGATGACCACTTGACGATTATAGATCCCGTGGCACCAAGAATAGGGGTCTTACCCTGGTGCATAAATCTTTGTCTCATAGCACTGTAATTCCACTAAATTCCACTCTGGGTTTGTACCATCTGGTCTTCCTATTTCTCCCTCTTAGTTCATTTATTGATGTCATTTCTGAACTGCTTGGGTGATGGGGTGAAAAATGGCCTCTCCGTGCATAAAACCTCTGGGATTCATTGGGCTGAAAAGCACTGTCTGAATGCAAGGAATATGTGTGATTATAACCAAATTTCTTCTGCCTCTCTCTTGGAAACGAATGAAGCCCGCGGACGGCTCTGAGACACAGCACTCGCAGAAAAAAAAAAGCTCTTGAGGCGAAGTATAGAAAAAAAATCCCTCTGCTTTGTACAACAAAGGGCATCAGTCTATGAAATCAGTTGAGACACGCTCTGACGAGAGCCCGATCAATAGCTGAGAGCTCAGCCTGCGCTGCTTTCAAAACAACTTGGGAGAAGAGAGGCAACACATGTGGAGCAAAGAAAGAAGGTAGAGGTTAATGAGAAATACAAAAGACAAGAGACAATCCCCTTTTAGACACTAAATATGCATATCCAAAATGCAGTACTAAGGGAGCTGGACTTAGTATAAAACCTACCTATGTGTTAAATCACTCTAAAAAGAACATAAGTGAGGTGGCAAACGAGAGGAAGCCCTTCAGCCCATTTGGTGGTTAGTAGATAATTGATCCAAGGATCTCATTCAGCTGTTTCTTGACAGAAGCCAGAGTATCAGTTTCAACCACAAGGCTGGGGAGCTTGTTCCATACATCTCTAGTGCTGTATTGTACTGAAACTAGCATTTCCTGTGTCCCTCCAGATCTATCATTTTGAATTGGCTTGGACCGGTAATAAAGTTCACAACAGACACAGGCCACTGTGTCTTATGAGAATAAACTGACTTTGGGGCTACAATCAAAGAAGTTGTTAACTTCCACTTTCGGTAGGTCAAACTGCTCTTTTTGTTCATGAGATCAAAGCAGTTTCCATGACAAGAACTGGTTTGCTATTTCAGGTCAGTCAGAATATCATTCTGGTGGCTAAAAAGGGAACAGAGCTCCAGGTTTCCTGTAATCACAGCTTTGCTGACTGGCCTGTAATGAGGGACAACTAAACTGACCTTCATTTATGGAAATCTTGTCCAACTGTAAAGAGGGAGGCTGGAAAACTGTCCAGCCTCCCCCTGACTGCAGATGATGAGTTGCAGCTCAGCTGGGCTATCCTGGCTAAGTTGTTTCAAATTATACCCCATAGAGATGTTTATGAACAAAGGAAAAGGCCTCACTTTAATTAGGTGAAACCTCCTGCTATTTATTAAACGTCTTTCACGCCATTAACATTCCTCTATCAATTAGTGTGCAAAAAAAGTACTTCAAAACTGGAAAAGCTCTTTCTCTCAGCAGCTGTTTAATGAAATGGAACGTGTGAGAGAGTTGATCTCAAGGAAGCAACTTGAAATGGGTGGAAAATTAAAGCCATTTACATGAGACCCGATTAAACCAAAGTTTTGCCTAAAAGACTTGTGTCCTCCACCAAAGGTCTCTCTGGGACACTGAGAGTCTCTGGGTGACTCTGGGCTCTGAGACGCAAATCATGAAATAGTGAAGAATGATGTGCAATTTAGCTCTTAGAAAACAGAAAAAGTCCAATGAAGAGCTAGTGTAACATAACAGTCCTTTCCAGACCCTATGCGTACAACACAATCCGGGATGGAGTGAGGAAAAAGTCATGCAGGAATACGGGGATGAAAACAGGGGGGCGTGTCCAAAGTGCGCAGGTGTCCAGGGGGTGAGTCCAGGGCAAACAATCCAGTAGAAATCCAAAGGGGGAATCCAAACACGAGCAAAGTCCAAAGCGGGACGGTCAATCCAAAAACAAACAAGATAAAAACTGGAACTGGCAGAAGGGGAACGGGACCAGGTGCTTACAGGTCCCGGACTCGCACGATACGGAGATCGAATGCAGAGCCCGGATTGACGTCAGTGCCTGGGTTTTAAGGTGGGCTGGGAACGGGCTGAAAGAGGGGAGAGGTGCAGAAAATCAAGTCCGAAGTGAAAGGGCCGGAGCGCCCTTAAGGAGGAGGGACTATAATCGTGGCAGCTAGGCTGAAGACATTCAAAACATACCGTGGAACCCCATCAGCCAGTACAGTCAAATTCTCAGCACCACTGTAACATGGTCTCTGTTCACAAAGGACCATCTGGGGTTGTTGTACAATTCAACGTATTGTCCAAGCACTTGAAATTGAAAATTGTAAATATGACTCTGGGGTTCTCAGATCTAGTCTTTGCATAAGTAATGAATCTGATAATTAGCAGGATCAACATTAGAGTTGATGTACTGGATGTACAAAAGCACAGCAATGGAGTGAATAGAAAGGATCACTGTTCAAGTAGGAATCTTAACAACCACTGATTTTGCTTAACTCACTTCTGTAAAGTTACCTACTTCACTGACATTCAAATCAAGCCTTTTCACTTGCATATATGCGCACGCTTTTAATGCTGTTCAATGGATTGTATTACATTGTGTTGAGTGCTTTTGAAATTCTTGCCTTGCTTTAAAGTGCCTGAAGATGATGAGTCACGAAAGGTATAAAATAAATATTATTATCATTACTTTCAGGAAAAGTTCTACAAAGGGTTTGTTATAATTGGGCTAAGCAACACTGCAGGGGAGGTCATTTTTTAAGAGCAGCTTATAGAAGCTACGCTGGGCTTGTTTTAAACAAATTCACAGGTGTCTCCCTTCCTTTAGCCTCTTGCCAGCTGCAGTTGAGCCAGTAGGAGCTGTGCTAGCAGGATGGATTCTGTATGCCTGCAGCTGTGTGTATGTGAATGGTGGGTCTGGGGGTGATAGGCACTGTCAGAGCTGTGTCTTGGGGTGTTTCAGTATCGACTCTGATAGGAGTCATACCTGAGAGCCACTGCCATGCACGTCACCATCCTTTCTGCCCCAGCACTCCGGATGAAATCCACAACGTGGTGATTAAAAGGCTGATGGACAGTTTAATTGGTGTGAGCAACTTTAATCACTCCTGTTTCAGCAGATGAAAAAGTACATTCAAATGAGTTCACCACAAAAGCAATTGGAGGTAGAGAGAACAGAAGTCTAGGTAGGGGCTGGGGGAGTTTTGAGATACATTAGCTGTGACAGCGGACAGGTGTTGCTTTCTGTGACTGCCTTGCTGGTGTGTGGCTGTGTGTGCGATCTGTGTGTGATGTGTGTGTGTCTGGAACACTCCTGAGAATGAGGCTACCACCGCGTAGAGACATCTCTGTCTGGAATGAGGTTCCCTTCGTCATAAAGGACAAAGATGTACTGCGTGTTCAGTAGGTGTCTCTTGCATCTGTGGAGAGACTGTTTAAAAGGGCTGAGTGTAAAACGCTGTGCGTCAAAATGCTCACATTCCTTTCATCTGTGTTTGTCTGGGCCAGCTTTCATCGACATTCAAGTTACTAAGAGATCAAAAGCCTACATCAAAGAAACATACAGTAATATCATTAAAAGTCGTTAAAATATTTAGAAATGCTTAAAACCGGGACTGAATGGTTTCAAAATCCAGTTGTGCGAGAGAGTCAGTGAAACAAATCCATTGATCATTCCACTGGATTTTGGTAGCAGCATAAAGAATTTTCTGTGACTGAGCCATAACAAAGAAACTCCATCGTACCCGCTACTGTTGTTTGACTGCAGTCTGCCCTACACCAATGTTTCTTGAATTGGTGCTGTGGTTGCACATAAAACAATATATAAAATAAGCCCCCAAACAAAAGTAATCTTCAGCCACCAATGGGGAATAAGGACTGAACTTCACAAACAGGAGCAAATGTAATTGCAGTCTTTAAAAAAACAATAAATCGATTTTGTACCCTTGTTGTCACATGCAGGGACTAGGACAGCTATACTGTTCCACTAAATCTGATTAGGAAATCTTTCAGCTGTTTTACACTTGTTCAAGGTTTGCTTTACACCCAGTAATGTGTCGATTAGATGGCACCTAGCTGTGGAATTGCTCTCAATTGCATTCACAAGCTCTCTAAAGTAGAGGAGAAAATTGTTGCTTCAGCTCTTTTTGAGTCCTCTGGGTGCAGTGGTCTACAGACTAAGACTGCAAAGCACTATTTAACCGATTATGAGAAAGAAATGCACATCTTTGATTCCAAACCAACAATACGCTAGACCATTGTTAAAATTGAGTGAAATCAGTTGTAAAAATAATGTTAAATAATGTTTCTCAGGGTTATAAAATTTAGCATAGGTGTAGCCAGATGCTCCCAGATATTGTCTGCACAAGGAAAGGTCTTGCCAGTGTGTGAATCTGTGGGATTTCCTATTGATAGGACTGTGCTGCGTGACATGTACAATAAGCAAATGACAAAAGAGCAGAAAAATCACCAGAATTGCTACTGATAAATCCAAGGTTTTTATTAGCACCAAGTGAAAATGAATATAAATCTCCTTTAAAGCTGAAATTGAGCATCTTATTTTAGGACTGATTGAATTTGGTGCAATATGCCTGTCTGAGTGATTTGGACTGTCAGTCTGCATGGAGCAGAGTTACCGCTACCGCAATTTTCTGTGCTGTGCTAGAGGAAAGGTTTATCCTAGCACTCTGTGAGTCAGCGGAGGCCCTACACTTACCCCTACACCCGGATCTGATTAGGTGAGAAGGCCTGTACTTTGAAGATAAACGACAAAATGAATTGTTTTATCTAGATCATGCCAGGCTAGATCAAAATGAGCCAGATATTTTGAATCTAAGTCACAGCATGCATTGGTATAAATTTCACCATGTGCATTGGCTTATACTAGCTTTTCTCTGTGAACTACTCAAATGCTCTTCCCAAACTACAATTGCTCTCTACCTAGTACAATTTTTAAAAGACAGGGACTTCATGTTGCAGTGGGAAACAGAAAGGCTGTGGATCATTCGAAAGAAAAACACCAACAAACAGCCTATAAATATGCATATTGATTTCTTTCCATAAAAAGCTGAGGAGTTGCTTTAGTTTCTGTTGGCAATATTGACACAACAGAGCGGGTCAGTTATAAAAAATGCCGTCACAAAACAATCGTTTTTTTTTTCAATATTTTCTTAAAACCTGAAGATACAGTACGACAATAACTAATCATGCAATATTCTTGTAACAAAGATATGTACTGTATATGAGTATCAAGGATATGTGATAAACAGCTCTAAATTCGGCTATTAACATATGTTTTGCTTCCTTTATAGTAGCGCTTTCGTAGAATAGCCATGTACCTTGTTGTCAGAGTGCAGGAGACTGTTAAAAAGACCAACCACTGTACAGTTTGTGTAATTTAACTAAGTCCCTGCTTTAGTTACCATTCTGGCCCCGAAATTAGCGCTGACCGAATACATTTACCATTTCTTTCCATTGTTAGTACAGGATAACTGCTGTGTAGTTCATCTGACAGCAATATAGGATATTTCCTGTTGGTTTGCCTAACAGTGGTGTGTGAGCATTTAAGTATTTCTCTGGCACCAGTTTGGCACCCTCGATCTTTTTGAACAACCTTGAATGAAACTTTCTGCAGCTTCCAGAAAGAAATGCCTGCTGACTAGCATCTGTAAACCGAGCAAACAAACCGGAAATCAAGAGGAAGATTTATTCTGCACTCTTTTTAATTAAATTAAAAATTGTAGCTGTACTCCATGGCATTTAATAGCATGGGTTCTCTCCCAGTTCCTGTTGAAAACTAATTTATTTAATAGCCACACAGTTTGGTTTCTTCAGCAGTCGTTGCGTCTTTAATGGAGTGCAGTAGTGCCAATATTGATTTTAACTTACACAGATGTGAGCCCCCTGTCTCCATCCTCCATGTGCTGTTTAAAAAAATAACCCCCCCCACCCCACAAAAAAACAACAACAACCCTATAACATATTTATGGTCTCATTTTATAAATGTCGCCATTTCATCCCCTTCCCATTCCACAGAACAATATTCTCCTGAGGAGGCAGTAGCAGCGTGTATGTGCTGGGTTTACTAATAAGCATATAGTATCTTTTTAAATTCATTTATGGCTTGCCCCTGTCATATTTAATGAGTTGTGGAGAGAGATTTTTTTTCACTTCATAAGAGATAATGGCATTCTGTCAAAAACCGGAAGGCCAAGACACATGATAGATTTAGAGAGACTTGCCGTTTTTTTGCTTGATGTACCAAGCGGGTTCACGTTCAGCGTACTGTGCATCCTCCATTTCCTCCATCCCGCCTCTCAGATCTCATGAGCACCGTATCTCCAAATAGGAGCTCAGTGCTCAGTAGGAACAGGTAGAACTCAGCAGGAACAGGAGCACAGTGCTCTTTAGGGCTAGAGGGAGAGAGAGAAAGGCCTGTTTCATTTGGCTTTGAATTCCTAACTGTGACACATTACTCTACCTTAGCAAACAAAAAACAGTCTTTGGCTGACAGGCATACTTTAGGGGATTTATGGAACCATGAGACATTGATGCTACCTCAGTTGTGTTTTAAAGCAAGGTTGCAGAGTATGGATTTCACTTTTAAAGCCCGCGGTACTTGAGGGAATCCTGGCATTTCCACCAGGTTATAGTGTAAACAGTGTCGGAGCCTACATAATGGGCATTTGCAAGCACTTCAGAATCCAAGCTGATATGGGCAGCTTCTTCTGAATTAAAAAATGGTCAGTGAGCAACCATTTATTTGATATTGGCAGTACTGTACTTGGTCACAGATTCCTACACTGCATGTTTTCAGGTCAATTTAGTATCAGACTCAAAGTTCCTTGATGCTGTGCTTGTTAAATCATGAATGTATGAAGATTTTCAAATCAAAACAGATTTTGTCTGAAACATATTGAAATACAGTATAACAGACAGGCTTATTGATGCAGCTCCGAAATGAGGCATTTCTTCGCTGTGCTATAATAGAGTGCATACGTCTTTCAGAGCAACCTGAATGACTTAATAACAGCGGTGTCCTTCAGGTGTTACTGCAGAATTTTGACACTAAGTAAAATGCTGTCTGGAAAAGCGAAAAAGACTCAGCCAAAAAAGAATAATCCTTCACAGCCCTTTACTCAGAAACTTAGTCAAGACTGCAGGCTGATTGAAATGTGAAAAATACCACGATTATGGTTTGAAAAATATCCAGCTTCAGCCTTGAATGTAACAATGCATCAGCTTTCAGTGGCTCAGGTCGCTTGCCTGGTTATCAATGAAATGAAAGTGGCGTATTTTTTATTTTAAAAAGTATCAATGTTGAAATTCAAAACAGCTTTTCAACTGTACTTCTGGTGTAAAACTTGAGGACAGTGATTTAAAACAAATTCTTCAATTTTTTTTTATCCTAGATAGTCTGGTATTCTGATGACATCAGCTCACAGTTTCTTTGATATCGTGTGTTTTCTTCTGCCTTTTAAGATGTCAAATTGGGATTCTGTAGCTCACTCTGAATAAGACCACCAAGACTTTTGTTCTCTAAATGGCTTCCCTGGAGGTGCCAGTGGTCAAAGGAGAGAGACAAGCACAACAGACTAAAGCCCTCCTTCATCTCTATGGCCCTCAGCTGCCTAATTGAAGAATCTGAGCATTAATATCAGTGTGGCCCAATCATCTCGAGAAATCTCTTAATTAAAGACGAGCTCATGGGGAGAGCCGTGACGGTGGCTTAAAAGCCAGGTGCAGACAAGGCTCAGTAATTGACATGCGAAGAGAGAAGAGCTCCTAGCCGGGGACGTTAGTAGGAAAGCTCTCTCTTTGTGTTTGCGTTTTTCCCCTCTTCTCTATTAGCAACAAAATGACAGTTTGTCTGCCTGTGAGTAGCTTGGCTTCTTTCATTATCCCTTTTTCTGACTGGTGACAGTTTAGTTTAACAGTTAAAAAGGCACTTTATTTTGCACACACAGTTGAAAAACGTTGAGTCTCTGAACGATGTCCGCTTCATCAGGATTGACGGATCTCGAGGAGTTCACCGCATCTAGCGAGGGTTATGTCAAGTGTTTCTTAGAAGGCTATAGTGTCTCTCAGCAGAACTCTCCATTTGGAATTGGAATGATCATTTAATTAACATCAACTCTTCGCCACAGGCTTCAAAGTGGATACAACGTATTGCACCTCGAAAGCTTACTTTAATGCACCAAATGAATTGAAATGAGCAGTATTCAATATTTCAAGATGAATAATTAAGGAAATGAAATTTCGGTACAGAACAAAACCCCGATACCCTAGTAGTTGTAAATGTCCCCTAGTGTATAGAAACGAACTTCAGCAGGTAAGCAGGAAGTTGAGAATGCTTTCAGGAGGGGTGCAGGAGTATGTCCAGAGAATGTGGAATTAAAAGGAACCACCTAGCCCAGCCCTTGTGAACTATGAGATCATATGAGAACAATCAAAAATAAATAAAGTAAAAATAATAGTATTCACCACAAGTTAACATAACAAACTCCAGTTCTTGTAAACCATATATTCATATTAAGCAATTAGGAACCTCACAATGTAGGGCTGATTAAGTAAACAGGTTGTCAATATCACTTCCTCTGATCGAAGCGGGTCATGCAGATAATCTCCCAAGTCTGGCTAGAATACTGTAGCTCTTATATCCACCTGGAACCCTGGAAGACTTCATCCAGGAAGCCCACTGGAATCCTACAATGAAGTGGATAAATATCTCTTTGTCAGCCCACAGGCGCACCACTGTCTGGTGGGGATACAGTCCACACAATTAGTCCAAATTCAGATATGACAACACGGTCTTAGTGTTGCTTCTGCTGTTCACTCTGACCCATTGATGGATTAAATGTGTAAATATTGCATAAGTCATGTGAGCAGTATTCGAGTGGCTTGCTGATCTTACCTCAGTTTTGTTGAGCCCCACTCTTCATGGTGGTGTGGTGCTTAGCTCTGCTGACAGCTCCAGGGCCATGGGGTCAATAGTTTGCCTTTTCCCAGCACTTGCATGGATTTTCTCTGGTTTCCCCCCACCCGCAGGCATTCAGGTGAAGTTTGATTGACTGGTTTTAATGGTACCTTAGTGTTTGATCCCGATTCTCCTTGTAGATGGGGAAAAAGGCCACCTACCTAATTTGTCTTCCCTGTCTGGAGTGGTATAAGTGACCCCCTTCCATGCAATTACAATTGATTATGGCTTGCATTAACAGACAGAGTGTGCTGTCCTCATATAGGTCAAGTCCATGGGTATAAAACCAAGGGACTGAAAGTATCAGAAAATGCAGTAAGTGTTTGGTGACAAATCCCTCTGTAATTTGAAAGGCATTTTTAAGCCTACTGGTTGACATGACTGGACTTTTGGCTTGCCAGATTTGGTTCTACTGCCTGTACCCTGTGCAATCTCAGAGCTCTATAAGAAGTCCAAGATACATTGGATTGAATCTGTCATTGAAACCTCACATGCTACACTATGACATGTAGCTGCACTATACACTGTACTTATGCAAGTAAGAGAGAACTGGTGTCTGTTTGTGATGGGGGATACAGTGTTATAATCAGTAGAACTAACTGCATCCTTCAATCAGCTGGGAGACTTAATGATGTGGTAAATGCATTTCTGAAATGGAAGCCATGTGCACAGGATTCAAGTGACATTTTATTGATGGCAAAATTGCAACCCAATCACCCTTACCACAACATGAAATTCCTAATGGGATACCAGAATGTGAGCATACAAAGCAGGACTTACTAGAGGAAAAGACTAAAATGTTTCTTTAGCTGAACATAATCATCTGTATTCTAGGCATTCCTCTGCAGATACAGTTTCATAGAATATTGTCCAACTGATTCCAGCTTGAAATGAATGAGACAAAGAGAAACAGAAAGAGAAAAAAGTGCTATGTACTGCTGGGGTGTTTCTGAATTGTGCATATCCTTTCAGAACAGTGATTACCGGATCTTGTTTACTACAGATTTCTTCAGAAAGAATAACCCACACACCCTATTTTTGAAACCTCTTCAATCCAGTTCTCTCATTTAAACACAAGAGTTGGCCTTGAGAAGAGATTCTCACTGGCAACACGAGACCTGAGGAGCAAAGACACAATTCTAGTTTATTTTCTTCAATGGCAGGTAATTGAGGTGGTACAGTAGATCACAAAGAATCCACTAGCATTTTTCTTGTTATGCTTTGATATTAGTACATCAGTTATGTTCAGGTATATACTGTAAGTGGTGCTTTATTATTTAACTCTGGCTTTTGTAAAATGTTTGAGTTTATGTACATGTATAACATGCAGTTTTCACTGATGTTCAGCTCTGTCCAATGTGTATGCGGTACTGTATGTATGGGCATGAGATATGGATACATACAGTACATTTTACAATGAAAAACACAAAGCAGTTATCTGAAGACATTTTTTTTACATTTCAGTAACTCGTGTTACAGTAAATGCTGTGATGGACTGATGTCACTTGAGGGTGTACCCTGCCTTGTGCCTGTTGCTTGCCAGGATAACTCTGGCGCTCCCACAACACTAGATGAAGGGGTTAGAAAATGGGTGGATAGATGTTGTTACATAACTATAAAAGTAGTGTATTATTGAGCTCTGGGTGGATTTTCCTTTTGGCTGTAGGAAGTAAATAATGTAACCCAACAGAAGCAGACTGGCTTCCCTACAAAAAAATACTCTATTAAGAGATGTCTTTTATCCTGCTTATGCACACTCACATTGCATTACAAGCAAAATAAATGTGTTGTCCTATACTTTAATTTTGCAAACAATCACCCGCATGCCTACTGAATTCTGTTGCCAGTGTTTCAGAGGTTATTGCTACAGAACCATGCAGGTCGTCTTATCCTGACTGAGCTGTACTCTGAAACAGAATGTATGCTGTTTGTGGTTAACAATAACCAGTTTCTTGAAAAAGAAACGAGCCCGCACAGAATTTAATTTGAGACTGTTTTGGTGTAAACCTCTTTGTCATCCTTCCACCCGTCATTTCTGGACATTCTGAGCAGCCAGCGAACCAGAGGGCACAGCGATGCCACCTCAGCACCAGAGCACAGCAAGGTTCAGGATGGGGGTGATCATCAGATGCTGCCCACTCCTCCAGTAGGCATGGCTGCCAGGTTCACTGGGCTCCCAACTGGAAATGAATCTATGGGAGATTGCCCCACTTCTCCAGCGAGAGCTGTTTCTGCTGCTAATTATTCCTAAAGTGCACGGATATTGTAATCATTATCTAAATCAAAAGTATTTAAATTAGTTTTTTTAATATTACTCATACTGTGTTTTTTCTTGCCTTCTCTTTTATTTATTTTTCTGGGAGGTGGATGGTAATGTTTTTCTAGCTATTAATGACTGTTGCCTCTAGTTTGGCAAGATTATAGTGCATTAGCCTTTTGGACTTGCTGGGATTTTAAAACATTTCCTTTGTCTTCCCTGGTATTTTGTTTCATTCTTTGTTGATGAAAAAAGTACATGCAGATTCCATTCTCTTATGCATATAAAAATTAAAATGCATCGTATCATTCTTGCACATACAGTAGGAAACGGCACGCTTTTGCCTGAAATCTAGAAATTATGTTTCCCTTTTCTAATCTCTAAAAGTATTGCTGAAGGTAATCATTTTCATTTTTGTTTGTGGGCTGATATTATATCCGTCTTCCTACTGCAAAAGGCTTCCCTCCCTCATCAGACAATCTGGTGGAATGCTGAATGCCTGCCCCTTTTCAAAAAGAGACTTGTGCTGGAATACAGTCACGTGACAAGTTCTAGAAACCTTATGGCAATAAAGATTGAAACAATTGGAAACAATTTCCATTCCAATTACTGTCTCTCTCAAGGCTGACAGGCTGACCCTCCTTCCTCTGCAACAGAATCAGAAGGTTTATTTTTTTACTGAAATGATACAAAAGGTGCATCATGATTAAGCATCATTTCAAGCTGTGGAGAAAAATGTAAAATACTTTGTGGCAATAATCACAGACATGCTTCCACACTTCCAGGATTTTAGAAATTTATGATATATTAGCTAACTGTTAAGCCTACTTAATTGAGATCTCCAGGAGAATGATGGGGAAGAATGTGTTCCAGTTCCAGTACTGTGTTCCAGTGATAGGATATTATATTTACACATTCTTGATTTCCATGGGCAAATTGCAGAATCTCAACAGTCCGTACTGGTGATTATACAGTATGTCATCCTTCTTTGAATTCAGCCTTATTCAGCTAGCATAATACCTTTCTAGCATCTACATAGTCACACAATGATTACATTCATCACCCTTTAAAAATAACAAATAATATTGTAGGTATTCATAAAATGCTGACCGAACTAGGCCCTAACCCTAATCAGGTCTTACTCCAGCCCTAACCATAAGACAATTCTTACCTTAACATGCTGTGACAAATATTCTGTATTATTATGAATACTTATGTTACCATTATGCATTTGTTCTAGAAGGGTTAATAATGTTAAAATAGATATGACCTTTATAAAAGTGTTATGCTGGCTACATAATGGTGCATTCTAAAAGGCATGATTGATGAATTACTCAGTGAATATGAATTAATAGTGCAAAACAATAAAAATATTGAATATTGGTGTTTTGGATATACTCTACAACCCACACTGAAATGAGTGCTGATGTGGGACACTGTGTTTTAGAGTTTGCAGTGGTTGTTATTGATCATATGTTGCTAAGTGTTGCTAAGTGGTGGCATGATGATGCATTGAGTAAGGAGAAGTGAACTGGCATGCAGTATTGTATGTTGGAAGACAAAAGGAGTTTCCTGCCCAAACCAGCTTTTTGCTACATTTTGGGTCAACCAGTAAAGCACTTAGTAATTCTCTGTAAAAAGAGAGAAGGCTTGGAATTGATGTGGAGTTGAAAACTTTGCTGTGAAGGCTCCACGCTCCAGATGTAAGAGTGGGCCTCTGTTATGATTGATAGATGACAAATTGAGGCACAGCTCAATGTAGTCAACTGTTTCCTGTTGGTGAAGTTTCTGCGCGCCAATGGCAAAAAAACCCCGACTGTGCAGGAACTTTAACAGCAGAATACTGTTTTCATTTTCCACTCGCTCCAGCAAGAAGGTATAAATAAATAATCAAGACTGATTTCTCCCCTTTCTTTCTGTTTCGTTGTCTCTCCCCTCCCATCGAAAAAAAAAAAACAAGCAGTATTTTTCTGTCTGAGAGCTTTTTTGACAGCTTTTGAACTACAAAAGGCTCAGTTCACCTGTCTCCAGAGCTGAGTAGTCTTGGTGGCTTTAGGAGATGCAAAAGGAAAAAAAAAATAAAGCAAGATGGGGGTAGTTTTGGGTAGGGTAGCGGTGATGGGGGTTGTGTGGTATTTAAGGAAAATTGTAGCTACCATCTGAGTCGACAGAAATGACTCTTTCTTTCCATGCAAGAGAAGAGATTTATTGCTCCTACCCTCACAGCCAGAGCCCCTGTAACAGTTGCCGAAGAGGTACGGTCTTTAATCTGTGAGCTGCCAGCTCCTGTCTCTGGGTTTCCTGACTGTTCCATTCTACCCACGTGCTTGAAGTGCGGTAATGGCGAAAGTCATCTAAGTCTGGGAAAAGGTGCTTGGAAACAGCATATAAGCATAGTTTCTAATGAAAGAGGAGGGCCAGGAGGAGCCATAACTCTCAAAACACCCTCGGGTGGAAAACTGATGCAGCGGGGGGACAGGCTGAGGGTGGAAGGGGGGAGTAGTAGCAGTTTTAATTTATGAGAAATGGAATATTGCTGTGGGATTAGGAGGCTATTTGACTTTTGTGTGGTATAAGGGACAACGCAAAGCTAACAAAAGGGTAAAAGTCAATTAAAAGTTCATGTACGAGGATTAAAAATAAAAAAGATCAATGACTATGCCTGGGTTTACGTCTGAAATGTGTGTATAAAACAAATTGGGTTTTTTTTCCTCAAGCGGACAATCACAGAAATACCCTGTCCACAAACCTGCTCTGAAAGGAAAAAGGCTAAGTGCACCATAAGATGTTGCAGTTGCAGGTTGAGTTTCAGCAGCCTTGTAAAGTGTTTTTAGTCCCATAATATCCTGTTACCTCTAAATGAAAAATGTTGCAGCTAGATTCTTTCTAAATAAAGCCCACCCGTTCAAATTGCAAAAATATGGATTGGCAATTGCTTGAATGCTTCCAAGTTATCCACGGCTTGATAAACAGGTCTTTTTTTCATCCCTTTACTTCACCAGTGGGTCGATAGAGAACAAATTCTCATTTACATCTGATCTGATGTGTGCGAATACAGACGCCAAGCAAGAAATACTATTGGTACATTAGAAAACTAGAGGATTTCTCTGTCTCATTAAGTCAAGCACAGATGTTGGGCACAATTTTGTAATCCTAGCAGAAAGACAGTTTTTCATGTTCAGCCTAATACATCACCCAGCCTTGGAGTGGAAAATGCAGTTCAGAGGAATGTGAGAGACTGGAGCACGGTCTGTTTATACAGAAATGAAAGCTTTTTGTTCTCTTCTGCAAAATGTGTTTTGTGAGCTAATAAGATGCACACCAAGGGGATGGGGTAAAAATAGCTAATGAAGATAATTATTTAATGAATTCCAAATTAATTTCCAAAATCCCTCTTTTGGTTGTTTTTCATTAAAAAAAAGAAAAAAGAAAGTGCAAAAAAAGAAACCTTTAAACCACATTATGACTAAAAAACTGTGGATGGCTTTAAATGATAACTTCAATGAAATTCATGGATTGTTTAACTTTATGTCTTTAATGGTATTACTTTGAAATAGCCATAGATTGTTCAAAAAAGTAATTTATTGTAGTGTTTTATAACTGCACATTCAAATAGGCTCACTAAGGGAATTTAAGGAACATAACTAATGATAATTATCTGCTTTTTTCATAATGATTCTTTAATAATCTTTTAACAGCCTTTCACGCAATGCTATTCAAAATCAACTTTTTGGTGTATTTTTCTTTAAATCTAATTATTTAGGAAAATAGCATGCATACTCTGGGAATAGTGTAAACTGAGCAAAGCATAATTAATCTTCGTTTTTTTATCATATATATTTTATAATTCTGCAAGATTTCCCGAAACAGTCATCCAAGTGTTATTCTTTCTCACAAAAGCATGACTCAAAAATCCCAGCCTGTTTCCTTGGGATCATGCACTCACATTGCTGATGACAAGCGTTTAATCACTTTGTGTTTTAACAGCATTTTCCCAATAAATTCCCAAACCCTGTTTGAGAAAGATTGTTTTGCCCCTTGTTAGCTTGGTGTCTGGCTCACTGAGGGCTATAAGAGCTGCAGATAAATTATTTGGCGTATGCTGAGAAAAAGCATGAAAAAATAAAATCCATGTGCAGTGCATTACATGAAGTTTAAAAACAAACGTTTGGTAGAGATGACAATCCCCAATTCATGCCACTGATTTTACTCCCTGTATAAATATTCATTAACCATTTCTCCCCAGCAATCATTCATTGCTCTGAATCCCTAAACCTTCCCTATTCCACTCCTTGCAATTGCCCTATAGTCCACATGAGGGGGGTGGACTATAGGGCAATTGCAAGGAGTGGAATAGGAAAGGTCTTCAATGAATGGTCTTCCATCTGCCAAGTTGGTTCAAACCACAGAATCACATTGCACAACCTTGCAGACACATGTTGCATGGTGATACTAAAGAGTTACTATTCACCCAAAGGCATGCACAGCTCTAAAGACCCCAAACCTGCCTGTGGAGTCCCAGAACAGAGATTTCATGGTCGTCCACTGACAACGGCAATCCACAACCAAGAGGGAGGCTTCACTGCCGGTGACCGGCATAATGCAGATACCGACGGCCATGGTTGTGAGTCTGCCAGCGGTGCTCAAAGGCAGAGCACTACCAGGAGTGAGAAGGGAGAACTTGGCCAGACCCCGGAATTACATAACACACTGCACCACCATGGCCTCCTCAATCAAGGCATGTTAAGATAAGATCACTTTATTGGCCATATACAGTACCATTTCTTGTATTAGGAATTTGTCTTTTTTTTGCATAACCCAACTTGCTCTCCATGAGACACACAGACAGGGAGAGAAGCTTAGGGTCAGAGCGCAGGGTCAGCCATTTATACGGCACCCCTGGAGCAGCTGGGGTTAAGGGCCTTGCTCAGGGGCCTAACGGAGTAGGATTCCCCTGCGGGCCACGGGATACGAACCGGCAACCTTCCAGCCACAGGCAAAGATCCTTAGCCACAGAAACATGTTATGCTATGCTAAAATTATACACAATCCGTATGTAAACCCAATTAAGAATAATGTGTACAAATTTAGTCTCCATATTACCAGATTCAGAAACTTAATTTAAAACAGAACATACGCAGTTAGCTGCCAACCAAATGAGCTATACAGACTGGAAGGGCATTGCTCTTCTGTCACCTTTCTTATCTTCTTTTACCGTTCGGGACTTCTGCGGCACTTGGCAGAAGCATATGCTGAGCCCTGAGTGCCTTTTTACTGCAGTTCCTGACAGCTGAAGTTGTGCCTATCCTCCGGGTCAAACTTTACTCTGTGCCTTACTGGAAGAGAACAGTGCACAAAAAAGTAATGCAAGGTGAATTCATCTGCAAGCAGCAGACAGCCAGACAGATGATTAATGCTTAAAACCCTTGAGTGAAAAAGTGTGTATTTTTTTGTGTGGGTGAAGTAGAATAGTGATTAAATAAAATGATATAATTTGAGTGTAGAAATGTCACTTTGTTCAAGGGGGTATATTTCCATTGGTTGCAAGGGAAATGTCATTTTAGGGCATCTGTATTTTATTTGTATAGGCATAGAATTAAAAGACAAAAAGCAAACAAAGTACTGTTTAGAGCATTTTAACGTTGCCAACCTAATAGGGGTTCTACAGGCTCCTAATGCATTTTACTCTGGTTTTTCAATTTGAAAAAAAATAAGCTTTTTGTAGTTTGTTTTTGCCTCGTGTTTTGACACTTTCTTGAAAGTTAAACATTTTGCAAATTGGTGTTCGCATAGCGCGCATTTTCCAAGGCTCACCTCAAAAGATGGTGCTAGGCATAAAAACGCCTGTCACCGCCTAGAAATAGAGCTGTGCTAAAGATGTGATACAGAACTTCGAAATCCTGCAAAAACCTAACTTCTTTCCCTTTTGGATTGTTATCAAAGCACTAGCAAATGACTAGAAACACAATTCCAGGCATTCTCTGTGATGCCCCACCAATGATAGGCTAGTCCCTGGGGGTTAACATGGGGAGTTGACTGGTCCCTGGCTCTGAGTGCCCACAGCACAGCATGGACAAGATCATGCCTCACTGCCCTGTAATGCTTAGCTGTACATCGCTAAGTGGCTCCTCTTCTCTGTTGAATAGCTGTGAAAGGAAGCATGAATTATACATGAATTACAGTACACTTGCAGTGCTAATGTGCACCAGGGGAGCTCTGTGCTAATTTGTATAAAGCACTCTGAAGAGACATATCCTCATAAAACATTACTGCAGTGTGCTGTGGCCAAGGGGCAGTGGAGGAAAACCCAGTCAAGCACTCTAGATGCAGCTGAAAAAACACAGGGAGATACATGGAACATGCTGGGAGGAACAGCATCCAAAGGTGAGAAAGCAAGGAACATGGTGGAAACCAGGAAAACTTAGATCAAACTGTTTCTCTATGACTCCCATCACAACCAATAGTTCGAACTCTCAGTGTCGGTTTTGTCTTGTTCAATGTTTTAAGAAAGAGAGGGCAAATTCTTAAAGTTATCTTTATGTAGGCATACAAGCTGTCTTTTATTTCCACCACATCTCCATTTATCCTTTATTGTTTTCTTATAGAACATGATCAGTCGATTTAGGGTCCACCCTTATGTTTCTCCCGGGAGATCGCTATTTCCTACCTTGACTGAGAGTTATACTGAGAGCAGATGCTGCCGTCTTACAGCTTCTTCTCAGGAAGTGGACAGAGGAAGTGGAGAAGTGTTGCTCAGGCCTGCTGGGGAAGATTTGTACAGTCAGGCAACTGCAAATCCAATGCAGCATTGTCAGGCAACAATAACCAGCCCAGCAAGCAATCCAAGCTGAAGAATAACCACATGGGATCTCAGAGATCACATACTGTACTGCAAGATATGAAGTCAGTAAGAAATGACATTATAGGACAATGCAACTGACATAAGACATTTTTCGGGAGGTTGATGTTCACAAAAGCTCTGTGAAGATCAGTGAATAGCACATTTTGGTACATCTAGAGATTCCAAATGTGGGTGACAAGCAGTCTATGTGATTAGCTGCTGGCTGTTTCTGACAGTGATGGAGTGTCCCAGAGAATCCGTAGTGCCGGTGATTTAGTACAGAACCTGATGCTAGCTATTCCCTGCCTCAAGTCATAACAGTTATTGAGTTCTGACAGGGAAATCTTTATAAATGGGATTTTTTCAATACAGGAAAAAATCATTTTTTGTCCCTGTTCTTTTTTAAAAAGTGAGAACAAGATTTTTCTTTTTTTAAGAAGAGTACAGTGGAAGCCTAGCTGAGGACAAATATTGTTGGATAAAGTTCTGGGGCAGTTTCAAATGGGAGTATTGCCCTTTGTGGTAAAGGATGTGGTAAATAGAGTAAAATTTACACAGCATCTTTCATTACAACCACGGTGACTGAACATTTCGGAACATGGAACCAGCTCGGTTATCCTGTGGCAACTATAGTAAGTATAAGTTCCACTTTGGGCTTGCTCAGTCTGCCCTGCCTAATTTTCTATATATTTCACTTACTTCCTCACCTGATTTATAGTACAGGGTCTACTGATGCATTAAGGCTGCACTTCACGGATGATGAAGTGGCTCCCTTCCTACTTGTAAAGTCCTTTGGTCTTTGGGAATGAAAAGTGTGATACAAATGCACATAATCATTATTAATTGTTAGTAGAGTCATAACAATCAGGAGGAAGGGTAGATCCTAATTTTGCACACTTCTGCTCGCCTGCATATATACAGTACATTAAGTCTCACACCCGGCACTTCCTGTATCACATCTCTCTCGTTCCCCTCGCTCTCTGCCCCATCTACACCCCTGCAGCAACTCCTTCAAACCTTGCAATACAGAGGGGAGGTCTGGACAGCCTCGCCTTTAAGGTGAGATCCAGGTGAGCTTCGCCTACCTCATCTCTCTCTTGCATTTATTAGGATCTAACCGAGCTATTAAAGTAGTACTGATTCTACTAATATCAAGTTTTGTTCAACTGTTCTACTTTTGTTAACTGGGACTACTTAAAGCTAAAGACTGTTGTGCACTAAAGTTGCATGGGAGCCATTAGGGTTGGGAACTTGCGCACAGAGGGGTTTTGCTCAAATCCAATCACAGTGGTCAAGACTCCAGCTCCAGCAGGGCACCTTCTGTCTCTCGGTCTGCACCCGCCAACTGTCAACATTCATTGCTGTGGTTGAATGGCTCCTGTGCAGCTGCATGGCAGCGTTTTACTTTTTTGTTCTGGGGCCCAGACAGACGGAATGCAATCCCTTATCAGCTGGTTCCTTCAGATGAGAACTGTAGCCAGCATGCCGAGACGGAGGAGATCTGGGTTAATGGAAAGGGGAATGTGCCGAGGGAGTGCTGACCAAGCATGTGGCCACTGTCAGCAGTGAGGTCTGCCACACAGGGTTTAAACCCAGGCTGATGTGTGTGTGAGTCGGCAAGGTTGGAGGAGAGAACTATTTGTTTTCTATTTCTGTTTTTCTTCACTGCTACGCAATTCCGTACACTTTCCATTTTTACATAACACTCTTCATACAAGCATTCTGGGAGTCCATCCATTTTCTAACCTCTTTATCCAAAACAGGGTCAAGGGGTTAGCCGGAGCCTATCGCAGCAAGCAACAGACGCAAGCTGGGGTACACCCTGGACGGGATGCCTGTCCATCACAGGGGTTCTGGGACACCACGAAACAGAATAACAAAACAAGAGTTGGTGTGCAAGATTTTTTTTAATCGAGCTGCTAAGAGGATGGGTGTAAACAGGATGTAAGTTTTCAAAAATGTGTTAAAAACATTTCCAGAGAAGAAAGTAATAAAAAACAGTGTCAGGTTTTGTGTTGTTAATCCAAAACTTGCTGGAGTTATTGACTGAAAATCCAGGCCTGTGATGTCATTTGGATATTTACAGTATCATTTGAGGTCAGGCCCTGGATTTGAACCAAGCCTGCTTTATTTACAAGGCCCAGGAGACTGCCAGGCCTCAATGGGAAAAGATCAGTTCCTTGCTACAGTGTGCTGGAGCTCTCTAGATCTTGCACTTCACCTTACACCTTACAATTTGTGTCATTTCACACTATGAGACCTGTTACAGAGAGCTCTGCAAATGCTCTTGACTAGAGAAGCTCATTTGCACATTTATAAATCATCTAAAAGTGAGCTTCATGATTTAAAAAAAGTATCTATGAACTTGGAATCTTTAATCAAAGGAAATGATTTAGCATGTCGGTAATATTTTTCTAGGTTTCTTGGAAAAGTGACTGTAGGACTGCACTTAGAACATCTTGCGTGTTGAAACGGGAGATCCTCAATTCCTGTCAGTGTCACATAGCACAACTAGCTGGAGAGTTCCGAGGCAAATCGGATTCATTTCCTAGGAACCGAAATGGTTTTAAAAATATATGCGAATAGTTCAAGTTAAGGGCTTTGTGAGCCAAATAAAGTTCAGTTAGAATGAAATCCAGAAGACACAGGGGTTTTCCAGGACCAGAAGTGGGAAACAGTGCTTGTTTTGGAAGGCTGACATACCCATTCTGTTTTAAAGAAAGCCAAGGAAATTAGGAGTTATGTGAGCTCATACCAGAGTGCTTTTGTACACTGAACTAGAAAGTGCCAGTAAGTTTAATGTCTGTTTTCCATTAAGCTACGGAAATATCCTTAACCTAACCTTCCAACAGTGCTCATTCAGAAAGGCATCAAGAATGGCCGTCCAGGACGCTTTGCCTGTGTTCCTCAGAGTCTTATGCCTCAACATTAATGTCACCAGTTGAGCTGCTTGTTCCAGGTTGAGCCAGCAATTCTTGGGACTGGTGGACTCTTGGTACAGGTGGACGAACTCTTCCTACTGGTCGACAGTTAAATATGCTGAGATTAAGCTCCTACTTTATAACCATCCTTTCTGTGCTTGCCCATCTCTCCAAAATGTCTAAATGAACAATGCTGACACACGGCCAGTTTTGGGGAGAGGAGAGGGAAGAAGAGAGCACATTAATAGAGCCATGAGGTTAAAATGCTTGTGGAAATGATTGTTTAAGTATCAATAAAGTATTCCAGACAGGCAATTTCATTCCATGGTGTACTTTATGTGTGTATAAATCACTGCAATAAAGGCATGAGTGCAGAGAACAAGGCAATTCAGTGTTTAAACTGTGCAGAGACCCTCATTAAGAGGAAGACTTGCGAGGCACGCATGCCCACAAACAGCCTCCATTAATCATTTCTGCTGGGCCAGGTGACAGGCAAGCAGCAGGTAAAACTGCTGGATTTTCACCCTCGGCTCCAGAGAAATTAAAATAACCTGCTCAGTCGCAGGGTACGTCGCAGTGTAAATGAAGCTTGTCTTTTTTAAACCCCTTTAAGTATCCCCGAGCCTCTAAGACAAAACCCTTCAGCAAGGATCTTTTAATAGAGGCTCCTCATGCAATATTTCTCACAGTGCCACGACCTTCCTGGGCTGAGGAATGAGTCAGTGTGCCAGTAATAAATACAAACAGTCATCTAAATCAGAAAGTAGCAGTGCTGGCTGCCTGATTGCAGTGCTTTATATCTTTTGATATTCCATATATTCATCCATGGTGTCCTGGAAGTGTCTGCCCCCTAAGAAGAATTTAAAACCATTTATCAGGTTTTCTCAAGGTTTTTCGTTGGACTGCAAGTTTTATCATTTTGGCAATGCTACACCGAGAACAGGCGAAGGTAACTCTTCACATTCCAGACGCTCAATAGCCTGAAGACTCTGAAGACTTCACCGCCTGGAGATAAAGTACTTATCTGGCCCTAAATTATTTAACATAAGATTGATTCAGCGATTACTGAATTTCTGCAGTAAATTCAAAAAAAAAATTTTGGAAATACAGTCCAGAAGCAAAGAAGATAGCCCAGAGTTTATTGCTTGAGTCTTAAAGTACATCACGTTCACAGCTTTACACTTTGCCTCACATGCTAGCCATGTGTGTTGTGAGTGTAGCTTTCCATCAGGGCTAAGTACACACAGCAGTCTTGCATTCAATGTCTTACATCTCTGATCAAAAGTAGATCGGTCTAACATCAAACTTCAGGGGCTTTATGTTGGTTGAAGACTGTTTCATAATTCTTTTTAATGAATGCCTGTAGTCGTGCACAGGGGGTGTCATTTGAGGTGGGTTTATGGTGGGGAGGAAGATTTGATCTGCTCAGGATTGTATGGCTTTTGCACGCTTTTTGTCATCAGCACAGAAAATCGAAAGAAGTTTCTCCAACACTGTGGAATGAGCAGACACTTCACAACAGGCCACGTCATGACCGCACCTTGCACAGTAGTAGGGGGTACGAGTCCCTGTATTGCAGAACAAAACACAAAAAAAGACTTTGTGCTACAGCAAGAGACGAACCAGGATGTCGGACAGGAGTACCTGCTGCCTCGCTTTTGTGAATATTTTAAAAATGTTCAAATGGCACCAGACAATTTTACGGTAATGACTAATGCTTAACAGGGGGTGAATTGGTATGATAGATCCAAAACTGGGTTGCTGAGTTTGGTTCAAACAGAAGTACCTGTGGCCTTGGGGCTGCTTCAGGATAGACAATGTCTTTCTCTCTTGCCCTCAGACTCTCGTTCCCTAGAGCTCTTGCTCTGTAGTGTGCTGGGAGCCATACAACCAGGCACCTCAAACAGCGCCGCTATAGGAACTAAATATCACTGGCTCTTTCTTATTGGTTCTTGTTCTGTTTTTTTTTTTAAATAGCTGCACTGCCTTAAGTTCTAATAAAGCATTATCTTAACATGCAGACTGTAAAGGCGGGCGCACCGCAGCGAAAAATCTCGGCTGTTAAAACTGTGTCGAGCTCTTGCCTGTGTTTATTAAACGCTGGGCTCCCTTGGGGCAGTGCTGATGTGGTTTAAAAAGCACAGAGCTCCTTAATTATGAAAATGTTTTATCCCGCCGTCACTTCATCCCCCCCCAACACACACACCCCACCTCCACCACTTTCCTCTTCTCTCTCTGCTCACCCCCCCCCCCCCATCCAATTTTGACGACTGGGCTGAAGCTGCTAAGGCTTCTTAAAACTCAAAGCGAGCAGACGAGAGGCTGGCAGATGGAGGGGAAGACTGGGACAGGGAGCACCAGTGCAGACAGTGGGGGAGAGACGCGCAGGGATGGAGGGAGAATGGGACGTTGAAGTCTCTGTAGCTGCTGAGGTGGAGAATTTGTTTTGTCTCCTATGAGCGACTCTGAGGCTATCACCTTGGGAGCGTATTGAAATCTGCGGCTTTGTTCGGCAGAGGCCATGGCGCTTCTCTCTGCACCATGCTTCTTCGAAGCATTAAGGCATGAGATGCACCATGAGAAGTAGTTCAAGCAGGGAGCTGCGTCAACATGCGTAGGCTACAAAGGAACAAGTAAAGGTTTATTCCATGCTGAAAAGAGAAGAAAAGAAACACAACGTTTCAGCTGTGGGGCCTTCTTCAGAGTCTCTCTCGACTTCGCACCACCTGAGTGCCCACTCTGCCTCTCCCCTGCTCCCGCCTCCTCTACACTCCCGGCTTTTGTTCTCCTACACTACATAATCTCCGCTGACCCCCCTGTCTTTCTCACACAGCTCCACAGCTGAACCTTTGTGCTTCCTTTCGTCCCTTTTCAGCATTGGAATGAACCTTTACACGTTCCTAACATGCACCATGCTGCCTTATCGCTGCATTTGAAGAGATCATGTCTGTTCCAAAACCTGGGTCATCTCGTCTTTCACAGTTGTCCACAGCCCTGGATTTAAAACACCACACCACACAATGCATAATGCATAAAACAAAGCACAAATTCCAAGAGGGAAAATGAGACCAGCCCTTGAAAGGCATATTTTCCTATTCGAGTCCCAGGCAGCATCAGTTGTGATGTATGGAAATGTATGTGTTAGCATGGTGGGGACAGGGGGGCAGTTTTACTGGGCACTAATGTGTGATATATACCAGGCAAATGAGACAACTTTTAGGACCTGGATTTTAACACCTGGTTCTGTGGCTGAAAATGACCAACAGATGAGATGGAATGGCAAATCCACAGTTCCTAGAGGCACCTCAGAGTTTCTCTCCATTTGAAATGAAAAGGAGACAGCTGAAAAAAATTAAAATAACCCATTTTTGTTTCCAGTTATTAAAAACAACGGCCACATTAGTCCTCTGAGGCACCACGTCCATCTCTGGCTTCCCATTCGAAGTGAATGCAAGAGCCTCAAAATTTTGTTAGTCTGTCACAGCTCTACACATCACCCCAGGGGATTCAACCATTAGTAAACATACCTGGAGAAAAACGCATTGCTGCCAGTATGTTGCTATACTTGTCAGCAAATCAGTGTGAGGAAAAAGTAATGAAACATGGCTGTCTAATTGTGGAGCAAGGTGTGAGTTGTTGCTATTATTGCTCGATGTTTTCTCCAGTACGACAGAACAAGTCATGCCCAAAAGGCATCTGTGTAAGGACACAGTCTCAAGCAATAACTGCAGACAGCCAGACACTGGCCTCTTGCTCATAGCTCAGGATTTTGAGATGTTGCAGTATGTGAAGAGGAAGTAACAGTGAACATTGCAGAGAAAATGATCCCTTCAGAATGCGAGGGCAGTTCTCCTTGCAATGTGCCATTTCCTTTTATTTCATTATTATTTTTCTACCCCTTCTTGCCAGCTGTGTAGGTTTGCTCCTTTCTTTGTAGTTCATAGGAGCTCCTTCTCACTGTCGGTGAGTATGAACATAGATGTCATGGAAAATTGCTCGTTAAAGGTATGGCAGAGAGTTTGTCTTTATTTTTCTGCGCTTTGCAAAATGGGGAAAAAAAATGCTGCCCACAAACCCACACACCCCCATTTCTGAGCTAAACAACAAATGAACAATCAATAACAGCTTCAGAAATTGCACAGCATTGTAATTGTTCAAAAGCCCGTAACAAAGCTTGCACTCCTGCAAAAAAAATGGACTTACAACAAACAAAAAAACACTCACTTATGATTAAGAAGGCCTTGAATAGACTTGACGTTTAGAGGCCTCGTTAAGGGATTGACTCACAAATGCTTCTTTGGTACTTTTAGTTTCCTGTTTTTATTTTTCCCTTTTTCTTTTTTGAGATACCACCTGTTGCTTGAACTGTTGCTAGCTCCTGCCACCCCTCTCCCCTGTGCTTGGGAAAGTGAGCCCTCAGGTGTGCTGTCAGGGCAGTGCCCCATGACTGTGAGTGGCAAGGTGGCCAGAGATGTAGGTGATGTCCCTCTGGAGACACGAAATCGGATGCTCAGCCTCAGTCTCGGCTCTGAGGCATCTTCAGGGGGACTGGGCCCAGTGGAGCCTACAGTTGGACAATCCTGGATATGTCTTTGGAACTGCAAACAAGTAAAAACTCAGTCTGTGTGTGACACTAGAGTGGGTATATGTGCCAGATCCATTACATCTTTAGGCAGAGACAGTCTGTTTTCAAGTTGTGAAGCTGACACGGCCTGCTAAAACATTGTTAAGATATCTCACACTATGCCCAATTACTTCAGTCGTTTGTCCTTGTTCCAAAAAAAAGTACCCTCAGCTCTTTTTTGCCTACATCTGAATTTAACACTGTAAATGGAGCTTGTTACTTTGTGCAATTGAATCTGTTGTTTTCCTCCTAATACATACTGTACAGTATGTGTATATATAGTGTGTATATATAGCTGCCATCTGACTGACCCCAGCTGGATTAAACAAAATTGCCCTGATGAGTGTTTTAGACTTCTTCATTCCCTTGTATTATATGCACAGCGCTGCTGCATGCAAACGGACCCGTATTTATTTATCCTCCTCACACAGTAATAGAATGCACTGCCCTCAAGCAAGTGCCACTTAAGCAGTGCTTATTAAACTATGATATAGATTTTCTTTTCTCTTTGGCACGCACTGCACAGCCTGAGAGGGAGTGAATTTGTCAGCCTCTCTTGCTCTGTGAGACAGCTAGCCAGTGAAGTTCAAAGTGAAGGGAAGAACAGGGCCGCTGACCCATCCAGAAGACAGAAAGTTGCGGCTGGACAGGCGACGAAGAACATCAATCCATTCCTGGGGCGTACCATGGGGATCGGGGTTCCATGATGAGGCATGCAGCCAAGCCAGCTGTTTATGAAGACAGTTCCTGCATACTAGCTGTTACAGGAATAATAGGAAGCCCCACTGAGGAAGAGATAGGATAAGCAGTGATCCTGATGGCAACCGGAGGCATCTGTCTATCAGGCTGCCTGTTTCTTGAGAAATGAACCAGTGCATTTTGTCACTTCTCCTTAAGAGTACTTTATAGAGTCCTCAATTACAAGGAAGGTTTTCTAGTCTGGATCTCCCCACCTGGAGCTCTCTCCACAATATGTGCTCTGCTATACTGTCATCCTCTCTCATAGGCTTTAAAACTGAGCTCACAATTAGCCCGAGGCAGATATGGAAATGTGCCTCTTATACGCTGCAGGATAGCAGAGCAAATGCTAACCCAATTAATGAAACGGCTTTTAAATTTGGGTCTTTATTCCATAATGGATTTTTAATGATCTGCCAATAAATGGTAAAGCGTCACTGATGATGGAGACAACAACAATAATAACGCCCCCCCCCCCCCTTTCCGTCACTGAGCTGTCAGTGGGTCTTTATTTGCAGGCCCTGTGACACTTAAATGGCTCATGTATATTTTAATCAGCTGGCCCAGAGAGAGTGCCATGCTGAAACTGTGCTGTTCTGAGCTGAGATCTCAAAGAACCACCAGAGGCGAGAAGGATTGTAACTAGAATCTGCAACAGTGTGAAAAAAGATACATCTGTACATGCAATACAAAAACTTGAATTTTGCCATGCAGAGGAAAAGGGCCTCCGTGTGATAAAATTATAGAAATAATCTGTTAACTTCTGTCTTAAATACTGAAAATGAGCATAGCCGTGGTGGACAAATGGGGCACAAAACAAATATGGTGTATTTTCAATATTTAAGAAGGAAATGACTGAATTACCATGATTGTAGAATACACACAAGTCCTTTGTGAACATTTATTTTTGCTCATGGCAAATGAACTGCAATGCTTGAAAGTAACTGGGTGTCACTAACTGTAACAACCATGTGATCACAGTTTTGACATGGCTTTGATTTCCTTTTTTCTATCATTTTAGCAGGCTACTCTTCTCTACGGTTAAGGTAGAGCATTTGAACACTGAGCTGACTCATGTAGCCTAACATGCATCCTTGATCTACCTGAGTATCTGTATTGTTTATCTGCCCATGTATGCCCTCTGGCACAGTTTTAAAGATACAAGCAGCTGACAAAAACCTTGCCAGCTGGTCCTGGCCTTTTGGAAATGCATTACACAAATTTGCCTGTAGATCCCCAACCCAAAATACCTTTTTTCCCATTGTTACATCATCTGTCTTTATAAATGTGAAGGTGTTCTGCACGAAAACAAGAAACCACATGTGAGTGGGCAGCTGAGGAATTTGGAGAGCTTACATCCACACAGACAAGTAAAAAGAAAAAGAAAACATGGTCTTTCAAAGGCGGTGCTTTTTTGAGGTGTGTTGTTAATTCCTCTCTAGTTTTCAGCCTGACACATGCACATGCCAGAATAAATAAATGGGAAGACAGAGCATGTTCAGCTGAAGCAGAGTGAGCAGTCAAAGTAAAAACAAGCTGTACTGGTTGATAGCATGTAGTCAGACACAGAAACAGCACGTTTCAACAATCATCATGTCTCTCTTTCCTTTTGGTGGCTGTATTCACAAAAACAGAAATCCCAGCAAACCATCAGCGTTTAACTGCCAGCCGCCATATCACCCTGCACCTCACAACTGAAGCCCACCGAAGCTCAGCAGGTGTGAGCCTGTCAGTACCTGGATGGGAGACCTCCTGGGAAAGCTCAGGTTGCTGCTAAAAGAGGTGTTAGTGGGACCAGTAGGAGGTGCTCACCCTGTGGTCTGTGTGGGTCCTAATGTCCCAGTATAGTGTGAAAAGGTGCCGTACTTCGGATGAGACGTAAAACCGAGGTCCTGACTCTCTGTGATAATTAAAAATCCCAGGGTGTTCCTTGAAAAGAATAGGGGTGTAACCCGGGCATCCTGGCCACATTTCCCCCTGGCCTTTACCAATCATGGCCTCCTAATAATCCCCATCTCTGAACTGGCTTCATCTCTCTGCTCTCCTCACCACTGAGAGCTGGTGTGTGGTGAGCGTTCTGGCGCACTATGGCTGCCGTCGCATCATCCAGGTGGGGCTACACATTGGTGGTGGTGGAGGGGATCACCATTACCTGTAAAGCGCTTTGAGTGGTGTGTGCAGAAAAGCGCTATATAAGTGTAAGAAATTATTATTTATTATTAGCTTGCTACAGTATGTCTCCATGAGTTCTGTATGTCTCATGCCTGGACTCTGAGGCTTTCAAGGACAAAGCTGGCTGTTCGTATATTAGTTCTGGGCAGTTGATTTTGGTACTGTATATTGGCGAGACAGATTCAGACAAGGAAGCTTTAATTTACCGGAGGAAATTTGTATTTCAGAAACATACTGCTGCTTCCTCAAGGTTGCACTCCATTTGGAATGCACAGACGGCGAAACATGTTTGCCGCTCATTCGACTCCTATAAAAAGGAAACGCCAAATCTTGGTGGATGCAAATCTCTTTTTTTTTTCCTCATCAGAACTCTTGCAAACACCTCGGCTTAAATCATGAATAAATATGAGTACTTTCTGAAAAGCCTCATTCGAGGTGAAGAAAAATAAAGACAACACATTTTTCTTCCTCAAGGAGGGGCGCTTTACTGAGTAATGTACAGTAGTCAGCTCAAACTGTGGGAAAAATGCCAGCAAACAGATGAAGAAGAAAAATCCTACATGGAAAGTCTTGCGTCTGTGGCTGATAGTTTTACCTTATACATTGCTTCCTTGGCACTATTACCACTCATCACTGTCTCATCCTGTTCCGGATGGTGTCCAGCTCTGCACGTCAGAAACACATCTCCTGTCCAGATGCCTCAGAGCCACAGCTGACCTCCCTTCACCCTAGTAATTGCAGCGATTACGCTATAATTAGCTACAAATTGACCTCTGGGAACCCATTACACCAAATTTCAGTGTACTGCTTTTGAGAAAACAACATTCTGGAATGTGTTTGGAAAAAAAAAACACAAATTAAATAATTACAGCAATTCAGAAGAGCTGGCAATGGCTCTGCACAGGAGCAATTGTCGTGTGTACGGGGTGTGTGTGGGGACTGAATCACTCTAATTAGCACGTACCTTGTAATGAAAAAGGCATTTCAAAGCCCTTTGAGGTATCCAGAGGTGTCTGCTTACTCTCTTTCAATCAAGTATGGGCGTTGGAAAAGGTTAATCCTCATTCTCAGTCTTAATAACAACAGGATGCTGTTACTTGCTATTCCAGGCAGTGCCACTGGAGTATTAAAAGTGCCTCATTTCCAAGTGTGTGCCTCTGGGTGTCTGTGCTACTGAGTTGTGGGGTAATTTCAATGCCTGGCTAAGCTTGTGTATTGGCGCCATTGCTTTTAGAAAATCCGGGAAAAATTTAACTCTGTCTTGAGCAATGTTTGTGGAGAATCTTTTGTCCCACAGTTGTATTTTTTATTACTAATATCAGAATTCTGCATTTACAGTAAGTATCAAATTGTCTCTGAGTGGCATGGTGGCACAGCACTCCTGCTTTGAATTCTCGGGTAGCTGTGTTTGTTTTCAGGAGTTTTGCAGGCTATGTGGTTTTCCTCCCATCTCCCGAAAGTATTCAGGACAGGTTTGAACAGCTTCTATAAATTGTCCCTCCCAGGGATTCTAATTCTGATTAGTGACCATGGTGCCTTTCTGTTCTATACTGAAGTTGAGTGCTGGTAGCTAGATAAATCATTTTACTTGTATATTGGTTGAATTATAGCTGCCCGTTGAAAGCAATATCAGGGAAGGAGTCATCCTGATAGAGCAATATGTACTCCAATGTTACAGGTTGAAGTCTTCCTAATGGACAGGGGGAGCTGCAGTTGATAGAACTGTATATCTTCACCAGCTTCAATCACATACATAAAGTGCTGATCTGTGGTACAACAAGCTGAGATCACTGAACGTCACTGCATACACTGTCTTAATTCTAGCCCCTCTTTCTTCCTCTAGTTTCTCTAGTTAATGTGTCCAGTAACCTTGTCTTCTGCATAAGGCAGCTCAAATCGAACGGTGGACCTTGCAAGTCAAGAAAGACACAGAAATCAATCGACCCTTCAGATCAATCAATCAGTGGGGAAAATGGGAGAAGAAGAGAGAGAGCAAATGAAAAGAAGAGAGGCAGCTGAAACAGGGGGAATAAAAAAAATGAAGAGGCAGGGAGAAAGAGAGAGAGAGAAGGAGAGGGAGAGTCGACACTTGAAATAGAAAGTCTATTTACCGGAGTCTGATTGCATACCATTTCAGAAAGGTCACAACAAGAGCCTGCTCTTTCATTTCCATAATCTTGATAGTCACACTGTAATTAGCGGATTATTTACACAAGCATGGCCATGTAGATCTGCCTAAATCACTCTAACAGGGCTGCCAGCAGCCCCTCTCTCTCTGGCAGGGAAGAATGCTTCGCTGATGTGCTGCTGTGTTCCTGTGCTGCTGGGCTTGCAAATAGAGCCCACATCTTTCCAAACGTCGTGTGAAAAAATCATGGCTTATCCTGGTATTTATGCTGTCTCCTCTACTGCACATGAAGAAAGTGAAAGGAAAGTTAAAACTATGTTATAAAATGTCCAGTGTGGAAAGCACAACTATTTAGCATAAATAATATACATGCTAAATATTTTCAGCATATGCAGTGTCTGAAGATTTCGGATCAAGGCCCTGATACTTTATTCACTACCTTCATTGTTTCTTTATACAGTGTGTTCCACTATGTTTTCCATTTCGTCTTTATCAGCCAACACTCTGATGCTCCAGTACGTCCAATAAATATATCTGCATCTTTTTTTCTTGTCAATAAGTCTCCTTTGACAGTACATAAAATAGCTTTCAACTTTGGAAAAAAAACAACTACAATGACGTTATTTGTGAAGTCTAAGCATAGCCCATCGTCCTGCTATTGAAGGTATTTCCCCTCTTTCGAAAAGGAACAAATTAACCTTTGGTTTGCAAGTGAATACAGACAAGACAGCAAACCAAGTGAAGAGCGACACGATCAGAACATGGCTTCAACTAACGAATGCATAATAAATAAATTCTAGTTGTAGTATACAGCCCCAGCTAGTGGCAGGAGTGTAGGCTATACTGCACACGCAGCAGTGATATGGCCATCGCAGCATCGTCCCCTTAAAAGTTTCTCCGTGTGCTTTTGTTTCCAAATCTCCCCTTTATCCCGCGCAATGGCGGTGGGGCTGTGATGCAAACAAAACCAGCTGAGAGCGAATTCTCATTAACTTCTCGATCTGAGTGCTTTCGTCACTTGGCCACTTCGTACGGACACATTCAGTTGACCGCCATTTTTTTTCCTGATTGAATTGTAGTTACCTACTGTATGTAGATCTGTGCGTAAGCAATGTGCATATACTGTAAATACATACTGTGAAAGAATACTTATTTTGTAAAAATTACAGATTACAGAAAATTACAGATAAAACGAGGCACATCTAGACACTCTAGGAGAGCTCAATGTCCAGATTGCCGTGGACCTTGGAGGTCCTCGGGAGTCCTTGACGTTCCTCGTCCTCCGGGCTGACTGAGTGCACTGTTCGTACAGTACAGTACCTTCCATAAACAACAATATACGCAGATAGAGTGCACTCGCAGCTCAAACCAACAAAAACGATATGCAAAGTGCTCTTCACCGCCGCCGCTGCTGTGAGTGGGCGCAGGCTCCCATTTAGACATCAAAGCAGCTGTAGTGTTCTAGTCTTCCTTGCTTTTTGGTCTTGCTTAAAAAAAACCCAACAGTAATCTGCGCTTTGATGTTTTCGCTCCATTATCAAAACTAAAAGCTTTTCGTGCTGACTCGTATCTATTTCCTTGCGTATTTATAATGCGTCTGTGACTCGCTTCCCCGTCTCTCTAACGCCGGTGTCTACATTTGCGTTTCCTTTCATCTCTTGTTTCCGGTAGCACTTTATAGTAAGTGTCGGTAATTTACACCCGATTATATAACGGGACCCCGCTTTCACGCCCTGTCTGAAATCTGTGGAGGTATACATACAGTACCAGCGTGATTTCTTTGTTTTTACTCACCGCAGTATCTTCTCTCCTGCCCTCTGTGACGTCTGGAATTCACCGTTTTTAGAGCTTTCCTTTCATTGCAATGAATTCATATATTTCCCAACAAAACTTTGTTGTTTTTCACATTCTTATGACTTAATGTAGAATCACAGTTTTCTGTCTAATCACTTTGTGGCAAGGGGACACAATACATTTATACAATATACAATACAGGACATTTACACTCTGGTTGATGTAATTGGGATGCTTTGTATGTCCATTGACTGGCATCACACCGTATATGAGAAATTTATACATTCATAAATTCATTCATACGTTTTTTTTCTTATTTTTTTGCTATCTAGAATACAAACATCAGACAGGAATATCTGCAATTTTTTCTGCCCAGTCTAATATCCTGGTCAGTTCAAGTTTGTTGATGGAACTGAACTACTGACATTAAGCACAGATTTTATTATTATTAGTAGTATTATATTAATATCCGTACACTTATATAGTGCATTTCTGGACTCGCCACTCAAAACACTTTACAGATAATGTGACTACCCTCCACCACCACCGATGTGTAGCCAAAGTGCACCTGTACACCACAAATCACCTATCTGTGGAATGGAGCGCAAAGTAAATTCATAGATTGAGATTATTAGGAGGCCACAATTTGTCAAGGCCAGGAGGAAATTTGGCCAGGACACCAGAATGAACTATGGGATTTTCAATGACCAGAGGGAGTCCAGACCTCAATTTTATGTCTCATACAGAGGACAGTGCCCTTTTTACAGAATAGTGTCCCCAATCACTATTATGGGACATTAGGGCCCACAGAGTGAGCAACCCCTACTGGCCCCACTAACACCTCTTCCAGCAGTAACTTTGGCTTTTCCCAGGATGTCTCCCATCCAGGTACTGACCAGGCTCACACCTGCTGAGCTTCAGTACACTGCCAGCTGTGAGTTGAAGGGTGAAATACAGTAGCTGTTGGCCAGTGTCTGTTTGATATGCTGAAAGCCCTACCTTGGCTTAGTGCCTGAGCGATGAACTGTGGCCTGTCTTTCAGTGAATCGATTGCAAACTTGTGGACATCCGGCAGGTGTCAGAAGTCTCCATTTTTGAAGATCCTATGATAACCCTGGCCATGCAGTCCTGGATGCACTTATCTGTTAGGGAATAACAGAGAGGACCCTATGCAGAAAACCAGAACGATCTCCAGAGGCGCAGTCGGGATAACAATCCGAGGTCCGAAAGCAGTAGGTAAACAAGCCGGTGCAAAAGTACAAAACCAGAAGGGGAGCCGTAAGACGGGAGGAAACCGAGAGTCGAAACCAGAACCTTCAGTAAAGGGCCAAAACCATCACCAGGAGACGTAGTTGGGGAACAAACAGGGTCAGGAAGCCAATAACCAAGAAGTAAGTCGCAGCAAAAGAGATAGTAGCTCAAGCCAGGAAAACCCTAACACTGAGAAAAGGGAGTGTGTTAAGCAGCATTAAATAACCTGGGGAAAATTGGCTAATTGGGAACCATGCTGGAATGCGAGGTGGAATGACGAGTCCTCCGGGGGCGTGGCGTAACATTATCCACCTGGGGAACTTTAGTCACAGTTGGCTCATGACATCACAGGCTTCTGATTGACACCTGTGCTAGAGGGCCAGTAATATGTCTTTACTGGCTCAGCCCCTCCACCCGTCGTTATTTTTGCATGAGATTCCTTGGCCCTTGAAAGAATAAGGACTTGCGCATGCTTGGTTGTTTTGCCACTACAGGGAGCTGCTCTCTGCAGGTTGCAAGTGGTGTAGGGACCAGAAATCCACAGGCTGCAAGACTGATTGTCAAGACCCTCTTCCTACCCCTAGAGGGCGCTCCACCTTTCTGTCCTGTTCCTTGCTTCCCTGTGATCTTGCTTGTGCTTCCGGTGCGTCTGGTGGTGGTGTGCTATTTATTTCTGGTCGGTCCTGTCTTTCTCGCTCGGCACTGGGATCGGATGTCGTGAGGCTCGCCTCACCAGGTCGCCCCATGTCCGCTGCCTGAGGGCTCTTGTCTCTTCCCTGGCTCCATTCGATACCTTAAGCCGGAAGCAAACCCCTGCATTCACTCCGTTCCTGCCGCTACTCATAGGCTCTTCCCATCCCTCTGGTCTCTGCACGGCTAGCCTCCGGCTTCCGTGACACTGATCCTGCACTCTTGGCTCTCCCTGTTATGATTCTGTTGAAGTATAGGAACGCAGGCACAATGTGGAATGTGCTTGTGCTGTGTCAGAGCAATCAGTTTGGACTACCTCCAGTCCTTGATCTACCGATAGCTTTGCGATTCAGTCATGCCAGTGGAGATGGTTGGCTTCACTCCACAACAAAAAGAGCACACTTACCCCCCCAGTTTCCAAACCCCTCTCACCTGTTGCTTCTGTGTCTTTGTTTCCACCTCGGCCTCCTCTTTTCCCTGGTATTCTTTCTAGGAAAACTGTAATATCTCTTTCTGCTTTCCATGCCATTACAAAAATGGCTAATTGGGCAAAATCTCAACTTCTTCGCATGCAGAAACGTGATAACAAGAACACAGAAGACTTTGTGCTGTCCTTGACAAACGGCTTCTGTATTTCAAACCAGTTGAAAAACAGCAAAATCCGCTTGGCATGTTTCCCCAGCAGGAAATAGGTTGCTCCTCGTTAACATTACAAAATGAAATGCAAGCGCTAAAGGAATGCAATTAACGAGTCCAGAGAAGGTTCAGAAAAGATGGCTTCTAATTATCAGCAACAACAATCATCAGCATTATTATTAGTGACATTGTAGGCAAGGGGTGGGGGGGGGTGAGCGTTAAGGAAATACAATGGGAATATAGAATAGCAGAGCAGGGTGACAAGCAGCCCGCATGTCTCCGTTTCTGCCCTGGCTGAAGCTCATCCACAGAGAGAGAGGGAGCTGTTTGTATGAAGGCAGGGGGAGGGGAGGATGTAAGGGAAAGGGAATAGAAAACAATACAGTACATCCTCAAATGCTAATTTCCTAAAGTTTGATTTTGGAGCCGAGATCCAGCAGGTAGAGGTCTAATCTCAGGGTGTTAATTAAGATTTCCCAGCTGTTGCTGTGGAGGCTGCCTACGTAGCTCCAGGAGTGGCGCAGACTCTGGAAATGAGCTCCCTTGAGGCCAGCCGAGAGAGGATCCCAGACAGGTAGAGAGCAAATAAGATTAATAACACTTGAAACGACAGCTTGTGAAAGAAAGTGGCAACTTTTTACTGTAACAAAACACAAAAGATACATGGCTATTAGGCAGCTATTCTGATCTGTTTTTTTTCTGTTCAAAGACTGCATAGGACCAGACTCGGCGACCACACGTCTCTTCTGCCAGAAGGCACAGTGTTTTGTTCGTGTTTTAGCTGAAAGTCATGTAGATGCTAGAAAAACTTTCTGTCAGGATCAACTGAGAAGGGCCGGAGATTATAGAGATTACAGAGATGAAGGGCCAACAGCTGTGTGTGGCTTAATAGTTAAAGATGAGGCTCTAGAAGAGACCATGTAAAGTCTGTTGATTTAAATCAAAGTTTGGGGGATGCTTTAGCTCAGAGGGTACAGTTAAAGCTCAGGGTTTAAGGGCAGCCTTGAAGTCTAGGTAGAGAAGATGGATGGCTTTGTACCCAAGTGGATAAAGATGACAAGTGAAATGGTGGTTAGAATTATTGGGTGGTGTTCCAACAATGCAGTTCTGAAAGCTTAGCAGAAGTTTGTTTGCAGTCCACCATATAAAAAATCTGTATATTCCACAGATGATCATGGACCCAGTTTGACCCTGTAGTTACAGATCTGGGCTGTGGAGAATAAACCCTGCATTCAATCAAACACTTTGACCCACCTGCTGAAATGAGAAACTTTATACTGTAGTGGGGTTTTGGTTTTGCAACAAAATCAAGTACACATCCAGTACAGGATGTGCAACACAGAGCTCTGAAAAATCTAAGAGGCTGTGAATCAGTAGGTACTACCAGTTGAAACAAAGGAAACAATGCACAAAGGTCTTGTGTTTAAATAATTGAATTGACTGCGCTTGGACATCAGAGGTCACCTAATCTGATGGTTGTGCTGGCAAAGGTGTTAGAAAATCAGAACTAAGTGTTTTTCTCCTAGATTTTAATATACAGTACAGGTATAGACACTTATGTGAAATACCACTTACCTTTGGAATATGTGTGGGTGAAACTGATTAAATAATAGAGTGTTGTGACAGATTTCATAGGCTACAGCACAAATAGTTCCATCCAACAGATCCTCACCTCCAAAGCCCCCCAAAAATGCACACACCCACAAAACTCAAATGATACATCAACATGCACATAATACACTTCTCTGCAACTCTATAGCCTGGAGCTACTGTACAGAACAATTGATGTACTGGATTTATACTAAAAACTGTTAGTGAGGCATTGGTGTCAGAGGTTAGTCAAAACACAAGGTAATAACAGTCCCCTTATCTTACACAATACAAAAAGTTAAAGTTTATTAAAACTGCAGCAAGTTTCTTCTATAGTATATTAATAAGGTTTTCAAACTGTACTCCTACATATCATTTGTTTCTGACAGCTTTCTGCCTGTTAACTTACCTTGGTGCTTTGGAATAGACACACACAGTTGCTTACATTGGAATAGGCTCTTGATTTAATAAGCATATCTTTTACACTCAGAATTGCCTTCAGTCATAGGGAATGAGATTTTTAATGCAATTTGCAGAGGTTCCTAAATATAGCAGATAAAAAATACTGTATCATAAGCAGGTCCAGTTTTAAAATAAAGAATCACACATATTTAATAGAGAATTGGGCGCAGTCTCAGTTAGCTAAGCAGGGGAAATGAAAAGGGATAGGTAAGGAAGGAAAAAAAACAGAAAGTGCTCAAAGACAAGAATTTAATTTCTACACAAGCAGGCCATTTCTATTCATCACAGGCCAGAAGTCTCTCTGGGATTGGCTAAGAAGAACTGTAAAAAAACAGCAGAGCTGCTTTCCCACAGAAAAGCTCGCATGCACAATTCTTCACATCACAGCCTGTCACCCCCTTGCACTGTCTCTCTCTCCCTTTATCCCAGATAGTCTCAATGTTCGTCGGCTGCTGTGTCTGCCCAGTGACAGGAATCTTTTATTTCTTACATGCATTAATAATAATTTCTTGCCATTTCAAAGGCTACCTTACACATAGAAGGATGCCCACTTTATTCAGTTCACCATTCACCACTGAAGTGCAGCCCCACATGTCTGATGACTAGTAGCCAGTCTGCACCAACTGTCCTGATACACAGCAGGTCAGCTGAAGAATTGAGACATTGCTTCACCAGCTGTACTCCTAACTCTGGTGTAAACTGCCCTGTTGTATTCTGCTAGAGCTATCCATCCCAAAAAGAAATGGCTCAACTGCAGGCAGCAGAGCCTCTGTAATCTTCAAAGGATCTTTTGACAACAGTATTATATGCTCGCCATGACCACCAACAGTGGAAACTTGAGCCTTGCAAGGTTATGCAGTGATCAGTGGAATCAGATTCACTCTGACTCAGAGGGAAAACATCTGCAAAGTCTGGGTGAAGGTTCTTTGCGTTTCCTCCGAAAGTGACACAGGACACATCTGCTGGACTGAGTCGTTTGACCAGACAGCCATGGTACAGTGGTCCACCAGTGGGAACCTACAGTCAAAATCCTTTAATAAGATCACATGGAAAGAATGTAATCGTGCGAAAGCAGGTGGAGAATTAAATAGCTCTGAGCCTCCTAGGCTAACGGCCCTTCTTTCTAGGCAGTCTATTATAAGATGGTGGCTTTAGATAATGTTCCTTCTCTCCACCCTGGCTGCTGCATTCCCTGACGAAATAGAGAATTAGAGCCTAGCTGGACATTAGTCTTAATCAAAGCAGTACTAAATCTTTTATTTTTTTCTAGAATTGCGAGGTGAACTACGCAAAAAAAAGTCTCAAATCAGCAAAATGAGGAAAGAACACTGGAAACCTACCATACAGTGATATATACTGCATTGACATTTTTTATATTCTTTGTGCATGAGCTTTAATGCAGTGCCACGCTGGAAACACAATTACTGTAAAACATTTGCAAGTATGCTATGCATGTGGACTGCAACCCACACAAGCAAACGTTGCAAATTCTTTTCGCATCTCGTGACAGAGGGCACAAGAACTGCTTTCCCTTCTGTACCCTGCTGAGATATACAATATGTTAGTAATTGTAAGTAAACTCTATTTTGCCACTACAGCTCTTGTATCCACTAATGGGAGGGACCACTGTGAGTCCTATAGTGACCACAGTAGTTTTAACATCAATTTTATGAGCAAAGCAACTCATATTGACAACACTGCAAAACTGCAGGCCGCTGATACACTGAATTTAACTTGGATATGGTTGCCTCTGCATTTACAAGTTATATAGCTGATGTTAATTTGTGGACATACAGTAGCAAAATGTTTTGCAGCTAAATAGTGATAAGCCTGAGGCCATGCTACTAGGGTCTCAGCATCAACTGTGAGAATCCAGTTGTCTAAAATAGGGTATCAATATTGCTCAATCTGATTTATGTGGTAAAATTAATTGAATGGGGGTTATTTTTTACCTTAGTCTAACTTTAGACCCAAGTGTCCAGCATTTCACCAAGAAGTCTTTCTTTCATCATAGGAGAATTGTTCCCTTATCTTCTGCTCTGTCGATGCCAGCCGTAGAGAAACAAGTACATGCATTTGTTAAATCCAACTACTGAAACATCAGGATGTCATCTGACTAAAGCATCAGTGTGTTGAAAGTGCAGATTTGACTAGATCTCATTTTAGCAAACATACTATATAACCCCTGTCTTAAAATCCCTGCACTGGCTTCTGGTTGAATTTCATATAGACATCAAGGTATTAGTTTTCACTTTTATGGCCATGTTGGCAACCTTCCTTATACTTCTAATCTCCTGATAACTAGTCCTGCGATGCTGATGTCATTTATCCCTTAAACATTACGGTGCTTGAAGACTGTAGAATATTTATTCCTCTAAAATCAGGAATTCTGCGCCTTTGTCTATTTTCGGACACCACCTTCAAACCTCTTTCAGTGATCTTGAAGTCCAGTTCTGTGTTTGACCAAGGAAAATATATTAACTAATTCAAAGTAAGATGGTCAGAGAAAAAACAGTAAGACATGACTCAGGGGTGACCAAGTGAGCACTAATCTCTCTCAGGCATCAGGCAAGTCCCTGGGCAGCAGTTGATTAGAAATCCAGCTGCGTCAGCCCTCACTGGACCAAAACTAATCTGGAGCCTATAATATCTCTATTACAAAAAGGGCTGAACACACATGTTATGTGCTTGGTGGTTTCCAGCAGAGATAAAAAGAATATTATTTGACCAGAATCTTTTAAACTTTTCAGAACTTTCATTCAACATGAGATGTACTGAGTCTTCGGATGCTGGAAGAAGGGGAGTGGGAAGGGGGAAGCGTTGGTTTAGTAGAAACTTGGAAAACATTTCCAAGACCAAAAACTGATGGAAAAACACCTAGCACTAACCCAGCACTTCCCTGAGCGACTATTAATCGCCATTATCCGGCTAATCCGAACACTCATTACAGCTAAAGACGGCTACCGAGCCAGGCAGCTTCATATTAATAATAGTTTCACTGTATAATAACTTTCTCAGTCTGGCGTAGACAAACCTGTAGGTCCAAAAAGCTATGTGATCTATTCATTACTTTATTGAGAACACAAAACTCCAGCATTAGGCAATTTCAAAACGATACTGAAATTATTTTCTTATTCTTTCTTGTCTTGCTCGCCAGCAGCCATATCACCCTGCAACTCACAACTGGCAACCCACTGAAGCTAAGCAGGCGTGAGCCTGGTCAGTACCTGGATGAGAGACCTCCTGGGGAAAACTAAGGTTGCTGCTGGAAGAGGTGTTAGTGGGCCCAGCAGGGGGTGCTCACCCTGTGGGCTGTGTGTGTTGTAATGCCCCAGTATAGTGACAGGGACACTATACTGTAAACAGGTGCTGTCCTTCAGACGAGATGTAAAACTGAGGTCCTGACTCTCTGTGGTCATTAAAAATCCCAGGGTGTTTCTCGAAAAGAGAAGATTTCCCAAATTTCCCATTGGCCCTTACCAATCATGGCCTCCTAATAATCTCTATCTATGAATTGGCCTAATTACTCTGCTCTCCCTGTGGTGAGTGTTCTGGTGCACTATGGCTGCCAGGTGGATGCTGCACATTGGTGGTGGTGGATGGGAGTCCCCATTACCTGTAAAGCGCTTTGAGTGGAGTGTCCAGAAAAGTGCTATATAAGTGTAAGCAATTATTATTATTATTGTTTTAAACTCTGCCTACACTCCCCCACTGATGTTCTAGGTATCCCTTATCTGGCCTGCATTAAAAAGCACGCAGTCTTTAAATGGTAGCTTTAATGCCACACAGATCTGGTAGTGAGTCTAACTATGGGAACGGAAAGGTACATCATAGCACTAAGACGTTTTTGTGTCCCCGAAGGACTTCTCTGTATACTTTGATTACTAGAAAGACATTCAGAGAAAGCCACCTTAGACCAACTACCTGCAGTGAGAATAAATTAGATGTATCTGAGAGAACAAAGCTTCTTACCAGTAAATCTGTGCTGTAATGCTGCATACCAGTGCACCAGCACACAGCCTTTGGCAGCAGGCTGGGAGGATTAGAATACACAGACATGGAGGTGTTAAAGCCCTTCAGCTTCTGCATGTAGACAGGAGCCTAATCCTATCCTGAAACCTTTTTATGAAAAAAATTGAGGGGAGGGGGGAATGGAATTTAAGAGAATTAAGATAATCCTGAACCTGTTTTTGGAATGAAATAAAAAACAGATGAATAATCGGGGCTTTTAAACACAGATAACCAGGGGAGAAAAAGGCAGAGGGAGAGGGAGAGGAAGTGTGAGACAGGGGGGGAAACTATACAGGTTCAAGCAGATTTGTAAAGGGCACCATTTACAAATCCATCACATATTTTACTAGGCTTGGATTTAGGGATTAGCCTGTAATACTTAGGCAGCTTTTGTGTAATAAAACCCTGAGTGGAAGCGAGCCCTGAGAGACAGACATGCACAACACAAGAAAACCCTGTCTCTCTCTCTGTTTTGACCCCCCTCAGAGTCCTCCGTGAACCCCTCCATTCACCTCACACCCCCCACTGCGCCCGTCTTCCTTCTCAAAGCAGCAAACGCTTCTAATTTGGCCTCCAATTCGGACGGTTTCCGCACAGAGAGTAAAAGGTGGAGTTATTAAGTTTCGCTTTTGATGTGTACCATTTTATTTTTGCACCACAAATTATGACAAACAGTCAGGAACTTTCAGGAGTTCTGAGAGGGTATCTGACATAAAAACACAGAAACATGCAAGTGCCTTCAGGCAGATGACAAGTGGGTGAAATAATAGATGTTCGTCTTAAATGTTTATAGGGACAAACTGGGAAGTGATACAGAACCGTATATATTTCTGTGTTATTAAATAGGAGCTTTAATAAAATAAATGGATGTTTTGTATTTCTTATGTGAAACCGAAAAAGCACGGCTTTATTATTATTACTTTTTTTTATGGTAGTTGAGCAGAGACATACAATTTCATTGCTGTAGCGCCAGCTCAAAATGATCTCTGTGATCTCCGCCAAAGACGACTCCTCCAACAGTGCTGGAAATTACAGATTATATTATTCAGCTGCAATGAATCTTGAATTTGGTTCTGGGACATTTTGTCTCCTCATATGCATGCATTACACATGCTGATTCACAAGTCAGGCATTTTATTACTCCAGCGCATTTCTCTCAAATTTAATACAGACTCATACATTTTATTTATAGAGATGTGAAAGCAATGCTGGTATATATATATAAAATCTTTATAAGATTCCTTTGTGCTGACAGCACTATTGTTTTTTTTTTTTAAATCTCAGATTTATTAACTTACTCTTCTAGCACAAGTTGCCCCACTTTCACTTCCCCGTGCTCGTGCCTTTTCTGTTACTTATTTTGAAACACATTATTGGGCCACAAAATAGGCAATTAGACCAGATTCATAATGTTACAGTGCTGCCAGTGATGATTAAACTCACAGACAGGCACATATTTGCCCATGCAGTGATCAGTGCATTGGAATCCCATGCCTGTATCTAAAAAAAAAATAGAAAAGAATCCCAACTCAGCCTCATCAACGTCCGTGGTCAATTGATTGCATCATGATATGATTGCATTCAACTGAGCGATGATATACAGTAGCACATGGAACAAGCATTGCATGGTATTTCAACAGCTTCTTCCTAAACTCTTACATCAGGCAAGGCTATTCTTGAGCACATGACGAGTATTGAGCAAGCTCGAGTGCCTACAATGGCCCACTTCCTAACTGGACAAGGCCATTCCAGGTGCAGGTCCTGTAAGCAAAAGAGGACCACAAGGTCCATTTCAAAATCTGTGACGTGACACAAAGCCCAACAGGAAGGCATTCTTCAGCCCTCGAAGAACCTTGTAACTCAGTCGTTTTGGAGAAATCCTTGCTGCACAGAAATTTCTCTCTGTGTTTTGCTTTTTAACTGTGGAACTCGGGCAGTTTAAATTATCGATGAAAAGCTGTAATATTTTGGGCAGGAATCCGGAGAATCAGTGCCACCCCCTCTCTGTATCAAGTGATGCAGTTGGCAAGGAACTACAGTCTTGCGGAAATCTAAAAAAAGATACCTCTGTGTGCATGAAGAGCCGCTGTACCCTTCCTGCCTCCTTGCTGACAAGCTGCAATGATAATGATGCTGTACCTGAGTGGGTAGACAGAGCCAGGCGTCTCTGTGTCTGACTGGGGTCGTCTGCCTACCTCTCTACCTTGAATGCTGAATCGTGATGTTTGCATACTAACCAGGTAAAAATGCAAATTGAGGTGTTGTGTGCGCCCTTCTCCACCTGACATTTGGGAATGCACTGACAAGGACACCTTACAGGCAGACAAAGGCACGCATACTGCCAACCGCTACCTCCATCCCCACCTCCAGAGTCTGAACACACACACCCGCACGCACAAACAACATGTCACATACCTCTGCTGCCAAGACCTCTAGGCCATTTTCAATAATGGGCTCTGACCCTCCAAAAAAACCCATTACAACTGGCCACCACAGACCTCTTTTCTGTTTGTATTGCTTTAAAAGTACTATCCACCACATTTCTGTGATCTCAAATAGCAGGGCGCACGTTTTCAAGACATCACTTATTTAAATCTACATATGTTCAGAGTGTGTGTGGCTGTCAGGCTTGACTATTTTTTATTTTGCCTTTCCAAAAGGATGCAAATCCTGTTAAAAACTCACATCGATAGCAGTTGGCTCCTGATGGTTCATTGGCAGAAAACCGCTCTTAAACATTACAACAATTTGCAGGAGGATATTCAAGAAGTTAACAAAATACATCTTATTATCTTATTATATTATCTTATTATACAGCTTCTTAAGACGTGTTCTTTCCTCTGGATCAGTAACTTCAAATTCAACACCCCTCTATGGTGACAGTGGCCACTGTGCTGCAGGAGGTGCTTGTTTTTAGATGTTTTAAACTACAGTACATTCCACGTTGTGGGTATTAAGGAGTTCATGCAACTTTTTGAAAAAGAAGGTCTGTTAAACCAAGTGCTGTAGAAAAATCCAATTATGATGTTATTATCTGGAGATTTCAAAGTCTCTTTCCCTTTCCCACACAAATGCTCCTGTAGCTCTGCTCTTATACAGTGAGTCAAATCAAAGTGGTTATCGCTTTCCACCCCAGAAGTAGCTAAACACTGGCAAACAGTTTTAACAAAACAGTCAGCCATTTTATTTTTTTTTATTGTGCCATGCTGAGAGATATTTAATATAGACAGGAAGATGGATATATGTGCCAGTTGTCAGTTGTTTGAGAAATCAGCACCAGAACATTACAGAAGGCAGACACATTCATTACGCTGTGAGTACATGGGATGCACGTATTTATTAGACCATTTTTTACGGCATTATTTCAAAGACCAGAGAACAGCTATTCTCAATATAAGTTATTTAGAGAAGTGTTTCTGTAAGCTGCTTATTCCTCATTCACAGAACCCTAAGCCACAGCATGCAATGGCTGCCAACCCAGAGCCATTCAAATATGTTCATGCCATGCATAAAATAATGATTTAATTCTTGTGTGTGCAGATGTTCGCTGAATTTAAGTCACTGGACAGTCTTTTTCTTAAAAGGTTTTAGCTACCATTGGTTCAGGCACAGACGTACTAATCCTTAAGATTCAAATTGCGTGATTAGTGCAAATCTGCCATTGTTATTTAATTTGTGACATTAACAAAAATGAATTAGGAAAAAAAAATCACATTCATGGACTATTGAATTCCAAGGAGATGAATGTAATGCTAAAACAGAACCTGATGTTTCCAAGTGTTTAATGGGTCCAGGCCAGACATATCATAATTGAGATTTCAAGTTGCTTACGCAGTCGTTTTTGTTGCCTGTTGAAAAGGGAGTTGATCTTGGGACATTTAAATGTCACTCCTACATCTTTTCTATGTAGGTTAGCAAGTTTCCTTTGAGGTACTGTATGTGCACAAAAATATGTCTTTTTAATTATTCCCCCAACCTCCTCCCGCTCCTTGTTCATTGTGTTATGCTACAAAGAAACGTTAATTGTCACTTCTACTTGCAGAGGCAAGGAGCAACTAATTATCACAGGCTGGAATTACCTTCCTCCTGGTTCTTGAGATGAAAATTGCAAATCACAAGCCTTGTTTCGCCATTAACACGTCCCATTACTAGTCTCCCCTGCTCCCTATCATTGCCAGCCTTCTGCTTTGAGCATCACGCAGCGAAACACATTTTCTCAGGTCAACGACTGCGGAGGGCTTTAGCTTTGAAAGGTTCTGCCGTTTTTTTTCTTGGCTCGTCTTCTCCAACCCTCTCCTCATCCCTCTAGCTCTCTGAGTGCACGCCCTGTGGAAATGCAGCCGAAAGCTAATAACAGGCATTTCAGCCTTCACAAAAACTGGACCTGGCTCGATCCCCAGCTGACTCTGTGATGGTGTTTTACAGACAGTGCTTTGTGCAATCTTAGTTCCCACCTTGCTTACTCACAGGAAAACACATCTCTCGCTGGTCAGAACCTTTTGGCCTACCTATTAAAAAGGAAGATTCTGGGTCACATTTATTACACTTTGTCATCGGCACATTTATTTGGCTTCTCTCGAGAGAATTTAAAGTAGTACTGTTCCAGTCCTGGATCTGGTTATTTGGGTTTTGAAAGGTCCACTGCTTTTTATTCTCTTTGGAAGACAAATGCTGTAAAGTTCACTTCTGCAGAGGAACCCAATCAACACGTTTCAAGTCTATCATCTGCTGTACATCTGTAATGGAAAACAATTAATTTAATACTGACATTTCATACATCTGAACTATTTAATCTGACACCTTATGAGGAATGTATGCCAATGAGGATTTAGAATTACACCCCACATGGGTGACAATCAGCCCATTTCCCCCTAACATTTATATTCTACTTATTCCTACCAGAATTCAGTGCCCTTGTATGGCTTATAGTGCCGTTATGATTGTGTTGAAATGTACTGTACAGATTAGCTGATGAATTGCAAGCAACACTGGAAATGACCAATTAAGGATTGAATTTGATTTCAGGACTGAGGATCACAGCCTCCCTCTTACATTGTCCTTCTTCTTAGCTTCAGCACCCAATATTTTACCATTCTGGGTAAAAGTGTCGAGCCCATGCTTTCCTAAAACCCCCCATTCAATACACTTCAATGGGGGGCCAGGTCTTCTATCATTGAAACAGCCTGCTAGCCTAAGATAAGACAGGGGGAAAGCTCTGTGCTGGAGGAAAAATCCCTTTTAGTGCATTCCACTTAACTGAGTAGCATGACCTTGGAACACTGCATAGCCCAAAATATTTGATAGTTTTTCTATCTTCTCATTTATGTAGTTATTCACAGTTCTGCAATTAAAATAATGAGCTGTATCAATTGAAATATATTGTTACAGCTAGATGACTAGGAAGTGCCTCTGTGAGTTTAGATACAGTGTGTAACACCTGGTATTTCCAGCTTCAAAGCAAAGGAGATGTTTGCTGAGATGTAGGGGGTCCGGAGTCTGTGATTAAAACACATCATAAGGTTTACCTTGGTTTACCTTATTAATTTCAATTCTGGGTAAATGATTAAGTGTCAAACAACAGTCCAGAAAGACACATTAAGAATGTGTGAAATGTCTGTATACAGTATATTGAACAATGATGATGTATATAAGAACATGGTTACAGTCATAAAGAGCCATTAGCACATCAGGCATGTACTGTATATACAGTATTACAAATATACGAACTATATGTGTCAGAGTGCGTTTTTCCTTTTTACTGCTTCTTTTCTGACCCAGCACTCTTTCATGTTAAGTATCTGGAAGCAAGGAAAAGTGAGGGAAGGTGTAACGTTGAATGACACTTTTTGGCACTTTTTACACAATTGAACACACCAACCCAACAACCGTTTTCAGAAGTTCAGAAACTTTCCTCATGGGGGAAAAGAAAACAGACAGCCCAGAGTTTTTTAATCAAGGTTTTTTACAATTGACAGCCAATGAAGAACGAGGCAATTCCCAGCAGTTTAGAGCATCTTTCCCTCCTTTCATGTTACCTGCTCTGGGATCTGTGAGGCGCAGTTTTCATTAGTTCTCGGTAGTTTATTTTGTGTGCTAGTGTGGGAATTTAAACAGTGAAATACTGTACACAGCATGCTAATCACAGTGTTGTTGCACACTGCCAGACCAGTTCTGCAGAGACGACATGTGAAGGATTATAGAAAGTAGGTTGGCAGTCTCATCCAGAATTAGCGCACAGAGTGCAGAGTCCACCTTCACTGCACAAAGAACATGTGCAGATGCTGCTGTGAAAACCAGAATCTGTTCCAAAGCTGCTGTGGGTCTGGGAGCAGTGTTGGGTTAATGTGCCGTCTCACACCAACACAGGGCGATGGACGTAATTAGGTGCAGGCTGAATGCTTACATTAATGAAGTTTGAAATGCTGTACTGATGATTGCTAATGAGCTGAAGCAATAATTAGCTGTTTCCTGATGAAGTTGTAAACCTGGCAACATCACCCATGTGTGATGTCAGTTTCAGTCCTCCCTCCCTTATCTGTATTGAGGTACAAAGTGAGGGACTTTTCACAGTCCCTGGTGTTTGTGCTTCTCAGCTGTCAGTGCACTAGGGGGAGCACTGCTGCTAGTTTCGCATGCGGAATGACTGTACCTATTGCCAGTTTAGTGGAGAAACAATGGTTAAAATAGGCATACTGTGACTTGTCTTAAGATTACTAGGAAGGAAGATGTCTGTTAATTTGACTTAGTACTTGTAACGGGAGCCAGTCCATGCTCCTGCGAAGCGTAGTTCAGGACCCTGCGCAGACGGTATAATCCGGAAGTAAGTGGAGAAGGACATCAGGAGAAGGTACAGCAGGATTGGACAGGTTGACAGACGGGGGGGGCGTGACGACGGTGATCCGGTGCTCGGGGGGCGTGGCGCTGGCAAACAAAATCAGACAGTCCAAGGGGGAAAATCCAGAGTGCAGTCCAAAGTCCAAAAGCGGGTAATCCATCCAAGACAAGACAAACACAGTTAAAATCCGAAAGGGTAAACTGGGACAGGGAATAAAACCAAGGTAACGAGCCCAGGCGTTCCGAGCCCTGGACTCAGATGGTCAGGACGCCGTGATGAAGCCTATGCCATCGGGTCTCTCCTGGACCCTCTGGCAGATGGGCTTCCGGGCGTCCATCTCCCAGTGCTGAGCACGGAATAGCGAGAGCGCCAGGCTTAAATAAGGAGACAAAACAGGCGGCAGGCGCAAGTAATCAACTGAAATACGAAAGGGCCGGAACGCCCTTAAGAGGAAGGATTTCTGTATTGGAAACCTTTCTGCAGGATAATGCAGATTTTACTTAGATAACTTATACAATTGGTTTTAATGTATGGATATACTGTATTCCTATAATAGTAAGAGGGAAATATTTCTTATTAAAAAAGCCTTATTTTGATGGTTTCATGGCAAGAAGAGATAAATGCAATGTCTACCAGCATATTTACAGAACAGCCCCAACATAGACAATGTAAATTAGCTATGCATACGCTTCACAGAACTCATGATGTAACCATTGCTTTCGCTGTCTGCAGTCATGGCTGCCTCATAATCAGCTACACAGTGGATCTTTTGAAAACATGTAGAGTAATTCAGTATTCTGAATTACAATTAATTGATTTAGTTCACAGACTAATCATTGACCCAATAATTAATTCATATAGCCCACAGGAAAAATAAATCATATCTGATTATGAAGAATCACCCCAAACAACTCCAACTCAACATGAGTAGTTACAGTGTCTAAATCTTACAAAAATCATCGCAACAGCTCTGGGGGAGATAATAGAATAAGTTTGCTTCTTTTTATTTCATTTTCTGCACCAACCAATTAGTACACTGCAGCACCTTGCTAATCGCAAGATCCCTTTTGCTTTGGTGTCTCTTTCTGTCTTGTAAATAGCTTAACCAGGAATCAACCATCTTTTATTTGTCAGCAACCTGAAAGAGCCCATTTATACAGCTGGGTATTTTACTGGAACCATCTAAGTGAAGGACCTTGTTCAAGAGGTACAACAGTATCCCACTTGGGATTTGAGCCTATGACTCTCTGCCTGAGTATCCATAGCCTGGGATCAATTATGGACTTGGGAGCCTCCTTTGTGGAGTTTGCATGCTCCCTCCATGTGGATGTTTTGATTTTCCCAGGCTTTCCCACCTTGGTTGTAGTCCCACCTTGTGCATTATCCTCCTGTCAGGCTCTGGGTTGACATACAGTAACTCTTAACAGGAACTGGCAGCTCTGATAATGGATAGAATCTCAGCAATTTGTAGCTTGCCCTGCTCCTCTTTCACAATGGTTTGCTATTCAGGTTTTGGCACTTTGTGTGTACTGACGCTTACACCCTTGAGCATCAGCAACTCATTCTGTCTCAGGAAAATGGCACCATCAATAATGACTGTCTGTTGAATTAGATTTCCATGATCGCACTTAATTCAGATTGAGTGAAAGGTTATTTATGAAACAATCAGCAAATTCGCAGGCTCGCACAAAGTTATAGTGCAAAACAGCCAGAAAGATGCAGAAATGGAGCTTCCTCTACCAGATCATGGGTCACAGATCCCTGGCCGCCACCTCTCTCCCACTCTTCCTTCACCTTACCATGTTCAGCAGTGCACATGCAGCACCAAATCAGGGAACATGCTCATTGACTGCTTCTTAAGAAAAGGAGAGTCTGTAATGCGTTTCTCACAGATTGGGAGTAAATCACTGTCTGATCCTTATGAGATGTCTGCAGGCTGCCAAGATGGATGACAGGAATACAATAATCAGGAATGACTGCTATTTATACTAGAGACATATTCAGGATCTACAGGTGCGTTTTACATGGCATTCCTATTTCCCTGTCTGAGCACATCAATCAGAGGTCACAAAAGCACTTAATTGTGCCCCCCATTAATAATAATAGTATTGTTGATGATGATGAAAAAGAATTTAATGGTCTCAGATTAGCTGTCACTAAGGTTGTTTTTTAAAAAGGAAAAATGGTTCTTTGACCTGTGTGTTATCTCTCAGTTCCAGCTTTCATATTTTACAACACGGCAGTCAGATTGTAAGTGCTAATTGCACTAAAATCATTCTCCATTAAAATATTCCCTTGCAGATTGGTGTTTCCATTTAACAGCGGCTGACTGCACTGTTTAATATGCGTGTTTTCTTTGTGTGACTTCATTCAAAACTTTCAAGGGGAGTTACCTTGACAGAGGAAGAGAAAATGAGGAAGATCTGCTAGAAAGTAACTGTTCAAGGAATAAAACCTTATCCTGGAGAAAAGGAGAACGGAGAAGGAGGCTCAGACTGCATATCATAGCATTGTCTGGTCCTGACACAATATTCACTTGGTACATTACTATTGTCTGTCTGTGCTGGAGTGACATACTTATTGACACAGGGATTTTCTAAGTGCCAGTTCTTTGGTATTTCAAAGATTTAGATCAATACATGTAATAACGAAGACACTTATCGCTAGCAGTTGATAATGTGAATCAAACATAGCATTTAATAACGCCACTGTTGTGTACATGTCAACAAGTTTGGTTAAAACCCTGGAGACTATGTAGCCAACCAAATAAATTAACCAGCATTCTTTTAGGTTCCTTAGGCCTGACGTCAAATCCAGTTAAGTGTGTGAAGTTACTGGCCTTATAAAAGTTTACTGTGGCTTAACATGGTAAAAGCAAAGTGGGGTTCCTTAATACTTGATAAATATAATGGAAATTCACGTGTATACACTGTACTGTATTTATAAACACTTTAACATGAAACTTGTATATCAAATTCTCCTAATGTAACTACTGATTTTTAATATTACTGTACCTTTAAGCATAGCTCTGTATTATTTTCATTCTTGACAGAGTCAAACACACCGTAATATATTATCATTATTACTGTTATTTAAATCTAAAACCAAGAGTAAAAAAGTCAGCATTAAAAGCAAGGTTTAAGAATGCCCACATTTACCGAGTCTGTAATGGATTTTGAGAATGAGTGCCACAGACTGTCCTGCTCATGAGCACACTCTATCACCCATTTGAGCCTGGATTTAGGCAAAAAAAGAGCTGGACCAGCAGATCACAGATCAACTGTACTCATGGAATATGCTGAGGAACAGCAGTTTTACACTCCAGTAAGCAAGATATGACAGTACTTTTATTAAATAAAGATATCAATTGTTCTGCATCAGACAGACCAAGGACCTTAATCCAGCAAAGTTATGCAGATGGAAAAATGATGCCCTTGTGACATTTTTAACATGAACTTCAATTGCCCACACAGGGTTACAAACAACACAGAAGCTTCAGGCTTCATTCGTGGGTTTAATTACAGCACCATCACAGATACCGAAATAACCAGCTTCGCATAGCTGTTCCTGCGAGCTGATAAACATGACCTCAGACTTATCGCAATTTAGCTGAACGAAGTTCTGTTACATGTACATCCATATCTAAGTAACAGGCAGGCAGCTGTAAAATGCAGAAACCACAGCAGAAGTATCTGATTTCTTCTGCAAATAAGGCTGAGTAACATGAGTAGAACAGTGAAAATGGATGTTTTGTCTGCACAAAATAATAATAAATGTATTCTCTGTATTATATGCATGGTATATAACAAAATTATATTATATGCATGGTATATAACAAAATTATATTATATGCTGGTATCTAAATGCACATGTGGCTTGTGTTCAAAGTGTGCTTCAGACTCTGAATCTAAGGAAGAGAAACACCATTTAGGAGTATTTCTTTTGCTCCACCCTTTGCAATCCAACCAAGATTCTTCATTAGTAAAGTTCAAACTACAATAACTCATGCTTCACTGGTTACTGTTTCATTAATTACATAGTGATGGTTTAATTAATGATGCTTGAAAGACAGCTTGGTCCCGTGCACATCCTATTGTCCACAGAGCAGATTATTGCATCATAATTTATGAGGGGTGTTAAAAATTTGTTGTGAAAAGCAGGATTGATTTTTAGATTATCCATCTGCAGGGGCAAAGCAGGCACCGTGTAGCCTAACAGCAGCCTGAAATCAATACGCAGTTAAAAAACAGCAAACAGTTTAAAATACTTACTCTATGCTCCATGCAATCACACCTTCTTTCTTTCGTTATTTACCTAGGTCATATCCAATTGAGACAAAGTTCTCTCTGCTAAAGGGCAGCTTGCCAAGCCAGCAGCTGTGACAGAGGAATGTATCAGAACATCAGGGCACCACTACTGCACCAAAAATCAATCAAGCTGAGCCTACATTAAAGCAATAAGTTGTCCTACTGCCTCCTTGCATCCTTAATTGAAAAGCATCTATGACCTGTTTTTAATGTATTCTTGCTTGTTTCGAGCCAGAGATGAATTAAGCTTTTAGCACTGAGGCACTTTTGCACATTTTCCGGGAACACAGTGCGGTTTTATCAGAGATGGTTTGTTAACAACGTAATAGGAAACTTTTTGGCCATGTTAGACAACAGGAAAGGTGGATTGAATGCAATTGTGAAAAGTCAGAACTGTCCACATGGCTTGTTTTTTTTTATCAAATAAAACTCCCCAACAGAGCTGTTAACAAATGTTGGGAAGGAGAGAAACCAGGTTCTCCTGACAGTCAAACTCATAATCCTTCATGATGTCACTTCCTAAAAACCTTAAAATACCACAGTGAGCCCCTCTTTCTTCTTTGCATTTGTATTTCTGTATCCATCTCCAAATGCGTTCTCATTCTATATGAGAGTCCTGACTTCCTTTCCTGCAGCCAAGTCATTGGCCTTCTGCCAGGCAGGTTAAGCCAAAGATTCTTATTCCCAGCTTTTCAGTTAGGATTCCTAGCTTCAGGTTTTGATTGTGTGTTGTTATTCCTTGAGAACTATTTGTTTAGAAGATGGTTGCCTTAGCTGCAGCCATAATATGGGTTAGTCTCTCCTGAAATGAAAATACCACTCCCTTTTGAGGTTTTGCGAGCTTTCTTCTGTGCTTGGCCCATTCCTGCAAGCAAGAAGATGATCTGTGACTTCTACATGTTGGAAGTTCCTATCTGGAGGTGTGGCTGTTCTAAATAATCCCACCTGTCCTTGCTTCAGCTGGAGGTGAGCATGGAAGGTCAGCAGACATCTCATCTCAATAGTCACAAACCTGTGATCCTGTGGGTGATCATGAGGTGTGAGAGGCAACCATGTTATTGGACCCTAATTCAGTTTTTTGCAGTCAGGCTGTGGAAGAAAACAACATTCTGTCATGGAAGTCACAGAAGTCTTTCACGAAAGCTTACATGCTAAATGTTTCACTTTGGGTAGCTGGCTCAGTCTACAGCTGTATTCCTCAAGGTTTAGGGATTCCTGGGAGGGCACATTTTCTGACAGGCACCTGTGCTCATGTTTCGGGAGTGAGGTGAAATCCCTTCTCACATTTACTATGTGTGTAGTTTTCGGGGTGTTAAGCAAACATGAGAGCACATAACCCCTCACCCTGGCTGGGACGCTAGCCCATCACAGAACCGACTCCCAAGCAAATATCAGTCCCCATTCATACAGTTGGATGGACTGGAATAATTAGGGTTATTGGGGTAAAGTACTGTACCTGGATCACATCACAACAGCAGTACCTGCAGCGGTCCTTGAACTCACAGTCCACCACTCATGAGTTTGTGAATCCAGAGACTTATGACATGGTATTCTTTGTATCTGACATTTACTAGAGTGCTACTTTTTAAAACTGTTTGCACAATGACAAATCTTGTTTATAGGTACCTTCTGTTTTCTGTTGTCTCATTATAGATTTGTGGTGTTTATGCAGCCTGTATGCAACACTGTCTACATTAAAAGTCACCTGCCAGGTGTTTCCTAGTCTTGAATTTTGCCTAAGTATTTTTCAATTGGGTTTGCTTCTTCTGCAGTGTCTGCTAATCCTTTTATTTTAGAATCATCTGCGAACCTGACTGGTTTATTTACTGTACCACAATGGGTATCATTGATCTGAATTAGAAAGAGCGGAGTCCCTAATTCAGTGAAAGACTATGTGGTACCCCACTAATTACATCATCCCAATTTCAGCATTCACCCCTTACCTGAAATCGGTTTTCTATCCATTAACCAGTTCACAGGAAAAAAAAAATCTTTATTGCTTATAGCCTTAAGTTGAAGAAATAAGCTTACATGTGGACAATTATTAAAAGCCTTCCAAAAATCTACAAATGTCCATGATGTCCTGTTGTTTTCTTCAAAGAACTCTAACACGTTATTTAAGAAATATTTAACAAGCAAGACCAGCTTTAAGTTAAGCCCTCACTAACAGACTGGAAAGAGTTACCACCCATGAATTAATATTTTAAATTAAAACAGAGCTTTTGATGGCGGTCCTAGTGTTGCTCTCCAGAAGGAGAGCAACTTCATTAAAAAGGTAACACTTTACTTTAAGCGTCCATTATTTAGCATATAATTTTCTATTAATTACAAAGCATACCACTTTTCCCTAATGAGAGCACTACCATACCATATTAAAATGTTTATGTATGCAGTCTCTTGTTGTTGCAGAGACTTTAATGCAATGTATTATTTATTCATCATTTTATATTTGTTCATTTCACTGAAGCCTTTATTCAAGACAATTTACAAGGGTTACACTTAGAAAGCACTACATTAGATCAGCCTCCACAAGGATGACACAGAAATGCTGATGTAAAATTATGTTGCAAAAAATCTGTACATAATTCTGTTTAACATTATGTAATAATAATTATAAGAACTGCAACCAGATACTGACACATTCTGCATTCAGAAGACGTATTTATTGTTTCAGCCAAATCACATATGCAAAATTCTACACTTTCAATCATCCTAAGTATCATTAGTTCCACTGGTAGCACATGATATAATGCAGCTATTTCTTGTTTAGTTTTCTGTTTTACGCCTCATAAATGTTGAGATCCAAATGTTAGATGTTTACAGAGAAGCGGTCAGACTCTTGGATGTTGTTAGGCCTACTAGAGTGAAAGTGACCACAGGATCAGAATTTCCATGAAGAAATCTGACCCGGCCTTGGTTCCCTCCTAATCTGGCCTGAGCATGTTTTAAACAGACATCTGTTGACAGTTCTGAAATTACTGAAAGCTGGGGATAACATTATCAGAAATAGTAATTATGCCATGTATGGAAGTATTTTCTTTAGGTCTGCTTATGCAATGGTCACTCCTAAACAGCTGTTCAAGGTGTTGGGTGACCAGAACTGTACTTCGACTATAAAACTACCTTTAATATCGCTTGAATTCAGAGCCACAGGATCTCTTCCACTGGAAGCCACTAGGTTTTGGAAACGTTGCACCATCTCTGAGCTGGTGTCTGTTCAAGACTTACCTGTTGCAGGAAAACCCTGGGCTCTGCTCCTCAGTCCTGCACTAATGAATCACTTTCCTTCTCAGGAGAGCAGGTGGGGGTAACGGTAGTCTAGGTATTGAAACCTGCTTTGTCGCCCAGTCCAATCCCCTGATACGGGCCACAGGGCTCCACGGCCCTCTGTGATGACAGTTCTATACACTACATGCATAGTACTGCTGGCAACATCGCCAGCGGGCACTCCTGCCCTAGAGAGCATGCTGCCAGCTCCTTTCATGTTCCGTCCTTTCATCACCTATTAAAAAAAATTACCTTGCCTGGGGTTAATCATCTTCAGGGATAACAAACAGTTACGGCTATTAACCACGATCCACACAAGAGAATTCTATAGCTGCCTCGCATGCTTAAAGAAAACTCCTCTATCCCCTCGCTCCCTCTATGCCTCCTGCTGTTTTCGAAAGTAAATGCCCAATTAGCGTCTGCTATATAACAAGTTTTGACGTTTGGGGAGCCAATTTCGAAACCTAGAAAGGTTTCCTAAAGAGGCAGTCTGCTCTGCAGGCTTTCCAGATCGCAAAGGAAAGAAGGTCAAGTGTTGCCTGTAGATAATATCCAATCAGGCTGCACCACTGGCAGAAGCTAAAAAAAGGGTAGCATTAGGTCATATATATGAAGTCATCATGTTGTGTTGGCATTTATGTGAAAGATCACAAATATTTATTTTATTTTTTTCTAACATGATATTTTAGTACTTTAGACACTGGTGATATGGTGTGTAGAGACACTGCTTCACAGATACATGATCTTGATCCCAGCCAGGAGTTTCTGGAGATAATTAATTTGCCTTTTCTTCCTTTGTTCAGCTTGCCAAGTGTGTTTTTGCCAGTGTTTGCCTTGCAGAACAGGTTAGGTTTGACTGGCCACTCTAGACTGTCATCTGGGGAGGTAAGGGTGCTTTTCTTCCTTAGGAAAGGCCGATCTGCTTCCCAACTCATTACCCACTCATGAGCGGAGGAGCTGTGGTGCCTCTGACAGATCGTCCTAAGAAATAACTTTTTTGCCCAGTCCAGTTATAATGAGCTTTTAAATTCTATTTCAAAAAGCAATCTGATGTGTTAAATGCAAAACTGTAGGTAACATCAGCGTGCAGTAAGTACCGCTATCTGCAGAAATGGGTTTGGAAATGTTATTTTGTAATCTGACTGATTGATACAAGCAGAGAGAACATGGGGTGAGGGTGGGGACTCTTCACATGCCCAGTCCTGTGTCGATTTCTGAAGCACTGGGAATTTGGGAGAAAAAAAACAAACATAAAATATCAGAGACAGCCAAAGCCCCATTACATGAAGAAAATACGGCTTTCTATTCTAGCTGAATATTAGAACTAAATAAATAAAAGACCAGGGACAGTATCATTTGTCTATTACCTTACCCATCCAACTGAAACGTATTTCCTGCTCTGAAAAGCAGCTCCTATATTTCTGTGATAAAAAAAATGAGAATCCAAAAAAGCCTGCTACCGCATGCCAAAGATGAGAGGCAAGTAAATGAAACATTTTGTTTCGCAGTTCATTTTTGGTCACCCTTAGCTCGCTGTCAGTCGCTGCTCTCTTAAAAAAGTGATGCAGAATGGCACACGTCTTGCTCTTCTAGTCGTTTTGCATTAATCAGCCCCAATTTGTCTTGCTCCTGTTACAGTCTGTCTACACTTTAAATCTGTCACTAACAGCACTGTCTCATTGTGATAAAGGGAACAATTTCATTTGCCTAGAATAGCCTTGTGTCAGATCCCGATAATTTAATAGATAGGTGTCTCAGTGTGATACTATTCTGGACCTCAGCAGCCCTTATTTGGATCAGCCGAGGCAGATAACCCCAGCACTGCCAATCAAAAGTTTAAGCCTTATGTAGGCTACCAATGTACCCAGTTTTTGCTTCATGATAAAACCATGAAAGGACACACAGTGTGGAACTACTGTAGGATACTGACAAGAGCTTTGCTGACTTTCTGTCATTTAGTCCAGTAACAATGCAGTAAGATTTAGTGATGCGTGGCCATTCATTCAGTTTCTTAAGCTCAAATTAATGGATGTTACTGTACAAATAAGGCATTATTGACACTGCGAAGTGAATGTTTTGCTTTTCCTAAACATGCATCACAATTCAGTTTCACGGTACGGAAGTGATGTGCCAGCACGAGGCTCTACTTTTTGCTTCTTTATAATCATACATTTTTTAATGTATGTGATTGACCTTAAGGAAGCGAGGGTCTCTAAACTCTCTTGCAATGTTTCAGCAAGAAAACCAAGTGTCCTGAAAAAAAGGAATAAAAAGCCTACAGGTTCCATTGTGAATGTATACCTGTGAGCTATCATTAAGTACGATTTGTGTAGATAACGAGACATTTTCTTGAGCCAGTGACTGAAAAGTGTAGATTGTATGAGTGTCAAGATGGGTAATGTGGTCATTCAGCTGGACAGAGGGCTGCTGAAGGGGGCAATTACATGTAAACTGTAATTGTATGCCAATCTCAAAGTCACAAGTTAAAAGCAAGTACTTAATTCCTTACAATTATTCAGAAGTACATACTGTAATTGTTGCACAGGGTTAATGTTTGGTAATGGCCTTCATATCACAGAGGCTTGCTTCTTTGCATTCCCAGCATCAATTCCTTACAGTTCTAAACAGGTTTTTCTTAAGACACTTTTTTTGCTGAAACAGTTTATTAGTGCAGAAACCAACAATTTGTTTGGGAAGAATGCAAAACACAGCCAAGAGAAAAAAATGAGAGAGATCAGGTTAGAAGCACATCTTAAAGCCAGGAAGAAACACTGGACATGCCTTTAAATGCAATCAATAAAAGCTTAGTAGCCTGATGTTGAGAGGTTTCCTATATACTATTATATATACTATTTTAAATGGCATGGTCTGAAAAGTCAATATATACAGTAGAAGTATTTGAAAGTTGTGATTTGCAGACAGATAGATGCCTAAATGACACTGAGGCTGTAAATTTTTATTACCTATTTTTTCAAATGTTTTATAACTCAAAGAAATTAGTTATTTGCACTTCGACCTTTGCTTATAGCACCTGGAATACAGCCTTGTCAAAATGTTTTGTTTTTGTAGAAAGGGCATTTCGGTGAAGACTGTACCTTTCAAACTTCCACACCCACAAATAATGACCCTGGGAGATAGATGAGTTGGCAGTGTCAAACTCTCTGCAGGGGCTTTAGTTATTAATTCAGGACACAGGTAATAACAATCACAAAAGGGTCCAGCTGGCAGAAAATGGTAACTGAAAAGGATTGTGATTTGAGGGTAGCTGTGATCAACAGGCCCACTTCTTCCACTGAGATTCACATCCCACTGATCAGAGGTGTGGAGATGTCTTTTGCATGTTGGGGCAGGGCTATAGATTTATTTAAGGAAAAGATGTAGGAGTGGTTTTCTGATACATCCAATGTCTGCACAATTCTGTTTTGCACATGTGTATATAATAGAGTGCATTTCCAGTATGAGTTCAAATCCAATTACAGACTCTAGCTGTGGTACTGCTGGAGCCCAGCACCACATTTCAGTAACAAACATCTGTAGCTCAAGCACATGTACTTACAGTAACAGCCATAATAGTCTATTTTGTGGAATAAACTTCACTACCACAAAAACTTTTTTACAGTGGCCTTTTTGTCGTATTGGTAGTTTGTTAGAAATGCACTGTTCATACTTACAGAGATAAATTTGGATTTAATGCAGTCCAAATGTGTCAGAATTAAATGGCTAGCCCTGATAATACAACTCTATTAATCATGGAAAAGGGATATTTAATGAGTTATTCAATTGCTCTTGGAAGCTTTTTTGCAACATTGAAGGCTTAACAATCTGTCTGGCTAAACAGCAATGTATTGTCCTGCTTTGTTGGCAATTATATGGCTATTAATTTTTACATTACCCTCCTACTCAATAAATGAAAAAAAATGTAAAATATAAGATCATACTTTCATTGAAAAATGTTTGTTAAGAAATCACTGAAACTGCATTTATGGATGGCTCTGTGTTTCAATCTGTCTTAGATACAACGCAGAAATAAATTGGTTTTGAATATTTCTTGCATATCTGAAAGCCATGTCCTACCAATCAATATTATGATTAACCTTTTCATTAACAGTATAATGAAACAATTTAGAAAATGATGTGTTGAATATCAGTTTTAAGTTATTATGAGCTGCGCCCACAATGTTGTGACATTAGAATCTTTAGCATTTCTGCTTTTAATGACATTTTAACAAAAGCTGGGCTGAATTTTACGAGAAGCAAAGATTATTCTCAGCTCACCCCTAAAGCAAGCATATACTCATTATGAATGCGTTTTCAAAATGCCATTCTCTGTATATGAGTAGGTGTTTAAAGTGCAATAATTATGTGTTTCCATATTTATTCAATGGGAATGATGCTAGACATGTAATTGCACTTCAGCAATGTTCTCTTATTTTATTGAGAGTGTAAGACTGCAAACGCACTCCAACAGCCACTCATTATATAGTTCACTTTTTTACAAAGGTGACGGCTAGCACCAGTGAAACCAATGCATTTCTCATTTAGCCTATGTATTCCAGAAAGGAGTTAATTGTGGCCTCCCAGGTGACCCAACTGGTAATGGAGTGCAGGTTGAGCCTTCTGGCCCCTGATATTGGTAGTTCGAGGCTAGGTCAGGTCATTAAATGAATATGACTAAGATTCCTTAAGGGGTGATGCACAGTAGTCAGAGTACTGCCAGGGGAAAAGTTAGGATTAGTCATCCAGGGTTCTATCTGCAATACAGCAGTAATTAACCCGGGTACCTTCAGGCTTGTGGTGATGTCATGAGAAACATGCCACTCCTCCAGTTGGCACTGACTCTCCTGTATGGCACTGCAGAGCTTGCAGCAAGTCAAAAGGTGAATGGTTCTGATAGGTGGGTGGGTTGGAAAAGGAGGCTGGAGATAGGTAGAAGGTGTTGCTGATATAAGGCAAGAAACAACTGGAATTTTAATAAAGGGTTGGTATATGACGAAAAACACCAAAAGATGTTAAACAAGAAAAGAGTTTATTCTCACTGCTATTTGTTCCACAACTGAACAAAGGCTGGACCCTAGCTATGTGTGCTGTGCAGTTTCAATGAACAACACAACAGTCGTCTGAAATGTGGAGGTCTCATTGGACCCATGAAATTATGTTAAATGAGCGATAGTAAATCCAGCTATACAGGATTAGCCCTGACTAGAGCTAGCAAACAATGACAATAACAGGAGAACAGTCCACTAAAAGACCCTTCCTCTGTTGCTCAGCAACATAAATGCTCTAGGATCGTCACAAAAACCCAATCTGGACAAATAGGGATGCTAGGGGCTACTTATTAACAAATTCATGAAAGAGAAAGTGTTTTTTTTTGTTCATTATTTATGCTTTCATAAAAAGGAGATGTACTTACAGTATAAGTAGAAAGAATGAAAGATACAGCCTCATACAGCAGTTTTTCCTGCATGGAAAAAAAAGTAGAGCAATTCATGTAAATAGGTTTCCCGACATTACAGACACTTTGTTCCAACTTTTTTTTTTCTTGTCTGAGCAGACATCACTAGTCCTTGAAGTGTCTTGTTGGCTGATCCTGATGTCTGTACAATCAAGAAAAGTATTTTCAGTGATGCTCAGCCACAGCGAGGTCATATTACCAATCTTTTCAACACAAGTTTGTGTGGAGCAAACAAAAGAGGGACACAGCATCTACAGTAGGCACAATTTATATACTTTATTTAAAGAACAGTCTCTAAAGATTATCCTTACAGGATAATCTATTTTTTAATTGACTTGCAAGCTCCAGGTTCATTTTTGAACAGTTTTTGTGATGAGAGTTTTCTCCAAGTCCCAGGAGAGAAAACTCCACGCCAAGTCTTTCCAAAGAAGTTCAGTGAAAAAATATGATTTCATATGTAATTGGATGAAATCTGTGCCCAGGCATTCTTAGTTCTGACAGAAGGAGTTTAGGCAAATCCTGCACTTACTACTCTAGTTTTGGAAGCTGCTCTCGACCATATGAGCAAATCAATATTGTCCCCGAATTTGAAAAAGATCAGCTTTCACTTTTTTCCAGCAGTTTTAACAAAATTTGTGGAATTATCAGAGAGACTCTAGCAATCCTTGTCTGAATAAGTATTCGTCTGAGCAGACATCTCTAGTCCTTGAGGTGTCTTGTTGGCTGCTCCTGATGTCTGCACAATTAAGAAAAGTCTTTTCAGTGATGCTCAGACACATCAAGGTCACAGTACTTGCCTTTTCAACACAACTTTGTGTGGAGCAAACAAAAGAAGAACACAAAACCAAGGCATATTGATGGTGGACATATCTGGTTTTGGATTCACTACAAAATTCACTATTATTAGTAGTTTTCTAAGAGGAATGAATACAAAATTGATTTAATTTAGTTCATGAGTGGTTTTCCAGAGATAAAGTTGAATTGCAATAAAATGCAATAAATGATTTTAATGGTGTTGTGCATTTTTTGAGTCGTTATTCATGAATTTGGTAGCTTGTGTGGAGTATTTTAGCTTTCAGAAAAGATAATGCTAATAAAAATGTGTGTTAGAGCCTTTGAGAATAAAGGCCCCGTGCTTCTGTCTTTTTCTCTTTCTCAGCCTTTTTGGAAGAGAACAAATAAAAAGAGTGTTATTATAACCTATGTTGTAAAAATGTCTTTTGCTTAAAATTGCTGGAAAACCCACTCTTGGAAACCTGTGGACTCCAAGCAGACTGGAGGCTACAGGAGTAAAGGAGAATACACAAAATGCGGTTTGCCCATTTGATTGGCACAGGCAAAACAAAAACCCCAACCATTTATTCTCAAGTATTGCATTGAAGTAGACTTGTCCAAGCAAGTCAATAAATTCACTGCAAATTAACAAAAAAATGGGTTTTATTCATTGATCATATTGTTGTATGCCTATCTAGATTCATCAAGAGCAACTTCAGAAAAAAAAAGTAATTTCAGGAGCCCTTAGAGAACACAGATTGGCCCCAGAAAAATACAACTAATCAGACCATCATGTTGGCTTAAGAATATAATAATATTTGGGTATGTAGTCTGTACTGTTGAGAAAAAGAAGAAAAAAATAACAAATTACCTAAAACCGGAAGACTGGTCAGAAATTATTCTGTCATGGCCTCAGTGAATTAAGGCAGATATGATGGTATACTTTTTGTGAACAATATTTTTATTTCAATATTTGTTAACCTTGACTTTTCTGCATGTGTATCATTTTGGATACAAAATGTAGATGTTGTTTCTTGTGGTCTATATTATATTAGATAATATATAGAAAATATATATTAGATATATTTTCTGTGAAACGTGCTGAGTCAGGTCATCTGCTCCTTTTTGCCATGCATGTCTCAAGTATTAACAGTAGACTTCCAGTGTCAGTTGAATACAGATTTTCCCGATAACCCCATGATTTCGCAGAGCATGGCCTGTCACTGCTGGGCTGCTAGCTGTCCCAGTCACACCCTTGGAAGTTTTGAAAAGAGAATAAGGAAAGGTTTCTGTCTATGGTGATGGATGAAGGACATTCAGTGCCTCTGGCTTCCTTGGTTGCTAGTAACTAATTGATCTGAGGATCTCGTTCAGCAGTTTATCAATAGCTTCAGGAAAGGAGAAAAGAGCATCTATTGCCAACTCTGGAACATAGCTTGAAAATGGGATAGTGGGCTTGGGCCATCCTACAGAGTACATCCCACATGAATCTCCCCACATTCCTAACATCTATGCCGAAGATGTTTCCCCCTTTTCTAGTCTGTTCATCTCTGTGGGAAAGTTAATACTTTTCACATATAACGGATAAAACTGTCTTTTATTGTCTAGAGATGTTTCCTTACCATCTAGCGTTTTTTGACTCATCAATGCAATGACAGCGTCGTCACTTAAAAATGCATTTGAACCCCAAACCATTTTTCTGATGTCAGCACGGATTCTGCTTTTAATGTGAGGCGTGCATCTATTTAACATATGTCTGGGCCCTTAGGAAGATGTAGCTGCCTGCTATTTATGTTGAAGGTTTGATGTGCAAAAAAAATAAATAAATTAGAAAGTATTCAAAGGCTCATTTGAATATTAATTGTGAAGTGCAATAAAAGGGATGTCAGTTATCATTCAGCATTGGCAGACTGGTCAGAAGCACTGTCAGTGTGAAGACTGTGGTGTGTATCTGTTGTGAGTGTTGTGAGCAGAACGATCAAAACAGCAAACTAGGAGTCAAAATCTGTCAGCTTTAGTTTGGTGTGAAACTGGCAGGAAACTAGTGAATCCTGTAGCGATATATATGCCAAGAATTTATATTTAAAGAATACAATTGCCATTCAGCAGGTCATAAGGAGTAGATTCCTTTAACGTACTAGCCTCTATTTACCACCACTGACTTGGTGAGAAAAAGCAAGAAGCTTGTTAAGCAATTGTCATCATGCTGTGTCTGTGCAAAGACAGCATAAAAAAATGCATCATTTACACAGGAGGGAAAGAACAGATACAAATGACTGTAACATTTCATGAAATGCCATGCCAATGCAGATAGCTGTAGTTGCCTCCCTCCAGCTAGTGTAGCTTTTTATTTTTAGTGGCAGGTCTGCATTTACAATGCTGCTGATTAATAGCAGGAGTACAGATGTTATCGTTATAAAGTGATTACTGGGGAAATTGTGCCCAATGAGATCCAGGTAGTGTGTAAGTTATACACTCGCTCTGTCAATATGCTGATGTTGAAGTGGACAGGCACTCACATTTTATGTGTTAGAGAGATCATTGTGATACCTTGATCCAAACAATGTCAAGCTATTTTTGCATTGACTGCTGTCCCAGACTTCTGAATGAGATTACTGTGACAGGACATAGTCTTCATTCCATTGCTCTTGTCTTGTCTTCTTTCTAGTGGTGGGCAGGATTGATACTATTACTAGGGAGTGTGGTAGAGGAGTTGGAGTTGACTTTGTGCCATGTTACTCATGTCATATCTACTGCGTAAGGTGCAATTAAGCAGCGGTCTGAAAGTCGCAAGGTGAACCCACGTTTGGGATGAGAGCAACAAAACAGGAAAGCTGCAGGCAGCACAGCGTGGGTAACAGACTAGAGACACAGGCAGAATGGTGATGAGCATTCAGACAAGTGTGATGCAGGAAAACACAGTCCAGGGCTGTAATCAGTTATAAAGTGAGTTTGTAGGCGAGTAGACACTGCAAAACACTGAGACAATGCAAGCCACAGTCAAGAAACAGCTAGAGGCAGAGCTGAACCTAACTAGAGGCAGAGTGCTGCGGAAATCCAAACATGGAGGTTGGGACAAAAGGAGGTCAAGAGTCAGACAGAAATCCAAGCAGGGAATCAAAGCAAAACTGTCTTCAACCACCTGATGTGGGCGTGGCTGGAAATTGCCCACAGGTGGTACAGGTTTCCTATCTGATCATGTATTCATGGCAACTAGCACTAACTGACGGGTGAGCAGGGAGTGGCTGTTGCCTTGGTAATGCTAGATCCCTCTGCAGAGCTCCAGAGGGAGCAAGCCTGACAACCTGTTTCTGAGTCTCTTTATAAAAAAGTATCTATTATGTTCCTGCAGACAGAAATTATGATTAGAATGTCTTGATAGAATTATAAAAAGGTAATGCAGTTCATATTACTGATTACAATTTTAAGATAATTTGATGACTATGTGTGCCACAGATACAAACAAGAATATGTTCTCATGTGTTTGATGGTTAATTTCTCACTTCACTTCCAAATGGTTTTTGGGCACTGATATGAACAAAGGCACTTTTCCATGGTCATAGACTTGGCTGACCATCCTATTCCAAAAGATAGAGAACACACTTGAACAGAGGACTTTCTGACAGATCTGGCTGATCATCTCCTGCACAACTAACTCACTTGGTTAATTGAGTGAATATTGTACCTCTAGCTCCACCCCTCTACCCATAATCCACCTGTCACAGAGCAAAGTGTATCCTGAGGCAGTTAGGCCAAGCCCAGTGATTCGGGGTCACCAGTTAATAACAGGAATCTCTGTCTGAAACACCCTTCCCTGATTAGGATGCCGGACTGCACCTGTCTGTATGCACTTCAATCCCCTTAAATGCAGACTTGTAGAGGATTTGAGCTGTCACTTATGAAAACGGCCTTGAGCATATTGTGTTAAAGAACAAAAGTGTGCAGTTGTTCAGTGTTAGGGATGAAATATGGAACAGTAAAAGGGATATTCGAAAGATTTAGCTAGAGGAAAAAAAATCTGAAGATGGAAAACATACAATCTGAGCAATGTTGTTTTGAGCTGCTTTAAAACCCCATCAATCATTCTGATTTATTGATAATAATGTAGTCCAGCAGCATGAAAATCCCACATCTGGCACCTAGCCCTTTGCTATTTCATGTGTTTTTTATAACCATTATAAATAAGTGCCTCTTTAAAGCGCTAAGGGCTTTGCTAGTGAAGGAAATCTTCTTGTGTTTGTCTCGGGGGTTATTTGTTTGATATAATCAAGGACATCCAAAAGTAGGAGAAGCTTATTAATAGCTGAGCAAGGTGTTCTCAGTCACACAGGTGGAACACTGTGAAAAACAACTCTACGCAAACAACAACAAAAAGGTTGGTCAGGCAGGCCTTCTGACAATTAAACATCTGTTTGCTTCAGGGTTCAGAAAGACAGATGATGGCTCGTCTGTTCCTTCCGAGTCTATTTTTGGTACTTGATGGATTGTTGTGCAGGTTTTTTTTTTACTGCCAGGGTTCAATCAGTTTTAAAAGGTCATCAACCAACACAGTCCAAATGTGATTTAAAACATCAGGAAAGAAGGGGCCCAATTTCCACGATTCCCATTTTACCATTTTATGTCTCGAAAAAGGAAATCGACCTTCAGATAAAATCTGTACCAGAAAGTGAGTGGAAGATGTGTGACACTGACATTAGCAACAAAAACTAACGATCAGGATTATCATCTTTATTATAGCCTGGTGTGTGCTTTTCCTTCCAAATACTCAATCTGTATTTAACCTGCACACCGAGTCACACCCCTCCCATGACAGTAAGTGCAATGAACAGACACAAGAGCAACAGTTGTATAGTGGCTTCTGATTTTGTTTTTATTATCATTACAAAGGACTGCTGTAGATTCCTATTTATGTGCAGCTTTCCCTTGTTCGTCACTTTTTCCAGTATTCTACTTGTTCGGTTAGCATGTCTTAAATCCTGACAAAGCTATTGACAGCTCATTCCTATATCATTTGCTAAACTATGAAACAGAGAGCACACCCATTTTTGAAATGTTTATTTATTATTAAATACGCAGTGGTAAGAGTCTCCTTTACTTAGATTCCATGCTCTGACATTTATAAACAGGGTAGTTCAGTTGCCTTATGCTGGATGCATCAACGTTGCTCTTCTGCATACTTCCCACTGTCCCAGTCAGCGCTATTATATTCTGTGGCTGTAAGATGTCACCTTTCTTAAATACACTGAACTGTTACAAAGGCAACATCTGTCTCAAGCATCTATGTACAGCTCCAGTCTTCCTCCAGAAACACGATCACCTCAGCTGAATGTTAATACAAAAGCTCTATCACACTGTGGCCGTACTGCGGCGTTCATTTTTCTGAAGAATTCTGAAGAATTATGTGCTGTAAATTAATGTGTGAAGTTAGCCAATAACGCATAGAAATTACAGAAGATCCATCTTTTCATTGATTGTTTAATGCTTGCCTTGAAGGATGGCATGTAAAAAAATGATTTTATGTATTCAGAAGTCCATTCTATTGACGTTCTATATTTTTCATAACATGGCCATTTTTAAAACATGGTATTATAATGGGAATCATGAAATGTTTACGTCCCTTACAAAGGTGATAACATTTTACACATTTAACTATATATCCTAACATATTGATTGCTTTTTTATCAGTCAGCCACATTGTCCAGAAGGCTGTATCATAAGAAGTAATGGCAGTGATCATATAACATACTCTGTTTAGAAAACAGGGAAATGAGGGCTCAAAAACTCAGCAACCGTCAGACAAAATAAGGGATTTTGATGATTTATCGAAACACAAATTCCATCTAAAGTCGATAAAAATACCACAGCTCCACCTAGAATTGGGCAAAATCTACCGCTGCCAACCTTAACAGGCAGTATGGACTGCTGCCAGTCCAAAATAGAAGCACAAACAACAGCAGCAATAGCAGTCTCTGACAGCAGGCAGCAACAGGCTTGTCCACAAGCAGGAGATGAACACAGCAGCAATGCACAGTAGCCGAAGGAACTCGGATAAGCAGGCTGGGCAGAACAGAAGGAACTCTGGACTGGAAACACAAAAGGGTATCGCTGATCCACGGTATGGGATAATGGCTTCTAAAGAGAGGCATGGCTTTATACACAGTGACAAATCACATCCCCTGACAGAAGAACATTTGAGATCGGATACCTTAACAAAGACCTTCTCACCCAGAGTCCTAATGGATTTCATTCAATACATCACAGCACAATTCCCCTCCAGTGTTAGATTTATTGTCCTACCCTGTGCTTTATCTTCTCTTCAGTTCATCCTGGTGCAACCTGTGGACGAGTGTGTGTTAACTTGCAGGGGTATGGGGAGTGAGCTCTTTCTCTTTAAATTGAAAAGTGTCATCCAATCACTATAAATGCAACCACCTCGCTCCACCCCGGATTATTCAATAAAACTTCCCTGCCAGAAATGATTGAAAGCCACTCAGCTCTGGAGCAGGACCCTCAGAAATAAAGGATAATATATGAAATCCCTGGCAGGTTGTTGCCAATCCAAATTAAAAGTTGGAGTGGTTAGCGACACTATACCCTCCTCATTGCCATATTTCACCCCTGCCTGCCATATTCCCCATGACAGAGGCAGTAAATCTTGCACTGTTTTATAGCATAAACTGTTATTCATCTGATGAGCAGGCAGTAGGGCCAAGTGCTGATATACATACAGGAGTACTGACCGGACACAGAAGACACATGGGAGCTACTGTATTTATGTCCACAAAGGCATAAATAAGTGATGGAACCTTTGATAAAAGGAGAGAGGAGGGAGAAATCAGATTGTAGCCTTATCACATGAAATTCCGACAGGAACAATGGCTTGGCTGTGTGGATATGCGTGCGTGTGTGTCTGGGAGTGGGAGTGGGGTGCGAGGGGTGTGGATAGGTGCAAATCTTTGTTCTTTCAAACCCCTTAACAAATGGTTCTGTTCAGCTCTAGAAGAAACAAGCATAAGACCAACTTTAGTCAACTGCAGTTTGTCTGGCTGCTTATGGGTTGCTTAGGTAGCAGTGTCCTTTCTGTTAACACGACTTTGCATTGACTCATGAGACATCCACATCCACAGAGAAGATAATTCTGTCAATAGCTATGTGTCATGGACAGTTCTTTCCAGACCCTATGCAGACGACGCGGTCCAGGGTTGAGTGAGAAAACACAAGGAAAAAAGGCATGCAGGACACGGGGATGAAAACAGGGGGGCGTGTCCGAGGAGTGCTGGTGGTCGGGGGAGGTGTGACCGAGGCAAACAATCCAGGGATGAGTCGAAAGAGAAATAAAAAAGAAGGGCAAAAGACCAAGGCCAGGCGATCCATCCGAGACAGACGATTAAAATCCAGAACCGGGTTGGGACCGGCACGGGGAACAGGAACAAGAACAGAAGCTAAAATCCAGAAAATGTATTAATAGATGGATGGTACTCCTCTCTGGAACCTCATGAATTGACCGTTCTTAACCCTCAGCTAATCTTCTAAGTTCTGAAGATGATGTTTTATTCAAGTTTCTGTCGTCAAAAAAGTATTATTGGTTCCTTATTTGTGAATAAAATATACAATAAATGGTTACGTTTGATTCTAGAGACATTAACATTTCTTTCCATTGATGTCTGAGGATAGACCATAGAACATGATTAACTTAGTCAATATTTCCTGGATGGCATTTTTCTATAAATGTTCATTTTTACCAGCAATAAAAAAAAAAGATTAATTTGATCAAAAAAGTGGAAATCTGCACAAAACTGTTACTGCGTAAAAATCATTTTTTTCTTAATTGAATTTTATTAAAGTAAACTGAACAAAAAGAATAAATGATAAATAGATTTATTTATGTGGAATACATTTTTTTAATATTTTAAAGCTCAGTAACAGTGTTGTATTGCTGCTCTCAATTAAACTGAATATGAAGTATCATTGAATTTACTCTCCCATAAGACTTCATAATTGTTACAACATGAAACATAATTGACACAGGTGACTTCATTAGGCTGTATCAATAATAGTTAATTGCCTCTCATTTTATATATATATATTAAAAATTTGAAGTAGACAGACATCCTTTTTTAGCTTTAAAATAGCTAGACTGTCCCTTTCTCATACACCCCTGATTTCCAAATAAGTATGGCTCATACAGTTAGCAATTAAATGACAAAATTACTGTTTAAATACCAAAGAAAATATTGTTCTTTGCTCTTAACATGTTTTCTTACAAAAATCCATATTATCATATCATTAAATAAATGATATGGCAAATATATAAAATATAATGCTTGACTGTAAAAAGAGAAGTGGACATAAAGCAATGCAATGCAACGACAGAATATATTTAGATTTATTATCCTTATATATCCTAGTAATAGTACTTACAAGACAAAATTCTCACCACATAGATTGCCACTAAAGGTCTTCTGTTTGATAATACATTGGATTATATAAATAGTTCAAAGTTTATTTTAATTTTTAAATAATAATACTCAGATAAATAATGAGAAATAGGATGATTGTAGGACAGAATATACTGTATAAACATAACGTTTTAACGTAAGGTTTAGATATTAGGTTTTATGACTTAGTAAATACAGTATGTTAGATTTGGAAATATATTCATTATTTTGCAGAATGTGTAGTTCTTATCGTTTCAGTGTTGGTTGCTTTGAGAAGCATCCTGATCATATTGTTTATTGTACTTTTGGCACTGTGAAAAAATACTTTGTGCAGTAACGGATCAGAGGTGTTAATATGGCAAATAAAAAAGTGGACTGGAGATCTGTTGTGACACACACCAAACCCCTTTCATTATTTTGTATTCCGCTAGAGAAAACATTTTCTCTATTGAAACAAAAATATGGAAATTAGTTTGGAGTATGCAGTAACATTTCTCTAAACTCTTTAATCTTTACCTACCATAATGAAATAATTCCAAAGCAATTTGCCTGATGCTCTGCATTGAAAATAAAGAAAAACTACTACAGGACATACAGTACAGGGTTGAAGAGGTCATTTGCTAATCCTGCTGTTTATAATTCAGCCACGCTGGTCTCCCTATCATTTACACCAAAATATATTTATTTATTTCAGGGAATGTAGAAGATTGAACAAAGCATAGCTTTGTCAGTTTCAGGAAGGGCTGAAACTCACTGTATGAGTAAAATAACGCAGCCTGTTATTACCAGTGTGCTGCCTGTCTGTGCTCAGCCTCTATCTTGCAGCTTGACTTGATGTTAGGGAAGGTGACCCTCAGAGGCACCTGTTCAGGCAGCTGGCTCAGATTATGGTCATTTTCCTGTGAACGTATAGTATTCTGTCATTTCACTTGGCTAATTTGAGGAAGAGACTCAAATGTATCTACCTGTATCACCAACACAATCCAACACACACAAAACAAAATCCACAGTCTGGCAGCTACAGTATGTAAATGTAAAAATGAAAAAGGCAGGGAAAGTGGGCTAATCAGAGATGGTTTAAAGAATCTGAGCCCTGTCACAGCTTTCTCACTAGCAAAATGTCATCTATCTATGAGCGTTAACAGGAAAATAATTTCTGGATATGAATATTTCACAGAGTGTTATTTAAGGCATTCCAGCCTCTGCCTTGTGTAAGAGGGCAGTAGGTGGAGACAAGACGTTCTTGTGTGAAGATCATTCTCCAGAAAGAAATGGGAAATGATCATCTTCCAACGCCTAAACAATTGTTAGTTGACAATTGGTGAGGTGACAAAACTATGAAGCTGGGTTTCAGTTGGCTGTTGTACAGATAGCCTGTTTTCACCTTAATCGGATGCAAATTAAAAGTTGCTAATTAGACCTGTAGGACTGTAGCCCCAGTGGGGATGTATTGATCATTCTTGTCTGTGATGGAGGGCTACATTCAGCACCAAGGCATTTCTAGTTTGGCCTAATATTTGATTAGAGACAGTTACACAACAATGTTGGTTGTAATGTATCTTTTGGTGTGATGTACAGTAAGTGTTTATTAATGATGAAAGCATGACAGCTGTGCTCAAGATCACTTTCAAATAAAATAGTTGAAATAAAATATTTCAAATAGTTGTTTATCAAGAAAATTGGTGGTTCAGAGTCACCTGTATCAATCAAATACTAGTGTGTGTTTGAACCCATACTCTTCTCCACAGCCTCTGCCTCTGCCTTTTGGGGGGGTGATAACTCATTGCCCCATCACCCAGGGTTTGTCTGGTTAGGTAAATGGAGTATCATCAAAGACCAGGTTCAAGAAAGATGATAGTGTATACAGTATATAGAAAGATGACAGATGCATTTCTTAAAATACAAGTAGAATAAATGTCTTGCAAGAGTTCTACTGACTGAACAGGTGTTTTGGAAATACAGTATACAATCACTCTTTCCCACGGGGAATTAGTGGAATTCCTTCAAGAGAATAATTTAACAACACAACTGGTTCACTTTTCTTGGCTTGCACATTAACACCACATATCAAGAGCTTTTAAATATATTTTTTTTATCTCAAAAGACTCCTTTACAGATAAATAAAGAGTCACTATAGGGAGACTGTTTTTTAGTTGTTGCTTGTGAACTACACCTGTCTTTTTGTGCACAGCTACTAAGAAAGAAAAGAAAGGTTTCATATTGTGGCAAATGCCAAGCGAGTAACCAGGGCTTGCCTCTCTGATCACATCACCCTGGTGCGGAGGTCTTGACACTGGCTGCCTGTGAGTTTCTAAGCAGAATTTTTTACACTAATATAGGATGCCTTGGTCTGATGGGTGCTGTATAATACATTTGCATTTTATTCCATTGAGTTGTATTCAATGACTCTTGCAGTCAATGTCTGTATCCTTTACAATGTAAGCTAGCAGGCAGACAAAAGGCAAAACTGGTACAACCTGCCTGTGTGGTTGTCTGAGAGCTGCCCAAGGAATGCACTGCCAGCTCTTTGCTGCTGTGGAAGGTGGAGACACACATTAGACTCTGCATTGCTAAGACTGACAGAAATAGTAAGAAAAGTACAGAAAGATACAAGGAGGAACCCCAGTAATTAAGAGAAAGTACAGAAGGAGAAACTGACAAAGGTAAGAGCTGAATTCTTTTTATAAATTGGCTAGCTGATGATGTAGCTGTAGTTAATAAATTTCTTGTCTTTTAGAGTACTTTCTCTACTAAGTGTAAGCATTCATGATAGGAGCTCTTGATGGATTTTATTACATGTTTTTGATCACCAGCACTATAGAACTATGATGTTCAAATGTCATCCTTGCTGGCATAGTTGGAGATTTAATTTTCTGTCTTTTATAATAAATGCCAGAGCTCTAAATTCTAAGAATAGTGTCATTTTCATTTTGGAGTGATGTACTCCATCAAGCAAAAGGCAAAAGTGAATCCTAGTCAAGGACAGAAAGATCCTTTGATTGTAATGCAAAGACTGGATAATTCAGGCACATTATCTTCTCATATACAGTATTTACAGCAGTAAATGAAGAGAGAATGACTGAATTCAAATCAATATCAAAGACAGTTTGTTTGCTCATACTGTATGTACTAAGGGTGGACTCACAGGTGATAGCAAGCGCACCAACCAGTTCACTGTGAATCATTTTCTGATTCAAAATTATAAGTTACAATGCCACACAAATTCAAGTGTTGCTGTGATAATGGAAAAGTCTGAGGTCTGTATCCAGCTTTTTGGAAAACATAAAGCTTGGATCTTATTGCAGACAAGAGCATTATAGGAGCTTGAAATAAAAGTGTAGAAGGTAAAGCCCATTGGCCAAGCACTCACCTTCCCAGATTTCACAGTCTTGCTTCCCTCAGTCCTCATCATTCTCCATCCCTGCAGATGTTCACTGTCCCAGTCAGCCTAGTGGGGTGTGGTGAGTGGGTGTCCTTGTCAGTCTGGCAGGTCAGGGCTGTGCCAGCATCTCCAGCTGCTCCACCATTGAAACACTCTGCCCTGGGTGCCTGACTAAAACCCCTAAAATTAGACCTGACATCAAACTCCTAATAGCTCATGGAGATCTGCCGAGTCTTTTCTCCTGTAGACAGAGTTGTAAAATATCCATCGAATCTAAATATTGTTTTTAATGCAAAATGAATTCTGTTCTTTTAATATCTATATGATCTATATCTACCCACATCATGGAAGAGGGAGCAGTCAGCAAGGATCAACAAGCACTGACAAGCCCATTTATTGAGATATGCAATGAATCATCTGCTTCAGCCTCAAATTATAGCAGCCTGCTCAGTCACTGTGTGCCTGTATAGTTAATAGGAATATTACCTGTAGTCTTTGATTGATGTACTCCAGCCTCTTTTAGAAAGAGATATGTATTAGAACCTCAAGACTGTTGATGCAATTTCATTTAAGTTGCTTTGTAAGTTGTTAAATTGTAATACATGTCTGTACTTTTAGGAAACAAAAGGTGTGATTGACATTTTAGATGAGGCTGCTTTGCTTAAATACTGTATCCCAGTCCATTGCTTTATTTTGCTGCACAGCCCCTGGGTATGGTGGCATTCAATGCTGTTGATCTCTTGCTTCTGGATATCCAGGAATTATCTGGGCGTGCCAGGCTCAAGTCAGACGTCAGCAGCTTGGGGAGCAGGTATGGGCTGCTGCTACAGCACTAGAGAGGAAGGCGATGAGAAGCACAGAACCAATGGCTGTAAAGAATGCTGCTTGAAGACCCGAAACTGTCTGCTCAGTCGGGAGTGTTCTCAGGCTTTAAACATCGCCAGTGTCTGTGCCCAGTGTGGCATATGCATACGAATGTGGACATGTAAGTTCAAAGCAGGTTTTTTAAAGGTCTACAGTCATAATGACTGGGCAATTAAAAACCAGAATTTTAATATTTAAACCAAACTTTTCTGCATAGGTGGCACATAAATAACTAAATGGTTTGTATTATCTTTGTAAATTTGTTTCCATATTGTTACTTCTGGGTAATATGAATCTTGTGGTATTGTTTTGACATTTTCCTATGAGGACAGTTCTTTCTAAGTGGCCTACATGGCCACAAGTAGGTGGACTAGTCTCTAAAAGCAATACTTCCCCCCATCCACTTCTCCTTAGTGGGACCTCGAGCTGGCAGGGACGGGGCGCGAAGGGGTGGAAGTACATGCTGGGGAGGGCAGACTGTCCGTCTCAGGGTTTAGATGTCTTCAAAGAGCAAAGTATGTTGTGACTATTTTGCAGGAGGAGTATAGAAAGAAGGATAATAATTATATTCTTCATTATGTTATTGCACCTTAATGATAATAACATCTCTGCTTCGTTTAAAAATGAGAGACATTTTGTGCCTGTAGCAAATATCAGTGCATGTAGAGTAAACCTTCACTGAACTGATCTGAGATGAGCAGACATGACTTCAAAGCTTATTATTGTGTTTATTAGATGTGAAAGATACGCACACAATGTTGCTGTCGATTTATATATATGAATTTTTAATCTATCAATTTCACTGGCACAACAGGAAACTCAGTCCTGCTCCGACCACATTCTGTGTAACATGAAAGGTCTTATTACAAATATTTCGCCCCCCAAAAATTAATGACAATAATAAGCACATTTGGATGAATGATCAATATCACAACCCTGCAATTAACTGTCACTCACGATGTGTACTTCAGGAAAACATAATTCCCTGAAATATGATTTGTATTTTTATAACTGATGTATTTTCACAGTGACAATGAAATCCCGCTGTGTTTCCTGTCTTTCAGAGTCCTTTCTATGATGTCTGCTCTGAGCTGTTCGAATCGTGATTTGAAGGCTGGAATTACAGCTTCAAGTGCCCAGAGAATACAACAGAGCTCAAATGGAATAAACAGAAATACCATCTACATAAATCCCTGATGTATGAGAGGCTGAGCATCTAACTTCAGAATAAAGACTCCTTGTCACATGTCACTATGCTGTTTTCTACATGCGATATACTGTGCAGTTTCCCATGTCGTAATATATTTTACTGAAGAGCAAGGAGAATGAATTTCAGATTTAAACATGGGTTCAAAATTTAAGCATTGAACTGTTGGCATTAATTGGTTGTCGTGATATCAGCAGAAAACCAAAGCTTCAATGGGTTTATATTGGTGTGTTGATGAAGTGATGTAGAGAGTCTGAATGTTGTTTTCAGTTCATGTTTTATTGACCTGCTCACTCTGACTCAATGATCCTTCCTGGTACCTAGAAGACATAGTAGATCAAAGGCAGCAACATGGTCAAGTGGAGATGTTTGTATCACCCTTTCTCTGTAGTTCCCATAATTAAGTAACCAGGCTGTCATCCACACTCGGATGAAGGAGACTCTGCTCCGGAAATTAATGTACCCTATGTTAAGTATTCACCTCTGACTAAAGGTACTGACTTTAGTTTACTTTAACTGACTCCTAACTGTTGTACGTGAAACAAATGTAAAAATGTACCATAGATACTTACTCGTGAAAGCACAGATAGGCTTAAATGGAGAAAGAAAAGCAAATTCTCCTTTGTCACCTGTGTATGAATGAGCATTTACAAGGTGATATCAATACCTTCAAAGGAAGAGCTCTTGTTGTGGCATTTGAGGACGTGCATGGAAACTGTGATGTCAAATCTAAAAATATCTGATGTTTCTGTTGCAAAAGAAATATTCATCCCAGACAAGAGGTGGCGTACAGTATCAGCAATGAGTTCACTCGGCTGGTTGTGGTTAATTATATACAATGGGGCCAGTGTTGGCAGGTACAGTGACTCTCAAACTGCTTCTCCAATCACATTAGTGAAAAGTGACATAAAGATGTACGATTTTTAACCTAGCAACTGCTTGCCAACGTTTGTGTTATCTAATGTTGTGGTATCTAATCGGTCACCGAAATCCTAAAAGGCTGGATCCAGAGCTTTGAGAGGTCTTTGATCAACTACATTCTTTTATAATAAAACTGAAAAACATTCTTACCTTTATGCAAGTAGTTCCGAGTGATGCCTTTCAACTGGATTTGCATTTGCTTACACTGCTTTTTATTTTTGCACTGCTGTTTAAATAAACTATTTCAATTAGAAATTTGCATCATATTCCATTGTGTTGTATTCAATGACTCTTGCAGTCAATGTCTGTGTCCTTTACAATGTAAGTGAGCAGGGAGGCAAAAGGCAAAACAGGTACAACCTGCCCATGTGGATGTTTGAGAAGGTGGAGACACACATTAGACTCTGCATTGCAAAGGGTGTGTTGACCTGAGAGACTGACAGAAATAGTAAGAAAAGTACAGAAAGATACAGGGAGGAACCCCAGTAATTAAGAGAAAGTACACAGGGAGAAATTGACAAAGGTAAGACCTCGATTCTTTTGGCTTTCTGTCTGATAGCTGTTGTTCATAAATTTCTTGTCTTTTCCTTCTACTTTCTCTCCTAAGTGTAAGCATTCATGTAAGGAACTCTTGATGGATTTTATTACATGTTTTTGATCACAAGCGCTACAAAAGTATGATGTTTAAATGCCATCTTCGCCGGCTTAGCTGGTGGTTTAATTCAATGTCTTTTCTAATAAATGCCAGGGCTCTAAATTCTAAGAATACAGTTTCATTTCCATGTCGGAGTTATGGTGTAGGTTTGTTAAAGGCATCCGTTGAAAGTGATGTGTAGCTTTTTCATGTAATAAGAAGATTGAATAACACAGTCACTTTATCTTCTCATATACAGTACATACATATACCTCTTGGTACAGTACATACGTAACTCTAAATAGAGTGTTGAATTGAATTAAAGCCAATATCAAAGAAAATAATTTATTCATGTTACACAGACAAAATCAAACTTTTTTTAAAAAATGAATCTTTGTTAAGGGTGCACTTAGGGGTGACAGCATGTGTGCCAACCAGGTCACTGTGGGTCATGGCCATATCCCTTTAGATCGAAGATATGCCAGGGCACTGTACAATACTGTAAGCACCACTCCTGAGTTAGCATGTGACGTTGTCTCCAAGTTATCTTTTAGAAGTGAGTGAGTTGCATTACATTGATTTCCATATGAATATGTTGATTTCCATTGATCTGAATTTTAAATAAATGTGTGCAAGGGAAGGCCCATAGGCCAAGCACTTAACTTTCCAGATTTCACAGTCTTGCTTCCCTCAGTCCTCGCCATTCTCCATCCCTGCAGACGTTCACTGTCCCAGTCAGCCTAGTGGGGTGTGGTGAGTGGGTGTCCTTGTTAGTCTGGCCATTGAAACACTCTGCCCTGGGAGCTTGACTGGAACTCCTAAAATTTAGCAGGACTTCAGACCACTCCAGTGTTAGTAACATCTGCAGATCTTAATAGGTAATTAAACACAAAACATTAAACACCAAGTTTTACAAAGTGTGGTTTCCCAAAATCCAATATAGGTTAAATTCTGATATTAAAAACTGTACAGTACATGTATACATATAAAATACTGTATAATAAGGTACAGTATATATACCCTCTTCTTAGAAGAAGGATCAGTTAGCAGGGATCAACAAAAGCTGACACATGTTGTGATGTTCAATAAATCATCCGCTCAGCCCAAATTATAGCTGCTTGCTCGGTCCTCATTCACATGTAAAGTTAAAGTGAACATTACAAGTGTACAGTACAAGAGCTCAAGAATCAAAGTCTGTAGAACTGAGCTGCTGTTAATCTTATTTTTATGGGCAGGCAGGGCGTGCCAGGCTGAAGTCAGACGTCAGCGAGTCGAGGAACCGGTATGGGCTGCTGCTACAGCACTAGAGAGGAAGGCGATGAGAAACACAGAAACAGCGGCTGTAAAGAATGCTGCTTGAAGACCCGAAACTGTCTGCTCAGTCGGGAGTGTTCTCAGGCTTTAAACATCAGCAGCGTCTGTGCCCAGTGTGGCATTTGCATTGCAATGTGCTGGGTAAGTTCAGGGCAGATCTTTAAAAAATATACAGACATACTGGTTACTGGTAAGAATTTTAATATTTAAAATGAGGTTTTCTACAAATATAGCACATGTTCAACTACATATTCTGCATTCCGGTGTCTTGACATAATCAAAACCTAAACATCTGGGCAAAATGAAACTCTGCTCCACAACCAGCAGTGCTCTGGTTAGTTTTCCGCCCATCCTCAGAAACCTAGTTATCCTTATAGGGACCCTGAGCTGGCAGGGAGAGGGTACAAGCGGGTTGAATTACATGCTGGGGAGGGCAGCCAGTCTGTCACAGGGTCTAGACTTCTTTAAAGACCAAAGTGTGTTGTGACTATTCAGCAGGAGGAGTATAGAAACAGAAGGTAGCTAAAGAGGTGGCAAGGCAAATATTCTTCCTTGTCTGCTTTTACTGGAATCATAATAACATTCCTGCTTTGTCTAAAAATGAGAGGTATTTTTTTGCCTGTAGCAAAAATAAAAAAAAACAAAAGTGCATGCAAATCTTCATTGACATATGCTGAAGTGAGCTGGCATGCCTTCATTTAATAAATGTGAAAGACATGCACACAATGTTGCTGTACATATGTATTTATGAATTGTTAATCCATTTCACTGGCAAGGCAGGAAAGTCTAGACATATTATGTGACAAGAAAAACAGTTTGAATTTGTGTTAGAGATATTTAATGAAAAATAAGGTTAAGCACCCATAAATGAATGATCCTTAACATCAATATGCTTCAGGAAAAGAATTCTATGCTGGGATATGTCAGGAGTTCTTATACCTGCTGTGTTTTTACTGTTTTAAGGAAATCCTGCTCTGTTTCTGGTCTTGCAGGGTCCAATAAGTGCAGCTTTTGGATCGTGAGTCAAAGGCTGGTATTTCAGCATAATGTGCCCAGAGAATAAAGAGGAATTCAGTTCAAACAGAAAAACCTTCTTCATAGATTCCTGATGTCTCAACGATTGAATGTTTTTCTTCTGAGTAAACACATTGCTACGCTATTTTCTACATGATATAAAGCATAAAGTTGCCACTGTCCTAATATAGTATATCAGACTGAAACGCGAAGATTTAAACGCAAGTGGCATCATTACTGTCATATGATTTTTTTTGGAAGTTGTGAAATTGTGTGGGCTCAAAATAAGGTTACTGTTGATTTTGGTAAACAAAAGTTAATGCAAGGAAATTTCCATATCATATTTCCTGATAAACTAAACTACAATGGATTGTCACAAAGCTGATAATTTATAAAGAGTCTACAGTACGTGTTGTTTTCTGTTCATGTGTTGTTTCCACGCTGGCCAAGAGAAGCTCTTTTAATATCACAGGTTCTTTGTCTCTGTCTTAACTTAAATGGGTTTAAATAATTATCATCTGGCCTTCCCCCTTATAATTCAATTGGTGTAGCAGCTTCTCACTGGTCTGCCTGATGTGCTCAGCAGCGGGACTGCTGGAGCAAAATGTCTGTGATGCCTCGTCCAGGTGGGGGCTAGTCTTCAATGGGGAGGATGACGTGGGTCTCATCCTATAACTTTGATGAATGAAAATCTTTATAAACATGTAAGGAAACATTATTACCTTTTCACAAAAGAAAATAAACATTATTATTAAAGATGTGTTTCTTTTTATTCCTCAGTAATTTCTCATTTGCATGCACGACCTGTGACTGAGATGAGCAAATTCACATTTGTCAAATTAAACCTGCTCACACTGCACTGCAGAATGCAAGGTACTTTTTTTGCAATGTCTGGTTCTGGCAGGCGAGACAAAATATCTCCAATTGTACCCCAGGCTTTTAATGGTGTTTTAGAAATAATCCAATTTTTGTTTTCAGCAGGCCTCATGGCCTCAACAGGACACATGAATTATAGGTAGATAATATTGAAAGCCAGCTTATTAATAACATCTTCATTGAATAATAAAACCTGCATTCCAAACTCTTTTCACCTCTCGAGGATTTTAAGCACTGCTACTTAGAGCTCTGATTGGATACAAAAGCTTAAGAAAGGATGAGAGCCGGAATAGACTGCTGAGGCCATAAAGGTCAGTTCCTTGGGGGAAGCCTTATCCATTAGTACACAGAATAGTAATAAATGCCTATTGAACCAACATTGATACTAGTAGGGAGAAGCCCCAGAGATTCCATGATTAATGGATTACCCTTTCGAAGGTGCTCCTTATCAATTTACATGTCAATTGCAATCAATCTACTAGTGGTTTGGAAGCAATTTAAAAAACACGACCTGTGTCAAAGGCACAAAAAGCAATGAACCAGACAGCATCGTTACTCATACCATCAGAGGGAGCTGGCACTGGGAAAAAGTGAAAAACAAATGTATCTCTCATTCTGAAACAGATTGTGCTGGGGATTGGTGCTTTCATTTAGTTACAGCCGAAGCCCTGTGATGAGAAGACAAATGTAGACGTTTGGCGAGGCATTTAAAAAGGTAAAAGACAGAAACTTTATTGTCTTGCTACACTTAAGTCTAGATTGCAGAAGCCTGACTCTCTGATAGAAAATGAGAATTCGAAAAGGTATTCCTGCAAATGGCTTCTCTCAAGAGCCGGTAGCCTGTTAAATGAGTCAGACGTCTCTAGCCTGCAGTATGCATTCGTTTCAGTGAGGCACCAATTCACCCGCCAAGCTGCGGAGGCAGTGTGCCAGTGGAGGTCATGGGCCAGCAGGTCATGGAATCTCTTGCTCTTGCTCTTTGGCTGCGAGTTAATAACGAGAAGGCTGGGAGAGAATCTGCCTCAGTCCCAGCCCTCTACTGGCCCCACTCCCTCACCCTATGGTCTCAGAAGATCAGTTAGCACTCATTATAGAGAGCCTACTGTAGCTGGAACTGTAGCTGACTCTCCCTTTCTGATGCCAAAGGATCTCGGCAGGACAGCAAACAGAATAGGAATGACAGCTGAGAGGAAATCACTGGGCGTTTAATGACAGAGTGCCCTGCCAGACCCCATCCCCACATGCTGAGACACTGCCCTTTACCGGCCACTGTTTCAAGAGAGACTGTAACAAGAAAAGAATAAGTAATATCTATAATACAGACTGCAGCTATTTACTCTCTGTAAAACCAACTGTACTTGCTGAATCCATCCAGCAAAGGCCTCATTTTACTTTGTCAGACATTATTTAAGCAGCTAGCTCCACAGAGACTAGCTTTAACATCTTTTTTTTTTTCAGCAGTGGTCCTGTGAGAAAGCATACAGCTTTGAAACAGTCTCCTCAGAAACCTGCCAAGGATCGTCTGTGTGTATTACCACACTTTGATCGTGTGGAGTTCTGATTTTTTTCTCGCTGGTGCTGAAAAAAACATAGGGAACACAATGATCCCTGCCATTTACTCTGTGGAGCAGACATTGTAGCATCAAAGGAAGGGGAATTAAGGCTCCCTGCCACTTTTAGGGCACTTTAGTAAAATAAATATTAGATATATGCAAAACACAAAAGTTTATCATTCTCCACTGCTAGGCTGCAAAGCTGACGTGAAAGCTTTAGTGCTCTATGAGCTGCAAAGTAAAGTGACAAATGCCACCTAATGTCAGCTGAAGACAAAAGACATGAGTGAATCAGGAGAGAAGAAATGCCGAAATTAACAGGTATTTGCATTCTTATGGAAAGCCTCCCACTCCCTCCTTCTTTCTCATTGCCTCTTCCACACCGTGTCACTGTGCACATGTAATAGAAGGGTGACATTTCAGCCAGACAAACTAGACTTCACTGCAATTAATTTTGGTTTCCCTGTTAAACCCACAATCAACTGAAGGCAAATGTCAGCAAAACAAATGAGAGGCCACCCAACTGTGGGTGACAGTTAGCACAAGGCAGTTAGGAAATGCCAATATACCAAGCTGGCATTGACTTTGAAATTCAGGGGCAAAGGATGCACATCTGTGCAGAGGGCCACTGGTCTGCAGGATGGGCTCCGGCATGCTCAATCAGCTTGTGTACAGCATTGTAGCCAAATGAAGCAATGCTGTTGAATGAGCCAGCATAGTTGTAATGGTTTTGTATGATTGGAAGGCAGGTGACTAATGACTGAGTTCAGTGTTGGTAGTTTTTTTCTCTCATGCTAGTTTGCAAGTTTCTTAAAAGCCTCAGAAGAGGCACTGTACTGTACATACTGTACAATACAGTATAAAGAGAGAAGCACTGAACCTTGAAGAGGCATCAGTAACAAAACACAATTAAATGGAATAGCTAGTGCCCTGTACCCAAAACTCCTATAACATGCATTTTGTGTTCCTATTTTTTTAATATCAGAGACCTTTGTGTCAGCTCTTTCTTCTCCTCATTGCGTTTCGGATTCACAAGTCCCACTGTCTGATCTTCCTCTTGTAGAAAAAGCACCATGTGTATTGCAGCGATGATACTGTAGCTGCTTTGCAGATCATGTTTTCAGAAAATTGCTTGTTCTTTTTTTTTAAGGTTTGTTGCAAAACAAGGGAGCAACCTTTTTACATCCTATAGGAAATGTCTTTCCCATAGACATTTGATTCCTTTGTTGTCAAAGTTTGGTTCCTTCTGTGCATCAGAATAAAAGCAACATCATCGCTTCTGCACCTACATTCTGATCAGTTTTATTTAATGCAACGAAAGATCTAAAACAATCAGCAGGAATTGTATCAATAGGTAGGTAATTCACACATACTGTATAATACTTCCTTATCAATGCACAAATACATTTTTGTAAAAAGAAAATGAAGTACAATTATACACAGCATTGGCAAGTGATTTGAAGGGCACATGAGTGGCCCATATGGTCTTACCAGGACTGTATCTAACTTGCAAAACGATCCAACAGGCATGGAGGGAGCTGCTCTTGCTTGGTAAGGAACTGTGTCCTGGGGGCTAGGCTCAGCTGAAGGGGGTGTCACCTGCAACTGATGGATGGTGCATAACAGGTGGGAGACCAGGAAACATCTGAGCCAGCCCCAGGTGAGCAAACAGCACTCCAGAATAGAAGATGTCAAGCTGCTCCTCACAGAAAGCAGTTTTTTTTACTGTTTCTCGGCCAGGACCATCTGTTGCTCCCTCCAAGTCCCCGATATCCCGCTACACTGTGGTCTACCACGCTTTTATATAGACTCGGGGGAGCAGCTTGCCAAATGCAGTTAATCTCATTTTTCTGTCCCTGGCGGTACATTGCCTATTCGGGGGCAAATAGAGCATATTTTGGAGAAGATTTCAAGCTCTTGTACAGTTTTTTTTTTGTTCAGGAGCTGAAGTCTAAGCCAAAATTATTAATTCCTACCCGAATCCAGATTGTATTTCAAATGCCACTTGGAGTGCTTTGGCATACACCCACTGAACACTTAGAGTGATACTTATATATATAGTGATTTACAAATGAGTACACATGCATATGCAGCATTTACTTAGATACATTTAGCCAGATGAAAACTTAGTTATTAGCTACACTCATTTATTCCTCTGCTTTCATGTAAAGGAATAATATTATCCTTTGCCATTGTATTTTGGCAGCTTGAGTATGATTTGCTTAATAGATTACATTACTCTTTATAATCTTACAATCTGTACCAAAATAAAGAAGGACAGCTCAAAATTCAATTGACAAGTCTGCTTTTCAACTGGGAAATCCACATTAAAGAAAAATCTAATCCTTAATCACTAGTGTATGTCTGAAGTGACATGAAAGGCTTTATTGATGTCAGTTAAAAATCATCGAACATATCCAATGTGAGTCTGGACTCTTATTTTAAACCCCAGACTTCTGTCTTCATACAGATATAAATAATATATAAATATTTCATAAGGAACACCTTTCAGGTTTATGGTGATTTGAGTACACATGGTTGCTATGAACTGTGGGAGTGAATATTGCTGTTTTCATAATTCTGAAAACGGAGGAATCATCAAAGTTACTTATACTTTTGTGGAACTTCTGCTCATTTGTGGAACTCAGGAGGAATTAATAGTCTCTTTAGATGGTTCCAGCACCTTCATTGCTGTGAAAATGGAAAAAGGCTAATACATTTTATACCTACACAATATATATGTATATTATGCGAATGAATATCTGGGAAAACTCTGGGTCACACTGTGCTCAGAAGGCCAAGTACCTCATAGAGAGAGGGAGAGGGAGAGAAGACAATCAGAAACAGCTTGAAAAGTCATTAATCCGGAGACAGACACACACTTGAGTGTAACTCAACTTTTCAACACTGCGAACACTCATTATAGGGTCCTTTCATCTCTGCCACAGAACACTGAAGTTCACCTTTTGGAGCAGAACCGCATTAACATCTGTTTTCTGCTCTGATAACAGCGTCGGCCTTTTCATCCATAAGAAATACCAAGTCACTCATGCAGTATTATTTATGACAGGCCTTGCTCTCAGAGGAAACTGAGAATGACATAAAAGGTTATTTTATAATTATTCCCTGCGTAGGATAATAAATCAAAGCCTTGTATATCTTGAGCTAACAGATACCGTAACTCGTACATTCAAGGAGCACTTCTGCTCTCTATTTCAAATGTAACGTGCGACACAATTCTAGTCTGTAGTTCCAAGAAAGGATACAGGCATTTTCAGTGTGCTTTAGCTTTTTTTCTGTGCTGTGACTAAACCATCTGGTAATAAGTTCAGTGGCTGTCACAAAACCCATAAATACATAGATCTGACAAAGCTCTGTTCATTTTCTAGAGTGCCCTCATGCAAGAATAGGATTTCCAAAGAAAGGATAATAAAAACATTCACCAAGAACAATAAACAGCAGTTTTTCCTAGGAATTGTCCTACTAACAGTTTTAAAAATCTGGCCTACACAGACACAGTTACACTACAAAAATCAAGACATGATTTTTGTCACTTTATACAAAATGCTGGAACAATCCAACAAGGATAATACTGTGGGTTCGTAACAGGTAAGACAAAAACAGCCAATGCATGTTTTAACAATACTGTTTTACAATATCCACAAATCAGAATACAAATATAAAATTATCTCTTTTCCAGGATGAGAACAATGACTGAACTGCTCCTCTTTGCTCCTTTCCTACCTAGGGGAACCAGAAAGGGGCAAAGCATGTTCCTTCTGAAAATGAAGATCTTAAAAATCTGATTAACACTCTTTTTAAAAAATGAATAGCAACACTTTAAAATGATAATAACATTAAAATAAAAAATGAGACAGATACTGCAGCAATAGCACCTGATTACGTTAGGCAATCCCATTGGGTCCTGTGTGTTTTCAGGTTGCATTCAACCCTGTTCATGCAATTATGTTGTAGTAATTGAGTTATGCGTCGTGTCCGAGGTCAGTGCAAGAACAGGCTGAATCCAGAACACTGTTCACACAAGGTACTACAGAAGACTAAGGAATTACAGTACACGAGAAACAAGTTCGGAGTTCTTTCATCAGAATTCATTAAGAAATTGCAGCTGTTCTTTTATTCCCAAATACAAAATGTAAAAGAAGACAACTTACTGTTACAAACACCACTGGCACCATTAGTGGAAGCTTAAGAATCATGAAAGCCTTCCTCCAAAACAAGCACTGTTAGAGCCATTCACTTTTTGAAAGCTGATTTAACTGTAGATGTATAATATTACATCAGAGAGAAAAAGGGAGGTGTCCTGTCTGGAGGGAGGATATTGCATACTTTGTTATGAGTAAAGAAACCTGCCTGTGGAATTCATGCAGATTACTGTCCATACCTCACATTAATGTGGGCATGGCTGTATTGAAAGAGGACGGGCAAAAATCAGGAGATTGAATAACTTCTCCCATTCCAGTACTGTCCCTAATAAACCACCAGCCATACATGACTGGAATCCGGGGCTGCACATTTCTGGTGCAGCTCAGCAGATGCCTTGTTCGTCAGGTTTTACAGCAGGATCTCCTGCAGAGATGCAACCCCTGCTTGACAGGTTTAGGTCTCTCTGACTGCGAGAGGCAGGAAAACAGATGCTGTGTCCTGGAGGAGACCCAGCTCCTCCACTGTGGGCTGCACTGTGGGAAGTATATTCTTTATCGCTCCCAGAGACTACAGTCACCATCCCAATACACACAATCACAGGGAACAGACTTCTGTGGCTCTGCACAACAACTACCAGCCTCACGTGCACAAGACAGGCTTGGTTGAAAAGGCACCTGCCAAGCACACAGAGACATGAAGGTAGGCCTATGCATGTGTCTACACCACTGAGTTTGCCTGTAGATAAACTCACATGAGCATGCAAACATACAAATAGTCCTACAGATAACACAAAATGACAGATCCAGACACTATGGTTTCACACCTTAAAACGTTTGCTCTAAAGCAGCCAAGAAGATGTGTTGTTTTAGAGATCCAGGATGCTGGGACTTGTAACTTCTCCCATATCTTCAGGACCTGTGATTTGGATGAAGAGATGAGCATGAGATTAAACCTACTGTATATACAGTATTCTCCCTTCACCATAAAAAAACACAAATTCTCTATGTGGTCAGAAAGAGGAAATTTAGAGGAAACTGATTGAAAGCTGATATCCGGATCATGTAGGTAGGTGTCTCTCATTTGACGATTGTCAGTTTAGACCCACTTCTCTCAACACAATATCAAACCAAGTCATCAGTTTCTTTTTTTTCAGTTAGATTGAACAGGCTACCCGGAATAGAGAGAGCTAGGTCTTATTTTTTAGATAGTTCAACACTGACAGCTCTACTTACTGTGTCAGAATAATTTACTGCTATTAAAGCCATCATTCTAAAGGACATCTTAAAAGGATGACTCATGAAGGACTAATTCTACACAAAAAGGGGGCTTTCACTCAATCTTTCTGATGAACTGTGATCAAAATGTAAACCTTGAGCATCAGGGTTACAGGAATCCCGCAACTGACAGTGTGCTGCACGAGCCTGATTTTCCTCAAAGCTGTGACACCCTTATTTAAACTATTTTCTTATCTCACATCTTGAAAGAGAAGCAATCACTGAAGCAGATTATTTAGGGGCTAGTTTCACAAAGCACTTCAAACTGACAGCCTGCAAAAGCCAGCTTAATAGTACTGAGGAAAATTAAATGAGAGGAAAGAATATATTTAGTCTTTCAACCATTTGAATAGGTGAGCTGATTTGTACGGACAAAAACCCACACCAATTTGAAATACTGTTCAGTGAAAAGAAGACTGCTAGAGTATTTTTTACAAATGGCTTGCTAAGTGCTAGAGGAGCTTTTGTGAGACTGGCCCCAGATCAGCTATAGAAAAAAAAAGCATTATAGCATTGCACACTAATTGCCAATTCTGTATAAGGCTAGAGTTGTTCACAGAATACTATACAGCGTTGTGGTTGTGAATGGTTGTAATAACTCTCACATTTCATACTCCACCACTTGCAGGCCCAGCTAATGAGTCAACATCTCAGAGACACGTTCTCAAAGCTGCCTCTTTAAACCATTGTCCTAATGGTGTGGATGACAGCCTGAAAAGTAAGGTTTTGAAAATAATCAAAAACATTTCAATCTTTTTTTCATGGCAACATTCCAGGATACCTTCCAGCACGTTGACATTATTATTTTTTTCGCTTTTAAATAAAATAGATTCTTACCATGTAGTGAATGTTCTCCACTCGTTTAATAAAGACTTGCTTTTGTTTTTAGATTTGTCTTATTCGTTTTTTTTCTCACTTCAATACTCCCAAAATATTTGTGGATTCAATTCATAAATGAAATTAGTAAAGGAACCGTTTCGGAAGTGTTGCATGACTCGGACATCTCATTACTACACCAGGCCTGCGGAACTGGGGAGGTTGATAGGTTATGCATTTTATTGATACCTAGCATGTTCGAACCGATGAATAATAATAAGAAGAGTATTAGCAACCATGACTGAAGTTAGAAAAGACCAGTTGTAAAATGCAGTTACATCTTTTATGTTTCAGCAGCCCGGGAGGGGTGTTTTGAAATCTGGATTCTTGAATGTTGGCAGCTCAGGTCACCACCACGGGCGCTGTTTTTCATACCCTTGAGCAAGGTGATCTTACTTCAGAATTTGTACTGGTTTTGCTGGGTTTCAGTTGTGTTGGTGGGTAGCCTTGTGACGAGCTGGTATCCTGTCAAGGCTGCAGGGGAAGGGGGGTGCATAATCTCCCCCAGGCCAGAAATACCAGGATGAACTCCAACGTGATGAGTAGCAGAGCTCATTGTGCTGACTTACCTTGCCTTCAGCTGTACGAATTGTCCCTTTAAATCACTTCCCTTTGAAAGGCTTTTAAACTATTTTTCAACATGTGTTTCAATATGCACAATGTAAACCTCTAACATAACACATGTGACTCAAATAATCGCTCAGCCGCTAGATCGATTTTCAGGAGCATGGAACTGGGAGAACAGATCACATTTTTAAAAAGCTGCTTTGTGTAACTTAGATTTTTTTTTATATTTCTATTTTCTTACCTTCCCAAATAATGAAGTCCTGCTATGAGGACAGCATGTTCTGTTTCTAGACCTCTTCACAAAGACTTGAAAGAACTTCTCTTTGGTGTCAGATTGGCTCAGCTAAAAAAAGCTGTGTTTTAGGTCAGAAGTTGCTACATTTAGTATTCTGTGGGAAAAGTAAAGTTTCTCCAGCTTCATCTCAAAGTTGTTCTTATATTTCTTTTTGGCTGATATACTGAATCAGTTCAAAAGAATCTCTGGAGCAAATTTTAAACAATACTTGAAATTTTTTCCAGTAGTATTTCATTGAGTTTGCTGGAATAAAACCCAGAGGAGGAGATGATAGGCTAGTGTTTTGGTTGTCATTTTGGGGAAAAAATGGGCTGCTTTAGGGAAAGACCATAGACATTCTGATTCATTGATTTGTTACTGTGAGAAGTGGAAAGGAGAAATGGAAAGGAAGAAAGAGAGATCCTTTAACCTATACGTTCCCAATCAAATTCCAATCTAGGAAATTACAATTACATATTCTGATACGTCTCCTGGAAAACACAAGGATAACAGCTACTTTTATAGAACTATGTATTCTATGTTAAAAAACAAAATTAAAAATAAATGCAACCTTCTTCTTACCAGAGAAATTAGTGTGTTAACACAGTGTACTTGACTAAGCCCCTGTCTGTGTTCACCAATTGTACTGTAAGAAAGTTAGAAAGAGCTGTAACTTCCATTCCTGAACAGAAAATAGTAGCTCAGGAAGAGAAGCTTATTCAGAACTTGAACAAACATGCTATTCCACAGGTTGTAGTTGCACTTGCAGCCCGAATGAGTTTTTTGTCTGAATCTAATGATAACAGAAAAGGTTAGCTGTGTCAGGACTCTGGAGTCCTAAAGTTTGGTTTTTGGCTGTGTTCTTTTGTTTGAATGGAAAAAAGCTGGTCAATGAATGTTTTTCATTCCAGCACCATGACCCAGCGTTTGAAATTCCTGAGGTGTTCGTCTAGAGGCGACAATCAATTGAAATATATTTCATGCTGAACTGCGCTGTGCAGATGGATGACCGAAAAGGCAGACTAACATGAAGATCTGAAGAAACTCTCCTTTCAGCTCCAGGTAAAGCAGGGTCAACAAGCCAGGAGGTTACTGGTCAAAACAAGCAGGAAGGACTGTTGCACTGTTCTCTCCACTAACACTTCAGATCGGCCCTGTCTCTCTTGCTCTCTTTTCATACATCCACTGCATCCAGCACCCCTACCTTCCCATTCAATTTCCAGCACATGCTTGCTGTGCAAATTGGTGTGAAATAAAGACAGAGAGAGAGAGGGAGGCAGATATAAAAAGAAGCAGGCGGCCGGCAGATTTAATCAATTGTCGTGCACACACAGGAAGGCCCAGAGGACACCTATCGTGAAAGGACCCTATTTAAGGCAAACTGTCTTACCTGAATAGACTTCCCCTCCCCTTCATTCTTTGTCTGCCTTTGATCTCTCCTTCATGTTTAATAGAAATCAACTCCACTTCTTTTGTCCTGCATATAAATGGGAAGGGGAGTCTCTTTATTTGCCAGCTGTGTTTTGTACCCTCCTCTCTTTCTATATTTAGTTAAGCAATGACAGGGGGTCTAACCCAATCTGCTTAACCCAGAGGTTTGAAAATCCTACTATAACCAATGACTCAAGTTTAAAATTAAGTTGAAATTACAGAGGGTTCAGTAGTTTAAGAGAGCCTTCATGCTGTCATGCAATTTTTTATTTGTTTTTAGGAACTTGATCTGCTAGACACAATCTTGGCTGGCAATGAGTTGAAATCTTAGGATTTGTGGGCACCTTTGCACAAAAAACAAAGGAGGAAATCCTATAGGACTCTGGAGGGATTTCTAGTGCTGTCCTGTGGATGCTTTATTTTTATTTAGAATAACCTTTTATCACCCAATTCTAATTTCACTGTACATCTATACATGCTTTCATAGAAATGAAAGTATATATACAGTATCTACATATATATATATAGAAATGTTCAGTACAGTCATTCATTATGGATTACATTGCTTTAACAATTTCATCTTTTCTATTGCCTGTTGAAGGTAGAATTCACTGTCCTCAGTGAAATTTTTTAATTTCTCTCTACACATTTGCTCATCCTCTCTGAACTCCTTGTAAAAAGCAACAAGTGGAACTGAAGTACTGCCTCATTTTTAGTGAAAGCTTTTCAACCAGACCTTCCTGTTACAATATGAGTTTCTATTAAGGTCGCTAAAGAAACCTTAACAAGTAATGGTATTATTGGTGCTATCGTAAAATGTTTTCTTACTCTCTGTGACATTTATTATAGGAATTTCAAACATCAACTGCTTTAAGGTTTTAACATATGCCTTTGATACTAATGTTATTATTGAAACTATTAACACTGTAAATGTGTGGCAGCTGTAACTCTTTGAGCTTTATTGTAACAGTTTCAAAGAAAAACTACATTCTAGTGAGAAATATTAACGGACAACATTTGTTTACATAGCTCCAGCAGAAGGCTTTTTTAGAAGTCCAGTAACAAAGGGAAGCATTGTGTTATGATGGTTAAGGCAGTAGCCTGACAGTTCTTGGGTCCTGGGTTTGGTTCTGAATTTGAGTTTGAAGTGTTTGAGTTTGCATGTTCTTCCTCCCTTCAGTTTGGTTTAGTGGCATCTCTCAAGTGTTTGTGCTCTGTGATGGACTGATGTACCATAAGCTTTTGGGGTAATGGACAGATACTGAAATGACAAGTTGTATTCTTCTTAAAATATGAATGGTACTGTACATAGTTACAATGTTTTAACTGGTTCATTATTAGGTATTTAGCAAGGATATTTGAGCTAAAGTATTACTCAGATCCTGTCTTACAAACTTTGAACAATTTATTCAAAGAAGCTTTGAAGTGTAGATCTGGACAATATTTCAAGGGAAGAGAAGCTCCAGGGATTCAACTGAAAATAAAACCCTTTGGTTAAAAGCAATGAAGTAAAAAAAAAATGGAATCAATAAAGAACAGAAGCTCTACTGATAGTGTAAGCAGGTATTTTGTATTCAATATAGATACATTAATAATGCATTTCTAGATAGCCCATTAGATTCTGTTTAAAAGTAATGAGGTTCTAGGCCTCTTGCAAATCCATTAACTTCTGGGTTCAGGAAGGAGGTAATGATCTAATAACATAATTCTGTGGGTTCATTAGGGCGACAAATTTGGTGATGTTAATAAAATTGCAAATATAACAATAAAAATAATGCTGAAAATGATTTGTTTTCATGGCCATATCACATTTTGTGATTTAACATCCTTCATTTCTGAGTTACATTTAATCTATAGGTGCTCAATTAAATTGTGTTCCAAGCTATTAACCATCAGGGTTTCTGATGCCCCCCTCCCATAGTTTTCAGAAACCTAAAATAAATATATACCTTTATGCACTTCAATGTTAATTATAGTATAACTTACGTATTTATTACCTAATTGTCACAGATTTACAACAAGTTATTATCTTTGTGAAAGGAGCCAAGAAGGCTCATGGTGACACAGAAACAATCCAAACTAGAATCTCGGGCATATGAGGGTGGGGCAATTGCTTGTTTCAGTGTTGAGTCTCTTGAATTTCTTTGACCCATAGGCTCACTCACTTAACATCCACTCACTTTGCTGTGACATTATGCTAGCACGGGGGAACCCAATTTCCCTCCATTCCAAACAAATGAGCTTCTTCAGAGCTTTCTTTAGCTGAAGACAATGCCTGGTAGAAACAAGAGGCACACAGCAAAAGCCACATTACCTGCCTGCCAAGTCCGCAGCAGATACTGTACCGATTTGCTTAAACCTGCATACTTGGTACTCTCTTTACTCAAGAACCAGCTTGGTCGTGGCGATGGTCTTTAATTTATATATCCTTCACACGCCCCTGACAATGCCTGTTTTTTTTCTGATTTCGAAAAAATTAGGTCTGAAGAGAAGTACAGTGGTGACATTTTGCTTGGAGACTTAAACCACCTTTGTGCAGAATGTTGGAAGTGGCAAGTTTGCTTGGTTTTGAGTTCCTGGATTTCATTTTTTATGGTGGTAAACCTAAGCATTTTAGATAAATAGATAAATGTTTTAAAACTACAGGCTTCGCTGTGCATGAGCACAAAAAGCCTTTGGTCTAGAAGTTTCCTTTAAAAAGGCTGTTAACTGTGAACAGAAAGCAAGATGGAAGTCAAAGGTTCTAAGATATACAAATCCATACAGTACTGCATATAATATAGATGTATTAATGGTAGATATGTTCTGGAGAGGGACAGCCAGACAGAATGCACACCTCTCTACCTGCCACATTGAAGAGATGGGGAGAAGCAATCAGACGCTTGTTAGACCCCAGCCTCGCAGGAACTGCTGCTCCACACAATCCTGCGTGGGCTCAATGATCTAATCATCCACGCCCTCTCCGGCGGCTTCCTAATACCTGCCGAGCCCGTCTGTCCTTGCTCAGTATTGGGTTTTCCCTCCTTCAGAGCTCCTTCGTTCTCTGTGACGCTGCTTAAACTTCCCACTGTGTCTCCCGGCTTTCGAGCCTGTTTGCTCCGACCTTGCCTCCTGCTTACCGTCTTGCGGACCTGTGGATATCCCAGTGTGAACCCTGCCTGTCTACTCGGGCTACGCCTCTGTCTACACCCTCGGTACCTCCGCTGCTTTTCTGACTATACAGGTGTAAACCCAGCTCGCCTACTCAGACTATGCCTCTGTCCACCTCCGCTGTGTATGGACCACCCTGTCGAACCCCAATCCTACCACCCTCTAGCTGTGCTCAGAGGAATTCCTGCATAGGGTCCAGCATCGCCCCCCAGGAGACCGTAACAATGCTGGTCTCTATTCCCCATCAGCGGATTTTCAGTGACAACTCATTGCATAATGAGATTTACCATTTAGTTAACATTACAGACCTTGCCATAGCCAGGAGGAGTGGGCAAAAAAAATGGACTTTCCCTGCCCATTGACAGAGAGGACTCTAGGGTTGACTGTATGTTTGTGTCACAGCCCTATTACCCCTTTTCTTTTAATTTAGGCTACCATTCCCTGTGTTTCTCCCATATATTTGACAGGTTTTTTTCCCTTTTTTTAAATTAATAAAAAATTGTGTAAAGAAAACTAAGGGTGTCAAGAGGCCACCAAATTCCCTGAGGATCAAGGGCAAAGGTGTCATCAGCCAAACTGAAAGAACCAGGGTTTTTCACAGAGGCTGACAGATGACGCTATATATTTCACTCAAGGCCACGGCTGAAGAGTTCATCACAGGGTCTCTAAAAAACAACCTTGAACACTAGAGAATTACACAGCTCTGGCCCAAAAGAATTATTCACTCAGTGACTGCTGTAGTAAATCCAGGAGAGAGAATTTTCATGAAAGAGACAGTTTGCTAACTGCCATTATTGATTTTTTTTTCCCTGTTCCGCTGTTGCATTAAAAAATCTTTTCTCTTTGTGTTTTTCATCCCATCACTCCCCTCCCTCTTTTTCCTCACCGTGTACAGTCATTGCTTTAATCAGTTCATAAAAATCAGCCCCGAAGACACAAGGCGGCCTTAGTTTTGGAAGAAAATGTTCAAGTTTTAGACTTCCTTTGAATGTTCTTCATTCAATAAAACTGTCCTTTTATTAAGGACAGTTAATAAACGGGTAATCAAGCCCGACTTTGAAATCGTTCTTTGCTTCTCTTCCCCTCTTTCAAAAATTCAGCTACAATCTGCACTGGTCTATGGAATATGGAGCATAATATTTTCTTGAATCTGGAAACTGACTTCAGATCTCCCGTCCCCATGCACAAGATTAAAACTACCACATCTATGTCTGCCATGGGAGGATACTTCAGAACTGTTTATTGGCAATGCATTCATGATGCTACATTAAAAGGTCTAAAAATGATGCAATTGTTCTGAGGTAAGCCAACTGGTTATGGTTTATACTTAGGGCCAGACTTTCATAACTTTGTTTTGTATTAAAGTTTAGTTCAGTACTGTCCCATGTCTTTACAGTGGGGGTAATTCATACAATACATGAACAGCTCCAAAAAATGACCTCAATATTTGTTTGGTGTCTTTTTATGAATAAATCCAAGCAAACATCTTTATTTGGTTATGATGTATTCTATCAGGAAACAGGAAACACTTTTTTATCTACAGTATCTTCAATGTTCTGACTTCTGATCAATTAGCTGAAATCATGTTGTCCTTAAAACTGTGCAGCAGTATGAGAAGGATCAATCAAAAAGAAATTGCAACTGAGTCTGTAGACGTCTAATTGTAGACACGTTGTAGAAGCTCCAGGCAGCCATTCAGCTGTACAAACGTAGACTTAAATGCTACCACCACCTGATTCTTTTAATTATCCATTCATTCATCAATGCCACCATGGTTGACAGTGGCTCTAATGAAAATCCTGAAGATATTGTAGCTTATAGCTCTTCTGGAAATCCTGGATCTCTGGAAAACATTACCAGCATATTTCTAGGTCAATAAACCTGCATATTTGCAAATATAATTTCAAAGATACCTAATCCTATTTTAAATAGAAGCACAGAGAAAATCCCTCTAGATTGATTTCTAGGTTGTTGGATGTGATACCTCAGTTTATTTGTGCTCTATCTATACACTACTGTTAGCTTTTATGCTTAGAGTTAAGTCTCTCCATTGGTTTCTGCAAAATTCACAGGCAATACAATATTACTAAGAAAATCCTCTACACTTTTCAACTGAGAATTTTTTTTGTTTCAAATTCTTATGCTAGAATAAAAAAAACATGTCTCTGTTCTAGTGAATATTTTTGCCTGTGAGACAGAGTAAAGTAAACATAAAAGAGCTTGTTCTGAACTTGATACACTGCTCATTTCTGCATGTACTTTCTTTTTAGGATACATTTCCCTTTCACTGCTAAAGACTTGTACCTAATTTCACATAAATTTAATTTTTATTGTAGCTTTATTCATTTATTTCTACAGTTGTTTTCAAGTTGAGTGTTCTATTTAAAATGTTGAACTCAGAAGGGGCCCCAGGGCAAAACCTCTCTCCCAGCACATGCAGCTTTAAGTTGGAAATAGAAAAACAATTTCAAAAGCAACATCTTTGTGTTTCAAGTCTTTTGCATGTTGGTGCAATCCTCTGGATGTTTTTGAGGATAGCTTGTCTTTAGCAGCATGTCTTTGATGATGACTTGATGGCTTTGATGATGGCTTGTAAGTCATCAATATACAGTGGTGTTAAAAATGACGCATTAAAAATGTGGCTGATCTGCTAAAGGTGCTTGCCTGTGCTTAGGGTGAGCTCTATGGTCTTAGCCTGGGTCATGTAACTAGCCGACTGTGACTGAGATTCCCAGAGTCTCACTGAGTACCACTGAAGATAAAATGAGACTGGCTGCCCAGTTCTCTCTTGCCTCTCAGTGACACAGTGCCCCTCTGCAGTCTCCCAGGTACCTGCAGACATGTGGTGGTCTGACAGTAGGCAGGTTAGAGGAGTCTGCCTGTACTTTGTCACTCTTCCATTTTGTTATAGATTTCGTAGCTGTGAGTTAGGAAAACCATGTCAGTGCACAACTGGCTGGTTCTAAAATAATTGGTGAGTCTCAATTCCTGCAAAAAGGACATTCTTTATTGTGTGTGTACGGATAAATAGATTGGTTAGGTTTTAAAATAACATTTATAAATCCAGTAAAAAATCCCACTCAATATACAGTACACATCATAAATTACAGAGCTAGAAAAAAACTGTCCTTCCAAATAAATAATATACACTATACTGAGAGTGTAAAAATGCATTAAAACCTATATGGTGTGTAGGGGCAAGCACAATAATAATGAAAGAAGAGAGTGGTTGTGAGCTATTTTAGGCTATAATCAGTAGCCTGTTTGAATATTCAGCCTCTGAGCCATTACTCTAATTTCTCTTCCAGATTGCACAACGAAGAGAAAGTGACAAAACAGCAATGAGCATGGCAGGAATTTGCATTTTAATGCGCCTGTCGGAATCACTTTGGCACACTCGGTTTACAAGAGGCCAGCTGACCTCAGGGTCACCACCACGCAACCACTAATCGTAGCCGTCTTTGGGAGACAACATCCTGGGATCCGCTGGGAGCAGGGGGCAAGAGGGGGACCTCTCCACGGCACCCCACCTTCTAGGTGATCCAAACAGGAAGGGAGACATTAATAGGAGCTGCTGTCGAAAGGTATTTAACACATTAAGCTCTCAGGGTGAAGTGTTTCCTCACAGGAAATTCAGTTTAATTAGAGGGCTCTACAGCTCTCTGTATATGCCGACAATTCATTTTCTTATTTATCTCAGCTCTGCATTTTCTTCAGCTGTTCTTTTCCTTCTGAACACAGCCTTCTCATGATAGTAGGCAAAATAGCTGAAACCTTAGCAAGGAAACCGATTTAAAAGACCCGAAGTCTCTCTTTTTTCCATAAAGAGAGGCTTTCAGCCCGATCCAGACCTTGGTTTAATTTTTTATAAACCAATTATTGGCAAATAATTTGCTAAAAGAAATAAACATCTTACAAGGCTCACAGGTGTCTTACTTCCCACAAAACATTACTGCACCTCAAAGCTACCTCACAAGGTATTTAGTTGATTTTAAAACTGTGTAAAGATGTTCGTTTGGTTTGGATAAAAAAAAATCACAAAAGTAAATAGTCCTATTCTGTAAAATGCACCTTTACAGTCTTTACAAAGTACAATCTTTGCAGCTGAATTTGTTTTTCAGGCTAAAGTTTTGTTTTTACCTACCTACTTAATTGTTAAACCCTTTGTATTAAGATTTAGCTGAAAGTCTTGTTTAAAAAGAGAAGCCACAGAGAACTCTTGAACTTGACGATACTCTGTATCTTACCAAACCAATGGCTCATTTGGTAGTTGTGTAGAAGTATTCATTTGCAGGAAACATATTTACTAGAATTCTAGAACTACTATTTAATGCCCCAATTAAATTGTCATTTGGCAAAGAAAAGTAGCACAGCATGGTAAGTGTTTTGTAAAATAGGTCCTGGCCTTCCTTGCTCTAACCCTGCACAGCCTGCTTCTGTTGTCATGGCAAAGATAGGCTTCTCACTTCTCAGCGAGAGAGTGCTGTGCCCTCTCACAGAATGACACAAGGACACACAGGCAGTTTCTGTCAGCCAGAGAAGGCAAAGCAGACGGTGTGAAGAACTGGCAGATGTGGTGAATGTTTCTCTCCTGTGTGTGTGGTGGGGGGGGGGGGGGGGGCACCCACTTCACCCCTCACTGAGTTACACAGAAACCCAGCCTTTATTGGTCAGCTGCAGTCAGACTATTCGTTATTTCACTTCAGACAACTAGCATCCACTAACCTTGTTATTTGTCTCCCCACCTGGCCAGAGCATCTCTCATTATTACAGGACATTTTGAAATCCAGCTGTAATTCAATTCCCAGGCTTTTCTTCCCTCACAGCTTCCATTTTCACTTAATAAACCTCATCTGATGGCACTAGAGCACAAACAGCATTTCCTACAAATTTAATCTTTTCTCCAGTTTTTTTGTTTTGAATCTATTAAATTACATGTGAGGGAAGAGGAAGGGACAAAATCCTTAGGTCTGCAGAAAAGCAGTCCATTATAGTGTCTGTAATATTTATTTTGTACATCCCTTCTCTAGCATAGTCCCATAACATCCCTTTAGATGCCACACTTTTTAAAGATGTAGCAGAAAATGAAGACAAAACAGGAAAAGTTACAGCCTACAGCTCAGAAATAGGTCTTCTAACAATACAGTCAATACTGTATTATTATGTAACTCAAAGTGCCTTATATGACAATAATATTCCTTAATATTGTCACATTTAGTGAAGGTATGAGGATTTTTTCTCTTTAAGTCATTCACTGTGAAACTGTCTCCCTTTTCAACTAACTTAGGTAGAGGATAGTTTTCAAACAGAAATATCTGCTCTGGGTACAGATTTGAGCAAATTGGGATTGAATACAAAGAATAAATTTCCTTTGAAGAAGCACAGTGTACTGACACACTATGTTCACTTTCCAGCACTCTCAAGGTCAGTGAATTCTCTCTACTGTGCATTTCCAGATGCCTCTCCTTTTGCTGCTACAACATGTCATCAAGGGTCATGTTGCTATCCAGCTGTAAGCCAATCCCTAATTGGGAAGGGCTGGGATTAGTTGTTCTGGTGCTTGTGGTTGAAACTTTTGGGACATTTACAGGCCAGCAGCAAGCAACACAGAAGGGATGGTATTGACAGAATGAAGCACTATGCTGGGTTTGTGCCAGAGATAATGCTTTGCATTTAAACCAGAAAAGTCTCAATTTTATCGCATCTGACCATAAAAGCTTGTGGACCATCACTTAAATGCTTTGTTGGCAACTCCATCCAAGTTTTTCAGATGGGTTTTTTTGTTCCATACAGGACAGCAATATGGAGTGATCAGGATGTTGTTAGCTCATGGACATTTTTTCCCATCTCAGCCTTTGAACTCTATAGCTCCTTCGAAGTCACTGTTGGCATCATGGTGACATCCCTAAACAGTTTCATCCCTGCATGGCTGCTAGAGACAAGGTGTCTTGGTGGAACAATACACCTTCAAATTCCTAATGATAGCGTTCACTGTCTTTGAAATGTTTATTTGAAATGTGTCTTTCTATGTTTCTTTTTGAAAGCTTATTGGTCTTCATGGTTGAATCTTTGCTTGAAATTCACTACCAGACTGAGGACCCTGAGCAAAACAGCAATTCTATACCACTAGAATGTGAAAATGGGTGATTACATTTTGGTACAAAGGTGTCATAATGTCACTACGGAGCAGATCACCGCCTTCCAGCTCATACTATATCATTGACCTAAAGAAGAAAGGGTGCTGTGTTTGAAGAAAGGAAAACTCGACAACAAGACTGTTCAATTAAAATTACTGCTGTAAAGGTACTGGGAGCGAGGCTCCCTTGTGTTTTATTAGAACTGCTGTTCTATGAAAGATGGGTGACCCCATTTTACATCATCCCTAGGAGCAGAGTTTATCCGTGTTTCTACTTGGCAACGATTTTGAGCTGAGAGCTGAGAGGGCAGCAGTGAGGCCTAGTTACTCGTTCTCATTTGCATTTTGACAATTGCGTTTCTTAATTTATCAAATTGTTGTAGCTCTAACTGCACCCTTGCCTGCAGTTTTTTAGGATAAAGTGGGCTGCCATCTGTAGTGGCTAAATAAATAGAGAAGCAATACTCTTCAAATTGCTCTACAGCATAAGAACTAGTGAAATAGTGCTGCTCTGTTATGCAGTAGTTCTCTCCTGTCTGTCTCTAGACTCCAGGTGTGGCAGGCGGGTCTTATTTGGCACCAGGCCGATTGTAACCCCAGACAAATTGCTGCCACTAGTGAAGAATGGCAGCATGCAATTCAAACTTATTGTGAAGCTGACGAAATATGAGGCATCAAAGCCCAAGAAAGAGAAGGCACAGGAGCCAGAGAAACAGTAAAAAGGAAACCCCAACCTATCACTGCCACAGTAATTAGAGTGCCATTAGCCTTTGCACATTACTTGAGCAGACAAGCACCCAAGGTAGTCCACCACTGTTGAAGAATCTTGATAAAGATCCAGATGTTTCAATAAAAGTAGTGCAGGAAACAGTGAAGAGATTATATTATATAAACATATAGAAAGGTTTGCAGATGAGACAACACCATTTTCTTAGAAGAAAGAGAACAAAACCGATTAATATGAAAAACTATTCACCTTCTCAAAAGACGCAATATGGGATATAATTTGCTGCATTTTACTGGATGGAAAAGCTGGAGGTTTAATTGTACACCAGTGCAAATTGGCAGCCTGGGAGACCAAAAGATCACTTGAGGAAAACTTGCATCTTATGCAATCTTATATTATGTTTGAATGTAATGCAAGATTTCTTCTCTAATTGAGGATGCAGTGGGAAAGGGAAAAAAAAATTACCCAGTTCTCATTTTGATCCTAATGCATGTTACAAACAATCTGAAAATGTGAGATAATGCAATATTCATGACTACTTGTGTAATTACATATTATACAAATGTTCTCTACCTCTCCCTGAGTGAAGTAATGAGATTTACTTTCTAGCCTCTGAAATAATTTTTAAAATTGCTTGTGTTTTACTGCAGTATAAGTAGATTTCTGCACTGAACTGACAAATTGACTCATTACTGAACCTTAGAGAAAAAGAATTTAAACTGGACCCAGGTAGGAATCTCTCCAGTAGATAGATTCTGATTTTATAGCAATATCTGCACTGCCTTCATGCTTCATATTGAATTTGTCTTATTGTATTAAATTTACATGTGATTTTATTTAAGCAATTGTGATAATAGTACTTACACCTTACTTTAAAATTAAAAGGAATGGGTATACAGTTAAAAATCCATTTTTAAATCCCGTTTATGAGAAAATCTATGTATCATTTCTCTTTCTTCAAGGTACATACAACATATGAACCAACTGAAAGTTATTCCAGCCCTGATAGAAGCTTTTGTCTTTGTCATCAAGTTTTCAACTACGACAGTGACAGCAGGGAACCAGCTAAGATGATGTTTCTGGGTTTTTCACTGATGTAAAGATGCACCAGAATGGTATAGATTTGCACGTATCTGGTTAAGGAGTAAAGTTAATCATGGAAATACTATTTTTCTCATTTGTCACATGTGTTGGCTCTGCAAGAGGTAAATAATACAAACTGACGTGGCTGCTGTCTAAAACACATTTCACGTGCTGCAACCAAACAGCAGCTCATGTCTTAACAATTGTGCACAATTGCAAAAAATGTTATGCATTTTGGGCTGTATATACAAAAATTAAATCTGTATTAACTTCCAGATCTTCTCTGAATGTACTGAGAGAGGAACAGTTTCCTTCTGTTTTATGAACTGAAAGGTTTTACTGCTGCTGTAGATCTGAGTTAAAATCTTTATGGATTCACATGGGCATGGTGCCACTTGTCATAATGTTTCCATTAGTTCATATGCTCACTGGTTTTATAAACCTTTCCCTTCACATTTCATCTGCTATATATTAAATTGCATCTTTGCAGTTTTATTTTTCACATATAACATTTCTAAATATGAAATGCATAGAATATATTTTCTGAAACATATTAAGTCACTCAAACCTTTTCTAATAGTAATGTTTTAAGACTGCTGAGAAATGTCTAGGAGACATTTTAGAAGACAAATGGGATGGGCAATCTGTTATTGTGGCACACAGCGGGCTTGAATGTACCTTTTTTTAGTAGGGACATGTGAATAACTATCTGGTCAGTTCCAGAAAAGGTGTAGAATAAAATCAATCAGGTCATAATTAAATATAATTAGAGGAAATGATGGAACATAGCCCGAAAACATGTTTAAGATGTATGATAATCTGCGTTCAAAAAGATAGGACGTTGTTGTTTTTTTAAAGGAAGGTCCAGTGGAATATCTTTTGGGTGAAAAAAAACATTTTGAAAACTCAATGTGCTGAGTTGCAACCCTTTTATATTTGAAGCCCATGGGCACTGCACTTAAATCAGCAGCATGCAAAAGAGCGCGTTTGAGTTTTGTGGGTTTGCACAGTAATGTTAGACTCTAGAGAAGTGTTGGCAAATTAGATTTTTTTCCTGTTGTGAAACTAAACAACACAACACAAGTATAGCTTCACTGTCATTTGCTCTCATTTGTAGAATTTTCGCTCCTTTTGGCTTTAAATGTCCCAGTAAAATTGACTTCAGGCTTACTAACCTTCCCACTCCAGAGCAAAGCCCTTATAAGAAAAGTTTTTTTTTTATTCCAATTTCCCATTCCTGGTAATCTCAGTGAAACTGTCAACGTCGGACAGCAGCCCATGTCGCTGCTGACATCTGACACAGCCGTGGGAATGCAGTCAATAAAGCCATCTAATTGAGTGTTACTGGCTGCTGTTTATCGACAAAATAAGACCGGGGAATTAGGCGTGTCTCTATCAGCTGCCCGGATTTGAGAGCAATCAGAAACCTGTCCAGTTTATATACATCAACGGCAGATCAGAATCAAAGCAATTTCAACTGATAATAACTCAGCCTGAGTTAACCAGACACCTTCACTTGCCCCTGTTGGATACATGTACATCAGCTCTAACAGGTATTTGTAGACCATATGTATCAATACGTTTTGCAACTTTGTGCGTCCTTTGTTCAACTTCTTTACACATTGTAGTAAGAATTCCTTACCACTTTGTACATGTCATGGTCTTCCATTTGTGATCCTTGTGACTCCTTGTTGCACTTTCTGATTAGGCAGCCTATTCTGCTGACTAGCTTAATCAAATGTGCAGTGAAAAAGTATTTAAATCTTCTCCCTTCAGATAGGAGGTTTCAAAGCATCAAATGCAGTTCTGTTTGGTTCAGAAACAGCACCTATCTAGAGACCATTAGACACCTCATGTCTAAGATCACATGTAGATCTAGGATGTTAAATTGATTGAATATATGCACTGCGTATGTGTAAGTGTAATGCTTGTTTTTGTTGTTTTTTACTGCATTTTTATGTGGGCTGAACCAGAGCAAATTCCAATCAACTTTGTTGACATGGCGATGAAGTATTGGATTGAAAAGTAAGGAAACTCTCATGGCTATAAACAACTAGTCTAAAACAGGAAAGATCTCCATTGTTTTACTGTCCTTCCTTTATCTCCATGTTATTGTGCATTTTTTCAGCCTCACTCCTTAGAGCCCCTGAAGAAGCTCCGGTGAGCGTTTCTACATGTCTAATGCACAAATGCTTAACTGCTGTACAACTGTTGGCCTTGATGGAGGAGTTCTGATTTATTTGCTGTACTGTAGCTCTTGATTTTCAGGGTTTATCACCATGATAAAAAGCTGAAGCCTGCTTCACTCCGTTTCCATGCAGTGACTTTTCCTTACATCTCCACCTCTGTTGCTTTTTGTACTGTAAGTCTCTGCCCCAGCCATTGATTTTATTTACTTTCCAATTTCATGAGAAGCACCAACACCACGTTCACTGAACCTTTAGCATAACGTCAATTGAAGTTCAGTCATTTTCATTCAGAGGCTTATGACATTCTGGCAGATTTCTCTAGCTCAGGAAACTCAGTGGTTGCGTGGATAAAAAAAGAGGTGATAGTCCCGTGCAAGCACCTCTCTGGAGGATTCATTACCACCAATTATAAGTACAATCTCTACACGAGGCAGCAGATAAGGCTCCCATTGCACAGCCTTGACTATGAGCTTAATTAGTTACAACTGAAGCCATGGACCTATCCAGCCAGAAAAGCCCTAAATCAGCGAAAGTGCTATTCAGCAGGAATAATCTTATCTGCTACCCTTTCACTTCACAAGATTCACATTAAGAAAAGAAATAATAAAACAGATTGGGCTCTTGACCACCAAGAGTGTTTATTTATTTCCTTCCCAAATTCCTGTACAGCATTTAAAATAAACTACCCCCACCCCCACCCCCCTCTCACCACACCACCCCAGTGCTCCCTGGAATGGGTGGAGATAGCGAAGGAAGTCTGAAGAGGCTCAGCGGTTCTAACAAACCACATGGCGTGCCACCGACAGTGATAAATGAGCCAGCCAACCCTCTGATAATTCGTCACTCACAGGCAGAGAGAGGTCCATTAATCAAAATGAACATGGAGGCTTCGCACTCTCCCTATCGCTATGGCTACCTGCTGCAGCTCTCCATCTGCAGGTGGCTTGAGGGAACCTTTCACTTCATAATCATGGCTTCTCCCTGACACCACACAGACTAACTGCTACCCTCCACTGAAGGAAGAAGCCAATGAGCAGAGTGATTCAAAAGTGTGTTTGTGGTAGTGGTTATCTTTGGGTGTATCAAGTTAACAGTGTACAGTATATACAGTACAGGGTGCTATAAATAAACTGACAGAAAATACACCATTTTGCCTAGTCCATTTTCACCCAGATTCTGCTATTCTCAGGCACGTTCATGGTGCAGGAGAGACCTTTTTTACCTGTTAGAGGGGAGAGCAATGGGAGTGCTAGGAAGGATTGATTGCTCCAATGTGGTAATGAATCAGTCGGTCTCTGGGGGGAAGGTTCCCTGAAGTTGTGTGCAAATGTGCCATTTTCTATAAACCGGCATTTTGTTACACAAATTGTTTTGTCTCTAGAGGGTATCCATTACGCTGCTTATATATGGCTGTTGGTATAATCTTGTTAAGATGCAGTTTACAGGTTTACAGATGCAGAAGTTACAGGTTATTGTGAAAGTCAGTACCTGGCCTGTTACTGTAATTAGATTTCCCCTGCTAGATTTCATTAACTGATTCTATTAACTGTATTTATTCCTTTGTATGTTTGTTTACATACAAAGAGGCATTCAATGCAATTATGTAAGTATTGGAACCAATAGCATTTGTTGTATTTTAATTGTATATCAGTATACAGTATGTGGTGGTGGTGAACAAAAACATTTATAGCTGAGATGTTGATTGGTTTCTTTGAGACACATTTCTGCTTTGAATGTCATGTTATTTATCCCACATTGTGTGTTTCACAGAACTCAATTAAAGACAAACATTTTGGGGCCTTAGACTGGCAAAAGAAGATGAAAATGCCACCAGCATTGGCCTTTTGGACTCTGCATTGAAGCACTTTGCACAAAACGTTCTTTTTGAATTCTTTCAGCCTGTAATTTAAACCAGCTCATGTTCTGTTTTGCTCTCTTCTAAGAATTTGAAGAACGCACACAGGCATCCCCAAAACAGCTTTTCACATTTTTTTCTCAACGCAACTCAAACATAGATGCTCTGTAGCTGTCACAAAGAAAAGAGCAGCAGAGAGAAGAGATGTGAAGCTTGGTTGAAAAAAGCAAGGGATGGGACTGTGAGACAAAATCCAATATGAATCTGTTGCCGGTGGGCTGAAAAATGTTTTGCACCTTAGCCACAGTGTCTGTCCTTGCACACAAATGCCCCTGTTCCTCCCCCAGCCTAAATCTTCAACTTCTGCAGCTCATTCCTTTCACTCATTCTGTTTGTGTCCTCTTCCTGTTCCCTTCAGACTCCAGGAGACACTCCGGCATTCCTTCCCGCTCCCCCTCTCTGGTGTGGGTAGTAAGAAGAAGAGCCTGCAGACAGCCTTGTTCATTGTGCTGTAATGGGCACTGGAGGCTCTGAGAACGTCAGACTCCACTGTTCTTCTGCTGATTTTTTATTTCCAGCCACAGCAAACCCACCCCCCCCCCCCATCTCTTTTACTTTTTTTAACTTGAGGCTGATTTGTCAATGGAGCAGACAAACCTTCCCAAGCCGAAAAGAAGTTACTGTGAGCCCAAGTTCTCACTTTCGTATTCCTATTGCATTTCTTTTGTCTCCACAAAAAAAGATCTTTTTATTTCTTTTTTTTTTTTGCTGATTGAAAATTGCTGGAGGCAGAGAGGGACAAGTCTTTTAATTCCACACTTTCACTCCTCCATGTTTAAAATTGCCACGCATGCCACAACTTTGAAACATGAGTTTTTTGGGCGTTTCTAGAAAAAATAAAAATGGATAGAAACGGATCCACTGAAAGTCTGTTGTAAAGAACCTCCTACACATTTAGTTAAAGAAAGCCCTGACATGAGCAAAATTCCCTGGAAAATATAGTAATTAGCAAAAGTGTGATATCACATTAAACAGAACACCCATCATGCACAACTCACATCAATACAGACAGCTATACTTTTACTCATTACCATAAAACACAATTTCTCCCTGAAATTTCCTGAGACCTACCGAGCAAGTCCATCTGTCTACGTCTGCCTATCTTCAAATGCCAGCTCATTTTTCAGTCTGAATTCTACCAGTAGATTGAAATGCAGCTCCCACTCATAGTTATGCTTATCCTCTGCCAAATGCTTTTTAACCTTGATGAGAAAAAGCCCGAAGTCTTAGAGATTTGCGCCTCAAGTGCGCATACAGTAGTTGCAAAGCAATGCAAACGCAGAGCTCAGCTCGTGGTTCAATCAAAGGCTCCTGTGCATTTTGTGTCATCTTGAAGGGATTCTGTTTGTCAAATTGTTTCAGGCTGCCGTCCAGATTTCACTCTTATTTTTCTCATTATTTACTGTTTCTCATTCTTCTTTCATTTTTTCTTTCTTTACCGCACTCTTTATTTTGTTCCTACAGATGGCTGTACACTTATTGCATATGTACCTCCTCCAACAATGTCAGAGCTTAATGAGAAGACCTGGCAGACTACCGAGCCTCCTCTGTCTCTTAAGAATGGCCAGTGCATCTTAATGTTGCTGAGAATCTGAAATGAGCGATTGCAGATCCTGTCTGTGTGTCCGTCTGCCTTCATCTGCATCATTTGAGATGTTCATTCTTCCCCTCTCAGAGTTAGTGCAAACTGGATAATGAGTGAGAGAATCCCGGAAAGTATTTTTTCCCAGCCCTAAAATAATGATCTTCTCCCAGTAATTCTTACACAACAGGTATTTTTCCAGGTTGTCTCTCAGCTAGAAGCTGGCAATAATTGTCCAGAGCTGGCAAGTCTAGCAGCTTTGGAAAATTATTTTTCTGGCTTCATTCCTTTCGGATATGGTGCTTCGAATCAATTTTATTCAGAATTTAAGTTGGAAACTTTAGATTAGATCATATCTCTGCCACCAGCGGAATAAAAAGTCAAGAATTTCATTCCCCAAAAATCTTCTTTATCACAATAAAATGTGCCCATTATTCAGAAAACAAATTGTATACGAAAAAAGAAAAGTGATAACAAGAATTTTAGCTAAAATGCTTTATTTTCTTGGCACAAAGCAGATAATATCCTACAGCTGGAATCAATCGAGAAGGGTTAGTGAGAAGAGGAAGGAGAAATGATGTGGATGGCATCAATCTGAAACTATAGTTAGAGTTGGTGTCAGGGAGAATACAAAATATATGAGAGGAACTCTCCTCTATAGAGTGAAAAGTAAGTGAGCTTCCTCCTGAGAAACAGAAAAATGCCATGCAATTCCACCAAGAGAATGTAGCACTGGCTCTGCAATTGAAGAGCAGCTGTTTGATTTTGTACAGCATGGGTAGTTTAAATGTTCTCATTAGGTCATGCAAATAATCAAGCATAAGGCATTTATTCTGGCCTCTTGTGAAGACCTTTTGCTGCCAGCTTGCTCCATGATTTTGATTTGTATTTTCTAAAAGCTTAACAGTTTAAGCAATAAACTTCTGCCGAAGACCTAAATGTAAAAAAATGAAAACCTGAAGAAACAGCTTCTCAGGAACAATAAGGTCAGGGAAGAAGTAAAGGGGACAGTCCCCATTAGGAACTTTATCTTCCATTTGTCTTTAGAAAATGGTCAATTTCTAGAATTAGGATCTGTGACAGGTACACAAAGGGAAAAAATGTTTGTTGTATCCTGACCAGTGATATTACAGAGAACTTATGCAAAGACATATCATCTCACCCCAAGAGCAACATTTAGGAAATGTAGAATATACCCCAAAAGTAAACTGTTTGAAATGAAGATTTAAGATCTTAAACTTTGGACTTAACCCATGCTTTGGGTTTAAGAAAGGACTTCCCTCAGCGTATGGACTCTCCTACAAACCAATGGTTGTGACAGTTGGTGGGAAGAATGGGATATGAGGAAGGACGATGAGGTCTTTTTGTTGAAGAAAATGCCATATCTATACCCTGATGAAAAGGCGATTGGTAAGTGTTGAAGGTTTGTCTTTCTCAAGAATGTTTGTTACCAACACTATGGGTCAGAAACGTTTACAAATCCCTCCAACATATGGTGTACGATTTCATCCATTTACCACATATTATTCTATAAATCCTGTGTTGAGTAAATTATATCTCTTCTTGAAAAAAATGGATATTGTTGGATGTTCTCTAGGCCTACTAAACGGTCAGAGGCAGGTAGCACATCTGTGGATCATGCTTGGAGTGGCACCAAATACGGACAACACCAATCCCACAAAATCATACCTGAAAAATCTCCATTTCAAAAATGTGGAAAGCAATAGAGATTTATCAGCTCAGATTTTGTGGGATCCCTAAAAAATCTGAAAAAAGGCTCAAGTCCCAAATCCAAAACACACGTCTAAGCCCAGACCTCTTTGAGTCTTTGGGACACTCAGTTTCAACCCCAGCAAAAGATGGCAAAACAATTTATGAATCGTGGCAAGTGATTTTTACAACAGTCTCAGCAAAGAGGGCAGCAGAAAGATAAAAAATATTTAACAATGTCACTAAATTATTCTGATCAAATTCCAAGGTTCTGATTAAAAGATGTTCTGTAATGTCAGCTTTGGTTACTTCACGTTCTTCCAAATTAGGGACTGCCTTCTGACTTTTTTAACTGAATTCATTGCAGAGGTTATGAAATATGTAGAGGGCGTTTAATTCCAAATGTTCTGAGCATAACCAATCCTGTTAACTGTAAACCTGTTTACAGTTGTACAGCTGTACAGCACTTTTGAATATATTAATAAAACTGTCATCTGGTTAATGGAGCCTTATCTCGTTAGCATGTGCTTAATTTGCCACACAAAACTTGGAGATTTTTCTCAGAGGCACATCAGGGGTAAAAAGTGTGGAACCATTTCACTCTTTTTAAATAATTTTTTAGTCCTTTTAATTTCCCTGAAATGATTTGGCAGATTCCCATTGCATTCCCACTCATTTTTAAGGAGGCTATTTTGTTTCCTTACCCTGATAAGTGTCACTATGTAATTGTGGTAAATCACTGTATAATCCATGGAAAATTAATATATATATATATGCATGCAAAATGAATGCCTGCCTGCAAATTATGATTTTGCCTGCTATGAAGTGATAAACTTTATTGAAGTTGGTTCTCAGTGGTATACTTATCACCCCAAAAGAGGTTTATTGAGTAGTACAGGTTAATATGTATATATAAACATAGAAATCGTCAGAAATAATAGCCTAGATTCAAGACAAAAACTAGAGAGGACACAGATAATGTATGTTTAATGAAGGATAGTTCTCCATTCTGTCAATAAACATCACTATCTGCAAAATTGTTAAAGGACCCAAAAACTGCATTTAAAAATACCCTAAATTCCCAACAACTGGATTTGAAATCTCACAATATAACAGCCCAGTGACTGCTGGTGGTCCTAAATTTAATGAGAAAGTATTCAGTTTCTCCTGCTATGAGGAGACAAGCATTTTCTTCTTGTTGCAAGCTTAAGACATTCAGTATTGTGAAGCGTACATCTCAAAATATTTTCAACATACAGTAATGCCGTACAGTTAGATTACCGTCAGCAGCAAAAAGCACACTCTGGCAATAATGGCCTCCAGCACCATTATGTTAGTGTCACCAAAGCAATGGTCTTACCTTTCATAGACTTTAGCTAATCCTTCATGGTTACTCCTGTAAACATCTACTCTGTCACTCAAACAAACAAAATGGGAAGAGTTTTCTAGAATGCAGAGGGTGATTGCCCATATTGCCATGCAACCTGCAGTAATGCAAGCCAGTGATAGCGAATTGTTGCATTAGATTTGTTGGAACAACAGCAAGATGTCTCAAGTAAGAAAAATCCATTCCAAGTCTAACAGGATAGCTGTCTTCAGAAAGTAATAGGCATTCAAATGGTAAATAAGAACATGAGAAAGAAGAGTCTTGGAGATCTATGTAGTAGTTTATTTCATGTTCCAGGCTGCCCAGGGTATGACTAATTGAGTTAATGGGTTTGTCGTGAAACACAATTAATTGTAGCAGCTGTTGCTACTATTGCATGGTAGCAATCTCTTAGATGGTCTCTTAGCTGTGTCAGATGATTGGCTGAGTCTGGGTCAAGTCCGAATGAAACTTATGAGTTGGTGGTCCTGCTGGACCCTGCTGATCGTGGATGAGTGAACTCTGGAGGCTAACTAACAATATTTCAACTGCCAGCAACATTCCTAAAGATATTTCTCTCTCCTTTATTTATACAGCTATCACTCATGTAGTGATGGATATGGCATTTCTAAATAGATTCATTATAGCTACCACTGAGAATTATTGATTATATAGTAAAATATAAAAATTGTTTTATCTTACGATTTCCTAATCAAGGTGTTTTATCAATAGAGTTTATTTAGCAGGTTCCATATGAATAGAATGCAATATATACAAAGTACTTTGGCAGTAGGCCAACCTTTCTACAACACAAAATTAAAGTAAAACTTACAAAAAATATTTGAAATCGGTGTCATAAACCATCTGGGATTATTGATTTTTGGTGTTTTCATTTAGATTGAGCCAAAGAAGATGTAATAAAGAAATGATTTTCTGTTTTCAGCTCCCTGCACTTGGGAATCAGTTTTCCAAATGTTCATCAGTGGGCTTTGCAATTATGCACTGGCCAAGATTGAGATAACAGTTTCAAATTGCACTTGAACACGTCCCACAAATACGTGGCGCAGGGCTCCAGAACACATCGATCTTTCAACTCTTAAAGTTTATTGTCTGCAAGCACTCTCAAGCAGGTAATCATTCAAAGAACATCTTACCACCTATGCTGTCAATGAGTTAATATATTGGTGCGGTAATGTATCTACTATGTATATTCTATACATCACCCACATCTCTGTGAGTCAGTAAATAACATATACAGTAGCTTCATCTGCAAGAGTAGTGCAGTGTATTTGTCAAGAAAAATAATGAATTGACCTGAGCGTAAACCAGTTTTCTTGTGTATACACATTCATCTGCTTCCACTGTTATCTCACACACACACACACACACACACACACACACACACTATTCAGTTGCCTGTGAAATATTCAAATCAAATCTCAGAATTTAGGATTTTGGCAATGTTGATAAGGCTGATAACAGTGTTCCATGATGAAAGTAAAACCCAGGAGGACATAGTGAGGAATGAAGAGAGCAAACACCAACCCTGTCCAAGTTCAAGCCACTGTTAGCCATTTTGTGTCTAATGATAATTTAACTGTTTTTATTATTTGTTTTTTAAATAGGAAGAATGATCTTCTCAGATGTATTAAAGAAACACGCCCACGCCAGCACACTATAATGAGTTCTAAGCTATTGAGATTAAAATGTGAATAAATAAAAATGCTCTCTACACACTGCAGGAATGAGGATCTTGGAGTGCAGGGAACAGATTGTGCTCTGTAGATTGACAGGGCAGCTGGTCTCTCACACTGAAACACAATTCTTACCTCCTGCTGCTTCTAAGTCAAATGAAACAGGTAGCGGCAGCTTTATTAATCTAGGCCTCCCTCTGTGTCTGAATACAATGTATAAACACTAGAGCATAAATCAATTTGTTCTAGTACTGTTTTATACAGTACCTACAGTACATCTATACATTATACCATTGTAGATATAAAAAGCAGTACTCTCCATCACCGATGGTGGTTTACTAATCGACTATGATAAATATTATTTGCATTTTACACTTACGGTATATGACAATTACATTTTCTAATTTTATTGAACTCTTAGCTTAGTAAGGCACTGTTACAATTTATAATGAGCTGAATAATGTAAGACACAGGGCTTGAATACTTAATTCTGACTTCAGTAGAATTGCATAAATCAGTATTCAAGCTCTGTGCCTTAAAACAATCAATTTTATATTACTTTGTATATTTTTATCTTCGCACTTTTTTTAATGTTTCTACGACAGGCTGCTGTTACTTAATTTATAATCCATCCATCCATTTTCTAACCACATCATCCAATTCAGGGTCGCAGGGGAGTCAGGGTATATCCTGGCGAGCAATGGGCGCAAGATGGGGTACATCTTGGGTGGGACACAAGGCCACCGCAGGGCACACACAGACACAGTCACACACTCACACCTGGGCCAATTTTCCCAGAAACCAGTGAACCTACCCGTATGTCTTTGAACCGTGAGAGGAAACCAGAGCACCCAGAGGAAACTCACCTGAACACAGGAAGAACATACCAACTCTCAACATCATAATTATTAAAAACTATTATTATTTGCTAAATGCATAAAAATCTATTTACATTAAATTATTAATTAATATGATGGCATTAACATTAACTTGTTATTTAAAAAATATTAACACTACATTGTCAATTGATCAAACATTTATATAATATAATGAGGACATTCTAGGTTTTGTTATTACTGATGATATTAATCATTAGTACTGGGTTACTAACACTACAGATTGCTACAATCTACCATAAGCATGTGAGTGCCCTGCGATGCTCTTGTGTCCTTGCCCAGGGTGATATCTTGCCCTGTGTCCTGTTCTTGCCAGGAGAAGCTCTAGTTGTCTGTGACTCTCTTGGGATACACCAGTTACTGAAAATGGGTGGATCCACAATCTTTGCAACTCTTAATCTGCAATATCTGTTCCTAGAAAGTAAGATTAATAATCATAGTCCAGGATATCAAGAAAGTGCAGATTCTCCTTTTTCCTCAACTACTTCAACTTATCGCATTGTTGCCTTAAAGTGACAAAGGGAGATCTTGAAATGTCTCATTTGTCAGACATTGAGGACATCATCTGAAGGAAACAGAAAAGCCCTAATTTGTGTGTGATCACTGGTCCCAGGCAAGACAAAGCAGCTTGATAATTGCCGGCTTTGTGCTCGGACTACTCAGAGCCCATTAAGCTCACCACCCATCCCTGTGCTTCCCTTCCCTGAACTTATATACAGTACCTGTTCTTGCCGAAGTCAGGTTTTCTATTCAAGTCAGTCATCCCAGCTCCATCCCTCGTCTTGTACAGAAGATGATTCATTTTAACATTCATACGGGATTCATTGTAGCAAGCTAGGGGTATGACACCTTTTAATATCCAAGTGTAGATTCTGAACGAAATATAAAGCAGGCAAGCCAGGGAGAATTCATTACCTGGGCCCTTTTCCTCTAGCACCAGCTGCCACTGAACACATTCCATCTCCTAGAAATTGAGCCCTTGTCCTATGCATATATTTTAGCCCTATTACTCTGTCAGAAATAATGGTTTCCAATGGGACCCGTTGCTCTGCCTTGCTTGCTTGCTCCTTTCTGGAAGAAAAATCTTTTTTTCTTTTTTTTTTTAACCTTCATTGCTTATTCTGAACTTGATTTAAAATATGCCAGAGTTTCTGTATGAATCCCTCCCCCCTTCTCCTTAGCTCAATTCATTTGTGCACACCCACTAGAAAGCAATGCATTACTTTATGTGGGGCACACTGATTTGGTTAAAAAGCCCAGAGGGTTGCAAACCTGCCGTGTACTATAATTTGCATGGCAGGAAAGTATGTTGTTCTACACAGTTCCCCCTGCTGACAAGGCTCACTGCCTGCTGAGAGGCCTACACCCAATCTCCAGGAACACAATCCCTCCAAACTTGAGCCAGTCTTGCAAGGACAGAATCATGCACTGATTTTCTTCTGCTTTCCAGGCAAAAGCAAACCAACTTTGTCTGGGTTTTAAATGTTGAATGAATATTGTACGTACGGATTATATATGTGCCTTTGATTTAGTTATTCCAAACTCTTATCCTTTGACTAGAAATGTTGCTTTTCCTTAAAAGGATTCAGTTGCCTGTGAGATATTAGTACTGTTTGAAACACAAGGGTGTTGTTGGTCTTAGTAAAGCTGATCACACAGTTGATGAAAGTTCATTAAAGTAAAGTCCATGAGATCTCAGTAAATAATATTAAACGTGATGTGCCATGTTTCTAAAGCACATTCAAGTCTATGTTCAACCAACTGTAACCCACTTAGTGTTTAATAATAATGAAATTTCATAGCATTTCTGCTTTTTTTAATAGAAATTTAGACTTATAGACTCATTTAAGAAAAACACCCACATCGGCAAACTTAATTGAGTTCTGACCTGCTAAAATAATGAGAATAAATAAAAATACACTCCACACACTACAGGAATGAGGATCTTGGAGTGCAGAGAACAGATTGTGCTCCTGAGATTGACAGGGCAGCTGGTCTCTCACACTGAAACACAAATCTTACCTCCTGCTGCTTCTAAGTCAAATGAAACAGGTAGTGGCAGTTTTATTAATCCAGGCCTCCCACTGTGTTTGAAAACCGTGTAGAACACTAAAGCATAAATGATTTTCTTCTTGTCGTGTTGTATGCCTACATACAGATGAATATATGCAACTGAAGATGTAAGTATTGGTGCTCTACACTGCCAGCAATATTCACAAATTAATATGGAGTTGAAAATAAAAATATGGGAGGGATGACAGCAGTCAACACACTTCATCTGTCATGAAGCGTTCTTTCAGGACCCTATGCAGACAACACAATCAGGGGAGGAGTGAAGAAAACTCTGGGAAAAAAGCATGCAAAGGTTGGAAGGAAAACAGGGGGCGTGTCCATGGTGCGCTGGTGTTCGGGGGAGGTGTGGCCAAGGCAAACAGTCCAAAGGAGTCTGAGGCAAATCCACAGTGTAGCAGAAGTCCAAGACCAGGTAATCCATCCTGACACACAGAGTTAAAAGCCGGAGCGGGCTCCGGCGGAGGGACGGGGGAATAAACGGGGGGTCACGGGACCAGACGCTCCCTAATCCCGTACTCAGAAGGTCAGGACACCGTGATGAAGCCTATGCCGTCGAGTCGCTCCTGGACTCGTGGATAGGCAGGCTTCCTGGCATCCATCTTCCAAAGTTGAGTCCAGATTGGCAGGAACGCCTGGCTTTAGTAGGACGGGGGGAGGAACTGGAGACAGGTGCAGGGAATCAAGAATAAAACTAGGAAGAGCTGGAGCATACTTAAGAGGAGAGGTTTAAGAGCGTGACATCATCAGCTACTGTAACTTGTAATCATTGCTGACGTCATTTTTTTAAAACTAGACATACCATATGGAAGAATTTTCTCCTTTGCATTCATCGTTCGCACCCCTCCTGCACCCACATCTTTGCAGAACCCCCTTGGTTAATTTGGCTCAGCCAATTCAATACATTTAATTCTTGGGTGTTATTCCTTGTCAATAAGTCAAATAAATATTGCTTGTTGAACATGTGTTTATTGTCTTCACTAAGTTTATGGAACAATCAGCCTAGATAGTCACTGCAATGATCTATAATGAAATGAATAATGTAAGACACAGGGTTGGAATACTTAATTCAGAGACTCCATAGAATTGCAGAAAACAGTATTAAAAATATTTACTATTTTTCCAACTTCACTTTATAAGTGTAAATCATGTTATACATGAGGTCCACCCAGTACTTAGATTTCACTATTCAGCCAAAATCTTTTTTTCTTGCAGCACCAATCATCAAGGGTGTTTGTGAGCAACTGAGCTCTGACGAATGGACCTCACACCAAATTATACCCACCTTTCCTGCCTTCCGGAGGGAATCATACTCACAAGAGCCCAGATGTACTATTTATGCTCCTTACTTCTAGGGTTTTTATCTATGTCCGTCAGACACTGATCTTTGTTGTTAAATGGCCTGTATGACAGATCATCCAGTGCCTGGACCAGCTCTCGTTACAGTACCTTAATGGCGTTAGAGGTTTCATTTAGCTTATGTCTATGCATCTGATGTGCTCTGCTTTTGTGAGACAAAGGTCATGCTCTGGAGGAGACTCTGCACCTCGTGAGGCCTAACATTGTTCTCTTGGAGTGTCATCTAGGTCAGTTATCCTTCCTTGCATCATGCCTTGGCCCATGTGGCTGTGGAGACTGCTTGACAGTTAGGGTGTGGACTAAACTGATATTAAAAAGAGAAATAGCCATGTTGTCCCTGCAAAGCCCATCTCCTTGACTGTCCCCCACCTCCCCCCCTTCTCCCTGAGGCTACCCCGTCTTCACTCTCTGTACCTCTCCTGCCCCCCGCTGGCAGTCAGATGGCACAGACTCAGCCTGTGCCACTGCCTGTCAATCCTACACCACGCCAACCAGCTGCCACCCTACATGCCTGGAATTACAATGAGTCCAGAAGGAGAGGGTAGTATGGCCCGTATGTGGGCTGGAAATTAAACTTTCCACATCCATTATACGTCTTCCATAACAAAATGTGCTTATGATAGAATTGCTTTGGCTTTCCATATGCCTTCTTTTTTATCTCATTCTTGATGCAAATAATTTAGATTTTCACTGATGGTTTGGTGGCTGGAATTATGATACAGTATCTGCCTTGAGGTCCTGCTGGTTAAGCACGCTTATTGAATTCCCAAGATTAGTTTTGATCTTCCTGATACCCACCTCTAAAAAAGTTATTTTCCATATCCCAATACATCAGCTGAGGCACTTTACCTGTACCTCAGAAATCCTGCACTGTAACCCAGTGATTGGCACTGTTTTTTTCTGACTTGGATTTATTAAGCATACTGTATTTCTCTGTCTCTTTTTGCTTCAGTTCTTAAATTCTAAGGGTAGTAGTTCCCAAGCTCTAATTATTAGTTGACAATTTTCAACTGTCCCTGAGTCCAGCTTATTTTGATATATGTCTTCCTATTAATTTAAGATGCAAAAAGGTCTCCGTCCGTTAGTCCAAGCAGCCTTCCAGTCACTAAGCCAATTACCAGGAAACATAATCTTATTTTTTGCTTATCTCTAACTGCGTCTGTGGGCTGCAGTGCTTCCCAGTCCCTCAGGTGTTACATCAAGACCACTCAGTATGCCTTTACTTGTGTTGTGCTGTTGGGGGAATATTAAAATGCTGTTTATGTCTTTCCCCGGAACCTAATCTATGGAGCTGTCACATTCATGGCAGTGTGTTGGTTGACTAAAGACCTTTGTATACAATGCATTCACTTGGTTTCCCAACCTTGCGACAGAACTAGTGTGCGGTTTGAAGGAACAGTAATGAAGTCTCGCTTGTGCAGTCTTGGCATATGTAAGATTGTATTGAGACAAACCAAGGCCAGACCTATATAGGGCTGAACAGACATGACATTACAAGTGTCTCTAAAATTAAGTAATATGAATATAGGAATTTTGGGGAAAGCAGCTAGTTAAAAACAATTCCTTCTCTCTTTATTTTCAGAATTTGAAAAATAGTTACTGACGTAAACATTTCATCATAAGCTGACCAGTACCATGGAGTGTCATAGTACTGGTTATCACTACAGCCTCCTTCCTTCTGTATTTAATGTTGTCTGTCTTTTGTAGTGTTTGCGTGATCACCTTATTTTTGGGTAGGGTTTCACTGGGCACCCCAGTTTCCTAGCATCTCCCATTTACATGTACTGTAGGCTAGGGTTGATTGACTAAGAAGGTTGTTCGGCCCATTGTACTGTACCTGTTTGGCTTCCAGTAGCTAATAGCAAGAGACTTGGTAGCACACTGCCTGCCCAGTGGTTTTAGAAGAAAGGTAAGAAGGGACATAGGACGACAATTAGAGAAGAAATTGAGGCTGCTGGTGGGATTTAGTTTAGTTTTAGTTGTTAAACTCATGGTATAAAGCATTAGTTAATAGTCCTGTTGGTGTACTGTCACACAGAAGCTATACATGCCTCCACAGGATTGTAAATGCCACTATGAAGCAATGCCAAAGTCCAACTTCAAATTAAAATGCTAGCCTTCCATCTAATTTAGATGATCTAGCTGAGGGAAATTTAGGACATACTGTAGATCAAGGGAATTGTATGTGGATGAAGGGAATTGTAAATTATTTTTATAGGTGAAACAATCAGTTCAAATCACAGTTAGCACAAATTAAAATCCCATCAATGGGTTTAATTTTGCCGATTAATTTAGTTTTTTTGCAATGGAGTTAATAATTGTGTGTGACTATAAATATGCAATGGTTTGGGCAGTAATGACACTTTCATTAGAGATCAGTATTCCACAGGGTAATATAGCCCTGTTGATCGCTCCTCTTCAGATGGGCAATGGCACATTATCCCGACACTTTAGCATAAGCACAAATCATGACCATGGAATCGAAGGATTCAATCTGCATAAATATGCATTTCAATAGGCAAGGTGTCACTTTCAGTATTTACCAGTTTTTTTTGTTTTAATTATGCACTTATCAAATATGGTAAATTATGTGACAAAAATGAATTCTAAAATCACAGAGGCTAATTTTCTCAGCATGTGTGCAAAGCCTGGAAAAAAAGTGAGTCATTTTTTGTCAGAATATGCGTCTTTGGGAAAATGGAAGAAATTTGTTTCTGCAGGGATTGCTCCTCACGAGATCTTCAGGCTGGAGGATTACACAATATTTACTCCTAGACAGTTTTGTAAATGATGTGAAATTATTATTTGAATAAAATAATTGGATAGAGAAAACCAAATAAGAATGACAAACTGAATTAATTAACTAATGAATAAGGCCCAGTTGTATTTTTCAAATATGCAACAACACAAAAGTACTCTAACTGCCAATAGCTGCAATACAGGGTTTCACCAGGTAGTTTATTTCTTATTTGAAGCAAATGCTTTTGTGCCCTGTCTGGCATGATATTGTTCATTGTCAATCACTTAAGAAATATATTCAAAGAAGTTAAACAGGAAGCTATGATTTAAAAGTGCAACACCTTTTAGGCACCAGTTGTAGTGACATTTGTAATGTTATTGCAGTAGGTATGACAGTCAGATTGTGAACTCAAAGATTTTGGTCTCCACAATGTAGAAATTATTACTGCACCATGCATGTGCTTATTTACGCATTATCCAAACGTCTTTAAAAAGATTTGCTGCCACTTTCCCTTTAACAGTAGTTTCGTGCATCATAATTTCATAGATGCTCGACAGATCAATCCACGAGATAACAATAACATTGAAACAAACTAAAAGCATGTTCCATTATGTAGATTGCAGTCGTAATGCCTACTGCTTTAAAGAAAGTCCTTTAGAAAATTCTTGACAGCTTGAATATTTTACAGATGTGCTTTATTTGTTACTTTTTGAATGGCACTGTCTTTTGCCATTCCCAATAACTGATTTGTATGCTTAAAATAAATTGTACCTTTTTCCTGGGCACAGCAATAACTCCTGGAAGAAAGTTGCTCGGCTGTTTTATTTTTTTCACTCGTGAGAGTGTAGTTTAATAAAAGGGAAAAAAAGCCACAATAATATATTTCTTTCCAATAGACAGCTCCCTCCAGCTCTTCAATTTTTCTTAAAGATAGACAGTACATCCATTGTTTGGTTGTGAGAAACCATTTACAATGAATGCTTAAATGTGGACAGTTTGTGGTCCATAGAGACTTATAGGCTGAAAGATTTTTCTTGATGTAAAATATTGATATATGTAAAACAGAACATCTCAGAAGACAATTCTCCTTAGCATGCAGAAACATTCCAAATATTAATAGCTGCAAAGCATTGCCTTCCCTGATTGAAATACTGTATGTGATGCTCTTTCACAGTTTAGATACATTAGTACATTTGTGTAAAGACATCAGCTCCTTAAATGAACTACTCCCCTGAATTCTCATCTCCACTGTTCGTCCATCCATGGTTTCACATGCTCACTGTGTTAGGACAAGCCAGGCCTGGGAGGCATTTTCGGAGGCCAGACTATCCCAGAGGTTCAATTCAAAATCCCCATGCATGTTTCCCTTCACATTACATTACATTTCAAATCTCTCCTACTCCCCAGCTACCTGTGTCTCTTCTGTGTTCAATTTGCTACGCATCAATGTGGTCACTCGCAGTCCTTTGCTGTCTTCTGTTTTAAAATCCTTTACCCACTTTAGAATATAGATCAGAAAGAAGAAAACAAAAAGAACTTCATGCCCATTCATGTACAGTACTGTAGTCTCAACACATCTTCCTGAGGATTACTGCACTCAGTAAGGTTAAACACTTTGTGTTAATTGTTATAATTTCCCTTTTTGTAATAGAAAACTGTGCAGTACTGTATTTCTGGTTATGTTCTTTAATCATTTGGCATATTTCTGTTGATATGCATGAGGTATTAGGTTAACCCACTGCACATATATGGAAAAGGAAAGCTCTTTCCCAGTAAACACATTTTCATTATCCATGTACGTACAGTTCAGGAATATCTCCCAAGTGAATTAGGAGGACTTGGTGTGTTGAGGTTTTAAAACAGGTGGGTAGGGGTCAATCCACATGACAAGCACTTTCTTGATAGCACTGTTCTGTACCAGCTATGCCTGGGGTAACACAGTCATGACAGCTTTTATCCATACAGTATAACTGCAGAGCATCCCACTGGTTTTTAAGGATTTTGTCTATTTTTCCTTTGCCGGGAAAGTGAAAAAGCCACAGACCCCCCTCCCCTGCTGCAATAAAGTGAAAAATCCAAGTCACCCATTTTTAGCTTAGGGAAAAATGGTTACTCTAAACGTATGAAATTCAACATTGGACTTTCAGTAGAGATGTCACTACAGTGAGGAGCCTAGGCATGCTGTATTGTGACAAGTTAAGTTTTTAATAGTTCACATAGCATCAGAGTGATAATGTCTTCTCCCCTGTAGTTCCTGGTAGAGGAGGAGGTGTTGTTAGAAGTCCAGTTTTCACCACTGCCATTGAAGAGTTCCTGCACTAATTACAGTACCATGAATAAGATCTTTGTGATCACATCCTCATTTGTACCCTTGAAGAAGCAAATTGATCAGGTTATTTTGCATGGTCTCTTTCCAGCTCATGATTTGAAACATGCTGAGTTCAAGCAGCAGTTACCTAGGAAACAACTCTTAGCCCGGGGGCATGTATTAAATTTGTCCAGTTAATCAAATAATTAAGCCAATTAAATAACCAAAACACTTGGCTGGAATGGGCAACAGAATACACTGTAGCCCTTTGGGATCCAAGTTTGATTTCCAAGCCATATCCATCATTAAAGATGTTCGAGTAGGTGGCTGCATCAGCAAGCGTAGGCTGCAAAGGAACAGATAAAAGTTAACTCCATGCTGAAAGGTAGGGAAAAGATACACAATGTTTCAGTTGTGGAGCCTTCTTCAGGTATGAGGTAGAGAGGCAAAGTAGCAGGTAAATAAGGGACAGGAATACAAAACACAGAGTAGGTAAGGAGGGGTGGAGAGCAGTGGGGAAATGGGCATAACGCAGGCGAGACTGTGTGCAAACTCAGGGAGAACAGGGGGAGAGTTTTTGAAAGCAGAAATTTGCAAACGAATGGAGATAGAAAGAGACGAGTCTGTCGTTGAGAGAAGGGGGAAGGTGTGATCCAAGTTGAAGGATAATTTTAGTTTTGGATTATGCCTTTTTTTTGCCATAGGGGTTCCAAAACCTTCATATCCCTCATTCACTTGATCTGCTACAGAGCTAAAAAAAAACCTGTTCTTCCAGTCTAATCCTACAGGACACTCCCCACTGCCTCTATAGAATTCTAAAGTTACAAGGCTTGCCTTGGCTTACACCCCTCTATGTGATGACCCATAGCACACTGAGAGGGCCCTTCCCTGTCTTCAGTAGCGTCCCTGTATAGCCTAGACAAGGTGCCCGACCCCCGAGTGCCGTGCAGACTGTACTGCAGATGTGTTAATGGAATCTCCTGTGTATCACTGGCTATGCAGGCACCAGAGCCATTAGTCGGGAAAGCTGACACTCTGCTCTTCCTTTTTTTGCCATTCATTATTTTCCATCTGCCAACACACAGCTCAACCGGCGGTCATTCATCCGCTCATCCCATCACTCCTGACACTCCTGCTTCTCTCTGCCAGGGAACAGTGGCAGCAGGACAATGCTTTGATGATGAATGCGCAACCATGCTCTGAATACCATTAATAATACATTGTCACCCTAGGCATCAGTCTTCTTGTTTGCTCACCCTTTCCTAGCATCTCTCTCTCTCTCTTTTTTCTTGCTCTCCGTCTGTGTCTCTCAAGCATGCACGCATGGTTCTGGCTCTACAGGTGTCATTCTCGTCTAATTGCCTGAAAAGGCTGCTAATTGGAAGTGTTTTGGAGTTTTATCCCGGATTTAATTAGCCTTATGCATTTAGTCTCACAGAACGGCTCCGTTGGCATTAACGACTAGCTGCTAAGTGATATGAATTGTCAACAGTTCATCCCCTTTGCTTTCCTGTACAGAATATTGAGGAGAAACATTTTCAAGCTGATCAATCAGATTGTGCTGCTGTCTCCCTCGGTGAAGAGACCACTAGCGGGTTGGCAGATATAACTGTAAGGTTCATCTGAACGGACAGCTTAGCTTTATGTTAGCAGCTCGTTAGGCCCTGTGGGTTAAAAGAATGTGCTAAGACCAAGAACGTCAGCCAGTACTGCTATGCTAACTTTGACAGCCCCTGAATGACTCAGCCAGTCAAGACTCTCACATAGATTGCAGGATGCTGCTGGTTCAAACCCTGAACTCTGCTGTTAGTTAAAGGTGGCCGGCCTATGCTATGGACAACAGAATCCACAGTTCTAGCAGTGGCACACTCTTATCAGTGGACCAGTGTACCACTGTACCAGTGTACCAGGTCCAGTGTACAAGGTTCCTTAGCTTGCTGTATGACAGCATGTTATGGGATGTGCCAAACATCTGCCTAACTTGCAGCATCACCGATGCGAAGGGTGCCAGTACCTTGTGCACTGTGCTCTAACTGTTCTGTAAGTTGCACATGGCACAGAGGCTGTTGTGTTAAGCTAGTAAAAAATTGGGCAAATTCTCACAGATGTACAACAAAAGACAAATTCTTCTATAAATGTGTAAAAACAGAACCCGCGGAACATTAACTCATAACAAAACAACATGCATCAGGGCTTTCAAAGAAGTGTTTAAGTTTATCTGTACACACGCACTGGACATTCATCAATACCTATGATAATTCAGAAAATCCTTGAGCAGTTTACTCACTCCGCCTATAACTAATACCCTCATGGTTTTTTTCGGAACTGAAAGAACAACTAGGAATCAGTATTCATGTCTCCTCTCTGTGCCATGTAATGGCCCGTGCAATGCAAGATAGACAGCACCGGCTTTTGTTGGCTGGTGCACAATGCAGAGAGGACTATCAGCTGCAGCAAAGTAAGACAATAAAGCAATCAAACTGTATAAAAGCCCTCACATTATGTCATTATTTGCAGACAAGTGCCCTGCAGTGAAATTGATGGCTGCTTTGACAGTACGGAGAGGAGAATTTTGGTGTGTTTTTGTTTGGGCCCATTCACCTCCATAGACTTCTGAGTGGCTTTGCATGTGCTGTGAACATGTTTATCAAATTCCAGGCTTATGTTCACCCTGAAGGCAATTCCTTGAAAACACTTAGCAGCCATTCTTCATTGTAATGGGATTTTCACTTTGCTCTTACGTCCAATCTCAAGTGTGCAGCAAGCACTATTTAAGAAATCCAACTGCAAACCCATATGTAGACAAACATACAGAGCTTAGTGGCCAAGCGTGAGATAAACAGAAGACTGGTTTGGGGTTTTCTTGCCAACAGTTTGCATTTTCTTCATGCTTGAGCTCATTCTTTCCTGTTGGTAACATATTAGTCCCTCTGATATTGTGGAAACAATGAGCCTCAGAATCATACTGAAGAAATCTAAATCAATGTGCAGAAATGATGCAGTGTGTTGCATTCATTAAAGATTAAAATACAAGAAGATCAGAGACAGGCACACCTCAAAGTAAATTCTTATTATTATTACTATTGTTGTTGTTGTTAGGAAAAGGAGTTGAGTTTACCATTACCACACCTAATAGCTGAATACTGTACATGCACTGTTATAGTGTTAAAAATAGGCTACCATACAGTACCTTCTGTGTACTGTTTAAAATCAAAATTTAACGTATTTGCTTTTCCTATGTACTGTACCTGTAGTTCTGCTTTCACAATTTGCAAATCAAGGTTTCATTCCTAAGAATGACTAAGCTCCCCAAGATAAAAGGTTTTCCGAGCACTTTCATGGAGAATTTAAATTAACATGCCTTGTTTACTTCTTCATGTCTGTCCTCAGTGGTTCCCTTTTGATTGGAGTTCTGAATCATAAACATTAATGAAACAGAACAGAATAGAGCACGCACACACAAAAAGGCAAACAAGACAGTGTGCACTTGTGTGACGTCTTGCAGTGTCTGAGAGAGAAAGAGAGAGAGACAACACGCATTATTGGAGTTGCAGTGCGTGTATGATTCAATCAGTATGCATATCACAGAACTAACGACCACGACTTTCCTCATTAGTAACCAATACAGCGGTCTCTAAGAAAAAAAAAAGGGGAAAACGAAAGCAAAAGAAAGCGGAGGACTGAAGATGAAACGAAAAAGACAACGCTAGCAAGGTGCAGTGGGGGGTTACAGGACCGCCACAGTGAGGCAGTGAGGAAAGCAGGGCTGTTATTACAGGCTCAGATATATTGCCAGCCAGTGCCCTTTGCCGAGGCTTTGTGACTCTGAGATGGTGATTCATGTCATTGTCTGTCTCTGAATTGATTACCGCAGAGCTCTGATTGCCGAGCTTCCATCTGCTAGCCTATCCAAATTGCGATTTGTACAAAACCGAGAAGCCCCCCTCTTCTAAGACCCTCCTAAATCAAACTTGCACTCTAGCCCTTCTCTCTCCAGACAAACATCACAGCACTCAGAATTGATTTTGAAATGTGCAGTGTAATGCTTTTGATGCCCGTGTAATTGAAGGTAAAAGGGACAAAAAATAAAAAAATATATTACCAGTTTCTACAGTGACCTCAGGGCAATCTCTTTTTTTCTGTCTTTTGCCTTTTTTCCCCCACCTTTCAAATATTTGTAAAGTCACCTCTATCGTAAATTAGGCTGCTCAATAGCTGTACACTTGCTTTAGGGGATGACATAGGTGTTCAAAGAGCAGGTTCATAATGCTGAAAGAAATACAGTATTCTCAGGGGCTGAAAGAAATGAGGTCTGTCAAACAATTGGTTCAATGAGGCAAGTCGAAATACACAATAGCGGTGACTTAGAACATTTAGGTAAATGCAAAAACAATTTTTTTGCAGTGAAGAATGGATACAGATTTTCCAAAGAAAGAAAATCCTCCCTGCAAGTTGTAAATTATTTGAATTTGCCGTTTGCGTTTCTGTTCGCTACTGAACAGCATCCAGAGATTGCCTGAGATGATCCCACATTTATTTCCACAAGGGAGCACACAGCATGTCGATTTTGACATTAGAGAATGGAATTAAAAAGAAAGCAAGGTTGCCTTTGAACTAGAACTAACGTAATGCATAAATGTTATTTACACACCTTTGTTATCCTTTGTGTGTTGTTTAATATGTATGAAATTATGCTATTATGCTCCTAACAAAGCCTTTTCAGTCAGACGAAAAATCTATTTAGCAATATCTACACCAGATTCCCAATGGCCTTTCTTTAAAACTTCCAGAAGCAGAGGGACCTAGTGCTTCCTCAATGCAAACAGGTGTCTCACAATCTTTTGTGTAGAGTCACCAACCTTGTTAACAAGCCCTAGAGAGCGCAGGGTTTCTCAAGCAGCAATGGCAACAATAAAGAAATTGATGATTTCACAAATCGCTCCTGTCATCATTCCGAGTTCAGGTAAGCCGACATCCCCCAGGGCTCATGAGGAGCCCAAACAGAAACGTAGTGAGCCGTGGGCTTCTCCAATCACGCCGAGATTCTAACAGAGACAGGCCTCAGCCCCTCTGCCACCGCACAGAGCAAGAGTCAGCCAAGCAATTCGTTAAAAAATACCAGTACCTCCTGCCTCGCTGGGCCTCATGCATCTGAGATGGTGTGCTTTACGAAACCCAACACAAAGACGCAGTCCCTTCTTCGGCCTGCAGTACTGATCCATTATACCATGCAATCTTAAAAAATAAATGTGCTCTGCAGGAAGACATTTCATTATTTGTCTTGTTCTGTGTGCAGCATGGCAGAACAGAGGCAGAGGCGATGGAAGTTGCCCTGTCACTGGGTTTGATTAATTTCATACTTTAAAATGTCAATATGACACAAAATTGTACAGTAGTTAGATTTTTTTTTTGCATGCATGCACTACTTCCTGTAATGTTTTTTTTATTGTCAAATTTTGTTTTTGGAATGTTGAAGGAGGGGGATGGGGGGGGGGGAGGTATGTTTCTGACTATAAAGAAGGACTGCATGGAATCTTGGGACAATTCTGATCTTCAGCCTGTCAAGCTGAACAGTGGTACTGAGGGCCTCCATTGCATTGTTCGGTAAGGAAAGCTGTGGGCTGTGGCAGCAAGAGGTTTCTTTTGTGAGACTGTAGCAGGGCTTTTTTAAATGAGACTGGTGTCACAGTGTGGGTGGCTCCCAACATTGCAGGGTAAGACTGTGACGATCAAATGCAGGTCTTCTCAAACAGTCAATTCCATAATAGAGAACCCGTTAGACTTTAAATAAAAGAAAAAGATTTTGGTGATTAAATCTCAAAGCGTGCAATGAAAGATATTGTCCCATAATTCTTCTGTTGCTGGTGGACTGCTGCTTAATTGGGTGGTGTATTAGCTGGGATAAAAGATCCCTATTGAAGGATGAGGTTGTGTCATCTGTGTGCAGAATCCAGAGGCAAAATTTCTTCTGCAGTATAACAGGCCTCACTGCAGTTTACTGCTGCACGACAGCTCCATTTCAAAATGCAATCTGCAAACGCACTTACTGTATAAAGTGGTTTTGCTATGTCGACCTTTGCTACAACTCAATTCTGGCCATCTCGTTGGAAGTATACTGAATATGACATTTAAAATGTTTGTTTGCCCCTAATCTGGCAGCATTTCATCTCAGAATAGACCAGACTATTATGATTCTGCAGAAAGCTGTCAGGCTTACGAGCCTTTTTGTGGCAGACCTAAATTAAGAATGTTGAGATATTGTACAAACAATTCTGGTTCTCTAAAGGAAGACGACTTTGTTGTCTATAAGCAAAGTATTCAATCAATTCATAATTATTCAGCTCTCATTGCAGGGTCAGAGGATGAATCTGCAGCTCAGTTAATTCATAAAGCATGCAGGTCATGCCTGTTGAGTGGAGTGTCATACTTCCTTTTGACTATAAGCGAGGACTTTTTACCAAGTTCAAAAATATGGGGTGATTACACCCAGGACAAGACAGGAGAATAAGTAGACGTACAGTCAGTTTTGCTGTATATTATCTGAATTTCATTAGTTATATGGCACCATACCTAAATGAGCTCCTATAGTGCATCACAAGTTGTGTGCACAGATCTGCCTTTTACTGTTAATTTCCATCAGACCCTGTCCACTGCATCTGAACAGCAGCAATTTCTATTTCTGAATAAGAACTCTTCCTTCTAGATCAGTGGAAATCAATTCAAATCATGCCTTTCTCGAATGTAAGTAAGTGATTAACACCTGGAATAGAAATTCTGCCACGCACATTTCTGTTTTAACGTAAGCCTGAAATGTTCATTTTTCATGTAGAAACTGATTGATGAACGAAGGTTATTGACTCAGTCGAAGACAAAGTGCCGAAAATATAGCACACTGCAGAAATAGTAGAGCCTGACCTTTGACGATTAATTCTGTCATGTACAGTAGCTTGCTTTACTAAGCATGCCTCTGTTTTTTTCCTAACTTTATTAGACCCCATTGCAGGTGCAACTGCTACCTAATAATTGCCTCTTTTTTTTTCTACAATCTTAGACAATTGTATTTTTTCTTTCACTGGGAAGACTCTTGTTTAATTATCCACTGTCTTTCCACCCCATTGATTTACATTGTTAGCTCTTTAATTATACAATTCATCACCTTTTAAACATGAAAAACTACTTAAAATTCCTGGTAATTAAAGCTCATTGAAGGATAACAGCACATTTTAAAACAGCTAAGTAAATTAGGCAGCTAAAGACTTGACGCTTACTCAAACTTGTTTTTCTACCCTTTGCTTCTTTACTTATCTTACTAACAAGTCTGTTTTTTTAGTTTTATGGCCTGATTGCTCCTTGGTGGTTGGTAGTAAAGCTTTTCCTTGATGTGCATTAAAATGTACTCCGGTGCTGCTTTCAATTCCTCTGTTAATAGTGATTCAGTGTGAAAATAAATAGAGGTGTGCCGTGTGATTTTTTTAACTCAGCATCGACATTTAAACGTGTACCTGCTGGGCCTTTAACAGCGGTGTAGAGATGGATGTTAAGACATCCTTGCTATGCCTGGATGCTGCTGGTATCCTCGTACCTTTGATTTCACAGGAAAAAGACATCCAAAAGGTAAGAATATCATGTGCAGAGGCTTCCACAGCTAGCATGACCAGTCACAATCTCATCTGCAGAATCCTGTTTGTAGCGAACCTACATTTTCATTGAGCTACACAATACATACTGTATGAAGGCCTGTGTTTTGTGTTACAGTTTCTTTCATTTTCCTTTTCCTTTTTTTTTATAACCTTAGGGAAATTCACATGCCAATGCACTGATTTGTCATTCCTGTCTCCACATACATATGGTACTTTTTTCCAATTAAAGCACTTTGTAAAGATTTACTGTAATAACATGCAATGTGAATGTAAATATACTGTACACATTAGCACAGCAGGCCAGATGCTATCACAGGTGCTACAATGAAATGCATGCAGCTGGGTTGAAATGACAGCCTATCAGCCTATCCTGGAATCCACCAATATAAAAGCTTCATACTCTATATAATACTTGTTAGACTAACACTATATGGTGGAAGATGAGAAATAGTTTGCCTTTGAAACACATTGAACCTTCATGGTGTAGAATCCTGAGTTGCATTATTTTCCATAGAGTCAATTACGTGTCCTTTTGTCATGTCCTTTAATAAAGGCTTTATTTCTAGTAATGGACCTGACCTCCATGTCACGCCCTCTGCAGCCAGAGGGCGCTCCTTCTCTGTCCTGTCTCTCATTTCCGGTTCTTTGCTGTCCTTCCGGTGTTTCTCTCTCTCCCTGGGGCTATATATTTCCAGGTCTTTCAGTCTGCCTTGGCTCAGCATTGATGTTCGGATGTCCTGAAACCCGCCTAGCACCAGGTCACCCAACGTCCGCTACCTGAGGGCATAGGTTTCTATACGGCATTCCCTGAACAGCCGAGCCCGGCTAACCCCCGTCTCGCCACTACGCATAGGGTCTTTTCGCTCTCCTGCCTCTCCACGGTTCGTCCCTTCCGACATCTGTGACACTCCACGTTCTTAATACTGTCAAGATTGAGCCTGCTACAACTATATCTATTGTTAAGGTGTAACACTCAAAGACTAAGAATTTAAAATTGGAGTCTTTTCCCAGGCTTTTTAAAAGTGCATTGTTTTTCACTGACCTAAGACACACAGCTTGTAATTTTTTGCGGTCTTCAGCTTTGAAAGGAAACAAGGAACACAACAAAGGAAACGCATCGTTTGTAATCTTTATCTTTAAAGGCTATAATTTATTAATCCAGTGCTTAAATGCTGACAAAGTGACAAATATTTAGCGTGTGTTGTTAAGTATTATGTGCTGTAATAGTTAGCATTTTCAGAAATGCTACAAACACTAAATCAATGGGGATGAGGGTAAATAATAAATAACAAAAAGACCTTCGGAAAAGACCCATTTTATCCCAGTCTCCAGATTCTTTAACAACTCTCTTAAAGGTTTTTCTCCGTGAGACCCTTTCTCATAAAGCCTTACCATCCTGTGTCTTAAAGAAGAGTTATTCTCTACGTTCAGCTGCTTCCAGAAATTGCAAGGTGCTGAAGGCTGGGTGATTGCCAATATTCTTTCAGTATTACCTTGGACTGTGATTTTTTGTTCCATTCTCCCACCTTCAGAACTGAATTCTGATTAATATCATGCATGCCAGGAAAATTGATTCTTTTAAATTAGATGTTTGAATATATTCTTTTGAGCTGACCTCTCTTTGGCAGGATTTGATTGTAGCTTCATGCTGCCTGGACTCACATGGTGATTTTATTGTGAAAGACTCTGGAAGACCCCGACATGCCGTGCTTTCTATCATAGCAAATTGTATTGTATGCGGCAGGGTGGTGTGCATATCCGAATGTTGACAACCGCTCATCCTTAATCGAGAGGCCTCGAGACTGAAGAAACACAGTGAAAATGAATGGTTTAATGGGCGAAACTGTTTCTGGATGTGCATCCACTTGAAAATTGCCTCTACGGGTGACATGACATGCACTCCTTTGCATCACATGTATTCCTCTCGCTGAAGGACTGCATTCAGACTGTGCATCTTAAAAAGTAGTGGTGTTAATTGCTTTCTCATGCTTAAAGCAGGTCTGTGCATTAAATCCCACAGAATTTCAACAGTCAAGATCCTGTTTCTTAACTCCCTAGAGATGTAATAATAATGGAATGGTCCCCTGTCAGGAGGAGGACAGCGCAACTTAGATGATTGATATTTTAAAAAAATGATGCATTTGGTACATTTCAAAAGTTACGTAACCACCTTAAAACTATAAATAAACTACTGACTGACCTTGTTTCGTTGATACAGTACTCTTCTAACAAAAGAAGAACTGTCTGCCTACTGTTGTACTGGAGAACAGACTGTGTTCGTTCCACTCGGTACTTAAAATGAGATTACAGTCTTGTCATCTTTTGTGCAAGCTCACCAAGTCAAGTCTTCACATTTAAGTGCTATGCTCATTCACTCTCCATACATAAGTTCACCTGTTCTTTCATTCTTTCCTGGGTTATTGTGCTTCAAAGGTAGTTTTTGATCAATTTTAACTTTAAAATGATCTTTCTACACTTGCCATAGTGACTGGTATTGTCAGATACCAGTCTCACAGCTAAGAAAAATTGTCTGTCTCCATTTATGATTATTTGATCATTATTGTCTAACCCATAAACAAATATCAGAAAAAATCAGAGTGCCCTTTTAACATCTACATCTCAGTCTACATGTGGCCATATAAACTGGAATAATGCGGTTGAAAAACAACTTTGACACAACATCCAAATTTCTCCTTTACAGCACTGACTTGCCCTCCAGCGTTGATTGGTTGCACAACAGAACCATCAGAAACATTTCAGCCAATCAGTCCTCATCTGAACTGTGAGAGTGAGCTCCTAGTATAAAAGCTGAACTTGACTATGATTACCAGTAGCAAAAAAAAAAATGTAAGAGATGCTTCAAAAGGGACCCTCTCCTCCATTGCTTCTACTGTATGTATAAAACAGAACTGTATAGCAGCACATTTTCTGGAACTGATCATGTAAACCCTGTCATTGTTTCAAGGACCATGGAGCAAAGTGTTAAGCTGAGGTTTGATGACTAACTAGATAAAGCACTTTGTCTAACTATTCTTATATATAAGAATAGTTATAACTATGTAAAAAGAAACCATAGACACCTGTAACGAACAGTTCTTTCCGGACCCTATGCAGACGACACAATCCGAAGAAGTGAGGAAACACTAGGGAAAAGTCATGCAGGAATACGGGGATGAAAACAGGGGGGCGTGTCCAAAGTGCGCTGGTGCACGGGGGAGGTGTGGCCGAGGCAAACAATCCAAAAGTAATCCATAGAGGGAATCCAAAAATGCAAGAATAAGTCCATAGCCAGGAGATCCATCCAACAAGGAGTTAAAACATGAACCAGGTCGGAACCGGCGGACAGGGAACAGGAACAGAGGTAAAACCTTAACGGGACCAGGCGCTTCCAGGTCCCGGACTCGCATGGTGCAGAAACCAGATGCAGAGCCAGGATGAACGTCAGCGCCTGGCTTTTAAGGTGGGCTGGGAACAGGGGTCAGGTGCACATAATCAAATCCAAAGTGAAAGAGCCTGAGCGCCCTTAAGGAGGAGGGACTACAATCGTGACAACACCACTTGGTAAAATGGTTACTGTATCCTGCAAGTGCTGTGCATTGTGTACTACAGTTCATCTACTCTGTTTCCAAAGCCTGGTTGTCCACTGACAAAGAAATCAGTGATTGTCAATAGACCTTAAAAGTCCATTGACCTTCAATGAAAAAAAAGATCTTTGTCTCTTGCAGCATCAGTATTATCCTATACTCATTTTTCTCACTTTTAGAGTTAGAATTCTAGGGGAGAAGCACATTAAAAGACTCACAGAATCCTAAGAGATAAAAGCAAAAAGAACATCAATGTAAGAAAGCAATGTAGGGGGTTATGATCAGATGGAGAAAGCCATGTCTTGCTGACAGGTTGAAGAATCCAAAAGGCTGATTTGAGTGAAGGTTCAGAGAGTGACAAGATAGCCAAAGTAGATCAGAGAACAAAGGCTTATGGAGATAACCAAATAAAGCTGATCTGAGACTGTAGGCAATCAGCTATCAGGGCTGCTCAGGGCAGGGTGCCTGCTCCAATTCGCAGGGTGTAAGACAGGAGAGCTGGGTCTGTGCCACTGGTCTACTTCTTGGCTGGACAGACAGGGTGACCAGGATCTACCGTGGTTTGACCGTATCTCAATGACAGAGCACCAGATCAGGGTTTAAATATCCTGCGATGGATTGAGCACCCATTAATAGGAGGCCCAGGAGGTGTTTTTGAATCCTCGTGCAAATGTTCTTGGTTTCCATGGAGACAGATGGCTACAAATCTGGGTTCCAGGGCATTAAAAAGAGGATATACAAGAGCTTTCCTAAAAAGTCAAGGTGTGCTCCATGAGCTCCATGACTTTTCACTATGGTTGTGGCATTTCTCAGATTTCATGAGGAATAACAACACCCTAAAATTAAATTTGTGGAAAAGTATTTAATGGAGTTTATAACAGAAACTCAGGAGAAAGGTTAGACTCTTACACTCACCTACCTACTGTACATCAGTCTCGCACCCAGGTCTTCTCTTCCCATATCTCTCTTGCGTCTGCCCCACCTCCTCATCTACACGCTTGCAACAAGCTCCCTAGCTCACTCCTTGCAATGGTGAGCAGGGTTATGGGCAGCCAATCTAACCTCGGATAGACTTCCCCTCCATATACTTTATATATTTGTCTCTCTATCGAATTCCCTTGGATTTAACCAAACTACCAAATTGACTGTTAATTCATAGTCAAATTTGGTTCAACCTGATTGGCTGTGGAGGCTGGGACCCCCATGCAGAGCCAGGAGTAACCCAAGGGGGAGCTCTGAAGGTGGTGCTGGGGTGGAGGAGGGATGCAGGAGACAAATGCAAAGGAGAAAAAGACACACTTGTGGCAATTAGATTTTTTTCTTAATTTAGTAAATTATTAGAGTCAGGGCTGCTGAGGTAAGACTGAACTTTTGCTCTGAACCTCCAGTGTAGACTTCATTCCATTTTAGTGTTGTGGAAAAAAGAATGGCAGAATTCAGTGCAGCCTTACTTTATTTGATAATAAAACTCCGTAGTGGGTAAAACAAAGTCCAGACAGTAGGTGTAGTTAATGAAAAATGGCTGTCTGTCTCCATTTAAGATTATTCGACCGTTCTTTTCTAATCTATACACAAATATATGCCTTTCAATTATTTGGAGTAATTGTTTAAAGATTGAATGATAGAAAAGCAGTGCCTTCAAAATGTCAAAGCTTTAAAATTCTCAAGATGGGGTAATTTGAAGTGGCATTGCATTAATGATTTTTTGCTGACTGCTCTCTTCCAAATGGAAATAACACTCTCCATTTTACATTGCACAGCAACATTTTTGTTATGGGTTCAGTAAGGCAAATGAGACAAATGTGAACCTGCATGGTAAAAGTGCTCTAGGAAGAATGAATTAATATCAGAACAAGTGTATGAGACATTTGTCATTAACCTGTGGAGTTGTGAAATTAGGCATGCTGCTTTGGTGCACATTATTACAAAAGAATTGCGTAAAAAGAAATCTTCAGCAGAATACAAGTCCAATGATGGGGAGAACTGGAATACTCTTCTTTGGAATACTAAAGTATGTAGCCCATACTTTACTGAATACTTGGTTTAATAGATTGGATCCATTCCTTTTATTGTTCTGTCAGGTCAGCCAGTGCTTTGTATAGAAGGACTACAATAGATACCATGATTCATCCCTGTGACAGTGATGGAAAATTATGATGTTCTGTGGTGACCAGTTTCATTAATAACAAAATAATAACAAAAATGTCTTGTTAATGTAATATTCAATATGATTCAGTCACTCCACTCTTGACACTAGTTTGAACAGAAGCAATTTATAAAAGTTAAGCAGTTGCATACCCACATTATTCAGGAAATTCTTAATCACAAGGTTTATTTAATCTTCCATGAGTAGTTTGGTGGGGGTGAAATAAACAGGCAGCCAAAGATTTTTCAAAGACACTAACAAACACAGGGCAGAAAGAAAATAATTTCCTACAAGAGAGTGTTCTGATAATCCAGCACCTTGAATCCAGTCTCTTTCCTCTAGATCCCCAGCATTGACTACTTGTGGTTACATTAGGGTGCACATACAGTAAACCTTTATATGAATAGGAGAGTGATTTCAGAAGCTAAGTAATCCTCCACAGTTGTGTCTGCTCTCTTAGCTAACGCCAAAGAGTCAAAGCCAAAAACAAGATTGACACTCTTTGCCCAGAGGGACTTAAGTCGATCCTCCAACAAGAAATTGCAACTCCTTTCCCTAAAAGCTGTCAAAGTCCTTCAGTGCCAAATACCTGATAGGATACTGTTCATCAAGGAGGAATCCAACGGTGAAGTTCGATGGTACGCTACAACTCCCTTTCTTCTGTCTGGAATGACTTCCCTATATCGTCTGCATACTACTTTCTTGAGCTTTTCAACTGATCTTTACTATCTGTCTTTTGTACACTACATTGTCACATGAGCTGTGGATCATCTTCTAGAAATTCTAACCTGATAAGTGGTCCAGCCATCTGTTCTGTACTCAAATTGGGCTAGCATCTAACTAGATACCACTTCAGCTAGATAGCTTTATGTACAGTAGCCATCCCAGATTTGTCTTCACAAATTGATAATCCATCCATTTGTTTATTCCAATAAAATATCTTAGGCCAATACAGGGTCGCAATTAGCTGAGCTTAACCTGACAATGATAAGACAGAATACACCCTGGCTGAGATGCCAACCCATCAGGGCAATACATACTGTACATTGGATGATTTAGAGATGCCACAGGCCAGAATCCAAACCGGGAACCAGGATCTGTGAGGCTGCAGCACTAACCATTGCTTTAAAAGATTTAAAAGCAAACCCCAGTACTATGTAGTCAGTATGGAAATTTGTTGGTGTCTCGCAAAAATCATTGGTCCAATTGGTTTGTGATCAACTTTATTTTTTCTCTGGGTATATTACAGAATGTGTTGAGCTTTCAAACTAAATATAAGCATAAATATTAAATATGTTGTCATAAATTTTATTTTATGCTGCAGTGTACAAAGGAGGAAATACATTATATTGAACAGTGAGCTCACAGAAAAGAATTCAGGAACAGATAAACAGATCAGCAATTGATTATGTAATGTGCTGTGAAAATGAATACTTCTCTCCTGACAGCTTAACCTTAACCAGGGTAGATAATAATAAGTGTGTGTGTGTTTGTTTCTTGGAAAACAGTTATATCAGATGCCAAGCATGCCTTATTGAAGACATGCATTCTCCCTGTCAGATTAGCAGGAAGTTGTATGCTTTTAGATATAATTGCATGTTCGATAGGAAAAGGAGTACTTCATTGTATCACATCTCTCAGGTTACAAACAAAATATGCATAGGGAGAATTCAAAGATCTGTAAATATTTTCTGTTTTTTAACCAAGAAAATACTGGTACATGTTGTGCTCATTACATTGTCTTGCCTTATGCACACTCAGTTCCATTCAGATGATTCTACACCAGAGCTATTATTCACAGAGGATACAGTATAATCCTCTTTATTTGATATTATTTGAATATTAAATATTTCTCGACATGATAGAGATGTATGACTTATCATGCATACATATATAAGCAAGACAGTGACTACACTAAGCAGAACGTAAGGCATGAAAACTTCATTTATTGGATTTATGGATTTAAATGCATGTGCCTTTTTTAGAAAAATGCATTTTATCTCATTCTCTTCATTAGGGATGTTTAGTAAGAGTCCATTACTAAATCTTTCTCACATTAGAAAAGAGATCCTCCTTATCGCAGTTCTTTATTCTCTGGTATCTGATGAATGATAATATTGGTATCTGAGACAGTGCATGGAAATGCCTAGCTCATTCTTTTCATTTTAACATTTCAAGTTCTCGTTTGAAGACCTTCAAAGCTGTTGGAAAGAGTGCAGTGAAACTGGTTTCTGATCACGCTGGAAAACACATTTAAAAAGCCAAATCCTTCACAGGTTACACACATTGTTAACTTTGAAATGTCTTCAGATTTACCAGGTGAACTTGAGACTCCATGTGGTTTTCTTACATTCTTTTAAGTGTGATTTAAAAGGTGAAACTCTTTAAGAAATAGTTTCTGCCTATTATGGGGAGTTTCACAGTTTTCCCATCCAACTATTTCTTCAGTGAACCATGATGTTGAGAATTGGAAGTCAAATGTTAAATGACTGTTAGTTGATTTTGTGACAGCTTTGTTTCAAAGGACACTTATGGAACACAAAACCTGGAAAACAATATTTACCTTGGAAATGCCAATAGTTGTAAATACAAGATGTTTTCTTGTGTTTAAAGCACACGGGCATGTAAGTGGAAATTCCCCAATATATTTTTTCTATATTTGTATTTACTTCCATACTGCATGGCTGACTTTTCTATCATCAGAGGGTTAGACATGTCTTCTAACATGGAGTCCATGCAAGTGTGACAGCGGAATTTACACATCAGTTCCCTAGACTTTAGTTGATTGATGACTAAAGGTTAAAACTGAAAGTTAATAGTTGCTCATGTTCCTTTAATATTGCACAAGACAATGCTGTTGAACCTCTTTTATAACCTCTGAGTCATGCTTTATAATGTCCTGATAACCATGATTCAGTGTTCTACGGTATAATACTGGGACTGTAAATAAGCATGTTAATGCTGACTGGCATTGGCTTAATGGTGAAAACAGTGTTGCGTAGGAGTATGAAGTCATCAGATTTGATTCAGAGAGGCACTTAGCAGCATCCAGAAGACAAAATTCTCAAAGTCTCCTCAAAGCAACGTGATTGGCAGAAACGTTTGCCATCTGCAAATGTTGTAGACAACGAAGACCTGCAGAAGACATTATATTGAAGACACTGACAATGAAATAGCTCTTCACTGAATTTCCTGTACTGTGGTTTGTATAGCTGAAACCATTTAACAAAATTGTCCAAATTGACTAGATCTTTTTGCTAACAGAGTGAGATTTCAGGTCAGCTTATCTTCATGGAATTGCACCTGGGGACAAAACAATAGCATGCATCCTCATGGTTTTTAGATGGAGACTGATTTAACTGAAGGGGACTGGTGTAAAAGAAAAAACTAAGACACTTTTCATTTTAAATGCTCTGAATTGACAGGGTATCATTACTAAAGTATAATTAAAATATTTCAAAGTACCTGTGGGTATTTACCTAGATAGTATTTCTGTGCTCAGTATTTCCCTGGTAACTCATTATCTATAAAGTGTTCCAGAATGAAAACCGACACCCTACCTGTTTTCAGAGTGGACCTCCATAGCATGCTGTTTTATACTGTAGGTCACACAATTAAGACTTCACTTTACTTCCTTTAAACCTTGGTTTAAAGTTGTGAGTGTTGTTGTTGTAGTTATGGTTTCATTCCTTGGGTAGAATGTTTTTTTTTCTAATCATTCTGTGATTAAAAAGGCAATTTGAGAGCACAAATACTAGATGTAAAAAACTGAAAATCTCTAAAGAAGCTGGCCTTGTGATATTGATTGAATTCGCAATGCTTGGGCTCCAATGACTGTTTTTTTTTTAAGAAGGCAAATTTTTCAAGGACTTTCTCTTTTCTTTTTTCTGTGAAGCAACATAGTGATGCTAAATAGAGTGTTATGCAGGCCGAATGGGATTCTTCTCCCTGAGGCTTATTCATAAAAAAATATCTATATCGATATGATCATTCTATGCCATATTCATATGAGATAATCCTATTAAAGTCTGATGTGATGATAGACTGTCTCATTCTTTGAATGACCTTTACGTGTATGGAGAGTTAACCACTGGACTCAGATCTTATAGATTTATGCAGCATTCAGGCCTGCTGCAGAATCTTCTTCTTTGATCTTTAATATGTTGAACTCATTTTTCATGTTTCAAACCTGGTGTTTGGAAGCTCTGGAAGGCGTGTCTTCAGATAGCCAAGAGCCTGCTCCTTGCAATCTGCACTTTCAAGTTTTTCCACTGAGGAAAAGGAGCTGTCCAAATACAGTGCTGAAATCACTACAAAGACTACCAACAGCTAACTGTCATGGTCTTTTGACTTACACATGTATAAATCCCTCTCATAAACTATTTTGACTTGTACTTTTTATATTTTACATTTGTTGTGAAAGTGCAGGAGAAACTGGATGTGTTCATGCTGGCAGCGTAATTCATGGTCTATTATCCTGACGTTTTGCCCAGTATCGTTCTCTAACTGAAGCCAAACCCAACAGAAAGAGTCAGAGATCATAATGTCTTAAACACCTTGGTTTAGCATTTGTTGGAGGGGATCAACGCAATAATTAAGAGAGCTGAGGCTGACAATCATGGGACTTATTCTGCAAGAAGAAAATGCTCTTGTATTTTATTTGGTCATTTGGAATGTTTAGGGGAACAAGACATTAAAATATATGAATAATTTCATATCTCCTGCATATCTGAATATCTCAACACGTTTTTAAACGCTCCCAGAAACTTCTTACAATTTATGTGACTAACAACTGCCCCTGAAGTTAAAAGACTGACCAGGCAAGTTCCACATTTTTAGACCTTATTCACAGAAAGACATTTTGAGCTTGTATACTCCACCTACTGTGATAGATACACTTCTGTTCTTCATAGCTGACTCACTCCATCTGTCTATTTGGCTAAACAAAGCCCTAAGCACAAGCGTTAATAGACACAACAAGCAGCTATTCTTAGGAGGATGTCAGTGATTAAAAAGTTGTTTCAATTCAGATCAGGTCTATACATCTACCTGTCAGAGAGTCCTACATATTCCTTATCAGGGTTACTATTAATCTGGTGCCAGTGTATTAAATAGAGTCTGCACAATGAATTCCTCTCTGAATCTACAGGTGTACAGCAAACTGCCAAATAAACTGTACATCTTAACACTCACAGAAGAACATGATCAGACATCTTGTATATTCTACACAAAAACATCAAACATTGCACAATTATACAAATCATTGTTTTAAAGGTAGTCAGAAAAACACACTGACCTAACAACGCTATACACTATGATACTTACAGTACAGAGACACAGACTTACTTCAATACAAGCTCATAATAACACTCACAACCCTGCCAGTCTGGCTCACATGTAGCGTTACAAACCTACTGCACCTTTTCAAATCCACACTCGCACAAATACACTCAGAACACGCACCACACCCCACACCCAGTGCTTTGTGCTCAGTGAACTTCACTCACATGTATAATGAAATAAACGAAAATAGCCAGTCCCCCTCTCGGGACTCCATACACATGGTAATGAGAAGCTCACAGATCAGGCATTGTCAGGTAAATCCCAAAATGCACACATGTTCGCTGGCTCTGAGCCTCTCCCGCAATTAATCCTTCCTTTCTTTACTGTTACCTCCAGCGCTAATGTGTTTTTCACTCCAAATTCATAACCTGAAGAGGCTCGTTAGTGCTGAGAAGAGAACAGTGGTATTACACAGAAGGATTATGTTTCCCTGATGTACAGTAGCTAGATGCTTTGAACACTTCTATACCACCTGTCATGCTCTTTGTTAAGGGGTGACAGAGGATGAGGTGTGAGTACTGGGGACCAACCCAAAGAAAGGAAGAAATGAGAAATGGACTCAGGCACTCATACTGAAGATCTGCATATATTCTTTGTTTTCTGTTCTCAGAGTAGCTACAGGAAACCCCTTTTGGACAGAATAACCCAGTCATTCTCTGACGATCATTCCACATCAGAAGAATATGAGACATCAGGAGAATTTAAATATGCGCATACACTTGTAAACTCAAACGTGTGTGCGTGATCATATTTTCATAAAAGAAGAAAAGAGTAAATCATCACAGCAGGCTAATCAATGAAAAACAATAACCTGTTGATTTAAACATTTGAGGCTGAATGCTTATTTAGGATGAATAAATAAAGCAGTGATGTTTTACATAGTTGACAGTTCAGTTCTCTCTTAATGATGGCCTGTGTTGCAATTGAATCCTGATATTTTGCAGCCATTTCATTCTTTCTTACATCTTGCAAACATTAGCATCAGATTCTGTTTGCTTTTATAGCACTAATGGGGTGGTATATTCAACAGTCCCAGGTTGCTATAAAACAAGAAAGATTACAAGCAAAGGGTAGACATTAGTCCCGTCTTTCTCCTGCATTTGAAAGTGGTTTCTTGATCCAGAATCCTCATTATCCCATTTCTTCCAAGATCACAGTGTATCAACATCTTCAGGTTAGCTTAAGGCTTAGTTGTATTCATCCACAATTCAAAGTGCAGCTCATTCCTGTGAAGGTCCACTGAGCTTGCTTCTAAACAAGAAAAAAAGACAGATCTATGCTTTGCTTCCTAGGAATAGTCTCCCTTAACACCAGCTTGAAAACTGTTTCAATTTAACCATGAAATTAAATGAATCCCAAATACGTAGTTCTGACAGCCAAGTTTAGGGACCAGAGTAAATTACAAAGCACTTTACAGGGATTTGAAAGGCATGAGGCAGAATATAATTTGCTGATTAATAAGCAAATGCATGTTAAATGTTGTAAATTAGACAGCACTGCATGTGGAGTCAATTCAGGATGACCGCGCATTAATAATTAACATTCAGTTCTGTGATTGTGGATATCTTTTGAACATTTTTGTCTGTTCACAACAGTCAAAGAAAGTTGAAGAAAGCAGAAAGGGTCTTTTTTAATAAAAAACTAAAGTTTTTTTTTCAAAAGTCTGGAGTACTTGCTCCAACAAAGGGTTAATACTACTGCACCAAAGCAGTCCTCTCTGTGCATTAACTGTTTTGCAATCAGAATGAAATAATATCCCACAGGTCTTTGCTCATTTTCCCAGAAATGCCTCTTCAGCACGGTAGCCTTAACTTGGTCTTTGACTTGTAAAAAGGAAAGCAGAGCCGTAGAGAGCAACCACATCTGAATTAAGGAAGATCCTGCAGGAACCACAGTCTGAGAGCCTGTCTTTCCTGGAGTCAGACAGTGCAGGCCTGTGATCTCCTATCAGCCCCACAGACCCATGAAGATAACGTCGGGGCCAGACCGGAGCCAGACTGAATGAAAACACTTGATACTCCGTCTTATAGAGATGCTTAGGAGAAATGTAGGCCCAACAAACAAGTATATTTTTAATCACGAAGCACTATGCTAAAAGCTATTGTGTGGTTAAGAGGAATAGAAGCAAATTGTGGTGTAAGATACAGCATCATCGCTTTTTATTATTCACCGAAAAAAGCCCACTCAGGGGACAAATCATATTTTTTACTTTTAGACATTTCATGTCTTTTCAAGTCAAAAACAGAAGTGGTTTAACATATCACAGATTCCAGTGTAATAACAGTGTCACACGGGATGTTATTTTAGTTGAGGGAATGGAGCCATTTTTCTGTGGTTTTGTTATGCATGGTCTCTGTAAAAAGCACTTTTATGTCTCTGTGGGACTGTTGGAAACCAATGGGTGCAATTTTAAAGTCACTTTCAACTTTGAGTATCACCCGCAGATGGGAACATGATGTTAGATAATGCCTGTTTAATAAGGAATATTCTCAGGGCTTGCTGTGAAGCTGCAACAAACCAAAGCTTTTAGATATCTGGAGAGGAGAAAACAAATTCTAAAGTTGCCTGTCCGTCCACTCTGGGTAAGGGTCAAGGTCAAGGTGAGTCAGATCCTTACACAGTTAGCCTACTGGACATGGTTACACTGGACATGACACCGGTCCGTCAAGGGCACATGCATGCAAACAGCTTGTCTTTGGACAGTAGGAGGAAACAGGAACACCCAGAGAAAACTCAGGTGTGCGAGGAAGAACATGCAAACACCATAAAGAAAGCAACAAGTTTGGATTCAAACCTAATACTTAAGAGCTGTGCAGCCGCTCGGCAAATTTCAGTGTCGTTGGGCTGCCCGATTCTGAGCCAATTTTTCAGCATTTATGTTTTAAATACCTAACGGTGGATGTGTGCTAGCTGATTTGGAGTTTTCTGAATTTCTGTAAGTTTATCTATACAGCTCATTTGCAGTTGTTTGGAAATATCAAAATGAAGGTAAAAAAGCCAATAAAGAATATTCCAGGAAGACCACAAGGAAGCAGACTTACTGTTGTGTATAATAATAATGTCCTACATATTTATCTTCATTTTCCTAGCAGAATTTCAATAGCTAAAGGACATCTAACGTTGTTCTCTCCTGTGAGAACAAAGGAGAGGGTTTATTGATTGCATTTACACATTTACAGGAAAGAGCTTTGAGATGCTCTGAACTGTTGCTGAAGAGATGTACTGTATAAGCTTAGGAATTACATGCATGATATATTATTTGAATATATCTAGCTTCTTAACCCGCTCCCTCTTCACACATAGACACACAAAACAAATGTATAAAAAAGCCTTTTATATCCAACTGATCACCTATTTTACGTCAAAATTAGTTTTCCATTAAGTTATGTATTATTATATGTCTGGCTAAACATGATCTCCAGGTTTTCCCTTTATCTTACAGTAATAAGAATACAGTAAAATGAAGAGGTTATTACTTTATTTAGTATTTACTGTTGAGCTTTAATTCTTCATATGGCAGGATTGCTATAGGAGCCAGAGCATGGTGGATAGCGATACAGATTCACAGCTCTGTGTGGAGTTTGTTTGTTTTCACTGTATCCACGTGTGTTATCACCTGGTGCTCCAGTTTCCTCCCGACTCACAAGGACAAGCTAGCTACAGTAGTTGCGGTCTCTAGGTCATCTGTGTGTGTATCCTGTGACTGACTGGTGTCCTCCCCAGTGTCCAAACGTGTTTCCCTTGCAACCTAAATAAGCACTACCAGATGGCTGTGAATCTTACCAGAAATTAGCATCTTTTTGATCATGGATAAAAAGATGTCATTTAACAAGATGAAAATGAGATGTCCATTTATGGCTCTAAAATCAGAGTAGTCAGTAAGCTGGTGTTTTCTGACTAACAGCAGCAGGACCTTTCAACATTTCTACAGTGCTGTTAGTGAAATCTAGCCAACTTACTTGGTCAGAGGCAAAATCACCATGCACTAGGCCTTCAAGAAAAACCATAGGCTTTAAGGGTTACTTGAATTAGTACTGTATGCTCTTGAGAACATCTAATTAATTATCTACGGAGTGAGTCAATTTCCCAACGGGGGAAAAGAAAAGGACCTGTATGATCGGGATGGGGAGTGATTAGAATGACAGAAATACCCCCCCCCTCCTCCCCAAAGCAGGCACCAATCAGGGATGTTCATGCATTTGTAACAGAGCATCCCACTCAGATTGAACACTGGCAGGATTTGAACTCCATTAGCACCTTTATTTAAGAGTTACATAACACCAACTGTAAATAAATATCTTGTTCGCAAAAAAGGTTAATTATATGCTGAGTAAATGCAGGAGAGGAAGGCCAGTGGAAGATGGGACTGAAAAAGTGGCCACAGTGCGTGATGTGGGGATAATGGATTATCCGTGTGGCGCAGGAGTGAGAAGAGGAGCGCAATGGGGCACATTTTCAATGGGAGGAGGTTTAGGGTTATAATTACCTGCCTAAGGGGACAAGCAGGCAGAAAGGACCCTTTGAAACACCCATTTACCATCGCATTTGGCCACACAGCTCCATTACGGAAGAGCTTGCAGAGTTCATCAATATGCCCTTGCCACATGTTATAATAACAGCTTTTCTACATTTAGTCCATTACTGAAACAGGTGCAGCAAATAACCACAAAATCATAAGTGCATTCTGATTCAACAGCACAGGATTAGCACCTGAATATGTTGTTTAATTTCACTGAGTTCCCTATTGAATTCTGCCCTGTTCATGTAATTATAAGCCCAAGTATGCTTCATGTTAAAAGAATTACAGAAACAGGCTGAATTCAGAAAGTACTGCAGAACAGGAAGGAACCACATAAAACATCCAGGTGTTACTACAACTACTACTATTCTGTACAACATTATTAAGAATTTGCAGTCATTATTTTACATGGTCATTGGTTTAGCCTATTTCATACTTCATACTTTGGGGGAGTTCAGTCACAATCTCACAGATGAGACTTTGTGCCACTGCCTCCTCTGTGAAGCACAGACATACATACAGTATTTCCACCTGTGGTTCCTCCTGTATTGAGCAGGATTGCTGTTACAGTAATACATCAGCAGCAGGGTGAAGCTAACCTGTCTCACAGCAGACTAAACCAGCTCACGTTCCCTATCAGAGACTGTTTTGCTCAAACACATGGTCAATTCTGCTGCATAATGATATGAAGGGTTGATTTTGGGCAAAGCAAAAAAAATATTGCTGTGACACAAGCCAGATATACCTTACAGTAATGTTTCTGAATGTTTTTTCAAAAAGCTATTCCTTTTAAGCAATTGAAAGCTGCTAAATATTATTTGTACTAGTAATAATATTATTACTCTCTGCACACTGCAGATCGAGCAGGGAGAAGAGATTCTTGTGGGTTTTCACATTTCAAACGAAAGTGCTGTAAATAAGCCAAAAGCAATCGCTTTTGAAAGCACATTTGTCATGCTACTTGGAAGAAAAAAAAAAGGCCTACAACTTCATCACAGTTCAGGGGGGTCAGGGAAGGAGTCTTTTCTCGCTGAAATTCAGCGCTAAAAGGGGGTGCACAGAGAAAAAATGAAGACACAGACAAAGCGACAGGACAGCAGGTCACTTCAGCCTGTTGAGCTTGCGCCCGCATTGGATGAGAAACGCTCTTCTCCCCTGCCTGCCTTTCCTCTGCTGTCCTCCACCCAAGAGCCACGCCAGGGCTGAGCTCTGAGACAAGAACATTCTGGCTCAAGGGTAGCTGGAGATGTGGAGAAGAAAACAAAGGCAGACCCCTCTGACCATCCCGCCTTTCCTCCCTCATCAAAGCGAAGAACAGCAGAGACGCTGGGCTTTAATGAAGGAGAGGTGAGCGTGCACGGCGAACAGCTTCTTGGTATTCACTGCGAGAGGCCATTAGGGACAAAAGGAGCTTGCCGCAGGCTCTGGGTTGCTGCAATTAAACGGCTGTCTAGTTGGCTTATCGTGAAGGTGCCTGTGTGAAATTAATAGTGCTGTTCCTTTTGTGTTTTTTTCATTTCTCCCACCTCTCCCCCAGGAAGGACAGAGGTGTCTGGAGGAAAGGGGTGTGGGGGGGGGGGGGCAAGTCTTTGTTTAAATAGGAAGCATTTGGAACAGCACTCACTACTGCCTTATATGCTGGGGTTTCAGCTAATAGACCAATACATCCAATACATATACTACATGTCCTATTAGTATTTTCTTTCCTGTGGTGTCTTGTCGCTGTTTCAGAGTGATACTGCATAACATGCCAAACTCACTTAGAGCTGAACTGAGCTGCATACAACAGACCAATTGATTTCATACTATGAACTACAGAAATCTCCCAAAGAGCATTTCAATAACAAAAGCATAAAAGTGGGTGAATGACAATACTGGTGTTTGTTTCCATTGAATATCAGGAATATCAGTGTTGTGCAGCCTAGCAGTATACACTCAACATACAGTATTGTGATACCCTCGGGAACACAGTGTATCTTGCAGATGAACAGACATAATTGCAGATTGTTGAACATGTGTGGGCCAGATATGTCTTTTTTTTATCTTTGCTTGTAAACCATTCTATTGTTTGTAATCTTTAAACACAATACAGCACTTACACTTACAATACAGGGACCGGGGTTCAAATGTATGGAGTTAGCATATTCTCCCCATCTTCACATGGGATTTCTCTAGCATAGGACTCTGCTTTCCTCCCACAATCGAAAGATTTGATGGTCAAGCTAAATGGCTTTTCTATATTGCCCCCTGAAGGCATGTGGCAGTAAAGGCATGTGTGTGTCCTGTAATGGACTGGTGCCCCATCTAGTGTGTGGTCCTACCTGGTGCCCTGTGCCAGCCAGGTTAGTCGACTCACTGTGACCCTCTAAGGATAAAATGGTAGTTGAAAGTTGATGAACGTATTGCACGAATGGTAGGAAGTTAAATCACGCCAACAGTGTAGGAAGAGGCTGTGTGGAAACAGTTAAGTATGGTAATGTTTCATGCGCAAAACAGGAGCAAGAAGAGTCAACAAATGCTGAAGGCAAACGCTCCATCAACTTCCTTTCTGAAGTATACAATACAAATGACTGCTTTTGAATGAACTAAATTTCGTGGAAATTGACACGCACAGTGCCTTTATGTGAAATGAGCAAAAAAGAGAAGGAAAAATTCGTACTGACTTTTTATTAGCTTCCGCGTGACTTAAAATTTTTCTTCTGCATGAATGTGGTTCTCTACTGACAACGAATCGATTTACATTTTTACTAAGGAGTGTCTCCTCTACGGTTGGAGCCATGATCGATTCTAGTGGTAGAACATGACCAGTGAAGCATTGTGGGGTGCATTACACATGATTTGCATACATTAGCATTTCATCAAGTGTGGTTAGGTTCAGTTAACATCTGGACTATTGCATGAAGCTGAGGGGCATAAAAGACTGCGCCAGTAGAGCTTCAAGACAAACGTAAGTGTTTCCGATGCCATGCTGCTCACATGTTTAATGGGGACTCTTAAAGCCTTGTTCAGAGACAGGAACCCTTTGTCTGTCTGGTAATTTTGTGAAGCTTCCCTCAAAGACCGTTTTGACTCTATTGTATACACTTTATGCCGTTTAGGTACACTTTCATTCAGAAGAGCTTGGCTCTGCTAAGCAGTGCTTGACTAACATTCACTGGAGGCTCTGCTACAACAAATAAAACATAAATCGATTTTTGACCACCCTCCCAAGAAGCACACTTCCACTCACTCCTGATTCAGTCACCTTGCACATAGTTTTTCTAATTCTTAAAGTCTTCTGGACATTGATATTCTCCTTCTCAGCATTCTTATTCATAGCTGTGTTATGTCTGCTCCTTCACTTTGGGGTTCTTTTGCAATGTCCCATCCTCTGTTCCAGATAATATCACAATGTCTCAGAACTCACAGGTAGTAATGATAGCAATGCCAAAAGCTATTCAACCCACACAGATGACACATGGAACATACACAGAGCCACACGACCAATCACATGTCCACACACGGGCGTCGATATCTCTAATTAGTCGTTGGATGAAATGGAGAGTTTAGACTCTGCAGGGGTATTGATCAGCAGAATTAAATTTAGCTGATAAAATCTTGGATTAAAAAAAATGACTGTCTCTTGGCCATCCTTGTCTGGAACTCTGCCTGGGGCCTAGCTTCTATGCTGCATGTCAATTCAGAGCTCCCATATTTCACTGTCTTCCCTTCCGTGTAGACACAGGATTTCCAGTCCAGGTTTTGACAATCACCTGGTCAGCAGGTTTTGTAAAAAAACAAACAATAAAATGCTCAGGAATCAAACTATTAATTCAAAGACCAATGACTGTCACGACCGCAAACCCCTCCTCTTAAGGGCGCTCCAGCCCTTCCTCGTTAGCCTCATTCCTCGCACCTGTTCCTTGTTTCCACCCTGTTTCAGTTCGCCTTTAAAAGCCAGGCGCTCACTTCACTCGAGGCTCTGCATCTGATCTCCGCATCGTGCGAGCCCGGGTCCTGGTTGTGCCTGGCTCCGTTATGTTTTTAGCTTCCTGCGTCTGTTCCTGTTCCCCCCGCCGGTCCTGACCCGGTGCCTGTTTTTAATCCCTGATTTTTGGATGGATTACACGGCCATGGACCTTTGCTTTCATTTTTGGATTCTCCCTTTGGATTTCTTCTGGATTGTTTGCCTCGGCCACGCCTCCCCCGTGCACCAGCGCACTTTGGACACGCCCCCCTGTTTTCATTCCCGTATTCCTGCATGACTTTTTCCCTAGTGTTTCCTCACAATTCTGGATTGTGTCGTCCGCATAGGGTCCGGAAAGAACTGTCAGTTACAATGACTAATTAAAGGATTCTTTCAGTTAAGCAATTGAAAGGCTTGCTGGATTAAAGCCAGCAGACAAAGGGACCTGTTGTTGATTGCAGTGTCAACTGACGACTGTGATTCCTTTGGGGAAATGAATGTGGGTGATTCTGTTTTGAAGATATTAGATAATTATATTTTTGCTCTTTTTTTGTACATAAAATAACAGTTGATGGTTATTCACTACCTTCATAACATTTCTGTCTTTACATCGAAACAAACTAGCAAACACTAATTCCCGTTTCGAGACAGCAGCCATCTTTCCCATGAGCCTGTCACAATCAGAGAGCAGCACCATGCTGAGGCCCTGAACGGAGAACCTCTTGCTGCTTGCTCTCTTGTGACTGTCCCTCACCAGAAAGCGCTACTCTCAGAATGGACAAAGCTTGCAACTTGAGGGGGAATAACATAGTCTCCTTTTAATTGACACGGATTGTTTTCAGAGCCACACGGACACAATGTGCATTCCACAGTGAACGTTCTGCAACCTGGTTCCTCGCCTCTTCCCTCATTTAAAGGATTATTCACTCAAGCCTCCTCTCCCTCATCTTCCAGCATTTCATTTCCAAGTGCATCCCCAAGGGAGAGGGCACTTTCTGTGAAGGTGTCCATAAACATGCAGCAGGAATGTTCTATTAAAATGACCTCATTTACAGCCTAATTTTATAAAACAATTTCATTTCCCTGTAATGGTGTGAGCTGTTTCATCGCAGTGGCTTTCAAGCACACTTATAAGATTCCCTTTTTTTCCTGGTGAATTTATTCAGTCTGGATTAAAGTCTGTCATTGTCAATGCCTAATGACTTTTTTTCCCCTCGTTACAACACTTGTTTACTAACTTAGCTCATCTCATTTAACAGCGGGGACATGGAAAGTTCCCAAACACATTTCCCTGAGAAAACATTTACCTGTCTCTTCATTTGCCTTTATATAGGTTTCTATTCCAGTTTCTGTGTGATCATAAGACTGCAGATGTCTTCCGAAGGGATGAGACTCCCAGGTTAGTTTCACGGTTCTAAATGGTCTTTTATAAATGTATGATGAATATGCCAATATATACTCTTCTATATATAGACTTCAACAGATTTTTACTCTTGCATCTGTGATTCATATTCAAACAGACCATTAGTAATATTCCCACCTTAGTCAGTGTTTCTTCTTGCTGTGATGTTTGTGTGCAGAAAGAAATGTGTACATACAGTAGATGTGAAAGATGACAAAATAAAACTACTTTATAAGGTAAAAAGTCCAAAGCTGTGCTTTGTTTATCTATGATTTAGGCTGCATTGCATTGGGAGAAGTTTTTTTTAACCAAGAAAAACCAACTGCTTCCAACTGTAGAAAAATACTTCTTTTAATCTGAACTCCTCCTCTTTATGACCTTGATTTAAACTTAAAGTAGAGAAAAAAATCAAGAAAGAAAACTCAATGTGGGGAAATTGAAACTTAGATTTATTGTTATTTTTTGTATGATGATTTTTTTAATACTTCAAGGCCAAGAGTCATGAATTTACAAGGAGGACAAAATCAGATTGTGATGAAGGAAACCAAATGGATTTTGTTTTTTCATAGGCAGTCTAGACAGAACAAGGTTCTAACAATGAGGTATTGATTTTCTTTTCCTCTCACTCCCCTTTTCTCTCTCTCTCTTAGGAAAAAGTAAAAATAAAAAAATAATACATTTGCTGTGATGTTTCTATCTGAAGCCTGGCATATCTGATCCTAAATTTCCCTTTTATTCCACTGTCCCAGAGGAACAGGCAGGGCTGAGATTGCGCTTCTTCAATTTGGGAAATAATGCATTTCTATTCAGTTTGAAAGCCGAAAATGTGTTGTGATAATAAAGGCACACTTTTGATAACTGCCCAGTTGACAGCACTGACTGAGTTTTTAAGGCTTTGGAACAAGTAACATTTCAGAACAAAAGACTAAGGAAAATCATAGAATCCTTAAAGGCAGTTTCACTTACACAGCTGTTACAGTGTTTTGTAAAAAAAACTCTATACATGCAGTTTTTTCCAGCCTTGTCTCAGAGAGCTCAAGCTTATTACAGATTGTCCATCTACTGCACCTTTTCTAACTTTCCCAACTGTGTCAGTAACATTACATTATTTTTCCTGACTGCCAGAGGTGGATCTAAACCAAACTATATAATGTATTTGTCCATATACAGTACAGCATACATTAAATTGCAGGCATATCTATAATATATCTAATTATCTTAGACATTTTCATCTAAATGTCTTTTATTTTTTGCTTTTACACTAGGGTATTTTGAGAGACAAATTATCCATATTCAATATGCAATAGAATTTTTGTACAAATCCAAGATTTGTAAATAATGGATTCCACTCTACATATTTCTGTGCAACACAAATAATTATTTAATGTTGTTGTTTTTTCTTAGTTCTGGTTAAAAAAATAGGCTTTGTTTTTCTTAAACCTTTGCATGAAATAATGTTAACATGATGCACATGGAAACATCGCTCCTAAGAATAATACAGAGTCTAGCCTGGCTTTACTGTTAAACCGATATATGAGAACTTGAGAAGTGTTATTTTTCTTCTATGAAATGACTCAATAATAACCTACTTTATTTTCATAGGGGGTTTATAGAACTCTCAACAGGATTTTTTGATTGCAGATCATTTCCACTGTAAAAGCACTTTATATACTGTATATAAATCCACTCTTTGCATTTGTGTCGTTCTGCTTTTTTTCCATCTTCAGACTTACTTTTAAAAAGAAATAAACCCAGGGCTGAGGGTGTAGGCTGCAGGCCGGGAGCCGACCCGCGAGTGAGCCTGCTGTTGGTCACGTCACCACCAGCAGAGAGCAGTGCCCGTGCCTTCGTGCCGAGCCGTCTGCGCGGATGATCCCATCCCTAAAGGCCCGCTCTGTGTTTGGGCTCAAAGCCCGGAAGGCTGTGAAATTACAGTACATCTCCATCTCGAAAAACAAGGTCTTATTGTTTTTTGTCGTTCGTCAACAAAATAAATAAGTAACGGCACCGATGACTAAACATGAAAAACAAATGTCTTGATATCTGACACGGAGAGGCACACAGAAAACAAAAATGGAATTGGGGTCACAATGACCTTTGTCAGGTAGTGCTGGAGAAAAAGGTGACAGGGCTTCAGTTAAACTGCCAGAGACGGAACGACCCTCTTGGACCTTAAACCAAATCAACCCAAGGCTAATTTTTCTCGATACCGGAATGTAAAGACCCATATGCAGACCCCCCCCCCCTAGTTACTTTCTCCTTCTGAATGTATAATTTAATGACTTTAATGTTATTGTTCATTCAGTGCATTAATAAAGATACATATTTTCACCAGTAAGATTTACTCCCTTATAATACTCGGGTATTACAATTAATAATCATGTTATTACATGTTATTGTAGTTATTGGATGTAACTAAAAGGTTTGTTCAAACTCAGACCCATCAAGGACGTGATCCTGCACCACAATCACCAGTTGTAACTTCGCCTGCACAAAACAGTTGAAAAAACTGCCCCATGTCATTAACCTTTTTCACGTTTTATTTTTATCTGGCTTCCACACACTCAGGAAATATGCATTCAGTCTGCACTTGCATTCATCACACTTCCCAGCATAATGTGATTTTTTTGATTTTCAGATTGTTTCCATCAAATGACAGCATGCAGCCTTGTAGATAACCAGAGGTCATTTGGGATAAAGGCACATGGGGTAAAGAAAGAAATGCATTTAAAAATTCATAACATGTCTATCCCCATATAGTCCTTCATATAGCTTTCATAATGGAAGACAAAACAATGCATAAGAGAGAGGATTTATTGGATTGCAGTGGATTAATGCTCTTACCCCTAGGTTTCTTCTTTCACAACCTTCATCACAGTTTAGGCAAATTTATCATTATTGTCCCTTTTTAGCATTCAGCTGTAACTCTGAAAAGAATTTCACCTGCAGAACTCCTTGGTAATACAGGACGCGGTGCACCTGGTTATGGATGTACTGTAACCTTAGTTCTGTTGAAAAGAAAACTGCCCACCACCAATGGATTGAGTCAGGGTGCAGGCAGGCTGAGCTGGATATAGGAGCTCATATAATAATAATTTAATAATCCTTTCTGGACACTCCACTCAAAGCACTTGACAGGTAGTGGGGACTTCCCTCCTCCTCCACTACCTGTGTGCAGCCCCTCCTGGATGATGAGATGGCAGCCAGAGTGCAGTAGTATGCTCACCACACATGAGCTGTTAGTGCACAGGAGAACAGAGTGATGCTATCAGTGGGAGTTATTGGGAGGCCATGATTGGTAAAGGCCGATGAGAAATTTGGCTAGGATGCCAGGGTAATGCCCCTACTCTTTTCGGGAAACACCCTGGGACTTTTAATGACCGGAGAGAGTTAGGACCTTGGTTTTACATCTCCTTCGAAGGACAGCTACTTTTAACAGTATAGTGTCCTGGTCACTATACTGGGGCATTAGGACCGACACAGACAGCAGGGTGAGCGCCTCCTACTGACACTAACACCTCTTCCAGCAGCATCCTTAGCTTTCCCAGAAGGCCTCTCATCCAGGTACTGGCCAGGCTCACTCCTGCTGAGCTTCAGTGGGCTGCCAGTTGTGAGTTGCAGATGATATAGCTGCTGGCATATGCATTAGAACAACAGCTGAGGGAACCAAGATACCGTTGGGCACTTATGCTTTTACATTGATACACAACACCGTCCTTGGTTCAAGAGCATGTGTAATATATTCAGGGTCTTTTTTTGTGTGTAGTGTGTCGTACACAGCTAAAGCCATTGTGTCGGGGTATTTTGTCTTAAGGCTTTGGATAAGAGGAGCTTGGGGTTATGGAAAAGCTGTAAATAAAGGAGAGTGTAGAGGACTTTGTTTGACTTCTGCTGAGCCCAGCTAGCTGAGCACATTTCGCATGTGAAAATTCATTTGGACTTGGCATAGAGAGGAAAGAGCAACAATAATCCTTCCCTCAAATGTCACCTGTTTATAATTAAGACTGTAGACTTTAAAACAAGCTTTCATCTCAAATCCACTTCACAGAATTTCATTCTTGCAGCTGAATCACCCCTGACCCTATGAAGCCACAAACAAATAATAAATTCTGTCTCCTAATACTCTTTATTCCTGCTTTCTATTACACATCCCGAGTAAGCAAGATAAGGTTTTACTGTCTGACATTGGAATGGATACTTGGATCAGTATGTTTTTCATTATATTGTATTGTACTCAGTATGCTGGACACTGTTAACATACAAATGTGAAATATACCTTCTTAATGCATGTTTCATTCTAACAGTAACACAGGGCTGCACTTAACATATTTATTTTCTCAATCTGATGTATGCCTTTTAGATTCAGCATTATACGTTATCTTCATTCCAAGTTGACTGTGTAGAAGTAGCTGGGGATTTATAGAAGTAACGGTTACTATGATACAAGAATCATGGCTGTACATTTTAATGTTCTGGTTCTTTACCACGCAAAAAACTCATCTGGCTTTCCTGCAGACTGGATAGTTATATTATCGTTTCTTCTAAAACAATGAACAAGCAGGATAGCCCCATGTCTAATAATAATCTAATAAAATCAAAGAGAGCTCTGCATTATCATCATCATCAAAAGACCTGAAATGAGAAAGTATAACAGATGTACTGTATGTAAGGAACTAAAGACCTTACTGCTGCTATGAGGTTTTTAAAAAGTTGGAACTAAGCAGAGAAAAACACCCTTGTTTTGTTTATTATCAATAAGAGCTTTTACTGCGGTGAAAACAAATTCTCTTCTAAGCATTATCTTTGGATAGTCTATTGCATTTATCAGTAATGCTGTATTTTATTTTTATTGTCCACTTAATTTACAGAAATGCCCACTGATGTATTAAGTTTTCCGGCATTAGGGGAGCTGGTTAATTCACTCATTTATCTGGACTTTTCCATTATCTAAGGTGGCTACATGCAGTGAAGCACTGCAGTGTAAGAGTTCCATGAAACCAAATGTTAAATAGTGAGCAGATTCATAATCTAAATGCCAGTGAGTAAGCCTGGAATTGGGAGATTTGTTATGTTGTTTAAACAAAAGAGTGCCTAAATTCTTTAAATACTTTGCACTGGTTAAGATTTCAGGCACTGATGAATTTTCCATAGCCTGTTGTACATCAGCCCTTGTATCCATCAGGCATGTTTTACACGCAAATTGTACTAAGAATAAAAGCACCGAAAGAACTAAAACGTGCTCATGTTGGGAGAACATTAGCGAAATGTCATCCGGTTACAGATACTCAGGGCATTTTTTCCCCAAGATCTGATAAATGTGCATGCAGGCAATTAGGGAGAAATATAAGATTAGAAAAATAAATTAGGGGTTATACTCCTTGTAAAGGTCATTCTTTATTAGCTTAAAGATTCCTTTTGAATAACTTCAGAGCACTGTGCTGCTGCCAGAATTCTCATCACTGTAATTTTCTTGCAAATTGTTAGGCCCAGCTTTAAATGGACAAAGAATTCTGTGAGGGTCTATTGTATCTCATTTACTGTTTTTCTCCCTGCAATAAAGTTACATGCTCTATGTTGATAGTATCTCTATTTAGAATGGAACCTAGGATTTGAAAGGTGACTCCATTTTTTTTTACATTATTCAATAAACAGACTTTAATAAGTTACAAACATTCATTAATAGCACCTTCATCATGGAGATATCCATTCGGAACTCTGTTAGAACCTTAGCCAATCCACACAGAGGAGTGATCTTCTGAGTTAGTGGATCTGGAAAGATTTTTTTAATTTTCCTCGCCTGAGTACTAAAAGACCAGGCTATCATCATAGCAAATGAGCGCAGATGGACTGAATGGCCTTTTCTCCATCTCTCTTTCTTATGTTCTTTCCAATCAGTAACTACAGAAGACCAGTTTAGCTCCAGTCGCCTTCAAAAGGAACAGGGGTTGATAACTAAAATAACTGGTAAAGTAATGACCACTCCATGACATTTTCATTTTTTCCACTGTGTAGTCTTAAGTCGCGTGCACCCATAACAGTTGATTTTGCTTCAGCGAACCGGGAAGTTACTCCAAAACTAAACCGTTTGTTCAAAAGGGATGAGGTTTACATAGAGCAGTGCCAAGGTCTTACAAGCTTGTGAGGAGTGTGTGACAACAACAATATCTGCTAGTTTTATTAGGGCATGCGCACCAGGGCACCAGTCTGTTTCTGATTTATTCTGGACCCCAGTCCTTCTAGCTTTAACAGCTGATGAGACTCTGTCTTGTACACAAACATTTAATGAGGATTTGTCAAGAGACCGGGTTGTCTTCATATTGAATGTACTCCATTTCAAACATCAATAAAATGTGTTCATTTGTTCAGCAACAAGGAAAAAATCCACCCTCCCCCATTCTTCCTCTCCTACACACTACCTGAAAATAATGGCTTTGTTATATTTTAATTAAAATCCCCAGAAACACCCAAGGTAAATGCAGCATTCTGCCTTAATTAAAGAGATATTAATTAGTTCTTTCCCTCTTTCTCCCTTCTGCTACATTCCGCTCCAGGGCATTAGGATTGACCGTTGCTCTGTGTTTAAAGAAGAGCTTGTTAGACTAGTCAACCTTATTAAATAGCTGTGTGTGTATAGAATATATATATATATATCTGTTTGTTTGTAAGATACATTGGTTCTCAATTCTACATTAGCAGAAAACAGAGAGAAAAATATTGCTGCAGCTTCTCATCCTCAGACAACCAGTACACTTTGTACTAGATCACTCCATTCCCGGTTCAAGCCTCGTCTTTTGCTGGTTAGCTGAAAATAAGAAAGGAAATCAAGCTTGCTGTCATGCGAGGTGTGTCACTAGAGAATGCTGTCAGCAATGCATTCATTTTCTTTGAAAAGGGTTCTCTAGAACTGAACAACTCATGACCACACATTGCTTGGTTTTCCCATTATCATCATCCAGAGTTTTATGCTTGCAGTAAACACAAAACATGCTGTACGGACAGTTTAACACTCTTAGGCCGTTCCTTCAGTTTGAAGTTTGTGGGAAAGGTTACTAAGTTTGGTTTACGTTTACCAGTTTATAATGCTTTAAAAAAGTAGTGACTGTCTTTCCACAACACAAATTTTGATACATCTAAAGAGAGGCCCTCCGTATCCTCTGTGCCCTGTTTGTTCAGTGCAAACTCGCTCTCTATGAGAACTGTGAGAGCAAATCAGGTGGGACACAGTTTTCCTTAAAAATGTCAAAACAGATCAATACATCAAAATCTTGGAGCAGCCTACAAGCTGCCTGTTCCTGAGTGTGGAGGAGTTAGTTAAACACTCTTTGTCAATGTCCTCAGTGCCACACGTTCTGAGCTGATCTTACAACAGACTTAGATCCGTTGAAACGGACTGAAACTTCTTTTTCTGTGACGGGGGAACATGTGAAGCCCCAGGTCAATTTTTAAAAAGGGGGGGGAAGTTCCCTAGTGTGATTTGTTGTTTAAATTGAGGAACTGAAAGAAAATCACTGCTCTGCAATTATTGGTTCCAATTGACTGCACTTTCAGAACAGTTAAAGTGTGGATACGAGATTTAAAAGGAGGGATAATAACAGTGTGGTGAGACATGCAGCACAATGTAGAGTAAAGAAAATCAGACTTGTAATTATCTTTGGTGTGTGAGCAACTTGAAATGTGTAGAGCCTTAGATCGCTGCCAGACGTGAATGAGTTGTAATAAACTCAGGCGAATGCTTCAGAAACCCAATCTAGCACCTTGAAATTGTGCGAGATTTTCCTTATTTTAGAAACATAGTTTTCCATCAGAGAGAGTTATTTAATGTGCTGGTCAATGCATTCGTTTACATTATTCCATCAGTCAAACGCGTGTCACCCTGCATCTGTTTTAATAAGAGCCTGGGCAGCACTCTGCTGTCACTTGCTGCTGCCCTAGAATGATCTCTGAAAAGTTATCCTCTCATCTTAATTATGAGCACCAATACTCTGCGTTCTCAGTTCTCCAGTATCAGCACCTCTGCAATGAACCCTAATACACTCCATTTTCAATTCTCCCTGCTGTCAGTGAGGAAATGTTGTTTCTGTTCACAACATTAGGATCTCAATTACAGAATAGCACACTGTCTAGTGCAGCATTCGTTACACATGTGGCACTGAGGTCATCCTTGTGACTTGTCAAACTCCTCACCTCCTGCTCAAACACCTCAGTGAAAAGTAGTATTCTCCTCTACAGAAACAGGAGGGTTCTTGCAAAGTCACATTTTATTGAAAATACTGCTGACGTATCAAAGAACTAGCAACTACCTTGTTTTTACCTGTTATTTTTCACCCCAGTACAGTAGAACATTATTTGAGAGTTAGAATTAAAAATGCAACTGAGAATAGATGAGAATAGATGAACAAGACGTCTGAAAAATGGCAAGCAACCCACTGTCACACAAACAGGATCAGATCACTGAAAATCCCATCCATCCAGCTGAGCCCTAATGTCATTTTTTCCAGTATCATCCCATCTGTTGTCGGGGAAGAGGTTTGATTCAAATAGTGAGCCTAATTGAGTTAACTTACTTGGCTAAGGAGAACACAAAGCCGTCTTTGAGGGTGGAGCTGTTGGAACCCCACTCCCTTTTTAAACCGCTGAAGGCGAGGAGTTTGGGTGAATGATGGGATGTGAAGGCAAAACGCACATAGAGAAGTGAGCAAGAGCTTGACATTTAGTCACACTGTAGGTAGGAAGAAATGGACAAGGTTAGGGTTTGACATTATCCTGAACCTCTGTTTAAAATTGCATTTATATGCTTCTGATGTAAAAAAATAGGTTAACCTCTAAGTTAAATAAAAGCACAGAGCACAATATGTATTAGATTTGGTGGTGTGGAAAATATCCATGACTTGAAGACAGCTCCTTTAAGAGCAGACACTTTCACAAGGTGAAACCTGAGCCCGAGAACATGGCATTCACTGTTCTCCAGCATAGCTTCATAAGGTAACCAAGACTATCCTCTTTATTTATTTTCACAAAGCCAGAACTGTATCTGTGTTCTTCATCCAGTGGGGATTCTCCAAGATTCCCTGTCTGATCTGTCTGCTACATGTGGTAAAACAAACCAAGGAGGAAACGAAGGACTGCTTTTGTTCATATTTGTGAGTAATAAGGGTGACAAAATACTCTCCGTCCAGACGACTTTAGTAACTGCTCTCACAGTGCAGTGCTTTGCATGCTTGCCCAGATCTAATTGGATTGCCTTGCCTGTGTTCCTGTCTGCAGGTGTGTGATCAGGCGAGCACCACACGTACAGTATGTATCAAAGCTTCATATACTGTACATCGGGACTTTAAAAGGTACAAAATTAATAGGGCTGATATTAGTAAACAACTTTACAGGATTAAATAAAAAAAATCTTCTGCAATCCTAGAGCTAGAATGATTTCCAATGAAATTTACATCATCACTGTTTAAAAGACCCTACATTAGACCTCACTGATAATGTTTCAGGTGGGGAGCTGCGTCAGCATGTGTAGGCTGCAAAAGAACAAGTGATTGGTTTATTCCATGCTGAAAAAAAAGAAAAAAGAGAACACAACGTTTCGGCCATGGAGCCTTCTTCAGTCTTCTTCTTCACCTGAAGAAGGCTCCACGGCCAAAACGTTGTGTTTTCTTTTTTCTTTTTTTTCAGCATGGAATAAACCTATTACTTGTTCCTCACTGATAATGTGTAACTGTTAGGCCTGTGCTTGGGTCCTATTTACAACATTGATTATTTCTGAAGTCTATATTTAGAATGCTGCATTCTTCCTAAATTGAAGATGAAGCAGAAGAAGCCTTTCCTGAAGGAACTCTATTATCAGAGGTTCCTAACAGATTGGCAGCTCTGGACAAATGAGGAAGTAATGATGTGTTCATGCAGTTGCAGTATTTGCCACATTAGAGATGGGTTCCACAACAATTAAGATTCAATTACCTGCAGGAGCAAAGAAATCACTTTCCTTCTTAACATACGTTCGGCAAATCTATTTTCTCTTTGCAGCTCCTAATGCAATTTATAGAACGCATTAATGAAATAGGAGATTGAAAATGAAGTGGTAGGAAAAAAGAACATGAATATTGAAGTCTGAAGTCTAATAATATCCATCTGAACCCCTCAGCGTTTAAGAGCAAAGCAGAAGGGCCGAGAGGAGGTGATTCAGTCATGTAACAGGTTGCTATAAGACCTTGGAATGCAAGTGGAGCGAATCTGGTGGCAGCAAGACTTTATCCTGATATTAGAATAAAGAAATGTGGTTAGGTAACAAATATTGTGACATCTTTTGTTTTTCACTGTGCCATTGTAAGCTTTCAGCAGCAGGTAATTACAGGCTGAAAAGCTTTTTTTTACATGAAAAAAACTAACAGCTATGCGTGGGGGCTTTTACATGATCTGTTTTAAACGAAAAAATCAGTTGAACCTGGAGCTCATGTACAATTAAATAACAAAAGCAAAGGAGTGGTTAAATCAAGTTTCATTCTCCAGCATGCTACAAGATGAAAAGATTGAAGAGGCTTGATGGGGGATGCCATTTAGCTCAAAAAATAAATCAGAAATTATCCTATTGAAGGAATACAAAATGATCTCTAATGAATAAGAAATGTGCTATTAGGGCTGTATTACACCACAGTAACATAAAAGGCTAAATTAGGCATTAGGAAGCAAAACAGTAATAAAAATCTTTAAATTACTCAAAATTTACAACTGATCCTCTGTGCAGACCCTCTGCTGAAGTGTTATGACTCGATTACTGGCTAGCAACATTAGCAACAGCACGCATAATGGAATTAATGTACAACATTTTTGAATATCCCTTTTAATGTCTAAGGTCTAAGGTATAGCTGATTAATCAGGGTATAGCTGATTAATCACATTAAAGAAAGAAGGGATTTTGTGTAAGATAAGATAAGATCACTTTTTTTGGCCATATACAGTTTCTTGTATCAGGAATTTGTGTTTTGCATACCCCTACTTGCTCTCCATTAGACACACAGACAGGGAGAGAAGCTTGGGGTCATAGCGCAGGGTCAGCCATTTATACAGCGCCCCTGGAGCAGTTGGGGTTAAGGGCCTTGCTCAGGGGCCCAACGGAGTAGGATTCCTCTTCCGGCCGCGGGATACAAACCAGCAACCTTCCAGCCACAGGCGCAGATCCTTAGCCACAGAGCCACTGCACCACCCTAAGTAAGGTAATATCTCCAGTTTCAATCAGTCATTATAAAGCCCATCAACTAAGTAGAAGAAATTTTAGCAGGCTTCAGTTTGGAATACCCTAATCGAAAAGTGCTAGTGCTGTAAATTTCACACAAAAGTTCTGACACACCTAATATCTATTGCAGCATCAACCCAGATGCCCTATAAGGATGTGTCCTGTCTGTTCAGAGAATCGGGTGGCTCTCATGTCTCTATGTTTAATTTGCCTACATCTGGAAAATCAAGGGTTCAGCAGCTATTTGGCTTCCCTCATTAGACACCTAAGGATCAGGCACTGGCTCTTCCAGGGAAGCACCTCAACTGGGGAGTAACCATGAGCTGCTTGGAGTTACGTGAAGCTTAAAGGGTGAACTCTTACAGATGTTTTGTACTCGGGGATTTTGCTTTTGCCTGAACTGGGACTTGTTGTCTCACAATTACGTGGAGGAGATGGGGTGGGATCCTGAGCTGTTTGAAGGGATGCAGGCACATCAAGTGAAACAAAAGGTGGTTAAGCAACAGAGACAACAGTTGTACAGACCATTTGTTTAAAAATAGCACAAAATGCATCATTTAGCAGCCCAGGGGCTTGTGAATACAGAACAATAAATGCAGCTCTGGAAGTAACTGAAAGTCCCTAGGCTAGGGGGCAGCTGATGTATTACTTAATAATACAAAACTCTAAATCAGTTAAAGATTCTAAAAATGTGAAATGTAGCAATGTAAATGATATACAAACATTTATGCGTTATACTGTAAATATAAATACTTATGTATTTATATTTAACTGTAATGCCAGATGTAGCTTTCGGCCTTTCACCATGCAAAGAAATTCTAATGCTATTAGAAGGAAAACAAATCCAGATTTTCTGCAATGCTATAGAGATCATAGCGTTCAGTTAATCTAGACTTCAAGGTTATCTTCGAGCCACTTGCCGCATTTCCTAACATGGAAATTTTCTTGGCACAGAACAAGCCGCGGGGAATAGAGACTGAGCGGCTCTTGGCTGGGAATCGCACTGGGGGCTGCTGAAATGGGCTCAGCCTTCCCATGGGCATGAGAGTTTACAGAGCAGCCTTACAAAACTTTGCACAAGGTGCAAAGTGTATTCCTTTTTTTCAAGGATCTATATATACAGTACCTTTCATGTGTTAAGGACCTGGTGTGAACAGAAATTAAAAGATACCAAAAGGATCATCTAATTCATTGATGTCAGTTACTGCAATATTTTCAGTTTGTCTTTCCCTTTGGAATCCGAAATGGAGACTGTACTGATTCTGTTCCAAACCGGTGCTCACAAGGAATAATGACACCCAAGAATTAGATGTGTGTGAGGAGGTTTACTGAGAAATTAGGGAAGATGAGATCCGACTTAATCTGTTTGGCTGAGGGCCAGCCCCCTGGAGAAGGACGAGGAGGCTGGGACCCCCATGCGGAGCGAGGACTGGCCAAGGGGCAGCTGCAAAGGTGGAAATGGGGTGGAGGGTCAAAATGCAAGGAGAGGGGGATTAGTTCATGACATAATTAGCTTTGAGAAATGACGTAGGGAACGATTATGATTTAGAGCAGCGGGGGTAATGTAAGTGGCTTGGTTGTCATCATCCCTCCTCTACTTCAGAACCTCCTTTTAACCCGGTGCTATGCTCTTTCCTGAAGAATGGGTATGAGAATCCCTTTTTACACCACACAGCTCCACATGTACAAAACCTTGTGTCTTCACTTATGTCTGAACTACCGTACATTACACTCTGACTGCATTCTCTGAATACAGACTGTAGAAAGACAATGCAGTCAGTTTAAACTCGGCCTGACCTCTCTGGCATCACAAAACAGGAATTATAGTCCCTTTTACAGAACATAACTGTTATTGGTATCTTTGGATTACTTCACAATGTTTAATATGTAGACATAGGGGGAAACTTTTGCACTGTGGTACATGAGAAAACCATGAAAAGTTAATAATCTAGGAGCAACACCAAGGTTGATAAGGTGTGTAATGTATGTAGAACAGACTAACTTTTTTTATGTCTCATGTCTTTATTTATGTCTTATGCAGGAGACAAGGGATGGAGAATTGGGTGTAGAATGCAGGAAGAAATCAGTATTAAATACTATCAGCACAGTACATAAGATGCATACAGTATGTGTGTGTGTGTATAAAGAGGTTAGAGTGAGGAGCTGCATCAGTATGTGGACTGCGAAGGAAAAAGCAGAAAATTAATTCCTCACTGAAAATGAAAAGGAAAGAAGAGAAAACACAAAGCTGTGATAGCAGAGCCTTCTCCATTCATATACACATTATCACACTAAGCCTCCTTGTGTTCACAGGCTTTATGGACTGATGGACAGACAGAAGAGAAAGAGTATTCTGTTAAAGCATCAAAATGGCTTCATTTAGTCATATTATAATATATAATATGTGATATGGCAATTGCGAAACATAATGAGGCTTGGAATGGAACAAGGAGATGTAAAACTAATTAGGCATTACTGCAGCTTTATTACTATTATTGCCATTATTATTATTTTTTACCATTCTCATTTTCATTTGCACACAAGCAAGATTTAGAACCTGTTATTTATCCCATGCAATCAGGCAGAATGCAGTGTAGTGTACTGGCATCAATTTGCTCTTTATTTCTTAGGCTGAATCCTTCTTATGGCTAATCTAATCCTGGGGAGGTGATAAGACTATGAACCATTCATTGTCAGTATAATGTGTTTTTCTGAAATCACAAACATGTAAAAACACCTGCCCATTATTTGAGGAACATGAGGATATCTTCCTCTTAAAGCTGTGTTGTAATCATCTGTTACAGTATGTACAGATTGACTCTCTGTGTCTCAAACCTTTTTCCAGAATAAGATATATTGCTATACAGTTATTGACTAAGTGCAAGACTGCCTTTTAAGAGCCAGACAAAGCTGTTCCTGAAGTAGCAGAAGACTATAAACACTATTGCATTGCTTAAAGAATTGTTGAAATGTTGAGCACAGGACACTGCTCTTCCTCGATGATAAACTCAAGTGAAATGCATCTGAAATTAGGAATAAAAAGAAATGAGCCAATTCCACTAAATGCTGCCTATTTGCCAAGATAGTGGTTTCAGGGGCATTCTCAATTGGGCAATCCTGCATAATATCTTCATCTAATAATAGTTATTTTTTTAATCTATGCAGTTCTGGGTTTCTAACAGGCTTTGAATGACTACCTTGTGAATTACCTGAGAGAGCCATTCTGGTAATAGCTTTTTAATCACCTCTCAAATCACTATTCTTCAACAAACTTCCATGTTGTTAGTAGAGTAAACTCCACAGTTTGCCTAATGATCCTGGCGATGCATAACAATTTTGAAATGTACTGTCATTTTTCGGCCACTTACAAACTTAGTTTCCAAAAATAAATATATGCATGAATATCCATCCATCTTCTAACCACTTTATGCAGCACAAGGTTACGGGGGAGCCGGAGCCTAACCCTGCAAGCAACAGGCACAAGGCCAGATACACCCTGGACAGGACACCAGTCCATTACAGGGCACACACTAACACCAGGGCCAGTTTTCCCTGAAGCCAATTAACCTACCAGCATGTCTCTGCACTGTGGGAGAAAACCAGAGCACCCATAGGTAACCCTTGTGAACATGGGGAGAACTCCTCGCACCCAGATCTGGAATTGAATCCAAGGCCCAGCACTACGAGGCAGCAATACTAATCACTGTGCCACTGTGCTGCCTGCACGTAAATATATAATACATAAATAAAGCCACACGCTGACCCTTTAAATAATGGGAAGGGAATTCAAATTAGCCTAAGCCATGAATGGTTATTATTACACGGGGTCAGCAAACACAGACATTAACAGAACATCTAAAGGAAACTAATGAAGGTTTGGGCCTGTTGTCACCCTAAAGCCACAGAGTACTGTCATATTCTCACCCTCTGCATATACTTGTGCTGTAGTACATGGTCCACATGCAGCCCCACTGTGCTCTTTAATGAGAGCCGTCTCTCAGTACGAGTACATTATGGATGGTAACTACTAATAACACACGTAAGGTTTAAATAATTATAGTCCTACCAAAACCTTTCATCTACATGATTGTGCACATACAAGGTTCTCTGCCCACTTCTAAGGGAATAGGCACACATCCCTTCATAGTCTACAGCAGCAGTTCCAAACATAAAAATGATTTTTCTCTCTCTGTGTAGCTACTGTATTGTCCAGTTGGCAAGGGTTAAAACAAGTGCTGAACAAAAGAAAAAAAAAATCAGAGATCTAGCAGACTGGTAATGAGAGAGCCCATTGCAGAGAGACGTAATCAGGCCCTTTCATGGCTTCATTGTGTGCCCTCTTGCTTTACAGTTCAAGGACTCTTGCCGGGTATCTCCTCTGGTTTGTAGCCCAGCCAGTCTGCAAGTACATCATCAAAGCCAAAGCTGCCGTTTCTTGTCTACCCACAGTGGTTCCAAGTGCAGATGAATTTTAATTACGTTTTGGTGGTAAAGCGCATGTGCATGGCTGCCATTCTGTGGGGGAAGGAGGTGGAACACAAGTAGCTCAAGACTATATCGTTTTGGGATTGGGTGGCCTGTGTGACAAAGTGTCAGTCTGCGTGCATTTTAGCCTGCTGTGTAAATGGGCACAAATGTGGTTATGTTTGAGATTTGAGACAGGGAGTGACTGTCTCGCTTTGTGACAGACTCGTAGTGTAGCCAGGGGAACGGGAGGTACTGGGAACCCCTCTGACAGGTGCCAGCTGCCTGCTGCCCAGAGCCTTGTTTGGCTTAGAATACAGGCTGTGGCATGTGTGGGTGATGATTCTGAAAAGTGAGGAGATAGGGCGACTAAAAGTCACGTCTGCCACAACTCTGCAAAACTCATGAAATATTAGACAGAACATTGGTGGGCAACAAAACACTTGCTTGGAAGCTGATGGTGCAGCAAACAAAAGCTGAAACATCTTTCTCTACAGTTATAAATGTTTGCTTGAATGGAAAAGGTGTTTTTTAGGCCAGAATGAGCACAATCAGGCCTCGGGGCTGCAGGGCGCAGGTTGGTCCATCTCGTTCTGAGCTCTGCTGACTTGTGGTCAGAAAGAGGAAAGTGATTGCTGTTGCTAGCTGACCTATTTCCTGAGAAGGCACACTTCAGCTCAGTGAAGAGAGTGTGGGAGTGAGCTTTGCCACTTTTCAAAAGTGGCCTTAATTCTGCAACTGAAAAATGTACTTGTAAATGATGGAATACATTACAATACTGAAAATATCTGCAACACTAAGATGACGAAGGGCTAGAGGAAAGAGCTTGTGATTTTTTAAACTATATTGGAAATAAGATCTAATGATGCAATACATAAATGTGTAAAATCATTAAAGGCAGCTTTTCAGCAAATGGAAAGAAAGAGGAGTTCTGGTCTTTAACTTTCTGTTGTACAATGCATGCACACTAACAACCTTCACAACATACTGCACTGCAACAGCTGATAAATAATGCACCATTAGCCTCAAGACTGTCAAGTAGGAGTGTGTATTTAGTTGGTGTAGAGTGGTAAACCCTATTAAAATTGCTTCTTTGCACACTTATTCATCCCTTGTCCTTTCGCATATACTATCTAGCTTTAAATAAGGATTTTGCATAAGGTTGAAATAAAAGGTAAACCAGCATCGTTTAAAACGATGCCTGAAAAATGTGTCAGCACAACTTAAGTAAAGGTCAAAGCCATTAAATGTCTTCCCTAGGTCAGCTTCTTTCACCCCCATTCATTCACCAGGCTTTGGAGGTTTAGAAAGAATTAAATAAAAACTCCTGTTTTCTGCATCACAAACACATAATGTGCTCATTTGAGGAACACTAAGAACCCTTTCATGGAGTTTAGTGAAGCTTCAAGAAGGTGCAATGAGAGAAGGATTCTGATAGCACATCTAAACAGCACAATGTTACACCAGAGTGAATTTAACAGTGCAATTAAAAAAAATACTGAACCATCTCTCTCCATAGCAATACTGTACATTTTCAACAGTCCTGACAGGTCTTATTAGAGCACGTTAAGAGAGAAAAAGCCCTCACACTCTGAGGTACGGCTTATACTACACTATTAATGCACAAGTTTGTAAGGCTTCCCCAAAACATTACAAGTACTTGCTTTTAGTTTTTGGAGCTTATTTCTTCTGGCTTGAAGAGGCAATAAGAAATCACATATAATGGAATGTGAAAACTAAACCACTTTATTGATTTTTCCATACAAGGGCAATTCAGCTGACTTTCCCTCCTTGATCCAGAGATTTCCCCTATATTTATTTTCAGAAATTAATTCTCTTGTGCAACTTTTATGGGCATTTTCTTTAATGCTTGCACATATCCAGTGAAATGTATTGGGGACTGAAAGGGAAATGGTTTCTTTATGCAGAACTCTTCACACACCATTATAGGAAGGATGCTGGATTGTGTTAAACCTGTTGCTTGCTCATAAAACAGAATCAAAATCTAGATATAAGCATGACAAAAGCACAGAACCAAATACAGGAGCTGGTAATTAAGGCCATTGACTGGTTGGTGTAGAGGACACAAGAACTCACAGCACAGTTCAGCACATTATTGAACCAGGTTTGAAACGCTAATTTTCTGAAGATCTCCCAAGAAGACATATACAGTACAAGTTGTATCCCCCTTGATGCTCTGAATCCAGTCAGGAAGAATTACAGTATAGTACAGCTGTGGTCAATTTCTATTGCCATGAATGTGTGTTTAAAAGTGATCATTGCATACGCATTAGAACATTTACAAAATAGTCCCACACATGGCACAATATCTGTTTCTCACAAGGTTATCCTTAAAGATCAATGATTCCCAAAATGTCACATACAGCACATGTCTGTCTCCCTCAGCAAAGAGTAAATTCAGAGTGCACACCAGTCAGTTCAGGAAGAAACCTAAATCAGTTCAGGTCCTACACTGGACAGATGGAAAGATGGACCACAACGAGCGACAAGAGACACTGCCCGCTTTCTGGATGAGCAAGCAAGTGCTGGAGCAAAGACTGACAATCAGAGTGGCGGGTGATCAGGGAGATGAACAGACAAGTGGAAACGCTAGCATGCACAGCGATCGATGGGGAGATGGGCGAAGATTAAAACTCTGACAGCAGGGGTGACAGCTGAACCCACTGACAACAATGCAACAGGCTGCACGGTACAAAAAATTAGAATAAACAGAAACACATGCCGGACTACAGTGTGATAGCTTATATTTGAATTAAATTCTATAAAGATGGCAGGTAATGTACACATATCTGGTTTAGATAGCTGGAAAGCTGCAGTTCAACAGCTGACGTAATATAAATCATATGAATATGTAAAGATCTTAACCTCCTTCTAACGTCACACACTTTAGGGCTGCAAGTGTGAAGGAGCACCTACTGTACATTCATGGATTTCACTTACCTTGACACAGCAAGGGGTTCAACCGTAATATATTTCTCTACAAAAAATTAAGCAAGAAAAGTAAGAAAGCAGGAAAGTAACTAAGTAAATAAGTAAGTGAGTTTAGTAAGGAAAGAAAGAAAATACGAAAGGTACATAAGTAAATAATGTAATAATGTACAGTATACTAATAAAAAAAGCGTTTGGGAATTACTTTAAGTAAATAAAGTAAGTTAGATAAGTAAGTGAAGAAAAAATAAGCAAGTAAGCTAAGTAAAGAAAGTTAAGTAGAGTAAAGAAAGATACTAAGTAAGCAAGTGAAGAAAGTTAAGTACTGTAAAGTATGTAAGCAATTACGTAAGTGAGCAAGTATGCAAGGTAAGTAAAGTACTGTAAGTATAACAGTACTTTAAGTGAGCTAAGTAAGAAAGTAACTAAAGTATGTTTACGTAAGTAAAGTAAAATAGTATGTTAAGTAAATAACTAAAAGAGCTATGCAAGCAAGTAAATAAAGTAAGCAGGTAAAGTAAATAAGTTAAGTAAGTAAAGTAAAAAAAGTAAAGTTACTAAGTAAGCTAAGTTAAGTAATTAAAGAAGGTAGGTAAGTAAGCTAAGTTAGTAAAATAAGTTAACAATTTAAATAAAGCTAGCAAGTTATTAAAAAGTTAAGAATAGTACGTATAATAGTAAATTAAGTAAATAAGCCAAGTAAGAAAGTAAGTTAAGGGTGAAGTGAAACTAAAAACATTATTATGATCATTATAAGTCACTATTATTATAATAAAAAAGTAAGATGTTCTACCCATAGGTGCCCTTTATGACTTTTAATTAAAAACTCCAAAGGTTCTGGGACCGAATTATTAAATGTCATAATTTTATTTTATTTTATTTCCTTCACGGAATATCCCTTCAGGCTGCATGCTCAGGCAGCGATAATGCTTTCAGAATCTTGCCGGGGGAAAAGAGACTTAAATGAAGGGTGGATGAAGGTCCATCGCTATCGAGTTGTACTTAAAAATGCTTTATCGCTCTTCGTTCTCAATTCCTAAGATATCTCTGTAAGGGTCTCCATTTGATCAAGATAAACCAAATTAAAATTATCTCTCGATTTATGGCCCCTTTAAATGAAATCTGTTTCATTCTATGCATTTTTTTTATTAACAGAATCACTGAAGCCCTGTGCTGGAGCCACAGTGCCCCCTTCACATGTTTGATGGAACATGAGAATCAACAGGTCTTGCCGGTCTTCCTCCAGTTGTTTTCGTTGTTCCACCGTGCCCTCTAGTGGTGAAGATTCATAATTGCATGCCCGTTACACAAGAATGGATTAAGAGCTTTCTCACGTTTAGATAGCATTCTAAGAGGAAATGGCAGCCTCCAGTTGTTATCTGGTTCATCGTGATGTTACCATATTGATATCTTTTGGTTGTTTGTCTTGAGCACTATGTCAAATATCTTCGCTGACCAGGCAGGAAGACACTCTGTGTGGTTCTGGTTCTCTAGTGGACAAAGGGTCAACTTAGTGGGGTTGGACTGGGCACAAGGTAAAGGGAAGTGATCATAGTGTGGGACAGTACAGTACAGCCCTGTGACCATTCAAATTCATCAGACAGGGCCACCTCAATAATGCAAAATAAACTGTAAAATTGACAACTTTCAATCTTAAAAAAACTGGTTAGGCCATGACGTTAAACAGATAGAAAGCCAGCTGCTAAAAAAAATACTACGGAAGCTTATTAGTGCCACAGAGAACAAAACTTTTTTGTGTGTGTTGTTTAAACGCAAAGAATATTTTTCTCCTTGGCACTAATAAGCTTCCGTAAAATACTTTGAAAGGAACTGAATGTATTTTAGCTTCAATAAACTAGACTCACCCCATGCTTTCATTTCGGTTATGTCGATCATTTTAATTGTCTGGAAAAAACAAAAAAGTCCATTCACATTTGAGAATAAACTGCTGCATGTAGATGAGAAAAGGCCTGACAAGCACCTCGATGGATCTCTGCTGGTTTGGCATCATTAGCACGGTGTATTTCCAGGCACTGACGATCCGCAGGGAGGCAGTGTGCTCAGGAACAAGCCCCCGAGAGTTTCTTCCAGAGCTGGAAAACTTTCACTTTCAGATGAAAAAGATTCCGCCGCGTTCCTCTGCCGGAGCTGTGCGCCTGCTGACCCGCCAGAGTGGGATGGGAGATGGAAGTCCCAGAACCACACACAGCCACACTCCGGCAGAAGTAATTAATGGCCTGCCTGGACTGTCTGTCTTTATTAATTAACACGAGTCCAGAGTGCAGGTCCCCACGGAGATTCGCCGTGCTGCCACTCAAACTGGCTGCCAAGAACTAACCCTCTCCTTTCTGTTGTCATGAATAATTGACAGGAGTCTCAATGAACAGCCTCTCACACTTCAGTACGGAGGGAGAAGAGACAAGGCCTGAGAATTTGCCAAGCCTCTGCTTAGCGGGTTAGGATGGTTAAATAAACCTGCTAGAACAGGTTTTTCACAAGGACGCCTGGCATTCATTTCACTTTATTTTTTTTAATGAGAACAGGCCTTTGTCCAATCCAAGTTCACTAACGACCTGAAATTGAAGTGATGCTACTGCAACACCTTGTAGACCCTTGTAGTAGTCACTGAAGAATCCCACTGTATTTCACCAATCTGTAGCCTCTCCTCTGAACATGTGGCAGTTATTGGGATATTAAATATGCTTCCACATGTGTGCTGGAAAGCTGGTCTACCCCTGGTTACTGAACCATCACAATTTATGAATCTATCTAAATACATAGCAAAGGGAAGGAAGAAGAACCCTTTTCCTTGCTGTTCTACCATCTGCACCAAACACAAAGTGAATTTGGCTCCACTCATTTCAAATGCAAATAAACGTTTTGTTGAACAAAACAGCATTAATTGCAGTAATGTTTTCAGATTATCGATGGACAGAATGTTAGGTTCTTTTTAAAAATGTATAGAAAGCAGCGAGGCATAATGCTGAAAAGGGCCATGTAACTGTGATTGCAGTTAATGTATGACATAGGCCGGTGGCCACAACAGAACAGATTAGTTCTTCAGGAGCATCATAGCTCATAGATGACAGTTTGATGCCCTCAAGGTTGCCCTGAGTGACAATTAATTTTAGGCCAAAAGTCAGTAGAATATTTGGGGAGTTTTTGTAGACTATATATTTCCCAATCCAGGAAACTGGTCAGATTGAGATTGTGTTTTTTATTAGTATGCAGTGCACCTTTCAACAGAAATCTGCTGTACCTCTCTGGCATTGACAGGACATGCTATGGTAAATGTTTCCTGGGGAGCTTCTTTTGTATGGAAGGAATTAACTTCTGACTCCTCTTTCATTCTATTTCATGATAACCGCATGGATTCAGTAATAGGAGCTTTGCAGTGCAAGCTTTAACCAACGATTTTGAATATTTTGACATAATGCTAAATACTGTAGCATTATTTGGGGGTTTTCTCAGGAAAAACTAAAAGCTATGGTAGTTTCTAAACACTACCGTTACCAATATCACCCCCCAACACCACAGATGGCAATAAATTACACTGGCACATGGCACTCAAAAAATATCTGTAAGGGTTTTATCTCCATCACCTCCCCTGAGCTTTCCTCTGCTTTGATAATTGGTTTTAGGGCTGCCACTGATCTAATTGGTAGAGCTTGTCCACAGGCCTGTAGAACAACACAGAGCTTTGGGGGCTCTATTAATCCTCCCTGGCAAGGAAGAATGGGATGTGGCTGATGGACTGAAAAGGTGAATATAGAGGGAGACAGAAAAGAAAAAGAGAGATGGCACAACAATAAGGAAATGAAGAACAGGGAGGTCTAAGAGATTCAATTAATGTTTTCATCCACAGTAATGCTTTAGCCCATCACGTGTGACAGTGTAACTGGGAAATTATTTCCCTGGGGAAAAAAAAACCAACAGCTTTTTACAAAACTGGTAGCTTTGCAGAAGAGCTTTGTTTTTAGGTCCTGGGGTTGTGGGAGTGAAGAGGTATTGTGAATGGATATCAATTATACAAAATCCCAGCTGTTTTGAAAGGATTTACACCATCCAGATGCACAGATGTGTCTTCTGGGTGTGCCCGATACTGCAGGCTTGCATCTCTGAAGATGTGACATCATAGGAACTTGAAACAACATGGCGGCCACTGACTGTGGTGAACCCTAGTCGCCAGCCGCCATATTTTCTCAAGATACCCTGATGCCCAAAGTATCCTTAATTTTTGGTACAGTATAGTCCCTTCAGTGTGTTGCTTAATTTTCATGCGGCTACCATAAAATGATGGCAGGTCCATAAAACTACTGGGACTTTATCAGACTAGATTTCTGAGATGTGAAATGCAATGACAAAAACCAGTAGCTCTTCCAGGAGACTACCAGAAATTGACAGGAAGTGACAGTGCAATGTGTGGGTCATGGTTTAAAATAAATAGGTGTCTAGACCTGGAGAATGGAGGAAATGTTTCAGAGAGGTCGGCGATATGATTGGCTGTCAGGGGCAGGTAATATTGGGTGGCTGTCTGGCAATTTCTACTAGATTGAACACGACTGCCAGGCTACATCTTTCAGCTGAGATTCCAATAAAAAGTGCTCTGCGTTCTGCACACTGACAAAAACAAGCCGGGGCGACAGACTTTATTATGAGTCACAGATTGGAAACAGCAAGTGTCGGCCTGCATCTGACTAAGCACACTTGAGCACAGCAATTAGATTTGATTATCTGACAAGGAGTGGAGAAAAAAAAAACAACTTGCATCACCATCATCCTCTTAAAGCAGTCTCCCGTTTTCTATGAATTAGTGTTGATTAAGGGTGTAATGTGAATGGATGTGGAATATGTCGCAATGAGAAAATGCACATTCAGTATCTGAAGAGATGGAAAATTGTAGTTCAGCTGGTTATCTAGGAATAGTGAAAAGGGAGATGTTCCAACAGCGTCCTCTAGTGGTGTTTGTAAGAAGGGAAGGCTTTTGCTTGGAATGTTCCTTAATTGCCCTGAAATTTAATCACAAACAGTAATAGTACAGCTTTTGAAACTCATTGCTCCTCTGCAAATTTTGCTTTTCAGGACAAAACTACAGAAACCAATAAATGTAAATAAAATATAAGTGTTTAGTTCGTATTTTTTTTCAATTCCGTTTTTGTGTTTCTTTTGTGTTTTTTGTACCTTCTAACCATTTTCTTTTTAAAGTTATTGCTCTGTAATCCCCCAACTGAAGTGCAACTCTATTTGTATTATTACATTTGTTCCTATTGTGTTCTTAGTCATTTGTTAATTATTACAATTAACAAGTATCGGGGAAAATAAAAAATGTATTGATGTCCAGTGAATCAAAAACCTGTGACATTTTAAGTCATATCTGAACTTAAGGTAAAATTTAATCTACCCTACTTTGAGTATAAGGGATTTTGATTTTTGATGTTTGCTCTCTCTAGAGATGAAAAAGCTTTCATTTCACTCAGTCTGCTTTCACTGGTTTGAATGTCTACAGCTATAGTCAACAGAAGGAGTAGTCAAACTTAGTGTTTCCATGACAATCCTTTGCAAAGCTTTAATCCAACCAGTACTGTATTAATTTTATTTACTCATAATTACTCAATAACCAATACAATAATCAATAATCAATAGTTCATGTGGAGTTTAAGCTACAGGTCATGTTGAGTGCTGACACTAGGGTTAGTATTGGAGTTAAGGATGGGTTTGAAGTAGGTTAAGCATTAGTATTATATCTTTTAAGGTCCAGGACAGAGTTCAAGTTAGAACAAGGCTAAAAGTCAAACATAGACTGAAGCACAGAGCTGGAATGTTGGTTAGGTACAGGGATGTTTTAAGCTTATGGTTTAGGATCTAGCTATGACCTTATCGTCAAGTTAGAGAGTAAGTCTGGGTTAGGGAGAAGCAATGAAGAATACCTTTGGGTTATATTTAGAATTCAGAAAATGAATCCCCTAATCGGAATTTTCTTCTGATAGCAGCAGAAGTGGAGACAGAAGAGCAGTTATCATTCCCAAACTCTGGGAGGTTGCCATGCCCTCTTAGCCAGTGGAACACCATTGACATGTTGATGGAGTGCCATGTCTTCACCCTTTCGTGACACGTTGAATGATTCAGGTCCTGTTCCTAATATATTTGACAGTCTATATTTTCTTCTGTCTCCTCCTGTAATGTACAGCCCAGTAGGCACCTGCATGGGTATGCTTGCACTGGTTTAGGACAAGCTGCAATTTACTTTGACATCTTCTCAGATCTAACTTTGCTTAGAAGCACCTCTCCTTTACTTAAATACAAAAAGAGTTATCTTTAAATCCCTAAGATCAAAATTCCATTTAGAATTGTTCAATATTAATGTATTTTTCTCATTGAATTTGTACAACATATGATTTTCATGTTACGCTGGACAGTAAAAAGATATTTATGTCATATCAGTCATTATGTTATAGATGCAGAGCATACTATATTTTTCTGTAAAGGAAGGGTACAGTTAAAAGGTGTACAGGAAACATTGGAAGACATTTTGCTTTTGTTTTCTGAAAACAAATATCATAGTCATATGGGATTATTAAATCTCCTGTAGTCATTCAATGTGTCTGTAATGACATTATCATTGATCTGTCCACCATGGATATATGATTCTTAGAATTCTAAAAGAAAACTTTTCAATATTTCAATACATTTCAGTACTTATTTAAAGATTTTTCCTTCAGCACCCAAGATAATTTATTTTGAGTCCTAAGTAAAATAACTAATTGACAATAATTACAATCTGCCAAGTCAACAAAACCAACAGAACAGTTCATTTGCGTGTAATATTACTAATGTGAAGAGTGATAGTATTCTTCTAGTGGCCATTTTTGCCTGTTTTGCCCTCTTGGATGAATTAATCAGGAAAAACTGGATGAGTCATTTGATTCCAAAGGAGGCTGGCATATATGAATTTGTCCTCTTTGTGGGCAATGACAAGGTATAAGAATAAGAAGTGAAAGGCCATTAGTCTTTCTCTGCCCTCTCCCTACACTAGTTTTGTTCCTGTAATTTCTCTCGAGGTGCTCAATTCATTAGAGATATTAGAAGCTGAGAGAAAATCGGCACCAGACAGGTGATACTTACAGTGTGAAAAATGTTTTCAATTTTAAATACCATAAATATTTAATGTGAAGAAATACATTTTGCATTGAAGAACTTTTTTTTTTGCTAAGACAGTGACTGGTATAGCTGAATGATTCCCTGACATTCAAGCCTGGAAAGGTCACACGATTCCTAAAGGGTCTGAGAGCAGCACACAGAGTTTCAATGTGAAACTGACAATGCTGGCATCCAACGATAAGCAGGCAGATTGCATTACAGATGGTTTATGTGTGTGAGTCTATATTATAAATGTGTGTGGACATAAAGACATACTGAGCAGCACAAGAAGTGAATCACTCTGTGCATGTATCTTTTTAGAAACATAATTTATAGACTACAGCTTTTTAATATTGATTTTATGTGTTTTGGCATTGTTTTGATTGATCATTTATAACTGACCATGATACACTTAAGTGAGTTGGACTGATAGTATAGACCAGTGAACAAGCAAGTGCTTGTCCAGGCTCACAAAATCTCACAGGACAACACTTGCAACCTCAAGTAAAGTATGTATTTTAGTTAAAATATGACCAGGTGAGCTCTTACAAACTCGAATTTAAGAACATATTTCGATACAGTAGCAAACACTACATTACAATATTCAAACCTGGACAATAATACAGACATGTTACTGAGGGTAATGTCTAACTAAATCCAGGTGAAAAGTTCAGTTCAAATATTACGTTAAGCATAAGCATACAAGGAGAAACTTGCGACTGGCTGATGGCTCCCATAATGCAGCACTTCTGAGGAAGCTTGAGCTGACCAACCTCATTTCTGTAAGAATAGGATCTGTATCACAGCCTTAGAGTATATCTGAACCCTTTTGGATGAAAAGTGACGTGCTGAAGGTACAGATACAGTGTAGTGAAATACAGATTAACTTCCTTCAATACAATGAATGCATTGTCCGATTTTATATCTATGGAAAAGGGAATTTAAAAAAATACGAGTCGCAACAGACCAAAATTGGGCAAATTTAATTGTCATCGCCTTTGTAAAAAAAAATGGATCATGTTTGTACCGACAGCGCAATGTTGCCTCTACGTGGCAAATTTAGGGATTACTTATCTTCTCTATTTCTTTACAACTGGAGTCTCACTTATATTAATGATTCTCTTCATCCATCGTCTTCTTATTTCACTCTAATTATTGCCATGGTTATTACTGTGTTAAGTTCGTACTATAATTTTCCTAGAAAACTTTTATTATTTTAATGGTGCATAATCCGATTCGGCGTTTTCGAGTGTTTTTATTCTGACTCAACTAAACAAGTCACTTGGAGCACTGTTTGTCCTTCTTAAGGTGCCGTAGTTTATATTTAAACCAACATGAAACGGAAGTCCCGCCCCTTTTCCTTTTCGCTGGCCGACTGTGTGAGTTGGGTATTTTGTTTTTACTCTTGAAAAGAAATTTAATCCAAGTCCATCCGAACCAGAATGAATTTATGCTAAACCCATATCCCTCAGTTCTTGTATGATCAATTCTTATCTACAACCTGATGCTTTTTTGGTGTTGTGATGGCTCGTTAATCTTGTATAGTTTTGACTTGCATGAACACTGATCCCGTCCTTTTTTCTGTCTTTCGTTTAGGTCCCAGCCGACAAATACAACAAAATGGTAAGGACTGCTTTAATATGTGCAGCCAAATGTTAGGTTACCATGTGATTGCGTCTTATTTTTACTTTTCTAATCCCATGTTTTCGCAGTATAGACGTTGGTGAAGCCTGACGTTATGAATTCATAATGGCCTGCTGCACTGTAGTGGCCTAACGCACGTTAGTGCTGTGTTAGTATTACCTCTATGTCGTGACCCAGACAGTTGAAATGATTCTGTTCTTCATATATTATTATTATTATTTTAATCGCCGGCTTTGTAATGTGTGTCTGTGACCTTTGGTGTGATTTACAGTATAACATCTGCTGGGTCTGGTCAGACTTTTGCGCAGCGAAAACATTAATAGGTTCTTGATCGCATTGGCAATAAAAAATTGCATCCCTGAATTTGATGCCTAAAGCTATACTGAGAGCATTTACACTTGTTTCCCTTTCATTCATTTCAGCCGAGGAAAATCGAAGAAATCAAGGATTTCTTGCTCACAGCCAGGAGGAAGGATGCCAAATGTAAGTTCAAGTCAGGGTGTATAGGCTGCCACTGTTTTGTTTTAACGCTCTCTGCAGTATCAACTGATGCGAAGCCTAGAACTTTAAAGAGTACCTCGTTTTTGGTTGTGAATGGTTATCATCTGGGATTTTTAGAAAAGTGTAATCCCAAACCTAGAGATCATAGATTGTAGGAAACTGTCACTGAAAGGCAGTTTGCACGTCAGTGTGTCATGATGGTAGAGCTCCAGAATAAAGGATGCTTTATGAAACTTGCTGTAGTGCTTCAACAGTTTGTAGTAAGTACAGCTTATTTGGAGCAAGGTTATTGTGTTTTTGGACTGTTGGGGTTTAATAATAATTGCTTACACATATATAGAGCTTTTCTGGACACTCCACTCAAAGCGCTTTACAGGTAATGGGGACTCTCCTCCACCACCACCAAAATCCGTTTAGCTCGGATTTTACTGAGTAAACCAATCTCTTAGGTGTGATGTGCTTGTGCATAACAAGACATAAAAGTTGAACTTTTCAGGGAGCTGTAGTTGTGATGGGCCCAGTTTAGATCACTGGCTCCGAACTTTACTCTTTTCTAGGTTTTGGTCCAGGCACGTTCTTACTCAGATGGTATTTGATTTTAGTTTTCTATTAAGATCTGCTTTAATAAACAGCTGTTGAATGGCATTTATAATTGGTATCAGCCCTGTACCTCTTTCTGTGTTTCAGAAATGTACTCTTTCAGGTGGGAGTGTTTGATACATTGTCATTTTCACATGTCTGTTCTTCATATATCAATCTCTTTAGAGCAGTTTGGGCCAACATAGGAGCAGCCTATTAGGCTGGTGAAAGATTGAATAAAAATTCATATGTTAATGGGACAGTGCTTTAAGTAGTGCATTTATGATACCAAGGACTGAGTGTAGCAACAGATAGAAATGTAATCAAGCAAATGAAAGCATTGGTGATTAAGAGCTCAGATTTAGAGGTCCTGCAGGACTGAGTTTGAGAATCACTGGTTTAGATGAAAAACCTCTTAAAGATTACAAGTGTTTACATCTGTGATGGGTAAGTGTTGGCACATGTTTTGGTTGACCTCTGAATTATTGCACTTCATGAGGCAATAATTCAGCTTGCCCAAATACGTTTGAAGACACAAGTAATGCTTCAGGCTGTTCTGATCTCACCAGCATGTTGCTCACGGTTTATTCAGCAAGTGACTACATTTTTACATGCTCAGTGGACTCACTGCAGTGTTGCCTTTTGCTTGTACAGCTGTCAAGATCAAGAAGAACAAGGACAATGTGAAGTTCAAGGTGCGCTGCAGCCGGTATCTGTACACCCTTGTCATCACGGACAAGGAGAAGGCAGAGAAGCTCAAGCAGTCTCTCCCACCTGGTGAGTGATCACGCTTCTTTCAGGTTTAAGACGTGTTGCTGAGCGCTGTCCTTCAGTAAGGATGTTCCGGGGCTTGGAGAGTGGAAGCTTCTAGAGTGGCTTCATTCACTCCATTGCAGGAACCCTCTGAAACACTCCACTAACTGAGTGACCAAATGAGGATGGTTAATCCTGTTTTTCTGTTACACATCTGACCTTAACTGTAGTAGTTCAAGTAAGTAGGCTGTGTCAGCATGCGTAGGCTGTGAAGGAACAAGTAAAGGTTTGTGCCATGCTGAAAACAGAAGGAAGGAAACAACTTTTCGGCCGTGAGCCGAAACGTTGTGTTTGGAATAAACCTTTACTTGATCTTAACTGTAGTCATTAATTTAGAGATTCATCCTTTGCTGATTGAAAATGGCTGTAAGTGTTAGGTACCTTGCCCCGGAGGCAGAGAACTGGAGATCCCATCTCTCTTTGTTGGCAGGAAAGCAGTACTATTGCTATGGACCATGAAAATCTAGTATAATCCTCAGTGTGATGTCATTTGACTTCACTTTTGGGCTGTAACTAAAGTTTTTCAGGGTAATAAGTACAGGAAGAATTACCTGAACAGCACCTGTGAAGTCTTGATGAGCTGATAAAACATTTTGAGGACTTTTTGTCAGTGAGAAAGTTTCCTTATAGGTATGAAGCATCTGTTAAAAGAAGGGCTTATAAAGATTTGTGGCTTTATAAACAAATCCTCACTTTGTAGTTTGGGTGCTAGAGATGTTTTTAAAAGACTTAATTAAATTTCTTATTTCTGTGTAGATCTAATTGTTATTTGTAGCTAGAAAACCACTCCAGAATGTAAAAAGAAATCAATGCACAATACCTTATGTGAAATTGTAAAATAGTTTTTTCAGATGTTTATGTATAATCTGTATGCTGATTTACATGGTTGAAAAAAGTTTATATGAATTGCATTACCCTTTTCTCCCATTTCTCTCGCCAGGTAGTGTTTCGTGTAGGTGATTAGTAAATAACAGAACCAGTTCAGCCATGTGATCATGTACTGGAAAGCTTCAGGCCACTGGGGCCCATGCATTAGGAGGGAATTTTGTTTTTAAAGTCTGTTGTACCTCCTCCTTTCTGGCCTGTTACTGTCCTATAACATTTTTACTTTTTTTGCCTCTGTATAATACTTCAAGTAGGTAGCTGCGTCAGCTGCAGAGGAACAGGTAACGGGTTTATTCCATGTTGAAAAGAAAGGAAACAACATTTCAGCTGTGGAGCCTTCTTCCACAGCTCAAATGTTGTTTCTTTTCTTTTCAGCTTGGAATAAACCCGTTACCTGTTCCTTCTATATAATACTGTTCTACATCACGAAAGGATTTGCTGCAGTCTTATTGTGACATGATAGGAAAATTATAGATGGGCGACAAATCGTTAGCCAGAAAACATTTTAAGGGTAGGCTCTGGTGTTGAAATGTATGTGTGAATATTTGACTGCTCAATTAAATGAATAGCAAGAATTTGTGCATTATCTAAATGTGCCTCTGTTTTTCTCTTTTAGGTCTGGCTGTGAAAGAACTGAAATGAGCTCTTCATGTACAGAATAAAAATTTATTGTAATAAAACTTGACGTTGAGACTTGTGCTTTTTCGTGCAGTACATGGGTCACAGACTAAAATCAGATTTCTAGGAAGTTAGCATGTCTTATGAAAGTGTATTAATCAATGTCTCTGCTGGTTGAGTGCATCATGAATTCTACTATTAGGTGAATTACTTTCAGAGGTTCTCACTGAAATGAAGGAAGCTTGCCCTGTATTCAGAATTAATGTTCAGAATTTGTTCAACTAAAGCCTTTAAAAGCTTACTGAAAAATGTGTTTTTTTTAATATGGTAGGATTTCCTGTCAATGACATGAATTTCTGGCTAATGAATGTGCTTTATGCCACTAGATGGCAGTATTGAGCTTTGCTAACCTGTGCTACTCTCACCCTTTCACGTTGGGAATCCATATTTTTATACATATAAAGGAAGTTGTAATATGAAATTTAATGCCTTTTCCTAATGGGTGTCTGACTGCATATTGGCAGGTTAGGTTCCTAATTAGCAAGATGAGACGGATGTAGAGCTCTGATGCTTTTAGTCTTGGTCTGTAGACATCAATTTAATCTACTGCTTATTCGTGAATATTTTAATATGTCCTTCCTAATCCCAAAATTCAAGTCCTATGAAATTTATGTAAGAGTTTGCTTCTTTTCTTATGTAGCCTGCTGTCATGAGAATACTCTTACACTGTACATGTATCAGTGCAGTATAATCCTGCGTTTACTATTTGCAGAGTGCTTGCAGGCAAATTGCCTAATGTAACCAAATAGGCTTGATTACCTCACGTTAACAGGAAAACTGGGAGTAATAGAGGTATACAGAGAACTTATTTGAAGCCCCTGTCTCGTTTTCAATGAACAGCAATTGGAACAGAAATGCTGATGTACAGTAGATGTCCCTAAAGCAGAACTGGGTTCCCGTGGTATTTTTAGATTAAAAGAACAGCAGGAGGTTAATTGGTAACTGCACGTAGTAGTAGTCCAGTCCAGCTTGCAGTTTTACTCATGTCCAGGGGACAGTAAAAATAAATTGAAAGGGGTTGGATTGCATGAGACAAAACGGCACCTCTGAAAGCAATCCGCGTGGTGTTGAAATCCTGCTAGATGTGTTGCAACTACTGAACACGTTTGCGGTATGCTAAAATAAGTGCGATGGATTTTTACGTTAGAACAGAAGTTCGAAAAAAGATATTACACCGGGTACGCTTCTGGCGAAAACAGCGAGGTGATCTAAGTGGAATTAATTCGGAGTCCAATGCCACTGTTTCAGTATTTAATGTTAAATGCATCAGGTGCTACCTAAAGCACTCTTACGTTTACACCTTGTTCAAAGCTGTATTTTCTCTAAACAAGCTTACAAATGTACACAAGAGCTTTCCACACACACTTTCCAAATTTAAAATATAGTTTTACAATTTAATGATTAGTCTATGTAGTTTTAAAACTTTTCAGCTTTCAAAGGTGAATGAAAATTTCGGATCAATTCGGTGCTCGTTTAGCGACTAGATGTGGCTTCTTGTTTGCAATTGTATCAGCGTTCTAGAAGATAATCATCTTGTTAATGCTTGTAAGATGAGTCTGTAGCCAGGGAGCCTGTTGGGCTAGCCTATCTATTGTAATGGAAGCGAAGCGCTTCGTTTTTTTTAATGCTTTACTACAAGATGTAACCAATTGCTAGAAACTGCTTTGGTTGCTTATCGCGTCTCTTATACGCGTAAATGGACATTCTACGCTGAACATACTCGTATATACTCCTATGTTCCTGTGATGGAGAGGGTGGAGTCAATTAAATATACAGAACATTAATACCCCAGATCCTTTGAGATTTAACATGACCTCAATATACAGCTGCCTGTACTGCCGGCTTTTATACATCAGCTAAACCTTCAGTTACGTTTTTCATGTATATGGGCACCTAAGGGTATTACCAGCATTTTTTAGGACAAAAAATGAACTGTACTGCAAGGATCCGTCTCATAAACCGAGCAGTGCGCTAGTTACGCACGTCCCCGACCCGTCTTCACCAACGCGTGATCCCGTGCCCCTGATTTACGCGCGTTCCCGCGAGGGCTGCGTGCACGCCGGAGCTCCGAGTGAATAACTTGTCAAGGGAGAGAGAGAGAGAGAATGGCAGCAGGCGAAATGAAGTCGTGGAGCTCAGTGAGGACTGGTTAAATCGTCTTTTTTTTTTCTATCGACCTTAAGGGGAAAAAAAAATCTCCTAAGCAGGGAGAAAACACGTATTCTTTTTACGCGTCTTCTTTCTCTTTCCGAATTTTGTCTTCATCTTCCGATCAGTGCATCGCACTCCCCCTCTGCATCTAGATGCCTTGTTTTGTCTGATGATCGCGGACGGGGCTGACTGGGGTTGTGTTTCCAGTTTTGCGGACGGTGTGCTTTTACTACTGAAACTCTGTATACCGTAGACAGCCGTAGCTCCGCTTTGCAATGTTGTCTACGGCGCGGGTAGATTACATTGCCCCGTGGTGGACTTACTGGCTGCACAATTTCCCTCACGTCAACCTCAGGTTCCAGCCCGTGAACAACAGCTTCAACCCGCAGGACGACAACTACCAGCAGGTCAGTACGCACGGCTGAGGCGAGCCGGCGCTCCGCTCGCCGCTGTGTGGTGTGCGCGGAGCCGCGGCGGGGTAGGGGAGCGGTCTGTCGGATTCACACACTTTTGTCGTGCAGGGGGAGTGTGTTACATATTTCATGGGGGTGATACTGTAGCCCGGCCAGACGGCGAGGAGAATTGTTTCGGTGTCCGTGATCACGCGCTCATTCCAGTTTTGAGAAGGCAGGGATCCGGTGTCGCCGTGCCCGCTCTGAAGAATAGGCTGCAACTCGACTTTTTATTCCATCCGCATTTCATACAGATGAGTTCGGAGATATGGAGTTGGAAGTACAACATTGAGAGTTTGGCGTGATAGATTAAAGAGTTACAGTGACCCCCCACACACACAGACCTGGTGCACGTTTGCCTTTAGTACCTTGAGTCAGTATCTGGAAGGAGGATTCCGGCTGATTCTAAACGAATAACAAAATCTCTGGAACCGGCCTCAAATGGGAAACGAATTGTAACTGTATAGGTTGTTTTCTGTTTGCTGTAATAACTTATATCGCTAAGACCAGTTTCGGAAGACTCGGAAATCGTCCTTGTCTTGATTGTTTTCTGGCGGTTTTTGCCAGCGAAACGACTTCACGAAGATCCTATCTCAGACAATCACGTGCAATGCTGTATCTCTAATTCAATGCAGAATTCGCCAGGCTAGCGTGTCTGAAAATGCAAATGACGGGCTAATTTTGCAGCCCCAGTCTGCTTTATATTTGTTTTAATCAGAAGCAGTACCAATAATACACTCAGGCATTCGTTAGCTCGCGATTTTCGTCTGCAGACCGCACAGGTCAGTTGAAAGTAACCCCCTCTCCCACATCACAGGCATTCTGATATCCCACAGACTGTCCCGGGCTGCCGCATCCGCAACGACAATAACATTAGCCCGAAACAAAAAGCAGTCGGAGCCCTGCAGTGTTTCTTGGAGACCAGCCGCGCGTTCTTGGTTTTTATCGGGTCGGGAGGGCTCCGGCAGATCCTCAGACTCCGCGGGACCGCACTAACAGGCATGTCTGCATTTTCACATGCGTGTCCAAGTCACGCGGGTTAAGGGCTACCCACAAGTCACGCTTTTCTGGCACCGTGCACAGCCACAAAGAGCGACAAGCCTACTGTACAAAGGCCAGGGCATACCCATCCGTTCAAGTCAGATTGCGATGTGTTACTCATGTGCTACATAATACGGTACTTGATATCGTATCTTTTAAGTTATTTGCATTGTTGTAGCTGATTTCACCGGGGCTAGATAGACCTGTAGCGTTAAATGCAGGACTGAAGATCATCTTAAGCTTTTAATCTTAAGAGACCATAATAAACTGCGTTTGAGTGTTGTTTATTCTGTCACGTTTTATTTTTCCATCTCTTGTCAATTCTGTTTTTTTTTATTGCAAGTTTGAAATACAGTGTTATCTGCCAAACTTAAACTGTCATCGTAGTGTTCTGAAAATTCAGTTTCTTGGTCGGAAATAATTAACTATCTTTACTGAGAGTTTAGCTAACGGGCTCCTGAATCTCTCTATTCCTCTGCACTTCTTGGTTTTAGAGACACTGGAAAAATAATGTCTGGCTATCTAAAACTAATTTTATTTCTTAATTTATAGTCTGGTACTTTAGCTCACGTTTAAGACGAGCCTTTGAATTAGTGCAAATTTAATTTCTAAATAAGACCTTGCTGAGATTCCAGTCCACTCTACACCACAATGAGGAGCTGATGTAGGGCAAGTGGTTTCCTTATCAGACACTTTTACAGCTCAGTTATTTCATCTTTTAAGCAGCAGTTCAGACACGGAGCAAATGCTGCTGTTTATAAATAAACAAAATCACTTCCTTGCATTCATATGCAGGAACCGGCCTTTTGGAATGAGGTACGACTAGATTACATCTTTCTAATCTAGATGAAACGGTGAGCCCATCTTCCATTCAGAATGTAATTAGCCACCCTTTACTGTTGTGTGAGCTGCCCCATTTTTAAAGTTTTATTTTCTTGTCATACTGGGGAAGCCAATATGCAATTTAAAGGCGAGCTACAGTTTAACGTTAAAAAGTTAATAAAGCTTAATTATTAGTATTTCTTTGTCCAAATCACTATCCATTTTTAAAGCTGGGTTTATCCACTTACACAAGTAAACTGGATGAAGTGTGTTGCCCAAGGGTACAAGACATCCCACCTGAGTCGTGAACCCCCAGCCCTCCAGCTGGAGACCAAAGTCCCTTCTCACTACTCCACACTGCTACCACAATTAATGATTGCTAACTCTTTTCTTTCTGAATATTGTACTCACTTTGGTTTGAATACTTACCTTCAGAAGCTCTGGAATGATTCCAGCAGCGTTAGGTAGAATAGCTGTGAGGCTGTGTCATTTGTTGGAAGGTCGCGAAAAATAATGAGTTTCTGGTAGGTTTGTCTTTATTTGGAATTGCATGAAATAATGAAGCGAGGCATGTTCCTCTGGTAGACTGCGGTGCTTCACGCTGCAGGACAGGCTGTTATGCTGCTGTGAAATTCATATCACACAGCTGGACTGACGGGCTGTGACTGGGAGCGGCAGGTTCACCTTCTGATTTGTCTTTAGCAGCGAAGCTGCCTGCTCCTCACCAGTTCTGAGGGGCAGAACTCCGGGAGATGGAGCTCATTCTGTTCCTGTGCAGTCCCAATAGGCAGAAGGCCGAGGCTCAGAAAAGCTGCTTGCAGCAAAGAGCAAGAAGGGAAAACGAAATGACTTATGAGTTAGGAAGACTCCTGTTTTAATAGCATGCCTGAAGAACCAAACTTGCAATGTTTTGCTTTTTCAGACACGCTATTAAAATCAAGATAATGTTGGGGGTAAGACAGCTCCTGTGGAGTTTTATGATATACCTAGTGTTTTATGGAATTGTGTCAGTGTCCTTTGAAAATATATATCCTTAGGTGATCCTGAACCATTATTTAGGTCTGCAGGGGAGAAAGAAATTCAAAGGCACAAATTGAAACCTTAGGGCTCTGGATGAAAGCCCTTTGAGTGATTCTGATTAGCGTACCTTTGCTTGTGAGAAATGCTCTAGTTTTGAGAAAAGGAGGTACAGTACTATATGTGTTTTGGATCATTTTGCTGGTGTTCCAAAGGGCAACTGATACTCTGAATTCGAACCTTCATCACCAAGCCCAGATTAGCTACTGTGTCCTGCCAGAGGTCTTCTACAGAGGAAATGAGTGCATGGCAGCACAGCAGCTCGCTTGTTCCTGCGGCTGTCTCTTTGCATTAGGCTTTTACAGCAGTGGAGGAAAAAGTAGGATAGTGCAGGAATCAGATCAGGAGTCACCGTGAGCTGCCAGTCTCACTGCACTCACTCTGTCACACTGCAGCCTGGTGTTTTGGGGCACTTGTCCATTCTGGCAGTGAGGGACTGGTATCCCATTATCAACATGACAGGTTAACCAGTACACTTCTGTACTTCAAGTGACTTTTGTGTGTTATAAAAACAACACAGAGCTACGTCTAAAACCTGCCTCCCAATATGCGTCCCAATAATTCTATTCTCTTAGAAATCCGGCGGGCCAAATCTCTGAGTTTCTTTAAGCCTAAGTTGAAACCTTTTTATTGACTTGTGCTTTTAATGAATGTTACTTTTTTGTATGTCTGTATGTATTGTGTAACTTGGTTTAAAATCTGTGCACACTAGTGTGAAAAATAAACATATCAAATTAATTTGATTTTTACAAGTACTGTAGCAAAAGCCAAACATATGTTTTGTACAGCAACATTTTTCTAGCATGGTGCTGGCTTTTGCTGCCATTTCAGTCTTTTATATGTTCATTCAAGACAGTGTTCATTGTCAATTGGATGATGTAAAAGAAAAGAACATCAGGGTTTTGGTACAGTTTAGTCTAATTTGCGTAAGTAATGAGAAATGGAATTCTTGATTTCTGTAAACCCTTTGAACAAAAGATAAAATCAGAATCTTGAGACCCTTCTCAGGGCTTTTTCGTAAACGAGCTCATAACCTTAGATAAATGACACAGTTCTCCTGTTACATTGTGAATGTCTTTCAAAGACAAGAATGACGATTTAAATGGTTGCATCCAGGAAAATGCTCTCCCCACCACTTTCCGGATTCAGTCTTTCCTGCTTCATCCTGAAGATCAGGCGGTGGTCTGAACAGTCTGAATCTGCTCTCAGGGGGGTAAAGTGGGAGTAAATATTTACTATATGGGTAATTCAGCTAGATACTCCAGCTCTTATTTACTCAAGGATGCAAAAGGAAATGCGTGAATACATCTTGGATTTTTCATTCTGTAACCCTTCCTGTAACCACTTTTATCTTTCACACCTGACCCGAAATCCCCTCAGGTTATTCCTCTTTTAGGATGATTTCCACCAAGAAAGCTTTACTTTACTGTAACGGTTTTACACAGTTTTCACATTCCTTATGCCTTTCAATAATATTTTTCATGCATTAAATAGTCAGCTGCATCAGTATCACCCTTTCCAAGTGCAACTCTGAAGCAAAGTACTGTGTATATATATAGTGCAGTATGTCTGCCTAATGATCAGTGCCTTGATATGCTTCGTAAATGGGGATGGAACTTTAAATTGTGCTGTGCAGATCTCAACGGCATCCTGCTGTGTGAGGCTAACCTGTAGGAGCGCCCCACTGTGAGCAGTTGGGATTCACTAATTTTAGCAGTTCCTTCCTCCCTGAGACCTCAGAGCTCCCTGTACAAACTGCATATCCTGTCAGGTGTTCTTTCTCTTTTATGATCAATTCTGCCAGATAGCTGTTCTCCATCCTGGTTGTTACTTCCCCGAGTTACTTTCCCCAAGCCAGGTAAAATGAATTTATCAGTCACATATTCAGGAATTACCAAGATGGATGATCTTAGTATTGTATATGTAGATCAGATGCATGTAATTGCTGAAATTGCTCCCTCTCTAGTATTGTGCGTCGGTTCACAGTTTAGGCAGTGTTAAGCTCCCTTGTTTCCCTTACGCTGTCACTGAAGCAAGGTCAGAAAGAGTTAAGGGGCAATTCATCATGCAGAAGTGACTCATAATCATGCAGAATAGTGCAGACGTCTCTGGATAAGAATAAACTCTTACAATTCTGCCTTTTGTAATCCTACCTTTGTTTTGAAGGATGCAAAGCTATCAAAACAGCAAAATAGACATTTGAGCCCCTGAAATAGCTGAATAACGGAAGAAGGGAATAGTGTATAAATATTGCTTCTACTGTGTTGTTGCCCAACTTCATGTTGAAAATGACTCTGATAATTACTCTCATACACCGAATGAAGACGGTTAATTCAGACATCGGTTATCAGACAGCTTATTCATGGTAGGGTCATGACATCTTGTAGCCTGTCCCAGAAACATGGGGTACAAAACTGGACTGCAGTCTGGACTTGATGCCTGTCTATTGTGGGGTGTATGCACACACACGCACACACCATGTAGAGATGCCAATTAACTTTGCCAGCCATGAACTAACTTTGAAACCTATGTGAACATGTAAACTCCACACAGAAGGGACCGAAATCCAGAATCAATCCCCAGTGTTTTTGTCCCCAGAAAAGTAATAGTGTATGCATACTGCTAAATATACTGTATGATTAAAGAGAGCTGAGTTAGAAGAACATCAGGTTTACTTAGCATTAATCTTCAGGCTCTGCTAAACTGACTGTGATCTTTCTTAATTAGCTACACCTGAGCTCGTTACAGAGTTCCTTGAGGCCACAGTATTAAGTTAACTAAGCTTATAATGGAGGTTAGAATGGGTAAATGTGGTCTACATTACACTGCAGTATTCCAGTACTATTTCATAATGTGCTTCTGCAGCACCACCTAAGGTCTTGGAGTGCAAATATTCATATGGGGAAGACTGATAAGTGAGAAAATGGGCACACAAACACACAATAAAAAATAAAAAGGCCTTTCCGCTCTGCTAACTCTGCTGTCAGGGGCTTGCTGGAAATTGCTTTTTGCTTCAGTGCCTCTGAACACCCGACGATTCCCAACCTCCTCCTTTCTAGTCTCCCTCCTCCCCCCCTTGCTCCTTTTCTCTCCCTCTCTCCTTGTCTGTTCCCTTCTTGATTTTATTAAAAGACTGCTGCCAGTGTGATTTAAATAGGCTGTGTGTAAAATCAAGAAACTATGAACTTGCAGGGAACTGAATTACTTTCAGTCTGTGCGTTTGTATTGATTTGCCATGGGTGATACCCAGAATAGACAGAGGAGCTCCTGATCTCAGGATTTCTTGTCAATTTGAATAAATTCTATCTGTACAAAAGGCTCTCTCTTAGGAATTGTAGTACTTGGAAAAGAGCACTAACATCAAGCAGGTTGAAAAGCTAAATACCGATGCCTGAATGTTTGTGAACTGAACCCTGAAAAACATTCATAATCTATTTGTTTTAACTGCTTTTGAGTATTGTAGATCATACAGGGACGAGCAGGATTGGCTGGTAAATAGCAACACTTCTGTTTCAAAATGCCAGAGGATCAGACGTGTTGACACATGGTGAAAAACAAGGTGTTGTGACTTGTCTTCTTAAACACTGTAGCTACTGAAAGATGAATGTGTGTTGTGAAGATGACATAAAACCTGTCCTCTGCCCTAACCATTTAAATGGGTTTTGATTAAAAAAAGTCAGTTTTTAGGATTGAGATCTCATAGTGCAGCACATCACAAGTAAGGCCATTTGATGTTATGGGAAGGATAGAAAGAAAACGTAGGCCTTCACTTGGGATTGCAAACCATGTCAGGTTTGCCGTATTTTTTCTCCTGAGGCAGGATGTTTGCATAAATTAACTTTTCAGTTACCATTGGTTTGCTTTTTTCTTTCCACAGCCATTGTTTAGCTTTGTGTGGTTTGCAAGGATATTGGAGTGGTATGTGGCGATTTTTGCCCCAAGTCTCTCTGCTTAGCTCTGGTTTATTTGCTGTGGTTCCTGCAGTAGATGGGCCATGCGTGTTACTTTTAGGGATCAGTATGTTTGTATGTTAAAAATGTATGTTTTTTAGAACAGAAGACAGCAGGAACATGCAACGAATTTAAGACAGTGGTGTAGAAGTATGATACATATGAGGTATAATTACCCATACACAAAACACAAAGCCCAGCTAATGCCTGTTCAAACATTGTAAAATGTTCTGCCAGGTAGTTCAGTATAAGGACCTCAGCCAGGAAACCAGACTGAATACCAAAAGCCCAGAGAAGTTATTTACATGATTCCTTTTGAATTTGCATGTCAGTGTTTAGTAGAAAAATTGGCCTGTTATCAAAACGGGGATTAATTGATTTTTGATACAACATTACTTATAACAAATGTGAAAACTAGGCAGGGAGTTGTAAGATGACCTATAATAAGCCCAGAACTATATAATCTATATCTATATAAACAATTCATATTGTTTCTAAGGACGTTGTCACAAAGTTGATAATCAAGATGAGTTGAGTAAAAAGATTTTTTTGAAGCAACTCTGAACTGCATATATGTTGATAATTTTGTCCTGGAACATAAGAATGCTTGAAAAGATGCAAAAAAGAGATGGATATTTAGCTCACATGGATAGGAGTAGCTAATTGAACTGAGTGAAATGTTTCATAAAACAAAAAATGATGGAAGCTAATGTTCTTCCTCAGTCATTCCTGAAAATTGTTTCTGCCATTTTTAACAGAAAACCGTACGTTTTTTACTAATGACAGGAAAAAAGAATTGAGAAATAATATGGTTGGTTTAATAATAAAACCCTTCCAGAAATAAGCATTGACATTTTTACAGAGCACATATGAAGGTGACAAACACCAGTACTGAACATGTTCTTTCAAACTGGGCTGGGATCCAAAGGAAATCATTCTCTACGGGCTCCTAAGCACACCAGATTGATTTGAGGTTTTATTACAAATGTTAACTGGGCTCAAATCAAAGCTTTAAATCCCATTGTAAATGTACCTTGTTAAGATCTGTAGCACCCCTCACAGTAATATAAAAAATGCAAAATAATTGAGAGATTAATGAGTGCCAGTGTTCTTTGTAAAATGACAATCATTTTACAATCAGAAGCTGCAGAGAAAATTGATTTTGTTGTCTCATTTTTAATGAGGATAATTGCCTTGAAAGGAGATCTAGTAGTAGTAATACAGTATGTAGTATGTGTAAAGTCAACCGCAGTAGTGCGGGAAACCATTATGTAGCGTTTAGATTTGTGCATTATTAAAATGTGCATGGTATATATTTCTATAGACTAATAGTTGTCTGCATTCTGGAAGTTGCCCTGTGAGGTTCTCATAAATAAACAAGATATTGTTTCTTTTCAATGTGTCCCATATTACAAATGTGTTTTAAAGGCGACTTGACTTTACATGATTTTCTCAAGGGTTAAAGGAAAAGCTAACAAGCAAATTGATGTGTAGACACCCAAATTTTTTCCTGCCTAATGGAAAGGAAAAGACAATTTTCTAGAGATGTTCTGTCCATCGCTGTCAGCTTCCTAAGGTTTTCCCACTAGATTCAGCATCAGCACTTCAAGACCTGAGAAACCACCTACTACATGCAGAAACAGATGCAGTGATTTAAGAGCCTTTTCTCTATGAAAGGTTCAGAACAGGTCACCCAGCTATGATGTTGATGCCAATACCTTGTTTCTTGGTTTCCATCAAGAAACAGCTGGATTAGATCCTTGGATCTGTTAGCTACTATCAACCAAACAATCTGGTTGGGCCAAATAGCTTCCCTTCTTTTGCAAATATTCTTATGTACAGGAGTACGGTTTGAAAAGAAGGAAGTGAGAAAAGAGCATCCTAGCATTTGTATCCGTAGGCAAAACCTGTTAAAAGCAGAGTTTAGTTAAATTTTATTTCCGTAGTTTCGCTTTTCTTTAGAATGGAGGCTAGTCTTCTGAACTGTCAGTAAACATTAATACAGCCATGAGGGCTACAAATGTTTATACGGTAGATGTACTTTCATGTAAATCTATATTACTGCTCATTTCTTTTTTTGTGAGATTTTTTGTACTGGGAATCAGTACTGATGCACATCATAAAATCCCCATGACAACAAAAAAGGAAATGTTAATATTTTGCCAGGCCACTGCGTCACAACTGTAATGAGCAACAATGCTTCAAAACAGTCTCGATAATTCATGCTCATTCTTGTGCTCATTAATACACTGTTAACTGTGCTGAAATATATTCTTGGCCAGACCAGTGGCATTCATCACTTGGTTCGGTTTCAATGGATATCCCATAGCATTTTATTTGTTGTATCAGTGCAACATTTTTTGTTGCAAGTTCAGTTTGTTGAACATAGGCAACAAAGCTCTCGTTTCATTTTTCTATTGCTAGGTTGGCACCTGTAAACAATACTTTCGTGAAGTGTTGAGTCAAGTGGCATGGAGGCACAGTGGTTAGCACTGCTGCCTTGAGTGCTGGGGCCCTGGATTGAGTTCCTGCGGTGCTGTGTACAGTGTGTTCTCCACGTGTTTGCTTCGGGTGTCACAGTTTCCCCCTACAGTCAGAAGACGTGCTGCTGGGTTAATGAAAGATTTAATTAATATATTAATTAAAGGTTGCATCATCCAGGTGGCGCTACTCATTGGCGGAGGGGGAGGGGAGTCCCTATTACCCGAACAGCGCTTTGAGAGGAGTGTCCAGAAAAGCGTTATATAAGTGTGAGGATTATTTATTATTTGATATTAACTGGCTCACTGAAATGAGTGTGAGTGCATTTGTCCCTTGTGAGTGCCCTGTGATGGACTGTTGCTTACAGGGATTTGTTATGGCTCCACTGTGACCGTGTATTGGATAAAGCATTTAGAAAATGGAGGAAGGGTTTAATCTGCAGAGTGATCTTGAAATATTCAAATGTTTAATATTCTTACTTCTTCTTTGTTTAATTTTGGTTACACTACTACATTTCTACTATGGTTAATAAACTAATCCTGATGATTAAATTAATTAATTGATGAAGTCCTGGTTCTAACTGTTTAATATTCAGAGTTCATGACACTTTGCTTTTTCTTCGTTCTTTTCTTGCCACAGTAGAACCGCAGTAGCACTCCTGAATGGTGTTGAATAGACTCTCGACTGTCGTAAACCCAGTGTTCCCCGGTGTAGAACTGCTGTCTGTTACCCAGGCACACCTTCACAGCTGCCCAGTCAGGCACAGCTCCTGCAGCTTCACATTGAAAATGAATGGTGTCACATCAGTGGGTGAGGAATGGGCCCGTTCAGGCGCACCCTTGCAAAAGCCTCCGAGGCAATGTGACGGAACAGGAGATGAGGGGGTCCCACTGGTGGTGCACCAAAAAACCCTTAGGTGGCGGTGTGACAGTGAACGATGAAAAGAAACAGTGTCTTTGATTCCCCTTTGCGAGTGTTTCAGACACTTGCAAATATGTAGTGCAGTATGTGAGTAAAATCCTCGGAGATAAATACAGGTGTTTAAATGTCTTGTTATTCTGATTGCACACTATGGGCTTATCCAGTCTATTTCTCAGCCCTGTTTTGGAATCATATCCATCTATTTTCTAACTGCTTTATCCGACACTGGGTCTCTGGGGAACCATGCCAGGGTCAAGTTTGCCAGTAGCCAATTAACCTACCAGTATGTCTTTGGACTGTGGGTGGGAAGTGGAGCTCACTGTGGGGGAAACCCACACAAACTCATGGACAACACACAGTACAGGCTCCATGTAGATAGCATCGCAGGTCTGGAACTGAACTCAGGACCCCAGCAGTGCTATGTTAACCACTGCACCACCATGAAGGAATCATATCACTTATTATTTGTTATTTTGCTGTTTTTTTCTTTTTGGGAAAATATTCGCATATTGAAATGTGCACTCCAAATGCACTGTGCTGCCAGTGTGAAGCAGGAGTCAGGGATTAGATGGTTTGCTACACACAAGCTGGTCTTGAGTTCTGGGATGAGTAAAATTAAAGGACCAGGTGGATTTTGGGCTCGTGAAGCATTGAAGCGTGAAGTGATGCCCTTGTTTAAAGAAAAAGCTCACAGGCACTCCTGCTTGAAAACGGCAATATGTCTGTCTGAGAAGATTATCATCTACTCCGCGTGTGTGTGTGCGCACTGAAATACAGTATGTGTATCCTGTGTTCACATACAGATTACAGTGAGTACTAGAGAATGACTGGGCCAAAATGTTATCAATTCTAAAATAACTGTAGGGGCATAACACACTGTAAAACCTGAACATCCCAATATTATCAACATTTTCATAAACAAGATCATCATATAGCACTGGATAACTAATGCAGTAGCTCGTCTAGTATTCCAGTGTCTGGATTTATGTTGCTGGTTCCAGTCTGCTCTTAGTGTAGTCATGTTCTCTGGGTTTTTTTGATCTCCCAGAAGATGTTCTAAAAGCAGCAATATTAGCATTTCAAACATTGCCTGTACTGACCTCCTCTCAGTTCCTGTTCTCTACAACATGGGTGTTGCGTTGTCATAATTAATCTGCAGTGTTGTTGGCATGCTATCAAGATTTCTGTGATTTTCTAGACAAATGTCAGAAAAGAGTCCCCCAGTATACATCAATAAGACATTAGATGCCAGGTTAAAATAAACGTTGTGAAAAGAAGGAGAAACACCTGGTATCTTGAATGATCCACTCCTAAGAAAATGTTAGGAACTGTTTGTAAAATTGAATTGAACAGCTCAGAAACAAATTGTTCTCTTAGTGTTTTCTTCATTTCAAAATAGACTTGAATGTATAATGAAAGTGCCCTGAATGAATTTCTGAATTAACAACATTTCTCAGGAGCAACATTTAAGACAAGCACTGTTCATGAATTCCCTTGAATTGTTGATGAATATTTTCATAGTTCTACGATATGTATGGAGACTTAGTGAGGGTGAAAACCAGCAGTCAATAAAATGGACGTACACTTGAATTTTAAAATTTATAAAAAAAATAACTTATAATATTCAGAAATAAAAATGCAAAACTATTTGTTAAAATGGAAAAATGTAAGCGCACATTTCAGTTCATATTACTTTTATTATTTTTTCAATGTATGTAGAATTATAATTAAGAGTTATTTTAATGCTTATGTTTTATTTATATTAAAGAAAACAGAAGACATTAAACATATCTGGTATGAGGTCATATAAAACAAAGCAGAGGTGCTTTCCCTTCCTGTTTTGCAATGCAGAAATTTGGAATGCCACATTAGCTGATGTAATAGCAGCGCTTTGACAAAATGATGTGAAAGCAAACGTCTGCTCCTCTGGAATCTTGGAATCTGAGCTGCTTTGCATTGTGCTTGGCTTCTGTGTAGTTTTCTCATTTCTCAGTTAAGATATATGAATTAATCATAACTATGAAACAGTCCAGACACAGCATTAACGCTATATGTGGACCTACACGTATGTGCAAACAATGAAGGTTTTGTCCTGTTACAACAATAGATTTCATGATACCTGTAAGAAAAACATATTAAGATTAACTCTTAATTCATTTCATTAATCTGGGTTCTTGGTACCAGTTTCCATCTTACACGTGAATGGTCTCTCCAGAAAAACATGTCTTGACATCGCAGATTCTCAGTGTGTAGTGTGGAGACAGCAGGCGATGCTGTTCTTGTTTCAGCAGTGTCAGTGGTGCTGTGTCACAGCTGCACCTCAGTTCTCCTGGTAATCAGCAGAGCCTGGCTGGGTGACTAGAGCAGACCCCCAGAAGGGATTATTACTTGCCCACAGGACACCTCGTACCAGCTCTTTGTCTTGGTGATATGGTAAATGGCTCCCCTGGTGTTGTCTGGGATTTTTGTTTCTTTTATCTTTTGATATTCCATTAACGTTAGACACAGATAATGCTTCTTTTATCGCCCCAGGGCACACAACTACAGAAGACATCGCTGGCCACACAGAGACACTTGATTTTTATCCGTTTTGTCTGACGTTAAAGTAAGTGCCTATTCAATCAAAATGGATTAGTCATGAACAGTCTAATGTGGAGTAGAAGTACAGTATTAAAGGATTAACAGGTGTACCTACAGTTTTGTTCACTCAAAGCTGGTCAGTAAGAATTCATGACCTAGAGTATTTTATAAGTAGACATGACAGTGTATATATTTTAATATGGATTCTGAATTAAAAAAAGTTACACATTGTATAAGGTGGAGTTTGTACAGCCAACCGGGAGATTTGGCAGTGAAGTACTATATACCAGGTTTTTGAATGGCAGATTCCTAGTCCTTCATCCCAGAATAGGCTCCTTTGTTCTCTTCCCCGTTTCTTTTCTCTCTCCCCCCCCTGCCTCCTTCGTTCCACCCCTGTGTTTTTCTCTCCTGCGTCCCTAGGCTTTCTTCTCTCTTCCTCCCTCCCTCCCTCCCTCTTTTTTCTTTGTGAGCTGAGCTCCTCCTTTGATTCCTCCTGAAGGCTCCCCCCACCCCAGTGCCCAGTAGAGGGAACTTTGCTGGGGAAAAACTGCTAAAGGTGCTGTAGCACGGAACAACAGCTAACAGCAGAATGAGAACCGCGTCGCATTCTTTCTTTGCAGGAACAAGCCTGCTACAAGTTTTTAATATTAAGCCTGCTTCCTTTTTTTTTTTCTTAAGGGCAATAGAGTGGTGCATATTATGACTTCTGTATTTTGGGATTTTATGGCCCATTTTCTACATGCAGTAAGGTACTTTTGGAGTTTTACCACTTGCTGGAGTTGATCTATTCCATTGCTCCATGTTTAATAACAACTGTTCTGTGTCCAGCCTTTCATTTCTAGCTCTCTTTGTCTCTCATGCTCATTTCCTCTTTTGCCGTCTCCCATGTGATAAGAACCCCCCTCCCACACACACACACACATTCGCACACAGACCTCAGTGCTTAGGAATCACAAGACTCAAGTGCAGTGTTTCAGCGGGCTGTCACATGCTACTTAATTCAAACGGACTGTGATAATTCCTCCTTTCAGTCATCCCTTTGCTTGGGCACCCAGGAACCAGGAGGTTGCCATGGAAACCCGGGGCTCCATCCTGGCATTCTCTCCTTCACCTCTGCCAGGGGGCTGTAACCACTGGCCTTACTCCCCCCATCCCCCACTGCGAGCTTCCCAGAAATCACTATTCGCTTCACCTAGAGTAACAGCACAGCTTGGACAAGGGAACACTACTGGGGTTTACTAATCTGAGCCCATTGATGAATCGGTGCTGTTGTGCAAGATGCTGTGCTTTTAATAATGCCACCGCTTCTGCCTAGAAAGTAAATTAAGTTATGCAGGGCTCTAGCCATTTGGTAATGGAGAGGCATCTAAGATAGTGCAATCGATCAGTGTTGTGGCTGTTTTCAAAAGCAACACGGGGAATTTTCCACAGTACTCTACATCAAGCTACTCATTGTCAATTCCATGGCTATTTATAATAAAAAAAAAAATCAATGTGGTAAACTACAAACAAAAAGTTAAATTAGCTGAAAGGCTTAATTTGTTGGTATAGAAATAGGTAATACAAGTAAACTGTACTTTTTATTTTTTATTCCTAAACCACAGAATGCCCATATCGAGCTAGTGTGTGCTCATTCATACTGGCTCAGTGGCTGCAAGATGTTCATTACCCCACAGATGGAGCAGGAACAGAAGGATTAAGAGTCTCTTGTCTTGGGCTGGGGAAGGGATAATCCTGAGATGCAAAACCCAGGGAGTTAGGACTTTGCACACTCCCTCCCTATCTCCCAGGATGAATCACTGTTAAATGATTTGGATCCAATGAAGAACTCTTTGTTCCAGATCGTTTAAAGTGGAAGTGCAGCTTGTGTCTTGCTGACTGGCATCAAGCCGAGAATCCCTGGGTGGAGCAGTTAAAGTTTAAGGCCTGATAGACCACATATTGTATAGGATTTGAGCTTAGCTTAGCTTTGTGTATGGCCTTATAAGGACAAAAGTACTTCCAGCATTTTAACTTCCAAACCTGTGTGAAGGATAATATCTGAAATCCCGTAAAAGGGAGAGGTCTTGGCAGTTGAGTGTGAATGCATTTGACTGCTTGAGGACTTGCCACAAGGTCCAAGCCTGGGTGTTAAGAAGTGTGCTGCCCAGTAGTGGAAGTGTGCTGTCAATACTGTGACAGTGCCAGGAACGTCTTTGTAGATGTCACTCACTCCTACTGGAAATGATGAATTTACACAAACCTCAGTTTTTACTGTCACAGACCCTGCTCATTTGAGATGACTCAGGTCAGCGTCACACATAGTCATCCAGATATTTTTCTTTCCTCTGAGCACCATTACTCCCGGATTCATCTGATATGACCCAGGAGCTACTAAAGCAAAGATGAAGACGCCAGCTAAGCTCGCGGCTCACATCTTTCAAAGAGGGACAGTGGCTGGATGTTATGCTGCTCCTTTCTGATGGTGAAGGCCAGGGCAGGCTTCTAGTCCATCCTGTAATTCTGTCGAGCATCCCACAGCAGGAGAAGAATTGTAAGGCCTGTTTGTTGTGCTGCATTTTTGTTACATCAAGATAGGCCTAATGTCCTGCATGGAGCTGCCCTAAAGCTCTCATAAGAGCACAAGAAAGGTTACAAGTGAGAGGAAGCCATTTGGCCCACCTAACCCTCTCTTTTGATCTCCTTTACTCTTGTGTACTCCCCCTCTCTCACTGTTCTCTTTCTCTCTTTCTCCCGCCCTCTCCAGTCTTTGATATTCTTGGTCTGTGTGGCGGCGGCAGGCCTGGGGCTCAACCTGCTCTTCCTAGCCATCTACCTGAGCTGCCTGTGCTGCTGCCGCAGGGAGGAGGAGGAGGAGACCAAGAGGCCCAACTCCTGCTGTGTCACCTGGACGGCCGTCACCGCTGGCCTGATCTGCTGGTAAGAGGATGACAAATGAGAGCAGCCCACTCGTCCTATCCCAGTGGTGCTGTTCAAGGACCTTACTCATGCTGTAGTCAGTGGTCTACAAATTTCAGACTTTCAGCTTTGAGACTTTACTGGGCTGCAAAGCCAGAAAAGTCTCAGACTTGAGGCTTTAAAACTCAAGATTGTCCTTGACTTGATTTTATTCTTGTTTCTCTTTGCTTAAGGATGCCAGCCCTACAAGTCTCCTGAGCTATGAAGGGATTTGCAGGGTAATCTGGTCCTGGGAATCACTTTGATTAGATTTAAAGCTTTCAGATATTTAAATAGAGATTGATGTTAAGGAGCTGTTTATGTGGTAGAGGAGCTGCAGTAGGTGCTTCCTGACAGCTCTCACCTGTCTTCTTTTTGTACACGTGTATTTCTGCTTTCTAGGCTTTCCTGACTATTGTACTACTGAACAGGAGGCCAGCACTGGTCATGTAATAACACAAAAACAGGAAAGGGAGATCTTTAGTGTCTAAAGCAGTATGTTTATTCAGCAGGGTTATATGCTGAATAGTCACTGAGAGGCTGTCGTGCCAGGTGAATTAGTCTTGCTAAATTCAAATTCCCTCTAAATGCAAATACCTCAAAAGAGAGATACACAAACAGGACTTATCTAGCTCTTGAATGCCCAGACTTTACCCTTGTTGTCCTCGTTGATTATAATTGTGAGCGATGTTCGGTAACTTGGTTTTTTTTCCATTTAGTGTTTAACATACTTTGAAAGGACTAACCCAGCTAGAAAATGACTGAATTAAAAAGTCAAATTAAGGAACCTCTGGTAGGATTGATTTAGACAGTGGTGAAGCCTGCGTACAAAGATAAGTTAATTCAAAAGAAATAAGCCATAGCTATGCACTTTTAAAAGCTCGCTGTTTAGCTTGCAACTTTTGTTATTCAGTGGTGCATCAATCTACAGTATGTGACTGAAAAACAAATTAGGTGTAGCAAAAGAAGCAAATGCAGGGATAAACTGTAAAAACAAACCTGTAAAGTGCATGCTACCAGTGTTACAAGGAAAAGAATCTGGGGTATTAATGTAACTGACTGATAAGAGAGCATTCTTTAAGAATGGGGAAGACGCACATCTGTGAATTTCCACCACGTGTCAAAGTCAAACTGAATTTTCGGCATTAAGAGAAATTATATCAGCATGGAGATCAGTATCGGAGTGGAGGAGGGACTGAACATTGATTATATTAATTCATAATGCGAATATAAAGAACAAATGATAGCTACGTAATGCTTGATTGAATTGAGAAAGAATTTTCTTAATCTCGTGACAGTCAGCTTAGTGAGCTGGCTGATTGAGTTAAAGCCCTATTAACATTCCAGTTTGAGACAAGGTTCATTGTAGTGTTAAGTGCATTGGCGTGATGCTGTTTAACTGGGAATCTCATAACCCTTTGCAGGCTGAAGCTGTGACACTGTTATGTAATATGCCTGTGCACAGAGACTCATATGTCCTCATCTTTTGCAGCTCCCTTCCTTCAATGCAGTGAAGCACGTTTTGTGCAGTGATTACAGTACAAAATTATGTCTCAGTAACAAATTAGGAAACTGCACTTTTTCTTCCCCTCATTTTCAACTTTCACTGCTGATGAAGGGGATTTCATCATTTTGTGGCAAAGTTCTTCTCTTGGCAGCTGAAATGTGAATGCTGCACTGGCTGACTTCTGCCATTCGCCAAGCTGTCCTGCAGTGGCTTTGAGGTTTTGAATTAAATCACTCTGCCTGATTGTTTCTTTGTTTATGGCCTTCTTCTCAGGAGAAAGAGACAGAAATGTCACAATTTTAAAATTCTCAGTGAATGAACCCAAAGGAGAGGTTACTGCCTCTTCAGTGTTGCATTGTGCTGCACAGGATGTTCTTCAAGCCGTGCCTATGATGCAACTTGTACTTGTGCTTCTGCAGTTAAGGAGGTTTCCGTTAAGTCTTTTGTCTTCAGTGTTGGAAAACACACGGGGGAGAGCTGGGTTTTTGGACAAGAGAACTTGAATCGGCACCAACAACAGGCCAACACAGGATCAGACTTCCATTCCTCTCCCTCTACAAAATGGAGTAAAGGCTGGACCTCAATGAGATACTCCAAGGAAAACATAAAGTTGTTCAATTCAGATAAAAACTAGTTATATAGTAAGATTTCCTTGTATAAGGAAAATATTTACAACATGCGTATGTTAAAAAGCATGTTAAAAGAAAACTAGAGAATAAGGCAGATGTAGTGTGAGGTGTTATATCTTGACACTAAGGGTCATGTTGTGTTATGATGAGCTATCAAGATCTAAATTTTAAACTCATACTGCAGCTGTGATTTGAAGGGAAATAAAAGCCTTGAGGTTGGATGAAGACAGTTTTCTTGGAAATGGGCCTTGTTTTTTTTTTAGAACAGGCCCTTTAGCATTTCCTACTAAAGCAGACCTCAGTACAGTATCTCAGTTCCATTTTATGTGACCCTGAAGTCACAGCATGGGGCTCATTAGCTTTCATTGTGTCTCTCAGCTGAGGTTTTTGGAATGAAAGCTGTGTCTGAGGTTTTTTATCTTTCCATAAACTCAAGCACTCCCAGCAGGGTGAGGAGCAGCCTTTTCTAAATGAAGGTGAAGTTTATACCCCATTTTGTCCGTTTCCCAGTCTTACTGTTTGCATCAGGTTTTTAAATAACCACTGTGTACTGAACTATGTGCAATAGTGCTGCAATTTTAACAGGATGTTTGTGCAAAAGGCATTCCTTTCTGTTTTGGAGAATGACATCCTAGTAAGAGCAGCTGAAAGCACTATGCAGGTTTAAGAAAACTGGATCTACTGACATTTTAGAATTACACAAAAGTGGATCTAACATTTACCAACAGAACATCTTGTCTTTGTCCCTTGCCCCATGGGAAGAGAAGGTCCTATTAACTGAATTAGCTAAGACAAAGGGATTAGTACCCCTCTGTAATTTATGTATTTTTTTAATGTTTTGTGTATGAGTGGTTTTGGAATCCATTGACAATACTGTGATTAATATGTTTTTCATTTGATCATGTTCCATCCGTAGGTGTCAGTTCAGCTTTCCTCTGTAAAACATTACTTTGAGGAGCATAAAGCTGTTTGTGTGGAAAAAGAAGATGGAGTTGGAGCCAGGCCACAATCTGGCATCTTTCTGTTGCCAAAGACATGACTGTATTCTAGCCTAGAGCTTTACTGAGTGAATGAAACAGGCCTGCCCAATTAGAGCAGACATAGTTGATCTTGCATCTTTTACTGGTCAAGAAATTACTGGACAGTAGGGACATTCTGAAATATAACAGCACTGATATATCATACCATTTGTTCAGAAAGGAAAATGGTGTGCATTATGAAAGGCATTGTTAATCATTTAAAATCATTGACTCTCCCTCTTAATCTCTATCTACAGTGTATGGCCTTTTGTTGATTCCCAGTGACCAGATCCAGTCTAGACAGGCCAGGATATTAAGGTGGAGTGCAGGCCCAGATGCATCCCTCATGGGACCCAGTATTTGGAGAAAAACTCATGCCACACGGAAACAATGAAACCACCATGCTAACATGCTGTATGCCCCCCTCAATGCAGATGTCTGATCCTCTTGACAGCATGTTACAGGCTTTCTTCTGAGGAAGCAGCCTAGTCACAGTAACCACTTATCACATCTTGAATTCCTAGAGGTTAGAGAAAGGTTAGCGCCTGATGATTTTATGAAATCCTCCTCACACTCTAAAAATTACTCTTTTCCCAGTTAATTATGACTGCACGGGATGCTTTGTTCATTGCAGTTTATTTCCGAGTTACATAAAAAATGCTTTCGTCTTTAATAATTGAGTTTCTTTGAAGCTGTCTTACAGCTCCGTTTTCAACATCTTTTTTTCAGTATTGGGTATGTTCATCTTAAACTGAACATGGAACAGGGTGTTTCCTTGGAATATTTTGGAGGATACTTCAGATGCACAAGCCTAGAGTTCAGGATGTTTGTAACTGCAGTGTTCCGTTTAGTAACAATAGCTTGGTATTTAATAAACATCTCAATAATAAGCTCAAAGCTCTAGCTCAGTTCTGAGGTTCAGTTATCCCATAGAGTGTTCCTCTAGCCTTGCTGTTATTCATCAGGACATTTAGACTAAATGCTTGTTTGGACAGATTTTTGAGGTTTGTGTGCTTAACATTTCAAACAGACTATACTTGACCAGATGCTACCTAGTATCTGGTCTGCAATAAAGCCAGAATTCCTAGGAGAGGCTAATTGTAATCTAGCAGGTGCACAGTAGATTAGGGTCAGATGGGCTGTGTTAATTACAGCATAGATTCAGGTCAGACTCGGGTATGACTTGGCATGATCCCGGTCGGATCTCACTGAAATACCAGGATAGAACACGTGCATGTGTTTCTGCTGGATTGGACAAGTTCATCGCTTCCTGGGTAGTCCAGAAGGGAATCATCAACAAAGTAATGAGCCTAATTTGATTACAAAGCAGTAGCAGCCGGCAACTTTGACAGACACCCTGATTGGCACCTCTGCCAGCACGCCAGCTGTGCACACTACGCTCATCATGCACAGAGCGTGATTCACCGTTATTAGCAAACTGTTTTCTGCTCATCAGAAGGGAGGAGCCATCATTGTGTTTGACATTCTGGCTTCTAAGGGGTTTGCTTATGGCAATATCGATGCAAGGAAGGTCCTGAGAGCACATAAAACTCACACTAATGCACAGAAAGGCAGTTAGGGCTGTCAGACGTGGACTAATAGGTGGGATTTTGCCTGGAATCCATCATTTTTATTTGCTCTTAGAGGGGAACAGGGATGTTACACTGCAGGTCTCCTTGTAAATCTTTAGTTAGCATTCTGTGTTGCTCATGTAATGTATTGTCTTTAGGAATCCACTGAAAATAACTTCCATGTTTTTACTTCTAAGCCCTAGGCCCATGCATAGCTGAAATGCTTTCAAAACGAGTTTTCTTGGACAGATTTCAAGAACAATTAAGAGGAGAGCACCTTGATGTGCACTTTATATACCAGACCTTGGGTTTTGCTTTAACCAGTGTATTTTAATACAGTATACTTTAAGGTCTCAAACAACAAGTACTGTATATTAGTATGCGTAACCTTTAACAGCACAAACTTTAATTGCATTGTGCTGTTCTGTAGTTGCTCTAGTATTTTCATTTATGAATAAAGCCCATTTAGTCACCCCTAAACTAATGTTTAATGAAAAACACATTTATTTGATTTCTGTTTCCCACACCTGTACTGTCTCTCGACTGAGTGACAACTTCAAATTTTTCCAATTAAAAATCTTTTATGGTTACATAAAGCAGGTTCGACGCATATTGTGCTCTGGAGCAAAAGGCCGTGAAAAGTCCTTTTGCTCCTTTTGTGTGTGTTTTAGTGCCAGACCCACAGTGTGGTTTCTTAAAGAGAAATCTAAAGCACTCTGATTTTTTTAAAGTTTAGAAAATCTTATTATTCACAGCATGCCAGTGAGTTAGTTGTAGAGCTTTAAAAGTGAATATTTTAAGTGTCGAACCAATGGGGCTTTTTGATTAAAAGTAATAAAATCGTAGTTGGTGAAATAATAACACAAACTGGGATGGACTACTGAGGTGCATCACTGTTCTTTCATAGATATTAGAATAGATTCAGTGTCCTGCCTTTTCAGACACTTTAGTCTGAGTGCTGTGTTGTTGTATGTGATATGAGGACACTACAATGCCTACAAGCGATGCATGAGGCCTTTATAAACAGCTCTGCCAATGCAGTTTGCAAGGTAGGGTATAAACTCTATCAGAAGGCTATTGAGGCTTTGATATGGTTGATTAGCATTAATGTCTATTTCTCTTTTACGGAGTGTCATGCCACTGTGATGATGCAAATGCCTTAATCCCCTAGCTGTCTCAGCTTTGACCCTGCTGGGGACACGCACAGAGCAACAGTGCCAAAGGAAATGAAAGGAGTTTGGGGAATTTTTTTCAGGGAAAATATCTGTGTAAGGTAGGGTAGGATGTATATCCTTGGAACTGTACAAAAGAATATGCCTTTTACAAAACTTTAGTCAGTAAATATTTTATTACTCTGCATCTCGGCAATAGGCAGCTAAACCATTCAATTAAATTGTTTTACTACAAAATAAATCTAGGCTAATGTAAATCAAAGAAAACAGTGGCCAAGGCAATTTCTTGTCTTGAAACTGGTCATCGTCGCTATTAATTCATGTTTTCTTCCTTCCTGCGTTACCTGTTCCTGCTCCTAATTTTGTCATTTGGAAGCATTGCATTCATTTGCCACATACCTGTCATTTGACGTGGGGTGTATGTTTTTACCACTTTGAAAGCATCTAAAAAATGTTCTGGCAAAGTGTAGACTTTCATGCATAAACACATTTTCAACAAGAAAATACTGAAAGAAGAGAAGAATACCAATCATACTCCAAGCAAACAATATTTGTTTTAATACAACTCTAGTTCTGCCGATGACTAAATTCCCCTCTGCAGAATGTCTTCCAGTTTCATGTTTTAGAAGGACATTCCTTGCATTTTAAAGAAGCCTTCAGCTGTGTAAAAATTTGGTTGCTGCACAACAATCTCTTTTATTTTTTCATCCAGATTAGTCTCCTAAATTTTCTCATTTTTTCCTGCCTGATCTAAATATAGAAAGATGAAAGCCGTCTTCCCTTTTGTCACTGTCTGTGTTCAGCTTTTCTTCAAGTGCAAAGTGAAGTGTGATTTTGAGGATGTTAATGCAGCACTCTTAGCCTCCAGGTACAAGGCTTAAAGATGCTGGTCTTTGCCATCTATCACAAGCTCGACAAGCACAGAGACTGCGTCTGTCTGTGATGCCCGCTGTGGGCCATTGGAAGGCTCTTATCAAGGACTTATGTAACTTGTGTGTTGCTAGGTCACATTTGGTAAAATGCAACATCAAATAAATGCCAGGACAGTCTTCTAACAAGACTAATGAGACAGGCGGAGTGGTGGTGCTGTGGCTAAGGCTAAGGTTGCCAGTTCAAATCCCATGGCCGGCAGAGGAATCCTACTCCTTTGGGCCCCTGAGCAAAGGCCCTTAACCCCAGCAGCTCCAGGGGCACTGTATAAATGGGTGACCCTGCTCTCTGACCCCAGGCTTCTCTCTCCCCATCTCCGTGCCTGTGTGTCACATGGAGAGCAAGCTGTGGTGTGCAAAAAGACAAATTCCTAATGCAAGAAATTGTATATGGGTAATAAAGTGAGCTCTCTCTAATGAAGGAGTAATTCTTGTTACTGACAGTATTCATACGGTCATGTTTTCAACGTTAGAAACTATCACAGGATGTGATGCTGTGGGGGCCATTCTGTTTTTTTTTTCTTCAGCTGAGATGCAAACCACCTGAGCTGCAAAGGCTGCAGCATTTGCAGGAGTATTGATAAGGTCCATCATGCAGTGGTTGAAGCTATGGAGCCTCATTCAGGTGTCAGGTCTCTCATAAGAACCATAATAAGAGGCAGAGGATGAAAGTCACACAAAAAGTCACTTGTATGCTCTGGGAGTCTAGACTAAACATTTTGTCCTGATGGAAATCCCCACATTTACCATCCTTGGGTGTAACACTTCTGTTTTTATTATTACTATGCTGCTTAATTTCTTAGGAGGATGTTTTTATACAGCTGGGTATTTTAGTGGAGCAATTTGATTGAAGTACATTGGTGCTCATGCTCAAATATACAACAGCAGTGTCCCACATGGTTTTTGAACCTACACATTTCCAGTTATGTGTCCAGCACCCTAACCACTGCTCTACACTGGGGTAAACCATACACATTCAAGCAAGTCATAATATTCTAGAAATCTCACTTCTTTGTTTGTGATGTATGTTTTTTGTGAAAAACGAGTGGATTAAAATAATGAAATCAATCAATGAATCACAATCTTTTATTATGACTGTAAAGCCCTAATTAATACCCCTGCTGCTCTTGAGTATCGCTGCTTATGTTCTGAGCCACAGTTACACCAATTCCCATTAGTATTAAACTGCACATAACATTAAAAAATCTGCAGAGCGAAGGCTTTGTGTTGAGGCCTGGGAACTAGACCCTTCATCTTCCTTCTGCACCAGTTTCAGCCCCTGTGCTGCATTGGTCCGGTGAATGGAGAACAGAGATTACATGCACACACGCGCTCTCACGCCGGATAATAACTGAAAGTGCCGGGCTCAGATAAAGCAGCGTTTGCATACAGCAGCCAGTGTGGAGAAGAGTGATAAGCTTCGCTTAGATACTTTGCCAGCCATTCTGTCTGGGACGCAGTCGGGTACGAGAAGAGCAGGAATGAAGGCGATCGGAGTGAATACTAATTTCACTGAGCAGGACAGGAGCAGTCAGACCTCTTTTGTCTCGATCTGTTTCTGGAAATGGCCAGTTGCAGACCACCAGGCACCTGCCACCCTCATCTGTGCCACGATAAATAGTGGGTGGGCTGTTTTGCCAATGATCTTCCACCAGGGTTAACACATGGCCTCTGATAATGCACACTTAAGCTAATTATCAGCAGTGTGGAGAAGGGACTGGCCCTAGGGAGCTCACCGGATTCTCCTGTTTGTACATGGAAAAAATCCTGACTCTCATTCTGAATTACAATTTTAGAAGCTTGTTAAAGACCCAGCAGTCTTTATTGGGCTGTAATGTGGTATCATGTTGTCCCTATGGTACAAAGTGATTTAAAGTTCTTTATTTACAGCCCTTTTCAGCATAAATGTGATCTCATTTCCCATACTGTGTTTTATACTGTAATATGTAAGTTCTCTACTGTTAGGCATGTGTAGACTAAATGACTATGGAACCCTCATTAGCACAGAAGTGCTATAAAACTCTATTTTGATTTAAGGCAAAAAATAAAATCGAACAGATGGCAGGCAAGCCCTTCAAGATGTTTCCAAATATTGCTGTTGTAAAACTGGGAGCTTCCCATTTTTCTTTAAAGCCTTAAATCGAACAATCACTGCTCTTGTATGCCTTAAAGAAACATAGTTCCGCTATCCTAGTCACCAGCTTCCAGGCCAGATTGGTGATGGTGAGGAAAAACATAGCTCAGAGCAAGTGTGTTTTATCCCTAGATCACCAGCACACTTTGGCACTATTTATTAAGATTTTGAGAGGCCTCAGACAATGCTGAAACCCACCGGTTTCACCAATAGAATATCTACAGTCTTCTTATCGACTGGCAAACTCTCCGCAGTTTTGCTAGTGACAGTGAATAGGCTTGCTATGCTCTAAGAAGTCAGCAGACAGTGTACCAGACTGCAGAAGTGCATGTGTGAGTTTCTTCAACACTAATATTTCATTAAAATGCATTCCTCTGTGTGGTTGTTCCTGTCCAAATTGTAATTGGATGTGCTTCCCAAACTTCCCAAACTTTAACTCAGAAGAGAAGTTGCAAAGCACGTGAATTATTCAGAACCTGGGATTTATTTGCAGGTAATCTCTAGACTGTCACTCATCTTGTACAGTAGTAACTCTCATATAAGAAAGCTGAGTTGCATGTTTATAGTAGTTTCAAGCCCCTGGAAAGTAAAATTTAATTTAGGAGATTTGTTCAAATAAATAAAACCAGCACAGTTACTTAACTTAATTTTTATCTGAAGGTAGGTCTGTATAAATCCTTTGTAAATGTATTACTCAAGGCTAATTGCTCATTTATTACCTTATTTATAAAGTGGCATCCATCTACATTGTCTGTTTCATGTCCGTCTTGGACTGAAGAGAATTCTGAGGCTAAAATGGTTCAACCACAGAGGGAACATAGGACCTATTCATGGTTGAACAGAAAACAGTTTGAAAGAAAAAACTGGCTTTTGGTTATTTTTATACTTATTTATTCACAGCTCTTTATCAAGATGGGCATGCTGACAAATATTCAGGGGAAATTGCGTAAGGTTTCATTCAGCCGTGTGAAAATGTTTTCAGTTTTTATCCTTTCTGTTTTTATAGGAGAGGTGAATAACAACATGGCGCTCCAGCATATAAATATAGTGTTCATGGTTCTCGCCACCATAACCTTGCCCACTATTCCTGGACTTTCGTCTCAGTCTTGCTTCTTTTCTCTTGGATCGGTTTCATCCGTCTCATTTTGTGAACTTGTTATTTTCGGAGGTTTCAATGAAGTCCTGGTCCTGAGAGGGGTCTTCAAATTAGCTTAAAGGTTTCTTCATTTGGCTGACACTTGTATCCAGCGCGACTTATAATTGCATCTGGTCAAGATGCAAAGGGTGCATAACCAGGAGAACGGGAGAAACAACAACAAAACCACAGAAAACAACAACGACAAAGCTTTAATTAAGTGCTAGGATGTTGCACAGCATTAAGGAATTTCAGTATTGCTTGAAAGACAGGAAGTAGAAACCCAAGAGCATGATCGGTAAGTGAAAGTAGGTCACAGGCCTCTGGGAGCAGACACTGTACAGTATACCCTGAAGAGTCATCAGGCTGGGGGAAGCACAGAGAACAGTCAGGCCTGGGATTTGCAGCTGATTGACGCACATCAACTTTTGCGTTTGCTTTTACGCACAAATGACACTGTTGTCTTGTTTCTGGCTCTGTTTTGTTTCGGTCAGTACCTGTGGTGCATGGAAAGACGCGCAGTGCAATTTTCCCGTCCTGTTTATCTATAGCGCAGGCAGTCAATGAAAAGTTGATTCCGTTAAAACCATCACTGTAAGCCTGCATCAGATAAACTTCCTCGTCCTCTGGAGGGAGAAAAAAAGAAGGGAAACTAATGGTCATGTTCTTTCTTGTCTGCAGCGCCGCGGTTGGAGTTGGGTTCTATGGGAACAGTGAGACGAATGATGGAGTGTACCAGCTGACTTACTCCCTCTATAATGCCAATCACACGCTGGGTGGCGTCGACAGCCTGGTAAGTATTAGAAACCCCCCCTTTCCCCTCACAAATTCAGGCTGTTACCGTAGGTACAGTACCCAGGTGTAATGTCGGAACAAGGAAGTCATGACAAATTTTGAGTCACACTACAGGAAGGCAGTAGCAGGCTTGACTTGGCCTTCCTGTATTCCCTTGCAGAAGATCACAAGACCACTGTTTGCCCAGGCTTTCCTGGAGACAGTGTCGATGAGCTGATGCTTACAGAAAGCCATCTTCCCTCTGAGTACAGACACAGACAGTCCCGCGAGGCAGTGAAAAAATAAGATGTGAAGTAAAAAGCCCAGTCTTAAAAAGGCCAACATCTGTTTTCCAGCCCCTGTAATTGTATTACCTTCCCACTTATCTCAGTTTTATAAAATTATGTTTTCCCCATAGGCTTTTTTGCATCTATCTTCATTTACAGGAGACTTTCTTTTTCAGTTCAAATACTGATGGTTTTAGTGCTTTTTCTGTTAAATGCTGCCCAAAGTTAAACTCATACCCAATACAGTTAGACGTGCTGTCAGCCTCTATCCCTATGTACCCTACCACGGAGTCTGAAGCAGACAGTGCTGAGCAATAGTTCTGTTTGATTGTGAACCCCCTAGGTTAGTTCGTATTCTCATATATGTTAGACCTAAAACGTATTTAGACCTTCATAGAAGTCGTAATAAAAGATGAAGATAGCCTGATTAAACAGAACACAAAGACATAAGGTAGAACAGGATTATTTCAGTATCAAAATGATCCAATGGCGAATATTCTCTTGTGAATTAGTATGTGAGCCCCTTAGATTCAGTAAGTGGTGACCCCTCCTTGAGAAGCCTGTAACTCTTTATCAGCCTTTTATAATTCGGGGCCCATTCTTTCATATAGACCTGCTTAATGTCAGATGCCAACTGTGTTTATGACATTTGAGGTATTGATTGCATGAACACCTTACTTCAGGTCCTGCCATATCATTTCAATGGAGTTTAAGTCTCCAGAATGTCAAATTTCTTCTTCTCAAACAATTGCATTGTAGATCTCCCGGTATGTTTAGGGTCATTTTCCTGCTGCATGACTCACTGTGGGCCCCACAATGTGCTGATACATCACCATGTTTCTGTCAATGACAACAAGCCTTTGGGGCCCCGAGCCAGCAAACTGTGCTGGCTGGGGTGAGGTTCTGCTGTTGAAAGGCAGTGTCTTTCCTGCTGGAAGTGTCTGGTTTTTGCCACACAAAACATTTCCCTTTGTGACCAGAAATTTAAAATTTCCCATCTGTCCAGAAAACATTTTTTCCCATAGTCTCGAGGATCGTTCAGGTGCTCTCTAGAGAACTTGAGACGGTGAGCTATGCTCTTGCTAGAGAGCAGCGGTTTCTTCCTGGCTATCCTCCCATGAAAACCATTCCCATTCAGTCTTTTCCTGGTGGCTGGTGAGCTCTGACATGCAGTGAGAGAGCCAAGCAGATCCCCACATGTTAATACAAAGGCCTTTGTGACTTCTGGATGATTTTCCAGGTTGTTCTTGGGAAGATTTGATTGGATGACCTGTCCTGGGTGGTGCCACTATGGTATTGGATATTGTCCTGTCTGTCTTGGATGATGGCTGAAGCTCCAAATGTTTAGGAAATGGTTCTTGCAACCCTCTCGTGTCTGATCCTAATCACCTATTTTCTTCTGAGCTTTTTAGTAATCCTCTTCCTCTGAAGCTCTCCTTTGATCGTGGCATGACATATTTCCACTAACCTCTGTGGTTAGGACTAATCTCCTGAAGATTCTGACCATTATATAGGACAGGGCTGCCCAAACACACTTCATGTTTACTTGTTACTCAATGATTTAATCCTCTGATTCTAATTACCACCTTTTTATTCAACATTTGCTGTGTCTTAATACCTCACTCATTTTTTTTTTCAACTTCATATACCACTGTGACTCAAAAACAACATTGTGTTGCTAAATAGACACCCTTTTGGTTATTTAAGAAAAGGGTTTGATTGATATAATATAATGATGTTAATTATAATTATGTTAATGGTTCCCAAACTGTTTCTCAGCACTGTACATCTCCTACTAGAATTCAACAGTTCCTCCAGGAGACAATTGTGACAAAAATTGGAATGGCCTTTTGATTTGGAATGCAATAGCCACAATCAAAGCACTGGGATTAACTCTCCCACAGCTACATCAACAGGGATTAAAAACTCTGTGAATCTGTTAAACACTGAAGCTTGAATCTCTTAAATGGGAAGTCATTCTTGTGCCAAAACCCCTGCGTCAGTGTCCTTACCTTCCTCTTCTTGGTCCACCCCCTGGAAAATAATGTAATAGAGAAGACACTCAGTTCAAAAAGGAACCAAAAATAAGAAACGGGAACCAAGGAGACAGTCATCGTTCCATGTGTGTCGTTTTGTGTCATCAGAATTCTCTAGAGTGTTTGCAAGGAGAGCCACAAAGAAAATGGCTGCTGTTGTGCACAAAGCCTGCAGTGTTTAATGCAGAGCACAGCCAGTAATGAAATTAGCCATTAACGAGTCACAAAGGCCCTTTGAAGTTGGTCTGGAACAAGCGCAGGACTGTCTCAGCTGCCCCATGCGGTCAGTTTAGTTGTTAACCACTATGGTAGAATCAATGGTTTTAAATGGGGATGCTGTTTCCTAGTGTGCTTGTGCAAAACAAAACCCAAATTAAGGAAAATTCATTGCAGAGAAAAAGAAAACATCCATACATACATGCTGGATGGAGACGTGATCTTCAAGAAAACCGGTTTTTGGAATCTGTTTTTAAAGAGGGGCTTCTGATCCAAACACAGTAATCTTCTGTCTCTACAGCTGCAGTATAATTAAAAATTGTAACTCGATAACTGGACTGCAGCTTCCTAAGATGTTCATATTGTAATGGAGTTTTAGAATGCTACAGAAAATGGGATTTTTATCAATGTATTTGAAGTGCCATGCTAAACACTCTTCTCATTCTTCCAGACTTGATTTTTACTATTATAATATCATGGCTGCCTGTTACTGAGGTTGCCAAAACAGGTCAGTTGGATGAGGGAGCTGAGGTTTGTTGGGTGTCTGCCAGTGACATAATTCTAAACATATTTTTTAGCTGAAGAGGGGGTGAGTTTCCCATAACTATAGACGACTGAATTGATGGGTTTCTTGAGTGTATCCCTGTGTTTAGTCATGATTTCAAGTACTCCTTCAAGGCTTTGGTAATAGAATTACAGTAAGCATACACAATAAGCATCATGCGGTATTTATTCATTTGAAAAGAAACAGAAATATTTCAAGGTACATCTCTAAAATACTGTAAAAAGGATTTCAGATCTAGGGTACAACGCCGGGCAGAGGTTTTTAAAGCTCTTGTTTTGTGAATTAGCTGTAACATTTATTTCATAATGCTCTTGTTACTAAAAGATGCCTTACTAAATGACACCGTACTATCTCAACACCAGTGTCTTATCATGTTTTATTATCAAAGATGCATCATATTTTTCTAGCCCTAGGGAGTTGCATTTGGAATTGCCCTTCAGCATGTCATTAAAGTGCAATGAATTTTAAATGTAAAATAAATAAAAAAGAAATTCTGAAGGAAATGCCACTTTTTAACCAGGAATTAACAAGTGATAAGCCTACTGAAAACATCTTAAATAGATAATGGTTAAGCCTGCTTTAAGCCACACTGAAGCAACATTAATTGAAAGTGATTAAAAAAACTAAATATCAGGCAAAACTCCAGTGCATGTATGAATTTGCTGGAGGCTTTATCTTCTATGATCATGATCATACACTTGTCAAAATAAAATTAAGTATAAAAATATTGTCTCTGCTGATGACAGCCTACTAAAACTGCCTTAGTGCTGTGTAATCAGATAAAAGAAATGATGCACTTATGAGAAACGATCAATGTGACTGAATAAATGGTTTCCAGTTCTTGAAGGAGAAATCTCTTTACTTGCAAGATAAGATCCCCAGGAGTAAACTTGCATAGGCCATTGTAGGCAATGAATCTGTTTCTGATGCATGCATGAAAATTTTTATTGACAAATCCCAGAGACCTTGAGGGAGATTTAAAAAATGATGTACTTGCTAAACCAGGGATGCTCTCAATATTAATACCCCATTTTTTTACTGGGAAATGTTGCACTACTTTGTAGAAAAAAAGGAAATTGACTGCCATTTGCTGACATTTGCTATTAGCATTATACATTCCAAGCAACTGTTTTATTAAAGCAACACATTATTGAAGAAGACCACAAGATTCCTGTTTTTATTTTAACATTGGGCCCACACTGATGCCTGTTTACTGCAAGTCTTCCACAGATACCAGCATCTTTGCAAAATCATGAATTTGGAATATCTGTGCTCAGTGTGCCCATAATGTTTGGGGTCTTTGTACTAAAGTGGTGCAGAATCTTTAAAGGTATGCTATTGGCATTTGGCAAGGAGTGGTGATTATTCCCCATACTCCCCCATGCCCCCTGCCTGCCCCTTCAAAGGTAGGACAAAATAAGGAGCTACCTCGATATTCAGAAGCAGAGGCCAAGACAACAATAAAGTCTTTTCTCTAGATTTTATCCAGTTCCTCTCCGAGTCTCCTCCTCCAGCACCTCCTCTTCCACGTAGGGACACACTCAGACAATGAACAAGTGACCCCATGAGATCCACAAACCCTGACATCAGGGGATGAGTATCACATGCTCTTTCCCTAATCAGTGCTCTGGAGCTACCGTAAAGTAAACTGGCCCAGGCAAGCTGAGATATTCTCTCAGATTGTTGTCATTGAAATTAAAAGACTTTGTCCTCTTGACTCTTTTTGTGAGTTTTAGAATTCTGAATATCCTTGTCGAAAAAGATCTTAACTTTTTGCCTTTAAAACTTCATGGTAAAATTGGATCTTTTTGTGCGTTTCCAGGGTGTCCTCTGTGCTTTCGTTCTGACACCACATTACTCATGCAGCTTGTCCAGTTCCCTGGGAGACTGATAAAGATGTTGCAAATCTGTTTTCCTTCTATGCCTGTGGCTCGACAGTCGAAACTATCGACTTTCCTTCCCGGCCAACTTTGTGTCACATACTTTCAAACACTGAGCCTTAAAAAGTGACCTCCTGCTCCAATTTTACAGATCTTTTTCTTTAGTTTTGTGTAACTCTTTTTAAAACGCAAGGTGTTCTCTGCCCTCATTTGCCTTTCTTGCTTTTTTGCAACACTTTACTTATAAGGTACTGTACTGTTATACTGTATTATTACACTATATTAAAACCGCTTTGTGCTCTATTAGTGCAAAACTGTATTATTACTTGCTGAAAATGCCATTTTTGTTCTTAAAAGGAACATTTTAGAATAACAGTGCAAAGCCACTAACAGTTTCCAATAACAGTGCAAAGATGGTACAGTATGTTCCTCTGTCTGATAATTTGTGGTCTTTTGGGGAATTAAGAAATGCTGAATATTATGGAAACTCCCAGGAATATGCTTGTAAGTTCATTTTTGAAGGATTTTACATGTAATAGAAAAAAAAGAATAAGTGAGGATGGGGATTCACAAAGTCTTTTGTTCCTGAGTGTCTTCTGCACCACTAACAAGTGCATACCATTTTTTAGTTAAACATCAGAGACCATTTTTCCATTGCCTTCTGTTCTTTGCAATGCTGAATAAGACAGATGTCTAATCATTGTTTCTGCAGACTTAAGGACGTTTCCGACCCAAAAACTGGAAATATTTTTTGGTACTTGAAACAGCAGTAGAAGCAAAACTTTACAAGTAACATGTGTTGCAAAGAAGCAGGACAGGCACCTGAGAGCGGTAATGACTGTACCACACCTTCCCTCTTGCAATGTCATTTAAAAAGAGTTCCACATCCCAAACAAAGATCTGTAACTGTGACGCGTAGGTGGTCTTTGAGACCTGGCTGGCACCATGCCGTCTGCCTAAGAAGCCCACCTCGAGGACCCTAGTCCTCTGGAACACACAGGTTTTGATGATGTGATGAGAAATGAGCTTCAGTCATGGTGCTTACTGGAAAATCCACTAATTAACAGCTATTGTATTATTTGCCTCTGTTTTGCAACAGTATGGATACAGGTATGTAGAAAGTAAACGATTAAGTCCAACCCACCTTCTCTGCTTTTTTCTTATAACAGTAACAGCTGTCCAGCCCGAGCTGTGCTCATGCCACACTTCTGGTCTCCCCCCAGGTTTCGGGTACCATGGACAGCATGCAGAGGGGCCTGAAGCAGCACCTGGAGCGACTGGATGAGATTTTTGCCACACGTGGGGACTACATCCAGACCCTGCGCTTCATGCAGCAGATGGCTGACAACGTCATCATGCAGCTGACGGGCCTGCCAGAGTGGGGCCAGACCAGAGTGGACCTGGCAGCCACCGCTGTCCAGATCAGCTATGTGGAGTACTACAGGTGACGAAGCCGTTCATGAACAATAATCAGAACTGCTAGACGCTCGGGTGGGGATCCGAGTCAGCGTGCGTTGCCCTACAAAGACGCGAGTAAAGGTTGTTCCATCCTGGTGCAAAGAAAGGAGGAACAGCGTTTTGGCTGTCCAGCCTTCTTCAGCCATCACACTCTCCAGCGTGGCGTTAACCTTTGCTGGTTCCACCATACTTGTTAGTAATATTTGCGCTTCTTATTTCTACAAAGAATCGCAGAATGGTACCCGCTTCACCCGCCACTGAAATGCAGTGCCCACCGGCTGGGTGATGCACAGCAGCCATTTTACACACCTGCAGCTTCACCGCGCAGCACAGCAAGCGGTGGGGGGGAAAATCACCCGCCACCCCCACCTGCTGCCCTGAAAATTATTTACTGCAAAATGCAGGGAGACAAGACTGTGCAAGCCCAGAGTGGAATTTAACCAGGACACGGGGGTTGACACATCTACTTGTATGAATAAGTTTGATCTTTAATTTAATTTGTGTCTTACTTTTTGGTGTGGTATTCCATGGATGTTTGTATCTGTGTGAATATGTGCACAAAAGTAAAGAGAAACGTCAATAAAGTGGGAAAAATAAGGACCTTGGGTAGTTGCTATAGGCCACTTTTATTCTGTAAAATCTCAAGTGCAAAGCAAGAATGGGGAATTTTGCGGGTTTTACCTTGATTTTTCTTTTCATGAGATTCGAAGACCTCTTTTCATCAAAACAATTTCGGAAAAATTCAAACTACAGAGCTGTAATTTACTATTGTGCTGCAGGTGGCACTGGTGTACATAACACACCAACCCCACTGTTCTGTAAATGCCCTTTCTTTTGAGAGAGGAAGGCTATTACAGCTAGATCTGTTTTTCCACACTAGAGAGCTGGTATTGATAAAGGTGTTTTATTTCAAATAGCAGGAGAATTCATCATTGAGTGGAAATATAAACTCCTGTATTTGACTCAGTATTCTCCATGGCTTTAAAAGCGATTTGAAGATCAGAGAGACCTCTTAACACAACAGCTGCTGTCTTCATCATCAGCTCAAGATTCTTATAACAGAGTAAATTTGGTGTCATCCTCCTGCACAGAAAATCAAGAGGGGATGGACTCAATTTCTGGCTCTGTTACTATTTCCAGTATCTGTTTTTTTTGGATTGTAGGAAAATAAATCAGTAGCCATGAGTGTATATACAGTACATATGATTCAAACCTCCCAAGTACACACATACAGGCTCACTATCAACCAGTGCAAATCTGTGATTTAGGATTCATAAACACAGTCGATTTCCACAAATTCAGATCAGTTGTACATGTTGTGATGGCCAGCTTACATGTATGCTGTCATTACGTTGCTTTATTTACCCAAACGTGATGAGAACTGATTCAAGAAACGCAAGTTGGGAAGAGAAAAAACAAGGCCAGTGACCTCTGTGCAGCTTTGACCACATTAAATATTCACTTAAATGGATTGGTCTCATTAATTATTAACTTTTGGAACTGGTCCACAATGCTTAAACCAGTAAGCCTCCAAAATGTCTTGTATAGCTGTTTTAAATCCTGGAAAATCCCAGCAGACTGATTGCAATACAATTAAACCTCTATTCAAAGCCCAGTGTTATTCTACTGCTTTCTTCCCAATTCATAAAGCTGAATTAATTTTTCCTCTTATTGCAAATGACATATGTGCTGAGAGGAGCCGATGCAATGAAAAGAAGTCCACAGAACGTACCTCTCTAACTCAATTACCGAACCCAAGCTAAGTTTGTGATACGGTATCTACAGTACAGTTAGTTATACAAGTATCTGGTTACCTGGGTACTTTTTAGCATCCATTTTTTATTCATCAGTTTCAGAGGAAGTTACAGGTCAGTACAACAGTCCCATAGGTACCAGACTATTGATCTTATCCATACAATGCAGGATTCATGCTAGCCACTAAAGATAGTGTGTCTCATCTGGCATTCTTGTTGCTGTGTTCTGGAGGCACAGGAATTTAAGGAACTCAGAAAGGATTAAAACGATCAGCAGTAAGTGCTACAGTATCAATCTGTAATTCTGTGGAAACCGATATCAGCAGATATTTTTTTTTCTGCAAAATACGTAATAGGGCTATCAATATCCCATGTCATTTATTTAATCTTGAGCAAATTAATGTGGTGTATCAGGTCGCCTGAAGGCTTCAAGAGCCACTCTCGTGGAACAGAACAATGACAGGACATCATCCTTTTTGTGGGTGGAAGATTTATACATTTGTAAAACATTGCTGCAGTTCTGTTCAATGTGTCGAGTTGTTTTGCCTCATCCTCATCAGGAATGTTGTGATAAAGCATGCTTACGAAAGGGCAGAACTGTAGGAGCAGGCTGTGTCTGCGGTTGGATTTTAAGTTGCTGACAAAGGGTTTGTAACTGGAAATACTTACAAATGCTTGCTATGTACATTTTAAAAATTGTAGCGACACGTTTTTTCCCCAGATTGTTGGCTGTGTCCAGAGCTGGATGTCATTAACAGCCCCGTGTGCATGTCTGCTGGTGGAGATTTTCTAAAACCATGACATTTTTGAAGTAGTGCCTTGCGGAAAATGGATCCCTTACTATATTGTCATCTGTCTTCCTTTCATTTTACTGCTTTTCTTCTTTCTACACATTAAACCGTAATTTGTCATGTCACTTTAATGCTTTAGAGGAGAAAAAAATAATTTGTATTTCTGCCAATATTTTGAAGGAGAAAATAGTTTATTGTATTTCTGTCTCCTCCCTCTAGGTGGCTGTCTTATTTGCTTCTACTGATTCTGGACCTGGTTATTTGCCTGGTGGCCTGTCTAGGGCTGGCCAAGCAGTCTCGGTGGCTTCTCACTACGTGAGTACCTCTTGGTTTTTGCCAGGACTGTCTTTAATGCTCATTGAGATCAGCCGGTGTGGAATACTGATAGACGACGATGTCTGTAGTCCTACAGCTTAACTGCAACAGTACTTGGACAGTACTTGAAGTGAAAAACAAGTCCTCATGAAAAAGAAATTCTTTTGAATTGTAGTGCCAGCGTCCCTTAGTTCAAATTAGTCTAATGGTCCCAAAAGCTCAAAACTAATTATGTAAGAATGAATTTTAAAGGCTTTATGATTGAGAAGATGTGCGTTATCAGGAATATAGAATATATTTAGATATTTATGTAATCTTTCTTTCAACTTATCTAAGTTTAGCTGCTTTCAGTCAACTGCTGAATATTGTGCTATGGTCGCTGGTGAAATGAATGTCTTGCAGTATGTATTCAGTCTGGGAAGCAGTGGTTAGCCAAGAGAAAAACTCCCATCCCCCTACATCAGTGTTATAGACCAATGCATTTAGACACTTATAGGATTTGCAATGGTATTACTAAAGGAGAAATGTATTTATATGAAGACGCCACAGCATTGCACCAGTTTTACATATACTGTAGCTTCTATAACTTCATTTTGATCATATGAATTTTATAGAATTGTAAACGCTAAGGTGCCATGTATTTAGAATCACAAAGTTAATTCTAAACACAAACCAGTGAGTCACAAGTCCTTACCTCTTGCACTCTTTTGATGTTAATATTCTGGATATCTTCAGAGTCTGTTACTATAATCCTGTTCAGCATTGTGCAATGTATTGATGATTGCATTTTGCACCTATAACAATATGCCACACATTCATTGGTGACCAGTCACAATGATCCCCCCCACAACTCTGCTACGTGTTGGTAGCAGCGCAACAGCTTTTCTTGCACGCTCCTGAAAATTGTTCAAAAACATTTTTGTTCATGTCTCTTCAAGACAGGGACTGCAGTCAGCTGAGCCCATCTTGCAGTGGACACTGACACATTGATCTTCCTTATTGTGCCGTGGGCAATCCTTGTTTCCCCTGGAAACACAGACTTTATCCAAGATTAGGTCAATGCACATTTACATATTCTTTTCCTCCACAACTGATTCAAAACAGTACTAATAAATACTCATGATTTATCCAATACCAGTCTTTTTTAGAAAAATAAATCTGGGAACGTTGTGGCATATTAGTTAGTTCTATAGAGGTAAGTTTAAGCCTACACAGAAGGATTATGTACCACTAGATGTTTTGGTGCCTATGGGAAACCAGGTCTGCAGATCTGCAATTGGCAGTGACTTCATGAATAACATCTGGTGTCCCATCCACAGTACATTGACCTGAGCTTTGTGCCAAAATGGAAAGCTGCTTGCTACAGGCAAGGGAACAGTATGGGTATCTTCTCTTGTTGTGGCTGCAGTTAGCTCAGATCATGTTGTGTGATGGCTATTGATTTCTTGCCAGGATGTGTACACTTTGACTAATTATTAAGTACTTCCAATCCAATTTCTTGATGCTTTTAGGCATGAGCAGAGCCGCTTGTGAGAGAACTTGGCAGCCTTTTAGTTTCCATCTGGGAAATATTCTTTTTACTTCTTAGGCAGTTATGTACAGTCAAAGATGGATATTGTAGCCTCATAGTGTGCAGCTGGTTGAGGCTTCAGAATGTCTTCCTGTAAATGGAGTATTAGTTTCACTTGACGTACTTAAATTGCGGGTGCTTTAGTGCATCCTTCTACAACATGAAGATTAATACAGTAATACTGTATATATTGCGCTCTATATAGACTTTTTCACGGACCACAGAGCAAAGCAAACAGTCCACACAGCTCTTAGATAGATGATGGTATCTGGAGGCACCTATCGATTATCTGCTCCCTTTAGCCATTGATGTGAGACAGCTGGGCAATGATATTTTCAAGAAACAACACTTTAGTTTTCTCTCCTCTCAGTCATTCATTCCCTTCTTCTTGTAATTGAGGATGGTTGTCTTGCCTGAACCCTGAAGAAGGCAGGACACACTCGGACAGGTAGCGCAGGTGTATGGGGATTCTGTTCTTGTCAAGAGAAAAGAAGGATGTGGTATGAGAGCATTTTTAAATGCATTACCAAGAACAGCTATGTTGATGTGAGCACCCAGTTATAAGAATATTAGCTATTTAAGTACAGTACTGCATTGTGTGATGTCTGTGATTGGCCATAAATACTTTACAGACGGGAGATAACCTCAACACCACTGGAGTGCTCTCATGCACCTTACCTGTATGATACAGTACCTTGTGCAGTAGTCATTGTCTCTACATCAGATGTTAATGGACTGGTGAATGAACCTCTGTTCAGTTATCCCCACTATCTCTTCCCATATGTAGTCACCAAAATGTAATGGACAGCAGCCCAGTGTGGTGACCACTTATGCACCCCTGTTGTTGTCCTCACTCTATGATCTGTTGGTCTCCAGGATGATGGTGTTCGGGGTGCTGACACTGATCCTAAGCTGGGCATCACTGGGGGCAGATACAGCCACAGCTGTGGTAAGTGTTTTTTTAACGTTTTGCATTGCTACAGAAACAGTACGGGGAGGCGTGATGTCTACTCAAAGTCCAAACCTGGTGTGTCAGCGGTTGTGTACGCAAATGCGTTAAGAATCTTACCAGGAGCTGTCTTCTGAGCGTGCAACTGGGAAACTGGTAAAAGGTTGAGTCTCAGGCCTGAGTGGGCAAGAATTCCGTCCTCACTGCATTGTAGTATTACTAGTGTGGGTCTTCTGCAGATAGTACAGAAAAGGGCTGAGTCTCTGACACTGATCTCACATGCTTGCAAGAGGATTAACTGGCAGGATTTTGCCGCTGGACAGCTGTGCCAGTGACGCATGTCAGGTGCAAAGTGGGAGGGAGAGAGCCACCAGCTCCAAGGAGCTTGGAATTACAGGCTTGGGAAATATCTTGAAAATGTCAGTGTCAAATGGCTTGTGTTGTCTTGCTTCTTTGTAAAGGCCAAATGTGGTAACCTGCAATCACAGAGTATTACTTGTTTCAGATCATTATGTTATCTCAAGAGGGATAGCTGTATATCTTTGTAACAAAGGTCTGTAACTCGTGTCAGCCAGGTCATGTCAGGATATTATCATCCATGCAATCGGCAATGATGTTTTTGGTCTTGTTCTGTAGAAGGTCATGGTGAACAAATAGCCAACTTTAGTCCACAATACAACTGATTCACATGCCTCTTGCTTCATAGAATTGCTTCAATAGAATTCTTGTATATACAGTGTATGTGAAACAAGCTATAGATGAAAGTCACTCTGGGTTTTATAGAACAATGAGGCTTATTTTAGCCTGAGCAGAAATTGTGTGAAATTGCTGTGCCTGTGCTGTTTGTCCGTCCTTCATCTATTAGCTGCCCTGAATACAGTCTCCTGAGCTAATAGAACAATTCATGTGTGAATCAACCTATCAACTGTATTTTATGCTTTTGCAAATGCTCTAAAAAAAGATGTGAATTCATTCAAATTCAATTACCAGCAAATGAGGATGATTCTGACAAAATTATTATTATTTTTATTATTATTCAGTCTATCCCTCTGAGAAATCAAACAAGAAATTAAGTTAAACCATTTAATCTGGCAGTGATCCAGACAACATTTTGATAAATGGGATGATGGATGGGCATGAATAGTCTGGTCCACAATCCTTTACCCCCAATCCAGTTAGTGTTTCCTGGGGTCAAAGGTCAGAGTGAGGTCAGGGGATGAATGCAACTTAGGAGAGGTTAGGGGGTGAATGCTTTCAGTAAGTGGATTATCACTGTACTTACAGCTGGGTCCTACAGGAGTTATTGATTTATCAAAGCTCCAACAGGAACAAATAATGACAACATTTACTTTATAACATTAACATTTACAAAAGGTTTGTAAACAATTGATAAACAAATGTAATAATCCTTTTAAAATCAACAGTGAAGTCCAATAGGTATGGGAAAAAGGTTTTATTTATATTAATGCTGATGAATTTTGTTACCCAAAGCAATGAATATGTAGTGAATTACAGATTTTTTTCCAACGAATTACAGCTTTCAGTGAATGGGCCATAATAGTTATTTATTGATGCAATTTATCACCGTAACCTTCAGGATTTCACATAGGAGACATCACTCCGCTATGAGTAGCAATTTTGGTGCCGATAGGAATCATTTTTAAGATTGTGTGGCACCTCATTTCAGTAAAAGTCTGATCAGAATAATAGACCGGACTTGTCAAAACATAATACTGAGCTGCTTTTACCATGTTTGCAGTTTGTGGTGAGATTGTGATGATTATTTTGGAACCAAGCTCAGGTTTGGATGCAGCCTGTACTGCTGGTTGTGAACCCTGATTTGTATGTTATTTTGTCCTCGTTTGAGGCCTTCATTCAATTCATTCAATTCTTAAGGTGGTCTGAGCATAACCACATTGACTTGTGTTTTGCTTTGCTAGGCTGCAGAAGAGCTTTTCCCCTCCTTAATGGCATTTTGTAGCAAAAACCTTTTATGAGAATAAATCCCCATAACACCAGCTTGGGCGGCAGTGTTGTGTTAAAAACATCTACTTGACGTTTGTGCCAGAAAATAAACACTCTTAGCTTTTACTGGCTATATAATTGCTTATGTATGCACGTAAACAGCTGTCCACAAACCAATTACATTCTGTGAACAGTTTGTACAGTTTGTAGCACTTGGCAAAGCTGATTATGAGCCTTGAGACTGATGAGAGATAGCGAATGGGGCTCCGCTGCTTGTGTGGTTACCATAGATTCAAAAACCTTCGAGCTGCAGATTGCAATGGGGCCTGCCTGGTCATAAATATTGATCAACCAGGGAAAAAGAGTGTGCAGGAGTAGGTTTCCATTTTAATCACCAGCTGTAACTGTTATACGGTACATACTGTTGACAGACAACTTTAAGAAGCATTTAAATATGACCCATCTACTTTCAATAAAGTATTTCTCTGGACTTATAGTGAATGGAAGACAATTTGTGGCACGCTTTTGCCTGTAGCAGATCATAAAGTCTGTCATGAAGTTCTAAAAGAAGAAAGCCAATCATATTGCTTCAGGCAAACTCCAGGACTCACCTCACCTTGCATGTTTCCACCTTGATCAGTAGGTCGGGAGCTCAGGAATTAAAATGTTATGTAGTTGTTTGGAGTGACCACTTAGCTCACTTGGTTACAACCTTGTGCCAATAAGGTGAAGGTAGCAATTTTGTGTTGCCCAACATGCCAACCAGTTCATCCTGTCCAGACACTTGATCCCCTCACTGAGGGAACCTTCATCCCCTAGTACACAGACTGGGGTTGGGCATTTATCTTTATATTTTGTAAGTGTATTTTTAAAAATATAAAAAAATATTTCTGTTAATCCATTGTATCCTTTTAATCTGAATCCTGCGCTCTGTAATGAAAGAATGAGTGTCTGCCAATGTGGATTCAGGGAATTCACAAGCACTTAAGTCCCATTTTCCAGATCCCATCCAGCTGCAAGTCTGACTTCCATTGACTTGTAACAGCGCAAAGTATATGTGGGACTTACATATTCCCAGCAGTAAACAAACAGTTGGTTTTTGCACTAATCCTATTTCAAACTGCCCACTGAGGAATCATTAAGCACTTGTAATGAATAAACAAACACTTTGTGGCCTTGTCCTATACTATCACAAAGAAATTACACATTAAAATCTAATCAGGAAAGAGATCTAAACCAGTGGGATTTAATATATCCTTAAAATGCACTGAAATACCACTTAAACACCACCCTTTAGCTAAAAGAAAAAAAACATCCTGGGCTCTAATTATCAAATTTTAAATTCAAAAGATGTAAGGTATGCACCATATATACTGTACATACATAGTGTTTGGTAGGTATTGGTTATTTATTAGTGTAAACAGATACACTACTGCTGTGAGATATCAAGCAGACTCTCAGCTCTTTGTAAATGTCTAAAATCCTGCCTTAGTTAAATCAGTTCATATTCACTATATGCCAGCTGTGATTTAAAATAAAATGTTTATGTGCCCCCTGATTCCTCCCATAAATTGTGATAATTTTGAGCATTCCATATCCCAGCCAGAATTTAAACTGCATAGCAAAAGGATAAGAGATCTTTCACTCTTCACGCCTTCAGGCTTGAGATAATAAAGACAAAGTGACTACATCACTTGGCTCGGCGCTCCGGTTGCTAAATTGTATTAAGGGCTTTCTCCAGAAGGAAGAAATCAATTCTGTCTTAGCCCTGAGTCTGGTTTGCTTCACTATGTAATGTAATGTCCGATACCAGATGATCATGTCTCTCTTCAACAGTAGCTGTGATCTCCATGCCCCTTCAGCATCAATAAAGCCTATATTAAAATTCCCCACTGCTATAGGTGATTTGTAGAGTGAAACCAAGGGGGGATACTGCGTTATATGTAATTTCTGAAAAAGTTTACTTTGAGTGGTACTTTTTTTCTACAGATTAGTACAAATGTGTATAGCAAGGTGAAGGGTAAGGTACTATTACCTGTATTTTATTTGCATTACAGGTCTTCGGGACCCTTCGATTATTCAAATGTTATTAAAACGGCCTCTGTCCTCTCAGTCTAATGTTATCCCTGTCTGTCCCCAGGGTACCAGTGACTTCTGTGTGGCTCCTGACAAGTTCATCATGAACATGACCCACAATGAAATCAGCACTGGTACGCCACTTCTGTGCAATCCTTCTGTCCTGCCTTTTTCATGCCTTTCTTGCTCCAATGCATTTAGGAAGAAAGAGTGTTATCAAATAAAATTGTTTATTATTTTTATTTGGACGATGATCCAGCTGCATCTTCCCTTCAAGACCATAGGATAGGAAAAGCTGGAAACAAGAGGAGGTTATTTGGTTCAGAGAACTGAATGAATCCCAAAATTGCTCTCATCTTACAGTACATATATAAAGTGTCCTGGAGAGGCGGTGTAAGCCTCTTGGCTCTGCGTTTAGTCCCAGGCACCCACATCCTCTTTAAAGAAAGCCATACCTCTTATTTTGAGCTGTAAATGCATCTCTTCTTAATTGCAACTTGATGACCCAGACGTCCATGCTTGCTTGCTCCACTCGAAGTGGACCCTTGAGCAAGACTTTATCAAAACCTCTGAGGGGTTTTTGAACACTCCATTCAGTTTTGTGACCCAACGCCTGCACATGCAATTCAACACCAGCTCTGGTTATTGAGGATCTGCACTGTGGCATGGAGTCAAACAAGCATTGTAACGCATCTCTTCCCTGTCTTGCAGATATTGTGCACTACTACTTATACTGCAGTCAGAGCATGCCCAATCCGTTCCAGCAGGTACAGTGTTCAGATATTATTATGCTGCATGTGTAGGCCCCATGGATCTGTAACACACTTTCCGCTGTGCAGTGACGTGTCTGTGATCCTGATATCTGGATGCCTCTCCACAATTCATTGCCCACACCTACAGATTTTCTCTGTTTGGAAGGGTCCCAAAGCAGCAAGCTGCAATTGCCATTAGCCTACTGTCCTGTATTTGGATTTATTCAGCTGACCTACATTTGTACATCTAAATGTCATTATTATGAACTTTATAGTACAAGCTTTTGTGAGTCAGTTTTTCCTAAAGATGTTTAATTGTTTTTCAGTCTGGAAATCTGAAAGAAACACTAATTTACTTCTTGTATTCATTTTTTTTTTTGCTAATTTGCTTTCATGCCATGTAATGAAGTCCCTCAATGTTTAAACCCTTGATCGTTTCAGGAGTACTTGGTGCACACACACTAGATTCTGAAGTCTTAAGCACATCAACAAGGTCGATAAACATAGGTATTTTTAGAAAATCGCTCTTGTCAGGACTATACATCACAAAAGTGCAGAGGGACCTTGTCCCAATATCTCACCTTCATTTCCAGTTTCATAATAATTGTCATAGCATAACCCTTGGAAACATTATACTTGTTTTCTGCATTCTGCTTACAACTGTACAATTGAATATGGGCGGGGGGGGTTCGTTGTCCAGGAATTTCACACTGGAGTTGCTCAGAGTTCAGAGTGGTTAAGAGGGATGATGGCGCCACCTGCTGGGGAAAGTGCTCATTGCAGTCCTGTGTGGTTTTTCTCTGCAGGCCCTGACTATTTTCCAGAGGTCCCTGACCACCATGCAGATCCAAATTCAGGGGTTGCTCCAGTTTTCTGTGCCCATATTTCCCACTGCTGAGGTAAGCACAGGGGCAGTTTGCACGTTTCCCACTTCAGCATGTTCAAACGTGCATCCTCAATCTTGCCATTTGTGCCCCATTCCCTCATTGCCACGTGCCTGTGTGTGTTCTGCAGAAGGACCTGCTAGGGATTCAGCGCCTGTTGAACTCCTCAGAGTCCAGCCTTCACCAGCTCACTGCCCTGCTGGACTGCCGCGGTCTGCACAAGGTAGGCCAAATCTCTCACGCCTCATGAGTGAGCAGAAACATCCCACATTTAGAGCCCTGATTTGACCACAGTTAGGTTACTTCAAGGTTGGAGGGATTTGGTTCTTTAGTTCAGGCTGAAATCGGGATCTTAACTAATAAAGGGGAATGCAGGAGTGAATGAGAATGTAATTCCTAGTAACTACTTATTGGGATAATTTGAAAGTGATTGGGAAAGATAACGTTTTTTTTCTCTTTCATCCCAGCATCTCAGTTCACCCCAGGTTAACACAAGGCTCAATGGGAGTGCAGTTCCATGCACATTATATCTTAAAATCCTTGCCTGTCAACTCTTCAGCCCCGTTTACCCCAGACTGAAGTGTCCATGTGCTAAGCGGTGTGTGTGTTGGACTTGGCAGGACTACCTGGATGCACTGATCGGTGTGTGCTATGACGGGGTGGAAGGCCTTCTCTATCTCAGCCTCTTCTCTCTGCTGGCAGCCCTTGCCTTCTGTGCCATGCTGTGTGCCATCCCTCGTGCCTGGAGACACTTTGCCAGCAGGTGAGGCTCTCAATTCAATTTGTTGTTTTTTTTTCCCCAATTTTTCCCACTTCGAGCTTTTTTATCCCCTGGGGGGAAATTTGTTTTTACGGCAGGATCCGACACAACAATCCGACAAAAACAGACCAACGTCGCCAGCAGAGAATACAGTACAGATAAGAGACGTTTTCGACATTGTTTGAGAGCGAGTTTGCAGAGGGGATGAAAGATTTCCAGAGTCAGATACCGTGACACTTCTCAGAAACACAAATCCACTTTGGACTGTAGCCGGGTGACGTACTGTACCTTGTGCGGCTCCCTGACATTTGTGCTGTCCAGGTGTTCATCTGCGTCTTCTTTGTTTTTCCCCGCCGCGTGCCTGCTCCCCTCAGGGATCGGGAGTACGATGACATCGACGAGGAAGACCCGTTCAACCCCCAGGCGCGGCGCATCGCGGCCCACAATCCCACGCGAGGCCAGATGCACAGCTTTTGCAGCTACAGCAGCAGCATGGGGAGTCAGAGCAGCCTGCACCCCCCGGCCCAGGCCGTCTCCAACGCCCCTGTCTCCGAGTACATGTGAGCGCCCACAGCCGGACAGCAGGGCTGTGCAACACGGGCATGCAGCGTCTTTGAGTGGTTTGAGTGACTAAAGAGGGCTTGGTGGTGGGGTTTGCTGGGTTACCCTAGAGCTCTGGTTTGAATAAGGGATTGCAGTGCTGCTTCTGCAGCTGTAGTAATCTCTCTCTCTCTCTCCCGGTCTGCGCAGGAACCAGTCGGTGCTGTTCGGGGGGAACCCTCGCTATGAAAACGTCCCGCTGATCGGCAGAGGTTCGCCACCCCCTTCGGTGCGTTGGGCCCCAGAGGCCAAGTCCTTCTTGTGACCACACTGTGCTCCAATAAACGCCACTCAATTACACTCCCAGACACAAGGAGTGCATTTCAGACACATTCCAGTCCTTCACAGATATTCATCTCATCTACTGCCCATTTTTTTTTCTTTGCTTAATTTGTAAGCCATATACAGTATATCCTAAAAGGCACGCGGTCATGATCATGAGGGAATGTCGCGTATTTTCACACCACAGTATCTTCAATGGAAGAGATGCGAGAAATTGTCAAGACTGTGTTTCGTTCTGTTTCTGTGTTGTTTCATGTCTGCTGCACGAAACATTTCTTCACTTCGTGTTAGTGTCACAGAGCTAGACACATCACCTACATCTAGGCTGGGGTTCACTCCTGCCGTTCACCGACACTCATGCAGGTTAGTTTGGAGTGTTTCTCGTTACAGCTCAGTGTAGACGTTTTTCAGCTCGATAAGGGTTTCAGTCACCCAGTAAGCTTGGTGCGTTCTTTATTTTGATCTTATCTGTGTCTGTAGAGAACTCGGTAATGGCCCCTACACTGAGTTTAGTCAATATGTACAGAAATTCAATGCACAGCTGTTTGTGCCTTTTCTCCCTTATGTAGCAATTTCCAGTCATTCTAAAGTGTGAAATGATAAAAGAAAGAAAATAGATTGCGATTATACTTTTCCTTTTTGAATCTATACAGGTACAATTGCTGAATTGCTTGTCTTTGACAGATTTAAACAAATAATTAAAATGAATAATACCAGGATAAAGAGGCAATCATCTTTCCTGTTCCACTTGTTTGGAAAAGTCTGTGAATATAATAAATACACACCGGTCTACTGTAATTAATGATGTACAGTATAGCAAAGTATACAAAATGCAATGTCCATGTTAATTGTGGAGTAGAATATATGCTGTAGTTGTCTCTCAATGGTGCTTTTTAGTGGTCAAGGAAAAGAACATCTCTTCTATTTTTTCAATTTATTTTTAAAATGTCTTTTTTAGTGACCTGGTGCTACACTTTTTTGCGTCTTAACAATCACTTGAAAGATGTGTATATGATAACAAAAAATATCGCACAACATGCAAATATATATAATATACAGCACAAAAAAATTATAGTTGAATTGGGGGAGATAACCTTCTGCCTTTTTAAGAAATAGAATTACAGCCAATGTAACACCATCAGGTGATACAATAGAATTTAGGAAAAATGATATTTAAATATATACAGTATATATTTTATATACAATGATATATTTTAATGTACTGTACTCCTTTGTGTTTGAGATTGTGAGCATATATTTGAAATGTGTACAAGACAGACTGAATATTTTCTTAAACTTGAAAATGTTTGAATAGAAAATTTAAAGAAAATATATGATCTATATTATAAAGTCATCAGTTCTTAAAGGAAAGTTCACATGACAGCGAAAGCCTTTTATCTCCTTTTATCCTGGCAATGCCAAGATCTGTGCCCACTCTTTGACACCATGAATATGAGCCATTTCACATGCAAACCAGAATCAGTCTCACATTGGCTCTGACATGTCCCGAAAGATTCTCCCGATATCTTCTTTTTTTTCCTGCCACCCCATCCCAATTCACGCCCTGCCTCTGTCTTTCTCCCTCCCTCTGCAAAGCAGCTTTTTATATTTTCAGCTAATAGCTTCTTTGTTTGTTTCTTTGTTTTTATTTTTCGACTTTTTTGGAGCTAAACTCTCAGCCATTTAACAAAAAGAGTAAGTTTTCTCTGGATTTCTTTGTCTCACTCCAAGTGCACCATTTGAGTTACTAATTTTTCCACTCTTTCTAAATCCATTGTTCTGACTTCACCTCATCGTGTAGTGCAGTCATGTTTCCATCTCATAGTTCTGCATGTTTTTTTCAAAAAAACTTTTGGTCTACTTTTGTTTACAATTAGGGTTATTTTGTTATCTGGAGACTGAGAGGGTAAGTTTTCACCTTTACAGAAGTGTTCTCTGAACTCTTTTAAGAAAGCAGCAGTGATCTCTGATGTAGGACACAGTGTCCAGGACTTGCATGACTCCTGCATTTTCAACAGTTCTATAGTAACTGTCACAGGCTTATGCATGACTAGTTTCCTGTGTTTTCTGTCATCTGTTGCTATAGAATTGATATACAACAATGCACAGTCCTACTTCAGACCTTGATCTTAAAGATTTTTATTTGTAAGGGCAAGTACAGTATATATTTAATAGTGCATATGTTTTTGACAAGACGTCTTGTTCAAAAGAGTGAAGGTCTTTGTACTGGGTGCAGAAGTGGCCTCTCTTTTGTCTTGTGGAATGTTTCAAGACAGCATCCCAGACTTTAAAGGTACCCCAAGTGCCTTTAACACATCTATTTCCTTTCATCTGTTTAAATTAAAAAACACCCACCAAACAATACTTAATGCAGATGTTCACAGGCAAAAGAAAGGTACTTCTGTATTTCATTTGCATTTGAAAACTAAGGGCTTTTAAGCATTATGCAAGTTCCATTGCATCTTCAGAATAAAAAGGTGTTCTAAAACTGGAATCACCTTCTGACTCATATGGTAATTATCATTACTGAAATATTTCAAAATAAAAATATACCTTTTATTGAGTTGTTAAGTATAAGTAAATAATTAGAATTTGTTCCTTGCAGTCCATGTTGTTAAGTTATTATTTCTTCTTGGCCAGAGATTAAACTTCAAACCTTCCACCAATCACTGGGCAGAAGTAAGGCAAAACCCAACAGAGCTACCATCAAGGGTGGCTGTGTCACATTTTATCCCAGTATGTTGAATTAGAATTCCAGGCTTAACTAATGAATAAAATAAAGGCTTACAATTCATTTTGACTTAAAAGTAGTGTTATCCAACATGTTTACTGACCAAAATGAAAAAAAAAACAATGACAATGACAATTTTCTTTTTCTTAAAAAAAAAATTTAAACGTCACATCTCTTAAATTCCCAGTTTCATTTTGTTGTGGAGATTTGCCATACATTGATACCAAAGATGAGTTTGATACAGGCTCCAGCTGCTTCCACCTTACGGTGTAAAACATGGAAATAAGGATTTTAAATTTGGAGGAATAACAGTGTAGTGAAAGCATTGACATAATACAGCTCTGCACAGATAATAATCAGGTGTCAAATGAATGCATAAATGAAACTGTTTTCTCTCTCTCTTCCTCCTCAGTACTCTCCCAGCATGAGGGCTGCCTACCTGTCTATGACTGATGACCAGACAAGGCATTTTGGGAATGATTTTCAGGCTTAGATTCCCATTTTCCCCTCCTACACCTCCATGGCTAAGGAATCCACCCAGTGTCGCAGTGTGTGGCATTGCTTTGCCAACAACGCTGTTGAAATGGAATCTGCACTGAGTGTCTGTTCTCTCTCCAGCACCCACCAGCATGGCTGCACAAGGGAGATAGTCCTCATGCCATTCTCACATGCCTTGAACGAAACAGATGAATGTTAGGTACCAGTTTGGAAGCCGGACTCGCAGTACATTTCTTCTAAAACCATTCCTGGCCTCCTGAAGGCACACAAACACTTAGCATCAAATATATAACTCCAAAAAAGAGGTTTTCTGTTTTCCTCCCCCTGAAGCCCCAAAGCTAAATGTTCAACAAAAGTTATTTATATATCGACAAAAGTTAAGATATTCTTTGACTGGACACACAGCTGCTTTTTTCACATACAGTCCGATTTTTTTTAGCTGCATAATATTTGAGAAATTCAATGTCAACGTGAAATGTCTGAAAGCATCAAATTCTGTGCCAAAGAATGGTACAAAGAGAAGAACTGGGCGATGTGAAGTTAAAAAAAAAGCCTGTTAAAAAGCTGGAACTTGACATATTGTAATTGTTTAACAATAGCAATGGCATTTTGTGCCATTATAGAAATATTTTTGTTGTTTTCTTCACCTATCCTCAGTTTGAACATGGATTCAGGGTGAACCAGAGAATGCAGAATCCTGTTTTCTGTCTTTCATATAGAGAGAGTCAGTGCTTCCATCTGATTTTACCGGGGGGGGGGAAATTGATAGATTTTTTGTCTTTTTGTGTCTGATCAATACTTGCAGATCTGCGCGTTTTAGAAATTACAGCTTTTAAATGAGCATGCTCTTCCCATCTCTACTTTCCTTCCTCTGCTTCTTCAGCTGAGAAGCTACACGACTGTTACATTTCTTGATAATCCTTTGCTTCTCTCTTCATCTCCTCCTTTAGGCCTTTCGAATGCCCTGTCAGAATGTATCCCCCCACAGTGAGAAACAATGCAATAGGAAGGTTTTCAAAGCCTGTACTGTATATTTACTGCTAATTCCAGACAATGGTAGCCTGTAAAATGTAAAGACAAGGTAAGGGAAAGGGTGAACAGGCTTCCTACAAATAGTGAGATTTTGAATTTCTTAAACCTGTATACTCACTGTACAGACTTGAGATCCTAAAGAACTGTGGTCTTCCACACTTTTCACTTTCCACACAATTCACTGCCAATGTCTGTGCATAGCTGTTGAACCCATTGAAGCACAGTGCAGTTGGTGACCATAATGGAGGTCTTGTAACTGGAACAGGGACCAGCAATCCTTTGTATCCTAGAGCCTGCGAGTCTCAGTTCATGCAAGGCAGTAGTCATGCAGACTTGTACAGATTTTTTTTCCTTTCTTAGGCAGGATGTTCCACATACAGTAGGTAATCACCACAGAGTGAAAAAAGACTTAAAACAAAGTTGTTTTGCACTTTTAGATTCAAACGAATATTTGTTGCAAGTCCTGTCGGGGGTGTACTCTGCTTACACCCATTGCCTGCTGGGATAGGCTCCGGATCCCCTGCGACTCTGAATTAGAGGAAGCAGGTAGAAAAAAATCATTTAAATTGTGGAGATGCATAATATTATTTACCAGGGGTCACTACATTTGTGGGGTTGTGTTACCACATTTTGTCCCAAGAGTGATTGCAATACATGCCCAGTCTCACACACATCACTCCCCTCATGTTATTGTAGAGCTACAATGGAAGTACTGTACGTTTTCCAAAAGTGGCAGCAGACTCTCGCTTTATACAACGGTTTTCCTTTAAAAAAAACGTGTATACATCACCTTGACAGATTAAATACTGAGCACACGAGAGCTGAAACTTGAGCCACAAGCCTCAATTCTGAAACCCTGGCTCAGAATCTTACACTAGCAGAAGATTTAACTTTTAGTGGTTTAGTCTGGGAAAGCCAGGTTTCCCTAATGTTGATTGGATGCTGAAGTGTTCAAATTTGTTCCAGACCATTATGATGATTTTTGTTTTTGTACATAAAATGTATAATAATAACTGCATTTTGTATGTTCATGTGTCACAAGTGGTTAGGCATCTACTGTATATTGTAAGTGAATGAGGACTGGCACATGCTTGCCAGGAACTCTTGATTTTGGTCATTTGATTCTGGGGCAGGCTGATGTTTTCTCCAATTCTTTCATTCTAGGACCACAGATTTCTAACAAAATTAAATCATTTACTGATTCTGTGTTCTGTAATAAAATAGGACTTGAGAACGTACTGTACAACTGGATATATGAAGAGAAGAGATCAGGAAATCCCAATCAAACTCAAATGGCACTGTGTCTACGTGCATTTAAAATGGGGTCTTAAGAGGAAGGTTACAATTCAGCCTGAGCAGCTGCAAGTGCTTTTCTCTTGTGTGCCAGATTCTAGCTTTTCCAATGTGGTTTGCATACAACTGTTACTGTATGCCAGTACTTTAAAGGCAATGATAAAAGCACAGCAAATTGGGCCAATCTGACGGGGATACTAACGATACTAATCTTGCTAATACTGTACTGTACGTCTTCCACGGGAGAAAACGCAGAACTAGCCCCTTCACCCCGATCAAATCTTGTTTGCCTCTTCAGTGTCTGATAATGTTTGACTCAGTATAGGTATGTTTTTTATCCTTAGCGCCGTCGTGGTATTTTTTCTCCTTTTTTTTGCTGCATGTAAACTTGTTGCATCGCGGCACCGTCTGCAGTCGTTGAGAGTGGTGCTTTATTTTTATGTATTACGCCCCCACAGGAGGGGGAATAATAATAAAACATTTTAAAACGGTTTCTCTGATGGGTTTTTTTTTTTCTGTGTGCATGTGTGAGGCAATTAAGGCACGACTGTCTCAAAACATTTAAAGACTGTCTCTTATTCCATGTTGAAAACAGAAGAAAAAAAACAACGTTTCGGCTGTGGAGTTCTGGTGTAAGTCTTGCCTATTGTTTTGAAGCCTACTGTACGCATGCTGACGCAGCTACCCACCTGAATTACAATACATTAGCTTGATGGACGATACAGGCAGTCAATTAACAGAAATCTGACCCAGAGAAAAGAAACAGAGGCACTGTTTAATACCTACAATAATAATACAAACCTTTGCAAGACCTAGAACCTCTATTGCCCCTCTTCCTAAAATAATATTGTTTTACTCAGTCTATCGCAGCAATGACTTTTTATTTGAGTGATGTTTTATTCCTGAATAATTTGCTGAAGGCAGGGTCTGGAGACCCTATAAACCAGAAAATCGTTTTTTTTAAGTAATGATTAACACTGAAAAAAGGCCAGTAAAACGTAACGTGTAGTCTTTTAGCAAATAATGAAATAATACTCGGCTACAAACCATAATTCTGTGTCTATGACCACGTTTAACGACACCTGACGTAAAGACACTATTACAACTAATTTGTAATTGTCATGATAGTGTATCGATTAACCAAAAATAAAGTAATATGTGTGGTAGTTACTTACAAACGTAGTTCTGTCTACTACGGTAAGTTTTAGCTGAACAGCGTTGCAAAAGGTTTATTTTGAAAAGTAGAAACGCAATTAAAATTTTTATTTAGATTATATTTTAAAAACGCCCTATTAATTCAACATTTCGTTTTCGTTTACTGAATTAATTTAGGATACTTGTGAAAAAGACCGAATCATATATAACGCCAGCAAGGAGACACTTGCACAGCGTGACCAGAAACGTGTACTTGAGGGTGGAACTGTTGCTAGGAGACGGTAAACTACAGCGAGAGCTGTTTACGCCAGGACTCGAGATACTGAGAAGAAAAGACCTAAAAAACGAAAATAAATACTGAAAAAGAAATTACAGCACAATACGTCACCCAGCAGACCAGGTATGAGAGTGATTGCAGATGAGTGTGAGTCAGAAATAATGTTGTAAGTGCTCTCTAAACTTGACTTGGACCAGGCCCCCACCTAAATGCTCTCTTGCTGCCATCTATATTACAAAGTAAAACCGAGAAACGCCGAGTTATAATTCAACGGTTAAATGTTTTGAGTATACAGTAGTTATTCTGACATGGTCCTTACACCTGCACGTCTTGAAAACCCTTTTTTCATTTTTTTTTTACAATTTGTTAATTTACTTCATAGATGTTTATGTGGTGTTGATCGTTAGGGAATGATGGAATGAATACATTTGTTTTATCTGTATCTTTATATGTTAATATATTAGTATGATGTTGACCAAATTAATTATATTTTAACAGCCGTATAGCTGTTTTGTCGAGGAGTACAGGTTTTTTTTTTTAAAATAAATATTCCCTAGTGCAAATTTGTGTTCCTGTGCCCTCAATCGGCATTATACGAATACGAATTATGATTCTAAAGAGAATGGCCCGCTGTCATTACAGGTGCTATTACCCTTTTAATGTGGTATTAATCACGAAGCAGTTATTTTAGTTGCTTATCTACAATGAAATATCTCCCTGTGCTCATAAGTGAAAAAAAAACATTCTATATGATGTACTGTATAAACGTTCAAACTACCCTTTTTGCCTCATATAAATATAAATATATTTATTGTCCAATGACCTTCAAAAACTAAGGTACAGTACATTACTCTTATCTAAAATGTTAAGGAGACTGATTCAGTATTAAATTAAAGGCCATTTGGTTGCCAATTTTCAATTAATCAGTTGTTTTAAGCTAACAGGAATGTAATATTACTGTGTTTTGTATGTCCAGCAAGCACCATGGAGATAGTATACGTGTATACGAAAAAGCGCAGCGAGTTTGGCCGGCAGTGTAACTTTTCAGACCGTCCAGCAGAGCTGCATGTGGACATTCTTCCTGATCCCAGCCTGGCGGTCAATTTCATCGAGAGAAACCCCTGCGACACCCCCACACAATGCACCCAGGAGATGTCCGAACATGAGGTCTGTCTTTGCTTTTGTTAAGGATGAGTGCATTTCACATCTTTGGAGGCCTTGCTTTTAGTGTTCTCATTGTGCTTTGGCTGCCAATGAAGAAACAGTCTTGCACAGATTATGACAAAATGCAGAAACAGCAGAAGAGGAAGGTTTTCAAGTTCAAACTGGGAACACTGGGAAGGATATTGACAAAACTAAGAAATTACTACACACTCTTAGCTGAGACCATCTATTTACTGTAGCTGCAAATACGATATGGTACAGCATGTCCCATTATATAATACAAACTGGCTTAATGCCTTCAGCCTTTAGGTTGGTATAGTGATTACACCCCCCCTTGCATGGTGCCTTCAGATTCCTTTCCTACTGACTAATGTCTTTTATCTTTGCAAAACAATTTTTGAATCCAAAAAATACATATCACTAGCACCCTCTGAGCACAGACCAAACAATGAAGTCTGTTTTAAAAACTGTGATGCTTGGCTTTTGTTAGGTGAATACAGAGCGGTTTGAATCAGAAACCCGAGGCATAAACCATGTAGAGGGGGGCTGGCCAAAGGATGTTAACCCCCAAGAAATGGAACAAACCATCCGGTATAGAAAGAAGGTGGAGAAAGACGAGAATTATGTCAACACCATCATGCAGCTGGGCAGCGTGAGTACTGGTGCTCGGGGTAAATTATGTTTGTGGAAAATAGTACAGATTTTCAATTTTGCCCCACAAACTTGCTGGTCAGAATGTATGAAATAGCATTGTTATTGTCAAGTGTGGTTGGATGAAAGAACATTTGTCTGTCACTAAAAGATAATGTTTTTAGTGTTATAAAGTAAATCACTGCACCTAAGACTATATACTGATATTGTGAGTTAAGTATGTATTAGTCTATTGTTGTACAAACATATTCAAAATTAGGTGTAATAAACTACTATTATCTCTTTACAATAGGCAATGGAACACTGCATCAAACAGAACAATGCCATTGATATCTACGAGGAGTATTATGAAGAGGAGGAGATATTAGAAGAGACAGAAGAGCAACCTTCAGCAAAAACTATCAATGTTTTCAGGTAATATTATTATTCATTATATTGATGATATGATAACAGCTGTAGAGAATGGGAGGTATAATCTTTAATAAAATGTATTGTACTATAAGGTAAACTGCACACTACACTAAGACAGTTTCAGTGATTTTGATGAACAAGTATCAAATTCGTGTACTGTAGTAGTTGATTTTTCATTCTTTCATTATGTTTTCTATGTTTTCAATTGATAGGGATCCAAATGAGATCAAGCGCACTGCCACAGGCCTCTCCTGGCACCCAGATGGCAGCCGAAAACTAGCAGTTGCCTACTCCTCTCTGGAGTTTCAGCGAGCAACCAAAGACATGAGCTTTGACTCCTATATATGGGACATTGGTGAGGAGGACTTTGTGTATCAAATTAACTGCAGAAAAGATATGTCTCACCCCTAACAATGAAATAATAGAATACATCCCACATCCAATTTCAAAAACTAAAACATTCATGTGTTTACAGCTGGTTCAAGGCTTACTCTTTACTTATTTGATATTAGCTTATTAAAGCCAATGACAAATGCTGAGTTATTGACAACATCATTGCCGCCTTTTGGCCTAACCTGGTCAGATGTCTGAAGCTAAGGAGGCTAGGCATGGTCAGTCTTGGGATTTGAGATCTTCAGAGAAAACCAGGTTACCTAATCAATTATTATTAAGGGGTGGTTGTAGGAAAAAATGACAATCTAATCAAGGACACAATACAACAATATTGTACAAACATATTTAAAATTAGGTGTAATAAACTACTATTATCTCTTTACAATAGGCAATGGAACACTGCATCAAACAGAACAATGCAGAACACACAACAACAATGCAGAACAGAACAATATAACAAAAGAGCTAAAGTACAGCTGTGTTTTCTAGTATGTAACCTTCCTCTGCTTCTATCTTACAGAGAATCCCAACAAACCAGAGATGGTCCTTAAGCCTGTGTCACCACTAGTCTGTCTGGAGTACAACCCTAAAGATTCACACATTTTGGTTGGGGGTTGTTATAATGGGCAAATAGGTGAGATAGTTTTATGCAGGTCTTTCTTTTGTATTCAGTGCTTACAAAGCTCATGCATTTTTAATCTACTATAAATAGCACAGAATATTCACAGCAGAAGGTTTAAAAACATAATGCAGGTTTTCGTGTGTTTTGTTATGAATTTCATATGAACAGCACTGTATGTTATTCACAATTGCTGATCCATCTAATAATTTATCATGTTTTGTAGGATTAACATTTGTTTCATCATTGATACATTGATGCTACCCATGCTTGAAAGGTTTCATTATGTTTTCAAAAATATTTAAAAGTAAAGGTTGAGTTGCACATATCCAGCTTGTTTCTGAGCAGCTTACTGGGACACACGTAAAGGCAGTCATCCAGTGGAAATGTCCACCATTGAACACAGCCACAGAGACCCTGTCTATAAAGTCATCTGGCTGCAGTCAAAGACAGGAACGGATGCCTTCTCAGCCTCCACAGATGGCCAGGTGCCCTCATATTCTTTATCTGTAATTTATGTTGTGTGTAACTGTAGTAAGCAATGGTTTTGATTTCAAACATTTGTGATGATAATGTTTACTAACACAGATTGAGAAATAATACATTTTTTTCGACTTACATTAAGAGCAAATGCTAAAAAAATGCATCAGGTTTACAGATGCTGCAGAAAATCAGCCAAACATCAGAATTATTTCTGATCCTTATTCCAGTAATGTTATTTGTTCCTGGCAGGTTCTGTGGTGGGACATCCGAAAGCTGAATGAACCCACAGAGAGACTGGTACTTGACCCTACTAAAAAGGGCAATCTGGACAATGCGCTTGGAGCCATCTCTCTAGAGTTTGAAACTACTATGGTGAGACTCGCTCAGCTTTACTTCACCCATTTAAAGTTCTCACCATTAAGTGTTTTGTACAGTATTTAGAGTATTTCTTCATAATGCACTTCACATCATCTTCTTTACAAAAATAGTCATGTAAGCTTTGTATGAACCGTACTGAGAAAACATAAAAATAACCACTCTGAAGGGCCATATAAAATTAAACATATGTGTTTATAAACAGAATATTTAGCATAGAAGGAAGTTCTCAATGGTTTAATTTGTACATTGCTTTCTTTTTCTATTTGTTCACTCAGCCCACAAAGTTCATGGTGGGAACAGAGCAGGGGCTCGTTGTGTCATGCAATCGGAAAGCCAAGACTCCAGCAGAGAAGATTGTGTGTACCTACAGTGGCCATCATGGGCCAATCTACTCCCTGCAGAGAAACCCCTTCTTTCCGAAGAACTTCCTGACTGTAGCAGACTGGACGGCACGTATCTGGTCCGAGGATATCAAGGAGTCTTCGATCATGTGGACCAAGTAAGAAGCCTCTGGACATCAGGTTTTGTATATACTGTAGGTCTTAAAAGACCTCTCAATTCAGCCAAACTGAACATTTGCAGAATATTTACACGGAGAAGTTGCATGTTAAGTAAAACTAATCATATCTATACAATAACTTAGCAGTGTGAAAGTTAAAATCTTGTTTTGTTTGCTATCATTTTCATTCAAATACTTCACATTTGGTGATTAAGCTGTTAATTTTTTAAGTAATTTGTTTGCTGTCTGTTTTTTAAGACTTACATTATTTTTTTTATATGGATGTTCTGAATGAAAGGCTTTAAAGTCTGTAATATACCTAGAACAGTTTTAGATGTTTTGATAGTTCAAATGCCCTTGCTATTTGAAGACTTTTGAGGTACAGAAATTAACTGCTTCAGAATTTACATTATTGTTAAAGTAGCTGGAATCCCCATTCATATCAATCCAGGCTTTATATGTCAGCAGAGCTATACTGCATTTGCTCCTTTTCTCCACAGGGTGCCAGCAGTCATCTGTTTTTGATCCTGTCATCTCTGGTTAATTTCTAGTTCACTCAGATTCCTTTACCTTTAGGTATCACATGGCTTATCTGACTGATGGGTGCTGGAGTCCAGTCAGGCCCTCTGTGTTCTTTACAATCAAGATGGATGGTACACTGGACGTGTGGGACTTCCTGTTCAAACAGAATGACCCCACACTCAGTTTAAAAGTAAGTTTGTGAAAATTCATCTATCAAACTTAATCTCAACCCTTTTATATGGAAGGAGATCATATTGATTTTTTATATCTTCAAATTTAAGTACATTTTATTCTTATCCAAGTTATTTTTACTTCTGTAAGGGTTTTAATTATACTTTATTTTCATCTTGAATGTGGACAAGATTACTTCAGGAAAGGCTGATGAAGACAAAAAAAAATCTCTCAGTCTTAAATTAAAGTAGTACATAATTGTGAACTAAATATAAACCAGACCCGATAATCTATATGGCTTCTGCCCTGAACACTGCTAGCAATAAAAACGTTGATGATGGTTCTCTGTAAGGATTGTGAGAGGGTTCAATATTATGGATGTGCTAAAGATAGACCTCAATACATCACTGTCAGTTGTTTCGCAATAGGCCTGAGCTGTGTGCTTTGTTGGCAGGTGTGTGATGAGGCCCTGTACAGCCTGCGAGTGCAGGACAATGGGAGGTTCCTGGCCTGTGGCTCCCAGCAGGGAACAGCCACACTGCTGGAGATCTCCTCTGGCCTGTGTACTTTGCAGAGAAATGAGAAGGCACTGGCCACTGCGGTAGGAGCATTTTAAAGGCTCCAATAATATTCATGTGTGTTTGAAACTGAGCTGACTCTGTTGTTTTTGAAAGTATATCCTTCTGCAATAGTATTTTAAAGTAGAATGTTGATCCAAGATCATCTAAAATAACATATCAATATTAAAGCTACGCTGTGCTTCTCCCCTCCCTGTCCACTCCTTCTGCACCCAGATGTTTGAGAGGGAAACCAAGCGTGAAAAGATCCTGGAGGCACGGCACCGTGAGATGCGACTAAAGGAGCGCAGCCGCTCTGAGCAGGGCAAGGAGGAGGAGAGCAAGGACGTGGACACGGAGGAGAGTGCGGAGGACCTCATTGCACGTGCCGAGAAGGAGTTCTTCGAGGTCGTGGAGGCCGAGGTCAAAAAGAGGGAGAAAGAGGAGGAGAAATCCAAAGTCAACATGGTAAGGGACATAAAAAGATACAGTAGGGTGAAGAACCAGTGTAGAAATGTTAATGATGTGGGTCATGCCAAAGCAAGGAAATTTTACTTTCCATTAAAGAGTGAGTTTCTAACAGTTTATATCCTCATGCTGCTGTTTACTTGGAAGTCAAACTGCCTACCTCTTTTCATTTTGTGCAGAAGCAAAAAAATAGCTGTGTAGACCTTAGCTCTTACACTCTATAAATAGATCTTTAAATTCTTTACAAAATTACTGTTACTGTATGTAAGATAATCAATAATCCTTCCATCAACAAGAATGGTGCTTCCATGAACAAAAACACTGTATTAAGTGCATGCTATACCACTAATACTACATGAGCTTAATGTTATCTTGCTTTTCTTATTCAAACTATAGTGCATAATTCTTTCATTGCTTATAAACATCTTATTCTTTGCAAACAATAAGTGAGCAGAATGAATTGAATGACTAATGAAAACTGGTTGTTCAGTATAACGAAACATAGTATAAGCCTATGAGGGTTAGCTTCCAAGCTTCTGGTTTGATCTCCACTTTTATACCGTTTAGAGATATATTGACTACAAATGGAACTATATATACAATATATGTTTTCTGGTATTTCTCTCATTAATATGGTTTTCCACCACAGGAGAAAGATGTATGTGAAGAGAAAGAGACAACTGTGAAGGTATAGTAGGTTAACTGTGAAGGTAGTAAGTTACTAATGCCACAGGATATCTTATTTTTAAAGGTCATCTCCAGGGTTCTGAATAAAGAATGATAATGTTGTATAATGGGGTCATTATTCATGAATCATTAGCAACCCATGATCTAAATGAAATGTGACATAAAATGCATTCTGTCTACCTTGAGTCACAATAGCTATTACATCTGAATTTTTTATTTGTTATTCACTGAAAAGGTTGGTGTTTACTATTACTTTTTACATTTTTTCTGAGATGCATTTGATTTCACTGCTATGCTCAGTGAACAGGAAAAAAACATTATTGAGCTTAAAGACATTTATATACAATTGTAATGCAGTGAATTATCATATTGAGAATCTGTACAAGTGAGGAAAATAATACACATTTTCAATGAAGTTTATTATCATATCCATCCTTTAATCAAAAATGTGGCTGTTGTTTAAAATTAATTTAGCTGCTTCCAGGCATCTGAACTTTCTTTGTATCTTTACCACACTCTCCAATTTGTTCTTTTTTTTAATAGGACTAAGTGGACATTTGGCCAGCAGAGGAAAGTGTGAAAACAGGACAAACAGTAACTTATTGTGTTGGAGTCAATCTTATGTTCACTTTGTATTGTGGCTTGCCTTTGCATGGGAAACCTGTTTTCAACTTCCTGACAAGTTCTTGGGGTCTTCTGGGAAGATGTCTTCTGAACCTAAATAAACTACAGACTTTACCCAAAGGAGGACTAGAGGTGTCCCAAAGTCATGTACATATTTATGTACTCCATTTTTCATATATATTTAAAAAAAATAAACTTTTATTAATCTAATGATGTTGAGTTTTATTTATAAATCTTCATCTGAATCCTCGGGATTGATATACAATGATTCTCTTACATTCAAAGTGTTGAAGAAATGCTATTTTATTAGTAGTAATGCTGTTGTAGTACAAAATAAATTATATCACTTAGTCGAGCATGGCTTAAAATTAGTCTGGTTCTGCATATAAACTGGAAACATGCCACTGTCATGTATCAACTTTAATCAAAAATTAAAGTTTGCATGGTGCATCTATAAGAAAAACACAGGTTGCCAGAGGGCTGCCAGAACTGGTCAAGTACTATTGTCGATAACTGGATTTATTTTCTGTTCAATAGACAGAACTATTAATAATTTAAAGCAGTTTAGTGTTTGAAAATATTAAAATTAATTTAAAACTTTTCAAGAAAGTCACAGACACAGAATTGTTTTCCCTACCTGATGCCTGGATTTTGAATATACTGTAGAACATATTGTGAGAGAAATTAGCTTGGAAGGTAGCAAAGAATAGCCCACACTACAGGAGATAATTTACCTCAGTTATTTACTTGATGAACCAAGTAAGTGCTCAATTTTTATGATTAGTATCAAATTCATAAAAAAAATAATAAAGTGCACCAATAACACAAGTGATGGCAAGTTTAAAAGCATTCAGTGGTGTATTTGAATTCTGTTGGGGGCCTATGGCCTGTTAGTTTAAGTGATTAAGGGATTCTGCAATGTAATATCACTGTGCAAATCACAACTAGCAACCTGCTGAAACTCAGCGAGTGTGAGCCTGGTTAGTACCTGGATGGGAGACTACTTTGTTTCTAGACCTGAGAGTCACCGTTCACATGAGGCAACAACCGATCCAACCTGATATCGTTTAATAAGTGTCACTGTAGCGTCGCAGTGTCCTTGAATCCCTCGCCACAACAGATGTGAATATACAGCAGGAACAGACGCTGTATACACACCACGTCTACCTGAAGCTACACGCTTAACCCGTACCATTGACGCTTCAGCAGTGAGAGGACACATCGCCGTCACCCTGGTCTGAGGCTGCAGCGTGTACTGCCTGAGGAAATTCTGGCGCACTGGCACTGCGCAATATCAGTTTTTTTTTTTAAAGATTGAAGTCTACACAATCAGAATTATGTGCGCAGCGACATCACCACCGATATGAGCCAGCAGCACACACACACAACATGGGTTTCATACTGTGCTCATTAACGCGTACTCTACTCGCGATTTACAGTACAGCAGTTTTAACATGATTTTACTCTGGTTTTCTGCACTCGCCTGTGTCAGACTGTTAATGGCTGTGACTGAGCACCGTGAATGCCGAGTGCCCGATAGATGGGCGCGTATGTTTTCACACCGATAAAGCCGTTTACAAGCCATGACAAGTTATGAATGCCTACTGTAAGTAGAGTACTGTAGGTCTACAGTGAGATAAAACATTACTAACCTGCAGTCGACGCTCAGAAGCATGACATTTATGACCTGCCGTAGTGCGGGTTCTACCGCCAGAGGGCGCAAAAGTGCATTCGTAGCTTAAAGGGTGCTTTGACTTTGAGCGTGAGCGTCGCATAATTACCTCATGTCAGGCTGCGAAGACTGCTGTTGTGTACATATACCTCAGTGCCGATCTCTAAGGGATCCAGGAAAACAACACACAAGCGGTGAGAGAAAAGGGGAGGGAGACAGAGTGAAAGGTTTACAGATAAGCCGCTGACCAGACCGGTTACTGTTACTCTACATACTCAGCTCGCATATAAATACTGTGGGATTTGTTTTTCTAGAATGGTGGAGACCAAAACTGAACAGAACTGGTTCCACACCTCATAATAATAAAAAAAAATCTATTGGGATGACGTTTGAAGCAATGGTTAGTTAAGCTAACCTATCAACACTAAATTATTAATTTATAGTGTTTGCTCTCGGTCGATTCTAATCAGCGACGGATCTGGCAGCGTTAGTTTCCCCAGCAATGAAGTGGACGGGCTGCACAGGTGATGAAGTCGGAGACTCTCCATGAATGTTAGAAATACTGCTTCGTAGCCAAAGAGGAATCGCCAAAGACAACCTTATCGACCACTGCATTGGAGTTCCAAGTGTCGGACAGCCATGCAGCTGCTCCTTTCTATGTCCTGTGGGTCTTTGTCTTAAGGTAGAGCAGAATCGTACTCGACTCGACCTCGGCAGCGCGGGGAGCTACCGAATTCTTTAAGCCATGAAAGACACAGGTGAATCAAAGGACCAGCAACTCACGGTAAGTGTTCTGTACGTACAGTACTCCTCCTGTGTGAACGAGGAATAGACGTGGACCGAGAGGTCAGAACTGTTACTGTTATGGGCTGTGCTATACAGTAATTTATCATGCAAATAAAAGAATTGATGCTCTACATGATCGTTACCTAAATGATCAGTCAGTTTTGTCGGACAGCATCATTTTAGAAAAATAATGTTTTTTTTTAAAAAAATGGTTTTCATCCAGATTCGTCTTTCTAAAAATAGATCATCAAAAGCCAACCTGAAGTGATTTACATTAGAAGCACCATACCAACACAACCTACTGTACTGGCACCCAGAGAGAATATCCTTGGGCCAGACCTATTTCTTTCACAAAATCAAGTTTCAGATTAGAAGTTTTATACTAGGTGATAGGTCTGCTTGTAAGCGGTATGAACATTACTAACGCATTTAAGGAGGATGAGCTCAATCACACAAGCTGTCAAATGCATGAATAACACCTTATTCGTAATTCACAGTATCTATGAAGTCAACTGAATGAAGCTTTATATATTATTTCCTTTCCTATTATTTCTTTTAGAAACACTGCTGGTAATTCAGAATTTGTGCTAAACGTGTTGAGCATAGAGACTGTTATCAGTTTAACTAGGCAGCCAGATTAAAATAACGGCTTTGAGGTTTACATTAACTCGTTCCTAATCTTACTGCCCAAATAACGATTACAGTGCAGTCCTGTGCTCTTGCCCTGTACTTCAGTAATGCATGGATATTTCCATTCTCCAAGCATCGGTACTGTCACACTGTAAAAATAGCACGAAAATAGCTCCCCTCGTTTAACATTTATATTTCTCCCTTGACTGCTTCACAAACGTATTTTTCAATTGACATGTTTATAACTTTTTGCTGCTGTGTGAGTATTTGTACAAGCAACTAGCAACAGCGACAATAATCGCTGTTATACAATAATCTATTGTATATCTCTCCTTGCAACAGAACTAAAACCAGGACTGGATATCCATTCTTTAAGTTAATCTAGTTAGTTTTAAAAGTAGCGCTATTGTCATGCAGAGAAATGGTGGGAGTTTTATTTAATTAAAAAACAAATCCTGACATCTTTTTCTCTGAAATATTTCTGGAGCAAAGATTTACATGTTTTTCTCCTGACTGCAACCTTCTACCTTTAACATTTTGCTGGCAGGGACAGCAACCAGCAGGGATGCAAAATTATCCGCATGATAAATATTGCAGCTTTGGGCTTATTTATCCTCTAGCCTGAATACGTTTTTTGATCCGATGATTTTACTTTTTGTCAAACATATTCTCACGTTTGGGGCAGGGATGAATGAGGCCGCCTTGAGCCTCACACTTCAGACAAGCTCGAGCTGAGTTTGTATGAGGCTGAGGAAGAAATGCAGAATAAATCTTAGTCGTTTCACAATGTTACACTTTTACTTTGTGTTTGGTCAGTTCTGAGGGTTAGGAACAGGCACTCTTCTAAGCTGTAGAGAACAGCACAAAGCACACTAAAGAGGCAGGCAAAACGTGGAATCAGACAGCTTGACAGGGGTCCAGACAGAGGAACACAGTGATGCAGCTCACCCGGTACACCTCAAACTCCTCTTCTCCAAGCCCATACACGGGAGCCCCTATTTCTACTCCTGTCCCCTCGCACACCATGAGTGGATGTAAGTAAGGGGGTTCACTTTTAGCTGGAAAGAGCAAACACGCTCAAAAGGGGACCAGAGTCTTTTTTTCCCACAGAGACGCCTTCCTGTTGCCATATTGTTTCTGGCTGTCAGCAGCTCTATCACCCTGTGGCTCACAACAGGCAGCCCAATGGAGCTCAGCAGGTTTGAGCCTGGTCAGCACCTGGATGGGAGACCTTCTGGGAAAGCTAAGGCTGCAGCTGTGTGTGTTCTAATGCCCAGTATAGTGATGGGGAAACTATAGCATAAAACAGGCACTATCCTTCGGATTAAATGTAAAACCAAGACCCTTCATCGTCGTTAAAAATTCCAGGGTGTTTATCACAAAGAGTAGGGGTTTTCATCCAGTGTCCTGGCCAAATTTCACCCTGGCCTTCAGTTATGGCCTCCTAATAATCCCCATCTATGAATTGGCTTCATTACTCTGTTCTCCTCCCCACTGATAGCTGCTGTGTGGTAAGTTGAGTGGAGTGTCTAGAAAAGTGTTATATACTGTAAGTGTCATGATGTCTTTCTAGTCTACAACAAGTCCTAGGGCATCTAAGTCCCAAATGTCTCTCTCACAATGTGTGACCGCTCCAGTATCATTACACTTTATATTAAATGATACCAGATAACTGGAATTAAATAAATATTTGCCAGTATTACCATATAATATAATAATAAATAAAAGTTTCTTGTTCTACAATAGATGCAGAAGATCATTACACTTGATCTGATTAAGCAGAAAGCAAGATTTGAGTCAGTGTGCTCACTGAAAGTATTCCAGTTTACTTTAACGAGCTTGTAAAACTGAGGCGCTTTGTCATGCGAAAGTCCGATCCTGCTGCTGAAGTGCTGATCTCTGTGTTTCAAATGTCTCCAGGTGGCCCTGCGAATTCGCCCACTGAGTGATGCAGAACAGGAGGAGTCAGCCTCTATAGTGGCCCATAAAGTAGATGACCAGGTGAGACATTTACATTCAATTACCTGTGCTTCTCCAGAGATATGACTGCAGTTATTCCACATCTCCAGTCAAAGGTGCTTAGTGGCAATATTATCTGTACTACACAACCACGAAGCTCTGGTGCTCAAATACGCTGTCTCTTGACATCTTGTGTACTGTTGTGTACTGCTCTGAAATAAATGTGTTGTGTTATGTTCACCAAACATACTGCAGACTGTGTCACTTCATTCTAACCGAAGTGATGTGCCTGAAAGTACTTGATCCCGTTGGTTTTCTTGAGATATAGCTTTCAGGTTGAGCTGGCTGACAAAAGCTGTGATGAAGTGGGGGATGATGTGGGGTAGAGGTGGGGTGCACTTGGGATTATGAAGCCAGTGGACAATTTGCAAAAGAAGATTCACAACGTGACAGCAATGTGTCATTTTTCTGTGCCTCAGCAGTCAAACTGCTCGGTTGAAAAATCCCTCAACAGGAATGTTTTGAGTCTCTTTTTTTGTCCCCTTAGTACATGTAGTGTATAAAAGATACAGTGCTGTTATTCTGCCTCTCCCATCTAATTTGGGGTCAAATAAACGAGTACTATATATAAATAAATGAGCATGTCCTTAGGCCAAGTCAGAAGATTCAGATCATTTGTTATCACATGCTGCCATTTACGTGTAATCAGATTTTCAGCAGGCAGACCTCTGATTGTCCCAGTTGGCAACAATGTCGTTTTAGCAGCAGATGTGGAAGAAAACGATTGACCGTTGTGTGGGTAAAGGGCAGGGGAGCTCACTGCTTGCCTGGAGTTGACAGACACTTTTAAGAAACTCTCTCTGGGACAGTCCCAGGAGAACAAGTTCCAGGGGCAATTATAGTTGTGTTCCTATATCGTACAGGCTCTTACATCATGGGTTTGATGAGACCCAGGCTCCTGTGACACTGTGAGCTCACAGACCACTGTCTGCCATGGTGACAGTCCCTGTCAGCTGACACAGCTCAGCTTTACAGCAGCTACTGTACAAAGAGACCGTACACTGCACCTCTTTCCAGTTTGACTGCACTGAGATTTGTTCACCTGCACCATATGAAAAGCCGTTAACAGTGGAAGGACTACCACCTAGCAAATATTGGGGAGTTTTCTTCATTGGTTAATTGTTGTTGGTTATTGGTAATTGGGAAGATGTCCAATCCTGTTTCTAGAGCACATTTTCACAGTGTTCAAAGAAGCAGCACCTTAAGAGCTGAGAGACACTGTTAAATTGGTCAAAGTTAAGCCGGAAACCAGCTTGTTTTGCCATGTCAGAGTTAGTTGAAATGTTAACCTGCAGATAAACTGGCCCTTCAGGACCAGGAGTGGGCAGCCTTAGGTTAGGTCCTGACTCACTGTCAATAACTACCAGATCCTATAGTCCTTCTATTAAATATGGCAACTGTATTCAAGGGCATGGAGACAGATTAGTCTGGTTTGAACTGGCAGCACAGACAATTCCTCTAAAGCCAGGCAGATCTGGATTTTAGGCAGGGTAAGATCATCTTAAACGTCCGCCATCTGCTGCTATGCAGGACTGGGCACAGATCCTGAGGCTTGAGAGTCTTGATCTTATCCATATCATCAATAATGGCAGATATACAGTACTGCACAGTATGTTCAATATCTAAAAATGGGATGGATTTAATGAATCCATGTTGATGGATTCAATGAAGCAGAGGGATTGGTTTTGCCCAGTTCGTTAAAGAGATGCAAGCTGACTCTTTTGGAGGCTTGCTGCCTGTTTCGATCTGGTAATTGAAAAAGATGGGCTGCTTCACACCTTGTGAATAGTGAAAAGGAACGATCCTAACAGAGTGGGGTTTTGTTTTGAAATGCAAAAGCTTCTCCAGCCTTTGGCTGTGTGCTGTGTGATTAATAAATTACATTTCTTTCTGAGAAAGTGTGCCACCTACATGTAGCCTGGATCTTGAGAAACACATTTTAATGACACATTGACATTGTATTGAAGTGGGAGTTTGTTTGTGCGTGTTTTGATAATGAGCAGTTGCACTCTCATTTCGCATGTATGTGTTTGCTGTCCTCATTGATTAATGTGCCTGACTTCCTGGTGCCATTCTTTGCTTGCTCACATGTTGCTGTGCTTTCTGTACATGGAGACAAAAAGTATCAATTCACAATAGTACAAACACACAAGGTTCAGGAAAGGAAATGAAAAAAAAACAACTATGAAAGGGAACTTAATCTGAAGGAAAGTGAAAGCTCTTGAGGGCACGCTTTGACTGACAGGTTTATTTGGTGTCATTGATATGTGATAGGGTTCTTACATTGTTCCTCGTGTCAGATATGCTTTTCTGGGAGAGCTGAGCAGTGTTGTGTGTCCAGGCTGTTATAAGCAAGACGAAGACAGGCTCCAATGACCCTTCTTAAGATGTGTTCTCTATAGTTAGGATACGAGAGGAAGAGGCAGATGGACCTCTGTCTCTCAGCTTGGAGAAAGATGGTCTTAAGAAGAAACAGAAGAAGAAACATATATTTCTGTACATTTCTTCTTTAACCAAAAACAAACAGCAAATATTTCCATTTTACTTTTGCTTTTCCACAGTTATGGATTAGTAACCATAACCTTTTATGTTTCTTCAACATACTATTCCAGTGGGTCATACATACAGATAACCAGTACCTTATAAAGGTTTGCTGTGACAATTGATTCTAATGTAAGCGGGCAAAATGGGATGATATGATATTAATGGTAATCTTTAAAAATTCTGTATGGTCTCTAAATATGCCCCATGAAGTGCTCAGTGCCGGGACTGGACTGTGTTGTTGGTAGCATGCTGAGGTAGCAGGATGTAGCTCCTGTTGTTTTAAAGCCTGTAAAGGGCACAAAGCCCGGGCAACACTGTCAGGAGCATAGTGGAATGGTTTATAGGTAGGCCATGTCTCCATGGCGACACAGAGACAAGGTCAGGTCCATTGTTTGGTTTTCAGTACTGTAGGCCTTTGGAAGAAACATCAGATGTGTCAGATAGGATGGGAAAGAAGAGGGAGGGGTGTCTTGTGTTTTACGGCCCCAGGCAGTCACAACTTGAATATGGAAAGGTAATGTTTTATCTTTCTATGTTAATTTGTTTACATTAGCCAGACCAGAAAGCTTTACCCAAAGAAGCTAACATTTAAATGCCAGTTAACACATTTTTGTTTAAAAACACATGACTGTTGCTAAATCAGGCACTCCATGTTGAGCATTTTATGAGGAAAACATCTCCGCAAATCAGAAAATCATCCACCTGTAGCCAGGTTTGTAGACCCCAGAGAATCAGGCAATGGGTCTTTAGTGAAACTTGGCGAAAATTCCCGACTCCCTCCTTTTGATTCCCAACCCTTATCGTCCTGAATTGAAACATCCACAACGGTTTCTTTGAGAAACAGGTGGCCAATACAAATTTCTAACAAAGAAAAGTACAAAATGCTGCTTCAGGATCCAGAGGAATATCTGGGCTAACAGAACAAAGACTTTATTATAAAGAGCTCCTTTGGGGCTTTACCTGATAACACAGCACAGTGAGTCTGCAGATTCTCTTTTTGTCAACAACAAAGCAAACTTTCTGAGCCTTATGACTGCAGGTCTGTTATCAAGGTTTGGATTGGTTTAAATGGGCCTAAGACACATTAGTGTCAGGTGCTGATTAAATAATTCAAATAAATATGTGTGCACATATAAATGGATATTTCTTAAAAGATAGACATTGATATACTGTAATAATGATGTATGTATATACGGTAATACAATGCAAGTTAAATTTTTTAGGTTTTAGAATCCTCACAGAAGCCACTAACATAGCCTTTATCTTTTATTCAAGTTTTTAAATAATGTGTGGTGAATTCTACATTTCTTTAAATAGGACAGAGAAGTAATATGCTAAGTTGTTTTTCCTTCTGCAGAATGCCTTAAAGAAGCATCTGTTATCACAAGGCAGTTGAATTTAGTCATAAGAATAAATAAACAAATGAGCCTAAACAAAAGAGGATTGGTTGGAAAAACCAAGTTTCCATGTACACAAGTGTTGATGTCAGATGGTCAGTCACAGTATAGCTTAAGAGTTCGCCATTGTCACGAACAGTTCTTTCCGGGCCCTATGCGGACGACACGATCCGGAATGTGAGGATACAATAGGGAAAATAGTCATGCAGGAGAAGGGTCAGGAGACGGGGGGCGTGTCCGAGGAGTGCAGGTGTCCAGGGGGAGTGAATCCAAGGCGAACAATCCAAGGGTAAATCCAGAGGGGGAATCCAAAACGGGAGGTAGAGACCAAGACCAGGGGATCCATCCGAAGTTAAAACCAGAACCGGGTCGGGACCGGCGGGGCAGGGAATCAGGAACAGGAAACTAAAACCATAACGGAGCCAGACGCGGCAGGACCCCGGGCTCTCACGAAGCAGGACTCAATGAGAAGCCTCGGGCAAATGCCTGCGTCTGGCTGTAAAGGTGGAACTAAAGAGGGGCTGGGCAAAGGAGCAGGTGTAAACAATGGGGGAAAACGAGGAAGGGCTGGAGCGCCCTTAAGAGGGGGAGCAGCGATCGTGACACCCATAGTCAGAGGAGAGTGGGAAACAAAAGAGGGGGTGAAGGAAGGGCTCCTTCCTGGAGAGGAGTTTAATCTGTTTATCCTAACTGATGGTCTTAACCCTGCGCCTTGAGCTGCTTACACAACCAGATTCTTTTAAGTGGATCAGAAGCCTCGACATTAATAAGAGCTCTGCAGTGGAGCAGGTTGAGCCTTATGTCTGAGCTTGCTTTGCTAGACATAGTGCAGGCTTAATTTGATACTGTAGGTCTGGTGAAGGGAAGAAGCTGGTGTCCAGATCAGCTTGTTTTAACTCTCTTGAGTGGGACGTCTGGTATATACAGTACAGTAGATATCATGAAATATGAAAACTTCTATTAAAAAATTACTTCCGTGCTTACCTTTTCACTAATAGGTGTCCAGGTTTATAGTGCGTAGTACTCATTAAGCATTTTCATGGTACATTGTCTGGAGTTCTTCTTTAAGGAAAGGGGAATACGTGTGGCCAAGCCAGGAAGGAAAGCCCTCTAAGGACTCTTTCTCTGTTACTTGAAAGATTCTGGTGACACTTCACAGCTCTCGTGTGTCAGTGTTATTCATTTTTAATCGATATGGTCCTGCGCATCAGGAGTTTTGGTACCACGGCCTAAGGCAGTTTTAGCGGTGGGTTAGAAACCAAATGATTACAATTCATTGTGACAATATTAGCAAAGACACACTTCTGTATTGTTCCTGTAACATAATACAAAGTTTTTGCCCTGTAAGTTACAATGTATTCCAGCCCACAGCATGTGCCTGTGTCTCTGTCTTTGAGTTGGCCATGTGAGTCTGAGCAGAGAAGGGCTCTTGTGTAATTGAGAGAAGAGCTCTGGGCGCCTCTTTACTCCATCTAGCCACTTAATACCTGTTATGCAATGGGTAGCTGGGGGAGTGGCAGGGCTAATGAAGAGCTCTCGTGCAAATTAAGACCAGAGCCTCATCAATTTTACAATCCACGTCTGGCCAAAAATGTGGATCTTCAACTTGGTGCTGTTTACTTTGCTTTCCCATTTAGAAGAAAAGTCTGTTTTTGTCACTATCCATTTATTTGAATGGTCTGGAAATGCGTGGCATTATAAAATGTTTGGGAACTGTAATATTTAATTGTACCTCTGCATGAATTCTTTCCTATCTTAGATTTGGGTACTGGGGCGTTTAGTTGTTCTTAGCACAACTGTGCAGTTATGTACACATCCCCATAATCTTCTCATTTCACTGAGCCTGGATGACAGATAAATCTTGGTAATGAAACTGTGGAATCTCAAAAGAATATTGTTTTTGAAAGCAAGAAGCATTCTGTCTGAAGCATACTGTAAGTCCTTATAGTGCCTCCAACGTGGCATGACTTTGTGGAAGTAATTATTTAACTGTTTCTTCCATTTTGGGGTATGGGGGAGCTGGAGCTTATCCTGGCAAGCAATGGGTACAAGGCAGGGTATACCCTAGACAGGACTCCGGGGCAAACAGACACAAACACACACACACACACACACACACACACACACACACACACACACACACACACACACAGACACAAACACACACACACACACACACACACACACACACACACACCAGGGACAGTAATGCAAAAGTTGAACCAAATCTATGAAGTACAGGGGAAAAAAAAATCCTTCACTTTGCGTGTGGTGCTTTGTAATGTCACCAAAATGTTCAATTTATGGAAACCATTGATTTTTTATGCATGCCACATTATATTAAAAGCACTTGATTTGCACATTTTCTTATACCTAATGACTTGTGGACAATGGTTAAATTGACCCAATGATGACTGAATTGCATCTAAGATTTTTTTTCTGAAATGATTTGCTCATTATTCGAACAGACTTGTTCTCTTCGAGAAGCATGTTCATTGGCAGACTGGATGCCCTGAGTGGAGATCAGCCTCCTGGCATGCTGTTGTCAGCCAGCGCAGGCCCTGTTTCTGTTTGTGGTTCGACAGCCGTCAACACAAGCTTGTGACGCTCTGTTTTCTTACTGGCCTGTCATTGTTGTGCAGCTCTGACTTGCCCTCACAGTAACCTCCGACCCCTGCAGTGACCTTTGCAGGGGTTTGGGAAAAGCCTTTCGATTGAGTGAATGCCAATGGCAAGCAACATCCTTTCAGGGTGTGCATGGAGAAAAAAAGAGATGAACCAGAAGTCTTGTAGCATAAAAAGTGAGATTCTTGCCCTTTTCTGTAATTGTGTAAACCATGTGAAACTTAGAAAAAAGCATTTTTTATTTATGTGGATACCTTTAGCTCACTTATGATTGTTTTGCATTTGCTACCATAGTCTGCTCTAGAAAAGAAAATGTCAACAGAACAGTTTTAATGTGCTGGTGTCTGTGATTTGGATTCAATTACTGTAAGTTGGAGTTTGCAAAGCAGGTATTGGTTCAGACCAGATCTGTAAGTATCGTCCAGTCATTCCATCTTGTGACGGGTTGCATTTGTGAGTAACTAGGACGATATATTAACTTTCCTTAGGTAAGCACACAGGCCAGCAGATAGACTTCAATACCTCTGTGAAATGTAATTAGTCAATATGATATTGCAGAAATATGTGCTGCTTTTCATCAATAGCACCATAGGGAAGAAGAGTAGTGAGTTAATAGTGGTTTTGTAAGCCAAAACACATTGCCATTACAGTGTAATCTCAGAATAATATTACTGAATACTTATTAGTCATTTTATGCAACAGGATTCCATGTGTTTTTGAGACAGGGACATGAGGTAGAATAGAAATGAGGCTCTACATATGTAACACTAAGGACTGAATCAGAAATCCTTTGTTAGCTGGTTCATTCATTTCTTGTTTCAGAATTACTGAAAATTGTTAGGTTTCAAATTATGTTAGAATTACGACTTTTATTATTTTTAATACTTTTATTATTATATTTTAACAAGAACAGCGCTGTTTCTTTTTATACCATTGGCAACAAGCCAGTCCTGGACTGTTTTTTTCTTTTGCTCTAATGATGGAATACATTGAAATTAAAGCTGGTTGCATTCATTTTTCAAATGCATTTCACTCCCTGGATCAACACTGGGCTCCTCAATTGCAGCATGGACAGAATCAGATCAGCTCACGTTGTTATGCAATGTGAGTCGTGTTTTGATCCCATTGAAGATTTGTCTTCTTTAGTCCAGAATCCCCTGGGCTTTATTTATCTTGCAGCCTGGAGTTGAGAAATTGGACAGGTTATGTAAAGAGAACAAGGCTGCAACTAAGCACCGTGTATCAGGTATGCTCTGAATACGGGCTGTGGTGAAATTGATGAACTACCTCTGAAAGGAGATACACCATTCTGCATACCTGGTGTGTACCTGGTGCTGCCTCAGCCCTAGAGAATAAGGCTGTGCATCAGCAAACAGCTGTTCCAGATTTCAGAGGAGATTCAAAGGTTACTGTTAAAAGTCTGAAGCTGAGAGACGTGAAATGCAATTTTGCAATCAGCATAATGCAATCAACATAATTTCACTTTCAGATGTCCTGGATTCTGAGTGTCACTGTGTCTCATGTTGCTCTGTAAAACACTAGGGGAGATGTAGAGTGCCGACTGCTTTCAGTCGTAATGTAGTCATTAAGTAAAACAGAAAGAGGGAGAAACCCAAGATAACATGTCTTTTCAGGAACAGAAACTGAAGCCTGCAAAGGGTTTTCAAAGGGACATTTTGATCACACTGATCAGCTTATCAGCCTATGGGGGTGTTGTTGTTCTGGTTTCTTTCAAGCGGTGTGAGACACAGGGAAGCCAGCTGGTGACGAGACGTTCTGTGTTGTGTGAAACTCCCTCCTTCTGCAGAACCCTAAGACAGGTGCTCTTGTCCAGATGGCTGAAGGAGCACCCTATCTGTTCCTATTAGTGTAATGGCAACAGGTGTCCCAGAGCTCTAGGAAGGAGGAATAGGTGGTGTAAGCAAATCGCTACCATGGTAACCTCCCTGTACACAAGGAATAGAGATTAAGGTAATCAGTGGAAAGATATATATATAAACAATATTGTTTTAAACACAAGGATTCGTGTACTGTAGATCAGATGATCTGGATCTTTTGTATGCATAGATGAGCGATAGTGAATAAGTACTGTGTGTTTTAAGCTAGACATTATATTTTGCCTTCTTATGCATAAATTACACCTATTATATTAATTATTATTTATTTTTTATTTATAAAGTGCCTGTCCAAACCCAAGAATGCTGTACATCATGAATAACGAAAAAGACAAAAAATACAATAAAAGTAAATGAAGAAAAAATATAAATATATATATATAAATAAAATAAAATAAATATATATTGTAGATTTCCCTTAATTTGGAATATTTGATATGTTTATCAATTAATTGAATCACATATCTAGTGCCATGGTAATGTGAAATAGAAACACATTACATTTTCAAGTCAGGCACGTTGTGCCAATAAACACTCAGAAACATTCAAAAACAGATTTTTCTTGCTTATCAGGCTAAACAAATAAAATGTGCCATTATATTCCAACTTTATACCGTAAACTTTGACGTCCCATCAATTATTTTGCAATCCATCATCTCCAACACACCTTGTGTGTAGTAAGTGTGTAGTAACCATTGGCAATCACTCCTTACTTATCTTTTACTGGCACTCTTGCAATACCAGGCTCCCCTGTAGAACCTCTGCATTCAGCAACAAGCTGGATAAATTCCAATGTCACAGAAGACAACTTTATATCTGTTTTTTTTCCAGTTTTCCATATAATTTACTCCTATACAAATTGGGGCAGTTGGGGACATAATATAATAATGCCTCTGTCCAGACATAGCCTTCACATCTGAAAAGCTGCTGAATGTAATGCAGCTGGTGATACAAAATGGAAATGGATCTGAATATCCTAGAGAACTCCCTTGTTCTGTGACCTTCAGAAGTCATCAAAGAATGACATTGAGTTCCACACTTTTCAACACTTGAGTGTTCATTACTGAACGATTTCTATGCCCTTCATCAACATTCATTTTCATTCTGCAGTACGTACTGTAAGATCCAGGTTTCTTTTTGAGCATTGGAGTGAATGGCCACTGCTCAATAGTTGTGTTACACATTCATACTTTGCTGATGCGAAGTAAAGTGTGAGTTCGAAATGACTGCCGATTGTCTTGCTAATTAATTTTGTCTGAATTTACTTAACACACTGACAACGTTAGATGTCTTATTGATGTTAATAAAATAGGTATGGCTTTAAGACCCAGTGCACAAGCCTGCAAACATAAACATAAAAAAGATTTCCAGTAATACTGTACCTTGTGGCTTGAGAAATGTGACTACAAATATGCTGTTATTATTACCGAAGTGCTAAGATAATGAAGCCCTTATGAGTCCCCTGTCCACTCCTGCCCCCAGAGCACATTAATTAAGTCTGATTATCTCTTGTGAGGGATAATCCCTTTATTAACCTGCCAAAGCACAGTGCTCGGCCACCGGCTTGTCACTGAGGTGAGCTCTGGGTCAGTGCCAGGAAAAAAACGTATTAGCCTTTGTGCAGTTGTGAGCATCAGACGAACAGGGTTTACTCACTATAACATTATTCACAGCGGCGCTCTGCCTTCTACACTGCGTCTCACCCACGTCAGCCGAGACAGCTACTCCTGGCAGTCAGGGGAAATGTCACGCTGATTAACAGAGGGTTAATGAATGCTGCACTACTGCAGCACTAAGTAAGCTTGGGATCTGGGCTGTGCTTTGCAGATAGGTTTATAATACGGTACATCTAATTGCTCTGTAGAGTTCTTATGTTACCCATATAGCCATGTCATAAATATATATAAAAGCATTGAAAATAGCTAATGCCCATCAAAGTCAAATAACAGGAATGAAGGTTTAAAGGACATAGGAATAAAACTGATTGCATGCTGTAATCATTGACATATGACATTGTCATTGACCATTTGTCATTGTCACAAACATTGACATTGAAACAGTATATCCAACTGTAAAAAGGTAGTAAGATTTTTTGTTTTGGTATCATTAGCACACAGACATTTCCATCCAAGCCTACAGTTCATCACCGAATGACACATCATTACTCCACGTCCAGGCATTTCTCTGATCTGCTTCTCCTACACTGATAAGATGTGCTGCTCCTTCTACTCAGGACTGTGGAATGCATGTGCAAAGCAGTTGTGTGCTGTTGGATGTAATATTACATTTTAGTCCAGATTCTCTGCGCTACCGTGTTTCTCCTGCAAAGCACAGACATATAGTATTATTTGATGTATTTACAGGTAAGTTGGCGTCTATTGTCTCAGCTCAAATCAATCTAAATTGCTCTGTAGGATGAATCAGAGTCCAGTAAACTTTGAAAGTATCATATAGAATATAAATTTTGGCCTGTAACTGAATATGCTAGTTCATATTGAGAAACAGAAAGAGATAATGGGCAGTGAAAATGTCAGCACCTTTGTCAATTTGTTCAGGGCAAAACAAACAGCTTCATATTTGCTTATAGGAGTACTGGCATCATTACTGAAGTTTTAAATTCAAGTTTTTTTTTCAGGAGGTCCAACCCTAATCTCACCCACTGTCACCTACTTACTTATAAATATCACATTTCTGGCTTTCCTGCTTTGCACATCTACTCAATATTCAGCCTTGCAGCAGCCTCCTGGCTCATTGCTTTTAAAAGAAATGCAGGGAGGGGTTCCACAGCCTTATCCCCATGGACAGATTGCTCTTCTTCTCAGCCGGGCAAGTTATGCTAATACAGCATAAAGCACTAATTCCGGACACACCTCTCCTCCACCTTAAAGTTTGGTCAAACTATCCCCAGATAAGACTATAAAAGAGTTAATGCATTTGATGATACTGTGCTGCCTAGTGGCTGCAACTAAACTGAAACACTGAATGTGAAGTGTTAACACACCCAATACATTTAATGTACTGGTTTAGAATAATGGCTCCAATTACTTAGGTGCTTTGAAGTCTTGGGTAGCTCTGTGAACATGAATTATTCTACATGTAATGTGAAAAATGACATGACCTCGGTTATTCGGCAGGTACTGAAATGTAAGGAATTTCTTTCAATGAATTTGTTTTGTGCTAGACAAATGGTTCTGGTTATGCAAACATGGGTGTCACATATTAATGGTTTTATTCCATTTATAGAAAAATGTTATTTTGTAAAGGAGATCACAGAACAAAAACTGTGTTATTCTGTGTTATTCTTAATTTTTTAACCTGAGAAGATTATAAATAAATAAAAATATATAATATATATTATAAATAATTTTTGTAATGGGTAGTGCACTGGCAGTAATTTTCTGTCTGTCTGGGTATTCCTGTATTTTGAACAGACTTTACCCCTCCAAACTACATGTAGTAAGTAAGTTAAGTAAGTTAAACTGAACATTCTCACAGCTGCATGACACTCGACTGAAAGCTGTTAAGTGCAATAGCTCCTTTAGCTCTGTTGACCTTCGCCGATTCCAAGTTACTACGATTTAAAACATTGTTGTTTTTCATAAAAGAAAAAATAATATGGTATCAGGTAATATGCTTTGTGATGCAAAGTGCTTTAATTAAAAAGAAAACTAAAGCTATTTATCGTAGCCAGGGACCAGGAAATTGCTTTTCATTTATGTTCACATCGACAACAGCACATTAATCTTCCCTCCCTGCAAGATCACACATCTCAGCTGACGTCCAATTTATTCAGCACATAAATTAGTAAAGAGACCTGCCTGCACCTGTGCTGGCAGCCAGCTACAGAGAGCGCTGGCCAGGGAGGAAATCTGAAACGGCTTTCCCAAGCGACAGCGAGGAAAGTTTGGCCTTTTGTTTTCTGTTGAGCTGAGTGTGACTGATGGGAGCACTGGTTTGGTAAATGGGAATCTGTGGTGCAGCAGGCATTTCTTTCTGTGATCTGTGATTGCCTCCAAGGGGGAAATATTAGGTCACATTTAATCCCACCTGGGTGGGAAATACCTTTCCATTAGCATTTTGCCAAGTGAATATGAATTCTGGAGCAAAGCTTTACCACATTTATTCCTATGCAGATGTGCCTTTTTTCTAGTGGTGCAGTGTGTTCACCTATTGGCTGTGAATTGGTGCCAATATGTTTGGAAGAGTAAGAAATCATCGTACGCATTGTGATTTTTAAAAAATTAATTCGTAAAACTAGATCGCATTTTATCTTAATAATCTATGCCAAAATCTTGTCCAAAATACATTTTCTGGCAGAAAACATCTGACTACAGCGTTCACTGGGCCTTAATAAATACTGTGTTTTTTTGGGTTACTTTAATAAAAACATAAGAGAAGGGATCTGATGTATCTCATCATTTTATCTTGCCTCCGAAAATACTCACCTATAATTACTGTACAGTATTACTCTATTGTGGTTAGTCCACTGCTGTCCAGTTATGCTTAACTGGAATCTGGTAATGCTGTGGGAGATGTTGAAACATTTCCTGTAAGAGTCGGACAGAATTACATTTCGTATTCTTAAAATTTAATGACTGAATGCCTGACCTTATGGGTAGCGTCTGATCACAGCTTGCCTCCCAAGCCAGGGTTGAGCCTGCAAGACTCAGAATGCCCTGGGAATGTGAATGGGCTGCACTGTGAGAAGGTCTGGGCCGCTGTTTTCCCATGGCTGGTGGGCTGGATTGGTGTGGAAACTCGGAGACATGCAGGCCAGGGTGTGGGAGTCATGCAGTATGTCCTGTGTGGTCGATCAGATGGAAGGAAGCCCCTCTGCTGTTACCCAAGCCATGCTCCAGCCTGCTTGTTCTAACATGTCTGTCACAGCTGACAGGATTTCCTGTCTGAGGTCCTATGCGGATCTCAATGAAGGAAATAAATAGCTCTTATAAATAAATAGTCCCGAAATGGGGGACTAAAAAAAACGTCCACCTGCTTAGAATCCACATTTGAAAATGATCTCTGAGGTCTTCCTCAGATGAATCTGGCCAGTTAATTGGGAAACGAAAATTTATTTTTTTGAAAAGGAAGTCCAGTGCAAAAGAGACACCGACCTGCAACAATCGTGCGCTGCAGTTTAGCTTAGGTGTTGGCAGTGTGGCATTATGCAGATGTTTTGGAACATAAATTATTAAACAAAGACCAGAGGCATGGAGAACAGCAGTTTGGATTAGTTAGGTTTTGTACTGGATTGCCTGTTATAGGTATTACTGGAGCTTTTTTTTTTTCACAGACTGATGGTATTGAGAAGAAAACAAGTTGTCTAAAGTGATACTTGAATATTGATACAGAAATCTGTTGATGAGTAACAATAAGGTGCCCATCATTCATCATGTTCAGACCTGTTTTGGGTCAGACAAGGTTGTGGATACACAATAATCTGCCCACAGCTGTGAGTCTGAGAAGGGATCTTCTGTAGTTTTGTCACCCATTTAGGTGTAATAACAAATGTCTTCAGAGTTTTAACGGAACCTCCTGAGACTCGAGGAGATGTTAATAGAAAACTGGATGAAACCCTTCACATGAGATAAGTTTTATTTAAAAGCAGCTAAGTGCTACCCTTGCAAAATTAAAAAAGGACAAAGCATATTAGCACAGTGCTCTGCCTTACCCTTTTATGGTTGGAGAACCACCTGCTTGGCCTTAAAAGATGCCATCTGTGGCCTCTGTGACGTACTGGAGGACTCAACGGGTACAGCCAGCTGAACCACATCTTCTCCTGTTTTCCGATGGCACACCGTGGGGACAAATTCATCAGCCCTCGCTGTAGCCCACTCTAATGGACCATTTCACACAGATAACAGTGTAGCGCTCATTAGAGCACTTAAGAAAATTAGCGTTACAAAATCTTCCTGGCACCATCTGTCACCCGTTTCCCTGGCTTAGGTAACCCAAAGCAGGTCGAGCACCAGATGGCAGGGGAGACTTCAAGGAGCAGGAGTATCTCCAGCCTTAATCTGCCCCGCACGTGAGCAACCGTCTGAGCCCTGCCTGCCGTCCTGGGAATGATCCCCCCTGTTTGAGCACTTCACTCTCATCGCCTTCCTGTTTTGTAGTCATGTAGAAACCTGTTGTTGTGCACAGCACTGTACAACAATGTGTGTGTCACTTTCAGCTAAGGAAGAGAGACTGACTGCTTTGCAAGATACCTTTGACAAATCCAGTGGAGGACCTACAGTACAAACACTTAAAGCCTCTGGCCTCTGTCATTTCTTTTCTGCTTGTTTTAGTTTTTCAGAAGCATGGGTGCCTTGTAGTCTGCTTTCATCAAATCTCAGAAATTAAGCAGGGCTGGGTCTGGTCAATACTGGGATGGGAGACCTGTAAGAAACAAAACAGTGGTGTTGGTAGACCAGTAAGTGGGACTCTTTCCTCTGTATCAGAATTTCTAAACTAATGCCCAGGGCAGTGCATAGGGACACTGTGCTGTAGGAGCTGCTACTCTTAGGGTGACATGTTTAACGAGGGTCATGACTACTTGATCTCCATATCCCATGGAACTGTTTGTACGTGTAGGGCTATGCTTAGTGTCCTGGTTAAATTTTCCTTCAGGCTTGAACAAACCGAACTTACCAAAGTTCCCCCTTAATTTCTTACATAGCTTTATCAATTGCATTATGATTATGGGGGTACAGGGGGCTCCTGCCAGTGGTCTAAAAACACTTGATTTTGGATGATTTGATCTGAAACATGTTAACACATGATTGCAATGTGTGAAACTTACATTAGGACAACTTATATTTTATGGAGTTTTTAATGAAAGTTCGTGAGGAATGAAGGCAGCCGAGCTCATTCGACACAGCTGCTGCAATTCCCACTAATTCTGACGTAAGCAACCGGTCTCCATAAATATCAAACCTCACCCTCTCTTCTTCCTCGTTCATTTACTGCATCCCTCCTCCACCCCCTCTCCACCTTTGCAGCTGCCCAGTTGGTCGCATGGGGGTCCTATCCTCCCCGTCCAACGGCCAGGAGGTTGGCCCTCAGCCAAGCGGGTTACGCCAAATCTCCACATCCCAATAAACGATTCTAATTTCTCCCAACCTTTCGGCTGCTGTCATTCCTCGTGAAATTGTTTTGTGCATCCTGAAACAACTGTTCTTCTGATTCCCCATTTTGCCATGATGTGATCGTAATCGGTTGTCTTTTCACTCTAACTCAAGTAGTGTGTGGAAAGTGGATCTGTTGAGATGCTGCATAGTATGGACTTTCAGTGTTCTTTATCTCTCATAATTAGCAATAGGCTGAATTATATATTCAAACTTATGTTTGATTGTCAATCATTTTTTGAGAAAGATTGCTTCAGAAGATATCTCTCCCACCTGAAAAGGTGGCCAGATCAGAGTGTGGAGCACTTTACTTATTGAAATGATCTATTATTTTACATCTACCCGCTAGCATTGACTTTTGTTCGTTTACTGTGTGACTCAGGTAACACAGTCGCTGTGTTGTCATATGTGTAAAATGGCCAGAAAAAGTACAACCTAATCTCTTTTGCACCTGATTTCTTGGAATGGAAGAAAGAAACACACTGCAAACTGCACTGTAGATGCTGTGTGTTCTTCTCATTCAAATGTGTACTCCTGGAAATTGGTATTGAAACTCTTAATTTTTTCCTTTCCATTTAGCGCTTGTGTCACTCGCTGTGTGCATTGTATCTTGGTTTAATGGAGGTCTTTTAAAAGTCAGATTGCTTCTCATGAATTTAAATGGAACAGCTTCAAAGTGAACAGGTCCTACAGCACTGAGTCTCTGTCAGTCATCAAACAGCACCATGGCTATACAGCTGAAGGGCTGCTTGCTCTTGGCTAAGGAGGTATGGAGTAGTTCTGTACCTCTGTGGATTTTACTTCATTTTCATATTTGGTAAATGGGTTTTTTTTTTGTACATGTTTCATCAAGAGAAAGGTCAGCTCATCTTTTTTTTTTCCAAGATGAAACTGATTAAAAATAAACCACTCATTTCAGTCAAGCATTCAGAAAGTGGGATTGTGTAACATTAACGTTGCTCTCACCCTGTCATTTGTACTGACATGCTGCAGCCTTAACAGTGTTATTAGATGCATTCTGCTCAAGTGTATTAATGGTAGTAAAGCTAAAAGTAAGTGCAGATAATGGACTAATAGCTTTTAAAAAGCATTGGTAAGTAGGTCCATAAATGTGCCGGTTGTATCCAATCACAGGACATTCATTCAGTCACCAGGGTTGAACCCTGTGACCCATTCACCGTTTCCACTTTTGACTCCCACATTTCCTGAGTACATTTATTCCAGTTCTGCACACTTGCCAGCAGTCTAATGCTTCATGGATATGGCTCTGTGAAAACTAACAAATATTATTTGCCACTTAATTAAATAGCAGTCATTAAACTTGTGAGGGTCGAGATGGGTAGCTTGCCTGCACATTCATTTCACATTTTAAATACATTTCTTTATGTGTGGCTTTCTTTATTATGCATGTCTTACAAAGCTTTTGTCAGCATTTGCTTTTGTTCTGCAGTACAGCTACTGTATGTGTCAACAGCTCAGGCACTGAAAAGCCTCTCTGAGATCTGTTTATGTTTGAAACAGGAGCTGGTTCTTTGCACCTCTTGTCAGTCCAGCCCTGCTGTGATGTGGGGATGACCTTTGTCTTTCTTTTGCCCCAGATGGTAGTTCTGATGGATCCAATGGAAGATCCTGATGACATCCTGCGTGCCAATCGCTCCAGGGAGAAGACCTACCTCTTCGACGTGGCATTTGACTACTCTGCCACTCAGGTGAGAAAGATCCACTGAGTTCCATTGATCCACCACCCTATTCATTTCCTTCTCAGCTTCTTCTGGACACTTGATACATTTATCTTGTTACAAGGCAGTTTCTGGAATCTTAGCTTGACTTTACTGTATCTAGTATCTGCTGCACTCTACATTTACAGTATACCTTGATAGATATGACTCCTGCACTCCTGAATTTCTGTGGTTTATGACAAAGTTCCATTTCAGGCAGTTCCTCTTTATCTTTGTTACAGAATTTTAAAAAATGTTTAACGTGCTTTTAACCTCTAAACTGTGTTATTGCTACATATTTTTTGATTGACCCTTGGTCTGTCACAGTGTTTTTCAAATAATAAAACAAAGGAATCCAGCTTTTCCAAATAATATATCTTTTAAGACCAGTTCTAAACTAATAAGCTGCTATGAAACATGATTAAACTCTGAAATCACACCATCAGGCTCTGCGGTGTGCATGGTCCCTAGAGTGTTTTCAATTAAAAACAAATTGTCAGCTATTCGTCTGTCCTCGGGTACATTTCACTTAGTGTTATTACCATCTCCAATGCAGAGACGTATTACACATTTAAAAGCAAAATAACAACAATGGAATCCTATGTTTTAAATTGGGAATTGAAAAATGAGTAAACCTCCACTTGTTTCCATTCTCTTACCTACAGTTAGCATGGACGTATGTTAGAAAGTTGTTGGGGTTTAAAAGTTTAAAGTTGAAAGAGATGGTGTGTCTTAAATTGAAAGCGCATGGCAGACTGCACGCATCGGAACCTGTTTTTGTGATTACCTGCGCTCAACAGAGAGGTCTATGTGTCCATTCAGACACAGTCTTATAAGAAAATGAGCTGGTTCTGGCACATGCCTAGTTCATAATGTCTGTTGACCCTTTAACTTCTGATTGTAGACATTCTTTCTGATTGATGGAGTCAAGAGGGGGGGGTTTGGAATTGAAAAGACAGTTGGATGTGCCTATGCCTATACACAAGTGCATGTGCAGAGAAACTAGATTTGCAAGTGCTTTGCTTTTGGGAGGGGGTGCTTCTCTGTTCTCTTACATCATCTTGATCCCTTCACAGGATGAGGTGTACCGTGCCACCACCAAGGGGCTGATCGAGGGGCTCATCTCGGGCTACAATGCCACAGTGTTTGCCTATGGTCCCACGGGTAAGTTGCAGGGCACACAAGCCCAGTGTAACACCTCTCCTTTGGTATGGTGTTTGTGTGCTTGTCTCCACATTAATGAAGAGACATTGCTGCTCTGCAGTCAGTCCGGAGAAGAGCTTCCAGGTCCATTCTGGGCCTGGGCATGCAAGCTGAGGAACTGAACTGTTTGAGTCTTGAACAGAGAATAATGAAAGGAAAGTTGATTGTAATATTTAAAATTCTCAAGGGCAATGACATCTCAGTGGGTTTCTTCAGCTTGAGCAGTGAAACACAAACTACTATGTGGGGGCACTTCTTTACCTAGAGGATTGTGCAAGTATGGAAACATACCCAACCATGTTGTTGAAGCTAATCCCCAGGTTTCTTTCAAAAAATATCTGGATGAGCTCTTTGGATCAATTAGCTGCTAACTACCCAGTGGGCCGAATAACTTCCTCTCATCTTATGTTCTTATTAAATGGAAAAGAATAGGATAAATACTATCCAAATGTACATCTTCCATAAACATTTTTACAGTCTTTGCACTTTGTTTGTGGTTGAGATATGCCATTTAGTCTTGTTTTACTATGTTTCTTTACAATCTCAGTCAGTAAAATCAGAGTCAGTTGTTTCATTCGTTGATAACTATAGGAAACCTAGTGTGGGACATTAGCTACCTGAGCAGTAGAATGATTGGCACTCATTCTGAACCGGTTTATGAACCAAAATGAAGTGGTTTGTGGGAAATAATTTCTTTCTGTCTTCCTAGGTGTTGTTATTGTGGATTTCTCAGGCTTGATCATTTTATGGTTGAAAAAGTGGATCTTTTTCACACAGAGGCTAGCTTTTGTCTTGCTTCTCTACAGGTGGGGTACCCTCAAAAGGTATTTAATTTTGGCAGAATTCAGGAACACAAAAAAGAAAGCAAAGTAAAACTCCATCTCTTCCTCCATCCAGTTCTCTATTCTCTATTTGCTCCACTGTCCTGTAGTGAATCCGCGTTTCTATGAACACTCGTGACAGTCGTGAGCCATCATCACTAGGGAACTATAACAACGTTGATATTTGGACACTGGATCTTCCTAGCAAACCATATATATAAGGTCAAAGTCAGAGTAATTGGAACTAATTGCACTATCGGTAGATTTTATTGTGCTCTGTTCAAATACAGCAATATTTATCTACCAGCAGACCAGACTTAATTTTCCTCTCCCATCTGGCACTAAGGCTCTTTCACTGCTCATTCTGATTCAGCTGCTGCCTGTCAAATCTTATTACAGTTCATTACAGGTGTGCGCTGTCCTTCTTTATCTCTGCCATCATAACCCAACAGTAATAGATCAGATAAGACCTGCCTTGCACTACTCAAGATATGTTTGGGATAACCTGGGCAACATTTAATGTAAAGCTGTAAATCATGGTTTTAATGTATTCTTGTCTTATTCGTTTTGTCAACTGTAACACAGGTGAAACAGTCTCCATGCTGCAACCCAAGAACGCAACTGGAAAACCCTTTTTCTAAACCATTTTCTCACCCCAAGATAAAACTGACAGATGAGAGCTCCCCTACTCTCTTCTGTTTCCCCTTTAGTCTTTTACTCATTTTGCAAAAGCAGTATTTTTTTTCAGGAACCGTGGCAATATTTAAAGCCCAACTACTAAATCCATCACAGTGGACTGTAAACTATAAGTTGGCCAAGTTTTTTATTGGTGAAAAAGTGAGCGTGGGTAAATCGGATGTGTTCCTCCTCTGAATGATCTCTAAATGTGTGTGTGCACAGGCTGCGGAAAGACCTACACTATGCTGGGCACAGACAAAGAGCCGGGGATCTACGTCCGCACTCTGAATGACCTGTTCAGAGCCATTGAGGAGACCAGTGATGACATGCAGTACAGTGTTTCCATGTCATATCTTGAGGTAAAAGCACTTTAAGATGTTTTACTAGCACTATTTTAAGAACTGACAATAGTCATCACATAAGATTTGTACTTGATACTGTGATTTTATAGTAATGTTCAGATTTTATGATTAGCTACTGTACATAGGATACTTTGTAAGAGCATGAAAAATTGCAAACAAGTGGTGGCTTTGAGACCATCTTTTCAGTCCATTTCTACAAAAGCTGAGTCTAAAAAACTCTTCTGAATGATTTCAAGACATCCACTGTTACAATACAATGCCGTGTGATAGTTTGCCTCATCCCACAGATTGCTCTGTGTCTTTAATGTCAGTACTGAACTTTCTCCATCCACGTGATGAATATTAAATAGGCTTGTCCAACCTATAGTCTAGTGATATGTGCAGTGTTTGAGGACCTAACGCCTGTTCACAAGGTGATAATCTCCCCACAGGTGATAGGGTGACAGGAGAGCCAGAAAACAATAACTACAAAGCAAGACGTCAGCCTCACATTGTGACTGTGTGGGTTATTTCAATATTTGCAGTTATTGCGTTTTATCAGCAAGCAGAGGCAGGTAACGCAGGAGTACAATGCACCTTTTACTGTACATTTGTTAGGCACTGTGAATATCTCCACATTAATATACAGCATTGAAATGCAAATATCTCCCAAACGGTGTCCTTTAGATTATTTGTACTACATTCTACTCCTCATTCACTTCAAACACTCTTTAAGTGGAAATGTGTTGCAGGCCTTATATGACATTCTTGTTAGTTTTCAGAATGGTATGTGTAAGAAGGACTGATACATGCATCATAGAAGAGAGGGCATTAGGTGTAGGAGCTTGGCAATGTGGGAGAAGGAGAGGATAAAAGCAATTTCATTGAATAGAGTTTGAAGTAGAGCTTGAGAGCTCTTTAATGGGCTTTAAGAAGAATCCATTTGGATCTTTTGTGATCCTTTCTTTTCCCAAAACGTACTTGCATGAGTTTGCAGACAACATTTCAGTTAGAGTACAGAAGCAGCGAAGGCTGTGGTTTCTGTGGCTGTCTCAGCTAAGGCCATGAGGTTGGGTTTTGAAGTTTCCTGGGCCTCAGTTCTGCAGTTTCATTGGTGGCTCAATGAAGTTTAGTGCCGTTTTATTGCCTGCTTTGGAAAACATCTGCTCCTTTCTCTTTCAAATCTGCAGCCTTTCCATCCTCTCTTCCCTTTGTCTCTTTATTCCTCCTTTCCCATCTCCCTTTTTTCTCACAGCATCAATTAAACATGTGGCTCCTCCAATGGGAGCCTTTCCTATGATTTGTTTATGTTACATCAACCTTGAATTAAGCACAGTGTGGTGGCATGGAATATACTTGAAATGAAAGGAAGTGGATGTGGAATAATTGCTTTGAAAGAAAATGCACTGGGTGTAGGAGGTTGCTGGTTTTAAAGTGGCAGGAAGACACTACAGTAGTAAAATTGTATTCTGATGTCAATGGTCCATCACAAGGCTCCTCCTTGTGAAAGTGTGTTTGTATTGTTTTAATGTCCTGGTAATGTCCAAAAATGAAATGTATTCATAGCTGAAAGGAACAATGCTTTTTCGTAAAACAAAATGGAAAGCAAATTATAATGTGGTCAAAGCAACACTTAAAGGTGCTTAGAAACAAACACAAAAAAAGAACTTACACAATTAAAAAAGAATATATTTCATATAAAAAAGGACCAAAGCATATTTTAAACATGTCCTGTTCCTCTCCAACAACCGTATCATTTTTCATGAGTTTAGCCCCTATTTTTAAACCATGTCTCATCATGTTGCATTTTACCAGACGATCAATAATCGTGTAAAAAAAAACTGATTTTCTGAGACTTGCTTTACTGGAAGGTGTTCATTTTTCAGCTTCAGGGCTTGGGCTCTCTGACTGTCTTCCAGGAAGCATTCCCAATACCCCTTGTTTGAACAGTATCTTTTGTTTGACAGATTTACAATGAGATGATCCGTGACCTGCTGAACCCCTCCTCAGGATTCCTGGATCTCCGGGAGGATTCCAAGGGAGTTATCCAGGTGGCAGGAATCACAGAGGTGTCCACCATCAATGCCAGGGAGGTGCGACTTTTCCACAAATATCATTTCCCTTCCTTCTTTAGACACACTACTGCCCGTCATTTCTGGGGGCTGTAAACCAGCTGACCATGAGATACTCATGTATCTAACGAGAAATACAAATAGTCAAGGACAAACATCCATGGATCAGAGAAAAAAAAACAGATTCTATGTTCATCCTGTTCCAGGAGAACAGACAGCAGGAGACTAATTGAAAAGCCTTACGGTCTAGTTGCATGGTCTAGTGTAAGTGATCACATACAGTAACTCCTATCCTGGAGTTCTTGCACTGGCTTCCTATCAGATTTTGTATCGACTTCAAAATCCTCATCTTCACTTATAGTGGTTTGCATGTCTTGGCGCCTCAGTACATATCTGAGTTACTTTCGTCCTACTCCGCACCTCACTTTAATTGACTAATTATGGTCTCCTGTCTGTTCCCTAAGCCCTCTGTTGGTGACAGGGCTTTTTTTCTGCTACAACCCAAAGCTCTGGAATTCTATCCCTATGGATATAAAAGAGTCACCTTCCCTGAGTTCTTTCAAATCTAGACTCAAAACCTTCTACTTTAGGGTCTTTATTTAACTGGTTCTGTGTCTGCCCCTTTGCTTTCCTACTGTATTCCACACCCTTATTGTAACTGTGTAGTTCTGCTGTCTCTGCTCATTGTGTTTTTTTTTTGCTTCTGTTTAGAGCTTTGAGAAGCCCCTTTTAAAGGCACTATATAAAATAAAGTTTATTATTATTGCAGTCTACAGTGACCTTCCTCAGTTTTCTTCTTCTTCCTCCTTATCTCCTTGAAACAAAAGCTGTTTCCTTTTCAAAGTAGCGAGGGCGGTCTCTTTCCCCAGATCATGGAGCTGCTGATGAGGGGGAACAAGCAGCGCACGCAGGAGCCCACGGCCGCCAACCAGACGTCCTCGCGCTCCCACGCGGTCCTGCAGGTCGCCGTGCGGCAGCAGAGCCGCTGTCGCGACATCCTGCAGGAGGTGCGCTTCGCCCGGCTCTTCATGATCGACCTGGCCGGCTCCGAGCGCGCCTCGCAGGTACACCGATTCTCCCCAGGGAGGACTTTTTGTGTGACCAGACTCTTGAGCGTTGTGGAAACCATGATAGGCTTTTGCAAATGAATGTTGAAGATCGTACTGCAGTGCAGTACAGGGCAGTGTTTTACACGGATAGGTCCTCTTTTCGTAACATGTCCAATACATTCACTCTTTATGGACTCCACTCTGTATGGATTGCAGAACTTTATGGATGTGGTCATGTGTTTTTGCAATCAGAGCATTAACACAAATGCAGAGTGCTGTGTTTTGCTCAAAGCTCATCTGACCCTTCCATGTACAGGACATGCAATGCATTGAAACATGAGTAAAGGTCATTTGCATTCTCCAGAGGTTATGAGACTCTTGGCATAAAGTGTGGAATGAACAAAACAGCTCTTGTTTTCAATTCTTGCACATTTTGTTAATAAGCAGAGTCTGAGTTTCCTATAGGTAAACTGAAATCCCAGAATCCCTGAAAGGATTAGCACGTGTATGCATTTTTATAACATTCTCGTGTATATTTACGTCCCTGTTTCCTTGAACCAGAGAATGACACTGGAAATGACTACACTTATGCGTCATCTTAAAATCTTAATTGTCTCTCCGCTTTTCTGGTTGAATGGATAAGTGTCTGACCTGGGGTCCCCTAGTCAGCTCCCAGTTTGTAAACCAAATGTATTGTTTATTCAGCCAACGAACCAGTTTGCGCATCTTTCTATGAGATCCAAGACAAAGAAAGACAAATGAGTTTTAGATATATCAAGTATTTAAAAAGGGTACAAGGGAGACTCCTGCTGGATGAATTTAGTAAAAAGATACTTCTGATTCTTTAACCAGTATCCTTTTACCAGATTGTCAATAATACAGAATATGAACATAGTGCTGAAGTGCTGCTATCTTCTCATGAGACAGAAAACATTTTAAAAAAGAGATTTCTAAATCACAAGTTTTCTATGTGTTTTTCTAATATGTAAGCCAGTGCAGTGCATTTCCAGGGAAGGTTTCAGTTTATAGGAGGTCAGATGATTGATTCCTGTTACACGTCCTGCAGATAAATCCTTGCTGTGCATTCTGATTGTGTTAGTAAACTGGGAATTCTTCCTTCATTATCCATTTTTGCGCTGAAGATAGCACTCTCAGCAGAATTTTTGTCTATTACTCACAATTTATTTAGAGGTTTCTGGGCAGCTACAGAATAAAACTGTCTGATTCCAGATTAGAATATCTCAAATGTAGCTGTTACACTCCTCCTCTAGAGGGCGCTCCTACCTTTTTCAAAGCTCAGCTTTGGAAGACGGACGCCCGGTAGCCCACCTACCACCGGGCACAGCAGTGGCCTGAGGGCATAGGCTTCACCATGGCGTCCTGACCTCTGAGTCCAGGGCTCGGAGCGCCTTGTCCCGTTATAATTTTAATCTCCCATGTATAGTACCTGGTTCCTATATCCCCGTTCCCTATTTTTGTCTCGGATGGATCTTCCAGTACCTGGACCCTGGACTGCTCCCTGTTTTCCCTTATTGGCCTTCCCCTGTTTGGACTCGTTCGCCTGCGTTCCCCTCATGCACCAGATCACAGTCTTCTCCGCCCCCCTGTCCATCATCCCGTCCATTCCTCGCCCTGATGTCCTTCTCCAGTCACTTCCGGATTATACCGTCCCGCATAGGGTGTTTTACAACGCATTTCCCAGGAGTCTGACCCGGCTCTCATGACAGTAGCACTGTCTAAATCGCCATGAATTAAAACGTTAGCTTTAATGCTAACAGACAGCCTCTTGTTTACTTTCTGATTCATGTAATCTTGGAAACCATCATGGTTTCATCATTGAAGGTGTTTAGAACATGCAAAGTTTTTTAGCAGTTAAATGCTTTCTTCCCAGAGTGATATGAATCTCAAATTACCAGCTTTAAACATTGTAAATCATTTTTCAGTGAAAGGAGTTTAAATCCTTTAGTTGTACATAGGTGTGAATTTGCATGAACTTGGACAGATTATGCTGTTTTGTTATTGCTTCCAAAAACGTTTGTGGGGCTCTCCCTGGTTATAGCTTCTTCCTTGAGCTTGGCAGAAAGCGAACTGCCTTTTTCCTTTCTGCGTTATGAGTTGAAGCTCATTTGTATCAAGGTATTAATGGTGCTCTAATTAATTTTTACCATCATTAAAATCATAAAACATGTCTGATAGCAGATTTTTGGCTTCACGATGGGCTGATGGGCTAAGGGGATCCTTCACAGTAAGATGCACAAAGATGTACATTCAAAATAAAACCGAGTCCTTTGCCTTTTCCTTTCATGATATTTGCATAGACAGAAGAGAATCCATAATTCCATAGAGTGCGTGGGTTGCCAAAAACAATTACACTGAATACATTTTCTGTATATGCATGTTACTACACACTTCCATGGTCAAGAGGTCTGTTTTTACAAATGTATGAGTCTGATGAAAGTAGCCAATCGAGATGCAAATTTCCTTGTCACTGCAAACATTATTACTCTCATCCAGCATTTAAGTTGTCAGGCCAGTGTGATCATGCATTGTAAGTGATTCATAATGCTAGTTGGCTAAAGCTTTTATAGCAGTTAGGCAGATTTAGACAAACCACAGGAAAATTCTTTAACAATGCTTGAATTGGGAAACATCAACTTGATCTGCAAATGCAATCAGTATTCCATGCCCTGCAAAGGCTTGGTAAACAAATACTTCAGGATTTGTAACCTCCTGACCTAAAGTTTGTTGAGTTCAGTTTAAAAACTAGTACCACATGCTTCTACTGTAGGTTTGCGGGTGCTTTTTGAGGTAATTTAATTCAGAAGTCTAGCACCTCAAAATGAACAATAAAATATGTATTAAGCTGGAAATCTGCTTTCTTTAGTGGGTAGGAGCTGCTCTGGTCAGTGTTGTATTCACACCCTTAGTGCCACTGCCTCTTGGGAGGTTCCGTTTCCAACATGACTAATGAGAAGCTTTGTGTGAATTGCATCAGTAGAAAAAAAGAACAATGATTGCAAAATTGCAAATGAGACATACCGTTGCTTAGAAATCGACTACTGCCAAGAGAACAGACCAAAAAGTGAGAATGACAGATTCTAAAGTTAAAGTGAATATATGCCATGGGCTTTAAATGCAACTATTAAGTAAACAGAATGGCTGTGTCCATGTAAGTGAAAAACAAGCAGATTGAGACAGTGGTATAGCACCCCCCCCCCCCGCTGTTCGTGTTTTGAGTAGTGTGATGTGCACGACGGCACCGAAAGAAGTGAACACCTGCCCTCTCCCACAGACACAGAACCGTGGCCAGAGGCTGAAGGAAGGCGCCCACATCAACCGCTCCCTTCTGGCCCTGGGAAACTGTATCAATGCCCTGAGTGAGAAAACTGGAAACAAGTATGTGAACTACAGGGACAGCAAGCTCACACGCCTGCTCAAGGTACTGAGTCTTCCTTTATAATATAGAAAAAGTTATATACTGTTTTAACTGTGACAAAATGTGCATCTTACAGTTTCTCTTCATTTCTTGAATTTCCAGAATTATTTCCAGAATTAGTTTTCATTATATACCCTCCAATTATTTTAAGTTTGGGCTGCCAGGCAATGGCTCCTGTACCCGCTTGGGTGCTATTAAACCTCTCTGACATGCACACCTGCGGAGGCATCCGTTGTTTGACATTTTGCCAGCTCCACGGTATCTAACAGGAAAGGCGTCATCTATCACTGATGTTGGTGATCAGGCACTTACAGTTGTGCATTGCTGCTTGGAGATTCCTTTCTGTCAGATTGTGGTATAACCCTGGTTTGCACCAGCAATGCCTGGACTATACAGTAGTGCATTGTACAGCACAACTTGAGCCTGATGTGAGAGTTTTACTGGTTGTGCCACATACAGGAGTTCTTTTCCACCACGCTTCTACAGTGCAGTACTGAGCTTCTACTTGCTTCTAGAGTGGCAGGCTTCAGTACTGCCTGTTCCTCCTCGTCTCAATCCCGCGTCTTGTTTCCTTCCCTCTCCTCTGTGTGGTTCTCTTCTTTTTCCTCCTGCTCCTTTTCCATGATCCCCACCTTTTTTTGTGGTCAACAGGACTCCCTGGGCGGGAACAGCCGCACAGTGATGATCGCCCATATAAGCCCCGCCTCCACCGCCTTTGAGGAATCTCGAAACACCCTGGTCTACGCCGACCGCGCCAAGAGCATCCGCACGCGGGTATGCTTCTGCCCAAACATGCCCAATTTTGGCTTTTCATTTATTTGATTAGAGCTCCCTTTATTGGTCTGGGGTGTTTTATTTATGACATATGTCTGCTGTTTTTGCTCATTTGCTGTATCCCTCAGTAATATATAAAATGCTGACTATTGCAGTTCTGCAGCGCTTATTTAAAAGGAACTCCTCTATCCCTGAGTCAGGCATGTGGTGATGGTGCTGATTCTGCAGTCTGTTCCGCATTACCTGAAAAACTGGAGGCATGTCAAGACATGAATGATGTGGTTTAGGAAGAAAAGCAGAAAGCCAGCTGTTTCTTTATTACATAAGAACACAAGGAAGGTTAAAAATAAGATTGGGGTATCTGTAGTATCTCATTTGTAGTAGCTATTTTATTTCAGGATAATATTCAGTTGTTTCTTTAAAGATGAACGTGGCTTGTTTGCTTGTTTTAGAGTCTCACGGCTGATTGTGTTAAGAAAGTGTCTCCTGCTCAATTATAGATGCATTTCTGCAGAATTTCAATGTGTTCCACCTGGCCAAGGACTGGTTCATTTTTTGAATAAATTCATTGAGTATGTGGAATACTGGGCTTTTGTGCAATGCTGAACTCTGCTGTGTGGATCGGCAGGTGAAAAAGAACCTGCTGAATGTGTCGTACCACATCGCCCAGTACACCAACATCATCTCCGACCTGCGCACCGAGATTCAGCGTCTCAAGAAGAAGATTGCAGAGCAGGCCAGCCGACAGGCCCCCGGAGAGCGGGCTGACATCCGCAACGTGCAGGGTGAGACACTGCTGCCCTCCCAGCAGCTGCAAAGGTGCTGTACCCACTCGGAAAGGCAGGAGGATCGGGGGTTAACAGCCTCTACTTTAGGTTTACCTCTGAGAGAAATTTCGTACAGAACACAGTGCTGAGTTGAGAAAGGATTTTGATTCGTGCGCTGGTTCAAAACTATAATTGTTGCTGTCATCAATGCCTTTAATTAAAAAATCAATGTAACAACAAACTCAAAGATGAGCTGCACAAAGTACAACCGTCATCGACGGACACGACGAACAGCCATCACATACATTCTTTGTATACCTGTATATCTGCATTGCACTGTACACAGGTACAATGACGATAAACTTGAAACTGATCACGTTTTATGTACAGTTCAACATCAGTAGAATGTTTCTTTACAATTCTGAATTTTTGGTGGCGTTTCTGATTGTAGTGGACGATGGCTGTGTGTATACTCGAACCATGAGCCGCACTCTTGTACATGCCCAGCCCAGAGCCCACACAAGGGCCACACCCTCTAGACCAGTAGGCCTGTCCCTTACCACAGGGAGGCTGAGCTCTCCTGAGCGTGCTGGGGTGTGACAGCACTGTAACACTCACAGAGACCAGGGACTGTGGCTGAGTGATCGGTGGTTTTGTTCTGTCCTGTCCTGTCCTGTGCTGTGTGTGAGGTTATTGATCGATTAATTGGCATGTGCCCCCAGCGGAGGTCCAGGCGCACTCTTCTCAGAGCCGGGTGGAGATGGAGCAGCTGAGGGAGCAGCTCATCGAGGCTTTTCGGCAGCAGATGGAGGTCCGCAAGAGCCTAATGGAGCTGGAGAACAACAACATGGAGATCCAGATTGACACCTCCAAACACCTGCTCACCATCGCAGAGTCAGTACCCTCCAGCCTGCAGTGCCAGGCTAGACAGATCTGGAGTCCTGGAATCAGGGGTAGTGGAATACTGGAGCATCCAATCCAATCCATTCTGAGACAGGTCTTCCAACAGCTAGTCCCTTCGTTTCCCGTCGATGAATTAAGCTGTTATAGTTACAAATTGTGTGAAAACCCTGCAGATAAATGGTTAGGAAGCCCAAGTATGATAATACTGTACCTCTGGCTAGAAGTGATTTCCACAGAAATGCAGGGTAATCTTTACAGAGGTTTCATGCAATCATGCAAAACCTTAAAAAAGCAGGCCCTCTGAAAGTGACTTAAACCTTGTGGTATTACCATTACCATTTTCAGTGATGTTCCCCAACCTCCATATTCTACTTGCAAACCTATCATTTTCTATAAAGATACCTGCTGAGATCTAGTGTTATCTAACAGAAATTTCATTGAAGCATTTCAGTGACAGCACAGATAGCTTTAATAGGTTACACACTAAGGTGCTGAGTGTGGTTAATCTATACCACTGGTCAAGATTCTGGTCTACCATTCATGATGAGAAGGAAACCTTGAGTTATTTTTCTATTCCATCTGATCCAGAACCAGGGTAGGACAATTTGTTATGCTGTGTTTTGTCATAAAAACCCAGCAGAGTGACTGAGTGCTCTTACAGTATTTAATGATGAGATCAGACTGCCAGTGGTCAGGAACTCCCCTGCAGTGGGATAGAGTGATCTTTCCCATCATTAGGACACCTGTTCGCTATTGGCTGACCCCTCTCCTCTCTCCGCGCCCCACAGCTGGGAGCAGGAGCGCTCCCGCCGGGCACGGAAGTGGCGCGCGGAACGACGCAAGGAGAGCTTCAACAAGGAGGACAGCGAGAAGGACTCGGACACCCCCGAGGAGCTGCCTGATGCCACGGAGACGCAGGAGGTTGCCATGGCGAGGGAGAACCTGGTCACACTGATGGCCGAGCAGAAGAAAATTCGGAAACAGAAGGTACGTCTCCATAGCTTCCCACTACCGCAGTGAAAATGATCGTTCTCTAGTCATGTCCGAATCATTTTACCAGGACCAGTGACAATAACCAGACAATCATTTTGGCTATTTATTTTTTCTTTGGACAATTGACACATCCAGTAATGAAAAGTTTCCATTTATGCAACTACTGTATGTATCACCCACAGTAGTTTGTAATGCAATTATTCTTTTGAATTGCACATTCTAATTGCTGTAGCAGTGTGTGGCGATTGTCCACCATTGCTGAGAGTAGAAACGGCCTTCTTCCTGCAGTCGGAATCTCACTGCATGCTGGGTGCCTCTCCCCCTGTGCTGTAGCTGGCGCTGGAGAAGCGGTTCCGGGAGCTGCGGGAGCGGGCCTGGCGGCTGGAGGAGCTGCTCCCGCGCCGGGTGAGCTGCGAGGAGCAGCGGGAGGTGCTGGGGCTGCTGTGCAAGGTGCACGAGCTGGAGATCGAGAACGCCGAGATGCAGTCCCACGCCCTGCTCAGGGACAACGTCATCCGGCAGAAGAACTACGTGGTGCAGCGGTTCGAGCTGCACCGCCACCTCTGCGACGAGATCATCCAGCAGCAGAGGCAGTTCATCAACGGTGAGAGGGCCTCCCGCCTCCAGGAAGGAACTGTCCTGTCCGTACAGGCACATGAACGCAGGTACCCCACGATCCCTGCGAAGACAAACCTCCATTCAGACCCTTAGAGCATAATAAACTTTCAAGTAGGTAGCTGTGCCAGCGTGTGCAGGCTGCAAAGGCACAAGTAAAAGTTTATTCCGCGCTGAAAAGAAAAGAGACTCAACGTTTTGGCTGTGGGGCCTGCGTCAGGTGTGACACCACAGCCGGAATACAGTAGGAAAGCAAAGGGGGCACATACAGAACCAGTAAGATAAAGGCCCTTCTAAAAAAGAAGGGTTTCAGTCTAGATGTGAAGAGCTCGGTGAAGATGACTCGGATATCCTTACAGATAGAGTTCAAGAGCTTTCTGCAAGAGAAGGCCCTGTCATCATGGGGGACAGACAGACAACCAGAATTAGACAAATGAAGGCTGTGAAGTGGGGAGTAGGAAGATAGTAACTCAGACAGGTAAAGTCAACGTGAAACTTGAAAGGATTCCAGGATAGGATAGCAGAGGGTGCATTTACACCCCGTTGTGAACACAGACATTAATATGCATCCTTGCATATAAATAGACCTTCAGAATCAAACAGCCTATTGAATGCAGTCCAGAGGCACACAGGTCCACACAGGTCCATTCTGACACACACTGTAAACTCGTTTTGTGAGACGTCCGGTACATTTCAGCACTCACTGAGACGGTGTTGCTTTGACTGTGTTCTAGATCACAGTCTGCTGGTGCCTCCCCACCTGCAGGAGCTGTATGAGATGTACACAAGGGAGCTGGACGAGAGAAAGCTGGACAGGGTCATGGCCCTGGACAAAGTAACCGTGCGCACTTTCAAGGTACCTCTGTTTCCAGCTCTGTGACAATCGCTGACCTGAGTTCTCTGGCATACTGCTGTTTGCTTCACAGGTCATTTTCACAGCGTTTCAGCAATGCATCACTGTTGTATTATTGTGGAGGGGGAAAGTGCAGTGAAGATTTACAACAATGATGCAGAATACCCTTTGCCTGAAAAACTTTGCCTGTTAGTAACATACTGTATCCAATACGCTGATTGACCTCTGTTGTCTTCTTATGAAATTACAAAGACAAAATGTAAAATATATTGTATACTTATATGTTAGAAGGTTCGTAGACTGCCAACATATGCTCTTACTTAGTCGACTGAGCAGCGCTTATTCATTAATCCTTCGGACTCCATCTTTGTTCAGAAATATGAATTCGGACAGTGCACACCCATTAAAACTAGGGCAGGATGTGATGATCACACCTCCAAACGTGTCATAGAAGAGTAAGTCCACTGATCAGCATGGCACACTGAGACTCATTTGCTGTGCCCCGTGATGAGCTTTTGACCTGGTCAGACCCCTCCTCTGCTGAAAGGAGTGCACACCTTTCACCCCTCCACGCCCGTTTCCGCAAAACTTATGTTACAGTTCTATCTTCTCACCTCCAGAGGGCACCTCAAACACTGGTTGCTGGCCAGACCACGCAGATTAAGCTTCAGCCAGTCATGGACCGACAGTAGGGCTCCACACCTCCTTTCCTCGGCTCTATATAAACTGAGCTCTCATTCCCTTCAGTACTTAGTCTTGTATACCTCTGGTTTCAGCTCTGGACCTTTACTGAACCTTTACTGAAGGCTTTTCCTGAACCTAGTATCCTGCTTCTTTCCTTACTTCTTACTCCTGTTGTGCTTCAGTCCTTGTTCATTTTCTAGTTCTTCTTTTCCCATTATTCTCTCCTGGTCTCTCCTTGTTTCCTTTTTCCCTGCTTTTTGTGTTTCATTTCTCCTTGGATTGCCTTCCTGGTTGCTGAGTTCAGCCTGTTCCTGGACTGCGTTGGGAGATGTTGTATGATTATCTTCATACCTGCACAGGGTCCATTCCTCTGCTCCCTTGAACTGTCTAGGCAGCCCTTTACACCCCCAGGCTAAAGCACCTCTGCTTTTTTAGGAGGGGTCCCTGCCCAAGATCCCCTTGGCCGGGAGAGGTCGCGACCCCCTACAGGATATTGACTCGGACCAGGAGAGCGTGCGCACGCTGGGCTCTGAAACAAGGCGCGGCCGAGCAAAGTCACGAAGGCACACCCTACCACCCATACCCATCCTCCCCGAGCCTGAGAGGTGAGGCCCGCCTTTTGGGACAGACCTCAGAGATAACGCTGGGCTGTCTGCTTTAGAAAGGAGAGGGGACACTTGTGGTTTAAAGCCAACCCCCTTGCCTATTTTTAATTGATTTATTTTAGGTTGCAAATCCAAAGCTGCTTCTATTGAAAACCGTAGGTTATTGTGTTGCCCACTGTTGATTCAAAATGTAAGGACTTTTCTAGAAAGGAGGAATTCACAACTGCAGAGCTGACTTACCATTTGAGTATCATGCTCTTCCAATAAGTACCATACAGATCTGAAAAAATCCCCCCAAAACGTTTTATGTATTCAGCTCTTTAAACAAAATACCACACAGAAAAGTACCTCGTTAGATTACAGAACGAATTCTGCACTGAAAGGAAGATTTGTGAACCGTGCATCTCAGTGGCCAGGACGGGGGCTGCTCTGACACTGCCTTGTCTTCTGCAGTGACAGCCTCTTGGTGTTCAAGAGCAGCCCTCACGCCCGGCAGATGAAACACTCCATGGTGATGATGCCACCTCCAATTCACATCAGCAGCCCTGGGACCCGCGAGGTGTGAGCCCGTCTGTGCTAGAATATCCAGTATTCGCCTGACTGCTCAAGCAGGGTTATAGAGAAACACACAGGCCAGTTGGTAATAGAGGTGTGGAAACTCTAGCTTGTTCTGTGTCGTAAAATGGGATAAGTAAGTTATACGTTGATAAATAAGTTTACAGTGTCTGTGTATTGCCTTTTTCAGCAAGTTTTCCTTCATCCTAGACTGTTCACTTTTAATTTTATAAACAGAGATTCCTGGACATTTGAAATGTGATACTTAGAACTATAGTTTTCTGCTGTTAAAGCAATAATTTTTAGAATATAAATAGAGAGTGGTCTTTATGTAGTAAGTCACTATGTCCTGTCTCCTAAACATTTCAGACTAGGCTGGGTCTTCATTACTGTTGAAATATTCTGTTTCACTTGTGTCTAATATCTTGTTGTCTCTCTTGGTTCCAGCCAGCTCCACAAGATGGGGTGTTGAGCTACAGCCTTCTGAGCCACAGTGTCAGCAGTCACCTGGATTCCTCTCCAGAGAGCAGTGAGAACGGGGCAGAAGTCCCTCTGTCCCGCAAAGGCGAGTCTCGACACAGGCATCACAAAGTGAATGTGCAAAGTCCTGCTGTATTAGAAACCGTACATGTGACACAAAAACGAGTACTTAAGGAGGTGAACACAGGTACAGCTGTACCTGTAAGCCTGTCCTGCTGAAATCTTCAGGCACTGATGCAAACACTAATGTGCTGACAATTGTGTTGAGATAGAAGTGGTCAAATGCAGTAGTTTAGTGGATGGTATTTTTAATATGAAAGGGTACTGTAGTTGCAATTGTGAACCCATTATTACCAATGCATGTCAATAAATTAATAACAGCAGTGCCAGATTTCCCATTAGGCACTGTAAGCACAGTGCCCAGGGCCTACAACATTTTTAGGGCCTACGAACGTGGGAAACACCATTGACTAACGAAAAACTAGCTGAAACGACATGCTTGCGATCGACTCTAGGTGCTCCAAATCAGTAATCATACGCTACTTAGCAGCTGTTCTAGAAACTAGAAGTATCAAAGTGATGGTCACTCCATCAATCACGTGGGTTAGCACTAGAATAGTTTAAAGTGCATCATGCCGATGGACGAAATTCAATTGGCGTTCACCCCTCTTTTTGCACATTTCGGAGTGAAAGTGCCGAGGGCCTACGAATCCCACTATCCGGCCCTGAATAACAGTTACAGTGAATTCAAGTGCAGGTTAAAAACAGAGAAATAAACCCGTTGTCTTCGTGGAGAAGTCACCCCTCTCTCTCTCGCAGAGCGCCAGCAGATCCTGAAAGGGGTGAAGAACATCGCCGTTAAAGCCGCCCGCCGCCGCTCCAAGGTCCTGGAAGGAGACGCGCTGCGGCTGCCGCCACCCTCACCCCTGGACCCCCCCAAACACAAGAGCAACCTGTCTCTGAGCGAGGGGCCCCCCCGTGGCCCAGCCCCCCGGCGGGACAGGAGGCCCAGCCCGCAGCTCCAGCACGCCACCTCCGAGGACAACCTGTCCAGCAGCACCGGAGAGGGACCAGGCCCGCGGGCCACCTGGACGCGGCCCCAGCACCGCCGGCCTGGCGAGAAGAAGCCCGCCCCCAGGGAGAGCGACTTCGAGGCCCGGCGCCGCAAGAGGAGGTCCAGGTCCTTCGAGGTCACGGGGCAAGCGGTGAGCCTTCCTCTCGGCCGAACTGAATTAACGCTCAGGCTCCATCTGGGACACCTTCTCTTACCAGAAAGATATAAGTGCTGCACATATAGAACAGAAAAACGGACACGGAAACGTTTTTTTCCTGCTGGCATTTAACTTCTTTGACCAAAAAGGGGTTCCGTTTCAGCATTCAAGTTTTGATAGAAAAAAAAATGTTTATACATCACTGGTAATTCAACACAACAGGACATCATTGGAAAGGGGTGAACCCCTCCTCCCCTCTTACTTACAAAGAACTGTCCAGTTAACATTTTTAGTCAAAACTCTGAAGATCATTTTTATTGTGGTTGGTTTTTGGTACATTTCTGATCTTGATATAGATCCATTCCAAGTGCAATTCATAGTAACTGTGGCTCTCCCCTCCCTCAACAATGCCTGGCTTCTGTGTTCCTGGCAGATCCTGTTTCTCTCTCGGTTAAGTAATTTGGGCATCACGGGTGTTGCAGTGGTGAAATCCTAGTTTTACTGAATGGTGACTGGAAATAGCTGAGAAGACCTGAAATGTGAAAACAGTAAAGCAGCAGGGTTGCCTACAGTATTTCTGCACAAGATCACCTGGCATTGCCCACCATGATTCTCTGTCGCTCTCTCGCTGTCTCAGCTCCCTCAGTCTAAGAGCACAGCCCAGCGCTTTCGGCCACTGGACAGCACCTCAGACCCCCACCTCCATATCAACGGCCAGCAGCCTGCCCCTGTGCCACGGGCCCAGGCAAGGGGCGTCCTTCCCTTGTCCAAAGTGAGGCTTCCCCACCAGCCAGGTGGGCTCATGTACTGACAACCTGATTCCTAGCTGAATAACCACGTTTTTCCTGACGTTTTCAATGTTTTGACTTGATTAGTTTATCCATCCTCAAAAGGCAAGTTTTATTCAGGTATTTCTTAAGTGGAAACATATAGTCTAAGTATTGCAGTGTGTATATACTGTATATTTGATTTTATGGTATCAGTGTTATATGCTTTATTGTTTTTGTCTTACACAGTGGATCTTACTCTATTACAAAGAGGTGAATCAGCTTCACTGAAAATGTTTTTCTATTCTGTGGCTTGTAAGCGCTCCATCATCCACATGGTTGTCAAGTGTACTGGGACTAGAATATGTAGTCTCCATTTGTTCTGCTAAATTGCAAATAAGAAACAAAGAGCAAGACCTCATAGTAAATTGGCCCATTGTTGTGTCTTTTTTTCCCCAGGGCCAAACACAGCTGCCTCTGACTCCTCTTCCTCCAGCTTCCCCCTCAACCACCCTGGGAATCTCAAGCGAGGAGCTCAACACAGGCAGCCTCAGCATCTGCTCAACATTAGCATGACCGGGGGACAGCGCACACGGAAACACTAAAACTCAGCAAGACCTGTCAATGAGGCTGTCAGCCACACGGACTTGGCCAGACCTTCCAGATGCACCCCCTTGGACATTTTCATAGATGAGATATGAAAACAGTAGCAACCTGGTCTCTCTCTGGTTCTGGTCTTTGAAACAGGTTACAAAAGGCACTTCTCCAAATGAAAAAGAAAAAAAGAACCATCTTGTCATACCACTTCAAGGCAGAGGTCTTGTGCCTTCTCCTTTTCAGTATTTGCCTGGCCAGCATCTCAGAAACATCACTCACGAGTCAGAGAGAGGTGTGTTTCTCCAAGCTGCAGTGGTATATCAATTTGTTGATGAAGGTCTTGTCTTATGGGAGTATTCCATTAGTTTGTGCAGCACATTTCACACATTTTCACTCACATGTGACACTTTTCTCACTCACATGTGACTTTTTAATCAGAGACTTTTTGTAAATGGTGTTGCTGTTTCAACACAGCAATTAAGTGGAGTTATAAAACTGAAATGGCTCAGATTGTAAGCGTGTATGTGTTTATCGAAACCAAATGCAAAACAATTACTGTACGTTCACTCCCTTTGTAACCATTCAATAGATTTGTTCATTAAATAAAACAGCAGACAACAGCCCACTGCAGTAAGAACATTTTCACAATTATCTGGTTTGCAGTGACAAAGATGCTGAAAACATTAAACTGTTCTGCAGATTTTAGAAAATCAAAGATGTAGAAACTACTTCTAGTACTATTGAGAATAATCTTTTGATTGCACTTTGTTATGGTAGCAAACCCATTGATTTCTCTTTCAAGTCCGATGATTATGAGTGTTATACAGAGACAGATATATCCAAGACAAAAGGTTTTTGCGCGTTCTACATTTGCTGGTCATTGTGCTGCTAAATTTAGAGCCCAATTTTTAAATAACCACAAAATTAAGGGGCAATATGAAATTTGTCAAAAATATAAACTGATTTTAAATCTCATCCTAAGCAGACAACTGTGTACACTTCTGACTTTTAACTTTTGCCTTTTTTAATGTTTTGAAGTCACAATTTTTGTCTGGTTTTGTAATTAGAAAACGAGTGCTTTTTTTCAATTCTTTCTTTTGTAAATTTTGTAAAAAATAAATAAAAAATCAAATAAAACTTGTAGAAAAGCCTTCCCGAATTCAAGAATCTGATCAAAGCCTTTCTGCCTACCTTTCAAAACACAGCACGCATAGTTCTGTCTTTGTAATACTGCTCATTGTAACGAACATTGAGTCAATGTGAAAGTCAAAAAATATCACGTCATTATATTGAAACTGTACAGGAAATGCAAATGTGTGAGAGCTTTATCTCAAAAGCATATTTTTATAGAGCTGCATTTAATTTAATTCCAAATTATCCCTTGAAAAAGACTCAAGGATTAACAAGAGGAACATTTAGAACTGAGATGGGCTCTGTGGACAACCACCGTTTGTCGCTGTAAAACCCTTATTTGGACCAGAAAATTCCATTTTCAGAGTTGTTAACAATGGGACGTGTTACCTGCTCATAATATGAACTATGCAGAATGGTCTGGGCACACTTCATAAATTGGTTTAAGAGCAAAAACAACTTTTTGTAGCTTGAACTTGCACAAGTGTCCTATGTAAGTGTGAGGCTTAACAATTTCATATTCTGCTCCAGACCCCTTAGGCAACCATATTCGAATAGATAAAGAGGATGCAATTAAAGCCTGTTTTTTCCAACTTGGCAATTACTTTGTACATTATTTATCATTTGAACACCTCATTAAACTCTGTAACAGTGATTTTTTTCTCCTTATTAAAATAAAGAAAATGTTTTTTAAATCATTTCAATGCAGAGTCATTTGTGATTCTAGAAAACACTGCCGTTCTAGTTGCTTTCAGTCATAATTCTGAAAGAGACAAGTGAAAGGTTTATTCCCTGCTGAAAAGAGAAGAAAGAAAACACAACGTTTCGGCTGTGGAGCCGTCTTCGGGTGTGAGAAAGACAGGGAAGACAGCAGAGATTAAACAGCACAGGAGAACAAAAGCTGGGAGAGGGGAGGAGGCGGGAGCAGGGCAGAGGCAGAGAGGCCACTCAGGCGGTGCGAAGTGGAGAGAGGTGAAGGGAGGGGTGAAGTCAAAAACCTGCAAGAGTAGAGAAGATTTCACGAAAACAAATCTGTCGTTGAGAGAAGGGGGAAGGCGTGAACCCGGTTTCAGGATAATTTTTGTTTCAGATGTCTTTCTGCTATGGGAGTTAAGAAACCCTTCTTTGAGAACGCAGACGGAGAGATCAGTGTGATCACACCAGCGCCAGTCTTCCCAGAAGTCAATTAACCTTCCAGTATGTCTTTGGACTGTGGGAAGAAACCAGAGCACCCGAAGGAAACCTACACCAACAGTGCCGCTCATAATGCTACTAAAATAATAATATTATCACTAATATTATGATCTGATCATAGCTAAGTGAAGTTATCTAAAATGATTGGAGAGGTCAACAGCTGTATAAAGCTTCTAAGTACGTAAACTAGCAAGAAGGCCTACAGAGTAAATAAGCCAATACTGGAATACCTATAATACTGGGACCTTTAAAAGATTTTATTATTGTTTTATTTTTGATTAAGGCTGTACAGTATGTATAATTTTTTTTCTATAACATTAAGGCCTATTAAGGAAACAACATTCAGGAGTGTCACAACACAATTGGATAATACTGTACTAGGTTTTTTATCCTTTAATCTGTACACATATCAAATCAGAGCAGCAGGAGCAACGGGGAGGGCTCTGGTTGTTGTTCGGAGTCAGGTGAGACACTGCTGTTGTACTTTTTAGCAAGGTGCTTCACCCACATTGCTGCCGTAAAAAAAAACAGCTGTACACATGGATGAAAATGTAGGTTACTTTGGATAAGAGCGTCAGTCAAATAAATTAAAAGTAGAAAAGGATTACACCTCTGTATGGTGGTTCTTAAGAAATGCTTTAACCTTGCTTGAAAGCAATAACAAAACATCTTCTTCTTAACCATGACATGTTTTTGTTTGCTGTGTTTTATACAACTTAAGCAAAAAAAAAAAGTTTAATCACTGAGTTTTGCAAATACTGTAGAAGAGAGGTTTAACATCAGTGCTCCGGTGACACCTGGAGTTGCTCAGACTGGTTAGAGTAGGGGTTTTAAACTCGTTTCTTCTATTATTTGTTATAACTGAGCTCTCTGTTACAAAATGGGTCTACTTTAATTACATAAATGCCATATAGGTATGCCATAATGCCATTATACTTTTAATAAGGCAAATCTTTCACCAAACTGTAAAAATCATAGGAAAAAATCCTTTCTGATCATTGTGATTAACTAAGACGTCTAATTGTTTAATTAACAAACGCAGCTTGACAGAAAACCCTATGACACTAGGCCCTCCAGTACATAAGCTGGACAAGACATGGTTTAGGGTGTCCATAGAAACACAGTGACACGTCCGTTAACCAAACCTGGTCTGGCAATATGTGTAAAAACGACTTTCTCTAATGGTGGCCCCGTTCTGGCAGCCGTAAAGATGCTAATATTTTATCATGTATCGTGGCGTCACCTATAACAATTGTTGATTTCCACTTGATTTGCGAATCCTTGTTTACTGAAATAGACTTCTTCACAAGACCTTTTCAAAGGGGGTTGAGAAACCTGCTGCAGAAATACCTCCCTTAGTTCCCAGCAGCCCCTTCCTAGTAAAGCTATTGGCTGACAGCAGCCTGTACCGACCAATCAGGTTCTCCAGAAGAGTTTGGTGACCAGCGGTTGGCCGGAGCGAGGCTCTCTGACGATGGCAGAGGCGGAAGTAAAGTGCAGCCTGGAGAGGGTTGGGTTGAGTCTAATTTGTTTACATTAAAATAACCAAAATGTCATACATCGCCGCTTTTTCCCCACTATTGACTAAACCAATTTTTATAGACAGAACACAATTCAGTTTCTCTGTTTGAAGTAGTGTGCATCGAGTTCATATTCCTGTTCACTCCTTGTAGCTAGCAAATTGTCTTGCTGTGATAATATATATTACAAATATTTGCCTTGTTTTGTTGGTATACCAGTTTGACGGGAATTTGCGCTATTTTTTTTAACTTGCGTGTTTGAACATATCGTTGTCCCGAACCGCTGGTTTCGGATGCAAACTTTACTTTTCAGCTTCCTTCCGACGCAATCGGACCTATTTTGAAGGGTTTCCCAACAGAGGATATTCGAACTCATCTTACATTTTTAATGTTGCAATTTCCTCGGAATCTTACTTTGTTTTTGAAAGAGGAGGATCGGATATTTTTTTAGTTTGAGGACTGAGTTGGGCCCATCCTTTCGTTGTTTGCTGGTTAATCAAGGATAACTAGACCGTAAGTTTATCTTTCTGATTTTTACACTCGGGTTTGATACCATTGTTATCTGAGAGATAAACAGTATGCTGTCAGTGTATATACTGTACTAGTACAACATTTTGTTTCCTTTGCGACCAATACTCTGCCCTTAGCTTGTCTTAACAATTCATTTCTTTCTTTGCGCACTTCGTGAAACACATTTTTTTTGTCCCGGTGCTGTTTTGTGTACAATGGCGCTGCGTTTACTTAACACACTAGCAAACCATAAATGGCAAATTTGAGATAGAAGTTACAGCTGTCTTGCTAGGGTGACCTTTGAGCCTCGCTGTGTCCCACGTGCACTTTAGGCGTATAATTTATGAGGACGGTTTTTGTTTTCTGATCAGTTCAGTTCACTTTATTGTCATTCTGCACTTATACAGATGTACAAGAGAGAAGAGAATGTAGTTTCCCCTGGGTCGAGGTGCACAATACACTAGAATCCAGCTCATATTGTTACTTCTTGTCGTTTCTAGTACTACAGTTTCTAGCACTACAGCTACGGTGGTTCTGAGCCCCGTTTTAATAACAGGCGATGGCGGGTTTAAAACCACGAATGGTAGGTTTTGTATTCAATGACATTTTTACAGTACGGATTTTTATATTCGTACCTTTGGGTTTTTTGCTGCGAGGTATTGAAAGCTACACCCGTGCCACAGTGTTGAAGTTCAGGCAATGGAGATATAACATGCAGCGGCTCAAGTGTGTGTGTAATTCTTTTTCCTCTTCACTCTTTCCCCCTTTTTTTCTTCTTCTTGCAGCTGGGCCGAGTGTGAGCGCGACTCCTTGCCCGTTTGGCCAGTGAGAGAATGCGAGAGAAATGTTGCCCGTAAAAGGGAGAGATGCCCGCGTCTGGCAGCAGACGAAGAGCCTGCTCCACAAGAACGTGCTGATCAAGTGGCGGACCAAACAGCAGAGCCTGCAGGTGCTGTGCAAGTGATTCTGATCCGCGGTCGGTTTCAGTCCCTGACGTGCGCTCCACTGATCTTGGCTTACCAACCCGCTCTTCCTCTGTGTTGTGTGACAAGGTGACAGGCCCTTGTGTGGCTGTTTCCCAGAGTTCCGAGACGCCATCCCAAAAGAAACTGGGAGCTCAGTCACATTGGGTGCCTTTAGGTCTACCCTAAAAAGCTGCCTTCCCAGAATTATAAGATGCTATTTTGTGACTGTTCCTATCTTCTGTGTCTATGTTTTCTATGAGAGATTTGTGTTAAGTACTTTTTATCCATCTTAAAGTACTTTGACATGACTCATTTTAAAGGTGAGTTGTAAATTAAAGTTCACTGTTATTTAATTTCTGGTGTAAACCCTCTGTGAACCAGGAGTATTTCAGATCACTGAGCTGCCATGCTTTTGTAAGAGACTTGTCTCAATACTCCTTTTGCCATTTCCTGTGTTGTTACCCATCTGCCACATAAAACAAATGCCTTTACTTAACCATGAATTTTTTTTATTCTATTGATGTTATTTTTAGTTTCTGTGTCTAACTTCTGTCTGGGCGTGAATTTTAGTGGCTGAATCACACTTGTTTGAAAGGATCTTGTTGGTAGTTTCGCTTGTGGTTTTTCTGAACTGAAAAGGGGCATACAGACTTGTATCTAATGAAATATTAGAAGCTGACCAATCGAATTTCATATTTTCTCATAAAATAGTGTTTTCTATTTTTCTATTATATTGAGCTGACTTTCATCCAAATCTAAGATGCACTGTGATGTTTACAAAATCTTTGAAAGGCTGCTCCAGCTCCAAATATAGGCTTAGGTAACTAAGATTATGGAAGACAGTTTAGAGAGTTTTTATTATTTTTATAGCTCTTTATATACTGTAGCTCTTGTGCATTGTAATAGGTTTCACAATTTTTCTTTCCCAGGGTGTAGTGTTTTATAACTCAGTACAGGTTAAAGAACTAGATGTTCAAATAAGTCTGATTAACGCCTCCTGCCTCAATTGCTATCATTTACTGCTGTCTGATATATTCTGTCTGTATTTAAATAAAGGCTGCATCAAAGACTTGGGGACTGCTTCTGAAATAAAGGCTCTTCAGATACTATTTTGTCAATTGTTGTTGAACATGTATTCTAAAGTTTTTTTTTTAAAGAGGACTGTGTGCCATTCACAGCATATCCAGATCTTGCTGGAAAGTTGTTGTGCATGTTTGTTAGACAAACACTTAAGCAAGGTATAAACGTTGCTTCAGTGTAACTGGAACAGTGGACTTTGGTTGCGCCTCAGACATATTGATGAGGCCATGTTATAAAAACCTAAGTGTTTTGGATTGTGCATATGTTTCTGGAACAAGCATGCTACTTGGGAATGTTTTATAGAACCTAGTCATTATGTGTCACAAATCAGTAGTGTTGTGTTAATATTATTGTATTGGTCATAACAACTTTATAAACAATGTTTTGAAGGCATATCCTTCCTGGTACACAAGCATTGCTTTGCATTTCTGTACGGAGTTGGATTTTGTTTTACAATGCTGCCTCTGTGTTTTTTGTGGGTGCTATTTTAGTGTTCGTCATTTTCGAAAGATCGTCTCTTTCTCCTCTTGCAGGAGCTGATCCTGCCACTGCTGCTCCTGGGTTTGTTGATTCTGATCAGCACGCTAAACCCTCACATCACGTATGAGGGCATTGGCACTACGGAGCTGAAGCATGATGCCTACCTGCAGGAGAAGACTGTGGGGTACACGCCCATCACCAACTACACCATTCAGATTATGGAGGAGGTAGAAAGCAACCTCCGCATGGGTGAGCGACTGGCCTTGACTGGCTGTTGTGGGTAATGTCTTGTTGTTTGGAACTATATGGGTGAAATTGTATCCCTGGAATTGTGGCTTCTCCTGGTCTGTGTTTTCTTATGGAGTTTTTCAGCATTGCTTAAAAACATTTGAAAGAGCTGTGCATGGAATGAACAGTCTGAGTAGTGGTGCTGTATGTGTTTCTTTGCAGGTATGGAGATGTTTGACACTGAGGCTGCTCTGGAGAATGCCAGCCGGTATGATCCCTACAACTACGTGGGTGTGGTCTTTGTGGATGAAATGTCCTATCAGCTACGCTTCCCCTATAACCAGCTGCCTCTGCCCAGTGACTACACAGACTCCATTGGTAGGTCTCCCAGTGGGTACAGAGGTGCCGCCCAGATATAATGTGAACTCTGAAATCTGCTCTGAAAAGTTTGCTTTCTTTTGTGGAATCATTTGTATGTACTCATTCCCCATTGCATAGTGGCTGCCTTTCACAAGTCAGTGATTGACATGGGTAAGGACCTGAACTGGAATTGTACTAACTTCACATGATGCCGTAAAACTGAGCGAGTAAATGAGGACACTGGTAAAGAAGTATTTCCAAAAAGGAATTTAAGAGACTGCAACCCCAAAATGGGTCTCTAAAAGTATTGCTCTCCTTCTAGTCTGTGTTGAAAACCGAGTGACTGACTTGACTGAACTCATGTCTGTGCAGTAGTAAGGGAGTATTTTATTTTGTCCGGCTTGTATTGTTTATTCTCTTTTTCAAACTAAGAAATTTACCTTATGGCAGTACAGTGGTGCAGTGGTTAGTATTGCTCCATCACAGTGTAGGGCAGCAATATTGAAGTGCTGCGGTTAATTCTGGACCTGGGGTGCTGTCTGGGTGGTGTTTGTACTGTATATTCTCCCTATGTTCATGTGGGTTTCCACCAGGTTATCCGGTTTTCTCCCGCAGTCCAAAAACATACGGGTAGACTTCTGGGAAAACTGACTCTGTTGGGAGAGTGTGTGCATGCCTGTGTCTGTGTGTGCTCTGCGACAGACTGGCTTCTTGTCCAGGGTGTTCTCTGCCTTGCACCCGTTGCTTCCTAGATGGTCTCCAGTTCCCCCGCGACTCGGACTGGTAGAAGCAGTTAGAAAATGGATGGCTGAATATATACCTGGTCATTCAAGCCAGCTATGGCGAATGCAAAGATCCTTTTTCAGTCTGTGCAGGTGTGACGTAAAATCTGGCTGTAGGTGTGGGATTTTAGAGTGCATTTTGGAAGATCCATCTATTGAATTTCTTACTTGACCTTATAAAGTTCAAAAGTGCAGAAGGTAAAAGCAGGGCTTTATGTGTACTAAACTGTCACTTTTTCCATGGTCCTGCAATTGGCTGGTGTCCAAGAAGTAGAGCCGTTGTGTACTCTTAGCCCAGTATTGGGTCCCATGTTTGTGGGAAAAGCTTCAGTCTGCTGCAGCCTTTGCCAAGATAAGCAGCTTCTTCAAAGTGCATGGACGGACATATGGGTCTACCTTAATCATCAGATTTCTGCGCCCCAAAACTATAAAAACAGAAGGCAGTTTACAGATGAGCAGAGGCCTCTTGGTAGTTAGTAGCTAATTAAGGCTCTAATCCAGGCTTTTTTTTACAGAAGCCATGATTCTAGCTTTGACAACATAGCTGGGTGGCTTGTCCACACTCCCACAGCACTCTGCCTAAAAATGTGCCTCATGTTCTCAGTTTTTAATGCACTTCCACATGTATTCCACTTGTGTCCTCTAGTTTGTATTTCATTGTTGACTCTGAAAAAGTCCACTGGATTGAATATGTCAATGCCAATGTCATTGAAGTCTTCTCACAGTCGTCTTTGTTTAAGACCAAAAAAGGTTCAGCTGTTTTAGCCTGTCAGTGCAGGGTATTCCTTTAAGATCAGGAATTTATTTATTTTTAACTGATCTCAGGGCAGAAAAACCATTTCATGGTGACCACAATAATACAGAAGTGGAAGCGATCAGGATAAAAGTTAGCATTACATGATGACATTGAATGTGAAATGTTTTGCAGCAGCCCGGTGTAGCTCTTCCTGGGATGTGGTGAAGGGTGAAGTGAGGGTTTAGGGTTCCCTAGGGAACAGAACTGCAGCTGAAGAAGTGTTTATCTTTTGCAGCCAGCTGTTTCCCCAGCCTCACGTCATGCAGGGCCGCTAACTACTGGTACTCAGGGTTTGTTGATCTCCAGACTTTCATCAACACAGCCATCATACGGGTGAGGAGTGGTCTGACACTCATGGACTTATCATTGATATTTTCCTTTACATGTATGGTATCATGAAAAGTAAAGTTGAAGAATATAGACTTAAAATAGCATTTCAAAGGAACAGATAAAGGTTCATTCCATGCTGAAAGATAAAGGAGAGAAACAATGATTCAGCTGTGGAGCCTTCTTCACCTGATGAGCCTTCACCTTCACCATTTGGCTCCTTTGCAGCCAAAGCATGTTGACACAGCTACCTACTCAAAGAGCATTTCAAAGAACATTTTAAAGATGTACTGCATTTGCAGTGGTTCTTGTAAAACACACAATGTCCTCTGCATTCACAATATGCAGACCTACAGTATATAAAGGTGTTTTCTGAAATCATCCTTCAGAAAGGCCAGTGAAATTATGACAAAGTGCATGATGAAGCATGCAGCTTCTTGAAATGGTCGGAAACAAAAGCAGAATCCATTAAGATGTACATAGTAAAATCATGGTGGGGTCTGCAAATCTGCCATATGGGTTTGCGGCGGTAGACATTTCTTAGGGCTGTGTAGGTCTGTGAAGAGTGGTGATGCTACAGCAGTGTGTCTTGGTTACCCTGTTCCGTCACCGCGCCTCTGTCGGCAGGCTAAGACTCAGCACTCGGTACAGGAGGAGATGAGCAGCCTGCGAGTCGTGATGATGGGCCAGCCCGGGTCTGTAGAGGTGCAGAAGTTCCCTCATGCCCTCATCTCCATTTACCTGGTGCTGGCCTTCACGCCCTTCGTCTCCTTCCTCATCGTCAACATGGCCGCGGAGAAGGAGCACCGGCTGAAAGACACCATGGCCATGATGGGGCTCCGAGACAGTGCTTTCTGGTGAGTCTTCACTCCAGAACGTTCAATCAGTCTTGAAATACAGCAAGAATTGTTGTATAGATAATTAGTAACTTTAGATTTTTTTACTGCTTTTAAATTTATTTGATTCTGGATATGTTATGCTACTATTTTTTTTAAATACCTTCCAACCTGCTCCCGTTTTAGGGCTTCTAGACTTTCAAGGATAATTTTGTCCCTGATGAGACGTTGTTTATTCATGGTTTCATCCTGTATGAGAAGAAAACTGTAGTGTCTACAGGCATGTGAAGAAAAGTTTGTAGCATATACTTTGTTATATGCATTTGGGTCTGCAGATATCACATTCTAATGCTCCCTAAAACATTTATTTGATGCTATTTGATTTCATGACTGAGTAAAATCACTATTGGTTTGAGGTTTTTAGGATTGTTACACATCTATAATGAGTCAAAAGAAAGGTAACAAACTAGACGGAGCCATTTAGCCCATTGGGTAGTTATGAGGATGAGATCTGAGAATCTCATCCAGCCTTTTTTTAATAAACCCAAATCGATTTCAACCACATAGCTGAGTAAAAGGTTTTGGAAGTATGGAACAAGTATACATCTCATTGCTGTTAGTAGGTGGGTGTCCATACCATGATTTGAGACATATAGTAATGACATGATGACTGTTTTAGTGTCACAGCAGGAATTATAATGTCTCTACTTGTTCTTGTTTTTTTGCAGGTTGTCTTGGGGGTTACTGTATGCAGGTCTGGTCACCACCATGTCCATCCTGATGGCTGTGATCGCCACTTGCACCTCTCTCTTTCCCAAAAGCAGCTTCTTTGTCATCTTTCTGCTCATCTTCCTCTATGGAATCTCTTCGGTGAGTAATCATCTCATCGTCTGTAGATGATTTTTGAGCACTTAGCAAAACAAGGAGAAACACTTGTCATTTCCCATAAAGTACTGCCTGCTGTTAATATTTAGTTGTGGAACAGCAAGAAGTGTCCGATGCAAGTCGGGTTATATAATCCTTTTTTTTTTGTCCCTAGATATTCTTCTCCTTCATGCTGACTCCTTTATTTAAGAAACCGAAGTTTGCCAGCACTGTGGGATCCATGCTTACCGTGATGTTTGGATGTTTGTCCCTCTTCACTGTGCTGATGAAAGACTTTCCACAGCCTCTGGTCTGGATGCTGTGCCTATTGTCTCCTAGTGCCTTCTCCATTGGCATTGCTCAGGTATTGCTTGCAGCATGTTCATCAGATTGATTTAAACAGGACCACAAAAGAAATGCTGCTTGGGTTCACTATGAAACTCTCCATTGAAATACACCAAGAACAAGGACCATTTTAACAGTATTAAATTTAATCTGGTCGGCATTTTGTTAGCAAAATACAGATTGAATATTTCTGTATTACAGGATCTCCAAATATCAATCTTCAATCATTAAGTGTGGCAGTGTAAGAGCTTTGTATTACATTGTCAACATCCTTTTTATTTTGAGACTAATGATTTGGTTATATTAAAATCTCTATGATCGTCAGGACAAAAGAGCTGTCCACCAACATGGCTTCCAACAGTTAGACTGTAAAAGTCTTGAGTAATGTTCAAAGAAAACACAGGACACATCTAGTACACGACTATCTAATACACTGTTATTAATACTGTATTCAATAATTCAATTTTAATTACATATTACTGACTTATTAATTGCACATTATTACTGCATTTATTGAGTCTCAGTCCATGTATTAGTTACATTTCAAGCTTTCCATTCCATGTAAATGAGTTGTGCAGTGAGGATGCTGGTAAAGGCTCTGTGTTGTGCACCAGGTGGTATATCTGGAAGCTGTTGGTGATGGCGCAGTGTTCTCTACCCTGACCAGTGGGCCCCACCCACTCTTTGTACCTGTGCTCATGCTGGTCCTGGACAGCTTCATCTATCTGCTGTTGGCTCTATACTTGGACCAGGTCCTGCCAGGTCAGTGCAGTGCTGCTGTCTCTCAGAGCAGAAGATCCCCTAACATTCTGTTCAGCTGCTGTAGCTTATCTAACTGCAGTCTGTCTTAAATTAACAGATGAGCTACCTTCTGTGATTTCCCTTCCTTCCGTGTTTTTATTAGAATTTTTCAATTAGCCACAGTATTCTACAGGAATGCAATTTTTATTAAAAAAAAACAGACACCAACAAATGGATTTAACAATGAATATTCTGTTGCAAATGAACTAGAAATAATCCAGGGTATGGTTACCAGAAAAAAAGCACAAGGTACAGGAGACAAAAGTCTCTCACACAGAATCTCTCTCTGCACAGGCGAGTTTGGGCAGCGGCGGTCCTTTTTGTACTTTCTGAGGCCCTCCTATTGGTCAAGACGCGGCAAGCGGTACGAAGAAGTGAGCTCTGTGTACGAGAGTGAGGTGAACGGTGGCCCTTCTTCTCTGGAGTCGGTGGAGCCTGTCTCTCCAGAGTTCAGGGGGAAAGAGGCCATTAGGTAAAAGCCCTTTGGCAGCTTTCCTGTTCCATGATGATGGCTGGTTTTGCTTTTATCCTGAAATGCAGAACTCTGAACCAAAGTATAGACTGAAAATATGCATTGTACATCTTTTATAGCATATCTATAATTTTACAGTTTTTAATAAATAATCTTTACTTAAGGTTGACCTTTTTTCATTTTATTAAGTTTATTTTATTTATTTTTTGCTCTGAAAACCAAGAGCGTGACTGCATTTACAATGTATTTAGTACAGTTCCTTCTGCTAGGTGGGCAAGGGTGGCTGCAGAGATTGTACAAATCATCGGTTTGTTTCCCTTTTCTGCCAGAATAAACAATATCTGGAAGGTTTACAAGGAAAAGGACAGCAACGTGGAGGCACTGAGAGGTACTGTGGGACAGTTGACTAGCTCTAAGATGCTTGACTCTTTGAGGTTAATAGCAGTCTCACAACAAAGTGTTTTCCTTTATTGTTCTGGTCTTCATAACTCACCATCACTTCAATAACATATTCCTTTCAATTTGCTTCCAAGGAGAACGTAAAATGCTTTTCTGGTGCTTTAAATTGTACGTTTTGCTGGGATTTGAGGGCGTTACGATTTGAAGCCTTTCTCCGGTCACTGCACCAGTAATCACCATATGGATATTCAGTAAAGTGTGTAAAGAAAGTGTTGTTGTGTGGGTATAAGTAATTAAAAACAAAATGATTTGAAAAACGTTTATATTTTTATCTTTCTTTTACTATTTAGGTCTGACTTTTGACATCTATGAGGGCCAGATCACGGCTCTCCTGGGGCACAGTGGAGCAGGGAAATCCACGCTGATGAATATTCTTTGTGGGATCTGTCCTCCCACTGAAGGTGAGAGAGACAGGAAGGCGCTCCTGCCCCATAGCTTTAGATTTTAAACATTGGCAAATTTTAGGTAGTATTCCAATTATGCAGACTGCAATACACCCCTTTCTCCTTATCTGCAGTTTTACACACTTGTGGTGTCAGGACAGGTCTAGCCTGAGAGAAGTTCTTAAAACTTTTAGAATATTTAGAATCCTGAACCTTTTCAGACTGTCTCCAAGGTTCAAATCAAAATGTTTTTTTTCCGACGTTACCAGTTACTGTAGACCTCTTCCCAGTTCTTTATTCATCTGCGTTGGTCGCACACAGTCCTTCTGTTGGCATTTTTGTTCAAATCCTTCTAGCCATGCCAGAAGGTAAGTATCACTTTAGTGACACTAGAACTTCAGCAGCAACCATCAACACAGCATCACGTTTAGTCATGTTCATTGCTGTAGTCTTATCACGTCTTCCTGAAGATGACTGCACTCAGTAACTGCAAGGGTATATTATGTTCATTTTTACAATATTCTTTTTATATAAAAGAAAAGTGTGCTATTCTGTATTTTCTGTCATGTTCTTTTGTTAGTTGGGATACTGTATGTATGTATTAGGTATGTGCATATATATGGTGTGGGAGAGCTCTTTCCCAGTATATGCGGATAGTTAATGAATGTCTTCCCCTGCGAAAAAGGACAGGGTGTATTTATTTTAAACTTTAATAGCATCAGTCAGACGTGGCCCTGCTTCCTTGTCTTCCAAGGATCGGCCACGATCTATGGCTCGCCGGTGTCGGAGATCACACAGGAGCTGGAGATGCGGCAGCTGGTGGGCATCTGCCCACAGTTCAACATCATGTTCGACGTTCTGACCGTGGAGGAGCACCTGCACATCTTCGCTGCCATCAAGGGCATCCCGCCAGCTCAGATCGACCAGGAGGTCAGAGTCCGCATGAGACAGGCAGTCAGCCTATTCATAGATTCTCTGGGCAAACAGGACGAGAGAGACTGGTTTTCGTTTGTTTAATAGTTCAGTTTTGAAGACAATTAGTGAATAACTACAGAAAGATTCCTTTATAACATGTCCTAACATATCTCGAGTCCAGAAGGAGTATGCCAGTCAGTATTCCTTTCTTAGTCTGTCACTGAATTTAAATGGATTACACTGAGGGTCACTGAAATGTAGGTTTGGAGATGAGCTGCAACACAACTTGAGCCTTTCTTTTAGGATTCCATTTGATATTTCACTGGACAGGTTAGTGAGTGGCAACAGGTTAATGCAGGGGGTGGCCCTGTAGGTGAAAGACCGTCTGTACAGATCTTTTATTGCAGCAGGTCGAGCTCAGTCCATTTGTCTATGTCCTCCCACAGGTGGCCAAGGTGCTGAAGGACCTGGACCTGGAGAAGATCATGGACGCTCAGGCTAAGAACCTAAGTGGTGGTCAGAAGAGGAAGATGTGTGTGGGCATCGCTGTCTTGGGGGACCCAAAGGTTGGCTTGTCAGAGTGGTAAAACAGGCTGTGGAAGCCTAAGTTCTATCAGCCATCAGCGTCTCTAGATCTCATCCTGGTCATTATCTCTCCTGTCGCTCTCTTTTCCTCTGTGTGTCTGCCTCACCTTCTCTGGTTCTTTGCAGTAGATCTGTGTAAGCTTTATTAGGTTTCACTCTGCTGGGAGCAGTGAAATTGATTGGCTGGGGGGGGGGGGGGGTTATGCGTTATGCATTGATTTTACTGTTTATTAGCTTATGAGATTGTTTTCTGTGCACTTAGGGGCAAATGACTAAGACATTTCTGAAGGGCTCTTTTCCTCTGGGTGAATCATTGTCTTTTGTGCATTCCCATGACTTTTTAATTATGAAAACTCACATTCATTGCAGCTGTTTTAAAGGTTAATCCCTCTAGTCTGTGGTATTCTCTTTATTCCCCTGGCTCACTCGGTCCATGCCATATGTGTGCAACAGATTCTGCTGCTGGACGAGCCCACAGCTGGAATGGACCCCTGCTCTCGGCACCAGGTCTGGTCTCTGTTGAAGAGCCGGCAGGCAGGGCGGGTCACTGTGCTAAGCACACACTACATGGATGAGGCCGACATCTTAGCAGGTACTGAACTCTGGTGCTGCAAACCTCTGAATTTACCAGCTTTCTCCACACAGGAACATATTCAAAGCTTCCAGCACAGAAAGACAGTTTTCTTGTTGGCAAGTAATATTCTATTAGAAAATGTTATTCCCTGGTGGTGTGAATGAATGTCTTGTGTAGAAAGATGTGGTGAGATCATGCTTTATTTCTAAAACTTTAAAAACTCAAGCTTTCCTAAGAGTTTTTTTTTCTCGTCTTAGAGAGAAGGATGTTCTGAAGCATACCTTCTTTTAAAAGTTCCAATTAAATTAAAGATGTCATTTCTCACTTCTCTCTTTCACTCATTTTTTTGCTGTTTCTGCAGACCGCAAAGCTGTGATTTCGCACGGGCATCTGAAGTGTGTGGGGTCCTCTCTGTACCTCAAAACCAAATGTGGGGTCGGCTATCACCTCAGGTACTTCAGCTCCAGCAACAGGCTTGACCACACACAGCTTGATCATAATGAACTTCTCTAAGTGTTTTTTTCTTCCTAGTGGTGTGTACAAATAACTCGCCCACTTTCAGTACTTTCAGTTATACTGCTCTTTTGATGTTTTAGTTAGGGAGCATGCGACTGACTCATCTTGACTAGGTTGCTGAATAAAACAATTGTAAATTATAGGTTAGCCTACGAAGAAATTACTTCTTTTGAGTACTGAATTTCCATCCTTAGGGGCAATATTGATATTTTTGCAGATTGTTCAAGAAAACATTATATGCAGTGCCAGGAACTGCGGGAGAGAAGCAGAGTGTAATGTGGTCACCCCTTCTCTGTCTAGGATGTCAGTGAACGAGACATGTGAAGCCGATCAAGTCACCCTATTGGTCAAGCAACATGTTCCCAAAGCACAGTTGTCACGGCAACAGGAGGCAGAGCTGACCTACACCCTCCCCTTTGAGAACATGAACACATTCTCAGGTCAGGGCTCCCATGATTCTGTTGCTCAGCTCACAGGGGGAAAGACTGGAGTTTTTAAGGTGATGGCCTGTGCTGATAGCTATTACCTGGACGAAAGGAGTACTTCATGTGAATTTCACATAGTTACTTTGCATCACTTTTATTCTCATCACTTTGCCCAGTGTAATTTTTACAGCAGATTCTAAAACTGCAACTCAAGCCACGGCTTGACTATTCCTGTTTTCTACACATTATAGCAGATGCAGATTTGCAGGCATGAAAGTGGGGGGTCAGTTTTAGGTGCCAGAGTAGAGCAAGACTTGGATGTTAATTTTCCCTGATAAACCTTACTTTTGACATGCCCCCTCAAGGGATGTCCCCTCAGTGACAGTGAGTTTGTAGCAGACCCACCCTTGCTGCTTTCATCTCACTGCCTCTTTTCACCACTAGGCCTGTTCTCCGAGCTGGACAGCTGCCCCTCTTTGGGAATAATTAACTATGGGGTTTCCATGACGACCCTGGAGGATGTTTTCCTGAAACTGGAGGCTGAGGCAGAGGTGGATCAAGCAGGTCTGAGCTGTTGCCAGCTGGGCCTGAGCTCAGCTGTGCATTTCATTTGCTGTCTAATGAGCACATTTCCTGCGCCTGAAAGTGGAAGTTGATGGTCTCGGCTCTTCTGTGCCGCCAGATTACAGCGTGTTTAGCCAGGAGCAGGCGGAGGAGGAAGGGGACGCGTCCTCCCTGGACGACGCAGACCAGAGGCTCCTCACATTCTCCGACGGCCGGCCTGAGGAGCTGTCCGGCCACGCACTGTGGAAGCAGCAGTTCTGCACCATTGTCCGGCTGCACGTCCTCAACCTGCAGAGGGAGAAAAAACCCATCATTTACATGTGAGAGTCCACCCCCTTCCGTCTGGGATGATGACATTAGGCTAACTTGCCAGTAGCTTTAACCACTTTTTAATTCAGTTTTAAAACGCTGTTAAATCCTTCAAGTTCTAAACCCACCCGAAGAGTGGGTTCATCCCAGTATGTGTTCTTCTTTTGGTTTTGAAACAACACTGTCACGCTGCAATGGTGCTTTCTTAAACAGCTCCTCCTTGTTCATGTACATGATGTAGTCTGCTAGTCCAGGTGACTGTTCTTATACTTCACTTCCGGTTTCAAAACTGTGTCACCTTTCCTGCTGCAGCCTAGCTCTTTTTGGGATCTTTTTGGCCTCGGTGCTGACCCTGTCTCTGATCACTGGGAATATCCAGATCAACGCTGTGCCTCGCCTGCTCTCTCCAGATGTCTATCTGCTGCGGCCGAACCAAGCCCCCCGGAAATACACCACCAGCCTGCTGGTCCAAAACACCACTGGTGAGGAGGGAGGGGGGGCAGAGAACGATCTGAAGCTGTAATGAAATCGTTTTCCTGCATTAGAGTTATTTATGTTTCTCCTCTGATTTTATTTTTATCTGTGTCCTTAATGAGGCCAGTCTCGTGCCTCACTAAGGATCCGCTCAATAGAAGCCATCAGAGAGCAGTCAGGCAGATAGTTTTTTGTTGAATGAGGCCCCTGTTTCAGTTTCATAACTCTGCTTGTCTAGGTCACATGATTCATTTCAAACATCATCTGGTGCTTGTTTAGTGAAGCATGGACTTCTTGTTAGGACTCTTTTATCTTAAGATGGATAGATAATACTTTATTAACCCCGTAGGGAAATTGATGGACCTTAAATCATTAAGGTCGTAGGGGTCTTAATTGAAAGTCTTTTAGATGTTTTTTTTTAATCCAGGACCTCAAATTCATCTATGTATCTATGACCAGGAGTCAGAAAGATATTGAAACGTTTGAATTAGTAATGGTATGCTGATTGCAGGAGCTTATCCTGTTTTGTTGTTGTCCTTTGGACAGACTCCGATATAGGAGGTTTTGTCCACAACTTAGAAGCTCAGGACATTAAAGTGGAGTTGATGAAAGATGGGAACTTAACAGCTGCTGCTCCACACAGCGCTGGAATCAATGTAACTGGCTCCCGCAAGGTAAACACACACCATCTGTTATTATGCTTGTTTAATCTTCCATGATAAATCAAGACACAGAAATGTATTTTACAGTAAACTTTGTAACAGCTAGGAGTAGTTACTCACTAGTCAATGTCACTTAAAGTTCAATAGCACTGAAAATTGCTGTTGATGACCAGATGTTTGTATTGAACTAGATACTGCAAAAATGTGATGCTTTAGCTGTTGGGGTTTCTGAGCAGTTAATGTGTGATTCTCTGTTTTCCCCAGGGCTATGAGTACACTGCAGTGTTTAACAGCACCACTGTTCACTCCTTGCCCATCGTGGTCAACATCCTGAGCAATGCTCTTCTGCGGGCTTTTGATAACACCAGTAAAATTTGTACCTGGACAAAACCCTTTGACTTTGTGAGTAATATTAAAGTTCTTTGACTGAAGTGGAAAACTAAATAGAAAGAAACGTTTTTGCCAACTTTGCAACTTTGTCTCAAATTGCTTTTTAAGTTGTCAATACTTAATTTTGATAAATATATGTGAACATCTTCTTTAACTGCTATCTATATAAAATCTTAAGGAAAGCAAAATAACTTTTCTGAAATTTGTTCCTCCTTCTTTTATCAGAAAATGCCAGAGACGCTATCTTATGCTCTCATTTACATTGAGGCTGTTTTGCTGGGAATGCTGGGAGCAGGAATGCCAGCTTACTTTGCTATGGATAACACAAGGGATCGTGAGGTACCGTAAGAGTGTCTGCCTATCATCATTTTCAAAAGAAAGACTCTTTAGAGCAGAAGTGGGCGATACTGGTCCTGCAGGGCCAGCATGTCTGCAGGTTTTCTAGGTCTCTTCAAAGCAGCAGCAGCTGCTGACAGACTGGGTGAAGCTGTTCAGTTGGTCCCATTAGACCAATGCTCAGCTGGTTTAGGATTCATCTTCATCCTGTTAAGAGATGAATATCTGCAGGCACACAGGCCCTCTAGAACCAGGATTGTCCACTTGTGCTTTAGAGTAACCATTGGAGCCCAGGAAGGCCTGCACAGCCATTGCATGAACATGTAATTTGTTTGTATCCAAAGATGGAAAACTATAGATATTGTATCATAAGGGCCTATCTGACTGTACACCGTGAGCAATAGTTTGTTGTTGCCTGTAGTTTTACATCACATTCCTTTCTATGATATCTCATATTATTTTTTCTCCCCCTCTCTCTACAGATTAAGTGCCGCTCCAAGCTGCGTGTCTCTGGCCTGTTGCCTTCTGCATACTGGTGTGGCCAGGCGGCCATTGATATTCCCTTTTACTACCTCATCCTCACCAGCATGACCAGCACACTGTTTGCCTTCCACTCCACAGACCTGCTGCAGTCCAAAGCTGTCGCCCCAGTGGTCAGTCCATGACAATTTACATCTGCATGGGGGAATAGGTGGCTTCTATAGGTTAGATTACGGTCTTCAAGATAGGGAAATGGAGACGGCTGTGTTCTTTGTGCATTTCAGTTCACACCAGTAGAGTGTCACTTTTGTTGAACCTGTGGTCACCTTTCTTCACTTTCACCAAAAGTGAAAGGTCCCTGAGAGGCAGAAATGTGTGGAATGTAGCTCTGTTTCTACAGCTCTCAGACTTTAGTTTTAAGTGCTGTAATGCTTAATGTATCTTTTTGCATATGATTCAGGATTTTTATCATAAAATAACTTCAGTTTGACTCCCTCCCTTTCCATCTTCCAGGTTTTATGTCTAATTGGCTATGGTCCATCCATGATCCTCTTCACCTACATGGTTTCTTTCCTGTTCACTCGAGTTCAGAGCAATCGGGATTTCTTTTCTGTTGTGTCAATGATGGTGAGTGCCAATGTTCATTACGTGACTTCTTACTTGCAGTCATAGGGTGCTGCTGTTTCTCCATGCCTTATGGCTGTGTCTGTGCTTGTGTTTGAGGGTTTTTTAAAGTTTCCTTTGAGTATGTAGCTGATTTAATTAACAGTCAGATTAATAAATGGGATATACTTTTTATATTTGTGTTGTACATGTTTTAACTATTTTTTAACTTTATATTTTATTCTGTGACGAGTGTTGTGTCTTTTCTGTTGCTCTAGAATGAGCCTCTCTTCCAAGTTGTCATTGTAAATGAGAATGTGTTCTTAGCTGAACTAACAGTTAAAGAAAAGATTGATTAGTTGATGGTTTATGGTTCATTAGTTCATTATTTCTAGGTAGATTTCTAAGTGGATGCAGGTCTTTGATCTAATGGCAAGGACTTGATGATTTCTGCTGGGTAATAGCTGGTCCTGTGCTGTGCCCTAGGTGTGTGTGGTGTCTGCCTCCCTAGTGCAGCTGGCCTATGTGAATGAGAACCAGACCTTGGCCACAGTGCTGCATAACACGTTCTGCATCTTTAACCCCCTCTACCCCTTGATGGGCTGTCTCAACTGCATTACCAAGGTGAGTCAGTGGAGGCAAATGCTCAATCAGGAGACACAGACAGTGTCCTAACAGAAAAGTAGTGCTTTTGCATGAAATGAAAACTTGGGAATGTGTCTGGCTTGGCTCTTGGTGGGGGAAAAAAAACTCCCATTTTTGAGAAGCTACATTCAGTTTGGTGGGCACTACATTGTACTTTGTTCTTTCAGTGACCAAATTTATGTATCTCAGTCTGTGTACAGTATAACCACTACCAATGTTTATGTAATGTCTGATTTCCAGTGATCCATTGCTCCTCTCTATGATAATTTTGTAGGAAACCTTCTTAGAAGTAACCACCAATGAAGACGTATCTGCTCTGAAGAAGAACCTTCTCGTAGCTGTTGTGGTGGTGAGGAATGCATTTTTAATTTATCTTTAACCCACTGTTCTTTTAATAAAATATGTAATGTTTGAATTTAAGTTATTTGGTAGCTCGTTGTCAGTAAAAGACATCTTCCTGTCTATTGAGGCAGTTGCTTTCCAACAATTAATGGGGCACTGAGTCCTCATGTTAGTATGTTTACCAGTTTCACCTGTGCATTAAAATGCACTGTGATAAAAGAAACAGGAGGATGTGAAATACTTATATGCATACAGGTATGGTTTATGTGGACAGAGATGTATTGTCTATTGGGCTTTGGAGATTGAGGAAAGCAAGCAACTTGATGTAGTGTGTGTGTGAAGAGAAGCTCATGTTGATGTTCTCTTCAGCCCTATCTGCATGTCATCCTCCTGCTCCTCCTGCTGCGCTGGCTGGAGATCCACTGTGGGGGCAGCACCATGAAGAATGACCCACTCTGCAGGTACCAGCACTGAGTGCACGTGTCACTGAGGAATGCGCTGATTGTGCTAATAAAATATCGCCCCTTCAGGGTTTCTTCATGTTGTTCATGTCACCTTTCTTGCTTTTTTTCCCCATCATTTGGAAAAATAATATGCCAATTGCTGTTTGAGGTACAAGTCTTGTTTAATGTTTCCCTTCCTTTTCTGGTTTGGGATTTTTTTTTTGCAGGATCAGCACAGCAAAGGTTAAAGTGCACACAAACCCAGAGGTGCTGGAGAATGAAGACGAGGATGTCCAGGCTGAGAGGGCGAGAGTCAAAGAGGCCTTAACCTGTCAGAGCTGTGACGAGGTGCGTTTTTTAAATTTCTCTGTGGCCATGCTGTTGGGGTTGAAACACAATTCTCACTGGAGCATCTTAGAGTGTAAGAAGCTTTTGAGTTGTCAAGGTGAGCTGCTTCTTTTTTGATAATCCGTTACAAAAATGGTGAACTGTGAAGACTTTACTGGTATTGTTACATTTCCAGAATAAGCAGGCCTTCTTCTTCTATCCTTCTGTCTTTTCATGAACATTTCAAGATCAGATTAATTGGTGTGTGCTCACAAGGAGATAGCGTGATGGTTGGAGCGGCTGCCTCAAAACTCTTGGGTCCTGGGTTCAATTCTGGCCTGAGCCACCATCTGTGGGGACTTTTCATGTTCTCATGTGGTTGTCCTTCAGAAGCCGGTGGTGGTGGTGAGCGACCTGAGAAAAGAATACAAAGGCCGGAGGGAAGGCTTTTATTTCAACTCCAAGAAGAAGAAAGTGGCAAACAAAAACATCTCTTTCTGTGTTCGCAAAGGTGGGTTCAGCTACAGTATCGTACTTTTTAAAGCTAACAGCAACAGAAGTAGAATTGCCAGTGCACACCTGGCAACCTTATCTTGCTATTCTAAACACTTTCTTACTTTATTTCTAATGTTTTGTCATATAAACTTTCACCTTTAGTACTGCTCCCCTCATTCAGGCACTGTGCTGGCTAATGTGTGTGCATAAAACCATTAATCTGAAGAGGGTAAGATGTAAAGGGTAACTGTTCATTTTTAGCAATAGCTTTCTTTTTACCTTTTTATGGAGGAAGGAATATTATTTTGGCATTTTGACATATTTCTGTTCACGTGTGCTTTGCATAAGCTGTTAACAGAGGCCAGTGTCCTGAGTGGAAATGTATTTCTATGTGTACAGGGGAGGTCCTGGGCCTGCTGGGGCCTAATGGGGCAGGGAAAAGCACCACCATGTACATGCTGGCTGGAGACACTGAGCCAACAGCAGGACAGGTCTTATTCTTATTCTATAATATTATATCATTATATTCACAGCTGATGATCATTACTGATTATTTATTGGCCTCTTTCCTTGATCAGTTACTTAACATAAAATTATAGAGTGGTGGAATGATTTTCAGTCAGGCAGGTCTAACAGCAGGCCATTGTTTTGGCAGGTGGAAAGCTCCCTGGAGCGCATTGGGTACTGCCCTCAGGTCAGTCCTCTCTGGCCCAAGATTACTCTGCAGGAGCACCTGGAGATCTACGCTGCCATCAAGGGCCTTCACTGCCACGAGATCCCGGGCATCATCAAACGGTAACCCTTTGGCGTTGAGGGTGTCATTCACAATCAGAATACATTTGGAAACAAACTAGGATTGCACTAGATTAGAGGACATCACTGGAGTTATTGAAAAAATGTTGTGTTATTTTTTCTAACAGTGAAAGTCATTAATGCCATGACTTACTGTGTTTAGGCAACCGCAGTGCCGTGTTAGTAGGAGAGCTCCAGGGGCAGAATTGACCCTTTCGTATGCTTCATACTTCCTGCATTGCCCTCGGTGCTTTCAGGGAGTTCAGCTCTTAATCCTGACTGTTATATAGAGTTGCTGTTGCAGTAGCAGTGGCCAGAAATATCAAATACAACAGAGGAAGGTTGTCATATCAACCGTTTCCATTGGGGAAGGGCGGGGAACATAAATGCAACCAATGAATTATCAAAATGGCAACAAATAAGGACAGAAAAGAGCATTGTTTCATCATGTGCTGGAGATGACACTGAAGTAGAAGATCATCTCATAGTAGCTTGTCCAGCTTTCTTATTCTCTGCTAAGAGCATGTTTTCTCTGTAGTGTTGTGAATGCACTAGAGCTGAAGGAACATCTTCACAAGCAGGCCAAGAATCTCTCCGCAGGAATAAAACGGAAGGTAGGCAGAGATTCGCATGGAGTGTGGGTCAACGCTGATCAGAACTGTAAAACAAACTCTTGCATTGCCTGAATTAATGGTTTTTCTCATTACTTCAAAGTTGTTTACTGGATTCTTCAGGGCACAGTGCCTTGCAGTGATAAGCTCTAACTAACTTTATCATATACAGTTTCTAAAGTCTTGGTAGTTCATCTCAAACTGCCACCTTCATAGCCTTGGCTAAACCTCATTATGTCATTGTAAGCAGAAGAAAGTTTCTTCAGTGCAGCAGAAGCACGCCCATTAATTCTGTCCTTTCATTTCAGCTGTGCTTTGCGCTGTGTATGCTTGGAAACCCCCAGATTGTGCTTCTGGATGAACCCTCTATAGGCATGGACCCCAAATCCAAACAGCGGATGTGGTGAGTCCATCTGAGCACAAATGTACTGTTTTGTGTTAATGGAAAAGCATTTTTTCAGATTTGCTACGAAGGAAATCTGTGTTTCAACTAGGTAAAAAAAAGTTAACGATGGCAAGGAGGTTATACGTTTATCGAGCCTTTGTATTTAAAATGCTTGTGAGCACTTCGGTTGTATGAGCAGTGTTCTTTCCACAGGAGAGCTATCCGCACAGCTTTCAAGAACCGCCAGCGGGGGGCGATACTGACCACTCACTATATGGAAGAAGCTGAGGCAGTGTGTGACCGGGTGGCTATCATGGTGTCAGGACAGCTGCGGTGAGCTCTGTGGGACTGAGTACAGACTGAGGAGGGCCACTAGAAATACTGCCCGTTCTTAGAAATACAGAAACAAGCCTGCAGTGTGTGGCATTCCCATTCTGGAGTCTTGATTTCCAGGTTTCTGGCACTCTATGCATCACATGGCTGGGTTTTACATCTTCTTGTGATATTCAATCTGTCCCTGAAAGCATAGAAAAGAAAAAAGACCACTGTAACTAAATGTTATCATGAACTGTGAGTTTTCTTATATTGTATTTGGACTTAGAGTGTCATTCATGACATTATAGATGAAAAGAACTTACTTATGGGGACTTGAAACAGTTACGCACCAATAGAGAAATAACTTTTTCTCACTGTTATCATGATTAAATATTCTTATGTTTTTAGACATATATTGTATCATTTGTCATCAGTTACTTTAGCACTGTCCTGGGGATTGTCAAGAAGTTCTGACAGGATGCTAGGTTTGCACTGGGTAGATGTCTTTGTATGAGAGATTAGCTAAGTTTTCCAAAAGCACTACATTAGGGCCTTTTCTTTTCTGGGGTCCTGCAGGTGTATTGGGTCAATCCAGCACCTGAAGGGGAAGTATGGCCGGGGGTATAGTCTGGAGGTGAAGCTCCGAGAGGAGATGACCGGCCTGCAGCAGGTGGCTCTACTGCACAAGGAGATCCTGAGAATCTTCCCTCATGCTGCGCGCCAGGAGAGGTAGGCTGTGCTGTAAGACACTGCGCTGTAACAAAGGGCCCACTTGTGATGACACATGGCCTTCTGGAGGAGAACCCACTGGCTGATGTCAGTGATCTGTTGGGTCACCAGGATCCGTTCGTCTGCATGTCCTCGTCCTGGTGGAAGAGGCAGTGCCTACATCTTGAATGAATTTAATCGCATTCAGTGATGAAACCAACGTGACCCATATTGCATGTCAGGTGACCCTGTGAGGGATTACTCCCAGGATGCAACTGTGAAAGTATGTAGAAGAAATCATAATTTATAGCCACTATTGTCCTTTATGACTGCTGCCTTCATGATCAGTGATGAGAAAAAATGCTTCTAGAGATGTGCGTCATTTTTTTTACCAGATGAAGAAAAAATCTTATTCGTGATGACCTAATACAATGACCGAGAGGATGACACCATTGATACTTGGAAACTTAAGTGAAGAACATTAAGGACAATCAATAACGTATACATAACATTAAGGGGATATGGTAATGTTAGTATGTGCAAGTTTCAGGCAGAGAAAGATTGAATCATAAAACAGGACGTACCCTGAGATACACAAGTAGACATTTTCAGTCCTTTCTGCAGATTGTTCAACTTGTTTGGCACTTCAAATTAAATCGACTTGTGCCCAAAGTCTGTGGTTTCTCTTCGGGGGTTCACTTTGATAAAAGTACTGCATCTTAAATTCTAGTATGGCAAAAGGAACTGCATTTTATTATTGTTTGAAATGTGTTTTCCCAATTAAAGATCTGTAACGTAATGTACCGTACATTAACTTAACATTCATCTACTATACTGAGAGGGCTAATCAGTCACGGAAACAACTATGAGTGTGATAGACGCCCATCAGTGATGCACCTTATGGGAGAGTGATGTAAATTCACAATTCACACAGATAGTTAAACTGTGACAGATTCCCAACTTTGTCTCATTAACAATAAAATATTTACGATCATTACTAAGGGAACAGTTTAAATATATTCTTTATTAAATAGCATGCATTGCTTTATGAGATTTTGATAGAAGATGATTTAGATTTAGAAAGCTAACTCTAAACTGAAAATCAATCATTAGTGATGCTGAAATAGGTCTAGTTTAAGAGCATGTTTATATGCTCATATAGATAGATATGAGCAGGCTCTTACCAGAGCAATGTTGTTATGTGGAGAGAAGAGCTGGACCAAGAAGAGAACCATGTGACACTCCCTTAATAACTGGAAGAAGTTGTCCAATACATTTGAAAACCAGCTGAATAACATGTCTCTTTTTTCCCTGCAGCTTTGCCACTCTGATGGTGTACAAGATCCCCATGGAAGATGTAAAATCACTTGCAAAATCTTTTTTACAGTTAGAGACAGGTAAACATCTAGATACGATAGACACAATCTGCTGCTTCTAGTTTTTCATTATTCTTTTCCTTTAATAATTTAAATACTAGCTAGGTCATTTGTATTGAATGGTGTGTTTTTTTGTTTTACAGCAAAGCAGACTTTTAAATTTGAGGAGTACAACTTTTCTCAATCTACCCTTGAGCAGGTATGTGACCGTCCATAGGAATGTTAGGAATGTTGTTACTCATCATTCTTTCATTTAAGGAATTATTGATGAGCTGAATAATCTCTTACAGTGACCATTTACTTAGTTTTTTAATTTATTCACAAAAGGGGCAGAACAACATTAGTTCAAAACCCTTCAGGGTTTGGTTCTGCCTAAATCTCAGGTGTGTTTTCTTGCAAACTTTTATTTTTAAAGAGCTGTTTTGTTTCATTATATTTTTATAAGGTGTACAAAGAAGTTGTCTCAATGAGCTTATCCTCTCATTTCATAGTGTGCAGTTCCTGTAGATGATGCCTTCAGAGCAGGTTTAAATTCTAGTTAGAAATACCGTTTGTGTGATGCTCAGTGGATGATGACTTAATCCTGCCCTCTTTGGCCTCCACAACTTTGAATGTTTTGAAGAAATAGGATATTATAGATCTCATTCTTTTTGCATGCAGCCTGTGCTTTCATTCCTGATCTGTCCTCCTTCCTTCTCTGCAGGTCTTCATGGAACTTGCAAAAGAGCAGGAGAATGAGGAACAGGAAGTGGGGTCCTTAAGCACACATTTCCAATGGCAGAGACTTCAGCAGGACACGCCCATATCTGCAAACCATGCAGACAGCGTTGTGCATCAGCTGTGACCCCTCAGCTGCAGTACTGAGCTTCTTCTGTCACTTACGCTGGATCCTAGCTCTGTTGTACTTCAGCCTGTGATGAGTTCTTACAGATCTTAGATCTCCAGTGCTTTGGAATTTTTCAGTCACTTGCATCGCCTGGTGCTTTAAATCTGTACTGAATAGCCAAGATTATCTCAGATCCTGTTTCACCTGGTTCTCTTATGTTATTGGAGAGATTTTTTTTAAATGATGCAGCCAACTAGCGTTCCTATTTTTTTACCCTGATCTGGAATCATTAATGGAACCCGCCCAACTTTATTAGAGTTTGGTCATCTGTTGTTCATTAGGTTTCTCGCAAATGAAGGCTCACTGGAGCTCTGCATAACATCAAACTACAATGGCACTTGTAACACAATATGACTTTCAAAAGAAGATCTTTTAATCTTAGATCATTACATGTCCTATGGTAAACAGATCGTATATACATATTCAGTTCCCATGCTAAAAAATCACTTGAACATGCCTCTTACAAAAAGAAGACTTCTCACTCTCAGAAAAGGTGCTTATCTTGGTCTGTCAGTCATTCCCTAAGGAACTGGTTCTACAGTTATGAAGATTAAACAAGAAAGAAGTTCCCAAGCAAACATGAGAAGAAAAATACACAAGTAAAAGCAACACAAGTGTCATCCTGTTTTGCTTCTGGGACAAGCAGATTGAGTTTTAATTGGATTGTCGTGCAGTGGTATATACAGTAACAGCAAGTGATGCATGCAAGTAGCAAACTGGTAATCTTGGAAGGACAGGACCTTTTCTGCTTCATTCATGCCTTGTAGTATGAGGACAAGGCTACTACAGAAATTAACAAGCATGCTTTAGGAGGCTCTTATTGTTATTTCAAGCAATTCTTCACTCACCAGAATAGGAGGACAGGCATTCTCTTGAAAAAGCATGTATTTAAGGGGCCACAGCCTGTACTGCTGTAATGTTTCAGGTCTGTGTAAGAGATCAAGAAACAAAAACGCCACTGTTATGAAATAACAGTAAGAAATTGCAAGGACACTTGATACCCACAACCTTTTAATCAGCAGTCGAAACACTACGGAAATACAGTATCTGAGAAATTAATCTGATTTGGAAATTCAAGAGCATCTTAAAAACAAAGCTGTTTTTAACAGCTGGGTTTTGAGTGAATGTTTTGTCCGCAAACACTGGCTTTCTTTCAGGTCTGTTGCTTGTGGCTCTTGATACTGTGCGCTGTACTCTGAGTCATGGAACATTGTTGTGAAATTCTTGTGATTTTACCCTTCTGTACCCTAGATGTATATGCTGCAAAGGGTATAGCCGCTGTATTAATATATAAATGTATACGTTTGTACATGTGTATATGAAAGTGATGTATATTGCAGAAAGAAGCGACCCATCATAACAGAGGGAAGTAGACAGGAGCATTGGGAAGTACAAGCACTGATCAGTCTTGTTAAACTGCTCTTTCTTATGTGTGCGTGCTGCAGTTTTATTTTGAGTGTGTTCCAATTAAGATGATTGAATGTTCTTAGGAATGGAACAGTCACTCTTAGATCAGACCTCCAGCAAATATATTGTGTTACTTATAACATGCATGCAAATCATATCACCTCCCGCAGTGTGATGATGCTAAAGCACGTAATCTTTGATGCCAGAGTACCATCATGTTTCTTCATAGCTGCAATTAAATGAAGACACCTTAATTATACTGTATTTGTTGGTCCTTAAATCAATATTCGGATCACTTGTTGGATGTCATTACAAAAGTCACACACCCGCTAGATTTTTCAAATGCCTAGAATTTTAATTGCTGAAATTTAAATGTTTTTCCACAATTTACCTGAGACAAACTGCATTTGCAATGCCTGTGAGGGATAAAAAAAGAACATGAAGATGGGTCTTGCCTTTAGATTTTACTTATTTTTCCCATCCAGTGTTAGGTTTTGAAATTTTGATGTATTGATAATTAGGGTTGTTATCTGGCTGGGAAAAGTCCTTATTTTAGTGAGTGGATCAGATTTTTTCTTGTACATTGGTGGTGGTTGTATCAAAAGTTGTGAAATAGGTTGTTTATTGAAAAAGCCATCCTGACAAGCCCTGTGAAATCAGACAAGAATTAATTCTCTTGCTTCTGTCATGGGAATTCTTTTTATTCCTAAGCTCTCTTCTCGCTAGCTTTTGCTAGTCCTGTGCATTCTAATGGAAACCGGTCATACTATATGTCTAAGACATACTGTTGATACACTTTTTTTTACATTTTTTCATGCCATTTATTTAAATTTGGTAGATTATCAAAGTCTTGTATTTCTTAAGGTTAAACTCTAATTGCACTGATCACTTTTTATCAATAAAAATAAAATGTCCATTTATATAAAACATGTAGCATAAGACATAAGAGCTGCATAACATTTATTGGCATTGGATTCTTGGTTGGCACTAAATAGAACTAAGAATATTGCTTTGGTAAAGACTTTCAATTTCATTTTGCCTGTGATTTATTTTGTAGTATTTTTTCTATTGAGTGACTATATTACAATTTATTATCCATCAAGATCACCTTGCATTTTTTGGACCAATGAGCTAAAATCTCTAAACTTTCATCCAGCTATAGGATGTTGACTTTGGATTTTAATATAAATAGGTGCAAAAATATTTATATGATTAAAAAAACTCCAGCATTTTATGTTTGCTGTTTTTCCCACAATACCAATCTCTTCATATAATCTTACTGTTAATAGAGTTTTTAGATTTAGAATTTTAAGGCATATAAACACTGATACTTTTTCTACTTTCTCTTCATAACGGATGCATCATGGGATTTCTACATCACAGTACATACAGTAACTCATCTCTTATTCAATATATTTCTCTGGTTATTTTGAAAGTGCTGACAGATGTTCATTTTTGAAAGTTTTTCTCAGTTGAACTGAACTGCCTCCACTGGATGCATATTTAATTTAGAGTTTTAAAAACTCTTCATTAAACTCCATCTGATTTTATTTGAGCAACTACTGTAAAATGTGTAGATAGCCGAGAGTTTTTCTCACATATTATCTTCCCATTCTGTCAAGCCTGACTGTATTTGAAAGCCTTTATTCTGTTTCTTTTAATCCCAAAAATAGACTAGACTGCATATGAAAAACTGAAATGACCTCCTTTTGACTGCCATACAGTTTTTCATCAACAAGAACCAGAGTTCCCAAAAGCAAAGATGAGAAGCCTTCATATTTATAACACTTTCGGTGTTAGAGGGATGTGTCGTCTGCTGGACTTTGGGTGTCAGTGTTGGAATCTTGGGTACTCTGAATTTTAAGATCTTAGCTTTCTGCCCTCCCCAAGTCTGTCTTTGGAGCCGAGCTTATTACTTTCATTGCAGAAAAGGTGTTGAATGCAGATTGTGGTCAGTCTGAAACCTGCAAACTGGTTGCTTTATGATATCGAAGATCTAAGATCTTGCTGTACATGATATATGTGAGTATTTTCCTTTCATATATTTTAGTGAGGGAGGATTTTCGTTAATTGTAGATTTTAATTAGATTTATTTTGTAAATGCAACTTATTTGTGTTCACAACCTGAATTTTTTTGTTCATAGCACCACCATCTAAGCAAGCTAAATGTTGCATTTTATTCCCAGATTGTATTAATGTTATTTGTGTTTATTTATGTTTTATTTGTATTGCCTTGCTAACTTTCCTTTAGTTTAAATCTGGGTTAGGTCTCAATGCTAGATCTTTGTCTCATATATCCATCACAAAACTTAATATTTCTGTGCCTCAAAATTAGCAAAGTTACTTAATTGCACACCACTGATAAATAAACGCCCCTTAAACCTTAATTAATTTGCTTTGCAAACAACACAGTTTTGGATTGTGAAATGATTACTAAATTATTTTATTTTGTAGTTTTGCAGTGCACAACTGATACCTGAGAACAAAAAAGCAAATTTTGTGTAAGCCTTTAAATGCTCTTGGAATATGCATCTACAAAAGCAACACACTTTTTTTTGCTGTTATGCTTTTATCTATCTTTCATTGTTATCATTTTAAGACATTAAACATTTTTTAAATCTTTGTGCTGTTTGACAGTTCTATATTCCACTGCCTTGTTTGCTGCATCATAGCCTATATGACACAGTATAGGTTTTTATTTTCCATTATTATCGTTGTTGTTGTTGTTTTAACTGCACACAAGCTCTTGTTTTCACGGTTTCTCTGGGTGACCTTTAAATGGGTGTGTACTGTATGTTCTGTTCTCTTCAGAAACTAGTCAGTGCTCTCAATGCTGGAAAAACAATACATGGTATACCTTTAATAAAGACTACTGGAATCACCCAGACGTTTTCTGTCTCTCTTTCTAATTTGTGTGACTATACCATTGTATAGAAATATTTTTCTCTTTTTTTAAGCAATGTAGATATTGTTTTAGAGAATTCTTTTAGTTTTCAATTACTACACCTTACTGCTACCCTTCTCAGTCGGCAAGGGCGTCTAGCTCCTGACTGGAAGGTCCTGGGTTCAATCCCAGGTAGGGGTAGCTTGCTCTAATTCCTTCCACACGGCCCCCAGGTCCACTCAGCCTGCTTTCCGAGTGAGTACCAGGGGTTAATCCACCTCCAGTGTCGGATGGTCAAGGAAAAATGGTGTCCCTTGCCCCCCATTCCTCATGGGCGTTTATGGCCAGGAAAGGGACCTACCTACCTACTGCTACCCGTCAAACGATCTCTTGAGTTACAGTATCTTAACCACTGCTAATGTGCTGCACCAGGCTCTCTTCTTGTTATTTTTTCAGTGGTAAATATTATTTAAATGTTTGGCTTCAGTGAAGCTGACCATTAGATAATGGAAAGCAAAGCAGAATGAAAACCTGGTGGGTGAGTCCTCATAGAATACAACTTTCAGAAACATGAGAAGCCCCTGTTGTTGCTAGTACTGTACATAAGCTAATGAGGTGTAAAACCTGATTCAGAGCACTGGGACGCTGATCACAGACCTCCTCAGTCTGTCAGGGTTTATGGTAATTACAGTACCTTCAGCTTAATAAAGAGGAATAAGGCTTATTTTGCTAAAGTGTAGCACAGTTCAGTGCTAAACTGAGCTAAAGTGGAATGAAGACCATATTATTTTAGAACTGTTTTCATATATTACTGAATTGATTTAGCCGGAAACGGAAAAGCCAGATTTAGCAAAGATCAGGCATTAGGTTAGTAGACAAGAATAGACATACTCATGCAGTGTATGCAGTACACCTTGCACAGTGCCACTATCCAGTTCATTCCAGAGATCTTAAATTCACCAGCTCGACGAAGATAAAGATGTTCATTCTTGTTAAGCGTTAAACTAACCCCACGATTGTCCTGGAAGCCAAGGGTACAAAGGAGGAAACATCCTGACATTCATTGCAGGACATATACAGTACACACAGTAACAACCAGTAAACCTAGTCAGCATGTCTCTGTGAGGTAGAACTTGCAAATTCTGTAGAGAGGGTCCCTCTTTTTTAAATCCAGACCTGCTCAGAACTGCAATAGTAACCACTAGGCCACTGTGACAACTTTCAGACGTTATAGCTGAAGGATGGGAAAAATAAACGTTCGCTTTAGCAAGCAACTTGCTTTACGTTAGCAAACGCAAGCACGTTATGTAATCGGTCCTTTGGCGGGGATGCAAAGCAGTGTATTTCGAGTTTGCTTTTCTCGGCTTTCAATTTGAGGTGTACGCACTCTACGGCTACCGTACTTCCTGTTGCTAGGGGTGCGGCTTCTGTGGAGTTTCTGAGTCTGCTGAAACGAAACAATAGAATAAAGTCTCGATTTTCTGATTTTTATGTTAATATGAAATTAAAACCGAGAGCGTTGGGGGGACTTTAGCGGTTATAAATCGTTCCGTGGGCGGGCTGAGAGCGGCGGGGATGCGGCTTTGCAATGGGAAACATTTTCGGCAGAAAGAGACGCACTCGAGTGACGGAGCAGGACAGAGCCGTGTTGGTGAGATGCTGAAGATGTTACAGTAATATAACCTGTCTGTTGATATAATCAGTGGGAGCCGTGGAGGTCTCCCCCATAACAAATCGTCAGGCAGTTTGCAGAGATCGGTAACAGAAAGCATTAGTTAACAGACCTGAGATGATTTGGGTTGGGCTTCCAATCACGACCAAAATAATGAAGGACAAATACGATTAAAGTATTATCTATGTTTATTAGTTTGTTTACAGGGCGGTAGCTTCGGATTTAGGTGTTCGTTATAAATAGATCATTGGTTTATAAAAAAGACGATGAAAGCAATGTATTTTTTTCGGAACAGACTTGTGTTGTTGTCGCAGAACTACCGCGTTAGCATGCTTGACAATTACACCGGTATTGCTGAAATGCAGTATTGTAATAGTGAAGTATAAGAATGTAGTGGAGGAACCCGACGGACCAGTTAAAAGAGGTTTATGCATTGAAGTGTTGGATTTCAAATTTTGACGAAATGGCTGTTCATTTCTCAGCAGGTGGAGAAATGTTTTGAATTGGATTGTGTTAGGGATATCTTGCCAGGCCGTTTTGACAGCTTGTTTCTCTAAGACTCCCTTTTCATTCATTTCTTTTTCAACCGAACCGAACTTGGGTCACTTGAAAATGAATTTAGTTCGTTTAGGTGTTAGCGCATAAACCTTACGGCAAAAATAAGTCGGTTCACAGAGGAATGTGGTGTGTGTAATTCATAATGTTGAACAATTTGCATTTTTCTAACATTGAATTCATTCTTCCATTTAAGTGCCTTTCAGATGTAGAACTGTTCAATCACCTGCCACCAGACAGTGCGTCCAGGACATTAGTGCATCCTGTTGCCAAAGAAATCTACATTTTTGTGGCCTTGTTTTCCTCTGGCACCATTTGAACTTGAACTTGAACTTTATTGCCATATGTAACCGGTACTGGTACAATGGAATTCTTACTGACAGAAAGTCTCTCGATTGTAAAACAAGTGTAAAAAACAAAACAAAGTGCAAACAGTGCATCAAGACAATATACAAACAAACAATAGACAATGTGCAAGTAAACATGTAGACAGTTTGAATGTAAACAATACAGACGTGTAAACAATGACTGGAGATGTGCAATAGATAAGAAATCATAAAAAGGTAGATTTAGTGAAAAATATAAAAAAAGTGCATTAAACTGTACAAAGATGTCTCTACTGAAGAAACAATTAAGGACACTGGAGACTTTGTGATCCATTAAAGGAAGTGTCGGGTGATCATTCAGTTTGTGCTTTGCAGATGACTACAGCCCTCATCTCTTTGGCCTACAATACCACCTCATGCTTTGCGATATCGCCATGCTGTCTCCCATCCTGTGTTTTCCATGTGGATGGAAGAGTGTGCACACACCTTCCCTTTCAGATACAGTTCCTCCAAAGAGGGTGCCAAAGAATGCAGCTTGTTGAGATTCTTCAGAGTCAAATGGACTGAACTCACTTATTTTGCCCAAAGGAGCTGAGTCCACCTCATGCCAAGGTCTCAGTTTGGTGTAATTGAAACGATCTCTGAAAGGGTCCGAGTTCCTTTGGAGTTTTCACATCGTTACTTCAACATAATCGGACATTTAATTTGCTTTGCGTTAAATATTTTATAAAGCCTGTCATGTTACTTTATGCAGTTTCATAAAGTGCCTTATAAGAACATTGATTATGCCTGTCTTTTGCCCCTTGATAATTTCTTGTCTATAGAAAATGGTTTTCGACCATTAATCTCTGCTTAAAAAAATACTGTATTTTTAAGAACTGAGGACTGGCATCTCTACTACATTGCTCCCTAAATTCAATGTCCTGCATATTGTTGAGTCTGTCTTGATTTTGAAAATCGAATCATGGAATCATGCCTTTCCGAGAACAGATTGTCAATTGACAGCTCCTAGGAAGGGGAGCTGTGCTTAATGTGTGTCTGACAACTGTGTGTCACTTCTCTCCACTGGCAGCAACTGAAGCAACAGAGAGATAAACTGAAACAGTACCAGAAGAGGATCTCTCTGCAGCTGGAGAAAGAGAGGCTGCTGGCAAAGCAACTGCTTAGAGATGGAAAGAAGGAGTGAGTGCACAGTATTTTATATTAAACTCGGAGTTGTTAGGAGGATCTCTTGTGGGACATTCTGATTGGAGGTGAATTTTTAAGTGAAAGTGCAGATACTTTACTTTTGACATTGATGATTAAACTTTATTCACTTTGTAAAACTTCCTATCAAAGTATGTTCATTTTTAGATAAGTAAAGCCAATAACAAACAGGTACTTTTGTTTTGGGATATTAAAGCTTTAGTTTGGCTGTCTTTTACAGTACCTATTTAAAATATGTGGTGACTAAAAGCACAGGAAGGATTACAGATGAAAGGCAGCTATACAGCTACAGCCGTTCTGTGTTAGTAGATTATTCATCCCATGTAGTTTCTTCCTGTTGGCTGCACCTTTTTGTGTATAGTGTTTTTAAAATTGTGATCCAGTTTTAATTCTTAATGAATTACAATTGTTGTTTTGTCTGTTGATTAGAATGTATTCATACAATATATTAGTATGCATACAGCAATAATAAAGTTATACTGCCTTATTTTGTTTCAGGAAGGCTTTGCTTTTGCTTAAGAAAAAGCGATACCAGGATCAGCTCCTGGACAAGACGGAAAACCAGATAAGCAATCTGGAGCACATGGTAAGTACACCACTGTGACTCACTCCTAAATCTCTCAGTGGAATTAAAGGAAAATTACGACACTGTCAAACTTGATCAAATCCGTGTTCATTTGATCTCAGCTCGAAAAATGTTTTTCTTATATGATGTACATGTTTTTAGTGAAAGGAATACAAATTTCTTCATTTAGAAATTGCAGACCGCTGTGAAAAAGCTGAATCTTCATTTGTATAATGAAGATGAACTTTTTTTTCTCCAAAGGTTCAAGACATTGAATTTGCCCAGATTGAAATGAAAGTTATCGAAGGATTGAAGGTTGGCAATGAGTGTCTGAAGAAGATGCACGAGGTATTTATCTGATATCCATGTCCTGGTTCTTGACCCGGGATGAAAAAAGGGGATTATATGCGGTTTTGGATAGTTTTCTGCCAAAGTGTCTTTGTATTTGCAGAAAAAGAAAAAAGACATTAATGTTGCTATATAGAAATGACTTTATTTTAACATTCCAGCCTATGCTATGCTTTGTGTTTTACAATTTTTTGGGTAGTCATTTAGGATTTTGAGCAGTGCAAGGTTCCTGCTTTTAAGGAATGATTAATTCCCAGTGTATGTGATTGAGGTGATAATGGCGTCTGGGTCTGCAGTTTGAACGTGTTCATTAGTGCAGTTGGACTCCAGCAGGCGCAAGATGCTGACTTTGCATTCTGTGTCTCAAGATGCCACACATCTGCCATGTCTGCAAGAAAATGAAGGCTATTTCTCTCTCCTCCTGCATCTAAAATGGCCACTTCTTGTTGTAATCTGCTGTTAAGTAGTAAATGTGCAAAATATTTTAAAAAGGGATTCTTTATAAAGCTTTTTATCAAAGTTTGTCTGACGGAGATTTTTAAAGAGATAACAAAGAGGCCTCTGTTCAATAAAATGTCATTTTTAATAGGAACATATGATTCTTATTGTGTTCACGTTGAGTTTTGAAATTTGTGATGCAAGTTAACCTAATTAAGGCACTGTCAAGGTGGAACTTTGGTCCTGGTAAAACAGTATTGACTACCTCACACTGAGCATTTAATTTTGTTTACTGTACCAGAAAGTACATTCTGTTCTATCAAGCTGATTGTTTTCATAAGGTTCTATGTATATTTGCATTTGCAGTAAGAACACAAACTGTCTCATTGAGCTTAAAGGATTACACTGTAAATCTCTTTTGTCACTGCAGCATAGCTGGAGTTCCAGCATTAGAGTCCTCCTTCAAAGTTAAATCAAATGTGTACTTGTACACACTGCTGTACATAAAAATGACTGCTTAAACACACCTGACAAACTGATTTGTTTTCCAGGTGATGTCTATAGAAGAGGTGGAACGCATTATGGATGAGACTCAAGATAGTATCGATTATCAACGGGTAAAATTAGCATGGCTATTAAGACCCTACCCTGTCATGAAGTTAAAAAGCAGATGGCTCATTTAAAACATGTCTTGGTGCTTCTTGCTATTGTGAAATATTTTTGTTTCTTTTTCTCCTTTTGTTAATGAACCAAAATGGCTTAGCGCCTGACATTAATTTGAATTACAAGGTATTACATTAATATTGCTAATATTACTATTGCTTGTATAGCTGTTCTGTTTGAACTAGTTCTTTTAGACACTTCATTACAGCGATTAGTGTGTGTAATGGAGATCCTGGATGGATTTATTGGTGAAGTTAAGTTGCATTTTTATAGAAGTATTAATTTTTTTAATACGGCTTGAAGTGCAGCCTTAATTCTGGGGACCAAATGAGTACTTGCATTTATGTCTAATACAAAAAATATATTTCATATTAACCATGTGGTGCTTTCCCATGTCTTTGTTTCTACAGCAAATTGATGACATGTTGGCAGGTTCTTTCACCCAAGAAGATGAAGATGCAGTTCTGGCAGAACTGGAGGCTATTACTCAGGTCTGTCTATTCATATCTTTAAGACTTACTCATGACTTAAGTGCAGAGCTTGTGTCTCTGTAAGACTTCACATTGTGAGGTGGGGGAACTTGTCAGAGGCTTCAGGACTAAAGCTGCAACTAAAGAACAACTGAAATTGAAGACCTTTCTTTTGTCATCACAGTTTTCTCAATAATTGCAAATTAAATTAAATTTAAATATTACTTCATGATAAATATTCTGATGTTTTAGTCGTGCAAGGCCGATATTTACTACTAAAAGTTTTACATCTTTTTAAGACTATATGTCATCATTTACATATTCTCTTCAAGCAAAGGGTTGTAAAAAAGGCCAGCAACATTGTGGAGGGTGTGTCTCACCCCCTCCTTTGTGAATTTACACTACTCCCTTCTGGGTGATGCCTCTGTGTACCCAGATATAAAAGTAGTAGTCTCAAACAATGTAAAATAACTTTTTTTTATCTCTTGTATCACTATTAACACTATTGTAAGCTCTTCTCTGTTGCTAATGTCTGTTTCCCTTGTTTTTTTTAAAAGAGCCATTAAACAAATTTGCCCCCAAGGATAATAAAGCACAACATAAATCAAAACATTTATCTAGAGAACATATGTGTAGACATGGCACCTGCTTAGCAGTATTCAGGAAGCTTGCAATAGAAACTCAGCTGACCGCTTGGAAACCCTGTGAGGGTTTTGTGGACACAGGCTAGGTAGGATATGCATAACCAGATTATTGAATTGAGTAGAGGAGCCGATTGTAACTTTCAAGGCTGTGGGCATCTTGACAGGATGAAGAAGTGGAGCTTCCAGATGTGCCCTCAGAACGCCTGCCCGAGGTGCCAGGAAAAGAGCCAGGTATCACAGCAGTCGACTGTCACTGGGTGCCAGTACTCAAAACCTTTTACAGCAAGCCACTCATTGCACCATAAATCGTGAACAAATGCACCTAAATGCACTTTCTAAAGCCGTAGCATTACAAATCTAGAAGTGGGCTGCTTCACTGTTGTCTGCATTTCATTGCCTTGATTTCATTTGTTAATATCTGGCACAAGAAAAAATTAAAACAGTCCTCTGTTCAGATGAAGAGTGGAGAGGAAATCAATTTCTCCAGTCAGAATTCTTAAATTAACTTATAATGTTGAATAGTTGTTAATTTCCCCAGGGGCTGGGGTTAGGTTATAAAGTGGGCCGAATTTAAAAAAAAAAACTCCTTAATGAAAGAATGTTGGTGTTGTGAATTAGGCCCTAGCAGAGAAATCCGCCATGGCTTGGAGTTTGTAACTGACTGTCGCATTGAATTTGTGTTATGTTAATAAAATCAAAAGAGAATAACGACTCCTTGTGAAATACTGTGGGAACAGATTCAGGGCCCGGAGGATGCTGCAGATGTATTTCTGTTGAAATGAGAAAGTGTCTTATCTACAAGTGCCTTAGGAACTGGCTGTTATTCTGCTGAGAATGTTATTGATGTGTTTGGGTTTTATTGTTATACTGCTCACTGTGGATTCCAACTTTGAGTCATTATTTCTTTGTTTTTCAGAGAAGGAAAGGGTCAAAAACAAACCCAGACCAGAGCTGGTGCCAGCTTCATAACAAGTATCCACCCGGCATCCTCGCCCTGTTCCATATCAATTCCCAGGATGTTGCTACAGCCCCACTCTTTTCTTTTCTTCGTGACTGTCCCAGGAGTCGCTCATCTTATCTGGGAATGGCCAGGCTTGCACCTACTGGACTGACCTGGACTACTGGACTACACAATCCTCAGATGTTTCTCTCTAATGATTGTGGTGCAGCACTGAGAAACAGGTTTCAAAACTTGCTACCATTCTGGAGCTTGTCTAGAAGTGATAGACTGCACAGTTGCCTACCGTTGAATTGGATCAGTGATTTTTAATTGAGAGGATTACTGACTAATGATCTTTTTTAATGACACAGTTTAATTTCAAACTGAGCAAAAACTGATGACAAGTCTAAGGAATTTATACATGGTGTTTCCATGATGTGGAGGTTATCCAAGTTCTTTATTTTAAAGCAGATATTCAGAACCAGTTTATTTGCCCTCTTAGATGGTCAAATATCTTTTTCCTGTTCTTTTCCGGGACAAGTAGAAGCCTGCTATCAAAGCCTAGAATATATGAATATGTGTAGCTTTTGTGTAATCCGTTTCAGTCCAGTATCGGGTTGTACGACTTACCCAAAGTGTGGCCTGGATCCACAAAACCCCAGTGTGCAAAACAGTGGATTTGTTTTTCAGTGTTGGCTACCAGTTGATAATTTCTTAATCATGTCAAAAAAATGCAGTTTAACTTGACACTGAACACTGTTAGTATTTAAACTCGTTTTAGTGATTACAATGTCTTCCCTTCAATCTCCTGAAACAGAGACTGCATTACAACCACTGCCAGTCTGTATAGTCCCTAACCCTTTCACCACTAGATTACTTTGAACTGCAAAGGCAAATTATCACATCCTTTTAAACAATGGAATCAGTACTGGTGCTTCCACCATACCTCAGGCAAAACTGCAGCTGTATATCAGAATGTAGATTTGTCATGCTGGATTGTATTGTTGAAGCCACTCTGCTTGCCTTGGCTTAATGATCTTTTTGGACAGCATTGCTATAAAATGTCACTGTTAACTAGCAGCACTCTCGCAGACAACATTCATTAAGGTTTTAAAACCAGAGTATATGCTTCAAAAAATCCTGGGTTTCATGCCAAGGTATTGGCTTTAACAGCTTGGTTTGAGCTATATGGAACAGGTGTGCAGTTTTTTTCTGTCCCTGTTTTGAGATCCTCTAAGGAGGATTTCTGCAGTTGCCCAGAAATTAGCAGCAGAGCTCAGAAGAGATATAAGGGTTTGTTAGCACCATGGGGCTTTTCGTTGTCCTCAAAACAGGGTAGTTTCCTGGCTGGTAGAATCCTGATACATGTTCTCCATTATGTACCGTTTTCCTGGCAGTTCGTCCAGCAGTGTGCAGAATCATTATAAATACCCATTGTTCTATGAAGCACAGAGGTGTGTCTGCAAGGCGTATCCTCTCTATAAAAGATACAATGAAAGGGCTCTCCTGAGTTTTTTTTCCTAAGGGGGGAGGGGTAGCATAGCTGATTCAAGATTTAGCCTCCTTTTAAATCTGTTGCTCAAACCTACATCATTCTGGAAATCTCTGAAAATAGTCATTTCTGAAATACACTAAATATTCCATTGATGGTTGCGAATTTGGAATATAGTACATTGTTGCCCCTAGCAGTGTGACATTCTTGCTTTGACCTGTTTCTTTCAAGTTTGTAGTTCAGTTTTTTTTTCTGGAGTTACTGTAGGTGAGGTCACCGGTGTCATCACACAGGGTTTCCAGAAATACAGAAAAAAGAAGAGTAGTTGGCAAGACTAGAAGTATAAGGTTCCTAATCCCTTAAGCACTCCAGTTTCTAATGCCTTTCACTTTCCATTCTGTATTGAGCAGAAGATGAGATCTGCTTTTAACAGGGTATCTTCATAGAGAAGTGGGATTGTACAGTAGTTGTAAAGTCCAAACTCATCCGGTTTTATAGAGCACTTTTAACTGGCAGTCCCATGCAATTTCTACTTTTCAAAGCAAGATTAAAATCAGTGAACACATGTTCTTTAACTTGTCAGGGGCAATTTGATCAATTCTGCCCCTCGATCCATTGAATCTCCCTTGATTCTATAAAAAATCGCAGGTTCCTAATACTTCTGTATAAAATCATGTCACACTATACTCCTGTTAACAACGGTACCTCACAAAAATGTAAAACAAAGTGAGATAAAACACTGGATGGTGAGTTTTGTGTTGTGGTTTTCAGTATGCTTCAACAATAAAAAAGTATTTTTAATTGTTTCAGATAACTCCTGGTCTTTAACTTGAATGGCATTGGTTTTTACATCAGTAGCTTGGTGTAATGAATATCATTAGCCACAAGGGAGCATCATGTAACAATTTCTATGATGTATCTGCTGTACCAGGAAAGAGCTCATGTATTTTTTATAATCACTGTTTTACCCTTACATGGTCTTATGTATATACAGGAAATAATGCAAAATAAGCATTTTACTAATCACAGCTTTTTTGTCTCGGCAACCATTTCTATAGTAAGAACTAAATTAACAATGGAGGTTATGTGAAGAAAATTCTCTAATTGGGTGTTTGAAAAGACTTTTATACTTTTAATCATCTTGTCTTGGAGTCATTGTCTATATTATTGCTAGATCCTCAGAGCAGTGCTGCCAAACATACCAAAAAGGATTTTCCTTTATTTTTTCAAGGTATAGTTTTTCAGTAAGATCCAGCAAAGTTTGTGACTTCGCTCAATGTGACAGGATTGGGTTAGACAGATTGCAGTGGAGGCATGATGTAGAAATGCTCAGTTTTCTTTTGGTATTGTTCTGTTTAACTTGCAATTTGTCACTGGAATTAGTTTTAAGAGCTATGATTTTTTTCTTCAGCAGTCCCCACAAAAGGATGCTGGTCACTATTTTGCATTTCCTTCTTAGACTGTCAATATTAAACTGAACTAAGGGTGGATGAATAGTTAAGCTGTGGGTTTTTAAGCCACAAATCCAAATTCAATTTAATGTGAATGACTTTGGGGCCAGACTTGCATATAGACTACAGAATTTTAGATCTCCATTTATTTCAGCTTGTGTATTAAGCAGGGACTTGAGAGTCCATTTCAATTAATGTGACAGCTGCATTTAAAACGCACTTCCTGTGCCATAGTGGTAGTGTTTAGGCTGGCGGACTTGCCAAGACATAACAGTGACAGCACGACTGCAGCTCATGAATCACAATACAAGATTTTAACCTTATATGAAAAAAAATGAAATCTGTAGGCAGGAATGGAGCATTTCCTGAAAGCTCTTTTGTAAAGTGAGCTATAAAGAGGATTGCTAATGATATCCTGGGGGCGCAAACCAATCCGCCCACTCCCACCCAGGACCCCCCCTCACCAAGCCTGCCTGTTCTTCAGAACCTCCCTCCACCCCCTCACTAGTCGTGGTACTTCCAGTGCAGTGTGGAGAGCGATACAGCTATATTCCACCTACAACCCTCCAACTAACGCAGCTCAGGGCTCAGGAACTAGCAGTACCTCATCATTTTTGAATGAAGTCAGCAAGAAGTATAATAAAGCACAAGTTCATTTTCCCTGAGTATTTTAACCTCCTCTTAACCTGAGATAGTTTCATATACCCTTTAATTTTAAGAGTCAGCACCAATATGTCTTTGAGCTTCCCTTGCCTTGTTTATAGTTTCTAATTCTTAGTGAATCGTAATGGGGGTTCTGCTGCGTGTTAGCTGTTCTGATCTACAGTCACTGACGTAATGGCATTCCTGCTGCAGGAAGCTGGCTGCTACACACACATTTTGACTTCGTCACTCCTGAGAGATCTGATACAGCTTCATCAGACTTATTGTATTAACCACTCCTGTTTTCCACCATTTAATAAGCATTGAATTAATAAAATAGCAGGTGGAGTAATATTTGTTGCAGGATGAGCAGATCTCATCTAGTTCTGCAGATAGTAAGAATTCTAGAACTGTACTGGTCTGAACTGTGTGGAAACAGCACAATGATAAAATGTATGTGAAGCTGCTGGCTGTTTAATAAACAGAATTTTGCAAGTGTGTTGAAATGATTTTTTTGCCTTTTAACTAGGAAAGGCAAGTTACATGTTAGTAACTTAATGATTTCTTTACCACAACGTACTGATTTTTACTGTTTTCTTGAATCACTCATAGTTATCTTCTATTTTATTTGTATTGGTACCCATTTGTACAGTTGGGTGAACTGAAGCAATCTTAAATGCCTTGCTAAAACAGCAGAACAGAAGTCCCTACCTTAGATCCGAACGTATATTCTTCCAGCTGAGAGTCTAGCTGCCATGAACACCGGTAGACACTTTTCAGCACTTTGCCAGAATATATACATGTAATATATATACACAGTATAAACAGTTATGTTACTGTATATACAGTATACTGTAAGTGGACCTACTCTAGCAGAAAGGCCTTGGGTGGTGTTCACAAAACACCTGCTGCTTTTTATTCCAGCTGGGCTCTTAGTTACATGGTTAAGTTCTTAACTGACCTAACAGTGGGATTAATTTGGACTCTTCAATTGTTTTCAGTTCCTTAACATGTTGTTGGTTGTTTTTCCATCTATTTTGCATCCAAAGTAGCTTCCAGCTTCTGTGTAATGAAGTTCAGGTACCTTGTTTGTTCAGTTAAGTAAAAGAGCCCAGCTAGAATGAAAGCTACCTGTGTGTGTGTGTGTGTGTGTGTGTGTGTGTGTGTGTGTGTGTGTGTGCTGCTGCCGCAAACATGATGGAGAAAGAAACAGATAAGAGGAGTCAATCAGAACTTTTATTCACAGAAAGCTGTTTGGTATAAACAAAGGCATAATGCTGTGTTGGTTTATCCTGGACAAGTTCTTGCTTATACTTTGATGAAGTTGATGACTTGTTGTCAGTCAGCAAAATACCCAACAGTAGCTGAGATCAGCAACTGTCTGTCACTGTTTTTCCTGATCTTAAGGATAAATTCTCAAGGAGCTGTCATTCCAGTCTGGCCCAGGGCACTGACAGGCAGTCTGGTTGATTTCAGGCTTTAGAGTCATGCTCTGATTCTATCAATACGGCACACGTGCCTCTGTACGTAAAATTATGTTTTTGATATTCAACTGACTATGTTGTCTTGAATCTGTCTTCTTCCCTGGCCTCAGCTATCCACTCGATTCTTTATTCTCAGCCCTGACTCTTGTCTTGCTCAGCACTCAGCCCGCACTTAACAGAATCCTGCCACGAGGAAGCAGGAGAAATCAGCTCTTCTTCTTTCTCATCTGGTCTGAAAAAGCCCTGCTTCCAGGTTATCCTGGTTTTGCTTCCTTCCTTTTTCTCCAGAAGCTTTTGTGACCGTCGCTCGTGCCCTTGCCGCTCCACCCCACCGGTTCGTCCCGCAACACCTGGGCGCGAACCCGGGTCTCTGGCGTAACGCAACAGGGAACCAGCCGAGTGAGCTAAAGGAGACCTCCCCCAGCCCAGGAGGCTGAGGTCCCTGCTATACGCAGGGAGGGCGATGACGTCACCGTGCCCAAACTAGCTCCGCTACGCTTTCACAAGCTTTTTTTAACTTGTCCTCACTTTGCCTCCTGACAGGAGTCTATTGCCTCTCTCTCCTTGTTTTATTCCTTTCTCCCTTGTTCTACTCTTATAATTCCTTCCATTTATATAACACTTTTTATCCTCAGCTGGATACCTGCCTGGGTGGTGCGTGGCAGCTGTTCGGTGCCATTAACCCCACTTAGCAGCAGCTCAGGTAGAGAAGTGAGAAATGTTGTCCTAAATTGATTTAAGAGAGGGCAGGTTGTACAAGTCCATTCAAGACACTGGAGTTAACCAGATCTTCAGAACTGCAGCACTGGATCTGTAACAGATACAGCACAGTGTCCCATAACTATACTGGTGCATTGGTTTGGAAAGTTGTCAGAAAGTGAAGAGCACCACCTTCTGGTCTACCAACACCACTAACACAGCAATGCCTGATTTGTCTTCGATGTCTCCTTGCTGAGCTTTTGAGGTCTGTTGAGATTAGATACAGGGTGGTAATGTTGTGATCCTTTTAGTCTGATTTTTAATTCTTCTGCTCAGGACCATTTCCTGAATCATAAACCCAATGCTCATACTCTGGAACCCATCCGCTCTTAAAAGCGAGACCAATCTAGACCATTGGTCTTAATGTTCTCATTTGGGTTTTCTCACTCTTCAACAGCTCTGTTCTCTGGCTATTTCCATTGGGATCTTTTCCATGGTTTGAAAAATTGCTGAATGTTCTCAAAGTGCCTCATCTTAAACACTTCTGTGGTCAGCCCCATTTGTTTGCTCATTTTCCTCTAAATAATTATGATAATTGTAGTTTCCATAATGAACTCTAGAGGGCACTAGTGATGCTACGAGAGCTGTCACTGTACAGTGAATTCCTTGAGGCCGGGTTGGAAACATGTCCTGGGTTTGTGAGCCATGTCTAATACAAAGCACATAGCAGTTGCCTCAGTAAGTATGCCTGGATGGAAAGCCCCAAGGCAATGCCTATATGTGAAGACAAAGTATCCTTGTTAAAGACAAAAAATGTCCCTGTGGATACTAGCAGTCCCTGTCAAGGTCCAAAGTCTTGTTCTGGAATCCACTCCTGATGTACATGCTTTTTTAATGACCGTCTTTCCATCTGCAACAAGTATTTTTCAGCTAGTTATTCCTGAAATGACACACCAAGAAGGCAGCACAAGAATCACTGGGTATTTTTTATTTTCATCATTTTCTACTTTTACTGTATAAGTATGATATGGGAGTATGGCATTTCATGCCTAACTTTATCCCTAAAGAAGCCTCCGCCTTCCCCTTACCCTCGCAGTAACCATACATTTACATATATACTCAGATCTGTGTATTATATGATCAATACCTATTTTATATTATAGTGTTAATGATGACTAGTTAGAACAATTATTTTTGTAGTTTCTAGTAAATAGTAGGCTTTGGAGAGCTTTTCTGAGAAACACTTTGAGAAGAAGACCACTTTTAGTGACAATTTGGAATTAGTGGGTTGGTTGGTTTCCTTAAAAAAAGCTAATTTTATTTTCCTTTGTTTTCACCCTGTGATTTGTGGGAACAAGATTTAAAGAGTCTTGTGAAAAGAAGAGAATTAAAGACCAGATTAAACCCATAATACAGCTGCATGTACTGCCTTGGCTGTTGAATTGAACTGCTGCGTGCAAAGACAGCTTTTTCAGAAGACAATACATGCCAATGTCTACCTGTATGACATGACAAGGATCTTTTGTATGATATGAGATGATGAGATATGCCAGCTGCACGGAGTGACATTTTTCATGTTTACTCTCCTGCAGTATTCACTATACTGTATGCTATCTCACTCCTGCACGGTCTGTGAGAACTGGACAGCATTTAGAATGCAAAACACATAAAGAGGCAAAAAAATCAGTGATTTGTGTCAGCTTCGTGACCATCTCTAAATGAAGTGGAGGAATCCCCTCCTACACTGTACAGGACTGTGCTGTCTTCTGTGTTTCGTTTGGAATTCTAGCACAAAGTCATTTCAGCCCACCTCCACCCTCACAGGCAACACACACACACACACACAGAGTGAGCAGCAGCTGCTTCACTGAACCAATCTATTATAATGCCTCTGTTTCCTACTTGACCAACAATAACATCTTCCGTGTGACCACAGTGATCCACTGGAAAAGCGCAGTTGAGATTTTTGGACCATTTTAATGTGCTTTGTTCGTGGTTTCCACTATATTTAAAGACTGTGACATTCATGCCGTCTTCATTATCATGAGGGTTGGACAAAGATTTTCTGTTGGTCTATGAGGTGTAATTAAAGGCTTTTGCTATGTTTTTATGCAGTTTACAGGGGTTGCAGATGTATTTTTGAAATGCAATGGGAGTCGCATTGCCTTTTTGCTCTTCATGCAATATGCATTTCAGCTTTCAAGTAGAATGGTGAAAAAAGCAGTGCCAGTGCCAAAATCCTTCTTTTTTAATTACAGTTGCCAACCATCTCCTACCTCACTGCCTGTGAAATACAGGTCTACAAACATAACATTCCTTCGACCTGCCTGAAAATCTGGCATTGCTGACAGCTTAGGTTAGATACACAGCACAGCATGTTTTAAGATTTTATATACATGGCAGCAGAGAATGAATGCATAGAGAGGGAGAATAGGTTTTCTTCCATTAGATTAGTGGAATACAATTCTTAACCCTGCTTGCTGGTTCTATCGCATTTTGTTTTTGAAGAGCTTTTGCAAATCTATGACAAACCCAAACAAGGATAAAAAAAACAACACATGCTAATTAGACATGAATAATTACTCACTGATTGAACAGAATTATCGCGCTGAAATGCTGATGTTGCTAAACTGGGAATGCAAGACGCGCCTTTTAGGTTAGTGTTGAGAGAGGAGGAGACAAGTGGGCTTTTACCGGTGGAATCATGGATCGAAGAGGACTGTTTAATATACGTGTGCAACCTGGGAGACTATGCGGCAGTGCGCGTTTGGAGCAGACTGCTCTTACGTTAAACAGACGGAACTTTTCCAAGCCGCAGGGTGTGTCTCTCACTACAGGCAAGTATGATTTTAGAGCAATAAGGTGGAGAACTCTGACAGACTGCAGTATAGAGTCCCATAGGCTTGTGGGACTCCTGCTTAGATCATCAGGGCTGTGGTTAGCTTAGGTATTGTGGACAGGCTTCAGGTTAAAGTATGGGTTAAAGGTAGATGTCAGAGAGAAGCGCTTGGGATGTGAGAGGTGGGAGTTCTGGGTGAGTATCATAATCCATCATTCGGACTCATATACCAACTGATACCAACTGTTTTCCGCCTTCTGTTCTACTGGTCTTGTGGACCGCATTACTGCGCATCATACCCGTAGGTGTCTGCTGTCATAGGGGAGCAAAGATTAGGGGGGTGGGTCCTGTTTCAGGTGTGCGGAATCGGGTAGGTAGAAGGAGGGGTTATTTGAAGGTCTTTGAACTGAAAGGCGGAGCCGCGGGCAGAGTTTGAGGAAGAAGAGGCGGTGCTGTTTTAAAAGGAAGACGCTGCCCCCTATGACAGCGCTGTCTCGGTGGCTGTGTAATTGTGTGCGTGGGTTAGTGTGGGTGCAGAGAGCGAGTTCTCTATAAAAGCTGCGGTTTTGCCTACGGTGTTCTCTGTGCGCGCTGCTTTTCTCTCTGTCCTTTTTTAAAAATATTTTGTATCGGTCTATTTTTCTACTATATTTCTGTTTTCCGGATAGCTCCTCTTGAAGAAGAAAAGGCTTGTCTATGGTTCTGACCGGAGCTTCCAAAATGTCTCGTACCGAAGAGGTGCACCGCATAACTGAGAATGTCTACAAGGTAGGTGCCCTCTGCTTTTATAGGCTACAGGTATCTGTTTTAGAAGAATTGCTCTTGCTCGCTTTAAAAATGCCCTGAGCCTGTTGAGCTCCTGTCTCAATTTGCACGTAAGGTGATTTGAATTCATGACTGTACAGTACATTCATATTTTTCCGGTGATAATGTCTTATTTTAAATTAATATTAATCTGTTATGGTGATTATCTTTTTGAGACGAAATATAAAATTTGTATGTAGGTATAAAAGGTTTAATCCGCTAATAATTATAGATGTTCATTTAAAAAAATAACATGCCTATCGGTATTCAGCACTCTCCCCCCCCCTCTGCAACAGGTAACCTATTATTTTTTGTTATAGAAGAGGTATAAATAGCTAGGTACTGTACGAACATGTCATTTAATCAACAATCAAGGTTACCCCAGCTATTGACTGTAGACAAACCATCGAGAAAGTGGGGGGGAAACGCTTGTTTTTATATAGTTTTCTTGTTAAAATCGGCATGAAGTGCTTTCTGTTTGCCCAGCTGAACTAACCCCCTCCTCGATTTGCTAAATTCAGCCGTAGTCCGCCGCAGCACAGTTGAATTGCTGAATCAGTCGGTCGTTCCGGTTACGCGACAGCTTCGTCCTAGCCAGTTCTTCAAGATGAAAAATGGGCCAGATACTGTACTTTCTTCGCCTCGATTCACAGGTGCGAGATCTCTTGGTACTGAAAAGCAGGGTACCATTGAGATTTCAGTGGTGATGTGATATGCTGTACAGGGTGTCTTCTGCTCACGAATAATGGTACTAACCTTGCCGATGACGTTATTTACTCTGTGACAGAGGTGAATTCCTCTTCTCAAAGGTTTGATCACGTCGTCCTATAAAATTTGCCAGGAGCAGAAACGGCTTTGGGCGTTCTCTTCTTAAAAACCAGTCTAGCAATCGGGGAGCTACTTGATATTCTCCCATGAGAACGAACCCAGGCAGTAAACTTTTCTTCTGTTTCTTAATAGATGTATGCTTAGTTACGTTTTATAAGCGAAAGACTGCACCTGGAGACTTAACCTTTTTCCAGAACCGTGTTTATTCTGTATAAAAAGAAAAAAACTGACCAACAGTGACACTTAACTCCAAAACTCGAAGTTCGCTTTCCTTTTTTGTTTTAATCGTCTACGCTAGTCTTACAACTTACAACACTTTATCTATTTCCATAATGTCTCCATCGGCGTTAGCCAGAACAAGCTGCCCGTGGGGCCGGGAGTGAGAGAGCAAGGGCAGGCGCTATAATTGGGGTTAGAGAACGGAGGCATTATGACACGCTGAGAAGAGCCGAGGGAGAAGTACAGTAGGTGGATGCAGCAACTTGAATCTATAGACTTTTTTTCATCTGCTGACAGACGGGAGTGATAAGTCCTTCATAATACTATTGGTTTTTTTTTTTTACAGTGAGACATTGGTGGTGCAGGGCTTAACGCAAGATGTTCTCTCTCATGCGGGTGTACAGTATGTTCATTAGCTTCTGTTGGTATTTAATTCCGTTTTCACTTGAACAGAGAAGCAGCTCAACAGCTTGCGTGTCATAAATAGAAGTTTTTTTTTCAGACATGATATTGGAATAATTAAGGTTCTAATGGAACACGAGGAAACGAGTGGTTAAAAGTTTCTCAGTGTGGTACTGAGACAACTTAATGGATAAAGACCTCGGATTACTTTTTTTGGGTGAGGGGGGTGTTACTTCTATAATGTGAAGTCTGGTGGGAGATTATGTAAACCACCTGTTACTCCCCAGCATCAGGTTTAGTTATGGGCTGTGAGAGAGCTGGGATAATGTCTGTCTGGGAAGAGAACAGCCAGAGTGTGTGCCAGTTCCAGTGTGAAAGGATAGCCCTCTCTCTCTCTCTCTCTCAAAGCAGAGGGCTAATCTTGGACGTCTAAACTAAGCTTAGTGAGATGGAAATACAGAAGGTTAGTTTCCGCCCAACATTTCCATAACAAAGCACTCCTTCACAAGCAAAGCAGGAATCTCTCATAGTCTGCTGAGCACACTGTATAACAAGCAGGCTATCTTATCAGCCATGTACAGACGAGCCTTTTTCAGCAGCAGATTATACCCCCCCCCCCAAATAAAAGAGAAACCCCCTTTGGAAAGGGGTGAGTGCCTGTTTGCCTGCAAGGGGGGTGACTTGTGAGCCGTGTGTGATCCTTAATGAAAGGTTACTCCCTACCTTTCCCTTTCCCACACTCGCAGCTCGCAGTCATGGGATTACTTTACAGGACAAACAGGCTTGCCAGGCAACTCCTGCCAACAGAGCAAGGGCGACCCAGTTCTGGCACACGAGCTGGCAGCAGGGTGGCGAAGACGGTACAGTGCAAGGCTGGTGTGTGGGTAGAGCAGAAAGGTCAGGAGAAAGCCAAGTGGTTTTGCGGTTGATATTTGGAGAAGAGGTTAAAACAATAATTCACCCGGTTTGACCCCCTCCCCGAACCTTGGAGGAAAAGGCTGTGGTCTGTGGAGATTTCGGTAAATGGGTGATGTGTCAAAGGACCCAGTAGGGTTGGAGAAGAGGACTGAGGAGCCAGTTGGAGCGAGATTTGGTGTTACCTTAACAGAGTCCCCTATATCGGCGGTTCTCCACACTGGACCTGGAGGACTGCTGTGTATTCTGGTTTATTGTTCCAAATGAGTTCTTAGTCTGAGGCTAATTAATCCCTTTAAGTGACGTTCCTGTACAATCAGACCTTCTCCATCTGTTTCTGCACTCAATCTTTGATTTCAGATGTACTCTGTAGGTGTGTTGCTAGGATGAAATTCAGCAAACGGAGCTCCTTCCATTCACTTCTCAGCGAGTGTTCACTACTCGTTAAGTGTTTTCTGTCTGAACCCTTCAGTACATCTGACTGTGTATGCTCTCAATGGGGGACCAATTAAGAATGTCATCCCCCACCTGCGTCTAGACATCGTATCAAGCCCTTCTACCGCAAAATGCCACTTTGTGTTCAGTTCACGTCCAATCATGTACATTCTGCACATCTGGACGAAGTCCTTGTTAACTGGAAAATAGATCTTAATCTTCTTCAGATCAATTAGCTTAATTGATTTAAGAGCCCCTTGCAAGGGTTCTCCAGGACCAGGATTCAGAGGCAAGGCCTGAGAGCCTCTTCAGGCTGCCTGAATAGTTCTCTGACCTCTGTCTGAGCCTGCATGCCTACAGTTCTGCGCCTGTCACAGACAACAGGACCACAGGCTGGACCGTACCAGAGCTCCCAGGGGAAGCCTTGCATCAAACTGTCTGATAGCCAGTGAATAAATCTGCACAGACGTGTTGTTGGTTCAAAATGCATCTACCCCCCCCCCCCCCCCCCCCAAAAAAAAAATTGCAAAATCCCTGTGGAATCCGTTAGACAGAAATTGAGTGAGTCCACATAAGTAAGAGTTTTCATTCAGAATTCATTATAAAAAAATCAGAAATCCCCTAAAATGTAAATAACTCTCACGTTCAGCTGTCTGCATGTGTCCCAGTAACTTTTCCTGTCAGAACAGGAGGGCATCCCAGGATGAGCTTGGCAGAATGCCACCTTAGACGCAGTAACCCAGGAGTGAAAATAACAGTCAATTCCATTCCTTTGACATTACATCTTCATAAGACCAGTAAACTGAGCCCAGCCATAATATGAAATATTCAGTTTTCTTTAGCTGCTTGGTCTATGACAGGTAAGTATCAAACAGCCTTGCCTTCTCACTTTTTGCCTTATGCACTGTTCAGGAGGCTAAACCGATCTGTCTTCTGGAATCTGGAGCTCTGTGCTGTCATGGCTGCAGCCTATCTCCTTATTTTTCACCTGGTGCTTGCTTGACCAGGTCAAGCAACCTCTCCTGAGACAGCTCTAAAAATGTAAGTCTAAACTGAATGCAGGAGGTACAATGCCGGATTAATGCAGATCGTGCAGTACAGTTCAACACGTAGAGCTGCATGCGGCCCAGTATTTTTCATTTGGCTATGGTGGGTTGCAATGAGCCGATATGAGTTGACCTGGGCTTGGATACTTTTCTTCAGGTATATTGATTAGGTCAGCTGTGTGAAAGGTGAATGTCATGGGGCCAGAAGAGATCATCATTCCTCCCCTCTGTTTGACCCCTGTTTTTTTTTCCGTGCTAGGGAGACAAGGGTTAGTGCTCCAAAGGTTGCTAATGTCCCTTTTTAGGGCTAGCACACTAAGCGAGAAGTAAGCTCTCGTGCAGAGATGCCATCTGTTTCCTCCAGAGGGATAAAGGGTGGGCAGACAGACAGGGAGCAACCTGCCACTGACGGGAACAGACTCTCTACTGCTGAGTAATTTGCCACTCTCACTAAAGCTGAAAGCTGAAGGCGACTGTGGTGATGCTGTGTGGGACTGACTCACGGAGTGTGTGGGCTGTATTTCATAGCTCAGCCGGAATTGTACCGCAGTGAGCTGAGGTGCTTTAGATATTGCCTACGTGTTGTAGGTGGTGTGCTTTCAAAGGCCTGTGGGTGCTCTGGGGTTCAGTGTCTCACTGAAATTGCCTCTCCCCCAGTCTTGTTATGATTTTCAATTTGCCAGGGTATTGCACAATTGAAGTTGCTGACTTACGTGTATGTGGGGGGGGGAGATGAAAAGTGGCCTGAACTAATTTTAAAATCCTAGACTCTATAATATTTCAACATTTTCTCCATCAAATGTTAATGTGAGTGCTGCTCTTGGTCCCGGCAAAGTGAGTGAATTTGAGTATGTGAACATTTGGCGTGATCAATCACTTAATGGTTGGTAGCTATAGAACAGATTTGTCAAATCAATATCAATAAAACATACAGTAGACCCACCCACTGAAATTGTTGCCTACCTGGGGCTACACTGGGTGGTGGTGGTGAGTCGGGGGACACACAAAGACAACAGAAGGAGATAGCTGTACCTTGTCATGGAAGCTGCCTGTGTACCTTCAGGGTGTATCCTTCTAGTTAAGTTAGAACCAATACCAGTACATGTTTGCGGCATTTCACATGTCCTCCCCGTTGCTGTATGAGTTCCAGAGGAATGTACAATGACAGGGTGAGGCTGTTTTTTTTTTTTAGTTTGTTTTGTTGTAACCTGATTGTAATAACTGGTGACAAGAGGGCTGGGTGTGTGTCCAGACCAGGCTTTCCTGTGAATAATCCACATGAGAAAAGCTGGAGTGTGCTGCCCAAACTATTCGTTTGCTTTCAACTAAAGCGCCAGACCTAGAACTTGGATGGAATGTAGAATAGATTGTCAGGACAGGGGCATATGTAAGAGCTTTGGGTCATAGTTCTCTGGGAAATGAATTTTGGCTACCACCAGAACATTCTTGCTGTTTCTTTAGTTGTTTATTGGTATTTTTAAGGGAGAGAAAACAGATGGTTTCTTAGCAACGCACCAACAGCTATCCTTACTATGCCCTATGAGTCATACAGAGGAGTTGTAAGGAGACGGGTTGGATAACTCTTTGAGAGAGGGTATTTTATTCTTTTATTTGGCGATGTGGTGGTGGGGACTTGTGTGCATTATTGACATTAGGGATTCTTAGGGACCAAGCTATGCTGTCTTGGTTACTTGGTTACACCCGCTGTGAGCCTGTAATAATGTCTGTCCAGTGAACCTTGAGGTTAAAAGCTCCTTAAAGCTCCATCAGATCACGTGTTCTTGCCATATTGTTGTTCATTTATCAACTGTTAAAATACATTGTGCTGTAAAACACTACATTTTTTTTTTTAATTACAGTTCCAAACGGTGTGCAGAAACTATTAATTGAATAAAGCCCTGAGCTTCCAAGTCAAGCCCCGAATGGATTGTGCTTGTTAAATAGTGAAACATTTGTCCAGTGTCATGAACGCTGTTATTACAATAGAACCTACCTGGAGTTGCTTTAAGGAGACAAGGGAAGGATTGTGCTTTTGATTCTTGTTCTCTGGTTTTCCCACTGTGCAGTGCCTGCTGCCCACTAGTTTGTTATACATATGGGGAGGGCAGCTAGGAACAGCTTTTCTAATTTTTTTTCACACTGCATCTCGTGTTTCAAATAAACTGACATTGCTCTCACTGCAAAATGGGGGAATACTTGCTTTCAAAATGCTTGGTACTGTTGTACTTGTAAAATAAGGACACTTAAAACATCTAGATTCCTAATCTCCCTAATTTAATATAAGAATTCTCTTAAGATTTGTTACATGTGTACCCGAAATAACCAGAAGAATTTAATTTTCTGTGAACACGCTGGCAATCATTGAAATCTGGAACTGGGCTTGTCTTTTGCTGACTGATCCAGATCGTGGCGAGCCCTTGAAAACATAAAAATACTACTTGTTGTCCTGAAAATGAAACCTATCCAAATGCAAAAGAAAGTGACGACAATTAATAAGTGATCTGCAGTTTCATGATGGCTGTGGCAGGGGTGTGTCTCACTGAAGTGGAAATACACTGCAGGGAAGATGGAGCTCTGCAGAGATTCGCAGATCTGACCCAAAGCCTTTCAAAAGAGTCAGGGTAAACACTTAAGTTATTGAACATATATGAACTACAAGTGAAGGTTTTCTGCGTTAATGCACTGATGCTGTGCAGTATTCCTCCAGTAGTGAGAGGGTGTAATGTAAGGGGTGAGATGGGAGTTGGGTCTCCCACTTCTGTGCTTTCAGATTAACATTATTTTCACAGGAAATGGATGTAAGCTGCAATGGCTGGATTTGTTATTTATTGCTTTTAATATTTGGCAAAACAGACCTGCTGATACTGGAAAGAAATGTCAATATACGGATTGCGGGTGCGCGTGTCCCTAAAAATGGTGACTCGGTGAGGGAGAGGTCTGAAAGTAAATGTAATGGGAGGGAAGGAAAGTCGTTTCTTTCAGCGGGAGGGTGGAAGGCAGCTCTGCCGGAGAGAGGCTGATAGCCACTGAAAACGGCCTCTAATTATTGCGTGGGGCTGCGGGCCTGTAATTACTCTGGAGAATGAGGGAGGAAGAGGTGAAGGAGGCTGTGGCTGTCATTGGGCTGAGAGCTTCCAACTGCTTCATGTATGACACTGATAATTGCAAATCTGTTCCCCTTGCCTGCAGGTAATTACACCTCAGGCCCCCAGAAACATGCTGTTTGTGCGAATACCTCTGTAGAAGCGTAACTGCAGTTAAGGTCACCGAATCCCACGTTAGCACAAGGTAGTCGCTGGAATCATTTGTAGTGCAGGGAAGAGGTAGACTGTGCAATCCTCTATTTTATGTCAAATATCTATTCAAAACAAATGGAAGAGCTCAAAATTCTCTACACAGAAACAGCATTTCAAAATCACCTGTGACATTAAGCTTGTATTTAGATGATAATTTTTTAAAATTTTCCCAGTGTAAGCTAATTGATAATGAGAACGGGAAAGACCTGTTCACTGTAACAAAAAGGGGAAATGTGCTTTTAAGATTTCATCTCTTTCTTCAGGCTTTGGCCTGAATTAAACAATATCTTAGTGGGAGAAGGGTTACTGTGAAGGAGATGAGAAAACTATGAACATGCTGAGCTGTGGAAAAACACCAGCCAGGCACTGGGAATCCCTCTTTGCTCTCTTGTAGGTAAAGGGATGGAAATGAGGTTCAGAATGAGGCTGCCTTGTGAAATTGGTTCTGTGGTCACACAGCTAGCATACTCAAATAGGAGCTCATTTGAATAACAAAAGGATAGCAGTTATAAAATCCTTTCCTTTTTCTAATTCCCAGCAAATGCATAGCATTTTGCAAAATGACTTAAGAGCCAGCTGTTTGAAAGCTAATAATAACCATTGATGGATGGTGTTCCCCCTGGAGGGAAGTCACAAAGGAAAACTTATAGGATGAGGTGGTTAGTATAATGTCTTGATTTCACATGCTTTTTTCCTGGCTAATGACAATGCCTATAGCACATCCTTGATGTAAAGGTGATAGAAATCACCAGGTCTGTGGTTTGGTGCAGTGGTACCTGTTCTTGTGTGTGTTGTGCTATGCTATTCATTGGTTAAATTATATTGTAAAGAGAGGGCAAATGCACAGATGCTGTGTCAGAAACTCTGTGACAAATATTTGGAGAAGAAAAATGGGTTTCCACATGGTAGGGGTGACCTTGGGTGCTGGCAGTGTAATATTTCATGCGATGCCCATTAAACAAGCCTCCTGGGCAGCAGGATGAGTAAATCCCAGTACTGCAGAGGCTACACTGTTGCTATGGAGACTGCTGAGGTGACAAGGTGTAAAAAAACTTTTTTTTTTGGGGGGGTGTTCTGTGCTGTGTTTGTGACGTTTTAGTAAGCTGCGATAGGGTAAACTAATTGATTGCAGGCCATAGTAAAATTAATTTGTGGAATGGGGAGAGGTAGGAAGCTATATTTCCGAAGACCGATACTGGGGAAGGCAAACTGTTCCCTCGTTCACTTCATATTCTGACAACTGTTGTCTCTCCTGTAGCTAAAGAGACAGTTCTTTAGACAATGCATATAAAAGCTTCACCTCTGAGCCCCCATTCCCAAATAAGCCATACAGTATGAGAGCATGTCTCTGGACAACAAAAGAACTGCTGAGCCCTGAGTTCATGCAGGGTGCTAAGGTGTGCCCTCAGACTCTTGTTTCTCCAGGTTTCAAGCCATTGGGCACAGCTGGAGAGCGCATCATGCTTGTTGCCAGTCTGGAAGTGGAATAGAGCAGAGAATTGTACTTTGCATTTTGAATGAAATGCAGAAGTGCAAATCCGACACGGAAAGTTAACTTTGACCACTTTCACGTCTAGTTATTTGTCCAGAGATCAGTACACGCGGAGAAGTTTTTATACCCTCTCTTCTCTACAGTGGGGGTTGGGGGGGAAAAACACTGCAGTAAGTGAAATGTACTGGAGACTGAAAAGGGAGGGTGGGGGGGGAGGGAACTGGTATGCAGCTAGTTTTTGCAATGGGAGTCAAGTTTTAAAAGAATGAAGACTAATTGTTTGTGGACATATATTTTCACTGGTCTAAAGATCTGGATAAATCAAGTCTGACATTTGTTAGTGAGATGAAGAGGTGTTGCTTGACTCAGCCAGCCTGCAGTAGGGAGGAAGTGACCTTTAGCCGCGCAGTGTCTCCAGCTGTCTGTACCCTTGGCTTGTGGATCCCTGAGTGTCTCTCTCAGGCCTGAGCCTGCCAGGCCACAGCATGCCTGTCCAATTGGCAGAGGGCATGGCCTCCAGAAATCATGGAGCAACTGCCTTGTTTATATTTAATTTACACCACAGCAGTCTGCTTTTCCTATCTTTTCTGTTCTCCGTTTTTTTTTTTAAATCGCGTTAAAGCCGGTGGTGCTTGTCCGTCAAAATAAATCGCTTCGTTCCTTTGTTAAACGCGCTGAGTTGCAATAGGTCATTCATGTATTGTGCACTTCGCAAAATGTGTTCTGTAATGCTGTGGCATACGTCTTGTCTGAAAAGCCTATTTTTTTCAGTGCAAGAACTAGGCCCTTGCCTTTATGAAGAAGGTCAATGTCCCTCCTTGTTCTCTCTGCTGCCTCTTAAGTTATTTATTCTATTCTGCTTTGGACTCCTATCTCTTTGCTCCCTTTTACACTACATCTTCCACTGCTATGCCTCAGTTTCTCTTGGCTACAGTGACTATGCCCCACTGTCTTTCTTAGTTTGTATCTCGACTCTAATTACTGTACCAGCCTAGTGTCGGTCTTCGCGGCTCAGTCTCTCACCCTGACATGATGAGCTGCTATTGCAGATAGTTTGCTATTCCTGACAGTTGAATATAACCACTGCAGTTCCCAGGCTGACTTTTTTTTTATATATTTAGCCTAAGGGCCGCGTTAGTAAAGTGGTCCCATAATGCAGTTCTCGCCTATTAGAGTTGGTGATCATGTTGAGAAGCCGGGGCTTTTTTTTTTTTTTTAGCATATTGTCAGTTTGGTACAGAGTGAAAGGCCTTCAAACTCTGCAGGTGATAGAATGAGGAAGCATGGCTGGAAGTTGTTGATAATAAACGTCAGTCAGTGTACTGGGTAAACCAAATGAACAAGGGCGGGTCTCCTGCTTGTATTAACCTGTATAGACTGAGGCTTTGTCAGCAGCTGGCTACACGCTCATTATGTGCCTTTCAGGCCGGCTCTGCTCAGAGGGGAAACAAAAGGAAACATGAAATTGAGTAGCGAGTTAAGGAAGAGGATATATCCTCTCGCATACAGTTATCCATCCAATGGTGACAAAACTGTATAAAGAAGCATTTCCCTTTTTCTTTCAGAAACTGATATGTGACAAATGCAGGATGATAGCTGTCGCGTCATTCATTTCTCAAAGCAAATAATGAGAAGCTTCTTTGATATTTTAAATTCAAATTACTCTGTAGCTAGCATGTTATCTAATATCTACCAATGATTTATGACTTGCTCTTTGTGAGAACTACAAGGAACATGTTTTACGAAGGATAGGCACCCCCACATACACAAACACACACCCACACCTATTATTTTGTTCAAATATCATTGCTTCAGTTGCGGTGTGTGAAAATATCCAGTCCTCTGCTAAAATGGCTTCTTTGAAATTCAGTTCACCCTAGAAACCAAGGTGATGCTGCTGATAAGGAATGGAAAAGTAGCTTTCCCCTTAAGCTTTCTCCTGACCAGCATTTCTACCATAAAGACCATAAAGGGGCTGCACAGCTTATACAAGGGCAGGATTCTTAGAATTCCAGAGTGCAATGAGCAAGATTTATGGTTCACTTTATGTGATTGTGATGCCTCTTCATTTGGTAGATCGCTCTGGTTCTGTACATTTTCGGGCTTCTTTTCATTACGAACAGCAAAAAAGTTCCTTAAGCTTTATTTCACAACTAGGATCGGTGGTTGCTTGTTTTGAGGTTTTACTAGTGCAGTGCAGTCTTCTTTGCAATAGAGTTTGATGCATATGCAATTAGCATGATGTTACCCTGGGGACTGTGCATACCGTACATAACATATAGAACTGAGAAAAGTAGGTCATTGCTGTCTGATTCCACAGTGTGAAGTTATTTTTTTTTCATGCTAGTAGGATGTTCTTCACTATGGTCTGGGTTATATTCGTTAGGATCTCATTTGCTTGCAGTATGCCAGTCCTGCCCCACTGTCAATCATGTAGAATGGCACTACTTCTCATGTCTCAAATGGCCAAATTTGTGCCAAAACACTGTAGCAGCACCAGTGGGCTGTGAAATACCACTGTGGTTCTTTACATGATAGCCTAACCTTCCGGCACATCTAAATCAGCTTCTGTTTTCTATCTGAAAACAGACAACAAGCCTCCCAGCACTGATGTTCCTTTCTTGATTATGTCAATTATGATATTCCAGTGTTTTGAGTAAGGGATCACACTGATATGCATTTAAAGCAGTGTGTGCAGCCCCAATCAACAGAACAGGCAAGTGCCTTTTCATACACCGTAGCTCAGCTTGTTACCCCATCAAAATGAGTGCGAAAAGATTTTGGAAAGTAACAGTGCTGTGAAATAAGTGCTCTTCTGAGCAAGTGAATATGGTATCAGCTGCTCGTGAATAACGCACAGCAAAAGCTCCAAGTATAGAGAACGTTCCCAGATGCTTCTCAAAATTGTTCTCTATCATCCTGACTTCACAACAGTAGCTTCCAGTAAAATGGCAGTGTGGAAGAATTTAGGTGACATTTTAAAGAAAAAACAAATTAATGTTCCAACAGAGCAGGTACAAGCATGAAATCTACATTCCACTTCACATTTGTCACAGAGGAATAAGATCAAAGAGTGGATGTACTTATTTAAGAAGGAGGTGGGGTTGCTTGGTTCGATTTAGTTCCTTCCTTACTGTCTGCCCCTCTCTCCACAGTTTCACACTGTTAGGTTCCTGGAATCTTGAGCTAATTGATTTGATGAACATGCCTGCCTAATGTGGCTTGTTAATTTAGAAAAACGATCTGCTTTTCACTACGCTTGCAGTCCAGGCAGAGTTTGTTTAGGGGTGGGTGGAGGTGGTTATCTTGTCTAGCTCTTAAACTGGATATGTGCCAGAGTTTCAGAGCTTGAGTTATGCCTCAAGATGGAATCTCCTTGAGACTATTAATGAAAAACAAACCAGGTCTATAGTGGACTCAGAGATTGATTTTTGTTTTTGTTTTTTCTCATTCCTGCAAGAGTATATATTTCAACTGTTCAGTATTTAATTGGCACATTAGGTAGCTCTGCCACTTCTTGGCTCCAGTGTCCTGGGTTCAAATCTGGTTCTCAATCTGTGTGGAATTTGTCAGATTTCACCCAATTTTTCACCTCACCAGATTTTCACATCAATGATGTGTCTGGACTGGTCTTGTCCAGGGTGTAGTCCTGCCTTTCCTCCTCTGCCAGCAGGGTGAGGCTGAGACTCTAAGGGTAAGGTGGTTTCTGAAAATGGAGAATGAGAATATTCTATTGTCTTTTCTTCCTCTCTAGAGATTACCTTGCAAGTCTTTTTTCCCCACTGTGATTTATACAGGCTCTTTATAAAATTGGGCTGCCAGTTCAAACTTTTTTTGTTGTGAAGACCGTGGAGGAATGTGATTTAATCCTTATGCATTTCCACTGATATTACCACATCTTATTGGTGTGGACACTGCTTGTCTGTGATTTGCATTAGCAAGACGCATGACTGCATAGAATTAGTGTTGGCTGCCATTGGTACTCTTTGTGATTTTAAGGGTGATATTTCCGTGCTCCATGGCACTCATTTTGCACAGCTGAATAGTTTGCAGACATTACTTCAGGTAATTCTCAAAATTAAATTCTTTTGGAATGGGATGTCAACAGGATGTCCCAACAGTCAACAGTTTGTGTTGGAATTTATAGGGAAATGCAACTTGAGCATTGAATAAAGAGAACTGTTTGCAAGTTAGAACTTGATCAAAATCGATGGCTGGGTATGTGAAGGTTTTGGTGGCGGAGAACAGGTGAATCTTGATCCTTTGTTATTCCCGCTGGCTTGTCCTGTTGAAGTTATTGTATACTGCCTAACACCTAGGTCATAAACATCATAACACAAGGGTGTGTCCTGACTGCTTTTGCGTACAGAATGCAGTTTTTAACATAAAATGTTAGCTTGAGCAAATAATTAACGGATTTTGTTTTGTCAGTTGACAAACATGATTTCCAGAGGAATGGCAGGTGTCAAAGAATTGTTTTGGGGGTATTTTCTTCCATTATATTCTATTAAACTGGCAGGTAGCTGAATTAAAACCACCTTCTGTGATTAGTCAGTGAGCTGACACCAAGCCCTAATTAAAATCTCAGCAGTGGCGCGGCAGCCACAGTGTGGGAGAGGGCAGGAGAAAAGGTGGGAAAACTGCGTGGTGCAATGTGTAGGCATGTTTGGGCTCCTTGAGGAGATGGCGGCATCTCGGAAAACGTTTATCATTTCTGAAGCACTCTCATTCTGAAGAGATGCGACAGTGCCTTTGATGTGCAGGCAAAAAAAAAGTCTTATGCATTTTATTTGTCAATGCTTTATCTTCATTCTCAGCTGTAAAGCCTTAGTTAGGTTCTGCCCTGATTCCCCTTTCTGAATCTTTTGATCAAGTTAAACCTTTGTTTTCCTATGATTGCTCTACTGTTCCCACTGCTCCCTAGTCATACAAGAAGTGTCAATTAATAGGAGAATACTGAGTAATCCTCTGCACAGTATGCCATAAATACATAGTCAGATCAAGCGTTTTAACTTTCTGAACTTTGGAATATGTACAAGTATGGTTTATTTATATAAAATCAATCATAGTGCTTCATATCCCGAAATCCTTTACATATATTGTAGGAGGGGACCCACTTCATCCACTATTGAGGTATGAGCAACTACCTGAGTGATATGCAACAGGGCCCATATTGTAGATCGGGTAAAGTGAGAAATTTCCAGTTCAATTGGTGATGACCATAAAACAAGACTGTATTCTACCCTGGATTCTCACAGCCAGCCCACCACTGGGGTTAACACCTCTAATAAACCACTCCAGAGGACCTTTGATGAACAAGCAGTTAATCAGGACATTGTCAGCTCGTGGGCAGAACGGTTCTGCTGTTAAAAATTAAATACAACTGAAGTTCATGTGTTTGGCCAGGCTAATGGGTAGAACGGATAAAAAATTTAAAAGCGTGACCTGGCCATTTATTTATGACTAAAAATGGAAGAGGAAAAGCTTTTTACAATTAACCTATCAAATTAATTTGTTTTGGAGTGTGTTGATGCTGTTTGTACTGGAAGTATTGACTGCATCTTCAGAAAGCTGCTTTGATTGAATATGGATTAAAATGAATCCTCTATGCTAATTGCACTTATTACAGCCCCTAACCTACATCATGAAAAATTCTCTGCATTAACTCCTGTTTATCATACACAGCAGCTGCATGGTTATGATTGGCTTGACAATGCACATTAGCAGCTAGGAAGTGAAGCACTCGAGCACCGCTCTGAATGGCCACACAGCTACCGAGTGCTGGAGTGTGCCGGGTATTAAGAAATGACATCTTGCAAATTCATCCACAACACTTGAGAACCTACACTGTGCTTTCTCTCATTCCAGGTTTGTGGACATATTCGTGTTTGGAGATGGGTACAGAAATGCATTGTTTAGGAGCAACCTGGAGCTCCCCTCAGCTGGGAAGACTCGCCCAGCCATAACTATGAGCAGTTGGTTGATACCTTAGATGCTCCCAGGCTCAAAATACATTGCAAATCCTTGGCTGCCCTAAAGGGCATCAAGCACCCCCATCATATAAATCCTCACTCCAGCTCTAATCTGATTGGAGTGCCCGGACTGTGTTCACCTTTTGAGCGTTTTCTTTTCTTCTAGCAACTGAGGCCATTAGAGCTCATTATCAGATTGACTAGTCCTCCTCAACCAGCTATTTAGTAAGCAGGGGTTTACATAAGAGCAGTGAGTGTGAACATCCTTACACATTGGTGGGGGTGAGGGGGTAGATAGGGATGTTCTGCCAGAGTGATCTCCCTTCAAGGGTGAGGCTGTCTCATTGAGGTTGCGGGATTTGTGCTACATGGAAGAAGTAAGTTGTGGGTTAATCGGTGTTCCTCCCAGCACTGCCACAGACGGACTTTTTTTTTGTGCCATTTAAGCTCCTTCAGTTAGATGCTCGAGTGTGAAGCGCACAGCCACATTTCTCAAGGAGTATGCACCAGATTGTGATTTGCAGTTCTTTCACTGCAAGGAAAAACAAATCTGGTCAGTACTGCAAACACAAACAGCTCACATTTTTTTGTGGCTTTGAAATGAAGTGAATGATTTTCTCCAATGAGGCAAATGTGGCTCAATTGCTATTGGGCTCCCAGCCATAATCTGATTGCATTCCCATTCCAGTCACCTGGTTTGGCAATCCTCGGGTTCCATTTGCCTTCAGACTTCTCTGGTTTTGTTTTGGGAAATTAGCCAATGTTCTTGGTTGCAAGGTGCTGCTTTTCTAAAGCAGTTTAGGAGAGTTGGGGTGTTAGTATTCATCCAATAGTTCATTGTGCTCTCTATACAAGTGTGGGTTTCCTCACTGCGCAAGTGTCTAAGTAAATGCATACAGCGCATGTGTGTGCCTTGAGATGGGCCACTGTCCCGCCAGTGTAGTATTACCACCTTGGGACCTGTGGCTAATCCTTCAGCTTAGTGACCCTCTGAGGATAAAACAGTTCCTGAAAATGGACGGATGGATTTTCATTTTCATGTTATATGGCTGGTTGGGAAAAAGTTGCTGTACTTTGCTTTTTTGCAAATTATGTATTGATGTACAGTAGCAGCATGGTGTCTTTGTGTGGTGTCCATGTTGCCATGGGTTTTCACTGGGTGATCTGGCTTTCTCTTACTTCAGAAAGACATGCAAGTTAAGCATGTCTGAAATTGTCAGGGAAGGGTCAGTTTTGAAGTGGGTTCATACTTTCTCATTTGTTTGCATCAACTACAGTCATGGCTATTTGACCTGCAGATAAATTGGATCAGATGGGCTGATGTCCTCTCGTTTCAGACCTTTCTGGCTTATTTTGGAAGACTGGGCTGTGTTTTTGTTCTTCAATATATAAAACAAGTTGACATAGCTAGGTTTTGTGTCATATGCTTCACCAAGGCTTTTTTGTCTTTTACAACATTCATTTTCCATGACCACAACCAGCTGCATTCCCTTTTTGCCTAGCTACTGCAGGTCTTTACCTCCTGCAAAAGTCTGACGAATAGGAAGGTGACCTTGCAGTTGGCCAGTGCTCTGAAATGTGCAGGCCACGCTAATGCTGCAGCACTCCACATAAATGAGCCTGTTTATGATGTGTAATTTTCCAGCTGAGAAACTCCCCTCCTCAGTAAATGAAAGCGGAGATGCAAGGGGGCATCAGATTAAACTGGAGCTCTCTGTGGACAAACCGTACAATTATGCTAGAATAAAGGTTAACACTGAATGTTGAGTGAGTGACTCATTTCTCTTCCCAGCCTGTGTGAGTAATACGTTATGTACTTGAGTTCTGTACTCGCTGTACCAATTAATGCTCCAAAAAATTAAAATCCGGTGGCCTCTGTGGCATTCTTCATAGCTACCATAATTAAATAGCTTGTTTTGTTGAAGAGGCAGGGAGCGGGTACAACACCAATCTTGGTCTGGAGTGGACAGGCGCAGTCTCTGTAGGCCTTCATAATTAAAAGCAACACAGAAAGTCAAGGTTTGGTGCTGGAAGCAGTGTTTGGACATGTCTTCTTTTGAAGTTTTTCCCTGAAGGGATTGGAGGCTTCGTGTGGAATGTTTTAGTTCAGTTGCTTTTTTTTTTGGTGTCTTCTGGCTGCTTTCCAGCTCAATCCTAAGTAAGATCTACAGTTTTATTCCCCTGGTGTTTGTGGTGCTGCTGGCCTGTTACCTGACAGGCTAGTGACTACCCAGCCTGCTTCCAGAATCTCTAGAACTCGTCCTGCACCTCCCAACACTTGCTGTAGGTTTAAGAGCTGCATCTCTCTCACTACCTATACCTGTCTCCCACCTCTTCTTGCTGCCTGTATAGCAGGTAGTGCATAGCCACAGCAAGCTATTATTAGCTTCTTCCCCATCCTGCTCCTTGGTCTACTATACCACAGTTCCTCCTGGTCCTCATGCTGTGCACTATTCATCTTTTTCATCCTGATTCCCTGTCCCCATTCTCTAGAAAACCAATTCAGTTAAGCAGCTCTGCACACTAAGTTGAGCAATGAGCATGCGAGGAGTGCTGCAACAGGAACTGTATAGATGTTATTGGTGTTCGGGGGGGGGGAGTGCGTGGTATATCCAAGAGGGGGTGGAGGAGTGTGGGGGTGGGCTCTCTGTGCGTAGGCTCCCCTTTCTCTTCCCCCGGTGCAGCGTGGGAGTGATTTCTGAATGAATCACTACTCCGCGTTTGTCAGCGCGAGAGCTGAGCGCTCGTAGGGTTGCAGGGTCCGTTTATGCTAATGCAGGAGCGGGTGTCTGGTGCTGCCGCTGCTGACGGAAAAACCTGCTATTTCTGTTACAGTCCATCATGGAGCAGTTCAACCCCTGCTTGAGGAACTTTGTTGCCATGGGGAAGAGCTACGAGAAGGCACTTTCCAGTAAGTACATCAATCTTTTTCTTCTCAGTCGGATTTCTTCAAGACTTCCAGGCACTTGGCCAACTGGCCTGCCAATGGTTTGTTTTTGTTCGACATCATTTGGTTTAAAAAGCAATATAATCGATAACCAGGTATTTTCAGATAGTTAACTGCTTTCACAGTGTTCCTTTGTGTGACCTTGATTGCAGCATATAACCTGTTTAACATTTCAGGTATTGTGTAAAATGTCCAGCTCTTTTGGATTTTGATGGCATCCTCTGTCATTAAGCCACCATTTGGAGAGAGTCACTATTGTATTATTAGAAACTTTTAATTATTTTTTGCATTTGTTTTTGCCCAATCTCTAAACTAATTCTCTTCCACCTACAGTAGTAGCAACTTAGTCTAAATTAATGAGATTGAATAATCAGATTATGCATTCTGTGGGACGTGTGACTTCTTCCAACATGAGCAGAGAGACCTCAATGTAATGGACCCTTCCTAACCCTCTTCCTTCATTGCATGTGCCCCATGCCAGGAGTGTGTTATGTACAGGGATCAAGCCCAAGGGCAAACAGACAGAATCACTGGAACACCCAGGAGACACAGAGGACTGACAATTGGAACACAAAGTAGGGCAGGTGCTGCAAATGAGAGGTTCAGTGCAGTTAAAAAAACATGTCTTCCTTTCTAAATAGGTGGTTTTGTAGGACACGTAAAAGAGGTCAGTTTCTAGGGAGATGAAGGAATGGAGGCAACTATTCAGCTAAATTCGATTGGCTCCCACATACAGTACTCTGAAAATGCAGAGTAATTTGTGTATTAAGGTAATGTATCCATCAGCTTTCATATGGGGAAACCTCCAATCAAGGTGAAAAGTGGGTTTTATTTATTTTTTACTTATACATGTTGTCTAATTACAGTGTTGAAGGTATGTATTTTGTTGTGGTATGCTTTCTAAGGAACCCAACAAGATTCATTCTGCACAATATTCAGGATAACTACAGTAGGTGCCACTGCCATTGTATAACCAAACCAATTTTTTTTAACATAAAATGCAGGATTTCCCTTCAACTGCTTTTGTAACTTTTCAACAAGCAGAAGTGTTCTGACAAAGTAGGAACTGCACTTCATGAAATCAGTATGGGCCTGTGCTGTAGTTACAGTACATTATAAACATGCCACTTCTGTCTTTTAAGAAGGTCTGAGTAACTCTTCATCTCCGTTGGGGGAAAAAAACCATTTAAATTGCTGGAAAGTGCCATGATTGTTCAGAGGTGTTCTTTATGAGCTCTATGATGGTTCTGGATGGGTAAGAGCATTATTGCGCATGCAACACTTGTAAGCAATCTTCTGAAGGCACCAGTGTCACAAGTTTGGGGGTCTTAGTTTACTGAAAAAATGAAGCTAGCTTTGAAACCACAGTATTTTCTGGTCTTCCATGTTGTATTGTAAAAAGCTTATTTAGGCCTGGGAGTCTACTGTGGTACTCATGTGCCTCACACGTCAATAAGCCTTTTATTTCATCAGAAAATATTGATGTAATGCACAGACAAGGCAAAGGGATTTGTAACTGTACCCACTGTGATGGAGAGGATTTCTAATCCTCTGTCATGTGAGTTAAGGTTTTCATTGGAGGAAGGACAGGTGTCGCAGAGCTAAGTGGTCAACAGGAAAAGCCAGAAGAGAAGGCTATCAAGATTATTTTGAGTACTTATTCATCCAGTTTGTTAATGAGCTACCTTGGGATTGGGGTTAAGCAGTAGATTAGTGGACAGCGAAACTAGAAAGAGCTTTTGGTACAGTTCTCCCCCGATTGAGAGCCTTATGATCTTTCTCATTGCAAGTGAGATGTCTTTAAAACGGTGCTCATCAAGGCTTTGGAAGTTCCAAGTGTTTACTTGTGCGTTTTCTGTGGGAGATCATTAGTGAAAGTGCTGTGGCTTTGAGATGCTGGAAAGCAGTGATGAACCCCTTAGGGTACTCATGGCGCTTTCAGCAGAAGAGTACTCGTCAGCTCAATGGTTAGAGTTCTGTCTTGAATTCCAGATATCGATGGTTTGACTCGGGTCCATGTCATTTGCCACTGCTCAAGGGGATAACCTTGACAGTGCCACTAGTGTCACCCAGATTGACCCATTCAAAAATATCCTCGGTGACTTCCTCTGCAAGAGCTGCTGCTTTCCTCCAGCTGATGCTTTCCCTGCTGTAAGCACTGTGGAGCTCATAGTGTGGAACAGAACATGTATGACTCTGAAGGTGCAGTATGCAGAGGAGTTTGCAGGGCCTTTATCCCTACTGTGCAGGGACGAGGTGCTGTGTTATCGAGGCCAAGTTGATTAACAGCTGGTAGTTCCTGTAACAGGTGGCCATAAGAAATTATTCTGAAAAAAAGAGTGCACTGCAGTGTGTAGTCTATGATTTAGGTTGCTGTTTGGTTGCTCTCCGTTGCATGGTGGGTAGTTTCCTCTGCTGAGGTGTGGAGGATAATGGCTTTCCTCACTCTCTGTAAAGGAAGTAGCACTAGAGCCCATGGCTTGCTCCTGCCTACAGATTTGCTATCTGTTCTGTATCAGGTCTCTAATCCTCTTTGCAGTCCCTCTCCCTGAGCTTTCGGGAAGCAGAGCGAGGAGATTTAGCTGCTAATCCCCTTGAATATGTGCTCAGTTGTGGAGCTGCCTGTGGACACCAGCAAATTACAGTTCCCTGCAACTGATCTATCAGTTCCCACTTAGCACGATACCAGGGAGCTAATTTCTACAATGTTTTTTCCCCGCACACAGTGTTTACAAACATTAAACTGAGAATAGTATAGGGGGGTTGAACAATAACATCTTAATTGTATTTGTTTCATTGCCAGTGTGCATTAACAATTTGAGATGCTCGGCTTCTGTTTGTTTTGTATTACACAGACCAATTTGGTGAGTATGATTCTAGTGATTGTTTCCCCCCTAAAGCAAGCTCCTACACTGCTGTAGGTTTTGTGGTATCTGCAACTGCCAAGCCTCTCTGTTCTGCTTTGAGGATTTGCTTTTGTTTCTCAAGAAGCACTGCCAGTTGACCCCAGCCACTTCAGATCCATTCATTGTGTTATCAGTGGAGCGTAGTGGGCAATACAAAGAGCACTGGTGACCTTTATTTAATTGGAGCAGCGATTAACATTTTCACCTTTTTTTTTTCTGGTCAATATTCCCATTGCAAAATGGTAAATGGAAATGGGAAGGGTGGATGTTTGACATTTAACCTTGCTGGTGCTTTTTAAAAATTCTCTTCCCCAAGCTCTATTGATCAGATTTGTTGTGGAACTGTGAAATGGAAAAAGAATAAATGGCTATAGTTCAGAAAAAGTCCATTCTTATGCAGGATCCTTAGTAAAAAAAAAATAAAGGTAATTGTTTCATAACGCAAGCTTTTGAGGAGCTTGTGTTAATCACACACATCTGAAATTGGTTCTTTAAATTTACAGCTGACAAAGTTGAATTTAATATTTTTTGCACCCCACCCACCCTCTCCCCTGCATATGTCTTGTGCAAACTCCATAATCCTGTGGTTAAGCAGGAATTTTCCGGTGCACAGCACAATAGGTATGCATCTCCAAGATAACTGTTGTCTGATTTAAGAGATCAGGCATAAACTCTTTCATGTAATCTATAATAGCTATAATTCCTGGGAGACCTTCATGTTCCCCCAAGAGGGAAAATCTGAAATTCTTAGAGACTGGAAGTGGTTTAAGTTGTATTGTTAGGTTAGTTTGTGCACCTTTTTTAATTTTGTTTGGGTTGGACAAAGGTTTCCAGCCTTTTAGTATTCCTAATACAATTGCTTTAAGGCCGGTTCTCTTGGACTGGAGTTCATGGTAGATGGGAAGCATCAGTCTAGAAAACGGAACACTATTCATTTAGCAGAAACTTGTAGGAGAAATGAGACAGTGCTGGGATCAGTAATTTTAAAGTTGTGCTGGCCGTTATACTGAGTGAGAAAACATGTATATATCCTTTAATGTTTGTTGCTGCATTGAATAGACTATATGATTCCCATTTGTGAAAGCTTTTTTTTTCTACAGTGTAAAAATGTTAACTTTCTTTCTTACTAAATGTAAAGTAAACAAGTAATATTTAGAAGTAATACCAAAATCCTACATAATGTTCATTTCAGGACTTTTAATTCCCTCAGGAGACACTATGCTATTATAAATTGTGAACAAATTGTCCTCAGGCGTAGATAATATTTTTAATGTATTGAAGCTATTTCCAGATGAGCTTGTCAGATAATGGGGATTGAAATATTGTAAGGCCATGGCAAAAACAGGATGAACCAGGCTGCAGTGCAATGAGAGTTTTGGTGTAGCCACATGATTAACAGAGCTGCATCTGAAAACTTCTTAGCATTTTATTAGTTTTGAAGCTTTATTTGGCCAACAAGCACCATTGGTTAAATGTAACATGCTGGAATGAGTGGTGGCCAACAGGAGACCTCAATATCCATAAAACCTGCAGGACTTGAGATTCCAGACCAGTTCAGTACTTCATTGGCTTTAACTAAGCAACTGACACCTCAGATGAGAGGAAAATGAGCAATCCATTGTTGGCCATCTCTGCCCCACTGTGTTAGTGCTCTAGACCAGAAGTGTGCATCAGTGGTACTTTCAGTCCATTCCAGTGCAGGATCCCTGCCAAAGATTATCAGGTAGCTTCAAAAAGTTGTAATTTGTTCATCATTGGCAAGCACAGAACCTAGTCATGGACAGACATTGAAAGGCCCTTGAAAGGAATGGATTGGAAGAACAGCCACTGTCTTACACACCATCCTGATCTAACGCCCAGTGCTTCATGTTTCCAGGTGTGACATTTGCAGCAAAGGGCTACTTCGACGCTCTGGTGCGGATGGGCGAGCTGGCCAGCGAAAGTCAAGGCTCTAAGGATCTTGGTGAGTCACAGAGCCAGCTGCAGTTCCCTCCTGAGCAAAAGGGAAATGGAAATCAGAGCAGTGGGCACCTGCCCATGAGCAGGAGAAACTACCTCCTACCTGGACGTGCCCACTCACAGTCCAGTGCTTTTGTTCTGGTCAGTTCACACATATGCTCCTGTACATTGACCGTGTCCAGAAGACACTGTAGAAAGAGCAACAGGAGATGAACAATTACTGAAACATTGAAGGGTTTTTATTAGAGATGTTCCACAGTATTTTGTGCCAAACAAATGTTTTTAATTGTTTAATTTTTTTATATTCCTTTTCACAACCCTGATGGCAGAACATCCTGATTACAGATCATTTTTTGCCTTTTTGTTTGTAAAGCCCACACATGTATTATTCAATAGCTGTTCATTGTAGACAGATTACAATACCAGAACATGCAACACTTGCAGTAGTTGCTGCAGCTATGATACTCAAGTGAGGCTATAGAGCATTTTTGTTATTTGTATTTTAAAAGTAGATGTGACATCCCACTGAGAACAAAAGCACTACTGTGATTGTGATGCCTTGGGCTGGAGTGTTGGGGCCTGTTGAGAACAGGGGCAGGGTTATGGGTTTGAACTGGGAGGTGGAATGAGAGGGAGTTGCAGTGGAAGAAAATGAAATGGATAGCAGAGCATTGGCAGAAGGGCAATCCTTATAGCCGAGTGAAGGCTTTGTGGAGCATTCTCCGCTGGGTTTAGGAAGCCTTGTGAGTAGCAGAGAACAGTCCGATGCACCTATTGGTAATAAACTCATGTGGTACAGTACATTGAATGTATGGTAACTGCTTGAAATCCAGGTCATCCCTCACAAAGTTCTTTGGTTGAGATGAGTAACAACGGTGTGGTTTGCAGCCATCTATTAAGAAGCAAACTGGAAGCACTGGAAATATATTGTGCAGTCCATGCTAAAAACTTTATCTCCATGTTTGGATGGAGATATCCATAAGACCGCTGTCATTGTAATCCTTTCCAATTTTTCAAGTGCTTTGTTAAAATCCTTGAGTCTAAGTGAAATTCTTCTTGAATGTAGAAGACTAAGGAGCAATACAAGCTGTCTCCTAGGATGTAGCTGGGTTAGTCTACCACTTAAAATCTGGAACCACACATGGCACAGATACTCGAAGATTCAAAATTAAGTAAATGAGTATCTGGTGCCTTAGTGGCTAGTAATCAATAAGGGATATGGGATTGAGCATGAATCATTTGGGTTTATTTTTAAATTTTTCAGATTTTGTATTTTATACAGCGGTTTTTCATGGTGAACCCTCTGAAAAAAAACTTGACAAGTTTTGGGGATTAATAGGAAGCTAATAAAGCTAGACTTCACAAAGACATCAAGCCATAGATGCTGGAGGTTTTGTATGAGGCCAACACACTACACATATTGTTAATTGTGCCCTTTCGAACTGCCACATTAATTTTGTTGAAAGTAATCAAGCTTTTTTCCTGAAAGCTGTGGTTCAGTCTGTTCTGTGAGAAGGTGAGGGTGCAGTTGATTTCTGGAATGCCAGGAGTTCCTCCTCCTTGCATATTTCTCCCAAATTCCCTGTGCACTGTCATTTCCTGGAGCTTTTGTATGTTGTTCAAAGGTGTTGCTTTTCACACCTTATCTTTTCTCCAAAGGGAGAGAGCTGAATGTTCCTTTTTCTCACTTTGTATCTGAGCTTTTCTATCTCTCATTCAGTTCCTGAAAGGCAGGCTGTTCTGATTTATGCTCTTCTTTCAGGGTACACACTGCTGCTTCCTGGCACTGTACCCCCAAAATACTGGAGTTATACGAGTAAAGGATATTTTTACATACTAGCTAGAGGCTAGGCAAATCATGTTTAATCAGCACACTAGAGATACTGTTGGGGAAGGGGGGGAAAACCAATCTGATCTCAGTGTACAGATTTGTTATTTTCCTTCTTGGGTAAAATCCAGAGGAACCAAAAAGGCCTATATGTTCATGAGGAAATACAGGTTAGTTACAGTAATGTTTTTCATAGTGTGCGGTGTTTTTTCTTTTGCTAATGCGATTTTGACTTAGGATTTCATAGGAATGAAAAGCATCCCAAAATTACTGTCTTGAAGTAAAGTTTAAAATATTTCCGTCTGGGGTAGGATTCTGTTGCTATTTAAGTAACTAACCCAACCCCTGTATATGCCCGCCAAAGAAATAATCAACATCTTAAGAGGCAAAGTGATGTTTTCAGCCCAATACTGATTAGCCTGCTATGTGAGCCGAGTGGGTGAACAGTCGCCGTCTCGGTTTGGTGTCTGAATTGCTTGAGCAGAGATTGGTAGGGAGGCAGGGTGGCGTCACTGAGGGTGACGTTGGTTGGTAGAATGTGGTCTGTGTGAGAATGCCACCCTTGGGCCCATGCTGCACTGTAGTCGCAGATTTACCAGTACCTAAGGGTTTGGTTTTGGTTCCTCATGTTAGCAAGAGGAGCAAGGAGGTGTTATTTTAAGACACATGATAGAATACATTTTCCCCCAAAATTGTTTTTAAGGGAGCAGAATGGCCTTCAACATCATTGTAGTTTTTTTAGCATACCACAATCATGGCATTTGCAGATAGTATCGAATCGGACTGTTTTGATTTGTTTTGTTTCTGAAGCACACACCTTCTGCCATCTTAAGACCATTCTATAACTAAAACAGATGCAAATTGCGCCAGAGGTTGGGTGGTCCAGTTCTAAAAAAAATTAGTTTTACATGGCCAAACGTCATTACATTGAGTATGTGCAAACGAGCCTTCTGATATCAGCTGCTCAGTGTCACCTGATAAAATGGCTGGCTATGTGGAGATGGAGTGCAAAGGTCTCCGGAAGATGAATTGCCAGGAGGTGTACAGTACGTGTCTCAGACAGAGAGCCCTTCATCTCGCTGCTGCTGCTCTGGGGAAAAACAGAGCTGAAACAAATCTGCACTCTGGCACAATCAAACCCACAACCGGCACAAGATCATGCTCGCTGTGAGTCTAAATTGAAATACAGAGAGGGTCCTTTGTTTGACTAGTTGTGTGCGTCCCTGCTGGAAATCATAAGACAGGAAAGAGCCTTGTTTCTTTGCGACATAATTTTATCAGTGTCCGAGAATGCTGCCTCTTGATTCTGCAGAGGCTCTCCAGAACGCGGTAATATGCACGATGCCCACTAAACACGGCTGAATTAGTCGGACGCAGTGGGTGGCCATTTGCTGAAATGGTGTGCTTCCTGCTTCTAGGAGCTTTCTTTGGAGTCTAATAAAATCATCTTTCCAGCAAACATGGCTTGATTACCTTAATTGGAATGAGTCAAACCTGTCATGAGGCTTAAACAGGCGGTATCATCAGGAGTTCAGGTTAAAAAATCTGACTTGCTGGATGCTTAATCACTTGGGCACAATCAGCGCCATTATAGGGGTGGATTTGCGGCACTGATAGGCATTGGACTATCTATTGTTATTTAAACTTTTTTTTTGCCTGAAGTTTCTTTGTGCCTAATGGCTGTTAAACATTGTAACAAGAAAGGAAAATATCCTTCCTACATAATTTGATGTACACATTGCTGTATCCATCCTCACAGCAATGACCAAGCCATTTCAAATCTGCCTAACGAATTGGAAAGCTGCTCCTGTGATGGCTAATGACTTTTGCATCCAGAAGATGAATGGGATCTTATGTGGGCAGCTAATCTTATTCCGTTAGCAGGCAGGGACGGTGGCATCACAGAGGGAGCATTCGTTTGCTTGCCCACTGGATTGTTTCCCTCCCATCGGGTTTTAGTGTGGCAGTCAATCATTTGCACCATGAGCCCACATGAATTGAGTCCTTCTCGGCCTCCCTGAAGCAAATAAAGCAGAAGAGCAGCAGGGGTTGAGTATTTGCATGCAATGAAACTCTTGACTTTGCAGAATACAATTACCTGCTGCAATAGCTTTTTTGGCAAGCTGAGCCTCCTGCCTTCTACCCAGCACAAAAGCCCCCAAAAGAAATGGGGGTGTCTAATAAAAGTCCTATGCCCAACCCCTGTCCACGCTAGAGGGGGGCTATGAGGGGTTGTTGCTAGCCTCTTTAAAAAAGACAAGGGGACAACTGCTCCCCAGGAAGCTTTTAAAATACCCATGTGATAGAGGGGGGGGGGAATAAGCGTGTAAGAAATCCCCACAACCTGAGAATCCATCCATTTGTACACAGCCTTAAATACACAGCCTTTCCGGTGTGTAATTACCTCAGCATGTGGCAGGAAGAGCTGTTTTGTCGAGTGTCGCAGAGCTTTAGCTATTTCTGCGCTTTTTGACTTTTTTTTTTGCCTCCTTGCACTAAGCCAAGTGGGGGGGGGGGAACAGCGTGGGAAGCAGTCGCAAGCAATTCCACCTACACGCGACGGAAATGGCGTGGCAGCTCGGCAATAGTCTCACACACACATTCTCGCATGCATCAGCGTGCTTCTTACTCAGACGCCACAAGCACTTACTTGCATAAGCCACTGTTCCTGCTCCGCACTCTCATGTCCTGCACTCCTCGTTTCTGGAAGCCAGCTCCTGATGTGGGGTGGCACATGGATTTGAGTGCTGTCGCTCCTGACTCCTCACTCGGAGCAGTGCCCGTTCCTCAATTTACTGTGCTCTGACGGAGCTCCTGGAGAGGAGCAGATGGTTTTTGGTCACTGGTCCACTTCCCAGTCACCAGCTTTCTTCTCTGCATTGCTTGCACACTGGAGCAATCTGAAAGGCTTGAACTTGGAGCGCTCTGTCCTTTAATTGAAACCCAGGGGCGGCAGGAAGAAAAATGAATATAGTACACTTTTGAGTGATCTGTCTACAGGATGCTTGTAAGGTTGGTTGGTGTTCAAATGACCACATTGCGAAAGCTCTGTACCATGGAGCAATACAATTGGGTAAACCTATAAATGACTCTACTTGTAACTGCAAACTCCAGGTTTTAAAATAGCATGGATGTCCAGAAGGCAGGTGGTGCTTTTCTAAGGCCATCCTCTCTCCTGGTTTGTGCTGCTGTAGCCCATGGGAGAATTTTTGAATAATTCTTCAAATAAGCTAGATGACTTTGAGTGACCCCGTCCATTCATGAAAAGTTGTCAGAATGGGAGTGGTCTTTTCTGGATCTGCATCTGTCTGAGCTCCAGTTTTCCTATGCCGTTTCAGATTGCAGTAGATCTAACCAACCTCTTAAGACAAAGCATCTCAAAGGAGTAAGTGTTCAGGAGATGAAGGAAGAACGGCTTTTCCTAAAAAGCACAATTTTTTTTTTGTTTCATTATGTAGCTGCTCAAAATAGGCTGCACAAGTTCTGAATACTTTTTTTCCCCCTCTAAAATAAAGTGAATTTGCCGTCGTCACTGCAGCAGACAGCAAGCACCCCCTCACTTCATACACCCCCGGATGGAAGTGGGAGAGGGAACCAGCTCGGGGATTAGACACGATGTGCTGCTCGCTGCAATGAAAATAGATCAAACGCATGCCTTAACTGGGCTGGTTCCTGCATGAGAGAGAGAGGGGAGGGGGAAACGAACTAAATATAAAAAGCCCTTATTTGTAGATATCCACTTGATGCTGTAATGTGCCTGTGAAAAATTGTAGCTCGCTCAGCTGTATCCCCTCTCCTTCGACTTCATTAGCATCTAAAATGGGAAGTGTGAAGATTTAAAATAAGCTTCCCCGCCACCCAGCTCCCGGCTCTGACACCCTCCCACACAGCCTTTGCACCCCTGCTCGGTGTCTGAGAGTGATTTCCCTGTCAAGAGTTCCTGCCACTCCTCGCAGAGGACACGGGTGACGCTCGACAGATCTCCCTGTGCTTATGTCATCAGAAATGTTCCCTGCAGCCATCCGAGAGGACTTGTTTTTTGTGAAATTAAACTGTCGCATTAGGATCAAATCTTGCACCAGATTTACAGAGGAAGCAGCTTTCACGTCCTCTGTGCCCTTTGTCGATAGAGAGGAGGCTGATCAGTCGTATATCCTGTAACAACTGTGATCTTTTTTATAATTTAGAAGGCTGCTTATTTTGTGCTTTCCCTTATTTATGAAATGCCTTTATTGTTCAATACCATCTCACTTCTGGATCCTTCATGCCAGCATGAAAGGGGTTAACCAGAATTCCTTTCAGTGCTCAGTCAGAAACACGGACTATCAGTCACTTCACTTTCCTTTAACACCTGGGAGTCTGCCGGTGACAGAGCTAGCAAGGTGTAGTCAAGCTGAAGATAAACTACCTAGCAATGAACTTTCCCAGCCTTGATCACCTGTGCCCTGCCATTAAGGGATTCCCAGTCACAGTTGTTTAAAGGCTGAACCAAAGATCTGAACCAGCGAACTGTGGCCATATCAGCATTGTGATCAGCTGTCAGCTCTGGTTTAGCCACTGATCATGTTTGATTAGTGTTTTTCTTTTTAGTTCGGACCATAAGTGTTCATCAGCAAAGGATACCTAGAGAGACCCGGCGCGTTCTTAAAAACTCTGCCTTTCTTCAGGAAGATATAGGGCTCAGTGGTATGAATAAAATGTACTCCATTTCAGTTTCTACTGCCTTTTTCTATTTCGCAAGCATAAAGATTAACATCTTGTAAGCTAAGAAGCAGCCACTGGGATGCAATGAAAAGCCTTTTTTAAATTAACTTTTCAGTATTTCTTTTAATTGAATTGTCATTTTTTTTTCAAGCTGTTGCTGCCTTTTATTTAAAAAGTGACTTGTGTATAGACGTCATGATTCTCTGAACTGCAGTACTCACCTGAGTGTCCTCTGTCAACATATTTTGAAGTTTTTCAAGACACTTGCTCATGCAGAGAAGATCATGGTGCCTACTAGTTCAACTCCTTGGTTTTCATGACACTTTTTTTTTTCCTTTCTTAACACCCCTGGTCTTGCAAATACTGCCTTGAGATGTTTAATGCTCAAGTAGTCGGGGATTTTGCTTTAATGTCTCCTCCGAAGGATGTTACCTCCACAGTAGGATATTAATTTGGAAATTCTGGCCCAGAGGGATGTACAGTATGGCCACTGACTTGTCCTCATACACAGCTTGTAGAGAACCTCCATCCTGGTACTAACCAAGCCCGGCTTTGCTTGCTAGTGCTTGAAGGCTTTTGTGTTATTTAAAATGATTTGAGTGGGGGGCTGTGTTAGTATACCAAAAGAGCAAGTCATGGTTAAGTCAATATTTTACTTTCCAGTGTGAAATTATCCTCTACTTATTATTGAAAATGTGTAAAGATAAATACTGATAAGTAGGATGCTAAACGGGACACAGAAGACCATTAATCTTTGGCTACTGGATAATTAACATCTCATCTGGAGGTTGCTCTTATTGTGAAACTGAATCCAATTGTCTGATTATCCAGTTATCAAATCTTAGTGAGAAACATAGAGTTCGTTCCAAGGCAGTAAATATACTGGTCTAACGGGGATTTTTTTTAAACATTTTTTGTTTTGAACACTTATTTCCTCATATTTTACTTGCCTGTCAAGTTTATCAGCAGTTCTCTGTGCTGACAGGGAAATTAGCTGAGTATGTTGTACTACGGGAAGTGTAAATAAGCAATTTCCTTCCTAGTAATTGCTTTACAAACACAAAAAATTGTAGTAAGAAATATTTAATATGCTGTTTTGTAGCATGGGCCTCCTTTCCCTAAGGGCAATATCAGACCGTTAATTACAACAGGATTTTCTTTATTACATGTCTAGTTTTAGGAATGTCAGGGGGACATTTCTGGATGCATCTTGACCAATCCCTCCTCCCTTCTCTGGGATGGTGTTTTCATGCAATTAGCCAAATTGGTCCCATCTATGAATAGCTTTTAACACCCCATACACTTGTGCCTTTAATGAGAACAGAAAAATGAATTAATAGTTTCTTTCCTTTGGGGAAATGGAAGAAGGCTGCAGTGGTGCCTGTACACTCCTGTCCGTTTCCAACAGCTAACAGCTGTTGTGCCAATTCTCCTGCCCACTCTCTGGATTTCACTGTAGTTCACAGACTCTACCATCCACAGTACCATTTAAGCTCTAAAGCCACACACACACAGAAGGGACACAAAATGCTGCACTTCATGAGTGGGTGCAACATTTTCTGTATTAATTTATTCTGCAGGAGCAGATGTGTATTTTCTCATCTTCATTTGTGTTAGCAAGAAGAGTGAACTTTGCATCACCTTTTCATCTTGGGTGGGGGTGGGGGGGTCTTTCTTATACAAGAGGGCTGCTACTTATTTTCCACCCCTCACTCTCCCACTTCCACTGGTCTTTGCTTATTTTATTCTCTTGGATGCACAGATGCCATCACAACTCTTCCAGCCCAGGTTGGTATCCATCTTCTTGATGATGGATTGAGTACAAGCTTCGCATCTTCATTCTCCACTTCATCTGAGTGCCTAGAAAAGGCTATCCTGCTATGTTGTCAAGACCAATACCCTGACTGCTTGAGATAGCTGGATGAAATCCTCAAACCAATTATTAACCACATGGGCTGGATGGATCAAATCCTCTCTTTTGTGATCCTATCTGATGTTCTTGTGCTGTGGTGCATGCTGTTAGCTTGGAACCAATTCCTGCTTTCTTTACTGAACATCTGCAGTTTGGGACAACTAGAACAAAAGTGATCTTCTAACCTGAACTAAAGTTCGTGGACTAATTTTACACATTGCCACTAGTAGCTTATTGATCTCATTTAGTTCTTTCTTGAAAGGTCTTATACAGTATGTTCATCTTTAACAGTGTGATGGGGTGGGTTATTCTAGACACTGCCTAGGCTTCTGAAGATCTCTACGCACAAGCTGAATTCTCTTGTCTCCCTAATATATACAGTGGATTTAGTCTACATAAAATTGCTACGGCACACCCAATTGGCCCCCTGTTTCTGCCTCTTCTATGGACTTCTCACCAGTCTGTTTAAAAAACTTTATTTACAACCCTTCGCCGGTCACAGGTCCTTGCATTACACTGCTAATGTAATGCGTCAGTGGTTCAGACAATGTGGAGGACTGTATTTTCTGGAGTCAATAAGACAAGCTGACAGGACTGTAATCTGTCTCCGTGGATTCACACCATTAGCACGAAAGCTATCTTGCAGTCACGCGCATTAACACCCCAGCCTGATCTAATTAGAAAAATACACAATGTTCTATCTGTGTTGGGAGATGCTTTCTTTTCACAGTCTCAACCCCACTCCCCCTGCCTGCTCTCTCACTCTGAAAGGGACTTATTGAGCGTTTTATTTTAATCTCTGGCAGCATCTACCAACAGGTTTTGAGATAGGGAAGACTTCATTTCATCCGAATGGAAAAACATTGAAGAAAAATAATAGAAAGCTGTTCAGTGTACTGATTTGGTAGTGGAGAGGGGGTGATAGCCTGCCAACCTTTAACAAAGCTCCCTAAGGAAGTAACTTTCGGCGAGTTCCTAAGGACACTCTTTTCTCTAGTATGCGCTTCCATTCCTTCTACAACCCGCTTACTATACATGTGTCCATAGATTTCTTTTCATAGATAATCTTGTGGCAACCAAACAACTGTCGTCGCATATTAATATCTCACCTTGCATATCCATCTCTCTCCGTATCTTTCCATGCATAACAATTCCTTACTCTGTGCTGTCTAGCAGGCATCGAGGATGGGTTTAGAAACTACAATACAATCGAATCTAAGCTTGCTCATTTCCCAGCACCTTCCTGATGGGACTGGTAGCTTGTTCTCCAGTATAAAGTGTTGTCTAGATGTGTAAATTATACTTTTTCTCAAGTATGCAAAATGGGGTTGGGTGATGGGCTTTAATTAAACAGTTACAGTTTCAAATACGAGCACATCAGATCTCTTTATCAACACCCTTTACAAGATTCTGAACTAGTGTGGAGTTTTTTTTTCGTAAGGCCAGCAGGCTGGGTCCCTGGGGATAGAAATAGATGTCTAAAAACCTGCATGCCGTCTTTCACTGATTAAGGGTTGTGAGCTTTAGAAGCCCTCTGTACCTGGAGTGTCTTCATTGAGACTCATTGGGTGGGGGGTTCATGCTGAACTGCCCAGATGTATTACTGGAGGACTGAGGTTTGTGGTTCAGGGCCTTCTAGAAAAATGGAAAGAATAAATACTGATGAACTGGCTGCAATTGGCTGTCATGGAAATATGTTTTTTTTTCCATTAGCTTCCTTACTAAACTGTATTAAAAATAAAGGACCTGGCCTGGTTGTGTATGCAATGAAACTAAAGGTATTTTCGAGATTTCTTAGCCGACAAAGATCTGCTGGTGTTTAGTTTGGTGAGGTGGAGCAGGGATCATTTTTGTGCTTGGGACACCGCAAAGTAGAAACACAACACAAACCTCCCTGATCCCTAAACCATTAACTCTTTCTCAGAGGAGTGATCAAGGTTGCCCACAACCTCGATCAGTTGTTTTCTAGTATAACTTTTTCTGTATTTTATTTTGTGTTTATATAACACAAATATTTGGTAGCTTGCCCTCATAGTGCTGTAAAGAAGGGCCTAGTGGCAATGGGCCTTTTTCCAAAGGCAGTAGGGTGTCCTTGCACTAATTAAAGACCTGAATTCAAGGGAGAAAATACCAACCTTGACTTTCCCTGTCAGAGAGGAAGAGTGCAGTATTGAATTTGGGTTTTGTCTGGTATTTATCTAGGTATTTGTTCTTGGGACTTCCCATAAGAATTGCAAAATCATTCAAAAAAGCTAAGTGTCGGTTCTGGTGGGATCCTGAACAGATGACATCATTCTGTTCAGCAGCTGTTAAAGACTGACAGACTCCCCTGTTGCATTAAGATAGGATTTACGCCCGGGGAGAGGTCAAATCATGCTGTTTGTGGACCGTGCTGATTAGCATGAAAGCCTTTGAAAATCAGTTTAGCAAGTCCTTAGGGGGCAAGCTGGGGTTTCTCGGGACATGAGAGCACTTGATATCTTAGCAAGGAGAGTCCTGCAACATGCTCAACAGTCTCAACACCAAGGCCAAAGCCCCTGGTCTTCACTGTTGAAGTGGCTCTCACAGCATCGCTTGGAAACCTTTAATTCAACACATTGCAAAGCAAACCAAAGCAAGCCAATTTTTATTTTTGTCTTTTTTTCCCTCTCTCCTAATTGGTTTGTCAATCTGTTCACCGGCAGGTGTTAGAACAAGCCTCTTTTTTTTTCAGCCAGAGGTTACTGATCAAACAGGCCTGTCTGAGTACCAGCTGGTGGCTTTTGTACTGCTCGGGCCCGCCTGCTCTTGCTCACTGATAAATTGCTTACCTTTTCTGTTTTCAAATAACTGCACACTATCCAGTGGAAAGCATGCTGTAGCCATGATCTCATTTGCTAATATTATAGTCTTTGTTAGAACTGCACAGCGCTTGTTAATGTGACTTTGAGGTTGAAGCTTCTTAGACTTTTTTATTTTGGTGAATGTGAACAATATCTTCCTTCTCATATGAGCTTGATTGGATCCAATGATCAAGATTTGCCATTTCCTTAAATGTATAATCCCAGTGGAAGACCCCGAGTGTCTCATCCAACAAAGGTGGAGCTCTATAACAGGGTCTGAGTCTGGGTCATGTCGCTAGTCGCCTGGGATTCCCCATGTCCTAGTGCACACTTGAAGGACTGACTAATCCCATCCTAACCTCTTCGGCGCTCAATCAAGACTCGTGGCAATGCCCTGGGAGCTTCCTGTGTGCCTCCAGGCTTGTGGTGTCATGGCAGAGTGCCACACCCCTCCTGCATTTGTCACCGAACTTCCAATGTGGGTGTGCACATCCCCACCATGTGGCTCGACCATGAGCGTGACAGTTGGCCAAACCTTCCTCATTTTTCCCCAAGCGTGTTGGTAGCTGGGTTTCAGAACCATGAGCTGAGACTTGAAAAACACAGAACTGAAGATTCCAAATTGTGTGGGTATAGAACGAAAAATAATTGGGGGGGGAATTGACAGTGCAATCCCTGTCAAAAGAATATGATGGGAATGATGCAATTTTGTTCCATGAGATGGGGAAAGAAAGCAAAATCAGTGTCTTCAGGCTACTAATGGATTTTACGGATGACTGAATTGTGTATTCTTTGATTGATCCATCAGCTCAGACCAGACAACAGTGCTTTATTCTATAAGCCACAGATGCGGCTGTTCTGATCAGTGCTGATCATCAGTATGTACTAAGCAGATTTGTTTCCTTAGGGGAGTTAGCAAAAAAAACAAGCTTTATAGAGCCTCAGACAGACTAGAATATTATGTTCTAGGACATATTGTCTTTGAACTGATGAGACCAAGAGAGAGGCAAAGTAACTAGTTCCACAGCGACACAACAATTTGATTGTAGTTTGTCCTGTCTGCCTTGCTGCTGCTGTCTGTTTGGGGTTAAAGTTTTTTTTTCCCCTCCTTATTTACTACAAACAAAAGATCTTTTGAATTCTTGCAAAACAACTGATATTGATCTATTGCTAATGATGTTTTCAAATCCAAGCAGAGATGACCTTAATGAAATTTGAAAGGTTTTGGTCTTCCTCTTTGATTAAGTCAATCAACTTGCCACAGGGCATTCTGGGAACTGGGGGGGAAGGGGGTAGCTGGTAAACAAGGGTGGGGTGGGAAGGGGAGGTGTCATTTCAATCTGTATGCAAACCAACAATAAAGAGAGTGCAGCATTTGAAGTTTGCAGAGTGCTAATTGCTGTGCAGTACTGCACATTATTTCATTCATCTATAGAGGAATTTATGGAAAACACATTGAGAATTCTGCTTTTAAAAGAAGATTCCATAAAGTTTTTATAATAGATTTTACGATTCCATCCTTGTTATCTGGACCACTTTATATAACATTTACCTATTGGTTCACATGCAAGTCAGGTGTATGCGGTCCCAGTGGGATTCAAACTGCACTTTCATTGTAGTTGGAGCATAAATGTTTTTTTGTGTGAAAAATAAAACCTGTTACCTTTTGAAAGTTGTTGTGGTTACAGTCTATATTGTATGCAGCTAACAATGTTCTCTACCGAGATAAACTCCCATCTGTGTGTAACAGTTTGCATTACATAGTGTTTTAATGAAATGAAATCCAGTCAAAACCTCGTTAGTAAGAACTCAGACAGGGCTGAACAATCCTCTCTCCATGCTGTCTGAAGTGAAAAAGAAAAATCCTCTTTCTCGTTATCGAATTTGGCTGAGCTGTCTTCCCAAATCTTATGTCGATGCCCTCAGCACTTCTTAAAGTCCTTCTCCCCTGTGATTTAATTAAATAAGCTCCCTTCAGTCTAGAAAACCTGGCTTGTTGCAGGTTCCGCCGGAAAAGATGTTCAGACACGTACACGGTGTGTTCCTTAATTCACTTTAGGATGACTCATTAGAAGTGTTCCAGTTCCCATTGAGTTTTCCCCTTGTTGAGCTACTTCCGAGGCCTAGAGCTCTTAAAGTGAGGCCACGTTATTCGCCCCCATCTCTTCAGATCAACGCTGTATCCCCTGTATGGCTGCTTTCCCACAGTCCACACTGGTATGGTAGCATTTCCTGGTTCCAACTTTCCCAGCTGCTCAGAAGCCTCCACGGATGTCTCCCCGAATCTCTCGTCGCTTGTCAGAGTTGATATCCAGCCAATATCCTGCAGACATTGGGTCATTCCTCTCAACCGGGGCCCGAGGGTTTCTCTGTAGCCCTCTGTAGGAAATAATGAATCCCTGGCACCCAAATCCAGACTGCCATGACATTTTGCCTGCACATGGCTGGCTTGGTCTCCCGCTTCTGTACTTTAAGATAGGCCCTGAGCACATTTGAGGAGGACCTCTCTGGTTCTTAATGAAGGGGTTTGACTGAGTTAAAGAACCTCTGTGTGTCTCATTATTCTTGGGTAGTTTTTTCTCACTGTCTCTCGAGGTCTTTTTACTTCCGTTCTTTGCTCAATCTAGATCTTTTGTTCCTTTTTTACAATGCATTGCATATTCAGAAGAGGCAGCATGTAGGTATCTTAAAATGCATTTCCCCTGCTGCATGACTCACCGTTTGTTTTTTTTTTCTTATGTTTTCTTTACTTTTCCTCTTTAGTTTTGACTTTTGCTGTGTTCTGTTCTCTCATAATTTTAAAAAACAAAAAAAAATCCCTTTCCTCAATATCCAGCAATTTTATGACTCTTAAGCTTGGAGAATAATTAAAAAGCACTTTATTAAATTTTTTAGATTTTGATTTACTTTAGTTTTTTTTATTCCTTTAATTGGTTTCTTTCTTCCTTGGTTTCTGTTTTTCTCCATTCTGTTTGATCTTTTGTTGGCGTTTTTTATGTCTGTTTTATTTCTCTCGTGACTTGACAATCGCTCCATCCCGTCCATCCTCGCTTCCCGACGCCTGTCTGCCATGTCTTGTTGGCTGCATGGTCTTGCACGTTGTGGGTCTGTGGAGCCATGAAGATTTAATCCCCTTCTTTTTCTCTCTTCCTGTTTTGTGTCATTTCCTGTTCCTCCAGGGGACGTGCTGTTTCAGATGGCCGAGGTCCACCGCCAAATTCAGATGCAGCTAGAAGAGATGGTGGGTATCGTTCTTCTGTTCTTTTTGACTTTTGTCTTACGTGGAACCCTTCATTCATGGCAGAAGCTGGCCAGGAGGACTGTTAGCCCATGATAACCTCACTAGGCAGCACTAGACCTGGAAACTGAATCTCTCCTTCCATTTATGGTGTTCACTGTGACATTGTAGAGATTTGCTTTATTTTCCTGCAATGTATTTTCTAACAACCTTCACTGACTTAACTGCTGTCCCTTTCTCATTCTGGATTAATTGGCATCTTTCAAGCATGGCAGATTAGATGATTGTGCCCACATGAGTGTTAAGAGTAACAAGCCAGGGACAGGAACTGAAGAGGGTGCTTTCTGCGTTGGGGCAGTTTGAGAGCTCTGCACTGCTCATCATAACTTCACCTTTGAACTTTCCACTCCGTGTACCCCCAGTAATATTTCACTGTTGCAGTATTGAGGCTGAAACCCCCACTCTGCTCCCACCGCCTGTCAGAGGAAGGGGCAGAGTGTCCGGTTTAAAAATGTGACACAGACATAAAGGGGAGTGAAACAATGGACACTGGCGTTTAGATTGTTCCCATAGGGAGGAAGATAGTCAGCACCCCAAGCTGCGATTGAGTAAACAAAAGGAAAAGAAGATTTCAGTCTTTCTGTACAAGGGAAATGGTATAAAACTTCTTTCAAAACTTCCCTTTCGCTGGCCTGTGTGGGGGTGGGGGAGAGTTTTTGTTTCTAATCTTCAAAAGCTGCTTTGCATAGGAACCACAGCTTACCGTGGGGAGCTCTTGATTGGCAGTTAGCCCTTATTGATCAATTTTCTGAAACCTGTTGAATGCCATTTAAATGGTGGCTGAGCTGAGTAATGTCTACCCCTGTGCTTGTGAGGTTTCTGAAGTGATCCACACTCCTGTGTGGCTGTACACCTTTGTCTCGTTTGGGTGTGTGAGCTCTCAGGCAGCAGAATAAAGCATTCCGGATGACGACATGTTTATACTGGAGTGTCTCAAACTCCGACTGCTGACTGTGGACGGGAGCCAATCCATGCGATATTTACAGTACATTTTTTTTTACGCAACGGTCCAGTTTTGTGACGCACCCTTAAAAGTAACAGCCCTCAAGTCAAATTTCCTGCAACGGCAGTTTTTTTTTAAACCCTTGTGTTTCTCTCTTACAGTTGAAATCCTTTCACAACGAGCTCCTGACTGAGCTGGAAAAGAAGGTGGAGCTGGATGCCAGATACTTGAGTGTGAGTGTACCATATTGCTCCTTGTCATGCACTCCAAACTGTTTGCTGAAGCCTGGTTGCATATCTGCCCTTCTCTTCACTGGAAGATGGCGTTCCCCACTTGGACACCTGCATTACTTTAGCAGGAGTTTCTGATGTTAACACTGCCAGAGGTCTTAATGGCATGGTTAAATCATCAGTCCTTGTTTTGTTCCTGCACTCAGATTAGGCTATTTTTGTATGATACCCTTAAATGTAAAATAAGGGCCACTGGCTTGTTTGAGGTTGTAAATAAATTTGCCCTATCTGTCACTTATTCAGACGTATTTAAAAAGGCTGGGGCGTGTCCAGATATGTTTGCTTAACCATTTTAGCGTTTATTTGCATTACGTACCTTGGTTGGAATGCTAAATATTTGACAGTTGAACCATGATCCTCCACTGCAGCTCTGATCTTGAGCTACATAGTCAATCTCCAGCAACATGAGTTTCTCATCTATCGGATACACACAGTTAATCTGCAGTGTACCTGCCCTCTGGATAGATACAGTATTAACAGTCTCCAATCACATACCAGATTATTTCTTTGTGTGTCAAGGCTGACACTTCGTTCTGCGGGGAACAACGTTTTTGGAATTGACGTTGCACAGATGTTCTCTCTGTTATCCCTAAGTGAATAAAGCTCGCATTAGATCATTATTTCTACACAAAGTCTGTGGCCTGATTTTTATTCTTTGGGGAGAAAAGAAAAGGCCACTTTTTTGTTAATTCTTCTTCTTGCTAAAAAGGCCATTAACAAAATGATCTGTTTTTATGGATCAGCCCCTTTTTAATTATGCTGTGTCCTCCTGAGTAAATCGGGGCTAATTTCAATATGTACAAGGAGGTCTTTATCATAATGAACATTTTTTTTATTCCAGGATATTGTTTTTGACTCTAACATTTGCTGAGCCTTAAGGATATTGCTGTCTCTGTACAATGCAGGCCATTGTCTGAACTACACTGCACAAGTCTTGTTTGAAATGACATCCAATGATCATTACTGACTGATCTTATTCCCCTGGAGCTCATTTTAAGCAGCTGTCTTTATCTTTGGTATTTTCAGTATATTGTTGGAAATCTCTATTCACTGTGCTTTGATTCCTTCATAAAATAAAGGAATGGGAATGTTTGATGAGATTCATGTACTTTTATTGTACTGACCTCAGTCTATAAAAGAGAAATGCTGTGGAGTTCTTCACAAATAGTGACATCAGACAGGAAAAGCATTGAGCATTGCAGTACTAGGGGACTGAGAGACGATTTGCAAACCATTATTTTCACTTCGGTAGATGCGCTGCAGGTGCCGCGATCCTGCTGTTGCTGCATTTCCCTTGCTGGTGCATGTGTAGAGCTGTCTCATCATCCCCCCCCGTGTCACTCTACTGCCCCCGCAGGCGGCTCTGAAGAAGTACCAGATGGAGCACAAGAGCAAAGGGGAGTCTCTGGAGAAATGCCAGGCCGAGCTGAAGAAGCTGCGTAGGAAGAGCCAGGGTAGTAAGAACCCACAGAAGTATGGGGACAAGGAGATGCAGGTAAGCTTGGGGAGCTCTGTGGTTCATTGTCTGTACAGCTATGAATGAGCATTTCTTATTTTTGTTTCCAGACCCTTAACCTTGCCATTAGCTGAGTGACTATAAAAAGCCCATTGCAATTAGTAGACTCCAGCCTGTGAAAGGTGATGAATGATAGTCAATCAACCACCCCAGTGACGATCCATGCAGTGAATGACTGACCGCTTGGCTTCTCGGCTGGTTTCTGCTCCTTCTCCCAGCATCTACAAAGATGCTGCTACTGCCAGACTCCCACACAGCCTGTGGCAGAGATGTAGTTTAATGTTCAGTGAGGAAACATCCTTCCCCATCCTGTGTTCCAATGGTTTCCAGCCCTAGTCCTTGAGGATCAGTCTTCTCTTTTTTTTTTGTGCTCCAGCCCAACTCTTAATTCACGAGGAATGACAGCAGCTGAAAGCTTGGGAGAAATTAGAATCGTTTATTGTGATGTGGAGATTTGGCGTAACCCGCTTGGCTGAGGGCCAACCTCCTGGCCGTTGGACGGGGAGGATAGGACCCCCATGCGACCAACTGGGCAGCTGCAAAGGTGGAGAGGGGGTGGAGGAGGGATGCAGAAAACGAACGAGGAAGAGGAGAGGGTGACGTTTGATATATATGGAGACCGGTTGCTTACGTCAGGATTAGTGAGAATTGCAGCAGCTGTGTCGAATGAGCTCGGCTGCCTTCATTCCTCACGAACTTTCATTAAAAACTCCATTCACTGGCTAATGGATTTGAAATTTTCCATCTGGGGCGTGTTCATAGTTTTGCTCACAGCTCCGAGTCAAATGGGATTTGTAAATTGGTATCATCCCTGTATCAATGTCCGAGTTTCAGAACTGCCCTCAGTCAGGTGTGCTGCCTGCGGTGTACCAGACTGGACCTCTGCAGGAAGGGTTGACTGTATTACCCCCCACTGCCATCTCCCCTTTATAGACTGCCCTCGAGGCGTCATGTGCCTGCAGAATAATGGGGCCCCATAGTGTCCTGCAGTCTCCTCGGCTCGCTGTGGGCTTTCAGGGACGAGAGGATACCTTTTTGAGTATGTTGTATTTCTGATTTCACAAAGAAATGAATGTACAGTATGGTGTTATGTGAACAGGCTACCTAAGATGTGCTGGTGTTTCATCATAGGACGCTACATTTCATTCCTTTTTTTTAATGGTTACTTAAGTAATCCTCTCAGCAGTATACTGAATAGGGAAGAATCTTTATACTGTCGTTCAGAGTGGCATTTTTATAAATGTGCTTTTATTAAAAAAACGTTGCTGTTCTTCAGAGAAGCTCTGGGGCTGTAATTAGGTTTTTTCACTGGTTCTTTTCATTTTCGTAAATGGATGAATATCTATTGTAATAATGCTGGAAGCCTGAGCGACCACGTTCAGGATTCCTTTCCAGCCTTCGGGGTTGTACTCCTGTGTGGGCAGAGAGCAGGGGATGTCAGCACAAAAGGCATTGCAATCAGGTAGTCTTCTATTATCATAATGGGCAACCCACCGTGCCCCTAACTGATACGTAGGTGAGCTCTGGGCAGTGGGCAGCAGTAAGAAATTAAGTATGGGAGCTGCAATGCACAGATAGCCGCAATCACTCCTCAGTCTGTACGTCATACACGATAATAGATAGTGATCCTTGTTTCTAAACTAAAACCTCGAGCCTTCAGCTTGGGGAGAGGAATTTCAAGACTTCTAAAGAAGAGATGTGGTCCTGATTTATTTGACTATTATTTTTATCAAAGGTTCTGGTATTTCATTCAATCTGACCTATTTCAGCATCTCTGCTTAGTCTGAAAAGGGATGAATAGACCAAACTGTGTTTAATAAAATATGGGTCTGCATAATACAGCTATGTTTCTTTTTTTAGAATCTTTTGTCAAAATCTGCTTTTTATTTTGCCTCTACGTTTAGTAAGTCAGATCAGTTTAAGTGTATTCAGTTTTAACTTTCCTGTATCTGTTTCTGAGCAAAAAAGGCTTGCAGTGCATGCTTATTTTTCACATAATGTGGGCTTTACTTTTTTTCATATGTTCACTAATTATTCATTCCAAAATCGGATATTGCAGTAAAGCTACAGTATTCACTGTGTTCATATGCCAGGTAAGTGTCTCAGCTGCCCAAAATCTTAGACAGGAAGTGCTATCCCCTTAAGCAGACCTTCAGATTCATGTGTGCCAGTTGCACAGGTTATCATACAGGAAGTAGGGATGTGCTAAGACTTCAGTTCAATGCATTAAAAAATGCACATACTTGTGTAAATGGAGACACTATTTGTAGCAGCATCTAGTTCCCTGAAGTGTAAAAGACTCCTCCAAAGATAATCACAATGCCAGATGGATGTTCATTGAGGTGATCATAAAGTCATTACAAAATCAAAACCTCTATGATTCAGTCTAGCCTTGAATTTCAGCCTTTGGAGCCTACTGAGCAACTATACACCTTCCTGGTTTCTTGTGTCTCCTTTATTTCCTGCCTTAACTGAGTAGACTATCCTCAAAAGCATTCAGCTGCAATTCTTACTAATTAAGATTTGTGCGTAGTTGCTTCGTTTCACCTGGTACTTGCATATACAGGGCCAAAGTGAGAATGTGCAATTTGTGGCTGTGAGCTCTTGGGTCTCTCCGCGCGTCAGACACAGAGACACAGCCAGGTGCCAGGGGAGCCTGAAAACCTACAGCTTTGCAATTTCTTCACTTCTCCCAGGATTGGAGTGACAATTAGCTGAGTGGTTTCAGTGCGGTTTTGTAGCAATTGAGTAAGTGTTGGCTTGAGATGTACAGTAGCTGGGTGTGGAGTCCTGATATCCAGTGTCGAGTTTGAATAACCCAAAGGAACATTTCAGAATTAAGAACTGTGAACTGCATTGTTTTTTTTTGCATTCCTATCCGTTACAAATGTTCTGCTGTCTTTTGCTAGGTCATATCCTTTTATTCCTAAACACAGGGACCCACCTGGCCTTACCAGGAATTTATCATGTACAGTAGATGAAACTCCACCCCAAAACTGTTATTAGACTGATAAATGGTATTAATCATTTTAAACACTTGCCAGGATTTGATCTGCAGTAAGTTCAAAGATGAAGTACAGAGGTCTCAAGAGCCCAGTCTATTTATCAGACATCCTTCACAGGCACTAGCTGTATCCGGGAACTGTTAATTTCCGATAAATTAGCCATGATTTTCATTTGCATTCAAATCCCCAAGCTCCTTAGCCAAAGCCTGTGTCTGATTGCTGTTTGATGCTATGATTAATGCAGAGAATCCCTGGGAGACAATCTGGGCTCCTTGGCCACACTGGGGCTGCTAACACCAGCTCTTACTGTATGTTCTCCTGTCTTGCTTAGCTTGTGTACTTCTTAAATTGAAGAGCCCATCCTTCAAAACAAACAGGCCAAGGAGTTTCTCTTAAAAATGGACTTACACCCTTAAGCAAAGGCTTGCCTTTTTGGTGTACAATAACTGGAAGAAAATGTCTTCTACTATGAAGTTATGTTGAGTGATTTTTGTAATAAGCATATGAAAAGGACATTAAAGGCCCATTACTCATTGTTTGGGTTTTTGCAGTTGTAAAAGCAGTGTAGTTTTGACAGTACAGTACAGTTCTGACCAGGTAATTACATCTTTTGAATAGAGTGCAGGAAGCTAGTGATACGTAAGTGTATCTATAAGAATTTATCAGCTTGGTCCTTATATGTTATCTCCAGTTAAAACAAAGTAAAAGGCAAACATTCAAACCTGTGAGATCCATGGGGGTTTTGTAACACTGCACTGTACAACCACATCAGTGCTTGCATGTGTATTCAAACAGATCTGCCAAGAATACATCTCTGGATGGTCTATGACACTCCTTTAAACCCCTCACTTAATAAATTGAGAAACTGATATACATTATACATGCATGTTCCAATTTCCAAGTTGGGTTAAAAAAAAACATTTTCGTTCAGGAACACTTATGTGGTAGTCACCCAGTATTTCAATTGCAAAATTGCCAGCAAGTCTCCTTTTCCCCTTAATTCCTTTTGGCCTTTTTTCTTTCTTTTGAGTTTTCATAATTTTAATTAAGAGCTCTGTGGTCTGTCGTCGCAGTTTTTTTTTTTTACAGAGCTCTTTTGCTGAGACCTGAGGACTCGCAGAGAGGTGCTCTTGCTCTGCTTTTCTGTGGCACATGTATTTCTTCATGGCAGCATCCGATTGCGCATTGTATCGAGCTCGGGGCTTGCCCGCGTCTGAGAGTGCAGCAGATGGGGTGGTTAAGAGCTCCTTTCCGTCACTTGCTCATCTGCTGCAGATGAGCTAGAAAGCCACTTGACCACAGCTCTCCAAAGGCACTGTCCCTCGCACCCCAGTGACGCGCATGTGAGAGCCTGGCGTAGGATAAGTCACAGCCCAGAGATGTGCCTGGAATGCAGTATACCTGGAACACCTCTCAAGCCTTTCAACCTTTGATCTGGCTGTTCCTGTCAGCAGAGTACAGATGTATTTATGCATTCATTTTTTTTGTTTGGCAATGTTTGCAACCATGAGTACTATAATATTAGTTTCATATTATTTGCTTTCTCCTAGTTTAAAACAAACTGTTTACAAAGATCATTTTATTTTGTTTTCTGGGCGTTATCATACATCTTCAGAGTGCTTGGCTTAAGAAAAGTAGTCATGAATGGAATAAAAACTCTGCAGAATTCATTGCACACAGTGGCGTCAGTTATAATAAACGGTATTAATCATTGTTAACCCCCTGAGAAGCTAGGCTTGGGGGGGAAAAAAGCTCTCGGGTCGGAGAGTTTTGATTTTCCTGTGCAGTTCAGAAAATGCCTTCAGTTATTCGTTCTTTGAAGCAATGGATGGATGTCTTATCTCTCCTGTGAGTGAGGCACAAGAAGGGACACTTTGCCTGAACTGTGCGGTTTTTGGAATTTCTTCTGGGCTAAGGATGGTAAATAGATTTGGAGGGTCATTAGCTGAGTGGCCAGACCCATGACAAATATTCTAAGTGTCCTACGTCTTGAATCGTGACTCTTTTACTAAAACGCCTTCACACGTGAGATGTCTAGCCAGATGTTTTTTTTTTGCTCCTAAGCTTGGAATTTTATTAACTCTATTTAAATTGCAATTTTTAAATTATTGTTGAATAATTCTCCATATGGAAAAGAAATGTAGCTTTAATTAGATCAGGCAGAGTATGATTCAATTAAAATCTCCACTAAATGATGACAGTTTTGTTCTTCACATGTGACGAATGTGATCTTGGAGTAAATTAAAGCTTATTAAAAAATAGGTCTGATTTCACTCCACACAGGATCTCGAATACCAATGCCATAACTCATAATGTAAAAATACATTTATAGTAGGAATTTACTGCTGACAAATCATATGTGAATTTATCGACTTAGCCTTGGCAACAGAAAACATCAGATGTACTGTATCTTAACCAAAATAATATTGATTTTTTTTTTAATTCATATTCACGTGGAAACTCCTTTACATCTATTTTTACATGCAGTCATTGTTTGCCAGTAGCAAGTGTTTCACTGTGCTGTAATTTATGATCCAAGTTGGTAGGGATTTCTGTGGACTCCCTTCCCACTGAGAGCTCGACTGAACTGGCTTTGATGGAGAAATGGTGAAACATTTTTCGAAGCAGTTGTTCCGTCGCCATGGAGAGAGGAAAAAAAGAAACATTCTGCTCTCAAATTTGCAGAGCAGAATCTAATTTTAATTATTTGTACAGCTAGTTTGTTGCATATTTATAGCTGCTCTCCTTGCGGATTGTGTAGAATTTCATTAATATTTGAGTAGTCTTACCAGTTCTAGTTGGTGTTCAGGATGATCATTTTGATTACAGGAAATGGGCTGATATTCAAAATGTTAACAGACATAAGTGAGTGAAATAAATCTGCAGACCCCATAAAGACCTATAATTTAAGAGAAACAAATGGTGAATGAGAGGAAAAAACAAAAGCTACTGTACAAGTATGTCATATCCATTTTAAGGCATAAAATTGAAGAGAACAACCAGAAAACTTGTTTCTCTCTGTCATTAAAATGCATTTATTTTCAGTCTATCCCATGACTCAACCTCTCTGCTTTCTGGAACCTGTGATTTGATCAAGTGCATTGCAGTTAGATTTATCAGCGATGTTAAAAACAAATTTCAAGGATCGTTTCTGTGAGCTTCCCCATTTCTTTTCTCTTTCAGTGTTGGCAGTGCTGTGGTACCAGGTTTTTAGAGCGTACAGTTCACCTTGTATGAAGGAAGGGGACTTGATGAAATGAGTACATTAACGTTTTTAAGGATGTTAAATTTGGAATTTTTTTATAGAACTGGTAACTTTGATGCAATATGTATTGCAGGTTTTCCATTAGTGCTCTAAGACAAAATTTATTATACAGTATGTGGGCTTGGTGTGGCAAACTAAATGTCTCTCTTAAGTTTGTTTGGCACCTTGGATTGGGTATACTAGCAATTAACATTTGGCCACCTTATAATCCAAGCATTTTAACTGCATTTTAAGACTACGTGTGCTGTTAACGCACAGCAGGGCTATGGAATAAGAAATATGACTGTGGCAGACATGAGAATTTTCTAATCTGAAGCAGCTCCCTCTGTAATGTGTTCAGTCTGAGTGGTGCTGGGCTCAAATCTCCCACTGACCTGTCAATCTACTGTGATTGATGAGTTTCTCCTGAGCCCTGTGCATTCTGCTTGCTGCTACTGTGAAAAACTGAGAACAGATCTTGCACTGCTCACTCACCTGCATTGTAGAGGCTGCAGGCCTTACAAAGCCCCTTGTGAATATACCTGATCACTTGATCTTCCTCTTTATTACCACCAGATTCAGGCCCTTTTCTTTATATAGTGGCTCATGGCAAATTCATTTCTTCCCAATCTTTAAACCTCTGGTCTATATATCAGTCCACCTGGAGAATATCTCATTCTGCTTATGTGACTGTAACAAAGTGAAAAATTGCTTTTTGAACAGCATAAAGAAAGGGAGGGATAGTGTTTTTGTATATTTCCCAGAATATAGTTTAATGTCTCACATGACATTCGTTGAGGTACAGTATTATTGTGATATTACTTAGGTTTTGTACACCATGCTTTGCTTTGTGTGTTACTAGAAAAGCTTTGGGAGGGCTGTGCAGTAATTACACTGGAAAGGAGACTGCTAGTGAATCATGTCCTTATCAGCTGTAGCAATCTTCCTCTCTCTCCTTTAACAATAGTTATTTGGCCTGGAAATAAACTAGAAAACCTGCACTGGGGAAGACCAAAATATAACTCTTACATTTTCTTCTGTTCACTGTGAAGTCTCCTCTGCTAAATTCTAACCACACAAGCAGAGCTTGGAAGTTCTCAGAAAAGACGGCAAACTTGGTCATTAATTGTATTGCACACAATATGTATAACTGGCTCCCTCTGGTGGTGTAGCCATGCATAGGTTTTTCAGTCTTCAAATTAAGCTCTTGACAGGACAATTAAAGATAGGTGTGTGAAGAACTTCCTGCCATGGTTGAATTTCATTGCTTTACAGTGCTGTTAATCAAATAATTTTGAAAAAGTCAAATAAAAACTACTAGTACTGCACTGATCACCATACCATTTTCAACCCAGCTGATGTTGCTCCTTTTAATTTTGTCCTTCGTCTTCTTAAATAAGATTCTTTGTTTTTGCAAAGAAGAACATTGAGAGCAAAAAGAAGTGTGAAATGGGAGGAGGGGAGATACAAATCTTAAAAGACAATCATTAAAACGGTGTGCTGACAATCTGTTCAACCCTTCTCATTTCCCACCTCTGAAAAAATCTTTAATACCTGCAGACATTCATAATCCTCTTTGCCCAGAAGAAGAGATTGATTTAGAGACTTCAGTGAAGTTCCAATTGTGTTGATCTGTAACGCAATAAAGAATGACTAAGGAACAGGAGCTTTTTGATAGGTCCTGTGCTATCATGTCCCTCTTAAATGAATTAAACCTGAAGGGCCTGGGTGCTATAAAAGTCTTTGTTCAGAGTGGCATTGAGAGTCATTTAATGACCACTCACGCACAGACTGGTCAGGGTGTGATTCCTTTGTCACCTGAACCTTTTCCATCTTAACCCTCCTGCCATTTAGTAGAGATGTAACAAATTCTTGTTGCTATTCTAACAGAGGGTGCCACCCTTTTTAAGGCGGTAGTTTTGTTCAGAACTTTCTGAAAACCCTTGTGATTTTTTCAAGAAAATCTGCTCTTTAATTGACGGTCATTTAAGAGTGAATTGAATAAATGTGTGGAAATGATTTCTTTGGGCCCAACTCTTAAGGGAAAATTATACCACTAGTCTCAGGTTGGGTTCCTGGAGATCCTGCCCTGGTGTCTTTAACTTTGTGTTCCAACCTGAAGTAAAACAATTAAGCTAATTGTTTTCTTAGATATACAAGATATTTCTAAAGGTTTTTCACAGATGATTACTGAAACTAACTTAAGTGTTATACATATAACATTATCTTAACTAGACTATGAGGTGTACCACTTATATGGCTAATTAAATATTTAAACTAACTATGTGGACCAAAAACCAGGTGGCACAATGCTCTCTAGGAAGTGAGTTTTAGATCACTATGGAACAGTGACCTCTTGATTCAATGAAAGTTTGAGATAAAAGCTTCTTCAGTTTTTAGATGTTTTCATCTCAAGCATGGTGTTTGCCTCAAATCCAAACCAACCCATGAACAAATTTAAATGTAGATATTTTGTGTAATGTTTGTGTTACTTGGAGGTTTACCTAACATGAACTTCACCACTGTGGTGCCTCTGAAACTCTTACACAGCATTTTAGTCACTCCTGAAGTGCAAATCTCAGAGGAGAGTTTTGATAGTGCCAGTGATTAAAGTCAATATGGCTAATGCACTATTAGACTCTTGCTTGCATTCTAAGGAGAAGAAAATCACTACAAACACCTGGTTAGTCCTCTATTAGGAGTCCTAATAGCACTGAAATTTCAGTCAGTACCAAACTCTCTAGACGGGACTCCTGTGAATTTGAGTAGCATAGAAATAATAGGAATAGACAATGTTTTCATTAGACTTGCCCTCAGCAAATTTCAAACCAGTTCTCTTGGAAATGGTACACTATTGTTGCCTGCAGTATAAAGGGGCTGAACAAACAGCACTTATTTCTCTGTAAAATGTAACATGCTTGACAGGAGAAACAATGATGAAATAACACCAATATTTATTATAAGCCAAGGGAAGTGGAATTCTGCTCAAACCTGCTGTGCCCATGATTGTAAAAACACTGTGATTGCATCTTTCTAAATGATTGTCAAGTAATCTAACCGCAATTGATCTTGAATTTTTTTTTAATTTGTGACATTTTGGCTTAAAAAAACTTAGATCAATACAGTAGGATGTTTACCTTTGTGCAAATTCTGCATAAAGTTCTTTAAAAGTACAGTATTTACCGCAGACTTCAAAATAAAAACATCTTTAATTCTGTACCAAGTTTTATCACACACACTGTGATGTTTATAAAGTTATAATCAATAAATGCTTTGCGCTAAGTTCCATTTATCAGCTCCACATATAAATAATATTCTTTTAAGCAGCAAAAGCTTTACAGTTCATGACCAGGAATCAGCAGTTCTTTGATGATGGATGTCTCTTGGTCTTGTTTCTTTGCCTGTATACAGAATTGATTTTGTATTTTTCAGTATGTGGAGACCATCAGCAATAAGCAGAGTGACCTTGACCACTACGTTGCAGAGGGGTACAAAACGGCACTGTCAGAGGAGAGGAGGAGATACTGCTTCCTAGTGGAGCGCCAGTGTGCTGTGGCCAAGAACAACATTGCCTACCATGGCAAGGTAAGAGCTCAAGGATTCTGGCTTAATGGCCTTCTCTTTCCAGAGATGTTCACCGGAGCTATAACCCCACTGCAGATGGAGTTCATTTTCATCGTGAATTCGCTTCAACAGAATTGATCAGATGCTAGATTATGCCTATGAAAGACAGACCAAGTTTGAAAGCACCACATCTGGTGGGGACTTACACAGCAAGTATTACCCACATAAAATGTAGAAAAGCCAGCTCAAGTCATTCTTTGGAAACAGGATCTCCTGTTTCCCTGACTTGTAATTTGTGGAGGGAGGCAACGGTGGCGGCCTTGGTAAAGTGGCCTGAGCACCAGCTGGAGCCCCAGCTGCTAATGAGTCCACAGTGCGTGGGAAGGGCCTTTACACAAAACTGCAAAATGTTCTTGCCTTGAAGCCCAAGAGAGCCTGTAAAAGAGCTGCTGGGGGGGGGGGGGAGGCTCATGAGTCACAGGGAGGAGTGGGAGGGGGTGGTGAGGGGGGGGGGGTCCATGTTCTGCTTCACAGAGAGAAGCCCCCTCGCTCCCCTTCGTTCGCTCACCCACTGCATCGTTTCATGGCGCGGTGATGAGCCCCAGTTAACGAACAATGAGACGCGGAGCTCCTTCAGTGGGCACAAAGAGAAGGTGTGCGCGGGGAGGTAGGTGGGGGGAATTGAAAATCAATTGCCAGCCAACAGCGTGTCACTGAATGCTCCTACCCACCAGACCTGCAGAGGCTGCCTACGGTGCACTTACTCACGTTCTTCCATGCATGTGTGCGTGTGTGTGAGGATCTGTGGAGTGTGCACTCGCCCAGCTTGCTGACTAAATAGGACATGCGCTTGCTCTAGTTTTCTCACTGCCCCTGTTCTGCTCCCCTGTGGGTTGAAATCGCAAAACTTGGTAGACATTGACTGAAAAAAAAAGACCTTACATGTACCAGATTTTGCCTGAGATGTTACAGATTATAGGTGCAACTCCTCTGAGCTTTTCTGACACTGGTTTGGGGCTCTTTCTCTTTTTAATCCGATGCGCTGTCGAGGTCCAGGGGATGGTTGGTTTAGGAAGGTTTTTGGCGGGTCTTGTGTTGGCCAGAGGTCAGCAGCCTGGTCGTGACCCAGGTTTCCTGCAGGGACACTGCGTGCATTGGCACTGAGGCCCTCTCCGGTAGGGGAGGGATAATTGCCTTGGCTCGCTGCTCAGACTCTGCCTCCGTGTCGTCTCCTGCTGATCACCCATCAAGAGAAGACAACCCAGTCCAATGTGATCTCGCTGCCACCACGCTCTGTATCGTAGCGATTGCCAGCCTTCACCACTGGGTGCAGGGAGGCAGCTGGCTGCACAGTGGAGTCAAGCGACACCTACTGCTCTCAAAGATAATCAGACCCAAACCCGGGAAGGAGGAATGCATTTGGAGTAAACATCAGAAAGAGAACAGGGGCTAAAATAAGTCTGCACTCAAAGGAGAAAGCTGAAAAGGCAATAACACCTACAGGCAATTCTTTTGCTTGCTCTCTCAATCTCTCAAAAGGGCTGTGCAGTTATGTAGGAACTCGGCAGTGTAATGAGCTATTTATTGCTGTTCTTGACAGAGGTGAAGCTGTCAGCTGCTGAGGGTGATGGCGGAGAGGGTTTTGATTTTGGGAAGTGCAGCAGATTATCTCTTCAAACAGAAAGGATCAGTAGACTAATCCTTCAGCAGAGTCTCCCACCCACTGACACATCTCTACTGCACAGGATTTGTAAAATTGCCTGTTAGCCCACTTGGTGTTACACGTTTCACCAGTGCTCTATACTGATGCCCTATTGTAGCTCTAAATTCTAATGGTCTCTGAAGGTAACTTAATTACCTCCACAGGGATGTCTCTTTTTAATCTGGTTCAGAATAAGTGACACACCCATATTCCACACTGTTACTTTTTTACAGAAGTGCTATTTAAAAGAAATAATTAATATTAATAAAACTGAACTAGCTGTTATTCCAAAAGTGGGCCTACTTTTTTTTTACAATCTTTGATTTTTTGCTGGTAATATTTTCCTAAGATGAAAATGGCACAGTGACATTGGCGACTCTGGAGAGATGTATCTTTATTTTTAACAAAACGTAATCTACCAGGTTCCTTAAGGAACAGAACGGCAACAGATCTGCTGCCGTTCAAAGGAATAAGTGTCACCGACTCAGTGCCCCTCGTCTCGTTTTCTCCACAGGGCAAAGACTTGCTCACCCAGAAGATTCCAAGCTGGCACCAGGCCTGCTCGGACCCCAACAAGCTCCCTGAGCGTGCCATGATCCTGGCACAGCAGATGACATCGGCCAGTGGCGGGACACTGATCTCCAGCCCCCTGCACTCCTCCAAAACGAGCCTGGTGATCTCGGATCCTATCCCCGGAGCCAAGCCCCTCCCCGTCCCTGCGGAGCTGGCCCCCTTCGTGGGGAGTGGAATGGGTCACCAGGGGGTGAGTCCCTTTCTCTATTTGTTCCCATTTAATTCCCGACCCGCCACAGAGAGACGTCATTTTGAAACGGAAAAATCAGAAATTCCATCCGGTTTAGATCAAGTTCCAGCCCTTGTTTTTAGCATTCAGCTCACCTTGCCTAAAGGCTCTCTGTGTCTTTTATAATCTAGTAATTTTCCACAGCTCTCTTGCATGTCTCAGCAGACACAAACGGTGGCACTGTTCATCCTTTCCTGCTTTAAACTTCATCTCTATTGAGAAAATCACTTTTACCCCACATAAACCTTAGACTGACTTAAGGTATCCCAAGAAAATGGAACAGCTGACAGTTGCTGGACGTAATGTTAAACTTTCATGCTGCCCAGGTGAAGCATCCTTTGGATTCTATGACTTGACTATAATTCTTCAAATCCCCTCCAAACACACACATACCCCCACTATCCTCCTTCCTCTGCCAAGTTCCGTTAGAGACACTGTAGGATGTCACTAATTTGAGAGCCAATTGGAGGACATTGCTGTAATCCGGACAATATGCAGGATATTCCAGCTGGGCCTTTTCCAGACTTAGTGCTTCTCTCCTGCTGTTCAGGGCATAGCTGAAAGCTGCCTGTGGAGGTACTTAATAAAGAATCTTAGATAGCCGATTTGATATCCGATCCAAGCTTGTGTAAGTACTGAAATTGGACTACCACTCGTAACGCTTTCTGAAAGAGTGGTTTTATTGATCTAAGAAAATAACTGCCTATCCAATGCAACAGAAAAAATGAGCAATTTCATTTGTACATTCTTGTTCCCTTTTTAATAGATCAAACTGTTACCCCTTTTCTAATACCTTAATTGTTGCCCAGCTAAAAAGCATCTTCGTAATAAAATTATAAAGAAAGTTGAAAGTTATAGACTAGTCCTAGGTCCTTGCTTTTGGACATTGTGACACATAAAGCATATTCAATGGAAAAGAAAGAGAAAAAGAAATCCTTTGAAATTTTCTCCTCAGTTAAACCGGAAGTTCTGGCATTGACTGGTGTTTGACTATCTTTCACTCGCAGGAATATGTTGCAGTCCTCAGATCTTCCTCTGCGGCACACTTTCTACATTTGCTTTGAAATCTCGCCAACCCTGGCTAACTTTGAGACCCGGCTTGTGAAATATTTAGAGGCGAGGTCGGCAGGACCCAAGCCAAACTGCCCACTTCTGCCGAAGCGTTGCAGAAATGAATTGGGGATTTTGTGTTCTGCTGTATAATGTGCTTTCCCTATTATGGCATGGTTGTGGTGCTTAGATTTTTTTCTACAGGATTTAGTAACTTTCTCCTCCATTTCCCCCATCCATGCATTACAAGTGTCAGCATTTTAAGTGTTCCCTTTGGATCAAAGCTACACAAAACCTCCCTATCAGTAGTTTCAATGCATCAGCACAGAAAGTTGACCCACACACAGCAGTGATAAAGGGGGAATTAAACAATATGCATTTCCTGTACTGCATCTGTGTCTTCTGTGATCTATTTTTTTTCCTCAATGAGAAATGTTCCCAGTCTGAGTCAATTGTTTTTTGTCTGCATAAATATGCTGTTAGCTCTTTTACCTCCTTATAATTTTATAATGCCTTGTGATGTCCTTGCAGGTAGACCTAGCTGTTTGTGAGCTGGCTATCTTTTGTTAAATTCATCCCAAGTTTAGCACTGCAAAATAGATGTTTATGTGCGTAAGTTGACAAGTTGACAACTTGCTAACATAAATGCACACTGAAGCCTTATGGCAAAAGTCATGGTTAATCCACTAATTCTGTATTCTTGTCTTCCCAAAGTAAAAAAAAAAGTGGCAACTTGCACTTTGGAAATTGTATTAATATGGTAATCTGCCAATCAATGTGCACACAATGTAAGTTGACACTAAGTGTAAATTGTAGCAGCTCAGCTCATACAAATGAACCTGTATGTTTGCAGAGGCTGATGGGGCCAGATGGGATGCCCATGATGAATGGCACAGCTGGTGTAGGCCATGGGGAGGACTACTCACACTGGGTTGAGGGCAAAGCAGCACAGGCCAAACCCCAATCTCCTGGGCAACAGAGGCAGCTAAGTGAAGTCTACTCCAACACCTTGCCCGTGCGCAAGGCAGCCCCCTCCAAGAGCAAGACCCCGCTGGGTAAGTGAAGGCTCGCTTTGAGTAGGCAGCTTGCCACTGATTTATCCAGCTGTTCTCTTTAAAGCAGCGAATTACTTGTCTAGTGACAGAAGACTTTTAATTCCTTTCTGTTTCCGAACCAAAAGCTTAGTCTAAACAGAGGCATGATGTGTACCAGAAAACCTGCACAGTGAAGCATTTACTCTAGTTAAATACATTACTTTCTCTAGGTTGTATGCTTTAGAAAACTTGGAATTCAACGGTTAAAACTCATCCATCTGCTCCCCCCCCCCAGCTGAAAACAGGACGCTGCCACGGTCCAGCTCCATGGCAGCTGGCCTGGAGAGGAACGGTCGAACCCGGGTCCAGGCCATCTTCTCCCACGCTGCAGGGGACAACAGCACCTTGCTCAGCTTCTCTGAGGGCGATGTGATCACCCTGCTGGTGCCCGAGGCCAGGGATGGCTGGCACTATGGCGAGAATGAGAAAACCAAACTGTGAGTGTCCACTCCTGCAGGTGTCCTGTCCTCTGTGACCAAACGCAGTGCCTTTCACAGAACACACATCTCGTCCAGCGGCACACTTGAACCCTTCTGGTTAGAGCTTAGAACTGACCACATCTGTTGCCAACAGTCCATTTTTACAGGTTGTGGATCATGCTTTTGATTCCAGAAAGCATTATGGTTAATTCCTTTAGGGAAAAGAATGATTTAAATAAAATGGGTAGAATGGCTCGGATGTTCACACATTATAATAGTGATCATGGTGCAATTTCAAGAACCTTCAAGGATTATAAAGTTAAACGTGGTTGATCAGTCCTTACTGCTTCATCCTTCAGTCTTTCTCTGTAATCATTAGGCCTTGTTTACTGAAATAATCATTTCTGTTTCAGACGTGGCTGGTTCCCTTTCTCTTACACCAGAGTCCTCCCAGACAGCGAAGCAGACAAGCTCCGTGTGAAGTGAGTTTATGTGCACTTCATGTCAGCTGCAGCATGTGCACCTTGTTGCTGATTGATGGGGAAACAGTCCTTTACAATGTTGAAACCCACTTTTCTAAAAGAATGACATTTTAGTTTGACAAGTATGAAGATAATTGGATGGAAGCTACTGATATCTCGATGGAACTTTTGACCTATGACCTTCTGCTTGCCGTTACTCATTTTCATGATAAAAAATGAAAATTTGCATATGTGCAGTATCTTTCAACATGGTTATTATCAGTAACAATTGGTCAGACTGTCAGAATCAGAGCTTCCCTCTTCATAAAACGTGCCCTCTGAAAGCAGGCTGTGCAGCTTCATGCAGGATGATGTCACCTTTCTTATGTTTTAGAAAATGGTTATTGAAACATTGAGTGAGTATGAGCCCTCTGGATTATTTTACATTTCTTTGTCCGTTTGTAATGCCAGAGTTTTTGTCTGTAAGCTCCCATGTTTCTCAAAGTGTCCTGAAGACATTGCAATGCAGTTACAAGTAACGTCTGACCCTCTGCAGCTTGCATCATGGGAAGAGCAGCAGTACAGGAAACCTGCTGGAACGCGATGATCTCTCCCTGCCTCCTCCAGACTATGGCGTGACCTCTAGACTCTTGGCACAGAGCGCAGCACACAGTCGGCCTCGCCCTTACAGTGTGGCAGTGCCAGTCTTTCCTCAGGTAGGTACTAAAGACAACATGCAACTTCCACATAGCACCCAGCTCCCTAATGATGGCACAGAGTCTTCTTGTATGTTGGTGAAAATGGTATGTGTGTTTATTCTACCACGTAGGAACCCTTAAGTATTGATATAGAACTGCGATTTTTTGTGCTTCATATACTGTATGACTTGCTATAACCTGTTCCTGATGCTTCTTGAGCACATTGTAAACATTGTTGTTATGGAAGGGATTTCATTCTTCATCTGCAGTAATCAATAGTATACAACAGAATCAACTGGAATTCATTGATTTACAGAAGACACAAAATAAAGATCAAGGTACAAGACAAGGTTAATATCTCAGCAGAAAGGCTGCTTGATGTCATTCCCACATTTCTGTGCTGCTGTGTAACATTCTGTCATGTATCAGTCAAGCTTGATTTGAGACATCTTTCAGGTATGAAGGCTGGAGAATTGCTGTTTGGTGCTGGGTAATCCAGATCTAGGAGCTAACATCTCCTCGGCAGCTAGATTTTATTCTGAGGACGTTTGTAAGCCAGCAGATGTGTTTTTCGCAGTCGTATTGGAATAAGGTTTGACAAGGAAATGTGCACCTCCCATTGGTGATTCGCTTTCCCATTATTTCACCCAATGCTGGTAACAAAGTGAATCTGGCAGCTTTATTACAACACGTCAGGCCTTGTTACAGCTCAAGAGGATATAGAGGGATAAATTGAGTCTCTAGGTAATCTGTAATTGAAAGAATCACTGATGGAACAAATTTTCTCCCTGGACTCTTCATAATCTTCTAGGCTGACTGCAGTCTGAGTCCAGGACTAAAAACCTTGATTTAAAATGACAGCATTCTCCACTGTTTGGGGCTCAAAATCTTTTACACAGACTTGAAAATCTGCATCTCAGGTCATGTTTCCGGTCAATATACTATAGGAAAATAAAAAATGAAGCAGACAGGTTAATAGTTTAGACAGAAATCTCACAAGCATATACATATTCCTGAGATTAAATGTAGGTGGATGATATCTGATCCAGGTAATCCTATTGCTGTTATTTTTTGTTAAAATGAAAAAATGACATAAAAGACTTTATGGTTGAAATCTCATCCTTAAGTAAAATGCTTATCTAAGGTTTATCTTGAGTGTTTGCTAATTCTCTGTTAAATTCAGACTAAACATATTTTAATAGTGTATCTTCTTATAAGTGCCTTAAATATGCACTTTTATTATTTGGATATCCAAGACACTTGAGGGGACATCCTCTATAAGGGCTGAATCGGAAAAGACTGCAGATCTCCACTTTCTCCAACTCATTTTACTTTCTTTGTCATCTCCTTCCCTCAAATTGACAGCGAGTCTTCTAGTGAGGCATCTGGTCTCAGCTGGAAGGGGCACAGACACTTTCACTCTCCTCAGAACTGACAGCTGCTCAGAGGCCTCTGTCTCTGACTCCACATTGACTGGATCTCTTCCAGACAGCAGTGTGGAGTCACTGGCTGGTGGTACACTGCAGTCGGCAGGTGCTCTGCTAGACTGACCTTCAGTGTATTTTTTTTAATTCCCTTACAGATCAAATATTCTTTAAAAATGACAGGAGCTACAATATCTAGGAATGAGGAATGTATTTTCTAATTTTCTAACCACTGAAAACCACTCGGGGTTTTGAGTGCCGTCTAGCGGACTTTATTAGCATGAAAATGTCTGAAAATTTAAAATATCTAAGTACATTTCATTTCCCAATTCGAATTTTCTCTCTTGCAGCAAGGGCTGGAAGATTATGAACCACGATTTCCCACCAGGTAAGTTTTCTGTTTTTCCTTCCAGTTTTTTTTTTTAAGATCTAGACTTATCAACAGCACAAAATCATTCCACCAAAACATTGGGGAAAAAAAAAATTAAGGGGCTTGAAGAGGGGTCAAATGTTTAGATGTTATGCAGTTGTAGGCTGTAGGTGGTAGCCAGACTTTGGTAGCTGAGCTTATTACTGGGTTCTTTTAAAACTGGACTGGGTCTCTTACCGAAGCCACGCCTCTAAAAGCTGACTGTATAAATGTAAAAAGGGCACTTTGGATTTTTCTTTGTGAGATAAGATGATAGAGCTGCAGGCTTTTACTGTGGAAAAGTTTCAAAGATTGTTTAATCACTCCAGGCTTATGTTCTGAGGTGTTACTATAATTATCGATTTACCTCCTAGAAACCTGCTCAGAGGCAGATCCTTCTGCTTATTAAAGCATCTACTGAATTTTTTCTAACGATACCCATGATTGCAAACTGGATTTTATATTTTTAGTCCTTTCCGAAGCCTGAGTTGTTCTAGACTTTGGCGTCACTAGAGCACTTTTTTGTTGCCTTACTAAATGTGAGCACTTTAAAAAGACTAACTTTTGTTTCCTTTTTAATTGAAACTCATATTTATTCATTTTCCAAAACTTGAAGACTATTCATAGCGCTTTGAACATGCGTCTTATTCTAGACTTTTACCCATATAGCAAAATGTGTAGCAATCTGCAGACAAAGCTAGGACAGGTAGCTGTATTAACATCCTCAGTGAACACTCTTAGGTCTACAATTCCCTTAGGCCCAGAGAATGCCAGCGTGGCAAACAAAAACCTATACAGTACATGTGCCAACTGCCTGCTGGTGCCAAGTCAAGCATTTGGCCAGTCTGAGCTTTTAGCTTTATCACCACTAATCATTTGAAAACATTTAATCAGAACAGTACAAGAATTGCAAGGATTATGGACCTCAAAGAATGGAATAGAAATGAGATAATGAAGCAGTATCAGAGCAGAGTGTAGGGTGATTCTGTAGCGCCCCCTTCCTGTCTGAATGAGAGTCTGTGAGGTGGGAATGTTGGCTTGCAGAGATTAACTTGTGAAACGGTGGAGGGGGTTGGGGGTGGCTTATGGTAAAGGAGCTTCATCTGAAAGCAGTGAATTTCTCTTGCATAACTACTACAAGAGCTTGACTGGTACCAAAGCTCCATTCTTTTGCAGTACATCTTCTGCCAAGGACAAGCTAAAGCAAATGAAACACAAACTTCATAACAGCTGGTTATCTGGCTGATCCACATCTTTCCTGCAATAGCACATGCACATGACCTTGGTTTTTTTTGCAGCAGACATCCTTTTACTAGGATCTTTTAAGATGACTTATGCATGAGCCTGGACCCCTTAGTAATTAAAGGAGGGGTGTAAAGTGAGAGAGCCGTTTCTCTCAAATGAAAATTAATTTGGGTTTATACAAATAAAAGCCCTCCCACCTACTGTATCAGTATAGTCCAGACATGAGCCTATAAGAGTTGAACAGTGGTAAAAGATTAATTGTGTAGTATCCCGTTGATGGACTGCTGCTTAGGACCACATTGATTTCTGATCATGTACATTTGTGATGATTTTTTTCTTTGATCAATAATCAATCAAACATGGCAAACTGTTCACTCGAGCAGGTTTCTCTGTACTGGGGTATGGGCTCCCCAGTCCTGCCTCCTGCTTGTGAGGAACCTTTTGGTTGCTTTGCTGAGCGAGTCAGACCTGGCAGCTTCTTCCTCTCTTTGTTCCACAGTTCCGATGGCAAATTGATTTCGACAGTGTGAGGACAGACAGACTCAGACAGACTCAGCCAGCCCTGAATAGGACAGGCCCGAGCCCCTCCCCCCCTCCTTCCTCCTCTGCTTTGGAAGAGGACAATCCCTTCCTTCCTCCTTCCATCGGCCTGCGTTTCCTTTAGCTGCGTTACTGTTAGCTGGCGGGGAGGGAGAGGGCGCTGTCCGCAGAGCCTGATCGCTGCCCGACGCTTTGCCTTTGCAGCTTGGATTTCCTTTTTTAGTGAAATCATTTAAATGGACTACTCTGAAGAAACTGTATTTGCTTGTCTTTCATGCATGTACATGGATTTATATATGACTTTCCTGTAAAAGAAAAAAAACCCGAAGATCTCATGGGTCATATGCCGTAATGTAAAAAAAGTTTTCATGAATAAATAAACGCTTATATACACAGGTGTGGAGTAATGTAATCAGTACCAGATGGGAGAAATATGCATAGAGCATATTGTTGCATCAGGTTTAATCAGTCCTAACTGTTTGTTGAGTACTCTAGCTTACGTAACTATTTTTTTTCTATTTTTGAAATAGAAACTTTGCAGTTGAATACTTAATTCCCTTATGGAAACAATCCCATACAGAAGTCTGAATGGTTATTGCTTCTATTTTTTTAAAAATAGCTCTTTCTTCAGAACAAACGCCCAATAAAACTTCTCCAATTGTAAAAAAAAAGACTTGATTAGTCAGACATAATCAGAACTGGGGGGTTAAGCAAACTGTTTTGCAGATTTCAATATTGAAAAAGCATAACTCCTTCAGAGGAAATACCTACTGTAACTTGAAATAAACCAGAACAAGGAAACAAATAAGAGCACTTATAAAAGATGCTAGAGTACTCAAAACTTTTTTTTTTCAAATCTGTCATACATTTGCTGTTACTGCTATTGGCTTCCTATTCTGTTGATCACTGATGCCCTTGTCAGTGGACACTCTCGGTGGTGCCAAAAGCCTAGGAATGCACCCATTCTTCGATCAGTAGAATGTTCTGTTGCCGGTGCAAATGAGTGCCGCGTGACATTTGCACACAAGGCTGATAAGAAAACAATCCATTTAACCCTGAAGGTATGTGATGTCAGAAGCACTGCGTAATGTAGGCATGCTGTGCATGCATGAAAGAAAAGTGAACTGGTACCTCTACATACCTCGGTTCTCTCTCTGTCAGGCCAGTATTAACCAGTGCCTCTTGTAAATAGTGGTGTACAGTATATTATAGTATTATGTCCTGTACTTGCCTTTACTGGAGGGCCATGAGGTTACTTGTATTTCTTAAGAGTGGTCCACTATATTATTTCATTAAAAAGCTCAAATTCTGGAAGTTGCTTTTTCTCTTGTGGGACCTCTTTTGAACTTGTGTTTTTCGCCCAGCACATGATAATCTCAGTTAATTTATGACTGACCTGGGCAGCGTAAGTTTTCAATAAGCTATGATCAAAGCAGTGCAAGGCAATTAGAGCCCTAGGCCTTTGCCATGACCATATGGCAGAATTGTTTTTCCAGTGTCACATGCCTCTTAATCGTTTGATTTTTTTTTTTTTTCAAGCTGGGTGTGACACTGAGTACTAAATTCAAGTAGCTGTGCACTATCTTGAAAGGGAGTGGGTTGTTTTTTATGAAAGCCAAATCTCAGTCAGCCTATGTCTATAAACACATGAAAGAAAAAAGACTGTTTGCAAAGCAATATTGCTTAACTTTGTATGCTGTCTAGCAGTGGGTGAAGAATGAGTTTGCAGGAGAAGGGGAGATAGACCTACAGTCAAAGCTCAGCACATGTCAGAAGGCTTAAGCCTCAGTTGTGTTGTTTTCAGCCTTTCAATACCCCTGTCCCCTTCCCACTGCCCAATAGATAGGGATTACAGTATTTCGTATGAGTGAATTGCAATAATCTTCCTTCATAAGCACTTCCTCATTGTCTAGTAGAAATGTTCACCTGCAATCCCTTTCAGCGGTCTTCCAAACCTTGTGCAGAATTTGTATCCGAATTTTCAGGTTTCTCAACCCCCATATATTAAAAGATGCACTTGTGCACTATATCTCTTTGTAGAACTTTTAAACCATGCTTTTCTGTCTTGATATATCCGGCTATTTTGCACCCCTACTTACAGATCTCCCTGCTGTTAACATCACCTTATTAAAAATGATGTGCTCAGGGTCTCCGGTTCTGTATGGTCTAGTTCACAGCAGAAAGTCCATATGTGAGGAATTTTGATCCCTAGCCAAATTGAACACTTTTCCAAATCCGTAATTTCTAAACGTTCTTGCCGTCTGCTTTCCAATATTAGGAACATACTTTAAGTGACTACAATCCAGACGGTTTTGCAAAGCATGCTCCAGCAAACATTCCAATGAGTTGGAACTGAAGTAACTCATTACTAATACTAATGAAAGATTAAGCTTAAATCCACATTATTGAGGCTCTGCCTTAGTACGAAGTTCTTTATCTGTGTCTGAGTCATTGGAACTTTTAAGCTGATCAGCTTTGGTAAGAGCATTCAGTGGTAACTGAAAGCATTCTTACCCCTTTGACAAAACCACACACAAAATTATGGTTGAGCATAAGGACCTGTGACTATACAGTCCTGTCAGAGAAACAGCTGAACCAGGTTGCAGGTAATCATTTCTGTAGTGTTCCCAATAAATCTGAACAGCATTCCAATTCCTTTTTTCCTTCTGTGCTCGTTTATCTTTTTGGCTGAACTGAAGTCTTCCCTAAACAATGTCCATCTTCTCAATCTCTGTTTTGATAAATTTAGAGACAAAAGCACTAGAATGGGAACGGCTGGGAGCTGCCAATGTTTCTTCTTTCTTCACTAAAATAAGCTGAAGGTATGACGTCAGTGTTCGCAATGTCACTCCGGGCCCCGGTTGCAAAAATATATTTCTAATTCTTTTTGTTGTGTATATACATATATTTTTTTGAACGCACCCCTTTGTTGTAAAAAATTTTTGAAAAAAAATGCATGCTTTTGGGGACACCAAAACTGTAATAAAATTAATATTGAATGTATGGTGACTTTCTACTTTCAAAAAAGGAAAATAAACCTTTCTTCAGACGAGACTCTTGAGAATTGGGGGTTTTTTATTGTTGATTTTTTTTTGCTTGTGGTATTTTTATTTTATAATGGCTGTTTCAACCTTTTTTTCCTAATACGAATGCAATTGTCCACATGGAGGCAGCAGAAACCATTTTTTTTTGTTCAGTATTTTTGTCTCTAAATTAATCGCCAGTCGCCATCACGGTAATGCGAGGGAGAAGACTGAGCCCCCATTATCTGTGCTTTGCAATGCTGTCATGTGGTTCTGTTAATAGTAGACCATCGCAGCATAGTTAAAAACCTAAAGAATCTGTACTAGCATTAAAAGGCTGCTTCATGTTAAACTGTGGGTAACTGCTTTTGAGCCTTAATTCATGATGCATTGGCTTCTATTTAATTTTTGTGCTGCACTATTGCTCCACATAAGCCAGAAACGGATATTTTTCTCCAATTCTTTTTGTGCCAGATCTTTTTTGAAATTCAGTGTACATGGTGCTTATAAAGTTAGTTGCCATTCTGGCTAAAGTGAACAGGTTGATCTCAATGTCCCAGACATCACTGGCTTGATTCTGGGTCATGTCCGTCGCTGACTACAGTATGACGGAAACTCCACAATTGCACAATTGGCCTAGTGCTCCAGTGCAGTAGAATGAATCAGTCATGTCCCTCATGGCTCGCCAGCAAACACAATTTGGACTTGCTGGGCTTTCCCAGTTGGCGCAGACCTCTCCTCTCGGGCAGCGTGAAGCTTGTAGTGTGTCAAATGCCGAGTGCTTCTGCAGGAGGGCGTGCCAGAGGAGTATATCCGCATGTCTCATTCCCTCTTCAGAGGGCGCAGGAGTAAGGAGCTGAATCTCAACACAACTGGTCATTTATGATTTGGTGGGTTGAATAAACACGAAGATTAAAACGTTATTTTGCCTAGTCAAGCACTTGCATAGTAAAAACTACCCACTGCAAAGCAATGAACAATAGGGCTGCTGGGAACATATTTCCACAGAAAATGTCCGAATATGCCAATGCCCCTCCCACTGGTGTCCACAGTGCCTTGTACTGTATGCACTTTGTGGTGAAGTTGGTTCATGCTGAACTGCATGGGTGACAGTGCGGGCACCATTCTCACAACAGTTGTTTAGGCCAACCTTTATAAGCACTCTGTATATATAAAAAAAAAAGATTGTGAGCAATTAAAATAAAAATATCTAGTAATGTTAAACCACACAATGGTCACCCACAAGTTTCTTTCACCAGAAACAAGTTTGGTGTCGCCTTGAGTTTCCCCAAGAGCTCGGTGGCTTGTGGGAAGCCTTTTACCACAGTGTGTAGCCTTGTTGCATGTGTGTGTTGAGAGTGTAGTGTGCAGACCACAGTGATCTCTCCCCTCAGTCCTAATGTCCAGTGATCCACTGGCACTTTCTGACCTGCATGAGTTCCTGCAGTGTGGTACAGTGCGCGTGTGTGGATGTATGTGTGTGCCTGCTTGCTTGCCACAATCCCTTTCCCTTGAATTACAAACAAGGAAACCAAAATATTACTCACCAGTTCTCTGCTAAGGATGACACTATCTCCTAGCGACTGCTAGTGATTTTAGCCTGGATTGATGCATAGCTAGTAAGAAATAAATAAAATAGCCCCTTCAGGGCAACTAAAACTAAAATTTTTCAGGCTTCAGTATAAGGAATATGACATTTTTACAGCTGAAATTCCTTCTTTGCAAAAGTATTTTACAGTAAAGTTTATAGACTGATTATAAACACATCTAACTAAGAGAGTACACTTACAGTATCAATATCTACACTATAAAGGACTTTATTAGATTTTCATCATTGATGGATCCTGAGGATTACTTTGGACACCACTGACTTACTGGGATCCAAGACTATAACGATTTCAACTGTTTTGGATGAAATTTTGAATATTAATGCAAACATGTACTAATCTCTTGGTGTGTATTAGACAGTTTTCTTTATGTTCTTCAGTTCTTTCAGTCAAAGTGATGATTATCTGGAGGATATTGAACAGGTATGAGCAGACTAATGCTCAAATTTGGCATTGTGAATTGTCAATAGTATCTATTAGTCCCTTCTGGTAAAACAATTGTGTGGTAAGTTTATTCCAGCCTTTTACGTATCACCTGATGTATTCAGTCATTTCAGCCAGCCTGTTCTACTTATAGGAATCTTTGTACACATTTAGCGGATACAAGGCTAGAGGCTGAATGCTAGTAGTTGAGACAGTCCTGATCTTCACATTAATCATTACTTTTTCCTACTTCATGAAATGTGTACAGTATGTTTCATGTAGACATATGGCATACAGCACGACTGTTTAGCTCATGTGTTAGAAGAATTGATAAGGAAATGCAAAAACATTTTATTTGATGGCTCCAAATATTTCGAAAATAAGTTTTTAACAGCTTTGGGTAAAAAATTCGGAAAAATCTGACTTTACTGATCACTTTACTCAACTGCAGCATATGGTAATTTGAATTACGTCCTCGATTTCATCATTACAGTGTTCATGACAACAGGTTAGGCCCTCAGTTTTGCAACTGATTCTTAAACAAGAGTTCAAGATCTGAGCTGCAATATTCATGAGGAGCAGGTGTGGGTCAGTAGTTTGCTGGCCTTTCTGTGTAAGGTGGTGATAAGAACTGTCTGCTGTTGAGTCTCATGCTATCGTGACTCCTTATTGAGAGGGAGTTTATTGATGTGTCACATTTCAATGTTTTTTTCTAATAAAATATTTTTCTTAAGACTGCTGAAGTTATGCAGGTGACAAAAGATGGCTATTAGAAATCTACATGTGTGAACTTTCTAAATATTAAAATGGGTTTTTAAATTATTGATTATATTTGGCATGTTTATTTTAACAGTGGATTTCAGAAAGGCTGCCTCCATTGATATTTCTTAGTATGGATACAGTATATTTACAGTAGATATCCTTAATGACAAAAACTCTTCCTGTGGAGCAATTAATACAACCTCTCTGTATTAACCAGACACAAAGGTAATCTTATCATACCATGTGATATTTGTATCAAAGTTACATCTGGGAAAAGGACTAAACCCTAGCTTTTGGGGTGTATTTTAAAATTTATTTTTGCAGTTGTCTGATTTTTCTCGACAAGATACAAACCAAAAGAATGTCTTTCCCTTTCAGTTCGGGTTCTGAATTTGCCAGGTTCTGAAACCACAAGACTAGGACATCAGTAAGTGAAATGTCTCCATTGTCCCTCGGCCAATCAGTCACGTTTTTCACTCTCTGGCTTGCTCTCATTGGCTGACTGGCTTTGGAAGAGCAAGGGTTGTCAGGTGCCCTAAGTGCTCTGGTCTAACCTGCTTCATGCTACTGACACTGGCTCTTCGTATTCCATTTGCTTCATGGACCCTCTCTGGAGAGGTGTGAGCAGGGTCTCCCACCGGCTTGCTTCTAAATAAAGGGGTACTGGCCCTTTGTCTTCATAAACACTGCTTACTTCTGGAGCCATGGTGACCTACTGTACATGAAAATAAAATCCTACAGACGCTACAGACAGCAGGATCCTGCACTGTTGAAAATTCACGTCAAACACTTCGGTTTCCATTTCAGTTTGTTTAACCATGTCTTGTCACAATGTGCACTTTTTAGGGTGTAATTTAAAAAAAAATGCAGTGTGACAAATGAAAGCATAACACTTAAATAGTAGATGCTCAAGATTTATATTTTGCATGCACAAACAACATAAAATTTGTACTTTTTTTATAAATCTAAGGCTTACCCTGATCTTTTAGACAGTTTTAGTTAAATATTTTCCAAACTTAAAGTAATGTGGATGAATGAAAGGTTTTATGACGAAGAACAACACAAAATATGGCTTAACAGTTCCGTTTTATTAATCTTATATGCTGTGATTCATAAAGAATCATAAAGAAAACACACAACGTCCTGCTTTCTTACTGTTCCTTTAACAATGGTTTCCTTTCTCTTCTCTGGAATCAGTGACTATTTGTTTCAATAACCTCACACGTCTTTCTGACATCCTGTCCAATCATATCTGCTTTACTTCTCTGCATGTCCATTTGCGGGCTCTTCATTGGCTGCTGAGTTTCTCTTAAAGTGGGAGGCACTATGGTACCATAAATTCGTAACGTAATCTGTTCTGGATCAAAAGGGTATGTCAGTGGACATCAGGCACAGTAGACGTCTGTAATCAACCGTTAAGAAATGATCTGAGGTGAATCAAAGTCTTAAATGTTGCTGATCTGCCCTGCAATAAACTGCACAATTATGTTGATGTATTAGATTCTGTGTATAAACAGTCGAGTTGCAATGGTTTTATTAACAGGCTGTCAAAACAGAATGCAATTTAGAACGAAATGGGATGTCACAGTTTGAACAAATCCTGCTGATCCAAACAGAATTGCCATCGTTCCCAAATTTGCTTCAAATGGGATGATTATGGTGCCATGCCACAAAGCTGTGTTGAAAGTCATTTTCCCCCCCCCCCTCTCAGCAACCCTTTTTCAAACGTCAAGCTCAAGCCCACGGTTACCGACGACAGATCGGCTCCGGTTATCCACTAGCGTGTCCAGGAAGGCCTACGTACCCAGCATGCTCCCACTCCCGCTACATTCACAACGTCACGCCTACTTCTGCTCGCTCCCACTTCTGTCGGAGACACGGCAGGGACCACGGCACTCCGACTTCTCCTCTGGACATGATCTGGCTTGACTGGACTCGGGTCTGGGTGTGCCTGTTGTAATATTGGAATTGTCCGCCTCTGCTATCCATTTGACAATATTTAAAACGCAGTTGTGGGTTTTAACGTCTTGAGAGTATGTAGTAGAAACACTAAATGCTAAGATGATCACGCTGAGCATCAGAAAGGATACCTCATGCTATTTATTGCTATTATTTACTTTACTGTGGTTTAATCCATTTTTTTGTGGATTCAATTACTTTGTCTGCATCTCAAAGGCCCCTATGCTCTATGAGTGCAAAGGGTCAAGTGTAGGATTGCTGCCAAGGTGTTTTTTTTTTAGTCAAAACTGCACTTTATCCCAACCCCCAACCCCACTCCTTCAATTTCTCCCAGATCCTCAGTCCCCACCCCTGATTCTTTCCCATTTTACCCCCCCCCAGCTTTTCCAAGGAACTGAAAAGTCCATCTGCCCAAGAAGGAATGGTTCATCTCTCTCTTACTGTGGTGAATCCTGCCCCGTCTCAGCAGTGTTTTACATTTGGCAGCCTGTTAGGCACGGTTCACTGCGTGCATGTCCTACATATGTGGACATGATCGATGAGAAGGGATTTTGAGGAATTTACCATCTTGGGAATATAGTATCTCAAACTCCCAGTGCCACCTACACACACAGACCTGGGAGAATCCTGTACATATGTATAGAATTATTTCCTACCAACTTTAAACAGCTCCATGCTTAAAACCACATTTGCTTAAATGTGGTTTTCTTTGGTGTATTATTGCTTTTATAAGGTTAGTGTACAATATCCCTTGTAGAAAGACATCTTTCATAGTATTATGGCCTGTGGGTGGGATTCCTACACAATACTAATACAAAGGGACTGATTCAAAAATGCCGGTACTACACCCCAGTGAACTCATCAAGAAAAGGTCAAATTACAACATTAACCTTAATTACTGTTTTTAGAGGTGAAGTGTTTTGGATACAGAAAACGAATAAGCCATAACAACGTACTTTCAGAGTATTTTTTTTGTCAGTTTAAACCTTTTGTGTAGAAGGTGCTAGAGTTTAAAAATGAGGGCCTAAGGGAAGCATGTCCAAAGGGAAGCTCTCTCTAAACCCGCGCACTTTAGAAACGGTTTCCTAAGCAATATCACCCATAGCATTAATGTGTAGGTGGGAATTACAGAAAGTTTGTGTTTTAAGTTTGCAGAAATTGATATACTTAGAATTAACAAAAGGATGTTTTACACCTTTTTATAACTTCATCTTAAAAGATATAGACTAAGCTAAATACAGTAATGATCTTGTCAAATGTGTTTCCCAAAGTACACACCTATATTGTATATTTTAGGCTAAAAGGGTTTTGTATAGAATATTATTTTTGGTTTTCAATGTACTGTTTTTAATTTTCTCTCCGCAAAGGTATTAAGTAAACTGTTGCTTGTTTACTGCTGCTCAGATTCTGTTATTTTGGCAATAAGTCTTGCAAGTCCCATTCCGATTGTGTTAGGATGTCTTTTGGGTAAGTACCAGAACCCTTCCTTAGTGCTGTACCTGCAGTGGATGTTCTGTAGCAAAAGATGGCTCTGCTCATCATGGAACTGCACGCAGATTCAGACCACACAGTCTGAAGGCTGAGGTGCGTTGGTGTACTGTGCAGCGTGCCTTTCTTCCTGCCTCAGGTGTGTATATCTGTGGAGGAGTCCCTGTTGTTCATGTATTTATGAGCTCGTTTCTTTAAGGGACTTGCTCAGTGAATTGCCTTTTTTTAATCCTAACACATTGGGCAGCTTAAGCTGCTCTTAATCAATTCTGCCTTAAGGTTTCTGATCCTGATGTCAGTTTATCTTCATAGTGGGCGGAAAACCTTTTCACTCAGCCCATGTGAAATACCTTTTCTGTGCTAAAGGCAGCACAGTAACAGTAATGTACAGTACAAGTACTGTTACAACACTACAAGCTGTTCTGGTGCACCTGATCTACTGCAGCACTGCAAATTACCATTTTTTTTCAGTAGAAGTGCTTGTCAGTGATGTGCTGGATTTCTCTGCAGTACTGCACTATTCAGCATTTTTTATTGTTTCACTTTTCTCTCCCATAGGAAAAAAGCAATATAGTTGAACCTTCTCCCCTATATTGCAAAATAACTGAGCATCTTAATACAGCAAAACACACACTGAACAACACAGCTGTGGAATTTTGTATTTCTTTCTTTGTCATGTCGCAAAGTGCTTTCTGTACCTTTTACCACTGGCTGATGAGTCAGATTTAGTGTATATAAATAGGAATAGATTAAAGATGCTGTACCTACTGAAGATATTAAATAGGCATTTGACTATAGAACCTTTAATGGAGTTATGTATACTGTACATGGTGAAAAGTGGGCACCAAAGATAAAATATGGGGAGTGGGAATTTACGGTTTAAGAAAATATTGTTATTCTTGTATCTTATTTGTGAAATATATATAGCAAAAGTCTATAACCGTAATTAAAACAGTTGTAATAATGGTAAAGCTGCTGTTCTCTCTTTGCATAGTTGTTTCGAGATTTTCAAGTTACCATGACGTGCCCTGAACATCAGGCAGCAAGCGAAGGCTGTCCTGCCTGCCTGTTGGTGCACCAATTATTAGGCATTACTGTGTGTTCAGACACCACCTGAAACCTGCTCTGTGCCTTCACTTTTAAAGTCTCCATTGTTTTATTATGCTGCCCATATTGAACAGAAGCAAGTACTACGTTCTTCTTACTTTGCTTACTTGTACTATTAAGTAAAGACCAAGCTTAAATGCAAAAACAGCAACCTGACTTGTACTTCTCACTTGCTTTCACTGTTTGCCCATGATCTTTAAAACGCATCTTTAAAAAGTTTTATACATTTCTTAATGTTCTATGGATGTATTTGTTTGGTTTACTGGTCTTTTACATGTTATCAGTACCTGAATGCAAAATCCACATTTTTAAGGTATGTAAAATACAGTATGCATAAATTAAATAAAAATACTGTGCTCTGATTGTGTTTTCCCAGTTTAATAACTACATACGTCTTGGGTCTGTAACAGAAGTCGTTACCACCATAGAACTGTGTAAATATTTAAGCATTACATTTTACTATTTAAAAGACATTTGTGAAGATGGATGCTTTTGAACAAAGGACACCCAAAAACAGTCACCTGTATCTCACACCACTCTGTGGAACATTGTTCTAAACTAAACAGCAAACATATTCCTATGCCTTGCTAATATTTTTAATTTTCCTTTGGAGCAAAGCTGCAGTACAGAAGCCTTTTGAAATCTGAAAAGACAATTAACTACACTCTCACAGTAAATTACTACACCACAAATAATTACCCTTTGTCAGCTGTTAAAAACACTTCTAGACATTTTTAAATAGGTGTCCAACATGGAAAATTGTAAAATGTATAGCTTTCTTTTCAACCTTGGTGTGATACATTAATTTATTTCACTCTCAAAGACTCTCCAAGTCTCAAAGACTTTTTTGCATTTTAAAATAGAGATCGTTAAACTTCCATTCCTTCAATATAACAAAATTCAAGAATGTAGTTGGAATGGAGTAACTTGTTTCAAAAAGATATACTGTACATGTAAAAAAAAAGACCAAAGTTCAGCTGAAGATACTTTAAAAAGGTCTTTCTTTTTTATTAGACAAATGATACCTGACAACATGCACTGTATGAGAGGAATAATTGTATGAACAATAGCAGTGAACTGGTGTTGGACTGAACAGTGCTGAAGACAGCCAGTAACTTCCATAGGAGAACAAAATCATTTTCTTCTATTCTTTACGTTATTACGTACTGTATCTTTCAAGAAATGCCTTCCAGGGTTTTGGTCTTTTCTAAGAGCAAACAAAATCACCATGAATTTACTGTATCTGTTAGCTGGTTATTTAGCAGAATCATGCTAAAAGTTGCACTTTATAAAAACATCAGGGTAACAGCTAAGTACTGTACCTGGCCCGGGGAAATCAAGCATTTGTGTGACATGCTACTGTAGCTGTTGTAGCCAATACCATTGAAATGGATAAAGCCAACTTTTTCCTATTGTATTCTGTGGATATGAGTGGATTACTATGCACTGGTGTTGCAAGGAAAACAGATTTTTTTTTTAGCAACAGCCTTTAAATACGTTAAAAAATAACAATGTGAGAATACAAAAGTAAAAAGTTGTATTTGATTTAAAAGTTTTAGTAGACTCAGGGTCCCAGATTTAGCCAGACTGAAACCTGGACCTGTAAGAAGAGAAGGCCCACTTCCCCCTGAGAGCACAGTTTGAATTTTGGCACAAGCAGAAGAGCAATATCCTGTACTACAGGCAGGGGGCAGACAATTCCACTCCACAAAGGCCAGAATTCTGTGGTTTTTAGGGGTACCCCAGAATTAGCAAGCGATTAACACTTAACCGGGTGATTTGACATCTTTTCCAAATATTTGTGCAAAGGGGAAATGAAAACAAGCAAGACTCCAAACCTAGAAGACTGGATATGTCTACACCTAGACTACAGGATATGGGCTTTATATTTAAATATTTTTTCTTTGACCTGTCATCTACACCCTAATGAAGTACAGGTGTATGTAATATATTAATTTTCATTTAAAAATGAAAAGGCTAAAGCAGCCTGTTTATGATATTACGCTTCTGCAAACTACCTGTAACAGCTGGTGCTGAACATTGTTAACATTTGAATGCAGTTTCCTTGACGGCTCTGCATCATGGCTTGTACTGTACATTGTCGTGTTTTGAATTTGTGTGCTCAAGTCCCGTAGTTGTCTCTCAGGGTGTCCATATTTCAAACCCATCTCTTGTTCACACTGTATTAGCTCAGATTCCTAAACATTCACTTGGTGTTCACAGTAAACACATATTGATGGGCAATGGTTTATGTGCAAGAGCACACAAACACTCCAGAAATGCCCTCTGACAGATACGGATTAAAGTACCATTAAAACAAAATGAAGTTTCATGCATTGCTACATCTTCCATTAGTTTCCTTTGGTGTGTGAACCACCTTTAACCTCTGAGAGCACTGTGCTGAACTAAATAATAAAATAAACAGGCTTTCAGTTTGAGTTTGCTCATTTTGTGACCAGTTCTGAGGCCTGTGGCTCTGCTACACAACTGAGCTCAGGGAATTAAGTGATTTAATGTGTTCAGCATGGCTTTATAGAACAAAGAACTCAAAGACATAGCAGCTTCACACTGTCAAGAGCTTAAATTGCCCATCACTGATGAATCCCTTAACTATCAGCTTGGCGTCTGAGAGAGGCATGTGGGAGTGAGGGCCAAAACTATGGCCGTAAAATTCCAAATTTTGGTAAGAACAGACATCCGACATGTTGGAAGGTGAAAGAGACTGAAAGTCATGTCCAATGGGCATCATGACCTATTTTGTACACCTACTACTAGTTAATCCTCAGCTTCTGTATTGCTGAATAGGAAGAGAGCCTTTTCTGGGTTTGAGTAGGGGACCATTCTCAGACAGACAAGATGCAAAACAAATTCCATTCCAATAGCAGAGCACATTTCACAATGAAGAAGTCTTTTTCTTTTAATCAGTGCCTAAACCGCATATTCATCAAGTTGATAAAGTCATACATACAGTACATATGGCAGATTTTGCAGTAAAGAGCAATTGAATAAATTCTGCATTTAAAAAAGGACTTTTCCGGGGGGTAGGAAATCCACTTGTATTTTAACCATATCTCCACTTGTAACGATGAAACGTAAAGCCATTGTTCACTTAAACCTATGTTGATATCTCATAAGCTGTTTCACTTATTTCCTATGTATTATTATGGCATCTCTGTTCTAAATACAATACTGACATTAAACCAGCATGTTATTATTACAAACAGGGGGCTTAACATTGAAACCAAGCTTGTCTGACTTCTCATTTAACACTGTTATACAGTAAAAATCTCATAAGCTACAAAGTAAAGTAAAACCAGAGTGCCATTTAAAATTCTTACATCTCTTTGGCAACAAATAACTTATAATAATTTAATATTATATCTTCATTAAACTTCATAGTTTTTAGATTTTTCAATTCCTTTTCTTAATACAAAAATAGTACGGACTGCAATTGAACTTTTTCTATCCTAAACTATTACAGAATATTAAATCCATAAAAGGCAAACAGAAAAACACATTATGCCATTTTTTGGAATAAATACTATATCTGCAAACTGCATTCTTACCACATGAAGGCCTAAGGAGAGCAGTGGCAACCATGTGGGATTCGCAGACTGTAACCCTTCAGACAAGGAAATAAAAGCAAACTTGAACCTTCTGTATGGAGATCGATAGCATCAATCTACAGCAATCAAAGGCGTTGAAGTTACCTTTGTCAGGGGTTCGAGAGGAAGGTTTTGATATTAGCTTGGAGGAACTTTTGCATCATCTTGGGACTTGAACAAAAACAGTCGTACTGTTATGCAGTCAAAAAATAAACAACATTATACTAACTAAATATTAAAACGGAGGTCTTGAAATATTGAATCATTCATAACACATACTCTATAACATGTATATATGTGCATATACAGTAGGTGTTAAAGGATATGTTTGGATAGTCCATGTCTAAAAAATTCATTCTAGTTTGTTTTCCCCCATGAATTCGACATTTGAGGCATGAGGAGACTTTTTTTTATATTACTCTTGTTTGCCATACAGCTACAATATGACAAATTGCTATTCAGGAACCTGGGAAGGGTTCTCCACTTTTCTCATATGGTTTCCATTTTGGAACTCTCTGGAACTCTGGCCCTAAAGACCGCACTCTGTGATGATAAGGAATTTTCATCCTACCTACCCTGATGGTGGGCTGTTTTGGAAAGCCGAATTATTTCTCTCAATTTTTCATCAGCCAAACGGTGATGCAATTCCCAGAATGATTATAAAGAACAAGCAATACACCCAATATCTGGGAATGGACGTAACGGGAAAAGACAAAAAAGAGATGTAAACAACTGAATCCCACACTGTCCTTACCCTGTGAAAGAATGCTGCAGGATTACAAAACACTGAATATGCTTTTACAAAAAGGAATCCTAAATTTGAACACAGGAGTCACAAGAAATAACAATGCTGCAAACAAAAATATTCTTTCGGGTGTCTCTTTCAGACAGAGAAAGGCAATTTGAAAAGGCTTCTGTACCAAATGCGTTTTCATCTTGACTTTTCCCTTCAAAAGTGTGCAAAGTAATAAGACATTTGGCAAAATATTATTACTTCCAGTAGCACAGTTTTTTTTTTCCCCACTTGGATCTAGCTGTCAGCATAGAAAGAATTCCCTTTTTTTGTACTAAAGATCTCCAAGTCTATATGCAACAAACAATGGAAAAAAAACTACATCTGGTTTCCATCCAACAAGGCCTCTCTGCTTTGGGTCCCTGGGCATCCTGGAGGCAGATTATTAATTACGAAGATGCTTCTACAACATGAGCATCTCCCCAGTCTTCAGGGCGTACATGTCCTGTGTCTTATTATCCCACTCCCTTTCTCAGCTCCTTTTCCTTTTGCTATCTTTGAGACAAGATTACGTCTTCTACGAAGTCCCGGAGTTCAAGTGAAGGGGTCTGTGGTGTTTAACTCCAGAAGTGCCAGGCGTAAACACTGGCTTTAACAGTCTTGTGCAGGGCTGCAGTGCTGTTCCCAGCAGCTGATGAGGTGATTGGGAACAGAGATGAAAGGTAAACGCAGTGAAACTAATCTTGTTCCGTTTGTCTGCACTTTGAAAAAATGGCAGTTCTATTAAAAATGAGCTGTAATGTTCTGTGAAATGTAAGTTATAATCTGCATATGTTAAATATATATATAATCATAATATATATTATCTAATTATATATAGACTTCTCTTTTTTGCTTTCAGATCAGTCTTCATTGCACAAAAGTTGTCTGTACACCCCTTCTTTGACAGCACAGTGGGGAGGGGGAGGGGGGGCACTAACATTAAGAGGCACTGTCCAGGGCTTGGTACCTAGGTCAAACCCTCCCTTTCCCCTGCAGGGGTGAGGCCAGTCTGTTCAGGAAGGGACTGGGAAGCTAGCTCACTCCCTGGATTGATGACTTAATCTCTCTCCCCATCTTCGCTGCTTCCTGAAGAAGAAAAGAAAGTAAGCAAATGTATAGGCTGCCTTAAGATGTTGTTTGGTCACTACTAATACTCTAGAATGAATCAACATAATTACGAATTATGTTCTTCTTTGCATTCAGAGACTTAAGTCAGGATCTGCTTGAAGAAATCTGTTTAGTAGAAATCACTTTAACCGCAAACAGAATATTATTTTCTTGTGCAGTAATAACTATGTATTTACCAAATATCACTGTCGTAAATTAGTGTTATACTAATGGCGTTATTTCACTATTGTAATTGTTTGCAATTATAGAAGAATAAAATAATTACATGGTAGTAGCAGCATATAATTTAATGCTAACTCAGTTTAACTGACAAATACAATCTTACTGTATCAAACGGTTTCATTGTAACTACAGTTACAACAATATAACTCAACTATATGGTTCTTTGAATAACTTAATATCCAAAAAGCTAAAATTATCATTAATACGAAAATTGCAACAGACCATAAATAAAACCTGTCCGTGAACCGAAAACTGTTGAAAATGAATGGGTAGTCTGTTTCCTGAATTCACTGCGTCGGCTCCCTGTTTGAAGAGGAATCAGAACTGCAGTGCGTGTACAGTATGTGTGTGACCAGAATTATAAAGCAGGGTTGAGCCAGGCCTACCTCCTGCAGAGTCTATGTCGGAGTCGGACACGTGTGTGATGGAGAAACGGGACACGCTGGAGGGGGAGACAGTGAATCGGGAATACTGCACAGCAGATCCTGTCAGCTTCGGCTCCGGAACCCGTGTGGGCAAGCTGGAGGTCACGGGGGGCTCCTTGGAGGGCACTAAAGATGTGCTCACAGGCATCAATGGGAAATCATCATCCCATTCAAACCCCCCACCTGGAGAGACAGGGTGAGAGGCTCGGTCCCAATAACTCTACCCTTCGAAGTTATAGGGCAAAATATAACTTTAAAGGATACTCCAGTGTTTACTACTGTACGATATTAAATTGCACATAAACTAGAAGTTTGGGAATTGAAAATTCCTCCTGAAGATCTTTATACGGTTACTTTTCATATAACAAATTTTCGAATGAACATGGCACAGGTGTATAGAATAGTAATCTTTTTATTTCCACATCCCTGGTGTAACAAAACATTAATTTAAGTGGTATTTATGAATTTACACAATGGGATAAACCTTATTGGCCTCCCTCTTTCTTTAATTTTTCTTATGATACTGACAGGTAATAATCAGAGAAATGGATCCTGCTCTGGCCATTAAATGACTTTTCAGATGTATATAAAGTTCTCTTCGTCTGCAGGTTTACATTACACTGCAGTCACTTGGTCTTACTTTCTTCCGAGACATTCCCATCAGAAGAGTCATCCGAGACCCTTTCTTGGGAGTGCGTCTCTCCGGTGTCCGAGTTTCGCCCCCCGGACTCTTCTCCCGGTGGGAAGCTGTGTTCTCCCAGCTCCCGTGTGGGGCTCTCCTGAAAGACACAGACATGGTCTGAGAGAGGGAACACAGTGTAATGATAGACCCTAACTCTGATAACACTGTCTACACTGCAACTGCACGGACATCGCTATGCTACACTGGCAGAAAATGGCCATCTCCTTCCTCAGAAGATCCGAAGCCTGATTTCCGCAACACGGGCAGTTTGCCCTCATTGGAAAGTAGGGACACTTTTTCCTAAATGGGAGAAAATTGAAAACTGCTGTATGTCCATTGGCTTACCATATGCCTATGAAACCTCATTGTGAACCTAACAAAGATACCATTTTTTTCACAAAAACTAGGTGCAAGTAAAAATTCTTATTTGTTTTGCTTGTCCAAAACATTTTTTTTCCCGGGTGTTTAATGTGGTTTGTGACTGTCTATATAAATGGTACAGAATATACAAACAGTGACATCTGAATGTACAGTATGCATATAAACCATATGTAAACAGGATTAACATGGACAGACCTGGTCAAAAAGGTAGACAGTGACATCATCAAAGAAGGACACAGCTTTCTTTTTGCGGTCCATCTCCTCACAAAAGGACTGGGAGAGCAGGCTGGGCATCTTCAAGAGGCTACGCAGGTTTTGTGCCTCACTGCTGTTGCTGACTACAATGGGTACAGAAGGGAACTCCTCCTCACTTTCCTCACTCTGCTCCTGGATGTTGTAGCAGCGCAGCTCCTCATCTGACTCTTCGCTGTCTTCTGAATCTCCATCTTCCTCGTCCGCCTCCTCTCCATCCGCTGGGGACACTCTGCCTTCAATTGCCTGGAGATCTTGAGGAGGAGAGGAAAGGGCAGGGTTTTCCAAAGCCTTGGAAGCTTCAAGCATCTCCTGAACCTCATTTTCTTGGGTTTCATGATCTTCATGGAGGAGTTCCTCTGGCGCTTTTTCCTTTTCTGGGGGACATGACGGAGAAGACTCTACCGCAGGAATGGTCTCCTCTACTTCCTTCATCTCATTCCCATCTCCCTCCACCCTCGCTGTTTCATCGGATAAAGATTCTGCCGGGGAATCTTCTATACTGGCAATCCCTTTTCCTGGGTCAGATGAAGCAGGAGGCTCCTGCTGGGTTGGTCCTTCCGAAACCGAAGAGGAAGAGCACTCAGATGACTGCTCCTCTCCAGAGTGATCCGATTCCAATCCCAGCCCTTCATCCTGAGAGCCCTCTTTTGTTAAACAGGCCCCCAACTCAGGAGGTGAGGGAGCAAGTGAAGAAAGAACAGGACCTGATTCTTCTTGTTCTGAGACCTCACCTCTTGGAGAAATTTCATCCTTGTTGATCTCAACAGGTCTGTCTATCTTCTGCTCACCTAGCTCACAACCTATATGGTTTTCCAGGAGGAGCTCTTTCCCTACAGGATGCTTATCTAAACCTTGCTGTTGCTCTTCATCATTAACCAGAGGGCTAAGCTCTTCTCTTTCTGTGGAACTTGCAAGATCCTCCTTTTTGGCCTCCTGGCCAGTAAAGTCATCCCCCTCATCCCGGGGAAACTTTTCGATCTCTGCATCGTAGTCTGAGAAATAAGCCGAGTCCCTGTATGGGTTTTTCTTATTCAGCCCAGTCAGTTCCAGTTCTGTGCCATGAGAAGTGGACAGGGACACTGAGGTATTTGCTTCCTCATCAACTCTTGTCTGAGTTACAATCTCTATCACTGCATCCACCTCCCTTGGTCCTGGGCTCCCTGTTAAAGTTGGCTTTGCCAGGGGCTGTCCAAAACCATCAGGGTCTCGTGGTTCATGGGGTTCCTTCAAGACAAATTCAGGAGACTCATTGTTTTCGGTGTCATAACCACTGTCAACAGCTTTAGGCTGGCTTGAGGGACGGAAGGTAGCAGGGCTGAAGGCCTCGCAGGAGCTGGTGGTTGAGGGAAGGTCTAGGGAGTCTATAGAATCTGGAGTCCCTACTTGCTTTTGGAGGGACTTGAAAGTAGGGGCACTGTCTTCTATATTTGCATAATCCATGGGAAAATCTGAGAAAACACCTGAAGTGACATCTGTGATATCATCATCACTACAGTCATCAATCTCTACTAAGCTGATGCTGGAGTATCCTTTCTCAACTCCACTGTCCACTGTGTGACTGTTCTCAGACACTGATTCTGACTGGGCATTGGCAGTATCTCCAGGAAGTGTTGGATTTTCATATTGGAAAGGGGTACTGCAGGCAGCTGAAGTGTTTTTAATGTCTGTATTTCCTCCCTCTTTCTGGCTCTCCTTTTCAGAGAGCTTTCTACCATTTTTGAGTGCTAGGTCAATAGCGTGCTCAGTTTGGTCTGACAGGGAATTCTTTTTCCCCAGCTCTTGGTTCAGCCTTGTTTCTGACAATTCTGTTTTTGTAACAGCACCTCCTTCAGGCAAGGAGTGTGTAGTTTCAGTCTTTTCCTTTCCAACGAACTCAGTTTTTTTTTCTTTAATATTGTCATTTAGGGCATAACTCCTCCTGATAACTGAACCCGATAGTGGATCTACAAACTCATCTTTTTCTATAGAATTGTGTCTTCTATGGGGTGATATCCTATTCCCACTCTCATGACACAGATAAACATATGTATTGCACTCATTTGAGGGGTAAAGTTTGTGTTGGTTATTTAGGGAAATGCAGTCACTTTCTTTATCCATGGTCTCTAAGTAGGTAAAAGGTTTGGGTCCAGAGAATGCCAGATTTTCTTTAGATTCAATTTCTCTCCATGAACCTTCCAAATCCTCAGATGGCACTGTGAAATGGAAATCTACATAGGCATCATGGGTATTTACCCCTGGTCTTCTGACAAAGTTCAGGCTGTTGTTGTTGGCAGAGATGTTGGATGTCCAGTTATTAGATTGTCTCTCTATAAATAAATCCTCTTCATCCAAATCACTGTCCTGGTGCTGCACAAAAAGCTGGGAATCTTCCCTCTCCATATCAATGCTGAACCCAGTGTTGGACCCAGGCATGGTCTTCCGGAGTGAACCCATCATATCATAGTAGCACTCGCCAGCTGCAGATTTGCTATGGATAGTCTCATGGCTTCCCTCCAGATAGGGGTCACAGTAGACCGGCTGGGGACTGCTCAGAGATGGAGAGATGCCCAGGGGGTTCTCCAGCTCACCAAGTGCCTGACGCAGACTCCGGGAGCCCCAGCTCTCTTGATGCATTTCAGAGGGATCTTCTGCAAGGTACTGGTCTGCCCCGTCAGAAGGCGAATTCTCATAGTAATAGCTCTGCTCTCGATCTCTGACTTTGTAGGAGAAGTACTGTCCATGGCCAGTCACCCAGGGTTCCACAGCATTGGCACTGGTCACCTGTCCAAGTAGAGGCTCCATAGTGAGAGATATGACCGGACTGGTATCTGAATCATAGGCACTGGCTTTATGAGCATCTCCTGGCCAATAGGAGTTGGGCTCAGCTTCAGAAGAGCAGTTAAGACAGTTTCGTGAGTTACTGCTGCCTTCTACAAAGTTGCCATCAAATTCTGGGCTGTAGGAACACATGGTGTACTCCAGGTCAATATTGCACTCAGAAGGCTCTTCGATACGGATGTAATATTCACTGTTCAGGGATGGACTGTGAGCACTCAGGACCGGCACTACGCCAGGGGTGTGGAGCTGTTTGGAATCATAGTAAGAAGGAGAAACACCCAGAGTAAGCCCGCCACCACCACAGCTGTTAATTCCACTGCCAGGAGGGTAGTAGATGTCTTGGTATTGGGGGTTGCCATGACCTAGGGGACCGCTGGTGGACGATGAAAGAAAGTGTTGCTCTGGTAGAGCCTGTTCCCACTTGTACTCAAAATTGAGGCCCCGGCTCGTCTCGGTGACAGTAAGAATGTCGTCCCCGGGTTCAGAGTGAAAGCCGTCTCCTGCCGAGAAGTGCTCCAGCAGGGGGAATGAGGAGGAGGATGAAGATGGCATCTCTGCCACCGAGGCACCGGCACTGTGTGAGCCACTGTTGCCTCCGTTAGGCCGCAAGGAGTTCCAGCGCTTCTCAAAGTCCTCTTCTGCCTCACTGGCACCCTTGGCACACAGATAGCTCAAGAGCAGGTGGACTTCTTCTGCAGTGGGCCTTTGGTCAGGCTGCAGCCAACAAAACTGCATCACTTCATACCTGATAAGGGTAGAGAAGAGAGAAGAGAGTCTAAATGAAAATAATAGTGATGTAATACATTCAAGCAGAAGGGGAATGACATTTTAATGAAATTGAGATGAGAAATCTGAAGTAACAGATAAAACAGGGGATGCAATTATTAGGATTTATTCTTCATCTCCTTGTTCAGGTGTTCTTCATCTGTAGTAATATTTGTTAACAGATTTGACATGTTATTAGCTACCCCATAAGAGAAATACATAGAAAGTGAAAAAGACACAAAAAGATGTAATTTGAGTAGGGACTCTAGCACTAGTTTTCTACAGTATAGTTTAGAAGGAAAGGAAACACTGAGACAGGAAGTGGGATATAGGGGGCACTGTAAGTTAATAATAATAATTAATAATTGCTTACACTTATATAGCGCTTTTCTGGACACTCCACTCAAAGTGCTTTACAGGTAATGGGGATCCCCTCCACCAACACCAATGTGCAGCCCCACCTGGATGATATGACGGCAGCCATAGTGCACCTGAACGCTCACCACACATCAGCTCTCAGTGGGGAGGAGAACAGAGTAATGAAGCCAATTCATCGATGGGGATTATTAGGAGGCTATAATTGGTAAAGGCCAGGGAGAAATTTGGCCAGAACGCCGGGGTTACACCCCTACTCTTTTCGAGAAAAGTCCTGGGATTGTTTATGAGCACAGAGAGTTAGGTTCTCGGTTTTATGTCTCATCCGAAGGACAGCGCCTTTTTACAGTATAGTGTCCCCATCGCTATACTGGGGCATTAGGACCCACATAAACCACAGGATGAGTGCCTCCTGCTGGCCCCCCTAACACCTCTTCCAGCAGCAACCTTAGTTTTTTCCAGAAGTTGAATGTAAAACTACTGTGACTCACCAGCGATCTGAGAGGGGCACTTTAAGCAGAGGCTTAGGCAACTTCAGCTGTTGTTCTTTGATGGCGTAGGTAAGCACCTGTCTATCAGAGTAGTGGTGATAGGGCTGATTCCCTAATTCAAAGAGCTCCCAAATTGTTACTCCCAGGGACCTAAAACAAAAAAAAATACCCAGTTACACAGCCAATCCTAACTAGTTTGCAATTAACATAGTATACAATTTGTTATATGTGGTTTGAAAATGAAGGTTCAGGTAGTGTTATGCAAATCCCTGAGGAACTGCATTACAGATCATGCAGTTAGTTACCTATATAGGCTCACTATATACAGGGATCAAGCAGTCCAGGCTGTGGTCTATGATCCATTGGTCATTTGTTCAAGCCTTGGTCCCGTCACAGCTCAACTGTGACTAAGATCCCCCAAGAGGTGGCACACAACTGGCTCAGCTGCATCTGGGAAACACCTGGGATTAAAAGAGCTAGAGCTTTCTGGGCTCCTGTAGGCTTGAGGTGATGACATTAAGGAAGATGCCTAACTTGTAATCGGGTCTAAACTTCCCTTACATGGTTTGTAATGGGTCAAAAGATTAAAAGCTCAAGGGGTCAGGGGAATCTGTTTGCAATTCCTCATTCTCCATTCCTTAAAAGCATCAACATTGTGAACTAGGATATACAGCCACAACTGGCAATTTGACTTTGGATGGATATATAATAAATTGTCAATTCTAAATTATTATGTAAAAGAAACAATTGTAGGATACCTACAATCTGGTTTAGAGTGCTGAACTCTGTATTGATGTCACCATTTTGTGATTCTTTTTGAGTAAAAGATTTTGTAGAAATCTTCTTGTCATTGTTCTTGTCATCGAGCTCATTGAAAATGACACTACAGAAATTCTAATCAAATTTCAAGTTCAAAGTTATTTTGCTTCTTTCTCTCAGTGGGATAGGGTATATTCTGATCACTAAGTTTGGAATGTCTGTCTGGAATGTGGGTTGTTAAAAGAATATTGTAGACATTTCTACAATTGCAGAGAACTGTAAGGAAACAACAAATATTTGTTGTCACTGTACTCCATCATGTCACTCCTTCCTTACCATATGTTGCTGGGCTTTGTCTGGTCAACCACCAGCAGGTTTCCATGAACCTCATCAATAAGCTCTGGAGCGATCCAGCGCAGAGGCACCCATATCTGATCTGATGTCACAAAGTAATCATCCTGAATGGAGCAAACGAGAAGAACCTGAGCAAGTCTTTTCTGATCCTGCAGCTCCTCAGAGGTAGCTAATCCCAGCCGCCAATCCTGCTGATCAAACTACACCATCCGCTTCCCAGAATTCACAAAGAAATAAAGAGAAATGTTCCATCGGCCACCTCACATGATAACCTCTGTCCTGAAAGACTCTAGACTCACTTTGTACTTGTTGTGCGAAAGACCGTAGTCTCCTATCTTCACCGTCACCTCTGCAGTGAGCAAACAGTTTCTCAATGCCAGGTCACTGGGAGAGACAGAGGACAGGACAATCAGTTCAAACCTAAAGGAGGATGCACAGCCCTGACAGCCCAAGCATAGACTTCAAGACTCAAGACCTTCAAGGTTTAGTCTGTTCTAGTTAGTTTTGCAGTTAGTTTGAGGTGCTCAACTTGAAAACGTATTGATTCAACAGAGATGAGGAGTTTAATGCAGATGTGCACTTTGACATGCATGAACACCAGAAAACATTGATCTCCTCAGCTGAACTCCTTAAATAAAAAATATATATATTAACCAAGATACCCACACTTTCAGTCAGGTACTTAAAATAACTATTTTTTATGCCATCACAACCAAAACCGAGCAAGATGATCTAAGAATTATGGCCTTAGGAAAATAATACATCATCATTCAAACAAAAATAACTAAAAACATATTGTATATACAAGAAAACAACAAAGTTTAAGATTTTAGCCAATAATGAAGAAAAAAATTAAATGATCTTTTTTTGCAGAATCAGCCTTTTAAACAATGGTAGGAGGAAAGCATAGTACTGCTGCAACAGGACTACCGTTTCTTGTGCAGATCAGGGAAGGTTCCCCGGCAGTAGGAGGCCAGAGGATGGTGCCTGGAGCTCAAGGATTCCCCCCTGCAACAAAATCACTGATGCTGGAGTCTGTGAGAAACACTCGGGCAGCACCAGGATATTGTTACAGGGAGAAACCAGGGATGTCTGGAGGCATTAGTCTATAAAACGACTCCTGTAATGGGGAATACAGAAAACAGTGCTCCAACGCGGTCTGGAATCATCCAGCCAAACTTAACTGTTATAAAGATAGGTTTAAGGTTTTAAAGCGCATAGTATAATGTATATAAAATGCCAAAATCGATTGTGAGCATTTATTTTCCAAATATCAAAACAGTCCCCAATACAATTCAGTGTTGATATGCACATAAGAAGTTACCAAAAGACAGTAAGGCTATGACCCTCTACTTCCTCATTTCTCCCAAGCAAAGTGTATAGGCCTCGTGTATTTTGTTATCCCCTTTTTCCAAATGCTCTAGCTACACATGTTAAACTCCATATTCAGTTGAAAATTTTGCTACAAATGCAAGCTAGGGTCTATGTTCCAGATGCTGGGAGCTTGTGCCACTCATTGTTGAGCCTCCTGTGCCTTGCTGCTCAGCATGTAGTGAGTTGAAATGAAGAACACCTTAAATTGAGAAGCCTGTATTCTCCCAAAATTCAAAATTTAAAGAACTTAAAGAACTGAGAGGGTATATATTAATGGATTTTAAGCAGAGATAGCTTGGCCTACCTGTGGACATAGTTGTGTTTGTGCAGGTGCAGAAGGCCAGAGGCAATCTCACATGCCATTCGCTGTAGGGTCAGAGGGTCAGGGGTCATAGAGTCTGCAGCCCGACAGCTCCGCAGGTAGCCTTTCAGATCTCCCTGTTTGTGGTGACAAAGAGAAAGCGACGAATTCTCAAGGCCACAGTGCTAATCATGGTCTCACCAACCAGAACTCATAATGATAGGAGGACTACTTCTAAAACAGTCCCAGAAATTGCGGTGACTTATTGTACAAAACCCTTAGCTCTAAACCTTCCTTACTTAGTATAATAATAGTGTATTCTGTACTTTTAAAAAACAGGTATTTCATTTGATTCTTACATTTTATTATTCAAGATAGGAAACAGCTCAGAAGGCAGAATGCTCCTGATAGAACTGCACTGTTATTCCTGCAGTACTCACCAGGGGGCAGAACTCCATCACCAGCAAATATGGTGTGACTTCAGTGCACTGTGCAAGGCACTGCAGGAGGGCAGGATGCTGGAGAGCCCTGGGTGGGAATAGAGGCGAGTTAAAACACTTTTTAACTCTCCAGCACTGACAGGATGGTCATCTGTCAAAAGCTTTATGGTCTCATTCATTATGCAGGGCTCATTTCTTTGATGCTGCTATAATGAATTGTGAAGTGCTAATCTCTTACTGTAGGTCACAACTCTGTTAAACAGAGTCTCATATCCTTGGGTGTGGGCTGAACTGAGGCCTACATTAAGGGATAATATTTAACTTGCCAAGGCAGGGAAAAAAAAGGGATTTACTTGTAAGCATACCCTCCTATCATTTTGTTGAAAATCTTGAGGCCAAGGTAAAAAAAAGTAATTTAAAGGTAATTTGTTGAAATGATAAGATGATTATATTGTTGTAATGCTACACAATGCAAACCAATTTACTTTATAGTGAACCTCAAAAAGCACTTATGTGACTACACAGTGTTTCCTTGCATGTATAATGCATAGTACTCAAATTGGGCTTGTTCCTTTTCAACGTTTATATCTAACAAGCACACAAATTACCATATCAAAACACTTACCCCCTTCCTTTCCCATTCGAGCTGACTGATTCCTGTTAATTGTGCTCTTAGTGTGGCCAGTATCAGGAGAGCTCGTCCATTTACAGCTTTTGAATGATAATTCTTCACTGAAAATTCTGTAGTTAATTTGCAGGTGTCTTAATTAAATGAGCTGTTAGCTTTCACCAGTTTTTAATAGATAATAAATTGTTCAGCACTCTGGTGGACTGGAACAGACCAGTGTAAAAAAAATTCTGTTTGTGGTTTATTTAGGTTTTCTGTTGTGGTATATTGTGTGCATCAAAAAATAGAAAACATCACATAAGTGTTTGCATGTCATCTTGAATGAAGGCTTAGACCAAATTCATACATATTATTATTAAGAAGAAGAATAAAAACATATCATTCATGCACATGTTGTTAAACCAAGAGAAAGGACGTCAGCACTAACCGATAAGGCTGAGCCTCTTCCAGAAACTGCATCTGGTCCTGCACACTTGCACTGGCCTTCAGTTCCTTCACCACCACCTGTGTGGTGCTGAGCCCTGAATTCACCTCCCCCAGTAACACCTGGCCCACAGAGACAGGGGAGAGCAGCGGCCAGGCAAGCACACACAGCACGAGCACAGGACAAGCAGACAGAGACGAACAAGAGAGAAGATAACAGCCTGGAGTTAAAAGCGGAAATGGCAGAAGAAAACAGACAAAGACAGACACTCATTATGGGCACTTACACTGTTGGAAGCCCTACTAGATATAATAACACAGGCTGATCAAAAATCATCCTTGAGCAGCAGGAAATTTCTTACCTTAAGTTTGGAAATAGTGTACTTTCTGGGATTTTCTGAGACCTGGGTCCATGCAGGTCTCAGTTTTCTATGGAGCACTGAGGCCATAACATTTCAACACTCCTCCCATCTCCCATCCCCCCTGCGAAACATCACTATACAGTACAAACCTTCTAACAACCTTGGTGTGACTCTCCTTCTCGATGGAATGAGCTCATAGGTATGCTCTTGCCATCACAGGCTTTTTCATGATATTTCAGACGGAGTGAGCATTTAAGAAGAGCCAGATAACCACAGTATGCATAGTAAATGTTTGCATAAAGGTACAATCATCTAAATTATTGACTTTGAGACTCCACTCTGCATTTAAATTAGGCAATTAGAAACAGTGAAACTATCATCATGGTGTAAGCAATGCTGGCGAACTGCGACTCCACATGCAGCACATTGCAATCAAGTTCTGTAAAAGGTCATGCATATACAGTACAGTATATATACCCGTTATATAAAAAACACAGTTCTGCCCTGAATTCTAGCTTTGCAGTTCTGGGCGAGGAACAGCACTGAGATCTCCAGCCGCAGAAGAAGCCTACCTTTCCAAACCAGCCATGTCCGATCTCCTTCAGGTAGAGCAGACTATGTCGGCCCAGGTCTGTGGACTTCAGAAGCTGGACTGGAGAAGAGCACATGGGGAACGTGAGAGTGTCAGAGATGGATTAGGAATTACAGAGCACCTGGCAGAGCCCATAAGGCATGGCCACTGACACGGGGAAGCTCTCAACACCTTGGACCAGAATGAATTTGTCAAAAGTGTCAACAAGAATCAATTCAAGTTTAAAATGCTTACTGGGGTCTCTGCATTTTATTTGATTTCTCCTCTGAACTGCGGGAATCATCTCCTTCTCCGAGCTTGGATTCCCAAATCTTTGGGATGTCAGGAATTGGGCATCACACTGTCCGAACTTCCTGTTGTTTGCCAATTATCTATATTCCGTACAGTCTATTTCGGCGAGTTTGGTTGCTAATATGGCAGCGAGGTACAGCAGTTTCACGCAGAGCAGAAATGTCCGTCCACACAGAAAACCAGCCTCGGCAGCATTTCAAGAGAAAGACCAAGGATTCTGATGAAACATTATGTGTTGGGGGTGGCAGGTGTCAGAAGAAGGACTTGTTTTCAGAGGACAAAAAAAACAAATGTGAAAGCAACTACAGTAAACCATCATACTTTGCTGCCAACATCAGTTTAAAATCTGAAGCCCCTCTTTTTTCTTGTGGTGTTGTGCTCATTTGAAATGTTTTTTTTTTAAGTGGAGACCCCACTTCAGTCTCCCAATGGCTTCTCAGCAGGTCTCATAAGAAACCATTTAAAAGGGTGATTTTTTAATCTTCTATCTTCCAAGTCTGAATGTTTAGAGGTAGCAGACGGTTATCTGTATTCTGTCCCTTATCTCTGCTTTTGTTGCTTTCATCTGCTTACTCAATTTCTCTCTTGCTGCATTCTGCTGTTGAAGCAGTTTAACAACCGCTTGCCTCGGGGGCCAACAGAGAACTGCTGTCCAGCTGAGATCACGTCACTGAATAACGCACCTTAAATCGATTTACTTCAAGTGCACATCTTCATAAATACCCAGGAGATGCCGAGGACCAGACAAGTCGATGAAAACCTTAGGCTGGAATTTCAGACCACATGCCTGCCTGTCTGGTTTGACGTCCGCTTGCCCTCAGAAAGCACCACACCTGTCCTCTCCTCACCTTCTGTCCAATTAGATTAAAACAATGGACTTATTTCTGTAGAAGGAGAGTACACTTCACCATGATATTCCATCTGAAGAAATGCTCGACCAATGGCATGCCTGCACTGAATATAAAATTGAGAAGGTACTGTAGGCAAAGCTCTTGCATTCTACAAGTAGTTTGCCTCTTCCTTCAGAAAAGGAGAAAAAATAGTAAAAATAAACTAACTCTCCTAGTTGGCTATTCAAAAGCTTTCTGTGCAGAATGTGTATCCAGTCAATCAGACATTCCCTTAACATTTTACAATTTTAAATGAATAAACCTTAATCTGGTTAAAGTTCCTTAAACGTCAGCAAGGAAAGAGGAACGCACTCCAAAAAGATCCTAAATGCCTTCCCACATTTGTCCTACATCTTTTGCGTTCTGCTCCCTTTGAACTCTGAGCTAGTCTGAAGAAGCTCTTTTCTCAGGCTCTCCAAATTATACAAAATGCCAGCAGGCTCCTATCTCCAGAATGACAACAACAGCAATAAAACAACAAAATCTATTTGCCTGTTGTGTCCACCGTTTTTTCACTAACCCCAAAGGGATTTGTATTCTATAGGCAAAGAACAACAAATAGAGTATTGTGAAGAGAAACAGGACCTCTGTCATGTAACCTTCCCCAGCTGCTTTTTTCCTAACCCCTCCCAATTTTATTCTGGTATTTAACGCCTCTGCAATATTCCAAAGGCCAGTCATTCCAAGTACACACACACATTCTCACACACTCCAGCGGAGACAGAAATGGCTCCATTGTCTAGAAGTCTTCGCTGCCTGGTACTGGAGACTGGTACTCAGACACTAGGCCTATTCTAAAGTGCACAGCTACTTAAGGAAACAAGATGATAACACCACATTGCAATTTTCAGTTTTTAATTTGTTTGAAGCACACTTTTTCCTTTCAGAAACCGAAATCTGAATTCCCTTCCCACTTCAGGGATTTTTCAAGCAGGTCTGCACTGTAGAAATAAAAATACGGTACAGATGTACGCAGGGCCCCAGTCTGTTCTGTTGTGTAGGCCGGGGTTGAGAAAATTCTTTGCACAATACCTTTGATTCATATTAGGCCCATATGGACCTAGCACTGCCTCTTAGCAGTGCTGTGATGTGAAAAGCATGGGGGTGGCTGTATTGCTATTTCTGCTTGCAGGTTCATTAGCTGTAGCGCAAGTCTATATGGATAGGAATGTGATTGAGTAGGAATAAATTGAGCCTCTCAAAGATGGGGATAGAGTACTGTTGTTATTATTCTTGCATCTAATAGGCTTATTTGGTTTATGGCAAAAAAATCCTCTTATTGTATATTATATGAACCATTCAGGCAGTTCTAAGCTGTCAGTATAAGGTCTATAGTATAAATTCTTCTATTAAAGGGCACATTAATTTAGGAAATTCCTGGAAGCTTGCAATATGCTCTGGAGTACATATTTTAGCAATACAGCTGTTTTCTGCATCTGTGCAATTTAAGCCGTGGAGCTCTTTTGAAAGAGGACGAATGAGAAGACTTTCCTGCTGCACAGCTGCAACAGACTCCCTGGCCTCCCTTTGGTCTGAGCATTGGAACGAGAGGCGATCGGAGGGGGATTCTTGGAAGAAGCCCCTAAACTGAACAGAGAAAAAAAAATCCACCACACCCAACATCACCCCCCTTCTCCCCCAATTCTACAGCGGACATAGAAGAGCAGAACAATTGGTTAGTAGCTTTCTTATCCAAGCAGTACCTGGTTTTCACATCCTGGGATTCACAACATAAATGCATACTGTAGCCTTATTCGCTTACACTTAGTACAAGTTAGTCACAAGTTACACAACATGCGAGTTACCACAACTGAGGTTTACAGCAAGGTGTTTGAATGGCTTTCAGCTAATGGGCCAAATAACGATCAGAGTATCCAATATCCGAACTTCAGATTCTCAAGAATGTTTCACTTAAACACATAAACAGAATCATACTAAACAGAAAGCACTGCAAGCAGTTCTCACTTTTGAATCTGGGTTTTACAGTTTACCAAGGCATAGTAATAAGCAATTCACGTGCTGCTGTGTGGTTCAACCAGTGTTCTTTTTGAGCAAAGGTTGAGTTTTACAGCTCAGATTAAGATTGACCCTGGGTCATGTCACAGGGTGAATGGGATTCGCCATGTGGCAGCACACAACTCAGAATGTTGCCATACATAGGAGCTGCAATTTTGACCTCCAGCTAACTAAACCCTACCCAGGCTTGCAGTGATATCACTGAAGGATGCACCACTCCTCCAATCAGTACTAACTCTCCTGTAAGGCATTGTGGAGCTTCCAGCAAGGGAAAAGGTGAACAGATGAATTAATAAATTCCTTGCTCTGCCTCTGCCTTGTATTTTCTCCCTATTCATCCCTACAAATCTTAAGCACACAGGTTCTTTATTAAACAAATCTTTATTTAGCACAGAAGCGGGGTATAAAAGACAACTCATTATTCCAAATTACATAGGTATTAAATAGAAAAAAGTTAAAGAACAAGCCATCTTATTGATTGATTCCCATCCATTTGCTTTTTATATCAACTGTACATGAAGTGACCAGTTCCATAAGGTTTGTTCTATAATGATTTTGAAACTGAACAACAGTATACATTTAAAACCATTATCAAATATTAAAATCCACCTGAGAGATCTTGCTTAAATTGCTGTATTAGAAGATATGAATTCACCTTGTTACTCAGGGTTAAGGATCTAAAAATTTGGAAAGGGCATTCTAAGAACATTCTAAGAAAAGATAAAGTGCAAATGCCCATATATGTCCTACCTGACACTATTAAAATCTAAACTGACTGCCAAGATGGAAACTTGCCTCTCATCTTAACAGTCCTGTAGTATATTAGATGAAAGCTAAAGATTATATTTAATTATTTAATACAGTTTGTTTTGTCTTTCGTTTCCCCTACAGATACTGACAAGATAGAAGCTAATTTCATAGGCAAGTCAGAGCAAATTTACAGACTGGAGACTGACAGCCTCATCAGTCTCCACAGCCACTGCAGTCATCATATGATTGATTCCACAGTTTAATGACCCAAGTCAACACAAGCAATAAACAATAACCCATTGTTACCACCAGCGCAAGACAGACACATTACTGTGGTCAGTTTCTTTCATTTATTTCAAAAAGCATAAACATGCATACCACAAGGATTTGATGTAGGCTGGCTGTTTTACATTATACACTTGCTGCTAAAGTACAATTCAGTTGAAGCCCAGAGACATGTAGTGTCCATTTTGAAAAAAAAAACACATTCCATTTGGGAGTTGTGCAATTTCTTGGGAGGCACTGATTAAGAATCAAAATCTATTACATCTTACCTGATCTTCCAGGCTGCTTTGACACAGGAAGTGAAACCTCAGTGAGGGGCAAGATGTAGACTTCAGGCCCGTTCTGTGAGGCTGGAGAGGCGAGGGTGGAGAAGTCAGCCTGGTACTCCTCTCCCTCTGTGTTCTCAAACTCCTGCACAAAAAAAAGGGCAACCATCAGCCAGCCTGCCCTCCATTTCTGCTCAGCTGAAAGGCACGGGATGCTTGCATGGGCCCACACTTTCAGTACACCTCCAGGAGCTGTGGCGTTTTCTCTACAACCAAAGCAGCCCCTGGAAATCTGGTTAATCAACCACCACAAAAAGCAGCATCGGCACAAAAACATGGAACGAGATAAGCGGACATACTTGTAAGAGCAAAGCTGAAGGTTTTAGCACTTCTACAAATGTCTGTCATCCCTTCCTGCTTTGCTAATCCGAGCACACTATTATAGAATGCTGGACCAAAAAGTTCAAATATTAACAATTATGAAACACAAAGTCTTGCACATGCCCTTATAAATCCTTACTGCCTATAACATTTTGAAACATTAACAAAAAGTATTTAACGACCAGCACCAAACTGTGGGTGGATGGCACACTTTGATACTACAGATTACACCAGTCTTACAAGTACGCCACAAAATATAGAAAACCTCTGTTGTAGGGATGAGCAGTTTGTCTGAATGGAAAACTTCGACCCCTCCTCCGCCTCCACTGCCCTTTCGCCCATCCTGCATCCTCTGGGCCCCTTATCAAACTGCTTCAGTTCTCACACGGCCTGCCTTGGCCTCTGCAGTATAAATGTTTGTTGTTTTTTTTACCAGGGCTGCAGGATGCAGAGCAATCCTCTTCTCAAAGAAAAGTAAAATCACAAATACTGTTCAAAGTTGTCTCGAGAAAACAAGAGTCTCAACAGGGGTCTATTAATCAACAGAATAAATGCTTTGATCACAGTTTCAAAAGAGAAGGGGAATCTACGAAACACTTTTTCCACTGTTAGGCAAAGAGAAAACACTGTCTGAGAACATTACAACATGAGCAGAATTTAAATATACTGCACAGTCCTCAAATGAACTCGTTTCACATTACTGTTAATATCTCAATGGTTACTGCACCAAGAACACCCTTACATGCCTAACAGTGCTGTTATTTACTTCTATATAGAAGCAACAGACTAAGAGATACAGTATCTAAGCAAACCCACATCCTCATTACTTGGAAAAAAAAGCCAACACTTTTTACGGAGGAAATATTTAAATTAGGGAACAAGTTATGAAATCTTTGCTAAGACTAATCATTAATTCCAGTGGTAATGCATTCTAAAGTAACCCTACAAACCCGCGAACAGAGCACTTGACACAGATATTCATTGTAGCCCGTTATGGTGACACAGTGCCACCTCACGACTGAAGGCTGGCCAGCTGTGTTGCGCCAAGCCCTGAAATAAAAAATGCTATAACTTTAAGCCACCAACTTATTCTTTATCCCCAAACTCTATAAGCTTCACCAGCCTCAGGGTGAAGCTTATAGCCGTTTCCAGAGCAACACATCACAGCAAATATGTTTGAATCACCAGCTGTGCTCTTGTTTTTCCTAAGATGCCAAGACAATCATTTTACACAGGATATTTCTATATTAGTTATATTAGTATGACAGCTACCAGCAAACGGGTCTTTTTCCAGATGTCTTTACCCAAAGAATGTTACAGATTAAGGGATAAACTGTGAGCATTAGAAACTGTAGGTCCAGAACCATCTACTTGGTTTTTGGGTTATGTCTTAAAAAGTGCTCATGAGATTAAACTGCAAGGGACTGAAGAGAAAGGACTTGAACCAGGAATCTCTGGTTTATAAGGATTTCTATCTAAACCACTGGATCATCTTGTCGATCACTGCTGTTTTTACTTATCATACTAAAACACCAATGCACAGGAATATTGACTTCCTTCTAAACTGCACCTCTTTATACAATACATACTTATTTTCCACTTTGCATTAGCGAAATATACTGTTGAATATTTCCTTACCTGGTCCAGAGTCGTATTCTGCACTATGTCCTATATCCACTTCTCTAAAGAGTCTTGAGGTTCTCGATATCGAGAAGGACACAACAAGGGTCCCTCACCCCAATGTCTATATGCTCCTAGACTGCAAGCCATTGAACTGGGCTTGGACCTGACCTTCAGGACTGCATCCATCCAAACTCCCATATCACTGTCAATCGGCTCTCTTTTATAATCCCAGGATGCTGGGGCTGCCCTTCTGAATCTGAAGCATGCTGCCAGCGGGTCATTGTGTTGAAAGAGGCTCATTGTTAGATCCCTCAAAAAGGGGAATGTTCTGGTGCCGTTGGGACGATCCTGCTCGCGGACAGGACCCAGGGAAAGGAGGAGCCAGCTCCAAACACAGAGCCAACTCCTCTGTTTTTACGGCCCGAAAAGAAAAAAAAATGCAAGGCATTACAGAAAAAAAAATAGAGAGAGAAAGGCAGAGGACGAGAGAGAGAGAAGCTTTTTCACATTCTGTGCTCATGACATCACCCTTCCCTCTCTGTCCCAGGAACATGTGCACAGCAGTCACCGGCCCAAACGCACAGTGTGGAAAATTTAAACAGAGCCTGAGAATGCTTTTAAAGGAAAATATTAATGAAAAGATTCCCTCCTCCACTGTGCACATTGGAGAGAGGCACCCTCTCTTTCCAGACATGGGGCCCAGCTACAGGATGCCGTATAAAGGGAAGTGCTTCTTTATTCTTATTTTGGGAGGGGGATGTTTTCATGCTTTTATAACACTTCTCTGTTCATTGCTGCCAAAATTATAAGCTATTAATTCCTCTAGTGTCTCAGCTTCCACTTCTCCACCCCACAGCTTCCTAGTAAACCTGATCTAAGCACAAGAGTCAGTTACTTACATGTGTTTCCAGCACAAAGAACAGGGCCAGACTATATCAATGTCTGAGTTCAGGCTGCCAGACAGCAGCGCAAAAACCTCATATCCCCTTGATTTGATTAAGTTTAGCTGCAGTACCTGCTCCACTAATTACAGCTAACAGGAGACAAAGGACTGCCACCTGTGAGACTCAAAGGATGACAGCTGCTAGGGGTGGAAGTTACTTTTTAATTACTTTCACTGCCTTTAGGAGGAGTCTTTAGGGTTGTGGATAAAATACAAATAGAAACCTCAAAAGGATGTACAGTAGTAGAGGATTAGTCAGATGAACACCACCCACTCTCTCCCTGACAGATGCACCAAATGCATACAGTCACAATTATCGAGTCAGCACACGTGTAGAGATGGGTACTATAAATGTAGGCTCCATGCATTATAAGGATGAGGTCAAAGTGTTCTTGTTTCATGCTGCCTTGACCCACTTTTGAATTGTGCTCTAGAATGTATTAATTCCATCCCACATCATACCTTCATTGACTATCTGAAAAGCTCTAATGCATTTACAGGACATGTTCAGAAAGTCTTCTCTTTCAGATGTGCCATTGGTTTTATCATTTTTAGCATTACTGTGGTTCAAAGGACCACCTACTCATCCTTTGCTGGCTGGGAGAAATCTTGCATTGCCTTCTGAATGAATGCATACCTGCAGTTAAGAGAATTACTGCAGGGGCATGTAGAGTACAAAAAGATAAACCTTTGTTTTAGATATAAAGCAGCTCTTCTGCTATACTCAGTGTTTGAGCACAGAGCTCAGGAACAGTGAGTAAAAAGACAGTGAGCGCCCTTATGTTAAACCTAGAGAAGTTTTAGAACAGAGCCTTGCATTTTCCCATTAGCGTTCAAGCGCAGAGTATGAATAAAGTTTTGATTTTAGCTTGTACTTGCCTTTTAATGCGTTTTCAGACTACAAACTTGGGAAAAAAGCAATTAATTAACAACATTTTTTGTTTTTGTCAATCTGAATCGGTCTTTATGGTAGAAAAAGACATCCCGTTCTGATTTTACAAAAGTGAGAGCATAGATTTTAAACAAAATCATCCACCCAAGCCCATAGGCTTTATCTAAACCACTGTTTTAATTTGATTCACTGATTTAACAAATGGGAATCACTGGACAGAACTGGTGTTTTATCAAACAGGCATTTTTACTGAGTGTCAAAATGCATCTCGTTAAACCATGCAGCAGGAAGATATCAGCATACAGCTCAAGGCAGACGGGTGAAGTAATTATTTTTTAATGCTTAAAATGTGGTTAACACTGTAAAACACAAACACAAATAAGAGTGTGAGATAACACAATCTCTCCTAATCCTGCATGAAAGCAGAGGGCCCAGTACTGAGGGCAGCCACACATTGACCAATAATATGAGCACAGCCTCTCTCTAAAGGAGATGTTCTGGTCACAATCTGTTTCCCTGGAGAGTGTGGCAGAGCTGGGATCTTCAGTCCCGGAAAAACCTGGAGCAAAGTGTTTGAGATGATGAAGGAATGTTTATTGACTCCATTTGCAGAGCTTCTGTTATGTACTGTAACTACACATCATAGTGTGTAGACATCACGCTCATCTCATAATCCACTCCTGCTCAATTTATTGCAATGACTTGTTTATTAATAAAAATACACAAAAACAACATAAATTGTCCCTGTTAACTGCCTAAGGTCTAGTGACAAAAGAAACCAAATTCCTGGATTTTTCCTGATGGGGAATATCAGCCTATATCCAGATACGTTAACTCTGGTTAGAAGGTTAATCTCTCTCCATAAAAACCCCTTTAGTACACATGGGGAATTACAGCTGTAGAAAATGTTTAAAACAGACGGAGGCACAGAAACATTAATGGGTCAAGTTTGAATCTTAGATGGTCCAAGAACCTTCGTGCATTCCAACATTTTTCTTTAGCTTCAATCAAATCTACCATAGTGCACGTGAAGTCACACCATGAAGTGGTATTATCGTTTTTACAAGGGATAACCAAAGGATGCATGTCCAAAAACCTCCAACAGGGGGCGAGAGAGCAGGCAGTCTCACCTTGAAGCCAATGTCCCCCTTCTTGCAGCACAGGCAGGCCAGCATGAGGAAGATGAAAGTGAAGAGTCCAGAGAAAGAAACCGCAACCACTGCCAGGGAGGAGGACCAAGAGAGCTCACTCAGGGGGGCGCCATCTGCAGGTCAAAAGAGGAACTGTGTTTAAAGATAATAAACGGCAAACAACAGTGCACTTGATAGTCCTCCCAACAATTTAGAGTTGGGGGTGGTGTTCCAGTAGTCATTGAGGGCTCTTATTCAGCAAATACTGTACCACTTAAGTCACCGACTTAAAACCCATGGAAAACAGACTAATGATTAACACTTGATGGAAGTAATTCAATTCAGATTTTAAAGTAGCTTGGAGAACCTACCGGATGTCAGTCTTCAGCGATTTAAAAAATATGGCAAAAAATGAAGCCAAAGTACTATGTCCATTGTGGGTGGCCTACACATCTGCAACCTCCGCTCTCTACATGACTCGTGTCTTTCACGTTCTACTACCCCACTGTCCCAACTCTGACCGCAAAAACAGTGACTGGATTAAACCCAGGCTTGGGTAACCTGAGCAAACTTGTCTTCTCTCTGACAGATGAGGAGCACAGGGCGTCAGAAAGGTTGATTTCTTGGTTTCGCTCCACAGCCAGACACAAAGTGACAATGACATGTTTTGCAGTGGGGGCTGTAAAGGACTGTCATTTTGCATTTTGTGGAAAAGCATTCTGACAGGGATTGGCAGCCCAGGAGAACAGGAACTGCACGGATAAGGAAGGCTATGCTAACTGAAAGGATGTTATTACACTGTATGTAGCGGTTTAAAGATGCACTATTCACCCAGTCTTTCCAAATCTGGCCTAGCTATAAACCTGACAATTTCCATAAACCTTTAATTAATCTTAGACAACAAAACTGATTTTGAGCAATTTTTCCTCCTGCTTTTTGTCTTTGCAAGCTTTGACAATTGCAGCTGTCACTGCCTCTTTAATAAATATTTCTCGGTTCTGAGAAATGCATTAACCTCTTGGAGGTTACCATGGGAACAGATTGGACTGTTGGCCCATCACGTCAGATTGCTTTCAGCTGTAAATCTCCCCATTTTTTTCATATCCTGCTGCCAGTTTCCTCCTGATCCCCTGACAGCTGTTTCTCCTCCTAGGCCCTGCTCCCCTCTGAACAGCAGAGAGCACTCATGAACGAGGCAAGGAAAGGCAGACAACAGGGATGGTGGAAGAATAATTTTTCAGCTAAAAAGCATCTCATGTTGTGCATCACTCATAACCTTGGGCCTCTTCAGAGGCCTTGCATCTGTGTGTATCAGTCTGCCTACAATTAGGTAGCGTTGCTACATCTCCAGAAAGATAATACTGACATAATACCCCAGTTACCACTTCCCAAGCATCAATCCACAGTGCATCACAGTACCATATAAGCATACCAACCAAGCTCTTAGACTAGCCTTTCTGGCACAGGCAAAAGATCAGCTCTGGAGTCTAGGCCTCAATCTGTACAGTTCAGACCCGCTGTATTACCATATACATTCAATCTGTTTAGGCTTTATAACCCCGTAACCCACATTTATACTAAACTCTATACATTTAGCAAACAAACACAATCAATGTAAATATGATTATATTAAGTAGGAGCAATGCTGCCACTGTCACCTCCTACTGAGTTTTTGGCACCTTTCAGACCTGAAATACGTAGTTCTAAAAATAAAGTTGCACATCTGCAACCCAAGATAGTCCAGTAAAAGTTACCCAGTATCTGCTTTAAAGATTTTTTTTAAAAAGCCCTGATGTAAACTGAAAGATCATTTTTTGGTAGATTATTTAATCCCTTTTTACATCCCTTTTACAGAAAGGTTTCTGTAATTCACATTTTGTGAATAATGTATAGTACAACTACAGTATGTATACAGTGCATATGATATATCAACTGCATATGTAGTTGGAAACTATAGCATAGCAAGTGATTTATGGCATAATGGTCTTAACTGAATGTAAAGGCACATCACTTCAATACTGAAGCACTGAGCAAGTTTATGAAATTTTTTCTTTACACTTCAGACAAACTACAAAGTGGCAGCAGCATGCTGCATAGCAGGGATTAGAGGTGCCTATAAATATTTGAAGAGTACACACTATCTTGCATGCAATCAAAATTACAATAAACCACTTAACTCAAGCTAATGGGGTCTTTATTAAAGTCCTGTCTAAATATTAAAAGAAGTGATTGATATTCTCCTCAGCACACATGCACTTTGCTTATTTGCAGACATATTTCCAGCTAATAAGTCAGCGCCTACAGGACTGATGTGGGCCTGTAGCACAGTATTGTGCATCAGAGAGTTCTGATGATTTGGAGCAGTATTTCCTCATTCACTTTTAAATGTCTTGACTGATGTGGGCATCTCTCTGCACCTAACATCGCATAGCCACACACACATACTTGACAGCACAAGATTGCTCAGACCTGAACACACAGACACCCTGGCCTTTCAAACACTACACTGGTTAGAAACGAGCAACCAGGGTCAAGATACTGTAATACATTTCTTTTCTGATTGGATGCCCATGTGTACTACCTGTGCCACAATGAAATACTGATAAATTTGTACCACACAATATTAAGTATAATACTTTTTTAGCAAGGATATAGCATCGTTTTTAACTAGATAGAAAATAAGGCACAGTAGTTAATTTTGAGCCAAGTTAAAATGGGGATAGTGAGGATTGTTGAACAAGCTGAAAACAAGTATGTTCTATTTTTTTGTTGTGTTTGTCCACTGGTCATGGCTCAATTAATTCAAAGCAGGCTTGTACTGTAATACCCACAAGGGACAATAAAGAAGTATCACACAGCAAAACAAGTATAAAGGCACAGAGAGAGATACAGGTTGTCAGATCAATATTATCGACCGCTCCGCTAGTCTCCCTAATTAATCTGGGAATTCCAGACAATATTCTTCTCAGAGCTAGGAAGAAGACAAGGCTCACTCTGCTAGCTTGCCTGGAGGAGTGGACTTCATTTTAATAGTTCTGATTGACTCACTTTCCCAGATGGAGTGTAATAAAAAAGTCTCAAATACTTTAAGCCAAAAGGAAATTTTAACAGTAGATTACAAAGCTCACTGATGACTGTTAGACCGTCAACAGAAACCAGTTGAAATCTCTTCATAACTGAGCCTTTCAGTTCTCATGACTCCGAACGACAGCCAGCACAGTTAATGACTAAAAGATGAAGAAAAGGGGGCCAAAAATAAAACTGTACAAATAAAAAGTGAAACAGTCAAAGGGGTCAAATAGTTTTGATAACCATTTCATAGATTTTGAGCGTGACCCAGTGCTTTTAAATACCTTTAAAATAGTTTTTTATCTTTAAGTAATTAAAACTAGAAGTCTGTCTGGAATTGGATTAGAAAGGTATAGTACTTTAGGGAGCTGCAGTCCACAAATGCCCCTGGGTCTTCATCCACAATGGACTCCTGATCCTAGTATCATTACCGAGAATAGTTATTGTGCTCTTGGGTCTGTCTACACTGCTGAGGGTGTTTCCCTGGTGGGTGGCATGCTTGCCTTCTTATCACAGCTTTTACATCTAGTCTCTTTTTCTCAGTCTGCCAGTCTCTTATCAGTCCCTTAAAATACAGTAGCTCCCAGGGGCTCACCCAGCACATATACACAAACCTAGCAGTGCACAAAGACACTCATTCATAAAAGCATCTATCTAGACTCAGAGGGAACGAGACAAAGATCCTTACAGACACATGGAGGTCACTCATCGTAGAGAGGGACATGCACACAAGCAGTTACAGAAACCACAAACAAGGGCACCGAGTTGGGTTAAAAATGTAGAGGCCTTCAGCAGGATTAAAAATATTCTGAATGCTTTCAAGATGTCTAACTGAGTTTGACATTCACAGCTGAAACCACTCTGAAAACATTATAGAAAAGAGTGCTCTACCATCTAATACAGTTGCACTGGCTCTTCTCTGTTTCCAAACTGGAGTACTCTATCTCTCTGTGTTTCAAAAGAGATGTCTGTGGTAAACAGTTCCTAATGGATGCTGGCATGTTCAGACTAATTAGCTATTTAAGAAGAAGCCAACCTAGTTAACTTCCTGGCATGTAATCGGAACAAGAAACAGCTGAAACCTTCAGAGCTAAGCCAAGTTTTTTTACTCCACAGAGAGCTGAGAGTCAGGTGCCCATTTCCTCCTGAGTACTTTATTCCTGAGTGACCAGGTGTTTGGGGCAGCACTACTGGTATCAAAGAAAACGATTTAGCAACAGACATTACTTCTGACAGGCCAAGAGAGGAGAATCCTTTCATGAATCTAGGGGAAAACTGCTTTAAGTTTTTTAAACATTATTAACAGTCACCCTATCGTGGGAATTTCTAGGCTTGAAAACACCTGATCACTAACATTGTCAAATGAAAAGGGGATAAACACCTTTTCAAACATAAAGCCTTTTGTAAACTTTTCAACCGCGATAAATAAAAGCTATATAAATTATTAATATTATCAATTGGGAGTCAGATTTGAAAGGAATGGCATTTTCAAATGCGACATTAGTAATGGTAATAAGTGCTATTAATTCAGATGCAATCAAGTGCAATATTGTCAACATGATCTGCTCATGGAAATGCTGACCTTTTCAGGCTGGTGCAGGTCATTCCTTTGCAGACATGTCACAGCAAGTAAGCGTGTTTAGAGAGGAGTCCTGGTGTCAGTTGAAAGGAGCCGTGGAAAGAGAAGAGCTATGCCTCCCATGGAGCAGAGCATTGCAGGAGCCTGCGTTCACCTGGTCACGTGTCTGCTCGTTTGGTTCCAGCACGATGACCTCTCATGGAATGAATGAGCTGTCACGAGCAGGCTTCCCGACAGCAAGCACTTCTCTCCAAAATTCAAAGTTGGACAGACAGGGTTGCAAGCATTTTGATCACAAGATGGTTCTGGCCATTATAACACCTGCTTTACTTATGAGGTCATAGGTTGGAACAATCACAGTGATTTTGGAGAGCGGTGTCTAAAATTCTATGCATAAGGGTTGACATAAGCTCACTGCAGGTAAACACATATCTAAAGGTTACTTGAGGGGATGCAGAAACAAACCTCATACTGTATACGGGGCCTGACGGTGGACATTAAAACGAAGATGTTGATATGTGTCGGTAGTGCAAGGCCTCAGTCAGCAAAGCAATTGAGTTCACCACATAATCATTAATTGTTTTTTAGATCTACAGGTCTACCTTTGACACAAAAAATACAGTAGTTGCAGAATTCCTCACAAAACCATCTTGAACACACTGAACAGATTTTTTAAGTACATGAGAATATCCCGTCATGTACATTTCTGAAAGCCGACAGCTCTTGGTCCAATGCCAGATTCATTTGGATTCACTCATGGTAACAGAGCAGCTCAGATTGAACAGTGCTGACAATTTTTAGTTCAGAAGTTTGGTCAAATTTTAATTACAATGAAATGAACCAACGAATATAAAAGGGATAGCATATGTAATACTTTGGCGTTAACTCGCCAAAGGAACAAATCAGGGAGCTCTTGCAAGGAGAGCCTAATACCTTCACACCAACCCTCTCAAACATGTACCCACATACTTATACACCTGAAGTGCATGAATGTGATACATCCCCCTCTCCCCCATGTACAGTACAGCTCTCTGCAGGCTTCCATTGTGCGAGCTGTAACACAAGCAGCATTGTGCAGACAGTGCTGTCAATCACCTGCTGAGTGGTCCCATTGAGGACAGTTTTTGAGAACTAAATCTCCAGGAATGTCAACAAGAAGTAAACTGCTTGCAATTTAAGAGAGATGCCAGTCACAGAGTACGATCCTAATATTACACGGCAGGTTAATGTAGGACAGGGGGAATATCACGTACATGGTAGATAATCTGTGATTAACTGGTGGTTCAAAGTTTTAATTAAATCTAGACCAGGATGAGAGAGCGCGTGAGAAATTCCCTCTTCTCTTGCTAGATTTACAACTCTAGAAATGCTGGCTAAGAGAAAGATACATCTTTTTTTTTTGTCTCCAGCACAGCGCCCCAGCGAGAAATTGCTGCTGACAGCAGCCTTATGTCAGAGTGAGAGTGAGCACAGTGTGGAGGGGGCTGGGGGGGATGATTCAAGAGAGACAGAGTGAGCAGGACGCCAGGCTGAAGGGATGACAGAACAGGGAAAGAGGCTTATTTACTGGGGTTGCCCATAACTTTATCGTGCACTGCATTTCTGCTCAATCATGTGAGTTATTGCAGGAGGTATATGCTTTATCCTGGGAAGTGTCGGACAACTTTGCTTAGTCATGCACTGTGGCCAGGAGTAAATCAAAACTTTTTACCACCCACAAAATCCTAAATTACAGCCTCACTACTTAATGGCAGGTTTCTATTAGGCTGAGATGAGAAGCATCCAAGAAACAAAATGCTGTCATCATGTACCAGTTTTTTTCGATTGCATCTGGCAGGTGGGTTGGTGTGATTTAATACAGGCCTATGCACATTTTTTACAGTTTTTTGTGTATTTACAAGGTTGTATTATGTACTGTATAATGCACTTCTATATTTAACTGTCAACTGACATGGATAATGCTGAAAACCAAACAATGTACCAACAAAAAAAATATTTATGATGCATGTACAGAAATGAATTTTCCTGCATGCATATTATAAATAATACAACAATAACACAATAATAAAATGTAATGTTTCCACATATTTATAGAGAAAATATTTAATTGCAATTTATTCTGTTCACATCATTATTGAACTCTATACTGTGCTAATGTACAGTAGGTAGGTGTGAGGAAATCCTGAGGCTACACATGTGGATCAGGAGCTGAAGAGAGTCAGAACACCCTTTTGGGTTCCAACACATTTCACCCAAGCCATAGGTGTCAGTAGTGGGATGACACAGATTTGTACCTTCATACCAAGGAAGAGAAAGATTCAGATATTTGATGTTGACAAGAAGATTTAAAAATGAGCTTCCTTATTCTCTAATATCAATGCCTCATGTATTTGTGATGCCAATCAAGATTTTCTTTTTGGTCGAGAATGAAGCCATAAACTCAAAATGCTGTTTCAACACATTAGAAAGCCCTTCATCCTAGCGATATAAAACATCAGACTGTTGGCACGCGCCATCGAAAGCAGAAGGTTCATAAGTTGGATTCTGAGTCTTAGATCCTGCTGTCTTCTGCTGGTTCACAAAAAGGGAAGCTTGAGGCATAGGAATGCAGATGGCTGTCTGATTCAAAAGGTATTATGGATGGAAAATCACAGGCCTCTCTAGAGTGATAACAGCTTTCAATGTGTTTACCTAAGCAATCCCCCAAGGCTGGTGTTTATACAAGAGTACATTTTTATATAAACTCATTTTCATACCACTGACTCTTTTACTTCCACTTTTCCTTTCAGAGTTTTAATTAAAATGTTTCTCAAGCCCACCTTTCAGAGGCAGATGTCAGGGAGCAGATATTCATCTAAGGTCTCGGAAATACAGTTGGGGGTTTGTTATCTAAAACTGCTGGGACAAAACTTTGAGTTTTGTCATACAGTATCCCTGTGCAAGCCAAAACCACTTGCCTTCTTTGTTGCCAGCTTGACATTTAGGAGTTATGCCTCCATCTTTCAGTGCCTCTGAATTACATCAATCCAGTACTACCTAACCTCTTCAACTTTTCCACCTCTTTTACTTTTACAGGTCTAGTCATCAAACAATGGCCTTTCCAGGTTTTCGGGTTTAGGCAGAAGATTTGATTCTATGATAATAACAAAATTCAACATTTTTCCTTTACCAAAATTGATTTCCTACCAGTTCTCCAAATCTAAATTAGGCACATTCCTCATTCAACTTTCATGACCATGTCCCCGTTGGACCTTACTTAGCGTAGTTATGGTAAGATTGTAATGGATACAGAAGATGAATTTATATCATTAAGACCTCTAGGAATTATATTATTCCTAAATTCTTCAGACGCTTTCCCCTGTGTTTGCCTGTCTCTATCTGAATGTGCAGCTCACAGGTCAAAGAAGCAGTGATTTAATGAGTTTAATGGTTAAGATGACTGAAAAAGGACATACTGTATAATACTACAAATGTTGGTCAGATCAGCTTTCAGTGGTTTTAAAAATTCATTTGAGTGGCTCACCACTGTGGTAGCAATGTGGCAACTGTAGATCATACAGATGTTAGTTGTGCAGAGGGGACTGTACAGTATCTTGTTATTTTTTTCTTTTTTGGAATACATTTCACATAACCAATTATTTTTCTTAAACATCAGTCAGTTAATTTTTTTTGCATACTGTAAGACCAAGGCACCAATAGCAGGGCTAAGGCACTGAGAGTACACACAGAGTACAATTGCAGTCTTCTCCTATAATATTGCCAGGAATATGGTAAACCACCATGGTTTCTGTTTTGCTAAGATCTTCCTGGATAAATACAAAATCACACAATCCCGAGGGCAAACTGAGGTCACAGTTTGCTGTGATGTTATCGGCAATGCACAGACTAAATCAAGAAACCTTGGTTATATAAGAATATGAAGAACATAATTCTAAGCAGAAAAAAGCAAGAAAAAAAACATTTCAGCTGTAAAGACTTAAAACTAACAATATATGGGTGCTTCGGAAATCGGTCCTTCAGTAAGGTTGTTTTCTGGAACTGACAAATCTTCGTATATTTAGTGCAATACATCTCCTTTTTTCTGTACTCCAGCATCTAATGCCTTGGGTGAATATTTAATACATATAAAGACACATAAAGATACATGAATGTATAGCCCCACATGTCTCACATGGAAGACTTTTTAACCAAAATATTGCGTTGGTTGTTTGAACTTTCCCTTCGCAGTGATGATATTCCAGAGTAAAAGTGTCTCATCCTCTCCTATGGCCAGACAAAAGGGTTTAACTAGAGTATGCCAAAGCATTTCTGGGGCAATATAGTTAGGAACAGCAAAAGCATTATTCACTTTATGGCTTCACTGAATTCCTGTTAGTGTGGGCTAACAGCCATTGACATCACGCATTTGAGAAGACATGAAGCTGTGCTTTGTTCAAGAACCACAGTGCTAGAGACAGTTTTGAGGGGGAAGGGGGGTAGTGGTTAAATTTCTAGTTGACTTTCATGTACAGACGTAGGCTTGGTGGTTTTGCTTCATACTAACATTTTGTCTGCACTGCGATTTTTATCCATCTCTTTAACAAAGTTACACTCTTTTGTTGGCTAATCCACAATAATTGTCAACATACAGTGATAATGGCTCTGGGAGCCAGACACCAGTTTCAAACAGGCAAATACACATGAAGACAGCAGGATTACTAGCAGGAATTGCCTTGCCACCAGGAGAGGACAGGCTTCTTTCTCTGCACTACAGAAAATAATTAGAACACTGCTGTTTGCTTTACTAGTAATTAAGGGCATTCAGATAATATATTTGTTATTACTTTTAAACTGATAGGTTTGGCTCATCCCAGGTTTTGAAGCAAACTGATGCAACTAAAAATTACCCCCTTTTTTAATCCATCCAAAAATCGAAGCCATGACACCAAAAGGTAACGCTAATATATTGACATCAGCTATACTTGGTCATTTTAAAATTAATTTTAATTTAAAGTGATATCCTTTTGCTATTAAGTTACTGTTGATCACAGAGCAATAGAAAAAGCGATCAAGGCTTGTGTCTATCCAGATCCTAACTCAACTTGGAAGACTGTGGACCAGAAGAGAGCATCTCCTATCCTCACCAAATTGTGCACATGCATCTGAGTAACAGAGTGAATGTTCTCATCGTATCGGAGTCATCAGACAATCAGATTTAATGCTCTATTCTTGTTGTAGGAATTATTTTTTAAATGTCCTACATAATCAAGCCTTTCCAGGATCTCATTGTTATTCAGGATCAGACCTGCAAAAACTAAACTTTTTTAAGTTAATTCTCAAGATTAAGCTTTTGATTGCGGTAAATGTGTTCTTGCAAATATCCAGACTTCAGAGTTTGTCTGGAAAGATTAATAAAGTTCCATAGAGAATTACAGTTTAGAATTAACATTGAAAGACTCCAACTACTGCATTGCCTTGTTCATTCTGAGAATTATTTTTCTGATCACTTTTTTATCATTTGTTGTATGTATTTCCCTAAACCAGCAAGACCATAATCATAGTAAACAGCACATAATGCCCACCGGGTCCATAATGAAAAGTGGCTTTATTTAAAAGGTTGTTTATTTGGATCATAAAAGAAGCTGTGCTGTCTCTATGCTGTAGCTGTATTAAAAAGGCCTGAGCTACTACATTTCATTTGTTTAATTAAGGTCGGTCATTGAAGTGAGAGTCACACATTTTGTAATTATGCTCTTTGATGTGGCTTTATCATATGTCACTGTATTATACATGTTTTTTTCTTATGGACATTACAGAATTAATTATACAGTAAATGATCTGGTTAAATAATTAGAGAAGATGGAATGATCAAAATGCACTTTATTGTTGTTCATTTCTTAAGCCTGATGAAATACAACGAGCAAATTGACATACTGTAATAAAATATGGATATCTTAGTCCTCTCGAGGATATATAGATAAAGCGTTCAATTCAGTTTAACACCGCCTCCAAAAAATGACAGTATTTATGTACTAATGTTACTTGGATACATGCATGAGGGCTGATTGTAGTTAATAATAATAAAAACAGTTACTGTAAATGTAAAGTCTTATGTAAAAAGTCTATTTTTCATCAATGTTTTAAGATTAACAAGTCAAAATTTGAAAAAAAAATCAAATATCAACTTGCTTTATAGATCTTTCACTTTAGAAAATCACTACAGATAACAAATCCCAAGTGAGAAAAACAAGCTGGGGTGTTTATACAGATTACTGAACAAAGTGTATTGCCACTGCAATAAGTAGTTATAGTATATTAATATTACGTACCGTGCTGCCAGATACAACCCAAACATAGCTGTTTTAAAAAAGCAAAATACAGAAAGGTAAAACTATGATGCCAAACCAGTAAGTGGTTGCACAGCTGTCAAGCACATCATCAAACCAACCCAGAAACCAGAACAAAGCTTAATGAGGGGGCAGCATATTTAAAGGTGACTCCATTCGAACCACAAGGTTGTATGGTTTAATCACATTCATATTTTCCAATAGGAGTTCTTCGGGCATGCACATCAGCAGTTTTATGTAAAGAGACATAGAAAATGACAAGGGAGAGGGTGGAGAGCAGGAGCAGTCAGATTTTAATCTACTGTATATAATGCCTTCCCAGAAGCCTAAGAAAGGCTATGATTTTCCTGGCGATAGATTCCTTTAGCACACAGTTTTTTACCACTTCAGGTTTCACATACTGTAGGACACCCCACTGAGCTCAAAGCATCCATAAAATAGAAAGACGGACAAAACATAAGCATTTACAACTGTGTGAGAACAACAAACATCTAGTAAGCGCATACTGTATACTGTAAAAAGTCACTCTAGCCTAATCCATTATTCCCCTGGTTATGCCCTATTTGGCATCCAATGCAAAAAGAAAGCTACTGCGCATGAGTTTCATATTAAACACTATATACAGTAGTAACACCAAAACTACAGTACTATACAGTATACCATACTGAAGGTTCAACCTACTGTAGCATTAAATATTCAAGCTAGTATTGCTTTGTGGTTTAAGAAGACATTCTTTAAACCGGCAGAGTGTCATTAAATTTGTGACCAAGAGGCCAAACTATAAAGATACCCATAGCAGGTAAACTAAGTGATCATTTATGACACGCTCTGTATTCCACAATGCTCAGTGATGGTAGAGATAATTTATGGCTAAGACTGCATTTGATTTGAGGGGTGAAACAAAAACAGCATACAGCGTTGATAAGTGAACAAGGACAGAGAATAAGCATGTGATTTGATCATAAACCTACAGTATTTTTCTCCTGCCTTGAACTACGTATTGCTCTTTCAAGCTCCAGTGCAGCAGCAAGAATGTGGCAGCATTGACAGGAAAATGTCTGCCTAGTAATATAGCAATAATAATAAGTGCTAGAAATACTGCACCTCAAAAAGCAAAGGCATATCGCATAAGAACATTTTATAAACCCTGGGAGAAACATACTGTTTACATTTACCTGATCACTCATGAATGTAATTTAGAAAAGCCTATTTATGCAGGCATCTGTCACCACTCTTGCACTCTCATGGTAAATGCAATTGACTAACACTGCAGGTCAGAGAGTATAAAAGTGGCTCAGCCCTTATGCTATACTGAGGCAGACCTTTCTTGACACGGTCGGAATAACTAAATTAAAAAAAAAACTAAAAAGCCCCTTAGTCCTAAAACAAAGGCACTTGGCCTTTCTTTGCCATATGATTTTTTTAGGATACTGGCTTGCTTGCTACCATTGAATCAAAACATTGGATACCATTGCCACCTACTTCCTTGACTCTAATGATTTAGTCACTAAAAACAGTAGAATGACCATCGCTTTCTGCAGCCATTCGGTCTAAGCAAATGTACTCAGAGCTTTATGAATCCTACAGTATATCAGTAATGTACTAATTGGTTTTATTTCTGTAGATAAGCTTATTCAAGTTGAAGAAGCCTACCAAGAAACTGGGAATTAAATTTTTTATCTTGCAGCAAGGCTCGAAAGAACCTGGCAGCCTGGTTCTCCCAGATTATCACCGACTGAGCTGAGAGATTAGAATATGTTGCTCGGCAGCAATCAAAAATGATAAGATGCACAGAAGCCCGAGAGCCACAACAGGAATCAAACAGCTTAACAGACCTTACATTGAAAAAGGAGTGAGAGAACAAGTTATTTACATACAATACATATACATTGTGTATATATCCCTGTTTATTTAATAAAGAGAGATGTGTTGGTTCTATACTTTTTAGTATAGAAATTGCATTACATTGAACAGAATAGTCCTCGAATTCAACTGCCAATTATCAGAAAATACCATTTTTAAGATCATCCAAATCTGTGAAACAGAACCACTACAGACTGCAAAAAATTTACAGTTTCTAGAACAAAACCATAATACTACACTTATTATAAATGCAATGCAATTCTGAGTTTCAAGATCAGAAACAGAATGGGACTGTTTACATAACTGTTTCATCTCAGAAAACATGTGCACAACAGATATAATCATGATTGCATGTGCTGACAAAAGCTGTATGAAGTCATTCCAGATGAGCCACACTTCAAAATTCCCAGAGAGCAGTGTTGGCATTTCCACATCCTGGCTCTCAGTATCTCTATAAGATCAGTAGACTTTATGAGATCTATTTATCAGGCCTTCTGTACAAAGATGTGAATATGCTTCCAGTGAGAGCCCCAGGACTTGCACTGAACGAGCAATCATTCAAATTATCATAGTGTAGCAATGCGTTAAATATTGTATGAGATCATCTGTAGCCAAAATCGTGGTAGAAAGGACTCTCTAGAAACATGCAAATTATTAATGCATAACCGATTCAAACACACACACATAAGCCAGCAGGGAGCCAGCAAAATATCTACATGCACGTACGCAAAGAGACTGCAGCATGAAGCTGCATTACAAACATAAATAAAGCCTGTAAAAGCAAATAGCAGGACTGCAAAAGATCCCTACCACACTGACTCAACCTTAGTTCTTCTGTGGCAGCCTACATAACACAGTAATGACTTAATTAATAAGAATAAAAGTGATTATGAAACGCAGTGACATCTGCCTTCGCAGTCACAGTTTAGTGTAACGTTATGTAATGGCTTGACACAATTAAAGGTAGCTCACACCTTTAATTACAGATCTGGGCCCTAATCAACACTTCCAGTTCTATTTCTGCCATGAATATGTAGGTTGTTAAAGATGATATAGAGACAATCTAAGAAGATTACAAAAGTATCTTTCTCATATAATATGTACACAGGAAAACTCATAATTAAGATTATATCAGACACCCACCCCCGAAAACACAAACACTTCTTCAAAAACAAAACCAATGGGACATATCTATTTCAGCACTGCAGGTAATACCAGACCTGGAATCTGACTTTCAGCATGTATTACAACAGCTAAGTAATTATATTCTATGGAAATTAATTGAATGACTTGTTATATTATTAAAGAATGTTAGAAATGTATCCCACTTCACCCTCTTCTGCTGTTCTTCAGAACTTTCTTCTCATAAGATTCTTCAAGTCTAGCCTCATGTGGAAATGAGAAAGCTGAGTTGAGTGCATCATAAAATGCTAAACTAACAAGATCCAGGCCATTATGTAACACTAACCTGCCTCTCCACCTCATATCCTTGCAAAGCAGCTTCTTAGAAAAGCTTTAAAATTCCTCTGAGTTTTACTAAGAAACTTTTTAATGAAGCTCATCTTTCAGAAGCAAGAGAGATGGCATGTTAAGCCACATTAAGCCACAACCACATTTTTTAGCTTAAAAATGAACTTAATGAAGACACTCCCCTCTACTGACCTATTTCCAACCCTACTGTAACGCAAGTAATCCTTAATTTCACCTGCTATAATTCAACAAGTTTTTATCCTCAAAGCAGAATGTTTCCTTTTTCTGAATCCTTGGCGGATTTGAAATCATAAACGCGTATCCCCCAAAATCCTCACCCCCCCCCCATAAATGTCAATTGTTATAAAAATGAACAGATGCATTAAAATCCTGAACATATTTGCAGAAAGAAAATGCCCTGCATACTCCCAGCCTGAGAAAGACAAGAGTCTTATGTTACTAAATCCAGCCTTTCTTCCTCACTCCTCTTTGCTCTTACTAAGCAGATTTGACTGTGCTGCAACAGCAAGCGAATAAAGCAATTTTAACAGTGGTCACTACCTCCTTCTCTCCCGCACTGCAGTGACCCTGAATTCACTCCCATTGATTACAGCGATGGCCAATGAAATACTGCATTACAAGACAGGAAGCCTGACAATGAGGCGAGATTTACTGTATTAATAAAGACAAGACTTTTAAGCAGCCTGCCTTCCGATCTGCAGAATGAACGTGACAAAAACCCGTTCCGCCCCCATCCTCAGCAAGCTCGCTACAAACAGTTCAATGGATTAATCTGAGCAAACCACACATCTATACCCCTCATGCGCATATGCTTGAATGTCTTCACATTTCCACACATACATCACAATCAATAAAAAAAGAAATTCAATTCTAGTTCTCACTTGACATTCTTCACCATGTGTTTAAAGCTACATGTCAAAAGTGATCCAGTTCCTTCCTCACCACTCTCCTTCTTACTGTGTCTATAATCACAGTTATGGAATACAAGCTTTTTGAAACACATTCATTCCTTAAACATTATTTTTTATGTGCTCAGCCATGCCCAGCTTCTGCTAAACTCATCTAAATCACACACATAAAGGCAGGACCTACAGTAATGTGCACATTACTTGTGATCTCCATTAAACAAGGATGACTAGGTCGAGGGATATTGAGGAAATTTAACCAATCAAGGATCCAGCGACAGGAGTTAAAAAACAGTCCCACATAACCCCCCCCCCATTCAAAATGACTGATTCTTCTAACAGCAATCTCCCAGTGAATATCCGTTTTTGTCCATTTTACAGGAAATAAAGAGTAACTACTATAAATTTACAGTTGGAAAAAAGAAAGACCAATACAAAGAAAGTAAAGACGTTTATGTTAGTCCTAAAGCCTAGTAAATCTGACTGTGGTGTCTGGCTGTGGTACAGATCTGAGAGAGTGTAAAGAGGCTACAGTTATCTCTCCCCAGGCACCTTTTCTCCTCTGCACCAACACAGCTCTATCCATAGTGATGAATTGCCAAACACTACTCCATGTCCTAAGCACTGTCCACGGTGCAGCATCACGAACACAGCTCCTTACCCTGTGAGCACTATCCATGGGACTGAATCGCCAAACAAAGCTCCTTACCCTGTGAGCACTATCCATGGGACTGAATCGCCAAAAACAGCTCCTTACCCTATGAGCACTGTCCATGAGACTGAATCGCCAAACAAGTCCTTACCCTATGAGCACTGTCCATGAGACTGAATCGCCAAACAAGTCCTTACCCTATGAGCACTGTCCATGAGACTGAATTGCCAAACACAGCTCTTTATCCTATGAGCACTGTCTATGGTACTGAATTGCCAAACACAGCTCCCCGCCCTATGAACACTGTCCATGGTGCTGCATCACCAACACAGCTCCTTACCCTATTAGCACTGTCTATCGAGCTGAATCACCAAACAGCTCCTTACCCTATGAGCACTGTCCATCATGATGAGTTACTGCACCAGACAAAGCTCCTTACCCTATGAGCACTTTCCATGGTCCTGAATCGGCCAAACAGGTGCTTACTGCACCGCAGTGGAGTTACTGTTAACTGTAGCTACAGTAACAAGAAACCAGGTTTCAGGATCACGGTGACGCAGTACAGCTGAAAAGTTCTTTGCTTACTATAGACAGAAACTCACCATCACAAATGAATTAGCTTCTTTCTTTCTCACTTTATGATGAGATAATGTTGTATTTCCTTCTTAACTTATAGTGTTGTTTATTTGAACCCCCTCTTAAAATCTATTCACAAAACCTTTCTAAATCTTTTTCTTCACTTTTAGACTTTACTCATTGAATTTAAGGGAGACTTAAAATTCAGAGATCGCACCAATTAGAAATGGAAAAAAAACATACGATTCAGCTTTTATTCCCAAAGACTTTTTTGGGGCGTCCTGTGGTCTTGTGAATCTTATAAATATGCATTGCAAGAACTCTGAACGGTAGATGAAATACATCATCATGTAACTGGTAGAAGGATTTCATTATGTTAATGTAGCTTGGTTTCTTACAGTTAAGAATTAACTCATGTTGACCATCAGATGCTAGCAAAATTTATCAAGCGGTTTTGTTAGAAAAAGTGATAAATGATAAAACTACATGCTGCGTAATGCAGTCATGGCCAAGTGGTTAAGGAGATAGACTACAAAACCTTTTGGGTCTTCCCCACTCAGATTTGAATCCGGCTGACTGGGAGCTTCAATCTTTTGGGAGTACAGAACACGTTGATGCTGCCGACACCCTGACTTCATTCAAGAAACAGCTACAGTAGATGAAATCCTTGGATTAATTAACTACTAACTCCAAACTGGACAGATGGCCCAACTGGTCTCCATGGTTTCATCTTATGTTGATTTCACTGAAAAATCATGCAGTGTTGCTATTAGTAATAGTGATGATGTGATGATGAAATATGACCTGGGAGAAGAGACTGAAATATGAAAAGCAAAAAAATAACAATAAGTGCCATAGGCAATTACGCAACCTGAACCATTCAAGAATGTACAACAAGCCAACGGGGCACAGCTTTATGAATCTGGTAAAATACAGCAAAACGTCTCCTTTAACACTCCTTTCTTTAACAGTGACAAACAGTAAAACCAAACAAACAGAAGGATAAAGTCAGAAACACTACAGGACAACAAATGTACCATGTAAGATATGTGACAGCTGGGCACATGGAAAAAGGAGTAGATTGATAGACTGGAAGCACAATACTACAGTAGTTTAGACAGTTATAATTGCAATCAGTACAATATTTTTTAAACAATGCATCTATGAGCTTCTAATGCTTGCACTGGGCAGCAAATGTAGACGTGTCTATTTCCATGTTGTACCTGCAAGCTGCTTGTAAACTGTTTTCACACCACTGCCAACCTGCATCACATTTCAGAAGCTATTAACATCAACTGACAGGTCCTGCAAAGTTGTGTTGTGCGTCTTCTAATTTATATAATAAAGCTCTTCAAATATTTCCTTCACTGCATTGTTGCTGGAGTGCAAGCATTTACAGTATTTACTTCCTTTATGGAATTTGTCAAAAAAAAACATGACTGTTTTCCTTAATCCTTTTCAGTGGATGAAGATCTTTTACAATAAGCCTTTTTCATAAAAAACAGGTCTTTTCCCCCCCATGTGTAAAAACCCATGGTACATCTAAACTATTCAACTGCAGTAGCACATCAGCGAAGTAGGTCTGTTCCAAAGTATTTAATTATTTTCCTAATCATAATATATTGTAACGCATACGGCCACCACCGCAGGTTGTTCGAGCTGGCTTACCAGCGCGGTGACGTCACCACCCTTCCCTGTGAATAGCAGGGACCGCAGCCGGAGGGCTGAGGGGAGATTTCCCTTTAGCTCAACTGGCTGGGTCCCTGTTGAGTGATGCCGGAGGCCCGGGTTCGAGTCCCCGACGGTGGGGGGGGCCGACCTGAGGCGGCAGCGGCGAGGGCGCATACCCATGTGAACCCCAGAGCGTTACAATATGCTTGGACGTCAGCCTGAAGAAAGTTTTCATAAAACAGCATTAAAATGGCTTACATTCAAATCACTTGATAATTGCTAACTCTTTACTGTATAAATAGTTACAGTGCTCACATCTACTGTATACGAGTGCTGCAAAGGGAACTGAACAATTTCTTAGAAAATTCTTATGGTCATATGATTTTTTTCTCTCAGAATTGGGGTGGGTTTTAACTTCTTCCAAGCAGCTGAAGCAATGATTAAAATAAAACTAAGTCCTTATCACATCCCCCTAAAAAGGATTTAGAAACCTCTCACTCAAAAATGTCGTGATTAATGCAGTTTATCAATGCAGTCTCCAAATCAAGAGCTACAGTCTCCTGTGGATAATGATCTTTGTGCTGGGATAAGTGCAGTGCCCTTCAGCTGAAGCAGCTTTCCAGCCATCACAATCAATTATCCTACAGGTATTACCCAGTCCAGTGGACACAAGCCTTTATTGTACTAGTAATTTCAGGTCTTCGTACCATCCTTTTGGCTGCTATTAAGTTTTTCTCAAGGGCTGCTTAAAGAACACCTTGCACACAAAATGGTTCATAACTGATGCTACAGTACATACACCAACTTAAAGGAAATCCTAATACTTTGGGTATTTTGATGGCATTATAACATAAGAGGTGCCCTTTCTAAGTTTAAATAAAAGCATTCGAATTGTAAAAACGGTCACCAAAATTCTTTTTTGATATGAACTTATGGTGCTCTGGTACTGTATGTTCTGCATGAAGAGCATTAAATAAAAGCAAATAGTATCCCACCAATATGAAAAAGTAAATCAAAGTAGAGTCAAAACATCTAGCTGAATTAAAAATAGCCAGATAAATCTTTCTAGAAGCAAATACAATAGACACATTATCACTGAAGTACTACATAAAAGACCAGTTAAGGAATCTAACTAAAATACCATAATATAAAATGCAGAAATGTACAATATAAAGATGTTTTTTAAAGAATGAAAACTATTTAAAATTCCTTGAGGCTGTTTAATTACTCCGGTTTGGGAAAACTGAATATTTAAGAGGATGCACGATCCCGTTTTTTTTTTCAAATCACTAGCAGAATGCAGTACAAGTTTTTTTCCAGACTTACCTAGACTTCCATTCCTCTTGCTCCGACGGTCTTGTAGATCTGTAGAGTCATGCTGCGTAATGTACATGCAGCCATCCCCACCACGATAACAAGGTAGGCAAATGAAATATACTGCATAAGACATAAACACCTGTCCTCGCAGGTCGTAGCCAGCTCTGCCAGTAAACCCGATAAACCCTAGTCTCGATGATGTCACCGCCTTCCCGGCAAGCCACAGCCCATGAGGCGCGCAGCATTGATAACAGCGGCGTGATTGAGTTAAAAAGAATTAAAATCCACCAGAGATGACTCAGTGGATAAAAAATACAGTCTGAGTACTGGGGATTACCAATTCATAGTCCCACCCCTACATACTGTACGCGCACTCAGATGATCCGTTTTTTTCAGCCTACTCTTCTCAAATCGAATGTTTTTTGATAAATCGCTAACGTAAAAATCCATGCACCGATCACAAACCGTATTGCATGTAATTAAAGTCTAATTGAACTAGTATCAGCTTTTAGAGTTACTTACTCCAGCCAGAAATATTTTCAATCACATCCACATGATAATTAGTCCAGCTGCGCTCCTTCGCAGGATTGCTGAAGTATCTGTTATTTGGAGATTGGATAATTTTTACTTAGCCCTGCTGAATTTAATTCTCTTCTCAATCTATCACCTCTGGTACATTGACTCCAAATTCAATTATTTCTAATTTCAAGAATTTGATGGCAGCTCACTGCAAAGTCAATTGATTTGGTTACCAGCCATATAAGATGCACTGAGACAGATTCGAGATGGCTAAATTGCTCTGACAGAAATAGTCGTTTGTTTTTTTTCATTTATGTTTACCATTTATTTCCAATTTACGACAAACCCCGTAGGCAAATAGGACATTTGAGGTTCAAATCCTTCTGAATTAAACAGTATAGTCTTAGGCTTTTTGTTTTTACCTGCTCAAACGTAGAAGAACTACAAATCTAAATACAAGATCGACTTCGTTGACTCTGTATACAACTTAAACTGACTAGAAACTATTTTAAAGATAAAAGCCTCCAATACTGCGAAATCTTTAAAAACAATAATTTTACACAGATATACTTATATTTATTAATAATTGCTGATCACTAATTCCTTCATGAGAATTTATGAAGATAGTGTAGTTTAATTGTTATTGTAGAACACAGTATAGAAAAAAGCTTGATTACTTTTGTGCTTAAAATGTAGCTGAGCATAACATTTTTGGTAACAACAGGGCAAAGTTTCTAACTTAAAATATTTCCATAAACATTAAGATGGCATAAGTTAATTCACTTCAGTGTCTTCAAAGAAGCCAAGACCGAAGATGAAAATATATGGAAACATGTTTTTGAAATAACTCCTACATTCCTGGGTAGGATACGAGCAGTTATTACATTAGTTCTATGTAATACTGTATAAAGAGCTGTGATTGTGAAATCACTGCACTTTAGTGCTCTGAACAGGGGTCAAATGGAATGGGTGTATAATTTAAGGGATTCATCTGTTCATGCTTCTGCAACAGTCTTTAAACACTGCCTGAATATGACTTAGAGTTTTAACAGTTTACTTCTAAATAAGAGCAAAATAATAATCCCCACATTATACTTTATATTGTCTGAACATAAATCATTTAAGCTGTGGAAAAACTGTTCTATTTTCACCTTGAAACAATGGATTTTTTTTTTCACAAAATCTCCAGGTGAACAATTTACAGCATTCCCTTAGAACATCAATAATGATGCAGAAGGTTGGTGTACTGTACCCTGACACCCATGTTGAGGAAGAATTGTCAAGGCTGTAGGCCACAGGGGTCCATTATAACCCAAATTCAACCAGTGATGAGACCAGGAGCCTTCTGGTCACCATGGAAACCAATTCAGAAGTGCAACAAAGGCCATCTTGATTAGACTACTGCAGCTGAGCATCGAACCAGCACAAACAGAATTTTAAAGATACGCAATTGCTCACAAAACCAGCATTGTCGTCATCACCTTTTCCATTTTAAAGTGTTGCCACTCTACAGGTGTACTACAACAAAAAACATTTCCTTCAGCAATTCAGACGTACACTCTGGGGCTCTAACTACATATTTCTCAATAAATAATTGGAAAGTGTTCATTAAAATTGGGCTTATTTTTCTTTAAAAAAGCCGCCTGGGACCTTCTCAAAGCTCCTGGATGCCATCACCAGAGCGGCTTCATTCCTACAGGGTAAATAATTACACAGCTAATCCTGATCCCTTTTAATTCAGTCTGCAAAGATCTGCAATACAACCATCGCAACGGAGTGACGCAGAAGTAAGGGTGACAGTGTCACTTATCTCTCCACTGCAACAGAAATATTGAAGTGCTTTTCCAGACATACAACCATGTAATAAAAATGCCCTAAATAAGCATTGTTGTTCAGTCATTTCTAATAATTTCATTGCCACAAGAGGAAATATATATTTAAAAGGTTATTTTCTGCTCATATTTGATACAGACTATTTCATGCTTAACAGCCTGTACTGTAGGAAAAGTCAAATCAAAAGCAATTCATTCATCAAAAGTATTCATGTAAATGAGCACCTTCCAGTTAGTCTCCACAGATCTAAACACAGGACAAAGGACAGTAGATAAGCAAGAAGGAATAAGAATGTGAATGCAATATCTTTAATCCACAACAGTAAATATCCTGGTACAAATAATAAGTCTGGTTTACACTGAGGTAGTATAAACCCACACAAAAATTCTACACAAATCCTACAGAAAATATGCTGAAATTTGGGGGTTGGGGATTTTTTTTCAAGAATCCTGACGATGGTGTATGAAGGGGAGGGGTGATTTCCGAGTGCAGGTACTGGAAGCGAGTATCCGAATACTTCTGACAGTGGTCTGATCCCATAGCGCAGGTTTTCCAGAGACAGGTAACGCTAACGGCAGCCATCGCCAGAGTTATTTCCAACGAGTACACCATTCTTCCAACATGCACCGCCACGATGTCACCGTGCATTCAACCGATACCGTAAAATGTTACTGTATATTGAATTTAATTCTTTGCAAATTGTAATTAATAGAAGGACCAGGAGTGAAGATGGTTAAAACCTATCGCCGCCAAACCTTAGTTAACTGCTAGTGTACAGTATATATTATTCAGAGACCTTGGGTTTACAACCAGACATTGCCTCCAGTAGTTCCGATGCTTTCCTATTGGAGTGTGGTTGTACTCGGTTTACCAGGTGTGCTGTAAAATCCGTGCCTCATTTGTTGCGTTTCCCGATCAAGCAAATTTGGGAGGAAATACTCGCACAGGCAACTATCCCCGCCTGTGCGGGATAAAGTCTTGTTTTTCGTGCGGCACCTCTGAGTGATACTATCTCCTGAAGCCCCTCTTACAGTAGCAGCCCATCCCCCGGCTACATCCCGACGCGGAGAGGGTTAACCACAGCGGAAAAGCGCTGAAGGATAACCTCTAAACGTGCAGCGCAGAGGAATTATCTGCACACGCTGCAGCAAATACGCGGATAGACGGAATAACAGAGCAAAGCCGAAAAAAAAGATTTCAAAACGAACTGTTCAAGCTACTGTAGATGTGCAGTCTAAGCAGCGAATTCGGGATCGTTTGTTTTTTTTAAATCAGCACTCACCTGGGTCGAAATGAGAACTGAAGGCAAAGCTGGGGTTGAAAAACGATGAAGACATGACCAGTACAAAGAGCCTCGCGCACATCCTCCACTTCACGAATCTCGTGTTGTTGCAATGCAGTATGAGAAAAAGCTATTTTAAAAGGAAAGAAATGACGAACTGCCCTCTCGAGTGCTGCATTTTTCCCTATTCAAAGACGCTCTAAGCGTCACAAGCCATACTCCACCATTTCATAACTAAATGCATATAATGGATTAAGATGCAGATGTTTCATATAATTCTGTTCCTTTTCGTTTTGCATCAGGGTGCAAAGAAAACACCTCCAGTTTTTAACGTGCTGTTGCCAGAAAAAAACTGGTTACATTACTAAATCAAGCAGCGGTGCCTGCTTGTTCTATACGATACCAATTTGATGCTGTTAAATTTAAATTCCCGTTTCTCCTGATCTCTGCACCAAATCTCAGCCCGTTATCCGCTTCCCACTCTTCACAAACCGCGATAATAAGGATGTCCGCCTCAGTAGTATTGTGGTGTTTAAAAATGCAACAAAGCACAGAAATAGACTAGCTGCTACTTGATATTGTGCATATTTAGATCTGTTATGTTTTGCCCAGGAATGAGATTAATTTCGCAGCACAGAGCGGTTTAGATATGAGAGAAGGAGCTGTTCTAGTGCTGACAACGAGAGCGCCATCTTGCTAATGTACTATATTGCTACCTCCGCTCTGGAATCTGCAGAAGGAGGAGGGGGGGTTAGGCATACAGGATAAAAGGGGAGGGGGAAATCAAAAAGCAGAAAGTGCGAGAGTGGTAGAGTCATGAGAGAAGGCATGAAAACTGCATACGGTAAAATCGGACAGATAGGAAAAATACGTAGTCACACAAGCGCTTTGATTATTCGGATGACAGTAATTACATTCCATTCAGTTGCTAACGTGTAAAATGAAGAGAAAATGATGGCACATGCACTTCCTTACATTGCAATTTTGACATTGCCTTTCTAAATGCTGGATCTGATACTGTAATTATTCATGCCCATAAATCTTGCAGTTCCTCTCAAAATCTTACTTGCTCCGTGAATTAAGGTTTCGCCTTAAAATAATTGATTAGTGGCTACGAATAGTGATTTAATTTGATAAGCAAAAACACTTGGACCTCCTTATTGTTTTGCTTCGGGTCTTTTGTGTGTAACTTTTTTTAGAACTATTTCCTTCTTATTAGAGCAAATATTAAGAAAAGACGTAATCAAGCATGTTATATCCACTCGTTGTTATAATGTACTGTACAGCATTTTATTTTTCTAAAACCGTCGATTGCCGATATATGGTTGGCCTCATTCAAATGAAGATAAATGACAGTCACGGGAACTCCTGCTGAAAAGGTCACATGTAGCAGCTGTGCACTGCAACACTGTAGCTTTTGACATAGTAACTTATAAAAGTTTTACTAAACCAGTATAATATTTATTACACAATGCTATGCCAAAAAATCTTTACAGCCCAACAGTGTTCGTTCTGTGCACCTTTTTGCAAGGGAATTAGATAAAAATAGTGCTGATGGCATTTTTATTGGTAGACTTCAGTACACCTTAGTGTTTGTTTTTAATAAGAAATACGGTATTTTAAATTTGTCATTACAGATATTTCCCAGGAGTTGCATGGTGCAGGATGGTAACAATCACATTGCAGCGTTTACCACAGTGATCCTCACATTTGAATGAACTGATAGGTACAGCCTGCACATCTGTATCGTCACGCTTTATAGACGGCAGTGTGCATTGTTCAGGGCCACGTAGGGATGGAGCGGGGAAGAGACTCATGAATGGAGCGATTGTTTTAGTCCAGTAAATACACAGGCTTCTCGCTCTATCAAATCCAGTCCTGAAGCTGGAGTCATTGTTCAGTGTGGCCTGATCAGCCTCCTCCCTCCCTTCCCTGTATCGGACAATGATACTGCCAGGACTTTTTTTTTCCAGAAGAACTTTAAGCTTTTACAGTCTACAGTGAGTTACTCTGTAACTGCGAATGCCCCCCTTTTCTAAGAAAATGAAACCATCAGATTCTATGATTTAGCCAACGAATTCCATGAAATTTCCCAGTTATGTGTTTTTTTTTCTTTCTGATTCAGCACTGTGACATCACAGTCCATAAAGAAACATCTACCACCTTCATTTTGTGCAGAATTAAGCAGTCAGTGGCAGGATGAATATTAGGAATTACTTAGGAACAAGAATGCAGACTATGGCAAGATAGCTGTTGTTTTGTTGCCCTCAGTGGGAACAGAATTACAGAATAAGGAATCTTGCTTCAGCATGAGACCCTACATTCTCTGTTCTGTCTGCTGCAACAGTGCTACTCCACTGTTGAATGTATATGAAATAAAACACTAACAGGAGATAAAGAACACAATTTGATGTCATCCTACCAGATCTCTCTGCTCCATGTTCTTGTTCCTGGGCCATGTCCTCACTGCAGTTTGTTGTGAACACAATCAGGGCTGTTTGTCAGGAACAGACATATTACAGTCTAAGACTAAGACTAAGACTACAGTCTAAGAGGGACTCATGATGAGGTTATTGCAAAACTGGGAAATTACACGATTTTCATTTCTCCACCATTGATAGCTGACAGTGTTTCAGCTCAAAAGATTATGAAGGTAACACTGGGAGTAGTGACAACATGGCTAAGAAATTATGTCATAGCTGTTTTTGTTGCTGTGGTGTAGAGTTTTATTTTATATAACTACAGTATATACTGTATCTAAGTCTGATTGGAGCCTTGCGAACAAATGGGAGATTTTATTTCATGTAGAAAACTCTGGAGTCCTTCAATGTTGTCAGCTTCAAAGGTCTACAGCTTTGACATGAAAAAAAAAACTCTAAACAAATGAAAATTACATCCTGGAGCTACAGATATACCAGTGATTTCATCCTGGTCTCGAAGTGCATCCTAGATCACCAATGTATAAGGAGTGTTCAGCTGTAAACCTTTCCTAATGTTGTTTTCCATAGATTTCCGTGCTAATTTTTACAAGAGATGAAAGATAATAAGCAACACCCCATTTTTGCAGTCTACAAGCATCCCTCAATTCCATTAATGTTTGCCAGGGTAGGCTCCATGTCTAAGTTTAACTGCACCAAGGGGACAGGCTATCTGTCAGCACCAGGCAGCCGTGATTGGTATAAACCCTGCTCTGGTTTCATGGAAGAGATAGAATTTAAGATTCCAGCCAGGAGGAATCTGGCTTGCCAGCAACCACTATGTCCATTGTACTTGACACTAATGATTTGTCACAGTCGGCTCCAGTACCACCAAAGCCAAGAACTGACAGATAAAGACTGTTTTCTTTCTCTCTGTATCAGAAGGGCACACTGTAACCCTTTCTTCTCTAGGATTTACAAAATGATCTACTGTACAAGTCCTCATTAAAGAAAACAGCTTTGTTCTCCTTGTTAGGCTTGTCCATGCTGTCCCTCTCTATCATGGATACACTTTAAATACTGAGTGTTCTCAGAACATGCAACTGCAGAATTCTTTCTAAATGTAAAAAAAAAAATACAAACGCAAAATATTGACAGGTGGAGCTGTAGTAAATCAGATTCTGAAATGAAAACAAAACAACCTACACCTGAAATGAGTGAAGAATGAATAACAACCAGGCGAACACCAACCCTGCCACCACTGACACCTTGTGATAGATGAGCACATTTTAAATTCAGAGCAGGCTTTATGGGAGCCACGGATCTCGGGCCAATTCCAAGCATCCTGAGAAGGAGCATCAACTTAGTGACCCAGATCACCTTGTATATTAAAAAGGGAAAAGATCATTTCTGTAATAAACAGCAAAGAACAAGAACCAGTTAGGTCACAAACATTTAACCCTTTATTTAATGCCAGGATCTCATTCCAGACAAGGAACAAATTCTCAGCTGTGGAGAGACCCAGCACTGAGCATAGCCTCCCCTGGTGCTAACAATTAAACCAAATAATTATAACTATAAACCCTAGCAGCCTCATTGCATCCCTGGATACTCCTTAGCATTGCATTCCTACAGTATGTAGTTTACTAATATAGTTCACTTGTATTGAGTTTCATGTGTTTGCTTTCATTGTGTATTTGTGGTATTGTGAATGTTCAGAATTATTGTACAATAATGTATCCCTTTTAAAAGTTTGTATATAAACAAATTGAGGTGCAGAACAAATGCTAGTGCATTTTGAACATAATTTATCATAAATTACTCCTTAGGCTTTTTTGCGATATCTCGCAGTGCTCTGTGCTTTTATTCATTTTTAACATGGAGATGTCTATGTCTGGTGACATCAGTAAGACACACTCTTGAAGAGGAACAAGTAAAGTTTTATTCCATGCTGAAAAGAGAAGAAAGGAAACACAATGTTTTGGCTGTGGAACCTTCTTCAGTTGTGAGGGGTGACTTCTTCGGCAAAGAAGGCTCCACGGCCAAAACCTTGTGTTTTCTTTCTTCTCTTTTCAGCATGGAACAAAGCTTTACTTGATATTTTGCAACCTACGCATGCTGACACAGCCACCTACTTGAACTACTACACGCTTGAAGAACTGACTTTACATTTTGGCTGGTTTATTTTCCACTCCTATCTCAGAACATCATGCTAACCCATGTGAATATTCAATATACAGGCTATTCCATCGTAACCTAGAGAGCTCATCATTCAATTACTGTTCAAGCAAAGTAGCTGAAAACAAAAAACAGTTGAATTCCAAATACAGTGTGCGTGTGGAACAAACCGTATACCTTGGGTTCTGGAAGACTGGAAGGGCCATCAGGGCTGTACTGACTTAGAGATTGTCTCTTGTTATTTCTATTTTGTATTTCAAATCCAATATGCACCCACATATCACACGCTCAGCTTGCTTCTTGAGAAAAGAATACACTATAAAAACTTCAGAAACAGGGTTATTATTTCCAGCACTTTTCTATCAAGTATAATGAAGGATCTTTTGTATGATGTGCTGTTTTCTTTAATCCATTAGCTAGGATATTTGTCTGCTATTGACATGTGGTAAGAATTATTGAATTAACAGGGTAATGCAGGTTTGGATTTGAGTTCTCAGAACTGAGGTAAAAAACAGCAAAGCATAGGGCATTCACAGATCTCTGGAACTGCTGATAAGATTACTTCATTGTGTTGTGTTGCCAAAGGTTGCATACATGCTACAGAGAAAGATTGACAACAGTAACCTCAAAATCAGAATCAGTCTCTGATTAACTGACTTTAATTAGTTCAGCATAAAATGCATATAATATACAGTATGCCATGGTGATTGATACAAAAATGACCTAATACTGGCAGAGACCATCGCAATTGTAATCTGAGACCTACAGCTGCCCACATGCGTACTGTCTTATATCTCACTGATTTGTTTAGTCTTCAGACATACATAGCATGGGCATTGTTAAATATTAACAGAGCAGTGCAGTTTAACAATACATGTTCACCATACAAATGAGACAAGGCAAAACCTTGGATTTTAGATGGAAGGTGCAAAAGACATACTATATGCCTGTAGCTGCAATTCCCTGATTTTAGTATGTTATGAGTTTATTTAATGCAAACAAGCTGTGACATCTGATGTTCAGAAGAGAAAAGAAAATGACTGAGTTACAGGTACAGTAACATGCCTCACAATCATGGTGAAATCTCAGTTCACAGGACATGGCAAGGAGCACCAGAGATGGAGGACCAAATAATCAATTCATGCAAGTAAACTGTCAGTAGGTTTTCAGTAGGCTAGGAATGTGTACATTTTTCTGTGTCTGTGGTGTTATATCATATTGTAAAAATTATTTTTAAGACCACATGACGTTGGTCAATATGTTGGTGTGCCATAGACTCTATGGCTGCTGACATAAACAACACATGTTACTAATGTTTATTCTGAATTTATAACATATCCATCTTCAACAGAGCTAATCCTAGTGTGGAGCTTGCCAACGTGCTAAACACACTGCACTTGGGAATACAAAGAACACATAGCCCAGAGAGAAAACACTATTCATCTGGGCTGCATCTTCATGGGAACAGTGAACTGGCAAGTTAAAGCAATCATGGTGTGCAGTCATCCCTCAGCTCAAGCTAATAAAGTCAGGTCAAAGCTTCTTTTCTTCCCTATAAGACTTGCAGGAGGAAATGTGTAAATGATTATTTTTAAAATTAGCTTTTTGCAAAGCAACCTAATCTGCTCTAGCAAAAAGGCAAGACGATAAAAGGGGAGAAATTTCATTTGCAGTTTGACAAGTCTGACTTTCTGTCAGTAGGAAACAGCTGAGAAGCAGAGTTAAAGAGACTATGTTCCTGGCGAGAGGAACAAGGAGAGGTTTGGCTCATTATCTGTTATGAAACTTTTGGCGACAGAGGTTCTGTCTTGAGGTCAAAGTTCAAAGCTAGGCAGACAAGCAGTGGGATATCTAGGATTAAGGACAGAAACCCAGCAGTCTAGTATAAAATTCAGGTGTCTAAACTCTCAATTAAAGCATTTTCCCAAATGCTCCCAATAGCATCTATGTGTTTTGAAGAAATAAAGCTGAATTAATAAAATTTCAAGTATAATAATGGATGTTTATAATAGCTAAAAAATCCACAGGCTTCATTTTCTACTGGAGAATTGCCCAAATTATGCAAAGTAAGAAATTCCTGTAAAGTTAGTTACAGTATGTAAAGTTCACATCTTATTGTGAAGAGATCGGAAAAAGTAAGCATTTCAGTCAAAAACTTTAATCCAAAAACGAAATTCACAAAATTGCTGCTTATAATCAAGTGTAATCATATTACCCAAATAGCCACTAATAGGTATCACGAAAAATGTAAAGCAATTACACCATCACCCTAAACATTACCAGTCTCTCACTACAGAGAAAAGAACCTTAAAAGGTGCATTACTCCAAAATCAGAATACCCATAAGAGGTATTAAAAACAATTTAAGAAAGTTTGAACTGTATAAAACATAGAAAATGAAAAAAAGAACACTCATATAGTCAGAATTCAAATGCTTAAAGTATATCTGAATCCCTAAAAAACAGACTTGAAACCATCTTGTTTTACAGTAAATACATACTGTAATTAAAACAACCTATTCAGCTGACACAATCATTACAGGATGATACATGTTTTAATTCAGTTCCTAATTTAAGGCTTTATAGTTTGAAGGGTTAAATCCAAAAAAGTCTCTTCTTTTGAAAACATATCCTGCTGAGAGGGAATAAAAAAAAAACGTTCATAAAATCTCAATATGTTGGTCATTAAAATAACACGAATCACAGTTCTTGTTCATGTTCACTGATCTTATGTTTTAGGGGCAGTTGTTTTTTTTGGCAAAAATTAGAACCACATTTTAAAACCACAAGAGAAATATTTAATAAATATATATGGAATAAACATTGGTTTATTTATCATCTGTTCCCTCTTTTGCAATACAGTTGTGGTTTTTAAGCATGGTTTTATTTGTAGGGAAATTGATTTTGTAACTTTAAAAGAAAAGAGAACCTCTAAAAACACATTAAGCCCTATACTTGGAAACAATGAATGTGGCTGTTGTGCTCAATGTATAAATTATTCTTCAAGTACAACACTGGGAAAGCTCATTTAGAGACCAAGTAATGTGCTTTTGTTTAATTAAAGGGTTTAATAACTAATTGCATCTATTTCTTTCTTTTCTAGAATAATAAGATTCCTCTGAAATGTTATAGTGAACAGGCTTTCTCAGACACATCTTTGCAAACTACTAATACTTGAATATATATATAATTTAAGCAGAAAGCACATTCTCAAGGACACATCCAAATATGAGATATGATGGCAAACCAGAAGGCATGTCAATGTGAATGAGAATTTTCATATTAGCTCACAGCTGGAAAAAAAACAGCTGGACTGTTGTGAAGGAAGCTGTCAATATAAATTGTGAAGCTATTAGCACCCTTGTCAGTTGTCAGTCTGCTGCTGAATAGCAGCTCAGCATACGCAGCTGAGAGTAGGCTGAAAACACAAAATGAGAGTTTCTAGTTCTCTACGCAGTAAAGTGGAGAGGAACCTATGGCTGGTGTGCAGAAGAGCCAAAGGTCTGATGGAGTTACAAGAATCAGAGAGCTGACAGGTGCACTGCTGAGATGGAAATAGCACAGCCTGTGGCAGGGTGGGGGTGAGAGGTATATAAGAGACAGGACAGAGAGGAAGGTTCAGAGTGCACTGGAAGACAAGACGCACCCAGGGTTTCTAACAACCAAGGATCTTGGCCACACTGCTGGTGAGTGAACAACTGTGGACATCAAAGGAGCAAGAAAGGGGATTCTGTGGAGAAAGAAGGGTGCTGCAAGGGGAGGTGTCGAATTCTGGTGTAGAATAGCAAGTGGTGAGACTGATCTGCACTTTCACTGCAATGAAGTCACAGAAGGCTTGATGCACACCGTGGTGCACACCTTGAAGGCAGAGTTAAGGGCTGAGAGCAGAGAGACATACGGGACTTGATAACCTAAATTGCTTGAATAAGAAAAGGTATTATGATGACAGCAGTTGAAAAAACACACGGACTGTCAGTTTTGTCTCGATAATTTCCATTTAGAGAAACTGCTGCTCTGAAAATATTGGGACTTGTCAAAAAATCTCAAATGGTGTGTACAGTATGTGAGTGTTTGTCTTGTTTATTTGTAAACACTGCTTATAATATTTAAATATCATGCACATGGCATATACGGAAACACAGCTAGTACTGATTGTGATGTGAATCTTCTGTTTGTTTACGTTTGCAAAAGTCAAATATGCTCTTTCAAGGCACAATTGTTGCCTCTGAGTATTTGAAGAAATGCTGGGTGGGTGGCAATGAAGATATCGTACACTGAAATCTAGCATTCGGTTACCATATTAGGCAGATAAACATTCTATGATGACGACCTGATCTATGATTTGCTGATGCAATAGATGTTGTATAGACTCAAGATAAAATCAGTCAATTAATATTATTTTGAAAGAGACCAGAGAATTAAGTTGAAATATTATTTTTAAAATACATATATTATTTGAGTTTCCACTGAATGTGTTCTAATGGAGACATTTTAAGATCTTTTTTTGAAACCTGATAAAATAATTTGTCACATATTTAAAAGACTGTGTATCTCTTCTTCTTGGCCATCTCAGAACCGACATGGCCCTATGTGAAGACATCTATTTTAAACTGTGTATTACTGTAGGATGGGTAGTGTGGTAGCAATGGGGATTTTGTGGGTTTTTTTGGGGGGGAGGGGGCTGGGGCAGTGGCCCTGCTTGCCCTGTTGGTGTGGTGTGCAGTTTGGGAAGAGCTGGAAAAAGGTCTGGAGGTTTTGGGCTTCCCTGCCAGCTCAGCACTTCAAGGGAATGGAAATAGCAATAAGATTACACACAGGGACTCTAGAACATCCAGGCACAGTGTAACTGAAGATATGACATTACAAGCTGTTATCATAAGACTCCATTTCCAGAAATAAAGGCCCCAGTGGAGGAAAAGGGAAACCCACTCAGGTAGACTGGGGGTGGGATCAGTGGGTCAACAGCACATACCGTCAAGGGGAGAGGTCGGTCAGTACTTCACCCTAGGGGACTAGCTCCTTTGCATTACCTCAGGCTGCAACTTGGTATACTGGCACTAATAAGAAGATGGACAGACTCTACCTGGTTCTGTTCAATGGAAAGAATCTCTGGTGTGGAATGGAATGAGGCATACCCAAAAGCAGCATCATGCATACACTCAAAACAAGGAGCTGGTGTCTTTGGCAAACAATATATCAGATGTCCACAAGCTGTAAAAAGGCTGGGGTAGACACCAATGGAAGATGTAGTGAGGACACAGTATAACACAGTATAACATAGAGTGCTGGCTAAAATAAAAATAAGACAGAAAAACCTTAAAGTTACTACACTAAACTAAAACTTGGGCTACTGATTAATCTGTGCTAACACTAGCCCGTTGGACTGCGGTATTCAGCACTGTATATCATTTTTTTTCTTTTTTGTTTTTCACTTTTTTACTGCCTGCTTAGCACCTGCAATGCTGATCTTTTGAATGCCTTTAAGGGTCTTCTCACCCTACTCAAGGCACAGGGATCATGCATTGAGGACTCTTAAAATCTAGGTTATCAAGAGCAGGTACACAGTGGGCTACCATGAAAGCTGTTAAAAGCATCTGGTACAGCTACTGTATGTTCCACCCCACCCAAAATAATTGAAGCATGAGGAATTTGAAGGATGAACACATATTGTCATGAAACCATAAATGTGTTGTCTAATATAGGCATTCCCAATCCTAGTCCCGGAGGCCCACAATCCTGTTGGTTTTTATTCCAGCACAGCTCCCAGTTACACAATCAAACCCTTAAATGACTTAAGAATATAATTTGAACTGCCTGACTGTTTTCAGCTCCTATGCATGTTAGATGATGCCTTTTAACTACTGCATTTGATTGGCAAAATCTTAGACGTTTATGTAAAAAAAAAAAGACTTGCACATATTCCGATCAAGCAACCTGTTAGTTGAATTAAGGCTTGCATTTCGTAATTAAGCCTGGTTGACATGGAAGCCACAAGCCTCAGGTGTCTATGGTACAGTACATTGTCATAGCCTTAACATTTGACATTCTGTGCATGAGCGATTTAAGATTTAAAAGATAGGACAGCATGTTGAATGATGCTTCCTGGGATAGGCTGTGGGCCACTGAGACCCTGAATTGGATAAGCAGTTAGTGAAAGTGATGATATGATGTGTCATTAAATAATCTGTCTGTACCTAAAACATGAAAAGAATGGGCATATTTTTTTAGGCAAAATGTCCAAAAATAAAAAAATGAAATTGTTTAGGAAAAGTAATAAGGTAGAGTTATCTCTTTTCCAGCACTAGGTGATTTGACCCAAATTATCCTGCTGTGCAGTACCATATAGGCAGAGGTCATGGAGGACGAATTCAGCATGCAGGTGAAAAAGATGGCACTGGCCATGGGCGCATCACTGAGTGACCAGGATATCAACCGCATGCCCAGAGAAATGAGGCTCCAAGGTGAAAGATGCTCTCATTAAACTGTGTGTCTGTATTATCGCATGGTCAGTGTGAGTTCAGGTGAAGGTGTGTAGACCTGCCAGGCACAAAGCACATGTGTCACAGTAATTTGACCTAAATGCAGAATCACATCCTAGAATCCAACAAATAACTTAAAGAATATAGCTAAGTCAATGGATTGTCATCATCAGCTCATCAGTTTCAATACACAAAACCTATAGAGGAGGGGTCTTAATCTGGAACTGGAGACCCTCACTCAGATCAGTCCTCTAGGTTACCTGGTTTTAAAGGCTGGCAACAGCTTTTAGCTTTTGATGAATCAAGAAAGCAGTCTTTATAATCAACAATATTCTGGTCCTTGGTGGGTGAAGATGGCATTTTAGCTGTAAAACATCTCAGCCTTTTCGCTGCTCCTCATAGACCTACGTTTACAAATAATGTTTAACTGATGATGATAAGGGAATTGTTCTATATCTTTAGAAATTTAACAGTGACCTACAAAAACTGCTGGGTTGGGGCTGCCCAGAGCTGGACATTCCCATTATAGAAGGCATTTGAAGGATCAGAAGGAATTTCAGGATTTTTCTGAACTTCATGGCCAGAAAGTGAAGATAATGTGGTTCAGATAAAAGTTCTAATGACTAACAAATCTTTGTTGGGGGTTGTTTTGGCAGGAAACTTTAACTACAGTAAGTTCTTTGAGTACATGCAACAATTCACGACATCAGAGCAGCAGGAGGAATCTATCAAGAAGGCCTTTAAGATGCTGGACAAAGACAACAGCGGCTACATCGAATGGAATGAGATCAAGTATGACTGATAAAAGATACACGCTGTGCAAAATCTAAAACATTATGCATTGCTCTGTTCTTTGCAATGTTTTCCCTTTTAGTAGTAAAATCCGAGCATGTGGCACTCTCATGCTAAACTTTTAGAGACTTTTAAGCTAAAAGTTAATCCTCAAAGTTCTATATTTTGTAGCCTAAAAGTAACCTTTTAGCTTTATGAATATGTAGAGAGGAAGAAATTATGTTAAAGACGGGAAACATCCACTACATGTGGTGCTATTGCACATGAAGTGATGCATGAGCTTGTATTGAGAGTAGTGTGCTCTGGTCTCCCGCTACTTTAGGGAGTGCATATTGGCACTTACTTGTTGTTGTCCTGGCAGGTACATCCTGTCGACAGTGCCCAGCTCCATGCCCGTGATGCCCCTGTCAGATGAGGAGGCTGAGGCCATGCTACAGGCTGCAGATGTGGATGGCGATGGGAGGATCGATTTCAGAGGTGCGAGGAGAGATGGGTGAATGAAGGAAGTACAATAGGGGAAAGCTGCTGATTTTTGGTATAGCCAAGCCCTTAGTAAACATATGGGTTCTAGTACTAAACTTTGTGAGAACATACTGCTATGCCTCCAGGTACCTAACAGTTTTGATTTATACAAAGGGCTGATGAGGTGGAATGCTGTCCCTCTCCATTAGTCAAAACTGCAGACTTGCAAACCTGCCGTGAAAGGTTTCAGACAGCTCTGCAGAGGCCAATAGCACTTAGCAAGGGTTAATGATTTTACCTGAGGGACAGATGAACTTTGCAAGCAATTGTGCAATGCAAAAACCTAGGGACTTAAAAGGAATGCAATTTATAACAAAGACACAGGGGGGCAGTCAACTACTGAGTGAGTAATAGGTGTAAAGAGTAAGGCAAATGCTGATGTTATTTACATCCAACAATCTAGGGCCCTCTTGTGGTGATGTTTTACATGATCACACAACATTTACAGGTAAAACGCACCTAATTTAATTTGGTTGAAAAATAAAAGTATAAAGCTCTTTTTACTAATGCTGTAGATTTTCTAAACATTTTTAAAATACTATCCCACTCAAATTGGGCATGCACAAAAAATAAAACTGAAATTCTGACTGAGGAAGTCTATAGTAGCTTTAGCCCTTTGTCAGACAAGCATTCGCTGCTTTAACATACAGTACTTCGGGGTTTCTGAAGTCAAGCACTCTGTACTTTAACACTGAAGGTCTGGACCCACATTTGCAGACCTGAGAAATTATGTGGCAAATATTTTATGTGAAGGAACCAGTAAAACACAAATTTTCATAACAGATTAGAAACATTTTCTTAGCAAGCAATTCAATTTACAGTACTTGACTGTAATTGTCTCCCATATGATGCTTTTGGTTTGTGCTGCCCTGCAGAATTCTCAGACCTGGTCAAATCGGAGAAGAAAAAGAAGTAGACAAGGGCGAGGGGCAGCAGAGGTTCCGGAATCAAGTTTCATCGCTCGCACGGTTCCTATTGGACTTGGCTTCGCTTCAGTTATGGCTCTGACTGCTGGGAAAGCTTCCAACATGCACTAACACTTGTCTAGCAATTACTCGGTGAAAGCCATAGTATTACTGTATGTAAATGCATACTGTAATACCATACATAGCTCATTTACTAAACAAATATCTGTGACCAAAGGTCAAGTTCTCCATGTGTCACTTCAAAGTGTGACTGTAAAAAAAGGATTTTACCAATCTGTGCTTCAGACTAACAAGTAAAGTCAAACAAAAAATAAGACTGGTTATTAGCAATTAGCAAACAAATGTCAAGATGGCCAAATGGAATTCAAGTCAAGAATGACTGTCTATATCCCCATTGTGCTCCCTTCTGCCTGTCTTTTTCAGTCCTGCTTGCAACGTGCTCTTACAGCAAAGCTCTCCCTATTGTTGAGGTTTCTAAAACAAAGTCAAAGGAGAAAGCTGAAAGAAGCCAAATGTTTCTAACCTTAAGTGACAAAGGCTCAGAACGTCTCATGAAACAATACAAAAATTAAAACACAAAAAAAGAAGAATGAAACATTATTGACAGGCATGGGTGGAGTTTTTTTTTCTCTATGACAATCAATCCTGCAGAGGCAGTTACAGTACCTGCACTCTCTCCTTTCTTAGATTTTCATCATGTGTATTGACTCTATCAGAACTGCATTAGAAATGTTCTAGATAGGATATTTAAATTTAGGATGTGTTTAGAGAATGACTTTGCAACTGTCACAATAATGCAACAGTGGTTACAAAACACTTGGCTTCACTCAAAGAATACTAAAGCACATCTCCACAGTTCACCTTTCAGAGTACAGGAAACACCACTATTTTGCCATAATGGGTTTAAAGAATACATCAAAAATATCAGCATAAGATCCAGCTCCCCCAGACCCATATTGGATAAAAAAATTAGAAAACGGATGTATGGATAAATTTTCCAAATATTTTCCTAGCAGGCCAAGCCCTGACAGCTTGCAAACAGCACGAAGTGACATTTACATTTTTGGTTGGATGAGAAGCGAGGTGCGTGGTTTTGATCTGCATTGGAAGGATCATTGCTCAGATTTTCCTTACATTGGTTGTTTACAGAATTATGCTTATTGTTAATGATCACTGCAGAAAATGTGTCTTGGAGTGCTTTCAAATACAAAGACAAACCCTATTGATCAGGGCTGCTTTTTAATACATAGTTGAACTTTGTTGTATAAAAGTTGGTATATATAAACAAAGGCTGAAGCAGTTTGGGTACATGTTCTTGAATTTTACCAATAAAACACTGTGTAATACCTGCTTGTTTTCTTCTGTTGGTCTTCCTGTACAGCCCCATAGATGTTGATACAGTAAATATATTCACACTCTCACTTCACAGTGAAATACAGGAACAGCTCTGCAACCTACTGTATGTGAGTCACTTCTCTACACTGCTCTGTCAAGAGTGGGGTTAGATAGCTCGATTTGGAGAGTGTGTGTCTTGAGCATATTCTTCAGGGCTTGCAAACATAAACACTGACAGTTTTTCTAGCATCTCGGGAGCCTGACATGAAACATTGCCCCAACATGGGATAAAACAAAATACAAAAAGTATTTATTGGACACAATTACAAAAATTTGGGTAGTACGTTACAAGGCCACAGTTGCAAGGGCGACTGTAAGTCTTGTCTGTCTGGTGATGTGTAAAATCATGACAACAAAGGGCAGATCCTCTGAATTGCACTAGAAGATACGAGTGGAGGGAAATTCATATTAAAAAAGATCAATTTGCCCCTCACTCCCCAAGAACCACTTGTAAAAAAAAGTGTTGCAATAAAGTAAAACAGGTGTTAGTAAAACCGGATGTCCAAAAAATACATCTGCTTTCAAAGTTCATTCAGTGAACCGTCTTCTCTTCATGTAGTAATACCAGTCAAGAGCTGCTCTGAGACACTGTCTGTTGGAATCTAACAACAGTTTCCATACACCACCCCCTTCTGAAGGATTTTCAGCAATTCAAAAACATAGCGGTTGTCTGAAACCCAGAACTGCCAAAACTGCCACAGGTTTTACTCAGGAAAAATTCAGTTGAAGGTGTGTACATGTCTCTAGGTGGGCTCGCAAAACATGTCTGGGAATTTCTTAACTTTTCTTCTTTTGCCCAAGAGGAAAGCGAATATTCACACTAAGCAAGCCAGTTGCTCCATCGCAGCACAGAGCCGGCGTCCTGGGGCATTTCCGTGGCAACAGGCTGAGCGTGCTCACTGCCTCATGTACAGTTTGATGATGCCCTCTTTGTGGAGCTGCTGCCACAGGTTCATCTCCAGCTGCAGGTCATGATTGATGTAGAAGACCACTTTGTGATAGGAAGTGTCATAGTAGTGATCTGAGTATTTCGTGTAATCTGGAGTCATAAAGCCATAGGCACTTACCTGGAAAAAATGAAAGAAGGATAAAGGGAGAAACAAAGGGTGAAATATCTTGAATGGGGAGCCATTCCCCAGTTCCCTCCTCCTCCTCCAATTTTTAATATGCACCCTAACACACCGTATGTGACACTGCAGAGGTATTATCTGTTTGGTGAACATTAAATTGAGGGCAACACTACTGCCTCACACCTCAAGGCTTCTGGAAGGAATTCCAAATTCTGATGCCTGAGGCACCTGTTAGTGTGGAGTTCTCCTCATGTTTGCGTGGTGCCTCACCAGCCTCTCCACTAGCCGCCCACTTTCCCAAAGGCATGTAGGTTAGGGATGACAGGTAACTTATACAGTCCACTTTTTCTATGGGAGGAGAGTTGGAAATAGAACTGGATGAGCTTGATGGGAACAAAGGTCCACCTCTCTCTTTGACCCACGGTAACATATTAAAATACCTTTATATCTTTCTGATGGTCTGTGTCCTTGTGAGCAGCCAAAGCAGAACGAAAGCCACGATCGCTTACGTGTCATAGACATTAAGGGCATTTAAAAAAAAATGTCACTGCATAGGGAATTACAGAAATGTCAAGCCTCTCCAAATATTTAATATAAATTAGTATATTGTATACCACAACATATTGGTAAGAATATAGCAAGATAGTAATAGAGTAATATTTGGATTAACATCCCTTTCCTTGAGCATTTATGAATTAAAAAACACTCAAGTCAAAATATTTTCATACTAAGAGAATCTGGTGCGCATGAGCAGATAGCACAGTATATATGTGCATGTGCTGTATTTATGTATAATAAAAATGAACATATCAGGAAGTATTAAAAATGAGAATTGGAACCAATCACGTTTATTGCATTTTTTAATGCACATATATAATACAGACACAGGAATATTTAAAAATATTTTGAATTACTGATGTACTGTAGCTCTTCAAGTATAAAAAGCAATGGAAAGTTTCAGCTTTGCATTGCCATAGTCTTCCAAGCTCTTTAACACTTTTACCTTAATAAGTAAAATACTGTAAGTTTCTCTTTTTGCATCATACCCTCCCTATTGCCACATACCTGATCACAGGTGTGCACCGCAGCCAGTAGCATGACAGCCCCAGTGGAAGGGCGGTACAGATCTCGGTAATTTGTTTTTAAGGCTCTGGAGCGAAGGAACCTGCAGAATATAGGCAAATACATCAAATTTAAACAAAGACCATTTTCAGGGAGAGACATGTCACAGGATTGAGTTGCTACATTTGTTTTCCTTTCTAAAGTGCAGGTTAACTGCAAATTGATATAGCTCTGTTTAACAATCACTGTATGTGCTTCATCTCTAAGTAACCTGGGGTTTATCAGAACCCTTCCAGTACATGTAGCAAAGGTCATCGCAACTGACTTACTTTCTTCTTTTTATTGCCCCAGAAGGGAAATTTGCTTTGTAAAAGCTGGTAAAAGACATAATACAACACACTATAGATTTATCACAACATGAACGCATTAACAAATAAGAGACATACATATATAATGTATCAAGAGAGAAAAATATTACAAATTAAGCAGGTTAATAGCTATGGGAATAAAAAATAATTCAGCTCTACTGCATTTGAATCTAGGCAGACTAAATTGATGCCCAGATTGAAGGAGCTTAGTGCAAGGGGTGGTGATGACCCTCAATGATTACTGGCTTTCCATACTATGTGTTTGATGTAGATGGCTGAAAGCTGTAGTTGTCCATTTTTTTGTCCAATAGTTTTGCTCTCTACCTTCACAATCCTGCTCAGTCTGTTTTTGATTTGTGTAATGCTTCCAAACGGGGCTACTGCCAGGAGGGTTAGGACAGATTCAATGAAAGCTCTACAGAATAGAATCCTTGTTGGAGCATACATGAAAAGAGATTTTTCTGAGGAAGAACGATCAGCGATGGCTCTTCTTACACAAGGCATCTGTGTCTTCCTCAAGCGTTAGGATATCTATAACCTGACAATTTATATTACTTGCTCCTCAATGACTGTTGGTTTTTCAGCTGGTGGTTGCTTTGTATAATCAGTGATCATGTCTTTTTCATATATTAAGTTGAAGGAAGGAGTTTTTACACCATTTAACAAGCATTGTATTTTAGGAGCAAGGCCATTAAGTTACATGAAAACCACTTCAAAACCAACTTCTCCTTAAGTACATCATTACATAGATAGAAACTACATACCTCTAATAAGCTGTATCATTAGGACTGTTGAAAAGTAAAGTCAATAATAATTACCTGAACTATTGGAATGGGAAATGTGTTAACCCATAAAGCCAATACACTAGAACAGAGGTCTCCATACCTGGTGCTGGAGAGCCCCTGTCCATCAGGATTTGTAAGCAGCCTTTAAATCAGTAATTTCTAAAGCCCTGTGACAAATTACATATGATTGATTAAATAGGTGATATGTTCAATTATATAATTTAGAAATCATCTGGAGCCAAAATCAGTATGTGCTCCAGTCCTCAACGTCCATAGTTCCCTTCATAAAAAATAACTTGCTTTATTGATCAACTGCTTAAAGAAGTGTTCCTAATCTTACATGAACAAGTGATTAGGGTGATAAGTAAGATTAAGTGGATTGGGGCTCTCTAGAACCAGAGCTGGAGACCATTAGACGAGACATATTGACTATTGGAGCTCTTTCTGTAATCCCAATGTGAAACAATTGCTCAGCGATACTGTAGTTATATACTGTAGGTCATCACATCTAAAAATACAGTATGTGTTCCATTGAATGATTTTGGTCAGTGCAGCGGCCTCCGAGCTCTTAGATTCTGTGGCTTGATTCCAGATAGGCTCTGGATAAAAAAAATAGATCTCAGGATCAAAAATGAGTTTTCTGACAATGGATGGAAGAATGGATGAATGGATGGATAGATGCATTTTGCATTTCACTTCTTAAGATTTTCTCCAAAGGAAATTAATGGAATCATATCAAACTTTGCAGAAAGTCATTGCCTAAATCCACAGCATGCTCAAGGGGAGGGGGAGGATACCTGACCTGCTTTAGTTTAGCAAATCTGAGAACCTCAGAGCATTACAGCACAGGTCAAAAAACTTTAGACTTGCAGATCGTTTCACTGTTCATGGTTGGTTTATATCTTTTTATAATTTGACAGTAAATGCAAAAGAACACAAGGACCACATATTTAGGTCAAATTAGTTTAGTGCTTCCTTCTTCAATTTCCCCTCTTCTGCAATAGCGCAGTGCAAGCATGACGTCAGGCCAGCTCTTACATTAATGTGGAGAGGAGCAACACATCCCTCACTCATTTGAGGACTCTAAGTATCGAAGCAAAAATGAAGCCATTATACTAAAAGTCACATGGTTTTATTTCCTTATTTAATTAGGTAGCTCTGGTTTCAGTTGTTATTTCCTTTATCTTTAGGGATGTGCCATCACAAGATTTTATACACAGTCGAAAGGTCTCTCTTTGTTAAGTGCTGACTCTCCATCCGAAATCGATGCAGAATTAGAGCTTATGGATATCTTCCAATTTTTATGCACAAACTAAAAAATGCTTTTATATACATACTTTATATAGAAGTCTGTGAACTAGAATCCAGCAGTACTTGCTGTTATTTGAAAAACATTTCTTGCCAATTTGAATTCTGTCTCTCACCTGTTCCTGATGTAGCGGATGAAGTCTGGGTGATACATTTTGAACTTTTCTGCTGTGACATGATCTCCAAAGAATGTCGGTGGGCTGAGGTGAGAAGATATGAATAATGAAAAATAATAAAATTAAAGTCTGGTAGTAGCATGGTAGTCAACAAGTAAGTGCAGAGAGCAAATGTGCTTGACAGCTGTGGATAACCACAGCTGAAATTGACATTAACCCTAAAGTGCATGTGACCAACTGAATACTACAAGAAGGACTGTAAATTATGTGCAATAGCAAGAGTGAATTTTATGGCACACAGATAACATGGATGAAGTGTAGTGAAGTGTATATTATTTTGAGGAGTGTAATAGCCCTTTAATATTACTTGGCTGCTGTGTCACAAACCACATCCCTAGAAGATCGCTTCCACTCAGCCACCCAGAAGAGGAATGAGGTCTGTTCATTCCTCAAGCTTTCAATAAAACCTCCTTACGTCTTGGAGCGTTCTGGTCCTGTCTCAATGGGTGTGTGGGTCACAGCAGCCAACAGGAGGATGTAGTCACGGTCATGATCTGGAAGGAAGATATACCTGGTCTCCTGGCAGGAGAACAGTGAGTTAAATAAAGGTAAAGACGTCCATGCTGGTCAGGTCAAGTCTTCTGATACTAAATAAAACTGAAGACAGCTTCTTCATATGACAAAGCATATTAAGCAGAAAATATTTGCATAGTTATTGTCTTCAATGTGCTTAGCTGATGAGTTCCACAATCTTTGAAGATAAAATGAAGGACACATTATGTTTTTGGTGTTTCTGCAACTTTGGGCTAATATAAACACTGAGTGGATTAATGCATGAAGGATGGAAATATTGAGTCATCTTTAAAATGCCAGGCTGAGAGTACAAGTGCCTGGCTATAAGGACAAGGCTATCAGAACTCCCCCCAAGGGGAAAGGGGTAAGGGCAATGAGGGGCTGGAGGATAAGATAGAAAATGACTAACACTACGGAATGGTTTTCACATCCTGCAACTGAGCATGGCAGTGAGTTAGTTTTCAAACTTAAGCTTTGACCTAGCTTAAGTCAGCATTGTTCACCTGAGAAAGGGGAGGCCCCTGGTAGCCCACATGGGCGTAGCTCCTCATGGAGTTGCGCATTGTGTTTGTGGAGAAAGTGTAGAATGAAGTTCTGGATCCAACATCCTCCTCAAAGCCTTTGATCACAGCCCCATTCGTCCTGATGCAATCACACAAAGAAAAGTGTGGTTAGCGTTGCCTTGGTCAAGTCTACTCTTTCTACAAGGTTCTTTTTTTCTATAAGGTTTTCCTCATAAGGGTCCAAGGAGTGAGCACACTTTGCATTAGTCCACAGTTCTGGAGAAATTCTATCTTGCAAAAAGTCTTTTGCGTACACTCATGGTTTAATTTTACAAGCTTTGACTTCATTTGCCATGCAGCTGTGTTACAAACTGTTGAAGTGGTAATGTTGTGTGTTTATTTAGTGGCCAGGAGTTTTGTACCTGAAGACATAGTCATGCTGGTCAATCTCCTTGCCTTTTTTGGAGTCCTTCAGTATCCCTCCATTCCCCACTACAGCACAGCGGATACACTTATCCTTGTTAGATCTGCTGTCCCAGTCATCAAACATGCGCTGATTGGCCGTTGTGTTAAGGAGAGACAGAGCTGCTTTCAGGGCTAGGAATTAAATTACGCATGTTGAGGACAACTGTCCAAAGGCATTAGGCAGGTATTTCTGATTGATTCAAGAAAGAGTTTACGTAAAGTACACTAATAAAAGCTAAAGTAGCGTAATTGTACAGTAATACAACAAACAACGAGATAAAGTTTGCCAAATGAAAAAGTCAAAATCTTTAAATAATTTCTTTTTTAAACCAGACTTAGAAGTGTGATTCTTTTCCATGTTCTCTAATCTTTAATTATGAAATACTGTCTGCTAAAAGCCACTTCCATCTTCTGTCTAAACCCAACTGTTAATTTATGAGTATGTACAGTATGTGTTAGTGGTAAATGGATCCTTCAATTTTCCTCATTGTGGTGTAGTACAATCCACATTCAAGGCCACAGAATGCTGACTTGAAATACACAACAGTGGCAGTGGTCATGAAACTTGTAAGTATCTCATGGCATAATAGGCCACAGCAGTAATGTATAGTACTTACTGTTAAACGAGAGGACGCTCCAACCATGCGCCCCATTGTACTGGCTGAGTCTGTGGTACTCCTTCTCAGTGCCATGCTTCTTCCACTGAAGGACGGGGACCCACTCCAGATACTTCTCCCTGAAACTTGTTTTTGGAAACCTCCTTCGAATACTAACCGAGCAGTTCTGAAGGGAGGGAGGGGGAGTCCAGTTATGAAGATGGTAAATCAGTGATGATGTAGATATATACAATATATATAATGAGGTCATTTCAAATTTATGATTGTTTCAAGACTCAACTGTGCGGCAAAAGAGTCCTGTATGCATGAGGTTGAGAATGAGACATGTAAACATGCTCCTCATACAGGCTGACCTGTAAAGCCATTTGTCACTTCACACATTGTGAGCTCCATAGTGCCTGACAGGTGAGTTAGACATGGCTGGAGAAGCTGCACTTCTTTCACTGATGTTTCTGTGAACCCAGAAAGTCAAAGGAGGTCTGAAAGTCAAGGGCATTTGGCAAACTAATCCGAAGCGCTTTCCCTAGTAGCACTTGGACAATTGGTCACCATTCAGTACAGAAACTACAACTACAGTATTGTCAACATTGCTCTTTGTATCTTTTTAACATATAAATCAAATTTTAAAACCTGGGAGTGCTGTAGTGAGTGCTACAGCAACAGCAAGTTGGTCTTACAGAGGAATCTAGGGGTGTACAGTAATTTTTATGCTACTCCTTTACACACCTTATCATATACTCATTTATAGCCCTGTGGCATTTTTGAGTTAGGATTACCAGTTCATTGCATGTTTCACTAAGCACTAGAACATTTGACCTTTCAAAGTGCTTGTCTGCATTTTTTAGCCACTTCCTGGGCCTGTGGTGGACCTGGTGTTTTTCTTTCTTCTCTGACCTCATTTTTTCCCAGTGAAATCTTCTGATACAAGGCCCTTGGAATGAGCTCCCTAGTAAAATCGCTTTACTTGTTTGCAAATACACAGAGGGAAACAAAGGAGCTGATTACGGACTGTTACTGGAAAATATTAGTGTCAATACAATGCAGATGTTGCCTTTCATATTTTGCCTGTCCCATTTGGGGTAGTAAACGGCAAAAGATCATGATTATTTGGAATTCAATAATTGCCTTTTGAACATGATAGACCTTCCTGTCTTTATGCTCTCTTGTAATTGGACATTCCGCAGGTTAGAAAATACTGAAGAAAGACAAATATTTCTCAAAATAAATAACTAGGTAAGCCTATATACAGTATGTCCCATTTGTCTGCTATATTCAAAATAAATTTCTTCAAAACTATCAAAACTCATTACAGAGGAGGAAAATTCGAGCTTCGAGGAGGAGATTTAGAGCTGGCTAACATACAGTACAGTATATGTGATAACACTTGAGGTTATCTGAAAAAATGCAATAAATTGGTTTAGTAAAATCTTACTGTTTGTGGAATTGTATCTTCAATGGTGTATTTATCTCCAATAAATGGTGGATCAGTTGGTGTCTTGGGCTTTACTTCCATTTGTACTTTTGGGGTGTCTGCATTTTGTGGTTTAGAACCTTGGTCTTGGACTGGCAGCGGTCCAGCAGACTGCTGTCCAACGTGGGCCGGCGACTGGTGGGCGTTACTGGAGTGCAAGGATGAGCTCTGTGTCCCACTCTGTGCTGAAACAACCGATTGGTTAACGCTCTGCTGAGGCCGTTCTGCCTGATGACTGGCGGTGTGCTGGAGATTGTTCAGCAGGTGCTCCTCTCTTCCGATCTTGGCGGACTCTGTGCAGTTACAGTCTGTGGCCGCAATGCGATCCATTTCTGAAACAGTGTCATTGTTGCTTGTGACTTTTGCCCTGAGATGAGAGAAATACAGAATTACAGGTGTGAATGAGAGGGAGCGAGCTCAAGAGTGCTCAAATAAAAGATCTACACTGGACATTTTCTTGCAAGAGTCCAATAAATCAGTACCTACCCATTGTGTGGTAAAATTATCACTCTATCTACTGTATATACTAGAGTTTGCCAGATCTGCTTTCATAAAGTAACTCTTGGATTAACCAATGGATGTGCCTAACTTTCATGAATGATATTTGTTCACAAGCTGTCCATTAAATCAAGGGTACGAAAACCAACAATACTTTCAGGGTTATTCAGGATTATTATAATACTATAAACAAGTTAGAAAAAGTATTATTTTTGTTTAGAATTATTAGAATTAATTACATTAATGCTCTGTTAATACATTACAGGTTCTGAAGAATTTAGCATTAAATTTCCTAGTATTCTCAAGTTAACTATTTGCACTGTCATGAATCTCTTAAATGCTGTGCTATGAAGAGCAATATCATTCCCCCCTTTAAAAACAGAGTCCAGGAGTTTAAAAGGCCAAGGTGCTTGTCTCTCACATGTGAATCAGCTTTGTGTTATCATTCTGTACTGGGCCAGTGAATAAGCCTTTGAATAATAAAAATCACGTGTGATAGCGGTGCTGTGGGGGAGGGGGGATAAAAAGTTAGTTATACATTGAAGGTATGAATCTTACAGAATCGTTGCATTTCTCCATGAAAACATTTTTAAATATTCAAATAGTAGGCAAATATCGTTTTTATTCAAATGAGTAATTGCCCGGGACCATCAAAAATGTCCTTTACAGAGTATTTGCAAGAATGCGCAGAGAATGCCTGCATTGTGAGATTATTAGGTTGCATGCACAGGTTAGCTATTAGGTTGCATGCACAGCACTGCCACATGTGATTTATCTCAGGCATGGATTATATCTCTGGCAAATACGTGTCTTACAGAACTGCAACAAAGCTAAGGGTTTGCTTTGTTTTCTCTTAACGGCTAATGTTTCCCTATGCAAAGAGTTAATGAAGTTACTGTTTCTTTGAGATTAACAGAGAAGAATGACAGAAATCCTTTTCAGGGGGAAACATGGCAGTGGTAAACATACTGTAAACGCAATGTTCCGCTCCTATAAAACACACACACATACAATGGCACCAAAGTTCAGGTGCCATTTTCAGCAAATTCTGGAAAAGTTTGTTCCACATCTCGCTTCAAAGAACACGGATAGGACATTCCCCAGATTTTAAATTCAACTGTCCATTAGTCAGGGGCAGTTAGTCTCCAGTGGACCTGTCTTTGTTGTGACAAAGCAGACTCTTGATTTAAAAAATACAGTATGATTTAAGTGTAGCTGATAGGAATTTATCAGAGGTATTGTAGCGCTTCCGGGTTCACATGGGTATGTCAGGTCGGCCCCCCCACCGTCAGGGACTCGAACCCGGGCTTCCGGCGTCACCCAACAGGGACCCAGCCAGTTGAGCTAAAGGGAAATCTCCCGTCAGCCTGCCGGCTGCGGTCCCTGCTATTCACAGGGAAGGGAGGTGACGTCACCGCGCTGGTAAGCCGGCTCTTGCAACCTGTAATGTCGGCCATATGCATCACGGTATTTTAAAACCGTACTGTTCCATGTTACAGTATGTCCTAAATCAATGATTTTACACTGGTTTTGACTTTCAAATTTTCCTCCAAGATTAAAAGTCTTTTAGACTCAAGTTATCCAATTCAGGAGAACTGCAACAGCCATGTTACAAAACGTCTTTTTCCAGTTTGCATCGGTCAGGTTCTAGGTTCTTATTAGTGCATCTTCACTAATACTGTCCGTGTTGAGCCCCACCTTTGATCAGTTTAGCACGTTTATCATATGCCAACCTGCAGTCTAACTTAGTATGTTAATTTACAACATATTACCTTAAACTTTAGGTTTTCTGCAGCAGTGGGTAACTACAACAAAAGGCTCCAGTACAGACTCACACCTCCAGTCAGTGATGAGTTTATTAAAAACACCTTGCCTGCTTTGATATCCACATGGTGCCAGGCTATTAAACGAATGCCAGCAGGAGGGGAGAGGGGTGATGAAAGGTTTTTCACAGCTTGTCGAAGTGTGGTGGCCTCCAATTGGATAAGAAATGCCGTTACCCTGCTGGGTAGACTGTCATGTCCTGGAACTTAAATACAAGGCTGCTTGTGGTCAAGGGAATCAAGGAAGCCATTTTGTGTATGTGTGTGTGTGTGTGTGTGCGTGTCCTTGCTTCTCTGTGCCTTACAGCTATTCTTCATTTTGTACAGGGCCACTGCATATTGTAAACCAAACTACACAAATCAGGCGGAAAAAGTATAAACAATAAAACTTCATGAGAAAAGCTCAGCTGATACCAAAACACCTGCCTGAGTAACAGCTGCACTTCACAAAGCATTGTAAATTAATGCAAATACAAAAAACTAAGTAGACTCTTGTTTTGGAAAGAGATGACCTCAGTCACCCAAAGTGTGAAAATGACACCTGAGTAGATAAGAAGCAAAAGGTGTTCATGCCTCATATGGCTCCATACTAATTAGCATTTAGCAATTTTAATGAAAATTGCATATCAGCAGCTAAAAAGCCCAATTAAGAGGCAGCTTCTCATGAATCAGTTTTGTGCTATCATTCTGGACTGGGCCAGTGAATAAGTCTTTTAATCATAAGTGTTTTATAACAAAGAGAAAAAGCAGTGTGAGGAGGGACCAGCCACACAGTACAATTTACCTGTGCAATGATGTGGTCCTATTTAATTCTACACCACCAGCCTGGGCAAATAAAGTGAGGCAGATAAAGGTTTACAGTCCAGGTTTATTGCATGTAATAAAGCAGTAAATAGCCTTATTTAAGAGAAATGTTTATCTGTAAATGTACCTGGCGCTTTTCATTGAAAAGAAAAACACTCGGTAACAGTTATTAGGGATATTCCAGAAGTCACTATATTAAAGAAAGCTAAGTATATTTTAAAATTCTCTCAGAACATGTTCAATACATGCACATATAGGAATAGTTTTATGCTTTTGATCAATGTAATGGTGTCTTGAATATCCAATTAAAAGGAAAAGGAAAGGCAGACACTGACAGTAAGTCTAGTTAATTTATAAAGTATTCAAAAATCTACCTTTCAGATTCTGCAGCACGGTTAAACCTGTCACCAGGCAGAATCGCATCATTTTCAAATGCATTTTAAAAAGTTCAATGAGCTCTAAAGCTGATTGCAGGCTGTGACTCATAAAAATGGGATTCTTAAACTTGGTGTACCATACAATACAATTTTCAGATTTCCTTGCTGCTTTTGTAATTATGTGAAAAGTTTCATGACATACTGTGTTAGAAAACATCTAAAGATAAGCCACACTATTGATTCCAGACTCCAACTGCGGGATGAACAAACCAACCTTCGCAGAAACCATTGTTGTGGTTCACAAGCCTAATACAAAGTAGATAATGCTACCGACAGCAAAAAAAACTGAAGAACTTTTTTCTTGAGAAACAAAGAGAAAAAACTTTCTGTACCTTGCTAGTTAAAGCATCCCATTTCCTTAAATGACCACAAGAGTGGCAACGAAGTAACTGTCAATTAGAACTGCTTCTTACCTGGCTGGATAAAAGAAGGAGCTGTCAGCCATGTCCCAGGGGGCACATGGCCACAGGTTGACAGAGAGGTAGAACAGGACAAGTGCCACACAGAACCCACAGACCACATAGAAACAAGGCCCCAGCTTTCTGAGGGAAAAACAGCTGGTCTTCATCTTCTAGTCCCCAGAGAGCAGCTGCATATCTGCCTCCAGGAACACAGGCAGGAGAGGGAGGGACATCAGGAATGTGGAGGAGGAGACAGAGGCTGTTGGAGCCGACTGTCTCTGGACAGAGCTCTTTGGTACGGTGCTGACTTCCTTGTGAAGGGGGGGCTTTTCCTCACTGGCCTTCCCGCGTCGCTAGGGTTTCTGTTTTTGTTTTTGTGTCCAACTGACAACAGAAAAAAACAACTAATTCAGGAACAAAAAAAATGAAGCAGAATAACTAGCGGCAAGAAATAAACAAAAAGAAGAACTCAGATGATACCAGAAATATTACTAGTGTGATTAAAGTCTTGGAAATTACATTGCGTCTAAGCTGTGACCAGAGCTTGCCCCTTTGGCACATGGCTTTTGCCAAGAGTGATTAATGAAAGATGGATATATGATCTGCTACAGTCAATCAAATCAACGCAATCGCAAGGACAGCTCTCACCTCATAAAGTGTATGCTGTATAAGGCTAATTCTCACAGATGAGCAATTCTCATGAGTCTGGTTATAATTTAACAAACCACACATGGTTCATCATACAAGAATTATGTCTAATCGATATTGGTTGGATTGATTATAGCCTGTCTCCTGACAATATACAGTCTGCATCTCTTCACTCTTTACAGAATCTGTCTTGTTTGTTCAGGGCTGGCTCAGATGTCATAAAAGCGCATTATAAGTCTGCATTCCTGGTATCTTTTATTTGAGTGTGCTAGATACTAGCTACATTTTCTAGTGATTTAGTAAAGTTTTGAGACTTGGCTCCTGACCCTATTTTTTATGCATTTTTGATATAATTAGTTTTGCACTGTAAGCACATTAATGTCTTGGACTATTTTTCTTGCAAAAAACATTCCTACAGCAAATGTAATCTGTAGCAGATGCTGGCTTACAGGTATATTTAGAAATTTATTTAGTCCATAATGAAATTTATGTCTGGGTTATTAGGGATGGAAAACACTTAAGTATTAATGGTCTGAGGCTGTTTACAAACTTTTAGAGTTTTGTTAAAAGCCATGATTTGATGTGAACTGTGTAATGCCTTTGCTCCTGAATTTATAACAACTATACAGTATATAAACATATACACACTTACAAAAACAAAACGTTTGACTCTGCTAAATCGATTGGCTGTGTTTAACCAGGAAATAAACTCTGACCAAAAATATTGCAATCTTGTGACTTTGAACAACAACTCTCACCCACTCCACCCCACATAATCAAAAAGACTGAAGAATATACCCAAGAGTCTTATACAAAACAAAGGCAATTCCAACAGAAAACAGGAACCAAGCCTTAGTTAATGTCGAAGCTCTAAAAAATAGCCTCCACCCAAATAAACACTATGCTGTATCTGGTGATGGAACAAAAGTGTTCAGTGAAGTTTAATCCACTGTTTCAGAAAAGTCACCACAACAAGCCTCTTGCTAGAAATCCCCGAAACTAATACAAGTTTGGACCGTTTTAACCTTACGCTGTAGGCAGGACTATGTACTTTATTCTCAAGCTTTTGACTTAAACTGAAAGCAATGGGAGGAAAGAAAACAATCTATGCATTATTTAATTCTGATATTACAAACATGAGCTCAAATGAGCTATGTTATATGTAAAGTTTCTTATGTTTAGAGCTACGTTATATGTTGAGAGCATGTATTTTTAGTTAAAAAATATTAATCATCACTTCCGTATTTATCAGGCACTGTTCTAGACAGTATATGACATTTCTAATAATAAAACAAGCAACTTGGAAACATGAATCTATTCATCCCAAAATTGTTTATGAACAAAGAATACAAGTAATGTGATTGTGATCTTTTCTAGATACGTGTCTGCCTGGAACTTCTTGGCAAAAAAATAAATCCAGTTCACAGACAAAAATACCCTTCCCTACTAAGCTTCCTCCTCCCAAGCACTCCATGTTACATTTATTTTCTTTACAAATACATATAAATTAATGGACATTATTTCAAAACATAGCTTACATAAAAATTATGGAATTAATGGCATTAGACAGAAATAAAAGTAAAACTCACCTGTTAGCAAGCAGCGTCACACTGTAACGATAACCAGACACTAGAGCAGAGTGCTTCCACAGCACCACTGCCAAGACTGTGTTATTGTTAAGATGCCCTCTCCAGAAACCTCATGCTTCTCAGCATGAGGGGCTTTTTAGACAGTGAAATGAACAACAGCTGTGAGAAGACACCCTCCACACACTCTACTCAGCAGTGAAAAACTTTATGAAGCTGAGCCTAGTTAGAGGAAGAATCCTGCTTCTAACTTTCTTGAGTCACATCAGGCAAGCTTGGAAATTATGCTACATGACAGCCAAAGCCTCTTGAACGCGCTAAGAGACTAAGTAATATGAATCTAACGACTATCAAACGTACAGAGATGCTGGCCTGCTGACATCATTTCCCCTTTAAAGGAGGCCTCATGATCTAACGCATTCACGCCCTCCCCCCAGCTCACTCTCTGTTAAAGACAGCTCAACTCCTGTGCTGGGGAGAAGTGAGTGACCCTTATCTTTGTAGTAATTTCCTAAGCAGGAAAAAAGTAACCAAATTTCCCATAATGCCATGTTCGTCGACTTTATCTCAGCATGTTGCGCAGACCGAATTGTGAAACAAAAACATTAACCCGAAAATACCTTTCATCTTAGAAGGTTCTAACAAAAAAAACCCAACATTTTGGCCATCTGACGTTCAAAGTTGCATTTAACTACTGCTATATAATTTATTAGAGCATTGACTTCTACCTTTTATATAAGACTACACGAAAATTAACAATGTTTTCCTGGAACCTTAATAATTATAAAAACACAAAACACAAATTGTCATTTGTAAATATACATATAACTAGCTCTGATAGATTTTAATGCAATTTTTGTTATTAAAAATACAATTTTTGACCTCGAAACCCAATATTGAATGCATTAAGCATTCCAGACATCAGATTTTAAATGTTCCTCAATCCAAAAAATATGAGTGCAAAACCAACAAATCTATTGATAAAAGCTCTTGGAAAGTCATCTTCTTTTACATTCTGTCTTTTTTACACACATTTTCAATTACTTGAAAAACACTGTTGAAATGGTATTGAAACGAGCATCCATTTTAGGCCAGGGCAGGGTTCGGGTTACAAAAATCCTAAAATGTTGACTGCCATAATACTTCTAGTTGCACTTTAAACAACAATTACATTGTTTACTCATTAGAATAGGTTATCTTAAAACTTTTCATCTGACTCATTTTTAAAATATGATTGTTGAATGGTGCAACATACAATACAAGCTGCACAATACAAGGTCTCAAAAAATAAAATTGATGGTTGAAGCAAATTATCATTATATTAAACCTGACGTGGGCCCCAAAATCCAGCACTGAGTGTAAAAAATGTCTAAGTAGTGTAGCAATGCTAACAGTAACCCTAGCTGGGGTTTCAGCTGAGCAGTTCAGCAAGCAGGCTCTGAAGACCTCCACTTATCAAAATTGAAATGTTCCTCAAAACAAATATATGAGTGTAAAACACAATTCTACTGATAAAAACTCTTGGAAATTCCACTTTTTCCACATTCTGTCTTCTTTACCCACTGTTTCAATCAGCTGAAAAACACTGTTGAAATGGTATTGCGGTGACAAAAATAGGGTCAGGGATAGGGTGACAAAAATCCTTATATGCTGACCGCAATTATACTTCTAGTTGCAAAATGACAAAATTTACATTGTTTACTTATTAGAAAAAGTTTTCTTGAACTTTTTATTCGACTCATTTTTGGGATACAATTTCTGAACGGGTCAATATACAATAGAAGCTGCACAAAGTCTTGAAAGCCAAAATTAAAGATACAGTAGGAGCAAAATAGCACTCATCCTAATTCTGATGTGGGCCCCAAAATCCACCAGCGAGTGTAAAAAAAAGCCTAAGTAGTGTGGCAATGCTAAACCTTACCCTAGTTGGAGTTTCAACTGACATGTTCCGCAATCAATATCTGAAGTCCTCCGGGCATTGGTTTTTGACATGTTCCCTCAATCAAAAATACTGTGAAACCATCAAAAATATCGATAAAAACATATGTAAATGTATTAGATTCTATAATTTTTGGCTGCAAATTTTGATTAGACAGACACGGTTTGGGGTTAAATTTATCAAGGCTTGCACCTCGCCATCCAGGCACCAAAAAGTTTCCGATAACAAAATGTTAAGATAGAAGCACAAAATCCCTCATTCTAAAGCTGACTTGGGCCACAGAATCCAGCGCTGAGCACAAAAACTTGTCTAAGTAGAGTGTGAATCCTAACCCGAGTATGGGTGTCAACTGACCCATTCCGCAATCAGTATCTGAAGCCTTCCAGGCCTCAGATTTGGGCATTTTACCCTAGCCAAGCAGTATGAAACAAACAAAGGCATTGATAAAAGCTCTTCCAAACGTAAGATGTTCTATAATGTTTGCTTGTACTATAAGTCTTGATCCGACCCACTCAGTTTAGGGATACAATTGTTGTGTGGTGCACAGCAACATCTAGGCCACTGGGAGTTTCTGAAAAAATAAAATCAGATAGGAGGTAACAACCACTTGTTCTAAACCTAACTTGGGGCTAAAAACCAAGCCCTGACCTTAAAACGTGCCTAGGTAGTGTGTGAATGCTAACCCTAACCCTACCTGGGGTGTCAACTGAGCATTTCCGCTATCTATATCTGAACTTCTCTTGGCATAGGATTTTGCCATATTCCCCAAACCAAAAAGAATTAATAGGAAACAAAGAGGACCACTTATAGAACTTGCATTTGAATGACATTCAATAATGCTTGATAACAACATTTGATCCAACTGACTCAGTTTTGGGATACAATTGTGCGGTACACCGCGACTTCGTGACCCCTGGGAGTTTCTGAAAAAAAATCAGATAGGAGGTAAAAACCACTTGTTCTAAACCTGACATGGGACCAAAAACCCTGACCTGAGCTTAAAAAATGTATAACTCGTGTGTGAATCCTAACCCTAACCCTAACTGGGGTGTCAACTGAGCATTTCCGCTATCTACAGTATATCTGAACTTCTCTCGGCATAGGATTTTGACATGTTCCCCAAACCAAAAAGAACCAATGAGAAACAAAGAGGACCACTGATAGAAGCACTTGCATTTGAATGACATTCAATAATGCTTGGTAACAACTTTTTATCCAACCGACTCAGTTCTGGAACACAATTACCGCGCTGTGCAGCGCGCCATCCAGGCCCCAGAGGATAGGACTAAAAAACCGCTGGTCCTAAATGTCTAAGTGGTGTGGCAATGCTAACCGTAACCAGAGCTGGGGTTTCAAATGCACAGTTCAAAAAGCAGTCTCTGAATCCCTCCACTCATCAGATTTGAAATGTTCCTCAAACCCAAAAATATGAGTGTAAAACAAACAAATCTAATGATAAAAACTCTTGGAAATTCATCTTGCCTCAAATTAAAATGAAAAGGAATGATTTTCCCACACAAGGAGCACTCATCAAATGCTTTAAAAAATAATTAAAAAATTTTAATTCAGAAAGTACTTGCATGTTATATCACATTGTCACATACAATACTATACAAAAAGAAGTCCACATAGAAAAATACTAATGAAATAACAAGCTTGCACTCAAAACAAAATTAAGCCTAGCTTCAGATATAGAAAGCAGAACTGAATGTTTGTCTTTGCCCATGATGGCTTCAACAGGAAACTAATGCCTGGCTTTCTTGCAAGTAAAGGGGGGAGCATGTGCAGGGAAACAATGACGGAGTCAACACAGAAACAAAGACTTTTTCATTTCCTCCCACTGCAATACATGTTGCTCAGAACAACAATACAGTTGAACAGAAAAGGCAATTTCATTAATGCTTTAAAAAAAAGTGACAATTTCTTAAGTCTTCACAGTCATTGTCTCGGAAAACACTTGGCTTAACATTTAGTTATAATGAAGGTATACAGTATGGAAAGCAGTAAAACAAGACCGCTGTGTCTGTAATATTCACATTTTATGCCTTCTAGGAATGGTGGTTATGGATGACAGAGTCTTACAGTTGTAACCTTGTTGTACTTGGAAGTCTTAATCAGTAACAAATGCGCACAGAAAAAGGGTATGTGGATTTGTTTGTGCAGTGTTGCATGGTGATTTTGCATTCATGTAAGAGTGCATCACGTAAACCTATTAAACAATTATAAGTCCAGTTACAAAAACATGATGGGAAGAAAGACCATATTTATAACAGCTTCAGTGCGTTGGTGAATTGCTGAGATGAACTCATAACTGCTATGAGTGGGTCTGTGTTGAGGCTCTTGAGACTTTTCCTGCTCTTTGCAAAATAATTAACTGTTTCATTCCCTTCTTTCCTTATCTAATATCAACACTTCCTAAACTCTTTCCTTCTCTTTCCAGCTTTTGCTTCTCCATAACTTATTGTAACTATACAACAGTTTATTTTCATTCAACACCTCATAACTTTAAAAAGATTTAAAAAGTTGTTGCACTACAAAACCGTTAAGATTTACACATCAGGGCTACTCTGTTTATGCCCTTTCCAATCCACACCAACACATACAACTGGCTTCTTAATTGCTAGACTGATCCTGCTAATTAGCAATTAAATAATTAAGGAAATGAGTGCAATAAAATCGTGGGAAGGGCCACAGGATAGCCCTCATCTAGACCCCTTATAAATAAAACAGCAGTGGGGGGCAGCACATTAAATTCTTCCATTAACTCTGTAGAGAAAGCTACAGAAGTCTTTATGTTGGTAAGAAACTCCCCTAATGAACTGGAGAGTTAGGCTGCCCCAAAATAAGTGTAATTGTTGGAAACGTGTCAAGACTTTTAAAAGCTGACAAAAACTTTTTTCCGAGACATACTGTGCTTATTTTTAAACCAAAGCACTGCAAATCTTCACAATAACCAAACCAAAACTTTATCTGTGAAAGTTAAACAATGGCACTAAACTGCTGTGGACATCTGGAGAAGCAGACTGCATTGACATGTCATGTTGAAGAGATGAAACCAAAAAATGAAGAATGCTTCAAACTTAAAACAGAATTTGCAGGGTATATCATGGGATGATGGCCCATGATACGTTTTTAGAAGCACATTTTTAGAAGTTTCCACCACACTTCAGTGGAAAGCACACTTTCTTCCATTTCCTGCTTCAGCTACAGGAAAATAGAATTGTATCGTATTTAACTACCACGGACAGCTTCCCTCAAGACAGCCTTCCAGCATCGTTCTGTGCAGAGTTCTGACTTCCTATAACTCATCACAAACAGAACAAGTGTCCCACACTGAGTGATGAAGCTCTTTTAACTGTAGTTGTGAAGGTCCATGCACTTTGTGCATTAGGGGAGGAAAGAAAATCTCCCTTTGGTCAGATGGTACGGTCACATAAGCAGATACTGTCCTCTTTTCTCACTTGCCAAGAAGCTGTTTCCTCTGCTGCTCCAGCAAAGCCTCCAAGTGATCTGCTCTCTTCAGTGCAGCCTGCAGAAAGGACCAGAGAAAGATGGATATAACTGCCATAGCACCCAGATAAGATTTGGAGGTTTCCATCCTGAAGAAATCTTAAGAAGCAGGTCTTTCTTTCCACTTTTCTGAACAGGATGCATTTAAGTGGTGGGAAACCCTTGATGGCAGCCCAACATTACTGTTTCCATTTGATCAATAATAGGTCAATTGCTTGTGATCTCATGAGATTTCCTGAATGTTATCAGGCATAAAAACTTAAATCATTGCAAATTATACCTGGCACTTGTGTTAGACTGAAAAAGATTGTGATGGTGAAAAAGCTTCCTCTGATAATGTTAATATTGAATCTATGTAAATACTCAAATCGATCACATTCTGAATTAAGTTCAATTTTTCAAGATTGTTAAATGTTACTGAGGGACCTGCTCTCCACTTACTTCATGCTGCTTTCGCAAGTTATTGACAGTCTCCTCCTTCTTCAGGATAGCTGCCTTCACCCTGCACAAAGACAGACAGCACCTTCATTACTGATAAATTAAAGCCACATGTGTCCCTCAGTCTCTGTTATAAATATCATCATTATCAGGCAGAAATCCAGCTATCCAGAAAGCTTATTTATTGGCAGGGTACAGCATTTTTGATTAAAAAAACAAATGTAAGAAATGTATAAATAACCCCTGACAGTTCTTAATCTTAAATGATCAATTACCTCTGATGCACTTCAGCCAATTCCTCCTCCTTCTCACGGGTCACCCTCTCCACCTCCAGCCGGTGACGCGCCCTCGTCTCCGAAACCTCTGTTTTCATTCGTCGGTTCTCCTCCTCTGTGGCAACCAGCCGGTCAGCAAACTCCTGCCGGATCACTTCGGCCAAGCTGCGCCTCTCTTCTGCCAGCTTGTCTCTGATCTACAATCCCAGGGGTTAGACCAAGCTGTTAATCATATAGGTTTACGAAGAAACATTTGCATACTATTCTGCACAGTAATAGAACAGCTATTTTCACCTATGCTTTTACTACAATCCCACTGTATTCTTTATTTAGCACTTATCATGGTGTTCCACAGAACAGCTTGATAAGGGGTGAAAGCGACAGAAGCAGAGAAGGGAAAAAGAGACAAAAAATAAGAGTAAAAGTTTTGAAAAAAAAGAGGAAGACAGAGAGGACTGGTCAGAAGGGGAAAAAATCCCGAATAAGCAAAGCAAGAGGAAGAATGGAGGAAAAAAATGTCATAGAAGAATGAAAGCAAGCAGGCAAGCAGGTATTGAATTAGATGCAAAGGGACAATGGAAATTCTGCGCACGACTGTCTCCAGGCAATACCAATAGTGCCCCTATACCACCTTGAAACTATCTAGATCAAGCAGCTCCAACCCTTCTTCTATACCTGGGTGATATCTTGCACCTCCTGCTCTTTCTGCTGAAGGAGTCCCTGTAGGCGGATGACCTCTCCTTCCAGCTCTCCTAGACTCTTCTTCAGCTCATTGTTCTTGTCCTGCAGGCTCCTCTCGGAGCGCTCAAGCTCCCGCAGCTCAGCCTCATACTTCTCCCGCACGCGTTTCACCCTGGACACACGAACACCATGTCGTCTGCATTAGCACAAAAAAACACCTTTCCCTGGAAAGGCCAACAACTCTGGGATGGAAAATCTTTCTGTTGAATTGCACCAGATGTAAAGGATGTGCTGGCCAAGGAAAGGGGAAGACAGGACTATGAAAATATACACAGGGATGGACATTTTCATTTATGGGTCAAAAAGAATTTAAAGAAAATAAGGCCAGAATTTTACTGCACAGGATTAAAAAAGTGCATCGATCAAAAAGCAAGGTTTGGCAGGTACCTTTAAAATTCAAATTCAAACAGCTGTATCGGCATGATTGTTAAATTACAGTGTTGTCAAAGCATATGCAGTTTAATACAAGATCTAGCGACATTTACAATACAAACACCTCGCAGGACATTTACATACAACGTACAACACATAGCCTGTCTTAATAATGTTCTGACTACTCCTCAGGCTGTGACAGGAGATCACATACTGCCTGCTGCCAGTTCAGTTGAGCTCCCATCTCCCTCTCCCAGCAGGATTAGCGCTTTGAGATGCCACCTTTAAAGGTGCTACATAAAATAAAAATAAAGTTTATTAACTGGGAGTGTACAGCAGTGGGAATTCTAGGATTAGACTTGCTTTTGATTATGGGGAATAATGTGTGTCTAATCCCAGACACACATTCTCACGGTGCAGCAGAAAGTTCACCTCTCTGTTTCTTTTAGCTTTCTAACATGTTACTGATACTGCTCCTAAGGCATTCCTTTTCGTTAACTCCCACAGATTTCACAAGATCAATAATCTATCCCTTTGTTGAGCTCACCGGTTCTCAGCAGTTCTCTCACACTCCTCCCTGGCGCCACTGGTCTCCTCCTCCAGTCTTTGAATGGCCAGCTCGATCTCTTTATCCCGCCCCCTGCGCACCTCCTCCTTCAGCTCACGTTCTCGGCTCAAAAGCCACGCCTCCTGCAGGGAGAGATGCCCAATGATACTACAAAGATTTTGGAGGGGTGAGGCTGTCATGAAAAACTTTTTCGCCAACAATTCTCAGCTTTACACTGTTCCTTTAGGACTCCTTTTATATCTAATAGTTTTTGTATCTCTTCCATATCCTGCAAAATCTGGGCCCTTCTGCTCTTTAACAGTGTTCAAGACAAGTGAGTCCTGTCTGTAAACACTGAAGTGCACACACTCTTTGTCTGATTGGTATAACGTAGGAAAAATAATTTTGAAATTCCTGTTGTCAGGAAAAGTTTTACAGACTTTCACATATTTGAGCCGTTTAAAGAGAATTTAACCTTTACAGGTGACAAGCACTAGGACCTATGAAAGACACCAGCTAGCATCTCAGCAAACAAATGTATTTTACTGTGTGATTAAATACTTCAGAAGTTCTAGAATCCAAAGTCAGTAATCTAGCAAACATCTCTCCCATATCTTAGACGTCATTCAGCAACTATAATAAAAACCAAAACAAACAATTATAGCCTGATGTTTAAGTTCCCAGTCTATGTACTCCACAAAAGACCCAGCACAACCTAATAAAATATAAAGTACACCATAATAAAAGCCCCTGTTGCCACAGCAACACTTTTTATGTTTGGAGTTTGCATTACAACACTTCAAGCTTAAATACTGTACATAGGTCTAACTTATTTACATGGTTTCCCAAACAGCATTACATACTGAAGACTGCAGAAAACACAACTGGAGGCTTAAATGAAAAGGCACTGTAAAAAACCCAAAAGGGATCGTTATTTGAAAACACAAATCATAGAGGAAATTCAGTCAAAGACAGGGGTCCCGCTCGCTCACCTCCTTCTTCATGTAGTTCTCTTCCCAGGCCTGCTTCTCAATCTCCAGCCGCTCCTTCAGGGCTTTCATCTCTGCCTGAACAGACAGAGGCAAAGAAAAACGGGTTCAACAAAATGAGCGTTAGAAATGGAAGGAACAAAAAAACATTATCTGTGGTGACATTATTATTCCAGATGAAGAAAGCCAAAGCCACGGTACCTGGTGCCTCCTCTCCTGTTCGTCACGTGCCTTGTCGAACTCCTCTCGCAGTGCCCGTCCTGCCAGGGAGTTGTTTTCCTCCAGCTGCCTCCTCAGCTCCTCCAGTTCAGCACGTTGCCTACAGGGGGCAGCAGCAAAGTACAATTATCTTGCATTTAGTTTCTTAGGGCATTCTAGCCGTCTCTATGCAGGCATGTTCAACTCGGCACTCAAAAACCAAGGTTTCTGGAGGTCTTCACTATTCTCTTTGGAAAACTCAGAGGAACCCACTTCCGTTGACCAGATTTCTGGCTTCTAGCCAGTGTTGAATATGAATATGGGGAAGATGCAGGCATATGTTCTTCCATTTTCACCGACTTGAGCGATTAGAATATAATAGCGTGTATTTCCAAGTTGTGCCGACATCCGTTCAGGACAGACAAACAAGATCTGGCATCGCAATGAATTCGTATTGCACAAATAGAAATTGTCACTGAATAAAAACATTAAGGAACAGTAATTTAGAAGACAAATATTCTAAATATTTGCACATTCTGTACAGTACCACCCATGTAAGCATTCCTCACCTGGAAGCTAGCTGTGCCAGTCTCTCCTTCTCCTCAGCCACCTCACTGTACAGACGCCTCCGCTGTTGCTGCAGGGACTGCTCCTCCTCCTGCAGCTGCTTTTCATACCTGCAGTGGGGCGTACTGGTTAGTTCACTCACTTGCAAAGGCATCCCTTTGCATATGTCTTGTTGCTTTGCAGCTGGTTTGACTAATCACACCAAAACAGTTCAGAGAACATGTGGGAACTTACTTATCTGCCAAACCAGGGTAAGTTTCTTTCTGGAAAAATTGTTCTTCCTACAACAGGTTCAAGGTCTATTTTCTTTCTATGCGCTGGACATCTCTCTCTCTGTCTTCTCCCACCCTGCGTGAACAGGTGTGCATGTTCTGCAGATTACGTGCTGACCTTTGCTTGGCAAGCTCCCTCTCTCTCTGGCACTGTTCATCCCTCTCCTTCTCGAGCTGCTGGCGGAGCTCCTCGCTCTGTCGCACGTATCTCTGGGCAGCTCGCTCATCTGCCTGCAACAGCTCGGCCTCATGGACAGCTCGCAGCTTCTTCAGTTCTTGCTTGTGCTTCGCTATTAGCTTTTGGATCTCTGGCTCCAGCCCTGCAGAACAGTAAGAAAATGCAACATCCATCCAGCTTCTTGTTACTTAAATGTTACTTACAGTTCATTAGTTGCGCAGTGCAACGGTTTCCACTGTCTCTCACACCGTCTGCCTCAAAAACATAAATCTCCATTCTTTACTTTGTCCAGAAATTTAAAACCAGCATGGGTCTTAAAACCCTGAAGGCATAAATCGTTTAAAAAATGTTCTCAACTTGCTACAGAATGTGCCTTGTTTGTCAATTTTATTTTTGAGGTACGTTTTGACCAACTGTTAATCTTTTAATGGTTTGCAGCTTGATAGATCTTCTACGTCTTCGCAGTACACAGTGACACCTAGTGACCAGCAGTGCAATGGCTAGAGTCATATTGCTATGAACAGTTCTTCAACTTCATTAACCTTGGAGAAATTACAGAATGTAAATCTGTAATTAATCTGTAAATTAATTTTTATTTAACACAATTATATTTCACAGTGAAATAGCAAGGGAATACTGGACCATGTGGCTCTCAATTCAATGCACCCTACCCATTCATAAGCAGGAGTCTTGTCAACTTAGAGCAATACTGCTGCCTGATGTTTAGGGTTTCCTTTGTGTTCTTAAAATCTCAATCTACCTTTTCTAAGATAAATACTACCCTGATATCACACACAATTTTTCTTCTCCTGAAATCCCCAATTTAAATGTCATTAAATTCCTCAAGACCACACATAAAGCAAAGCTTCAGACAAGAAGAGTTAAAAAACTGTCAAAATCCAGAGCAGTAAGATTTATCTCTATTGGTCTGACCTATTAGTGTTCTCTAGTCAATTAAATGCAAAAAGCTATAAATATCCCCAATCAACCAGCTCCCTACAGACAGAATTTAAACCAGTGGTCATCTTATGCAATGACTCGTCCTGCCAACAAATCAATGCTGAGAAACCACCAAGGACCATTCCCAATATGTTGACTGACCTTTTACTGTGATCTCTTTTATTTTCTTGGTTTTTTCATCAATCCACTTCTCTCTTCGTATCTTCTCAGTGGCGCTCATCAGCTCTTTCAGCTTTTTAATCTCCTGGGAGAATTTGAAAAGACAGGTAGAACAGACATCAGTAAGGAAAAAAAAAACAGAATCAGCAATTAAAACACTCTCAGAAAGAGCCCCTTCTTGTAGGTAAAATGTAAATACTGTAGAAAAGATGAATGACATAGACATGCTTTTCCCAGGGAAGAAATGAAAAACACTTTTTTAACACTGCTGCTATTATAAACCATGACTCCCAATGCCATGTTAGTTTTGATAACCCACAAGGCCTCACTACGGTGTCATGCAGAGTTAGACATGGATGAAACTGCTTTCATCATAAACGAACAAGCTGTTGTCCGAGAACACTGAATGCAGTAAGGCATGTAGGCGAGGTTAGTGTCAGCGCCACCAGCTCAAATCTGTCAAACCATACATAATAACAGCAAACCATGCTTGAGTTTAAGTCCATTTCACAACAAACTGCACCTATGTGCATTCTGCACTTATTAGAAGAAAATGCAATGATTGGTTTCAAAGTAATTTTTCTCACTTAAAGCCTCTAATCAATGGCACTCAGCAGGGAATGCCTTTGGAGTTGCATAACTGTTCAAAATAATCCGAGCCACCTTGTTCTATTGAACGATACCCTTTTCCTGCAAAGACCCTATAATAATGCAGAGGAAGGAGAGAGCCACAACACTGCAAACAGTAAGAGACTATGGTAAAAAACAATGTTTAGATGTACTACAAGTTTATTAAGCTGGAAAAAAATCCAACCACAACAAAGACTGTAACTAAGGTAAAACTCCTTAAGATGTATCTGTAAAAAAAACAATACTAAACTTTAAATCAAGCTATTTGATCCATTAATTTCACATGCTGGTCTCCAGATTTGATGGCACAAGAAATGTACTAGATCCAGAGGTGACAGAAACACAAAGAGAAGTTGAAATGTTAGAATAAAGTTAGACTGATGAAAAAGTGTTACCTCACACAAGGGACCCAGAATGTGCCACACCTAGCCAGAAAAGAGAGCCAGAAATTGTAAGAAAAAAAGAGCATGTTTATAAAGCACCAAAAAAAGTTCAGCACACAGACAATGCACAGAACCCACAGCTAAAATGAAACTGCAACAGAGAAAAAGGAAGGAAATGCCTGCAAGAAGGGAGCCCTATAATTCAACAGCACACTGAAAGGCAGACCACATGTGCTTCACTCAAAAACCTGCATCCTTAATAGAAAAGCATATTTTGTTACCCCATAAACCACCAACTTGAGCAATTCACCAATTTTTGAAACGCACACACTTTCACAGTCACACTCAAGCTTGCCCTCTAGTGCTCTCACATGCACCTTCCCAGTCCACACGAAGGTACTTGAACTCACCAGGTCGTGCTGTTCCTGCATCTGGGCAATCTTCTTTGTGTACTTCTGATCCACCTGCTTGAGCTCATTGATCACCCCCTCACAGCGTTCACTCAAAGCCTTCTTATCATCAATAAGCTGGGGGAGAAGGACAGGAGACCAACCGTGTGGCAGTAACATTAATACCATCTGCAGATCACATGCTGTCCATCTCCTAAAATTTCAATCCTGCACAGATCAAACACTCTTGGATGAGTGAAGAACTGCCTCCTTATGATGTCCATAAGGCAGACTTCCTTATCTCAGCATAAAACCAACCCACCTAACAAGTCTAGTTCAAAACTTTATTGCTGTAACAACTAGCTACATGGAATTTCATGTCTAATTGTTACTATCATACAATTATTACAATTCCCTAGTAATATCATTCACTATTCTAAACTACAACTTGTGAATCTCAACTTGATCAGCCTTTCTCTTCATTTTAGACTTTCTGTTCTGTGCAGATATCTAGAACACCAAGCTATTTAGAGATGAAATTCACATATAATAATGGCATCCAATACTCTGCTAATCGAGGACTTTGGCCTCTAAAGTATCACCATAATCATATCCTGCCATACTGACATAATGTGCACATCACTGAATTTATTCTTAAATATCACTATGCTCCAACATTAAAACAAAGGTCCCTCCACCGTACCTGGTCTATGAAGGCCAGGTGTCTCTGGATGGTGGCCTCATACTGCTCCTTCTGCAGCTGGAAGCTGCGATTCAGCTCCTTCTCTGTCTCCTTGGCATGACGAACTGTCAGCTCTCGCTGCTGGGCCTGGGAGAGGTCATGCCAGGATTCACAAACCACACCTCACATTCAGTACATGAACTCAGTTGACTCATTTTTACAAAGTGCAGCAGGCATGTTCCTTGAGATAGATAGATATATATAAAACATACAAAGATTTTTAATTTAATCTTTTGCCTTTTTACTGCAATTCTAATCAGGACAAAGACAGGACAAAGGCTACCTTAGTGCTAGGGGACCCATCCAGAATTAATGTGCACAATCTACTTTTTAGTGTAATGTAGTTAAACTTTAAACCACTTAAAGTTTGATTTACTTTTTTCTACACTCAGTCTCAAGTTTTCTAACTTTAAACACATTTTTCCAAGATATCAAAATACCACAATGTGTGTTTTGTTTTATTTCTGCCAAAGACCTCAGAAACTGGTATAAGGACTGGATGACAATTTCAATTCAAAATTTTAAGAGCAGAAAGCAAAACTTAAAACAAATCCCAAATACTAAATTAAATTAGACTTTGATTAATAACTCAAAAAGAATGAGGAGATATAGGTCTGTACAGCACCAAGGTTGGGAATCACAGATCGGAGATCAGTGTTCATGATTGTCAATATTTAGTAAAAGGTGCCATTGGTCAGATATGCCTTCTGTCCCTCCTTACCAGTGCTGTCTGCAGCATGTTGACGGTCCGTTTCTTCTCCTCCAGCTCCAGCTTCAGCCTCATCATGGAGCCTGTGACCTCTGCAGCTGTGGCTGAGGCCTGCTCCACCCCAGCCAGCTCCTCTTCAGAAAGCAACATCTGTGGAGAACAGGTTTGTGAGAGCATATCTTAGGTACTCTCCAGTTCCCAGTGAGGAATCAGATGGATTTTCTCCAAGACCACTGCCAGTGTCCTCCATATCACAATCCTAGTTTACCTCGCGGTGTGATCCCGAAGTGACCGACCGTGGTCGCTCCTGCTCAGACTTCTCCATTTCATCCAAGAAGCTCATGATGCTCTGCAGCTTTGCCTCTGACAGCAGAGCGCCCCCATCAGGCAGGGCAGCAGGCTGACTCAGCTTGCCATGGCGTTCCAAATTGTCTAGTGTCAGGGAGTTGTCTACATCCTGAGAGAGGACAGGGGAGATTAGGAAGACCTATTGTGCCCGAAGATTAATACTTTATTCAATATATTCATCCCCAGGGGACAATAAAAAAACATTATATGAGGGAATGTGGATTATTATGAGAATTACATATATCAAACATATATATATATTATAAGAATTAGTTGATTACATGAGGATACACTGGTGCACCTCTCACATTATAATAGTGGTTTTGTGCCTCCGGAGTCTCACCTCATCAATCCAGGAGTACTTGTCCTTCTTGTAGCTCTTGGGCTCGGGCAGTTTCTCAGGCTCCTCTTCCAGCAGTTTGAGAGTGTCCAGGAGGTCATTCAATGTGGTTTTAGACTGGGCTATGCTTGATGGTGCCCCCTGTTGTGGCTCCTCTTGGCTCATTCTTTTATGTAAAAGTTCCTGCTGAGAGTACAGCGAACTAACTGTCTTAGTTACTCGGCATGTTAACACCCACAGAAATATAAGGGTTCTGAGATGTTTTGAAGTTTTGTTTGGAGTAAGTAAAAGAAAGCGTTAATGCTAATAGATCTGTATATACTGCAGATCTAGTAATAGGAAAATATTTTTTCACATTTGCTTTAAAGAACTAAAAAAGTTAATATCATCAAACCATTTACAGTACCTTCTATATCAGCACCATTGTATCTTAACAGTAATGTAAGCATCAGTACTAAAGCCAGACAACGTATTTCAGTAGAGGGGTAATCGATAAGGTGACAGTGCAGAGGGGTACCTGTGAGCACTGAGACCCTCTTCCGGGGGAGTCTGTAGGGGATCCGGCTCGCAGGTTGGAAATGTCATCGAGTTCAGCTGAAACATTCACATTGGCATCTGTAAGAGAAATGTACAAAAAAGAGTTCATCTGGGGATTCTTTCATGATGTAAAAATCAAATTACTAGAGCTGAATTTAGCAGAAAAGAAGGCAAAGTCAGAATGACATTAAATTCAAAGCTTTTATACTAACAATAACAGTAAACGTACACTAGGATCTTGAAGGCATAGGGTATTGTGCCTTGTAAGATTAAAATGCCATTATATAGATTATTTGGCTGATAATACACCAATCAGAATTCCCGAATCTCTAGAAAACACTATTAGCCCAACAAGATTCTCCTGCCTTTATCATGGCTTGTGAACTGGAACCCTCCGCCCCTCACCTGTGTTTTTTGTCTTGATGTCGCTGGCTGAGCTGCTGCTCCTGTTGCTAGGAGACGTCTTTGTGGGCTTCTTTCGGCCCACCTTTCCACTCTGCCTCATAGCCTCGAGCTCCTCCTCTGCCACACGCTGGGCCTCTGCAGCCCGCAGAGCGCGCTTCTGCTGCAGCTCCTGCACAAGAGGCACAATCGTTACACAGACCAGTTCCACTAGGGTTGCAACTGAAGCTCTAGCTGCTAACAGTAACACGATGTGCGGAAAACTGAAGAATGCGTGTTCTAACACATGTGGACTCCCGTTTTCTCTGCTTTTAGAAATCAAACCTGAAGAACTCCATGTGAAAGGAGCAGAGAGAGCTATTCCTACAGCTGAGTCACACTGTACCTGTATAGCAGCTCGCCTGGCCAATCGAGCCTTCTCCTGCCGAATTTGTTTCCGGTCTTCCTCTTTCTTCTTTTCCTGGGTCTTCCCTTCCTCTGCCTTCTGTTCCCTTTCCTGCGAGATAATAAAGCAAAGCAGAAAAGTGAACAAGATACTAAGATCCATCACAATTCATTAAACATTTGGAAATCAATCATAACCTTATGCAAACAAAATTTTATCCACAGAAATAAACTCCTTTCAGTTACTTCCACAGAGATGGAAGTGAAGTGGAAGTTTCCCAGACCACAAACCAAAGTTTTGAAACTTTTGAAACCAGATATGAATAAAACTGCTTTCTATTCTATTTTATTAATTGACTTTAAGTACATTTACTGTACATTTTCACTTATTTGAGTCTGGAATCCATGCACTTTGCTTTGCAGCTTATAACTGTTTGTTACAATTGTTGTACATTGTTTGAAGATCTGCCAGACTGTATTATCTCCTACAGAACAGTTTGTGTTCCTGTAATTTATTGAACATTTCAGATACAAGCTCACAGCCCTGCTCATGTAGTGAGCTTACTGTAGTGCTTTACAACAGTAACCTTAACCATAAGACGATGCTCTTATGTGCAGAGGTTAAGGCACTTAACACAGCAATATTAATGCCATAGGCACAACCAGCATCTCAGCTAGCCCATGCATCTGAATCAAGAGCCAAGCAAAATCTCAGATTAAACAGTGAGGCGCACCCTTTTCTTGGTGGCAAGAAGCCGTTTCAGTGCCGCCTCACCCGCACGCTGCCTCTGCATATGTCGTCGGTACCAACGCTGGATGGTCACCGCTGCATGGTTCACCTGCTGGATAAACCTGGTGACATCACAGACAGACAGGCAAGGAGTCAGTACATTTCTCACTCTGCAACTCAACAAGAATCCTTATCAAAAGGAACCGAGCTAGATTTAGCACTCCGATATTAATCCCACTGATGTACATTAGTCAGATAGTTTATCAAGTTGGAGAAGCGGACAGGTGTTGGGTAAAGTTTACTGGGTGAGGTTTATTATTTTACTGGCAATCTAGAACATTGGTCTTCTAGATATAAAGATTCTCAAGTAATTTTGTTTTACTCACCAAGCAAACAACATTTACACTGTAAGCAGTGTAACTATATATATTTACTCAAATATTTATCTCATACTTAATTGCTGCTTTAGTCTTCATTCTTGCCAACTTCAAGAATACACCTGTATTATACAAAGTGAAAGAATACCTAAAACAGATTCAAGGGACACCATAATTGCCACAAGACCAACCATCATGCCTGGTAGCAATTATTTGGTAGCTCTGAGGTTGACTGACTTCACCTTTCAGCCTCCTCCTCCGTCACCTCCTGTCTCCTCAGGTGGGTGGGGCTGCTGAGTGCCATGTTGTTATTGGTGGAGAAGTTCTTCTGGGACTTGGTCAAGGACCCATTCTCAAGACTGCCCTCATCATTGACTGTGGCCTTGATAATATTACTGGTGTAAACACCAGGGAGACAGATGGCGTTATTGTACAAAACGCTGCAGCAGACAGGATGAAAATCTTGGCAGACTAACTCCAGCAGTTTAGGGGGATGATGCAATCTAATTGCGTTGTTACAAAATAAAGGGATTACCTGGCACAAGATGTACAACCACGGTTAGCTTGTGTTTACCAATTGATTGTCACTCATTTTTGTTGCTTAATCAACAATTCACACTTCAACTTGACTCACATGATATATACAATGGTTACTCAATTGAACTGTAAACACAATTTCAATATGCCTGTTAAGGTTTTCTTAAAAGTTCACACAGACATAGAAGATAAGAAGTATGTGGGCTTCCATTTTCTCAGGAAGAATTCTAGAGAAGTCTGTAGGGACATGCGAGGGAGATAATGCAACTCACTTGAGGGACGGCTTCTGGTTGGAGCTCTTTGGGGTGAATGTCTTGTCAGAGTGGTTATTGTGGAGGATTGTGGTAACAGAGTTCCCCACTGCTGCTTTGTTGCTCCTGAACCAGTGAGAGGGAAGAAAAAAAGCCTCAGATAAATGCCAAAAAAAGGGTGCGCCAAGAATTTTACACCATGCTGTGTAACTGATAAACACTGGCACAAGCTCTCTGTGAACATGGAAAAGGTCCAAGCATAAGTGAATGTTACACAAATTAATGAAATGGACAACTGAATTATTTTATTCACCTATTATTTCATTAAATGAGAATGAGGAGCACGTTTACACCTGACTGGCACAGAAGCAGCTCTGACCTGTTGTTGGCTGTGAAGTTGGCAGCCAGTGCGATACCAGCCTCTCTCTTCTTCATGCCCACAGGCGAGTCCACGGTGCTGGTACTGCGAGCACTGCCAGGTGTAGGGAAGGCTCGGGGCTGGTCATCCTAGAACAGAAAAAAGCAGCACACCACATGAATATTTAAGACTATGAAGAAGAGGCGCGGTAATGTATGTGGGTGACATAATGAGGAAAAAAAGACACTTTACATGTACAATATTACATAACCTTTAGTACACAATTAACCTGTTTAGGTTCGAAATCGAGAAGAAATATCAGTAGTGTTTACATATTGCATTAATGATGAAAAACACAATCCTTGCAGGATCCATAAAGTGCTTTTTTTCCCCCACAGAACTTTGGTCTGGATTCCAGTGTAATTTGGATTACCAAGATGTTCCAAGTGGTGCGGTCTGGGGAGGCTTTGCTGAGGCTGGCAAGCTTCCTTCTGCCATCTGAACTGCTGTCAAACAAAGCCAGGAAATCATCCGACTGGTCCTCACTGCAACACACCACAATAACACATTTGCCTTAAGAAAGTGTTCAGTTTTGTTATGTGTTGCAATGTAAAAGTAAGATCAACAAACTGATCTCTGAGACAGATTTTACTAGCTTTTACTTTTCACATTTGACATGTGATGCCTAGAATTAATAGAAATTCCCTGATCTACAGTGATTTTAAGCAATACGTAACAGAATATAACTTAATTTACACTGCCTAAACTATTAATTTCATAATGTTATACTAAGGTCTCAGTTTATGTTATATCTTGTCAGTATCATGTTAATAATAATATTTCATATTACTGTTTCATAATAATATCTGTAATATATATAATAATCTGAGCTTGAAGGGAAAGAGAAGTTTAAATAACCTGAAACGGAATTCTAAGAAAAAGCTTGAATTCAAATGCATAAACACATTCAGATACATATAAATCTTACGATGATTCCTTCTGGCATTTTACCATGTGGTGCTTCTTTTTACATGTACATTGCAAATCAGAGCATACATACATACTCTGCTTACCTTTTACTCAACATTCAAATTTTGCCTCTCTTTGAATCCGAATGAATGCAGACACATGCCCCCCGCCCCGAAATCAGAACAGTCGTTCCTATAGCATCTGTGCTGGCGCCTACACTCACTAAGCCAGCTGGCTCTCCAAAAAGGAATTCAACAGCACTGACTGAAAAAACACATTCCTTTGCATTTAACCTCACAATAAAGTGAAGAAACAGGGATTTTCCTCAATTTAAGCCCCCTGTTCTTTGGCCCCAGGAGGTTTCAGGACCAGAGGCAGCTGCTGGACAATGAGGCCCTTGCATGCACAAACTTACCCGTTCAATTTGCATCCTTTCATCAAACTTAACTCTAACCCTCCCCCTCTAGGTTCATACAATACATGCTGCTGCCCAGGGCTTGCTCCCTGACAACAGTCCCCAGTCAGCCCTTTATACACAGCCAAGCTCCTCAATGGCTATTGTCCTTGCAAAGGGGAATCTGTCTGACAGCAGCACCAGCTGTTGCCCTTGGAGGACAAACTCCAGTCAAAGGATCAACTGGAAAGCCTAGATCCACATTTCAGGCTATGGATGGCTCAGCATTTTGAACCCTCTCTGGCTCCCACACACATTCCTACTCAGCAAAGAATCCTAGGCTCCAAAGTCAATCCACACACTCCTGCCTTCTGCATTTAAATCTGCCTGGGCTTGCTTGAGGCACTACTAAGTGTCACTTCAGAAACTGAAAACAAACTGCTAAAAAATTTCGACCAGAACGTCAACACAACTAAAAACACCCAAGTGGAAAACAAAAGCTTTTCCATGAGCAAAAACTTTGACTCCACCAGTCATGTGGTTGTACTTATCTCAGACAACCGCCAATTTGAAACCCATATCTAAATCCTGTGACAAATTAAAGAACCAGTCCATGCAAACTCTGTCAATGAACCAACAGAAGATCCAGCATTGGTCAGCACCAAGGAACTTTTTAAATCATCTACATTGATGCTCCTATATTTTGCTCCAAAGGAACTGGATTTTATTTTTCTGTGTTCTACTAGACGTGCAGCACCTGATTGAGAGAACACGTTCAAAATCAAAAAGTTAAAGACTGCGAGGGCTGGGTGCAGGGAGGAAGCAAACCTCCTCTGGAAGAATGTACCTGACAGAGCTGTTGGGTCTTTGGTTGACTTGGGTAGTGCTGTTAGATCTGCGCAGGTTCTTAATGGAGCGAGTGCTAGCCAGTCCAGCCTCAGCCTGGAAAGAGAGGTAATAACAAGTTGATGAGGTTTTTGTAACTTTTGGTTAATTCTGCATTGCGCTTCAACGCTTCTGGACACACTGGCCTGTTCCTCACCAGGGCATTGCGCTTGCCCTTGCCATCGCAGGCGAGGGAGACGGAGCGGGAGAAGTGCTTGGCTGGGAAGGCACTGCTGGGCCGGCGGGACACAGAGAGCTGAGAACCAGTGAGGCTGAGATCCAGCGAGCCGCCTGCACCCACAGAGGCATTCCCAGGTAGAGATGGGGGGCTGCGGGCAGTGTGCATCCTCACACACCTGCACAGATACAAAAACAGGCCAGGGCCACTCAACAAGTCTGCCTTTTATCTCAGACAAAAACGTGTGTAACTCTGAACAAAGTGCCAGTTCAACCAGCCAATACACATAACACAAACACAACCTGACCCATTACACTTATAGACTTGGCATTCTATTGCATTCTGCAACAACTTATACCTTGGGGGAAAATTAACTGTAAACACTCTATAAATAAATGCAATAAAACAAGCTAAAATCCTATTTTTCAGTCTTAGATTTTCAGTTGTAAAAGCTCAAATGTTAGTCACGTAACAAAGGAGCAATATGCTGTACATTGTACCCTGCTTCTCTTAAACAGAAGGCTCAAGTATGCCTTTAAACAAAATGTTTTTTCCTCAATGCACTGTTACCCATAGCAACTAGCACTCTAGACACTGCCTGTGAGAATGTGAGGCTCTCATAAATGCTCAGAGAAAATGGGCATCAATTCTAGGATTAAATGTCAGCTAATATTTTAATGCATCCACAATTTAAAAAGTCCTCCCTGAAACAGCATCCTCCATATTGACTGCATCTAAATAAATAATTTTAACTTGTAACCAAAGCACTAAGCATTCAGGCAACAGTGTTAAAGAGATATTATTGCTGCTAATTCAGTGTGGCAGAGCAATCTAAGGGAATCAATAGAAAAGCAAAACAAGACAGCAAGACTTGAATCTAAAGATGTTCCTTTAGAATTCCTAAATCCTAATGCAACACCACCCTATGTGAGACCCTCTCCACCACAGTGCAGTCACACAACCAGTATATTGATTGTTCATTATTGATTGTCAGTTATCTGGAATAAGACAGGAGACAGTTATAGCTTGGTTGAATTCCACAGTGTTGTGGAATGGAAGATCTCCAACTTGAGCCATGGTGCTCTGATGTAAAACACCAAAACGTGTAAAATAGTTCATTTTGTAAGATTCTCCAGCTGACACATAAAGCATTTAACTGTCACTCCAGGCCAACACTTAATCTAAGATCTGCAGGTTTAGGCTTTCTTATTCCACCTGAAACAAGGCTGCACACATTGGGTGACAGAACCTTCCCTTGTGCAACACCACAGTACTGGAACCTGCTGCCCACATCCATTAGAAACTCTGCAACTGTGGACATTTTTAAATCTTGATTTGCTACAGTATATACATTTTTTGTTATGTTTACAGTGTATTTTTTTTTACTTCTGTGATGCATATCACGTATGTAATATTGCACACTGCTTTGAGTTTTTTTTTAAATTGCATGTAAACTCTTAGTTTTTATAAGCATTGAACATCTTACAGTCACTGACATCCACACAAGCTCATGCTTGTTTTCTTAACATTTCTCATTGCAAAACTACAAACCTTAGCTGATTCACTGGAACTTATATTGTGGGCATTGCAGCTGCCAAAACGGGGGCCTGCATATGCAGAGGCATATTTCCACATGCTGATTTGAACTGATCTTCCTCTATAGATTGGTGCTTGCCTTAGATCTTGTATAGGCAATTAGACTAGCAAAACAGATTCCAAATGTGGGTGTATGGCTTCTGGACCTCATTGACAATACTTTGAAGATGCCAATGATGTCTGTTCCAAGAAGGTAGAACATTTGGAGGAAATGGTAAAATTGTCAGTGATGGGCTACCGGAGAGAAAGAGGATGGAAACAAGAGATAGCTAGGCTAATTCCCATGCATTTCCAAGCCTGGCCGCATGCCATTACAGAAATGCCACACAATCCCCCATATCTTTAACAGAACATGTATTGACAAACAGAAGGCTGTTCACAGAGTCATTGGAAATTAAAAAAAACAACCATTTAATTCTAGAAATGCAGTGTTACATTACTGTTATTCTGACAGAAAAGAAAGAAACATTAAAATGTCCAGCAATTTATAGACAGACGGTCATAAGAATCCCACTATTGGAAGCTAAAAACCTGCCACCATTCAGAAGTTACACTACAAAATAAGTTCAGGCGACGTTTTGAGGTTGTTGACAAAGAACTGCCTCGAACACAGGCCGAGATCAATTAGCTTCCACTATCCTAAAACGTGTATGTGATACTGCACAATGGTGAAGTAACACATACTTCACAGGTTATTCGTGCAATATCAGTTTACCATTTGTTCTAAAAGCAGATAATGGCAACAAACTAAATACATGTGCGTGTGAAAAAACAGGCGTAAAGAAATAAAAAAAAATGCCTTAGGACGGCGGCAGACTTATACTACAACATACCCTGGCTATAATAGATAAAACAAAATACAAGTTAAAGTTTAATATCTTACCTTCTCCAGGTCTCAAAAGCAGGCAGCAGAAATCGTTGATTTGGTTGACAGGTATAAAAAAAACTGTACAACTGTTGCAATAACAATTCAGTTACTACAGAATAGTGCTACTCTGACCCCCCCCAAAAAAAGCATTACCTTTTTTTAAGAAAGGGTGAGAGGTTTAGAAAATTGATCTATGCTTCAGATTCGGTTTTAAAAAACCGAGACGAAATTTGATAGCTCTTTACAAAGCGCAAATACGTTAAATTCTTCCAAGCATGAAAAAAATTAAGGTCAACATAAAACGCCTGGCATCATTCGCAATTAAAACACAACGTATACATCTTTAACATAAAGTATTTTCCTTTCGGTGACAGCAGTAGGGGCTGAAAACAACGGCACACTACGTGATTCTGATTGATCAAAAACAATGCTAAAACAGTTTTCTCTCATTAGGCTGATCTCTTGCCACGTTTAACTACCTAGCGCATTAGACCACAGACCACTATAAACAGCCACTTCTCTCAAACATTACAACAAAACAACTGGATAAGTTTAAGACACCCCATGTTAAACCCACCAATACCAGAAAAAAAAAACTATTGCAACCGACAACGAAGCATAACATTCTCTGTAGCAACCAGCAAACAGTGGAGCCCCGCCTACTACATGTTAGGATTGGCAAACGCACAACCCCAGCTTCTGGATTCAGACGCTCTGATAGGTTAATTGGACTGCCTGTTATAGGAACGGGAGATATTTGGGCGTGTTCAGGCTTGAAGGTTGGTTGAAGCTGCAGAAGAAGGGGTGTGGCATAAAGTGAGGCAGATGTATTCGAGACAGGCAATGCTTTTTTTGATAAAGGGGAATATTATACCTACTTACAGTATGTAGATGGACAAACTGTTGTAACTTAAAATGATTTGGGGTGTAAGAAAGTAGTGGCTTTTTAACTTTCTTAAAAGCATGTAGATCAAGGGGATATTATTTTCTTATTATTTATTTGCATGTACTGTATGTAGGGCACCTGTTAAATTTAATGCTGCATACTGTAAAATGGGGTATAGTCAATTTCAAAGAATGTAGTACGACTATAATGTTTTTTATCATATTAACACATCAACTATTTATTTCATTGGATGTTAATGCAATCATGGAATCTGTGTATCTTCTCATTATTTCTCCTCTACTCAGTTTCACAGAAATGATGTTATTCCTACTGTGTGGGATAAGTATGAAATGTGCTACAATCTGTTCTTTTAGTGTCATAAATTAACAAAATCATCTCCTTCCCCAGTACTAGTCTGTTCTGATAATCACAAATAATTTGTAAGATGATAATTTTTTTGCCACTACTTTCTACTTTTCTGTAACTCCAGATAATCTCCAGCTGAAATATGTCTTCTGAAGATAAGAAACTCATTATCTTTAGATTTGTATGTATTTTTGCTTACAAAAAAGTAAGACACATTGTGGGGAGGTTAAAGTCAATACTTTATTAAACCTTTTTTGGTTTATAATTTTTGGGGGATTTTAATTAATTAGTTCCTAACAGTATAGACTGAACAATTCCTTATATACAAAGGAAGTTATCTATCATTAAAAGTAAATTGAGTCCAAAAGAATTTTCATTATTGCACAACAAAAAACTGCAGCATACACAACAAAGCAATTTACATTTACACGACTTATTTTACATGAATTCACGTCAAGAAAGATAAAGTACCTTTTCTACTTGCGGGAGTTTTTTTTCGTTTTCAGTATATACAGTATTAGATTTAGTGCCTTGATGTTCTGGTGTCCCTTTTCTACAGTTTCTTTACATCCATCTCAAAATTCAAACATACAAAAAAGAAAAAAGTCTTCATACATTATTCAGTTACTACTGAAGCATACTTCATTATAGGCAAAATGGAACCATGTGTATAGCATCCCAACCTGGGTACAACTATTAAATTAATCACTTTACAAATTAACATGCATTGACTTTACTGCACCCCACCCAGTATTTGATCACATAATTCTCTGTTCTAGAGTTCAAAGCCCTAACCTCTAGTCCACACTACAGCTATATAGTACATTGCACTCTCCTGTTATATGCATATACTGTAAGTACCTCATTCAAACAATGAATTGTCTTATGATGTACAAATAATGTGCTTCTAAGTCCAAAGCATTATCTAAGATGTCTTGCAAGTTAGTCTGCATCCCAGAAATCCCCAAAAATACATGATTCAGCAAACATTACGACTGGTTAGGAATGGTATCATAACAGCATAAGAAAGGTTACAAAGAAGAGGAGGATAGTAAACTTTAGTTACTATCAGCTAATTGATTTGACGATTCAGTTTCCTGAGAGGAGCCAGGGTACCAGTTTCAAAAACATGACTGAGTAGTTTGTTCCAGTCTCCCACAGCCCTTTGCTTCCTGTACTGGTGTGCGTGGATCTGACACACCAGAAAGTCTAGTGGAAAGAAAAGCAAAAGAAGACAGATCAGCCACGCTGCCTAGAGCTGGGACGTGTTGGAAGAAGCTCCAGGTCAGCTTCTGAACTTTACTGCTAGTCTCCAGATATCTGGTCCCTTATTCAGCGTGAGGGAATCAGACAGGGCCTCCAGACCAGGCAGCGCGGGGCAGTGCTTGTTCTCCAGATGGTTCTCTAGAGTGGAGCACAGACTGAAACAAAAAAAAGAACAGCTCTTTAACTCTTTGTTTTTATACAATACGTTCTCCTTTTATCTGTTTACAGGTGTAGTTTCCATGCTGGAGGCAGAGACCACCCACATTTCTGAATCTCATGCTGGTTTCAAGGTAAGGCTCTAGAAAGTCATTCTAGTTTCAAAGTGAAATGTGCCCCACACAGGCAAGTCAAACAACATGTGAAAATTTAGGGGGTGAATTTTGGTTCCTGATGTCCAACAACCAGCATTTATTAGAGGAGCCAAGAAAAGGAGACAGCTTTTTCAATTTTTTGGATATAATTTAACTTTCATTTTAAATCAGGCAAGAAAGATTCTTGTATAGTGACAAAAATAATCAATTACAAATGTGTAAGCTAAAATAATCAGCTATATAAATTGCACCATGGCAAAAACACCACCAAAGAAAAGTAGTGAAGGTATGTGTAAAGTAAAAATAAGGAATCTTACTCCCAGTGTGGCTGGTAATTGGTCTCGGGGTTGGGATTGTTTGTCTTGAGCAAGAGTATCTCATGTAGCTCCAAGTTAAAGGTGCTAATATCAGTCACTCTGAGGAAGGCCCTCAGCCCTCTCATCTCCTCCTCCGTCAGCCTCTGCTGGTACTCTCCCGGCAGTCTCTCAAAGGGATCCTATCAGAATCAAAAAGATACAGGTGAGCTGAGCACTGACTCGAGGCACAGCACCAGCAGTTCCACAAACTAGGATCCCTGAGATCTTAAATAAAAATCCTCCAGAACATTTTCATTTGTAGAATAAAATCAGCTTGATAAAATTCTGATTTTAACGGTCTCTAAATGCAATTTAAAGTTGTCTTTGAGATTTTACGTAATTACAACAACATCGACACATTGAATTCATGACCCTCCTGGTGCCTGTCTTAAACAATGCTGAGGCAATACCATGATGGCCTAGAAACAAACTGCAGAGCCCATGCAGCTGGTGCCAAGATGAAATGATCCAGTAGTGCAGCTTGGATATTCACCTTTCCTTTCTGCAGCATCAGTTCTGACTTCCAAGAGGTGAGCAGCTGCCATACAGATGTGATGTGCTGTAGCCAGCACTCATTCAAGGCCTGCAAACAAAGAACAAAGAAGCTCCAGCAAAAGTAAAGACCCACTAAATCCATCTAGTGGTGGACCTGGTGGCATGGTCATTTTGTCAATCAAAAGCAATAAGACATTTTTAGTTATAAGCACTTTCTTGAAGCTTTTCTTTAACATTCCTATGGCCTGCTGATTAACAAATGGACAGTCCCATAAAAACAGCCCTTTTCTTTTCAACCAGCATGCTTCCAAGTGTCTCCACAATATCCTGTTTCACATGTAACTGGTGGGGACAAAGCCCACCTTAACCTGTGATTGGACAGGACTGAATAAAAAGGTTCATCCTTTTGTGTTAAGTTCATAGCAATCATATTGAAGGGCTTTCAGCAAAAGGGCACAATCCCCGCTAACTCATGATTGAGCTCAAGTGTACAGGTATGTGAATTGCTATTCAAATGTAGAACACTGCATTAGTTTTGGGGAATCAGATGGTACTTGGTTGGCCCTACGGGCACACCACTGAGAGGAGAGACCCTGTACCTTGGCCATAGTGCTGGAGACCTGTTTGCCCATCTTCAGCATGTTCCTGAGGTAGGGCAGCAGTGGTGCCTGGGCCTCCCCACCAGTCTTGCCCAGGAACCGTAGAGCAATCTCCACAGCAAACACAGCATCGCACACGTCGGTGTAGGAGCGGAGCACAGTCTTCATGGCACTGCTCACTGAGCCTTTCAAGGGCTCCTGCAAGTACAGCAGGCAGCTGTCAGTGGTCAGCAGGACGTGCACCCATAGGAAGTGCTGATCATGATACTGACTGGAACAAGACACTGGTCTCTGCCATGCTGAATGCCACACACATCCACTTCATTCAGCTTTTTATTAGTGCCTGTCTCACAAAAGAGTCAACCTGCATCTGAAAGATACAGAGCTTGTGTTTGTAACAAGAAGAGAGCAGCTCTTCCATCACACGTGATATTATAATTTTCTCAACTAGAATAGTCTATCTACCATTTCTAACTTGGGCAAAAATAACAAATCTTCAATCAAAACTCTTGCCTGAGGGATCTTCGCTCGGACTCCCGCTAAGATCTGTGAGAAGTCCTGCTGGTGTCTGTTGAGGTATTTTGAAGTATTCTATAAAAAAAAAGAAAAAAGGCACGAAACATTTTAGAAATCCTTCAGACGAATCCTGACATTTCAAACCCAACATTTCAGCTTAATTAATTGTCATGACCACCGGAGCTGTTTGGGATAACATTAAAATATTAATTTAAGCATTTAAAAGTATTAAATAGGACAGTATTAAAATAAAAATAAAAGCATTTAAAATATTAATGCATTAATTTATTCTGTGAATGAAGAACACTTTATACAACTGCACTGCTCTGTTCTGTAACGCCCACTGCTAAGTAACAGTTCCCTTTCTTTCCCCACTACCCAGCAGTCAATGGTCTTACCGTCTTGATGAGTGGTTTGCCTGCAAGAAAGCTGCGAGAGAGCTGACTCTCAATTCCTTGCATGTCGAAGCTGCTCACAGTCTGCTGGCCTTTCTTCAGGGTGTAGTGGCAGTGTGCCAACACTAGGGGCAGCAACTCCCGCTCAGGGTGGCACAGAGCTAGCTGGGTCTCAGATGCTCCCTCCAGGGATACAGTGTAATTGCTGTTAGGAACAAAGGTGGCAGTACATTTGTGTCTTGACACAAGGCATGAGAATGAGGCCCTGGAGAGATTTAGACTAAATTCATATTATTCTGTACATTCAGTGCCACTGTTCTCCTGAGGAACGCTCATTTTTATTTAACTTAGAAAGAAGAGCCACAGTAAGTCTCCCCTCATTATTTAAAATCTGTGAAATGTACACACTGAATGTATCCAACTTAATCGGTGTGCATATCCTGGTCGAGAGTACAATGAAGTGTGCGCGCTGACCTGTCTGTCTCTGGGGCCTGCCTCCGGGCCTCTCTCACCAGGCTGTTGTGGGTTTCAGTCAGGAAGTCAATCAGGGTGCTGAGGCAGGAGCCGGGCCCTCGTCGGCACAGCGACAGGAAGCCTGCTGAGCTGTCTGTGCTCAGGTCAGCCTCACACAGCTCCTGCTGGACACCTGTCTCCTCTGAGCCGGAGACACAATCACTGAGAGACACAGCCTACACACAACTCCTTTTCTCGGTGGTGCAGACAGGTTAAACTGCTAATAATGCAGTGCTTTTTGGAACAAATGGAACAAATTAAATCTGCTTTTGAAGTCTCTATCCATCTCATCGGACAACATCTGCTTCGATGACCGATTTCCTTTCTCGAAATTAAAGTCTTCCAAATCACACAAGGAGGATGTGTTCTGGCTTACGCCATGTGACGTCAGACATTTAAATAAAATTGTCCCATTGTGTGACAGTAATCGGGTTTTCCTTAAAAAGTAAACTATAATTAGCATTATTTTTTGTACTTAAGGTACAAAAAATACTCTTGGAGGTACTCTTGTACCTCCACCTTCCTGTATAGTATACTATAGTCAAAAAATGCACAAGGAACGGTCCCATAGCATACAAATGGATTCCCGCCTGTTTTAATGCAAGCACAGGCAAGAATATAGGAGAATACTCACTGCTGTTTGCAATCTCTGTCCTCAGGTGGTTCCAGACATTTATGAAGACCTTAACCCTTTTCTCAAGCACTTTCTTCTGATAGCCTGAAGGGGAGGACAGACTTGTAAACTTAGTCAGAGGTCCCCCACCTCATCCGCAGGATCCAGAATGCAGTGGGTGTTCTACCTCTACTGTATTTAAATTGTCAACACCTTAAGATTGTTTAGAAGGGAAAAACCAGCTGAGTGAAACCTAAATGAGATCATTTTAACACTCTGTGAAGAGCTCTTTACAGTGTAACTTAAGGACTTAAAGAGTCTGCTGGATACCAGATTCAGACGCCCAGAAGACAATGTTAAGATAAAAAGATCTTAACAAAAAAGTTCACCGGGAGCACAGGTATAAAAATTTGCAAGACTCTACCATGCAAAGACATTACAAGGCACCTATCTGCTCTGCTGTTTCCAATACACTGCTCCAGAAGCACAACACAAGGATAAGAGGTATTGAATAGAACTGGCTGTGCACCTGTGGGCAGCTGTTGGAGGATCTGGGTGATGCTCTGAGAGCCAACAACTGTCACATGAGGAAACATCCTCAGAAGGTCAGTCTGGAGGGCAGCCAACTCAGGCAGGTGGCTCAGGTGTCTGATACAGTGTGCCTGAAGGAGAAACACATTTCACCGAGACACCAGTCAGCAGCTCTGATTATTTCCTGAAAGTCTGGATTTACTCTTTGATATACAGATTTGCCTTTTCCCAATTTCCTTTAATAATGGAGTTTAACTTGCTGAACAATAATATTGTATTATAAATTAATTCTGCAATTAGTATTAATGCATATTAATAATAATTGCTCACACTTATATACTTTTCTGGACACTCCACTCAAAACACTTTACAAGTAACGGGGACACCCCTCCACCACCACCAATGTGCAGCCCCACCTAACCCTAACCCGCCTGAATGACACAATGGTAGCCATAGTGCACCAGTACACTCACCCCACATTAGTGGGGAGGAGAACTGAGCCAGTTCATAGATGGGGATTACTAAGAGGACATGATTGGTCAATTACAGACTACAGGGTGATCACCCCCTACTGGCCCCACTAACACTACTTCCAGCAGCAACCTTAGCTTTCCCAGGAGGTCTCCCATCCAGGTACTAACCAGGCTCACCCCTGCTTAGCTTCAGTGGGTTGGCAGCTGTGAGCTGCAGGGTGATATGGCTGCTGGCTGGTTTGTTTAATAGGTGATCATAGGGTGCATCTGTCTTGAACAGTCAAATAAGAGAAAATAAAAGCACAACAGATCACATTATTGAAAATAATTGATCCAGATTATGAAAACAAAAACAAGACAGACATATATATATATATATTACATTTACCATCTTCATTGAATACACGTGCTAAAAACCAGGTTAGTTATCGTTCAAAGAGACTCTCATCAATTCCCGACAGTTCATCTGAGAAATAATTTATAAAGAGACGGATCTCTATGGCAGAATTAAATGCACAATGGAAACCTTTGCATTTTTATGTCACTTTTGGATTACAGAGCAGGACAGAATGAAGATAGTACCTTCTTCAGGAAGAGCCACAGCAGAGGGTAGTCCTCCCATCCTCCACTCTGGTCCAGGACCTGGGTAAAGCGCTCCAACGTCAGCCTCTCGGGGCAGGTCCAAAACCTGGAGTGGTCAGTGGGGCTGTGCGAGGGGAGGGTCAGTATGGACACAGGGTTTCCATAGAGCACCGTCATCAGGACACTCCCACTGAGCCGGTCATCAGCGCTGATCTGCCCGTGGGCCTGGGTTAGTTTCTGCTCTAAGTCCTGCAGAGCCAATTGCAAAGGAATGAAACTGAGAATCTCCATTGATCCTGAATACATCTTCATTAAAAATAAAAATCAAATAGACAAATTGAAACCCTCAGATAGGCATGCTTTGGCAATTCTTCCCCACATATTACTATACTTACAAATTTAAGAAAGACTCGCAGTGAAGCTCTAGCAAATGCGAAGAGGAAAAATCAATCAGATAGTAATATATTTATGGCACTCTCCCTGTTCATCCTTTGAAATGACAGCTATGATGATGTGTATTTTTCTCTCCGTGATCCAGAATCAATCACATCCTGAGTGGGTTTTTCAACTCACCTGCAAAACAGGCTTGATCACAGCATTACAGACCAGCTTTTCCCACTGCTGCCTGGCTTGTTTAGAAGACAATGCTCGGTTCATGTCAGAGGATCCTGATGGGAAAGGAAAGTGTAATTTACCACTGGGCTACTGTCACTTGTACAGCCTAGATTTGGCATGGACAAACACAGTAGTCTCCACACCTCAGAACTGCGCTTACTGAGCCACTCTTATCCTCAGTGTTCCATGCCACAGGTAGTTCTGCAACCACTGAGCTCACTGCCTTCTCAAGCATAGCCCAGGGTACTACCAACTGAGCCACTCACACCCACTGCCTTCTCACAGCAGGCCAGCACTATCATTTTAAATGAACAATTGGTGGCTTTTTGAAAGGCTGTCTCTTTTTTTAACCACACACCTCTAGTGCATCCCAGGAAGGCATGGATGACCAGGTGGACAGTGATGGCTGTGTCATCCATGTTCTTGTCCAGAGCCTTGCCCAACACTGTCATGTCCTTCTCAAGGTGCCTCCACAAGAATGGTACCACATCCATCACACGTGGGTATATCATGTCTCTGATGCCCTGTAAACAAGTGTTATCTAAACTTCATGAGCTAACAAGAGAGGTGTACTGTGAAATGCACAATGAGACTGGCTACAACAATAAAACAGTGCAAGAAAATGCCAGTTACAGATGTATAATTTTTTAGTCAAAATAGAATCTCAGAAACCAAAAAAGCTTGCAACTCCTAACCTAAAGTTGTTATAATATATCTCTTAGGCTTTGTTTATTCACCCTATTAATTGATGTAACAAGCAATTTGAATGGCTAGATAAATTTAAGAAATTATCAGTCAAAAAGGAAAATGCAAAAGTGATAGTTACGGCGAAGCTTACATTTAACACAAAAAGGAAATTCATTGGTTTCTTACTTGAAGACTGCAGTGTGCTCCCAGCAGCATGGCCAGGTGTGTCAAAAGCCTCAGTATGGAGAAGGCAGCCAAGGATATTTGTCTGTCTGGCGCATCTGACCTTACATGTGCTTCCCCTAAAACATGGCCAGTTCGTGTCTGGTCCATTATGCTATAAAGACAAAAGGAAAAATGGAAAAACTCAAACATATATCCCAAAATCTAATTATCTGCAGTAAACTGACATCCAGACATGATTAAATGATACCATTTTAAAAGTCAATCCATTATTAGCATACTATTGAGAAGACACAGAGCAAGGGACAATCTGCTATCTATATTTGATTTAGCTAGCATGTCTTTGCAAAGAGGGAGGAAAATGGCCAAATCCCACACAAAACATGCCGAAACTAAAGAGAGTTCCACCAAAAGCCAGAACTGAGCCCAAAACTCTGAAACGCTGGAGAGAGCGCTAACCCACTCTCTGACACCTGCCTTTTAAAAGTACTCCCAAACATAATGGTTATACTACTAATAAGAAATCGGTAATTTTCTAGTTTCAAGAAATATGTTTATGACACAGAATTTGGAACAATGTGATGTACTGAGCCCTGTACTGAGCATTCTGTGGTTCAATGACATAATAAGGATAAACTGGAGATTACTTGTCTGCTCTGATGAAGCCATCAACTGGGTTGTGTCTGATGCCTCCAATGGGTGCTCCGCAGTCTAGACACAGAGATGTAACCACTGGCCTTCCACACTGGCAGAGAAATGAAGATACATTTCCATTACACTTTTAAACCCTTCATATCAAGCATCACTTGTTAAAAGACCATACTGCTGTATGCTTAAACTAATCTGGGTATTTGCAGAAAGTCATTCTTTCATGTGAGCAGATTCAAACTTTGATCCTTAGGAAAATGTAGCACAACACAGTATTGAATTCTAGCTCACTGCAATACAGATTAAACCTGTATTCAATACTGTTTAACATTACAGAAAAAGGTAAAGGTTTCTTTGTCTTATCTTACCTCTCCAACAAAGCATATGTGACCATTGGCACAACCTAAAATGTAAGAGGCAAGTGTTAGTAGCAGCAGGTGCAGTGATATTTTGTTTCTTAAGATACTAACTGAAAAATGAATTTGATCAAAGATCTGATTTCTTCTGAGACTAATACATCAGCACCTGGAAATTATTTTAAGAAATGTCATAGATTGTCCAACAATTTTTTTTTTAAATAAATAATGATAATTATGAAAGGAAACTTTTTAAATGTCATCACACAACAGGACAAGCTCAGGGCTCACTCACGGTATGAGTGCAGTTTCTCTTTCATCCACCTATGAGCTTCAGCTGAGTGATCATCAGGCATTGTGGGAAGGAAGGCATCCTAAACAGGTAAAAGGGGACACAGGATGATCACAGAGCATTGAGCAGTTTGACAGTAGTTTTGTTCTTTTCTAGCCCTGACATCTGTCAGTACCCCCGCTGGTCCCGAAATGTGCACATCTTCATTTTTTATTAGCATTTTTTCTCACCTTCATTGTTTGTGTTTGAGAGGCAATCTGCTGAAGAGGTGACAATAGGTGGTTTCCAGTTAGGAAGATGGCAGCTGCATGCACTAGAATCTCCAGTAGAGTGCGACGTTGAGCTGACAGGACTGGCGTGATGGAAAGACTGGAACCACGCCCTCCAAGCTCATTAGTCAACAGTGCAGAGCAGAACTCCTGGTATTCCCTTGACAAATGGAGAGGGCTGATTCTTATGAAGTCTTGCAGTAACCCAGTCTCCTACACAATTGAAAACGCATTGATTAATCCACCTTCACCTTTAAAGTCTGCCTACTGATAAGTAAAGACTCATTTATTCAAATCTGTTAACCAGACAATCCAAGTGTGGACTGTTCTTAAGCAGGAAAACATTTCAGTGGCATGTCACACTATAAGCCTTCCTTTTAACTTTTGTTGGTGATGTTGGGAGAGATCCACACTTGCATACCTCTGGCTTGGGTCGTAGTCTGGGGTCAGACGATACATACAGACAGGTGACCTGGCGGAACAAGGCCAGGGAAAGGAGCACATGTGCGGTACTGGAAGAACAATCCAGTTCCTGCAACAAGAGAGTAAAATAAAATCGGTGACTCCAGTATACTCTGGGGATGTGTTCTTGAATAATGGATACACTGTATAAAGAATCAATGGACATCAAATGAATTTTCTCCATAAGGATTAATGTAATCTTTCTATTTAGTAGTGGTTAATTGATCCAAGGATCTCTCTCAGCTGTTTCTTGAAAGAATCCATCATGAATCCAGAATCCAGAAGTATGTTTGTGGAGCAGATATACATTGATGCTTTCCATTATTGCTTCAGATAAAGTATTTTATCCAGTATTCAAAGTATCAAACTAAAAATAACCGTTCACACTTCTGCTTATGCACTGTAGAAAAAAATTTTTTTGAATATAGTAATATACATATAGTGAATTAAAGTATTAAAGTCTAATGAAAAAAGTTTAATGAAAAAGTTAAAGCTGTTTTAGAGTGTGATGTAAAGCAGTTAAATGGGTTTGCATTATTGGAGTGACACACTGTAGCTGCAAAGCATTGGGCCACAGAAACAGAATCTTGGCATAATAAAAAAACAACATATTTACAAATCAATGGCTACAAAATCAAGATTAAGCATGGTGTTACTGGACTCATTGCTACAGCTTCATTTTGATCAAATGCCTATTTAGGCTGTAGTAGCACTTTTTAACCTATTCTTTATTCATTCCTTTATTCATTATGCCAGCAGCCATTTCACACTGCACCTGACAACCCACTGAAGCTCAGCAGGCGTGAGCCTGGCCAGTACCTGGATGGGAGACCTCCTGGGAAAACTAAGGTTGCTGCTGGAAGTGGTGTTTGTGGGACCAGTAGGGGGCACTCGTGGGGCTGCGGACTGTGTGGGTCCTAATGCCCCAGTATAGTGAGAGGGACACAATACTGTAAAACGGCGCTGTCCTTTGGATGAGACGTAAAACCGAGGTCCTCACTCTCTGCGGTCATTAAAAATCCCAGGGCGTTTTTAGAAAAGAGTAGGGGTGTTACCCCGGCATCCTGGCCAACTTTCCCCCTGGTCTGTACCAGTCACGGGCTCCTAATAATCCGCATCTCTGAACTGGCTTCATCACTCTGCTCTCCTCCCCACTGAGAGCTGGTGTGTGGGGAGCATACTGGTGCACTATGGATGCTGCACATTGGTGGTGGTGGAGGGGAGTCCCCATTACCTGTAAAGCGCATTGAGTGGAGTGTCCAAAATTAACATTATTATTATTGCTAAAGAGTAACACCTGCTCCACATTACAAAATTCAACTAAAAGAGTTTAAAGTTCTTACTGCAATTTTGCAACAATAACAGTATCTCCTCAAACAGCAGCATTGTGCTGAAATCGTCTCTTGTTTAACAGATTTTATAGCCCTAGAAATGGAGGTCTACCAGGCTGTTAAGAATTATGTAGTTATGCAGAATCCCCTGACCTGTAAAGCAGTAGTGATGGGGTCAGTCTGTGACTGAAGCAGAGCCCTGCACAAGTCATCCCGTAGGGCTTTGTACTGAGGGCCACAGCACAGAAAGCGGTCCACTTCAGCAGGAGCATGACTCTGGAAAAGAGCGAAAAACTTATGGCATGTAAGGTTTTTATTGTTTTTATTTAATTGTTCAAACTCCCAGAGAAGATAGTGCCTATAAGTCAAGTTAAATACATCAAACATAGCATAACCCAAGCACAGCATAAAGACATCCTTCCAGAACTTAATCTGTTCTTGGATTAGTGTTTCTTTTACTGACTATGTATATCCTGTCTATGTCAGTGTCCTGTCTGTTTTTGCACCGTGGACCAGGAGGAACGATATTTCGTTCCACTGTATACTTGTATATGGCTGGAATGACAAATAAACGTGAACTTTATGATGGATTGATTTATAGCCATGACATGAGCATTTGTAATTAACCTTTTACTTTTTGCACTGAAATTCAGTTAAAAACAATTAGAAGGACGAAAGTTTCTGCAGAAATAAAATGTCGTCAACCCTTAACTTAATCACAAATTGTCTGATTTACTTCTTTCTGCAGCAATGGTTTTGCAACACTCATCAATCAATAAGCAGTCAGGCTGTATTCATAATGACCATTTTAATCTCAACTACTGTTTACAAGCAAATGGAGTCAGAATGGAGTCACAATAGTCTCAATAACTATGTTATAGTGCCATCAATTGATATTTCTGGGTATTTCTCCCTGAAAACCCTGGTGTTTTCGTGCAAATTAAAATATCAGTCATTTTACACATAAACACATATACATATGTGCACCTACAATTGAGACCTTATGACATGGCACCTTATATATACTGTAGTATAAACCTGTTACCTGTAATTCGATGACCTGTGCAGGAAAAATCCAGTGCCAATGTGCATCTCGTAGCAGAGCTTGGACACAATCCATTCCTGCCAGTCTGTTGACAGCCCTCAGCAGGTAGACCCGGTACCAGTCATTCCTGGAGTACTCACACACGGCCCTCACCTGCTGCAGGTACCCCTCAACCAGCTCTGACCCTGCCAGGGGAGGTAGGCACATCTCAACCCCAGGACAATTCAGAACAACAGAGCTCTGCTCTTCTATATGCTGATTGATAATGTCCCTAAATAAAAGAAACTTCAGAAACAGCATAGCGGCTAATTGCTGGAAGCAGCAGGTTTTAATAGTATGTGTAGCCAAACCCACTTCCTACTTATTAGATACTGAAGTAACAACTAGTACAAGAGTCAGTCATAACAGCATAGAGATCTTCTTAATACATGGAAAAAGAGTCAATGACAGATGTCGTGTAAACAGTAATATAGGAATAACTAGACAATTGTCTCTAATATTACTGAGAGTAATACTGCAAGTAGTACCACGGCATTAATACTTAAAACAACAACAAAATTAGAACAACCACAACATGAGATATAGATGAGCTGCTGACCTGGGTTAGCCCACGTGTTCTTCAGAAAGCTGGCAGCCATGCCCAGATAGAGTCTCAGTCGTGCCATGGTCTGGATGAACTCTGCAGGATCCTCCTGGAACCCTGTGGTCTGTCTGCGGGCGACCCTGCTCAGAAAATGAGTGGCCCCCTGCAACTGCTTCTGCGACACATGTCCCTCCTCCTGGCCTGGGCTGAGCAGGGCATCCTGGAACAGAGGCCACAGCACAGATCTAACTGAACCTGCTGGAGCTTAGGAGAGTGAGGGTTCCTCTAAGGAATTCCTTACCCCTCTCTGCTCATCTACTCCTTACGTCTTTCTTTCTGAAAGGGAATTATCTGCACTCACTTCAGATCACAGTTTAGATCCACTCTATCACTGCGTAACAATGCAAAGAATGCCTTGAAACTCTCAGTGACTTCATTTTAAAAAGAACGAGAAGAAGCTGAAATAAGCTGCAACATATTGCAGCATAAAAGATAAAAGAAGTTCCTTGTGTAGGAGGATAATTTTACTAATAATTAATTTCTAAAATGAACCATGTACCAAAAAAAAGCGTGCAGTGAAATTTAGGGATTTACTTGTTATCCCCTCTGCTCTCTGATTCTTTTACCTGAAAGCAGTTGACAAAGAGCAAGTACAGCTCAGTGAGGTCTTCCCGGTCCAGAACATTCCTCTCCAGGTTCTGCAGGTACCTCTGGATGTGACCCTTCACCTGCTCAAAACTGAGACACAGTACTGTTAACCCCTCTTAATTCCTTAATTCTCTTAATTTACCACTGGGAAACAGCTGACATTCCAGTCATAACTGATGACTGATCCATGACTTATTTCAACAAGAGCTTCTCCCTATTTTGCAGTACAGTGCTGTAGTGCCCTAAATAGATAGAGTCAGGTCATGGCTCCCATACTCCTTTGAAGTAAAAAGCTCCTGTGAACTGATACTTTGTTTAAGGTACAAACACCAAAGTACTGTATAACCCACAGGTGAAAGCAAGGGTTTCCTGCATGAGAAAGTTCTGCAGTATAAGCTTACTAGCTCATAGCATTTGACAGCTCTCCCATGGTAAAATACAAGGTTACAAATGTGTAACACAGCACAGTAGCAGGGGTGGTACCTGTAGTGCAGCAACAGTTTGGGCAGCACAGAGCGAACTACAGGGCTGTGGTCCACACACTCCAGGAAAGGGCTGAGCTCTCTAGTCCTGTACACAGCACCTTTGGGCACAGAAGCACACCAGCAGGGTCAATGTACCTGGTATGAGCTCTCTATAGCTGAGATCTGAAAGCTACAGTAGCTATCACAGCTCATTTCAATCACATTACTGATCCGGGAACAGAGCGAACTTTTTAATCCAGGCCAAGTTTTTTTCTCCTTTAACCGTATGACTACACACATTTTCCTTGGTCTATTACGCACTTTAAATTCTCTCTATCCACAGTTGCCTCACCTTTCCCTCCCCCCCTCCCTCCACTCTCCCCCTTTTCACCTTGTGCAGAGATGAGCAGGGAGAAGAGGAGCTCCACCATGCCATCCTCAGGGCAGGTCCCCTCTGCGAGGCAGAACCGTGACACAACCTCCAGGAAGAAACAGTTGCACTGTCTCCAAAGAATTTCATGGTGCTGCAGGGCACACCTAAGCGAGGGACAGAAGTTATAATAATATCCATATTTCTTTATATCAATAGAGATTTCAAGATACATAAAGACCTACTGAAGCTGAGCGCACAAGCATGAATTGGAAGAGATCAAACATTTTTTTCTAATGTTTTAGACAAAAATGTTGGATTTCCTTAAATTCAATGTCTAGTTATCTGCTCATCTACTGTATTTGGGCTGATCAATCAATTAGCTTTTCTGGAGCATCTCAAGGCACAGAAGGAACGATAGCACTGTATAATCCTACTTACTTCAGCTTGTCAGACACAGCTGGCTGGTAATCTGCCGGCAGACCTGTCTTACACTGAGGACAGAACAGCCGGTCCCCATCAATGCTATGTTGGATGCAGGTGAGACAGAAAACATGCTCACAGGGGAGAATGGCTGGCTCGGAGACAACCAGGAGGCACACTGGACATTTCTGAATGCCATACCTGCAAAACAGCAACAACTTTCTTTACTTCCTCTTTCTTTACTTGACCTATCCACAGTACATTACATTACAATCCCATTGGATAAGGATGGGCCACAAATGCCTAATTCCACAGATCACTCCATACAGGAGTCAGGAACAGTGCAGTGGAGATGCATTAAATCTAAAAACCCAACTCATAAATCCTGTTAAAGTTTCTTGGGCTGAGGTGTTTAACAGGATAAAAGGCACCATCACCTGAAGTCCAGGTGGCTTGATTGCTCATTGCAGGAATGGAGAACCCTCATCAGCCCCTGGAGTGCATCTCTGTTTCTCAGTTCAGGGTAGCCTTGCATAAACTGGATACAAGAGAAAATCACATCCATTCAGAAAACAGCCAAGTCTTGCAAGGCAACTGTGAAGAACAGGACTGGGGAATAAATATAAAAGTGAAGCAGGATCTCACCTTGTGCAGCAGTGTGCAGTGTTTCAAAGCCAGAGCTTCCAGTCTCTGGTCTCCAGTCATACTCACTCTGACTACCACCTGCTGTATGAATGCTGCAATTACAAGCACTCCCTGCCACAAAGACCTGCAAAGACAGCAGTAACATTAGAGCACAGATACAAAACAAGATTATACCTGAAATTAAGATGTAACCACCAGAGTTTGAAAAACACACAATTAACATTTCCAAATCAGGTGGGTACAACACAAAATAATTAGCTATTCTATTTTTTTTAAAGAAAGAGAAACTATCACAACACTAAAAGAAAACCCAGCGCAACTAAGAGCAGCTTTGATAGTGAAAACAAAATTGTAAAAATTAGATATCTAATGCCCAAGGGTTTTTAAGCCCACCTGATTGTATCCAGCTGCTTGAGACACCCAGGTCTGCAGAGGGTGCTGTAGTTCTGTCCACATGCTCTCTCCACACAGGACTGGAGCTGTCTCACACTCTGCAGGAGGGAGTGGCACTCCTGCAGTGTTCCAGTGGCGTGTCTCTCAATCGCCTCAGCGCACACCCCAAGAGCCACTACATCCTCATTCTGATACAAAGCAGCAACATAGAATTATGTAATATATATAAAACATAACTATTCAACTTAAACAGTTATTGATTTAACTCTTTGTTCTTCTACATAGCACAAACAGAAGTAATATTTTAAATCTGACGTCATTTCTGGGTTTTAAGCGGCCTTTGCAGTTTGGAAGCTATGCTCTATTCAATCTACCCAACCCTTTTCCCAACCGCTTACCACTTCAGGAGACCCACTCTGAGACCCCTCCAGCAGAATCCTGGTCACGTGAGGCTGAAGCTGCAGGATGTGGGAGAGATTGACCAGTCGTGGCCCAAAATGTCTGAAAGTTGCTACGATCCAGGCTGGAGACAGGTCAGAGGAGACTTTTGTTTCTTGCTGTAGCTCTGACACACAGTTCAGCACCGCCCTAGTGAATACCTACGAAGACAAATGAGGGATCATGTCACCCCTTCAATCTTTTCTATCTATACAGAACCCTTATAGTGGGTTACGTTTTTGAAGGCCCTGCTCATTGTCTGCACTCTAAAGGGATACTACTGTATATCACCACTGACGATCACTTAAGACAATTCCCTGACAGGTTCACAGCATAGTATGAGCTCTTCATCAGAGATATCAAATCTATATCAGGCATATAGATTTATTTTATTGAATGGTGTCCACAAGCCATATCATCAGTTATCTGCACAAACTAAAGGACAAGCCTGGAGCAAGACTTGCTTTTACAGGGCACGGCCCACCTTCAGTTCCTCTTGGGAGGAGATATTGATGGACAGGAGCAAGAAGTCCTGTAAGAATCGGTGGCCAAGCTCTCTCTGTTCCTCCTCTGCCAGTTTCGTAATATGGCTGCCCAGCCTGCTGCTCTTAAAACTGGTCACAAACTGTAGGATCCTTTGTCCACTGTCCTCTTCTGTCCCTAAACAGAGTAAAAGACAATTAAAAGATAATTAAGGCATGTAACTGCTTTCTGTACTCTGCTGCAATATGAATCAACTCTATTGGAAATGCCCAGAGCCCAGAATGAAGAGAAAATGTATCCATCCCATGCATTTTGAAAAATACACGGACTTTGGAAAAGAAAGGGATCTCTGGTAATCAAGTGATAAGTGACATGCTGTGATTTGTGTACCATATCCATTTCATAACTACCCAGTTTGGAATTGCTAATTATTTCTTTACATTGATTGACAGGTTGCTGGAGGTGCTGCTTTGCAGGGGGTTGGAAGTATCCTGGGTGACTAATCCTGACTAGTCATCTAACTGATCACTGCGTCTTGAGACATGAGCTCTGTTTCAGAAGAAGTACATTTTTTAAGGCACTAACCTGGAACATAATACGATTCCTCCCAAAGGCTTTCACACTGCAATCTGATCAACCAGCTGAAGGGGGCAGCACAGGGCTGTGCCTGCTTCCCCAACCACAGATGGCGCTGCACTGGGATCTCCTCATTCACTACACTGAGAGAGAGGATTGGTACATGTTATACCAAACGTTTTCATTTTAGCTTCAGATGGAATCTGATATACCCCTGCTGAAAGCTCTCACACAAAAAAGGCAGTGTATTTAATCAAAAGACAAATGTCTCTTAAAATGCAAGATAGTTTTATCTTAGAGTAATTTTTCTTCATAAAATTGTATGGCATACTATAATGACAACAAAAATGAAACTATCCCATCGTGTTGCTAAATCTATGTTTGCACTGAACTATGGGCTGCACTAACTTGAGAGGCGTGCAATACAAATTAATAAAGGATTCTCTGCAATGTGAGAAAAGTCACTTTATGATTGACCATGAACACACAGGAGCCTCTTAATTCCTATTTCATCTCATATATACGAAGGCGACCACTAGGAAGCAACAACACCTCTTAGCAATAACCATCCTGCCATCTGTTTTCCAATTACACAGCCGCAGGGGAGCCAGTGCCTATCCTGTCTGGATGCCAGGCCATTGCAGGGTAAGTAGTAAGGGAAATATTAAAGTATGCCATATAATTTATTACCTTATGCATGGAAGAACACGCTAACATTGCCCTAAGGTCTCTCTTGGTTGGGATTAAGAAGTGCTTCTATCTCACTCTTGCTCAAAGGCCAGAAATGCACCTAAAGTTACCTTTGGTTCTGGGGCAAAATCAGGTGGTCTTCGAGTATCTGGCAATCTTCCAGAATGTCAATCCACAGCTGTGTGAGCCAGTTCCCAGGCTCACTCTTATGCAGCAGGTCCAGGTTGAAGTCCCGGTCCAGAACCTCTACCGTTCGGGCCAGAACTGGAGTGATAGTCGCCTGTAGGCAGCGCCACACAGTATGTCTGGAATTGAAAATGCCCATCAGTGCAGAGAAACACTTCCAGTAGGGAATCGCATTATACCACTAGTTATTAAACCAGAAATCAGAGGTAAAAAACCTTGAAGTCAGGATAAAATGCGTACTCTAGTGTTGCACAAAACACTGCAATGAACACAATGAGTTCACAACGAGACTTTATGGGGGGTCAAATGGGGGGGTCAGACTATAATTTCTGAACCGAGGCGCTTCAAAGGGAAGACAATTGGCAAGAACAAAGATCTACAAATCCAGGGCCGGGTACCTGAGGGTGCCTCCTTCTTGCAGCGCCTGGCGTTTCCTGGCTTCCTTGCTCACCCACTCCTCTGGCGAAGGAACCATCTCCTCTTTCAGTGCTAGCATCTGAGAAAGCCTCCACAGAAGCACCTGCACAAACCTCACTGTGGAAGGACAGCAAAGACAGAGATTGAACAAGGCCGACTGTTCTGAGCACCTTTGCTCACTAGGTCATAGAAGCCGATTCCACTAAATAGCAACAAGGGCATCTTACTGAATGAGCCATGCAGCTATTTCATATATACAGTACATTCAGCAGACAAATTCTAACATTCATCCTCTTCCTTCCACAAAGCATGATGATGGGTTCATTCAAAATGTCAATGAGCTGTTTATTGCTTTGTACCTTCTGGAGTTCCCTGCTTTTCTCCCATGAGCCTCAGCAATATCTGCACACACTCCATGCTGCGGGAGGCCCTATCATCAGTGTCTCTCAGTAAAGCCACAGCACTCTGGACACAAGACTTCAACAGAGAAACACAATCCAGATGGGCACTGCTTCCCTGTAATTGGCAGACACAGACATGTGGAACAGTCAGAAAATGGCCAGGATCATCACCTGCAGAAATAAATATCTGTCTCCCAGTGAGACAGTTATCTCTGCCTTCTGTGTCCTACCCTTGCAGTGCAATTCTCTGAAATTACCAATAAACAGTTTATACCTTTTGGTTTTCAGCAATGCTGTCTCCAAGACTGCCAGCTTGCTCTGGATTTGAAAACAAACAACAAACAAACCAAGCCACATTAGATTTTGCACAAATTACATTACTATGAAGTTATCTGGATGATGCTCTTATCTAAAACAACTTAAATGTCTATCCATTTCTACATCATACTGTAGCATTTTACTCGATCACTCTGAAGTGCTTTGCTGAAGAACACAACAGCAGTACCCCACACTGGACTTGAACCTACAATCTTTCAGTTGTCCAAAGCCATGACTGTAGCATTCTATATTAAAACATAGCATACACAGAACACGGAGGGTAAATGTGGAATATTTTCAAAAATCCACATACAGTTTTGCATGGTCTTCTAATTTGCAATTTAATGTACAGTATATGTTTAAAATAAAATCTGCTTCAAGATAAGCCTTGATGAGTGATGAGTCATTTAACTTGTGGGTAAAGAATTTTAATACAATATTGAAAAGAATCTCTGATATAGCTTCTCCAGAGTTGTTGAGGACTAGTTAGGGGCAAGTGTTGGCAGGAAAGTCTTTGATATCACACACAGCGAATACCTGGCTGTGAAGAACTGGTGAGGAGCTCACTGATAGGAAAGCCGCAGAAAGCAGAGAGGTCTGAACTCATGTCCTCTGTGTCCCGCAGGTCATCAATATGGACTGACAGCCACCTGCCTGCAAAAATAAAATATATAAATTTACAGTCTTACAGAGTCGCTAATAAAGACTCAGTTACAGCCCCTTTTACAAGCTCAAAAATGTATCAGGGACCATTCTTCCAGGAAGAGTGACTTTGATTACAAAACTTTACAAGGACCTATAGCATCTCATAGTATGAATTAAGGTGTCAAGCAGAAAAAAACTGCAGAAGTGATCTGCTTATATGATGCTCAAAACTACCTCCTTGGAAACCAATATATTGGGAGTCGCCTGCTATCCTGGACAGTTTGGTGATGAAGACCATGTAGCACTGGGGCATTCTGGTCCCGACTGAGCTCATTTCATTCATGGCACAGTACCTGGAGAAGAGGGGATAACCATGAAAAACTGGATAGTAAGTAAGGATAGTATTCATAATCTAAGCCTTATTCAACTACAGAAAGCTATTGTGATAGGGTTCCTCCTTCAATACATGGCCATTCATGCATTGTTGATTCTTAATGTAAGAGACCAGTTGATTTTTGGACACTGGTTATGTGTCTTGATCAGGGCCTTACACTGTGAACATGAACAATCTTTAATCCAAGATGATAATGAGGATGTATATTGTCTTACATGCACATGCCACCCTTTAATAAATCAGAAATTTTGGGACCACTGCAAAACCTTGGACCTCTTGATTAACATTGTATAAAATGCATTGACTGCTGTGTGGAGCAGTACTGGAGAAGGAAAAGGAAAGAGCACTGACTTGGCAGAGGCAATGAGCTCATCACAGTGCGCAGATTCTTCTACATCTGTCTGGACAAGCAGGACCTGCAGACTAGCCCCGTCCTCTTGCAGGAAATTCCTGTAACCGCACAGTCACAGAACAACAGGCAGAGAGGAACTCAGGAACACATGAGAACTCACTATAAACAAAAATATGTCAAACGAAAACATTCTTGTCTTTGTTAGGACATATGCAGTAAAACAAATATGTCTTTGGATACATTTACATTAAATAAATATGACCCTTATAGAAGAAATATACAATTTAGAAGACTACTGGCACAAATATCAATACTATTGGACCCAAATGTCATAAACAGAAGATAAATATTATAATTTAGAGAGCATCACTTGAAGCCTGAGAATTTGAAAGATGAAGAAGGCAAATGAGAAATTTCCAGGAGGTACCGTATCTTGCTGCAGAAAGAGGACTCGGTGTCAAACTGGTGCAGGGAAAGCAAAAGAATCCCACTGGTGTCCAGACTCAAAGCCTGCGCCACTGCCCGCACATCCGATTGGGTGAGGAGGCTGGAGTAGGTGGTCACCTGCCAGAGACGAACAGGAGTTAACAGCAACATCTTAAGACAAAAAGGACTGGATACCTATAGCAGCAAATAATGAAATTCCATTGTCATCAAAGCAGAAGTCATTTAAACCACCAATCATTAGTAAATCAAATATAATTCCAAAATTAGGAGGAAAACTTTTCTGTTTATTTATTTTATATTTAAGTTTATAGTATGTATTTCAGGTGAAAAGAAATGAAAAGCATTTAAATGAAAAAAGGATATTTTAATAGTTAAACTTATTAAATATAGATATAAAGAATGCAGAAACATTTTAGACATTACTTTAACCCTGTTCTATTTTCCCTTCAAGAAAGCACTCAGAAGATTCTATAAGTATAACACCTGATAAAGAAACAAACATTACATGCACCACCAGTTAAACTAGTAAAAAGAATCAGTTACCTCTATGAACCTGTTAGGATCTTCAGTCTTATTCACGTAGTTCTCCATGAAATCTCTGAGGGAGAGATGATGCTGTTGGCGGAAATACATTCTTTGGAGCATCTTCTTCTCCTGGGAGCTTAGCTCTGAGTATTTGAGCCGCAAAACTGAGTCTGGTGTAGCACAGTTCAGCAGGAAGCATTTGGCAGCTTCTAGGACCTCATCTTCTTCCATTTCCTCACTGCACTTCACAATCCCTCCTTCTTCCATCATACTTTCATTTTCTTCCATCACCCTTTCACTTCCTTCTTCTTCCATCTGTTGTTCATTTTTTACTTTAGCTATAGGGTCTCCTCCCTCTCTCCCCTTCATTTCAATATCAATCTGTTCTTCCATTGGCTCATCATTCTGTTCTTCTGCTTGCACACCGCTGTCACCTGTGTCACACTTCTGACTTTCTCCTTTTGTGTCCTCAAAGGAACCACCAAACTCACCATGCTCCTCCATCTCAACATCAGTCCCTGTCCCCTGAATTTGCTCTTCTATACTTAAATCCTCCTGCAAGCCTTCCACTTCTTTGTCCCTCCACTGATGTCTGCATTCCATGGCCTGCAACACAGCAATGGCACAGGCATCCTCATGGAACCCAATAAAAACATCAGGAGGATAAAACTCCTTCCTTTCTCCATCCACAAAGATGAATTCTTGGACCCAATCCTTAAGCTTCTTCAGTACCCTCTTTTGATAAGTGGTGAGATCGGCTCTCCTATCCACTTGGTGTTTTTCAAGTCGGTTAATGAGAGGCACGGGAAACTGGGTGTATACCTTATTCTGGTCCTCCACTACCACCAGCCTAAAGTCTCTGTGAACCCTACACTTTACTCGGTGTGTTCCCAGCCCCAGGTCTACGTACTGCTGCCCACCCAAGTATACATAGTATTGGTTTAGGGCATCATACAAGCTCTCATACAGGTTCTGCAGATTAAGAAGAATCACAGTCCGACCTGTCTCCATGCATGTTTTAACACGGTTCACATTCCGACAAACTTGAGCATACTCCTGGTCTTTAGGGAACCCCGATCCAAATACTATTTCAGGAGGGTTACGGTCCTTCTTTGAGAATATGCTTTGCTGAAGGATGTGAAGGGCGGCATTATTAGTGGTGAGTAGCAAAAGGTAGCGACTTTCCTCCTGGTTTCTGTAGTCTAAATTCTTTTCAACCATCCACAGAGTGCTTGGGCGGGTGACCTTCCTAGGATCCTGAAATATATCCTGGAAATAAGTCAGTGGATCAAATTCTTCCAGTCGTCCACTAAAATTCCGAAGGATGGCCTCTGCCAGCTGGCTTTCAGTTGGCTCTTCCTGGGATGCCTTTACCAGGGCAAAAATCATTTTGATCAGGCTGTAGTAATCCCGAAGACCGAAGAACTGGTTGCATTCCACCTCTTTGCAGATTCTCAGAAAGGCATTGGCCAGTTTTGGGAAAAGGTGCTGGATCTTAATTAGGATTGTGTTATCAGAAGAGCAGATTCCTTTGGCTGTCTCCACCAGTTCATGTTCACTTGGATCCCACCGTGACACAAAAATCCCACGGTTCATTTTAGCAGGGTCCAAGGCCCAATTAGAGATCCCTACAAAACCAACTTTCATGTGCGGTTTTGGTCTGTCATTGTCAATGCAACCATCCTCCAATAAAGGATGCAGTGTCTTCAGAGGCATCTGAGGTGAATCCTCCGCCAGTCCGATCTCATCCAGTACCACCACCGAGACGTATTCTTTCAGGCTCTTGCCCTGTTGGAAGCGGGCACATTGCCAAAAGGTGCCAATGATTCCCTCGGGACTTGAGTGTGGACTGCACTGAAAGGAGACCATGTGCACCTGTTTCAGATTCTTAAAAAGACTGCAGTGTGAGGCTTGGCCTTGCATGGCATCAGCCACCACCGTCTTGGCTAAAGATTTAGAGCTTCCGGGCTTCCCGACCAAAAAAAGAGGGATTCTAAGCTCTATACAAATGACCATCAGGAAGACGTTTTCTTTCAGGGCTTTGTTTTTGGCCACAGTGTCTCTTGTTTTTATGTTTTCAAGAAAAACATCTTGACATGAAGAGATCTCTTTTTCTATAAAGTCAGGTCTGTTCAAAGGTTTTGGGAAGAACCTATAAATACAGTTGAGGTATTCCCTTTTAGAAACCAAGGAGGGGTAGTAACAAACGCCTACTGCTAAAGCTAAGCATTTCAAAATCTTCTCATTGCTGTTAAGATGATCAAAATTGTGGAAAACTAGATTACTGTGGTGGTAGAACCAGATTAGCACCTTCATGGACCTCTCTACATCTCGCAAGCTCACAAAACTACATTCATCTCTGCGACTGCGCATGTACCTCTGAGAAGCTGCCAACACTGCTGACACAGTTTCTGTACATGTAGGTGGCAGTGCATGATCCCTGGCCTGTCTTTGAACAATCTGTCTAGTGTAAGAAAGTTCAGCAGAATCACTGAGTTGTCCGAAGTCCCAGACCAAAGGAACCATGCTGGGTGGCAGTGGCTGAACCCTATAGACTAGCTGCCTCAGGGGAACATTACCAAGTCTGTCTTCTGTCTCTCCTGCCTTCACTCTGTAACCCAGTCCTGCCAGTTCCAAGCGTCTGATCATTTCTGGGGAATGTTTTCGATAGGGATTGCAAGCAGCTACAATTTTCAGTCCTGTGTTTGACTTCAGAGGCTGACCCCGGACTGTCCTGTCACATAACACCTCTTTGATGGCAAAAATAGACTCTGTGGTGTTGGCCTCATCAAAGAACAAAACAGTGTCCAGTTCAAATTGGTTTTTGTTTTTCTTAGCCAGGATTTGAGCCTCCTCCACCTTCTGGTAAATCATCTCTGCGGTTGTCCCCCCATGGACTTTAACCAATTTCATATTTTCTGTTGGATGTCCTCCCTTTTGTAGGTCACAGAGGAAACGGACAAGTCTGGTTTTTCCACAACCTGTTTCCCCCATAATAATCACAGGAATCTCGCAGCGGAACCGCATGTGTATTGCCAACATCTTCATCACGTTGTCAGCAGTCAGTTCATAAGTGGGATCTGGATCAAACTGCCCTTTTATCCACCCCTTTTTAGCACCTACAACAAACGAGAGCCTCTGGATCTTGTCCTCCCTCGGCAAAGCATCAAAGTCTTCACTGAGAGAGATCCCCTGACGCTGGAGACCCTCAAGGAGCTCAGAAGACATCACATTACCCATTAGTACTTCGCCACTGTGAGGATCCACTGCATCACAAGCTCCTGAGTGTTTCCTCTTCACATGGAAGCCAAGGAAGGACATGGTAAAATGATCAGCATTGAAGAAAACGTATGGGTGCGACTCGCTCTCCCAGCGCTTGCGGATGGTCAGATGGGCCAGGATGTCATTGTCTTCATCTGTGGAGGAAAATGTGGGACTCTGGTCAGACACATCCATGGATGGGGTGGCGAAATCCCGTGCCATCAATATCATGAACTTTACAATGAAACTCTTGAAGCCGAGGAGGTGATTCCCAACAAACACAGGATCACAGAACAAGGAGTTTTCACAGTCACTCAGCTGTAGATTTAGAAACCAAGTAAAGTTTCTCAATTCTGTCCAGGATGGATCTTTTACTCCACAGTACGCCAGTAGGTAATAGAGACAATCAGATGGGTCTCCTTCTATGAATCCCTTCTGGTACGTGAAGTCATCTAAGCTTTGCTTCCCATTGTATCTCTTCAAGTACTGATAGGGTCTCTGCACGCCATCACTGGCAAACACCTGCATATCCATTAAAGGATCCAAGGATCTCTGTAGTGTCCCCTGACGTCTCATCAGCTCCAAAGTCCTGACCTCCTTGGGAGGTCGGCAGAGGATTGTGGGAAGGATGTCAAGCAGGCCTCGTTTTGACTGGAAAAAACAAGGAAATAATGTGAAAACAGAGTGAGGAATAAGAATCAAATAAGTAAATTCCTATTTGGCACACAAAAACTGACATATCCTTAGACCTATGCACAGTGAACAGTATACAAAATCTAATCTTATTTTGTTTTCAAAATGATAAACACCATATGGAGAGTACCAACATGCTCACCTGCTCTGCATGAATTTGTCTGGTTGAACCTGTTCTAAGAAGCTCAATTAGAAACAGATGAGCTGGATTCCTTCTCCATAGTTTCCCCTCACTATTAGTCAAGCAGCCCAGGACCAAGACTTCAAAAAGAAATACCTCCAAGCCTGTTCGGACCTGCACATCACAAACAAGAATGCCCAATTAGCTGTTTGAAATATTAGTATTTCAATCTGTAGCAGTTAAATCATTAAACATCCATTTCCAATATCTCTGTTAACCATTGCTCTGATGTAAACATAATGCTCAGTAGAAGAGGGTTTCTTTTTCAATTTCCCCATAAACTTAGCAACATATAAAACACTGACAGATAGAAAAATATATTGCAGTACATACAGCTGCAACATCGATGTGAACAACGGCAGAGTCGTGCTCTTTCAGTGGCATGAGCCCATCAGTCAGGCTCTTCAGAAATGAGTCAGGGTCGATACGAGGCTCTATCAGTCTGATCCGCACCAGTTGTGCTTCTGAAGACATCTCCTGGAATCTCTTAAACAGGCGGGTCACATATAAGGACTTTCCTGAAGAAACACAGAGGTGAATCACAGGGTGAAAGACTATAAGAACAAACATTTAGACACAGAGACAAATTAACTTTATTTGTACACGTATTTAACCATCCCTTCTCTAAGTATCCAGAGAGTTTCAAGATTATAATATGAAAGCAACTCACTGGTTAAAAACATCCTACTGACTGAATTCCTTCTCTCAAAGCAGACATACAGAACACTTCGCAGTTAAGAAACAAATATTAGATCATTATGTATTAATAGGTCTACAGAAATATATTACTACACTATGAATTTCTTACCATCCCTCAGTCTCCCTTACCTACAGCTGGTCGTGTGGAAGAAACCACCCAGGTAGAGAGGTGCTCGGGGTAGGCATGTGAGACATGAGACTTTTCCAACTTAACAATGAAGTGGCGCTTGAGATAACTCTTCCCTTTTTCTGTTGAAACACCAACTCCAGCCTGTACCTTGCAGTTACTGAAGAAGGAAGGAACATATCTGTGTTGATGCTTTACAGAAGAGACTATCAGTAGATGGTAGTTAGGATGAGAGCTTCTCTCTAGGGCTTCGAATTGTTCTCCCACTGTGACACCTACATCGTAAGTTAGAAGCCCTGGATTGACCAGTGTGAAGATCTTCTCCTGGTCATGTGGTCTACCCTGTCCCAGTGCCCTTCTGAGGAAGATCTCTACCACTTCTGCTGTGGTGTCCTCTCTGCAGAGTAAAAGCTCATCACTGGAGGGCAAGGGCTGATCAGGACTTGTCACATAAAGGCCCAGAGCTGTGCTCAGGACATCTGACTCTGGGCACAGCACAAGGTTGGGTTTCCCTTCCTGCAGTACTGGACACAACTTCCTTTTTATGTCTTGCTTGTTCATATCTGAAAGGCATGAGAGGAACTGACCAAGAGTGATAATGTCTAGATGCTCACTCAGGGACCCCGCCATGTTTTCTTTGAAATGCTTCCAAAGATCCTCCACTGTCTCTATTGGGTCTTCTTTCACACAGGCCTCTTTGCCTGAAAGATTCATACTAATTTCTATTTCTGTCTCCCGCTGTTTTTCTTCATCTGAAAAATGTTCCAGAGATGATATTTCTTCTTCATAATCTGAATTATAGACAACATCAAAATTACAATCATCCTCAACTACATCATCACTATAATCTATCACTTCTGTTGGCTCTTCTTCATGCCTACTGCCTGCACTTTCATGCTCAGATGAAATTGAATTTTCCTCTTCTGTGCTTGGTTCACTGGAAAGCTCAGGAGTTGTGGAACAGGCTACTCTGATGTCCTTCAAGGTGCATCCAGGCTTCACAAAGGACAACAAGGCTAAAATCTGTTGTGGTAGCTTCTTTGTATGACAGTTATGAAGCTGGTGGCACAGGTACACAATCTGTTCAGCAGTGTAATAGTTCAGAGAATAGAACTGTGAGCGCATCTCACTGATAAAAGTACACCAGTCTCTGTGACAAAACTCCATAGATCGGCACACCTCCTGCAGCTGCTCTTCAAGCTCCCCAGAGTATTCAATGGCCTCCATCATCGGCATTGCAAAGTGCACTTTAATACAGGGCTGACGATCCTGGTTGCAGTGAATGAAAGCCTTCCACTCACGAAAGAGCATGTTCCCAGACGAGTGCAGCTGGAGAAGAATACGACCAAGCCTTTGAACACCTTCAAACACCTTGTGAGAGATTAAAACACAGAGAATTAGATCCAAATTCTTCATGGTAGTCAGACAAAAACACTTACTCAGAAAACTTTACAATAATTGTTTTCAGCTGGCAAAACAGGCGATTCTTGTGAATGATCTCAAGAAGCCATTGATGCGTCATGCCTCTTGATCATAAAAGAATCAAGAACCTTTTAACAGCTAAACACTTGTGTTTCTCAAATGTGTCCTGAACAGAATTACTTTTCCAGATCAAATGGTCTGTTCTGTGCCTTAGCCTATCACTCACATCACCAGATGTACAGTACAGTCCAGAGAGAAGAAAAAGGGACCACCTGCATGAACCTGTTGACCTGTGTTCTGCCATGCTCTCCTTTGGATGACATCAACATGAGCTTGTTCTGCAGTTCCAGCAGCTCCTCTAGGCTGTAGCTTTTCTCCACACTATCTTTCTTCACAGTCACTTGCAAGACGCTTTGCAAGGATTGCTAGAATCAAGCCAGAGGGTCAATCAGCCTTGCTGAAATAGCTAATACCATACATGGTGTTTTATTATAACCAGGAGTTAAAATGAGTGGCACTCCTTTGACAACCTAATAACCACATTCATCCAAAACCCTCATTATGACCATGTTTACCAATCCTGAAAACAAAAAACTCCAGTAATGAGAGGTTTAACTGCCCATAAATCTGTCAAAAACAAAACAGGAAGAAAATACACAACATACAAGAAGAGAGGCTTTACATCAGATGCACTCTGAATAGCTGGTAAATCACTGCACTTGATTTTGCTTATGTCTCTAATTTTGGCAGAAATGTTTTAGGCTTCCGTCTTCCAGACAAAAATAGTTTAAGACTACCCCTTCACTACCTGGTTCAATATTTGTAAAAACACAGGGAACACTTGAACTTATGAATGCACCTTTCCCTGTTGGGAATGAAGCTTGCCCACTTGGTATACCCCCTCAGTGTTGATGGCTGTGGCCAGGGAGAGAGAGGACTGCTCCACAGAACCATGAGTCTCTCGCAGGCCCTTCAGCCAGTCCAGCCAGCGTGTCGAGTCTCTCTGGAGAAACAAATCCCAGCATGAAGAGTTAGATCAAGGAGAATCTTACTTTTACTTGTGCAACAAACTATAAACAGAAAACATGGTACATGTAAACTGTGCACAATACATTCAGATCAAAAAAACAAATTTAAATCAATATTAAGTCTTTCCTGTAAACATGATGACATTTCAAAACTTGTGCTCATGGTCGTATTTAAACAGTATCTGTATCCGGGAAAACACTTCACAACCTTCTTGAAGCCAAATCTGGTAGTACAGAGCACTGCTATTTCCAGCTAAATATTGCAAATTCTTAACCATTGCCATCTTCACTTTGATGTCTAATGCTATTGATCTGCATCCCTAAAGACACAAGAGCATAAATCTAAAGAATGACTCACCAGCTTTTCTGGAAGCTTCTCATCTCTTCTCAGAGCTTCCCAGACCTTTTCTGCGCAGGCCATAAACCTCTCAAAGTTATCACTGGACTTCAGGGAGTACAAGAAAGGGCTATAACCCATCACAGCGTCATGGAAACAGGCCACCCTGTCAATCTCAGTGTCATTTTCTCCTGCCGAAATGGAGGCCAGGTCCACAAACACCTTCAAATCGCTCATACCTCAGAAAGAACGTGATATTGAAACAGGTCGTTAAACAAACTTATATAAGCCTGCCCTTACATGAGCATTGAGGACAAACCTTGTCCGTCATATTGGTAGGAATCTAAAATAAGGAAACATAAATACTAAGAGATATACACAAAAACATTTTCAGAAAGTATAAGTACCTATCAATATGACCAGAAAATACATACTTTTGCAGGGAACATCACTCACCTTCAAGGTTAATCTTGACCCAGTTAACCAAGGACTGGCAATTCAGGAATTCCTCTAGACAAATGGTGTGCTTCTCAGTGACTCCAGCAAGTTGCTCTTTGGCACAGATGAGCTCCGAAGTGAGCGATTTGAGGTTTCTCTTTTTGAACGAGTCTTCCCTCTAAAACAGAAAAGATCAAGCTCCATTTAATATGTCCCATTGCATATTATATGTGTATTCTAGATTTATACCCACATTTTATATATACAGTATCAGTGTTTTTGTAATGTAATGCATTCTTTCTCAACAGCTTGCAAAAGTTCCCTTCACAAATTCTCAGGATTCTGATGGTATACTGAGCAGCTAGTGATATACTCTTACCAGCTGTGTGAGGCTCTCAATTTGTGTGAAGTCCCCAGAAAGTTCTAGCTTCTGTGCTATCCTTAGCACAGTACTAGCAGACCATGCAGCAGCGTGGAGTTGCCGGTACTGCTGAATTTGATTCAGCCTAGTTTGTGTCCACTCCACATCAAGCCCCTCATCTTCCAGCAGACTGGCCATCAATTCCAACTCCCTCTTCATCTCCGCTCCCTCTCCCCGGTCCCCGGCCTCTTGAAGAGCCTTGTCCAGCTCCTGAAATGTTACAGTTCCCCTCGCAATCTTCAAGCCCAGCTGACGGTACTGGAGCAGTAGGGGTTTCCAGATGTCAGTCTGGACCTTTCTCAAGGTCATTACGGAAGTTAACTGACTGTCTTTCATGGATACTGCCATTTGGACCCACAGGCTGAGTAGCAGAGTGCTGTCTCGCAGTTGGTGCATTTCTCGAGCCATGTCTCGCACCATGTCGCAGACAATATACCACTTCACAGCCCGCGGTGCCTGCCCATGGAGCTCCAGTTCTGGCCTGTGGACCTCAACCTCCACCAGATCTCCAAGGCTCACAGACTGGAGCTCTGCTCTGTGCTGCTGCTTGAGATGTGAGAGATCTTCCACTGTGAGGAAAACAGCAGCACAACACTTCAGGTATTCAGTATGGCTAACAACTGGATAACCCAGAAGATAAAATCTGACAAGGCCAACATTTCTAAAGAAGAGAAACCTTTGATCAGGACTTCTCTTTATGATTAAGTCCAAAGACAAAGTTACCTGTGACAGATTCAGAGATCCTGCTGATCATCTTTATGAGGGTGTCCATGTGCTCTTTCACTTGGTTAAAGGCCTGAAGGTCAGCCTCTCTCTGCCGCAGCATCTTCTCTGCACTGCCGTGGAAGAAATTCTGCGTGGACAGCTTGTTTTCTGAAGATAAAAACATCAGCGAGAGCTAAAATGAGGCATCACGTTTACCAGAAATAGATCAGTCTTTTTCTCCTGTCAGCAGATACATTGACTGTGAATGGAACTGTCTTTCTGAAAGCCCAAAAACAGAGATACAGTATGTTTGTAATCAGAAGGAAGAATCACAAGCACTTACGCTGGTGGTACAGCTTTTTGAATTGATCTTCATTTTGCAGAATGATTGTGAGATGTCCCAGAGGGATGGTACCCAGTAACAACCCTTCCACTAGAGATGCCAGGGCAGAGTGACCCCTTTCAAGAGTCTGCAAAGCCTTCTCATCTACCTGCAGCTTCTGCCAAGCACCTAACAACATTAGAGAGAGAAGAGTGGAAAATCTAATATCATCAATTTTTTTTTAGAAAAAAGGCTTGTTTCAAATGGATATAACACAGGTTGCAATTAGGAATAATACATTATGTGGTATTGGCAGTGTGATATAAAATATTACCACATTTTCAACATGAATAAAACATACTCAATTTGACATACCCATGCCCCCAAAAATGAAGTGGATATAAAGTATTTTCAGGGTTCTCTCTGTTCAGCACATGGTTGGAATAGATCCTCAACAAACTACGAGCAACCAATCAACTACAATAATTTTAATGTTTTTTTTTTGTTCAAACTGTTTCTTTTGTAAAGCTGGCACACCACGTACCCTGAGACAGAAGGTAGGAGAGTGAAGACTGCCGACTAAGCAGAAGGCCTGTCAGGTCCTCCCCTGCCTTGGCTGTGGACTCCAGGATGATGCTGGACAGGATGGTAGATGGAATCTCCATATTGAAAGGGTTGAGAAAATGCAGCAATTCCCCTTCCTTTTCATTCTGAGCAAAGAGGAACACTCAAGTTAATCTACATGGCATGCACCCAGCTTTTCCACCTTTACTTTTTCATTTGCGTTAAAGAAATGCATTTTCTGCCTCACTGCACAGCAGATTAGGTGGATAGGCGAGAAATTACATCACCAATTTAATTAAGGAGTATTTTTATATAGCTCAGACTGTGCAAGTCCAAAGTGGAATTCAACCAGAACACTATGGCTAACACCAGTACTCTTACCAGCACTGCCATAGGATCTTTCATGATCAAGTTGTCAGTAGTTTGGTTTAACATGTCATCGGAAGAATGACACCTCCTCCGGCACAATGTCCCTTACTTTTCAAAAAGTCTAGCACAGAGGGAAAAACACCACCTACTGGTCAACCACTTACAACAGCTATCTGTTCTGTTCTTAGACACCTCACATTCCAGCATTGATGAAGCCCTGTCTTGTTTATATTCCGAGATCTGATGAGATCAGGCTAGAAAGTCTCATGCTCCAAACCCTTTATCTCCGAAACAAGATCAAATGTTTCCCCTAAGTTCTTCATAATCTTTTATTTTTTATACATTATTTATGTCATTTGACTTATTAGTTATGTAGCGTCTTTGTCTGTATGCTAGCATTCCCTGAGAGTAGTTGGTCTGTACTGACCTGGCAGATGACCTGGATGGCTGACTGACAGAGCTCACGGAAGCAGGTCTGTACAGTGGGGCAGGTCTTGCTCAAGGCAGACTGCTCCCAACAACAGACAGCAATGCTTTGTAAATCATCAGCCTGTGAAGGAAGAAAAACTTTCAATGGCACACTGAGTATCCCTACATTACTGCTCTGTACAGTATGAACACACTGCATTCTGTACTACAGGAGAAATTCCAGTAGTAGTAGCTGTACTAGTTGTACTACTAGTTGTAGTAGTGGTTAAGGGAACAAAAATAGCATTTGTAGCTATGATAGTTATAAAAAAGTCATAGCTGATGCAGCAGCTGTGTTAGTGGAAAGGGCCCAGGAAATGGGCTAATACACAGTGTAGGGTGCAAGAAGTTACAGTGCAGTTCTCAAATAAATCTACAAAACGCCATGCAGGAAGACACGTCTATGCACTTTTATACTTTGACACCACATAAACAGGCTTTTGTTTTTCTGTGTAAAGAACAGACCACTTTTCTAGAGCAGAGGCTTTTTAAAACAAAAAGGAATATACAGGTATATTTAAATGACAGCACAGAAAGAATACATCTAAAGCCCAAAAATGCAGGTCTTGCAATGTCCAGTTGTCATACATGTTCCCTAGAAAAAGCAATGACCTATCACTAGCAGAGTCACTTGACAGGTGTATCACCTGCATTCTCAACATAGAGGAATTAACTGCCCTCTATGAAAGGTTAGCAAACACACTCAGATTCCTCAGTAAAATGCCCCTGTCTCTTTCCAGTCCATGGTCTCTGACCCAGGGGTTGACCTCTGTACCTGACAGATCCTTTTTCTCAGGTCCTTCTCCACAGCTCCCCTCCACTGGTCTGACAGAGGCTGTATAGCACACTTCACTCCCAACAGACTGTCCCATAGCTGAAAGCAAAAGGAGAGAAAAGGAATGATCATTTCTAATAGCTTTACTTTAAGTTTTACTGCACCATACATCACGTCCACAGATTCTTATTAAGTGTAATGAATCAAAAATAGCTAAATAAAAAACTGGGAAATGCAGTCACTTGGATGCCAAATTCCATGTCATCGTCATTGTTTTTTTTTAATACCTTGGTTTAACGTGTCATTCACATTTTGGAAAGTCTGATACAGAGGGAAGAATACCACCTACTGGTGACACCACTTACAACAGCTATAATTGGTAAACTGGTCTATAATTGGTCATTTGGTCATTTTAATTGGTAAAACACAGAACAATAGGTTTGCACACAGAGTTGCATGTAAAGATGTTGATCAAAATGTGATCATCTTCAGTGGAGAGCACTGATTGCATTTACACAAGCTATTCTGTGTTTTAATTTTTAATAGACTGCAATGATTTCTTTTTGCATCCCTTACATCATATGGCATATAACTGAGTCATGTAAAGATTAAGCAAGGGTCATGTACACTTATTTAAAATAGCTTAATACCTTGCATGTGCAGAAAAAGTTCCACAATACACACAAACAAAAGCTAGAATGACCTGTTACAGTTTGTGGAAAGTTTGAAAAAGAAATGTATCGAAATGTAACATGAATTCTAAACAAAGTGTCCACATGTAAAGATGCTATTTTGCACATACCTCTGGCTCTTTAGGATAGCTGAGACCCCTTCTTACCCTTGAAAAAAGGGGGAGCTGCAGGAGGCTTTCCCTCCACTGGCGTAATTCACTCTGCAGGCCACTCAGCTTTTCCAGCAAACACGATCGTTTAGAGCTGTCCCCCTCACAATCCTAGAAGAGGAAGATTCAAGTTAGAGTGGATTACAAAAGGCAGCTGTCTCACTATGTCTAAGCATGCATGTGTAATGTCATTCCGCACAGCTATAATAATGAGTTGAAAGATTGTCTGTAGTATCATAATTCTCCAAGTGCATTCTGTGTCGCTTATCATAGAACAATTTAGTACCAGTACCTTCCCTAGGAAAGAGTCCTGAATTTCAGCTACTTTCAGCACCAGCTGGAAGGAGGCTACTGCAACTTTATAGTGTGGAACCAGTCTGGCCATTTTACAGACACTCTTATGATTGTTGATACAGCACATCAGGATGTAATCAAGCTGTCCAGAGGATAATATCCTGGAAAAGAAATACAAGTTAGAAACAAAAGGAATCTTTGGTTAATTTTCCAACAATATAAGCATTCATAGAAAATACCGTTCTTTCTCTTCTTCAAGCTTCTCCAACATATGTTCGATGGTTTCCCCAACTGCCTAATGGGAATAAAAAAACAAAGGATATATAAATGACAAAGACGCACACCAAAAGTATTAACACTTCTCAAAAAGCACTCCAGTATCAGCTGGACTTTACACACCAGAACATCTTTATCAGGGGTCTTTATTCCACACTCCTTCAGTCTGTAGTGCAGGCTCTGGACCACATGTTCTAGAGCTGTCCCCATCATTCTGGAATATTTTGGAATGTCCTCAGTGGCCACTAGGGAAAGCCAGCTGTGTAACACCTGGGGGCTCTCACCTCCTAAAGATTTGTGAGCGTGCATCAAGTCAAGCATCATTCTAAAAGAAAATGTGAAAATATAATGAGTTCTTGTCTATTTAACTTTCAGTAGACAGAAATGCAAACAATTATTTTATTGTAATAAAATATGCAGCCTTTATGCTGCAAACCTCTGTTTTTCAACAGCTGCTGAATCTTTAGCAATGTCGAATCTCAAAGTAAACTCCAAACAAAAATCTAGTTTCAGGACAGTGAATTAGGTCCAATACTTAGAACATATCATGTCCAGAATTAACTTTTTTCAGCATTAACCAGCAACCACCAATCACAACAAAACACAACTTTACCCTTACATTGGGTTTGGCTTATTACAGGGCACATGCAATGATTCTAAGGTTTTAAAATATCAGAAAGGGTCTTCCTTCTGCTCACATACGATAAATAAAATCATCTTAATTATGAAGAATGAAGAATGAAGAACCTGCAGACAGTCATCTCTAACAAAAGAGCAAAAAAGAAATGAGATGTACCTCCTCTTGTCAGAAAGACTACGGATAAACGTTCTATAAATGGAAAACTCCACACCCTCCATGCCTGCCCAGTCCTGCTCCTCTGGGATTCTGCCCCTCTCAGCCCTGGTCCCGCCTTCACTGGGCTCTCGGAGTGCATGCAGTAGTGGCACTAGTAATGGCAGCTCCACCACCATGCTCCGGGCACAACGATTCATCAACCCGATCACTATGCTGAAAACACAGGGGACAGAAACACAGTGAGCTTTCAGAGAGCATTACTGTGTTGTGGAACATATTTATTACTTCAGAAAGGCAAGAGACAAATTCTGCCCTTAAATTGCACTCATTCTAGAAGTCTCTTAGGTTATTTCTTCAGTGGTATTTCTCATGGAGTGATATTTGAGACGTTAAACTAGAATTGTAAATGTTATGACCCAGATATTGTCTTTTCAAATGAAAATTGCATAAGAAAGAAATGCCCTTGTGCCATTTCAGAGTTTTCATTTGAAATTGTATTTTGACCTATAAAGAAGTCACGAGGAAGGACTAAATACTTCTGTGACGTACTGTCGGAAGTTCTGAAACAGGCTCTTCAGTTCTACCAGGTGGCTGCTGTTCCTGGCAGGGCTGAAGCACAGCAGACGGCACACTGCTGCCCAGTCCTTGGCTGCCAGCTGTAGCTCACAGGCACAGCTGACCTGGAACACAATGAGGCCCAGCACCAGAGGGTTGTGCATGGCTGTGCTCTGGTCAGAGCCCCTCTGCAGCAACTGCAGCAAATGTTTCACAATAAACTGGGACAGCTGTGGGAGAGGTGTGAGAAACAAATATTCAAATGTCAAGAGATAAAGAAAGGTACACATTTTTACAGTTTCTTTATAGTTCTAAAGAAGCAATATCAGGTACCTAAACAAGGTTTAACAAAAGAAATATATGATTAGATCAGACCGATCAGATCAAAAACTGTATGAAACAAATCACACTTGGAAAGTACATGCAAAAGAAATGACTGTTACAAGGGGCAGTAACAAGGTTTTCAATCTGAGCTAGAAGGGCAGAACCAGGCAGGTGGACAACACATCCATGGTCAACTGTCCGACAAAACAACACCACACACACCACAGCCACCTCAGCAACACTTTGCTTTAGAGTGCAAATTAAGGGATGTAAAATAATGCTGTGGAACAAGGTTGGAATCCATTAAATATTTTTTAATTCCATTTCCTAATAAAAACAAATTCCTATTTCCATTCTGTGAATGTAAAAAAGGAATTAGAATTGAAACTTTGGACTTGACCACAACCTGCTGGTCTCCTTCTTTCATAATATCTCCCTCAGTACAATGTCAGTTTTAAATCAAGTTCATACAATGAAATCAAATAATACTACTCACGTCCGTAGGCTGACAGTAATGAATGCCAGGGTAAAATACACGTTGACTAGCTGTTTTTATTTGACACATAAGGGCATGCAAATGCTCTATGAACCGTGTAATACTCTCTCGTTCTGAAGGCACCAGTTTTTCAAAGATTCTGTGCAGGAGTACTTCGCCAGCATCCGACCTGGCCATTAGAATCCATTCTTCCTTTGATTTGAAAAATCCAAGAAGCCGTTCCACATAGGTCAGTGAATTAAAATGTACATGGCCCTCATACAGGTGCAGCTCTGGATGTGGAAAAAAAAAATTACTTAGTACAAAGTAAAAGCTTCTAAAAATTAAAAAAGCAATCTCTGGACATTTTTAATTTTTATGTGCCAAGTCAGAATTTATTTTCACTACATTCTGAATCAATTTAAAATCGTTATTTTGTGTTCTTACCATTCAATTGCCAATCAAAAGGTATCAATTTTCTTTGATACGCCATTTCTTCAATACAGTTCCCTCTTTTCATAACAGCATATTTGTATTGTATTTCACCTCTTGTGGGGAACTGTTTCTCCACAGAGAACTGAGCTTCAATCAGGTACCCTTGCTTACCAAGCCCCCTAAGAAACAAATAAGCAAATAAACCAAATAAATCATATCAATCTTCTGTATATTAGGTTTGTTAGAAGAAGAACAATATTAAGATGAAGATAAACTTTTCTAAGATCAATATAATAATTTAATTTTGAAGGCAGCCTTACCTCTTGGAAGGAAAGAAATCTACAGTATATACAGTATGCATACAGTTATTTATAATATTAACTATTATTGTAAATGAGGTTTGTATACGAAGAGACTAAGAAAACACTTGGATTTTAACAAATATCAACTGCACCAGTAAGGATCTTACTGATTCTCTCGCAAGAGAGTACAAACTCACAGTTTTTATTCCTTAACAGAGAGTTTTGTATCTTTAGGATCATCCCACCTTACTGGCTCTCACCTGAAATAGTTTATTTGAAGATCTACAGACTCATTTGAGTACAGCAAAAGCAGTTTGTCTGACTGAGTGTTGAACCTGAACTTTTTATCAAGGACAGCATTTATGTAAATGGTGAAGATATGTGCATCTCTGGGATTCTTTCCTGTAGACAGCTTCCTGCAAAGGGGAGACAGATCAGACACTTCTGTAAGAAATGCTTCATGACAACTTCATGACGTGTTTTATAATCATGGTTTTAACAGCAGGGCTCTTCTAGCTGTGTTTGAGTCCCAGAACAGTGTGAACTTCAACTAATGGAGTGCTCAAGTTCTCGCGGTGTTAGTGACGAAGGCGCTCGCTCAGAGTTTAGATTGAATTCTATGATCCAGATGTCCCAGGTTCCACCTGGGTCGCATCACTGGCTCGCTCCGACCAGGATGTTTCTGTGAAAGGATGAATGGTTTGCAGGGTGGGCAAGCCGAGAAACCTGACTGAACATCTTCACTCTCCCCATGTAGGCGTAAGAGTCATTGGTCTGAGCAAAGTTGTAAAGACACAGTGAGGTATTTCAAATTGGAGGGTACAGTAGGTGTTAAAAAATAATTGACTATTCTAAATTTCTATTTAAAACCCAACTATTTAACAACTACCACAGGATAAATAAAATAACCACACCTGGACTTCTCAATGGGAACCTCAAAACTCTAAGATGAGATTTATCTGCATTTTTCAGACTGGTAATGGTTAACAAAAGTCCCATCCTACTGTTTCTGCTCAATATTTTTAGATTGGCCACAATATAACAAGAGGAATAGGAAAACTCACTGGCTTGCCTTCTCCTGGCATTGCTTTTCTTTAGCTGTTGTCTGGTTGGAGATCTCCTCTGAACTCTTCTCGTGTTCCTTGAGCTCTTTACTTTCTTTGCCACTGTCCTTACTAGGCTGCTTGGCCTCTGCAGTCACCGTGGATTCAGGCTTGGCTTCTTGTTGTCTCGGTGCATCTGCAGCAGCACTGGTGCAATCCTCAGACCCTACCTGTAATCTGCCTGTCTCTGAATTCCTTGCCTTTTTCCCTCTGGTCCCGCTGAACTCTGACTGACCTGCCTGTTGCGCTGTGCCAGTGGCCTCTGCTTGTTCTTGTTCTGTCTTCTCCTGCATGTTCCTGGCGAGCTCTGGCATGGGATCTGTCTGAGTCTCCTGTGTCTTGAGTTTTTTTGTCTGGGTCTGAACACTCTTGTTCTTTGTCCTCGGTTGCCTTTTCCCAGGCTGTGTCTTGGTCATTTCAGCTACCTCTTTCCTGTCCTCTGTCTGTGTTCCCTTGGTGTTCCCACTCTGCTCCTGTTCTTTCCACTGTGTCTTGTCAATCAAAGCAGCTGCAGGTTTTGTGTTTCCCTTTCCTGCTATTGCCTTTAGTTTATTTTTCTCTTTCTTCCTCTGTCTTCTCCCTGATGATTTGCCTGGTTCCTGTGTCAGGAAAATAAAACCAAAACTATCTGAATTCATTGCACAAGAAAAATGAACAAATTAAATACTAGATGACACCATCCATAAATTAATATCAATGTTAGACATCAAAATCAAACTCTTAAGATGGTTTATGATAACTGACCATTTTCCTATGTTTTGGAATACTTTATTTTCCATATCAGTTAATTTAATGAGCTACTACTTTACATAAAATGGGGTACTAGAGAAGAAGACCATCATCCATTTCTCCTCCTAGGTATTTCAACTATTGACAAATCAGCTATTCACTGCCTTACATGTCCATCGCTACTTGTACTGGGCTTGATAGTCACAGTGCCCTCTTCTGGTGTGGATGACTCTTTGGCAGTTGGGTTCCCATTGCCAACCAATACAATGGCTTCCCCCTCTGAACAACCACCACGTGTCTCCGGATTCCTCTTTGCACCTCCCACCGAAGACACCTCCATTAATTCCAGGTGATGGGGTGTGTCCATTCTGCTTTGGTCTTCCATTTCACAGCCTGTCTGTGTGGCAGGACTCTGCTCCTTGCTCCCTCCTAGAAAAACAAAGAATTATCCACTCACCGAAAGAAATGATGTCCTTTTAATCCAAGGTATGATGTAAGAGAGAAAATTGCAGTGTGGGTGGTTGTGATGGTGGTGGGGTGATGTACAGTAGCTATCTCATAGTCTCAGGTGATTAGGCCTTGTGAACCTGAGTAAGGTACATTTCTCTTTAACATCCCCACATGTGCCATGTTTCATACTAGTGATGAAAGGGCCTCTGTCGAAGATTCACTACTGCTGGAGATCTCAAGCTGACACAGGCCTGTGTTCTGTCATAGCAGTGGAGACCCAGGGTCACAGCAGTGAAAGACAGAGCAGGTTCCCTACCTTCCTCAACAAGGGAACCCTGGGATATCTTCACCAGCAGCCCAGGGACAGCAGGCACCTCTGAGTCCTTCTTCTTTCTCTCCCTCCAGTTCTGTGTGCGACAAAAGAAGATGCGTTACTTTAAGTCCTCATGCTGGACTGTAAAGACAAAACTTCTAAAAAGGAGATGCCAAACTGCAGTCGAGAACCTAAAACATCTTCTCATGTTCCCTCTTCCTCAGCACCTCACAATAATTACTGTGAGGCTCAAATAATGTCATTCCCTGGACAAACTTCAAAGCCTTGAGCCCCCTCACTTCCCTATGCACATAATTCAAGGTGTGCCTCCACTGTATAAGACAGAGAGAAAGCAGTGAAGTGTTTCACGTAAATACAGTATTTATGGTAGTTCAAACTAATAGCTTGAGAACTCAAAGCACAAAGAAACTAGAATACCTCGAGCCAGGAATTCCTGTTGTAAATGTCACCATTATAAATGTAAAGAAAAGTCTTAGCCACAGTGTGAAGACTTCAAACAGAATTCCTTGTTACACCACGTTTCAATGCCTGCCACAGAGCTGTGTTATACTTGGACAGAAACACAAAGCTCAAGTAAGACAAAGTGATAAAAAAAAACATCCTACTGTATGAACTCCAGTACTATTCAGTGTACTTTGAAAGTACAGATTGAATATTTATGATCAGAGAGTAAATACTGGATAGGACAGGGAAATCCTGTAATTCCTCGCCTTATTTAAAAATACCACATTTAATAGAAGTCTGAATATAAAGACAGTATCAGGAACTCTCAGCTCTGCACTACTTTTCACATGCCTGTTGCATCGTCATTATGGCCTGGAGCAACTAAACACAAACACATGAATGATCACAGCTGCCGTACCACTTTTTATAACCCTTCTTTATACAGTATGTCTGAACATGTAGTGGGTGACATGCAGTATTACTGTCTATCACAGTGCTGCAAGCAGCTAGCTGGACCTTTGGCAATAACATGCACCCATTCAGATCATTTGATGAAGTTAGGAAGGATGAAGCAGAGCAGATGAAGATCACATGTGTGAAGTTATGGAATTAATCAATATGATTCACTATCACTTGTCAAAATCAAAGTGAAGAATAAAAAAAAAAAAATAAAGAATAGAAGCACAGCAATGAAGGCATACAGACATGTGACATGATGGGAGAGAGTGAAGACACAGGGTAGATATTCTTTTTGTGGTTTCTTTCCAACTCAGACAAAAATGTAGACTGGTTACACACTGTAGTGCATGTCTGCTTACACACTGGAGAGAAAAGAAACATGTTCAGGACAGCATCTTAAATGTATCGGAGAGAGAAATCTCTTTGCCATGCAAGCACCTTCTGTCTGGGTCTGTTAGGCACCCCAAAAACAGTCACACCCCCATGCCCATCGTCAGCCTGGAAACGGGGCACACCCAGACTCACACTCTCCCCTGAGGCTCCACAGGTGCCCGGCTCCAGAGCCAGATCTCCATGCTCCTTGCCCACAGCCTGGCCCTGCGGCTGCTCTCCCGGTGGCTTACTCATGACAGTGGCACATACATCCAGCAGGGAGAACTGCTTTTACAGCACAGGAGACAAGCAGACAGCACAGGTTAGACCACAACACCTCTCCCAAAACCACCAGACTTCTTTTATCATGGAGCTGTTATCAGGCATAAAATGGACATTGACATTGCAAAAGATGTCTCTGCAGTGCAGCCTTAGCTGCAGAAAATACGACAGGTTCACATATTTCCTGTTTAACAGGTAGGGTTTCTATGGGATTATTTCTTTAGATGCAGCACAGATTTAAATTTCTCCGCACATATTTTATATTACACAAATCAGGTTTATGTACTAAATATACAGTATATGGAAGACGCAAAGCACATTCACAGAATATTTCTTGGTTAGTTTCACTGGGATACCCAAGACCCTGAGATCCCCCGTATAACAGGCGGAGGAGTATAACACTTTTCAATAAATACACTAAAAACAGAATCATTCTCGGGAACAGTAGCTGATGATGGTCTCTATTTCCGTCTTCTTGCAATCTCTGTGAGTTGTTCCTATTGCGATATACTCGTTTTTCCTGTTTTCAAGCCTACGGAGCATCGACTTTCAGACCGCAGTTCTATGTACAGTACATACAATCCTCACCTGTCTTCCTCACCTCTTCGTCTCATGTATACTTTGTACTGTATATTTTACAAAAGAATATATACGGATCTTTTTGTACGTCATTTAATAATAATGCTTATCCAATAACGTGGAACGCAAAACGATATAGGAAACAGACCTCCTTTGATTTGCAATGGTAATGGTGACACAAAAGATATAACATTGTCCACAGCCTGTGTTTTCAAAATTTATAACAATAATTGTACCGTTTTCATGAAAGTTTACTGTTGTATCATTAAGGTCTACTGCTGTGACAGAATGAAATACGTGGAAATGTTAAAAGTTTTTCTATTCAATGTCTGTCATGCTTCAATTACAATTTCTTAAGTATAAATAAGTATTAACGTAACAAATAAGTATTAACGTAAATATTTGTTATTATCAAAGTAATCCAGCATAGAAGTTTTCAAAACACACCAAAATACTTCAACCGATACATTAACACTTGTGTCAGGAAGCGCAACAATAAAGTCAATTTATTGAGTCAATAAAAAGGGATAAGTATGCCTGAATATTAAAATAACATCTTAAGCAATGGTAATCACACGTACCTGCAAGCTTCATTTGTTGCTCTGAAATGTTTTCACTTTCTTCCTCCCTGCAAATAATTTTAAGGATTCATGTTTAATATATCTGTTTACACCAATCAACGGTCCGAGAAAGCTGTCAATCTAGAAATTATGGTCCACCTGTTTTAAAGTTTAGGGACCATACGAGATAGTTAGATGACGTCTTCTTTAAAGACATCGTGAAAGAGGAAAGGAATCTGATTGTAAACGTACGACACACGTAAATGTATCCAATTGTACGTTCAAAAATATAATAAGAATTAATATAGCTTGTTTACAACGTTAAACCTAGGCTTTCCCTCACTACAATTGCTGAGAATTATTCGGTATTCCCTAAATAAGGATGGTAAAAGCACGCCTTTTACTCTTACCGGAGACTTTCAGTTTCGTTTCTCCAAATTGATGTTATCTGCTAAGGGCCGGTACACAGCAGCAATTTAGAGGAATTAACATACGATACGCAGCTCGACTTTGGCAGGAGAGAATACAGTGAAAACCCACGCAAGCACTGGGATAATAAAATGCAAAATGCACAAAGAAGGACAGAGCCCAGAACCGAACCCCAGAGCCCAAAAGTTTTAGGTGTGCAGCAGCATGTTACCAAAACCCTTATTTATATTATAGACCCGCTTCGCGTCGGGCCTAACAACGCCTTTTTACTGTGCCTATAGTCACGATATACAGTAGCACGGCCTCTCGTGCCTTATTGCTTAAATAAAAAGCACGGTTTCTTGGTTGTTCAGGGAATGTCTTATACTGACGGGCTGAAGGGACTGAATCTTTTGAGGTCTGAGAAATTCCACGATAGCAGACAAGCCGTCGCGACTGTAACAGTTTGCCTGGCAATCACAAAACAGTGTCTCGACAGCAGCTGCGCGTCGCGGTGACAAGAGCACATAATAGAAAATCACCTTGTCGCGATCGCAATGGTTAGTTCGCCACAGCGAAACTGTGTGGCGATATTTATGCTGTGACGCAGTAGCAACACCCATGTCACAATAACAGAATAACGATGCCAAGACCATTACAGACCAGGAGAACAATTAAAACGTGTTTGGAAACAAACGCAAGAGATCGGCATGGCTTTTCTGCACCTGTTGTCGGCAGTAAAGCCCAATGAGCGCTCAGGAAGCCATCAGAACTTGGCTGTCCGCCCGGGTTTGCTCTGCGCTTTGCAGGCCTGCAGCAGGTTCCTCTGTACGATATGAATACATGCCTATAGCCAGACCTCGTCTCAAGGGTCTCCAATGTTCTTTTCAGACGTAGAGAAAAACGCATCAAAATTGTTGAGAATTACTAGAATTCACTAGGAAAAAAAAGTGTTTTTTTTAAATACAATATCTTGTATTTCTCAATATTAGACCCATGATACCTTAGATACCACAGTAGGCAAATCGTTCTTCTAAAATAGAATTTATTTCAAGCAGTTTGCAAGAATACAGGTACATAATATACAGACGCATTCTCTTCACACGTTACATAAAAATGTATTTCTGTCATGTCATCGCTTAAATACAATACTACATGCTGCCACTGAGTGGCGTTGTACTATTCAGCACACCCTGAGCAGGCTTAACCCCAGTGCAAAGGTCTGTGAACTCTCAAGCTGGTTTTATAGCCTGGCAGGAGTGCGGTGGACACTAGCCAGATCTTGTCTCCCAGAGAGCCAGATATGAACTGTGTGACACTGAAAAAATCATCTCAGCCACATTCAAGGTGCACACTCTGCAACGTTTTGAGTGAATGAAAAATTAAGTGCTTTCTGGGGAGTTTCACCCCACGTAAGATGTTTTATCATTGAAGCTGAATACCATTGAAGCATGAATAAAACTGTGAATTGTATGTATCTAATAATACAATATACATACTCTTGGTATAAAATGATTTGACAACCTAATAACATCAGAATATTCAACATAACTGCAGAGATACTCAGGACTTTTAAGTGTCACTCCCAGTAAATATTGTTGTACGACAATGAAAATTGTTTTGACTTATTTTTCAATCAAAGGAAGCATCCTACAATACATAAACACTTCCTATATTTTTTACACAAAAAATGAAAACTTAAAGAGTTAAAAGATGCTCAGATATAAAAAAAGCACCAGAAGAGTCTGATTACATCAATTTGTTATATTGATTACATCAAATTGTAAAAAGGGACTTTTAACTTGACGTACTTCTGCGAAATGTTCTGTTAAAAACAAAATGTGCACAGTATGTTTTGAGGATTGTAACGAAACTGGCATATATCTCTGCAATTTGTTGTTAACAAGAGATGTTCTGTAAAAGTGGCTGTATGTGGTAGGCAAATCAACTCCAGACACAGGAGCTCTGCCTACTCCTGTGCAGACTCTGGTCTCTTCACTTTCCGGACCAGGACTCTGCGACCTGGTCTTTGGACCTCGGGTGTCAGCCTGGGCCGCTCGACTTTCGGGACTGAGGGGCTCCTTCCTGCTTGCATATCATCCACAAAGGACTCGATGCCTTCAAACTTGGTGGTGAGCTCGCCCAGACGCTCCTTCAAGGCGTTGAACTCCTTGTAAAGGTCTCCCAGAGCCTCAGACAGGGGCTGTATCCTGCATGAAGTGAGAGGAGACAGAGGGGAACAGGCAGCTGAGACACTGTCGAAAGCCAGGATTTCAAGCCCCAGTCCCTGGTTTTGTAAGTTTCTTTAAGTTAGAAAGAGCTCTTCACTTGGGAGAAGTGTTAAACTGATCCAATGAACGTTTTACTAGGTGAACTAGTTTAACTAGAACCCTGTTCCATAGCCTTTAGCAGCTGATGATTTAAAGAGACATAGCAAACCTGCTTACGCTGGAAACCCCTCGTCTAAACAAACAAGGACTTTCTCAGAGGGAGGTAAAAGGGTGTGTTCATAGCAAAGGGAAGACTGGTAGTTACAACACTTCATATTAGTGCTTTAGTGACTAATTACATATGGGAAGTTACATATGGTTTACATAGGCTTAGCTGTTAATTTGTTTGAAAATGATTAATCTTCACTGGTGGTTGTTTAAAACCTTGTTAATTCTGTAGTGTTAAAACACTCAGACAAGCTTGTAGCAATCAATTTCCAAAGGTCCTTTGCCATGTACAGCAGCAGTAGTCACTCTGTCTGGAGCATCATTCACATTGAATGTCCAGCGGAGTCCCTCACCTCCCGTAGTCTGGGAGGACAGTGTTGTGGTCGTTCAACAGCAGGTCTTTCACTTGAGTCATGATGGCGAACTTCCAGTTGTCCAGCACCGTGGTGAGGTTGGCACATCCTTTCGTGTTTACCTTCTCTGCTGCAGGGACACCCATCAAGCACAGTCAGTGCACTCAGTAGCGCTCATGTTCTGTATATTTGTATACGATTAAATAGGTCTCAATATATAAAGCAGACTTATATAAGTAGGTCACACCAACACTTTGATATTATGAACTTCAGCTATTCCTTGTACTGTACTATGCTGTTTTGACAAACGTTTATTAATTAGCCCTATGAGCTTGCACGATGCCTCTTAAAGAAGAATGTGGCACTTATTTCAAAATCAGTGACAGCACAGACAGGACAACAGGTGCAAACTCACCATCGACTTTGTAATCCAACTCAGAGGGCTGTCTCTTCTTCTTGACTGCAGCACACAGAGCAGCCAAACACAAGAGTAGAACTGCCTTTCTCATCCTGTCTGAAATATCAGAACAGCACTTCAAACATCAGTGGAAAGCACACATCTCAAGCTAGAGAATAATCGATCTGATTCATACCATGGTTACTCACTTTTGCAATGTTGTGCTACAAGTACACATTTTTTTCCACACTGTATACAACAAACATTTGTCTGAGTTATTCAGAACATCTTAGAATACTACCTTGTACATTAGACTACGGACAACAGTACCGTGCCATTATCTAGTATACATCCACCCTAGCAGGATAACATTCTGCCTGAGCAAATGCAGTTTTCCTCACAAACAAATTAGACATGCATCTAAAAAATCATGCACCAGGCTACAGTTTACTTTGTTGGCAAAAGACATTAGAAAAAACATTAGAAAAAAAATTAAATAACCTCAAGAAAATAATTTCAATAAGTGGAATTACAATTTCATTGTAACTTTCATGCACTGTCTTGCCATTACAAAAGGCTTTAGGAATGCCTGATTCTACACTGTTAACCCTGCCATGCCAGATTTTATTTAATTGTTTCTTTAATATATTTTTAATTTGCTATGAGTTTGACTTTTTTTCTAATCAGGCAGCAGAAATATTCATATTCTCATCTATCAACCAGGTTTATTACTGACCAAACCCAACAATAAATCAAAATCACTAGATGATTCAGAGTAATAGTAACAAACATTATTTGAAAACTTTGAACTGAACAGTACTAAACAAGAAAGATGAAGCCAAGAATGTCCACGTTCATCCTATTAAATACATTTACTGCATTTAGACTCACCAGCAATCACTAATACTGTGTGTAGCAAAGGTTGACATCACATGATAATTGCACCGCACTGATTCTGACTTTCAAAAAATAGTTACTCTGGAAGGCATAACTTTTTCAGGGTTATAGGGTTATTCAACATTTTTTATTTTTAAACTTTATTCAATTCATTAATAGTAAAATAATGTAATAGTAAAATAATTCATTAATAATAAATAATGGATACCTGAGATGACAGCAGAATGAAGAGCTGATTCACTGTAATTCAGCAGGAAACCTACAAAATCAGTACAAATGTGTATTCCTGTGGTAGCACAGCTTACTGCAGTGCCAAGTGCAGTGAACAATCATTAGACAACTCACTCTTATATCTCTCTGTAGCCCCACTCTACTGTTCCCTCCCCTGCTTCACACTCCCACACTGAACTGGCCGCCTGCCAGGAGGCTGTCAGCCAATCGTGTGGCTGCTATTACCCCAAACCCTTTAACACAAATAAAAGGACTCTGGAAGATCACAAGCCCCACAGATGACATCACCCGTTGTTCATTTTTTCACATGTATTCAGGTAATTGTTCAGTGGTTTAACAGTCGCTCTGTAATCTTATGTCACATACAGAATGGTGCCCAGAGGTGCTGTAATTCGGGGATTAAAAGGAAAACTACAGAGCACCTGCAGGGAAAGTGAGGTGAAAATGCTGTGTAAAAACGTAGCTTTTTGACACGACCCTAATCCTGAATTGGTAGGGAAGGGAAAATGGCATCTTGGTTGATCTCCTAACTCCAGTGATCATCGTTTGCACCTGCTTAAAATATACACAGCTGAGATTTAGGTTGGTTAAAAAGGACAGGCTTATTGTATTCCTCCACCAGCTGACACTATGTGTCAAGTAATCTAGACTGACTGCTCTGAAGAGCCACATAAGCCAATAAATTAGCTCAGGTTGCAAAAGGGCGTCAGTCCAGTTGAGCTGTTTGACGTGGCCGTGGTCTATCAGTACAGCATTCCACTGCACAGATGTAAGAGTCTGCTACACATCTGGGGTGCACCAGACAGAGCTCCCGTCTTTGGGAAGGTGTCCTGCTGTATTCTGTGTTATCCACACAGATAAAGATTTTTAAACAAGGGAGTGGGTAGTACGTGTGTAATTCTGAAGCCTCCACAGATGCATATGGGAAGTTAGAAGAACATAAGGGAAGAAATTAGCATCCCTCTAACCAATGCAAAATAAACTGGAATGAAGAAACTTCTGCTCTTCAAGTGACAGGAATCATCACATCATAACACCAATGTAAATACAATTTTTGGTTTTGGTGGGTGAATGTAATTTGAATTCAGGTCCATACAGTATGTGGCAAATGGACTTATTTACTAATATAGCAGCTGTGCTGTTCTGGCAAGGCAAAGCTGGAAACACTTCATGAAATACAACATATACCCCCTTCTCCACAGTTGTTTTGCAGCACACCAAAAAATTCTCGCTTTTAACAACAGCTCATTGCCAGATCACATTATATGCCAGCTTGGAGCAGAAAAGTTATGGAAATCACTGTTTTGAGTATTTTAGTATGATTTGTGTTCCCTTTATAGTACTTGGAGCAGACCTGCTCTGTAAAGCATCCTGAGGTTTAGGAAGAACAAAAAGAGGATTTAAGGATTGTGTTTAGGCTTAAAAAACCACAGTACATAAATCCCTTAACACAGTCTTTCTGTCTTTTTGGCTGGGAAGCGTGAAAACAGTACAACACATGAAGAACATTCTGCCTTACAAGGACATCAGCAAGAAGAGTCTATAAAATTGCATTTACACTTTAATTAAAGCTATTTTCACTTAAACATCACTACAAGATCAAAACGCTGAATTTATCCTCTTCAATTAGTAAATTATGAAAAACAATCAAAAGGATTTCAGGGAAAACAATTTTGTGTAATTTTCGCTTTAAGATTAATTGTGCTTTGCTAACAGTTTCCTAGTTTAGTTTTTCCATTAGGAATTGTATGAAAGTATGCACTCACTCGATAATACTGGCAATGCCTCAAGAAAGAAAAATGCTCAATATAAATTTGATCCCAGGTTGTTTTTAAAAATTCAGCTGCTCTACATTGATCAGGTTTTCATTCACAGCATTTTCAATTCACTCACAAATCAATCACTGCTGATATCAGATGACAAGAGAGAAGCTAAGTGATTTTACACTAGCCTGTGATAATTGGTGAACAGAACAGAAGAAACTTTTGTGCATGCACAAGGTGCACAAATAGTCTAAGAGAGGCAAGAATGAATGTGGTCATTTATATCACAAATTATTAAGAGTTATCACATGGTTATACCATATCAGGTAAAAAAGATGAAATAAAAAATAAAAAGCCATATAAAACACATACTACCATGATGTTCATAGATTGACTGTTATACATGTAACAAATATCAAAGTTTGTGATTAGATATATAGAGATGCTTACATTTCTCTATCAAATTTATATGGTACACATCGGGGATGTTAAAAAAAAAGAGTCGACAAGGACATTACTGTTCCTTTGATTTTATTAAGTGCTTTACTGGCAGGGCTGTGATTAAAACCTCAAACCCAACAATACACTGTACACCTGCAAAGCCGGAGAATGAAAAGGTACAGATTCAGTTCAGAAACACCCTGCAGTTCCAAATTCATGTCAGCTTCATGAAGGACATTCTAACACGGCCACTGTCATCCTTCAGAAGTATGCGCTGTACGGAATTACAGAAACTTTTTGGAGATAGGGAAAATAAAGGAAGATGGAACCTGTTCAACTGTTTCTTATTTGTGTAAGTGTTGTTCTCAGCAGGGTGATTAGTGAGCTCTCTGACAAATGTATAACCCCTTTAATTTAAAATGTTTGCTGCTGAACCATTTTAAAAATTTGCCTAGGAGTTAAAAACCTGTGAATTGATTTATTCTATGGTGGAAGGGGTGTTAAAAACTCAGTTTAAACAAATTCAGCACCCCACTTAACCTTTTCAACTCACTCCTATCTTTGATCACCTTTAAAGGGAGATGAGAAGAACAAAATTTTAATTGTAATTTATGGATCATATAGATCAGAAAGCCATGTGAAGAAAACCTACTACAGCACTAAAGTGAACTGAAATAAAACTCTACAAGAATGTAGGCAAGCCAGTTAATCTACTCAATTTCCAAGCCACAAAAATGTTTTTTTACCAAGTAAAAGAATAATGCATTTCTGATTAACACTGAAGTAGTGTATTCAGTGCTAATAAAAAGCTAATCCTGTTAATTAAGTGATTAACTAAGTGGTCCATGCTAATCCAGCATCAAACACACATAGAACTATTTTTGTGATCATGCCTATACGAACTTCATTTTTTGCTTGTTTTTTCTGTATTTGAAATCAATGTTTATGTTTATGACAAAGTCAAAATCTTATGACTACAGGCCAAAACTGAAAAGAAAAAGTACCTTGACCGAGTTGTGACAATCATCATAAACTGCTCATCCTAACTGAATAAAGGAACTAAATTTTTTGGCAGAATTACCAACAAGGATGAACTAATTCCGACCTCTGAAATACATGCCTGCATGCTCTTTGTGTTGATGTATTTTTGCCTGTCATGTGAGCTTAAGGGGTTGTATTCAAATACAGGTTTTCAAAGCACCTTCAAACTGATCTTTCAAGAGACTGCCCCTTAATGACCTTTCACCATTGACCTTTCGGAGAAGGAACTCCACTACAAATCTTTGAACTTGCACACAGTTCAATCCCATCGTGAAGATAAAGAGAAAAACAACCAACCATGAAAATGTTAATCTTCCATTCCAAACTGCAGCTAACTGAACAAATCATCCAGTTTTGTCAGTATTAGACATTTAAAGAAAACCTGTCATTTTTATATATAGGCAGGACTAGGTGAGTGACTACAAATTTCACTCGCTCCTGAATCATTGCTTAAGAGTCTGACCAGCAACAGATGGGAGCAAGGAGACAGTTTTGTTTAACCCTTAAGACAAAACTCAAGTATGACCTCTTCAGTATGTTAAGAGAGTGTTTGTGTAGTTCACAAAAAACAGTGACAGACACATTTCACAAGACACAAAAGGAGATAGAAGCTGGCAAAAAGAAAAAAAAAAACTTCATTCCAAAACTAACAACCAAACCAAAAATTCCTTTTACAAGAGAGTTTCAATCTCAAGTCAGCAACTGAGATGCAATGACATCAGGAATGAAAATAACATTTGTCCAAATCCAATGTATAAACAAAAAATCCTCTAAATTTCTCTAGTGGCTGTAAGCATGAAAAGCACATGGAGAAAATTTTATAACCTGGTGAATATCATTCTTTTCTTCATAGGCCAAATGTTAACAATGAAAGCTTATCCACTTCCTGGTGAAACTCATTTTACACAAAAATTAGTTTTTGCTCCCTGTTAGCAATGTAATTGTGAAAAACAATAGTACTGAGCCTTAAAAAAGAAAATTCCAACCTTGGATTACAGATGCAAGGATTTATATTTTACAGTGAAATAGATGTTGAATCATCATGCCAGCAACAACACACCAAGGTTATCAAGGATTGCAAAGACCACTTTCTGCAGCAGGTGTGGATTCTCTACTAAAACGAAGAAAACAGCCTGTGTCATTTACTGGGTTCTGTGCAAAGCAATCAAATGCAAAACTACCCTCCAGTTCCCAGCAAATAAGACGATCTATGTTATACTCAAGGCATCTGTGAGTTATGGGACAGCCCATCTCTAAAGGGAGGGTTGGCTAACACAATTTAAAACAAAACAGTTGCTCAAAATTCTGTCTGGGACCTGAACACCCTGGCTCGAATGCTCTGAGGAGACAGAACAAAACAAAGGTTTCAATTCCATAAATAACTATAATAAAAAAATCATGACAAATGCTTTGTTTGCAATTAAATAACAGCATCATTCCTTATAAGTGTATTTACACAATTTTCAAAACTGTCTTTGCAGACACAAATAGGGGAAGTAGGGCAGGGAGAGTCTGTCTGATTTCCTGCAACACTGGAGCAATCAGTTTGGGTCTGAGGGACAAGCTCGATCAAAGTACTTTGTCAAAATTTCAAAAGAAGGATTTCTTAGCCAAACGCTTCCCAAAGTAGACCACGCAGGTCACAACTGATTAGCGGGAGAGCCCCTACAATCCTAGAAGATGGACAGATTTAGGAGAGTTCTGTTTTGAGGCCTTGCGCTGCCTGGCAATGAAACTGCACAGAGACATCAATGTTGAAAAAGAGAAATGACACCAGCTGCACCTTTTGCCAAGGCAGCCTGTGAGATTAGGGGTGCAGAGGAGGTGGCTATGTGTAGGGTGGGGCGAGTTCATAGGGCGAGAGCCTTCCAGCAGGGAGACACAGACTCTTGCAGCTGGCTACAGCACAATCATGCCACAGTTGGTCTTCATCCCGATCCCCCACCCCCCGGCTTGCAGGGCAGGCATTATTAACTGCGGGGCAGGCTGCACATCTCGCAGTGCTCAGTGCCAGGCTGGTTCATGAAGGTGCAGTGGCGGCAGGACCACATCGACGAGGAGGAGGCCGGGACAGAGGGCCCCCCAATGGCACCGTAATCATGGAGCCCTGTAGGCTGCCCACCAACCGTACCTGCAGCAGGAGACAGGGAGACGTCAGTCAAGACCGAGTTGCCAAGGCTGGTGATATTATAATGAGCAACAAGTACAAGCTTGCACCTCCTTAATCTGCTACCAGAAAATACTCAGTATAAGAAGAGATTAGGGAGGGGAGCTGCATCAGTGTGCAAGCTGCAAATGAATAAGTACAGGCTAATTCCACACTTAAACGCAGAAAAAAGAAAAACCATGCTTCGGCTGAGGAAATCTTCGGGTGCGCGGGGTATCGAGGGAGTAAGCAAGAATATGAGGGATATGACTATCACATTCTTGCACCGTTTCTTATTCTCCTACACACAGCTGAGATGTTTTTACTTACATATGGAATTAACCTGTACTTGCTCTTTTGTAGCTTTCACACTGACACAGCTCTCCCATTTCTAACCTCTTCCTTTATTAACACCAGTTATTATTAGTATTAAAAGTATTAGTAGTCTCACTACGCTTCTGGTACCTAGCCTTATAATTAGCAGGCATGGAATTAGTTCACATTGAAATGTTCACTATTGCATACTGCAGTAGTAATAACTTGTTACACACATATATAGGTTATTAGCAACCAATAAACTGGAAAGAGTTTTTCAAAAAATATTGACCACTGCACAACACATGAGGATCTAAAAATAATCTTCATAAAGAACTCAATTCATTAATTAACTCTGCAATCAGTTTTGTATCTTATCATGCGACACCTAAGAGATCTGCTTTTATTCAAGACCTAAGTAAAAGGAAGAACCGTAATGTGGCTCCACAGCTTTTGGAAAGAATTTTTTAATAATAACCCTCACGTAGACAAGCGGTTCTCAAGATGCTAACTAAACGTTTTAACACACGTTCACACTTTTTGGAAGGTATGACCCTGTGCTGAGGTGTTGAAAGTCTTCAAATAATGTCCAACATTACCTCTGCACTGGAATCTAATCTTTCAGACATTCGAGTCAATCCATATTCCATTCACAGAATGTCATTTTCCACTTCGCCGACACTACAATTCTCCCTAAGCTATTGATCAGCAGCACCAGCACACATGTACTCACTGCACAGCTGCTCAATTGTTGCCCACTGCTCGGATTTCTTCCAGGTCTGTGCCAGCTCTTCATTGGAGGTCTTCACTGCATCCAGCAGGAGCCCGATACTGTCCTGTCCACACACAGTCCACAAAACAAAAGCCATGTTGAAAGAGGAAGGCAGCGAAAATTAATAACTTCCCTCCCTTCACTATTAAGCTCATCTTCCGGAATAATGGGAAACGCACTGGAAAGCAGAGATCAGAATGATTTAGTGCTCACAAGACGGAGGAAGCCAGCCACAATGGAGATTTAATCTTTATATTTAAATCTATGGTGTCAGTGATGGAAAGCTGAGAAGGGAGTATTCCACCACAAGGATACATGAGGGAGGATGAATGAGGTCATTAGAGAGTGGTATGCTTTCAGTACATGCTACAATAGAATGGGATTTTTCAAAACTTTGCTCTGCTGGTACAATCAGTGGAATCCCATACTGACAGCTGTCTTTCCCTCACAATAGCAGACAGGCACCTCTTAGAGCCCTGCTCCCCAGGCTGACAGAGGACTCCAGTTGTGCCTGCACATGCTCTATTCGGCCAGCACTTTGCTTTCAGAAAGCCTGAGAGACATTCAGACCAGTTGTCTGAACTCAAAATCTGCCAGTGAGTCCTAATCAGTTCCAGAGGCTGGGATATAGCCAAATCCTAAAAGTCATTCCTGTTAAATCCCAAAGACACTCAATAGGAAAATATTACAGAATATATTTATGATTGCCAACTGGGAGGAAATTATTCTCAGACCATGTTTACACACTGCAGCATAACTTCATCACAGTCTCTTTCATGTTTTGTTATGTAAGGTCTGAAGCTGGTTTCTTCTTAACAAAAAACAACAGACTCCCAGCTCTAAAAGGGCCAGAAAACATTTTTTACAATGATGCCTGCAAGAGCAATAAATAAGGAGGGCTATTAGTACAGAAATAAAATGTTGCCTTCTAAAGAAAATCAAGCTAAAACATCCAATACAATATGTCTTAATATAACTTAAAAAGGATATAAAAGTACTGAGCGGAAATCCATTGCATAGTAAAAAATGTGGCATGGTAGACGTCACCTGAGATACGTACTTCACTTACTGTGGATTAGCAAGATCTATAGAGCTGCTCAAGGCACACTAATGTATTAGTGTGTAAACACTGTAAAAGTCTAATGTTCATTTTAACTCCCAGTTAACTCCCAATTGAGAAGACTCACCCTGAGAGGCATGACCTCGTTGGTGACCAGGAAGAGCAGGAGATGGAAATCAGAAACAATATTGAGGAACACGCTGGAGGAGCTCTGGGAGAGATATGTGGCTAAACTGTGGTAATCCTGAACACAGGCCATAGGGAAGGAAACACATAGTCAGGGAAATGCAGAGACAGAAAAATTCCACACTTATTCACACCAAAGGAGAGAAGTCATTTTCACAGTGCAGCATGAGTGGCCTGCAATAACAACAGTATCAGGAGGTGATGCATCAGGCAAGTTAGCTTAATTTTTTTAAAACAAATGTTGAGCCTATGATCTATAGTCTACAATCTTATTTGAAGTCACACCGCTCAATATACATATGAAATAATACACTGAAACGTATGCCTTCAGGTTTATATTTACATCATGCACGATCCTTCATAAATCATGCCCATTCCTTCCACTATCATTAAAACATTCTTGCCCAGTGCTGTTTATGAAAAGCTGTTTATAAAGAAACAGTAGTGCAGCACACTGCAGTGTCATGCATGCACACCTAGCTTCATAGAAAGGTAGCTTTCATATGGTAGCATGTATATACCTGTGTTTCCCCTAGAACATCCCGGTTCTCAATGGGGAAGCGTTGTGTAGATGTGAATGTGTAAACTGGATCTTTAGGGAATGTGGTGGTGATCTAAGAGAAAAAGCAGAAAAAAGAAAAAGAAAAGGTAGTCAAGTGAAACGTACAAAAACTATTTTGATCAAAAGGACTGCAGTTTGAGACATACCCATTATCTAAATTATATGTTTATATTTGAACCACCATAACATTTTGGTACCCCTAAAACTAAATTATACTATAACTGATTGATTTACAGCAGATCCTAAAAAGTCACACACTTCTACAATTAATATTTTAACACAGCAAGATACAATGGCTCCATGTCATTAAGCCTGACTTAACGACATGTTCATTACAACAGGAATTCCACTTGGTCTTTAATTTTTCCAAAGTCTGTTAAGATATTATTTTACTTCAGAAATACAAAACTATAATCAAGGGATCAGGGATAACACTCAGATTCCAGTTACGCCAAGCATACATTAAACACATACATTCTTACTGTTAAAACAGGGCTGCAGCCAAGTCATGAATACACACTGACTGCCTAAGACACCAGTGATGGCTCTGCCTTGATTTGTAACGTGGCACCTCCCCTCTGTTCATTTTCTAAGATGTCTCCATAAATAATATCCCTCATTTTTACCCTTGTTGATTTATACTTAGCAGTCAAAATTCCAAGGCTGCCAAATTCCATAGGGATTTTTCTAAGTAAAACTCAAAAACTTCAATATCTGCAAAAAATCTCCGTGAGAGTTTGAATTAATCTTCAACCCATACCAAAAAACACTGTTGTAATAACTTGAGACTTTTTTTCCAGAAGCCAGCTCAATATAATAAAGACACATTATTCCCCTTGTTTTCCCTCCTATGTTGCTTTCCCCCCTCCCATCTGAATAAACTTTAGCAAAAGAAAGTATTAATGAGATACATATGCAAAATTCAGGATTTAGCTCTTCTTCAGTTGCCGTATTCCGTAAAGTGTAAATATTTCACAAAGAAGCATTATCGCTCCTTTAAAAAAGGAATTTCCTAAATGTGGATTTTGTTTTGAAATATTCCATCTCCTTCAATCTTTCTGAATATGGACATAGCAAAACTAAAAGGCAAATTCAAAATGTCAGCTTTGAAAAATGTAGTATATGCCATGTTGGATTACCATGTCCAGTTTTTGGTGCAAAAGCTGATTTTTAGGCGCATCATTAAGAAACTAAATCCAGATCAGTACAATAACTATATTATACTGCCTAATGGATACTTACATCTATGATCAGGTACTCCACAGGCAGTGGCCGTGCCAAGTACGTGATGTCATTGCCAAACTTATCTTTGTCCTGTTAAAAAGGATGAAGACAGAACTACTCACTTAACTCAAACACATTAAATTAAAAGATCACTGCAAGAAGAGAAACACAGATTATATAAAAATATCTTGCGAAGGAACATGTTATAACAGCCAATTTAACATAATTTTAAGATTTGGCACCATCAGTTGTAACATTATAGCTTTAATGTTTTTTTTATAAATTACTGAAAAATGCAAATAAACACAATCAGACCAGCTATCATTATATTTTCAATAGAATTAGCTTATCTTTCCCCCTTCAAACTAACATATCAGTCATATAACACTCAAACAAAGTATACTCAAACACTATAACAAAGTCATATAAACACTGTTTTGAAAAAAAACTCTTTAATTTCAGCATGGATCAGAAGACCACAAAGGTTAATTACAGCAGCACTAGTACAAACATATTGTAATCAAGGGTTGGCAAGACTCCAGTTCGCCGGAACTGGCTCCACAGTGGCTCTGTTAACTCAGTTCCAGGCTGGTTTAACATTCAGCTTTTATATGTACTAGAAGACAAATCTCTAGATTTTCCAAATCCTGCAACTTACAGAAAGCAGATTTAATAACTAAACCCCAATTTCATTATATGTTCTAGTAAAAATGTCACATTTTATATAAGACCCCAATTCAAAGTTCGGAACAAGTGCCTCTTAAAACCTTCATTGGTTTTGTTTCATCTGGATCTGGTGTCAGACTCACTCAGGGGCGAGATACGATTTGCCCAGAGCTACAGTGAGGCGTGTTGTGCAGAGCCCTGATTCCCAGCCTGTACCTTGTAGAAGACGTCCGGTACGTACTGCTCGGTGCTGGACTCCTTGGCGTAGCCGAGCTCTGGGGCATCACGGCATGGCAGGAGACACTCATCTCGCACCAGCGCCATGCACTGATTGGACACCTGGTACCCTTCAAAGTGCACCTGGTTATCGGGGCCACCTGCAGGAAGACCAGGATACACATTCACAATCCGCAGTTTCACAGAAGCAGCTCCTGGCATCTGTGAGGAAGTGGCAGTCAGCGACAGGGGAAAAAAACCTCAAAGAATACCTGCTAAACTAAAATAGACTTTCTGCACACTGCTTGGATGGTCAAACACAAATAAGGGTGTGTTGTGCTAAGCTAAAGCTAAGCTTTAAAGACAAAGCTTTATTTTATCCTACTAAATCATCATTCTAGCAAACATGCTGGAAAATGTTTCTACCTTTCCTAGACTATGACACAATGATTCAAAATGTGATTCTCTTTTGACTAACTAAACCTAAATAACTGGCTCTCTCATCATACCCGTCGCCACTACGGTAACGAATTTGGAGCCAAAATCTCCATCAGGTGAGAGACGGCAGGGGTTGGGGTGTTTGTTCTGGAAGTCCCCAGCGGTGATACACTCCTCTGCACTCAGGAAGTAAGAGTCCTATGATACAGGAGAAGCACATTAATGGTGCACATATTAACAAATGAATTCCTTCCTTCAAAACTGATTAACCTTCATTTTACTTTTGAAAATTCATTCCGCAAATGACGAGGGTCAGATATTCATCAACATATATAACCAACAGACAAAGGCATTCCTTGTACGATACATATATTTTGAGCATAGCTTTAGTAATATCTGTTTTCTAATGAAATATTCATTTAACAGTTTTCATTTTAGTCTTTCTATTAATTTGCAACACTTGAATTAGATAGATTGTATGAGCCTCACTTTGTGTCTGGTGTAGCGTACAGTCCCTATCCTGGTGTCTTCAGATAGCAGGTCTGTAAATATCCACCCAACCTGAAACAGAGCCGACAAAGAAAAAAATTGAACTTTGAGGAACTGTGAGGTTCACACACTCTATTATTTTATTATAACAAGAATTTAAGGCATCTGTTGTTTATTCAACATACTGGGATTACATTTTCTTCTACACAGCCACCCTGAACAAATAGTAACAGAAACCTGTTATTTAACCTCTTGCAGAAGAATTCCTCTTAATGTTAGCAGCACATGCATATGATTAAGTAAACTTCAGAACAAGGCACTTTCAACACCTGAAACTAAATATGTACACCACAAGGTCACACTCTTGTGGTCAAATGATGAATCCAATAAGTGGATCCTGACATCAATAATGCTTTAACAGCATAAGGAAGCCATTAAGCACCTTAAAGCAATATCCACAAATCTGGAGCCTGGTGTAAAAGAATTCTTCAAATGCCCTGCTGTGATTAGTTCCAAATGGGATTCCAACATTTCAGACATTTCTGCTGTAGTACAAAATGCCAGGTGCTACAGGTATGGAAAGAACTGCATAAAACTTACAAAAAATGTCTCGGGCTTTTGTCAAAAGGCATATTACATCCAGTGAAAGACGTGCACACAGATATACCTTGCAAAGGCCCAATTTAGCTGCAATTTCCTCCACAGCTCCAGCTTTGGGATCTTCCAGCAACTCCAGGCTGTTCTGAGTACCAATCTGAAAAAAAGCTTCCATTTATGAAGCATCAATTTCTGACATTGTCTCATTTTACTTTAAATCCGCATTCCAAACTTTCATTACAGTTTATGTCATTGTCTTTTATCTATGTTTACAGATCTGTAAGACCTATTATACCATGTGCAATATAATACATTTGATAGCAGCTTGAGCACATTAAGTGAAAGGTAGCTGTAGAAACTTTTTTAACGTTGCATTTTCTGCTAGCCTAAATGAAGACACTGCCCTCTTGTGGAAGTCACACAAAACTACAATACGTTCTACTCCACTCTCTGTGGGTTCCTAGCGGCTCACCTGTGGAGGCTCATAGATGGCTGCCACTTCAGCTCGGATAGCCAGAGGGATGTCTTTGTGCTCGGTGTAGCGTCCGTACAGGAACCCAATTCGCTGGTTGCCAGTCTTCCTCCAGAAATCCAGGAAGCGATCTGCAATTGTGTGATTCTCAAACATGATGTTATCCACATGTCTGTATTTCTGAGGGAGGAAAACAGAGCATTTTTATTACTGAAGACTGCACCGAAACACAACTGCTCCTGTGCAGAAGCCCCTTTTTTCAGCCAATGCTGTGATAAGAGCTTCTGTTTAAGGTAATCAAAATTCAAAAACTATGATGGAATGATGGAACCATGCATGCATTGCCTTTAAATCAGCTTTTGTCAAAAAACAAAGTTCATTTTATATAGTACATTTTAAAGGCTACTGTTACAGTCCTTGGTTGGAGAGTTATTGTTTTTCTAATTGCTTTCTCCTCTTTCTCCAGGTGCTGCAAATTAATTAATGAAGTAGATGAGGTGGGAGCATATAAAAGGGGAAGACAAGACTGCAAACAGGGGGCCCTAAGAGATCGGCTAAATTTTTTGGCTAAATCCAAGATTAGATCTGACTGAGCATGAAAGTGTCAAAGTACAGAAACGTATCCCTGTGAAGGAAAAGTCATCAGAGTAAATAAATAAAGTACCTGTCTGTTAAGTGTGATGGCGCTGGGTTGGCATTTGGTACAGATGCCCTCTGGCCAGGGCGGGTGTCCTTCACAGCCCGATTTAATCTTACAACTGATGTTCTCCAAGGCCACAAACTTCCCTCTGAGAAGGGAGAGACTACTTGTTACTTGTTATACCATTGAAGAGCTTACCTTGATCTCTCACCTTATAACAATTAAGTCATCAGGCATATTAAACTGCATGATGGCAATAATGCCCATACATATGCAATTCTGTATAAACTAACATCTGTTTGCCCATCTTCTTTATACAGCAAATTGACAAAATATGTGTGCAAAGTGCCTGGCATTTGCCATGTGACCCAACACCTGCTGAAGAGCCCAGTAACAGAGCACCAGGAATTCCATGAGAGAATGAACTAAACGAAACTTCATGCAAATCCCTTCAAAGCTTCCAGGCGAGATGCTGTCCCTGTCTATAAAGAAAAGACAGAGCTTGTACCGTAACCTGTACAGAGAAGAGACATGAACTAGTCAGAAGAGGTCCTGCCCAACAACCAGGACCACAAGAAGACAGAGAAAAGCAAGAGGGCAGCTGAGTGCAAGACCTGTCTGGGAAAAATCATTAAGAATGATTCAGTGATGGATATCCAGTTCAGACGAACTGCCTTAGATGGACAAAAACATTAACCGTCTGATGGTCAAGATACTGAATGCTAATTCAGACTCATTAGTGAACTCTGGACTTGTACTCAGACAGGGACTCAATCTGGTGCACATCTCCTTTCCGTTATCATGATTACACGAAGTGGCGCTGGGATTTACTTCTAAGCCCATTTGCCAAGCTCTCCTCAGATGTCCTGTTCTAAAACACGGCTGCTCTAGACTGTATTTTGGACTAATAAACACTTGAGTGATGATACAGAACTGCTTCAAAAAGAGAAGGAAGTTGCAAAAGTCACCCACTTGTCAGCACCTCCTGTCAGCTTGCGAATGTAGGCATGGAATGACATGTGCTTGACAGGGGGGTCCAGGTGGTTAAGGTAATCCTCATCGAAGGGCTGTCGGAAAAAATAAAAAAACACCCAGAAAACGCGGCGTTGCCATCTGAAGATTGGCACAGCAATCAAAAGCATAGATTTAAGACCTCCTCAATGAAATATAGAAAAGAAGTCAGAGTCTTACCTCCAAGGGCACACAATGCACACACTTCCCCATTGGACCATGTCGACACCTGAGATAAATTACATGAAAGAACAATCTGATCAGATCAGAGGTTCTACCATATGGTACCATGGATTTAGAAAAGGTAGAAAAGTCTTATTTGACCTAGTTCTTTGAACAAGCAGTTCGGATACAGATAGTGTGATATGCTACATTTATATCTGGCATATAGAATAATTCGGAAAGCTTTGGATAAAGCTCTTCAAAAAAGGTTAATTCTGTAGTTACAGCTGGATGCTGACATTCATTCGTTCAAAATTCTCAAGGCACTGACAAGGTCAGCCAAATGGCACTCCACAGAATCAGCAGTCAAATACAAACCGGAAGACACAGAAGGAAACTACGGAGAAGTGTATTTAAAAATTAGAATAGGAGCTGCATTTCTGAACCAAGGGTTGAAGGAGTCTGGAACAAGTTAACAAGCCATCATGTCCAAATTCATTCCCTGACTGACGTCTTTCAAGAAGAGGCTGGACGTGATCATCGGGTCACTTAGCTACCAGGAACCCAACAAGCCAGATAAGCCCAACGGCCTCACCTCATTTAAAACTTTTCTTATGTTCTGAAAGAAAGCGGAATCAGTGCTTACAGCTGCGGGTCTTGGTTCCGATAAATCTTGCCGTCTTGCTTGGCCAGGTACTGATCGATGTCATCTTCTGTGACTTGAGGCGAAGTCTGAGGCCGTGACAACATTGACAATGAAGATGATGACGAGTGAGGAGCGGCTACGTCCATGACTTCGCCAGAAGGTCCAGGGGAAGCCGAAGGGAATAGAAACAGCATGTCCCCATGCCTGCGAAGCAACAAACCATCACATTAACAATGCAGGACCACTAGCATACAGACTTCTACACAAGTCTGGTCGAGCACCATTGCTTAGGGAATCCCAGTAACAGTCACCTACATACATGAACTTGAACCCATGGTCACAGAGCTGAGCTTGTGCTTTCTACAAGCACATTTGCTGGTCAAGGTACTCAGGAGATCCCTTGACCTCTTTTTTTTTAGTGAAGGAATAAATTCAACTGAAATGCTCACCAAAATATAAGATAATCACATAAATTAAGCACGTACATCCTTGTCCTTTTTTGCCTCTTGAATGCCCAAGGACCAGCCCATTCTGAAGTCTACATGTTAGGATGGGACACTAAGGGTTTACAACCACTCAGTTGTCATTTAGAGGGTTTCCATGCCTTTGGCTGGCTTGTACCTCTGACACATACACTCTGCCAGTTTTCCCTCCCTCTTCCACTCTACTAAAACACTAAAGAAAGTACTTGTCAGTCAATAATGTATTAATTAAAAATATCTGAACAGGCTGTGTTCCCCAAGTTTCCATGGGTGTGATCAGTGAAATACACCTGAAACGTTATTGGCTCTTTGTTAAAATACAATTGTGTCTCTTACTCCTTTGCCTGACACCGTACTCACTTGATCTTGAGGAGACTGAGGGATTTGCTCTGGGAGACAATCTCTCCAGTCTTGTTTCTGTTCAGGTAAATGGAGAAACCGTTGGTGCTGAACCCAAATTCCTTTGCAACCTGTATAGATGGAGAACAGCCATAATGGAAATGAGGTGAAATCGCACATCAGTCACCAGTATGGATTCAACTGAAATGTAGTTATCTTTTAGATCAATTACATTTTAATCTTTAAATGAAAGAACAAGATGTTGAATACTGAATGGAGAATCAAATGATTGTGTTCAACAGCATGATAGTAGGGTGCTTAATTCAGCTGCTATATGATTCCAGGGTCCCGAGTCTGATTCTGAGTGAGATTCAGTTTGAGCCATCTGTGCAGAGTTTGCATGTTCTCAAATTTCCTGCCTCCTCCCGCAGACCCAATAGCTAAGTCTGATTGGATATTCTAAACTGTCCCTTCCTGTTTGCCACAATGATGTACAGGCATTGTGTGCATGTAACAGCAGTCATGTGCACTTAAGTCCCTCCTGCGGTTTTTGGATAATCTCCAGGTAGCCGCAACCCTCACCAGGGCAGGCAGCTTTCTGATAATGGATGGGTGATCAAGTTCCACTGTTAGCACATGGAAAGGGTAAGCTCTGTTTGTGACAGCTCTTACCTTGTATTCAGCATTGACAAATTTGGAACTGCACAATGTTATACAGTATAAAATGATTTCTTGCTAAACAAAGGAGTTTTGAAAGTTATAAAGGAGTGAAAAGGACTACTGACTGTTCAGGCAAGCACCTGGAACAGCATGTCTTGCAGACAAGTTTGTGGCAGTGTGCCACTGTTGGAAAGCTGCACTGCATCTCACGCTCACAGAAACACAGTGAATTCATCCCTCTCTAACCATTTCAACTTGACTTCTGTTTTTCTTGCAGCTGAAGAGAAGGAGCATATCTCACTTGATGCCATTACATCAGGGCTTGTCAACCTTCAAGAGATTTCATGTATTGTATTCCTACAGAACACATGAATGTGCAATCAGTATAAGTACGCAGTAGCACGTACAGCAGTTGAGCTTTCTTTGGTGTGAGACAGAATAAAGAAATATCAAATATTCTGCACGAGGAACATAAATGAACCTCTTAAAAAGGCATCTGTTTTTTTACACTACTTTACAGTTTAAACACATGAAGCACACCACATATGGTAAACATGCAGTCCAAGCAGAATGCCTCAGAAGAGTTTTGATTATGGCATCAACAAATCCACTAAGCAGGTTGTTACTATATCAACAACTAAAAGAACATGCACTTAAATCTCTTAACCTCTTCTGAAAAAATGGAATGCATCATTTTAAGGTATCTAAAGTGTAAGGTCTTCAGAACATTTGAAATATCCCAATCAGCGTATTCAAAGATAAAAAATATGATTACCACTACCTGAGTATGTGAGGTTAAAGTGGAAACTTAGAAAGAATCAAGTTCATACAGATGAATAAGGAGCACCTATAACCATGTTACAGTGTTGTGCAATGGTAAGCCACTAAAACACTCAAAGACCTAAAAACATTACGACCCAGTGTAAGAGAACTGTTATTGATCTACACTGCTATATATGTTGACAGGATATCTATTTTTAATGCAGATACAAAGGGTATTTTTGCCTGGCTTACTAAAGACATCAACCACCAGTCTGTTAAATAAAAACAAATCAAATGCTTCAAGAAATGTTTAAAAAATTCCACCCTAACAAAGGAGATGCCCTTGGCAACAACTACCATTGAGAATCACTGATCTACAATGCATTATACTCAGTTTGCACATGGAAATCCTAAAACAGTATGAGATGCATTCCCATTACTAAAACTGACAATCTGATCCTCCACTATGCTTATATTTGGAGCTGAAGAATCCTTTTGGTGAAATAAAATATTCAGCAAAAAATAAAAGGGGTTGTTTTTGCCTTCCCTCTTAATTTTTCTATCTTTGTGGACTACCAAAAACTCACATATGTAGACTGAATTACAGCTCTGTTAAAGGGTATACCAGATTATATCCAATATAACAGCCTCACATAATGATATTGTGAAATCATACAGTTTTCTAATACAGAGGTTAGGTATTTATGAATTTCCTAATATAGGCCACATTACAGGTTAGAAGCAGTTTTAAAAGATCAGATAAGAAAGCTGCAGACCAATGTTCCCCCTTCTGCAGGGCTTATAAATAAATTAACATTCAGTGCAGTGAATTCCAGAGCCTTCAGGGTCTGTGATTATTTCTTTAGCTCCTTGCAGTTGTGATGAAAAATAAAGAGCTGCATCCGAGTGAATTTCAACCTACTGTAAAGATGTTGGAATCATACTTTGTTGTCATTCGTTTCTGTGGGTTGAAGGTGTAAGGATTATTGTTTGTTCTCCCGTGTGAGTACAGAGCATTAGGATCACTAAAAATGAATTTCGATTTCCATTCACAGAATATTATAGAATTCCAACCAAATGACCACAAATTCCCTGCAATGTATTTTTAGAGTTAAGGTATAACTGAAAAGGAAACAAAAGAAAAGGCCATAATCTAAGCAAGGCACTTTTTAGCTGGAAAGACTGGGAACATGCAATACAAATTCTGTTATGTACCTTCTTTAAAAACGATGCAGCCGTTTCTCGTTTTGTGGCAAAGATTTTTTTCATCCCCTCCGGGGACTGCACACGGATGATCTGTGAAAACGGGAAAGATGAAAGGGAAGAGATCATGGGGAGGTGTTTGTCATAGAAAAGAAACCCATCCTTCTGTATATGCAGACAAAATAGGCTTCACAACCTGATTTCATACAACAAATGTGTGACCACAGGAGTTCTACTGTTATTTGCCTTAATTTCAAAAAGAGAGCAAAAGTCTTCTGAGTTATGCTCAATTTCCAAATTAAGATCAGAGAAATTTGATGTAAATGCAATCTCAACTTTCAGATGCATTTTAAAAATAAGCAAATAAAAAAATCTTTAACTATATACAGAGAGAACTGACTCAATAACAATCCACTGGTTCATTATTTTCAACTATAAGACTATTTTCTGACTACTTTAAAAAGGTTAGACATTTTCAAATTCTTTTCAGACTTGCATATATATATAAAGTAGCAATCATGTGGAAACATCAGAGGAAAGCCTAATCTGAACCAAAAATGTGGTATATTCTAAATCTCAAGCAAGACCACACAAGTCTTCAAATATATATCCAGTTGAAATGAACTTGACTCACAGTCCATTTCAAGTTAAATGTGAGGTGTTATTTACTGCCAAACAACATTTCTTAATCAGTAATCTACATAAGGCTAAGAACCATCCTGAAAGATTTAGGAAGAAAATATCTCAGAACTGCAATTATTTTATTTTACACCTTAATTAAAAACAAGCTGATGCAACAGTTTCTTGTAAGAAAACGAAAAAAACAAAAGCTTCCCAGAAATGTCTGAAAAAGAATGAACGAAATATGGATACTTCAATTACTAAGTACGGGAATAAACCTGAAACCACTGGCGGATTCATTCATGCATCCATTATGTTAGCAGCAGCAGAGAACAACGTGACTGTGCAAAATAGGGAGGAAAGAACGTCGTTCAACGAATTCGTCCAGTAAACAAGTTGGTTATCAGCATGAAACTGACACAAGTTGGCTTCATTCAAGTTTCTGTCAACGGAGCGCGTCATCGGTATTGAAAGCGAGTTTGTACTAATTAGTTCCTACTAATCTGACATTTTTAAACCTTAAAAAATACAGAAAAGGTTTAAACTAGGTCTCGATCTTGCTCTCTGGAGTGATATAACGGCCGATCAACATTATCAACAAAGACAGAAGTTCATTATTAAGATTTAAACACCTGGTATCCTCCTATTCAAGAGTCGGACATTTGCTCAATTTTTTACCCTTGTGACAGTGGGGGCGGGGGGAGGGGGGGTAACCAGAACATAATACATGATATTTGATTTTTATCAAAAATTGGATGTTTAAAAGACTAATTGTGATTAATACCAATGAAAAATGCTATCGTATAAACAGATTCGTAAGTAAACATTTTGATTTGATTGAGAAATAGTTTTGAAAATGCGAGATCTTATTAAGGCTGAAGAATATAATTCGATGTATTTGAACCACGTTCGCTCACTGTACCTCGGCCTATTTCTGCAGCGGTACTTTTTAACAAAAAATAGTACCGTACTAATTGTTGTCAAGCCTGAATTACGTATCAAGACTCTAGAGGCCCAAAGCTTTTTCTGCTAATTCTGCTGCCTCATCACTCCGGACAGTCTCCGTCCCACAAAACTACCCCTTGTGAGACTGCAGTCTCTACGCCCCCATACTTACTATACTTTCTGCCATGTTGTCCGAGTCTGTTGTTCTCCTCGGTGTGCTTCTCTGCAAAAAGTAATTATTAATCGTATTATCCGTCTTTTGTTTTTATGATTGTCGGAGTCACCAAAACTCCATCCCGTAGCTCGGGCACCGGGTGTTACACGCTAACAGATCCGATCGCCACAATTCCAGTGGCACTGACTACAACAGGGACAGTAAACGCACAGTTCCGATGTTCCATTGGTTCCGCGCACTCTGGCCGTTGTAGTTTTCCACAGGCAGTGTTAGAATTTTTATATTGTTTAATCTCAGGCAAATAGCAAATTTGTATCTTGAATATGCTCCCGACAGCTTTCATCTAACTTGTTTGCACTAATTTCTGTTTTGTTACAGTAAATCTCTCCTGAACAGATAACCGTCTAAACTCGTGGAAAATACTGAAATTAATCTACACGATTAAATGTATATTGAATGTATTTTAAGTAGCTCCATTTGGCTAGGGCACAGATACCCGCTTCTTAAACGACGAATATCTCCCAAAATATTTTCGGTGTCATTCCTGTGCACGGAGCATAAATCGTGCAATTCCAAAACGTAAACTCTCTTAATTCTCTAGTTTATACACACCATCACACAGATCTCTCAGTACCCCTGACACAGTGAGGACGGCTTTAATCTCTCTCCTATGACTCTCACATGATGAAGAATTCCGAGAGTAGCTCGAAACCCAGGGGATACACAGTGCACAGCCTTTATCCTCACAAAAGCAGCAGCCTCAGTGTCACTGCTAAAGAGGCAACAAGAGCCTTTCCTTTTTGGCGATTTTGAGGCTATCAGTATGAGGGGGTACATGGCATCAGTCAGGTCTCCATTTTCGTGGATGAAGAGGAATGAAAGCCAAAATGACGAGAAAAGTTTTCTCATACCAAAGGTGAGGAACAGTACTATATTCATGTTTACAGCTTCTTCCAGATCTTAGTGAACCAGAAAGTTCTCTAGGGGAAAACTAGTTGAGTACAGCAAAAGGTATGGTATCGCAAAATATTTAAAAATCTTTGAAAAAAAGATCGGAAGTAAATCAAAGTACAGAGGATCTGGTACATATAGAACAGATGGCCAGCTGGTCATACAGCCACGGAAATTTTTAATGGAGAAATAGGTTGAAAGATAATAAGATGACCATGTAGAAATATATAGAATTGTTGATATTATTTGGTTAAATAAATAGTTATGGTTTAAGACTAGGAATCCATGTGATCTGTTTCTTTCAAAGTACCGAAAAAGCAGCAGCAGCCTGACTATTGGAGTATAGAGACTGCAAAGTGATTCTTTCTAATTGACAGAGCTGAGCTAATAGAATTTCTCATGTTGGACAGATTACAGTATTTCAAGTAGGGAACTGTGTACTGTAAATGTCAGCGTGCGTAGGATGCAAAGGAACAGGTAAAGGTGAATTAGTTTCCCTCTTTCCCTCACTCCTGAACGAGATTACAGTATTTATTGATGTCAGTGATAGTCTGGGATAACTGGGAACCCAGAGGACCTTGAATAATCTTCTCAACATAGTAAAACCATTTTAAACTCTTTCAAGTGTTTTAGTTAAGGGTTTTTTCCTTCTTAAAGGGAGATGGAGATAAGGAGCCATTAGGCGCTAATGCATACACAGACCCTGGAGAGAGCTATGAAGGACGGATGCAAGACCAACAATCAACATCCACCCACTCTGACACAGAGGGACAAACAGAAGCCAGGGCCTCTCCATTCTCCAGGCTGATCGAGAGAGCAGGACTTGGGGGTCAAGGCAGACCCAAGAAGCCAGCACTGTTGGACAAGACAACATTGGAATCACAGGACTTTGTTTTCTTTGGGCCTCCAAAGGATCACAAACATAGCAGCCTGACCAGCCGCTGCCTGAAATACCTCCTGTTTTCCAGCAACTTCATCTTCACCCTGTTGGGCTTGTTGGCTCTGGCCATTGGCCTCTGGGGACTGGTAGACAAGGAGTCTTTTTCCCAGGAAAAGATTGGGCATATTGGAACTGACCCCATGTTAATCTTTGTGACCCTGGGGCTGGTCCTCTCACTGCTGTGCCTCACAGGCTGTGTGGGCGCCCTGAGAGAAAACCAGTGCCTACTCAGAACCTTCGCTGTGGGGGTGCTGGTCCTTGTGACACTGCAGGTGCTGTCCAGTATTGTGGCGTACATGCTTCGCAACCAGATTGAGGGATACCTGCGCAGTGGCATGCTGACCGCCCTGGGACGCTATCAGGATGACCTGGATCTGAGGTTCATCATGGATGAAATCCAGATAGGACTGCAGTGCTGTGGGGCAGATAGCTACCGTGACTGGGAATTGAACATGTGAGTGCATTCACAGCCACAGCTTTCCTTCACAACACAGCTGCACCTCAGGGCTGTAGGAGAAGAATTACAAGCCCTTAAATTTGTACATTTAGAAAAATATAATGAGTGCTTTTCTCTTCCTATAGAAGGGTTCAAAGTGTATAAAACTCAATGCATTTTTTTGTAAAGAACAAGTACCAGCATACTTAAGCAATTCCGACACCCATTGTTAAAAAAAACTGAAAAAAGACAGTATTAGTATACCATAACATCTCTTTAACATATGTTGTTACATCAATGATTATTTATAGTCTTATTAAAAATGTTATAAATGGATGTCAATTTAGCCCATATTGTGCAACAGAACAAAATTCCTCAGGAGCTACATGTTCTTCTAGAGTTTGCTCCAGTGAAACCCTTGACTACATCATTGAATCAATTGGTTTCTAAACTGATCAAAATGCCCACTCAATGCCCTGTTTCCATGTTCACAAGCTATTGTTTTCATGGCTGAACATTGATGCAGGAGCAGGCATGACAACTCATAGTGTACGGTGTACCGCTCTCCATAGCAATGACATTTGTTGTGACCTGTCTCCATTTCTCATCTTCCCAGGTACTTTAACTGCTCTGCCCCAGGTGTCCAGGCTTGCGGAGTGCCCGCCTCCTGCTGTATCGACCCACTGGAGAATGGCACAGTGTGGAACTCACAGTGCGGTCTTGGAGCCAAGCTGCTCGATGAGTTCTCCGCTCAAAGCGTGATCTACCTGGGTGGCTGTCTGGGTGGCATCTCACGCTGGATCAGGCAACACACGGGCATCACTGGCATGGTGGGCATTGTTCTTCTAGGGGTGCAAATCCTGAGCCTGTTCATTGCCATGCATTTGGTGGATGATATTCAGAAGAGCAAAACATGCTGACTAGCCAGCATGTGATTACCTTAGCTGCCATCCACTAGAAACACAATAAATAGAATAAAAGAATTCTCTTTGTCAGATATGCTGCATGGGTTATGAAGTCTCTGCACAAATTCTCTGTGTATTCTGTTGGTGGAAATGTCGTTTTATTTTCTCTACAATCTAAAGGACTAGAATTTTAATGGAATTTATAATAAACCTTTGTTTAACAAGATTGATGAAGATTGATGAACTGAGAACACATTGGTATTTATAATGACAACATGCAGAGTACCCATTTATACAAGAAGGTTGTATTGGAGCAATGTGAGTGAAGCACAGTAGTGTTACCAGTAGTGTTACCATCCTGTAGACTGATCTTGTTATACCCCAGAAGCTGAAGAATAGTGCTATGGGAAACCTATGAAAACCAGTTTGCTACTATAAGTAGTGTTGCTGAGCCAGTAGGTGGCACTTTTATCTGTGAACCAGAATTTCCCATCTAATGCTCCAGTATGGTGAAGAGAGAGAGTCTTTATTATCCTCAATTTGTTTTACAGCAGCAGAAATATAAAGAAAAACACAAAAATTAACAATTTTCACATACAGTACATGTACAAGAATCATCTGTTAAACAGGGTTAAGGCCACAGGTATAAATGAGAAGTTAAATCTGTTTGTTTTTAGATTGGAAAATCTGTATCTGTGCGAGAGGAGTGTAATTTAACTTTGTTAAGTAAAGGGTGTGAAGAGTCCTCTAGGATGGGATATGTTTTACGCAAGACTTGTGACTGACATGGAATAGTGCAGAATGATCAGCACATCAACATATTTGTGACATACAGTAGATTGACAATGTTCTCCAATTTGTTCTTACTCCTCAGACTCAGATTCCCAAACCAGCAGATCAGTGCAAACGTTAAAACAGTTTCAATAAAAGACTGCTTAAACATGATCAGCAACAAATTATCAATCTTAAATTGTTTAAGCTTTCTTAAGAAAAAGAGAATCTGTTGCCCATTTTTGTAAATAGAAGAGACATTTGCCTCAAACTTTAACATGCAGCCTAGAAAAGTCCCTAAATACTTATATTTATTCTTATATTTATTCACCATTTCCTCTGGGAAATTATTGCAGGTTTGAGTTAGGGTCTGAGGTTCTGAAATCAAGATGAAAGGTTACACTGTGCCATCCTTCAGATGAGGTCCTGTCTACTTGGTCATTACAAATCTCATGGCACTGTTTATAAGAGTGTAGAATTTGGTCCTAAAGTTCTGGCTAAATGTCACTGTGAGTTTGCACAATCTGGCCTTCCAAACATTTTCCTTGCTCAAATGGTGATAGTTTTTCACTTCTTCACCTGTAGGCTGCAGAGTGGCTGCTGTGTGTCACTCAGGTGGGTGCTGCACTTCAGCGTTGAATGAAATGGGTTTCTTCCCAAAGGTAAAACACATTGGGAACATTTGGGAAGAAAAGACAAATATAAATGCAATTACACATTATAAATGCAGGATGCAACAGCTGTGACTCTCCTGGGAGATATAATTCCTAACTATAGTTTTTATGGGTTCTTTTTATTTGTTACTATTTTATTGATTATTTGCTGTACTAGCCTTTCTTGGTGGCCATTATGTGTACTGTGCATTATAAATATTTAAATATATATTTATTCAATGTACTATCTTAACAGTGGAGGTGCTGTATGTCCTGCCTGGTATTGATTATGTAAACCCAGGAAGAATGTTTTCAGAAAGCTATATCATGACTGACACTTGAAGATGTTACTTTCATGTGTTTTTTATGCACAGTAGCCTCAGCTATTGCAAATACATACTGTAGTATGAGGGAGGAAAAACATTTGTTGTAAAAATCAGTGAGAATTACCGGTGTACTCCTAGAACTGACTGCGCAAAAATATTTCTTTTGAGCATTAGTATATGCCCATTTTTTCTGTGTGGAACATGAATTAACAAAAGCAAATAGCAAGAGAGATATTGTGGCAAAAGTTGTAATGTTGAACTTGAACTAATGTTGAAATAAACACATGCAAGATGCAGACGGTTTATTTTTCCTGTTTTTTTCAAGCTTTATTTTGATTTGATCCTGTAGAGAGGACATTCATTCACTTTGGTTTCTGATGACATGGGAGCACTGCCTTTGCTGAATAACAGTGGTTCATATTGATGGATCACTCCTAATATCACCCACAATGCACTGCAGCAGAAGGTGTAGTCTCTTTTCTCAGTGACAAGAAGCGACCAATTCCACAGTCAGCCACACCAACTCCTGCAGATTGTTAGCACTGGTATCAGTATACAAACTGATCTCAGGTTGGTACTCAGCGGCTTGAACCCACACATTAGAATAAGAAAAGAGAAAAAGAAAGAACTGAAAATGAAAAGGTAAAGTTAGATGGAAAAAAAGGAGAGCCATAAAAATAGAATCAAATGGAGAATAAAGTTCAAACAGTATAAGAAAAATAAAGCGTAGATGAAGACAGTGCAAACTGGTGCCACAATGTTGCATAGCTCTGTTATATTCAAGCCCCAAATTGCTAATTTAGCTTGAGTTCAGCCAAACGTAAAATGGCCTTGCAGTACATGCTTCAATATATAATATGTAATATATAAATATGTAAAGGGATGATGCATGGTAGAGAAAATTGAATTTATTAACAGTGAAAATAATATAGTGAAACAAAAAATTAAAGAAAGTGACATGCAAAGGTAAGTAACTGAGATGTAATAGAAGGGACAAGAGAAAGATTTTAACAAAGACGCACCCTACAACACAATACACGTACTGTACATGGGACATACAAAAATAATGATCAGGCAGTGGTATAGGGGCTGAGGTGCACCTGGGCATTCAACACAATGATACTAGGCAAATAGAAATGAAATGAAAGGTCAAAGTGAAAACACAAGCTCAAACATGCAAAATAGGGATACGTGCAATTTAGAGGGAAGCATGCCAGAAGCTACACATTAATAATCAATGTGATGACACGGGTATAAACATGCAATGACAATGACGTGAAGCTACCTGAATACTGAAACACATGGATGACAGGAGGACAGCTGAGATGATTACAGAAGATGATAACATACAGAAGAAATGTGCAATGGGACACAAAGATGGAACACCATAAAAGAAAGGGAGCATGCCAAAAGAATGAAATGAAGGGAAATGAAAACAGAATCGAATGGCCACTAAGGGGAAGGTGAGGGTGAGAAGAGAAAACACATTACAAGACAGCATAAAACTGTACCTAGAACTCAGTGCCATTCAAAATCCATTAAAAAAGATCAGAACTGAGAATAAAAAAACACAAAATCTATAGCTATAATACAGTAACTCTTATTAGCAGCTTCAGAAAATGTTAAGAAATAACCCACTGCTACACAGGCAGAGGATCTCAGCCGTTGTCAATATTACCCGGCTGGAGTGTGAACTGGTACCTGTGAGCAATGGTCTGTTTGTCCGTGTGTAAACGTGCCCAGCTACGCACCAGGATGGCAAAACCCAGGACGTTAACAAAATGATGTCCCTCACGTACTAGTCTTCCATACAGTATATCACGTATCGCCTTCGCACTTTAATTTAGACTTGGAGAAGTGTCACATATCTGTTGATACCAGTGCTGCCCCCATTTTTTACAGGATAAATGATTAAAGACGGAAAAAAGGGAAAAAAAATACGAGGGCGCATCAAACAACATTGCGTGTGTACAAAATAATGGCGCTAGGTTTGCAATGAAAGCTTCAGCGAAAAAAAAAAAGAAACAAAAAGCCTTAATCCCTGAGTGTGTCCATATTTAGAAAATAAAATTAATAAAGAATAATAAAACAAACGAGTAATAAATAAATACAAAAGATAGAAACAGAAAAGGGAATTAACAGAAAGGTGAAGAGGAGGTGAAAGAGGATGAGTTCGGTACGGTGTGATGTGATGGGATCCTGCTCCGGTTGTGGAAAAGTTAACCAGCGCGGCGGGGATATCGGCGGCGTCTCAGTGAAAATTACGCTAGGCGACAATCAGCGAAATGTCCCACCTCTACAGGGCTCAGATCTTTTTCTTTTGTTAGTTTGGGTGGGTTTTCAGGGTGTCGTCGAAAACACAGAGCTCATGAAACGACCGCGAAACGTTTCATGGGTTTTCTCGCTTGTTTTCTCACAAGAGGCTGCTTCGCTTGCGTAAGTTTCACGTTGTGTTCCCAAGAAGAAAAAGGAGATAGGAAAAGGGGAGGAGATGAGAAGAGACCAGAAGACCAGGTTAGAGTGACAGAGGACAGACAGGAGAGAGATGCTGGCTGAAAGTCCCTAGGAAGACGAGAGCAGTAGCAAGTGAGATTGTGAGAGTGAGAGTGTCTACAACCATGAGCAGAAACGCATACGTATTTTGGCGACAAGAAGTAGGCAAGAAGAAGAAAAAAAACAGAACAAGAAGAGGAGGACAGTCCTTAGGATAGTAGAATTTTTTGCAAGTATTTTTTTTCCATTTTCCCATTTTTTTGTTCATTTTTTGTTCCGTATGATAGCTGTTCCTGTCGGGTCCCAGAAAGGACGAGGTGAGGGCGGCGAAGAACAGGGGTGCGAAAGGAGAAATGCACAAAGGGTTGTGGGCCGTCCAAGAGGTCTCAGATGATGCCGTACTGTGCCAGTTCGTGGAGTTCCAGGTGACTGAAGGCCTCCCAGGGGCAGATGACAGTGATGTCTGCAAAGCAAACCAACAGCTGTCAGGGAAACATGCAGGTCTTTTCATGACCTTGCAACCTAGAAAGTGTGGCTCAGTGTAAGCTGAACATACTGTAGTGCACACTGGGTCTCTTAAGACGAGCCAAAACAAACGCCACATGGTTTCCAGTCACTGTTAGTAAATGGTGATATACAACAATTACCCAACATCCAGGGTATTTGCTACCTGTAATCAGGATTGTCAACAGGTGATTTAGAAAGTGGAGGTAAAACGGAGTCTGTTGCTATTGGTACGTAGTGTATTTACAATATGTTGTTACATTAATGGCCGGTGCGGTGGCTCCGCGCCTGTGGCTGGAAGGTTGCTGGTTTGTATCCTGTGGCTGGCAGAGGAATCCTACTCCATTGGGCCCCTGAGCAAGGCCCTTAACCCCAGCTGCTCCAGGGGCGCAGTACAATGGCTGACACTGCGGTCTGACCCCAAGCTTCTCTCCCTGTCTGTGTGTCTCATGGAGAGCAAGTTGGGGTATGTGAAAAGACAAATTCCTAATACAAGAAATTGTATGTGGCCAATAAAGTGATCTCATGTCATTAAAACTCACCTGTGCCCAAACCTTCCATTCCAGGAATATCATCTCCGAATCTGCAATAAGTGAAAGATAGTTAATGGGCAGAATTCCACAATTTCATTTAAATATATATTCAGCCTAATGTCAGTGAAGCACAGCATTAACAGCAACATGTTGTAGTTTGCTGTGAAGTAATTTTAAACTTTTAAAGATGCATATATACTGTAGGAAAAGACAGAAACCAGATGTAACAAGTAAAACACCTAACCTTTATTTTATTTTTATGATTTTATATAATTTAATTTATCTCTTGGATGGAATTTTATGATCAGAAATAAGGAACTGATTTTGAATTGAAATAAAAATGTCAGAATAGTGATTGCTAGTTAATTCTTACACATACATAATTACAGATCTTATGTCTGAAAAACCCTGTTAGTTAAACATGTAAAATATAAATTGACAGATATAAAAATGACAGTTTTGTAATGTAGACAATGGCTTAATTACAAGTAGCAGTGGGAAGAGTAAAACAGGAATTACTTGTTACTCTGCTGTGTTGTAAATTAGACATGTCTTTTGCCAATGGGCTGCAAAAGTCATTTTAATGATTAACTCATGCAGAGATTAATTTCACATTGAAAAGTAACAAGAAGCAGAAAACACAAGGTTCTGGTTGTTTAGCCTCCTTCAGCTGTTTGGAAAGGGTGCAGGAGAACAAAAGAGGTCAAAATTGGCATAGCGGGTGAGAAACAGTGCCCTGACGGAAGCAGATCTAGAGGAAACTGTGAAACACGGAAAGAGTTTTCCTCTGCAGCCTGGATCCCGGTCGCCATTCAAACCCTGTTACAGAGTCATGTTGCATACCAATCCCAGTTCCCCCTTTGACAGCAATATATATGACAGAAAGACAAATACTGCTATGGGCAGGGGAGCCACAACCCATCGCAGTAAGTAACAGGTGGGCACAAGGCAATGTACACCATGGACAGGATGCCGGTCCATCACAAGGCAGACACATACACAGCCACAGACGTGCACACACTCACACCAGGGCCCGTGTTCCCAGATGTGCAGGAGGAAGCCCATGCAAACATGGGGCGAGCAAACAAATTCCACACACATAGCACCCCAGGTTCTGGAATTGAACCCTGATCCCCAGAGCTGCAAGGCAGCAATGCAAACCATTGCACCAGTGTGCCACTCAGGACTGTTTTAAATATGTCAATTCGATTTTCTTAGCTTGAGTCTTTTACCTATCTTTAGGTCTCTCTTAGCCGTCTTTCAAGTCATATGCATCTTCGCTGGCATGTGCTGTCCGTGTTTGACATGGAAGGATCATATAGCTTAATTTCATATAAAGGAAGTCGTCTTGAACGGACCCATGTAGATGCGAGTACTTACCCCTGGATTCCTTTCTTTGGTGGCTTGCTTTTGAACTGACGAGTCTGCCTCTGCTTGAATTTGGGGGGTCCCTTGCGTGGTGTAGCTGGGCCACCACTCACCCGTGTGGCGGACTTGATCTCTGGCTTGGGGGGCTCCAGGTTCATTGCGGGGGCTGGGAGGGTGCCGTCAGATTGTCTTGGGGGTGCAGAGATCTGCGGTGCTCCTGTCGGAGCACCTGCAGTGGACCTAAGTGATGTTTTTTGAGCCGTGTTTGTGGTGTTTGATGTTCGGAACTGGGGAAAGAGAGAGACAGGCATAAAAAGATGACTGAGGTTACAACACTCTCAAAAGTCCTTACTATAAGAGAAGGAGAAATAATACTATATTTAGACACAATATTTGCGTGTTATTTTCATTTGAAGACCTAATGGCTTCACAAACAGTATTTTAAAAGCTAACATATGTCCCAGGATTAAAAAAATAATTAATTAAGAACGAGACAAAAATAATGGTACAGAAAATAAGAAAGTTATGTCTCTTCTTACTGTTGAATATTGTAAAGCAGGGGTTTTGCTAATTGCCTGTCTCCTCTGAAATGTAGTCCTCCAGACACAAGATGTGAATTTAATCACCACAATTTGCAAATTAATTAGCCATCTTTAACCAGTATTTGTATTTTGTTTTCACCTTGAATTGACAATCCCATTACTGCAAATTGCAGATTAGCAGAATTCTTCCAACTGTGACGAGCATTATTTGATATTTAAAAATTAGATTAATAAACTTGCATTTATTTTATGTCCTGTAAATATATATTGTCATTATGCTATGAATGTCAGAGAATTTCTAGGTTTTGTAAATGTAGAAAGTCCATAACTGACTCTCAGAATGATCAAATTGTTGGTTTCAGAATTGTTCTTCAGGGAAGATCATTCAGGAACCTAGGCGGATATTAACAGGTTTCATAATTAGATACATCAGATTAATGGTATTTGGATCATTCTAATTGACCTGTGAAGTTCACGCTCACACATAATGCAGAAAACAATGTTTTATAGATGGCAGCGTGTCATCTTACTTGACTCAGTACATCCACCATACTGAGCTCAGTGGAAAAATATTAATCCTCTTCTCAATAAAGGATTAAGAAGTTTATTTATAATAAGACATCCCTGGGTGTTGTTTGCTTCTTGGGGATTGGCTGTGTGGCTATCATAGCGATGACCCAATTTCTGTAATCTCCTCCAATGGAGTTGCTTGAATTAATTGCCTTCCCTTGACTTTGCCATTGAGCTGGGTTCATACATAATCCTATTAGAACAAGGACAATTGGAACACAAAGAAATAAAAACTAAGTATACTTCCTTTCCATTAACAAATATACCAAAATCTTTTAAACAGCAGCAGAAAAGAATATGCACTATCACTTAACTAACAATTATTTTTGTCTTTTGTATCATTTAACCCCCTTGATGTGTATTTATGGTCACATTTATATGCCCCTGGTGAAAGGATGGTATTGGAATATTCAATAAAAACAATTATTTATATTCCATTATAATATTTTAATAATACTTTCTGTCAAAGCAAATACATTTTGTTGCCTTTCAAGAAAACAAAATCATAAATGCAGTTTACTATCCTGTAATGTATGTGTGTATAGATTACAATATTACATGTATTCACCTGAGTGCTGCCTGTGTTTGTATTTAGGATTAAATTAATACGAGTTTGTATGTTTGTAACATTTTAAAAAATGTTATTAATAATGGAAAAATAATATAGTAGTTGTAGAAGATGATTAAGATTATGCTTGTATTACAAAATTGAAGTGCTACTTGTTCCATGGGTATCATTGAGTGCTAAGGAATTAAAACTGGTTTAAAAAGTATTCGTGTAAATTGCTTTTTTAAATTAAGATTATGACAATTAAATTCAAACACTTATACTTAATCCAAAGAATCTCTTCATTTTCTTTTACAGCGTCAAGCTCTTTGACCAACTTCAACAATATTATACAAAATTGTTATATAAAACAATTGTACAATTGAAAACATTGTCAGCCATTTCTGTTGTCAACATACCAATCTTCTCAGCTACAATTTGCTTTTATAGAACTTTCTAATTCAGATGAGCAAGAATTTGAACGTTCAAAGCAGTAATAATGTAATTAACTGAAGACAAATTTGGCTTATCCACTCCTAGTGAAGCACCTAGGGAAATCCTAATGCATTTCATTGTCTCTCTTCATTCCCTCATCCACCCAAAAAGCCTTCAGAACTGGTTCACTAAACTGGCCATTAATTCCATTCTTCAGCATCACCTGTAACAACAGCTGCACACTCAATAAAAGGAAACTCTTTTTGTGAGATACAAATCTTAGCAAGATTATATGTCTACTGTGGAACAAAAAATACGAAGTAGTAAGAAGGAAGAAGACTTGGCACTTGTAGTTGTTACTGACTAAGGTCAGAAGGAGAAAAGTTAAATGATGTTTATTTAAAATAAAGCAATGCCAGTTCAGTTGCTACCACTATCTTTAGCAATATTTATAAACAGGCATATTGTTGATAGCATAGCCCATTTGGAAAGCCTTACCTCAGATATATGCTAGATCTAGTTTCTGTTGTTGTGGTCTCTATGGTTCTGAGTGCTACACCCTCCCAGCTTTAATACCTGTACATAAGATGTGCTGAAGTGTCAAAAATCTCTCTAAATCTCTTTAATCTCCAAAAGATGCTCTTCCTGCACAGCTGTTTACATGGTAATCTGAGTGACACATGCATTTCTCAATTCAATTTGCATCCTCGCACTATAGCCCGACAGCACAATATTGTATCCTAATTTTAGGGCCTGTTTAGTTCAGATCTCCTTACACTGAGACAATTTAGCCCTGCATGTGGCTAAACAGATTATAGATGTCTGTTCCATTGTATTTTAGGTGATCACTTTGATTTAATGAATTTGCTGCATCTCCTGCTGTTCCTTTTTTCTTTGTTTTTATGTTAAGAACGTGCTAACCAATATGCAACGTGACCTTCAGATAAACCAAGAGACCACTGGGGCTCCATTTTTAGTATCCATTGCAACTCCCACCACAACTCAAACATTTTTTTCAGTAGCATTTTCTTTACCACTGAAAATATCAGGAACCCCTGGGGAATAACAGCTTGGGAATCTGCAAGCAGCAAAACCAGTTTGAACAGAAGTTGGCATACATTCCAATAGGATTTTCACATATTTGCAGTAATAATATAATTTTATCAGGATTGGCTTCAGTTGGAGCTATGGTGGTGCTAAAAGTCTGTGGAGTTGGATTGCACATTTTAGTGGTTTTCAGCAGGATTGGAATAAAGGAATTGTTTGACTAGGGAAGGAGACAGAAGGAACAGACCAATTCTGTCTCATGTTCCTGAAGTATATATATTGTCTGCCACCAGGAACATCTGTTTCTTTGACCGGGGGATTCTAAATATCTGCACACTGAATGCACAACCTGCATGCTTTACACAAAGAAATTACATACTGTAAACTGTGCAAGACATAACAAAACTCCCTGAAACTGCTTTTATGGACTTTTCTGTCCATAAATTTCTGTTTAGCCCCACTCCTAAAGAAAATAATAGATTTATCATAATCCATTTCCTTGACAACCATAACTGTTTCAATGTTATCTCTCTTCCTTGATGACAAAAAAAAACTCTTTTCCTCATACAGGCACATTAAATGTAAATTCACTGCCAGAATTTGCTTAAAACATGAACGTGCATTGTTTTCTCATATACAGTATACTGCATAACTATTACTGGTAACCTGTAGGATTATATGGAAAGTGGAAAAAATCTCTGAACTATTAAAAGAAGGAAGTCTACATTATTACTAATAAGTTTAAACATTTCACCCTAGAACCCTTCTCTTTACTCAAACCCACTACATGCACACCCTTCAGTTTCCTAGTTTCTCCAAAGAAACATTAACATTTTCATTCCAAGAGGATTTCACCACCTTTTACGTGAGTATTTACTCAACTGGTACCTGCTCTGCCTTACTGTGTACTTATGAGCTCCATCTTTTATAAATAATCAGATGTGACCAAAACAATTCACAGCTTTGAAACACTTCAACAGTGAGAGTTTATATAATCCATGCATCTGATAAAAACCAACATGCTCCACAGTAAGCCTATCCCAGTCAGTTCCATCTAGTTAATCTTCAATAAATCTCAATAAACAACCCAACCTGGATCACCTGAAATGTTTAAATATTATGTCGGGCACATATCAGGAGATGATAAATGGAAGCTGGATGCACATTGTAGCATGTTGTTATCTTGACATGGTTTTTAGTAATATGCCAGTAAGGCTGCCAGTAATCTGAACTCAGTCCCAGAAAGTACTGCCTGAACCAGTGCTGCCATGTTATAAAGCATTTGGTGTGGAAGAAACACAATACGTTCTATCCCTTTGGACTTCTCCCATCACCCAACTGCATTTGCATCTTGGTGTCACTCTGAAATAGTTCATGTTTCAGGTCTTTGTATGATACATCCTAACCCTCTCTAGTGTTTTATCCCAGAGTCTCTTACCCTCTGACTATCTGGGTGCAACCTTGTGCAAGGAAAAATGTTCACAGGCAGAATTTACTTAATCCCACGAAGTTTTCTAACATGAGAGACAGAAAATACCCAAAGTAAAAAGCACAGTCTACTTCCATTGACCCCTAGGATTGCATGGAAAGTGGACCAAATTTTCTGAACTATGGACACAGGCTATTTGGTTACATATAAACTAAACACTTCATCACCTACCTCATCTCCTTACTCAAGCCAATTGAATGCAAATATTCAAGCACAGCCTCTTCTGTCACTTTCAAATGCCACTACACTCATTCTTCCGAAGTGTACAGCTACCCAACTTCAGTTGCATCTGTTAGTCTCATTCCGCCGGAGTCAGCTTTTTGTTCCCTTGCGCGACCCAGAGCCTCGGACTTACCGTCTATGCGGTGGTGACCATTTGCCAGACAAAGGCGAGAGCCCAAACCAGCTCTCACTGGCCGCGGTTTGCTTCTCTAAGCTAGGGTTGCTCTGAGCATGGAATCTGGCCTGCCTGCCTCTTATACCCGTGCTCGTAAGGAGATTAGAAATGAGCTGCCTATGGTGTTGATCCGCTGTCATCACTACTGATACCAACAGCAGGGAGAGATGAGGCGAGGGCGGGGGGGGGTTGTAGGTAGAGCGCTGGTTGTACGATGAAGGACACTGTCATCTTACTGGCCTCAGGGTTGGGTCTTAGAAGTAGTGAAGCTGCTTTTCCACCATTGTTTGGACAAATAAAACATTGAATACATTGCCCTAAAGACAAAGGGCTCAAATCACACCCTGCTGTGTGAATGAACAGCTTGTATTATTGATACAGGAAAGAATAGGAAAGAGACCTGTCAGGTGTCTTTGGGCTGTAGATTTTTAACAAGATGTATTTCTGGATACAGACATTTAGAGCTGTATTTTTACAGATTTTGACACTTTAGAGTTTGGAATTGCAGTATAATTTAAAATGTATCTGTTTATGCCAGATACTGTATCTTTATTTAACACTCTGATAGACAGTGGAGAAGGCAAAAGTACACACTCATTTTATGTGACATTCAGTTGATGGTGTAAAACTGTGAAGTACTGAGCTTTTTTTCTTTCTTTGAGGCGTACTTAATGAATTTGATTTTTTAAACTTTAAGATAACACTTATTGTTCTTTTGTAATTTTGTTTCCCAGTAATTGCAGATGAGAGTACAATTTTAGCTTCTCTGTATATGATATTGATCAATTAATTGCTGCAGTGCATGGCCACTTTAAGCAAAATCAGTGAATAATACTTTAAAAGCTTGACATGTTTGTGCAATATTTCTTGTATGTTTTTTTAGTGCTTTTACACCCAAAAAATATATATTTGAGCTTAGTCTTAAAATTGTATAACTGATAAAAATTGTATTAGTTTATTAGTAAATCAAGTCAAAGTCATATATTTCGATTGCATTTCTTTAGCCACTTATCATTTTGTAACATGAAATTAAATCTGACACATCAAGAGAAGCGTTGTGTCAGGTTAAGATGTCCACAATCCCCCTAAAAAAAATTGCCCCATGTATAGGAAAAAATGGTTAAAAAAACTGATTTTTTTCTGTACAGATTAATGGTTCTCTCTTGTAAGGTCAAACCATATTAAGAGATGGTAACACCAAAACATCTGAATTAATGTTATATATTAAATTTTTTGGCAGAGGTAATTTTAACAGCCCCCCCACACACACATGCCTTTGAAAACATAGAAGTTTCTGTGCAAAACTTCCTGGGTTTCATTGGTAGCAAGAATTTTCTGGAAAACTCTAGTGTTATGTGAACAGGTGTAGAAACTATTAAGAACTTTTATGTAATGAAGACCTTCTGCGAATGTATTAGGAACCTGTTTTTATTCTGTCCTAATAATGATGAACTACAAACTGCACTCCTCAGCAGTCCAGAAGATTGAATTAATTAGTCTTGTCAGGTAATCTTTCACGAGACGTGTATGTAAACCTCCATTCAAGTGAAGGATTACACCCTGTGATAATCTTGCCATCACTGAGATGTACTATAATAACTGTCTTAGCCTAATCAGAAAAAATGATTAGTCCTAAAGTACCAATTCTATTTATTTTCCAATTAGTCTGGTCTGTGTAATTACATTTTGAGAGGCTGTGACCTGGATTATTTTGGTTCATTTACTAATCTGGTCATCTGCATCTGTCCATGGTAACAAAATGAACCCCTGGCATGTCAACAGCCAACTAATTTATAAATAAACTTTGCATCAGCTAAGTAATGTTGCACAACCTGTGGAAATCAAGCAGAAACGTGTTGAACTGTGTCTTCAATTGGACATTTGTCTTTAACAAATATTGGGCCTGATTCATGAATGTTGCCATCTTGTTATGCTGATGTTTTTGTTTAGTAAGAAAATAACACAACCTAAATTAGTCCTACAAATACTACAGGATGCTAATTTAAGAGATCCTAGATTAAGTCTTAATGTTTTTTTTGGATTTTTTAAACATTAGTTGTTTGTCCTTGTATTATAAATGTATTATTGATATGTATAATTATTTCATTTGAGAAAAAAAGTGAAAACAATTCAACTTTTTATATGTAAATAAGTGTTCTAAAAACAAATAAACTTCTGAACTTTGAGGTAAATGTGATATTGGCTATCTGTACTATTTTACACTCAAATTAAGATTACGTATCACTCATCCAATGCCTTGCACTGAAATAATGGAACCAAAAATATTTCTTTTTTCAGTTTCTTTTACAAAATAACTATATTCAGGCAGATACAACCTTCGTTATGCAGGGTGATTCATTACAACACCAAGTGAAATGAAAAAGATTACTGTTATTGCTCTTTGGGGTATATAGGACAGTTTCTTATTTCTTCCCTACAATTTCTTTTCTGATCTTAACATTACATGACCCGTATGTTTTCTGGAATTCATTGAATTATTTATGACGCATATGACTTTGTTCTGTGCAATACTAATACAAATACAGTATATCATTTTAATTTTATTAACATGTTACATTTTCCGATCCTTAACCTCTTCTGTTCATTCCTATTTCATCACGGACATGAAGAAATCTGGAGGTCACCACCTCGTTACGGCTGTGGAATCAACAGCCCCTGTTAGTTGCCCCAGGCTACTGGGGGCTGGAGTTAGCCATTTCTGCTAGTGTATTCAGGGCAGCTGTCAGAAGGTCTCAATCAATAACTGCACTCAATTACAGGGGATAAATCCATCCACACAAACTGAAATGGATTAGTGAAGAACAAGCCAGACTGCCAATGATTGCACTACAGATGGGTAGACTGGATGAGGAGATTCCCCCCAGGGCAGCAGACAGATTTTAATGCTTGGAGCTAATGTTTTCGTAAAATGCATTTCTTCCAGAGAAAGAATACTGGGATATGGGTGACAAACAGAGCACCCAGTGAACATCCATCTAATCATGGGGGAGAACATGCAGGCACCTTACAGAAACACACCTCAAATCCAGGACCCAAGAGCTCACTGCCACACCAACCTCAGCCAGGTCATGTTACAGGTAATTGAAAAATTAAATCCTGAAAAGGAAGAAACGAATGTTGTAGGTCACATGTTAGGCAATAGTGGCAGGATATCTTCAACAAAACTCTAGTCATAGTGTTTCTGATCGGATACAACTAAATAAGACCACCATGGTACCTTGAACTTTAACTTCACTGAGCTTGGAGCAAATGGATCATTCCCCCTGTCAGCAGGTGATGATCGAAACTAGAAAAACCTCTCAAAAACTGCATAAAGGGAGCCCATTACATCACTGGCCTGCAGTGATTAACAGACAGATAACAGGGAGGACACGTGCAAGGTAGAGAGACACAGTGACACGTGAATCCTTATACTGCTTTCACCATGCTGAGCTCATTCTCCTTCTGAATACTGTCAAACACACAAGCGTTTCCCAAGGTCAGTTTGAATACTGTAAAACATCTAACCTAAGTTTAGGTTAAAAACTATATAGTTCCCAGCTGGAAAAGGGTGATTAAGACCAATGATATGCATTCCTTGAGATAGATTGGTAAAGATATTTTCAATGAAAGCTTATGAAACCAGTGCTTGGGGATTTGGCATGAAGAATGACTTGTAAGGCTGAAGTTAGATTGGCCTTTGCCTTGAGATCATAGGACTAGTATGTATTTACAGTATACAGTATATAAATCAATTAATTTTAATAGTTTTTTTCTGGTGCAAAATCCATATTTTCATTTTTGCACATGTACTGAATGGACATTTTTTTTCTAAACCCACCTTTCAGAGCCATCTGTACATGTCCTGTACCTGTAGTGCTTTCAGCAGTGAACAGACAGACAAGATAAATTTTTATTTTTATTGAGGTTCGCACAAAAACAAACCAGAAAAACATAAGGCAACAGATACAGGGACCCATTCATTTTGTGTTGTCATCTCAGCTGCTCTTCACTGCTTTGTGGGCAAAGAGGCTCTTCTGCAGTATTCTTCAACATTGCAACTTGCTTTTGAACAGCTTTTTCAGTGTTTTTTTTAAGTACTGTAGTTATTTATGCAATGTTCTTAATTGCACTATATAGAAAGGGAAAGGACAAGCTTCTAAAATCACGTTCCGCAGGACACAACCCAGCAATGTCTTGGATAGTGTTGAATATTTGCTGTCATTAGGACTGAACTACATTTAGTGGATGTGTTACTTTACTGCCAAATATGGGAAACCACTAAGAATATCTTGTCAGGCTTGTTTTGGGGTTACCTGAATATGTCAAGAAATTGAATGAAAGAAAAACATGTAACTATTTTTTATAGAAAGTGTACTGTAGCTCTTTCAATAACCTGAATATAAATATATTCAGTATTACTGTGTGCTAATAGATTACATAAAACTACTTAGTGCAGAGCTACAGTATGTAACATATAAAAATATAAGGTATGGTCATGTCAGAAATCTGCAGCAACAACAGAAGTTTTAAAAGTCTAAAAAAGATCATACAAAATTCACTGAAAATGTGAAACAAGTTAATCTGAATTCTGTAAAAAATGCTTTTTCTCACAGTGTTGCTTCTGGTAATAAAGGTCACAGCTCAAAACACATAAATACCTACTGAGAGCGGCACGAGAGACAAACTCTTCTGTCTCTGCAATCGTACTTAAGGCAGCTTCTTCAACCGGTCACTAAACGCCTGCCTCATCTTTAATTCCAGTCACCTAGATCAGATAAGAAGTGAGTCGTGTGATGCAAATAACACCTAATCACTGCTGATATTATGACGCTGGCTTTCATTTTCCATGCTGACTCACCACAGTTTCTGCCACGGTCACCACCATCAGGGTCACAATGAAGGAGCACCGTCTTTTCAAAGGGAGCATGTCATCACTGATCTGCTCCCTCAACACTGTCTGCCTTTGTGGGATAATTCAGGCTCAATTTAGCTGATAAACATTTCTAAGAGCAGGGGTTTCAAACTGTTTATATAGTGATAGCACATCGCTCATTTCTATTTTCTTAATCCATGTAATTATTTTCTTATGTAAGATTTCATTTTAATGTACAGGTGACAGTTTAAAATAAGCTGTTGGCTAACCACACAATTTCTGCAAGACTGTGGAACTTGGACAGTAGTGTAAAATTCACCCAGTGAATTAGGCAATTGGACCATGAAAAAGCTAAAATTTTGGCTTGGACAAAAACTGAACGACACAGCACCCCCAAGAAACAGATTTCCACACTATTTTAGAACATTGGAAACTGGATTTTTTCAACATTACGTTGATCTCCCTCTGTCCAGTGACAGCCCCAATGCCTAGAAGAGGAGGTTGCACTTTAAATTGCCCTAAGCTTCCCAGTCCAGGGGTTCTAAACCTTTACTGCAACCTGCACCCCTTTGGTTCTCAAAATCTGTTCTCGCTCCCCTTATTAATAACACTGAAGTAGGAGGTCAGTTCTTTAAACTTAAGATATACAGAATCTTAACTACTGAATTAAAGAGAGATAATTATATATTTATTTTAATTGTAAAATGAAAAATATATAGGAAAAATAAAGTTTACCTTAAAATACTGTACCTAGGTTTGATTAAACACAGTAGTTGTGCTTACACACCTGTGCTTAATTTGTGTTTATAATGATTCACCTTCTAAAAAAATCTGGCCTGTCTCACACCCCCAAGAGGTGTGTGCACCCCAGGTTAAGAACCACTGCTCTAGTCTATACAGCCATAATCAGATTGAAACTCAGTGTCTATTATCTTAATTCATTGCCAGAACCAGACTGAATAGTTTATGAATGCATTTGTATTTTGTGCTTTTACATTCAACATAGAATATACTTTACCCCCTTTTGTTAAAGGAATGCAAAACTGACAAGGTTATCAAATCTGAACAAGATCTCTCAATCATGGCATATATTTAATACTAGATGGACTGTTCCTATAAGATGGCATAATGGCATAGTGGGTGACAACACTACTTTGCAGCTCCAGTAGCCTGGGCTTGATTCTGGTCAGGTGTTTTTACCTGTATGGGGTCTTAAGGTTTTCCCTGTATCTGTGTGGGTTTATTGTTTGGTGTTCTGGTTTCCTGGTTTCCTCTCGAAAGCATGCTGGGTAGTTTATTTACATTGTCCATTGCAGGTGAAAAAAAGCGCCACTGCCACTGACACTCCACTGCCTTCCTCCACCCTGTCAGGATTAGATCTTTGTGAACTATAAGAGGGAATGACACAAAGTAAGATAAGATCACTTTCTTGGCCATATACAATTTCTTGTATTAGGAATTTGTCTTTTCGCATACCACAACTTGTTCTCCATGAGACACACAGACAGGGAGAGAAGCTTGGGGTCAGAGCGCAGGGTCAGCCATTTATACAGCGCCCCTGGAGCAGCTGGGGTTAAGGGCCTTGCTCAGGGGCCCAACGCAGTAGGATTCCTCTTCCGGCCGCGGGATACAAACCGGCAACCTTCCAGCCACAGGTGCAGATCCTGAGCCACAGAGCCACCGCACCGCCACAAACAGTAACAGCTGCATCCTGACAATCAAACTGCAGCTCTAGTGCAGGGACAGCTAACTCCAGTTTTCAGAGGTCAAGGTTGTTCCTGGTTTTCAATTTCAGAGCTCACTATTGGTGTATTAAGTCAAATAAGTCAAATTATCAAAAATATTTTTTTCAGGTCTAAATCACTTAGAAGACTACTTACAAAAACAGGTAATTAATTTTTGTTCATCCCTCTGCATGAATAATAAGCTTTAATTGGCAGCACCCACAATATGTAAAACTAATGTAGCTATTCTAATCTAAGTGATGGCAAACATTTAGTATTAAATGCTTTGTGTGAAGAAGCATCTTAATAGGATTAGAGGATTTGTGTGACTCTGCAGGCTATAATTAATTCTTAATAATAAGTATCCAATGGGAAAGAGTAATTTGACAGATGCTTTTCAGAAATATTGCATTGACAAGGGTCTAATGCAGGAAATGATTTTCAAACATGCCAAATAAATGAATGCTTAATTTCTGTGACATTATAAGTAAAGCGGAGAACTTGAGGGATGAGTGCAGTACAAAGCTATAGAAAACAATACCACAATATATCATGTTCATTTTTAAGCAAATTAATATTTAATTCAAGCACTACTGACCCACTGTAAAGACATTATTATGAAAATACATTCATATTTATTCATCCTTGGGACTCAAATATTGTAGTGGTCAGAATATTCTACAGTGAGTATGACTATAAAAATGTGTGTCTTATTTAGAAATGTACCTTCATACATTAACAGTATAGTTCTAATAGAATTCTCAATCAATGTAGCTTTTACTCACAGACAGATCCAATTTAATACTCAGTATCTTCATTTACAATACTGGTATACAGCAGACTCTTACTGGGTCTCTCGTGAGAACAGGTGTAACATTTTTAAATGTGCCAGCTAAGACACTGCCTACAGTAGTGGTTATCTGACACAAATACAACATGAAACATCTTCTTCATCCCACTCATTCTAACTACATTCTTCACAATGCTTGTTCTATTAAAATCCTCAAAACTGCATAGACCAGCTGACCTTCAAACTATTTTTTTATTAGCGTATTCTAATTTTTCTTCAGGATGTTTTCAGAAATTACATTAGTATGCATTAAATTATTGCATTTTCTAATTCACTCTTAATTGTTAAATACATAAAATCAGTAGAACTAAATAATTTAAAATACCGAGATGAGATGACTAAATTAGGAAGTACTACGGCAGATGCAGTTAGAATTCATGCGCTTTAGATTGACAAGCTGTCACTCCTGTGCAAGAAATGAAAACCATCATGTTTTAAAGATGGGAAGAATAAAATGCAGCCTTATGCACGAGTTCTGATGTTACATTACTAGCGTGCTTTACACATCTGCCCTTCTTATCATGGGTGTGGGCACCTCAGGGAGGCAGGTTACACCCACTGCCCTACCCCTGTTCAGGACACTGTGAACCCTGAGTCCATCCCAGAAAAAAAAAAATCAGTAGGCACTGCATTACAGTACATTGAGCAGATAGTGTGAAGAACGCCAGGGCTTGCTCTATAGAGCAAAAAAATAAATAGGTAATGCAAAAGAGTATAAAGTTCACAGATTGGTGAGATACTGGAGGTACTAAGTTGGTTGGTAAATGGTTGACACATAATGAGGTAAATCATGAGGACATTTTGCAACTCGGACAGTTCTGACAAACTTGATTGTCTCAGCTCTCCCCATTGGGATGAGACTCAGAAGGTCCTGTGAAGGTATCCCCCCCAAGATCCCACTCATAGTGCTCAAGCTGATGCTCCACCACCAATCTGAACAGTACCAGACCGAGAGGTCAGGAGTGACAGAGCTAAAACCGTCAGCTGGCGACGCCTACAGTCCATCCATTCTGTTATGCACCAAGAAATAACACTCTTTTGTAAAGAGATCGTGTGCACCGCCTGGGAAATTAGGTTTTCTTCAGCAGCCTGATCTCCATTTTCAGGAAGGTCTTCATGTTCTCGTCCTGGATGTGCTCCTCGATGGCGGCCAGGGCCTTCTCCCCGCCGTCGCGGTAGTACTCCAGCAGCTCCTGGGCATGAGCGATCCACACGCAGCTCGGGCACCCACTCATGCAGCAGTACGTGGGAGGGGGGGGGGGACCCTGTGGCTCTGGATTTCCCCTCCCCTCCTTGGTTGCCGGGCTATCGCCCCCAGGGGGCGTGCCAGTCTGAGTGAGTGCGGCGGAGTTCCCAACGTGTTCGGAGTCTGGGTGGGTGGAGAGGCCCCTGTGCCTCTGATAGAGGAGGGCTAAGTGAGCCGCACCCGGGTGCCGTAGGGGAGGCCATGGACACACAGTGCCAGTCGTCATCTGCCTCAGAGCTTCCTGCACTACCACCTGAAAGTAAGTTAAAAAAAAGGGGAAAGCAAAAAAAAGATCTTAAAGAAAGTCATCTTTGAGATTTCAGACTTTTCCTACTCACCGACAGTAATCTTTAACACTCCTCCAAAGCTACACTATATACGATCTGTCAACAGTCACTGAAAACAAGACTTCAGTTCTAGGGCATCCATAGGACAACGTTCCCACTCCTTAATACTCATCCTGCCAATAAATACATAAAACACACTCATAAATCAAGTAAAAACTTACCTGTTTATCTGCCCCTTGCAATTTAATGGTTATGACCTATTTTTCATAAATCAATATCATCGGACTGTCACCATCTTCACTACAGATAACACTCCTTACCATAAAACTGTATTTTTTTTTCTTTTCCTGTTTACAACCGTGTTTGGGCAATATATGCCAGGGACCTGGGCAATACATTTATATTTATATTGTGCAATATGACTTTTTGTGTACTGTTCTGTTCTGGTTTGTTCTTTGTGTGTTCTGGACTGTGGGTAACTCTTCTTAGTGCACTTCTCACTGTACTGATTGTATTGTATGTATTGTATTATTATTATTATTATTGTATCATTCGTTACACTGTTGCTGTGTTGTCTGTGTTAAGCTGCTGTTGCACTGCAATTTCCCTCACGGGATCAATAAAGTATCCATCTACCTCATTTCACTTCCGTGCACGTAACGCACAGACCTCAGCCTTCCCGAGACAGACTGAATCTCACATACACACACGCACGCACCTACAGTGAATGGGACTACAGATTGTCCTGTAATGAAAACTTCAATAATCCCGCTGTTTTGCACTGTCTTTCGGAGGTCAGTAAAGAGTAATGGGCTGATTACAAAAACTCATCCACGGACGAACTCTAGAATATCGCCTGCCCCCAGTTTTGCGCTTACCTTCCGAAGAGCAGACGCTAGACCTTTGATCTTAAAATATATCCAGCGCATTATCTTACTTAATAGAATATGAACATATTTTCGTCAATAATGGTCTGTTACAATGTAACATTTTGTCTTATTATTCTAGTACTCTTCCAGTAGTCCCTCGCCCATTTAGGTCTTCTAAGTGACTGTGAAACCAAAACAAAGGCGAGCCAACACGTTGACATTTAACCAATAGCAGGTCGACTTGCAAGATGCTTCGGCGAATAGGAAAGTCGGAAAACAAGCGATGGGCGGAGACACTCTGAGGTTAGAGGTGAGAGGTTAAAGTGTTAGTGTTTCCGTGTTGTTTTTTGCCATGTGGTAGTCAGGCAGTTTTGCTGTATAATTTTAAGTATCTTTATAAATTGACCGTAGACCGAGTATGGCAAAACACAGAAAGAATAAAGCTGTCGATCCTCAAGGCTCCAGGAAAGAACAACCCCAGCGGTACGTTCTGGCTGTTACGATTTTTTTATTCTGCAAAGAGTATGAGCTACGGATCTTAACCTGTTAAATGTTCGTGATACTGTATGTAGTGTATAATGATCTGAAATCGGCGCTTTGCCACGCATTCGTTCTGTAAAGAAGTAGTTAAGTCTTTTTCTGGAAAACTGTAAGCACTGGTCAATTTCTCTCAAACAGTGGTGTGTTATAATGCGGTGGCTGACTGCATGCAGTGTTTGTATCCCCATTGAAACGATTAAATGTGGGTCCCCAATGTGGTTCGTGTTGCAGCAAAAAGCAGAAAAGAGAAGCCAGGTCCGGGAATGAGGATGACCTCGACCATATCCCCTACCGGCTCCGAGAAATCATGAAGAGCAAAGAGAAAATGAACATACGGATCGTTAAAAAGAAGAAAAAAGGTAGAAAACCCGAACGACACTAATAATACATTTTCCTCCTGGACTAAAGACCGAGTTTCAATTTTCGTTTTAAATGACAGAAATTATCTTTGGGCATAACTGAACTGGACGGGGCTTCCAAAAGGTGCATACCATCTCCACATCTGTTTCAAAGACTTGCGTTCAATGATCTGAAGTGCCTGAACAAGTCTTTGATTTTTTTTTTCTCTGGCATGGTACTGGTATAGACTCCAAGCCACGCCAGGCAGCAGACTCACTTCAAGACCTAACGGACATCCCCGTACCGAAGTTCCGCAGGGGAAAGTGGGAGTCCGAGGGCGCGTATTTGAGACGCATGGATCAGGAGACCCATCATGTAATGTTTCTCACCAAGAACCAGATAGAGCGCCACCCCGAGACGGATGAGCCTTCAGAAAGGCAGAAGTCGGAGAAGAAAAAAGAGTAAGCGGATCCGAGCCGAGCCGAGGCCTGTGCTTTCCTCCATGAATGTGACACGTTTTCTGGAAAAAAAAAAATCTTTCCTCTTAACTCAGGTTTGACAAGATCCGGCTGAAAAGGTTACTGAAGAAGAAGGAAGAAAAGCGAGAACAGAAAAGGGAGAAGGAGAAGTTTACAGGTTTGTGTAGAAATCGTGCGTCCCCGAGTGTTGACGCTGTGTGGGTCTCTGCAGCTTTTAGAAAGGGCCTGAGATTGATTTGCTGTGTTATTTTGGTCTTTTTCTCTTCTCCCCAGATAAAGTGGAATTTGGTGAAGTTGCCATGGAACCCCCTTCCCTCACAGCAAAGCCAAAGAAGGCACCTAACAAGGCCAAGGTAAGTTGTAGAGATGGGAAGATGGGACAGCAGTGTATCCAAGAAAAAAAGAACAGGTTTGTTAGAGCTCTAAATTGTGATGCCAGGGATGCTCAGTTCCAGTCCTCAGGGGCTGCTGTCCAGCAAGTTTTATAGTTTTTGGTCAATCTCCAGCTTCTTAAGAACAACAAAAGGCTTCAGCCTGTCTTATTAAGCAAGTAATGATTTGAATTGGGTTGAGGTGGAGAGAAAGACAGAGACCCTCTGTCCTCCGGGACAGGTGGTGCAGCCGTGTGCTAAGCACTTTCAACTGTAAGTTGGGCTGTCCAGTTCTGGTCCACAGAGGCTGGTGTGTCTGTGGATTTTAATTACAAAATAGTTTTATAATGAGCTCAGACATCTGGTTCCTGAAACAACGGCTTCCCCCAGCTCCTCAGGTGCAGGTACTCTAATGGATCTTGAGAACCTGCACACTGGCCTTCTGGTACCAGGATTGAGGTGTTTCAGTGATGGCATTCCCCAGGATTTCTAACGGCATTCCAGCTGTTGTGGACATGTACACATGCCGGCAGGTGTGTGGGCTGTGTGCGTTAGTCTTGGAATGTGCCAAGTCGAATCCAACTGTACACACTACAGAAGCAATTTATTTAATCTCTTAAATGGTTTGGATTTACATTTGCATTAACTTTGTTATGAATAATGAATTTCCTGTAATAATTTATCCAGAATGTGGAATGACAGCTTCTAAGTAGAATACATTCCTAATTATGAGACTACAGTCCCATGATACATTTGGCACTGCAAACATAAAATCAGACTACTTAATTTTTGTTTTTTCAGAGTGAAATATTTTGGCTGGCATTAGCCTCCCTTACTCTCACATGGGGAGCTATGATCTTGCTATACTGTTCCAAATGCAGCCCGTCTGAAAGGCTGTTTGGCCCATCTTGAGAGTCTCGGCAGTTCCATGTTTTGTGTTGCAGGGTGGAATGAAGGGCCTATTGCTGAGTCCTTTGCTTGGATCATCCCCCGTCTCTACTGCCAAGCCTTCCATGGCACGACAGAGGATAATGCTGGAAGAGAGGGAGCGCGTGGTGCAGGCGTACCGCCACCTGAAGACCCTGAAACAGGAGAGGCAGGGCTCCAGCTCTGCCAGTCTGGACAGACTACAAAACCCACACTGAGCTCGGCAAGGGAGGACAGAAGTCCTTCACAGTGCTCCTGCACACTGATTGTTATCTATGCTTAAATCAGGGAACCTCTGTGCCTCGACTCGGAAAAAGCTCTCTGGAGTGCCCTCAGGTGGACATAAGCTGTAATGACACATGGATGGGTCAGTAGGAGCAGTTCAAGATAGATTCCTGTGAGTCTTCAACCACATCACAGACCAAACACTTGTGCTTTCAAATTATCGTAAAAGCCGATGCTGCAAAGAAGTTGTTTTTTTTGTTTGGATTTTGAGAATTTTATATGTGTGAATTTGCAAAAATGAACGAAGGAAGGCCACCCCACTGTTCTGCAGCATTTCCACATGCGGAGAAAGAGAAGGAAACATATCATCTTACCTCTAGCAAACAAGAAACACTGCACACTCATGCAAATTGGTGTACTACATGTGTTCGAAATTCGTTGTTACACACTTTTCTCATTTTACAACTGTAATTTCTGACAGACTCAAACATGTATTTTTGTGTTAAGATCAAGCTGTAAAAATGTTTGTGTATCCTGATGTTTTTCCCCAACAAACTAAAACTTAGTAGGATTGGTATCAGTGGTTGCAGGTGTATTTCAGGAGTTCTTGAATAATTAATTCCAGTTATTTCTCCTAGTGCGTTTAAGGCTTTCCTGTCCAACTTTTCTGCACTTTTTTTCAGTGAATAACATGAATAATGGAGACAAGTATTCAAGTCCGTATTGTTCTGCTGTTATATTTAGAATTTACCATTTTTTTTAATGACATACCCACCCAGTTCGGCATTGTCAATAGCATCATTCTGTCTCGGCTCACACGCCAACCCCTGTCCCCACACATGGAGAAGAGGAAGTGCAAAAAGGCTCTGTGACCCACCTCCCCCGTCTCCACATGGTGCGCAACATGCAGGAGGCCCAGGGCTGACTGGAAGAGAGGCACGCCCTCACCTGTACCCTCATAAGATTGCAGCTGCACAGGAAGCCACAGTGATCCCTGCTCCACTGGGGGCTGTGCAAGCCCTGGCCACCTGATCCTGCTGAGCTTGTGATGGAGCACAGCTTGAAGGATCCAATTCAGAGTCAGCAAGTGTATTTTTAAAATACACCATATTCAGACTTCAGCGTGTTGTTTTTTAAGTCTCATCTGAGTACACCAGTCATATCTTTCCTGGTAATTGCCAAAACAAAGGAAAATATCCACCATCTTATTCGGGGTTTGCAATGAATTTGGGAAGTGTACAGTCAGGAAGCTGATGATGGCCTTCGTTGACTGAAGATTTTTTAACCTTGTCATGGCTCATACTCACCACCAGGTGGCTGTGGGGGACTAGTTTTTAATTTCGTACCTTAACATTTGCTCCCGGGAATGTCTGCCTGTTGACCTTGTACCCATTTTAAAATGTTATTGCTGTTAAAAAATCAGATAAACACTGACGGACCTTTTATCATGTCTATGAGTTCTTTGTGTATGTATTCAAATGGGGAGAGAAAAGGTCTTTAGGCTCAGAGTTTGCATGATACTGTGGTAAAATGCCACCGAGTTGCCACATTTGAATATGGGGGCTGCTCGGTAGAGGTACTGGCGGGGTGATCTGTATTTCTCGAAGCCGATGCTGTCGCTGAGACCGGAAAGCTTGTGCCACAAAGTCGGAGGCTTATTTGCCAAGTCCCACAAGGATTGGGTAGAGCAGTGAGGTGAGAAAAAAGGTGCTTTTCTTTTTTAGGATGTGAAAATTCCATCCAGACTAACCCAGAACATATAAAAAAGAAAATTGCAGTTGCTCGGCTACAAGCATTTGCATTTTATTTAGTATTTTAATGATGCTCTGATTGCAGTAATGTGCAAAATTAACAATCTTATGGGGAGGGGGAAATATTCCACCGGTGTCCATTAATGTATAACTCCTAAAATTAATCCTCCAATGTCAGCTTCTGAGTTTGGTCCTCCTGAAGAAGTTTTTAATTTGAGATTGCTGCTATAAAACATGTAGTAGTGGTACACATTCCAGTTACCAGCTAAGCTCAGTGGGGTTTATGCAGACTTGTCATTTTGTACTGCTGGTTGGACGAGTTCATCGGCTCAAGGTATAGAAACGTATTTTACATTTATCAAACTTGCAAAATAATTTCTACATGTGTGATTCTTAGCTTTTTTTAGAAAAAGCTGCAGAGGTGGTGTGAATTGTGCCTCACAGACACCTATGAAATAAGATGACTGCCTCGTGCACACACTCCTGCGTCGTCTATCTGTTTCAGTGTGTTACCCAACTTCAGAAGACTCACTGCAGTGTGAGTAGAAAATGGCAATCGAGGAGGTGTTGCAATCTATTCTGCTGTAGTGCTCGGAAGTATGTTTCCTTTTTGGATTTTAGAAGAAGGGAGACTTTCTTGGAGCCCACATGCATTAGATGGCACCCTTGCAATATAACTTTCTCAAGCAGGTTTGTCTATGAAAACAAAAATATCCCGAATAGAAAAGTTAATTGGATTTGGCTGGTGGACTGTATACTGATAAGAACCCCATTTACTTATGTGTTCTATTGCCTTTAGAGTTTTGTCATAGTGGGCCAGCTGTGCAGGATTATCGTGTACACTGGGCTAACCGAGCCTTCTGCAATTCCAAGCAAAGGCGGCCAGGCCAGGCCAGGCCAGGCCAGGCCAGGCCAGGCCAGGCCAGGCCAGGCCAGGCCAGGTGTGATCAATCTATCCTCGGCCCTCAGGATATGGCCCGCACTTGTGTGCGTGTGTGTTGTAGGGGGGCGGGAGGTGGTGGTTGGTTGCCCTGGTGATGCTCCTGCATGAATCCCAGCTCCCCTATGCTTGGCCTGTTGCCAGGTGCTTGTCTGGCAGAGAGGCCTTAGTGAGTCCTCTAGCCACTGTCTGTCTCAAGCTAAGGGCTTCGGACTGGAAGACTGGGACTTTCAGGTTTTAGCATCAGTTATCCCTGTTTTCTTTGGTTTGCTTTAAATATTCTGAACAATCTTCTTTTTCATTCTAGTTATTGTTTTTGTTTTGAATCCTTTTTAGTTCAGACAGCAGAGTGACAAAGGAAACATCTAGATCTGCATGTTGTCAGTAAATGTTGATCTGCTGATGTTCTGTTTTTTTTTCTACAAAACAATTCGTGGAAAGCTATTGTCCTTTCTAGGGATACTTCCTGTCACCTCCCGTGTTTCCTAATCTAGATGTAGCTTCCTTAAACTAACATCTGTTTTCAAGAGACACAGGATTTCAACCTACAAACACTGCAAAGCAAAATCCACCCCTTTCCATTACCAAGAATAACATTGTTTGCTGCTTAGAAATTTAAGAACATGAGACAGGTTGCACCCAAGAGAAGGACATTGTTTGCTTTATTATCCAACCACTTCTTAAACGTAAATGTTTTCAAGGAATCTTCCTAAGAGGAAGAAAGTGCAAGAAAGCTATTCAGACCATCTTTGCCATTTTGCGAGATCTGGCAGCAGGGCTGGTTAGCCCGACCTACTTACCACTCTTTTTGTAAAGCAGTACAGTACATCCTGCTTTAATTTCCAAATTCTTATCCCCCCTAGTATAGGTGTTAAAAGTGAGTACTGTTCACTAGTCATCCATATTTCCAAAGAAAGCCAGGCCTCACTTCTGATGCATTCCAATCAAGTGGCAGTTTGTACAGACAGGTTTCTGTTCTTTAATGTAGATAGAATGAGATGTCCTGAAGTTCAATTAAACTAAGTCAACAAGCAAGTTTGTGTCTTGTATTATTTAAAGGCAGGTAGATATACGTGATTAATGGAAATGTCTACCACTTGACTAACAGGGGTTATCTTTTTACTTCACTTACAAATTCATGTGCAGGATTCATGTCTATAGGGTAATGTGCCCCAGCTTGATAAAGCATGACCTCTTCAGTGGTGCATGAAAGACCAGCAGGGCCTGACTTGTGTATAGGCCATTTCCATGGCGACAGCAAAGTTCTTTTTCTACTAAAACACTGCATTGCTTTTCCAGTGGATGTGTGTGCATTAATGTGGGGGCCATGGGAAAGAACAGGGAGATTAATTGTAACAACTTAAGAAAGGTGCATTACAATTCTGTAAAAAATGCATAACTATGATGTTATCTGTTAGGGGACGGTAATGTAAAGATCCATTGTTACACCAAATCATTTGTTATTATTTTATAAAATATAGCCATATTAGAGGTGTGTTAATGTAACTAACTGTTCAACAAAAAATTACAGTAAGAATACATTTAAAAAAATATATCTGAACTATTTGGGCTGGTATCCCATCCAGAGGGTATCCCGCCTTGTACCTGTAGCTTGCTGGGATAGGCAATAGGCTCTGGCTCCCCTTCAAACCTGTACTGGACAAAGCAGATTAGAAAACAGGTAGATGGATATTTGTTAGCTGTGAAAACTGCTTTCATTAACATGACATTAATTTAAATAAAATCACTCTCGTCAAAGCACACAATATTTGGATTAGGGATTAGCTAATGACATGCCAGTCCTAGTTCCTATGCTCAGGGAGGTACAGTACAAGTGTCATGCCTGGTTGAGTAATGTTTCTCTGGACCATGGAATGTCCATGGTTCAGAGACATTGTCACTGGAATGTAGCAGTGGAACATAACATTATTATGTCTTCATCTTAATAGGTAGAGTATGTTTGCTGAGTGACTTCATCTATGTATGGTACTTTGAGGCTGTTTGTTGCCTTTTGTGTTACTGTGTACATTTTTTGTGAATATTTACACAACCTATTGAGAGACTGGTAGCTAGGCGTGGATGTCAGGCGAATAAGAAAAGGCTTTATGATGCTATACATCACTGTATAATTCTGGAGGTCTGTGTAAATCACTGATATTTCACAAGACAGCCCTTATCAATGGGTGTGCTTTGTTGCTCTGAGCTTGAAGGTTTACTGCTTTTTGTTTGATTTCAGGCCTGCCATTGAAAGGTGGGTGAATCAGTAAGACAGGATGTAAGATCATTGTACTGCCCATCCCTGTTATTTTCATAGCTATTGTCCAAAGGAAGGTCATTTAATGCTTTATTGACTATTGTTTTTATTAAAAAATACAGGTAGCTTTTCTTGCACAGTGTAAACTGACAATACACAACTCTCTTTTTCCAGACAGATATTAGTGGTTGCACTGTGCTTAGACTGTATATTTTGAAGGGTTTCCCAGGCCTGAAATGATTATATAGGTAAAAAGATGAATGTGTCATCATCACAAGACAGATTTTAAACAGACAAATCAGTAGTTTTGTGATCTGACTTTAGGAGAAAACCTTTTGGACCTATGTGGCATTGTAAGTCCTGCTTGTAAGCCAGTGTCTGTGGGATAGGATACTACTTGGGGTTATGTTTGTATACCATCTTTATTCCTGAAATATTTGAGGAACATCAATTTCAACTGCCCAATAACAAAGAATCAAAGCCAACATGATAGTAAATTATTTACAGCTATGAATTTATCATTGAAGAATTTTCAGGTCATAGAAACATATTTATCCATTCTCGTGCTTCTGTCATACATTGTATGAAATTAATTGTGTCATCAATATATTGTACAGAATAATCCAAAATGTTAGATTTCGCCTTTCGATGAACTAGTGACTTCCTATAAATACTGATAGGCTGCAGCTGTTTCCAAAGTTCCTATAAACAAAAACAAATGGCATTTTTAACTTTTTTTTTACACTAAAAGTAATATTAATGAAGATAATAAACTACAGTAAAGTTAAAAAACTAAAGCTTACAAAAAATTAAGATTTCCCGAAAAAAGGGATTTGGGATATTTCAGTTCATAATCGTCCCAGTGGCTTAAAGGAATAAGCACTGAAAAACTGAAATTGTATTAATTGCAGAGGAGCAATACAAAGAGACTATAATTCCTCAGGGGAACAGTCTTTTCTCCACCTGGATGAATATGTTTAGACATTGCTGTAAAATGTTCTCATGTCTGCTAGTGCTCCAGTGAGACCTTGCAAGGTCAAAGATGGCTTCAGTAATGTCTTGCACAGCAAACAGCAGAGAAGACTGGTCCTGTTTTTCAGAAGGCACCTCTGGACTCCATTTCAACTGCAGCATCTCAGGTTTCCTCCTTTCCCTTTTAGGGCCATCCTGTAACCTTGGTAACCAAAAACCTTATTTTGCTTCAGTCCCCATCCAGCCTTTTTCCTCCTGTAAACACTACAGATGGAAATGTCAAAGGACACATGCAAAATCAAAATGGCACAATCCAAAACCCAGCTTTGAGGTAACAGCGGCTCTGCAGCTGACATGACATGTTTCTCCATTTTACTGACTGAAGCCAAACAGTTTTACAATTGAAAAATAAACTTTGAGAATGAAGTTATGTTGTCCAGATATTTAACTTAGTGTTTTATTTAATGTTGTGTGTATCTCCTCACATTTGAGGTTTTGAGTGAATTGGGGGCGTTCTCTCATAAACATTCCTTATTGCTTTCTTATTTTGCTTTGTTTAGTGTGCAATCAGTTCACAGAAATAGTTTCTAGTAACATGACTACTTCACTGCACTTGAATTTGGAAATCACCAATTTACAGCATTTAACCCCATCAGGTTTTATGATGATTTACCTGTACATCTTTGCTGAAGTGGACTGTTTTCATGTGTACAGGTTCTTGAGGCACATTTCCTGAAACAGGATCTTTTACAGCATACAGTATATATAGTACCATGTCCTCTTGGTTCCAATATATCAATTTGCTGTACATTATTTCTTATTTTGGCTTCTGTTGTGTATTACATATGTGGTACTAGTACCCACAACAATCCATCATAATCACATTTAAGAACTTGAGCAAAACATGAGCAGCAACTGGATAAAGAAAATATTAGTTAAACTTAGAGCAAATTTTACAGTGCAGGAAATGGACATCTTTAGTGAAATTAGAGTCTTGTATCTTAAGAAACATTACAAATGAGAGGAGGCCATTTTGCCCATTTTGTAGTTCATCACACGTTGAGCTGAAGATCTCTTCCAGCCGGTTGTTGAATGAAGCCAGGGTTTTGGCTTCAACAGCATGGATAACATGTTCCATACTCGCACAACTCTTTACATGAATAAGTGCCTCCTGTTGTTAATTGTAAAACAAGCTCAGTGTAGTTTCTGTTCATGATCCCTTGTTTATTTTTAGGCATTGATAGTGAAGATTTTTACTTGGTAAAATTTGTCAATGCCTTAGAAGTGTCAGCAATCCACAGAGGAAATCTGATATTATCATACAGTTAAACCTATAGATTTGCATTAGGATTTTATCACCCTGTTTTATCAAAATAATGCAGCTATCCAACTTGAAAAGCATATCCAATGCCAAACAAAGTGCATCTTTTCTGTCATGCGTCAAAGAGAAAAGAAACTGAAAGCTTCTAAAAACAGATACAGAAACTGCAGATTCTGTTCCAAATACTTGTTTTACAAAAAAAAGTATCTTCAAAGTGTTTATTGAATACCAAGTTTAGTTAAGCTCTTTTTTTCTAGCTTTAGAAAAATACTTGTTTTCTGCTTTCATTTTTGTTTTTAGTTATTTGCTTAGCAAATAGAGAGATGGTTCTTGTTCAATACTCTTGACACAGTAATGAAACTCTGTCAAAGGTGCTATGACCCTATGTAATTTCACAACCATGTACTGTATGTTTTCAGTTTGTTCTATCTGTCTTGGTACAGTATAGGTTGATATTGCAGCAGTTATATCACTCCTTTTAGATAAAAATACATTTTGTTTCAATGTCTGTTTCATAGGAGAATAAAAAAGACTGTATTGGGCATGCTGACGTAAGTCCTGGAGTTTTGAAAATGAGAAATAGAAAATAATTTGTGGAGTTAAACATGGAAAATTGTAACATAGGCTCTGTGCTCTCTATGGTTCTGCATCTCTTGTTAGACCCTGGAATGGTACAAACGCAATCCATGCATTTCTCCAGTGGTTACAAAAAGCAATGGATTTTGGGGTCTCTACCAGGTCACTGTTGTGTGTTGTTTTCCTAGTTTGAGTCTGTGGTCTCAGGACATGAGGCTCATTCTCAGTTTACAGTCCCAGCTGTATCAACACCCTGAATCAACACTCTTCGCCTGTGAGGTAGCGGTGTCTCAAAGTGTATGACTGTTAAGTTTAAACAGCTCATAGATCAGCAGTGCTTTCTTGTTACAAGTAGCACTCCCTATTCACATTATTTTGTCTCAAAACACAGAATCGATACTTCTGCAAAAGACACACAGTTTCATTTTTACCTCTATCAGAAACATATGTCTGTATATAATCCATCCATTCTCTTAACTGCTTTATCCAATGCAGGGCTGTGGGGGAGCCAGAGCCTATGCCAGCAAGCAAAGTGAGCAAGGTAGGATACACCCAGGACAGGATACCAGTCCATCACAGGCACACGCAAACACACTTACAGTACACACTTACACCTGGGCCGGTTTTCACAGCAGCCCATTGACCTACCACTATGTCTTCAGACTGAAGCGGGAAACCAGAAAACCCAGAAGAATATATGCAAACAAAGGGAGAACATACAATATAAACTCCAGATTTCACCCCAGAAATTGAACATTTGGCACCAGCGCTGAATTGCTTACCACCAGACCCGGCGCCACGGGGGGCACAAGGGGGCGTCGCCCCCTCAACTGAACTGTCCCGCCCCCTCAGTTTTGGACAAAAGGATTTTTGAACACTTTCGCTTACTTAACTTGCGCCCTAAAAAATAGTTGTACTTTGTCAATGGTCAGATACCTACAGTACACTAACCCCGCATTCACAGTTACTGCATCGGACTGTTTGAGGTGCAGGAGGGCTATCCGAACAGGAACGGCACATGTTACATAGTGTCTACGTAATTGTGTGTCGACATTATTACGATCTTGTTTGCTCAGGTGGACCGATTCCTTGTAGTAGTTTATCCTTATACTTACAATCTTTATGTAACTAGGACTGTAGATATAGAAGTTGGTGCTTTCCTTTGGGTTTACAACTATTTTTTCTTAACGATTCAGAACCTCGTCACCATCGATGAAGCTGCAAAAATGAACACCTATGGTCTGTTGTCGCTCCAGGCAATAATAATCGCGAGATTCCTGATGAATGTGAAACTGTACTTCATCGCTCAATTTACCACTGCGCCACTGTACCTCCCATCTATATACAGTATAAAGATTTTTAAAAGAACGATTTAAAAGGCATAATCGGAAAGTGCTTTATTAACAGTTGTCTCGAAATTCTCGATGTTTTAAACATTCGGTTGTATAAACACTGGTATGCTACTGTACTGTATATTCCTCACAAATCACAAAGTCTATAACACTAGATGTATTTTTGAGCCCTGTTAACAACAGATAATAATAATATCTCATCTGACTTTACTGAATACTTAGTCATGCGTTATTCATTCACTTGAAGGTGCAGTATTCTAGAAGAGACATTTCAAGGGAGCCAATATGTATGTGTACAGCTGTAAATCCAGCAAGAGTCATAACAACCTCTAATACCTTCCAAATCTTTGATAAACATTAGCCTGACATAAAACATAGCCTAGCAACATTTGCTGTACGTTGAGGGTCAACTTACTGATATTAAATGGAAGTGCTGTCTTGAATTCTGTTCTTTTTTATTCATTATACATGAATATAGCCATATGCACCAAGAGTGTCTACAACAGGATGGGTAATAAAGTAATAGCAGGAAAGGTCAGATTATTAAAGATCCTTGTACTGTACAGTATGTGGGTACAAAAGGGTTAGATGCATCGGGCCTTTAATCAGTATGAGCAAAAAAAAACACTGGAGGAAAAGGATTACTGCAGATGCATTTGACCAGGAGGGTGCTCCTCAACACACTCTTGACAGGTGGTTGTTGAAACACCAAGAGGAAGAGAGGTCAGTGTCTGTGTGACACATGTTCAACTGCAAGTTCACAAACCGCCCTCTATGCCCTGCACCCCTCACTCCGCACCTGAGGGGAGTTGAAGAGAGAAGCCGGTGCCCTCAGCTGCTCAGGAGGATGACTGAAAAGAATCTGCCCGTTCTTGTTTCCTGAAGAGCTGATCGAACGCTTCCCTTTCCAGCTCAGCGCTTATTGACAAAACCACAGCAGCCTGCTTCTGCACAGGTTGGGCTTTGTGCAAAATCGACAAAAAGAACTCTGTTTCTGTTTATTGGCTGTCAGACGTTTTGACAGTGTCCCTGACACCTTGGCGACATTCCTGTTCTGTGTGATAACAAACAGCCTTCCCCCCAGGAGGCCTGGGCTGAGTCACTGCCTGTGTGCAAGGTGCCGGGGGAGGGAAGGGAAGCGTAAGCACACAGGTGGCCCCATGGTGATACAAAAGCCTCATTAATAAGGGCACAAGCCTCTGCACAGGCAGGGTGGAGATGGATACTAAGAACAACAAGGAAGGCAGTTCCGCGATTTTAGATCCCAAAGTTTCAGGTTTTGAACCATTCATTGGTGATTAGAAAGTACCCATCCAGCCATTTTCTGACCACTTTATCTAATATAGGGTCACGGGGGAGCTGGAGCCTATGTGAGAAAGTTGAGAAAATCAAGAGAAAATTCATTCTATGTATGCCCGTGTGTCTTTTGAAATTTGAAGTACAGAGACTTTGGATATTGAATAATTGTTTTGGTGTCACTTTGATGAATTGATCATTCATGACCGATCTTCAAACACTCGAATGACGTTGGCCTTCTGAAACTCTAAATAACCTCGTTCAGAGAGAGAACAGAGTGGGCACGAGGGATGAGGTGATTTCATCTGTTGAACATTGAGCCTTGTGATGAATGAAGGAAGCAAGAACACAAGAGAAAACAATATAGCCTGTTTGTCATGATAACAACGCCTTCCTGCCCTCGTTGTGTTGGAGCAGCACTCAAGCAGACTGGCCAGCATTGGAGCAAAGTCCTCTTTAGCGATGAACCGGGGCTTTTTGTAAACCATGATGGACGTCAGCAGGTGTGACGCAGATGTGCAGATTGTCGTGCCAATTGTCTGTAACAGACTAGTTGATAGGGAGGTTCAAGTGTGATGGTGCACAGGAGGTCTAGGCAGTACAGAGCGCTATAGTGATTGATAGCAACCTGTCTGACATTTAACTCATAATACTTTGTGAATTTGTTGCATATATAAAAGTGATACGTTCTACTGGCAAGAATGTATAAATAATATTTTCTACCAGTTTTATATAAAGAGCAAAACAACATGTCTAATATAGATTACTGTTTTACTGTGCTGTAGAAGAGGGGCTATTAATTTCCATCATGTAAGATGTCAGAAATGTAAGGAAGATCTTTAAAAAGCCTTTTGTAAATAACATACAATATCCACAATGGTTGAAAAACCCCTAGTGAAATCAAAGGAAATTACAGAAAGTATGAAGTAAAATCGGTTAGCATTTGTCTAGATTGTTTTCCTACTTTTACAATTCAAGTATTTCAGGATAATTCAGGAGAAGTGCAAATAGAAAACCTTGCCCTAATTGATTAATCATAATGTTTCTAATCTATCTGTTTTCCTGACTCTCATGGCGCATTGCACAATAGCAAAGTGCAGGTGTGTGGGACACGGAAGATTTCATAGTTGGCAGTTGCCCTGTGATAATTGCTCAGCATCTTAATACAAGCAGTACTGTTGTGTGTAATGATACATCACAGGGTACAACAAACAGAATCCCTTTGGAACAGCAGAACTGTTAACAAAGCAAACAATGACTAATTTATACAACCCCAATTAAAAATAAATGAATCCTTACAGGATTGATTTATTCCCTAGAAAAGCACTTGATTAATTTAAAATAATCTTAAAATATTATTTAAAAGGCATTTTAGCATTATTTTGGCTGCTTGAGGACTTTTAAAGCCGTAAAGATAGAGTTTAAAGCCTTTTGTTTAGTTTGTCTTGGCTGATATTCTTTAAAAAATGATAATTTCTTGTGGAACAAGTAGAGATCTATTCCATGCTTAAAGGTTGAAAGTAAGAAGAAAATGTTTCAGCTGTGGAGCCTTCTTCAGGCTTGTGATTTTTTGCACTGTTTTTTTATACTTGCTTTGATTAAGTATTGGCTAAACTCAATGTACTGAGTGTGTGTTAGCTGATAGTGTCAGACATTACCTGCGCCCATTCATGATGAAATGTGCGGTTGATATTTTCCACACTCAAGACTTTCCTGTTGGTTTTGAATTTGCATACCTTTCCCTTCTGTCAGTGGAAATTTCACAAATTGTACCCTGCTGGCAGGGAAAGAGCAGAGTAAAAAACTTTAGTGATTTGCTTTTTAGCTACCTTTGAAACAAAACTTTTGTCTGCGCTCTGATATCTGTATTTTAAAACATATGATTCTCAAATGTCTTCTTTTGATTGCCCTCATCAAGCTAGGCCAGTCCTTTGGACAAATTGTTCAAGAGACATGTTAGGAAATGCCTCTTACATAAATATGTCTTGTCTTGTGTTTCACAAGGATAGCTCTTTTTTTACTATGCTCAAAGTGTGTATTTTGTTTCCAGAGTCTCCAATGGGTTGTGTGAAAACTGTGGGGTAGATGTAGTTGTTCTTAGTAATAAGCAAGAACTTGCCATTCCATTTGAATGATGCCCTGCATTATTAAATGAAAGTGGTATGCGAAACTTAAATAGCTCATCTATATTTAAAGAGTAATAAATATAGCTAAGCAGGTGAGAGTGAACCCCAGGAGACAGCAATGGCATACACTCAGTGTTAAACAAGGGCTCCTTCACACAGTCAAACCAGAGAAAAGCAGCATGCAGAGAATCTGAACAAGTTTTAATCTGCCCTGTTATCCATTGGGTTCATGGTGGTGATTGAGAGATGAAAGTGTACAGTATGTTGCTCCCATGGCTGCCCATGTTTTCTGCACATAGAAAATTTCAGGGAGGCAAAATCTTACCATTTAGCTGTTAATTGATACCCCAAAGCTGCAATCACATACCAGTATAGCTTGACATTTATTTATAAGAGTTAGCACTATGAAATAATAAGTGCACAAAATGTTTATTTTATGAAGCATGTGATGTAGTCAAAGTTCAACCATATCTTTATGAACAAGAACCTTATGTTGTCCACCATGTAATGATGAGATACTCATTGCAGGGGAATGGTCATGCAGGGACAAAGAAAAATACTATGCCACAGAGAATCAGAAGCTAATGAAGCTGGCAGGGAACTGGCAAGTTCAGTTCACTTTATTAGTCATACGCACAAGTGCAACAAAATGCTTATTTGCATGTACACTCCAATACAAAGACATTCAGGAAACACTAACTTAAACACAGCAGCAGCAGCAACAACAAAGCTGAATAATACACAACTTAAATTAGAGTCAGCACAAGCAGTGTGCAAAACAATCATCAGTGTGAGACAGCTGTACAGGTAGAATTCAATAATTCAATAATCTGACAATTTGAGGGAAGAAACTGTCTCTTAATCTGGAAGTACTGTACATGCCATTATGCTCCTAAAAGACTTACCAGAGGGCAGGGGAGAGAAAAGTGAGAAACCAGGATGAGTGTTATCTTTAGCAGTACTCTTAGCCTTCCTGAGACAGCGGGTTGTAAAAATGCCCACAATAGGTTGGAGCCGTTTCCCAATAATGGACTGGGCTGACCTGATCACCAATGATCACACCTTTTGAACAGATATCGAACTGCTGCCAAACCATACTGGAATACAACATGTGAGCCCACTTTCAACGGGGCACCTGTAGTATGAGGTAAGAATATTTTAAGAACTTTTGTCAACTGTCTGATGAAGTAAAAGTGCTATTGCACCTTCTTTGTAGCTCCAGTTACACGCTGTGACCAAGTTAAATCGTTAGCAATGACGGTACCCAGGAACTTGAAGATGTTAACCATCTCTACAGCCACCTTATTGATGTGAACAGGGGTGTGGTCCCCACCCTGCTTTTTGAAATCGATAACCAGCTCTTTGGTTTTGCTGATGTTGAGGGAGAGATTATTGTCTAGGTTCCAGTAACTCTTCCTGGTTTCTGACCTCATCCCTGTAGTATCTCATTGTGACTGTTGATTTGGCCAATGATAGTGTCATTAGCATAGATGTAGAGTTGGAGCTGTGTCTCATTCACTTCACTTCAGTCTGAGAGAGGAGATTCAGGAAAGAAACTTCTGAATACATGTTTTAAAGGAAACCAGTAAATAACAATCACAGGCCAACACAACGGAGATCTGTTCTCTGTCTCTAGCATTACACAAAAAGTGGTTACATACGTGTACTTTTTGCAACTTTTAAATGCAAATATGGTGAATATCAGAATGGTTCCTTTCATTACTAAAGGAAAAGACAAAATAAAGTCTCCTACTGTAAGTCTCCTATCATGCTCTGTTTAATGTACTAATAACAAGGCTGAAAACTGAACCTGAGATCAAACTCTCTTGATACTAGTCCACATAGCAAAGATCAGGTCCAAATTTCATTAGAATTAGAGCAATAGGAAAGTAAACACTAGTGAAATGTGAAAAAGGTTTCCCTTTCTCAGTTTGGTTAAACAAAACACTGACAACACTGGCCTGATGAAAATGACCTAAGCATAATGATAAGGTGCTTGTGTTGTAGCACAGTAGTGTTCATTTTAATTGGGTTTCATGCACATGTGCTCAAAAGTAGCCCCAGGGAACAGCAAAGAAGGCTCAGACAATTTCAGAGATGTTTATACTGGCTATGTGAGTGGAGTGGAGAGGACTCACAGATTCCACTCCGCTGTGCTTCAGCTTACTGAGCGGCCCAGCGGCCCGAGCCTCGAGTTTTTCTTAGCATCACAGAGGAACTTCCAAAGGGCTGCTGCGTGGAAGTATTGGCTGGTGGCCGAGTGGGAGCTGGACTGGCTTTATCTGCGCTGGGGCTGTCTGGGTAAACCACATTCCAAGTCAGCAAACAGGAGTCTCCCCTGAGGGCTCCCAGGAAACTGAAAAGCCAACACACTGTTTTGTTCTACATTATCTTCCGACTGATATAGATGTAAATTTCATGGGCTCAAATTAAAATATTTACCTGACCTTCAAGAGGGCGGCTCAAAAGCCTCTGTTTAATAAAATGCAAAATTTTTGGTATTAAACATTGCATTTATAATGTTCTTTACAGCATGTGTGTGAAGGGTTCTACGTGCGTTGTAATAAATAATATTCTGTTGAATGCTGTCGGGATTTTACTTTTCTTTGGTTGCTCTTGGAAAATGAGATCTTATTGCAGATAAACAGTCACAAATTCATTCATCTCTCTTCCCATATTTTTGACACTATGAATTCATGGTGGACGACATTAACCCACCATTTAGACACCAAATAATAAGGTCAAGGTCGGTCTGGCAAAGTAACCATGCATGGTGACCTTAGTTAACCCTCATCAGCACATCTTTATTTCATAACAAGAGAAAACCTATCACCTACTGTACCTCCTTTTTACAAGACACTAAAGAGCAGAAGGCCAGAAGGGTTTTTAATAAAAAATAATTTTATTATTTAATCGAACGACGTAGTTTATGTAATGACATGACTAACTTTTGTTAGACTAACGATTTTTCTGGGTTATTGTATATTTTTTTGCCTGTGTCTTTAAACCCCGTCCTTTGTCACTCACTCTCCTCCCCTCAGCGCTCCTCTCTCCTTGCAGCGATAGGTGGTTTTGCATGAGGGATGTCAGCTATGGGGTGTACCGGTAATGGATTACCCACAGCTGTAATCTGATTACTACAACGCTTGCCCAAGGACGTGCGTTTCAACTGCTCCTTTTTCGGTCTTATTCTATTAATAAACCCTACATACAGCAGATCTTTCACAGGGAGGCACAAATTAAACGTATTAGTCGAACTCGTGTAGTATTTATCATGTATTTTTGGATATGATTTAGCAAGGACCCCAGACGCTACACGGAGCACAACGCCGGCAACAATAACAGAAGAGCGTTTCAAAACGGGGGGATTGTGCGGGGGCCGTTAGAAGCTAAAAAAATTAAAAACGCGTGGTGTTGCAAAGAAAGAAGGCATTATTAAGAGAAAATTCCCAGTTGTCTGCGCTTAGTCTGAGGGCTAATGGACATGGAGGTCAATGGAAACCAAGGCAACGCGTTTTCCTCTTGGAAGTTTGCTTCCCTGTTCGTCTTTAAGGAGGAAAAGGGCAAGAACGTGACGGTGCAGTGCAGGCTATGCAAGCCGGTAGAGAAATTACTCTCAACATCTAAGAACTCAACATCAAATCTAAAAAAACATCTAGAGGTAAGAGTCGATTCTGATTGATTTTAATTGCTGGCATTTAAGAGGAATGTCAAAATGGGGGCAAGGTTAAGTTTCCAGTGAAACTACGGAAAGGAAGGCAGTGTGCATAAAACGCTATAGATCTCGCCGTTATCTGAATGTTACGTCACTATTGAAGACGAAAAGGGTTTCACGTGTAAGGCCTGTAGTGCTCAGCTGATGAAAACATTGCCCCGATACTGCATTTCAGAAAAAGCGTGCTGCGATTATGAGGCCAGAACCAACCAGCGCTCCTCGCTTCTGATTGGTTGGAATGCTTTATGATGACGCAATACTGGTTTATGTACCCCGGCTCCATAATCTCCGTACAAAAATGGTTTGATCTTTTTCACAATAAACGCTTCAAAGGAATGATGCACTTGAAAAATAGAGCATATTATTATTATTATTATTATTATTATTATTAAAGATCGTGTAGATAAACTGAATGCACTACTTTTGGTGTTTACCATTTAGGTTTTTATGCACAATGTCAAAAATGAATGAGTGTCAAATTTAAAAAATGAAATGAATGTTAAAGTTTTAATGATAGAGATGGTTATTATTTTAATTTGTACCCAATTGCCCATTTAGGATTTCTAAATTCAGCACATATTAAAAATGTATAGGTGAATGCAGTACTAAGGTATACTGGAGAATCATATCCTTATTATAGAATAAATTTAAAACTTGTGTTTCATATTCAAATGTGGAAAGCTAAATTAAAATTTAAAAGTGGGTTTTATTGAAATGGTTTCATGCATGGTTTTCAAAGCAAACTTCGTGCTTTTAATATTTATTAAAACATTTTATGTGCATGATCAGTCTGAGAGATTTTTAAAAAATGTTATTCTGAAAGGCACTATTTTTAATTTTAGTTCATGCTTAACAAGTGCCTTTGTCAAAATATCCATCCTTAACACTGTTGCCTGTGGTGGTGGTGGGGTTGCACTACTGTCTGACTTTTTCTGTGGAGTGTGCATGTTCTGTCTGCTCAGTGCCCTAGTGTCCTCATACACCAAAGACATGCAGATTATGGTAGATCAGCTGCTCTAAACTGTCCCTTCTTGTGGTGGCGGGGGGTTGTTACTGACTGTGAGACTGTAGAAAATTAAAAATGGAATCAGATGAGTCAATGGGCCAGCTGGCCTCCTCTCATTGGTGGCTGTTCTGATGTTTTTCAGAGAATGCATCCAGATACCTGTGCCAGCTATGTGCCGAAGACTCCCTGTCACAAGAGGTATTTGGAGGATTTGGGTCAAGTCAGCCATTTGCCTGACAGCAAGAATGAGTTGCCCATCAGAGAGCTCAGAGACGGCACCAGTGAAGAGAGACCAGCAAAGCTAGCCAAGCTTTCCAGCTCATTCAAGACTGTGACTCAGAAGAAAGTGAATGCCCTGGTTTTCAACTTCATTGTTGCAGATGTGCAGGCCTTTTCAGTCTTGGAACAGCCCTCCTTCGTTAAACTTATTGAAGGACTCCAGCCTGGCAGATCCCTCATGAGCCAGAAAGCTCTAGTGGAAAAGATCGGGTGGGCTTTCCAGTCTATGAAAGAGACGATAGCTGCAGAGCTGATGGGGGTCCATTCAGTGTGCAGTACGGCCGACGTCTGGACAGCTAATGGGCACAGCTATTTTGGAGTGACCTGCCACTGGATAGATGACAGCACCCTGGAGAGAAAATCAGTAGCTCTGGCGTGTTCCCCCCTGCAGGGAAGGCCCACCTGTGACGTCCTTGTGGCAAAGCTCAACGAAATTCACTCGCATTTCAACATCCAGGTTAAACTGCAGTGCACGGTGACGGACAATGGGAGCAGTATGGTCAAGGCATTCCAGCAGTTTGCCTACAAAGAGGAAGTGCCCGAGCACCGCCATGAGACAGTCTTCGAAGATGTGAATGAAATCCTGGAGAGTGACATAAAGGAGCTCCAGTTCCTGCTCCCACCACACCAGCGCTGTGCTGCTAATACCCTCGGGCTCATTGCTTCCAATGATGTTCACCAAGCCTTGTCACAGGGCGCGACGCGTGGCCTTTACAGAAGTGCCATGGCAAAATGCTTAGCCATATGGCAGAAAGCCCATAACTCAAGCTTGGCCACTGATTTTATAGAAGACATCGCCAGCATGAAAGTGGTAGTTCCCAGTGCCATGAGGTGGATTCACGAATATCGTGCTATCCAGAAGATCTTATCGTTAACGGATGAACAGCTGCAAGAAGCTTGCAATCTCCTTGTTGTGGAAAGCTTCCAGGCCGAAGAAATGTTATTCCTCCAGGAATATGTGGAAGTGCTAAAGCCTCTGGCCTACTCTCTGGACTTCATTCAGGGAGAGAAAAAATGCTTCCTGGGCTATCTTTTACCCACAGTCCTGACCCTGAAGACCAAACTATCGGAAATAAAGCCCTACGTACGCTTCTTAGCGCACCTCATTGACACCCTCATCAAAGCCATTGACTGCAAGTTTGAGAAGCTCTTGGGCAGCCGGGAAGCCAAAATAGCCACTCTCACAATTCCCAAATTTCGGATGTGGTGGCTTCCTCCTGCCGAGAGGGAAGAGGCCGAAAAGATGCTGGCCGAAGTGGCAGCCATGGAGGAAGAGCTACACGGCAACAGCGACCCCAAGGCTGCCTGCGATTCGGACTCGGAGTCAGAGGACAACTTCTTCAACTTCGCCACCACCCACGGTGAGGTCAACAACAGCATAGAGAGCGAGGTGAGAAACTACCTACTAGACACGAGCAAGTGCACCAGCTGCCTGAAAAAGTACCCCGCTGTGAGGCATCTTTTCATCAAATACAACACCACGCTCTTGTCCTGCGTGCCTGTGGAACGCCTCTACAGCCACGGCGGGCAGATTCTCACACAGCAGCACAACGGCACGAGTGACGACCACTTCGAGCAGGTCCTGCTGCTGCGCTACAACTGGGACTCCTGTCCGTTCCTTTCAGCTGATGAGAGGCCGAGTAACTGATCTCTGCCAGGTGCCTGCAGTCCGAGCCACATTGAAGTGGGTTAAAGAAAAAGAAGCAAGTGATCTGGTGCCATATTTTTAATGAATGTACTCTGTTTGCACAGGATGCGTAGAGTAACCATGGGAAAAAATACAGTAGTCAGTGCTGTGCAAAGAACTGTATGTTTGAGGTCTTTAGGAAGAGATGAAGTTCTGACGTCTTTTGAATTAGTAGTGAAACACAAACCAGAGGATAAAGTGGCTGCTACAGGAAGGTGTATTAATAATTGAGTGCAAGAGACACTTGCACTTTACACAAAGGGTTGGAGGAGTCTGGAGCAAGCTGTCCAGCCATGTTGTTGAAGCTGATACCCTAGACACTTCCAACTGGATGTGGTCTTTGGATCTCTTAGCTAGAAACAACCAAACAACTACACGATCCTCTTGTTTCCAGTATTTAAAATAAACTGGAAAAAAAGTAATTAATCAGTCTAAATAATAATGATTGTTGATGTTTTTAGATTAATTTTAACCATAATTCGAAAGGATGTCTTTATTTATGGAATTTATGTAATAGTAGCACAAGGCCCCAGTAACACTCCTGTCTCTGACCAATGTGCAGATTTCCTGACACTTTTGTTGGAAACATAACCCAGTACCCATCTCTTAGAAGAAAAACAACACTCAACTCTTAAAACAGGGTAAAGGTGAGTTACTGGAAGAGAAGTGATCACCACGGTGACCTAACCCCACCCTCCCCCCCTTATTTGCACAACCCTTGTTCCAGATTGTGGCCTACAAGAAAACTATCCCAAGACTTCTGTGCCCCTTCAGAAAATCTAAGTGAGATTTTTTTTTTTCTGCAAACAGCTGTATAATTGTACTTCACATAGCGTATAGCAGTATTTTTTCTTAAATTAATCTCACTTTATATAAACAGGGTTACTAAAGAATTGTCAAAATGTTTTGAAATTTACATTTATTGATACAACAGCAGACTTTCTGGAACGTCTTTTAAGAAAGAAATGACCTTCATTTGATTCTGAGGGTTTGAAGTTACAAAGGATGTATTATACAGCGGTATCTGAATTTCAGATGCTAACATAGACAGAATGTGATACACAATGGATCAAATCCAGTGAAAGATTTGCTAGCAGAACTGACCTTGGTGTCCAGAGGAAGTACAGCAGAAATCAAGCTCATAGATTGTTTTTTTTTCTAGATTTTGGTCTCATGTGGCTCAGCAAAATAAAATTTTCAGTTAAATTATTTTATGAGTAGATAAAATTCTCATCTGGTAACTGAGATCTGCAATCTGATTAGAAGAAAAAAGCTATGAATAAGTTTTAAACAATATCTACCCTTTAAATTGTTACAATTGTTCATGAAGAATCATATTTGCACAATGAACCATACAAAACAATAATTTTTTAGTGTATTTCCTTTTGCATTTTTTTAAATCCGGTTTTCTGAAATAAGGAGACACACCACTTTAGCATCTGACATCTGTAAAAGCAGATGAAGGGAAGGGGCGGAATGTCACCAGGTTGTGCAGAGATAGGGGGACCTTCAGCAAAGAATGGGAGAAGTGATGCTACTTTTCTCTGTGTTCACAAAGCATTGGACGGAAGGTACAATTCATCACCAGTCAGCTGAGTTCCGTGAAGTGTGGAACTTCTTGCAGTTTTGGTTTTCTGAAACCTGAGCCTGTGTTGACTTGCGCTGTGCTGCCGGCGGTAGTTCGGTGGAGATGGCGAAGCGATGAATAAGTGGTCTGTGTGTCCAGGTATGGTATGCAGGAAGGCAGGGGGCCGCAGTGTCTGGCTTCTCCAGCGCTCTCTCCGAGACCGGTGCCTCTGCGGGGGCTCACACTGCAGCAGCTGGGTCCCTCTTACATAATTCAAGGCCCAGCTGGGAACTGATGTTCCTGGCAGTGTGTGACAGTACAAGCAAAGGACTACATGCAGCGCTTAATGTAAACCCCCCTGCTTGCATTAAGCAGCCCTTTCTCACCAAGCCAGGGCAGTCTAGCTGTTAAAGTGTTGTCAGGCCTGTGACCAATCAGTGGCTTTCATACTCCCGAGTGAATAATTTTACCATCAACAGCTGTGGGAAAATAAAGGTGACAGTCGTAATTGAAAATAATTGGTTCTTTTTGTGAACTGAATTTTATTATTAAAATGGGCTATATTTGCAGAATCAGTGTTATATATGTAGAAGAATAATTTGAAGATAGTCATACTTAAAAGTATAAAGAAACTCTGCTGAGCTTTTTAGATCAGTAGGTCATTTTTACCTCTGCTTGTTAGTTTGCTAACTCCCCACTCTTATCTGTCTCTACGTAAGAGATATGTACTGTGTATAATTGTACCTCAAATAGTATAGTTAAAAAACTTACTTTTAAAGTGTACACAATTTTGATGGGTGGTTATATAGTGCACATTAAAAATATAACAGATTTCTAATGTGATACAACTTGAATCAAAATATACATTTTAATAAACTATGAATATCATGAATAAAAGAATCTCAAAGAACAATAAAAAAAACACTAACACGCCTTTTTGGGTATTTTTCATCTTTGATCATTGTAAACTTTTCTTTCAATAGTTTTCCTTCCTTCACTCTGTTGCAGATCAACGTAGCAAAAACATTTAAATTTGACGTGCAGGACTGCATGTGCAAAGACAGCCCCAAAGCACATCCACAGACTTTTTTGAACTGAAAAACAAGTAATGCCTTCATCCCAGTACGTGAGTAATGGGAGGAGGGAGAAGGCATGTATGGAATTCTCTTGCTTGAGTATAGAGTTTTCATGAAAAGCATCTATTAATTTTTAAAAATTGCTGGGCTACAGGTGTGTGGGACTGTGAGGTGGTATAACCACAGAACACAGGTACTGTACAGAGGGCCTTTTGTAACTGCTCTCTCCCTGGTTTCTCGGCCTCTCCTGTTGCTCTACAGCTCCAATCTGCTTTGTGATTTTAATTCATCCTCTAGTACATTGTGCTCCTAGTACTCTTACTCTAGAAAACAAAAAAAAACATTACCGTTCTTTGAACTATACTATTATACTATACTAATAACTTGAAAGTGACATGTGTCTGAATGCTGTTATAAATACAGATCCATCCAACCAAAATGGTTGGACAAAACAGCTTCCCTGTAAGCCTGTTCTGGATGAAGAGGTAAAGGTCTTTTCCATACTGAAAAGAAAAAAGACAACATTTCAGCTGTTCTGTCCTGAAGAAGAAGACTCCACAGCCCAAACATTGTGCCTCTTTTCTTTTCAGCATGGAAATAAACCTTTACCTGTGCCTTTGCAGCCTACGCACAGCTACCTACTTAAACATCTTTATTATTTGCTTCTCATTCATAGAAGATCCATAAAGTTGAAGAACAAAATACACATTAAAGGATTAATTCCAAGATATGGAGGGGGCTTACATCACCATAAGTAATCAGTCTTTAAAAGATCTCGATGAATTGAAACAATTATCTGCACTTTCGCTGAAGACTCAAATGGTAAGTCTTGGTAACCGCACAAATGTTACACACTAACCCCAACTCTAATTGGGGGAACAAATCTGGATATTAATCTAAGTTGTATTTAGAGTAAGAAACCATTACTGTGATGGAAAAAAAATTGGAAGTCATCCTAAAAGATTAAGCATTTTTACTAAAGGCCTTTATGTACCGGTACATAATGTGCAAAAGTGCTTTTCAGTCAATACTAAACACTTAAATACTAATCACTTAAATAACATTATAAAAGTGTCAAGCTCCAAACCTAAAGCCCTTTAAGGTAAACAAATATAATTGGAGCTTTACCAGAGTGCCTGTGGCTATCCTCTTGCTTTGTGGCATAAGCAAATATTCAGATGAAAGGAATGCTGGGAATTTGCTTCTGTCTATAGTATTTCATGCTGACATGAAGCCTTTCCTCCATAAACCACAACAAAATTATATGACCACAGCAGGTATAACATTCATGGTTAATTTTATTTTCAATAAGTCAGGGGACAATTAAGATATTTTTATATACAATACATTTTCTATTCACATATTGTTAATATAGTATTTTTCTGATTCATTTCTTAAGATGATCTCTTACCTTCTGGGTGATTTATTCAGACACTTCTCTTTCTTTGACTTTTGCTAAATATCACCTGTGAGCGAAAATAACGTCATGTCTATTTTCACTTTTCTGGGTGGGTTATAGTTTTCTGTCTAAAGGCACCTTTCTAAACTTAATGTCCATACATTGAAAATGTAAACACTGAACTGAGAACGTTTCCCACACAGCTGCTTCAAAACAATACACTAGTTGCTCAAGCGCCTACACGCATGGTACGTTCTATGGCTAAAAGATATATCTAACATCTTCATTCATGAGATAATGCCAATGAAGATAAGCGAATCTCCATTTATCAGTCCATTTCTTTGGCTGTTTTTCAATCCTCAGCTCTTCTCTAGAGCCTGTTTTGTATTTTGTCAATTCCTTGGGAAGCGGGAGAGGTTTAGAGTGGGTACGTATGGTCGTGTGAGTCCGTAAAAGCAGAGACACTTGAAACCTCTGACCCCCTCTTTGCATGGTCTTCATTGGTGCCACTTCAGTTGTCTCTCACGAAATAATAAAAAAAAAAAACATCAGGTCATACCACTGTTTCCAGCCCAGTCACAGGGACGTTGTAGGATTAACTTGTAGGTAAAAAATTATCATATTTTAAAAAGCCATTGTCTGCTGTTTCAACAGTGCATACCATAGGTTTTCTAGCAGAGTATCCCACAGCAGCAAGCTAACCCAATACATCACTGACAGTGAGAGGAGAGAGAGCCTTATGAAGATCAGAGTCCACTCCAGATTGAGGCAACAAGTCAGAGTACTGAGTGAAGAGGCCACAGCCTTCCCATTCCGTACACTGGCCCAGCAGTTAACAGAGAGCAGCAGCCAAACAAAAAGCCTGAGATGAGCTGGATCCACAGTTAGTCTTTACATCGTGCCAACCAGGGGAATGGACAATCACCAATTTCTGTAGAGACCGTTGCCCTAAAGTAAAACAGCAACAAAATAGACAAGATTCATTAATGGCTCTAAAAATAACAGTCTATATCAGCAGGGTGCCAACAGACAATACTTTAAAGGTATCTGTTATTCAGCTTATGTGCGGGTTTGCAGTTGTACATGCCAATACTAGTATTATATATTACTTCAGTATAATATGCAATCAATCTATTTCTAGTCCTAGTTCTTTTGTTTCATCTTGTGTGTGTTCATGTATGAAAATGCTTCTGGGTTCTGTTCTGTATTGGAAAAGGTCTTTGAAGTCTTATACCCTACGTGCACGTGAGGTCAAAGATCTTAACAAGCTGTTGTCTCATATTCTGAAGGCGATGCGATCATAAGAGTGTACAAAAAGTCACACTGTGTAATGACAACAGGTTGGGATAAGAAAGGTGAACGTTAAGGAAGAGATGAAGGGAGACACTGAGCAAATATACAGGATACATGTCAGAATTCAGATGGGGACACTCCAGGATTAGACAGCGCTGGTAAAATCCACCGTTTACAACATCCAAAGCGATACTGCAGAAAAAGGAATTGGTACAGAAACACAGGTGAAAGGTGCGGTCCCCGTAATCGACAGCAAGTGGGGGAAGTCTTGCTCTAAGACCAGCCAGAGGACAGCGGAGAGGTGAGCGAGGCGGCGTGCGCAGGAGTCTCCACATACACTGCCGTGTCCCGCCGCAGCGTGGGTGTCTTCGGCTCGGGCTGTGGAGCCGCTGCCGCCCTGCGACTGGGAGCTCACGGCGGCTCGAGGAAGGGTCGTGTCGTACACCGCGTCTGTCTGCTAGCGTCGCACGCCGAGCGAAACGAGCACACGACACACAACCACCGATTGAAGGGAGGAAATAAAACAAGACCAAATCACGACTGTGGAAAGGGTTTTCAAAATTAGCAGAATGGGGCATGGGTTTTCTCCTTATAGGAACACAATTGTTTTTCTTCTTTTCACCCAAGTTTGCGTATAAATATAAAACACCACAACCTAGCCTTTGTTGACAAGTGTGTAAAGACAAGCCAACAAACATATTTGACCTAAATTCATTTTTGTTACAGCTATAAAACCATTAAGACAGCTACAAACACTTTATTAGGAAAGTAGCAGTGTGATCTTGCCTTTGAGCTTGGTTTTTCATTTTTAGAGTGTGTGAAAATATGCCCTTTTAAGCTTTTCTCTGACATAAGATAAAAGCCTTTAACATGATGATCTAATGAACAGTTCTTATTCAAGGTATTATTTTTGGCCTATTTATGAGAATACAGTCAGAAAAGGATCTTTGCCTTCTGTAAGCTAGCAGATAAGAAAAAAGGTGAACAGATGCGTGTTTCATAGAGAAGTCTCATCTTCATTGTAAAGACGTAGCCATTGATGTCCTTTGGAAAATGGGGAACAAGAGCTCAACAGATAATTGTGTCCATGAGTAAGCAGTGGAGTTACCTTCATGATAGCTCACACAGTAAGTCTGCACGATATTTTAGTGCGTTTCAGCAGGATGTCCCCTTCCTATTCAAGTACAAAGACTACCACACTTAACTCTGATGGAGGGTATATACAGTGTGCACAAAAGAGAAAGATACATTGAATCGCTGCTGAGGGAACAAAATACCAAGTCAGCGTTCAACCCAAACATGCACTTACCTTTCCAGGGCTTTTACTGATCAGTGCAAGTTCTGTTGGCTGGTACACACAGCTGCGCATCTGTCCATTGTAGCCCCCGTATGGAGACACAGGCTTGATGGCTGAAAATGGGGGGGGGGGGAATAAAATGGTTTTGAAACATCTTGCATTCAGCATGACTAGAAAGGAAAGTCCAAACAAGCACGTCGGTGCAAAGGAGAAGACAGTTGTCTGTTTAGATTTGTGTATCCTGGGATCTTGGTGAAGAAGAATGAACAACATTCTGTCCCAGCTTCTCTGAACAGGGTGGTTCTTATCGTCTGAATGGAAACCTGTCTCTATTCATGTACATACTGTACAAACAGGGAAACAAAGAAATTCAACTGGTAGCCGTTTCTTGCTTTTGTTGCTCGTGACTGATTAATACGAACACCTTGGGCTATTATTCTGGTAAAAATGAATAATTAAGGATGATCTGGTTCCTTTTGTGCTTTCAGCCCTGGTGAGGACTTGACTTGAGTTGTGTGCTGAATTAAAGAACAACACACCAAAAGGAGTGAAAGCATAAGGATAAAAGAAAGGGCGCAAATGAGAAAAGGCTATTTGGCCCAGTAGTTATTGTTTAGTAGCATAGCTAGGTGATGTGAGGATTTCAACCAAGTGATTTTTAAAATTAACCATGGTATTGGCCTCAATAACAACATTGTTCCCATCTCCCAGAGTCCTCTGGGTAAAGAACTCCCTCCTGTTTTTAGCTTTAATTGCACTTTCATATAGTATCCGCTTTTGTCCTCTGGTTTGATTCACTGTTTGTTTAAAGGAAGTCCACTGGGTTAACTTTCTCAGTGCCTAAAACATGGCTATAGTGCACTGATAAGCTGCTACATGTTTTGACAGCTTGTTTTTATAAGGCTGTCAAAAGGCAGTAGAATCAACTTGGGTTATTTTTCTAATATTTAAAGCTGCCTAAACAGATATCACATTACTGTTGTTTAGCTCACACATGTTAAAGGAGATTCTGAGAAATTGTAGCAATGTACAGTTTAACAAAATAGAAAATTAGTTTTTGCTTTTATTTTTTGTCTGGAAAGAATGACTAAATATTTTTGCACCTGACATTAAAGGTAGTAGTACCTAAGCTTTCGCTATGATACCTGCACTGTGCCTTTAAGTAACTGTAGCTGCCACACCTCTGTCTCCAAGGAAACCCGAGGATGCAAACATTAGCACCAGAGCTGAATCTGCCGTGATGTCAAGCAGAGCATGAGGCTTTTGTTTGATTTCCAGATGCTTTGCCTATCCAGTATTTTACTCTTGGCCACTTGTTGATATAAACTGATAAGACATTATCACATTTGAAGATCTGTTAACCTGCTCCATTTTCTCTGTTTATTTCGTATGGCGAATAACTAAACTGAGGGCTTGTCTTTTGGTGTGATAGAGAGAAACTGATGTTGCAACTATTAACAACTGCTAATGTTCGAGTGGGGAGCTGTGTCCGTGTGCATTGGCTGCAAAGGAACAAGTAAAGGTTAATCTCACACTGAAAAATCGAAACGAGAAAACAACGTTCTGGTTGTAGAGTCTTCTGCAGGTGTGGACAGATTGTTCAGCACACGCCAGTCAAAATGTTGTATTTCTAGCAACTTCTAATGTTTTAAAATTGGAAAAGAAATGTACACTAACCCTGGGAAAACAGCAGTGAGCAACATTTGGTTCGTGGCCACCATTTTCCTTGTATATATCCCCCAAAGCAAAGTGGTTTTGGCAGTGTGGCAGTTTGGCAGTCTGGCCAATTTCCTCTAAAGACATGCCATCTCTGTTAATTAATATCTGTATATTATCTCCTGTGTGTGTGCACCCTGAGCAAAATACATGTTATCAGCCAAGACCATTGTCTCTTAGATCTCACCCTGGCTATGTGACCTAGTACTGGACTTTGTGGTTATTGGCAGTAGATGGATATCCATCCATACTGTAGATGGAAAAAGAAAATTCTATATTTTATTGATTGGATCCAGTAAGAGTAACAAAGTCAATTTTAAAAGGAAAGATTATGATTCATTCTCAGCAAGCAAGCAGAAAAATATGAATTCCCTCCTGGCTCATTATTGGGCTTCCATGAGAGAAATCCAGTTGTTGTTCGTTTTTATTGTCTTTTCACAGTTTTCCTTGAACAGTACTGCAGATTTGAAACTGGTTATCGCAGTCTCCCTTTCACTATTGTCTGTGTGGCTATGTGTCACATTTCATAGGGAAGTGGGTGACAGTATGGCAGGTTTCTCTGTTATTATTCAAATAGTCTCCTGGCAGTACAATCTGAGCTCTGTGTACACAGAAGATCTTTTTTTATTTAAAGAAAAACATCAGACTGAGTGATCTACATAAAATTTAATCAGATCCTGTCCTACATAGCCTCCATAAATTCACTATTTTGTATTAGTATCCTTTTTCTGAAACAAACTAGATATCTTAGCCCAATTATGTCTTTGGATTTTTTAACTACAATATCTTTATACTGGTTATATACTGTTTATATCAGTTTACTTATTGGTACTGGAACCTACAGTGAGTACAGGTTGAGAGCCAGAAACAGATTTTTCATCTCTTTCTGTGATCACTTCCTTGCTATCAATTCTGGTAAATAAATAACTTGTAAAGGCGCAACATTTCACGTATCAGCATTCAAGCAGTCCATTAATAAAACTAGCTCACGAACCACTACCCTCCTGTGTTTGGGAATATGGACTAGTATTGGGTAATGTTAAAACACAAAACTATTGTGTTTCTTTATGCCTAATTAAGCTGTCCTTGATACTCTTCTTGACAACAAAGCCAGAGCTCGATGTTTTTCAGGAAAACACCAGATGGCGAGAATAGCTAAAATCCGAGCAGGCATCATTCACACACTATCAGCGTTTCACTTTACCTATAAGAGTTCTTTCAGTTCTTGCTGTGGATGGTGGATCCTGGATTAATGGCCTCTTGCTGCTGTATGCCTTGGTAAGTATCCAAGTGTCCAACTCTGATATTTCCCTTTTCATGACATGGACTCGTGTAAATATTCTTTCTATGTCTTTAAAAGATCAGCTGCAGCTTGCCGTGTTTTGGTAGTAAAGTCATTCAATACCATTTTTATCAGCCCTAGTAGACCGTGTGAAGACTTGGTTTTACAACCACTGCAAGAATTTCACAGAACGGGAAAGTTTCTGATTTGAGAAAACAAAAGAATTACCTGGGTTGGGCTCATCCATGGAGAAGGCTTTATTTTCCACAAACATGTTCTGGGAGCTCTGCTCTTTAAGGATGGTCTCGTAGCCCACCCCTCTGGTGGGGTAGAGGACATCTCCGTAGGCCTGCTCGGGCTCGTTGTCGCTGATAAGGAGGCAGATTTCAGGGATCACGTACAGGAGGAGAAAGACCCAGGCATTGGAGACCAAGGCAATGGCCAGAGTGGGATCATCCCACCTAGGACTCCCTCTCTTTTCATTCCCATACACGTACATCACTATCCAGGCTACCCAGATGCCTACAGAGAGGGAGCTGGTCAAGATGATGAAGATGCCTTCCTTTCTACAGTGCTTGTGTTTTACTATCTGGGTGGGGAAGGCGGCTAAGAGAACAGCCAATATAAGAACCATCACATAGATCAGAGCCATCACAAAATCCTGATTGGCAATGTCACAGGGGTTTCCTGGGGAGCTTTTGTTGGGAGGGTAGCGGACGATGGTGATTATCAGCCACTCCGTGTTGATGATCACCTCCACCAGCCAGAGGGCCAGGGCGCCCAGGCAGAGTGCCCAGCCCCTGGGGCCCGTGTTCTTGCGTGCCAGCATGTTGAGATGGATGCAGTGCATAAACAGGCAGGAGAAGCAGCCGGCGAACAGCACTCCGAAGAGGAAGCGCCTGGAGGAGCAGGTGGAGAAGTCCTGGCCGACGATGAAATCAAAGGTGAGGGAGAACAGACCGGCGGTGCACACCAGGAGGCCGGCCTGCAGCCCCGCCGTGCGCTTCTTCTTTCCCTCGATGACGAAGGGCAGGCTGGCCAGCAGCACGATTAGCAGGATGAAGGAGCTAACCACGCCGGCCCCCGCAAACGCCTCCAGCACTATCCCCCAGACCGCTCCCAAGTCACACAGGTTGAAATAGAGAGGGTCAAGCGACGAAGCGCAGCCATTGGGGGTGTTATTCCCTGCCCTGGCACCTGGAAGAGACAACAGAGAGACAGCAGAGGCCACCAGCAGCAGGGAGATCTTCATGACTGCCAGGTCCATGGTAGCAGATCTGCAATGACACCATGAGAGAGGCACCTATTAGAAAACACACCAGTCTCATTTCTCTCAAGGAGACTGAAACTGAGAGGAAAGAAACTGAGGGGTAAGAACAGTCAAGTATTTTTTGGCCCAGTTTTTGAATCTCTGTTTCTCCGCACACGCCAGAAAGAGATGTGGTGAGCATGGAACAAAATCAAAAATTTGCATTAAAAATGTTTGAAAATTTTGGAATGCTTTAGTATCTGTCAATACATTTTATTTACTTTTCTTTACTTATCAATTCATCAAACAGAAGGCCATCATTGAGCAACACTGGTGTAAACCGATAGGCGTCGGTGTGGTTGGACTTTCTCCAGTTCATTCCATAAATCACTGATAAGCTTTTTGACAAATATTGATTTTTGGAACGTGATTTTCATTTCTTGGTGACTGAGGTGCAGTGTTGATCCTGTTGGTATGGCAGGCAAGTGTTGGAAACTATAATGATGAGGGGTGTGGAGTGTGTGTAAGAGTTTCTGAGCATGTTTGGAGGGTAAGGAAAAGCAAAAACATAATTCAAAGGGTTATTATCAAGCAGAAAAAAGGAGACCAAAGTGCTAACTTTATGCACTCTCAATTAATCTAGAAAAATACCTGAGATCGGGACAGTAAAATGTTCAGCTCCTTACTAAGAGGTACAGTATGTAGTGAATAGTTAGTCCACACCATTTCTGGGGAAGGGGTACAGTTACATTAAAAAATAAACCATTGCAGTTGAAAGTTATTAAAACTAACAATATGTTGTAGGAAAATAAGTTTTAAAAGCCATCTCATAGTTATGCCATAAACTAATACATTGTTTCTTAAAAGCAGTTTCTTCCAACTTCTCATTTAATAAAACCAATCCCATTCACAAGTAACTTGTAATACATTACCTTTTAAATTCCATTTTACCCAACACTGGCTTTAACTGAGCTTAATTTTCTGCCATGCTTCTGGCTATAAATAACTCTTGGTTAATGCTATAAAGGAGCATGAAGGAATTTTCTGCTCAATTCTTATCTTGTGATATAATCCACTTGTATCTCCACTGTTTAATCCAAATGGGGAACAACCGAAAAAAACAAAGGGATAATTATTGTATCCCTTTTATTATTGTTCGTCTGAAATCCCCTTGCTTGTCTCTATTTTCATCTGTAATGTCATTGATAGGCAGAAATAGAGGCAATCACTCTTAAAAGTTTTCTTTTTTAGGATTTCAATGTTCCCAGTTAGAAATAATCCCTTTTCTCAGACATGGAACTCATATACAGTTTTACAATGCAATAATTATTTACTCTTAAAAGTTTTTTTTTTATGGTGCTCAGACTATAATCATCTTATTTTTCATAAATGTTTAAAGATCTCAAAATCAAACATTGGCACCAGCTTACACTGATGTAATTTTCAAGCACTGACTTCAAAAGTCAGCGATCACTCCATTCTCAGTCACAGACAATTGTATTGCTCCTCGTCTTCCTTTAATAGCGTAACTGCTACAATTAAAATCAGATCTGTTCCAGGTAATTGACCTGTTCTGATCAGCCTTGCTGAGCTGTGAAGAACTCTTTTTAAACCATTGTCTTTTTTGTTCTGCCTACGGAGTCAGGTCACATTACACTGAGTACTGTATTTCCACGTTGCATAACTGAATCACTGAAACTGTGGGTGATGTGACAAAGCCTGTTTCCTGGTTTTGGGATTAGGAGCTGGGCACTAGATCCGCCCTGCAGTTGCTGTCCTTAGCTTTACCGTCAATGACAGAGGACTGCATCTGGACACCTGAGCACACAGCTGGCCAAGCACTGGAAATGGCAGTATACAAGTTCCTTTCAGCTGAGAATTCAGTCTGTCCCAAGCCTAAAGGACAGTAAGTCCTTTGTGGCCTTAATAAACTTAATAATCTTGATTGATATTTAATCAGGCAAAGATAACTCAGTGCTCTTCTGTTAAATAGACCTGCTATAAAGTCTCATAAAGTCTTCAATAGCAATCTTAAGAAATTATGGAAGAAATAGCAACTGAATCTTTTTGAAAAATGGACAAAAGTGAGAATCGGTATGCTCAAAAATAGTCATGAACTGAATTTCTAACAGTAACTTATGTCCTATAATGAAAAAATTGAAAGATAATGTACTTAATTTTGTCAGTTCTTTATGTGATTCTTCAGACCTGATCACAAAGGGGATTCTTTATTGGTTAGATTCAATTGAATCTAAAATTGAACAGGCACAAGCTCAGCAATATATTGTACACTTTAAGAATTAAACCCATAGAGATATTTAGGGAGCTGTTTTTTTTCTCTTTTCCTTTTTTATGATTGCAATAAAACTGCATTTGATACAATTCAGTTTTTCTTACAGAGTCTCCGATCCAGAGCTGGTGATGTCCCCCTGCAGCTCAGAGAGGATTCTTTTCAAAATATTTATGCTTTTTACGTGATGAAAGCCTGTCTGGTGCATTCCAAGACACTTACAGGAGCTCCAGAACGTCCTTGTCTTAGAACTAACGGGAGATTTCATATCCTGTACATTATCTCCTGTGTAGTGGAGTATTCTTGAAGCACCTAATCAGTGATCATGCCAAATAAACAAGAATTGACTTTAAAAAAAGGTCTGCAGATTTGGATTTCCGGGGAACAATGTGGTTGTGAGGTCCTTTCTATTGTAATTAGTGTACATCACCACAATTAGAGTAAATAGCACGGATTGCAAATCCTCTTTGTGAAAACACTTCATACTTAAGGATTAAATGATCTACCCCTTTGGGACTGCCTTTTTTTAAACTTTCGAGCAATCTCACTAAAACAGGAGCTCTTTTGCAGGACGGACAGATTTCTCTTCCTGTCGCTGAAAAGGTCTTGGCTGTAATTGCGGGTCACCTGATACACCGTCAAGGTCACCGAGCTCGGTAAATAAAACCTGCTTTTTAGAATGCTGAACCAAACACAAATTAAACTTTAACCAGCAATACAGGACTACGCTGAGCAGAACGTGCGGGTCTTTAAAACCGCAGAAAACCAAGGAAACCGGTTGGATTGCTTCATGACTCTACTTGTACCAGAGAAGGCTCGCTTCCAACTTTTTTAGACGTAAAAGCTTTAATTTCACAAATGTATAAAGGCCTCTTCTCCCAAGCCGTGATTGCATTGAATACAAAGGAAAAAAAATGTTTTAATGTTCATTCGTATTAAACCTGGTTATCATGCTTGAAATGTGACACCACTGAATATTAAATACAAATCAACTGTACGATGGCAGATGGCAGGTGGCAGGTACAGTAGAGTTAAACGGTTACACCGGTACGTATTTTTACACTAAATACCAGAACTAAACGCCAGTTTTGCGGGCGTTGTCTTATTTGCTTCTCAAAAGTACGACTACTCGTTTTTATTGTAACCTATTTCGGCAAATTTAAATCGCCATCATCTTCCTTTTGTCTAATCTTTTTGTGCCAAAGGCGTGGCTAGAAATTCCAAGAGGCAGTAGAAACACCTGGACTGGTAAAACGAATTACCAATCTATCCTCAAAAATATAGAAAGGGCTTTTAGGATTTTATAGCTCTTTTAATGTCGGAAACATTATTATTATTATTATTATTATTATTATTATTATTATTATTAACAAGATAAAATATAATTATTTTAACATACTTTTTAGACTTTGTATAGCTGGTATAGTTTGTGTTGTAATATAAAAAGATGCCGAATGCAAACAGTTCAACTTCAGTTACTTTATAACAAAGGAAAAATGTAACGAGTGCAAACGAACGAGTAAACTGTAAAATAATCCTAATTAAGAGGACGTGACACATTATTATTATTATTATTATTATTATTATTATTATTATTATTATGATTATTATTATAACTAATGGCAGAGAACTCCGATAACTATGGTCACCCAGAATTTTTGTTTAATATTGTAAAATTCTAAAACAGTGAGACTCACTATTTAAAAAATAAACTTGTGTCCCCGGATTGTAGAGCGCACTGGACAGGTAACAGGTACAGTACTTACCTGGCGGCTACCTGCGAAGAGTACCGATTTTGGTCAGTCCTACTCCGGTAGATCTTCCGGTGGACCCACGTCAGGCAGAGAGAATTCGGAACTTTGCTATGTGTGTGTTTTTCAGAAGCAAAAGCAAATAAAAAAAAGATGTATTAAATGATGTGTTTACTTTAAATGTTTTATTAGACGTGTCTTTATTTAGGATTTTCGCCCAGGCTCCTGCAGTAGTTTTCTTTTGACTCAACACGGGGTCTTGTTGAAAAATCTCTGTCCTTTATTTCTGATCTCTTTTTCAAACATGATTTTAGTCCAGTGTGTTGCCAATGGGTTGTAACCCTGTTCGCTGTACATTCTGACTGCTCACTCCCGACTCCCTCCCTCTCGGCAACCGGTATACTCCCGCCTACAAGAGCCCCGACCCAGCCTATCCAGAGTTCACACCTGAACGTCAACGACTTTCTCCTCTTCGCCTGTACCTCTCGTCCCAGTATACATACATTTATTGTGAACTACAAGACAACAAAAAGACTACCCTGCAATAGATCAACTAACGCATAAAAGAAAAACGCACGTTGTAGTGAAATTGTTTATTATTTAACGACTTGTTAAATAATAAACATTTTTTTCGTACTTTAATTTAAAAATATGCTTTTTTTGTAGCCTGACTGCTATTCGGTCCTTAAGTATAGTTTGAAGGTGTTATATAACGGTGGGAATGATTTTGGTAAGTGGCAGCACAAATGCTGCCCTTTTATTTTCGAGCTGAGAATCTTTTCTGAAATACGATATACTGTAAGGCGCTCAATTACACCAACTGGAAGATGGGATAGCTGTGATATTAATAATTTTACTTTATGAACCTTGTGGTACAGGTATCCTAAAACGCCACGGTTCGGTTTATGCGTGGGAAATGTGAATATGAGAACGCACCGACTACAGGCTCCAAACTGACACTAGACGAGGTCTGAATTGAGAGTCTTAGCTCACTGCGCAGTCATGTCTGTTAGCTGGCACGTCCTCATAGACCTTGAACAAGAGGCATTTAACGTCATTCCACAGGGGTCATTCCACATCCTAGCGCTGACATTCCTGGGGGCGGTGTGGACGCAGCCAAAGATCTGACCCTTAACACGGCACTGACCGTTTTCACCAAGCCTGCAGCCCAAAAAGGTTGATTTTGTCATAAGGATTCGCATCCCATCGTAACTTGAGGCTTTAGTCATGTATACGTTCGGTTTGATGTATGGAACGTGACACTAAAGTTTAAATATGCACCGTATCAGTGCCCGCAGAATATTTCACAAAACGGTCATCACGGTGTCGACATTGTTTTATATTTATAGCGTTTGAACGTTGTGCATTTCACTGAGTGTAATTGCACTATAGTTGTGCATTGGTCTGCTCCAAGCCAGCACATAAATCTTAATGTTTTCGCTGTTACGAAAATCGGAGGAGTGAAGAGGTAAAACTAATATAGACATAGAAGCTTCTGTTAATTGTATTCCCTTTAAACGTAAACTAATGCTATTTTGACAACAGGTTTTTGATGTTGCACTATAGTCCATTGTGTGGTTTGCGCTTTCGTGTATTTCTGGATCCCAAATAGATTTCGAAAGGCAGTAAACACATTTTTGCTTGTATCATGTTTCTTGAGGTGTAGATACCAGTACATTTGGTCTTTATCTCCATCTTGTGGTGCAGGCTGGTACATAGTTAATGTGACTATATTTAAATTTTGCCCTGGCACTACCAGATGGGAAAATTACCATGAATCTCAGCCTAAACCAAGTAACTATGGCTTCCCCCCCATATTCTAGCAGAATATTAAGATCTCTAATCCAGTCCTTATAGTCTTATATGCTTTCACCAATATTTCTAACATAACTCTATAGCCTTTGAAAAGCAAACTAGTTCTCAAAACAAAAAAATATAAGAATAAATCCTTGCATTGATATAGAGTTTTCATCCAGTAGGATCACGTATAGGAGGGGACCCACTTCACCCAGCAGTAGGGTGCAGTTCCTACTTGAGTGACACACAACATCCATTCTCTACCAGCAGCCATTGCAGTGAAACATTTCAAGGGCTGTGAAATATTATCTGTGAAATTTTGTTTCATCATTTAAATTAAAGAAGAGCTTTGGAAAGACAAGATTGCACAAACCCAGAGTTTAATTTAGCCAGGATGTTTACCCAGTGTGGATAACACTCCTATTCGGTAGCCCTGTTCCATAGACATCTTTAATGTCCAGGTAGTCTGCTCTGAAGAATGGCACATCCTACAGCAGAGTGTCCCTGGACACCATACTGAGGCTTGAAAAAGAGAATGGAAACTGAAGGATACTGCGTTGACTTTTATTCAGACTTGTTGTAATCAGATACTTTACCAAGCCTGAATTTAGTCTTAGTTTCATTTCAGTCCTGAAGGTGGCGACCCGTTCTATTATAAAGTGCCCATAATTTGCTGATACTTCAGGAAAGAAGTAAATCTTAAGAAGTGAAACAAAATCTTAATGCAGTATATTAAGTGATGGGCAGCATTGCTCTGTACATCTTTATTCTAAAACATGTTCTGTTAAGGCTGCATTCCAGTAGACTGTCGTTAATCACTTTATATTGTTTGACAGTTTGCATTAATGTCTGGCATTTAGGAAAGTCATAATGTAGTTAACAAAGTAAAACTGTGGTACCTTGTCCACATGGCCAGACACTCATCCTTCAAGCCAAGTGGTTTAATGCCAAATACATCAGAAAAAGCTTGATCTTTATTTCCTGTGATTTGTCTGTAACTATTGAGACAGTTTTCTTAAAGGAAACTTGGTTTACAGGTTTTACCCTCGTGCGTTTTTATTGTGATCTTTATGATTCCTCTCTTCCTGAGTTTGAGATGTCTTTGTATTTTATTTTTATAAAGAGCTAGGCCTTCAAGGCACAGACCTGCTTTTAATAAACCTGTGCTATTTGTGTGACATTTCAAGTTTTAATCCATGGTGGTCCTTAGTGTCTCTTAAGGGAACTACAGAACACAGAAGTATATCTCACAGAGCCGCATTAACAGAATACGTAACTCATTCTGTTGTGTTGCCCATTACTCTGAAACTCTGTAAAGGTCCTGGGTTCTGTTGGCTCATGTGTTCGCAGACCTCCTTGGTTTAGTTTTCATCATGGACACAATATTAATGACCCACTGTTCTTTGCATCAGTAAAAAAATAAATGGAAGAATGAATATTGGGGACATTTAACATTTTTGGTGCCTCTAACAAAATAAATACAAAAAAAGTTTAGATGTTTTTTGAAGGCTGTCATTGAAACTAGAGTGCACAACAAGGCAAGGGTTTGAGAACGGTAAAACGTTTGCAAAAACAATTGCAGAAGACTAGTTGAGACATTACACCTTGCTGTTCACTGTAGTCCCGCACATTAGCCAAGTTTACTTCTTTATGGAGTCCCCAGAGAGTCAATTGTAATCTGATGTTCAAACTGTACCCCCTTACTGCAGTTATTAAATCTGTCTGGCTGCTGGCAGTGTTGACATCAATAAAGACATACTATATTTAAGTGCAAATGAGAAGCCAGACACACATTTCAAATTGCTTCACTGTCTCTGTGGCTGAAGACAGCAAAGCAGATTCACAAGACATTTAGGCTGTATTTTGTATTATCCATACGGTATGCAGTGTGAATGTTCAGCTCTGTAACTCATTTTATTTAAAATGATAGGTGAGAACCCTAGTGGGCTAACACTGGTCATTGAAAACAATTTGACATTTTCAAATAGACATTTCCTCTGTTTCTCAGAAATGCAGTGAAATTAGCAGACAATAGTCTAACTAACACAAACGTTGGACTCTCCCTTGTTGCCTGTTTATGTAATTTTATTTATTAATATAATTTGGGGAAAACTAAACTTTAAATGGTCAAACTTCAAACAACAAATGTATTTCTAACCATGTATTTAATACATGTGTACTATGTGGTTATTACTGTGTAATTAACTGCATGTCATTGTAATGTCTGTGTAATTGTATGAAAGTGATTTAGGAGACAGCCTTTGTTACATAATGTAATTACATTGTAAACATAGTGAATAATGAAATATCCATGCCATATCCTTAATTTTTGGCAATTACATATTTTAGGAGAATAAAACTATGTTGTGCTTTTTGACTTTACATTGGGCATATTTTTATTATTTATGATACACCAGAGAAGAAGAAATTCACCAAATATGGAGCTTTCTGAGGGGGACTTTATCAAATTATAATGTGAAATTTACGGCATTAATAATCTATTTTCTAGGCCACAACACATTGTTTTTGACGTTTCCAGTTTAAGAAATCTTAAGCTTTTTACAAATCCTTAATCCTGGGTGGGAATCATTGTTGTATCAGCAGGGAAATGTGTTAAACATCCAGCATGACTGCAAATTAAATATCACTTCCCCAGAAAGCCAGTTTACAATGATATAATAACATGCAAGTGACACTTGAAAAATGTTATACATTAAAACACACAGAGTGAATAAATCAGATGTTTTTTCTAGGTGGTGTCCTTAAGATTCTTTTAAAGTGCCAAACCAAGCTAGCATCCTAATAAAAGCACTACATAGTAAAGCGTCTAGTCTGTAGTTGACATTGGTGTGTCTCACAGTTGCTTTAGTATTGTGCATTCATCTGGATACAAAGCCATACTCATAGGAATGGCTGTACAGAAAAGCCCGCAGGGACTAATTGAAATGTCTTTCATCTGTACTCTTCCCTGATTTGTGATTTTAATCACAGTACTTCCATCATCCAACTGCACCCTGGTTTAGATTTAAGCAGCACCAGCTTTAAATTCAGATAATGCAACACATGTTAAATAATTTGCTATTTGATCAGTATTGCCTACATTAGCACTGTTTTTTTAAATTGAGAATTATTATACAAGGTACTGTCAAGACAGTTCGGATGGATAACGTTTACCATTGGAGTGGAAACCTGCTTTTTCTGTCCCAGACAGGAATGGAGGGTACAAAGCCCAGGGTGGGAAAAGGGAGGGATATTTTCTCTAGCCCAGTAATCGTCAGCCAGTGGTCAATAAGGTGAGGCGGCTCAGATTCTGCCTTTCCCTTCTGTCAGTAATAAAATAAAAAATGCAATAGCTGTGACTTACCATTTAAACAGAAAAAACAGTTGTCATGAATACCAAAGTAAAGACAAATGTAGCAATATGGACTTAATGATTTCTACATGTATGACTAGTCAATATATGACTTTAATGGTCATTTAAAAAATAAAAAGTTATCAAGTATTATTTTACACTAACCAGGGAGCTTGGTTTCCCAAAGTTAGTAAAGGATTTTCCAACGAGCTAAACACTGTGCTCATACACGTTCAGGTGACATGAAAACTTTGGACCAAAACTGCAAAACCAAACTCCACCGAAAGATGTAGGTTATGAATCAATAAAAGCTGACACGCTTAATGGAAATTCATTTAAAGGATTATTTTAAAATATAATTTAACTTTAATATTGGACAACTACAAACTGATGAATTAACATAAGACCCCTCTTAGTCATAAGTAAACCTTTTGCTATCCTTTAAAACAAATCAATACTGTATTCAAATATATTGTAGATGTAAATGTCTCAAAATTCTGAATTGTCCATGTACCTCTATAGGAACACACAACTTGAGGCATGTAGTGTACATGTGAATTGTACTTATAGTGCACACAAATGTTAAGGTACAGATTGTACCTATTGACTGTAGTAAAAAGGCATTTATGTCACCATTGCTTGGGTACCAAGTATATTCTGAAAATGTGTTCTGATTTACATCGAACATTAAATTAATTACAAACTAATACTAATGAGGATTGCCAAACAACAATTGCCACTCAACGAATGATTGCTGGCGCTGATCTCACAAGATCCTCGGAGCAGCAGTGCTTTGATACAAAGGGTGAGGAAGGGGGGTTGGTGGTCACTGCGTGGACGCTGTCCTCTTGGGTGGTGGCAGGCCGGCGTCCCGGCTGTGACACCGCGTGGAGCTGCAGGACGAGGAGCAGTGTGAGGCGGTTGAGGGAGCCTGGTGCTGATGCAGGGGGAGGTGCGGCGGCAAGGGACCCCCGCGCCCGAAAAGAACGTCCCGGACCGCCGATCTGAACCGCTTGCTGACGAAGCAGTAGAGGAAGAAGTTAACGGCGGTGTTGAGCATGGCCAGCATGTTGGCAAGGTCGTAGGCCAGATGTACCCGCCAGTTGCGGTTGACAGAGGAGACGTAGAGGTGGTAGATCACGACGATCGTGCGCGGGGCCCACAGAACGGAGAAGGCAGAGGTTATAGCCAGCAGTATTGCGGTGGTTTTCCCCAGGCGTTTGGGCACCTGCTGCTGGCACTCTTCGTGACAGTGTTTCCGGTGCCGGCTCTTCAAGCGGTAGATGATAAGCGAATTAAGCACCAGGAAGATGCTGCATGGCAGGAAGTAAATAATGGTGCAGTGGGTCCAGATGAGCACCTGGTCCAGTTTGGTGGGCGCATGACTGACCCTCCACACATCTGACCACCAGTAGAAAGGAACTCCAGAGGCCAGGGCCAAAATGAAAACAGTCCCGATGATCCTCCTGGCCCGCTCAGGGTAGCTGATCTGCCGGTGCAGCAGAGGGTGGCAGAGAGCCACGTAGCGGTCCACAGTGAGGGGTACCGTGGCCCAGATAGAGGCGTGGTTGGCGGCAAACTCCATCACACTGATGGAGTGCAGCAGCAGCTCGGGGACCTTGCGGTGGAAGATGGCGGTCTCCAAGAGGAAACCCACAAACACGATGAAGAGCTGTGTCAGGATGTCCGAGGCCGTCAGTGCCAGCAGGTACAGGTATGAGGATTTCTTGGTGCGGGACGCCAGTCGGGATAAAGCTACCGCCGTCAGGATGTTCACTATCGTCCAAGAAAAGAGAAGAAGGGAGAAAGGTAAACACGATGACACATCAGTCATCAGCCTCTGCAGATCTTGCTTGCCAATAGCAATTTGAAAAAAATGGAATCACAACCACATGGTGTAAATGAAATACAGGAGTCCAGCAGGTGTTCTGAAATGCACAGGAAAAGGCCTCAAACAAATAAAAATGTGTTGTTTTTTTTTGTATGAGCTGTGAAAATTCATATTCTAACAAGTCTTTTTGGTAATTAAAAGTTCACATCTAAGGAAAGCAAGTCAGACGAAGTCCTAGAAGTGAATTTACTGTCTTAGGGTGAGGTGCATTATTAGATTCTTCTTATTCTATTTACTTTTTAGAACATAAATGTGTAACAGACTGTGATGTGGAATATTAATTCAAGCCTCCCCCCTTTTCAACAACATGGCTCATTGATCCCTGAGTAGCAATTATCCCCTGGGTACTTTTACAAATCTGTAGCTCAACCTACAGACATCACTCTATGTGTCTGACAAGTCTATTTCACTTCTGTCATGCCCCAGGACCCACGTATTGTAGGTCACCTACTGCTGGCTTCAAAAGGTCACCATCTACAGACACAAAAACTGCAATTCAACACAACCAAATCCAGATGGGTCAATTCCAGCCCCACCCCTAACCCCCACCATTAGCTCCAATGCCCAAACCCAGAGTTTGGTAAATGTGTGGTACTAGTAATTGTATATCAAGTACAACAAATAGGGCTGAGAACACGATCATGGACAAGATACATTTCATTAACTGCAAGATGCTTCCAGTGAAATGAATTACTGATTCACTTAGTGGAACTCACCGCCGTGATAAGATCACCTTGTGTTTGAAACACCACACAAAGGAAGCAGTAATCATATTTCTTAACTAGCTAGTGATAGAATGCAAAGCAGGCTGCAGAAATGCAAAGCCCTGATGGGGAGAGATGATGGGCGTTCGGCATCAAATGAACAGGGAATTAAAGTGTCAAAGCAATGATTTAAAACCATGAATCTAAGGGGGCCCTTGTACAAAGCACAGTGGAGAAATCTGTACCTCTTCTCTATTGATCCATCCATCCATCTAATGAACTGTTTTCTTGACAAAACAGAATAAGCTTAGAAATTGGCTTGTGTGTGGCACTGTTATCCTATATTAACAGGGGGCGAATTTTTTGAGTAGCAATTTGACTGCCTGTACCTGGCATTCCAACACACAGGAGGGCGCTGTAGTAAATGACAGGGAAGAATCCCAGGACGCACTCTGACCGCTGGACGTCCTCAGAGGTCCTGGTGTCACCCAGGGGGCTGGTGAGCGTGGCATTAGGCCGGGCGATCATGGCCTTTCTGAGTCTGCTAAACCACAGAAAAACAAAAGAGGGAAAGAGAGGAATCAGATACCACCATTTTTGTTTTTAGTTCAAGACTTTGCTAGATGGTAAATAGAACAGCGACAAATACCTACCATAAGGAAATGCTGCTTTGAGTAACAACTTGGATTCATGTTACACACAGTAATATTGTAAGAAGAAACAGGTAAAGCCTGGAAACATCTGGTGATATATCAGAGTGTTTCAGGGTCAATACGTGCAGGACACACTCTTTAATATGTAGATAACATTGATGTAAATTTCCAGTATTCCCTTGTGACATATAATGTAGTACAAATTTACATCGGGGGTCTTTAACTCTCGACCTGGAGAGACCGGGCCAAGCAGGTTCCACAGGCAGATACAGATATTTTAATATCTATAATATAATATCTAAATTTGATATATAATATATAATCTGATATATAAATTTACATCAATGTTATCTACATATTAAAGAGTGTGTAATGCATGTATTGACCCTAACATTGATATATTACTTGGAAGCAGAGGTTTATAGTCGTAACCTGTTTCTTCTTACAATATTACTGTGTATAACACGAATACAAGTTGTTACTCAATGCAGATATTTTAATATCTGTGAATTATCAGTTTCTAAAGGCTTAGAATGATTCAACTACAATGACTTTAATGGAGATCATTTGGAACTAAACATTTCCTTCATCCCTTGAGGACCAGTGCTTATTTGAAACTTTACTGGTTCCTTAATGCCTTAAAAAAAAGTCCTCCTAATCTTTCAATAACTGGTACTTTACAGTGACCGGGGAGAATAACTTGATTGGAACTCTCCAGGACCAGGGCTGTGCATAGCGTGTATGAAAGTCCTCTTCTTGTGCACAACCTTTCTTATGTGTTATACAGTAATGTAATTACTGATGATGAGACAGTTGAGTGTTGCTCATTTTGATGGCAACTTAATGATTTGTTGCATCATTATAATGCTTTATCAGTCAGCTTTCAGAAAACGGGATAATGTCCCTTCTGTCAGTTAAAGACTACCAGAGCCAGATGGCTTTCTACCAGTCACTGCCTTTTACTGATGTGTACAGTTTTTTCGCCTGGTAGTTTTTCCACCTTTTCACCCTCATGTTTCCTTTGTTGCTTTGTGTGTCTCAACCTGGAGGAAAGCATTGTTGACCTCTTGAAAGATCCTCATACAGTAGCACCCAGGACATTGAGATATTGATAAAGAGTTCTCACAGACTTGAGAATAAATGGGGTGGGTTGTGGGTTTTATATAGATTTTTGATTTAATGTTTGGAAAACCTGTAGTTTGGGACCATGTGGGATTACAGCCTGAAATGTACTGGTTAGAAGAAAAGCCTCTACCAACTACCTCTATAATCTAAATTTTAAAAATGATGTTTTTGAGTGTAAGTGCAATGGAGCTGACTGTGTTTAGCCAATGAGAATAGGAGGTTTGGGGGGAAGGGAGAGAGCACATACAGACTAAGAGCCTCAGAGATAATTAGAGCAGCATTCGCGATAACAGATGGGTGGACAAGAATTCTCCCCTTCAGCTGTTCAGTCCCTTATCGCTCCATCTAGTCTCCATTTCAGAATTTACCTTCATATGTCCCTTCCTGTTTTTCACTCTGAGCCTGTTTGTACCTATACTGTACTGAGGGATGTCAGGAGTGTTGTTTGCAGACTGTACGGGCTTTGGGGAACTTTCCAAAATGAAAACAAATACTGTTTCCGCCTCAGACGACTCATTGTCAAGTGTGTGTGGAATAGAAGTTTTATGTTCTTTATGCTCAGGAGGTCCTCCTTACTGGTCAAACCAGCAGAGATAATGCACTTAAGTGAAGGGTGTTTTACTGCTGCACACCAAATGTGTCACAATTTACTGCCTAAAACATGTACACCTCACACAACACATGTGTGAATTCAGGCTGCCTCAACACAGCCTGGACTGGTAGTACACTGACATGTACAACACTGTTGCAATTTGACAGCATGGTAGCAAATTTCAATGCAGTATTTTCAATGCAACATGTGCATGCTGTATCACAAGAAAATATACTATAAACACATTCATGCTTTCCTTAATCATTTATTTTCAGAACTCACTGATTGGTTTTGACTTGGATGCATGACATAAGAAAGATTCTTTCTGCTTTCAGTTTGAAACAGTGGGCTGATTTAGCTTTTTATTTTGACAATGCTCTACTTTTAGGTAGGCAAGGGCCCCACTTCTTAATAAAATGTCAGACAAAGCCAGTTACATTTTGCAGATATTATAGTTAAACTCAATCTATGCAGTTAAAATAAGAAACCTATATTGTGTTCATATTATTGTTATTTACTTAACACTTTCTTAGATGTATTACCTATATACTGTAAATATACCTATATATAGTATTCCTAGCACAAAGGAACACGTAGTCTGTACCAGCAGTCGGTCAATACTCGGTCAAATCCCTCAGACAGAGTATAACTCTTGCATGTTTCACAGTCTTTCAGGTGGTTTTATGTCTGTGGTCATAACAGGTCGTTATTATGATGAATGTTGACATGCAAAACAAGATCTTTAGAGCAGGAAGGTTCCAGAGATTATGTGAGGTCAGTATCTGCACATTTTCTAAATGTGCAGCATTAGTACAATGCAATTCATGCCTGTCTAGAAAATGTTTTCTTCCATTGAAATACAAACATTTGGTTCATATGCTTTAAACACTAAAGCCCAGTTACTGAGATACTCTAGCTTTTCAGTTAAGTGTCTTGGGATTTAAAGACAAGCAAAACAAAGCTAGCTTTGTCACAATTAAGTTAGTACAAAGAGTTGCCACATTGATCAACAAATCTGATGGTTCATTATTTGCTACTGTTGTTATAGCCTACATTTAATGACAATTGACTGGGTGTCTTGAAAAACTGGTGTTATGCTGAGATTTTACAGTTGGTTCACTGCTTCATTCCAATGCCATAATGCTGAGGTCTTGGCAGCTGCTTTGTCTAAGAAGATGTAGTTGATATTTTGGCATGCAAGAATGAAACTCAAAAGTGATTCATGGATTCAGTCTTATCAATGTCAGTGTATCAATGCAACAATACAAGCTGAGTAGATTTGCAGATGTTAATTCAAAACTGATCTTCAGTGCACAGAAAGAGTCATTTGCATAGGTAAAAGTTTATTTTATACATAGATATGCACTTGGTTTAATTACATCATTAATTGATTTCATTGATACTTTGGCAATAATAAATCTGAAGCTTTAAAGTGCAAGTTTATTGATCTTTAGCTCTCTGAGGGAATATAGCTTTGACTAGAAAAGGCAAACCTGTTTTATAAAGTCTTCAAACCACTGAAGCTTGAGCACAGTGTCATTATTTCAGCCCCTGCTTGCAGAACCTTTTAAATTATTCAGAAGTCATCCTGAAACAATTGGGATTGAAAATAGGTGATGACTCAAGAGTAATACCATACAAATAGATGGGCACTGGCAGAGAAAGGTTAGGAAGACTGAAAAGAGATAACCGTCTGTGTCTTTGGTGTCTACCTTTAAGTGACCTTTTCTCTTTTTTTAATTTGGACAACATTCTGTGGTCAGTGTGATTAAAATGTAATTTATTAAAAAAGAAATGTAGATTTTTCAGACTTTAGATTACAGCAACTGCATAAATCCAACTGTGGTACATTACACTCTTCTGCATAAGTCTCTGTTTTAAATAGCCATTTTTTGATGAAGACTAAAGATTCTGCGTTCTGAAAACATAAGCAAGATTCTGATAATGGAAGAAATAAGAGAGATTATTTTTGAGGAAATGGAAGAAATAAGAGATGCTGGCAAGGCAAAGGAGCTGTACAGACAGGACACCACAGAAGCAATTTGTATTTCCGAGAGCTTTTTAAGACGAAAGCTAAGTTCAGTAACTTGCAGGCTCTGTGTTTGTGTTATGTATTGAGTTCATAGTCTTGAAATCTGTTCTAATTGCAAGTATTTGATTTGGATCCCCTTTTTCTCAGCCAGTTTTTGCTGTGTTTTAAATAGCTTTAAAAAATCCTTGCTCTTACCTTTACACCCAAGGGTTTCTGTCCATTGGTCCTGTAGTGTGCAGCTCTGTCTGCTCTGCTGCATAGTCCCAACAGCCGGGGCTGTCTTGAGGGACGACTAGATCTGATGAGAAGAAGGGGGCTACAGGCTGCAAGCACATTACTGCAGTGACAGCAGGAGAAAAGAGTGGAGGAGAGAGGGAGCTGGAGGGAGAGAGAGAAGGGAGAGTAGGTGAAAACGCAAGAGGGGGTGGGAGTTAGATGAAGGAGGCAAAGACAGATGATAATAGGATGAAGACAGGTGCATTAATATAGAGCACAGGAGGGAAAGCGAGTATGACAGTGACTGAAAAATGAAAGGGGGGAGGAGGGTTTAATGGAAAAGAAGGTAAAGTTTGGAACAGAGGCACAGGCACAGTTGCGTGAGAACAAATCCCCTATATAGCATCTTTTTTTAAATACTGATCTTATTGCGTGAATCCCATACCTGAATATTGCACCTTTTACAGCATTCTATTGCTTGCTTGGCTGTGATTAGAATTCAGAGTATGCTCAGGGAAGAGCACTGTGCTCTTAAAATTTTACAGCTCCAATTCTGCAGGTCTGAGACAGAGGGGGATAGAGCTGTCACAGAAAACATGAGCTTCTGCAGACAGTTCTCTCCACTCGTAATTTCGTGCTTCTTTCTGTGTATCGTTGGACACTTGAGAATGCTTTCCCTACCTGTTCGTTTGGGTGACTAGCATGAAACATTGAAGTGATCTTCAATGGTGTGTTAAATGTTGTGTTATCAAAACAAAAATTTACCTTGTGAATTTATGGGCAGCTAGAGACAAGCTTCTCTAGCGTGTAGCCTCTGAAAAGCTCGAGTCCTTTACCTTATAGTTTGTTACACAGTTTATTTTGGCAGACAACTTTATTATATTTTCTTTAATGCCCTTTGTAATGTACCTTTACTGCATGCTGCTTTAGAATGCATTATCGCAACATGCTCTGAGATACAATTCTCCATTTATAAAAAAACACATTGATTTCATTGTTATTTTACACTCAAATTATGCACTAGCTGTTTCACATAAAAGAAGGCAAACTGCAGCCTGCTTGAATTGCACTTACTGCTACACTAAAACAACACTGAGGAACTGTGGAACGGGGATCAACAGGCAATGAGACTGAGGAACATGGAAAAGGGATTTTTAATTGGATCATCTGTCTAGCAGATGAATAACCAGAAGAAAGGATGCTAACTTCAGACAGAGGTTATCTCATTAATATCCTGTAAAAAGAACAATTACTTCCTTTAAAAAACAATGATAATTGAAATGTTTTTTTGTGGGACTATTCTTTTCTACAGAAAAGAGATGCAACAGATAAGGGCACCTGGCATAAGAAGAGTATTAAGTACTTTTGCAATTGTGTACTACAAATCACCTTTTGAAATGCAGTTATGGTGGGAATAGAAATTATTTGGTGTTGTGACTTCTTCCTTGGACAGCAGAAAAGCTCCTCCAGATCACCCCAATAGTTGCTGCAGGGTGAATTTAAAACCAAAATGCACAATTTAATATCTAAAAAAAGTATTAAAAACTATGTGTTTGTTAAAGGAAATGTAGCATATTTTAAGCCACTGCTTTTGGATGCATAAGAGAAAAGTTGTAGGTCAGTGCAGTTTTACTGTGATTGAAATCACAGCTTGTTGGAAATGTCAATTTTTATAGTTCCAGGATAACACCTGAGCCATTTGAATGTCTAAAGATGTTTAGAAATCATTGTAAAGGGGGTATTAATTAATTCTGTAAAAATGATAAGTATGACCAATATTTGTATGACTTCTTATAGAATGCAGGGCATGCAAACCTTTATCATGTTCTTAGAATTAAACTATGTGATTCTGTTAGTTTAAGGTTTTCATTTATTTCTATAAAGCAGACAAACATTCCTTTTATTTCTGTAGTTTTTCTCATATTTTGAAAGAGATTTATAGAGTTCCCCAATTATTCAATTTTGTTATGAAGGCATTAAAAGGCATTTAAAAGGCAATGCAACGTAGATTAATATGTGACTTTTTCTGCTTTTTGCACATACGGTTTTGAACTTTGTTGTAACTTTCTGTTGAATAAGCCATTAACAACATAGTGTATCGGTATAAATAGACACAGTGGCTCACTGTTAGCTGGATTAGTTGTTTTATTTTTGATGCAAGAACAACAAGATCTGTGTCAAGATTTTACAAATGCATTTGTTCCATAGTGAAACAATTCTGATTATTTGCAATTCCACATTTAAAGCTACGCAGATTACAGATCAGAATTAAACATTGGTAATGCTACCCTATAAAGTGGTTGCATCCCTTTGTTAATATCTTACTTGCGTCATGTTTGTATTTAAAACCACACGTAGCATCTCACTAAATTCATTAAGCAAATGTGGACCTCCACACTGAATACTAAAACCTGCATTACAGTTATCATACCTCAGCGTAAAGCCCCAGCAGGTGTGAGAGTTGTGTATCCCTGGAGAAGTGAAAGCAGTCCAGGAAAAATGACCTTTTAATTGATGGCAAACTGGGGTTGCCATGGCACTGACTCTGCTAGGCAGGACCAGTTAGACAGACCCCTGTAGTTCAGAAGAGGCAAGTCCCAGTGAAGACTGCAAGGTTTCCATCATATGTCTAGGATGGGCGTACTGAAGGATGGTGTCTTGTTCCGTGTGCTTTTTTTTAAACTAAGCCAGGACAAAACTGAGCAGTACGGTGGCACAATAGTTAGCATTGCTGCTTTGCAGTGCTGAGGCCCTGGGCTCATATATGTTGCTTGTTCGTTATACGTACCTGTGGGGTTTCTCTAGGTGCTCCTGTTTCGTCCTACAGTCCAAAAACATACTGGTAGGTTAATTGACTTCTGGGAAAACTGGCTGTGGTGTGTGTTTGTCCCTGTTTGCCCTGAAAGGGACTGGTTCCCGTCCAGGGTATACCCTGCCTTACACCCATTGCTTGCAGGGATAGGACCTGGCTCCCCTGCAACCCTGAATTAGAAGAAGCAGTTGGAAAATGGATGACAAAATTAGATGACAAAAGTACTATCTCACTTTAACCTTTTCAATGAATTTACAATCGGTTGCACCGGTTGTGCATTTGTGCACACTTAATCTGCAGCTGGGTACACAGTGTTTTGCCTTTTAACTTTCCACTTTGGATGAGCCTGTCATACCCCTGGCCACTCAGAATGATACAATGCTAATAGGCATGGCACTACGTTATGTGTACTGGCAAACAATTACCGTATAATCCACACTTCATTATGGTAAAGAGGGTTTGATAGTAATATTTTAATTGAGACCCACATCTGCTGTTCAGACCTAGTGAGCAGATGCATGGAAGAGGAGGATCATGGAATTCATCTGTGCAGTTGGAATTCCACAATTCTGAATTACCTGAAGGTGACTTCGCCCTGTAAGTAACAAGAGAATTTTGTGCCACCTTAACAAGGCAATAGAGACGCACAGAGAGAGGTGTTTCACTGCTCCTCTCTCACAGAAGGGAATGTGAGACTCTACACAGGAGTGTCAAGGAACCTCCATGACCATGATTATTAATTCCATTCAAACCCCCCTCCGTCACATCAGGGTTAGTCAAGCAGATAATGAACCCCGTGCCGATGATGGAGAGGGCCCAATAACCCGGCACACTTCCTCTGGTCACACGTACGACAGTGCTCCTGAAGGAAAAAGAGCTCGTTAATCGTGCCAGCAGGGAGGCTGCAGGGAGACGCAGGTCAGGGAGTTTAAAGGACTGTGAGCTGGAGATGGGGGTGGTAGGTAGTAGGGGTGTGTATGGGGGGGGGGGGGCAGTACTACGTGGGAAAAACACATTTGTTACCAAACCTTTCTCGACAAATTCACCGTATCACATTCACCTCGGGCCTCTCTTCCTGGCCCAGTCCTGAGGGACTTCAGAAAACACAATTATAATGACGTCAATCTGATCACCAGTACTCAGCTGTCCATAATCTATTATCAAATTAGACCACTGTCATATCCCCAGAACAGAATTCGCTGTACAAACTACATTTAAATGTTGGATATTAATATGTATTATTCGATCCGCACATTATGTTATTCTGCAATCAACTAAAGTACTTGAAATAGGCTCTTCTTGTGTATGATATGGGTTGAAGTTTTATTCCAGATCAAGATTCAATGCCATCTTTTTTTCTTTGAGGCTGAAAAGTGGTGGACCTGCATTTTGTTAGCACTAAAAAGTAAAGACCTCCTTCTCATAACTATGCTGGAATAGTCTGAGAAGCACTGAGGAGCCTGCCCTATCTTTCTGCATCTGAACTTCATGTCTGGCCTTTCCATATGTTCTCAATATCTTACAGTGTCATTTCTTGCTGCCTACAAGGTTATCATTTTCCTCTGGTACTGTTCAAACAGCAAAGAGACACAGGAGCTGTGTAATTAGGTAGAGATGAAGAGATTCGCAGAGCACACACACTAATGGGCTCTGTGTCAAGACAGCGTGCTAGGAGGGACAAGGTCCCTTCTCAGGAACTGGGGCTCCATGTAATTAGCTCCTGCAAATTACAGATCATACTGTATATTCGGCCAATACTATCTCAGTTATTTTAAACTTCTCTGCAGTGATTAATTACTGTCCATCTTCCAGCCTAAAGCTATCCAAATCATCTCTTGCTCCCCCATATGACACTTCCTGTTGTTGAGAACAGTCCCCAGTCATAGCCTTTAAAGTTTGCCTTGCACACTTGACAAATAACTGTTCACTTGATTGACGCCCTTCTAATTAAGCTATTTTCACTGCCAGGTTTCCATAGCAATGGTTTATATTATGATTCTCTGAGTTTCTTCTCTGCAAAAAAAATCCAAATTATTTTAAGGAGCTTAGAAATGCTGGCTCAACAACCCTTTAATTGACGTGTTTACAGCAGCCAGACAATTATAATGGTAAATTATGTCTTCCTTTCCCCATACTCTCCTTTTTGCAGTGCCCCTGTGATAGAATGCATTTAATGTAATGTTCTGTGTCTTGCAAACATCTTCCAAACTGAGCACATTTATTCCCAATCTAGCAAATTTTGCAATTAAGCAAACTTTGCAAATTTGGTTTGCTTAATGTCAAAGCCCTGTGATTATCTCTTATAAGCTATTCAGGGTCAGTTTCTCCTTTTGTCCTAGTTTGTGCTATAGGTAATATAGCACAGTACAGGAGCATGGTGAGATTAAGTGTATGTATGACACCAAAGCAGATGATTTGAAATTCATGGCAGAAACTTTTATCAAGAAAGGATTCTGATGGCCATCCCTCTACAAATATAACCTATAGGTGCCCTGTAGACTTCTAAAAGCAGTTTGTACAGTATACATTCTATGCATTCATTTCTATGTTGCCATTAGGACATGCCTACAGAAACCTTGATGTCATTATTTTAAGGACTTCTGTTCTTCTGCTCAGACTGTTCTGCCCCAGCTTGTTGGATCTGAATTCACAGCTTCTTGGATGCTCGACCCATCTCCCAATCTGACAGCATTTTATGCTGTACAGTATCTCTAGCAGAAAACCTGAACCTGGAAGGCGACAGCACTTACTACAAGATCAAGGGATGCGCAGGAGATCTGCAGCAAGCCAGCAATGCTAGGTGTCAGTGTTTGTGCAGCAGCCCTGCAGATCCCCCGGTGCCGTGACCCATAGTAAAAGCCCTGCTTTAGTGATGTTTGCAATGAGAGCCAGCGCAGAAAATGTGATGACAAAGAGCCAAGGCTCCCTAAGCCACTGTGCATTAGAAAAGCTATATCACAGCAGATTGCAAAATGAGCTGTTTTCTCCAGCCCGAGCCCAAGCTGCGGACTGTCTTATCTGACAAATAACATGAGAGGCTTTTAACTTCAGATAGGGAAGCAACGTGAAACACAACACGTCTGATAAATGCCATGCTCTCTACCTGTCCGAAACTCCGCTGTTTAAATAGTGGGAGGAGCACAAGTAAAAGAACTTACAGGCTGTGTTTCACTTCCCCCTTTCTAAAAGGAACTAAAAAATTGTAAAGGTGGGCACCTAAAGAGCAAATACATACTGTAGACAAAGAACTTTTGTTGCTGCAGCATAATTTGGGCAGTTTGACTTATTTGGAGTGTGATAGAACTGAACCAAAATGCGTGTCAACCTTTTTGTGAATGGGAGCTACATTAGTAATTGTCTAGGCAGGGGGTATCTTGAGAGGGTTTTTGAGTCCGTATCTAAATTGAAATCAATACGAATCCAATGTGTGTATATTGGATTTGTGCAAAGAAGGATGAGGATTTCCCATAGCTGTCTGAAGACAATCTCCACAGGGATTTACTTTTTATTTATTTTCCACTTTTCAACCTATATTGTGACTTTGCTATAAGCTTGGCAGTTTAATACACATTCACACCTGCTCTCTGCTAAAACAATCTGCAATGTTAACCTGATTAGGCATTTCGTTTTGCACATTGCTAAAACAATCGAAGGTTCTTAAACAATTTGGATATGTTTGAGATCAGATACGCAGCATCTGATTTTGTTTTACATATGAAGAATGAAAGAAGTTTTTCGACTGAGTTTGGTCATAACACTTATTAAATGAAATTACAGATAAAAAGAAATACAGTACAAACTGTCTTCTAATGACACCCAGCAAACGGGTGTCTTAAGTGAATTATTTCTCCCTGTTTTCTAGCTGTCGAAACAAGTGGGAAGCACAGGGGTCAGGAAAAAGGAACAGTGTGCCCTCTGCTGGTAATTAAGAATCAGAAATACAGAACAGGACTGTTAAGAAACTGGGGGCTCTGGCATTTTAAGGAACAAACTCTGGTGCATCTGAAGAACGTCCTCCTCAAAAAAAAACCAAAATGTTAGTGTTCATACTTGCATTTTGGATACTATTAAATGTGTTGTTGCAAATATCCTGACTCTGCAAGACCACACCTGCAATGTATTAAAATCAAATTATTTCATATGTCTCCTTTAATTCTTTTTTTAAAGAGCCTGTGCTGGGGAGGCCAGGTCACTTTTGTTCTGTGCCTGCTCCATTGTTTTAAGTAACTGTATTATCTTTACTTGTTTAGCTGACAACATTATTCAGGTTAGCTTTTAAGCTGTATGAAATTTACATTATGTGTAAGTACAGGGAGCAGTTATACAGGTACAGAAAACAGTAAAAGTAAATTAATAAAATGACAATGTGGAGGCATGGTGGCACAGTGTTAGCATTGCAGCCTCGCAGTGCTGGGGCCCTAGGGTGCATGGGGAGCTTGCATGTTCTTCCCTAGTTTGCAAGGGTTTCCTTGGGGTAATCTGGTTTCCTCCCACAATCCAAAGACATACTGTTCGGCTAATTGTCTTCTGGGAAAACTGGCCCTGGTGTGAATCTGTGTTTGGTTGTATCTGTGCACTCCTAGTGATGGACCCATGTCCGGTCCTGGTTGTATCTTGCCTGGCTCCTGTTGCCTGCTGGGATAGGCTGCAGCTCTCCCCTTACCCTGAATGGGACAAAGCGGTTAGAAAATGGATGGATGGATAATGACAATAAGGCTGGCACAAGCTGTGAGAATAACACATTGGGCCATACAATGAAATGGTAAGAATATGTGTTTCATATGTGAATTTAGCAAGTTCTACTTAGAGTTTGAAAACTAAACGCTAGCGTAGTACAATATAAGAGTTATCAAACATGATCCTGTTTCTTCTAGGTAGATCAGTCCACTGAGGCGTGAAGGAAGAGAACAAATGGGCTCTGAAGTAAGAGACCAATTAAACAGAGCCTGAATCAGAGGCATACATTGACAGAGAGACCTGTAGCAGAAAAGGAGGCAAGGAAAAGCTTGTGAACAATGATGAAAGGTGAGACTCCGAATCCTGGAAGCTGGAGTGGGCGGATAGTGTCAGTAGGGAGACAATATGTGAGTTACAATAGTCAAGGCAAGACAGTACCAGGCCCTGAACAAGATGTTGTGCAGGTAAGGAGTTTGCAGATGTTGCTCAAGAAGAAGTGGCTGGAGCGCACCACAGAGGAAATGTGGGAACAGGAGAGGGATGGGTAACAAGCGATACCTGTTGACAGATCTTGACAGAGGAAGAGGAGAAAATGGATGTATCAGTCAAGAGGAAAAAAGATGGCGAGGTCTACAGAGGGGGAAGAAGATGAAAGGAAAAAGATCAGGAGATCAGGCAGCAAGCTGCATCCATATATACACTTAAAATGGAGCTTGTGATCACTGGTGAAACATTTCAGTAATCCTGTTCTGCCTAATTTCAATAATGCAGCCTTACATCCATGTCTTATGCGTGGTATATTAAACCATCTCTACAATATATGGGCCATCTTCATCTACATCTTTCCAGCTCTATTAGTTTTACGATAAAAAATAAAGCTGTAGTGGTTGTTATTGGTGCAATTCAATATCATTACAATAAAAATAACATGAAGAAATTAGTCCTGGTGCCAATTATTCCTGCCGGGTGTAATTACCATTGACTCAGAGCACAAACTAATTCTTTGATTTCCCCTCAGAACTCCCATGGGTTTGCGTAGGTCTGCCAGATTCAATGCACCATTATAGCTTGTTTCCACTTCTCTTTGCTCTTCTTCAGAACTCAGAATTCTGTGTTCTCCTTGCAGAAGAAGCTGAAATGAAAACGAAGAAACATACCTACGACAGCGGGTTCATCTTCAAAAGCATGGTTGGTTCCGCTTGTTCTATATTCCTGCAGCTCTCTTGGTATAAGAAGAACGTCTTGGTACAATTTTAAATGTACTTCCACACAGTTTCCACGTGTACCCTCTGGTTTATGTTTCAGTTGTCGTTTGGAAGACGTCCACTGGGTTGACTTTGTCAAAGTCTTTGAGGATTTTGAATATTTGTCTCAGGTCCCCTTGTAGTCTCTGTCCAGAACTATGAAGGTTCAGGTCTTTCAGCCTGTCAGTGTGGGACACTCCTTTAAGCCCTGTAATGTATCTAGCTGCTCTTCTCTAGACAGATTCCAGCAATATTTTTTCTTTTACATTGTGATCAAAATAGAACATTATATTCTTAATGATTCCTTACTAGTGTGTTATACAGTTTAAAAAAAACATTATTTGATTCGCATTCTATGCTTTTACTATACTGTATGTCCTAACAATTTGTTTGCTTTTTTAATTGCTTCCTCGCTTACAGAAAATATAAAAGATGTGTCAACATAAACATCTACGTCTTCTTAAGAAGTAGTAAATTCTCACTCAATGTTTCACATTTTGTATTTATAATTTGTTTTTACTACCTGCATGCAGTACCCTGCACCTGTCTACATTAAAAAGAAATAGCTCCTGCACACTGTGCAACATGTTAGTCACACTTGATCATATTTGTAACAGGTGCATAATAATAACCTGTGAGATTTGCAGTACACAGCACAATTTTTGTTTTCATGACAACTTTAAAATAGGACAAAAAAAATCTGGACACACTTTTTTATATTCCCTTTTTCCCAGTGTGGAAAATAGATTCATGTTTCATAGGATTTTCTTAGTATTTCAGCTTCTTGAGTTACCTCCATGGCTAATGTGTCTCTTGATATTTCAGTGAGTTGAAATGCATAGACTGAGTGTTAGCTCGGCAGCAGGAGAAGCAAAGATTAAACTATTCTGAGCCTGTGCCAAATGGACTGTCTTCATGACGCCATATGACCTGTTTATAGCAGTCCGCGAGAGGAGAGAGAGCAAAGTATTGATTTTCACTGCTACTCAGTTCTAGCCTGCAGCATACTGTATATTGCATACTGCATTGCAATTGAGGTGTGTGTCATTCCTTCGCATGCGTAACATTTACATCCATTTGTCACAAATACATTCATGTTGAAAGGTATGCACATTACACACATGTACATGCAAAAACATAAAAGTTACTGCCTGAAGCGCTGCATTTAATATCTGCAGTATAAGTTTAAACCACCTACTTGGATCTGTGGCTTTGTATCAGGTCCTATTCAGCACTCCACTGTGAATACACCATGAATTTCTCAGTTTAAAGAGTAACTAATGTTTCTAGCTCAAAGACACATAGCCTCACTAAGATATTGGACGAGGCTCCATCTAAGACAAGTCAAGCAGTGTGCCAAACTTTTCTCTTGAGGTTTAAATCACTTGCAATATTTGAAACCAGGCTTCCTCTTTGAAAATTGGAAATACAAATATGAAAGAATGGTGGTTAGAGAAAAAGTAAATACAACAGAAACTGATTATATGTTCCTCCAAGAAACTCTTAACATAAAGTCACACTTCAGAAAATGCTTGGAGGTGCCGTTAGGGCTGCATTTGAGATTAATAAAAGGGGGAAAAAGCATGAGGAGCATGATTCTGCAGATTAGACTTTCATTAAACCAAATTAAACCCAGTTTTATCCTGCTCCGATTCTTAGGAATGTTTTGAAACTTTTAACCCAGAGTGTGCCAGGGATTATCAAGACCAAATAAGAACACAGCCAATCTGAATGCCCTAGGGATCAAAGGTGCCCTTTGAATTAGTCTAACCTGTTAGATAGGGTTCAGGTTATCTCCTCTATATGTAAATTCACTGCTTAGTGATCCCTCTGCTGTGCTGCCAGATGAATTGGATAATAGGGAAAGAATGAGCACAAAGGAAGTCAGAACATCAAGATATAACCAGGTATGTGTTTTTAAAATGTCAAGTTAAGCAGCAGGAATACAAAGCAAGATTTTTTCCCTGTACTGTGTGAGGTCACTGCTCAAAGCTATGTTTTAAAAACCAGAAATGTCAGTAGACCTACTGCGCCTAATTAAATTTTGCTGCTGTTAGATACTGTTTATTTAAATTGCTTTGCTAATATATGCAACCTCAGTAAACTCAGTAAAGACTTCAGTATTCTCCCCACTGTTACACATGCACAAATCGATCACTAATAAATACAGTATATGAAGGATAAAAGCAAAGTGAATTCTAAAGGAATTCTGCTGTTCCAATACCTTACTAAGGTCTGTTTCTCTGGCTACCCCCTGCTCCCCAGTAAGAGAACTCAACTACAGCCGTTCCGGTTTGCTTCAGGGGGGTGACTGGCAGGATGACCCTGGTAAGTCTGGAGGAACATATTTAAGGAGCAGAACAGAAGATGTTCTGTTACTATGCTGCAGATTCCTAGAAGTTCAAGGGAACAAAATATTCTGCCACTTTCTGAGATGAAAATAAAATCCTTATTCAGTAACTTTATGGACATATCTTGGCAACGGCCTGCCTCAGTACACTGCACAATTGTTACCACTGGCTTTACTAAAGCCAGGTGGGCATTAAAAAAAACATCTTATTATGAGGTGTGGTCTTGTGGGGTTTTATTAATGGACCATTAATGGAAGTAAACACAGATATCAATCATGACACTAGCAATGACAACTAGCATGACGCAGTGCACTCATGGTCCACTGTGTGAGAGAGTGAAGGGTGGACGTAAATTTAGACTTACCTCACCAAATAACCCGCATGTACAATACAGTACTGTTTAATTTCAGATTGCACCATTCATTTTAATTGAAGAACTTATATTGCAAATAATAGAAAGCTCACATGCAAAATGCAGCTTGCTGTGACCACAGGGAAAGCAAAAAATTGATGTATTGAGTCTCATTTTGTGTATCATGGCAAGGCAGTTAGCTCTACCAACTCACAGTGTCCCGGGTTTGATTCTAGGTTGGGGCTCCTGTGTGTGTGGAGTTTGCATGTTCTCTTTGTATTCATGGGGGCTTTTGCCAAGTCCTCTAGCTTGCCCCCACCCACCAAAGAGATGCAGGTTAGATTTGATCTAAATTGTCCCTTTGCACTGGGTGAATTTCAAGGGGTTTCATATTTAATTGAGAGGGTGGGTGGTTGTTCCTGTCTTTAGAATTTTAGAGTAATAGACCCAAATGATTTTGATCGGCTGAATGGCTCCCTTGTTGAGGATCTTTTGTATTCTCTGAGTTTGGATTGGTTTCTTGCAAGAACCACTGCACCTAGAAGCACACTGGTCCCTGACACTGATTCCCTGATCAGCAGATGTGACAAGTGAGTTTTGCAGAGGGTGCAAGCAGAATACTTAGAGAAAGTCAGAAAAAAAGTAACAGCTATTTAAATTGAGCGCTCAGGCTAGATTTATTTTCTTTTTTATCTTTGAGCACCTGTTCCTTTATTAGTAAAAAGTTGGCAGAAAATGATTTCTAATAACACTACTGCTTGTTTTAATGATGATCATCATGGTAACACAGAACCCCTGGTCCAGGATTATGTTGTTTACTTGCTTTTCCTGAAACAAAAAGCTGTATTATCAGGAGTCGGTTAGCTGTTTTCCTGCCCAGCTGGCTGCAGATCGATGCGATACAACATTGGAAGGGAAACTCAAAATCAAAGTAGTTGTCATGGCAACGGCCCTGACAGATTCCACCAATCAATGGATCCGGAATGCTGCAATTTGCCTGGAAGGACCAGCGTCCTACATAAAGAGTGTCGGACTGGGAGCTGGAGCCACACGGGGTAGCCCACTTCCCAAAGAACAGGCAGGCGCGCCAGGGTTAAAGCATTCTACACAGCAGCAGAAGACAAGAAAGGAGGGATAGAAGGAGAAAAAGAGAGAGACAAATGGCTTTTGTGCTTCATGGAGGGATTTTATCCCAGATCTACTTGGGGGTCCTCTTTACTGCTTTCTGCTTCCAAACTATGACAGTCCAAGGAGGTAAGATGCCCTCCCAACATAATTTCTCATGACTATCTCTGCTTTTCCCTATTTATCTCTGTCTGTGTGTCCGCTTTCGGATCGGGATAGCTGAATTCTAAGGGTTACATACCAAAGGGGAAAAAAAAGTCTGCATTTTAAAAGAGATGGACTCACAAGAGCCTACAAAGAAGTCAATGGGTTTGGTTTCTGCATCTCTTTAGAAATCAAGCCCTTAGGCTTTGAAAAGGCAGAAAAGATCTGCCTCCTTATTAGCATTGCAGCATTGTCTCAGTTCCTCTTTTCTCAATTTCACTTTCCAGTCTATTTGCAGATCGGCAGTAGTGGGAAGGTTTACCCTTGCTATGACATTACTGGAGTGCGAACAATTCCCAAGTCTCAGGGTCCCAGAACTCATTTTTTTCTTATGAACATGGACTGAATGAAAATGCCTTTTCATGTATTTTTGTTGCTTTCCTCTGATTAATTGATCTGATTTCTGGAATTCTATGCATGTTTTCTCTTGTGAAAACACAGTGCATAGAAGGGTATTGTCTTGTGGAGTTTAGGTGAATATAACTTTGTCACTAGTTCCTTTGTCACTTTGTCCTTCCTGTCTCGCAGGAATAAGAACTCCTCATTCAGTCTTCTTTTGCACTGCAGTGCTGAGGGCTGGTAGTACCCCTGTAAGCTTGGCATGGAAACTCACTAAGGTCAAGGTCTGACATTTGTTTAGCATGCTGACAGCATGTCCATCATCGTACAAAAAGATGCTTCCCACTAATAATAAACTTGATTTGACATGCACAGGACATCTCCTGAAAAAAACACGAAAGATAAATGTAAATGTTTTCCTGAAATTTGAATTTTTATCCTTGTTTTAATCCCTGTAGCATTGCTCCAAGACTGTAGAATGATTGGCCTGCATGTATTAGCTCTTGCAAATCAATCAGTACTTTCCAATCCTTCAAACTCACATTTGTTCTCTAGCTTTTAAACTGTTTAATTTGATATTGTAAAATATCTCTGTGATTTACTGTGCAACGTCTTGACAAGATGTAACATGAAAGGTGCAATATAAAAAAAAGGGTAGCGATAAAATAAAGATTATTACTTATGGCTAAAAATAATTGTATCATAGAGCAGACAACATGTTTTCCCTTTCAAAAATAAGGGCAGTATTAACACATTTGCTTAACCATAATAATGATGTTTACAAAGAAGCCTAAGTTGGACACTGATGCCTCATTAGTTCACTGCTAAAAGCAGATGGTCGCAGTATAAGTGAGGTGCTTTCACCAAGCAGACAATTGTTAATTAGTATGTGAGTGATATCAATTCACTACCCTTCCTGTGGAGTAGTGCCACTTTCCGTAAAAAACAGGACTGAAGTCCTCGCAGCTGTAGAGATGCAACTATTGAGCAAGTATTTTAGTCCTGGGTTTCTTGTTATGTGTCAATTTCAAATTTATCCTTCATGTAAGACAAAATTCAATTGTATTCATAAACTGATAAATCTGAGCATGACCCATTTCCATTCCCATAGTTAAAATGTGTTTTTAATACATTGCTTTATGAATAAGTTGTGTTTTTCTGGATTTAATGAACATTTCTAGAATAGTAAGAATGAATATCATGTGATAGCTTTAATGATCTGAAACTTTAGCTTTGAAACTGTAGCTTCAGTAAGAAGTTCATTAACAAGTTAAATCTTTGCAGAGTAGACGATGGCAACAATAACGACATTGTTTTTAGAGAGGTAGGCCATTGCCCTGTTTTGTGACTAGAATAGAATACAAAAATAGTAAGTTCTGTCAGGCACTACACGTTTTACTGGCAGGGTTAAGTACAGCCAAAAAATCTTATCTTGAGGAGCTGGGTGGAGTACAAGGGACCTTTCAATCAAGCTCAGTTGTATTAATTGGCACACATTGTTAATGCAGAAAAACTTACGGGCAAGTTGCACTGTGTTAGTGTATATACAGTGTCAGTCTGGACAGATGCTTTCTTGTCTTTACAGAACTTGCATATTTAGCTAATCATTTTCTCCCTTTTGGCTTATTTTCTAGTGCATAGAAACTGAGCTCCTCTTTTTTGTGTTGCACTGTCCATATTTGGTTAATGTTTGTTAAACCCATTCCCAAAAACTGAACCTTTACTTTAGTCATTTGGCAATCCTTTTTGTTAACAACGCGCAGCTACGCTTTCAAAAAGGAAATGGTGAAATAGCATAGTTCATTGAATAATCATATGCTGAGGTTTCTTTAAAAAGTTGTATCCAGCACATCAGCTCCTTGTCTATATGTGCTTGAGCATGTTTTCTAGGTTGATGGGACACAGACTTGGGTTCGTGCCATCATCAATATTTCATTAGTGCCCCAGAAAAATATAAAAAATACATGCTACAGAAATAAATTCTGAAGTATCTTATCTCCATACTGGGAACAACAGGAAAATTCAGTGTTGGAATCCAAACTGCTAACATGGTGAATTGTTTTTTAACCGCAAGGTAGCTACTGTTTCAGTTATCACTATCGTATACTGTACATATCATATTGTCGGTGTAAGAGGATAAAGGACATTTGGGATAGGAAGCTATTTTAGCCTTGATAGACCTTTTCTTAATCTCCAGAGCTGTAAAGGGATGAAAATGCAGCTCACAGTTTGCATGTGAGACGCCATTGCTCAGAAATTACAGGGTAGTATTACTCTGGAACTAGGAGCACAGCCAGAAGTCATGCTTTGGATAGATTATGGCCTTGAACACTTTGTCCATGCTAAGCATGCTTTATTTTTAGCCAATTAAGAAAAATGATTCTTTAGAAAAAGCTTTTCATAAACAGGTCAAGGAGGTAACATCAAGAGCCCCCATTGTAAATTTCTCTCTACTGGAGGAGGGCTGCTTCTGGCTGGTTTAAAAGAAATTAACAGCTTTCTTTTGTCAGTGAAAGACTCTTGTGAATACAGCCCTGAGTTATTCAGCCAGTGGGAGAGTGTTGTCACTCATGTGGTCTGTGTCGTATCCCAGCAGCCCTCAAACTTGAAGGCGCTTCAGAGAGCAGTGGGACAGTGATCAATCACTCCATGATCCTGGTCCAGAGACTGGAGGCACTGCTGGCTCAGGGCAACGGCAGCGACATATCCCTCCGGGTCCAGACAGTTCACTCGGACGAGGTGAAAGTGTTCCAGGCCCACTCGCTGGTGCTGTCCCTGCAGAGCGAAGTCTTCGAGGGGCTGCTGGAGCACCGCAACTCCTCCACGCTGACCCTGCGGGAGCCGGCCGACTGCGCAGCTGTCTTTGAAAAATTCATCAGGTGAGGGAGGGCCTGGTGCCGGGGACCTCCGCTGAAGGACACGAAGAGTGAGATCCCAGTGAGCAAAGTGGCTGATTTTGGGCAAATAACAAAAAGCAGGAAACGATCTATCTATTCCAGTAACCATAAGAGTTATCTGTTAAATAAATTAAATATTAACTTATGATAAAGCCCCTTTCAAGCCAAACATCACTTTGTCAATGTGGTTTATGTGACACATTGTGATATCCACTAAGCCCACAATAAGGGCTTAACCTTTACCCTATCTCTGGTTTAAGATACAGTAGTACTTCATACTGTAAGTTCTATCTAATATTGTCAAACAGTATATCTGTAAAGGTCAGTATTAAGTTCTGTAAGTACTGTGTTTATTATTTCAAAGAGCTAGGCAAAATTTTGTCAAAATGTGCAGTTTTGTTGTGTTGTGACTGCATTTCTGAAAGTTGCATAGGGTATTTGATATTTCTATGTGGGGGATGTGATAATGTGAGTTATCTCTCACAATCTGTCAACTAGGGCATTGACACAGTCTCTGCTCTTCTGCCGTTTTCTCTACTGTGAACATTTTGTTCCACCTGGTGGCAGATCAGAGAATTACAGTGTCCTTGAAGTGCCTCTTTGCAAAGACAAACATTCCAGAGCAGATGGCTGGAGATCTATGTTTCAAGCTGTTAAACTGTTACCATGGGAAATGAATAGCAAATACCTGTTGCATGCTTCTGATTCTGCTTCTGTTACACAGACTCTCTGTCTTTATTTGCAGGTATATGTACTGTGGGGAGATTGCTGTACAGCTGGAGCAAGCGATCCCTCTGCACAAACTGGCTAGTAAGTATAGGGTATTGGCCCTGCAACATGGTCTCAGCCAGTACATGACCCTGCACCTGGCCAGTGACTCCCCTCATGGGCATGTAGTCAACTGGTACCACTATGCCATGCAGATTGGAGATGTGGCTCTGAGGGACAGCTGCCTGCAATTCCTGTCCTGGAACCTGTCCTCTGTCTTCCAGAGTGGGGAGTGGGGCTCGGTGAGTGCTGACCTGCTCTTGTCTCTGCTGCAGCGCTCGGATCTCATCCTGCAGAGCGAGCTCGAGCTGTTCGAGGCTCTGGAGGCCTGGATTGGGCAAAACCAGCCGGGGGGCCTGACCATTGAGAATGCCTTGAGGGCGGTGCGCTATGCCATGATACCCCCACAGCAGCTCTTTCGGCTGCAGAAACAGTCACCGCTGCTGCTCAAATACCACGAGTCGATACAGGACCTCCTCTACATGGCCTTCCAGTTCCACTCGGCCTCCCCACTCCAGCTGGCCAAGTATTTTGATGTCAACTGCAGTCTCTTCACACCCCGTAACTACCTCTCAGCAGCCTGGGGATCCCCCTGGGTGATCAATAACCCCACCCGGGATGATCGCAGTATGAGCTTTCAGACCCAGCTGGGCCCCAGTGGCCATGATGCCAACAAGAAGGTGACGTGGAACGCGCTGTTCTCCCCAAGATGGCTTCCCGTCAGCCTGCGGCCGGTGTACACGGAGCACGGGGCGATCCAGGCGGCGCGCTCCGACAACGGCCACCCTCGCATCATCGTCACCCCAGCCACCTCCAGCGCAGACTTTGCTGGCGTCAGCTTCCAGAAGACAGTGATCGTGGCCGTGCGGCAGCAGGGCAAGGCGCTGGTGCGACACGTCTACAACTTCCACCAGAGCACTGAAGAGACTGGGGACTTCCTGGCCGAGGCTGACTTGCAGCACAGGGGCTCTGATTACCTCATCGACAGCTCGCTGTACCTGCACATTGTGGTGAAGCCCATCTATCACAGCCTCATCAAAGCCAAGAAGTGAACCTCTTCACCCAGTACTAACTCACTGCAGTGTCATACACACAACACATTCATGTCAGCACACTCAGAAGCTCCTCTGAGCTCTACAAGCCTTTACTGCAGTAAAAGGCTGCACACATTTTGCAATGAACCTCTTTATTCAATGATGCACAATATTTCTTTTCATCCTGCAATTAGTTATTAATAACATCATTCTGTTTGATCTTTCCAATTATCGTACCATTTGCTGCAGTAAAAAATCTCCTCTTGTATCATTCTTTCCCTTTTATAACCTTCATGAAACATTATAAATTAAAGTGAACATGCTGTTTTTTAGCTCATCATGCTGAAAGTTCCTTCAGTCACCTTGAAGAATATTTGTTGAAAACAGAATAAACAAATGTTACATTTATAACACGTACAACACCATTTTCTTAAACAAAATGAAGTGCTGTGAAACGGCAAATGGTCATGCCAGACCTATTTATGGGGACAGCTCTCCATGTTGATGCCAACATTCCTCATGGAATTAGGAGATGAAAATTGCATAAAGAAGCCAAATATTTAGAAACACAGACACACAAGTAGCCAAATGCATTCAAAATACACATGTAGTCTAACTTTAAGACATATTCAAAAAGGCTGTCCATCCAGATCTAGATAAAATCATCTACACTGCAGAGCTAATTAACTTGCCCCCAGGACAGTCCTATTGCCCTATAAGAATAAATTCCCTAGAAAAGTTGTGAAATAAAGACTATGGACTCAAAAACCCTATTTTCACCTGTGACCATTAGGACTGCTGTATGTATGGAACCATACACACACAAAAAGATACAGGCCTCATCTCACTTGTCATGTTCACGATCCTTATTCTAATGAAAACTTTCTTTCCAAACAATGGCAGCTAGAGAGAAATAAACTCTTCGCAGAGCACTCGTCAAACTAAAGAGCATATGATTATTTTTTTTTATGAGAGAAGATATTCTGTCAGTGTCAAGAATCGGTACTGACTTTTGCAACACATGGCGATGTCATACAGGCTTGGTGCATTGAACTTCCAATCTTCAAAGAGAGGCTGGTGCCACTTGGAGCCAGAGGGAAGGCACATAGTGTAGAGGTCTACAGGCAGACGTCTTTTTAGTTTCCCACACTTTAAAGCTAAGAACACAAGAAAGGGTACAAAGTACAGGAGGCTATGCACTTAACCCATTAGGGTTGCCAGCAGCTCATCAATCTCAAAATCTCATCCAGCTGTCTCTTTGATGAACCCAGGGTATCAGCTTCAATAACATGGCTGGATGGATTATTCCAGACTCCCACAACTCTTTGTATAAAGAGGTGCCACCTGCTCTCAGGTACTTCCCCATAGTCTCCACTTGTCTTCCCTGGTTCGTGGTTCTCTGATGACCCTGAAGCAGGGCCATGGGTTGACTGTGTTAATGCCCTTCAATCGCTTCCCCTCGTAGTCTCCTCCGTTCTAGGCCAAAAAGATTCCGTTCTTTTAACCTGTCAGGGCAGGACATTCCTTTAAGTACTAGAACATACCTGGTCACTTTTCACCGTATTCATTCCAGAGCAGCAATACCTTTTTTTTTTTGGTAAAATGGTGACTAAAATTGTTTGTAAGACTTACTTACACAGAGGGTCATGGTGTTTTCTATCCTGTACTATCATGTGATTTTGAAGTTAATTCTTTTTGATTTTTAAGTATAAATATACTCTGCCTAGTTACATATTAAATTAGAATTGTACTTATATTTATTACTAACTGCTGCTGTGTTTTGAGCCATTCACTTCTGTGTTGCTTGGGTATCCAGAAATCTTAGTCTGAGGGCAACTATATGTTACTAGAATTTTTAATGTTATTTATATATTAACCCTGCCCTGCCTCCTCAATAAAGAATTAATTTTTTTCTCTGTATTTTCTTTGTTTATAAAACTTTTTTTTCCCTCAAATTAAGGGGCACCAGAGAAACCATCTGATGCAGTTTGTAGTATTTTCAAATCGAAAGCTTGCTTTACATTCACGGTGATGTATAAGATTAAAAATGCTGTGGATTCAATATAGAATACAGGAAAATTCCAGAAAAAGTCTGGAATCAAGTATGTGGACATTAAAATATAAAAAGAAGAAAACTGCAAAGATAAAATATTAAAAGAACACTACTAGAAAACTTAAAGGGGCGCTTTTGAGCCGCTTAAAGTACGCTTTAAACCTGGTTACACCTAAAACAAAGATCATCCCTTTCCTTTCAGATTCATGTTTAAACTGGATCACCATACTCTTCCAGTTCCCGTGAAACACACGCTCTGCAATGACTTGCCGCCCCGACTGCTGGAGAGAGGACTGTTTCCCTCCGCACGCTATTATGTAAACAGCACTGAGCAAACTGAAGTTTCCACATGCAGCCTGGGCCCCAGAACTGGAGCGACCTGTTCCTCTGCCCAACCTGAGGGAAAATCACAGGCTCAAAGAGATGAATTCCATTTCTCTTACCACTTACACCTCGAAACTACTTTTTGAACTGCGCTAATGTGAATTCTTTGCGACTCATTAGCAACCGATTTATTCTTAATATACTTAAACTCGTTTACTTTGAATGTCCACTTGCTTTACAGCGCCTTGAAATTTTAAACGTTAAAACTAAAATAGGAGAATAGGCACAACAGCAGCAAAACAAAGGTACCGAATTCAACAGGGAAACACATAAAGAGAATAGGCACTCAAATTAAAAATTACGGTTTGTATTTTGAAGTGCATTACAAAATACCCGGATCAACAAAACACGACAAACGACTTTAAAAACCGTAGAAAGAAACTTGCTTTCGCTTTCGTGACTACAGTTCCCATAACGCTCTGCGCAGCAGGAAGAACGTTTGTTCACACAGACTCTCACTGATCCAAGTTTGGAGCTTTCAGCTGCCAGCCTTGGCCCATCATGTAAGTGCAGCTGAGCTTTCCTTGCAGTGCAATTGCAAAATTCCCCTTTCCAGCTTGTTTTGCAAGGTGTGCATTTCTTCTCGCGCTCTCTGCACGGAAACCTGCAATCCAGAGGCAAAAACACTCCAGTTGCATGAAGATCGGAGCCTGTATTTTGCATATTTGTTGCAAAGCAAACCACTGAAGCTCCAGAGCGAGAGAGATGGAGGGAGGGAGAGAGAGAGAAGGCAAAGTCTTTTGTGCTTCCCCTCCCCCTCATCAAAGCAAAGGGGAAATGTCTCTGCCAAAGGGAGGTAAGAATATTAAAAGTGATCTGTGCAAAACCATCGAGATGCAATTAAGACTGCAATCTTTGCAAAGTGCATTGCTGCACTTAAACGTTGGTTGATGCATTTTGAAGTTTGAGGGTTTAAAAGGGTCAGTTGCATTTCCTGTTCAGGAGCTGCCCTTCTGCAGAGTTCCTGGTAAGACGATGCTTGCAGTAGTTCAGCTGTATATTGACGTTATTTGCATTCTTCTTTACCAGGATTACGGGCGCCTGTCTTGCGTTTTGCACAATTGGGACTCGCGTGGTGCGTGCAAATATACAAATATGTGGAACGCTCTAAATAAATCTTTATACGTAAGGACCATCTTTGTACATGATTAATTTAAACTTTGCTCGACAAATGTGCTTATTTTTGCAAGATGCACTGATTGGAAATGTACTTCCAGTGTGTATCGATAAGGATTTCGTCGGGGGGGAAAGAAACACCTACTTTAAACAGTTGGAAGTGCAACTTGCGCAAGCATCTTAAAAATAATGCATGAGTCGTTTTTCCCATTTATATCGCTAGTTTAGTGTGCACGCAATGGAGAATTGCTTTTTGTTCTCTTTTCTGTAGTCTAAACGTCTCCTTTTCCAAGCTTTTTTCCTGCTGTAATAAATAGGTAGACTTTCCTGAAAAAAAAATAACGTGCTAAAAATAGCTGGTTTGCAGTTAACGTCTACTGTTTCTAAACACTTTGAGGAATAGGCACACACAATCGGCGTCTGCAATAAAAAATAAGCCGCAGTAATATAAATTTTCATATGCACTATTTATTATGTACCTTATACAGAACGAAGGTTGTAATGATGGGGAAAGAAACTGCATGAAACAAGCTATAGACTGATATTTTCACAAATGCGTGGTGTGCTTACTTGCTGTTGAAATGGGCAAGATGTGACTATGCAAAACACATCTTTGATTCCGAACAAACGGTACTGCCCTATTACTGTAATTGTTTTGTTCTGGGTTGAGCAACATGCAACGTTCAGTGTTTTTGTGGGGTTTGGGAATTTACCTGGACATTGCTCCCGGGAGAAAATAAAGTCGCCTTTCCACAATAGCCTATAAACGCATAATTGAGATTTTGTATTAATTTAATGAATTGTGAAAAATACTTTTCTCCTTTGTGGTGATGTTAGTATTTGTTATGTCAGTCGCCTTCTGAGGTCAATCTGTTGCACCGTAGATATTGCACATGCGCACCTACTTCGTAGAAGTATTATTTTTTTCCAAGTATTTTTTACCCCCATTTCGCAGGAGGACCCGGGCGCTACAGCAAGTAGCAACAAGTGGCAAGGAGGTGTTCAGTGAATAAGCCACGGGATTGTAGCTACAGCCCATGTGGTCACATACTGTGTTAACCAGTGCAAAAGCCCCAAGCACAGGATTTAAAACCGTGCACTCAGAAGTAGTCCACCCAACTCGTGTAATAGTCGGTGCTACTGCTGTTTGCCGCACACCTTGGTTGAAAGGAATTATAGGTTTTTCTGCAATAGTTTAAAGGGTGATCGATAGCACCCCTTTAGCCACGTGCAGCTCTTCTGCTGTTCTAAACCGCTCTTAGGAGACAAGATAACATGTTTGGTTTATCGCTGTTGAAAAACTGTAATTAAACAACGCAAGTTATATAAAAATAACGTTCCGGTAATTTCGGACTATTCCAGTCAAGTTTTCGCTTTAATAAGGGGTATTCCACATTTTACAAAATACCAGCGGCAGTTTTCCACCGTTATTATAATAAACCCTCAAATCAGTATGACTGTGTAGTTATAAGAAGTGGGCAGATGTTTCCCAAGGTACAGTACGTTAGGAGGGTGACTGATGCCCTTTTTTTCAGAGAAATAATGCAAAGGCCTTCACAAGGTTAAAAAAAGAATAAATCTCAAGTAGGAAATAAAATATAAATGGAGGTTATTAATTCAAGCATTAAAAAGCTATTAACAATAATAATAACACCGTTTAAAATTCAAATACGTGGTTAGAGATGTGGTGATTAATGCCTTTTCCCTTGGAAAAAGTTATCTTGATTTCTTTTTTTTCTCCAAATGTGGCCTAATTTGATGATCTGGTCTCTGAAGGTGGTGCTCTTTATCTGGGCGTGATAAAGATAATAAGACTATGTTTTACCCCCCCATAAGATGTTGTATCTTCACATGAAGCAAAGAATGACACGGAGGCGGGTGTGGAACAATGAACTATATATTAAAGTTTAGTTTGTTTGTACAGAACATTAGACTACCGATCTGACATCTTTCTCTCTGTGCATAGTTCATCTTTCTGGCGCCAAAACTATAACCGCCGGGTGACTCATACAACTTAGGAAAATGGGATAGAGCTATCTGATGAACTATTACTTGTAATTCCAAATAATACTTATACCTTTATTTAGATATATATCACTTTACTACAATGCCATTGATAGATATGGCCTTGGCACTGCGGGTCACGACAGTCAACGTCGTGTAATCGTTCAAACGATGGGAGGCCACGTACTGTACGCGATTTCGTGTTTTTTGGAATCGCCTGGTCAAATCGAATGCTGTTGGCAGTTGTCAATAAGATTAATCTCAAGTATTTTCGCCTATTTTATTGAATTTATATCGGTGTTTCAGTATCAAACGAAAAAGTATGTAATGAGCCTTGGAAAGATTTCTCTGCTGTTTAATTGCGTTTACTATTAGACGTAACGTTACGTGTAACGGCTGTACTAAAATGCTTTCAGGTATGACGGCGCGCACATCAAATGTGTAATTTAGGCAGAAACGTTAATTAATTCAGTTTGTCAAAAGATAATCGTGTATCGTTTCTTGTCTGTTCTTAACCGATGCCAGAAGACGACAAACAGCAGAAACCAGGGAATGAAAGCTTTACTTTAAAGATCCATGTAATGTACGTCTTTGTTACATCTGTTCACGTAATGCACGCTTTTGAGGCGATATGTCGTACAAATTCACCAGCGCAATCGGCGATTTTCGGAGTCTGCAGGTATTTGCACGTTATGCAGTCAGTCCTGAGGAATCTGCGTGGAGATTGCTTAGGAGATGTGCTTTTATACATCGTTTCAACCATCTGTACATGAATTGTAGTGTCTTGGGCGCTTGTTTTGCAAAAGGACAAACATTTAGAAATTCGCCCCCCATTAGTACGGCTACAGTGTTAGACTAGACAAGATAATTATGGTAGTCTTTATACTTGTTTTAACCCAGGAGAGAAGAAGACTCTGGACATGTTGTGGATTTGTGTCTGACACACTCTTTGCCTGGTGTGCCTTAATGAATGGTTGGCATATATGAAGTAACATTAACACTGGAGCTCTTGCAGCTCTTGCTTCCTCTGACCTATTGTCTCCTGAACTGCAGCCTGTTGGAACCAATGTGTTCAATTCACTGTTGCCTTTTCTGCAACCCAGTGCTCTCTAACCACTGAACTGCACAATTGTGATGTTTGTCATGCAAATCACCTCTGTTTCAGCTGCAGAGATCCTAAATCCCCCCTTTTCCACTGGCCCATTGTTGACCATGCCCCCGGTCTATAGCAGTTTTCTGCTGCAATAACAGTAGAATTGTTAAGTGTATTGTCCTGGTAATCCAGAAGATACCTCCTGCTTTGCGTATGTTAAGCAGGCTGTGGACCCCAGGGTGCATCATGGCATGGCAGTGGTTGCATCTGTGTGCAGCACTAAGGGATATAGAAAACTCTGAAGAAAAACAGACATGCAATCAAAATGCCTACTCTGTGTGCAGGGATATGAGCATTTGACAAACTACCCAGTGTCTGATTCTAATGATCGGTTTCTCTTGTGATGTGATGTGATAAAGACAGCTGCAGTGCTTCAACTCTTCATTGCAACATTGTGTCTACAACATTGATATGTAAAGTTGTTCACTTTCATATATTAATCAGATAAAGGTTTGGCAGAAAGCATTCTAAAACAGCTACGATCCAGTGTTCCCTCTCTTTTTAGCGAGAACTGCGGTGATGGGGAAGGGCACTCTGGTTCCTTTTTGTTCTGTCCTTGTTAAAACGCTTTCAATATTTAAAAAAAAAAACATTTTTCATACTAAATAGTGTGGTTACTTAGAGACCTGAACAAACATGAAAATAAATGTTTAAGTTGCTAATTAGTCAAAGGTACCTTTAAGTGAGTTTCGTTGAATATTTGCAGTCTATATTGCAATATCTTGCTCATTACTGGCGCAAAGCAGGTGAATAGGAAGTAGGTTGTCAGTGGCCGGTTTAAAACCACTTGTTGATGCACCAGGATGGAAGATGAACTTTGTCCTGTTGCTCTACCCAGGCAATAAATAGCGCAGTCTTGATGTCTAGTGTAGATTCAGTTTAGGCTGTTTTAATGTCACTGTTGGGCAAGCTGTAATTCACAGTTATGTTGATGGCTTCTTCTAGCTATACAGGAAGAGGGCAGATTTTCTGATATGTTTTGTTGTAGAACTTGGCAGAAATGTGGAGTTGTATGTTGTGATAACCGTATTGCAAGCAGTGTCCCAACAAATTTTAACCAGTGTGTATCAACTGGAGAAAATACATTTTTTCCATAGTTAACAGTGAGTGTGTCTTAGCACCTCCAATGTGTTTATTCTTCCTTAAAAACACTGTGGAATAGAGTTCTGAAAGGCTCACACTAAAGAAATAATAATCAAAATAATTAGGAAAAAATAAAAAAAACAAACTGGTCTGAAGCTCTTCTGAATGTAAGACAAGCTACAAAACGTACTCAGCTAATGGTGAATACTTTACCCCCAGTCAGTTCTTTTTATTTAAGGAATGTTCATAGCACAATGCTGCTGCTGTACTTCATTAAAATCTGAAAGGTGAAGCAGGGTGTGAGCTAATGTCCTCCCTTTTCCTAAAGAAATATCTTAACAGCTCTATCTAAGGGGCCTGAAGTCTTTGAGTGCAGTATTTTGGTTTAATATTGAAGAGCTGCGTGCTTTGTGTTTTGAAGCAGTATTGCAGCACAAATGTTTGACTTGTGCAGCATGGTAATGTATTAAGTCTGACAAGGTTCGAAACAAGAAAGCCGAGCACTTTGATCCAGCTGAAACACTGGTAGCACGCCCAAGAGTTACTAGTGTAATTCTGGAGGTCCACATTAGGAAAGTGTCAGAACTTAAAGGGTTATTTTCACCCATCTCTGAATCATCCTCCAAACAGTCCTGGAATTCCATTGAAACATTCTCAAAATTCCTGAAATTCCGAGCTGAGTAGCGGCCAGTACTGGCCAGGAGAGGGGGAGAGGGCAGGGACTCTTTAAAGGGAAGGAGTCTGGATTGGTTCTAGGCGTGGGAGAGACAATGTTTGATGAACCAATGCCAGGAAACTAAATGATCCAGCAGACAGAACGGGCTGAATCAAGGCCCTGTTTTTCTCATTACCAGAGACAGTGCAGCAGTTTCCTGCTGCTGCAGCATTGCTGTGAGGGGATAGCCATGTTCCCTGCTCTGCTCATCATAGCATTTTACCTGAATGGCTGTCTATGATCCCTTCAGAAACACAGTTTCTGTATATTCCTCTTTTTAAAATGAATAGCGTATGCCTTGCACAGCACGTGTTGTAGGTTTTAAAAAATATTTTCTGTATTATTTGCATGTCTGCTTGAAAACTTGCAAGGATCGCTGAATGGCATTTATTTCCAAGCAGTGTCATATTGTTATTTGCCATCTTTGAATAAAAATATTCTCATGCTTACAATGGAGAAAGCAATTTTTAGGAACACATATTGCAGAGCTGATATTTAGGAGTGCTAATTGGAGGAAAACTGAAGACAAAAAAGTATTAAATACCTGTTACATTTAATTTTTAATAGAGACTAAAGAATAATTAGAGAATAAATAATAAAGAGATGTCCTGTTTGTAAATTGTGAAATTCTGTCTCCTATTACTAAATGAAAATCTTTTTTTAAAAAAAGAAGTGATTTAAAATATTTGATACCAGTTTTTGCACCATTTGTCAGACCTGTTCTGTTGGTTCCTCTTAAAGCACACTTAGGTTAGTGCTCCCATAGGTAGATTATGTTATCCTTGAATTGATTTCTTTCTCTGTAGTTAAGCATGTTATACGATTCTTGCCTAGCTTTTGCAATGCTATGTGAGTAGAGGGATCGAATGTTTTCTCAGGTCACCAGCAGTGTCCTGCAGCACTCTTTCAGCTTTTAGAGTGCCTGCAAGGTCTGTTCACTTTCCCCAGTGGGTTCTTGTTTTTTTCAGTTTAAATGACCTCTTGTGGGGAAAAAAAAACTGAAGGAATCCCAGTGTCCTGTAGCTGGTAAACATCAAAGCGTATGCGTCTGCTGTGTGTTTTGATAGTGTTAAAGTCATGGTTCCAGTGAGTGGCATGATGTAACCTCTTAGGATGAAAGCTGTTTGCTGTTACTCTGAGCGTGTTCCATCTTGTCTTGAAACATGAGGCGGTGAAGTGTGGAATTTGGAAAATTCCTGTGAGTGCAGTTAGCCATCCGGCAGAGGGAGGGACGGGTGGCGTTTGAGTAGGCTGTGCGCCGTTAGTGCTGTTGAATGCCAATTATCTTGTAATTATATGTATTGGTTAGTTACCAGTGCTTTTTTCACTGCATCATTCATCCCCCGAGAGTCGTTGTGTGGCTGTGAACCTTCTTGCCAGCTCTGGGTTAAACTAACGAAAGAGGTGACGTTGAGCATCTGTCTAGAAACTCAATTAAGGGACATTTCACGGATTAGAAAAATAATAATTCCTGTTTGTATAAACGCATGGATTTTTGGGGATAAGAGAAAAAAATTCCACCGTATCCTCCGCAGGTGATCATGTGGAACCCTGCAAATAATGGGGCTGAAAGGGATGTGCTGTTTGTGTCTGCACAGTAACTTACAGAAGTTTCTGTCGGAAATCTAAAAAAGTGTAACATTACAAGTGTCCCTTTCAATATGCCCTTGTGACTATCAGGAACAGGAGGCTACAGGGTCAATGTGGCCAGTAATGCCTCTTCCCCATGGCAAATTGGGAGTTTGCCCTGCAGTTATCCAGAGCACCCTGACACACAATAGCCTTCAAGTTATTGATAATAGCACATTTATGGAGGAAATTACTGGCTAGGATATCGATGCAAAGCATTTAATCAGCACAGAGGGTCTTGCACCACTCATTTTTCAAGCCCTGATGGGACTGGTGGGTCTTTGTATGCTCCCTGGTGCTGTATAACAGATTGTACATGGCTGAGGCATCTCATTGATGGCCTTGGCAAGGTGTGTATGTTGCTGTTGGAAGTCCTTAAGCGTTGCATTGGTATTTGTTCTTTACTTGACCAAGTTGTCTTCTGTCAAAAATCTCATAAAGGTCAATTAATTCATATCAGATTGATGTTAGGATTTTTATTAGGTTTAACGTTTCCGATGTAGGGCATTGTCTGGCAGGCAGAAAAGAGGGTTAGGGCTTTCCCAAGGGCCCAAGTACATTTTTTACTGTTGGACTGTGATGTACCTGATGAATGCTGGAGATCATAGCCAATAGTGCAGAACAACAGAATGCTTTAATTACTTAAACTACAATCTATGCAAGTTGCATACCTATTTCTAATTATTATTTAGTATTTATGCAAGCCTAAGTTGCATAATTATCTATAGGCTCTGCGTTTTGGTTTTCATTTCATGTAAACAAACCTACAGTAAATATACAGATGCCTGAACTATCAAGAATCGTGTACTTGCACGGAACTATTTCTAAGTTGTTAAATTGTTTGATGTGTGTGGGGGGTGGGGAGTGGGGGTGTAAAATATGCTGGGACCCTGAATTGATGTCCTCTGGCTTTAATTACTTAGTATTTAAAATTTAACAGAAATGTGTCCTGGATGGTATGCAAATGAATTGAAAAATTGGTTTAATATCCACACACTTGACTGATTTTGTTCCATGAAGGCGTGTACACTTGGGTTTCTTCAATAAAAAAGCACAGACCTGCAATACAGGCTTGTTTCATTGTGTTTTGTGGAGCCCTATTCTTACTGGGTTTCTCTCTTCTTTTTCGGCAGGTAAGAAGAAGAACCCAGGTCTGAAGCTCTCTAAGGAAGTGTTTGAACAGCCTCCTGCTCCTGCAGCGTAAGACCCCTCTTTAGGTTTTTAGTACATGTAATGTATAGCTAACATAAGAATTTGTATAATCGTGTAATATACACATAATTTGTTTAATAAATGTCACATGTTATTTGTTTGTATAGGTAGATCATAGTTTACAGGTTTGTTATGTCTGTTATACAGTCCCAGTTATACAGTTTCTTGGAGTGCCATAGGCAGTTCTATAGAGCCATAGACATTTTGTACAAGTATGGGAATGTAGAACCTGTAATCAATAGAGGTGGGGTTTTAAGTTATTAATTATCCTCTTGGAAATGTTTGTGTGACCTTGAAGGCCTTTCCTAACGGTGCGGGTAACAGGCACGCTGACACACATGCTTTGGACCAAAGCAGAGGGGCAGTTACTGTGTTGTATTTCCTTATAGTGAGTAAGGGGGCAGCAGACAATACCAAGGGACTGGACTTCTGGTCTCTTTAACAAGGTATTACAGGCTACACAGCAGCCCTTTCTGGGCAGAATGGATTCTTTTAACTGTGCTTTCCTTCTCCAGAGCACCAAGAGATTTGGATTCCAAAGCCTGCGTGACCATTGGGGAGAAGGTATGATTCCTTCTATGCCGTTTTCTTATTCAAATTAAAACTTAAATTAGTAAACTTAATTCAAACATCGAACTAAATGGTAACCCCATTTCTGAGCCAACTGTTTCTTTCCCCCTCCCCCGCAAAGTTTTTGTTATATCATAAAATAGAAATAATGATTTTTGGCAGACAAAGCACAAAGAAATGAACTGGAGTTCCATGATCTGCTTGGTTGATCGATTATATGTTGGCAATGGGTTTGTGGAATGGCTAAAAAATGGGAAACATGACAGGAAACGAATGGTCAAGGTTAGAACAATAAGTTTTATTATGGCTTCAGTAAGCCATCAAGTGGGCTGGAAGTCAGTCTGCAGCCAGGAGGACTAACACAGTGGGAACATACTCTTGTTTGTACTGTATGTGGTCACAACTGTGTCCTCCAACTCTAGTGTGCATTTTTTGTATGCCTGAACACTCTCTTTATAAAGAAGTGCCATATGAAGAGCCCGCAATTTAATTTTGTTTCCCGGAACAGTATTGGCAAGTATTTTATTATAATTTTTACTTCTGTGTTTAGGGCTTTATGTATAAAAACCTCATCACCCCTGTTCTAAACAGCTCTTCTCAAATTAAACATTTTTCAGTAATAATGCTCTGCTGATCTCTAATCCAAAACTGAAGAGCGCTGATTATAGGCTGACAGGAATGTTCTTTATTCCTTTCGGTTTCTGAGCAATAAAAATATTTATCTAAAACTCATCAAATAAATGGAATTTTCCATGGGCAAAAACAAAGACTTCAGCAGTTGGTTTTTGTACAATTAGCTCAAATTCAGCATAACCACAGCTATTTTTGTAAGGTTAAAAAAGTTCTGATTTTTTTTTTAGTCTTTGTGGAAATTATTGAAAAGCCTAGACTGTTGTTGACAACACTCTGTTTAATACTGCTTTTTCCTGCCCCTGCTGTTCTGAATAAGTCTTGTTGCATCAGTTTGGTACAATGTATCCAGTGTCAATGAAAAACCAACCAAATGTTCTTTGAGCTGAATACTCATCAATGCACTGTAACATTACTAACAAGTTGGGAGTGAAATAAAATTGCTTTTTTAATTTTCAAAACAAGTTAATCTTGTGGTTCAATTCTTGCAAACGCGAAGCCTGCTGTTGTGGACTTCTGAGTCAGCTGTCTGTCAGTGACTATTCCCTATGTTTGTGAGTACAGTCTGGGGTCTCTCTCTCTCGTCAGAACTTTGTGGTGAAAGCCGATGACCTGGAGCAGATAAGCGAGCTGGGGCGAGGGGCTTACGGAGTTGTGGACAAGATGAGGCACGTGCCCAGCGGCCTGATCATGGCGGTGAAGGTGAGGGAGGCGTTCTCCACATGGAGTCTGAGAGAAACTGGCATAAGGACGTGTGCCTTTGAGTTGTGCTCCTTTGCACTGTAAAAGGCTTCCAGCTCTTGTCATAATCGCAGATTTGAATGCCCAATTTTGTAGTCCTTAATTGTAAAATAGCTCGCTATGCTGCTGGCTGCAAATCTCATATCCACATGGGAAGCAGATACATGCGTGTTTTTCTGCAGCCTGCACTCTACAGTTACCGTTTTTCACACTGAGAGTTCCCCAGTGCCTGCACAGGAGACTTGGCACCACTTGCAAGAGTGATTTAGCCCTTCCTGACGTCACTGCAAGCTGACAGTTGCTCTGCAAGTCCCGAGGGCGATTTTTGCAATTAAGCCAACAGGGATATCATGACTGCCTGAAGTCCATTGGAGATCGGAAGAATTTGGCCAATGGAGAGCACCTGCTTGAGGAATCCTGGTCCTCCTCTGCTAATGACAGCCCAGGCTTGAACCAGTAACCTTTACTGCATGAACCACTGGCAGCACCACGAGCAGAGCTTTTCCAAAATCCGTGAATGTGCTTGCAGGTGGAGGAACACTGAGCACACATCCTGCTGTGTGCAGGAATAAACTGAAATCCCGGATGTAAATGATGGCAGAAGTCAGACCTTGGTAGGGAAGATTATAAGTACATGGACTTTTTTGTCCACTTTTCAATACAGTAGTTGTTCATATAATGCAAGGGATAGGAAGTAAAGCCTACATACAGTGACCCCAACTGGTAACACTGATAAGTCATTTAGTCTGATCAGTGTTCAGGAATAAAGAACAGCTGGTAGGTATTACATGTTTTCAGTGCACAGTCATTAAGTACCATTGTTCATCTGCTGGTGTGCTGCTTAATTTACACATTAATTACTAGGTGTATTGCTTAATTTACATATTAATTTATTTCAGTTTAAGGGCAATTTTAAATTCCGGTCTTGCCTCATGGTTTCAGGGTGAGCATGGAGTTAAACAGTTACTCTGACTGAGACACTTGCTACCGTCCAGCGATGATGCCGACTTGACTGTTTTATGTCCCAGCTTCCCTGGCTGCTACTTTTAACTCACATGTGTCATGAGATGTTTTGGAAATTCTCCTGTTATTTTATTTTCTTCTTGTTCTTTTGAAGTACTTTAGGAAGCTGACTGTGGAGCTTCAAACTGGTTCCCCAGAAAACAACAGTTTTGTGTGATCAGTCCCATAGTGCAGCCATCTGAGATGGAGCCTTAGAAGAATTAGTCAGCCATATACTGATACCAATACTGTACCCATACATCCCCTCATATTCCTGTCTTTTTAACTTTTCATTTGACAATGTAGGGATTTACAGGTAGAACATATACAAAATTAAATAATTTCCTGCTTTCATCTTTCTTTTTAGAATTGTATTTATAATTAACATTTACATTATGCCAGCTTACACATGGAAATGGCCAGCAAAAATGCAAAAACAACCTAAAATTCACAAAAAAAATTACTTCATCCCCTTTCATAGAACCAGAGCTGGTCTCAGTGGGGCCACAAACCCAATCCAGGCTTCTTAATACTTGAGGCTCTCTGCTCTGTGTCCGTTTCCTCAGAGAATCCGAGCGACTGTGAACACCCAGGAGCAGAAGAGACTGCTGATGGATCTTGACATTTCCATGCGGACAGTGGATTGTTTCTACACTGTAACCTTCTATGGTGCTCTCTTCAGAGAGGTATGATGTCATCTAAAGGGTCTATATGTGGTAGTCCTATGTGAGTAATAAAGTCATTGACTTGTCATACAGTAGCTCAGAGAAGTAGAATAACATTCAGTTGATTCAGGTGGGTAGCTGCATCTGCATGCGTAGGCTCCAAAGGAACAAGTAATAGGTTTATTCCATGCTGAAAAGAGAAGAAAGAAAACACAAGGTTTCGGCTGTGGTGGCTGTGAGCACACCCAATGAAGGCTCCACAGCTGAAACGATGTGTTTTCTTTCTTCTCTTTTCAGCAGGGAATAAACCTTTTACTTGTTCCTTAACATTCAGTTGTACTGCTTGTCCAGCAAGGCTTTTCTTAGGTTAATTTTACAAGCTGTGCAGTCGTTGTGTAGTCTTGCTGTAAGAAATATACAGAACTGAGTGTTCATAGTCACAGGAGTTATAAGTAGTATATGTAAATATATGTATATTGTATAGATAGTGAGCAATTAGAACTGACTTGGCCCTACCCTCCTGCCTGCTCCAGGGAGATGTCTGGATCTGTATGGAGCTGATGGATACCTCTCTGGATAAGTTCTACAAACAGGTCATTGAGAAAGGAATGACAATCCCTGAGGACATCCTGGGAAAAATTACTGTCTCGGTGAGCTTCAATTGTTTTGTTTTTTTATTTCCAAAATATGGGAAAAGGTGCAAAGCTCTAAAGGTGCAAAATAAATGCTGTTTATTGTTGAGTGGTAAATTTGAATAATTTGGCAAAAGCTGCTTTGATTGAGAAAACCAAAATGCAGGTATGTGTTTGGTTGAATCCAATCCTTTGGGTTCCTTCAAGAAATGACTGGATGAGATTCTTGGATCAAAAAACTACTACCAGGTGAGCTTAATGGCCTCCTCTCATTCATAACGTCTTTTATGTACTTTGTAACTGCAGGATTTCTCAATAGCTTAGTGATGTTCTGGAGTATGTGCCTGCACATCCGTGCAAGTAGCAATCAAGTAGCAAGTTTTGCAAGTTTCAGTTGCAAAAAAATAGAACATCACTATAATTTGACGCTACATTTAACTAAGTAACACTGTGGTCTGGGCCCACCTTGTCTGAGGAATGACCAACGTTGTCCGGAAAATACGAAGATGATTATATACTGGGCTAAATTGTTTTAGTCTGCTTTTGTTTTCGTTTCATATGGCTTAAATAGTTTATAAAACTATTTTTAGGAGTAGTTTTCTGCATGTTCAGAATTAAGCTAGGTCTGGGATTAACCCAAAACTTTGATCCACCTGCCATCTGCAAAGTCATTCCGTTGGTGGGTTCATGTTGGAAAGACACAAGATGTTTCTGGCAAACCGAATTGCTGTAGTCAAATGATGCTTGGGGAGTTTGCCTCAGCCAAGCTTTGAATTAATCTGTGGGTGAAGTCTTTCCAGTTTCCAGTAAGAGCTGTCAGTTCAACCAGTTGCATTTCGTCCACTGGAGCCCACAAAACTTGTACAAGAACTACACAGCAGAACTCTTGCATCCAGATCTGCAAACTGTCATGGTATCGCTCTCTGTCATTCTGGTGTTTGATCTGGTTAAAAAAATAAGTTTTTTAGGGACAGAAATCTGTTGCTTTTAAAGATCTTTCCAGATCACACTTCACAGCGGTGCTTCTTTGTACAGTGCGGGACAGAAACAATAAGTCATTACTGAAAATGTGGGGTGGAATGTGCATGTAGGCTCAGTTACACCCCTCTGCCAGATTTAGGCCGTCCGGCTGTGTGTGTAAAACACGAAGTGTTTATGTAACAGGATGTGTTTGTAACTGGGAAGGTGGAGAAAGGGGGGGTGGTGTGGTGGGGGGCCTACTTTAGACACGGTGAGGCTGAAATATTATACAGGATAGTGTATCTGTGCCGTATTCGGACTTAACCCTTTCTTCCTTTTCGTTACAGATTGTGAAGGCTCTCGAGCACTTACACAGCAACCTATCAGTAATACACAGAGGTAAGGTTTTGTGTATTTTTTTATTGACAGCTGTTCATTCAGTTGTGTTTTCTCAGTCACTGGTAGTATTTGCTGCCCAAGTTTGTTGTATAATATATATGTATATTACAACCACTGTTAGAATGGTTACAAATAAGAGGTCGCCATTCTGTCTCGCCTGAAGCTAGATTATATGATCAGATTCACGATTGTGAGGAAATTTATTTTAATTTTAAAATGACCTCAACCCAAAAAGCACTAGATAGCCTACCACACTGGGACTCCATTGGTCTGATTCTTAACGGCTTTTTCTTAACAGATGTCAAGCCCTCCAATGTGCTCATCAACACGCAGGGCCAGGTCAAGATGTGTGATTTTGGGATCAGTGGCTACTTGGTGGACTCTGTTGCCAAGACCATGGATGCTGGCTGTAAGCCCTACATGGCGGTAAGTCAGAATGTAATTTTGCTAGCGGCAGGCTGCATCTGAGATGAAAATTAAGAAAAATGACCTAATTTGTAATGCCATCAGTAGGTGATGGGGAAGGAAGGTATACTATTAGTCACTATTATACTATCTGTATCTTAGATCTTGCTAGTTAGTGTCTGGTTCTTGTCACAAAAAAGACTGTGACCAGAATTCCCCAAGTAAAAGCACACAATTGGCTCAGTATCATCAGGGTAGGGCTGGGATTACTCACGCCACAGCCACATCTGCGACTTGTGCCCGCAGGCTTGCAGTGACTGTGATGAGAGACAGGCCTCTCCTCCAGTCAGTACTAACTCCTGTCATGCACTGTAGTGCTTGGAAAATGCTGTATAACAGGGGGCTGTGGAGGTGAACATATTGCCATGGCCCTTTATTTCCTGAGTGGGACACACTGATGGAGAGCTGAGCTAGTAGCTCATTCCAGATTGGGTGGGAGGATTGTAATAAATAACTGACAGTTCCAGTTTTTCTTCCAAAAGAAAATAAGCTAACATGTTCTTTCCTTTGACTTCTCTTCTAGCCTGAGAGGATCAACCCAGAACTGAACCAGAAGGGCTACAATGTCAAGTCGGACATTTGGAGTTTAGGAATCACTATGGTAGGCACTTTGACCTCTTTTCATTTTCTCAGCTGTGGCTCCAGATTTTATGATTTGTCCCTGTCTGTCCAACATGCCTCATGCTATGGCCATGTTTGTCCATGTTTTTTGTACAAACTCTGGAAGACACATACGAACCTAGTGTCTGGGCTGAATCAACAAGGCTTAGTGCAGTGGCTCTGTGGCTCAGGATCTGCGCCAGTGGCTGGAAGGTTGCCGGTTCGTTTCCCAGGGCCAGCAGAGGAGTCCTGCTCCTTTGGGCCCCTGAGCAAGGCCCTTAACCCCAGCTGGTCCAGGGGCGCTGTACAACGGCTGACCCTGCGCTCTGACCCCAAGCTTCTCTCCTTGTCAGAAGCAAGTTGGGGTATGCGAAAAAGACAAATTCCTAATACAAGAAATTGTATAAAGTCATCTTTTAATGGATAACTGCTGCAGGTTTGCTCCTCCCCATTTTGTAGGATACCTTAGTTATCAAATTAAAATTGGTTGTAGTTCTTGAGTTGGAAGCTAATGTTTTATTACACCCTGGAATACCATTGGGTTGCATCTTTGGAATCGGATAATTGGACATCCCTTAAATAACTTCTCCCCCATTGCTCCCAGATTGAGCTTGCGATCCTGCGCTTCCCATACGACTCCTGGGGGACACCCTTCCAGCAGCTCAAGCAGGTGGTGGAGGAGCCATCCCCTCAGCTCCCGGCTGACCGCTTCTCTCCCGAGTTTGTGGACTTCACCTCCCAGTGGTACGTAGCTGCATACTCGGTCCGTCTTGGCACTTCAGGCAAAACCAAGGGACACCTGGGAAAGCAAAGGGCTTTTAGTTTTCTACAGTGTTTTCAGTTTGTCTGGAATGTGCCTAAATATTGATATTCACCAAAAGCTTTTTTTATCTGAATTCTAGTTTTTCAACTAGTATGAATAACTTGCTACTGTGCAATTGGTCTAAATCGAAACATTGAAAGCTTACAGTTCTTTGAAGGAATGAGACTGATCTGAAGAGAAGTAGAATGGGAAAGGACAGAAGTGGAATTGGTGGTGAATGAAGGTTGTTAATGGTATTACATTGATTTTCCTTAAAGCAAAGAACTGATTTATTTAACATTGGGTAATTCAGACGTAAAATATCCCAAGTGGTTCAACAAATCAGATGGGACGAAGGAAAAAAGGAAGCATTTTGTAAAAAGCTTCAGAAGAAAAGTAATGGAAGCAAAAGGAACTGCAGCTTTCTCGGTAGTACAGCGGCAAAAGAACTGTAATGGATAATGTAATGTGTCCAAGATGATAACCGGAAACCTTTAGACGATTAAAGGGAAAAGGCTAATGTATTAAATAAAAATTACACTCAGGTGTTCGCTAAGGAACAAATTAACAGCATGAGTCAGGCAGTGGCAGGGCAAAGTTCTTTATTAAACAGTATTAACACAGCAGAGGATAAGACGCAGTAATGTTTCAGGGACTAGATCAATTAATCTCCAGGGCCTGATGGCATCCTACCAGTTGCTCAAGACAAGTACTGATGGACTACAGAGTTGCTAATGTAATCCACCTCCACATAAAGAGTCAAAACTGAACCAGATAATTACAGACTTAAGGAGTCTTGACTTCTGTTACATATGGGGATATGGAAACAATTATTAGAGCTAAACCAGTGGATTGCCTATATGGAAATAGGATCCCTTAAGATAGTGAATGTGGATTTAGAAAGGGTAGGTCTTGCTTCACAGACGTAATTGAACAAGCAACAACAGTAATGGGTGGACATAAGGTGTATCATGCGGTGCATTTAGATTTTCAGAAAGCCTTTGGTGTATTTCCCCATCATAGTTTAATTGCAGGCAGTAAGCATTTGGGGAAAGTTGTGTGTTTAGATTGAGAATTCTTTAATAAAGAGTACAGATAAATAGTGAATGCTCAAATTAGGGAGATATGGTGAGTGCAGAGTCACGGGGATTTGTTTTAAGACCATTGCTTAGACGATAGAGTTAAACGATAACAAAAGTAGGAGTATTTTAATAGAAGTGGCAAAAGAAATTCATAAAGATTCAGAGGAAACTCATCTAGTTGGCAAACCTCTGGAAGATGACATTTACTGTAAACTAGTACAGGGTATGCATAGAGGTATCAAAAACAACTGTAAATACAAAATAGCAAACGCTGATTTTGAAGAGACTACTTATGAAATACTTACATCTTTATGTTCACATAACATTTATATCATGTAGACAGTTTGGGAAAGCAATAAACGTGTACTATTTTAACAACACCCATTGATTGCAATTGTCCACTACCATAGCAAGACCTTTTTTTGAACATCGTACAGATTTCTTCACCACATTATAAAAAAGGTTATTGCTGCTCTGGAGTCAGTCCAGAGAAGAGCCACCAGATACATTTTGGGGTTTAGAGGAATCTCCTACACTAACAGGCTGTAGAAACCCGATTCATGTGTTCATATTCCTCAAAGGCAGACAGCCCAGTGGACTTCTTTTGGGTTAGGCAGTGAACCACAGGACACAAGTAGAAACTGCATGAAGGTACATTTAATAACTTGCTCCAGATTGTGGAATATGGAACAAGCTGCCCAGTCGTTTTGTTGAAGCTTCTGACGGAGAGGCGTGGATAAGATCCTTGGATCGGTTAGCTAATCTATACTAAACAGGCTGGAAGGGCAGAACGACCTCCCCTCATATGCGGCCTTTCTATGTTCTTAAATAGTCCTTGAGATTCTTTTTCTTCTCCTCCAGATTTAGGCTTTTATTTTCCAAGTTTGCCTTCCCAACAATATTTCTAGAATAGTGCTCATAGCAAAGGCAAATGAAGTGGCCTTTGTGCCGAGTTTATAAAATGCAAAGGTATAAAATTTTGCATTTTTTAGCCGACCATTCTAGTGGCAAATGTAAGTAGTTTAGCACTAACTTGGGAAAAGGTAGTGGGAAGCTTTAATTACACAACTTCCCTGTATCGTGACTCAGGCATCCTGGAAAGAAGAGTGTTGTTTCTTGTGTATTGTGCATTACCACTACTGATTCTGTGAAAATTGGAAAACAGACGAAGGGCAGTGAGCAGAGGGCAGGGACAGTCAACCCTGCTTAAGTGATGGGGGGTTTCTGGGGAGAACGGCGGTCGGTTTGCTGTGCTGCGACCCCAGGCCAGTTAGCCACACCCCTCTGACGAGCGCTCTTCCTGCCTGCTGCTGCAGAGAGCAGGTCCATGTGCACCAAGCCTGACTTCTCAATCTCTGCACTTGCCTTCCATTTTTTCTTTAAAAAAAAAAGAAACACAGTGTGATGTAACTCCAGCCACCGTGCCTCGTCTCTTGTAGGCAGGATGCGCCAGCAGTGATTACATCCTAATTCACAGGGATTTTTTTTTGTTTGTTTGTTTTTGTTGTATTTTGTGTCCAAATTTAACAGAGGAAGGGTTGGAGACTGGAAGGGGTCTGCTGCGTCCTTTTCATTTTTATTAGACTTAATCGTTTGCCAAAGAAGAGGCGACCTTCTTGATCTGCCCCCGACGCGTTTTCTTCCGACACGTAGCTGGAATTAGAAAAGCATATTTGCCATCTGAAAACATCTGGTCTCGTGCAAATTTAGTTTCAACTTTGCTATAGAGTCAAGGTTCAGTAAGTATTGCTACAACACATGTTGTGCATCACTGGATTCATTTTCTCACTCTGCCTAAAACATGTCTTTTAAAGAGATTCAAATTTTATCCTGTTAACACCGTGCTGATAAGTCTTACTACAAGTTGAGCAGTGGATACTCTAGTATCCAGGTCGTGGCGAGAATTGATTTGGGTGAAAAAGAAGAAAACAAGAACTTTTTATTTAGTTTTCTCCACCTTATTGACCTTCGTCAGAACTATTGAGGAATGTATGTGATTGAGTATTATAAAGGATACAGAGGTTGATAACAGTGATATGGGGCTAGACAGAATGCCCAGAAGAATGGATGGAGATTACTTTTATAAAGTATCTTTGCCAAAGAAAGGAGATTTGACTGAACTTTCAATTACAGAGCCATAACTTTTGTATCCCATGCAAGGAAGATCAAGCTAAAGGTTGTTTTGCACAGAATCATGGGAAACAGAACTAGCTCAAGAACAAATGGGTTTTAGACCAAGGACAGGAACAAGGAACCGAATCTTTAAACATCATCCTGACCATAGTGAGAGAGTTTAAGCTACCACTGTATCTCCGCTTGTGCAAAGTATTCTGATTCGATAGTACATGGCAAAATATGGATAGCAATGCTACAGGTGTGGCATATCCACCACACCTGGTACAGCTGTTGTGTCCATAAAGGAAAACACAAGGTGAGACTAAGAGTGGCCCAAACAGAGCTATGATGAAATAGCATCGGTAGAGGTGTGAGTCTGCTTGCTGTCACTGATCTTGATTAAGTATCTGAATGGCGATGAGATCTGATGAGAAGGGCATTGGATCATTTCAGAGGTGGCTTTAGGGTTAGTGGAGGAATAACCTGAGGTCTACTAAGGACGTTACCCTTGAAGCAAAATTGGAAATCTGACCTTCAGGAGCTGCTTAATAGGCTCGTAAAAAGGGGTTCAAATTGCAAATTAAGCCTAAATAATGACAAGCCCAAAGCCATGATGCTAAGTAACTGGTGGCTTGGTAAATGTGAAGGGAAATGACACAAAAGCTGGCAGTCGTGAGTGAATGCACATAGCGGGGGATCGGTACAACAGAAGATGTTGGATGTGGAAGTGAAACACGAGCCTGGTAATGGGAATATCGGTACTTGCCAAGCTGGCAACAATATGGAAGAGCAGAGATGTGAATTCGCAGACGAAAATGCAGCCTGATTGAAGTGCCTGAATAACCAGTGGCAACACAGGGCTGTGAAACATGAAAATTAAGAAAGGACAAGGAGAGAAGAACAGATGTGTTTCAGACGAAACGCCTGAGGAAAAGGTACGGTGTGCCGTGGCCAGCAAAGAAGACAAAGCAGCAAGTTCTCACTGAAGCAGAGCCAGGAAAGGAACTGTCAGTAGCTGTGCAAAGAAGGAAGTTGCGTTTTTTCAGACATGCGGTAAGACAAGAAGCCACATTAGAAAGAGATGTCGGGAATTCTCAGCTGAGGAAAAAAACAACCTGGATAGGCAACGTGACGTTGTGGACAAAGCTGGTGGTAACTGCAGCCTGTGGAACAGCTGGAGAAAGAAGCGACTGTGAATCATCCACGCTGCACCCCATCGGATGGATAAAGACAAGTGACAATGGTGACAATGCAAAGAGTGGTAGCAGGTGAATATTGTAAGTGGATATATGGAAATGTAATGTCTCGCAAGTAACCCCAAATGCTGTGATTCTCTCAGACGTATTGGGAAATGGTTTCAAGAGCCTAAATAATGCTGTTTCATCTGGTTTGGGGAAAAAAAAGAGAAAATACATAGCAATGTCCAAGGCATCCTTATAAAAACAAGTACCTCAGCATGGTCCCATTTTCCATCTGCTGCTGGTTTTATATGTAAAAGATTAAGCGTCAGAATCTGCTTTGAACCCAAATGGAAACGCCAATGGTGTAGTGAAAGTGAATGTTATTAAATGAGTAAATAAACATTTCTTTATGTGGCTTCTCTTTCCAGCTTAAAGAAGAATTCCAAAGAGAGGCCAACCTACACAGAACTCATGGTGAGTGTCAGCCTTTAATGAACTCTGTGCTGGTTCCCTGAAGGGAAAGGAGTGGAAATTCTTAAATTGCATAATGATTCACAGCTTTTGCAGCTGGATTTCTTTGAGTTCCCCACTAGAGGGCAGACTTGCTCCAGTGTTGCTTTTAAAATGGCACTACAGCTGCAGATTTTTGAAATGCCCTCTTAGTCAAATATAACTGTGTTTTATTAGTCCCTCCGTCAGTCTGCCTATGTGTGTATTTTACTCTTGCAGCAACATCCTTTTTTCACCCTTCACGACTCCAAAGAGACAGATGTGGCGAGTTTTGTCAAGCAAATCCTGGGAGACTGAGGAAGGCTTGCAGCTCCACCCCTTCGGCCCCAGCGAATCAGGACTACTCCACTAACGCACCAATCGTAATCCATGAACCTGAAAAAAAACTCAACAGAGGGCGGGGACTGTCAGTGCCCCAAGGACCGATGGAACATTACTGAACACACAAAACTGGGTTTGTAACCTGGATGGAAAGCTAGAGTAGCTTTCAGTCAGGGGGTTAACTCATAGAAGGCTGGCCTCTTCCTGCGAGTAGCTTCATTAAAACAACATTACCATAAAATGCTCCCTCAGCCTTATAAAAGGTCCTGCTGCTCTAACACCTCTCTGCCCATCCCCCTGGGGCCACAGCTAGGTATTAATGAAGTTGTGTGGATTTTATTTTGTCAAGTTCAGTAATTTTATTATTTATTAATCCGTATGGAAGACGTTTCTCTTGTGTGGTTTCAAAATGGAAAAACTAAAAAAAAAATCACTATATATTTTAGATTTTATATATAAATACAGAAGCATTAAGTAGGAGACAGCATTTAAGGAAGACTGTAGGTGACTGGGTTTTTTAATCACTTATTTAATTAAAGTTATTTTAATTTTTAATAGTAATTTCACAGCACGGATGCACATTCATGTATGAAAGGGCTGCCTCAGTGCAAGAAGGCAGTAGAAACAAGTAGAGTCTGTGTAGTTCAGGTAATACCGCAGTGTACAACTCCTCTGTGCTCTGGAGCAGGTGCAGCCGAAATATGTGACAATTTAATTCCTCTTTGGTGTGAATCCAGTACCACTCTTGATTTTTGCACACAGAAAGGTTTCATTGGTGATTTAAAGATTCTGCTTGGAACGACTTGATTTGATTTTGTAGACCGCCACAATAAGCCTAATGAAATCTGAGGTGTTCTTACATTTGGAGTTTATGTCCCACAGGAAACAGGTAACACATCTGAGCTATCTAAGAATGCAATTGGTGCTGGTGTTAAGAGTGGTGACACCTGTGCCACTCACGTGACAAAGCTCTGAGAGCATGTGTGTACTGATGGATTTTTAAGAAGACATTTATGCTGCTGCATTCAGTACAGATTTCTGAGCCAGTTTTGGTTTTCTCTGTTATAAAGACTACAGGGAGGGGACAGCAATTATTTTGTTTTTTTTGCGTCTGGGAAGTAAGTTATGCAATTCCTGTGTTTTCTGTCTGCTGTTTTTCACACGGAAGTGTTACTTTTTTTTCCCCACAGCACTCTGTTTTTCAGAGAAGAGATGCGTTGCGGTATCGGATCATTTTGGAGTTGTCTTTCTGGTTCTCAACACCAGATTGTAAAGAACTGCCTCCTGCGCTGTGGGCTGCAGGTGTAAAGGAATGAGTGCTTAAGGAATGATAGTGCATACTGAGGTTTTTAAAATAGTATCCACAAGAATGCAGAAGGTGAAATCTTAAAATGGGTTACAGTAAGAGCCGTGCAAATTAAGCCTTAGGGTTAGCCTTGTACTTTCCAAATGAGGCGTGGTGAGAAGCTGTGGTTGATGTTTAGATTCCCTCTGGTTGCCTGGGCAGTTGATTAAGCAGATCTTTGCTCTGTGTTTCAAGGTTGTGTTGTGTGGATGCTTTTTGCTTTTGCGTGTGTGCGGTCCTGGAGAGAACACTGATCTTGGTGGGGAAAAAATGCATACTGATGAATCATTATTTATCAATGACATAATTAATTGAGTGTTAAAAGTAGATATGATAGTGTTTATAATTATAGCAAGGGGTGAATTCTCGCAATCTGCTGTTTGTTTGAAGACTGACTGCCTCTCTGGACTGTTGTGCTCATACCTTATAGAAGGGGGATTGAACAATACTCTGCCTTTTGCTAAAAAAGAAAAAGGCTAGTGGAAGGTACCACAGGCCTGATTTAACCTAAACAAAAACATACACTCTACCTCTCTTTTTGATTACATTAAATCTAACAGACTTAGTCACAATTTTTCACAAGTCCCTGGTTAGGCATTCAGTGAGATGCTTTTGATTTGAATTTTACAGTGCTGTCATCATTTACCAAGTGATGGTAAAGTCGGTCCTCTTTGATTAAGCTTGGATGGCCTGCTCCCAGCATGATAGTGTTAGTATCAGGGGAGAGATGGGGAATTAGTGTAAATCTGGGTTTGATCACGCACTCCACTCCTCCACCAACCTGATGGACTCATCAGCTTTACTTGCACGACTGTATCGTGCCGTTGTCACCAGTGCAACACATTGTCATGGCCCCACAGTTACTTTGTCACACAGGTTTGAGGAATGAGACTGCTTGACATAATGGTTTGATCAGTGAAATCCATTTTAAGATTAGACAGAGTGGCATTGAGAGGCTTCAAATTTGTACATTTGTAGTTCTAGATGATTTTGTTGAGTTGCCTTCTGTGCTTGGATTAATTATTAATTACCAAAGATGTTGTGTTTTCTAATGTCAGCCAGAACTAGTTCACCGTTACCTACTGTAGTGTATTGCCATATAGATAATCACAGACTGTGATTTGAGACTTGCGCTAAGTGTGCAATCCCGTTTTTAAACATGAAAATATTATTTTTCCAATTTCCCTTTAGCCTGTATTTTCTTTTGTAAAAGTAGGTCTTATTCATTTCATTTCAAATTTCAGGATTTGAGCGTACATATTGATGAGATATGTACTGTAACAAGTCAAGGGGCAGCAGTGTAGGGCGTTCTGGACTTGTCGCTGTAAGACTGTGGGTTAAATCCCAGGTGAATCCCTGCTGTCGTACCCTTGAGCAAGGTACTTCACCCATATTTTTAAAGTTCTAACAAAATAACCAGTTGTACAAGTGGTCACTTGGGATAAAAGCATCCACCAAATAAATCACTGCTGTATACTGGCAAAAAAAAATAAAAATAGCTCACAGCAAATACTAGAGGATTTGCTTCTTCTCAGGAAGTTGTAAAATCTCTTGGTATTGCAGAATGCAGTGTAGCCTCAAGCAAGTGGTATACATAATCAGCATATCAAAAACCATTAAGCTTTCTCATTCCGAATTGTTTTCTTACTTCAAGCAACAGTGGTGGAGGAAAGAATGAAATCTGCTGAAGTTATTTGGAAGAGTCAGCAAAATGACTTCAGACCTGTTCAGCCTGTTGTTTTTTAAATTGTTGTTAATCCATTTATTTTTTAATATTACAAGCTATTACAGGGGTCTTGTCAGATTGTAATATGAAGACCCTGGTTTACAGAGACAGTTGTTTTGCTTTGCAGGTAATTTGCGTGTATAGAATTACTGCCTCCTGGTAGTTCGATAGCATATAAGCAGCTTTACAAATTTTTGCTGAATCCAAATGCAGTGTTTTTAGAAGCAAAAACCTCTATTTGGAGTAGGTTAATAGCTAACTGTCACACAGATATAAATTATATCTGTGGAAGCAGCAAACTGTTTACTTGCTGTCTGTCTTTCTCACTCTTGACACAAATTTGTTTGGGATCGGGAAACGCATGTGTATTGCAACAAAGGATACTCAATGTATGTTCAGTAGTTTCTGTTCTATTTGAGCTTCTTGAGCTTGATTATTGTTCATATGCAAACAAGATGTCTCTTGGCCAGATAATGTATTACTTGAAGACTAAGTGCAAGAGGGGGCGTGTGTATGTACGAGTGTGTGCACGCCCGGGAATAGACCCGTACAGATGCATGGGATCTGTAGTGAGGCCTGACTGAAACCTCTGCTCTTAAGGAGGACTATATAACACTGAAAGCTAGTCAATTATGTAACCTTATTATTGCATGACTACGAGGAAGATTAATTACTTCATGAATGCATGTAATGCAAAGGATGGTTCAGTAATAAATGAGATTTTTTTTTCCTGTTTCTCTCATTTTATTCTGTGGACATCTCCCTTGTGCCTCGTCAAGGCAATATCTTGGCCAAAAAAACACCAACACTCTTACGAGGAAAATGCTGTAAGCTTCTAAGCTTTGTGATGCTGGCCCAACCTAGGCTCGGATGGATCAGCCTTTTTTCTTTTTATGTTTATTTGACAAGTTTATGAACAAAATTGTAAACTTGCCATCACCTGAAAGACAAGAAGTCTGTGAAAGGAGGCTTCTGCTGCCAGAGGAATATTGTACATAGGGCAGTATTGCTTGTATATAATTTGCATACAGTACTTCTCTGTACCAAAGTCCATTTTGCCACAGCTTTTGGTGAGACAAATGTGGGGAAAAAAATAAATTCAAGAATTTCTATCTTTCAAGGTTTAAAGCAAGAGGAAGGGCTAAACTTGAACATTTCTGCTGTGTAATATTTATAGACATGATTTTCTTTTCACGCATTGACAAAAAACTCCTTCATAGACTGGCTCATTATTTCTCATAATTGTAAAAATTGCACACACAAATAGCTGTATTGTCATTTGTACTGTACCACAGAACCGCGTCATCCCACTCTACAGTATGTGTTAACACAGACTGTTGCTTGTGTTTCTTAAAATCAATCTGAAAATAATTTGTTACAGAGGGACAGAGCTTCACAAAAAAACCCTGCAAAATTATTAGTGCACGGTTAAATTATTTCACTAAAGAATAATTTATAGAATTGAAGTGTTCTTTTGACGTTAAATGGTAATTCTAATGTTCGTACAGTGCTTTTGGTCATGGGGTTGCTGTGTTTCATTCTCTTCTTTTTTTGAAGCGATAAGCACCACACGATTACTTAAATTCCAGGAGCTCACACTGGTCAAGTTATATTCTAAATTGTTCCTCAATGTGTCAAACTTACCAGTGAGATGCTTATAAAAGAAACCTAGGTGTTCAGGCATTTTCAGATTATAGAATTGGTGACGATGTATATACTGTAAATGCTGTAGGCCATTGGTAATGATCATTGGAACCTATCACCATGAGAGTCCTAGGATGAAAAGCATGCTAATAAAATGATGTATAATAAAGAGATGAGGTTATTATGCAGTTGGCCTTTTTTATTTTACACATATGCGATGATTTTCCGTCAGGATGCCTGCTGATTTGATTATATTTCTGTGATTTAGCCCCTGTCTGGGTGGCTTGGCTCCGCAGTTGTTAACAGGCCTTGTAGAGGCACTTCATGCTGCCCTGCAGTACACTGGAAAATACTAAAGCCCAGTGAATTCCCAGGACACCATTCCTGATGTCCATCGAACAGGCTGGTCGTTCTGACAGGGGCAATATTGGAGCCACTTTAAGAATCACCTGGTGTATTTTCAACTTCAAGTGTTAAAGGTCAGTATTTGCTGAGGTTTACTAAGTTGTGGTAACGTGTTTTTTTTTTCTTGCAGCCAGCATAACACTGACAGCTTTAAAACTGGAAGCAAATATTTTAAAATATTTAATGTGGGTGTTACTGCTTTGCAAGCTGTTGAGTTTTTGTTAATCTCCATCTTTGGATGTTGCCGTTCTGTACCTGTCTGAGTAAACCTAAGCGAATGTGGCCTTTGCTGCTTGAAGTGTTTCACTCCTGCCTGCTGTATGGATTCAGTACAGCGCCTTGTGGAGGAAAGGTCATGCAGTGTCTTCACACTGTATTTGTGTTTGCAGATTGTGATGTTGCTTTCGTTTGACCCCACTTTTTTAAAATATTTTTTTATGTGTTCTGTTTTCTTGGTGTGTTCCGTGGGAAAGCGCTGTGCTGTTGTGAGATGCAGGCTTATGTAGATATTCAGGGTTGGGGCCCTGTGTTATGAGAATGATCCCTGTGCGGTTCTGACACCAATCATCTTAGATCGATGCATTTACAAGCATTCAGTCCATAGGTGTGGCACTGTGGTATCACGATGTGCCCCCAGGATACAGAGTCTCAGTGCATCTACACAGCACTGTAAGGTTTTTGCAAAGACCAATGACTGTTTATTTAGAGGTGAATAAATTTCTATGAATATTATAGATTGCCCAATCTGATTGTGTGCAATTGTAATGATGTAAACTCAATAAAGAGGTATTTTTACACAATAACAGCTGTGTTTTTGACTTCTGCTTTGTCCTTATTCCTATTCATGTCAGACTTGACTGCAAGTTGAGCCCTTAGCTTCAGACATTACTAGTTCGGATTGGCACCGCCAGTAGACGGTTCACAAGGATTAACAACATCCAAAAATTAAGGCTTGAAAGTGTTTATCGAGTGCTTAGTCATAGTGAGATTTGGCTGAACCGACCTGGCTGAGGGCCAGCCCCCTGGCTGTGGGATGAGAAGGCTGGGACCCCCATGCAGAATGAGGAGTGAGCTAAGGAGGAACATGAGGGATGCAAAGGAGAAAAGGTTTGTGTAAGGTATTTCTTGTTTGTTTTTTTTCAAATGACATCGGGAATAATTGAGTTAGAGCACCGAGGTGAAATGGAACATGGCTGCTGTCATCCCTCCGGAACTTTCATTGTAAAATCCTTTCACTGGGAGCCCACAAGGCGAAGTGTACAGTTGTTTCAGTTTGGCCAGGCCTGGCTAGGTTATCTAAGCTCTGCCAGGGAGAATCGCATCACCTCCATAACCGAAGGTAACTGTTCAACAGTTATGGTGGGACTAACAGTGTGTGAACTCTTTAATACTACAATTATGTAGGAAGAGAGCAATTCTTGTCCCCTCAGTTCTAAAATTTAAGGTTGACATTTAAGGAGTTGAATATGTGAAACCTACCGAGAACCAGTGTTCCAATAGTCATTTGTTTCATTTTTAGTACATCTAGGTGCATGATATATATATATACACTGTATACTTAAATATACAGTTATATACAGTATGTTGGATGCTCATGAGCGTATTCATTCAGAATAATTTGGAAGGCTATCGATCTGACACCTTATACCGTCAAGCCTCCTGCTGTCCCAAATGACTGCAGATATGCAACCCTCCGTAGTGTTCTCTAAGGGACATCATTGTTGGGTGTTTAAGACTGAGATATGAGGAGTTCACAAATTAAATGAAATTTCTGAAACCAGCTTTTAACCCAAACTCGCATAGATATATACTGTTCTAATCCTATTAAGTTAAATAAGAAATGGAAAATGCTGTAGTAGTGGTGGTACCATGCATAAAAGGTCATTTGTGTTTTGTTTGGAGGGAGGATATTTTTTGTGGATGTTCACCTCTTTTTTTTTTCCATCACTATATAGACACATTTCCAATGGTCTGAAACCTGCTGTGCTCTGACCCGGCTCGGTTTCCAGACAGAACATCGTGGGAGATGTAAAAATGTACTGGGGGGCAAACACAGCAAACTGGAAAATAAATGATGACTGAGTTTTATCTTGGCATTTTCCCAACCCTCTTCAATCGGAGTGCCCTGGCCTTTCTGCCTACGACATGCTGTGCCCCTTCGGACCCATTGCCCTCTCCCTCAACCACAGGGCCCCTGGCTCGGCCCACTGCCACCTGCTCCAGCTCTGACGTTGGTTTGTTTTGACGCACATCCCTCGCCTCTGAACTTGGGCTCCAAACAGCCACAGTACGGGTATTTTTAGCCCCAATCTGAACCCAAAGCCAGCAGGATTGTGTTTAGTTGCACATAACCGAGGAAGATGCTCAACACTTCTTCCTTCCTGAGTCTTGAAAGGTTAGCTATTCCTGAGAGCCGATGTCAAAGTTAACTGCGAGGAAAAGCGTGATGATGTGCAGGGGGCGAAGTGTTACCCACACTGCAAATGTGACTGCTCTAAAATATTCTTAATGTTTGGTTCCCTTTATTCAACCAAGACAGAGGAGCATCCTTTTTCAAAGAGAAGAGCTGACTGAAAATGGCCGCACGAGTGTGCTTTCAAAATAAATGTACAACTTTTTGAAGGACAAAAGATCTAATGTTTCCATTCAATTCCTGAGCTTCTAGTTTTAGATCCAGACCTTGCCTGAGAGTTTAGAGATACCCCATAATGGCTTTCACAGCTAGTAAGGCTGGGGAACTTTCTGGACATCTGTCCCAGCTTCTTATCAGTGTTCATTAAATGTAGAATATGTCACATGAGAGGTCTTGGATCAGTCTCTCTGGCAGTCCTGAGGCCTACTCATCCTAGCCAGCCATTTTCTGCTTTTGGATACCGGATATCACCGGAATGCAGCTTACTTCACATTTATTTTTAAAGGCCTCCAGTAAACGCATTTGGTGCAAGCTCGCTTCTTCAGCCAACAAAGCTGTTTTTCTTCCTGCCCTTGGACGTCAGATTGTTTCCTTTCTCACCTCGAAACTGCGAAGATCTGGCACGGCTTTCTTCCCCCTTGCGAGATATTACGGAGCTGTTGGTCCCTGGCACCGAGCCCTGCGGAGAGAGGAGCAGAAGGTTTCACTCAAGCTGACTGTCAGGCTCACACCTAATGCAGGGTGCTTAAGGCACTCTAGTCCTGTCCTCCACCTGAAGAGACAAGATAAGCTGACAGGCATGCTACTTTCCACCTGTAAACTGCCCCAATTACAAATGCGCACAGGACATTTAGAGTTCAGCATGGTTTTTCTTTACATGCAGGGCATTTTAGTATGATGTGGCCACTGTCTTCAAGTTCCATCACATGCCCAAGTGCAGAAGAGAATACAAGAAAGGTTGCAACTGAGAGGAGTCTAACTTGCTTATTCCGTTGCTAGTTGCTAGTATTTTATCAATTCAAGCTCAAGTCCAGTCATTTCCTGAAGGATGCCAGGGTTACATTGAAAACTAGGCTGGTAGACTGCTCCACACCTCTACAATCCAAAACAAAAGGCCCTGAAATTTCTCCAGCCAAAGTGAAATCATACAGACGCATGATAAATGATGATATAAATTCAGAGAAGACCAGGCAGAACCAAGATAAATCATGCTAGATTATTAAAAACACAAAATAACTTTCCAGAAGAGCTTTTATAAGTAGCACAGAGATAATGAGTGAATTTGATCTATTCACAAAATGGCTTAATCATAGAGGTCTTAATCATAGGTGGAATGTGACAAAAATAAAAGATTATTTGATTTCTTTATGCCTAGTACTCAGCTGGTTAGTTCCTTTTTAAATCAATTTTACTTCTTCAAATATCTTATATATATACTGTACGTATTGAAATACTGAATTGTGACAAAAGAAAAAAGTGTTTAACATATTCCTGTGGGTGCAGAAGATGCCTTTAAAAAACCAAGGATTCATGCAAGGCTAGGAAAACTGAATAGACACATGAAGCCTGTGCTCTGGATTTTTTGTGAAAAAAAGGTTTTTTCAGTCAAGCGAATATATTCTTTCAAAAGCCAAGGGGTATTACATAAGACTATTTTGCTAAAAATAAATATACAGTCTGCAAAGATCATTATTTCATAGATTCAAAGCATTTAACATTTAAAATAGACAAGCCCTCTGCAAAGCGGGGCTGTGTCGATCCCAGCTCAAACGAGGGAATGCTGGTGTAGAAAATGCATGGCAGTGATTCACACGGAGGAGGGGGGACGAGAGCACCTGCATCAAGCAGCTCTTTGGAAAAAGGAAGAAAACAGGATTTGGACCTCAAACAACATCCTCCAGGCCCACCACCCCCTGGGTGTTTGTGCTGCTATTCCTGCCTCTGTGTAGAAAGTGGGAAAGAGCTGAATCAAGGCCACAGGACTTCCTGAGCTCCTGTCATGCTCATCACCAGATTCACTGGGCTGACGTCTGCATGCTCATTCATCTTTTTTATTTAAATAGGAGGGTGGACTCCTGCAAGGAAAACTGTTAGATCCTGTTTACAATGTGCAGCATGTGTGCATGTATGTGTTTATGTATAAATATGACTGCTGGGACTGGAAATCTAAAAATAAGGTGGATGAGTACAGTCATTTTTGCACTCCTAAAATCAGGTTTGTCAATGTGATGGATAAAGGCATGCTCTAGCAACCAAATGCCTGAGTCAGGCCTATTGGGCTTCTTTCATTTGTAACCTTTTTAATACTCCTATGAAGGTGATGTGTACTATATGTTCTCTATGGACCTGCTGTGAAATCTACAGTTTGCAGACATCCTTGTAGTTACTATCTTACCTTGTAGTTATGCCTTCTTCTACATTTGTGTACCTGTCCTCAGTTTCTGTTGGTAGAGCTTGTCTAGCCAGGCACCCAAAACAGACACAGAGTTTGCACAGTGCCTCCTGTAAGAAGGCCCATTCAGCACTAAGGCTGTTATAGAAGATGATGTTATGCCTTTAAATCCTGGATAGCATTGATGTCTTCCATGGTGTGACACCAAATCTTTTGAAGTATCACTCTCTTCAGGGGTGCGGCGTGGCTCCGGAGCCAGAGGGGCTTACATAGGGTCTTATTCCTGCAGGGGGCAAACCTGCACTCATGACACACAGTGTAACACGGTATTCAGTGAGTTCTTTTCCCCCGTGAATCTCCAGGAACCCTCCAGGATAAAGTACTGGCATGCAAAGGGTTAAGAGTTCTCACACGCTCAATCTTGCCGGAGAGGAAATGTCTAAGAAGAGCCAGCCGTGGAAAGGGGAAATGTGCAGCCGATTGTGCGCAATGAGGAAAACGAAGTGTTAAAGTTAATACCCAGCCTGGGAGTGTCAGAGGCATCCTGTGCATAAGAAAACTTCCTGTTTGACATGTTGACTGCAAAACAACAGGCTACGAGTGAAGACATGGTGGAGTTCATATTCTGAGATCAAATGTTTACTTTTACACTTGCACTGGTTCCCTGCCCTCTGCCTCCCTGCTCCTGTTACATCAGGCAGGTGCACCAGAGGCCCTTGTCTTTGAACCAGCCTCAAAATCATGAAGCAGCAGTTGATGCTGCAGACCTGGATACCTGTGACAATACAGAGCGCAGTAACAGTGGTGTCACACATTAGAAAGCTCAAGGGACACAAAGGAGCGAGATTTCTAAACACATTTTTCTTTCTCAGCGTGGAAATCCGGCTGAGACAGCCAAGTCTTCCTTCACATCTATATCAGGGATATGTGAATCATGGCTTCTGGACAGCCATCCAAACAATTTGCAACATGCAGTACGTTTATTTGTAGGACGTATTCTATATGATAGCGCTTCTCAACCAGTGCACAGTGGCACGCCTTCAGACAAGGAGTCTGCTGCAGAATTTTGGAAAAGTCGGGGAGGAAAGAAAAATCTGAATAAATTGTCCTTTCTTCATATTAGTTTTGTGGAGTAACCAGTGTCCATTGTATACACATTACAGAGAGGCTAGGGTCTGAGAATCACTTGGGGTGCGATTCTGACAGACATAAGAACACAAGTAACAGTGAATGTCTGTTCGCAGCCAAGCAAGAGCTTAGTGTTTCCCTGTCGTCAGTTCATGCCATGATGAGGTGACTAGGCACTTCAAGGTAAACTCAGACCTAACATGGATATAAGTCATGTTTATAAGATTAATAATGTGTTGAAATTTATGCGTGGCAAGCAGACAGCTCTGAACTGCAAAAGGTGATGGAAAAGATCTATGACGCATCCTAAGGTCTGTTTCTGTCACCTCGAAAACTGTATCAAGCAGATCATCAGTCTCAAATTCCCCATAAAACAAGTTTCATCCAGTATTTTGTCCTGTTTCATAGACTGGCCTCTTTCATGCATTCATTTGTTTATTTGTGGATGGGAATCAGGCTGCTTTACAACTTTACACATTGTGTTGAAACAATATTAAAAAAATATTGTTCATTAAAAAGAATGGAGAGGACAAAACAGTAGACAGTTTTTTCACTGATACCTACTGCTGGATCCACTGATATGGAGAGCTGTTTAATCTTGCCTCAGTAAGTAAGTTTGTTGCATTTTTATATACAGTTGGTGTGTGAAGCAACCCAAGGGCTTCGTGTCCACATTCCCTGGAAAATCACAAGCAAACATCGTTGAACAGTAATGAGTACAGTTAAAACGAGGGGCAAGAATCCAGTTTTGATAAAAGCCATTTCTCAACTAAGTCTGGCAAAATGTACTGTGAAGATGTCACAACAAGAGCAGTGACTACAGCAGAAGAAACCTTTATCGTCAGAAAACGCAGGCATTGTGCCAATTGAAATCATTCAATGAATAATGGCGGTTTGGCCCTCAGACTAGTAATTTCATGTTCATTTATGCATATTAAGTAAACAACATTGCTGTTAAAAATTCTGAAGCATCCAGACACCAAGCCTTGCTTGCTAGAATTATATAAACAAATATATATCTTACAAGGAACACTTTCTGTGTTATGGTATTTAAGAGCAATTTGTCACTGTGCATAGTGGAAATGCAAAAATTAATTAGTCTAAAGACACTAATTCAGCTCAGGATATATAATTTTTTTATGGCAACTTTGAATATTTGAATTTTTCAAACCTTTTAACTCTCTTTGAATAGCTCTGGTTTCTGGCATTAAAAAGCAGCCAGTGTTAATGAATATCTGTAATAATTCCTTGAATTTATTCAGCTCTGTTGATCCCAAAGGATTTTACACAGAGCACAGGACCCACTTCACCCACCTGGGTGGCAGTTGTCCTGAGCCAGAAGATCTGCTAAACAGCTAATCATGTAGAGAAGTGAGAAATTGCTTCACCTATTGAATTAAGGGAGAATTTCAGGTAGACCAGATTGTGCAACCCCAAAGCACATAGTCATATGAACAGTGTGATGGGATATGTAATGACCAGGTAGTCATGTAGATCTGAGTTTAAGGACATCACCTCCTACAGCACAGTGTACCCTGCCATACTGAGGCATTGGCTGGGAAAGTGTGGTCCAAACGGAAATGTCTTAAGTTCTGGTCCTGGTTACAGCAGCAGACTGGTTTCCCTTGGAGGACTCCTATGCTCACATAGACTAAGTTCAACCATGCTTAGCTTCGGAGATCTGTTGACATTAGGTGTCACTTGCAATATACACAACTGTACCTGTCTACTGGGATTTTATCTCCCTGTGTTGATCGGTTTCAGGGAGGTAGGCTTAGACACATAATACTTACTTTACTCCATCTGTGCCACACCAATGAGTGTCAGTGAAATGCCAGATGACTTCTCTCTCTGATGGACAGCTGTTTTTGTCATCTTAAATACCCATCCTAAAGCATTCAGTAATAAGTGAATGTGTATGTACTGTATCAAGGCAGAGTAGAATATATAGGATTGCAGAAGTCATCAAAGACTTCAATCCATGCTGATTTCCAAAATAAGTAGATAATTACAAAAGAAAATCATACTTTATTAGAATATAATAATGTAAATAGCTATTATTATTTTCAGAACTAAACAGTACATAGACAACAGAGCACATTACTTGCTTATTTAAAGGATTAGTATAAACTGAAACTAAATTTAACAAATGCTTTATTTTTGCTTGACATCTTTATCGTTCGCTTATGAAAAAAAAAACAAGCAAAAAACTTGAGCTCACACTAGGGTCTCATCCAAAAATTTTATGGCAAGTCTCACATGCCATAAAAGTTTATTTTTTAATAGCATTGTTGTGCAATTTAAACAAGTTTGAAAACACCTCAAATTCCAGCTGTAGACAACATTAATGCACTGATACTGAAAACATTCAAAGGAACATGACAGAATCAAAATACGGCAGTAACAGTGTACTTATTCTAGTGGTTATAAATACCATTAATGTCATACTGTACCTTAAAACCACAAAGAAATGTAGTTTCATGTTTTCTATTAGAGCTCTTGCAGTAGATGTAACCAAACCAATGCAGAGTTTGATTCAGAAAACAGTTGCTCAGGAGTATCAAAAGGTCTCATTTGCAGTCCTCCCTTGTCAAAGGTCACAGGCAAAGGAAGATTTTATGCTGATGTCTGCACAACCAGAAACTTCAAGTCTATTGTTTGAAATCATGACGTCTTTCCACCTAATCGCTGCAAGTGCATGTCAAGCTTCAGGGGTTGTTTGAGGCCCCTGTGACCCTGAGTGAGTGGATGGTATAGTGGGATGGACTCTGGGGCTGATGTATGTTTTAAGAAAATTAAGCTATATGGCTAGATGATATTTCTTAAATATGTTTGTCTTGTGTTGATTAATTGATGATTCATGACTAACTATGATACAATTGTTGCATAACAAAATCCCCTCATTTCCAAGATCATTGACTGGGCATAGGAGATTAGGTGATTTAACCTATTGAACATCAAACCTTATGAAAATCAAGGAAGAAAAACACAGAAAGGACCCAGTACACCGCATCTGTCAAGAGAACAATGCTTTCATGCCACTGGTTTGTTGGATGCTGGACTTCATTGTCGTCTGCCACCTGTGGTGTGCATAGTCAGCAATTTTTATGACATTATAGCTAAACATAGAGCATCAATGGTAGGCCCCATACTGTGAGACCATAAGTCATTGCACCTTGCATGGAATGATAGGAAGGTCGGGTCAGAAGAATCTAGTCTCTACAGATTTCCATTTGCACTGATTGATGGCAGCTCGACTGCACAGCTCTGCATTCATCAAACCCTGTGACCTCACTTGTTGTCCCTCCTGTGGACTCATCCTGGAATGTCAATATTCCAGTAAGACAGTACATGTCTCATGTATCAACAGCTTTCACGCAAGTTGAAGACACGACAGTTATGTCATAGATGCTCCAGTTGCCAGACTCAGGATTGACACCTGAGAAGGTCCACAGCTGAAATGTTGTGTTTCTTTTCTTCTCTTTTCAGCATGAAATAAACCTTTACTTGTTCCTGTTCAATAAGTCTGCTGCAAATAAGATTTTGTCAGTGATACAAGTGATACATTTCTTTGGATGCTCAGTAAATGTGTGCACTCTTTTTAAGCAGGGTGTGGGGCACTGTGCATGTGCAAACAGCAAGAACCAGGTCACAAAAACAAAATTAAAGCAATTTGCTCACATTCTGAACTAAGGAGGCAAATATTTAATCTGAAGAAAATGCACTCCTAGTTCTTATTTTCATATTGGGAAGTACTCAGGAAAGGCACTACTGTCATCCCATGTATTAGAATAAGAGTAAGCTAAAGCACACTTCAAATGGACCGCATATGTATTTCCTAGAAACCTGTAAGTGGACCCATGTGTAAGAGCGCTGCATTTGCTGACACTAATTGGAAAATGATACTAAGGCTGTCTGTTGGAACAGCCTTGGGTAAGCATTTCTAAATGCTGCTAACATGTTCTTTTCCTTGAGGATCTCTTTAGAGTGGTACTTCTCACGGTACGTTTCTTTGACACTGTGAATGTGAATTTGAGAGGAGCAGTGATCCAGTAATTTTGCCAAAAACAGTACTAAAACTCAACAGCACATGTGCAAAGCTTTAAAAGGAGCCATGTCAAGATTTGTGGTGCATACTGTGCTACAACGTAGGAAGAATCGTGTTGACTATCAAGACCTCAATTCTACCGTTTTCATAAAACAGTCAATGATTTCCTAACCATGTGGTGAGTTTTCTGCATCCTAATATCATGAAACTAAGTAGATATCAGATACGACTTTAAAAACAACCTGCTCCATACAAGAATCCATGATTTTTTGTAGTTTTTGTCTTGTATGAGGGTAAAACGTGAAGTCAGCCTTTGTACATTCACAAGACATTTCATGATTGCAGCTTATGCTTAGAAGAATCAGTTTGTGCAAAGAGAGCAATTTCGGTTTGACAAAGACTCTCGACCAGGACACCAATTACAGAAAAGTGCAGGAAGTGTTTACAATATCCTTGACAGTTCCAAAGGCCTGACAAATAAGTATTTCATCTGTGAGGTTAAGATGGAAAAACAGAACTTTAATTGCAAATGTTTCTTTTTATTTAAGATTTTTCCTTGACACACGTGATAGATGCATATTTCACAGACACCATGTTGACCTGACTTCGTGGCTCTATGAAGACTGATTAGAAATTACAGATGTACCCTTCCTTCCCAATCAGTGTTACACCACAGGGGGAGCTGTTTCACTCAGTATCATGTACAAAAAATGTCCTTGAGCAGCATAAACTGAATATATCCTGAATACATTTCATTTATTATAAAACTGAGACATTAATTAAAGTTTAAATTGCCCTTTGAAAATTATATTCCTTTTTGTGAAATACTATAGTGCCACGCACATAATATTATTGCCCTTTGAATGATGAAAAGATTATGATAAAAGACGTTTACTTTCATGTTGTAAGCCTCAATAATTCATGATTTAAAAAATATAACAGTTGCATTGTTAGCAACAACATTGTTGCAAAGTTGTTTGCTCTGTTACTACATTTTGTGTGTGATTTGCCAGTTGTGATATATTTGAGGTATTTTGTATATCTGACAGAAAGTTGTGCCATACATGTGTTTTGCTTTCAGCATCTAATTAATTACATTTCATCTAATGCAATCAAATACATTTATACTTTCTCTGTCTCTGTCATTTGAGCAATAAAAATTACTTACTTTGAAAACAACTTATTACTTTCATATGTGCTCATAATTAAGCACCACAATTACACAGTAACAGTTGTTCTTGCAGCTTAGTGCCTGTTGTTAAGATTAGTTTGTAATTAATGTGCTTCCTGTCCTTAGTTTAGGTTGTAGGTGAGGGAGAAGTTTCACCATTGAACATGAAGATATTCTTTTTATATAAAGGTGATGAGATGAGGTGTCAGGTTTCGTTTCTCAAAGAGGCAAGGCAGGGACTGAATCCAGGAACTGGCAGGATCAATGCCATCTTCAAGCATTTGGACTAGTAGCTGTCAAACAAGTCAAAGTGCCACTAAAATTTTCTGATTGACCCTGTCTGAAGTAAGTCAACAGTTCTGACATGAACCGGACAACTGAAGTCACTATAATCCTTGGGCATTAATAAACTAGTAATAGGAGACTGACATTTAACATGTTATTTTTATCAAAACTTGATGACAGGAGGTGTCGCCAGTAGAAAGTTGGGTGGGGTGTGGGGGGATATGGAGGAAGGAGAAGGGTGTGTGTAGGGGAGAGGGGTTGTACCCTTTTCCTAAGTATGTGTGAAAATTCGAGGGGGGGGCAGTGCTCACTCCATGTTCATTTGGAATCTACTGGGAGTTATTTCTCTTTTGCGCTGCAAAGACATTTAGGGCCTTCAGATGTTTCAAATCATTAATAGTAGTAGTAGTCTGTCTGTTTCAAGCCAAACCAAACTTAGGTCGACTGTTTTCTGTCAATAAGTTGCATTTACAAAACAAGTTATAATGCTGAAGGAGTAGTTTTTTGGTGCAGGAGGACACACTAGGATAGTGAATTAAAAAGAACAACCTGTTCTTGTGGTGTGGTTTTAAATGCAGTGGGATTAGTTTCAGAGAATGAGTCTTGTGTACCATGGTATACCTAGTGTAAACCAAATGAGAGCATAGTGAAATTATAATAAAAAGTAATAAACATTTTGTAAAGCACAGAGAGGTGCAATACAAACTGTGGGACCTGGCAAAGTAAATACCAGGGAAAATGGTTAATTTTATTAGGCATTTGTTTTAAAGCTTGTTTATTTTGCCTTAAACAGCTATTAACCACTAGATAACTGGACAATGTGTTTGCCTAGGGGCATCTTTCTTACACTCATGTAACATAAGACTCTTGTTCCACTTGATTGATACACACCTTTCATTTCATCAAGATTAGACTACTGTAATGCTTTGCTTACTGGGATGTCTCCTAAGATGCCAACCAGGCTTCAGTACTGTATGTCCAGAGGTCTGTGGGTAATGTGCTGTCTCAAAGTACTCTGCATTTACAGAACTCCCGGCCACTGCAAACTGCACTGTACCGTAGTAAATTTTATACTGGACTCTGGCTGACAAGTAAGGCAGTGAATGGTCTAACTCCAGATTATTTTAAGGATTTACTACATCAGTACGCAGCCCAGCTCTTTACCTCACTCATGGACTTTTCACACTGCTGAAGTCCTGGCTCTACACAATGGGTCTTTTTGTGTACACAACTGGGTCTTTATGTTTGCAGCACCATGTGTGTGGAATCATCACAATGTCTGCAACTGTTGACGTTATCAAAATGCTCTTAAAGGTCCTGGATTTTACTATGCCAATTTATCACAGCTGCTGCAATTTTTCTTTATTTCTTTCACTTTCTCTTTGCTACTATTACAGTGTGTGGGCTGTTGTACAGCACTTTGAGATTCTGAAAGGTTTTAAAAAGTACTCATTAATGTAAATGTATGATTATTGTAGCAGTGCCTTCTCAGAAAACATTAATAGTGTTCTTGAAGTTTGACAGAGAACTGTACGTTCAGTCTTTGTTACAAAACTAAGTATTCTTCTCCTTTTTGTGAAATTATTGGGATAATGATCTTTGTGGCCTAGAAGGAATGATGCAGAGCACGTTTGTGTTCATTCCAGAGGTGATTGTGAAGAGGGTTATTCAGTCTTTAATTACAGTGAAGATTAAGATGCTATATTCCACCCACCTCTGGTATTAACTGTTGTGACTTTCTGTCCTCTCTGAACTTGTTCTAATAAATCAGTAAACAAGGAGTATGTGACTACAGCTTCCCCAGAACCTCACCTTTAGGAGTTCACCTGATATAACTGATAGCAAGCCTACTCACGCTCTCAATCCTTTCAGTGCACATTGACACGTTGGTGAAAAAATACCACTTAATACCACTTAAGTTTCTGATAAGCGTAAGTAGTAGTAAGTATTAATTATCATAATTGATTATGAACTTTTCTATATGAAGCACACTTTGTGTAAAACATCCTGAATTCTGCACATAAAAACAGAAAACAGAGACAAAAGACTAGAAAAATATATTAACAAGAAAAGTAGATGTTTGAATTAAAAACATGAACATGAAAATGATGAAAAGGATAGTGGTTACCTTGGTGGTTAAGTGTGAGTACCATCCTTTAAATCATTTTCTGTAGGTCTTGTCATTTGGGGATCGAGCACCCATTATAAATAATTTGAATCCCAGAGAATTGAGCCTGTTCATAAACAACCTTTTAGTAAATTAAAAACATCCCAAGAGCCGATCTTCTTGTTTAAAATGTATTCCACAGGCCTGTATTGTACACACAGAAGGCCCTGTCACCAAAGGTTCACGATCTGATCTGGCCTTGGGAATGAATCTGTATCAGCAAATTGTAGAATGTAGCTAGGGACACAAATGGAAAAAAAGTTAAAGATTTGCAAGGGGAGCCATTCAGTGCCTTGAAAGTCCATCCATCCTTCCATCCATCCATTTTCTAAACTGCTTGATCCAGTGCAGGGTCTTAACTGGGTCTTCTTAAAATTCCAGCCAAGTTTTGAACATAATGTAGTTTGCAGTCTTAGAAACTCCAGAAAGCAGGACATGTACTGTACTAATCAGTCATGTGGGAGGCATTGCTGGAGCAAGATGTCGTCAGGCAGTACTCCTAAGATGGTAAAAGAGCATTTGAGTGTTGCTTCAAACATAAAGTGTAACATCAGTGTCAAGTAAAAAATACTTTGCAATCATTTGGTTTTATTAGAGAAGTCACATAAGTTGAACCACATGATGGAAAAGAAAGTGAAATGCTGGCTCTTTCTTATGCCTTCCTTATCTCCATGCACGTGTTATTTGCTGTGGTGTTTGGCTATTTAAAAATGGACTCACAAGAAAGTGAAACAATATCTAAGCAAAAGAATGTGTCCCATTTTAATGAGCAAAGCAGCTGTGGATATAAATGCAAACATCAGACTGAAAAGTAATCCTACTGACGTTCATCCTCAAGGCAGTTCTCCTGTCCTTTCATTGGTACTGAGTGCCACCAAATAGAGTTGGTGTGGGGTTTTATGAGACCTGACCCAGGGCACAGAGAAAGACCATTGCAGTTTAGGTGACTGTTTTGATTAAAGAACCTTTTTTGTGACTCTCAAATGCATTAAACAGTTATCATTGAACATACCTGAGCCTTTTTCACATTTTATTTCATGAAGCAAAATTAAAATTTGATTGACAGCAGGATCTTCTACCTCCATCTGTCCACCTTTGGACTCCTGTGGGTTAACAAGGACATGAGCTTCAAATTGCTGAGCATTTTCTCTCAGCTTTACTTTGGCCAACTGACTATGTAAAAAAATGTCATTGATGTTCACAAGCTTAAATACTATTAACAGGTTGTGATTTTTACCAGCCATGGCATTGTGTGTTTCTCTACAAAATCCATATACTGTGCTTAATGCACAAACCCATAGTAATACAAGAGAAGACTTAATTAAGTCCTAATGGAGAAACCTCTTGTACTTTTCACTGACGTAACAAACCAGGAGCAACAGTTGAATACTTGTCCCTAAGGGGACTTGTCCCTTGTCCTAAGGGAGAGTCAATCCCGTGTTTACTGAGAAATTGTGCCCTCAGGCAAGAGGGATGGAGTGTTTGTTTCCCATAGTTCCTCTGCTGATGCCATTAGGTATGTCTACAGTACTATGCAAAAAAAACCCAGATGAGGTCAAGAGACCTCTTGATTTAAAGTGTCCAGTGTAAGCGGGGAAAAGAGGTTTTACCTGGAAACCTTGAGGGAGTACTCTCCCTGCCCTGGGCCAGGGGTTTGTATAGCTATCTGGGCTGCTGGAGAAGAGGGAGGTAGATGCAGGATAGCAAAACCGGAAAAACAACAGTGATAAAGATCTGGTTTCCTAGTCACTGACGTAACTGGTGTACTGGTACGCTATTGTATCACTGGCTGCAACACAGAGCGTGGACGATTAATTAAAGGATTTTTGAGCTGGATTGCAAAAATTCCTCCCACTGTACAGTAATCTTCTGTAGGGAAAGCATGTGCTGTGGTACGCACAAGCTCTGGTCCATCACCGTATTTTATCTGTCTGAAATAAAGAATTCAATCTGTTTTTGCCACACACTGCAGCTACCTTTCCTGGTCAACCTATACTATGTTGTTATGAATTGAAAGTGTCATTTTGATTTAAAATGTCCTCCATTATGAGAATATTATTCTTTTTTAAAACTGCCTTAAACGTGTCTAGGAATCGGTATATATCAGCTGGGATGTCTTTTGGAAATAAGATTTATATTTCAAGCATTTGTGCAATCTTAATGAAATGCCACTTTACCTTTATCTATACAATTGCAACCCTGCCTTTATCTCTATAATTACTTTTATAAGCAGGCTGATTTTGGAAGCAATTTGAAGTGACTGTGTATAGCGTTTTCAAAGGCATGTGAATATGTTAGTGAGTTCCTTGTCATCTCATGGAGTCTGTTTTTTCGGAACAAATTTTTATTTATTTTTGTCATACTTTTTAACAACAAATCTAAATCCCCTCTAATCAGTGGTACCCCCAAATGAATCATTCACCAAAAGTGAAATCATACAAAACTGGAAGAGCTACAGTGTAACTATGACCCAATGTCATCCTCTACAGCAATACTTCATGTCTCATCCCTCAGTCCCCAGGCATCATGAATTTCGGATGATTGACAGATTCATTTAAATGTCAAGAAAGACCAGGGTCCAGTGCTGCCAGAGAAGCTATTGCAAAGCTTCCTAAGTTAGCAAAGGTAAGGCCAGCCAATCAGATGTCTTTCCACTTATGAAAGACTAAGACTAGAGTCATCGTTTAACCGGAGCATCAGTTGCAAACAAGGGACATTCTTGTCTAAAATAGTGGGTGCAGAAAACAACATATGTCCTAAAACTATAGGATAATAACTACTATAACCTACATTTACAATGTCAAAATATTTAAGGGAATCGTTCAATATTTGCAGTTTTGGAAGCTGAATTTGTGTGGTCTCTGACATTGTCCCATGTGCCGGAATCTTTGTAAAGACCAAATAAGAAAAGTAAATAGAAAGAAGTAATATGTTCATGATATGGCACTGACCTTCATGCACAACCAGGGCTTTGTTCAATGGGCAGACTGCACTACCATGGCACTACAAAATAGGAGTTGGTACTTTCTGAGGGGTGGAACTCATCCAGATGGTGATGGCAGGGAAAATCTGTAGATCTGATGATATTAGCCACAGTGTATCATTTTAAAGATTCTGGAAGTAAATCCAGGTAAATCAAAAGGAGATTATAGGACAGTATAAGGATATTGCTGATATTTGTTTTTGAGAGCTCTGTTGACCTATCACCTCTTTGCTTTCACTGATGACCAGTGTCTCAGATTGTTACCTAAAGTGTTCAATAGTAAAGAAATTGCAAAGCAACTCTCTATTTAACACTTTATGTGGAGAGACACTCCCTGCTAAGAGGGAAGACCTTGAAATCCCACGTCCCTGATTGAGGCTCTTCTGAATACAGAGCAGCAGACGGAACCAGCTGTTCAGAGAGGCAGCGTAGCAGCAGAGCCTGATAAAAAACAACCTGGTCAGTGGGACAAGGGTGAGAGAACTCTTTACACCCAGCTCTGAACATTTTGTATATCATCCAGCATAAGTGAGATCTGCGTTTTTAATGATGCACAATTCTGAAAGCTGGCCAAGAGTTATTTATTGCAGAGAAAGTACACTAATATGATTTGCGCACAGTGTATGTTGAAAATGAGAACTGAATTCTTGTGTTTTATATTTTCCAAGGAGAATCACTTTTCAACCTTTGTTCTAGGGAATATGATGATCAGCTTCTTTTTGAGGGATTATCCCATATTAGTTGAGACAGAGGAGCAAAATGAGTCATATTTTAATAACAATGGAAAAAATCAGTACCTAATACAGCTTAGTATATTGAGCTTTCCCTAGCTTTTAAACTAAGGCATGTGTAAAGGCTCAGATCTGGCTATATCACCACCAGTACAGTTGGGAACTCTATTTCCTTTTTCATCACCTACTCTAGTGAAGGAAAGCTTACATGACTAACCATTTGGGGGAGCCTTAAACACTGGCCAAAGCAGGCAGGTGCCTCTCGAGCTAACCACCCTATAGCCCCCACAATCTCATATGAAGTTTAGAGATATTTTTCATGAAAAACTGTTTCAATTCTTTGATAAAGTGTTACACTACAGAAACCTTTAAAAAAGTGGTCTACACCACTCGGTTTTTGTGTGCGCAATTAAAATTTCCACATTAGGGACCCTGGAAACATGCTCCTGTTTTCCTTTTATCTACTGCTGAAATTTGGCTTGTTTGTTTGAGAAGCTTTGTACAGACTTTACAGACTCCTGCAAATGGGACGATGTGGATCTGTTCTTTGTGAACACCATTTACTAATGAATTAGGATGTAGATGACAGGACAGCTGGACTTTCTGAAATATTGATTAAGAAGGTAAGAATGCGTTGGAGCAGTCTGAAAGCACAGAATCTATAGCTTTAACAAATAGAAATTTGAATGACTGTGTGGTTTCTGGTTCTATGAAAAAGCAAAACACAAGTAAGCAATACTTATTTGTGTTACGGGCCTTACAAAGGCTATATGATACTGGTGTGGCAGTTGTGAAAGATTTAAAATTTAAAAAGCTCTGACAACTGACGTATATCCTGTACTTTTCAGGGTTACCAATTAATGAAAAGCATGTTTACATATCTAGAAATATTGAAGAATATGTATAACTAAAGAAGTAAAGAATCCAATCCTGCACAGTTTTCTGACAGGTTGTGAAGTCTACTGATGCACTAATATGAACAAATCTTCCCTGTTTCCAGTCACACCAGTCATTTTCGTGTAAGTGTGTTTCCAATCCAAGTTAACACTTACTGGAAGCACAGGAAACTGGAGAGAAGTTTTTGGAACATGAACTTCTGTCTTTTTTCCTGAGGATGAAATGGGAAATGAATAGTAAATATAGAAGTCAGCTGTCTTCACAGGCAGCCAGCAGAGTCCCCAGCTGCTTGAAGAAGTGTGGTGAGGCCCCTTTCAGAGGCCAGAATGCATTGCACTGCATCGCTGTAGGATTTTGGGAAATAGAACCATTTTTAATAAGAAGACTTTAATTTTGACATATTGTGTGAAATAAGCACAGCCTCCCCATGAGGATGTGGGAGAGTTCTAAGGAGGCTTCTTTCCAGGGGTAGAGGTAGTGTTGATATTGTTGGGGGAGGGGCGTGGGACTTCTCCCAAGACAATAAAAAAGTTATCGTAAAGGCCAGTGTTTACCAAATATTGTGCCACTTTGCACCAGTCCAGGGATTTCCCTTCACCCCCTGCTGTGACCTTAGCATCATTGCCAAAGGAGCAGCTGCCTTTAGCTTGGTGTGTCAGGCAGCTGTGGAAAGACAATGATAGTCGGAAATCTATTTCAATAAAACAACTCCTTTTTTTCCGATCTTTTTTTAGTGACTGTGACAAATGAGGCAACTTTCAGTGTCATTTGGAGTTACCGGACTGTCAGAACTGTTCTGCTAACCTTTCCATGCTGTGCAAAGAGAGGACAGCTGTGGTGTTGTTGGTTTTGCTTTGTTTTGCAACCGGCCGATAAAAGACTCATCTTATCATAAAGTTCTATTTATATGAACTAAAGGACAGTAGGCTGGAATACCGTCTTCCTTTCACTGTGTAATTTCCCTGCCATTTCCTCCTCGCTGTTGGGAATTTTCGATGACTTTAATTGAGATGAATAAATACTTTTGAGTTGTATTGGAGGGTGAGGCTGAGGTGTTTTAGTCTTCTTCACAATCATAAGTTCAATGACTTCACAATGTTATTAACCTCTCATATTCAGAAAGTTCCATATAAAGTTGCCACATTCCTCCCACATATTGCAACTGATATCTAGTTTTAATATATTCAGTACTGCTACCAGCAGTGCTCTAATAGTGTGAAAAAAGTTTGAAGAATCTAGGGCTTCAAAAACAGCTGGCTGAAACTATTGCCCTATCCTTGAGTATACTGAATCCCTGTACTATTTTGCCTCTCCTTGGAAGACAATTATCTCAGTTTGGGCTTTGAAGTTAAAATTGCCTGAATGAGCTTGCTATTGGTGCTTTAAAAAGAGACCTAGAAAAGCTACAGGCTTTCTTTACAACTTGAAATAAAGGATCAGTTAAAACACTAAATAGATCATTAGGCTTACATATAAACCACCTTTCTCCAAAGTGTCCAAGCACTGAAACCATGTTTGGGGCTGCAACACAACTAAAAAAATGTAGACATATTTGGCAATCATCATTTACAGACCTGACAGCCTCAGGCATGTATTGACTACATGCACAACTAATACTACTTGTTGTTAGATACACAGAATTATGTCCCTGTGATGCTGTTGGAAAGTGATAAGGAGTAGCCATTGGATTTCCAGGCGCATCCTTTGTTGCTCTGTCAATGTGCATGCTTTGTCAAAAGAGATGAGGAGTGCAGTGTTTCATCACGATTGTTCTGCTGGTGGCTCTTTACAAATTGTTGTCAAGGCAAAATCACGCCTTTAAAAAGTGTTATGTAAAATAGACTACTTTCTTTTTTTGTATAACTGCCTGCTACAATGCAGCAGCACAAGTTGAATAATCTGATATGCCCCCATCTTTGAAGATGCATTGTGTAGCATAGCAGACAGTAATACATTTCTATTTCTACAATACTCTAACTTGTGTTTACTGTGCAAACCTTCTCCAAGAGCACTGCACTTAAAAAACCAGAGACAGAGAGTACAATGCTGTTTATATTGTTAACCTATAAAGCAGGAAAGGATTAAGTATGCAAAGTACTAATTTTTCCCCTCAATCATTATGTTTGCTTCCTGTACTTGCTTTCCATAACTTGGAATACAAGCACCAAAAATGTTAAGAAGGAAGCATGACTTCAACATTGCGTGTTTTGCTGCATTCACTAAACGGGACTTTGCTAAATGCAAGATCTTCCGGGAACTGCCAAATACAGAGTGAAGGAGATGTTTACAAACATTTTCTGAGGTTTCACATCTCATAGAAGTAAACCTTGAAGCTTCTTCATTGTTCAAATATGACCTAGGCCCCATATTCTAAGTAGAAAGAGTGGTAGACCTATTTTCAGATGCACAGTTTTTTCCCCTTGTTGTTTGTTCTTTTGAGAAATAACTAGGTCCAGTTTCCAAAAACTTTTCTAAGGTTACTGTCTCACTCTGTCAGGACAATTTTACAGCGGCTTACATTCAGTTCTGATTAAAGTTCCTGGCTTGTCATCCTTTCCTTCCAATCATAAGGCACCACTGCCTCCATCGGAACAGTACATTGGCAAAATGCAAGTGTTGTGGAGGGAAGAGAACAAATGCCGTTCTGTTGAGCAGCGGCAGAAAATAGTGCGCAGAATTTTTTTCTTTGGAGAGAGAATGCACCAACCACGAAAAATGGTATTGAGGGAACCAAAAAGAGAAAGAGAGAGAGAGGTGGTCTTCAAGAAGAAATTACCCATCATTTCCTTCAAAACCACAAGAGACGTCAATGGCAGATCTGGTTGCGCCAGGGCAGCAAAAAATAGAAGAGTTTGTAAACCAGATAAATAACGGGCCAGGTTTTAAAAAATAGAAGGAGTGTGAATGGCTGGGTGGCATTATTTCCTGGGACATGGGACTGTTACAGGAATTGCAGTGATGAGAGTAGTGGATGCCAGCTTTAGGGTGAAGAAGGAGTGAAGTCCTTTATATTAATCCATAGGACTATCCCAATCTGCTGTGATGTAACTATATACACTGTAAATTGCAAGGGTATTAATACTATGTCTGGTAGCAACAGAATACAGAAATCAGTGAAAGTAGAGATGTGCCATCTGGGTTGGAGGGCAGTAAGTGGCACCTGTCAGATGGTTAAGGGGTAGGCAAGTGCCACACTCTGAAGTTTGCCCCGTCTCACCTCTCTGCATGTTTGGACATGTGAGACAGTGGTCTGAGGATTTCAACACAACAGAGACCTGTGCATCCCCAGGAAATGGTCTGACTCAGGAGAGGAAGGAACATTTTTAGCACAGGAAAAGATTAGCACCTGGGTCCTCGCCCAGGTAAAAATACAGAACAGGACAAAGGGAAATCTTTTACCGCAGAGGGGGAATCCATGAAACGAAACCCCTGTGGTTAAGGAAGGAAACTCACTTAAATGAGGTGGAGTGGTGGCTCTGTGGCTAAGGATCTGTGCCTGTGGCTGGGAGGTTGCTGGTTCAAATCCCACAGCTGGCAGAGGAATCCTACTCTGTTTGGCTCCTGAGCAAGGCCATTAACCCCAACTGTACCAGGGGTGCTATACAGTGAGTGACCCTGTGCTCTGACCCCATGCTTCTCTCTCCCTGCCTGTGTGTCTTATGGAGAGCAAGCTGGGGTATGTGAAAAGACAAATTCCTTATGCAAGAAATTGAATAATAAAGTGATCTTATCTTATAAACCTATGGCATGCATTACAGAAACACTAACTAAATTCACGAGACTTCTGCTTACTGCATCTGTAGAGTACGTAGTGCTCATTCTACAATTAATTATAGAATCCTGTGAACACCAAGGGAGTTATTATAAAAAAAAATATGGTACAATCCTTTCATATGAGTTTCCCTCCTATCCAGTTTTCAACTGCTTTTTTAGCTTTGAGAGATAGGAGGAGTAGTAGCTACATCAGGACTTTCTGCTGGTCAGGCAAGCTAGGCACTGATGGGTTAGTAAGGCAGGAGCACTTTGAAGTTAAATGTACTGCTCTGTTAAATAAACGATATTTTGCATCCTCTTTACTGAAGGTAACTGTTTGAAGAAGATAGACTAAGGCAGTTTGTTATAGTATCTCTAGTAATGGTAATAGTAATATATAAGAGCACTTCTTACATTTCAAAAGGCTTACACACAATATGGGTAATACACTTTGACTCCTGCTAAACTATTCATTTTTATATTTAACTACTGGTGTCTTTTTAGTTGCTCAGACACAAAGACTTAAATTCCGTATTTGATGAAAGATTGGATTATTATCTTAAATAGCTACAACAAACTATGAAAAAGTGAGGTGGTTTGTATTCCTTATCACAAAACCTGTGTTGTTTAACAGCATTAAGCATAAAGTGACATATTCACTGAACTTGTGCAGCATATAGGTTTTAGGTGTTTTGGGCACCATGGACACTGCGATTTAAGAAGTAGTTTTGGAAAATTACACCAGCAATCATCAAAATGGCAGTTTGTTAAAGAAAAGATTTGTCATGTGTTCCGAGATATGGTTAGTCAGGTGAGTTTCCAGCCTCGAAGTAGGCTGTGTCTCCCTAACCATCCAATTTTCAAGACAGGTTTATCAATGCTGGATATATTTTAATCAAACTTTGTTGATAAAAGTGTTTCAAGTGTTTTTTTTTATTAATCATAGCTAATTCCTAGGTTCCTGTTAGTGGAGAAAGGATAACATTTTTCAGGGCATGAAATATCACCTTCTGCTGGGTGAACAAATGTGAAGAAGTATATTGAAAGAACAGATAATATGTGATTCTTTAAAACAGTGTAATCAGAGAGGAATCTATGCAAGTGAGTACTTTATTCCTCATATGTGCCTGGATATTGCTCTGTATAAAGCCCAGTGTGGTGTGACTGAGGATTTATGCAGATTATTTTGAAAATCTCCCAATATTAACTGAACAAATCCTAGGTTCTTAGAAAGCTGATGATACAGTGCAACCTTCACCCAATAATCTAAGAAAATTGGCACAATAGATTCTTTTGATTTGGTGTTGTAATGTACAGCAGTAGAGCTCCAGTAGTGTGTTGAGACCACAAAGATTTTTATTGAAGTCAAACAGTGAAATCGATTTAATTTAGCATATTTAGCAAATTCATCATTATGTAAGATGTATTTGTAGTTAGTGGCTTAAGGGGAGATTCCTGTAGTTACAATTATTCAATGCCTGTTACAACATGGTTGAAAAGGCTGCATCTTTTTAAAATCATACAACCAGATATGTGTATCTAAAAAAAATGTTAACTTTTACATTTTATTGCTTTTATTAAGACACACAAACCTTTATTTGCATTTTGTAAGATTCTGGAAAAGTCCTCATAAAGTATGGTATTAATAAGTTAGATTTTTAGCTGCACTAAATTAAACAGGGGAAAGTCTATATACAGTATAATGCTTTAGATTATTGCATATTACATTAAAATTTAACTAAAAGTACAGTAAGTTATGTACGTTATATAAATTAGTTCCAGGAACAGAAATTTAATTTACACAAAATCAATTTGGCAGGATGTCAGATAGAACTACAGTACATTGCACTTGCTTGTCATATTTCCTATATTTGCCTTCTCATAGCTCCTAATCATCAAGCTTTGCAAAAAATGTCTTGATGCATTCCATTGCTGATAGTATTATAAAATAAATGTAATTTGTGTGTATGATTATGCAAATGCTGAGTAAAATATTGAAGCAATTCTTCTTCGTCCTTGAAAGCAGCCTTGTTCTCAAGATTAGACTCACACTGCATTAGTCTGCATTTGTAATAATTAGGTTAAGCCATGATTTTTGTAACTGGAGTTAGTTGTAGTTTTAGCTGTTTTAATTAATTATTAATAAGATTCTACATTTGACTTTCTGTGCTGCAGAACAGACTAATGCAAGAGTTCACCAGTCATTCTCAACCCGATCAGCTGGGGTGAAATAGAACATTTGTCATGAACTTCCTTGGTTTTTTAAAACAGACAGGATGTACTGTAGCAGTTTCCAAATGATGGCCAGAGAATCTCTTCATAGCGCAAAACAAAGACGAGTTAGTAAGGAGTTATTGAAATTAGTTTGTTTGTCTTTTAGAACCTAGTGTTACAAAATTTCTGATGACTGACTAGAAAATACAGGCCTTGGTTTTTGCAATAACTGTAAACTAGGAATTTGATCAATCAGAAAGTACAGAAATTACTGCCTTACTCTCCCTCAATAATACTTCACTGAAACAGTCTCTACCGCCACAAATGCACTTGAAAATGTTATTATTATTATTTAAACCCTGATAATGATAGTGTAGTTTAATTGCTTTAATTTCACTTAATTTCTGAAGTGTTAGAGGGAAAAAAAGGAAACGGTCTGTGCTGGTCTATGATATGATTATATTTCAAACTTGCATCCCCACAGTTTGCGGTTTTCAAATGGTAATAGAGCCCTATTTTTTTGCAATTTCAGTGCTAAGCTAAGTGTAAGCCAGCTTTTTAATCTCCAACACAACAAATGAAAAAAAATTGGGAGATGACGCACTATTATAATCCTCTTGTAGAATAACAGAATGGAGATCTTCCTCTGATTGGTGCTTCCTGACCTGGACTGGAAGCCCATGGACGCACATGTCTTTTGTTGTATTTGATTTTCTATTAAGGAGGCTTAAAATAAATCACTAAATCTGTTAAGAAACATTACATATTTATACATTTTGCAGACTTGTAACCCCAGCCCTGGACGGCTCAGTAGCTAGAGCATAACTCAGGTACTATATATATAAAATATATAAAATTTTTCTTCTTATAATAAAATTAGTCTGAGAAATTAAGTATATAGAAAAATTACATCATCTATTTTTTTATATTAAATTTAAACTTGTATACATCATTTGCATGGGGTTCTTTATTCAACACAATTTCTCTGAGCGATACTGATGCTTTCAGAGGAAGCGTTTAATTCATACCTTTAGTAAACACTGGAAAATGTACTGACAAATACTTCAGTCTTTAAACAATTTATGCTTTAATTTCATGCAGCCCATGTGCAAGAAGGAACTATCTCTATTTTTGCAGAAGTTATACTTAAAATGCCTTGCATGCGTACAGAAAGAGATCTTCTATTTTGTGTATTTTGTTTCCATAAAAAAGTGACATTCCAAATTCGATGACACATTCCAAATGGTGCATCCTACATTATCCTCAGAATTTCTGCTTTTAAAGCTCAGCGATCTCTATTGTATAAATTGTTTTGGGTGCATTTGCAACTTAGAAAATGTTCTGCTCAAGCAGAACGCTTCTACATGAATCATGGATTCGCAAGGCAACAGATGAAGCTCATCAGAAGTATGCATACAGGTAGATGCTCCTGAGAGAGGGACAGCTTCCACTGATGACACAGGGCATGGAAGTGATGAACAGCACCCTGGGTCGGACTCAAATCTAATCTGTTGTGAATAAAATAAGGGTCTAAGTCTGCTCAGAGCAGTGGGAAGTTGTGAAGGTATAAAGCATCAGCATTAACATTATGGTTAATTCCCAACATATGTGCCTGACATACAAAGACTTTGTGCTCGGATGGCTCCTGTGTTCCAAAAAGCTTCACTTGGTATGATACAGTTATATGGGTTAGCATCATTTTGGAATGCAGGACTTATAGACAGGTTTATAGCTCCCTAATTCCTGTTAATATAAAAATATCTTGGCCTAAGATCTTAATGGGTTTCCATTTATTGTCCCAGAGAACCATAAACCTGCATGTTTCATCTGTAACCTTAAAAGTTTAGAGAGCAGAAATCTGGAAAGCATCTCCTGATAAATCACCTGACTTATAGAGTTAGGTCATTCAGAGCTCACATGGAGTGAAAATCAGAGGGCACAAAGGTTCTCCAGAGCTAGGCCTGAAGACCCCTGTTTTTTCACTTAGATTTTAAAAATAGATTCAGTCTGTTCCTTGGTTTGATTTTCACTTTGTTTAAGTTACTTTGCATTGCAGAATTTTACAGCCAGAAAGACTTTTGCTAATACAGATCAATGACTAGCCACAGATCTTTACACTCAAGAATTAATACATACTGTATGTCAAGCCAAAAGGTTCATTTCTTCCTGTAAATATACTGTAACCCGGAGGGTTGTACCTGTCTTTTTGGAAATAATAGGAAGTGCCACACTTCCATAACAGAGGCATATCCCTGTTTCTGGTACGGAAATGACCTTTTGGAGTTCGCGACTGCCTCTACTGGCTTAGCAGTTAAAGATGCCTATATCAGAGTTCCTGAGCTTCGGGTTTTAGCCTGGGTGATGTCACTAGCCAGCTGCCCAAATGGTAGTCCATGACTGGCTCAATGTCAGCATGGTAGGTAAAGGTTTAAATTAGATTGTCTGGGATCTCCCAGCAATGAGCGAAACTGCCTGCAGATTTAAGATGACATCAGCGATGAAAGTTCCTCTACTCCAATCAGTGCTGAACCTCTGATATGTCATTGTGGAGCTTGTAATGTGAATGATATAGTAAATAAACAGGCTGGAGGAAACTGGGGTCACAGGTTATCTCATTGAACTTGAACATATTACCACCTTGTGTTTAACACTGTGTGTGTCTAGTACCCTGACAAAGAGAAAAACAAAAGGTGGAAAAAATAGGCTTAACAATGTGGCTGTGCTGCTTTGAGTTGCTGGTATTTTGCATTGCTGGCTATATGTGTCTGTGTGAAATATTAAACTAAGCACGCAGAGGGATTCAGAGAGCAAAGGGTGATTTTTTGCAGAATCACTCCGGAAGTTTAACATTAGAATAATCTCCCCTGTAAAGGTAATATCATCCATCTGCTAAAGAAAATGGATTCTTTTCATGCCAGAATTAAAACGATTATAAAACAATATCCAGTTATGAAGCGAGTTAGGATCAGTGCTAATGCTGTTTGGGTCTTTTAATCCTATCCATTTCAGATTTCTATTGCTGTGAATAAGTGGAGGATCAGATTAGCATAGCTATCTACTGTCTCAGAGGCCAGGAAGTACTCTGAAATCCCTCATGGCTTTCTTTCACAGAAGGAAGGACAAATGTACAAGGAAAAGAAAGTTTTTTGTAAAATAAAAAGAATGTTACAATAATGTTGCTGACTGTAACTGTATATTAAACATATTGCACATTGACTGAGAAAGAAGCTATCTTGTGCATACCTTTCTACCTACTGACAAAAAATAAGCTATTTTCAAAGAAACACCCCTAAATGGTTATTAAAATTGAGATGTACTGTATTAATCTGTAGAGTGCAATGGTTTCTTGCAAAATGACATCACAGGTTTTGTGTACTTGTGTTCTCATCTCTACCTTAAGCAGAGCTACAGAAAAACAGTTTCAGTGTTAGACTGAGAACATATTCTGTTCTGCAATGACACAGGCATGCTCTTTTCTGTGCACCATAGTGGCCTGTATCGACATCTTCCATTCCAAAAAATGTCCTTTTAAATGAGCATTAGTTATCAAAAGAGCTGTTGAAACTGCAAATAATACAATTCCTTTGGGATTTATTCCATACTTATTTGAGTGTGAAAGAGAAATGGGAATGAACTTTGGGAGTTGTAGTTCAGTCACCTCTCACATATTTGTCTCAGGTAAGTGAGAGGAAATACAACCCCCCAAGCTCTTTTCATTTTCTGTTTCTCGTTCAGAACTTTCAGTAAGACGAAAATAGATTGGTATCTTGACATGATGAAGAAGAAAAATATAAAGAACAGGATCAACATTAAAGAGAACAACCACAATAAAAGAGCAGAGCATTGGTTGAAGAATTGGTGGGTCTGTAGACAAAACTGAAGTTTTGTCTGAAGCTACTGGAAAGGGAAAGGAGATTGGACAATGCAGAAAGAGTTTTATGAGCTTCAGGAGAGATGTGCACATTATTTCTTCTTTATGTATAATGAGGTCTCTGGAAAGACAATTTGCTTGATGCAACAGAAAAGCATCTTTGTGCAAAAGAGTAGCAGTTTGGAACACTAATAATCAATAGTACATTGTAAACATCATGAAAAAGAACTTACCAGCATCTGGGAAAATGAAATCAAACATTTCTCTGTACCCCATTGTCATTACACCGTGAAGAGATTACAGCACGTCAGATGACAGGAAGAGGTGGGAGCTAGTTTCACACGCCTGGATTGGTAGAAGATTGAGCTTTCTTACGTATAGGAATGCCACAAGGACCCATTGAAAATTAGGCCGTTTCATTCATATAAATCTATCTTCCTATTAATACCCTTTTAAAGAACTGTCATGGGTCTTTCTGGCTAAGAGGATTGATCTCTCCTCTACAATAGCCTGATCACAACATCTGGTGTTATTTTGGATGAAGAATTACAGCTTGTCCTTGTCATTGTCCCAGCGCAAGGTCTATTTAAGGAGGGCCTTATGACATCAAAGTTGATTTAGAAAATGTATCAAATAAAAAATGAAACAAGCAAGACCTCACTACCAAGTTATTTTATTTTGCTCTCATTCTCTGTCTGAAAGAAAAAAGAGCCATTACTAATGTCGCTCAACTTTAAATAGAGTGCTTATGCAGTAAACAGCTCAGAAAGGAGACATAAAGCATTCATCCATGCACACTCACTGGCAGTCCAGCCACACATTAAGGAGTTGTTCCTACACCTTATTTAGTAACCACTCAAACTCCTTCCTTCACAGGGGTTCTGGGCACAGCAACAGGGTGTCTATGAGCACATTTTGTTTAATACCACTTATCATCACACAGATGGAAATGCCCAAGATATTAAAAGATTTTAAATGAGAGTTCAAGGAAATGCCTCAGTGAGCTATTTATTTGATAAAAACAATTATCCTCTTTATTTTAATATGTTGAGGGGCAGGCTTTGACAGTCTCTTTGTAAAAGAGTCACTGTAAATTTGCATTTACACTTAATGTATTTTTACACAGTACAGTGCTTTTTATAGTTTAATATGATTCCACTGTTTTTTACCATGGTAGTATTACAGTGTCCTCTTTTAATGTTCTATTCAGCTTTGTTATACTGTAGGTGGAAAATGGATCCAGATATGAGAAATACATTGTTTATTAATTATTAATTATTGAGAACGTGAATCACATTTGCAGACCTTCAGTTCCCTTCAGTTCCTCACATTCATCATCTTTGCTAAAAATACCTCCAAGTACAAAACTGAAGAGGAGATTGTTAAGAAACAAGAGATATGAGTCAGTGAAAATTTGTTATTTTCAAAATACTATCTGATCACTCAATTCTAATGGTCAGTTTCTCAATGATCATCGTGATCTAATTTTATCTGTCTTATATCATGTTGAGCAATATCACACAGCATACTACCTTCAGTAATATTTTCTACGCATTTTGTTTGTATATAGAGTGTGTGTGTATATTGTATATTTACAGTATGTGTGTATGCATGCTTATTATTCTATATACAATTTAACTTCAGCAGGGAGGAGGGTGAGCGTCATGATCTTAACCTTAGGGCAAAGTTGTGGAATTCCCTAGTAACAGGGGCTTTCCAGATGTTACAGCTGTTAATGCATTTTCAGAGTTTGTCAATCTAAAGTTTCCCTTGGATCCCCTATCCATGGAAAAAGCATTAAAAGTATAATGGCTACATGATAGCATGACTTTACTAAATCCGTTTGTGATACTAATCCTAGCTAAAATACATAGTAGAATCCGACCTTTTTGTTGAGCTCATGAAGTATTCCCTTTGGGTTTCCAGCCCACCTGGAGGTCCTGGAGAGCCCCAGTTGTGTTATTCTTGTAGGTCACCATAAATCATCTGATATTTAAAGATGGGGAACACTTACTTGTTTAATCAATAGATCAATAGAGAAAGTAATGTGTCAATGAAGGAAACAGTGGTTCATGAGGGGTGAAGGATATTAGGTTTTTAGTTTCAAATGATCACTAAATCACTGAATTGAACAAATCACCTGTTTACATTGACTGCAATGAAGTTGTTTCAGGTCTTTAGAAACTGATGATTTAACGGCAGCCTATAACAACTGGTGGACCGGAGTTCTCCAGGACCACAGGTGGAAACCACAGTTCCATACCTCTGGGCTATAGCTTTTTTAAATAAGTTGTTGATATTGCTATGCAATGCTCCACATGCCCTAATTAATCATAATCGGTGTAACACATCACACTGTCCCCCTCTTCTCTTTCGTTCAGTGCATTGTTCCCAAATGGATGTGTGGATCTACACTAGGTGTGTGCTCTGCTTTCGGGGTCATATGGAGTTTAAATGCTACTGTATCCACCATTTTCCCAATACACTAAATGCTTCCCCTAGGAATATCATGTCTTCAAGAGAACTTAGTTGAAAGGTCGTTACCTTAAAAGCTGGTGTTATTCTATAAGCTGTTAAAGTCCAACCTGGGAATTCATGGTTATTAGTGAGATCAGAATCATTACTCTCTTTCATCTTTGACTTTTGTTATTTCACAAAATCTCCTGGGCAGGATATTAAATCCTAATTATATTCTTTTGTTTCATTCTGGAAAACCCATTTCACTAGATTATTAAAGGAATCTTCCTCTCAACCTGTTAGACCTTAGACTGCCTGTGCAGGAGAAGAGCAATAAACTGACACATGTTAATTACAGCCACATGCATTTCGGAAACTGTTTAACAGTGCTATGAAAACAGCCATATTGTGACCTTTCAAAGACACTCCAAAGAAATGCTACAGACGTATTTTAAGAAGCAGAACATAAATCTTCTTATGTCTTTGCCCTGCAATTAGACATGAATTCACTTATGCTTAAAAGTGAATTACTGTTTTTAGAGAGCTTGTTAGTATGTTTAATTGGAAAAAGTATTCTGGGTGTTTTGGGATTTTATGCTGGACAGAGAAGTACCTATCAGGTTCTTTGTACAGGTTTCTGTGGTAATAGCAGTACATATGTGTTAGATATCACAGTAATTGCACGCCCACAGCTATAAATACCATTTCATTGGCTGAAGCTGTGTCTTTCCACACTGCTATCCATTTCTGCATAAATGTGTTGCCTTTTTTAACTGCCACGATGCAGCAAGTCTGATCAGCAAGAGACTTAGTGCTATTTACTATCTAGCGACAATATCAGCCCACATATCTAGTTACTATGGAATCCACAGAACAGAAGGTACAATCTGTATTTACAGCACAGCCAATGCAAGTGGCCCAGGTGATGGGAGCAAACATCAGAAGACAGCTCCATTAACACCCACGAAGGGCTGTCAGCGGCAATTGGTTTTGATTTTAAGTGGGCTGCTTAGGCAAGTTGGTGACCCGCGCCGCTCCTGTGCAGCGTATTAATGACAACTGATGGATTGAAAGCAAACTGCATGGTGCTCCTGCCCTGGTCCTTCTCCTTCAGGTCCTCACCACCAGATGTTTGGAACACAAGGACTGAAGTTGCCATGGTGCTCATGCGAAAACAAATGAAAGGCCCCTAATAGAAAGGGAATACTGAAGAGGCCTGCTATTTCACCTTTCTACATGAACCATGATCTCTCACTTGGCTGAAATGCAGATCCATGTATCTGAACCACACACTCCTATGCTGGCCCCCGCACACATCATTTTGAAGTGGTGCATTAGAACAGGATAACAATATATTTTAGCGGTCATGATCCTTTGACAGAAAACGAGTTCTTTAAATAACTCAGAGAAGCAACATTATACAAAAAATGACTGTCGTCCTTGCTGATGAGGCGAAAAAATTACTCTGTGAACTACACACACACACCTATGTATGTGTATAAAGGATAAATACGTGTGTAAATTAATCTACATAAATGTGTATTAAAATAAACGTGATAATGTAATGTTTGAAATTTTGAAGCATATAATTAAATTTTAGTAATACATTGTATTTCTGGCAATTAGTTTCAAAACATATTCATTTAATAGGTCAACAGGAACAAAGAGATACAGTATGGGATGCTAGTGGTCAACAAGATATATTGGTGTCCAGATTTTGCATGAAGAACCACGCTGTCATTATCTGAGTCTGCACACAAACAGGGTAAATGCCTCTTCAGATGTAATTACTGCTTTTCCTTACAATGTATTTTCCAAAGCTCTTAATACTTGTTATTGTGTGCTCTTCTACCATGCTGAGGACATCCATGCTATAATGACACATTATTCATTAACACATGTTTAGAAATCTTCTAGGATGTTACATTTGAATTAGAATTAGAACATGAAAACCCTCTATATACATTAGTTAACAATGTACTCAAAGATATGCTCTCTGATTAATAAATGCAACATTGGAGCTTCTGTCACTAATCTGTCAAGAGGCTCTGTAATAATATTATTAGTTCTTCAAAACTAACCATTCAGTTGCCAGTGTTTTCATTTGAAATATATTTTAATAAATTAAATCAAAATACCCTGTTAGAAAACAGCAATTTAGTCTAACATGTAATTTTCTGTTTTCTAGATTTGGCCAAGCTTATCTATGTCTATCTGGCAGCGCCAAACCCTTTTGACTAAACCAGTGACCACAATATCAATGAATGAATTGATGCAAAACCAATTAATTCATAAGAGGAAAGTTTTCTTTCCCAGGGATTGTGCAACTCTCCTGGTTAAATTTACTGTCATTCCTGCTGACTCATTACATGCAAGGCTGTGTGATGAAAACTCCAATTTATTTTTTTTTCCTGCTCCAGCTCTTTGTAATGAAATCTTTATGGGAAGGAGACAGAAACAACAAAAAAGAAGTAATTTTGAAAGAACAGTACACACTACAGGAGGGTTGCAGGGAATGACAAATGAGGCTTAAATACAACAGTTATATTCATGCTACTTCTAATCTATGCAGGTGCAGTTCTTATATATACAATATGATCTCTGCTGGGTTCAGCATTGTGTTGCCTCTCCATCTGTCATCTCTTACGCCTACTCTTATCCTGTTTTGGGGAAAATTACTGTCACGATCGTAAGTCCCTCCTCTTAAGAGCACTCCAGCTCTTTCTTGTTCCTGTTGATTTTTTTTGCACCTGCCTCCTGTTCCAGCCCCACCCTATAAAAGCCAGATGCTCCTACCAATCTGGGCTCAGCTTTGGAAGATGGACGCCCAGAAGCCTGCCTACCAGCGAGCCCAGGAGTGGCCCGACAGCATCGGCTTCGCAACAGAGTCCTGAGCATCTGGGTCCGGGGCTTGGAGCGCCTGGCCCCAGTACCCCTTTTTATTCCCCGTCCCTGCACCGGATTCCACTCCGGTTTTTAACTTTTGCCGTGTCTGTTAAGGATGGATTACCCGGTTCTGGACTTTTGCTCACCCTGGATTTCCCTAGGGACTCCCTTAGGACTTGTTCGCCTGGACCACGCCCCCCCTGAGCACCAGCGCACTGTTGACACGCCCCCCTGTACGTCTACCAGCCCCATTCCTAGTCTTCTCTCCCCCGTGTTTGTTTCACTTCCTACTGGATTCTGCCGTCTGCATAGGGTCCTGATTAACGCTTCGTGACAATTACTTTTAAAAAGTAATGCCTTTTTTTTACAAGTTACTTGTGTAAGGGATTACTTTTGAAATATCTGTATCACTTTACCTAGATCACTGAAGCTGATTTTTAAAAATTCTTTCCACAGCAAGATTATTGCTATTTTTAAAGAAGGAACTTGTAATTCTTTCTCATGCTGTATGTATCCGTCCAGATAGACAGATGTTTGGTTGATGTGATCTAACAATGGGAATATATCTGTTCATGTCTGCTGACTTCATGACATTTGGGCAAAAAGATGGAATGAAAAGTTGGAAGACAGTTCTGTCTCCTGCAGTGTTGTGATTAGAAAAAGAGATAAATAATATTTCTACCTATAATTCACTATGATTCATGCTGCTCTTATCTCCCACCCTAGAAGTTAGGGGTGTTTTTTATTACTATTTAATTATATATAATTATTTATTATTTAATAAGAATGTAATCATTTACTTTCAATTACTTAGTAAACACTAACAGTAATTAGAGGAAGCAGCAGCAGGTGCAGAATTAGGAGTAGTCAAATTTCTACTTATTAGGTAAATTCCTTTACTTCTAGGAAAAGTAAGTGCTTCAGGGCTTTGTAATAAATGTACTGGTTTTAATTTCCCTAAATCACCAGTATGAGTTGACTCATCTATTGAAACCACTGCCATCAGACTCCAGTTCAGTGCCCAAGCTATTTGGTAGGGTTAAAAGTCACTGGCTCTGAGTTAAACACAATAACAGGTGTGCTTATGTAAGCCATTAATTTTTTATTTGGGAACTGATAAAAAATCAAAAGTAATAATCTGGTTTTCTTATACCCGGATTCTTTTTGATCTTTTCGTTGCATGGACCTCTGCAACAATCTGCTTTGGCACCATCACAGGTTCCAGCGTAAGTCAAGGCAGAAAAGAACAGTGCCAAACTATTTTTTTTTCATTTTCTAGGTTGCTTTATTAATTTGTTTCTCTCTGGCGATGAGCGACTTTTTGTGATATAACAGGAATACTCAGCTCAGAAAAAGTGTTCTCTTGGACTTCAGAGAACAGAGTAACTGACCCGTAGGGTTTAGGAAGTTGTTGTCAGCTCAGGAAGTTGATCTATTGTGATGAAGGCTGAATTGTAAGGCATCTGTGGAAGAGAATTCTGACTGGAAGTGTATGGAGGTCAACACCAATAAATTCAGACTGCCCAAAACACTGTCCATGGGTCTCCAGACTTACACAATTGCTTGCTATATGATATTTGTTCTGTTCTGCCAAGCCATACAATACAATACTCTTCTATATATTGCATCTATCAAATACAATGGAGAAGAAATTAAATCTGCCTCAAACCATAGACCCAAAATGTGCCTCTAACTTTTCCAGATTCAGCTTTGCAGGCATTACTGAAGCCTCTAAAGCAAGTCCTGACCCTACTGTGATTATAATAGCAGGCCCTTCAGAAGTGGTTTTCCGAGCCCTAAGTAGGTCAGTACAGAATTGTAAGAAATGATTTCACTACAGAATTAGCCATTAAAGGCTCCCATCGTTCTGTGCAATGGTGCCTGGATTACAGCAGGTGCCCTTCTATGTGCCCACCTGGAAAAAAGCCCCTGGAGCCTCTTCAAAGCATCTCCACAGGCAGGCTGGACTCTAGTACACAATCGTTAATGCAAGGCAAGTTTAATTTACAAGATGCTTTAAACTGATCTACTTTTATTATTGTTGTTTTTTGCTTCTGCAGAGCCTTGTGCAAGACCTGACATCACCAGCGCCAACTCAATGCTACTCCAGCTCTCATCCCCACGGCAACCAGATCAGCGTCTTCAGTCTGTGAATGTTTACTCCCTATCTGGGTGAGAAGACAGCCTGGCTGTATAGATGCACTTCCCCAGGAATGGTTCAGAAAAATGCACATGCTAAGATTTATTTGGTTCGCAAGAATAAATAAGGCAACCTACACTTAAAATTCTTTATGTAATCAAATTTAAATGTAAACCTTTAAGATGAAATGGCACTAAGATTTCACAAAAAAATGGTTTATATTTTGTTGTACCTTTCCACAAGTTTATTTATAATTTCCAGGTGCGTTTACTTAGTTTTGTAGACCTTCTAGACCAGGCTGACTGGTAAATCTGAACAAACAGGATGCAGGATTAATATAAACATAGTAACAAAGGCTCCATTTGTCTTATCATTCTGCGATAATCCTTCATATTCCTCACAACATGACTTATCAAGCTATAATTAGCAATTGGTTAAAGTGATGTTTTGAGGCATATTTTTAAATCCAGTGTCTGTGCACTGTAGAGAAACGGTTCTTTAAGACTGTTAACAGCCTGCTGATACACAAAAAATCACTAATCTTCTCTGTCTCTGATGTCTTTAATTTAAATGTGAACACAACAATGCCTCTCAAAACTATTTGGTTAATTATTCACATCCTCACGGGATGGTCTTGCTTAGATTCATCAACTGTCCTGACAGCGAGGAATGATGAATATTGTTTATTTCCTTGGTTTTGGAGTAATTTTGGAAACAAACTGAAAAGATGTTAGGCTATAAGAATAAGAAATAAGAAAATGAGAAGGATTAAATGATTTCACATTGCAAATCATTATTTAACTGTCTTTTCCATGTTTTTTTTTTAATCAGTAAGGGGATAATTCTAGAAATACTGTATAAGGGTACTGGTTTAAATGGTTGATTTTATTTTACAGTAAGGATGTACAAGTAACCTTTGTTTCAAGGATAAATAATACTGTACCTTCATGGACAATTATACAAGTAGGTGCTGTGTTTTTCTGAAAAGTCAAGTAGTGCAAAGTTAGAGCAAAATCAAGTGAGGGAAGATTCATATCACGTTTTTAACCTAATAGAACAAAGTATAATCGTGAATGTGTTGTTATGCATTCATTTACAGGTATGATTATTATTGAAGATTAAGCGTCATTTATTTGGTTGAAGCTTGTATCCAAAGTAACTTAAATTTGCACCCATTCATACAGCTGAGTATTTTATCAGAGTAATTCAGGAGAAGTACAGCAGTGTTTCACATAGAATTTGAACCCACAACCTTCCAATTATAATTCCATATCCCTGGCCAATGCCCTCCTAAAAAGACCTTTCCAATAGCCTTGCAGTAATCAAGGAGTTCTGACCCTTGTGTAGATGAGGGTAAATTAATGTGCAGAGACGGGAACTCAAATATCCCTACAACACACTACTGCAAGCCCTCACCATTTTGAAGAAAAGGAACATAGACACCAACCTTTGAAATTCCAGTGGATTGCTGTCAAGTTTCCAATGAGCAACAAGTGTGTTTTTTTTGGAAAGCAGAGACCCCTTATTAAATTTATTTTTCCATCACAGAGGCCTTTTCTCGTAACAGCTACTACGTTTTGAGACCACATGCCTAGCAATCCATACAGCAGTGCTCAAGACGAGAACGCAAATGAAGAGGTGACAGATTCTGACCAGTGGCCAGCCTTCTGCCAGTATGGAACATGCCTTCTGGAAAAAAAATCATCTGCTGCAGCTGTTTTTTTCCCTCTTTGCTGTTGTCCATCCCCCCCGAAAGTATTGTCTCTCATCTGTTTGGTGAAGCCGCTTATTAAGACCGCTCTGAGTAATGAACCCCAAAGAGCAAGACTGTGTTACATAACAAATTGAGTAATAGTGCTGATAATGAGGAGAATAACAGAAACAGGACTGAAATAAATAAACCATACAAATATCTGTTAATAACCTGAACCTAATAAATCTAAGAGCTATTGTTTTCTGCAAAAATGTGTGAATTCTTTCTGTTTTCAGCAGATTTTGTGCTGTGTTGTAAAAATAGCAGAATAGATCTGTGAATCTCATCTTCATTTTTGTCCTCACTTGTGTAGCTGATGCTAAGATGCTGATGTATACATACTCCTATTTAAAACCGTCTCTGGTTTGATGAATGTGTATGTTGCTCAGTGAAGGTGTTTACATAAGTTACACAAAGAAGAAACAACAGGTGTAACAGAGGACTGTCGCAGGTAAAGAAAAGGGTTTGGAATACAGTTGTGGCTGAGGCTGAGAGATGAATTGGCACAAATTCCTTTTAGAAAAAAAGAGAGTGTGTCTCAAAAGACTAATGAGAACATCTCAGGCTCATTTACCCACTTCTGCTTGAATTAGTGTTAAGGTTATTTTGGGAGAAAAACCAGTCTCATTCATCAGCACTTCTCATCTCTGCATGCAAAATTTAATTGCACCCTGCACTTATGGAGAATGGAGCTATTTTCTTATGCAAAGATGTGAGGTCAAAGTACCGTCCAAGAACTCTTACAAGGCAAAAATTCTGAAGCTACAGTATGTTGTGTAAAAGCTACTGTACATCTTCTTACAAAAAGTAAAGTTTAAGACTTAAAGAAGTGTTGTGGATATTGCCAATAATGTTTTCATATTTTTTGTGAATCATTTGGAAGGGAGGTAAGCATTTTCTTTTAAACATTGAGGTATACTTGCTTTATAATGCTATAATTGCAAACATCTGTTTCAGCACCATAAAAAGCCACCCCACCCTCAATTTCCACATTTAATTCTTTCTATTTCTGTTCTGTCTATTAAGTGAACTTCTGATATGTGGAGAGTAGCAAAATGATTTTTACGTAGCAGCTGCACAGAGCAATCATAGTTTATGTATTCAAAGACACTAATAAGGTGAATATAAATCACACCAGACCTAGAGGGCTGTTTCTATCTCCATAGATCTAAAAACAGCTACGGAACTTTGGCGGTGTGCCCCAGGGCAAAAGAGCCAGCTTTCTCTGCCTTTCTCTGGCAGGTGTTATAAGCGTTGCATTGGATGGAGACGAAACTGTCTGAGCAATCCAAACCAGTCTTTATTGGTGACAGGGCTATCCAATCAAGAGAAGGGAGAGCAATCCCACAAGTGGAATTCTAAAGCCAAGAACCAGTGCTTACGCATCTGGGAAGAATGTATGCAGAGTGCCAGGGAGGGTTTTATTGATGCTTCACAAAAACATCCCTTTTTCTTTGAACAATGACCAATGATATCCTTTCTATTTATAGGTGTTAGCTATAAATACTGTATACTAAAAGAAGCACAGCCCACTTTAACCAAGTACCAGTCAAAACAAACCACTTTGTATTAATGTAATTCTAAATGTTTTTCGAAAATGAGCCATACAGTGTATCTCAATCCCAAAGTAATGCTCCAAATATGTGGCAAATATGGCCATCAAATCTGATCTGCAGTATAGAATGCTTTAAGAAACTTTTTAATCAACATAGCACTGAGTTGGTTTTCAAGGACGAAAATACATTAGTCCCTCTGCTTGAGCAACTATCAGTTCTCAGCTAAGGACACCTGTGCCATTAATCCTGTGAAATAATAACCAGCTCAAAATGTTTTGGCATGACATGTGGGTGTCACAGAATCCTTCAAGGACTGATGCCAACGAGATATTGACCTGCTGTTGACTAAGTTACCCAAAGAAAGTGCCACATGACCAGTGTGTCACACCTGTCCAGCCTTAACAAACATTTTGATAAAATACCATTCAGCTATCGTATTTAATCCATTTCAGATTGGACTCAAACTCTTACCATGCCACCGTGATACTTGACTCAGTGTGCTATTGATCCAGGGCCATTCAGAGGAATCCGGGGGATTGACTGACAATGCAGTAGTAGAAAAAATAAACACTTTTTTTATTGATAAAAGATAAAAAGGATTCAATGACGCTCAATTTCATGAACAAAATACATGGATTGTCCAAATAGCCATTTTGAACCTCTTAAATAAGGTCATTGTATTCGCTCTTGTTCATTTTCACAAACAGTTGTTAAAAATGTGAAGTGTTATGGTAAGGCTCCCTATGATCTGTTGAAATTAAACTTTTCTGGGGGGCCGAATGATTATTTCCAGCGTGGGCCCACTCTGGGTCAATGAACAATACTAGCCTGTGTCACCTTTCCTTATGTAAAGATGACTCCGACAAAACATGGAAGGAATAAAAAACAAGAGAAAGAGTGATAACTGCTACTGCTGCTTTCAGAGAGCCCCATGGTTTGATTTTGTCACCTGTGCATCAATGCCATTCTTATGCTTCTCTGTCACTAGAGCAGCTAATGTTAGATCTGGCAAGAAAAATTCACCTTTCACACTTGTATTTTTCCAGTTTTGGAAAACAATTCTGATAAGGTGAAGTGACAGGAAAAACCCTTCTGACAGATTAGTCTCGACCGACATTAAGATCAATTCTCTATGGAATGATATAAAAGAGAAATAAAACCTGAAACTGCACTACAATTTCATACAGTCACTTAGCACTACTTTCATTAATAAGATTGAGTATTGTTGGTGGACCATCTATCTTGCTTGTAGAATAAAATATTCAAAGAGCTTATACTACATGAATTTGGAAGGGTAGGTTTTGCTTAATAAACTCATTAAAGGTCTTTGAACAAGTAACAGCAGTAATGAATGCAAACAGAGCATACTGTACAATGGTAAGTGTAGATGTCTATGTCTTAGGCGTCTAAACCAATCCATAGATGGGGATTATTATGAGGCCATGACTGGTGAAGACCAATGGGAAATTTGGTAACACTCTTTTCAAGATACACCCTGGAATTTTTTAAAGACCACATAGAGTCAGGACCTTGGTTTTACATCTCATCCTAAGGACAGTGCCTTTTTACAGTATAGTGTCCCCGTCACTATACTGGGGCATTAGGACCCACACAGACCACAGGGTGAGCGCCCCCTGCTGGCCCCACTAATACCTCTTCCAGCAGCAACCTTAGTTTTTCCCAGGAGGTCTCCCATCCAGGTACTGACCAGGCTCTCTCCTGCTGAGTTCCAGTGGGCAGCCAGTTGGGAGCTGCAGGGTGATATGGCTGCTGGCAAAACTCAAATGTGCCAAATGCCCTCCTCCTGTTTGCATCCTTTCTTAAAACGGCCTCAAATGGATAAACCATGTGCTCCACCTAATGAACAAGTATATTTCCATTGCAGAAATAAGATGTGTTTCCATGGATATTTATGATATTTTTCCACTATCATTCTTTGAGAACCATCATCATCGTGAAGCATTTGGATGTCTTCACTATAAAATTCTCTTTAGTAGCCAGGCAAACAAACTGAACAAGTTTCTATTTTGCAAATTATAGAAAAGGGATAATAACTGTAAATTATTTAACCAGTAATTTTAGTTTATCCAGATTGATGGTATAATTTAAAGGAGATATGAGGATGTAGTGCTTCAGTCCAGGAGAATTGCTTCATTTCTAAGTATTCATTCACTGGACAATCTATCTATGGAACCAGATTTTGGCTGAAGGACAGTGAGACACAAGAGCCAATCTTGGCTGAGCAGCATGATCGGGTGAGGGGTGCCCAGCTCACTTATTTTAGCAACTTAGATATATACACTAAGACCATCAGCTGAGTTTGTAATAAAGACTATTTCATGGAGGCTGAGGATTGGTTTAGCAGAGTTAGGAATAGATACAAGAGCTGTGAAGAGAATGCAGTTGGCTTCGTTTGCTACTGTGCCTCGCCCAAGAATACAAAATATACCTGTTCTCTTTACGTCCCCACAATGGCAAGCTCTGCTCATGGAAAAAACAACTATCATTTCCAGAATACCTCCTATCCCTTTTTGGGACCCCTATCTAGAGTGCGCTGATACAAACAGCTGTCACTGGGATGCTGGCAGGGTAACACAACTTTGGGTAATTCAATACAATGGCAAATAAGTGGTGCTACTGGCACCAAGCCTCTTTCCCTGTCTGTGTGTCTCATTGAGAGCAAGCTGGGGTATGCGAAAAGACAAATTCCTAATGCAAGAAATTGTATATGGCTAAAAAAGTGATTTTATCTCATCTTATTAGGGCATGATCATGCCCTGCAGCCATTACAACCCTGTCTGAAGTCACGTTCCTCAAGACTTGTCAAACAATGAGCACCTCCACAGACCATTTTCTCTGCAGAATGTTGTCAGTAATCTAAACCTTCAAGTAGAAAGCTAATCTTCAAATGTGACTCAGCTGATTTTACAGATTGATGTACTATACAGTAGATGTCTAATTTACGCTGTTTTACTATGAATTGACTTCATAGAGGGACATGCCAAACTTAAATGCAAATTGGAAACTCATACCGAGGTTAAATTTATGTTGCTCAAATTAAGATTTTTAGACGAAGCCCAATGGATTAGATAATTACTTTTCATCTGTCAAAAACACCTATCCATATTCGACATTAATTTATACTCTGCACCAATACAAAACGTGGATTTCTGTCCCAGCTCATGCTGTAAAACACTGCTGTGAGCTCTCTAGTACAAAACAAAGACACCTTATTTCTAGGGTGGAGTGGTTCCAACGTGCAGCTCTGAGCTGGAGGACCTGAAGAGCAAAACGGACCAGGACATGAACAGAAAGGCACCCTCCCTTCTGTGTAACAGTAGACAGACAAAACAGCAATGAAGGTTATCGAGTCCTCCGGGGGCATGATTATCCAGAGACAGGACAGCAAGTAGCATTCCAGTGAGAAGGAGAACAGATTTAGCACAGAGATCATGAAACCCCATCCCCAAGGAATCTTCTGTTCACTGTGCCCTATGCTCCCCTTCCTCACCTTTCTCTTCATACTGTATAAAGATTTCCATGTCAATTATCATGTTTCAACAATCCCACCTTAACAAGTGTACCTCAAGACAACAGCAACACGTTTAAAAGCTAAGCTACCGTAGTACCCCAACTAAGACAGTATGGCACACCCAGCCCTAACGTGGCTTAAAAGTGTGCTTAATTACTTATTTTAACCTTTGCAGTTATAGTAGTGTCATGGGTAGAAAGGGAGAATTGAGATGGACACCCATTTAAAGGCACTGTAATACGAAATAAGTGATTTATTGACACAAGTATTCAGCCCCACAAGCACTAAAGCAAAATTAACATTTAGGAGCCTCTTTTGTTGAAGTATATTCAATTGACGACTCTGTAAACTAAATCCAGCAACATTTCCCCCCACAAAGTTTTCTGTTTGCAGCCATAAAAGACGTAACATTTTGTGATCTCAAGTCTCTACTCTTAAAGCATCATTTAACGTTTTATTTTTCTTTATAAAATAAATCTTGCAATGATTAAATACGTATGCATATCCAATACACGCTTGGAACTAGAGTTCTGTGGAGCGCAACACGATATTTTGCATTTCAGCAACTCAGTTCCGGCTTGTGAAGTGGTACGGTATGTTACAAACGTGTTTACTAGTACGACAGAAGGTAAGAAGAATTCAGCACGTTGCTATAAACACTTTCTAACTATACATTTTTCATAATGTTATGCGCAACGTGCATAAAAACAACACGTTTGAGTTACATTTTGAAAAAAATAAATTGAGTTAAAAATGATATTTTTGTTTCTTTGGTGTTGCTTCTTCGAAGGAGAGCAAACATTTACGTATAAATAGGAACTATTACTACATCTTTGGATTTTGATAAAACAAATATTTGTTATTAAATATAATGTAAATAAAATGTTATTAAAGTAGTATTTTCTGCTTTTCTGGAGCTCTGTTTTGCGAGTATTTCAATTACGTAGACTATGTAAATCCCGTGATTGATAATTTTGTCACAGCATATCACGTATTTTTTATATTTATTTAGTATTTATATGTTTACATTACGCAGGAATCCTTGTTGAATATTTGTAAAATATTACAACGGAATTTTGTACATTTGTTTGAACCCTGAAACCCGATGTATTTTTGTCCTGTACTTTGTATAGAAAACACAGGGCAGAGTTGTCCCCAGTTGTTGGAAAAACGTTACGGGATTCAAGCCATTAGCCTGACTCGCTACGTTCATTGTAACCTGATCAACGCAAGATTGCTGATGACAGCTGGGAACATCGTTATCACTCCTGTAGTATCTAGACAGTAAAAATATCACAGTTTTTAATCGTTGTCTTAACACAGAGGTGGGAATGCTCAGCACCCTTCCTTAAGACTTTTGTCTGTGTTTTTCAAGTGGTGTAGGATCTGTCTTGTTTCGGATTTTCTTAATTTTGTGCAGAGGCATGACAACAGCTACAGTACTGTTTATTATAGTACATTCACATGCATCACACCACTGGCTTACGCAAAGCAGAAGATATGGAAATTTATCTGAACCAAGGTTCATCTGATTCTAAGATTAGAACTTCTGCTTCCTTCAAAGTAATAATTACAACATGAGTCTCAGCAGACCATTTTTGAGATGCTCTGAAAATGTGCTGCAATTAATCAAACTTAAATGACTGCTAAATCTATCACTGCATTTTAAACATCACCATTATGGCAAACCTGATACAATTGTCATAAGCTTATAAATGTCATGTATATACAGTACTGCCCCATTTTCAAAGAACATGGTTTGAATGTCCTGTATGAATTATTGTAGGAGCTTTAAATATTTTTTCTACAGTGTATTACCATTTAGAAGGTGAAATCAATGAAACCATGGAAAAGCATCTGCATGTCTGAAAGGATTCCAATGATGCATAATTTATAGATGGGAAAGAATATTGTGGTTTAGGAGGTTGTAGACTGTTTAGGTTACATTTTCTCTCTCACCTGATGAAATGTAGCTGAATGCACCCATCAAAGTTCGGGAATTGGTTAGGCTCTAGCTGTTTTTGGTGGTGTAATATTAATTTGGTGTGTGCATCAAAACAGACTTCGGCATGCCATACCCATTATTTATTTGTGTGTGCCAAATAATAGTGTGGCCTCATAAGTTTGATGAATTTGTACAGTTAATAACAATGATTATTCCAAGCTGGCTGGTCAGTGGGGAAAAGCACTAAAGCAGATCTCCAAACCACTGGGCAGAGTCCCAGACCACAGGCCTGTCACCCTTACTGATTCATCGGCACGCTTGCGAATGCTTACACATTAGACCGCATATGTGTTCTGTCATTGTTTCTTGGTGTTTTTTTTTTCCCCCTTGTGAAGAAAGGCCTTTGAGTTTAAAATACTGTACAGTACATAAAAAAGAAACGTTTGTTCTCACTGAATAAAAAAAAGGAAACTTACACAATAAGAAATGCTCACAACAGTTTTCTTCCAGGGAATAAAATCTAGGTCCATTAGATACTGGTACCTTTACTGAGTAGTCTTCGACAGTGGTTTTGTGCTCTCGTTTTGTTTTTCCTTTGTTTGATTTTAGTTTGAAATCTCGGGGGAAGTTCTAGGCTGTAGAGTATGTACGTTTGGGTTGTGTTGCAGTAACAGACTTTGTGGTGACTACAGGAACACTAGTCCTTTGAATAAAGATGGGCTGCTTTTATGCAGTAGGAAACCAATAGGTGACGTGTATGAGTATTGTTTATTAATGTACAGTTCATGTAAAATATACAAGAAACTAAAATAATTTTTGAAGAGCACATCCCTACACAGATGGCTTCTGAATTCCAGGTTTATTTTAGTGTTTATCTGTCACCAGGCACTAGGTACTATGAAGATTTTATTCTGTGTTATCTAGATGAATAATTAATATATCCAGCATGTTACAGGGATTCTGCTACAAGTGTTTAATAACTGTTTCATGTTTTAGCTAGCTGTAGATGAAGGACAGGTTTTACAAGGGATGAGTTCTTTTTGTGTGTTGTACAAGAAAAGCAAACAAATGTAATATTAAAAACACAGAGGTTTTAATTCTCTCATCTGTAAATGCAACACCGTTTTTTTTTAATTATTTGCTGTGATCAGTGCAGCATGCTTAAATTGCTAAAACTCTTTTTGAATTGAAAAGTTGAATATTCCTTGAAACACTCGACATCATTATCCTGCTAAGGTTGGGAATCCAAGACATAATGAAGTATCTGTTACTAGGTCTTATAATGGAGTTTGAGTATATTCCAATTCTAAATCTAGTAAATAAATTCCAATTATCAAAATATTTTTGTGCCCCAAACCTAGTGCAAATTCTATGACTGGACAGTGAGTTGCATTCATATAGTAGAAACCTGTTTAACCTTCTTTTACATTTTTGATTGTGAAAGTACACTGTCGTTATGTTTTTTTTATATTTCTATTTTGGACAATAAATAGCTTAAAAAAATTCTACAATGTGGCCTGAGAGAATTGTTCTGTCGTGCAGTATTGAATACTTTCTCCAGAGCAAGAGGACTAAAACAATGGGTTGAAAACTATTAAAACATTTACATTTTATATTAATATTATGTATTTAAATTAATATATTTAATATATATAGCTTAGCCTTATACTCTCACTGCCTTTTTTCAAACAAGTAATTATTCATGCTTCATTTTTACCCAGACTAAACTGAAGTGAAAAGAATAAACTCATTTTCCCTATTTACAGATGTAAATACAGAAACCATGTTTTAATTACAGAAACCATGTTTTTTTATCCCTAGATTGCTCTTCCCTGTCACAAAATAAATTCAGTGAATCAGTTTCTGCATATACTGTAAATCAATAATGTATGCCTGTGATATTGCATAACCTGGGTCTGTTTTCTGATTGTTTTTAAATCTCTGCTGCAGACGCTGTCATGTAACCCTCTTTAAACTGACTTGTAGTTTTGGACATCTGTGCGATGTTGCAGCAGGGGCTGTAAGAATTGCGTGTTCTGGCATGTGACTGGAAAGCTGAACTTAGAGAATCATCTACAATTCTGCAAATACTTTTACCAGTAGCCTGGAGAAAAACTACAACATGCAGCAATTTAAAATGTGATTTTCTGTAATAATGCCCCCAGACCCAAGTGTTCCTGAACAGTAAACCCTGGACACGGTCTGGGTCAGATGCTTCTTTCTTTGCTGTAAAAGAAGAATACGTCTGTTGCCAAAGTGTTTTTTTGTGTTCTTGGAGGTTGGTGTGGGGCACAAGGCATTTATGGAATGTATTTATTTAACTCCTAGGTAGTTCTTTTCCTATAGTTTACCTGCAAGGATGTACTCCCTAACATATGCAGTGCTGTTCTTTTGGATTGCGCTGGTAGAAATGTACGTAAATAGTAAGTGGCTGTTTCTGTTTATGGCGTTTTAAAAGAACTGTTCAAGATCAAACCCTATCGACGTGAACAGTTAAAGTTCTCTATAGTGAATTAGTTAAAAGCCAAAATAAAATGTAGCTCCTTCATTCCCCCACGATGACGCCTTTCAGTCGATTTTCATGTTCTGTCAGAACTGTATTTGTCAGAGCGGCCTGGAACTGATGTTTAAAGGAAGGAGGAATCTTCCCTTAAGCCTGTTAGCTTCTCTTTTAGGAAGACAGCCGCTTCTTGTGAATGCTCTTACTGTATGTAGCAATTTAAAAAGGAGCATAATACCATAAACTGTAGCTTGGATTGTGAACAGACACACCAAAAATGCTTAGATGCAGAATTATTAGGAAGGTCAGGCAAATCAAGAGCTCATAACTGCTTTATTTTCCTTGTTCTTTTTCAGTTTTTCATGAGACTTTTCAACTTAAACTGTGCTGTGCTGCAGGCCTCCTTCACCTAATGGTCTACTGCACCACAATGCTTTGGATACGGTGCTTCTGAAACCCTTTTTGCTGTTTACCTCCAGTGGTTTATATTTAAATAGACATTTCCATGATCGGCACAGTGTGACCACACAACAGCAAGGCTTATGGCCTGGCTTTCGCTCAAACCAGAGACTTCAGTGAAATAGCCAGTGGCCATGTTAGGAGACTGACTTGAACATACTGTAACTGCATTGCTCATGGATGAACCTATTGTTAGTTCACTCGCATTGTTTGCCCCAAGTAAAATTGTAGTATTGTTCTGTCTGGGACAAAGATATTCCATTGGTAAAGTTCATGTATTAAGTTCATTGTGCATCTTTGGATTCAGTGTTTAGCCTCATAGATGTACTTGTGCATATTCGCTTTTGCCTTACCATGTCATAACACACTATCAAAACACATTTGTGTAACATCTAAGGTATTGCAAATTAAAGGTATTTTTAGTAAATGGTTGTTCAAACTGGTAAAAAAAAATAAAATTTCCCGATTCATTTCCAGTTATACCTGTACACCTGTAGTCTGATTACGCACAGCAAGTCAGAAAGGGAGACTGCTAGTGGACCAGTTGGTGACTAGACCAGGACTAGACAGCTTGTGGACCAGTTGGTGGTGCTTTATCCTGTGAATTGGAACTATCAAAACTAAGGCCTCAGTATGGCGGCCAAGGACAGTGTGCTAGAGGAGGTGCTGTCATTTGGATGCGATGTAAAAGTCTTGACTACTTGGTCATGAAAGACCTTTAAGATCCCAGGACACTGTGTCTGAGAGTAGGGGTTATTGACCCTGGTGCCCTGACTCAATTCCATTTTGGTTGTACTCAGTGTGGACGTCCTATATTTCCCCTTGATTCAATTAATTAATTTGTCACTCTTCTGCCTGATCTGTTAACTTCTCAGTTTAGCAGAGGCTGTGCAGTGTTCCCAAGCTTTAAAAGTTACATGAAAATGAAACCCTGTGAAGAAATGGCATGTGTCCAGCACAAGAATGGGGATGAACTGTCAGTCTCGCCTTGTGCTTCAAGGATGAGCTCTGCGTTCCCGTGACCCTCACCAGGACAAATAGCTTTCTGATACAGGGTTCATGGGTGCTGAAAACGTTAAAGTAAGGATAACCATTGTTCTGTTTCCTTTTTCATTTTTTCTTTCAAATACTTAAAGTGTAGGTCGGAGTACGATGATCAGCTCAGTAGCATTATTGTTTCCTCTCTTAATTGCACTGATCAATATGTGTCATAACATTTATAGCAGACTGGTGCTAAAAACAGAACTGTGGCACGAGCTGTGTAGTAATTGCTGCACTCAGGAGGGAGTAAAAATAGTGTAACATTTCCTTTGTTGATGGCGGGGAATTAACACTGAAGTAGTCAAATTACAGTCTGCTTCTGTTTTTAAACATTTTGTTTCTTTAATAGAACAGTATTCCCGTTGGAGCATGGCTGGGAGGTTGGGTGGTCGAATGGAAAAATAGCATTCTCCTAACTGAGTGCCCTATATTTTCCATGTGTGCCAGTAATTACTATAGATTGTCACATAAAGGTATGGATTTTACAGGGCATGTGCTTCTTATTTCGTTCCTCAGCATTAACGGGATCTTGCTTTTTATTTCCAAGGCCGTGACTATAAATGTGATGGTTGATCGTGCCATTTTAAAGGCAAGAGAACATTTGCTGTGGGTTAAACCTCTTATTGGGTTCCTGTTGCAGAGACCAGCTGTGAGTGTTGTCTGATCAAGGTCATGTTAGTGAGTGCCAGGCCTGCACATATTAATAAACAGAATCTGGAGGATGCACACTTTTTTCCTTGACATCAAAGGATGAATAAAAATTCACTGTGTCATGCGAAAAATCCTGCCTGGTAGTGGTGCAGTAACTAATCATTTTGTAGTTCACCTCAGATCCGTGTCCCTTTGAATTGATGCATCATATGTTTGTAAATTCTGAATGCTCTTAGCAAAAATAGTCCACGCTTGTCTGTTTCCTGAATCACATTTGTTATTGCCAGCAGCATATCACCCTGCAACTTACAACTGACAAACCATTGCAGCTCAGCAGGTGTGAGCCTGGTCATTACCTGGATGGGAGAGTGGTGTTAGTGGGGCCAGCAGGGGGTGCTCGCCCTGCAGTCTGTGTGGGTCCCAATGCCCCATTAAAGTGACAGGGACACTATACTGTAAAAAAGGTGCCATCCTTCGGAGGAGATGTAAAACTAAAGTCCTGACTCTTTATGGTCATTACATATCCCAGGACATTTCTCAAAATGAGTAGGGGTGTTATCCTGGTGTCCTGGCCAGATTTCCCCATTGGCCTTTACCACTGACGGTGCACTATGGCTGCTGTCACATCATGCAGGTGGCGCTGCACATTGGTGGAGGGGAGTCCTCATTACCTGTAAAGTGCTTTGGGTGGAGTGTCAAAGAAAAGTGCTATATTAGTGCAAGGAAGTTATTTATTTAATGATAAGGGGTACTGTACCTCTTTTAGTAAGGGCTTTTGAAATGCAAAATATCTTTATAACCATTAACAGTCTATATAATGTTGGTGGGGGATTTTTGTAATTCCCAAAGTATGTCAGAAAATTTTGCCTTAATGTTCTTGATTACTGTGACCTAGTAACCAAGTTGAAAAATTCTAACCACACATCAGAATTTGTGATGAAGTGCAGATGTACGTATAAATCCTGATTAGATATTTGCTTCAGATAGAAATACAAATTCAGAGTGAAAGACATTAGGAAGGACAAAGAGGTTAATTTTTAGCAGCTTTGTGAACATGGGTTCACCAATGGAGAGGACAGTTTCTGAGATTTGGGTTAGATAAGCATGTTAACAAAACCAACATGTACACACATAGTAAAACTGCACGTCATCTAGACACTGATTAGCAGGAGATGGACATAATTCAGACTCAACATGCTATAAACCTGTCAGCACCTTTGATTTTAGGGCTAAGGTGTTCCAATCCATTGCTAGGGCAAGAGCCAGCATACTAGGTGTGTTAAAGTGCTGCTAGCCCACTCAGGTTCTTGCTGTAGAGTGGGCGATGTCTGTGAAGGCAGCTTGTCATGTTCTTTGTAAAAACTCTGTGCTCCAGTATGGGATTGATGTATATATGTATGAATATGTTGAAAGATGAAGTAGTTTAAATAAATAAATACCACTGCGCCTTAGCTTAGAAGTAAAGACATCTCTACAGAAGTAGAGACAACAGAGGTTTTGGAGATGCAGTTTTGACGTTCCTTGGTGTGTTATGTTGGTGAGTATCTTGCAAAGTACAACTTAAAAAAAAACTTTTACTTTAAAAAGGCTAGGCTAATCAACATTGTTTCTTATCCCAAAAATTCCAAAACAGAGAAGCCATCATGTTAAAACATGGTAATTTCATTGTGTTTAAGTGGTATTTTCTCCTTTAGAAAAATGAAAGTGCTCCATAATAGCACTTTGCAACAAACAGCTTTATAGATCATTCTTGAGATATTTAACTGCGATATTGTGGATAGAATTTCTACATACTGAGTTTCTTAATGTAAGATTTTCTCAGCAGAATAATGAATTGAGATGTCAATGACTAAAGCTAATAAGTACTATAGTTCGAGTTAGAATCCAGCACCTGGTTCAACAACCTCTCAGATTCACATAGCCATATCTTTAGCCAGGGGCTGCAATGAAGCAGTACCTGGAAGAAACAAGAATACCTCTTATGGGACAGTGCTTTGAACACAGGTTCTTTGTGCAAAAAGCCTTGGCCCTATAAAGATAGAAGATATAAAAGTTTCAGCCTTCAGAATGCCATGCTTTTATGTAGACTAAGGGGATTCATTTTCGCTTATACTGTAGATATTGCACATTCTATTTGCAGTATGTTAATTGAAAAAACAAAACTGTATCAGGCCGCATCTGCTGAAGCTGTGATATTTTTGTAATTGCTGTTTTTTGCAACAGGTGGCATTTTACGTCAGTGCTGTGCTAGGCCTTTGTCCTTTCATGTATGAATAATTTAATGAATGACTATACCAATCCATAGAGGAATGTGACATTCTTCTAACGCCTTCCATGCTATTGATGGGCTCCCAGGCGAAACCAAGAGATGCATGGCAAAATCAGCAATTGCTCATAAACAGCCCTCTCTGGGGTGGAATGTGTTCAATATTGATTGCATAGCATAGCTTGTTACAAAATAAGAAAAAGAAATATGAGAACTTGTAGGTCCTCATTTTTCACCGTGGCAAACTGTGGCCAAGCTTCTAGAATTTGCATCTAAGCAAGTAAAAAACATTTAGCATTTTTCTGACAGCTGGTGTAAAATAAAGCCCAGAAAGTCATCATGACTGACTGAAACCCAGTGTCTTCCTCATTCCATTCATGAATGTATTTGAACAACACAGTTATCATCTTACCATTTGAAATGCATGCCAGGGATGTCCAGTATACATACTGGATATAATGCATGTCAATTGCATTTTACAGTGAAAAAAATTATCATATTGACAAAAAATTGTTCTTATAGTACATCTCTTGATTATTTAGGTTTTTTAACAAGTACTCACTGAGATCTCGAGAGATAGAAAAGTGCCAATGAATAGTGAAAAAGTCTTGAGCATGTAAGATGCATTAAAACTGTCTAAGAATAGAGGCTTGATGGCCAGTGGGGTTTACTTTAAAAAAATAAAATCCAGAATGTGGTCTTGTTAGTTCTTTTTTCTTGTACAACAGCTCAAATGCACATTGAAAGAAGAGTCATTCTCTTAGCTACCTCATTCCCAAAAGTCTGGTGTGCCCTTTCAGAGTAAGCAAGGGGCCAGGACTGCTTTTCATCTCCGGAAAGGGACAGAGGCTACACTTGGGGAGGGGAGGAGTTTGGTTTTTGAAGTTCTCCTCTTCGGGAAGGCCAATGGAACATTCTTTTTCTCTGATCAGGTAACAGTTTTTAATTAGAGCAGAAGCTTCTCCTGGCAAATTTTGGGCCAAACACTCTCCTCAGATTTAGTGTATGTTAACGTCACGTCGAAAGACAGCTACTTAGTGCCTACTGTATACAGGGAGCTAAAAAAGGGCTGGTCACCCTCTTTCCCGCAGAAAAAAACAAGTACTGTACTTTACTATCATGAACACCTGACAGTGTTCTGTCAGGAGGAGGACATCTGTGAAAAAGCAAATGAGTTTATTAACTTCTGTAGTGTTGAAGGCTGCAGTGCTTGCTAGGGATTTTTAAAAAATCTCTCATTATTGTTTATGGAAAAGCAGACACTTGATTTTTAATCAGTCCACATTATAGGACATTCAGTGTAAAAAAAATACACCGTGACTGCTGAGGGTGTCCAATAACTAACATCTTTTCCCAAATGTAATATGCCTTCAAGAGGGCTAGCTTGAATTACTGCAGTTCTTTACGTTTTGAGTTTTGATTGATTAAATTTAACCACTTCTACAGTACAAAGTAGATCTAGAAGACCTTAGCCAATTCCTCTTCCTAGGTCCAAAACGGATTTGTAGCCCTGCTGTGTGCAACATCGTTTACTTTGTTGAGCAGGGCTGTTTGAGACAGGAAGACTTGAGACCAGAAACAGACATAACAGACTGCTTATCACAGCTGAAAGAAAGAGGCTGCATCTGACAGTGAGGTTAAAAAAGAACAATGGAAATGAATGGTATGTTCTGACTGTATTACTGCATTTAGTTCACCACTGGATGTGCTATTCACACTGGCAAGTACATTAGTGAAGGTCTCTGCGGTTAAATCTCGATTTATAGGCTGATTAATATCAGTTAATTACATTTTTTTCAGACAACAGCTCAGATATTAAAAAAATATCTTGTTTTTAATTCTTATATGTCATTAAGTCTGGATAAATATGTAAAGAAAGTAATTATTTTTTTTAGAAGGGGGTGTTCTCTTCTCAATACGAAAGCTCTTCTACGTTCAAACCTGTAATAGAGTTGCTCTGTCAGGATCTCCCTATCTGTATCTGGCAGAAGGTGTCCTTGGCACTTTGAACAGGTCAGTAATGTGCACAGCCTACTTCTGTGGATTGTGTTACCCTGAGACTTGGAAATGATGCAACTTTCAAGGGAGTAATTGTTCATAACTTCAGGCCCTCAGTCATCAGATTATTCGAATGCTGAAAAGAAGCTTAGGTGGTTAGTGAAATGAAGACGGATATCCATCACTTGATAAAAGTTTCTTTTGCAAGGAAATTCCCCAAAAGCCCATGTGTCAGAATTAGTTTAATAAAAAAAAAACAACGCCTCTGAAATGATTATTTGAGAACCTGACTCACAATTTGTAACCTGTTTTTTTAATGATAATACATGAGTGCAGAGAAAAGGCTTTTTTTATATTTTACATACAGTATATTTAATTTGAATTTTTTTCATGACAAAATGTCAGAAGGTGTTAATTTATGACTGTGGCCTGTTATAAGTTTATTTTTATTATTTTATATTGAGACTACAAACAGAGACTCCTTCCAGCTTCCAACTTCCAATTGGATTCCTACTGGAATAAGTTTATTTATTGTTCTGTGCTTGACAACATGGTTTTTTGTGTTTGAAAAAACAAGTAAACTTTATTCTTATAATGACAAGTCTTTTTTAACTCTACCAAAAGCTGTAGGAGCACTCTGACCTTTGCTGCTCAGTATGGTGCTAACAATGCGAACATATTCTTCCTTTTTAACAGGAAGAAAAGCCTCAATGTGCCTTTCCTGGTGAGTAGTCAAATTAATAATTCAATAAATAAATGAAATATTAAATGGTGTGACCGGAAAACCTGGTTCCGTATTCCAGTTTTCCCACAAATACAACAGTAGGCATAGCTTTTTACTTACTGTGCACAGATTCCACACCCTGATAACTCGGTTTACGGTCAGGAAAATGTGTTGTAATGTAAAAGGTGAAAAGAAGAATTCTTTCCATATTTCAGGGTACTTGTGTCATAATTTACTGTTTTTTGTTATATATATTTTTTGTCGTAATTTGATTTACATATGTTTATATCGTCATTTGCTAGAAAACATAACAGTATTCATATCTGAGTGGGGCTGTTTTTTTAAAAAAGCACAAAATATCTTTTTTTTTCCTCAACAATCTCCTAACGACCCTACAGAAGTAAGTACCAGCACCCCCTCTTTGCACAAGGGTGCAAGTGCTTCTCCCGGTCACTTAGGCTTCTTTAACAAGTAGCATTTAATTTACTTAATAAACTAGCAGGTGCATTTGTTTCAGTTGCAGGGTGGCAGTATATGTGTCTGATGCTGTGTTGCTAATCCAATGCATACACATAGATTTGAAAAAGTTCAGACATGTTTCAGCTAGGTTTCACAACCTAGTACCGCCTGCTTCCTATTCCTAATGAAACGCTACAAAAGCAGCCTTAGGGCCTCTTGCACGGCTGACGCAGTTGTAGGGGCCCGGTCAATACAGGGGTTGCTGATATTCCTATCGATCAGCTGTCCATCGTAATTGCTGCTGATGTGTTCTTTGGCCCACAAGCTGGAATGTCATCGGTGTGCACAGCAACATCCTGACAACATAACAGCTGGTGGTTGGTGGGTATTTGCATTTGATATTTCTTGATAATTAGCCGAAAACTGCAACTCCCTTGGCAGTCTTGTGCACATACCGTATGTCTCATATGAATCGGGATGCACTGGATAACTTTTCCAGATAACTTTTCCATGCCGTGCAGTTTACCTTGTTAATATACAAGTCTAGATATTGTAGGTCCATTTTATTGCTGCACAATACAGAAAGAAAGAAAAACCTCTCTGATAGCCTTGTGTATGTTTCATACATGACATGGAATTGGAAAGTCCGTATAGAGTTCCAGTTGTAGTTTAATGTGTAGGAGCGGGAGAAGGATGCAAAAATCTCTCGTGTGGCAGTATCACGTTGCTTGTGTCAGCTCATTCTGCTGGAGCAGCCCATTGTCACCAGCCTTCCCAAAGCACACATTCCTCTGTGGCTGTCCTGAAATGGTCTGTTAGCACAGGTGGAGTGGAAAATGCCAGCAGAAGCTAAGAGCTGGGAGTTCAGTAGGTCAGGGACAGTGTTAATATTGTCTGCTTGTCACTGGGCCAGCTAGCAGAGTTATTAAGTTGGGTTGCCATACTGAAATCTAATGAATATTATAGCAATTGTTTTTGAATCACTACTCAGAAATACTGGTGCTATACTTAAAAGGAAGCCTTGACAAGAACACCACAAGTTTCTGTATTCAGAGCTGCTCGTTTTAAAATTTCCTGAGGTACTTTTCAAAACAAAGAGTGATTATCAATCTAAAATGTTGATGTCAGATATTTTTGTCCTTCCAGAAATGCAATACAAGGAACAAGAATGAAATTAAAAGCAGTGCTGGTAATTTAGTCCTCTCACAAAGTTTGAAATTCATTTCATGAAAAGGCAGTTCGTTACCTTATGTGATCACGAACCACCAAGATGACGTTGATTTTGTATAAACAGTAAGACAATAGGACAAATTAACACGGTCTGTGTGCCAATGTACTGTATAGTACCTGCCCTCTTAGTTTCAGGGTGTTCATATTGGCTGGTTCTGTGACACACTGTGGAAACACGTTTTCATTGGATAATGTGGAAAACTCCCTGAGGCTTTCCGGTAGCTAAAAGTAGCACAAAATCAAAGCCACTCATTGCATCTTCTCTCAGGTCAATCTGGCTGCTGTTTGCAGTAATATTAATTGAACTGAACTTAGTTGAAGAGTGTTTTTTTTTACATCACTTCTGTATGAATGGAAACACAGAGAGTATTAACGTCATTCAACTTGAAGTCCATGTGTGCCTCGTATTGTAATATTTCTGAAACTTATCAGCTTGATTTTTAAATGTATATATTTTTTTAATTCCAAGAACAGGATCACTGAAGCGGGCTTCAGGGACAATGGAAAATCATTTAATGTGACCAGTAGTAATCTGCGTTACATTTTTCTAATCCTTCCATTACCAAACTAAATCAGTCTGACCTCTAAGTACAGATGCACTCTTCATACGCAGCACTTTAATGCTGGAATAACTGAGGTTTAATTCTGTAGTCTAGAGTAACCAAAAGTGTTAATTCCTTTATTAGTCTTAAGAAGTGACTGTCCTGAAATTGTTAATAAATTCCTTCCTGTACCTTACAACAGCTAGAACAGATGAGCTGAGGACTGGCGGTATGCCTTCAGCTACATGATTTATTTTTTATTCAGTATCCTCGCAACACATCAGATGACTGTGGATCAGATGGCATAGTGCTGGGACTGCCCGAATCATGCCCACAGTGAGCCAGGAGATAAATAAACTCTGCAGAAAATAAGAAGGGAAAATTACTCCTGAATGTATTATACACTTTCATATAGTTCTTATTTGATGAGCCATACGTGAATATTACAGTTCTTGGTAAGATCACCTTCCTTAACCTTATAGTGTCTATTAACTTTCCAGTAACTTACTCCTTTTTGTAAGATGTATTCTTCATACACAAAAAAGCTTATAGGACGCAGTAACAATAGAGCATTTGTTTGAAATGTCAGCCTTTACAAGGTAAAAGAATGGTATCAGAAATTAACTTCTGTTACCCAAATACTTTGTTATTGTGTTGGTAATGTATTAAGAACTTAATACTGCAGTATCTTCATCAAGGTCTCACGTCACCTGCATTTTTATGTATAAATGCATTTAATAACATTGATACCAAACTGTAGGATATAATGTCAGTTTTTACAAGGTAAAAGAATGGTATCAGAATATCAGGGTGGAGCAGTGGCACTGTGGCTAAGGATCTGCACCTGTGGTTGGAAGGTAGCCAGTTCAAATCTCATGGCTGGTATCCTACTCCATTGGGCCCTTGAGCAAGGCCCTTAACCCCAGCTGTTCCAGGGGCGCCATATATATGGCTGACCCTGTGCTCTGACCACAAGCTTCTCTCTCCCTGTCTGTGTGTCTCATGGAAAGCAAGCTGGGATATGCAAAAAGACAAATTCCTAATGCAAGAAATTGTATATGGCTAATAAAGTGATCTTGTCTCATCTATAAAACAGTTCACCACATATCTTATTCCCTTACCTTCCTGAACTGTGAATCTTCTTGAAAGTCCTGTTAGGCAAGATCCCTAATTCACTCTGGGCTTGCAGAGAGAATACTGCCATGGGAATGTACACTATGTTCATTTCTTTCCTAATACTGGATTTTATCACTTTGACTGAATGACAGAGTGCAGTAGTTGCCTTGCACTGCACTGCCTGAAATTCAGGGGGAAAAAATAAATTTCCCATTCCGTGATGTCATAATTCTCATAAATATTTAAAGAAAAAATGAGAATTTTTTTCTTTCATGCTGATGGACTTTTTCATCTGGTTTAGGCTGTGCCACTGACAGTGACAAATCTCATATTGTTAGAGCATAGCCTCAGGAACATGTAACAGAATAATGCACAGATTGTGACTTTCTGTTAGGAGAGTAAAAGGACTTACTGTCCTAGGTAAGCTACAGTATCTGTCTGGCAGTCTGTCCTGTTTGGTGCTGTGGTTAAAAATACTTTTACCAGGTAACCTGCTTGAACTGTAGTTAGAACTACGCTATTAATTATTGTGTGAATATTATTTTAGCATTGACATCCCTACATGTGGCTTCTGTGTGCTCTTCATTTTATTATTTACATTGGTTTTCTTACAGTTTAAGTTTACATCATGCATTTTATATAATACAGCTATTGCTTTTTTAGTCTACAGTCTTACTATCAAAATAAATGAAAAATAATTAATTTATATGGGGTTTTTGTGTTTTTAAAGAATAAAAGTCATTTATTAAGTTCTAAATTAACATGAGAACAGGACAGTTCTGATGCCCTGATGCCAGATTCATCCAAAAGGTAGTTGACAAAAAACAAAATGTTAATGTTGTTAACAAAAGAGATACGTTTCTGTAGTAATCAAGACACTCCTGAAATGCAATAAACTTTTTAGAAAAGTGAGGGGTTTTCAAATTAAATCTGGCACATTGTGTCCATTACACACTGAAGTATTTGGACTCTTAATGGAATTAAAACTCTCCCATGTTGTGACATAAGTGATAAAGGCTGTTGCAGTGGACTATAGTTCAAACTATCGTGTAAAGTAGAAATTGGCAATGTCCTTTGTTCATCACACATCATAGTCTGTGTTAAAAAGAGCACAACCCATATCCATTCCAATGCATTTATGCCTTCTTGCTTTTTGTAATCCATTAAGGAAAAGAAATTCAGCACTGTGATGAAGCAAGTTTGGGTTAGAAATCAAAAGCCAAGTCTTGCATTAGCGTTAAGCTTGTCGTGATAACATGAAGAGAGGTTTTAGTTCTCTGTGTCATGCAGCACGATTTAGGACAGGGGACCTGCATAGTGTCACATCTCCTGCAGAGTAACTCTGTCCCTAAAAAGAAATCTTTACTCTCTCTCTCTCTGCTAGTTTTTAATCTTTTGTCAGATTTATAATTGGATTCTGTCAGTTTTTGGTATGACTTATTTCAGTACCCCTTGATACAGTTGGCATTTTTAGTTGCTTATTTTATTGATTGGTGGACAGGTTATTTGTCTACATAATCTACTGTACATGTACAGTATATGACTTGTTGAGAATGCAGTCCAGAATGGTAAGTAGCAATTCAGCTCCTGTATTAATATAGTGGAGTCAATTGGTTTTTGCATCGCATGAACTTACTGTAATTATATAATGCAAAGGAACAAGTAATAGGTTTATTCCATGCTGAAAAAAAGAAGAAAGAAAACCCAACGTTTCGGCCGTGGAGCCTTCTTCAGTTTGACACCTGAAGAAGGCTCCACGGCCGAAACTTTGTGTTTTGCTTCTTTTTTTCAGCATGGAATAAACCTATTACTTGTTCCTTTGCAGCCTACGCATGCTGACGCAGCTCCCCACCTGTAATTATATAATGGTTACAATGCACTTGTGAACAGTAAGTGTACCGGATTACACCAGAATGCACTACTGTACATCATTCTTTTTCTGGTGCTTCATTCTTGCTTTTACTGTCTGTTCTTCATTGTGAACATCTTCACTCTAGTCTTGATGTTAAGGCCTAAGGCATGCCGAAAGACGTTTATGATGTCTTTCTAGAAAAGCTGTCCAGGTGACTACAAAATATTATTTTATGAAAGATAATCTAACATTTTAAAGGCATGAATCTACATAGCAAATTAACATAGTTTGGAAACTTTACCTGGAAATTGTGGTTGGGGATAACACTATAAATGAGGTAGATGATTTAGTTTTGGAGTAAAACAGCAAACATACAGTATAAGAATAGTAAAAGGTATGGAAAAGGACCAATTGAAACATTTATTAGAAGATGCTTTAGGAGTTTCCTGCAAATGTAGTGGTGAGTGAAGCGACACAGGTTTTTTTCTGTTCCATCCCCAGTTCGTTTGTTGTGAGTGAGCTGCTTAGCAGTGGAGTAACAGAGCTGTGATACAACAGCTTGGCATCAATACTGGTTTGCAAAAGACTGGTTAGTATAACCCAACTTCTGACAGTGCCCAGCTACCATCTTTCAGGATTGTTTAGATGATTACTATATTTGTCGAGGTTAAAAAAGGTGTCCAGGAGCTATTTTCATATTAAATTAAAGTTCCCTGGAAAAATTCAGCCCTTCCACTATTTATACAGCTGCTCCACACACATGTAGATCAACAGCTAAAAAGGTTTAATATGATACAGATTTGGGGCCAGCCAGACAACAGGCCCGTTAAAGTTCATTACAAGCTCTTTATTTATCTATAAATACCCTCCTTATTAGGCATTGCTGCTGGGTAATAAACTACAGTGGCAGTGAACTAGTCTGAAGTCAAAAACCATAGCCTGTGGGAATCACAGAACACTTGTGCTGGAGGGTTTATACTTAAATCAACAGGCCTTTTAATAATTCATTGCTGTTTTATTGAAAAACAATAAAATAAGACATACAATAATAATAACAATAATATTAATATAAAAAATCTGTACATTCCATGATTTTTGCAGTACAATAGGAAGACTCTGATACAAAAAAGGCTGCAAAGGGAAGGATTTATTTACAGAGGAGGGAGAAATGCTGCCAAGGTTGCCAGTCCTTGATACGAAACAGGAGAATCGTTATTGACAGCGACCTTCAATGCAGCACTATGCAAAACTCCCAAATGGCTCACAGAAGCCATACCATTGAGGAGATTACAGTACTTATGGCTTTTCATCTTGTCGTCCCCAAAGTAACCCTAATGCAAAATAAAAGGCTAGGCATTCGTTTTGACCTTAGGCTGGACAGAACACTTACAAGCAAGGGACATGTAAACAGCTTGAGTCTAACAACGTCTTGCAAACGGATGTACTTAAAGACTTGTACCCAGGTACAGCTTTTAATGCCAAAACCACTCTTTCTGGTTCCTCTCCCCCTAATGTGGGTTTGACCTAACCTGTAAAAGTCTCATGCTACTGCAGCATCTCCCACATTTAAAGGACTGCTGAAGAAGGTACACTCTGGTGCTTGTAAAATCACAGGAATGGAGATGTTTTCACAAACCTCTGATATTAAGAATGTGACAAGGTACCTTTGTGTGTACAGTGCAGACACAGACTTCTGTCAAGACCTAGTTGATTGCTTCACCTGTAGAATGGTTCAGATTACAGCAGCATAAAGGTGCCTTCACATTCCACAGTTTTTGCCTCATCATCTCACTTGAAACCAGGCTGTCCCTGATCAGTACCTCGCAATTTCCAATGGTTTGCACATATATTGTTTTTACATTTCTTGCTGGTGATCTACAATGAAATAAAATTACATTTTGCTCCCCCACCCCCACCCTTCCAGAAAGAGTGCAAATGATTTCATACAAGGCAAACAGTGTGGCAAATAGGAGAGTATATTCAGTGTGGAAGTGGGTGGGCGCTAAGACCACGAGTCACGAGTGTCCAGGGAAGGACTAATGCTTATGTCAGGTACTGCCTGCAGTGTATAGCACATTTGTAAAGTCTTAAGTGCACCACAGATGAGGTTCAGTAATGTGGGAGAAAGGGGGCTGGCCTGAAATGCGTTGCACAAGGTTAATGGGTCTGGGGGTTTGGCTTAAAAAAAATTAAACTTCTTGACAAGAACATTCCAGAACACTTTTCAAAATCGCTTTTAACCTAGTCAAACCGAGTAATAAAATCATGCGTGGATAATAAACACAGTCCACAGCAACAGGGACCCTATAAGGCTTGACAAGAGAAGGTAAAAGGGTTGCTAACCTGTAGCAATGATGAACTGCCTATTTAAGGAACAGTCCTATTTACATTTGGCTTTAAATATGAAAATATTTGTTCAACTTATACATATACTTTTAGAAAAATCTGTCTTTTTGCAAAACTAGTCATCTCACTTGAAAACATATTGTGAACCATGTGATTTTGTGGACTGAAAAGCCTCAGCGTGCTCCTTGACTGTACTAGTGTAGATTTTTGATTCCTAAAAAATATTCAACTTTGTTTCTTTTTCCGACACAATGAATACTCTTTGGCTTCAAGCTATTTTTATCTTTACAATACACGCAGTATAGCAGCAATTCATGACATTCATTTGCTCAGTTGTTTTCTGATGCACTCCTAAATTCTTGACTTTCTGTCTGTATTCTTCAACTGAAGCAGACATGCTCTCTATTAATTTGACTCCTCACAAGCTCCTCTGTGTGTTTTTACTTAAAAAAACACCCAAGACCAGGTTTAGATATCTAATCAGAAGCCAATGCTTATGTTAATGAAATTCTACTGGGTTTTCTGGAAAGAGGGTCTGAGACAGGGATAGAGGCTCATATTGCAAAAGGATTCTATATTTAGATAAGAACAAGATGGGTTCAGCAGTTTAACGTGCACAGTCTCATATGTTTTGCCCCTCTGAACATGTATGTTGTTTGCTGCTGCTATGTTACTGAACAATTCCATCTGTTTAAAAGCTGTGGCTGCAGCAGTTTTCAAAAGATTTAATTACATGGATTGGGTATTTTTTATGATGATTTTGCAGCTCAACAGACAAATGTTCCCTTAAGAGACCTGCTCGTTGACAGAGGATTAAGATTAAAGCACAGCTACAGGATCAAAAAACAGACTATATGTGCTTTGAGTATTAGCATTTCTTATTGCTTCCATGTCACCCACACAGAGGAAGTATTGCTTAATGATTTCATTTAAAACACTACAATGGTATTCTTTATTTTTTTAATTCTCTTCTTCTTCAGTATTGGCTGTCAGGATCCTGTCTCTAGGGAAATGTTATGAAACTTCCTATTCGGTCAGTGCTTCATCAGCATGCACACTGGACCAGACCAGTTCAGGCCAGGTCAGCCCAGCCCAGCCCACAGAGTAGGACAGCTGAGGACAGGCAACAGGTGGTGGGCCAAGTGTGCTTTCATTGGAAAATGTGTAAGAAATTCCTCACTCTTAAAACATCTAATAGACTACAACTAACATCCTTTTAATTGATTTTCTAACAAAGACTTCAGAGCTCTCTTGCCTGGGATCTATTTTATGTGCAAATGTGCAAATTTGTTTGGTTTAAGATGGTAAAAAAAGAGATGGCAATGAGAATTCTAGTCAATTGTACAATACTCAGTACAATTTCTATATTTTTAACACACAGAGAGGCGTGCATATGTGTGTGTGGGAAAAGTATTACCTGCCTTTATTGTAAAACATGTTTTTAATAGCAGCTTTAAAAACAATAAAGCAGATGAATACTACTAAACCCATCTTGTTGTTCTCATGTTTCTTCTGGGCAGATACCCAGAGACATGACTGCAGTTTTCAAGCTCTGAACACAAAACATCCATCTTCAACCTTAATCCTTTCCACCTTTTGATACACACAGAAGTATAGTCATTTCACTTAGAATTAAATACTGTCACTGTGTCATACGGCAGTCTTTCATATTCTTTATCAGAAAGCTCATAATGTTGTCTGTGTGTCTGTTTTTTTAAGAAAAAGAAATCCTATTCTAGTCCTCAATCCAAACTACTCACAGCAGTACCGTCTGCTGAAACTGGATTTCCGTTTTTGGGCCCAGTTCAGCTCAATGTGCCTTTTGAAAAAGAGATTTCTGCAAACCCTATTCCCAAAAGTTGTACAGTCATATTTCTGATTCACGTCTCAGAGGTCTGGGCTCTAGAGGCATAGTGGCTTGATTGTGGTCTGTTTCTGAGATGGTGTCAGTGTTGGTGCCTTCGGGCCCTAAACTCCCTCCAATGTCCTCCATCTCCTCTTTACTCAGGAGTGCCACCTCATTTTCATAGCAAAAGGAGTTGGAAGTGGGTAGCATGTATTTCTTCTCGGCAAGGTCCCTGGCACTGCAAAGAGGTGTGCTGGGAACCTCATAGGTTTTGTGGAAGCGTGAGTAGTCTACTTTGTAGTAGTTCTTCTCTTCAAAGAGAACTGGCTCAAAGCGGTGACCCCAGAGGATCTCTCCCGCCAGGTAGGAGCTGCGACACTGAGTGGTCATGGCTGTGGCTTCCACCATGCCTTCCAGGATGACTACAATCTCGAATTCAGAGGTCTCGAGGTCCTGCTTGCTCATGTCATAGAAGGGGCTGTCCTCATCAATCTCATGGACAATGGTGATGGGTGACACCAGGAAAATGCGGTCAATGCCACTATCAAAGCCTACATCAATGTCCATCTGGTCAAGAGGGATATATTCCCCCTCAGCTGTGGTCCTGGACTTAAGAAGCTGCGCTCTCACATGCGCCTCAACCAGGTGGCTTTTCCTCAAGTTTCCCACACGCCACATCAGGCACAGTTTATTGTCCCGCATGGCTACAGTGGCATTGTGGCTGAAGATTAGGGTCTCATTCCTTTTCTTGGGTTTGGCCATCTTGGCCATGACGGCTCCGATAATGAAGGCGTCAATGATACAGCCCACTATGCTTTGAAAGACCACCATGAAGACGGCAACAGGGCACTCGTCTGTTACATAACGGAAACCATACCCTATTGTTGTTTGCGTTTCAATGGAGAAGAGGAAAGCCGCTGTGAAGCTGCTTACGTTGGAGACGCATTTCTGAGTGTTATTGTCCAGGTCGCCGTAGAACAGAGCCACTAGCCAGAAGACACAGCCAAAGAAGAGCCAGGAAAGAATGAAGGCAAGGCAGAAGATGACCAGCATCCAGCGCCAGCGGATGTCAACGCAGGTTGTGAAGATGTCAGCGAGGTACCGCTGGCCCTTCTCACTCACGTTGATGAACTGCACATTGCAGTGGCCATCTTTCTTGACGAAGCGGCTGTGGCTCTGGTGCCGCGTGTGAACTTTGCCCTTGCCGTTTCCATAGCCGTTGGGCACAGCCATGGTGGCCAGCTTCATCCCGTCTTCTTCAGACGACACGATGCTGTAGCGGTTGGCTCGCACGCTTCCCATCGCGTCTGCCTGGGATGGCTGTGCTTCTGCTTTGGAAAACAGTCTGAGTTTCTGGAAAAACCTTTGGAGAAACAGTTTTGAACGCTCGTGGGACCACACACAAAAGAAATAGGGTGAATTGGAAGAAGGTGCTCTGCCCCTCTACTATCCTTGGCTCCACCAAGGAAGGTCTGTGGACTGAGGAAGAATTCTTTCAGTCCTCTTTCATCTGGTCTTTGGACCTCATTGGTGAAGTGTCCTGTGGGAATAAGAAACAAAAAGGAAATCATTCAACTCATTGGCATGGACACGGACAAAGCTGAAGTTTTATGCATGGCACCCACATAAAGAAACGCTGCTTTTTAATGTTTGCATGTTGAATTAAGATGGACCATTATATAGTTTTTTTTAACATAGAGTAATAAAAGCAGTATTTTGTAACCTTTAGATCAAATAAAGTGGTACGTACTGTACATGAAGAAAAAATCTTTAGCAAAATAATTCTTTCATACTGGAAAACTAACCATGATGACTGCACTGTATTTCATGAATATTTCAGCATCAGATCTAAAGTTTGTCTGACTGATATTTTTCAGTTCTATTATTGTCTTTTATTTTAAAGGTCATCACTGAGTTTAATGATTGCAGTAAAGGTTTCTAGGATGATGTACTTTTTCTGTAAAAAGCTCCGTCTGAGGTAACGAGCTCACCTTTTCTTCAGCTGCAAAATCTAGGTGCTACACACAATGACTAATGGCAGCCGGCTCAAATTACAGCTGCAGTTTACAGTGGTTAGTTAGCAGCTTGTAGCAATGGAAAAAAATACTGAGGTGTTGTTGCTGTTTAAACAGCAGAGCAATCACTGAACACAAATGTGCTGAGGACTTTAACCCTTAAAAGAAAATCCAGGACAATTTAAGGCACAAAGCCTGAAAGCTAATGAGTTTGAATACACTTCAAAGGATACTTTTCCACTATATGAGTGTTCCAAACGTTCATCATTAAGTCTGCAACCCTAACCAGAGCAGGAATGAATAAACACATGGAAAAGCACAAGTCCCTGTATCTGCAGGCAATGGACGTTACTAGTATTAAACTATATGCTATATTTGTTTAAAAAGAAACTAAGACATCCGATTAACAATTGAACAACGGACTAGGACTGTATCCTGAGAAACCCTTTACAAGTACCACAGGGTACAAATGATCAAACCTGCCAAAATATTTTATGTTATGCCAAAATAACAGCATGTAATCTAACCCTATTCTTGCCTTAAACTGCTGCAGAGAAAAGTCAAGGATTTTCTCGGATAGGATCCAGTAAAATCGTTGCTGTTAATCGTAGATATATTTTTGTTGGCTTGACTGTGTATGTCAGATAAAATTACACAGTCTGATCATTTTTCTCATTAGCCACATTTCAGAAGTGGTTTGGTTGTCCTTCCAAGGCCTGTGAAAACTTCACTTTCCCCCATTCTTGGGGTGCCATGAGGTTAAAATGGAAAACAGAAAGAACAATAAAATTGACTTTTGTCTTACACAGCATCTCTGCAAGTAGACTTATAGTATATAACATCTGCTGCCTCCTTTCAAGACTAAATGACCGAAAGGTAGTTGTTAAGAAAAAACATGCAATTCCCTGCCAGGTCACAGCACTACACTTGCATGTGAAAGGTAATATTAACATCTTGCATTGAAAAGGTTCTTACTGCTTGAATAGAAATACAAAATTGGCCTCTACAAAAAGAAAATAGAGTGGTGCTCTATTTGATTACTTAGTGACGCAACATTAATTTGCCACTTGACCAGTCCTGCTTAATTACAGCCTTAAAACGCATCTTCATTGATTTGGCCAGCAACCTGTGCAAACTGCATGTGAAGAAAATATAAGCACTCTGCTATTTTGTATTTCACTGTAGAACTGTACTGGTTACATAACGTTCTATCACAGCAGAGCATGATGAAAGCTTTCCATGTCTTTTGCTCTTTTGTCTGAGTATTAATGCCATGCACATCACTCACAAAGAGGAGATTCTGTAATTTTGACATTTCAAGGAGAAGAAAAATAAAACTAAAATCCCTGCAGCATCTTACAGTATTGTTGAAGTGCTTCTATTAAAATACTACAGTCTAAAGAAGGCTAAAGGTCATGTTTTTTTATTAATGTCCATTACTCGTTTTTCAAAGCTTCTAACTATTAGGATCAAAGTCTACAGTAATGTTGCAAAGTACAATACAAAAACCATATTTTAGAATGACATACCTTAAATCATTACAAATTTTTAAAATAGACAGCCAGTGCAATGTGCTTTACCCATAACATTGATATACTGTCTTCTACCTCTTTGTGAGTCCAAGAATAGTGATCACATGTGCTGTTATAAGGATATATTAGATGACTTTCAAATAAGAACTTTATATTCCTTCCTCTTGTCAACATGAGAACCTCTGCAGTTGGAAAAACAATTTCTTTCAGCAGAGCAGTCGTTTCTTTGCTCCTGGGAACCGCAAAGCTTGTTGATTCACAGCAAACCTTCAGGGATCTCTGCTCATCACTGTCCTATGGGACCTCTCAGTGAGAACTCGATCTCCACTCATTAAAAACTCTGCAGCACTAACAGCATATCCTTTGCTGCCTTTTAACAACAAAGGACATGTAGCAGTGAAGGGCATAAAGTATAGTCTCTACTTAGATAAGGCTGTAAAGTGTTCTGATAAATTGATACATACAGTAGCTGTTGAGATACAAGAGAACAACTTTGCTTTCTTAATAATCTAGAATTTACTATTGCACATTGCATATTAAGGTGACATTCTTCATTGCTTTTTTCTTCAATTATTTGTGGACTATAATACACATACAGAATATATCTAAACAGATGTTTTCTTGAGAAACTGGCAAAATAAGAACAAATTGCATTTCTCCGTGTAACCAGTGGATAACTTTGGCATTTACACTTTTTAATTCAAATTATCTAAAATAACTAGAATTATATTTATGAGCACTTTTCAAAAATCGCAACTTGATGAAAGTTTTATTTAAACTTTGAAAGCTGCTGTAGAATTATTTCTGGACAGGTTGAAAATCCAAGCTGGTGTAAGGCATCTGTAACTATCTTATTCAGGCAAGTACTGTGTTAGTGGGTAGTTAATGCCAGTCTCCAAGAGCTGAGGAGGTAAGGCTTGAATCTTATGGCCACACATCAGGGGTATTTGAATGTAGAAACATAAGAGAGATTGCAAACAAGATGATGCCATTCGGTCTGTCCAGCCTGATTGGCTGTTCAAAGCTAATTGATATGAGGATCTCATCCAGCTGTTTCTTGAAAGAAGCCAGGGTGTCGGTTTCAGTAAGGTAGTTACATAGACGGCAGGACTTTCTCTTAGGCTCCAGAATATATCTGGCTGCTCTGATTCCAGACTGATTCCAGAACAGTGATGTTTTTTTGTATAAAGTAAACAAACAAATAGTGGAGCATGACAGAAACACACAAAAAGACAGCATGGTACTTAACAGGCTACTGAACACAGTGGAGTTAGTGCTCCACATCACCAGCATACATGCATCACCTCTATATTATTTCACAAGCTGAGTGTAGGCTATTTAACAGCAGCTTGAGTGTCACCTGATTACCTTCCTTGCTTGTACATTAGCCACCTGTGACATGCATCCTGTCAAACTCCTGCAGACTTGGAGATGAATGAAACATGACATGTCATACAGAAAGGCTCCAGAGGTGAAAGCAGCACAGAGCATCCTCTTGAACAGAAACTTTTTTTTCTGCACTGTCATTTATAGTGATGCAGGATATCGCTTAATCCAGCACTGCCACACATGTGACTGGTTTGACTTTCATGTAATACCACTTAATTAAACACAAGAGAAGTGTTTTAACTGTTTCTCTGACTTTGTGATGAACATGCAATGTGATAGACATGGAGTGACTTCTATGGCGCATGCATTTATTTGTGACCACATACTGTATACATGGCAGGGAGGAGGCAAATGGAAAATGTTGCATAAACCTCACTCTATTTTTATACACTTAAAGATCAATTTATTTCTAACGGAAATCCAATACCACTATACTGTACTTGCTTAACCCCACAACAAGCAGGGGCAGGTGAACAGGTCATGTTGGGCAGTGTATCAACGCATTCAGCAATTGCAAATGTGGATTTTGTTTGAATTAAAGACCTTTTTCTTTGAACTGCAATGTTGTGCTTCATCGGTTACTTGCTTGCTTGCTTTGACTAATTCGGCGTCTGGAGAGAAACAGATGGAGAACACGAGTTGGAGGGCAGCGTGGGTGACGCTGATAATGACAAACTGTGACCAATGCACATACTGTACACTGGCTTGCAGACATGGTGTATTGTCATCACGTATATTTTTCTGCCAGACACGCGTGTTCGAGTGTGTGAGCCAACGTAGTATCGTGCTCTTAAAAAGAAGCAAACGAGCACGTAATATCGTATGATTTGACTACATAACCTGATGGGCTCTTGCTGGCTTTGAGCTAAACATTTGCAACACGGAGTGGACAAATACTTCACTGGATGCAGAAATGGAGAAAAAAAAAACAAGTACTTTTCAAAAGTTTCAGAAACAACTGGGCACCCCAGATTACCTGGTGAAGCCCTTCGGTATTGCTCTTATCGTTGTTATACTTTGTTCTTCTTGGTTTAGGCTCTGTATATCTGTGTGCAGTTAGCATGCTAGAGACACAATGATGATGTTTACCTATATACTGTAGGAAGTGAGGATCCCATTTATCACTGCAATTGAATCCTAAGCAACAAGCTTGCGCGCAGAAAAAGTAACAGGTGCAGTACCAATAAGGCAATACTCTCGGGCAGGCGTTTGTTCAGTTTCAGGGACCAGATAGTCAAAGAAGGGGTGATTCACTCTGGGGGACAACACTCAGTAAGATTAAAAAATTACAGCCTAGTTCAAACACGGGTTTGTCCGTTCATCTCAGCGGGCACTTGGAACACCAGGAGCGCAGTTCCCGTCTAAAAGGCAGAGTGATGCAACCTGAGCTATGATTGGTGTTACAAGTGTCAGTTTGAGTTTATCCATACACCCCAGAACTACTTCCACAGATGTTACAACATGTTAACACGTTTGTAGAAAACCCGAAGGAAAAGACAGTTCTCTCAATCACCCTGTGGTTTAATTTGAAGCGAATGACAAGAAGGTTGCTTACAAGTTCTTTAAACGCGATAACCATGGCTTTTTAAGTAACATTTGAAAAAAAATTATAAGTGATTTCAGTATACCTATAAAATTATACACGTTGAAACCTGAAATTGTTTCGGTAGTCGTGGATTTCACACTCTGGGGGACGAGCTTTGTTGCAAAATGGATACCAGATAGTTGATTATTTTACAGACTGCTAAGACTTCAACTTTAGTGCAAAAAGCATTCTTTTTTCAAAGTTTGCATGCCAATATTCATTCTAACGCCATATTTTCATATAAGACAGTACTAGCCTATGTCAGCTACTGTGTATCTAGGAATATTAATGACATCTGTAACGTATATGAATCTGTAATGCATACGATAGCATGCAAATGAAAAGTTACAGTACAACTAGGTCCTTGGTCTGCGAGAGCCCTTCAGAGAATCTGAGTTTGACAGCTAAGCATTTACGGGAACTACGTCGTCTTCCAGAACTACCGCTTTTAAAAGCATTCTTGTTTTTTAGGAAAAAATCTTGCTGGTAAATGTAACTGAACAGCATGCGGAGCCTTCACGGCCACCAGAAACACAAATAAGAAGTTCTTACCTGTTGATCTCCGAAGGGAAACTGGTTACCCCGCTGTAAACAGATATAGAATAGATCCCCGGTGTTTATTGCGGTCGAGTATCCAACATTAGGTTGCCCTTATATAATTTCATATATGTATAGTTTTTTTTTAATTTTACTGTCAAAACCAATGCCCCATTCGCTACCGCGATGACTGAGAGTGGTAATCTGGCAAGCCTACAGTTTCCACCATGCATTTTAAATAGCGTGTACCGGTTCCCCCCGCCCATCTCCCTCGTAGCCAATCGACTCGCAGAAGGGCAGGCGTGAGTTGTCGACCGCTTGTAAACTTCTGTCCAGTATTGTTACTAATGGAAAGATATTGAAAGTGATTACTTGAACTAAATATCTTGAATGCTTCCTTGCACGAAGAAGTGCTGTTGTCTGAGCAAGGTGTCTTAAGTGGGTCAGTTGCTGACACCCTGGGAAATGAGTTACTGCTACGGTTGCTTTCAATGAATGAGATCCTTAAATGGCTTATTTCTTGTTAAACGGAGTTCAGTAGTTGCCATATTCTGGTTTAACAGCAAAACAGGCAAAGTTTGATTTGCAGTTAAGTAGCGCTTGCTACCAGATTTGATTTACTGCTGCTCTCTGTGATGAACAAGGAGCAGTTCATTGTAAATAATATCAGTATGTTTGCATGCTTGCATTCCTATCTACTGCGGTCTGAAGAGGCGACGGAATATATTCGCTTTACTGTGGGTGCTTCTGTACTGGTGGTGTCCAGTAATGATAATTGCACATTCTGAGAGTTTACTTTATCTTTGAAAACAGGAGGTAAAACGTGACGGAACTGTTAAAGCCAAGTTGTTAGATTTCTGTGGCGTATCTTTTACGTCTTTTTTGCGGAAACCATAATGCAAAATGACAACATTACGTAGTACAGTGAAACCGAATCTCGGTTCCCACAACTGCATCCGATCAACAAAACAGCTGCCACAAGTTATTATATAAATTATATATATTTCCTAGTGTATATGTTTTCACTTTCTTCTGGGCACTAAATTGGCGAACTTTGAAATCCCGTAGACTGCATGAAAAGGAAATACACTTGAGTTGTTAGCTTTGTCTAGAGCAAAACGTTTTCTTCTTTAACGGGAAACAGGAACATAAACCTTTGCTAGTAATATTTCTACAGCCTGTACGTGTCAATAAACAGCATTTAAAACATCTTTGAATCAATCAGGAGTCTGACGCCGACCTGTAGGCGGTAGTTTTCAGTTACAGGCTACAGTAAGATAATAATAAGATCCCTATTGCGTGTGACTGTCAAGAAATGTTTTGATATTTCTATGTCTGAATAGCATTTGTTTTTAACCACTCATTCCACTAATCACGAACATGGTAACGTTACCAGCTGCATATAGGAACCTATATGAGTAGTTACTATTAGCATGTTCTTCCCGGACGATCTTAAATCGTAAATGTCCGCGTTTGTTTTTATTCATGACTATGAGAAAGTTCGCGTTTTAATTAAAAAAGATGGTTAGCGTGCCGCTTTCGTTTTCTGCACTATTTAATTTCAGTAACCTGCAGATCCAAAGACCAACCCCTTAAAAAGTTCTATCTGTGCTGACAGCTGCGCCCGGAATGCTGCATATTCATCTGCGGCAAGTCACGCTTTTGGGTTATCATCACGAAATGATGCGTACATAGGACTGCACGCGTTTTGCTTTCATCCTACTCATCTCAGGGCCTCATGATGTTATTATTAGCCAATGGTGATGCAATTTGGCTGCTTCTCTCGCGTTCAGTTTAGTTCGACATTAACTCATTGCTGTTAACCTGCACTCCGTGAGCCTCTTCAATAGGCTACTGTTCTGCTGATGTGAATCCAGTCTTCACGTACAGTATATAAAAGCTGAATGCTCAGAGTAACGCGCTTGTGTCTCAACTGTATTATCACGGAGTAAAGAGATATGTCAATGACCTCTCTCAGTTTCATTTACTGAACAAAAGACCTAGATTTGACCTAGACCTAGCTCATATGCACTGTAATGGTGTGTCCCTTTAACAAGCAAGTTTCTCTGATCTCCAAAATAGTTTTGATTTTGCTTTTAAAAATATCATTTTATTGATGTATGTCCAGCACAGTCTTAGAGATTGTAAGAACATAGAAATTGCCTTCAAAGGCGCTTCTCATTACACAGAGCTTGCCAGGGTTTTTATTTGTGTCCATGTGCGTTTTCTTTAATGTCAATCAAAGGGTGCTCAAGACTGAAGAAGAGCAACCAAATGGCTCTTAATGGAGTGTTGAAGGGGTTGAAGAATCAGGAGCATGGAGCTTAGATCTCTGCCTCACCATGCACATCCTGGGTTAGACTCTGGGCAAGACATTTGAATGCTCTCCTCATATTCCTGTGTGTTATCTCACACTTAAGAAAGCACATGCTGACTGGGTTAAGTGGTGTCTCTATATTGCCCCTGTGTGTGTTTGCGTGTGCACCCTGTGATGGACTGGTGACCCGCGGTTACTCCCAGTGTCTGCCTGGTTAGGCTCCGCCTCTCTTTGGTTGGACTTGCATTGGTCGAATCAACTTTGGATAATAGATGGATGTTTGAGCTGTAATATTATTGATATTTGATTCCCTACAGTGAGACAGGGCACCAGTTTGTTGTGTTTTGTTCTGGTTTCCTTTGTCGGGCGTTTGGCATGACTATGAATATTTAAAAATGAACGTTTGCTACAATAAACTGACACGGTGACATTGTACAAAACGCACACATCACGCACACGTACTGTATATGATAGTTTTGAGCAGAAACAGCTTTGTGAAACATCTCCCCAGCTCGTGCTACATAATCTGTACTTTAGATATACAAAGTTTCTCTCTGGAGTGTGTAGAAAGTGTTGAACCTAGCCTAGGCCGTCGAAACGGAAACAATTTCAAAGCCTGCTTTGGACTGGAGGAACCTGTTGCTTGCTGTTAGAGCCTAAAAACATGTCGATCATTTCGCAACGTCGTCCTCATTAGATAATAAACAGTTTATTTTTTGTTATTCGTTATCTTTTTATTATCGCGAATTCTTCCAGGCGTTTGTTGGATCTGATATCATGACACGCACACTGATCATTATCACTGTGCCACGAACTGCCTCCGTACTTGTACAGAAGCGATTGTTTTTATTACCTTTTTGCTTCTGCTATAAATAACGGGGAGTAATTTTAGCTCGGGCATGCTGCGTGAGTTGGCTTTCGGTGTCTGAATGTGTTTAGTTTTCATGGGCGATTAAAAGTTACTGGGAACAAAGTTGGTACTTTAGTCTGCCACAAGGTGGAGAACTGGAGATTCTTGCCTAATAAAATACAACGTTACGTTTCCCCGGTTTTAGAGACTAGTCATCGAACAGAGAGCAGAAACGCAATGTTTCGAAAATACAGAAGATACATTTCCCCCTTGTATTAGCCACTTCGTGTCAGAGCTCAGCTCGTGTGGCCATTGCTTACGGGATGGGTTTAAGACTAGTAAGCATTGCATTTGAACATTGAATGGGAGTAAAATATTAGCGTCTCGCAAGCAATACTTAGCTTGCAAAACGATGGTTTTTAATGATCACTTTACTGCAGTAAATAACGTATTCTCCGATAATCTAACCATGGATACAGAGTCCTTTACCTACTGTATGAGTGTGCTTTGAACAACATTGCTTGGATAAAGAACAGGTCGTATAAGCGAATTCCCCAGAAATTAATTATGACACCTGAATAATACCCGGTGTTAAATGTTTTCCATAAAGCTAAGTACACTGAGAGCTTGCAGGTGTTAGAAGGTTTAGTTTGGCTCCAGGAGGAGTTAAGCTAAAAGAAAAATGAGCTTGCTTTTCTGTAGAGAAATATGCTCTAAATATGTAATCCATAATTAAGTGTACAGAAATAAAGTAGGCTTTAATCCCATGAATTAATTACAAAGGTCAGTTTAAACGTCACACCCGACGTCTGTGCAAATCAGATTTTTTGAAAGTAGAGGAAACAATCAAATAACTAATACAGACTGCAGTAGGACCAATTATCTTATTTTCCAAGGTAAGGGAAATTGATTAGATGGGAACGATTTCCTCTGACATTTTTTCTGTTTTGTAAATAAAAAAGATTAACTGTAAAATGGAAACATGAACTTGAACGTGTAGAGTATTTGTCTTCTACAACTGTTACAATGTGAAGTAAGCCATTTCTTTCTTCTGTTGAGATCAATTCCCTCAGTATCTACTATACCTAGAGCATGGTGAGAATTCCAGCATAGCTTGTATTGTTGACGTCCATGAAGTTTTCTACTTGGTCTCCAGTACAGCTATTTTCCTCTGTTTTGTCGTGCTGGAACACGTGTCCTTGCTTCTCAGGTCTGCAGTGTGCTCTGCGTGTTGACTTGATGTGCAGGACACCAGTTGTCCTTCAGGTTGCTTGGTGTCCACACTGTGTACTGGTTGGCACCTGGTCTGGCACAGGGATTGTGTTCCAGCTGTTCCAGCTTCTACTGGCCTTATTTTTCATTTTGTCAGATGGATGTAACATGTGAACGTATGTGATCCCTGCTCTCAATGTCATAGGTAACATACAGGAATATAAATATCCCTGGATAATGGTGTTCAATATTTTTTACCACTCTTACCCTTTGAATATATTTATTTATTCTTTTATGCATCACTTTCAAGTCTGAAAGCTGTTAGAATTTCAAAGCTAAAACCAGCGTTGAAAATACTCCAAAACCTGCACAGTGCTGAGCTCACCAGCAGCTTTTCAGCTCACTCTCTTTTAATTAGGTTAATATTTGGAATGACACTCCTGTCAGTAGAGACCTCTCACCCTGAGATGTCATGCAAGCAACCTGTGTTATTAATTCCTATGCTATCAAAAATATTTGATGCGTAACACAGATTGTTGTACATAGATGCCAACTGAAGTGTGAAGAGATGGATTTCTATTTTTATGCATGTATTACCACCTATTAAATATCGCATTTGTCCTCTAGGAAAGGTAATGACACAGCAGTGGTTACAATCACAAAGTCATTCATTCAGCTGACAGCTAACTTTCTCTTTCAGAAATCACTCAGCTGCTGGCCTCTGATCAGACTTTTGGACAGCTAGTTCTACCCAAATGAACAGTGAGGTCAGGGCTAGGAGTAAACCTTCAGGGTCAATGACATATGTTGGGAGGTCCCATCAAGAATCTCAGCATTTTTCCTGATAATATATATCATTTAATATATGTATGATATATTATATAATATATAATGATATAATATATATATCAATAATCAGAAGACTGCATTGATTGGCATGGAGGCACCTGTAGTGTCACACATAATAACACAAGCTTAGGTGTTATATGCATTTCTGTGTACAGAAGGAAAACATTTTGACATGAAACTGAGAGCTGCCTCGCCATCATGGTACATCTGCAATCAGACTGGCGTTGTGAGACCCTCCAGATTCATCATCAGTGGGGAGGTTGCCCCACAAATTTGTTATTGGGCTCAGAAGAGGTATTGAGGAGGAGCAGCCCAGCCTCATTATCTGGTTTGTCCTAGTAGTGTGGTCCCTATTTAAAACTCAAGTCTTTTCAATATGCTTAGCCCATGGTGGCATGAGACAGGTATATCCTTCAGTATAGTAATAGATATTTTAAGATTTGCTTTTTCACAGTGTTTTTCTTCAGAGTCTTTAAATGAAAGATGAGTGTTTAGGCACTGCGCCAGTGCTCTACATGTGTGGTAATATGGAGGCTAGGTCATGGTGGTGACTTTTTTCGGTGATAAAGAAAAATATTTCTATCAAATACAACACGCCTTCTTCGATAGTTGTCTAATTCACCATTTATTTTGCTTCTGAAGTCTTAATATGGAGATTGTTCAACAGTGGCTTCTTAAGATGCAAGACCATTGCCAAATTCATCTCTCATCAGCAGTATGCTTCATGAACATAATGATATCCTCTATGTTTAGTTGTTCTATATAATCATCCCTAAACGAGAATTTAATTTGTTCTTCTACAGGCTCAAATTTGCATCTGCAAATTTAATCAGATTTGCTCCTTATTGGGCTGCATTAAAAGACATTTCTATTACAGTCATTCATCTACAGTCATATGTACTGTACTTCTTAGACTAACGCTATGTATTTTTGGATAATTGCTGGTTTCCCATGGAGGAAATAAAGTTGGAGAACCACGCAAAGACTTAATCTGCAAGATACTTGTAAGTCTGTGCCAAGGTTGCTTGGCTACAGCTGGTCTTCCTGATCTGCCTGCTGTATATTGCTGTTTGGAAGGTTGTTGTTTATTAGTAATGGGTTCATATTCTCCTCATGTGGCTGATTTCTGAGAACCACAGTGCTGGCACTAGATGTGGGATCATGCACTGAGCTTTGCTGTGGAACTGACTGTCTTTGCCTTTTGAGTTCATTTTCCTCTGAGCTGATCTCCGGAGTGTTCGCTGTAGTGGTTTGGTGGAAAAGAGAGTAGTCCACCTTGTAGTATTTCTCCTTCACTCTCAGCATGTTGCAGAACTTGTGGCCCCAGCGGATCTCTGCGGGTGTGTAGGAGGTGCGAGTCTGATGTAAGATGCCTGTGGAGTCCCCAGTATAGGTAAAGGTGACCACCAGCTCAAAGTTTTCTGTCTGCAGATCCTGCATGTTCAGCCTGTAGAGGGGACTGCTAGGCCCAATCTTGTGAATTATCAATGTTGGTGTGGCCAGGATGATTTCATTGTGGCAAAGGTCGAGATCCCTGTAGGATACACTTACTTTGCCAGATGGGTGCACTGTGTGACGGATTATCTGGGCCCTTGCAGTACCTTCTACCATGTGGTTCTGGCGGAAATCCCCAATGCGCCACATGAGACATAGCTGCCCATCCCTCATGTTGATCACGGCAGAATCGCTGAAGCCAACAGTCTGCGCCCTCTTCCGAGCAGAAGCCATCTTGGCCACAGCTATCCCGATTATGAAGGTGTCGATGAAGCAGCTGAGGACATCCTGCACCGTCACGAGGATGATGGCCACCATACACTCCTCTGTCATGCCTCGGAAGCCGTAGCCAATGGTGGTCTGGGTCTCCAGCGAGAAGAGGAATGCTGCTGTGAAGCTGCGGACGTTGTCAACACATGGGCTGTTCTCTAGATCCTGCGTGTCTCCGTGCCATATGGCGATCAGCCAGAACGAAATTCCAAAAAAGAGCCAGGATAAAATGTAGGAAAGTGAAAAGATCAGGAACATGATGCGCCATCGGATTTCCACGAGAGTGGTGAAGATGTCAGTCACGTAGAGACCCCACTGCCCAGGAAAGCTTCGGAAGACAACATTGCAGTTGCCATCCTTTTGCACATAGCGCCTCTTCTTGCACTCCCATCCTTTCTCCATCTTCTCACTGAAGTGCATGGTGGCCTCCGGGTTTAGTATAGTTGTATACAGAGCCACCTCGGCACTCATCTTATCCAGAACTGCCCAGGAAGCCTTAGTGCTCAAAATGCTATTCTTCTTAAAATAGTCTGAGTCTATGAATCCTGCAAGAAATTAAAGAAGAGAACATTTTCAGGCTTGTGTTTTCTTATTCTATACGTGCATTGCCAGCAGGTGATGCTTAAGTTTTTCCCTGAAATTATGTAGATTTTAAGAATGAGGAATCCTTTGTTGGAAGCAGCACTCATAAGAGGGCAATGAACTGGAAAACCTGTCATAATATCCATATTCCTAAGAAGATTGTTATTTAAATTATCATGTAGATTCAAATTCAAGGCTCCTAGGGAAGACTGAAGTAATTAATTGATTGCTGGATGTATTTCATCCAAATTAATACTGGCATTAAGTGGGTGTTTTGATAGTAGTGACTGAATTATTTGATTATATTTTGAATTATAGTTTGATTATAATATCAAATATTGAGAAAATGTGTTGACATATTTGTGACTTCAGAACATTTATGTTGTATAGTTGTGCAGTGAGGCTGCTGATGCATCACCCCAGTAGTGGGCTGCACCTTAATGGAGGGCAAAGTTACCCCCATGTGTAAAATGCTGTAGAAATGCAAGGATTTGTTATTATTGTCATTGGAAAAATACATTAGGATTTAGGTGGCTCTAGTCTGTTGTGTGTACAGTATGTGTGAAGAAGGGTGCACTCTCTACCCAGTGAACATGTGTGGGATGGAGTTCCTCAGCCAGACCCCACGAGGTCAGACTGGGAGCTTTGGTCTAGTTGCTGGGAGCTCGGTGCCTGCAGCCCTCTGCTGCTGTATGATGTCTTCAGCAACACAACGGACTCCCAGAGGGCCATGTTCAGGGCAGCCTCACAAAGCAGCTTCAAACCGTGTTGACAAATATTTACGAAAGCTGCTCCCTTCCAGTAAGGAGCAGAGCAGGCGGTTCCTGTCATGGACACCTGCAAGCTGGCCTTGGAGAACCTCTTCACACAGCTGCTAGTGACGGCAGAGCCAAGAGACAAGGACAGGACATGGAAGGAGGACATGTCAGTAGCAAATGCACATTTGGCTGAGCTGAAGATGTGCAACAAGGAAGCCTAGATAACATTACTTGTCCTTCTTCAGAGATGTGCAGTGGTTTCTATTATTGGATAGGTTTCATTTTGATAACTTATGCAGGTTATTAAGTAGTCCAGAGAGTATTTTAAATGAAAATTTCTATGTTTTGTAGCTCTGAAAGGACCACAGCTGGCCATTTCAGATTTGATTGAATCAATCTGCTAACTTGATCAAAACTCACTTCTTCTCAGTTCGTACAAATTGATGATTGAAAGGTTACAACCGAAGACAGAGAAACTTTACGGAGTCCTTTTTATTAAAAAAAGATTCTTATAAGGAATTGTTTTCCAAACTGTCGTTAGAAGTCTGTTAACAAACTAGTTCTTTCACTGTCATTTCACAGTCAAAATCTCTAAGAGCATTTTATATTTCCGTGGGATGACATTAAGATACTTGGGTCTGCAATAAAAAATAGAATTGCAACAGCAATTTAAGCCTTTGGCAAAAAAATATACTTCGATGTTTTAGCATTTCTTTGTGGAAGTTGGAACTCTTTAGGGAATGTGCACGATAGTTTGAAGCAGTTTTCTGAATAGTCTTTTTGCAAGGATTCAACTAGATGCTTCACACAGATCTCACAGATCTCACCCGTTGAAACGGTTCCTCATCCAAAGCTAAATTCTGCACTCAGACTGGGGCTGTGTAAACCTGTGAACTTGCACCTCTTAGTCTGCCAAACCCAAACCATTTAGCTGCATGTCTACCCACTTCTCCCTTCAGTGCTCCAGTTCTTTTGAACTAAATGCTTGTGATGTCATGCTGAGGATTAATGACAAGGCTGGTCCTAGTGTGAACTGAACAATCTAGATCCAGACCCATTTTTTTTCCTTTTTATCCTCATGTTTCAAGTTGGCTACAGCAAGCTCCTTTTTTATGAATCTCCGTCCTTTGCGTTTGCACCCAAAGATGGAGATACTCACGGATGGCAACACATATCCCACAGATTTGGACTTCTGCCCATCCATTGTGCAACCTGCTCCTCTGTCTTCCATGCGACAACTCCTTGGTGAATGAATCAGAGACTTGGAAAACAAACACAGCACTTGCAAAACATTTGCAGGCCTTGCTGACGAGGGGGAACACACAGGCTGTGACCTAAGAACTCAGCACTTCGCCAGGGTACAGTCTGCTCGACACAGATCTCCTGACTTGCCTGTGGATGCGTTCCACATTATTTTCCACACTCCTGTAATGATAAGGAATGCTTGTTTAGCATAGTGGGGTCAAAAATAGGTGCTTATAATTACACTAGACATATTACTTCTGCTACATGTATTTATTTTACTCCTCTGTGACACTTGACCTCAGTTTGCGTGTGTCTTAACTCAAATAGGAGGGTTATATCCAGCTGGGCTCAGGAATGGGAAGTGGAAAATCCAGCCCAGTGTGCTATGGAAGAAAATATTTGGGTCATTTTCTGGCACAAAAGTGTAGTCATTCTGCCTATATGAATTAAAAAAAAACACACCCTTCCTAAAATGTGCCTACACTGTTGAGGGTTTTTCTCTTTACTTTTCAAGATGTGTTAGTGTAAGCTACCTGCTTAGCCAGACCTAATGAGGCCTGCCTGAAGTGGAGCCTGCTACTACCATGATGTTCAGATTTTAGTGTGCAGTCTTGTGTTCTCTGTGTACCCAAAGCATTACACTCATGTCTGAACAATTTGATTAAATTTGTCTTCCATTACAGTACATCATGAAACACACCACCAGACAATCACCTGGACATGTTTTAAATGAATGCATTGTATCTGTATGTAAATGTATCATCATACTGCTCACTTCTGTATTTTTTCTGGTGTACAGTATATCCTGTATTATTAAACGAATCTTTTAAATTAATTTACAAAATGAAAGAGGTGGAACACTGTCTTATATAAATCAAAGATAGTGCTACTTTTTCTGCAGAGATATTGCTTTTGAAGCTGATAGAACCTAGACAATGTTTGCTACATTTAGTCGCCTATATTTAGATATATTCTGAAGAAGTGCATTTTTATAAAGGTTTTGAAAATTATTAGCTGACAAATCAGAGTCTTTGTTATGCCCTCCAAATGAACAGATGAATTAATCTATTTTACAGGTCAGAAATGTGAGGCAGCTCAGATTAACTGGGGAAATAGCGGAAAGCATTTTCATTTATTTTCCATAGTGGTTGAAAATGTCATTTTTGCTGCGTGTGCACCTTTTTGGTCTGCTGATACACTTTGCTTGCTCCTTGATCTATTTTAAGATAGATATCGGGGAATGTTTACCATTTATAATTTTTCTGTTCCCTTCTGTGTGTTGTGTCAATACAGTTTATCGTAATGAGGCAGTTGCCTGGAGACAAAAACCCAATCGTAACAGATTGCCATGGCACTCCTTTGAAATGTTCTTAGCAACTTGGAATTATCATGCACAAATTCTCTGCTGAGACACTGCTATAGTGATGCCCAATAGTTGCATACTGCAATTATTTTCCACTGCTTTGCCATCTAAGATCTGGTGTTGTCCTTTAAACTTGAGACAGTTGTTATGATTTGGTTTTACTTTGCTTGTATTAAGATTAAGCAAACCGTCAGCACAATACAGTATTTTGTGAGATGCTATCACGGTTTCCTATTTTTCTGATAGTACCGAATTTCTGTATTCTTACCTGAGCGAGAAGATCATAGCTAACACGTTTGATGAAGAAGCTGGGTATAATCAATTTACATCTGGTTCCAACACTAATGTTACAGACGTTTATTTCTAATTTGGATTTGTAAATTATTACGCATTATTCACATATTATAACGTTATCAAACATAACACAATAGATTTTGACATTTCACATGTGAAGTATTTAAACAGAGGCTGGAAAGAACCTTTCGTGTTGGAACACATACTTTCAGTTTTGATAGCTAGAATGAATTGTTCCCAGTGACAGCCTCAGGTAAGGTTTCTGTAAAAACAGGCTTGTCTTTCTGGATAGCATTTGCACAAAGCAATCCACGTTGATGAACTGAGAAAAGCTTAAACCACCAAGGAGATAACCTCTAGGTACTGCAAACATTTTGATTCAACTGCCTCTGGAAGAGTTAAGGCTGAACAATGGACTCAGAATCAAAAACTAAAGAACTGTTTTTTTTTCTTTGTCAACCTGTTTCAGTGTTAAGTTTTCTAATTGAGCCCATGATTAAGTGTTTCCAGCAGAATGAAAATTCAAAGACAGTTACATCATAGGTCTTCCTTACACTAAGGAATTCTGAGAAATTTTTCTTTTCTTTTTTTTTAAACATCTTGTAAACACGGGTGATCACATCAGTGAAAAATAATGCCTGGCATGCTTTGCTTTTCCTTGGCGTCTTTGCGCTCCGTGTTAAAGTGGATGGGAGGGGTGAATTTTCCATATTTGCTCTCGCTAATTGGTGACTCTGCATCCCAGCCAGAAGACTGAAGGTACTGAAGAACACAATGGGTGTGTTGCTTATACACATATTAGAGAATGTGTTAAACACAACCAAGATCAAGGATGGTGATGTAAGAAGGAAAGGGGATAAACTGAGACAGGGGGAAGCAGAAAGCCCCAACAACAGCCCATAATAAAGTTCTGCACTAGTCTACTCATAGCTGTTAAAATCACAGTTGGAATGATCACTTCCCATTGGAATGTTACTGGATTTGGTCTTGACAGAACTTTAAAAGACCTGCCAATACTGGGACTGGGCTACGCCAGCGATTAGTGTGTTTACTGAAATAGAGTAGTGTATGTCTGAAACTAAGGACATGAGCCAGATATGGTGTCGAAGGGAAGGGGGGGTATAAGTGCTAGAAATCTTATCTGAGTTTTGCGAAGAGATTTCACTCCTGATAAGACAGCTGGAATGGGGCTTTTCTTCTTGCCTTCATTTACCAGTGTCTTCAGAAAATCTGAATAGTCAGCACCACCAAGCTTCATTGTTTTTCACAGTGTTTTACAGCCCTTGAGAGCATTTCTGAAATAGGTATTTGAACAGAATAACCCTGGAGAGGGCTGTGGTGCTGTTTACACAGATTACACAGCTACAGACTGTGAGGTGCTTTAGCAAAGTTCAGCCATTGTCTTATCCAGAAGAATAAAGCTCAGCCATTTCAGCTGTGGAGTCTAGCACATACAGTAATTCTCTGGGAAGGACAGTGTCAGCTTTCCAGTCAAAGGAAGTGCAACTACTTAGACTTGGGCTTTATAGAAAAGATAATTTGAAAACTGGAACTCTTTCATCATCTGATAATGGCAGAGGAAGTTACGGACAGAGGGAAACTTTCAAATGTCTTGAAAATTATACCCTCAAAAATAAATCTGCTCTGAATCACCACAGTGTCCCTGGCTGAATTGATGTGTCCTCATTAACTCGGCTTCCTTTATGGATGAAGATGTTTATTCTGGTAGCCAAACATAAAAACAAATATACAAGAATATAGAACACCTGAAAATGGAAGTCTAGGCTTGCTTTTTGTTCAGTTACCTACTGTATGAGCAGATGGAGGATATGAGTCTTATTTACAGTATAAAGACTGTGATGACGCTGATTGAGCTGCTAATGACAGCATTAATAATACTGGAACCAGGATGATAAAACTTGTTTTTGTGTTCACTGTTGTTTCATGTTTATGAAGCATTTATTCCATGCGTGCTAAAGTTTAAATATTGAGCTCATGTTATTTTTCTTCTTTTTTTTACAGAGCAGACAATGGAAAATAGATACTTTCTCTTTCTTGGACTTTTCAACTTACAGCTGGAATTATTTGTTGAAATTTCTAAGGGAGATTTCGTATTAACACAAAAGCCAGCGCAGAACTGGGAAAATGGAGTAAAGATTCCAAACACATACAAAGGAATTAATCAGTTTAGTTCATTTTTGTTCTGCCAATCAAAATAAAGAACAGGTTTTATACAGTAAATCAAGTGGCTCGAAAGACAAGGTTTGAATTCTAGTATTGATCTACCTTCTTTACATTTATTTAAATGAATTGTCCCAAACAACTGTTAAAAAAAGACATTTTACTTTATTTATTGTTTTCTCACAATCCTTATTGTTAGATACAGTACATATATTCAAATTCTCCAAAGGCATTGTTAAAGTCAACCCAGTGGACTTCTTGTTCGTAATCTTTCTGATGTTCACTCTTTATTTCTTATACAATGGGGTTTTGAGTTATAATAATAGCTTACTAATTTATATAGTATATAATGGCAATAATAGTATCATAAGTTTTGTGTTCGATATAGTATTTACAGTTTCAAATGAGTTCGAATGCTTTATTTACTATCTAAAGTTTTGTTTTAAAATGGTAATATTGATATGACAAAACTATTATGGCTGGCTCTTTGATGATAAGATTGATGATAAGAGCAGCTAGCAATGTAAATTGCAAGAGGATGTTTTATACCAGGAACTTAAAACATCTCAAATTATTTATAGTTTACGTCTCTATAATAGAAATGTAGTGCAAACCTTCACCTGGACTTAATATAACCTTATTTTTAAGGCAATGTTAACTCAATTGTGAATGTTGCTTACTTGTGAAGACGTTTTACATTTATCATAGCCAAATAGGAGCTTTTATCAGTTTAGATTTGGAGACATGAACTGAAAATGAAAGTAAAAGAGCATACCATTCCATTTTTTGTATGAAGTGTGACATCAGATGCACCTACACCTTTTTTTCACAGTCCTGGGTATTGGAGTTTAATTTGATGAATGTGCTTGTGCCTCTACAGATAGAATTGAATGCAGTGTTTAAGTTCAGTGCTGGAGTTTACACACTGCCATTTTACTTTTCCAAAATTCTTATTTTTTCATCCAGGGTCATACATACTAATCGCTGTCACATTGCAGTGACTCCACGTAGAGTCAGAACAGTTTCTGCTACTGAGAATAGAGTTACTGCTTCTGAATCGAAGATATTTCATTGGCTCAATACGTGAGACCTGCTGTCTCACAACTGGCACATTGGAGATAAATTCTCATGAATTTATGACTGTCTGATTATTGAAATCCTGATTTGATGATGCCATGTCTGTAAAAGTAAAGTTAAATTGATTATAGTTGCTTTGACAAAGATATAACACTCTTCACTGTGAAGTGACATTGGAAGAATCTGTTTTTGAGGAGTTGCTAAACAGTTTTTTATTGCAGATCTTTTGTGGTGAGACTGAAAAAGCTCTAGTTCCTAGTATCAGCTAAATATCTGAGACTAGTCTTGTGGTTGGACCATAATATGGCTTGCTGTACATACAGTTCAGCAATAAGGAGATCACTGTACATCACACAAGGAAGGCTTGTGTAATAAGAGAATAGCTCTTTTAAAAGTCTTAATAGGGGCCCGCTCACAGACACTTTTCATACAATTTTGGGCCCTAAAATTGATACTGTATGGTAAAATTGATTTATGTGTCTCATGTGTCCAACTTTACAAAATAATTACAATAAAGGAACTACAGCAATTTGTTGTATGAAGCCAGGGAGTTTTCTGGGGGCATTGAATGTGTCTGTTAGCATACAGGCTGAGTGAAAACTGTGTCACTGACAGATACACAACAAAGCAGAAGCTGAAAAACTGTTTCTACGCATCAGAATTAGTGTAATTACCATGAGAGCAGGCTAGTGTAAGGTTAGGACTTTCACTTTTTCCTTTAGCTTACTCTTGTGACAAAATGAACGTGGCTGACTTGCCTTACCAGTTTCACTGGTGCTCTCAGCTTGACTGCTCCTGGCTTCTGATGGAGTTTACTGACTGGTTCAAGCACTGAATTACATGACTGTGTCTGACAGGGTGAAGAACAAGGAATTGACTCCTGCCTTGTTATATTCAAAAGAAAAGTGTAAAATAAAACACCCACGATGAGAGTGCTTCATCCCAAAGCATTGCTTAAATCTAATTTGTCATTTTGTATACATAATTATCCAATTAAGTACAGTACAATGCTTTTAATTTTTAAGTGTGTTTACATCTTTTAGGTTGATACTTTGAAGATACTTTGCTTCATTTTAGAAACTTATCCAAAAAATGGTTCACCAGTCTTAAGCACAAGGGTTTTGACAGCACAGTCAATCCTGCAGGAAGTGATACAGGTGAATCTGAGGGAAATACCTTACCAGCTACAACTCAGAGATGGACTAATCCCCCCACCTCCTCTGTAGTAATAGTATTTGGGCTTGAATGTAACCAGTATACAGAACACTACATTTGTAGATGAAACCAAATGTCAAAAGGCAACAGTGTACAAACTCACTTGTGCCTGACCTGGGAGGAGGGGTTTTCTGCGTGAAGCAACAGACAACACCTTTCAGTCTGCATTGATTTGCCCCATCATACAGTACATCCCTGACCTACTGTAATCGAACACTGCAGCACAAGCTATTTACCGAATGAGGGCTTTGACAGAATTTCACCAGAATAAACGTTTTGACATAAGAGATTTTGTTCCGATTCCACTGCTGGTCTAATTCAAATGACTTTTTAATGCAGCAGTTCTGTACCAATAATATGGTTAGAGGATGTATACAGCACATTAGTCCTGATCCAAACTTGATTGTTATATTTTGAGCACAAGAACATAATATGCACATTTCAGGAACAAAGTTTTGTTAATGTTGAAGGGCCTGTGAAATGTGTTTTATTCCACTGAATGCAAATATCTTTCTGCAATGCTTCTGCATGTAGTGCAGTTTAATTAGCACTTGAGCAGTGGACCCATTCATAGCCTGTGGCCATTTTTTCGATGACCTTCATCTTCTGCACTTACCGTGGCGAGTTTACAGTGCGTTTCCCATTTTAACAGGGCTAATATTTTACCAGAACCATTGTGATCGTGTGGAATGCAGCTTGTTCAAATGCTGTAAAACAGCTGTTATAGAACGTTGTAATGGAGACATTACAGTTTGTCTGCGGCTTGAAAACAAGTCATTCCTTCGTGTTATTCTGAGCAAGAACGTGTCACGCCGCAAAGTGGAAATACAATCCACAGCAGCATGGTTTTTTCTAAAAAATGCAATTTCTTCTACCACTAATTTGAGTACAAATAGAAAATTAAAGCATAGCTTCTATATACTTAAAGATTTACAAGGTCTGCGTTGTAGAACCACCACAGTAAATATACAGTTTGAAGAGTTGCGTAACAAGGAATATGACAATAAAAACTGCTTTACCAAGAAAAAAGAAAAGACAATTCTTCGTCACCCCAGGGAAACAAGAAGAAAAAAGGTGATTAAATCTTGCAGGAGAATCAGAAATTAATCTTCTTTGTATGCGCAATACAGAAAACATTTGTGTAATTGTGGTTGCCTTTGAACTGTATCCCATACAGGACCAGTATTTTTTTATGGCACAGTGTTTGAAAAGTCAAAACACGTTTATTTATTCAACAGTATGTTATCTGCTCGATCTACAGTAGTGACACACAGAGTGGTGCACTGGTGTTTGCCTTTGATGTGGTCAATTAAAACATAACTTTCCAGGTGTGAAATTCATATTTTTACTTTAGTTTTCAAATGGCAGTCAGTGAGCACTCATACAGGTTAGTTAAAACCTGAATCAGCATGAACGATAATAGAGGTGCCTCATATTTCTCCTGTTGCAGTCTAGACGTACAGTATAGCAAGACTGTCCTTGCTTCTCCACACGGAACTATCACAGGTTCAGAGTTCGTCCTGTAAGTGCTTATCTCTTCACATTAGTCAGCTTTTGCTGTCCTGTATAACTTTTCTTAAGGATTTGCCATTATTCGTTTCAACTTATATATATGCACAGTAGGACAAGGACTTAACAACTGCTCCACACTGCTGCTGAAAAACTTGGTTAATCAAATCTGCTGTGGTGGGTTTCTGAATCTCTAATGTTATAGTAGTGTTAAAGATGACATTTAAAAGTGTACAACTTAAATAAAAATCCTGCCCTTGGTTTTTATTTAGTTTTTCATGCCCTTAGTTATTTTCTTCACCGGCCAGCGTTAAACATTCTTGTGCTCTAGGTATAAATTGTGTGACAGTACATTATATTGATTTGGAAGCAGATCTATTCATACACAAAATTCAGTACTTGTTTGTGTTTTACTTATGAGATGCTTGAACGTCTCTGTGCAGTGGTTTTGTGAAAAAAAGGAAATACCCTGTTGTTCAATTACTGAATGTATGCTGAAATGTGAACACAACAGCAATATTGTTGGTGGAATCTCTGGGTGGTTAACCCATGGTACTCCACTTCATTCTCAAACCCAGGTACTGACCAACAGGCCAGAGAGCGTATAGCAAATGATGTATACATCCTCATGCATCCTGCCAAAGAACACAACAGGTACAGAGATGGGGCTGAATTAAGTTTACGAGGCTGAAATACTTCTACTAAATTACAAGAATGTATTTATTTTGTGAGCGTAGTTTTTCATGGGTTAAACTGTTAACATAAATAAACATTCAACCTACTGTATGGCACAAGAACAATGTCCTCTATGTTAAAAATCCTGACTGCAAGCAAAGGTCTGAATGGTCATTTTTGTTTTCAGAGTGATCAGTTCCTATAATCCATCATTAATACAGTAAACTCTAGCAATCGTGAAATGTACTGCCTTCTGAAAGAAACTTTTTCTGGTAAACTCATCAGTGTTCTGTTTTCACAGATTAGTGTGGGACAGAGTTTTCTTTGTGCCAAAGTGTGATTAGGGTGTCTTTTTGTTTCAGAATGGAAAACATAACCTGTCAGTGTTAAAAACATCAACAAGTGAGTCAAGAAATCCCCATTTTGGGTCCTTAGCTGAACCAAGTGGTTTGCTAACTTCTCCTCTTAAACCGCAAAGTTCTCAACATTGCCCACTACAAACGACACTGATGGCTAAGCCTTGGCTGTGTTTGTGGAAGTAATTTCTAGCTTAGAAGTATATAACCTCTATTTAGAATCTGAAATTCATCCATCATACTGCCTGGAGATTCTGCCTGTAATTTGCCACAGAAGGGGTTAAAGGGAAATATGATTTTAATTGTGGCAAAATTGATTTACTTAACAGACTTAGAAGTTGAGTTGTATTTAAGCAAATGAAACCATACAGAAGTTTATAAGGCATACTTTAGAGAGTTAAGCTGACCACATATTGTACATTTACTGACAGCTAGAGTTTGAAGTACCTTTAATTAAATAGTGTTTTAATGCATGAAAAATACAGATTGTTAAATGTTAAACCTCCTTTATTTTCTGATTGTTCAACATGCTAAATGTGTGTTCTATCAAATAATAACAATACAAACAAAAACATGATGCTGTGGATTCAATTGATACAGTCTGAACAAACCTACAGGAGCTATTGTGCCTGAACCGTTCACCTGAAATGTGACCGATTGCTCTACTCTGGGATGGTCACTCCTCCTAAACCAGTGGATATCTATCTAAAAACAAGCTGGCTTATAGTAATACTGGACTGGTTAGCAAAACCCAGTTGCACCTAATCACCATTAGACAAACCATTTCTCTTTCCTTTTTAGAGGGTGCAGGTGAGGCGAACTTGAACTGTAATAGGCAGGCGTACTCGTTAAAGAACCGTGCCTCTAAACAAAGCCTTGGAGACAGACAGAGGTAGAGTTCCTTACCTGGTGCCTCTTTGTTTTCTCAGCACTAGGTTGGAGGGATGTTCTGGTTTCTTGGATGCACAAGACTACCTGTTGCGTAGGAGAGCAGTGGAGAGTGATTTTGAGTAGCTGGTGGGTCTGCAAGTTAAACATTGACACCTCCTCAAGGGCGGTGGTGGTGATGGCAAGGCTTGTGATTGGAACGGGCACAGGTGGGGGTGGTCGTTTTCATTGTAATGGTAATGCCAGAGTGTTTTCCTGAATGCATTTTCCAACCTTTTTGCTGGTACAACAGTCTGTAAACAAACACTACCTGAGTGCCCTTGCTCCCTGTTTGTAGCTGCATGTCTCCAGCTCTGGGCTTGCACGGTGTCAGTTACACCCCCTGCAGGGGCTGGATTCATCTGTCGCAGGGTTCAGTCATTCAGGGGACAGAGGTATGACTGCAGCCAACAGAGATTGTAATCCTCACAATCCCTGAAGCCAGAACGAAAGCAGTGACCTGCTGGATCCATGCCAGGTGCACATTCCATTCAGAACCCCTGTACCCTTCCTGTCTACCTGGAATCAGACCACTGGCATTAGGGAGCGGTAGGGGAATGGGGAGCTTAGACACCATTTGCTGCATGTCTCAGGTAGTATACACGCAGCTCTTCCTCTAGTGGAATTTGATTTGTGTTTTTTTCACATTTTTAGATTAAGTAAAATCTAAAATGTAATCAAGCTGGTTCCTGAAGAAGCCTGGAATTTTAGCCCTGACAACCTGGATGAGAAATCAGTTCTAGAGACACGCAGCTCTGTACAGAAAGGTTTTATATCCCCTGACCTTTAGGTTTATATCGTGACGCACCACCCTTGATCCCCTGCTGAGTCTGAGAATGTTTCCTGGATTAACCCTGTTTCTACCACTAAGGATCCTATAAACAAGGTGCAAATTTCCTTTGTTCTTGACTGAAGAGATTAAGCTTTCTGAATCACGTCATATATGACAATTCTCTGAACCAGGAATAATTCTTCTCTTTATTATTTCAAAGAATAATATTTGTTTTGTGGTAAGGTGACCAAAACTAATGTATATTCTGTTTTGTATATTTAGAGTACATAATATACTAAATGAAGTCTCACTAGTGTGTTGTTAATCTTGAGCATAACTGCTGTAGATTTGAATTGCTATAGATCAGTTTGCACTTTTTCATTGGCCAAGTGTCTGTCCAGTACATGATTTTATGTTGGTCCTATACAAAGGTTATTGTAATTCCTTTGCTTCTGTTTCTGTGTTTGCCACTCCCTCCTGCTTTTTTTTGGAACATTTGCAAATTGAACTACTTTACTAGCAATAAGAGAATCTAAATAGTTGATATAGATTGGGAAAAACAACCAGCAAAAAAGAATCCCTGCAGCACACCACTGCTTACATCTGCTAAATTAGAGGTTGTGACACATTATTGCTGGTTAGTTAACCAGTTCTCGATCAATGTGCATACATTACTATTCCTATGCCTTTTAATTTGACAATTAACATTTTAAGTGGGATCATTTCAAAGGCTTTCTGGAAACCTACACATGAACTGTCTTTGTTGCCTGCTCAAGGAATTCTGATACGTTAATCACTTTTGAAATCAGTGTGAGCTGAAGTGCCATTGCTTTGTATATATTATTCTGTTTGAACCATCTCTTCCTTAACTTTACTGGTAACAAAAATTAAACTGATTGGCCTACAATTATGAATTGGTGACACATTTACAATTCTCTAATCTCTAGTTATACTGTAGCTCCTGCCTTAACTGAGAGTTAAAATATCCTACTGTAAATAGTGGGGATAATATTATTACAACATAAAATGCATAAATAGGATAGTGTGAATTTCATTTATATTAAGTATCCATTTTTGTTTGTTTTTTACTGTGTGTGTGCAGCAATATGTACAAATATTTCTTTTTGATATTTTGTTCAAAAAGACTTTGTTATATGTTCAGGATGGATTTGTTCCAAGGCAGAGAAGACCTGGAGGAGGTTGCAACATTGTTCCAGTTTCAAGCTTCATTTACTGATGATACCAAAGAAGACAAAGTGACTTTTTTCATGACCAAGAATGTAAAGAATGTTTTGAATTTTTTTTTGTTCCGATCTGTCATTTATTGTAACTGCGTGACAGAGTTGTTTGGTGAGTTTTTCTGATCAATCACAGATATGTCAATAGAGTTTCCTGTAAACACGGTAAAACGTCCTAACACAAGCAACACAAAAGGCCAAATTAATTTTCTGACATTGTAGAAATGAGACGATTTGTTATCTTAAGACTTCAGTAGCCTGATACTGTATCATTTTCTAAGAGTGTTGCTACAGTGTGAGCATCTCGGAACCATTGCTAGAGAATGTGGAAAAATCCTACAAAGGAAATATAAAAAAAAGGTTCCTGTTCAGTGAAATTCATTGTCAGTTGAACTGTAAATAAACTCCATTAAGAGAAATGAGGCCGAGCTATTGACACAACCTCTATTCTGCACATACTGTAGGTTTCATGAGTGTCTGCATTTCCTGGGCACAAAACAAAAATCTTCTTCGTAGCGGTTTTAAGGGGGTAATGCAACAGACTTGGCTACACACATTGCAAGTAGGAAGCTACTGACTTTCAGCTACTGAAAATGTATGAACAACTTTTTAACGTAGAGGTAGATCCTTTTTCTTGCAGTGAATATATAATGTCCACTTGTATTTCCTCTGACTTGGATACAGGACCTCTGAGAACTGTCACATTGGCCTCAGGTTATCCAGTTTTATTTGTGTTTCCACTCTTTGTTGCCTTTTACTACAGTGTGTATAAAAAGATTAACTCTCTTTTCAATCGGGAATGGCTCTTCCCACTCAGAATTTCCCAGCTGTTGTTATTTTATCTCTTATTGTATTTTTGATTAAATCAGATTTTCTTACCTTTAAGAGAAGGAATGATCTGAGGTTGTTGCTTTGAAAGTACTACACATGCATGCATGCATGGAACAATGATGTGCAAAAAACAGTCTCTATCCAGGTAATTAGATGTTCTTGTAAAAAGGTTAATTACTGTTATATCTTGCAAAACTTGTATTTTGCACCATACCTGTTTTTCAAACAATGGGAGCAGAATCTCTTGTCTCCCCTCTCAGACCCCCAGCAGAGAACATACACTAAACCATCATCACATTTTCAGCAGCCTAATCTACGACTGTTTCGAAAAAGACCTTCTGATGTAACTCTACTGTCACCCAAATCTGTTTTCTTACCTGGTATGTTAATAACTGTTGCTCTATGAAGAGACTTTCTTCTCTAACCTCTCTTATCCCACTCCAACTGTGTATCATATTTTAAGACACAGTACTCTTTTAAAGATTTAGCTTTAAAGACAACAAAAACTCCAAGACGCATATCATGTAAGGTGCTATTTGCAGTGTGAATAAAAGAGACTTTGATATTAAAATTCCACTTGTACCAAATATTTTTCCTCAAGTGCAGTAGCATCACTAAATTCATAATATTTCAACGTACTTAGATAACAGCTGATAAAGATGAATCATTGTTCTGGTATCCAATGAGAGAAAGTGCCATTAACCACATCCTTATCTTATCATAAGCATCTCAAACTTATCATAACATGCCTCCATCTTGTATGTATTCATAGTACAGTGCAGTCAGGTAAACCTTTTGTAGAAAATGTCACCTTTTTTCATCTTGAATTGAAAAACACATAGACAGCTCCAGGTAATCAGTGTGGTCTGAATGCCCTTCAATGTTGAGACAGAAGCACTTGATTCTTTCATTTGCTCAGGAAATGGGCAGGACACAGGAGGTAGGTTCATCGATCACTTTGGGTTGGTTGATCACTGAGCAGACTGTGTGGCCCCTGATGCTTTTTGAGTGATATTCCATACAACTCCAATTTCAGGGTTCTGGGCTGTTGTGCTGATGGCTTCCCCCCTGCCAACAGACAACAGAATTGAGAGGGTCACCCCCATCTCTCAAAAGGCCTGTCTTGCTGTTTTTTTACCTCTGTTACTATGGAAACTAAGTGTGTGTGGGGGATCCTTTCCAAAGGAACTTAGATATACAAAAGCATGGCTTCATGTATAGGGTTGTATGTAAAATATTGTAAATATACATTTCATTTACAATGTGATCATATTGTTCTGCATTCTACAGACATTTCTTTCAAATCCATACAACTAAATCACCTGACACTCGAAAAATAATAATACTAATTAATAATTGCTTACACTTACTGTATATAGCAGTTTTCTGGACACTCCACTCAAAGCACTTTACAGGTAATAGGGACTCCCTTCCACCACCACCAATGTGCAACATCCACCTGGATGATGCGACGGCAGCCATAGTGTGCCAGTGCGCCAGAACGCTCACCACACATCAGCTATCAGTGGGGAGGAGAGCAGAGTAATGAAGCCAATTGATAGATGGGGATTGTTGGGAAGCCATGATTGGTAAGGGCCAATGGGAAATTTGGCCAGAACACAAGGGTTACACCCATACTCTTTTCAAGAAACACCCTGGGATTTTTAATGACCACATAGAGTCATTACCTTGATTTTACATCTCATCCGAAGGAAGGTGCCTGTTTAAAGTAAAATGTCCCCGTCACTATACTGGGGCCTTAGGACCCACATGGGCCGCAGGATGAGTGCCCCCTGCTGGCCCCAGTAACACCTCTTCCAGCAGCAACCTTAGTTTTTCCCAGGAGGTCTCCCATCCAGGTACTGACCAGGCTCACACCTCCTTAGCTTCAATGGGTTGCCAGTTGTGAGTTGCAGAATGATATGGCTGCTGGCAAACGAACAAATCTCTCCCTCCCAGATTTAAAGGGTTCTTTATTTTATACCAGTCTGCACATCAGTATTAGTTACTGAGTACAGTTTTTGATCAACCCATAATTATTTATATGAAATAAAAGTACATCCAAAAGCTTCTACTTTGAACATGCCCTGAATATCTTGCTTTTTGTGACTTCTCGTTTTTCCTTTTTTAAAGAGTTTAGGTCTTGTTATGGCTGATTTCGTTTTTTCCTCTAATATCAAATGTCCTTGTCAGTAAGCCTACTTTTGTGCAGAGTTTAGTCTTGGCTACCTTTGTTAAGGTCCTTAGAAACAAAATAATGAAAATGCAGAAAGAATTCCAGATGTGAGGTTTATATATGAATGCCTGCTTTGCCGTGTCCTGCAGATAGCTTCATTTCATCAGTTGCCCATCCGAGAGATAACAACTTCCTACTAGCAAAGGCTTACTTGGCTGCAGAGCTAGTTAGCTCAGCATTATCTCAGCAATCGAGAAGTTGAATTTGTCAACATTTGGCAGTGTTTTAGGATACAAAAATGCCTTTACAAGCACTGGATATTTTTAAAACAATAAAACAAAAGCAGTTGATTGTGCTACCCTAAATATTCTGCATAATATTTGTTAGATATGATTACTGCTTAGACTTAGTGGGACACCAACATTTACATGGCTCAGTGTAAAAATGAAATTGCCACTTATTACATGACAGCATGTGTTCCTGAAACTAGGTAACATGGTTAATCAAGAGACTACTTAATGGCTCTTTCCAAGAAATGTTTTAATGTCTGAGTGTACCAACAAGAGGATTGGCAGCAAAAGAAGTCAGAATCAAATGAGAGTTTGTTTAGCAAATTGTAATGTGGTCAGAGCCTGAGCAATCAGATTGACATAATCTATCCAGATCTTTTTTGTTGGTGTAAAGTAGTTTCTGTATCAACTTAAAAGTGTCTTGTTTTGTTAGACTTTTTCAAATCCCATATCAGAAGCTCTAGGAGTTAGGCGATTTTGCTGAATGCATTATATTTATAGAAATGACTTAAATCGAGATACACAGGATTTTATTTCTTTCGTAATCAAAGAGTGCAAAGGGGTATGCATAGATTACATTTAAACATGACAGTGAGCTGATAGGCTTGATCTAACATGCAGCCTGTTTCTCCTTTGTAGGGCTGTCTTATGTAAAACTGCAGGTTGTCCTGGGGATATGTAGGACAGGGGAGACTTAAGGGGATTCTTTTCCCATCATTGCTGGGGGAAATTAAGGAGAAGTCTTATGAGCTCTTGCTGTATGGTTATGAGTTTACATTTAAGAAGGCAAGATCCTGTCATACTGAGAGGGGACTTGTTTGCAATATTTAAAAACTGACATGGAGGAAAGACGGGGAGGAGGGGCAGCCTTTGTAATGATGTGAACTAGTTAAACTAGAATGGTGTGTCTCACGTTATTTTGAGAAATAATTATTTGGGAGAATTCTGCGAAACCAGCTGCTTAAGATCACTGAGGGAGACAGCAAAGTGAATGTTTCCTCTTCCAAAGAAAATATATTATAAAGATCTGCAATTTGATACTATCTTTTGAAATTTTGGCAGTGAAAAGGTTTAGATGACACAGTGCCTGTATTACAGAAACAGGAGAATGGACCGAGCAACGAGCTTTAATAAGTACCTTTAAACGAAGGCACTGAGAAAAACAAAATGATGCATATTCTTTAGTCTACAGATTTAAAGAGCATGCCTGGTAAAATAAAGTACATTCTAAAAAAGGAAAGAAAAACAATGTAATATAAGCTGTTTAACACCTTCTCTAGAAAATATTTGCAAAGTGAAAAGAATTACCTATTAGGTTCCAAATAGGAGTGTGGCCTGTTTCTGTTTTCTTTTATTGCATCTCAACAGGAAGGTTTCAGAAAAAAAATCCTTTGTATGAGCGTATTGGTGTGGGGGTACACATTGACAGTGCAAGACATAGTAAAACTGTGATATTCCAAGAAAACCAAGAGACTTTGTTCCCAATAAAAAAGCCCCACTAAAATTCACAAGCTTCAGGATGAAAGACAGAACTATATGATTTCAGGGTAGGTTTTATTGAAATTTCTCTTCAGGAGTTGTAGTGCAGTCAAGGATCTCAGTATTTGAAGTTGGAAAATTTTCATGTGGCCCAGAATGGATGTTTTTTTGAGAACTTTCTATTCCTCCATGCTCTTTTTCTTTTCATTCTGAATTTCTCAGTTGTGTCTGTCTTACAGGTTCTACAAATCAGGCATGGTAAGAAAAAAGGGACCGTTCTAACAGGTTTGGTGAGGTTACCTTCTTAAAAAAGTATCTTACAATGTCTGTGTGATCATCCACTTATCTTTTATGGAAAGTAAGCAGTTCCTACAAAAATAGCTTTTCCTTAGGGGCTTTACAGGCCTGAGCGAGCTGGAGTTAACCAGCACATCCTCAGCTACTGTAGCTGTGAATCAGCCAGTTTGGGTTTTGGAGGAGTTTGCGTGTGCACATTCTTCTCCTCTCCTACAATAGCACCGACAGCCAAAGCTGAAGCTACACTGGGGAGGGGGACAGGTAAGAGGAGAAGTACAAAAAAGTGGAGATGTTAAAAGAAATCCCTTTGATCCCACACCTTACCCAAACTTTGGTGGCATGAACATTTGTGATCTAATGATGTCAACTGGTGCTTTCATGTTGGATCTAAATGCAGTGAAGCCAGGTAGTTTTCAGGATGTGGCTTGGATGGTACAGACTGTCCAGCATTCTACTGTACAGTAGAAAGAAAACAGCTTTCTCATCAGTTTCAATGTTCTCCATCTGATTGTGTGGTCCTCAGTCTAATGGTCCTGTCAACCGGTTCAATAGTGTAATATTAAAAAAGGAGCCAATTGAAAATGGAGGCTCCAGGATCTTCGTGTCTTTTCGAAACTAATGTTCACCAGCATAGCTTTGCATTTGTTTGTTGTTCTGTTTAGACTGAGAGGGAAATTCCCTTTCGGCTCATTTAGGTTCCACCAAAGCATTTCTGTTGTTAGAGTAATAAACCATACAAGGTTTTCTTGTGGCTCATTGGTAGCTAGTGGTGTCTGTAATGAACTGGCTCTTATTATAAAGATAACTACCAACACAAGCTACAATGGTTTGGATATCATAATAAAAGCAATAATACCTTTTCTTTTTTGAGACCTGAATCTTTTATTTTTTATATTCTTTGGTTTAATCTTAGACCAGCCACCTGCAAGAGTCAGAGAGTTTTCTAATGTTTACATAGCTCCAGACTTCTATTTCCTTGAATCAAAATAGTAACGGTGAATTATGAATTATAAGAACGGCTGTTTTTAAGACTGTTCTCAGATTTTGGTTTTGTTAGCTTTGCTCTGCGTATTGTCATCAGATTAAAGTAGTTTGCCGATAGAAGTATTTGGGATGCACTTATTTTGTGTTTGAGATGTACAGTATGAAGTGAGCAGCTATCAAACCACAACCACTTTGAACTGAAAAAAAACTCAGCTAACTTGTTCAGGACTGTGGTTATAGTTTTACCAAAACAATGTTTGGAGGTTTCTCAGTCACCTTGAATAAGTGAATGAGTTGTATTCAGAATATATTATAATAGTAGGTAATTAAATATTATTGATGTGTATTGATGACTAGTTGAGTATTTAAAGTTGAAAAAAACTTACACTATGTGCATCTGAATACTAACTATAATCCTTATAGTTTTTATAAGGCAGTTAATAAAGTTTGTTGTCTTTAAGAAAGCAAGTTTTGTATTTTTGTGTGTGTGGGACACAGGTCCCTTAGTTACACTGCAGTACCACAGCAGACATCTGAATGGATGTGAATACTGTAGCTAAACGATTGCTCATGATTAATAAGAGTACAAACAGGAATAAGTATGAAACAGGTCTTGAATACGTGTGGACTTCAGATCTATTCATATGAACTCAATTAGAAATGAAGTGTGCTTCATTTGTACTGATATTGGAATTACAGGGGTGATATACAGTAAAACTTTCCTTAATCAGCGTATAGCACATCCCTATTTTACCTGTCATACTCATCTGTTCATATTCCGGCAGATTTCAGTGGCCTGTGTCTGCTTCTCGGTTTCTCAGGGAACCTACCCCTCTGCTCTCTGTCTGGTGTTTTGCATAGAAGTGCCAGACCCTTGTTTCTGGAGTTCGTTATCCTTTGCTGCCAGCAGGATAATTGACACTCCAGCTCATACTGTTCCTTTCACACACACTCCATTGACAGGAAGTGGAGATTTTTTTTGAGTCCACGATGAGAATGCCATATGGTTCAGCAGGAAAACGCACATAATTAAACCTAGAATGACCCCTGCATTCAAAATCTCCAATTAAACTGTATAGTTATGATTTCTGGGTGGAAGAACAGATATTGCCCATTGTTTTTGTTTTCTCATCTGGGTGTTGTGTGCTCTACATTCAAAGTTTAGTAAGCACGGGCGAAACTTAAATGTTTGATTTTCATTGCAATAAACAAGATACTACTTCATTGATGCAACCTAGATAAATATATTAGTATTAGATGTTCATTTATCACAGTGCCACCTTGTTTTACAGTGTTCTGTGACACATAATATTGTAGGGATTAAGTGGGAATCATATCAATGTTTCTACACATGGTTTATTTGCTTTTTGCCACATCGCCTATTGCTGATACTATGTCATTTCTGGTCCATGTGAACACAGGTAGCTGGATAATTCATTACTGATCTTGTAAAGAAATAGAGTACTGTTGCTTATTATTGAGTGCAGAATGAGAAATGGCCTGTTCTGGATACAGTATGAAAAATATTGGGTGGCCCAGTTCTATGTTGCCAAAAAACAATGTTCACGGGGCATAATAGCACCCAAAAATGAAGCTTATTGAAAGTTCACAGGGCTAAGTAATTTTGGCTGGTTGAGGGGCAGCACCCTAGCTGTAGGACAAGGAAGGCCGGACCCTCATGAAGAGTGAGGAGTTAACGAAGGGGGAGCCGCAAAGGTGGAGATAGGGTGGAGGGGAGATGAATGCAAAGCATAAAGGCTTTAAAATAGAAGTAATAGTTGTATTTTTTAAACTGTGGAAGTGACGTCAGGAATGATTATGATTTTGGACAAGTGGGGCAAATTTAACTTGGCTGCTGTCATCCGTCCCAAACCTTTGCTGTAAAACCCACAAGCTTTTTTTCAAGAGCCTTTGCCCATCCCTTTCTTTTTTATGATGCAGTGCAACAATAAAATGTGCATCACACAGGGCACAAGTCTGCTCCACATCTGTTCCAGAATCCCCTTCCCCAATTGAAGTGTCTATCTAAACTCCATTTGAATGAGGCTGCATCTAATGGGGAAAAGGAGAAAATGAGAAAACTCCCATGTATCCACTACTGTACTTAAAGCAGCTTATCTCTGCTCATTTAAGACATTTTGATCTCCGAGGCTGCAACGAGTAAGCCTCTGCTAAGCCACACTTGGAGGGTTTCATAAACTCTTGTGTCAATCTCATGAAGTACCAAAGTAACATTAATTTACCCGAGCAGTTAGAGGGGAAACAGCTACTTTATTCTGGCCGAAACGAGACCTGACCGCTTGGCTTTCGTCTTGCTTTTCCATCTTAGTTTTTTTTTCTTTGTCATTTTTTTCCAAGTAATATAATTTAAACATGTATGCTTATGCCTTTTAAGAGGTTACTTGCAGGTCTATAAAAAGTAAATTATTGCCTAAGAAAATGACAGACTCCTCACAGCATTCCTCTCCGGGCAAACTATTAACCTTTATACTTCTCCTACTTTTTATTTAAAAAGTGCTCTTACATTGCACTATGCTGTGATACAGTGTACTGTATCTGCTGTAGATAACCAATGATACCTGGCACTGCAGTAATCTATTAAACATTTTATGAGTTGTTTAGAGTTGTTTTGCAGTATAGTTTTCTAGAACCTAAGGATTCTATAATATTGTACAGTACATATTGGGCGTGGTTTTCCTCAAAAATAGCTAGCCCCCTGCTATGCCTAGCTATACAGTATATATAAACAGGTGGCTAAGGATCTGCGCCTGTGGCTGGAAGGTTTCCGGTTCAAATCCCACGGCTGGCAGAGGAATCCTACTCTGTTGGGCTCCTGAGCAAGGCCCTTTACCCCATCTGCTCCAGGGGCGTCTTACAATGGCTGACCCTGCGCTCTGACCCCAGGCTCTCTCCCTATCTGTGTGTCTGTGTGTCTCATGGAGAGCAAGCTGGGGTTTGCAAAAAAGATAAATTCCTAATGAAAGAAATTGTATATGGCTAATAAAGTGATTGCTTTTCTTATCTTATCTTATCTTATATAAATGCCCCTTCAGCAGAGTTCATAGTGACAGTCAGCATGGATTCAAAAGAGGTAGGTCTTGCTAAACAAACTTATCAGAGTGCTTTGAACAAACAACACCAGTAATAGATAGAAACAGGAGAGATATGATAAAGTATAATTAGATTTTAAGAAGGCTTTTGATAAAGTTCCTTATAAAACCTTATATGGCTATGAAGGAAATGCAAGTATCTGGATTTAGAACTGGTTAAATGATAGGAAACAGAGGGTAAAAATAAAATAAGTTTAAAAATAAACTTTAAACTATGTATGAAGTAATTATTGGAGTGCCACAGGGATCTGTATTTGGACCACTGCTCTTTCCAATGTATATAATTGACCTAGCTTTTGGTATAGTAAGTAATCTAGTGATGTTCACAGATTACACTAAAATATGAAGATTAGCAAACATTGTAGCAGTTGTCAAGGAAATTAAAAAAATATATTTGGATAATATTAGTCAACTAGTTAGACATATTAGTCAACAACAGCAGAATGTTACTTGTAGGTAGAAAAACCAAACTAGAAATATAAAATAGAACTCTGAGAACCTGAAGACACTACCTGTGAAAAAGATTTACATTTTAAAAAGAAGCTATAAAAAACAGGATATCAAGTTAAAAGGGGAAAATATATCAAATGATTTTATGTTAAATTTGTACAATATGCTAAATAACCCACTTCGTTTGTTTTATCCATCAAACACCCTGCTTTACAAGAAAAACCTTCCATAATTTAAACAATAAATCATATTCTAAACACAACAAATACAGTCATAGAGTATATGCATTATTAAAGAAAGTGCAGATAGAGTGTACTGTTTCTTCACATGAGAAACCGTGACACTAATTGTTACTTTATAACATTTTTCCTTCAAGAAAGGAATGAGTACACATGTAAGACAAGGAGTAACATAACTTCTAGCATGCTTCCTGTTATGTAGACATGTTTCGCAGGACACAGACCAAGATGGTGGATTCCAGTTCCCACATTGTCTAAAACCATTGGTTCCTACTCCAGGTCTCATCTGGTTTCTGTTACACCTGAGTTAGTCAGTTTATTGAACACCTGTCTGAACTAATGTCACCTGTTAAGAGCTGAAAACAATTGAAAAGGAGGCAATAAGTCAATTATTGGTGCAGTAATGTAACTTAAAGCTCAGGTGACAAACAAATTAGATGAACACCAGAAGACACGGGAGCACTTCAGGATCTAACTGCTAAACCTTTGAAACTCGCTTGTTTTGGCCTTGAATGAAACACCTGTTGCTGTTTTGCGTTTTGAACCGCTGTTGGCGAAAATGGGGATCTTTGCTGCTCACTCGTCTGACCAGCAAAAAACAGTCGCAGACTTTGTTGGGGATGGTGGTTACTCAACTATATGCAGAGAAACGCCACAGGGATCTTGTCCTATGAAGCCAGCACCCTGCAATTTAAAGTCACTTTACTGTGTTCATTATGTAATGCTGCCCTTACGAAGTAAGACATTTCTCCAGCATGTTTAGATGATAATAATTATTTACTTCACCAGATATTTCAATTAAGGGCAATTTATCATTTGCAATAATAGCCTGGCCAGAAGACACATTTCCACTAGGTCTTATAAGTTACCTTTAAATCATAAAAACTTGTATACATTTACTCTTTGATCAATTTAGTACATTAATTGATTCATTCAAGACAAGGATGGCCAGCTGAGGTCCTTAGGAGATACAGAGCATCAATGTTTTCATTTGAATTATCTCTAAACTACTTAATTGAATAAATCCCACTCTTCAGTGGTTAAACTGAAAGTGTTTAGAATATGACGGCTTGAGAGTGACTTATAAAACCTGGCTCTCCAGGACTAGGAATGGTCATCTCTGATATACCTGATATTCTTTTTAGAAGTGATTCAACATCAGCTTGAAGTATTGCATGAAGATAATTTGACATCTAGTTTTATTTTGATGACTGTTTACCATCTCTGCAATGAAAGGGCCCTTGTGTGTTTTGAACTGCTCTCTGTATTGGCTTCAAGAAAGATCAAGGCCAGGAGTGACTGGAGCCATTTTCACAGTACAATCAGCAGAACTGGAGACATCTGGAGAAATCTTCGCAGGCAACAAACTGACATACTTGAATGTATCACTCAACACAAAACACAACTACAAGAACCCAACTGTTACTACTGTTGCGCTACTCAAAATGACCTTTTGATGTGTGTGAAAACAGAAAAACACAAAACCCAAAGTTGCGTTTCAGATTACTTCACACCGCACAAAGTCGGAACTGTAAAAATTTAATTAGACTCTTAAAATAATTGGGCTCTAATCATATGTTTTAAGCTTTTAAAGGTTTGTAAACACTTTCTTTTGTGGTTGACCCCCCTGGAGTTTAAAACAATAAAATTTAAGTACCCCCAATTAACATTCCCACAACACAATGTAGTTTACCAAGTCTATTAGCACCTAGTGGCTGCAATGATGTAGCCAGCATATAAACAGTTTCTAATGTGCCTCTATAAAAAACGCATTGCTTTCTCAGCCAGTCCACCTCAGAAGGGGCTTGTTTAGATCTCTGGCTTGAATTTGTTTATCTGTGTATTTCCCTGCATTTAAATAGATAACATCTGATATCCAGATGGTTGGTTCACCATATTTTGACGAAAGACCATAATCTGTTTGATGGATCATTTTTAAAAACAGCGATATTGAACTAAATACTTTGGAAACTCTTCACTTCCTTGAGCATGGTTTTTTGTCTTCCTCTTTGTTATCATGTGCGGTAAAGTTTCCTCTTTTCCCTACTCGCCTTTTCCCCTATCTGTGCTTGATTGTGTTTGTTGCTTTTTCACGTTTTCTACTGTGGCAGTGAATGCAGGAAGCCCAAACCACCCATCTGAACCGAAACAGCTTTGCAGGGCCGCCATGAAATACAGCAAGGTAACCCGATTAGCTTTGTTGAAGCACATAAGGAAAGTGATCAAATCAAAAGTGGACACTACGACAATTAAAGACGCAAATCTGAACCAATTTACTTACTTCAGCACTGAGTGTCTGTCATGCTGGCTCTGAGGAGCACAGATGGTTGGGTTAAAGCAGCACAGAAGAAGGGGGATAATGTTTTTATATTCCAAGTAGGCATGACTCTGGTATGGAAAGGCTTGTCTTACTACGGACATTATGGCAGGTGTCAAAGTCTAACAGCCTGCTTTGCCTGTTTCCTCCAGGTGCGGTTATATAAACCTTGGCGATTTAATATTTAAAAGACTCTTCACACACAGCCTTTGCAGCTGAGGAACTGATACGGGCAGGAAAGGCGTTTTTCTCACAGGGAAGAGTAACCAGTAAGCTGACTGGACTTTTAATTACCTGTGTCTATCAGTTTTAAAGGGGAAATAACAATTGTGAAGCCAATATTATGTCCAGCTTTTGTGATGGTGCGGTTTTTTCATCTAAAAACAAACAAACACTTGTGCAGCTCTCCAAACATACAGTATGCAAAGTGTAAAATTGTTGACATTTGTCACCTCTGCTGATGGACTCTGGACCCTGTATTTCATTTGAAATTGTGTTGTTCCTTATGAATATTTTACATTCTGTCTTTTGCTTGATGTACTTAATTCTAACAAAAATCTGTTTTTATAAAAATAACATTATCAGAGTAACTCTAAAGATTAGTAACATTTACCAGAAAATATAAAACAAAGTAAACCTTTGTTCATCATTTTAGTTATTATATATTATAATTAGTTTTTGTCTGTTGGGGATTCTATTTAAAGTATTGCTGTGGTTCTGACAAGATGTGTAAGCTGTATGTATATAAAGAAGTGCAAAGTCATTGGTGAAATCCTCAAAAAGCTGACTCAGACCTATTCGTTTGCTCTGTGGTCTTTTATACTTGCACCATACTGCATTGAACCAGACCTGTTTAAAGGGAAAGGGTTAATTATGTAACATAATCCATTATCCCTATCTGAGTTAATTTGTGCATTTGTTTGCTTTCCTGCACTTCACATGACACCCTTGGAAACCAGCCAACACTTTTATTCAAAGCAACTTACATTTGCACCCAGCTGGGTCTTTTACTGGAGCAAGTTGGTTGAAGTATCTTTTCCAAGGGCACGAAAGCAGCATCTCACCTATGGTTTGAACCCATAACCTTCTAGTTATAAGTCCCGAACCCTAACCACTGCTCCACGCTGCTGCCTGGTGCACATGCCACTGTGATTTTCAGTTCTCTTCACTCAGTGGAATAATATGCAACACATTGCATTGCCAACAACACTGCTGTATGCAGTACTGTTCGTGCATTGATAAATAAACCTTGATTGATTGATTGATATGAATCCTCCACCATTCTTAATCGAATGACTACACTCTTCTTGGCAGTAGGCAATTTAGGGCTGGCTTGAGGAGCATGAGACAAATGTCCATTGCATTCCCTTGCCAGAACAACTCCCAGATTTCAATTCCAGAAACGCAGTGGAGTACAGATACATACAGATCATTCCCGCACACCATTAGCCTCATGAGGCCTTATCACAGTCTCAATCAAAGTGACCCTGCTGGAAGAATTCAATAGCAAATATTTCAGAACTTTGAGGAAAACCTGTACCATCCTCATATAGCTGTCCTGGTGTTTTCAGAGGCCTAACGCATAGTTCCATGGGGACTCCTAATATTTTGGCCAGTGATTGTATTTTATTTGATTGTGCACTTAAAACAGTTTCTCCACCTTCTCCAGCATTTCCCTCTGTTTTCTGTTTTGTGAAAACATACTGCGTTCGGCTACTGGCGTCCTTAACATTGCGCTTTTTGTTTGTATTGAAATCTCTGAGATCACATTGGAGGGGGAATCCATTTTTTTAAATTTACACTTCTTGGCTATCCCGCATGTTCGAGGCTGTGTTTCTAAGAACCTGAATGCGTCTGATAAGACCAATACAGGATCCACACCCTCTCTGAAAGAGCAAGCAGGTGTTCAAAATCAGAAGACTTTGGCTTTGGTTAAGAGCACATTGAAACATTCAGTTTAAGAGGTTTAAGGATGTGTTCTGACTCTTTTCAGCTGACAGACGTTGTTGAAATTAATTTTAAACAGTTTAGGCCGTTAAAACAATGCAAACCAACCCACCAACAGCTCTTTTCAAATCCAGTTACAGGAGCTTTTTTTTGTACTTAAGGCTTGTGCAGTGCATAAGGCTCAACAACAACAAAAGCATGCAGGGTTTGATCTGGTAAATTTATTTACTGGTATCTTTCAGGATTGCGGTATAAACAAGCTCAAGAAAGTATTGTCTCTGAGGTTAAGAGAATGTCATTGAAGAAACCAAAACACCCACTTGTTTTTCCAAAAATACTTCTTGAGAAAATGTTATGAAATCTGACAGAAAAGGAAAGGTAACAACAGAACTTTAATGAAGTATACACACATCACAAAGTGCTTTTAGATGATGTATAATCCTAATCTAGTTTAAAATCTTTCATCAAATCCATTTTCAAATAAAACTTTCACACATACTTTAAATGGACAAACTCACCTTTTCACAAATGCAGTAGGTCAACATATTTCTTGGAGATATTCACTGAGGTATTAGGAAACAGGTTCACAAATTTCTAAATGACATATTTTTGGCACATCACTCTTTGTTGATCTTAGAACCGAAGACTACATTTCTAAAGCATTTATTTTGGGGTTGTTAAACCATGGTTTCTTTTTATCCTTATTCTTATTTTAAATCTGCCAAGGTTTATCTTTTTTCAGTACATGTTTCTGTTGTACAGCTCTTTGGAACATACATCTGAAATGTGCCCTACAAAAATATATACAGTAGACTATTATACATTATTATTGTAACGGAAGCTCTGTACATACATTTGTTAATCTCATCACTTTAATAAAACAACAATCTTAAACAGTAGTCTGTGGAGTCTATCATATTGCAGTTTGCCTTCAAAGTAATACGATTCAGGTTATTAATGGATAAACACATCAATATTCATGGTATCCAAATGGCCTAAGTACTGTTAATCTTCTACTGGCTTGTTTACTGTATATAGATTTGAGTTTTGTGAAATGTGTAATGAAAGTAGTTTTTCCATGCAGCATGTTTAAAAATATATACAATGTGCTTAAAATTCTCTTAGGTTTCATTTTTACTGATAATTATTTTGTTGTAAATGTTTCATGTAGTACTGACACCGTAAAAATTTGGAAAAGCTGCACCAGGTGTTTCTACTGGGATCCCTTTCTTAAATAGAAGTATGTCACAGGAAACAGTGTGCAGAAGCAGACAAGAAGATCTTTATCTCTTGCTCTGTGGAAGATCCTGGCTTCTGGTAGTGCTGATAAGTACTTTCGCACAAATATTACTATCCTTTCCAAGCATACTAAAGCCTGAATCTGAACTCTCCCCTGGAGTTTCTATTAATCACTAACTGCTTAGCTAAGGCAAGGCTTACTCACTCTTTTCTCAGCTCTGTTCACAGCTGCTAGTGTCTTCCTTTAACCTTCCTTGTTCCTGAGGATGAATTGTCTATTATCTTTCCTTTTCTTTCTGTCTGCTTATTGTGATGCACAAACTGGGTTGCCATGTGTGGATACTTGACAGCCGCCTGCTGAGCTCCTAAAACCTGACCATTTTAAAGGATGTTACTCACTCACTTCTCAGCTCCTGCTAGTCACTTTTCTCAAACGCAGCATTGTTCTTTTCAGGCAGTCGTAATTTACAGCTAAGGACTCAAATGGGATGATCATCTACGTCAGCCGACTGTGATGAAAGATCCCCATTTCCTGTCTCAGAAGTGTCAGTCTGTAAACAAGAGCTCTCCTTAAAATTTGGAAGGGGTGAAACTGGGTCCTCACGCAGAGCTACTTTTAGGTCAGCGAACCCTGCTGTGCCTTGGAGTTCTAACACATCGCAGTTGGAGCAACTTTCTGGCTGAGGTCAATGAGATGAATAGCTGTCTCCGTGAGCTGTGGCTCAAATTGAAGGTTGTCCACTCTGAATCCATGTAAATCCATGTAAAGGCCACTTTGGGCCACTTTGTTGCAAATACCTGCTTTGTTTGGCTGTGGATGTCCTTGACCACCCCCCAACACATACCCTAAATACCTATTTTAGTCCAAACTTCATCACACTTTCCTAGGTTTTGCTGTGAACCTTGCTTAACGACTTTCATCTAATACTGTATGGTGATGCTCCCTCCAGCAGTTACTAAAGATCGTGACATCATTGAGGTACACAGACAAGTACTAAGAATGTGCACAAAGGAGCCTGCCCATCATTCACTGAAAAGTTTGTGCCCTTCCTCTCATAATTTACTTTGTCTTTATCATATTGTAGAGTGTGGTTAAACCATTCCACCAGTCGGCCAAGGGGTGATACACAGAGATACATGTTCGTGTTCATGTTTGATTGGTTGTAGGCACCACCAACTTGCTGATCAGTGATGATCTCTTTGGGAATATCAATCGAAGAGAACACCGCTGACTAACATTTGTAATGCAGTGTTCCATACTGATATTGCCTCAGGATATTTCCTCACATAGCTGATAATTAAAATATATTCATGAGCTTGGAGTTAACTCACTCAATGGACCCACCAGGCCAAAGGCAATATGTTACTGTATATTAGTTAATTGCCTGTCTGGACGGCATTTTCAATACCTCTTTCCTTATGTACAAATGTGTATGAAAAAGTGGTGTAAGATAACCCTACGGTATCTAGGGATTTATGTTGCTAAAGGTGCCACCCAAACAAATGTGAATGAGCAAGCTGGATCACTGTCTGGTGACTTACTCTGTAGAGTACATTGTCGTGTTCTGTACAGTAGTGTAGGAGCCAGATCCCTTAGCCTGCTCCTCTGCTGGAGATCCATCAAATTCCTCTACTTCTTCTAAGGCATGCCTCATAGTAGGATTGGTGGACTAATTTGACCTAAACATAATGGCAGCTAACCAGAGCAGCTCTACTAGCCATGTGGGAGTCAACCAAGTAGAGGTGCTAGTACCTTCACCAGAGTGGTACTTTCTGTCTGTATGACCGGTCTGTTATTATACCATTAACCAACACAGGCCCTACTCTGACAAAGACACTCTACCTCTGATGTTCCAAATGAACTGGGACCAGTGGAAAAGAGTTGTGATGAATGTCCTTGTCTTCTAACACATTATTCCCAACTTTCAGCTTGGGCGAGATCCTGGGAACTAATCGCAGACGTCACGCAAACAAAGCACTGCCTGAACCAGCTAGAGCTTGAACCACCTTTCAGTTTACCCAGAAACAGTGGCCTCTTAGCTGTGGGAGGAATGCTCACCTAGGCCTGTACAGTACTATCTGCCACATGCTTGGCACGTGATTTGCCTTTCAGTCCACCAGCTCAAGCCTCCATTATCGTATCATGTGTGCAATATGCCCCATTCCCTGCATGCAAAACACTTACACTCGATATGTATATATTGAAAGCTACTGTATGTAGGCACATTATACGGTAGGTAGTCTGCCTAGGTCCTAACTTTAACTCTGCGACATAGATGTATGTGTTGCTTTTTCTAGGATAACTACTGTACTGTAGCTATGGGCACTACTTAGTTGCTTGATGAAGCTTCACCAAAGCTATGAATTTATCAATGTCCTCATTGTTTCTTTGGCCCAGGGTACAACATAACTCAGGGACTGGGCTCTGGCAATATGTTTTTCACCCATATTTCAACTACTTTAGTAATCTACTTTAGTAATAAACTACTTTAGTAATCTAGTTTACCTGAGGCTATAATGTGCCATTGTCTCAGAGGCATTTAATTGCATATCACTAGTATATTTCAGGTGGATAGCTCCCTTGACCATCTTCAGCAACCATCCACACCAGGCACTTTCCCCTGCAACAGAGCTCACTGTATCACCTGCAAGTACATATCTAACACCACACTCATTCAAGGCCCCTCAGTACAATTCCAGATCACTCAGATGACATCTTGTACCTCCAGCAACCTTATTTACTGTATCTCTTGCAGTAAATGCCCAGCCATCTAAATTGGGGAAACAGGATGGAGACTTGGAGACCGCTTCAGAGAACATGTTAGGGCTTTGAAGATTAAAGATTTCTCCAAGCCTTTTGTTTCTCACTTCACCTCTGACGGCCATGATCACACTAATCTCTCTATCTGTGTTCTCAAAGATGGTTTTCCTAACTCCCGTATCAGAAGGACTACAGAAACTAAAATTATCCTGTAGTTAGGATGACACCTTTCCCCTTCTCTCAATGACAGACTCATTTTCTTCTAAATTCTCTCTATTCATTGTTGGTTTCATTTCACACCTCTCTTCGCCTATCCTGACTTCACACCACCTGATTGGCCACTCTGTCTGTCCCCTGCTCCCGCCTCCCGCCCCTCCTCTCTCCCAGCTTTTGTTCTCCCGCTACATTACCCTTGCTTACTGCCCTGCCTTTCTCACACCTGAAGAAGGCTCCACAGCCGAAACGTTTTGTTTTCTTTCTTCCCCTATCAGCATGGAATAAACCTGTTACTTGTTCCTTATCACTAGTATAATTTTCTTATACTGAACTATTAAGGGTGGGCATTAGCAGGCTCTGCCCCACTGCTGCGGTCATATTTGGAAGATCTTGACTTCTGATAGTGAGGTTAAGTACCTTCACACAATATAACCAAACTTCCTAAAGCCTCTTTCAGATTCTCCCCTGGAGCTTTTGTTAATCACTAACCGCTTAACTAAAGCAGGAGCCACACTTTTCTCCTGTGTTCTTGATAAAGTCAGCCCCTTCTTTTAACCTTTCTCATACCACACAATAGGTTTCATATTACATTTACCCATATTTCCTTTTCTTTCCACCTTTTAATTGTACTCACTTGCTTTGTGTGGATACCTGACACCCTTTTCCTTCTAAAAGCTTCCTTTTCTAAAAAGCATTACCCTTCCCACTCCAGCTGCTGTTCATCAGCCACACAGAGCTTGGTTAACCTCCTTCAGCTGAAGTTCCTCATGCTTGTACTGTCACTGCAATTACACATACTGTACATGTGGTAATCTTACTATCTCTGCTTTTCCACAGTGGCCTCTAGTGGCTGCCTAGTTGTCACTACAGACCTGAGAGTCTGGCTTCTCTTGCTCTTCTGTATACTATTTCAGTTTACCGTAAAATACATAACCACAGAATGTTTTGACATATTGGAAAGAACTGAACACATCATCCTGTGAATAAATCAAAGCTACTAATGCTGGCAGTGCAATAATGCAAATTCACGTCAAGTCAGAATGTTTTGAACTCCAATTAAGTAGCAAGTCCATTAAAAACTGAACATAACAGAATATAGTGCCAGAAAAAGAAGGAACCAGTTGCTTCTCATTTTCTGTGATACTATTGAGGGAATTAATACTGAGGAAAGCTGTAACATTGTCATATCATACTTACATTCAAAATGTTGTATTTTGAGTTTATGTTGAAATATAATTGGTAGTTTTAAATGACGAACTACAACTGTATGAGCTCCATAAACAGTTTAAAAAGATTTTCCTTTACAGCTCTGATGAAAAAGAGAGATTCTGTAGATCTGTTGTCTTTCTCTGAGGGAACAGCTCATTCTCATAAGTAGGTCATGTGCTCTCATTGTATGTATGTCTTATGTATGACTTATTGTAAGAAACTGAAGAAGAAAAAATACTAAATCTATGTATTTATATGAATTCATTCCTATTTATTTTCCCTTTTGTCTATATTTCCATTGTAAACCCCTTCTTTAGTTTATTATAAATGAGGTCAAACTCTGATAGAGATCTTTCCAAGCCCTAAACTTTGATAAGTTAAGTTACAAAATAGCCAACAAGCAGAAGGCCCTAATTTGCTCCCCATTACTGGGTTAGTATACATACTGTATGACATGTCATTCGTGTATATATATGGAGAATCAAAAGAAACTTATCAGTATTAATTGCAACAGATGCACAATGTTATAATCAGTAAAAATGTTATATTTTCTGTAGCAGGTTCAATGATATTTAGTTGGATGTTAAATGCATAGGTTAATTAGGTCATTGGGCTGATCAGCTGAGGGTTTACTGTGAAAGTCACAGGTGAGGACCACTGTTGGAAGCAATACAAACTGTGTATTTTCAATGCATGCTCGTGAGATTTTGTTCCATTCCTCTTGTAGAGCTGGAAAAGCACGTGCTAGTTAACTGTTCTTCGAGTCCTAGATATATCACATCGGCCCAGGTAATCTCACAATTTTTAATTTTCCATGGGGATTCAGTCTAAAAGATGTTGTTACACAAGCAGTACATGCATTGTCCTGTTGGAACGCTATTGTGTCTGGATGAGTGCACAGGGCAGGGCCTGGGACTTGATCAATGCAGCACCGTGCAGTCAGGCTACCATCAATCACTGTTGTGGTTCTGTCGTGATTAGCCACTACTGCCTAGACCATCACATTGATCCACCACATTGATATGTCTGTTGCACACAACAATTACTTGTGCATACCATTATGGTTCTGGATGTCAGTGTCCTTCAGACTAACCTTCATTCATGACTAAGGAGATCCTGGTCACTGCTGGCGAGTCCACTTGGGTTGTTATTCCAAATAACCGATGGCTGAAAGGCATTGTTCTCTTAATAAGTGAGGCCTATTTGTTTATTTCTGTGTCTTTTTTCTTGTATGTCACCTGGCTTGATATCCAACAAGTTCATTCATCTCATAACTTGTGCTAATCAACTATCTTGCTTGAGATTTATTGCTTGGGTTACAGTCATAATCACTCGAGTGTATCGTGGCCAGTCACTAATGATCAATTAATCATGGCATAAGTAAATGACACCAAAAACATTTAATCAAAATAATTAAACTGTATACCATACTTTATTATTTTTAGAAATACAGGTTTATACATTGCCTTGTTTCTTTTGATGTTCAGTGTTGTACATGTAGAGAGAAAAAGCATACAGTTAAAAGAAAAGACATACCACATTTATTTGGAACTATATACAGTATACCAAAGAAAAAAAGTATGAAAGATTTTAATACCTGCCTGCTTGTGCAATGTGTGAAATTGTGGCCACCAGAGGGAACCACAATTTGTGCCCAGTATATGAAGATGCTCCAAATATCAGTTCTACTGTCTGTGCCAGTGCTTACAGTATATACCAAAAGCGGGAGGTATTTTTATTGGTGGGTGTGTTTTACAAGTGGTTCGCTAATCACATGCCTCATATCACCTATGAACCCATCTAGCTTGTTTGTTTTTAGTACTGTAGCTACTTGGTCTGAAGATCTTAGTCAGATGTTTCTGTCAATCTTATCTGCTTCCACAGCATGGCTGGATAATTTATTTCAGACTCACACAAGCCTGGTTAATCATTGGACATGAACTCAAGTGGCCACGTGAAGGCTCTTTTTGTCCAGTGAACTGTCTGTCAAGTACTCCATCCCCCCTAGAGGTGTGCTGCCAATAGCTTTCTGAATTGTAATATAGTTTCTCTTGTAGGCTGACCTTTAGCTTGTGAACTTTATTTGTGTGCTGATAAAGATCTTATTCTAAAATTCCTGAATTGCTTTAGTAAAACCTGAGATATTAAAGCTGCAGAAACTATAAAAAGCACCTGAAACTGTACCATCTGATATTTTTTTTAATTAACGAAGGCTAAAAGTATAATACTATCTTTTTTCAGTCCTGATAAAATAGCACTGCAAATGAAAAAAAAAGGTAAATAAAAAACAGCACTGCAGAAATAGTCATAAAGGATTACAGCCTCCAGGGCTCATTCAGTTTGGGAAGATTCAAATTCAATGATTGGGAGCTATCTAATCTTGTGGATTGCTTTCAAAGATCTGCACCTTTGTGAGAACGACTTGCGTCATTCCCCCTTAATCAAATTTTTTGGAAAGGGGTAGATTTGGAGATTAGGTAGTCTGAAAAAATGACTGAGGGTAAAACAAAATAATAAAAATGGAGGGAGCCTGTTTCAGGCATAAAATTTGGAGTGCAGCACCCAGGGGGAGCCTTTGAAGTTCACACAGTAAAGATGTGATGTGCACATCTTTCAAAAACACAAAAACATTTATATTGTACAGTGATGTGACACATAGCCAAACAAAATGTACACCATTGCAGGTCAACATTGGTGACTTGTAGTTTGTATCTTAATTAAATTAGATCCCTAATTTGCAAATTTGCAACACCTTGTGTCAACCTGTATTTTATGCAGGTTAGCTGAAGCTGCTGTTGACAGAGTTAAAAGCTTAAGAATTAGCTCTAGAAAGCACATGCAAAGGAAAATAATAGCAATCTTAAGGTGCTTTGAGCACTACGTATATTTTGACAATCCATTGTATTGAATAAGTGAATATCAGTATAAATTCTATAATAATAGTGAATATTTCATTGGAACACAAAGAGTAAAACTACTGGATGTTTATTCAGGGGGTCAGTGGAAAGAGTGTTAAAATGTTCTTTGTTCAGGTTCGATATTTGCTGTGTGGCTCATAATTGTCTAGAACTGTTTCAAAGACCCTAGGCCAGCATACTGTAAGTTGCCAGTTTGGTTAGGACATACAGTGCCTTGCGAAAGTATTCGGCCCCCTTGAACTTTTCAACCTTTTGCCACATTTCAGGCTTCAAACATAAAGATATAATTTTTTTATTTTATGTGAAGAATCACCAACAAGTGGGACACAATTGTGAAGTGGAACGAAATCTATTGGATTTTTGAAACTTTTTTAACTAATAAAAAAATGAAAAGTGGGGCGTGCAAAATTATTCGGCCCCCTTGCGTTAATACTTTGTAGAGCCACCTTTTGCTGCGATTACAGCTGCAAGTCGCTTGGGGTATGTCTCTATCAGTTTTGCACATCGAGAGACTGAAATTCTTGCCCATTCTTCCTTGCAAAACAGCTCGAGCTCAGTGAGGTTGGATGGAGAGCGTTTGTGAACAGCAGTTTTCAGCTCTTTCCACAGATTCTCGATTGGATTCAGGTCTGGACTTTGACTTGGCCATTCAAACACCTGGATACGTTTATTTGTGAACCATTCCTTTGTAGATTTTGCTGTATGTTTGGGATCATTGTCTTGTTGGAAGATAAATCTCCGTCCCAGTTTCAGGTCTTTTGCAGACTCCAACAGGTTTTCATCCAGAATGGTCCTGTATTTGGCTGCATCCATCTTCCCCTCAATTTTAACCATCTTCCCTGTCCCTGCTGAAGAAAAGCAGGCCCAAACCATGATGCTGCCACCACCATGTTTGACAGTGGGGATGGTGTGTTGAGGGTGATGAGCTGTGTTGCTTTTACGCCAAACATATCGTTTTGCATTGTGGCCAAAAAGTTCGATTTTGGTTTCATCTGACCAGAGCACCTTCTTCCACATGTTTGGGGTGTCTCCCAGGTGGCTTGTGGCAAACTTTAGACGAGATTTTTTATGGATATCTTTGAGAAATGGCTTTCTTCTTGCCACTCTTCCATAAAGGCCAGATTTGTGCAGTGTAAGACTGATTGTTGTCCTATGGACAGACTCTCCCACCTCAGCTGTAGTTCTCTGCAGTTCATCCAGAGTGATCATGGGCCTCTTGGCTGCATCTCTGATCAGTCTTCTCCTTGTCTGAGCTGAAAGTTTAGAGGGACGGCCAGGTCTTGGTAGATTTGCAGTGGTCTGATACTCCTTCCATTTTAAGATGATCGTTTGCACAGTGCTCCTTGGGATGTTTGAAGCTTGGGAAATCTTTTTGTATCCAAATCCGGCTTTAAACTTCTCCACAACAGTATTACGGACCTGCCTGGTGTGTTCCTTGGTCTTCATGATTCTCTCTGCGCTTTCAACAGAACCTTGAGACTATCACAGAGCAGGTGCATTTATACAGAGACTTGATTACACACAGGTGGATTCTATTTATCACCATCAGTCATTTAGGACAACATTGGATCATTCAGAGATCTTCGCTGAACTTCTGGAGTGAGTTTGCTGCACTGAAAGTAAAGGGGCCGAATAATTTTGCACGCCCCACTTTTCATTTTTTTATTAGTTAAAAAAGTTTCAAAAATCCAATAGATTTCGTTCCACTTCACAATTGTGTCCCACTTGTTGGTGATTCTTCACATAAAATAAAAAATGTATATCTTTATGTTTGAAGCCTGAAATGTGGCAAAAGGTTGAAAAGTTCAAGGGGGCCGAATACTTTCGCAAGGCACTGTAAGTCTGACAGGAACCTTTCACAGTTCCTACAGTTACACAGTAAGCAGCAATCTGTAATATGAGGTGTGGACCACCAAATCCTTACATTATGGGATGATAAAAAGTTGTTTATTTGTAAAATAGCTTACAGTCATATTGGCGATGCTAAATGTGACAGTAGTTTCTGTTGCTTACGGTATGCTGTGTCTTAACACTGTCGGTTACGTACGTTACAAGGGAGGGGTCAGTTGCTTTGTGGTTCCATTCCATTAACATTACCCCTTGTTAGAATGTTCCCTTAAAGCCACAATATGTCAAACCAAGTGTTTCCAGTCACTGGAATTTTCCATGTTTTGCGCTCACTTTGAACGCTCTCAGCAGATTTTATCAATTATTCTGTTACCCATTTAGGAACTGTGAATTTGTTCTTTCTTTCTGTCTTTTTTCTCATCGTCTGAGGTTGATACACTCTCTTGTGTGACTGAGTGGCAGTGTGAAGATGTTGGGTGTCAAATGTTCTTGTTGCTGTTACCAGCCACAAACCAGTGTTCCATGTTTATTCTGCAAGTTTTTGTTGTAACTGTTTTCATAAAAGTCCTGACCACAGTATTGCAATGCAGTATTTCCAGAACAAAGAGAATGACTTTTTTTCTCAAAAAATGCAAACAGAAGTAGATGTGCAAAAATGAAGACTTTTTTGGGGTTGTCTGTTTTAGTATACCTTGCTTGCGGCTGAAACATGACTTGCCTATTTACACTGCTTACTTAAATATCAAGTTTTAGACTACAAAATCATCTTTTTTTGCCACTCTAGCCTTTGAAAATTAACCTTCTCAGGCTGCCATGTTACACCACCTGTACAAGGGCTTGTTTAGTGCCCAGGACTGCGCCTGCAATCTAGGCTTGGCTGGTTCAGGTCCAGGCCAGGCAATGTCATTCACCATCTCTAAAGAGATGGCCCCCATGGATGCGCACAGCTGGCCGAACACTGCTGACAAGAAGGCCTACAAATGAGAAGAAGCCATTTGGCCCATCTAGCCTGTTTGGTAGTTAGTAGTTCATTGATCAAAGGATCTCATCCAACCATGTCTCAAATGAAGCTAAAGCATCCACTTCAACCAGATGGCTGAGAAGCTTGTTAACGTGCAATTTGAGGGTAGCTCTCCCTGTCTGTGCCGGGACCTGATCCTGGTTGCTCATGTTCTCTAAGCACACAGCACACTGCCTGGATGACTTGCGTAATTCGTCCATGGAAAAGGACCAGGTCCTCTTCTGCAGCAGAATTAAGATCATTTCACTGCTTTACAGCATATTTATAGTGAATTATATAGATAACCTGTCTACTTTAAAACAAGTGAGTGCCCACTTTAAAACAAGAATGCGCTTATTGCACTTTCATTATCAACCCATTGTTTATAAAGCAGATAGTACTGAAACTCTGCTTCTGACTGCTTTTTAAACAGTGCATACTAATGGGTAAACTGTAATAATGTCATTTTATAGACACGGTAAATTCTGATCATCTTGATGCTATATAATTAGTTTGGCACTGAAATTAAATGATAAGGAGAACCCTTGACTGCTTCATCCACTTTATGACATCCAGTTCGGTCTCTGATAATAATCCATTTCCCTGGACTGCAGTGAGATTTTTTAAATTACTCCAAGTGCAGTGTATGAGTTTACTTTGCATGCATTAATCAAAGACACAAAAATATTGTGATATATGGTATAAAATACTCTTCTCTGTTATTTTTAAAAATAATTTAACTACTGCAGGTCTGTGCTTGTTGCTTTTGACACTTTTATCAATCACAGCCATATATGATGCATTTAATACTGCTGTGCTGACAGGAACATGAGTTACTTTGTAAACACGTTCGACTTCTTTTTCAACTTGAACTGCATTTGCACCTAGGAAATCTGATGGCTGCTGTGTCTGTTTTTATCAGGATGTCTAAGCTCTTTCTATCAACTTTGTGAGATCTTTCTATTGCTTATCAACAGAAGAAATAAGAGCATCAGAAAGATCACAGATTGCAGACTCCTGTCCGTATTACATTAGAATCTGCAGAGCCGCGATGTGAGAACCTTATTTAGACATTTCTTGAATGTCCCCAGTGACTCAACATCTGTAACATGTGTCTCTGTCTTCAGCCTTTCACCCACAGTTTTTTGGCAGAACTTCACCCACCTGTTCTCTGGATGTGCATGGACTTTATTTCCAGGAATCTAAACTAGCCCCTTAGCTAAATTAAACAAAATTACAGATAGTGAAATAGTTTCGAGGTCTCAAAATGTATAGCATTCTTAGTGATTTTATAATCAATATGAAGCAAAACGAAGTTAACTCTTATGGAAAGCACAAGCCATTAGATGCCTCATGCAGTTTCTTTTTGAATTTCCAATAGAGCGGTACGTCCAGTTTGGTTGATGTAACTACTTAGACAGGTAACGGACAGATATATTAATAGATCTCAGATGTGTGACTGTTTCCAGGCTTGGCAACACTTTTAATGGTTTTTGGCTTTTACAACAAATACATTTATGAATATTCTGGAAGTCGTGTTAAGCCTGGTCCTCATAACTCTGACTTGAAATCATGCTGCTCATTATATTGATTCAGAGGGCTGCAAAGGGATTTGTTTTTAAAAGTTTATTATTGTTTTTTATATGTAATATTTTATTTTTAAAGATTAATTTGACCCATGTGTTGCAGCCTAGGCAGCTTATTAGAAAACCCATGCAAGTTGTAGCTCTTTACTATATATATTTCAGTTGACTTCTCCCACTTGAAACTGATGATATAAAAGAAGGCCCTTTAGGTTAAGGAGTGTTAAAGAGCCACACACATGGTTTTCCTAAGCTGTAAATTTTATGGATGATTTCTGATGTGGTTACAGATTTATACCCCCCAACTAACCAGAGCAGCTGAAGGTAATTACTAGCCAGCCTGCCGTAGTTGGCTTCTGTGCTTGAACAGGCTGATCCCCAGATGGAAGCAGAACTCAAGTTGTCAGAGCGGCACTTATGTATCACTGCCTTTGTCTGTTTTGAAATTCTAGATGTGGCATTGTGCAGTCTGTATATAAGGACAGCTCATCCGCAATTCTGAATCACAGAACTGGAAGAGTGAACGAGTAGTACTAAAAACATTTGAACAACAATTCTTATTGTCATCTTAAGAGCTTCTGTTACCTGTGACACTACTTAATCTGCTGTGGTAACATCATGTAACATATGCGTTGATTGATTATTAGTGATTTTGTATATACTCAGTATACATCCTCTAAAAAAATGAGTGTGAATGCAAGAATGCATTTTGAAGGAGTTTCTTAAAACCAGTTTTATAGTGATAATAAATCTCTGTTCATTCAAACAATACACATATCCAACAAGTTTGTTTTGTATTGTGAATGTCTTATTTTTGAGTGAAACAACCCAGAGAGACTAAAAGAGGGAGAGGAAAAGAACTGGTACACTAGGCAGATCACACAGCTAAAGCTTTCAATAATGGACAGATTGAGAAGGGTGTTTATACGCTTTGGTATTTCCAAGTCAGTAGGAGGGAATGTTCTTATTGGCTGTGTAAATGGCTTGTAAATGAAGATGTCCTGTTAGTCTTTTTTGTATCAAAGAAATATCAATGTGACAGTCATTGTTAAAGCAGCTCTTTTGCTTTCTTTAGAAGAGCATGATGACTTAAAATTATCCTCACAGGGCAGCCAAATATAGACTTCACATATGGTACTGGGACTTCAAAACTAAGAAAGCTTAATATTGCTGTTTACTCAGTCAATTTAAGTACAAAGAGCGTACAGTACCTTCTTTCTGTATTGCAAATATGGAGTTAATTATCTGGTTGGGGCAGTTTTCTGGACATTTGGTTTTAACAGATTCTGATTGTATAGGCAGGCATCTGCAGAAAAAACAAGACAGTGTTTATGCAGATATTCATCTGTACATTTGTCATGCAAACTCATCATGACCTTTGATCAGTATTTTTAAAGGCTTAACAGAGCAAATTAGAGCAAAGCACCCTTACTTCGTCCTTCTTTAGTGAAACTGCTTGTAACATTTAAGCACTTACTCATGCATATACTGTGCATATTAGTCAGGCTTTGAAATTATTCTCCAGCTGCCTGGAAGAGAGCGGATTAAGACCTGGCTGACCGCAGCCTGCAGTAAGGTCGCAGGTCAGGATTTAATTAGCTCTTCGTCTCTGCAGAATGGCTGCATGGCACACTTGCTGTTTCATAGTGCATTGACGCCGAGAGCTGTGATCAGCCATTTTCCATCCAGATTTTCCCTGGCCGTCACATGGAAGCTGTTGAGAGCTAGCAGTACAGTCCAAGAAGACTTCAGAACCCTACCTTTTTAAAAATAATTTATTATATATTTTTCACGGGACATTAAGCAAAGTCTAGAATCATCTAGGTAGACCTTTGAGGGTATTCCAATCCTTGTCTTGTTAATCCCACAAATAAAAAAGCTCAGCTCATAACAAGGGTACAGTTCAATTCCTTTGTCCTCTTTGTAAATGAAGAATTTACTGCTGGAGCTTTGAACTTGCAACCAAATTGTAAATCTTACCCACTAGAACAAAGACAGAGAGAGCTAGGGGTTAGGTTTATGAATTCATTATAACTTCATTATAACTCTCTTATTTGGTCGTGTTTCTTGTTAGGCTATAGGACTGTAATTTGGTCTAAGGATATCAACCAGGGGTAATGTAATTGATTCATTGCCTTCTGTTGTGGTAGAATGATCAGCTTTCAATAATTAAAAAAATATTTCATTCAATAAATCATATCTCAAGACCAATCTTAATTAGTCTGCTATATCAGTTTGGTTTCTATTGTAAAACATTCAAAAAGGATATGACAAAAATGATTGCTTTTTATGTGAATTTCAAAAACTCACTTCACTGATATTTTAAGAGTTCTGGCTATTTACTACAATAAATTCTTAGAAAATTAATATTAGCTTCTCTTTTATTAAAGCCTGCTACTTCTGTCTCAGAGTCTTTATTATGTATTTCTTGGCTAAGAAAGAGTCTAACAGCAAATACCTGAGCAGCATAGTCACTATGGCAAATGAATAATGAAAATATTTTCTGCTAATAGTAACAGAATGTAAAATCAGTCTGTTCCATAAATCTTTGTCAAACAAATTGACTCACTGCTACTTATTTAGGAAGGCAAGATGAGAAGACAGGTGAAATAATACAATCACGTTAATTGATGGCATTGTAGCAAGAGGTTTATAATTTCATGAGCAGAGACCTACTGAGCACTATATCACACAATTTTAAATATAAGCACAAGCCACTCTGTTTCCTTATTGGTATGCTGTACTGTTTGTATGTTTGACCTTGTTCTGCAGTTCATTTCTTAAGGAGTAAGAAACATAAAAATGTCCAATGTCTGCAATGGGCACATTGCAGTTGTTCAAGCTTGACTAAGAAGTATCTCTAGGTGACACCACTCTTAGGACGCTGCACACAGTACTGTTAACCCCTCAGAAACTACCGCTGATATATGTATATAACAAGCATCAGCAATTAGTGTTCTACTATTAGAACAACTTACACTTTATATTAGTGCAAGTTTGGGTGAAAAGATCAGCCTTTAATTCACATTGATCAGAATCCTCAAGCACTGGACCGCAACAGCTCAAGGTCAGCTATACATGAGCAGCCAATCAGAAGTGCTGTAGTAGTAGTGGCTGTACTGCCGCAGTCAGAGGTGAATTATTTATTCTGACCTCTTGCCCAAATTCTCTCAAAAAAGCTTCAGAACTAAATCCCAGGGATATGTAAGCTTATCCATCTTGTGTAGTATCACAGCAACGATTTTGCAGTCTGGTTCCTCAGTTGCTTTCCAATTGGGTAGTCTGGAATGTAAAAACTTTCCATTCACTTTTTTTTTCATACAAAGCTATAAAAATAATTAAAGGGGATGTCAGGATGTTAAACAGTCCTTATGTCTTCACTTAGGCCCACATCTGAATTGAGCAAACTCTAATCACAACCACTTTCTAAACTCATTGTTTGGAAAAAAAAACAGTTCTGCTTCTGATTCACGAGGCTTGGCTAGACCATAAGCTGAGTTCTCTGTGGAAGGCAATTTCAGTTTCTGTCATTTACAGAACAGTCCAAACTAAATTCATTATCCTGCATCAGCAAAGTGCAATAACCGTGGCTGTTTGCATTATTTGGAAATGGACAGAATGTGCATTTTTATTCAGAATAATTTCATGAAAAGTACCGTATGTAATGGGATTTTTTGTACGTCACCACCCTGCTGTTTTATAACAATAGTTATGTTCTGCCTCTTAAAAGCTCTCGATGTGTGACAATGAATCGGAGACATATTTTTTATGCTCAGATGCCCTGCATTTAGGAACTCATAGCTTAAGAAGGATTAGTATTGTACAATGAATTGTACTATGAATTGCTTCACAGTGACTATTAATTAAAATAATAATACATGGCTTAAGGTTTTTTGCCTGAGGTGGTTGAGGTAATGCAATTGCTTGGTATGGATCTTTTATGCCACTACAAGAATTTAAGCCACATAGTTACTCAATCGTATACATTTATTGAATTCATAGATACTACTGTAGTATGGTCAGACAGAAATCACGAAATATTGTTACTTTTCAATACGTTTTTAAACATTTGTCTGATAAAGAATATAAAAAAAACAGATTTTGTAAGTAATTTAGTCTCTGATAGTCTGTCGTATTTCATTTCTGGCGTCCTGGTGTTTTTAAAAAATTTTTTTTAGTAAGTGAGGGCATTACTCAAGACTGTTTGAATCATGTCAAACCAGTGTTCAACAGGGACAGGAACAAAGTGTTTTTCCATACTTCGTATTTGAAACAGTGACTACTGAGTCCCATAGTGGAGTAATTTCTCCTTGTTTGTAATTCAAACCATGACTGACCAAAAAATGTCACCAGCTCTGAGTTCAATGAAATGAACAAGGGTGATTTCGGTTCACTGTCTCCCTCCCACCGGCAGAAATATACTGTATAAGAAAGCTAACTCTGTTTAAGCAAGGATGCCATCAGAGTGGGAGTGGTTCCTCTCTTTGGGCTTTGCTAACAAAAATATTTTTTGCTTAGTTGGATGAAAAGGGGTTTGTGAAGCTGAATCTAAATTTAGCAGCTTGCTTTTGTACTTGTCCTCCAGTTTGTTGTGCAGTTTGCTTTTCATACAGTATCTCAGAATTTGTCATGGTCACAGGGCTGATGAGCTGACCCCGTCACGTTCGCACTCCTGAACTGTCTTAATTTCTCAGCCACCCCTGGCCAGATCATCAGCGGCAGTCTGGTGTGAAAGTTTTTTCAGTGCTTAGCAGCTCTGTGCTTCCAGAGACCATGTGACTGTAACATCAGCCACATCAACCCTGATCAATTCCAGATGTCTTCCAGACCTTGTCACGGCTTCCTTTTTTCCATCACACTACTTTTGAGCAGCGGGTTTCAGAATGTCATTGACCTGAATGCGCCAACCTTAACTTTTCTGAGGGCTGATTGTGAGGGCCAATCTGCATTGGCCTTTAAAAACAGAGAAAAATTCCTGTGTATGTCTCTAGTTCTTTTTTCTGTGTATCTAGATATCTGTTTATCGGTTTATTTATCTCCCTGTTTATTTTATTTTTTTCCTAACAGTATTTGCCATGAGTCTGAAATTTTCCACCTATATACAGCCGACTATATTGTTGGACTGCCTGGTGCATGCTAGATGGAAAGACTTTAAACACTCAGTTGGGAATTAGTGAGATTTAGACACTAATTATATAGCAGGCAGCACATTAAAAAATCGCTGAGAATTGCTATAAAAACACGTTTCATACCAAGGGGGAGGGCGGGTTAGGTAAAAATAGATCACATATATTTAGGTTATATAATTTTTTCCAGGTATACATAATTCTCTTCATATGCTGCTAATTCTGTTCTTTATCAAGACATTGTTTGGTTGGTTGGTTGGGGGGGGGGGTAATTTCCATAACTGTCATTAGCTCATCAAGATAGGCACTACTAAAGCTGGGAAATTTTATATTTTAAGTGGTCACTTGCATAGTAAATTAAACCAAAGCAGAAATGTCAAGGCCAAAATGCTACAATGCCCAACCATATCAGTGAGTGGTGGTCAAATCATAGGCGAACATTTACATGCATTCTACAAAAAGTGCATAATAGTGATGTCATTTTGCTAAATATAGGAATGAGGCTTGATTTTTCATCTGGGCAAACTGAGGGCATGCTTCCTTCCAAAGAATGTGTGCCTTGGCCTTGGTCTGATCACAAGGGAAAATTAGGACTAGACCTCTGTAGTTTAATTTAATCTAAAGACAGGTAGGCCTTCCCGTACAGTTTTGCAGATAGTTAAGTGTTGTGCTTGGTCCTTATTAATGGCTTGAATGCCTAATGAGAACATACACAGAAAAGGACTGTAAGTAAGCTGCACTATGCACCAGTTTATCCACAAATTACTATAACTGTTAAAGGAGAGCTCAAAGAACACCGTGGATTTGAAGAGATTTTGAACTGAGTTTCAAAGTTTTCTTTTCCTGTGAATAATTAAGTTTTTAAACTACTAACCCCAAACCAAAATTAATATTAACGGCATATTTTGGTTTTAACAGCTATTCTGCCTTTTCATTTTATAGAGGTACTGTACCATAGTCACATGAAAGCCTTAATAATTAAGGCCCCTACTCTTTTCAAGAAATGCCCTGGGATTTTTAATGACCACAGAGAATCAGGACCTTGGTTTTACATCTCATCCGAAGGACAGCGCCTGTTTACAGTATAGTGTCCCTGTCACTATACTGGGGCATTAGGACCCACATGGACCACAGGGTGAGCGCCCCCCTGCTGGCCCCACTAACACCTCTTCCAGCAGCAACCTTAGTTTTTCCCAGGAGGTCTCCCATCCAGTTACTGACCAGGTTCACACCTGCTTAGCTTTAATGGGTTGCCAGTTGTGAGTTGCAGGGTGATATGGCTGCTGGCTTTATTACAGTCCTACAGAAACTATTTTCTGTTGCTTGGTTTAGTAATACCTCTTGCTTTAGTGAAAATATCTTGATTTATATAATGCTTAGGTATAGCTGTGGAATTAGTTCATTAATCAATTTTAAATTTAATCATTATTGTAAAATGTAGAGGGTAAGTGACTGTTTTTACATAGCTTAGAATTTACTGTTTTGAACATAAATCTGTCAAATGAAAACAGCTGGGTTTTCTTGCTTTGATGAAGATTTAAAAGTGCTGTTCTTTAAATGAAATCAGAGCATACTATGTATTTTAAATATAATATAATGGGCCCAAAGGGAAAAGAGAATAAAACAACTATTCTTGTTGATTTCAGGTTTTGTAATATAATGTAGAAATCTCACTGACAAAAACTGTCATCTGTTCATACTGCTTTGCAGGTAAAAGCCCTGTGTAAATAATTACATTGTCCTTGTTGGAAAGCTTTCAGCAAGGTACACAAGCAGCAAAAGCCCACTTTTCAATGAGACAGAGGTTGAGATTTGTCTTCTTCAAAAATCACATTTTTATTAATCAGAACTGTGTGTCGAAAGCTGCCAGCTCAGCCATTGTGGTTCGGAACATAATAACCTGACATCACACAATGTTAAGGCACTGCAGAGTCTCAGAGACAATAAAGTAGGAAGAGTGGAATTTGAAAACCACATACCTTTATGGAAATGCCTGTGGGGAGCATAATTTACTCTATATTCTGGGTAAACTTTTTTCTTTTTTTCCATGGACTCCAGTTTTACGACTCCCTCACTGTGTATAAACCCAGAGGTTTTTAATTTTTTTTTAAAGTCTAGCACATTGCAGCACCTGGATGTACTTTCTCTCTCTGGGCCTGAACAGTAAGGTGATTAAAGTACAGATGATTTTTTAAGCCAGACAGCTGAATTCAACTCTAATGAATTAAACCCAAGCAAAGAGGTGGGGGTGTCCTCTGTTGCCCCCTTTAGGCCAGGTAAACCGAATCTCCTTGGCACTTGTAATCATTAAAATGCATTCTTCTAATGTCTGCTGAGTATTTCCTGGTTATTGCTTATCTTTTCTATCATCTGTCCCTAGCTTAGACAGCTAAAGAAGTCTCCCTTTATCTGTATTACGCAAGCTCTCTGTCTCCCGTTAAAAAGACTATTTGAGTACATTTCCTAATGTGTGCATAGAGGCTTTGTCTTTACATCAGATCCTAGTGAAGCCATGAATATAGTTTTATTAGACAATGTAGGAGCCAAGCGTCTGGTGTTAGCTCTGGGACTTCAAAATGCAAGAGGATGGATAACAACTCTTTATTACTGCTGCTAAAGCAGCTGTCTACCTTGCAAACCTACAGGATCCTAAATACTTCACAAACGATAACAGTTTAATTCAGAAATTGCAGCCTATCCTAGTACTTTGTTACAAACATGGCATGTTAATATCCACCATCGTAAAAGCAGTTCATATAATTTAATGAAAACCTTTTAAACTCCAGTGTTAAGCACCCCTGATGGATGAGATCAATTAAAAGGTACAGAGGGGCCCTTGAATTTAGTTTTACAAATTCCTCAATTAATACAGTTTAGATGATTCAGTTTCTGCCTTTTGGTAGTTGCTTGAATCGTGATGTACGGTGTACAATACGTTGACGCAGTTTTTCAAACTGGATAGAAAACATTATCAGAGACTTTATCACCACATCCTTTTCCCATAATTTCACCGACGCAGGCTTTTAATCGTCTTGGAAGAGAAAAGAAAAAACTTAAGTGTTTCTTATAAATAGTGTCTGCTAAGATGTCCATTTAAGTTCACTTACAGTATAGAAAGGTCCTTACTATAGTATTTGCATGTTTTTTACAGGGTTTTCACCAGGTGTTCCAGTTTCCCTCCACCTCTGAAAGACTTATAAGACTATGCATGGATTTCAAAGGAATTTTAACCTTGTTGCGGAGAGAGGATGGGGGGGGGTACGACCAACACTGGCAACAAGACTACAGACAAAATTGAAAAGCACAATAGGCCAAATCGTCTCCTCTCGTTTGTGGCCTTTCTGATGTCCGAAGATTCTTAACTGTGATATTTGTTGGAGCTGTTTGCTGCAGTAGGATAAATATAGCTTATTATGAGGTTGAGGCCTTTGTTGTATCAACAAAACAATGCATGCACCAGTGACTGGAGCCACATTGGGGTTATTGAGGAGGCAGCAGCAGAGGGGTTATAGCGCAGTGGAGCTGTGTTTTGGCTGCCAAGCTTGGCAATGCAATTCTCCATCTCCCTGTTCGTTGGCTGGACCCTTCTAAACAGGCCTTGATGTGGCCTCTGGGCCTGAATGCAAGCTGGCACTTTGGTGCGCTGTAACTTCCTCCTTGGCCCCCTGTTCTCATGCTGAGGTATTTCCGTTGGAAGAGTGTGCCAGGGAAGTGAAACTATATTCAGGGAACGTGAAGCAGTGTTAGGGGTTGGCAGGAGAAGCAGGGGGAGGGGGTCTGTTCTCAGAGGCAGCACATGTCCCAGTAGGGCCATTACCCGGCACCAACTACACACACATCACAGTGGTGTGGCTCTAGCTGAAGGACTTATTAGTATTTCCAGTATTATCGGAAAAATACTTAATGCATTTCTGTGCTTTGGAAATAATTCTTGGAATTTGCTCTATTTATTGTGGTTCAGTATTACTTTTCCACCAAAACATCCAAATTGTCGTGTTGGGCAGGCTCTCAATGGAAATATATATTTTTGTTTACTCTGGCTGGTTCCACAATTACTGAAAACAGTTAAATGTTTAAAAATGCGATTGATTTCTCTCACGGATGTGTGTGGTTTGTCTCTGCAGGCGGAGCCTAATGGCTTTATGGGCGGTCTGTTATTATGTGGGTGGAGTTAATTTGGGCTGAATGTTTCAGGAGTCTTCTTTTATCACCAACGTTCTCATTCACTTCCAAGAATAGTATCAGGAAACGAGGTGGCTTTATATCCTTCTTCTTTAGTTTACTGAGCCATGATGGCCTTGCTAACTGTGTTTTTCCAATTTGTATCTGAAGTATCTGCACAAGAGGGCCTGAGACACACAGACATGCTCTTCCAACAGGTCCATCAACATTTGACATGCTTTGAGTTCACAGCACCATACAGGAGACATGGAGACATTGCACATCCCTCACTTACATCACTACAAACTTCCAGCCAAGAGAACCCAGTCTGACAAATGCCAACCTTATCTCAACAACACAGCACTGATTGTGCGCAACCACTTAGGGGTGCTAAACTTTTTAATCAAATGAGGAAGAGGCTTTCCCTGCCTGAAATAGAGTTGTCTGTCCTAGGTACTTATAAAGTTAGTGCGCCTATTCAACCAGCATTATTAAATCTGCTCTGTGGAGCTCTGAAATGTAGAGGCATTAAGATTGGTGACACAGTGAATGGTTATTATCAGTGGCTCACAGTTCCAAGGTCCTGAGTCTAATTACAGTCTTGCGCATTTGTCTGCATTTTCATGTTCTCCCTGTGTCCATATGGGTTTTTGACAGGTTATCCTGTTTCCTCTTGCCTAAAGATATTAGTTTTAATTGGCTATTCTAAAGTGCCCCCTTCGCTGTGGTCCTGGGATGGAGCAGCATCCCATCAAAGAGTGCAGACACATACCTTCGGTTCTCTGCTTGTGGTGTACCCTGTAGGCTTTGGCTTATCTTCATCAATACCAGAATGAACAGCTTACTGGTAAGGAATGGTAGGGCAAATAGCACTATGGAAAACAGCAGCTTACTGACCTCACTCATGGTGATTACCTGTTTATTTATTTGGCTGATGCTTTTATCCAAAGCAACTTCCATTTGCACCTACTGTATTTATACAGCTAGGTATTTTACTGCAGCAATGTGTGTGAAGAACTGTACTTTGCTCAAGGGTAAATCAACAGTGCCTCACCTGGGACTTGAACCCACAACCTTACAGTTAAAAGTCCAGAATCCTGTGCAAGCTGGGTACTAGGTTTCATTGTTCCACAGTGCACAGCCTTCACAATACAGAAACAACATATATACATATATATATTTCCATTAGAGAGAAGTAATTTATATCCTCCACTGTTGATTGTGCATCTCCTGGAGCACTGTTTGAATAGACATGAGAATGAGTTTCAAATTCAGTAGTTCTGGAGGGTTTTTTTATCTCTGAGCTGAAGACATCATGGATTAGAGAGTTTAGGTGCTGCAGTATTTGGTGCGAGATACTTCACAGGTTGGAAATGCATTGTGTTTTGAGAAGGCTCATGTCTTTGTAATGGCGCTGAACTGAACCTATTGGTGAAATTTAACAACAGCCTGGAACATACTGTCCCTTAGAAAATTTTCTTAGAAAAATGTTCAAGACCACAACATAAATCAAGGGAAAATTAACACTTTTTTCCTCTACAATAGGTTTTATTTTTAAAAAAGGTTTTTAATACTTTTTTGTCTGTGGACAAACGAGTGAAAGACAGCTTCCCCTGAGTGAAAGAGAATTGGAGCAGTAGGACTGACATGGACTGGTAACCTCACCCAGTGGAATGTGGCTTGAATTAAAGCTTATTGAGGTAGTTTGTGTGAGTCACTCTGCTGAGCTCCTGGTATCTGTTTTCTACGTGATTGCATTTTTGTATTCCCTTTCCCTTTATATATCAAGTACGGTATATATTCTATATGAAGTACTGTATGGCATTTATTCCACATTCAGTGATGATTTAAGCCTTTTTAAAGCATTCCCATGGTGACTGAACTTCAGACGTAGAAATAAATAATGTTTTATAGTTTTCGGGTGTTTAGTGGACCACGAGGAAGCACAACAGTTCACTATGAAAAGAAAAATGACCAAATTTGTATTCCTCCACTCCCTGACACAACCTTAATATAAGACAGTAAGGAATTGCCAGAATTTTGGTCTTCCAAAAATCACACTCCATTTAGATTTGCTGTTCTCCAAACATCCACATGACATGACGAAGCAGAAGGTTTCCAATTGTGTTCACTTCGAACTTTGTGCGAAACCATTTTAAAAACAGCTTTCAGCTTAGGCTGCACGCAAAAGACTGATCTATCACCTGACCTAATCCTTCACATCTGAAAAGATTCAGAGATTGATCTCTGATAATACTAAAGTAAAAATTAAATGTCCTGCCAGAATTAAAATAAAAAAGAGCTGTAGGACTTACACGAAAGCAGGAGTCAGACACAGCTTACCTTCTGTGATTTGCACGTCAAGAGTACAGTGTCTCTTCTAGTGATGAATGGGACTGAAAGAAGTACTAAAGACTGTATCATTCATATGTTTAAGATTTTTCTTAGTTCTTCTATGTCCAGTTATATGAGGGCTGTGTAATTTTTGCCCTGGTTGATATTTGCTTTTGTAATTTTGTGTATTCTGTGAAATTTTTGCCTAGTTGAAATTTGTGTGAGTTGAACCAGGAAAATAATATTTTCAGCACTGAGAACACCCAGTTAGATAGGAATGAATAAAATACTAAGAAAGATCAGCCAAATAAAACTATTTTGAAGGGCATGTGGCAAACAGTGCACATTCAGATAGTCACACAACCACAAGAGGAAGCATTTTGTAATTAAAAAACAAAAACAAGGAAAAAAACAGTTTGCCAAAATTAGACCCATATGGAATGGTACAGACTCCTGTTGTCGCTACTCTGTCGACACTGGTTGGAAAGCAAAGAGATGGCCTTTGCTGATTTCATAAGAAACATGGGATATTTGCAGAGTCTGTAAGAAAAATCATTAAAAGCTTAATTATCCCACATTTCATTCAATTCTCACTTGCAAGAGCTTTATTGTGCCGTTCTAGTGTATCTATGTGTAATATACAGTATCTGATGGATATGGAGTAAAAATCTGATATGGTTAATGGAGTACCTCTGTTAGCTCAGAATAGCTGCACTCTGCATTAGCAGCAGCCTTACTTGGCCTGACTACAGTGCCTTCCTACTTTGTCTATGTTGTGCTGGTATAAGGAAGGGCTGAGGCTTTGCATCTAGTGCAATGTGTACTGCCATCCTAGAGAGCTAGTCATGCTGCTTCCTTCTCTGCCTTGTTACACTCACCATGCCCCATGCTGACAGCAATTCGTGGATGCCTCTGACTAAGCAAGTTAGGTAATTTCCTAACACCAATCATTGCTTTCACAGAGGAGTGGTAGGAAGTACTTGGGAATGATCCAGGCCCCAGCTCACAAACTATTTATGGAGAACCCTGTTAGTAGGCACTCAGGACTTGGTGTTTACTGTGCAAGTGGGTGGGAGAGGATGGCCTGTATTACCTCCCTATGGGAATGGGGCTTCACAAGGACTCATAAGCTAATGAATGATCAATCAGAAATGCATTGAAAATATGGTATCTGCGACTGGGCATATCACTGTGTTTTGCACATTTGTGATTCTGCATACAGAAGCAAGACCATTTTCCACAATATACAGCTAAAAGGGTTTAAATCTTTGCTTTTCTGAGAAAGGCATCAGAAGGGGGGTATAGAGGCTTATCTTTTTTACTACTGTTGAGCATTTGACACTAAATATAAAAACTGTACAGTATAAAAAGTCGAAGTGAGCTAACAGTTCATTCAATGGGCATGAGAAAGGAAGTACAGTATATGCCAATATTTAATTATCATGAAAATGATTTTGCAATGCAGAAACATGAGCTTAGGTGGCTTAAGTAGGAATACCTGGAAAATGATATTTCTAATAATATTAATAATAAGAAACAGATATGAGAACTCAATTGACTTGAAAATAGTACACATAATGTTTTTTAGGGCATGTGGGGTGTTGTCTACCTTAATCTGCCACTTTAGAGAAGGTGTTTATTGGGTGATATGTGATTTGTCCTCAGCTGACTTTGGAGATTAGTAGCGTGATTTGTTGAGTGCTTGGGGCTGGAGGATGGTTAAAGGTCTCCTTGCTTAATGCCATCTGACATTTTTTTTTAATTTCAGGAACAAAACAGAAAAGAAATGAAAAAAAGAGCGCATTGCTTTTCAGTTTAGTCATTCTTTGTAATGTTGGCTGCCAGCATTGATTCCAGATATCAAAGAACCTGAACTGGAAGGTTTTGGCAAATGCGCTAGTCCACTGCTGCTTGTACTGGATTAGCAATGAACAGAAAGAGCTTGCAGTCTTCACTGTGCTCTTTTACTGAAGATGCATGCACTTCAGATTTCAAACAACCTCATCTTTCAGGGCGCTTCCTCAAGAAAACATGCCCAGGATGATTACAGGAGTTCAGGATGGAGCGTGGACTTTGATAACTGTGTTCAGTGTGAAAAAAGCACAATTTCATATCCTTGGGATTGGTCTTGGCTACACCTCAGTGCTTCTGTTTCATATCAAGACTGTAATGATAATTAGAAATTTTATTGCTATTAGAGAACCCACCCAATATACCATAAAAGTCCTGCTTTGTGGTTAACTCACGGAAAAAATTGTTAACGTTGCTCCCTCTCAAAAAAGCAAAATCGGCATGACCTCCAGCAAAATCTCCCGGCCATGTCTGGCACACGTCATTTTAATTTAAGACTGACCCGTTTAATAACTTCTCTTTTATTAATTTCCATGGTTATGGCTTTTGTTATTCCACAACAAAACAATTTTATGAGACACCTGACAATGTAAAGCCTAGCGCTATAAAACAGAGATGTTCCATTATGTCATCTACAGGTGTGTTAAGGAGGTGTGTGCTGTTTCTGTCCATTTTCTAAATGTTGGTGTGACCCCTTTCCTAAAAACTACAAAGCATAAAAAGATCACTGGTAGGTTAGGCATGGCAAACTACCTTCAGACTGAATGATTGCTGAATTGGTGAAGGAAGGAGAGACACACTTGGAGAAGGCCCAGGAGCAAAAAGGTGATCTCTGGTGTAGAATCTAGTCCACTCCAAGGAGACATGACCTTTGAACATTAAATAAAACATTTGGTGATGTTGCAAAAAGACCAAACTTGATTTAGAGAAAATTGGGCAAATAAATATAGACAAGCACCTGCTGTTCTTAGCAGGGGTTAAATGTATTAAAAATTTCACATGAAATGTTGTGTAGACACAACAAAATCATCTGCTGTTTACTTGCTGCAGGATGGCATTTTACAAGTTTATATCAATGGGAATGAGTTGGAATCTGTTTTCATTGTTGGTGTGCCTTTTTTAAACCCTTGTTTTTATTTACTTCTAAATGGGTGGGATCTATAGAAGATAAAGAAAACAAAGACATTTTTGATTGCATTGTACATAGTGCCACTGTTTTCTTTATTGTGGTGAATTCCATAGCACTCCAGTATTATGTGAAAAGCAGGAAGGTGGGGTACAAATTATGAAAACATTTTTAAACGAGCTTGATCAAATCAAATTGAATGGAGTCCAGTTGTTTGATAGTTGTTAATTTTCCTAAATGAACGATTATTTTCAAGAGCAGGAAGGTGATTATCCTGCTAATTGTCATCTTCTAGGGCAATTAGGACCCTAAAACTTTATTCCCAGGGCTATGATTGGTCTGGCTGCTCTGTCTCGCGTGAGACAGATGCCTTCCATTGTGCTGTGCTGGTGACTACAGTTCCTGAGAGGCATGACCTCATGCCTATAACCATGAGGGCGGTGAAGGGAGGGAGCTTAAACAGAGTCACTTTGAATTCTTCATGGCATAAAGGCCATTGCATGTTTTGTATTATTGTTGTAACTGGCATGCTATAAGGTAACCCCTTTTTCTTTATAAGGCATTCATTAAATTACAAGAATTATGGCTATAATATATACTGTATATAAGAATTGTACAAATTTTATTGTTTTTAGTTTTAATTTCATAGTATTTTAGTTACAGTAGTCTGCATTGTGATGCCTAACTTTTTTTAAAGAATCGATTGCCCAATTGTTTTTTTTATTTTATACCCAGACAATCTGGAGCTTCCAGTTGTTTTCAGCTCAGTTTCACAGCCACCAATTCCATGTGTCCATGCTCATGGGAGAGAAAGAGATTCTGCTCTTTTCTGGCTGGACCACTTGTCAAAGCTATTCGTCATTCAGCATGTTGAGAGCTCCTCCCGACAAGACAGTTACTGCAGACAGCAGGAATTGCACATTTCTTTACAGGAGAAATTTACAGGTGCCCAGTAGCTCCTGGGAGTTGCTGTTCAGGCACAACACAAGAGAACCTGAACTGACAAAGGTCTACCCCTCTTCAGTGGCGCTCAGCCACCTCTGCCACCCTGCCTGAGAAATCCTCACAGCTGGGGTAGGCTAATCCAGGTCGGACTGGTAATAGTATTGTCTTTTCTCAACAAAGCAAACAGCTTACAAAGAACAATGGAAAAGAGCATTCATTTTGTTGAAAACAATTACATCCAACTTCTCTTACTGCCCCACATCAGCCTGTCACTCTCAAACACTGTCTTTATTTTGGCACCTCCTAGCCCTGCTCTCACTGCCTCAAACTCCCTTGTCCTTCACTTTAAGTGGAATGATTCTGGATCTGTGTAACATCATAAAAGGGCTCTCAAGGAGCCCTCAGCCCAGCTGTTTCCTGTTACCCCTGCTCTCTGATGAGCTTCCACTCAGAAAGGCTCTGCAGAAAAAATGTCAGGTCCCTGGACTCGCTAACAAGCATTTCATTAGCCTCTTGACCACCCCCTGAGATGACCCTAGTTTGTAGGTGGGGGGTCTGGCTTTCTACCTATTCCAATTCCAGTTTTCTAAAAAGCCTGTTCTTTATTGTCACCAATTATATCAACAGCCCAGGCAGGGCACTCTGTTCCTCCAGCTAATTGGGTGCCAGCACTGTAGGCAGGAAGTGAAAATATTCTCCCTGTAGTCTAAACCAACACATGACATGGGCTCAGTGTTTCATAGAGCACATTTCGTTCAATTCCCATGTTGGTGGGCACAATGATTAGATTTCCTTTTGTGTCGTTTCATTTTGTCTACTTGCAGTGTTTTGTCTGGCTTCCTCATAAGGAAAACACCGTGTTGTAGGATTGGGAGCAGTGTCATTGGGTGTGTCCTTTGTTTACTTATGTATATGTGCTCTTTAATGCCACGCAAACTCAGAAGTGTTACATCTTTTTAAATTAGCAAGAAAGTCACTGGCGTTCTGCAAAGTGTTTAGTGTTAAAAGCTGAATTCTGCACATAGTGCTGCATAATGACTGACTTCTACTCTGTTCTTGCAAATGACCTGCTTATCTCATTCATGTAATGTAATGAGTCCCTTTGCTACAAGACCAGTTGCACAGCTGCAGCTGGCTTACAATAGGCCTCCATCTTTCATTGCAGACCTCATACCAAGAGTTTTGCGATTTACAAGGTGTCAAAGTATCACAAGATAAACAGTAACAGTGCAGTTAACATCCCCCCCCCTTGTCCCTGCACTGGCCCCTACTAGAGCCCCAGTTCCTGTCATGAACGCTCTTCTCAAACACTTTTGAGCAACCTGACTAAATAGAAGAAGCATCTTCAATGAGGACAGATTTGTGCAATATCGTAGGTTGGGTGATAAAATGGGTTTTTCCCAAACTATAAATGCCAGTAATTAGGAGGAGTGGGGGGTGTATTTGTATAGGGATAGGATTTTTTACCAACTAACAAATCCTGTGTAACAAATGTTAAACAAACCTTGATGTTTGCTAAAAATATACAATCAGTTTTATTCATCTTAAAATATACATTAAGTCATAAACTAGGTCTGCAGATTTATCAGGATTAAATCAGGATTTATCAGGATGTTGGCTTAAAACAAAATGACAATGGCAAAACATTCAGTGGATAATTATCCTAGAATTGTGGTTCTGCACGAAGAAGGAACAGCATTGAGCAATGAGCAGAATATGTAAAATTTCTAAGACATTTTGCGTAGTTTTTTATAGGATTTGTTGAGGACATCTACCAGGCCTCAAGACGTCTGAGGGTCGCGTGGCCCTTAATGAAGTTAAATTTTTCCAGAGACTGCTTGCAAATTTTTCCACTTGAAGAGCTTTCTTTAAAACAGTATCCCACAGTGTTTTGTTACTTAATTTCAATGCATGGGCAGATGGAGCAGTAGGTAACGGTGGAGCTTTGCAGCTACAGGGTCCTAGGTTCAAAATGATCTGTGTGTGCAGAGTCTGTATATTCTCCCTGTGTGCACATGGGTTTTCTCCAGATGTTCCTTTTTCCACTCAGAGTACAAAGGCATGCTGTCCATGTTAATTTGTGCCTCTGTATCCCCCCCTGTACGTACAGTATGAGTTATGTATACCGTAGTGAATGTGTGTTTACCCTGTGACGGACTGATGTTTGGCCTTGTGCCCTGTACCATCACAGTGACCCTCTAAGGATAAACCAGCTACAGAAGTGGAAACTGATAAACAGTTAATTCCAAAAAGTGAAAAAGAAAATTTGCTAATGCTTTATTTGAATGTTGGTGCATACTGCCTTAATAATCCATTCATAACAGCTACGCATAAAATAATGTTTCTAGGGTCGTGCAGATGACATAACGTGCATATGAAGTCATGACATTCATTTTAGTGCTGTTAAATTACCACATGTTATGTCATTTGGGCATGTCTGTTCTAAGCAGTTATGAAGGCATTATGCAGCAACATCCAAATAAAGAGCTAATGAAAATTCTGATGCAATGCAAAAACAGCCCTTAGAATGTACTTTAAAAAGTATAAGCTGGCTGAATGTCCAAGCTGAGGGAAGTGTTAAACTTCTGGATGGAGGGATGATTTGATTTTCAGACATTCAAACTTCAGCCAAAAAAAATGAGTATTAGACACTCAGCAGTGAAAAAGAGACACTTCTTCCAGAATACCAGGTGAGTCATGGCAGGAGGTGCTGAGCTGCACTGATGGAGACCCCCAGCACTGCGGTAAGTGTTTCTTTATATGGGTGGCCATGCGTGATGCTGGCTTGTCTTTCAAAGGGTCGGCTGTGTGGCTGTGTTTATGCCTCCCCTGAGTCTCCTTAAAACTGTAATGCAGCTGTAAGTCCTTGCATAAGGCCCTGGCTTTCAGTGCTAGGTTGTGTGTGTGTGTGTGTGCGTGCGTGCGTGTGTGTGTGCGCGCACGTGCGCTTGCTGGAGGGTGAATGCTCTTGGGCTTTTGCTACAAGCTCTAAACTGCAAAGCCTTTGGCATGCTGAAGTGCCCAGCTGGTACAAAATATGACACCTTACGATAAAGTCCCAGCCTTCCTCATGAGAATGGGAGAGAGTAAATTTAACTCCATGCTTTTCTTAAGCCAGCCCAAAGGCCTGGCTCTTCCAGTTTAGCTTTTATCAACAGGAAAAGGCTGTGAGTGAAAGGTATTAATTACGTAGATCGACGGAGTTAAATATGAAATTGCCTTCAACCAACATATGGCTAGCACTTATGGAAAATAAAAGGGGAACATCTGGAATAGGTTTCAAAAAGAAGCCAGTGATTCTCAGATACTGAGTGTGTGTCACTGCTCAATGATATATGAAACATTTCTTTTTTTCTGTTCTCTCAAATGCTGTTTTTAATAAATCTGGAAGGAAAAGATTTTAATGCATTGAATCACTCATGTATCACAAACGTGATTCATGCTGTCCATAAGCACTATGTATGGTATGGAAAATTCTGCCCTTGTTTTCCATACAAAATAGAAATATGATGTGTGATGATCAATGGGAATGGCTTTATCTTTCAAAAAAGTATGCTTGACTTCATTTAAATTAACAAGTAATAGGTTTATTCCATGCTGAAAAAAAAGAAGAAAGAAAACACAACGTTTTGTCCGTGGAGCCTTCTTCAGGTGTGAGAAAGACAAGGCAGTAGGCAAAGGTAAAGTAGCGGGAGAACAAAGGCTGGGAGAGAGGAGGAGCGAGAGGCGGGACCAGGGGACAGAAAGAGAGGCCAATCATTTAAATTATATTTACTTACATTTGAAATTGCAGAAGTGAAGTAAGCTCTCATGAATTAATAGCAGGACATGAGTAGATTTGTGGTTAAATTAGTGGATTATAGTCTGTGGTATTGTTACATCTCTTCCATATAGAAGGTGCAGTGGTTAGGGGTTTTAGAGTTCAGGGACTAGGGTTAGGTTACAGAAGGTCACTAGTGTAACATTCTGGGCCTTGCAGATATTGTCTTTATGTTTTACATCTGTACAGTAAATGCATCTTACAATGTTGTGGTAAATATTGGTTCATTGCCAAGATTATAACATAGCAGAGCTCCAAGAAGGGTTGGTGTTTTCTGGGACACATGCAGAGTGACTCCACCTGGGGTGACTAATGGCTAAACCTGAAGACCAACTGCAAAACTTTGCATTGATTAAACAGCATTACATGGGAGTGAATGGGAAAAAAAAAGAAACTGGTGGAGGGAGGGGGAGTATTCAGCTTAATTGTATTTATAACACCAAACCACAAGATGGAAGGTGTCAGGCAGAAGTGATTTGGTTACACTGGGATGGGACTGGGGCTATTCTATGTGTGTTGATTGTGGAGGAAGAAATGAGGTGGGGTGACTGTAGGTTGTTTGCAAGAGGCCTAATTAGCCTGACTTAGACATTAACTTGGGGACTTTTTTTCATTTTCCACTGGCATGACACTTTTATAGTTTTGCTTAAGAAATCAGAAAGTTCAGCTAAAGATTAGAACAAATTTACGTCATCATTTGACTGTTGAAGAGCTCCAAGCAGGTTAAAATAACAGAGAGAAGTGGGCCATGGTGGTCATTCCTCCTGCAATTATAATGTACCAACAGTGTCTCTTTCCTCTTCCTTTCTGGACCCAAGGCACATGGAACTCATTTACAAATGGTTATAAGATAGCTCAAAATGTCCTTTGGCATTTTGTTGATTCCCTGTCTCAGCATATTAGAATTGTCAGTTTTTCCTCTCCAGTAATTTGGTGACTATGGCATAAATATCAACTTCCTGAAATGACCAGGAAAATTCCCATACAAGTATCCACTTTGTGCCAGTTGTTTTATTATAGTTGTAATGCAAAGCTTTGTTCATACTGTATAATTAATCCATATAAGCACAGAGTAGAAATAGAGACAACTATTATTAAAACTTAAAACTTACTGATGAATAATACAAATATGATAATACCATGACTGTTAACTTAGGAAATGCTGTATTTCTGAATACCAGAACTTGAAATTGATGTCTAGTGTAGCTGAAAAGGAAGTACAAATACAACACCTGCCCACCTCCCTTGTTTCTGAGTGATCTGCAGGAAAAACAGATGTGAGGGAACTGAGGGAACGTGGTCATTCTCGCGATTTTTGTTAGTTCTGCTCACTGTTACCATGACATACAGGACATGTGAATTTCTATTTTTCGCTGTCTACAACAGAAGAGGTCTTGTACAGGACATCAACAGGACTTTCTTTGCAGCAGTGATTAGGATACTATCGACGGTGTAGGCAAAGAATCTTGCCATCAGATATAGAATAGGATTGCAGCATACTGAACCCTCGTGGGTTAACAGTCAGTGTCCTTGTGAACAGAACTCCAGTCACTCGTTGCATACCTTACCCTTGCTTCACCCTTAGTTTGTAAAGCTATAACAGTGAATAAACTAACACAGAAAAGGTTCAGGAAATATCCCTTTTCCAACTGGAAATATCCAAAATTCCTCAGCAAAACCATAAAATACCCATCTTAAATTTGATCTGATTTTCAAACCAGATTTTAAGTGGGTGATTCATGTTTTCCAAGTGGAGAGCGGTAAATGTATCTCTTGCATCTCAGAAAGAAAATAGCGGGGTGGTCTTTTTTCCCTTATTTTTCTTTAATTTATTTTAAAAAGGTGCATTTCTTATGAAATGAAATGGTGCTGTAACAAAACAACCTGACCACACACTGCTCTGTGTAAATCCAACCCAGAATTACAGTGGGCAGCAGCAAATTCGCCTGTAATAGCTAAGCGGATTCATCCTGCTCTTGACATGATGTTGGAGAGGGGTAACATAAACTGAGTAAACTGGGGCAAATGTGATTGTGAAAAGGAAGAAATTCTGGTCAATCTTTGCTCTCTTTATAGACAACAAGGCAAAATGAATGGCAGGGAAGAGGCAACCTTGTGTCTTGGAGTTGTCGCATACAGATCCTTCCTTTTGAAGTCTGAAATGCAAAAACAGTATTATTACTCATCTGACAGCAACCTCAGCATCTTATATACAATATAAATATAAAATCTGTTACTGTAAGCTTTTAGGATTCTGAAGCCCAGGTTTGGGACATGTGCAAGTATGATAATACAGAGTTTTCTGTACAAAGCAAGTGAAGAGACTTTCAGTTCTCTGCCAGATTATGATGTCAGCTCCTGTCTCCAGTGTTCTGCTTCCCATGGGGGTTTGGAGGAGAAGAGGGCTTGATATCAGAAATAATGCTTACCTACAAATGCGAGGGTCTGGAATGCATTATTGGTGGAGTAGTAATGATTGTGGTTTAAGGGCCTTCAGAGAGGACTGACAAAGGCGCATGGCCTCAGAGCAGGTGAAGGTGAGAGATCAGGGGTTTGAGCCCCAGTACCTTTCTGACTGGTCTATCTACTTCCCACTTCTTAACCTTCATTCTTCTGACTCTAATCTTTTATACTGCATGTTCCCTGAGCTCATTTACATTCTATGGGTGACAGGGCCTTCTCTTGTTAAACTCAAAGCTCTGGAATTCTATCTCCACAAATATCAGTCACATGCCCTGAGTGCATTTAGATCTAGACTAAAAACGTTTTTGTTCAGAAAAGCCTTTACATAGTGTCTGTGCAGCTTCTGCTGCACTAAGATAGTACTTACATTTAATTTGCTATCCTTATAATTGTTTTTTTAACTGTAAAGTGCTTTGAGTTGCTACTTTTAAAGCTGCTATAAAATTATTATTATATAAGTTCTGGGGGAAAACTATGTTGTGTTTGTATTTCTAAATTTGCTTCAGATGGGATTTGTTATTGATATTAATCCAATTTAGGAGTTCTGGAGCTATCCTTTTTCAGGTTTGCTGCCTCAAAATGTAACCAATTGGCCCTCTGCAGAAAGACAAACCTTTATTGTGGGAATCTCCGATATGATGTAATTCTCAGAAATAAATTGAAAGTCCAAACAAGCAAGTAGATTAGTGACAAGTAACAGGCAGTGTTCTTCCGGGGCCACGTTTGGACCACTGCACTAGATGACTGTGACTAGGGTTCCACAATTAAGGATTGGGTCCCATTTGGGGGCAAGGTGGAAATAGTGGGCCAGATCTCTTTTGAAGCACAGCCCAGAAGGACAATGACCCCTGCAATTTCCTGGCCACTTGCTGTCAGTGAGGAAGCCATCTTTCCTAAATCTGTGCTGGATGTCCAGTATGCGACTGTGGTGCCTATAATGTGTTAATAGACATGTGGCTCAAAGGTGGGCAAGTCAAAGGAGTCTGACTGCTGACCACACTTCCTCATTCTCCCTTGTGCTTGGGTTGCAAGGCTCATAGCTGCAAGAAACCAAAAACAAAATCTGCTTATTGCAAAAGGCCACTTGCCTCTTGACCATTGTTGTACCTGCAAACCAGCTTCTTTAGAGAAACTGTGCAACACATGGATTTGCTATGAAGAACTCTGCATTCACTTATTTCTGATGGAGGGAGTGCTAATTAAGATTAATAGAGTTGTATTCTGTGGTGGTGGTTTATATGCCAGCAATTCTTAAGAGAAATCTGAATTGATTAAGCCTCCTTTAATTGCAAGAGAAAAATAATGTTATGGCTGAATGAACTGTTGCTTGAACTTTGAATTTCTGAAACACTTTAGAAGACATGCCATGGAACCATGTTCATTCCATTAGAAAAACGTTTAGCCAAAGCTTATTCCTTTGGAACCCACTGTGATTTGATTGGCTGCCATTCCAGAGTTAATTATAAAAAACAGAATTTGAGTACCTTTTATTAGACGTATGCAGACCCTTAAAGTGACACTAACTTTGAAGTGATGCGAACTTGCAGCCAGGGTATCATTTCAGCAGAAAAATCGGCAAATGTGTGTCAGTCTTTTTGTTTTCCCGAGACTGCTGTCTGCCCAAGTTAGAATGGAAATTCTGCCAATTCCAGAACTTCAGCCAGAACAAACACTTCTGTAATACTTCTTAAATGCCTTACAAGTACTTAGTAGAAAAATTAGAAGATGGAGGTGTGTGAATGTTCAGGCTATTGTTTGGCACCGTTTTGTGTTTTCTTTATTTTGAGAAATTGGGATTGGTTTAGAAATGTTAGGGGAACAAAACAGAGATTTTTTATTTCTAATACTGAGATGGATGTCTGTTGGGTTTAATTCAAATTTTCATCCAAACAGGAAAGCGAACACCTCCCCAGTTACCCGAACCTCCACAATTTTTTTTTATACAAAGTATAGTTGAGCTTGATAATGGTATATTACTATACCTCTCTTTTATAAAATATGTTCCAGCATAACAAATCAAAATGTATCCACTTTTTATGTAATATTTTCCATTGAAATGCATGTTGAGGGCACAGAGTGTCTTAATAAATTATTGGTGAAGTCTTTATCATCTGCTTCAAGCTCCAAACCAGATGAACAAACCTTAATAGGTTTCTGTTTTGGGGGGGCTTAAGAATTTGGTAATTTCCAGTGGTCTTTACTAGTGTATCAGAGCTAATTATATTTTTTAAAACATCATAAGTGTTTACAGTTTTCCATACTTTGGAAAATGATAGTTTCTAATTGGGACTGGAATCAATTACATGTGCATTCATGTACAGCACATACAGCACAACTGTGAAGAGATCTAAAGAAAAGGTTGAAAAACCACAAAAATCCAAATGACATAGAAATGCCTCAGTGGGAAGATGGAAATGATTTTATGTCTTTTAAATAAATTGAACATAGAATAAAGAATTTTATGTACCTGGTGCACTGGCTTAAGTTATAATTGACCACATGCCAGGATGTGGCCTTGTGACTGTCTGTGTGCGGGCAGTTTGAAAAAAGAGTGCTGTTGTTTGAATGAGTGGAGGCTAAGTCAGATCCTCAGTCCTAGGGTGGTCTATCCTATAGAGTCTCAGAAGGTGATCCAATTCACAGTGCATCTGTGCACCCTCGTAACTGTGTACTGTAAAACACCCAAATGCTTGTCAACAAAAAAGGAGAGCTGCACAGACGTTTGCAGAGCACTGGGTTGTGAGAATTTGCCTTTGGAGCAGCCACAGCGAAATAAACCAGACAGACGGTCCTTAAGGCATTCCTATCTGTGAATTCAAATAGAAGCAGCTGCTCTGCATATACTGTGCTATATAGCCTTAGGAAATGTATCAGGACTGAGGGACTTTTTTTGGCAGCTCTCAATCCCGTGCAGTCTCCTAATGATTTACACAGCTGCGAGCCGTGGAGGAAATGTATTCAATAACGCAACATGGCGCGGGAAGTACTCCTTTTGCTCTGGCAAATGATCTCAAAGCAAGCAGCTTTTGCTTCTAATAATGCCTTCCAAAAATACTAGAAGGGGGAGGTGAAAGGTCTTTAAAGAGTCATCGATTAGAAATGTCTCTAATGGTCTTGTTAAACTGGTAAAACCTACTTTTATTTATTGCTCTCATATCGATAGCCTGAAGTCAGTTGAAATAAACACAATGAAGACTTACAAGTCCAAGATCACCCACACAGAGCAGTCAGCATTGTGTAGGTAGTCTTCACCGTGATATTTTTTCCTCTGTTCTAGGTTTTTGCTTTGTGAACAAATTGTTTTTAATTTTCCTTCCAGCCTTCATAGTTACAATACAATATGAAAAGAAAAACTTTCTCCTTGCCTTTATTCTCCGTCAAAACTAGTCTATCATGTTGGAATGATCATTGTTGCTAGCTGCTCTGACGCAATTCCTGAAATGGACAACCAGTCTTCTTCCTGTTTTACCAAAATACAGTAAATCACAAGGCTCTTCCTGCATGAAGTGCAATAATTGAAATTGGTGGACAGCATGATGACCTTTGGGTGATCTTAAAGAGGCCAGAATGACTACAGTATATACATATGTGCTTTTTGATACTGTATGTGTTTGCAGGTGATACAGTGGCTTCTGTTGCAAGAAAAAATCCCAGGTTTGGTGCCAGGCGGCTACAGACAGGTAAATGAATTGTGGACAGGACGGCTGTGTAGATTAAGCAGTCAGCTATAATCAATTATCTTTAGGTCTAGAAAACAATTACAAATGAAGGGTCATCCTATAAAATGAAGAAGTTTTGTTTGATGGCCTTGGTATAAGTAAGTGTGTTACTGTAGATATTGGAAGATAAGTCGGACATCTATGCCAGGAACTCACACTGACCAACTGGAATGTAATAGTTCTTCTGTGCTTTTATGTTCATCTTCATATTTGTCAGCCAGGGACTGCTGCAAAGTTTTACTGTGCTCCAGTAAAGACAGATGTAAATACATATATTTGTGAATGCATATAAGATGTGAAATATCAAAATGCATGCACAAGGCTACTCAGCAACAATCTGGTTATATTAAGACTGACGAGATGGCAGTAGGATCATGGAAAGAAGGTTGGTGGATTTGTGACAAAATGACCTGTAGATTAAAAATGGTTTTTTTCGTCAGCCCATATTGTGAATGTAGCCCCTATGCAACAAAAAACATAATTAAAATGAAAAGGCAGTCCATTTCACCAACAAAAGTGAAAAGCAAAAAATGTGGAATAAAAAAGATCAAGTGAAATCTTCACTGTTTTTTGTAACAGGAAAATGTGGTTGGAGATTGGAGTCGTGCATACAGTACATTAGACTTAACTCTTAATGCATGCAGATGCACAATATCTTTCTGCTCGGTTTCTCCTCTGCAGATTAAATATGAGATCAATTGATGTTTTTACCCCAAGGGCCGAGGGCCAAGATAGAGAGTTTTGCAGTGTTTTCCTGAATTTGTGTTTGAATTGTAGACCGGCTTGTGATGATACAGGACAGGCAATGGCTGCAATGCATGGTGCTATTTTTCAAGTAAGGCTTAAGTAAGGGTGTCACAGACTGTGACCTCTTTTCCAAGCAGAGGAAGTTGCCTGGATGTAGTATGGCCAGCTGAGTCAATGGCAACACAGTACAGGGAGCCTATTTTCAGCTCTGTAGCTTTACTGAGAGCGGGGGCATAAGCACTGGGCTTGGTGCTGTGGTTAAGGGATTTATAGCTCCCTGGCAGACCATGGTTCCATGGAAAAGCTGGCCTCGTTGCCCAGACTCAGCGGCTATTTCTTAACCTGTCCTGTCTCAAGATTCTTGGCTTCTCACATTGACATGGTTTCTCTGAAAGTAAGAAAAAAGAAATCATTAAAAATTACTGCACAATCATTTCATACCATAAAAAATATGGTCTACATTTGTTTCAGATTATTCCTATTAAAAATATATGAGAGGCTTTAAAAACAGAAGAAGTAGGAATACTTCTCAAGTCGTATTTATTTTTGGCTGTTTTAAGGACAGCGTCAAAGCAGTACTCATCATTAAGATGAACAGGAAGGGGTTGATCACACTTCCTGTCACCATGTAGAGACAAGAACCTTTTCCAGTTGTGATGCAGAGATTGTAATCATGTCTCTGTAGGAAGAGGAAATTGGCGGCTTCAAATTGATAGAGTTCCATAAAGTAAGTCTGAGAGACAGGACAAACCCCTCAATCTCCAGGGCAATAAGCACACCTTTAAGACAACATTAATCTCACTTCCCATTTCCACAACTCCTGGGCTTGTGGTGGGTGGAGGGTGGTTACAATATCATAGTCCTCAGGGCCAAGCTGTCATCAGATCATAACAAAGATAACAAATGAGAGGAGTCCATTCTGTCTGTGAAGCCCATTTGGTAGCTAGTAGTTAATTGATTCAAATATCATATCCAGCTCATTCTTCAAAAGAATCAGGGTGTCAGTTTCAACAACATCTCTAGTTAGCTTGTTCCACAGTCCCAAAATCCTATCTTATCATCAGTTTTAAATGCACTCCGCTTAGTTTCCATTGTGCTCTCTGTTTCGTGTTTCACTCTTGATTAGAAAGAAGTCAGTTAAGTTCACTTCATGTACTTAATGTAAATGCCCTTGAGGATTTTGAATACTTGAAGCAGGACCTAGTCTTCACAGTTCAGGAAAAGATTAACTAAACCTGAGAATATACTCTTTGACAGAATGTAGAGCCATATTGATGTTTTACCAAGATGGCTTTTTCTTTCAAGAATCAAATCTCCCTAATCAATATTAAATCGATTGCCAGCCAAATATAACCATGGAGCAGTGGTGGATAGGGTTTTGGTGGTCACCACTAAAGTGGGCTTGGGATCAGATCCCAGGTGCCAGGCTGCTCTTCCACCCTGGATCAAAGTACATCACTCAGATTGACCCAATAAATCCTCTTCTGCATATACTAGTGCTCTCCAGTTCACCATTGTAATTGAGAATTTGTTCCTATCTCATTAATAAATGGATTAAAAAGTACAGGGTTTGCCTGACACTGCTGAAGTGGGTGCAGTATAATTATCAGTTCTCATGTTTTTTTTAATTTCTCCACCTCAGAAAGACCACAGATGAGGAGACTATTTGGCCCCTTGTGTGCATTCCATCTTATTTTTCTGCTGTCCCATAGGACTGTCCTGGGAACATACCCCATGCGGTAAGACAAACAGCATCAGAAATCCCTCCCTGCCCGAACAGAAAGGGACAATTCTGAGTGGCCAATCACACCTATCCTACTGTACATGGATCAAGTGGCTAAAATCAGCATGAACATGGTGAGAACAGGTCCACCAAATTGAAATCAGAACAGGGAACCTCGAGCTGTGAATCAGCAGTGATATTCACCTTCTTTAGTCCAAAGTAAATTCTTGAACTTATGAATTGGTACAAATCAGGAAATTTGTACCTATGTTGTCACACTCATTGGAAAAAAGTCATTTAGAAATGAGTTTTCCACTTTTTGTAATCTTTTTTTGTTTGGATGGCTGTCTTCCCATTGACTTTTTGTCAGTGTAAGAAAGGCTGTGTTGCTTGAAATATAGGCTAGTATAGGCCTACTGTATACTGTATATAGGCTGAGGCAAGTAAAGGAGTTTCAGTAATTGCTGAGAGGTTAAAGAGAGTGAAGGTTGATGTGAAATGCTCAGTAAATCAGAAAAAAAAACAACAGGGCCTCTTTCCTGTTATGTAAATAATCAAAATCAAAAGGCATGCATGTCCTTTCTGTGCTCTGTTTTGGGTAAATACAAAGCTTATGTCTTCAAGAAAGGGAAGATGGATTGATATCACTGATTCCAGACAATCTCCTATGACAGGTTTTGAAATATATTTAAAAATTCAGTGAGTTTTTTTAATGAGCCCCAGTTCATCCATCTTCCTATTTAATTTTGAGGAAATGCGCTGATAGACCCTGGATGTTTGTGATCTTGCTATTAATCTTTGCAACACATTATGACCTCATTGCAGTGTCCAGAGTGACACAATGCTGACAGAACTGCCTCTTGTGTTTCCTTATATTTGTAGTGCATTACAGTTATTTTCCATGCTGGCCAAAGATGTTGCCTTCAGTCGTTTCATTTGACTTCTTTAACCGATTATGCAATATCGTGTGGTTTTCAGCTTAGTGCCGTTAATTACCTCAAATTACTTTCCATGAGTGATGGAGTTGATTCGCAAAGAACATGTTCCAGGGAGAGCTACCCTGCATGTTTTCATCAAAAATGAGAAAAAAGAAAATCGAAGAAACGTAATGTAGACTAATGGGGCATTAAATTATCATTCCACAACATGTACCTCCAATTTGTTTGCAACTGAATTAAGTATTTGTTATTTCAAATGAAAAACACAGTTGAAACAATAAAATAATACAGTAAGAGGTCTGCAAATCATGTTTTGGAAGCTTTTTTCTAGGTCACATAAAAAAGCTTCCCTATTGTGTTTGCCCTAAATATTGTTTTCTCAGAGTAAGCAAACATTACAGAAGTTTGACCTGCAACAAAATTTTAAAATAGGCTTTGGAGGCAAGAGGCTTAGCTTGCATATGAACCCACATGACCTCAAATCTGCAGGCTTTGGTTCAGACCAACAAACCACTGTGTCCTTCGAAAGCCTAGTCAAGTTTTCGCATTTACGTTTCTGGGAAGGGCTTGCAGGCTGCAGTCAATGCAAAGCAGATCTCAGTAACTGGCAAGCAACTGCTCTGTGATCACTGCTGAGCTATAATGTGCACCTCAGACAACGTCTCAGACACCCAGGAAGTCAGCATCATGCCACCTCAGCCTTGAAATGTGTCACATGTCTTTGAGAGAGATTTCTAAAAATCTTCCTAAAAATGTAACAGTGAACGGATTATGCACTGTGCAACAGACTAAGCACAATTAGGGGTTCGCATTCCTCGTGTTGCTATAAATACCAGGCCGTTTCCTCTGTCTGTGAATCTCATTAGGACAGTGGAAAATCTGCACTGCCTTTGACTGTGAAACCTAGACGCTGTCTCTCAATCAGGGGCTCCTTGCAGGAGGGTGAGGGGCCATTAAATGAACTTCCTGCCCTCCTGGACCAGGTTGCTAGCTGGGAATTTTCTGCAGATGGCTAAAGAATTCACCTGCTGCTGTGGACAAGAGCCATGTGCGTGCAACCTGGGGCTCAACGTGCTAGGCGGCACCGACCAAATCCCATCTCGTCTTGTCCTGACTTCACTTTTTTTTTCTCTTTCTGCGCAAACACTTCTGATTCTTTTTTTCTTCTTGGATTTATCTCCAAGCCAAATTACATCTCTGTTACAGCCTACATGATTAATCAACTGCTTTGAGGAAGTGCCTTTTTCCATTCCATGACTGTGATTCCAAAAAAACAGAACCAGACGTAAAAGAAATGAGATTCTTGGATAGAAAAGAGTAAAACCATCTTTTCAGTCTCTCTGCCACTGTTTGCATATTCATCTGTTTTATAATAGTATAATCCTAGGTTCTTGTCAATTATAAGGAGGTTTTCGTGTCCCAAGATGTTTTCATAGTATTTTATTAATACGCTTTGGAGGCATATGCGGTGCATGTCAGTACGATCTTAATAGGTAGGTGACATCTTTAAAATAAACAGGAATACTCCCATTGCAGTCCTCACCAAGTTCAACACAGGCTTAAATACTCTGGGTTACATTAAGGGCTCTGGCCTTGATTTTATTAGATTGTATGTCTCATATTCACTCTTCCCATGGCAAAACTGTTGTGTACATTGGGTTTTCAGCTGAAAATGTAACAGAGTGTCCCCTTTAAACTGCAGTTAATCAAGCCTTTAAGGAATATTAAGTGCTTAGACCACCCTGTGTAACATTTGCTATTATTTAGAGTCTGTGTCAAATTCTGTCCCAGGTCACGTAGCTACCTGGCTCACAGAGTCTTCTGTTAACTGTACCCCATTTTCTTTACAAATCTTGTATCCTTTGGTTATGACCTTGTGTGAGTTTACAGCCACACACTGTTTTTAAAATCAACATCAAAGTTAAATAAGGCTCAGCCAAATGATAGTGAAAGCAAGGTAAAGAGTACAGAAATATAGTGAAGAATTATCCAGCCATTCCAAGAGGAATGGTAAAAAATTGTCAGCTAAGGGGATCCAGTTTGTCAGGTACTCACAGGCCTGCAGGGACGACACTGCCAGGGTCATCAGATGAGAAGTGACACTCCAGTGGACCTCTTATATTAACATGCCAGCATCTCATTCCCTCTCGATCATGGACGTGGGAACCATTGCTAGAGAACCAAATCTTGAAACAATTGCCAATTTCAAATTAGGTTTGTCTGTAAGAAAATATTGGAGAGACCAAAGATTATAAGGAATAAAAACAAAGTAAATGCATGATACAACCATGCTAGAGTTATGAGAAGATTAAAAATAGCATGCAAATTCACCATGTTAAATTTTCATAAGAGACTTTATCCTGCCAGAAAATATGGCCTTTTATTTTATCTGCAAAACTAGTACTGGATTTCAACTGTTTATGTAAACTGTTACGGTAAATGAACAACAGTTTATTTTGTATGTGTGTAAAAATATCCTTGGGATATGCTGCCTAGATTATTGAATTTCATACTCCTCCAAATAAATGCATGCAGCACGCTCTGAAGAGAATGCAAAAACTGAAATATTTGTGTAGTGTGCAGCTTCAACATTTGTTAGCTTTGTGCTCGCATACAAATTCTTCATTGTTAATTCAAATAATACATTTGTGTGCATTACAATATATTTTAAAAAGCTAAAATGAAAGCAGAGGGTTGCCTGCAAGAAATGTTTTAAAATGTAAAACAATGGGTGTCATACGTTGGGACAAAGAACTCAAGGAGTAGACAATCTTGTTCCTGGCAGGCCAGTGTATCTGCAGGTTTTAAAGAATAAGAATGTAATGAAGACTGGTAGATTAACAAAAAAGAGCAGTGAGTGAAATTAATAAGATTGTGCTAAACAAACATGAAACAAAAAGTGGTTTTAGCAATTTGACTATGTTTTTTTTTCTTTAATCGGGTCTTTAACAATTTTGTTTCTTTATACTTTATCATGCTCTTTGAAGTAGGGTAAGGGGACGTTTGAAATACAGTTACCCCAGATTATTATTATAGTTGTGGGTAGCTTGTGAGAAGATTTAGATATGTTGTTGAAGTTATGTAGGAATAATACCTTTAGTTCTGAAAGATAATAGCAAAGATAACAGGAGCACAGCAGAGTGTGACCTTTGACTTCTGTACTCAGTGTTTCACACTTCTTTACTGTGCTGTTGGAGGCCTGTTCTTTGATTAGGAACAGAGGAATTCATTCTTCAAGGAGCAAGCATCATTTGCAGTCATAACAAACAAGTTTTGCGCCTGAACTGTTGTAGCAATTTACACACTTGGGTGGCTGGCTGAGGCTGATTGGGTCTGGAATTCCAATACATCACGTTGACACAATGCTTGTAAAGCAGCACGGAGCATCAGTGTGTGGATTATGCAATGCAAGCATGATTTGCTTTGGCTGGGTATTATCTGTTTCCATTTATTATGAAATGATCATAAAGAGAGCAGCCTGTGACAGATCTAAACACCAAAGGAATGCAAGATGGCTTTAGCTGAATTGCTGTTTATGGAGTAATCTAATATTTGATAATATGGGGTTGTGAATTGAAGCAGGCCAATGAAAAACTGCTGTCTGGTCAATGTAAGAGGCTTTGATCCATTCCAATATCATTACCGCAGAGAAGGGGGGACAAAACAGTTCTTCTCAACAGGTGCAGCATTGAATTACACAAAGAACTGCCCTGTCAAAAACCTGAAACTGAAATCTGACATTAAATACAAAAGTTTAAAATATACTTAATATTTTTTAATTGTTGTTAAATGTAGCAGCTTTTAGAAATAAATTATATACTGTACCAGTTCATGTATTATTTTTGAGAGCTTTGAAACTTGTGTATTGTTCACATACATTTTATACCATAAAATTCAGACGTTTTCACAGTAGTTCTTGGTGTAGCTGAAAACAGTGTAATGACAGTGTAAGGTTGGGGGTATGGTTTCAAGCATATCTACTTTCCATTTGTTGTTAATAATATGTCAACATATTATTATGTGTGTGGGAGAGTGTGAAAACTTGTACTAAAGACTGTAGGCTTCATAATCCTGGAGCCCATAAAGACAAAGATTGTGGAATCTTAGCAATTCATTCGGCCCTGAAATCCCGAGATTAGTCGAGGCAAATTTTTGTGATTATGAGACACGCACTCAAACATTTAAAGCTTGGGTTTTATTTTTCTCCCTTGACCCAAGAACAACACAGAATCCTACCACGTCTGAGAGCTGCTAGAGAATGATGACCTGGCCTGGGTAGTGGCGTTTGGGAAGCTCCTCCCTTTTGTTACCACCCACAGTGCCTTGTGAAAGGAAACTTCCCTTTTTCCCCACATGTGCCAACAACAATGACATTACCAATAACCATCATCTACCACAGCTAAAAATACATACATTTTTGTGTGTTTTGTGTTTTCTTAAAAGTAATTGTTTAAGCAAATACTGTGAGCTGTGGATAAATGGCCAGACACTGGTGTATTTTAAGGGCCTGACCCTGACCTTGACTGTGGTTTTGGCCTGTAGTGTAGGTGAGTGAAATGCTTGCTGTAGTTTTAAAACCCAAAATAACATACTTATTTACAATGTAAAAAGTTAATTTCTTTCTTTTCCACCTCCCATGCTGTGGACTGCCGCTGCCTTAAATCTTCCTGGATAACAGATAGGAGCATTCAGGGCCGGCGCTACAGGGGGGGGGGGGGGTGCAATGGGTGCAACTGCACCCGGCCCAGATCTAAGGGGGGCCCGTTGCTCACGTCATTAAAATGGTGGCTTTTCTGTTTTTAGAAAAGACCATCCGTAAAATAAATGAACGAGACTTCCTAAGTCGGGGCGGAGAACGCGGTGTATTATCCAGTAGCAATATTAGTCTGGCGGATTTTAAAATGAAACACAATGATCTGTTGGAAAACACGGCTGTGCGGATGAGTTGCAATTGTTCATTGGCGCGTTCATTCCAGTATATGTAGAACTGGATAACACGAGCTGTGCCCCTGCAAGACTGAGCAACAGACAAACTTACATTTAGCTAAGCTGTGTTCGTTAGTGTGCAACATGAAAGCGATCCAGAAATGTAAGTCACGAAGCGAGAAACGCATAGAACAGAAAAGACCATTAGAAAACACAAAAAAGGAGGCAGAAAACGCCAGAAGAGTGTACAATTCCTGGCTCAAGGTTCCCCATGTAGTAGTAGCACTTACCACCGAGTGCCAAAATCAGTCGGATGAAGATGACTCCCAGGCGAGCAAACTCCTTGACAGTTGCGAAGGAGGTTACAGTAGATGTGATGCTGAAAGCCAGTCTGAAGTCACAAGCCTTGCTAAAACAATTGATTCATTTGACTTTGTAGAGAGTTTGGTAATTTGGAACACTGTGCTAAGCACAATTAACCATGCCAATGAAGTCCTACAATCACCATCCTAACGTGAGAGACGCACTTCATGTTTCACGTCTATGAAAGAGCAGCTGTCAATATATCGACAAACAGGATTCCAGGATACCATTGAGAAGGGAAAGGAGCTGGCCCAAAAAATTGACATTTGCCCACCTTCACAGAGCATCGTACAAGACGCAGAAAATAACTTCCGGGTGAGACAACAGTAGATGAGCCTTTGAAAGGAGAGGAGAAGTTTAAAGTGAACTTTTTCAATGGCTTACTGGACACTGTCATCAGTGAGACAGAAGAACATTTTTCTTTCTTGAGCGAATTCAGCCGTCTTTTTGGCATTTTGTTTGACATATAAAATAGCAGAGATAATTCAACTGAAGCCTGCAACCAACTTGCCTTGTTTTTAGGACAATCATGGCGGAGATTTGGCAAATGAATTAAGGTTTCTGTCTCATCTGCTCCCCAATGAAGTCAACACTCCATCTGAAGTACTGCAGTATTTGGTCAGCAAAGATATGAAATATGCATTTCCAAACATAGTGATAGCATGTCAAGTGTTTTTAACAATTCCAGTTGCTGTCGCCAGTGCTGAACGTTCATTTAGCAGACTGAAATTGATCAAAACTTTTCTAAGGTCCACCATGAAAGACTGTCGGCTCTGGATTTGCAGACGAAAGCACGAAGAGTCAACTTGTAAGGCAGGCCCATGTTTTTCACTTTTAAAAAACTAGTTACTAAGTATCAAGTTCAATATGCTAGCCCGTTTGAATTCTGCTGTCTTGCTCTGTGTGCACTGGCGGAGGGAGAAGGCTTTGCCCTCTATCCTTACCCGAGACCACACCATGTGACTTCATCTGGTCTCAGTTCAGTTAGCATTCTATCCCCAAAGATATCAGAGTCCTCTCTTGTCTTTGTCAACTGTCTTCTTGTTCTTCTTCGTCTTCTTCTTCTTTTTCTTCTTCTCATGTTAAACAGTGGGGGAATGCTGTTCAAATTCCAATGACAATGAGTTCGACTTGCTGGGGAATTCGTGGCTCAGTGACTAACCAGCATCACATTATTCTGAGGACATGTAAAGCTATTGTGAACTAGGGTGTACATCCCACAACAGTCCAAGTGTTCTAAGTGTTCTAACTTAATTAATTCCTCTGCAACCATTTATCCTTAGTCAGCCTGTCACAGTTGGCATCTAAAAGTTACTTTCATTTGTGCTGTTGTTTGAGGGCAAGAATCATTACTCTTTGGACGTTTTCAATTTTTCCTTTTCATTTTAATTCTTTCAGGGGAAAAAATGATTGAGGGGTCTTTAAAACGAGATTTCCATTAGTTTCTTATTAAGTCGTTACAGAAGAAAGCCTTTCCTAGAAACATTAGGCTACTTATGAAAAAATAGCATAGCAAGAAAAGCCAAGCAGTTCCACTTTATAAGTTAATTGGCCAGAGGGGAGAGTAATATAGGGAACTACACTTCATGTAAATCTAAAATTATTAGGTTGGTAAGTTACAGATGTGTTTAATTAAATGGGTCAGACTAACTGAGGTGAAGTCAGTAAAAGGTCTAGCATATTAGTATCTGAAGTAAATATTTCATATTTCAGGGTAATATTAGAGGATTATTTTGCTTCATCCATTTTATTTTGTTTGTGACATCATTGTTTTCAAAAACCAAACAAGGACAAACAACACAACATTTCCTGCTGCCCAGGAAACACTTCATCTGTTTCTCAAGTAAGCAGGTCATGATTGGTGCAAGTCTATCAAGCCCACCTTTTGAAGTGGCTTCTCTTACTCTGACTCATGATTAACCTACAGTAGAAACGTACCACTGAGATATAAAAGAATAGTTCTTCTCAGTAGTGGAATGGGTTGCATGCAGAGGTTAAATTAGAAAAGAAAGTTGAGCACTTTAAATCCTGATGACATACACTATAACTCAGCTCCATGGTGTGGTGCCATAGGTAATAGATTACATGGCTCGACAACAAATCAGAATAACTTCTTGTTTTCTGTTTCTAATGGTGTGATCAATCTAGTCCTTTCAGATCACATGCTTAGAACAGAAAACCTTGTGTTTCTGACACATGGATCGATATTGTACAACTGAAACATGTTGGTTAACGTATTACAACAATATTCTGGGTGCTCCTACTCCTACAATTGGAAAATTGAAGAGTTCTCCTCCAACCTCCTTTTCATCAAGACGAATTCAGAATCTCCCTTCAGCCCAAATGTGACTTACAGAGTAAAGATGTCGCTGCAATAACTTACTGTAACAATTTGAAATCTCTATAATAATCAGGATATTTTACAATATTGCAGTAGAATTGACAGTATGTCTATTTAATATCTTTTTTCATCAATGAAAATGCAGTTCCAATAAAAGCAGTCCAGCTAAAACCAGCACCTCCTGCATATTGGATAACACTTTGGCAGTGAACTAACGGGAGCGCAAACAGACGCTCCAGTCTAAGAAATGAGACACATTTTCTGGATTGGTTTGTAGTGTCTTTTTCAACCTTTCTACACCAGACAATCTTTCCCACTTTTTAGGAACAGGCTTGGATTTTCTGGGCATAGCGAGTGTGGAAGGGATGCTGTAGGTATGTAAATGAGTGTCTTTAGCTTGGCGTTTGCGTGCGAACGCAGCCCAAGTGTAGAATGGCTGGAGGGTTTCTGTGTTTTGGTTCTTCTCTGCTTCCTTTCATTTCGCCTCCCCTTCTGAAGCCCTGAGACCCCAGCCTGAATCATTTCAAGCCCGATGTTCTGTTGAATGGACCTTGTTTTGCACCAATTAAGATGTCAGCTCCATTTTTCCCCCCAAGCAGCCTGGGCCAGGTAATGAGTGCAGGGCTGTCGTGCGAACGGGTCTTTGTGAATCTCTAGGCATCCGCTGGGCCCGTCACACGTGCGTTTTCCACCACTTTCAGAGCGGACACCAGTAGAACCTTGAGTTTGCGGCCAGATCCGTGCAAATAAGCATTTGTGCTGCACGTTACACTTGCCAAATGTGCTGTTCCCCAGGCTATTACAAGAGAAGTTCAAAGAGGCTGTTTGGAAATGAAGTAGCAATCGCCTTGATTAGGAAAATGGGTCCTTGAGTCATCAGCAGCTGAACAGATACAAGACAGACTGGTTTTTGCAAAACAGCAACCTTTAACTGTGTCCCAGCATTGTTCTGTTCATGGAAAAGTTGGGTTTGGGCAAACCAGTTTAAAGAGACATTTGCGTTCCACATTTTAATTTTAGCTATACTGTGTTTCATGTACAAATGGAACAGATCTTAGATTTTTGCCAGCTATTCTCCTTGACATGAAGAATGAGCCACCCTGACAAATGGTGAGACTGGTAATGGTCCTTTGATGTCTTCTAATTATTACAGAAGTGAATAGGTCAATAGCATCCTTTCCTGCATATTTTCTATTGTATTTCTCTAGACCTGATCAGATTGCCTCAAATGCTCTCATGTCCTCAGTTAAAGAGTTAATATGGCTTTGCAGAACCATTGCTCAATAAGACTGGATGGTCTTTCCCATGAGGTCTAATGGTATGTGTTAGCAATCAAGGAAAATGTTGCGTTGCAGGGCATTCCTGCTCAGGGAGGGTAAAGCCCAGTTGTGTGGTCAGACGTGTTTTTCAGTAGTTCAGAAGCTACGTCGCGTGTTCCTTGTTTGTGATTTGTATTTTCTTTTTGTTTTCCTATTTTCCCAAAGGCAGAAATTGCGGCTTTTATATGACGGATGATTTTGCAACATGTCCCATCCGGAACGGAGTAAAAGACTCGAAGCCAGTCGGCCCTTGAATTTCCACCACATAACAAAAATGTTTCAATTCCACTAATCTGGAGTATTTAGGCTAAGTAAACTATCACTCTTCAGGATTTCATCTAAAGCCATGGCCCAGTCATGCAGGGTTTTATTCAAACCATTTGTGTGTGCGGTTGGGAGTTGGGGGTGGGGAGGGAAGAAGAGGATCGGATAGCCCTGGGAGAAAGTCTGGGACGCGTAGAGTGAGAGGCCTTGGCAAGCAGAGGCTGAACCACATGCAGCTTGCGTGATTGTGGCTTTCCTGCAGCCCTGCTCCCCCCCTCCGTCTGCATCCCCAGATCCCTGAAGCACCTGCACGCACCAGTGACTGACCCAGCGACCTTTGAACTTCGGGACAGACACAACACGGTCAAGCCAGGCTGTCTGGCAGAGGAGCGCGCGCACGAGAGGCGAGAACCGTCAGGGTGAAAACTCCCGAAATCTTCTGCAATAACAGTCAGAAGCGAACGTCTGCGAAATGTTTCAACAACAACAGTAGTAAAATTATCCTGGAATCTGCACTTGTTTAGTTCAAACACTTTTTTGAACTGTTTTCCTGTTCTATTCTTAACACTTTGTGATACATTTTTGGAATTTTAGGACCAGATCCTGAATAATCACAGAAACCTGAAGAGGGACCTGAAAGCCAAAAAAGCAAAAGGCTAACGCTTGGAGAAAGCTTCACACAACACATTTATAAGGAAAAACCTAGGTTTGCATTCACAGAAAGCTGACACCAGCTGGAGCTTTCTTTATTAAATGGCGCACTATTTGATAAACATATAGCGAAGGTAAAAGTCATTTAAAAACATTGCCTGCAGTTGTTTATATCTATGCTTGCTTCCTTTTTAAAAAAATATTTTCTTGGAGTTTTTTAAAGGGTAGATATAATTAAAATCATTGCATTGACCAGCTCCTTCAGACGAAGAGTTTTGTAGGCACAATTTGCATATGATCACAAAGCCACAATGTGTCATAGTGGTCCCACAGAAAGGACTGTATTTTTTCCTATTGACTAACAGTGCCATTACCATTCATGACTGGTATCTATACAAACTTCAGTGATTAAACGAGACTTCCTGTTATGAAGGGATGTGCTGTGAGAATGTATTATATAACCTTTGTAAGCCAATTAGTTGAAATACTGTATAAAGACATCCACCCTAATTGCTTCTATAATAGGCCTGTGACTGCATGACTCACCACACTTTTCCATTACCACCTAGCTGAACTACTAGGTGTACTATACCTTACTGCAATGCAATAAAATTAATATTTTAGGTGTGTAATACTTTGTTCCTTTAATGTGAATCATATAGTACCCCATTATGTTTATTACATATATAAAGTTTATGTAGTTACAAATATGAGATTGCACAAGTGCAATTTTTTACTGGTCATAACTTGTAATAATAAGAATATTATTTTTCTGTATGAGTGCATTAAGCTTTTCGTATACTGTACATATTGTAGATCCATTAACTGAAAGATGTCTATGTTAAGGAACCCTGGTTATGCAGCAGTGTGTCACAATGTGAGTGGGATTAGATCCCGGATTAGATCATTGCATTTAAATATTTATTCAATTTAGCCATTTCATTCTTTCCATTCTTTTCTGTCATTGATGGAATGGCTGTTATTGTAAAGTGACTTTGTTTAATTGCTTTCCTACAACTTAATAAGCATCAGCTTAGAAGCTTATAGTACCATCAGCTATAATATAATAGAAGCACTTGTAAGGTCAAAGCTCTGTTTTTACATAGGGTGCACTGACCTCTATCCATTACAGCCTTATTTATCCATTACAATCTTGATCATGTCCAGACATGTTAGATGGGGGTTAGCCCCATGGAAAGCGGTCGAGTCACTAGTCCTTGTTGTTGCTCGAGTCACTAGTCCTTGTGGAATGTGCTTTTCCTTTCGTAAATGGCACAAGTTTCCCACTGGGTTCCATGTCGGAGCAGATCTTGACTGGAAAGCTTCACTTACCTGGCTGACACAGCCTGTCTCTCGGTTTGTTCTGTAAATTGAATTGAATAAAAAGTTTCTTCATCATGCTATGTAATAACTTGTATAAATCTGTCTCCTTTTTTTTTCTGCACGTTAATGATTTATACTGATTGGAGTTTAAAATATTCCCATGTGTGGCCTCCATAAATCTGTCGGGTCCAGTTACTTTGCGCTCTCCCAAGTCGCTTTGAACTTTTGAACGGTGCCTGACCGAGAGAGGAAACTGCCATATGGTGTAATTTCCTCCTTGGGGCATCTGCTCTAACTGTCATTACAAAGGCACTGCCAATTTTCCTCCAGATTCCTGCTGCCTCCATTCTCCGTACTGAAACCGCTGTTTTTTCAGCACCTGACACGCCAGACCACGAAATGCAGTCACACAACACTGTAATCTGAGAAACAAGGGATGAAAGAAGAGCTGCAGGCTTCACGAAGGGAGAGGCAGAGAGAGGGTCAGGGAGTGAGAGAAGGGTGACTTAATTCCATTATGAGAGAACTACATCGTTTCAGCATTTCCCGTCATCAATCCGTGCCACCTTTCCACTGCAAAGGCGTGCGTGGTTAAGTCCTTCATGTGTCAGATTGCCATCATAGAGGGCCACCTTATACCACAGGTCAGCCAAAACATGGCACTAGCCAGACAAACACAGGACTCATCTGAAGCACCGCACTGCTGCACATTGACATTGTTGGCATGATTAGCAAACCAAAAGGAAATACATCTCTGTCCTGATTCTTATTTTTCTGAGCCTCTTCCTAGAATATTTGCCTTCCTACTATAGAGAAGACTTTTTCCCAGATCCGTTTTTGTGTTTTGTGTGAGAGACAGTGAGAAATACATGGACCCAGCCCCAGTCCTTTCGTACATTTTCAAATTGCTTTCAAACTTTTTATATTTAAATTTTTGTTGCAAGTTACATGAGTCCAATAACAATTTATTTATATGCAGATTCGTTGTTTTAAAAGCACCAACACCTACTGCTTTCAGAAATGAAATTCAGTAAGGTGTATATATACCTGTATATACATGTTTGGTGAACTGAGTTGTACTGTACTGTACCTATGTGTAATGGCTTAATTCTGCAGAAATTGCTGAGACTTTATTTTGTAAGAAAGACTCTGCTTCCCCCTTTTGGTAATATAGTGCAAGTTCTTCAGATAAAAAGGTATATATAGAAATGCTGTAAAAATGAGTTTTGTCATCTATATACTCTCAGAAAGTAATGTTATTGGGCAGTATACCCAAAGGTCAAATCTGCACTGAATTCATATACGTAAAAATATGTTACTATAATACATATCTGATGCAGTTATATAGCCACTAAGAGAAATTTCATTTTAAGAAAACCAGAAGTGAAATTCTTTGAAAAATAGACATTTTTAAGTACTCCTATACCTTCTCATGTGTGCATGGTTAACTTACTAACACACTATTGGCTGATATGGTAAAGTTCTGAATTCTGCAGTGTTTAGTAGTCTACACAAGACTTCACCTGGATGGGAACACGGGTTTTCAGGGTAACACTGCTTTCTTTCCAGAAATGGAGTAAGAAGAAAAGCAAGTTTTTTCTCCAGTAAGACATCCTGACATAAGTATAGTAATAATAGAGCATGCACGAGGAACTACCCAGACATAACACTTGAGGGCGCACAATTCAAGTGTACGACAGAAGCCAGCAAATGTGCATGTAATCCCCTTTACAACTACAGCGAAGGCATTTGGTGACTGACTACACCTGTGTCCGTAAACCTAAAGATGGCTAACAGATCTCTAAAACCTGAGCACAGCACTCAAGGTTTGCATATCATGACTTCATTATTATAGATTGGATAAGTATTTTGTTCTGTGCCCTTTTATCTCATCCAGGCTTTTTTCTTCTACATGCTGAAATATTTAATACTTTGTGGTGAATTTCCACAATTTAATCTTAGTTTAAATTCTTTGGTACAACAGCTTAGTAATTAATTGTAATAATTGTACTTCTAAGAGCAGCCTTTGGAGAATGTATTTAAAGGGGAACTGCAACTATGTTTTGTATTTTGGTGTTAGAAACTATCAGCACTGATGAGTGCATTTCAAGTCACAATAAAAGTGAAATGTACACAGTAACTTGTAAAACCTCCCATTCATATGAGAAAATGAACAAAATTTCTAAGTATGCGAAGCACCATAGTCTGCGATTCAGAACGAGGCAAACTAAATTTCTGGTGACGTTGAAGCGGTCCTATCACATTGTAAAGAAGCAGGCTTGTGAAAACATCTCTTTTAATCGAGCAGAGATACTGCTCTGGACTTCAAGATGTTTCTGCCGATAAATGGTACTTACTTGTTAACTCTGCATGTATATGACGTTGGAACATTTCTGTGGGGATATGTCTGCCGCACAACCTGTTCTTATTTGCTCGTACATCACAGTACATTAGTCATTTCAGTGACTAGTGAGCAGGAAAGGCTACATCACATCACAACACAATTCGTGGGAACTCTCACTCTTGCCAGTGGCGAGACTAGGAGTTTGTAACATCACAGTGACTCACACAGTTCATAATGTTGTGCTTAAATCGAAATTTCTCAAATGTTTCTATACCGTAAAAGAATTTATTTTGTAACCAAGATTTAGTGAGAAATTGAGACGGCAGTTAGCCTTTAATGCATGGACTTACAGTACTCTGAGACCATATGTGGATTTATCTGGAAAATAACATTTTTACAAAGATAAAACACTATTCAGTTTTGATTCTTACACTTTTAATTAATGTCCCCCTAAAACAAAATGTGTTGAGTCATTGAGTATAAGTACTCTACACTGTGCAACAGTACTAATACAGTGACAGTGTTGTGCAATAAAGGTAATTCTTTAAAATATGAATACAATCAGCTGTAAATGAGTCCTAAAAACATAGTTCACGTTTCCTACACAGTGTCAAAATGAATGTTTCCAGTTGCTCTCCTAGAACCGAAGAACGCCAGTGAGGCACACATAACAAATTGTCCACAGCCTGGGCTTCTGATTTTTTCTGCTGTCAGACTTTGTGCTGTTTTCATATGGTACTGACATATTTAGTTTCAGGCTTATTCATGATTTCGCTAGTCCTCACTATCACCATGTTAATAAAGTGAGCAAAGTCTGACTTAGCATAATGATAAATCAGAGTGTCTCATGTTGGATCTCTTGAAGAATGTAGAGGGCAGAGAGAGACTGGAAAGCTTTTTAATTTCAAGATGATGACAGATGAGCTCAAAGTGGTATTTCCTTTTTACGGTAACACAGAAGCTCCAGCCTGATCCATCATGGCCATGTTTATCTGCTTGCTGTGTGGGCAAGGAGAACCCTATCACCAGCAAATTCCATCGTCAGAGCCAGAGCAACAGAGTGCTTGAGTGAGCCGTGTGCAGTCTTCTTGAAGCCCTGCTTCTGTAAACCAAACTTTAGTTTAAAGAAAACATCTATGAGTTTTTCATTTTTATATTAACCAGCAAAAATGTTATTCAGAATTCAGCAAGCTGCAGCACTGCATGGTTCAATAGTATGAAGTATTTGCCCTATTTTAAAATATATAAGTATCAAAATAGTAATCATTCTATAATGCCCAAGTTAACTATTAGCCGCTTTTTCTTCCACATAAACTCAAAGTCATGAATGTTTCGGAGGTTCCAAAGTAAGTCTGGTTTAATTATGTCATGAAGTTGTTTTCTCCCCCTTCAAGGCTGTCTTTAAGTTCTGTTCAGTCAGAGCGAAAATGTCTTTGATTTTGATTCTAAAGTTTTTGCACTATTGATCGTATTGGAGTTACTTCATTGTATTTCTTAGATTGGGATGACCCGCTGGGGTTTTATAAGCTTCTGCTTTGTGTGGTTGACTACACACAAGACGTGAAGACTCGCTACATCTCACTATATCCCTATACTTTCTACAGCCCCACACAGGGCTTTTTGCCTGTTCTCTTCTTTGTTATGAAATATCATTCCATTTGGGAAGGGAATGGGCAGTGAGTGCCACCCCTGTGTTTGGGTCTTGTTCCATATCTAAGGGATGTTCAGCGTTTGGTGACCCATTTTGAGATGAGCTCTATGTCATTTAGAAATCTGGTCAATCGGACAGTCACATATCGGTTACACTTTATGAATTACTGTACGTTGGTGGAGATGGAGGTTTGTTTTAAGTGCCTTGTACTAAAGAATTCGATTGTACTAAAACTTTTAAATCTTGCCGAAGCTTGTGAATACAGGGTCTAGGGTCTTTAATAAACTTTGTTAAATTGAAGAGCACTACTGTAGTTTTCTTTGATGCAAGTGTATGATATATAAAGTACATAATGTTCATTATTATATTGGTCATTAAAGCCTCAGTCAACAGTTTTATAGTAAGTGTCTTACTATAGTAACATCCCATGTCTGTTTTGTCTCTTTGAATAACTATAAAAATAAGTTTCAATGGGGTAAAATCTCGGACGTAGCAGAAGAGGGGTTATTATTCTAATTGGTAATCAATCTAAAGCGCGTTACACGCTTTAAGATTTTTTTTCTAAAGAGACAAATTAAGGTTTGTCATGAGGGACTGGTTTTGAAGCTCACCATTAATTTTGTTGAGATTTTGTAACTAAGTGCGTCTTGGCGTTATTTATATATTATGTACCGAACTGTTAACCCTGTTGGATTTAGACACTGATGCAAATCAGAGAGACGAAGACAAGAGCTGCACACAGGCGGAATCGGAGTGCGCAGCGATCCCAGATGAGAGACTCTAGAGAGACGACGGCTTTGTGTGTTCTTTATTCTTATATATCGGTTTGTGAAAAGTTTAGGAAACAGGTTTGACTGAAATGCTTTAAATCTGAACCACATATTGATCACTTGAAAATCTGAAACTACGTTGTCATTGCTTCGCAGGAAACAATGCATTGAGCAGAATACTGGCTTCAGGGCTAAACGCAAAGGGTGACAGTGTATACAAATGACGCACGGGCTGTATTAGAAAAAAAGGTTAACAAAACTACGGTCAGGGAGAATTCTGAACAGTGCGCTCTCAATGACACTGGAATGCGAAGTGGGTGTTCTCATTTCTTCTGCGGGTGAGCTTGTGAACTAAGCTTGGAGGAGAATCCTGAATAACTCTTTTGGGTCTGGACGGGGAACAAAAAAAAAAAGAACCATGAACATATCGACTCAGTTTAACTTCACGACCTCAACGTGGAAACCGGAGTCAGTGATCATCCCCTTGGTCTTTTCGCTCATTTTCCTGGTTGGGACTGTAGGGAATAGCCTGGTTCTGGCCGTGCTACTCCGCAACGGGCAGATGAACAACAATACCACCAACCTTTTTATCTTGAACCTGGGAGTTGCGGATCTTTGCTTTATCGTTTTCTGTGTCCCTTTCCAAGCCACAATCTACACCATGGACGAATGGATCTTCGGTCCCTTGGTGTGCAAAGCTGTCCATTTTTTCATTTACCTCACCATGTACGCCAGCATCTTTACACTGGCCACGGTCTCGCTCGACAGGTGGGTAAGCGCACATACTGTACAGTATGTACAGTAGTTCGCCTTGCACGGCGCTTTAACCATACACCTTTTAAATTGCACTTGTAGGTACCTCTAACTGAAAGGATGCCAATAATATTTTTTTTCCATTTCTCAGCTGTTTAGCTGTCAATGGTCGCAACGAGGAGTAAATCCTTTATATCTGATGATGTCTTTTCAGCTGCGTTAGGGAGGTTTAACGCATGGGTTGTAAAAATGAATTTAAGATTTATTATCACAATTGAAGTAAACGTAAGTTATATTAAATTACACTGCGTAAACTGATTCCACAACGTTTAGAACGTTAGTACCAATAATAATAATAATAAACTGCGATTCATTTTTCAAAGTGATTTTCAAAGCCCGGAGTATTTTTACCTTAAGTCTAAACGGTCAAAGAAGGAGACAACGCGCAAATGAAAAATGCAAAACGTTATTAATTTACATGTACAGAACAATATATATGGGTCATTAAAAAGTCAATGAAATACAATCATTCACATGAAAAACAAAAAACGCCATCCGATTTCAATCTGATTTGTATGATGTTCATGGTTTCATGGTGTTTTTTGTTTCCTTGAGCAATAAAAGAAGTTATTTTCACTGTCAGCATCAGGGTATTCATCAGTGTATGGCTCTCCAAATGCACCTACAGTACTGACATTCAGACAACACACATTAAGTGCGCCTTACTGCCATAGGAGTTTATTTAAAAAGTAAAATTTATATTTCTGGAGTGGATCTAAGAATAAAATATTTCTCTTATTTCTGTTTTTTCAATACGTAAACTCTGAAAAGACTTGGGACAGATGTACTGTATGTTATACGAATATCCTGCAAGTTTTTAACAGCTCTTTAGGATTAAAAAAATAAACACTGGAAATAATAAAATAGTATGTGTTGGTTTTCTCTGTATTGCAGAAACGCTATTTGGTGAAAAAGTCTACACAAGCTGGATGAGTGGGTTATCGTTTTTGTTTGTCTTTCTTACAGTTTTCCCTGCTGTTTTTCTAGGTACCTGGCAATTCGCTATCCTCTCCGCTCCAGGGAGCTGCGGACTCCCAGAAATGCGCTGACATCAATCTGCTTCATCTGGGGGCTGTCACTCATCTTCTCTGGCCCCTATCTAAGCTATTACAAGCAAATCAACTTGAATGGGACTGTCGTCTGCATCCCAGTATGGGGAGTTCCTCATCGCAAGGTCATGGATATCTGCACCTTCGTCTTTGGGTACCTCATCCCTGTGCTCATCCTCAGCCTGACCTACGCCCGCACCATCCGCTACCTGTGGACAGCTGTGGATCCTCTGGAAGACATGTCAGAGTCCAAAAGAGCCAAACGCAAAGTCACCAAGATGATCATCATTGTGGCCGTTCTCTTCTGCCTGTGCTGGCTGCCCCACCACCTGGTCATCTTGTGCCTGTGGTTCGGCTACTTCCCCCTCAACCAGGCCACCTACATCTTCCGCATCCTCTCCCACCTGGTCGCCTATGCCAACTCCTGCCTCAACCCCATTGTCTACGCCCTGGTGTCCAAGCACTTTCGGAAGGGCTTCAAGAAGGTCTTCAGCTGTATCCTGCGCAAGAAGGTCATCAACAAAGTCCACGTGGTCCAGGTGGCCAACACGGTGAGCACAGTGGATGCCGGCTCCACTGAGGTCTCACACGTCAGTGAGCCCCAGCCCCAGACCACCACCGGCAGCCAGGACCCCGGAAGACGCTGGGGAAAGACAGAGAAAAGCAGCTATCGAGGAAAGTCACCCGGCACCTTTATTTCCTTCAACGTGACATAGCTGCATTCCGAGCCTCCTTCCTGACTTGCAGCCTTTGAAAGAGCAATGTTGGAGAAAGGCATTCTCCAGCAGTCAGAACGCATAAACAGAGATTGATCAGACCTGATTGTGTACGACAGTAGTTCTTTTCTTCTCCTTCATGAGAGTATTTTTAGAACTTTCTCTTCTTAGGTTTGTGTAGTTAAGGCAATGGGTTTCTCAATGCAGAGTATTGGGTGCTCACATCCAGCATGCAGTCTGAGTGGGTGGAGGAAGCACATCAGCCTACTGATAATCCATTGTCCTGCATTTCTCTTCTTCATTAGGTGTCAAGTTCAAATTTAAACTGTTCTTTTGTGAAGGTAAAATAATGTACAAGGAGTGTGGATTGCAGCCGAGCAGATGCATGATGCTGATACCAAATAATTTATTAATTTTATTGCAGAATGCTCCATGAGCATCATGAGTTTCTTAAATGTGGAAGGAAATGTTTATTTCTGTGTATCAGTGATGCATTTTAATTTCTTCAGAACTGGGAGGTAAATGAGGGTTTATGGGCAAGCAGATTTATCTATGGTATGTTAACTAGCCCGCTTTTTTTCTTGTTTTCAAAATTAGTAGCCAGAAATTAAGAGAGGTGCTCTGTTTGAAGCCAAACTAAATAGAAAATAAATGGGGTTCTAGAAAATCTTGTTAGTTTCCAAAGAGCAGGTTTTCTCCAGAGAACTGTGAAGGCTTTTGGGCAGGTGCTGTTGGCACAGTGGCCTTCAGTGAGGTACTCTGAGATAAAACACTCAGCTTGTTCTTAATTGCTGTCATCCTGTACATCAGAGGTTATTAAGCTGTTCTAGGTATCAACTGTTCATGGAAAAATACAGAGTTGCAGTCCCATTTAACTCTCTGTGTTGACCTAGACAGCTCTTTTATGCATCAGTAAGAAAATGTGAAAGTGTTATTTACTGGCTTGTAACAAGATTTCGCAAAGTGATTCTTTATTCATGTGCAGTGAATTGCATAGATTACAAGCTTTTGTTGAGTATTACCATTAAAGGAAAGCCAAAGTTTTTGTATTGCATTACACATTAATCAGTATTTATTTTTTCATTTAATAATAAGTGTTAAAAGTTTAAGAACAGTATTTTGTTTTTACTTTTTTTTCAGTTTTGTTGATCTACTGGGAAAAGTCTAACTCAACATGTCTACAAGCACTAGTTATTGTTGCTATTTTTAGTATGTAGTAATAGATATAAAATTTGTGTCAACTGTTTACCATGCAGATCAACTATAACACTGTTGCTCCTGAAATAAATTACTCCCAAATAAGACTTATTGTGATCTCTTTTAGCCTGTGACAAAGTTTGTATACGATGTGAATGGTATGTTTCTTAATGAAAATAACACCCAGAAGTGTGTAATTTTAAAAAAGAAAATAATAATTGTTAATTACATCTTTAGGGAAGTTACTGTGCTTCTTTTCCTATTTTGACAGTTTAATTTAGTTTAAAGCAAAAACTAATGAGTTAGGCATGTTTACATCGGGACAGACAGCATTATAATAATGAGCGCCCACCGTTGGAAACTATTCCCTCACAATTAAGCAAAACGTTTTGTACATGAAACAATTTTCTCTTTAATGACCAGGGTAAAGACTTCCAGTACTTTAACAATTAATCCTTACAAAATGTGACTTTTGCAGTATTGCTAATTTTTTTTAAACATAAGTTGTGCCACATTAGACAGCAGGGAAAGTGGGAAGGTTATTTCTTTTATTGAGGAACCTTTTAAAGTGTTGGGCTCATAAAAGTGATGCAGATAGAGTTTTTTTACTATTATCACATGCTTATATGATTTCTTCCATTTATAGCTGGAATGTACATTTAAAAAAACTTTTTTAAAGCACATTTATTTGTGGTGATTGTTCTTGGTCTTTATAATACACTAATAGATAGCACTTGTCCACAAAAGGGCATTTAATGATGCTCAAGGACGATTTATAAAACAAAACCTGAACGTAGTGTTTTTGGTATTTGTGACAAAATCTTAAATCAGACTGACTCTACTTATCAGAACTTAGAATACTGCCCATACTAAGTATTGATCTTAAAATATCTAAAGCACCTATTATGTTTTAGACACTGTAAATTATTGTATTGTGAAGCATAAAGGTATTGTGAAGCTTGTAGGTATAGCATTTTAAAGCATTCTTTGCAATATTTCTGTGTGCTGTAGTTTTTATTTTTGCCTTTTACATTCAAAGCATATCCCAACTGTGACAGTCTTACAAAAGTATTCGGACAGGAAAGTCAAAACCTTTTTTGATTTACACTCCATTTGCATTTGTTATAATTAGATTAACCTGAATAAGTATGATATAATATACATTCTATGTTTGGGTAATCATATTCATATATTTAATCAGAACAAAAACATTGTGTGCAACTCAGTGATTTCAATTTTTTAAGAACCATAAGATCAGATAGATAAGATCAGTTTATTGGCCATATACAATTTTATTTCATATACATATTAGGAATTTGTCTTTTTGCATACCCCAACTTGCTCTCCATGAGACACACAGTCAGGGAGAGAAGCTTGGGGTCAGAGCGCAGGGTCTGCCATTTATACAGCGCTGCTGGTGCAGTTGGGGTTAAGGGCCTTGCTCAGGGGCCCAACAGAGTAGGATTCCTCTGCCAGCTGCGTGATATAAACCAGCAACCTTCCAGCCACAGGCACAGATTGGCCACAGAGTTTCATAGATTAATAACCATTTTGTTTTTAATAACAAACTAATTTTTGAGATTAATAACAAGTAATAAAAATTATAAAATAAGGTTTTATATTGCAATCTACTAAAACAAAAAATAAATAAGACCATGCTATAAAATGTTCGTTGGTTTTATACGGTGGCAGTGTAACCCAAAACTTTTTTCTCTTTAACCTCTCTCTCATACAAATAAAAAAAGCATTACTTTCATGCTGTAACTAGACGGTTCCACTCACAAGAGCTTTTGTTGCCTACTAGATTATGAGTGAAGTCCCTATATTCTGTTTATCAATAAAAAAGTGCATGTCAAATAAACCCAGTAAAGTTTTCTTGCAAGTCTCAAATTAATTTACATTTACTTAAAACACAGAAATGAAGAAACATACAGTATGGTTCATGAGTTTCAGACATCCTTCTACATTGTATATTAGATGATATATCATGTTGTGCTATCTACAGCTATCCTCCCTTTCTCTCTCTGTTTAAGGATGCTTATTCTATACAGTGTCTTCCAGTCACTGAAGTCATTGGGTTTCCAGAGGATACTGTGATAACTGTTATCTACATTAAATATCTTATATTAAGTCTCAAAGGAGTATTTTTAGATATTACAAGGTTTTTGCCATAATGCTTTGATGATGTATTAGCAAATCCTGATGCCTTTAAATAAAAGGTCAAAAGCTAATCTGTGGCTATTTGATCAAAAAGGGTTTTCAAGTTGGTTTTAGTGTTGACCAAGCATGGAACCTCAGGTATTGATTACAGTAACAATACAGTAGTATTGATTGATTACCTCATGTACAGATTACTATTCAATTGCATTGGCCAAGTAATGATAGTTTCATAAACTGGTTTGCTTTAAACTCTTAACTTGCTGATAATGGCCAATCACTGAACCCACAACCCATGTTATCCTTTTGTGATTTTGTGGCAAAGCATGAATTTGACACAATTCCTTGATCTAAATACTTGTTTTTTTTAATTAATCCCATATATACAGTAAGTACTATATTATTTTCTCGCATGTACCCCCCATTGAAAATGCAGAAAGAGTTTATAACACTAAAGGCAAATACTGTAGTTCTTTGGAAATGTAATCCTTTTGATAGTGGGGTATTTTGTAAGGACTCTCTTATTCTGAATACCTTTGCTCCATTTTAAATCGGCACAGTGATCTGGATTAAATTCAGTGACTCTATATTAACAGTATATAGTCAACTAGATTAACAGCCAAGTGCATATTTTAATTACACATGAGAATAATTTATTTCATTCCACCACAGACTTGGAAAAACAAGATAATGACAATTAATTTGATGGAGTGCATGTTCACAACCATGAATCTGTCCAACAGTGGCAGCTGCTGTTATTTATTGATGTTACTTTTGGTTTGTAAGTATTTTAAGGGGGAAAAGTCTTGACTCGGTCAGTTAAGCTTTTTAATGCACATTTATGGTTATTAAATGGGCTTCCTTGGTGAATGAGGTGTTCTGATTATGAATATTTATATTATTTCTTTCATTACCTCCAACAATTATGTTTCATTTGTCCAGTGCTGCTCATCCAGAATGATCTAATGTGCAGGAACATGTCTTAACTGGCTAATATAAAAGATGATGATAATTCCTTGCATTTCAATAATTTACAGTATGTCCCCCAAGAACTGAAGGCTTCACATACAGGAGCAGACACACTTTATTACCACTGAAGACCAGCACCCACCTGGGTGACATGTGACAACCACTGAGCACCAGCAGCTCCACTACAAATCAGACCAGGTAGCAAACCAAGAGGTTTTTTCAATTACAGGGGATCTTTAAAGAGGACAGATTGTGCAATCCTGGAGTGGAATTTATCCAGGACTTCAAGGTTTACGAGAAATAACAGCCAAGAATTAAGTGTACTGAAAGGTTATGGAGTGTGGAGAGTCAAGATTTGGCTTAACCCACTTAGCTGGGGGCTGACCTCCTGGCCACAGGTCGAGAAGGCTGGGTACACTCCTGCAGAGTGACGAGTGACCAAGGGGCAGCTGCAGAGGTGGAGATGGACTGGAGTCTGGATACAAAAAGACGTATGCAAGGGAAAGAAGGGGATCACGCACAGTATTTATAGTGTTTCAGAAGAGGAAATGACAGCAAGAGTCATTGCGAATTACTGACAGCTGAGTTGAACTTCACTGTTGTCATCCCTCCTGAATTTTAGTTACAAACTCCATTTAACATACTGTACCAACTTTAATGAGCAAGTACTCAGGACCTCTGTTTAATTTTACACAGTGGACACTGCCTGATAGGTGGCTTTGCTTATTGGTACAGCCTGCATTAAATCCAGTATTGCTGTCATAATAATCATGATCAGAACTTGCTTATAATCACTGGAACATTATTGTACTTAATATTTCAAAACAGATGGGCAGGCAGTTTCCCAGGGTACAGTTGGTCAGAAAGTGTCCCATTATTTCTTCCTTCTGCTTCATTTAGCTCATCACTTGCATACAGTAAATGCCACTGACACGTTGGCAAACAGGTGATGTGACAAAGTTATGCCATGGACCAAGCGTGGCTTTGTTTTCACTGCCCACAACAGTCAGACAGTAGATATTGATCTTTCCATACACTCCTCTTGATTGCTTAAATACATCTGTTCAGTTCTGCTCAAAGTACTTAATGTGTGACTGGAGACGGGAGACTACATTTAAAGAGACTGCACTTTACCTTCGTTTCTTCCAAGTGCGTTTCAGAAGAAAGGGAACATGTTGATGAAGGAGAATAGATAGACAAATCAGTTTGATCACATAACAAGGATTATGTGATTATCCTTCAGTACATTATGATTTAGCTACATTAAAATAACTTGACTGCATGTGAACTAATTAGCTACAGGTGGCTAGCTTTTAAAAATTCATAAAGAGCAGGAACATGGTTTCTGATGTGATTACTTAAATCTCTGCACGGCCTGGGTCACACTGATCCTCTTCAGTGTTCAGGGGTTCTTATGCTGGTGACTGCGTCTTAAAAAAGACTCTTGTCTTGGCAGTTGCACTTTTACGCTTTCGTAATGCGTGAAATGTGAAAAGTGATTTTCAGAGATGGATGAGATGAGTATTGTCTATTTAATTACGGTCTAATATGAAGTCCTCCAATCTGAGCATATCTTTGCAGTTCTGAGACTGAGGTGTCCACATTGATACTGTTGTTGTATAACGTTCCTGTTGCTTCTTAAGTGCAGAAAACCGTACTGTGTTAAGAGAAGAAGATGTTTGTCTTTGTTAAAAAATTTTAAGCGGTCTGATCAGGATGTCACTAGATAAAACGTTGTTTGAAAATATTGGGCATGGGCTTTTTTGAAAGGCACTATTCTTTAGTCTTTAGTGTGTTCCAGAAAAGTGATTCATTCAAAGATAAGAGAAGATTTTGTGTGACACTAAATGTGTTATATTAAATCCCTGAGATATAGGGTCTTTATAAACACTCATTCAGGTATTTATTTTTGTGTGCATTTTGCATTTGATATCTGCAGCTGTGTTCCTTTTTCTGGGTGTACCACGTTGTTCTGCAGATTAACCAATGTAATCATCTACTGCTCTTTTACTGAAACCTACTGCATCCACCATGATTCACATTTCATTCAAAAAAATTCTAAGGATTCTTTGATCTGTGACATGAATGTTCATGTTACCTATGTTTAAAATCATGGATAATGCCAAATTCATTAGGCCTGAGTGTTGCAATTCATTTGAACATAGGAATCTTATAATAATATCAAATTTTGCTGTTTGTGTATATGAACAAATCGACAATGATGTGCACACTGTTTTGAAAAACAAGCTATGAGTGCCTGAGTCAAACCCAATGTATCATTGAGGTCCTTATGGTGTAGAAAATTCCATCATCCTTTTAGTAGATTCATGGACTGCCGCAATGCTATCCAGGACCTAAGGGCTTGGAAACTAATGTAGGATAAGATAGCCAGATTTCAAAAGTACTTTATTTTGCAATGCAAATAAGTCTTACAAATTCACACTCTCCTACAAGCTCTTACTTGTTTATTTACTTTAGTAAACACCTGCGAAATAAAGCCCTTTAATAAATTCATAGCACTGAATTTGCAAAGCATCCATTAATTGCGTAGAGCTAATTAAAACTGAGAGCACTATCTTTCTGGATGGGTATGCTGGCCATTCTCATTTCGCTCTCCTGGAGATGAAAAAGCAAGAGTTGATTTCTTGCATAGAGAAAGAAAACAGAATATTACTTTGGTAGCCAATTATCTGCCTTGCATCTAGTATTTATTTACTGATTTTTTGTATGATGGATTAAGAGTCCATTAAGCTCTTTGTTGCAGTGTTTGGATCCTCTGCACTTCAAGTGACACTCCATGGAAGATGAGTGGAGCTCTCACAGACCTACTACTTTAAGCCCAGTAGTTCTCCTTTAATGTTTCCAAGCTTTGATCGCAATGAGGTCACCAAGATGCATGCAGTTAATAAGACAGCTCTGTGTTATACAGTATGTGTATGTATAGGGTACGTGTTTAGTTGAGCAAATTGCAATGAAGTAGATAGTTCTACAGCAAAATGTGACCAAAGCAAAGAAGTCTGAATCAAACAAATTTAACCTTAATTAATCTTTTTTTTAAAAATGTTAAGCATAGACAACAAAAAATAACAATGAAACCTTTTGATTAATTTTATTTTCAAACTTATTTTGACTTTCAAAAAAATCATTACCATTGTTTGAAGCCACTGCTGATCAACTCTTTGGTACTTTTTTACCAGCTTTTTCTCAGGGAGAAAATCACCACCAGGAGTTAAGCCATGCCACAGCTTTATCTGATAATCCCAGTGTGAAGTCTCTGGTCTGGCTGAACATGTTGGGTTTGAAATACTTTGATTTATGCTTGAATTAAGACTATCAAAATTGTTTTTCTTTAAGGTAGACGGTTCTCCAATCCCAGACCATAATGAAAATAATGTTTGTATGTTTTCAGTCTGATGTAGAATGTGTGTCTTGTTTTATGGCTCCCTAGATAAAACGTTATCAAATTTGAAATAAAAATCCTATTAGATTGTTAATGGACCATAAAATTTGTCCTCTTAACCCAGAAGAGCCATTTTGGTTTCTCTGAATCTGTCAGTCTGATGTTTACTTTATTGCATCTCTAAGGAGTGTGAGATGCTAAACAGAGTTCTGCATACAGAAACTGCAAGCTTCAAGCTACAATTTCTTCCAAACTTCCAAAGTGCAATAATTTATCAAGCTTTGGATCATAAAATAATTTTATGATGCCCATATTAGGGCATCATTTTGTTTGGAGAAATGCTTTTGTTATACCATTTCCAAACTAATGGAGAAATACTAAAATGTAGTATCTCTGCTTTGTTCAAGTATTTTCAGACTTGTTTTAGGACTCTTAAAGTTGAACAAGCAATATAGAAAAGGAACAGCATTTTAGCCTTAACTGTTTCGTACAGAGTATTTTAGGAAATCATCACCTCTCCTTCTTTCATTTGGGTTTTCTGTTGTGAGAAATGGCTGGGGCTTTTTGAAAAAAAGTAATACAATTTGAACAAAGATCAATGTAATTGATATAAAGAAGAGAGAACTAACATGTTAGCTACAACCAAAACGCAATGACAAGAGCTCCTTCTACCATAAGGCTCTGCCAGTTAAGCGTGAGGCAACTATTGATTAGGCTGTCTAGGATTGAAGGACATGAATGTAACCACATACCTGTGTGTCCCCAGCCTACCTCTCATTTGATGAGGGTTCTGGGGTGTCTGTCAAGTCAAGTGTATGGTCACTAACAAGACTCTAAGATTCTTATCTGCTCACAGCCTCCTTAGGAGGATTTAAGCTTGTTTTCCTTTTTAAAATGAACAAATGTAGATAGTAGTCAGGGCTTCAGGGTTTATTTCACTAATCCTTAATAAAATCTCAGAAAACCAGAGTACAGCTGGGTTCAATGTAAAAGAAAGAAAGCCCTTTTGACACAAAACACAGAATTGCTTTTTAGGGCCTCTGTGGGTGAGATGTAAACAGTTTAATTGAATTCTGTGTCAAGAGTTTCCAATGGTTATCTGAGTGTTTTTTGACACTCGATTGCTCAAGGAAAATGCAGACTTGCATCCAGATACTACTTTACAGTGCATATAGTGTTTCTACTAAAAAATCCCCTTGGGAAATATACTCATCTTACCTTGTACTAATGGTAATTTTTATGCAATAACTAGTATATGCGACTACTACATGAGGCAAGTCATCAGAAAATAATTGATAAATAGTTTTTTTAATGTGTATTAGTGAACTCACAACCATTTCCCAATTAAATATTACTTTAAATCAGAATTCACTTTGTATTTAATTGTATAGGTATGTGTATTGTATAGTATGTGGTATGGACATGTAGCAGGTCCAATTTCAGAAAAAATGTTTAACTGAAACTCAATTACTATTAAAAACTTAAGCCAGGTATGTATTGTTGAAGGGATGTACTCAAAAGAATACAGGAAAAGGGGGACAAATGGTGACATAGCACAATATCAAAGCAGTTATTATTTATTGTAATCCATAGGCATGAAAAAATCCTTAATGAAGTTTCATATCCAAATATTTAGAATAAAATAGTAATCTATAAAATGGTATAATCTGAAGGAAAGTTATCTCAAGAACACTTTTGGTTTCTGTCATTATGCTATTCCTTAGAGAGCTCTTACTGGGAATGTGTTTTTAGAGTTCATAGTTTTGTTAAAAAGAGTGCTTGGCTCTTTTCCATCCTTTTTAGTACGCACTGAGCTGCAAATGAGTCAATTCTGATTCTTAACAGACTCTGAGAAAGCCGTGGAATGAGGAATTAGGAGAGACAGAGAGTAGAGAGCAATATATGTGAGGTGTTGAGAGAAAGACAAACACGCCAGCTTGATTTACCATACAGTATGTCTGTTTCTTACTCCTAGCAGGAGCAGATACATATTGTTTGACTTGAGAGTATCACCAACCCCTGATATCATCAAAGAGTTCACCATTTTTAGAAAGTAACAGATTTCTGTACAGTAGATTTGTGCATTATACTGTAAACAGCCTTAAGTAAGCAATGTCAAGATGCTCAGCATGTACTGTATCTAGATATACAGTATAAATAAAATAACCAAACCAGGTAATATGAAAATATTGAGAATTTAACCAGGTCAACTGAGAATAAATTCTAATTTACAATGATAACTTGAAGACATTTATACAGCAGAGGGTATTTACAAGAGCAGCTTAAGTGAAGTACTTTGCTTAAGGGTACAACAGTCCTGATGTTCTTCCTGAGTCCTAGGCTCAGAGTTCAGAGCCCTAACCACTGCTCCACACTACTGCCTAGATAACTGTTTTATTTTTACTCTGAGTGTCAGTGGTTACATAATGCAGCACATGTAAAAAATGCTAAATAAAAAAATGACAAAGCAGATGGTTCATAAATATAGAGTTTAAAATGTGATTTAAAATCGTTATTCACATACTCTGTTTTCCTTTCTAAGCTGTCCTCCTTAAGAGCCACATGGTCAGAGATGTCTCTTATTGAAAATGCAATTGAGAGAGCTCACTATTCCTTACTCTTGTTGATTATAATGTACATTTGCTTTTTTATTTTCTGTACGTGGCTGTGGAACATCTCCTTTTAGATACAGCTGAAATAGCATGAAATGTGACACAGAAGGCACAAAATGTGAGTGACATTTTTAGAAGCTGAACATTGTGACACAGTACTGTCCTCCTATCCTTTAGGTCTTATTAAGAAGTGCATCTCTGAGGTTTATGTGAATTGGGCTAATCTTGCTAAGGTTCAATCAGCCAATGACTGTACTTTTGAATTGCAAACAACAGAATAAATAGAACAGGGATCTCAATGTCATTTCTGTTTTCTTTTCTCTGTACTCGTATCAGCTTTGTCAGACTTTGACACGTGCCAGAAGCTGAGTTCTGAAACAGTTTGATGGTGGGCTAATGTCTGAAGCTAGATTAACATTCTGGCACCTAAACATAACTTCTCTATTCGGAAAGCAGTCAAGAAAAACATTGGCCAAGGGCTCATCTTGTGTACTGCTGTGTACAGCAGCTATAAACCACTTTGAGCAAAGAGGTGGCGCAGTCACATGAGAGCTGGAAATTGTAAACGGAGCATAGCATTCTCTGCATATAAAATAATTATATTATGTCTTCCGAAAGCCAACAGTTCAGAGACTCCGTGTTCAAATAATCTGAAGAATTTGATAAAAAATTAACAAAGAATACCAATATCTTAGTCTTTTTGTTGGAAGTTGCTACTTTCCTGTGACTGAAGTCATGTTAACAGTTCTACCAATTAAAAAGCTAAGGAGCTGTGTTGAATTTAAACTCCAGCATCTCATAACTACAACTAAAACTGTATGCTTTCCTTATAGCCAAGAGTACAAAACAACATCGGCCAGATAAGAATCAGGTTGCACACTTATTGTGCATGGAGAAACCCACTTGAACACTCCAAGTCTTGGTTTCAGCATGGTCAGCTTTTCTTCCTAAAGGGTGTACTGTAAGCTGCTAATGAAAAAACTCTCCCCAATTGATTAAAAATGACAGGAATGTGCCAGCTTTACATGTTACCACAGATCACAGTGTGCACTATCAGTAGCTTATACTCTAAATGGTTGAGTTTAATTAAAACACCAACTGTGACGTTTATCTTTTTGGACACCTTTAAGTATTTCCAAGATTTTCTTTATTTGTATTTTTGAAAAAATATGCAGTGTTTAAATAACACTTTCGTACTTGCTTCTTTAAAAAGGCATCCATAGCCGCAGATATCCTGAACAGGTGACATTCAATTGAAAATCTGCTTTTCTTTGAGGCGGGAAGATCATCTGATGTTTTTTTTTATCTCAGATTAATCAACACTCTCTTGTCAGGTGTAGGGTTTAATAATTTACAGTGAGGTGTGGCTGAATGTAGTGTATCTGTGATGCGAATTGAGACAGTAAGTGTTATGTGGATGTGACATAGGTGTCAGAGTAATAAGACAGAATCACATTGTAAATTACAACGACCCTGGCTGATTATTTTTAATTCTACCTGGAGTAAGGAACTACTGTAGCTCTGCTGGCACCAGCTTCTTGTAAGTCTTCTTACAATGTCTTCTCCATTCACCTATTTCAGGGCCACTGACTGTGGTGATGTGTTGCTGAATCCGGGCCCCTTCTGTGTGCAACCTTGCCTGTTTTTGCCATTAAGGCCTTTCTCCTTGTGGGATTCACATGCAGTAGGTCTCGTCTTTGTGTGGTCCTCTCACCCATCCCCTGCTAGTTATGCCACCACAATCCAGGGACAGTACTGCTGTAGTTGTACTTCCCAGGCTTTCCAAAACATGTACTGTTGATACTGCTAGGAATCAAACAATGTACTATTTTTTGTACTACTTTGTAACAGTTCTTATCTTGCTGTAAAACTTTTTTTTTCAATATAAAGGCCGAATTTCTCCTTTAAAACTTTCTAAACCGATAGGTATCTCTTGAAACAGAAACATTTCCAATGTAAAAAAGCTGCTGTTTCGAACAGTTTCTATGCATACAACTTTTTTCCAATGACAATGATAACGTCGTTAAAGACTTGAACCTATCGCAACTCCCGATATATCACAGTCCGTGTTTGTCTGATTTGTTTTTGTTTGTCTGATATTACGATTGAGTAAAAAGGGGCGGGGGGAGGGTCTAATTTACCTGACGTGTTTGGCATTAAACTTCGAATAGTTAAAAAGAAACCCATGTCGAAAAAGCTCTGGGTATCATTTGGCGATCTAGTACATTTTAATATGGTTCGTCTCTTGTTAAAAAGCAGAAAATAGCAAAAAGTTAAAAATAGCAGAAAACGGAAGAAAATCTCAAAAACGGGTAAGGATAGAACAAGTCAGTTATTTTGAACCATGCGCTTGTGCAATTATGATGACATGTATGTTTCTACAGTAAGTGTACACGTTAAGTGAAGGAAAATTATCTAAAAACGGGGTAATGTCTTCATCAATAAAGATTATCTGTGCTCCAAAAGCTGTTCTTCTATTGAGGCGGAGCGCGCTGCGAAAACAGATACACTGATCCCGATTGAAGAGTACTGTATGCCCGGTTTTCAGCTTTCTGTTCGGAATGGGAACATGAGGGGGGAAAGCTGTTATTGTAGAGACCCTATACACCTCGTATAGTAACATCTGTAAGGAGATAAATACTGTGCCATATATGTGACTTTTCCTACCCTTATAATGTTAAAAACACCTGTTTTGTAATGTAAGTGTACAGTATATGCGATGCGTTATAGTGCAGCAACATCAGAACAAAAGCCCTCTTCTTATCGTAGTTTGCTAAATGCTACAATTTTGTAGCAAAGGCTTTAGGCTTCACACTATCGATGTAGTCGGAAAAATCACGAATTCTGTGGCTAATTATCCCAGTCTGCCGATTCTGTAAAGCTCCGTCTATTGATTTTACAGTTAAAAATGAGCGTCTTGGCTTTCTCGAAGAACACAGTGCTCCGTTTGTCATTTCATTGCAAATTGAGCCAATACAAGAAAAAGTGACGCACACAAATGCACCAATTATTTCAACAGACCTTCAGCGCTAAGCAAGCACGAATACCTGGTTTTATCTCGCGTAAACTCAGCTAAACTGGAGTGGGTGTGTTGCGAGACGAGACGATAAATGAAACTTTTTTTCTCTTATTTAAAATACTCTTTACTTCGCCAAGTTTTGAAGGCAAATCCGTGATGACTACTGGCAAAGCTGTGTACAATTGATTTTTTTTTTCTTCATGTACCTTTCGTGCAAAGCTTCGCTCCAACTAGAATATTTTTTCAAAGCTGTTTCAGTCTTGTTTTAACACCTGTCGATTATTTTCAGATATTGATAAAATCTTCCTAAATTAAAGGGTAACTAGTAACGTGCTGATATTTTCCAAAACCATTACCGTGAAGATTGCATTATTTGCGAAAGAACCTCTGGAACCCTTTAAAGACAACAAGAAATGAAAACGTAGTAACGTTTTATTAGCTTATTTGTCGGGCACGCGTCACCTTGACAGTTTGACACTTAAACCCAGTTGTAATGCAAAGCGCCCGGGTTGCTGGTATGACTAACGTGTTGGGTGTGCTTGTCCTATCCTTTTCATTGTTTTTATCCGCTGTAAATGCACGCGAAGGCCGTGTGTTACATCTTTAAAACGTAGAGATTTGACTACAAAAGTGGTTCAATACTGGCAAATCCTACCATAGAAATCTCTACATTGACGTTGTTTTGATCCTATGTAATGAGCCATTACAGACTGTTTAGAGCAGTAGCGGTGAAGCCATTACACTGGTTATTACTTTACAATTAGCCTCACTGAAAGGAAAATATTTTTCCACCATTAAAAATTAGTTTTGATCTATATATTGTTCTGTGTAGTTTCCTCTGTTTTATCAGATGGGAAGTAATTTTTATGTTGATATGTTGAATATTGCACCTTTTACTGATCTGCATGTTAAACATGTCTTAGAAGTTGAGATGCACATCCATAAAGAAACAGATATAGCAATTTAAATTCTGCTGAATGTAAGAAGACAACATTTCAGAATTTTCAAACCACATGCAGCTTTCTGATCTATACAGAAAAATAAATAAACCTTGCTTACCAACAAGTATTTTTTCTAAAAATAAGAACCATAGAAGCCGCCTCTTTTATCAAACCCAGCAGCTTGTTTTTTAGCCTAATACTCTTGTGTGACTGCATCTCTCCCCAAGAGATGGACCCATCTCTTGCTCAAGCCTGGGCTACAGTATGGAGCTTTCAGATGGCTTTTTGACATCTTTGATTTTCTTTTCTCTGCAATGGAAAAGCATCTCAGAATAAATAAGACTCCTGCAAAACAAAGGCTTGGAAAAAGGAAAGAAAACTAATAGGTATGACATTTGTAATCATGAATAGATGACAGTGAGGTCGATATACTGTGTCTATAAGGCCCCGTATTGTGAGAAAGGGTGCTTCTGTCTCTTTTATCTCTAGTTTCCAAGTTGCAGTTTCCATAAGCAAAGTGATGCACTGGGATATCGAGAGTTAATAATGGAGAAGTTCAAGTACTTCTTCAGGGTGAATAACATGATTGCATGTCAGGCTACTTGTTTTTCCTGGAATGCTAGAACTTGTGTTGAACACGATTCCATAGGAAAAGTATTGGCTGATCATTATATTGTGGCTATGAAGCACAGCAATCTCTGATTTGTGGGCTAAGCAGGACACCATTTCCAGCCTTGCTTTTAACCAAAAGAACAAGTAAAAGTTTATTCCATGCTAAAAAGAAAAGAGACACAATGTTTAGGCTGTGGAGCCTTGTACAGCTGAGGTTATCACAAAGGCTTCATACCTGAAGAAGGCTCCACAGTCAGAACATGCTTCTTTTCGCCTCTTTTCAGCAAGGAATAAACCTTGACTGACACAGCTCCCTACTTGGTTTTAACCAGCTACTTAGTTTATTAGTTAATTAAGGGATACAATCGCAACTTTAATTCAGAATGAATTTCATTCTTTCATTCTGCCACTATCACATTTTAAAGTTATATTTAGATTTTTTTACAGAATTGAATTGAGGGCAGTGGAATTACTTAGAAATACCGGTTTAGTTGTTGAAAGTTTTCTTAATGAGTAGCTAACATTAGTCTAGGCACACTGTGTCTGTGTGCAGTGTTGCCTGTAATTATAGTTATGGGAAGAGTAATGAAAGATTCTGAAATTTTAACATACTGTAGTACCATTCCTCACATTATATTGTCTTTAAAATGTAATGTGCAGTCATTTGGGTATATGTAAAACTATACCAATAGATGATATACTGTATTAGATAATGCCATCTTCCATTGTTTAGCCTTTAATACACAAGGAGTGTGTTTTTTTTAAATCAGTAAGTAATGGCATAGCTTTTAAAGGTATTTCAAAATATTACTCATCCTCCTGCAATTGAAGCCCCGCTAGCTACAGCTTCACCTGTGCTGAAAGAGCTCTGTGGACATTGTTTTTCTCCTCTCTGGCCTTTCATTAAGAAGTTCTCGTCAGCAGTGGCAAAGATAAGCACACAAAGACATGAATGTACTGTAAGACAAAAGTGTTTTTCAGGTATCATACAGGCAGAAAAGGCTCTAGGAAAACAATTTAACAGTAGCTCTGACTTGGACTAAATAATTGTATACCCTCATAGAGTACTGAAATCCATAAAGATAGCAGATGGAATGAGGATTGTGATATAGACACAGATTTCTAATTTGCCAAAGTAAAATTCCAAAATGAAAAGGTGGAATTTCAGTGCCTTTCTTGACCTTCTTTCATGTAGCTACAATGTGACAGTTTTCACACTAGTGACTAGTGACCATTGGCTAGTGCTCTATCCACTTGTGATCTAAAAAAGTGGCAGGAAGATAATATTTTGTATTTGTCCAGAAATCAAAAAACTTGTTTATGGTTTTTGTGTGCATTGAAAGTTTGCAATGAGATTGCATTCACAGGTGCACCTCCTTAATATATATAGATTAAAAAATAAGATTAAACAGACGTGCTATCTATGTTTGAGAACCTCAAGACTGGCAGTATGTGTCATGAAATATTAGTTTTTTTCAGTTGTATGTGTCTGGGAAGAGCTACATGTTAGAATGAAATAGGGCAATTAACCTAATTTCATGGATTGACAATGCACAACACAATATTTTACAGCTGATGGAAAATGAAAAATGTGACTCCTTCTGCTTAAACACAATTTTATTCTTGCACTGGGGTCTACTTAGACAAAGCATACAGTCTCAGTAATTGCTCTTCCCTTCACAAAGTATAATTGCCTATATGCATAGGCATAGTATTATACCATAGTTATAGCAAGTGAATCATTATTATTAATAAATTTTGAATCCTCATGTGGTGTAAGGTTATAGCAGGAGCTGACAGGGAATATTATTATTTTATTAGTATTATTTTTCATCAAAAGAATTTTTCATCCTGAAGTGACATTATTGCTAATTAGAAAATTGTATCCCTTTTATAACATGTACAAAATAACATTTTTTTCCCTCTGTGATGGTTGTATGCTTTCTTAATGTCCAGACAGAAAAAAAGAACATTACAATATAATTTATACCACAAAGTGCAATAACTGTTGGTGGATTAGATTTCATTGGAAAAACATAACTTTCTTTGGATAGTATTAGCATATGATATGCCAGAATAGATTAATAACCGATAGAGACACTGATTAATGTAATGTCTGTGCAACTAGAAAAATACTGTGCTGATGTTTTTATCCAAAGTAACAAACATTTGTGGATGTGAAATATTAGGCTGGAACTGAAATTAACTTATTTTTAAAATATTATTGGCAGAGCAAACTGACATATTAAAGGCAATCAGCATTTTTAATTGAAGAAGGAGCAAAGCTAATGGTCCTATAGTAGGACATAATACATAATTTTGGTACTGCATACCTGATGCATTTAAGGTTTAGAGGCATTGACAAATAAAACGTTATAATTAAACGTTTATTAGAGCTGGAAATTTTACTTATTAATCACTTAGAATCACTTAGTCACTTAGAAATACAGGTGTAATGCCTTATCTTGAAGTAGTCTCTGGTTTTAATTGCTGAGATGGCATACTTTATTAGTATCAGACAGCTGATGAGTATAGCCTGCAGAGAACTTCCCAGCACCAGTCACAGAACCTGACAAACAGCAACAATGTTTCCATGACAATCGCTCACTCATTCCTGCTAATAAGAGCCAAGATCTCTTACCCATGACCTTTTCAATTTTCTGTTCTCTCTACAAGTAATGTACATGCTCAAGGGCTCAGTTAGTTCATTTTTTAAAAGCAGTTGAATTTTAATTGCACTTCTTTGTACCCACTGTACGTGTAGCTTTCAATGCCTAAAGACACTGTTTCAGATTGAGATTTTTATGATCAGATGCTTTTCTGGATACTAGAATTGCATTGATTTCATGAGGACATCAATTCCTTTTGCACTTCATGCTGTTTAACCAATAAAGTAAGCATTTTAAAAATGATGAAGTATCTGAATAGATGCTGGTACCTGGTAATTCATTTTTTTCATTACCAATATGCTTTATAAAAATGTAGAAGAATAATGACTGAGAAAACTTGTCTAGTGCTTTTATAATGATAAGTGGAAGTAAGGTAGGTAAGATTTAGTTGATGAACTATAAATCCAAATGATTTTCTTTTAGCAGGAAGAATACATGATAAAATGAATAGGTGGCAAACAAATGGAAAAATTGTTGTCAGAACTGCTTACAGTTTTTTTTTTCATCTGGTTTACAACTAAAGGGGGTTTATAGGCAACCTTTAATGGTCAGTGAGTGGAGGTCTGGAAAGCATGTTAGCATCTCCTAATTAAGCAACTGATTAATCCAATTAAATCATGCCGGTCCCAGCTGGAATGAAAACCAGAAAACATCATGGCTCTCCAGGGCTTGGGTTGCTAATCCCTGATTTAGAGCAGAAATACATGCTAAATAACCACATGAGTGTGCCTAGGAAGGAAAATGGGATGTTATTTTTGTTGAATTCATTTATACCTGACATTTATTTTTCAGAATTATTTTAGTACAAAGGAACAAAAGACATGCAGGTATATTAAAATAAATTAAGAAAAATACAGTAAGGCAAGGCACAAAATAGTGGCACAAAGAAACATGTTGATCTGAAAAGTAAGATTTCAGGAGCTTTCTAATGGCAGTGGGGTGTTTATTGACAGCACATTGCTATTAAAATAGATAGCAGAAATGGATTGTTTACTGCTTTGAGTTGTTATTTTTATCCACCCATCCATTTTCTAACTGCCCTATCCAAAACAGAGTTTTGCGGGACAGCAAAACAGCTGGCGCTAGCAGGACCTAACCTGGCAGGCAACGGGCGCAAGCCAGGGTACACCCTGGGTGGGATGCCAGCCTATCACAGGGCACGCAGACACAAACATGCACACACTGACACCAGGCCCAGTTTTCCCAGAAGCCAATTAACCTACCAGTATGTCTACCAGGACTGTGGGAGGAAACTGGAGCTCTTAGAGGAAACCCATGTGAACACACAGACTCAACTCAACAGCTAGCAACCCAGGAATCGAACCCATAATGGTAACCACTGCACCACCATGCCACCTGTTATTATTTTTTATCTCCCAGATAAAAATGGAAGTAAGATGAAAAGGCAGCAAGAAAAAACAATCCAAAGTCATTAACAAAAATACCTTTACTACTTTACTGTGTCAAGAATGTCCTCTAAATGAATAATCACTTGTATATTCCCTTGTAAACCAACTTTAAAATACATAATATCAACAATATATTAAAGCTCTTTCTTTAACCTGGTCTTGGCATTAAACCTGCATAACAGGATTAGAAATATGCATTGATATACTGTTGTGTGCACCGTATAGTATTTGTATGGATATAAAAGGATCAGTAATTTGGGATTAGTGAAAAAATTAATGAAGGAAGACATACATTAAGACACAATTCCTACATACATACATTGTATACATACAATTCCTCTCATTTTGTTGTAATGGCTGTAGGATTAGCCAAAACATATAAACAGATATCCTTCCTACTGTGTGGTATATGAACTAGATGCCAAAGAAGAAAATATTTTAAAGAAACTTACCAGTTATTTTGCCAATAGCTGCCAGACTGCAATATATATGCATACTTCTTTACAGATGGATATGACTGATTAAATAACACTTCATATTCAATCATCTGCCAAAAGAGAGGAAATATAAAAATTACGCTCACTCCCCCACAGACAGAAACACACACTGTATGAAATGTAACAGTAATCAAGTGCTTAAGAGCTTCACTCATTAAACAGAGTCTTTAGCTTATGGAATGGAATCATTTTCATAAAGAAGTAAATTGGTATCTTTCGTATGTCCTTGTTAGTGTGTTGCAGGTGTAATATTTCAATTAGATGAGCCTTGCACAGCAGGCAGTACAGAGACATAGGGAAGACAAGGCACAAAAGTAAGCTTGGACTCAGATGTGACCATATACAGTAATCCTGCTAATGAATCTGCATCATTAAGGCCAGGAAGGATACCTCATGTGAAAATGGTACATTTTCATCAAGGATGATTCAGAAGAAATAGCAGTTTTTAATTTTTCTGCTGCAATTTAGAAGCATGAAATGAAAAACAGTGCAGAGTATATGCTTTGCTCTATAATGTTATTCAACATTAAACATTTTGTAAATGTGTTGCAAGAAAAGCTATTCATCCGGTGCTCCATAGGAATAGGTGTAAAGTGGAAAAGACTTAATGAACCTTTAATTGCTTTTTTCTATTAAGCATATATAATCTTTTATGCAACTAGTCTGGAGGGGCTGAATAGCTTAATGACCTTCAGGAATTTGAAATTGTTGCCAGCTCTTCATGCTGAATACCTTCCATTGCAGTGACACATCCATGAATAAGTGCAAATGCTGTTAGAAGCACTGCTCCCTGTCTGGGCAGCAGAACCAACAACCTGTCATATCCAACATATCCAATAGATCTGGATCTGCCTTTAAACAAATGGATCTTTTCCATGTCCCGGGAAACAAATACAGGGCAGACGTTCCACTGCTGTTTCTGATGTTTCACACTCTGGCTTCTATGTGCTGTTGTTTGTATGGGAACTGACGGTTCAGAAAAGTTAAAAAGAAAATAGAATATTTATTTTCTCTTTGGGTTAAACAAATGATTTGTTTTCTCCCATTTGTTACCTTAATTTACAAAGACTTGAGGTACTCTATTCTGTAATCTAAAATGCTATTGTAGATTTCTGCTGCTATTTAGGAACTGAAATTCTCAGGCATATTTAAACCCTGATTGTACAGTAATGAAGATCTACCAAATTTGAGAGTGCTAGCGAATTTATTTTCATATAAACTTACAGTACTGGTTAAAGTCATCTGTTCCCTGTTGTGAGTTTCTCCCCTCCTCAGTCTCCTTACTGAAATCTTCCAATCTCTGATGTTTTAACTGTTTTTCTATACAAACTGAAGTGCATTGATCTGTGTTGTTGAACTATTTCTATGTCTATTGGTTCACAAGCTTATCTGGCAATTATTTATTAGGAACCTTGCTGATAGCTCTTTCACAAACTTTGGAAGCAAATCTTGTTGAAACTCTTGGAAATATTAGTGCTACCATCTGAATTATTGCCCTCTGGTTCAGGGAGTGTAAGAGGGCTTAAGAAAGGACATTTTCCACTGGTACAATGGACCTTCAGCAGATCTTCAGGAAGAACTGCATTAAAGACCACTGTCATCATATGGCCCTTGTCAGTGAAAGTGCCAATTTAAACAAAGAGGTGAGTGCCCACAGAGGAAGCAAACACCCCCAGCACACTCCAAAAATAATCCTGTGCTTGCTAAAAACAGCAGAGGCAAACAAAGACTTGAGAGCTGCTTTCAAGGGATGGCCTTGATCTTAATATCAGTATTCCATTAACTAGGTTATTGTCAGATATTGGCAAATGCAATCACATCTCATCCAGAGAAGTAACTCTTACCTCAAGTGTTTGTATACATTTACAGAACACAAGCAGTATACATTTCAGAACACAAATTACCAGCGTGTACTGCACTGGAGTACGGAGCGGGAAGCTTTTATTACTTTCCCCTTTGTTAGCTTTATATAAAAGAAGGGGAAAAACTGCATTGCATCATTGTGAGGCTTTGACTGTGTGTTATTCATTTCCTGTACCCATACTTTTTCTGTTTTGGCATGATACTATTTTTATTTCTTTTGACGTGCATGTGCCACTATGAGCATTTTGCAGAAATGATCAAATATCTTACACATTTTGTGGAATGTCTTTTCTTCTGAGACGACGTTTATCAGGGCTCTGTTAAAGAGCTAATGGTAAATGGTTTTGCAAACACTATCCCAGCTGCAACACCTGTGCTAAATGGACATGCAGAAATGTCAGCACCAAAAAGAGAATGTTTTATACCATTAATTTTCTGGCAGTTAATGGTTTGTCTTAAAATAGTGCAATGTATTTTTACAGCTAGATGGGGTTGGTCTACTGTATATCTAGCTAGAGTCATCATTTGCAGATCTCTGGAGCTTCAAAGCAAGAAAGAGCTGAGGCATCTACTGGGTTGCATTGGGTCTGAGACACCTTGATCAATGGAATTGTCTGGATAACCTTGGGTAAATAAGTTTTTGGTCATCAATATTTCAGGAACACAGTTTAAAAAGGACATGGGACAGACGGGAAGGCACAAGAAGGGATGAAAAGACAGTGCCAGGAGAGAGCTCCTTGTCCAGATCTTCCATAAAGACCAGATTCTAGTTAAGTATTTGAACCTTGTTAATAGTTTTTAGGAAGCTCTGATTTGCTGTTCAGAGAATTCCTATTTTGAAAACGGTCTCTCCTGGTTAGTAAATGCATTTTTAGAATAGGGAGATAGGTTTCACGTTCACTTGGTAACATCTAGATTTATAGAGAGATTTAACTGTACAGTAGGTCATATTCTGTTTGGTTTAGAAGGCATGTTTTGAGGCTTTTTTTAGATTGTTAGGCATTATATAGGATTTGAATACTTGATAGCAGTCTGGGTTTTTTTGTTTAGGCTGGTCAGGATGTAGGTCTCCGAGATGCCTTACTAGTATATAGAGTAACTTGTGTGCTGTATTTTATGTTGTGTGTTCAAAGTCAAAGATCTCAGGTGCCTCTGTTTATACTAACTGGTCTGGTATATTCTTGGAATAATCTTTAGAATTCGGAGGTTAGGATTTTTTTGTTTTTGATTATTCTGATCAGTCTGTTTTCTTTAATTCTCTGTTTTCCTAACCACTTATGTGTAACAATATTTCATAAAGGATATGATGACAGTGCGATGGTTAACACTGTCATCTCTCAGCTCCAGTGTCCTGGGTTTGATTCTGACCTTCGGTACTTCTCTGTGGTTGTGTTTTTTCTCCAGGTGTTCTGGTTTCCTCACACTTCCCAAGGACATGGAAGATGTTTATTCAAATCTACGTGGTTCATTCCTAGTTAAATTAGTTTTTTTTTGTTTACTTTTTCATATAGCGCCATGTCTTTTTGTACAAAAAAATATATCCTTTGTCCAGTTCACACATGAGGTCCTCAATCTCCTCCTCATGAATCACTGGAGAGGTCTAGTCAGCCAGGGTCTCAGAGAGAGTGTCTCAGGTAATTGGAGAAATTGGCCCTATGAACGTCAATGCCATTGTCACAAGCTCTGAGCTGGTAAAGAACATGTGTGGAGGTAAGAAAGTCATGCTTTACCTAATGCTGGTTGTGATCAATCAGTAAAAGAGAGCTGAGCATTGGGTTCCCCCGAGACATGTCCAAATATCAGCTCTCCAGGTTTAAACAGGGCAGCACAGTGGGGAGTGAACTGGCTGCCCATATTTAATATCTACATTTGGATTCACATTGGCAGAACAATACAAGCTGTCCTTTGTCTGAGTTGTTTTAAAAAGCGAATAGTAGGGGTTCCAAAAAGTGTTACATGTTAACAAGTATTACTACAAGTGTTGACGTAACATGTTCTGTTCCAGGATGTCCTCTAGCATTCAGTAGAGAAGGAGTTTAACCTTCACAAAGTCACAAAGCTCACTCATGGCTATTGTACAGACTCTGTTCTCATAACCCTGATGCATCAGAAGGGCCAGATGGAAGCTGGCATCACCAAAGTCAGAGCAGCAAATATACATTTCAGAATTATAAGTGAAGTCATGAAGAGTGAATCATTGCGAACATGATGTTCATTTTGTCCTAAAGAAATGAAGCCTTTACTGTAACAGTGTATGTCAGGGAGGCACATTTGAAGGAGGAAGGATGGCTTTCTCAACACAAAACATAGAGGGCTCCCTTATATAACTCTAGGCACCGACAGCACTTCATTTTATGTAATTTCTGTCTATTATGTTTTTCCAGCTGGTTTTGTATAGTCTACATTTCACAATCTCAGCTTTAAAACAAGAGAAATGTTTGACTTTAAGATGCATTTTGCCATTGGGTACATATATAGAATGTGCATTGCCTTTCAGTGACATTTTGTCTTCCTTTAACTCATAGTTTGTTTTGAAGTATTTAAGGACTTTCAGTCACATGCAATACTTTTCTAATGGGAAACTGGCAGTACATCAAAGCATATAACTACAGAAACTAACTGGCAAGCTGAGGTAAAAGGGTGAGTTGTTTGTTTAAATGTTTCCTAGGCAACCTCAAACATTTTCTAATTTCACCCCACAGAGAAATTACACTTCAGGTACTTTTCTTCATCCCATGGGTGCTAGCACTGAATAATATTTGAAGCAGTTAATTGCAGTTAGCTACTTACGTGGTCTTAAGAATTAAATAGTTAAATCGATCAGAAGTTAATTTTTAAATAGTCATAAAGATGGAAATAGCAATAACCCCCTCTGTTTTAATTGTTTTCATCAGATCTGAAGTGTCATTATCATGGAACACAAATTATAGAGTAAATATAACAGTCAAGAGTGAAAAAATCAAGCAGGATTACAGGGTGAAGGTAATTCAGAAATTATAAAATACATTGTTCACATCTGGCTATGAAGAATGGCATAGATGATGCTATGAGTACTGTATATGCAAAAATGGTGTGTCTGCTTGTATGTAGTCATTCATTTTTATAGAGCTTTCTCATTAATGCATTGCAGATCTGCTTCATTGGACATGTGTTTGTGCATATGTAATTTTCATTTAATGACAACTTATGAAGTGTTGTGCTAAATTAAAATATCTTGCTTTAATACAGGGATCCCAATCTGGTGAGCAGAGACAAGTAAGGTTAAGAATATAAAAATAACAGCCCTGATTAAAGCTCCATGTGCTGTACAGTGCATAAAGCAGGCCAAAGAACAGAACTTCAATGTAAAAGCATATTAAACATATCTGTTATGGTGAAGCATGATCCAAATTTGGGACATCATGACAGAGCTAAGCAAACATTATATGAACAGCATAAAAATGTTATCCATACCTGTAGTAGAATTGCTGAAGGGTGTAAAGCAACAGCTTTGTCATCAAAATACTATATCTGTCTCAGTAAATGTCTGCATTTGATTTAATAATATTCAAGTACAAAATGTTTTGAAAAAGTAAAGCAAACATTTTCTGTTCTGATGGGTTAGTGCTATCATACTGTATGTACAGCCAGTGGCAATATCACCCTGCAGCTCACAACTGGCAACCCATTGAAGCTCAGCAGGTGTGAGCCTGGTCAGTACCTGGATGGGAGACCTCATAGGAAAAACTAAGGTTGCTGCTGGAAGAGGTGTTAGTAGGGCCAGCAGGGGGCGCTCACCCTGCGGTCTGTGTGGGTCCTAATGCTCCAGTATAGTGACGGGACACTATACTGTCGCAACACTCTGTGGAAAGAGAAGGGCATGACAAGGCACAAAAAGGCATCATGGCCATCCACTGCAACCAAGGAAGTCTCCAGTGGTGACGACTGCTTGTACCACTGGACCCATGCTTCTGAGGTCGAGAGAGTGGGACTTTACCACTTCAAAAAGCTCTCCTGCACAGGGTTCTACACGCAGCTAATCTTCCAAACAGATCGTCAGACATGATGGACAACCATCATCACTGTATATACAACCTTTCTCATGCTCAAAGGCTCTCTGAACTGTATGTTTGTATTACAGACAGAGAAGGAAGGTGCTCATGTAAGGGTATACCAATCACTAGTTTCTGTACTCTGTACTCCGTAAATTAACATACAGTCCATTTTTGAATGGAGAGTTTTGTAGTGAATAAATGAGCCAGGTCATTGAAATGAAAAGCCTATTTAGACATTTTACAATTATTTTATACTGCTGTGATTTTAGTGGAATTGTCTATTTCAAGTCTGTGCCAAAGTGGTTCTTTTAAGAGTGTTTAAGATGAAAATTACAAAAATAATTATTTCATACAAAACGGAGACAGTTTTCGTGTAGGATTTTAGTAAGTATGGCAAAAAGGAATTGATGCTTTAGTTCAACCTTGTTAAAACAATTTTGATATTTCTCAAGACATGTAAGTCTTCCTCCCAAACATTCAATTTAAACTCCATTTTTGGAAAATATTCTCGTTCTCTTGTTGTTGACTTGATAGCCAATGTGCACTAGAGCATAAGGGTTACTAACAAAGCTGAGTTCTTTCATCTTATCTAATCCAAATAGAATACCTGCAAAACATGTAATCAAATCTAGTCAGATTTTATTTAAATTCAGATAAGAAATTTGCAGTCCATAGGAAATTCATTTTGTTTGCATCCGTCTGTGACCACTGACTCTGCAGGATGAAAGTACAGTAAATCTCAAACTCTCAAATCACAAGGAGGTTCTGAGGGACCAAAACCAAACTTGGTCAAGTTCAATGTCTTGAAGTTAAAAAAGCAAAAACTTTTCACAGTTTTAATACAGAACTCACTTCAGCATTGATATTAATGCAGCTCTTTCTCAGCTAATTACACAGCACATGAAAAGGAGTGTAGAGATATGAAAAGGAGTTGTCATTTTTTGTATTCTGTGTAATGCTTCTAGGGATAAAGGATTGTTCCATATTGTTTGTAGAAGAAGAAATAATGGAATATAATAAATTTATTTTAAATTACAAAGACATTTTTTTCAAATCAAGATATATAAAGGTCCATTGTTTTCTACTAAAATAATAGATGCCCTAGAAACTGAGAAAGTTTATAAAGAAATAATTAATTGAAGTAATTAAGGATCGTGGTGCCTCAGGCAGGCCTACTTAATTCTGCTTTTGAATTTGAAACAAAGGAGATCTTTAATGTGCCAGTTTATGAAAGCTCTTCCTAATGGTGATGGTGTCAAAATTGGAATCTAGTGTCATAATTGTCTTTTTCTGCAAAGTTGTTGTCTTCTTAACTTTTATGGAAAGTATTTTAAATTGAAGATCCTAGCTGTAGCTCTTCTTGAAGGACCTCAATAATGCAGTTGTTTTAAGACTTTTTAAATAACTAACATCTTTAGACCTGGGGTTAAAGTATTAAACTGGTATACTTATATTATGTGTTTAAAGCATGAGGAAAACTGGCAATTAAAGATTCCTAGAAATCCAGGACTAAAACGTTCAGTTTTGAAATAAATAGTGGGATTCTGAAGAGCAAGAGGTGCTTTGTTCCCTCTCAGTTGTTCACTAAGAATCAGCACAATGCATCATCAGAGTACAGAAAAATGAATAGCAAAATTCTAAGACTCATAAAAGAAAAAAAGGTTAGTAAGTTGAAAATTTGTAGTGACACGACGGGGGCACTGTTCTGGAATTCTTGCATTTAACATTTTTGTACTGAAATGGTCTTGATCATGAATTTGCAAGCATAAAAGCATAATTAAAATACTTAATATACTGTACTGTACTGTGTCATAGGAGCTTTCATGTCATTTCTTTCATAATCTGTGTTCAAGGACTCTTGCAGTACTTCCTTTCTATGAACCGGAAAGGGGGAGGATAGTGTGTTAGTCTGTTTTATGCTCATACAGGGGCTTTTTAAGGCAAGATCCAAATAAACCAATCTCATCTACTGCCTTGGGAAATAAATTTTAATAATGGGGCTCCTCTAGGTGTCGACATAGTGACGCAAGTATTCCATATCAAGAAAATGACACCCACCAACAATACAAGCTCTGTCCCAGATAGAATCATTTGAACACATTTGGAAAAAATCCCATTAACCTCCTGCAGGAAAAGTACGTCATCCTAATCCATATTTTATTGTGTTGTGCAAAGCAAAGATAATAAAACTAGTGCATAAAAGAACACTCAGAAAAGGTCATTTTTGTAAAGCTTATATTTTGAAAGTATAAATGCTTGTACACTAGATTTTGTGATTTCCATGTAGTTGTTTTTTCCTGCCACATTAACAGTATCATGCATTTCAGTTTAAATCTTTGATGGGTTTCACGACTGACAACATTTTGTTCTTAGTGTAAGTTTTGTTTCTAATACATGTTGAGGGCTCATTCAAAATGATCATGATAACAGCAATTTATCCATGAGTAGGAAATAAGAACATTGCTTTTCAGCATAATGTAGCTATATATATATCTGAGCTGGGAGTACCAGGATTCAAACTCTGGAAGATAACTCCTAAAATTGTCTGTCAAACCTACTAAAGAAAATTGAGAAGCCAGGGAAAAGTAGATGGAACACAAGAAAAATGTGCAGTCTCCATACAGACCGGTACCCAAGGCCAAAAGCCAGTTAACCTTGCCCTAGAGCTGTGGAGCAGTATCACTATCTAGCATGTTGCCATGCTGTATTGTGCTCACTCTTCCTCAATAACGAATCGGCAGCTCCTGGGGAATTAAAGAGACACTAATTGCTCACTAAATAGTCGTGCTTTATGCACTTCAAAGACCGACTGAAATCTGTTTTTTTTCCATCTACTTTTCTGTTTTTGCATAGAATACATTGTAGAGAGAGAGGACTTTATTTGCCATATATACATCTACTGTACATTGGGATTTGTATTCACGCTGTTCGTCCGAGACTTGCAAAGTACAATAGACAACACTTTCCCACAATCTGCTCAGTACATAAATAATGACAGTACAACAAAGCACAATAACACAGAACAATAAATACACATTGGATTAGAGAGCTTATTGGTTATGGATTTATTAGCAAGTGATTGCTCTGCCTCAGTGTGGTCCTCATGCCTAGTGATACTCCATTCAAAACATGTCTAACATCTGTGAGGAAGGACAGCAAATGAGTGAAAAAGAGTGAGAGCTTCAGATGCAAAGCATTAGCATTTTAATTAAAAATGCCATTGTTTGTAGGATAAGTGGCACTCGCTGCATTGCTAAGTCCCTCACACTTGAGCAAAGGAAGGAAATGGCTCATAGTGGGGAGTCTGAAAGTGAGACCATTAAACTCTGTACCGTTCAGAACCTGAGCCCAGGCTGCCTTCTGTACCAGGCTCTTAAGGCTAGTCTAGGGACAACCAGCATTTGTGTGCTCCTTGCTGCTTCACAACCAGGGTATTCCCAATAACAAGTATGCAGCATGAACTGATACCAGATCCCGAAATGCAAACAGTTTACATAGCAGCAAATGAAGTCTCGTTTCAAAAGCAGAACTAAAGAGTAATGATAAAAGACTCATTGTGTTTTCAATAGCCCTTGTATTCTGCTTAGTCCAAACTCTAGGGCAGTAAAGCATGTCACGCAGACTTTATACAGGTGCACAAACATCTTACATCAAGCCTAAAAATATAATTCATGTAATTAAGATCGTTTTGTATCCCTCTTGTGATAGCAACTGAATGAGCTCTATTTGCGCCTATTGTTTTCTTTTGAATGTGTATAGGTGACTAAGGTTTTTAGTATTGAATTTATTATTGAATTTTCATGTTAATACACAAAAAGTCAGTAAACAGAAGTAAAACAAAATAATTTCAGAATGTCCATTTAGTGGTTGTTCTGATGCAGATTTCTTGACACTTTTTAAATGCAGTCACTTTTTATGTTAAAACAGGAATATGGACCTTGTACGTAGTTCTTCATAACTGTAAATATTGCTCTTCTGTATATCCAGTTGTTGGTTATTTCCGTACAATCTACGAAATCGTGATAATCGTGAAAATTTAAATTCATTTTAAGATGATTCTGAGCTGCACAGAGGAAAAAAAAGAAAATCTTTGTTACCCTTCAGCCTACTGTAAGACCTGATTACTGCCTGCAGCACACAATTTCACAGGACTTTAAAATTCTGTATGCTGCATTCAGTTCTTTAACAGTCATTTCTTATTTCAGATATGATGATCCTGCAGCATTTCTCCTTTCAAAGTGAGTGGAGACATGATGGAGAAGATCAGGCTGTTTTGCTTTTGCCTCAATACCAGTTGAAGGTATGAATAAAGAATGTGAGACTGCCTTCTGAACCAAGCAGTTTTTGTTCCCTTTTAGCAGTGACTTGTTGGAGGCCAGCGTGATCAGACTGATGAAGCTCAAGGAATAAATTTAATCTGCTATATCAACAACTTCCTCTTCAAATGTGCAAATTGTTGGATCTGAGTTACCTCCTGAATTAATTCTCTAGAGATGGGCTTAGAAGTGTTGCTAGGGGAAGAGGGGGTTTTAATTAATGCTACACTTGCGGGTCTTTGAGCAGAGCAGGACAATTAAAGAAAATAATAATGATGAACTGCGCACGAGCAGAGATGGATGCTTTGAAGGTTACCTCCATCTTCATGTAATTGTGAAGCTGTGATCCGAACGAGATGTAGACAAGCTTCATTAACGATAACAAATTATTCAGGTTTACCAATTTAAAAGTCAATCACAACCATCCATTTTCTAACTGCTTTATCCAGGACAGGGTTGTGGGGTGACAAGTAACGATCACGAGGCAGAATACACCATGGACGGGACACCAGTCCTTCACACAAGTCCGTCACGTTTTTATTCCAATTGTTTTGTCTTTGAAAATGATTTGTGGCAAAAGAAGTTATTATCACACATCCTGTGTTTATTTTGGGGGGAATATAAACATTTAACTGTGAAGACAACAACAAAAATGGGGCACTATTTGTGTGCCGGGAAAATTAATGCAAGCAGTCTTAATGGACCATTGCACTGCTAAATAAAATGTTGCTGAATGTTCCATCTTAATGCTTCCACCCAGCTGAATGCCTCGATGACACGCTTGTCATTATTTTCGGTCCTGCAGTTTTAGTGGTACTAAAGAATGTGCAAATAGCTATGAAAAACTGCAGCATTTAACTACCAAGTACTCAGCTGTGCGTGGACAAACCTGAGAAGAGAGCAGCCAATTTTCAAACGAATAAACCAGTTGTGTACCTGCACTATGTAAATACACACTAATTGAGTGGGAAGGACATGTTAAAGGACATTGAGTTCTCTGATTTTTTTAATCCTCTTGTTTTCCTGTGAGCCCTTTTAGCTTAGGACCAGCACCCACCCCCTGCAAAGCTTAGGTGAACAACCAAGCTCAACATCTGCAGTAAGTCTGGTAAGACCGAACCTGTCTTCTGAGGTTTCTGAAGCTGCTGTTAGAAAAGTACCATGTGCGATTTAGCCTGGAGGTCTCATTCAGTTCTGTACATGATAGAAAGGTACTTGGTAATTATGACTAATTGCTCTGATAAGCAGGGATCCACACAGTTAAGAAACTTTGTTTCTTGCAAAGTGTGTAGATTTTGTTTTGTGGAGGGGAGTGTAATATTTTGTAATGTCGGTATTTTTGGTCAAGGTAGGGATGTGAATTTAAAGATTTGTGTACTGCTAAATTGCATAGCTCAATATAGAAATGATGGTATACTCCATATACTGTAATATATTTATATACTTTTAAAGTTAAAATTGTTATATCCTTTGTCTATATTCAGCTGACACGGGGATATGTATATAGACAAAGGGACTAATCCTAAATATTTTAAATATTTCACGAGAATAATTTGTAAAGTGCTGTAACTACCATCAGAATAGAAAATCTCATTTTGTACATATTTTCTAAGCTTTAGTACAGTGTTATTTGTTATTTTTGGTCTCTCGATTTTAGCCCTGGGCTGACGTAAATCCAGTTCTTTTTGTTTCCAGCAGTGTAAGGTGTTGATTTGTGAAACTCCAGGTCGTTCAGATATTGACAATTTAAACATGAGAAAAAATTGTCATTTTAATGCCTTCATTTCTTCATTATAGAATATATACACTTCATTATATTGATAGATTTTCTACTGCTACAGCTCTACAGCAAGGTTTGCATTATCTTTCATTGTGTAAAGACCACAGACATTTCATTAATCTGTTTTCTTGTATAACTTTTCATGTAGCTTTGTAGTGACAATGTATAGTTACAAATAGATCACAGAGAATGCATTTTTACCAAAGACAATTTGCTTACATAGCAGAAAATTTAAGTCTACTGAAATTACATACTGAATATTCAGGTAAGTACTACCAGTAAATCTTTAGTTATCATGAGTGGCAGCAGTAAAATTGGTACTATTCTTGTTATTACTGTGATCATTTTTTTGCCATGTTCATATATAATTATATATTCTAAGCTGATTTTGAATGATAATTGCTATCCAGTAATTGTTTCAGTCTCCTGTCTTCTTAAGGCACTGTGAGAGTGGTCAGAATGAGAGACTGTGGTAAGGTATTACAGAGCATTCTCCGTCTTCATCTTTTCCTAGCAGGTGAGAATTATTGTTATTTATCACCTAAGGAAGTGTCAGGAAATGCTTTTAATTGATACAGAGCAGAAAACTAGCAATACAGTATAGTATTACAACTCTGTCACTCTAGTATTAAAGAGATTGGTTGTTATTTTTGTCTGTGTGAAATAGCCCAGTTTTCATTAAAATTATGTAACTGATCAAACATTTCCCTACCTTAAGCTGTGCATTTTGCTTTTTTTTGTCTGGTATCTTGTTGTTTACCTTGATTTCCAATCATTTTTACTTAAAACAGGGTTGTATTTTTAAATGGAGAACTTTCAAAATAAATTTGATAATCTTCTAAAAGAATATTTAATATTAACAAATTAAACCCCCCTAATTATGAGGCTCCTGCACATAATGTGTGATTATAGAACATTTAAGCACAAATTAAACATTTGAAAATTCACAGGCCATAAATTACTTTTGACAATACCAAATGTCTAAACAAGTTTAAACATGTTTAAACTTATGTAAAATTAACTAACATTAATATTCTGTATCATCTAGATATGCCCTTCAAATATGCATATCATTACATCTGGGCTACACACCTCCTTAATTAAGTAATAGATTGGGTTAGAGGTGTTACTGTGGGAATAAGAGGTTTAACATAATGTTAAATTCAGCAAATTAAGCTAATTTATAGGCAGATTGGGATATTTGCAGAAAATAAATTGAAGTTTCTTTGAAGTGATCATTACAGTAGGAATAATTTAAGCAATTATTAATCACTTAATAATTATTACGCCATTCTAAAGCTCTTTTAAAATATATTTTGAAGAATGATGGATGATTTAAATTACTTCCCTGTCTCCTAGTGCTTTTTCAGTCCAGTTCTCAGTGTGACACAAGAAGATGTTTGGCCACCAGTCTAGTGCAAAAAAATGGAGACATATCCATTCAACCAGAGACCAAGGACTGTAAAGTCAATGTGTTTTTGAAGGACATCACATTTGAAACTCTAGAAGTGGCAAGTGTCAAAATATTCAATTTCCTTATGTGTATTTGTGCTTCCTGAGCAGTTTGTCATTCATATACCCAGGGTTATGTTCAAAATGTGAACATAAGTAAACAGACATCCAAATACAGCGGTTTATTTTGGCTGGATATGCAATGGGAACTTCAAACCAGGTATAGCACCAATCTGACCCTTTAATGTGGCGGATTTATATACTTTTGAGATCCCAGTGGACTGACATGCATGTAAAAGGCTTGCTGTACACACATTTCTCAATACTGTATCATATGAATTATCAACAACCAGTATGTTATAGTGCTGTCCTTTGGCTTCTACAAAGCAGTGCAGTAAAACATAAACATATCAAAAAATAATTTAGCTTAAATCTGCATTTGTGTTTGATTGTATTTCATTTGTTTCTGATTTTTTCTCCCTAGAATACACAGAGTCTGTATTTTTCAAGCCTGCTAAGAATAAACATGGTGAGTCCGATTCAGATTTAATGATGTTTATTAGGAAAATATTTCAATTTATTATGTCCTTCTTTTCTATATTTCTTTCAGATACATTTGTCTCTTTTCATTATTTTTTCTATTAGAAAATGTTGGAAAAAGTCAATAGAGTATTTCTTTGTACCTTTAATGGAAAGGTGAATGGATAATTGAAATTCCATCAGGTTTTTAACTTCTTAAAAAAATGAAATTACATTTTTTAGATATTTGTCACGGACGTCCAAAGGGACTAACCGTGGAGAGCGGAAAAAGACCCATATGCGTGGCGGCAGAACGGGAAAAAGGCCCGGGCTCAGCAGTTCAGGAGTCAGGTAGAAACCAAAGCCCTCAGGTAGCGGACGTGGGGCGACCTGGGTGGTTAGGCGGGTTTCAGGACATCCGAACGTCAATGCTGAGCGAGGGCGGAGTGCAAGACCCAGAAATATATAGCCCAAGGGAAAGAGAGGGACCAGAAGGACAGCAGGCACGAAACTAGGGACAGGACAGAGTAGGAGCGCCCTCTGGCGCAATATTACCAAATTGACAATATTACCCAATTTGTAATCGCCAATTATTTAATACTCAGTTTTGTGCAGCAATGACTCTCGTAAGCCTGTGTAGAAAGAATAAGGACCTGCAGACATGTTCATCTGTCACTCCCACCTGTCAGTCACTCTGCATACTGTTATTGTATCAATGTACCACAGTTCCCAACAGGAGAGTCAGCAGTGACTGGAGGCAGTGTATCACTGACACACTGCAAACCTGTAGGCAACCAAAGACTCACAGATGTTACTGTTGCACTGAGAACTGAGGGGAGCCCTAGCAGAGCTCATCTTGTGAATCCCAGCTATAGCCGCTAGCGATATGCCCCAGGTTCGAACCAGTGCCAACACAGCTTAGGACACTCTGCAATTAGTGACGTCGTCTGGCTGTAATTAATGAGCTTCACATTTTTAAAACTAGGAGTTTAATAATGACCCCGATGCAGCTTTTGAATGTCCTTTTTACATCCCTTCCCAATGACATTGAGAGTTGGACATACACAGGAATATTTCAGATTGCAGATTTCCTCATGTTTGAAACCATGCAGGACTTTCGAGGATTGTGTGTTATTCTGCCAATGTCTTGTATTATCTTGGTTGTTATTTTAATTGTAAAGCACGTTGAGAATCTTGTCACATGAAAGGGACTTCAATAAGAATATAAGAAATATAAGAACATAAAAAAGCTTGCAAAAGAGAGGAGGAGATGAGGCACATTTTACACATTAGTACTTTAAAATTGTATCCAAATATTTCTAAAAGGTGCCCAGAGTTCTTACTAGGAAGCTTGTTCCAGACACCCACATCTCTTTGTGTAAAGAAGCATTCCAATTCTACTTTTCAAGCTTAATTCTCTTTTAGCTTTTAGCTCTGACCCTGGGCTAATCCTGTCTGTACTCCTTAGGATTGGACTTGTATACATATGAATCAAATCTCCACTCCTGTGCTCTCGACTGAAGAGACTTATCTTAGACTTATAGTTTTTTAAGTTATATGGTGACCAAAATTGCATGCAGTACTGCCAGTGAGGACTTACAGATATATTTTAAGGCTTCAGCATGATTTGTGTAAATTTAAATTTTAAATGTCCTATTTATTTTATTTTTCTTACATTGCTTCTACAACATAGAAAAATCTACATAAAACCCCACAACCCTTCCATGTGTACCTTCCTGCAGCTCCAAATCACCCTGTGATATATATAGCACACTGTATATTCTTACTACTAATATGGCTTTCTTTGCTCTTACTTATGTTGAATTTCATTTGTCTTTTGTTTTTCCAGTCTATGATACTGTATTTTTAGTTCCTTTGCCACATTATCTAAACACTTTTTCCACTATTTGTATATCTTCTGCAAACCTCACTAGTTTTCTTCAGGTATAATCAGGTACATTAATCAAGAAAAGTCTAATTATTTTTTACTACTACTATAGTATATATAGAGTAGCTCCTGAAATCACTGTGATCCAAAGGGTGTTTGTGATTCCAGGTCTGGAATGATTCATCTCTTTCCTGGGACTCCACATACCCCTATGAGGAAGTTGTGCTGCCAGTGAGTGATGTCTGGATTCCTAGTCTCTCTGTGAAAAATGCGTAAGTCTCTCAAAGCCTTTGTTGTTGTGTTGCTGTTTTTGTTTAAGTAGTCAGTAGGTGACAAAGGGTATTGCATCGATTGTTCTAATTTCTAATGTTGTATCCATTTCTTCTATGTCAAAACTGGCTAACATATATTGACACATATACTGAACATTTCCACCCGTTTTGAATTAGTGCTTGTGTGTTCCAAAAGTTTTTCATTCTTGTAAATAATGCTCTTTTTGCAAATCACTTTTGCAAAGCTATGACTGCTTTAGGAGCAGCTAGTAGGAGACAACTGGCTTTATAAAATTCTGTTGCCTTGGAAGGTGAAGGAAAGCTTATTATTATATGGTTGGTAATTTGATTTTGGTTTTTTTTCCAAAATAGTTTCCCTGATTTTTAAAACATTTTTCACCTTTCAGGCTGAAAGTGGAAACACAGCCTGAATCGTCTCACTTACTGGTCTTCAGAAATGGCACTGTGCACCACAAAGTACTGATGTGGATTACAGTTGGATGTGATTTCAACCTGTACCTCTATCCTTTTACAAATGACTGGTGTGTCATCGCTCTTGATGGCTGGAATTCAGAGGGTGAGGAAGAAAGCAACTCTCCTGTCTATTTCCCTACCTTCTGCTTTTCTTTCTGCTTTTTCTGAAGCTACATCAGAACTCTATTCAGTACTGTGATGGCAAAACAAAGGGAATTTTCCTTCTCATTGCTTTTCCTGGCATGTTCATGCCTAAACATGAGATGAAAAATAATGTTTTGGTTGTGGAGCTTTCTTCACCTGTGTAAAGCCTGGTGCTGTGTCCCATTGAGTCTTAAAGGCCCTGGCAACCAAGGAATGCCTTGTACCACAAGGCCTAGCTACTAAATTATCCATACATGATATTTCTGCATGAGTCTGTTCCTGGGGAAATCTCAGAATTTAACTAAGGCAGCCATCATTACTAAAATCTGACCAATCGGACATAATTCACTCCAAAGTAAATGAGTGTTGCCTTTATCTGCTAGATGTGTCTTGTGGATCAAAGGGATATACTGTACAAAGAGGTATAAAACCACATGACTTACAGACAAGGATGTTTTCATGGGCTGCAATCTGTGAGTGCACTATGTATGGCTCACAGGCAGTGATTGCGTTGCATGAGTTTGGATGATGGTAATGGATACAGATATCTTTGTTGCACAGGACTCCATTTTAGCCAACCTTTCACTTACAGGTCAGTTTTTTCATGTGTAGAGAGACTAAAAAGCAGAATTAGTAGTGAGCTTCCTCCTCCTTTGTGCACATAATCTTGCAACTGAGCAAATGATGTTGTGTGCCCAAACTGAAAGCAAGTCAGTCATCTGTTGTGTGGGTAAGCAAAGCAGGCACAGCAGTAAACCGTGTGTCTCATGTTTCCCCATGATGTCCTGTGTTGGCTTTGCTCCTCACTCTCTGATTTTACATTTACTTCCCTATGGTTTTATTTCCTCTTACAATTTATCATCTAAAAAATTCATCATTGGGGGCGGAGCGGTGGCTCTGTGGCTAAGGATCTGCGCCTGTGGCTAGAAGGTTGCCAGTTCAAATCCCGCAGCCGGCAGAGGAATCCTACTCCGTTGGGCTCCTGAGCAAGGCCCTTAACCCCAACTGCTCCAGGGGCGCCATACAATGGCAGACCCTGCGCTCTGACCCCAGGCTCTCTCCCTATCTGTGTGTCTGTGTGTCTTATGGAGAGCAAGCTGGGGTATGCGAAAAGATAATTCCTAATGCAAGAAATTGTAAAGGGTTAATAAAGTGATATTATTATTATTATTATTATTATTAAACACAGGACATTTAAATTGGACAATAAGGCTGTAAAGGTGATGAGCGTGGTTCACAGATTTATAACTAACTCCAGATGACAGAAAACATTTAACATGCCACATGGCCACTTTAAATGAAATTAGGAATTAAAATGGTGTATTTGACAGATCTCCAGTCACCCTTCAGTGACGTGAATTTTTTTCTCAGGCTGTGGTGAAAAGGTGACATTTGGAAGAATCAGCTTGATGGGTAAAACAAGAGGAGACTGGAGAGCTGTGGATGTCAGAAAGGATGAAGTGAGAAATGCTTCGGTCTTTCTGGTAAATCCTGTCTTCACATTCTACCCATATGTATAGGAGATAAGAAGCTCTGTCCCATCAAACCAAAGTGAGAACTGTTGCTGACAGCTACCAGTTTTGAGAATTTTTCACCTATTTCCATCAAGCCCACTGTGTGCTCTTCTGCACATCCACCATTTCTCAACTGCCTCCTCTCCTTGTGCACCTCAGGTCTCCCTGTCTACACGGGGCTTCAATGTGATTGTTAGTTTGATCATACCCACTTTTCTCATCATGCTGGCCGACATAGTGAGCTTCATTCTACCTCTGGTTGAAGGGGAGCGCATCTCCTTCAAAGTCACGCTGGTCCTTGGCTTCGTCATGTTCCTCCTCATCCTCTCCGACATGCTCCCTGGAACAAGCCAGTGTCCGCCTCTGATCCGTGAGTAGACAAGCCATCACTGGATGAGCGAAACCTATTTGGCAGTTCAGTGCAAACAAGCATCTAGAGTATGAACTGCTTGAATTGGAACACCTTCTCCATTGTGTACACAGTATGCGATAGCAGTCTGTCCTTAATAAGGATCAATTACCCAGACCCTCCATTTTCTCTTTAGGGGATGAATAACACACACAGCAGAGCCTGACCTAAACACAGGGCAGTACTGAAAAGAAAACATAAGCAAGCCAAAGCTGTTTGCTCATGTTTGCCATTTTGCTGAGGAGATAATGCCGATTCTCCCAGCTGGCCTAGCATGAAGTACTACGTTCACTTGATTCCAGAAGATAAAGCTTCACAGACAGAAAAGAGTATTTCTCAATCTGTAGATCATGTATTATAATATTGGAAATTAACAAGGGGTTGGCTGTCAAGATCGCAGAACCCAGCAGATATCTAAATATCCTTCCATTGCTTGATTTGGAACACCTGCTCCATTGTGAAAGATATGCAAAGCAGTATTTTTAAATAAAGAAACAAAAAAAATTAACAAAACATGTTCTGTATCTGTATGTACAATGTGTTTTATCTGAGACAGCACTGTTTTTTTCTGTTCTCCCATTTTGTGAGAATGCTTGATCTTGATACATTGCATACTATTGATCTGACTCACAAGAGATACCTCCATGGATAGGACCGTAAGCTAAAGATTCCAGTCTACAAGCTAGATGTTACTACATCATGCCTAAAAATGGATCTTTATTTAATCCTTACTTAATTAACTTTTACACCTTATATAGTCATGAATCATAATATAAGCAGTAGAAATTTAGGAGGGCTTTGGGAATAAGACGCACAATCTGTGATATCACACACAACAGACAGGTGTGCTTCCCTCTGTTGTCCTAGGTTATCACTTCTGCGTGTGCCTCTTTTTCCTGGTGCTCAGTATGATCGAGTCAATGGTGGTCACACAACTGGCAGTGGATGGCTCACTCTTCTCCTTTCATGCAAGTGGGTGCAGCACATTCAGGGACACAAATGCAAAATCCAGAAAAGAATCCCAGGACAATAAAAATGAAATGCAAGGTAAAGTCAGGAATTTCTTTGATCATTAAGGTTTGCCAACAACCACACAATGGCCAAAGAATATGAAGAGGCTTAGCTAAGTTTTCTAGTCCCTTGCTTGGATTGTGCTGATGTGCATTGTATGCAAGAAGAGAGGACCCCAATAGTGACATTTTGCACCAAAAACCGGAAGCAGTTTAGTATACGATTATGCTGTTTCTCTTTCTCTTTCCTGTTGTATACAAAAATATTATGCAGATGAAGATAGCTTGATAAGAGAAGCTAAAGCTTATAACTTCTATAAAAGAAATAGCGTAGAAATTGCTTTTGATGGGAGATTAATTATCTTATCGATAGGAAAAAAAATTATAATAATAATATATTGGTCATGAAGCCAAATAATCACTATTGTGTGAAAAATAAAATGACAATGTTTATTACAGAATGCTGATAAAGAAACTTAACTGCAAAATACTTAGCTTTTCCTAGGCTGTGTTAAGGAGAGAGGGGTGTTTATTTTGTTTTTAAGGCTATGCTCCTGAACTGCTACGCTGCGTTACTGAACCCCATGTGGATAATTGTTTGCTGCAAAGGATCGTCAAAGTCCTTGAAAACATGCAGGAGAAAGAGCAGGACACACAGAAGTCAAAGTGCTTTGCCAACAAGGTGGATAAAATCTGTTTTTTGGTTTACTTGGGCTCCTTTATCCTTTACGTAGTAGTAATGCTCTACTTTATTTGTGACGTTCCATGTGAAATAAACCACTTTGACTTCTAGCTTCTTGTAGTCTGATACAGAAACACCTATTTTCACTCAGGAAGTTTCCATTGCCTGATACATCTATTTTGACTCTGGAGTTATTGTAGGAGCCCATATGGTAAATTACAACATTAGATTCTGTTCTTTTCCCACATAACTGGACAAAAGCTGTTTGTCTGAATATAGAAAGCTAGTAACAAAATTGTAAAACTGAAGACCACATTTGTTGAACCCCATAACCGTGTTTAAGAGAAGCCTTAATTATTCACCATTCTTTTGTATGATCATTGTTATTCCATTGCTAATTATGCAAACAAAAAAATTCTATATGGTAGATCAAGCTTTTACACAGAAAAGGTTTTGTAGTCTTTTTAATTGATCCTTACGAGTGCCTCAAAAAAAAGAGGGTGATATATACACTTATTTTTACAAAACAAACCATGGCATTCAACACGCATTTAGTGTCTGAAGAGAAGCAGGATTCTGAGCTGCACAGGACTGCAAAAGGAACAATGATGTGGGCAGAGCTGGGGTTTATGCTGATGTGTCGAACAGTTTCTCTATCATCTCTTCCACTTGCTCGGGTTTGTATTTGTGGTACTTCTCTGGGTTTTTCGTGAATGCAATGTTAGCATATCTGTGTAGAGAACAGAAAATAATGAGATTTTAAAAAGGTTACTTGATACACAGACTGTATCCTAATAAACTAAAACATGCATTTATGTTGTAGTAGTATTGTCCTGTTTGTGTAAAATGAAAAATATTCATGTTTTAGCAGATATTTGAAAATAAACCTTTCTGATTGCTTATTAGATGAGATCCTAATTGTAAACATGATGTTTGCACTGGTATAATTAGTGGCCACACTGGATTCAGATAAAATGGTGGAGATTAGGTGGTACAATGCTTAAGATTAAGTGCTAGTTATTGCCCTGATTGAAGTCCTGGTTGAAGTCTGTACTCTGCTACTATCTTGCTATGTGCAGGCAAGTTAATTAACGTACTGTGTTCTGTTCATTGAAATAAAAAAAATATTTGGTTCAAACCCTGTCTTCTGTAAATTGATTTGATTGAAAGTATCAGTTCCTAGATTAATTTACCTGCATCATTCTGCTTTTATAATGCGCATTACTTTGCACTTCCCGTTTAGAGATAAGCAGAACAGACCCACAGTATTACCTCTGCAGGAAAGTTTTGTAGGCCTCTGACACCATCCTTTTCTGTGCCTGTCGAATAGCATCTCTCTGCTCTTTATCTGGAATGGCCCAGATCTTCTGGATTTTACACAACTCCTCCAAACCATCATTAAACCCCTGGAAACCAAGCAACCACTGATTATGAGAGTGGTAATTTCTGAGTTTCCAATGACTCACTTGTGAAATGCCCGTTACAAAACACAGAAGTCAGACAAGCCTAGGTTAACAGCTGATGATTGTCAAGTGTATACAAAGATCAACATTCACATTTAAAAAAAACATTACACAACAAAGATATACGTTTTATGACCCTTACCAATTTACAGCCACCATAAAGAAAAAAATACAAGCTCACCTTAAATTTGTCTTTAATCATCTGACGTTCTTTATCTTTCAGCTGGAGGAAGAAAACATTGATAATGAGAACATTTTATAAGAGTGACACAGACCGGGATAGCTAATCACAAATAATCAGATTGAAAGAGAACAGAATACCTTCTCATGCCATCTTGTAGTAGGGTATACAAAGACCCAGTTGGTCATAAACCTCCACATTAGTCACCGATATCAGGGAAAAACCTAACTTATAACACTGCACTTCCCCCTGCTGTACAACATCAGTAGTGCCTGAATAATATATTATAATATTCAAACCCGCAAGCACCAAAGGCAACACAGGAGTGAGACTTTCAGCACCACTGAAAATATATAATGGGACAACAACAAAGAAACAGTTGGCGATGCCACTCTGTACTGATTCAAACACAAAATAATTAAAAACATGCTTTCAACTATATTAGGGAAACAGAATGTTTCAGTGCATGAAGCATTGGATGTAATTTACCTTAGCACCAGGCTGAAAAACAGGAATATTCCGGTCTGTCAGGTTCTCAATTACTTTCAGCCAGCTGGAAAACAGAACAGGTCCAATGTGAACTCCATTATTACCTTCACTAGTATTAATAATAATACCCCATCTTGAGAAGGGTGGATTTAATACAGGGTTAGTCCATCCTGGATTCTATGCCATTACAGGACTTTGAACTTTCCAGTAAGTGATATTAAATTGAGCCTTAATTATTTAATTCAACCAAAGTGATGCAGACAAACATGATAATTAAGAACTACCTGGACTTGCAATGGCATGGAATCCATCACTATTCCTGATTAAAACTTAATAAATTGTCAAAATGCTGCATTACAGGTGTAACATTCACTTATAATCAAAAAGGTGTCTTTCACCAACTCTCGGAATATTACTAAATAAGCCTATACTGAAGAGTAGAAAACTCAGTTTTGTACAGATTAAATCTCTGTATTCTCCTCGTGTTCAATAAGCCATTTTGCTCAGCTCCATATCTTAAAAGATACACAATCAAACAAGACATTTAATACGGAGCCAGTGTACACAAAGAACAGACCAATAGAGGTCTGGACATGGTCTTCTACCTGCGCTGATAAATTTGAATCTGCTGCTCAATGAGCTCTCTGTATGAGGCTTCTGCTTTCTTCTGAGTCACTGACACCAGCTGGATCAGTTCAGACCTGCAGGCAACAGGAATCATACAAATCAGTGCCACAGTACCTGGAAGGGTCATTGACAATTTACATTACATCCACCACCATGTTCTCACCTACATTAATTCAGTTTATGAGCAGGGAAAACAAAGCTCTACTCCACGAACATATTTAAAGGAACAGGTTACAATCATGATCTAGAGGACACCAGTGTCTTCTGACTTTTGTTCCAACTGAGCTCTTAATCTTTTACGCTACGTGATCTCCAGTGGAAGCTGGATGGGGATATTAACAAACACTGAACCAATACCTGGATTTTACACCTACGCTCATTCAGGTTTGTGGGCTTTCATTTCCTAAATTTCTTTACTACCTAAAATTTGCCTCAGAGGATTTCTGAAATCAAAGACTTCGTGCAGAAACAGGTTAAAGTTAAGCAAGGTCAGTTACAGATATCAATTAGTTTTACATGGAACAAAAGACACAGGGGGTCCCCCAAGCACTGGAACTGAGAACAAAACATCTACCACATCAGAAATATTCAAAACCACCACTATCTTATGGTCACACCAAGCAGACTGTGGAAACTATTTGTAAAACATCTTAATGTATTAGTACAGGACATCTTTTTTTCCTCAGTTATAACCATGAAATACGCACAGGGGGCAGATTAAATTAAAAAAAAATCAAAAGGATCTCCATTGTTAGAAAGCCACTTACTCCTGGCTGGTTCTTATCATGAAAGCACAGGGCACAAGGGGAGACTGCACCCTGGAGGGGAAACCAGTCCAAACCAGGAACAACTTAAAAATGGAAAATGAACTCATCAGACTGGGGGAGAGCATGCATACTCCACCCAGACAGTCCCCCAGCCCAGAATCAGACCCAGGATCCAAGAGCTGTGAGACTGAAGCACCAGCAACCAAACCACCGCAAACAGGTTTCCATTCACTACAAAGAAACTATCGAGAATACTTGGGAAAGCACATTACTAAATAAAACAAATGTGTTCAAATGTGTCCAGGGCACATACTTTTCCAGTGACTTGAGAATGTAGTTGTAGTTGTTGTGGAGGAAGATGGCGCTCAGCGCTTGATCCTCGTACACTTTCGACTTGCTCAGCAGGTTCAGCTGCAGGTTTCCGAGCACCTTGCCTTCGAAACACAATGAAGCTTCACGTTATTGTGGTCACCTTTCGCTTGGCGTTTCTGTGCAACACAGATATAAAAAGCTATGCGTTTCCATCTTTGTAACCCACAAGCTCCTCAAGCGAGGAATCATCTGATTATTTTGTGGAATTGCATTGGTTCATTTTTACATTTGCAATTTTGGAGCTGCCAATTTCAACTCAACCTGGCTCACCACCATTCGTGCCCATGAAGGAGAAATGAGGACAATGTCAGAGCAACTGTCAGAGCAATTTCTAACACTGGGTCTCACCGTGCTAGTTACTGAAGAAGAGAGGAACAATGCAACTCCCCATACTAACCCTTTCAAGATCCCAGGAACCTGGCAGGCCGCTGGGGTGACCATAGCCTGGCCAGCTAAAATGGGCCAACCATGCACTGCCACTTGGGAAACTCATGGCCCTTGGCGTGTCACAGGCAAGAACTAGTGATGTCCAGATTACAGAGTTGCAGCAAGCACTGTGAATAAGCTAAGCCACTCAGGAGCCCACAAAAAGCAAAATAGCTTGTGTGCGCTCAAAAGCTTGTTTTGCTTAGCAAATTACTAATATTTCAGGTTTAACATCATAACAAAAAAAAAATACAGTCATTCATACCCACTAATCCCAGATCCACCTAAAACTTTAGTATTGCTTTAATTGGAAATATTACTCTTCCTTTTTATGAATGCTGACCCCACTGCACACAAAAAAAGTGCCATAGCTGATGCAGCTGAGAATTATATTAAACAATAATTCAGACAACTAAATGTCTCCCACTTCTGTTTTTCTGGAGCTGACCACCGCTCATAATCTGTACAAGTGGGAACATCCATTTTTTTCCTTTATATTTTTTCCAATTTTAAAGAAGGAATCGATTGTCAAATTAACTTGCTCGCTGTGCCCTCCGTTCTAAAGCCCAGGGCGAGAAACTCACAGATGTAGGTACTGAGGAGCCGCCGGCTGAATTCTGAGCTGTAGCTGCTTGCAGAGGAACTGGTTTCTGCAAACGAATAGGACAATTAAGTAAGAAAACGAAAACAACATTTGCACAGATATTCCATTTCATTTGTTTTCTTAAATGCCAACAATTAACTGCAGTAAATAGTCCTATGATGTACATTACTTCTTTAAATGGCAAATTTTCATGCAGGAATTACTGAGTATGACTTGCAGAGGCAGCTGACATTACTCAACACCACAGCAACACGGTACACTGGAATTATTCCATAGAATTAATCGCTATGTTTTTTTACCTAATATTTAAATTGGATTCATTAAGAACTGACAATGAGTTTGTTTTTGGATCCACCAGATGTGTGTTTTTCCATGTCGGGGCTCAAGGCTTGGTGCTGCCCAGGGCAGAATGAGGAAGCGCAGGCAGGTTCCTCTGACTTGCCCATCTCGGAGTTGCTGGTTGCAGGCAGCACAGCCCCGAGGGTCGGCACACATTGGAGAAGAGGAAGCTCCTCCCTCTGGGGCTTTGACAGAAGTGCCATCCTGAAAGTGTCCGGGGACCGAGAGGGTCCTGACCTCCTACTCCCACCCTGCTAACCTCAGCAGTGCCCATCCTTTGAACCCACTCTCACTCTGTGTTCATCATCTCCGTTAAAGCAGCCATTATGGTCTTCTATAACATGTAACAGAACAGTCTTCACTGAAAACCTCAATTTATTTTCTTCACCTGCAGAGAGACTTCACTACTAATAACTACTAATCGGTCTTTAATCTGGATAATGTAATGCCACTGAAAAAGAGGTGAATGGCTTTAACACATCACACAATTTAAAGGAAAACGACTTCCTAAGGGTCAGTCTAGAAAAAAGAGGGTACACTCTGCTCTGAAGGTTTATAGTGAGTGATCCCTTGTCCATTGGTGAAAAAGTTATGGGGAAAGAGATGTCGATCTGCCATTTTCTGTGCTTACCTCGGGGGTCTAAAGGTATATTGTAAGTGTCCCCAAGGACTACAGGGTACAGGCAGAGGCGAGAGAAAGAGAAAGAGAGGCAAAGTGCAACAAGTTAGAGAGTCTCATTAGTACAGAGTAAGCAAACCCAACACAGCCAGATAGCAAGGATTAGACAGAATGCAGTGTTAACCCTTTGAGCACTGGGACTTCACAACGCAGAGATCCCAATGACACATGTTTCCATGTTCGCGGTGGTAAAAATCAAGTGGCTATTTTGGATCATAAATTGACTGACTTGTAAAGTTCTGAATTTTCTAATGTTATAAAGTAATTTCTGATAATTTAACTTTTAATCCCATTCAATGCCAAAATCCCCGAAAATAACATTCGCAATGTGCAAATAAAATCAGAAATGAAATGATTAATGAAAATCAATAATTCACCTCCTTACTTCTGGAGTAAGTATACTGGCTTCAAAGCGCATACTGATGTTGGCAGCCATCAGGGCCGTTTATAAGCATGGCTTATACAAGTGGTCAATAATACATGGTTAGTTACACTGCAGGTTTGAGACAGGAGTACAGAAGAGCTTGTACTAGCAGTGCATCGAAGGGCTAAACCACAGGACCCAGAAGGAGAGGCAGAGGCAGTGTTGGAAACAGATGGATGAAAGGAGCAGGAAACGAATGAAAGAGTGCTCACAGCAGCAGGACAGGACAGCCAAGAGGGACACACAGATGGGACACTGACTTGGGAAGCTTCATTTGCCATTGACACAGGTGAGAAATTTTTCAACTGCTGTTAATGGAAAAGGCTGCTGCCGGCTGAATCACGGACAAAATGGGACAAAATGTACGTTTGCCAGTACAGCTGTTCACGTTCACTGGAGCTGCCCAGTACTTGATCTCTGCAAGCCAAGATTCCCCACAATGGGTTTAGAAAAAAAAGCAACTAAATTCAAAAGTAATGCTTTCAGTGTAGTGCTCAGAGGTACTGTAGAGATAAAGATATATTTAATAAAGTGAATGATGTGAGTAATCAAATCTAAAAGGCCTTAAGAAATGCTCTATGTTTAAGACAAGAATAAAGTTAATTACATTCTACTAAGGAAGACATAAGTTTCTCTGGGTCTGAAACTCTTGTTATATGATTTCTGATCTAGGTTTTCCGAGATAGTCAATATAATGGCACTTTTTATCATGGATGTGTAGCACTAAGATGTCTCATCTCTTTCTACTGTGTTGTTCCCTGGCTCCGGCAATTATTCAAATGGAAAAAAAATCCAAGCGAAGCTCAAGAATTCAGTTAAAAATGAGTAACATCTCTGGACCTGCACCGTGTCTGAGCAAGTGTACATGGTGGCTGTCACTTTCTGTGTGAGCTCAGCGCTTCACCACTCCTACCTTGGGATGCGAGCATGGCCCCAGCTGTCTCCTGGAAATCCAGCAGCTGCTGGAGAAACAGGATCGCCTGCAAGACAAGGGACACCTCAGTCAATACACCACCAGCAAGGACCTGGCTCATCCCTGACCAGTGCAAGTCTGAGTGTCAGAAGATTGCAAAAGTGTATTCCCTCCCTCCCTGCCCTTCTTTAAAGAACATACACAGAGGCTGCAAATGATAGCTAATCTACCCCATTTGTTAGTTTGTAGCTTGATAATGGTTTAAATAGCTAATTAGATTTTGAAATGTTATGCAAAACTGATGTCACGGGATGAATGTTTTTAAGAGATAAAATAAAAGCTTGAGGCCCTTTTGAGACTGTGTTATGTGCTGGGTGTGAGACGGTTAATGTGTACTGCTTCTTTTATCTAGAAGTGAAACAGAACTTACGTTACTTGTGAGTTCATGGACAGTTCCATCCTTGGGCATGTTATACTCCTTATCTGGGTCATTCTGTTTAAAGAATCAGAGGCTCTTTAAAGGGCACTTGACAATCAACACAACTGTTTCAATCAACCTTGTGATCTAAGCGAACTTTAATAGCTCTCAATCAATTTTAAACATTAAAAGTATGGATTGTGTGTTACAGGAATGTGTATTTAGAATAGCGTTCAATATTTCACAATCCATACTTTAAAAAAATCAATATGGTCAGCAACACAAGAAAATGACTAATAACTAATAAAGATGGGGTTATAGAAAATGCACGTCTAAAGTGAAAATTAAATGAAGACTACAATATTAAGCAAAGGCTGTCCAATTGTGCACAAGCTTTTCAATTTATATCGAATCAGTTAATCATTTCTATTCATTCTCTTGGAGCTAATGGCTTAGTCTTTTAAAACATAAAAGTTATAATCAGGCATCCCCTGAAGGACATTCAAGAGAGCCAGAGAACGCATAATCAGACCTTTACACAGAGAAATACAATCAAGCTACAATTCCATAAAGTGATTTATCAGGCAATAGAGCAAAAGACTACAGTGTAATTGCTCTAGTGGAAATATTAAAATGAGCTGGATAATTGCTTTCCACAGCAATAACTGATTATCGTTTTCTACTCCTAACATGAATTCATTTGGCCTAAAACACTTCAGGTTGGGGGGGTTGGTCTATTTGTGAACAGGACTTGCTCATACCTTAATGCTGTCCGCAAATTCCTCCAGCGCTTTGGCTCCGGTGGTTTCCATGGAGGTGATGAGTGTGGGCAGCTTGTTCTTGGTGCTGGCTGCCGTCCCCTGAAAAGAAGCACATAGCCGCAGTGAAGCACAGGAGAGCCCAGCCTTGACATTCTCATTTCCTCTTATCTATCTGGGAGACAGCTGGATGGAAAAAGCAGAATGGGGGGAAAAAAAAATCAGTAATAAGTGCTAAAGAGCAGCTAGAGTTCTGACTTGAGTACTTGAGGTGGGTGGACTAATAGATTTTTGTATTCTACACAAAAGCCTCTTGTTAAAGCTAAAGCTCTGAAACTCATTCAGAATAGCCAAAGAATCAGAAGAATAACATGATGACACAAGAGAAGTCAAGTTAAGCGCAGGATGACGTGTTTGTCGCAAGGATAAATCTGCTGCAGAAAAGCAATGCATGACCTTAAATCGCATAAACCCTTTACCTGCAGGACCTGGTCGAACTCCGGTTTGGTCTGCTTCAGGTGCTTGAGGATGGGGAAGATGGTGAGCACGGCAGAGTAGTCATGCCTCATGATGGCCCTTCGTGCAGCAGAAACAATATTGTCCCCTTCCAGCATCAGGTTATCCAGAGCTTCCTGTTTCACGACAATGTCTTCTTTCATTTAAATAAAATGCCTTAATCTAAAGGGCTGCAATCTCAGCATTGCAGACATGCCCCCCACCAAAACTGAATTGAACACAAAGCCTTATTATGTGATCAATTAGTCGGGGAGACAAATTTCACAAATTAAGTCATGCTTTCGAATAAAAATGAATTCCATATACAGAGTCAGACATGGAATTGGGAATTGTGTGTTACACCTCACCTTCTGTATAAAAAACATAATGAATACATGAGGATGCTGTTTGAAACCCAATTCACTCAAGATGCAAAAATCTTGAGAACCACTTTTACACAAAAACAAAGTTCTAAAATGGTGACCTCCAGCTGTTCCAATCCAGAGCCTAATTTAAGAAGATGAAAATAAGGAAATCAGACCTGGATCAGGGAGTCAAAGGTCTTCTTCTGATGGTGTTCGGGGATGATGTCTGTGAGCAGCTGGTATTCACTCTGAGCTAGCTTGACAAAGGCACTGATGCAGTGCATGTAGGAGTCGATCTCAATGTCCAGAACGTCATCTTTGCCTATTAACAGAAAATTCATAGATCAGTCAGTTCTGTAATCAAACTGTTCCTGATCTGCAGCACATTAACAACGTATAAGGAAAACTCCCAAAGGATTAAAGATTTAAACTCTGCCTTACTAAGACATTCTGATTTGGTTATGGTTAAAATAGCTTTTAATATGAGATATTTTTCTAAAACATTCTCTAAAAAATCTAGACAAAGACATTTGAAACACAGAACAATGAAAAGACTAAAAATAAGTATAATGTGACAGCTGGGCTTTAGGTAAGATACATTTTAACTAAAGGAAAAGAATATTGTTCTTAACAGTATTAAAACAACAATTATGTAACAAAATGTCTGGATACACTAATTATACACAGATATCTTCAAAAACAATAAAATAAGGTGTATACATTTCTTCTTTTTATATGCATCAGTAAACATTAGTCTAACTGTCTAGTCTCTTTATTTCTCAAAGAAAAATGCTTTAACTTGGTCTCAAGGTGAAACACGGGACAGCAATGTTTTAAAGAGGAGTTTTCGAGACCTTCATAAAGTGAAAGGCTACTTCTGAAGAGAATAGTAAGTGGAAAATATACCACTTATGAGAAGAAAGATTGTTTTAATTTACCAACCTCAAATACTTCTCCCAGTTGATAATACTACCCTTTTACCTTTTTTATCCAGTGATAAATAAGTAATAAACCTTAGTCTTTTTGCACAGTGCTTGTCCATACAGTACATATTGCTAAACCATGACAAATTGCACAAAACATCATATTAAACTGAGTATTTCTGCTGAATGGGTTAGCAAATCAATACTCAAATGACTGATATTGTAGCAAGTTATTAACACTGCGAGTATTGTATACAGTGCTCTTCTTAAAGTAAGTAATGGCCTAGGTTGTATAGACTGAAAATGTCTTCCACTTTGAGCCACAGAGACCATATAAGATCAGGAAGTTCTTTATGCTGTTTGTGGGGCTTTGTTATATGTTTGATGATTGACAAAGTCTAAAGTTCTTAACAGAATAAGCTTAAATGTGTTTTGAGGAATTCGTAATATTTCAAAAACATCGTCTGGTCCAGCAATACCAAGGACTTGGTCTACAGATAATGTGCACTCTGATGCCCATACTTACCCACCACAGCCCCGTGCTTCTCATTCAGGGCGTCAGAGAGATGTTTGACCCTCAGGTCGTGATCATGACCTAGCAGGGTGCCAGAGTAGTGGAGATATTGCCGTTATCCTTGGCCTACTCCTGGGGCAATTTGGTGGGACCTGAGACTATTTACAGACACACACCGACTACCGTCACCCAGCAAGAAAAGCAAAGGAGGCCTCTGAGCCAGAGTGCGGAGATTGTGAGTGCAGAGGGGTGTGCTCTTGGGGTTTTATCTCATCACCGATATTTATACCGATGCATCAATACGTAAGGAGAGTTTGGTACCAGCCAAGTCTAGAGGCTGTGAATTTGGACTGCATACTATGACGTGGGTCTGAAGACAAGAACATCCAGTTGTCACAGGAGCTTTTACCATCAGTAGCAAATAGCTTCTCTAAAATCCTTCATTTTACACACTTGGCACTGAAATTGAACACTGACATACCCAGTATTTGTCAGATAAGTTTGAAAACTGCCTGTAACATTTGTAGAGCAATTAAGGATGGAAATACAATACACTAACAATGTCACTCATAAATCTTGTATCCAAACCTTAGAGAGGGTCATTTAAAAGAGATGCCAATGGAGTTTTGCTATAGCCCTGTATTTTTTTCCAAAAATAATTTACATCGAAGCTCTTTAGAACCACTGTAATTATTAATATCAAGGATCACACTTTACAATGTAACCTGAATCAGAATTAAAAGTGAGCTTGGTGTCACACCTGTATCTTAAGAACAATTTCTAAACAACGCCAATTTGGGAAACGGACTACTAAAATTGTTCATTTTCCATAATGCACGCCAAACCAAAGCAGGCGTACACTGCGAAATAACTTCACTCAATTTCATCCTATCCTCCAAAGCTCCTGTGAGACTGCAGGGAATCCCTGTCACCCCTCTGGCTGTGTAAAGCAAGATAAAGGGCCTCCTGTGAGCGTGAGAGACCCTGGATTGTTTGAGAAGAACTCTGACACCGAAAGACAAGATTCATTACCTTCCAAAGGAGTGAGGTTAGAGCCCCCCCTTTTCCCATCGAGCCCATGCTGAGAGTACTGTTTCAGAAGGTTCTGAGCCTTACGGATTGTGCCTGTTCCCATAGAAAAAAAACAGAGAAGGGGACACCAAAGGGAGGAAGGGAAAAGACAGAGAGATGGATAGGAGAGGGCAAACGAGGGATGAGAAGAAAGGAGATCTAGAGAGTGATGAAACATTGCCACACCCCTCCACCAACACCAATGTTCAGTTAGAAAAGCATTAGAACCACTGCCTTAGCAAGGCAAACAACCACAGACTGAGTGTTTAAGGGAACATGTTTAGATGTGAAGTAAAAAAACATACTGTTAAACATGAACACAAAAGCAGCATACACAGAAATATTGATATTTAGAAGATAGGCAGCATTTTAAAGATTCCGGTTTAGTTTCAAAGTACTTCATAGTATTCCATCTAGCAAAATTCAACAGTTAAACTGGTTTATGTATACTACATTAAGCTGATTATTATTAATTTATTAGTATCTTTAAAGTATTCATATCATAAAGATCTGTACACAAAAAATAAAAGGTAACCATTTGCACATTTAGTATAATTAGTATGTTAGTAAGCACACAGACATGAAAATTAGTATACTGGATTGTTAAATTATATGCCTTTCATTGATGCTCTAATCCTCCCAGTTATATATGCTAAAATGCAATGTAACTACAGTATTCTAACCAAAGGTTTGGTCTATTGTAGGCATCTAACATTGTGAGCATAAATCAATGCAGCTTGGTTTAGTCTCAAGTCTTTGTAAAAAGAGCAAAAACACATGCAAGTGGCTTGCAAAGACTGATTAAGTTCTAAGAAGGTAATGATTACAACACAAATCTTCCAACTCTAGGTAACAGATCACTGGCATGTCATAAATGTTTTGGAATAAAGTAAACTAGAAGCACAAAAACCCATGAAATAAACAAGAGAAGAGCACAGGTTTGCTATACTGTATATAGCTTTTGACTGCTCTGCTTGAACTGTGGCAGGAGAAAATTATCATGGAGGTGTTTGCAGTCTGCCATGAGTTTAATGCGTGTACAACCAAACCGAGAATCAATACACAGGACCACACAGAACACGGAAGAAAGCTTTTGTAACTTCCAAGGAAATCCAAGAAAAATGCCATGTTTGAGAATTTATAAAGCTGGTCCAACATACCTCTACAACAGATCTTTCATGAACAAACAAACAGAGATAATTTAAGGTTAAGAATATTTTTTGGCAATTTGTAGATTTCTACATGGTATTTCAACCTAATGTTATGACAATGATATTTGTTACACTCTTGCATGGATCTAATGCCACATTTTTTGGACAATTAAGATAATAATGTTCTGGCTACACTTTCTTTCTTCAAGTGCTCTTGAAACGGTTTGATCTGAAGTACAATCAAGAGTACAAGCAGTAAATATTACAGTAAAAGCAGAAAACGTATTATATGTAATAAATTTCCTCAGTGTTGTGCTGTTCTGCAATTTTAAGGAAAAGGGTACAAAATACCTCAGTCCACAAACTTCCTTGTTTTATTTTTTTTATAATTCTCCATTTGTCATTTGGAAGTTGGGGAATGTGAATCTGAACTGTTTATACTACGGACTCGCTGGTATTTGAAGTTAAATGCAGTGCTCAGTTAAACACAAGCAAGCAATGAGAGCATAGCACATTGAAGCTTTCTATTTTTTTACCTGGGATGTAGACTGTAAATCATCAAACAAAAGGGGAAAATAAGTTAATAAAATATCGAAGGAAAGAAAAACAAGCACGAGCACTGATGAGACTGATGAATACCAGGAAAACGGAATTCCACTTTCCAAAACCAAAAGTAAGAAATCAACAGAATAATTCAGGGTACATCTGCTAGAAGCAAACGGAAGGGGTATTTTTAAACAAACAAACCTTAATGCAAGTCAGAGCAGGACTTCCAAGTCTCTGTTTTCATTCCAGATGAGCCTTCTGGCACTTGTCAAGCCACTAAATCAACTCATTAAATTCTTAATTCAATAGTTTTCTATTTCTGCTGATAAAAACTAGCAGGATCAAAGTTACTTATAAGATCTAATTGTTTTGTTGATCCATTATCAGAAAGCCACAGATCCAGGTGAAGATGGTGGCAAGCCAGAGCCTGTCCAGAAAGCACAGACCCAGGGTGAGAATGAAAGTGCATATCTGCCTTCTCCCCGGATGTAAGATCACTAAGAACGGGGACAACTTCAAAGAGCCAATCAGACCTAGCTAGCAGGCCTCTGGCTGGTGAGAGAAAAGTGGAGCACTATGGCAAAAACCCCATGTGAATATGACTAAAAAAACTCTACAAACAGATGCCTGAAAGTCAGAAACCCTGGAGTTGTAAGACAAAACCACTAAGCCCCTCGCTCAACCAACCCCCATAACAGCTTGAGTTATTCAAATTATTAGTTCAATAAAGGGATCAGTGAAATAAATGAGAGCTCAGCAGGAATGAAAACAAAATAAAACAGAGGCAATGAGCTGGACGATGATTCCACAACCAAACAACAAAAGAAAAACTCAATTAAAAAAAGGAAAATAAAGACTGCTGTTAAATACTATTGATCTCATGCCATCCACAATACGACAAAAGCCAAACTACAGCTAATTAAGGAGCTGAATATATGAATAACCTGGTGATGTTTTTTTTGGGGGGGGAGGGGGGTCATTGATAAAAAAAGAACTGAAAAATATCAACAGTGCACAGCGTTAAAGAAACTAAAAAGAGAGGAATCAACATGTTGGTGGTTGAGATTGAGGCCAGCCAGGTGAGATGCGAGATGGTGAAGCAAACGACCCGTCAGGCGAAGGCTCTGAATGTGAAAGGGGTGCTGGGAGGTTCCCACACTGACCTGGTCTCTTGGGGGGCTTCTTGGTGGGCGTGTCCTTGCGCTTGTTCTGCACTGCAGGCGAGTACAGCACACCTGAGGAGGAGCTGTTCTTGCGGAAATGCTCTTTCAAGCCCTTTATGGAGCGGTCAAGCTGACTGGACCGAATCTGGAAGTACACATTCATGAAGTCTGGAAACACAAAAACAAGTAGAAATGCACTTTAAAAACCATTTTAAACTAGCCGATTAAAATAAAAAAAAACATGTACTCTCCAACCTTAAATCACCTCAAATCTCAGAATCTTAAATGAGAAAACTATTCTCAACTCCAGTTTTGTATGTCTCAATTATTTTGACACTTCACCCCACTTACCAAAAGGCGTGGCAGGGCTGCTGCAACCATCAGCTGGAGTGGTGGACTGTAAGGATGCCTCTCTACCTAACGATCCTGCTCTCAGCCTGCCCTCCCTTTTCAGAGATCCTTTCTTCCTTCCTTTAAGCATCTCCTGCCTGTAGTTTTCTAAACCTGAATCACAGTTAAATACGGCAGTCTTTCTTGGCTAGCAACCCTCTAAGTCTATAAAGGTATCTACTTCTGATTAAAAAAATAGATGCTTATTATGTAAGGCAGCAACCAGAAATCTTAGTTATCTAGGGCTTAGAAATGTGAGCCAGGGTTCAACTAGTCTACACAAGAGCTCTGTGAAGTTGGTACACCTATAAACTGCAAACAAAGTCACGTGACCCCTGTCACTGTTGTAGGGGGCTAAGTGACATCACAACCCGAAAACAGAAGGTGCTATTTCTCTGGACTGAAAGCACTTCAAATGGTACTTTCAATGGCACAAACCAGCACACACTGAGCACAAACAAAAAAGACTGGCTCAGTTCTCCCGCACCGTTATGGGGATGGGGGTGAGCGACCTCACATCCCTGCAGAAATAAGGTGCTATATCTCAGCAAGTACAGCAACACAAACACAACTTTCAATGACACAAACAGAGCACAAACGAGGGCTGTGGGTTTCACTGTATGTCCTATTCGTAGGGGTGCCATCTTCACAGCACTCTAAACAAGGCACAACTAGACCAATAAAAAATCTTCATGGGCATTAAAAAGCCGATGAATTGAAAACATGCTGGACTGATGATGCCTTTTAACAAGTTTAAAGACCTAGGCCATAAGGCTTTTTAGGATAAAAGTAAATGAGTTAACAGAATTGCAACCTTAATGACTACAACCCCTCACCACACATTCCCTCCATACAGTGCAAACTCAATACTGAAGTTGCATGCAGTGAAAGAGTTCCAGGACAAACGTGGGGTACCCTGGTTGCGGCCGTATTCTACCAGCCAGCCAGAGATGCAGATGATATCCTGCAGTGTGGCCTCAGGCAGGTGCTCCAGTGTGACCTCTTCTTGCACATCCAGGTCCTCATCGGTCCCAATCAGATCCAAGATCAAGATGGGCGGCACTGGTTTGCTGTAGCGGGTCAACAAACTCCGGAACTCAGCCTCCAACAGCTCCTTCCCCTTCTCAAACCGCGCTTTCTGGGGAAGGAAAGATGACAGGGTAAAACCAAACTCCTTCTTTAACAAAGGTCCTTTTCAGAATGTGCATCAGTTTATCAGGACAGTTGAGCTTAGGAGGTAGTGCCATTGAAAAGCTTCATCCTGACATTCTTAAAATCGTGACCTCGTGTGACAGAGCTGGCAAAGATGAGCAAAGGACAAAATAGGTGTTGCATTAAAATACAAATCTTGTCTTTTTCAGTACAGTACATAAATCACTCAGATTCAAAAGAGACATGAACAAATTGTAATATTAAACACATAAAAACAGTGTTTAGTTTCAACAAAGGGGCAGGACTTACAACTGTGTTGAGCTCTGGGCTATCAGGGTTATTGTCCTGAAAATATTCCACTGCTTTCTGGATTTTCGCAATACAAGCAAGGTACTCATCCAGTCGGCCTGTAGGGCTGAAACACACACTTAACTGAGTACAATAAACTGGCGGTCTCAAAACCTGCACCTATTTAGCATCGATTTAAGTCAAACCAACACTATTTTCACACTCTTTCAGTATTCAGATTTATTAAAGTTTTTGCAAGCAGACTAAGGCCTAGATTAAATGAAATCGCGTTATTGGGTGATTTCTTGCAAATTGCAAATAACTAGCCAGGCAGTAGACTACCGCTTTTTAATGAAGTTAAAGGCTTCTTCCTCCCAGTCAAACGAAAGAATTACTCATCTTGGAACGCTGGGTTTAGTTCACCCAGAACAATCCCAGCCCCTCCCCATGCTGGGCACCACGCCTTACCCCTCTTTGATGATCTTGTCCGTGTCCTTGGCCACGTGGTAGTAGCTGATGACGTGGTCCAGGCAGGAGAGAGTCTTCTCCACGTTGTCCTGCAGCCGCTGCAGATTCTCTGTCTGCTTGTGCACTGGTATGATGGAGTTCTCCAGCTGCATGAGGCGGCTCTCAAAGGAGGACAAGATGGAAACCTGCAGAACAGCGAGGCAGCGTAGGGAGAGGTTTGGGGTCTTTAACCTGAGTCGAAGCTGCAAAAGCAGTCGCATTCTTTTTTTTTTTTATTCTACCAAGGGTAGCACGCCCCACTCTTATCTGGAGACAAATCAAGAGAACTCTGAAACCCGAAAGATCCAGTGGACCACAGGATCATGAATACTATGGACAGCCCCAGTATACTATAATCCAACAAATTATTTCAGTGCTGCTTTGTTTCCAAAAGGCAATACCACGCCGAAACAGAAAATCGGACTGTATAACCTTGGGAAAACCACATAAGTCTGTTAAAAACAAACATATAAGGCACTGGAGAGCCTCATTGTTGTTTGGCTTTACGTCCATCTATATAGCCACTGTTTCTACATGTTTACTATTTCAGGATTACAAGTTAAAACCGGGTACCCTGCAGCCCCCCACAACCAGGAGAGAACATCACTGATCTAAACGGTTTTCTTACCATTCCTTTCGTCAGCTGATCACTTTTCTCCAGGTTTTCACGGATGAATGACAACGTGTCCTGCTCCTGTTGAAGGGTAAAAATATAACAGAGGTGCTGGAAAGCATGTTAATCACCCCTTATACTCTGTACCTAGAGGGCTCCAGCCCTGGCCGTTAGGAACCAATGGGTATTATTGTTTGAATTGCAACCATTCTCTCTCAATTGCTTAATTAGGCCAATTAACAGTCAAAATGAACATGATCTTTAGCCGCTGACTGAAACCATCTATAAAGCCCCCCATTGTACAGGGGTGTGGCCGCCTCCGAGCTCAAGCGTTAGAGATCACTGTGCTTTGACAGTAGAAATCTCAACATACTACCATTAACAACGATGAACTTTTGCAATTAATACAACTTAGAATGCACACAGATGCGTAAACTAATATCGGTAAAGAATGTTTTTTTTATATATATCCAAAAGGAAAATGAATCACAGTCCTTCAAGATGACTGTGAACAGATGAAAATACTCTTTAAAGTGCCGTTGATCCTCTACAAACCTGTTTGAGTTTCTCTTCTATTTCTCTCTTCCTAGCGGATGCGTCCTCCGTTGGAATCATCCTGCTAAATGAATGGTTAATGTCCTTATTAAAGTAAAGTATTAGTGTTTATATTTTTGATTCTGACAATTAAATGCACTTGAACCCCTACTCATACTACCGGGTTTTGCTTCCTGTTTTTCTCTTTAGATCTTCTTCCGTTTCCGGTTGGCATCAAGGCGGTACAGAACTTCTCCGTACGGTCCGGTGTTTCCTTCATTTTGGTTGTGGCAAGAATTGCATTTGGAAAGGAATTTTTGTTATTTCTAAATTGCTGCGTGCGAAACATTTTTGTTAGGTGATTAGTAAATGCTGCAATAAAAAACAGTCTCACTTTATTAATATTTTGAACTGTAGTCATTTAAATCACTTTGACTTAATGATTATGGACATACTGTATTTGGTTGTTTTTTTTTCAGCTTAAACACAAATACATTATTCCGTGTACAGTTGCCGTCTTATATAATATAAATTCTCATTTTCCAAGGTGATTTTATCGTGTTGGGGTTTACCACAAAATAAACCTAATGCAATACTTGTTCCCCTCACATCGTGTCGCTGTAGGATGGTCATGAGTACGAGAACTTAAAAGTACATTGCTTAAATTTTTTCAAAATAATCCTTTGTTTTGTTAGGAACTAGAGTACAACAATCACAGATGTCCAATTACCGAATAGCCAGATAATATCGATTATGATAAATGGAAAAAAATGTGCTCTTTTTTAAAGGGCGATTTTAAACCTTTGGTAAGGCTATTACTGGTTAATTCTTATTATGCAGTGCCTTACACTATAGAAGCATCAGTCTTGATGACTCTCTCAAAATCTGAGTGCCCAGGTAGTATTTAATTTTAACAATCGCCCATAGGTTTTGTTACAGCGTTTTTCAAGCTGACATCAACTTTTATGTATAGGTATACAGATACTATTGGCATAAATAATATGTAAGAATAAACAGGTTTAAATATGAATCTATCTGGTAATCGAATTGAAGTGAATTTTGGGAAAACTTGGGTATTACCTACATAATCCCGTGTTTTACACTTCCATGGCATATAATAACTCAGGGTTATGATTAATAATCTGAAAAGTATCTAATGTATACTTTTACTGTTTACTCACAGTGTAACATTTATTTTTTAGCGCTTTTCTGGACACTCCACTCAAAGTGCTTTACAGGTAATGGGGACTCGCCTCCGTCACTGTACTGGGGCATTACGACCCACATTGACCACAGAGTGAGCGCCCCCTGCTGGCCCCACTAACACCTCTTCCAACAGCAACCTTAGTTTTTCCCAGGAGGTCTCCCACCCAGGTACTGACCAGGCTCACAGGCTCAAAATCTTCTTTTAGCTTCAGAAGAACAGAAAGTGAAATTGTATCATTATAGTTCAGAGAGAAAACTATACACCCAGAACACAGAAATTTGAGAATTGTTTGTTTGTGCCCCATGCGGAGGTAAAAGAATGCTTCAGCTACAGTTAGTGCCCTGGCACTTGGTAAACTGAGTGCCCAAGATGTGAAATACAAGAGTCACGAGCTTGTTGACTTAATGATGTCATTAATGATAAGGCATCATCCAGGTGGGGGCTCCACGTTGGTGGTGGTGGTGGTGGAGGGGAGTCCCCATTACATATAACGCGCTTTGACTGGAGTGTCCAGAAAAGCGCTATATATCAGTGTAAGGAATTATTATTGTGATATGAAGGATGAGAGATTTTAGTCGCAGGCAATTGAGCGGTAATTTTGCATGTATATCATGTATACTATTGAAGTAAGTGTTGCATAATTTAAACGCCTACAGTAGTCAGTGGATTAAGTGGGTCAATTCCATCGCAATGCGTTAAAAAAAAAATCAGCACTCAGCCTTAGCGCATTTTATCAAAGTAACCGGAGTGAGGCTCTCCAGGACATGGGGTGGGAATCGCTTGCTGTATTCCAAAAACATGTCAAAGGGCGTCTAGTGTCATTAAAATGTATCGATACAGTCTATATAAAACACTGTCGGTAAGGTGGGGGGGGGGTAATCATATGATTATTAATGAAAGTAATCTAACATGACAGCTTTAACCAGCGAGGATTATACACTTCACAACGACCGGATTCTATACCCCTATGTATATTTATTTTGAATTGCGGTAGATAAATGAATATTAATTTGCACTTGCTGACACAGCAATGAGAGTAGGGTCTGAAGGAGCGTCTCGGGGTCCCGCCGTGGAGCCTGGAGGAGATGCGCGCCTTGCTGGAGCGCCGAGCGTGCACATGAAAGCCTGGAACCCGGAAGTCCCTCATCCTGGATCCTGCTCCCACCTCATTCATCGCCTTGGCAGCGAGAGAGCCGGAGGAGGAGGAGGAGGAGGGAGGGTGGTGAGAGAGAGAGATTATTTAGGGATCAAAACAGGCAGGCTTGTCTTGACACCCGAGGGGAGGAAAAAAAAATGGGGAACTCCGACACCAAGCTCAACTTCAGGAAAGCCGTTATACAGCTCACAACTAAAACGCAGGTAAAGGAAATGGGAAACGATGCGTTTTAAAAGGGAGGCAGCGTTGTCGGTTCACATATCCAGGCTGAAACACTGGGTTGATGGAAAGCACTGAGGAAAACGGGACCAGATGGTACACGAACATCAGAGAAAGGATGGATCAGACGAGCACAGCAGACGGATTTCTCTTAAAAAAATAAATAAATGACGCGTTTTCACAGTAATCGGGCGCGTTAAACATAACGTAAAATAAAAACTATGGCGTTTTCTTTTAAATTATGTGCGTTTTCTGCTTTCATATTACAAACGGTATCGGTTATTATAAATGCAGTTTGACGTGGGTTGCAAAAAGATGTAAATAACAGATTTTACCGTTGTATACAATCTGTTATAATTCTCGCTCTACAAAATCTGGATTTTGCATGCGTTGTTTGTGGGTGAAAATGAATTTAAAAAATCCCGCACCCCCATCGGTAAATAAAGAGGTAGCTAGTTACTGTACCTAGGTAGCTAGTAGTAGCCTACTCCTAAGACCTTGATAGGCCTGGGAAATCATTTTCGATAAACGATGGAGATTGGTCTTTTTTTCCCCACTTCGTATGCGGGTTTCTACTAGTGAATCACCGATTGATCGCGTACATTTATTTTCGTATACTGAGGTTTTTCTGTTAAGCGAGCGCACACCTGGTGAAGGTGTTTTAAGGTGGACTCTGAGACAGGGGTTCGTGGATTTACGATAAATAGGAAATTAGAACAGCACTGAAGTCAGCCAGTTAAGAGGGTAGTGTGTTGATATTTGTTTAAATTTAATCTGTAATTTCAAAGACAGCCGTGTATGCTCCTGAGGTCTACTGTATTGATGACGTGTTTTAATCTCGCAAACCTGAGCGGCAGGTGCTTTGTTAAGGTGGACTGAGTGAGATAAGTGAATAAGCAATGAAATACTGTTAATAGATGTTATGGCGGCTACAATATTCGGACAAGTAGGTTAGTTTGCTGTTCGATTGTTTTTCGATCGTCTCATGCAAATGGGTTTACAAACTGAGCGATACAGCTCATGCTTATTATTTGAGTAGTCTACTTTTTTTTTTCTTATTTGAATCTCCATTTGACTATCAACGCCTCACCTCGGGGGGAACTCGGTTCAGATCATTGTACGTGAAATGAAACTCAGAAGCTCAAGACACGATTCACCGTTTCTAGAGACGAATATCTTAGCTTGTTGTTCGCTATTCTGATGTGGACACGCACAAAGATAAATGATTAAATTTTGTTAATCTGTGCCTTTCAAGACTGTTACGTGAACAAATATTTGTACGTACTTGTATCTTACCGAATCAAAAATGCATAAATCGGTATCTATATCAAAGTTTTTCTTAGTGTAAAAATGTTTCAGTGGAGATCGGCGTTAGCATGCGTTGGCTGCAAAGGAATAATTAAAGGTTAATTACACGGTGAAAAAAAACGGAAAAAAGAAACACACATTTCATCTGTAGAGACTTAGACTTCCTCAGGTCATACAGATTACGCTTCTCCTTTCCATGTTCCAGCGTACTTCTTCCTCTATGTGTTTTATACAAGCTCTCAGATCCAGAGATGGCCCCTTCCCTTAGAAATTGCTTGTTTTTGTATTGGTACCTTAACTGGCTTCTGGGATAATTGGCTCTAGGTGTGAGCGGGTATGTCTGTGCTCTTGTCTTTCTGTCTGCCTTGCTGTAGACTGGCATCCCATCGAGGGTGTGTGTCCTTATGGTGTATACAGTCATACTTTTGCCACTTGCATTGGTTAGCATCTTGGTAAAATGGGGTAATTCTTTCTTTTGGTTTACCCTCTATGTAAAAGCACATTTTCTTTTTGGGAAGTGTAATTCATGTTCTCATCTTTTTTGGGGGGGATCTTTTACTCCAGCCTGTGGAGGCAACAGACGACGCCTTCTGGGACCAGTTTTGGGCTGACACAGCTACCTCAGTGCAGGATGTGTTTGCCCTGGTGCCAGCCGCAGAGATCCGAGCGGTTCGCGAGGAGTCTCCCTCAAACCTGGCAACCCTCTGCTACAAGGTACTGAATGTCTGGGGGCAGCTGTCTGCATTCTACCTGGGTACAAGTGGCAACAATAAACGAGTTCCGATGTCCATGGTTTTGATCATTGATTTGCACTGAGATGTAGTGGTGCTGGGTTTCACCCGGGCTGGCAGAGAAGTGTTTCTGGGTTTGGGCTGTGGAAAGGGAGGCTGTCTGTTCTCTGCAAGGCAGTGAAAGGCTTTCTCACAAACACTTTTAGAGTGCAGGAAATGAACCGAGGCAGACTTTATAGTAGTCAATGGCCTGTGTTAGTCAGCACTGGATGGGTTTTATTTACATTTATAGATTTTGTTTTATTGAATTTCAAACTGCAGTTTAAAAGTGGAGTATGAGCAGCTTGTCCGGCACTTTTTGAAGCTCCTTGCTTGGTGAGAATGCTGTGTAGTTTCACTTTTTTTCATGCTTCGAAAAAGAACACACGTTGACAGTCCACAAAGAGCAATGTGTCTGTTGTTAAAAGAAGCAGGAAAAGGGCTGGTACACTTTGTTTCCCTTTGAGGGCCCTGCTAATTTAGCTGTTCCCTCTGAGCTGCCAGAGTTGCACATCAGAAAGAAAACACTTTGGAATGCCTGCGTTTTGGTCACCCCTTGCTTGCACGGCAGTAGTACCGACAGCAAAATCTTATGAATGTCTCTGTTATAAGCCCATTTACTCTGTTCCTAAAGTGTTAAGAGTTGCTCCTGTACTTTAGGTAAGGATTACAAGATTTCTAGGCTATTGCAATGAATGTGGAGCCACCTGGTCACAGGACCTCTTTCAAGTCCAGCAAAATGTCATGCTGTGTTTTTTGGTAGCAACATCTGATTTAATGGATGACCATTATACTTCAATACAGGACCATCTGTATTTGTCCAGCTTTCCAAATCAATGAGCTTGATAGTGACGCTTTGGGTGTTACTTATAATTATAATGGCAGCAAGAATGTCCTTATTGAGTGAGTAAGTACTTGTGCCTGTGGGACAGAGAAGAAGTGGTAAACTCTTAATTATGTCACTTAAAGTGCAACTAGAAGAGAACTGCAGTCAACAGCCGATTGAAAATTTGCCTAAAGGAAATAGATTATTGAAGAATATGTATTTCCTAGTGCTTTTTTTCAATGGTTTTGATTGTTTTACGCTCATATTTTTTAGTTTCAGGAACATTTCAAATCTGATGAGTGGAGGGCTTCAGAGACTGCATGTGGAACTGCTCAGTTTAAACCCCAGTTTAGGGTTAAGATTAGGGTTAGCATTCCCACACTACCTAGATATTTTTACACCCAGTGCTGGATTTTGGGGCCAAATTCAGCATTAGGACAAGTAATAATTTTCTCCTATCTTCAGTTTTATTTTTTGGAGACTTTTGGTTGCTTGTATTGCATTGTTCAGTAACTGTATCGCAAAGTTGAGTCAGATGAAAAGTTTTTAGAAAAACATGACTTGATTTAGTGTTATTTGTTATGATAACGGCAGCAGGCATGTCCTCATTGGGCAAGTAAGTACTTGTGCCTGAGGGACAGAGAAGATGTGGTCAGGGTCAGTCAGTGAGGAGAGCTATGTGATCGGAGGACGGTGGAAGGCTGGTATTGTGGAAGGTGCCTGACTGTTTCTCTGGCAGGCAGTGGAGAAGCTGGTCCAGGGGGCAGACTCGGGCTGCCCCTCTGAGAAGGAGAAGCAGATCGTGCTCAACTGCACCCGCCTGCTCACCCGCATTCTGCCCTACATCTTCGAGGACCCGGACTGGAGGGGCTTCTTCTGGTCCACTGTGCCGGGGGCTGGCCGAGCTGGGGTGAGTTTCCACACAGGGGCTAATTTACAGCCCCTGTAAATGATTTAGAATGATTCAGAATCTTGTTGGTTCTCTAGTGAACATAATTTCCTGCTTTCGTCCAACCTGCGACATTGCACATTTGAGACTTCACATGCAGAGATATGCTCATCTGGACCATGCTGAATGGGTATATAATTTTAGCTAATAAATGCAATATTCTGGGTTATTTGGTCCCATGAATGAATTTTTCACCTGCAACACTCACACAGCAATTAAACACAGAGCACAGATATTTACTGAATCGTCTGAATCGTTTTGTTGACCCTTCCTATTAAAGAATTTTATAATTTGGGGGTGGATTATGAGAATCTGTATTTCAGAGTAGAGCTTGTGAGCAGGGTGTGAGTAGCGATATGGAATTAGGCAGCTTCCATGAGTTGCTATTGTAGAAAACAAGCATGCGTGTAAAAGTCTAGTGATGGTGAGAAAAGCTAACAACTGATTTACTAGCAAATTATAGTTGAATCGTCTTTCATTTGCCTTTTCAAAAGCAAACTTACCAAAAACAAGTACAGCAAATATGTTGATCCCCTAGGTTTACATGTATGCTTTTCTTTTCCAATTGTGTGCAGAAATCACTTTTTAAGGGACAGAGAGCATTACGCTTCTTCAGAACCTTAATAGGCCATGCTATATTCACCTCGCTCTCTGAGAGGACGCCAAATTAGATCAATCTGAAGAGGCAAGAGCAGCCTTCAGATGTGGGACTTAAAAAGCCTTTTTACCAATTAGTGTTTATCCCTGCCACTACCTCCAGTGCACAGTTTCATCTTAGGTTTCAGTTAATCTTAACCTAGAAACTGATGTCAGTGAAATTGCATGACACTAGGGAAACATTGACAACATTATCAGAGGCATTGACTAGATCATGTTAATGCAACTGGTTCAGGTTTACCTTGAAATTCAAAGTGTGTTTTTGAAGTAACTAAATGATATGGGACAGTCTCCTTTTTATACAGACTACAGTGTGGGATATTTTCATTTCAGATCCTATAACACTAGCACATTTACAGTCCTACTATAAAGAGGAGTTCGGAGATGCTCTATTTTTAAAGTGAGTGTATTAAACGTATCGTATAAGGTTATAGGACAGATAGAGCTATAGACAGAGAAGAAAATTGTAGCATCTTTTTTGTACTTTAATCTAATCTATCATTCCTTAATAAGCACTTACTGTTAATTTATTCAAGCAATAAATTCCTTAATTACAATTATAGCAGCTTTGAGCTGTGGTGGAAATTGGCTGGTAATGGGCTGAAATTCAGTGCATTACCCACGGGCAATAAGAGTCGTAATACTCCATTTTGAAAGGAAATGTCCTGCATGAGTGATGAAGCAGAGCACCTCAGTAGCGAATAAAACAGGGAGATGCTTGCATCATAGTGCTTGGCATGAAAAGCTCCATCTCATGTGTCGTTTTCTGCAGTACAGAACCAAATACTCAAGACAGTAAATTTTCCTTTTGGAAAATCGTGCTGTTTGGTGCAGCAGAGCGCATAAGATTGCTGTAGAATACACTACAGCATACTGTATATAATTGAAAGGGCTTATAATAAAAGACAATACATTATACTGTTGTGAGATAGCTTATAACAATCATTTAGACTGTATATCACGTTTATGGTAGTTTAACTACTGATTGACCATAATAAAGTACTGATAAGACTCACACTATCATAATCACATGTGGATACCAGAATGTAGTTTGTTTTTTGTTACTGCTCCATGTCCTGGTTATTCATTAATAAACCATTTCTTTTCATATCGGTGTCTTGCTGCTTTTCTCTTCAAAACAGCCTGGCATATGCTTATTGCTGTTTCTCAAATGTTTATCCTGTACCGTAACCTGAAGCCAGAATCTGGGTTCAGTTGCCTGTTCACAGTGAAGCAGCTTAGGTTGAGGAAAAAAGAAGTCTTCATTTTTTATTGTGAGCCAGGCCTCTTGTGTAGAAGACACACAGTGGCACAAACTCCATTTAGATCATTTTCTTAGAACCCCCCCACCACTACCTTAACATTCCACCATTATTTTTTTGTCCCAGTGAGCTTTAAAAAATTAATGCCAGTATATATATTTTTAATTTATTGCTCAATGTCTTCCTTTCTTACTAAGATTCCTTTAGGAATTTTAGCATGCTCATGAGATATACCATTATATGGTCTACATGGTTGCATACCTGTAATACAGTAACACCAGTGAGTAAGTACTTTAAATATGAAGGTATTGAAATTGATCAGTCCTTACATACAATTGTGTTAACTGAGTTTAATATTATACATAAAAATAACTGAAGTAGGCAGCTGCATCAGCATGCATAAGCTGCAAAAGAACAAGTAAAGGTTTATTCCATCCACAACGTTGGCACACCTGAAGAAGGCTCCACAGCCGAAACCATTATTTTTTTCTTCTCTCTTCAGCATAGAATAAACCTTTACATGTTCCATAAAATAACTGAGACACACTTAAATTGCTTGGTTTATGTGCTCAATTTGCTTGAGGCGCTTATTTCTATAATAAAAATAAACATACTCCCTCAAAGGGCCTGTTTTCAGTTCCCTTTACCATCCTCTGTCCTTGACTAAATTGCACTCTAAATTTGTGAGGAAGAGGAAGCAGCCATGTGACAAATCCCAGACCTTGTAAAATCCTGGATTATCGGGACTGAGCTTCAGACTCAACTTTTGGTCATTGGTATTGTGACCAGTCAGGGTTTGACTTGAGGATGATGCTTGTGTTTCCTGGCAGCTATTATGACACTTAGTCTTTCCTTCTTTTTAACAAGATTTAGTTTACTCCAGAACTTCCCTTTCTGCAAATTACAGTTTGGTTGCAATAGTTCCTATCTGATCACCTTATGGAGATCAGTGAAGAAAAGCACTAAAATGTGAGCAAAGATGCACTTGAATTTGCTTTTCATTATGGTGTCCTTCTGTATGGTGCTGGTGCTTTTACTTCTGTGATCTGGAATTCACACTGTGGCAAAATACAACTTTTTACATTCTGGGAAGTTTGGTCACACTGTAATTTACCAGGTACAGAACAGAGCACTGATATATGTGCTATATCACCACTTGTTGAGACCTTTATTTAGACTGGCAAGCAATACCATCTAGAAGAGGGGTAAGCAGCTGATGGATAATGACCTCTTTTGGGATACTCATAATTTGTACCTGGCCCTTATAAAGCCCCTGTCCAACCATTCGCATAACTTTATTCGCATAGCTAGACTAAAAAGAGACGTTTCTTACATTTTACAGTCTGCCATTAGTACAGTCAAGACTGTGCAAGACTGTAGGAGATGATGGGATTGCGTTTTGTTACATTGTTGTATTCTACTATTGCATTGCTTCCTCCCTCTAAAAAGTGCTTTGCCTTGCATCATCTTTCCTAGTGCAGACTGGTGGTTAGGCCAGTAGACTTTCAACTGGGGTTATGAAGGTTTGAATTGAAGCTGTATACTTTACCTAGTACTCCTGTGACTCCTGCAAACCCAGTTTTGTCAAAGGGTACCAACGCCTGCATGTAAGAAAAATAGGTCCTGTATGTGTTTTTTCTTTGGAGTCACTTTGGAGGAAAGTCTCAGCTAAATAAACTTATAAATAACACAGTTAAGTCTCCGTTGTGTCATCTTCTTAGCAATATCGGTAAGTTTGCACAAAAAGAGTCATCTTTCTTGTCTGTATTACAGACAGCTTGGAAAAACGAGCCATAAGTGTAGTTCTCATGGGCTTTGCTGCTTGTAGACAATACTTAAAATCTTAGAACTATTTGTGGAGCCTCTTGTGCCATTCATACGTTTTCAGCTGTTTAGTCTGCATTTGCACAAGGGAATTGAGTGGATAGCACTGGGCCACTGATGGCAGAGGTCATTGTAGATGGCAGAGGGACGTGCAGAATCTTAATCCTTTATCACTGAGAACTTGTCCCCTTATTTGTGCAACAAGTATTTTATACTTGACCTCTCTAGATCTCTGGTGAGTTCACTTCTTGATTATTCTTTAGAGACTGGAATCCTCTTGGTTTTCTCTGATGCTAAATACGTGGAGGAGAACAAAGTCGGCAGTCTTCTGTTCTTTCTCTGAGACCTTACCTTTTCAGGCTGCAGTGCTGTTAGCATCTATATGCAGTTCAGAGTTTTTCATAACAAAGCAGTGCCTTTCGCATGATGAAAGCTTGTGGAGTAGTTTACCATTGAGTCTCTGCAGAACTGTGGGCCTGTGTTTGTAGTTTTCTTTCTGGGGTTCCCATTACCTGGCTTGCTGAGTCATTCGGAATGAGGAGTCATTCTCCCTGCTTTCAGCAGAACACTAGCAATATTGTATTTGTTCTCTACAGCTTTATGGTCCTCTGTGGGTTTGGAAGGTATTAAATCTCATCTAATCAAAGTGCAAGGCCGTTCTGATGCAGGTCTGCTGCTGGCTTTCCTAAATCAGAGGCACTGAACCACAGTTTGGACAGCAATTTTAACTGTATTGTCGTTTTCTTCATCATTTAATGATCAAAACCACATTATCTCATGAAAAATGTGAGATAAACATTTGGGTCTCTTTTTTAATTAAATGATTTATTGGCTCCTGTTTGCTGTCATATTATTTTAATGTGAATATATTGCTCTATTTTAAAACAATATCTCTTTAATCTTACTATAATGTAGGGCTTAATGTTTCATTTCATGTTTTGATTTTAATTTTCTTTTTATTTTAGACGTTTGTGAAGAAGAAAACATCTATGCTCTTAGCATTAGAGGTTTTGTAAATGCAGTAGTTGCAGGATGGTCATGACAGAAGTGCGGCCTGACTATGGATCCTCTTTTCTCCCTCCAGGCAGATGAAGGTGACGATGATAATGGACGGCCTCTGGCAGAGTCCCTCCTGCTGGCCATTGCCGATCTTCTCTTCTGCCCAGACTTCACTGTCCAGAGCCACAGGAAGGGAGGTCCAGTGAGTACAATACTAAATATTTCACATTCCACTCTAGCCAGAGTGCTGGGGACTGTTAATACAGTTGATCCAGGCTTCACTGTTATTTAACCATGGCAACATCAGTTTCAGTGTGTTCTTTCAGTGAGATCAAACTGAAACTCCCAAATCTTTGTTTGGGGTGGAGCAGTGGCTTTGTGGCTAAGGATCTGTGCCTGTGGCTGGAAGGTTGCCGGTTCAAATCCCACAGCCGGCAGAGGAATCCTTCTCTGTTGGGCCCCTGAGCAAGACCGTTAACCCCAACAGCTCCAGGGGCGCTGTACAATGGCTGACCCTGCGCTCTGACCCCAAGCTTCTCTGCCTGCCTGTCTGTGTGTGTGGTATGCAAAAAAGACAAATTCCTAATGCAAGAAATTGTATATGGCTAATAAAGTGATCTTATCTCTTTATTGGCCATATACAATTTCTTGTATTAGGAATTTGTCTTTTCGCATACCCCAACTTGCTCTCCATGAGACACACAGACAGGGAGAGAAGCTTGGGGTCAGAGCGCAGGGTCAGCTATTGTACAGTGCCCCTGGAGCAGTTGGGGTTAAGTGCCTTGCTCAGGGGCCCAACGGAGTAGGATTCCTTCCAACCACAGGCGCAGATCCTTAGCCACAGTGCCACCCCTCCGCCCAGTGTGGGATAATAACACAATGTTCATCCTAGAAATTAAAAACAAGGTGAGATTATGCAATGCTTTATCAGCAAAGGGAACAAAACTCCCTTTGTAATACCACTTAAAGCTAAAGGCTTTGCAGGAAAATGGATAGGATAGGTAAGTAAATACTGGTCTGTGCAATTAAATGTATTGCAAAACCTGCAGGGGTGTGAGTGCTTTCTCATTCATGTCCAGATTTAATTGCTTTAAAGATTTTTTTGCTCATATAATCCATGAAGATTGGCTACAGTGGGGCCAGTATTCTTTTAAACAAAGTAATGTTTTGTCCCTAAGAAATGTATATTAAACTGTAAACCTGTGGATGGAAAAGGTCAAGCTACTTGAATCCTTTCTGTTTTCAATTCCTTGTGTTGAATAAGGCTCTAATGAGGTTGTGTAGTTAATCAATAATGGGGGCTCACAGGGAGGCCTGGCAAGCTGTGTTTGACAACTGGGCTGAGAGATGTTGCTAATCCACTGAGCAAACAGCCTCCTGTTGCTCAGGGCTGCCAGACAGCTATCAGCTACATCATAAAAGGAAATGTTGCAGGCTGCAGAATATTGAGGATCCATGTTAAAAAGGTGCACAGTGTAATGATGGAAAACGCCTGAAGGCCACTTTCAGTCTATCCACAGCTTGCTCACCTGTTGTGAAGGTGACAGTTGTTCAGCTGTGGCATTTTAGACACATTAGTTTCAACAACAACAACAACACACTTCTCGATTTCTTTCAGAAATGCTGGGCTTTGTCTGACATTCAGTCTGTTTTCTTACCTATACTAAGTGATTCTTTTAAAAATATGTTTTTTCTATAAGGTTCTTTATAGAAAAAAATGAAAAAATAAGTTGGTTTTGAAATCCTTACTCGCTATAAACCTCTGGACTGTATTCAACTGCAAACTCTTTGCGTGTTCAGAGAATGCAAAGGATTTATCATTTGTGTGTATATATGAACTATTGTAACATATATGATCTGCTAATGTCTCATTGTGAGACAAAAGTAACTTTATTCTATGGGACTATTATTTCTATAGTGAACAAAAAAAAAAGCTTTATTTTTCCCTCAGGATGTGGGGAAAAATAAACTCGGATGGTTTACTCTTTTCTTCACTCAGATGGTTTCAGTGTTGCCCTGGAGGTCACTTAGTGCAGAAATCTGAGGCTTCGCTTCAGTGACAGTTGCTAGGTACTCAATGTGCAGCTCAAGTCAAATTGTTGGAAGTTCTAGCTTGACCAGTTTTACAGTTGGTCTTTTCCTCAGATGCAAAGTTATTGCCTGAAGACTGTGTGTCATACTATTAGTACAACCTGCTTTACGAGTCCTTAGTTGAAATGGGTATTACTACTCTAAATTAAGGAGGAGCTTTCTGTATTTTAGCAATTTCAAAAAACAATAGCCTAGGGAAAAAGCTATTGTTTGTGACTGCACAATGAAGATGGTTTGTTGCTGTATTGAGTTTTGTTACAGTCAGATCAGTGTATTGTCTCCAATCTCTTGTGTTGGTGTTTACTCATTTTAAGGTTAATTCTGCCTTATTAAATATTATGATTTTAAGAATTTTACAAATAGTACAAAAGAAAAGAGGCATGTTTTGTACTTTAAACAGTGCAAATCTTTAATATCATGGCTGATGTTTTTGTTTTGCAATGTTAAGCACACTGTTAACATTTGCATTTATGTTAATCATCTTTCAGTTTTCTGGCATTGTGCTTGAAGCAGTTGTTTCAGACGATTGCATTTCCCTGCCGGTGCTTCAGCTTTTGTGTTGGGTTTTTGAGTGGAAAAAACATGTGCAGCAGTGGAATTGCATTTTTCAAAGCAGAGCCTGTATAAGCTGCTCTTTTACATGAATGAAGAAATTTGAAACACTCCAAACAGTGGGATCTTAGCAATAGATAATACCGAATCACCCTTATTCAGTATTTTGTTGTGCTTTACACCACATTTCATTTTCCATTTCTTGAACTGGCCAAAAAAAAAATCCAGTTTGTGAGTTGTCAGTGTCTGTTGAGGAGGATGTGCTATATTAATCCTTCTCTTTTACCACTGGTTGAAATTCATCAGAGAGGAGAGCAGTGGTTAGGATTCTGGACAAATAACTGAAAGGCTGTGGGTTCAAATCTCAGATGAGACACTGCTGTTGTATCCTTGAATAAGGTGCTTCACCTGAATTGCTCCAGTAAAAAAAAACCAGCTGCATACATGGATCCCAATATAAGTCCCTTTTAGATAAAAGTCAAATAAATTAGTAGTAGATTAGGGTGAAAAGTGTTAGCTGGGGGAAGGATCTGGTGGCATGGAGCATCTCACTAGATCTTCTACTACAGAGATTTGTATCCACAAAGCACATTAAAACCAACAAGTGGCTGTTCTTCTTTTCCCTTCACGTCCCCGGAGTGAAAACTGCCTGTAAAGCAAGGGTCTCAAACTCAATCCCGGGAGTGTCTGGTGGCGCCTGGCTTTGGCTCCACCCACGTTCTCAGTTACGTACTGTAGCTGGTCTAATTATTTAATAAGCGTCATAATTGTTAGACTTCCAGCCAGGCTTCAGGGTGATTTATAAGTAACTACCTTTTAACAGAGAACATCTCATGTAGTCAGCCTTCGGAAAAATTCCATGTGTGTCCAATTTAGAAAATAATGAGGTTAAATGTTTTTGACTACTGAGGTTAGACCAAAAACCAGAAGAGACAAGGCCCTCCAGGACACAGATTTGACATGCCTGATGTAGAGCTTGACTCCCAGGGAAGGAAAGAGATGAAAGAGCTCTGTGCCTCTCTTCTGCCTCCTTATCGTATGATCCACAGTGACATTTAGACACCCTAGAAGTACCATAATAACAGTGAGTTTTTTTTATCTTGAGATGACATTGAAGACACTGCTGTCCTTTTGCAGCTCCTTCAGTGCAAGGGAGATGTGGGGCAGGGTATTGTTTAGCTTCAGTGGTCTGTGGGTGTGCAGCACCTCTTTGAAAAGATAATGAAGTCGGCTTGAGTAGCATAGTGGTGTCTTGTTTTAAAATTATTATCAAGGTTTAGTGACGTACACTGTTCCCTGCTACATTTGTAACGCCAGGTTTTTCCTATTAAGAATCTAAGTAACAATTACTGTTTAAAGAGCAGTATGTTCTGACATTACTGGTGAATTTTTCTTCTTGTGAAAAACAAGTATGAAAAGGCACTCTTCAAAGCAGTGAAAATTCGTAAACAAGAAGTTTGGAATTCTAGGAATGGGTACATACAGTATCTAGCTGGTCTTTCATGAGTGCTATCAATATGAAACACTGAATACTCTGATACCGAAGTATCGCCGCTATTCATAGCTGCTACCAATGCTATTAAATGTTAAATGTGAAGGTTTTTCTGTTCCGCCACTTTGACCGATGCTCCACACAGTGTTCAGTAAGAACCTTTCAGTAATGGTGGAATACAAACAAAGGAAATGCAACATTTAATGATATTTCTGAAATACATTGAGCATCAACACATTTGAATTCCACATCAGCCTCCCTCCACCTTTAAGAACCAGGTCAACCGCAAGGTATGTTATGTTGGTGATTATCCTCTTAGAATTTCAGCCTCAGGCCTTCTCCAATTTGTTATCCTCCATGAAGTTCCAGAAGCTAGAGGTTTTTTTATAACATGAGTTGACAATTCAAACGGCTGTATCATGGAAACCTGGCACTGTGGATTAATGGAATGTGCTACACTTACAAAGGAGACCAAGGGGAACACGTTGCCAAGATCAACCACTGTACACACCAGAGGGTGCTGACATCACTGGTGTCCATCAGCTGCTCCTAAGTGCATTCCAATCTTATCAAGTCTGGTGGGCTTCAGTAATGTTTTTGTTCCCCTGTTGTGTTATTTTCTAGGTGGACATGTTCATTTGTGCAATATGTTCAGAATTCAGCTGATTGAATAACCCCACAAATAATGAGGGATGCCTATTCACATGTAAATAAAATGTAGAGAACACAGGGGAGTTATGTGGAATGATAATGCCACAGTGCTCTGTTGGTGTGAAACCTCACAGGTTAACTGTGCCAGGATACAGTGATCTGTTATCAAAACCCTCCACATCTAGCCTCGAACACCCCCCCCCCCCCCCTCGTGTGTCCACTCAGTGCTCCAGCTTGGCAAATGAGATAAGTTTCCTGCACTAAAAATGTGTTAATCTGTTATGGATCCCTGAAGAGGCTTTCCCTAGCACAAACGGCAGTTTCTTCATCTGGTATGTGTGCAGGACAGAACAAATATAGTGAGACAGCGATGACTGATCACATGTCTCCCCCTGCAGGACACTGCGGAGGACATCCAGTCACTAGACAGTTGTGAGTACATCTGGGAGGCTGGAGTAGGATTTGCTCAATCGCCACCACTCAACTACATCCATGACCTCAACAGGTGAGCCAGACTAACCCAGAACGTACAGGCTGATGTGTGCTTGTTCTGTACTTTCCAAGGAATGAAATAACCCAACACCGCATCGTCCCCTTGTCTCCCAGGACAGAGCTGCTGAAGTTGCTACTGACCTGTTTCTCCGAGGCCATGTACCTGCCTCCTTCCTCCGAAAACAACATCCTGAACCCCTGGGTGACATTCTTCTGTTCCACAGATAACCGGTGAGTATCTCTCATTGACCAAGCATTCTGGAGGCCAAATCAGATGGGCTTTAGGAAATATTGGCATCGCAAATCAGACAGCAATGTATAGTAGAATAGTGCTTAAGACTCATAATACAGAGTTCAACTCCCAGATCCTCGGAAAATGCCCTGGTGGGTACAGAAATAAAGCCAGTTTTGGAAAAACTAGCCATTTTATTAGCCATTCCATTCCACTAAGATATTGGTGTTCACCCAACCACTAGTCCTGCCAACATAAATTCTATGATGAAAGAGTAGCATCCTGTCCCTAGGCAGCCCGTAACTGTGCATTTAGTTGTTTTGCTTCTATTGGCTGTTTTTTATTTGGTATCATCAACTATTGTTGCTATGGACACCTGCTTTGGAAAAGTGCCAATTAGTCCCCCTCTCCCAAGAGGGGTCGCTGTGTTACAGACAGTCAAGAGAGCCCTGGCCAACTAATCCTAGACAGCATGTCTGTACAAGCTGAAGATTTGAACATTTCTGTAGTGTTTTACAACACACCTGTTCTGCATGATCTTTTGACATTTCATAAAATGCCTGTATAATGTTCTGCCTGTTAAAAAAAGGTCTGAGTGCTTTTTAAAGCTTTGATGACACCATGACAATTGAAGCCATCGTGTAAATAATAATGCAGTGGTTGTGCTCCGTATATTCAACGAACATTACACTCTCTTCACAGTTTTTCAGCTTTTTCTTTGGTAATTCTGCTGAAACTTGGCTGCTGTAAGTTTGTGGAGTATTTTCCCATTGTGTTTAGCACGCAGGTGAGTATTTAGTAGCTTGTCTTGGATTCCAGTAGCTTGCATTATCTTTGACTGTGGTTTGGTGTTACTGCTCTGGACTCTGCTGTTCCTGTGGTCCACCACAGCGAGCCACACGGGGCTGAGCCATCTCCGCTGTTTCCACAGCCACGCCCTGCCTCTCTTCACCTCCCTGCTCAACGTGGTCTGCGCCTACGATCCAGTGGGCTACGGCATCCCCTACAACCACCTGCTGTTCTCCGACTACCGCGAGCAGCTGGTGGAGCACGCCGTGCAGATCCTCATCGTCACGCTGGAGCACGAGGGCAGCATGGCGGCCGGCAGCCCCCCGCTCGATGGGCCGAACTCCACAACGGCCCTGGAGGACCAAGACGTAAGAGCTGGGGGACTGGGCGCAGGGTCGTTCTGTGGGCGCCATCCCCTTCACAGAGTCATGCAGTGGTGCGGGGGTAGCAGGCTCATATAAGAACACAAGCAACAGAAAGAGACTTGGACTCGAGAGGCTAGATGAAGAAAAGGAAACTGAAGCTTTGTAGGTTACAAACATTCTCTTAATGACCAATACTGGCATATCAGTACCCTGAAGACGCAGCTACAGCTGGACAGGTTTAACTTGTAGTATAGGAAAATATACTGTGTGGAGCATTCCCTAGAGCAGGGGTTTTCAGATTACGAGACATTTAGGCGCAAACACGCAAGTTAAATGAAGAAGAGTGAAACAAATGCAATGAACATGTTGTTTCAGTCGTTAATAGCAATTCATTATTCATCCACTAGAGGGGGGTGTTTGCAAAATGGCTCATGTCCCTGGGTAAGCAGGCTACCTGCCGTCTTCTCATTGGCGAAGGCTACAGCAGAATTGAGACTTCGTATCATATCACGATTACAAACTTAAAAATGGACCGGTGGCTTACTGCTAAAGTTAACAACACCGGTGAACCTGAAACTGTTAAAGCAAATTCATGAAAGGCGCGGAAATGCATGTATTGATACATAATGTCAATTATATTGTGTGAGTGAGTGTGACGAGGGTGTTCGCGTTGTTTTCCCAATGGGTTTTGGGTTGTGGAGGGGCGCAAGTTCAAACTTAGACAAACACGGGGGTGGGGCGCCTGTAAAAAAAGTTGAAAACCCCTGCCCTAGAGTACTTAAAAAAAGACTAGAGCAAACTGCATTCAGATGGATGTGTCCTTCCTAACATCTTCATTGTTTTTTTAACTTTTGTCCTTTTTCTGTGATGCAGCCTGTGGGACCTGACAACCTCTTTGTCAATTACCTGTCCAGAATTCACAGAGAAGAGGTAAAGCATCAGAAAGTGTAATTCTTACTTTATAAGGTATCCCTTATGACAGTTGCCTGTTTGCTGTGATATAAGTTAAAATGCTGGTATTTAAATTATTCAGAACCGTATCTTATATACGGTCATGTATAAATGCTTAAGTTTATTCAGGTATACATCCATAGATAAATACTACAAATATGTATTACAGGTTTGGGCTGCCCGGTTGTATTTTTAGTGTGGCAGTCATCAGGAACAAGTTTATTGTTACTATTATAGGGCACCTTAAAATGCAGGTGTCAGTCCAATTAAGTGACATTTCCCTTTAGTACTTTAGTAAAAGTGTATTAGCATGTGCCTGCAAAACAAAACCTCTGACGTTTAATGTGAAAGGAAATGCGCAAGCCGGTGTAGTAGAGTAACAGGTTCGATTGGAATTGCCTTATCCAAGTAGCCTATGCAAGTCACCAGGCAGTTTACAGTGTGCCAGCTTCTTCACCCCAGTCTTCATTCTTTGCTCAGGACTACCACTTCATCTTGAAGGGGGTGGCCCGGCTGCTGACCAACCCCCTGATCCAGACCTACCTGCCCAACTCCACCAAGAAGATCCAGTTCCACCAGGAGCTGCTGGTGCTCTTCTGGAAGCTGTGCGATTTCAACAAGGTGAGGCGTCCTTGGCTCAGAAGCTGCTCCTTAACTTGAAGCGTCATCTTCCCTCTTGCTGCAGAGCGTCTCCGCTTCAAGGCTGACTAGCTGTCATAATTCACTGGAGAAAATATAACTCAGTGGAAAACAGGAGCCTTTGAATACCCTTTACATGCCTCAGTTACAGATGTTATTTCTTGGTAGCTGTTCTAGATCAGTATGTACTAGAACAGTTGGTGCACCCCACAATATGAGCCTAATGTAAATGGACCATATGCAGTGTGGAAATTAGGCCCATATTATGGTGTCTGGGGTGGGTATTTTTTCAACACGTATGTCTAACTCCGGCCACATTGGTGATATCTGTTTCAGAAATTCCTGTTTTTCGTGCTGAAGAGCAGCGATGTGCTGGATGTGCTGGTGCCCATTCTGTACTACCTGAATGACGCCCGGGCTGACCAATGTGAGTGTCCTGTCGAGGCTTGTCTTTGACAGGAAAGGTCATTACAATATGTTTTAACCTCTGTTTCGTGGAGCAGAGAAATCCCGTGGGATTTATTTCATGTGTCCAAGTGCCTGTAGTTGTTTAAATGCAATTTCAGTGTTTTTTTCCACAGGACTTTCAGTTTTTCAATTACAATAAGCGTTCTGTAAACATTTTAAAGCATGACTGGTATTTCCACAGACCTGTAAGTTAAGCCTTAGAATTGTCATATGCCTTACAGTTCAGATTGTTACTTTCATGACTCCTGTATACATGAGTGTTCTTCTATATAACCCAGATTACATTTATTCCCTTTCTCCTATGTTGACGAAGACTTTTAACTGTCTAAACTCGCCTATGTTTCTATATAACGATGTTTTTATCGGACTTGGAGAGCTGCTTCCTCCAGAATTCCCAAATATAATTTTACCCAGCGCAGCTTAATATACAAAAGAGTGGTTATTAGTGCTGTAACCCAGTCTGCCCCCATTACCCAGAGTGCCTGTCAATCCCCTGACCTTTGCCTCCTTTCTGCAGCCCGAGTGGGTCTGATGCACATTGGGGTCTTCATCCTGCTGCTGCTGAGTGGGGAGAGGAATTTTGGGGTGCGGCTCAACAAGCCCTACTCAGTGCGTGTGCCAATGGACATCCCTGTCTTCACAGGCACCCATGCTGATCTGCTCATTGTGGTGAGCACTTTTTTGCTTGGCTCTAGTGAAATAAAACAGATGAATCTCACTAAAAATTCCCAGTACTGCAGTTTGTTTGTTTTTTGCCCCATACACATTGTACAAATATGGAGCTGTAATGGAAGACAAAAATCATGCATAGCTTTGACACACCATATGCTTCGCAGGTCTTTCATAAGATCATCACCAGTGGACACCAGCGTCTGCAGCCTCTTTTTGATTGCCTGTTGACAATTGTGGTCAATGGTGAGTATGAACTGGAAAGTCATCGCCACTTGCTGGCATTATTGTGCATTGGATCCCCAAAGCATGTGAATTTGGATAGTTCTCAGATCATGCTTAGAAACACCTAATCTCTTAGCGGGGGTCTAAAAACAAAACATGGACATGAAGGTGTTAGGTACTCATGTTTACTCTGTGTGTGCAGTAAGTAAAACCCCATTGTCTCTCCCTCAGTGTCTCCCTATCTTAAGAGCTTGTCAATGGTTGCTGCAAACAAGCTGCTTCACCTACTGGAGGCCTTCTCCACACCCTGGTTCCTCTTCTCTGCCTCCCAGAACCACCACTTGGTCTTCTTCCTGCTGGAGGTCTTCAATAACATCATTCAGTACCAGTTTGATGGTGAGACTCGGATTAGTTTTAACCACTCTCGAGCAGAGTCATTCAACACCAGGTGGTTTTCATTCTGTCTCTGTGGTGTTGCCATCCTTCAGGGACAGCTGAAGAGAATTTGTCAGTCTAGCTAGCCGCATCACATTAATGATATGTATCATCCTTTGTCAGTGTAAACAGAAACACTAAATATTGCAAAACTTTCAAATACTCCGAATTTGTATTTGCCCCTTCTGCCCAGCCTCTTGTAGTCACACCTGCTCGTCTGCTGCACTGTCCAATGTCTTTGTGTTAGCGTTTATGGTTCCAGATGACACTGCTGCACACTGTGATGCTCATTTCCAGGTGACTGGGCCACAGTGCATGTTGTTTTCCTGACCTCTCTGTCTTTGCCTCGGCTCCCCCCTTGTTCTTTGATCTCGCCCTGCTGTGCCAGGCAACTGTAACCTGGTGTACGCCATCATCCGCAAGCGAAACGTCTTTCACCAGCTGGCCAACCTTCCCTCTGACACCTCGTCCATCCAGAAGGCCCTCCAGCGGAAGAAGAAGTCCCCCGACGCCATCTCTCGCACCAACTCCCAGGAGGCGGTCTCCATGGAGGGTTCCCGGCCAGCTGTCCCAGCAGAGCCCGGCACCCTCAAGACCAGTTTGATTGCCACTCCAGGTACCCCCTCCCTGTCTGATCTGCATCCTTCTCCACCATCTCCCTCATCTCCTGCCCCGTCTGCATCAGATACCAGTGGAGTCGCTTTCTCCTGGGGATGTTTTATATATATTATTTCTCAAAATGTGCATTAAGGATATTAAACTATTTGCTGATATCTCCGTACTAAACAAAAGTTTTGTGTTTGACATGGATTCTGAACATTAAAACTCTGAAAAATACAGAGAGAAAATATCAGGATTTGCAGTGAGGCTGAAGTCCATTCTCAAACTTTGCTTTTAGTTAGTTGTGGTTTAATTTTTGAGGTTGAGCTCTTGTATGGTAAGTGGTAGAGGCTCTAGTCTACCCTTAACATATCAGAAGTGTTCTTCATTCATTGTGGGAATGTGGAACAAGCTACAGAGCCATGTTATTAAAGCCGATACCCTGGTTTTCTTCAAGCACCAGCTGGATGAGATCCTTGAACAGTCAAGTGCTGAGTACTAAACAGGCTAGATGGTCCAAATGGCCTCTTCTCATTTGTAACAGTTCTTATTAAAGCGTCTCTCCATGTCCACGTCCTCCACGTCCTTACCTACGAATACAACATTGTATGTTGGCATCTGCCTACTTCCTACTTCATCTCAATTGTCAAAATGAAAACGCAACGATTGAGTTGTATTTAAAAAAGAACTGGTCTGTTTGTTCATTTTCAGGCATTGACAAACTGACAGAGAAGTCCCAGGTTTCTGAGGACGGCACGATGGTCTCTGTCCAACAGACAGATTCTCCTCAGACCCCATCAGATAACGGCGGGATTGCAGGAGCCAGCGACACTGAGTCCAACTCGGGGAGAGACAATGAGGTATGCAGACCTGTACAAGGGTACAGGAATACAATTACAGCTCCTCTTACAGGCTGCTTTACTTACACCCATTTTGTTTTATGGGCTCATCCGAAGCAGTCTCTAAGTGAAAATGGAGAACTGTAGCACTGTGCTGTGCAGGATATGTTGTGAAATTCATGTTGGGGGGAAATGTAAACAGTGGGTACAGTGAGCAAATAGGTGTACAAAGAACACGTGGAAGCACGTTTTAAAAAGATCTGGAGTTTAGAGTATATTTTCAAGGTACTAAATACTTTTTGGAACTGTATACGATGTTATATCTTGAAAGGCCTCTCCTTTGATGTTTAGGGATTTTAGAAATATAAATACCCTCCTCTACATCACGCGTGTCTTAGTATTTCAAAAGCATGCCTTTACTTGTGTGAAAATGTTGAATTTCTGTCAGGCTTAATTCATAGCTAAGCTGATGAAGTGCTGGGTAAACTTTGAGAATGAAAGAATAGAATTCTTAATTTCTTAATTTATATTTCCTTGTTTGTTTTGGAGGCTTGTGTACAGTTCTTTTTGAGGGTGAGCAGTGCAGGGTGTCTAGTGCCTTGTTTTCTCTCCTCAGGATGTCTTCTACACAGAGACAGAAAGGAGGCGTCTGTCCAGCGTGTCCTCAGTGAGTCAGTGGACACCCACACCAGACTGGGTCTGTATCTGTTCCACAGTGTTCTAATACAAACTCAGGACACAACTGCCCAAGGCCAGCTCATCATTTAGAACAAGATACGCAAAACTTAACATTAATACTGTATTTTTATACATGCAAAGTATCACTGATGTGTGTTTCCTGACATCATTTATGCTCCTGCTTGAGGGTAGTGGAATACTTTTACTTTTTTTGTCCACTTTTAAACCACTGGAATGCAGACTGTGACCAAATAGCTGGAGAACATTGTTACACTTTCTGCTCCTCATTTCTGTCACCTTATTTTCTTGCAGCAATTCCACTGTTTGTCTGTGCTTCTTCTAAAATCATGTTTTTACTCCATGTATGTTAGTGTCTTCAAAGGACCTGCTTTTCCCTCTGAGCATGCATCTGAACTTGTCTTCGATTGTTTCGCACCTGTAGGTCCTGTCTTGGAAAACTAAGCTTCCTCTCCAGACCATCATGCGCCTCCTACAGGTCCTAGTTCCTCAGGTAGAGAAAATCTGCATTGACAAGTAAGCGATGGGCTTTCTATTCTTATAGGCTTTTATGTTGCAATTACCAAGATTAAGATAACTGCCTAGAATGGTCAAAACAGTTTTCAGTAGCAGGCCTTTATAATGATCATGTTATCAGTGAGTATAGAGCTGTTAGAGAAACAGTGGCCTCTGTACCGAAGGTTGTGGAACAAGGCTGTCTCAGATAGTTTTGTCTTAGCTCTTGTTTCTCCATCAGGTAGTGAGAATCACAGTGCATTGTGTTGAGAGAATCAGTTGTGAGCCAAAGATAGCTTCTGTGCTTTAATCATTTGGCTACCTTTTTTTCCAACACTGCCAGTAGCTCTGGTTTGTTGTATTTTTTTAAGTGAAAAGCTTTAGTCTTATCTTTGTTATACTGGGAAAATATTAAGCTAACTCTACATTAAAATAATAATAAAACAATCAAATGTGATATCTGGCTAGAGTTCACTTAAATTAAACCCAGTCATTGGTTTGTTTATGATTTAGTTTATGGGTAATAGGTTTATGGCAGGTATCAGCAAGTGCTTATAAAGACCAGTTGTCTTTTATTATTTTGTTTTTAAAATGCAGGAAGAACAGCTCAAGCTGTTCAAACATTTATATATTCTTTGTTCTGGGCGTCCAGAGTGGAGTTTCTCAACCAAGACAACACCCTCAGTTGTGAAAGAGTTTTGGTTTAATGGACTTAACTAAGCCTACATAAAAACAGGCATGCTCAATGTTTGGAATCATGAAGTGAGAATAAAGGGCCTTTCTTGCTTACCAGAAGGCAAGCTCTTTGTCTGGAAAGCTTTGAGAAGATTGTCTGGCTGATGGTTTTGGTGTTCCACGCAGGGGCCTGACGGATGAATCGGAGATCCTGAAATTTCTCCAGCACGGGACCTTGGTTGGACTGCTGCCAGTGCCACATCCCATCCTCATCCGCAAGTACCAGGCCAACGCGGGCACAGCCATGTGGTTCCGCACATACATGTGGGGAGTCATCTATCTACGGTGAGCAGGGCTTGAGCTGGGAGAGCACCTTCAGACATACTCAACCTTGGTATATGTGCTAACTTCCCGTTCAGATGTTCAGTCAAATTCTAACACTAACGAAAAGAACAGACAGGGATAGCCTGCTTAATACTTTCACTTTAACTGATCTGGCTAAGGAAATGACAGTGCTGGACCGAGATCCACGCTGTCACATCCTCTCTCTTATGAGGTATGAGTCAGAGAGAAAATTCTGTAATGGTGTTGCGGTACAGGGAGAGGTGCAGGAAAGATGCAAGTAGCGCCACGTGCAACCATGGAGTATTAATGCAGAGGGAAGCAAAGTTGACCTCCAGCCACACTTCTCTTCAATAACACCATTTCATCAGTTCAGCAGAAAACACATGAAGGGTACAGGCAATCGATTCTACCAGGGCAGCTATCAAATTCCTTCTTTTCAAATTGTTACCATTAAGCAGGACGTGATTGTTCGGGTCAGGGTCAAGGGTTTGAATGTAAATGAAAGGCTTTTTTTTTCCATTTCTTGCCATGTTGCAGTAATGTGGATCCCCCGATCTGGTACGACACCGACGTCAAGCTCTTCGAGATCCAGAGGGTGTAGAGAGCAGAGCTCGAGAGCCGCCAGCAGAGGCAGGACCGTAGTGTGAATCGCCACCCCTGTGAGCAACACACGGTCCAGCTTCTGAGGGACACCACTCCCCTGCGTCTGAGCTGGTCTGTTTGAGAAAGAAGGCCAGGAAAGCTCGGTCAGCAACTGCTTTTTGCCAGCAGTGCACTGGCTGGAGAGATGTTAGGCCTGTTTTCCACTGTTGATTAAGCCAAAAGCTCTTGATGTTAAGGGGCATCTCAAGTTTTGATAGCTGCTGACAGACACCTTTCACTTTGGCCATTTGACAACTTCTACCTAGTGAAAGGAGTCAGTAAATAAAAATAAAGAACATAGGAAAACACATGCGAGTAAAGACCCTTCCACTTCAGTGTGAAACATTTGTAAATGAAGTCTCAGTAATAAAAGTCACACTAGAAAAGGCACTCATCCAGCTTTGCATTGATGCCTTTAGAAAAACATTGTACAGAAGGGAAAAATACCAGAGTTTAAATGTCATTTTCTCTGTCAGCCTGAATTGTTAGGCAGAGTTCTCCCATACCACACTGTGGGCTGGAGCATGTGTCACTTTCCTGAGTGATTTTTCTGCAGGGATATGTTCGAAAATGTGCATTCAAATCACACCTTTCATCGTGGAGAAAATATTTCTATATCAAATTGTAAAAACCTAGTGATAAAGGTTTCCTAACTCTCTGGTCTTGAATGAAAAATGTCATATATTGAATTCCTGCAAGTCTAGTTGTGTGAGACAAACTCTGTTGTGAATAGTGATGTCATGGCTTATGTAATTAAACATATCTTCACAGGCAATCAATCGCTGACATGAAAAGAATGTTTATCCACCACATGGATATATAATGGTATATATGATCCATTAGTACTTCTGATTGGCCAATCGCTTGGTATTAATGAACTCCTGGAAGCTCTTGTCGCTTTAATACACTGTCACTGCTTTCAGCATCTTAAAATGAGCACACCATTGATGCACAATCCAGACAGGGTAGTGGAATACTTTGCTTTCTCTGAATTTAGGAATAACACAAAAGACTGAGAAGCTAATTCATATTTCTTAGAAACCTGTTGCCCTCTATATTTCAAATTCTCCATACTGTAAGTATTCTGGCCGTAATCTGTATAGGTCTGTGCTGTAACTGCCATTTCTCTGACAAGTGCCCGACTGACAGAGTCATGAGCTCAGTCTCCTGTTTTTAAGCCATCACGATCTCCTCTGATCTAGGATCAGAGATGGGCATGCAGAAAATGTTCGGAACTTCACGTGATCACTTCCAGTTTGAGGTGTAAGTGCACTCGCACAAGGAGGCACTTTAAATGATCCATTTCTCTTGTTTTGCATTTAATTTAAAATTGAATCTCCGTGTTGGTTTTCTGCTGCAAACTTGAACTGTGGTGCTGGCGCAATTCAACACCAAACTTGTGTGGCCCTGCATCAGCTTTTGTAGCTTCAGGTTTAAGTTTTTACTTCTTTATGCTTTCCATATCGTACTTTTATGGTGACTTACAGAATACTGAGAAATGCGTGTTATGGTCTCACGAAAATGTTTATTGGCCAGCACAGTTTACGGACAAACAGAATGTAAAATTTGGAGAGTTAAATCTGTTTTGCTGCCACAATATCATATTCTTTTCATTACATTTGTGTTTGCAGTGTAATAAAAAAACGCAAAGTGAGTAAAAGAGGTAAAAAATGAAAGCAAGAAATAATGGACCTGTTATATGGTCTTAATATTCACTATATATTTTGTTTTGGTATAAAAAGCTATAAAGGGACATCTTTTGAAATATTCCTGGACTTCAGCTGGAATGTATTTATTGTTCTGAAACACTGTTGAACTAGTCCGCTTCAGTTGTGTTGCTGCTGTAGTGGTCTTTGTGTTGATGATGCCAATGTATTAGTTCTTCACAAACAACAAGGAAATGATGAGTTGTATGAAGGAGTATTTTTTTCCTTAAAGATCTGTAGAGTCTATTATAAATTATTTATAAAGGAAATGTTAAACCAAGATGGGTGTGCATGAAGTTATTTAATCAATGTGAAACAGATGTTTTATGTCGTTAATTCTAATACATTGTAAATGCCATTTCATTTCTGAAACCTGGACTTTCTTTAATTCAAATTCACAACAAATAATATTTCACACTCTCTTATGTCATCAGTAACAAATATTTTTTTCAAAAATATTTATCTACAGTACTCAGGTTTGTGACTTGAACTTTTAGTGGTTTTTTTTCCCAAACTTACTGCCTTTAATTCTACTAAAAGCGAACACAAACATTAGAAATTGGACTACAAGACTCTACACAAATTATTTTTCAGACCATGTTTATTGATAGCTTTGACACTTGAATGGGTAATTCTGCCCTGACTGCTACAGATAAAATCAAATGAAGTGAAATAGTGTTCCTGAAGGAGTTACTCTCGGATGAAAAAACAACTTAGTGGAAACCGACTAGCGTTCAGATAGTGCTTAACTCTGCAAATCCCCTGGGCAGCCATCTTGAAGAGAGACTTGCTCTTTCCACCTAGGCCTAGGCAGTGACAAGGACCTCCAGCAGAGCCCCCACAGAGTGCATCCTGTAGAAGACCCCCAGAGGTTGCCCCAGGTTCACAATCACGAACCAGGCATAGAACCCAAAGAACTGCTTCCCAAGGCCGTTCTCAAACTGGGGGTGCGCTCCGAAGGCAGGAATCACCCACAGCTGCAAGACAAGTACAGATGTTAAGGCAAGGGTTCAACGGCTCTCTGCCCGAGACACGATTCTCATGCTGGTGAAATCAAGATATGTACTATAGAAAAGGCAAGATCCTTTGGCTTCTCATGTGATACGCTAGCTATAATATCTTCCATGTTTATATACCAGAGGACCCACAAATGCCTTAGAAGTTAGGAATAGAAGATATTTCATCATTTTATCATCACAGTAACACCACTGTATAGAAGAGACTGTTTAATCTGCCACTCCTTTGTAGGTGAGGTCATGAGAAAAAAAAACTTTGAACGAAAAGAATGTGGTGTTAAAACCGTAAAGCAAGAACAATAACCAATTATAGAGGCATTGTTGAATGCCATGTTACTTCATCTTAACGCTGATAAGAATCCTTTTCACAGTAAGATCACCCCTCATGAAGCACCCACCATGATATTGGCCAGTATGAGGAATGCACAGATCTCCTGCAGCACTCTCCTGCTCCAGTGATTCCTGCTGTGAGGCTCTTTCTCGACGGGGGCTACTGTTGCTGTCCTCACTTCACTTTTTTCCACCAGTGGTACAGGCGGGTCTGTAACTTCTTCAGTAGTGTCTTTTGGTTTAATTCCTTTCTACACAGGATAAAGATGGAAAATTTCAGACTTTCAGGCAAGGCATTTTTGCCAACTTCAAGCAACTAGCAAACTCGTTTTTTCTTAATTATTTTCAGCGGACAGGCTGGAAAAAAGTTTGGTCTCACAGTCTTGGCAAGGGTTACATCCAAGAAAATCTGCATTAATCCTTGATTGGGCAGAATCAGCTTTTGTTGATACGAGAAACCTAGAGAAACAGAGTTGCCCATTCTGTGGTTATTAGATTGTTAAATGGTATTCTAAATGAATTTAGGAGGTGTTATCAATGTTGCAATTAATAGTAACAGAGTGACTCAATTTTTGTGGAATCTGACAACCAATTAGATGTTTTTTTAAAAGAGAAGTGCAAGGTACCTTAAAAAATGAGTTAAACTCCCTAACTTTCCGCCGGGGTTGTCTCCGAGTGATGTCGGGGTGCCGATGGAGCCCTTCGATGATGAAGATGTTCTGCAGGATCAGCTCTAACAGGCTGAGCAAGGAGTAGGACAGGTCTAGACCTCCCAGGATTCCACTGGGGCCCATACCCCAGGCCGCCACCACGGAGAAGTAGCAGATGGACAGCTGGCCCAGCGCTGCCCCCAGTAAGAGGATCACATCCAGACTGCGGGTGGGATTGTGGCCCATGTCCTGTGCTCTCGCCTCTATCTTGTGAATGATCATACCGGCCAGGGAGCAGAAGGACATCACAGGGATGACGGCCAGGTGGTAGGAATAAAAGAGCACGAAGGCGGTGAAGCGCCCATGTGCTGAGCTCACCCACACCTGGTACATGATGAAGATTGCAATTCCCACCAGCAAGACCACAGCCCCCACTAAAGGCCCAAACAGTACTCCCCCGTGGTACACCACTCGGAGCGTCACCTTCTGGGCATGCTCCGGGTGAGAGTGGGGCTCCATCTGTCTGCCCACGTTCTTCCACATGATGTACAACAGGCAGGCAGCCATCAGGTAGTACTCAATGTTGAAGGGGTAGAGCACCTCGTAGCCCTTTCGAAAAATGCGGCACCCTGCGTGTGCTCCACAGTGACACTGGGAGACATTGCGCATTCCTGAAATTAAACCAAAATCTTTCACAACAACAAGCTATGAAACAAAATACAGTTGTTAAGAATTATTCCAAGATTTTAGTATAGCACTGCACAATAGTTCTAAATATCTCTGAATAAATAGTAGCTCGCAGATGGAATAGGTAAGTTTTTCCTAAATTCATTTCACTTAATGTATCACAGATATAGTAAATGTGCCTGTGATAACCAGTTTTAAAATGGGATTCCATTGCACTTACAGTATGCCTACAGTACGTTAAAACACCTGATGCAATTATACTATCAGGATTATACAATCAAGCAGAGCTTCCAGTATGGTTGAGCAAAGGAAAGGGGTGTACTAGTGCTTGTTGTGTGATTATTTATGGAAGAGCTTGTAATATGCTTGTAGTGTGACATGAGGGAGGCTTATGCATAAGAAATAAAGGCATATTTTAGTGGATGGTGGATAACGCAATGGATTCAGAGATTCTATGCAGGTTATAACAGAACTATGAAGATTCATTGGAAACAGTACCTATATTGGAGTCATCAAAGCTGCCTGGTAGGGATGCATGTGGGAAGACAGCTCTCTCCTCCTTCTCCAGCTCAATCTCTAGGTGTACAGTGTCCTCAGTCACTGCGCTCAGCCACAGCAGGAGGTCAGTAGTGAGAGTCAGCACTAACCCAGACCTTTGCAACAAACCACAATTCCTCAGATATCTTCACACTTCCTGTCACAGGCTTCACCAGGAGCAAACAGGACGTTTTGAAGCAAGAATTCTTTTCATCCCTTTGGGACAGTCAATTTCACTGGTAAACCTTTCAAAAAAGATTCTTTGTTTTTCTCTAAATTTGTTTTAATGAAGAGTATGAATTCTGATCAATAAAAATAGAAAAGAGCCAATACTAAATTCATTCTGAACTTTCACATCTACTTTTTAAAGGTTTAATTCTAGTAAAGAAAAACATGCTCTGGTCTTCTTAGTTCTAAAAGAATGTATCGCTACAGTCCTTGTGATAGACTCAAAAGCAACAAAAAAAGATGTGCGACATGTGGCGCTCCCAGTCTATCAACGATTTTAAACAAAACAATTTAGATAGAGCAAGTAGAAATGAAAAGAAAAAGCAAAGGCTGAACTGTGTTAAAACACATGGGGAAAGGCTTATGACTTGAAACCTAATTGCCTTCTTGTGGAGAGGTCAATAGAGTCACCTGGTGAGGATCTTGTGCTTATGGATGCAGTCCCTGGAGTGGCCCCACAGTAAGTATGTCTAGACCCAAACAGAAATATAAAAGATCTTCAGCCAATTTCCTTGCGGTTCAATATAGTTAACTTTATAGGCTTAGCGATATTGAGAATATACTGCATAAATGAATAGAGAGAAGCAGAAACAAACATTTACTGAAGAACTATATATACTATAGTCCTGCCCATACAGTCACATGGATTTTTGATCATTTCTGACAACCAGAAGCATACAGACACTTCAATACAATTGCATTATTGCAAATGTTGTGGTGGAAATACTGAAAAGGATGCATTGGTTTCATTTAGGTATACCAGGCACTGCAAGCATTGTGATATACCTATACCTATACAGAGCTTCACAGCAGTGAGAGTGTGCTGTACCTGCAGTCCAAGGAAAGGAGCCTCAAAGAAAGGTAGCAGAACCTTAGCTGCAGGCTTGCACTCTGCCATAATGATGTAATAACCCATCTTGAACACGTGGAGCAGGAGACTGCAGGCTGAGAACACCATGAGGACCACTGCCGTACAACAGAGGAGCTCATGATGAGGACAAGGCAAGCCTTTCAATCCATTCTCTAACTCAAGCTTCTGAACAGGAGATATCTAAGGAGCTTATAAGTAACAGATTTTCTTTTTTTTTTAGAGTAAATAGAACCTTTGTCGTCATAAAGGACTTTGTGCAAGGTGAGGCATTTCAGTTAATAATTTCTTAATAATTTATTGAAGCAATAAAACTAAAATGCTATTGAGATATTTTAAGTTAGGAATAGTTTTCTGGCTGCAGAAATAAATATTCCAAATCAATAAAACCCTAAAGCTTTTTCAGTACAAATCTGTTGTCTCACATAATTGAGCCATTATCTGTCTATATCAAATCTATCTCATGGAGAAATTATCCCCAAAATTGTTTGAGCAAAGATCCAAACTCAGAAACTACAAACTGCTTACATTACATTCTTTTAAATGGAATTGTATTCTAACTTCACTTTTTCTAAATTTATTCTAGATCTTCGTTATGCTTCAGTGTAGTGTCTTCACCTTGAATTCCCTGTTCAATATGAGATTAGCTTCAACAGCACACTAGTTTTCTCAGGTGAAAAAGAAAGGAGCATCAGGAGAGGGCCGTTACAGTACCTGTCACACAGATCCCTCCAGCGTGGTGATCTCTGTGGGGAGAAATCCCAGGCTGTCTCCTGGCCCAAAGCAGGTACCACAGCATCCATGCCAGACTGAGAGCCATTAATACAAGAATGAACAACCTGGGCTCCTGGTGCTTCAAACCTTCTGGGTTAAAGACCTCTGCTGTCAGCAGAGCAGCCCCCAGGAGCACCAGGTTTAAAGCCAGCAGCCCGGAGACCAGCCTCCTCCCACTGGGTGCCCATATCAGCACAGGGTCCATCTCCTCTCCTGCCTCCCCCAAGGGGAGCCCGAGGCCAGGACTGTCAGGCTCCTTGGTCCACCTCTGCACCCCAGACATTCTCCTCTCACCCTCCACACGCTCCTGCCTCACTTCCAGGCACTCAGACAGGAGGGCTTGTCAACCTTTAGAGTTTCTGTGAAGGGTGTGATAAGTCTCGGGTTGGGAGGATCAACGTCACCAGACGTTTGTTTTTTTTTTATAGTCATTCTCGGGAGCTGTCTCGAGCTGGTGCTCAAACACCCTGCTGCAGTGGGTGTGACCTTGTTTATTTACCCCAAGAACTACGAAAACCTTTAGCACCAGGTGGAAAACTGGAGCCGGTGTCTGGCAGCCATTTAAAAATGCCCGGCAATGTCTGCAGATTAGTAACAGTATATGTTTTAATTTCGTATTGCTAGTTCAGAAAGTCAAATATGACCGTTGGTGTTCTGTATACTGAGTACTCATTTATACAGTATGTGCATAAATCCAATGCGTTACTCTTTTTGAATATTCCAGTTTTTCTAACAATTCATGGTCTTATACTGTAGCACTGAATTAAAATAAAAGAAGCATCTAACCTTGGATCTTAAGCTGTCTGTGTAGAAGTGGGAGATAAATGAGATAATTAAGGTGTAGTCACTCACTGACAGAACTCTCATATGAGCTCAGTTTTCATGTGCTGCAGTGTTGAAATCTAACTGGTTTGTTCTACAAAAGGTTTAAGTCAGGACATCCTCCCATTAATTCTCCCCAACAACTAGAGGTCCACCTTCTCCTGTACCCTCCCCCCTATCCCTGTAAGCACCAGGCCCGTCCAGATCCAACCCGATTTAAACCGTTACTACTGTCTGATTGTACTGTGTGCACATATGGAATTATGGTTATTGTTGTTAGGCTGTTAGGCTACCACTTCAAAGCAGTCTGAAAAGCAACTTCAACAGGTAAGGATAACTGTCTCAGAGCCAAGTGCTGATATACAATTATCTTATTGAGCTGAGTGATCATTGTTCCAATTTTTTTTTATTTTTTCTTGCTAAGGCTAAATAAAAGTTCAGTCAACCAGACTTATTAGTCATAGTTTCTCTAAGTGCCTTCTCAATTCTCAAATATTTTTTAACATAAACTAACACTTAAATTTAATCCTCTGAACTTAAGTCCATATGTACATGAAACAATGGGAGTGGTATAGTTTTTACTCTAACTACTTCTTATTTTACATTAAACTAGTAATTTCCTTCTATTAACTGGGATTTACTGGGATTCTGTTTACTGGGATTTACTGTAATAATTAACAAGGAAGGCAAACAGTCACAGTACCAAGAAATGGCATGATGTATATTTAACAATTCCTTTCTTTGTATTTTTTTTACTCAGTTTATGTAGAACAGAAAGGTAGTTTAGGAGGTAACACTGTAGTTACTGCACTGTCCTTTAATTAACACACATCAAATATATTCAATATATTAACTAGTACTGATAAGTCACTTACCTTTCACCCTTACAAGAGTATTACACATCACTCAAATATATTAATACTGATAATGTGTATTTATTTTACATATTTATTACACACATAATTAATTTACCACAAGTATAAAGTAAAAAGGTTTAAAGTAAAAAGCTGCAAAAATTAATTTGCCACTCTTTAAACATCTTTAAAAATTATGTGGAAGAGTAAGACAAACATTTCCATACAAGTTCTTTGTCATAAAAAATATTTTAAGCACAGTTCAACAGATGATTGATTAAAATACAAACAAGATCGTATAAACATACACAAAATGCATTTCTTAGAAACAGCATTATTTAAATGCACATTGTAAATGCAAATTTGATAATTGTTTATCAATAGAAATTGATTTTCTGTCTTCCACTGTTACAGTAGGTTCATAGCCCCACACAAAGAAAAAAACAAAATGACTTTTTGTAAAAACTGTTTGATCCTGAGTTATTTGAAAAATACAGTTTCAAAATCACAATGCTTCATAGTGTATGGCCAAAACATTGAGCTTCACCAGTCAATAGAAACTACAAGTGTGCTCAGGCAGTTTGGCATGTGCAATAAGTAATCGGGAGTGCTGTGCTTAGTTTTGTTTATTTTTCACTTTTTAAACTTTTGTTCAAGTTAAAATTGTAATATGATTTATTATTGCACACTCCCAATTCTTCAGTGTCTGTACACCCTTAAGATAACACCCTTATCTTCCACTCTCGAGCTCCTGATCTAATTCCGCCAATTACAAATGTTGTCTTTATTCACTGAATTAACTGTGTAAGACACAATACAACATAACTTCTACTGCTTCAAGCGGATACTGTAGATTTAACATAACCTAGGACTTTTCAAATAATTAGCCATTGATAAATAATCTTCTTCACAAATAATAATCCGTTTCAAAATTATAGAATCTATGAGGTGCTTGAGAATCCAGGCCATACAAGATCAATGCCTTCCCGTCACAGACTAGGACAGAGGTAACTTTCCGTATTAGGGACTGAAAATTCCAGTAAGAATTGAACCTAACAGAATGGATGAGTTAAGCCACTAGTCTTCACTACTATAGCCCCTCAAAATCATTGTTTTCATTCACAGTGGCAGAGGAGTTATAGTTCTTGGAGTTCAACGTGTCCTTTCTCTAAAAGCTTGTTAACATGCCATTGCATCAATACCTTCCTCTGCATCATAAACTCTGTGATCAATGAGACCAGGAGTATTCATTTTTTTCCTCCTTGTCATTTGCATTACTACAGTTCATTAAAGTCAATTGTGCAATTTTTTCAAAAGTCAGATGCAATATAACACTTGATAAAATATATCAGAAAATGTATGTTTCTAAACCGCACAAATGGAGTCTTTTCCCCCATTCGATTGTAGGAATTGGATCTGACTTTGATGCAGCATTTCCTTGAAGATGGAGAAATTCCCTAAGGAATATTTAGGAAGTGAGAAAGACCTCAAAGAGGCTGGCTACTGAGTGCATTCGATAGAAGATGCCAAAGGGAAGTCCAATATTGACAATGGCGGTCCACATGGAGAGCTTGTAGAATTCTATTCCGAGCTTATTGTCGAACTGGGGTCGAGCACCAAATGCTGGCATAACCCAGAACTGTTGAAGGAAAGGAGTGAAAGAGACTGTTCAATAACTGGATGGAGATACAGACCAAAAGATAAAACTAAGTTTGGGACACACAGGCAAGAATATCTGGACAACTGATTTAAGCTAAGTCAGACACATAAATAAGCAGAACTGTAAGGACTGCAATTTTGCAGGCATGGCCTGGGTATGCTAGCAAATGTCTGCAGCACTGCCGATAAGAAAGATAGAAAATGTTTCACTCACAATGATGTTGCAGAGAAGCAGGAAGGAAGAGATCTCCTTGAGGGCCCGCCTCCTCCAGTACTTAGAGCTCTGAGATGGTAGTGTACTGGGCATGCTGTGCATGGTGTGGACAGGGCTGTGGCTCAGCTCCAAGCCATTTTCTGCAGGCCGTGCTCCTTCACAGCCTCCCTGACGGAAGGCATTGTCGTTGATGAAGACCGTGCCTCCCACAGCTGACTCCTCGTTGAAAGGTTGCCTGTGGAGCCCCTCAATGATGAAGAGGTTCTGCAGGCAGAGCTCGACGACGATGATGATGGCACAGACGAGGTCCAGCACGAAGAGATACTCTGTAGACTTCTTTGCCACCACTGCCACAATGGTGAAATAGCAGATGGTGAACTGGCCCATGGAGGCCCCCAGGAGAAGAGCGATGTCCAAGCTCCGAGTGGGATTCTTGTTCGAAACGTGGTCCCTCTTCTCGTACCGGTAGATGATGGAGCCAGCCAAGGAGGCAGCTGACATCAAGATGAGGCCTACGATGTTCATCACATAGTACATCAACAGGGCTAAGTCCTTTGTGTCTGGGGAATTCACTTCTACATCATAGACCACGAAGACAGCGAGTCCGGTCACTACAACGATGATTCCCAGAACTGGCCCCGCCAGTATCCCCCGGATGTGAAAGCTGACGTGGTGATGGCTGCTGTGCTCGTCTATCTGGCGGCCAACGTTTTTCCACATGACATAAGCCATGGCCGAAGCAAAGAGGCTGTACTCTATATTAAAGGGGTATAGATAGTAGTAGCCTTTTTCTAAGATGGGGCAGCTCTCATAGCTGCACTGACAGTTAACACTCGGGTTGGCAGCTGAAACGACAGAGCATAATAAGAAAGATGTTATACTTTCCTCACCCCTTTCTACTATATTACAATAATTACACTAGAACTTTGTTTTAAAGCATTGCTTCGCATCACAATGTATCACACAACATGTTTACATCAGGTACCAAAAAAGCAATAAATCTTTATTTAAGAGAGTAAACAATTGTGTAAAATAAATCCGGGCTTTTCTATTTAAGACTTTTAATTACTGCTGCAGGAATATAGGTGGATATAGTCTGCTTTTGTCTTTTCCCAAGCTGTTTTTATTCTCCTCTTGGGAATCGATTCGGCCAAGATGTAAAGCCCTTTACAGCCCAAGGATCAAATGGCATCCCGTGAGATTGCATTAACAATGAGGTACAGTATGATTAAAACTTCAGTGGCCCCTTTAAATCCAAACCTTTCATTTTGGAAACGTTGGAGATTCTTGTACTGGAATCCTTATGCCCAGTCTGATGGAGAGACTCATCTGTGACAGCTGCCATCCAGACCATGAGATTGCAGGCCAGGGTCAACATCAGCCCACATCTGCAAGAAAATAGCCCAAAAGCAAGGGTGAACATTGCGTAACAAAAACTGCATAGCATTTTATTTCATGTGTCCCTTTTTAGCTGGGGTGATTGACTAGAAATGATGTCCTTTGTACATTACCAAGTCTACACTCACAAAAAAACTAAAACAAGGTCATAGCAGCTTCCTTTTGGCCTGCTGGTGTTAGCCAGGGATGAGAGGCGGACACCATGTGATGACTCAACTGTATTAAAAGTCAAAACAAGTGAATCTGAAAAATAATTTATAACATAATCTTATATAGATCCTGAACATGAGCATGTGAAAGGAACTCTCATCAATGTACCCACTTACCTAGTTATGTTGCGCTGGATCTGAACACAGTCTTTAGCATGAACCCACAGAAAGTAAGTCTGCAACATGAAGGAGTGTGGCAGTTAACAGCACACCCGGCAAGATTATCATGCATTTCGAAGAGAATGAGGAAGAGCAGGCCGAGCCACATCATAGGCGAGGCAGCACCCTACTGAAGAAGAGGGGCCTCAACCAGAGCTCCTCATGCCCACAAGTGCCCAGGAGGGGTCGCTGTGTCACTGAGAGATGATCGAGCCCTGGCCAAAAAATCCCACAACCAATTACTAGCCACAGCTGGCTAGTGATTTCATCGAGCCTCAAACCCTTGATCAAAGAGCTCAGCTCATGCTTGGCGAGTACCTTCACTTTTGGAGCTACTCTAGAGGTCCCAGGATATCCATTTTTAACTGGATATACAGTATATAGAGTAACTTCCACTGTCTGTCATATAATCACACACATACAGACACTAAATCTAAAATTATTGCTTTAAAGTATTGCTGATTAATTATGGTGAGTAGAGAAAAAAATGTCTTTACTGTAACATTAATAGGGTGAATTGTTTGTAACTAGTGAACCATCCTAAATTAGAAATTTCTCACATCATTTATTTCCACATCATTTATTGCGATGGCTCAGGTAATCCTTGTGACTTTTACCTGCATAAGTATGAACACAGCCTGCACCACAGGGAATACAACTTTCACCGCCGAGTCACAGTGCATGTACCCAATGTAGTTGGCAATTTTGAAGATATCCATTATTAAGCTGCACACTCCAAAAAGCACCAAACCTCCTGAAATACAAGAAAAACTGCCCTGTCAGTTTTATTTGTCTTCAGGCTAATCAATGGGGGATTAGCTATTATTTACTCCCCCAACAGCCTTGAGAAAGATCATTCTCACTACAAAGCAAAACCATTGCAACAGTTTTTAGAAGAATTAAGCTATTGTTGGAGACACTCCCATTAGGTTGCTATATACATCAGTATGTTTTGCATAACATTGACAGCATTTACTTTTTTCTCCTTCAGGTCTTTATATTCATATAGTGAACACTAAGACTTCTTTTATCCCCAGAAAGTATTTTAAATGCAAAGAGCAAATAATTTTTAACAAGAAAACCCATGTTATCATGTTTTGATAATTATATTTTCAAACTGGAAAAATGTTGTATTCACGCACATATAATTCTGAACTCATAACTCATATTCATGATTTTACTAAACATCAGCAAAACACTATATAGAGTATATAATTCAAATAATATACTGTAGTTATCACATTTATTGAATATATACAGTACTTACTAAAAAATACACATCCAAACAACATACTCATGTAGATGCAAGATAGCAAATAAATTTGTACATATTTTCTTTACTCCTGAATGTTACGTTTAAAACATAAAAATATGGTGTAAAAGATGATACATCTACTGTTTGAATCAATGTAGATGCACTGACAATGCATAACTCCCTAATCTGGCTACTGTATATTTCTCAACTCTGGCTCATCGATGAAAAGAACTCTAGTGGATTTTGAGAGCTCTCCATTGACCAGTTCAATCATTCTTCTTGTTATGAAGAATTTAAAATCTGTATGTTGTCTGCACTGGAACTACCACCCTGACTGTTGCAGCCTTTCACTCACTTTGTAATCCTGCCTGTGATCCCATTATCCAGAATAACCAAACCCAAATTCCTTTGCATCCTTATTCGTCCCAAATTACCCGTTACAGTACATTTTTTGGCATCACTTCAAAGCTCAAAGAGATTGGCTAAGAAAATATTGCATTTTGTAAACCTTTCACGTTCAAGTGCTGTTTTAAAATGGATTTATTATTGATAATATACAAGGACTACATTGTATCTTCACAGTAGTGTAATGAATTAATCTGATTTCCTGGCGATACAGTTCTGAACGGATGTACTTTTCTTATAACCAGTCAGTTGAGTCTTACGATTTTACCAACCGCCCTAAAGCAGAACTGAGCCTCAGAGAACAAACTGCACCCCAAAAGCAAAGAGATGCTCACCTCTTAGCCAAATGGGTCCAGCGTGGCTGTCCTTGTAGAGTATGGCACTGTCCACCTGTGAGGTGTATGCCACATAGAAGATCATCCAGCTAGTGTTCAGGAGGAGGAGAACTGTCAGGTAGATCTGGACATCGATCTGTGTGATGGCCACCTCGTTAAAGGCTCCCCCACTGACCAGCGCGCAGCCCAGGAACAAGATGTTGACTGTTATGAGGCACGAGATCAGCCTTCCACGGTTCCGGCCTTTCTCTCTTGGGGGGCTACTGCTGGGGTTCTCTGGCAGGCTGGACGACCTCAGAGGATCCCCCACCACTGCCTCGTCCCTCTTCACAGCCACCATAGTGTTAGGACATGGGCAGCCTTCATTCAATTCTGCCTCCATCTTCTGGCAGACGTCTGTGGGGAAGAAGAAATGGTGTCAGCATGCTGTCACAATCAGGCTGCCCACTACCTGAAGTGAGACAGCCAAATCCTTCAGTTATTACCTTCTTCTGAGTTAACTTACTGTTTTTCTTCCAGAGCAGCTGGTAGCTGGCATTTTTCTGAAGATGGGGCATTGTAACAAGTGAAGCTGGGGATGAGCGCACAAGCCTCATCTGCTGTGATGCATTTGCTTGCTAACAGTTAAGGACTGCTCACTTCTCTTCCTCATTCCAAACATTTCCTATCTCGTGCTGGAATTTTAGTGTCCTGCTGATTCTAAATAAATTTACCATGTGCCCAAAGTGTTTCCATAATTCCATTTAAGAGTAATGCTATGTGAAACATATGTTCAGTATATGATTTATAAATCATCTCTAATGCAATTTTCTTTTCACAGAACTAACAACCAAAAAAAGGACTGATTCTATTTTGTTTTCTTTTTAGAAGCATAACTGCATATGAGTAGTTAACAGTCACATCTGCTTTTTATTAGATATCATGTCAGTGCATGAGAAAATATCTATAATTGTTTCGATTGACATTTTTATATTAAGAGATCCACAAAGCTTAGAGAACAGTTTCTAGATCACCAAAGATTAAATAAATAATATTTAATTAAACATAAATCTGTAAATGTACTAGGTAAAAATTCAATGAATAATAACGGCGTATTGAATGAGTCAAAATTCAAATATAATTTTATTTGATTCAAATATTTGCAAAGCAGCTTTAGCAAATTGAATGGGCAAGAATTGAATAAGCAACAGCAACACCCTTTAATTTCTAGAACACTTCCAAAAGTCAATACCAAAATCATGAACAAATTACAAATGGAAAAAAAACACATAAATCACTGTTTGAAAAAAAACAACATTTTAAAAGCAGGTGATGGAGGCGGCTCAAACCCACAGAAGTATAGCAATCTACAGACCTGGGGCAGCAGGACGTCTAACTCACGTTTGTAGACAGACCTTAGATTCTAGAAGGAATCGCAATTTAAAATAGAATATGGCCAAGAGAAGACGTCAGCAGCAAGTTATTTCAACATGAAGGGCCAGAGTCACTCATGTTGAAGTCAAATGAAAATATTAAAATGTCTTCTATGAGTACCCAACACAGAATCGTTGCAGGATAAGGAAGAAACATACACACAACAGTCCTAAGCGAAGAAAGGTGTCAGCCTAAAAACAAATACCGCAGCATGTTCTCATTCAAGCAGATATGCTAAAGGTTTGGTAAATCTTGTTCTAGGGTTAGCAATATCAGCTGACACAGTGACTTCTACCTTAAAAGAAAGAAAATCTGCATTTTGTAATGCATTACAAACCTCCATTAGCCAATTAGTCCTCGAGGAAAAGAAACACATAGCAGCTCTGTGAGTTGTCTCAGATGCGAGGTACCGTCATATTTGCGAACCATATGGCACTATTTACCTTTTCAGAACTTTTGGAGGAAGTAACGTTGACTGATATATACGTAGAAATGGGTAAATTAAAATATGAATGAAAGTGTTACACCCAAACAGCCCTTGCTTAATCTGGAGCCCTGCTATCTGACCTGCTTCCTTTAACAAGAGGTGATAACACAGCTCAAGGTAAATGCACTCTTTTTTGAGCTTTTATTTTTGCCAGCCGACGTGAGAGAATAAAAAAGTGTATATATTTAAGATAAAGGCTGGGCTGCCAAACAAACACCCCGCAAGGCTCACTCTGTTTTTCTTTGGTCTGCTGTAACTTTCTGTTGAACTATTAGAATTTGATTATTCTTTTCCATCTGGCCAGTATATACGAATACACTCACATTAGCAAATGAGTAGTTGCTCATGTGGTCAGTGTAGCAAGGAAAAAACAAACACATGCTACCCAGCAGGACTCTCTAAATCTGGCTCCAGAGAACAATAAAGTCTTCTGCTTTTCAATCCAATTGCTTTGCTGAACAAAATAATGGCCTTAATCCGACAAGATAAACATGATCTTTCATCAGTCATTGAAGACCTCATTCAATGACCTCAGGAGCAGGGTTGAATATAGGCTGCAGATTTCTGGTCAGCCCTTTTTCAACAGTATTTTGCATTGGTCAGTGTTTGTTTCTGACAACAAAATCAGTGGAATATTAGCCCATAAAAGAAGAGAAAGCAAAATTCAGAAACAGAATTCACCAGTCAAGGAAGTGTGCGGCTGACCTTACCTGATGGGTTGAGTGGAGTTCCTCTTAGGCTAAAACTCCAGAATCAGTCATCAGCTTTATACCCATCTCCTGTCCCAGTGATTTACTGTCAGTTATTTTCCTAGAGCTCTGTCACTGATTTACCAAAAAAGACATTTAACAGAACATCATAAATTTAGATTTCTGCAATTCAACAAGCAAAAAAATCAAATATCTCATCAAGAACTTATTGCCATTTTAGAATGTTAATTTATTTAGATTCTAAAGGATGAGGATAATGATATAATAATAAAAGCATGCAGTTAAGCAAAAACTACCCACTCTCTGTACCCACTGAAGAACTGAACATGAGATCCTCTATGAAATCGTCCCCCCATAACTGATAATATGTTTCTGTTTTTCTCAACAGACTTCTGTCAGACCTCTGTGATGCCTTACAATGAACCTTGGCCTTTTCTATACTTTTATTTGAGCAGGTCTTTCTTTCAAGAGAGAAACAGGACACTTTTTTATGAAAAGCCAATGAAAATACATCAGAACGTGTATTTGTATACAGTATGCTACAGTTGAAGTGCATTGATTTTGTCATCTAAATGGTCACTAGATTCCAAGGTTACATTATTACTCAATGTTTTGTCAGCATTTTGTCGGCTGTGATGACACCAAAAGTATAAGATGTTGTGCTCAGTCTTATAGCCATGCCTCTTCTGCTTATTGTATGCTTGTTCTGCTGATAGCAGTAATATAATTCCATGTAGTAAGGTCTCTGTGAAGTCTTTGTTTTCCAGAAACATACTGAATGATTCTCATTTAAGAGATAATGTTCATGTTTCTGAATTGTAAATCCTACATCAGATTTCTGCATGAGTCATTCTGAGCAGCTTGAACAAAAGTAAAAACATGTACTTTCAGAAATAAAGGAATATTAATATGGATTTTACGATATCAATGATTTCACAGACAAATGAACAGCAGCATAGTAATTGGATGCCGAGTTTGAACTACACTGGAATTATTTAACTTCCCAGTAACTCTCACAGGCATTAACAATCACCAGAGAAGACATGGAAACTGTACTATAAATATTATTATAAAATATAAATCACACACCGTTTTTTTTTTCACAGTGCTGGCGATAGCAAACGAAGTTATTTTTAGCTGTGAGAAATGGTCTCAGTTGAAAGGAGAAACAGATAATAAATTATTTATGGAGTGCCATAAAGAAAACTTCTAAAAAAAGAAGGATAAGTTGCTCAGAGCAACTGTAAACTCTTGTAGAGACATATTAAAATGTCTCATTATTTATTTCATTTCTGTGAATGTGAATTTAAACAAACTAATAAAACTTTACAACACGATAGTTTTAATTTAGTATCCAGTATCTATAAATACACTTAGTTGATAATTTGGGAAGTAAAGGCCTGCGATGCAAAATTATCAGTGCTAAATGATTTTGTGCAAACATGATTTTGAAGTTATGTAAAATCAGTAAAAGTAGACGCTCTTGTGTAAGACATATACAAGAGTGACATCTAGTAAAATGTAAAATTGGCCACCTGTTTATCTCAATTATATATTTCAGATTAGTGCTTAAATGTATTACCTTCCTACTTTAATTGCTAAATATGCATACATATATAAAACCACTAACAGTTCTACGAACATTTTATATTTTAAATATTTTATTTTATACATTGCGTTTGAAAAATAAGTTAATAAATATGATCAAATTCAACTCCTTATACATTTGACATTTATGATACTTTGAGGCTGTCTGTATTGTTAGGACCCAGGGGACTCTGCAAGGGTAATGCTTTCCTTAAACCACTCCCCGCTCCGCAAACAGCTCAGGTGTCCGTAGCAACCGGACAGGCTTCGCTCTTTCTAGCAGCTAGCCCGGGTAGAAAGAGACGGAGCCGCTGTCCCCACCCTCCTGTCGGATTGCCCCTTCCGCATGGAGGGCTAGCTGCCCCCGGCTCCTGCTACCCGATGCTTGGATGTAAAGGTGGAGACGACAGGTTGGCATCATGACTGACAGATACCACAGAGCTGCCCGGGACGGCTATTTGGACTTACTGAAAGAGGCCACCAGGAAGGATCTTAACGCTCCGGACGAAGATGGAATGACACCCACTCTCTGGGCCGCCTATCACGGCAACCTTGAGGCGCTGCGGCTCATAGTGGGAAGAGGGTGAGTTGGAGGCATAAAGTTTCAAAACGCGGTCCTTCTGCAGGGTTTCATATGGGGCAACTACTGCACGCAGGTATTTAATTGGATAATCAACAGAACCGTGCAAGGCAACCCGCTCGGTTTTTTAAAATGCAGGTTTCCATCTGGCAAGTTCTGGTTGCATTGTTCGTGCAGTGTTACATCGAAGAGCCATTTAATTTCAAACAGAATCGTTCCTGCAGGACGACACGTATTTAATGATGTGAAACTACTTTTGCCTGATAAAATAAGATGAAGAGTGCTGGACTTTAAAATATAAGAAGCTAATATGGGTTTAGTTTTCTGATCTGTTGTACCCAGAAGCTTTCTTCTGTGTACGTATTGTTTTACTTGCACAAAATAGAATTTGCAAATATATGCATGATTTCATTAGTTACTTTTACATTAAAGGTATATTTTTTTAAAAAAAAGTGTGAATTGGCTTCTCCCCAGGCGCAGGTGCATATGATCACCTCTGACCTGAAATGGTCTTATAATTGACTGATTGACTGTGGGAGTTACTGTGAGGTGCTGCAGCGTTTAGGTTTTAAGGGCTCAGGATAGCCGGGAGCCTTGGAATAAAGCTGACTTGTGTGGCGTGCAAAAAAGTCGTGTAATGAATGATGCTGTTTACATAATTAGCCCAACTCGTTGTAACGCGCATAAAGGGTCCGGACACCGCAGTGTGCCAGTGAAACTGAAAATATGAAACAGGAGAATACAGCCGATCGCTATCTGAGGGGTGCCTGTTGTTTGTTGTTATTCACGGAGAATGGTTCTCTCTCCCATCGTGGGGGTGTCGCCACAGGGTTGCGACTGAGATGAGGCAGAGTCTTGGCTTCTGCTTTGCAGAATCAGTCAGTCCACACCTATCCCATTGTCTTATAAACAAGAACTGCAAACCGTGAGGTGAATATATTATTATTATTATTATTAGTAGTAGTAGTAGTAGTAGTAACAATGATAAAAATGTTTCCTATTTTCTAAGTTGCTTGTCCAGAAAATTTGAAAAAAGGATAAAAAAATAAAGATTTTTTTAAAAAACATCTCTATCCACAACTAAGATTACAGAGTCTAAATTATATTCTCTTAGATGGAAATCTTTGAACATGGACTGACATGATACATAAAACATGTAATGGTGTCTTCTAACAACCCTCTGACTTGTCTTATCTACACCTTGCAAATGCATTTGAAACATGTCTCGTCAGCTTAAACTGGGGGTTCACTCAAATGCTTTGTCCACACTTTACATCAGTCATTGTGATCACTTGTTACAGGGTGAACCGTATTTAGTCCTGAGGAGCCACAGTCAGTTTAAAGGTCAGTCATGATTCATCAGTTCTTAAAGATGAGGAACAGTTTCATCTTGAGCAGTGAAATAGGTCATTTGTATATCTAAATATTTTTTAGATAATTATGAATGTAAATCTTAGCTCTGTGCAGAGTTTTTAAACTTTGCTTAACTGATCAAAAAAAGTTTGTTTCCTGTTTTAAAGTTACTTGTTGGCCTATATTGTACATTTCCAACACATAAGAAAAAAAATGCACCATTCTTTTTACCTGGTCATCATCTCAATCAGGGTATCCCCTCTGCCATTTTTGATTACATTTGATAATTTTAAGATCTGAGCATATGAATGACGTCCAGCTTTCTCTCTGCATCTTGTAGATTACTTGTGTGTCATTAAGTCATAATCCCCTGTTGATGACCTCAGAATGCACCTTGCCATAATTGATGACATCACTAGTTGACAAACCTACAAGTATGCAAACTGTGACTGATTGACCCTAGGCTTTGCTAAATGGCACATCAAAAACAATTACTATGTACTGAAACCATTGTGTTAAGCAGTGACTCATGTTGATATTTAAATTTTTGGTCTTATAAAATAAAATGATAAAAAAATCCACCCTCAGTATTGGGGCACAGTTCACTTTGTGTAAGAAATCAGTAGAAAGCTAAAACAAAAAAGTTCTGAGTTTTAAAACAAAACCTATACTGGCATCATCATGAAACAGGCTTTGAAACAACTGCCACGAGTGCCAGTGGTTTCTTGCACCGTGACACTTTCCCCAGTGAACTGAGAACAGGTGTTGAGAAATGCTGATTGAAAAAGGTCATGCTCAGGTGATCACACACAGAAAGGACTAAGGCACTAAGACCAACCTTACACAAGCAACAAGCAACTGTGTTTTTTAATTAGAGGAAAAAAATTAAAGTGTACAGTGATCTCAAGACAGGGAATAACTAGGATATTTTTCATGTCCGTTTTTCCAAGAGGCCTACTTCTGGTAATATGTAAGCAGCTCTTAAATAATAAGAATAATTTCATTTAAGTTTGTAGATCTGTGCTACAGTTTAACATGTGACCAGGTGTTTTCACCAATGGGTACATTCTTGTGAAGTACTGCATATCATATGGCTTGTTTTCTTATTTTTTGTGTTGAAATTGTTCAGCTCTTTTAAGACACTTGTCAGGTTATGAAGGGCTCCCAGAAAATTAACTGTATTCACAGACTGAAGAGCAGTGAATCATGTAGTCCCTGAGCAAAAGGTGGTAATGGCATTTTTATCTTTTCAACATCTGTTTTCAGTGTAAGGGTTTTTGCTTAAAATTTTAAATTCATTTTTTAGTGTTTTAATCTGGACCTTAGCTTGAGTACATCTTACAATTTCACATTTTTGGCTTCCTGGTCTAAGTGATTTATGGATCACTTAAAGTCCAATATTGTTCCTCTTCAAAACAGAACAGTGTTGTACTGTTTTTGTAATCATATTTCTATTTTGGGGTATCTTTAGGCATTAGTGATATATGGAGGCTTTTTAAAAAATCTTTATAGATTTTTTTTTATAGATACAGAAACAGTACCCGTGAGACAGACAGAGAGAGGGGTGATGATTTAATCGCTGGGTTGGCAGTTTTATAGCAGGTAGTATATAGTGTTGTCCAATTAAGTTGTAGACAGGAGGGAAGGCCGAATACATTTTCTCAGAAGGAAGTTAAAGGTCAGGATGGCAGATTGATGAGCTTTGCCTATATGAGTCTGCTCCACTTTTAAATCTGCCCTGTCCTTGTTGCAGATTGGGAGTTTATCAATCCAGGCATTTTCTACCCTCTTGGCTTGGTATTTCTTAAAAATGCTTTTGATATAAACAGCTATTAAGAAATCAGTTCTTAAGAAACATAAAGCATTAAGTGATTGTGTGAAGGGTGGAAAGCAGAAATCATGGCTGTTGATGTTTGATGCATATTTTAATCATTTTGAAAGAAAATTAACATGTACCATAGATTGAGCTTTTTATTTACTGTGGATGGTTTTCTGAATAGGACTGACTTGGTTGTACTGTAAGTGTGAGATTACCCTGGGAAAACAGTCCTTCTATGACACGATCTTAGATTCTGGTCTGTCCACCTTAACAGATGGGAAACCCAAATCAGTCCAGGAGCAGGAGGGTGCAATCAGGGAGGTGTTAATCCTGGGTCTGGTGTCAGCATTAACAACACCGTGCCTCTCTGCTCCCTGTTAAAACTGTCAACTTGTGCCATCAATAATTCATTTCCCCCTCTGCGACATTTCACCTGCAACTAATGAAATATTGATCAAGTCCAAGACATGGCCTGGAAGGGTAGGATCAGGGCGGAAAGGGAAGGGGCAGTTCCTTTTGGAAAAGGAAAGCCAATCTTATTCTTGGATTTTGTGTTACATGAAACTTTTTCTCTGTGACACTGTGCAGTGTTTAGTGTTCCCCCTGTTAATTTTAAATAACTCTTACTTTGGCGAAAAGAACTGTGATGTCATACAGAGTGACAACATTTTTTACACAGCTTGTCTTGAGAGCTCCCTGACGTTTTTTAAAAGAGATTCCTATATTGGATAAAGTGCTTCGAAAATGGATGGGTGGATTTTTTTAAATAAAAAAAAAATGTTCCTTAAAGACCCAGCAGGATGAATAACTATACTCATGATTCACCAGATTTTAATTTCTTTTTTTTCCTTCCCTCCACACTGATGCCAGAAACACTAAGATTTTCCCCTTCAGTTGTATCTTATCTCATTTGTCCTGGGAAATTCCTGGGATTTGTTTCCCTGAATCATTAAATCTAAACTGTCTTTTGGAATGACCATAAAGACACTTCAGGTTTGCTGCTCCCTGTATTGTTTTCTTAGTTGTGTGGTCATAGTGCCGCACATGAAGAACAGCTTTCAGAGTCAGTTTCTTTGTTCACAAAGAGTTCTTTGTCCTTTAACTGAGCACAATGCTGATTTTCATTGCTTTTTAGTGGGTAATGTAATGTCATTGAATTTGAAGGTGCCCTTTCTTGTGTGCATTGGCAATAAAGAGATAACAGAGTATTTTTTGTTTTAATTGTTATATTATGTTGCAACCTCTGGAATTTAATTTGCAATTGGAGTTGATGCAGAAGGAGGAAGATTTTTGGGAGGATAAATTGCTTTTTATAAAAGAAGAATGTTCTTTACATTAAAAAGGTTGGATAACAACAATTCTGCACTCCTAACCTAGTGCTGTAAGGAGTCCTGGCAAATGCTTTTTAAAATGGAGTTTTTGCCCTTGTTTTTCAGATCAGAAACATACAAGGGTGGTGAAGTCTTTAGTACATCAGAGACCTAAAGTTAAACTCAGCAATGTTAAAGCCTCACAGTGCCCTGCCTGGCTTAATTGCTCACTTGTTCTTCCCTGATCTGTAAAGCTCTAATATTGTTTTTTAAATGAAATATCCATGGATGTCCATGCAGTGTCAACCTCCCTGTGATTCAGTGGAACATTATTGTGAGAACTGGCCCACATGACGCACAGCATCACCAGTGAGAAAGGCAGTAATGTAATCAGTCCAGTCTGAAATGTGAGATGTTAAGGTAGATTTATGTTACCCATAACTCTGCACAGCGTAGTAAAGTAATCTAATGATGCAGCAGGGGCAGACCCTGGGTCATGCACTGGTGACAGGGAAGTGGCACGCAGGGCCTAACAATAAAACACTCCAGGATAAAATTTGCTCGTTCATTTAAACAAAGGTTCAGATTGAGTTATTGTTTATGTATATGCAGAAAGAGGTATATATAAAGGCTGCCATGGAGTTAAAAGCTTTGAGGATTATCCTGTGAACTCACTGTGTTCTCTTCTGGGAACACTACAGGGGAGATCCGGACAAGTGTGACATCTGGGGGAACACGCCTCTCCACCTGGCGGCGGCCAACGGGCACCTAAACTGCCTGTCCTTCCTGGTGTCGTTCGGTGCCAACGTGTGGTGCCTGGACAACGACTACCACACGCCGCTGGACATGGCCGCCATGAAGAGCCACATGGACTGCGTGCGCTACCTGGACTCCATCGCTGCCAAACAAACCAGCCTCAACCCCAAGCTGGTGAGCAAACTGAAGGACCGGGCGTTCCGCGAGGCCGAGCGGCGGATCAAGGAGTGCGTGAAGATGCAGAGGAAGCACCACCAGCGCATGGAGAAGAAGTACCACAAGGAGGCTTCGGACGCGTCCGACGCCATGAGCTTCTCCAGCTACTCCAGCAGCACCATGAGCCGGAAGCTGCAGCACCTCAACCTGGTTCCCACCTCCATGCCATACTCCCAGGTGCGGGCCTGGCTCTCTGCTGAGCCTCTGAGTGCATTAATGAGGGAACAGATCAATAAACGCCCCAGCCCCTACTCGTTCAACACTTTATGGGTCTGATGGGTTATGGTTTCCTTTATGCCCTAACTTTATTCACATGCAATTCATTCCCCCTTTTGAGTTTCAGTACCTTTATTCTTCCTGCCTACAGTGGCATTAACGTTTATGTTAGAGATATAATAATTTTTGTAAAATCTAAAAAGATATTTGAAAAGATGAATATCTGTTAGAGACAATATCAGTTTAATTTATTTTTCTTTACTTTGACGTGCTTGCGGGTTGTTGATTGATTATTTCATAGCGATTCGTGAGTAGGTGTTCTGCACTTCACGTTTTGGGGTCAGGAGTTTTGTTACAGTAGGTCTGCTTGGGGTTCTAGTATTTTCTACTGGATTCTAAAATCTTGTTTTTAATTGTGATGACTTTATCTCTTTTCCTTGTGAACTTTGTGATTCTCCCTCCCCCCTTCTTACAGTAAAGTGCTTTGAGAAGCTACTTTTAAAACTTTTACCAAATAAACTTTATTATCATATGTAGGCCTCAGCCCTGAAATTTGTTTGCGCCTCATGTTGTTCTATTTCTCATGTTGATTTCATTGACACAAAATCATTGCCTTTTTAATGCAGTAAGGGGGCAAATAATTATCCCATTGATGTCCCCCAGGCCACCATTCATGCAACTGCCAAGGGCAAAACCAAGATCCAGAAGAAGCTGGAGAAGAAGAAGCAGGGGGACGGCACCTTCAAGATCTACGAGGACGGGCGGAAGAGCGTGCGCTCTCTGTCCGGTGTGCAGCTGGGCAGTGACGTCATGTTCGTCAGGCAAGGCACCTATGCCAGCCCTAAGGACAGGACTCGCCGCAACATCAGGGACATGTTCCCCAGTGATGATGACGCTGTCTCGCGTGCCATAAGTGACCCAGGGCTGCACCTGGACACCGCCTACTCCGAGGTCAGCACGGACTCGGGGCACGACTCCCTCTTCAACCGGCCAGGGCTGGGCACCATGGTGTTCCGGCGGAACTACGTCAGCGGGGGCTTGTTCGGTATCGGGCGGGACGACGCCAGCGTGGCCGGCAGCGATCTGGAGGGCCGCATGGGCGATGTGCGGCTCCGCAGCCGACTGCAGCGCTCCCCGAGCCTCAACGACAGCATCGGCAGTGCCAACAGCCTGCAGGAGCGCCACACGGAGGAGCTGCCCTGGGACGACGTGGAGCTGGGGCTGTACGACGACGACGAGCCGGAAACCAGCCCCCTGGAGACCTTCCTGGCCACCCAGGGCATGTCGGAGTTCATCCCCGTCTTCAAGAGGGAGAAGATAGACCTGGAGGCCCTGATGCTGTGCTCTGATCAGGACCTCAAGAGTATCAACATCCCGCTCGGGCCCAGGAAAAAGATCTTAGAGTCCTGCAAGCGCCGGAGAGAGACCATCGATGATCCTGATTTTATTGAGGACACAGAGCTGTGAGTCACTGAATGCGTGGCAACATTTCTTACTGTTTAATGTAATTTAATGTTATGTTTTGGCTTCCTATGGACTTTTGTTCATCTAACACCTATTTCAGACATGCCTTAGACTTTTGGTAGGTGAGGTTCTTTAATTTTTGATGATTGTTTTCAACACATAGTAATTCAGAATATTCAGAGCACATTTGGCACTTAAGTTTCATACAGTACCTTTAGAGTACTTTAATCCTTCCCATGAATTCATTATTCAGTTTATCCTTAATTTCTTAATTAACCTGGGTGCTAATGATCACTTTGATAATTAAGGTCTAGCTGCAGAAAAGACTTGCAGTGGAATGGAATGAAAGTGCCAAATCTGACTGATTTAGAGTGTACATGTGCGCCCCTACTCATAAAACACTGCCCTCTGCTGGTCATGGTGGTGTTGAACAGTTAAACTTGTCCTTGAACTGTAACTGTCCTTTCACAGTTACAGTTAAAGGATACAGTTAAATGAAATGTAAATGACCATTTCTGACAATCAAAAAAGAAAGTGAAACTGGAGAAATATAAGTTTACTGGAAGTGACATCCATTTCAGCTTTGAATTCATAGCTGTTCCCAAAATCTTACGGAAAATGGGAAACGAGAAACAAGTTTCAAATAAGCAAAGAAGATTTGAGTACTCGCTGATTTTGTGTTAGGAAAGAATCAGCATGTGACAGCTTGTTTCTAACCCTAGTAAGGTTTTAAAAGCCGAGCTCACTGTGTTACTGTGAGCTGATGTTATACAAGCACAGGTAAGGGAATCTTGTGGGCCAAGTACCTCAATGGAAGATGAGCTGAGTGTAGAAGAGGTCTGTCAGCACACAGTGTTTAATAAACATGTCAGGGTGTTTCACCAGCTGCTCCTTCTTCAAGGCTGAATTACTGTATAAAATACTGTAGAAATTAAGGATTTCATGTGAAAATTTAAAATTTGCTCTGTAGAAGACTTGACAAGAATCCCACAATGACATCAGTGGCCTACATTTCACAGTCACTCTCTTAGTTTTAGTTTTGAACCTAATGTAAATGTGATATTCTTGTGCGTGTGTTGGCAAGGAAAGCTAATAGTTTTTATCACTGGTGACGACAGTCCACGCAGTGTGTATGGTGGGGTGCAGATTTGGACCTGATAAATGAATAGGGAGGCATCCAAAGACACTTCATGGTTTTGCTAGCTTGTTTGCTTTCTGAAAGGGGGCTCGTGTCTTTCCCTGTTGATTTCTAGGTGTGGGAGAAGGGCCATGGGGAAGATTTTTGGGAGTCACCGTTTTTCTGGCCACTCTCGTCACACTCCTTTGGGATTGCCACTGGTTTTTCCTTTTTGAATTGAACTCTACTAGACGTTTGTTAAGCTAGTTGGTCTTTTCAAAGTGGTGCATTGTTGTAACTGTGTCCCCACAGAGTGATTGGTACACATATAAACGGGGCTGTGAGGAACAAGCTGCAGTGGGCAACAGCAGTGCCCATCCATCCATCGTTTAGCCTCTTTATCCAGTGCAGGGTGATTGGGGAGTTGGAGCCTGTCCCAGCACGCAGCTGGCACAAGGCAGGGTAGATCCTAGATGGAATTATCAGTCCATCACAGGACACACACAGACACTCACACTCACTTTCCAGAAGCCAGTTAAACAACCATTAAGTCTGTCTTGGAGTATGGGAGAAAGCCCTGAGCAATCAGGGAAGACCCTCACAAAAATTAGGAGAACATATTCCACCCAGATAGCATCCCAGGAACTGAACCGTGCTGCCCAGCAGTGCACATTAAAAGGCCTTACAGTGTATCTGCTCAAGCCTTTCACATTCTCTGTTCTAAATCAGTGATGGTGTAAAAGCTGCTGTTTTCTATTGGAAGTGGCTTCTCGGTGGTCCTACTAACTTGATAGACATCCTATATAGTTTGTTTGTGCTTTCAGAGGTTGGCAATAGAATGATATTAACATTCTTTTTCATTTCAGATGACAAAGAAGACTGCAAATGGGAAGAAGTGGAAAGCTACCACGCAGAAGACATCAAACCAGGCTTCCTGTGTGCTCGTCTTGCCAAGAGTTGGCTGATCGATCCTTTGAGACTGGAACCCACAGGAGTAACTCCATGGTGTCAGGGTCAGGCGTCAGATGGTCTGTTCCTTTCTGGCTGGCTGATCCCCTCTGCTTCTGCACACACTGGTCTCTGGGAACTGGAAGAGAAAAACCACTGCTTACAAGTGCAGAAGAAGAGTAACGTCCCAATGCACAAAAACATTTTGCATGAAGGTTTATCAATGGACGTTTTGAGAGATATGATACGTTTACATAGAAAATCCATTTTTCACATGTTTGTGACTGTGCAATGTGTTAAGTGTACCGAGAACAGTATATGTTGTTGTAATAAAGTGCATTGCACCGTGACAGTGCATTACAGTACATCCTACAGGGCCGCTGACTGATGATTATGAACTGTCATCTAGAATGAGTCCTAATTGCAGGAGCAGCAGATAGCCCTGATAATTTGCCCCTGTGGGGTACGTCCCTTTACCTCCATGTGCCTGTGCCCCAGACAGTTGTATCACTGGGAATTTAATTATTTTTGAATGTATGTTTATTTAAATGTATGCAGTTATTATTTTTCCTCACCTTACAGCTGGAATATCACTGAAGTCTTATTTTCTTCTGATGCAGACAGAATATATTCACGTGCCTGGAATATGAAGATCACTGGACTCTTTTTCATTACAAACATTTCTGCCAATTTCCTCTCTCTCTCCCCTCTGAATAATACATCACTGGTTTGGGGATGAATGCCAGGGAGAAGACATGGCTTTGTAGCATTGCATTGTGCCCTCTTGTAGCAGTATATTTAGGTACCTACCTGCTGCCCAGTTACGTAATTACTGTCAGGCTGTAATTAGAACAAACACCTGCAGACTCACAACAATACAAAAGCTCATTAGTCTACAAATGACAGTTGAATTAAGAGGTGGTTTATTGAATCTGTTATCTCCTTTTGGTCTCATGTTAGTGCCTAATCAAGAGCACAGGCACATATTTATATAGGAGAGGCAATCTGCAGACGTGTCATCTCCAAAATCTCTTTTTCCAATGGTTCATTTCTGGGAATATGTTAACAGGTGTTTGTTACTGTTATGCTTCATTTCTCCCCTTGAACATGTCAATGCATCAGTCCATTGTTTACCAGCATGCACAGGAATTGTTATTTTTGTCCTTTGGGCAATATTCAGATAAATTTGATATAAATAATCAGTAAAATTCACTTGTTAACGTAAATATCTTGTGTCCTCTGACTGGACACATTTTATTTCAATCTTTCTGAAGCTGTAAAATGATCTCTAGATGTATCCTTTTTTTATCCTTGTTTTTTTGTTTTCTTCTCTCTTGCATTAAGTAACTGTACTGTATTCATCACCTTGTCATTTGTACATTTTGTAAATTTATTAGATGTAATATTACACTGCGCAGTCTACAGTCTTCCATTTGTAGGTGGAATATATGTTTTACATTTTACTTTATTGATGTTGTATATACAGCAACTCCTGGAAAAAATGCCTGGAATAAATCAACATTCAACTTTTCAATGGAATTTGTTCTTTTCATAAAAAATAACCTTTGGATTTGTCTTTGCTGGTGCTGGTCACGCTGCTGGTGCTCTCTGATGCATTAATGCTCTGTAATTCCTTTTGCTCAAAGAGAATGATAGTCTTGGGAACCTTCTGTTCCATATCCTTTTGACTCCTTGGTTGCTGAAAAAAGGAGTAATAGATTTTAAAGGATGTAAAATGATATACTTAACTTCTGACCAGGTAATGGGATCCTTTTATACCGCGGTAAAGACACTCTCTTCCTCTGCCTGCCTTAGCCCGTGTCTCTGAGTACCACATGAGCGAAGCTACAAAACTTGATATCTTACATCAATGCTGTGGCTTTTTTTAGGTCTTTCCAGCCTGCGTTGCTTAAGACCCACGGAGCTCTGTTAGGTCTTGATAAAAGCTGCTTTCTGTTTTTTCTTCTTTCCTGCGCACTTTTCTTTCCTTGCAGGTTTTCTGTCGGGATAAAAGCTGTCTCGGCACATCCAGCTTCCATTGACATCCCCCTCGGTTCCCCCTCCTCCTTTCAGTGCTTTCCCAGGACCTCTGCCAAGGGGAAAGAAAAGGACGCGGATGTATGGGGAGCGCTGCCGCAGAAAAGGATTGATTAGCCGCTGCAGTATGAAACAGGGGCTGCCAGACTCTCTCTAGGGTGGCTAGCCAAAAGCAGCTCAAGTCTGGGCTGGCAGGATCGCAGCTGGACAGGTCTGCATGATTTTTCTGCTTGCCTGAAATCAGCACGAAGAGGACGAAGCTGGCTGGATCCCTTGGTACAGTACAGTAACGGGGAGTGTCCTGCAGCTCAGAAAGTGCAGCGTGGAGGAGAGTAGAATACAGAAAATTGCCGTGTGCTCTGCATTAGGCTCAGGGTATGAGCGTGTGTTAGACAATTTGTCCTATTGCTTGTTTTGTTATTGTGGTTGCATTCCATTCCTGTTGTGAGGGTTCTGCCCTGAAACCTCCTCTTTCTTGACTCTGCTTTTTAACTTACCATCACCTCTCTCTGCAGCATTTGGCTCTGAAGAGTGTCGCACGACGGAATGGCGAGCGAGCCAGGGAGGTGTGTGGGAGGACACAGGGGAGAAGAAAGGGATCCAGGCTGGAAAAGCTGGGAAGAAGAGCCCTCATCCCAGCTGGAGCTCCCAGGAAATGAGTGGCAGCTGAAGGACACAGGGGTGGTCAGCTTGGAGGCTGTTGGTCAAGACTCTCCTGTTACAAATGAGAACAGACTTAAGACAGGAGGTGCTGCTGGCAGGAAGGCAGCTGTGGTGCAGAAGAAAGGGACAGAGGAGACGGAGAGGGAGAGTCTGATGATGGAGCTGACCGGGCTGGTACAGAAAGTTGTCAGAGAGAGCAGCTGGTGGGAGAGACAGGGCATTGACTGCTCCATCCTTCTCTCTGCTTTCCTCTCCTTGCCTGCAGGTAAGATGCTGGTTATGCTGCTTAGAATGCCAACAAAAATCTTGAATTTCTTCACACCCTTATTTTATTAGATAATTTAATTACCCTGCCAGCTGATTACATTTTCTCCTGTCTTGCAATTCTGCTTTGACTGAGCAAATCTTATAACGCAAGCTTCTGGTTTAATAAAGTGCTGTGCAGTGTGAGGTCAGCCGTAATGAAATGCCATGCCACCTTAGCGCAAAGTAATCCCATTTAAAGACTTCAAAACTAAAACCCAACTGATTAACTGTGCTCTTTCTGTTTCTGTTTTCCTAAGTGTCCAGAATGAAAACTTGCTGATCTGCAGCTGAACTGAACAATAGAATTTATTCATTATTGTATTATTTTTTTCAGGTTGTGTAAAACATTACAATTACATTTTCTGGCATTTGGCCACACATATCCATGCCATGTCAGATTTATATATATATATTGTCACGTTGTTTCTTAAGCTGAGAGAATTTAAAATATTTCACTTGTGATTTTGAAAGAACTGGAAGGAGACCAGAAGCTACTTTTATAAAGTTTGCATTTAATCTCTTCTAATGCAATCGTTGTGCAGTGCAGTGTTTTAGCCAAATTTCAAAGGGTTATTTGGTGACCCTTTCTTCAACTGGTACAGTGAAATGGCAGCCAGACAACAGAGCTGTGAGCTGTGAAAACAGAAAAAAGGTGTAAAGTCTTCACCCCAACTGCTCAGCTACACAGATGCTGCTAGTTCATCTAGATTGCTAAATGGCTAATTGGCTGTGTAATTGATGTCTTTTATGTGGTTTGTCTGACTTCAACAGTCCCATGAGTTTGCCTGGCTCTTTGTCCATTTACAATTCCATGTGAAACCATTGATACTATTTCAGTACAGAAACAGTTCAAAGCCTTTTCTTAGTCAGTGGTAGTAGTTCCCTCACTGTGGAAGATCTGGAAGTTTGAACTTTTTCCCATTCTAGTATAAAAAGGGTTAGGCAACTCCACACCTGTTATTGATTCACTTTTTCTCTCTCTTTCCCTTTAGGGTTCCTGTTGTTGGGCTCTCCTCAGCCCTTGGTTTTTGCAATGGGAGTGTTGCTCATGGGGACTGCACATGCTATCATCACTGTAAAGGGGACTCATCTGGCCAGCCACGGGGCTTTAAGCGAGTCCCGGGCTTGGGGAGGGTTCTGGGCCGTGTTCTTCATTGAGGTTAAAACTATTGCTTTTTGTCTTTTTAATTTTGCCAAATTAAACCGTTCTTTGCATTTCTACTCCCGATCTACTGCTTTTGTCAAGATAAGTTGAGTTGAGTTAGATGAAAAGACACTCATAGATCTTTTGCAACCAACACGCTTGTTTATTGTTTGTTTCATGTTGGTATTGAGATCTGTTACATTTTTTAGTGTAGTCCAGTGTATTCAGTAATGCAGATAACTGGACATACAGATCAGTAATAGATTAGTAAATGCTCGTTAATATATTGCTCATCCCAATGAACCAAAATTCCTCTAATGTAAACACCAAGTTTAAAAGTACACTGACCGGAAAATGCCTAGAGCAGAATGGAATGACACCAAGAACTATTTATTTAACCTTTTTAGATCAGTTACCCTTTGCTTCTGTTGCCTGGAAAGATAAAAGTGTCATACACAATTGCCTACAAATAAGATGTCCAGACCATGTAATTATTTTACTGTTTAAATACATTTCTACTACTGACACCACTGCTATCTTTTTGAATGTTTTCTTCCCAGGTACAGTAAACGTGATATAAGGGTTAACTGAAGAAAGATTAGGTTACAGTACTTCTCCAGGTTGCTACTTCCCCTGCTTGACAGGAACATAAAAATAATCTACAAACCACAGTAACAAGATTATCTGGAATACAGTCTTGATAAAGCATTTAGAATTAATGGGCCTCTGCAGGGAAATTACAAAAAGAGAAAGCAGAAGCAAAGGAGAGGAGACCAGTTAAAAAGTGGCTCAGTTCAAACAGCGCAATTTAAGGTAGTGTCTGTCACCTCAGGTGTGCGGCTCATTCCCTGCCAAGGCTGGTATCGAGGCTCACGTCAAGCTCCACCATGCCCACACCAATGTGATTGGCTTGGGAGACTCCAGCACCTGGCGCATTCCTATCCTGCCCAGATACGTCTACCTATTCCTGGCTCCTCTGGCAGTGCCCATCCTCACCCCTCTAGTCGCTCTAGGTATGAACCTGGGGCTGACGTTGGGTCTGTGAAGCAGCATTTTGCAAAAAAAACAGCCTCTGAACAATTCTCCATAGGATATGTGCAGGCTATAAAACTGTCTACAGTGAGGTAGGTGGCATTTCAGTTAGAAGATAAGTAAAGTGTTAAAGGTGTAATGTGAGCTTTTTAAAAGACAGCATGAAGTGTGGTTCTTGATCAGAAGCAGATTAGCAGCTTTGATGTGAGTTCTGACTCTAGGCTATTCAAGACTCTTTCTATTACTGGTGGTTTGATATTACAAATAGAATATTAAGCAGGAAAAGTAAAAATCAACTGAGATGGAGCTGGCCATTGAACCAATATCCTTCACCCTGTTCCAGCTTCTTCCAGTTTCCTCCTGCAGTAAATGAATCTGCCATATTGACAAACTGCATCTGAATGACCCCTTCCTGCCACAGCGCAGTACATGTGTTCCATGTGTTAACTGATGTGTGTGCTGCTGCAGGTCTGCTGAAAGAGCATGCCCCAGGCCTTGCACTGAGGACAGGGTGCTTGATGGCTCTGGGGCTGTACTCTCAGTACTGGCTGCTCCTCCACGTCTCCGGCTTCCAGTCCTCCGGCTCCGCTCTGCTGTGCATGCTGCTCTGCAGGGCTCTCTTCTCCCTGCCGTACATTCATGTCAACATCTTCCAGGTAAGGCCGGCGGTCCCGGCTTTCACAGCATGTGTGTGCAGCCCCTGGACTCTGACAGGCACTCCACTGAGGTCAGGCTTCTTAGAGCACAGGGCGAGATGTCACCTTAATAACAATAATAATGTGCAGTCCCCGCCTGGATGATGTGACAGTAGCCATAATGCACCAGTACACTCACCACACATCAGCTATCAGTGGGAAGGAGAGCAGAGTGATGAAGCCAGTTCAGAGATGGGGATTATTAGGAGGCCATGACTGGTAAAGGCTGGGGGGAAACGTGGCCAGGATTCCGGTGTAACACTCCTACTCTTTTTGAGAAAGGCCCTGGGATTTTTAATGACCATGGAGAGTCAGAACCTCCTCATCCGAGGGACGGCACCTTTTTTTTCTACAGTATAGTGTCTCTGTCACTATAATGGGGCATTAGGACCCACACAGATAATAGGATGATCACACTCTATAACACATGGACTTATTCTTCCCTTTGCATTGTAAAATGCAAAACGTCATATTTATTACACTGCCTGCAATGGCCTTCAGTCAGGGGTGTAGTATGTTATACGTTTGTATTTCAGAAGGACGTTTAAGGGTAAGAGGCTAACTCAAATGTTTCAGGTTTTGGCTAATGGCAGTACCTTCTGTTTCCATAAAGTGTGCAATGAATTAGAGCCATTCTCTGTTCAGTCTGAGCTGGACCAAAAGGCAGGTTAATGTCTGGATACAAAGACAAAATGCAATATTCTGGTTGAGGCCCTGGTTTGAATGGCAGGGTGTTAATATTTAAGTATCAATTTCTTGCCCCTTTGGCCTTAAGCATTTCTAAAGACTTCATTCTTCATCACGCTCTGAATAAAAGTTCCATTGTTGCTTGTGATCGTGTGAATATCATGTGTGTTTTGTTCTCCTAGTCTTTGAAAAGAAAGAATTTTCTCATTTTAATTTGCATGACAAAAGTCTAGTCTTAAAACGAGGCACAATAACAAATTGTCTGCATGCTGGACATTTTTACTGTTTAGTTATTTTATTGTACTAAGTTATTGTTAAGTGTGAGTCATTTGAAAACGTAAATCTTCAGTAAAGCTATCTTTGTGGAATAATGTCTTCTGCATAATAAAAAATGACATTTGTACCTTACTCCAGTGACGTATGTACTGCACGTGATGAAACAAGAGCATAAAACAATGTTTCTCTTATTAAAAAAAGACGCCTCTTATTTTCGGTGCTAAATGTTATGGGTTTTGGGAAAATTCCAGACTGTTTTTGGTTGCAGCTTAGTCTAAGACCACTTTGACACAATTCTATTACATTGAAGGAACGTTTTTTCCTTCAAAAAAGAGGAGAACAACATTTAGAAGTGCTTGAACATTCACTTTTTGTTTTCCTTCTGTGTACTGGATTAAGGCAGTAGCTGTCAAACAGCTGTTCTTCAAAACTAAATAGCACATCCAGAGATTTGCTGAGCAATGATAAATTATTTCTTAATTTTTGCCATCAATGGAAAAAGCCACCTGCACTAGAAAGGTCCTGACATTGAGTAGTAGCTCATTTCAGTTACATTAATAATTTATTTTTCCTATTTTTTTTGTAATAGCAAATTTATTGCAGATTTATCTAGACCTGGTGGCTTTTGGGAATAGATTATGCTGCAGAGCTATAATCCCCTGACCAAAGTAAAAATAAAGAGCTTTGATCAAATACAGACGGGATGATGTTTCCCATTCAGTCTGAGAGCCAGAAACCCTGGTGACTGTTGTTGTTGGCAGGTCATTCCTGTCCTGCTTGCCCTTTCCAGGTCACTAGAAACCTAGAGCAAACCTAGAGTAACCTTTCCAGCGGTGACTCATCCAGGTTTTTCAGCTCTCCTGGGCAAAGCACTTCCACTTGACCTGATAAGCACCCAGACGGCAAGTTCATGTGACTGACCCAGTCCATGTGCGTGAGGAGCAGCGGTGCTGTTTGTGATCAGTCTCATCACAGGGGGCAGCAGTGCGGAGCCAGGAGTTAGGGGTTCTGGAAACTGGTAACTGGAAAGTTAAGGGTTCGTATCCCAGGTGAGATACTCCTATTGTGACCTTGGCCAAGACACTTCAGCTGAATGATTACAGAAAAACGCCCAGCTGTGTAAGTGAGAGCGAAAGTAAGTTGCTTTGGATAAAAGTGTGAGTCGAATACATGGGTCACTCGCACACGGCTTTAGCACCACCTCTGGCCCTCTCCAGTAACTTGGTCTCCCATCTCCATGCCTTATCTTGCAGCACATTGGCCTGGCTATGTTCTCCCCACACCGCAGGCCCAAGAGGATCTACCAAATGACACACGGGGTTCTCAATCTGCCCCGGAACCCCCTGCTGGACTGGACGTTCGGTCACTCCCTCATCAACTGCCACGTGGAGCATCACCTCTTCCCCTTCCTCTCCGACCACATGTGTCTAAAGGTGCGTCTGGCGGCGTATTCCTTCCTCTCCCTACAATTCATCCATGTACCCGGAGATGAGTGTGGCAAAGGAGAAGCTGATGCACGTTAGCTCAAAGCGAATGCTTCCACCTAACTTCCTTTTCAGTCCATGAGTCAAGATCCAAAGTTTCACCCCTTTGGTGTTTCCTGTTTCTGACCTAAACATGTGAAAAAATAATTTTACTCAAAGTGTACCTACCTATTGTTGTGATCCCCCACCTACCAATGCACCTGGTTGTAATGCTCACCAGCTATTCCTGTCTCTTTCTTACTCAGGTGAAGCCTATTGTGTCGCAGTATCTCAGAGAAAAACAGCTGCCCTACCACGAGGACACATACCTCTCCCGACTGCGCCTCTTCTTTGACAAATACCAGGAGCTCATGGTGTTCGCTCCCCCCATTACAGAGCTCGTTGGGATCCAGTGAGGGTGTGGGGGGAGTGAACAATTTCCCATAGTACTAAAAAATGTGTTAGCAGACAGCTTGAGCATTTGAAACTCTACCTAAGAAGCTACTATCACCGCTGAATGAAATGTGTTTTTTTCCTTTTTTTTCCCCAAGTACATATTTCTTTTTTTTGTTAATTTTTAAGAGCCAGTAAAATACCATGCCATGTTTCTGGTCATACCTCTGCTCTTCCGCAACTGACTGCAGAGTGCTGAAGCCATATGATAAACAACTCTATGTTTATAGTCTTAAAGCAACTGAAAAAGGGGAAATGTAAGTGGAAAGGTGCCGGGTGTTTTCTTTTACCTGGAAACCCTGTGAAAATACCCAGCAGTTGCAAAGCTACACCACCTGCTGATGAATTAGTACTGAGCAGTCATCACAGTGGCACCTAAACAAGGGCCATTTGGAACAGGAACATCTTCAGCAGGTGTTTTGAGCCATAAATGTGCAAGAATGTAACGTATGACTTCAGCCTTGCTGAGCTAGTGAGAGAGAGGCACAGATGCTTCTGCATCAATCCCATTGCTATTCCTTATGCTACAACATTCAATCAGAAATACAACCATCACATATGCTAGGGCACATTTTTAAAGTTATTTGATTAAAGAATGAATGTTTCTTTTTTTGGAAAGCTCTAGATCAGGATTATTCCAACAGTACTTTACAGATTGCACATTATATAGCACACTGCTTGCCAACTGTGGCTTAATGCTTAAGTTCTGAAGAATAGTTGCGGCACCAGACTTTTTCTGTCTACATAAACTGCAACAATTCAATGCAATAAAACAAAAATAACTTTTTTTTAGACTAATATGCAAGACTTTATATGAAGGGCTGATGTTTACAATGAGTGAGTCAAGTTCTACCACCTGCAAAGGGTCAGATTGCCTTTCATGTGAAGCAGTGAACCTCTGCCTATAACTGAACACTTTCAGAGTTCACATTTTATAATAATACAGAAAAGAGTCATACAGTGTGTGAATGTTTCAGAGACATACCAGGGAAGTGATTCATTGAGTTTTCATTTAGGTTGAATAATTCCAGACGGTAACATGTTTACAAATATGAATATGACCACCATCAGGAAAAAACCCCAACTGATTCATTGTAGAAGGGAGAAAACATCAAATGAGTTGAGTTCATACCAGCACAAAAACATGAAGTGTTTCCTACTAGTATTAAGTCGTGAAACTGGGTATTTACAGTAGATCTGATGTGCCCTTCCTAAAACCTAGTATGGTAAATTTGCCATCTTCCAGTGATTTTACTGTGGGCATACAAAGCATTACTGTTGCTTTTCCAGTATTTCCTACAGATAAAATGTTTTGTCATGCCTCTCTAATCCTTGCTGTATTTTCACTTTGAATTCTGTGTGCTTTTATCTTGGCTAACTGCAGAATTAGGGTACACTCGGAAACCAGGGGTGACCAGCCCTGGTTCTGAAGATTCTCAATCCACAGGCGCATCAATAAACTCTTCCAACACTGATGCATTTGGGAAGATAATTGGTTCAGTCAAGACAGGAGTGCCTAGCTGTGATCCTTGAGGGCTAGGCATTCGTTTCAGATGATATCTACAGTATATCACCTAACTGAACAACCCACCTGCTTCAGTGGTCAAAATGAAATTGTTCCATGTATTTCAAAATTGTTTAAGGCTGTGAATCATAAAACTTGTCTTTCTGGGAGCAGTGTTGGCCATTTCTGTCATAAACTAAACATTATTCAGTGTTCACCATTGCAGGATTTCTTTCCAGAAATTCATAAGACATACAGTATTTAAGCATCTAATGAATACAAGTGTCCTGTCAGTTACTAGTTAATAATGTGCAAATGACAAGGTTGGCTTGAACTCACTCTTGCAGTAAGGAGGGCTATTCTATAGAGCCTAATGGAATGCAGAATATATAGCTACATATTTGCCTAATAACTCTAGTGTTCAGTGTCTTTCATTTTAAATGTACTTAACAATTTCTTTGTGCTCTTGTAATTTAAAACAGAGGTGAATATGACTCGTTTTATGCAATTTTAATTAATACTGCTAATCAAATATCAATGAAACCAATAGCATTTCAGAATTTGTTCTGATCTGACCCCAGCCCTGTCTAGACCAGATACTGTATGTAATAAAGGGACAATGTTTAATAAAAAGTAAATAATTACTTAAGCCAAATATAAGGTGACCTCTCTTTCTTTTCAGGTTTAAATCAATGGAATGAAAATGTTAACTTGTGATAGTAGTTCATGGATGCACAAGTCTGTGTTTAATACTGTAGGTTTACCAATCACATTTAGCAACGCTTTATCAAGCATTGTCTAAATGTAATGAATGAAGAGGTGGACAGAATGTATTTTTCAAACAAAATATTTTTTGGTAGTTCTTATTTACCATATTATCATGCTAGTTTAAAGAATCTGGGGTTTGCGATACTGAATTCTAAGTGGGTGTTCTGTATTTTCCACTAGGTGGCACCTTTTCTTCTGCCTGAAGGGATCTGTGCAGAAAAATCTCAGTTTGAACCTCCAGCTGAACTTGGAAAACTATCAATGTTGTAATCTTTTCTATTTTGCATGACAGTAATGCCAGACATTATTAATGTGTAGAGAAATAGTTTTTTTTTCTCCAATATCTACATATCTGGTTCTGGAAATGAACCCTATGTAGCTGATGTGAAAACCCTTAACTGCTCTTTGTTAGCACTGGCAAAAAAGGTGATGAAATTCACTTTCAGCATCCTGCACTGGGAGATCACTTCAGAATCCTGAGTACTAAACCGGTTTCATTACCATCCAAGTCTCAGGCACCTAATGATTTTACAGTTTACACAGCAACTGGGGACCTCGGGACATTTCCTCCCTTTAGGAAAATGTTGTAAAATTACATTTAAAAGCTTTTTGAAGTTGTGTTAGAAAACTAATTTGTTAAGCCACACATCAAATGACACATCAGTATCATTTTAATTAAAGCACTTTAAATACAAATTTACATAAATATAAATAACAAGTAACAAAACTAATACAATACAATACAGTATAATACAATTTTGAATAGCACACTCACAAGGGGGCATTAACAAAAATAATTTGAATCCGAAATGGGGAGCGCTATTTCCAAGTGTACGGGAAAAGGAAAATATATACCTTACAACACAATAAGACGTGTAAGTTTTCCCCTAGATTACTAAACTGTTGACAATATTTCAGTGGGTATTAAAATAAGATTTAAGATTAAGATTATATAAACATGCTGTTTATAAGAAAGGGAAAAAACAGTTATCTTTATTTTTGCCGTGTTTCTTGAATGTATACCATTTCTGTAAGCACCCATTCCTTCTACAAAATACAAACTCATACAAAACCTCAGCCTGTGGTCAAAGTGGCATTGATTCATGAATTCTTATTGTGAAAGTGTTCTGTGTCTTACACAGAGCTATCACCTTAGATACAGATCAGAGTCTTTCTGATTGAGAAATAGTGTAGAACCCTTCACATACAGTATCAGTTATCAGGAGAGGGTGACACAGTGCAAATTAATCTTGTAGGCCTCTGAAGAATTCAAAACGTAGAGAACTAACCTGATGTTGCAGCCAAGTCTTCCATGCTGTTATTTTAAGAGTTCTTATTTTTTCATGAATAACTGATTTTAGGAAGTTTTATTAGCCTCTGAGCTCAAAGGTGGACATTGACACTAAGTGAAGTTAAGATTTCTAGTGACGTTATTCACTGCTTTCAGTCTCACTTATCAGGTTCTGCAGGTTGATAAACTTTGTTGAATTATGCAAGTTGACATTTGCACTTTTAAAGTGCAAATTGAACAAATGCACTTCCTTAATCGCTACTGCCTACACCATGGGTTGTGTTAAATTCTCCATTGTGACTATTATTTAATTAAAAACGGTGATCGGGTGATGATCAGTAAAGGGGGTGTCACTGGTAGTCATTTGTGAAAAACAACTGTCAGCATTTTTGTTCCAAAGAAACATCTAATCATGGTCCCTATTTACCTGGACGGCTTATATGAACTTTGAATATGTCTTGTTTGTCTTGACCCAGTAGGACAGTAGATAAGATTTCTGTACACCAGCACAACAGGTGAAATTAACTATTTCTTCAGCTGCAGTGTAAGTTACTTAAGGACAGGTGGTAAAAGTACTGTGCATAATATTAGCATTATTGGCAAAGCAGACAAAAGTTAGTCATGGCTATTACACATTGTTTCTACTTATCATAGTTTAGCACTTTGAGGATCAAAGCAATTAAAAAATACCAAAATGAATATACAACAAGAACTGAGTCATCTTTAAGTTTCAGTCATATAATGGGTGGCTTTCCTGTGTTTAAACTAAACCACAATTATTACTGTCTTTCCAGAGAGGAATTTAGCAGGGACACCAAGGTTAACACTATTGACATAGGATCTTCGTCAATAACATGGGATCTTCACTGACCTGGTAGATGCAACATGAGTTTAAAGTGAGTTGAAGTTTAAAAATGCTTAAAGTTTTTTATCTGAAGTATAACAGTAATCCCTGTCACCTTAATGGGGAGCTGAAAATTTTATCTTTACTTTGGAAACTATTTCAGGGGTAAGAGTTCCATCTACTGGTGCAGCTACAGTACATCTCTTCAATAGCAACCTGGTTTTCCCTTGAAGTCTTCTATTCCAGTATTGGCCAGCCCCAATCTGGCTTAGCTTCTGAGATCTGACGAGTTCAGCTTAGAAGGTGGTAATGTTGCTATTGAGAAAATCTGATTTCTTCCCGTTTCATCGCCTGTATTTTTAATTGCTTTGATTATCTTGTAGATAATTAGAGTCGAGTAGACTTATTCCAAGACACTCTCCGGTTTCTGTTCAGGATGAGTTTGAAGGTGGTATATCTGATGGCTACTATCCTTCTATCTAAATCAGAGCGTTAACGCTGTGAATATTATTTGCCAAAAAACAGAAAGGAAGTATATACAAAGCATAACTTTATTAAAGAGCCTTAGGTTATGTTTGCTTCGGGACATGACAAATAACTCCTTATCCAAGCTATAGTTGTATAATAGTATAATAATAAAAGTATAAGTATAATAATAAAAAATATTTGCAAAGATAAGGCTCCAAAATGTTCCATGTAGATCTTTTAAGTTGTCATACAGTATTTTGTTCATGCACTATACACAATTAACTATTAATAAGTAATATAATATTTTTAGAAGTGGCCTTACATTAGTTTAATATTTATGTCATTACTAATTGTATGGTTTTAATCTTGATCTTCTAGAAGATGGGATATTTATTAATACATTTGTACTGTATACAGTATATAGAGTATATATGTTTACAGGATACATACCATGCTTTGAGACATATTTGTTTCACAAACAGTTTACATGAGATATTTTGCTTTCAGGAGGTGTTTTTTATTTATATATATAAATACAGTATGTACAAGTTCTTTTTAGTTGGATAATTTTGAATGGAGCTGTATCTCAAGCAGAGCAGCATGTGCTGTATCTGAAGCAAGGTGTAACGGGATGCAAAGAAGAGAAGTTAAAAAAGGTGAATTAAAAAACAGAACAAACATTTACCCTTCCTTTGTAACTTTTCTTTTTGCTTTCAGAACATTCTGCAGCCTTCTCCTCCCCTCACTGCTGTGCCCTGCCTGGTTTCTGTGGGGGCGGGGGGAGGGGTGGGACCGGGAAGCTGCTCTGACGCTCTGCATACCTTAGGTGTGGTTTCAAGCTCCACTTTGTGCATGCGCTCAGGTTGCCAGAGAGTGTAGAAGCATCCAGGAAACTGGACGCAATGCCTGACACTGAAACAGCAAAGCCCCTGGACCGGCCTGCCTGCCCCATATGTTCTGGAGGTTTTAAGGATCCTGTAACCTTTGAATGTGGCCACTGCTTCTGCAGGGGTTGCCTGGATGAGACATGGGACAAAGCGGAGAGCAAGGATGTCTCCAGCTGTCCACAGTGCCAGCACACGTCTCAGTTCAGATCTCCCCCTGGGGAGAACGGTCTGGTGAATGGGACAGGGGAACACCAGGCAGAGACAGTGGAAGAGTTCAATGAAGAAAAAACTCCGGAGGAGATGCAAGAGCCCGGAGAAGGAGAAGGAGAAGAGAAAGCGGAGGAGGTGGAGAAAGTGGAGGAGGAGGAGGAGACGCCGGCGGCCCTGGGCCCCGATGATGTGGTGTGTGACTCCTGCATCGAGACCCACTCCAGGGCTGTGAAGTCCTGCCTCACCTGCATGGTCTCCTACTGCGAGAGCCACCTCCGACCTCACCTGGAGAACGTCAAGTTCCAGAGCCACCGGCTGGTGGAGCCGCTGAGGGACATCGATACCCGGACCTGCGAGACCCACCGGCTGTCCCTGGACGTCTTCTGCCTGGCAGACAACTCCTGCCTCTGCCAGGGCTGCATGGAGGAAGGGCACCGAGGGCACAATACTGTGCCAGTAGGGGATGCAAGAAAGCAGATTGAGGTATGTTCCTACAGTATGAGTGTCGCAGGAATCGTGGGCAAATGTCACTTAGAAGAGGAAGGAATATAGAAACAGCTAATTTCCTCACAATGGGTAGCACACTGATTTCATTTCAAAATGTCTTGCATACAGACATATGTGAAATGTCAGTGAAGAGGATCTATTTTTTCCCCCTTTATTCATATTAATGTTGGAATTGTTGAATATATTTAATTATTCTGTATTTTTCCATGAGCTACTCTCAGGATTGCTGTCATAGGAAAGCAGAAATCAACTTTTGGTATGGAGTCTTTTCTTTCTGACATTTCCATTGTCTTTGAACATACATGGATTTTAAAGTGCATATAAATAAACAGTCCTTTGTTTGCAGAGGAGCCAGTCTGGTGCCTTAAAGGAGAGTAAAAACAAACAAAACACTCAGAGTATTATTTTTTTTTCTGAATAAAAGTACAAAGTAAAACTCCTGTGAAGTTCCTGTGTCCACCAGGTGTTTTTTGCCTATCTGATTTTCCCATGTAAGTAAACAAAGCTGAACTGTTTTTGACTTGCATATGATATAATCACTTTCTTAGGTAATTACATCAGCAAAAGTGGATAAGTGGATAACTAAGGAAAATCTACTCCATCTGTCCTTTATTCAAGCTTTCATTTCTCCAGACTTGTTAAGAAGACACCACTGTTGATTTTTAACTTGTTTGTTATCTGTGTTACAGCGAACACTATTTGCATATTACATAGGGAAATGTGTTACTAACAGCTCCACAAAGTACTATAGATTATGAAAAGACAAGAACACGGAATTCTTTAATATACATTATGTAGACATACAGTATTTGAAGGTATAGTGGGTCTTTGCCAGCAGAACCTAAGGTTGCTGCTGGAAGTGGTGTTATTGGGGCCAGTAGGGAGTGCTCACCCTGTGGTCTGTGTGGGTCCCAATGCCCCAGTATAGTGACAGGGATGCTATACTATAAAACAGGTACTGTCCGTTGGATGAATGAGATGAAAACCGAGGTCCTGACTCTCTGTGGTCATTTCCCTGGCATTTACCAATCATAAAATAATACAGTGTAAATGGTATTTCCTTGGTACCACATAGTAAAACTTAGAAAAACAAACTGTCTTGCAAATACTGTATTAACACCAGACTTTTTAAAGTTAAAACCATTTTTGCAAGTTATTCTGCAAAATCTCTCCAGAAGCATCTGAAATTGTCTCAAGCAAAAAAAAAGATAAAGATTCTTGATTTGATAACATTGGAAGAAATAACTTAATTCCCTGAAGCTGCATCATGTCAATCTATGAGAAATTGTAACTTTTGACCCTACACTTCCTGCATTCTCCAACCCTCCCCCTCCTCAAAGAAAACAGGAATGCTCTGTCAGGCATGTTCTGACTTGGGTTTCAAGATCTCATTGTTTGTGAGCTCCTGTAACAAAAACCTACAGCTCATTTTCTTTAGCAGCTTCATTTGAATATGAAACAAGTAACAGATCCTTTGAGTAACTGTTACATTAAGAGTACAGCACTAACCTAGCACCGTTTAATCTTGTGATTGTTAGTACAAAATTCCTTCTCCACCTTGCTTTCAAGCACAACACACCTTAATGACGCATTTCAACAAAACAAAGTGTTGCAGTACAAGTTCTCTGTATTTCCTCATTATTAACCAATGTCACATACTTGGGCAGAAACAAAATAGATTTCTTTGTATGTTATCTGATATAAAAAAATCGTTTTCTGTTTTTCTTTTGCAACATCTCTAGTACATGTCTGCTTTAATGTCTCACCATGGGTGCATCAGAAAAAAGTCAAGACATATAAAAGTGCATTTTAGTTACATAACTCAGCAGTAGTGATAATTTCATATCTGTGTTTTATAATGCAGCTTTTCAAATTGTGAGTAATATCTCTATTTTTTGTTTCTATTCATTCATCTGGAGTAGAGGTAAGAAAATCATCAGACTTGATCAGAATGATATGTTTGGGTGTATTAAATAAAAGCTTTGTAAAACAAGTACAGACCCACTCTACTCTGCTTATTATAATTATTTTAAAAAGCCAGAGGGCAAGACTACAACTCATTTTAAAGTTTATCAAAGAGAACTGTAATTCTCGTATTTCCGGATTGTGTGATAAAAAGCTGAGATGGTTCCTGCAGTGACAATTATCTAAGAGAAAAACAATGACTAGCACACTCTCAAGTTAACATGTTTCTACTGCTGACTTGTCAGAATGGGTCTACAGCATACAGTAAATCACATTGTTCACTGCAAAGCTGCACACTGGTGGGCTGAGGTTAGGGGGTAGGAAACGGGGAAGGTGGTTATACCTGTGTCGCTGACAGCTAAACTGAAAATAATTTATGTAAAGTTGCATCTGTCCTGGTGGAGGGCCTCCATTCACACCTGCCTAAAGAGAGCTTCACTGGGTGTACAGTACTTAGCCTCCACTTCTCAGAGCCAAGTGGCACTGCTTGACAAGACTGCCAGGTCTAGGAGTTTTGCACACTTTTGAGGTCATTTATTACTGAATGGCCTCAATTAATTCCTCTCACCCCGACTAGAATCCTGTGAGCTAGAAGTTTTGGGTGCTAGAAACTCCATATAATGAAAATATCTTGTCTCAATCTGCTCTTCCAGGTCAGTCTGTTTCCTTAAGGCATATCGTGATTGCTTCCTGCTCGTTGCAGTGTCTCAACCTCTGTGAAGAATATATGGTCTAGCCACCTCTAACACTAACTTAATATTGCAAAGGAACAAGTAATAGGTTTATTCCATGCTGAAAAAAAGAAGAAAGAGAACACAACGTTTCGGCCGTGGGGCCTTCTTCAGGTAGCTGACGTAGCTACCCACCTGAACTACTACTAACTTAATATTGCTATACTGATTATATTGCTAATCTGATTTTTCTCTATACTCTTATACAAAAGAGTTTTTTTATGCAACACAATTCAAGCAGCAGCATTTCAATGCATCAGTCACAACAGATTTTTAAAATAGCAGCAGCAGCCAAGATGAGTACTGATCACAAGCTTGATCACAAGCTGGGCAGCATGTTGCTACATCATACAGCACATTGAAGGTTACCATTAATACATCAACATGTGCCATTATTTAAAAGACCTTTTAAAAATCTGAGTATATTGAAGTGAAGGAAAACCTCAAATTTCTTCAGGCAAGGCGTTTCTTTGGGAATGCTACAGTATGTTGAATGGATTCTTTTGAAACACTTAAAACCCAGAAAATCCATGCAGGGTTTTGAAGATGGATAATCATTCATGGAGAACAATTTGGGCACCTGTTAGTGGGGATTCTAACTTGGGAACTCTGTCTTTATCCTACAGATGGTAAAATTGCATCATTGATTCTTTAGCCAAGCAGACAGCAAAAGACTGTCTGCATTAATTCTTAAAATAAACTTTATCAACAAAGCAAATGCTATCAAATTAATCAGATTCATGTCACTTTTCCACCAGTGGTTCTCAATGCGTTTTTGCTTTGCTTGTGTTTTTCAGGAAGAAATGCAGAAGAAATGTGCAGAAATGATTAAAACTCTTACAGCTGCTGAGAATGCCATTAGCAAGCTAGAGACCAACACCAAATCCATCGAGGTACACACTGTATTTACTGCACCTAAAGATGACTTCAAATAACTGAAGCACTAGTATTGCATTCCAAAGAAGGGATTGTGTTTTTTGCATTCCAGGGGACTGTTCATGCATTTGTCTTCCTGCCTTTAAGGTATAAAAGCACAACACATGAATAAAAACAGGTCCTTTCAGATGTTTATATTCTGACAATAAAGACATTCTCACATATTTATATTATCAGCAATAACACGAGAACTCCAGCTAAGGAGAAGAGGCTAAACTCTGGTAACAGCACTATATTTCAGAAAAGGTATTTTTCACCTCCTCTTTCTTTGCAACAGATGTACCTTGTGTTTACAGCTGCTGCAAACTTCACCAGGTAGTCTGAAAATGAATGAGCTGATTCCTTGAAGTTGTCTGGTATCGGTGGATTTTGTAGTTTTGTGGAAAACAAAACTTTTGCAAAGAATTAGGGTTTAGAGAGAATTGTTTAACACACATCATTGAACTTCTCTGGATGTTTTTGATAACTTTAAACAAAATCGGCACATTTAACTATAGTATCTTGGGATCTACAGCTGTATTGTGTACCCTACTGGTGTGGTTTTGTAGAACACAGCCTGGAGCCAATTTAACAAGTTAATGATTGCATAATACTTTTATTGTGTGCATACCAAAACTAATAAACGAATGCATACCTATCTCAAGGTAACGTTCTGTAAGTCACCAGAATAGTAGCTCACAGTTGTCATCGTGTTATGTAACTACACCTGGTTTTGAATTCTGACAATTTTAGGTTTGATGCATTTTTTAGCAGGCAAAAAAGGGAAGTAAATAAAATAGACTTCCATCATAAAACCTGGTGCAAATTAAATAAATTAAAATCTGCATGAATATATATACTAATTTAATTTAGTGTTTCACGTGAAAGAAAGAAACCACTCTTGAAATGGTACATTAATCGCATTTTGAAGGAGAAAAGCATATGATCTGGATCCTAACATAAGGAGATTAGGGACGCAAGGATATGAAATTGCATTGTTTTGTTCTGGGTTCCTGTATAAATAGCCTTCTTTTGATGGGATGCTACTAATCTCTGACACGTTGGTTGTTCTGTTGTGCTTGTTCAGAATTCTGTGAAAGATGTCAAGGCCACCATTGAGGAGCAGTTTTCAGCCCTGGTTGAGGCAGTGGAGAAGGCCAAGAAGGAGGTGAAGGAGTTCCTGGTGAATGAGGAGAGCTCAGCTGTCAAACAGGCAGAGGGAATCAAGGCCCACTTGGAGCAGAAGTGCACCGAACTGAAGAAAACACAGGTGCAAGTGGAGAAGCTGTCCAAGAAAAAGAATGATATTGATTTCCTCCAGGTAACGTACCAGAGTAAGGAATAGTTTTTCCCTGTCCACACAGTATCCCAGGCTTGTTTGTATTCCTATTGTAGCTCAAAATAAACTCAAGTACTTGACATGTTTGAACATGAAGCTTTCAAGACCAGTCTGACTAATCCTGAAGAACAGAACATTTTGCCCAGACAAGTTTTTTCTACACAGAGAGTGAAAATGTTTCTTGTCTTTTTATATACTATTCTTATATCAGAAATTAAAAAAAAACAAACTCTAGACCTGGCTGTACTAGTATACTGTCTTTCGTGTCATGTCTTTCCTTTCTTGCATTTATTCTTTGAATCTGTTTCAATTATCAATTTTAATCCACACTTTGAATGCACTTACAGGAGGAAACAAAGGCTAGTGTTCTAAGAAGATCTGTTTACCTTCCATTTTGTATAATCTGTAGGTTATAGTTAACAGCCATATGATGAACACAATTGGAAAAGCAATTTATTCCTCCTCTGTCTCAGAATGGTATCTGTTAAGATCCTGATCACTGTGCTTGGTCATTCCGTTATAGTAAGCACAATATTCACAGAACTAAGAACATTGTTTTATACCTCAAGGTTACTAATGTTTCTGATTCAGATTTAATCCATCTCTGTGCACAAAGTGCTGACCACAAAGATGAGATTTCTGAATGGGACTATTCAAAGGATGACTATGACTATACACGACCTCCAATACACTGTATAAAGTCTGCAAATCCATAATTGCTACCTTCTGTGTTCCAGGATTACTGTGAATGGAAACAGGGGGCACCCGATGTTACCCTACCTGGCATTTACATTGGCCTCATGGACCGTCTACCCAGCTTTAGTAGAGTTGTGATTGAGTCCACAAAGGAGATTTGTGGCCAGCTCCTGTCCACTTACAGGGACAATCTCAAGGAGGTCTGCAAGAACGGTGAGTTAGGGCACCCCCTGCAGGGAGGCACAAGACACTGCATGTGTTCTTCATGCCCTGATGGGAACATCCACAGTGCTGACCTTGATCTTGGAAGATCAGCATTACCATCAGAATTCCTGTAAATGTTCAGATTCTGGTCATAATTCCTATGTTAAGTGGAAATCTTTCTCTGTGACCCTGCAACATTATTACACCCAGGCCAAACGCACAAGGTCTTTATCTATAGTACTGCAGGTGCTTTACATTGCCTCTTATTCCAAGGCTTTTTATCTTACTTGGGAAAAACAAATATATTCACATGATTGCTGTTCTTATAAATATTGATTTATTATTGATCTTATATTGATCAAGATTAGAATGAAGGCAAGATATTTTATATGGATGGCTATCTTATTCCACATTCCCACAGTCTAAAACCCTCTGTGTAAATTTTATATGAATCAGTGTATGTCTGTTATTAGTCTATTTTGTGTTTCAATGTTGATTCGGAAATGTGCTGTGTTGACCTTGTTAATGGCTGACAGTTGAAATCTTGGGGAATCTAACTTGTATGAGACTGTGTGTCATAATAATGTGCAGAGTTCAGAATTACACCTGTAATCAGTTCCACAAACCAAAAGGCTCACTGAGTAACTACATTACTCAATGCAGAGACTCCCTATGAATCACATTAGTATAAGGCATATGAGAAAGTGAGATACTTGCCTTTTGTTTTTTAATCAACAAAAATAATGTGGTTACGATTATGTGGTGAAAACAAAACACAGCATAATATTTACAGAAAAAAAAATTATTAAAGCTTGCAAATTACAGCTCAGCAAAACTACCTAGAACAAAGACCTGTTTCAAAAATGACAATAAAAAAACCCTAATTTTTACCACAAACTTAATTTGACATATTCAATGGTGTTGCAGCTGTCTATTCAACAACTGTATGCTGAAACCTGACACTAACTTTCCATTTTTCTTCTTATGCCTTCTTTCAGATAAATGCAGCATAAAAACCACAGTACATGCAATAATCCCACTTAAGCATCATATTTCAATGCCAGAGCCACAGACGCGGAGTGACTTCCTTACATGTGAGTAGGCACATATTCAAATCCTAACAGAATCAATTATTTATTAAGTCCCATTAAGTCTCTTTCAATTACCTTTATCAACTCATTGCCACAGTAGCTCTAGCAGTGCTTGGAACATTTTCCTCAACAAGTCTACGTATCAAGGTAGCAGATGATCATTAATGAATGAATTCACTGTGAAATGCACTAGCCTTTTTATTTATTATTTTAAGCCTTTTGCTGTTCCTGTAATAATGTGTTAGCTGTCAACATGAAAAGAAATCTAATAAAAAAGTGAACAGTTTCTGTTAGCTGTAAATATCCATAATGGATGGCACAGTGGCTCAGAGGTTAGCACTGCTGACTATCTGACTATCAGCTATCTTTGTGGACTTTGTACAGTATGTTGCCCTGTGATCTTCTGTGTTTCCTATAGGTCCTCCACTGTTCTTCCACAATCCAAAAACATACTGCTAGGTTAATTAACTTCTATGAAAACTGGCCCTGGTGTAAATATGTGTGTATCTGTGTCTGTGTGTGCCCTGCAATGGACTGGCATCCTGTCCAGGGTGTATCCTGCCTTTGTAGCCTGTTGCTTGCCAGGATAGGCTCCAGCTCCCCTGAGAACATGAATTGGAAGAAGCAGTTAGAAAATGGATGGATGTAAATATCCGTAACTACTATCATTAACTTAGCTGATGAAAATAATAAAGTAGATCCCACCTTCATAACCCTGTCATATCCCTTCACCAGATACTTCCCCCATGACCTTCGACCCAGACACAGCACACAGGTTCCTACGTCTCACAGAAGACAACAGGAAGGTGACCAACACCACACCCTGGCAGCACCCCTACACGGACGTCCCCGAGCGATTCGAGCACTGGCGTCAAGTGCTGGCGTCCGAGAGCTTCTACCTGGGTAGGCACTATTTTGAGGCTGACATCAGCGGAGAGGGCACCCACGTGGGGGTCACCTACAAGAGCATCGACCGTAAAGGCCAGGAGAGCAACAGCTGCATCACGGGCAACGACTTCTCCTGGTGCCTGCAGTGGAACGGCAAGCAGTTCTCAGCCTGGCACGGCGACGTGGAGACGCCGCTCAAGGTGGAGAAGTTCACACGCATCGGGGTCTACGTCGACTACTCCAGGGGCGTTCTGGCTTTCTACGGAGTCATGGACACCATGACTCTTATCCACAAGTACAAGGCTGAGTTTCAAGAGCCCCTTTACCCTGCCTTCTGGCTGTCTAAGAAGGAGAACACGGTTCAGCTGGTTGGGCCTGGAGAAGCACCTCCTCAGAAGACCCCTTCAGCCCCTCCCACACTTCCCACACCTCCCACACTTTCAGTGCCCAAGTAACCCAGACTGCTGAAAGCACTGGCACAAAGTGCGTACTGCCTCCTGAGACTCAGACTCAATATTCCCCACCAGTGTGAAACTAATACAAATGATATCTACAAAATTGCATTTAACTTAATAGACTGTTGACTTCCACTGTGACGTGAGCCGGGCCTTCTTAGAACAGCTGCATTCACCTGTCTTACTGAGGGCTGGAAGGTGCCTGAGATGTTAATCATTGTGGCTGTGAACGCCATACATGACTGAAGTACAAGGGCTGTTGTCAGAAAGCTGAGGCTTTAGCAATCAGCCATTCCAAACTGCATGGCTATATAAAAAATAAAAAAATAAATGAATTTCAAAATTTCAATAATAAATGTGTGTTGTTTTTTTTTACTGTGTGACTCAAAAACGTTGTCCCTAGTTTAACTTAAATCACACTTTAAATCAACTAATATTTAAAATAATAAAGGTATTTGCATTGATCTGCTGTATCTGTACCACAGTCATCACACAACACAAACTTTTAGAAAAGTATATTTTTGTATACATAATGGCAGACCCAATTTAATTTCCTCAAAGCATAGGAGCAGTAGGCTTAATTTACTGTACAGTAAGTCTGAACTAAAGCCTTGGTGATTGTGAAATCCAGATGGAATAGCTATTAATGTCTTTCACGGTGTGACTAGTAGTGTACAGCAGTGTATTATTCACGGGCCTGTCACGAGAGCTGCTGTTTGTGTAGTGAAAGTAGCGTAGTGGTAGAAATAGCGGTAGTGTGTTGTGACAGCAAATAACACGTCATGATATGCAGACAGCATACAGCAAGAACTAAGTCACTTATGAACCAGAACAACAACTTTACACTGTACTGTGAATCAGTGTTTTCGGTGTCTTAAACATCTCAATAGTGACCAGTCTCTTAGTGTGGCTTACAGTTTCTTTAATGTCAAAAGTATTCTTTAATGTGCTGTTTTGTTCATGTACATATTAAATTCTGATGTAAATCGTGATTGTATTTTTCTTACCTCTGGTTTCTGTCTTTTAAAAACATGTGTATGCCTTCCTTATGTGTTCTTTATGCCTTTCTTCTCCTTATGTGTTCATTTCCTCTGTATTTTGAAACTGTATCATAACAGTATGAACAGTGTCATCCTTTCAGCACAGTTTGGTTGTGGGAATACGTCAGTTTCTTTGATTATTAATTTATCAGCTGATACTTTGTATTTGGTGCGTGTGATTAATCTGAGTGACGACCCAAGTGCCCAAGTAATGTTACAAATCGACTTTGGAAATATCGCAAAAAGTAGTTTTTTCCTTGCCAACATAAGCCTTCCATCTAGTGGAATAATATTGCAATTGCCATTTTCTTTAATTCCCTTTGTTGTCTTTCAATGTGCAAGCCAAAAATTCACTACTGTTTTCTTGTATAAGTGGAAAATGGTCTCTCCCTTTCTTTCTCTTTATATTAAATGTTGCAGGAGAAATAGGAGGTGGATTTCACCTGCCTTTCTTAGGCCAGATATACCCCAGCTAGGACAGTCCTTGACCACTGAGGAATTTTCCAGGAAATTTGCTGCTGCTGTACGTGCAGAGACCACATTCCTCTGCCCTCCTCTCGTATATACTGTAGCTCTGTCCCGCGAACAAATTCTACCTGACACTGCTCTTTAATTCTAAAAGAAACAATGTAACACAATCTGCCCACCAACAAGCATGTGACACATCGATAAATGGTGATTTGCAAACTAGATTATTTTTTAAGCTTTCATTGCACTAAGTGAAAGTAGCCTTTTGCATTAAGGTCAGCGCATTTGTGCTCGTTTACAACATAATTCTTTTTATTTAGTTTATGGCAATATTTCCCGAAACATGGCAGAATTTATTAATTGCTTTTAACAGCTACCTACACGTTGCTTAGATTGAGGGACATATTTGCACAACAGATGAAAACATCATTCTTTTTAACTGAATTTACTAATAAAAATATGTCCTTGAGCACAGATTCACCCTCAGCTAAGTACGAAGGCCAGGCGATAAGGTGGTAGTTAAGAGTCGTAGCGTTAGCGCAGGGCTGAAGAATAGCCACTACCAAGATGGCTGCCAAGAGCTGCTGCTTATTCTGCGACATTGCGGGGTTGATGTAATATTCTTGTTGAAGGACAGTGTTAAAAAAAAAATATTATTTTTCCCAGTACTCATAATGATTTCATCCAGATTTTTTCTCTAAATAGAATACCACTAAACGTTTTTGTTTTTTCCCCCTCTTACAACATTGGGGTCCTTCAGGCGCACTGAAGGCCGTTTTGTTTGGGTACACGTTTTCAGGAAGTCCCGTGCATTAAAATGATGAGACAGGTATGTATGCGGGTTCTATAGTTATGTCGATTGTTTTACATTTTTGAGTAACAGTTTTGTGGTTTATATGTGCTCTAATATCAAGAACGTCCTGCCGGTGTTCTGTGTTTTCTGGTTAGATGTGTAACTAACTTTAAAACGCTGTTGATGAGTTCGATACGGCAACTCCTCTTGAAGTGCTTGTAGATCTTTTTAAAAAGTACTGTACTGAGAAATGGTATTGCTTTTATGACATGATGTTAGGTGTATTATATTTGTCGTGGTTCCGAACAGTTCTAATAGTTTTTGTTTGCGTTACATTTTACTTTGAGCTCGGTGAGTTTAGAAAGTTTACATGTCGGGTATAAACTAAAACCTCCGACAGTGTTCTTTAAAAAATATACTGTGAATTGTACATATTTCGTGTAAAATAGCATGAGTCTGCTTTGCCTTTAGGTGTAGTTGTGGTGTAAAAGCCAGAGAAGGTAAATGTTAGTGCAGCGTTTCCAACACAGCAGTTTTACACCACGAAAGTTTATTCGAGTTTTTAAAAACTCTGATCGGTAAATTAACATTTTCTACTGAGGGATTGACAGTACACTTGGAAGCTATGAGAGGTTGCTTAACGAATATACTACAAATTAACGTATTAAACTGTTGTAGGAAATTCTTCATCAGAGGAGCAGGACACGGTCTTGTGCAGATTCAGTTTTATTGAGCTCAGTAAGATCAACAACGCGCGCCGGGTCTGCCCCACAGAACACAGACAAACTGCAAGGGTTTCCCAGCTTTCATATACAGTCAGGGGAAAGTTTATTTCACAATCTGAGTGCTTGTCCTGTTCTTTGATATGTAATTACTTCTTGTCTTGCTCTAGGTTCTGTCCTCTGATATGCAGCAGACATTGGTCTGGTTTATCCTGTTTGTGGGAGTTGTTCCTGTCGTTTATTATGTAGAGTTAAGCCACTGGGGCTGCTAAAGCAAGTGTGCTTTATGGCATCTTAGTGTAACTTTTGCTTGAGGCCAAATTAACAGACCCCACCGACACCTCTCACTTTGTGCTTAAGTGGTGATACTTTGATGCTAGATAAGTGAGATATATACATGTCCCCCTTCAAAACTATACCATTAATGCATTGCATTTCTGCAATTTGTTTTTTTTCCCTTCGACCGCGTAATACAGCATATTGCTACTGCTTAAGACAAGATATTCTTATTTTATTACAGATTTCCCTGTCATGGTTGCTTTAATGACTTTTAAATCTGAACTAGCTCTGTACGGTACAGGTCCTCAACCAGACACAATTACCACCTCATTCAAACATGAATATGAAGGTGACACTTCTGAGTCCTAAAGTTGTTTCTTTGTAAATGTTGGTTCTCTTTCGGCAGGACTCTAACGAGGATGATGTGGCCCTTTTTGATGCGGAGGATGAAGTTTCCAGAAAATCAAAGGCGGCAAAAATCAGGTAAGGGTTTATATACCACGGCATTCCAATACCGTTTTTGCAGGCCACTTTCCTTTTTTTAAAAGTGTAAGAACTTTTATTATTTAAGTTTATGATATGCAAACTGCCTGTGAGCCAGGGGGACAGAATCTGAAGCCACATCTGGGGTTCTGACCTTTTGTACCTATCTAGGCTAACTCACCTGTGGTGCTGCTGAGTGCCTGAACCCCAGGTGAGCAGACAGAGGCTCTGTCTCAGCCAAGCACAAAGTGCTGGACTGCTATGGACAGTTTCACCCCCCCTTCGTAGCCCTTGGTTGCCCTGTGGAATTTCTGTGCCGTTGATTATAGTGTTCGGCTTCGCTTGCAGGCATCCTCTGGCCTCGTTCTTCCACTTGTTTTTCCGAGTTGGTGCGATCCTGGTGTACCTGCTGTGTGAGATTCTGAGCAGCAGTTTCATTGCCTGTATGGTAACCATCATACTTCTCCTGTCTTGTGACTTCTGGACTGTCAAGGTGGGTACAGCTCCTGTTTTTTTTTTTAATGAAAAAGCTTTTGAACTTTCTATTCTGGACTGTTTTCTATTCTGGTTGTTTGACAGTGGGGTGTTACTGTGTTGTGTTCCTTCTTACCATCACTTTATAAAGCAGGAAGTCCAAAAATGTCATTTGAGTGCTGTGTAGAACATTAATAACGCTTTCCACATCAAACAAATATTTATTCATAAGACAGTAATATCATTTTAACATGCTTAACGCCCTCCTGCTCAGATGACATTGGTCGCAGCTGACACCCTCTCCATCTTTTCTGTAACCTTGCATTCAGTCTTTGAACAGTGGAAAGATTGTTTGGAGGCAGGGATCTTATTGTTGTTGTTTTAAACACTTTACCAGCTAATAATCAGTTTTTAATCTTATGATACTGGATTGAGTTCTGACTGAGCAGTGTTGTTAAATATTGTTTTGTATCATGGTATTGTATTTCCATGTATGTTATATGTTATGAGCTCTTGTTGTGCCAGGCGAATTCTCTTTGACGCGATAAAGGTGCATTCAGTTCACTTCAGACCCATCGATGGATCTCGTCAGTATCTTACAATGTCCGTGCCCTGTCAGAATATTACAGGAAGGCTGATGGTGGGGCTGCGGTGGTGGAATCAAGTGGACGATGATGGGAAGAGCCACTGGGTATTCGAGTCACGAAAGGTGTGTGGCTCCCGGCACCTTTAACAGCCCTGCTGTCTGCAGCTGCTGCTTAGCACTGAATTAACTGCTGCCCTCTAAGCAATATCGAAAGCATTTTAGCTTCATAGACGGCATGTTATTACAACCTGCCTTCAGTGCTTTAGAGCATAAGAAAGGTAGCAACCGAGAAGAAGCCATTTGGCCCATTTGCTGGTTAGGGGGTTACTGATACCAGGATCTCATCGAGCTGTTTCTTGAAGGGAGCCAGGGTATCGGCTTCAGCAACATGGTTGCATAAAACGTGCGCAAACATTTCAGCCATTCCCTAATGCTTTGAGTAAACTTTCCTTTTCAAGGGAAACAGAGCTCTGTAGGAAAACAAGTAAGACTGCACAAATTCCCTTTGTCTGCAGGAACAGGATGTGTAATGGAAGGTAGACTTCCCGAAGTTCAGTAATCCTGGCTTTCCTGATTTTGTTTGAACTGTCTTAAATGTCACGTGAAACCTTTTTTTTCTTTTTTTGTCTTGGATCACTGTTTTTATTTTTCCTTTCTGCTGAAATGCTGAATTTCATAGTTTTTCACCATTCCTCTGTTCAGGGCAAGAAACCTTCTTCAGATGCAGAGTCGCGCATATTCTGGCTGGCACTTATTGTCTGTCCCATCATCTGGGTCATCTTTGCTTTCAGCACACTCTTTTCATTCAAAATTAAATGGCTGGTGAGTTCATTTAATTATCATGATCGCTTTTAAAAGGCTTTTGACGAGTTCGGTAGTGTGATTAATCTTGAAGTGCTTTTAGATCTTTTTAAAAAAATTGTAAAAATATTTTTTGTTTATGCTTTTACGAAGTGTTAGGTATATTATATCTAATATTAATTATGTTATGTGTATTATAAGAATTAATTCACATTGTAGTCAAGGTGTAACGTGCTGTCCTGCCTTTTGCTTTCCAGGCTGTAGTTATCATGGGAGTGGTCCTGCAGGGTGCCAACCTGTATGGTTATGTTAGGTGCAAAGTTGGAGGCAGAACGAACTTGAAGAGCATGGCTACAAATTACATCGGGCGTCAGTTTTTTCGACAGGTACGTTCTCTCTTTATCTACTTGTTGGTGCACCTAAAGATCCACACATGCTAGTTTTCTCTTTATTTCTCTGTTAGTAAATCTTTCTGCTTGTGTCAGCTTGACCTTTATCGTGATCTCATATAGCCACTTTGGCTTGGTGCTGGAATCCACGAGTGACGATTTCTGTCTTGCGGCAGCTCACTTTCTCTGCCAGTACATGGTTAAAATTGAGATGGCCTTCTAAGCAGCAGGTTTAATTTAGACAAATTCGAAAAGCAATACTAGGAAATAACCTATGTTGTTTTCTTAACAGGCCATGACTAAAGAAGACGAATCCTAGAGGGACAATATCAGGAGATTATCCATGTGTAACATCTGTAAAATGGCTTCAGCTCTAGAAGAATGAACTTTGAAAGTTGACTGAAAGTTAATCTGTTAATCTAAACCTTGCAACATATTATTAATTTTCCATAGGTGACGCTAAGTGTATGTCTTATTTTATAATGGCACAGCAATAACAGACATATCTGTATAAGAGATTCTGTGTGCTATTTTGTTTTCCAATATTGTACTTATGTTTTTGCAGTTGATATCATGTAATGGTGATGGGATTTTAGCATCACTCCTAGAGAAAGCAGAAGCTTTTAAAGTGTTGCTGCTCTGACCCCTACCTCTCTGTGTAGACACTGTGTTTAGCACATTTTGCAGTTGTCTGAAAGAGTTATTTGCTAACCCTTTAAGCTTGTTCTGCAGGAAGCTGAAAAGGTTAGGGAAAAAAGTGTGACATCCATTGCTTGCCTGTGATAGTATAATCAATGTCTGAAACATTAAGGGCCCAAATCCCAGTTTTGTTTTTTTCCTTTTAGGAGGTTAGTGCCTTCACTTCTACACACACATCCTGTTCATCAGTAAATTGAAATTGTACCCTTTGAGGAAACACAGTAGAATGGTTTATTAGACAGAAGGTTGTATTGGCCTGCTTAATTGTTTAATTATATCTTCTCAAATTACCTAATAATGTGTAAATAATCATTTGGAAGGCTTGGACCACTTGGGAACCGGGTTTTTGGACAGCTTGAGTGGTAATCATGTGGTTTTGTGGATCACATTTTATTAATTTTAAGACAGTGGAATGAGCAAACTGAAATCTGCTTCCAGGATTGCTCATGTGAGTGATGACTCCATGGAGTTAAAGAAGCTAACACAGTTCGTCTTGACCATCTGCTGCTAATGACTTGATTGTACAGCAGTTTCTCCTTGTATTCTGTAAGAGGAGTATTTAAAGATGTATAGCATTAGTCTCCTGACTTTTTCCACATTTGATCATTTAAGAGAAACAGTGTTGCATATATTTTTTGATATTGGAGGATAAAATTCTTTATTAAAAATAGGATAAGTATTATGATATGTAGGATGGGCTTTATAGTGTTTTTTGAAGTGGCTGTGATTTGGGGGTAATACCTTTTTTTTCCAAGACAGAAAAGTGTATACTATCATTGGGTTTTCACCATTATGTTTCAGCAAGTTTCATCAGTCTAATGGAGTATAATGAGGTAGAATAAGAATTTGTACTGAACTGATTGAATGAAAATGAATAGTGTTGATAGTTCTAATTTTCCTCTCAATACATACGTGCTGGTACTGTTTCTGTTGTTAAGATTAACACCAGTCTTTTGTAAATGGCTTGAAAGTTAATCATAAATAGAGATTTCCTTCCAAAATAAGGGATTTCTTTGGTTTATCCACAGTAATTACAAATGATTGATATCAACCTTAAGGAGGGTTGTTTTGTTTTAGTTTTATTTATTTGATTGAAGGTTTTTACTGTTTCACAGGGGTTCTGTCTCTAAAATGTTTTGCAGCTGCACTTGTAATTTTCTTTACAATATTTCAGACGCATTTAAGCAGATGTATTCATTCTGTATTACAGATTACTTACTGGGGGTAAAGACTTTGTAAATTTCTTTATATAGAGAAGTAAAGCATTTGTAAGTATTTATTTAAAATTAAAATTGTGCCGTGCTCTTTTTTTCTTGTTTTAAACATCAGGTGCTAGTGTAATGGATTTATGCTATGGTGTAGAATGGGGACGTTCCTACATTGTTCTCTCCACTGAATGGCTGTATTAATCCAAAGAACAAATTTCACTGCCTCATATTTGTTTAAGCTAACCATAATTTAAATAGTGTTTTATTTTCTCTTTGAGCTATTACATTTCATTTTGATTGACACGGACCTTTTTCAAAAGGTTGATACTGTAGATGGGCAGAGGTGGTTGTCCAAAAACTTTTGATTGTGTGGAGTTTTAAAGTTTTAATGTCAAACGCACTGATCATCATTATAATGCATGTGCTGTCTGTACTTTATGCAAGAACCTGGTTACAAGTGCACCCAGACTCCTGCTTCCCTTGGCGTTAGTGTTGCCATCTGTAGGATTCCTCTGCCAGATCTGCACAACTCCTGCCAGTTGAGGTCTTTCGTAATGACTACTGTAGCTCCTTGATCAATAACAAAGGACATAGTATTATATCCTTTATAGTATAGTATCAAGGACAGATGTACTTTGTGTTTAATTGCACGTACTACCACATTAATTTACTGGGACTTTTAATTTAGTGCAGGAATAGCCCCGATGTTCACTTACTGGCCACCAGATGGAGCCATTAAATAAGTTTTGACTAGTTGGACAGTGTTAAAAATTAAATGTTAAGTTCATATATCTTGAATCTTTATTGTCATTAATCTGTACAGTTATAATGCATTAAATGCATTGTATACATTACATTGCATTTAATATACATCACTTTATGGGTTTTGTTTGCGTGCGGAGCGTGAACTCCTTAATCTTTCAATGAATTCACAATGTTGGTACTGTATATCGCATCTTGGACAATGGAAACATTTGGAAACCCCATATTGTTTGAGGTTTGGCTGTCCTGTTATTATTTCACCACTAAGACAGCAGAGTAAAGCTATAATATTTAGTTGGGTTATTTATAAAAGTGAATTAGATTCTGTATCTCATAACTGCCTTCCCCTACTTGCATGATTGCAAGTATTTCCCTGAGGTACTGTTTCTGTGACAATTTGTTCATAGGACTAGCGGATAATGCAAAGAAGCTTAACTGAGAGGGGTAACTGTACCTTTAACTTTAACCCCTTAACTGTAAGGGGTTTTAATGATTTCTTTCCAGGTGGGTCTATTCTTAAGAGAGTCCAGAATTAGAATAAATATTTGCTATGGCACCCTGTTCAATGTGTATCCTGCCTTGTGCTTCCCAAGATAGGCTTTGGGCCATCATAACTCTGAATTGGATAAGCGGTCATTTAAAGGGGTGTGATGTGACTTTATATTCGCATGGTATAGAATTAGTAGCATGTGCTTATGAGAACTGTACATTATCTGTTTTTTTAAAGAATGTAGAAAATGCTGTAGATCGTAGATAATTGTACATTTTGACCTTCTATCTGTTGGCGTCATTAATGTAAAAATCAGAAAACCGCTCTTGCAGTAGTAGGATTGGTTCGGTGTGTTAGATTATAGCAAAACTTGTAAGTCTGGGATTTCGTGGATTTAAGGAGTCGCTTATGAAACATTTGCTGTGGTAATACTTTAAGCACTGTGATTTGGTACATGATTTCATACTCTGTCATAGCACAGTATAGTTCAGCTTTATAAGGGTAATTCTGAGCTTTTCCTTGTAAGAGTTAGAACTAGTGAAGAAAGTAGAAAACACAGGTAAACAGCATATTTAATATTTTGTCTGCAGGTAGTCAACAGAATACTTTGTATGCTTGGATTCACAGTTTGTACGGTCTTTTTGAAGATCCTAGCTGCCATTTCAAGTCCTTCACTGTCCAGGTTTTCAACTGAGTTGAGCTTACTTTTTCCATTTCCATTGGGACAAAACTCCCAGCTAGTTTGAGCATTCTTGCAAGTGGATCATGAGAGAACCCAGCATGTGAAGTGGATGGAAATGTAGTAAGTGACTCAGTCTCAAGCCTTGGCCTCTCAGTGACTCATTCCCACACCCTGAATGGGAGAAGGAGGATTCCCTTTTGGAAAAGGCCAGGCCATTCCTCAAGAGGAAATTGTTTCCAAATTACATAAAGACACGGACAGAGACTCTTTGACTCTGGCTTGTCCTGTTATGAGAAAGCAATTAATCACACTTTTTTCTTTTTTTTCTTCCCCCCCTATTGGAAAGGAAATGCCTAAAATGTTCGCATAGTATGATATAACCCAGCCTTTTCAAGCCTCCACCCATGACCGAATTTCCTCCCTCTGTACGTTAAATGTCAGGAGTGGTCTGAGCTGTGACCAGAACGCTAAGTGGTCTCTTCAGTGTGTACAGCTGAGGAAGCTGAGGTGTAAACAGTGCAGACACTATGATTTATAGGAGCCCCGGAGCCCAGATGGTGTTGGGTGGGGTGGCTGTTTGAGAAGTGTAGAAATAATAGACTTTATTGAAGCAGGGTGGAGTTCCTCTAGTGCCTGCTGCACTGCCCACACTTAATTGTTACATCTGCCTTCATTTGACAAAGGCTGATGTAGCACAATAAGAGGAGAAGACTTATCCTTAAGTGGACTTATCTAAGCAAGTAAGTCTGGATTTACATACAACCTGAGTTGTCAAGCTGATAATTTGAACATGTTTAAAGATCCCACATGAGCTGCACCTCATCTTTAGATCAGATAATCCAAGCTGAATATGTTTTAGCTTGGTGTGTTGTGACTCTCCCTAATGACTTGCACACATTAAATAATAGTTGTAGTGAATAGATTCACAATGATTTATTTGACCAGTTTCAAGCATTTCAGTGCTGCAATGAAAACATCAACAGAGCTATAGCACTGCTGTACTCCTCCTGGGTTTATGTAAAATACTTTGAATTTCACTACTGTGAATTTAAACATTAGCCAGTTTTATGTTTATTGAGGTTTGGGGATTGAATCTATTGCTAGATGCAAACCACTGCAATTGTAAGCAAACACTTGTCTGTTGCTATTTATTTTTTCCTTAGCTTATTTGTTTAAAGCATAGTGTCAAGAGCTGCTGTCAGTAAAAAAAAGCCACAGAAATGCTGTGTGAAAGTTTACTGTTACCAAATGCCTTGGGAGTGAGCCTGCAGACAGGGCAGAGAATGGGCCTTTCTCTCTTGAGCACTGACAAGTGCTTTGAGGATTCGTCCCAGGGACTTTGTGTGACTCATCTTAGGTTTCAGGATGTTATCGTTTTTCAATAAAGAGAGAAAGCACAAAGATGACTTCAGTATAATGAAACTGCTATTTGACTATAGTGGAGTGAGCTTTCTATCCTGCAAACCCACTCAGAACTAAAGTTATTTCTGCTGAGGGCAAAACATTGATTATGGAGGGAATTAGTACAAGGTGATTAACTTTAGAAGTAATACACAGTTAGAGGTCAGTGTAATGCTGTTAGAAACATTGCATGTGTTCCATCTTTGGAGAGTAGGGTGTGCCATTGTCATGTGTTTTTGCTATTGAGTGATGTTTTCTTTTCCAAAGAAGCATTCCCAGAAATGTGCTCATACCTCAACTAAAGCACTGCCTTTACATTTGTCATACATTCCAAGGGCATAAAAATAGATGTTGGACACAAACACAATATGCAGAAAAGACAAATGAAGATCATAAATTGGTCTGTGTACCTCTCACGGGGATCTGCTGACATTTTTTCCTGGAATGTTGGCTCAAAGAATGCACTCACTAGCAAAAACTCCATGAGGTGTGGCTCCTGATTCATGAACATTTGTGAAATCAAATGTATTTATTCGGTTATACCTTTTTGCTTCTTCCAACATGTAGACATGAAATTGTACACCTTGGCTGCATGACTAGCGCTGAAGCCAAATTTGTTCAGTAAAAATTATGGGAAGGTAAGAAACTTTTACTATGACACAGTTAGTACAAAATATATACAGTAATGTGTACTACACATGTGAGAACTCTTTAACTGAAATCTCAAGTGTGCAGTGCACTCTTAAACCACAAGATGGGGCTCCCGGACCTCAATGAACTTCAAAGTGTTGGCCAAAGGCCTTCCCGCCAATCTGAGGAGGGGGTTGGTGCTTGGTCTGAGAAGTACTGAGGCAATCTGGAAAGCATTAACGAAGCTTGCCAGTCTGAAATACATGTACAACCGGAGCTGGGGGGGATTCAGTGAGTAAGTCCGGGGCGGTGGAGGGGTTGGGGCTTAGCGTGAGCAGAATGTGTATCTGGGGAGGTGTGCCCCCCCCCCCCCACCCTTCCCAGTGCACGCACACACCTTCCTCCCATCTGTGGAGCACAATCTGAAACCATAAATCATCACAGGAAGAATTTGGCAAAAAAAAAAAGAGGCTGATTTCTAAAATGGTGCCAGCTTGAACCTGCCGCATTCATGATTTGTCTTGGTTCTCCGGCAACCTCTCACAACCACACAAGAATGAAGACAGTGGCTCCATACAGTTTTTAACAGATGTTATTGTTGTAGCTTCCACTAGTTTGTCGTCTTTTCAAATACAAGCTGTACTCTCAGTTGTTCTGTTGCCCGGAGGGAACTTCTTCACCCTTCTCTGCAAAGAAACAATGCAAATCCTTTACCTGGGACTAGAATTAGTGTTCAGAAAAGAACTGTGCAGCTAAGTGGGCATATGGATGCCTATTACAGAGCTAATGCACCGGTAAAACGATCAGTCCTGTGGGGGTTACAAGCTTGATGTGCATGGTGAAATAGAGAGTGCAGGCACATGGCGCAACACTCTGTCTTATTTGTACAAAGTGCCAGTTCTTTGTGAACAGGACTTGGTGGTTTCTGTGTTTGAAAAGTCACAGTTACCTCATGTGTGTGCGTTTGATACTGCTTTTTGTCCTTGAGAAAAGCTTGAGAATCGCTTTTATATGGCTACAGATGTAGAGGCAGGGCCAGTGGGATAAAAGCCAGACAAGTGGCCGATACATGACTGGAGAATGGTTTCATTCCTGATTTTCTGGGTATTATGCAATTAAATGCAAGGCACTGTTAAGGTCCTTCCTAATCCATGCATATTTCATTCATGGTCTTTACAACTTTGTTTATTCACGTGTGGCCAGAATGACAGAAGTCTGCTAGCAGTTCTGATCAGACCACAGATCATTTCATTTTGCACTTAAATCTAATACAAATGCCAGGTCCTCAGCATAGGTGAAGTTAACGCTTCATTTTTTTTCACAGTTTTTTCACACTATTGTAACTATTAATTTTTTCACTGCCTTTGATTTCTGTCATAAATTAGTGATCCAGTTAACATTTCCATGTGTCAAATCCAGAAGAAATTCTCATGAGGAGCTTTCACAGTCGCTCTCAATTGCATTACTTAAGAATGCCTATAAATAGTTTTTTTTCTCTTATTTGTTTAGTTGGGTTACTATGTGTACTCAATGCTTGCATATTCAGAGATATGGTATTTTTCTATTAATTTGTGAAAGATTGTGCAAAATTCAAAGCTGTCATTTTGTGTGAAAACACTCCCAATGCAACTGAGATTCTCCCTTCTGATGCAGCGTAGAAAAATGAAGCTGCAGTGAACTTCTGTTCTTTTTTTTGGGGGAGGGGGGATCAGGCTCCGCTTGTTCTTCAGCAGGCGGGGAGCACCCTGCTGAGGTAATGAGTCCTGACAGAGAGCACCTGCTGCAGTGGAGAGCACCTGCTGCAGCTGGGGCTGAATAATGTTTGCACAGCATTGTCAACATTGTGGGCACCTCTTCATGGATCCACTTGTTACAGTGTTTCTAAACAAAATGCTTCAGTATTTAACTGTGTTCTAAACTGGTTTTTGTAAACTTATGCAGCCTGGCATTGCAAAGTGCATATGTTTCAGAATGTTTCTCACGTCTGTCAAATTCCTATCTCATTTCAGTGAACATGCAGACTTAAATTGTCTCAGTATGGGTGTAGTGTGATTTCAATGTGAAATACAAAATGCTGAAAGGCTCCCATTCAAATGATCCATCCACCTGTTTTCTAGCTGCTTTATACAATACACAGGGTCTTGGGGGAGCTGAAACCTATTCCAACAAGCAACGGGCACAAGGTGGGGTTCACCCTGGTCAGGATACCAGTCCATTGCAGGGCAGACACATACAAAAACACAGACATGCACACGCTCACAGCAGGGCCAGTTTTGCCACAAGCTAATTAACCTGCTAGTCTAGCACAGTCTGTGGACTGCGGGAGGGAATCGGAGCATGTGGAGAAAACCCACACGAACATGGTGAGAATGAATGAGCTCTGCATAGATCGTATCCCAGGTCCAGAATTCAAACAGTTGTCCAGCAATGAGAAGCAGCAATACTAACCACTGTGCTGCCCCCATTTCAGTGACGTAAGTGTTTATTTTTCATTTCCCAGCAAAAAAAAAAGTAGTAACAATTACAAAAGGATGAAAAGTTAAGATTAAGAATTTCTAACCTTCTGTTTTTTAATGTTCATATGTCATAATAAATGATCCATAAAGATATAGAAAGAAATGTTTGCCCCAAAGAATGATTTTGTTTTAATATAGACATCATGCTCCTAAAAAGTCTGAACTCCTTGGGGTTTTCTGAGTTAAAGGAATTTGCGAAATGTAATCATTCATAATGCCAGTGCAGTCAGAGAGCCATAGGCGGTGCAGACTGTGGGTCAGTTTGATAAGGCAATGAAAAGCTATGGTTGTTTGGAGGAGAGTGTGGCACAAACATGGGAGCAGAGCAAATTCCTGTGGTAAACCTCTTCTTGAGCACAGCCATAGCATGAGTGACCTATCGTAAACCGTTTTATCGACGGATCTCGGATTTGCCCTCCGCCTCCTCTCTGAAGGGGGTGGGCCGCCCCCGCGCTTCTGGTTCTGATTGTCATGTGGCGGGACGGGCAGGAAGGGGGCGGAGCGTGGCGCTGTACGTGCTGCAGAGGGGGCCCCAGTATGGTCGCTCCTGCATTCTTGAACTTGTCTCTCAGGCCCCGGCTCCTGCCAAGCCAGCTGCCTCCTGGGAAATGTCCCTCTCCACAGCTGTGGTGAATTCCGCAGCCTTCTCCTCCATCCCTTAAGCAACGTAAGGTTACAGATAAAATGAGGGTTCTCTGCCAATCTTATTCTTTTCCTTGCTTGTAGCTTAGTGAGCCAAAGAGCTAAAATAGCTGTTACTTAGGGGATGCCAATGTCACCGGGCACTTTGCATGTGGGACATGTGTTTGGAAGTGCTTCCTGCTCTCAGTTCTCTCTTCACTTTCTTTTCATTTCCAGTTGTCACTGGGATCCTGCAACATCCTGTTGGTTTAAGCTTTCCAGCACTATTCAAGATTTCGATTACTCGCGTCAGCCAACAGGAAAACATTTCAGCTCAGTTTGACTCTTTCTACTTTACAAGATCAACACAGTGCTACAGTATGAGATCCAACCCTTTAAGAACAGGATCTGGTCATGCTTTTTATTGAAATGCATCAGGTTGGACCTCATTTCACGCTATCTGTGTGATTCAGTTCTACACCTAGAATTATAACAAACGTGTCTAATTCAGTCTGTTGTTTACCTACTGATCCAAAGACACAATCATGCCATTACTAGGGGAGCATAGTAAATAATTGGCAATTCTACATTTCTGACAAGAGTGAAGCATTTTAAATATATAAAGTCTTGAGGTTTTAAGTGAACTGATTACAGTAGAGAATTAACCCTACCATCTTGAATCTTGCATTACAAATCAAATAGCTCTTAGCATCTAATGAAAGCAAAAAAAAAAGTTTAAATGTTATCTCCCATTATACACAAAGAGCTCTCTGTTTATTCCCTATAAAAACAAGCGGCAACAATGAAGCTTTTAAAAAGCACTTGGCAGTGATGGCACACTTTAGTAGAGCTTTAGTAGCAGTATTCTCAATTATGATCCACCAACCAGCTAGCACTAAAAGCTTTGATACAGCTGCTGGTAACCTTATTCCCTGGGATATGCTGATTAATAACTTTAGTCTGGTCATGTGTAACCAAGGCTTGTATTTTCTCTTAATTTGAATGACATTTAGGGTTAAAATTCAACTCCTTTATTCATCTTTATTTTATATAGCGCCTTTTAAAGGTGGCTTCTCAAACGCTTTACAGAATGACAACAACTATTAAATAATAAAGGCTACACAAGATAAAACACAATTACAATACACAGTAAAGGCTCTTCTGAAGAAGAAGGTTTTGAGTCTGGATTTGAAGGGGTTTAGAGATGGTGACTCTCTGATTTCCTTGGGGAGAGAGTTCCAGAGCTTGGGGGCATAACAGGAGAAGGCCCTGTCACCCATACAATGTAGACAGGCTTGGGGGACAGTAAGGAGACCAGAATTAGAAGAGAGAAGGTTGCGAGGTGGGGAGTAGGGCGATAATAGTTCAGACAGGTACTGATGATAATAATAATAATAAAATAATGAAACTCCACTTGAAAGTAGGAATATGAGCAGTTGGTCCCCAATCCCACCTAGCAAAAAAGCAAAATGTTTGTGCAGCACAAATATAGCTGGACAGGTAAGCTGGATAAAGTTTTACACATTCTGGTTTTGAAATATTTTCTGACCATGACATTGTATTTCATTTTAAATATTTTTAACTCTAAGCTTAAGTGGTGTGGATGAATCTGATAATGATTTTATGGAATGTTTCTCCTATTCTGTCCCTGCATTCTGCTTACCGGAATGATTATTTTGGGAACATCAGGGAAAAGAATATCCAGTATCTGATGTGATACTCAGAATAATTGTTTGAGGTAAATAGTTTCCCTGCCTTTTTAAAAACATACTGTACAAGAACACCCTGTCACAACTGTGTCAGTTGAGACTAGCAGGCAGCTGGCTTCAGAATCAAGACAGGTCTCTACTCCATCTCTGTGTAAGAGATGTCCTTCCTTCTGAAAAGCACATTTGCACAGGACTTTTGGCGCGAGCCTGCATGCAGGCCTCCCACTGGCTAATCTGCAGTGGCAGAGGGAGCCCACATTCTGGAGGAAGCTTACTGAGGTGGGCGTTACTGGCCAGAAAGATAACACAGTTGCCTGCAACACTTGGGGTTACTATCTCAAATCCTGGTTAGGAGATCATTTGGATGTCATCCAGATATGACCTTTTTCCTTCGCATACCATAACATGGCTGTGGGGATGTATACATCTGTGTGTATGCAAGAATGAAGGCCAGATTTTTTTTTAAGGTAAGCTCATGCGATGGGTAAATCTCTGCTTTGGTCCAGCTGGGATACAATTATGATCACTTGCACGATCAGACCACACACAGTGTCAGTCCCTAGACAGTGGTGGGCTTTGCTACACCAAAAGACTAGGAGAGTTCCACACTGTCTATGGAGTGGGAGGAGAAGAGGGAAGGAGGTGATGTCACCTTCTGTATGTCATAATGGGTAATGTCGCTTTTTATTTGGAAGAGGGATGGGTTCATAAGAGGAGCTAATCCTTGTGAATACAGTATTGCACAGAATGCCTGTTGTTAGACATAACATCTCACACCTTCAAAGTAACTGTCACGTAAAAATCAAGAGCTGTTTTTTTCATGCACAGAATGAAAATCAACGCAAAATACAAGGAGAAAGAAAAAAAAAAGTTGTTCTTGTTCCCAGAGACTGTGTAAGGGTGCAGGCGACTTACTTGGCATTTGTGCACTTCAGATCCTGTTGGGATGTTAACACGACTTTGAAATCCAAGGAATTCACTCCTTAGCCCCGACCTGCAAACTGTGACCACTCTTCACTAAAATACCCAATGGCAAGCAGCTATTTCTGTTCATGGAAAAATGACTCTGCTGTGGAATCCAGGCATCACACCAGATGTCAGAGGGCAGCCCTGGAGGTTTGGAGAGTGGACAAAGTGCTGGCTAATCAATGACAGGAATGCAGCAGTTCCCTGTGGTATGGCTCTAGTGTAGAGGAGGGGAAACCACAGGTATATTTCAATCCCATTTGCTTCAAGGTCTTGAATCATACTTTTGACAAGGAATATTATTACACCGGTGAACTTGTGAAGTTAAAATGACAACAGGAATTTTCTTCAAATAGAACTTAAAATGAGATGATGATTGTGATGATTGTTCTTATATTTAGTAGTGGAAGTAGCAGTAGTATCATCCTTTTCAGGTAACGTAATGGAATTTGATGTTCATTTTTTACATATTTGTCATTTTTATTGAAAAACTGTAGCAGGTTTTAAGGGTGTGTTCTCAGGACCATGTGTCAGCATTTCTGTTAAGTCAATCAATGCTAGAAGTCAATCTGTAAAACAAGGCCAGCAAACTACTTAAGCTTTTAGTCCCTCTGTGCAAATGGTACTGATTGCATCCTACAGGTTTCAGCATGCTAAATTATTTCTCAGGCATAGAATAGAGGGGGGTTTAAACTCTGATTCTCAATCCGTAACAATTTGCTCTGTGTTGGGTATATTAACTTGAATCTTACTGAGCAATATTTTTTGTTTTAAGCTTTCTGCAGCTATTTCCTCTTGTTAATAGAATGAGCCTGACTTTGTTCATTTTGTTGGGTTTGACTCAAACACTCATCAGGTTTCCATCTGCTAAAATAGGGCTGGCTAAATCATCTGCTTGGACTGGGTTTACTGGGAGTGTTGCATATGACTGCATGAAGATCCTATTTAGAGCCTCTGGTTCTGGCTGTAGAAGATTTTCATTCTACATAGAAGACAGAAAACTTGTGAAAAGTTTCTGTCTAAATCACTATTAATTTATTATAGCAGAACATTGTTTACTGTGGGTTGTAGATATGGATTTGACACATAAAAAAACAAGCTTGCTTGCAGTTTATCATCATTAGTATTATTAATTAAAAAGTATGACACTTTTATTATTGTTCGACATCTGCTCTCATGTAAGGTCTCTCACTCTGGTCCTGGAGAGCCCCAGTCCAATAGGTTTTATACAGTAAGTGATCATTAAATCATCAATGTCTAAAGGTATGAAACTTATGGTTAATTAGTTAATGATTTATTAAATTAAGTCATTCTTTGATCATTTGGAAAAAAAAGTACTATTCACTGAAACAAGAAACGCAGAAGCAGAGGTTACTGAAAGTCTGCACTGAAAAGCAGAACGAAAGAAGAAACGATCTAGCTGCAGACTCTTCAGATGGTTTGGCTACTGATTAGTAATTTATTGAAATGTCTTCACTCTTTAGAATCAAGGGATCCGGGTTCGGGGCAATCAAGGGTTGCCTTGATCTAGGGGAACTTACAATATTATACAGTTATGTACTAAGGTCATGGAGCACAAATTTCATAATTGGAGTCAAAACAATTAATTACAGCACATTAGAAGATTCTAATTCACACCACCTAATACATGTGTAGTGGAACTACAGGATTTAAATGCTTCTGTGATGAAACGTTGCTCAATTGTGCCTGAACGAGTAGAGTTCTGAGATCATGACAATGGACAGTGCTGTCCTGACATCTGCCTGTACCTGGCTCCACCTCAGATGAAGCAGACCCTGGTCGCCGGACCCTGAGAAGAGGAGGAGCAGAGAGGGTAAGAGGGGCTGGAGGCAGAAACAGGAGACTGAAAGAAGAGTGGGGGCAGAGAGATGAAGGGAGTGGTGGGGCTGTAGTGTATAGTAACCTGACCAGAGAGAGTGATTTCAAATCCCAGGTGTCATACCCTTGGGCAAGGTATTTACCCTAGATTATACAGTATTGTGCAAACAGGAACTAAAAAGTTGTATATTTGAAAATAAAGCTAATTATAGATGGATTGGATTAAAGCCAATCAATCATAATGAAGAAGCTTGAGCAAGAATCGTAAACTCAATCCAAGGAGATAGGGGCAGCCCGTGTTATTCCTTGTCTATGTGGACAAGTTTCTTTATATTCCTTGTCATTTAATGGCTCGCTCTTTGGTTTTGAGCAGTGGACAAATTGAGCATGACAGACAAAATGTCATGCCCATTTTCCTTCCCGATATTTTGTTATTGTATGACAAGGGAAGAAAACAGCTTTCCCTCATATTCTGTAGCAACGGCGCAATGACCTAATCTGCTTAAAAAATCTGCTAAACAGAACTTCAGGGCTGCCAAGTCTTCAGAACGAGGAGGTGCTAACTTGCTTTCTTAAGCACCTGTGTGGCAGGGGAGAACTTGGGTCAGCATGCAAGCAGCCTCCAGTCAGAGAACGCAGAGTCATTTCCTGAGACCCTGTACAATGTCTTCTTGTCTTCGAGATGTCGTTCATCCCATGTGTGATGGGGAGGGGCTGAGTCGAGCTGGCAGGGGGAATGTTTGCTCATGTGGGCGTTATTTTCATTGGTTTGACATTCAGAGGGAAAAAGAAAACTTACACATTCAGAGAGGAATTCAGAAAATAGACCATATGTCTGAATGGAGATGGACATAATGTAATTTTGTGTGTGTTACAAGATAGATCCTTCTAAACTGTGTTGTACTGTTGTGACTAGCGTTTGTTCATGCTTTTTACTGCTCATTACTTGATGAAACTTGACAATGTTGTACAGCTGAACTGTACTGGAGTGAGAATAAAATGGCAAGTAGGGTGTGGCCTGTTAAAACAGTCTGGCTTTACAAGTTCCATATTAAAAGAGCTTGTGGGCAATAAAAATGCTATTTCTAAGTATTGAAAATATATTGTGAATACTCTATATCTGTGTAGAGATTTTCTTGAGAAAAGGGGTGTTACAAGCTATTATAAAATACTTTTGTGTTCAGTCACTGGTAATATATAATATTATATACAAAGATCAACAGATCGTAGAAGTGTTTTTTTGTATTTATTTTGTGGATCAAGAGGGATAATATAGAGCATAATAAATGACTGCGATCGCACTTAGAACTCCATTGAATAATTCCACATTGAATAATTCCACACACAGAGTCTCCACTGGAAACTGGTGCTTTTACAGAATATGCACTCAGATTCAAGACAGGCTTTAAAATAAGCAAGTCAATCAATAGGTTAGTGACAGCACAGCAAGGTGTTAAAAATACAGGATTTACAGTCATTTCCAAATATTGCTTTTGAATCAGCATCATGCCTTTAAAAATGACAAAGAAAAATTTACAAGTTTTAATAGTCAACCTGTGTTAAAACTCAGCACTGTGCTTGGACTGATTTAATATAAGAATGACACTCTGGAACCCTGAATATGCATGTATGCAGTATTTATTATGCATCGTTACAGGTTCGAAAGTTAATGGCATTCAATTGCTGGTAGTTAATTTAATAGTAATAAATGCGGAGAAGAAGTGCAACTTGAATAGTGAGCTTTATGGGGGTAACCCACCAGGCTATGGAGAATGACAGTCCGTCTAGAAGGATAGAGCAATTGGAACACTTCCCTTTTAATGAAGGCTGAGCCAGGAAGCTGTTGAAAGGGCGAAGATGGGGTGATAGAAATGTGTGTGAACAAGTGAGATATTAATACTGTACGTAGGCAGGTGGAAGAGGATGAGAGTAGGTGTTGACCTCCTCCTAAACGTCTGCTTAAAATTCTGTTTTCTAGATTCAATAACTGAACACGCGCAAACCTGTTTTTAAAAAGTTAAAAATAAGGTTTTCATTCCAACTCGGCTCTTAATGACTAATAAGTTTGTTAGTTGCTTAATGGGACCAATTTAATGGCTTCTCCTAGCTCTTTGCACGCTGGTGTTTTGAAGAGACCAGGGAATCCTGCAGATACTGTATACTGGCCCTCCAATGAGTCAATGAGAAAGATCTACACAAGAGAAGGTTCTACATAAAAGTTTTATCAGTTAAAATCTACCCCAGGGCTAATATTTCTCAAATGCCTGACAAAACTTAAATGCTTCCTGAGAAATGTACAAAGACCAGATGGCCTCAGTTTTCTTTGCATTAATAAGTGAAAAATGTTTTCAGGTCCAGGAAGTACAGTAGATATTAGAACAAGGCAGGCCAGGGCTTTTATGGTTTCTGCAGAACAGAGGAATTGCTAAGAAAAGTAACTAAAGTACTAAACTAGAAGATAATGGGCTGGTCTTTGGCCATGATGCTGCTCTCTCATGCATTTCCAAAGCAGCATCTTGTTCACAGATTATTGAAGTCATTAATGGGTCCTCCACCTTTCCAGATGTACAAAATAAGCCAGATGTGTTCCATCTTAAAACAAATGCTGAACCTGGTCTTTGAGCATCTGATGTGTTAATCTTGGCAGAAGAAGGGAGATAGAAGGAACCCCCTTTAAGCCCCAGAGTTTATCTTATGACCAATTTCTCTATCTGCATTTGTTTTCCTTGAGTGACCTTGATCAACTCAATTAACATAACTTATTATTAATAATAATTATTATATTTGTATACCACTAGACAACAATAGCCCTAGACAATATGCCAGAAAGGAAGTTACTAGCACAGGTCAAACCACATTTGCAATCTTTTCTTTTTCCAAGAACTTGTACCAAATTTAAGTCTACAGCAAACTGATCTGCAGCATGAGCACAAACCCATCTGGCTCACAGGTCTCAATGGTTTCAGGCGGGTGGGAAATTCCGCATGGTGCAACTACACACCACAGGGGTTGTTTGCAATGTGAAAGAAAAGGCAGAAGAGTCAGCAAGATGAAGAGCTGGGTCATATTCCATTTGTGTAAATCTGAGAGGGACCAAATAAACCTCATATCCAAGAAGAGCAGATTTAAAAACCGGTTGCCAGTTGCTTCTGTCATTGCATTCTCTTCTATCACTCTTAAAGGGTCCGGAGATACGGAATTTGGATTTCCAGCACAGACAGACTTCCTGATTGGAGGCAAAGTGAAACATCCTGTCCAGTTCATTGAAGCGGCACCAGGAGAAGCAGACACACCTCTTCACTGTCATTTCACTAATCTAAGGCCCCCAGCCCTTGACCCTGCCAGGGCCAGGATTCGAGACGTGGAGCTGCCTTCCTTCCTGAGCACTTCCACTGCAGCCCCTGGTATTCAGAGAACGTGAGGCTTGTCAGGAGAGCCTTCCCTGCCACCCTCAGCAGCACTGCTCCTTGCCATCTGAATAGTGTCTAGGTACCAAAATCCCTAAACAATCAAGTGCCTCTTCATTAGTCTTGACTGTCTGCCCTTCCTTGTCATGTTTCATTGTTTCAGCATTAAGGAAAGCACAGGATGAACAGCACTGCAGTGCACTGCTGTTGTTTTAGGCATGCAATGACAACCTGGCCAACACAGCCGAGACAACAGCCTTTCCAGTTTGTGTATGCATGACCCTGTGTATAACACACGCATACATTTCGATGCTAATGTTCTGCAGAAGAGCCTGATAGACGCAGGGCTTAAATTTGACCTCAATCACAAGAACAGTTGTGAGAACAGAACTAGAGAGTTAAAAGGCCACCACCTGCATGCCACACAAATGCTTAGAAAAAAAGGCCTGTCTGTTTACATTCACATCGGAACACAGAGCAGCAAGCAGGCTTTCTTTGCAGGGTCTGTCTTGTCGTGTTTTCACTTCCCAGTTTACCTTACATTCAATGAAGAGGAAGCATATTGCCAACCTTTCCCAACACCATGGAAAATTAGTGACTTTTTCTGGATAAATTCTAAAACGGACAATTATTATAGGACAATAGTTTGAAATATTTTTTAAAGAAATCCATTTCATCACTACAAAATGCACATGCCTTAAATGTAAGTCTGATTGATACAGTTAACTTTATAATCACGTCCTCATTATACTGCACGTGAAAGAGGCTGGGTGATGCAATGACAAGGTAGATGGTGCTGCTGCCTCACAGCTCTTAGTCCTGGGTTGTGGTTCTGAAAAGTGACGCATTCTGTGCAGAGTCTGTTCCACGTGAGTTTTCTCTTCTCCAGGTGTTGCAGTTTCCTCCTACGGTTCAAAGACATGCTTTCCAGGTTAATTGGGGCCACTAAACTGCCTGTTTAATTGAATGTGCATGTGTGCCCTCCTATGGACTTGTGTTCTGTCCTGTGCCAACTAAGTTCAGCCCCAGCTCACTGTGATTCTTTAAGGACAAAGCTTTTACTGAAAATGGATGGATGACTGGAGCTCAACAATACCAAAAGACAGACCCTCCACTGAGCTCCACAAGTTAAAAGGAAAGTTCTATATAATGGGTAGCTTTATTCTGGGAAGGGGCAGTTCTATGCAATCAGACACTACAATCTAAGGAGACATTAGCACTGATGGTTTAAAATTAAACTACTTGTCTGCTTCTGCAGAATGTATATTAAGGATCTGTTTGATGAACATCTGCTTTTCCTTCTATTTGAGAGTGGCATGTTCTATAATTTGAAAAACCAGAAGCAGAAGCTTGTTAAGGATTTTGAATGAGGAGTTCCTCACTGCATTTGCTTTCTGTAACATGCGATCCACATGTCTTATAGATATTAAAACGTAATTAAAATATAATAGCTGACAGCAAAGATACAGTACTGTATGTCATTCCCAGTACTCATGGGACACCACTCGGATAAGGCTAGGTTTCACATCCAGTCTGCACTGAGAAAATGTACAGAGTGCTTTTAAAGATTTATAAGTGAATTTGACTTAGGTCCTGCCAAGGAGTCTTTATACATATGAGTCCTGTATAAAATAACGGATACTTTCATGTCCCATATCACATTACAGCACAATAGTACTTTTCCTTTTAATTTTTTACTCTTTGAGATAATGCACAGCCTGAACTGCTGAGGCTTGTTAGCACTTTTGTATCTGGATAGCCCCCCTCAGCCTGAGTGTCTGCACTCCACACAGATGTTTTTTGTTAAAACGTGGCCCCATAAGATAATTACGTGGAAACAGACGTCTGCGCTTCAAGGCTGAAACGTTAAGGTTATACTTTCTTACTGGCATGCTTCCTTTCAGGATATTTGTCTCTGTCTTCCCTCATACCTTTGGGTAAAATGGGTTCCTGGTGCTGCTGGAGATGCGACTATCAAAAACCAGTCTGGAGCGGCATTAGTTTGATTGTTACGCAATGTTAATGTACTGAGATTGATGTTAATCTGGAAAATACTGTACCTCTATGGGCCAGTTACAACAAAGCAGCTTAAGTTAGGAAAAAAAAAACTTCATAAAAAAGAAACATTTCTGCTAGCATCAAAAAGGAAAAATGGCCACAACCAGAGCTATTCAAATCCACCTTCACTGAAGAAAACTGTTCATGGTTGTGATTTGCCGAAACAATTTGTTGATGAGATGGATGGGTTTTAACATATTGTGTGAAAGGAATGTCTCTGTGCCAGGTTCAGCAGTAGCATAAATTAGTGAGATGCTGACAGAGGGGAAAAGAAAGAGAAGAGGTACGCTGTGTCATACTGGGTGAACCAGGCACAATGTATGCCCTGTGTCTGGGATCCCCCCAGAAAACCAAATACATATGGTCGCTGAGTTGTGTGACATATTGTTGCATTCCAGTTCAATGTCCGTGAAATTTAAAGCCAAGGATTTGTCTTTTCCTTTCAGGATATACAACTCCTTTGGGAAAATCCTGGAATTCTGAGGCCATGCAAGAGCCTCCAGCATGGATTCAAACTGAGTCAGGCCTCAACATGAACAGTAATCTTATAAATGCAGGTCATGTTTAAGGTTTGACGAGAGCCCCTCTGCAGTTTTTCATTCTTAAAAAGTAAAACTTCTGAAATCCAGGCCAATGTTCATAGACATTTTACTCTAATGCAGTTTTCCATCCTGTATTCTGAATTTCTTTTGCAGAAAACCTAAACTATCACCTGCTAGTGTCAAGGGTGACAGACAAGCTTATTTTGTAGTTTACGATCTGTACTGGTGCAAATTATAAAAAGCATTGACATGATGGTGTATGATTGTGATTAGGTACAGCTGCATGAGATTGACTTGTCATTGTTATCCCTCCCGAATTTCAGTTGATAAATTCCATTAATTGTTACACTGAATTAATTAATGAGTAACCTTGGTGCAGGATGACAACACTTGAACTTACAGCTGTATGTGCTAAGAGTACCAGCCAGTATGAGTATGAACATGGACTTTGGCAACAGTGCTTTCCTGTATTGGTAAACCCGGAGTACAAACAGAGAAAATAACTTGTGAGATTTATAATTATAAAGAGCATTGGGACCAATGCTTACAGTAAAGCTTAAGCTTTTGGAATATATGAAAATAGTATCTTAATGCTTGTGTAATGTAGTCTACACAACAAATAATGCTGTGGAGGATGCAAAGAAAAGGTCATTGCAGTAGGGACAGGGGCTGCCATGCCCTAGATTAAGTACAGCTGCGATGGCATGGGAGGCTGATTGACTGGCATGAGAATGCAGATATACTGTAATGTTCTGTTCAGTTCAATCGAACAGTTAGCCTATCAGGGAGCTCATATCCAGCCATATCATGAGCGGTCTAGCTGATGTTGGTGTTAATGTAGGAGAAGAACAAGGTCAGGGCTAGAAATCGACCGTTTAAAGCAGACCAAATTTGCATTTGTGCTGGAGCCATTCTCTTTAATTTAATTAAGCCCTTGTGTTGACCCTCAGGATGGATCTTCTCGTCTTCTTCCTGACCCTGCCTTAGCTTGATCCTGATGCTTTTCTAGTTCTCTGACTAGACAAAGCTAAATATGTGCTAGGAAGCCTCGAGCGGCAGGGTATTTACCTTTCCAGACATTGTCTTTGGTAAAGATACCTGTAAATCTTCCAGGATTGTCATGGATAGCTGTCTCTTGGTATCCATGTGTAGCAGTCTGTCACCATTAATGTTTGCACACCAGACTCCAGAGCCCCAACATAGTTGAATTCATGGCTCATTTACAGACCTTAATCACACATTTGAACCTCACTCCTGGGGTCAAGCGTCAGTAAGTCAGATTGGATGCAATGTAATAGTAACATTGCATATAGTAATCGCTATAGTAACAGATAGAAGTAAAGGCAAAAGTCTAAGGAGACGAAGTCAATGATAAGTTATTGCAAACCGCAGAGGATCTGAAACAGTTTATGTTGCTGTCTGGCAAGAAACAAAAAATCTTTTTTTCTGAAGGGAAGCTTTCTTGAAGGATCTGCTGGAGATATCTCACAGCCAGGTCTTTGATAGCCTCACATGGACCGAGGATCATTCATGCAGTGGCCTCTTCAGTGTGATCAAAGGTAAGTTTATTTCTGTAAATCCTGGAATATTTTTATCAAGTGTATTGGAAAAGTGCTGGAGTTTTGTAAATAGAATCATCTGAGTTTTGGTGTCTGGAAATATAACTTGCGCTTTAGTTTTCCTTTTTCAAGCATTGTGATTTTACAACTACATTATGACTTTCTGTGCTTGTTTTCCCACAAAATTCTATTATTAATACATAGGACTCTTTTTACCCAGTCAAGAAAATGATTTTTATTAAGTATATTTTTTTAAAGATTTTTCATTAACAGGAAATTCTTACTACATGGGTAAGAGAAAACATTTCTGAATCACATTCTGAATCATAAAATAGAAACGTTTCCTGAACTCATTATTTTGTCTGAAATTTCACTTGGAAACACAACTCTGAGTCCTTAGAGATTATCGTTTTAGTGATTAAGAAGGAAAGTATTTTATATTAAAGGACGATAACAGGAATGTGTTCCTACAGGTATGTTCTGCACATGCTGTATCAGACAGCATTTAGAATGATAGATGATGAACACGTTTGTCAGGAAAAGATATTTACCAGCTTAGTGTGTTGGAAGTGCTTTCTATTGGCAGCAGCTTGTGGTATTTCTGTTGGGGCTCACACAAATCCTTGCTCACTGGGTTTCTTTTGGCACTTCAAATGAAGCACATCAAGGTCAGCACGGTTTTTTATTTGTTATCCTTGAGTGAGGTCACAACAAAAATCAACCCTTCTATTAAAGTGCTTAGAACCTGGACGGTGTACAGTAGTTTGTTTAAAAAAAGGTAGATTCATGGTTTGAGAAATGTAACCTGGATGTGAATGGAACAAAGAGGACTGTGAGAGGTTTTGACTCAAGTATTCAAAATTCACAGGGGTACTGACACAGTCAACCTGTCAACCTAAGAGACTACAAGCACAGTGTACTTGAGGTTCAGGCAGAAATTAGGAAGGCGTGTTATAGAACTGAAAATAGGATTAATTTCTTTCACCAAGGAGATGTAGTTTTCCATGAGAAACTGCACAGGTAAGTCGTTGAAGCTGACAAACTGAAGACCCTCATGACATTGCCTGGGGAGAGTTTGTGATTGATTAATTACTAAACAAACTGGACTATTGTATACAGCCCAAGAGTGCTTGAAGTGCCTGAACTTTGTTTAGGTATCTCTTAATGTGTTTCTAGTGGTTTTGCAGTATGTGTTTGTTTGTGTTTGCTGTATCTGGATTGAACAAAAGCCCCCTGTCTGTGTTAGAGGAAGTAAATGAGTGCATTTTATTTGTGATAGTGCCACGGATTACTGCATCACAGAAATTCTCTCCCCTGCTACCTCTGCAAAGAAAAGAAAAACAGTGTAATGTTTTGGTTTGTGCCAGAGTTGGTATTTGTTAAAAGAGCATAAAAGACTAATTTAAAAAAAGTTTAAAAAATAAATACATTTACTTATTCTTAGCAGGAAACGAAGAAAAAGATAATACATCATAATTCCTCCCAGTAGGAAATTGAGTAGGTGATTATTTCTGGGCTGAAATGTAGACCTTTCCTTTAACTGCTGGAAGCCTTTATCAGTCAGAGCAGAAATTACAGCGACCACACACAGAATCCCAGCACATTTCACCATTTGTGTTTATTTGTACCATGTAGCATTTTAGTGGAGTACAGAGTGTCGTTTTTCCTGTTTTGATTCAGGTCTCAAGTTTCATATTTTCAAACCCACAAAGTTAAACAAATCTGTTCCTGAAAATAGCTTCCCAGGCTACCCTCTGTTCACGTCAGGCTGGCAGGCAGACTTTTAGTTGAGCTAGCTTCATCCTGACGTCAAGGTAAAACAGACTAATAAGTTGTAGAGGAAGGGAACCATTCATTCAAGTTCCAACTATAACAGAGTCTACAGAGCAGTGTGTCAAGATATGTTATCAGAAAGACCTTTTTTTGAAAATTTAAAAAGTCATAGAAAGTCTGGCTTCTGGTAGCATACAAGATAACAGAAGAACTATGTAAGATTTCTCTTTGAAAGTTTTTAGTTGCTGTTACAGACTGATACTTGGACCCGAGGCAGCAGTAGGTTAAATGCCATATCTAGCCTTTAGAAAGGAGTTACAACTCAGTGCTATTTTGGAAATCAGATTGAAAGCAGAGTAACAGAACACAGTGTGACCTCAACCAGACAAAAGATCAGAGATAAAGGTTATTTCTCAAATGTACAAAATGAGGAAAATAACAGGTGACAGTGTTGAGGATGACAGACAAGCCTGTTTTTGTTTATGATTCGTACTGGTGCAAGTTATAAAAAGCATTTACGTCATGTTTTTTCTGAGCCTGTATTTTCTGGGATTCAATTATGCTTACATCAGAGTTTAAAAAGAGGTACATAAGTGGGCTACAATTTTTGTTTTTCCAATGAGCTGACTTCATATTCAGTGCTTTGTTCTCCGTCTGGTGCATAAGCTGATTGACTTTGTTCGTGTCAGAGTAGAAAGTGTGCTGTGCTTATCAGGATGTCAGTGTCCTGGTGGGGTAGCTATTGGCACTGATTCCTTACAGCTCTTGACATGTCCCTGCTCTCTCCATCTGCTAGGTGCTCTGTTTTTTCCTCACTTGGTTTTCCAACTTAATCTAAACTTTATGAAGCAGCTTCCAAAAAAAAAAACAATGTTTACTAATGCTTAAGAACAGCATATACACCAACATTCAGCCTTCAATGTCCATTGGAGGGCAATTGACAGTCAGCTTGCTCAGTGTCTGCAAGAAGGAGTCCAGTTCTCTCTTAGCAGGGTCACAGGGGACAAGTCAAAGGGTCCCTCCTCCTCCATGGTGGGGTAGCCCTGCTTGCCTGGCCAGGCACAAGTGGCCTCCGTCACCTCAAAACACTCAAACTCCACTGGATTACAGAGAATCATCTCCTCCATCTTGAGATACTCCTCGTTCTTCGACATTTGGGTGCACACCTTCACCTCTCCTTTCGGCTTTGTCAAACCTACAGCCAAAGTGCCGCTGCTTTTTCCAGAGCCAGTGACAGGCTGACAAGGCTAATCGGTTTCTACATTGTCCTGGGGTGCCTGGGGTGCCTATGTGTGTGTGACTGACTGACATCCCATCCAGGGTGTATTCTCACCTTGTGCCTCGTGCTTCCAGAACAGGGTCTGGGTTGCCTCCCCCTTACCAGGAATAAGCAGTTTTCTAATAAGAGCAATTTCGTACAGAGAGCCTTGTGTAGCATACACATTTTAGAGGACATTTTCACTTTCACCTCTTTTGTTCTGCAAAGCTTTCTCTCTGTAGTTTGATTATACAGCAGCATCCCAGGACAGCACTAGTGGTGAGATTAGATTTTTTCAAGAGAACAACACAAATACTCAACATCGACAGCGCTGGACAGTATGGCAGGGTAAGGAATCCTCCGTAAACCTTTTGTTCTGTGAAGCATAGAAAGTAAAGATTGGGAATTAAATATATGGATAAAGGGGCTGTTCGACAGTACCTCTTCTGTTCCTCAGATCTTTGCCGGGGGTCATCATAACCAGCCTCCTTACTCCTGCAGGACTGTGGCAATGATTCTGGGGAGAGGGGTGGAGGTTGCTGGCCTAGGAGCAGTTGATACTGTGCATTCCTGTGGGGGTCCAGGATTTATTCTGAACAGAGTTCTCCTTGTCTGAATCCAGCGGGTGTTAAATTCTTCCAAATCTGTGGCTTGGCCGTGCTGCTCTGTGCCAATTTTTAACACTCAGAGAGGACAGGTGGGTAATCTCCTCCCTCTGTTTTGTCTGAAAATAGAAATGGGGAAGGGGACTGGAGGGAGAGAAGAGGGAAAATTGTTTGGCATTACATTTATTATTTTTAAAAGGAGCTATAATGGCCTGTCCCAGGACCACCTGCAGAGCACAAAATTCATACTTTTTGATACAGATGTGCTACTACTTTTAGTACAAAGATTAGTCCAACATAAAAACATTGAATAATTTTCTGCAGATTTAGTACAGTATAATTGTGTGTACATGAAATTTACTATAGCAGCTCATTTACAATGTCTACAAGAAGAATTGTTCTAATGCACATTTAACATGGAGATCTACTAGTATGTTCAAGTTGCCGGATTGAAAACGTGCCTTACAGCTCTGTCCCTCTAATAGGGTTACAGACAAGGACATTGGTACATTTGAAACTAATTTATCTGTTGTGTGCTGAACACCAATTCATCCTAGTGAGAGAAAGAACAGAGCCTTTACTCTAAGTGGCTGGATGAATCATTGTTCAGTACATTTTAAAACTATTAGTTTTGAGTCAGCATAGTTTAATAATGTTTTTTTTAAATATGAGTGAATAATTGTTTCAGAATTAGTGCTGGTATTGGCAGTGATTGCAGAAGATAGTTTCTTCATTAAAAATGAGCACTGCATTCACGTTAGCTACAATAACTAGACCGTAAATATTAATAGATATTAAGCGTTAATTTCACCAGTGGTGTCATGTGGCCATTGACGGTGTGCTTTTAAAGAAATTCCAAATATTCTCCCATTAAACATTGTTTGAACTGACAGATCCAGATAGTGGTAAAAGGGAGGTGACATTTCCTATTTTGCAATTGGCTTGTTAATGAATGAACTGTCCAAATCACATAGTTCTAAAGGAGGTTACAGGGATCACACCTGGAAATCCTAATGAGATCCACACCATGCACCAACATGCACAGTCCTCTCACAATCTGTGATACTCCACTAAGTTTCACCTGTTTACACTTTTTTCATGCCCCGGTAATGTTCACATTACAACACTGTGATGTTCAGAGCTTGATGTAAACGTTTTATAAATCAAACGAGAACTAGCATGTTTTCATATTTTGGCTCACAGCTACAGGAAAGAAATAAGAAATGTGGGCAGACCTCTCTGATCCATCCAACTTGAAGTCCCTTGTCTTTTCACCCTGGAAGTTCAGTGCTGCTTGGAGGAGAGGCTTGTCCATCATTCCTGTATTCCCACAAGTGCCTGTGAGGATGCAGTGGTTCCTGTGATGCCCTGAGTGACAGTCTCCCAGTTGTGCACCCCCGTGTTGGGAATCCTAGTCACAGTAACCTGGAGATATGACCCAGGTTTGAGCACATGATTAAGGAGGTCAGCCTTTACCAGTAGAGCCACTCAAGAGGCTCAGAAGTTAATTTAAGGGCAATCCAGTTGTCTGAGATACATGTTTTAAAACGACCATATAGCAGGAGGAAAATTGTTACTTTGGGTCACATTTCAGCAGGCACCGTTAATCTTGTCTGACACTGATGACTGAGTTCTCACATATGGATCCAGAACCGTACAATAAATGTTCTAGTCAAGCATATTTTGAATCTCAAGGACGGCTGTGACTGCATGTTTGAAGTGTCAGAATAGCAAGCAAATGCCACAGGATTGTTACATTTTGTGAAGTTTGTTGTGCTTTTATTTGCTGTTCAATTTGCTGCCCACGTCAGGCCACATTCTATATATCTCCTCTTCTTCCAGAAGTTTCTTTCCTTTCCTTTGGCAAACATAAAGGAAGTCTTTCGATACCATAAGGACAATGAACATTTTATGTGGTAATGCCTGAACAAAAAAAGGAGAGTCATTGTTAGGTGTGTTCTACAGCAAATCAAGTTTAAACTTTTTTATGCAGCCTAGATGCAGACTGTTCTGCAAGAAAATAAGAATGACATAATGTCAATAAAAAGAAGCAGAGAGAGAGAGAGTGCTTTCTCATTGAAATACTGCATTAGGGCTTGTGAATATGAGCTCTTCATCTCAAACAAAGCCAAATTAGTGAATTCATCCTTTGCGCAAGGAAATAAACCAAAGGGTCTGGAGCCAAGAGTACTGTATGTTCTGCGTCTCTTGCACCTGGCCGTGTTTAAATTACCTTACCACAACTATTTCAAAACGAATATACAAAGGGGTTATAATAATAACCTGGATGTATGGGAGCAGTGCCCGACTTTAATGTGAGAGGCACAGCACCTCTCTCAGTCCCCCTGCATTTAAAATCCCGCTCAGTGTGACGGATGTCCTTGCCAAAGCCATTTGGCATCTCTCGGAGGTTTAGGAGGTTCAGGGAACCAGCACAGGGGGAAGAGGTGCTCTGGTGGCAATCAGATGTGCTGGGTGGCCACATAAGGATGTAACAGTCCTGTGATGGAAAATGGCTAGTAATGAGGGCCAGGGTGGTTACTTGGAAAGTGTAACTCTACCCAGAAAAACGTCAAACAAAAACAACCTGTTTCCAATTAGAATCTTAAAAAAACTGGAAAACCCAGTCAAAACCTCAATGGGCCTTTTTTCTGGAATCCCTGTTTGTTAGTGTATACTACATTGTATATGTAGGTAGAAACAGACTTTATTAATGACTCTCCAATTTGCAGCATATCTAAAGGTACAGAAGGATATGTACCAGGAAAAAAATATCTCCTTTATGTGAAAATAGTACCTCAAATGTTTTGTCATTGCTCTCTAAGTAAGACTTCTTTAAGAACCTCAGTAACCTAGTTACCAAAACTTTGCTTGAGGAGATCAAGATGAATTCCATGAATACCATTTTACTTGAATATCTGAATATACATTTAGGTGAATTTTAGGTCCTGTAATTACCTACAGTAGTCACAACTGTGCTCACTTGGGGATGCATCTGATCCAAAACTCATTTCAGAATATCTGTAAATTTAAACTACCACTTCAGGTTTCTGTGACATTGTTTTTGTCAATGCATTTTATTAATTATTCATGAAGGGCAAAGTGCAAAATGCACAATACACAGGCCAAGGTGCCCTTAAAATGTGTTTGTCAGCTCCTGTATTGTAATTCACAAAACCTATATGCAAGCAAGGCTGTCAAGCAGGATGGAAAGGCAATGGGAGTCCTAATCCTAGAGACCATGCAGCTGTCCCCCTGGGATCCTGTCTTTGCTTTTTGCCGTTAAATGGTAGTTTGGGATGTTGCAGCAGGCCCTAGTCTGATCGATACTTGTTATTCCATGTTCTGTGCTTGTCAACATCAGCCCATTTCAAGGCTTGTTTCTGATTGTCTGTATCTGCCATCAGCTCACTGGTCACTCTAGCCCTGCCTGGCCAATCAGCCCAATCCAGGCTGCAAATACGAAGTCATTTGTTATTGCAAGCATCTACGGAGCAGTGCTGTTGCCCATGGGATCTTGGCCAGCATGCAGATCTTTATCGAGAGGCACCACAGTGACCAGCAATGAAGCTGTCAATCGCTGACTAGGGCAGCCCACACAAAGCTTTGTTAACATCAAAGAGGGAACTGTTAAGAAGCATGTCAGCTTCAGTACTGCCTCCTCTGTTCTTTGTTGCAGGGCCAGCAAAGCGTATCCTGTATTTCAACCACAGATGGCATGCGATCCTGAAAATACCACTCATCGGAGAATCAGGGTTCCCCATTTCAAACTAACAGAAGCTCTGTCATGTGCCATGTTTTCACACCGGATGAGGAATACCGAGTGGCAGAACTCCCTGGCACACAGGTTTTCGTTCCGCTGTGATCTTGTTAGGATATCACCATCCACTGCATCACATCCTTTACCAAGGCCTGAGATACAATTGTGGTGGAAGGAAATCACGATATGTTAACACACTATGGGTAACAGCAGGGATGATGATATTCTTGGCAGGCAGATGCTATATTCATTTTATAGTGATAGCATCCTCCACAGCTTTCTAATGTACATCCTTATATGGCTTTCAAATTTTAAAATGGGGCCTAGCATGAAAGTGTATGAAATGTTGATACATATTGGTAGAAATAATGATAGTTATCGTAGTAATAGTCAAATGGTTACAAAGTTAGACCACGCTTTTAATGCTCTTGTCCAGAACAGTTTTACCTGTTCTAGTGGACAGCCCTGTATCCTGGTCTCCGGCCTGCAGCTTGATGGCCCTGATTTAGCAAGTGCAAAGCAGACAGAGAGGAAATGGCTGCAGTTAAGTTGCCTTTGGGAAATCTCTGTGCCAAGAGAAGAAGGAAAACAACCCTTCAGAGAGTTTCTCTTCCCTTTAAAAGAAAAGAAGGCCTCAGCTTAAGCTTCAGAGACCTAGAAAATAGTTTTCAGTCTTAGACACCTTCATTGTAATTGTCGTTTTAGCACTTACTTTAGATAAACTCAGTGGGCAAAAAATGTGGAGTTCTGGATTCATTATTCTAAAAGACATTTTTTTAGTCTGCTTACAAACTAAAATAACAAAAATGAAAGAAGTACCAAAATAAACATGTTGCAGTCACATATTTTACAGCAGGGCTAATGTTTGTTAAAACCTTTTGAAACTCTATCCTGTCCAGCGGGAGGGGCTATCTATGCTCAGGCAGGCCAATGAATGGTGGTGGTAAAATGTCAGCCAGTTCACAGCCAGTAAAGATTGCAGGAGGTTTTTAGATTTTGAGCTTTTGGAATTTCCTCTTTGCAAAAGGGGTAACAACATGGGTAAAAAGAGTTTCATAAAGGGGATGTAAATGATGTATTTATAGTTTTATTAAAAAATGTAAAATGTTAGATCATTTCGTGGTCCTTATTTAATTAGGAAAAGGGTGGGAAATGAGGGAATGCAAAGAAGAATTCCACATGAACGTGACAGCAGGTAAATTTGTTTGTAAACTCTTGAACAGGATAAGATACCTTGACACAGCTTTCTTGTCTGGTGGGAGTGCAGGCTGTCTTTCATAGTTAGAAGGAGAAGTCTTTTTCTATAAATAATGACAAAGAATTAACAACAACAAAACATTGTATTCATTCAGTTTTAATCTTCCAGTGCTGGCAGGCAAAGTTAAATAAAAGGGGGCCTCTTTTAAAAGGCCAAAGATGAAAGTTGAGTCCCACAGTCTGTTAATGTCAAGCACTCAGAATCCTTGTAATGCACAAACAGGAGGTCCTATAAATGCTTGTCCTGAGACCCTCTCTGTGTTTCCCCGCAGTTACTAAAATGGCTACCTGTCTCTAAGGCACTAAATTCCAACCAGCAAAACATCACAGGCATTCTTTAAGCTGAGGTCACTACCATGACTGCAGCTAGTGCCCTTGAAAAATGTCAGCTTTTTACACAACAAACACTGTAATTTAAACTTAGAATTTTGCTATTCTGAACTGGGGTCTCCACAGTCTTGTTTAGAGACAGCTCTACATCCATTCTGCCAGTGACTCCTTTAAACAATCACCTTATACTTGAAATTTCTGATTCTGTACTAATAGAATAAAATAATTTTGAAGGCTTGTAAACAAAAATAAAAACTGTATGCTACAGCATTGGGAATTAATTGTTTAAAAAATATTGTAACAAGACTTTCCAAGTTGATAAGAAATACAGAAAATTAATATGGCAAATAAGATATATATTATTCACCACATACGCATTCCACACTTTTGAAGAAACAACACAACCATTTGTTGCTGCAAAAATGTATGCTGAAGACCCTTAGAGAAATTTAAGCTTATTAAAAAAAATAGTTTTATATTGTTCTGAAATGAATCTACAGTTTTGAATCAAGATTATTAAAATAGGCGGGAGAACCTGAAACAGAAGATGCAGAAGATTGAGCCAGTACTGTATTTGGTCTCAATCTACTCTATATCTGGAGAGGATTTCTTCTTCTGACAAGCTTGTTAAAGTCTCCTGGCTCTGAAATGTCCTTCACTTTTAGCTGCTCGCAAAGTCTGCCTCCATGATGAGGAAAAGTCACTTGAGCTGAAACACAACTTTTAGAAGAAGGATCTCAGCTTATAACACCTGCTATCCATCAGTACCACAAAGGATGTGATTTAAGGCATGCTTCACTGCCTATTGATTACCATGTGCACATTACTCTCATTAGTTCTAACTTTCCACATTTTAATACATCACTGTGCACTTAGCATTTTCAGCAGACACTAATTAAGCCACTGTTTTTAAGGGATGTTCATTTGTACTTTATGCTTTAAGATGCAGCTTATTGTGGCTGCTGTACAGTGACCTGTCCCTGATTAGGGTCATGCTGATTTTGTTTTCTTATTTGACTTTAATTTCTTTATATCCATTTACAATAACACACAACAACCCGGAGTACTGAGTTTATAAGACACCTGAAGCTCTTAAAGAACAGATTGAGAATAAAAACAGAAAGCTACCCAGTCTTACTTGTTGTCAATCAGGGGCCTGGGAACATCTGCAGATCCGCAAAAACCGAATAGTATCACCCCCAATTCTAGCAACACTCACTTTAGCTCTGCTCTGTCAGGCGCAACATTTGAACTGAATTTCTGTTATTTATGCTTCATAACAAGCAATATTATGGAAATAACATATTTCATTGAGATTTTTTATGTATTCTTTGGGACGCATATTGAAAACAATTTTTTGAAAACAGGTCATCTAGTCAGACAAGAATGTGAACCCCTGTTTTAAATTATCCTGCTTTAAGAGGAGAAAAATATCTCCCTGTTTGTCCATGATTGCAAACAGCCTCCACTCCATAATGTTTACTGGCAAGGATGGGATGCCTTAATGTGAATGATCTCATTTCTGCACTGAATGCTGCTTTTAGGATTTTGTGACTGAAAACAGGAATAGTCTTTCATTAATAGAAATGGAATGGTAAAAGAAAAGTCACTTTGAAGCTTAGGTTACACATCCACTACTTCCAAAATGATTACCCCTGCAATCTGCTATGAAATGCAATGAGCTGTCCTATCTGCTCCTAATTAAAGCCCTTCTTAAAAGGGCAGGTAATACAACCTACAGTACAGTATACTTTCTACATCAATTTCTGGGGCCCCAGCGCTGACAGTCTCCATACCTCTTGCATTTTATTAATGGACAATGAAGCAGTTTGCCAAATCAGAAGTCTAGTGTAATGATGGGGTGGTGTGGTAGCTCTGTGGCTAAGGATCTGTGTCTGTGGTTGGAAGGTTGCCGGTTCATATCCTGTGGCTGGCAGAGGAATCCTACTCTGTTGGGCCCCAACTGCTCTAGAGGTGCAGTATAAATGGCTGACCCTGTGCTCTGACCCCAACCTTCTCTCCCTGTCTGTGTGTCTCATGGAGAGCAAGTTGGGGTATGTTAAAAGACAAATTCCTAATACAAGAAATTGTATATGACCAATATAGTGATCTGATCTGATGGTAACATTAAAGTTTCTACTCAGACATCTGCAGACAGAGAACTGATTTAAATCCAGTCAAATTTTCTGCCCTGGACATCAAAGGATGACCATCTGATGATTCAGATTGTGAACAAGGACAGATTTCCAAGAGTCCTAAGAGAACAATTCCATATTTATTGGCTAATGTCAGCATGAAGATACAAATTCATATTTGCAATGAAAAAAACAATCCTTGCTGCACATGTACTAGTGACATTCATATCCACGTGTGCATGTGTGCATGCTCTTTCTATGCCTCAGTGGTGTTCAGGTGCTGACTTCAGCTGGCAGGCACCACAGTGAGTGACATACTGTCTGGTAGCAGAGAGAGAGAGGATTCAGCACAGTCTGGGCTGAGTTGCAACAGAGACAATGTGCAGTTCAGCAATCCCCATTGCAATGACATCTGGTGGGATCTGTGAGTCTCACGGCTGCCAGATTGACATGACTCTGGAAATGTTATTTTCCTCTCAAAACAGTCGATGGCAGCACTTTTTAAAGGGACACTTTATATTAAAAAATGACCGTTTATTCTTTTTATGGCCCAAAAGACAATTATTTTTAAAAATGATGACAAAACCCGTTGCAGAACCTTTTAACAGACTGTGAGTATTTTGACATGCATTTCTTTACGTTTTTAATTATGACATTGCTGGAGTCATTTTCTGCCAACAAAGGGATGAATCAGGTCATTGGACATTGAGATTGCCAACTTAAACAGTAGTGGTTGTTCCTATTGTTGGAATTCTAGTGAGGCTTTAAAGATAATTTAAAAAATAGAGTCTTAACTCTGCTCTCATGTAGACATCTAGGAGGTTTGAGTGGTAAAAATAAGAAGTCTGATAATTGTACTACCAGCCATGCTATGTAAAGCATAGAGCAGGTGGCATAGAAACAACATCTGATGCTGTGTTCATGCCAGAGACTTTCTCATGTATTCTGCCTATATTAAAAAGTCAAATTAAACTCTCAGTTTAGTGTATTTGTTTTTGCTTTTGCTGTCTTTTTGGTCAATCCTGCCTGTCAGTTATTAAATAAATTATATAATAGTTTAATTGAGATGCTGATTCTACTTCTTGGCTTTTCATAAATATGAGATATTTGAGATATATGAGATACTCAGTATATTTCATTCCAAGTGTTAAGCTTCACCAAAGCAAATCTTGTTCAATGGAATCCATTCAGCCATTCATTGATACATCCAGCTGTATCCTAAAAGAAGTCAGCTTCAACAACATGGCTTGGTAGTTTGTTCCAGATTCCCACAATGCTCTGTGTAAAACTAGCACTTCCTGTTTTCAGGTTTAAAAACACATCCCCATACATGCCACCTGGGCCCTCTGGTTTGTGTTTCACAAGACCATTGGGCTGACTAATTTAATGCCTTTCAGGACTTTAAATCCTGGAATCATGTCGACATGTGCAAGTGTTGACACTTGTGTTCAAGTCTAAGAAGATTCAGTTCTTTTAGTCGGTCAGTGTTGGTCATTATTTTTAAACCCAGAAATCTAAATAAGTATAGGAATGTGTTTACCACATATTGCAGAACTACTTAGTGTGCAGAAGCTACATTCCACTCCATTACAGTTTTTCTGCAACCAGTTCCTTAATTATTTACAGCTATTGATAATGGCATGTTAAACATAACATTTAAGCAGGTAGTTCTATTGAATTCCTGTAATGCAGAATACTGAAAGGACAGCAAATTAACTTGCTCTGTCTTATTGTGTTCGTACTGATACAGTAATGAACAGTACTGTCACCAGCTTAAAAACCTGGAATCTATGCTATTGCAATGTGATACAGATAGTCCACAAACATGTCCTGTCTTTGGTGACCCTGAGAGATGCTTTGCCTTTCAGCAGTCAAGGTCTCTGAATTTAACAGCTGGAGAGCAGCAGAAACGTGGCTGAGGCCAGAAGCTCACTATTAGCAGGACATGTTGTACAGCACACCCTGAAAGTGCTGCTTCAGCAGCTTTGGCAGGGATGCAGTGGGAGCCTGGTATGATGTTAATGTTTGAGGTAGGTGGGCAGTAGGCGGGAGAATTGATGCTCAGACATTTTCCCAGCTCAGCATTCAGTAAAATGTGTGAGGCTGAATATACTAACACAACATCTCTTTGTCTGCTCATGCCACTTGCAGAAGGGCTACCAGCCTAACGTCCTTTGTTTGCTGCCATGGTGGGAGCCGGTTTAGACCCACTGGCAAGTAAGAAAAGGGCTTTCCTCAAAGACCAGCAATGTGGGAGAAATGGGACAGCTAAGGACAATGAAATTTGTGGGCATTTTGTTTTTTTGTTACTCTGAAACAAACAGTTCCGGTAGTCACTGGAGAATGGTGCAAGTTTTCTTTTTTTGATGGCCATATTTTTTGTTTCGTGCATGTGTTGAGAATTTCAGGAAGCTGTGCTTTCCTCTGGCTCGTTTTTTGTTTTTGAATTCTCTGACCTGAAGTACAACTGGACTTCAACTAAATGGGACTGCATCCCAGTTCAATGTGCCACTATAATCCTGTTCTGCCTGGAGGAATTTCTGCGGAAGGACAGCAAGAGAGACCTTGATTGTGATTCGAATGAGGATGCATTTGGCAGCTCCCCCACAAGTCTGGAAATGCCATTTTCTGAAACTCTGAGAGACAACTACAAGTCTTTTATCTCATAATTGCACGAAATTCCACTAATTTATGGCAAGTACATTAATCCATATACCATGGGGGAAACATTCTTAAAATCTGAATTTTGGCCTTTACAGAATTCTGAAGGAACTGAAATGGGCAACTGAAAATATGCATCCCTCCAACATATGGATTATTATTTGTTTAAGAGTGTGAATAGCAAGCAAAGCATGCCTTAAAGTTTCCTCACATGTACATTTTTTCAGGGGGCAAATTGCCTCTGGGGCCACCCTCCCATGTGACAAAGGTGTTTTGCGGACTCGCCAAAAGTCTTGATGAAGGGCATTCCTTATCCTGCAAACACAACTCTTGTGGACTTACTCTTGGCAGTGTTTTGTTTTGTGTTGCCATTAAAATTCTATCATAGCTGTTGACTAATATTGAAGAGGAAAATCTAATCTAAATCTAAATCTTGTGAAGATCATTACCTTGTTATAGTGTCTTTAATTTTCTCGTGCATTGCTAGTCTCTGCTGTCAATGTTCTCTTTTTTATTTGAAATGCTCTGAGTAATGAGCCTTTCACTAAAAGGACAGATTTGTCAGTGCTATCCGCCATCTTGTCAACAAATCACGTGACCCAGTTCCTTGGGAAGGCAAGTCTCCTAGCAGCCCAAGTTGTGAATATTGAGACAATTAGGGCGACCATAGAGGGGAGCCAATGAGAGAAACTCCTGCCACTACAAAACTATCCTGTGTGAACAAAAATTTAGAAATACAAGAAGGCAGCATGGGAAGTCTGCAGCTTCTCTTTTCTGTTGGCCCCCTGAATTTTCCATGCTAGAACAAGGAGGGGGTGAGAAAAGGATTAGGGTCGAAAAAAATTAATGGTCTTCGAAATCACCATTTGTTTTCATTTTCATGAACCCCCACTGACATAAGTCTTTGGATGTGAGGTATTCCAAACAGTAATCCCACAAAACAATGAGCTGTCTTATGCTTCTCAATCTGTAGGGCTCAAATTCCGAGCTGAAGTATTTCCTGTGATTGGCAATAAATATTTTCTTTGCAGCTTTTAGCTGAGTGGCTCAATCACTTTGCCATTTTTTTTTCAGATCACTTTACACTTGGTGTTTCTTCAACATTATTGTTAAACTCTTAAAGCTGTGCCTCATGCAGTCTATGAAAATCTTCCAAATACAATTCACACCAAATGCCTATGTCCTATAAAGCTGTATGCTTTATTATGTTTCTGTATATATAGCGTACATTTCAAGTCTTTAAATTCTTAGCTGTTTATCTGGGAATGTAGATCTTTCACACACAACAAGCTCTCAGACAGACACATACATCTGTTCAGTTCATGGGCAATTAACGCTGGCAAAATATACCACTCGCGTCATGATCTCACTCAGCGGATATTTGGAACATTCATTCAGACCCATCCAAACCTACAATGCCTCTGGTTTTTTTGGGGTCTGCAAAGGAGTGCTCCGTTTTTATCTTGTGAGATGCGTGCATGGCTCTTCTTTCGGAAGCTTGAAGAGGTGAGAAACAATGCTGGTGTCTTTTTTCAACTTAGACTAAATTAGCATGCAATTCAAATTAGCATACCATTCAAATAATGGGAGCACTGGGGCCTGTTCAAAAATGTAAGCAATTCACACAGTTGTTTTTTTAATATCTGGAAGGACTGCATAGAAAATAAAAGTGAGCATGTTATTTAATTGTAACCTTTCACCCCTTTATAGGAGTGTAAAGAACTGCGCACATTTTGTTTTACCTTCTTCTGTTAAAGGACTTAGTTCTTAGCCTTCAAAAAGGAAAAACTCCATGCCGCTTCATAGATCTTAGCGTTTGATTTTACTGACATTCACCAAAGCTTCAAGCTTGAGCCTTTCAAACTGTATTGGGATATAGGTGAGCACCGTGGTGATTTCTCTTTCCAGACCAGTGAAAGCCATTCCAGGCATCACTGAGGCTAAACAATGATAATTATGCTCTCATGAGCCAACCAGGCAAACTAATCCAAACAATGGCAGCGCTGAGAGTGGTGTGTTCCTCCAGAGGAAGGATTGACTGAGAAATCTGATCTCTGCAGGTACTCAAGGACATGGCACACACCCTTCGCCCTCTGATTCTATAATAGGGCAGATCTGTGATAGAGCTGCCCCACCTCTCCTACAGCACTGCAGCCCATCTTGTTATGAGCTTTATTGCACATTCCCAGCTGCTGTGGGGCATTCAGTCCACACATGATGCCAGTAGGGCACAGTGCCCAAAGGCAATAACAGACCTCCTTAGAAGGCATGTGATATGTTGACATGGGCATCCACCAACATATACCTGTCCCTCATATAAACTGATCATTCTTAGGCGGCCGGCTTAAAGCTCAAAGAAACCATGAAGAATAAAAAGGTGTTCTAAGTGGAAACTGTACAACTAATTTCCTGCATCTGGATTGTTTTACAAGGTGGCACTGCATTCGCAGATCTGCTATTATATTTTAAGGAACATCTGTAGTGTGCATTGAAGGCTTCTGTGACTTCATTTAAATTTCAAGGTGAATTTAGCACATGTGGTTATGAACACAGAGTGTTTTGAAACCCTGGATTGCTAATGAGTGCTGCCCCCATGGGATCACAGATAGGAAGGGATTGGTGGTCTTATTTTCAGATTACAGTAACAGGGTCACAGACGAGTCTGATGCTGGAGCGGGTATCGACACCCAAATAAAGTATGTTATTTACATGAAGCTGTTCGGGCTGCGGCAGAAGGCCAGAGGTGTCCTGTTTCACTGGACATATACAGTAACCAGTGCTGTAGCACGGTAATCAGAAGCTCCCTTCTGCAGCAGCCAGAGTGCTCTGCAATTCTGCTCTGCCTCACAGGCCTATTTTAAAAGAATCTCACGTGATATCACAAAGGGTTTGCCAAAATCGTGGGCAGGTTTGCTTATATTTTGAGTCGGTACTAATTGTTTCCATCCATAAGAATTCAATGGGAATTTATCATGAATGGTGTTTCTATTTGTTTCACAGGCATATCTTACTTGTGCTCCTTAGACAGCAAAGGGACCTTCAAGGCAAGAGAATAATGGTGACCCTCTCTTAATGAATGTGGTCTTTTTGAACTCACCCCTGAAACTGCACCCCTGAAAGAACTGCAAAGAGTAGTGGGTAAGCCTCTGGAATCATAACTGACGGGTTGTGGGTTCAAGTTCCTGCTGCAGACACCTCTGTTGTACCTCTGAACCAGCTGTAGAATTGGAGATCGGAGTAGTTCGTGAATGAAGTAGTATCCCATCCAAGAGGGAAGTCACATGCTGTCTGTTTGCTTAACACTACAGTAACCAGGATGTGCTCTGGCCTGTTGAGGCTGTGTGCTCTGATGTCCCCTTGATGTTAAATGTGCTTATGTTTTCAAAAGAGCAAGCACCCAGAGACATCTTCATCTAATCTGTAAATCTACAGATCTGGCTAGAGATCTGGAAGACCAATCTAGCTTTATGTGTTTTACTAGCTTTAAAGTGCATTGCACTGCATTATTGTATTTGTTCATCCATAGTTTTTACTGTACATTTATTTTCTTTGCCCAGGTTTCTTGTGGTTTGTATTATGGTTCAGCAGTTATTGGTTTTTACTGCTTTTCTTTGCTTTACTGCTCTTTCAGCATGGTGTAAGCCACTGTCTGTGAAGGATGAGTGAGAATGCCCTCACCGTGAGGATAAAGGAACCTGTGAATTACGTAGATTCTCATTAATTCAAAGGCTTGCGAATCTTCCATCACCATCTGAATCCCCAGCTGCTCCCTGGTAGTGCCTACCGCAGTGACTTGCCTTTCCTGTCCCCTGCCACATACTTCCACCCTCTGCCCTGGCACCTCAGCCTGTGCCAGAGCCACTCAAGGAGATGGATGACATACCAGCCTCCCACAGAACCCTCTGCTCAGCTAAAAATGAAGCTGCAATGAAGGTCGTGAAGGCAGCCATTAAAAAGGGGTTCTTCTAAATATGGTAACAGCTCTAGCGGCTGATGCATCCCACTCTCTTATTTTATGTGCATTCTGTGGACGGGCTCTTTTACATTGCTAAAATCAATCATAGTTTTGTTCCTTCCTGCACGCCTGGTCAGACTGCGGAGAATTGGCCTTTCTTCTCTGGAGAGAGACCCCGGGGAATGGGAACAATCTTCCAGCTTGTATTGCTCTCCCTACCAAACCTCTTGGCATTTAAAGGCACCAGCTTGGAAATGCCAGAGCTTTTTAAAGGACGTTTTCTTCTGTCTTTAAATATTGAATGTTATTTCTTTCTGTAAAGCGGTTCTGTATGGTTCAAACGAGAGCAATGCAACACAGGAAAGTTTAAAATGTGCTTTGGGGGGTGAAGGGACCTATTCATACATTTTTTTTTCCATTGCATTGAGGGTAATTTGATCCAGTTTGCACAGCTTTCCTGTGGAGGTACTGCAATAGTAAACCAAGTTTCCTAACCAGCAATAAGTATTGAACAATTTTATGGCTGCCTTCTGAATGTGCAAAATCTGCACGCAAATTTATAATCTGAAACAACTTAATTTCCTTTTCTTTGAAAACAGTGTGAAGAGCTTTTTAATTCAGGCTCCTAGTGCTTTGTCCCACTGATAAAGTAAAAAATAACAGTAAATGCTCTTTGCAGCAACAGACGCGGTGAAAACTGACACTGGATTCAGTATCACAGAAGCACAGAGATTAAAGGAAAGTCTCTATTAGAAGGCAGCTGAGTATACTGTACATAACAGGACTTATATGTATCTGCAATTGTGATCTAGACTTTTTTATACCATTATGTATCCTGCAAGGTCACAGTTACACTGTATGAACTATAGCCAGAGCACCAAGACTGCATAGTTTTGTAAGAATTGCAAATGCTGTGTTTAACAATGTCCTTGGCGTAGATTCCATTCACAAATATATAACAGCTATGAATATATACTCAGTTTCACCAAACTCTGCAGGAGAACACCGGCTATTTAGAATGTACTCTGAACTGTGAGATAAAAGAAAAAGGTTCGGCACATAACTGTCAAAAAATGTAACTGGAGGTGTAGATAAAGCAGTCCAAGTAGTGATTGCTGCCAGGACTTCGCCTGGATCCTTAACTTGAAACCCTTAAACACAGTTTCTCTTGCATGCTCTGCCCATGGTGTCATGTTGTGAGGAGGTTTGCTCTTCTGACTTTTGCAAATGCATGTTTCTCAGCCTATGGCTTCCACAGCGAATATGTGGAATGTGTGAGGTATGTGTCCCTTTCTGTCAAAGTCTTTGCATTCAGTACTATGGGATCAGCACCTAAAAACCAGCCACTTGGTACCGTGTAGATGAGTATCTGTATGACAACAGGCAACAGGTCTGGGCAGCTGTCCAGACTTCTCCGTAGATGGGAGAGCACACAGAGAGCACGAGCCTGTAATTTACAGCAAGAGCTGTTTCTCTCCAGTGCCTGATTACAGACTGATGAATCATTACACAGTGATTGGGTAAACACACAGGACTGAGTGCTACCTTAAACAACAGAAGACTGAGTGCCCCTCTGTGCAGGGCAAGCACAAGAAAGAAAACATTCAACAACAGCTTCTTGGTTCATGAAGCAGAACCTTAAACGTTCTTACCGTTCCAGCCAGAGCAAAAGGTTGAGCCCTGGAGTAACTCATAGAAAAGACCTACTGTATATGTGACATGTGCGAGAGATGCATGGATTTGGGCACCTGTTAAATGTCAAAAGCATATAACCATTGTTAATCTAGTTAACTTTTCAAATAACTTTAATTACAAGTCTGTTGCAATATGTAAATATTATATGTGTGCTCTGAGGAAGATGTAATTGAACATCATCTTGGCTTTTCAGTGACTGTAATATTCTGTCTTTGTATTTGCCCAAGTACAGTACCTTTAACAGGTTGACTTTTACTTTCAAGGGAGGTCATTTTAAAAGGTTTATATCAACACAATCAGTATTTTTATAGGTTGTTATTCGTTAAATATCAATTACTATAGATTGCATATTGCCTGCTATTGATGTAACATTGTTAAAAAGTGTTACCAAATATTTAATAAACTGATGTATCCTGTTACTTTAGACATTATGAAGTGAAGGGCTATGTTTGTTGTCATGATCTCTCAAAAGACTAATGCATGGACTTCATCCCATTACTGTTTTTCCTTCAAGGGATACCATTTTATATGAACAAGGTGCTACTCAAAGACAGAATGTCGATCTTGCTGTAAAAACAACCAAGCTTTGAAAACAGAGAGTGTTCAGTAGGAAGCTGCTATAATGCAATCTGAAATGTGTTTTGCACCTGCTTCCATTTACAAGGTTGTGCCAAGCATTAGTAAAAGTGTAAATGCCAATCATCTCTTCTTTATTTACAATGCACAGATGTTAGAGTATTCTGGAATTTCTATCTATTGGCATTTTTCCTTTGGCTGAAGAATTCTGAAACAAAATTCACTTCAGCGTTGACATTTTAATGGTGTCCTGGAAGATGATCATTAAAACACTGAGGCATTGCATGCCTTTGATTCATTGATCTACATTAATTAAGAACAACAGTTATATGCTGGTTCCCATTAAAAAAGAAAGGCCCCTTTTTGTAACACACAATCCCCTATCTAGAGCACTGATTGAGGCTTAGAGAGGAGGAAAACGGAAATCTGCCCTAATGAGACCAGAATATCTGCCAAAGGGGGGAAATGTCTTTTATGCTATAAATCCACACTTGTTTTTTGGTGGCAGGTATTGCTTTCAAGATTGAGAGTATGTTGTACAGAGCAAGCAAGGCATATTTTTCTCTCCCCTGAAAGCAGACTGTGGTGAGTTTGCATGATAATTTGTTTCCCTATAGGTTTGCATGATTCTATTTTGCATTTCCCATGGTTTACTATCTTTCTTATAACCAAATATCTTCAGGAGTTGTATTACCACTAACTAAGATTGAGCCACTCATGTATAACAAATGGCAGTATAAATACTTCATTCTTACTGGCGGCATTATTATCTGCCTTGGACCCATTCTGTGCTGTACTGCGTAATGCAGATCATTGCTTAGTGATTTGCCACAGAAAATAAAATCCATATGTTGTCCCATTGGGCCAGTGTTGAATACAAAAGAAACAAAAATTAACTGATCAGAAAATGAATAGACATTTCTCTATTTCATCTATTCACATTTCTCTTTCCATCAAAAAACATGTAAAGCTTACAGTATGTTTTAAAGTGTTCATACACGCCTATCAATATAGTAATAAATACCTTTCCTTACTTGTCAGAGTCTCTAAATGATTTAATGGGTGCATTTTGCAGGGCACACACTAAGATCACCTGCTCTAGCTGAAAGGACCTTCAGAGCAGGTGTAACAACTGCAGTTCTGAGCTGTATGCTGAACTAGATGGAATGCCATGAAGAAGGTTTGTTTTTTTCTGTTTGAACAATTGCCAACACATTTAGGTCTTGTGCTATGATGCAATTTCAATGTATTAAATCATTAAGGAATGTGACAAGTAAACAAAGGAATTTAATATTATGGTGGTAAGTGTATATGAATCCTTTGAGGTACAGTATGCAATGACCTTGCTGAATTTGTGGCTGAAATTTATGGCAAAACTGGATGTAAACGTAATGGCCCTGAGAAAGGTACTACACTAATCTACATTTTCTATGCATAATGCTTTGTCACCCAGAGGGCTCAACTATTCTCCTTGAGCAGTGAAGTGTCCTCAGTAACATGACTCACATCTTCCTGGACAACATCCAGGTTAGCATTAAGACACAAAGCGTCTCAGAATTACACAAGCCAGAGCGTTTTCTCGTTTTTTGTTGGTATTGTCTGGTTTAAACTCTTGTAATCCCTCAGTCTGTCTTGTGGAGGCAGTGTTCAATATGAAATCACACAGGTGAGACGCAACAGGTTTAGAAAGCTAACGTGCAAATATGTGACATGTGACCAGGAAGCTGTTTATTAAACAGCTGTTTGTTAATTGACAAAAGGAACAAAAAATGTCCTTTGTTAACACTTTAAAGGAATAAAATTAAAAGACAAAGTAAAGAAAAAACTATTCATAATTACTAGCCTCAAATGTAAGAGAAAAGATTAAGGCAAATAGACTGTTTAGAGAATTTTAGCATGAATGAAAATACTATCCAGCATTTCTACTTTTGCAATGTTGCAATGTTGGCTTCATGCAAATCCACTAATGAGTTCTTCCTCAGGGGCTGGAGTCACAATGATGAGTGTTTGGACAGCTTGTTACTGGATTTTGTGCCATGATGACTGGTTGCGAAGGATTATTTTATTTTTTGTGTGAATTGAGATTAAATGAAACAGGAAAAATTGTTTGGATCCTGTAGAAAATAATTAATTTTCAACCTTTCTGCTTCAGTCCAGAAAAGATAAATGCACTCTTAGTGTTTTCTATATGACTTGACCTCAGAACTTGTTTTAAATCTTTAATACGCAAATGTTTACTGCATTTATTTCCCTGTTGCAGGCAGGAGCTCAGACTAAAAACTATCTTCTACTGCACATTGCTGTCTGCCCCCCAGATAGATGCATTGTGTTGAACTTTAGTTGAAACCTAACAGAGTGTGGAAAAACAGCTCTCAAACAAGCCTGAACATCCATCTTGATTTGAGCAGGGAGCGATTACTGTTTCAGGACAATCCAGCAGCATATGAAACATATATGAAACATATTAATATGAATTGAACTTCTTGTGCTTTTATGTAATGGTCTTGCTTTTTTTATTTTTTTGAGGGCAACAGGTCATTGAATTAGAATTACTAATTGTATTCGAAAGTACATTTTTATTTTTTTTTTAAAAAGCAACATTTTATGTCTTGAAGAGTATGTAGAACTGCACTTCCTGTTGTTGTTGTCCTGATTCAGACCAAGGCTTGCAAGAGAATAGGATGAGGAGGTCAGTAGTAGTATCAGGATTTGTAGAGTTGTAGTTATTTCATTACCTTTTATTTGTTGTCATACTAAATAAATACTTGAAATGCCTACATAATTGATGTGTTTTTCTGCAAGAAGAATTCTACAGTACCACTGAGAGAATCTCTGCTGACATTCTACAGATTCCTTATCGGCCTGACAGTAGAAATGATCAAGCTATTGGACAATATCAGGGACACCCACTAAACCAGAAGATTTCCAGGCAGCCAGGACAGCACTGCCTTTGACAGTGCCGTTTATATTGTTAGGCCGTCTTCTGGTTTACCTCTATGCACAGTGGCTCCAACGGAATGCAATAATTGCATCTTGAACAAAGCAAACATTCATTCATCCCACCAGAGTGCAGGCTCTCTGGGCTCTTGGTTTGAGCCCTCCCAGGGCTGAGCAACATGTGCTGCACATTCAGGCCCCGCTTGCTGACTGCCAGGCAAAGGCCTAATCCCAGCCTGGCTGTTTCTGCACTTGATTAAGGCAAAACACCCCCTATTAGTCTCTTTGACCACACTGGGGTTTGAGTCAGGGAACTACTCACATCACTCAGTATGGCTTTAAAGTTTCTTCAGTGAGGAATCCCAATATATAAGCCAGAGTATCAGTGTCATTTAAGATATTAGTGAGTAGCTATGGTAAATAAATAATAAAATGCTGATGCTGTTGCTTCCCCAATTACAATTTAGCAAGAAAAGTCACAGTTCTATCCTGCACTGCTGATTTTCTCATGAGTGGTATTTTCGGGGGTTAATCCAAATTATGTCACAATCATATACTCTAAGGGGCTGTGCAGTTACAGTATGTTGGGATTTTGCAAGCAGTGGGAGGGTTGCTTATATAATTCCACTGCCTCCTGGGGTTGGTCTGTTGCAGTATACAGTACCAGATAACGTCTGTTTTGTTTGCTGCTAGGATTATACTCAGGAGACTGTAAAGACAGAGGCATTTTCTTACAACGGCCAAAAACGGGATAGTCTGTGTTTATGGGAACCCATATATTTTTCGCTGGAACTGTTAAAAATGTTCTCTGGCAGACATTGGCAAAGGCAGACACTTATAGAAAAGTGTGATGAAATAATGGTAAACGCAAAGGAGAGCACAATGTGGAATGAGGATATGAGGTGTGGGATAATGTAAAGAAAATGTTTTAAAAATGTACAGTAAGTCTGACTGATCAGTTTATGAGAATACATGTAACTTTGGCCCTGGGCATTTCTCAATAGGAGTAGGGAGATATACCGGTGTCCGGGCCAAATTTCCCACCTCAGCCTTTACCGTGGCTCCAAATTGTCCCCATGTATGATGGGCTTGCACTTGCCCTGCGATGGACTGGCGTCCCATCCAGGGTATACCCTGCCTTGCGCTCGTTACTGGGTAGGCTCCGGCTTCCTACGGAATAAAGCCGTTTGGCAAAATGACATGACATGTAACTTTGCATAAGGGATCATTCAGAAGTGAACCAAGAGCATCCTTGACAATCCAAACAACATCTCATGTAAAAAATGTATTCATAGAGACTAGATCTTTGGAATAAAGAGAAAAAAAATTCTGAAACAAACAGTATGAATTATTACAGAGGTGAATCAAAATTCAATATTTTATCACTCAGTTTTATGTGCACAGCCTCTCAAGTTTTCTATGTGTTTTTAAAGAAGACCACAACATTTATATACAGTACTGTATTTTAGTCTGACATTTAGTTTTATAACGTTTAGCTCTTACCTTTATGCAGCTGTTGAATAAATTAAAAAATGTGAAAGGTACCTACAGAAGCAGAGACCTGAAGATCCCATTTTCTCTCAGAAGTGGAAAGGTTTTGGTCAGCCACCTTGATAAAAATCTGCCTCTAAAAAATAATCTCATGATCATCTAAAAAATTGGTTTACAGCTAAGACATGCAACAGCTCTGCTGTACAGTTGTGATCACGTCCCGTAGGCATTTTCCCAAGGAAAATGTGTGTGCACATATATTTTCCATGCGTTCCTGGTCCATGTGCTTTTAGATTAAATACAGCGAGCCCGAATCCTAAAACTATATTTTGATGCTACAAGCTAGTCTGCTTCAGGCTCTTTCTCCAGCACTAAGAAGCAGCATAAGAGAAGCCCATCAAAAAGTTGGTTTGAAACAGTGCAACATGACAGAAAGGTGACAAACAATCTAGGAATAGAACGCAATATTCCAGAAATGTTTCGGAGCAGTGTTTCCAAGAACTGGATTTGTGCCCAACTTAGGAGTCCATAAGGTCTTTGTGGACTCATTAGCGTCAATCCATGGATGGCTAGCATACCTCAGTCCTGCTGTTTAATTTACAGACCTCTGCAAGGATTCGTTAAAACCTGCAGAGCAACTGATAAAACACTATTTTTTATTCATCATATAGAAAAAGACTCTTTAGCATATCTTTCTGTTTATGTAAATATTAGTATTTAAATAAGTGGTAATAAAATATGTTAGTGTGTATTCCTTGAAATAAGTTATTTACGATGAAATGTGCATAAAAGACATAAGAAAAAGTAAAAGTTCCTGTAGCAAATAATATTGTAAATGCATCGGTAATATGGAGAATCACATATTTTAATGCTACAAACAGTATACTGTATATACATATGAGACAGACAACATATATAGAAATAAAATAGAAAGTATATGCACAGTGCAAACAAAATGGATATATGTCCAATTTGACTTTCACCACCTGGATGCACTGTAAGGCTAAGACTTATGTCTTCAAACCAAGATATGGAACAGTGTTATGAACACTTAAAGATAAGAGTTTGGACACTGCAACATCTAATTATTTTTCTGTTTGTATTTTTTTCCTTTGGCTTCCAGGAGGGCCCTGATGCAAATCCTTTTTTTTCTAAGTGGGAGTAACATGCCACTAATTATGCCACCTAATTTTATGGCACAATTGCTTCCTGTCGATCCCTGTGGCTGCAATGTATCTTGCATATAGAAAGAAACAAACAGGCCACATGCGATATTGACCAGATAATAAATAATTACATGTAGAAACATTGAATAACCACAAGCCTTTGCTGAAATTTATGGCAAAAACCAGAGTCCTGGAACATCAGTACAATGTATAGAGCAGTAGCTCTACTATTCCTTTTTTGAACAAGGTGCCCAGCTGTTGACAAAGGAGTATATTTAATCAAGAAACTAATGCTGCCAGTCCAGATAATTAATTTGGACAAATGGAAGTTGTTATATACTTGGGTTAAGGTAGACAATGACAATTTCTCTTGCAGTCGCTTCCTGGCAAACATGAAAGGAGACTGTGTAAAACTGCGAAAGCAATAATGCACAACAGCTCTTTTCTGTCCATGTCATAGGAGGTGCGAGCTTGTTCTCCTAACCATTTCAGTCAACACCAAGCTCCCAGTTACTGTGTCATGGCTCCAGTATTGCAACCCAATCCACTGCTCAGTCACCTGAGTGCACAGGTATTGCGGTTTGTGCACTGGAATCTGACTTCATCTCATGATGGATCTTATATACACATAAAGCCCCTGAATGCAGAACTACAGATGCTTTGAATAACAATGAAAAATGTAGCAGAATGAGATTTATAAGGTATATATAAGGATTTATTATTATTATATAATTCCAGATTGTCTATGTGTTGGCATAACTAGAGTACCAATTCAGTCCTTTTGGGTCCTTAAGCCCAGGTAAGTCTCAGTCACTATCTTTATTGCATGTTATTTCCATTGGCTCTGCACTATTGCTACTTGAAACAATGAAATGAAATGATTGCAGGATTGATGATTGCATATCTACTCAAATTACAATATATTAGTACAGTATTCTGTTACCAAAATGCAGTATGCAAAAAAGACTATTTCATACTACAGGGTTCCAATGCATACTATAGTTTACAGTGTAGCTGTAAAGGACATGCCAAACTCTATTTACTTTTGAAATTAAAAGGCTTGGTTTTAATTTGTTTCTTAGATATTTATAGTGCATGATGTCGGTGCCCTGCCTGTCAAATTAGAACATCACCATGTTAAGGGAGGGTCAGGCAGGCCATCTTGAAAGCACAAGCTATGAAGTTCTTGCAGAACCAGAGTATACTACATGAAAAATGAATCTACTGTATACAGACAGCTTACTGTACAAATGCCATCAGCTGTGCATAAAAATCCATTTCAGGACAGGAGAGCATCTTGATTGGATGCTTGTGCATAAAAGATTATCTCCAGCAAAGGAACATGGATGTAATATATTATTGTGTATAGCAAGATAGATTTTAACAACACCCATCAGATTATCCCAAGTACACAGGAGTCACAAGAAATATTTTTTTTATATTTTGTTGCCTGCAAATTCTATCAGAAAGATTCCTCAAAAAGTCATTCGGGTATGTATGTTATGTCTCTCATGAGGTAAATGCTGCACCTGCATGAATTTGTCAGCCTCATCTCTTGCTCTTCCATTTACAACCTACTGTTTCCCTACTGAAGTGTGTGTGCCTCATTGAAAAACTAAAACAGAAGAACATGGTAGGCATGCTCTCTTGAATGTAAAAGGCTTTAAAGTGGGTGCCAAACTGTAAACTAGCAAAAGCAATATAAGGTTCAATGAAACACTGTACAAGCAACTAATCCAACAGCCACTGATTCATTGAGGTCCTGATGACTCAGAGGGCAGTAATACTCTGTTGTTTTAGTTACCATGAGATGGCCTGCGGCTAAACTCCCTGTCGGTGTGAGCTTTCCCAGTGAAATAACACTGAGAAGTGATTGCACAACTAAACAATAGTGTGGTGAGAGAGGTAATGCTTACTTTAGGCCTGGGTGAGCTCCTGCTACAGAAATGGGCACTCAGCATCTGCCAGTTATTGAATGGGCCACTTTCAGAAACCATTTTAAAGAGCAGAGGAAGAGAAAGAGGAAGTCATCTTTAGTAGCAGCTGAGGATGTAAAACCTCTCTGTGGCTCACAAAGAGAGTATGTGCAGCTGGAGGGCTGTTTTTGTTAAAGTCTGTATATTTTTCCAAGAGGGGTTCACCTTTGAGTTATTGGACAAGGTTAAATAATAAAGCCTGCTTTTGTAGGAGTCACATTTATAACAGGAGGGGAGCACCAAGAATACTGTAGTTCTGGCTCTCAGACCAAAATATTTTACTAAAAGGTGCTGAGACAATAACACCTGTCATTCATTTTCTTTTATTTCTCTGCTGATGAAAATATATATAAAATATATATACAGTATGTACTGATACGATAACTTAGTTGACATGCTGCATATTCCCATATATTATTTGAATTTCCATTCTGTTCAGTATAAGACACATTTTCTTTAATTATATATGAACTTTAAATAAATTTTAGTTATCACTTTTACACAAACAAAAGATTGAAGCATCTGAAGATACATGAAAATCATGACTAATACCAGATTTAAGCAAACAACAGCAAATAACTTTGCCACTTGATTTATAGAAACACGTAAAGTGATAACCACACAAATTCAAGTGAGTTAAACTGCTTCCATTTCATTCTGCTCTCTTTTAGAACAGAGCTTTCTACTGTATGTGACTCCTGCCTGTCACCCTATGGATACTAAAAGTGAAGCACAGCAATGCTCCTATCTTACTGCAATGGAAAATATTTTGTTTTTTATCGGCAATGATCAAGATCATCAATTACTTGTTTGAAAAAAACCCTATAACCTTGCATTTGAAAGGCGTATTGTTCAAGCAGCCCTAGCTCAGATTAGTGTAAAGAATACCTCTGCGTTCTGTGTAACGAGACACTAGGATTATTATTATGTGTTAAATTGCTTTCGGTGGACTCTTCTTCCTGCAGTGTTAATGATTTATAGGCTAAATGTAACCTATACTGCATAAGGCAGTTACCCTAAAGAACAATATCTGATTCTTCTTAACCTCATAAGATAAACAAGGACTACAACAGTTTTGTATTTAAGGAACAACAGTAGAAACTCCTGCTGATGTTTATAAAGCACCTTGTGCCATTACATATTGGCTTATGAGTCACAATATTTAGTGCTCAGACAAGCCCCCTTTTAGCTGAGATTCAATATTTGGCATTGATAACAGTGTTCTGTAAAATACAGGTTTCTAGATATATCGTGTACATTTGAAACATTACATATGTGGAATTATGCTTCTTTAAATTTAATAAATAACTTGATATCTGTTCCTTTAACGCTCAAATTGCTAGGTTCAGATTTCACAAATTCCTGAGCTTCTGTCGACCTGAATCTTGTAATCCAAACCTGTTGTTGCACAGGATGGAGTGGGAGCCTGTTAAACAAACCATCACACCAACAGCACAACAGCACATTCCACATCAAATATGATGTGTTCAGGTTTAAACTTTTTATTCCAGTTGAATACATTATTGGATATTGGACAAATTGTTCAAATCACAGTTGTTGCAAAATGCAATGATATGCTGGTTTAGACTGCTTCAGGCAACTGATTCAAAATGATATAGAATTTGAAATCTACTGTTTTGATTGTTTCAAAATTATGAAAGGGGACTAGTGATGACTTTTAAATTAAAAAAAAACTTTTACATTTCTTCAAAATAACACAATATAAAATAAACTCAAAACTGCAGACTCAGATACACATTCTTCTTTACATGTGGTTATGTCATATACACAATGGACTGGCTGCTGGATCCACCCTACTTCACAGAGCCCACGGCCTGTTGCTGTGATTAACATTTGACACAGGGCAAGTTTGTGCATGCTGTGGTTATTCAGCCGGGCTGATGAAACTATTCTATTCTAATTGCTGTGCCACTGACCTCTAGGATGTGCCTGTTGTATATGCACACATTTTGTGGGGGAGGTTGCTATGCCTTTCCTCTCCCACAACACAAACTTGTAAAATACCCATTAGACAGGGGGGCTGCACTGTGAGAAGATAATAAACATTAGAGTTAACTTGACCGTGAACAGCCTGACAAAATGATAATAAAATTACCTGGGTAAAAGTCTTCTGCTGTCTATATCAGAATTAGACTAGATCAAATGGAAATTTAGAGATGGCTTACCTAGATTATGTTTAATATTTGTCTGCATTGATATATCTTCACATACTGATAGTGTAACTAAAAATTAAGATGTGTTTACTGGGTCATCCGTGGGTCAGTTTATCAGACCACACCACAGTGAACACTGGTTCACATCACAAAACTTCTACCAGATCACCACCTTTTCTATGTGTCCTATAGAAAAAAGCTATGTGATAGAAACTGGAACATTTTATGTAGACTCTCTGTATATTCCCTTGGAATTTTAGATGAGCAATGTTATTTTTCTATGTTGAATTCAAGAGAGATTTTAATTCTTTACAGTTATAAAGGTTTATTTTCCTTTTTTTCTGAAAGTGCATCACATCCTTAGGAAGTTCAGATGCAAGTGGCAGTTTATTTTTTGGTATTTTTGGGTGCACAGCTGTGTGGGGCAGGTACCACAGATTATTTTGTTCCCTGATGCTAATGACTCCCAAAGCAGCCATTCCAGACACATGTGATACGCCCTTTCTCTAGCAACCAATTTAAAATATTAGCTAAAAATATCAGGGATGTTACTTCTTTCCTAGAGCTTCCCTCCCTCTAGGAAAAAGCTTTCGTGCTTGGCCACACTTTCCAAGAAGACTCGTGTGCTATGCTGAGATTTGCTACAGGAAACTGGAATAGATTTCAGCATTTGGGTCTTTTGTTATAATTGAGATACAGGAAACTGATGCAGCTGTAGTTGTATGAGAGAACAGGTCATATACTGTGGGTAACAATTTCTCTTGTTACCAAACATGTCTAGTGTGATTGGGCTTTTGGTCTGAAATGGAACAATTTCTCTTGTTACCAAACATGTCTAGTGTGACTGTGCTTTTGGTTTCAAATGGAACAATAACACATTAGTCAAAGGCTGGCGTTTTTGGTTGAATATACGATATGACTATGTATGACAGGACGCATAAAAAGTATGCTGTATCATCTTTTGTTTTCACTTTGTTGAGGGCGAGATCATCCGTGGAGATAACAAAAAATAATAAAAAAGTCATTTTCAAACGAAGCCCGATATACTATACATACAATGTCAGTGGATGTTTTTTTTTATAGAATTCGACAGAATTCAAGAAGCCTCTTTAGTGCATGATGAAGAAAACGTTTCACCACTTCTTCTTCCAGAAGAAGACCATAAATGTGCAGAGGTAGACACCAGTATTAGCACAGAGCTCACTGTTTATTTTTCAAACTCACTCACTGGGTTTGTTTCACAGAATGCGTTGCAATGTTCATCCTTTAGCAGGTTTCTTCCCCTTGTCTCTGAAATGCTGAATGTCGCGGCTTCAGGTCCAACAGGGCAGCGCAGCACGAGCTGGAGAGAGACGTCAATGACACCACCCTCCAATATGTCTAGTGCCTAAAACAGCGTCAAAGAAACCCGTATTTATAGTAATTGTCCCCTCAAATATGCATAATAGTAAAACAATCAAATTTATCAAAGTAACACAGTGAGACAACAGCTGCAGCATGAGGTGCGCAGGCTGCTGTGCGACACCGTTTTAATTTAGCTTTAGAAACCAGCACAATTTAAAATAAATACTATAAATGAGAATAATCGGACAGTTTTCAGGTCTCTTAGACAATCTGGTACTGCAGATGTCCTGGAAGTTAGCTCTAGTGGGTGTAGGTGTGTGCCTTTGTACCGCTGGAGCAGAATTTTTCAACTTGCCAGAAGAGGAGTGTCGACAAGGAGGCTTGTGATGGAAACACATTCTCCTACTGTAAGAATAAGCAGCATCGACAGGGGGTTAAAATGACTGGAACGTCTTAGGGATGCAATTTTGTTCTTGCTGTGAGGCTCACACAGCTAGTATGTTACAAATGAATTCCATCACAATAAAAAAAACCGTAACACATCTTAGAAATGGAAGAGATCTCCTTTTCAGTATGACAGAAAAAAAGAACCACAATTGATGTGTTTCACTATATTGTATTCCTTAAATAAAGTCTAATTTGTATAACATCGTACAGATTTGTGTTTTAATTTCTGAGGTTTCCATGCAGAGATATCCGAACATTAGCTGATGAGTTTTATTAGAAATCTATCCTGTTTCGTTAATGTGAACTCCAGGGGGTCTCGTCTTGTCAGTAAGTGATCCGCGAGCAATCGGATTATCTCCACGCTGGATACCAGAATATGCCTGCTGCAGTCCATCTGCAGAACAATAGATTAGGTTTTTATTTAGAGAACAAAGTGGTTTTGCTCTGTGCTTGAACCTCCATGTCAAAGGATTTGAAAAGAATGAATCAGAAAATTTCTTTCAAATTTCTGAGGTAAAAAAAGCCATTTAACAGAGCCTAGTAAAACGAATTTCCTAAATACATGTTAAAATCTGTTATACCGTGATGACTATAAAAGACTGAGACTATGGTTCATAAATGAGGTATTTTTGATTTGGGTATACCCTTGACAACAACTAAGGAATCCGCCAGTTAAACCAGCCTAAGAAAATTTAACTCAGAAATATGAAATACAATCGAATGCAAAACAGCGATCTGCACACCTGTTGAAAGCATGTACAGAAATATTAGTTTATTTTTCTATATTCTGTGTAGTTTTCTGAGGCTTTATATAGTTTTCTAAAGCTCTAGGGCACCCTTAGTAAGAGAGACAGGCATCTCTAACTTAGCCAAACTCCGTGGGTGGTTACTATGAGCAACTGCCTCCTTGGCAACTAAGTAATCTAAAACAATTTAAATTTTAAATTACCGCCTTTCTCATTCTGCAATTGGCTTTGAACTACCGCCTAGCCCGCCCTACCCGCGAGTGTCGCAACTGGAATGGTCATTCTTTCTGTCCATCAATAATTCATTCACACTGGATACCTGTCTTAAGTTGTTGAGGCGCTACAAAGGTGTGAGGAAACCTCGGGCAGGAGGGTGTGACATCAAGGTAGTCGGGGCCAGGTGTATAGCCGAGGCACGGGCAAAACAGTGAAAAGCTGGTGTTACAGGTATGTACAGTATAGGGTTATGTTTTTCCTGTATTTTATCATGTAAAACAAACAGGGTTCGAGACAGACAGAAGGGATCATCACGTGTCATCGTGCCGGATCACGCAAATTTTAAAGTCTTAAAAGTAAAGTAAGAGCAAGATTCATTAATTTACGTCGGAAAGCTTTAAAATACAGCTTAAATGGATATTGAATCATTTTCTTACCTTATAGGCTTGTTGCTGCCTCACAGATGTCCTCTTTGTTTCTTATTATTTTACTTACGAGATGAAAATAGAACGTTTATATTTTTCGCATTATGATAATATATAATAGCGAATAATTACATTTAAAGAGATAAATTAAAATCCATATAATATTGCGTTATTCTGAAATAAAGTGTTAATTTATTGTGCCTTTAACAAAAGGTAATAAAGACGTGTATTGAAAAAGTGACTTTTTACAGCTAGGTTGCTAATGTAGGTTCATAGAATGATTGCACACTATAATTCTGACTTATAAGCACATTACATAATTATTTACTTTATGATTATTAATCTTATATACTAGATTATTAATCTTATATACAGTTCTAAAGCTTCTTAAGTTTGCAATTACATTTGTTCATTTTTGTAAAAGCACATACGCATTAAGTAAAAATAATTCATTTCTTTTTGGTTTTATTAGAAAGATCTATGCAATCTAGAAGCACATTAAAGTTGCAATGGTACATTCCTGGAAGCAGGAATGCACCAAAATAAGTCTGTTTGACTAACATAATTCCAATATTCAGTTCTTGGATGGTGCAGGTAACAAGGTTAGTGTTTTTTCTGGCTGTGTTCCATATCCCACAAAGGCAGGTGCCCTGTGCACTGCAGGATACAATCATTCCTGAACACGGATTTAATGCTGGTGAAGCAAAGCAAGACATCTCTTTCTGGAATAAGAAAAACTCTACCATCCAATCTTTGCTCAAATAAAGCAGCTGTGGCATTTTTATAGATTCTGCATGGGAAATGGTTCACATTCCATTTCCAGACAGTATATAGCATAAATATAACAGAAATATTAATGAACACCAGGCATCTATTAAGAACAGATAAGACCTTTCCTAAGCTTGATTTTTGTCTTGCTGTTCCTAGCTGGTGCTGTCCTTTTTAAAGCAGATCACTGATAGGTCTAACTTGACCTCATAACATATCTCAGCAAGATGTACATTGGTTATTACACAGAGCAATTAATTATTCACACACCACACATGCAAAGTGACTAATTTTAGCACTAGCAGATTTGAAAGAAGAAAACTCTTGGTTTTCAAATAAATGACATTTTTATCAGATGTTATTAATTTACTTGGTAAATTTCCACTGATTTTTTCCCCCCACATTTATAGCAGTACATTTCTATACACTACATAGCCTTACAGTTTAATGAACAGAAATGTTTATACAATTGAGTTTAATATGTATCAAGAGCAGGACATGTATATACAGTACTGTAAACCTGACATGGTTGTGTATTTTAATGTTTAGGGAATCTGGTGGAATTCTCATAATCAGATATGGAACTTTTGGGCTCTACCCAGACTGCTACTTATGCACGACCCAGAACAAGCAACTTTCTCCCTGCTATATCCACAATGGCTTCCAGCTATAAGAGCCATTACCCCCATTTCGCTCTGACCCATAGTATTAACCAGCCCTGGCGAACCAATACGTTCTACAAAACGGCAAGTGCCATTCCCACACTGGCCTCTATTCAGCGGGTTCCCCCAGACCTCACAAAAGCCAAAGTGAATTTCTACCCTTCCAATCGGTCGGCCCTTGTGAATCGCTACACTCCAGACGACTGGCACAAGTCGAACCAGAGCAACTACAGGGAGTCCGAGTCCTCCAGGCACAGCGCGGAGAGACTACGGAGAGACACCACCAGGCTCATCCAGGACAAGGAGCAGCTGACTAGGAGAAACCAGGAGTCCACTAACAAAAACATCGGGGAGCGGATCAACGACATTGCCTTCTGGAGGTCAGAGCTGACCCACGAAACTGGAAACATGATTGGGGAGATCAACACTCTCACAGACGTGAAGAAGAGACTGGAGCGGGCACTGGCCGAGACAGAAGGACCGTTGCAGGTGAGAAAGCTCAATTCTGGTGCAGAAGTCCTTGGGAGCTTCTGGATGACTGGGGCTGCCCAGATATATGCACAGTAAGTTGTTGGAGAATTAGGTTCCACCACTCTAGATGATTAAAACTGAGAAAACCTGGTTCAGCTCAGGTTAAAAAGACCTAATTTCATCTTCAGTTTTTTTCTCACTGCAAGTTACTTTATCTGACAATGTGCAGTTATCAAAAATAAACCTGCCTGTGATCCAAGCTGCTCGGAAAAGGTGACATTTAAGGTTGTCCTTAGCTAGCACTGGGGTGTCTGGAATGCCTATGAGGAGAGTTCTTCCTTCTTAACTTACTATACTACTATACATTTTTTCACCTATATTGCATAAACAACATGTTTTGATACTTCACCCTTTAAAATGAATAATTCCTAAATTATTAAATTCCTAAATTATTTTTTCTGTCTTTATTTTTCTTCAAATGCATAAACAAATGAAGTCAATTCATAATTACAGTTAGCTGAATGTATGTAAATCTGGTCAAATTGTGCCTGATAAACATCTCAAAGAGTTATTCATCTTAAGAGTTCAAACTATCATGAAGACTTGATTATTAGGGATAAATAAGTTTCCCAGAAGGGTAGCTTAGCAACACAGGCTGCAATGAGCGAACATGGTCAATTACCTTATTGGATTTCCTCTGGGACAAGCAGTGTCATGTTGATGAACTAACGATCTAGTGACATGAAGGGTTTAGGGTGAGTATCAGGTAACAAAATGCTTTGTAACAGACTTTTAGGTAATTAATAATTGGGTTTTCTAGATATACAATGCATACTCAAAATGTTAAGATAGCAGTTTTGATTTATTATTATAAGTAATTGTAGTAGTCCTTTTATTATTGCAATGTTTTATAGGCTAACATATTTTACTTCTGTATTAACAACCATACAGTACATGTGTCAATTAATAATGGTTCTTCAATAAATGGTGTGTGGCCCTTTGGTGTAAAAGATCAAATCTGTTAAAAATATTCATACTTGGGTATACTGAATAATTTGAATTGGTATGTTTTCTGAAGAACTTTCTGTATGTTGTCTGTTACGATAACCCTGCTGGTAGGTGTGGACCTGTTCTTAACAATGTTCATAAACTCTGCAATGACAGGTAGCTCAAGAGTGCTTGTACCATAGGGAGAAAAGGATGTCCATCGACCTGGTCCATGATGAAGTGGAACAAGACTTACTGAAAGTAAGATCTAAGTAGTGGGTGGATATATATATATATAATGTACAGAGTTCAGACTTTTTTTCTTTTGTTCTTTTTCATTTGTGTTTGCATATATGATGTATATAGACACATTTATTTGCTCATGTATCTTTAGTACAATTTCCTATTTTTGTCTTGCTTTGTAAGCTGAGAAAGCTGTCAGAACTGTCATTTCTCTTGCAAACCTTACATTTTTCCCCATCAGTAATGGCTTTTCTCTAGTGTGCGAGGTGCAATCTACAAGAAACAGAATGTGTTTTTAAATTTGACATTGTTGTTTCTCTAGGAGGTTGAGATGATCAAGTCCTGCCAGGAAAGAATGAGGCGCCATCTGGACAGGGTGAATGCTCAGCTTGCGTAAGTCAACCACTCAGGTATAGATCATGGTGCACAGATACTATATTGTTCATAGAGATTTTTAACAGTGAACTTTCCAGTTCAACTGGTGATGTAGCTGTCATGGGAATAGAGCATTCCAATGAGTTATCATAAGAATGGGTGTGGACATAATAGAATCAGTGTAGATTTTTACAGAATATCTTGTATATTTCTGCCATTCCTATGGGCTTGCTCTAAAATGAAGAAATCTCTTAACAGAAAAGGGAGGGATACAAGCTCCAGTTAACAGCTGATGAGATCAGTGACAGTAGATTTAGATCCAATGCCAGAGAATGGGTCCAGAAAATTTCATGGTTACGAGTAAAGATCATCATCTGGACCCATGAAACATCTGATGACTAACAGGTTTTTTTTTTACTAATTCATCAAAAAGCACCCTTTTTTCTCAGTATTCAGTAAAGCACGCTAAACTGAATTAAAAAAAATATATATTTACAAGGAATAACAACACCCTAGAATTAAGTGTATTGAAAGGTTAGCAGAGTGTTTTACTGACAATAAACCTGGCTTATCCTGCTTAGCTAAGGGCCAGCCTTCTGGCCATTGGACGAGGAGGCTTGGAAGAGTGCAGAGTGACCACAGGGCTGCTGCAAAAGTGGAGATGGGGTGGAGGAGGAATTTAAAAGATGTATGTGAGGGAGAGAAGAGGATTACTATAGTATTTACAGTCATTTCATAAGAGGAAATGATGTAACAAATTACTGACTGGTGAGGTTGATTGAACATAGCTGTTGTCATCCCTCCTGAACGTTTGTTTTGAACTCCATTAATCACTTATAGATGCATGATGTTTTTCATCCCAAAATATCCCAAAGCTCTTCGCAGTATAGGTGGGAACCCACATTCACCACTGAATTACAATCACTCATAATTCAGCACACATTGAGGACACACAGCAGCAAATCTGCACCAGCAGGCGTTCTACACAACACATCAGGAGTGAGAATTTACTTCACCAATTGAATTAAATGAGAAATTTAGGGAGGACAAATTATGCAGGCCTGAAGTGGAATTCAGTCCTTATACTGGCACGTCCCTGAACTAAAGAACAAGGCCACAGGGATCAGTAATGATCAAGTGGTCAATACCTCAGTTTATCATCTAATCCAAAGGATGGCACCTCCTTCTGCACAATGTCTGCAGTCACCATACCTGGGCATTGTGATTGGATTGGAAATTGTGGTCCAGAAGGAAAAGCGCCTCCTACTGGTCCTTTAACATTTACAGCTGCAATCTAGTTCTTTCATGATGTTTCCCACCCCAGTACTGGCCAGGCCAAGCCAAGCCTTGCTTATCTTCTGATAACAATGAGATCAAGCTGAAAGCTGCTATAGGTATAGCCGTAATAAAAGCCAAAGCCTTTGAACTTCTATAAAAACAGGGGATGGATGGGCAGTGTAAATAGGGAAGAGGCCCTGAATAAGTGGAGCTCTATGCCCTCATGTTTGAATAAGTGCATTTCAGGAAGGGGAACCAGAAGAAGACCATAAATGTGCAGAGGTAGACACCAGTATTAGCACAGAGCTCACTGTTTATTTTTCAAACTCACTCACTGGGTTTGTTTCACAGAATGCGTTGCAATGTTCATCCTTTAGCAGGTTTCTTCCCCTTGTCTCTGAAATGCTGAATGTCACGGCTTCAGGTCCAACAGGGCAGCGCAGCACGAGCTGGAGAGAGACGTCAATGACAAAGCAGAGGCCCACCGGATCGATGACAAGTGTCACCAGCTGAGAAATACCTCCGATGGAATCAGCTACTACAGAGGCGTGGAGCGGCTGGACCCTTCGTGAGTTCAGTTCCGTTCAATATCACGTGCAAGTGTGTGTTTTTGGGAGGGTGTGTAGAAACAAAGTCCTTAAACTCATTAAGGAAAAATAGTTTTGCATTGAGATAAAGCGGGTCAAAGTACAAGCCTTTTTGTCTTGCAGAAAGTGATTGAAACATTCCTAAAGGCAACATAAAATGATTCCTCTACCTTGACATTGTGCACACTGTTCAGTAATTAAAGTGCCTGTAGAGGTTTAGAGGTTCTATAGCTCACAAACATGTCTGTAGTTTAACCAAAACTAAACCCTTGCAAAATCTGACTTTCAGAAATCCTGTGCCTGTTATACTGAAGAAACCTAAAACGTGGTATTTTCTGACAAAATAAGTAGAAAAAAAGCAAAAGTGGAATAATTATATTTAGCTTTCTTATCTAAAGTCTTTCTAATGAATCTTGTGTGTAAGAAGTGTTAAAACATAAGCTACCTTATGTTTTAAGTAAGAGCAATAGAAACACCTCACAGAGCATTTGTTTCTTTCTTGTTTTCAGTTTATTAACCACAGTATTTTCGTGAACTGAATTTACAGGTGAAATGCTTTTTTCATTCTTACATAACCTTCAATTCCAAACAGATATTGGATGGTGCCTCAATCCCATTAAGGAGAGCTGCCGTCCAGCAGGTCACCTACAATTAAAGAGATTGGAAAGAGTTTTTCAATTATTTTCAAGTAGCTGAAGGAGGAAATTGAGACCAGATGATGCTACAGACCTTCAGAACTGCAATTGCACTTTTCCATGGGGGCTTTTTTGTTTCTGCTTGCTAAAGAACATGGAGAAAAAAAATCCTTTTGCAGTAAAAGAGATGTATTTACAGACTCGGACACGATGAACAAATGTCCCTGGGTCTGATTTAGTAACAACCACATAATGCTTGATTTTACCTCTCGCATTCTTAAAAAAATGTCTATTTATGAGGCTGAAGGAGATGAAAGTCTGTTATCTCCTGCCAGATTAAGGTGTGAATGTGCTGTAGAGTTTATGGTCAGTTTCATAGCTGGGTGTGATTATGTTTCTTACTGTCCCGTGCAGACTTTCAATACCTGATTCCTGGGCCAAGTTTACAGATAATAACATCCTCCGATCCCAGAGTGAGCGAGCAGCATCTGCCAGACTTCGTGATGAAGTAGAAATCCTTCTAAACACCACTTCCAATGAGATGTGGAACCAGTTCAACACTGTGAATGTGGCTTTCACCAATCGCATGGCCGAGACTGCCGACGCCAAGAACAACCTGCAGACACACTTGGCTAAGGTGTTGCATTAGGGGCAGAAAATGGAAAACATTTGGTTTTGTTTTGCTTAGATTGGTCACAGCATGCTGCTAGTGATCCTCTTTGGAGTTCAATGCACAAAAGATCAAATCTAAAAAACTTTCATCAACAATTTCTGGTTGCATGTACAGAAGTTGAATAAGGCAAAGTAGAGATTCAGAAACCTAAAGTACTGTATGTACAGTGTTTACAACCATCATTTATAATTGCATTGCTGAATGAGTATAAACACACTGCATTAACAAATCCATTACCAATTCACTTGGCAAGGACTGGGCGTTTTATCTGAGACTCACATTTCATGTCAAAACTGAAATACATAGGAGTTCTTTTGAATCCTATTATGAATGTTGTACAGCAGTGTTAATTAGTCTGTTAATTCCAAAATGACTTTCATGCGAAAAATCAACAGCAAAACTCAAACATTTGTTTTGAAACTTGAAACGCAAGACAGGACTTGTTAATATAGTTAAGTTTATGCGAATGTTTCATGGAGGCTGATTTATATCTGATTTAGTTTTACTCTGTTTGAGTCTAGAGACGAAATGCTTGGTTATTATTAATGAACCGCTCATACCAGAGAAATACCAGAAAGCACATGTGAGACACTGCCTGTTTAATATACACATGGACTACAGAACTCCAGCCCACTGTCGATTCCATCTTAACATCAATGGACAAATTAAAGCATGCACTATTTTGTAAAGTCAATAGAATGCACATCACTAAATGGATTTATGAAACAGTTTAGATTTGTTAAAAAAAATAACAGGCAATAGAAAGTCTTTTTATTATTTAGCTTACACGTGTACTCAGCTCTTTTCAGATGCTACCCAATCACTGTACGTGATCCTTGACTTCACCTGTTTCATTTCTTTCTTTGAAGTAGTGCATGAAATACGTTGCCATGTTCAATAGCAAAGACAACTTAGCGTGGCTGGCAGTGGGGGACCGTCATGGCAGAAGGTTTGATTAATAGCGCCATCTGAATAATTCTTCTGGGATGATTAAGATTTAAATGTGGTTGTGTCTGGGTCAGGTCACAGCACCGCAAGGGCAGGGCTGTGATTAGTCAACCCTCAGAAAAACGGCTACCCTGCAATTGTCCGGGTTCTTGCAGCTTATAGCATTTAAGAAGATGAGTGGGCCAAGCTATGTGTGGGGAGTGTCTGAGTAGTCTGCCTGCATTTTCTCATTCTCACTATGTGGATACAGGGGTCATCGTTGTGAGAAGAGACATATCAGGCATTAATTGATTTTGAATGTGGTGGGTATATAATCGAAAAATACATGGCAATTCTAAATGTATATACAAGCGAACATTTCATATAACCCACATTATATTCCCCTTACCGTTCCCTTTTTCTGGTCGATGTTTAGACGCTGCAGGAAATCTTTCAGACAGAGATGCTCATTGAGACCCTGAAGAAGTCCATCCGGGACAAGGAAAGTCCTCTGAAAGTGGCCCAAACCCGCCTGGAGGAGCGGACCAGGAGGCCCAACGTCGAGCTGTGCCGTGACAACCCCCACCACCGGTAGGGCCCACGACCTTGTCTTCTGTTTCTCTCCTTTGAAGCAAGAGAATCAGTCTCTTTGGAGATCCCCACAGGGTTGCAGTTTGCACTCCAGTCCCCATTCAGCATGGGAATAAATTGAACATGCAAGTGCTCTTATTGATTTTAGTGGTATCAATATTTAACTAATGCCTTTTCAAGAGAATGTGAAAAAGAGCAGATATTAAATGTATGTACTACTCTAGCCACTAGAGGCTTTTTGCAGATTCCCTATCAGCTTTAGTATCCAAGTGCTGTTCAGTACCTGACCTATCTATTGAGGGATGGAGTTTACAGTTTCTTAGATTAGTTGATGTATTGGGTTGCGTGGATTGCAAACTTATGCTTCAAATGACTCCTAAAATATTACTTTGTGATCTGTCAACTGCTTTGAAAGGGACTTAATTACTTAATTGATCCTTGATTCTTATACTGTGATCAGTCTTATCATTTACCAAATAAATACATAAATGACAAAAAAATGTGGTGTTGAAACCACCTTGCATTGTATGATGTATTTCTGAGCCAATGCATGTGTGATTTACTGGAATGATGTTAGGCATTTAGGCAGGCTAAACTTATATATTTAGAAAGGCAACTCCTGTTTTGTCCGAGTAAGGGATTCCCTTCTACAGTAGGTCCTCAGCATTTAAATAAAGGATGTTCCTTTGTTGTTTTGCACAGGCTGGTGAGTGAAGTCAGAGAGATTGGAGACACTATACAGAAGCTGAAGGAGAGGCTAAGAGACGCAGAGCACACCCTACAGACGCTAGTCCGCACCAAGGTCTCCCTGGAGCACGACCTGTCGGTGAAGGCTAACTCCCTGTTCATTGACCAGGAGAAGTGTATGGGCATGAGGAAGAGTTTTCCCAGCACGCCCCGCCTGGTGGGCTACACATAAATGATGTAGTCTAAACTGCTGCAAAACAGCCATGCAGTCTACTTTAAGATTCACAGTAAATGGAAGAGCGTGCACTTTAAACAGACACAGAGAATGTAGTATGCAGAATATATTGCAAGAATTGCACAAACCCAGTCCAGTAGATTTTATAGGTCTCTTTAAATTGTAAATGGCTGAAAACCTTTGAAAATGTTTAATTAGTGCAATTAAAATAATTATAAATCCAATTAAAGCAGTTAGGAGCTCTGCTGGGATGAAAAGCAGAACACCTTAAAGATCAGGAGATCTGGAATTGTTGATCACTTTTGGCTGTGATTTTTTTTCTTTAATTCTCTTGCTTCTTGCTTGTTGGTGTTCCCAGAGGTGTAATGGAGTTGGGATTGCTGTTGTACGTAAAATGATAACCGAAGAACAGCGCGTGTACTCTACCCCACCAGGCAGAGGATTAAATTAATTACTCTCTGAACTGACATGTTGACGTCCTCATCCTCACTGTACACAAACGTTTAAGTTATGCGTTAAGTGCACATTTCATATATGGTCATGACTCTCAGGATGATTTACATAAATGAAAGAGAAAATTTTGAAAAAGAAAACAATCTATAAAATTAAATTGAAAGTAAATCAAATTCTAAATTGGTACTTGCTATTTTTAAAGTTTTGTTCCTTGTACAGACTTACACTGTACATTCAGGGTTGTAAAAGCATTCCATAATGTCAATGATCAGACTGAAATAAGAGAGAAACCGGAGGGGAGACACACTTAAGAGATAAAGGTAACATTTATTGACTCCACCTTAAAATTGAATTATTTCCTTTTGGTTCTAACACGGCTAAGAGTTTTAGAGAAAATGAGTTTCCTGAGTGCCAGCACTGGTGAGTTAAATTCGATAATATGATCAGATGTAGGGGACTGAACGACATCAAGATTTTTAGCAAACTTACTTGGGTTGCAAAAAAAAGAGGAATTGTCTTCAGCGAAACCATATACAGTAGTTTTCTTTTCACTTATTAATCATCGGCAATGCCATGAAAAAAGTATTTTCTTCCCGCATTGGCAATGAAAAGAAATTCTTAATTATTTGTATTTATTATGTTTTATCAGTTCACTGTACTTTGTAAGTAGAGTAAATACTCCCAACAAAAAGTGTTTTTATTTCCTAGTGTCTTGCAGGTGTCGTTGACAGTTCTGTCCTGCGAGCCATCAGTTTCTGTTTATTCCTAGAGACCTGACAATCTCAAGTGTCTGCAATACAAACATTTGTTGTGGAGGCAGATGTGTCTTTAATCTTTAAACTAACATCAGGCAAAAACTTAACATGTGTCAGGCAAAAGAAAAACACCTCTGTGTGTGCTTACTAGAAATGAACTTAATTTATGTTCTTCACTCTAATGCACTTAATCTAGAATCACTTATCTGATTTATAAAAAGAACAGCATCAACTGATGCCAGAAATGCAATTAACATTTTTGGAAAACATATCGGATTCCTAAGGATGAGAGTAGTCTAGCCAGAAAAACGATGTGACAATCCTCAGAAATATTAACGTTACATCAGTGTAGAATCAGTGTAGCTGTATAGTTCTATGCTATAATATAAGTTTTTTGCAATATTAACTTGTGCAACTATTCACCATGGCCAGCTGGGGTGTGGTTGTACAGGATTTTGTAATATGAGTTTATCTCTCTCAGGCTGCTTTGCTAAAACACCCACAACAGAGTGGTGTAACTTTATGTCTTTTTATTGACAATTACATGGCAATTTACAGATTTTTAATACGCATTTGTACGGAATACCATAGAAAGATCCTGTAAGTCAAATTTGAAACACCAGTTAATCATGAAATATTTTAAGATAAATGAACCAGTCATCCTACCCACCCCATTTTAATTTCAACATCGACGGTTTCAAAGGGCAAAATGGATTATTTCTTACCACATCTTTGAACACACAAGGAGATTTATATGATAATATATATAGTGTATATAGTGTATAGTATACAGTATGTTATATATGAAAGGAGACATGAAGACATTAACAAAATAGTTGGTCAACCTTTTGCTGCCTAACAGCCTTTGGGTCCTGATGTGTTGATTGGACTTCTACATGGAATTTGTATGTTGCCCTCATGTCCAAGTGGGTTTATTGGATGTGTGTGTTCCCTGAGATGGCCCCTCCTAGTGCTCTGTGCCTATGACGTTGGGCTCAGCTGACCGCAACCCTTTAAGTAGAGAACGGTGTCCATAGATGAATGGTTGGATTGTTCTCAGCTATAATCAGTTTGACAAACAATTAGTTAATAAAATATCGCTGAACATAAAAGAAGTGAAATAAAGAATTGAATATTAAAAAAAAAGAAGAGAGCAAAATCGCTGACGTTTGTCATGTTCTAAAACGACTTCTTCCTCTTATGTTGCGTGAGGCTACGTATCCGTTCCTCTTTCTCCGCTCTGTGAGTCATCTGTCTGCAGACGAGAGCTGAGCATGACGTTTCTATCCAGGGAAGAGAGGACCATCTCCTTGGTTTGGAAGTCCCCAGTGCAGCCATCCCTTGGTTTTGTGTCTTCCAGGAATATCAAATTGCCATCGACCTGCAGGGAATGTCTGGACATCGGATCTGAATCTACAAATATCTTTCTGTCTGAGAAAAAAGGAATGCTCCTTTCCTTCCCCCCCCCCCCCACAATCACAACAGTAACCTGTAGATTTCCACACTAAATTAAATGTACAAAGCACTGAACACCGAAAGAAATTGTTAATTCTTTCACCACCCAATGTTAAGTATTATTGGACAGTTAAGATTTTAGAATTTGTGGAACATCTTGAATATGTATTGCTTGGGACAATGGCATCAGTTACACAAATTAATCATAAATGCTGAAATTCTGATCCTGAACTAACCTAACTAAAAATAAAGAAATCTTAGCCTATTACTTACACCATTAAAACACAGGCAAAATAGAAAACAAAAATTTGTTTACTGGAGATAATCTAGGGGATATAGGTGTGGTCCTAAGCAAATATCAACTGGAGTTAAACTATTGCACACACTCCTATTGCACTAACATTCCTCCCTGTGTGGCAAGAGCTCATTGATACACGTATCTGGCTCTGTTATCACTGCAAAACGCGAAGCAGGTATGTAGTCAAGGCTGATTTTCTTGGTCATTCTTGGCGCCATGTGCTCTCCGGCGTGTGACCTTCAGAGCTCCACAGCGGAGGCCCACGTCTCGCAGCACATTCTGAGCCCGCTTGTCACATACTGTAGATACAGCTGCATTGTTTGCCCTGCATTATGGGGCCTGAGGACTCTTTCAGCACTTTGTCGTCAAGCTCAATGACAGACGGCTAAAAAGTGGGACATTTTATACACCAGCAAAACAGCACTAAGGCAAAATCACTGGCTGGATTCGTTCTTTGGTTTTGCCTCTCCTTCTTCTCAAATCCGTATAATGTTCCAGGCATAAATAGCATTCTGAACAAGAAATGCACTCAGGAATGCCACTGGCAATCCTGACATATTGACAGTTTATTTTTACCAGAGGCTTCCATTATAGCCCAGCTGACAAACTATTTTTCCAGCAGCCTTTTGCTGTTACAGCACAAAGCTGATCTACACTAACCAACACAGTCAGTTAAAGCATGTCTAGAAAAATGCTAACTCTTTAGAGGACATTATATTTTTTATTGTCTTGTGCTAGGATGGACAGTATACCTAGCCATACCTGTTCTGTATTGTAAGGAACATTAATTAAAAGTTTTTTAATAAAAAAACACCACCGGTTTTAATGATCACACACAGCCAAATTATCACTGAAACACTTCATTCATTGCACAGTAGGTCAAAATGGTCCAGCATACAAATATAGGTGTGACTGAAATGTTGGAAAGAGAAGGAGGTTTGCGATCAAAACATGAATTCATTTATATGGGAATAAAGGACTCACTTAGAGAGATGGTGGCTTTTAACTTAATTACATTCTAGAAACAAAGAAGGCACTCTGGATTGCAGACGTTTAATATGAGAAGTCAATGAAACCGATACTCTTTGCAACCAAGAAAAGAGCTGAGTGAAAAGACTCAAGTGTGAAACCTACCACCCAATCTACAGGGACTCAGTCACTATCACTTTGGGAGCAAGTAATTAGTCTGATTCATCACAGCAAAATAAATTTTCACCCCAAACCCCAGAAATGGTAGAGACCATAAATATTAACACTTCTAAAACATTCTGCTCACAAAGATAGAATTACTTCATTTGCAACCATGTCTTAAGATCAGTGATCTTCAGTACAAAAGTAAGAACTGTAACTGTGGCAGAGAACAATCAAACATGTCTGTGAATGTTTAAATCTGCAAAATAATGATGGTTATCAGTTTGTTTTAATCTTGTCCAGAAATTATGGTTTGGATTTTCAGCTTTCCTAAAATATATTCTGATTTTAACAGAAATGTATTGTTATGCTTAACACAGCAAATTTCTTTAAAGGATTTAAAGGAAAGATAATTTTACCCAGAATTCTCCTGCCCTTAGACAACATGGCTGCAGTTAATGTTTTTCTCATGTCATGTTAATATTTTCATATGAGGCCCTGTTCATATTTATCAGTCTGCTTTTGTGTGAAGACCTCATGACAGGCTGGCAAACAGCTTGTTGTTTTTGAGTCACTACTCATGGAATATTATAGTACTGGCTTCACAGATAGCCATGGCATTGCTTAGTGCTTACTCATACCGTGGGATGAACAGATCCCTTTGAACTGTATTTTTATTTATGAAACTGGCTCCCAGGAGACAAACGAAAACATCAGTCTTTTCATGTAGTGGGTATTTTTGCATCCAGCCTCTAAGAAAGAAATTCTTTAAAATAAATAAATAAAACACAAGGAGACAGATTTACCAAAGTGCAATTTCCAACATAAAATAGTTCCTATGTTCAGGCCTTTAAAAAAATCTCAATTTGAATGTTCACATTGTTGTGTATTATGAATACTGTATCTCTTGCCACTGGGGAGAAAGCTGTTCAGGTGGCTCAGGCTTTCATTAGATTTTCAGAAAGCATCAGAACACCAGTACGACCAAGAGAATTCAGTGAATTTCCTGGCTGAGGTCTGGAGCTCTGTGCCTGTTGTAATGAATTAAGGCGTCCAAAAGTCTATGGTGTATTTCATCATGCTAGGATCTTTGTAACCCATGATCATACTTCATGTGTGTGTTTATATGAAGATAGGCATCATCATGGGCATCACTTAATTGCTAATTATGCAACTGAAATATGAAATAGAGTAGAGCATTTTTGTCTTTTTATTCTACTAAGAGGATTCGGTTTCCCTGATAACCTTCTTTTTTTTTTAATGCACTTCGACTTACTATACTGAACGCCTAATATCTCAACTTCTCCTAAGACAGCCCCATGATGGTTGTCAAGCACAGATAAGTGTTTTCTGGCTTAATCATAGGCATTCTCCCTGTCAGCTGCACAGCACCCCACATGTGGCATGGGTAGAGGGCGTGGAGTATCCTTAAATAGAGGAGGTTGTAATAAATATGGCCACAATGACACATCTGGGTGGTGGAGAGGAAGCTAAACAAGCTGATAGTGCTAATGCAGTGTGTCTCTGGACATGTTGTGGTAACCAGGGAAACGTCTCACGAGCCACGCAGGCTTCCCCTAAAAATCATGTGGTCTGGGACAAAGTGTTTCAGTCTTCCTCCTCCCCAGACTATCCCAGCCTCCAAAGGGAAATCAAAAATGATATCAGTTTTTCCTCCAGTTACTGCTTTCCTGCAAGTCCTCTTTCAAATTAGGATGTCTGGGGATTTCTGGACAAAGAGTGTGCAGGTTAATGCTTTGTTAGTATGGAACAGCTGGTTATTAGAACAGAGTGCAAGATCTTAACTTAAACCTGTATCCCTTCTGTTCTACCTTGCTGTGTTTCAGCTTAATATCAATTCATGGCAAATTACAAATATTTTTTTATATTTGTATATTTGCATATTACAAAAATGTCTGTTGTGCTTGGTTGTACCTAACATGAAAAATTCTACAAACAATGCTTCTACAGCAAACTGTGCCTTAGTTTTTGAAAGATATTTCTAAATCATGTTGTCCAGTATATCATTTACCAGACCTCTACTTTCGACTTTGAAATGAGACTTCCAAGTTTCACTATTTCACATCAGAAGTGTCATAACAGCTCCTGAAAACTAACGAGGTTGTTTTGATTTAAAGTAAGTCAAAATAAGAGAGCCTCATGTGCAGATCAAAAGCAGAATCACACATATGTACAGATTTCAGAAAGTTAAATGAACTAAGAATGGTTCCAGAACTGGGCATGTACAATGCCTTGCTGACTCCTGTTTACCTATTCAAAAGCCAGTCTTCATGTCATTATTTTTTCTTTTCTCTTAGGGAAATAAAATTTACACAAATGTCAGAGTGAATTCCTCGGTCTGCTGGAGGTGGAGTTGCACGTGCAGCTGTGCATTCAGACGCTAGTAAATCAAATCCTATTAATGAGCAGAGTGTAATGTAAGACAAGATTCTGGTTTCATTTATAACTGATCTTACAGATCAGCTTCCCTTGGTACCTCCCCCAGCCCTGTTGTGCAGATACAGTAAATTTAATATGTGTGTGATGTTGGCATGCCCTCTTGGTCTTTCACAAACATGGGCATATAAGGGTTTCAATAGCCTCCTGAAGCAAGCCAGGCTGTTCCTAATTTGCCCCTGTCCTTTGGCGCCCTTTAACCTTTTAACTTTTCAGAGGAACTGCCAGGCTGCTGTCAGGCAGTGGAAAGTGTTGAACAATCATCTGCCATCAGGTGCCTGTTGTCCTGGATGGACTGTGCAAATCAGCATCTGGATCTGCAGAACACAAATGCTGGTCGACCTGAAGGCCAAGGGGCACAATTGTTGTACTATAAGAGACATGGAGCCCAAGTCATGAATTATTCACAGACGGCACGCTGTACGTCCTTTTATGAAGGGTGCCGTGTGTAAATTGTCATTTGCCTTTGAAATGAATGAAAATCAGCCTACGGCAAAGCTGTGTATGATACATGTTTCTTTTGGAAACACAGTAAGTCCTTCCTAGGTGTATTATTCAACAGCTTCAGCTAAAATATACTACTTTTCAAGTATATCGTAGCAAATATATCCAAATACAGTATATATCCAAATACAATCATGGTTAAAGTGTTACAAAACTTTAAATGGCAGTACAAAAATGCAAATGGAATTTCGCATTCACTGCTGTGTATTTTAATGAATACTGTATGTTCCATGAAACAGCATAACACCACAGTTTTTACAGTGTTAGGTATCCACTGCAGACTGTGATACCAAGACAGTGTGAGAAAACCTTTCAATCATCATTAGTCTTGTTATTAAGAGAATCAGATGTGGACCCAATAGAGGCTGTTTGCTTTATAAGCATTAGACAGGTTTGCATGTAAAAGATGCTATTTGGTAACAGAACTCCTAGATCAACAAAAGTAAAAATTAATATCGTTTTTCCTTCTGAAGCATGTCTAAACGTTTGACAATAATGTGCCAACGCATTTTTGAAAATACAAATAATTTATGCAACCAAAAATATTTATTAAGGCTCGTCTCAGTTTATTGTAAAGCATTTTACCAAAATCATGGTAGTCCTACTCTAATGTATAGCCCACTAATGCACACTAAAATTACACTGGAGGCTTGATGATCTTGAAAATGCTTACATTAGCTGTCTTCTTTGCAGAGAGTATCGACCACACAGTATGACGTTGGTTCATTCCTCCCATTTGTTTACAAGTAAGCACTGCAAGACCCCTCAGAAGAGATGAACAGGAAACAGCCTTTTCCAATTGCTTTTTCAAAGATGTGTATCCACACTTACAGTACTAAGACACTCTGTAAAGGGATCAAAATTGAAATGACCTTCTCAAATACACCCCCCTCTCTCTTTTGTGAAACTCAAGGCCTGAGTCTGGATCCAAATGCCATGAGGTATTATTCCCAGAATGCCTGGCTTCGGTACTTCATTGTCTTCTATTGTTTTGTCTAGATATTACTGTTATTCCCTGAGCAAAATCTGTCAAAAGCAAAACTGCAGATAACAGCAAGGACAGTAGTTTATTCAGCTGTCTTAAAGAACTCAATCTTGGGAGCTTTGAAATGGGTTTGCACCTTGCTTCCCTGTGCTGGAATGGAAAGGGGGAGTCCTGTGGCTATCCACCCTGAACAGAGTTAAGAAGCCATTACACACCTGTCAATATTACTTTGGAAAAAGAAATCCAACAGACAAACACAGAGAAATGACTGCTAGGTATTTAGGCAATTAGACCAGGCACACTGAAGTTACAGTATGTGTACTTCCTTGGAGCAGCTCAGCAAATAGCACGCTTGAGAATCTGCCAAGAATCCTTTTGTAAACAAGTTCAGAAGTACTGACTGTGAGAGAGCCACTGAGAACAGGCTCCGTCCCCGATTTGATTGGATTTTAATGCTTCTTGAATCACTTACAGCGAGTGCAGATTATGTCATAAAACAAGAAAATGTACACGGTGATTGCTTGTGCATGGTGATTGCTTGTCAATTGTCCTTAATAGCTTCATTAAAGCCTGCAGAATTATTCTTTCAGAGTAGTAAAAAAAACACTGCCCATTAGGGATTCCTCTTCATTTTTTGCATGTATGTTGGAGAGAAAATATCCAAATATTCCCTAGGGGAATGACAAGGACACTCTTATTGGAAGCTGGCAGCTGTCCAACAGTATTTCTGCTGCAGTCAAATCCTCATTCCTCACCTCTGTCAGATGTGATGCTGTAGTGAGGTTTCAATAACGTCTTTTTTCAAACAGCTTTTTCCCCCGGTTATTTTTGCTAGCTGCCCACTGGGTTAAGATTTGCCTATTGTGAATGTTCAAGTCTGACCTTACAGCTACGATCCCTGCAGCCACACATGAAGTGGAAAGACTCCTCCGACCGGCCCACCTTCCAGCCTCTCATCTCTTACCGTGTCACGTCCTGCGCAGAGCTGGACAGAAGGCTGAGTGCCGAATACAGGAGGGACATGTCCCCTTGCAGACAGCCGAGCCAGCCTGCAGGCGCCAGGGACGTTGCAGAGGTCTGTGTTCCCCGGGGAGATGAGAGAGCCCTAGCTACCAATACCATCTCTAACCTCGGCCACATTCAGAGAATTATACACTACTGCAGCTGCCCAGGTTTCAATGCAATAAAATTGCTTAGATTGGCTTTTTTATCAGTATCGTTCAAGGTCACATCTGAACAAAGCAAATATAATGAATCTTCCCTAAAGAATTCTTGGATCATATTCTTATTCACTCAGAGTGTTTTTCGTGTGCTCTATCGGACTGTAGGATCTTACGGAATCAGACTTCTTCATCATGACTCATCTGAGCCATTGATTTTCTGCCTCATTCCTGGAAACTACAGTACTATGAGGAAACCATGTGAGAAACAATGCACATCAGCAGAAGGAAACGTTCAGAAACTAGTATCATTTTACTTCATAGTTAGTCACATAAGTACAGAAATCATATTTGATTTGTGCTATTGGATCACAAGATATAAAAACTTGTGATCTGATGTAAAGTGCTGGAGTTTCAGCACTGACACACTGGAGAAGACGGGCTGGCTTCCCGTCACTATTACAGAATAATTCATGAAAGCAGATGATCATTTTAGTTTTTTCACAGGGGCCTGAAGATTTGCTTGTCTCAAACATACTTTGCGAGAGCTCAAACACAACACTTTCTCACACTAAAGTTTATTCCCCCTGCTGTACATATAGTTGCAATGAACTCAAAAGATAAAAGAATAAACAACCACATGCATTCAGTATAAGAGGTTACCAAAGTTAAAATGTGAACAAATTAGGTTAGGTCCCCTTTTCAGGTCATAAAGGCCCATGGGGAATGGGGGGGCAAGGGCCACCATTTTGCTGAACCATCCAACACTGGAGGTGGAGGTGAAGTAGTCAGCATCATGCACAGGCCGGCCTATTACCCCCAGAAGGATTAACCCCCATGTCAGGAACAGTTCTTTCCGGGCCCTATGCGGACGACACGATCCGGAATGTGAGGATACAATAGGGAAAATAGTCATGCAGGAGAAGGGTCAGGAGACGGGGGGCGTGTCCGAGGAGTGCAGGTGTCCAGGGGGAGTGAATCCAAGGCGAACAATCCAAGGGTAAATCCAGAGGGGGAATCCAAAACGGGAGGTAGAGACCAAGACCAGGGGATCCATCCGAAGTTAAAACCAGAACCGGGTCGGGACCGGCGGGGCAGGGAATCAGGAACAGGAAACTAAAACCATAACGGAGCCAGACGCGGCAGGACCCCGGGCTCTCACGAAACGGAAATCAATGAGAAGCCCCGGGCAAACGCCTGCGTCTGGCTGTAAAGGTGGAACTAAAGAGGGGCTGGAATAAGGAACAGCTGTGGGGAATGGGACAGAACCAGGAAGGGCTGGAGCGCCCTTAAGAGGAGGAGTAATGATCGTGACACCCCAGTACTCATTTGGAAAGCAGGCCGAGTGGACCTGGGAGCCGTCTGGAGGGAATTAGAGCAAGCTACATCACTTGCCCCTACCTGGGATTGAACCTGGGACCTTCCTGTCAAGAGCTAGACACTCTTGCCATCTAAGCTACCACGGCAAGCAAATTAGTACTCCTCTCAATAATCTCAGTTATTAAGGTATTATTGTTAATGTCATTAGAAATTTAAAAGAAAAAAGATTCCTTCTTGGCGAAGAGGTTATGCATTATTATGAATTACCAGATAAACACTGTACATACACAACAGTGCAAAATTCACATTTGTTTATCATTTCTCTTCTATTTTCTATGTGCTTCCTTTGTTTAGCAGAAATGCAATTATTTAGGGATCTTCTATTAATCTTTCAATAATTTTGTCTGAAGCTAGCAGTTAATCCTGATAGATCTGTATTGTGTAGTTCAGAAAATGCCCCTTTAGCTTTATGGATGTGTAAAGAGGATGGAATTATGTTAACAATGAGTCCATTGCGATTTCTAAATGCGATGGATTAACAATGGTTCATACTGGCTTCTAAAGTAATTTACTTTGAGTTGTTGTGACCATGTTGTTGGAAAATTCTGATCATTGTGAATTAAAGGTTATTAAATAACAAGTTTGGCTTCTTCTAAATCAGATAAGATGTGTTAGCCACAGCTGAACTTCTTGTAAATGGAATTAAAGCAGAAATTATAATAGACATTTGGGAGGAAGGTTATTTTCTAATCTCACATTTTTCCGTATATAAATCTCACACCCAGAACTTCCCGTTACGAATCTCTCGCACCCCTCCTGCCTCTCCATCTACACCCCTGCAACAACTCCCTGGCTCAGTCCTCCCAGCACTGAGACTGCCAATTCTACCCGCCAGGCGAGCTTCGTCAAATACACTCCGCAAATCTCCTCTTTCTCGCATTTTATTAGGATCTAACCAAACTACTGAATAGTAGAAAACAAAACTGGAGACTTGGAGTAAACTGTTGATGGTCATAGCACACTGCACATGTATTGCAACTCCGGATAATTTACAAGATGTCTGCTGCTTTTGCACAGCAGTGTATATGTAATTAAGCATTGGTTGTTTTGCCACATTCTGACAACTGTGTGATGTTTGCAGTGCTCCAGCAAAGTACTTCTCAATCCTGGTGCTGGCAGACCCCTGTGTCTGCTAGGTTTTGGTCCAGCTGGGCCCTAAATCACCAGAGCTAATTGCTGCCAGTCAGTAATTAAGCTGCTTGTTTGTTTAGGTTTTTATTTCTTCATTCAGGTCTTGGCTTCAAAAATATCTCAGTGCAGTGGTTCCTAGTCCTGGGTAACCCCAGTGTCTTCTGGTTTTTACTCCATCCCAGCACTTCATCACAAGATAATTGATGTTCATTTTCTATTTGTGGCGTCTTTGAAACTTGCTTTCAGCTTTTGAAAGGCTACTTGTCATTGTGATTGCTGTGGACCCCGTGCTAATGAGTGAGCTTCAGGACTGCCCTCTGACTGTGCGAGAGCCTGATATACAGTGTTATTCCCACTTGCGTCTGCTCATCATCAATTGCTCAGCTATCGAGAGCTGTATTAAGACATTAGGGCGCATAAAGTTCTGTGTGCTAAAGTTGCTTGAAATAATGCACTTTAAATAGGACTTTTTAAACCAACGACTGAGTCCAGAAAAATAGTCTAAACCAGCAACAGGTCAATTACAGACAAACATTTGCACTAGTGATTAAGGGTCCAGCTGGACCCGGAGACCACTGCTCTAGTACACATCACTGTGTTAAAGTCTGGTTATACCCGCTATACTGTGTATTCCATATACTTTTTCTCTACCATACAGTACTTCAAAATTATCAAGACTAATATTTTTTATTCTAGGGAGTAAGCTCTCAAAACATGTCCTCCAAATTTGGTTTTTAAAATTGTCCTTTTTTTCCCTATAGCTATAAACTATAGCTAAAGCTATAAACAGTTACTATACTTGTCAAATCATCAATAAAATAATAGTACTGTAACAGATTCGGGTTCTCTGGGCTTGTGTCCTCGCTGCTCCCACCCCAGTTCGTCCCTCACCGCATGGGCGTGAACCCAGGGGTCTTGCCGGTGTAGCGGAGCTAGTTTGGGTACGGTGACGTCATCACCCTCCCTGCGTGTAGCAGGGACCTCAGCCTCCTGGGCTAGGGAGGTCTCCTTTAGCTCACTGGGCTGGTTCCCTGCTGCGTTACGCCTGAGATCCGGGTTCACGCCCAGGTGTTGCGGGACAAACCAGCAGGGTAGAGTGGCGAGGGCACAAGCCTGTGCGGAACCTTGACGGTCACACCGACTGAGCTAAAGAATACCTTCCTCAGGCTGGGCGGCCAAGATCCCTGTTTTGCACAGGGGCTTATTCGTTACAGTACATACCATGTCCGAAACAAGCCGAAGAAGCTATAACCTTTGTCATATTAATCATCCATTTTCTGGCTTCCCCATGCTTCATCTGAGTCGTGGGGGGGGCAGAGCCTGTCCCAGCAAACAGCGGGCGCAAGGCGGGGTACACCCTGGACGGGGTGCCAGTCTATTGCAGGGCAGACAAACACAAACACCCTCACACCAGGGCCAGCTGTTTTAGAAGCCGATTAAACCACTTGCATGTTTTGGGACTGTGGGAGGAAACCAGAGCACCAGGAGGAAACCCTCCTGGGAGGTAGCACCCCAGGTCCAAAACTGAACCCCGTGCCCCAGCGCTGTGATAACCACTGCAGCTCCTTGGTCATATCACGTCATGTACCTGTCTTTTGTATTGTGTACTCTATTCTTTTAATTTACACTTTTCTACGTAGCAAGGGCGATCAGACTATAACGCACTGTGTCGCAGCGCGCTTGGCTTATTAAAAAGATCGACTGTTTAATCATTCCTCATTAATTGTACAACTTAGTATGGACGTTCATAGCTATCACCCGCCCCGTATACCGGCAGCGAACTTCGTGACAGATGCTGAACTTGCAGCTCGCGTACCGTACTCTCATAAAAAGGGACCAGCCCTCCCAGCAACCCATACCCACGGTGTGTTTGACATCCTTCCTGCAGCTCTTCAGCAGAAGGGAGGTACAGTATAGTGACCGGCCGGCGTACCGCGCATACCAGGGGCCTGACGGAGGGAGCTCAGGCTGGGCATTCCCTTCTGCGCGCGCACACCCCTGCAGTGAGTCACGCAGATGACAGGTTGTGGGCAGAGTACCCCACGCCCACGTGTTTGTATACCCCACTCCCTGGACGACCGCGAGGGCGGTAACTGTAAGGGCAGAAATCACGGAAGGCATTCCGCGACCTGGCAGCTTTCTCGGGTTAAGAGCCAAAAATTCCAGGTTTTGTTCCACAATATCAGTGTCGGGGCTCGGACTCTCATGCATTTTCAGCGAGACTGGACGTTCAGAAATTGATAAAATTAATAATTACAATGCAGGCTGGCTGTGTTGCAAAAGCCCAACGAGTTTCTATAACACTTGATTTTCCCGGTCCTACAGTTATATATTATGTTTTGTAAATATCAGTTACAGGCTTTCAGATATGTAAATAGTTTAAAAAATAATAATAATAATAGGGAAATTGATATAAACTTTGATAAATGGTAGGATGTATGTAGTGAAGTTGGACTTCTTCCTTTTTAATAGACAATAATGGGTTTTCGAATTGTCAGATATGAGTATTTGCTTACTTCTTTCATTTAGCAAGCAATGCGTCTTATTTTTAAAGGAAAGGGGTTTTATGTGATTCGTAATAGTTATTTTTCATTTTCCTTACAAGTAGGAGTTTCAAAACGAGCTCCATAACTGCTGTTCAATATTGTTTTTAACATGGTACAGTATCTGCATATGATCTTTTCCACAGTGCCTCCAAAAAGACCGACCATAAATCCGCCCCATCATTCCCTTACAATATATTAGAGTCTAATCTCTTGTCGCTTTTTATTAAAATGGACCACCAGCATTCAGATCCGAGGTTACCCTGAGCGAGGTTCATTGACTGTATTTCGGTATCCATGTGAACCAGACAAAATGAACAATAACTCAGTAGTAAACATGCTGTCCATGAGCACATTTCCAAGCGGTTTCCTGCGCGATTACGCATCTTGTGTTGTGGGATATATCGGGAATGGAGCTGTCAGAGCTGGGCGCACCCTGACGTAGCACACGCTCTCCAGGGCGTTGTTCTTCTATAATGAGAAACTTTATAACTGCGGCGTTACCTCTGGCATCAAAATACTCGCTGAAGTTTGGGCTGGAGAACTGCTGCAGGACGTTTCTCTCGAGATTCTTTGCTGAATTCTTGCTCTCCTGCTTGGTCTGCTTTGTGCTCGGATCATTTCAAAGTTGCTAGTATTAAGTAAGTTTGATATATTATTTCGCTCTGAATTTTTTTCACCCTTTTCTCGTCTTTTGGAAATATGGTTTTTTTCTTTCTGCTTCTTTTGGATGAACTACACTATCGCGTTCCTCCGGGATTATACTGAAACCTGTGTACCGTACTCCTATGTTTTCTTTAAACTAACAGCTGGACAAGATTTAGATTGTTTTAAATTAAAGAATGCGATGTTTTTGTTAAGCAGATTTCTGTAACCAGTTTTAGTTTATAGTGTGCTTGTATATATAGTTTTTTTAGATTGCTACTATTTTATTCGCTTATTTTCTAACTCTTCTTCAGGATCCCTAGAAGATACTAAGTAATCAGATGCATGCTGAAATCCACGTTCAATTTCTTAGACTTTCATTTGGAGTTTTGTGGTACTAAATAAGAATATACACCATTTGACTATCTTTAGGCTAACAGTAAACAGCCCTTTACTATTCAAGTATTTGGACGGACCAGGATAATGTTTGATTTTCTTAGTTTGCGTGGACAGGGCTGGAGAGAGAAAGCTTTAATGTTGGAGCGCCTGAATACTGGCTTTGTAACCGAGTAACGGTCTGAGTCGCTATAACAGTACCGCTTTGGAATGCTTGGACTCTGATCCAGAAAATGTAGACACAGTAAAAACATTGATCGAATATTAAGCCTTGAGAGAGCTGGAAACCCACATGACGTTAATAATATAGTTTTATTAACGATAGAAAAGGGGGGAAATTTGAAATAAAATTGTTAAAGAATTTAAAGATTATTTCGCTTTATATCAGTGCTGGTGACTAACCAGAACGGCAAACATTATTCATTCTTAATGTTTAATGCGATTTTTACCTTAATTGACGCGTTTTGTTAGAAAAACTGTAAGATCTACATGATGTTGTTTTATACATACATTCAAAAAAGGTTACATTTCTAACTTTTCTGTAAAATTATGTGATTCGAACATACGCAATTCAAAAGCTCAGCTTTACTAGAGAAAGTTTTGTTTTTTTTTTCTGTCCTCCAACGATCCGAACATTAATTTAAAACGGTAACACACTTGAAAGGGCGCTCCCTACTGTGGAAATTTGGCGCGGCATTAACTGCGTGACACACCCATCGCTCTGCGGCGCCTGCAGTAGTAACTGTTGCAGATGCAACTTCTTTCACACAGCGGGTTAAATCCTCGTTTTCTCCTTTCCTTAGATCTAACTGAAAAATGCTGCTCCTGTTGCTGGGAATCATCATTTTGCACATTGCTGCTTTGGTGCTTCTATTTGTATCAACCATTGTTAGCGTGAGTATACTGTTAATATAAATATTATCCGTTAACTGGTGGATTTAAAAAGACCCGTTTTCTTGGTGGAGTCACATTATTGTTGTTGTTCGGTGAAAAGTAAAAACAAACTTCCTTGCGTCATGGTTTCTCTAAGAATGTGTTTAGTGACTTTTTAACAACATTTAAGTTTCAGAAACATGGTGCCTCGTTATCGGAATTGAACGCACAAACCATTATTTTGCGGGTAGCATTTATTTTAACCCGAAACACGCGCAAAATAATGCTTTGTTGGATAAATTTGATCTTCGATATATTTGTTTTGGGTGTTTGAGTATTTTAGTTAAGAACAGTTTCTATCAAATGCAGAATTACTGAAACAGATGATGTCATTATCGTTTGCTACATTCAACATACTAAGCTTTCTTACAGCCTTTGTGATTTTGATTCTGAAAGCCTAAGCAATCTTAGTACGGGAGATGTCGACCCTCGAAACAAAATTATAATGATGACTACGTTCTTCGGCAAACCTCTGCACTGAAGCTCTGGTCTCAACACTTCATCTGCGCGCTGTGTTCTGTTACAGGCTTGGGCATATGACGGAAACACTAGTTCTGATCTTTGGTCAAACTGCACTACAACCAATGGAGGGAGTCACTGTGACCAAGCTTTCACAGGGGGTGAGTCAAAATATGAAATATGTTTACTACTTCACCCTCAACTACCTTTTTCCACAGTTAGTTTTTGGATTGTGCCTTTTTTCTTTTAAATGATTTGACGTATATACTCTTAGACATATAGTTCTTTAGACCCTATCACCTCCACACAATTGCATTTGCTACAAAAGCATTTTGTTCCCGCATTTCTATGTACTTAATTCTCACTTTATTCTCTTGCCTGATTTGTTTTCGTAACTCAATGGATATGCAGAAGGACTTTCCATTTTAGGACCCAGAACTAAAACTTAACAGGTTTAGACTAACAATGTAGGCTAGTATTGAGTACTGACCTATTTATAATTGTTTAGCTATGGTGTAAAATAACTGTCCCGTTCCCATTGCCTGCTCTCGGAGTAGGAGTGGGTGTGTCCACACTCGGTTTTAACTATATGCTGCCATCTAGGGGCATGAGTGTGTAAAGCGTTATATGCTGCAGGATGAGATGCCACTCTTGCTTTGTACACTCCCTACTGGCTCCATATAAATAGTCGTAGTGGTATTTCCATAGTCAGTTCCTCGTGTTTCAAGTTGTGGTTTGAATGTGCCGGCCATTTAAAGTATGTTAAGGCCTGACAGGGTTAGCTCGCAGTAGTCTATTCTGAAGAAGGCTAAAAGACTAGTATCACTTCTGAGAACATACTGTGCCACTATCCCATTCGCACCCAGGTGTCAGATTACAGAATCAGTTGGGCTAATATAATAAGAACAGTAATAGGCAATGGGTGGGTTTAAGGCCGGAGTAACACATGAAAATTTACTTATGTCACTTCTGCAAATAGACTTTCGGACTAATTAGTAAATGATGGCTTTTCTGCAGCCACAGCTCTGGAGCTGCTTGGTTTCATAGCGACAACAGTGAACTGTTTGCTATGAGTAAGGCAGGGTGTTTCTCGCTCCAAGAAGGCGGAGCAGAACTACACTGCTGATTTAGTCCAAATCTCCATGACACCTCAGCCAATGCCCATCTGTTATTTGCCAGTTCCACTTGGCGGAATTATAGATCCTTCCACCATTATCAACATCATGGCCAATACAGGCTGGTAGACAACATTCTGAATACATCAATCTGTGGAACATATGTTCCGATTACTGTCAGAGCTTTCTTTTATCCTGCTGTATTAGTAAGAACCTGGACCTGACTTATTCATAAATCTCATGGTTGGATAAATCAAATCGGCTCATGACAAAAGTGGAACAAGGTTGCTTAATAAATCTGTCATATGTTTGGTCATCACAGGATGGAAGGGTCTGTTCTTTTAGTCCAGTTGGCTGCCAGTGCAATTTGGTGCATTCTGGGAACCGGTTGGCAAATAATGTGAACGAGCATTTCCAGATAAAAACGTTTATCCAGATAAAGAAATACAATACTAAAGGCAGTCAGCAGCCTCAGGTTTTTCACAAGAGCCCACAGAAAGCAGGACATGTAATGACGGAATATTTAAAGACCTTAACTTAAGCTCAGGGTTACAGGGGCTCATTATGATCTAATGCTGGCATGTGCCTCTTTATGAGTGGAGACAAAAAGGCGAACATGCTCAGTATTGTAGAGCTCGGCCACTCCCAGCAAAGACTGTTATCCCTGCCAGAGGATGTTCCCATTGTCTGTTCATGAGCAACTATCAGGAGGACCTCAAAATAGAGTAGGGAAGAAGGCTGTGGTTGAAAAGGAAGCAATCCATTGTCTTCTTGTTAAGTCTATTACAGACAAGTCAGGCTGGTTAAATTTAGTACAGGGATGTAGCTGACTGCTCTAGAGAAGACGAGCAATAACAGGGATTTGCGTAAACTAGATGACCACACCTTACATTAGCAAACTCATGCTATGTCCACTGCTATAAACAGGAAGAGACAGGCACTCTGATCAGGTGAACAAGCTTTTATCCTTATTAAAACATATGATTTCCTGTGAAGCCCCTCAAGTCTCTGGGTGATGAAAGGTACCAGTTAAATCTTAAACCACACGGTAGGTTGTACACATACTGTATGCTGCCTCAAACTATTCAGTGATAAATCCAGTTGTCTGCATCACAAACTACTTTAAACAATTTTCCAGGCCAGTTTTGCACTGATCCAGCTTAAGTATTCAATCATTCTGTTTCCTGCAATGTCAAGTTATGGATTGAGTAGGATCGACCATTGGCCTGAAATATAAGTTCCCTCCCTTTTCTCCTTGTAGAATTAGATAATGTAAGAGTATTTTAGAAAGAAATTAATCTCCTTCTCTGGACTTTGTGATTTGTTATCAGAGTAAGTTTATATTTTTTTGTAAAATATGATCAAATGAATTAGGAGGTAAACTCTTATGTGACATTCATTTATGTTATCTGTTGTATAAAATGGCTACTTTGGTAAGTATGGTACTCATGCTTAGCTAAGTTCCTAAAATGCAAGTGTCACTGGCAAACAACCTGAGCCCTTTAAAACAGAGGCATAGTGAGGAATGTACAGCATAAATTAAGCAGGGGGTAATATACTACCAGGTTTTAACTTAATTATATGTGCCTCTGAGCTTATTTGTGCAGATTGTCAACACGATAAATAGAATGTGAGTTTCAATCAACAGCTGAAGATCAACATGCTAGGTAAAAAAGGAAAAATGTGGAACAGTTATCTTTCATATTGTGTTTAACAACCTGACTTTTTTCTTGGAGAGTAAAATAGTCCGTGGATCTTCTTGAAACATTAGATGATGGATGACTTGATGTTGCTGAGGAGACTGAAAGAGTGGGCAATGAATGAACATCAGCACACAAGGCCCAGCGTTTAAATTTCTCTAACCAGCCTAATCTATCGTCAGTAAACAAAATACACTCTGACAGAAAATGACTACAGAACCAATGAAATTAATTTGTTTTAAGGTTAAGTATTTTGACTGGTAAGGTGTGTTGACATTATATGTTTGAGGGGTTCCTTTACATAAGAAAAATTAATTTATATCCTATTAGTTAATATATTTAGCCTTGGTGCAAATCAATTTCATGTTGCAGTTTCAATTATTATGGCAAAATAATATTAAAATAATAACATTTTTAGTAAATTGACGTGTGCATCAGTATCACGGGTATTGAACCATTCAACCCAATGCATTGTGTATAGTGCAGCCTAGTTTTCATATGGATTGCTCTTGCAAAACTAACTGGAGGTGCTACAGCACTCTGGGACAAGAATTCCGTGGCATGAAGTCTGAGCTAAAATTGGATCGCAGACACAGCTAAACATGAGATGAGATATTTGTCAGAATTGCCCTGCGAGATTTTGAGTTCACTTCAGAAATATATCCTCATGAGTGCTGCATGGGTAACCCCCATAGCACGAGATTTACTATATCGCCTTCTTTGATGCACAGGGATATTTTAGCTATTGAAAGCCAGAGCCTCTTTCTGAAGGGTAAACATGGTTGGCATTGCTCACATTAAAATACTCTGTTTTTTAAAGGGTGTGTTGCACATTATCCTTCACAAGCTTTTCATCTATGTCCAATGTGATAAAAAGTTTCCGCTAGTTTGAGTTAGGTTGTAAGAGATGTAGCTTCCGCCTTTCAGGTATTTGCATTCTGCATTAGGAGCAGAGGAAACTATCTAGTGCTGCGGCACACAATAGAGAGATCAAAGGAAAACTCTGGTCTCCTACAGTACCTTTCTGTGCCTCACAAAGTTGCACACACAACCAATAATGTGGTATATCCAAATTAATTATTTTACTCATTTGACCTTTGAAATAATCAGATAAATTATGTAAATACCCATATAGATAAGCATTTAGGGTCTAGAACAGAAAAGGCAAGTGCCCAAACACGTTTTGTCTTCCAGTTACTCTATATGTATATCAACAGCAGCATTATGAGCCTGTAGGCTGATTGTGTCAGACCTCAAGTTCTAAGACCTACATCCCATTGTGTTGACTATAGATGCTGTGAAGGAGGTGCCATCCTTCAAACATCATGCTCAGTCACTTACTTTGTACAGGAGTAAATATTTAATATTTTCTGAAGATGTTTATTATATCATTGTCATCTAGGATGTCAACTTACTGGATAAAGAGAACCGCCGGCCGCTCAGCAGAATCTGAAGAATGTGAAATGTATATATTTTAGAGCTATAAATTCTTCTCAGTCTGATCAATATTTTGCACCTAGCAATTTCAGTGCATTTCTTTTTAAATAAAGGAAACTCGTCGGCACAAACATCAAAGCTTCCAGAACAAAATCTCAGAACAAATTCTGCAATATTGATATTCATTCCATTACAACAGTTTCCTTAGGAAAGCACTCTTTAAAATTAGATACAGCATTAACCATAATACGCATAGACAGTGTCTCACCCACCATGAAATGTAATGGACAGAGGCAGACAGCTTTGACTTTTTCAAAGGTATGGCACACTGCCTGTAGGATACTCAAAACAATTTTATATCAACATATAAAAACCTAGTCCAAAGGCATTAGTATTTTCTTAGATTTACAATATTTGTTTCCTGTTTTTGTGGATGTGAAGGCAAGTGGTTAGAGAGCACAGTATTAAGGCTATTTAGGAATCGTGTGGCTACTTTGAAAACGGAATGCATGACTACAGTACTCAGAAGAGCCGTTCCATTCACACTACAGCTCCTTCTCCCATGCAGGTCCCCAGTTAGACCTGTGTGCATTCCCATTTGACTTGCAATACAATTAACAGCTGGATACTTGTCCCTGTGTTGGATACCATCATTTAAAAACTACATGTTTTCATTCCAGCGCAAACACTGTAGCAGGAGTTACGGTTACTGAACTGTAATTTTATCTGAAATCCACACAGGGAGATGCTGCCACACTCACACAAGCTGATAAATTAAAATAAATGACAATAGCAATGGTAGCAATTTAGAAATCTGATAAGAAAGAACAACATTCAAATAATGGTCTCTGTGTTATAGAGTACATACATGATCTATGCATCTACTGTATATAACCCCCCCCCCCCATCAAGGTATTTTCCAAAACATTTTTCAGTGCCATGTGTGTTTGTAAAGTGTTTGTAGGTGAGCACAACCCATCATTTGCCTCGGGATGACAAAAGTAAAAATAGTTCACTTTTACTTTATAATCCAGAGACAAATGTTTAACTCTTCTTGTGCGAGTCGGAAAATTCAAGTAAAAAAAACATGTGTTTTTATTAGTTTCTGTGTGTCGACTTTGATCTGCACCTCTCTTGTGGTGGGGTGGTTGGTGCCAGACAAGCCTCTTGTCTAGACCTTAGTGCATGCTGGGATAATCCTCAGGGAAGACTCTGCCTTGACACTGTTGTCCCTCTTGCCTTTCAGAGTGGATCCAAGCAGTCCAAGCTCTCATGATCCTGTCCATCATCTTCAGCGTCCTGTCCTTGTTTCTCTTCTTCTGCCAGCTCTTCACTCTCCAGAAAGGTGGACGTTTCTTCCTCACTGGAATCTTCCAAATACTTGCAAGTAAGTATTGCTTTATCAGTGGACTTTTGTGCAAAAGATGTGGATATGCACAGAATGGCATGTGGAAAACACTGTTTGATCGAAATCTCAAAAACATCTGTAGTGGATGCTATGATAGTGAATATTACTTCAATGAACTCCTAAAGAAGTGCTTTAATTCTTTTGTGGAATGATCTGAATGGATCTTTGCCATAAGAAATGACACTGCAAGAAATTATGTTTGTAAAATTCGGTGGTTACTCAGGAAGAAATGGGACGTGAACACACTACGTCAGGAGGGAGTGGATCAAGGAAGGGCAATATTGTGGTTTCTTTTGTCATACTTCTATAGAAAGAACACGCTAGTCATAAAAATATTAAGTTTTAAAAGAATTGCACATGTGAGCAAACCACATGTAAAGAAAGATACGTCTATTTAACAATCAAGAGGCAAGTTATGCAAAGATTCTCAAATGTGCTATGTGGAGTGAGAACCTGAGGGTTGTCATTTGTTTAATAAGGGTGGTTAAACCATGGCAGTAGCCAAGCAGGAGCTCTTGCCATTTCTTTACTAATGTATTTGAAAAAACAGAGTCTTTTTCTAACCTGTTCAGGTTAGAAGACGGGTTTGCTAACAAAAATTTGTATATCAAAAATGCCAAGCATCTGTGCTCGCCATTCACTTCCACTTCTTTGAAAGTACAAGTACTGTAAGTAAGCGAGCAATTGTTTTTTGTCACCGGTTTATACTTCCTCTTTAAGAACATCAGTTGAACCTAGGCCAAAAACTGCACAGAGCTCCATCTCAGCAGACAGAGGTAGCTTTGAGCCCATGTGCCTTGCGATAATTGTGCTGGTGTAGGCAGCACAGAGTACTTGGAGTCTAAGTAGAAGTGTGACTGCAGCCTATTGTGCTTTCCCTCCCACCTGACTTAGTCCAACGTTTGCGGCGCCCTCTGTCTTTGTACAGCAAGCCCGCGAGGGAAAAATAAAACTGTGAATAGCCCATTACTGGATGTTAGAAAAACCTGTTCCCACGCGTGCTGGGGTTGGCGCAGAGAAACAGAGAGAGTGACTGAAGTGCAAATGTCATCAGTACGGGCCGGTGGGAGAACCTCCACGCTGAGCAGACAAACTGCAGTCAAAGTCTTGACTTCAAGTCACCATAATACAAACCCGGAGGCTTGGAAGTCGTTAAAATGTCTTTTTTGTGAGATTTAACCAAACACATATATTTCATTCTGAAAGAAAAACATCCCTGACATCACCTCAGTAGCTGTAGAACAGCTGAACGCTCAACATGTATGTTGTATTGCGTCAATACGGTCACAAGCAGTCATTTTGCAGCATAGTTTTTTATTATACTACCCCCCCCCCCCCCAAACCCCAACTACTGTATAACGAGAGATTTGGAATTCAGTCCGTTTTAGAAAATGGTTTTATGCTCTTATACATGATCTGCAATGATTTTTCCCTTCTCTTTCGTGCAGGTCTCTTTGTGATGAGCGGAGCGATCATTTACACAGTAAAAAGCACGGAGTGGTTGTCGCAGGCTGCCACATATGGGTTTGCCTATATACTGGCATGGGTGGCATTCCCCTTGGCGCTGATCAGTGGATTAATCTACGTCATCTTGAGAAAACGTGAATGAGTTCTCCTTCTAAAGCACCAAGACATCAGTACTACAGCGTCCACAGCCAAATTGAAACGGATACAAGCGATAAAAAACAAAATTACTGTTATAGTTTGAAGATGTATATAGTATCTATGGTTTAAACCTATTTATAACACTTTTTACATACATGTATATAGTATTGTGTTGCTTTGTTGACAATGATTCTCTGTTTGAGCTTTGTTAAGCTAATGAAGTGCCTCCAGAACACTCTTGTCATGGTGAAATAACCACCTTTTTTATTTTTTTTATCTTTCAACCAACAAACACAACGGAAACCTAAGAGATTTCGGTATTTTAACCAACGCGCATGTATGAATTAGAAGTCTAGAGATGATTTGTTTTAACTGTGCTCGTTTTAGGGGGAAAAAAAAGCTACCAACAAAAAAAAGACTGCTAGAATAAACAATTTAAAAAGTAGCTTGATGACTTTGAAACATTATTTTTCTCTTTGTGATGATAAACCAAAAATAGGTCTTTTCTTAATTTTTTTGTTGAAAAAATGGTGCTATGTATTCTACCATTCCTATTATTGATAATCACTTAGCCCTCTCTCAAGAGTCAATTAACACAATTTAAATAATAAAATGAACAGCATTTTAAAAAAGGAATTGACTTCAATGTAATGTACTTGTACCTAACTGCTTCTGTACATAGAGGATTATACTAAATTTTCTTTTTTTAAATAAAAGCATTTAAAGAAAACTATAATGGCTTGACGTGTTAGTGAAGCTAACAGTTCAACAATATAGCTGGGGATGAACTTTACTGTCATACCGCCTATTCATATTAAAACTAAAATACTAAAAGGTGTTAAAATATTATAACCACTTTTATGTCGACAGTAGCATAGGTTATTAAGATGTCAGGTAGAATTTGAGTTTAAAATTCTTCATGTTTGTCGTGCATGCTTGACAGAAATCCTTCCCATCGTCCCTTTCACTGGAATGTTGGATGTGTTTGGGAAGGCTAAAAGAACTTAAAACTACAAAGAAATCTGCGTTTTGTTTTTCTTAGTTTTCATTAGAGAGCATGTGTTTATGTGATATTGCTGCTGAGTGAGTTCAATTAGATACTAACCTGTTTCCTGGTTGTCTGCTTATGAAAGGGGCATTATAATGGCTTGACTCTTACCTGTAGCATGATGATTTTAGCAGCTGGGAATGGTGGCAGTGGCTGACAGCTATTCACACTGGGGCTGAGCCATGTGCAGTATTGAGGAATAAGTCGACTCAGCAGAATGCAAAGCACTAGGCTGGCAAGATGGAAAGTATTTCCAGTTTAAGAGCAAAACTTTGAGTACTATTGAGCCAGCTGGAAAACTGTTCTCCCACCTCTTAAAATACTTCAGTGAAGCCTTTTGCCATTTCCTGTCCTTGCTGTTATAAACACTAAAAACAGAAAGCAAGGCCTGGAGTGATTAACAACTCAGCCTTGTTTCAAACATGGCTCTCAGTGGTTTTACTTTTAGTTTAAATTGAGCATAGTTTTCTCATGTGATGTGTCAACCTGTACAGCAATTTCAGTGCATCAGCCACGTTTCACAATAAACCTCCTTAAGGCAAATTGTAAATAGCATTTCATGCAGGATATAGGATATCATGATATTTAAGTGGATATTAAAGTGCAAAAAAAAAACATTGTGCTCTTGCAAGGCAAAGGATTTGGTTTGAGTTAAAAATGTAAAATAGCTGTGAAAATTACACAAGATGTGTTTTTAAAACAAAGCAGAATACAATAAGGAGGAGATAGCTCCTTTTTGAATATTAGTGATACTAGTAGTCACTCCAGTGATGGTAGTTTCCAGACCAATAATGCCTAAATGTATTCAGATGGCATTGGTACAAATAGAGAAGACAATAATAATAATCACAATGTTGTTATATTTGTTGGTTATTGGATTAACTTCCTGTTAGCAAAAATGTTTGGCAAAGCAGCAAGTGAACTATGTTTTATCTGCCTTTTTGATGTTAAAGATAATACAAATACTAAAACAGCATAGCCATACTGTAAATCTATTGTCTAAGGCAGCCAAGTTCTAAACATTTCTGTTACTAAGTACTCTTGTATTAGATGCTTCTGTTTGGTAAACCACTTTGTTACTTTAAAATGCCACAGACACACATCTGTTGCATCTTTCAACCAAAGCTGAGATTCATGTTACAAGCCTGGTATCACATACCCAGTGATCTCATTACTGGTTTATTTTTTGCATGTGGGTTTTATTTCTCTGTGATTGCCAGTAATGTGTAACATTGAAATTGGGAGGGGGAGGAGGTGGAAATGGAGATGTCTGGAATGGGATTTTCAGTCCCACTTGGAAAACACACAATTATGTTACAAGAGTAATAAGACAAAAAAACTTAAATTCTGCAAATTCAGCCTAGCCTGAAGTGTCAGTAGGGGTGAGATCTTGCTATTGATTGTCAATGCAGCTTGTCTTCCCAGTTGTTGCCAAATACTTTGTTTCGTTTTTTTTAAAGAGCAAATCATTCTGTAAAGGCAACAATGTACATTGTGTTGCTAATTGGTCTCCCAGCAGTGTGAAAGTGTATTAATGTGATTTCTAACTCTTCTCATCTTATGTAAGGGAGTAGAATATGCTGATTTATTTTTGAGCAATTGAATGTTATAAAGTGTTTGTAACGCTTGTCCTTGGTGACACAAGAAATTTAGTTTGTCCCTGTTCCTTTAATTTGTAACCTCTGTAACCAATCATCATGTTTCTTGTTGCCTGTTAGTGGTGGTGTGGGGGTTAAGAAAACACAGGAAGTCAGTCTGAGGGGATCTGAGGTCTCTGATGAAGTCTGGCATTCTGCTAACATGGTGGGTGGATACAGTCTGAAATATACTTGACATGTTTTGTGTTTTTACATTTAAAAGTAATTCAAATAAAAAAAGATGATTACTACCAAAGACATCCCTGTCATAATTGTGTCATCTGTGTGAAACTTTTAGGGCAGTGTTAGGGTTTTTCTTCAGAAAAAAGGTAGCAACCTGGAATTAGCACAGTGGTTCTTGCAGCCTGCTTTCTGAAAGCTAGTTCTTCTTTACATATGGATTGGTGTGCATTGTTCCAGATCCACAGTCTTGAAAAAAAGAGAACTATTTTAGGTCCGATAGCCAAATCCGTGAATATACAGCACACTTCAGTTACACAAGGATGACTGAATACGTATTACATAGAGTGGAGTTATAATCGAACCATCCACTGAGAAAGACCATACATTAGTTTCTCAGTTGGTTTTCTTGGAGGTGAATATCAGAGTGCTACAATGTGCCGCAGGTCTCAGCACGGAACACCCCACGGGCAGCAGCAAAAGCCTACTGTAGGTGCAGGTTACCGGAAAGCAGCACAGTTTATCGATCAGTCTGGCGAGGTGACGCTTGAGCACTACAGAAATGTGATACCAGCTGAGATCCAACACGTGGGGAGAGTAAGACGTCACCTTATGTCACCGCCTCCCCCCCCCTTAAAATCCACGTTCTCCGCTGTGCTTAATGGCTCTCTCTGGTCTTTCTTTTGGCCTTCCTGTGAGAGATACTTTTGGAGCTTTTGTTTAAGCATTTTCAAAGCGATATGAACATTTCAAAGACGCGTGTGAGAGGCCAGGCTGAGCAGTGTCTCAGCTGCCGCGCTGGAAGGGAAGCACTAGTAACGCGCACTACATTCCTAGCGGATCATTGGATCACAGCATAAAACTAACTTCAGTGCTCGTCGTTTTTGTGTTGGGAGTGCAAGGCCGTCCTACAAAAACAATTACTGTGAACAATACGTTGAAAGTTATCCACTTCCAGTTTAAAATACGTGTGAACTTGGAAATCGTTAACTTCAAACCCCCTAGTTGTAACCAGTGGAGAAACGTATCTCTCATCGAAAACAATATAATGAAACAAAAGTCAATTTAAGAAAAAAAACCACAATGAGCCAAATATAAGCGTTCCTGAATCCTGTCTTCGGGTTCTTAGATGACTAAAAATGTTATGTACTATAAACTAGGAATCTAATTCGTTTTGAGTACAACGTGGTTAAAAAGTAATGTAAAAGGAAACGAGAATCTTGCAAAAATCAACGAGACCCAGTCTTGTCATATTGCTAGCAAAAAAAAACATTTTACCAGTGCAGAAAAACCTACATATTTTTAAATAATACGAAGCATAATTAACTCTTAGTATTAAGACGAAAATGTGAAACGTCAGCGTAGTTAAGAGTTTTCCAAAGGTCAACAAACGTGCGTACAAAGCACGCAACTACACGCCTCCATTAATGCTAATCCAGGGCAGTTCTTCCAGTCAGACTGAAATAAACCCTTCGTATCCACGCCTACATCTCCATACATGAAGCAACAGCGCCACATAGCGTTCACGGCCACGAAGACTTATTCAGGTCTATCTAAACTGACCTACAGTACATCAAAGACAACATATCACACATTACAAAAAAAATCTTCTTTTCGCTTTTTATTACCTCCTTTTTGAATTTTAAAATAATTCTCAAAGACAAAATGTTTGCATTAATTAAAACTTGAGCAACCCAAAGAGTTTCTGTGCTGCTCCGTGGCAAAATGGGATGATGATCTGTATAATCTCGCTCAGATATATTTCATGCTTCAAATCGTATTTCAATTTGGTGCACATTCTAGCTGCGCTAAATAAAACGACAGGGTTACGCTACAGAGCCTTTGTAGCTTTTCATGATACACTACTGCCCCTTGTGGTTAAAAGGAACAGCGACCTTATGCTGTTCCAAGATAAAAATCTTTTCTCTGCATTTAATAATGATTACGAATAATTCAAATATGTACACACATATGCCAACTTTATTACGGTATCATATTATAAAGTTTATTTTTTAATTTCTAAAGACAAGATTGCTTTAATGTTATACATTTGTTTTCAATTAATTAGCAGCCGGACCCTACATATTTATCTGGTGAAATACTACCCTGAAGAAGTGATGATTATCTTTGCCCTCTTTGTGCGAATCTCAGACCGTAAGTTGACTCCTAGGTTTTTTATACTAATATGTAAAAAAAAAAGCCTCAATGTGAAACATTTTTTATAAAACTCTCCATGACTTCTCAGATTTTCATAACTACCATGACCAATGAATGGCTGTCCCACAGAAGTACATCATATTTAATCAGTTTAGACCAGTTATGACTCCATAACAGCCTTCTTTAAAAAAAAAACACACAGAATGCTCTAGGTGTTTTCTGTCTTAGATTAGGAAAGGCCTGAGCTATAAATCTATGCTCTGCTTCTTGTTAGTGGAGCCATTTAAGAAAAGACAAGCCATCCAGTTCAAACCAGGCCTGCTGAAAATCTGCCCCCTCAAACCGATGTTGTGCAGTGAATACCAAATAGCAGAAAAAACACTGTGTGAGATCAGATCTGTCCCAAGAGCATGGGAACTAATTTTGGCTTATTAAAATGCTTGCAAGATCATTAATTGGAAATTTGCTCATTAGGTTTAATTGATGTTTTTATGCTGCGTATATGATAGGGTATCTGATGCTACTTATTTCCTTTGTTTGTGCTCAGTCTTCTGATTTTAACCATCCTTAAGTTCTGCTCATTTGTATATGTTTAGTACATATCTGTGTAAATCTGCCATTTGCTTGCTACATTAAGGAGCTGTTCAATCGTGGTGGATGTCTGATGTCTGATGAGCAATTGGAGGAATTATTACAAGTCATTACTGCAACAGGATCATTCACAAAGACGGAAACATTAAATAAAGGCATCAGGAACGCTTACAAGCATGCACTAGTTATTCCAGATTTTGCACATATTCAGCAAAATAATTGATTAATTGATTTAATGCCTTAAACACGAAAACTGCAAGACTTGAGACTGATATAGAAAATAGACAACCAAGATGAGATACACAAGTATACACAAAATAAGCCCCCTAGAGCACGGGACCTTTAGGGGTCCACAGAGACCGTCCAAGGTGTCTTAAAAAAAAGGGAATCTTCTCAAAAAGTTTCTAATGGTGTGTTCAAGCAACACTCTTATATAGTGGATCTCCTCTGTCAGTACCCAGGGGTATCAGGTTTTTGTTTTTAATGTGTTTTATTGTGACATTATTCATAAGAAATATGCACTGCATTTGGACAAATGTCTTTAAAGAAAGAGATTTATTGAAAAGGGGTGCTTGAGGGAAAAAGGTTGGAAATCCCCGCTCTAAAGTAACTCTGTCTTTAATATACAGTTTAACCAGGAAGAAAAAAAATTGTAACGATTTACGGTGTAACATAGGACAATAGGATGCAGATATTGTCCATTTGGCCTCCAATGAATACAGTCTATAAATCCTATTAGTTTGGGGTGGGGGATGGGTACAAATATATTTGGAACACGTCCCTTTTGGGGCATGTGATGGGGAATTGGTGATGGCGGCGCAGATGAACTCTTGAACTGCTTCCCGTGTGTAATCTGATCTGGCCCCACCTCGCTCCATCACCCCTGGGCCATCCACCAGGCCCCTCCACCGCCTTTATTGACTGCGCTGAACTTCGGGGGTCCTCGGGGACACCGTCCTCTGATCTCCATCTGTGGCCCTGCTTTCGGGGGCGCGTCCCTGAGAGCCCATCGCTCAATCCAGGGGGCACAGTGACTGCACGTGTCCTCCGGCAAGACCACCGCCCGCTGTAGTACTTTGCCCCACTTCATATCACCCTTCCTAGAAGGATCTTCAGTACTGAGGTCTTTCTTTTAGCGTCATAACCTTAGAACTTCTAACAAATAAGTAAAATACTGGAGTAGACTGTTATTAAATAAATTAAAGAAAAAGTTAGTAGAATTAAATACGTTTATATATTGGAATATCTGCTCTTTCTGAACGAATCAGAGAGGAATTATGTCTTACAGTGCTACTGTGGATTTCACCATGAGCACAGTAAGCTGTGCTTTCTGCTCATGTTATTTAATTCCTTCACTTTTCCAGCAGTACTGGACTTCTCACGCTTCTAGACAGTCAGCACACATTTTGTAGTAAACCCTTAATAAATTAGTAGTTCAGGTGGGTAGCTGCGTCAGCATGCGTAGGCTGCGAAGGAACAAGTAATAGGTTTATTCCATGCTGAAAAAAAGAAGAAAGAGAACACAACGTTTCGGCCGTGGAGCCTTCTTCAGGTGTCGCACCTTGTCAAGCTTGTCTGGCACTTTACTCATCAAAATCTGAGGAGGAAAATGTGTCAGGTATGTGTCGCACTTGTCAGTGGCTACAGGAAAACACGGTGCTGTTGTCATGAGCAGCATGGCTCTGAAGGACTTTTGACTCAAGTCCAAGTGCAGAGCTGGCCTTGTTGAGAGTAACCCCAGGGGCCTGCTATCCACAGAGGCAGACTGACAGCCCCACTTGAGCCTGCACAATGGAGAGCAATCTCTCTCACCTGTCCCAAAGCATCACGAGAACACTTGTACAACACAGTCTGCGTGTGATTTCTTCATTTTGTCTCTGCAGCAGAAGTAAACCGATAAACCGACAACGATATGGCAATGAACACATTGTATGATGTGTTCGATGCTTCACATGATTATTATTAATTACAATATTATCATGATTTCCCATGTACAGCAAGTCTTTTATACGGAAGTTACCGAGCATTCATTTTCTTCTTTCGGAGGTAAAGGCATTCACCAAAAGTGGAAAGAAATTCAGGTCAAAACAAATACACAAATACGCGAACATAAATTTCTCAGAATTTTCCGAGTCCCAGCTCATGTTCCCATCATTAGGAGGCAAGGGAATCATGGAAAAATGAATGTAAAATAATAGTTTTTCATGCTTTGCTGTCCCCCTGCTGCCTTTATCAGCCCCAGCCCCTTTAGTCTTTGGGGAGATAATATTTTTTAATTTCACCCACACAATGAGCATGGATCAAGCCAGAAGGTCTTCCTTAATTTATCATGGTTCCTTCAGAGAGTCGGGCGCTTCCTGACAACCAGAACATTGGAGGGCGAGAGAAACAGACATAATTAAGACTCATGAAATGCAAATGGTTTTTTATTAAAGGAGTCTGTCTTGCATTGGACCATCTGCTTGCTATCATGGAGCAAAGATCGCCGGGCGGGGGTAATTTGTAGCCTTAATAATTTTATCTCTTAATTAAAATACATCAGGGCAAGGGCTAGGGCTGTGCAGCTGCCTCAGATTAGAGCTTTATTCAGGGCTCTGACCCAGCAGAGACCCTCCCCATCTTCAAAGCCATCCCAGTTCAAGGTGTTTCTGTTCCCCCGGGGTTAATAAAGAATCCTCTTCGGGAACTTGTTTCAAACGCAGTCCATTGTGTTACTGCCCACTACTGCTGAACAAAGGGCAGCCACCCCTCCACAAAAACACAGTGTGTTCAGATCACCACAGTCTCCTTTTGGCTCTGTGTTTGTCTGCTATGTTTTATTCCTTTATGTTTAAAGTCAAGAATGCATTTGTTGCAGTTGAAAGTTGGAGCCAATGGCGTCTGAGGAAGGGAAGACAGGCGGAATTCAACAGTGACACTCAAAAGACAACAGCCGGGCCAAGACGTCTTGAGGTCTCTTCAAGTGGTTCTATTGTCTGCAGCACAAGGCCTAGCAATCAAACTGCAGGTCTTGAAAGAATTTCTGTAATTTAAGGAATTTGTCTAAAAAACTTTAGCAATGCATTTCACATTTCCGCTGTGCATTGCTGTGGCTGATCAGCAGCTCATCCGAAAGAAAATGAAACACAAGCAAACTATAATCCACATTCAGTAAAACACATCAAATCAGATTAAAGAATAAAGGTACCGAAACCAAATATGGGCTGCAAATATTACAAAGAATAACAGTAAGTTTTCAGGAGTATACATTCTATACAAGATTTATAAAATAAAATATATACAATAATCAGGTGGGTCATCTGATATCATGAGGGGTCATGTGAAGACCCTAAGAGAGTTGAAGAAATGCCAGTTTTAGACACCAGCAGACTTAGATGTAGTCAGACAAGAGTCTGTGAACTACATATGAAGTCGGTACAAGGCCAAGCTGTTTAAACCAGACAAACACAGAGAGAAAAAGCTGATTACAATATCGGGTCTTACCAACTGCTTTGAAGAAATTAAGTCTACAGCCTATTGCAGTGCAGGAAGTTCAACCCGCATCTCCTTTTACGAGTGGAGTGAATCAGAATTAGATATCATGATATGTGAGTGGTCAGCAATGATCACCTGCAATCTACTTATTTCTGAAGCACACCTCTCTGAAGTGGCCGTCCTAGGTTAAAGGAACTGTGGAGAAGCAAGGCATGCTCAGCCTTAAAGAAGTGGGTGCAGTTCTTACCTTTGCTTTAATTCTACAAAGACAATTTAACAACCAGAAGACATATACAGGGATACTGCAAGAGCAACACATACTGAACTTCCTTTTAATATTTTCTCACATACTGTAGGTTCCATGATGTTAATGTCCCAGCTCCAAACAGTTCACAGGGATCAGACCCATTCCATATTAGGGTAGCTCATCATTAGATTTAAAACAGGATAAATTGTTTGGTGACTATAATTAATTATATTTTGTCTTTAATTTCTGTAAACAAAACGTCTAGAACCAGAAGCACGGCAAACTTTCGGGATTTGTTGTTTCACAGATTGTCCACCAGGGGGAAGTAGTTGGCACAAAGAGGTTCTTTAAACAAGTGAAGCATTGATTCAAGGTCGCCTCCATTAACTCCCAGACATGAACTGCTGTGTTAATATAAATGTTAACAAAACATGAGACATATCTTATTAGTTAATTGTGAGTTCTAGGACAGTGGTTCCTTCATAGTTTGGCGGCTATTTTAGCAAATGGAGACCAATAAAATTTACAGAGGTAGAAACATGTAATTTAGCCCGTTAAATAAGCTCAGGTTTTTTTCGTAATCAACACAGACACAGTGTTCACAAGGTAGCCATAAAGTTAATCCGGGAGCTCTAAAGTAAGTGAAAGCCTGGCTGTGAAGCCCCACCAATCATTTTGGCAAGAGCTGTCTGAAATTTACCAAATGAAAAGTACAAAATGATTTAAGGCATGAAATTGTAAATGTGGAAAATAGAAGTTTGATCCATGAAGTATAAGAACATAGCTACACAGTCTCGCTGTGTATAAATCACTGCCGGTGAAAAAAAGCAGGTCGAAAACACAACACGACCCTTCTCCGTCAGCCACTGAAGTCGTAGAGCAAGGCGAAGAATGCACTGTGGAAACAGGGATGCACACAATTGCTTATGCTCAATAATTGGACAAGGAGTATAAAAAATATATCTTACATCAATCTGTTCCTTTTTAGTGCATTTGTCCTGGTGAGAAGCAGCGCAATATTCTTTTCCGCCTCAGTTCCACCTCAATAGACAAAACCACTTGACAACGCACAACACTTAACGCTCCAACAACTCGAGTTTCAACAAACTCCCTACCCTAAAACTAGCCTGATTACGGCTGCTGGTCAGTATTTGATATTCTTTTCAAAACACTTTCCACGTTGCGCTGAAAAGCACGATAAGAACAATTCTTCCCCCCGGGATTTTTAAAGGACTGCAGGTGCTGTAAAACACGTTAAAAGAAGCAATGTAAGTCAGCTGTACCATTTGCGAATTACAGCACAAAGAATGTTTAAAAAACACGTCACAATGTATCATTTCAAGAATGTAATTTGATTTCTCCCTTTTTAAAAAGCACTGTGCAGTGACACCGTCTGGCGATTGAGTAGAACTGGAAGAAGTCTATAGTCTCTCCCTCCGTTTTCAAAAGCAACAAAGCAGGAATACACTACACTTACAGTATGTCCGCAGCTGAGCTGGGCAATCAGCACGATGCTTTTGCTTACATTTGTCCGTCTCACATAAAAGAGATCAATTCAGTCACGGGAAGGACAGCACTCATCCTGCAGCCTCCTCTCTCAACTCCGCTAAACTCTTTGTCAGCTTGCACAATTAAAATCGGAGGTCATGGAAACATCCTCACAAATACCATGACAAAAACAAATAGCAACTGAAATTGAAATGCAAAACAGAAAATGAAACTCCAACAATAATCGGGTATGCAGAGACTCAATTGTTGTAACTGGAATGAAACGCTTGTAACCAAGTTTCTTCTTATTTCCCACTCCTCTGTGTAATTTTCCATTCTCACTGCTGGGCAGTGAAGCTGCAAGTGGGTGCTTCATTGGGGGATAAATTGGATCCTCCACCGCACAGTATGTAAAGCACTAAAAATTAAAATCCTTCGGGATGAAAAACACTACACTGTATAAGTCCAAGAAATTATTTATATGAGTACCCTATGCAATCAAACCACAGTAATTCCGGGCACTTAACACTGCCTCTTTTTATGCCTCTATAAAATAACAGGGGTAAAAAATGAAAGAAAATAATGGAGCAGTTAATTTTGAATCCTAGGGCCTCCTTAGTTAAACCCACTGGTGTGAAATATTTCTTTGACAGTTATGGTTGAATGTGAATGTCTGTACAGATACGTAGCTGAATATTTTATTACTAATGAGGTGTTGTGTCAGAAGCGATGCTGTGTGTTTGGGACTGTGTCAGGTCACACTCTTTTTATTTCACTCATTGACAGCACTATCATATGTTTTTCTTTGGGGGGGGGTCAGCTTCTGACAAAGTTTTATTTAAATATAGCTTGAGAGGCCAGTTGTGGGAATTTGCTTTGATTGAATATGCCCAATCAAGGAAAAAAAAGAGTCTAAACTCCCCTCCTGAGCGATGAGTTGAAATCTGAGCTGTGAATTATTACTAACTCTTATTGTAAGAAAGGAAGGAATAATGTGTTCTCACTCTCTACTTTCTTCCCTGTACTTTCAGGATATGCTATCCAGGGTTATCAGCACTCTGACAATACTTGTATGGATATAAGAGGCAGGAAGGTGGAAGTAAGCATATGGATTGCGCAGGACTAGTGTACTACTAGTATATACTGTAGTTGTATAGACACTCCTAGTATATATCAAAGTTCTGATTGAAATATCTTAATCTGTTCTGCTTAAAAACAAATCTGTTCATCCAGGTTTTTTTGTATTGCACTGGGTTCTGTAACCAGCGCCTGCATGTGGGTTTTTTAATCTAATGCAGTGATGTCTTTTACAGGGCTCTCTGACGGTCCCGGTTCATTCTACCTTTACAGTATGGTCATGATTCATGTTTGCCTTGCACTGTAAAAAGAGCCCACCCTGAGCACCTCTTTCTGAAGATAACAGGAGTCCTAAGCTAGAAAACAGCATTGCCAAAAGTACCTCCATAAAATCCAATTGCCAGATTTAGGTTCCTTTTAATATCTTTTTTTATCTTAAAACATTTGACTTGGAAACACTATTTGGATATCATTTGGTTTTATGATCTTTCTGATTCACAAGAACCCTTAACTATAGTGCTATACAATACCAGATCAGTTTAATATGAACAAAAGGGGATATGAAATGCTGCTTCATACCTATTTACTACTACTAGCAAAAGAATGCACCAAGAAAGAAAAAGCTGCATGCAGTAAACTCAATTAGCAAACACCAATTTACAGTGTTGGATGCCCTCCAAAATAAAGGTAATCATCATTAATTTCTGTGTTGTAAACAGTAATCATCAAAGCTAAGACAAGTACAGTAATGCTTCCTTATCCCTTTTTAATTTCTGTCACAAGATTGCTTGCTTTGCAGATGTAGCAGAAATATCATTTAAGGTTCATATGAGCAGCATAATCAACACGCTTTCTTATCGTTCTGCGGTTGCTCATTAGAAGCTCACTGGAGTGCAATAGAATTACTTGCACTCCAGCAAAGCAATCGAACTGCATTAAGATAAACCAGAGTAAGCATCCAAACAATTACCAACAAGAGCTAACAGAATCAGTCCGCCAGATTGCATTTGCCATTAATACATTGCAAACAGTGGAACTGATACATATTGATCTTATTCGTTGCGATGATTCACCATCATAGTATTTACAACGCGTATATTATTTTTTTAGAGCCGTTAATTCATTTCTCCCTGTCACACAGGGACTATGGACTTTAAATAAATCGCTGTTATTAATCACTAGAGGGCCATTATGAAACTCGATTGCTGCACTAAATCAGGCACAGAGTGGCACTTGCACCAGCCTTCAAAAAGAAATTAAAAACTGTCTGGCTAGTGTTCACACTGCTAATATGGATTGAGTTTGAACTACTTTTTTAACAATCAAAGGCCATATGGCAAACATATTGCTATGGTTCATTTGATTTTACAGCTATTTCTTGAAGAACAGAGAGGGGCGAGAATGGGGAGCCATGTGGGTAAATAATACAGTCCACTGGGTGTCCATTAAGCCTTTTTATTCCTATTAGCACAGCCGGCTTGCACTCAGGGACCTTTGAAACACAGACCTTAATTACTTAGGAAAAACAAAATGTCACCTCTTACAGTCCGGGCACAGACACTGTTTGCCATCCACACTGCCTCAGTATGCACTTTACACAGTCATGTATGGAGACTCTCCTTGTCCTCCATATGGCATGAAACCACAGGAATGGACTATCAACATCCACACATCACTCCTCAGCTGATGTTCCCCGGCACCCAGCACTTTAGGCTCCAACAATACATGTGGATAATAGGATGGTGTGTCTTATCGGTTTTTCTCTCATTAAGGCTCCTTTAAGAGGTGGCAAACTGTGTTTATTACTGTATTATGGCATCTCTCTCATGTTCACAAAAGAGTCAAATTGTTTGCATTACTTGTTACCTGATATGGTCTTAACCACCATATGTCAGAAGAGAAAAGCTTGGACAAGTATTGGAACTTTGTTACCCTATGCCTGTGCTATTTGTTTTGTGCAACCTAACATACCACCCCTGAGCAATGCAACTGGCATATCCTACGGATAGACCCTGGCCCGAAATGGTGGTGATATTCTTCTGGTGATAAAAAAAAACATTTTTCCATAAAAAGGGCATTTACTAAGCCATGCATGGCAATAAGTAATAGATCTTCCCTTGCATTTATCTAGGACTTTGCATCCCAAAGTACCTCAAAGCACTTTTCATATAGGAGGGAACCCAGTTAATCCACCACAGCCATTATGTGCCAGCAGGCCCACTATTGAGCTTTTCTTCATTATTTTTACCTGCGGTCTCTGCTCAAAAGCTGCAGCTAGGTAAACACACTGATTACCCTTCAAGCACTCTGATCCTGCTCCATGCAGCCTCTTTTCCTGGTATACCTGGGATACTGAAGCTGCAAATCATGGATGTTACCCTGTTAAGAATTAATTTAACAGCAAACGCCCCTATAATGACCACCAGATGATACTTGTACTGGCAGACTATTTAAAATCCTCTTCCATGTCCTAACTATTGAAGTGGAAGAAAAATGCATTGCATGTGGTGAACACTCATCTGATGAAAGCAATACAATAATATCAATGTCATTCTAGGCACGGTATGTGAAAATTAAGTTCATTAGAAAAGAATCATTTTTAAAAGGCTGTTTAAACAAACAGAGAAGGAAAAAATGTATGGCAATCTTTATGGCCTCATTTCAATGTAAATGTGACCAGAAATGCATCTGACCTTGTGTAAAAATTCCTGAAGGCTGGAATTCCTGCACAACCCTAAAATTTGAGACATGCATTTGAATACCCAGTGAATCTGGTCTTTACCACAAGGGACCTGTAGAATAATATTCATGGGGAAGAAAATGTGCAAGAGTTATAGTGAGGCCCGAACAGATGAAAGATGTAGGGAAAATGGCAAGGTGATGTGAGATATTGCGACACAGTATCACAGAGAGAATTCCATTAAGTTCACTTTTAACATCTTGTGGAAAAAAAGCCATCAACTGAAAGCATTCCTGTTTTTGTGGCACATGATACCTCCACTGTTTCGTGCAACAAAGTCCTAACAGCTAGATGGTGTCTCAAGTTCAGTTTGCAGTGAAGCTGGGGCCTTCAGATTACTGCTTTTATTGCAGTAATAATTTACAATGGCAGGTCCATACACAGCCAATGACCTGCATCTGGCTAGCATCTGGTGTCTGCAGAACAAGTGTTAAACCATCTGGAGACTTCCCATGGTCCTGGATCCTGAAAAAGATGTGCAACAAAGTTTTCTATTGTGTGCAAACTGTGTATTTTAAATGCTATGTTGAGGAAGACATAGGTGGAGAGTTGCATTACCATTACAACTAGTAGTCAATAGTTAGAAAGTTGATACCTTCTGGTTATATTGTACAAGACAAGCTTTTGCCTCATACTTTTATTTCTCATTTTGTGTTTGCAGGGGAAGATGTTGCTCAGAATCAGGTATCTGTGTATGGTTTGGTCACTGTGTGCTCTGCCTCAACATTTGCAACTTTGCTGACATTATTCAGGTTATAGCACAGCAGGAAGAAGTAGTCAAATCCATTCTCTGAAATACTTTTTCTGCAAGATTTGTCGGCAATTGTGATTCTGCCAGCAGGACATAAGTCTAGTTCAGGAACCAGGACAGAAGACATGACAGAGTACAGAGGCACAGTTTCTGTGAAATAGCCTTGCTCTCTTTTCCCATTACATATGAGGGTAGGTACAAGAGTGTGGGGTCGTATGATATCAATCAAGTATTACTACCTCTAATAAAAGAAAGTGCAGGTAGTAAATCTGTATCTGTTTCAATGTAAAAGGTCATCAGGTTTTATTAAAAACACATATGCATAAAATAGGGGAAGTTTCTGTGGATGTGGCCTTATTGACGCTGAAATTATCAATCAAACCACATTTTCAGTAAAGAAACTCACTTAAAAGTTTCTACTGACAGCCAGACTAAACCATCAGTCCTTTTATAACCAGGTGTAATTATGACCATAAAATATAAACAGTCCAAATAGTTTAATAATTCCAAAACTATTTTGCAGCTGCAATCAAAAGCTTATTCACTGCTTCCTTTTGCTCTGCCAGTTATTAGACTGTTGTGTATGCATAACACTGAAATCCTTTAAGTGATGAAATTCTGTTATAATTGAACATTCAATTCCACCTGCTGCCAAAAAGAAAAACACTGTGAAAAAATAAAAGGAAAACATTTAAAGTAAAAATCATTCTATTGACACTGCTCCTTTGTAAACAAACATCCTCTCCTGACCGTTACACGGTGTCACCTAGGATAAATGTCTCTCCAGTTTTTCATTTCAAGCAACCATTTAAAAAGGCAACAAACCTGAACAGATTGTTTGTTTCGGTTATCAATAGTCACGTCAGTCACATGGCCTTCATTGAATTGCATTTCTCAAACACAAGAAAGGTTTTCCAAAAAAAAACAGACGGTTAGGGATTGATGGTGTTAAAGGAGAATCGAAAAGCGAGCGATAAGCGAGATGAAAGTGAGCAGAAAGATGTGTGAGCTGGTGCTGGAGGCTCAGTCCGAAATCAGCTCAGGAGAGCGTGTGTACACATGTAACTTCACAGAAAAAAAGCCAAGAGCTTGATCTGATTGGGAGTGACTGACTTCCCCCCTATGGCGGCCTTAAAGGACACCCCAAAGTTAATTGCAATGAGTTTAAAGCCCTATTAAAAATAACTTGTGAAGATGAAAGGGGTCTTATAATTGACTTCAATAGCCATTTACACATGCTTAATAACACTTTAATTGATTGCTATACTAAGATGCATCATAGCTGAAAAAGAGACCCAAAACCTTAATCTCTGTGCCTGAGCCTATTTGCTTTACATGGTTCTGAGATAGTGCAACAAATAGGGATTTGTTGTCTGTAGAATTTTCTAAGGAAGGTTGGGTAAAATACAGTATATTTGTTTCATTTAAAATAAAACCTGAAACAAATGTATTTACATGAAAACCAAGAATAAGCAATGCAAATCAATCAAATAAGCCTTTTATTTATTTATCCTAGAAAACCTACGTTTTTTGGTAAAAACTCTTTATCAGTGAAGATTCATTGGTCCTCAAAAACTGTACATACATATAACTGAACATGTATATACTGGATATACAGTATCAATCCAGATTGTAATAATGCCCCAGATGAGATTGGGAAGTGCCACTCTCACTCCACTTGAACCCCCCTCCTCCCCTTCCCCCTGCAGCTGGAATCCTGCAGCTCCCCAGAATGTGTAAGAGAAACACAACACTCCTCTTGAATAACTTTATAGACGGAAAGCCAAGAAAGCCTCGAGGCTTGACGAGCACAGAGTCACATGAAACTGCTGGGGGGAGAGCGTGGTGTCAGATACTCAAGGCTGAGCAATCTTCTCCAGGAGGCCCGCTCGGGTCTGGAGAGATATGGATGGAGCAGGAAGCAGACAGGGAGAGGGAGAACATCAGGAAGTGCTTAGCTGCAAATTGATCAAAAGGATCCAGAGTTGAAAGGTCACGGAAGGTCTTGGGTGAGATAGAGGAAAGGTGTTAATCAAATGATGAGGAAGTTCAGCAAAGTGATGCATGTAGGAGGGCAGGATACAAGAACCAAAAGACAGATAATTCATATCTGCTAACACTGCCATTAAGTTCAGGTGCCAGGGAAGTACTGTGGGAAATGGAAGCTGCTACTTCAAGTGCTCTAGTCTAGGATATACAGGCATTGAAGTCAGGATGTATTAGCTAGCCTGTCTTTCTTCAAGGCACCTGTATAATTAGTATTATACAATTATAATTAATTTCTATTTTTAAATTAGAGAGAGGTAAGAAATATGGGGATATCTTAGATGGAAAAGTATTGAAAACCATGGAGCACAACTTCATTTATTGCATTTAAATTCAGGTCATGAGAAGGTTTCTAGTTTGCATGGCACATTAGCTTGTCTGGAATAAAGGGATAATTAAAAGGAGTCATTTATTAATACAACAGGTTTGTGCATTAACGTGAAAAACAATGACGAGGTAGAATGATACTATTGTTGTTTATTAGTGCAAATCCATGCGATAAACATACCAGTGTTAAAAGACATGGTTAGTTTATAGACACAATTCTGACTTGACTTCATATAATTAAAGGAATCTAATTGGGAACTACAATCAAAGACAAAAAATGCAGGCACATGTGAACAATCAAAAACAGCTTTCAGCATCTACATTTTGGGACAGGGGCCATTTCTAGTTAGATGTTTAGCAGGCATCATACTGTATATTTTATGCCAGTCCATTTTAGAGATCTAAAAAGAACTGGCATATCCTTCCAGATCTCACAGGGCTTTATATAAGTATACATGAATGGCTGCCAGTTACTGTACATGCGCAAGATACTCCATGATAGCACATTCTGCTCTGACAGCTACGTGTACTACAGTATAACATACTGTACAATATTGACGAGTGTCCAAAACACCTTGGAGTGCAGAGCAGATGGGTCTATTTCCTAGTATATCATCTAGTTGCTCCACAAGGGAAGATTGCTGCCAAGGGACATTAGGAATCATTGATATGGAGATGGAGCAGAAATAAAATCAATTGGATGGATCCTTTTTTTCTCCACCACAGATGAATACATGAAGTTGTTTACCTAAACACCCTCTAATTACTGTAATAGGATGGCATCTGGCTTCTCAGCACCTCTCTCTTTCCTGGCTAAATGTCTTTTTTAGATTGGAAAGTGTTAGAATGCTGGTTGTGTGACATAACATGCTTGTCAAATCATATATTTTTTTTAAAGAATTAATGTTGTATTTAATCCTTGTGGACAGAATTATTTTTGAGTTTATTTCCATACAAAGAGGAAGGAAAGAAGAAAAACAAAATGCTTCTTCTGTAGACCTTCTTCAGGTATGTGGGGAGAAGCCCTGGCTGTGTGGAATTAACTCTAGCTTTTTCTTTTGCAGTTTAAACACACCAGCGCACTTCTCACTCTGGTTATAGCTTACTCTACATGGGGAAAAGCAAGGCAAAGCAGGGAAACACGCAAACACACAAACTTTAAATTGTGACATGAAACTATCTACAAGAGTTACCATAAAGGGTAAGTCACAACCTCTTAATGGCAACCTCACAGTAACAATTTTAACTAAAATGTGTCATCATATAAACCTGGATAGGTTAGGACAGTTAGAATAGGCATGGAACAAAATCTGGTGGCATTTATACATGAACAAACTTAAAAGCAACCACAGTGGCTTGCATTACTGGATGGCAATTGGGGAGATTATGGCTGTCTGTCTTTCTTTATTTTGTATTTTTCTCTCCGAACCACAATGTACACCACTGATCCTCTGGATCAGAGACACATACAATATGTACTGGGCTCACGTAGTCTTTCAGTTTTCCCTCAGAGTGGAGGATTGTAAAGGGGGGAAAGAGAGAACGCATTTGGCAACCGCTATCACTTCTCTTTCATTTCAAACAAGGAGGGGAACTATAGGAAAGGGCACTCTTTTGTATTGCATGCTTATTTCTTTCTATGCTGATGAGTTGCTTTCTGGAGTTGCCTCACTATGATTTGTAGCAGCTTGCCAGATCGATGGAGTGCCTCTGTTGTTAACGTGCTCTCAGCAGGACGTCCTGTTTGTGCAAGGCATGTGGACCTGATTCCATTGACTCTCCCTCCTCTCTCCGCATGCTGCCTGCTGCCAGCTGTTACCTGCACCAGGCAGCTATGACCTCAGACACCAGTGGTACAACTCTATAATTGCTAAACCTAACCTAATGGGTTCACTAATGCCTGTCAAGTAAAGTTGCGTATTGGAAAGGAATGACCTTTTGCATGAGTTACATACAGTATCAGTTGTATATTTAACGAGACAAAAAACATCTAAATAAAATTCTCAACAAGTCCGATTATTCTGCTAGCACTTCAGTAGAAAAGTTTTTATTAACCCTTTTGTTCGAGTTCTAACCATTTACTGTGATTTCTCTTGCTACAGTCAGTGCTCCTCATGCATTTGGGGCTGCTAACAATCATCTGATCAGTGTCGCTTCATGGGACAACATGTTCAGGAATCTGAGGAGGTTGTGATTGCTGTGATATTCTAATATAATTCATTAGCAATGATCATTTGCCAGTGTTACTGTAAAAGTGTATACTGTCTAGCCTTGAGCCATATTTATTCAAGAGTTTAAAACAGGTTACAGAGTTTTAGCCCCAGTTTCTGTTATAATTTGGGTATTCAGTGGCCATTTTACAACAAATCCTCTCTTCTTCAAAGAGATTACAAGAGTGCTAATCTTATTTGACCTTTGGAGGCTAAAACAACTTTCCATTTTAGTGGCATGACAATGGGATGGAATCTTACTTAAAAGGACCATAAATTCAATCATTAACTCTGTAATTGTGCATTGTAAAAACACTTTGTCAGGGAGAAGAGGGGAGTAGGTAGGGGGTGCTGGTTGTGTTGTTAAGCCTGTTACCTACTGTGAGGAGAACGGCCAGAGCATCCTGTCCTCTTCATTGCATCTACAGTCTCTACAGCAGTCTAAGCTTCCGTCAGTCTTCACAGCAGAGGATGAAAACAATCTGCTCATTAAAGGATGAAAGGCCTATTCTTCCAGCAGACCTGGTGGTAATTTCCCTGGTATAAAGAACCCTGTTTCACAATAGGGCCCACTTATAAAGGGGAAAGACAAAGGGATTAGTTTGCATTGAGCACCATGGGTCCAAGTGAGCCCTTTGCTAGCTAAAATGAAAGTAAGAGTGGATAATGGGAAATTGATTGGGGTTAATGGACTTATTCTTCGGCTCCTGCAACTCGCCAACTTCATTTTATTTTTTTTCCAGCAGGAGTCAAATGTAGTTTTCTCCAGCCATAAATCAAACTGCATTTTGGGAATCAGCTCATTTATTCCACCAAATCATTGCTCACAATCAACTTTTGTTTAAATCTTTGCTCCTGTCTGGTTTCCCCACTAAAATCTTAAACCTCACCAATTACCACCCATTTGTTTCTCCCTGTAGATTAATTAAACATAAATCAAAAGATGCTAGACCTGCTGCTAGACCAGAATTTAAAAAAATGTGTAACCTTGTTACACTTTCTAGCCCCAACACTTAGGCAGCAATCATGCCATCTCATTTTCTAAAAATGTATGGAAACTTTTACTACTGTATGATCATATTCTCTGCATAGAATTAGCCTTGGATTAACAAAATCCACTGCAGACAGTCATAGCTTACATAGAATGGTATATCAAAATACTGATATCTTGTTACAATACAAAAAATGGTAACATTTTGAAGGCCTTTCTTTGATTGAAGTGAATGCACACATTAATAATAATGCACAACAGTGGTGTGACAGAGTGAAAAGAATAGTTCCTGAAGATATAACACGGGAACTTGGACTTTTATTCTAGTTAAATACGGCCGTGTCTATGGAATAAGTCCTACCAATGGGGATTCATTAGCAGGCAATGCATTCCTCATTTAAAAAGGCTTATCAGAAGTCAGTCCTGAGGCCCAACTTACTAAATTTCACCTCTCACGCCAGTTGGCTTCTATCCCCTTGCCACTCATGATTTGTGGCTGCTGAATTAGGCCCCAATTAGAGCCAATTGGGCTTGCAATGTAAAATTTATTGCCATAAGGAATTGGTTAAGGGTTTAGGAGCTGATCCGATGTTGGCCCCAAATAGGTCCTAATATGGGGTAGTGTTCACTCTTTTTAACCCTTTCAAAGAATGAGTCATCATCAAAACTGCTCTGACTGAGGGCACCAGAGGTGACAATTTCTTTTTTGTTTTAATTCTTTTTATGTAAGACTCAACTAAACACAGTAGCTTGCTACTACAGGTTTTGTCGCATTTTTTACCACAAAGCCGCCCAGAGATGATACAAGCAGCCTTAAGACAAGCCTTGACTCCCTGAAGAAACAGCTTTAGAAGGAGGTCAAGGAGATTCACACTGTATTGGAGCCACGTGCTGCTGCTTTTTGTCTTGAGAAACCCATGTCGGGAAACTTCTAAAACAGGACTGTTGTCCAGAGCTTCCAAGAATGAAACAAAAATAAAAGAAGAACGTTTTACAACTTAGAAAATTATAAGTATTTCAAATCTAAGATGCTTAGACAATTAATACACTCTGGTCTTGGTACGTTTCCATAAGATTGTTCTAAATATCTAGAAAATCTAACGTCCGTTCTGAATAATCCCTCTTTATTCAGCCACCTGTTTTCAACAACAAGGAAAATTAACTAACTTTAAAAGCAGGAGTAAATTATACACTAAAAATGACCAGTGAATTTAAGTTTAGTTTATAGGTGTATTAGTTCAGTGCCCTGGTACCCCTCCTGACCTCTTTAACATGGGCCAGTTTATCAGCAGTTCAATAAGCACAGGTTAGATGTTAATGCTTAACAGTGACCACCCCTGCCCTCTTTCTTTATTCACCATGACACTGAAAAAAATGTAAGCATAAGCACACACCAATGCACATGAAACATCCTTTCTTTAACGGTAAGTGCAAAACCTAAGCCTTTTGTACGTCTCCTGACAAAACAAAGAGGACAATGAGAGGCCCAGATCACCTATCTGCTGCCTCAGTGAGGGACTCTTAAGAATTCTGTCTTCCATTAACCTCAGGCTTGGCTTTGTGCAAGCGAGAATGAAGGGGTTCCACCGTATGGACTTTTAAAGAGCCCTGATCTGGTCATGAGGTCCCATTGTTCCATTGTGCTGTGAGCAATGCATTCTTGATACAAATTAAAAAAAGGGACAAGGCCTGATTGGCAGCTTAGCTTACCAACCTGTCATCAGGGATGAATAATAAGGGCAGGAAAAAGGGGAAGCTGAGAAAAGGAGGGCAAATCAACTACTATTAAATAAATAAATATGCATTCAAAGTCCCCATGAAATAAAACTTGTTGTTTTTTTTTAAAAAGGCAGTAAACCAATGCTGTCTTTGATCTTTAATGACTGCAATGGTCGAGTTAGTTAATACAGTCCAGGCCTCAATGAGATCATGCAGTTAGAACTAAGGGGGCAGATCTTGTGCTTGCTTTATCCGAACAAACTATTATTAGAAGCTAAGCACCAATGTGAGGGAACTGATCACTCTGATGCCAATCAATACACAAGGAAGGACCAGGTGGCACCTTATGAACAATTCAGATGCAGATTTCGGAAAATAGGAGGGGGGGGGGGCATTCAAATGAAGTTAAGCCTTTTCTAATGCTCGAGGTCTACCTTCTGGGCATTTGTGCACAAAGATCTGATTGACAATCAATGTCTCTTTGGGGGCAAATCTAGGGATATTAATGTAGTAGGGTATGCATGAGTGTAATATTCAGTCACAACAGATGCAATCACTATTCCTCTTCTATTTTAAGGCATTCTATACAAACCAAAGCCTAGAGGTGATTAAGGGGTTAAAATGAATACCTGTCCAAGCAGATCTGAGTAAATGTAAAATCAAAAAGATCATTTTTACATTTTTGACTAGTAATACTTGGTCTGTACTATATTTTCCACACTTCTGACAGAGTTCAGTTTATGAGACAAGGTTGATGAGAGCTGAAAGCCTTGACACACTATTGCTATATCCTTAGTTTCTGGTGCAAGTAGCAGATGAACAGGACCAGATGTCTGAGTACAAAAGGGAAATGTGGTGCTAAAATCTCTTTACAAAACTGTGATTTTAAGATATATTTATAAGAAGTGCAAATATGACAATACTCATGCAGTAAAACTTTCTTTAGCAAGAAATGAGAACATTGATTTTCTTTTGTTAAATTGTTGTTCCGTGTAATCTATTCTATGGTTCTGTGGGCAGCAGCTACAGCACATAAAATCACATTGGGTTTGATTTTCCATGGGGCAAACTGCTCATATACTTAAACTTACTATGGAACAGACACTTTACGTAAACTATTAAGAGATGTTAAGATGTTAGATTCACCTCTTAACATAATTTTCACTAGGTTTTTCTTGAATTACACAGTGCTGCACCAAAGAGTTCAACACATTTATCAGGACCACTGCTAAGAGGAAAGGAATGTAAATTTTAATGTTAGTTATTATTATTATTCCTTTTGTTTAGCAGTTGTCTTTGACAAAACTATTTACATTAAAATGACCAATGCACTATCAAAAATTAACTATTTTTAAGGGCAAAACTGCTGCATAATGTAATAGCAATATTAAACAAAAGTAAAGAGTTAATGCAATAATTAATCACAATACAACAAATGAAATAATACAATATAGACAACAGAAATTAGAGCCTGTAATTAAAATTAATTTAGTGTCAAAGCTATAAATTTAAGGCACAGAAAGTATAGTAATATATGGCTAAAACATGAGATCTAGGCAAGGTCAAAACAGACAAGTCTTGGTGAGTCATGGGAAGATGATCAGAGATGGAGAAATATTTAATAATTAAGGAGCAACCAAGCCAAAAGTCTTTATTTGTTTACAGTGAAAAAGTTAATCACCCTGGGTCCAGTTTGAACCTGTAAGCTTGATTGAGACTGTATGTGTTCTCAGAGCTAACATCCGAGAGAAAAAGGAGCAACATTGCTAAAGGCAAGACCTGGCAAAATTCTACATAGGAAAGTTAAAAAGGAACATAAAATGTCTTGATAATCTGTAGCAAATGAAACTCAGCTGCCACACTTCTCTGCTTCACTCTCAGAGAATAAAAGTAATATGATACACAGGTTTACTAAATACGAACTGTCAGAAGAGGGATTGCTTCTTGATTGATTAATAGAAGACTTAGAAAGGAGTTTCCTTTCCTTTGAATTACTAGTTCATGCAAGGCGCAGAGAAGATCCAATTAATGTCTGTAAATACACTGAACTCAACAAAGACACCTTCACTGGTCCTGACTGACCTGTAAATTGATATTTGATAATTGCACATAAGATCATCAAGGCCATTCAGTGCATCTTAGTTGTCTGGTAGTCCAGCAGTTAAGTCATTCTAATGTCATCTCATTCATAATGTTTAATGTCATTTCCTGAAGAAGTCTAGAGTTTAGGCCTCAACCACCTGCCTGGGTAGCCTACTGCTCACTGTGTAAAGAAACATTTCCTGTTTTCCATTCTAACTGAATTCCCTTTTAGTTTCAAATTGTGACTCTTTGTCTTTACTTCTCTATTGTGAAACAATAGCCTAGATCGACTTGAACTATATCCATTACGAATTTATATACTTGAATCAAATCTCTTTTCAATTTCCTTTGTTCTAGACCGAAGACATTTAACACTGTTGACTTGTAAGTAGTATATTACAGCACCTCTAGATTAGGGAGACGAGGAATAAATCTTGCTCTTCATTGAACTCTTTCTAAGGCTACAATATTCTTTCTGTGGTATGGTGGTCAAAAATGGACACAACATTCTAAATGAGGTCTTACTAGTCTCTCTTCTCTTAAAACCAACAAGACAACACAGCCCCACAGCAAAGGTTCAGCTCTAACAGGAGAAGAGATGCATTCCTGATTGACAACACCACAACACAGCAATCCCACAAAAGACTGCAGGGGTCACTGTGCTACTGAAAAGCACATCCTACCCTCACTAGACCTCAGCCAATGGTGCTCTTTCAGTTTGGGAATGCTGGTCACAATTAGCTTGTGACATATTAGTGCTGATCTTGAGTCCCTTATGAATTTAAATTTCAGGTTGTCTGTATCTTAAAATGTCATGCCATTACTTTGTAACCATTCTTCTGCTATGCTTTGAATGCATTTAGAAATGAGACCTACCTTTTCTGAATTACCACTGACTATGACCTACAATATAGTCTTATACATGGCTTAAATTCTGTCTCATTCATTGATAGTTTGCTTCAAAGTATACTTCAAAACACAAAATATTCTGATAACCATTTACAAATGGATATCCTAGTTGTGTTTTCACCGTTCTATCTTGAGTGCTTAAAAGATCATGCAGGTATTCCCTCTTGTAGGTGTGCTGATTTGTCAGAGTGGCACAGGTGGATTTGCCTAGCTGGCATTACTGCAGCTAAGAGGATAAATGCTCAGCACTGGCAGCCTCAGTATTCCTTTTCCTGATGTCAATGGGCCCTCTCCTTTTTAGACAGTTTGCACATGGAACTCTGCATTCCACGGGTTTCCACACTTGAATAGGAGACTGCCAGACACTGTAAGGCATCATGTGCTGTTTCTACCAGACATAAAATGTACCTATTAAAAAAGCTCATCACAAAAAGACATAGAAAAGAAGGAGAACTGTAGCATAATGAATCCTGAAATAGCAGAACAGGTTATGTTTCATATAATATTTTAGACTAAACCTGATAGAAGTTGCTTTTGTACCGTCAAGCTACTTATCACACTGTTACTACCAATGCTTTTTGCATTCATTAAAGTACAGCTTGCTCTCAAAGGTATTTGTGATTAAAGCTGGAAGGATCATTTTGGAAGATTGGTAATTGTGTTTCTAATTTTACAACACTGCTTAATTGCTGTCAGTGTTAAATCTGTTTGGTTTTTTCTTGTTGGAAGAATCAACCTCGTTTTTAACTTGATCATGCCTTATTTTGACATTCCAGAATCTTTCTGTTAGGGCTGTTTCCGAACATACAGTAGATATAATAATTATACACGATAGAGTCATGTACAGCAGTGCAATTTAAGTTAAGTTCTGACTCATGAGGTTTTGTACAATAAACACCATGTATGTAGTAACAAAACCACCAGCTTCATAACTGGAAGATCTCTAAGGATTAGTCCAGATGCTCTTGTTTTATGACTGCAGCTGTAGTTAAGCTGTTATTAATCACTTGATTACCATCATTACATTAGAAAAAAGAAACTTATTAAGAGGGAAACATATGCTTTGTTTTTGAAATAACACAAGACAGAGTTGCAAAAGCAGATGGTGCAATTGCTTTTTTAAACTGAATACTTAAAAATGCATTAAAAAGTACTGAAACTTATTGGTAAAGAGCAAAGAATGAATCAAGCGAAGACTAATCTTATTTAGCTAAATTGAGTTAAGTTTTTAAATAAAAAACTAAAGGAAAAATGAGAAAATATGGAAAATAACTTAATAACTTGCTTTGTAACCTAATAACTTGTTAGTGCTCTTTGAACAAGTAAAAGCTAACAGCTGCAATTCATTCAACCAGAATATACAAATGGCATTTTTAGTTTTTTTAAAAGAATTTTGATAAAGCTCATCATAAGAGGCTATTTTTTAAGTTACACAAAGCAGACATTCCAGGTAATGCATGCCTTTGGATTAAGACCTGGTTGAAAAAAGAGAACTGTAAGGCTGTGATGACATTGGTGGAGTACAACAGGGATCTGTATTAGGACCACTTTTCCTCATTTACATCAATAATCTAGATTAAGGTGTAGTTAATAAACTAGTCAACTTTTCAAATACATATCAAAATAGAAGGACTATTAGGAGAAGCACATTTTGTAGATGTTACAAATACATTTCAAGAAGACTACACTCAGTCTGAAGACTCACAACTAAAGACTCAGTTTAGACTTAGCAAACCCCTATTGAATGATACATGTAATGTAAAGGAGAGCAGAATGTTGCATGCAGGTAGCAAAAACAAAGAATAATTATAAGGTGAGAACCACTGATAATGAAAAAGTTACCTAAGAGAATTGAGCTGTTTATATTGAGGATTATTTTCTTAGTTTTTTTTTAAATTATCAATTAAGAACACAGTACTCAGATTAAGCCAAGAAAATACTGGGACAAGAGGAACATGCTAAACTGGGCTGAAGTCAACACACTTAGCAAAAGATTACCTCACATCAAAATTAATCTCTCAGAAAAGTTTTGTTTTATAAAATGACCAGACTGGAATCTTCTGCAGCTGTTTACTGTGCCCTCCAGGTTATCTGAGCAACTTTAGCGTTTTAGCAAAAGTAGAATTTACTCCACAATGCCTTTGTTAACTGCGAATGAGCATATCCAAAATCTAGAAGCAACTGTAAGGCAGAAAAGACAAGATATGCTTAAATAACCTGAATGGGAATAAAATAAACTGAACTTGCAATTTTAAAATGCTCAAAACTGCGTTATCCCAGGAATGTGAAATTATGAAATTTTAAAAGCATACAAGATTTCTGAAGCATCTAGAAAACCTCATTAAAGATTTTTTTACAGCTCTACTGCTACAGGAGAGGTTTCAAAGTATTATCAGTGTCACATATCAGTTAAGATTTTGAGGCACTAAAAAATTATTATTCACTATTGTGACGGAAACTACCATTTAGTGGGAAACTACCTTGATTGCCCACATTCTTTGAAGTAAAAGCCGGGCAATCTGTCCTGTTTCCAAGTAGATTAGAAGCACAGTCTTTAAAAACCCATGAGCCACTGTATTTAATTTCACTGTGAAAACATGATTTTAATCATACCTTTAAAAGTTCTCCACATTAAAAAAGACTTTTGCTAAACACAGTTAATTTATTTTTAAAAAATTCAACCAGCAACAGACAAAGAGGAAAATATAGGATTACATTTTGTTCTCAGAAAGGAAAGACAGGGGTCCTAATTATCCCTGTGGCCTGACTGTCCTCTACAGAGTGTATATGTTTCAGTGTATATATATTTTCTTTATAAAAAAAAATCTTTTCTCTCCTTCTGCAGTCTTATTACTTATTTTTTGTCTCTCTCCCTAAGTGTAAATGAAATTCCATGCGATTCCAAGTTGACAAAACAAGTCACATGTCCCTCACACATTCCAAAGCAGCTCAGTTTCAGTGCTTGCCTCTGTTTGACTTAGGCTTTTGACAATAGAAGTAAACCCTTAGCTCCTTCAGCGTTTCCCAGAACATTCCCAAAACCCTTCTCCATTAAAAACACTCCGTCGGCTTCTTCAACAGGCAGTGACCCATTAGTGCACTTCCTAACTACGAAAAGGATGCAGAGATCCAGAGAAGCTGTAGAGGGTCCAGCTGAGAGCTAAAGAGACTGTCCAGGACAGAAGAGTGTAGGAAGAGTTCAGAGATACCGCACACTGACGCATGCTGACTTGAACTCATATTATCTGTTGAATGTTACTCCCTTTTATCTGGTGGCTTGTTTGAAGGGATTTGCTGCCGGATTGATAATCCCAACTTTGAACATAAATCATAGCCTAGGATGTCTCCTAGATGCCTGCTCTTTCTTATGATAATGGCTGATTGGGTGCCTGGCAATGAAAATGCCATAGGCTTATCTCAGTAAGACAGCTTTCCAGTGGCTCCTGCACACATCAGCTTGCTCAGGCTTGAACATTTTTGGGGCGGTCCCGTTCTTCCCAAGTGCAAACCTGGATAGAAATCTCTCATGGCAAGCTTTCCCTGACAAGGGCTGTGTGTGTAAAGCTTGTGTTTTGAAGCCCGTAAAAAGTCTGTGACACATTTCATAAAAAGGGGAAGGGTCAAATCAAATTTACTTCTTTGCACGCATAAGAAAAGTCACAAATCAGAGGAGGCCATTTGGCCCATATACTGTAGCTCATTTGGCTGGTAGTACTTGTGTTGTTTGTTCAGTTGGTGCTGGCCTGAGAGAGATGCATATTTTTGTGAAGAAGTATACTACATTAGTGGAAATGTTATGCGCAGCTTAGTCAAGGGATGTTGGCCATTCATTAGACTAGGTGGGGAGCTGCGTCAGCATGTGTAGGCTGCAAAGGAACAAGTAATAGGTTTATTCCATGCTGAAAAGAGAAGAAAGAAGAAAACACAACATTTTGGCCGTGGAGCCGTCTTCAGCCTTTCAGGCCACACCTGAAGAAGGCTCCAAGGCCGAAACATTGTTGTCACGCCCTGTACACCTAGAGGGCGCTCTACATCTGTCCTGTTCCTAGTTCCCGGTGATTATTCATGTCTTTCCAGTGTGTCTTGTTGTATAGCCTGTTTACTTCCTGTGTCTACTCTGCTCCTGGCTCAGCATTGAGGGTACAGATGTCGTGAGACCTGCCTACCACCAGGTCGCTCCTGTCCGTGGCCTGAGGGCATAGGTTTCTTTACCAACATCGTCTGACCCCCTGAGTCTGGGTTAACCTCCATGTTGACCCCTTTTACCGCTACGCATAGGGTCTTTATTGCTCTCTTGGCCATTCCACAGCTTGCCCTTCCGACATCCATGACAGTTGTGTTTTCTTTCTTCTTTTTTCAGCATGGAATAAACCTATTACGTATTCATTAGACCAACTCAAATGATCTGTTCAAATTTCAGAAACCAACACAGGCCTCATAGATGCAAGTGCTCATACTATTTTGCACTCACGTCTCCACATAGCCCTCCCTATGCACGCGTGATATCTAGATTGTTATAGATGAACAGCGGCCTGGAAGCAAGGAGGAGACTTGGATAAGAAACGGGTGTTTGTACCACAGAGGTGCGCCACAAAAGTGATAAATATCATTATAATGAAGGTGTCAAAACAGTCCAGGACGATGGGCTGTGATTCATCAGTTCTCGTCGGGCTGCAGAGGCAGATCCAGCCCTATAGGTTCACCAAATTCTTCCCATTACACAAGAGGCCACTTGGCTGGCAGGCAGGCCTTGCATCATTTTCACTCTGTTTTTGGCAAAGATGGATTTCATGTTCTTGCTTTGAACAAACAGGTTCTTTACCAGCCCGCATTGGCTGCTAATGAAAGTGGTGTAAAACCCTGGCCAGTGCCGATCAAGGAATGGAGGACCACCAAAAAATCTGAACTCACCACAGTTAATCTGTCTCATTTTGCCCTGTCTGACATAATCTGTTTCAGCTAGCTTCTTCCATTTAGGTCAGCGTTAGCTAGGTCAACACTGCTGATCTCTCTAAGCAAAAAACAGTTGCTTTAAAATATCCCTGAAGAAAAAAAATTCCTATAGGACAACTTATAGCAATACAGACAATCACACTAGAGTTTATATAACTCCTTGTTTCAGTCGATAACATACAATATTATTTAATACTTTATAAAATTCTGTATGCAATGTTCATATGCAAATACAATGTGAATGAGGTTATGTTCTCAACGGGTTAAAGAAAGGGTGTTCATGGCTCTAGTAAACAAACTGATTCAGATTGACATACATGTATTAGTCAGAGCAGCGTAATGTGTGTGTGTGTATGAGTGTAATATTAATCCGAGAGGTTGTTGCAACATCAGAGTGCATTCCTGCCAAGTGCCCCTTGGCAATTAAAAATAAACGATTCTGTAGGCAAGTATGGGTATTCTGTAGGCGAGAGGATATCTGCCCTCCTTGTGTGAAAACAGGTGCTCGAGAGGCCTGCGATTGAAGCTGTGACTGATCAGAACATCCTAAGACAAGCCCCTGTTTCATGATCCCGCCCGCTGACCAATCTAATGTGGGTCTAATAGATGAATGGGCAGCAGAGGGCAGGACATGGGAGCGCCTGTGGCTTTGAGGCAAGCTGTCGTCTCGCCCTGGACAGTGGCTATCGGGTTACTGTAAGGAAATTAGACGAGATTACTGCTAAAACAGGAGCACTGTCTGTCCTTCCTGGCATCCAAGGGGGCTGAACAGAGAGCGCGGCCGGGCCCCGCCGTGAGGACAAACAGCTGCTCTTCTCTTTGGGCAGACTCGGCGGCGACCGTTAGACTGCAGACAGGAATCAGCACGGAGGCACCTGCTGCAGCCATCCCCGCGCCCCGCTGGAGATACCGATGGCTAATGTGCAGTTCCCGGCTGCGTGGCTCCTCCTCGCCTCCCAAACGTTGCCTTAATGACAAACCATTACCAATAATGAGAACATGAATTCCGGAGATAAGCTATGGAGCTCTGCCACACAGAGGACTAAGAAAAACTGGATGATGACAGCAGTTGTAGCTTTTCAGGGACTGCATGGAGTGCACAGAGATGGGGAAGAAACCACAAACGACTAAATGAAATAGGCCCCAACACTTACAGGCTAATTGCTCGACAGCTCTTTAAAAGTGATATAATCAGCAATTTTATTGTCGCTCTTTTCAACATTAGAAGCCATAATTTATGTATCAGCTGACTATAATTGACTAATTGGGCTAATTAACTTCCACACCTTTTAATAAAGAGTGGGGATCTCCTGTCCTGTATGTGCCTCTCAGTCTCACTTCTTGAACGCCCTACACCAAAACGCAATAGGTTTGTTCTGCATCAGGCACCTCAAAGCCAACTCCTCATTAGGGAGCCTGAAAAACACTAAAGTTAGAGCAGGGCTCCAGCCTGGTAGCCCAGCACCCTAATCCTGTTACTGTCTGCAATTCCACGCCTCGAAATTTATCCCGCGCTGAGGTCTCAGAAGTTTAAATCACTCGCATTAATATTCAGGGAGCGAACCCTTTCATGACTTTCATTCGCCCTGTCGGGGCACATTTGCATATGGTTCAGTGCAAGTAATAATCAGAAAAAAAAATAATAAAAAGACATTTTTAAAAGGAAACAAACAAGAAAAAGAAAAGTGAGCAACGAGACAGGCAGGCCTCAGCCTCCCAGCAACTCTTTCTGAATTGTCTTATCACAGGGGCTCACAAAGCCTGCTGGTTCACCACCACTTTGTATTAAAGTAGTTGCTAGAAACCCCCAGCGCATTAAATGTGACACTGTCTTTTATTGACTTCCCAAGAAAAAGGACTGGGAAAATGAGCCACAAAATGAGCCAGCCTCTTCAGCTTGTGATGCCTCCATGCTGATGTTCTTTTCACCCCCTTTTGCTCTGCCAGTGCGAGGCATTTGATGTCTTTGAGCACAGCGGCAGGCGAGATATCCCCTTCGTGTGCGCCGTTATCAGATGCGACACCCAGCCTCCACCCTCCCCTCCCCTCTGTCTCGTCCTCATCCTCCTTCTCTCTTCTTTCAGAATGATTAACTCAAAATGCGATCCCACCGATAAGACTTATAATTGACTTCTTGTTGGGATTAAGTGCAAGCCTAATCTAAAAGAGAGCGGGAGAAAAACACGTTAATAGGAATATTGTCACTCAAACTTGTACTGATTGGGTGCCAATGTGAGACATAATTGCAAATCCCTGAAGAAACCAACTGATTACAGACTTATTAAAGTCTATGGTACAGTTAGACTAGCATAAAGAGCAGATATGATAAGTTTCTGCTTGAAACCTTTTCTAGTGCATAAATAAGCACTGATCTGAAGCATGCTCAATTACACTGCTGTTTAAAGTTGCTCAGAAATACAGGCCAAACATTGTTTATTCTAGTACCAGAGAACGAACCGAAATCTGTGTATTTTGCACCGGAATACTAGTCGTTCTCATTTTCTTAAAGGGAAAAGCCATGCTTAATGTCTCTTTCTTGACGGTAAAAGATATGGGACTCCTTGCTGCCGCTTTTGTTTTAAAGACAGCCTTTTGGAAATTCCAATGCAAAAAGGGGCATCTGTCCTTTACTGCTCCTTTGGGAGAACCTTTTTACTCTCACTTTACTGTTGCCCAGACCCTTCCTGATATACATCTAGTCACTGATCCCTCTGTTTATTTCATTAAGAAGAAACACAAGTGCTTTATTTCAAACAGAGTTTAGAGCTCTTAAAATGTTATGTTCATGTGCAGAGACCCATTTTGCATTTTAGCATTTTTTTATTCATTCATGTGATGCATTTCATTTTCAGGGTCATGCCATGTACAGTAACCATGGTGATAAAACTGTAACTACAGTTTATAACAACTGCCATTCTTCTGAGTTTTTTAGCTATCAGTGCCAATGGTGTGTTAATCAATTTCACCTTCCTTCTCAATTCCCCAAGCAATTTAATGGAAAAGTTGATCCCAGATATTACCCAGCCCAAATGACTTTTCTGCGCAGGCTAATAACTGCTTTTTCTCTGCTTGTCGAAATCCAATATTTGAGCCATAATGGTCTGTCTCAGTTATCTGTGCCATGGCTCTCATATCCATTAGCACTTATTAAAATCCTCACTGTTAAAAAAAAAACTTGGACAAAAAAAAGAACACAGTGAGTGCTGTGCTGTTGAATCATTCACTCACGAGATCAATCAGTGATTTTTCAAGAGCACCTTTTTTTGCATTGTCCTCCATTATCAGAACTTTACAGTGAGCCAAAGAGTTATCTTTTGGTCATGATTTACAGCAATTAAGAAGGAGGAGAAATTATGAAGGTCGTTAAGTGTCCATACGGAATCACACCACATATTGCGGATATCTTGTCTCCTAAGCAATAACATGCATGCTACGATTCTTGTGTAGGAAGCGATACACTCTCCACTGTGATACACTACACAGGTCTAGAGAAGCCAGTGTTGTATGACCATTGACAGCCCACATCTTGGTTTCTGAGCCATAATTTCATTGGTAGTTTAACCTCACTGGTTCATCAGAGCAAACAGTCTGAGCCATTTGCCTGTTAAGTATCAAACAGATACTGTTAAGTATCAAAACAGCCTGCAAGCAGTGGTCAAAAAATGAAAACTAAATTCTCTCCCCCCTGGACTGGCCTCATAATCCTTCTCTTTGCAATTTCTATTTTAGGTCCCATTAATCTGTGCTGCTCAATTTCTTTGCACCCAGTCGCAGCATAGCTGGGCTCATCAGTTCCCACTTGCCTTCAGACTCCACCTGGGGCTATAGTTCATCTAAAGATCCATTCAAAGTAGCCAGCCCCACCTGCTATGATGTTGTGATGCCCCTCCATTAATCTTTTCACTGCTTTCAATTGAGGTGTTAATACAAATATTTGGACCCTCTCCCCTTGTTGTCATTATAGGCAATTTAGAATGGCAAAACCTCCCCAAGTCTGTGGTGCAGATAGATGTGAATGAAAATACAAGACATGTCAGCTCAGTGCAGCATTCAGAAAAGACTCTGGAAAAGCACAGAGCAGGTGTGAAAACAAGAAAAGGGAAGTTATTCTATTTCTGCTCTGGGGCACTATTGCTGCTCATTTTACAACACAGCATTAATCAAAATTTTCCACTGACACTAAATTCCAGGGCCCAGATTGGCTTGGTTCAATTTAGAAAAGCAAGGAGGAAAACAAAACTTGTTCAATTCCAAATGCACATCTTTCTAGACTAAGTGAACATTAGGCAACACCGAATGGCAATCAAATGAATTCTATTAAGATGGGAAGCATTTTAAAGGCATCAAACTGTAGTCAAATACAAAACAAAGCACAACAAATTGGCTTAATCAATTCTACAAAGCTTACTTAGGGGGAAATATGAGAATAAATGCATCGGAAACTTGTTTAAAACAACCAATCAACTTACTTATGTGAGGAAAAGAATTCTGGGTCATGGCTAATCATATAATGAGGAGAGATGCGCCTGACTGTCTTTTAAGGCTATTTAACTTGGGAAAAAAAATAATTTGATTTCCAAGTGTCTTCACGTCATGGTGATTTATAAAACATGCACTGCTTTTAGAGCACTGTCTTCTCCTTGATTAACATAAGATGTATTTTCAGAAAGCCCGTCTGTACAATCACTGTATGGATAATGGATTGCCCTTGCAAGGAAATGGCCACATACTTTTACTAGCTTGAGCAATGAAACGATGCATCATCAGCATACAAGACCTGTCACTCTGGCTGCAGGCTGCGCTTCATACACAAAGGCACAGCGTTCATGGGCACAGCCTGGGAAATGGGAGTCCTGGAGATGAACATGTAGCGAGGCTCTGACAGAGTGTGCTTTGGAGAGCTGTGGAAAGGCAGAAGGGTGGGGTGATGATCTTTCTGTTTAAGGAACATCTTTATCGAAGCGCACACGTTCTTTGGAGACCTCTGCGAGTTACTCTCCTGGGAGCCCCATTAAAGCAAACAGCTCCCCCCAGGGGGCAGCTGTGCAATCACACAACACTTGCCCATTTTTACCCAGCATCCTCCAAAGACCAAGTCTTCTGCCCTGCACTGCCTTAGTCAGCATATGTGAGGCACAAAGAAATGATCAGCAGGCACACACGTGGTAATAAGAGAGCCACAATTATCATTCATTAATTAATATTCATCAAAAGATTAGAAATTATTCTTCTACATATAATTTCCACCCCAATGGTGTTGTGTGAGAAGATCTATTGAATATTTCACCTGAACAACATTCTTTTGATCACCTGCCTGGTGACACTTTTATAAGAAACAAAAACATGGCAATTCTTCGTTTAATAAAAACAAATCTTTATAATTTTTGAAAAAGGAATATTGGATGTTTTTAACTCTGAATAGTGGAACTCTTTTCAAAATATATCTAAAATATATATATATATATTTATTTCAATTTATGATTTGCTTTGAGGCTTCAGCATTTACACATACACTGTGTTTTGCTTAATTGTGTTTGCAGTTACACTATGGGTAAAAATAGGTGAAACAGCAGTAGATAATTGGCTGTTAATATTACATTCCTGGTTTCTAATGGAATTTCTAAACAATTAAAAAATGACTTTTTTCATCTTTTTTTGCTGACAGTCTACAGCATTTCAAGTTGCAATATGGTAAACATAAAAAAACATCTCAGCAGAAGTAAATGTTAACTTTCCACTAGGGGGAGTATAATGCACAGGTATTCTTTTCAGCCAGGCAGGGGATTTCGAATTTTTATGCCTGGAAGACTCCTTTTTGAAGAGATCATCTTTCTCTATAAGACTCCCCAATTTAAATGTAAAACCAAACTAAACCTGTAACTAAAACAATGCCATTATCAAGAATAAAATAACAAAAGCTGAACAGCAGGAAGACCTACGGTCAAAGCAAAAAAAAATGTATACAGAGCTGGACTTGATTAGGAGATGAGGTCTTATTTGATTGTGGGGATCCCCTGGAAAATGCCTGGGGTCCTGTGGTGTGTGTCTGTGAAGACCTCTAGGGGCACCTGATCCTCCAGGTAAAAAAGCCCTGATTTAATCCAACATAGGGGCCCTCATAAGGCAATAAGAGAAAAACGTTTAAATTTTTTTTAGACTTTGTTTAGGCAGGACATTATTATTATTTCATATTTTTATATCAATAAATGCAAATATTTACTGTAGTTAGATACCTATAAGAATTCTGACCACTGCGTCCACTTTAGACTGGAAACTGAAATGATGCAACTTCTGCCCTAATCCTTCTTACAGTATGAGATGAAAGTTGATTAATTTTTTTTTTCTAGGCTACTGAACACTGGATATCTTCAGGGAGGCAGTTAAAATACACATAGACCAAAAAACCAGACTGCAGAGATCCATGTTTTACTGCAATTGAAAGACGAATTCTAGTTTTAGTTGTATTTGTTATTAATTACATGCAAAGGTCTAATTATAATTTACCCTTGCTCCCAAAGATTCATTTTTTAGCAAAAAAGTAAGTACTGCACATATTTACTGCACATTACAGCCAACATGCTTATTCTGCCTTGTGTTGCAAAGGATTCTACTTCTCCTATCTTGCAAAGAGGTTTTTCCGCCAAAAAATGTTAGGCTAAGCAAGCACTTCACAGTGATAAATCTATATGCTTCAGCTTTTGAGATGAATGTAAACAAATGTGCATCACTGCTAGAAAGTTACTATGCTCTTCTGAAGATTTGTAACATAATCAGGTGTTATCTTGCTCATGAAC